>NC_083695.1:2676606-7476606 GCF_033118175.1 Dama dama | reverse complement strand
TTTTCCACAAGTCATATATGGATGTGAGAGTTGGACCATAAAAAAGGCTGAGCACTGAAGAATTGATGCTTTCAAACTGTGGTGTTGGACAAGACTCCTGAGAGTGCCTTGGACTTCAAGGAGATGAAATCCATCAATCCTAAAGGAAATCAACCCTGAATATTCATTGGAAGGATTGATGCTGAAGCTGAAGCTCCAATACTTTGGCTTCTTGATGAGAAAAGCCGACTGATTGGAAAAGACCCTGAGGCTGGGAAAGACTGATGGCAGGAGGAGAAGGGGATGACAGAGGAGGAGATGGTTGGCTGGCATCATCGACTCGACGGACATGAGTTTGAGTAAGTTCCAGGAGATGGTGATGGACAGGGAGGCCTTGCATGCTACAGTCCATGGGGTTGAAAAGAGTCAGATCCGACTGAACAACTGAACAACAACAACAACAAAATTTGCCATCTCCCCACCAATACTGGCTCCTATTTCTACCAGTAGCACTATAGTATCTTTTTTTCCCCTTCTTGTGCCTCATACCTAGCTAGTGCCCAAGACCTGGCAAATATTTTATTCACCTATCCGCAGAAGTTATACATGATATGAACCAATCACTTCCAATCCTGACATTATTTTCCTTGCCAATTCAAATTGGTTTCAAGGGAGCCTGGGCTACATTTAACATTTAGAGTTATTAAGTGCAGCCCCATAATGATCTTACTAGCACCTTGGTTGTTTAGAAAATATCGGTCATTTCCCGTGGAATTATAGATACTCTGTCCACTATTTGTGTAGGACAAACAGTTTCATCTTAATGGGTAGCCATTAGTTTTGCCTTCAGGGAAGATTTTGCTTTATTTACATAGGCTGCTAGGAGAAAAATGAGGTTACACAGGGTAAGGATAATTGATGGTGGAATTTCCAGGGCACAGTGATCCCCAGCTGAACAGTCCAAGTTGTGCAGAGGTTTCAGTGTCCCAGTTTTCATCAGTTGTTGGATCTTTTTATTTTTGTTGGTTGCTTGCCCCAGTAGGAGACACTCAGCTAGTTGCCTGGTCTTTGTTACCTGCTTTTGCCTTAATCAGGCTGCCCAAAGGAGGGGAAGGATGAGGCCTGAGATTCTGAGGCAGTGAGTTAACAACTCATTCCAGAGTTTCACCACAAGGGTGAAAGGTAGCAGGAACATGAAACCAGGTTCTAGGCTCTCCCCACCTACTAGTTATCCTTTAAAATATTTCCAAAGGAATGTGTCATTGAAATGTTGATGACTCTCCTGCATCAAACTTCTTAAGAATCTTTTCAAATGTTTTCTTATTAATTAAAATTACTTGTTCTCTTATAAATAACAGTGATTTTGATCAGTATAGGCTCATTCAGTTATTCTGTTCTGATTCATGTTGGGTTTAAAATTTCTAGTTTGGACATTTATGATAATTAAATTAGTTATGAGATAGGTAAGGTACATCATTCCAGTATTCTTGCCTAGAGAATCCCATGGACAGAGGAGCTTGGCAGGCTACAGTCCATGGGGTCACAAAGAGTTGGAAACGACTGAGCATGCATGCAGATACAGAGGGTAAACCATGAAGATGCCAGGTGGTTCAGTGGTAAAGAATCCACCTGCCAATTTGGGAGACACAGGTTCAATCCCTGGATCAGGAAGATCCTCCAGAAGAAGAAATGGCAACCCACTTCAGTATTTTTGCTGGAAAAATGCCATGGTCAGAGGAGCCTGGTGGGCTACAGTCCAGAGGATCACAAAGAATTGCACAACAAAGTGACTGAGCATGCACACATACATGCAAAGGTGTTTAAAGCAGGGAAAGCAATGGAATAGAGTACAGAAAATAGTAAGAAGAGGGTAACTAGTCAAGGTCACTGAATAGTTTATTGGTGGAAAGTCCAAAACCCATGCTGACAAGTAGCACTAACAGGAGACGTGATAGGACAGGACCCAATTGTCAGTGAATGGTGTCATCAGATACCCAGGTAGACATATGGGTTGGGTCATACCACAGAGCAGGGGCAGGAATGGGATCGGGTGGCTGACAGGAATGTGGATCCAGAGGTAGGTCTGAGATAAACAGATACACCTTGAGGAGGGGAGTAGATGTGCTAATTACCTTAGCCAAATGACCTTGGGCCTCTATATAAGCAGGGACAAGTGGGCGGTTTGTGACTGTAAAGATGCAAGAGCAAGGAGGCTCAGGCAGGCAGATCAGCAACTTGAATCGGTCAAACTGTAGATTCACCAAAAGTAGAGCTTTGTTTGCTGAGATGCTAGGCAGTCTCAGGCAACCAGGCAAATATGTGTTAGTAAAGAACTGAGCTTCCAGTTGATACTGCCTTCTACTAGGTGATAATTTCTTGTTTACTTTACTCTGCTGACACTGCACCTTCTCAAGAGCAAGGCTGTGTCCTAACACCCTTTGTGCCTCTACCTCTCAGGCACAGTTCTTAGCATAGGTAGGTATTTAGGAAATTAAACTGCCTCAATCAAGGATCAATTTCAGGGTACAAACCAGGAGCTTGAAGAAGCAAAGGTCCTGAATGAGGGGAAGACCAGTGTTAAGTTTGAATCAATGCTGGCCATTTGTGTAACTATTCTAGGGCTTATGCTATCATTTAGGGTCAAAACTGGGCCTACAGCCTTTGGCAAGCTCTACTTACAGATATGTTGGGAAGAAATTCTTTATGTGGAGTTTGAAGAGTGATGGAAGTGGGAAACTGATCATTACTTATAATGCTTTTCTTTTTGTAATGACTATATCAGAGAGGATAAAAAACAGAAAAGATGATTATCTTTTGATGCGTAACAATCCATCCCAAAACTTGAAAGTTAAAGTCGCTCAGTCGTGTCCGACTCTTTGCGACCCCATGGACTATACAGTCCATGGAACTCTCCAGGCCAAAATACTGGAGTAGGTAGCCTTTCTCTTCTCCAGGGGATCTTCTCAACCCAGGGATCGAACCCAGGTCTCCTGCATTGCAGGCAGATTCTTTACCAGCTGAACCACAAGGGAAGCCCGAGAATACTGGAGTGGGTAGCCTATCCCTTCTCTAGGGGATCTTCCCAACCCAGGAATTGAATTGGGGTTTCCTGCATTGCAGGTGGGTTCTCTACCAACTGGACTATGAGGGAAGACCTCCCAAAACTTAGTGACTTAAAATAACATTTATTAATGAAGTTACCTTAAACTTGGCCAAAAGTAATATAGAGAAAGGAAACAAACTAATAATTCCTTGTTTGCTTAAGATGCCAGGCATTTTACCCCAGTTGTTCCACTTAGTTTTTGCAATAATTCTGTGGAGACATGTTGTTGATCACTATCACACATATGAGGAAACTAAACCTCAATTAGAGAAATGTACCAAGTTCACATAGCTGGTAAGTGGAGGGAGTTGGTGTCAGAACTTCAGTTTCTCAGGCTCTGTAGCCCTATGTGGTGTCTGGGTGTTTCCCATTCTGAAGGAAACATTAATGGGTAAAAGCAAATAAATTTACAAGGTGATCTTGTTGGTTTCCAAACTGGTGTCCATACATAGAGGGCAAAGAGAGAGACAGATAACTCCCGACTTGTAGGTGGTAGGTATAACAAGCAAGGGAACTTACACGTATGATGCTTGTCTTGGGCAGCCACAAAACGAGGGGATCTCTACACTTTCCCACCAGAATCTTAAAAGTTTATAGAGGCCTTAATTGGGTTCAGTCATGTATTCAGTCCAGACGGTGTCAACACACATTACTCTATCAAGGTTACATCCTTGAAACAGCTCCAGCCAGGAGTCTCGTGGGCAGAACATACGTTTCAAGCACAGGAGAGGGGATGAAGAGCCTCTGATTACTGGCATCCAGCCTGTGGATCAGCTGGTAGTTACATCTTCTCAGTGCTTCCAATAGATGTGAATTCTATTAGGCTATTGCAAACGCATAATCCAAGAAATCAGAAGCAAACCAGAGCATTTTGAAGGTCGTCCTTCTCTAAGATAACCAAGCAGATGGCTCTAGATAGAGTCCCAGTGTCCAGAACATGACATAAAGCACAGTGACCTCTCTCTCATTGGCTAGAGATAGCAAGCCAGCAATTCCTCACAAGTTACAAAAACAGAGAAGGCCACAGATAATGGGTTGCAATCTATCAAACTTGTTAAAACTTTCCAAACTAACCCTATGTCTATTAGGGTTCTCCATGGAAAAAGAAACCATAGGATATGTATATCTACATTGATTATTGTTGTTGTTCAGTCGCTCAGTCGGGTCCTACTCTTTTTGTGACCCCATGGACTGCAGCACACCAGGCTTTCCTATCCTTCACCATCTCCCATAGCTTGCTCAAACTCATGTCCATGGTTGGTGATGCCATCCAACCATCTCTTCCTCTGTCATCCCCTTCTCCTCCTGCTTTCAGTCTTTCCCAACATCAAGGTCTTTTCTAATGAGTCAGCTCTTTGCATCAGGTGGCCAAAGTATTTGGACTTCAGTTGTAGCATCAGTCCTTCCAATGAATAGTCAGAGTTGATTTCTTTTAGAATTTACTGGTTTGATTTCCTTGCAGTCCAAGGGAGTCTCAAGAGTCTTCTCCAACCAAAGATGCTCCAACCAAAGAACATAAATTGGCTGAATGGATACAAAAGTAAGACCTGTATATATGCCATGTACAAGAGACCCACTTCATACCTAGGGACACATATAGATTGAAAATGAAGGAACAGAAAAAGATACTCCATGCCAGTGGAAATCAAAAGAAAACAATTACACAGAGACAGGGAGTATACCACATAATGATCAAGGGATTTATATATATTTCTTATGATTTAATAAGGAATTAGCTCCTGTGATTATGAAAGATAACAAGCCCAAGAGCTACAGAGCAAGATAGCAAGATGGAGACCCAGGAGAGTTGATGGTATACAATCTACTCCAAGCCTAAAAGCTTGAGGACTGGGAGTCAATAGCATAATTTAAGACCAAAGGCTGGCAAAGAGACCAGGAATAGCTGAAGTTTCAGTTGAGTTCAAAGACAGGGAAAAAAACAATGACCAAGCTCAAAAACAATAAGGTAGGAGGAATCTCCCCTTATGTGGGAGATGTATTCACATCTTGACATAGACGATAGCCCACCAGGTCCCTCTGTCCATGGGATTTCCCTGGCAAGAATACTGGAGTGGATAGGACCCGCCCACATAAGGGTGAGTAATTTACTTTAGTCATTTAAATACTAAGTCCATCACAAAACACCCTCAAAGACACACTTAAGACAATGTCTGACCAATTATCTGAGTACCCAAAATCCCAATTAAATCAATACATAAAATTAAAGATCACACCATGCATTTAAATCTGGGTTGAGAATTATGTTATTGTCAGTTTCTCTTTTTATGGCTGGTAGCATTTGCCTTATATATATTGAGGTGTTCTTATTTTGGGTGCATATCTATTTACAACTGTTATATCTTATTGGATTAATCCCTTGATCATTATGTGGTATACTTCCTGTCTCTTGTAATTGTTTTATTTTGATTTCCACTGGCATAGAGTATCTTTTCTATTCCTTCACTTTCAGTCTATATGTGTCCCTAGGTATGAAGTCCCTAGGTCTTGCTTTTGTATCCATTCAGCCAATTTATGTCCTTTGGATGGAGCATTTAATTGATTTACGTTGAAAATATTTACAAATGAAGTGACTGACAGAAATTAATCTCCAAAATATGTAAATGACTCTTCAGCTCAGTAACAAAAAAGCAAACAACAAGATGAAAAATGGAGGCAGATCTAAGTAGACATTTATACAAAGAAGACATACAGATGGCCCAAAAGCACGTGAAAAGATGCTCAGTACCACTAATTATTAGTGAAATTCAAACCAAAACTACAAACGAGGTACAACTTCACACTGGTCAGAAGAGCCATTATCAAAAAATCTACAAACAATAAATGCTGGAGGGATGTGCAGGGTTTGTGGCAATGCAAATTGGTAGAGCTACTATGGAGACCAGTATGGAGTTTCCTTAAAAAGCTAAAAATAGAGCTACCATATTATTCAGCTATCCCACTCCTGGGTGTATATCTGGAGGAAAACATAATTCAGAAGTATGGAAGCAACCTAAATGTCCATCCACAGAAGAATGGATGAAGATGTAGTACATACATACAATGAAATATTACTCAGCCATAAAAAATAACAAAATAATGACATCTGCAGCAATATGGATGGACCTAGAGATTGCCTTGTTGTACTCAGTGAAGTAAACCAGACAGAGAAAGACAAATATCATATGATATCACTTATATGTGGAACCTATTTACAAAACAGAAACAGGGTTCCAGGTGTAGAAAACAAACTTATGGTTTCTGGAGGTGAATGGGAGTGGGGAGGGATAAATTGGGAGACTGGGATTGACATGTACACGCTACTACATGTAAAATAGACAACCAACAAGGACCTACTATGTAGCATAAGGAACTCTTCCCAATACTCTATAATAATCTAATGGGGAAAGAATCTCAAAATGAGTGGATATATGTACATAAATCCACTTTGCTGTGTACCTGAAACTAACACAATATTGTAAATCAACTATACGCCAATAAAAATTTTAAAAAACATATATAAAGTTAGGTTGAGGAGAAGCAATACTAGACAGGGCACATGAAGGTCACATTTCGAGTTTCTCTCCACTGGTTACCAGTCATGGATTTTGGCCAATATATTTTCTAATGGGACTCAGTGGTAAAGAATCCACCTGTCAATGCAGGAGACACAGATTTGATCCGTGGGTCAGGAAGATCCCTTGGAGAAGGAAATGGCAACCCACTCCAGTATTCTTGCCTGGGAAACCTCATGGACAAAGGAGCCTGGTGGGCTACAGTCCGTGGGATCACACACACACACACACACACACACACACACACAAATATGACAGCGACTAAACAACAACCATTTTCTAATGAGGACATTACAGCATGAGTTTAAAATGTAATTATGTAAAGAAGTGATTTACTAAGCTATAAAACAGTAAACAAAAAAGAAAGATTCTGGCATTTTAATCAGGATGGTAGTAGCTTGGATGCATGAACTTTTATTGAGACTGGATGGTTAGGAATTTGTAAGCCTGGTTATGACAGCAACCTCACTGTGGATGCTGAAGAAGCCCTTGTCTTGCAGAGGACATTAAATCACTTTCAGGGTCTCCCTCAGGGCATCCCATGAGCATCACTGAAGGGAGAATAGCAGAGAAGAATAACGACTTTGCATCTGTCAAGTCTTCCACTTCTTCTTGAGTGATGAGCAGAGGTGGCACAGAAGCTGGGAATAAGAAGGCATCATTACTCTGAGACTCGGGCAGAGCAGTTGTTTTACACTGTCTTATAGGAAATTCCCTGGCCTCAAGATCATTTTAAGAGGCAGAGGAAATAGAAATTCTGTTCACAAGAGGCATCATGTGGCACTATTGGATTTTGGAAATGAGAGGTCCAGCCAATAGTGGCTTTGCTGGCCAGAGAATTTTTCTTGTAATTCTTGCATGTATCAAATAAGCCAAAGTTAAATGTGAACATCATCGCTTTTTGGTTGTTGTCAGGATGGATGTATTTTGATATGTACTGATTTTTTTAGGTCTAATCTGAATTCAGATCTAATTTCAGCAAACATTCTCCCTTTGAAGGAAGAAGTTAAGGCTGCTTATATCTAGCTAAAAAAATCACTCAGGCTATTAAAATACATGATTTCAGAGTCAAGACAAGAGATGGATGTTATTTGTTAAATATAAATATATCTTAACAAGTATAAAAACTTAGGAATTCTTTTAGACACATTCAACATTCAACTTGAGTTTTATACTGAGGCCCCTGTGGAGAAGGCTGACGGTAATCTCAACAGATTTGGAGGGCTATGTTTTGACAGGGATAGGGTAGTTTTGGAGTTAGTAAAGAGGTGGGGTGAGGGGAGGAGGTGGATTTGGTCCTTCATACACCTGGCCAATCAAATATCAGCTGGGATGATTATCTTCTAGTCTAAGATCTATGTCTCTTTCCATTGAGAATCTTCCTCTTCCTCTTCTCAGCCACTCCCAGACACTCGGAATGTATACTGGGTTTGTTTTCAAGAGAAATCTCCACAGATATCTCCCAAATCAGCTACCTGTCCTTCCCTAGAGAGTCCATATGGCCATTTAATTTTACAATCTTGCCTGCTCCTGAGTTCTAGCAGGGAAATGGACATAATTTGCCTCCATTCTTTGATCTGAGAAGACTATTTCAAAGATATTTTAAAAATCTTTTTACCTGGAAATAATTTAAAATTTCCAGAAAAAAAAAAATCCAGAACAGTACAAAGTATCTTGTATATTCTTTGTCCAATTTAGCTAATTTTTAATATGTTGCTGCACTTCTTTATACATACATGTTTAAAATTAACAACACTGATGAATTGATGAAGGTGAAACAACTGGCTTAAAACTCAACATTCAAAAAACTAAGATCGTGGCATCTGGTCCCATCACTTCATGGCAGATAGATGGGGAAACAATGGAAACAGTGACAGACTTTATTTTCTTGGGCTCCAAAATCACTGCAGATGGTGACAGCAGCCCTGAAATTAAAAGACTCTTGTTCCTTGGAAGCAAAGCTATGACAAACCTAAACAGCGTATTAAAAGGCAGAGATAATACTTTGCTAACAAAGGTCTGTATAGTCAAAGCTATGGTTTTTCCACTAGTCATGTGTGGAAGTGAGAGTTGGATGATAAAGAAGGTTGAACGCCAAAGAATTGATGATTTTGATCTGTTGTGTTGGGGAGGAGAGGACTTCTTGAGGGTCCCTTGGCCTGCAAGGAGATCAATCCAATCCACTCTAAAGGAAATCAACCCTGAATTAGAAGGACTGATGCTGAAGCTCTAATACTTTGGTCACCTGATGCAAAGAGCTGACTCATTAGAAAAGACCCTAATATTGGGAAAGATTGTAGGCAGGAGGAGAAGGGGATGACGGAGGATGAGATGGTTGGATAGCATCATCGACTCAATGGGCATGAGTTTGAGCAGGTTCCAGGAGATGAAGGTCAGGCAGGCCTCACATGCTACAGTCCCTGGGGTTATAAAGAGTCAGACATGACTGAGTGACTGAACAACAAGCACTTCTTTATCATTCTCTCTCTCTTAATACACATTTTAATTCTTAACTATTTGAGGTAAGTTGCATGAATCATTCCATTTTACCCATAATATTTGAGTGTGTATTTCCTCAAAACAAGTATAGTCTCCTACATAGCCATAGTTCAGCTAGTAAACTCAGGAACTTTAACCCTGGTACAATATTTCAATGTCATCTACAGTCCATATTTCAACTTGTCCATGTTTCAGTTTCATCAATTGTTCCAATTATGTCCTTTCTGCACCCATTATCCTAGTCTAGTTATATTGCATTTGGGTGTCATTTTTGTTGAACTTAATTTAACGTAGAACAATTCATCATTTTTTCTTTTTCTCTCATATTATGGGTATTTGTGAAGAACTCCATAAAATAACAACTCTCCACTTCAGATTCTTCAAAGTTTCCTTAAGATCTGTGTTTCAGTAGAACACAGCATGAGTGACATTTTGCCCTCCTCAGATATCGCATGGGTTTCTGTGTGGCCCTTACTGGAGACGGTAACTTTGAGCATTTGGTTAAAGTTTTGTCCCATTTCTCTACTACATGATTTTTTTCTGTCAATAATAAGCATATTGTAAGGAAATGCTTTGAAATTATATGATATTCTGTTTCTTATCAAAAATGGACCCCCTCAATTATTGATGATGCTTGCTTAAATTGGTTTTTACCATGACAGGATAAATAGCAATTTTCTGATACATCATTCTTTTATAAGTTGATACACGAGGATAAAAAAGAGCCTTCTTTCTCTTTACATCTACCTATTACCTGCCTATCTACCTACCTACCTATCATCTACATATTATCTACCTACCCATCAATCATTTATTTATATATCATCTATCTAATCTATCATCCCTATTATCAGTATAGACTCATGGATCTTTGCTTATATAATGAATTATAAGCTCTTAATATCCTTATTTATTTTGATGATGAAACTGCCATGCATTTGTCCAATGAGATTCCCAGGCTTGTTCCTGTATCTTTCTGACATGTTCCTTTTCCACTGGGGAGCACCTTACCTATGACACAAGATGTCTTATGCTTATCTTATCCATTTGTGGCACCAGTCCCACAATCATTCATTTTTCCAAGGATGCTAATTCTTTTTCACTAGGAATGATATTTAGAAACCAAGTTCTGGGCCCAAGATGTACTCTTTGCTTCTGTGCTCTTTCAAAGGTCAGAGTTAGAAACACACATGGAACTGTGAATCCCATACTGTTTCTGCCTAACGCATTCCATAATTGTAGCTCCTTTTATTCCACAGTGAGACCTTGACTGCCAACCACATCCATATATTTATTTACTCAATCTTACAATACATACAAAATAGTTTCAGAACTGTCATTCCTGTATTAACTCCACAATATAAACAAACAGATCAAGGCTGGTTTGCAGCTCTTAATCTTTCTTTGAATGAGGACAGATACAACCAAAATACAATATGCAGTTTTACTTGGATTATTGCTTTCCCCTCAGTGGACTTATTCATTTGAAATAATGCATCAGTTCTAGGGTTCCATCTATTCTTGTTGATTAAGTGTTATTTTTTTAATACATTGAACATTAATATGAAAAAAAAAGCAAAACTATAAAAAAAAATAGACTCAGACAAGGGTCCTTCCCTTTTCCATACTTCATAATTCTTTTACCCTATTTTCAATCCCTTATAATTAGCCAGTTTAAATTACTTTCTGGTGGATTCTACCTGTATTTATTTTTGAAAAATTAAAAAGAACATGTATACTTTGTTTCCCCTCTGATTTTAATATATATGTTGCCGGAAAGGGGGATCCCTTCAAGGGCCTGAAACTGGGCTCTCGTCTAATACGCAGAAATGAATTGTCCAAGGAGATACATGTGCTGACAAAGCAAGAGATTTTATTGGGAAAGTGCACCTGGGTGGAGAGCAGTAGGGTAAGGGAACCCAGGAGAGCAGCTCTGCCACATGGCTTGCAGTCTCAGGTTTGATGGTGATGGGATTAGTTTCCAGATTGTCTTTAGCCAATCACACTGGCTCAGTTCTTCCTGGTGGTGCACGCCTTGTTCAGCCAAGATGGATGCCAGAGAGAAGGATTCTGGGAGGTGGTAGGACATGTGGTGTCTCCTTTTGACCTTTCCCGAACTCTTCTGGATGGTGGTGGTTTATTAGTTCTGTGTTCCTTATCAGGACCTCCTGTCATAAAACAACTCATGCAAATGGTTACCGTGGTGCCTGGCCAGGGTGAGAGGTTTCAAGGTTTCAATCAGTGTGCCTCCCCTAACATATATATTAAAATCTTCAGGCTGTGAGTCATACTCAGTAAGAATCCCTAGCAAAAAGCACTTTGCTCTTCTTGTCAGTTCAATCATATCCTAGAAATCACTTATCATTCCACAGAGATATTTTTATTCCTTTTTACAGATGAACAATTTTCTAACATTTCACTTATGTTTGCCTATTTAGACAGCTTCCATATTTTATAATTACAAATAATGCTGCAACAAATGACCTCCTATGGAGGTATTTTTGTATTGTTGGGAGGTATAATCTCAGAGCAAATTCTTAGAGGAAGAGCCAGATCTCCTTGGGAAAATGCCTGACTCTGGGCTTGGAACAGTGAAGGTTTGAAATAATTTGAATATCTTCTGACAGAAAGTAAGATAGTGCTCTGAAAGTGATGAAGGCAAATCAAAAAGACCCAAGGGCAAGTTTGAGTTCTCAACAAATCTGGTACAACTTGAGCATCAAGATAAGTGAGTGTTCTAGGGTGAATGTCAATGTAGGTTTTGGGACAAATTGTTGACAAATTCCCCTCTATAGAGGTCATGTTTTTTGGTAGTCCCCTTCAGCAGTACATGGGAATGTCTCATTCTTCACTTTGATAACACAGAGGAATGATCAAGACCTTGAATTTTTGTCAACCTTATGATAAGAAATGAAATATCACATGGTTTTAATTTGTCTTCTCTTACTATGAATGAGATGAAACAACTTTTCACATGTTTGTGTTATTTTTGCATTGTTGTTTAATCAGTAAGTCATGTCCAACTCTTCACGACCCCATGGACTGCAGCCCACCAGGCTCCTCTGTCCATGGGATTTCCCAGGCAAGAATAATGAAGTGGGTTGCCATTCCCTTCTCCAAGGGATCTTCCTGACCCAGGGATCAAACCCATGTCTCCTGTACTGGCAGGCAGATTCTTTCTCTGTTCCAGTCTGTTTCCTAAGTTTTCTCTAGAATTTGTGGGTTTTGTTTTCTTAATTTTGAAATGCTATTTGTGTAGTAGGGATATTAGTCTGTCATATATGTTGCAAATATTTTCTTCCAATTTGTCTTTTTACTTTGCTTATGTTGTTTTTCAATTAAAAATAAAGTATTTAAAAACTTTTTGTGTCAATTTCTCAACCTTGTCTCTGTGTGTATGTGTGTGCATGTGTGTGTATGAATCTTCTTTCTGTTATAATTAGAAAACCTTCCCTTACTCTGAGGTTATAGTGAAATTCACCTATGTTTTCTTCTAACACTTAAGTAATTGCTAGATTGCTGAGTCACTGGGACTTAGACTTCTTTTTTCTCTATTGTGTTTCACTGGTTTGGTTTACATTTCCTTCTCATTTTGCTTCCTGACATTTTGCAGTCTTGGTGAATGCAAGATGTTATTCTTCATGTCCCTTTTACCCTGACATGCTTTTAGTTTCCATTTTGTGCTGAGGATGGGCCTGGTTTATAGAAAGAGCTTCAAACGATCCTTATCATTTTTCTGTTTAGGATCTAGAACATTGCAGTTGGAAGAAACCAACAGAAAGAGAAATGTAAGTCATACATGGATCTTTCCATTTTTTTACTAGTCATATTAAAAAAGTCAATGCAACAGGAGAAATTAATTTTAATAATATATTTGTTACACATCCAAAAATAGCCATTTCAGCAAGTAATTAATGTGAAATATTTTATAAGTTTTTTCCCTATTAAATCTTCAAAATCTGTTGTGTATTTTACACTCAAAACCACCTAATTAGAACTAGCCATATTCAAGTGCCCAAAAGCCACATGTAGCCAACTGCTACCATATTGCATGACAAAGAGCTAGATAATTCTGCTTATTCTCATGGAGAATACTCTGGCTCAGATCAGTATGTCTAGGATCAAAAATTTGGGAGACCTGATCCAGAAGGAGGATTTTAAATGGTTCTGTGAACTTTTAGAAATCCCTGGATGGAAATTCTGATGATACAATCCTCCAAACAGGGGACAAAGATCCCTGTTTGTAGATTCCCTTTTCTGGCTTTTTTACATGTGTTCTTAAGAGTCTGATCAGGCTGTGGGGAGCATGCATAACAAGATACCTTTGCTGGCAGGCTGCATTACAAGCATGATGGTACAAAGATTTCTTCCTTTTTTTTTTTGTCCTGACCTATGGCAACTTCATTGGTAAAGTATCAAGACTCAATAAACCTGATTGTTTACCTTGATGACTCAATAAACCTGTTTGTTACCTTGATGACTTCAGGGAGGTCATGGCCTTTAGATAGGCATTCTAACGTTGGGGAAAGGTAGTTATGTTTAAAGCAATCCCTATGAATTTAGAGAGGTGACTGGGGACCATTTTCTGTGGGTCAGTATTAGATCATCTATTTCTTAAAAAGTGGTGACCAATAACTCTGAAATGGAATAACGAAGATTAAACTGAAGATTATTTGGCTGGCACTGAGCAATGTTTATTGTACGACCACTCTATTTCCAAGACACATCTGAAAAATGGATCATGGGTTATAAAACTGCTGCAGTACAGGATATGACAAATCAGAGGGAAGAAGAAATACTGTAAAGACTTGACAAAAATCTCAAAAAAAGAAAAAATGTTCTAAGGCTAGCAGAGTATTCTTGGTTCTCTATTCAAAATCTTTTGAGAATTGAAAAAGAGGAGGACCTTGAAAAACTTACACATACATACAGTATTTGCTTGCAATTTCAGGGCTGACTGACGATTTAGTGTTCACAGACCTAAGAATGGGAGGTCGAGTTGGGGCAGGCGAGCTGATCTTAAGTTCATTCTTACTCAGAGCAAAATGTAGCTATTTTACTGTCTACCAGGATAAGAGTTAGAGACAGAGGAAACAAAATTCTACGGGTCAGAAAGAAACAGGGGTCTTTATTTGTGGTTTTAAGAAACTCAAGATCAGAATCTTTAGTCAATGAGTCATTCCTACTTATTTAGAGCCCCTTGTGCCTCTAAGGCTATGAGAAGCCTATAAGAGAAGACTCATAAATAAATACTTTTTTATACTCAAGGAAGAAAACACATAATATGACTGCATACTCAGAAGTGACGTTCTATAATGTAGATTTACAAATACAGATTACAAAATCATTTATAAATACTAAGGAAAAATATATTACAGAATACATTGATAGGACTTACTTGGTCTTTACTTTTGATTTTCCATAAATAAATTCATGATCAGGGAACAGAAATTCACTATGACATTTTGCTAAAGGGACCACAGTTTAAGCTTACTGGCCTAGTTCCTTCTTGCTTTTTCAGAAAAGTTGTTTTATAGTCAGGAAGGAGCAGCTGCCGGCAAGCAGTCAAGCAGACAAGTTTCTGAGGCTGTCTCTAAAAGGATGTTATGTCTTTGGGCTAAGATATTCTGGGAATAAAAAGCCTATTGACTTTGGCTGAACCCTGTGAAACAATATCACTGCTGACTGCAGCATCTACTCCTCAGAACATCTAAAGCAAGTACCTGCACTGCACAGAAAGGCGTTTTGTTTAGTTTTCTGACAGCTATGGATCCTAGAGAGTTGGTCTCCTGGGTCATTCATGCTGCATACAAAGTGAAAGTAGTTTCTATTTCCTCCTGGAACTTTAAATAAAAATATGAACAGCGTTTGTATTTGGGACCCTGCCACAGAGTTACAAACCAGACTCCCAGACAACCCAAACCTCCAGCGGAAGTAACCTGGCTTTGTGTAGTCTAACAATGGCCATGTCCCAGTTGGGATCTGAAGCACACACACCTTTTATCAGGGTACATATTTGAAAAAAAACTCTTTGTGAGGAGAAGGTGTTTGGTAACATGAGGAACCAGACAGAACCAACAGTCAATAGACAGAACTGAATCCAACTGGCTGTGAGACTGTGGACCTGTCTTTCATTCTTAAAAGCAAAGGTTTAGTGTAAACGTGAATGAGTAAATGGACATAAAGGAGTTTTGAAAACTAACTCGAAGTAAATATTATCTGAACTAGACTATTTCTGGGAATTCCTTTATATTTTATTGAATGACTAGAAAAATCTCAATATAGACACAAGACAATGTAATAGGATTGTGGTTGTTTAGAGCTCCCTGGGAATGATATGATGGAGGCAAATCAGTGAGGGTTTTACCACTCTTTACTTCCCAGGCTTCCTAAGCTTGTCCTCCCAGAGGACCGCATTTGCCAGGTAGCAGCAATCAATTACCTCAGATATGCAGATGACACCACCCTTATGACAGAAAGTGAAGAAGAACTAAAGAGCCTCTTGATGAAAGTGAAAGAGGAGAGTGAAAAAGTTGGCTTAAAGCTCAACATTCAGAAAACTAAGATCATGGCATCCGGTCCCATCACCTCGTGGGAAATAGATGGGGAAACAGTGGCTGACTTTATTTTTCTGGGCTCCAAAATCACTGCAGATGATGATTGCAGCCATGAAACTAAACGATGCTTACTCCTTGGAAGGAAAGTTATGACCAACGTAGACAGCATATTAAAAAACAGAGACATTGCTTTGTCAACAAAGGTCCATCTAGTGAAGGCAATGGTTTTTCCAGTAGTCATGTATGGATGTGAGAATTGGACGATAAAGAAAGCTGAGTGCAGAAGAATTGATGGTTTTGAACTGTGGTGTTGGAGAAGACTCTTGAGAGTCCCTTGGACTGCAAGGAGATCCAACCAATCCATCGTAAAGTAGATCAGTCCTGGGTGTTCATTGGAAGGACTGATGTTGAAGCTGAAATTCCAATACTTTAGCCACCTGATGTGAAGAACTGACTCATTTGAAAAGACCCTGATGCTGGGAAAGATTGAGGTCAGGAGGAGAAGGGGACGACAGAGGATGAGATGGTTGGTTGGCATCACGGACTCAATGGACATGGGTTTGGGTAGCCTCTGGCAGTTGGTGATGGACAGGAAGGCCTGGTGTGTTGTGGTTCATGGGGTCACAAAGAGTCGGACAGGACTGAGCAACGGAACTGAACTGAACTCTGCATATAAATTAAGTAAGCAGGGTGACAATGTACAGCCTTGGAGAACTCTATGCTCTCTCTCTCTCTTTTTTTTTTAGTTGGAGGCTAATTACTTTGCAATATTGTAGTGGGTTTTGCCATACATTGACATGAATCAGCCATGGATTTACATGTGTTCCCCATCCTGATCCCTCCTCCCGCCTCCCTCCCCATCCCATCCCTCTGGATCTTCCCAGTGCACCAGCCCTGAGCACTTGTCTCATGCATCCAACCTGGGCTGATGATCTGTTTCACCCTTGATAGTATATATGTTTCAATGCTATTCTCTCAGAGCATCCCACCCTCGCCTTCTCCCACAGGGTCCAAAAGTCTGTTCTGTACATCTGTGTCTCTTTTTCTGTTTTGCATATAGGGTTATCGTTACCATCTTTTAAAATTCCATATATATGTGTTAGTATACTGTATTAGTGTTTATCTTTTTGGCTTACTTCATTCGTATAATAGACTCCAGTTTCATCCATCTCATTAGAACTGATTCAAATGAATTCTTTTTAATGGCTGAGTAATATTCCATGGTGTATACATACCATAGCTTCCTTATCCATTCATCTGCTGATGGGCATCTAGGTTTCTTCCATGTCCTGGCTATTATAAACAGTGCTGTGATGAACATTGGGGTGCACGTGTCTCTTTCAGATCTGGTTTCCTCGGTGTGTATGCCCAGAAGTGGGATTGCTGGGTCATATGGCAGTTCTATTTTCAGTTTTTTAAGGAAGCCTCACATTGTTCTCCATAGTGGCTATACTAGTCTGCGTTCCCACCAATGGTGTAAGAGGGTTCCCTTTTCTCCACACCCTCTCCAGCATTTATTGCTTGTAGACTTTTGGATAGCAGCCATCCTGACTGGTGTGTAATGGTACCTCATTGTGGTTTTGATTTGCATTTCTCTGATAATGAGTGATGTTGAGCATCTTTTCATGTGTTTGTTAGCCATCTAACAAACACATGGTCTTCTTTGGAGAAATGTCTGTTTAGTTCTTTGGCCCATTTTTTGATTGGGTCATTTATTTTTCTGGAATTGAGCTGCAGGAGTTGCTTGTATATTTTTGAGATTAATCCTTTGTCTGTTGCTTTGTTTGCTATTTTCTCCCATTTTGAAGGTTGTCTTTTCACTTTGCTTATAGTTTCCTTTTTTGTGCAAAAGCTTTTAAGTTTAATTAAGTCCCATTTATTTATTTTTGCTTTTACTTCCAATATTCTGGGAGGTGGGTCATAGAGGATCCTGCTGTGATTTATGTTGGAGAGTGTTTTGCCTATGTTCTCCTCTAGGAGTTTTATAGTTTCTGGTCTTACAGTTAGATCTTTAATCCATTTTGAGTTTATTTTTGTGTATAGTGTTAGAAGGTGTTCTAGTTTCATTCTTTTACAAGTGGCTGACCACTTTTCCAAGCACCACTTGTTAAAGAGGTTGTCTTTTTTCCATTGTATATCCTTGCCTACTTTGTCAAAGATAAGGTGTCCATAGGTACGTGGATTTACCTCTGGGCTTTCTATTTTGTTCCATTGATCTATATTTCTGTCTTTGTGCCAGTACCATACTGTTTTGATGACTGTGTCTTTGTAGTGGAGTCTGAAGTCAGGCAGGTTGATTCCTCAAGTTCCATTCTTCTTGCTCAAGATTGCTTTGGCTATTTGAGGTTTTTTGTATTTTCATACAAAATTTGAAATTATTTGTCCAGTTCTGTGAAAAATACTGTTGGTAGCTTGATAGGGATTGCATCGAATCTATAGATTACTTTGGGTAGTATATTCATTTTCACAATACTGATTCTTCCAATCCATGAACAGAGTATATTTCTCCATCTATTTGTGTCCTCTTTTATTTCTTTCATCAGTGTTTTATAGTTTTCTATTTATAGGTCTTTTGTTTCTTTATGTAGATATACTCCTAAGTATTTTATTCTTTTTGTTGCAATGGTGAATGGTATTGTTTCCTTAATTTCTCTTTCTGTTTTCTCATTGTTAGTGTATAGGAATGCAAGGGATTTCTGTGTCCTAATTTTATATCCTGCAACTTTACTATATTCACTGATTAGCTCTAGTAATTTTCTGGTAGAGTCTTTAGGGTTTTCTATGTAGAGGATCATGTCGTCTGCAAACAGTGAGAGTTTTACTTCTTCTTTTCCTATCTGGATTCCTTTTCTTTCTTTTTCTCCTCTGATTTCTGTGGCCAACACTTCCAAAACTATGTTGAATACTAGTGGTGAGACAAGCGCACCCTTGTCTTGTTACTGACTTTAGGGGAAATGCTTTCAATTTTTCACCATTGAGGATAATGTTTGCTGTGGGTTTGTCATATATAGCTTTTATTATGTTGAGGTATGTTCCTTCTATTCCTGCTTTCTGGAGAGTTTTTATCATAAACAGATATTGAATTTTGTCAAAGGCTTTTTTCTGCATCTATTGAGATAATCATATGGTTTTTATCTTTCAATTTGTTAATGTGGTGTATTACATTGATTGATTTGTGGATATTAAAGAATCCTTGCATTCCTGGGATAAAGCCCACTTGGTCATGATGTATGATCTTTTTAATATGTTGTCGGATTCTGTTTGCTAGAATTTTGTTAAGGATTTTTGCATCTATGTTCATCAGTGACATCGGCCTGTAGTTTTCTTTTTTGTGGCATCTTTGTCTGGTTTTGAAATTAGGGTGATGGTGGCCTCATAGAATGAGTTTGGAAGTTTGCCTTCTTCTGCACTTTTCTGGAAGAGTTTGAGTAAGATAGATGTTAGCTCTTCTCTAAATTTTTGGTAGAATTCAGCTGTGAAGCCGTCTGGTCCTGGGCTTTTTTTTTGCTGGAAGATTTCTGATTACAGTTTCGATTTCCATGCTTGTGATTGGTCTGTTAAGATCTCTTATTTCTTCCTGGTTCAGTTTTGGAAAGTTATACTTTTCTGATAATTTGTCCATTTCTTCCAAGTTGTTCATTTTATTGGCATATAGCTGCTGGTAGTAGTCTCTTATGATCCTTTGTATTTCAGTGTTGTCTGTTGTGATCTCTCCATTTTCATTTCTAATTTTGTTGATTTGGTTCTTCTCCCTTTGTTTTTTGATGAGTCTGGCTAACGGTTTGTCAATTTTATTTACCTTTTCAAAAAACCAGCTTTTAGCTTTGTTGATTTTTGCTATGGTCTCTTTTGTTTCTTTTGCATTTATTTCTGCCCTAATTTTTAAGATTTCTTTCCTTCTACCAACTCTGGGGTTCTTCATTTCTTCCTTCTCTAGTTGCTTTAGGTGTAGAGTTAGATTATTTATTTGACTATTTTCTTGTTTCTTGAGGTAAGCCTGCATTGCTATGAACCTTCCCCTTAGCACTACTTTTACAGTGTCCCATAGGTTTTGGGTTGTTGTGTTTTCATTTTCATTCGTTTCTTTGCATATTTTGATTTCTTTTTTGATTTCTTCTATGATTTGTTGGTTATTCAGAAGCATGTTATTTAGCCTCCATATGTTGGAATCTTTAAGTTTTTTTCCTGTAATTGAGATCTAATCTTACTGCATTGTGGTCAGAAAAGATGACTGGAATGATTTCAATTTTTTTGAATTTACCATGGCTAGATTTATGGCCCAGGATGTGATCCATTCTGGAGAAGGTTCTGTGTCCACTTGAGAAAAAGGTGCAATTGATTGTTTTGGGGTGAAATGTCCTATCAGTTAGGTCTAGCTGGTCCATTGTGTCATTTAAAGTTTGTATTTCATTGTTAATTTTCTGTTTAGTTGATTTGTCCATAGCTGTGAGTGGGGTATTAAAGTCTCCCACTATTATTGTGTTATTGTTAATTTCCGCTTTTATTCTTGTTAGCATTTGCCTTACATATTGAGGTGCTCCTTTGTTGGGTGCATATATATTTATAATTGTTATATCTTCTTCTTGGATTGATCCTTTGATCATTATGTAGTGTCCTTCTTTGTCTATTTTCACAGCCTTTATTTTAAAGTCTGTTTTATCTGATATGAGTATTGTGACTCCTGCTTTCTTTTGGTCTCTGTTTGTGTGAAATATTTTTTTCTAGCCCTTCACTTTCAGTCTGTATGTGTCCCTTGTTTTGAGGTGCCTTGTAGATAGCATATATAGGGGGGTTTTGCTTTTGTATTCATTCAGCCAGTCTTTGTCTTTTGGTTGGGACATTCAACCCATTTACATTTAAGGTAATTATTGATAAGAATGGTCCCATTGCCATTTACTATGTTGTTTTGGGTTCACGTTTATACAACCTTTCTGTGTTTCCTGTCTAGAGAAGATCCTTTAGCATTTGTTGAAGAGCTGGTTTGGTGGTGCTGAATTCTCTCAGCTTTTGCTTGTCTGTAAAGCTTTTGAGAAGGCAATGGCACCCCACTCCAGTACTGTTGCTTGGAAAATCCCATGGACGGAGGAGCCTGGTAGGCTGCAGTCCATTAGGTCACTAGAGTCGGACATGACTGAGAGACCTCACTTTCACACATTGGAGAAGGAAATGGCAACCCACTCCAGTGTTCTTGCCTTGAGAATCCCAGGGACAGGGGAGCCTGGTGGGCTACCGTCTATGGGGTCACACAGGGTCGGACACAACTGAAGTGACTTAGCAGCAGCAAAGCTTTTGAATTCTCCTTCATATCTGAATGAGATCCTTGCTGGGTATAGTAATCTGGGTTGTAAGTTATTCTCTTTCATTACTTTAAGTATGTCCTGCCCTTCCCTTCTGGCCTGAAGAGTTTCTATTGAAAGATCAGCTGTTATCCTTATGGGAATCCCCTTGTATGTTATATGTTTTTTCTTCCTTTCTGCTTTTAATATTTGTTCTTTGTGTTTGATCTTTGTTAATTTGATTAATATGTGTCTTGGGGTGTTTCGCCTTGGGTTTATCCTGTCTGGGACTCTCTGGGTTTCTTGGACTTGAGTGACTATTTCCTTCCCTATTTTAGGGAAGTTTTCAGCTATTATCTCCTCTAGTATTTTCTCATGGCCTTTCTTTTTGTCTTCTTCTTCTGGGACTCCTATGATTCGAATGTTGGGGCATTTCATGTTGTCCCAGAGGTCCCTGAGGTTGTCCTCATTTCTTTTGATTCTTTTTTCCTCTCTGCTTCATTTATTTCCACCATTTTATCTTCTACCTCACTTATCCTATCTTCTGCCGCCATTATTCTACTGTTGGTTCCCTCTAGAGTGTTTTTGATCTCATTTATTGCATTATTCATTTTTAATTGGCTCTTTTTTATTTCTTCTAGGTCCTTGTTAAACATATCTTGCATCTTCTCAATCCTTGTCTCCAGGCTATTTATCTGTAATTCTGTTTTCAAGATTTTGGGTCATTTTTATTATCATTATTCTAAATTCTTTTTCAGGTAGATTCCCTATCTCCTCTTTTCCTCTTTTGTTTGGCTTGGTGGGCATTTTTCGTGTTCCTTTACTTGCTGGGTATTTCTCTGCCTTTTCATCTTATTTAGATTGCTGTGTTTGGGGTGGCCTTTCTGTATTCTGGTGGTCTGTGGTTCCTTTTTATTGTGGAGGTTTCTCCCAGTGGGCGGGGTTAGACGATTGCCTTGTCGAGGTTTGCTGGTTAGGGAAGCTTGTGTTGGTGTTCTGGTGGGTGGAGCTGGATTTCTTCTCTCTGGAGTGCAATGGAGTGTCCAGTAGTGAGTTTTGACATGGGTCTATGGGTTTGGTGTGACTTTGGGCTGCCTGTATGTTGACACTCAGGGCTATGTTCCTGCGTTGCTGGAGAATTTGCGTGGAATGTCTTGCTCTGGAACTTATTGGCTCTTGGGTGGTGGTTAGTTTCAGTGTAGGTATGGAGGCTTTTGGATGATCTCTTATTATTTAGTGTTCCCTGTAGTCAGGAGTTCTCTGGTATTCTCAGGTTTTGGGCTTAAGCCTCTTGCCTCTGTATTTCAGTCTTATTCTTCAGCAGCCTCAAGACTTCTCCATCCATACAGCACTGATAATAAAACTTCTAGGTTAATGGTGAAAAGATTCTCCAGAGTGAGGGACACCCAGAGAGGTTCACAGAGTTACATGAAGAAGAGGAGAGGGAGGAAGGAGATAGAGGTGAGCAGGAGGAGAAAAGGGGGGATTCAAGAGAAGAGAGACAGATCTAGGCAGTACTCTGTTCCCTAAGTGTTCTCTGCAGCCCAGAACAACCACAGAGATTCACAGAATTGGATTGAGAAGGGGGAGGGAGGAAATAGAGGTAATCTGGGAGAGAAAAAGGACAGTCAAAAGGTGGAGAGAGTAATCAAACCAGTAATCACACTCCTGAGTAAAAATGGGTACTGAAGGTTGGGTTCTTAAATGTCCAAAATGGATATCAAATACTCAAAAATAAAGATTAAAAATCTAGAGTAGAGGTCAGACTCTTAAAAATACAATATTAAAGAAAATAAAAACAGAAAAAAATTAAGAAATATATATGAAGTTCGCTTTAAAAAATAGGGTCCTTTTTTTTTTGGCCAGTTTATAGTGGGTTATAAAAATGAAAATTAAGGAGTAATAGAGGTCTTTAAAAAAAAAGAAAGAGAAAAAAATTAAAAAAAAATAGTATATATATATCTAGGAATTTCTCTGGAGCTATTGCAGGCAGTGTGGGTTCAATTCAGTTTCAGATAGCTCCTTGTTCCAGCTTACACTTCTCAATATCTATAGGCCCCTTCCAGTGTAGTCAGTGTTAGCTACAGGGATTTTAATCTGTTGTACCTGTTACTTCTAAAGCGGTTCCCTTCATTTGTTTGGCTTCTGATTGCAGGTCTCTTCAGTGTCTACTTTCCACCCTGACACAAGTGGGTGGAGGTGGTGTCTTATTTAGGTTCGCTTGTTCAGTCGTGCTATGGGGAGGGAGGGGCACTGAAGACAAATATCACTGGCGTGTGTGGGGAGTACTCGCAGTGTTCCGGCCACACTGGGTCTGCCCCCATTCATGGCGTGTGTGCTTTCCCCGTCTACACTGCTCAGGCTCCAGGTTGCTCTACAGGGAGCAGGCCCTGAGTTGCCTGTGCTTCTCAGGCCCAAGCGGCTCAGGTTCAGGTTTTCGGGTACTCCACAAAGGCCCAGACTTGGTTGGGCCTGCGTTTTGTGCCTTCCCCGTCTGAGCAGCTCAAGCGACCAGGAGCTTGACGAGCTCACTCTCCCCGAGTGCAGTGTGCCTTATCCCCTCCATGGTCCCAGCCTCAGTTTCCAGGCGCACCGGTCAGGTGCAAGGAAAATTGTTGTTTAAAAGAAAAAAAAAAAACTGGAGTAAAGCCAGGGTTCTATAATATTAATGATGATGGCAGCTACAGTTTGTTGATGACTTATAATATGTGAGCCTCTGCCTCCTCCCAGAGTCCTGGAAAGAGAACCTAAAAGAAAGCCCAAAGCCTGAAAAGAGAAGAAAGCATGGCCAGAATTTATATACAAGGTGCAGTAAGTGGAACTGCAAACATGAGATCTCCTCCTATGAGAGCACCAAAACTTCAATGAGCTGTTGAATAATCATCAACAGGAGAACACTGGAACCCACAAAAAAAAAAAGATACCCCAAGTCCAAAGACAAAGGAGAAACTGCAACAGGTTGGTAGGAGGGGCACAATCACAATGAAATCAAATCCAATACCCGTTGGGTGGGCGACCCACAAACTGGAGGTAAGAAGTTCTCCCACTGTGATGAAGGTTCTGAACCCTATATCAGACTTCCCAGCCTGGGGGATCCAGCAAAGGGATTAAGAGCCCCCAGCGAATCTGACTTTGAAGGTCATCAGGATTTGATTATAGGACTTCCACAGGACTGGGGTTAACAGAAACTCCACTCTTGGCAGGCACAAACAAAATCTTGCATGCATCAGGACCTAGTGGAAAGGAGCAGTGACCTTATGGGAGACTGGACCAGATCTACCTGCTAGTGTTGGAGGGTCTCCTGTGAAGGTGTGAGTCAGCAGTGGCTCGCTGTGGGGACAGGGGCACTGGCAGCAGTGATCCTGGAAGGCGCCCCTTGGCAAGTGAGCCCTCTTTGAGGTTGCCATTAACCCTACCATAGAGCCTGTAGATGCCAAGGCTGGGTTGCCTCAGCCCAAACAACTAACAAGAAGAGTGTGCAGCCCCATCCATCAACAGATAATCAGATTAAAGTTTTATTGAGCACGACCCTACTCACCAGAACAAGACCTTGTTTTTCCCACTGCCAGTCCTCATCAGCCTCATCCACCAGAAGGCAGATAGAAGAAGCAAGAACTATAATCCCACAGCCTCCAGAATGAAAACCACAGCCATGGAAAGTTAATCAAAATGAAAAGCAGAAGGTTATCTCCCAGATGAAAGAACAAGATAAACCGCCCCCCCCTCCAAATAAAACTAAATGAAGTGATGATAACAACTTTTTAGAAAAAGAATTCAAAATAATGAATAGTGCAGATGATCCAGGATCTTGGAAAAAGAAGGGGAAAGATGAAAGAAATGTTTATCAAAGACCTAGAAGAACTAAAGAACAAGCAAAGGTGAATGATAATTGGAAGAAATCAATAGCAGAATAATTGAGGCAGGAGAATGGATAAGTGACCTGGAAGACAAAATGGTGGAAACCACTGCTGTAAAACAGAATATATAGAAAGAAAAATGAAAAAGATGAAGACAGCCTAAGAATCCTCTGGGACAACATTAAACACACCAACATTTGCATTATAGGGGTCCCAGCAGAAGAGAGAGAAAAAGAACTCAAGAAAATATTTGAGGAGATAATAGCTGAAAACTTCCCTAACACAGGAAAAGAAATAGTCAACCAAGCCCAAGAAGCACAGAGTCCCAGAGAGGATAAATCCAAGGAGAAACACACCAAGACAGATTAGATAGTAATCAAACTGACCAAAATTAAAGACAAAGATAAAATATTAAAAGCAACAAGGGAAAAAAGACAAATAACATACAAGGGAACTCCCATAAGGTTATAAGCTGATTTCTCAACAGAAACTACAAGCCAGAAGGGAATGACATGAAGTATTTCAAGTGATGAAAGGGAAGAAACTATAACCAAGAACACTTTACCCAGCAAGACACTCATTTGGATTTGATGGAGAAATGAAAAGCTTTCCAGACAAGAGACAAACGAAAGTTAAGAGAATTTAGCACCACCAAATCAGCATTACAACAAATGCCAAAGGAACTTCTTTAGGCATGGAACACAGAGGAGGAAGAGACTGAAATGTTGTTGCTGAATCACGCAAAGACGCCGGGATTCTTGGCCTCCGGAGGAGAAGAATTCAATCCAGGGCCAGAGACGAGGCTTGATTGCTCAGAGCTTTTGTGTAATAAAGTTTTATTAAAGTATAAAGGAGACAGAGAAAGCTTCTGACATAGACATCAGAAGGGGGTAGAAAGAGTACCCGCTTGCTAGTGTTAGCAATGGAATTATATACTCTCTAATTATTTATTACAATGAATCCAAAGAATGTCTGGAGGTTGTAAAGACCTCACTAGACCTACTCCCATAATTTACATTTTAAGATAACAGAATTAGCCAGAAGGTTTAATCCAGAGACTGTCCTCAGGCAGGATACATCATTGTTATATAATCCTAAGGAATGAAGAGGAAAAAAGTAATAAGCTTGTCCTTTTTCCTCCTTGAGTATTCCAGACCCCTCTCTCCTTGGGGACCCCTGGACTTCTTATCAATCTGCCTAGGAATTGACTCTCTCAAGACCAACAAAGAATAAACCCAAAACAATTAAGAAAATGGTAACAGGATCATATATGTCGATAATCACCTTAACTGTAAATGGAGTAAATGCACCAACTAGAAGACATAGACTGGCTAAGTGGAAGAAAACATGTGCTTGTTTGCACTTCCATTTACCACATTACTCTACTTACCCCCTAAATTGTATGTAATTATTTTGTCCCTCCATCCATCCAATGCTCAGTCGTGTCCAACTCTTTGTGACCCTCTGGACTGTAGAACACTTGGTTCCTCTGTCCATGGGATTTTCCAGGCAAGAATACAAGAGTGGATTGCCATTTCCTCTTCCAGGGGATCTTCTCAACCCAGGGACTGAACCCTCATCTCCTCCATTTCAGGCGGATTCTTTACTGCTTGAGCCATTATGACTGTTTGGTTAGTCATGTTTCCATTATGGCTTTGCAATTGTAATTATCTTTTATTTTTTTGTCTGGCTATTGATTGTGAAAACGGATAAACATCTTTTACTATTGCGATTATGTAACTATTATTCATTTTAATACCACTGTATCATGATTGGTCAACAGAAAAGAACAGAATTCTATATCACTGAAACTACCATTTAATAGAAAAACCTGTAATCACTTTTTATTTATTTATTTTTGTAATCACTTTTTAGAATTCAGATACACATTACTATTATCTTGGAATTTTTTGAAAAATACAAATGCCCAGGTACTGTTTTTTACTCAAAAACTCCAGATATGATTCTAATGAGTAACCATGTTTTTTAAAATAGACTATATGATGATCTTTAACTTTTATCTAACTTGTTTCACTTTTTCTATTTCATATTCAGGGCTTCCATTTCATTTACATTTTTCAATTTCTCCATCTCTTCTTTTTTTTAGGCTCTTTCTCAAGCCTTTATCAAGTATAGTAAAAAGGCTTTTGTGTGTGTGTATATATATATATATACATATATATTAAGTGTAATATATGTATTTTAGAAAATATGAATTTTTCCTTAGCTAAACAATTTATAACATTTTGATTTCACTTGTATGACTAAGTATGAATAGAATACTAGATTTCTAGTTTATATTCACTCAAAACTTTGATATAGCTCCATTTATTCTGGCATCTAATATTAGTGCTAAAAGTCTAGAAATATTATTTTAGTGATTTTTAAAAAAGTTTTTGAATGAGGCTTGAAATTCTAATACAATTCTGAAAATATAAAGAAATGTCAAGTTGCAAAAAACACCAGGAAAGTAGCATGTGATACAGTATTAACTAAAGCACAAATTTTGTTCAAATTTACAAAATTTTATGCTAGTGTCCATTATTTGTTTTCATACCTTATTCAAGATTCCACACCGTATTTAGTTGCATTGAACAGCTTCAGTGCATGCAACAAATTCTGGTAAATTCTCTTTTCATTTTTATTCTGTTACATATATTTTCTAATCTTTCTTGTTAAGGCTTCTCAGACACATCAATCATTTAAAAGTGGATACTTAATTTCCAAATACATGGGGCTTTTAAAGTATTCTTGATATTAATTTCTCATTTAAATGCTTTCTTCTCTGCAGTCACCCTCTGTGATTTTTCAAACAGAAACACCCTCTGTGCTCTTTTAACCTTCCTGAGGCTTTCCGATGGCTAAGTCAAAGATCTCTTTTGGCAAATGTCACATTGCACTTGAAAATATGTGGGTTCTTTTCAAATATCTTTTGATATTGATTTCTTATATAATTTCACAGTGATAAGAGAATAGACTCTGTATGATTTCAATACCTTTAGGCCATGAAATTTTTGCACCTTATTTTATGTCCCTGGCTATGTTCCAGTGTCTCCTGGTTTATAGTATATGGAACTTGAATAGAATTTATACCTTGCTCTTGTGAAAATTGTGTAAATCTTAATTATGTTGAACTGGTTCACTGTGCTTTTCAGGTCTACTACATCTTTCTACTTTTCTCTCTATTCATTCTATTATTTTTTGAGAATTGATATTGACACTCCAATTAATATGTTATCTACTTAAAAATAATTGTAATACATAGCTGAACTGTATGTAACTTTGTTCTATAATTTTTAAATCCCCTGTAAATGTGTTATCATATCTTCATAATTTAGAAAAAATCCTTTAGCATGTAATACCTGAACCATACAATTTACTTCAATTTTTTTTCAGGAGCCCATGCTCAGCATTTGAGAGCAAATGCTTGCTTGCTGCTGCTGCTGCCAAGTCACTTCAGTCGTGTCCAATCTGTGCGACCCCGTAGATGGCAGCCCACCAGGCTCCCCCGTCCCTGGGATTCTCCAGGCAAGAACATTGGAGTGGGTTGCCATTTCCTTCTCCAATGCATGAAAGTGAAAAGTGAAAGTGAAGTCGCTCAGTCGTGTCCGACTCTTAGTGATCCCATGGACTGCAGCCCACCAGGCCCCTCCGTCCATGGGATTTTCCAGGCAAGAGTACTGGAGTGGGGTGCCATTGCCTTCTCCAAATGCTTGCTTAGTTACCTTATATTAGGCATTATGCATCCCAATGATGAGTATACAGTGAACCGGCAATGGTTATTTTGCATGTATGAGAACAATATTTAATCAACCCAACTAGATTATCATCTACTCAAGAGCAGCAACACTGTCTTGTATGCTGATAGTAGTGCATATTCTGGCTCATTCAACTTTACTTTTGTTAGACGTCATACTGGTAGACGTCACGACTTTAGGTGGGTTATTTTCACCGAAGTTAATAAAGCGTAACACGGATTCAACTTACAGTTTGTTCATTGAGTTGCCTTTTGTTATTTACGGTTCACTTGTTTCTGCAGACAATCCAGTCTCTCAGAAACACTGTAAAATAGCTAGTACACCCTTTGATGTAATGGCTATGATACCTTATATGGCTTGTGTCTTAATCGAAGTCAGACTGACAGACGACTGATTCTCCCTCTATCATTTCCTAGCTCTGCAACCCTGGGTGAATAGAATAACCTATCCCTAGTCTCATGTTATTAGTTATAACATGGGGATTTTAATTGTATCAACTTCAGAAAGTTGGTTGTGATCTTTAAAAGAGGGTTATTATGAAGAATAAATGAGGTAGTATGTGAAACACTCCAAAAATAAGAGATTCGTGCTGTGCTAGGCACGCTATAAGTGCATGCTGTATATATATCAGCTCATGAGAGAAGTTCAGTTCAGTTCAGTTCCGTTCAGTTCAATTGCTCAGTCATGTCCAACTCTCTGCGACCCCATGGACTGCAGCACGCCAGGCTTCCCTATCCATCACCAACTCTTGGAGCTTACTAAAATTCATGTCCATCGAGTCAGTGATGCCATTCAACCATCTCATCCTCTGTCATTCGCTTCTCCTCCCGCCTTCAATCTTCCCAGCATCAGGGTCTTTTCCAATGAGTCAATTAATGGCATCAGGTCCAAAGTATTGCAGTTTCAGCATCAGCATCAGTCCTTCTAAAGAATACTCAGGACTGATTTCCTTTAGGATGGACTGGGTGGATCTCCTTGCAGTCCAAGGGACTCTCAAGAATCTTCTCCAACACCATAGTTCAAAAGCGTCAATTCTCTGGTGCTCAGCTTTCTTTATAGTCCAATTCTCACATCCATACATGACTACAGGAAAAACCAAAGCTGTGACTAGACAGACTTTGTTGGCAAAGTAATGTCTCTGCTTTTTAATATGCTGTCTAGATTGGTCATAGCTTTTCTTCCAAGGAGCAAGCATTCTTTAATTTCATGGCTGCAGTCACCATCTGCACTGATTTTGGAGCACAAGAAAATAAAGTCTCTCACTCTTTCCATTGCTTCCCCATCTCTTTGCTATAAAGTGACAGGACTGATGCAATGATTTTAGTCTTCTGAATGTTGAGTTTTAAGCCAACTTTTTCACTCTCCTCTTTCACTTTCATCAAAAGGCTCTTTAGTTCTTCACTTTCTGCTATAAGGGTGGTGTCATCTGCATATCTGAAGTTATTGATATTTATCTGAGAATTTTGATTTCAGCTCGAGCTTCATCCAGCCCAACATTTCTCATGATGTACTCTTTGTATAAGTTAATAAGCAGGGTGACAATATACAGCCTTGACATACTCCTTTCCTGGTTTGGAGCCAGTCTGTAGTTCCATGTCCAGTTCTAACTGTTGCTTCTCAACCTGCATACAGATTTCTCAGGAAATCTCAGGTCAGGCGGTCTAGTATTCTTTTGAAGAATTTTCCAGTTTGTTGTGATCCACACAGTCAAACGCTTTGGCATGGTCAATAAAGGAGAAGTAGATGTTTTTCTGGAACTCTCTTGCATTTTTGATGATCCAACTGATGTTGGCCATTTGATCTTTGGTTGCTCTGCCTTTTCTAAATCCAGTTTGAACATCTGGAAGTTCACAGGCATGTTGAAGCCTGGCTTGAAGAATTTTGAGCATTACTTTGTTAGCATGTGAGATGAGTGCAATTGTGCGGTAGTTGAGCATTCTTTGGCATTGCCTTTCCTTGAGATTGGAATGAAAACTGACCTTTTCTAGTCCTGTGGCCACTGCTGAGTTTTCCAAATTTGTTGGCATATTGAGTGCAGCACTTTCACAGCATCATCTTTTAGTATTTGAAATAGCTCAACTGGAATTCCATCACCTCCGCTAACTTTGTTCGTAGTGATGCTTCCCAAGGACCACTTGTTTTGTTCGCATTCCAGGATGGCTGGCTCTAGGTGAGTGATCACACCATCGTGATTATCTGTGTCATGAAGAGCTTTTTTGTACAGTTCTTCTGTGTATTCTTGCCACCTCTTCTTAATAGCTTCTGCTTCTGTTAGGTCCATACCATTTCTGTCATTTATTGTGCCCATCTTTGCACGAAACTTTCCCTTGGTATCTCTAATTTTCTTGACATCGAATCTTTCCCATTCTATTGTTTTCATCTATTTCTTTGCATCGATCACTGAGGAAGGCTTTCTTATCTCTCCTTGCTATTCTTTGAAATTCTACATTCAAATGGGTATATCTTTCCTTTTCTCCTTTGCATCTCCCTTCTCTTCTTTTCTCAGCTATTCGTAAGGCCTCCTCCGACAACCACTTTGCCTTTTTGCATTTCTTTTTCTTGGGGATGGTCTTGATCCTTGCCTCCTGTACAATGGCATGAACCTCCATCCATGTTCTTCAGGCACTCTATCTATCACATCTAGTCCCTTAAATCTATTTTTCATTTCCACTGTATAATTGTAAGGGATTTGATTTCATACCTGAATGGTCTAGTGGTTTTCCCTACTTTCTTCAATTTAAGTCTGAATTTTGCAATAAGGAGTTCATGATCTGGGCCGCGGTCAGCTCTTCAGTCTCGTTTTTGCTGACTGTATAGAGCTTCTCCATCTTTGGCTGCAAAGAATATAATCAGTCTGATTTTGGTATTGATCATAGTGATGTCCATGTGTAGAGTCTTCTCTTGTATTGTTGGAAGAGGGTGTTTGCTATGACCAGTGCATTCTCTTGGCAAAACTCTGTTAGCCTTTGCCCTGCTTCATTTTGTACTCCAAGGCCAAACTTGCCTGTTACTCAAGTTATATCTTGACTTCCTACTTTTTCATTCCAGTCCCCTATGATGAAAAGGATATAGTTTTTGGGTTTTAGTTCTGAAGATCTTGTAGGTCTTCATAGAGCCGTTCAACTTCAGCTTCTTCAGCTTTACTGGTCAGGGCACAGACTTGGATTACTGTGATACTGAATGATTTGCCTTGGAATCAAACAGAGAGCATTCGGTCATTTTTGAGATTGCACCCAAGAACTGCATTTCAGACTCTTCTGTTGACTATGATGCCTACTCCCTTTCTTCTAGGGATTCTTGCCCACAGTATTAGATATAATGGTCATCTGATTTAAATTCACCCATTCCAGTCCATTTCAGTTCACTATTCCTAAAATGTCAATGTTAGCAGAGATTACTCTAATGGAGGTTCAAGTAAAGAGTCTTAGCAACCTGAGGTGGCAGAGCAGGGACTTGAATATCCATATCTGACTCTAGAAGGTGGGCTTTGACTCACTGTGCTCTTGATATAACTGTGATTCAAACCTTGGGGGCATCAAAAATGTTACTTTTTACTCTCTGATGCAGAAAATAGAATGAGGTTGGTAACGAATCCACCTGCAATGCAGGAGATCCCAGTTTGATTCCTGGGTCAGGAAGATCTGCAGGAGAAGGGATAGGCTACCCACTCCAGTATTCTTGGGCTTCCCTTGTGGCTCATCTGGTAAAAAAATCTGCCTGCAATGTGGGAGACCTGTGTTCAATCCCTGGATTGGGAAGATCCTCTGGAGAAGGGAAAGGATACGCACTCCAGTATACTGGCCTGGAGAATTCCATGGACTGTATAGTCCATGGGGTCACAAAGAGTCAAACACAACTGAGCTACTTTAACTTTCCAAACATGGAAAAACACAAATATTTACATCACAACATTGCTATTGAAGGAGGACACAAGATCTTTCTTTACTTATTTTAAGTAATATTAAAGATAGATAACGTTTTAGGAAGGGAAGATCATGAGGGCACCATGGGAGAGCCTCCCTTGCTCTTGCCTGTTAGTAGCGCAGGCTCACCTTGTCTAAAGTGGTTTTTGTTGTCTGTTGTTGCTGTTTAGTTGCTAAATAATTTCTTTTTTGTGACCCTAAGGACTGTAGCACTTCAGGCTCCTCTGTCCCTGGGGTTTCCCAGGCAAGAATACTGTAGTAGGTTGCCATCTTCTCTTCCAGGGGATCTTTCCGACCCTGGGATTGATCCATGTCTCCTGCATTGGCAGGCAGATTCTTTACCACTGAGCCACCAAGGAAGCCCACAAAGTGGTTCTATTTACCCTAAAAGTAATAACAACTTTGCAAGGCAAGTAAACTTAACTCCAGTGCTCTCTAAGCCAGGCCACAGTTGAAAAGCTAATTCTACTTCTGTTAGTAACAGCCCTGTTCTCATCATTTTAAAAGTGTGATATCCCCAGGGTTTGATTACAAAGGTTCAAAGTTATATGCCAAATGTTGAGTCAAGTCTAAAACCCATGTATTGTCATTTAGTATGTATGTTGCATGTGTGCTCACTAAAGATGCCTTTCTACTTGGGAACTGGCCAATGTACAAATGTTGAATCGTTAATATAACTTGTTAAGTAAACTTTGCTTTTGCAAATTCCTTAACAATTTTGAGGAAAAAAGTGCTGACAAAATAAAAAATGCAGCTTATGAGAGACAGGTATCCATTGCTTACTCTGTGTCAAATGATGATCAGGTCCTCTGGGGAAGACAAGAGTGAACTCTCAGCAGTTCCAGGCAGTGGTGCAGCCCTCACAGAACCTGGAGTTACTTGAACTTTATTATTACAGAATTGCTCTCAAACAAATATTTAAAATAAATACTCTAGGTGTGTCTATCTCCAATTCTTACCTTTTTATTTTATTTTTCTTCTTAGCTTACTCAATTTTTTTCTTGTGATACTTAGTGTGCACTTTGTCAGTTAAGGAGCATCCACTGTGTCTCATGCTCCATACCCTGGTCCCACCTATCTTGCTCTCTCTTTCTTCCCCACGAACAGCACCTTCTGCTAGCAAATCTGATAAGACAATAAGCATCTGAGGTTAGTAAGGGACAACATCAAAGGACTCTCTCCTCCCAATGAACATACTTAAGTACTAACATGGCTTTTATGGTCTTACCTACAAGTGATTAGTACTGGAATTTCTGAAAACTTATCAAGGGACAGAGAGGTGATAGGGAAATCTATGGGGCAGAAAGTATGTCTTCCTTTAAAGTAATTTCACAAAGTTCAAAGTTTTAGCAGAGACAACTTTCCTAAGGATAATCTTTTGAGTGAAAACAAAGCTCTAAAGAAGTCCAAATGTATCCCCAGAACCAGGGCCCTTTCATTATAATTCCTCCTTCTATTGCACTTAGCTCCAGGGGTACAGTGCTCATTCTAAACCCCTCTCCTGGCTCTATTTTTATCATAGTCCTCAGAAGCTTACATTTCCAAAACAGATCTTCAGTAAATAATTAGGGCAAACAAGCAAAAATTATAGAAAACATAGAATTCAAATGATCATTTTTCAAAATATGGAGTTCTGACACTAAGATTGTTATGCTGCTTATTTAACTTATATGCAGAGCACATCATGCAAAATGCCAGGCTGGATGAAGCACAAGCTGGAATTAAGATCGCCAAGAGAAATATCAATAACCTCAGATACACAGATAACACCACCCTTATGGCAGAAAGTGAAGATCTAAAGAGCCTCTTGATGAAAGTGAAAGAGGAGAGTGAAGAAGTTGGCTTAAATGTTAAAACTCAACATTCAGAAAACTAAGATCATGACCTCTGGTCCCATCACTTCATGGCAAATAGATGGGGAAACAATGGAAATAGTGAGAGACTTTTTTTTCTTGGGCTCCAAAATCACTGCAGAAGGTGGGTGCAGCCATGAAATTAAAGGACATTTGCTCCTTGGAAGAAAAGCTATGACCAACCTAGACAGCATATTAAAAGGCAGAGACATTACTTTGCCAACAAAGGTCCGCCTAGTAAAAGCTATGGTTTTTCCAGTAGTCATGTATGGATGGGAGAGTTGGACTGTAAAGAAAGCTGAGTGCTGAAGTATTGATGCTTTTGATCTGCGGTGTTGGAGAAGACTCTTGAGAGTCCCTTGGACTGCAAGGAGATCCAATCAGTCAATCCTAAAGGAAATCAGTCATGAGTATACATTGGAAGGACTGATGCTGAAGCTGAAACTCCAATACATTGGCCACCTGATGTGAAGAACTGACTCATTGGAAAAGACCCTGATGCTGGGAAAGACTGAAGGTAGGAGGAGAAGGGGATGACTGGGGATGAGATGGCTGGATGGCATCACCAACTCGATGGACATGAGTTTGAGCAAGTGCCGGGGTCCAGCCTCGGCAAGATCCAGGGGGTACCCTCGGGATGAACAGCGTAGGTGAGAGAGAGAGAGAAGACACGTGAGACCAGCCTTGATAGGGCCAAGTCTGCGAGGGAGAGAGAGAGAAAGAGAGAAAGAAAAAAAAGAGAGAGAGAGAGTGACCAGACAGGGGGTACAGCAGAGTCTGGCAATCCTTTATTTTTTACCGTGGCTTTCATACCTTAAGTTAGTACATTTCTAAGGGGAAGATAGTTTAACATTACGTCAGCTTGTCCTTCACAAAACCAGGGTGTTTTCTGCATACTTCTTTGTTTATGAGGGTCTTGCACATTATCTTCTGGCCTTGGGGCCTATTAACATTTTATGTAAGTCAGGTGAATGTAAAGCTATTTTCTGTTTCTGTGGTGATCTTAACAGAAAAGTTACAGTCTCATAGGGCAACAGTACAGCATGTCACAACATAGTAGAAGTACGACCCTGTTAATACCAACATCAATTCTTCTGCAAAAGTTGTCAGTTAAGTTTATCTAAGAGTTTTACCCCAGACTGACTCTGTGACTTTGGTGAGGTAGCCCCTGCCTAGCACTCCTGGCTGGCAATTAACAACCATCTCACTGGTACCACACCAGGGCTAAGCTCTTATTTTTCTAGATCTATAACTATATTAACAATGGTTTCCACTGCACAACCTTAGTACATTAAGAGCAAAAACACAGCAAGCAAATGTTAACCCAATAACCACTTTTAGAATAATTTTTCTTATGTTTTCTAGTAGGGCTTCCTCACTCCCTGAAGGGCTCTATGTCTATTAGGGCCTTCATATGATCAGGTTCTTTATGTTATTTTATGATTAGGGTATTATAAGCAGTCATGCATATTAGTACCAAGGGCATAAATGCATTTGACTAACAAACTACCAGCAAAGGAGTTTAAATTAAAACACTCCTTTCACCCTGGATAATCTCATAAAATACCACCACCCGGAAAACTTACTGATTGAAGTTCTAAATTGATTCTTATTTGGGAAGAGATCGGGGAAGGCCTTCTGCCTGTGTCACAGAAATTAGGGAGTAGTCTATTGAAGCAAGCATCAGGAAGACAGATATCATTTTTAAGGTGAGCGCCGGGGGCAGCTTTTCGGAATCCCTGAAAACCTGATCCGCCTTGCCTGTCAGGTTTTCTCCTCATGACATTGTCATGGGTGGGATCTCGTGAGCTGGCCTTTTTGAAACCCCTGAAAACCTGATCCGCCTTGCCCGTCAGGTTTTCTCCTCATGACCTTGTCATGGGTGGGATTTCGTGTGCTGGCTCCCGGCAAGCAAGCTCCAGGAGTTGGTGATAGACACGGAAGCCTGAGGTACTGCTGTCCATGGGGTTGCAAAGAATGTGACTGACCTGACTGACTAAAGATCACCATATTCTATTACCAAAGAAATGATGTAATTTGGCTCCTCTTACATGGAATTTTCCAGGCAAGAATATTGGTGTAGGTTGCCATTTCCTCTTCAGGGGTTCTTCCCAAGTCAGAGATCGAATCCACATCTCCTGCATTCACAGGTGGATTCTTTACCACTGTGCCACCTGGGAATTATGATTTAAGTAGTACCATGACAGTCCTGGTTAGACCACACATGGTGAAAGGAGGAACTACTGATGTAAGCCTTGACATCTGGTCAAGAATGAGAAAGAAGGTGGTATTCTTCCCCTCCCCTCTTTTCTTTTGCTTATAAAGTCCTCTCAGTTCTCAGGGCAGAGTCTTCCTGCCTGCCCACTTGGATCTCTCATAAGCATTCTATGCTAATAAACTCACTCTTAATCTTCCACTTTGTCTCTTGCTGCATTCTTCCTGCATTGAGACAAAAGAACCTGGACTTTGGAAAGTCTTGACACCAGGTGAGTAGTTTCAATTAAAAGACAGTGGGTTCATGTCCCAATCTGCATTTTAGCTGAGTTTGAGTCCTACCTGAGAAGTGTGGTTTCACAAACACAAGAAATGGGGGACACTGAAAGGACTTGTTCCAGGGAGGGCCCCATAGGGTCCTGCTCTGTTTCACAAGGTTCAAAGCATTCAATGACAACCTAATAGAGTGATAACCATGACATAATACTGCACAGTTACTATAGCATACTTGTGCTGTGAAGAGAACATGGTCTCACAGTGGGTTTTGCGGCAGCCACCACACCACACCAAAAAGGCAGTAACTTCCCTACTTACTGTATCAGTGGTCTATTTCATATACAGATTGCAGCTTCCTGGTGTGGTCAATGAAATCTAGGCTCTCCACTGCCTCACATAGGATTCTCCAGCAAGCAAAGGAAAGAGGAGAGAGGAAGCTTATTTACCAATGGCTAACAACAAGTCAGGCATTCTGTTATGTACTTACATTTTTTTTTTCTTATTTTTACTCTTACAGTTCCATGAGGGAGGTACTCATCTACCTAATAATCTAGGAAGGACTGATGCTGAAGCTGAAACTCCAATACTTTGGCCACCTCATGTGAAGAGTTGACTCGTTGGAAAAGACCCTGATGCTGGGAGGGATTGGGGGCAGGAGGAGAAGGGGGCGACAGAGGATGAGATGGCAGGATGGCATCACCGACTCAATGGACATGAGTTTGAGTAAACTCTGGGAGTTTGTGATGGACAGCGAGGCCTGACGTGCTGCAATTCATGGGGTCGCAAAGAGTCGGGCACGGCTGAGTGACTGAACTGAACTGAACTGAATAATCTAGTTCTATAGACTAGAAACTGTGCTCAAAGAAGTTGAGCAAATTATCCAAGGTCAAAAACTTATTAGTGACTAAGCTGACATTGATATCCATCGTTCTGGCTCTTGGGCCAGTTTTATTCCCACCATATCATGTTAACTTGTAAATGTACTTATCTCATAAGACCCATTTTCTAATATTTTACCCTTGGTGTAACAGAGACAGAAAAGTCTTTTATTTAATAGCAATGTGGTTCAAAGTTGTGTTTTCCCATCCAAATGCCACAGGAGGCATTCACCACCCTGGAATAGGGCCTTTGGGACTGAAATAATTTAATAAGTTATATAAAAAATATGCTGATCTTAGAGTAGGCTCAAATCTCAATGTAATTATTTCAGCTAAAACACTGAACAACTGTGGAGATGTCACTATAAAGTACACTCTTTCCCACTTCAATGTTCCTCGCCTCTCACTATCTCATTTTGGCAGGAGTAAGTCTATTTTAAAGCAACCAACCTAAACTTTTAACAAAGCTGCAGTGTTCTAAGAGAAATTGTTAATTTGAAAACTGAAGTTTATCTTGAAAAACTCTGAAAGATACTTAATAATAATTCCTCATGAAACAAAAATTGGAAGCCTCTTAAGGGAACTGTGAAATGAGATTTCCTTCTGCAACAAAGTGAATGCCACATGGTATCAAAGATTATGTTACACTGCACTCCTGATCCTAGAGAAATCATATCATCTCTGGTCATAATAAGAATGTGGTGACTTGTGAGCATGTTAATTAAATTCATTTGTATAACTCTTTGAAATTCAGAAAGCCTAGAATAAAGGCAAAACATCATCTAAGAGAGTTGTTCCAACTTAGAAATCATCTAAGCATGATTGTTTCCCTGGGTCATGGGGATCCTAGAGGGAGAATGAAGGTAAGGAGATGAATTAGAAGCCACATTTTGATAAAATGGTGTATCTGACTCCAAGATGGTAGGGGTCCATATCTGATTTTCTTACCACCTTACATTCTTGGCATACATCAGTGATTCAATACATAGTTGTTGAATGAAAGAGGAAAGGAAAGCAGTTCTTTTGAGTAAATATAGGAATATGTCTGTAAACAGATTCAATGCAGAAATAGAAATATGCCCTTTTCAAACCAATAGAAGCATTTTCACACTCAATAAATGATAAAACAAGAGTTTCAAATGCTTAATCACCTGGCTTGGCTGTTTGGGGACCTGAAGTGAATGAGGGCACCAAACCATCTAGTTTAGTTTCCTGCACAGGAGCATGTGGTAAATGTGAGGATAAGAAAGGAAAAAATTGGGAAAATTAAAATGGAGACAGCGAGGAATTTCCAAGTCCTGAAGGCAAATAGGGCAAAAGACCTGAAGAGAACATGAACCACATAACTTCACCTTTAACTCCATAACCAAAATGTGCTTTAGCAGAGATATTAATCTATTAAAACTATATCTGAAACTATTATAAAATAAAGTAAAATCTATTGAGTATTAAAGACTTTAAACAATGCCTTTTTACATTTAAAAATCAAGTTATTTCTGGTCCAGTTAAACATCTCTTAAGATTTTCTAAAATCACTTAGCAAAATCAAATAGGATGTAGGAGTGAAAAAGCCCTTCCCAAGTGGCTCAGTGGTAAAGAATCCACCTTCCAAGCAGGAGTTGCAGATTCAATCCCTGGGTTGGGAAGACCCCCTGGAGAAGGAAATGGCAACCCACCCCAGTACTCTTGCCCAGAGAATTTCACGGACAGAAGGGCCTGGAGGGCTACAGTCCACGGGGTCGTAAAGAGCTGTATACATCCTAGTAACTAAACAGCAGCAGCAGCAGGAGGGATGAAAAAATGTTCCCCCTTCCTTTCTAGGATCTTTGACTGGTTTGATAGTTACACTGACAAAAGACAGATTAACAGGAGAAAAACAAATTTAATTCTGTACGTATGTTCATTGTTCAGTCACCAGGTCATGTCCAACTCTTCACAACCCCATGAACTGCAGCACGCCAGGCTTCCCTGTCCCTCATCCATCTCCCGATGTTTGCCCAAGTTCATATCCATTACACTGGTGATGCCATCTAACCACTGATGATGCCAACCAGTGTACACATGTAAAAGTGAAAGTCGCTCAGTCCTGTCCAGCTCTTTGCGACCCCATGGGCTATACAGTCCATGGGATACTGGAGTGGGTAGCTTTTCCCTGCCCAACCCAGGGATCCAACCCAGGTCTCCAGCATTGCAGGCAGATTCTTCACCAGCTGAACCACAAGGGAAGCCCTGCACATATGGGAGTCCATAAAAATATGAGATTCCAGGGCAAAATATTTTAGATAGTCTAGATTTTAGACAAGGAAGCAGTAAATTTGTGAAGAACTAGCAATACAAAGGAGTTTGGGCATGGGTTAGTAAATTAGTAAGTAACAAGGTTTGTTTATGTACCCTTCCTGACCCTAAATTCCCTGTCTCTGATTATAAGGATGTCTTCCACGCCCGTAGTACAGGGATATTTTAAATAAATATTTATAATTAAATAATTGAAATATTTAAATAAATATTTTATTTTAAATAAATTTCATGGGGTATTTATTTTCCGCTTTCAGAACATAGAAAGGAGGGTAAAGTGTCCTTGTTGAGCTGGCTGTTTCTCATGTAACTTCAGTTCAAAAGAATTAGTATGCCAAAGAGGCATATTTGGGGGTGGTATTATTCTGCTCCCCTTCAGAAAATAATTCTAAATTTATACTTAACCAACTCTTATTTGTTCTTCCCTTCTACAAAGATCCAGACATGAATAAAGAATAATAGAAATGATCTCATCAAGCATTTCAAATTAAATTATTCTTCTGAACAAGATCATTTTATCTAATTTTAATTGTCCCCTCCTAAAGACTAGGTGTTAGCAGTTGCCATCTCATTGTTTTAATGTTCTAATTTCATTTTTCTTTATTACTTTAAAAACACTGGGAGGTATTATTTAAAAGTCAATAACTGTTTGTCTACTGTCTTAATTGTTGATAATCACGCACTAAGCATGTACTGAATCACCATTCCAACTGATATTGCAGATAAACATTAAGATCTGCTCTTGTTTGGAGGAGGTGATGGAGAGGACCTGAGCACCAACTGACCCAGGAGCTGGACCTAGGTGATCAGAAGTTCCTCATTTCCTCCCCATCCTTTGAATAAATGTTCTGACCACTGTTCTTATAGCCAGAGCTTTTTCAAGGATGCAGCTTTGAGAGAGTGAGGTGTTATGGCCATGTGGATGGGATGTGCAATTCAGTTCAGTTATGAACAGTTATAAAACTTTTAAATAAACTTAAAAAATTCTGGTAGATAGGGTGAAACCATTTACCCATCTGTGGCCATATAAGACAAGCCACACATGCAAGCTCCCTTGCTTATTAAACCTTCCACCTACCCATCTGGAGTGCTCAGCCTCTTTCTTCCCTCTTTGCCCTCCATGTGTGGGACCAACTTGCAAACCAGCAGCTTCATGGACAACAATAAAGAAGGTTGTTTTTGATGCTGGTGCACTGTCTACATTAGTTTTCTATTTCACTTCTGAAAAACGTTTTGAGCTCCCTGCCTTTCTAAGACCAGTTTTCCTGGGTTCCACTTCTATATGTCTTATTCTTTCCTAGATAAGAACAATTCTAGAAGAGTTATTAAATAGAATTAGTAGAAATAGTTTGCACAAATGGAAAAATTCAATTTAGCAAGGTTCTTTCAAAACCAAGGTGAAATAAATGAATGGTGTTATTTCAAGAACTTTGTAAGCTGCTCTCTTTTCCGTACTCTTTAAAATTCTGTCACCATATGAACAAAACCCCTATATTATGGGCTTCTTTTAACAGAAGGAAAAAATGAGCTAGCATTGTTTTTATTAAAAAATAAGTTTCCTGATTGTCAAGTATAGAACCGAGGGAGTTATTTCTGGGCAGGAAGGCTAATCCAGAACTTCTCAGGTAGTATTTTGGCAAAGAAGTCCTTAAAGATGGATGTGAAAGCAAGTGAATAAATCTATACTTTGATTTTAAAGTTCACTTAACATACTGGTGACAAAAGATGACAGATTAGGGTCCTGGAAGAAAATTTATCAACGGTATCAACTTGTCCTCATTTAACCAACATGGCACACTGTTGGTCTGCTCTTAGAAGGGAAAATAGAGGAACTGATGATTCTTTGAAGTCAAAATTCTAAATTAATGTGTTTCAGGAAAAGAAATGCCAGTTTCTGACCAAGGATTGACCCTCTGATAAATGCAATGAAGTATCAGGACTTTCACTGCCTTAGTCCAGAGTGACTTTCTGAAACACGAGCACCAATTATTTTCCATGATTCCCTCAAATATTACTCAGGAGAGTGTTTTACTCCTTCACGTGTGGTCTCTAGATGGACTCAACTTTGGCTGGTATTTAGAGACCTGCTCTTCTATTTCTTTTTCCAGTGCCAATTTCCCATTGTTGCTGTACAGTCGCATGGTGGTGTCCAACTCTTTGTGACACCATGCAGCACGCCAGGCTTCCCTGTCCTTCACCATCTCCCTGATTTTGCTCAAACTTATGTCCATTGAGTTGGTGATGCCATCCAACCACCTCATCCTCTGTCATCCCCTTCTCTTCCTGCCTTCAATCTTTCCCAGCATCAGGGTCTTTTCTAACGAGTTGGCTCTTCTCATCAGGTGACCAAAGTATTGGAGCTTCAGCTTTAGCATCAGTCCTTCCAATATATATTCAGGATTGATTTCCTTTAGGATTGACTGGTTTGATCTCCTTATTGTCTAGGGGACTCTCCAGAGTCTTCTCCAGCACCACAGTTTGAAAGCATCTGTTCTTTGGTGCTCAGCCTTCTTTATGGTCCCACTCTTACATTCATACATGACTACTAGAAAAACCATAACTTTGACTATATGGACCTTTGTTGGCAAAGTAATGTCTCTACTTTTTAATACACTGTCTAGGTTTGTCACAGCTTTTCTTCCAAGGAGAAAAGTCTTTTAATTTCATGGTCGCAGTCACTGTCTGCAGTGATTCTGGAGCTCAAGAAAACAGTCTGTCACTGTTTCTGACATTTGCCCATATAGTTGCCATGAAGTGATGGAACCAGATGCTATGATCTTAGTTTTCTGAATGTTTCTGATTCTAGCTTGTGAGTCATCTAGCCTGCTACATGATGTACTCTGCACAGACGTTAAATAAGACAATATATAGCCTGGATGCACTCCTTTTCCAGTTTTGAGCCAGTCCGTCTTTCCATGTCTGGTTCTAGCTGCTGCTTCTTGACCTGCATACAGGCTTCTCAGGAGACAGGTTCCCATCTCTTTAAGAATTTTCCATAGTTTGCTGTGATCCAAACAACTAAAGGCTTTACCATAATCAATGAAGCAGAAATAGATGTTGTTTTTCTGGAAATCTTTTGTTTTTTCTATAATCCAGCAGATGTTTGTAATTTGAAATTTGGCCATTTCCCATAGCTGAACCTTAAAACCCTGCCATGAGGAATTCCAGAAAGCCATCTTTCTTTCCTGGACTTGAGATAAAAGTATTCCTACATGGGCAGATGTTAATCAAATGGTACAAACTTTCAGTTAGATGAGTAAGTTCTAGGGAATCTAATGTACACCTTGGTGATTATAGTTACTAATACTGATACATATACTTGAAAGCTGCAAAGAGAAATCTTAAATGTTCTCACCACAAAAAAGAAATAGTAATTATGTGAAGTGATAGAGGTATTAAGTAACCCTATGGAATTAATCATTTTGCAAAATAATGTAACAAATCCACAGCTTGTGTACATTAAACTTACACAAACTTGTATGTCAACTATACCTCAGTAAAACTATAAGTAAAGTGTTCCTAAAAGATTCTCTTAGCTGGTTACATTTCTGTTTCTCAATCATATGCTATAGTTCATAAACACTAAGGCAGATATTTTTACATTTTAAAATTAAAAAAATTTTAACAATAGTATCTGAAATTTTAAGGCATATGATGTAATGTCTCATTTATGAAATACTACTTATGTTTATTTCTAGGTTTACAATGTTAATCTTAAACTCTTAACTTCAAGTTTGTGGATGTTGAATTCTATCAGTGTTTCACTTCCTAAATCTGACTGCATACTTCAATTCAGTTCAGTTCAGTTGCTCAGTCGTGTCCGACTCTGTGACCCCATGAATCGCAGCATGCCAGGCCCCCCTGTCCATCACCAACTCCCGGAGTTTACTCAAACTCATGCCCATTGAGTTGGTGATGCCATCCAGCCATCTCATCCTCTGTCGTCCCCTTCTCCTCCTGCCCACAATCCCTCCCAGCATCAGGGTCTTTTCCAATGAGTCAACTCTTCACATGAGGTGGCCAAAGTACTGGAGTTTCAGCTTCAGCATCAGTCCTTCCAATGAACACCCAGGACTGATCTCCTTTAGGATGGACTGGTTGGATCTCCTTGCAGTCCAAGGGACTCTCAAGAGTCTTCTCCAACACCACAGTTCAAAAGCATCAATTTTTCGGTGCTCAGCTTTCTTCACAGTCCAACTCTCACATCCACACATGACCACTGGAAAAACCATAGCCTTGATTAGACGGACCTTTGTTGGCAAAGTAATGTCTCTGCTTTTTAATATGCTATCTAGGTTGTTCATAACGTTCCTTCCAAGGAGTAAGCGTCTTTTAATTTCATGACTGCAATCACCATCTGCAGTGATTTTGGAGCCCCCAAAAATGAAGTCTGACACTGTTTCCACTGTCTCCCATCTATTTCCCATGAGGTGATGGGACCAGATGCCATGATCTTAGTTTTCTGAATGTTAAGCTTTATACTTACTGTCTCTTATTAAAAAAGATGATATGCGTTAATTTAAAAAGTAACGTACTTAAAAATTACCTCCATTTTATTGTTCTGTATATTTTCTTCATCCATGAAGGAAGTGAACTGGTTGCTTTTCAGTCCTAGTCACATTCCTACTGTCTCAATTTTCAAATATAGAAATTCCTTGATTAAATGTGCAATTAAATTTAAATATAGATGTGCAGACCTGAACAAAATCTAGGTATTGGTGTCACCTACATATGTAATTTATAGTGTGGGATATATGCACAAAATTAAGATAATCCTATATATACAAGAACTGGCCATTAATAAGGGTTTCCCTTGTGGCTCAGCTGGTAAAGAATCCACCTGCAATGAGGGAGATCTGGGTTCAATCCCTGGATTGGGAAGATCCACTGGAGAAGGAAAAGGCTACCCACTCCAGTATTCTGGCCTATTAATAAATGTAAGTATATATATTGGGCTTCCCTGGTAGCTCAAATATAAAGAATCTGCCTGCAATCTGGGAAACCCGGGTTTGATCCCTGGGTTGGGAAGATCCCCTGCAGGAAGGAATGGTAATTCATTTTAGTAATCTTGCCTGGAGAATCCCCATGAACTGAGGAGCCTGGTGGGCTACAGTCCATGGGGTCACAAAGAGTCAGACACGACCAAGTGACCAATAACAGCACATACATATATTATAATAAGTATAAGTTTTGTATAGTCAAAGCTACGTTTTGTTTTTGTTTTTTTCCAGTAGTCATGTATGGATGTGAGAGTTGGAATATAAAGAAGGCTGAGCGCTGAAGAATTGAGACTTTCAAACTGTGGTGTTGGAGTAGTCTCTTGAGAGTCCCCTGGACTGAAAGGAGATTAAATCAGTCAATCCTAAAGGAAATCAATCCTGAATGTTTATTGGAAGAACTAATGCTAAAGCTCCAATATTTTGGCCACCTGATGCAAAGAGCCAAATCATCGGAAAAGACCCTAATAATGGGAAAGATTGAAGGTAGGAGAAGGGGACGAGAGAGGACAATGATTAGGATGGTGTCACTGACTCAACAGACATGAATTTGAGCAACTCTGAGTTGGTGGACAGGGAAGCCTGGCGAGCTGGAGTCCATGGGGTCCCAAGGAGTCAGACCCGACTGAGAGACAGAACAACAACAACTATATTTAGATATATCAAGGTATATCTAGGATCCCCTGACTAATGGGTGCATTCTATTTAATACTTTTAGCAAAATATTTAACATACTAAATGGATACATGCTTTAGTTCAGTCGCTTAGTCATGTCTGACTCTTTGCGACCCATGGACTGCAGCATGTCAGGCTTCCCTGCCCATCACCAACTCCCAGAGCTTACTCAAACTCATGTCCATTGAGTCTGCGATGCCATCCAACCATCTCATCCTCTGTCATCCCCTTCTCCTCCTGCCTTTGATCCTTCCCAACATCAGGGTCTTTTCAAATGAGTCAGTTCCTCTCAACAGGTGGCCAAAGTATTGGAGTTTCAGCTTCAGCAACAGTCCTTCCAATGAATATTCAGGACTGATTTCCTTTACCGTTGACTGGTTTGATCTTCTTGCAGTCCAAGGTACTCTCAAGAGTCTTCTCCAACATCACAGTTTGAAACCATCAATTTTTCAGCACTCAGCTTTCTGAGCTGATAATATATAGCCTGGACGGACTCCTTTCCCGAGTTGGAAACAATCTGTAGTTCCATGTCCAGTTCTAACTGTTGCTTCCTGAACTGCATACAGATTTCTCAGCAGCCAGGTCAGGTGGTCTGGTATTCCCATCTCTTGAAGAATTTTCCAGTTTGTTGTGATCCACACAGTCAAAGGCTTTGGCATAGTCAATAAAGCAGAAGTAGATGTTTTCCTGGAACTCTCTTGCTCTTTCAATGATCCAATGGATGTTTGCAATTTGATCTCTGGTTCCTCTGCCTTTTCTAAATCCAGTTTGAACATCTGGAAGTTTATGGGTCACATACTGTTGAAGCCTGGCTTGGAGAATTTTGAGCATTACTTTGCAAGTGTATGAGATGAGTGCAACTGTGCGGTAGTTTGAGCATTCTGTGGCATTGGTTTCTTTGGGACTGAAATGAAGACTGAATTTTCCCAGTCCTGTGGCCACTGCTGAGTTTTCCAAATGTGCTGGCATATTGAGTGCAGCACTTTCACAACATCATCTTTTAGGATTTGAAATAACTCAACTGGAATTCCATCACCTCGACTAGTTTTGTTTGTAGTGATGCTTCCTAAGGCCCACTTGACTTCGCATTCCAGGATGGCTGACTCTAGGTGAGTGATCACACCATCGTGATTATCTGGGTCGTGAAGATCTTTTTTGTATAGTTTTTCTGTGTATCCTTGCCACCTCTTCTTAGTATCTTCTGCTTCTGTTAGGTCCATACCATTTCTATCACTTCCTGTGCCAATCTTTGCATGAAATGTTCCCTTGGTATCTCTACTTTTTTTGAAGAGATCTCTAATCTTTCCCATTCTATTGTTTTCATCTATTTCTTTGCATTGATCACTGAGGAAGGCTTGATCTCTCCTTGCTATTCTTTGGAACTCTGCATTCAAATGGATATATCTTTCCTTTTCTCCTTTGCCTTTCACTTCTCTTCTTTTCACAGCTATTTGTAAGGCCTCCTCAGACAACCACTTTGTCTTTTTGCATTTCTTTTTCTTGGGGATGGTCTTGATCCCTGTCTCCTGTACAATGTCACGAACCTCCATCCATAGTTCATCAGGCAATCTCTCTATCAGATATAATCCCTTGAATCTATTTCTCACTTAAACTGTATAATCATAAGGCTTTTGATTTACATCATACCTGAGTGGTCTAATGGTTTTCCCTACTTTCTTCAATTTAAGTCTGAATTTTGCAATAATAAATTCATGATCTGAGCCATAGTCAGCTCCTGGTCTTGTTTTTGCTGACTGTATAGAGCTTCTTCATCTTTGGCTGCAAAGAATATAATCAATTTGATTTTGGTATTGACCATGGTGTTGTCCATGTGTAGAGTCTTCTTTTGTGTTGTTGGAAGAGGGTGTTTGCTATGACCAGTGAGTTCTCTTGGCAAAACTGTATTAGCTTTTGCCCTGCTTTATTTTGTACTCCAAGGCCAAATTTGCCTGTTACTCTAAGTATTTCTTGACTTCTTACTTTTGCATTCTAGTCCCCTATAATGAAAAAGACATCTTTTTTGTGTGTTAGTTCTAGAAGGTCTTCATAGAACCATTCAACATCAGCTTCTTCAGCATTACTAGTCAGGGCATAGACTTGGATTACTGTGATATTGAATGGTTTGCCTTGGAAATGAACAGAGATCATTCTGTTGTTTTTGAGATTGCATCCAAATACTGCATTTTGGACTCTTTCGGATACATGCTTAAAGCAAGGAAAAATCAAGCCGCATTGAAAAGTTTCTTAAAAAAAAAAAGACAAATACAATATGATATCACTTATATGTAGAATCTATGAAACAGAAACAGAATAACAGACATAGAATACAGACTGGTGTGTTGCCAAGGAAGAGGGGTTGTGGGAGGGATGGAGTGAGAGGTTGGTGTTAGCAGATGTCAGCTTTATATATAGATTTGATAAACAATAAGATCCTACTGAATAGCACAGAGAATTACATTAAATGTCCTATGATAAACCGCAATGAAAAAGAATATATAAAAATGCATACACACATAACTGAATCACTTTGTTTTAGAGCAGAAATTAATATTGTAAATATATACCTCAATAAAAATACAGATTTTTAAAAAGCTTCACTTTTTTGTGAAGAAAGTGGTTTATGCTTCCCAAAGTGCACCCACACTCAGCTCATTTTACTCTTAGCCATTATGTTGAGAAGCATGCCCCATGTCATGGAAGACTTCCTAGAGGCCACACTGCTCAGATGCTCCAGATATGGGTTGTGTCAGACAAGACTCTCAGAGCCTATTAATACAAAAGTGACCAAAGAGGGTATCAACCTGTGAAGCACAGACATTTTTCCTTTTTTAAAATAGTCCCATTAATCTAGCTAGTTAGTACCTTGAACACCAATGGATGGTGCTTTACTATTTCAGACCACACAGTGTACAGATATGAAGCCTCTATTCAGTTCGAAAGGAAATACATTTACTTGAGTCTAGCTTAGACCTCCTATCACTGTGTTGGGCCCCTCTGCTTCCCCTTCAAACTGAAATTGAGTTGATTTTTAAAAACCAAGTGCTCCCAAGTGTGTTTCTCACCATTCCTGTTGGGTGCCATCATAAGAGCCCATAGTTGGGCTGTGTAAAAGGGGGAAATAGAAAGGGACTATCATGCAGTTATGATTTCCTTGTTCCTTGAACAGTTTAGGATTACGACAAATACAAACAGTGCTGGGTTTGCTTGTAAAAAAAAAGATAAAAAAAGCAAACTAATATTTATCATGGTGGATTTCTTTCATTTGGAGAATTCAACAGTTATAATACCGATTTGAGTGAAAGGAGGCAAAGAAAACTTGTGCTATTTATCTTATTTGCTTACTGATATTGAAGTAGTAAGACCAACTATGGTATTCATGAAGGTGGCTGTTTATTGATAACACTCACTTTTTACTAGCAAAATAGTCCTTTAAACAAGTACAGCATGTTTAATAAAAGCTTTTCCCACACATACTGAAGGTGTTCAGCTTAGCAACAGCTAATGAACAATAGGGGCTAAGTACAGTCAATAGGAGCAAATTTCTCACCCCCTCACTCCCTTCCTGGGAGTCCACAGCTGGCTTTTGGGTGCTTTGTCATGCTACTTGGTACTCTGCTCCTGTCGTCAGGTGGATGTGCCTTGGGAAGGGAGCTCTTATTTTTTGAGACAGCATGTGAATTTGAGAAGTGATGTGAACTCAGACTGCTAATCAAATCACAGGATATTGAAGTATTTCAGTCTTAAAATCAAGGGTGAAAGAATAAGATAAACCATAGGTCTTAAAATTTCTGACTCTTAATATTAGTGACTAAATTTTTCTCTATAGATTCTCTGCCCTTAAACATATTTTATCCTTCTTAACATTATCTGTAATTGTTTAAAAAATATAGTGCTAAAAATATCACATTTTTTATACTCCCTAGTTCTGGGCTGCAAACAGGTATTGTGATTTTATGCTGTATATAGAATAACCAGGTCTCAATGGAATCCCAAAGGATTTTGATACAAAACAATTTTAAATTTCAACACATTAATCTAGCAAAAAAATTTACTAATTCACCCTTTTTCTCTTTTAATAATTTGTTAATGTGAACTTTTTTTATACCACCCAGGAAAATCAGATGTTTGTCAAAGCATTATTGATACCTACTAGGGTAAAAATAACTAAGGAGACTAAGGCAGAGAAAAAAGAAACCACATAATAATTGAATTTAAGAACTATGATTTTATATGGAAGATTTTAACCAAACACAAATATTTAAACTGGAAAATTGGGCTTCTCAGTCTTTTTATTTCAATGCAGTAATAAAAGACTTGCCAATGATGAAATTATGTGTACAATGAGCATGAATAACTTCTGTTAGTTATCAGGGGCTAATATCTACCCTCAATTAACATGTGTAATTCCCTCAGGAAGTAATGTTCAATTTTTGGCCCCAGATAATCCAGTCAATTCTGTGAATGAATATCTAAGGACAACATTGAGCCCTTATTTAAACGCTAATTGCAAAGATATATGATGAAAAAAAATGAAAAAATAGTTCTAAGAATGGTGTTAAATGATAAAAAGTTTCAGCCTTTGCTAAAATAATTTTGATTGTAGAGCTATTGAATTAATTACATTTACAGGATTATATGCTAGCATATCAACTTGAAATGCTAAGATGTAAATTCATGAAGATAGAATAATTACCTTCACTGAATCCTCCCTAAAGCACCATTACCAAAATATCACAGCATTGTCAGTATCTTGAAAAGATATTGTTGCAGTGTAGTGATTAGGAAGTGGCACTGGAATGAGGCCAGGTGCAAGGTGTAAATTTAAATGTGGAATCAACCTCAATTGCTTATGTTGATATGAAACCTTCTAGAAGATGTATTTGTACTTGAAAAAATATATATAGATGATTGGTATTGAAAAATTCTACATCTCTTTTAAATATGCCTTAGTTTAAAACAGTCTTTGAATATCTGAGTTTTCTGGTATAAATTATTCAAGGTAAAATAATAATTCATCATGTCTATAAATATTATTCATACTATAGTAAGGAAGATATTATTTTATCAGAATATTGCTTACATTTGAAGGCCTAAAAGTGACACTTAATCAGTGACATGCTATGTTAGACCATGCACATGAAAGTTCAGTTTTCTAATTGCTTTGTCTACAAGCAACACCAATAACAAATAAGAAACCATTAGATAATGACTGATAAGTAAATTCTCATCTTGGCATTGTTTGTCATTAAGCAGATACTTTTTTTATTAGCTAAATTTTTATTATATTCATTCTATATGTGCACCATTTTCATCAACAGACATTATCTCTAACATTTGCTTATTCTAATTTTCTCTTTCTATAATAATAGTCAGATATTTTCCTGAAATAGGAGTTTTTCTTTTATCTTTTCTGCTAAAAGTTTCTTGAAATTGAACTTTCAGAAAATTTTTTTCTGAATGTTTAAATGTGTATTATTTTAAAATAAATATAAACAACAATGCAGATAACATTTTGGTACTATTTTACATAACGACGTATCTTTTGTTAGTATAAAGTGATCAGATATTTGCAAAAACCCAAAGGAAAAAACAATTCAATAGGTCTGAAGTAGGAAAGAGAATATTAATCAGAAGGCTTAAATCAGGAATAAATCATATCATTAAATGATATATATACCTGTGATTAGCAAAAGGCTGCTATTGAGGTGGCTCTTTCTTATTTCCATCCCATAAATCTAATCTTCTGGGGATGAGAAGCAACCCGGGATGGTCTATTAGACATGGTCTAATCCAATCATTAGACATAGTGTCCTGGGAGAACTTTTGTTCAGTTCCTATTTATGATCTTAATACTTTTCACACAATTAATTCCTCCCACATCCTTTTTGTAGGCAGAAAACAAATAACATTGGTAAATTGTTACTGCTGTCTACTGCTCTTAAATAATTCACACTAAGATCTGTTTGTAGCTTTTACAGAAAAATAAGTATATTTATTAGAACAAAGGGAATAGAAATGCTTGCTTGCTTGTTTAAAATTCTGAACACTGACTAATTTCTATCTCAGTGCAGGCGTCCTAAGTGCAGTAGTTCAGTTTCGGTCCTGACAGGGGTCAGTCCATCTAGTGGCACAGCATGAAGGAACTATAAAAGATTTATTTTATATTTATTCTGAGTAATTTTAAAACTACTGCAAAGGTTGGAAGGTAACAACACAATTCAGAAAAATAAAATAATAATTTCCCATAATACCATGTATACCTTTTAAAATTTTTTGCATATTTTCCTTGTATGGATTTACTTGCACAGTTACACGGTTTAAATATAAGTTAAGTTGCAATTTATAGGCAAATATTAAATGACATTTTAATGTTTCCCCTGCTGTTTCAAGAAACTATTTTCTTGTATTTGCTGACACATATGAAACATTAATGATGAGTGACTGCTGACTGAAAACTAAAAACTTTAGGGAAATGACTAACTCAGTTACTGTTCTGGAACTTACTTGCATTCAGGCCAATCTTCCATTATGAAAATGATTTATACTCAAGACTTCTGACTTCACCATCCATTTAAACTTGCAGATCCTCTTGATAGTTAAATCTTACTCTCTTTTTTAGAAATTTTATCTTAAATGGCACTCTGGAATTAGCCGTCTCTCGTTTTTAATGGATTAGGGCTTCAAATTCACTGATAGTCATCTTTCATCACAGTGCACCCTTTTGGTTTTCAAACTTTTATTGAGTATCGGCTCTGTGCCAAGCACTCTACCAGTTGATTACTGGCCTAAATTTTATAATACCACAACGTGCCTTTCATCTTTCTCAGCCTCCCTTTATAATCATGGCTAGGTGTAAAGCATCTGTCTGTAATAACCTGTCAGCCTTACCTGCAACTGCTTTGTCTGACCTGTCAAACTGTGACTGTTAGTAGAGTGAGGAAACTTTCCTGAATCTAGGAAAGATTTCTTAAAAACACACAAGAACAGATAAAGCAGGACAGAGATGTAAACTTAGGACTAGGAGGCATTCTTTACAGTGCAAGACTCATTAAGAAACAAAGAGAGAAGAACCAAATTAAGAAAATTAGAAATGAAAATGGAGAGATCACAACAGACAACACTGAAATACAAAGGATCATAAGAGACTACTACCAGCAGCTCTATGCCAATAAAATGGACAACTTGGAAGAAATGGACAAATTCTTAGAAAGGTATAACTTTTCAAAACTGAACCAGGAAGAAATAGAAGATCTTAACAGACCCATCACAAGCAAGGAAATCGAAACTATAATCAAAAATCTTCCAGCAAACAAAAGCCCAGGACCAGATGGCTTCACAGCTGAATTCTACCAAAAATTTAGAGAAGAGCTAACACCTATCTTACTCAAACTCTTCCAGAAAATTGCAGAAGAAGGTAAGCTTCCAAACTCATTCTATGAGGCCACCATCACCCTAATTCCAAAACCAGACAAAGATGTCACAAAAAAAGAAAACTACAGGCCAATATCACTGATGAACATAGATGCAAAAATCCTTAACAAAATTCTAGCAAACAGAATCCAACAACATATTAAAAAAATCATACACCATGACCAAGTGGGCTTTATCCCAGGAATGCAGGGATTCTTTAATATCTGCAAATCAATCAATGTAATACACCACATTAACAAATTGAAAGATAAAAACCATATGATTCTCTCAATAGATGCAGAGAAAGCCTTTGACAAAATTCAACACTCATTTATGATTAAAACTCTCCAAAAAGCAGGAATAGAAGGAACATACCTCAACATAATAAAAGCTATATATAATTTACAGTGCATCTTATTTAATGATTACAGACAGACAGAATGAAAAAGTTGGCTTAAAACTCAACATTAGAAAAACTAAGATCATGGCATCTGGTCCCATCACTTCATGGCAAATAGATGAGGAAACAATTGAAACAGTGACAGGCTTTATTTTCTTGGGCTCCAAAATCACTGTGGAGGGTGACTGCAACCATCCACAAGGAGCCTTGCTCCTTGGGAGAAAAGCCATGACAAATATAGACAGTATATCACTTTGCTGACAAAGGTCTACATAGTCAAAGCTTTGGTTTTTCCAGTACTTGTGTATGGATGTGAGAATTGAACCATAAAGAAGGCTGAGCATTGAAGAATTGATGCCTTCAATTGTGGTGCTGGAGAAGACTCTTCAGAGCTCCTTGGACTGAAAGGAAATCAAACCAGTCAATCCTAAAGGAAATCAACCCTGAGTATTCACTGGAAGGAATGATGCTGAAGCTCCTATACTTTGGTCACTTGATGCAAAAAGCCGACTCACTGGAAAAGATCCTGGTGCTGGGAGGGATTGAAGGCAAAAGGAGAAGGGGGAGGCAGAGGATGAGATGGTTAGATAGCATCACTGACTCAATGTATATGAATCTGAGCAAACTCTGGGAGACAGTGAAGGGTACGGATGCCTGGCATGCTGTAGTCCATGGGGTCACAAAGCATCAGACATGACTTAGCGACTGAAAAACAACAGACACAGAGAAGCAAATAAGTGACTTGTAAGAGGCACTGTAGCTTCCTGGTTGAGTATGAATCCTGGCTCAACCATGTACTATTACTAGCAGGAATGAGCAAGTTACTGAACTTCTCTATTTAAAAATTTCCAGTCATAGTATGGGATTAATACAGGGCATGTATTTTTCAGATGAATGAAGACTAAATGAGTTACTATCTGTGAAGTATTAAGATCAGTACCTGCCACACAGTAAGTACCTCATGTGTTTTTTAATTAGGTCAACTCAGTTAGTGACTGGGGCTTCCCTGATAGCTCAGTTGGTAAAGAATCCGCCTGCAATGCAGGAGACCCTGGTTTGATTCCCAGGTTAGGAAGATCTGCTGGAGAAGGGATAGGCCACCCACTCCAGTATTCTTGGGCTTCCCTCGTGGCTCAGCTGGTAAAGAATCCGCCCGCAATGTGGGACACCTGGGTTCGATCTCTGGGTTGGGAAGATCCCCTGGAGAAGGAAAAGGCTACCCACTCCAGTATTCTGGCCTGGAGAATTCCATGGACTGTACTGTCCATGGAGTTGCAAAGAGTCAGACACAACTGAGTGACTTTCGCTTTCACTTCAGTTAGTGACTAAGTCAAGAACCATGGCCCCAGAAAGCTTCTAGACTGTCTTCTCCTTATCATGACAACTTCTGAATGAAATCGAAATCAGAGAAGCCACAGAAATCAATCACTCAGAAATCCCAAATGGTGAGCAGAGACTGGTGGAGGGAGGCGGCTGCTGTCAGCTTGGTGGTGGTTTAGTCGCTAAGTCATGTCCGACTCTTGTGACCCCATGGACTGTAGTCTGCCAGGCTCCTCTGTCCATGGGATTTTCCAGGTAAGAATACTGGAGTGGACTGCCATTTCCTTCTCCAGGGGATCTTCCCGACCTAGGAATCAAACCTAGATCTTCTGCGTTGCAGGTACATTCTTAATCAAGTGAGCTATGAGGGAAGGCCTGCATAGATAAGAACTAATTGAGGGACAAGTAAGCTGTCCCCAGATGCTACAGAGGCAGGACAAACACCCCTACCTGTCCTCTGGACCCAGTGCTACCCGCAGCAGTTGGGTCATCTTCCACTCTCTCTCAGCAGCTGAGCTTCCTACCATTAAAACATCCTGGGAGGCAATCCTATGACCACTCACATCACCAGGCCTTGCATCAGCTGAAAAGAGCTAAAGAAAAGTGAAGCCGTCATCAACAAGGTCAGCTTTTAGCATGTGGGGGAGAGGGCACAATGTATAATCTTGCTGAAAGGTTAAGATATACTGAAGTAAAGCAGAACAGGAGGCTTATTTCAAGAACTTCTCAGAGCATTTGATGTACTAATGTACATTCCAATCCTTAAGAGATGGATACAGTAAAAAATGTTTTTCAAACATATTTGGCCACAAATCCTTTTCAAATGGTGTATTTTGTGGTATAGGAAACATATTTTGGATATGCCACCATAATCCATACATCCTTCATAAATAAAATAGTTTATGTTCAAATCTATAAAATTATCTAAGACATGACTTGAATCAAATATGAATTAGATTGCTATGATTAATTGATAAAAGTTAATGTAAAATAATTTATTATAAGGAGAGCCTCCATCATTAAAACAAGAGCCACACTGTGGAAGATTTTCTCTTACCTACTACATTTTAACAGACTTTATGCACTTCTCATGCCAAGCCACTATCATTAAAACTAACTAAATACCAACTTTCTTCATAAAGCTGTACATTGTTTTATTTATTTGTGCCACCCTATAAACCTATTATGTTCTAAATAATAGGTTTTATCAGTAAAACTCTTTTATCAGTAAAACTCTCAGGGCCGGACTGATGTTGTAATAGTACACTTTGCGAACTTAAACCATGTGAATAATTTTGCTTTCAATTGTGATTCATTGAAAACAAGTCTATCTGACATAATCCTGAAGGAGAACTGATGTTACTCATAGAAAAGTGAATTACACAGATGTAAATTACTGTTCCAATACTCTAAAATTGTATTTTTTTAATATAGTTTTTCTCTTCAGTTTAACTTAACTCTGCTATCCTATAAAGAATCAACTCAAGGCACAGTGGCCAAGATGGCAGAGTAGGAAGACCCTGAGCTGAACCTCCTCCCATGGGCACACAAAATTACAGCTATGTATAAAGCAAGTATCCATGAGAACAACCTGAGGAGCAGGAATGATTTTTCACAACTAAACATATAAAGAAGGAACCACAATGAGACAAGCAGTAGGGGCAGAGACATGGTATAGTCAAGACTCAACCCACAAATGGGAGGTAATCACAATTATAGAGGTTTTCCCTAAGCAGCAAGGAATCTGAGCCCCACATCAGGCTCCTGCACTGCAAAGACAAGCAGCCAAAATGTCTGGCTTTGAAGGCCAATGGAACTTGTATATGGAAGAGCCAGAGAAGTGTAGGAAACAAAGACTATGCCTTTAAAGAAGTCATGCAAAATTTCACACACTCTGAGACCCAACAGGGAGGCAGGAATTTGCAGGAAGCCTGGGTCAGACACACTTGCTGATCTTGGAGTGCCCCCTGGAGAGGCGGGAGGCAACCATGACAAGCCCCAGCAAATATTAACCCTGGTAGCAGCCATTTTTGAAAGTTAACCCTATCATCAGGTTGGCAAGCACCATTTTGGAGTGCTCTCTCTAGGGGGTTAGGGCCAGAGGCTTGCCTTCCCACCAGTTGGTCTGCACAGCTCCTGAGACCTTCTAGCCTGAGCAACCAGCTGCTAAGGGACCCAGCTCTGCCCACCAATGAGCTAGCAGTTTCTGTAGGTGGCAGGACCTGGCAGCCAAGAAAGCCTCAAATCTTTTTTTAAATTTAAGTAAGTCCAGTTGATTTACAATGTAAATGCTTCTATTTGAAGTATAAAAGCAAGTATAAAAGCATCTCTGACACAAGGCCACATTTCCAAGATTGGGGAATGTAGCTCACTTATCTAAAAGATTGAAAGAAACACAGAGAATTGGGGAAAAACGAGAGAACAGAGGAATATATTCCAAATGAAGGAATAAAATAAACTCCAGAGAAAGAACTAAGCTAAGTGATGATAAGCTATGTGTCCAATAAAGAGTTCAAATAATGATCATAAAGATGTGCAATAAACTCAGGAGAAGAATGAGTTGAACACAGTGAGAAATTCAAAATGAAAGAATGCCTGTTATTCATTTCTAAGTTGGTTCTGTTGTCACTGGAAAACATATTTCATATGATTTTAATTTTTTGAAATTTATTGAAACTTGTTTTCTAGCCGAGAATATGGTCTATTCTAGAGAATGCTCTGTGTGCACTTAAAAATAATTTTTATTGTACAAATGTTGAATTAAGTATTCTATATATGTCAGTTATATGAACAGTATGAAAAGACAAAAAGATATGACACCAGAAATTGAATCACCAGGGCAAAAGGCGAGTGGAGGGCAATTACAATTAGCCCCAGGAAGAATGAAGCAGGCAGGTCAGAGAAGAAACAATGCTCAGTGGTGAATGTGTCTGGTGGTGAAAGTAAAATCAGCCGCTGTAAAGAACAGTATTACATAGAAACCTGGAATGTTAGGTCCATGAATCAAGATAAATCAGACGTGAAAAAAATATATACATATATATATAAATCAGATGTGTTCAAGCAGGAGATAGCCAAGAGTAAAGATCAACATCATAGGAATCAGTGAATTAAAATGGGCAAGAATGGGTAAATTTAATTCAGATGACCGTTGTATCTAGTAGTGTGGGCAAGAATCCCTTAGAAGAAATGGAGCAGTCCCCACAGTCAACAAAAGACTCCAAAATGCAGTACTTGGTGCAGTTTCAAAAATGACAGAATGATCTAGGTTTGTTTCCAAGGCAAACCATTCAACATCACAGTAATATCTCTCTATGCCCCAAGCAATGATGCAGAAGAAGCTAAAGTTGACTGGTTCTGTGAAGACCTATAAGACCCTCTAGAATCAACACCAAAAAAAGATGTTCTTTTCATCATAGGGGATTGGAAAGCAAAAGTAGGAAGTCAGAGACACCTGCAGTAACAGGCAAGTTTGGCTTTAGGGTACAGAATGAAGCAGGGCAAGGCTAACAGAGTTTTGCCAAGAGAACACACTGGTCATACGAAACACCCTCTTCCAACAACACAAAAGAAGACTCTGCACATGGACATCACCAGATGGTCAACACTGAAATCTGACTGATTATATTCTTTGCAGCTGAAAACGGAGAAGTTCTATACAGTCAGCAAAAATAAGACCTGGGGCCGACTGTGGCTCAGATCACGAACTCCTTATTGCCAAATTCAGAATTAAATTGAAGAAAGTAGGGAAAACCACTAGGCAATTCAGACATGACCTAAATAAATTACCTCATGATTATACAGTTGAGGTAAGAAACAGATTCAAGGGTTTGGATCTGATAGACAGAATGCTTGAAGAACTGTGGATGGAGGTTTATAACACTGTACAGGAGGCAGTGATCAAAACCATCCCAAAGGAAAACAAATGCAAGAAGATGTTGTCTGAGGAGGTTTTACAAATAGCTAAGAAAAAAAGTGACATGAAAGGAAAAGATATATCCAAGTGAATGCAGAATTCCAAAGAACAGCAAGGATAGATAAGAAGCCCTTCTTAAAGGAACATTGCAAAGAAATAAAGAAAGAAAAAAAAAAGAAAGGAAAGAAAGAAACAGAATGGGAAAGACTAGCGATGTCTTCAAGAAAATGGAGATATCAAGGGAACATTGCATGCAAGGATAGGCACAATAAAGGATAGAGACAATAACAATCTAACAAAAGCAGAAGAGATTAAGAAGAGGTGGCACAGAAAAACTACACAAAAAAGGTCTTAATGGCCTGAATAATCATGATGGGGTGGTCACTCACCTAGAGCCAGACATCTTGGATTTTGAAGTCACATGGGTCTTAGGAAGCATTACTAGGAATAAAGGTGGTGAAGGTGATGGAATTCCAGCTGAGCTACTTCACATTCTAAGATCATGTTGTTAAAGTGCTGCACTTAATACGTTAGCCAATTTGGAAAACTCAACAGTGGCCAGAGGACTGGAAAAGGTCAGTTTTCATTCCAACCCCAAAGAAGGGCAATGCCAAAAATATTCAAACTACTGTACAGTTGTACTCATTTCACATCCTAGTAAAGTTATACTCAAAATCCTTCAAGCTAGGCTTCAGCAGTATGTGAACTGAGAACTTCCAGATGTACAAGCTGGTTTTAGAAAAGGCAGAGGAACCAGAGATCAAATTGCCAACATTCACTGGATCCCAGAGAAAGCAAGAGAATTCCAGAAAAACATTTACTTCTGCTTCATTGACTATGCCAAAGCCTTTGACTGTGTGGATCACAACAAACTGTGGAAAATTCTTAAAAAGATGGGAATACCAGACCATGTTAACTGTCTCCTGAGAAATCTGTATGCAGGTCAAAAAGCAACAGTAATAACTGGACATGGAATAACGGACTGGTTCAAAATTGGGAAAGGAGTATGACAAGGCTGTATATTGTTACTCTGCTTATTTAACTTATATGGAGAGTACATCATGAGAAATGCCAGGCTGGAGGAATCACAAGCTAGAATCAAGATTGCCAGGAGAAATATCAGCAACTTCAGATAGGCAGATGATATCGCTCTAATGGCAGAAAGTTAAAAGGAACTAAAGGGTGAAAGAGGAGAGTGCAAAAGCTGACTTAAAAAACTGGACATTTAAAAAAACCAAGATCATGGCATCTGGTCCCATCACTTCATGGCAAATAGAAGGGGGAGGAAATGGAAGTAATGACAGATTTTCTTTTCTTGGGCTCCAAAATCACTACAGACAGTGACTGCAACCACAAAACTAAAAGATGCCTGCTCCTTAGAAGAAAAGCTATGACAAACCTAGGCAGCATATTAAAAAGCAGAGACATCGCTTCGCTGACAAAGGTCTATATAGTCAAAGCTATGGTTTTTCCAGTAGTTATGTATTGATGTGAGAGTTGGACCATAAAGAATGCTGAGCACTGAAGAACTGATGCCTTCCAATTGTGGTGCTAGAGAAGACTCTTCAGATTCCTTAGACTGCAAGGAAATCAAACCAGTCAGCCCTAAAGGAAACCAACCCTGACTTTTCGTTGGAAGTACTGTTCATAAAGCTCAAGCTCCAATACTTTGGCCACTTGATGCAAAGGGCTGACTTATTGGATGCTGGGATAGACTGAAGGTAAAAGTAGAAGGTGGTGGTAGAGAATGAGATGGTATGATAGCATCAGTGACTCAACAGACATGAATGTGAGCAAATTTTGGTATATTCAAAGGACAGAGAAGCCTGCTGCACTCCCTGTGGTGGAAATGGACAGGACTAGTGACTGAACAACAACAACATATGTCAGTTATGTTGCTTAAGTTGTCCATATCTTTTGCTGATTTTCTGTCAAGTTCTTCTTATTTTTAAGCCTGACTCCTTAGTGGTTGCCCCAGTGCCTGCAAAGATGGACGTTGGTCAATAATTTCACAGAGGTTGTGCTCAAAGATGTTAAGCCAGTAAGTCTTCTTACTTACTAACCAATAGATCTGTGTGTGGGCAAGGGAGCACCTTCAACCTTCAGTCTGTTTTCAAGCATGCCCAGCTTTTACTTTCCCTTAGGCTCTTAGGGTAAGCAGCCATCTGTGGACAACTTGGTCCTTCTGTGGTCTCTGCTGTTAGGCAGTTTTATCCAGGAAAAGGTTTGCCCCAACTATATCCTAAGACATCAGGATAACAGAGCCATTAACCCTTTTTGCTCACTCACTGTCAAGATTATCACTTTTACTGACAATAGCAATGCGCATCGGTATCTTCCACCACTGTCAACTGAGTGACCTGTTTTCGACCACAGCAGCAAAAATGCCGGTCTAATGGCTTACTGTGCTTAGCAGAACCTCCATGCTGACTGAGCCACAGGGGAGAGGAGGTGGACAGTACAAGCCCTATCCACTGACTCCTAGTCTCACCTGAAATTCAGTAACTCCTCAAGCATAGGCTCTTTTCAGATTGCTGTATGTTTTTGGTCAATTTATATAGCACTGAAATGGTTAATTTTGCTACTTTTTCTCAGCTGTAGCGTTGCTCTTTGGGCAGAGGATTAGACAACCTCCTTTTCTAACCACAGTCAGAAGTCAAAAGAGTGTCCTCTCATTTGGAAGATAAAACCTAAACAGGCAAGGGTTGAATTTTCTTTCCCTCTAATTTCTTAAGGCAGTGGCAAGGGGTGGTGGGTGTACAGCAAAAACAGTGTTTATCAGAAATTAGGGTGAGTACAGAGGGAAAATTCAAAATTATGAATTCAAGATTACACAACTAACAAGTATAAGTGCATGAAGGGTACAAAGAGATTCAATTGACCTTTGTGTAAATAGATATGCAAAAGACTTGTAAAAGAGAGGGAAGGGATACTTGCAAATAACAGTGTTTCTAAGCTGTCACTTGCATGACTAGTTCTTGTCAATTGGGGAAAAGAAAACACTCCAAACGCTTGACTCTAAAGGGTTTTATATTCCAGGCACAGAAGCTTGTGACCTTGGACTCTCTGTTACAACTTCTGTCTGACTTTCTATACCTTTCCAATAGAGATATAATAATATTAATAGAGTCAGGCTGAGTAAAGCTAATGACAGTAAAACATTTTTAAGACCCTGGAAAAATAGGTATCAGGTATATACTTCAGAGGATGTGCTGTTTAAACTAGCATTTTTAGATGCATCTCAGCTTTTAATAATGTAGATTTCTTTCAATACCTAGAGTACATGTGTCAAATGCTCACCACTACTTTTGTCAGAAAAAAAAGGAATACTACCTAGTAGAATTAAAATGTAATGTCACATTTACGCTTAGAGTAAAAATAAAACATTTGTATTTGCTCATCACTTACAAGCATGTTTAGAAACTGAAACATAAGGAGAGGACCCAAAATAAACGGGGCAGCCTCTGCGAGCGACGCTCAGGGAGTGGGAGTGCTGAAGGTAAAGTGAGGCTCTCAGCTGTGCTTACTGCCCTCTGCAAAAGGAACCAGGTCTTTCCATGATGTTTCAAGAACTCAAAGTGTTCCTTTAAGTCTTCTCTCTAAGGCTACTCTCTTCCCAGATGAGATGAAAAATATAATTACTTACAGGCAGAGTTCTCTTGAGGGTGTGGAAGGAAAAATGAGAAGGGCAGCTTCCCTTCCAGGAAATTAAAAACTGTATATATATATATATATATATATATATATATTTTATTGCAAGGAACTGGCTTATGTTATTGTGGAGGCTGAGAATTTCAACACGTGCAGTTGCCAAACACTCAGGAGAGAAAACAGAGTTAGTTCTAGTCCAAATCTGAAATCGAAATCAGCAGAAGATTGATGTTCCAGTTCAAAGACAGTCAAGTAGAAAGAATTCTTTCTCACTCAGTCTTTTATTCTATTCAGATATTCAAGGGATTGAATGAGATCTATCCACATTGCAGAGCACAATCTGTTTTATTTAGTCTAATGATTCAAATATTAACCTCATTCAGAAACATCCTCACAGGCACAATCCAGAAATAATATTTAACCAAATATGTGGGCACCCTGTGACTCAGCCAAACTGACACATAAAATTGTCACCACACTATTTCCTGAGTGTTAAAAGATTCCCTTCCCAGAGACAATCAAGGCCAGACAATTGTCTGACCACTTCCAGTTTAGAATCACTCATAGATTCCAGACTGTGGGCACCCACTTTCCACAAAGGTTCTATTATCTATTGCTGAGTAACAAATTATCAAAAACTTAAAAGGCTAAAAGCAACACACATGTATTATTTCATAGTTTCTCTGGGTCAGAAGTCTTGGCCTGACTTAACTGCATTCTTTGCTTCTGGGTCTCTTACCAGGCCCCAATCAAAATGTCATACCTTGTGTCTCCACTGAAGAGTCTATTAAGGAAAGATCTGCTTCAAAGATCACTTGGTTGTTGGCTGGATTAGTTGTTTGTAGGTTGTTGCCCTGAGGGCCTCAGTTCCTTGTTGCTTGTTGGCAATAGGTCACCAATAATCTCTTGGTCACACAGCCTCAAAACATGACTACCTGCTTTATTAAACCACGCAAACGGAGAAGGCAATAGAAACCAGGGTCTGGCAGTAAGGAAGAAATCATAAACTTATGTAACCTAATCATGGAAGTGACATCCATTACCTTTGCCATATTCCATTGGTTAGAAGAAAATCACAAGTCCCACCCAAAATCAAAGACAGAAAATAAGGCAAGGGCATGAATACCAGGAGGTGGGGCCACTGGGGAACATCTTAGAGTCTGACCCTGTGATACTGTGATTTCCTAAATGATGAGACATAAAGGTGTCTTTTGCTACTCATAATAAATCCTTTCAACCACAACTGTATTTATGTTAATGAGATGACTTTTAGAAACTCCTCTAAAGACGGGAGCTGGTTGCCAGGGGAACCAACCAAGTGGTTAGATAAACTTTTAGTCCCCAAACTCCTGCGAGGGAAGAGGAGTTGGATATTGAGTTCAGTCATCAATAGCCACTGATTTAACAAATTATGCCTATGTAATAATACCTTTATAAAAATCCCTGAAGTGTGGGATTCAGAGCTTCCGAGTTGGTGAACTGGGAGGTGTTGGGAGGGTGGCACAGCCAAAAAGGGCATGGCAACTTTGTACCCCTTCTCCACATCATGTCTTGCGCATCTCTTCCATCTGGCTATTCCTGAGTCATCAGTTCAGTTCAGTTTAGTTCAGTCGCTCAGTCGTGTCCAACTCTTTGCCATCCCATAAACTGCAGCACACCAGGCCTCCCTGTAACTTTGTGTAATTAATTGGCAATAGTAAGTAAATTGAGTTTTGTGAGTTGTTCCAGAAAAATATTGAAACTGAGGCAGGACTGTGGGAACCTCAGATTTACAGCAAGTCTGTTAGAAGAACAGGTGACAACTTGGCCTTGTAATTAGTGTCTGAAGGTGGGCAGTCTTACTGGACTGAGCACTTTAACCCATGGGTTTTGTGCTAACTTCAAGTAGGTAGTGTTAAAATTAAGCTAAATTTGTTGGACACCTAGTCTATGTCTGCTGAACAGTGGGGGAATTTCTTGGCATGGAAAATCCTTACACAGTTGGTGACAAGAAGTGTAGTATGCTGTAGTAGACTAGAAAAGAAACACTGGAGAGTTTTTACCTTTCAGAATCCCACCACAGAGCAGGGCTGGAAGGACTAAGAATGATCATCAATTCTGTTTCCAACTTGTTCCTCTGCAGCTTGTTTAAGTGTGCTCTTGGAGTTTTCTGGCATCTCCTTTGATTCGCCACAGTCTGAAAAGCTTCACATCCCAGCTCCTCTTGACCTCATACTTCTGTCATTTAGCACGTTCCCTCATTACAAAACAACACCCTGCTCAGATTTTAACTGATTTTTCTCTGTTTCATACAAAGTGGCAAATGAACTTCAATTTCAAAAGAGCTTCAATGTTCTGAGCTCACAGGTAGAGTGATGCGGCTATGCCTGTTCCAATCTCAGGGCTCCATCTTCTAAGATATGGGGAGAAAGCTGAAGTGGCAGCTTTCTCCTCTCACCTTCTCAGGATACCACCTGGAAAAGGGAGCTGAGACTTCTTTCACACGTGCAAATGAATAACTCTAGTCTCCTGCATTCCTGCATGTACTGCTTGGAGAACTTCATCATCCTAACTACACTTCTCAGTCTCCTCTTGGAAGCATCTGTCTTGTTACAGAGCATCTGGATGTTATCCATATCAATCACTTTTTGTTGTGTTCCTGGGTACTTTGCTTGACAAGAGGATCCCATGGCCCTGACTTTCAGAAATATCCCCATTCCCTGCCATGGGCTTCTCAGGTAATTCTGTTAATAGTCTCCTGTCAATAGGTCCTGACTACTCCAATCTCTAGCATCTTTCCAACACATTTATGCATATGTTACACATACACTGAAACTCTGAGGACTTTTAAACCATTGAGGTGAAGAAATTAATACTTATTCCCAGTGCTTTAGACAAAAAACATGGTACTAATAATTAGATTCTCTCTTGGGACTCTTGGGACTTTAGGACACACTTTCATATGTATTGATTTGTTTACTGAGTATACATTTGCTTCAAGTTATATAATCTTTGCACTGGAAGAGGAAACAGGTAAGTATTTTCCTAAACATTTATAGTAATTCTTAAGAACTCTATTCAATACCTTTATTTTTTTCAAAACAAGTATGGATGATTCACTAAATCCAAACCATTGTGTTAACTGATGGGGACAACACAAAGAGACTGTAGCTTTGGCCTTGTTCTTTAAGAACATACAAGTACTTGTATGGTGAAAACCTACACTCATATTTAAAAACTTCACCCAATAGTTAAGTTTGGCTGGCTCAGTCCTCCATACCTCCTGTTATCCCCATTAGACTCTAAGCTCCTTGAGGACATGGATTGCATGTGTTCTCTCTTTATCCTTCAAGTGGAGTTCAGTAGATTCCTTTCAGAAAACAGAATATTTCTGTGTAAATTACTAGACTGAAAATATTAGCAGAGGAAAAAAATAAAGACCAAGGTTATGGAGAGGGGCCAATCTGCCATTCTGTCTCCAACATTCTCTCCTAGCCAAAAAATACTAAAGCAATCTGTTCTGGAATTGGCTTCTTTGATGTGGTGATTTGATGGACATTGCCACATTGCACCCTTTGCAACAGGAAACTGAATTACAATCTCCATTCACAAAAATCACATGTAGGATGCATATTACTGAAAATTCAAAATAGGACTCAGATAAATGACAGTCTCACCACTCGTGCTTACAGATCAGCTGGGTCTGTCTTCCTAAACAGGCAATGCTCTTCATTAGAAGCTCTCTGGGGTGTCTTCATTCCCAGTACAACATCCCATCCCACTGTGCCATATACAGCTTGAAATTGTCTCAGGGTCAAAGTTAAGATTCTTTAGAGGAGCTGAATTATTTCTCCATCAGTTCTGTAGCTATTTGTCCCTGTCTTATGAAGTTTGCTGATACCTATAAAGTCACAGCCAACAGCAGCCTTGGGAAGATGTACATAAGCCCAGATAGTGTGTGTGCAAATGTGTCACAGGAAGACATTATCTAGACATTGTACCCTCTAACTTTTGCAGAAGCCATGTAATGATTTCTTGAGCTGCAAAGGGAGAACAGGACTGATTATTGTTCATGAAAAAGCTGTGAAATAACAGAGTTGAGTGCTTTTTTGGTGTATCCTTATAAGAGGAAGAAATAGTTGGAAGGGTAAAGAGATTAAAGTAGGAAAACAGCAACATTTAATGAAGAAACACTTTTTCAGGTATAATTTTATGTGGGTTTTCATATCTCCAGTGGTCTCTTTAGAGATTGGAGTTCTCTGGTGAGGGATTATATCCCTTTTGGGGGACCAGGAATTGGGCATCTCAAAAGGAAAATCAAATGGCTTCTCATCTCCCGGTTGAAAGTCCATTATTAGAAACCAAGACCTTTAAATGTGCCTTTCTCTGAATTAATTTTCATTTTCCAAAAACAAGTGCAGGTATCTGAATCAGACAGAGTGAAAGCAGGTGTGGGGAAAAATAATTACCTGGCACCTATACCACTTAATCTCATCTCAGAAGGATATCTGCAAAGCCATTTGATAAAATTATTTCCCAGGTCCAAAATGAAAAGGTTATGAGGTGAAAATCCATGATTTGATTTTTGTGGTCTTATCTCTCTTCTTTTTTCTTCAAGTTATCAAAGGCTTGCAATTTTGAAAAGAAAACTGCTTTGTAAAAGCCAAACTTTGGCAAATAAGCATCAAAATGCAAAGTATCAACTGCCACTTGCCAGAAGGAATAAATATTGTAATTGCTTTCTTCAGAATGCTCACTTGTTAGAATGCCAGCCTGGATAACCCCGGAGGTGGGTAACATTAGAGATAATCAATTTAATGCATATGTTTAAAGTCTGTTTGTTCAATAAGGGCAAAAAAAGAAAGACCTGCCCTTAATATTTGGGATACAATGCTATATGATAAACTGAAGGCAGTTAGATAACTTAGGATACCAATATTAAGAACAAACTATGTGATTAGCAAAGCCTTACTACTATGGGGCTTAATTTTCTGATTTTATATAATCTCACCAGGCACACTTTCAGTAACATGTTTATTGCTATTTTTAGTGGCTTGATACATCCTTGTGTTGATTAAATATAGATCAAAAGATTCTTTTTTTTTTGGACACACTGCACAACATGTGGGATCTTAGTTCTTCATCCAGGGGTTGAACTTGCAGCTCTTGCATTTGAAGCACACAACCTTAACCACTGGACTGCCAGGGAAGTCCAAAGATCATAAGATTCTTGATCATGGAATCAGAGTTCATTTCTGGTTTTGCTTTAAGAAGATTAGTAACTGTACTGATATTGACCTTCCTCTCTGTGAGTTATTTTTTTCCTGTTAGTGAAGCACTTAATTATGAGTGAATTGCATGGATAGTGTAAGAATTTGCAGAACACTTAACAGGTTTATTGCAGATGAGCTAAGCATTCTAATTTGGTAATGAAATCTTTAAAAAAAAATGCTCATGGCGCACTGTTCAAACTCCTTAGCTCCTAACTTCATCCCTGGTGCCATAACTAATATTCAACACCAAAGTACGATGGTTCTCCATGCACCATATTGAATTCGCTTCTTGGGCATTTGTTGGTGTTGTTCTTCTTTGCTCAGGATATATATTCCAAGTAGTATATATATTCTCCAAGATTAATCATTTAAGACTTAGAATTTGTATTAACTTCTTCAAAAAGCAGCCTCCGTTTTTTCACACCAGGACTTTATGCTTCTTCCCTGTCCCTCAGCATCTTGTAATTATAAAATCACAACTCTAAGGCAGTTACCTGTTTCACTCTATTTCCTCAACTATAAACTTGTTGTTTTGAAGTACAGTAAACATGCTTTACCCTTCATGGATCATTGTCTTGTGATGGTGCAGGGGCTTGCCTAACTCAGTGAAACCATGAGCCATGCAGGGCCACCCAAGATGGACGGGTCATACCAGAGAGTTCTGACAAAATGTGATTCACTGGAGGAGGGAATGGCAAATGACCCCAGTATACTTGCCATGAGAACCTCATAAACTGTATAAAAGGACAAAAAGATCTGACACCAAAAGATGAATCCCCCAGGTCTGAAGGTATCTAATATGCTACTGGGGATGAGTGGAGGAGAATCAACAATAGTCCCAGAATGAATGAAATGGCTGGGCCAAAGAGGATATGATGCTCAGTTGTTGATGTGTCTGGTGATGAAAGTAAAATCTGATGCTGCAAAGTACAAAATTGTATAGGAACTTGGAATTGTAGGTCCATGAATCAAGGAAAACTGGATCTGGTCAAGCAGGAGATGGTAAGAATCCTAGGAATCAGTGAACTAAAATAGGCAGGAATGGGCAGATTTAATTTAATTTAATAGATACAAGATGACCATTGTATCTACTACTGTGGGCAAGAGTTCCATAGAAGAAATGGAGTAGCCCTCATAAACAACAGAAGAGTCCAAAATACAGTACTTGAATGCAACGTCAAAAATGACAGAATAATCTCTGTTGCCTTCCAAGGCAAGCCATTCAACATCACAGTAATCCAAGTCTATGCCTCTGATGCCAAAGAAGCTGAAGTTGATCAGTTCTATGAAGACGCAGAAGACCTCCTAGAAATAACACCTAAAAAAGATATTCTATTCATCATCAGGGTTTGGAATGCAAAAGGAGGAAATCGAGATATAACTGGAGTACCAGCAAGTTTGGCCTTGGAGAACAAAATGAAGCAGGGCAAAAGCTAACTGAATCATGCCAAGAAAATGCACTAGTCATAGCAAATACTATTTTTCAACAACTTAAGAGATGACTTTACACATGGACATCACTGAACTAGAGGAACTAGAGATCAAGTTGCTAATATTCATTAGACTATAGAGAAAGCAAGGGAATTTCAGAAAAACATCTGTTTCATTGACTAAGCTAAAGCCTTTAACAGTGTAGATCATAACAAACTGTGGATAGCTCTTAGAGAGATGGAAATACCAGACCGTCTTACCTGTCTCCTGAGAAACCTGTACGTGGGTCAAGAAGCAACAGTTAGAACCCTGTATGGAACAACTGATTGGTTCAATATTGAGAAAGGAGTACAACAGGGCTGTCTGCTGTCACCCTGTTTGTTTCACCTGTATGCTGAGCACCTCATAAAAAATGCCAGGCTGGATGAGTCAAAGCCAGAATCAAGATAGATGGGAGAAACATCAACAACCTCAGAAATGCAGATGATACCACTCTAATGGCAGAAAGCAAAGAAGAACTATTTAAGAGCCTTTTGATGAGGGTGAAGAAGGAGAGTGAAAGAACAGGCTTAAGACTAAATATTAAAAAAAAAAGCTAAGATTATGGCATCTGGCCCCATTACTGCATGGCAAATAGAAGGTGAAAGGGTGGTCGTAGTGACAGATTTCTTCTTCTTGGACTCCAAAATCACTGCAGATGGTGACTGCAGCCATGTAATCAGAAGACAATTGCTTCTTGGCAGGACAGCGATGACAAACCTAGACAGGGTGTTGAAAAGCAGAGACAGTACTCTGCAGACAAAGGTTTGTATAGTCAAGGCTACGGTCTTTGCAGTGGTCATGTTTGGTTGTGAGAAATGGAACATAAGGAAGGCAGAATGCCAAAGAATTGATGCCTTCAAACTGTGGTGCTGGAGAAGACTCCTGAAAGTCCACTGGACAACAAGGAGATCAAAGCAGTCAATCTTAAAGAAGATCATCCCTGAATATTCACTGGAAGTGATGCTGAAGCTGAAACTCCAGTATTTTGGTCATCTGATGCAAATAGACAACTCATTGGAAAAGCCCCTGATGCTGGGAAAGATCAAGGGTGGAAGGAGAAGAGGATGTCAGAGGATGAGATAGCTGGATGGCATCATCAGTGCAGCACACCAGGCCTCCCTGTCTCTCACTATCTCCTGGAGTTGCCTGAGTTCATATTCACTGCATCGGTCGCAAAGAATTGGACACAACTGGGTGACTGAACAACAACAACAACAACAGCATAACATGCCTTACTAATTTTTTTTTTATTATGGTCTAGCACCTAACACATTATAAGTATTCAATAAATATTTTTTAGAAGAAAGACTGAATGATTTGCTGAATGGATGAATGAAGCTTTGAGTTCCTGAAAATTCAGTTGGTGGTAGGGGAAATATCAGTTATGTTTCCTTGGTTGAAATAAAAACTGCCTCTGAGAAACCTGAGCAGGAAGAGAGGCTATTTGGAAAGCTACTAAGATAGCTCAAGAATAGGAAAACGGAATGAACAATCCAGCTTTGTGATGACAGTACTCAGCCTCAGCACAGTTCTGAGTATTCAACCAAGGCAACTTTATAAAACTTCTAAGGTGCTGCCACCAGCAGGGAAGTCCCAACTACCTCCTGTCCCTGTGTGTTCAATGCCAGAAGAGAGAAGCTGACTGGCCCCGAGACTGTCAAGCGCTCACCATTTATGATCAGAGGATTAGGATCCGTTATAAGTGTTTGTGCTGGGAATAGTGTCTCTGCAGACATTAGTACTAACTGCCAGAAGACCTATTCCTCAAAGCCTACTATACAGAAGGGAGACAGAGGATGAATGTAGACAACCTTCCTATTATATTTCAAGATCTGTGCACTTTTGAAAAGTGAGTGTAGGGGATGGCTTTCACAAATTTCAATACTGCCATGACTTTCTGAACAACTGCTTCCTCCAGTCTTCTTTCTGTTTCCTTACAACGCTTCATCCATTTTGGTGTGAGCAGAATTATCATGGGGGTTTGGAATAGAAGTATTAAAACACGGTCTATTCACATTTATTTTAGCTAAAACTTTCTAGTGCTCATTTTTTTTCATAATTAGTTAGATTTATAATATACTTCAAATGTGTATAGGATATGAATACTTACACATTAAAGAGGCATTTAATTACTTTTTAACATCAAAGCTATGTGATCAAAAAATTTGAGAAACTGTTCTGAAAGACTTAAAAGTCTGTTAAATTTGAAAGCTATTAAAAAACTATCACTGGAAAGCTATTAACATAGATATTCATAACAATAAAAACTTTGTAACATGGCAAACTATTTATTGAAAAATAATATAAGACAAAGCAATATTTTATATTTTAATATATAAACAACTATGTTAATATTTTTTATTATAAAATAGTTTATTTTTCTGTCTTAAGGACCTGATGAAGTTCCACTGTGATAGCATTCTATTAAGGTACATGTTGTTGCTATTGTTTACTTGCTAAGTCATGTCTGACTCTTTTGCGATTCCATGAACCCTGCCAGGTTACTCTGTTCATGGGATTTCCCAGGCAAGAATACTGCAGTGGGTATATGCTGCTTAATTTTTATTTAATCTAACATTTTTATCTTTTTTCTCCTGAAAAAAACTTGAATATTTCCTTATGATTGTAATATAAATGCTTATTTATAGAGTGGGCTTCCCTGGTGGCTCAGTGGTAAAGAATCTGCCTGCCAAGCAGAAGACACGGGTTTGATCCCTGGGTCAGGAAGATCCCATGGAGAAGGAAATGGCAACGCACTCCAGTATTCTTACTTGGGAAATCCCATGGACAGAGGAGCCTGGCCGGCTATAGTCCATGGAGTTGCAAAAGAGTCAGACATGACTCAGCAACTAAACAACAACAATTATGGAGTTGCTTTCTTCAAGGAAATACACAAACATTAAATTCATCAGATGATTTCATCAAGTAATGAGTATTACTATGAAACTTATGGGGAGAAGTGACTTGTTTGTTTGGTGTATTTCCCAAACTTAGTGCTCTAGTTCAGTAGCCACAACCTGGAAGAGTAAAAGAAGAAGTCATGCTACTTCAAGATGTACAATAGTCTATTTTGTGATCTAAAGTAATTAAAATACAAAGTGAAATCTTTCATGTGAAGTTGTTTTTGTTGAAAAAGCAAAAGTGTGTCACCTAAGAAAAGTAAATAAGACTGTTTACTTGATTGAAACTTTCTTCAGTCAGCCCCGTTACTTTTTTATTACACAAAATACAGATTTTTACCTCTACTCCTTGATTTCATTTTATTTCTAATTGGATTAGGTAGGTTGATGGTGTCAAGTAGATACATATGTCAGGGAGCTCCTCCTTTCTCCTAGCAAAAGGCATTTTGTGGAATAGCTTCAGTGATGGTAACACATTTATTAATTTTTTTTCTTTCTGTTCCTTACTTATTTGTGTAAAATAGGAAAATCTGCTGTAATGTAAAATGTAAAATAGGAAAGTCTGTTCTGCTCCTCTAGAGGAGAAACGTCTTTGTCCAGCACTATATGACTGTCTGATAGCATTCTGACTATAGATCTAAAGCCATACTTTCTAATTGACAAATCAGAATTGAGGTTGAAATTTTGGTCTGCAGTCATGTATTTCCTGTGTCTTCTCTCAGCTGACTCCAAACTCAGGGATAACAGAAATGGTGTGATAAATTGATGCCCTAAAACTAATGTCCAGCTAGATATAGTTGTGGAAAAAGAATTTTACCTAGAGTGCAGGAAGTACTTACATGGCTGCATCAAAAAGCTATTTTAATTATCATAAGTTATTACAGTTGGTTACCATTACAAAAATGTGTTTACCTAGTCTAGTTGTATGATAAAATGAAAAAAAGTTTGCCACTAAGCAGCAAAATAAGTGGCCAAATTATATACTATCAGTGGTGTGTTTGTAAAGGCTGGTGAATTCACCATGAGGAAAAGCAGCTCTTCCCAATTATGTATATATCTCTGGCAATCTGTAAGACTCAGACACATTTCAGGGAATAAGAAATATGGCGAGTCGCACATTTGCTAATGTTTATTTTTTAGGCCAACTGATAGAATATCAAGGGACTTTTCAGAGATATGTACCTCAAAATCATACATTTATTCAATCGATCATTAACAAACATTTATTAAGGAGCCGCTAGGGGCAGACTACCATTATTGTTGTCAGTGAAAGACAATGGTCAACTATTAGACAAAGTCATGGCTTTATGGAGTGTATATTTTAGTGGGGTATACAGACAATAAACAAATCAATATATTAATGTAACTAAACTGTATTATCAGGTTGATATAAATGATAAGAAAAATTAAATGAACAGAGTAACAGGAGAGAGTATAATGGAGAAGGGTGGTCAGGGAAGGCCTCTGTGAGGAACCCATAATAAAGCAGATGCCAAATTGAAGTAAGAAGATGAGGCATATGAATATTTGGAGGAGATGTCTCAGACAGAGGGCACTGCATGTGTAAAGAGAGTAATGAGTGTAAAAACAACATATGCAGAGACAGTTTACTTCTTACAGCCTAAACTTTTTTCTACCATGGTATATCTATCTGATACTCTGAAAGGAGTGAAAGAGGTTAAAAGCAAAATCACAGCATGAGAAGCAGGAAGTCAAACTGTGAAGGGACAACTGGGTACCTATTCAGAAAAGAGTGTATCAGATCATCAAAGAAGAAAAGAGTTATTAATGGAGATTTTAATTTAAAATCATGGTAAAAAATATCTTTTAATTGGAGTGGAATTGTGATTGAGTGGTTGTATATGATGAGAAAAAAGCAAAATGGTTGTCTGAGGAGGCCTTACAAATAGTTTAGAAAAAAAAGAGTAGCTAAAGCAAAGGAGAAAAAGAAAGATATACCCACCTGAATGCAGAATTCCAAAGAATAGCAAGGAGAGATAAGAAAGCCTTCTTAAGTGATCAATGCAAAAAAAATAGAGGAAAACAATAGAATGGGAAAGACTAGAGATCTCTTCAAGAAAATTAGAGATACCAAGGGAATATTTCATGCAAAGATGGACACAATAAAGGACAGAAATGATATGGACATAAGAAAAGTAGAAGCTGTTAAGAAGAGAGGGCAAGAATACCCAGAAGAACTATACAAAAAAGATCTTCATGAATCAGATAACCACAATTGTGTGATCACTCACCTAGAGCCAGACATCCTGGAATGCGAAGTCAAGTGGGCCTTAAGAAGCATTACTATGAACAAAGCTAGTGGAGGTGATGGAATTTCAATTGTGCTATTTCAAATCCTAAAGATGATGCTGTGAAAGTGCTGCACTCAATATGCCAGCAAATTTGGGAAACACAGCAGTGGCCACAGGACTTGAAAAGGTCAGTTTCCATTCCAATCTCAAAGAAAGGCAATGCCAAGGATTGTTCAAACTACTGCACAATTGCACTCATCTCACACGCTAGCAAAGTATGTTCAAAATTCTCCAAGTGAGGCTTCAACAGTATGTGAACTGAGAAATTCCAGATGTTCAAGCTGGATTTAGACAAGGCAGAAGAACCAGAGATGAAATCGCCAACATCCGCTGGGTCACAGAGAAAGCAAGAGAGTTCCAGAAAAACATGTACTTCTGCTTTATTGATGATGCCAAAGCCTTTGACTGTGTGGATCACAATAAACTGTGGAAAACTCTTAAAGAGATGGGAATACCAGACCACCTTACATGCTACCTGAGAAATCTGTATGCAGGTCAAGAAGCAACAGTTAGAACTGGGCATGGAACAGTGGACTGGTTCAAAATTGGGAAAGGAGTTCGTCATGGCTGTATATTGTCACCCTGTTTATTTAACTTATATGCAGAATACATCATGAGACATGCTGGGCTGGATAAAGCACAAGTTGGAATCAAGACTGCCAGGAGAAATATCAATAACCTCAGATATATGCAGATGACACCACCCTTATGGCAGAAAGCGAAGAGAAACTAAAGAGTCTCCTGATGAAAGTGAAAGCGGAGAGTGAAAAAGCTGGCTTAAAATTCAATATTCAAAAAAATTAAGATCATGGCATCCGGTCCCGTCACTCCATGGCAAATATATGGGGAAACAATGGAAACAGTGACAGACTTTATTTTCTTGGGCTCCAAAATCAGTGCAGATGGTGACTGCAGACATGAAATTAAAAGACACTTGCTCCTTGGAAGAAAAGTTATGACCAACCTAGACAGCATATTAAAAAGCAGAGACATTACTTTGCCAACAAAGGCCCATCTAGTCAAAGCTATGGTTTTTCCAGTAGCCATGTATGGATATGAGAGTTGGACCATAAAGAAAGCTGAGTGCCAAAGAAAGGATGCTTTTGAATTGTAGTGTTGGAGAAGACTCTTGAGAGTTCCTGGACTGCAAGGTGATTAAGTCCACCAATCCTAAAGGAAATCGGTCCATCACTGGAAGGACTGATTTTGAAGCTGAATATCCAATACTTTGGCCACCTGATGCAAAGAACTGATTAATTGGAAAAGACCCTGATGCTGGGAAAGATTGAAGCCAGGAAGAGAAGGGGATGACTGAGAATGAGATGGCTGGATGGCATCACTGACTCAATGGACATGAGTTTGAGCAAGTTCTAGGAGTTGGTAATGGACAGGGAATTGCGTGCTGTAGTCCATGGAATTGAAAAGAGTCAGACAGGACTGAGCAACTGAACTTAACTGATATGATTGGATAAAGACTGCCTATTGATTGTAATTCAACCCTATGAACAGATTTCTTTGGACTACCATTGGCCATTCTATAGACCAATGTTTTTCTTACCTAGTACCTTCACCTAAGATAAATTTTCTATATTAATCAACAAACTCATTACTGGTAAGTTAATAAAATTTTCATGAACAATCCTACTTTGTTTACACTAAAAAGATGATACCTAAATGGACTAACCTTTCTTGACCTGGTACACTGGATTGAGTAGGTGTCCCCCCAAAATCCATGTCCAATAAGAGCCTGCAAATATGATCTCATTGAAAATAAGGTCTTTGCAGATGTAATCAACTTGAGGTGAAATCCTACTGGTCTAAAGTGGGCTCTAAATCAATGGCACAGTCTGTCCTTCAGAACTTCCAGAAGGAGCATGGCCTATTAAAACCTTGATTTTGAACTTTGAGCATCCAGAATTGTGAGAAATAAATTTCTGTTTTTTTAAGCCACCAGATTTTTGATAATCTGCTACAGTCTCCCTAGGAAAGTAACATACCTAGAAAGAGATCACAGGGATACTCATTCTTATGGCTGAGAGTGACCACACTTGGTTGATGATATGGTAAAATAAAATAAAAAGAACATGATGAAATACATTCAAAATTAATTATTAATTAATATAAACAGCTCACATAATTCAGTAGGAAAAAACCAAATAACCCAATTGAAAACTGGGCAGAAGACCTAAATAGACATTTCTCCAAAGAAGACATACAGATGGCCAAAGGGCACATGAAAAGATGCTCATCATCACTAATTATTATCAATTATAATTAGTATATATTATTATAAATATAATAAATCAGATAAATGCAAATCAAAACTACAATGGTGTATCACCTCACACTGGTCAGAATGGTCATTGTTAATAAGTCTACAAATAATGTATGCTGGAGAGGGTGTGAAGAAAAGGGAACTCTCCTACACTGTTGGTAGGCATGCAAATTGGTACAGTCACTATGGAAAACAGTATAGAGGTTCCTCAAAAACTAAAAATAGAGTTGCCTTATGATCCTGCAGTCCCACTCCTGGGCATATACCCAGACAAAATTATAATTCAAAAAGATATATGCACCCCTATGTTCATAGTTAAACTATTTTCAATAGTCAAGACATGAAAACAACCTACACATTCGTTGACAGATGAATGGATACACATATAAACACATGTACACAAAATGGAATATCACTCAGTCATAACTAAGAATGAAATAATGCCATTTGCAGCAATATGGATAGACCTAGCATTATCACACTAAGGAAAGTAAATAAGAAAGATAAAGCAAATATTACATGATATTACATATATGTAGAGTCTAAAATGTGACAAAATGAACTTATGTACGAAACAGAAACAGACTCACAGATATAGACATCAGACTTGTGGTTGCCAAAGGAGAGGGGGTAAGGGTGGGGGAGGGAAGGATTGGGAGTTTGGGATTAGCAGATGCAAACTATTATATATAGGATGGATAAACAACAAGGTCCTACTGTATATCAGAGGGAACTATATTCAATATCCTGTGATAAACCATAATGAAAAAGAATATACATGTATTACATATAAATACATAAATACATATATGAATATATACATAATTAAAGTATAGTAACTATCATTTTGCTGTACAGAAGAATTAACACAAAATTGTAAATCAACTGTACTTAACATTTAAAAAAAAAATTAGGGTAAAATATTCCCAGGTAGCACTAGTGGTAAACAATCTTCCTATCAATGCAGGAGACATAAGAGGCTTGTGTTCAATCCCTAGGTGGGGAAGATCCCCTGGTGAAGAAAACGGCAACCTACGCCAGTATTCTTGCCCGGAGAATCCCATGGACAGAATCGCTGGTGGGCTATAGTCCATGGGGTCGCAAAGAGCTGGACAAGACTGAAGTGACTTAGCACTAAGCATAATATTTCTTGAAAGAATAAGAAAACACTGCGGGGCTTTGTAGGGTCACAATGAAGATGACATAAATTTTCTTAATTTATATTGTTTCACTGTAAATAACTTGAAACATTAAAATAAAATTAAGATGTCTTTTTATAGACCATAAAGAGCAATAGTTTGGGAGGCTTATTTATTTAACAAAAGCTTATGAAGTGTCAAGCACAGTACTAAATGCTGAGAGAAACAGATAAATATTTTTGAGTTTCATCCTTATGATGAACTTTGATATACTTTGAGAATTTCCTTAAAAACAAGTTCTAGTTGTTTAGGTCACTGAAAGTAACCCAGAATGTTTGTAGATACCATACATTGCCTGCCAATTGTCTTTTCCTGATTCTTCATGCATAATTAAGGAATGAAATGGAATGCTAATGAATATGCTTCCTCTGAATATTCTTCCTCAAGAATGTCAAGACTAATTTTATACCAGTTGTTATAATCCATATGTCAAAAAGATATTAAGAATGGGGTAGAAAATAAAATTTTAGGCAAAGCCAGAGGGTAATTAATGCTGTGGTATATGTCAAACCATGCCTGGTAAGGATATTAAAGTACTTCAGTTAAGTCAAATTTGACTAATGTTCAGTGCTTTCCTGTTGACTTTATAGCCTGAACTAACAATATAGACCATTCGTCATTGTCAATGCCTGAGGCTCCATCTGAAAAAGTCAATAGCAGTACCAACGATTCTCTGAATAAAATGTTATGTTTTCTAACAGTGTTTCAATATCTTTACGTTCTCTGTTCCTCATGCCTCAGTCCCTCCTAAATATTTTTTAGAACACTTCGGCTTCAGAGAACATATGTGGTATGTACCAGCATTAGAGGATGGCTTAAATTTTACTAGGATTCAGGAAGTTTTTCTCTGTTTTGCTGAAAAATGGAGGACACTAAAGGGAATGATTGAGAGCTCTCAGGCATTCAATATAACTCAAAATTATTACTCAATCGTACACACAATCAGTAATGACTGACTAGATGCACAAGAAGGTGCAGACACCATAACAACAAAGTAGAAATGATAAAGGACTTAGGATTGTTTGATTTTAAGGACGAAGGCTGAACAACAACTTAGTACCAAGGCAATGACAGAGACTGTTATGCAAAGTGAGACATAGTAGAAAGACTGAGACTTGAAATACTGTTCAGCTATGTGCTGTGTGACTTTGCAAAAGTTATTTAAATTTTCTGTTCCTTGGCGACCTTATCTTTAATGTAGGGATAATGATACTGACACTGCAGGGTCCAGTGACCACTGGAGCTAGGCTCACACAGATGTTGAAACAATGGCATGCTACCATTATTTCTATGCTTTCCACATAGGATGGAATCCTTGAAACTAAGGATGACGCATTGTTTATCTTTTTATACCATAGAGCAGTTAGTTCAATGCTTGGCATACAATGGGAATTTAGTATCTGTTAGTTGGACTAAAATTCAATACCTTGATGAAAATTAATCAGTTGATCTAAAAAAGAAATGGAAAATTTTATTCAAGCCAAATTTGAGGATTATAACCTGGGGAAGAGCATCTCAGAAAACTCTGAGAACTGTTTTGCCCCTTAGAAATTAAGGCATAGTTATATAAGTTTTTTGAGACAGATGGCTGTATATCAAATAATGTACTGTCGACAGTTTATATAATTCAGATTTAAGCATCATTGTGGCCCTTTGCGAGATCAAGAAGGAATATGATCTTTAAGGAGTTGTCTCATTGATGCTGGAAGAATGTTTTTCTTTATGGTTGAGCAGGTATTTCTGCCCATGGGGAAGGTTTGGCACATGCATAATGTAGATACACAATGCCTAGTGGGAGAAGAGAGAAGGCCAAAGGGCACATACTTTTTTGTTTATATTTTTCTTGTAGTCCCCCAAACTATGAATTTTATTTCAAATTTTATTTCACAGATATATATGATTTGTTTAGACATAAAAGAATCATTTAAAAAAAAACAGACATGTTCTGCTAATTTCTCGACTAATGAGGAGAAAGAGTAGAATCTTCTTTTAAGGCTTTTAGGAATAGGAGATTCTAGTGTGTCTGCATGCTCAGGTATAGTTTAACTTCCTCACCACAAAAAGCAGCATATCCGCCCTAAGATTCTATGTGATCAAGGGCCACAGGTCAAGTGGATGAATAGTCACTTGACTATATCTGCAGGAATAATTATGGGAGTCCTGGTGGCTCAGATGGTAAAGACTCCACCTGCAATGCATGAAATCTGGGTTTGATCTCTGGATTAAGAAGATCCCCTGGAGAAGGGAATGGCTGTGAAGAAGGAATTCATAGGGCCTGGGCTCCATCTCAGGCCTGTCCGTGCTGGTCGTGCGAGGCCACCTCTCCAGTGGACTCTGAACTCTGTGCTTAGCGCCTATGGGAATGACAATGGAAGGATAAGACCCTCTCTGGGCAGGGGAATCTTGAAGATCACATCCAGGTTACTCATTGCCTAAGAGGAAACATACCATAATCACCCCTGCCTCCGGACAGGTCATACGTTTTTTCCGTATCTATCGGGATGTAATCACAGGCTTATAGATTATTAACTGTTTGAATATATAACACGTGAATGATGGGGTTATTGTAGTTGTATTTACCCTTCCTTTGTTTATGTAAGTTTCAAGGAATTTGGGGTGGTGGGTTTGGACACGTACACATGGGGTATAAAAGATTTTCACAAATGCTGGTCGGGGTCCTTGGCTAACAGGAGACTCTGCCTTGGGCCCGCCGGTGTAATAAACTGCACTCCACTATCTGCATTGTCCTTCTGAGTGAGTTTGTTTCCCAGAACACGTGGCTATAACAGCTACTGTAAAGACCTGGAATTCACATGCTATTCAAGGTGGCAATTGATGCATCTCTAGGGCCTGTATATCTGTTTTGCTTTTTAAAAACAAATAAAAAGATTTGCAAGAGTGATTGCTTACCTAAGAAGCTGAAAAAAGAAAATATCAGATTTAGGTGGAAGAAATGGGAACTTGGAGAGGTTTATATTCCTACTTCTTTAAGTTTCCTTTGAATAAAAAACTCTCAAGTCTTCAAATCTGTAGGAAGGAGGGCTGTGATGGGGATTCCTTTTCCTATTTAAAGGAATTAGGGCCCCAACATGCACCAATGTGGGCCTTCCCTAGTTGTTCAGATGGTAAAGAATCTGCCTGCAATGCAAGAGATCCAGGTTTGATCCCTGGGTGGGGAAGATCCCCAGAAGAAGGAAATGGCTGCCCACTCTAGTATTCTTGCATGGAGAATTCCATGGACAGAGGAGCTTGGTGGGCTACAGCCCATGGGGTCATACAGAGTCAGACAGGACTGAGCAACTACCAAGGCAAGGCATAAACCAATGTACTCTGTGTGTACAGAGTACATGCCCCTTATGCATATGACTTTCCTCTTCCTATTTATAAATGGAATTTAGAGGATATAGAAATTCGACCTCCCCAACTTTTACCAGGCTGCAACTATTATTTCAAGTTTTAGGGAAATTCAAACTTGCCCTTCCATCTAAAATCATAAGTAAAATGATACCTCCAATTGTTAACTGTAAAACAATATAGACAATAAGTAGCTCTATGAAAATGTAGTTAGTGGGATTATTCTTGTCTTTTAAAAAGTTCCCCAAAGTTCTGGCTTATCCGTCCCCGTAAGTAAAGAACGCCCACAAAGAAAAGAGCAGAGCTAAGCTTTCCTCCCATGCAGTCATTTCCTCACTGACTGCAGTCCTACCTTTATTCAAGCTGGCAGCTGAGTTCTGACTGTTTTGTTTTCTAATTCTGTGTGTCTAAAAACTCTTGAAGAATTTTTTTTTTCCTGTTTACCTCTTTGATTGCTCTGAGCAAGATAAAATGAATTCTGTTGAATGCCTACATTGTGTGATTCAATTTACATTGTTTTAATCCTCCCACCCTCCCCTGTTTCTACTTTAGCTGATAATCATTCCTTTTAACTAAACATTATAATTAGCTTTTTGTGTTTCTTAACAGCCACTTCCCCTCTAGTCATGTAAAAATCATAAGAGAAAATTTGTGTTTTTCTTGAAGTCATTTTTGTCTTTGGATTTCTAGTTTTAATTGTTTTTTTCATCTGCTGCTCTTCAGAAATAATTATTTTTTCATGTAATGCAATTTAAAATAAATAAGTTTGGTACAAAGCTGGTTCTTGAGTACTTGTTTTCCTTTCAGTTTTTGCTCTTTTATTTCAGAACATGATTAAAAAAAAGTCTTCTGGAAGATATTCATTAAACATATGAGTCTCATGATGTATTTTCTGAAATTTGTAGTCTCCTTATTAAGGCATAAGATACTCAAGGTTTAAATGTAAAAAATAATTTGAGAACATCTGTATCTAATTTGAGAATATTAAAGTATGAGGCATACAGATGAATCATATACTTAACATGATTCTTTATAAAGACAACTCCATAAATATCTTTAAACAATGTCTCTCTGGCATATATAATTAATAAAATCCTAGAAGTTTAGAGTAGAAAGATGTTAGAAATATGACTTATAAATATCAGAACAGAATGTTAGAAATCTGATCCCTCAAATGGAAACTATTAATGTTTTTGTGCAACACACTTATTCATAGAAATAGGTAAAGTAGAATCAATTAAGAATTTCTGCAGTAAGATGTGATGAAGCAAAACCTTAGTTCAGATAAATCTGCTGGTAAGATATTCCAACGTGGCCAAAAATTTATCTGAAGCAGACATCTGACTTCATGCTTAAAGAAATTCATTTTATTCCATGGTTTACTTTGAGAAATGTTACAGGTCAATGACCAACACTATTCCTTAGCTTTTCTAACTTTGCAATGGTGTTCATGAATATTAATCACTTTATTTCCTCTTTGCCTGATAATACAAGTTACCAGAGGTCAAGGAGTGCAGAAGGTACACCAACATCTAATGGAATGTGGGAAGTAAACCACCATTTAACAATGCACAAGACCAACCCTTAGCCTGAAAAAATAATGCTCTCTGAAAATGTACCTAGATAGGACATTTTGGATTTGCTTTTGGGATATATGATTATTTATAGATGTGGTTGTTTTTTTTGCCTTTTTCAGCAGCTACCAGCCACTTGAATTATTTTTACTTTCCAAGAAGATTGTATATGTTATATATGATAAAGAAGTATTTGTGAATTTGGTGAAAGAATGCAAGCTCATTAAAATTACTCAGAGAAAAGTTATAACAAATATCTCATTAGGGAGTTGTTGTTATTCAGTTGCTAAGTCATGTCCTACTCTTTGTGACCCCATGACCTTAGCACACCAGGCTCGCATGTCCTCCACTATCTCCTGGAGTTTGCTCAAACTCATGTCCATTGAGTCAGTGACGCTATCCAACCATCTCATCGTTTGTCACCCCCTTCTCCTCGCTGGTAAGCACAGTTTCATACTATGGGACTTAGCATAAACATTATTTTTTATTGCTATTTTGTCAGTTTATATTAAATCTATAGACAATATTTAAAATATTTAGCAAGTGCTGTGATAAATGAATATTTATAAAATGGCAAATAGCTAAGGCAAATCTCTGACTTAGAAAGTTTGTAAAAGCATTTGGGGAAAAACAAATAAAACCTAAGCAATCATCTATTCAGGCTTTTCTATAGTATTTTCCAAGAAATATTTTCCAATATCTGATGCAAGATCTATCTACTAGCATACTGTCATTTAAATTACCACCTTAATAAAAGTATTCCTCTGACCATTCCTGCAAAAGCATATTAAAAAGGAAAAAGAATGCAAAAAGAAAAATAAATAAAATGAAATAAATCTTATAAAAGATCCATATGGACCTAGAGATTACTTGTATGTTATAATACACTGTTATTTCTTCATAATTGATATGGAAAGGTGAGGAAGACAAAAATATAAACAATTTTTATATAATTTTAAGTGGAAAGGATACACTCATATAGACACTGATTTTGCCAAAGCTCATTTTTGAAGAATCACATGGTGCAGTTAAAAGAAATGCACAAACAGGTGTGGACTGGGGTGCCCAAGCTTGAGTGCCCTTCATAGTTGACAAGCCACATGACCTTTCTGTGCCTCAGTATCCTCAGTATAAAATAGACATAACAATAGTATAATACTAAATACTTCACAGGTTTTTTTTTAAGAATCAAATGATATATATATGTATATATATATATATATATATATATATGCAAGAGCATTCTGAACATTTAAGACTATCATTACTACGTAAATATTTTATTACTATACACACTAAAATCAACTAAAAAAGACAACGTATCAAAATCCTCAAGAAGAAATTATCAAAGAAATCATCATACTGATATTCTGTCTTACTTCACTTATCCTTATTTTTTAGGACTCAGAAATACATAATTGATGAGACAAAATAATTTGTCTATGACCGTATTACCAGTTAATGGCAGAACCATGACTGTTATCCTTGTATACATAATGAAAGAGCTTAGTTATCAGGAAGTGATCACATACCACAAAAAGAAAATATAAAAATCTTAAAAATCTGGAATTAAATGAAACCAAAGTGTTGCCCAGATACTAAAACAACTACAACAAAAATGTAAAAGTTATAAATATGATCTCTCAACATCTGCACATTTAATTAATTCATTTATCCATTATTTAATGACAACTTAAATACAGCTCTGTGCTAGAGAATCAAATGTTAACAGAGTACAATTCTTGCCTTAAGGCACTCACTGTGACTTCATTTGCTTTCTTTTTAAGATCTAAAGACTTGACAGAGAAAGACTTTTAAAAATGTCTCTGAGACATTCATGCGGTCCAGTCTTGACTGCAAAGGATCTCTGACACAAAACAGACCAATAAGACAAGGGCCCTACCTGTAAAGAGTGTACAAACTAGGTGCACAATAAGTTTTACATTTTCGTTCATGTATTTTAGGCATCAGAGAAGGCAATGGCACCTCACTCCAGTGTTCTTGCCTGGAGAATCCCAGGGACCGGGGAGCCTGGCGGGCTGCCGTCTACGGGGTCGCACAGAGTAGGAGACGACTGAAGCGAAGCAGCAGCAGCAGCATTTTAGGCATATTTCTTCAAGTGGAGTCACGAACATTATGGCTTAATCAATGCTACTGAAATACCCAGTTCAGTTCAATTCAGTTCAGTCACTCAGTCGTGTCTGACTCTTTGCGACACCATAGACTGCAGCATGCCAGGCATCACTGTCCATCACCAACTCCTGGAGTTTACTCAAACTCATGCCCATTGAGTTGGTGATGCCGTCTAACCATCGTATCCTCTGTTGTCCCCTTCTCCTCCTCCCTTCAATCTTTCCCAGTATCAGGGTCTTTTCAAATGAGTCAGCTATTCCCATCAGGTGGCCAAAGTATTGGAGTTCCAGCTTCAACATCAGTCCTTCCAATGAATATTCACGACTGATTTCCTTTAGGGTGAGCTGGTTGGATCTCCTTGCACTCCAAGGGACTCTCAAGAGTTTTTTTTCCAACACCACAGTTCAAAAGCATCAATACTTTGGCGCTTAGCTTTCTTTATTGTCCAACTCTCACATCCATACATGACTACTGGAGAACTTGGCAAAGTAATGTTTCTGCTTTTTAATATGCTGTCTACATTGGTCATGACTTGCCTTCCAAGAAATAAGCGTCTTTTAATTTCAAGGCTGCAGTCACTATCTGCAGTGATTTTGGAGCCCCCCAAAATAAAGTCTGTCACTGTTTCCACTGTCTCCCCATCCATTTGCCATGAAGTGATGGGACCAGATGCCATGATCTTAGTTTTCTGAATGCTGAGCTTTAAGCCAACTTATTCACTCTCCTCTTTCACTTTCATCAAGAGGCTCTGTAGTCCTTCTTCACTTTCTGCCATGAGGGTGGTGTCATCTGCATATCTGAGGTTATTGATATTTCTCCCGGCAAGCTTCATTCCAGCTTATGCTTCATCCAGCCCAGTGTTTCTCACGATGTACTCTGCATGTAAGTTAAATAAGCAGGGTGACAATATACAGCCTTGATGTACTCCTTTTCCTATTTGGAACCAGTCTGTTGTTCCATGTCCAGTTCTAACTGTTGCTTCCTGATCTGCCTACAGATTTCTCAAGAGGCAGGTCAGGTGGTCTGGTGTTCCCATCTCTTTCAGAATTTTCCACAGTTCATTGTGATCCACACAGTCCAAGGCTTTGGCATAGTCAATAAGGCAGAAATTGATATTTTTCTGGAACTCTCTTGCTTCTTCAATGATCCAGTGAATGTTGGCAATTTGATCTGTGGTTCCTCTGCTTTTCTAAAACCAGCTTGAACGTCTAGTAGTTCACAGTTCACGTATTGTTGAAACCTGGCCTGGAGAATTTTGAGCATTACTTTGCTAGCACGTGAGATGAGTGCAACTGTGTGGTATTTGAGCATTCTTTGCCATTGCCTTTCTTTGGGACTGGAGTGAAAACTGACCTTTTCCAGTTCTGTGGCCACTGCTGAGTTTTCCAAATTTGCTGGCATATTGAGTGTAGCACTTTCACAGCATCATCTTTTAGGCTTTGAAACAGCTCCGTTGGAATTCCATCACCTCCACTAGTTTTGTTCTTAGTGATGCTTCCTAAGACCCACTTGACTTCGCATTCCAGGATGGCTGGCTCTAGGTGAGTGATCACACCATAGTAATAATCTGGGTCATGAAGATCTTTTTTGTACAGTTCTTCTGTGTATTCTTGCCACCCCTTCTTAATATCTTATGCTTCTGTTAGGTCCGTACCATTTCTGTCTTTTTTGAGCCCATCTTTGCATGAAATGTTCCCTTGGTATCCCTAATTTTCTTGAAGAAATCTCTAGTCTTTCACATTCTATTGTTTTCCTCTATTTCTTTGCACTGATCACTGAGGAAGTCTTTACCACCATATTCCTAATCTGAATTCCATTCAGATTATTTCAATTACCTTTGTTTCCCAATAGAAATGGCATAATTTTTATAAGTGCACTTATGTACTTTGCTTTACATGAATTTTAATTGTATTCTAGGCAGGGTGGGTAATTAAGCATGGCTTACTTCTGTTTTCACTCCCCCAACCTAAACAAAGGAGCACAAGGGTGTATTTCTTTTAGGAATGAGCCTTTAGAATATTTAGATTGAGGATAGAGACCCCTACTTAAAAATACCAATGCACTGTTTTTATCAATCTAGTTTTTATTTTTTTATTTATTTTTTTCTTTTTTTTACGTATGTTTATTTTTATTTTTTTTTTATTTTTTTTTTTCCAGTGGGTTTTGTCATACATTGATATGAATCAGCCATGGATTTACATGTATTCCCAATCCCGATCCCCCCTCCCACCTCCCTCTCCACCCGATTCCTCTGGGTCTTCCCAGTGCACCAGGCCGGAGCACTTGTCTCGTGCATCCCACCTGGGCTGGTGATCTGTTTCACCATAGATAGCATACATGCTGTTCTTTTGAAATATCCCACTCTCACATTCTCCCACAAAGTTTAAAAGTCTGTTCTGTATTTCTGTGTCTCTTTTTCTGTTCTGCATATAGGGTTATCGTTATCACCTTTCTAAATTCCATATACATGTGTCAGTATGCTGTAATGTTCTTTATCTTTCTGGCTTACTTCACTCTGTATAATGGGCTCCAGCTTCATCCATCTCATTAGGACTGGTTCAAATGAATTCTTTTTAATGGCTGAGTAATATTCCATGGTGTATATGTACCACAGCTTCCTTATCCATTCATCTGCTGATGGGCATCTAGGTTGCTTCCATGTCCTGGCTATTATATACAGTGCTGCGATGAACATTGGGGTGCACGTGTCTCTTTCAGATCTGGTTTCCTCAGTGTGTATGCCCAGAAGTGGGATTGCTGGATCATATGGCAGTTCTATTTCCAGTTTTTTAAGAAATCTCCACACTGTTTTCCATAGCGGCTGTACTAGTTTGCATTCCCACCAACAGTGTAAGAGGGTTCCCTTTTCTCCACACCCTCTCCAGCATTTATTGCTTGTAGACTTTTGGATAGCAGCCATCCTGACTGGTGTGTAATGGTACCTCATTGTGGTTTTGATTTGCATTTCTCTAATAATGAGTGAGGTTGAGCATCTTTTCATGTGTTTGTTAGCCATCTGTATGTCTTCTTTGCAGAAATGTCTGTTTAGTTCTTTGGCCCATATTTTGATTGGGTCATTTATTTTTCTGGAATTGAGCTGCAGGAGTTGCTTGTATATTTTTGAGATTAATCCTTTGTCTGTTTCTTCATTTGCTATTATTTTCTCCCAATCTGAGGGCTGTCTTTTCACCTTGCTTATAGTTTCCTTTGTAGTGCAAAAGCTTTTAAGTTTCATTAGGTCCCATTTGTTTAGTTTTGCTTTTATTTCCAATATTCTGGGAGGTGGGTCATAGAGGATCTTGCTTTGATTTATGTCGGAGAGTGTTTTGCCTATGTTCTCCTCTAGGAGTTTTATAGTTTCTGGTCTTACATTTAGATCTTTAATCCATTTTATTTTTGTGTATGGTGTTAGAAAGTGTTCTAGTTTCATTCTTTTACAAGTGGTTGACCAGTTTTCCCAGCACCACTTGTTAAAGAGGTTGTCTTTTTTCCATTGTATATCCTTGCCTCCTTTGTCAAAGATAAGGTGTCCATAGGTTCGTGGATTTATCTCTGGGCTTTCTATTCTGTTCCATTGATCTATATTTCTGTCTTTGTGCCAGTACCATACTGTCTTGATGACTGTGGCTTTGTAGTAGAGTCTGAAGTCAGGCAGGTTGATTCCTCCAGTTCCATTCTTCTTTCTCAAGATTACTTTGGCTATTCGAGGTTTTTTGTATTTCCATACAAATTGTGAAATTCTTTGGTCTAGTTCTGTGAAAAATACCGTTGGTAGCTTGATAGGGATTGCATTGAATCTATAGACTGCTTTGGGTAGAATAGCCATTTTGACAATATTAATTCTTCCAATCCATGAACACGGTATGTTTCTCCATCTATTTGTGTCCTCTTTTATTTCTTTCATCAGTGTTTTATAGTTTTCTATGTATAGGTCCTTTGTTTCTTTAGGTAGATATACTCCTAAGTATTTTATTCTTTTTGTTGCAATGGTGAATGGTATTGTTTCCTTAATTTCTCTGTCTGTTTTTTCATTGTTAGTATATAGGAATGCAAGGGATTTCTGTGTGTTAATTTTATATCCTGCAACTTTACTATATTCATTGATTAGCTCTAGTAATTTTCTGGTAGAGTCTTTAGGGTTTTCTATGTAGAGGATCATGTCATCTGCAAACAGTGAGAGTTTCACTTCTTCTTTTCCTATCTGGATTCCTTTTACTTCTTTTTCTGCTCTGATTGCTGTGGCCAGAACTTCCAACACTATGTTGAATAGTAGTGGTGAGAGTGGGCACCCTTGTCTTGTTCCTGATTTCAGGGGAAATGCCTTCAATTTTTCACCATTGAGGGTGATGCTTGCTGTGGGTTTGTCATATATAGCTTTTATTATGTTGAGGTATGTTCCTTCTATTCCTGCTTTCTGGAGAGTTTTAATCATAAATGAGTGTTGAATTTTGTCAAAGGCTTTCTCTGCATCTATTGAGATAATCATATGGTTTTTATCTTTCAATTTGTTAATGTGGTGTATTACATTGATTGATTTGCGGATATTAAAGAATCCTTGCATTCCTGGGATAAAGCCCACTTGGTCATGGTGTATGATTTTTTTAATATGTTGTTGGATTCTGTTTGCTAGAATTTTGTTAAGGATTTTTGCATCTATGTTCATCAGTGATATTGGCCTGTAGTTTTCTTTTTTTGTGACATCTTTGTCTGGTTTTGGAATTAGGGTGATGGTGGCCTCATAGAATGAGTTTGGAAGCTTACCTTCTTCTGCAATTTTCTGGAAGAGTTTGAGTAAGATAGGTGTTAGCTCTTCTCTAAATTTTTGGTAGAATTCATCTGTGAAGCCATCTGGTCCTGGGCTTTTGTTTGCTGGAAGATTTTTGATGACAGTTTCGATTTCCTTGCTTGTGATGGCTCTGTTAAGATCTTCTATTTCTTCCTGGTTCAGTTTTGGAAAGTTATACTTTTCTAAGAATTTGTCCATTTCATCCAAGTTGTCCATTTTATTGGCATAGAGCTGCTGGTAGTAGTCTCTTATGATCCTTTGTATTTCAGTGTTGTCTGTTGTGATCTCTCCATTTTCATTTCTAATTTTGTTAATTTGGTTTTTCTCTCTTTGTTTCTTAATGAGTCTTGCTAATGGTTTGTCAATTTTGTTTATTTTTTCAAAACACCAGCTTTTAGCTTTGTTGATTTTTGCTATGGTCTCTTTAGTTTCTTTTGCATTTATTTCTGCCCTGATTTTTAAGATTTCTTTCCTTCTGCTAACTCTGGGGTTCTTCATTTCTTCCTTCTCTAATTGCTTTAGGTGTAGAGTTAGGTTATTTAATTGGTTTTTTTCCTGTTTCTTGATGTAAGCCTGTAATGCTATGAACCTTCCCCTTAGCACTGCTTTTACAGTGTCCCATAGGTTTTGGGTTGTTGTGTTTTCATTTTCATTCATTTCTATACATATTTTGATTTCTTTTTTGATTTCTTCTATGATTTGTTGGTTATTCAGAAGCGTGTTATTTAGCCTCCATATGTTTGAAGTTTTAACAATTTTTTTCCTGTAATTGAGATCTAATCTTACTGCACTGTGGTCAGAAAAGATGACTGGAATGATTTCAATTTTTTTGAATTTTCCAAGACCAGTCAATCTAGTTTTTAAATGCAGGGTAACATTTGAGTGTTGTTAAGTAATTAAACAAGGAGGCCATTAGACAGAGATGGCCCTAATGCTTCACAGACTATGTAAACTAATCTATGCTAGGTCAGTAGACTTAAACCTGAGAAAATGAAACTTCAAAATGACCAATCACAAATAGACAACTATGCTTTCTAAATAAGGCAACTGATAAAGTTATAACCAGTCAAATATATTTCCTTGCTTTGCTTGTGTCTTTTCTCCCATCCAAGCACTAACCAGGCCTAACCAGGCCTGATCTTGCTTAGCTTCCAAGATCAGATGAGATTGGGCATGTTCAGGGTGGTATGGCTATAGACTGCTTCCATCTTTTCTTTATAAAAATCTCTCCCCTATATCAACCAGTTAATCCTAAAGGAAATCAGCCCTGAATATTCATTGGAAGGACTGATGCTGAAGTTGAAGCTCTAATATGCTGGCCACCTGATCTGAAGAGTTGAGTCACTGGAAAAGACCCTAGTGCTGGGAAAGATTGAGGGCATGAGGAGAAGAGGGCAACAGAGGATGAGATGGTTGGATGGCATCACTGCCTCAATGGATATGAGTTGAGCAAACTCCAGGAGATAGTAAAGGACAGGGAAGCCTGGTGTGCTGCAGTCCATGGGGGTCGCAAAGAGTCGGACATGACTTAGCGATTGAACAGCAATCTCCTATCAGTGGAGGTCTCAACCACTTTAGGTCTGGTACTGACCAATTTGAATAGATGTTTATTCAAATAAATTGTAATAAATTTTAATGTGCAGTTTACCTTTTAACGGTGGACAATATGACTGAAAATGAGTATGCCTTAAGCTGGCTTGTAACACTATTTTCCACTTTTTAATATTATTTTTATAATTTGAATTTGTGTCATTTTAGAAAGGTATAACAATATGGCAAAGACAATAAATATAACATACAGGATATCTTATTTAGAATAATTTTAGTATCTTGTGAGTAAAGTGAAGTATTACTTTTCTTTTTTAGTGATGTACAAATGCCAATACACAGATGAATGTCTCCTTTGAGTGAACAGTTCAGTTCTGTTCCATTGCTCAGTCGTGTCTGACTCTTTGCGACCCCATGAATCGTAGCACACCAGGCCTCCCTGTCCATCACCAACTCCCGGGGTTTACCCAAACCCATGTCCATCGAGTCAGTGATGCCATCCAGCCATCTCATCCTCTGTCATCCCCTTCTCCTCCTGCCCCCAATCCTTCCCAGCATTAGGGTCTTTTCCAATGAGTCAACTCTTCGCATGAGGTGGCCAAAGTATTGTAGTTTCAGCTTCAACATCAGTCCTTCCAATGAACACCTGGGACTAATCTCCTTTAGGATGGACTGGTTGCATCTCCTTGCAGTTCAAGGGACTCTCAAGAGTCTTCTCCAACACTAAAATACTGGCTAAGACTTGGCACATCAAGTCTCACCAAATATTCATTCAAAGTAATAAGTGACACTTTTGCTTTGAAGCTTTTGAAGTTGTCATCAATGACTTAGATAAATGTAGTAGGGATGTGAACAGCATCTGGTATCATGATGTGGTAAAACATATTATCAAACATAGGAGAGTAGGTTACTAATGGCCTGAGGGCTTGGATGTTGACATATCATTTTTTTAAACAATAAGAATAAATATTAATGTTACCTTTTCAAAACAATAATTAGGCAAAGATGGCATTTTTATCCCTAAAAAGTATAAGCTGCATTAAGAAAATGAGCTTATTAAAACAAATTATGGAGATGAGCTCATTAGTGGAACTGCCCAGTTTGGGATATTTTCTGAGTCTTTTGTTTTTCTTCCTGTATGTATATTGTCTGTTCTATGTATGTTCATGTCTTTTCCTGTGAGGTTTAATTTCTATGAAGACAGGATTTGCACCTTCTTCAATCCCCCCCTACTCCAACTTGTATACATAGCAAATCACATCAAATTCTGAATAAATGTTTAAACAACTCCGGAACAATTTTATAATCTTGATAACCCTGTCAGTAACTACCATTATGATGAACTGATCAATTTATGTACATGGGTTTTTTTGTTACTTCCATCACTGCATCTTATAAAGACCTACCAACGTACTAAACATTTCTTTAAATAATCGACAATCTCTATTTCTTTTACCTCCTCTCACTGCCTTTCATTATTAATTCTTTTCTAACAGTAAGTGCACACTGTTCTAACTTTCTCATACCCATCCATATTTTCTTCAGTCCACTTCTCTCTTGCCTCCCCTCTCCAGCAAAACTGTCTTATCAAGGTCTACAAATTATTTCAAGATAGTCACACTATGTGCTCATTTGACAAGATGGTATTTTGAAAGATGAAGGTTTTGTTGTGTGTTGGGGGGGAGAGGTTTTTGCATTAACTCCTATTAGGTTTGCCTTTCCCTAGTTTAAGTGTAGCAAGGTGTCCTGTGCTTCCAAATGAGGGCTTCCCAGGTGCCTCAGTGGTAAAGAATCTGCCTGCCAAGGCAGGAGACGCAGGTTGAACACCTGGGTTGGGAAGATCCCCTGGAGGAGGAAATGGCAAACCACTCCAGGATTTTTGCCTGGAAAATCCTACAGTCCACGGAGTCTGAAGCAACTTAGCATGCATGCATGTACACACTGTAAGACCATTTCCAGAAGATAGTGGATAGACATCTGAATTCTTCAGAAAGGATTCGAATGAAAAAGGAAAAGAAATATTATAACAGAATAAATAAAATGATAGCACTTTCTTAGGAAAGTGGTTGCATCTTTAAAAATCCAGGAGACATTATTAAAAATCTTCTATATTAGTAAAGGAATGGCAAGAAGTCTGAACACAGAAGTACATAAATAAAAAAATTCTTCTCTATTAATTCTAGTCTCTAGAACATTATTATTAATTCACATAGAAATAGAATTGTAAAAATATTTTCCATAGTAGTGACAAAAATAATAATATAAAATGAATTTAACAAAAATATAAAAACCTCAATGAAGAAACACTTACCAAACAAAAATACAAAATTTTTAATGATGTTTATGTTCTTACTGAGTAATATAAAACAGGATCAGAACAAATGAAAATATATGAGAAGAAGATGTCAGTGCTCCTAAAAGTGACATAAAAACTTAATACAATTACAATTTGTATTCATTGTCTACTGCTGTATTAGAAATGACCCCGAATTTAGCAACTTCAAACACATTCATATAAGCATGGACATTTTTTAGAAATCAAATATTTAAAAATAGACATCAATTTTATTTCTAGATGAATTAATAATAATGCCTACTGAATTTACTGACATGCAACTGATACAGCCTTGGTTACTTGTTAACATTTTTTTGAGTTTTTGCTCTTTATTAGTTATGCTTTTATTCTGTAATAAAATTTACTCTAGGTAAGCTCTAATCTCTGAATAATATTGTAAAACTCCAGTGAATTTGTTTCATACTTCAAAAAGTGCAATCTGTGGAAAATAGCTAACATCTCTAAAAAATTAAATATCAAGGAAAATCATCATGTTCACTTTCACATTTTAAACATTCTAAACAAAAATGTATGTTTAGAAAAATTCATAAAAGGATGTACTTATTCAGATTGCTTGCCACATTTAGAAGCATAGATTTATTGATTTAAATTTTTCTATATTCTTCTCATTCCATGGATCAAATTGACATGGATAATCAGTAAAATAACAATAGTAATTTTGTTTCCTATTGTGTCTGTGTGTGTGTGTATACATATATATATAGAGAGAGTATACAGAGATGTTAGATGGTGCTTTTAATGGATAATAATATATTAAATATTGTTACCTATTTGTCTATACTGTTTGAAAACTAATTACTTAGTATTTTCTGTTCCTATTCATTATCTGTATTGCTTTTAAAATGTCTTCCCTCTCTTCCCAGTAATAAGGGAAACAAAAACAGAGAAATAGACAAATAACATCAAAACAATGTATATTCTGCTTCAGAAGAAACTAGTGATTTTCAAATGTTATGCTTCACATTAGTTTTAGTGAATACACACTAAAAATTGTATTAAGCCTAGGAGTATGATTTGTTCTTATTTCCATATATTTGAGAATAAGAACATAACCCAATTATAAACTGGGATTGAAATACCAATATAATCCAGTTATACATACTGTGTTGTTCCCTAAAACAAGTGGGCAAATATTTCTTCTTTTTATATTGTCTGGAAGAACATTTTTAAGATTCATAATGAAGCCATCTGAGTCTGAATATTTCTCTGAGACAGTTTTAAATTACATATCCATTTAATTGACAGATACATATATATTTACATTTTTTATTCTCCTGGTGTCAGATTTAAGTTTTTTTATTTCAAAGTTTAATTTTATGTAGGTTAAGTGCTATCATAGTCATCTGTATCCTTTTATTGTGTCTATGGTACACAGTGATGCCTAGTTTTTCATTTCTGATATTGGTGATCTCTGTTTTCTCATTTTTCTCTTGCCAAGATCTTATCAAATTTTTAAGTCTTTTCGAAGAACCATTTTTAGATTTTATTGATTTTCTCAACTGGTTTTCTGCATCATTGTATCTGCTCTCACTTTTGTTATTTTTTGTCATCTTGTAGATACTTGCTGTTTGTTTTTCTAGCTTCTTGAAATACATACTTAATTATAATATTTTTTGTGTTTCTATCATATACATTTCAAGATATAAATGTTCTCTTTATAGAAATGCTAAGCTGCATCATGCATGTTTTGGCATGTTGTTCCAATATCACTCAGTTAAAAATATTTTATCAATTTTAATGATAAATCATTCAATGATTTACCTTTCATTCATGAGATATATAAAAGTACATGCTTAATTTCCAAGCCTCAGGAGTGTCCCATAATCTATGGTTGTCTATTTCCAGGTTAATTATATTATATATAACTGAAACCATACTTTGTATGAATGAAATAAGAGAATTATTTACAGTATAGCAAATAATAAATTCTGGTAAATGTTTTATGTGCACTTGAAAGTAGTATGTATTTTTTCATCCCTGAGCGTGATGTTAATTTTTGTTAACTAGGTCAGATATGTGAATACTGCTACTAATAACTTCAGTTCAGTTCCGTTGCTCAGTCTTGTCCGACTCTTTTTGACCCCATGAATCGCAGCACGCCAGGCCTCCCTGTCCATCACCAACTCCTGGAGTTTACCCAAACTCACGTTCATCGAGTTGATGATGCCATCCAGCCATCTCATCCTCTGTCGTCCCCTTCTCCTCGTGGCCCAATCCCTCCCAGCATCAGGGTCTTTTCCAATGAGTCAGCTCTTCATATCAGGTGGAGAGTACTGGAGTTTCAGCATCAGCATCAGTTCTTCCAATGAAAACCCAGGACTGATCTACCCTAGGATGGACTGGTTGGATCTCCTTGCAGTCCAAGGGACTCTCAAGAGTCTGCTCCAACACCACAGTTCAAAAGCATCAATTCTTCAGCACTCAGCTTTCTTCACAGTCCACCTCTCACATCCATACATGACCACTGGAAAAACCATAGCCTTAACTAGATGGACCTTTGTTGGCAAAGTAATGTCTCTGCTTTTTAATATGCTATCTAGGTTGGTCATAACTTTCCTTCAAAGAAGTAAGCATCTTTTAATTTCATGGCTTCAATCACCATCTGCAGTGATTTTGGAGCCCCCCAAAATAAAGTCTGTCACTGTCTCCACTGTTTCTCCATCTATTTGCCATGAAGTGATGGGACCAGATGCCATGATCTTAGTTTTCTGAATGCTGAGCTTTAAGCCAACTTATTCACTCTCCTCTTTCACTTTCATCAAGAGGCTTTATAGTTCTTCACTTTCTGCCATGAGGGTGGTGTCATCTGCATATCTGAGGTTATTGTTATTTCTCCCAGCAAGCTTCATTCCAGCTTGTGTTTCTTCCAGCCCAGCGTTTCTCACGATGTACTCTGCATGTAAGTTAAATAAGCAGGGTGACAATATACAGCCTTAATGTACTCCTTTTCCTATTTGGAACCAGTCCGTTGTTCCATGTCCAGTTCTAACTGTTGCTTCCTGATCTGCCTACAGATTTCTCAAGAGGCAGGTCAGGTGGTCTGGTATTCCCATCTCTTTCAGAATTTTCCACAGTTTATTGTGATCCACACAGTCCAAGGCTTTGGCATAGTCAATAAAGCAGAAATAGATATTTTCCTGGAACTCTCTTGCTTTTTCAATGACCCAGCAGATGTTGGCAATTTGATCTCTGGTTTCTCTGCCTTTTCTAAAACCAGCTTGAACATCTGCAGGTTCACAGTTCATGTACTGGTGAAGCCTGGCTTGGAGAATTTTGAGCATTACTTTTCTAGCGTGTGAGATGAGTGCAATTGTGCAGTAGTTTGCACATTCTTTGGCATTGCCTTTCTTTGGGATTGGAATGAAAACGGACCTTTTCCAGTTCTGTGGCCACTGCTGAGTTTTCCAAATTTGCTAGCATATTGAGTGCAGCACTTTCACAGCATCATCTTTCAGGATTTGAAATAGCTCAACTGGAATTCCATCACCTCCACTAGCTTTGTTCTTAGTGATGCCCACTTGACTTCACATTCCAGATGTCTGGCTCTAGGTGAGTGACCACACCATCATGATTATCTGGGTCATGAAGATCTTTTTTGTACAGTTCTTCTGTGTATTCTTGCCACCCCTTCTTAATATCTTATGCTTCTGTTAGGTCCGTACCATTTCTGTCTTTTTTGAGCCCATCTTTGCATGAAATGTTCTTTTGGTATCTCTAATTTTTTTGAAGAGATCTCTAGTCTTTCCCATTTTATTGTTTTCCTCTATTTCTTTGCATTGATCCCGAGGAAGGCTTTCTTATCTCTCCTTGCTATTCTTTGGAACTCTGCATTCAAATGGGAATATCTTTCCTCTTCTTCTTTGCTTTTCGCTCTTTTCTTTTCACAGCTATTTGTAAGGCCTCCTCAGGCAGCCATTTTGCATTTTTGCATTTCTTTTCATGGGGATGACCTTGATCCCAGTATTAAAAATATTTTTTCTGATTGTTTTATTAGTTTTATTAATTCTTTTATTATTTTATTAGTTTTATTAGAAAGGCCTTTATTAAATTCTCCAAGTATGACTTTAGATTTATCTATTTCTACTTTTAAGTTTGATAATATAAGCTTTCAATATCTTAAGGTTAAAAAAAAATCTAAAAAGATATTTCTTAAAAAATATCTTATATATTCATGTTGAGGTTTGACAGAAAACAAAATTCTGTAAAGCAATTATCCTTCAACTAAAAAATAAGTTAATTAAAAAATATCTTAAACATTATATTGTTAGAGACATACACATTTGTAATTATTATAATTCCGTGTACTTTGTCCTATTTATCATAATGAAATATCCTTCATTATTTTGAATCTTCTTCAGATTTTTTGATATTAACTACATCATGTCTTTTGTTATAACATAGTATATGCTTACATATTTTATATTGTACTTTTTTATCTTTTTGCTGTGTCATTTTTTTCCATGCTTCAGTTTGAATACTTCACATGAATAATCATCCTGTTAACTGACATTCGCTTTATCCTTTAAAGTAATTTAATTAATTAATTTATTTTATAACTGTGCTGGATCTTGGTGCTAAGCAGGCTTTTCTCTAGTTAAGATGAGCAAGGGCTACTTTTTAGTTGCAGTTTGCCGGACAGGCTCCAGGGCACATGGGCCTCAGCAGCTGAACCTGCAGGGTTCTAGAGAACAGGCTCAATAGTCGTGCAGGGGCTTAGTTGCTCTGTGGCATGTGATCTTTCCAGATCAAGGATCGAACCCGTGTCTCCTGAATGGGCAGGCGGGTTTTTTTTACCACTGAGCGACCAGGAAAGCCCCTGATTTTCTCTTTTACTGCTTCTAATATGCTGTAAACCTATATTAAATTCCAACTGTCAATCACTGTATTTTAGTTCTGAAATACTTACGTGACTATTTAATTCACTTTATTAAAGATTCTAGTCTTATGCTGAACTTTCCCACCTTCGCAATTATTTTTTAAGCAAAAGGAATTAACTACATTTATCTTAAAACGTGTGTGTGACAACTCCAGTAAGTGTATAACCTAACAGATCTGTGATTTTTGTTATCTTCACTAATTTTATTCTATCTTCTGGCATTCTTGTATATTTATTGATGTTTTTCTGATACTGTATTTAAAAATTAAACAGGTAACTTGAGACTTTTGATGATACTATATTCTTTTAGGTGATTTTTTAAAAAACCCTCTGGCCGTCAGATAGAGTGAGGGAAGACTATCAAATGTGGAGACTGAGCTTTTTGATGCTGGGTATCAGTTTTTTTGAAGGCTTATCTATTTGGAATTCATTATACAACTATAATATAGTCCCATCAGAATTCATAACTGGAATTCTATCTTTGTTTTTGTGTCTTATCTCAAGGGCCATAAAAATGACTAAATATTGAGCTCAATTTCCCACCCTCTTAGATGAAATCTCAGCTTCATAGATTCTCAACCATAAGCCACAATTACCTCAGGAAGAAAAGCAGCATGGACTGCTGCTGGGTTTATATCAATGCTCTTCTGATATTGCCAGGATCTAATTTTAACAAATTTACAATTTGTTGATTCCACAGACACATAGGATGCTAAAAGTTCAGCTCAGGATACTATCCTCTTAGTTATCACTTTCTGCTTGGTTTCTTACTTCTATTTATAAATCAGATAACTTTTACTGTAGGGAAAAAAAATTATAAAGTTTCAAAACATACTTTTGATTAAATAAAAACCTCTTAGAAAGCCTAGTTTATAAAATAACCTCCTTGACCTGGTTAATGTTATGCACCAAAAACCTACTTCAAACATTAATGGAAATTAATTAAAATCTTAATGAAAAACATTTAGCTAGATCCATTCCCTTTCATATTGAGAATAATATTAGGATAACCACTACTTTTCCCACTATTAAACGTTCTCCAAGTAATCTCAGACACTGGTAGAAGGAAGAAAAATGAATATATTTATATTTGTTAGGACCATCATGATCTAAGCCATGGTCCGCTCCCAGTCTTGTTTTTGCTGACTGCATAGAGCTTCTCCACATTTGGCTGCAAAGAATATAATCAATCTGACTTTGGTATTGACCATAGTGATGTCCGTGTGTAGAGTCTTCTCTTGTGTTGTTGAAAGACGGTGTTTGCTATGACCAGTGCACTCTCTTGGCAAAACTCTATTAGCCTTTGCCCTACTTCATTCCGTACTCCAAGGCCAAATTTGCCTGATACTCCAGGTATATCTTGACATCCTACTTTTGCATTCCAGTCCCCTATAATGAAAAGGACATCTTTTTTGGGTGTTAGTTCTAGAAGGTCTTGTAGTCTTCACAGAACTGTTCAACTTCAGCCTCTTCAGCAATACTGGTCAGAGCATATACTTGGATTACTGGGATACTGAATGGTTTGCCTTGGAAACAAACAGATATCATTCTGTCATTTTCAATATTGTATCCAAGTACTACATTTTGGACTCTTGTTGACTATGATGGCTACTCCATTTCTTCTAAGGGATTCTTGCCCACAGTAGTAGATATAACGATCATCTGACTTAAATTCATCCATTCCAGTCCATTTCAGTTTGCTGATTTTAAAGTGTCGATGTTCACTCTTGCCATCTTGACCACTTCCAATTTGCCTTGATTCATGGAGCTAACATTCCAAGTTCCTATGCAATATTGCCCTCTACAGCATAGGACTTTACTTCCATCATCAGTTGCATCCACAACTGGTGTTTTGCTTTGGCTCCATCTCTTCCTTCTTTCTGGAGTTATTTCTCCACTGATCTCCAGTAGCATATTGGGCACCTACCAACCTAGGGAGTTCATCTTTCAGTGCCCTATCTTTTTGTCTTTTCATACTGTTCATGGGGTTCTCAAGACAAGAATACTGAAGTGGTTTCCCATTCCCTTCTCTAGCGGACCATGTTTTGTCAGAACTCTCCACCATGACCTGTCTGTCTTGGGTGGCCCTACATGGTGGCATGGCTCATAGTTTCCTTGAGTTAGGCAAGGCTGTGGTCCATGTAATCAGATTGGTTAGTTTTCTGTGTTTGTGGCTTTCAGTCTGTCTCCCCTCTGATAGAGAAGGATAAGAGGCTTACTGAAGCTTCCTGATGGGAGAGACTAACTGAGGGGGAAACTAGGTCTTGTTCTGATGGGCGGGGGGCATGCTCAGTAAACCTTTAATCCAATTGTTTGTTGATGGGTGGGGCTATGTTCCCTCCCTGTTATTTACCTGGAGCCAAACTATTTCTGCTTTATTGACTATGCCAAAGCCTTTGATTGTGTGGATCACAATAAACTGTGGAAAATTCTGAAAGAGATGGGAACACCAGACCACCTGACCTCCCTCTTGAGAAACCTGTATGCAGGTCAGGAAGCAACAATTAGAACTGGACATGGGACAACAGACTGGTTCCAAATAGGAAAAGGAGTACATCAAGGCTGTATATTGTCACCCTGCTTATTTAACTTACATGCAGAGTACATTATAAGAAACACTGGGCTGGAAGAAGCACAAGCTGGTATCAAGACTGCCAGGAGAAATAACAATAACCTCAGACATGCAGATGACACCACCCATATGGCAGAAAGTGAAGAACTAAAGAGCCTCTTGATGAAAGTGAAAGAAGAGAGTGAATAAGTTGGCTTAAAGCTCACCATTCAGAAAACTAAGATCATGGCATCTGGTCCCATCACTTCATGGCAAATAGATGGAGAAACAGTGGAGACAGTGGCCGACTTTATTTTTTTGGGGCTTCAAAATCACTGCAGATGGTGACTGCAGCCATGAAATAAAACGACGCTTACTACTTGGAAAAAAAGTTATGACCAACCTAGACAGCATATTAAAAAGCAGAGACATTACTTTGCCAACAAACGTCCGTCTAGTCAAGGCTATGCTTTTTCCAGTAGTCATGTATTGATGTGAGAGTTGGACAATAAAGAAAGCTAAGCGCCAAATAATTGATGCATTTGAACTGTGGTGTTGGAGAAGACTCTTAAGAGTCCCTTGGACTGCAAGGAGATCCAATCAGTCCATCCTAGGGTAGATCAGTCCTGGGTTTTCATTGGAAGAACTGATGCTGATGCTGAAACTCCAATACTTTGGCCACATCCACACATGACTACTGGAAAAATCAAAGCTTTGACTAGATGAACATTTGTTGGCAAAGTAATGTCTCTGCTTTTTAATATGCTGTCTAGGTTGTTCATAGCTTTTCTTCCAAGGAGCAAGTGTCCTTTAATTTCACGGCTGCAGTCACCATCTGCAGTGATTGTGGAGCCCAGGAAAATTAAGTCTGTCACTCTTTCCATTGTTTTCACATCTATTTTCCATGAAGTGATGGGACCAGATGCCATGATCTTAGTTTTCTGAATGTTGAGTTTTAAGTGAACTTTTTCACTCTCAATAATTTCCTACACTAACAAAATTAAGTCATTTTTTTTTTAGCATTAACAAACAATAAACAGTGCCTAGGACCTAACTGGGGCTTCCCAGATGGCTCAGTGGTAAAGAATCCATCTGCCAATGCAGGAGACATGGGTTCAATCCCTGGGTCAGTAAGATCCCCTGAAGGAGGAAATGGCAATTTACTACAATATTCCTGCCTGGAAAATCCCATGGACAGAAGAGGCTGACAGGCTACACAGTCCATGGGCTCGCAAAGAGTAAAACACATACACCCACAGGAACTGACTTACTGCATGGTGAATATGACCTCTGCAAATAAGATGCTAACAGCGAAAAAGGCACATAGTAGATAATCAGAAAAAAATTAAAAACTGTTTATTTTCTTGGATGAGATAGCATAATATAAAATGCCCAATTCTCTCAAATTAATCTACAAATCATTCAATCCCAAATCAAATTTCAGTTATATCTATATTTCTTTTTTTGCAGAATTCCATAAATTTACTTGAAATCATTCTTCTGTTGAAGAACAATTCAAGGAACAGCTCAATGCATCTTAAAAAACAAGAAGGGAACCAGCTCTGCCAAATATTAAGTAATTCTGTAAAGCAAAGCAAGTACAACTATGTAGAGTTGGCATTGTTGTTCTTGTTCTTTATTCACTAACTCATATCCGACTCTTTTGAGACTCCATGGACTGTAGCCCGCCAGATACCTCTGTAAGAAGAGACAAATGAAAAAAATGGAAGAAATTAATAACTTACCGATAGAGTCATTTGTATTTGGAACTAAATGTAAAATACATGTTTTATCTTCCTCAAATCAGTTAAAAAAAGGGGGGCAGTAGGTGAATGGAATAACTGTGGTACATCCGGTCAATAGAATATTATTCATTGCTACAAGGAAATGAGCTCTCAAGCCATTAAAAGCATGGAAGAATCTTAAAAACATATTATTAACTGAGAGAAGCCAATATGAAAAGGTTAAAAACTGTATAATTCAAATTTTGGAAGAGGCAAGACTATTTAGACAGTACAAACATCAGTAGCTCCCAGGGGAGGGGGAGTGGAAAAGGGGGTGATATATACATGTGGATCATAAAGAATTTTTAGGGCAGTGAAAATATTCAGTATGATAACATAATGATGGATACATGTATATATTTGGATATATTTGTCCAAATCCACAATACAATACCAACAATGAACTGTAATGTACATTATGGATTTAGGATAATTATGATGTTTCAGTGTAGGTTCATCAGTTGTAACTGATGCACCACTCTAGTGAGTGATGTTGATAATCAGGGAGGTTGTGCCTTTGGGGCCAGAGGATATTTGGGGCAAACTCTGAACCTTCCCCTCAATTTTGCTATAGACCTAAAACTGTTATTAAAAAGTAGTCACAAAACAAACAAACAAAAAACCCCAGACTATTGCCACCAAATGCAAATGAGTGGCACTAACAAATTTTATGGCACTACTCAGATATAATCACTATGATTATCCTAGCATATTTTCTGACAGATTTTCCCTACATGTAAATATTTTACATACACATATGCACAAAACTTCAAAATTTCAACCAAAAGAAAAAAAAAAAAAGCTGATCTATGTGACTATCACAAAATTGGTGGTGGTTTAGTCACAAGTCATGTCTGACTCTAGCAATCCCGTGAACTGTAGCCTGCCAGACTCCTCTGTCCATAAGATTCTCCAGGTGAGAATACTGGAGTGGGTTGCCATTTCCTTCTCCAGAGGATCTTCCCAACCCAGGAATGTAACTTGGGTCTCCTGCATTGCAGGCAGATTCTTTACTGACTGAGCTATTAGGAAAGCCCTACCACGAAAATTAAGGATTTATATTAAACAAAAGTTCATGAACAAAGTTAATTTTCAGAACTGGAGGAAATATTTTCAATGTCTAAATTAGACAAGATATTCACATCTACAGTTTTCAAGACAAGATATCTGTATCTACAATTTTTAAGGCACTTCTGCAAATCACAAGAAAAAGAGCAATAGGATAGAACAGGCACTTTATAGGAGAAAAATCCAAGGTTGTTAAGCACATGTTCTAATTCATTAGTAATTAAAGACATTAAGATAAAATAATGTAAAATACACTATCATGTACTTTTAGGCTGGAAGAATTAGTAAGCTCTAAAATACAGAGCAGCTCTGAAGTTGAATGATTCTATGATGAACTATAAGACTTTCTAGAACTAACACCAAAGAAAGACGTCCTTTTCATCTTAGGGAGCTGGAATGCAAAAGTAGGAAGTGAAGAGATACCTGGAGTTTGGCCTTGGAGTACAAAATGAAACAGGGCAAAGGCTAACAGAGTTTTGCCAACAGAACTCACTACTCATTGTAAACACCCTCGTCCAAAAACACAAGAGACGACTCTACAGATGGACATCACTAGATGGTCAACACCAAAATCAGATTGAATATATTCTTTGCAGCCAAAGACGGAGAATCTCTACACAGTCAGCAAAAACAAGGTATAGGAAGTCTGCCTGCCTGCCTTTTGATTGTGACGCATGTACTCCTTCTTGAAAAGTTCAGCCTGCCAGAGCACTACTGTGTTCATTAAGTATGCACTCAGCAAATCTGCTTGGGAAAATTTTACATTTATCCACAAGGGACATGTACAAGGAAGTGTCCATAAAAAACACAGGGTATAGGTAGCAATCTAGGATTCTTTCACTGAGATGGTAGAAAGGAATATGGTAGCTGCCTACTAAAATATTATGCAGAGATGTGTGGTTTGATCACTTGTTTTGTAAACAAAGTCTTACTGCAACTTAGCCATGCCCATTTGCTTACATATTGTCAGTGATTGCTTTTAAGACAGGGTTGTAATGTGACAAAGACCATATGACACACAGAACTGCAAATATTTACACTATCTGGCTCTTTCAATTCACCCCATTATTAGCCATTAATCTTGCTGGTTATTTACTTAGAGTTGACATAAATTATTGAGGATCATTCTCCTGCTTTATACAGTGGGGTACAAAAGTAAGTTAGTAAAAGTTTGTAAAAGCTGACGTGTTTTGAACATTTATTTATGTTGACATTATAATAAGAGCTTTATAATCTTTACTCAATTGAACGCTCAAAACTCCATGTTACACATGAAAAAACAGAAATACAACAAGGTTAAGGACATTGCCCTAAGTTTAAAAAGCTAATGCAGGGGAAACAGGATTAGAACTGAAGTACTTTGAGAAACACCCTAGAGGAGGCAATGGTTACCCACTCCAGTACTGTTGACTGGAGAATCCAGTGGTTAGAGGAGCCCTGTGGGCTACAGTCCATGGGGTCACAAAGAGTTGGACACGACTGAACGACTAAGCACACACACGCTTTGAGAAACCACACTCAACTTCTAAACTACAAGGTCAGACATTTTCCTTAGGGGGGAAATGAATGATGAAAAAGAACATATAGCAACAGATTAAACAGCTGTCAGCATCACCACCACACAGCAGGCTATGTTCTGTTTGGGGCCCCCAGAACAGTTTAACAAAGGGCACTGAAAGTAACTTTTTCAAAGTATGTCTTATTAAGAGCTACCCCTGGAAAAGTTAAATAATCCTCTTATTTAGGTTTCCAACAGTAGACTCCACCTTGGCAAGAACAACTACACTGTAATTTCCAAGTCTGGAGGAGGAATATACTGAAACAACAGATGCTACTACTGGGGCCCACTATTATATACAAAATATACAAGAACATGAAGGATATACGTGCTGAAAGAGACCCGAGTCATTGCTCAGCCCAAAGCCTTCGTTTACTAGATAAGGAAACTGAAGTTCCAACAGGGTAAGAGAATTGCTCAGATTTCACTTCCATAGTGCAAAGGCTAGAAACAGAAAAACATATCCCAATGTTCGCTCTCTTGAAGTTATGAGGGAATGAAGACTGGGGACATTGTTGTTGTTCAGTGGCTAAGTTGTGTTCGACTCTTTGTGACCCTATGGGCTGTAGCATATCAGGCTACTATGTCCTCTGTTATCTCCTAGAATTTTCTCAAATGCATGACCACTGACTTGGTGATACTATCTAACCATCTCACCCTCATGGATACATATATAATGACATTATATGTATATAAAACAAATAGCTAATATAGTCACTGACACAGAACATATTAGACATTCAACAAGCGCATCCCTTCCTCTTTCTCACTCTTTTTTTTTTTTTGGATTCTCCTTTCTTATCCAAAGTGGCACTTCAGTTACTCTCTACTGTAGAAAGATAGACTAAAATCACTTAACACCATTTCAGACTCTATGATATCTATTTCTTTGGGAATATACAAGTTCACTGAAGTGTCCTGAAACCATAAACAGTTAGATATTCAATGAAGATACATCCAAAATATAAAATAAATCCCACAGAATTGACAAAGCAAATATAGGTCATATACAATTACACAGCCCAATTTATAAATGGTATGCTACAAACCATGTTTAAAATGGCTTTCGTTTATAATTCTTGCATAGACAGAAAAAGTGGCATATTATTCACTTATTTTGCAAAATCATGCTGATAATTTATTTGTTTTAACTACTATATTGAATTGATTAGTGTTTCTGATGCTTGCAATAGGTTGTTAGCGTGCAACAGTAGGTAATGAGATAAATTGTATGTCATGGTTTATTATATGTCTGCATCTGATATCTACTTTATTCTCTCTGATACTTGTCAAAGTCCTCACAGCTAATCCTTCTCTTCAAGTCCCTGTACAAATAAATTATTACCATAGAATAACACATCTAATTTCATATGAGCTTAAGAAAATTATTTTAAAGGCTATTTCAATAAAATAAAATTACTCATCCAGGTAAAATTTTAAATTCTTTTAAAAATTTAAAATTAATTGGCACTTTAGTTATTTAATGATATTTTAAAATTTGGGCTTATTAAAGAGGTAATCCCAGACCCTGATGCTGGGAAAGACTGAAGGCAAAAGGTGAAGAGGACCGAAGAGAATGAAATGGTTAGAAAGCATCACCAACTCAATGGACATGAATTTAAGTAAACTCCAGGAGATAGTGGAGGTCAGGAAAGCCTGACATGCTACAGTCCATGGAGTCACAAATGTTGTCCAATTAACATGCTGATAAAGTTGTCCAATTAACAACATAGATATTAATTGTGGCTGGTAATAAAACATGTTTCTTAAGCTAGAAACCTCCTATATTTTCCTTTCTCTGTGTTTATTTTCTCTGTCAATGGTGCCCCATATATCTGAAGTGAGTTCTGGGAGAAAGTTATTATCTAGAATTTTCTATATTAGGAATGGTTAATCATGTAAAATGCTACATAGAACTCTGTGACACAATGAAGGTCAGCAACAGATCTAAAAGATCAGAACACTAAAAACGAGGCAAAAGGAAAAAAACAACAACAACAACAAAAAACAAACAGAGAACTTCTGCAAGCTAACTTTGTGACCATGGCAAGAAGATTATCCATATGGATCTATTTTTTCATCTGTAAAGAAAAGTTGTTGCTTAGTCATTAAGCCATGTCTAACTCTTTTGCCACCTCCATGGATTGTAGCCCCACCAGGCTCCTCTGTCCACAGGACTTCCCAGACAAAAATACTGGAGTGGGTTGACATTTCCTTCTCCAGGGGATTTTCCCCGACCCAGGGATTGAAAGTGCATTGGCAAGTGGATTCTTTACCACTGAGCCCCCAGGGAAGCCCCACAAAGAAAAGTAAAGGAATTAAAATGGACAATTTCAGGGATCCCTTTGGCTCTAAAAGTCTATGACCCTCCATTGGAAAAAAAAATCAAACCATCATTAGATTACACATTGATAGGTTACAGCAGGTGAATTAGTCCAGAAAGCATATGTTTTACTGTTAATCAGTCTTTAATCAAGTTCTCAACTCTTTAGAGTATATGTGTAATAAAACTAAGTTAAATATTCATTTATCTTGGTTCTGTGTGAAATTTTTACTCTTATCTATTTTTAATTTTTATAACATATAAGCAAAAAAGATTCTTCTCTTTTTACAGACCACTTGCTCTTTAGCCAGTCTCTGGGAAGAGATTAATACGAGTACATAGGAGACATTTTAACTAGCAAGTTAGAGGTAGGGGCAAGCAAAGCCCCTACTGAATAATCCCACTGATCTACTCCCAGCCAATTTGTTCAAGCTTCTCGGAAATAATAATTCAACACTGGGTATGTATATAGTAGACTGAAAATGGCACTCCCAAAGATATCAGATCCTAATCTCTGGAAAGAGTACATGTTACCTTATTTGGGAAAATAAAAAGAATCTTTTCAGATGTGATTAAATATCTTGAGATGTGGAGAACATCTTGGATTATCTGGATGCATCCTAAATGCCATAACAAGTGTCCTTGTAGTAAGAGAGAAGTAGTCTAAATTTCACAGGCAAAAGAGAAGAAGGTGATGTGAAGACAGAAGCAGAAATTGGAGTAATGTGACACGAGACAAAAAACACTGACAGTCACCAAAATCTGGCAAAAGCAAGAAATAGATTTTCCCCTAAATCTTGCAGACACAGAGTGATTTCGCCAAAACCTTCATTTCAGCTCAGTGATACTTATTTTGGACTCCTGGCCTACAAAACTGTAAGAAAAAAAAAGTTCTACTGTTTTAAGCCACCAAGTTTGTGGTAATTTGTTATAGCAGCACAGGAAACTGAAACAGATTTTGGTAATGGGAAATGAGATGCTACTGTATCAAATACCCAAAAATGTAGACAGGGCTTCAGAAGTGGGTAGAGGGCAGATGATAGAAATGATAGGAAAAAACAAAAAATAAAACAGTAGACCTTACTGAAAAATCCACATGCTCTAAATAAATTATTGATAGAAATACAGATGTTAAAGACTCTGCCAATGAGAGCTCAGGAGGAAGTGAAGAACACAGTAGAAAAAGAATGTATCATGTTAGAGAATACACAGATCATCACAGAAAGAAAAATGTTAAGGTGGTGTTATTGAGGGCTCAGAAGAAAATAAGGAAAATGTTATTGGAAACTTGAGAAAGAGAGGAGACTTTTGTTATATTGCGGTCAAAAATCTAACTGAATTGAATCTTACAGTTGTGTGGAAAGCAGAACTTTTAAGAGATAAGCTTGGATATTTAGGAGAACAGACTTTCAAGCAAAGTGTTGATTATGCATCCTTGCTGCTTCTTGCTGCCCATGTGAAAACATGAGAGGAAAAAGGTAGGTTGAAGAAAGAACTGTGGAGTAAAAAATAACTATCACTTCCTGATATTGAAAGTTTTGAACCTATGAGGACTGCAGAATATGTTAAAATTAGGACATTCTCTTTAAGGAATGCATGTTCTAGAGGGAAGGTCAAACTTTTGCTGCTGTTGCTGTTCACCCGATAATTCATGTCCAGTGCTTTATGACCCCATGGACTGCAGCATGCCAGGCTCCTATGTCCTCCACTATCTTCCAGAGTTTCCTCAAATTCACATTCATTCGGTCGGTGATGCTGTCTAATCATTTTATCCTCTGCCGCTCCCTTCTCTTTTGCCTTCAATCTTTCCCAGCATCAGGATCTTTTCCAATGATTCGGCTCTTCACAACAGGTGGTCAAAGTATGGGAGCTTCAGCTTAAGTATCAATTTTTTTCAATGAATATTCAGGGTTGGCTTCCTTCAGGATTCACTGATTTGATCTCCTTGTAGTCCAAAAGACACTCAAGAGTCTTCTCCAGCACCACAGTTTGAAAGCATCCATTCTTTGGTACTCAGCCTTCTTTATGGCCGAACTCTCACATCCATACATGACTACTGGAAAAAACATAGCTTTGACTATATGGACCTCTGTCGGCAGTGATGGCTCTGATTTTTAATATGCTGTCAAAATTTGTCATAGTTTTCCTTCCAAGGAGAAAGCCCCTTTTAATTTCATGGCTACAGTCACCATCTGCAGTGATTCTGGAGCCCAAGAAAATAAAGTCTGTCACTGCTTACAATTTTTCCCCATCTATTTGCCATGAAGTTGAGAGGGTAACAGGCAGGAAGGCCAGGGGTCTCCAAACAGAGGAAATAGGCTGCAAGTGCCAGACATTTTTACCTCTCTTAAGCAGCAGGAGGAAACAAACTAGAGATATTTTTTTTCCTTCTCTATACACATTTAAAAGGAGGTTTCTCTTAAAATGCTGTGTTGCCATGACACCTGGTTTCACCTGAAGCTAACTATTCTCAAAACCTTGAGTTAACCAATACATTTTTTCTTATGGAAATGTTTGTCTTAAGCTATGTTAATGTACTCCAGACTCTGTCTTCAAGTTGGTTCCGCCAAATGGCTCAAACTACTTGACAAACCAGTATGTTATACTCAGATATTGTTCCCCTAATCTATGTAAACGAAACTATTTGTGTGGTAATCTGCCCTTCTACAAGATTTAAGTCAATTGTTTTATAGCCTGGGGTGAATTATCTGGTGCCATTCTGAGTTTTAAGACATTCCTTTCTTTTCATTAACAGACTGCGAGTGACTATATAACAGACAGCTGAAGACTAGCAGGGGGGTACTCTTTCTGCCCCCTTCTGATGCTTATGTCAGAAGCTTTCTCTATCTCCTTTATACTTTAACAAAACTTTATTACACAAAAGCTCTGAGCGATCCAGTCTCGCCTCTGGCCCCGGATTGAATTCGTCTCCTCTGGAGGCCAAGAATCCCGGTGTCTTATTGTTCAGCAACAACCTTTCAAAGTGATAGGACCAGATGCCATGACCTTAATTTTTTGAATGTTGAGTTTCAAGCCAGCTTTTTCATCCTCATCAAGAGGCTCTTTAGTTCATTTTCTACTATAAGAGTGCTAACATCTGCATATCTGAAGTTGTTGATATTTCTCCTGGCAATCTTGATTCCAGCTTGTGATTCATCCAGCCTAGCATTTCATATATAAAGGTGACAATATACAGCTTTGTGGTATTCCTTTCCAAATTTTGAACTAGTCAGTTGTTTCATGTAAGGTTCTAACTGTTGCTTCTTGACCTGCATACAAGTTTCTCAGGAGACAGGTAAGGTGGTTTGGTACTCTCCTCTCTTTAATAATTTTCTATAGTTTGTTGTGATCCACACGATCAAAGGCTTTTGCATAGTCAATGAAGCAGAAGTAGATGTTTTTCTGGAATTCCCTTGCTTTCTCCATGATCCAACGAACGTTGGGAATTTGAACTCTGGTTCCTCTGCCTCTTTGAATGACCTGGAACTTTTCAGTTCATGTACAGCTGAAGCCTAGATTAAAGTCTTTTAAGCATAACCTCACTAGCATGTGAAATGAGCACAACTGTACAGTAGTCTGAACACTCTTTGGCATTGCCATTCTTTGGAATTAGAATAAAAATTGATCTTTTCCAGTCCTGTGGCTACTGCTGAGTTTTGCAAATTGGCTGACTACTGAGCACAATACTTTAACAGCATTATCTTTAAGGATTTTTAAATAGTTCAGCAGTGATTCCATCACCTTTGCTAGCTTTGTTCATAATAACATTTCTTAAGGCCCACTTGACTTGACACTCCAGGATGTTTGACTCTAGGTGAGTGAACACACCATCGTGGTTATGTGGCTCATTAAGACCTTTTTAAAATAGTTCTTTTGTGTATTCCTGCCACGTATTATTAATCTCTTCTGGTTCTGTTAGGATCTTATTGTTTTTGTCCTTTATTGTGCCCATACTTGTATGAAATGTTCCCTTGATAACTCCCAACTTTCTTGATGAGATCTCTACTCTTTCCCATTTCCATCATTTCCTTCTATTTCTTTGCATTGTCCATTCAAGAAGGCTTTCTTATCTCTCCTTGCTATTCTCTCACACTCTGCATTCAGTTGGGTATATCTTTCTCTTCTCTCCTCTTTTCATGGATATTTGTAAGGTCTCCTCAGACAACCACTTTGCCCTCTTGTATTTCTTTTTCTTTGGGATGGTTTTGGTCACTGCTTCCTGTACAATCTTATGAATGACTGTGACAGGACAGACGAGCTGTTGGGCAAAGTGAGAGCCACAGAGGATTTACTTCTAGGCCTTGAAACTTAGTGAAATTTTCCCAACTGGATTTTGAAATTGCTTGAAACTGATGACATCTTTTAAAAAAATTTTTCTCCCTTTTGGAATGGGAATGGCTATAACTGCTGTACTGTACGTGTCCCACTACTCTTGTGGAAATAGATAACTTGTTTTCCAGCTTCAGTGGTCTGCAGATGGGGAAAAATTTTATCTGATGATGAATCATACCCAGAATCTCCCCCATCTTGACTGAATTATTCAGATAATATTTGAGACTGTGGAACTAATGAAAATGTGATGGGATTTTTAGACTTGAGTTGATACTCTAATGGGTTGAGATTTGTGGAGATGTTGGGATGGAATGAAAGCATTCTGCAAGAGGGATGTATATGACTCATTGGAAGCCAGATCATAAACTGTGGAAAGCTAAAAATGCTCTCCTTAAAATATCAGGTCCTAATCTCTGGAATCTGTAAATGTCACCATATTTGAGAGAAAGGCTATCCAGATGTAGCTAAAATAAGACTGGTGTATCCTAAATGCAATAGTAAATGCCCTTAAAACAGAATCGCAAAGAAATTACACTATACAAAGAGAATTAGGTGATGTGACGACAAAGTAGAGAGACAAAAGACAACGAATGCTGAAAGTCACTAGACTAGAAGAAACAAGGAAGATTCTCTTTTAGATAGCTTCTGGAGAGTGTACAGTGTTGTCAAAACTTTGATTTCAGCCCAGTGATATGTAATTAAAACTTCTGGCCTGCATAACTGTGAGATAATACATATCTATTGTTTTAAGCCACCAAGTTTGTGACAATTTGTTACAACAGGTATAATAAACTAATAGAATGCATAAAGACTCAAGTGATTCAATCAGGTTAGACAGATAATACACGCACATTTCCAATCTCTCAGTTCAGCTCAGTTCAGTTCAGTCGCTCAGTTGCATCCAACTCTTTCTGACTCCACGTACTGCACCACGCCAGTCTTCCTTGTCCATTGCCAACTTCCGTAGTTTATTCAAACTCAAGCCTATTGAGGATGTGATGGCAACCAACCATCTCATCCTCTGTTGTCCCCTTCTCCTCCTGCCTTCAATCTTTCCCAGCATCAGGGTCTTTTCAAATGAGTCAGCTCTTCACATCAGGTAGCCAAAGTATTGGAGTTTCAGCCTCAACATCAGTCCTTCCAATGAACATTCAGGACTGATTTCCTTTAGGACGGACTGGTTGTATCTCCTTGCAGTCCAAGGGACTCTCAAGAGTCTTCTCCAACACCACAGTTCAAAAGCATCAATTCTTCAGCGCTCAGTTTTCTTTATAGTCCAACTCTCACATCCATACATGAACACTGGAAAAACCATAGCCTTGACTAAATGGACCTTTCTTGGCAAAGTAATGGCTCTACTTTTTAATATGCTGTCTACGTTGGTCATAACTTTTCTTCCAAGGAGTAAATGACTTTTAATTTCATAGCTGCAGTCACCATCTGCAGTGATTTTGGAGCCCCGAAAAATAAAGTCTGCCACTGTTTCCACTGTCTCCCCATCTATTTGCCTTGATGTGATGGGACCACATGCCATGATCTTAGTTTTCTGAATGTTGAGTTTTAAGCCAAGTTTTTCACTCTCCTCTTTCACTTTCATCAAGAGACTCTTTAGTTCTTCTTCACTTTCTGCCATACGGGTGGTGTCATTTGCATATCTGAAGTTATTTATATTTCTCCTGGCAATCTTGATCCCAGCTTGTGCTTCATACAGCCCGGCATTTCTCATGATGTACTCTGCATATAAGTTAAAATAAGCCCAATGACAATATACAGTCTTGACGTACTACTTTCCCAATTTGGAACCAGTCTGTTGGTCCATGTCCAGTTCTAACTGTTGCTTCTCAACCTGCATACAGATTTCTCAGGAGGCAGGTAAGGTGGTCTGGTATTCCCATCTCTTGAATTTTCCACAGTTTGCTGTGATCCACACAGTCAAAGGCTTTGGCATAGTCAAGAAAGCAGAAATAGATATTTTTCTGGAACTCTCTTGCTTTCTCTATGATCCAATGGATGTTGGCAATTTGATCTCTGGTCCCTCTGGCTTTTCTAAATCTAGTTTGAACATCCTGAAGTTCACAATTCATGTATTGTTGAAGCCTGGCTTGGAGAATTTTGACCATTTCTTTGCTAGCATGTGAGGTGAGTGTAATTGTGAGGTAGTTTGAGCATTCTTTGGCATTACCTTTCTTTGGGACTGGAATGAGAACTGACCTTTTCCAGTTCTGTGGCCACTGCTGAGTTTTCCAAATTTGCTGCCATATTTAGTGTAGCACTTTCACAGCATGTATTAATATTAATCACAATTTTCCTCATCCTTGTGAAAAGTGCAGTATTCGTAGCAATACATCATTATTGATGTATCATGGAGGTAAGTGAAGTTGAAACAAAATGTATAGAGTCCATTAGGACAGTAATAGTCCAGAGAGATAATGCAGTTTTGATATAATAAACATCAAGAGATTGTTGTTGTTTTGTGTCACAGCAAATGCAAAGTCCCCATTCTGTAGCTGGGCTCATAGACTTGTTTATCCCCTTTGCCATTTTACCATGTAGTGATTGTTTGACATGATGAAAACCAGAAAATCTTCCATTGAGCAATGTCATGCTGTCACCTATCTCTTTCCAGGGAGAAGACAGGATGCAACAAGGTTATTAAATGAAGCAGCACTGTTACACATTGGAATATGGTGAATATATAGAGTTTTTTCTCAGCTCTCTTGCATCACAAAATCTCAGCCTTTGCCCCTAGAAGAATGACTTTTGTATATGACTCACTTTTTGGAGAGTTTTGTCCTATATCCTCTTGCCTGCTTCAAAACATATGACCTAAGACAATAAAACAGGAGACGAGAGAGGGCAAATATGAATCGTAATTAAGTAAAGCAAGAAATATTGAAATTGAAAACAGATCAAGTTTACCCTTACTTTGAGTTGCTATTTCACAGAGATGCAAAATAATTTTACATTCTTTAATATGGAAATGGACAGTAAACTATTCATTCTTAGACCAAATCTCCTAAGGCCTGTGGAATTTTGTAATCATAAGGCACTTACATGCTTTATCAGTCCAATCGGAAACTAAGGCTTTGATCCCTCAGGAAGCATCCATTAGCATTATAAAGTAGCCAGGCTCCAAAACATTCTCTGACATAAACAGTATCAATGTTTTCTTAGGTCAGCCTTGTAAGGCAATAGAAATAAAAACAAAAATAAATAAATAGGGCATAATCAAACTTACAAGCTTTTGTACAACAAAGGAAACCATAAAAAATGAAAAGACAACCTATAGAATGTGAGAAAATATTTGCAAATGATGAGACTGACAGAATTTTATCTCCAAAATATGCAAACAGCTCATATAACTCAATAACAAAAAACAAACAACCCAACTGAAAAAAGGGCAGAAGACCTTAATAGACACTTATCCAAAGAAGACAAACAGGTAGTGGATGGGCATATGAAAAAATGCTCGACATCACTAATAAAATGATAAATGCCAATCAAAACTAGGACCATCTCACAATGGTGCCACCTCACACTGGTCAGAATGGCCATCATCAAAAAGGTTACAAATAATTAATACTGGAGAGGGTGTGGAGAAAACGTAACCCTCCTATATTGTTGGCAGGAATGTAAACTGGTGTAGCCACTACAGAAAACAATACGGAGTTTCCTCAGAAAACTGAAACTAGAGTTGTCATATGATCCAGCAATTCTACTCCTGGGCATATACCCGGACAAAACTATAATTCAAATAGACACATGCACCCCTATGTTCATAGCAGCACTAGTCACAATAGCCAAGACATGAAAACAAAGTAAATGTCCACTCACAGATGAATGGATAAAGAAGATGTGGTACATGTGTACAATAGAACACTTCTCAGCCTAAAGATAATTAAGTAACGCCATTTGAAGCAACAGGGATGGACATAGAGATTATCATACTAAGTGAAGCAAGTCAGAAAGAGAAAGACAAATGCTATATGATATCACTTATATGTGGAATCTAAAATATGACACAATTGAACTTATCTATAAAACAGAAACAGGCTCACAGAGATCAGACTTGTGGTTGCCAAGGGGCAGAGATGGAGGTAAAAGGCTGGACTGGGAGTTAGGAGTTAGTAGATGCAAACTGGCTATCCCTCGTAGCTCAGTCAGTAAAGAGTCTGCCTGAAATGCAGGAGACCCGGGTTCAATTCCTGGGTCAGGAAGATCCCCTTGAGAAGGAAATGGCAACCCACTCCAGTATTCTTGCCTGGAGAATCCCATGGACAGAGGAGCCTGGCAGTACAGTCTATGGGGTCACGAGAGTCGGACACGACTGAGTGGCTAAGCACAAAGCACACAAATTCAGACACAAACTATCACATTGTGGATGGATTCACAACAAGGCCTTACTGTACAGACCGGGAACTATATCTAATCTTTGGGATTAAACCGTAGTGAAAAAGAGTATTAAGAAAACAATGTATATTTGTGAATAACTCAGTTACTTTGCAATACAGCAGAAATTACCACAATAACGTTAATCAACAATACTTTGGCTGGAGTAAAAGGATGAAAAAAAAAGGAGGGAGTTCCCTGGTGGTCTAGTGGTTAGGATTCTAGGCTGGACTTTCACTGATATGGCTGCCTTCAACCCTTGGTCCAGGAACTGAGATGCTGCAAGTCCCACAGAGAAGCCAAAAAAAAAAAAAAAGAATGAAGTTAAGAAAATATTGGAAAAAATGTATTAAAACAAATACAAGAACATCCAAAGTTTCACCAGGAAATGAGGAGTATAGGTGAGGGATCACCTTTTCCCTCATGGAAGAGGATGCAGAATGGGCCCTGGGGAGTTCAAAGACATTGGTAGCAAATAGACTGTAGGAGAATCTGAAGCAGGGAAGTTGTAAGATAAACTGCTACTACTGTTTACACCCATTCTTTATGTTCTCTTTGCTATTTCCTAGTGTTTAGTGGAAATATCTTTTAGTAGGAAATATCCTTCTTGCCTAGGCTCAGGCATGATGAACTAAGGGAACAGCAGTGTTGACAGAATAAATCCTGAAATATCTAGTCATTTCTCTCTTCCTGTCTCCAGGGTCTATTTTCAGATTTAAAACAGAGGGTCTGAATTTCCTTATATTGTTGAAGGTCATGTTCTCCCAGGAGAAACACTACCATAACAAGACTTGTAACAGAAAATTATTACCTCTGAATTTCCTGACAACCAACACAGAGAAATGTGACTTGCTAAAGAGTTATTTAATATGATACAATGCATGATACCACTTTAGAAGACACAAACCTTTATTTGGCACTACCCTCTGAAAGGATTTACTATTTTATTTACATTATAAAAAGGATTCTAAACATCAAAATTGGCAGCATCTCCAAAGGCATGTGTACATGAGAGGAAAACACCTTGTCTGATTTTTGTTTTATACATAATGAAGTTCAGAGTCATAATATTAAATTATAACTTTCTAACCTCCTCGTCTCTGTGATTATTGAATACATCTTAGATCTTAGATCTAAGTGACCTTAGATCACGTTTTCCTCCAGGCATGTGTTTACCAGGTACTTTAAATGGTCTTCTCTGAATATTAATTAGCCCTACTTTACTTAAAGATAATCTGTTTATAAGATGCAAAAGAAATTAATTGGAAAATAAACATTATTTAATTATAAAAATTAATACACATAAGAAATATAAGAGAAACTGGGAGACAAATAGACGGGAAGCAGGTTCTAATAATTACACTTAATTTTGTTGTTGTTGTACAATATTCCTTTCTCCAAGTCTACTATTTTTCTCTTAGAAAATCTTTCTGGTATAGCACACTCTAAAGAATAATAAAAGTTACAAAGAGTTGTAGAAAAGATACATTTTGGATGTGTTGGTTATTTCTGAGTGCATATTTCTTTACCACACTGGTTCTTAGCATCTCTACTATCTGAAGCCCACTTAGATGTATATTCTTTCCTTTGATTCCTTAAGATCCTACATTATGAAGGATCCTTAGAAACTGCATTAAATTGTAAGAGCTCCCTCACCCCTTAGCCAGTCTCCACAGATCAACATAAGTAAAATCAATTTAAAAGTTTCACAGCTAAAACTTTTCTTCGTGTTGAGCTATTATTTTTTAAAGACCATAAATGGTGCATTTTTTGATTGGGTCATTTATTTCTCTGGAATTGAGCTGCAGGAGTTGCTTGTATATTTTTGAGATTAATCCTTTGTTTCTTTATTGGCTATTATTTTCTCCCATTCTGAAGGCTGTCTTTTCACCTTGCTTATAGTTTCCTTTGTTGTGCAAAAGCTTTTAAGTTTAATTAGGTCCCATTTGTTTATTTTTGCTTTTATTTCCAATATTCTGGGAGGTGGGTCATAGAGGATCTTGCTGTGATTTATGTTGGAGAGTGTTTTGCCTATGTTCTCCTCTAGGAGTTTTATAGTTTCTGGTCTTACATTTAGATCTAGTTCTAATGAGATGGATGAAACTGGAGCCCATTATACAGAGTGAAGTAAGCCAGAAAGATAAAGACCAATATAGTATACAAATGCATATATATGGAATTTAAAAAGATGGTAACGATAACCCTATATGCAAGACAGAAAAAGAGACACAGATGTACAGAACAGACTTTTGGACTCTGTGGGAGAAGGTGAGGGTGGGATGCTCTGAGAGAATAGCATTGAAACAAGTGTACTATCAAGGGTGAAACAGATCACCAGCCCAGGTTGGATGCATGAGACAAGTGCTTAGGGCTGGTGCACTGGGAAGACCCAGAGGGATGGGATCGGGAGGGAGGTGGGAGGGGGGTTCAGGATGGGGAACACATGTAAATTCATGGCTGATTCATGTCAGTGTATGGCAAAAACCACTACAATATTGTAAAGTAATTAGCCTCCAACTAATAAAAATAAATGAAAAAAAAAAGACCATAAATGGTGGGGTGATCACACAATAACAATTATTTAGTAAGGTCTGTATTATGCTTTTGACACAGCACAGGGTTAATAGCAATTTTATTCCAAAGGTATCTAAAAATGTAATCAAAATTTTTGTCAGAGTATATTCTTTCATCAACAGATTTCATAATAAATTTAGTTTTCCCTCAAGATGGTGAGCAGTGGGATACTAATTTTATGCTAATTTTGACTTTGATTCCTCTATGCCATTAATTTATTCATCAGCAGTGACATGCCCTGAACTTCAGAATAAAGCCAAAGGCCTCTAGAGACTGAGTTAATTAGGTCAATGGGAAGGAGAGTTCAGTGTGCCAGCTCCTTTAAAATAGTGAAAAGTCCATAGCTAACCCCACTTATTTTAAAGTTAATTATGAGCTTTTCCTAGATTTTACTTTCTAGGATTGACTGTGTGATATACTATTGAAGAAGTTGGAATAGTTGATATTTCTTTGCAAAATTCTCCTGATAAAGAGGAATATTTACCAAAGTTGTTAAATATCATTTCTCTTTTGCTCCATTTTTCCCTCAGTGGAAAAAATATGACTTATGAATGTGATTCAACCGTGAAAGATGTCGGTATAGCTGTGTGTGTGTGTGTGTGTGTGTGTGTGTGTGTGTGTGTATAGCTCTGTGTGTGTGTGTGTGTGTGTGTGTATAGCTCTGTGTGTGTGTGTGTGTGTGTGTGTATAGCTCTGTGTGTGTGTGTGTGTGTGTGTGTGTGTGTGTGTGTGTGTGTGTGTGTATGTAGTACAGGTGCTAGTGGTAAAGAATCTGCTTGCCAATGCAGGAGACCCGAGAGATATGGGTTCGATCCCTGTGGGTTTGATCCTTTAGTCAGGAAGATCCCCTGAAGTAGGAAATGGCACCCCACTGCAGTATTCTTGCCTGGGAAATTCCATGGACAGAGGAGCCTGGTGGGCTACAGTTCATAGGGCCACAAAGAGTCGGCCACACCTGAGCTACTGAGCACACACACACACACACACACACACACACACGGACAGCTTTGGTATTTGGTCTTGGCCTTTGGGAGGCAAATTCTAAACCCTCAGAACATCATTTCTGACGTGAATGTAACAATATGATTTAGGGTAGGGGCTGGCCATTCATGATCTAGATAGTCTAAGAGTGTGATTTGGGGTGGGGGTTTTGGGTCACACAGTAACAGCTGAATCTTTAGAGGAACTGGACTCAGATGGGCTATGTTGGTGGTCAACTATGCCTCAGTGATGGAACCCCATTAAAGTTTGGACACCAGGGCTTGTGTGAGCTTCCTTAGTTGCCATCACTCAGTACTTACTGTCATGTAATGATGCCAGGAAAGTGATACTACCCCTGACTCTACTCTGAGAAGACAACTGAAACATTCAGCATCTTCCAGGACTCTACTCTAAATCCCTCTTCCCTTGGCTGATATTAACCAGTATCCTTCAGCTGCAATCATCTATAAATATGAGTGTAACAGATTTCCAGAGACCACTCTTACCTTACAAAATGCTTTGCTTGGAATATATAATTTCATTCTCAAATATTCTTCTGTTTGGGTGGGATGGGTATTGCTGAAGCACTTCTATTCCTATCTCATGAAGAGGGCCATAAACTCAAGATTAAACATAATGCCTTTGAAGAGCTCACTAAGATTTCTCATGCTTTGGGTCTTTCCCAGTCTCACACTTTTGTTTCTTTTTGATGATTAGTAAGAAAGAGAGATGAAAGGATCTAAAGAGAGAATATCAAATGTGCCACTAATCCTTAGAGGGAGCAACTATTCGGAGCAGGAGTAGGGTGACCAAGTCCTTAGGGTTACCAGACAGGTAGATGCTGGAGCACGAAAGATCTGCTGAGAATTTACCTTAAGGCTTAAGTCTGGGAAGAATTGGGAAGATTGCTCAAAAGAACTTCAGTGGTAAAAGTACTTGTAAGCTTTACTATGCAGTTGCAAAATAAACAGTCTGTCCTTGATATCAATCCACATGCCATTTATAGTTTCACTCCACATTTCTATTATCCAACCCAAATGTCTTGCATGTGGCTCATGGGACACTGCATGCCAGACCTGTCATCATTTCATATCATGAACATAATTCTCATACATATGCAAAGCACATTATAGATTATCAGGTAATTTAAACCTAATTGTTAATTAAATTACAGATGAGTGTGTTATTCTCTCATGGCAATTTATAGTTAAGGAACAGTAATGCCTTCAGTTGAAGAAATGAACACTGAGATTCCAGACACCATAATTTCAGGCCAATGGGAAGAGATATTTAATACTTTTGATGTTTGTTTTTCCAGACATGTCTTAGGTTTTCTTTTCCGTATCCATTGGGACTGGGAGGGGTCATGTAACTAATTCTGGCTGGAGTTGTATATTTAAGTGCTGGAGCACTGAATTACCAGTGTAATGCTGCAGAAAGCTCTCTCTCCCTCTCAAGTGTTCGCTGTTTCTTTAGATTGAGTTCCTGAGGGGTATAATAAACAATGCACCATAACCCTCACCAAAAATAAACTGGAAGTGGGAACAAGAAATAAAACTGGTTTTTTCAAGCTACCAAGCTTTTTTGGTTTGTTTGTTCATTCAGAATAGTCTAACCTATCCAGAAGAATAATGTGCGTGGGTATGTGATGTGGTGGTAGGGGGCAGTATATAACCTCTCAGAAGTCAGTTACGTCATCTATGAAAGGATGGTAATATAGTAATCTGGTTCGTGGGGCTGTTGAAAAGATTACATCATCATTATATGTCCAAAGTGGTAAATTTGGACTTCAATACATTGTAAATATCCAATAACTATTAGGTTATTAGTATGGCAGCACATAATATTACAGCAACTCTTTATGGATAAGCTATCACAGAACGTTTACACCATACATCCAATATGCATTTAATATGAATCCACCATTTCCACCATCAAATCATTAATACATTTAAAATATTAATATCAGGCTAAGAAAGCAGTACTAAGTAAGATCTGTTGAAAAAAGTCAGAGTTTTCTTAGCTTTATGGATAGTTTGAATCATTCATACCCTCAATGAGAAGCAGCACAACAAAGTGAGGATATTTGGAAGCAGGTATTCAAAAGCACCTCGCTTAGTTAACAGTTTTGTGATGCTGGGAGTTACTTAAAATTCTAACAATTAGGTTCCTCATTTTCAAAATTCAGCTGACTCACTCTGGCTTATAATCCATATCTATCTATCTATCAATCTATCTATCTACTTCTGTAGTATTTATTTTCCAAGAACATCTCCTTTCTCCCAGAAACCACTCCCACATTATTTCTTGGGAACTATTCCTCTCCTTAGTCCAAACAGATGATTCCAGTGTACCCCACCAATCACAGAAGCCATTCTCCATTCGACCTCTCCCCCTGCCATCCTAGCCACAGATGGCACACTCCCAACAATGAATTGATCTTTGATGTAATTTTTCATACTAGAACTAATCATGGGAAAAAGTCATTTCATATCTGATGAGAGAGTTAGAAAGATGAAGCCATAGTTGCCAGAAGCCACGGGCCCAATTTCCTGGCAAGAGTTGCTCAGAAAATAGGCTAAGATGAGAGTTGGAAATGCTGTGTGTTTCTCCACTTTCAATTACTCTTGAGTTCCTGTTGTTGTTTAGTCACTAAGTCATGTCTGACTCTTCGTGATCCCATGGACTGCAGCATGCCAGGTTTCCACATCCTTCACTATCTCCCAGAGTCTGCTCAAACTCATGTTCATGAGTTCCTGGAAATACTCTCATCTGACCTCAACGTGTTTATGTAAGCCAATATAGTCTCTTTTGCCTCAACTAATTTGCTAGTTTTATTTTTGTGTGGCTAATTATTTTCATTTTTAAATAATTTTTAACCAAATGAATTCTGACTACTGTTCTTTAGTCCCTAATTTATAGTGACTGCTCAATAAATTTTATTTTTCTTCTGTTGCCTCTAACTATTAAATAATTTTATGTAGAATAACAATTCCTAAAGAATAGGAATTGTTTTCAGGGGGTCTTTAAGATCAAAACTAGGCATTATTTGTTCTTTTTATGGTGTTGAATTTACACTGATCATTCAAAAACAGTGGCGGTGAAGACTGCTGGTGCCTAAGCACAAATTAGGACAGTGGCCCTAGAAGAGCCATTGTATTTTTTCCTCCATACTCTTGAAGGACAAAAAAAAAAAAAACCAAACAAACAAACAAAAAGAACTAGTTAGCTGGTTTCATGTAAGAATGTCCTTGATGAAGCAGCAAAAATTACTAATTTTACTATATTTTGATCCTTGAGTCATACTTTAATATTGACTACATGCTACTGATGCAGTATCATCACACTTTCTGATGAGATTATTGGTGATATTAACAAATGTAGTTTTTGTTGCTGAATAAGGAAATGTGGCAACATTTAGAAGATTTGCATAACACAAGTAAGCCATTATTTTCCAAATGGTCAGCATATAATCTTACAAAATTTTTCATGGGTAAGTGGTCTAGTCACATCACAAGACAGATCAATGATTTTAAGATAACTATGAAAAGATTATTAGTATAATTTCAGATTTGTTATTGCAGCAAACCTTTAAGCCCTCCACTTGTAGAATTTTTATATAGAATTATCTGTAATTCTACATTATCTGTAGAGGCCTTTTATCTGTAAAGGCCATTTACAGATAAAAAACTCCCTCTCCTTCCACCTATCTGTGCAAGGTCAGATTCTTCTCAGATATTTCAGGCAAAAAAACATAGTGCCACTGCTAAAATACTGAAGCTCTTTTATTCCCTTGCCATAGAGCCCAGCTGATGACCATGACATTGGCAAAGTCGAGTACTTCTACCAGCAAGCTAGATGCAAGGAATTGAGACTCACGGCCAGGCTTCATAGGGAAAGAAATCACAGAAGAAGAGATATCATATTGTGGCTTGAGGGAATCTGGAGAACTCTAAAGATTTCCAATATTTTTTAAGTGCTGTAATAGGTAATATTCATTTTCCAGTGACCATCTTTACCCATGAAATTACAACAAACTGTGGAGTTATATGGAAAGATTTAGTTCAGTTAATGAAAAGAAAACTGCCAGCTGGCATTATTTGCTGGAAGCATCAGAGACACATGGCACAAGGGCTTTTCCAAAACTTTTCTAATTGGATGAACGTGGAACATTTCTCAAGATTAATAAGGGTGTCAAATCATGTCCAGCTGGCAACCCTGAGATCTCACCAAGTGTTTAATCACACAACATGGGAACATCAAAGCAACATTAAGTAGTGTCCTGGAGACCCTGCTCAGTGGAAGGTAGTTCCTCTTGTGGGCTGCCAAGCTTACTTTTACCTGTGACTGGTGACCACTGCCTAAGGCTAAAACTCAGAGTAAATAATAACAGTGTTCAAAATAAAGACTTATCGAAAAGAAGCAAATATTACTTACAACCACAAGCCAATGTGACATCTTCCATGCTGTTCCCATCTGCTTCAGATATTCATATTGGACAGTTCTCAAATGATACCAGATGTCCCAGCAGGAAAAAAAAAAAATTAATCAGCTGAAAAGTATGCCATTAGCTAGCTGATTTTATACTTCCAGAAGTCAGAAACTGCTTTTGGCCATTACCCTGACTCCTCAATTTAAAACCAGCTCTCTTATAAAATGAACGGTGTTTGCTTAGCTATGTAGATTTTATAACATGAAACATCTTTAAACTGAAGTAGCCAGGTGAAAAGGTTGCACTGACCTATATATATATATACACATACACGTATATATATATATATACACACACACACACATATCTTTTTTTTGGTGGGAGGGGGGCTTCCACAGTGGCTCAGAGAGTAAAGAATCTGCCTGCAATGCAGGAGACCTGGGTTTGATTCCTGGGTTGGGAAGATCCCCTGGAGAAGGAAATGGCAACACACTCCAGTATTCTCGCCTGGAAAATCTCTTAGACAGAGGAGCCTGGCAGGCTACAGTCTATGGGATTGCAAAGAGTTGGACACAGCTGAGTGACTAACACACTAAAAACCAATTTAGAAGGGTTAAAAGGTGAATAAGAGGTATGGAAAAAATACAGCCAAGTAATATAGAACCTCTTGTAAAGAGCGACTGTAAAAGGGTTGAGGGAAGCAAGTCATAGCTGGAGGGATGCAGGGAGTTTAACCATTTGCCAGTTTTTACACTGAGTTGAGAAGTCTGTTGAGCCAGTGGCCCTGACCAAGGTGCAGAATTTGTTAGCCTGCCGTTTCCTCCTTGCAAGATTTACCCTGAGGAACTAGAAAATGGATGAGGGGTGGGGGAGCAGATTTTCTCTGCAGACTAGTGGCAGGAGTCGATCCAGCACAGCAGTGGTTGTGTAAGATAGGAGAACTGCTGAAAGCCTTTGTTTTTCCTCTGACCCTGCTTTGCTGGCCTCCACATTCGCCATGAGCAAGAACTCTGCTCCAGATAGTCATAAGAGTATGTAAAGTCAACACAGGGCTGAAGCCCTCTTTTTCTTATTGAGAGAAAGTGAAAAAAAATATAAAACAAAACAGAAAACCAGTGGCAATAATAGTTTTTGGGCAGTTGCTTTCTGATTCTCTATGTCTTAGGAGAAGGGTGAAAATCAGACCTAAGAGTTGTTTTTAGGAAGACAGTAATTGACTATAGTTCTTAGGTAGATACAACTTATCTATTCTTAGGTCTGTACATAGGTTCAGGGCCATTGGGCTTATCTGTTCTCTATTCATTAAGCATGGGTCCAGTTTTACCCTTGGCAAAATGCTTAGGAGAATAATTAGGCTGCTCTATTCTCCTTTCAAATTCTCTTATCTCTTTTCATATGCCCGCTGCTGCTGCTAAGTCACTTCAGTCATGTCCGACTCTGTGCAACCCCATAGATAGCAGCCCACCAGGCTCCCCCGTCCCTGGGAATTTCCAGGCAAGAACACTGGAGTGGTTTGCCATTTCCTTCTCCAATGCATGAAAGTGAAAAGTGAAAGTGAAGTCACTCAGTTGTGTCTGACTCTTAGCGACCCCGTGGACTGCAGCCTACCAGGCTACTCTGTCCATGGGATTTTCCAGGCAAGAGTACTGGAGTGGGGTGCCATTGCCTTCTCCTTTTCATCTGCTTAAAGTCATTTAAATTGCTGGTGCCTTTGCTGCAGAGATTCAGGTTGTCAAAAGGCAGAGTATATTGCTCTCTATCCCACAGACACACTCCCTCTCCAGGGGTAAAATAAGCGCACAAAGACATGAGAAGGGCACAATCATTTTTTTTAAAAAGCCTGCAGGATTACAGATTTGAATCTTGCAGATGGATCATGTGTTTAAAATTGAACTAAAATAACATAAAAAAGTTCAACAGTGAAAGAATACACATTTCATTTTAAGCACATACAGAGAATTTATATAATTGTTTAGGTATTAGGAAATTTTAAAAACCCTGAATATGTTAAAAAGTAGATTTAATATAGATTAAGATCTTTGATAACAAAATAATTATGTTAGAATTAAATAATAAAAAGTAAACTAAAAAAGACATTCCAGAACATTTGGAAACAAGAGAAAGCCTCCTAACTATGCATGGGTTTAAGAAGAAATCAAAATAATCATTTAAATAATATTTGGAATTGAAAGACTATGAAAATCCACATGTATCAAAGTTGGGGAGCGCTATAAAATGGTATGAACCTAAAAAGTTAAAACTCTAACCAATGAAGACAGCCAAAACTAATGAACTGTGTCTATATTTAAGTTTACAGTGAAAATCCCAAAGAATACATGGGTAAATTCTTTAAGACAATATGAAAGCTTGCATTATAAGCTGGGTATAAAATTAATGTATAAATAGTAACACATTTCTGTTTATCAGAAGTAAATAACTAGAAAATGCAATAAAAAGAATATGCCATTTATGAGACTATCAGATAATATTGAAATAATCAGGAATAAATCTAACAAATAGACATTAAAGAACTTTCCTCGGGAAATTATAAGAACTTTATTGAGTGATACGGAAGAAGACTAAATGAATGAACAGGCAAACTGTGTTCATATATAAAAAGAACTATATTACAAAAATCTCACTTCTCTTTACTCTTTAGACTCAATGTAAGTTTCAAAGGGTATGTTAGGAAACTTAAGAGATAATTCTAAAATGTCCAAGTGAGTCAGAAAGAGAAAGATAAATACCATATTCTAACACATATATACAGAATCTAGAAGAATGGTACTGAAGAAGCTACTTACAGGGCAACAATGGAGAAACAGACATAGAGAATAGACTTATGGACATGGGGACAGGGGAGGAGAGGGTGAGATGTGTGGAAAGAGTAACATGGAAACTTACATCACCATATGAAAAATAGATAGCCAATGGGAATCTGCTGTCTGGCTCAGGAAACTCAAACAGGGGCACTGTATCAATCTAGAGGGGTGGGATGGGGAGGGAGATGGGAGGGAGCTTCAAAAGGGGGAGGATATATGTATACAAAAATACAAAAAAAAAAAATGTCCAAGAATTGTGTGTGTGTTGTGCATGTGTGTGCGCGTGCACATACACATGCAAGGGAGCATATATGAATAAAAGTAGAGGTAGAGCAGTTACTACGATTCTTCATGAAATGGCAAATATGACAATGTAGTTTTTGTGTACAAGAAGCAAATTAAGTAGTTAACCAATCAGAAATTGACTGAGCCATATAAGTACAGATATTAGACATGGGTCAGAGGTGATATGATAAATGAGTAGGAATGACAAGATAGTTCAATAAACTGAGTTGGAAAAATAATTTATATGGAAAAATATGAATGTTGGATTTTTTCCTCACATCATTTTAAAACAATAAACTCCATATTTTAGGAGTTATAGGCTTTAGGACTAAATCTAAAAAAAAATATTTGAACACTGAAAAAAATTACAAGTGAATATTTTTAGAGTTCAATATATGTGTGGTGTCTTAAACAATGCATGAAAACAATTTTATATAAAAGAAATCACTAAACTTAAAATACTAAGATTAATCACATTTACTCATCAAAGATTAGTTTTTAAATTAAAGAAATTTTAAACCTAACTTACACACTGGAAAAAGATATTTACAATAGGCACATTAGATCAGTATCAAGAAAAATATATGAGCACAAATAGCCCAAAAGAAAAACTGGTAAAGGAATAGACAGAAGTTCAACATTATTGGTCTTCAGGAAAATGCAAATCAAGACCACAATTAAATAGCATTTTATAATGATTCTACCAGCAAAATGAGAAATTCTGTTCAAACAAAGTATAAGAGAGATCTGGGTCCACAGAATCCACTATACATTGTTAGTAATAAAGTAAATAAATGTTTGAAACCACTATGCAGCCACTATTAAAACATTTTAACATTTTCTTCTGAAATCAAATATTCATATATGCTATGATTTAGCTATTCAACATCTAGATACATAACTAAGAGAAACTCTTGAATATTAATAGATGCATGTAAGAATATTCATAGAAACACTGCTTTCATAATAGCGAAAATAACTCATTTCTTTTAAATAGGAAAACAGAAGAATAAACTATGCCACATTCCCACAAAGGAATATTATAGTCAATATGAATAAGCTACAGTGAAATATAGAAAATTTCAGTGCCACTATAATCAGTAGATAGAGTCCAAAAAGACTGAATAAAAAGTGATACCCTTTTTATGAAGTTAAAACATAATATACATACATACATATATATACACACACACACATATATGTATGTATATATATATGATCGAACTATGTATTTGGGAAAACAATGAAATGACAAACATAAAATTCAGAATGATGGTACATCACATAAGAAAACTAAATATCTAGATGTAGGTCAAGATCTTGGCGTTGTGTTTTGGTTGGAGGGTTTAGAAGCATGTAACATTATTTACAATAACTTGGTAAATAACTAACTAAGTAAAATAGGTACATAAATGGACTAATGATGACAGTGTGTCATGAAACAGGACTATAATGAATCTGATTTTGCCCTAATCAAGGTCTAAAACAACAACAAGTAAAATATGACCTCTGCTTAGAGGGAACCTATTGAAATTTTGAGCGTGAACATGTAGAAAAGTGATGAGATGAGCTCTAAGGTAAAGATGCTTGCTCCTTGGAAGAAAAGCTATGACCAACTTAGACAGCATATTAAAAAGCAGAGACATTACTTGACCAACAAAGGTCCATCTGGTCAATGCTCTGTTTTTTCCACTAGTCATGTATGGATGTGAGAGTTGGACTATAAAGAAAGCTGAGCACTGAAGTATTGATGCTTTTGGACTGTGGTGTTGAGAGTCCCTTGGACTGCAAAGAGATCCAACCAGTCCCTCTTAAAGGAAATCAGTCCTGAATATTCATTGGAAGGACTGATGCTGAAGCTGAAACTCCAATACTTTGGCCACCTGATGCTAAGAACTGACTCATCTGAAAAGACCCTGGTTCTGGGAAAGATTGAAGCGGGGAGGAGAAGGGTATGAAAGAGGATGGGATGGTTGGATGGCATCACCGACTCGATAGACATGAGTTTGAGTAAGCTCTGGGATTTGGTGATGGACAGGGAAGCCTGGCATGCTGCAGTCCACGGGGTCGCAAAGAGTCAGACACAACTGAGTGACTGAACTGAACTGACTGAAGATCCTTGAGATGCAGAAGAGTTAGATGCTAAGTATAGGTGGAAGGATTAGCCTTCAGGGAAGGGAGTGAGATCTGCTTTACTGTAGCAGAAGGAAGCAAACATGTTCAGAACTGGGTATGTTTGCCTGTTTGTTATATGAAGATACTGAAACGTTGGAATACCAATGCCTGGAAATTTAGGATGTCCCCTACCTAATAACCTGATTCTCACATCACTGAAGTGAACTGGAGTTTGTGTGCATTTAGTTTGTTTGTGCTGGTGTGGGCCTAACCACTGAAAAGGGGAGCATCAGTGCATAGGCACAAAAAAATCAATTTGAAGGGATAATAAGGTTTAAAATTAAGAAATATATGCAAATACATTTTATTTTGAATAAACTTAAACTTTTAGGTGGGGGGATCATTTAAATTAGCTTACTGCAAAGAATATAATTTAAATTAAGATTTTCAAATATGGGGGGAGGGATCACTTAGAAGTTTGGGACTAAAATATACATGTAAAATAGATAACCAACAAGGACCTACTGTATAGCACAGGGAACCATACTCAATATCTTGTAATAACCTATAAGTGAAAAGAATCTGAAAAAAAAATATATATATATATATATATAAAACTAAATCACTCTGCTGTACACCTGAAATGGACACATCACTGTAAATCAACTCTATTTCAATAAAAATTTTCAATAGAAAAAATTAAATAGAAAAAATTAAATAGTAGAGCACATAAACTCTACTCTTCAAACTATATAGGTTGAAGAACTGAAAAATAAGATATTGAATGTCCTTTTTATACAGAAAGGTGAATGGCAAAGCTCAGGCCACATGATTTTTACTTTCAAACTTTTATAAATGTTTATATATTAATGAGATACTGTTATGTATAAAATTAAGAAGTTTTAAAAAGTTAAATTACGCTCAATCAATATTCTCAGAATCATCAGGCATTTAAATCAGACATACAGATGGAAATGAGAACTAAATTATTTTCAAGAGAATTTGAAAGAAGGCAAAAACTTATTTACACATAAGCTATCTTTATGCTTATTTCCAAAAATTCCAATGGAAAATGTGACAAATTTCCTTCATGTTATTAAAAATTACTAAAAACTATTTTCTCAAGAAATGATAGAAAAATTATAAAATGTCATTTCTTTAGAATGATAAAATGTCATTTTAGACTTAATTTAGGAGAAATTTATTCCTAGCCATCCATTTTGAGGTTCATCATAAATTATGTCTAACCAAAGTATTATACTACTGGGGGGCAGGGGAGGAATCCTATTGAAAAACATGTAGGCCAGGGTTTGGCAAACTATATCCCAGTGGTAAAATCCAGCCTGCCACTTGTTTGTACAGTCCACTATTTAAAAATGGTTTTATATTTTTTTGCATTTAAAAATGGTTTTACATTTTTAAGTCATTGAAAAAATAATATTTTGTGACAATGTAAGAAATTTAAATTCCAGTGTCTGTAAACAATTTTCATTAGCTCATAGCCATCTCCATTCATTTACGCAGTTTTTATGGCTGCTTTTCTGCTACTATGGAATAGCTGTGACAGAGACAGTAGGGCCTGCAAAGTCCAAAATTGTTACTCGCTGACCTTTTAGGAAAAAGTCTGCTTATCTCTGATCTAGAGGATTCATATTTTAGATACTGTACATTAAAAAGTTAGTTTTTTTGGCTTGTGGGAATCTCAGTTCCCAGACCAGGGAATGAATCTGGGCCCCAAGCGGTGAAAGCATGCAGTTCTAACCACTGGACCACCAGGGAATTCTGAGAAAACATTAATTTTTAATCAAGCTTTTCCAGGACAAAAAAGATGCCATGGAAAAGTATAAAATTATGCTATTATTTGCTTGTGGGATGCCCTCTTATTCCTGAAGTTGCTAAGCTTCTATGTCAGGGCCTCTTAGCCATCAGCATGCTTCATGCTTTATAACTATGATGATGGCTTATTCCAACGATTCTTTTATTTTTTTTAAAAACAAAACAGTATTGTATGGCTTTTTTTTTCTATAATAAAGGCAAATGAATGCATTGATGACTAGAAGAATAAGAAATTATATCACATAGTTACTTAGATAAAATATTAAACAAAAACTTTTGGAAAAATCAAAGTAAACATTCAAGCACCAACATCATACATATCAAACCTACAATGAAAATTAATATATAAGCTTGTCAAATACAGACTAAATTCATCTGTGGTGAACACAGAGAAGCATTCACTCAAAATATCAGTACAGATACAGTGGACAACCTTCAAAGAAATTACAACTAAACCGATTATACATCTTTTCATTAGATGGAAACTTTTTTACTCAATCAGTCTCAAAATTCAAAGTTATCTTCCTCAAAGCACTAAAGCATTGCACATAGTCCTAATCTTGAAAACAAGGCACACACACATACTCTCATACTGTTAAAAAGGCCTTGCCAGTATGCATCTGCCATACATAATGCATATACTCTTCAAAATTCAGAACTGATACAATTATGATACCACCATCAAAATTATGCATCCTGATACACTTGATTTTTCCTGAAATGTACTTTAAGGAAAAAGTAATTATTTGAAAATCTATAAATTCTCTCTAACCAATAAAATAGAGAAGAAACTACTAGGTGTTCCTTCTTTTTTCCTTTACTAGTTTAAGTTTTTTAAATAATTTTGACTTCTCAACCAAAAAAAAAAAAATTGGAATTTACAACAAAAGACCCATGATAGGATGTTCAGTTTAATGAAATTTATATGGTTAACTGAAAAGCTATCTAATAAAAAAAAAATCTCCAAGGTATCTGAAATGTAGGAAGTAAACATTTGATTGCAGTTTTGTTTTTGTTTTTAACTAATCCCTAATATGGACTTATGTATTTAATTTCTCTTGGTTGAGTTTTAAGAAGGTTAACTAGGAAAAACAAAAAAGTGAAAAACTTCTGCTTCTTGAAGCCTTCTAATACTTAAAAATCCAGCAGGAGGACCAAGCCTAAGAACTTAGATCCTGAATTACGACTTCTTTTTTCTACCTTTCAGCAAACCAACAAAGTCTAGATGGAAAGGTTTTTAAAACAAGGCAACTGTTTGGAAATAAAAGTACAGCATTTTTAAAACTCAGGAAATAAACTGAGAAAGGAAGGAAAAACGAGCAACGCTGAACTTAGTACATGATTTATAAACACCACAGAAAAATCGGACACTGACCTCCACCCAAATGTTATTTAAAATACTGTTTTGGAAAGTAAGGACATCCATGTGGCAACTGTAAAATACAATATTCCCCCAACTTTAGAGAGGCAAAAAGTTAACTCATTCATTTCATGCAGCTTTGTACTATTTAAACTCTATAAGCATGAAGAAAATTGGCTGGGAGAAAAAGAACTTAAAGTCTTTCTGAAAACTCAGAGAGTTAAGCATGCCGTGTCATCTGCTCAGCCGCGCCAAAAGCAGTGGTCCCAGAACCATGAGTTGTGGGCATGGGAAGCAGAAACCCACACCACTTTCATACCAGGAATAGGAGCACTCCATCTCACACCGGAAATAGGAACCCTCCACGGGATGCAGACCTTCTCTGCCTGTGCCTGAGGGTTAGTCACACAAATCCCGAGGAGGAGGAGGAGGAGGATCGGCCATTGCTGTGTAAAGGCAGACTTCGCACTCTTTCTGCAATGGAAAACAGGTCTGGGCTGAGTGCTCCGTTTAACCAACAGATGGTCCTTCTAAGGCAACTGCTGGGAGCTTTGAAACTTCCTTCAGAAACCTGTCTAACTTACTAAGTATCCTCAGGCAACTGGAATCTGACATCTAGGAGAAAACACGTCTCAATTTGTCTAGCATTTTTCCACCACACACACACTGCATCGCTAAAACAGGAAATTCCGTCAGCTTGCCTCAGGCCACACTGTCACAGACAGGGATCAAGAAGTTGAGGAGTTGAAAAGATGGTCCACGCCCACTGGTGAGGCGAGGGAAGGCACTTACTCAGCTGGTAGTAGATGGATGAGGGTCGGTCTCAAGGCGGGACACGCTGATCTCAGGTAGTGTCCAGTGTATCCAGGTCGCCATTTCAGAAGCTTTCTGTCATGTCCCAGGAGGCAACAAGACGGTGGCTGCATTGTTTTTGCAAAATTAGTAATTTGCAAGTTGTTCTGTCAATTGGTAGTCTTAGGACATCACAAGTCTGAGCGTACATTTCTAAGAGCACATGTCTTCTCTGCCATGTTCCACTTGTATCCACTTGACTCAATCTTCTGGGGCCAGAGCTGGCAGTGTCCACAAGGTCTCCAGACTGGAGCCTCCTCCTGCCTGACCCAGAGGTGCCAGGTCAAGTTCTGGAGCCGTCCCGGAAGCGAACGTTTTTAATAGGCCTGCTCGCGTTACTTCCGGCCAGTCGGAAGGGGCTGTCGGAAGACAGCAGGTGGGCATGAGTGTCATGAGCGGTGTGAGAGGCATGAGGGGCACGAGGGGCGTGAGGTCTCAACGTCGCGAGGAGCTTGGCGGTGGGCGAGTCGCCAAGGAGTGAGAGGCGAGTGGTCGCGGGGGCCAGAGGGGCACGTTGGCGTGAGGGGCATGAGGTCGCAAAAGGCGCACGGACGCGAGGGGCGTGAAGTCAAGATGGCGCCGGGCCGCGACAGCGTGAGGGGTGTGAGGTCGCGACTGAAGGGGCTGGGGGGTGTCCAGAGCTGGCGGCCTGAAGGCGGGAAGGCAAAGGGCAGGCTCGAGACTCCTGTGTAACATTATGTATAATGGCTTCCCGAGTCAGTTGCTTCGTCCCAAATGTTTGTATCTGGTTTTTTTTTTTTTTTTAATGAGTAAAATATTATTTTATTAATAAGAGTTGGGAGAGGGAAAACTCAAAGGCAGCAAGACCTAGCAATATAATGCAATTATAATTCTATAACAATTAATGAAATAAAATATAATGATATAGTAATTATAATTTTTAGGAATGAATGTTAATTACATATGATTTAGGATTATTAACATGATATAATGAAAAGTTTATTGGAGAGCTTGAGAAAAAAGACATAACAAGTTTTGCTGTATCTTCATAAACCAGTGAGATCATTTTACTGTCCTTGCAGACCTAGAAACACTCCATGATAGAAATTGGAACTATGACTAAACTTGAACTTTACTCAAAGGCTAGTTTGACAAGATTTATTTTTAATCAAAATAATATGATACATTTTTGTATCTGTTTTTAACTACCTCTTCACTAATGTCACTGCACATATAAATTTTCCTTTTTTGGCTGTAAAATTGCCATTCAATTGTGACCCTGTTTCACAATGCATGTATCTGTCCTTAACTGGTTTTTCCTATCACCTCTATCAGAGTTTTTATTCAACCATGCATCCATACCTACATTCGTAAACACACAAGTTTTCCTTTTTTTCCACATTCTTCTACAAAAAATTTATAAAATCTAAAAAGTAAAGCTGCAATGTGATCACATTTTTTTTTATGAGGGCTTTAATATGTATCTGATACCAGTTGCTGATTTTATTCTATCACTACTGTGAACATAATTGTCCACTGCATTACAGTTTTCTTTTAATTAAAAAAAATAATTCTTAAAATAAATATCTTACTTCATACTGGGAACAGTTGAGTTTCTCCTTAGCAGTTCATCTGCTTTAGGCTCATGCACATTGAGAAATAAGTACCCAGTTTTGTTTCATTTTTTTCCCTTGGCTGATAAAATGTATATAGATTCATCTTACTTCTGTTCTGTTAGAAAACTTGTTCTTACATGTTCTTCCATTTTTTATTTTTATACATTTCACTGTGTACCTTGCTGGAACAATTTATATTACAATGTATGAAAATAATACATTTATTGAGTGCCAGCCGTGTGCTAGGAATTTTCTATAGGTTGTGTATAATTTATTTTTATAATAATAATAATATATTCATTGATAAAGCCAATTTTTCTAGGGCCTAAAGCTCATTCGGAGACTCTTTCTTTTAAAAATAATATAAAAAACATGTTATTTTTGCAAATATTATAAAAACACCAGTTCATGTTACCCCATTGGTAGAGCCCCATGCAAGGCCTTGGAAAGGGCCTGTGCAAGTATGAGGCCCTGACTTAAGCTTGGATAGCCTCAAGGTCAATTTATCTCTGCATATTTTGACTGCTTATGCTGTGTGAGTCAGTTTTCATACACTGTACCATGTACTGCCAGAAGGCTTACAGGGAAATTTGTTGAGAGGATGTGATGGTTAACTTCATGTCTTAATTTGACTGGGCTAAGAGATGTCCAAATAGCTGGTAAAACATGATTTGTGGTTGCATCTGTAAGGGTGTCTCCTGAAAAGATAAACATTTGAATTGATATTCAACAAAGAAGATGGCTCTCACCAATGCAGGTGGGGATCATACAATCTGTTGAGGGACTAAATAGAACAAAAACAGCAGAAAGCAAATTTGTTCTCTCTTTGAACTGGGACATCCAGCTTCTGCCCTTGGAAATTAGTGCTCCTGCTTTTGAACCTTCAGACTCAGACTGGGACTTACACCATTGGCTCCCCTAGTTCTCGGGCCTGTGAGTTTGGACTGGTTTGCAGATGGCAGATTGAGGGGCTTCTCAGATTTCATAATTGCTGAGTCAATTCTTCATAATAAATCTCTTTCTATATACTTGACTATGTTCTATTACTTTTGTTTCTCTAGAGAACCCTGACAAAGAGGTTGCAATTATTTTTCAAAGTCAAAGGAGTGGTGTGCGATAGATGTGTATTTGAACACATTTCTGTTTGACTCTCAAGCACATTTATAAAAATTACATTTATTGAGTAATTTATATATTAGGCATTCTGCTGAGCATTGGCCTGCTGTGACAAGACTGACAGCTGTCCTGTTCTTATGAAGCTTTTTGTGTAATTATTTCTATTACAGGAGCTGGTCATTCTTCTCATTTATTCATTAATCTTCAGTTTGTGATACATTTTAAAGGTTTCTGTTCACTTAAAAATGAGTGTGCATTTTAAGTTTACTGACTTGGCTGGAATAGCTGAAGCTCTCATTTCCTTTTTTTTTTTTTTGTATTTTGTTTTATTTTTGGCCCTGTCATGTGGTTTGTGGAAACTTAGTTCCCCGACCAGGGATTGAACCCTGTCCTTGGCAGTGAAAACAGAGAGTCCTAACTATTGGATAGCCAGGGAATTCCCTCTCTCATTTAATTTTGTTAATTAATTATAACACAGATTGGCATTTTATGGCTCTTACATTGGTCATTAAAATTACATACCTAATGGTTCATGAAAGGAACCTATTTTGTTTCATGAGTATATTAACTTTTCATTGGATTCAGAAATTGATGACTAGGTTGATCTTTCTTGCATAGTGAACTATTTTTTGCAATCTTGATCTGAGCACTGTAGAAAGAGGATTAAAAATCTTTAATATCAAACCTGGAATCTTAAATTCTCATTTTCAGTTTCACATCAATGAAGCTCTTAGCCCAAGTTCTTCGTAAGGCAGTAGTACTAAACCTACTAAACCAACTCTAAAAGTCAGACACTACTGAGTGACTGAGCTGAACTGAGGACTAAACTTAGGAAGATAGTAAAGTCAGATTACTGGGTCCACATGCCAGATTACTGACTCAGATTTGTGGAGATACTGCTGAGTTTTAAACCCAACACTTAGTTGATTTTGATGTACATGGACCACATAATCTTCACAATCTGAAGAGCATGGCTCAAAAATACTGATGAGATCACACTTATTTTGATATTTCAAAGTAAAGAACAAAAGTTATTTAAATTTAATATTATTAAATAGTTGATCTTATAAGGAGGTGGTGAAAACTTCTAATATCTCTCTTTCTTTCTGTTTATTTCTTCTGTCTCTTTCCTGGATACCTCTCCTCTGTATATTCCTCTCTTTCTAGTTGCTCATCATATATCGCTGTACCTTGAAATCCATCCTGTAATCTTGTATTTCATCACTATTTTTGGACAGTCTCATCACTTCTGTTTTCAACCACTGTCCATTGGCTAGATCCAAATTTTCATCTTATAACCAGGATTTTTTTCTGAAGTTTGGACCCCCAGCTCCACTCAGTTCTCTAACAGTGAAAACTGAATGACTCTAAAGACCTCAAATTCGACATGTCCAAAGTTGAAATTAATGTTGGTCAACCAGAAAAAAAAAAATCCATCCATTTCTTCTTCTAAGTTTTCTATTTCAGCTTTAATTTATACATCACAATGTATCCATTTGCCCAAACCAGATTCCAGGAAGTTATAGTTTTCTCTTCACATCTTCTCACTCATTATGTTGTCAGTCAGAAAAATTCTCTCAATTCTTGTTCTTAAAAAAAAGAAAAAAAGACCAAAACACCCTCCACAAAACACTCATTGTTTCCATAACTCTTTCACACCTTTGTCCAAGGCCTCATAATTTCTCACTAGCTTTTTGTTTGAGAAAACATTTTTAGGTACTGATTTTCTTCAGAACCATTCTCCACACTGCTGCCAGGTGGATCTTTCTAAAATGCAATTCTGATTGCTTACTTCCTCGCTTAAAATTTCTTAACAGCCTTCCATTGCTGCCAGGATAAATACAAATCTCTTGGCATGACACATTCTATCTAATGTCTACCTGTCTGGTCTCATTTCTCACATTCTGCTTTTGACACTCCAGTCACATTGAATTCCTGAAAGGTTAGATGCAGAATGTACTATATTTCAGAACTTTGCACATTCTGTCCCCATGACTGTGATTGCCTTTATCCCCTTCTTTGTCCTCTCAAGTGTCCTATATCCTTCCCTCTCACTGAATCTGGTTTATGTGCTGTAGGAAGTCTTTGAGGATTTGGGGGGTAAGCAAGGACATAGGTATGACCTGGCAGTTGTACTCCTAAGCTTTATTTTGATGGGTATACATACAGGGGAGTACCTCAGAGCATCAGTCATCTGGAGGCTTAAGGGGTGGGAGCCACTGTCTAGAAGGGGAGAGGGTAAGTCCCAAGAAAGAGGGGCTCAGAGAGGGCCTTCTGTTTCTAGAGAATGTGCTCAGCAGTCTGGAGAGGACTCTGCTGGGCAGACGGCTCCCAAGGGAAATAGCAACTAAGTGTTTTCTATTGTCCTGTGGTTTTATCCCATCTTTAGCTAGCAGGCATTAGGTGCAGTTTTGTAGGCTATGCAAAGCAGGGAGACTTTAAAAGGCTAAAAATATCTGTGTAACTGAGTGCTATTTAACAATTGGATGTGTAAAATTTTGAGCTAGTCACTGTTGAACTTTGAGCTAGTAACATCTCAGACTGATCTATGGAAATAAACAACTGGCACTTCCTTGGTGGTCCAGTGGTTAAGACTCCAGGCTTCCAATGCAAGAGGTACAGTTTTGATCCCTGGTTGGGGAACTAAGATCCCACATGTCTTGCGGCCAAAAAATAAGTAAATAAATAAAGACATGAAAAGAAATAAAGAGTTAAATGCCAATATATAGAAACAATCTTTGGCTCATTTATATGACTGTATCTCTATGATGATGACACTCTTATCCTGCTATTATTTGTTGTCTGTGAAGTCCTTTAAAGTAGACATGAGTTTTTATTATTCCTAATATGAACTTCATAAGACCTAAAATAGTGTGTGCCACAAAGTGAAAAATCCCTCAGTCATGTCTGACTGTTTGTGACCCCATGGACTATAGCCCACGAGGCTCCTCTGTCCATGGAATTCTCCTGGCCAGAATACTAGAGTAGGTAGCCATTCCCTTCTCCAGGGGATTTTCCCAATCCAGGGGTCGAACCCAGGTCTCCCACATTGCAGGTCTGAGTCATCAGGGAAGCCCATGTGCTACAAAGTGGAATATCAATAACTGTTTCATGAATAATTATTCATATCATATCCACACATTTTTAATTCATCCGTAAGTATTCCTACAACTGGATGCAGTAAGAAAGTCTCATTTACCATTTAGCTGGAGACACAGTATTTAAGCTAGATTTGTGTTCATTAGGCAGTAATTAATTTCAGTAACCAAAATCTTCAAACCTGGAGAAAATGTAATTTGTTTATTAAATACAACTTGCTTATAGAAACATCATATTAAAACTCAGAATATATGCTGATAAGGCAAGGACATTTTCTTTTTTTTCAATCCTGCGGTATTCCAGGAGAGCATTTTTAGTAATTTATAGCTACTTCCCTCAGAGCCTATACCAGTGTCAGAGAATATGCAATCCTGAGGCCAGAGTGTTTCCATGAAAATTGATCTGGGCTGTTGAGATTCATGGAGAGTATTAAGACACAGATGAGCAGTCCTCTGTGGTAGGAGGTCAGGGAGACAGAAACATTTGAGGCTAGAAAAGAAATCCACTGTCTGCCCAGGACAGCAGAGTCAACTAGGGGGACATACAGTTTTCAAATGTATAAAACTTCAAACAAAGAGGATTCCATCTTGGGGATTTCCCTGGCAGTCCAGTAGTTAAGACTTCACTGCAAGGGGTTGTGGGTTTGCTTTCTGGCCAAGGAACTAAGATCCCACATGACATGGGACGTGGCCAAAAGTTTTTTTTTTTTAATTAAAAAATTTTTTTTTAAAAGAAAGTTCCATCATGAATAGGCAGGAGAAATTTTTATTAGAAAATTGAACTTAATTGGATTGAATGATTCATAGATATGATAGGCTCAGCAAAGAGGCCAGCAACTGCAAAGGGTAAAATTAGTACAAATTTCAGGTGTGATCTGATTCAGGCTCCAACTTTTACTTCAGATTTCTTCAGCTCCTCTCTTGCTTTTATGTCACCCTTTCCCTGTGTAATAAAATAGTTTTAGTAGTTCCTGTCTTCACTACCATATATTATACAATTCATAAGGAGAATGAGCATGCGGGTCCCCAGTTTCTCAGAAAAATAAAAGCCTCAAAATTCCCTTCTTGGATCAGTCTAGGTCATAGTCTCAACTCTAAACTTTTTATTTGTCAAGAAGAGTAAAATGTTCTATTTGGCCTCACCTAGCTCGTGGATTCCATTAGGAAAATCTCTATTTCTCTTTATATTATGACATCCTCTGTAGAAACCTAGAGTGTCGAGATGGCCTGGGGGAATTGATGGGAGAAGGCAACTGGTGGTCCATATAGGAGATAAGATGGGACTTCCCGGGTGTTCGTTGGCTAAGACTCTGCACTCCCAGTGTAGGGGGCCCAGGTCCATCCCTGGTTGGGAAACTAGATCCCACGTGCTATAACAAAGGATTCCACATGCTACTGCTAAAAGATTCTGCATGCCTCAACTGAAGATCCCACATGCCACAACTAGGAAAAAAGAAAAAAAGTCCACAAGCTGCAACTAAGACTCACTGCAGTAAAATAAATAAATAAATATTTTTTAAAAAGATAAAACAACAAACTCCATTTCAAGTCCTGTCTCAGCTCAGATTCCAAATTTGTGTTGTCTGACAAACAAGATCTTGCTTAATTTGACATTCTAGATCCACAATAGCTATGAAATACTCAAAGAAGAACTCATAAGGTATAAAACTTGAACTGTCAAATAGTGGTAATGGCTAACTCATTTTCAAATTTGAGTTTTCAGTTCTTTAAAAGTTCATATCACTTACTAATCCTTTTTGTCTAAATCTTTAGCACTTCGTTTGTGACTTCTCCCTCCTTCCCTCCTTCTCTCCCTTTTTTCTTTCCCTCCCTCCTCTCTCCTACTTGAATGTAGTTTCCATATGTTTCATGCATTGGCACATGTCCATCAAAGTGCCTGTCTCAGAGGAGGCACTCATTCATATTTTTAAGCAAGCTCATTGCGTTACCTTTTAAACATTATTATATTGTGTGTCCTCCTTAACCATGGCTATATATGTAGTGGACCCAGACACATTGTACAAGCTATAGTTATGCAAGACAGAAGAGCTCAAATGATACATGGGGCTGAGACTCACGAATGTGGTGCTCTTTGCATTTTGTTTAACCGACTGAGTCAGCCTTCACTGACATTTACAACTCTCAGCTCTGAATAATGCAAGTAAGTACTTCCAAGGAGGGAGATCTTTTGTGAAATGGAATGTATAATATATTTCACCCTAAGTGTTAACAAAATAATGAGAAGAAATTATCTCAGAAATTGGAAATTTGCATTTGAAATATTAGAAACATTTACTGAGCTAAATGTCAAGGAAAATTATTTTATATTTTGAAGATAGAAAATATAGCCAAGATTTGATAACCCCACTTGGTCTTATTTTTCTATTCTATCTTTATCAGTCACGTCACATTTTGTTTCACCATTTTACTGAAAAAAATGTATGTGAAATCACTTTCAACATCTTCCTGACCTTGTTCAGCAGATGAGTATAGAGGAAAAATGGGACCTTGGCTTTCTACATGAAATGAGCTTATTGTAGCTATTTGTTTTATGGCAGTTCTTTTTAAGAGTATGTGTCAGTCTTAATTGAATGAAAATGAGTTTCATGAATAATGTTCAAATTCAAAAAAGATTAATGTCAATAGAGGCAGCTTGATTATATATCTTATTCCCTATACTTTTGAGATTTCTTGGGATAATGGAACATAAAATTTTCTTTTATAAAATAGCTATTTTTTTATAGTGGCAGAGGAAAATTAAATTCCTCAGCTATAAGAATATAAATTTGAAAGAAGTAAAATATTTGGGTTGGCAGGTAGATGAGCCAATGATAAGGTATTTTAAATATTCTGCCTGAAAGAAATGATTATAAAATAAAATTCTCCCCACATAATAAATTAAGAGGACTAAAGGAAGAATTTTTCCCTAATAATTCTAATAGGACCCAAATAAACTAATATGAACCTGAATATATAATTACACTGACTAATGAAAAAGTCACATTATAAATCCCTTTTACCTTTATTGTCTTACATGCTTATAATTTAGTCTTGATAATAGCATAATAATATACTCATATCAATCAGCCATCGAATAAGCATAACAAATGATATTTGTATAATGTATCACATGGATTACAGTTTTTATCTTGTTTGATCCTCCCAGCCCTTGGCAGCACAGATAATATCATCCTTTTATTACATATAAAATGGTCAATGGTCACAGATGGTAAAAGACAGCCAAAATAAGATAGGCATGAATCTGGGAGTTTTGACCCTCATGTATAGATTGTTTTCCCCGCCTCCCACTGCCCTTCTGTGTTCCCCTCTGGGTGAAGACATATCCATCAAAATCAACCTGGAATGCCCCGATTCTCCAGTATTGCACTCTGCATTCTATATGGATGCCTCTATTATGGTTTCATGTTTTATTCCAGTTTGTTATCCTTCTTTCCATTGTCCACTGCTTCATATTCTTGGACACTGTTTCCTGGTCATCTAGCTGAATGTCTTCTAATGGCTATAGCTGAGACCCTGTGACAGTTGCTACACACTTTATTTTCTTTCATTCTGTACTTACCAGTACGTGTAATTCTTTCATGTTTGTCCTTGATCAAAAATACAAGTTCTACATAATTTATATTTTTGTATTCAAGGAAGCAGTAGATTGTATCACAACACACATAAGGAAGAGACTTTGTTCTAAGTGAAAGTAAAGTTGCTCAGTCATTTAAGACTCTTTGCGATCCCATTGATTATAGCCTGCCAGGCTCCTCTGTCCATGGGATTCTCCAGGCAAGAGTACTGGAGTGAGTTGCAATTTCTTTCTCCAGGGGATCTTCCCGATCCAGTGATCGAACCCAGGTCTCTTGCAATGCATGCAGACACTTTACTCTCTGAGCCCATGGAAGCCCAAGTAGAATTGTTAAAGAAAATACAGGTTACCCAGGTTAAATTGAATTTCAGGTAAATTAAAAAAAAATTAGTATGAAAGTACCCTAGATATTGCACAGGGCATACTTATCCTGAAAAATATTTATTGTTGTTGATATTAAAATTTAACTGACTAGCCTATATTTTTATTTGCGACATTTAGCAACTCTAACAGTAAAAGAAATATGATTCTTTTTCAAGTCACCTCAGATCTCATTTAATAGTTTAAGTACAAGAGGAATCTATAGATAGGGTTGGAATTTGTGAAGAATACACAAACAAATATTCACAAGGAGCATCTTACATGTCAAAACAAGAAATTGCTTCCAATCCAGAAACTAATTCTTTCAGAAATCACCAAGATCACACATTGAGGCAGAATGCTACATGACAGGTGGGACATTAGCCTGCTTTCCATTATTAAACTGGGAAGTGAGTATGCTGTGTAATTGAAAATGTCTGCAATAAAATAAAATTATGCTTCTGTACCTCAGTAGATTTCAAATTATAAAATTCATGTTATGTTTCCTGGCAGCTTTCCTGTTAACATATTAATTTCAAAAATTTTTGGATGTGCTTAATATCAACTTCTGACTTTTAATAAAGAAAATCTAAACATTATTGGTTGAGTTTCAGACTACACTGTATTAATTCAATACATTGACTCTCATGCATATGACTTGGCCAGATCTTGTGGTGGATACAAGGCTGGGGTTTGCAATGGAGGAGCTTAACGTTTAGATGGGACATGTAACCAAAAAGTACAAAGTCTTTAATTAGAATGTCAATAAAAAACCTGAGTAGATTAGTACATCTTTGCATATTTTCTCTTTTGTTTTACCCATTTTTTTTTTTTTTTGTACTTTCAGTTTTGTGTATGTGAACTCTCCATTTCTTTCTTTCAGAGCTATATTTTTATTCTAACACTACAAAATTTCATTTGTAAATTAAGCCTCTTGCTTCTCAATTGTACTGTGCCTATTCTAATGGTGTTTGTTCTTTGTGCTTCCAATTGTGGCTTTCAGTTTCTGTGATGATTATTCTCTTTCACTTATTCGATCATGAGAGGTTCTTATGAAAGTGAGGACTGATTTATAAGCAAAACTTACTGGGACTACCCTAGAGGTTCAGTAGTTAAGACTCTGTACTTCTACTGCAGTGGGCACAGGTTTGATCCCTGGTTGGGAAACTAAGATCCTGCTGCTGGAAGACCAAAAAACAAAAGAAAGAAAAATTTTTGAACCAAATAAAAATGAAAATGCAACATATCAACTTAAAACAATTATATGGGAAAAGTAACAACAACAGCAAAAACTTAGTAAGACTTACCAAGAAAGTGAAATACAATTATTTAGCATATCTATTGTTACGTGTGTTTGTATTCAGTCATGTCTGACTCTGCGGCCTCATGGACTGTAGCCCATCAGGTTCCTCTGTCCATGGGATTTTCCAGGCAAGGATACTGGAATCGTTTGCCATGTCCTACTCCAGAGGATCTTCCTGACCCTGGGATTGAACTGTGTCTCTTGTGTCTCCTGCATTGGCAGGTAGATTCTTTACCACTAGCATCACCTGGGAAGTCCATCTATTGTTATGCTTAACAGATATTTTTATCCATCAAACGTCTTAAGTATTGTACTTGTGTCTATAGTATATAAGTAATCTTACAATTGTCATCAAGATCACTGACTAGTGTTTCCTTGATGAAATTTGTAGGTGTGAGTTAGCATGTTCTTGTTCCAAAATGTGGGATTATGATAATTTTACTTACTTGTTAATATTTATGTTGTTTCCTTAACATAATTCCTTGAGGAATAGTTAACAGACTTAAAAAAGAGCCACTTTTACCTTGGTAATTTTAGAATTGTGTGTGTGTATGTGTGTGTGTGCGCTTAGTCGCTCAGTTGTGTCTGACTCTTTGTGACTCCATGGACTGTAGCCCACCAAGCTCCTCTGTTCATGAGATTCTCCAGGCAAGAGTTTAATTGCCATCAAATCACAAACTTGAGAGGCATCTTAATAGAATTTGGGTCCACAAAGTCAAAAGCCAGAGTGTCTGCCCACTATTATATTATCAGTTTTATTAGGGATAAATCATTAACACTGCATTAATCAGGGTTCTTTTAAGAAACAGAACCAAAAGGTGTTATATATATATGTGTGTGTGTGTGTGTGTGTGTGTGTGTGTGTGTGCGTGCATATATGTATACATATATATAATATGTTTGTATATACTATTATGTATGTATAGTTAATAAAATATATTTATATATATTTAATATAAAAATAAATTTATTATATGAAATTGAATCATTTGACTATGGAGGCTAGCAAGTCTCAAGGTATGTAAGGCAAGATGGAGAGCAAAGAAATCAATGTTTCAGTTCATAAGTCATCTGAAGGAAGAATTCTCTCTTACTTGAGCGATGGTCAGGCTATTTGTTCTATGCAGACCTTCCACTGATTGGGTGAGGTCCACCTACATTAGGGAGAGCAATCTGCTTTATTTAGTCTATGTATTTAAATGTTAAACTCATCAAAAAACACCTTCACAGACATACCCAGGATAATATTTGACCAAATATCTGGGTATCCTGTGGCCCATTCACCCTGACCCATAAAATTTGCCCATCACAATTTCCCAAATCATTCAGAAATTCAGTAAAAAAACGGCCACTTGGAAACTTTCAACAGTTATCTTCAGAGGGGTTCATTTTGTTATGTTACTGCACAACTGTAGTGTATTTGAAATATTCAGCTTAACTTTGTAGAATTATACTTTTAAAATATAATCAAACCAAACACTGGTAGGTCTTGCCAAATTAATCAAGTCAGATGCCAAGATAATTGGCTGTTTTTTTCTTTTTCCCCTTTGTGGATAGAAGAAGCTATAAATTAGGTAATATTGGAGTGAAATTACTCATTATATTACCTTAAAGATAGAGCCTAAATTGTGTCTGACTTCACTTTCATGCACTGGAGAAGGAAATGGCAGCCCACTCCAGTGCTCTTGCGTGGAGAATCCCGGCGACGGCGAGCCTGGTGGGCTGCCGTCTGTGGGGCCGCACAGTCGGACACGACTGAAGCTGCGGCAGCAGCAGTGTAGTGTAACTGTGGCTATGATACAGCGAGACAGAAAGTACAAAATGTCTTGGTATTAATCATGTTTTTAATTTTTTTGTATTTTTTAATTCTTTTACATCTAGGGCCTGGGAGTTTTCATCTCCCAGTGTTAGCTTAATTTCTAGAGATAGCAAACGACTTTCCTGTGAGTGCAACTTCCATATGCAAACCAACGAATGCACAGCCCCTGCCCCCCATTACTTTCTTTATCGGCTTCTCAGGAGGCTCATACATTGCATGCCCTGTCTGGTATCAGAAGGTCAGTACCAGACAAAGTACAGCCCCAATACCTGAGAGCACACTGAATTCATTCAAACTAGATGAGGGTCTAAGCCTGTTTGCACTTAGTCACATATTTCTTCCCATGTAAAACTTAGTAAAGAGGCTCATCACGTTTTCTTCCTGCTCCACTCTGCCTCCTGCCTGTGCCTGTTATTTCTTCATATGTGCTACTCTCACCCCTCCTTGGTATGCCCTCCCCTTGGGAAGTGTAACAAGCTATCTTTTCAATAGCAGTTGTCTCCTAATCTGGTGGCCTCATCACATCTGAGTAGTAGTGAAACCTACATTTTAAAACAATCTTGCATAATACATTATGAATATGCACAAGTGTGTATGTATGGGTGTATATTTGTAGTTCCTTTTTAAATAAATGCCTCCAGTAATTTGAATCAGGTATAAATAACTTACTTGCTCAAGGTCGCACAAGAGGTTTTCAAAACTGCCTTTAAAAATCCATATGGGTAGCCGCACGATTAGGCTGTTTTTCTTGCATCCGCATGTCAGGATTGCAAAACTGAGTCTACTTTGCTTTTGAATATTGTCAGGCCAGGATGTACCCATCCCAACTTGAGGTGAGAGGGAGGCAGCAACTTCCCCTCGGACATGATGTATTTTCAAATCTCATCTTATTAGACTCTCCATTGGGTTCTCAGGCACTGTCACAGAAGTAAATACAGTGGTCACTTGGTGTTTATGGTCCTATTGTTTTTTCTACATAGCTTGATTAAGAACTCTGCTGGGAAAAAAGGTAACTGGGAGGAGAATGGAGCTTTCTTAGGTTCATTGGGCATAATATCACAAACCAGAAAGGTATGCCTGTGTGAACATGTGCACTAAGTTTGAGTCCTAACAAATATTTCCTCATGTGTTTGTTTAAGATCATTTTCTACAACCAGTTTCTCTAAAAAGCAAGAGATATTTGTAGCTGTTTCCATGAAATGGAAAAGCATTTAGACTTTAAAAGGTAAAAAAAGTTGACTGGTTTTTTGCTCTGCAAAATAGCCAATGTATTCCATTTTTTAAATTTCAAAATAGAAATTTAAATAAAGATATGAAAGGGAAATAAAATACTTCCAATCCTTTTTTATCCATTTTGAAAATATCTGTACCTTTATTTGATACAGATTTATTGTAGATTTGTTTCATATTTCTGCATTCTATAAAAATAATATTTTCATTTGTGACATCTTAATAGAACCCTCACAATGGAAATAACCAGTATATTCTCAACTTTCCAATTTGTAGAACTTATGCCTTGAGTGACAGAAAAACCAACATTACTTCTAAAATGAGAAGTTCTCATGAAATATGGTAGGTTTCTGTGTTCCTGCAACTGTAATAATAGTGACTATTACTAAAAAAAGCAGTGTCTGTACTTCTCTCCCCTTAAAAGTATTATTTTAGGATGAATTAGAGGAAATATATTTTCTATATGACAAAAAATCAGAACATTAGAGAAAATTACCATCCCAATCCATGTACAATCATCTTGTCATAGTCAGAATCTGGATGACCCTATTTATAGCTGGTAAAGAACAAAACTCTGCCTAATATTTTCTTATAACATAAAATTATCATTTCAAAATATAAAAGAGGTGGCAAGCTTGTTTTTCCTTTGCAGCTTATTGATGTGTTCTCTCTCTTGTCAACAGACTTGTAGGCCCCTCAGGAGACCTGTCAGTGAGTGGGTCCTCTGGGGGTGCAATATGCCCATGAAGAGAACTGAAGATGATAAAGTGTCCAGTTTCCCAGCCATCCATCCAGGGAGAGGAAATCAACATTGTCTATAACAGAATCCTTCAAGTAGGGCAGGTCAGTTTCAGTAGTGTAAGTAAGTGTTAGTTGTTCAGTCATGCCCGACTCTTTGCAACCCAATGGACTGGGGCCCACCAGGCTCCATCTGTCCATGAGATTTTCCAGGCAAGGATACTGGAGTGGGTTGCCCTTTTTCTTCTCCAGGGGATCTTCCCAACCCAGGAATCAAACCCGGGGCTCCTGCACTGCAGGCAGACTCTTTACTGACTGAGCTAAAGTTTTAACTCCAACTCTTGTCAAAAAGCACTGTCAAACTAGAAAATGATTCTTTGCTTGTGTTCCTGTATGTTGTTTTCTTGATTGGTCTGACTAGTGTACACAGGTGGAAAACTTGTAACTTTTTTCATTACTGTCAAGTTCTTTCTCTAATAACTTCGATCATAGGAGCAACAAAAATTTCTGATGCCAAGAAAAGGCTTAGACTGCTGAATTACACACCATCTCCTCTGTGAGAGCCATAAATAACTGCTCTGTAAAAACCTTGACGTTAGCAGTACTGGCTACTATTGGCTAACAGGTAGGGCTCCTGAACTATGGAGACATGGTTCAGTTATAGATCATAGACCAGGGTGCTGATCTATGATGGAATGTGGACTGCTGGGCTTGGTTCGTTGATGGTTTCAAATTCTAGTTTGCAATTTCCTTGAAAAATATAGTGAATGGACATACACAGAATGCATTTTGATTGTGATACTGTAAATTAGAATATTCTGGTATCAGTAACTCATACCTTTGTGCATTTGTGTTTCTTTATTTAGAATTATGCTCCCATTTTACCACTTGATTGTTAAAATGTTTACTGGACACAAGAGGATGAAGTCCAACACAGGCTAAGATAAGTAAAGGGACTAGACACAGCCAAACCTGTATTCATTAACATTCATTTATTCATTAAACAAATATTTATGGTCATCTTACCATGTGCAAGCATTATTTAATGCATGGGATCAGAGGGAAAAACAGTCTTACTGCATGCATAATTTTAAGAAAATTATTTTTAACTTTTATAAACTTCAATTCTATCATAGATATTAGATTATAACAATATCTAAGCATTGGGGGATAATATAAAAAATAAATTTATTGGTTCTGGCTTATGATAGATAAGAAAAATTTGAGAAAATATTATTATTTAAATAATAATAGACATTTACTTTCTAATTACTATTTCTAATGTACTAGTAATGACACAAGGGGAGAGAAAATGTAAAAACAAGTTATTTACATAAATGATGGTAGGAATAATTTGTATCTATTTGCTTATTAGATAAATTTGGCACAAATTCAGAAAAACTCACTTAGGATTACTTAGTGTCACTTTAGGGGCTTCTCCAGTGGCTCATCAGGTAAAGAATCTGCCCACCAAAGAAGGAGATGTAAAAGATTTGGGTTCGATCCCTGGGTCGGGAAGATCCCCTGGAGGAGGGCATGGCAACCCACTCCAGTATTCTTGCCTGGAGAATTCCATGGACAGAATAGCTTGATGGGCTAAAGGAGGCAAAAATGTCATAATTTGATCGGGGGGGATGAGGGTTGGTTTCCATCCAACACAGGATATAGCAATGATGTCAGTGTACTAAGATTTACCTTGTGTTTTTATAAACTTTGGCAAAAATCCTGTGTTGATATTGATGTTCAGTTATAATAGTTTTGTAAGAGATCTGGTGAATTCAAGAACTTGCAAAAGTCTTGATTGTGCTGATTTCTACATTGGGTTGAAACATATTGATATTCAGTCAAAATGCTTTTTTAGATATCGACAGAGCCTGAGTAACTAGAGGAAACTGACATAATGAATTAGATCGCAGATTCAGAGAAATGGTAAAAATCCATACATTATGCAGATCCTTCAGGGGTTGCATCTGGTTCTATTAAATTACAGATCTTCACAAGCTTAGGGCCTGGTTTTACTTATTCTTATCCAAACCACTGCTCTGAAGATGGGAAACCAGAGAAAAACTGAGTGTACAATAATAGCAAATTATTTCATGGAGATAGAAGTGAGAGAGTTGCTTGCTAATGGAAGTTCTATGGTCACACAGGAAAGTGAGTCTAAACTGGGCTATTTTTTTTTTCTGCCTCAAGCAGCATAAGGGATCTCAGTGCCCCAATAAGCAACAGTTAGAACTGGACATGGAGCAACAGACTGGTTCCAAATAAGAAAAGGAGTGCGTCAAGGCTGTATATTGTCACCCTGCTTATTTAACTTATATGCAGATAGAATGTGTGCTCCCTGCATTGGAAGCATGGAGTCGTGACCACTGGACCTCCCTAAGTTGGGCTATTGTTGAGAAAGGAAAATAAATAGTGTGAGCTCAGCAGAAATATGGTGGTAAATGTGGGTGACTAAAAGGGGGGAGGGGTAAGGTCAGTGGGAGTAGAGAGGTTATAATGGAGGTGACCTAGACTAACAGGAGAGGCAACCTAGACACCTCAGAGCTGATAGCTGTCTCATGTACCACTGAGGTAAGTAGGGAATCTGGTTTGTTGTTGATGTTCAGTCATAAGTTGTGTCCAACTCTTTGCAATTCTATGGACTGCAGCACTGGCTTCCCTGTCCTTTACTATTTCCTGGAGTTTGCTCACACTCATGTCCATTGAGTCAGTGATGCCGTCCAACTATCTGATCCTCTGTCAACCCCATCTCCTCCTGCCCTCAACCTTTCCCAGCGTCAGGGTCTTTTTGTCGGCTTTTCACATCAGGTGGCCAAAATACTGAAGCATCAGCATCAGTCCTTTCAATGAATATTTCGAGTTGATTTTCTTTAGGATTGACTGGTTTGACCTCCTTGCTGTCCAAGGGACTCTCAAGAGTCTTCTCCAGCACCATAATTCAAAGCATCAGTTTTTCAGCACTCAACCTTCTCTGTGGTCCAGCTCTCACATCCGTACATGACTACTGGAAAAACCATCAGCAGTGGCCATAGGACTGGAAAAAGTAAGTTTTCATTCCAATCCCAAAGAATGCTCATACTACTGCACAATTGCACTCATCTCACATGCTAGTAAAGTAATGCTTAAGATTCTCCAAGCCAGGCTTCAGCAATACGTGAACTGTGAACTTCCAGATGTTCAAGCTGGTTTTAGAAAAGTCAGAGGAAACATCAAATTGCTAACATCCAATGGATCATCGAAGAAGCAAGAGAGTTGCAGAAAAAAATCTATTTCTGCTTTATTGACTATACCAAAGCCTTTGACTGTGTGGATCACAATAAACTATGGAAAATTCTGAAAGAGGTGGGAATACCAGATCACCTGACCTGCCTCTTGAGAAACCGATATTCAGGTCAGGAAGCAACAGTTTAGAACCGGACATGGAGCAACAGACTGGTTCCAAATAGGAAAAGGAGTACGTCAAGGCTGTATATTGTCACCCTCTTATTTAACTTATATGCAGAGTACATCATGAGAAACCCTGGGCTGGAAGAAGCACAAGCTGGAATCAAGATTGCCAGGAGAAATATCAATAACCTCAGATATGCTGATGACACCACCCTCATGGCAGAAAGTGAAGAAGAACTGAAGAGCCTCTTGATGAAAGTGAAAGAGGAGAGTGAAAAGGTTGGCTTAAAGCTCAACATTCAGAAAACAAAGATCACGGCATCTCATCCCATCACTTCATGGCAAATAGATGGAGAAACAGTGGAAACAGTGGCTGACTTTATTTTTCTGGGCTCCAAAATTACTGCAGATGGTGATTGCAGTCATGAAATTAAAAGACGCTTACTCCTTGGAAGGAAAGTTATGACCAACCTAGACAGCGTATTAAAAAGCAGAGACATTACCTTGTCAAGAAAGGTCCATCTAGTCAAGGCTATGGTTTTTCCAGTAGTCATGTATGGATATGACAGTTGGACTATAAAGAAAGCTGAGCGCCGAAGAATTGATGCTTTTGAACTGTGTTGTTGGAGAAGACTCTTGAGAGTCCCTTGGACTGCAAGGAGATCCAACCAGTCCATCCTAAAGATCATTCCTGGGTGTTCATTGGAAGGACTGATGCTGAAGCTGAAACTCCAATACTTTGGCCACCTGATGTGAAGAGCTGACTCATTGGAAAAGACCCTGATGCTGGGAGGGATTGAGGGCAGGAGGAGAAGGGGATGACAGAGGATGAGATGGCTGGATGGCATCACCAACTCAATGGACATGGGTTTAGGTAGACTCCAGGTGTTGGTGATGGACAGGGAGGCCTGGCGTGTTGCGGTTCATGGGGTCACAAAGAGTCAGACATAACTGAGTGACTGAACTGAACTGAACTGACTGTATGGAAAACTTATGTTTCTGTTTTTTAACATGCTGTCTAGGTTTTTCATAACTTTTCTTCCAAAGAGCGAGTGTCTTTTAATTTCATGGCTGCAGTCACCATCCGCAGTGATTTTGGAGCCCAAGAAAATAAAATCTGTCCCTGTTTCTACTTTTTCCTATCTATTTGCCATGAAGTGATGGGACCAGTTACTATGAGCTTAGTTTTTTGGATATTGAGTTTTAAACCAGCTTTTTCACTCTCCTCTTTCACCGTCTTTTTCATCAAGAGGCTCTTTAGTTCCTCTTCACTTTCTACCATTAGAGTATTATCATCTGCATATCATCTGCATAGGGAGTCTGCTCAGCTCAAGCAGATTCATAAAGTGATCCCGCAAGTCAATATGTTAAGAATGATGAGAGCTAAGTTTACTACTGTTAAAGGTAAATTAAGGCTTAAAAAGAATCATGAGGTGGTGGATTAAAATTGGACATACATATCACTCATGGCCTAAAAATATGTCTATATATGGAGCTAGATCTTTGTCAAGAGATACTGAATTAGTTAGAGATGTGTGTGTGTGTGTATGGTTGTATATGTATGTATGCATGTACATGTAAATATATGTGTGTGTGTGTGTGTATATATATATATATATATATATATATTGTCTGGCTCTGTCCACCAAGAAGGCCTAGGAGCATTGAAACTTGGGTAGCAATGAGCATAATAAACACCCAGTCTTTAGTTTCCAAATACAAAACCTACACTGAAAGAACCAAGATTGGAAAAACTGTTGATTCTGGACTAGGGCATTGCAATTCCAACTTTACTTAGAACATCTTACTGTGACAGAAAGTAAATAAATGTTCAAAGAATGATAGGAATGTGCCACAATATCACTCTCAGGATTCTCACTGGCTAAATTTAGGAAAATTGGAGTCTCAAAATAGATAATGGTAGGAAAGGAATATACCCCACTGAATAAAAATATAAGTATGTCTATACTTACATGTCTATTATATGAATATGTAAACATATATGTCTATTATATAAATATGTCTGATTCATTGGAAAAGACCCTGATGCTGAGAAAGATTGAAGGCAGGAGGAAAAGGGGATGAAATAGGATGAGATGGTTGGATGGCATCACCTACTTGATGGACATAAGTTTGAGCAAGCTCCGGGAGTTAGTGATGGTCAGGGAAGCCTAGTGTCCTGCAGTCCATGGGGTGGCAAAGAGTTGGACATGACTGGGCGAATGAACTGAACTGATGTCTGTACTGATATGGCTAAATGAATTAAAGCGAATGAATCAGAAAATAATTGGGAAAAATGAAAAGCTTTTCTGTATAGTAGAATGTTAATAATAAATGTAGAAAAAACAATAGACTGCAAAGACACTACAGGCCTACTATTATTATGGTAATTGATTCAGAAGAGAATTGTTCAATGGAAACCAAGCTGATGGGTGGTGATTTGGTGGGAAATAGGATATTAATATAATCCTGGATTATGTCTCCATAAATTGAATATATCAGTTACAAAAGGTAGGAGAGGAAGGTGATTATGTGGGGAAACCTGGTTAAAAGAATATGACCAGGTGTTAAAGGTCAACATCCCCACTGATAGGCAGCATCAACATTGTGGGCCCCTCATGTGAAGGATGGAGAAAAGTGCATGATTTCTGTAGTTTCTCTACTGTGAAAGCATATCTTGAGTCCAGTAATGAGGAAACCGCAGGTGGATCCAAATTCAGGGTCATTCGACAATATTTAAGGTCAACATTTTTTATTTTGTTTTTTTGTTTGTTTGTTTTTGTATATTAATTTTTTTACTTGACCATGCCATGTGTCATATGGGATCTAGTGTTCTGACCAGGAATCGAACTTGTGCCTCTTACACTGGCAGCTCAGAGTCTTAGCCACTGGACCATCAGGGAAGTTCCTTGATCTACATTTTTTAAAGCTGTGAGGCTCAAGAACACAGACAAGAGAGGAAGTCTTCCACTTAGGAGAAAGCAAAAGAAACAATAACAAATTAATGAAATATGTACTCCTGAATGGAATACTGAACTAATAAAATAGGAGATTTGACTTGCATAGTTAGTGAAATTTGAAAGCTATATAAGGATTAGAGGATTATGTCACATCAATTATGATTTCCTAACTTGAAGGATTATACAGTAAGGGTAATAGGGCACCCCAACTATTACTTGTTGTATGGCTCAGAAAAAGGCGGCTAATAATGGACATAAATACATATATATAGAATTGAGAGTTAACAGCTGGGGAATTCTTTGTATAACCTATTTAAAATATGGTGGTATTGACTAAGATCTATAGGTGCAATTGGGACTTGAATCTAACTCAGGATCAATATTCATTATCACATTTCAGTACAATTTGTAATTTTGTTACCATTGACAATATTTTCTGGGATGCCTTGTCTTATTTCTGACTTTGCTTCTAAATTTGACCTGACGTCTTCTTGACCATGTGACTATCTCTCTCACAGTTGTGATCCATCAGCCTCTGGCCTTTCCCATCCTTGATACTCACAGTCAGGCTAGAGCCTGTGCAGTTGATTCTGTGGAACTGTAATGGTATACTCTTTTTATATATACTTTTGTTTTTAATGGTTAGCTGCTATTTTTTCAATATTTATTTTTATTTCATTGGCTGTGCTGGGTCTTAGTTGCAACATGCAAAATCTTTGTTCATCATTGTGTCATACAGGAATTTTTTAATTTTTTTAAGTTGTGGCTTGTGGGATCTTTAGTTGCATCATGTAGGATCCAGCTCCCTGACCAAGAATCAAACCTGGGTCTCCAGGACTGGAAGCATGAGTCTTAGCCGCTGGACCACCAGGAAATTTCTCTTTAACAGTATATTTGTAATTTCACTGCTGTGATAACTATACCACAGCCCTAACAGCATTGTTAGGGGTGAAAGAGCATGTTGGAACTAGAAGGGAACTTGTAAGATGATGCAGTCCAACTCTTTCATTTTATAATTGAGCAAAGTGGATTCCAGAGAGCTGACGTAATTTTCCTAATATCAGCTGTGTAATTAATGGCAGAATCATTATGTGTACTTTGGTCTCTGACTCCCAGCCACTGCTCTTCAACAGCTGCTATGTAGAAATCCTGCATTTGGTTCATAGAGCCTTGTAAATGTAGCTGTCTATTTGATGGGAAGGTTAGCATATATTGGGTGTGTTTAGTCACCCAGCTGTGTCCGACTCTTTGCGACCCCATGGACCGTAGCCCTCCAGGCTCTTCTGTCCATGGGATTCTCCAGGCAAGAATACTGGAGTGGGTTGCCATTTCCTTCTCCAGGGGATCTTCCAGACCCAGGGATCGAACCTGCATCTCTTGTGTCTTCTGCATTGGCAGGCAGAGTCTTTACCACTGCACCGCTCAGGAAGCCCTAAGCATACAGTGGGGCACACTTTACTCACTTTGCTGATCAGTCTATCAGTCCTGAAGAGATTAAGAGCCCTAGCACTATATGCTCCTTGCCTTTATTCTACCACACCCCCTCTTTGTTGTTCCTCTTACATACCAGGCATACTCCAGCCTAAGGGTTTATCCTACCTAGTCTTTTCAGGCTGTTATAACAAGTTATCATAGACACGGTGGCTTAAACAACAAACGTTTACTTTCCCAATTCTGGAGGCTGAAAATTCCAAGATCAAGGTGTTAATATGGTTGAGCCCTGGTGAGGGCTGTCTTCCAGCAGGCAACCACCTTCTTGCTCGGTCTTCACATGGTGAGAGAGATAGTGTTCCAGCCTTTTCACCTTCTTAGTATAAGGATATTAATACCATCATGGGGGTTTCACTCTCCTGACCTTGTCTAAGCCCAGTCACCTTCCAAAAGCTCTTCTTCCAAAGATCATCACATTGGGAGGGAGAGCTTCAACACATGCATTTTGGGGGGCACACAAACATTCATTCCATAGCAGGGCCTTTGCTCTTAGCCATTCCCTCTGCCTGGCATGCTCCTCCCCAGATAACCTCTTGTCAAATTTCCTCCTCCCCTTCAAGCCTGTCTCAGTCTCTCAGTATGATGGATACTTATCACCATGTTCAGTTCCACAAACTGCACCACCTGCTCCTCCATTATCCCTGAGCCAAGTAAAAGTACCTGGTTCTACTTTTTCTTTTTTCCATTATTTTAAAATTTTATTTCTTATGTTTATTATTCATTGTCTGTTTCTCTTATCATAATATAAGATCACAGAGCAAGGACCTTTGCTTCACTGACTGATGGGCACAGTGCACAGGGCAGTGTCTGACACATAATATGCACACGATAAATGTTCAATGAGTGACTCCATTAGAGTTATTCTGTAAATCCTTGGCTAGACCAATGGAAATAATTATACTGAGAGGTTTAGACAAGTGGTTCTCAAAGCCTAGTTCCCACATCCATGGAATTAGCATTACCCAGAATCTGGTTATAAATGGACTTGTCAGGTCCCAAATCAGACCTACTGAGTCAGAAACTCTGGTTTTAAGGCCCACTTGTGTTTTAACAAGCTTATTGAGTCTGATGCACTTTCAAGTGTGAAACAATTGGTTTTCCAAACCAGTAATCCCTAACAGCTGTCTGAACAAACCAGAGGCAGTCAGGTAGACAAAAATAATGTGTAACTCATGTCTTTCTATATTTTAAAATTTGCAGCAAATAATCATACTTTTGGTAAGTCAGAGAGTCATGCTCCATGACAAAGCAAGAAATAAACTAGGAGGAACAAGTTCAAGGGTTGCTGCTGTAGGAGAGGAGCTAGTATTACCACTGCCCTACTCCCCTTCCCCAGCTCACCATATACTGTTACCTGCCTGTAACCTGTCCCTACCCGACTCAATGGGAAGGGCCATTGTGGACCTGACCAATCACGTCATAATTCTCTGCTCCTTTTCTGATTTGTTAAATTATATGCCTTTCCAAGTTTCTTTGCACTATTCATGTAGTGTTTGTTTCTATTACTGGACAGCATTTGGAGAGGAGGTTGCATAAAAAGCACCCCTGTTTTAACTTGACTCCAGATTTTAATCAGGCAGAGGAGGCTACAACCCAGACTCTCTTTTGAAATAAAAAATATCACTTTTAATTTGTTTAAATATACATTGCTAAGATAACTACTTGAGATTCCATCTTATCCATCATTTTGTTATTTAAAGTCACTAGTGATAAGACACAGTCCTCTTAGACTTTCCTGGTGGTACAGTGGATAAGAATCCGCCTGCCAAGACAGGGGACACAGGTTCGATCCCTGGTCCAGGAAGATTCCACATGCTGTGGGCAACTAAAGCCCATGCACCACAACCACAGGAGCCTGTGCCCTAGAGCCTGTGAGTTGCAACTACTGAAGCCACTGTGCCTAGAGCCTGTGCTCTGCAAGAGAAACCACCACAGTGAGAAGCCCGCACACCGAAATGAAGAGTAGTCCCAGCTCACCGCAACTAGAAAACGCCTGTGTGCAGCACAGCCAAAAATAAATAAATTAAAAAAAAAAAAAAGACATGGTCCTTTTCCTGAGGGAACACCTAGTCTAGTGGAAAATCATCTGAGTAAATCAGAGGTGATACAGGAGTAAAATACGAGCAGAAAGGGCAAGGCAAGCCTGCACTGTAGTTGCATTTCTATGCATGCTGAGTCACGTCAGACTCTGTATTTGACTCTTTGGGACCTCATGGACTGTAACCCACCAAGCCCCTCTGTCCATGGGATTTTCCAGGCCAGAACACTGGAGAGGATTGCCATTTCCTTCTCCAAGGGATCTCCCCAACCCAGGGATTGAACCCACACCTCCTGCATTGGTAGGCAGATTCTTTAGCACTGAACCACCTGGGAAGCCCATTACAGGCACTTAAAGACAGAGAAGAGTATATCCTAGAATGTTAGGTGTTAAGGAATATCAGTAGTCATCCAGAAGCTTGATGGTTAAACTAAGTTAGGGAAACTCTGATGAAGGTACAACAGTTTTATACTTTCTGCTAAAATCAGGATGACTTTGTGGTATTATTCTTTTTGTATTTCTGATGCCTCAGTTAATTTATTTAAGAGGTGTCTGCTCTTTCTCTTGGATGAAAGAAACTTGATAGGAAAAACGTATACCTGAAATGTGCACCTTAGATTAACTGACAGCTCCAAATCATGACAGTGGTTGTGTTCACAATGGAAAATTCTACGTACAGGAGGCTCAGAGCAGGACGGCAGCAGGGGCACCTCCCTCTTTTCTCTGTGCACTATGCTAGGGGAGCAGTGGGTTCAGAGGATTACACAGAAGGTTGTCAGGCCGCTCCCTGTGGCATGGGACATTGCCCATGATTAGTCACATTTCAAAGTATGCTTGATCAAATGGGTATTTTTCTGACTCTAAATCATCCAGGAATACCAAGAAACTGTATCTACTAAGAAAAAGAGCCATGTATAATTCAAGTCTGTGTTAATTAGCCACTCAAGGATCCTTATTATTTTAGATATTTTCAGTACATCAAAGACTTAATAGACATTATTCATGTGACTGGATTAAGAAAGTACTGTTAAGTGAAATACCTAGTTCATTTGATCTGAAATTAATGTTTTATCAAATTCATCTTCATAACATTCAAGGTGATAAGAAATTTGATGACCTCGTGGTCTTTGATGAACCAGACTGTGTGCCATAATCACATAAGATTTCATGGATTCTTTCATGGAAGTGACTGCAGACTGGCATAGGCAGAGTATTGCTTCAGTTGCATGTACTGGGAGAAACACAGAACAACCAAAGGGAATGAAATGGTTAAAGATATAGCCCTTCATCCACTTAGAATAAAATTCCCATTGCTTTGTAAAGGAATTCTGACTCCAGTTTATGAGAGGCTGGGCTAGTAGAATGCTGTGTAGTCACCAGACTAATAATTCAGGGTGTGGGGGAGGAGAGTTGGAAAGACTCTCTGAGGAACATAAAACTGTCTTTACATCTTTCCATTTAGGTCCACTGTCTGATTCAGCTTGGAAGGCTTTCTTTATTTTTTTAAAAATTCACTACCCTCTGAACTGACCAAAGTGAATTGCACTAGGATCTCAATAGTATTTGCAGTGAAATATCCTGTGCCAGTCACATACATTCACATACCCCTTCTTGGGGAATGTTCCTTGTAGATGCATGTGCACTTTTTGGTCCTTATTGGTCTTGTACACAGTGTTTATACACTACTGTATCAGTGACAGGTAAGGTATTGATGACATCCCCAAAACTAGTTCCCATCATTTAATAATTCCTTTAAAAGAATCAGGCAGTGGTAACCATAAAGTGATTTATTAACACAGCAAAAATGAAAGTATGTTTTAAGTTCCAATTGTAGTGATATTTTGTCTAGAGGACACTGATTTCATTTTACCATGCTGCTTCTGTAAATGGAAGGGAAACAGAATTATGATTCAAATTACTAGCATAATGAAAAATCATTTGTATTCCTTTTTATTGTGTGGGCAGACACCTGGTGAATAAGATAACCACGTATTACTGAGAAGAGCTTTACAGGGAGAGGGAGGCAAAATCCTCATTAAATATCTGTCAAGTGTTTAAAATTATAAAGTCATGAGGGGGTGTAAAATTTAATGTTACTTACAATGCAAGATCTACTTTAGCCAGGATTAATAGCAAATTTTTAAACACAGTGAACAGTTGTGAGTTTCTTATTAAAAGGGCTTTTGAAAGGGTTATGGTTACAGGTAGTTCAAAAGTGCTGACAAGTGAGGTTGGCACAGTTGTACATTTGAGACCTGTCAGAGCTAACAAATTCAGAGCATGACATACTGGGATTGAAGGGAGGTGAAATGTATTCAGTGAATGTGCTGTTTTTTTCCTCCATGTTGGTTAGGCTTTGCACAGTGTGAAAATAAGTATTCTGTGTGCTCTCCACCACAGTCTGATGCCTTCGCATTGAATGTTATCTCGATATTACATTTGAAACTTTCCCACCAATTCCTTTTGTTTTCTATCCTAAGTGTCCTGGATACAGATAAAAGACCTTAGAGAACTAACTTGAATTTCAAGTCCAAGTTCTTCCCTTCAAGGAAGATCTTTTGGGAGATTGACCAGAGTTCTGACAGGAAGCACAGGGCACAGGAGATTAGATTCTGAAGACAAATTAATAAAGGAATGATTTACAAAGCCATGTTCAGAGATTGGGAAATGAACAGAGGATGCTAAGGCATCTGGGAATTAGTGACTGTGAAAACTGGGAACCCTTTTAATTCTTAGACCCATTAGAGGTAACAGATGGAAACATGGGGAAGTCATGCCCTAGTAAGTATTGGTTGTTTGGATATAGCTACCTCCAGAAACATGATGCCAGAACATGGAAATTTCTGGGGGGAGAAATATCCAGAATTCTGTCTCCTACCCCAAGTCTCTTGCAGATACACCCCACTGGCCAAACTAAATCAGAAGTAAGAAGGCAAGATAGCTTTGGGGGTGAAATAAAAGCAGTATCAGGAACACAGTGGGAAGAGAAGTGCAGAGAACGCTAAAGGGTGAGGTGCAAAATGAGGATAAGGCTGCTCATTGGATACGACTGGATAGAAGAGAGTGGCATAAATAATTAATCTCCCTTTTGGACATTGTTCTGAAGAGATACACTTACTGGCGATGTCACAGAGAAGAAAAAATCCTGACTCCATGCTTAATCTATTTTTTTAGCTCTAACCCTTATTCTCTCTTGTCTTCTTGGTTATGCTGGCTCTGCACCTTTTGTGAAAGAATGTTGTCTATAGGATACCCCCTTCTCAAGGTTCTAAGCTTTAAAAGGATAACACTTTTCCATTCATATAGAAATAAAAAGTTGCAGAACAGAGAATAATATGTGTCTTATTGGAGATTTATAGAAACATTGTGACCAGACCTACATGGACAGATGCAAAAACAAAGGATTCTAGCACCAAGACCCGTTTGTGACAACCAGCCACACCCCTCCACTTCTAGTATAAAAGAAGCCTGATGTCCTTCAACTTATTGGCCTGTTGTGTGGTGAGCAGTACAAGCTTGGGTTCAGTGACAGTCAGGATACAATAATTGTCAGCTAAATCCTTTCTCCTTGGCTTTATGTGAAAGTATTACTTTCATTTTGAAGTTTATAAAGTCAAGAAAAGGGTCAGTTGAGAAGAACTAGATCCATGTGGTTGAAACAATTACATATACTACTTATAACAGCTTATGCACCTTTCCATTTTTTTTCAACTACAAACAAAACAGGGTTTCAACTAGGAAGCTGGGCAAAGTGTCAGCTCGTTATGGAACACAGAAGTGCTTTTGGAGAAATTCAATTAGTTGCTGGAGCTAGTTTGTCAGGATTAGGGAATCAGGGAACCCTTTGACTGTACATGAAAACCCAGGGCTCATCCTTAGTGATTCAGATACCAGACTGATAGCAGACTAATTCAGACTCTTCTAGTTGGTGGGCCCAGGATTACTGAAGCAGCCTCCTTACTGACTAAGATGGGCTTAGTACCAGGGCAAGTTCAAGTCTGGAAGCAAAAGTCACCAGTGGCTATAGCTGTAAGTTATTGAGTACACAGCCATCTACAGTCTTTAGAGATAGTTAAGCAGTTGGAAATGTTTTTTAAGCAGTGTAAATGCTTTCTACTTATTGAAGGAGGAGACTTTACAGTAAATTAGTCCTTGTGACATTCTGAATTCAAAATATTCAAACTTCTTAAGCATATGTGAATAATTTGCTCATACTGACCTCTGAAGATAATATAAAAGATAATTTTGTTATTATATCTCAATGGCATAGGACAGTGGCATAGGACTGATGACTTAGACAGTACATTTTTAGTATTTTAATATTTATTCTTGGAGAGTCAAGATACTAATGTTTTAATTTTAAAAAATTACATTCAATAATATGTTAGAATATTTTAAAGTCAGAAAGTGCAGCATAAAAAAAGCCCATGATACTATCATTTAATTAAAATATTCTGACTTCTCATTTAACTATGACAATGCAACTAAAATTAATTAGACCCACAATTAATGAGACTGAATGTCTTCTTATGCTCTATTATATCAGAATGAACATAATACCTCATTTTGTATAAGAAAAGATATAAATTGACCTAATTGGAAGAAAATTACAGAATGTTTAACACTGTGCATTTCTCAGTTTATTAAAATTTGCTAACCTATATAACAAGTTGGTTTGAAAAAGGCAGAGGAACCAGAGATCAAATTGCCAACATCTGCTGGATCATTGAAAAAGCAAGAGAGTTCCAGAAAAACATTTACTTCTGCTTTGTTGACTTATGTCAAAGCCTTTGACTGTGTGGATCACAATAAACTGTGGAAAATTCTGAAAGAGGTGGGAATACCAGACCACCTGACCTGCCTTTTGAGAAACCTGTATGCAGGTCAGGAAGCAACAGTTAGAACTGGACATGGAACAACAGACTGGTTCCAAATAGGAAAAGGAGTACATCAAGGCTGTATATTGTCACCCTGCTTATTTAACTTATATGCAGAATACATCATGAGATGTATTCTGGGGTGGATGAAGCACAAGCTGGAATCAAGATTGCCAGGAGAAATATCAATAACCTCAGATATGCAGATGACACCACCCTCATGGCAGAAAGTGAAGAACTAAAGAGCCTCTTGACGAAAGTGAAAGAGGAGAGTGAAAAAGTTGGCTTAAAGCTCAACATTCAGAAAACAAAGATCACGGCATCTCATCCCATCACTTCATGGCAAATAGATGGAGAAACAGTGGACACAGTGACTGACTTTATTTTTCTGGGCTCCAAAAGCACTGCAGATAGTGACTGAAACCATGAAATTAAAAGACGCTTACTCCTTGGAAGGAAAGTTATGACCAACCTAGACAGAGGTTGCTGAGACATTACTTTGTCAACAAAGGTCCGTCTAGTCAAGCCTATGGTTTTTCCAGTAGTCATGTATGGATATGACAGTTGGACTATAAAGAAAGTTGAGTGCCGAAGAATTGATGCTTTTGAACTGTGGTGTTGGAGAAGACTCTTGAGCATCCCTTGGACTGCAAGGAGATCCAACCAGTCCATTCTTAAGGAGATCAGTCCTGGGTGTTCATTGGAAGGACTGATGCTGAAGCTGAAACTCCAATACTTTGGCCACCTGATGTGAAGAGCTGACTCATTTGAAAAGACCCTGATGCTGGGAGGGATTGAGGGCAGGAGGAGAAGGGGATGAAAGAGTATGAGAAGGTTGGATGGCATCATTGACTCGATGGACATGAGTTTGGGTGGACTCCGGGAGTTGGTGATGGCCAGGGAGGCCTGGCGTACTGTGGTTCATGAGGTTGCAAAGAGTCGGACGTGACTGAGCGACTGAACTGAACTGAACCTATATATAACAAAAGTTACGTGGAGTTTTGTGACTTTCAACAATATCTTTTTCAAGACACATCCAATGTTCAGATTGTTATTTGTTTTGAGTCATTGGATATGTTTATGCCATTTTGTGTATTCATTATCCATACATCATATAGTTTACTAAATATGCATTTTATGTAGTTACTTTAGCTACTTTGGGATTCCTGTAGTTATCTCCATGTTATTATCAATAAAATTATAAACTATCAGTGTATTAACACTTTAAAATATGTATTTTTATCCATCCTCTTTGAGAACAGGAGGTCAAATCAAATAACATATTTTCATGATTCTAGGAGTATTGTAAACAATCAGTACAAGAAAGCAAACTTTGAGTTTGAAATGCATGTATCAATTAGAAAAAATGTTTTAATGTTTTTGTTTTCACTTGTAAAATGGTGTAGCCACTATGGAAAACAGGTTGGCAATTTCTTTAAAAGTTAAACATCAAATTGCCATATTGACTCAGCAATATACTCCTATACTCCTAGGTGTGAAATAAAATTCATATTTTATGGCAAGAGAAGAAAAATTTAAGCAAAATCTTCTCTGCCCTTTGGCCTCTTTTCTCCCCTGACTGCATTGTGTATCTGCATTATGTGTGGACAAAACCTCCCACTGCAGAGACACCTGCTTAATCATAAAGACCAACGTTTTCCTAGAATCAATAAGATAGCTCCTTAAAAATAACATTCCTGAATCTGCCTGCCAATGCAGGGGACATGGGCTCAATCCCTGCACCAGGAAGGTTCCACATGCCACAGGGCAATTGAGCCCACGCTTAACTGCTGAAGCCCTCATAACCCTAGAGCCCATGATCTACAATACGAATGAGAAGCAACCACAATGAGAAGCCTACACTTTGCAACTGAAGAGCAGCCCTGGATCCTCATGACTAGAGAAAGCCCACATGCAGCAATGAAGACCCAGCGCAGCCAAACATTTTAAAAGATAAATAAAAAAAAATAATAACATTCCTTCTTGATTTTATAAGGGGTCACTCAGGGCTTAGATCTGGATTATGTAAGCTGTCAGTAACACATCATTTAATGTACACCTCCCTACTCAAAAGACTTACATAACTGTGCCTTGAGTTCTAACGGGTAGAACAGTTCTCATAGTGTCCTGAGAGGCATTTCCTGGATTATAATCCTCAAATTTGGCTCAAAGGAAAGTTTCCATTTCTTTCTCAGATTGATTGATTCATTTTTCGTCAATATAGGTATATATCCAAAATAATTGAAAGCACAGACGAGAACAGATATCTGTGCAATCATGTTCACTGCAGTAATGTTCACAACAGCCAAATGTGGGCCCTGTGTGTTCATCAACAGATGAATGGATAAACAAGTTGTAGCGTATACATAGAATACACTACTATTAAGTTATAAAAAGGGAAAAACTTTGACATATGCTACAATACAGATGAACCCTGAAAACATTACACTAAGTGAAATAAGAGCTTCCCTGTTGGGTCAGTGGTAAAGAATCTGCCTGCCAGTGTAGGAGACATAGGTTTGATCTTCCCTGGGTTGGGAAGATCCCCTGGAGAAGGAAATGGCAACCCTCTCCAGGATTCTTGCCTGGGAAATCTCCTGGACAGAGGAGCCTGGCAGGCTACAGTCCACGGGGTTGCAAAAGAGTCATACACAACCTAGCAACTAAACAAGTGAAATAAGCCAGACATAAACAAATGTTAAATAGTTTCACTTACATGAGGTCTGCAGAATAGGAAAATTCATAGAAACAGAGAGCAGAATAAGATTATCAAAGTCTGTAAGGAAAGAAAAACTAATTATTATTTAATGAATACTGAGTTTATGTGTGTTGAAAATAATGAAAAAGTTTTGGACATAGACAGTGGTAATGGATACATAGGCTTATGAACGTAATTAATGCCACTGATGGTGGAGCAAAATTTGCCACCCCAAACTGTCTCTTTGGAAAGCATATTTTTTCAAGCTGAAAACAATCAAGACCCAAAAGACTCAAGAAGAAACTCTGCCTTTCCCCCTAACTGCCTCAGAAGAATTTAGAAAGAGGGCCTACCAGAGATATTACCAGAGATATCTACAAAAAATGTGGGCTATGTGTGGTGAGAGAAGCTCAGAGCGTTCCACTTTCTGTGTTCAATTGTCTCTGCATGACCTAGCAAATATTTGTTTACCAAACATTCACTTTTCCATTTACAAGTTAATTGCCTTCATTCCCTACTGATTGAGAGGAATTGGGTAAGGAAGAAAGGAACTGGTGGATTATTAGACAGGCTTTGAAGGAAATCTGAAATGCTACAGATGGCATGCAAGCAGAAGGAAAATCATAAGAGACACATTGAGTCAGGAAACAGTTTATTTTTAAAGCATGGGGTGCTTGGAAAAGAAACGATGAGAGATAAGGCAGCAAGTGAAGATCTATCTTGGGAAGCTGAGATTATGCTGTTCCACTACTGATAGCCCTTGAACTATTTTTGTGTGTGTATGCCAAGCCACTTCAGTTGTGTCATCTTTGCGACGCCATGGACTATAGCGTGCCAGGCTCCTCCGTCCATGGTATTCTCCAGGCGAGAATACTGGAGTGGATTGCCATGCCCTTCTTCAGGGAATCTTCCCAAACCAGGGATTGAACCCACATCTCCTGTGCCTCCTGCATTGCAGATGGACTCTTTTTTTTTTTTTTTAATTTTTTTTGGTGCACCGTTCCTGGAAGTACTGCAATACCAAGTCGATGCGTGGAGTGGACGGAGCAAGCTCCTATTCCAACTCCCAGCTCCAAAAATCTGCAGATGGACTCTTTACCACTGAGCCACCTGAGAAACACTTGGAACCAAAAAAGACTCCAAATTACCAGAGCAATCTCGAGAAAGAACAAAGTAGGAGGTATCACACTTCCCAATTTCACACTATGTTACAAAGCTATGGCAATAAAAACAGCATGTTGCTGGCATGAACACAGACACATAGACCAAAGAAACAGATGCAAAAGCCCACTCATAAATCCACACGTATATGGTCAACTGATATTTGGTAAAGGAGCCAAGAAAACTTAATTGGGAAAAGATAATCTCTTCAATAAATGGTACTGAGAAAAGTTGATAGCCACACACACCAGAATAAAACTGGATCCTTACCTTACACCAGTCACAAAAATTAACTTGATAAATGTAAAACAACCAGGGAAGAAATAAATTAGGAGTTTAGGATTAACATATGTAACATTAACATATGTCTATGTAAAATAGACAACCACTAAGGACCTACTGTATAGCACAGGGAACTATACTCAGTATTTTGTAATAACCTATAAAGGAAAAGAATCTGAATCATATACAAATATATATCTGAATATGTATGTACACATATATATACATCTGAATCACTGTGCTATATACCTGAAACTAATACGATATTATAAATCAGCTATAGTTCAGTTTCTAAAAAATGTACATCAGAGGACATGAATGGATGAAAAGAATTATAGATAATGGAAGACAGAATAGGAAAGGTAGTATTGAAATCTTAGCTCTTTCAAGATTAAAATATTTGATAGGAGACGGTGCCAGAACTAGAGGAAACATTTGATAGTGCCATTGTTTTTCTTTTTCTTTTTTTAATTTAAATTATTTATTTACTTTACAACATTGTGTTGGTTTTGCCATACAGTGACTTGAATCTGCCATGGGTGCACATGTGTCCCCATCCTGAACCCCCCTCCCAACTCCCTCCCCATCCCATCCCTCTGGGTTTCTTTGTGAATTGTTTACATAGGTGGTTATTAAGGTCATAATGTCAATTTTAATTTTGGCAAACTTTGTTCACCAAAAATCCTTGAAAATTTCACTTTATTGAAGTATGCTTGACAGAAGACTTACAGGTGGGCTCATAACACCTGATTTTCTAGTTAATTTTCAAGAAACAAAATCATTCTAGAGCAAATTATTTTACATTAAAATTGACATAACAAAGTTAATTGCTTTTAAGTAGTGAGAAGATGATTGAGTAGGAGACTTAAGTGTATTTTGACTAAAAAGTAAGCCCACATAAATTAAATATAGCTTCCTTATTAAAAGAAAAAACCCTTCATAAGCAGTTTTTCTTTTTTAAATTTTAGAGGAACTTGCTAGGGGAATGAAATAGGGAGATAAGAATAATATCAGCATCTTCTGTGTTTTTTAATGATTTTTTCAAGGTTAAAGTTTCATTTATTTTTGTGGAGATGCCGGTGGAAGCACAATTTTTCTTGCATGCTTCCCACTGCCCACAGCCCCTTTGCTGGCCTCAGAGTAGTGACATAATGAAAAATTAAGTGCTGAGCCTCTTACCAAAAAGCCCTCAATCAGGAGTTAGTGAGCTACTTTTTTTTTTTTCCCCCCACTCATTTCTCTATTTTAAAAAATGCCCAAATTGCTCAAAGAGAGCTAAAGTCAGAGATGAAACAGAATCTGGAACCACAAAGTTTGGAGTTGGGTTGATCTGGGCTTGGACTGTTTAAGAGCTGGTGGAACATGGGTTGGTGCATCCATATTAAAGCTTTGGAAAATCACCTGGTTCTGTCATCAGTTGTAGGGGGTGGAATCTCATTCTTCCAATTTCTAATACTTTATCACTGGACAAATCTCTTAACCCCCGTAAGCCTTCATTTTTCTCATGTATAAATGAGGACATGAAAATCAATACTAACTTCACAGGTTTACAGGGAGGATTGTATAGAGTGGTATTTGTGACCTACTCAGGGAACTGCTGGCATGTGGTGTTATTCAGCAAACTGGAGATGCTGTAATCCCCAAGAAATGTTCTCCCAAGAAAGTGTCTCTGAGTACTTCTTCAAGATAGAATTGTTGGTACTGAAAAACACAAAGAAATTTTCTACATCAGCTCTGTCAATCAAGGAGTTATTAGACCATCTTGGGAAGGTTTGTTATATAGAAAGTTAATTAGCAATGAAGAGCAGAGTGGGGTTGGCAGGCTTAATATGAGGGAAGTGACAGAGCATAGGAAATGTCTGGAGGAGTTAAGGTCTTCAGCAGATATTTCAGACTGGCTGCACTACTTTCTCTCCTTTGAGATTCCCTCGTATTCCCCCAAGGCTACTTATAACAACAAAGGCCAGTGTTCCCGGATCTGATCTGCCTTTCTTGACCTTTCCTTTGGTCCACCTGAGTTATCCGATCCTTTCATCTTACAATATCTTCTTTTTTCATTAACGTGTAACTAAATGAAGCCTGTTCATTTAATCCTCTGTTCATGGGATTTCCCAGGCAAGAATACTGGAACAGGTTGCCATTTCCTTCTCCAGGGGATCTTCCCAACCCAGGTCTCCTGCATCACCAGTGGATTCTTTACAACTGAGCCACCAGGAATTCTAGGACAAACTTGTGTTTATTTGTTTATTTATTTTAATGCTTCAAAGTAGGTTGTCTTACAAGCAATGCTAGAGACTTTCAATTTGTGAACTCGAATTTCAAATATGACTTTTCCACTATCTGGCAATCCTACTAAACTCCAGGATGCTCACTTTCTCATTCACCATATTTATGCTACTGTCCTCCTCAAGCGTCCATTACCAGCTCTCCTTTGCAGCTTTCTTGACTTATTAAACTTGCTTCAGGTTTTTCAATAACACAGATTTAGTAACTGTCCCCATCTGCTGTCTATGAAGGCTACCAAGCCATTTGAATCCCAAGGTATACCATTTGTCTTATCCTTTGCATATTTACTAATGTAGCTTGACAAATAAGAGAAAGAACTCCAGTCTTGCAATCATTTCCCATGTGAAAGGCTATGTATCATGCTATCATGCAAAGTAAGTCCAATAGCACCCTTCCAGTGTGGCTTTCCTGGGCATCTTTCCTTCCAGCAATATTTTAGAGATTCAGGTCACATTCCTGTTGGAGACCATTTTCAACACATGGCCTCTGTGGTCACCACAGAGGCAAGAGAGAAGCGATAGAGCAGACTTAACAGCTTTAGTTCAGATGCAGCATTTTATTTATTGCTATGATCCTTTTGTGGAAACTAATCGTATGGTCCTATCTATACCCAAGACAAACAGAAAATACAGTTGTGTGCTCAGAAAGAAGAAATGGCTTGGTGCTTAATTTGCCACATTATAGATGAAGTATTCTTGTTCCTATAAAATACAAACCCCTTCACATGTGCTCTGTGCTCTGTTCTTGCTCAACTTATCAGGAACTCTACTTCTGGAATTTTTATTTCTCCCTCCTAACAATTTCTCTTCTTTCATTAGATCATTACTGTGAGTATATAAACATACTTCCATCCTTTTATATCTTTTATCATAAAGAACAACAACAACAAAAACTACCAAAGAATACTTGCTTCGCCCCTTTGCTTCTCTATCCCCCAGGTTTCTAACAGCATTCAAACTTCTTCAAAGAGTCCCATTTCTGTGTGCCTTCTGTTTCCTGGCAGGTTGCTAACTGGTACATGCCTTATAATGAGGAGAGAAATTGGGTATGGAAACTCAAGTTAGATACTAAGGTCTTGTGTTTATAACTGTCACCATGGTGACAGAGAAATTTTTAAAACTGTCGATGGGTAAATTTCAGAAATAAAAATTCTAAAATCTGAAATTCAATATAAATGCATCAGCTTATGACAGACAAAGAATACCTATTTCCACACTGTAAAAAAGCTCATCCTGAAATTGTTACCTCTTCTACATCTGTGCATTCTGCCCCCAGTAATCTAGTAGACATCAATGCCATCAGTGATGCCATCTTAAAAAATAAAAAACAACACATAATTTTTCTTTGACCCTCCTACATGCCTTTTTAACTACCACTCCACTTTCTTATACCATTTAAAACTTGGAGTTTATACCATCTTTGCTTTCTCGTTTTCAATTTCTGTCTTCCATCCCATTTGATAGAACTTCCATCTCCAGCACTCAACAGACATTGTCAAAGACCTTACATGTTGGCAAATTCATTTTTGATGTTTTAATTTTATGAACAATTATCCTCTAAATCCTGGAGCGCCTGAGGGCTTCTCTCACTATATTCCCTTCGTAGGTGATCTCATTCCAAATGCAAGGCTTTAAGTACTTTTTTTTATATACAAATACCTCCCAAACCTATATCTCCAGCCAAGACCACTTCCCAGAACTCTAGACTCATATATCAAATACTAACACTTGATATATTTATTTTACTATCCAATTTGTATCTGTAACATACCATGGCCAACGAAGAATTTTAATCCATTCCCAGAGATCCTGCTTTTCCTCTGGTCTTCAAGTCAGTAATTGGTACCACTACCCACCAAATTGACCAGTTAATGAATTAATCTCAATTCATCTCATTTCCTCACCCCTACATTCAATCTATCAGCAAGTCATGCTGACTCCTGTTAAGTGTAGCTTTGACACTTTCTGTAAGTGGATTCACTTACATCTTTCCATCCATTGATATCATCCAGGAAAGGTTACTAGGCTAGTAAGATTGCTGGGCTAGGTTATTGCAAAAAGGCCTCCACAGGTCTTCCTGTTTCCATTTTTGCAGCTCTTGTCATTAACCCATTATTATGTATAAAAGTAAGGCAGACTATATTACTCCCAGCTCAGTGAGTTCAGTTGCTCAGTTGTGTCCGACTCTGCGAATCCATGGACTGCAGCACGCCAGGCCTCCCTGTCCATCACCAATTCCTGGAGCTTGCTCAAACTCATGTCCATCGAGTCGGTGATGCCATCCAACCATCTCTGTTATCCCCTTCTCCTTCTGCCTTCAATCTTTCCCAGCATCAGGGTCTTTTCCAGGGAGTCAGTTCCTTGCATCAGGTGGCCAAAGTATTGAAATTTCAGCTTCAGCATTAGTCGTTCTAATGAATATTCAGGATTGATTTCCTTTAGCATTGCCAACAAAGGTCGGTCTAGGTAAAGCTATGGTTTTTCCAGTAGTCATGTATGGATGTGAGAGTTGGACTATAAAGAAAGCTGAGGGCTGAAGAATTGATACTTTTGAACTGTGGTGTTGGAGAAGACTCTTGAGAGTCCCTTGGACAGCAAGGAGATCCAATCAGTCAATCCTAAAGGAAATCAGTCCTGAATATTCAATGGAAGGATTGATGCTGAAGCTGAAACTTCAATACTCCCAGCTACTAATATCATATTTAGATTAGTGTCTGATTTCTTTAACCTGCTAATTGATGCCCATCTGAGACAAGTCCTTCATTTCTCTCCAGCCTCAGTTCTGTCTACTTTGTCTCTCCCCCACCACTCTCCAGAAACACTGGCTTTATTTTTCTTCCTTATACGTGACAGGCTCATTCTATTGGCAAGCCTTTACTGTAGCTGCTCTCTCTATAAAAGCTCCTTTTGCCTGGCTTCCTTCTTGCTCTTTAGATTCCAGATTTAAATATCACCTTACAAGAAAGTAATTCAGTAATGACTAATTACTGATTCATATTAACTGCTAATAATTATTATTTTCTAATGATGTATTTAATACTACTTAGAAAAAGCTAATTACTACTTTAGTATAATGTAACCATCCTATCATTTACTAATACATCACTTTATTTCAATTTGGTGCAAGACATTATAATTAATTAGTATACTGGTTTATTGTCTCTTACTCACTAAAATATAAACTGTTAGTAAAGGCCTTGTCTATTTGTTATCCATTGATTTCTCTAAATATTAAGACAATTCCTGGAGTACTGCAGATATCTGGCAAATTTTTATTGAAAGCCTAAAAATAAAATTATATATTTGATGCAATATTTTCATCTGATATATTTATCAATATTTGTATTTTATTTGATACAGTATTTGTGTTTGTATTTGATATGTTATCTATATATTATTTTATGTTCCACAAACATCATTATTATTGGTGGTGATTTGTCTTATGTTGAATTTTTGGGAAACAAATACTAAGATATATATTTGTCATATTACATGCGTGCATGCTCAGTCACTTCAGTCATGTCTGACTCTTTGCAACCATGAGGGCTGTAGCCCACCAGTCTCCTCTGTCCTTGGGATTTTCCAGGCAAGAATACTAGAATGTGGTGCCATTTTCTCCTCCAGGCTATCTTCCCAACCCAGGGATTGAACCCATGTCTCTTGCTTTTCCTGCACAGCAGGCAGATTCTTCAGCACTGAGCCACTAGGGAAGACTAGATTTGTCATTTAGGAAGTAGTAATTAGTAATTAATATAAGGATGATATTATGGGTTGGATTGTATCCTCTATATGTATATGTTGATGTCCTAACCGTAATAGTACGTCAGGGTGTGACTCTAATCGAAAATATCATCCCTGCAGTTTTAATTAATTAAAGATGAGGTCATACTAGAATGGTGTGCATGCTCAGTCACTTCAGTCATATCCAATTCTTTGTAACCCTATGGACTATAAACTGCCAGGCTCCTCTGTCCATGATATTTTCCCAGCAAGAATACTGGAATGGGTTGCCATGCCCTTCTCTAGGGGATCTTCCCAACCCAAGGATCGAACCTGCATCTCCTCCACTGCAGGAAGATTTTTTTACTGCTGACCCACTGGGGAAGCCTTGGGGAAGGTTTGTAATCCCATATTACTCATGTCTATAAAAAGGGAAAAGCTGGATACAAATATGCACATGAGGAGAAAGTTATATGAAGATGAAGGCAGAGATCACATGATGCAGAAGAAACCAAAGGACCCCAAAGATTGCCAGCAAACCACTAGAATCATGGAACAGATTCTTCCTCAAAGACTTCAGAAAGAACCTACCTTTCACATCTTGACAACATACTTGTGGGACAATATGTTTCCCCTGTTTGTGCTGTTTTGTTTGTGGTACTTTGTTACTGTAGCTATAGCAAGCGAAAATAGTTCTTCAGAGCTGTTTTGATTGAGGCAAGGGTGTCAGGACTTGCACCCCCCATAAATAAAGGTAAAATTTACAAGATTTTTTGGTGGAGTGAAGAAGGGAAAGGAGAGTGAGACAGAAAGGTCAAGAATGACATCTGGTTTCTGACCCTTTCAACTAAAGCTTTGAGAAGCCCTTCCAGTGAAGGTGTCTGCTGCTCCAGGATTTGAAGAGTAAGTTTTCATGCATTGGATAGATAAATGAAAATGGGGTTAAGGGCTGGAAAGAATCACGAGGGCAGTAGAAAGAGTGAACACTGTGCATTAAAAGGAACACAGATGTGGAAGTACTGTGTTCACAAGTTACAAAATAGTCCCTACATCTGAAGGACTTTTGAAGAATATCAGCATATGAGGCTGAAAAGGTGGGTTTGGAAAAGATATCAAAATCCTTAAATGTGTGGTGACCATGTGATTTATTTTCTTACCTGGAATGTCTTTTAGAGTGAGAAGGAAGCTATCGCTAATTATGACAATACAGCTGTTACCAATGGGACTGTCCTAGGACTCTAGGATATGAGTTACTCTGCACTCTCTAAGGGGGCTGACTCTTATAAGCCATGGAATGTTGTTGGAGATCTTTGAAGGAGGGCAGGGAAATGATCAGAGAAAGATTTTAGAAAGGTTGGTGTGGAGCCTCTGTAGAGGTGGATATAGAATTTGCTTGTTCCTGTTAAAAAAATAAAACACAAACAACTTTTTGAACACCTTTACAAAGCTTGTAACTATTTCCTTGTATTTATTTCTCTCTCTCTCTCTCTCTTTTTTTTTTTTTTTGTCCACACCCCTTGGCTTGTGAGATCTGTTTCTGGAGCAGGGATCAAACAAGCTCACACTGCATTTGAAGTGTGAAGTCTTAACCATTGGACTACCAGGGAAATCCCTGCTTGTTCATTTTAATGAACAAGTTCATTTTAATTTCATCCAAATTATTACTTTATAAATAAGTTTTATGTATCATTTACCTTTAAATGGTTTTCCAGATTCTGTTTATCTTGATGAGACAAAATGTGACTCTTGTTTAAAGTGAAAGGACTATGTACTAAAGTTTTGACTATGTAAGAAAAGATATATGTGGAAATTTGCATGTATTTTCAGACACCAGGAGAGGACAACATAATTTTAACCCAATCTAAGTTTCTATACTCTTTCACCATTCTCCATTTAAGTCCATGCCAATTTGTTTTTGCTAGTCATTCTTTAGAACCAGCTTCTGCTCATCTCTAGAGCAATCCTCCATATTTCTTGAATGCTTTTGGTTCTTATCCACTGTTTTTATCATCTATCTAGGATACTGTAGCATCGCACCAATGCTGTTTTTCCCTGCATGTAAGCTAGAGGCTGGGGAGGGGAGAGACCTACTTAGCAGAAAGAGATATTGGAATCAGGACCAGATCATCCAGAATGAATGAGCAGATGCATTCCAAGGTCTAAACACAGAGGTGCAGATAAACAACAAACCAAGGTAACACACACTAATGAATAAACTTTTGAGAAGCTTGTATACCTTTAGCCCAGAGAAAGCCCTAAGATCAGAAGTGGGGGCCTTTATGCTGTTGTAAAGGGCACAGGTGGATGGCATGTGCACTCACATTCAGCCGCCACTGTTTCAGTTAGAATGTTTGTGTAAATTGACAATTCCTCAAATTCTTCAATTTCAATAACTGTATTTTCTGTCTTTCTCAGTGTCCCTCACTCATGGTGCTGCGAGGGACCTTGACCTTTCCCATGAAGACTTAACCTCTTTTTGCATTTGCCACCCCTTCCCTCCCACTAACTCTGTGCTTTATGTCCGTGTTTCCTCTGATCCCTTCTCTTCCTGTAGTGTATTGGCTAACTACCATGTCTGTATCTAATCTCAGATAAACAACCTTTCTTCTCAACAGTCATTTTTTTGAAATTGTTCTGCAGTATTTGTATACCACACTCCATAATGTCTGCTTGGTTTGTTTTTCACTCTCCTCCAAGGGCCAATCCCATTTTCCATCATGGCCTTGCTTCCTACCCCTGTAAGAAGAGAAAGAAGCAATTTGATTTGAACTTTCAAAAATTCCCCAGACTTCCCTGGTTGGCTAGTGGTTGAGACTGCACTTCCAATTCAGGGAGCCTGATTTCGATCCCTGGTCTGGGAGCTAGATCCCACACGCTGCAACGAAGGCCTGGCACAGTCAAATTTAAAAAAAAGAAAAAAAAGCTTCCCCTTCCACCTCAAAATTCTCCAGTGTCATTACCATTACTTACTCTACCATCTTCATCTCAAAACAAAAAGAGACATTTTCCTTTTTAAAGTTTAGATATCTGCCTACTCTCTTCATTACTCTGGACCTAAATCCATTAAACATTCTCCTTTTTCCTTTTCTATTACACCTTAAACTTTGCCTTACTACTGGTTCTTCATCAAATCAGTAAGTTTTTTCCTCCCCTTTATTTTTATTTCACAGGTATGTACAAACATTTTCCTGTCGTTTCCAACTTCCCTTTTTAATTTAATTTTTTCTCTTTAACCAGTTACTTTCTTACAGCAACATAACATCTTTTCTCTCTTCACACCCTCCACTTCCTTAGCAAATCAATCTAATAAAAACTATTTCCACCTTCTAGCATTTTACAGCTTTTAACTGCCCTTTCTTTCTATTTTAGTAAATAAAGTTGTTCATATTTTTCCATTTGTTCTTTCCATGTTTTCAGAGAAGCTTTGGCTTCTGACTGAAGTGAGAATTGTCATGATAAAATATGACAACATAGATTCTGTTGAAGTTCAAGAGAAAGGAAACATATGGGCGGTTGACAGCACACATATTTTATGTTCACTAGGACTGCTTGAGGAGCCAGTTTTCTCAACCATGGATGCTGGTTTTATGAAAGATAAAGTCAATTCTCTTTCAAGTCAGTTTGGGAAAATGTACAACTTGACAAAATATATTTATTCTTAGCAAAAGGTATTTTCAACAGACAATTTTGTTCCAAAAATAATGTCTGATTATTTTTTAGACAAAGCAGCATCACCAATACGTATTTTAACATCCAGTCTGCCTATGGAACAAACATACATCTGTTTGGAGCACAGTTTGGTAGTTTGTTAAATGAGGCAAATGTAAATGCAAGTGTCTTCTGTGGCAGGATGTAAATCCAGGAAAAATCTGAGCAGAATAAAGAGGGCAGAGAAGTGTAGAAGCAACACCAAATTGGTTGGGATGAGTCTATGGCTTCCTGACTTATTCCCTGAGATTCTTAGTCTCAACCTCTCTACTCTAGTTGTCTCCATCTTCTCTTCCTCTCTCATTAAGAAAATATTCCTTTCACCCACTTAATCCTATTAATAAAGATTTTAAGAGTATCATTCAGAAAATTTATTATTGCCTCAAAAAGTTTATGGTACCAGGATAGTAAGACACCTAGAGATGTGTGTAGTTGATTTCTAACTCTATTTCACTAAGTGTTGCTCAAATAATTAAAATCGTTAGAAAATAATTTTCAGTGAAAAAACAGTTCACTTTTATAGGTAATAATCATGTAATCTTGTTTAAGCTTTACAGACTTCATTCAGTACATTTCAATTGTCTCCCCCCACCCCGCCGCCCCCGCCGGTAATTTTTGTTCTTTGTATCAGAACTTCCTCTTATGATTTCCCTTGTATACAGGTTTCATTTAGAGAACACTTCAGTGAAACCATTTCCAGTGTTCAGTCCCCACTCCTCTGCTCCTCTCTCTACAACTTAAAGAATTCACCCACTTCTATAGTTTCAAATTCCATGGTTACCCAAATGTATGATTCAACCTTCACACCTTAGAATATGTCCTTTCTTATGCCTTAATCTATACATGGGGCCTTTACATTTTTATGTAATTTTTCTTAATAAGTATGCATAAAATTAATAACTGGACTTCCCTCATGGTCCAGTGGTTAAGAATACACCTGTCGATGCAGTGGATGTGGGTTTGTTTCCTGATCTGAGAAAATTCCACATGCAGATGATACCATTGTAATGGCAGAAAGCAAAGAGGAGCTAAAGAGCATCTTGAAGAAGGTGAAAGAGGAGAGTTAAAAAGCTGTCTTAAAACTCAACATTCAAAAAAATAAGATCATGGTAACTGGTCCCATCATTTCATGGCAAATAGATGGGGAAAAAGTGGAAACAGTGGCAGATTTTATTTTCTTGGGCTCCAAAATCACTGTGGACAGTGATTGCAGAAATGAAATTAAAAGACGCTTGATCCTTGGAAGAAAAGCTATGACAAACCTAGACAGTATATTAAAAAGCAGAGGTGTCACTTTGCCAACAAAAGTCTGTATAGTCAAAGGTATAATTTTTCCAGTAGTCATGTACAGATATGAGAGTTGGACCATAAAGAAGTCTGAGCTCCTAAGAATTGATGCTTTTGAATTGTGGTGCTGGAGAAGACTCTTGAATGTCCCTTGGACAGCAAAGAGATCAAACCAGTCAATCCTAAAGGAAATAGCCTGGAATATTCATTGGAAGGACTGATGCTGAAGGTGAAGCTCCAATGGACACCTGATGCAGAGAGCTGACTCATTGGAAAAAACCCTGATCCTGGGAAAGATTGAAGGCAGGAGGAAAAGGGAGTGGCAGAAGATGTGATGTTTGAATGGCATCACCAACTCAATGGACATGACTTTGATCAAACTCCAGGAGATAGTAAAGGGCAGGGAAGCCTAGCATGCTGTAATCCACAGGGTTGCAAAGAGTTGGATGTGACTGAGTGACTGAACAATGGCGCAACTAAGCCTGAGCTCTGTAAGTACTAACCCTGAGCTCTAGAGCCTACAAGCTGCAACTACTGAAACCCATGTGCCTAGAGTCCCTGCTCTTTAATAGAGAAGCCACCATAATTAGAAGCCTGTGCACCACAACTAGAGAGTAGCTTGTGCACTGCAATGAAGATTCAGCACATCCAACTATATATATATATACACATAAAATTAAAAAATTAATCACCATGCTCCCTTTAATAGTGGACATTAAACAATTATGAATTGTATACCATGATGAAAACACTGAGATACAAATATTTATTTAAATATTTACTCAGATAACAAATGATACAGCTTGTTGCATCTGGACAGCTGGAAGATCTGAGTAAGTTCATGCTGAGATTTGGCTGCACAGCACTCCCCCACCCCACCCCAGCATTTCCTGTCCCCTGAAGCAGTATTTGGTTCACACCCTTCTAACAGCAGTCTGTTTGAGGTGGGTTTGTCAAGCCTGAGCACCAGCCATGTATTACCAAATCACCTTTTGTAACCAAATGCTCTTGATGTTGGATAGAGAGGCTGCTTGGAAAGTCAGTGCTTCCCCCCAACCCCCACCCCCAGCCCACCACCAAGGTTACTTTTCTATTAAAAAAAAAGTCTCTTGCACATTTGCACCAGATTGAAAGTTAATAAAAAGTTCTTCCTCTAGACATCTTTTTAGGTGAATCTGCCTTCTACGCTCCAAATTAGATTTGCCCCTCAATTTCCTTGTCTTTTCTAAAGATATTACCATTTTTCCAATTACTTTCACTCAGAACCTAGGAGCTCTCTGTGACACATCTCTCTCCTTTTCTCACTATGTCAAAAATTAAAAATTTCTCACTGTTCCCACTGACATCTTCTAAATCCAGATTCATTTTCATTCCACTCAGCAAACCAGCTGACTGGATTTCAGGAAGATTTTGCTACACCACAACCCATCTCTAATTATGACACCAAATAAGTATCTCTCAAGCAACATGTCACTTTTCTGCTGAAGTACTTCATTGTGTGTCTATAACATTTTTAAATCGAGGTTGTTCTTGCAAATGTCTTGCAACTTCAATGTGTCCTATTTTTCATCTTATTTCTCAGTGTTTTCAACTGTGAAGCTTCTACACTGATAAGACCAGTCTCTGTGTTCTCTTCATATTTAGCTTGCTTTCTTTTTCATTAAATTCTTTGCATTCCTCAGTGCCCTGATTCTCAGATTTGAAGCCTAGACAACTACCCTGCTTGTCAACTTCCTCACATCTATTAACTCCTTTACTAACCCCATCCCTATGATAGTCATTAAATTATAGGCATGGAATCATAACCTTAGGATGGTGTTAGTGTCTCTTCCTGTCCTGGAAATAGGTTTATCTATGCCATTTTTTCTGGATTCCACATGTATGTGTTAATACGTGATATGGACACAGGGTAGAGGGGGGAAAGGGAGGGTGGGACAAATTGGGAGGCTGGGATTGACATACACTACCGTGTGTAGAACAGACAACTAGTGGGGAGCTGCTGTATTGCACAGGGAGCCCAACTGGGTGCTCTGTGATGACCTAGAGGAGTGGGCTGGGGGAGGGGAGGGAGGGCCAAGAGGGAGAAGATACATGTGCACACATAGCTGATTCACCTCCCTGTACAGCAGAGACCAACACAACACTGTAAAGCAATTATACTTCAATTAAAAAAAAGATAGTGTTAGTATTATACACTGAAATAGTCCCCGGCACGTAAAGTTTAACCTGGAGCCTGCTGGATCCTGGCGCTCTAGGCCTCCACACCTTACTGACTGGTGACCGCCTCTCCAGCCTTCCTCTGTCTCTCTCAGGCAAACTTTTCCTTCCTTTACCAAATCTGACTACCCATAAAAATGAAATTCCACTTGAATCTTTCTCTCATCCCCGCTTTGCTTCTAATCTAGAAACACAATCTTATCTAAAACTGTGCCTGACTTGCTTATCTGGGGTTTAATGACTCAATAAGAGAGTATGATTTTTTTCCTGCAACCAAGAGAAACTGAAGTCTCTAGAACAGGTGTAGATTCATTGAACTAGACAAACAAGCCAACAATCCCTAATATGTTAGTTAATATCTGAAGCAATATATCAAAATTAGATTAAACCAGATTAAGTATGGTTTCCTAATTCAATTTAGTTCAGTTTAGTTCTGTAGCTCACCCAAACCCACGTCCATTGAGTCGGTGATGCCATCCAACCATTTCATCCTCTGTCGTCCCCTTCTCCTCCTGCCCTCAATCTTTTTCAACTTGGTTACTTAGACTCTGAGGCTTTAACATGAATATTGTATATTAGTAAATTTTTGAAGGCTTGAACAATTCATTTTCTTTCCATGTATCTTCATGTGCCCTGGCACAAAGGAATAGTACTTGTCAATTATTTTTATGTGTATATTATTTATCTAAGACAGTGGTTAGTAATCTGCAGCTTGCAGACAAAATGTGACTAGCTACCAGTTTTTATGAATAAAGTTTTATTTGAACATAGCCACATCCAATTGTTTACATGTTACTGTTTATACATTGTAGCTTCTCTTTCCCTGGGACTGCAGAGTTGAGTAGTTGTGACAGAGACCACGCAGCTGCAAAGTCTAAAATATTTACTATCTAACTTCCTAGAGAAAATTATTCCCAGCCCAGATATAAGGAGGAGATATCATGACACAAAGTCTTATATATTGTCAGCCATCTAACATTTGTATTATATAAGACGACACTTTCGAGTTGGCAAATGCAAATGAGTAGCAGTGCAAATACAAGAATCACATCTAGTTTCTGCCCTTCTGCAAGGTTTTCCTCATTCTCTCAACCAAGTTCATTTTCCTTCTCCTTTGTGCTATAGAGCACTGTTCTAACAAAGGAAACATTAATAGTTGTTTAAATGTTTGGCTCCCTAATTAAAACATAATCTTTACTGGGGCAAGGAACATATTTTATTTTTTGCAGACCCTAATACCTATAATAAGACCGAGTAAATACTAGGTGCTAAATAATTGCTAGTTGAGGGAAAAGATGAATTTTAAGTAAGAAACTGCAATCCAGTGAAAGGTAAACTTTAGCATTTCTATTCATTGTATTCCTTCAGAATATTGGTAAATATTTGCAATTAAAAGGCTAACCTGGCATGGTTAAAATGGTGATACAGTCTCATTTGTAAACATTTCCTGAAGGCATGACAAATGTTGAAATCACTATTAGTTTCATGATAAGGTGAATTTTATAAAGCTAACAGATAAATTCAGATTCTTAATTCTTAAGAAATTCTTTCCTACTTTAAAAACTGCAGTGTTCTCTTTCTGTTGAGCAGGTTTGTTATAAATATCAAAGACAGACACTGATTGGGATAAAGAATTGCTCAATCTTGCTAGAGCAAACAATATTCCTATAAGTCGGGTCATTTGGCAAGATAGATACTTTTCATTTATTTACTGATTAATTTTTTCATTTATTTAACTATCAATAACTGATCACTTATTGTATTAGGTTAGTGCAAAAGTAATAGCTGTTTCAGACCCTGAATTTTAAATCACTATAGCTAGGCTCAAACGCATCTTTTAAAAAGAAATTTATTTTTAATTGAAAGATAATTGCTTTATAATACCGTATTGGTTTCTGCCAAACATCAACATGAATCAGCCATAGGTATACATGTGTCCCCTTCCTCTTGGACTTCCCTCCCTACTCTCTCCCATTCCCACCCCTCTAGGTTGTTACTGAGCCTTGGTTTGAGTTCCCTGGGTCATACAACAAATTCCCATTGGCTACAAACATATCTTTATTAATCAAAATAGAAACCATTTCAATCAACACATTTTTTGCCAGTGAGAAATATGTTTGTTTATTCTGTAGCATAAAAATCTGTGCTTTGGGATTAGACAAACTCTTGGAAAGCATTTTCTGCCTCCTCCTGGTTGTAGAAGCATTTTTCCTGCAAAAAGGTGTCCAGTTGCTTGTCAGTTGGCAAGAGATCAACTTTGTAGCCCAATCTGTTCAATGAACATTCTGTCGGGCGTTTTTGTGAAGAATTGGGCCCTTTCTGTTGACCAAAGCTGGCTGCAGGCATTGCAGTTTTTGGTGCATCTCATTGATTTGCTGAACATACTTCTTAGATGTAATGATTCCACCGGGATTCAGAAAGGTGTAGTGGATCAGATGGGCAGCAGACCACCAAACAGTGACCATCACCCTTTTCTTTAGTGCAAGTTTAGCCTTGGGAAGTGTTTCGGAGCTTCTTTCCGGCCTAGCCGCTGAGCTGATCTTTCCAGGTTGTTGTATAAAATCCACTTTTCATCGTGTATCACAATCTCATCAAGAAATGGTTCACTGCTATTGCCTCGAATAAGAGAAGACAATATTTCAAAATGACAATTTTTTTAAAAATTTTGGTTAGCTCATGTGGCACCCATTTATCGAACTTTTTCACCTTTCCAGTTTGCTTCAAATGCCAAAAGACCATAGAATGGTCAATGTTGGGTTCTTCATCAACTTCTGCAGTTGTAAGAGGATCATCTTTGATGAGGTCTCTCAACTGGTCTTTGTCAACTTCCTGTGGCCAGCCACGATGCTCCTCATCTTCAAGGCTCTCATTTCCTTTGCAAAGCTCCTTGACCCACCGCTGGTTCATTAGCAGTTCCTGGGCCAAATGTATTATTGATGTTGCAAGCTCTTCCCACTGCTTTATGACCCATTTTGAACTCAAATAAGAAAATTGATCGAATTTGTTTTTGTCTAACATCATTTCCCTTGCCTAACATACATATAAAAAACAGTAAGTAATCATTCATTAGAAAAAAACATAAAGCAAGAAATGCACAATAAAATGATGTATAACATAACCACATTTATTTAAGAATGTATTCCAATATCAAATGACAAAATTCAGCAATGCAAAACCGCAATTATTTTTTCATCAACCTAATATATCAAGGACTAGATTATGTATGTTTACTTAAAAAAAATCCATCAACTTTGTGAAGTAAACAAATCAAGTTTTCTTTTGTAGGTTAGGAAATTCTTATACATACACAATTTGCCGTAGGTGTAGTGGCCAGAAAGTGAGGGATGAAATTATTAGCCTGTTATTAGCCTTAGTTTTTTTCTACCAGGTTCAACAACCATTGCATTACATCATTTAATCATATTAGAAAAATATGAGTCAATGCATATTACTACTTAAATCACAAAATTAATGTATTCATTATCTATCACTGTCATATAAATGAACACAAATGCAGATGTAAAATAAAACACAAATTTATTATCTCATAATTCTGTATATTAGAATGCTGGGTCCAGTGTGGCTCATCTAGTCTCTTTGCTTTGAATATCACAAGACCTATATCTCAACTTTTCACGATGTATGCATTCTTCCTTGAGGCTCTAAGAATAAATCCATTCATAAACTTACTCAGGTTGTTACTAAGCTTAGTTATTTGTGGTCATGGAACTAGGGTTCCCTTTTTCTTGCTGACTGATATTGGAAGGCTCTCTCAGCTCCTTCAGACCACCTGAGACCCTAATTGCAACTCCCCTACCCCTCAATCTCTATCTTCAAATCAGCATGTGCTCAATGGAGTCCTTGTTGTTTTGTCACTAAGTCGTGTCCAACTCTTTGTGACCTCATGGTCTATAGCCTACCAGACTCATCTGTCCATGGGATTTCCCAAGCAAAAATACTGGAATGGATTTCCATTTCCTCTTCCAAGGAATCTTTCCTACCCAGGGGTGGAACCCATGTGTCCTGCATTGGCAGGTGAATTCTTTACTGCCAAGCCACCAGGGAAGCCCCATTGGAGTCCATCTCACTCCTTAAGTCATCTCTCTGACTTCATCTTCAGCTGCACTTAGCTCAAGTCAGAGAACTTCTATTTTTAAAGGCTCATGTTGCTAAAGGCCCACTAGACAATTCAGGTATGACCTAAATCAAATCCCTTATGATTATACAGTGGAAGTGAGAAATAGATTCAAGGGACTAGACCTGATAGACAGAGTACCTGATGAACTATGGATGGAGGTTCATGACATTTTACAGGAGACAAGGATCAAGACCATCCCTAAGAAAAAGAAATGCAAAAAAGCAAAATGGCAGTCTGAGGAAGCCTTAAAAATAGCTGTGAAAAGACAAGAAGCCAAAAGCAAAGGAGAAAAGGAAATATATACCCATTTGAATGTAGAGTTCCAAAGACTAGTAAGGAGAGATAAGAAAGCCTTCCTCAGTGATCAATGCAAAGAAATAGAGGAAAATAATAGGATGGGAAAGACTAGAGATCGCTTCAAGAAAACTAGAGATACCAAGGGAACATTTCATTCAAAGATGGCCTCAATAAAGGGCAGAAAAGGTAGGGACCTAACAGAAGCAGAGGATATTAAGAAGAGGTGGCAAGAATACACAGAAGAACTGTACAAAAAAGATCTTCATGACCCAGATAATCATGATGGTGTGGTCACTCACCTAGAGCCAGACATCTGGAATGTGAAGTCAAGTGGGCATCACTAAGAACAAAGCTAGTGGAGGTGATGGAATTCCAGTTGAGCTATTTCAAATCCTGAAAGATGATGCTGTGAAAGTCTGCATTCAATATGCCAGCAAATTTGGAAAACTCAGCAGTGACCACAGGACTGGAAAAGGTCAGTTTTCATTCCAATCCCAAAGAAAGGCAATGCCAAAGAATGCACTCATCTCACACACTAGTAAAGTAATGCTCAAAATTCTCCAAGCCATGCTGCAGCAATATGTGAACCGTGAACTTCAGGGGTTCAAGCTGGTTTTAGAAAAGGCAGAGGAACCAGAGATCAAATTGCCAACGTCCGCTGGATCATCGAAAAAGCAAGAGAGTTCCAGAAAACCATCTATTTCTGCTTTATTGACTATGCCAAAGCCTTTGACTGTGTGGATCACCACAAACTGTGGAAAATTCTGAAAGAGATGGGCATACCAGATTACCTGACCTGCCTCTTGAGAAATCTGTATGCAGGTCAGGAAGCAACAGTTAGAACTGGACATGGAACAACGTACTGGTTCCAAATAGGAAAAGGAGTACATCAAGGCTGTATGATTTAACTGCTTATTTAACTTATATGCAGAGTACATCATGAGAGACGCTGGGGTGGAGGAAGCACAAGCTGGAATCAAGATTGCTGGAAGTAATACCAATAACGTCAGATATGCAGATGACAGCACCCTTATGGCAGAAAGTGAAGAAGAACTAAAGAGCCTCTTGATGAAAGTGAAAGAGGAGAGTGAAAAAGTTGGCTTAAAGCTCAACATTCAGAAAACAAAGGTCATGGCATCCAGTCCCATCACTTCATGGCAAATAGATGGGAAAACAGTGGAAATAGTAGCTGACTTTATTTTTTAGGGCTCCTAAAATCACTGCAGATGGTGATTGCAGTCATGAAATTAAAAGACTTACTCCTTGGAAGGAAAGTTATGACCAACCTAGATAGCATATTAAAAAGCAGAGACATTACTTTGTTAAGAAAGGTCCATCTAATCAAGGCTATGGTTTTTCCAGTGTTCATGTATCGATGTGAGAGTTGGACTATCAGAAAGCTGAGCACCGAAGAATTGATCTTTTTTTTTTTGAACTGTGGTGTTTTTTTGAACTGTGGTGTTGGAGAAGACTCTTGAGAGTCCCTTGAGTCTTGAGAGTCTTGAGAGTCCCTTGAGAGACTCTTGAGAGTCCCTTGTTTGAACTGTGGTATTGGAGAAGACTCTTGAGAGTCCCTTGGACTGTGAGGAGATCCAACCAGTCCATCCTAAAGGAGATCAGTCCTGGGTGTTCATTGGAAGGACTGATGTTGAAGTTGAAACTCCAATACTTTGGCCACCTCATGCAAAGAACTGACTCATTGGAAAAGACCCTGATGCTGGGAAAGATTGAAGGTAGGAGGAGAAGGGGATGACCGAGGATGAGATGGCTGGATGGCATCACCAACTCATTGTACATGAGTTTGGATGGACTCTGGGAGTTGGTGATGGACAGGGAGTCCCAGCTTGCTGCGGTTCATGGGGTTGGAAAGAGTCAGACATGACTGGGCTACTGAACTGAACTGAACTGAACTGGAATATTTAGAAAACCTCACTCTTTTAAGGTTCATTGCTTTAGTTACATCTACAAAGTCCCTTTTTCTGAGTAAGGTAACACATTCACAGGTTCCAGAAATTAGGGAACATTTTTGTGATCGACGTCTCTGGAGACCATTCTGTCTATCTACCACACCTGGTAGGACAAATATATTTCAGAATTGACTTGATTATTTTGTAATAATAAGTGACCTCAAAATCTCCATAGCTTATGAAAACAAAGATTTATTTTTGAATCATGCTTCATCAAAGTTTGATTTCTGTTCTGCCCTGCATCATCTTTTTTCTAGGACCCACAGTGACAAAGCATCCTTTATCTGGACATCGCCAGTGACCAAGATGGAGAATAAAAGGACGTCCTGAGTCATCAGACACTTCTGTCCCCAAAGACACCATTGCTCTCACAGGTCACTGGCTGAAGCAAGTCAGAATGGTTCATGAAACCCCGCTTCCATGACCCACCCCCCTTCCCAGTGAAGGTCAATGCAAAGAGGAAAATGGGATATTTAGTACAATATAATGTACGATAATTTTTAAATGCCTCTTATCATTGTTTGATCCTCTGTTTAAGACTAGTGGCCTCAAACATCCCTCACTGATCCTTTAAGAGAGGATACTGAGGATCATAAGGGTATTTTACTCCCAATATCAAGACTGTACATAGACTATTCAGACTATTCATAGCTACCTAGAACCTAAGAGAATGAAAGAATTAACACAACGGAAGAACAAATTTAGTAAGAACACTAAGTTAGCCAACAACAATGAACATATTGTGAATAAGAAAAGCAAAAAAAAAAAAAAAAAAAGCTTATATTTTCCAAAGTTCTACACAGAAGCAAAATTAGAAAATTGCAAGATATGATTAGGGAAGTGTTGACAACCCTGTATATTAAAGACATTTTAAATATTAAGGGTCAGAGTTGAGTTGTGTTATATGTTATCCAAATAATCTTCCCAGCCTAGCTTTTGAAATCAGCATGACATGGCTCTAATCTTCAAACAAATACCAGTTTGTTTGTTTTTTTACAGAGGGGGAAAGAAATCCAGAAAGAGTGTCTAACATTTACTTAACACCTCCTTTGAGTCTTACTGAGTAGCATGAAAAGTTTTTGCTTTCTGTTTTGGTTTGCACCAAGCACAGCTGGTATCATTAAAACCTTGCAGGACTAAACCTGAGAATTATGGCTGACAGGTAGGGTGGCAAGAAGCACGAGTGTTGGGCTGCAGGTTGCCATGGGGAGATTGACATTGAGGGGAGAGGCTACTGTGTATGCTTCTGTTACTGCTTATGCGTGATTCTATCCAATAAACAATTAACATCCTGTTAGTATGCAGAAGACAGCACATGCTGTTTTTTCTGTTGAGGCTGCAAATATACCTAAGAAATTGTCTTGGACTTCAAGAAACATTTCATTTGTGCTGTATAGAGGCTCCTTGGGAGTTAAGGTCATGTCAGAAGTTCAGCTGACTTTTGCAACATGCGGATCATTGTTCAATATTTATTAACTATAGCCTTCCTGGGTACATGCAGGAAAACTGTTTAACAGTCCCTCCCACCCTTGAAATTCTCTCTGATTTCTCTAGTCACTTTGAGTGAAGAAGCCCCACACTTTCTCCGTTCCTTTAGGCTCCCTTTTCAGGTATCTGTTACAGCATGTCTGCCTGCTTGTGGAGTTGTATATACTACTGCCCCCTGCTCTGTATTGAGAACTTACTGAAAGCAGAGGAAGAGTCCCTGATTCACTGTTGCAATCCACATCTCGTAGTAACAAAGTATCTTGCATTTAGAAGTAGCAATAACATCAACAATAGTATTAACAACAACAACAATGCCAAACTGAACTGTGTTTATGTGGAATTAAATTCTATATCAGTGCAGAATTTTAGAGATGTGGGCCATGTCTAGAAGTCCTATCAGAAGGAGAAAGAAGAATAGGTCTTGGCCAGATCTTTGAAACTGAGCTTCATGGAATATTGTTAAAAGCCAATAAAAACAGCGTGCAAAATGATGGTCTACTTCTTTTGAATCAGGGATGGAAAGTAAATTCAGATTTTGGAATGCCAGGCAAGAGAATAAATGACCCCTTGTTAGAGATTTTTGCTGATACTTAACATTTTATTGACTCCTATGTTAACCCAGAGAACAGACACATTGAGAGATAAAATATTTCCTAGACAAGCTGTCTAAGCCTGGTTTCCCAGAAAGCACATGTGGAGGCAGAGGGTTTAGTAACTCTAGTGGAAAGCCCAATCCAGGAAGCAGAAGTAAGGGGTGAGGGGACAGAGGCAGGGAAGGAGAAAGAGTCAACACAAAGATGAATCATAGAACTGGCCACTTCTAGGGTAATTGACTATTGGTACTAGGGCACAACACAGCTCAGGACCATTGCTTGGGAAGGCAAACAGGAACTGATCTACTAACCCCCTTTATCTACCAACCCCCCTTTTCTATTGGTTAAATGTTTATCCTGTAGGACACAAATCTCTCTGAACTTCCAAGCCATGCCTTCATGAGCCAGCATGAGCACCAAACAGGATCTCAAAGCAGCACTGAGAGGGAAGTTAGAAGGGTGACAGGCTAGAAATCATCCAGAAAGGCAGGATGGGAGATCCTGATAGACTGCATCTGTGCAATACAGAGCCTACTCAAAACTGGAACAGCAGAGTGGGGAGCTCAAGAGAATAAGAAGCTTGGGATTTCAATGGAAGAATGCACTTAAGATTCATGGTGCATCTTTTACAAGGTCTTTAGTCTGTGGATGTAAATCCCTTTCTTCAATCCTCCAGATTTTAAAAAAGAGAATATTCCCCTAGACCTTTGGAGCATATTGCTAAATGAAAAAGTTGTAAGCTTAGTACTTAAGGTGAATAAAGTTTAATGTAATTTAAGTAGGTGTTGCATAAGCGCTTTAATTAGTAGAACCAAGATAACACTCTTCACTTGGGATAACGTCCAACAGTAACTTTCTTAGAGGCCAATGGTGAGAAAATAATCCATGTATTAAAAAACTTGTCTATTTTCACTTCGGGTCTATAAGAAAATCTTGATTATTAAAGATAATTGCAACCATATTAATGATAAGATTGTTATTTTAAATCATTCCAATATTGCAAATTAAAGTAAAAGATTTGGAGTGGTGACAAACAGATTTACTCACAACATGCCTTATAAATTTTAAACTCTCCATAAATTGTTAAAAGGGTATTAAGACAGGCACAGTTTAGATTCAGTTGATTAAACATAATAACAAATATGGATTATTTTAGAAGATTTCACAGTCTGGAGGGGGAGCAGAAGATTTCACAGTCTGGAGGGGGAGCAGATAAATAAGCAAGCAGTTATAAAACAGTGTGAGAAGTTGATATGGTAGGAGTGAGTGGACCGGGTTCAGTAAATGGGGTGCCAATTCTTGACTGATGGATCCCAAGAGAGGACTTGAGAGGCGATAATAGTAAAGCAGAACTTTGAAGGAACGCTGGATTTTGACAGCTACTGGCAGTGGGGAGAGGGTGTTGCAAGGTCTCCTTGGAGAGGAGCAGGTACAGAGCCCATTTTAGGAAAATGTGACCTTCAGGGAATTGCAAATAGGGCTGGCAGTATGAATAGAAGTGCTATGGAAGGGTGACCTCTAAGGAGTCCTCATGAATGAAGTTTTCAAGCAAGGGAGTGGAACATTCAGCTTAGTATCTTTGAAAGATCACTTTGACAATTGAGTGGCATGAGAGAGGAATCAGAAGCATAAGTTATGAATTGTTTTTTATAAACCAGTAAAGAAGCAAAATCTCAAACTGAAGATTTAGGAGCATGGATATAAATCTGTGATTTGTTTAATGAGAATTCACAAAACTTGGAAACATAGGGAATGAACTCAGGAAGACAGAAATGAGTCAAGATTTCTGTCTGGAATGTCTCAGTAGGTGGCATTATTGTTCACCAAATAAGGAATGCAGGAAGATGCATAGGGTTAGGGGAAGGGAACGTGGGCACAGAAATAGAGGATGGTGTCATTTAAGGTCATTTCACTTGTTTAATAATATTTAATCATTGTTTCTAGTCAACGAATGAACCAGATAGACTTTCTCAGTGTATTAGAAGTAACTAATTTTATATGACTCTTTACAGATTTACTTATGTAAAATCAAGTTTGAAATGAAGTGATCATGAAACTAGTCATTTAATCCATGCAAATTTCAAACTTTAAACCCAATATTTGTCATATATGTATAAAGTAATTCTGAATTGTCCATTTTCCTTCTGTTTCTAATAGATGTTCTAATAGCTATTTCTTTTTTTTTTTTGCTTAAAAATTTTTTTTTCCATTTATTTTTATTAGTTGGAGGCTAATTACTTTACAATATTGTAGTGGTTTTTGCCATACATTGACATGAATCAGCCATGGATTTACATGTGTTCCCCAGCCACTGAGCGCTGGATCCTTTTACTGGCACATTGACAAGAACTTCCAGTACAATGTAAGATAGGGCTTTTGAGAGAAAACATCTTTCTCTTGCTCCCAAACTCAATAGAAAAATTTTAGTCTCTCCATAAGTATATTTCTAAATCTAAAGTGTTTTGTAGATAACTTTTATCATGTTAGAAAGTTTACTTCTATTCCTGATGGCTACAGCCATGAAATTAAAAGACGCTTACTCCTTGGAAGGAAAGTTATGACCAACCTAGGCAGCATACTAAAAAGCAGAGACATTACTTTGCCAACAAAGGTTCATCTAGTAAAGGCTATGGTTTTTCCAGTAGTTGTGTATGGATGTGAGAGTTGGACGATAAAGAAAGCTGAGCACAGAAGAATTGATGCTTTTGAACTGTAGTGTTGGAGAAGACTCTTGAGAGTCCCTTGGACTGCAAGGAGATCCAACCAGTCCATCCTAAAGGAGATCAGTCCTGGGTGTTCATTGGAAGGACTGATGTTGAAGCTGAAACTCCAATACTTTGGCCACTTGATGTGAAGGGCTGACTCATTTGAAAAGACCCTGATGCTGGGAAAGATTGAAGGCAGGAGGAGAAGGGGACGACAGAGGATGAGATGGTTGGGTGGCATCACTGACACAATGGACATGGGTTTGGGTAGACTCTGGGAGTTGGTGATGGACAGGGAGGCCTGGCGTGCTATGGTTCATGGGTTTGCAAAGAGTTGGACATGACTGAGCTACTGAATTGAACTGAACTGAGCAGTTGTTTTGTTTGTTTTATCAAGAATGCATGCTGAATTGTTGTCAAATGATTTTTCTGTATCTATTGAAAAGATCATATGTTTTTTTCTTCATTCGTGTTTTAATATGATGAATTACATTGATTTTTGAAAGTTTAAGTAGGGTAGCTTAAAATTATTGTTTATGTTTTCTTACCCCAATCCATCTCTCAACAGATTAACATTCATGCTTCTCATTTCATATAACTGTCTTGACAAAGTAATGGTTCATTTTGGGTCATCTTTTCACATTAACACCTTTTATGTAACTGTTAGTTATGACCACATTCTAGAAATGTTCTTTCCGGTTTTTGTTTTTGTTTTTCTTACAGTCACTGCTCACTTATTTCCTTTGTCCAATCTAGAGGGATGTGTTCCTTAAAATTTCATTCTTGCTCTATGTGTATTTTTCATTTATGTATTTACTCTTTAAGTCAATGTTTTCAGAAATCATGTATATACAGATGACTCCCAAAACCCAAATCTCCAATCCAGAATCCTCTCTGGTAAGTTCTACCTCCAACACATTTATTTGGATATCATTTAGTAATCAGTATAAATTGCCAAGCTAACCACATGAACCTGCCTCAAGTTTTCAAAGTTCGCTATTACTTCTAGCCAAAAAGTTATTAGCCCATTAACTCTAAGCCCTGTTCAATTTTCCAGCTTTATTTCTTGTTTGTTCTTTACCTTTACTCTGAGCTCACTGATACTAGTTATTTTTCATTTCTATATGAAATCGCAACATGGTATGTCACACCTCTAAGCCTTTGTGCATGTTGCTCCTCTTTCTGAAATACTATTTTCTCTTTAAATTCCTCGTCATCTTTATTTATTTATTTTCCAGTCAAGGCTTTATTGGGGTTCCTGATGCAGCAGGAGGGAGGGAGAACAAACAACAGGTTCCCTTGTTTTTTTGTTCCTTGAGCAGGGATTGAGCTTGTTCCTTACGTGGGGTAAGGGTAGGGGTTTGTCAAGGGTTGGGCTGGAGGGATGGCTTAGGTGATTTGCCCACCCCTTAGGTGGTGGTGTGTGCAGGGGGCATGTGCAGTACCCTGCTTTTGCTCTAAACTGGGGCAGTTGGGTTTTCTGGTCTCTTTGTATCTTTTGTCCAGAATTTGCCCTAACTGCCCATGCATGCAATTATTTTTCGTCCCATGTAGTTCCTTTGTATTTTGTTGCTCCATCTTCCTCATCTTTCTTTTTTTGGGTGGCCCGGGGGCTGGGTCCTGCGACCTGTGGAATCCTAGTTCTCCAACCAGGGATCGGACCCATGCCCCCTGCAGTGGAAGGGTTGTGTCTCAACCACTAGACCACCAGGGAAGTCCCCAGATCCTTCTTATCTTTAAAGCTCAGTCTATTTCATTTCCTTTGTGAGTTCTCAAACCTATATCTCTCTGCACTGCTCCAGGCCAGGATGATAATGATTTAATGTCTGCACTCTCACTGTTTACCTGTTTACCACATGATGTTACACTGTAATATTGTAATGTTGCTGTCATCATTGATTTACATGTTTATTTCTCACAGACAGATACAGATATGTTACTATTGTGAGGTCAGGGACATTGTATTGACCCCTCAGCATGTGAAAAGATAGTGTTACATAGCTGGCAATGAGTACATATTTGTTGAATAAATACCCCATGAGTCTAGAGTTTTGCCCTTATAAAAGCAACCCTGAATTCTGAAAATTTCAGCCTTTTAGTTTAAATTCAGATCTTAATGTGGTCAACTTTTGTAGGAATATGATCTGTAAGATAAGGTGGGAGTTTCAAGCTGTATATTGAAAAAGAGAAAACTTGAGCATCAAAATGGATTGTTGAAGGCTAACTTAGATCCCAGGAAACATCTCAGTTAGATAAGGGTTCCATCAGCACGGAAATGTTTTTCAATACAGAGGGCACCGGAAATGTGATAGGGTTCTGCCAAAGCGGTACAATATAGGAGCTGGCAATAGCACATATGCATCATTTTAAAGTTGCTGTTCCTCAGCTAATGGCTTCCTATATCATATGTCTCTATGATAAATTTCTGGAGGCTATGAGTATGAGATGACTCACATCCTAAAGATTAAGCACCATCTCTAATGAAGTGATGACTGATACATCATAAAATCGATGCTGCGTGGTAGCCAAGCTTCCTTCTCGCAAATGTTTTGAAGAGTCATTTCTTAAACTTCACCCCATATGCCTAAAGAAAGTTAAACTTTTTGTTTTATTTTTTAAAAACCTATGTTTTAAAAAATAAAGTTTAAATACAAAACAACTTTGTGAAGCATCTGTTTAATTGCATTAGGCTATGAGCCAAAGCAAAAATAAGGGTCAAATATTTCAGACTGGAAAATGAGCAAGTTATGAATCAGCATCTTACTTACACTGACACTATTAAACATCAAGGTCACATTTTTCTGGTAGAGTGAATGAAGCTCTGTGTCTTGATACTAAATACAGTAGAAAAATCTGAACTGTACTCCACTTAATCTGCTTTCTGATTAATTGATGCTGTGTGGTTCCTGTCTAAAAGATAATGACACAATGAAACCTGTGATTAGAGGTCTATGCCCTAGGACAGGGGTTGGCAAATATGGCCTGTGAACAAAACACAGCCCCCTGCCCATTTTAAGTAAGTAAAATGCTATTGGAACATATCTCCCACCATTCATTTGCTTGTCTATGACTCTTGCAATAAAACAGCAGAGTTGAATTGCTGTGACAGAGACCTTCTTTGCCACAAAGCAAAAAGTATTTATTTACAAAGCTTAACAGAAAGTTTTTCAATCCCTGCTCTAGAACATTTCTACTTTATAAAGTGTAGAGGCAGTGATGTTGTTCCTAATCCTCAATGTTGATTGCTTTTATTATGTCAGTATTCTAAAATAATTATATATTTAAAAACAATGATGGCACGTGAGTTCAGTTCAGTTCAGTTGCTCAGTAGAGTCCAACCCTTTGTGACCACATGGACTGCAGCATGCCAGCTTCCCTGTTCATCATCAAATCCCAAAGCTTGCTCAAATTCAAGTCCATCATGTTGGTGATGCCATCCAACCATCTGATACTCTGTTGTCCCCTTCTCCTCAAACTTTCAATCTTTCCCAACATGAGGGTCCTTTCCAATAAGTCAGTTCTTTGCGTCATGTGGCCAAAGTATTGGAGCTTCAGCTTCAGCATCAGTCCTTCCAATGAATATTCAGGACTGATTTCCTTTAGGATGGACTGGTTGGATTTCCTTGCAGTCCAGGGGATTCTCAAGAGACTTCTCCAACACAGTTCAAAAGCATCAATTCTTCAGTGCTCAGCCTTCTCTATGGCCCAGCTCTCTCATATATGACTACTAGAAAAACCATAGCTTTGACTAGATGGACCTTTGTTAGCAATGTAATGTCTCTATTTTTAAGAAGCTGTCTAGGTTGGCAACAGCTTTTCTTTCAAAGAGCAAGCGTCTTTTAATTTCATGGATGCAGTCACCATCTGCAGTGATTTTGGAGCCCAAGAAAATAAACTCTGTCACAGTTTTCATTGTTTCCCCATCTATTTTGCAATGAAGTGATGGGGCCAGATACCATGATCTTAGTTTTTTGAATGTTGAGTTTTAAGCCAGTTTTTTCATTCTTCTTTTTCACTTTGATCAAGAGGCTCTTTAGTTCCTCTTTGCTTTCTGCCATAAGGGTGGTGTCATCTGCATATCTGAGGTTATTGATATTTCTCCCAGCAATCTTGATTCCAGTTTGTGCTTCATCCAGCCTGGCATTTTGCATGATGTGTTCTGCATATAAGTTAAATAAGCTGGGGAACAGTATACAGGTTTGACATGCTCCTTTCCCAGTTTGGAACCAGTCTGTTGTTCCATGTCCCATTCTAACTGTTGCTTCTTGACCTGCATACAGATTTCTCAGGAGGCAGTTAAGGTGGTCTGGTATTCCCATATCTTTAAGAATTTTCCACAGTTTGTTGTTATCCACACAGTCAAAGGCTTTAGCATATTCAATGAAGCAGAAGTAGATGTTTTTCTGGAACTCTCTTGCTTTTTCTATGGTCCAACAGATGTTGGCAATTTGATCTCTGGTACCTCTGCCTTTTCTAAATCCATCTTGAACATCTGGAAGTTCTTGGTTCATATACTGGTAAAGCCTAACTTGGAGAATTTTGAGCATTACTTTGCTAGCATGTGAGATGAGTGCAATTGTGCAGTAGTATGAACATTCTTTGACATTGCCTTTCTTTGGGATTGGAATGAAAACTGACCTTTCCCAGTCCTGTGGCCACTGCTGAGTTTTCCAAATTTGCTGGCATACTGAGTGCAGCACTTTCACAGCATCATCTTTTAGAATTTGAAGTAGCGCAGCTGGAATTCCATCAGCTCCGCTAGCTTTTTTTGAGTGATGCTTCCTAAAGTCCGCTTTACTTCACACTCCAGGATGTCTGGCTCTAGGTAAGTGATCACACCATCGTGGTTATCTGGGTCATGAAGATCTTTTTTGTATAGTTCTTTTGTGTATTCTTGCCACCTCTTTTAGTATCTTCCTCTTCTATTAGTTCCATACCATTTCTGGCCTTTATTGTGTTCATTTTTGCATGAAATGTTTCTTTGGCATCTCTAATTTTCTTGAAGAGATCTCTAGTTTTTGTCATTCTATTGTTTTCCTCTATTTCTTTGCATTGTTCGCTTAAAAAGGATTTCTTTTCTCTCCTTACTATTCTTTGGGACTCTGCATTCAGATGGGTGTATCTTTCCTTTTCTCCTTTGCCTTTCACTTCTCTTCTTTTCTTAACTATTTGTAAGGCCTCCTTAGAAAAGCCTTTTTGCATTTCTTTTCCCCTCATATACATTGTTATGAACCTCCATCCATAGTTCTTCAGGCACTCTATCAGATCTAATCCCTTAGATCTATTTGTCACTTCCACTGTACAATTATAAAGGATTTGGTTTAGATCATATCTGAATGGTCTAGTGGTTTTCCCTACTTTGTTCAATTTAAGTCTAAATTTGACACTAAGGATTCCATGATCTGAGCCACAATCAGCTTCAGGTCTCATTTTTACTGCCTGTATAGAGCTTCTCCACTTTCGGGTGCAGAGGATATAATCAGTCTGATTTCAGTATTGATCATCTGGTGATGTCCATGTGTAAAGTAATTTCTTGTGATGCTGGAGATGGGTATTTGCCATTACTAGTGTGTTATCTTGGCAAAATTCTGTTAGCCTTTGCCCTGCTTCATTTTGTACTCCAAGTCAAATTGCCTGTTATTCCAGGTATCTCTTGACTTCCTACTTTTGCATTCCAGCCCCCATGATGAAAAGACATCTTTTTTTTTTTTTGATGTTAGTTCCAGAAAGTCTTATAGGTCTTCATAGAATCGTTCAACTCCAGTCTTCAGCATTAGTTTTTGGGACATAGACTTGGATTACTGTGATACTGAATGGTTTGCCTTGGAAACAAACAGAGGTCATCCTGTCATTTTTGAGATTGCACCCAAGTGCTGCATTTCTGACTCTTGTTGACTATGAGGGCTACTCCATTTCTTCTAATGGATGCTTGCTCACATTAGTAGATATAATGATTATTTGAATTAAATTCACCCATTCTGGTCCATGTTAGTTCACTGATTCTTAAAATGTCGATGTTCATTCACTCTTGCCATCTTTTGTTTGACCACTTTCAATTTACCTGGATTAATGGACTTAACATTCCAGGTTCCTATGCAATATTGTTCTTTCAACATCGGTCTTTACTTCCATCATCAGTCACATGCATAACTGGTTGTTGTTCTTGCTTTGGCTCTATCTCTTCATTCTTTCTGGTGGTATTTCTCCTTTGTTCTCCAGTAGTATATTGGGAACCTACCAACCTGGGGAGTTCGTCTTTCAGTGTCATATCTTTTTGCCTTCTCATACTCTTCATGGGGTTTACAACCAAGAATACTGAAGTGGTTTGCCATTCCCTTCTCCAGTGGACCACGTTTTGTCATATCTCTCCATTGTGACCTGTTTATCTTGGGTGGCCCTGTATGGCATGACTATAGTTTTATTGAGTTAGACAAGGCTGTGATCCATGTGATCAGTTTGGACATATGAGTGCAACGACAAAAATGTCATATTGATTCTAGAAAAAAACAATAAAATCAAGGATCTGAAATATTGTTATTGAATTAAGTATGAAAATCCTATAAAAAGACACCCTAGGATTCCAGATACCTTTGCAGTTTTCTCCAACTTCCTATTCTATACTTCAGAAACTGAAGCTTAAAAATCATAAACAGTGCATTATAGGCTTAATTCACACACACACACACACACATACAATGTGGGACTCTTATCGGTAGAACTATAGTCAGTGAGCCATCTTAGGTCGTCAATGAAGATTTTCAGAACCAGTATTTTATATGAAAATATGGGTGGTATGGGTATTAGGAAAAAAATCCCAGAGTATCCATTTATTGAGGACCAATGGGATAACAAGGGCTTCCCTCATAGCTCAGTTGGTAAAGAATCTGCCTGCAATGCAGGAGACATGGATTCAGTCCCTGGGATGGGAAGATCCCCTGGAGAAGGAAATGGCAGCCCACTTTGGTATTCTTGCCTGGAGAATCCCATGGACAGAGGAGCCTGGCAGGCTACAATCCATGGGGTCTCAAGAGTCAGACACAACTTAGCGATGAAACCACCACCACCAATGGGATAACAAAATTATTCAGTGATTCTCCTTAGCTCAAAAATAGAAGTTAAATAGTTGATTAATCTCAGCTGTAGAATAGCTTTAAATACAGATCAAAGAGTAAAAAGTTTACTTCTACCCTACATGATAACACAAAAATCAGAGCAGAATCAAAACAACTTTAAGAATTATAACTTGTAGGTAATACCTGTAGCAATGTAATCTGAGCTTACTAATTATAAATTTTATTTATTTATTTTTCTTTTTTTAATTATTGTCCTCATCAGAAAAATCACTGAATCTTAGGATTTTGAAAACTTTTTATGATTTATCTTTTCTGATTTGCCATCCTTAACAAAAATATATATGCAAAGATTCTATATCATTCAAAGGTTTGCATGAATTAAAATGTTGTATTAAATACTTAAAAAATAACCCAGAGAAAGCATTTATAGACAGTAATTCTTCCCTCTTTAGTTACAAAGAACTTGAGTAAACTCATTAATTTACCACTATGTAAAACCTTTGACCCAACTGGATCAAGAAGCCCTGGAAATATTGAAAGAAATGATATCAGAAAAATTTTATGAATTATATTTTTGAAAAATTTAGAAGAAAATGTTTACATAAGTGTTAAAACACCATTAAAAAATAGCATGCTATTATTTACTTTATTACATTAGTGGAGAATGAAGTTCCCAATAAATTTGCTAAATCTTATGAAAAACTTGGGTTGAGGTCAATAGATCTACAGAAAAATCTTCTACTATAAAGAGATAATAAAGACTGTGCTATTTATTAATCTCAGAGAAAATGAAAGTTCCCATCATTTATAGCAATGGTTCTCAACTTTTTTGGCATCAGGGACTAGTTTCACGGAAGACAATTTTTCCATGGACTGGGGATGGTGGGGAGGATGGTTTTGCAATGATTCAAGTACATTACATTTATTGTGCACTTTATTTCTATTACTATTACATCAGTTATACCTCAGATCATCAAGCATTAGATCCCAGAGGTTGGAGACCTTGATTTATAGGAAGATGACATACAATAAAGGATTAGTGTGGAAAAGAAACAAATCTAAGTAGGTAGGGTAAGAAGGGAATGGAGAAGGGAGAAAAAGATAAGGAGAGCAAGTTAAGGAAAAATACTTTTTCAGGAGCCAGAGATATTCTAGACACCACTTTATATTTAATTGACTAACAACAGAAATCAAGTCAATGATGTTCATTGGAGATATTGTATTGAGAAAAGACAAAGTGAATTTATAAATATCCTTATTGAAATTTTAAATTGCAAACACCATAACCTAAATCATTATTTTAAGGTGTATAAGTATATAAGTATAGTTTTTTCAATTAAATTATTAATCTCTTTTAAGAAGGAAGCCACATTGATAAAAATGTAGGGGATATTAACTATAGAATGATGGAAACCTAGACTAAGTGGGGACTTTGCAGGTTATATAAAGCAATCTGTCATACTGGACTCTTTAATACAACCCCATTTTTTCTATTTTCTCCTTAGACTGCATCACATGTTACTAACGGGTTTTCAGAGAGGAAAGATTGAGTGGGACTAACTCTGAACAACATATCAGATCTGGGAATCCAAATATCAGTAACAAATCTAAAAGACAGGAGTCTTTTTACTTAAAAAAGGAGATGGAGCCAGGAGTAAGAAAGTAGGCATATTGGAAACAGAGAAAACGAAGCTCAAAGAAGCTCTGTGACTGTGGCTCACATGTGAGCAAGTGGTATCTCTGGATGTTTCAGACTATCTTAAGGAAGCTTTGGTGAGAGTGAAGAAAGGAAATGGTCCACTACATTACATTTCTGAAAAATCACACAGCTCTGTTTGGATGTTTCCAGGAACAACATGGGAACTAATTTTTTACTTCTTTGTTAGGAAGCTATCCTTCATATTGATCCCAAATGCTCTCTTTGGCACTTCTAAGTGTACATTTAACTGAGGGAACTACACAAAATAAACTTGATACTTCTTTCATAGAAACACTTTAAAATATTTAATATCATCATTTAGTGTTCCTAAGACTTTTCCTTTGTCAGTTTAAACAGCTCAATTCTTTTTCAATAATCCCTATAATGAAACCTGTCCTCATATTTGCACACACTCTCTGCACGTATTTCAGTCTATGTATTATCTGGAAATGAATATCACTGGACAAAACTATAATTCAAAACAATGAAGACACCCCTATGTTCCCTGCAGCACTATTTACAATAGCCAAAACATGGAAGCAACATAAATGTCCATCAACAGATGAATGGATAAAGAAGCTGTCATACATCTATTCAAAGGAATACTGCTTAACCATAAAAAGGTTTAAATAATGTCATTTGCAGCAACATGGATGGACCTAGAGATGATCATACTAAGTTAAGTAAGTGAGAAAGAGGAAGACAAATACCATATATCACTTATATGTGGAATCTAAAGTATGACACAAATGAACTTACCGATGAAACAAAAATAAACTCAACAGATACAGAGAACAGAAGTGGTTGTCAAGGAGAGGAGTGATGGGGGAAGGATGGATTGGGATTTGGGATTAGCAGATGCAAACTATTATAATATAGAATGAATAAACAAGGTCATATATATAAATATATATTAATAAAACTGAAACACTTTGCTGTACATCAGACACTAACACAACATTGTGATCAACTATATGTCAATAAAATAAATAAAAGATGAACATCAAAAACTAGTTGTTTCTTCTCAGAGGAAATGGGATTATTAATTCCATATTATAGACTTTGTTGTCCACCTGTATTGCTGTTGAAGGTTACAGTGGATATTTTCAGGAGTTAGGCAACAGAGTTATCTCAGATTGAGTTAATATTTAATAATTACTGCCATTAGGCCTTATTCACACACTGTCACTACTCAGCAAGTTCATGCTATACATATGCAGTAGAACATTTGAGTTTATTGACTTCCCTTAAGTCAATAAGTAAAATGCACTTAGGTGTATTAGTCGGCCAAAAACCTAATAAAATTCAGAATTTTGATGTAGTTGTCAAAAAAGTTAATGTGATAAAATCAATTGAGGATATTCATCTTGAGAAGCTGAGAGAGAAATTTGTCTTCTAATATTTAAAGATTAGTCATATGAAGAGAAATTAGAGGTCAAAGTGCCCTTAGTATCAAAGGATAAACTTGATAGTAGAATATCTGGGTTTAAGTGCTTGTTCTGGCCTAATATTACCATATATTTGGGCAACTTATATACTCTCTAAATGTTCTTTTCCTGGTTTGTGAAATGACCACCCAGAGGATTCTTAACTCAAAGAGTTGATGAAAGAGTGTATTTGAAATTGTTAAATCTAATATAAATAGTTTTACTTGGGCTTAGTCACTTAGCTTCTCTAAACTTACCTTTCTTATTGGCTAAATATGTATTCATTCCTGCAAACATTTCTCTGGTCACCTCTGCCTCTGGAACAATGGTCCCCATCTTTGCAGTTCGTGGAGTCTACTACCGCATACCCCTGTACTCCTATGGTTTCTTGCTCTCTGCATTGTGATATGGAAACTTACTCCAGGCAGTAACTTGGGATGATGGCAAAAATCACATCCTTTACTACCTTTCTAAGTAGTTACTGCATAAATTTGTTCTGAGTTAGTAGTTCATAGCAGTGAGTGAGAAATTCCTACAGCTATTGACACTTCATGGGCAAAAGTGAAAATCTCATGTATTCTTTAGTGATTTATTCAATAAATTAATTCCTCACCAAAAGTGGCAGTATGCCAGCATATATAATTTGGATATAAATAATATATAATCTCTTTTTGTCAAGGATTTTAAAATCTCAGGACAAACAAAACAAACAGGCATACACCACAATAAGTTTAATGAGATGCATTATATGTTAACTATATGGACATGAGTTTGAGTAAGCTCCAGGAGTTGGTGATGGATAGGGAAGCCTAGCAGGCTGCATTCCATGGGGTTGCAAAGAGTCAGACACGACTGAGTGACAGAACTAAACTGATTATATGTTAATACTAACTGGCATATGTTACTTGAAAAATTATTTGCAAAATGAGTACCACAATACTATCAATCAATTGTCATTGAAGACATTGGAGAAGGTTTCATAGGGATGTGATATATTTGATAAAGACATTGAAGTATGAAAAGCATTTAACAGATGAAGAAGACATGGAATGTCTTCTCTTAAGCCTTCTCCAGTCTCTTCAGTCAAAATTTGTTACTCATTCTTCTGTACTTTGTTCAGATTTATTGTATCAATTATCCTTGATTGCTTTATAATGTAACTGTGGAGGTGGATGACAGTATCAACTACCAAAGAGGGGGCCCCTTGAAAGTGGGAATGCTATCTAATATGATTCATCTTTGCAGCATTGTCCTTCAAATTTAGGCTTAAAGTCCTTTTAATTCAGTAATGAATCTTTTGCCTTTTAGGCAAATGCAGCAAAATCTGAGAAAAATATTTATGAAATGAGATAGAAACTGGGAGTTAAACTGAATTGGAGATAAGGGATAAGAAAGAATCAATTACATCAAATATCACTAAATTATATAAAATATGCATAGAGTTATTTCCAAACTCTCTGTGTTGTACTGTATTTGTCATATCAGGAACTACTTGAAATAAGCATTTCAGTAACAAATTTTTGGTTATCCTTGAACTAATTAGAGATGTTTAGTGTTATAGTTTGTATAGTATAGATATATATAGTGTTATAGTTTGACTATACCAAAGCCTTTGGCTGTGTGGATCACAATAAACTGTGGAAAATACTGAAGGAGATGGGAATACCAGACCCCCTGACCTGCCTCTTGAGAAACCTGTATACAGGTCAGGAAGCAACAGTTAGAACTGGTCATGAAACAACAGAATGGTTCCAAATAGGAAAAGGAGTACGTCAAGGCTGTATATTGTCACCCTGCTTATTTAACTTATATGCAGAGTACATCATGAGAAACACTGGGCTGGAGGAAACACAGCTGGAATCAAGATTGCCAGGAGAAATATCAATAACCTCAGATACGCAGATGACACCACCCTTATGGCAGAAAGTGAAGAAGAACTAAAGAGCCTCTTGATGAAAGTGGAAGAGGAAAGTGAAAAAGTTGGCTTAAAGCTCAACATTCAGAAAACTAGGATCATGTAATCTGGTCCCATCACTTCAAAGGAAATAGATGGGGAAACAGTGGCTGACTTTATTTTTGGGGGCTCCAAAATCACTGAAGATAGTGACTGAAGCCATGAAATTAAAAGACGTTTACTCCTTGGAAGGAAAGTTATGACCAAACTAGACAGCATATTAAAAAGGAGAGACATTACTTTGTCAAGAAAGGTCCATCTAGTCAAGACTATGGTTTTTCCATTAGTCATGTATGGATGTGAGAGTTGGACTATAAAGAAAGCTGAGTGCAGAATTGAAGCTTTTGAACTATGGTGTTGGAGAAGACTCTTGAGAGTCCCTTGGAGTTCAAGGAGATCCAGCCAGCCCATCCTAGGGCGATCAGTCCTGGGTGTTCAATGGAAGGACTGATGTTGAAGCTGGAACTCCAATACTCTGGCCACTTGATGCGAAGAGCTGACTCATTTGAAAAGACCCTGATGCTGGGAAAGACTGACGGGTGGAGGAGAAGGGGACGACAGAGTATGAGATGGTTGGATGGCATCATTGACTCGATGGACATGAGTTTGGGTGGACTCCGGGAGTTGGTGATGGACAGGGAGGCCTGGCGTGTTGTGGTTCATGGGGTATCAGAGTCGGACACAACTGAGTGACTGAACTGAACTGACTGTTATAGTGTTTGTTTTTAACAAGATTTGACCTGCATTAAATATCATCAATTATAAGATGTTTCCTATACAAACAAATCCTTATCAGGGTGTTTGAAGTTTTGAAAATGAGGTGAGAGAATTCTCTAGCATCTGCAAAGGCGTTTGGAGGAGAAGAAATCAGAAAACTAAAAAAGTGATTACAGCCTTCTCATGTATTTATTTTTTTATTCTTTTTTTTCCATTTATTTTTATTAGCTGGAAGCTAATTACTTTACAATATTGTAGTGGTTCTTGCCATATATTGACATGAATCAGCCATGGATTTACATGTATTCCCCATCCCAATCCCCCTCCCACCTCCCTCCCCACCCAATCCCTCTGGGCCTTCCCAGTGCACCAGCCCCGAGCACTTGTCTCATGCATCCAACCTGGGCTGGTGATCTGTTTCACCCTTGATAATATACATGTTTCGATGCTGTTCTTTCAAAACATCCTGCCCTCGCCTTCTCCCACAGAGTCCAAAAGTCTGTTCTGTACATCTGTGTCTCTTTTTCTGTTTTGCGTATAGGGTTATCATTACCATCTTTCTAAATTCCATATATATATGTTAGTATACTGTATTGGTCTTTACCTTTCTGGCTTACTTCACTCTGTATAATGGCTCCAGTTTCATCCATCTCATTAGGACTGATTCAAATGAATTCTTTTTAATGGCTGAGTAATATTCCATTGTGTATATATACCATTGCTTCCTTATCCATTCGTCTGCTGATGGGCATCTAGGTTGTTTCCATGTCCTGGCTATTATAAACAGTGCTGCGATGAACATTGGGGTGCACGTGTCTCTTTCAGATCTGGTTTCCTCAGTGTGTATGCCCAGAAGTGGGATTTCTGGGTCATATGGCAGTTCTATTTCCAGTTTTGTAAGGAATCTCCACACTGTTCTCCATAGTGGCTGTACTAGTCTGCATTCCCACCAACAGGGTAAGAGGGTTCCCTTTTCTCCACACCCTCTCCAGCATTTATTGCTTGTAGACTTTTGGATAGCAGCATCCTGACTGGCGTGTAATGGTACCTCATTGTGGTTTTGATTTGCATTTCTCTGATAATGAGTGATGTTGAGCATCTTTTCATGTGTTTGATAGCCATCTGTATGTCTTCTATCTTAAAAATTAGGGCAGAAATAAATGCAAGAGAAACTAAAGAGACCATAGCAAAAATCAACAAAGCTAAAAGCTGGTTTTTTGAAAAAATAAACAAAATTGACAAACCGTTAGCAAGACTCATCAAAAAACAAAGGGAGAAGAACCAAATTAACAAAATTAGAAATGAAAATGGAGAGATCACAACAGACAACACTGAAATACAAAGGATCATAAGAGACTACTACCAGCAGCTCTATACCAATAAAATGGACAACTTGGAAGAAATGAACAAATTCTTAGAAAAGTATAACTTTCAAAACTGAACCAGAAAGAAATAGATCTTAACAGACCCATCACAAGCAAGGAAATCGGAACTGTAATCAGAAATCTCCCAGCAAGCAAAAGCCCAGGACCAGATGGCTTGACAGCTGAATTCTACCAAAAATTTAGAGAAGAGCTAACACCTATCTTACTCAAACTCTTCCAGAAAAGTGCAGAAGAAGGTAAGCTACCAAACTCATTCTATGAGGCCACCATCACCCTAATTTCAAAACCAGACAAAGATGCCACAAAAAAGAAAACTACAGGCCGATGTCACTGATGAACATAGATGCAAAAATCCTTAACAAAATTCTAGCAAACAGAATTCAACAACATATTAAAAAAAATCATACCCCATGACCAAGTGGGCTTTATCCCAGGAATGCAAGGATTCTTTAATATCCACAAATCAATCAATGTAATACACCACATTAACAAATTGAAAGATAAAAACCATATGATTCTCTCAATAGATGCAGAAAAAGCCTTTGACACAATTCAACATCCATTTATGATTAAAACTCTCCATAAAGCAGGAGTAGAAGGAGCATACCTCAACATAATGAAAGCTATATATGACAAATCTACAGCAAGCATTACCCTCAATGGTGAAAAATTGAAAGCATTTCCCCTAAAGTCAGGAACAAGACAAGGGTGCCCACTCTCACCACTACTGTTCAACATAGTTTTGGAAGTTTTGGCCACAGCAATCAGAGGAGAAAAAGAAGTAAAAGGAATCCAGATAGGAAAAGAAGAAGTGAAACTCTTGCTGATTGCAGATGACATGATCCTCTACATAGAAAACCCTAAAGACTCTACCAGAAAATTACTAGAGCTAATCAGCGAATATAGTAAAGTTGCAGGATATAAAATTAACACACAGAAATCCCTTGCATTTCTGTACACTGACAATGAGAAAACAGAAAGAGAAATTAAGGAAACAATACCATTCACCATTTCAACAAAAAGAATAAAATACTTAGGAGTATATCTACCTAAAGAAACAAAAGACCTATACATAGAAAACTCTAAAACACTGATGAAAGAAATCAAAGAGGACACAAACAGATGGAGAAATATACTCTGTTCATGGATTGGAAGAATCAATATTGTGAAAATGACTATACTACCCAACGCAATCTATAGATTCAATGCAATCCCTATTAAGCTAGCAACGGTATTTTTCACAGAACTAGAACAAATCATTTCACAATTTGTATGGAAATACAAAAAACCTCGAATAGCCAAAGCAATCTTGAGAAAGAAGAATGGAACTGGAGGAATCAGCCTGCCTGACTTCAGACTATACTACAAAGCCACAGTCATCAAGACAGTATGGTACTTCTCATGTATTTAAACTTCATGTATTAAACTTCAACATTTAGGCAGAATGTAATAGGAATAAATTTAAAGTGGGAAATTACATATCAGAGTCCCAATAGAGCAGGAGAATTATGTATTAGACTAGAAAATTTAGCTCATCAATCTTTTCAATCAGTAAAAATTTTGACATTACTGCATTTTATCTAATACGGTAATACACATAATTTGAAAAATAGTGTAATTAGCATTGAAGTATCTTTTTTCTGAAGTGAAAGAAGAAGGTATGCTGCTGCTGCTAAGTCACTTCAGTCGTGTCCGACTCTGTGCAACCCCGTAGACGGCAGCCTACCAGGGTCCTCTGTCCCTGGGATTCTCTAGGTGAGAACACTGGAGTGGGTTGCCATTTCCTTATCCAATGCATGAAAGTGAAAAGTGAAAGTCAAGCCGCTGAGTTCTGTCTGACTCTTCACGACCCCATAGGAGGCTGAATAATGGGCAAGTCAAGATATCTAGTCATGATTGTGGAACATGGAGGCATTGTTTGCAAAAGGGTGTTTGCAGATGCAATTAGGATTAAGATCTTGAGATGGATGGATTATCCTGGATTATTCAAGTGGACCATAAATGCAATCACATGTCCTCATAAGAGAGAAGCAAAAGGAGATAATGCAAACAGAAGAGGAGGCCATGTGACTGTAAAGGCAGAATTTGAAGTTATGAGGCTGAAAGTCAAGGAATGCAGACTGTCACCAGAAGCTGATAGAAGCATAGTATAGATTTTTTCCTGGAGCTTCCAAAAGGCATGTGGTCTTTCTAATACCTTGATTTTGAACCTAAGTTATTTAGAATGGTGAGAGAATGCATTTCTGTTGTTTTAAACCATCCAGTCTGTGGCAATTTGTTACAGTAGCTGTGTAAACTAGTATAGAAGCTTTCTGACTTATATAGGTTAAAGATAATATGAATAATTACAATCAAAGTAATTATAAAAATAAATTTCAAATCATTTTTCTATGTCATGTAAACATTTGCAACATCAAAATATTAAGCTTTTAAATAAGGTATAATTTATTGTGTCATAAGTTTGTGGTTATCAAAATCAGAGTGGAAGAACTGAAGTTTGGATGGTAGAAGCTAAACAGTCTATAAATCTGAGATGAACCTCTGGGCTGAGAGGTCTACCTTGACTTTAGAGTGCATATTCTTTTTTGTTTTAAATTAATTAGTTTTTTTTTTTTTTTTTTTGCTATGCTGGGTCTTCATTGCTGCACAGGCTTTTCTCTTTTTGTAGTGAGTGCGGGCTACTCTCTAGTTGGGGTGCACAGGCTTCTCATTGCAGTGGCTTCTCTTGTTGCAGAGCACAGGCTCTAGGGCATGCAGGCTTCAGGAGTCGTGGCACATGGGTTCAAGAGTTGTGGCTCTCAAGTTCTAGAACACAGGCTCAGTAATTGTGGTACACTAGGTACATGGGTTCGCAAAGAGTTGGACACAACAGAGTGACTGAACTGAACTGAACTCGACTGTAGTCTGCCAGGCTCCTCTGTCCAAGGGAATCTCTAGGGAATAATACCGTAGCGGGTTGTCATGCCTGCCACCAGGAGATCTTTCCACCCAGGGAAGAACCTGTGTCTCTTATGTCTCCTGCATTTTCAGATGGGTTCTTTACTGCTAGTGTCACCTGGGAAGCCAAGTGATGTTGTATATAAGGAATATTTCCCCCCCCCCCAGTTTTATTGAGATGTAATTGATATACAATGCTATATAAGTTTAAGGTATACATCATAGTGATTTGAAATATATACATCGTGAAATGATTACCACCATAAATTTAGTGAACATCCATCATTTCATATAGATACAGAATTAAAGAAATGGAAAAAAAAATTCCTTTTGATGAGAACTCTTAGGATTTACTCACTTAAAAATTTTTAAGTATAACATACAACAGTTAATTATATTTATGCTGTAGATTACATTCCTAGTACTTATTTATCTTATATCTGAAAGTTTATACCTTTTGATCACCTTCATCCAATCTTCCTTCCCTGCAACCCAGCCTCAGCCCACCCGATCTGATACCACAAATCTTGGAGACTGTACTTTTCTGGGAATTTGTCCATTTCTTCTGGGTTGTCAAACTATTTGATTTGTAGTTGGTTGTGGTACTCTCTGGTGATCCTTTGCAATTCAGCATTTTTGTTTGTAACTTTACCTTTTTCATTTTTGATTCTATTGATTTGGGGTCCCTTTCTTATTTCTCTGGTGGCTCAGACGGTAAAGCATCTGCCTACAATGTGGGAGACCCAGGTTCTATCCTTGGGTGGGGAAGATCCTCTGGAGAAGGAAATGGCAAACCATTCCAGTACTCTTGCCTGGAAAATCCCAGGGACAGAGGAGCATGGTAGGCTACAGTCCATGGGTTCACAAAGAGTCAGACACAACTGAGCAACTTCACTTTCACTTTCTTATATCCTGATGAGTCTGGTTAAAGTTTTGTCGATTTTGTTTATCTTTATAGAGCTTCAGTGATTTTTTCTTACTGTATTTTAGTCTCTATTTCATTTATTTCAACTCTGATCTTTATGATTTATCTCCTTCTACTAACTTCGAGTTTAGTTTGTTCTTTTCCAAGTTTCTTTAGTCATAAGGTAAGGTTGTTTAAGATTTTTGTTTGTTTCTGAAGTAGGTTTGTATCATTGTAAATTTCTTTCCTGGTACTGCTTTTGTTGCATATATTCTAAATCATTGTATTTTCATTTGTCTCCAGGTATTTTTTAATTTTTTTCTTTCATTTCTTCATTGACCCATTTGCTGTTTAGAAGCATATTGTTTAGTTCTGCATGTTAGTGTTTCTTCTGATGAGAATTGCTTTCCCTTATAATGACTTTCTAGTTAATTTCCCTTATAGTTACTTTCTGGTTAATTTCCTCCATGATTAACTAATTTACAGATATTTTCAGTTCAGTTGCTCAGTCGTGTCTGACTCTTTGCAACCCCATGGACTGTAGCTGTCACTGTTTCCATTGTGTCCCCAACTGTTTGCCACGAATGGGACAAGATGCCATGATCTTAGTTTTCTAAATGCTGAGTTTTAAACCAACTTTTTCACTTTCATCAAGAGGCTCTTTAGTTCTTCTTCAGTTTCTGCCATAAGGGTGGTGTTATCTGCATATCTGAGGTTATTGATATTTCTCCCAGCAATCGTCATTCCAGCTTGTGCTTCATCCAGTCCAGCATTTCAGATCATGTACTGTGCATATAAGTTAAATAAGTAGGGTGACAATATACAGCCTTGACAGACTCCTTTCCCAATCTGAAACCACTCTGCTGATCCACATCCAGTTCTAACTGTTGCTTCCTGACCTGCATGCAGATTTCTTAGGAGGTAGGTAAGGTGATCTGGTACTCCCATCTCTTTCAGAATTTCCCACAGTTTGTTGTGATCCACACAGTCAAAGTTTTGGTATAGTCAATAAAGCAGAAGTAGATGTTTTTTCAGGAACTCTGTTGCTTTTTTGATAATCCAATGGATGTTGGCAATTTGATCTCTGTTTTCTGTGCCTTTTCTAAATCCATCTTGAACACCTGGAAGTTCACTATTCATGTACTGTTGAAGCCTGCCTTGGGGAATTTTGAGCATTACTTTGCTAGCGTGTGAGATAAGAGTAATTGAGCAGTAGTTTGAGCATTCTTTGGCATTGCCTTTCTTTGGGACTGGAATGAAAACTGACCTTTTCCAGTCCCATGGCCACTGCTGAGTTTTCCAAATTTGTTGGTGTATTAACAGCATCATCTTTCAGGATTTGAAATAGCTCAACTGGAATTCTATCACCTCCACTAATTATGCTCATTGTGATGCTTCCTAAATCCCACTTGATGTCACATACCAGGATGTCTGGCTCTAGGTGAGTGATCACATCAATGTGGTTATCTGGGTCATGAAGATCTTTTTTGGATAGTTCTTCTGTGTATTCTTGGCACCTCTTCTTAATATCTTCTGCCTCATTTAGGTCCCTACCATTTCTGTCCTTTATTGTACTCATCTTTGCATGAAATGTTCCCTTGGTATCTAATTTTCTTGAAGAGATCTCTAGTCTATCCCATTCTATTGTTTTCCTCTATTTCTTTGCATTGATCACTGAGGAAGGCTTTCTTATCTATCCTTGCTGTTCTTTGGAACTGTGCATTCAAATGGTATTTCTTTCCTTTTCTCCTTTGTCTTTAACTTCTCTTCTTTCCTCAGCTATTTGTAAGGCCTCATTAGACAAACATTTTGCCTTTTTGCATTTCTTTTTCTTGGGGATGGTCTTGATCACTGCCTTCAAACCTCCATAACAAACCTATCACAAACCTCCATCCATAGTTCTTCAGGCACTCTGTCTATCAGATCTAATCACTTGAATCTATTTGTCACTTCCACTGTATAATCATAAGAGATTTTATTTAGGTCATACCTTAATGTTCTAGTGGCTTTCCCTACTTTCTTCAATTTCAGTCTGAATTTGGCAATAAGGAGTTCATGATCTGAGCCACAGTCAGCTCCTGGTCTTGTTTTTGTTGACTGAATAGAGTTTCTCCATCTTTGGCTGCAAAGAATATTATCAATCTAATTTTGGTATTGACCATCTGGTAATGTCCATATGTAGAGTCTTCTCTTGTGTTGTTGGAAGAGGGTGTTTGCTATGACCAGTGCATCCCCTTGGCAAAACTCTCTTAGTCTTTGACTTGCTTTGTTTTGTACTTCAAGGCCAAATTTGCCTGTTACTCCAGGTATCTGTTGATGTCCTACTTTTGCATTCCAGTCCCCTATAATGAAAATGACATCTTTTGGGGATGTTAGTTCTAGAAGGTCTTGTAGGTCATCATAAAACCGTTCAACTTTAGCTTCTTCAGCATTACTGATCGGGGCATAGACTTGGATTACTGTGATATTGAATGATTTGCCTTGGAAATGAACAGAGATCATTTTGTCATTTTTGAGACTGCATCCAAGTACTGCATTTTGGACTCTTTTGTTGACTGTGATTGTCTACTCCATTTCTTCTAAGGGATCTTGCCCACAGTAGTAGATATAATGGTCACCTGAGTTAAATTCACCCATTCCAGTCCATTCGAGTTTGCTGATTCTTAAAATATTGATGTTCACTCTTGCCATTTCCTGTTTGACCACTTCCAGTTTGCCTTGATTCATGGACCTAACATTCCAGGTTCCTATGCAATATTGCTCTTTAAAGCATTGGACTTAACTTCCATCACCAGTCACATCCAAAACTGGGTGTTGTTTTTGGTTTGGCTCTGTCTTCATTCTTTTTGGAGTTGTTTCTCCACTCTTCTCCAGTAGCTTATTGGGCAACTACCAACCTGGGGATTTCATCTTTCAGTGTTCTGTCTCTTTGCCTTTTCATGCTCTTCATGGAGTTCTCAAGACAAGAATACTGAAGTGGTTTGCCATTCCCTTCTCCAATGGACCACGTTTTGTCAGAACTCTCCACCATGTCCCGTCCATCTTGGGTGGCCCTACAAGGCATGGCTCATAGTTTCACTGAGTTAGACAAAGCTGTGATCCATGTGATCAGATTGGTTTGTTCTCTGTGATTGTGGTTTTCATTCTGGCTATCCTCTGATGAAGAAGGCTAGGAAGCTTATGGAAGCTTCCTGATGGGGGAGACTGAGGGAAAACTGGGTCTTGTTCTGATGGGCAGGGCCGTGCTCAATAAATCTTTAATCCAATTTTCTGTCGATGGGTGTGGCTGTTCCCCGCCCCCGTTGTTTGAGCTGAGGCCAAACTATGGTGGAGATAATAAAGATAATGGCAACTTCCTTCAAAATGTCCCATGCACACACCGTTACACTCAGTGCCCCCAACCCTGCAGCAAGCCACTGTCAACCTACACCTCTGCTGGAGACTCCTGGACATTCATGGGCAAGTCTGGGTCAGTCTTTTATGGGTCACTGCTCCTTTCTTCTGGGTCCTGGTGCACACAAGCTTTTGTTTGTGCCTTCCAAGAGTCTGTTTCCCCAGTCCTGTGCAAGTTCTGGTGGCTTTATGGTGGAGTTAATGGCAACCTCCTCCAAGAGGGCTTATGCCATACCCAGGTCTACTGTACCCAGAGCCCCTGCCCCTTCAGCATCCCACTGCTCACCTGTACCTCAGCAGGAGACACTCAAACACAGTTCTGGCTCAGTCTCTGTGGGGTTTCTTGGTCCTGGTTCACACAAGGTTTGTTTGAACCCTCTGAGCCTCTCTGGTGGATATGGGGTTTGATTCTAAATGTAATATCGCCCCTTCTACCATCTTGCTGGGGCTTCTTCTTTGCCCTTGGACATGAGGTATCTGTTTTTGGTGGGATCCAACATTCTCCTGTCAATGGTTGTTCAACAGCGAGTTGTAATTTTGGAGTTCTCACAGGAGAAGATGAGCATAGAGAACTCCATTTGAGCAGACCCCTGCACAGGACTCTCAGGAAACAGGATAGATTCTTCTCAAGTGCACATGGGACATTCCCTGGGATACATCACAGGTAAGCTGCAAAACAAGACTCAATAAATATAACAAGATTGAAATCACATCATGCACCTTGTCAACCACAATACATTGGTTAACTATATTAACTATAGGGAAATTTGTTTCCCTTATACTTAATTTTTTCCCCTTTAGTTAATTTTTCCCCTTATACTTAAATTTATTCCCTTATAGTTAAATTTTTTCCCTTATACTTCAGTCACTCAGTCATGTCCGACTCTTTGCGACCCCATGGTCTGCCCTGTCCATCACCAACTTCTGGAGCTTGCTCAAACTCATGTCCATCAATTCAGTGATAACATCCAACCGTCTCATCCTCTGTCATCCCCTTGTCCTCATACCTTCAATCTTTCCCAGCATCGGGTTCTTTTCCAAGGAGTCAGTTCTTCACATTAAGTGGCCAACGTATTGGAGTTTCAGCTTCAGCATCCATCCTTCCAGTCAATATTCAGGACTGATTTCCTTTAGGATGGACTGATTTGATCTCCTTGCAGTCCAAGGGACTCTCAAGAGGTTTCGTCCAACACCACATCAATTCTTTTGCACTCAACTTTCTTTATAGTCCAACTCTCACATCAATACATGACTACTGGAAAAAACAAAACTTTGACTAGATGGATCTTTGTCGGCAAAGTAATGTCTCTGCTTTTTTAATATGCTGTCTAGGTTGGTCATAGCTTTTCTTCCAAGGTGCAAGTGTCTTTTAATTTCATGACTGCACTCACCATGTGCAGTAATTTTCGAGACCAAAAAATAAAGTCTGTCACTGTTCCATTGTTTCCACATCTCTTTGTCATGAAGTGATGGGACCAGATTACATGATCCTAGTTTTCTGAATGTTGAGTTTTAAGCCAGCTTTCTTACTCTCCTTTCACTTTCATCAAGAGGTGCTTTAGTTCTTCTTTGCTTTTTGCCATAAGGGTGTGTCATCTGCATATCTGAGGTTATTGATATTTCTCTCGGCGATTGAAAAGAATAAGTAAGTAAGTAAGTTCAGTCACGCCGTTGTGTCCAATTCTTTGTGGCCCCGTGGACTGCAGCACACCAGGCTTCCCTGTCCATCATGAACTCCCGGAGCTTACTTAAACTCATGTCCATTGAGTTAATGATGTCTTCCAACCATCCCATCCTCTGTCATCCCCTTCTCCCACCTTCAGTCTTTCCCAGCATCAGGGTTTTTCCCAAGGAGTCAGTTCTTTTCTCATGTGGCCAAAATACTGGAGTTTCAGCTTCAGCATCAGTCCTTCCAGTGAATATTCAGGACTGATTTCCTTTAGGATGGACTGGATTGATATCCTTGCAGCCCAAGGAACTCTCAAGAGGCTTCTCCAACACCACAGTTCAAAAGGATCAATTCTTTTGCACTCAGCTTTCTTTAAAGTCCAACTCTCACATCAACACATGACTACTAGAAAAAGCATAACTTTTGACTAGATGGACCTTTGTCGGCAAAATAATGTCTCTGCTTTCTATTATGCTATCTATCTTGGTCATAGTTTTTCTTCCAAGGAGCAAGAGTCATTTAATTCCATGGCTGCAGTCACCATGTGCAGTGATTTTGGAGCCTCCCAAAATAAAGACTGTCACTGTTTCCATTGTCTCCCCATCTATTTGCCATGAAGTAATGGGACCAGATGCCATGATCTTAGTTTTCTGAATGTTGAGTTTTACTAGCTTTCTCACTCTCCTCTTTCACTTTCATCAAGAGGCTCTTTAATTCTTCTTTGCTTTTCTGCCATAAGGGTGATGTCATAAGGGTGGTATATATTGAAATGAATATATACATGTATATGTACAACTGAATCACTTTGCTGTATATCTGAAACTAAAATAACACTATTAATAAACTATACTCCAATTTAAAAAAGAAAAACTTCAGGGTATTCTTTTTCATTGTTATTATTTCACTAGTTACATGATATCTTTTTTAGTTAGGATCTATATTAATGTATCTTCATGCCTGCGCTGATTTAGGGATTCAGTTGGATTTAAGGTTTTCATCTATTTAGAAGAAATTGTGAAACTATGAGTGTAAATGAAATCTCTGAAAGAAGGGGAAGAGCAGAGAGTCTAGGGCTGAACTTGAGGAGTGTTTGCCTTAAGCAGAATAGAGCAAGGCTGCAGGTATTAACAACTAACAACATAGAGGAGTATTCCAATGGGCTGCCAAGAGTGAGAATAGGAGTGTTTTGCCAAATTCTCATCAACTATAAAAGATTCTTGTAACTATTGCTTCAGTATTAGTGTTATTTTTACTTGAGAAAACTGAGCTTTACAGAGTTTTTATAATTGACCCAAAAGTCATTCAGCAACTGAAATACACAAGCAGAATTTGGATACAAAGTTTTTGTATTGTCTTTATTTCCATTTCTCCACTCTTTTTTGCCTATTATTAACCTAAGATTTCAAATGTGCTTATAAAACCAAAGAGATGTAGAGGTTCTTATAGCTTTTTGAACAACTCCCTTTATCGTTAAAAATTTTGAAGAGACATTTGTTTTTATCTAGCAGTGAATGATAATGTTTATCAAGGGATTTGCTGAAGGTCGTGTAGCTAGTTAGTGGCTAGGTTAACACATAAGTTTGTTTGTTTGTTTTTCTTTTAACTAAAAGCACACTTCCAAACAGAATACACAGTTCCACACTTTATACAAAGAAATATTATGTATTTATAAAGTGTTATATTAGCTATGGAGCATTGCAGTTCAAATATATTGCTTATTATTGATGAATCTGTGTGAGTCTAAAGTTACAAAAGATCTTAAGCTAAGTAGAGTTTTCCCCAATGATTTATCATAGACAAATTATACAAAACATTACAAAATTTAAAGTTATGGGGCAGAAAAATATTTGATAGATGAAGGGATTTTGTGGCTGTAAAACATGGATTTTGTCTTCAAGGAAAAATGCATAAGCAACTTAGAGATCAGACTATAGGCTTAAGTCCTTGTTTTCTAGCATGATTTTGACATTTTCCTATTTGTGAACAAAGTAAATATATAACTTCCATAATTGACAGCTCTACTTATGATCAATATTATTGCTTCATTGGGACATTTAGTATTCACTGATCAAACTTAAACTTTATCTATTTCATAATTATTACTGTGCTTAGATTTCAGCTTTAAAGCAATAATGAAAGAAATAATAAAGAACATATTATAAAGAAAGCAATAATGTTTATTATAACTTTATGATTATCAGTAATCAGTAAGATCAGAGTAGACCACATAAAGACTCTTAATAGCAGGATTTGTAAAAACACACCAGAATGTCTCATTGGAGATGTAATTAAGGAAATCAATGAAGTAATTAATATAAACTCACACTTTTAGAAAAAAAAAAAAGAAATAAGAAAACTTTCCTCAGTTTGACACCTCAAAGCTGAAGCAATTTCAATTCTTTTCATCAAAAAAGCTTCTTTTGCTCTATAAAACCACATGAAAAATCATGAGGTTACACCTTTATTCCCTTCTGTTTTCTAAGGTTTTTACCATTATGCATTATGACTTCAATCTCCAGAATCCACAGTATCATCATAGTAAGAAAGAAATTATTGGAATGTCATTTTAGACACATGTTGCAATTGGCAAGCTCAGTCTAAATAGTTTTTTTTGATATGTAGTTTACTTGAAATTCAGATTTAAATTGCTACTTATCCACACATTAAAATGAGACAATTTAAATCCATGAAATTAGAGTTAGACAATGTCATTTCAGTGCTATCCAGCATAAATCGTTGCATAATTTAAAGAACTGTAGTTAAAAAAAAATCAATTTAGCAAATATTTCATAATTTGCACAGCTCTAAAAGACTGCCTGATAGCTCAGTTGGTAAAGAATCTGCCTGCCATGTGGGAGACCTGGGTTTGATCCCTGAGTTGGGAAGATCCCCTGGAGAAGGGAAAGGCTACCCACGCCAGTATTCTGGCCTGGAGAATTCCATGGACTATAGTCCATGGGTCGCAAAGAGCTGGATATGACTGAGCAACTTTCACTTTCACTTTCAAAAGATTACAAGAAATTCTAGAACTAACGCCCAAAAAAAAATGTCCTTTTCATCATAGGGGACTGGAACATAAAGGTAGGAGGTCAAGAGATACCTGGAAAAACAGGTAATTTGGCCTTAGAGTACAAAGTGAAGCAGGGCAAAGGCTAACAGAGTTTTGCCAAGAGAACATGGTAGTCATTGCAAACACCCTTTTCCGATGACACGAGAGACGACTCTATGCATGGACGTCACCAGATGGTCGATACCAAAATCAGATTGATTACATTCTTTGCAGCTGAAGGTGGAGAACCTCTATACAGTCAGCAAAAAGAAGACCAGGAGCTGACAGTGGCTCAGATCATGAGCTCCTTATTGCCAAATTCAGACTGAAACTGATGAAAGTAAGGAAAACCACTAGACCATTCAGGTATGACCTAAATAAAATCTCTTATGATTACACAGTGGAACTGACAAATAGATTCAAGGGATTAGATCTGATAGACAGAGTGCCTTAAGAACTATAGACAGAGTTTTGCAACATTGTATAGGAGACTGTGATCAAAACCATCCCTAAGAAAAGGAAATACAAAAAGGCAAAATGGTTTTCTGAGGAGGCCATACAAATAGCTGAGAAAAGAAGAGAAGCTAAAGACAAAGGAGAAAAGGAAAGATATACCCATTTGAATGCAGAGTTCCGAAGAATAGCAAGGAGAGATAAGAAAGCCTTCCTCAGTGATCAATGCAAAGAAATAGAGGAAAACAACAGAATGGGAAAGACTAGAGACCTCTTCAAGAAGATTAAGGATACCAAGGGAACGTTTTATGCAAAGATGGGCACAATGAAGGACAGAAATGGTATGGACCTAAAAGAAGCAGAAGATATTAAGAAGAGGTGTCAAGAATACACAGAAGAACTATCCAAAAAAGATCTTCATGACCCAGATAACCACAATGATGTGATCACTCACCTGGAGCCAAATATCCTGGAGTGTGAAGTCAAGTGGGCCTTAGAAAGCATCACTACAAACAAAGCTAGTGGAGGTGATGAAATTCCAGCTTAGCTCTTTCAAATCCTAAAAGATGATGCTATGAAAGTGTTTCACTCAAAATGCTAGCAAATTTGGAAAACTCAGCAGTGGCCACAGGACTGGAAAATGTCAGTTTTCATTCCAATCCCAAACAAAGGCAATGCCAAAGAATGTTCAAACTACCACACAATTGCACTCATGTCACACACTAGCAAAGCAATGCTCAAAATTCTCCAAGTGAGGCTTCAATAGTATGTGAAGCAAGAACTTCTAGATGTTCAAACTGGACTTAGAAAAGGCAGAGGAACCAGAGGTCAAGTTGCCAACGTCTGTTGTATCTTAGAAAAAGCAAGAGAACAATTCCAGAAAAACATCTACTTCTGCTTCATTGACTACGCTGATGCCTTTGACTGTGTGGATCACTACAAACTGTGGAAATTTCTTCAAGAGATGGGAATACCAGACCACCTTACCTGCCTCCTGAGAAACTTGTTTGCAGTCAATAAGCAACAGTTAAAACCAGACATAGACAACAGACTGGTTCCAAATTGGGAAAGGAGTACATCAAGGCTGTATATTGTCACCCTGCTTATTTAACTTGTATGCAGAGTACATCATGTGAGATGCTGGGCTGGATGAAGCACAAACTGAAGTCAAGATTGCTGGGAGAAATATCAATAACCTCAGATATTCAGATGACACCATTGTTATGGCAGAAAACGAATAGGAACTGAAGAGACTCTTGATAAAATTGAAAGAGGAGAGTGGAGAATGTTGGCTTAAAACTCAACATTCAGAAAACTAAAATCATGACATCCGGTCCCATCACTTCATGGCAAATAGATGGGAAGACAATGGAAACAGTGACAGACTTTATATTTTGGGGCTCAAAAATCACTGCAGATGGTGACTGCAGCCGTGAAATTAAATATGCTTGCTCCTTGTAAGAGACGCTATGAGAACCTAGATATAGTATATAAAAAAGCATAGATATTACTTTGAGGACAAAGGTCCATCTAGTCCAGGCTATGGTCTTTTCAGTAGTCATGTATTGATGTGAGAGTTGGACCATAAAGAAGCCTGAGCCTTTACGAATTGATGGTTTTGAACTGTGGTATTGGAGAAACCTCTTGAGAGTTCCTTGGATTGCAAATAGATCAAATCAGTCAATCCTAAAAGAAATCAACCCAGAATATTCATTGGAAGGACTGATGCTGAAGTTGAATTCCAACATTTTGACCACCTGATGGGAAGAACTGACTGACTGGAAAAGACCCTTATGCTGGCAAAGATTAAAGGCAGGTGGAGAAGGGGACAACAGAGGGTGAAATGGTTGGATGGCTCACTGACTTGATAGATTTGAGTTAGAGCAAGCTCCGGGAGAGTCTGAAGGACAGGGAAGCCTGGCATCCTGCAGTCCATGGGGTTGCAAAGAATCAGACATGACTGAGCGACAGAACAGCAACAATATTCTATTCCATATATATACTCTGACACATCTTCTTTATCCATTCATCTGCCAATGGATAAGAGAAATGATTGATAACCATATTCTGACAAATGTGATGGAAGAGTAGAAAAAAATTCTGTTATAATACACTAGCACTGCACAGAAATCAGTATGTGTTATTTGAAGGAGGGCTTAGGGTTATCCATCTATGATCACTCTAAAGAGCAGATTATTTTAAAGTATAATTGATACATTAAGCAAATAGGTAAAATTGAAACATACAATATTCAATTAAGCCCTGAGAAGGAAGGAAAATTGGGGAAAAAGTTAAACAAAAAATTTAATTGATAGGAAATGGTTAAAATAGTAGATACCAACTGCACAATATCAAAGATATCCTTAAATATTATAGATAAACATACAGCAATTAAAAGAGATTATCAGAGTGGATAGAGAACAAGGCCCAATTATATGTTGTCTACAAAAAAAACCCTTTAAATATGAAGTTTAAAAGTAAGGATATACCATAGTGTAACTAATTCTCATTACTATAATTGGAGACTTCAATACTCTCCATCAGTAATAATAAACCAAACAGACAGAAAATTAGTATGGATGTAGAGGGTTTGAAAGATATTGTTTTTAATGTTAGAGCAATATTAATTAATTGAAAATAGGAAAACAATGAAGAAATTCAAGGAAAACAAAGCCTTGTTCTTTGAAAGGTTCAATAAAATTGATAATAGTAGGGGTGATAGTCAAGGTGTATAGGATTTCTTTTGGGGTTTGTGAAATATTCTAAAATGGATTGTGTTAATGAGTACACAATTCTTTGCATTTTATTTGTATGCTGTCATCTATTTCCTTAAAACCCACCCAATCCAAATAATAATAGTATTTGATATCAAACACTGTTCTTATATAAGGTCTGCATAAACTGCTGTTAGGAATCTTTGGTATTTTTGTTAATCTATATCACCCAATCCAGTACAGGCAGTGTCTATAATATGTTGATGCTACATTAAGTCAGGTCTTTCAAACACTGTAACTCCCAAAAGCATTTTAAGAGGTTGTCCTCTGTAAGCACTTTTTATAGGAGTGCTAAAGCTGCCTCCAGAACAAGGAGTCTGATTTTAACAAGTTTCTTTCACTTATCCATATGCTATATTCACATGATACTTACATTGCTTTAAATAATTTATATTTTAGATAAATTAGGGAAAAGAAAAATATATTTTATTTTATTTTTATTTAATTTATTTTATTCCACTTATTCTTCTTGGTTGTACTTCTTTTCTTTGTGTAAAACCAAGTCTCTTACTTATATCATTTCCATTTCACTGGAAAACCTTTTAACATTTATTGAAAGAAAGTCTGATGATGATGAATTCCATCAGTTTTTGTTTGTCTGAGAAAGTCTTTATTTTGCTTTCTACTCTTAAGAACAATTTCCCTGATTTTTTTTTCTTTTAACCTTTGCATTTCATATATTCTTCTTTTGTTTGCATCATTGCTGGCAAGATAGCCACTTAATATATTATTCTTTGTTTCCATCTATAGTTAAGCTTTCTTTCTCCCCAGACTTCTTTTAAGATTTCCTCTCCTCTGCTATTATAATCACATTTATATTACAATTTTTGAAAATAGGATAACTCCCAGTAATCCCTGCCTTCTGGTGCCCCTCTCCCAATTTAGTGTAATCCAAACAGTGAAATCTGTGACTTGATTCTAACCTATTATATGACACAGGTGATGAAATATCACTTCCATGATTTCATTACTTTATAAAAATCTGTCTGAGCAGACTGTTGAGAGACTTTCTTGCTGAAAATTGAAGAAGAAAGGTGTCAAGTTCTGAAGTACATATATAGAGGAACATGTGGTAGAAGAACTTAAGGGCATCCCTAAGGCAGCAGTCTGCAAAATGCCAGGGTCCTCCATCATACAGTGCCAATGATGTGAATTCTGCCAGTAATCCGATTGAGCTTGGAAGAGGATTCTTCCCCATTTAAACCTCCAGATGAGAACACCATCTTGACTGCAATCTTGTGAGACCCTATGAAGAAGGCCCAGCTAAGGAAAACCTAGATTCCTGGCCCATGGAATCTGTGAGATAGTGTACATCTTTATACCACTAGGTTTTTGATCATCTGTTACATGGCAATAAAAATCCAATACAGTTGATAACAATATTTTTGGAATGATCTGTCTGAAAAAAAAAAAGTTTAAGGGGAGTAAAAAAGGAAATAATTGATCCAATTATATCTTTATATTGAGCAATTATTGCTTATATGAAAATAAGGTCAGAAAATTATTGTAATATGTATTAAACTTATAAAAACTAATAACAGAAACCTCAGTTAAGTAGGGGCTTCCCTGGTGGCTCAGATGATAAAGAATCTGCCTCCAATGCTGGAGACCTGAGTTCGATGTCTGGGTCAGGAAGATCCTCTGGAGAAAGGAATGGCTACCTACTCCAGTATTCTTGCCTGTAGAGTTCCATGGACAGAAGAGACTGGCAGGCTACAGTCCATGAGGTCCCAAAGAATCAGACAGGACTGAGCAATTAACACTTTCACTTTTCATTTTCAGTTAAATAGAATCGGAAGACCAGAATGGGAAGCTCTCAAGTCTGTGAAGCTCAGTTCAGTTCAGTTCAGTTCAGTCGCTCACTCGTGTCCGACTCTTTGCGACCCCATGAACCGCAGCATGCCAGGCCTCCCTGTCCATCACCAACTCCCAGAGTTTACTCAAACTCATGTCCAGCAAGTTGGTGATGCCATCCAGCCATCTCATCCTCTGTCGTCCCCCTCTCCTCCTGCCTCCAATCCCTACCAGCATCAGGGTCTTTTCCAATGAGTCAACTCTTTGCATGAGGTGACCAAAATATTGGAGTTTCAGCTTCAGCATCAGTCCTTCCAATGAACACCCAGGACTGATCTCTTTTAAGATGGACTGGTTGGATGTCCTTGCAGTCCAAGGGACTCTCAAGAGTCTTCTCCAACACCACAGTTCCAAAGCATCAATTCTTCGGCGCTCAGCTTTCTTCACAGTCCAACTCTCACATCCATACATGACCACTGGAAAAACCATAGCCTTGACTAGACCAACCTTTGTTGGCAAAGCAATGTCTCTGCTTTTTAATATGCTATCTAGGTTGGTCATAACTTTCTTCCAAAGAGTAAGCGTCTTTTAATTTCATGGATGCAATCACGATGTGCAGTGATTTTGGAGCCCCAAAAAATAAAGTCTGACACTCTTTCCACTGTTTCCCCATCTATTTCCCATGAAGTGATGGGACCAGATGCCATGATCTTAGTTTTCTGAATGTTGAGCTTTAAGCCAATATTTTCACTCTCCTCTTTCACTTTCATCAAGAGGCTTTTTAGTTCCTCTTCACTTTCTGCCAGAAGGGTGGTGTCATCTGCATATCTGAGGTTATTGATATTTCTCCTGGCAATCTTGATTCCAGCTTGTGCTTCTTCCTGCCCAGCGTTTCTCATGATGTACTCTGCATATAAGTTAAATAAGCAGGGTGACAATATACGGCCTTGACGTACTCCTTTTCCTATTTGGAACCAGTCTGTTGTTCCATGTCCAGTTCTAACTGTTGCTTCCTGACCTGCATACAGGTTTCTCAAGAGGCAGGTCAGGTGGTCTGGTATTCCCATCTCTTTCAGAATTTTCCACAGGTTATTGTGATCCACACAGTCAAAGACTAGCAGACCCCAAAAGGAAGAAGACACTCCTTTCCTGGCAAGGAATCAGTAAGTGAAAATCATGGACTGTTTACTATAGCCTTTCTCCTCTCCTTGCTGTGTATAAACTAGCTCATAGCTCACCATGGCTGCAGACCCTGAACTGCAGTTTTCTGTGCTGTGCCGTGCTGTGTCTAAGTCACTCAGTCATGTCTGACTCTTGCGACCCCATTGACTGTAGTCTGCCAGGCTTTTCTGTCCATGGGGATTCTCCAGGCAAGAATGCTGGAGTGGGTTGTAGTTTCCTCCTCCAAGGCATCTTTCCAACCCAGGGATTGATCCCAGGTCTCCCTCATTGCAGATGGATTCTTTACTGTCTGGGTCACCAGGGAAGCCCAATTTTCTGATGACCCCAAGTAAACCATCTGGCAGGTCAGACTCCAGATGGGAATGCTTGTCATGCTGTAGAAGACTCAGATGCTTTACGGGAGGATTATTCTGTCTGACGCGGTGTAGTGGGAAGAGCACTGCTCTGGTTTCTAGGTAGATTTGAGTTATGATAACTGTCAGTGTTTTTCCCCCAGTTTTTCCAGCTTTCTGGATTGTACTTTCCGACCTCTCTGTGAGTCAAATATGGGATCATGTGATAAGCTTTAGGCAGTGAGTTAACTTAGTTTATTCTGTGCTGGAGCATTTAGTTGTTGTTTCAAGATTTCTTGTCCCTGTATTATAAAGTATTGTAAAGCTGGAGATGGTAGCTGCTCCACTAGCCTAGATCCTTGAAAAAAAATGTCCTGAGAAAAATACTGCTATCAGCCCATATTGGGCGTATAGCTTGAAAGAGAAACAAACTTTTGCTGTTCTAAGTCACTGAAATTTTGGGTTTTATGTTGTGAAGAAAAATAACCTACCCTTTCTGACTTCTGAATGGTTCATGTACCTGCTTCACAATTTACTAGCTCCGTGAACTTCAGCTAATTGCCCAACTTCTCTTATTCTCTTTCCTTAACTACACAATAGTGGAAAATATAGCATCTAGTTCTTAGGTTATTAAGACTTAATGAGATAAGAAAGAAATTAAATGGAATGGAGCAGTTGTTGTCAAATGTGGTTGTTGTTGCTGTTGTCAGCATTATTATCCTTTGATGCCCAATTATTGTGACTTAGCCTTGTTTCTGACATCTGGTATTTGGCCTAAACAAGAGAAAGAATTCATAGGACACATGATTCAGATCAATAGGTCTGAGGTTACCTAAAGAGTAGTTCCTAATGTGAAGTAATTAGCCTCCAACTGAAAAAAAAAAAAAAAAAAAAAGAGTAGTTCCTAAAGGCAATTTTATCATATTGTTCGTTTGTATTCTGGGTGCCCACTCTTGATTGGATTTTATAAACAGTTGAAGGTGAATGTTGAATTATAAAAAAGGAATGTATCTATGTGTGTGTTCACATGTGTATTATATATTTTTATATTTTCTACTTAGTTTGGAAAATGATATATATGTCTGTATCTACATACCCATATATACACACACACACAAATCCATATCCTTATCTATCTACTACTGTGGAAAATAGAGACTGTATTGTGACAAGGAAGGCAAGGTAAATAGTCAAGCAGGAGAAAGGTCAAATACTGAGGCAAAACCTTACATGCTCGGTGGTACTGTATGCTTATATCTTTTAAATTGTTCTATGTTCCTGTCATCGGGTAAGTGAGACTTGTCATTTTATATAATCTCATATCAGAATTCACAGCTGGATTTACTTGCTAGGAAAGCAAAAATATTTTCATGCAATTTCTTAGATCCTTAGTATGTAAACAAAAGACAAAAGTGACCATGCAAAATAAAAGGAATCATTAAATCACATAATTTTGTGAGAAATAGACACATTGATTTTTTAAAATCCATCTTAATTTTGAAAAACAATATAACCCTTATTATATATCATCAGTTCAGTTCAGTCGCTCAGTCGTGTCTGACTCTTCGCAACCCCGTGAACCGCAGCACGCCAGGCCTCCCTGTCCATCACCAACTGCTGGAGTCTACCCAAACCCATGTCCATTGACTTGGTGATGCCATCCAACCATCTCCTCCTCTGTCGTCCCCTTCTCCTCCTGCCCTCAATCTTTCCCAGCATCAGGGTCTTTTCCAATGAGTCAGCTCTTCACATCAGGTGGCCAAAGTATTGGGGTTCAGCTTCAACATCAGTCCTTCCAATGAACACCCAGGACTGATCTCCTTTAGGATGGACTGGTTGGATCTCCTTGCAGTCCAAGGGACTCTCAAGAATATATCATCAGATATGTTATAAAACACTTTTTACAAGAAATTATCATAAATTATTGGAAACATGTGTATGCATACAGCTTTTCATATGCATTGTTTTATTTTATATGGAAAACAATTAGGAGAGATAGGCAAGGCAGTCATTCCTCCAATTTTATAGACAAAATTGATATTTAGAGAAACTATGTAACTTAGCCAAGGCTCCAGTGAAAGATACCCCTTAAGCCCCTGTTCCCCTCTCTGAACTTGTGGGTGAGCTGGGGGAGATCTGTGGGGGATGGTAAACTGGAGACCAACCAGCCACTGAGGGCATGGAATTACCTTGGATTCCTTATCCAGCCCTCTACTACCAACCATATCCTGTCAGCTTTTAAATTCTAATGTTATGCCCCAAATATATTACCACTATCATTTTCATCTCACATCTGAATTTCTACTATATGGAGAGGTAGTCAAATACTAACTCAAGTTTACACTCTGATTCTAAGTTGACTTTGATTTTGAGGCGGGGTCCAGAATGTTTATTCTGTATGCTTTGTTGTCAGAAAGACTTGGTTGTGGCTACCTCCTAGATGCAAAAATTGAGATGAACTAGTTAATTATCTTATTTTCTTCTATTTTAAAATGTGGGCAACACAGTTCATTTAATAGGTTGTTTTAAGAATTAAGTGAGATTCTATAAAATAGATAACTAATAAGAACCTGCAGAATCACACAAGGACCTCTACTTAATACTCTATGGTGGCCTGTAGGGGAAAGGAATCTTAAAAAGAGTGGATATGTGTGTATGTTCCCAGGTGACGCAGTGGTAAAGAATCTGCTTGCCAGTGCAAGAGACTCAAGAAATGCGGGTTTGACATCTTGGAAGATACCTTGGAGAAGGAAATGACAACCCACTTCAGTATTCTTGCCTGGAAAATTCCATGGACAGAGGAGCCTGGTTGGTTCCAGTCCATGGGGTTGCAGAGAGTTGGCGCGACTGAACACACACACACACGTAGGTACGCATAGAACGGAGTAACTTTGCTGTATACCTGAAGCTAACACAACATGCTGAATCAACTGCACTCCAAAACAAAATTTTTTTAAAAAGTTAATTTAGGTCTGAAGGTGAGGCAACTGCTTACTAATGTTTGTGTGTTACTTACATACAACCACCTTAAAGAATCATGGGAAATCATTTCCTGAGAGTCAGGACTCCCTTATGTGATCCTACCAGATTCTTGCTTTGCTGTTAATATTTTAATCTACAAAAGAATCTCTTCTTCATATTTACTTTAGTTTTTAACTTGTGACTTTCAGTGTTCCATTGTGTATTTTAAAATCTATTCTACATGTTTCTGGATACTATGAGATTTTGAGACTGGTGTTGATCTCATTAAAATTATTCAGGTTTCAAAAAAAACTTTAAAAAATTAAAAACAGGAAAAAAGAATTAAGTGAGATTTTAAGAGGTAAAGAGATTCGTATGGTGCAGATACAGAATAAATGCATAGCACATGCTAGTTATTTTTATTATTTTATTATTGATTATGATTATCTGTTATCTGATCCCCTTTTGCTTCTATGTTTGCTCCTTAGTACTTATCATCTATTCTTGACTTTTGAGGAAATACATGAAGACCAACTAAATGAGAAAAGCTAAAACTGTTTATTCAGTACTTGCTATAGCAAGGAAGTCAGTCACCATCACGTGTATTTTGGTAAACAGAGAGGCAGGTAGCAGGCTGGAAAAGCTTTACAGTAGATAAAGGGGTTATGCCCTTCAGATATGTCCTGACTGTAAGCTGTTGGCCCCAGAAAACTGTAGACAGGCTGATTAGAAGGTGGGGTTCCTGTGGTTAGGAGAGAATGTTTGGCTTTGTCTGACTGGTCCTAAATTGGAAATGGGGACTCAGATTAGGAAAGATGTCCGTTATTAATTGGAGAAGGCAATGGCAACCCACTCCAGTACTCTTGCCTGGAAAATCCCATGGATGGAGGAGCCTGGTAGGCTACAGTCCATGCGATCATGAAGAGTCGGACATGACTGAGCAACTTCACTTTCACTTTTCACTTTGATGCATTGGAGAAGGAAATGGTAACCCACTTCAGTATTCTTGCCTGGAGAATCCCAGGGACAGAGGAGCCTGGTGGGCTGCTGTCTGTGGGGTCACACAGAGTCGGACACAACTGACGTGACTTAGCAGCAGCAGCAGCAGTTATTAATCAAGTGAATTATATTATACTAAGTGAAGAAAGTCAAAGACAAATATCACATGTCATGATTTATATGTGGAATCTAAAAAATTGACACAAATGAACTTATTCACAAAACAGAAGTAGATTCACAGCCATGGGAAAAAAAAATCTATGGTTACCAAAGTGGGGAAAGTAGGGAGGAAGGATAAATTAGGAGTTTGGGATTAACATATACACACAACTATATATAAATAGATAAACAACAAGATCCTGCTGTATAGCACAGGGAACTATATTCAGTGTTTTATAACAACCTATAAAAAAGAATCTGAAGATGATGGATATATGTATAACTGAATCACTTTACTGTACATCTGAACTTAACAGCATTGTCAATCAACCACACTTCAATTTTTAAAAAGTTAATAGATAATCTCTGTGATCGTAGAACACTGTGTGCAAACTTCTGCCCAGAACTTACGCATGTTGTTGTTTACTCGCGAAGTTGCGTCCCACTCTTCTGTGACTCCATGGACTGTAGCCTGCCAGGTCCCTCTGTCCATGGGATTTCCCAGGCAAGAATACTAAAGTGGGTTGCCATTACCTTCTTCCCAGCACTTACCACCATATCATAATGCAATTCCATCTTTATGTTTGGGAAGCTCAAAGGCATAGACTGTCTTTGTTATACTCTTCCCCAGACCCTCACTCAGCTCCTGGCACATGTTTAAGATACTGCACTGAATAAGAGTGAGGGATGAAAATCAGCGTTTTCATTTTCTGATGTCTGTTTCAGAGTTTTTTCCTCAATACTCTAAGTCTTATGAAAATGTGACATTAAAAATGAATGCTGGAAAATAAATTCAAGTGATGGAGTGGAACCAAAGGCAATTAAGGCATTTTCAATTTGTCCTTCATGACATTTCAGAAAATGTCTCTATTCTGAGGTTAAGTATTACTTGAGCAGTCCACAAACCACAATTGGAAGGCAAAAACTGCTCTTTGCCTGACCATAAAAATGGGTGTACCTAATGACTGATGCTTGTTGATGTTTGACAGAAAAATACAAAATTCTGTAAAGTAATTATCCTTCAATTAAAAAAATAAATAAACTGACAAAAAAAACAAACAAACAAACAAAAAAAACACCATAGAGTGTTCTTTTTGAAACATTTGTGTCCTGGAATGAAAATACTTGCTGGTTCTCCGATTAAGACTTCAGTAATGGGACCTTGACACGCTGATCAAAGAGCCCACCTTAAGGCAAAGGGAGAAGCCAATTTTCTCAAAGAGAAAAGCAGCTAAGCACCACTAGATTAGACGGTGGACTTTTGAAGTGGTTCCTATGTGGGGAAGCCAATATCTGCCCAGCTGTGAGGCCTCTTCTGGATAACGGGGATCAGATTCACCTGGACCTTTGTCTCATAACCACCTACCATTTTCCTTTCTCCCTGACTCTATGCCATTGCTCTTTCACAAGTAGGAGTGACAATGGACACTGAAACAAGTATTTCCACCTGTTTTCTTGCCATTCCAATCCAGCCACCTGTGGTTTCTAATGCATACTGCTGATCATGTCATTCACTTGCTCAAAATTCCAGTTTCCTCATGGACCAAGCTGTAGGTTTGTGCCCAAGATCATCTGTCCTGTGTCTGCAATTTACCTTTTCATGGCTACTTCACCATAGAGCCTTTGAATTGCACTCCAGATAAATCAATCTTTGTACTTTTTCTGAACACATTGCATGTTCTCACGTCCATGAAATTCCTCAAGTGCAAATTTTCTACATGTTTGTGAAGAGTTTGCTGCTCTTTCTACCCTAGGTTTTCCCAGTATGAATGAAAAACATTGCCTACCATATCAGTAAACAAAGGATGTTGCAGTCAACAAGGATGTTGCATCACATTACAGCCACCCTGATGGTGAACCCTGAGGAAACTCAGGATGAGAACGCATAGGATATTAGCCCCAGATAGCTAAGTTGCACACAAAGGAATGGTCTCAGTAAGTCCAGACGCTTGTATCTTCCCACACTTAGAAAAGTGCTAAATTCACTAATTTGAGATGTCTGTTTCTTTAAACATCTTTGAGGTTCTGACTACCTGGTCTTTGTTGCAAAAACTCCTACATATACAGGCTCCTTCCTTAGTTCTTTGCAGCAGGTTCTCGGAGTTCTCTGAGAGCTCTCTGAGATGCTGTGTCTTGGGCTTAAGTCCTCAGTGTTGTCTGGTGAATAAAGCAAAACTCTCAATGTCTAGGTTGTGCAATTTTTTTTTCCAGTTGACACAAGGGTCACCTGAAACAAGGCAGGAAGAAGCATATTAAAAGTACAGACTTCTTGGTGAGAACAAGATGGCAGAGGAGTAGGTGGATGTGGAGTACATCACTCTCCATGGATATATCAGGTATACACCTTCAGACACAGAAGAGCATGCTGACCACCAGTTGAGAGTGGACAGGAGTACCTGACCAGTGGAAAAGAATACATAGAATCACACAAAACTTGGTAGGACAAAGGAAATAGGGAGAAAGACAGGAGTGTTAGTAAGACTGGACCTGCCCTTGGTGGGTGGGGGAACTGAAGCAGGGCTCTGATCTCCACACTGGGGCTATTGTCTGAGTCAGAGGAGAAACATTCAAGGCTGAGAGTGAAACAGCTGATCTGTGGCAGCCTAAATGGAATGAAAATCAGACAGTCCTTGCCACAACCACACATACCCTGGACAGGAACACTGGTCCCCTGGAAGGCACAGCAGCTGGGGGCTGGAGTTTAGGGAGTGTGAAACAACCCCAGGGCAAGGGCTGCTGTTTACTGCAGAGAGATAGATTGAGGGGATGTGAGGGAGGAGATCATGGTGGGAAATGCCAGTGGAGGAAAGCCAGGCAGCCATGGAAGCAAGGTGATACTGCTGAGTCACATGTAGTGGGTGGCGACATCACCATAACCTCTCTCCACCCACACACCAGCATCAGCAGCTGAACAAAAGATGCTGGCCCATCAAATGCCTGATGCACTGAATTACAGAGCAGGACCCCATCCAGGGTGCTCCTTTAAGTGACTGATGCACTGATCTATAGAATAGGAGCCCAGCCAGGGCAGCCCCTCTACGTGCCTGATATACCAAACAACAGAGAAGGACCCTAGACAAGGGAGCCCTCTAAGTGCCTGAATGGGCAGAGCAATGGAGAAAGACTGACCAAAGAGGCCTTCTGATAGCCAGCTACAAGAGGATCGAAACAAAGACTCTGATAGGGCCATAACTCCTGTAGCAGAGGCAGTATGTGTCCCTGTGCATATTGTGCCACCAGGATCCCTACAAACCAAGCAATTGCACCACCTTCACGCTCAGCTCTCACTGGGGCAGAGCTGCCACTGGCAAAAAAGTCTTGCATCTATGAGCACAAGGTCACTTTGGTAGTGCCCAATTCCGACCCTGTAGACTGTGGCCTGCCAGGCTTGTCTGTCAAAGAGCGGGGCTCTCCAGGCAAGAATGCTGGAGCATATTGGCCAATACTGGTTGCCATACCCTTCTAGAGCACTATATTTCCTGCTGCCCTAGCCACTAACTCCCCTGAGTACCTGGTGCTGCTAGAACCCCTGTGACAAGCAGCTGCACCACCTCCACACCTGGCCTTCACAGGGGCAAACCCAAGTCCTCCAGGGCAGCCTCAAGAGAAAGCCCCAGTGGACAACCTATATGCAGAGCTGGGAATAAAACCACATTTGAAACCCAGGGGCAATGTGGCTAAGGAAGAAGACGCTAAGTCTTCCCATCAGCTGTACAAGCTGCAGATTCAATCCACATGATCAGCTGGGCAGACTCTTCCCTTGAAGCCTGGGAAAAGGAAACCTCAAATACACTAAGTAAAAAAAAAAAAAGAAAGAAAGAAAGAAAAGGAAAGGCAGAGAAATTTCCTACACAAATGAAGGAACAAATTAGAAACACAGAAGTCCAAATAAATGAAGAGGAAATAGCCAAACTTCCTGAAAAATAATTCAGAATAATGATGGTAGAGATGATCAAAAACCTTGAAAACAAAATAGAGAAAATGCAAAAATCAATTAACAAAGACCTAGAAAAATTAAAGAAGAAACATACAGAAACAGACTACACAATTACTGAAATTAGAAATACTCTGGAAGGAATCAGTAGCAGAATATCTGAAACAGAAGAATGAATCAGTGAGCTGGAAGATAAAATCGTGGAAATAACTTCTGAAGAGTGGAATAAAGTAATGGGATAGGGAGGGAGGTGGGAGTGGGGTTTCAGGATGGGGAACACCTGTAAACCCATAGCTGATTCATGTCAGTGTATGGCAAAAACCACTACAATATTGTAAAGTAATTAGCCACCAATTAAAAAGAAGAAAGAATGAAAAGAACTGAGGATAGTCTCAGAGACCTCTGGGACAATATCAAATACACCAACATTTGAATTATATGGGTCCCAGAAGAAGAAGGGATAAAGAAAGGGTATGGGAACATTTTTGAAGAGATTATAATTGAAAAGGAAATAATCAACCAAGTCCAAGAGGATCAGAGTCCCATACAGGATAAACCCAAGGAGAAACATGGCAAGACACATATTACTCAAACTAACAAAGACTAAACACAAAGAAAGAATATTAAAAGCAGCAAGGGAGAAACAGCAAGTAACATACAAGGGAAACCCCATAACAGCTTATCTTTCAGCAGAAACTCTGAAGGCCAGAAGGGAATGACAGGATATATTTAAAGTACTGAAAGGGAATACATGTAAATCCATGGCTGATTCATATCAATGTATGACAAAACCCACTGGAAAAAAAAAATAATAATAATAAAAAAATAAAAAAAAATAAAGTACTGAAAGGGAAAAATCTACAACCAAGATTACTGTACCATTAAGAGAATTAAGTAACACCAAGCCAGTTTTACAACAAGTGTTAAAGGGAATTTTATAGTCAAGAAATACAAGAGAAGAAAAAAGATCCACAAAATCAGCCCCAAACAATTAAGAAAATGGCAATAGGAACATATATTTCAATAACTACTTTAAATGTAAAAGGACTAAATCCTCCAACCAAAAGACACAGACTGGCTGAATGGATAAAAAAAACAAGACCCATATATATGCTGTCTACAAGAAACCCACTTCAGACCTAAAGACACATATAGACTGAAAATGAGAGGATGGAAAAATACATCCCATGCAAATGGGAAGCAAAATAAAGCTGGAGTAGCAATCCTCATATCAGACAAAATAGACCTTAAAATAAAGAAGATTACAAGAGATAAGGAAGGACACTACATAATGATCAAGGAGTCAATCCAAGAGGAAGACATAAAAATTGTAAATATCTATGCACCCAACATAGGAGCACCCCAAACACTGATAGACATAAATAACACAATAATAGTAGGAGGCTTTAACACCCCACTCACACCAATGGATGGATCATCAAAACAGAAAATTAATAAGGAAATACAAGTCTTAGATGATACATTAGATGAGATGGATCTCATTGATATCTTCAGGACATTCCATCCAAATGCAGAAGAATATACCTTCTTCTCAAGTGCACATGGGACATACTCCAGGATGGATCATGTCTTGGGTCACAAATCAAACCTCAGGAAGTTTAAGAAAATTGAAATTGTATCAAGCATCTTCTCTGACCACAATGCTGTGAGACTAGATATCAATTACAAGGAAAAAAACTGTAAGAAACATAAACACATGGAGATTAAAAAAAGATGTTTCTAAATAACCAACAGGTTACTGAAGAAATCAAAAGGGAAATAAAAAAAATTTCTAGAAACAAATGACAATGAAAACACAACAACTCAAAACCTATGGGAAGCAGCCAAAGCAGTTCTAAGAGGGAAATTTACAGCAATGCAATCCTACCTCAAGAAACAAGAAAAACATCAAATAGACAACCTAACTTTACACCTGAAACAGCTGAAAAAATAAGAACAAAAACCCCTCAACATTAGTAGAAGGAAAGAAATAATAAAGATCTGAGCAGACATAAATGAAAGAGAAATGAAAGAAATAATAGTAAAATTAATAAAACTAAAACCTGGTTCTTTGAGAAGATAAACAAAATTGAAAAACCTTTAGCCAGACTCATCAAGAAAAAAAGAGATAAGAATCAAATCAACAAAATTAGAAATTAAAAATGAGAGGTTACAACAGACATTGCAGAAATACAAAGAATTATATGAGACTGTTATGTACAGCATATGGCACTAAAATAGATTACCTGGAAGAAATGGACAGATTCTTAGGAAAGTTCAATCTTCCAAGACTGAAGCAGGAAGAAATAGAAATTATGAACAACCCAATTATAAGCACAGAAATTGAAGCTGTGATCAAAAATCTCCCCAAAAATCGAAAGCCCAGGCCCACATGGCTTCACAGGTGAATTCTATCAAACATTTAGAGACGCGCTAATGCCTATCCTTCTAAAACCCTTTCAAAAATTGTAGAGGAAGGAACACCTCCAAACTCATTTTATGAGGCCACTGTCACCTTGATACCAAAGCCAGACAAAGACAACACAAAGAAAGAAAACTACAGGCCAATATCACTGATGACATAGATGCAAAAATCCTCAACATCATTTTAGCAAACAGTATTCAGCAACTCATAAGAAAGCTCATATACCATGATCAAGTTGGGTTAATTCCAGAAATGCAAGGATTCTTCAATACATGCAAATCAATCAATGTGATACACCATATTAAGAAACTGAAAGATAAAATCCATAAGATCATCTCAATAGATACAGAAAAAGCCTTGGACATAATTCAGCAACCATTTATGATTAAAACTCTAAAAAATGGGCACAGAAGGAACCTACCACAACATAGTAAAGGCCATATATGATGTCTACAGCAAACATGATTCTCAGTGGTGAAAAACTAGAAGCATTCACCCTAAGATCAGGACAAAGACAAGGGTGTCCACTTTCACCACTATTATTCAACATAGTTCTGAAAGTCCTAGCTACAGCAATCAGAGAAGAAAAAAAAAAAAACAAAAAGCAATCCATATCAGAAAAGAAGTAAAGCTCTTACTCTTTGCAGATGATATGATACTATACATAGAAAACCCTAAAGATAGTATCAGAAAATTACTAGAACTAATCAGTGAATTTAGAAAAGTTGGAGGATACAAAATCAATACACAGAAATCACTTGCATTTTTATATACTAACAATGAAAAATCAGATAGAGAAATTAAGGAATCAATTTCATTCACCATTGCAACACCGTGTACAAAGATAAATTCAAAATGGATTAAAGAACTAAATGTAAGACCAGAAACTATAAAACTCTTAGAGGAAAACATAGGCAGAACACTCGATGACATAAATCAAGGCAAGATCCTCTTTGACCCACCTCCTAAAGTAATGAGAATAAAAACAAAAGTAAATAAGTGCGACCTGATTAAACTTAAAAGCTTTTGCACTGCAAAGGAAACTAGAAGCAAGGTGAAAAGACAACCCTCAGAATGGGTGAAAATAGCAAATGAAACAACTGACAAAGGATTAATTTCCAAAATACACAAGTAGCTCATACAACTAAATACCAGAGAAACAAATAACCCAATCAAAAAGTGGGAAAATAAGCTAAACAGACATTTCTCCAAAGAAGACATACAGATGGCTAACAAACACATGAAAAGATGCTCAACACTGCTCATTATTAGAGAAATGCAAATCAAAACTACAATGAGATATCACCTTACACCAGTCAGAATGACCATCAAAACGTCTACGAACAATTAATGCTGGAGACGGTGTGGAGAAAAGGGAACACTCTTGCACTGTTGGTGGGAATGTGAATTGATACAGCCACTATGGAAGATGGTATGGAGATTCCTTAAAAAAAAAATAGGAATAAAACCATCATATGACCCAACAATCCCACTCCTAGGCATATACTCTGAGGAAACCAAAATTGAAAAATACACATGTATCCCATTGTTCTTTGCAGCACTATTTACAATAGCTAGAACATGGAAGCAACCTAGATGTCTGTTGACAGATGAATGGATAAAGAAATTGTGGTACATATACACAGTGGAATATTTCTCAACCATAAAAAGGAACACATTTGAGTCAATTCTAATGAGGTGGATAAAACTAGAGCCTATTATACAGAGTGAAGTAAGTCAGAAAGAGAAAGATAAATATCATATTCTAACACATATATATGGAATCTAGAAAAAATGGTACTGAAGAATTTATTGACAGGGCAACAGTGGAGAAACAGACATAGAGAATAGACTTATGGACATGGGGAGAGGGGATGAGAGGGTGAGGTGTATGGAACGAGTAACATGAAAATTTACATTACTATATATAAAATAAATAACCAACAAGAATTTGTTCTATGGCTCAGGAAACTCAAATAGGGCCTCTGTATCAACCTAGAGGGGTGGGATGGGTAGGGAGATGAAAGGGAGTTTCAGAAGGGAGGGGATATGTGTATACGTATGGCTGATTCATGTTGAGGTTTGATAGAAAACAACAAAATTCTGTAAAGCAATGATCCTTCAATAAAAAATAAATTAATTAAAAAAATACAGACTTCTTGTTCTGGAGGCAGCTTCAGCACTCCTATAAAAAGTACTCATTAAAAAAAAAAGTGCTCATAGAAGATACCCTCTTAAAGTGTTTTTGGGGGTCACAGTGGTTGAAGGTCCTTACTTAATGTAGCATCAACATACTATAGATACTGCTTGTACTTGAGTTGTGTGATACAGATTAATAAAAACACCAAAGTTTCCTAATGGCAGTTTATACAGATATTATATAAGAACAGTGTTTGATATCAAATACCACTATTATTTGGATTGGGTAGGCTTTAGGCAGATAGATGACAGAATCCAAATATATAGTCTTCCAATTCTGGGGCAAATGGAAGCTGCATTTTTAGGAGGCACATAAAGTGATTATTCTTTAAACCAAAATTTGAAGGAAATATTCCAACCTTTTTCATAACTTTCTTGTGGTTGGCAAAACTTTATAATTTGGTACTTATTTTCTTTAATGGGTTTTCAATGCCACAAGAGGCTGTGTCTTTTATGTCTTAAATCTCCAGAGTCTAGCAAGGATGACCTTTTTTTTTTTTTTTTTTTTTTTTGATTGGAGCATATTTGCTTTACAGCGCTGTATTAGTTTCTGCTGTACAATGAAGTGAGTCAGCCATATGTATACACATATCCCTTCCTTCTTGGACCTTCCTCCAAGGATGCTTTTAAACCAGAAGGAAACTTCCAGATGGTCAATTATTAGCCTAGATAATTTTGAGGTAACATGTTACTTGATATTGCTACAGATCACTAATCAATAATCAATTGCTACGGATCAAATGAAATCCCAGATTTCATTTATTTCTTTTAGAAGATATATTCTTCTATTATTTCATTTAGAAGATATATTCCTGCTAGTGTAAATTCTGCCCACCATTTCTAGCCATAATCGAAAAGGAGAAACAATGTTTAAAATATCCCCTGGAGGATCTTCCTACTACTACTAATGGAGGCAGCCCACTCCATTATTCTTGCAGGGAGAATCCCACTGACAGAGGAGCCTGGAGATATACAGACCATAGGATCACGGAGAGTCAGACATGATTGAGCACACACACAGACATGATCCACATACAACCTAACAGAATGTACACTGGAAGAATTTGACTTGGAAGACTTACTTTAAGTAATTGAGGGTTTTGAATATTTGTCTGTAGTTGGTGTATTGATAGTAGCCCAAGAATATGCTCAGTTCAACTGCAAAGGTATGTGTCATCCTGGTATATGAAAGATGACCAACAAAAACTCAAGAGTGAGCAATAGAAGAAGAAATCAGCAGAGTGGAAAGAGATTCAAAGTAACAAACAACCCTACATCAGGAATCTACCAGTTCAGTTCAGTCACTTAGTCATGTCCAACTCTTTGCGACCCCACAGACTGTGGCATGCCAGGCTTCCCTGTCCATCACCAACTCTTGGAGCTTGCTCAAACTCATGTCCATTGAGTCAGTCATGCCATCCAACCATCTCATCCTCTGTCATTCCCTTCTTCTCCCACTGTTAATCTTTCTTAGCATCAGGGTCTTTTCAAATGAGTCAGTTCTTCACATGAGGTGGCCAAAGTATTTGAGTTTCAGCTTCAGTATCAGTCCTTCCAATGAATATTCAGGACTGATTTCCTTTAGGATGGACTGGTTGGAACTCCTTGCAGTCCAAGGGACTCTCAAGAGTCTTCTCAAACACCACAGTTCAAAAGCATCAATTCTTCAGTGCTCAGCTTTCTTTATAGTCCAACTGTCACATGGACTACTGGAAAAAACTATAGCTTTGACTAGATGGACTTTTGTTGGCAAAGGAATGTCTTTGCTTTTTAATATGTCTAGGTTTGTCACAGCTTTTCTTCCATGGAGCAAGTGTCTTTTAATCTCATTGCTGGAGTCACCATCTGCAGTGATTTTGGAGCCCCCCCAAATAAAGTCTGTCTCTGTTTCCATTGTTCCCCCACCTATTTGCCATTAAATGATGGGACTGGATGCCATGATCTTAGTTTTCTGAATGTTGAGCTTTAAGACAACTTTTTCACTCTCCTCTTTCACTTTCATTAAGAGGTTCTTTAGTTCTTCTTCACTTTCTGCCATGAGGGTGGTGTCATCTGCATATCTGAGGTTACTGATATTTCTCCTGGCAATCTTGATTCTGATGTGTGCTTCATTCAGCCTGGGGTTTCACATGATGTACTCTGCATATAAGTTAACAAAGCAGGGTGACAATATATAGCCTTGACCTACTCTTTTCCCAATTTGGAACCAGTCTGTAGTTCCATGTCCCATTCTGACTGTTTCTTCTTGATCTGCATACATATTTCTCAGGAGGGAGGTAAGGTGGTCTGGTATTCCCATCTCTTTAAGAATTTTTCACATTTTATTGTGATCCACATAGTCAAAGGCTTTGGCGTAGTCAATAAAGTAGAAGTATATGTTTTTCTGGAACTCTCGTGCTTTTTTGATGATCCAACAGATGTTGGCAATTTGATCTTTGGTTCCTCTGCCTTTTCTAAATCCAGCTTGAACATCTGGAATTTCACGGTTCATGTACTGTTGAAGCCTGGCTTCGAGATAAACCCAGGCTGCATTGTATTTGGGCTTCCCAGGTAGCACAGTGGTAAAGAATATGCCTGCAATGCAAGAGCCACAGAAGATTCAGATTCAATCCTTGGGTCAGAGAGATCCCCTGGAGAAGGGAATGGCTACCCATTCTAATATTGTATATGTTATTCATTTGTAATGCCCTTGCTATCCTAATGGGATTTAAAAAAATTACAGTAAGCAGCATTATTTAAATAATCTATAAATGAGCTTAATTAATCGTTGATATTCTGATGAAAATCCATGCTGGATTTGTAGAAAGCAAAGGTAGATCCACAGAGTTTTGGTCAGAAAATGAATACAAACTACAGGATTTGTTCAATAGTGGTGAACACCCAGTGAGTTGTATAGATTCATTTGTGGCTGAGTGTTTTTGATTTGAAGCCTCATTGTTTCTTCTTTATCATTAGGTAGCACATGTACTTCATCTAAGTTGGATTAATCAGTTATCTAATTAATAGTTATCTAAAATTTTTAACAGTTGAGGGGAGATGGGGGAGGGAAGAGGAAGACATATATTGATGTGCATTATTTGTAATGTAGCAATTAAGCCAATCCAGTTTGACAAACTGGGTATAAAGCTAACAGATCCAGGAGTGTGTTTTATGTTTTTACCCCAAACAGCTATAACGCAAAGTGAAAAAAATTCTTTCTGCAAATATACCCTACCCTACATCACTCTAAGCAATTACCATTACACACTGCACTGCACCACTGTTACACTACATGCATTTGGAATAAAAGAAGAGATAATTTGTTTTACCAAGACTTGGTCTAACATGTCATTGTGTGTGGCTCCTTCATGATGCTTCAGTACATAGATACTATCATACATCAACAGTGTGGTTTATTAGTAATGTTTAGGACCATAAATTTATTCAATCTTTAAATAGTGGTCTAAACTGTGAAAAAAATAAGATGAAAAATGATCATCTAAGTTTTATGCATGAATTTTAAATATTTTCCTTATTTTAGCAAGTGTAAATTGCTAAAGAATTGTATTGTATTGTAATACAAGTATTGTAAATTGTGACCAAAGTGTTTTCACTTACTCCCCTCACATCCATAGCAGGTTCTGCCACTTGACTGTACAATCCTTTTTCACCAAAGACTAACATCATTTTACAAATCTCCACTGAGATCTCCAAGCAGCCATTACCCACAAAATAGACCTAACCTAGTTTTCATTTTGAATTTACTGTCAGTTTTTTAATTACATTAGACAGACCTACACAAAATTATTCAACTCGTGTTTCTGTATTTTCTATCAATGTTTTTCTTCATCAATAGACTAGGTATTGAAGATAGAGATTGAGTCACTGTAGAAATGACAAATACATGAAAATGAACCTGATAGAATTTAGGAAAAGAGGGGAAAACAAACCATAAAACGCTCACTTCTTGAAGACAATCTTAGCTTCCAAACAGTTTTGTCCAAATTGCACACATCACACTTAGAAGGGAGAGTGGAGGTGTACACAAGAGAGAATGATGAGATTTTACTGAAGCCGTTTGTACACAACCACAGCAACTGAGTAATATTTGCTAAATTAGAACCAGAAAATGGTTCTTTCTTTCCCTAGCCTCTCATCATGAGACTAAATCGGAAAAAGTGTGTGGTGTCTGTAATTCACATTCTGGTGTTATACTGTTTTCTGCTGTTCTCCATTCGCACCTCAAACTTTGAAACCAGCCAATATGAAAACCCTGGGCACCAAGCTGGCAGAATCCAAAGAGCAATGAGATGTCAAGAGTCCTGCTTTATCCATGACTTGTATTCTGAACCATTTTCCCTTGTCAAGCTTTGTACTCAGGTTCTTTATTTGCCCTGGTTGCCCTGTCTCCTGACCTATTGTCTCATCCCTGTCTCCTGCACCTCATGCAGGAGGTGTATGATTTTTCTGGTGCTGACCACAACTCTTCTGCTGGGTCAGAATTTCACATCGCCCATCAATCTATGCCTGCTTTTGATTTCGGTAGTGAATAATGCATCTAAATTCTACTGGCATCCCTTTAGCTAGCCAGCATTTCCCCTAACTTTGTCATTCATCTCAGGACAGAATGTAATGGTCCTGTTTTTCATAAGTCAAATAATTTTCCTTTTCTTTCCTTTGTTAAAATAACAGCAATAACAACAACAAAAATCTTCTCGGGTTCTAACTCCTTCTGTGGTGCTCTCACTTGTCAGAGTGAGTCTGGTTGTTGGAAGATTGAATGCCTGCCAGTTCATGTATCACGTGGATGGGTTAACTTAAGAGGCACAGCTCCACTGTTTTGTTGAGGCTCAGCAGAGGGGCACTTTCTTTCTGAGGAAAATCTTCCAGACTTTGAAAAATAATGAATAATATTTTAAATTTATTTTTTCCTTGGTCTTTTAAATTAAAAGAATCCTTTTCTGTTCCAGTATCCCACTGATGGTGACACATTTCATTTAATTGTCATGTCTCTGTAGGCTTCTCTGGGCTATGACAGTTTTTCAGGGTTTCCTTGTTTAGGGTAAATTTGACAGTTTTGAAGAGTAATGGTCAACTATTTTGTAGAGTGTCCCTCAGTAAGAATTTTCTGATTTTTTTTTCGTGATTAGACTGAGGTTGAGTTTTTCGTTTGTTTGATTTTTTTTTTTTTTGGTGGTGGTGGTGGGGGGTTGTCGCTGCACTGGGTCTTAGTTGTGGCATGTCAGATCTAGTTCCCTGATGAGGGATCAAACCTGGGCTGCCTGCATTGGGAGTGCGTAGTCTTAACCTTTGGATGACCAAAAGAGTCCCAGACTGAGGTTTAGTTTTGAGGAGGAAAACCACAGATATAAAGTGTTATTTTTTTCACATCATGTCCATACTATCAACATGACTTCTCACTGTTGTCGATCTCAATCACTTGGCCAGGGTAGTGTTTTCCAGATTCCTCCACCATAAAGATAAACCCACCCCCATGTCTACACTGTGCTCACTGGAAGGAAGCCACTGCCTGGTCCGTATATTTAATTAGTATGGGGTTAATGCCCTACTTCCTTGAGAGCAGAATGTCTACATACATATTGGGAATTCTAGAAGGGATATTTGTCTCTTCTCCTGCATTTATTTATTTATTTAGTCATTTAAAAAATATCAGTATAGGCTCGTGGATATTTACTTTATACCTTGGGTTTTAATCCAACACCATTTTACATATTTTGTTATTCAAATTGTTTCAGCTTTGGCGGGTTTTGTTTTGTAACACAAAATGTAACCTCTTTCGTGGGGATTTCACTTCACATTTTCTTTTTAGATCAGAGGGAAGATAAACTAGGCTGGCAGTAAAGGTGTTTGAATTTGAGGTTTTTGGCATAAAGTATAAACAATAGCCTACTTGTATAATCCACTTGTGCTTGCGGTATTGGTCACTATGAACTGTGCAATTGGAACATCATGCTTCAAATATTCCTTTTGTCTAAGACATTAGAATCCTAATATTCTTGCCTCATTAGAGGGGAAAAGAAAACCTTTAGGTTTCCATAAACTTTTGTATTCCATGAAATCTCTGTTAACTACCTATTTACACAGGCATCCTTTGGCTTAGCAAGAGTTAGACATGGGGCAAGTTAAATGCTCCACTCTACCCTTCCCAAACAAGAGGATTAGTACAATCAATATAAGTGTTATTATTACATGATAAAGTATTATTATTACATAATCAGAAAACTCCAGATATAGTGCTCATAAGAATCAACACTTTCCTTTATGAATCATAAAACATTCAATTAAATATTAAATACACCCAGTACCTCCTGGAATAGGAAATGGCAATCCATTCTAGTATCCTTGCTTGGAAAATTCCATGGACAGTGGAGCCTGGCAGGCCACAGTCCATGGGGTCACAAGAATTTGGACATGACTCAGCATGCATGCACACTCAGTACCATACCAGGGGATGTAGTAGACACAATATATATTTACTGAAATAATCAATTCATAACATTTAAAATGTTTTCTTCATTTAATCTTATTCATTGATTAAAATGCAGTATGCTAATCCCATTTCTGTGTGCTACTTTTCTGAGTCCTTTTTACCATGTATCAACTACTCCAGGTCCCCCAGATAGGCACCTAACCATTGTAACTTTTGACAAGATTGCAGCTATGTGAAAAACCATATGAGAAAGAAATCTATGAAGAAATGTACCAAAAGAGTCATTTTCTAGATACTGAAACTACAGATGATTATAAAGCTCATTCTTCATTTATATATCCTTACATTTTCTGTAATAACCTTTACTGCCTTGTTAGTGGTTAAACATGCTTTATTTATTTATTTTTTTTGATGCAAATACTTCTGTGGCTGCTACATTTGGTCAGTTAGTGATATAAATGTTGTTCCATATTTTGCTACTGTTGCAATGGAAGCTGCAAAAAAATTAATCAGGAAATTTAGATAAGTAACAAAACTATATTTTCATCATCAACAAGACTTTATCCCCAATATACTGGGTCTGTTAAAAACAAGTAATATAGGATGTTATATCTTAGCCCCTGGTAACCTATGGAAATCTATGGTAAACCTATGGTGAAACTATGGAAATCACTGAAAAAAAGATCACAGAGCAACTAAGAATTCTTCTCTAATAAACTATGGCTATCAGGATGAAAGCAAATCCCTCCATGCTCTACAGAGACTCATTAATCACACAAGGAGCGTTATCCTACTGGATGTTTATGTAAGTGAGCATTTTATTCCCACCTCTGTTAATCAGGGATGCGGTCAGGCACACTTACACTTGGAGGAGTGTGCTTTTGATTCTCCTATTTCTGACTGAATTACAAGTCAGAATATGGTGTGGAAGTGGCTCTGCAGACTAATCCACATGAAGGATGATCACTTAGTATGCTGTGAGTGTCCTGAAGTTTTCCTTTGAAGTCTATTCAAGGGAAAGTTTTGCTTTCCAACAACATAGGCATGATTCTCCTGAACTGTGCTTTGAGTTTATCAATTTGTGGAGGTTACAGCAAGAACAAAACTACAAAGACTCATATTCAGCAAGCATCTAAGACCTTTGTCATGTGAGAATGCTCTGTGCTGAGGGGATCTAGGGTAGAGGTGAACAGATACAAAAAGAAAGGAGAATTAAGGATGATAAACATTAACTGCCCTAAACATACACTTTACTTTTCTTCTTTAATTTAAAAGTTAAAGTATTAAATTATAAAAATATGTATGACCCTCTCAGATACAAGTCTTCCTATCACTAGTTATGGTGATAATGAGGATGATGATAGGGTTTCCTTCAAACACTATGAATCTCTACAATTTCTTTGAATCTTTTTAAACTTTATGCCTCAAATCACATAATCTTGGAGTTAAAATGAGGCCAAGCTAGCAATCATCTCTTATTCCTTTGACATGTGCCCCACAAACAGTTTCAGAAGCTTCAATCTTTATGTAGTATCAGAATTTATTTTTGTGAGTCTCTTAATTCATGTTTCAAAGATGCTTATGAGATGGTCTTATTAACTTCCAAGTGTAATCTGCAGTTGATTCTCCCATTTTGGCTCAATTCCTGCTTCCACTGTCACCACTACCAGTATCACTGCAGATGCTTCACAGTGTCAAAGAAGCACACCCTTGGTCTCCAGACACCGATGGAATGATGGAGCTGTGCTGTGTGGGAAGAATGCAGCCTCTACCAAGAATTGGTTTGACATCTTGTTACATGGATGTACAGATCACGCAGTGGTACAGAATCTGCCTGCCAATGCAGGAGACATAGGAGACATGGACTTGATCCCTGAGTCAGGAAGATCCCCGAGAGGAGGCTATGACAAACTACTCCAGTAGTCTTGCCTGAAAAATTCCATGGACAGAGGAGCCTGGTGGGCTATAGTCCATGCAAAGAGTCAAACATGACTGAGTGCATTGTATATGTTACATGGGTCTGCATTCCATGACTCCCAGAAGAAACACAGCTCTTGATTTGGGTCTGTAGCCCCAATCTCACTAGCATTTAGAAAGAAGCCCATGAAGTCTGACACAAAGAGACTTTGGAGGAGAATACGGGCTGCATTTTCTTTAGGAAAATGGAATAAAGCATCTTTATTTGCACTAACTTCTGATGGAACTTTAGCATTTTCTTTTTTGAAAAAAATTATTTGTTTATTTATTTTACTTTACAATATTGTACTGGTTTTGCCATACATTGACTTGAATCCGCCATGGGCGTACATGTGTTCCCCATCCTGAACCCCACTCCCTCCTCCCTCCCCATCCCACCCCTCTGGCTCATCCCAGTGTACCAGCCCTGAGCACCCTGTCTCATGCATCGAGCCTGGACTGGCGATTCATTTCACATATGATAATCTGCATGTTTCAATGCCATTCTTCCATATCATCCCACCCTCGTGCATTTTCTGCTTTCATCCCAGCTAGTGCTCAAGCTCCTTCCATCAGATCCTTACTCCCTTCTTCAAGGTTAATGCACTGCTCCCTAGAGTTCCATCATCAACTGAGTCAGCACAGTGGGTCCCATTCTAACTGCTACATTGCAAGATAAGATTTACAGCAGAGAACATTGCTTTCATGCTAACTTTACTAATTATTAATTCCTGTGAGCATACCCAATTCCTTGCCTCTCTGAATTTCTATTATCTCATTTGTCAAACAGGGCAGAAACTCTTCTCTGTTATAAAAAGTTATAAAAATGGCTGATATAACATATACAACATTGAAATGTCTGTTCTACCATTATAAGATAGTAATATGCAAAGTATTAGTATTGGGTGACTCAGTGAGCTGAGAATCCTCTGGAAGAACTCTGGAAAAATACAATCTGGTCAAAACAAGGAATTTCTCCCTGCTCTAGAAATTTTCCTGTTTGATGAAAAATGGACCTAGGAAATGGATATAAACATGGCAGTTGTTTTGAGAAGGGGGATGGAGATCACCCATAAAGCCAACAGGATCATGTCAATATCAACCTTAAGTCTGAGAATTATGCTAATTATCTTCACCAAACTTACAGAGTTTTGTTGATTGTAGGGCAGGTCAGTGGGAATCAAGGTGCTTTGGGTTTCATGGACTGAAAATGTGGAAAAACATTACTGGGTTTAGTCAAGGTGAAAGGAATTTACAAATGCAAATCATCCAGAAGGTCTCCATATCTCCATATGCAGTCTTGGATTTCAGATAATTTCATGACTTCTGAGAAAGAGAAATATTGCCTTCAAGTCAATATGTTGATGAAGTCATTGCTTTAAAGCACTGAAAAAAGTTGCACATATTATGATAGTGTCATTATGTCACTGCTCTCAAATTAAACATTAAAGGGAAGGAAGCATATTTTTATCTTTGTTTCTGTCAAAGGGTGAGCTCACAGTCTTGGACATGGAAAGTCCACGAATAATTTTTTATTTGTTGAGATAAAGAAGTGAATGGCTAAATTTGCCTTAGAGAAGTCATTTGACTATATGTACAGGACTATGACACAATTTCACAAATTACTATTGATGGCTCCTTATTTCCTGAGCAGCTTTCTCTGGGCTTGGTGAGGAATCTGTTGTAACCAGCACCCTAGGGAGTTCAGAGCTTTGCCCCAGAGGGAAAGGAAAGCACTCTGACAGCTATATGAATGGGGTAGAGTAGCTTCACAATTTTTTGATGATGAATATTCCCATGACCCTGTTGAACTGTGCTATGGTATATTCTTTACACATTTCTCCTTCCTGACTTTTGTCCAATTGCCTTCATTCAGTTCATCAAGATGGATGTCTCTGTGTTAAGGTTTTACCTTATTTTTTCTAAACATGTTTAGTGTCGTATAGCCAGAGACCAATAAACTTGCCCTTTAATTCCTAGAACTGATAGCAATTCAGAACCTCGTTTACTGAGGACTTTGTCCTGCCACTTTCTGTTAAATGAAATGAGTGGAAATGCTGGTGAAAGTTGTTCAGACTCTGGCTCCGACACTGCAGTTTCAGAGCTCACAGGCTCCTGGAAAGAACAATCATTAGATAGGTCAGACAAGCTCAGGATTTCAATCTGGGGAGTCGCACTGGAGTTGAATTAGTTCTGTGCTTGTGAGGAAAAAGGGGAGAGCTGCGCTATTCCATACCAGCAATAGAAATCATAGAGGAGGGTGATGAGCTCATGGTGGGTGGATTCTAATTGTAGCCTATTGAGCAAATAAAACTTTCACTTCTGAGATAGGTTATATACAGATCATTCTATTTTAAAAAGCCATCTAAAGGTACATATCCAAATATAAGTTGGAAAGACCTACAGAGAAATTTGTAAGTAGTAAGTGCCTGTGTTAGTTACTCAGTCGTGTCTGACTCTTTACGACTCTATGGACTGTAGCCCGCCAGGCTCCTCTGTCCATGGGATTCTCCAGGCAAGAACACTGGAGTGGGTAGCTATTCCTTTCTCCAGCGAATCTCCTCAACCCAGGGATCGGATCTGGATCTCCTGCACTGAAGGTTTCTTTACCATCTGATCCACCAGGGAAGCCCAGTAGTGGCTGCCTTCAACAAATATTTATTTGTGAATACTTGCTGTTTGTACAGCTTTTTTTTATTTTTACTGAAATTTAATGTGACTGAAAGCCTGAAGTTTGTTGAAGTGGAGACCATATGAGATGCTGATAATCAACTGACCTTGAAACAGTCTTTCAGCATTTGGACATCAGTTTTCTTGGAAATAAAATGGCATAATAATTATTCCTTTATTTGATTATTAAAGGACACATTTTCTATTACCTTGGAGTTTCATCAAAAGTTGCAAATCTGAGAACAATAGGTGATTAATGAATCCTCTTTTATTCTAAAAATTAAGCTGAGCCTACGACCCTCTCCAGGGTTTTCTATGACCTTCAACCTCCCATTCCCATAGACTTCTAAGGAGAGAAGACTAAAGAACTTGAGAAATTTCATAGGAGTAAAGAGTGTCAGGCAGTAGGAATGTAAAGGCATTTGGTCTCTTTCTATCAAGGCATAGAAGGTGTACTCCCCACCCTGGTTCTAATTGGTAGGTGAGATCCCAAGAAGATCCTCACAGAGATGTCCTGGGTGGAGATGGTATGGGGCAAGATTAGGAAGGCTCTGAAATTTGCCATTAAAAGTGAGGTCCGTATGAGGATATAGCACCTCTAGGAGGCATGCAAAGAGAGGAGAGAGGGCTCTAGATAAGGGCTACACTTTCACCATTTGGCAAGAACACATGCACACTTGTGTTATTAAATGAAATCTGGATGCTATTAAATGAAATCAGTCCTTAACAAGGAGATGGCCACAAGAGTCAAGTTAGATATATAGCTGGAACTGGTGTCAGGGCCTTGAGATATTAAATAAAGTCCACTGCCCCTTTTGAGAAGCTGCAGTACAGAAGATGCTGTGTCTGTGTGTAATATGTGAGGAGTACCTCTTGGAGAAACTCACCTACTCTCTAACACACAGCTATGAAATCAAGGATATTGACAGCTGAATGCATCAGTATTAACAACTTTTTGCCATTTTCTACTAATTCTAAACCTTCTCTGTGCACACTACCCCTCAAGTTCAGGCGTATACGCACTAGTCAATAACTCAGGGGATGAGAGTCAGGATTGCATGAGGCAGCATATTGAGCATACCTAGTACATAGTGAGCACTGAGAGGAAAGGCTCTTATGTACAATGACTCAGGGAAAGAGGAGTATTTGTTTTATGTGTGATATGTCTTCATGTGAATTTTACGGTTACTATGATAGGCTTATTTATGAACAGTTCATCATGAAATGAACCTCTTTATAGTGCACTTCTTGCTACCGACTTAAATAATGAAACTAGAATTCTATTGCTCTAAAAATGTTTCCATATTTTATAGTAAAGCAAATAAGTTATTAGAATCAAAGAAACAAAGGAAACCAGAGATGAACAAGTCAAAAATAGGACATTAAACCATTTGATTTTCGGTTCTCATTTATTGGCATTAAAATCTAAAGGACAAAAGAAAAAAATTCTAAGCTAGGAAACATTGAACAGTCAAATAACTAATCTGCCATCGAAAATTTCTTCCTAATTCATTTTGTTTTTTCATACCATCCTTTCCAATATTTTTGAAGTTATATCTTTATAGAATGTTATCTATTTAATTATTAATTGATTTTCTCTATATTATAACTCAGTGGACATGTACTTGGAGCTTGTAAGTTGCTTATGCTACACTGAGAGAGTATGGAGAGAGAAAGATATACAGACAGCAAAATAATGGTTCAATTTTTACACTAAATCATAAAATAAGGGTTTCTCTGTTGGGCCAGTATCTTGGACTCCATGCTCCCAATGCAGGGGCCTGGGTTCAACCCCTGGTCAGGGAACTAGAGCCCTCGTGCCACAACTAAAGATCCTGCATGCTGCAGCATCCGGCATGCTGGCATAGCCAGACCAATAATTAATTTTTAAAAAAGGGCATCATAAAGGAGAACCTGCAGACCATGCAGAACTATAGTAGAGATGACACTAAAACTGATAATGTGACTTCTTGCAATTGTTTTTTAAATATGTTACAATATTTAAAAAATATAATATTTTCATTAGCATACTTTTATATTCTGAGTCATATTTGTTCAGTTCCAGCTCAGGGCTTTGTTTGCAAGATATTGGTTGCAGAAAATACATAGGTCATATATTCTAAACCTTTTTAATAATCCGCACAAAGGTTTATCTCATCTCTAAAATATAACTTGATTTTACAGAGTCCTGTATGTCCTTTCCTCAGAAATCTAATCATTGTTTCTTGGTGGTATAAAGAAGCAAGGGTAAAAATCATTTATTTTCTTGGCACTGGGTCAGGAGAATGGAGAAACTTCTTTTTTAAGCCGGTAGAGATTTGTGTTCGAAAGCACTGAATGATGTGCAGCATTTTTCAATACCAACTGATGCATTTTACTATTGATTGACTACTAAAAATCTTTCATTTAGGATTTCTGTCAGAGATTCTTATTTCCAGCAATGTCAAATTGAGATATTCAAATCAAACCTTCAACGATGCTTAAAAACTCCTTAGAAATATCAAATAGCTGACAAGAAACTAAGGAGCTCCTTGGCCAACACCTAAGAGGAAATGAAGAAGAGAAAAATCCGATGATCACAGCCACTTTAGCTCTGAGGTTACTGGTGGATCTCAGGGATCGTGGGCCCATGACTTTTCAAACACAAGCAACAGAGAACCTCTACATGGATCTGAGAAGAGATGAATTAGATTTATACCAACACCACCCACCACAGGGAGCATCAGGGTAATAGGTGCTCTGTGCCTTAGGTCTGGTTTCCACAGGAGCTAACTTGAGAGTCAGATTTGAGTGCAAGCAGTTTATTGACTGGCTTCCCAGGTGGTGCTAGTGGTAAAGAATCTGCCTGCCAATGTAGGAGATGCAGGTTCGATAATTCTTGGGTTGGGAAGATGCCCTGGAGGAGGGCATGGCAATCCACTCCAGTGTTCATGCCTGGAGAATCCCATGGACAGAGGAGCCTGGTGGGCTACAGTCCATAGGGTTGCAAAGGGTCATACACAGCTGAAGTGACCTGGCACATGCATGCAGTTTATTAGCAGGTGTAGTGGATGCTATACTATGCGGCCTATGTCCTCATTCAAGAACGACACACTCATTCCACTACACCTATGAATGTGAGATGGAACTGACTCTTGAGTCCTGAGGCTCTGTTCAGAATTTGCCCTCAGCTGAAGAGAGTCGCTCATGCGAGGTCATCCCCTCCCTTTCTGTAGCCCGTATCTAATGGCTGGATTGTGCCATCTTTGTCTCAAAGTGGAAAATCTCTAAAGGCTGGTCTATTGGGTTGACCAAAAAGTTCATTTGAGTTTTTCTATAACACTTTATGGAAAAACCAGAACAGACTCTTTTTGGCCAACCCAGTAACTCCAGAGCCTTCCAAGCAGTCATTTGGGGTCTCTGGGGCAATTACATTAAGGTTCAACTTTTCTCTCTGCCCAGTCCTGCTTAATCAGTCTTTAGATATGGTAAAAGTACTCTTTTTTTTTTTTTTGGCTGCACCACATGTCTTGCAGGATCATAGTTCCCCAGCCAGGGTTTAAACCCAGGCCCCAGGAGTGAGAGCACCAAGTGCGAACCACAGGACTATTGGGGAATTCCCCAGAAGTATTCCCCAACAAGTCTCTTTTATTTAAAATCTCAGGGTCTCAGAAAAAGTTTGTTTCCTGGGAAACCAAACTGACAGGAAGTGATCCTAGAGCATATAAATATGAACCAGGGTAGGTAAGAGGGTCAATATGGGTTTTGTTAAGCTGCTGAATACTGCTTAGGGCAACAGTGGCTCAACATGACTGGGGAGCCCTGGGAGATGGTGCAGAATTTCCTCAGAGAGACAAGGAAATGTGATTTCAAACCCACTTTTATACGTTACTGATTGAGGATTATTTTTAGAGTTGTCAATTGTCATGCCTTCTATGTCATTTGGAAGACATACCAGCACTTTCTCATGGTTAGAGAAGGAATTTCTTCTTTCGAGTAAGAGGGCAATGTCATGAATGGGAATGATGAGTGTTGGGTGTGATCAAGACATCAGTGTTCTTTACTATACTTTCGTTCTATGTGAGCAAAGTGAAAAAGGAAAGGGAAAAGGTTGATCCTGAGTCCTTGTGATAAAGATCTAGTTCTGATGTGAATTTATATCTTGTGCACACAGTATCTCTCTGTGGTCCAAGGAATTTTTCACGTGAACTTGCTTTAAGTGGTTCTAGACTAATAGTGCCTCCAAGAGCCTGGTAGAAGGAAATTCAATATATTATAAGAAGGGAATTTATCATCCTACACCTGGTAAATCCCCACCTATATATTTTTAAAGGAGAGTAAAGAGAAAAACTTTAAAAAAAAATCAAGATGAGAAGAGCTAAGAAGTCACAGTGAAGGAAAACCTGTAGAAATAATAAAAATAACATTTTTACTTACAAGGATTCTAGATATTAAACTCATAATAGATAATGCAACAACTAGTTTATCATGTATAGAAGAAAAAATAAAAACTTGAATATATCAGTAGGATTTTTTGCTGCTGTTTTAGTCACTAAGTTGTGTCTGACTCTTTTGCCTCCCCATGGATTATAGCCCACCAGGCTCCTCTGTCCACAAGATTTCCCAGGCAAGAATACTGGAGTGGGTTGCCATTTCCTTCTCCAGTGGATCTTCCTGACCCAGGACTGAACCTATGTCTCCTGCATTGCAGGCAGATTCTTTACTGCTGAGCCACCCAGGAAATCCTGTCTGTAGATAGAAAACTTTAAAATCTTTAGTATTTGAAAAAGTAGAGCTTCTAGAAATTAAAATGGAAATTTAAGACAATCTGAAATTCGATATTCAGTAAGTAGAAAAATTAATAACTGAATAGAATCCACTGACAAGAAAAGTGGTAAAGTGGAAAGTAGACCAGAAAAATGTTAAGAATGTAGCACATGGAAACGAAAGAAATTGGAAAATATGAAAGTACAGTAAAAAGACAAGAAATGCATATAAGTGGAGTTACAGAAAAAAGGAGGAGGCCTGAGAAATATTTGAAGAAATATTGGCCAAAATTTTACAAATTTGATGAATCTATAAATGTACAAAGCCAAAATTCTTGGAAAAGCCCAGCAAGAATGTGAAGAAAACTACACTAAATCACATAACAATCTGTCATTCAAATTACATGATAAAGAAAAAAAAAAATCTTAAAAGAGGCAGAAAAAAATTACATATGGAAGAACAATAATAACAGTTATAAAAGACTGCTTGGCAGAAATCATGAGATTCTGAAAAGACTGTCACAGAGTCGTTGAAGTATAAAAAAAAAAAAAAAAAGAAAGAAAGAAAAAATTCAACCTACAATTCTATACCCAGAAAAAATATCTTTCAAACGTGAAGATGAAAGCCATTGCCAGCAGACCTGTATTAACAGAAATAGTAGACTGCAGCATATTCACAGGACAGAATGCTATTTAGCAATTGTAGGAATAAATACTGATGTACAGAACAAAGTAGTGTGAGTATGAGTGAAAGTTGCTCAGTCATGTCTGATTCTTTGTGACCGCATGGACTATAGCCCATCAGGCTCCTCTATCCTGGGATTTCTCAAGCAAGAATACTGGAGTAGGTTGCCCTTTCCTTCTCCAACAGAACAATATAAGTGAATCTCAAAAAATGATTTGCTGAATGATACATATTCATAGTATTTAATTCCATTTACATAAAGTTCTAGAACAAGCAAAGCTAACCTACATTGAAAATATCAGAACAGTATTTTTTTTCAGTGTTTTAGGCATGGGGATTGACAGGAGAGGAAAATGATATTTCCTGAGGTTCTGGTAATATTTTGCATCTTGATAGAGGTTTGACGTTCAGACGTATATATATTTTTCAAAATTCAGTGAATGAACACATCAGACTTATTCATTTCACTTTAGTTTCCCTTCTAAGGAAAAACTAAATAAGAATTAAACACAAATTAGCGCTATGAAGCAGTCTTGGACTGTCTGAAATTTACTTTGAAATGTATCTAGGAGGAGGATGATTAATAGATTACAGGGGTAAAGAGCTGGATGAGTGGGTACTTGATAAAATGTGTAATAATATGCTAATGTAGAAGATCTAAGTGGAAGATATACAAATATTTAGTGTAAAATTATTTGTTTTGCTCTATAATTGAAATTGTTCATAATAAACTTTGAAAAACAACCAGTACAAAGGGGAAGATGTTATAATGAAAATTAGAAATATTTTATAAGTTAATATTAAAAATACCTTTATGACACTGTGGATTTCTTGTCTAGAACAGGACATAAAGAAAATGAACCGTAAAGTAGTGGCTTAAATTCAACAATTTCTGTTTATCAGAAGACAGCATTAATATAGCAAAAAGATGAGCTAGCGTGTGCAAGATGATATTTGCAGCACATATACTTGACAAAGAAACAGTTTCCAAATGAAAGAATTCTTACAAAATAATTTTTAAAAATGACCAAGCAACACAAAACAGAAATTAAGCAAAACATTTGAGTGGACATTTCAACAAAATTCAATCAAAATAATTTTTCAGTTCAGTTCAGTCACTCAGCTGGGTCTAACTCTTTGCCACCCCATGGATCTGCAGCACACCAGGCTTTCCTGTCCATCACCAAATCCTGGAGACTACTCAAACTTATGTCCATCACATCTGTGATGCCATCCAACTATCTCATCCTCTGTCATCCCCTTATCCTCCTGCCTTCAATCTTTCCCAGCATCAGGGTCTTTTCCAATGAGTCGGTTCTTCACATTAGGTGGCCAAAGTACTGGAGTTTCAGCTTTAGCATCAGTCCTTCCAATGAATATTCAGGGATGATTGCCTTTAGGATGGACTGGTTGGATCTCCTTGCAGTCCAAGGGACTCTCTAGAGTCTTCTCCAACACCACGGTTCAAAAGCATCAATTCTTTGGTGCTCAGCTTTCTTTATGATACAACTCTCACACCCATACATTACTACTGGAACAACCGTGGCTTTGATTAGACGGACCTTTTTTGGCAAAATAATGTCTCTGCTTTTTTATATGCTGTTTAGGCTGGTCAAAGTTTTTCTTACAAAGAGCAGGCGTCTTAATTTCATGGCTGCAGTCACCATCTGCAGTGATTTTGGAGAACAAAAAAATAAAGTCTGCCTCTGTTTCCCCATCTATTTGCCATGAAGTGAAGGGACTGCCATGATCTTAGCTCTCTGAATATTGCATTTTAAGTCAACATTTTCACTTTCCTCTTTCACTTTCATCAAGAGGCTCTTTAGATCTTTGCTTTCTGCCACAAGGGTGGTATCATCTGCGTATGTGCGGTTATTGATATTTCTCCCAGCAATCTTGATTCCAGCTTGTGCTTCATTCAGCTTGGCATTTCACATGATGTACTCTGCATATAAGTTAAATAAGCAGGTTGACAATACACAACCTTGACTTACTCCTTTCCCGATTTGGAACTAATCTGTTGTTCCATGTCCAGTTCTAACTGTTGCTTCTTGACCTGCATACAGATTTCTCAGGAGGCAGTTAAGGTGGTCTGGTATTCCCATCTCTTTAATAATTTTCCACAGTTTCTTGTGATCCACACAGTCAAAGGCTTTGGTATAGTCAATAAAGCAAAAGTAGATATTTTTCTGGAAACTTCTTGCTTTTTCAGTGATGCAACAGATGTTAGATCTCTGGTTCTTCTACCTTTCCTAAATGCAGCTTGAACATTCGCAAGTTCATGGTTCATGTACTGTTGAAGCATGGTTTGGAGAATTTTGAGCATTACTTTGCTAGTCTGTGAGATGAGTGCAATTGTGCAGTAGTTTGAACATTCTTTGGCATTGCCTTTCTTGGGGATTGGAATGAAAACTGACCTTTTCCAGTCCTGTGGTCTCTGCTGAGTTTTCCAAATGTGCTGGCAGAAAATTTGATGGCATATTGAGCACTTTCACAGAATCGTCTCTTAGGATTTGAAAGAGCTCAGCTGGAATTCCATCACCTCCACTAGTTTTTTGTAGTGATGCTTCCCAAGGCCCACTTGATTTTTCATTCCAGGATGTCTGACCTTAGGTGAGTGATCACACCATTGTGGTTATCTGGGTCATGAAGATCTTTTGTGTATATTTTTTCTGTGTATTCTTGCCACCTCTTACTATCTTCTGCTTGTGTTAGGTCCATACCATTTCTGTCCTTTATTGTGCCCATCTTTGCATGAAAGGTTACCTTGGTATCTCTAGTTTTCTTGAATAGATCTCTAGTCTTTCCCATTGTATTGTTTTCCTCTATTTCTTTGCATTGATCACTGACGAAGACTTTCTCATCTCTCCTAGCTAGTCATTGGAACTCTGCATTCAAATGGGTATATCTTTCCTTTTCTCCTTTGCTTGTAGCTTCTCTTCTTTTCTCAGCTATTTGTAAGGCCTCCTCAGACAACCATTTTGCCTTTTTCCATTTCTTTTTCTTGGGGATTGTCTTGATCACTGCCTCCTGTACAATGTCACGAGCCTCCATCTATAGTTTTTCTGGCACTCTGTCTATCATATCTAATCCCTTGAATCTATTTGTCACTTCCACTGTATAATCATAAGGGATTTGATTTAGGTCTTACCTGAATGGTCTAGTGGTTTTCCTTACTTTCTTCAGTTTAAGTCTGAATTTGGCAATAAGTTTTATTTATTAACTTTTGATTAATAAATATACATTAAAACTATAGCAAGAAACCATGGACATCAAAACAGACTATGTAAAATTACAAAGTCTGTAACACATCATGCTATTGAGTGTGTGGATCAATGAAATTATCTAATATTGCTGGTTGGTAAAATTATTTTGGAAAATTATTAGGCATTATCTATTAAATCAAATACAGTCAGAGTCTATGGCAAAACAACTCAGTCTCTATTTGCATGCATTAGAAGAAAATCTCACTTATATGCACCAAACTGTTTATATAATAAAATTTCTATCAGCTTTGTACACTCTGTCCTTTTCCCTAAAAAAAATTAAATAATCAACAAACCAACAAACCAAACTGGATGAAAGTAAACGTATGTTAAACAAAATAATAAGAAACAAAACAAAATACATGGTATGAGTCATTCATAGTTCAAAAATAGGTAAAACTAATCTATGTTGATTAGCAGTGCATACCTGATTGTTAAAACCATACAACAAATATGAAATGATCAGTATAAACTGGAGGACAATGGTCCCTCACCATTATTTGTAAGGCCTGTCAGACAACCATTTTGCCTTTTTCCATTTCTTTTTCTGGAGCTGGGGGTGCTAGTAGTGTCATTTTATTTATTAAATGTCATTTTATTTATTAAACAGTACCAATACATGTTTAATTCACTCCTTCATATTTATACTATAATTTGCAATCTATTCTGTTTTTTTTAAATAATACAATATTATTGATAATGCTACAGTTCTATGCCTTATCATCCGCACAATATAGTGTTTTTTTTTGATGGTAAGCTTAGCTTTAACTTTATACAATCTCTCTAGTGGTGTTTAGCGCCACCCCTCTCAACTCCAGCCCCCACCACAAACACACACACACACACACACACATGTGCACATATGCACGCATGCACACACATAGTTATTCCATAGGATGCTGTGAGGCAGAGAGGGTAACCTAGGAAAGAGTACCCAAGGACAAACTTGCTGCCTCATAGTTGACAATTTGCTCCAAAAAGGCACAGTTTATCTGTACATCCTGATGTGTCCTCAAACATGAGATGATGTACTCCTTTTACATTGGGTTTCCTTGTGATCAGGCTCGTGACAGCACCTTTCTATCATCATGATTCTCTTCCACATTTGATTCACAGTCAACTTGCCTGGTGACTTATATGGTAAAGAATCTGCAATACAGGAGACCCAGGGTCGATCCCTGGTTTGGGAAGATCCCCTGGAGAAGGGAATGGCAACCCACTCCTATATTCTTGCCTGGAGAATCCCATGGAGAGAGGGGCCTGGGAGGCTGAAATCTGTAGCTTTGCAAAGAAATAGACATGACTGAGAGACTAACACTTTCATTCTCATATCAAACATATGAGAATGTGGTAAGTAGCCGGGGTGCATAACCAAGTAGTAATAATTAAATAACTAATTTCTTTAAACCAGCTAATTCTTATTAAGTACTTACTATGGGCTGGGGGTGTTTTAAGTGTTTTAGATGTATTACCTCTTTTAATCCTTTTAGCGATTCTCTGAAGTTGTAGTATTTTTCTCATTTTACAGTTTAGAAAATTGAGGCACAGACAAGTCAAGTCACAGACTTGAAGTCACAGAGCATGTAGGTGTCAGAGCTGGATTTCAAACTCAGATGTTTGCTTCCACACTTGACTTCCATATTTTGAGAATAGTAATATTATAATATTATAATTATTTTATTATAATGATGACATATTATTAATATAATATTAATTATATTATTGTTATCATTCTCATTTTTCTCATCTACAAAGCAAGGATAATAATGATACTCACCTCAAAAGGTTGTAAACAGTATTTAAACAAGTCCTTGGATAGCATCTACTTTCTACACCTGTGTCAGTACTATTTCTAATACAGTTTGGAAAATTAAGTGACACATGCACTTTAAATTTTCATCAACATTGCACACTAAGTGTCTCTTTAAAATCAATAGGTATTTGAGGGATTTGATAGTATGTGTGGAAGAATTAATAATAAATGATGAGTTTTGAATTGAAGTGACTATAATCAAATTCTAGTAACTTCACTGTCAAATGATAGATGGCTCTATAATTCTATAAATAATTTAAGAAATTAACCGTCAATTATATAAAGAAGAATTAAATGTCAAGTTGAATAAGTGAGCTGTCTCTATTCCAGATGAGCCATAGAGGTTTAAGATTTTATGTTTTTGCTTTTGCTCATCTTTATTTTTTGCTAGCATAACACAAATCCCAGAATCACTTTCAGAGTTGCCAAAATGTTAATTAATGGTTGTTGGGATTTTTTTTTCTGTTTTCATTTTTAAAACATACTTGACTACTGGCTCTGTGTTTCCTGAAATTAATGAAGCCAGAATTGCTATACCACTTCAAACTCAAAAGGAGAATAATAATAAGCTCTATTACCATGGATTTTTATATTACTAAGCATCCATAAACTGAGAATAATAATAATGCTCACCTTAATCTTACAAGGTTGTTAAGAACAGTAAATAAACTAATAAATGAATTGTGCTCATTTCTCAAGGAGATTTGGAAACACCACCAGAGTGTGAATAAGCCGGCTGAGAGCAAGAGCTTCTCGTGTGAGGTAGAGAGGCAGAGAGCCACGTTCTGCACATCTGAGGAGCATCACCCAAGCATAGTGCTTCTGCATAGTACTGGAACTCGGAGGCAAAACTCCGTGAAAATTATGTCAGCCTACTCCCCAGGCTTAAAGTTAGATCCAGTCACAATTTTGTGCCTCCTAATCCGCTGGGGCACCTGAGAACTAATTTACGCTGGAAAGCTATTTGTGGAAAAGTCTTGAAAACAAAATGCCACTTCTGAAATATATGCCAAAAGAAAAAGACTTAACCTAAGGAATAAAGCAAGCTTTGGGCTTTTGGCCAGTAAAAAGTCAAAAACATAACTGGCAAGGGCAAGTTTGTCTGAATTGAAATGACAGAAACTCTGCCATTCATAATAAAAATAACAGGAAAGGTCATACAAATTGAAAACGTACTCAGTTAGCATATGCTGTTACTTTTAATCTTTACATTTTTACAAGTTTTTACAAATGATGAAACTGAAATAAAGTTTTATATCCAGTGTGAAACATGTATTAATAGCAAGTGGTCGGTCCATGATTAAACTCTGTTTTTCATAGTAAATGACTTCCCTTAGTAAATTTCCCATAGTAAATGGGCTCCCCTTGTGGCTTAGCTTGTAAAGAATCTGCCTACAATGCAGGAGACCTGGGTTCAATCCCTAGCTTGGGAAGATCCCCTGGAGAAGGGAAAGGCTACCCATTCCAGTATTCTGGCCTGGAGAATTCTAAGGACTATAGTCCATGGGGTCACAAAGAGTCGGACATGATTGAATGACTTTCATTTTCACTTTTCATAGTAAATTACACCCATGCCTCTAATTTAACAATCTCTAAACTAACAGAGGCCCTCAGTATAACCTCTTATGCTTTTCACATCTGTCATGTCCCTTTTTCCTAGTCGGCTGTCACTGACTAGCTGTGTGACTTCAGGCAAGTCACAGACTTTCTGTCTTTGGTTTTCTCATTTATTAAGTGAGAAGAATACTACTACTCACCGCAAGGGAGTTTAACAGCATTTTTAAAAAGCTAATAAAAATATAACCCTTAGAATAATGCTGGAAGCATAGCAAGAACTATGGAAATTGATGACTGGGATTCTTATTTCACTGTAGACTCAATCAGATGAATACTTCCTTATGCTCTATTGTTGGACTACACTTACTGCCTGTATCTTATGCTGGTCCTCTTGTAAACATCTTTGTTCCTATCTAGAGCCAATCTTTGCACTTTTAAACTGCAATGCATCTACCACTCAAGGTCATCACTTTAGCTATTCATCCTTTTGTCTCTATACATCATCACATTTTCTTACACTGCTGCATCACTGTTATCAATGTAATGCACATTGCAATATTTTTCATCTAAAAACAAAAATGTCACAGTCCCTTCAGCCTTCGACCAGTTTGTGTCTCCCATCCACTCTCATCTCTGAAATAAAACTTCATCAAAGGGTTACAGAGTTACCATGTTTTGTTTCTTCAACTCCTCTCCTTTCTGGATTAAATTCCAATTGATTTTCCACTAAACTGATCTTTTCATGATTTCCATAATACTTACATTGAAACCCAATAATCAGTTTTCCTCTACTATCATACTTGATTTACCAGCATATGATGTGTCTTAACAGTACACATTGTAAAACCTGATAGACCCTAAAGGGTGTTCCCAAGTACAAAAGCCTTTCAGTGTTCCCTGATTCTTGTATGCAGGGAAAATGCTGTAGCCTCCTAGACCTTCACTGAGTTCTAAAGGGCAGGTTCAAAGAACTACTGATTGTGCAAGTAAGAGAATGCAGAGGCAAAGGAAAGACCACTAGGAAACAACAATTCAGCTTTAAAGCAGTCCTCGTTCCTCCTCAAGAGGTGTACAAAACAATCTGACTGAAATCTTTTGAGTTTTTCTATAGGAACTAAGGGCCTCCCAGCTGGCACTAGTGGTAAAGAATCTGCCTGCAATGCAGGAGACACAAGAGACATGGGTTCAATCCCTGGGTCAGGAAGATCCCTGGAAGAGGGCAGAGCAACCCACTCCAGTATTCTTGCCTGGTGAATCCCATGGACAGAGGATTCTGGCAGGCTACAGTCCATAGGGTCGCAAAGGGTCATACACAACCGAATGGCTGAACACACACACACAGGAACCAAGGCCCTCACACAGCCGGAGGATTGTGACTACATGCTGACCTCAGGCACGCAGACCCCAGACTGACTGGAAACAGAAGTCTGATTATTGAGACTCCAGAGCCATCACCCTGCTACCTCACCACCAACCAATGAGAAGGATGTCATGCGTCCTGCAACTCTCATTCCCAAATGTGTGACCTTTATATATAGAAATGCTTCCCTGAAAACCACCGAGAAGTTTCGGTCTTTCGAACCTGAGGGGCCCATTCTCCTTGCTCAGCCCTTGCAATAAACCTTTCTCTGCTCCAAACTCTGATGTTTAGGTTTGTTTGGCCTCACTGTGCACCAGGCACCTGAACTTGGGTTCAACAGCACTTATCCCCCATTAAAAGACTATCTTCAGTTGGCTTCTAGAACATCCTACTCTCTGGAGTTTTCTTCTATTGATCTGCCTCCGCAGATTTCTCCTCGTTTATTCTAAATATTCAAATGTCACAGTGCTCAGTCTTTGTATTTCTGATTGCTTTCTTTTCCTGACTCTTATTCTTCTGGTGGTCTCATCTAGCCTTGTTGCTTTAAAACATATTCTACAAATTGACGGTCACCAAAACAGAATAGTTCTGAAAATTATTTGTTGAAAGAATGACTAAAATTTTTGTTTCTTTTTTGTCACATCTTCTAGTGGTGTACTTTCCAGTTTGTTAACATTTTTTACAATATAAGCTTATTCTAACCTCATAACAAAGCTATGACTTACATTATAAAAATATATCTCTAAATCATGTATAAATAATCTACTATAAAGAGTTTATTGACTTGTGTAGAATTAGTCAGACAGTCCTTAATCCTGTCTAAATCCATATTACTAAATCTATGTTGCATAATTCAATGAAAATATAAATAACTTTTTACTTTTGAAATTTGTAGAAAATCCGCCTGAAATTTTTCTCTATTGAATGGTGTTAAAAAAAAAAAAAAAGAAGAAGAAGAGTTCTACATATACTAAGTTTCTTTCTTCCTTTTTTTGTCAGCATTATTATATGGTAAATCTTTATGTTTGAAAGATCCTTTAGTTTTAAACCACTAAAAACTATCTTTTGAATGCTTTTCCTAGAGATAAAGAATGACCTATTAAATTTTCATAAAAATGCAGGAAAGCAAGCAATGTGAAAAACAATGAAATCAAGAACTACTAAGGTCAGGATGAAGAAAGGATTGGGGTGAATCCAGTGAGATTTGGGAGCAGGTGTTAAATACACAAAGATCTATCTACTCAGGAACAACAATGCAATGTGTCCCTGGTTCTTTCACTATTTATATTCCCATTCTTTTCATATTTCTTTTATGTTTCTAACCTCCCATTATTCAAGTTTTTCCCACTTCTGAATACTCCTTGACTTTGATTATAGGATAGTTTCTAAAAATTATATGGTAGACATAGATACTAATAGGAGGTTCCCACTATTTTTAGGCAAAAGCTTGTTGCTCTCTTTTTTGGATACAAATCTTTGACCTTCCTTTAACTGCGCTGATTGTCTCTATCCCTGCCTGCCTTCTCTGTACCCATTGTCTTCTTGGCCAGAGCACTGCAGCTGTCTCATTTATATAATTCAGCAAATGTTCAGAGAGACAGAATTGTGAACCCAATTGTTTCTAGCTGTAAATAGAAACGAGTTGCATTGTGTGTTTCTGGGTAATTTCAACTGTGCTTTCATTCAGATACCCTCACAAATGTTCTCGTCTCAGAAAAAATTTACCTCTTTCCTCTATTACCCCTGACTCACTAAAAGGTATGTGATCCATAAACTTAGCAAAAACTTTTATTTAAGTTTGCTAATTCTAGCTCTGCAACCTAGCCACTTCATGTTGTGCACACCATCCTTCAATGCTATTTCTAGAAGTGAGCTAGAGAATTTAAACCTAGCGGGTTGCAAATTACAAAGGAACTGTGTACTTCCGAAGGTCAGATGTTGTATCTTATTCAATCTGGTAACTGCATAGTTCTAGCAGAGTGCTAGAAGATCGCATGAGTAAATTCCTGTGAATTACATAATGGTATTTAAAAATCCTCATCAAAGAATGAACAAAATGCACATTGCAGTCTGAGGCCTTTTCTTTTCTTGACGTTAGTTTGTCTACCTCTCAGATGTCACTTTCAAGTTTTCACTCGCCTAGTACACCCTAGCCCTAAAACATTTAGCAATAAGCTTTTCTCAATATACTATTAACCAAATTAATGACATATAAATTGATAAGAATATAAAGAGTGGATGAAATTCCTTGGCAGTCCAGTGGTGGTGAAGACACCACACTTCCACTGCAGGTGGCACATATTCGCTCCCTGGTCTGGGAAGTAAGATCTGGCATGCCATGTGGTGCAGTCAAAATATATATATATAATATATACATATTATATATATAAGGCTCCCCTGGTGATTCAGATGGTAGAGAATCTGCCTGCAATACAGAAGACCCACATTCTATTCCTGGGTTGGGTCGATCCCCTGGAGAAGGGAATGGTTACCCACTCCAGTATTCTTTCCTAGAGAATTCCATGGACAGAGGAACCCAGTGGTCTTCAGTCCACAGGGTCATAAAGACTCAGACACGGCTGAGCAGCGAACATGTATGTGTGTGTTTGTGTGTGTGTGTGTGTGTGTGTGTGTGTGTGTGTGTGTGTGTAGAATTGTTGAGAAATATTTAAAGTGCTAATCACAAGCAGTTAAATGATATTGACTACCAACTAGCTAGTAAATAATGATTTTTTTTCTGTGGCAGTAGTGCTATTTTGGGTTTCCCTTGTGGCTCAGATGGTAAAGAATCCACCTGCAAGGCAGGAGACCTGGGTTCGATCCCTGGGTTGGGAAGATCCCTTGAAGAAGGGCATGGCAACCCACTCCAGTGTTCTTGCCTGGAGAATTCCCATGGACAGAGGAGCCTGGTGGGCTACAGTCCATGGGATCACAAAGAGTTCAACACACTGAGGGACTTAAGCAAAGCCCATGGTGCTACTTTACATGCATATTTCATTTAATCCTCAAGGCAGCTCAGTTTTGAATATAAAGTGAGGAGAGGTTTATAGTGGCTAAATAACTTGCCAAAGACCCCAGTGTGATAAAAAAAAAATGCAGTAGAATTTTATCCTAAGGTCTATCCCAATCAGAGCCTTTCCCTCTTCACTCTAAGCCATAATTTTTCAAAAAATAGTACATTAAGGTCGATGCCCTTGGGGAACTTCATAGGCTAGGTAAAATGCATACAAATCCCAGGTTGGACAGGGCAATTCAATTCAACAAATTCTGTTTTGAAAGTTTGTGTAGGACACCAAATTTCTCTAGGGAGCTTATAGATAATCAGGACTCAGTCTCTTTCCATATGAAGGTGAAAAAACTTAGACAAGCACAAACAAAGCTCCAGCACAAGACTGATGATGGAAAATTTGATTAAGGATGTTTGCAGTGCTTTGAAGATGTCTAAAGAAGGAAAGAGCATATTCTGTTGAGAGTGCAGGTTGGTAGGGGAGAGAAAGAGAGAAAACAATGTCCTTGTTAAATGTGTTGCAGTGTCTTACAAAATGGGCAGGAGTCCAACAGAGGTGATGAGAAAGGAAAGAGAGAAAGGCATTCCTTAAAGAAGAAGGCAGATGAAATGAGGTACAGAAATCAGTTTACAAAGCTCTCAAAGTAGAAACTAGAGGAGAGACTGGAGAGAGTTTGGAGCCTAAGTTTTAAAAAGAAAGACTCATATCTTATTGAATAATTGAAAAAAAAATGTAACCTAGAGAAGAAACTCTCAAATACAAACACAATAGCCACATGCTGTGGGTAACCTGTGACAGAGGGCACGGGTAAGATTAGAGGATGCAGCGTACAGAGGAATATAGAATGGCTTAGAAGTGATGCTGGTTTTCTTGAAGCACACAATGTTGACTATTAAATAGTATTCAGTTAATACTGATTTGATTGACATTTATTAACTTTATTCAATGCCAGTGGTATGGAAGTCTCTCATAGTAAGTTATGCCAGTGTTAACAACAGCACAACTGTCTCACGAGTCACATTTAAAAATCTAGAACCAGTAGGAAGTAAAGTAGGGCTCCTGAAAAGAAGGAGCCCTACTTGCTCCACCTGTATGCTGCAGCCACTCGGGGACTGCATAGGTGGTGACTCATTTCAGGGTCTGAGGTTGCCCTTTGATTGACAGTCAGAGAATCATTGCTGTTTTGTGCTTCCCCTGAGTTCAGAATCCTACTTCCAGAATACTGGCTTAAGCAGAATACAGGAAACAGGGGTCATAGAGCAAGTATAAAGCAGAAATGTGCCATTCTTTTAGGAATTTTTGAAAGTGAACTTGTAACTGTAATAGAGAATCTTTAAAGCTTAATTTACATAAATATCTTTATTTTGTTGTTTGGTAAATCAAAGCATGTTGTGTTAAAATATTTTTCTCAAACAACTATGCATCTCTTCAATGAATTCTGTTTTACGTCTCTGGCAGCTCCATACTCACAAGGGAGCTCTATAAATATTCTAAATAGAAAGTCTTTAACATCTATTTCTTTAAGAGACTCAGAAGCTTTTATTAATTCATGGTGTGATGCAAGCTTGCTGTGAAATGATAGGAAAAAGAAGATTGATGGTATCATTGACTCCAGATCATTTATGTAATACAGACTATCATGATTTTCTTGTAGTCGTGGCAAATAGGCAATCAAGAGATGTAGATTGAACAGCTATTTTGTGTAGAGTACTTTACAAGTGGCAGTGGGGAAGGGGGAGAAGAATAAAACACAAGTTCTATCCCAGAGAATCTTATAAAGTAGCATAACACAGAAGTGTGCTTCTGTGTTTAAAATATGATCAACCAACTTTCTCTAAGAGATATGTTAGACTCAAGGGCTTTGGTTGGCACCTTCCCTGCTTCCATTTTAAGCTGTCGAGAGCCCAAAGTGATCTGTACAAACTTTCAAGTGTTCTAGTCAATTATCTTTACTTAATGAAAAAAAAAAATTGTATTTACTCATTTACTGAGAAGAAAACAATTTAATAAGAATTATTCCCCTCTTAGAGGACTGCATCTTTTCTCTTTAATCCTTAATTCATTGTAAGTAGATAATGTTAATTAGTCCATTTTCTTCTTCTATCAATATTTTCCTTTTTATAAGTGCAATGTTTCCTCTACCACAGTATTTAGGTTAAAACTGTACAAACACATGCACACACATTCAGCTAAGTAAACACTACTAGTGACTCCCTGATGGACAAGTGTGTGTAGTGATGTGTGCAGTCCGCTACTGCGGTGTTGTAGTCTCTTCTGTTTAGTCATTTCTAATGCTATGCTTTAAAAAACTCATGCTTTCCAGGTTCAGTAAAGAAAGTAAGAAAGAAACTGATAATTTTACTCTGAATCCTTAACAGCATTGGTTCACAATTGTTGCTCATCCAAAATGCTAAATAGCACTGACATAATTTGTGGCAGATAAAGTGAGATACTATTTCACACCAGGCATCCTTATCATGGTTGGAACTATTTCTCAGGTTTTTGATGTTAAGAATTCTATTAAACTGATGCAGAGTTAAGCAACTTAAAGAACTTGTGCCTGTTAAAAAAACTTGTAAGATAACAGTGTCAGTTGCTAGGAAAAATACAACTTTCATGCATTGCAACTGGTTAACTGTTCATCTCTGAACTATAGTAAGTTTGTAAATACACCTCTGTAGGGTGTTAAATAACTATTGCTAGGTGACACTGAATGTTCCCAATAACCAGGTTGGGACAGTTACCCCAAAACCTGCTCATCAAAATTTCTCTCAATAATTTGAAGACGCACTGACAGACCTTCCCGGTCAACTTCCATGCATATTTGCTCTGCGTGTACCAGCGCCCCTCAGTTACTATTATAGAGCTACTTAAACCTGATGCAACTTAAATTAGCTTGTACCAGAGCACTTGGGAACAGAGATCACCACTTGTCAACTCTGTGACCTTAGCAGCTTTTATAACTCCTTTTGACCTTAATTTCTTTATCTCTGAAATGAAAATGATGATATTATATATTCATAGTGTAGTTGTTGAGTAGATTAAAAAATAGAGTTCATGTAAATGTATTGGTTATATAACCATATGTCACATAATAAGTGCTTATATTGGATGATGGCTTTCTTAAGTTTTCATTTAATTCATTTTTTATCTTAATAAGTGTTTATCAAGCTATTATCTTTTTAAATATTAATATTTATATTTGTCTATTTGACTGTGCTGGGTTTTGGTTGTGGCATGGAGGATCTAGTTCCCTGACCAGGGATTGAACCCGGGCCCCCCGCATTGGGAGTGTGAAAGTCCAAGCCACTGGACCATCAGGGAAGTCTCCCAGGTTATTATTTTCATAAGTATTTACTAAGTGGATTAGGCTGCAGGTTGTATCGGAGGGTGTTCAAAGAGGTGGTGAGAATGAACAGATCCCAAGTGGTTCTCCCTTAATGGAGAATGCACTGCAAGGAGAAGTAAGTGACAAGGACCAATGTGTACTATCACGGGAGGCACAGAGCATTATGATAGGTCAGAAAATACAAATTCTTTTCGCAAGATGCATACATAGAAAATGGACAAGTGGACACAGCAGGGGAGGGGGGGTGGGACAAATTGGCAGAGTAGCATTAACATATATAGACTACCACATGTAAAATGGACAGCTAGTGGGAAGCTGCTATATAGCACAGGGAGCTCAGCTCAGTGCTCTGTGATGATCTGGAGGCGTGGGATGGGGGTAGGGTAGGAGGGAGACTCAAGAGGAGGGGTTATATGTATACTTATAGCTGATTCACTTTGTACAGGAGAGATGAACACAATATTGTAAAGCAGTTATACTCCAATAATAAAATGAAAAGTAATAACAAAATACATTTTAAAAAAGAAAACAAATTCCTAAAGATGTATTCCTATCATCTTCTTTGACTTGTATGTCAACACTTCTCAAATCTCAGCAAACACATTCACAAAATATCTTCTAAACTGTGCTCTCTCCCTAGGGAAAACATCACCTCACATTAAATATTCTCAGGGTATCATATCCAGAGGCACAGGTGTTCATTTGTTCCTTATTAGTGATGTTAATTTTGATCACTATATGAAGGTTTATTTTCTCCACTGACTAGTTATCATGTATTCATCAGGAATGATCTCTATTTGATATTCTCAAATACTGGACTAAAGGTCCTTTACTGGCTCAGTTACCTATTGCCATGATAGGTGGCAAGTGCGTAAGAGCAAGAAAGACCCACAAGGCAAAACCATCTGCAAGACTCTGCTTAAATCATTCTTAAATCATCCACTAACTAAAGCAAGTCCCATAATGGTACAGAGCCAGTTTAGAAGGCACTACAAAGATACGTGACAGGGGGAAGAGATAGATAAAGGATAAAGAATTAGGGCCACAAATGCAATCAATCTACTATGTATAATGTTAAATTAAGTCTTAATTAATGTATATGCTGGGCTTCCCTGGTAGCTCAGGCAGTAAAGAATCCACCTGCAATGTGGGCTTAATGCCTGGGTCAGGAAGATCCTCTGGAGGAGGGCATAGCAACCACTCCAGTATTCTTGCCTGGAGAATCCCCATGGACAGAGGAGCCTGGCAGGCTAGAGTCCATGAGGTCACAAAGAGTCGGACACAACTGAGCAATTAAGCACAGCACAGCACAACATAGATGCTAAGGGAAACCTTGATATAAATATTCTAAGATAAACAAACTAATGTATTCATACTCTGCAACTGTTGCCTCAGTAATTACAATACAATATAAAATACACAATTTATGGATAGGTGCATTGTTTTATTCCAATTCTTTTTCACTTTTGGAATTGAAATGGAGCAGGATCATGTGGTTCTTCCCCTGACCCCACCCCATTCCTCTGCCTGCCATTTTTCTGTGGAAAATCTTTAGCCAAAGATTAAGTTTAATTAGAGAAATGAGAACAGGCAGAAATGAAGGAAAACAAAGGAGGCCAAATAATAATAGTTTAGTCATTAAGCATAGTCAAGGACCTTTAGTTCCTTCTCAAGGGACATGATATTCTGAGGCATATCCTGTGAGCTGTCTTATAGATACTAAAACACTCGGTGAAGAAGTTAACTATATGGTGACCAGACTGTAGCCATGACACAAGCTGCCACAATTCCAAGAACTGGCCTTAAGGAAATGGAAACAAACAGACCCTGGAACTGAAAGTTAACTGTACTTAAAGCAATCAAGATGACACTGGTCAGACCACCGATGACCACTTCAAGATGACTGTTGGAGCTGACTGTGCTGTTTCTGCATGTAACCCCCACCCAGAGCCTTTAAAAGCTCTTGCCCACTCTCTGACTGTCAGTGGGGGATGTCAGCCTTTGGACAGGTGTCTATCCCTGCCCCACACACCACCACCTCCCATTATTGCAGGATCCAAATGGAAGCAAACTTTCCACCAACCTTGCCTCTTTAATAAATTTTGAGTGGTGAAGAGCCAGACCCTGGTTCAGTAACAGATCTGTTTAATTATTTATTAGTCTTTTCAAACACTAGACACTAAATTTCTGGTGTGATATTGACTGCAATGATGGAGCAGATACAAATTAATCATTTCAGAATTTATGCTTACACTCAGAAATGTCCACTGAACTATTGTTTACATGGGGTTCTATATAAAACAACAGTAACAATGAAATAGACTGTGATAGATCAACTTCCATAAAACATGATTGTTATCAGTTCTATAATACCCCTTTTAGAAGCCGTGACTTTGATGTCTCATGGTAAACTATAAGAAGACAAACTTTATATAACAACTTTACAGACATTATCCTTGTGTAAAATGCCACAAAATGAGCTATGCAGCTTATTTCCTCAAAATGTTCTAAAAACCCTTCATTTGGGATCGAAATTTCAATAGCTTACAGGGACATCCTTTCCTCCAATAGAACTTTTGTCATTGCTTCACCTTTCACTGAATAAATCGATAGTAATGACCTAGATCCCTGGAACTGAAACCCTACTTATAATATCAATGCCTTACAAAAACTCTGTTCAAATGAAGATTTGATAAGAACTGATGGGAACTGACTGGCTGCCCTTGGGCATTCACTCCCTACATTCTTTTCTTGAGCAAATGTAAAACTTTTGAGATTGCTTCCAGCTATTGTTTCTTTACCTTGAGGCTTTATCCTCTCAAGGGCTTATAATCCTTACTACACAAATTATCTGAAAGAATGATAGCAATTAAAGTTGACAATGGAAGTGCTGAGGTGTCAGGCTCTCTCCATTGGGGTTCATTTCCTTTCCTCTATTTAAATTGGCTTTGGGTCATGATGGGGGTATGGGATTAAGAGACAGGAGCAACTGTGTGCAAAATAAATGTGCAGTGAGGATATACTGTACAGCATATGGGGAAAGAGCCATTATTTTGTAATAATTTTAAATAGAGTATAATCTCTAAAAATATTGAATCACTATGTTGTATACTGGAAACTAATATTGTAAATCAACTATATTTCAATACAAGTAAACTAAAATATAAAAAATAAATGGGCTTTTCTCCAATGTGCATGTGTGTGCTAAGTCGCTTCAGTTGTATCCAACCCTTTTTCAACCCTTGAGACTGTAGCCCACTGGCTCTTCTGTGTATGGGATTCTCCCGGCAAGAATACTGAAGTGGGTTGTCATGCCCTCCTCCAGGGGATGTTCCCCACCTAGGGATTGAGCCCACATCTCTTAAGTCTCCTGCATTGGCAGGTGGTTCTTTATCACTGGCACCACCTGGGAAGCCCTTTTCTCCAATATGTCATACCAAACAGGACAGAATATCTATACTCTCATGCCCCTGCAGATCATAAACTCAAAGGCCAATGTAATTGCAATAGAGGAAAACAATAGAATGGGAAAGACTAGAGATCTCTTCAAGAAAATTAGAGATACCAATGAAATGTTTCGTGCAAATATGGGCTCAATAAAAGACAGACATGGTATAGCCCTAACAGAAGCAGAAGATATTAAGAAGAGGTGACAAGCATATACAGAAGAGCTTTACAAAAAAGAACTTCATGACCCAGGTAAGTACGATGGTGTGATCACTCACCTAGAGCCTGACATCCTGAAGTGTGAAGTCAAATGGGTGTTAGGAAGCATCACTACAAACAAAGCTAGTAGAGGTGATGGAATTCAAGGTGAGCTATTTCAAATCCTAAAAGATGATGCTGTGAAAGTCCTGCACTCATATGCCAGAAAATTTGGAAACCTCAATAATGGCCACAAGATTGGAAAAGGTCAGTTTTCATTCCAATCCCAAAGAAAGGCAATGCCAAAGAATTTTCAAACTACCACACAATTGCACTCATCTCTCATGCTAGCAAAGTAATGCTCAAGATCCTTTAAGCTAGGCTTCAACAGTATGTGAACTGAGAACTTACAGATGTATAAGCTGAATTTAGAAAAGGCAGAGGAACCAGAGATCAAATTGCCAACATCCACTGGATCACAGAAAAAGCAAGAGAATTCCAGAAAAACATCTACTTCTGCTTCATTGACTATACTAAAGCCTTTGACTATGTAGATCCCAACAAACTGTGGAAGATTCTTAAGGAGATGTGAATACCAGACCACCCTACCTGCATCCTGTGAAACCTGGATGCAGGTCAAGAAGCAACAGTTAGAACTGGACATGAAACAATGGACTGGTTCAAAATTGACAAAAGAGTATATCAAGGTTGTATATTGTTACCCTGCTTATTTAACTTATATGCAGGGTACATCATGCGGAATGCCAGGCTGGATGAAGCACAAACTGGAATCAGGATTGCAGGGAGAGAAATTTCAATAACATCAGATATGCAGATGACACCATCCTTATGGCAGAAAGTGAGAGAAATTAAAGAGCCTCTTGATGAATGTGAAACAGGAGAGTGAAAAAGCTGGCTTAAACCTCAACATTCATAAACTAAGATCATGGCATCCAGTCCTATCACTTCATGGCAAATAGATGGGGGAACAATGGAAACAGTGACAGGTTTTACTTGCTTGGGCTCCAAAATCACTGCAGATGGTGACTGCAACTGTGAAATTAAAAGACATTTGCTCCCTGGAAGAAAAGCAATGACAAACCTAGATAGCATTTTAAAAAGCACAGATATTACTTTCAGGACAAAGGTCCATATAGTCAAAGTTATAGTTTTACCAGTAGTCTTGTACGGATGTGAGAGCTGGATTATAAAAAAGGCTGAGCGCCAAAGAATTGATGCTTTCAAACTGCAGTACTGGAGAAGATTCTTGAGAGTCCCCTGGACACCAAGGAGATCAAACCAGTCAATCCTAAAGGAAATCAACCCTAAATATTCATCAGAAGGACTGATCCTTAAGCTGAAGCTCTCACACTTTGGTCACCTGATGAGAAGAGCTGACTCATTGGAAAAGACCCTGATGCTGGGAAAGATTGAAGGCAGTAGGAAAATGGGATGACAGAGGATGAGAAGGTTGGATGGCATCACTGACTCAATGGACGTGAGTTTGAGCAATCTCTGGGTGATGGTGAAGGACAGGGAAGCCTGGCGTGCTGCAGTCCATGGGGTCACAAAAAATCAGACAAGACTGAGGGAGTGAATAACTTCAATAACAAAAGAGCGAGACAATGCCTATATCAGTCAGAATGGGAAAGGTTTTTCTGGGATAGTAAGAACTACAGAAATCTCCATCATGCAAAAGCATTAAATGCTGTTGGTCACTCATGTTACATGAGGAGCATATGTTGGTGGGGATGGGGGAGGGGTGAAGAGAGAGGCTCTTTTCCTCTTGTTCACAGACCTAGGCTGATGAAGCCATCTTCCATTTGTACCAGCTGAAACACAGGGTATCTTGGTCACTAAAGAAGACAAAAACAGGACTGGATAATGAAGTACTGGCAATCATCCTGAAACAGACACATGTACCTTCTACTCATTTCATTGGCCAGCACTAAATACATGGTTCTGTCTACCTTTAATGGTGTGGAAAAATGAATCCTCGACATCTAGAAAAAGAAGAGAGCTAAATGTGGGAAAACTGCTAATATTTACCACAAACTCATTCAAATAAAGACTTTAAGAACTGACAGATCAAACTTTTAAAATAAGTAAACCAAACATATACAAAGAAGGTAAGACAAAAAATTAAGAGTATGACAAAGAATACCAGAAAAAAACTTAAGATTATGATACAAGAAAATCATAAATAAAAGAACTATGTGAAAACATCAAGTCTGAGAAATTCCATGGTTGAAATAAAAATGCTGTAAATGAGATAAATGGTAACTTGATATGTAATTACTGTGTTAGAAGACCAGATCAAGGACTTCCTTTAAAAAGTGTCATGGGAGGAATACATAGACTAAAATAAATGAGGCCTTGCTAAGGACTTGTCTTATTAGGAGGAATATAAAGATATTGAAAATCTAAATAATCAATAAACTCACTTATGGGTTTTAAGTTATAAGTTCCTACTGTAAGAGCTAAAATATAACATACAACTTTAAAACAAGCAGCATATTAAATTATTCATCAGACAGAAAACAGAAATAATGAAATGATAAAGTTAGTATTATTAAATGAAATGTGAATGCCATAACTTAGTATAACAATATCTGTAATAAAAATTAGCAGGTTAAACTCACCAGTTAAAACACAGAGATTCTTAGGCTAGCTTAAGATATATAAGAACCAACAGAGACACACAAAGGGGCAAAAACACAGGTTGAAGCAAGAACAAAACTGGAATATTGGTGACAAGCAGTCTTGATGAAATGACATAAACACTGACTGAATGGCCACAGGATATGAGACTTGCACCTTGTATTAACGTTTCCCCCCAGATATTTCAAATGTGGAGGTGGCTCTCAGTTGTCATATTATGAGATGCCTGTTAAGGCTCTTTCCCCTTTGCTTACTCATAGGGTCATGAACAACATGCATCTGGTGAAAAGGAGAGAAATCATCCACTGTAAACTTAACTCCACGATATATGTATGTGCATGGCTGATTCACTTTGCTGTACAGTAGAAGGTAACACAACATTGTAAATAAACTATATGCCAACAAAAATTAACTAAAACAAAAACAGAAACTTGACTCCATGGACTTTACCTCACCAAAGATGAACTGGCTACCATTGTTATTGATTTGCAATCTGCAAAGAGCAGAGACAAATGCTGAGCCCCAAGCATCACACTTAGTAGTGACAAGTCTCCCACTTGAGGGCAAGTTGCTTATATGGGATGAAGGGGAAAGCAGTTTTCCTTCACAAAGGGGAGAATGTGTTTCACTACTTCAAGTTTCACTAATTCTAGATATGGAATTGCTTTGCTTTACCAACAGCAATTTGGCTGATATCACCATCTGCAGATTAACTGAATTCCTTATTCACCATCACAGTGTCTCACATAACAATTCTGACTAAGGAATTCATTTTATGAAAAATAAATGTGACAACTGGTTAATAATCCTGGGATTCACTGATCTTCTCAAGTCTTATAAGCAGGAAACAGTTGAACTAATTGAATATTTAGTTTTTTTCAACTTGTGGTGGTGTTCCACAAGACAAAATATTTGCTTCTATAAGCAACTTACTATTTCTTTTGAGTAACAGTAAGTTGCATGTGACAGAAAGTGAAGAGGAACTAAAGAACCTTTTGATGAAGGTGACAGAGGAGAGTGAAAATGCTGGCTTCAAATTCAACATTCAGAAAACAAAGATCATGGCATCTGGTCCTATCTCTTAATGGCAAATAGATGGGGAAACAATGGAAACTGTGACAGACTTTATTTTCTTAGGCTCCAAAATCACTGCAGATGGTGACTGCAGCCATGAAGTTAAATATGCTTGCTCCTTGGAAGAAAAACTATGACAAACCTAGATAGCATATTCAAAAACAGAGACATCATTCTGCTGACAAAGGTCCATGCAGCCAAAGCTATGGTTTTTGCATGGATGTGAGAGTTGGACCATAAAGAAGGCTGAGTGCCAGTGCAGAAGAATTGATGCCTTTCAATTGTGGTGCTGGAGAAGACTCTTTAGAGTCCCTTGGATAGAAAGGAGATCAAAACAGTCAATCTTAAAAGAAGTCAACCCTGAATATTCATTGGAAGGACTGATGCTGAAGCTGAAGTTCCCATACTCTGCCCACTTGATGCAAAAAGCTGACTCATTGGAAAAGAGTCTAATGCTGGGAAAGATTGAAGGCAATAGGAGAAGGGACAACAGAGGATAAGATGATTGGATGGCATCATGGACTCAATGGACGTGAATTTGAACAAACTCAAAGAGATGGTAAAAGACAGGGAATCCTGGTGTGCTGTAGCCCATGGGGTCACAAACAGCTGAACATGACTTAGCAACAGAAGCTGCACAGAAACCAAAGTTGCCTGCAAAGAGCATACACTGAACTCATGGGTTCTTGTTAAGAGCACACACTAAACTCATGGGTCCAGAAACTGAAGGTTAGATGTAGAAGTGACAAGTTTTCTTTTTATATATCTTGAGCAGCTCATAAAATTTTTGCTTTTTATCCTATTCATTTGGACTAAGTTCCAAGGGAAAAAAAAAATACTTCCATTGCAAGATATACAACAGTTGCACTGAACTGGAGATTAAGACCACTGCCTGGACATTTTGATGCCTTATGTCACTGAATCAACAGGTACAAACAGTGTTTACTATTTTGGCAGGGACTATTACCTCTGAATATCAAGGGGAAACTGCCACTATACAATGGGTACAGTGAAAAGAATGAAGTTATCCTCTAGAATTCCTCCTGATATTTCTATGTCCAGTGGGCAGAGTATGTTTTTAGTCATTCAGTTGTGTCTGACTCTTTACGAGCCCATGGACTATAGCCTGCCAGGCTCTTCTGTCCATGGGGATTCTCCAGGCAAGAATACTGGAGTGACTTGCCATGCCCTCTTCCATGGCGTCTTCCCAACCAAGACATTGAACCCAGGTCTCCCACATTGCCAGCAGATTCTTTACCATCTGAGCCACCAGGGAAGCCCAAAATTTAATAGTAGCCCACAACAATCTAGTAGCAGAACCACTACAGACTCAGACTCTTCAACAATAAAAACCTGGGTTACCCCACAAAGTAAAGATCTTTAACCAATTGAGAGGTAGGCTAAAGCTAAGGGAACATGTATTGGGTAGCAGAGGAGTAAAGATATGAACACCAATTATCTTCTCTTTACCAGTAACAGAAGCAAGAATTATAAATAACTAGTTAGATTACTGTCCTTGCTTTGATTAAAAAATATAGTTTGATTTATTCATAAATTTCTGAGCATCTACTGTGTGACCAACAGTATTCCAGGTATTGGAGGTATAGCTCAGGGCACAGCAAAATCTCCCCTCATGACACTTAATTCTAACGAGACTGACTAACTATTGGGCTTTTCTGGTGGCTCAGGCAGTGAAGAATCTGCCTGCAATGCAGGAGACCCGGGTTCGACTCCTGGGTCAGGGAAGATCCCCTGGAGAAGAGAATGGCAACTCATTCCAGTATTCTTGCCTGGAGAATTCCATGGACAGAGGACCCTGGAGGGCTATAGTCTGGGGAATCACAGAGAGTCTGACACAACAGAGTGACTAACACTTTGACAAAATATAACTCACCAAACAAACGGGTACAAAATTTACTGTCAGTTAGTGATACGTGCCAGGAAAGGAAGAAACTGCTTTTAATGATCCGTGTTTCTCTGTTTAATTGCTCCTTACGTTGTTTTATCAATAAGAAAACACTGAAGATTTTATGAGTTTCTGTGATTCACCAAGAAGAATAAATGAATGATTATCTGCACACACTCACACACATACACACACATGACTGTTTAAAGATTTCTTAAAATGTAAATTATTTCAATAATTTGATGCCTTCAAACTCTTTAAGAAGCCAGTCTCAGTCAAACAGGCAATAAGGAAGCCATCAATCTGCAGTCATGAGGAAACTCATTAAGTAATTCATTTTGTTTTATGCTCTTACACATCAATCTTCTCTGAAGATCCATTAAGATTTAATTCAAAAATTCATTTTCAAAGGAAGGTATATGGACTTCAGGGCACAGAAAATATCAAGGTTACCATTAGGAAAATATATCATCTCTAAAATATGGAGCTCTGTTAATTTGGCATTTAAAATCTCTCTTTTATCCATCAGTATTGAAATGAGTTTGAGTTTGAAATGAGTTTGAAATGAGTTTGGTGCACTGCACCAAACAATTGGATTTTTAAACTCCAAAACATCTCATTGGATTTTTACAAGTTCACTTTTATACTGAACTATTTTTCAACCCTCATTGCCAGGTATATCTCCATTCATTGATTTCTTTTTGTTTTTGGCCTCTATCTTTTCTAAGTCATCAGAAGTAATTCAACAAATGGAGAAAGTAGCATTGATATATATACACCATCTAGATAACTGGTGATAAGTTGCTATATAACACAGGGAGCTCACCCTGGCACTCGGTGATGACCTAGATGGTGACTTGGGGAGAGGGAAGGGAAGCTCAGGAGGGAGGTGATATATGTATAATTATGGCTGAACTTCATTGTTGTATGGCAGAAACCAACACAATATTGTAAAGCAATTTTCCTCCAATTAAAGAGTAAATTTAAAAAAGAAGTAATTAAATGAGGTGTTATGGAACTTTAAGAATAACAGGTTGAATGTATATCTATCCAGGAAACTTTTCAATGTAAATTTTAGAGAATGCATAAAGTTAAGTGAAAAGTGAAAGTCACTCAGTTGTGTCTGACTCTTTGCGACCCCATGGACTATACAATCCATGAAATTCTCCAGGCCAGAATACTAGAGTGGGTAGCCTTTCCTTTCTCCAGGATATCTTCCCAACCCAGGGATCAAACCCAGGTCTCTCACATTGCAGGCAGATTCTTTACCAGCTGAGCTACAATGGAAGCCCAAAGAAAGGATAGGCAAAGTAAAATCTACAGCACTTGTTTCCTTAAACCTCTTCTTTACAAGAGGAAGTGTAATTTTGTTGAGCAGTTTAACAGTTTTTTGGAAAACATGGGTGGACTGAGGAACTTTAGCTAAATCTACTGATGTTGATTATTCTTACTAATTTTTGAACTCAGTTTTTTTGCTATACAGTTATAGCAAGGTATACAGTTGAAGAATGATCTCTGAATATGACAGTGAATGAAGAAATGCATATTAAACTTTCTAATAATAATTTTTATTTCATTTCCTTTTCTTTCCTTTTATTTTTCTTTCTCAAATTTCAACCTATACTTTCTAAAGAAGTAAGCAACAATGGAAAACAACTGTCATTTCTAATTACCTATGGAGAAGGAAAGATCATCCAAAGCACATAAACTTCTCACAACAGGCTTCAAATATTTTGACCAATAACTGAGTTTTGAATCACTACTCAGAAACCTGATGAGGAGTAAGCACACCTCTACTAGGCATTCAAAATTGACAAAGCACAGTTCAGTTCAGTCACTCAGCTGTGTTGACTCTTTGCAACCCCATGGACTGCAGCACGCCAGGCTTCCCAGTCTATCACCAACTCCTGGAACTTACTCAAACTCAAGTCAATCAAGTCGGTGATGCCATACAACCATCTCATCCTCTGCTGTCCCCTTCTCCTCCTGCCTTCAATCTTTCCTAGCATCAGGGTCTTTTCCAATGAGTCAGTTCTTCACATCAGGTAGCCAAAGCATTGGAGTTTCAGCTTCAGCATCAGTCCTTCCAATGGATATTCAGGACTGATCTCCTTTAGGATGGACTGGTTGGATCTCCTTGCAGTCCAAGGGACTCTCAAGAGTCTCCTTCAACACCACAGTTCAAAAGCATTAATTCTTTGGCCCTCAGCTTTTTTATAGTCCAACTCTCACATCCATACATGACTACTGGAAAAAGCATAGCTTTGACAAGATGGACCTTTGTTGGCAAAGTAATGTCTCTGTTTTTTAATATGTTGTCCAGGTGGGTCATAACTTTTCTTCCAAGGAGCAAGCATCTTTTAATTTCATGGCTGCAGTCACCATCTGCAGTGATTTTGGAGCCTCCAAAAATAAAGTCTGTCACTGTTTCCATTGTTTTCCCCATCTATTTGCAATGAAGTAGAATTCCATGAAGACTGGAATACCAGACCACCTGACCTGCCTCTTGAGAAATCTGTGTGCAGGTCAAGAAGCAACAGTTAGACCTGGACATGGAACAACAGACTGGTTCCAAATCAGGAAAAGAGTCTGTCAAGGCTGTATATTGTCACCCTGCTTATTAAACTTATATGCAGAATACATCATAAGAAATGCTGGGCTGGATGAAGTACAAGCTGGAATCCAGAGTGCCGGGAGAAATATCAATAACCCCAGATATGCAGATGACACCACCCTTGTGGCAGAAAGTGAAGAACTAAAGAGCTTCTTGAGGAAAATGAAAGAGGAGAGTGAAAAAGTTGACTTAAACCTCAACATTCATAAACTAAGATCATGGCATCCAGTCCCATCACTTCATGGTAAATACATGGGCAAACAATGGAAACAGTGACAGACTTTATATTTTTGGCCTCCAAAAATCACTGCAGATGGTGACTACAGCCATGCCAAAGCACAGGGGAAGATAAAAGGAACCAACAGTTCCCAGGCACTAGAGGGTGTTGTTAAATTCAACAGAAGTCTTTTTTTTTTTTTTTCAATTTGAGATCATTTGATTTTACATTTCATGTCCATGTTCCTATACTGGTCATGTTGTTGTAGATAACTGGCAGTGTAGGGTCTGGAGGAGAATCTCACGCTTGTTTACAGCTTAGATTTGGCAGTCAGCAATACTAGCCTTTAGCAAAATTGAAACAGTAATCTTGTGTTTTCCCAACTTATGCCATATTTCCCTTCTTTCTCTTTTCTCCCTTTCCATTTGTCAAGGAATATTTTCTATTCTCCTGTTCCCTTTGCCATTTTCTAGCTATCCAAAATCTTATTAAGGTGTCCATACTCATGTTTCTTTGCTCCAAAATCACTCCCTATTTTACCTTATCACTTTGTTAAGAGAAGAATAATTCAATACATTATTTATAGAAAACTGTATGACTAAATTACATGTCATTAAAATATGAAAGAGTTTTGGTTAGATTTGCAGTAATGAATTTTGAGGAGTACCTATTATGCACAAAATATCTCACTATAATAGCAAATTAATTTGAGGCATGAGCATATTTCTATAACATTTCCACAACCTTAAGTCAGAAATAAGGTGATTCCTTCACCTGTAAGTAAATTCAATCTACTTCAGAAGCATAAAAATATAATATATTTATTGGACACTCACTAGAAACCAAACAATAGATGTAAAATTCTTGAATTTTTTAAGAAAAATTTGTTTTGAATTTCTCTTTGAATTTTTCAGATGACAGAGTGGATAGGACTCTCAATCTATATATCCTTGGAGGTGTGTGATAAATAGGGATTTCCTTTTTTTTTTTTAAAGTTCAACTTATCTCAGATTCTCAGGCTTCATCTTTCACTGATGAACCTGTACTGTCAGGAAATTCAATCTTAGTCAATTCACTCTGTTCTTCAATATCTGTTTTTCACTGAGGTCATGATCTATAGCACTAGACATTTGAGAGGACCCTGGTGTGGTCTGAGGAAACCTAGTCCCCCCATGCCTTGAATTTACCCAAAGCCTTGAGATCATCTGCTTCTAGGCCACCACTGGGGAAGATAAATCTTTGGTGGGATTGGTGATATGTGCGTTAGTTTGCAGTCTCCCTATGTGCACTACACAGGCATTCTTGCTCGAGGTCATCACATTACCACTGCCTGGGATCAGGAAAGGCAAGAAGATATATAGAAATAAGGGGATTATGTTCTAGGTTATAAAAAAGTCTTACTGATAGCAATTGAAGTCTGTGTGGAGAATATTTTCAGAACATCACTGAATCAAATAAAATGTCAATAAACAAAAGACATCAAAATCACAGATATTTTCAAACAAATTTGTAAATTTGAATTAAAGACAAAATATAGCAAGGAAAATTATAAAAATAATTTGAACTAAATGATAGTGAAAGTGTATCAAAGTGTATCAAAGTGTATCAAAGTGTATCAAAGTAGCAAAAGCGGAGCTTCATAGAACTTTATAACAAAAATTTATACTTTAAAAGAAGAGAAACCCAAAATCAGTAGCATAAGGTTACATTTGAAGCAGCTAGAGGGGAAAAAAGGACAAAATAAATATAAAGTAATTTGAAGAAAGGGAATATAAAGATAAGAACTGAAATAAACAAAATAAGGAACAGAAAATTTAAGCAAAAAGCTGATTTTTAAAAACAGCAATAAAATGTATAAATCTCTAGATGCACTGATCAAGAAAGGAAAGAGAGCATAAATCATCATACTAGGTAAAAGCAAGTTATCACCTAATATCCTTCATGAACAGAGTAATAAAGAATATCACGAAAAATATGCCAACACTGGCAAACCTTGGTGAAACAAATTGCCTGAAAAACACATTTTACCAAAATTGACATAAGATACAACAAATCTGAAGAGCTCTATGTCAATTAAAGAAAGCGAATTTGTTACCTCAAACCTCCCCTAAAAAAAATGCTATACTCCAACAATATCATTAGTATATTTTATCAGTCAAGAAAAACAACAAAAATACCACCAATCAAGTACAAACTCTTTTAAAAAATAAAGGAAAAAAGAACTCTGCTGAACTCATTTTAAGAAACCAACATATCCTGATATTGAGCCTTGACAAAATAATAAAGACTGCTCCTCACAGAAGTAGAGGCTTCCCAGGTGATGCTGCCAGTGCAGTAGACGTAGAAGACGCAGGTCCGATTCCTGGGTCAGGAAGATCCCCTGGAGGAGGGCATGACAACCCACTCCAGTATTCTTGCCTGGAGAATTCCACGGACAGAGGAGCCTGGTGGTTTATAGTCCACAGGTTCACAGAGCTGGACACAACTGAATCAATTTAGCATACATGCACACAGAAGTAGACTCTCAAGGAGTTCTAGGAAATTTTAGTGAGTAATGAGGTAATGGGGAAGAACAAATCTGACTCCATATTAGATCTGTTTCTTTTACTTTAATCTTTGTATTCTATTGCTTTTCCTACAAGTTAAGAATATTGGCTACAGTCTGAGATATATAGGATAGCTCCTTCTCAAGGCTCTGACCTTGAAAGATATAGCACTTTTCCATTCATATAGAAATAAAAAGTTTCAGAACTGAGAGTAACACTCATTGGAGGTTTGCAGAAACATCATGACCCGACCTACTCAGAGAGCTACAAGTGCACAGGATTCTGACACCAAGAAGTTTGCAATCATAACTCCTCCCCTGAGTGGAGCAAGAGGATTCTTTGGGATACATGAGTTCCCCATGTTCTTGATCTGCTGACTTTCTGAATTAAGTCGCTATTCCTTGCTCCAGACTGTCATGGAGTGAGAAGTAGAAGCTTCCATGCCTGGAAGTGGTAACAATTAAATTATTCTTCTTTGATGGTGGGGGGAGTTGGCTGGGGGGAACAGAGAACTCAGGTGTACACATTGGTCAAATCATATTAAATTGCATATTTTAAACAACTACAGCTATTTATGTAATTATACCTCAATAAAGTTGAATTTTTTAATTCAAAAGAAGAGTATGGGAATTAAAATGGCACATTTTGGGCTGGAAATGGAAAGCAAAGCATTTAGTTATATTTTTGCAATCAAAACAGAAATGACAATGAAATTGACAATGAAAGAGTCAGTTGACACGTTGTAGTTGGCTCTTTGAATCATTTGTGGTTCTGTAGGTATTATAATCAGTGCTGTCTTTATCGAGGTTCTGCATGCATGCACCATAAGCCATTTTAGATTTGCCTCCTCAGTAGAACATTATTGGCAACCTACCAGTTGTTCCGTGGAGGAGACGTCCCTTCTGAATCAGATTACAAGGTGATGAGAGTCAATCAAATGTCTCTCACATGGTTTCTTTTGTTATTGTTTTCTAAACACCACATGCACCTGTAGATAGTGGAGTGGGAATCAGAACACCACAGACTGAGTGTAACAGTAAAGAAGTAAGAAGTAGGAACTGATGTTCTGCAGAGACAATCCCTGAGCCTTTCAGTTGTGAAATTTAATCCCCTGGGAAAAACACATAACTATGCCCTAAGAGATCCCTTTTCAAAGAAGATATTTACATGGAAGATTTTGAAACTGAAATGCTGGCAATGTCCATAATACTCCTGCAAATGTTCAGTGAGTGATTCCCTAAACCAGGAATCTAGAGTACTTGTACCCACAGTCACTGAACTTCTTAAAGCCTCTTCATCCAGTAGTCCTCTAGCAAGTTGTTTCTTCTTCATTTTAGTCATGAGGATAACTTTAATGGCGGGTCTCTGCAAAGTTGCACAAGGGCAGCTGTACTTTTCAAATCTGTGTACATTTCTCTCTGGGAACTTCACATCAATTTAATAAAAATGCAAACATTTTCCAAATAATCTTAGTGATTTGAGATATTTTTGTTTTTTTCTCATGAAGGGCTTATGTGTACAATCCATATTTAGATCTCAAAATTTAAAAATCCCTTGAGATTTTTGTCATGTTAGATCATTGTTGAAAGCAACAAGGAGTAATATAATATTGCTACATCAGATTTGACAGCCCAGGTATGTTATAAAATGAGGAAAGGAATAATAATACTCTTGCACTTCAAAGAGAGTAATATCTCTAAAACCCTGGTTTGGTTCTCAGAATCATTTGTCAAGAAATGTGGTGGTTTTAGTGCCCTCATGCCTGCATGCTCACTCTGTTGTGTCTGACTCTTTGCAACTCTGTGAGCTGCAGCTTGCCAAGCTTCTCTGTCCCTGGAATTCTCCAGGCAAGTACACTGGAGGGGGTAGCCATTCTGGACTACCCAGGTTCAATTCCTGGGCAGGGAAATGAGATCTCTTTTTAGGACTTCTCACTGCTGTCTCTCTGAGATCAATATTGAGGGCTGTTCTATTCAGACTGTGAGACAGCTAATGAAATCAGAGATTGTGCTCATGTTTTGTAGTTACCCTACCTACCTTTTGAGTCATTTATACTCACTGTGACAAATTCTTACACTTTTTATATTATGTGCAACAAAGATTACTTGAAATGTTTTGTAGGATTATGATTTGTTGATCTAAGCTTGATTTCATGCTAATGAAGGCAACAGACAAACTGCTTTGAATGTAGTCATAGTCTGTTCACTTCATGGAGCAACTCAGACAAGCACACTGGTAAAACCCAGAACACCAAGTTAAGGGTGAGAAAAGTGGAGGCAGGGGCCCATCAGTTGGTGCTTCAAAAACTGAAAGTACATTTCAGTTTTGAAACTGGTCATTTCTGTAGAAGAGAGGAAAACGCCCAGGATTTTATTTTCATAGAAAAGGGAAATTTGAAAGCTATAGATCTCTAGCACCTGAGGGGAGCAATTAATGGTGCCTGTGCTTTGTAGCAATTGCTTGAAGCAATGCCTGTGGCCTGACTGCCCTGGGAGTCTACAAAAGTGAAGTCAATTATTTTGGCTTTTTTACTTTGGAACTTTTTTATATTTTCTCTTGAAGGGCAAGGAGACAATATTTGATATATGTAATAAATGTATTTATTTATTTAACAGATTACCTGTCATAAATTTATCTTTAAAACTGGGCTTCTTTCGTGAGAAACAGACCAATTTTTTTTTCCCCATTTGGGAACAGAAAGACTCGGCATTACTGCAGTGAAGCTATGGATTGACTTTTAGGTGAAGTTTTATTGTGGAGTTTACTATTAGGTGTATAGATGAGTTGGAGCTGAAGTAACTCATTCTATTATCTAGGAAAAAGAATAGAATTCTGCTAAGGGATCATCTGATAAAAAGAAATCCCATTTCTTGGTAACATTTGTCCTTCTCCTCTGAGCTGAGTTTTGTGCCTGAGATGATAGGCTTTGAGCAGGGCAGCATCTCCCCCTTTTAGCCAGTAACATAAACGTCATGAGCCTCAGTAAAATTACATCCCTGCTTGTAGTTTACATTCATCAGTGTAAACATATGCTTGACAACTGATATTGTCCAATAGGACCATTGTCATAAATGACATGTATGTGTGTGCCAAGTCCCTTCAGTTGTGTCCTACTCTTTGCGACCCTATGCACTGTAGCCCACCAGGCTCCTCTGTCCATGGGATTCTCCAGGCAAGAATACTGGAGTGGGTTGCTATGTCCTCCCCCAGGGGATCTTACCAACCCAAGGGTCAAGCCCTGTGGCTCCTGCATTGCATGCGGATTCTTTACCACTGAGTCACACACACATGTTTTTTTAGTAACTACAAAAAAATGAAAAAATAATGTTTAATTTTTCAGCTTTGTGATATAACTGACATATCACATTACAGTTTAATGTTAAATATATATATTGAAACTCAAAGTTATAATTACTTAACAAATTGTGTGTGTGTGTGCAGGCACAAGCATATGGAATATGAGGGAGAGTGTTTAATCAATTGGAGCTGGCATGTATTCCTCACATCAAGATAAAAGGAAGAACCTGTCTGTCTAAACTGAAAAGATGTAGGCCAGAAAGTAAATTGGAGCCTGTGGGTTTTGGGAATCTACTTTGACAGAATTTTTTTTCTAATAACCTTGTTGTCAAAACTGATTTGGTACAATTAAAATACAGAGCAAGTATTGTGTAAATCTCCTTGTCTATCAATTTAAAACCCAGGAAATTTTATATGATTTAATAAACATAAAAGGGAATGATAAAAGGAACTCAATTAAGAGAATGAACGCTCTTCAACCATTGGCAAGTAATTCTGAGATAATTGAATAATTCTAGAGAGAATGAATGGCAAATTTTAAATAGCAAATCATTTAATGGCATTGCAAAAGGATTGGCAATTGAAAGGAAATTGAGATGAGAGTTATTTGAATGTTTGCAAAACTATAAAGTTAACTTCTGGGAAAGAGAATTCACAAGAATATAAAAATATAGACATTTTGCTTCAGTCAGTCAGTTCAGTTGCTCTGTCATGTCTGACCCCTCTTTGCGACCCCATGGACTGCAGGACGTCAGGCTTCCCTGTCCATCACCAACTCTCGGAGCCTACTCAGACTCATGTCCATCACGTTAGTGATGCTATACAAGCATCTCATCCTCTGTCGTCCCCTTCTCCTCCTGCCTTCAATCTTTCCCAGCATCAGGTTCTTATCCAATGAGTCGGTTCTTCGAATCAGGTGGCCAAAATATTTCAGCTTCAGTTTCAGCATCAGTCCTTCCAATGAATATTCAGGACTGATTTACTTTAGTATTGACTAGTTTGATCTTCTTGCAGTCCAAGAGACTCTCAAGAGTCTTCTCCAACACCACAGTTCAAAAGCATCAATTCTTCAGCGCTCAGCTTTCCTTATAGACCAGCTCTCACATCCATATATGACTACTGGAAAAACCATAGTTTTGACTAGACGGACCTTTGTTGGTAAAGTAATGTCTTTGCTTTTTAATATGCTGTCTAGGTTGCTTCAGTGAATATGAACAACATAACACAATAGGTAACAGGGTAGGTTTATTCCAATCATTAAGGCCATGCCCCATTTATCACCAACTAATATGTTGATTTCCATTTTGTTCTGCTTTGCTTGAGTACCCAGTATTGATTTTTCATTTTCTTTTCTTCACCAAACGTATGTGAAACAACTGATCTTGTGTTCCCTGTGATTTTTATCTGCTTTCTAACTTTTTACCTATTTTCATTTTAACTGTCAAATTTCATATACTCATGGTATCATACTACATTTTTACCATATATTTTCTCACATATTTCAGCTCTTCCTTCAATGTGTACATTTTTAATGAGCCAATTATGTGTAAGACATAATAAGTTCATTTTACATTTGTTTTACCTAAGCTTAAATATCAAAATATTTCCTTATATTCCCCAGATATTCTCTTCCTTGTTGCCTTTTCTTGGTGAAAAAAAATAAAAATTTCTCATTTGCACATTCAGTGATTAAATTCCATTTTAAAGAAAGCCCTTTGAAGGTTTTCAATATATCAACATGGATTTGTTCACAACTAAAGGAAGAAAGCTAAATCTTTGATATATTTCATAGAGGGATAAGCAAGCATACTGGGACACATTGCCCAAGTCTAATCAAAAATTGCAATTATAATGTGATCTGTGTACCTTTACATGCCAGTATAACTCAGTGTTCTTATTCCCATAAGATCAGAGCAATTCTGATTGTTTTCAATTCATTGCTCTGACACACTTGGTTAGCACATAAACAATTTTGTTCTATTTATCAACTTGAATCTTTGTTCTTCATCATTAAAGCCCCATATTTAATTATAGACTAGAGTTATTAAAAGGAAGCGAAGAATATAAAATTCTCTATAGACTTTTAATGAAATGGCCTATTAAAACAATTTCAAACTAAAGTGACTGTCTCTGCTGGACAGCTGAAATTCAATATGCAACCCACAATTCTAATCATAAACATCAAAATATAATTGCTCAACTTTTCTGTATTGTATTTTTGTAAATATCCTTGTCTTCAAATTGGCAGATGATATAAATATACATCATTAATCTCATTCCAATCAGGTAACTGAAATGTAATTTTCAGTGACTATTCTCATTCATTATGAACTTGCATGTAAAGACAGATAATTTTACTTCATTATTTTCTTCCTTCCTATCTCACTTTATTCCATGATTGCCTTGTTCTCCTTCAAGTACTAAAACATCAATCTAAGGTTCAATCTAAGGTCAAAATATATTTTTACCAGATGCCCAAGTGACCCTTAGTTTCTCTAATTATACTTTCTTCCTTGATCATGAGATTGACTTTTGCCTTTCTCTTTAAGACGGTATCATGTCTTCCCATTACACAGTGTATCAGATCCTAGATTTTCTTACATATATCGTAGATCTTCTTCATAGCAACTCATTAACATACTGTGATACTCTTAACTGTCATTTCATCTTTGATTTATACTCACCATTACATCTTCTAAGTAAGTTTGTTTCACTCCTTTAAGTAGTATTTTTGGCAAATTTTACCTGTAGTCCCAAGATATAACAACTTTGTGTGTGTGGGGAGCAGGGTTCAGTCTTCAGGTAAATGTGTCAATGTAATTCCTCTAAGTATTTTAGAAATTCCTTTAAGTGGATTACCTGGAACATGTCACCATTTTATTGAGGTCATTTTATTTAATGGTTAACATTTTTTAACTTCAGTGCTACCATTGTAAAGGAAAGTTTATTCATTTTCCATTACAATTATATACCACTGAGGTCAGAAAATTTAATCTACTATATTGTACAGAATAATAAATGATACGTAGGAATAAAATATTGTAAGTTCTTCCACTTTTGGCATTTTTAAGTTGATGCACTTACTGAGATGATGAGCACTGACTATGGTGAAATCTACAAATTAATAGGGTATAGAACGGGGTAGAATTCTTTTGTGCTCTTGGATTAAAATAGTGATCTGAGCTTTCTGTGTTTATTTGATGACAATTATATAATATTTCACATTTTTATTGGGGTTAATCCTTAAGTCCTGTGGGCAATAGTGATACCTTGACATTTTGTTCAAAAGAATTATACTATAAACATAGTTGAGCTCTACATTTCAATCACCTTTACAATTGTGAGACTATCAATAACGCTATTAGAGTATGTGTAAGTGTGTGTGTGTGTAGTTATAGTGCCTTGCTGTTTTGGCTTCATTTCATTACACAGCTGTAATCATACACTTTAAAAGTTGTTTAATGTAAACTTATTAAGAATTGCTTGATTCAATATCCTTCCTTCACAACCCAAACTAATTTTTAAAAATCTTTTTAAAATGTGCAGACTTGGAAGACATTTCAAATAGATGATAGTAGTAGTTAATAAAGAGTATAATGGAACTATAAGAAAAAAAAATAACCAGTAAAGGAGACTGAGTTTATGGTATGTTTTTAGCTGAATCTCTGTCTCTTAACACAGATGTGAACATAGATCTTGTACTAAAATCTACAGTCATATTGACATATTTCATTCCTTCAATCTGCAAAAGTGTCAGGGACCTACTCCCTGCTTATATTCTAGTGGGGTGACACATCATAACCAAATCAGCACATTATGAGTAAACTGATTTGTCCGTAAAATGTGATGGTGGTTTTTCTCGGTGGTTAATCTACTGACATTCAGTAGATTCTCAGTGCATGTATATTAAATGAATGGATCTAGTGTGTTTTGTGGTAAATCAAATGCAAGTTCTGTGCATGTGAAATTTACCCTCTTTTTCTTAGGGTTGGAATAAGAAATTTACATTTTATAAAAATTCACCCTAATTGTTAATCATCTTGGCAACAAAGTGCAACTAAGAGGGAGAAAATTTTACGTAAAAAACTTAAACTGGCAATAAATCATAATTTGCTGTTGTACTCTTAAGAAGATTTCAGAGCCTCAAGACAACGCTGCAGTTACAAAGTCAAAATGGACTGTAGCTTTATATCGGTAGCTTAGAAACAGTGTATCATAGCTACCTAGCTCATTAATAAATGCTTTTTATACTTAAATATAAAGTGACAGTAGCTTGCATCCAAATATCATACATCTAATTCTTTTTAAGTTAACAAAAAATAAACTAAAAAATAAGCAAAAAAGAAATACTCATCACTTGGCAACCAAATAAAACATTATAAGAGATTCATTGCCCCTTGCTATCTATCTTTGTTGGTTTGCATATCCATTTTTATTCATGTTATTGGATTCATTACAGCTAAGAGATATATAATTCATTAAAACACATGATTAAAGACTGACTCCCTTGTATTTCCATTTGTAATGCAACTTCTAGCCCCATTTTAACTGCTTATAAAATTTTAAGTTAACAAAAATTCCAAAAAACTCATATCAAGTCACTGATAATATGAATTCTTAGTGTAAATATCAGTTATTTTACGACAAGCAAAACAGAAGAATGCTAAACCAGATCACAATCATCACCCAGTATCTATTGCTGCCTCTATTAAAACTTTTTAAAAATGAAAAATAATTGATTGGAAAAGATTTTCAGAGGCTGAAAATTTGAGAAAGAACATTTGAATATGGAAATGCATGGATGACCTTTTATGCAGTTGTTTTCATGAACTAGTTAGCCGTAAATTTTATGTTCATTTGATAATTTGGCCTAATAATTTCAAAGTTAGCAAAAATTATTTTAATTCACTGTATGATACATTTCCAAATTGCTGATAATCATGCCAGTGTTGGTTGCTTCAACCATAAAAAGTGATGATGTTAAGTCATGTAAAATGTAAGAGATGGGAAATCTAAGTACACAAAAATATATTTAAGGTCAAGTATAGGATATACTTTTTACCTGATATACTTTGAAATTCTTAAGAGATGAATTTCTAAAAGTTATGATTTATTTAAATTTAAGCTTCTTAACCATGGCCTTCTTATTCTAAAGCAGATTTGCAAGCAGTTTTCAAACACCATTATTTGTGCAAATATTAGTAGTATTTATATTCACAATATTGTGCAATGAATCTCTGGAATGTTTTCATTTTGCAAAACTGAAACTCTGCCCTACTAAACACATACTGCCTCCCACCCTTGGCACCCATGGTTTTAATTTCTATTTCTACTAACTGGCCACTTGAGGGACTTCACATAAATGGAACCATATAGCAAAAAATAAAAATCCAAAATATTTACTAGGGTTGACCTGCTGTTTTCTCTCTTTAACTCAGTTTACCACTCATCTCTATTTCTTTGCATCTATTTGTATTTTCACTTTGAAAGATTTATTTGAAAAAAAGAGATCACAAAGTTTTAAAATTTATGCTGAAGTCTTAAAATATTAGCATTATATAAAGCTGTTGTTATTTTGTTGCTATACAAAATTCAATAAATATTTATTAAATTGGAAGTAATGTGAGGTGAATTTTGGTTCAGATTTTGGGAAACATATATAAGACTAGTAGAAAAAAGTTTAATCAGCTCAAGACTTCCTCCATCTTGAATGCACCATGTGACCCTCTAACACACACCTTAATGTCTGTGTAAAATGAAAATATTTGATGAGATTACTTCCATTGTTGAAAGTTTATTACTCAGTTCTTCTTTATTACTAAATGAAAATTCAATTTGAAAAATGTTTGAGAATATTTAACACTATGACATAACTTTTGTGTTCCATTAAAAATAACAAAAATTTTGTCTAAAGATAAAACTAAGATTATACAAAAATCATAAGAAATAAAAGTGGAAACATAATCATTAAAGAAATAGTTATACTTAAAATGCTTGGACCAACAGAAAGCATTCAAATACCACCTACCTAACATATCAACTATTCCTTTATAATTACAAAGGATTAAAAAACCTGTAGTAGACTGCATTAAAAATACAGTTCTAAGTTGTTTTTTTTTCACATTTTCTCACATGGATGGCAGTCACTGCAGCCAAATGTATATTTGCTTAAGGAGCTTAACGCTCAGAGAGAAACTAACTCCTTTCCAAATTTTGAGCTCTGACATATCTACAATAGTAACCAAGAGAAGGAAAATCAACACTTTATGTATGTCAATCTCAATAAATTGAAATTCACAATTCAACGGGAAAGAGGCTACTTTCTTTTCTCATCCAAGCTCAAATATGTGAGATGAGCAAATACATAAAAATGGTAAATCCCATAAATTTGGACTTTACTAATTAAATTCTTATAATCCCTAAAGCAGAGATACTAGAGTCCATCCTAAAGGAGATCAGTCCTAAGTGTTCATTGGTAGGACTGATGTTGAAGCTGAAACTCCAATACTTTGGCCACATCATGTGAAGAATTGACTCATTGAAAAAGACCCTGATGCTGGGAAGGGTTGGGGGCAGGAGGAGAAGGGGACGACAGAGGATGAGATGGCTGGATGGCATCACTGACTCGATGGACATGAGTTTGGGTAAACTCTGGGAGCTGGTGATGGACAGGGAGGCCTGGCGTGCTGAGATTCATGGGGTCGCAAAGTCGGACATGACTGAGCGACTGAACTGAACTGAATATACCATCTAAAAAGGGGATATAAAGCAAATATAAATCATAAATTAAGAGACTGCTTCTCTTAACTGAATACAATATTTTCAAGTTACTTTTTAGAAAAATTTTTGTTATTTCAGTATAAGCAACAGCTAACATCACTGACTCAATGGACGTGAGTTTGAGCAAGATCAGGGAGATAGTGAAGAACAGGAAAGCCTGTTGTGCTGCAGTTCATGGGGTCACAGAGTCAGACACGACTTAGCAACTGAATAACAAAATACTCATTAGCTTCATAATTTCATATTTTAATTTTAAACTAAGTATGCTGCTGCTGCTAAGTCGCTTTAGTCGTGTCTGACTCTGTGCGACCCCATAGACAGCAGCCCACCAGGCTCCCCACCCCTGGGATTCTCCAGGCAAGAACACTAGAGTAGGTTGCCATTTCCTTCTCCAATGCATGAAAGTGAAAAGTGAAAGTGAAATTGCTTAGTCGTGTCCGACTCTTAGCGACCCCATGGATTGCAGCCTACGAGGCTCCTCCGTCCATGGGATTTTCCAGGCGAGAGTACTGGAGTGGGTTGCCATTGCCTTCTCCAAAACTAAGTATATATATTTTTAATAATCACAGAAGCAATAAGTTTAGTTCAAGATATCCAATTTACATGAAAATTTGTAGATAGTAGGGCTTCCCTAGTGGCTCAGTGGTAAAGTATCTGCCAATACAGGAGACACAAATTTGATCCCTGGTTTGGGAGGATCCCTTGGAGAAGGAAATGTCAATCCATTCCAGTATTCTTACCTGGGAAATCTCATGGACAGAGGAGCCTGGTGGCCTACAGTCCATGGAGACACAAAAGAGTTGGATGGACATGACTTAGTGACTAAACAATAACAACAAAGTAGATATTATGTAATAAAATAAAAAAATATATATCTTTTCATACAGTAGATTGGGAATAGGACACGATTAAGAAAAAAAAAAAACAAACAAACACCTGAATAAGTAGCTTACTTTAAAAAATAATAGCATGTTTGATAACATATGCTGGTGCCCATTGTTCTCCCTTGCCATTCAAATGTTAAAGGAAAATGTATTAGATCTTATCTGTATAGATTTCCATCTTTGAGCCAAGATCTCTTCCAGGAAACAACAACAACAACAACAAAGAATTAAGAGAGCAAATGTGTTATTATCTCAAGAAAATTAGATAAACCCTAGAATTTATGAATATAAATATCAAAGATAGTACAAGGTACATCTTCCAATAATAAAGCATCAGCCAAATTAAAGAAATACAAGAAAGTTTGGAATTTATTACTGTTAGAAGTTCACAAGTGTTAAATCAACACTTCCTAAAATGAAATTCAGTGACTCTGGAAACACATACAATCAAAGGTATCCCTGGTAGACACTCAAGAGATGAAATAGCATTTTCCACACAAAACTCAGACACTAAGAAACAGATTTTAAAATCATTCTATCTTTTATCTGGCCCTGATTTTTTTCTGCCACATGGAAAATATTTACTAACTTTCTATATTCAATTATGCTAGTATTTTTATGCATTTGGCTAAAAAAAAAGAAAGTTAATGAGACTTCCAGGTCAGATTCAAAATTAGGAAAATAAGAGTTTGAATATTATACTTCAAATAGCCTGGAGCAGGAACAATATTGATCAAAATATATTTATGTGTTACTAAATTTTTGACTTGCTAAAAAATAAAATGAAAACTTCTATAATAAATGTACTAAATAAATTTATACTTTGAATATTTTATCTATACTTGTATGTTATTATTACTTATCAGTCAACTATGGGTTAATAGCATGTTTACTGGAATAATGTGAATGGAATCAGATGCTGAATATAAAATAAATGTATGACTTGGAGGAATCACCTTTTATATTCTATTAAGGTAATAATAAAAATAGTAATTACCAGAACCACTGAAAATTGAGAATGATAATTTTCCATTAGGCCAAGAAAGATGGATATTTTCTGGAAAATAAGTTAATAGATACTGAAGTTGCTGCATTGTTATTAACAGCATTTCTCACCAAGCAATGCTACTGAGATGTTTTATGCATGAAAACACATCCTAACAGCTGAACATCTTCATACTTGCCTGTACGGCCTACTCTTTATTCTATGGATCTTATGGGAGTAGGAGTATGGGGGGAAGAGATAATGTGAACGTATTGTGAGTGGTACAAAGGAAATAAATTCAGTTGGACTTCGCTCAACTTAGCAATAATCAGGCTGCATGGGGTGCTTCCTTGGTGACAGGAAGGATGCCCAGGAAACAAAGCCTCATCTAATGCTGGTAAGTGAAAAGCATTTCCATGCTACAAAGCTGTCACTGAAATATTTACTGGTCAAGGAAAGCAATTTATCTAGTACTACACTCAAGCAAGAAACAGTTTTCTTATTGTAGAAAACAAGCATTAAATTGCCTAGTACTCTATGGTTAGTCGAACATCTAGAGTTAGCCTTGTATAGGTTGATCAGAGATTATTTATTTCTCCAGGTGATTAATTCAAAGGGTAGAAAATGCCTATTACTACCAATGACAGAGAGCACATTTGACCGTCAGAATGGTATATCTATACCTGTATCTACAAACAGATATGTTCCTAGTTAAATTTGTTATACATCGAGAAGAGTCAGAAGAATTGATGCTTTTGAACTGTGGTGTTGGAGAAGACTTTTGAGAGTTCCCTGGACTGCAAGGAGATCCAACCAGTCCATCTTAAAGGAGATCAGTCCTGGGTGTTATTGGAAGGACTGATGTTGAAGCTGAAACTCCAATACTTTGGCCACCTCATGCGAAAAGCTGACTCATTTGAAAAGACCCTGATGTTCGGAAAGACTGAAAGCAGGAGGAGAAGGGGATGACAGAGGATGAGATGTTAGATGGCATCACTGACTCGATGAACATGGGTTTGGGTGGACTCTGGGAATTGGTGATGAACAGGGAGGCCTGGTGTGCTGTGGTTCATGGGGTCGCAAAGAGTCGGACACGACTGAGTGACTGAACTGAAGAAGAGTCATTATTGAGTTTTAGGTATTTTTCTCTGAGAAAATAGCAAGGGAAGAAAAAACTCCAATGAAAGCTCCTCAGTTCGGTACAGTTCAGTCGCTCAGTCATGTCTGACCCTTTGCAACCCCATGGACAGCAGCATGCCAGGCTTCCCTGTCCATCATCAGCTCCCAGAGCTGTTGTCCATCGCATCTGTGATGCCATCCAACCATTTCATCCTTTGTCATCCCCGTCTCCTCCTGCCTTCAGTCTTTCCCAGCATCAGAGTCTTTGCAAGTGAGTCAGTTCTTTATGTCAGGTGGCCAAAGTATTTCAGCTTCAGCATCAGTCCTTCCAGTGAATATGCAGGAGTGATTTCCTTTATGATTGATTGGTTTGATCTCCTTGCAGTCCAAGGACTCTCAAGAATCTTCTCCAACACCACAGTTCAAAAGCATCAGTTCTTCAGTGCTCAACTTTCTTTGTGGTCCAACTCTCACATCCATAGATGACTACTGGAAAAACCATAGCTTTGATTAGACAGACCTTTGTCAGCAAAGTAATGTCTCTGCTTTTTAATATGCTGTCCAGGTTGCTCATAGCTTTTCTTCCAAGGAGCAAGCATCTTTTAATATCATGGCTTCAGTCACCATCTGCAGTGATTTTGGAGCCCATAAAAAAGAAAGACTCTTACTGTTTCCACCGTTTCCCCATCTATTTAGATTATTTTTTTTTAAATTTGTCTTAGTTTCAATTGAGAATTGCTTCTAAGACCTTTCTCTGTGGGTGTCCCTCCAGATTACCTGCTACAGATGCCAAAAACCTCGTCCTTTGGTTACTAAGATAGGGCTGAGGTAGAGCTTTGCCTCCAGGAATTAGAAGAATTGAATGTGTGTGAATTTTGAGGGGTTCAAACAGAAAAGCAGGGACTTCCCTGGTGGTCCAGTCATTAAGAATCTGCCTTCCAATGTGGGGGACACAGGTTTTATCCCTAGTCAGAGAACTAAGGTCCCACATGCTGCAGGGCAACTAACCCAGGTTTCCATGACTAGAAAGCCCACATGCCACAACTAGAGAAAGCCCATGCACCACAACAAAGACCCAATGAAGCCAAAATAGAAAAAAAAGGAAGGAAATCAGAAGGAAGAAGGGAGGTCCTAAAGAACTACTGTCTTCAGTATTGCAAACCAGGATTTCAAAAAATTTAGAGGAGAAAAATTAGGCTTGGCTTGATGTTTGATTGCCTTTTTAAGAATGTTTTATTCCTGATCATATATGGATAATAATTATTCTTCCCTTTGCTCTGGTCTGAATTTATCCAATGAAGATAGAAGTAGGAGGTGACATCACAAAGACAGATCATTCCTGACTTTCCTCCCTCTTTTTTTTTCTTTTGAAAATAAATTGTTTATTAATTTCTCTATTAACATAAAGAATGAAATAGTAACTATTTTCATCCTCCATGTAAGTTGAAGAATGCATTACACTTTTAATTCCTTCTCTCATCTCCTCCCACTTTTGAGTTTTTATCAAAAGAACGTGGGATTTTTAGAAACAGAATATTACTACTTATTTTTTAGCATCCTGTATCATATCTTTTAAAACTTTAAAAAATGCATTTGAACATTTTATGATAATAGTAACAGCAATTTGGCAGTTTGTGTTTCACTCCTTGTTTCAGGATCTAATGCTATGTGACAAACCACTTCAAAAGTTAGTGTCTTAAAAATTACCAATTTGTTATTATCTCATAGTTTTCTGGGTTGATGGGGTTCATTTGGGTGGTTCTCACTGAGGTCTCTTATGTGTTTGCAGTTAGAGGCTGGAGGTTGAAGTCATTTGAAGGCTCAGTGGGACTAGGTGTCTGAGGTGATTCATGCACCCCCAAGTAGCCCCTCTCTCTGGTGAAACTCCTGATCCTTCCTACAGGGAGCTCAGAGCTCCAAGAGGAAAGAAGTAGAAGCTGCCACGTCAGTTAAGGGCTTTGTGTGGAACTAGCATACTGTCAAGTTTATAGTTTCTATTGGCCACAATAATCACAGGTCTAACCCAGATACATGATTGTGCAGAAATAGATTCTACCTCATCACCTGAGAACAGCCTCAAGGCCACATTACTGAAGAGTTTGTGGGAAGGGAAGTAATGTTGCAACCATCTTTCAAAACATCATAATTGTTCATTGAGTTATTTGCTTTGCTTTTTTCATCCTTAAAATACTTGGATTCAAGTCTCAGTTGGTTGGAATGCTTCTTACAATAAGTATTCCACAGAAGTGATATACTTGCTGAATCTTTATAAAACCTTCTTGTCCTTAGATGTGAATGATAATTTGAATGAATTCAGAATCCATGGATCATAGTCTTTATCTTTAGCAGCATCAAAAGCTTGCAGTGTTGTAGAGATGTCTGTTTCTAAACCAGCACTGTTTATAATAGCCAGGACATGGAAACAACCTAGATGCCCATCAGGAGACGAATGGATAAGGAAGCTGTGGTACATACACACCACGCAATATTACTCAGCCATTAAAAATAATTCATTTGAATCAGTTCTAATGAGATGGATGAAACTGGAGCCCATTATACAGAGTAAAGTAAGCCAGAAAGATAAAGACCAATACAGTATACTAATGCATATATATGGAATTTAGAAAGATGGTAATGATAACCCTATATGCAAAATAGAAAAAGAGACACAGATGCACAGAACAGACTTTTGTACTCTGTGGGAGAAGGTGAGGGTGGGATGTTTAGAGAGAACAGCATCGAAACATCTATATTATCAAGGGTGAAACAGATCACCAGCCCAGGCTGGATGCATGAGATAAGTGCTCAGGGCTGGTGCACTGGGAAGATCCAGAGGGATCGCGTGGAGAGGGAGGTGGGAGGGGACTTGGGGTGGGGAATACATGTAAATCCATGGCTGATTCATGTCAATGTATGGCAAAAACCATTACAATATTGTAAAGTAATTAGCCTCCAACTAATAAAAATAAATGGAAAAAAAAAAATAAAAGTACTTACGTATCCCCCCCCACCAAAAAAAACCACATTTTTTTTAAGAACCACTTTTAAAAGAATGAAATTAGAACATTTTCTAATGCCATATACAAAAGTAAACTAAAAATGGATTAAAGATCTAAATGTAAGACCAGAAACTATAAAACTCCTAGAGGAGAACATAGGCAAAATACTCTCCGACATAAATCACAGCAAGATCCTCTATGACCCACCTCCCAGAATATTGGAAATAAAAGCAAAAATAAACAAATGGGACCTAATTAAACTGAAAAGCTTTTGCACAGCAAAAGAAACTATAGGCAAGGTGAAAAGACAGCCTTCAGAATTGGACAGAATAATAGCAAATGAAGCAACAGACCAAGAATTAATCTCAAAAATATACAAGCAACTCCTGAAGCTCAATTCCAGAAAAATAAACGACCCAATAAAAAAATGGGCCAAAGAACTAAACAGACATTTCTCCAAAGAAGACATACAGATGGCTAACAAACACATGAAAAGATGCTCAACATCACTCATTATTAGAGAAATGCAAATCAAAACCACAATGAGGTACCATTTCATGCCAGTCAGAATGGCTGCTATCCAAAAGTCTACAAGCAATAAATGCTGGAGAGGGTGTGGAGAAAAGGGAACCCTCTTACACTGTTGGTGGGAATGCAAACTAGTACAGCCACTATGGAGAACAGTGTGGAGATTCCTTACAAAACTGGAAATAGAACTGCCATATGACCCAGCAATCCCACTCCTGGGCATACACACCAAGGAAACCAGAACTGACTTTCCTCCCTTTCACAAGAGCAATCAACAACTTTTCAAGAGCATATACTGCTGAGAACCATAGAACACAGGAATGAGACTGAACCATCCCCTTGCCCCTAGAGATCAAGGCAAACTGTATTAGAAGGGTAAGAGAAGGAGCTACACATTAACCTCACTGTTCCTCAGGCCAATGTGGCACCATATGGAAAGGTCTCTCCTTAGCCTCTCATTCTTCCTGTGAAAAAGAGAGCCCAGAGGGGACAACCAATTCTCCACCAACATTGGATTGCTTTTATGGGAGCCCATACTCTGATCTCTCACTATGGATATAGCACTATGTGGGGCTCAGTCGCTGAGAATCCTACTGTAGTGGAGAAGGGTAGAGAGGCTTCCAACAACCAGCACTTGGATCTTGGAAGATAGAGTTAATAACTTCAGTGCCCAGGTAGTAATCCCAATCAGAAACTTTGGTCACCTGCAGAACCATTGGCAGGTGAACTCTGACCAGGGAACCCAGCAGGGCACAGATCTGTCTAATTCAGATCCTCAAATGATGAGTTCTACTGACGCTAGAGCCTAGTTTGCCCATACCTAGGAAAAGTTCTGAGTCACAGCACACACACTCCCCTGCCCCACCCCGTGAAGAGTGCCTTCCAGTCCCATCTCACCAGAAGGTCAATGAATAGAGCAAAGGGACTTCATGAAATGGTCACATTAAAGGAACTAGTACACTGATAACTAAAGGATGATTCATGTGAAATTTGGGGAAAAGGGTATTATAGAATGATCCCCTGGAGAAGGGAAAGGCTACCTACTCTGGTATTCTGGTCTGGAGAATTCCGTGGACTGTATGGTCCATGGGGTCGCAAAGAGTCAGACATGACTGAGCAACTTTCACTTAAATCACTTAAGGCAGTGTTAATCGTGTGTAAGAAGATCCTAAGCAAAGATCCTGAACTGAACAAAACATGGTGCATTCAAGCAACAGAAAGAAACCCAAAGTGGGTGAGGGATTGTGGCATATCATGAGGGGCCAGCACATTGAATGTGAGGCTTAACAGGGCCCTCTTGACTGGATAAGTATTTCAATCTACTGGAGGGCTTTACTTAGTGCAATGTCATCATCTTATTTAGATTTTTTCAGGATGATAATCTTGTTATTGGGTAAACAAGGGCAGGACCCAATTGTGGAAGTTGTGGGATTGAATAAGAAGAGACTTAGAACAATCCCTGAAGAGTGACATCATTAGCAATTGGGTGGAAGAAGAGAACAAAGAAGAATTTGAAAGAACAGGGACAGAAAGTGACACTATGCCCCAAAACACAAGAATATTTCAAGAAAAAAATACAACATTGTCTCTGGAATGTTACGCTGAAGTCACATTATCTTAAGACAAAAAATTACATCATAAGAAGCATTGATTATATGGAAAAAATTCCCAAGAGTTGGGGTGTTGAGGAGTGAAGATTATCACCCACTATCAAGAGGATGGGGTCCTCTCTACCACCTTTGCAGGCCACAATCTCTTTCCCAAACACCATTTTACCACTTGTTTTCTTGGCCCACTCCTGATACTGTGTGATATTGGGTTCTGTGGGGAAAGTAGCTGAGGTGGAGTTAGGATTGCAAAAGGTTTACTGTAGATTCAGAGCTTCACTCTCAAATCCTAAACTAAAGGGATTATTTTACTGAGGAATTTATAATCAATAAAAAAAGAAAACTAGGTAATTTTTCTGCCATTGGCATAATTAAAGTTTTATTTCTTCACCAGTGACCCATCTCCAAATGCCAACAAACACTGTAATTTCAACTAATACATATGCATGCATGCATGCTAAATTGCTTCGGATGTGTCTGACTCTGTGTGACCCTACAGACTGTTGCACACCAGGCTGCTCTATCCATGGGATTCTCCAGGCAAGGATACTAGAGTGGATTGCCATTCCCTCCTGCAGGGGATTTTCCTGACCAAGGGATCGAACCCTCCTCTCTTAAGTCTCCTGCATTGGCAGGTATTTTTTTTTTTTTTTTTTTACCACTAGCACCAAGTGTGAAGTCCATATATATATTATATATTTTACATTTGACCCCACATATACAGCTGACCCTTGAACAATACAGGGATTAATCTGCCTATAGCTTATAGTTGGGCTTCCTTAACTGGAGTTCCTTCACATCCACAGACTGTTGTTCAAGGGTCAATAGGACCTCCTTTCCACCACATTTCTCTTTACTTCCCATTGGCAAAATGCTTTTGCATGTGTCACGTTTTTGTGATTTTCATGCTGCCTTCTTGAAACTCTGTATTTTCCTCTGCTGGTTCTTCCTCCTCTTCTGTTTTTCTAAACTTGATCTGCCAGTAGCATGTATATCTAATATCTAATTAGATCTCAACTAATTAAAATAAGCATAATTAAGATGAAATCCCCTCAGTCACATGCGAGTCACATTTCTAATGCTTAATAACCACAGGTGGTAATAGGTACTCTATTAGTCATTTCTGTTATCACACAAAGTTCTGCTGAACAGCCGAAAATACAACCTACTCAAAAATCTTCACTTTTTTCTGTGAAATTTCCCACACCCAATACATCAGAATCAGAATTATGTTTACCTCCTTCCACCTGATTTTCAAATCTCAGTCTTTCTATCTCAATAAATGGCACCAATCCAGTTACCCAAGTCAAAAATGTAGGTGTTATTTTGAATTCCATTTTCCTGCTTACCACCTGATATTAAATTTCTCAGTCAGTCCTGTGAGCTTACCTCAAAAATGCTTCCAGCAATCAACTGCATCTCATTGCCAAATTTTTAGATTAATCCATCTTCATTCTCATCTACTGAAATTTTAATTTGTATTCATCCTTCTGCTCTTCCCTTCTACACTCAATGTTATACAGAACAGCAGAGTGATCTTTTAAAAATGTAAATCAGACTACATCACTGCTTCAAAATCCTCAATGGCTTGCCAGAACATTTGGAATACAATCCAAACTTTTTGTACAGCTTATAAATTCTGTGTGAAATTATCCTTTCCTAAATCTCACACATCTTATGCTGTGTGTACCCTTTCTGCCTCCCATCCACTGAGATCTCTTCTGCCCAGCCCTACATTGGCTGTTCTCACCCTCTGAACTCTCTTCCTCAAGATTTAGTTTATTCTTTTACTTCAATTGGGTCTCTATGTGAATATTGTTCCCTTGCTGCATAGGGGGTATTCCATGAGATACTATATAAAATAGCCTTTTCTCCACATTGGTAGATTACTTCTTGTTGATTTATCTGTTTTATTTTTTCCTCTGAGCACTAATCAGTGTCTTAAGTTGGATCTCTCCAGCTAGAATGTCGACTCAGGGAACCCTGGATCTTTCTTTTCGTTATTCACAGTGTTAGCATATAGTGTGTGCCAATAAATATCTGAATTGACAAGTGAAAGAGAGTATTATCAAGGGATATCAAGGGATTTCAGAGCTAAAAATATAAAGGAGTATAGTCCAAGAGGACTTGCATCTTTGGTGTTTTGTTGGACCACTGATATGAATGAAAGGAAGACTTACTCTGATTAACACTACAAAAGACAAAATCCAGTTTCTATCCTGTTTGCCTGGTACACATTTGTGTTTCTCTTTCTAAGATGAAGGTGCCTATGCTCTGGGCCCAAGGCTGTATAAAAAGCGTTGGATGTGAACAATTGTTATAACTAACAGTCAGTGAACATTATATTTCTCACTGGTATCATGAGACCAGAAATAAAAAATATATCTATGATCATTTCAAGCAATACTTGACTGCTTTACCCATGAACAATAGCCTATGTGGATCTCTCGGTTGACAGCAGAAATTCTAAGAAGTGAAAAACTGCTGAAGTTATAGGGAGCTATTTCAAAAAGCATTTTATTTCCTAGTGATAATTATAATGATAATGGTGATAATGTCTATACACAGTTTTAAATATGTGTTATGAGTTTTTAATACTGTTTTGTGTTGCAGGCACTTAATAGTCAAGTTATTTATTTAAAATGGTACAAATGATTAAAAAAACCACATAATGAGATGGACTTCTACATTGTATTGTATTGTATTGTATTGTATTGTATTGGGCTTCCCTGATAGCTCAGTTGGTAAAGAATCCACCTGCAATGCAGGAGACCCAGTTGGATTCCTGGGTTGGGAAGATCCATTGGAGAAGGGATAGGCTACCCACTCCAGTATTCTTGGGCTTCCATTGTGGCTCAACTGGTAAAGAATATGCCTGCAATGTGGGAGACCTGGGTTTGATTGCTGGGTTGGGAAGAGCCCCTGGAGAAGGGAAAGGCTACCCACTCCAGTATTCTGGCCTGGAGAGTTCCAGGGACTGTATAGTCCATGGGGTCGCAAAGAGTTGGACACAACTGAGTGACTTTCACTTTCACTTTCTATATTGTATCATCTATAGGAAGGTTAATTATATTCATTCTTTTCACATATATTTTATTAGCTGATAAAAAGGAGATAGACAAGGGAAGTTGAATTGTCATAGAGAAACAATTACTAACAGTGTAGATGAAGAAAGTGAGATCTAGACTTTTACTTGAAGTTTCTCCTCTCTTATTTTTCCCAGTTTCAGAATTCTAGAATAGTTCATTTTCCTTCAATTACATTATTATAAAAGAAAATAGGTTTTAGTAACCATTTATAGCCACAAGGATCATTCAATACATAAAGATTTTTTAAAACTATAATAAAAATCTATTCCCCAACAAAAGAAAACAAAATATGAAGAGAACCTAGAGATCCTATAATGATAATTTTTGTAAGTAAGTTTGCAAAATACTTTTATATTTATACCCTCATTACTACTTGCTCAATATGTATGAACTTTTACTCCATATGAAAGTAGTCATTTATTTAGTTTAGAACTGATTTAATTTAAGGCTTTGACACTCTATCTCATGATACAACATGAGGAAATAAACTGCTTAATTATTTTTTCTGAGAAATGATATTAAAATACAGGGCAAGAAGCATCTTAGCTTTGAAATTTAAGACTGAGAAATTAGGATGTTTCTTTTTCTTTCTAAAGGCAATAGTTTAAAGCATCGATATGCTAATAGGTGATTCACTACTGTAGCCATTGGTTCTCAATTTTCCTCCTCAGAATTACATATCTTGAAATGTACTAGGAGTTTTATGACTCCCAGTGTTTTAGTGTTTGTTTTTAGCTATACTCTGCTTGGAATATAGAGTTGCATGCGTGCTAATTTGCCTCAGTCATGTCTGCTTCTTTGCAACCCCGTGGACTGTAACCCACAAGACTCCTGTCCATGGAATTCTCCAGGCAAGAATACTGGAGTAGCTTGCCATTCCCTCCTCCAGGTAATCTTCCCAATCCAGGCATGCAACCCTCATCTCTTATGTCTCTTGCATTAGCAGATGGGTTCTTTACTGCTGAACCACCAGGGAAGCCAATATAGCTATTATGGTCTAAAATATGAATTTTGAGGACTAAATCCTCACAGGACACCATTGTCTGTGGTTTACTTTCTAGCCATTCATGTTTGCAATAAGAACAATCTCTTTACCTGCTTAACCCTTTTATTTCAGCTTCAGAAACTTTGTTATAATGTACTGAAGAAGTACAGAAATAAAGCACCATGAGAATAATAGAGTATGCTAGAACTCTGTTGTGATTCCTAGGTGGTTCAGTGGTAATGCAGGAGACTCCTGTCAGTGAAGGAGACTGGAGACATGGGTTCAGGAATAGCCCCTGGGGGAGGAAATGGAAACCCACTTCAGTATTCTTGCCTGGAGAATCCCATGAACAGATGAGCCTGGTGGACTACAGCACATAAGGTTGCAAAAAGCCAGACAGAACTGAGCACACACACACAGAACTCTACTGTAAAGTTTTTTTCATCCTCAATCCTACATGAAATTCATTAATTTTTAAATTTTTATACAAATGAGCAGCATGGTACATTGGGTAGAATCCTAAAGGCAAGTCAGGAACCCTCAAGTTCAATTCCATTCCTGCTTCTGAAAGGCTGTGCATCTTTGTAACACATTACTTGGTAACATATTACTCTTGCCACAAACTTTCCCATGAGAAAAATGTAGGAGATGACAAAATTTCTTCAAAGATTGCAGTGATTTTTGGAGTTTAGTGTGCAAAATTTTCTGAGCCTGAAGCTGTGTCAGTATTGTCAGAAATATGTATGGTGGAAAGAAGAAAATGAAGACAATCAAGGAGATTTTCTTATGTAAAACAAAATGTTTTCCTCCACAAGGAAAGAGACAAATGATGATTATAAGGTGCATGTTCTATCAAGTTCATGCATGGTCTAGTAAGTCTGCTTGAACCTTATCAAAATCCACTGTGACAGTCAATTTGGTCAAAAATCCTCAGCCAAATACCTCCTCCAAAGTTAGAATTTAATCTGTGAAAATTGATAAGATGCTGTAACCCTCATGACTTGTAAGAAGTGAGCCAGGCTTCTAACTAATTTAGCATCTTATTTAGGCAACCCCTTTAAAACTATGTAAATCTCCATTCTTCAAGTGCTTCTTAAAATAGATCCTTAATCGACCTGTTGGTTCATTCATTAATAAGTTAAATAAAACACTGACATGCAAAAATGTCTTTTGAGAACTACACTATAATATTCTTTGTCTACTTTGTATTAAATGCCTTTTAGGTTTCAGTCACCAAATAAATTAAGCCATTTTTTAGTAAAACAATGCTTTGATAGGATGACATTTGATTTATCTTAAAATTGTTTTCAAAGTATATACCTGTGTTAAAATATTTCAGAAAGTCTGAATATTGCTCCCTAAACACATCAGCATAGCTCAGATGTCAGGGCCACTGCTGTGATTCCCTTAGGGTATGGATTTGCATTGTTTCATGCAAAGCTACTTCTTTACTGTAGGGAACTTGTCCTGAGAGGTTGACCATGGTGCTGAGATGTGGCAGAATCTAACTTGCAAATGGCATTAGTCTTGATTCTATCATACAGTATTGCTGGAGGACTGAGGCACAGAATTGAAGCAAATTCCTCCTACATAAGGTGAAGAAGTTAGCTTAGGTTATGATAGTTTACACCCCTGTGGCGCTCAGCCATCTGTGAAAAGCATTCTTTTATTCGGTTAAGAAGTGTACATTTATTATCTGCCTGCCCACTACATGCCAGTGATTCAAGTGCTTTCTAGTAGTAATATGGAGAAGAAATGTTTTGCTTATAATTCTGGACTCTTCACATTGGTTTCTGCCCAATAGAGTCAGAGTTGGCAGCCCCGTTTCACGAAGGGAGGTGCACCAGGCCGTGCTGGAATACAACATCTTGTTAGAAACATGCGTTATCCTGGCTTCCTTAAGGATTGATTGGAATTGCCATATGGCCATTGTGACAGACTGAGTGATCATTGAATATTGATGGGGCCTTGACTACAGAATCCACCACGTCATTGCCAATTGAGTGTCATTCTAATGACACAATGTTCAAATGTATTTCCAGGCCAATCGATTTGGTCTCATCTGTAATTACATGGCTATTTAAAATGTCAAGTACATGTTCTAGTTGAAGCTTCCTATTTTTTGTCTTATTTCTTTCTACCACCAATGTTGATTTATCATTCAAGCAAAAATGCTTACACTATCCTAAATATGACAAGTGTTTTCTTTTTCCTTTATGTCTGCTATTAGAGGGATAAAGTACAACTTAGGCTGTATCCCTAGTATCTAGCTCAATGCATGGCACACACTGTGTACTTGATAAGTATGAATTAATGTGAAATTTATTTCTCTTTTCTATACCAATTGTCTTTGTTTCCTCATTTGAAAATATACTTCAAATCAGGTTTCTCTATTTATCCGCTTCCCATCTCATGTCTCTTTACCCAGGTACTATCTATAAAGGCTACAACATTGGAAATGTTTTATTATTCTTTACTTGTTTCTATATTCTATATTTGCAGATATATTGCAAAGCTTTGAGCACTGTATAATGGTCATTATTGTATGGTGTGTGTGGCATAATAGTTATTCTATTTATTCTTTGATTACATGATATGCCAATAAATTAATGTCAATAAAACATAATCTACCCCAACAAGAAATCAAGCTGATGTTGAAGATTTTATATATTCTAACTAAGAAAAACGGAGGGACTTTTCCACTTTCATTTTCTTTCTGACTGATTTTCAATCCATAAGACACTCCCAGTTACCAGGTACAATTTTCTGCAGCTGTGGACTTTTAGTGAAAAGCATGCCTTTCTGAACAGTCTTTATTTAATACGACTAAAGCAGCATGATTAACTGTGGAATACACTGCTTTGTATTCAGTTGTTTAATGAGTTTAGGTTCTTGATGCAGAGGAATAGGGCCAGCAAGCGCACTTGAGGGAAAGTGCGTGTCATGCTTTTTTTATTTGCTGGTTTCCACTCATTCCTCAGAATATGACATTTCCTGTAATTCTTACTGCAGAGTCAAAGCAGATCAGTATTCCATATTTACTTATTTCAAATTGTCAATTTGTTGTTAAGTTTGAAAACATGCTCTGTGTTACTGTAAAAATGAATCAGAATCTTTGATGCGCCAACATTCCTATGCTAGAAACTTGATAACATGCCACTTCTGTAACTTTTTGGCAGTCTATGTTTCTAGAATTCAGTGTGATATTGACAAACACAGCCATTTAACATTCTAACACTTTGTAGCTGACTGAAAGAAGATGATCAGATTTTGCAAGGAAAAACCCAGAAAACACATTGCACATCAGAGGATAAACAAGGGATAGCTGAAAGCATTCCATTATTTTTTAATGGAAAAGTTAGAAGCAGAACTACTGATCTGATCTTTCAAAACAGATTTCTAAGTTACAAAATGCAAAGGATTAACACTGTGGAATATGAAATTTCTTTTGTATGAACATGGTAGTTCAGAGCTCAAACTCCACACTAATATGGATTATGCAAAGAAAAAATTATCTGGGGAAATTTTTGTATGTTGTCAACTGTAGTCCCTTGCTCCTTTCTACACATGTGCACATGTGCTGTCTGATCATCCCACAGACAATGAAAAAATCTCCCAGATAAGCTACAGAAATGAGCACCAGCCAGGAGTGATATGAGGGTTCTAGTTCTGCCTGTAGTCCAGATAATTCTATATCTGCCAGATTTCTAGCATATGTGTAGAAAGAAAAAACTTTAGACAAAAAGCCATAAAGTCAAACTGTTTTCTAATCCAAGAAATCAATAGCACTTTAAAAATGATAGGGAGAGAGATAAAAACAATAGAGGGAGCACAAGAGAGAGAGAAAGAGAGACAGATAGATAGAGACACAGAGAGACTTAGTTAAAAGCTTCCATAAGATAATGAGATAATGCTGACACTGCCAAAGAGCCTGGCAGATATGAATGCTTCCTATTCCTCATTCAGCTATGAGAGATTATGTCCCTTTAACTTTGTTAATTTCCCTTGATTTTCCTTTGTATATTTCCTGACACATGTAGATATTAATGCAGATATGTTATCTAAAATAGAACTAGCAAATTAAAAATTGATGATACATAAAAACTATAACTAGGTAGACAAAATTATGTAACAGTTTACTTTGGCAATAATTAAGTTAAAACTTCCACTCAATATCCAGAGTAAAAATATGGGATGAGCTGCCTAGGTTTTCAAATTTATGGCATAGTCAACAAATTGATTTTTGCATAATTAATAGAGCATTTTGGCATCACACAAACTGAATATTAAATCAAACGTAACATTTGGGCATTGATGTGAACATAACACTGAATTCAGTATCTCAAAGTATAAATAGCAACATAGATATTCTAATTCCTCCTAGATTATTATTATTCCTCTTATTATTGCTATAAAAATTTAACAAAGGTATAAGTACTCATTTTGTCAGGAATATATCACCACATTGTTCTCCTGAGTGATATTAAAAAAAGTCTTTGCATTGATTGTTATAATCTTAGAGGCCTGCACTAACTTAATATTAAAGTTTTGAGAGAAGTAAGTTTTGCTAATAGATTCTTAATTAAATTATTTCAGACACAAATGAGAATTTTAAAAATGCATTAAGCTTAAAATTTAAGCTTCATCTACTTAGTAGAGAGAAAAAAAAGCAAACACCCTTCCAAAATACTCAATACAGATCAGTTCACTGATTAACTTGTAACATTTCTTGTGTTCCGTTTATTATTTATCTAATGGATAGGGATCACTGCAATCTTGAGGTGTCTTACTACGATTGTAGTAGCCGAGCATCTCTGGGTCCATGATGATTTTTTTTTTCTTACAGTCTTCAAATAGCCTCCCAGAAAAGAATAAAAACCCAGTGAAATGTCTGACAGATGGAAACACAGATGCAAAGCCAAGTCACAAAGGAGTCAAGATTTTAGTGGAGATGAATTGGGTTATACTCCTGGGGATAGAGATTAAATCAGTCAACCATAACGCTGAGTGCCCAGATGAAGGAATCAGATTAATTACAGGTCCACAGAGATGGAAGCAAAAGTCAGAATCTGCCAAATAGACAGGCTAAAAACAGATGAAGAAATCAGATGTAAATTTATATGCTGAATGCTCAAAATACCTAACTACGAAATTTAAATTTGCTTCCATTATAATATATAAAAAATATGTTGGTATCATTGTTCTCAAAGGAAAGTAAACATTCAAAATACATTCATTCAAATGATTTTTTTTCGATCATTCTCTACTCCATCAATTGTACGAAGTCTTCCCTATTTATTTGTTCAATAATTTACAGGGGAAAGTCACAAGAATTACAGTATCAGTATCCTCACCAAAGCTCTTTCAATCTCAAATTGAAACAAATATTGATTTTTAACATTTAATAGTAACTGAACAATTTATTTTTGTGTGAGAAAACTTTCTTAAATTCTATTTTCTATTTTTTTAAGAAACTAATTCCAAAAGTAAAAATTACTTGAGGTATTAAATTTATAACAAGAAGCATCATTTGTTGACATTTCAACACAATGAAGTATATACTTAGTAATAAATATTGAGCCTAAATTTTTGAGTGCCTATTTTAAACTAGGATTGAAAAGTAGAGCCCTATAATGTTTTCATTTACCTACATTTGTGAAGCATTTAATGAGGTGAAGAAGTCAGAGATGAAGAAAACCCTGGCTTCCTTAATTCAATGTTAATTAAAAATAAAATTTGAATAAATACAATTTCTGAGTAAACATACTCATTCTAGATGCTTATCTCAGATTCTGCTATGTTATAATAGATACCTAATCATGGTATGTGCTCAATAAGCACTTATTAAAAGTAAAATGATCCAGAAGGAAGACAAAGATGGGAGGACTGTGAATTAGGACAATACTTTGTACAGAAATGCTTGGCTTGTGAACATCTTGGTTAAAATTTCCAATTGGTAAAGCATTTCAAACAACTATCTAAAACTAATAGTCACTTTATCAGCTCAAAAGAAATGGATGCTCTATCTGTAGTTATGGAAGTTTATGCTCATATGTGTAATAAATATTAAATTTAAGTGTTCTGCCCACCCTGTTGGTATGAAGATAGTTTAAGCAAGTTGTGAACAAAAGACACAATTATGCTTTGTTAGCAAAATGGCTTATTATGTTGTTATTGGTGTTCAGTCGCTCAGTCATATCTGACTCTTTGTGACCCCATGGACCACAGCACACCAGGCTTTCCTGTCCTTCACCATCTCCTGGATCTTGCTCAAGCTCATGTCCATTGAATCGGTGATGCCATCCAACCATCTTGTTCTCTGCTGTCCCCTTCTCCTCCTGCCTTCAGTCTTTCCCAGCATCAGGGTTTTTTCTAATGAGTTGGCTCTTTGCATCAGGTGGCCAAAGTATTGGAGCTTCAACATCAGTCCTTCTAATGAATATTCAGGATTGATTTCCTTTAGGATTGACTGATTTTATCTCTTTGCAGTCCAAGGGAAGACTCTCAAGAGTCTTCTCCAACACCACAGTTCAAAAGCACCAATTCTTTGGTGCTCAGTCTTCTTTATGGTCCAACTCTCACATCCATACATGACTACTGGAAAAATCTTAGCTTTGACTAGATGACCTTTGTTGTCAAAGTAATGTCTCTTTATGTACTTAGTCACTATTAAAATCCTGCTATTTTCGTATAGACTTCAACAATTCAGTAACTTTAGAAATATGTTTTCAATGTTGAACAGAAACAATGTTTAGATATTAAATATGTTTTATGTTTTAGAAATAATTGTTGTCACAGGAAACATCCTATTTTTCTATATGCACTGTACAAATTTTTCATTTATTTTGTGCCTTGTCACTGGTTGTGTCTAATGCTAGCTGTATAGTTTTATTACATCAAATAAATGTCTTCTGTGGACCAGGAAAAAGAAAAATCTTTCTCTGTTGAGAGTGTGTATGTGTAAAAAACAATTATCTAATTGTGCATACAATTATTTTAAAAGGATAATTAAAACTTTATATACATGTATTATCTTAAATAATAGGGATAGCTTCCATTTCATGGTTTTATAATGTACTGATATTCTTTTATCTATCACTATTTTCTCTAATTTCTGTCAAAATTTAGCTGATATACAATATATCTTGTTTATGTAACATTTTTATGTAACACTTTAATGAAAATTTCCAGATGGACTTTAGGGCCATCTGATTATTTTTGTTTACTAAATTTCTTTATAAAATATATACAATAAATGGATCTTAATTAAATATTATAGAATGTTCATATAAAATTACCCCACCACAAGAATATAGTAGTGCCATTTAACTATGGAAACTTTAATATTTTATATTTTGTTTAAATATCTGAACTCTATAATATTAATATATTACTTTTCATTTACTTGACTAGCAGTTTGGTAAAATATTTTAAATGTGTCAATATTTTTAATCTTTGGTTTATAGAGCATGGATGATTATTTCATTCGTGGGCTTTTCTAAATGCTCCTTAAAGATCTTTCACTACTTTTGTACTAATTTGAAGAAACACCTTATATTTAAGACAAAAGTAAAATTGTCATAAGCAATATTTTATAATGCTTTATGCCATAAATATAGTATATTTTATAATAAAATTTCATGTTACATATAACTTTTATATAATTTAGTTTAATGCATTTATATATCATAAAGTAATATGTTTATGAAACAGTTGTTATATAGCTTATGTGTTATATTTTAATGTAACACTAAATATATAGTATATTATGTATATATTGGTAGGTTTATATTATATATTTCATAGTTTGTGAGTATTATTAATTTTATATGATGTACACTACATAAAATATTTTGCTTTAAAACTTTTGCAAATAATTGTCTGCTCCTTAAATTGGTATTTAATTAATCCGTGGTGTTTTTTGTATATACATTTTCAATTTTTATATATTTAAACATATCATTTTATACTTCCATTGAATTTATTCTTTAAAATCATTCCAACTCAAGTAGCTGATAAACATTGTAACTTTCTTTGAATTATATCATTCATCCAGTTTTCATAATGCTTTGGAAATGATTTGACTTATGTTAGATAGAGAATATTTTTCCCAAATTATTATAATCATTAATCAAATTGTTATTACAACACTATTTATAAGATGTTGACTCTCACTATAATCTTCATTTATTATATTTTTAAAAATATTTTTTGATGAGGACCATTTTTAAAGTCTTTATTAGATTTGCTACAATATGGCTTCTGTTTTGTCTTGGTTTCTTGGCTGTGAGACTACAGGATCTTAGCTCCCCAACCAGAGATTGAAAGGTGAAGTCTTAACCAGTGGTCACCAGGGAAGTTCCTTCCTTTATTATATATTTGTCCTTGTACCTGGGATTTTTTTCTTATTCCATTTCACTATCTGTGCTGTAGCTCCATAGTATGGATCAGTTCAGTTCAGTTCAGTTTAGTTGCTCAGTTGTGTCTGACTCTTTGCAACCCCATGAAATGCAGCACGTCAGGCCTTCCTGTCCATCACCAACTCCTGGAGTCCACCCAAACCCATGTCCATTGAGTCAGTGATGCCATTCAACCATCTCATCTTTTGTTATCCCCTTCTCCTAACCTTCAGTCTTTCCCAGCATCAGGGTCTTTTCAAATGAGTCAGCTCTTCTCATCAAGTGGCGAAAGTATTGGAGTTTCAGCTTCAACATCAGTCCTTCCAATGAACACCCAGGACTGATCTCCTTTAGGATGGACTGGTTGGATCTCCTCGCAGTCCAAGGGACTCTCAAGAGTCTTCTCCAGCACCACAGTTCAAAAGCATCAATTCTTCTGTGCTCAGCTTTCTTTATAGTCCAACTCTCACACCCATACTGGAAAAACTATAGCCTTGACTAGACAGACCTTTCCTGGCAAAGTAATGTTTTTGCTTTTTATTATGCTGTCTAGGTTGATCATAACTTTCTTTCCAAAGAGTAAGTGTCTTTTAATTTCATGGCTTCAGTCACCATCTGCAGTGATTTTGGAGCCCCCCAAAATAAAGTCAGCCACTGTTTCCACTGTTTCCCCATCCATTTGCCATGAAGTGAAAGAGACCAGATGCCATGATCTTAGTTTTCTGAATGTTGAGCTTCAAGCTAAATTTTTCACTCTCCTCTTTCACTTTCATCAAGAGGCTTTTTAGTTCCTCTTAACTTTCTACCATAAGGGTGGTGTCATCTGCATATCTGAGGTTATTAATATTTCTTCCAGCAATCTTGATTTCAGCTTGTGCTTCTTCCAGCCCAGCGTTTCTCATGATGTACTCTGCGTATAAGTTAAATAAACAGGGTGACAACAGCCTTGACGTACTCCTTTTCCTATTTGGAACCAGTCTGTTGTTCCATGTCCAGTTCTAACTGTTGCTCCCTGACCTGCATATAGATTTCTCAAGAGGCAGGTCAGATGGTCTGGTATTCCCATCTCTTTTAGAATTTTCCACAGGTTATTGTGATCCACACAGTCAAAGGCTTTGGCATAGTTAATAGCAGAAATAGATATTTTTCTGGAACTCTTGTTTTTTGATGATCCAGCGGATGTTGGCAATTTGATCTCTGGTTCCTCTGCCTTTTCTGTACCCAGCTTGAACATCGGGAAGTTCATGGTTCACGTATTGCTGAAGCCTGGCTAGAGAATTTTGAGCATTACTTTAATAGTGGGTGAGATGAGTGCAATTGTGCAGTAGTTTGAGCATTCTTTGGCATTGCCTTTCTTTGGGATTGGAATGAAAACTGACCTTGTCCAGTCCTGTGGCCACTGCTGAGTTTTCCAAATTTGCTGACATTATTGAGTGCAGCACTTTCACAGCATCATCTTTGAGTATTTGAAATACCTCAACTGGAAATCCATCACTTCCACTAGGTTTGTTCGTAGTGATGCTTTCTAAGGTCCACTTGACTTCACATTCCGGGATGTCTGGCTCTAGGTGAGTGATCACACCATCATGATTATCTGGGTCATGAAGATCTTTTTGTACAATTCTTCTGTGTATTCTTGCTACCTCTTCTTAATATCTTCTGCTTCTGTTAGGTCCATATTATTTCTGTCCTTTATTGAGCCCATCTTTGCATGAAATGTTCCCTTGGTATCCCTAATTTTCTTGAAGAGATCTCTAGTCTTTCCCATTCTATTTGTTTTCCTGTATTTCTTTGCACTGATCATTGAGGAAGGCTTTCTTATCTCTCCTTGCTATTCTTTGGAACTCTGCATTCAAATAGGTATATCTTCCCTTTTCTCCTTTGCTTTTTACTCCTCTTCTTTTGACAGCTATTTGTAAGGCCTCCTCAGTCAGCCATTTTGCTTTTTTACATTTCTTTTTCTTGGGGATGGTCTTGATCCCTGTCTCCTGTACAATGTCACGAACCTCTGTCCATTGTTCATCAGGCACTCTAACATATCTAGTCCCTTAAATCTATTTGTCACTTCCACTGTATAATCGTAAAGGATTTTATTTAGGTCATACCTGAGTGGTCTAGTGGTTTTCCCTACTTTCTTCAATTTATGTCTGAATTTGGCAATAAGGAGTTTATGATCTGAGCCACAGTCAGCTCCCAGTCTTGTTTTTGCTGACTGTATAGAGCATCTCCATCTTTGGCTGCAAAGAATGTGATCAATCTGATTTCGGTGTTGGCCATCTGGTGATGTCCATGTGTAGAGTCTTCTCTTGTGTTGTTGGAAGAGGGTGTTTGCTATGACCAGTGTGTTCTCTTGGCAAAACTCTATTAGCCGTTACCCTGCCTCATTCTGTACTCCAAGGCCAAATTTGCCTGTTACTCCAGGTGTTTCTTGACTTCCTACTTTTGCATTCCAGTCCCCTATAATGAAAAGAACATCTTTTTTGGGTGCTAGTTCTAAAAGGTCTCGTAGGTCTTCGTAGAACTATTCAACTTCAATTTCTTCAGCGTTACTGGTTGGGGCATAGACTTGAATTACTGTGATACTGAATGGTTTGCCTTGGAAATGGAATAATATGGATAGCTGCTACTTAATAAAATAGCTTATATCTATGACTGATTTTTTATAGTCATATGCATTCTAGATTCAAACTCCTTCCTGTGTATGTGTGAGTGTGGGTGTGTGTGTGAGTGAAAGAGAGAGAGAAAGAGATGGAGGGAGGAAGGGAGATAGACATTAGGGAGATAATTTTTAGCTCTAGCTGATATAGTGGGTATGCCTTTTTCCAGACCATTATATCAGAAAGGGTACTCAATCTCAGAAGAGAGAAGTACTTTTTTTCAGGTAAAGACTTGTTAGGTAGGAAGTTAGGCATGAACAATGAGCAGTGTGTGCTATGCTTAGTCACTCAGTCGTGTCCGACTCTTTGCGACTCCGTGAACTGCAGCCTGCCACGCTCCTCTGTCCATGGGGATTCTCCAGGTAAGAATACTGGAGTGGGCTGCCATGCCCTCCTCCAGGGGATCTTTTCAGCCCAGGGATCAAAGCCAGGTGTACTGCATTGCAGGCAGATTCTTTACTATCTGAGCCACCAGGGAAGTGGCCTAGTGGGAAAATATGCAAGCTGAGCTCTAAACCCCACCCCAGACATGCCAGGAGAGCTCACAGATATACTACAAAATTACCATGGAGACTACCATGGAGACTTCCACGGAGACTTTTCCAATTCCTGCCCATTTGCCCTAGGCATGCAGTGGGTACAAACTATACAAAGCTGTGTCCTCGAGTAACCTTAGGCAGCTAGGAACCCATTAGTGTTAGTCACTCAGTCATGTCCAACTCTTGGGACCCCATAGACTGTAGCCTCTGTCCATGGAATTCTCCAAACAAGAATACTGGAGTGCGTTGCCACCCATTAAGGGTTGATAAATATTCTATACACACACACGTCTGATTGCAACAAACTGAATTATGAGAAAGACATGCACAGTAGAGCCTGTTGTTATGTAACTTGCAACCATCAATCAAAAATCTCAGTCCACACCCACACTGATGAATATGTAAAAGCCTTATTTTGCATATGCCCAGACACTCCCCACTTCCCTGATTGGCCTTAAGCATACATCCATTTGCCTTTTGCAAAAGGCAGAACCAAGAGAAGGAGACAGGGAGTATAAAAAGGGAACCCAAGAGCGATCATCACCATTCCTTCAGGGTCAACTTGCTCCCACGTCTTGGAAGTGTACCATCTGCTGTCTGTTTAATAAAAGATCTGTCTGCTTGAGCTGTAACTGAACTATAACTAGTCTGTTGTTTTGGATCCTTGCAACAATGAGACAAGAACCGAGGGAGAGAAATAAACCAACCTGATAAACCCAACAGGAGGATGAAGGGTCATATATATGACTGTGTCTTTCTCAAGGGAACAGCGAAAGTGTCATTTTGTTCACCTTCACACAACCAACGTTCTGTTTTTGCTGAATAGTCACAAGTTCTTGAAACATGTTTCTATTCCCAGAACCTCTGTTACTCATCCTCAGAGTGTGTTCAGCCTCTTCAAAACCTATAAAATTCTTCCCCTGCTAATTGTTTTTAAGCAGTTTATTTTAGAGTCTCTCTTCTATATCCAGTTAGTGAAAATAAACTTCCCTTTTTCTCAGGTTTTCTTGTTTGAAACAATTCTGTATACATTTTTTGGTATCTCAATTATTTCATAATATTTAAATATAGCTCTTTAACTAAAAGAGTCTCTTAATAGTTCCTTCAGGTGCCCAGTGCATTTCTTGTTTTGGAAGGGGAGGTGTTAATCAGGAATAGATTATAATTCCCTCTTCCATGCTTGCCTTCACATTTTCCAGTAGCTCTTCCTGTTCTCTAGTCCAGATATCCACCTTGTTTCCCTCCCACAGCAACCATCACAACATTCTCCAACTTTGATCGTAAGCCCTGGAAAGCTCTTGATTTATGACCATGATCTGAAGGCTGAGATGATCTCCCTTATGCTTAAACTTAGATAGATGTTGTTGATTGCTGCAAATCTCTTTCCTGGGGTGGTAGACACTTCTTTAAGTTTTCCCTATTCACTCTGACCAGACATTTGTGGTGGTGTATAGAGCAGAAGAATAACTTAGAAGAGACAGCGGGAGACTAATTTTTTTTTTTTTTTGGTCTGGTAGTATAGGAGTGGAGAAAATGTATAATCCTTAATGATCTAAGTGTCTGTGATAGAAATGTTACTAACTGTACCAGAGTGCAAGTGAGAAACAGCATTAATACCCATGTAATGTCCACCCTGTCACTACATTTAGTTCTAAATCCATTTCCAACAGGGCCGTTACCATACTTTATTGTTGAATACTTTCAACTCTGCATGAAACATACTGAAGTGTGAAATGGTCAATTATAACAGGATAAACAAAATCGCTTTGATAAAATATTGTTAAACTCTATGGCTGGCTTTTTAGCATTCATTTCTCTTTATTGTAGGACAGGGCATAAAGGGAGTGGATGATTTGGCATTTCAGAAGGATAATTTTGTGAACAAATTCACAGTTAACATGACCAAAAGATCCCAAAGTCAATTTCATGCTGAGTTGTTTAAGCCATTTCCACATCAAACATTTCATAACTTCCCTACTTTGCAAATACTTTCTAAAGTTTGAATTTCTGTGGAAATAGACCATACCTGATTTTTCCCTCTGTAATCCCTTTGGGGAATTAATTTAATTGGTAGAAATATTCTCATATATTGATACTGATAAAAATAGATACAAGAGAGAATATTGAGAATATAATTTTAAATATCTTTCAATACATAGCCCTGATACACATCACAAGTTGATGCATACCCTGTATTTGCTGAAATATCACTTAGGAAACCCATGGTTCCTGCATTGCCTGAGGACTTAATTGGATATCTTTTTTGAGATTCTCTAGCTGAAAGCAGTATTAAGTGTCTTTCTCATGTTGTATTAGGAATATTTCTGGAGTATTTATTCCTTTGAGATCTCAGCAGATGTGTATTTCTAGGTATAGGCTGGTATTTTCTGGAATGTCTGTTCTACACTTAGAATTGTGTTTGGTGCTAATTTTGCCAAGATTGGGAAGCAAATGAACTTTCTCCTTTAAGTCTCCTAATAAAAAGATTTAATAGGAAATTCTTCAAGTATTATTCTGTCATCCTTAAGGTACCCTCAGTTAGTAATCTTTGTGAAGTTCTGTGGAGTTCAATGGACAGGAACATCCTCTTGAGGTAAAGCCTTGAGTAGGATGAGAAAAACCCTACTGATCCTTGCTCTTTCTTAGGTGTCCAGAAAGGCCTGTTGATGATTATTCAGATGCTAAGGTTTTAAAAAAGCATCTCAGGGGCTCTATGTCTACATATGGTAAATTTTTCCTTAAAAAACTAAAAACAGAGTTACTGTATGAGCCAACAATCCTATTCCTGGGCGTATATCCTATGAAAACTATAAACCAGAAAGATACATACACCCAAATATTCATAGGATCATTATTTACAATAGCCAAGACATGGAAATAACTTAAATGTCCATTGACAGATGAACATATAAAGTAGATACACTATTTGCAGCAGTATGAGTGGACCTAGAGATTATCATACTAAGTGAAGTAAATCAGACAAAGACAAATATCATATTATATCACTTATATGTGGAATCTAAAAAAATGATACAAATGAACTTAATTACAAAACAGAAATAGACTCACAGACATAGAAATCAAATTTACAGTTACCAAAGGCAAAAAGGGAGGAGGAATAAATTAGAAGTTTCATATTAAAACATATATACTACTATATGTAAAATAGAAAACCAACAAAGACCTACTGTATAGCACAGTGAATTATACTTAATATCTTTTAATACCTGTAATGGAAAAGAATCTAAAAAGAATATATATATATATATATGTATATATATATATATATACACACACACACACACACACACATATCTGAATCATTTTGCTGTACATCTGAAACTTATACAACATTGTAAATCAACTATATTTCTATAAATTAAAAAATATGGTGACTGTTAAGTACACTAAAAACTTGTGATGAAATAATATTGGTAAGAATATTTAATTTAAAAAGAACAAACTTCCTTATGTTAAAAAATATAGTTTTGAAGTATAATTATTCACCTGGGATCATCTGGTATAACGATTTTATGGAAATTTTAAAACTGAAAAATTATATTGCCAAGCTACATGGGGGTTCTAATTTAGCAGAAAGATACTGTTTTCCTGGTAGATAAATGAACCAATTTGGATAATGTACATCTCTGAATTTATCAGTTCTGCCATGAGATTAGAAATTTTAATGAATGCCCAGCTCTAGATCTATGGGTAGAATTAATAAATTCATATGCCATGGGAAAAAGTGTGGGAAGGAAGATATAAGCAAAGAAACACATGTGTGCTGTTATCAGAATATGATAAAATGAGTAGTAGATAGCAAATAAAGCAAATATTCTAATAAATGCATTAATAAAAAAAAAATCTTTCCTTCCCTATCTATTTGTCCTTGCCAAAATCAGCAAAAAAAAAAAAAAAAAAAAGGCACAGCGGCCCCCTCCTCCAGCCAAAAAAAAAAAAAAAAAACCCTCACATTTCTTTGTTTGCTGTGGCATGTGGGTGAGGAAAGCTTGCCAAAAAGAAAAAAAAATCACAATATGTGTGTTAACCTTGATCTGAAATACAGTGCCAAATATATAAGTAATCAGTGAAAAGCCAGCATTTCTGAAAAGTGACAAAAAGTGGGTTAATGTCCAAACCTTCTTTTCACATTCCTGTTATATTAGCTACCTTTAATTTTACTCTTCTTCAGCGTGAGATGATAAATATTTATGTCAACAAGTTGCTACATATTCCTACCAACAAAGATGTGTCATTCATTAATCTACTGCTTATGATCCAACTGAAAAGAGATCTATACATGACAAAAATGTAATTTTTCATGAAAGTAAAGAATGGAGGTTGCTCAAAATAAGACTTTAGGTGCTAGGTGATCATTTAAATGACTTTGAATAGCTTTTTGTTTACCAAAGACTAGTGTTCCAACAGTTTTAATGTTGAGAACAGGCTTTGAAATAAAGCGACAATTAATTGGCAAAATATTTGGGGATGCATATCTGAGTATCCTGCGCAAAAACATAAACTTTGGTTTTATAAAATAAAGGTTAAGAATGTTAAATTAGGCAAACTCTTTTTTAATTTATCATTAATTATTTTTTAAATTATTCAGCATCCTTCCATCTGCATTGGCAAGACTTCTCTAGTTTTCATTGCTCATTCTATTATAAATAATATTCACCCTATGTTTTCTGGGCTTCCCTGATGGCTCAGATGGTAAATAGTCTGCCTGCAATGAGGGAGACCTGGGTTGTATCCTGGGTTGAGAAGATCCCCTGGAGAAGGAAATGGCAATCCACTCCAGTATTCTTGCCTGGGAAATCCCACCGACGGAGGAGTTTGGCAGACTACAGTCCATGGGGTCGCAGAGTCAGACATGACTGAGCGATTTCACTTCACTTCTGCTTTTATGGTCTGGTGCTCAGGTAACAACTGAATAGAGCTATCCATATAAAAAACATCCAGAACAAGAAGCCAGAGGAAGTTAATGAAATCAAAATAGTAGGGCAGAGATAAATGAAGTCAAGAATTAAAAATACAATAGAAATAATCAATAAGCCCAAGATAGATTCTTTATAAACAATAATAAAACAAAGAAACTCCAAGCATTCCTGATTTTAAGATGAGTGAGCACATGCAATTAACATGTTCTTGAACAAACACCTGGGGGCTTCCCACATGGTGTTAGTGGAAAGAAACTGTCTCCCACCAATGCAGGAGACTAAGAAATGGCAGTCTTATCCCTGGGTTGGGAAGATCCCCTGGAGGAGGGCATGGCAACCCACTTCACTATTTTTGCCTGGAGAATTCTATGGACAGAGGAGCCTGGCAGGCTACAGTTCATGGGTTGCAAAGAGTCTAACATGATTAACACACACACACACACCAACTCCCAAATGCCTAGATTTCTCCTGGCCTGCATTAAAATATCCAGCTGCTTCCTAAACACCTAAATTTTAATAACACCACAAATAATTTTCTTCTTATAGAGACAATCACTACTCAGTCATCCTAATCTGATCTGTCTTCCTCAATCTGTTCAGCTTCTCATTGTTAGTCTTCTCGTCTTCCCAAATACCTAAATGTTCATGAAATATTTTAAGTGCTTTACATAAAATATCTCCAGAACACCTAGCACTATGTCTCGATCCTTATTATCATTAAATTATGCCCTACACATTTTATGTATGAATGTTTATGATATATATCTATATCTATATATCTATATATATCTTCTTTGCCTTGGCAAGGGAGAAAAGGAAAGATATAGGCATTTGAATGCAGAGTTCCAAAAAATAGCAAGGAGAGATAAGAAAGCCGTCCTCAGTGATCAGTGCAAAGAAATAGAGGAAAACAAATAGAATGGGAAAGACTAGAGATCTCTTCAAGAAAATTAGAGCTATCAAGGGAACATTTCATGCAAAGGTGGGCACAATAAAGGACAGAAATAGTATGGACCTAATGGAGCAGAAGATATTAATAAGAGGTGGCAAGAATACATAGAAGAACTGCAAAAAAAGATCTTCATGATCCAGGTAACCATGATAGTGTGATCACACACCTAGTGCAAACATCCTAGAATGCGAAGTCAAGTGGGCTTTAGGAAGCATCACTATGAACAAATCTAGTGGAAGTGATGGAATTCCAGTTGAACTATTTCAAATACTCAAAGATGATGCAGTGAAAGTGCTGCACTCAATAATGTCAGCAAATTTGGAAAACTCAGCAGTGGCCAAAGGTCTAGAATAGGTCAGTTTTCATTTCAATTCCAAAGAAAGGCAATGCCAAAGAATGCTCAAACTACCACACAATTACACTCATCTCACATACTAGCAAAGTAATGCTTAAAATTCTCCAAACCAGGTTTCAGCAATACATGAACTGTAAACTTACAGATGTTCAAGCTGGGTATAGAAAAGGCAGTGGAACCAGAGATCAAATTGGAAACATCTGTTGGATCATTGAAAAAGCAAGAGAGTTCCAGAAAAATATCTACTTTTGCTTTATTGATTATGCCAAAGCCTTTGTGTGGATCACAATAAACTGTGGAAAATTCTGAAAGAGATGGGTATACCAGATTACCTTACTTGCCTCCTGAGAAATCTGTATGCAGGTCAAGAAGAAACAGTTAGAACTGGATATGGAACAACAGACTGGTTCCAAATAGGAAAAGGAGTACGTCAAGGCTGTTTATTGTCACCCTGCTTATTTAACTTATATGCAGAGTACATCATGCGAAATGCCAGGCTGGATGAAGCCCAAGCTGGAATCAAGATTGCTGGAAGAAATATCAATAACCTCAGATATGCAGATGATACCACCCTTGTGGCAGAAAGCAAAGAACTAAAGAGCCTCTTGATGAAAGTGAAAGTGAAAAAGTTGGCTTAAAACTCAACATTCAGAAAACTAAGATCATGACATCCAGTCCCATCACTTCATAGCAGATAGATAGGGAAACAGTGGAAACAGTGACAGCCTTCATTTTGGGGGGATTAAAAAATCACTGAAAATGGTGACTGGAGCCATGAAATTAAAAGACGCTTACTCCTTGGAAGAAAAGTTATGACCAACCTAGACAGCATATTAATAAGCAGAGACATTACTTCACCAACAAAGTTCCATCTAGTCAAAGCTATGCTTTTTCCACAAGTCAAATATGGATGTGAGAGTTGGACTATAAAGAAATCTGAACACTGAGGAACTGATGCTCTTGAACTGTGGTGCTGGAGAAGACTCTTGAGAGTCCCTTGAACTGCAAGGAGATCCAAGCAGTCCATCCTAAAGGCAATCAGTCCTGAATATTCATTGGAAGGACTGATGCTGAAGCTGAAGCTCCAACACTTTGGCCACTTGATGTGAAGAAATGACTCACTGGAAAAGACCTTGATGCTGGGAAAGATTGAAGGCAGGAGGAGAAAGGGGTGGCAGAGGATGAGATGATTGGATCACATCACCGAGTAGATGGACATGAGTTTGAGCAAGTTCTGGGAATTGGTGATGGGCAGGGAGGCCTGGTGTGCTGCATTTGATTGGGTCACAAAGAATCAGATATGAGTGAGTGACTGAAATGAACTGGTATATGTTTCAATTATCTCTCTTTTAAAGATAAAATTACATTATCATTATAAAAACCACATGTATTCACTAAAAATTTTTAAACTAATCATTATAAGAAGCATAAACAAGGCAAACTTCTACTCCCCAATCCTCAAAATTCTCCTAGCAGAAACATTTCAAACTTTCTTTTGACATAATTATTAGTATATTTCTAAGTATACACACACACACACACACACACACACGCACGCACACACACACACACACACGTGTACACGTGCATATGCATTGGCAGGTGGATTCTGGAGGTAAAGAATTTGCCTGCTAAGAAGTAGATGTAGGTTGGATCTCTGGGCGGGAAAGACCCCTGAAGAAGAAAATGGCAACCCACTCCGGTATTGTTGCCTGAGAAATCACATGGACAGAGGAGCCTGGCAGGCTACAGTTCATGTGGTCACAAAAAGCTGTACATGGCTTAGTGACTAAACAACAACAACAATGACAAAATTATGAGAACATTAAGAATATGAACTCTTTAGGTGTCTTTAACTACAACTTTAAACAGCATTTAGGGGCTTCCCTGTTAGCTCAGATGGTAAAGCGTCTGCCTACAATGCGGTAGACCCGGGTTCGAGCCGTGGGTTGGGAAGATCCCCTGGAGAAGGAAATGGCAACCCAGTTCAGTATTCTTGCTTGGAAAACCCCATGGACTGAGCATTCTGGTATGTTACAGTCCATTGGGTTGCAAAGAGTCGGACACGACTGAACCACTTCACTTAAACAGTATTTATTAATTTCTGTTTTCCCATCCTCCCATCTCTCTCTGTTATTGCATATATACCTTTTTCCTCATTGAGTTTGTTCTTATTGGTACAGTATTTTTCAAATTATATTGTTTAAAATTCCAGCCTTTTAATTTAAAGCTAAATTAGCTTTTAAAATAATCTCAGGTGCTATATGAATGCAATATTCTTTTAAACAATTAAAGTATTAGATTTTTTAATGTTAAACACTAATATAACTATTATCCCCTCCCTTTATTTAGAATCAGCTTGTATGATACATTTCCTACATCTTGAAACACTTAGGGTTAGCAAACATTAAACATTTTGCCAAACTAATTTATAAAGATTTCTCTTTAAATCATATTGATTGACTTATATTTTAAAATGTTTCAAATCTATTTCTTTTACTTCTTATCCATAAATAATAATGTGTGTATATTTGGTCTCATTTGTCATATGTATTTTCCTCTAATTACTTTTTAATCTTTTTTCCATTGTGTCTGTGTAGTTTCCTGAAGCCAGTCTGTCACTGCAGATTTATAAAATTCTATTTTGTTGCTTCAAATATGTTTCATCTCTTCAATGTTTTTATTTTGCCTTTCAGTGTTATCCTGAGATTTCCCAAGACTTTGAAAAATTTCCTTGAGTCGCTTTATAATTTCTTCTCTAAAGCCTTATATTTCTTCTTTCAACCTTTTCCCCTCCTTTTGTTAGGAGACTCAGTCTGCTGTCTGTACAATTTTTGAAATTATGGAGAACTATTTGTTGAAACCATGCCCTCCACTTTGTCTGAATTATGTATAACTCCTTCACTCATTCCTTTCTTAATAATATTCATTGTGGAGTGGGATCAAACCTGGTTCTCCTGGGCCTCCTTCACTGGAAGGCAGATTCTTCACCACTTGAGCCACTGGGAATCCCTGTGGAATAGGATGCTGTTGTTCAGTCATTAAATTGCATCCCACTCTCTGTGACCCCATGGACTGCAGCACGCCATGCTTCCCTGTCCTTCAGTATCTCCCAGAATGTTCTCAAGCTGATGTCCATTGTGTGGATGATGCCATCCAACTATCTCATCCTCTGTCAGCCCCTTCTCTTCCTGCCTTCAACCTCTCCCAGCATCAGGGTCTTTTTTAATCAGTAGGCTCTTTGCATCAGGTGGCCAAAGTATTGGAGCTTCAAGCATCAGTCCTTCCAATAAATATTCAGGATTTATTTCCTTTAGGATTGACTTGCTTGATCTCTTTGCAGTCCAAGGGACTCTCAAGAGTCTTCTCCAACACCACAATTCAAAAGCATCATTTCTTCGGTGCTGAGCATATGGTCCAACTCTCACATCCATATATGATTACTAGAAAAACCATAGCTTTGACTATATGGATCTTTGTGAAATGGGATAGGTCTTTGCTAAACTCTGGGCTGAGGAATTAGCAAGGAGTACCCTGAGGCAGGCTCCAGCACTGAATCCAATTCCTCATCCCCACCGCTGCTGAAATCACTCTCATTAAGTTGATGCTCTTTTACTGCCAGTCACAGTTTTTTTCATGCTTGAACTTATAGGGTAGTTTCCAGAATCCCCTAAGTATGGCATTTTTTACTTTATTATCCATCCTTTAATCTGTTTCTTTAGATTGTAGAATATTTCTCTTTTTAATGTTGCAGTTTAATATTGCAGTTTTAATGTTGCAGTACTAAATGCCCTAGGTTCTAGTGTTGAGCAGACTATACAGATACCACTTCATATCTTCCAGAGCCTGTTGATATCTGTCTTTTAATAATCAAAGAAATCTTGACAGGGTTCCAAGAATTACACCTTTCTTCTTGGTCAAACATGCTTTTGCCTGAGGCCTATGATATGTCTCAGTCTCTTGCTTCATTTTGGCTCAGAGATGACAGTTTTTTGGGGAATGCTTCATAGTTAATGGTTTGAGGTTGTGCCTTCAGCTTTGTTTCATTGAAGATGCAATTAGCCTCTGTTTTTCATTTGTTTAGCTGTTTCCTGTGATGTTTTAGGGAAGAGAAGGCCCCAGAAATCCACAGCAATAATTTCTCAGTTGTCTCTGTGTCAGTAATTGATTTCCATTACAGAGCTCTCCTTGTTTTGTGAACTTGTATACCAACTCTGTTTTCACTTCAGTGAAGTCTCCCCTGGCCTCCTCTGTTGGTAACATGTTTTATCACTTTTTTTCTCTAGGGATAATTTTTTTTTGCTTTGTTATCTTAGTTGAATGTAGTTCAGTGATAGTTTATTTACAAAATTTTCTTCATTCATTGGTAAACTTTCCCATTTTTGCCTGGGATTCATTTGCATATTTAAGAGCTAGTATAATGCCTAAAAATAGGATGCCTATAGCAGGCACTCAATGTATTTATGAATTATTTGAATGAATAAATTAATTATGGGATGACCTTGAGAACATAATCATTTAATTTTACAGCAAATATTTAATGAGTGGCTATTTTAGGAAGATTGTTCTAAGGGGCAGGGATCAAGTAGTTATCAGGACAAAATTAATACTGGCCATCATACAACTTGAATTCTATGTAAGTGTAAGAAAAAATAAGAATATTTATACTTACATATCAAAATTCTGGTGTGGGAGAGAAGGTGGAATGGAAGTTCAAGAAGAAGGGGACATATGTATACCCATAGCTGATTCATGTTGATCTATGGCAGAAACCAACACAATATTATGTAGCAATTACCCTCAATTAAAAATAAATAAATTAAAAAAGAAAAAATAAAGAGATATAAATGTCTTAAGACAGGGATTATTATGTTATTTTGCTTACTGATAGATGTCAAATACTTAGGACAGTAGATGCTGTAAGTGGTCAACAAAAATTTGTTGAAAGAATATTTGGGGGAGAAAAGATCAAGTAGTAAGCAGCAGATAATTTAAATGGGATGATATAAGAGTGAATTGGAGGGTGTTTTGTATTATCATTAGTTAATAATTTCTGTTGCGCTCTCATGTCAGTGCTCTCAAAACATTTATTGTTTGAAACTGAATTCCCCACAAGATTTTAAAGGAGAATCAAATTTTATATATAACCATGTATATCACCTTAAAGGCTTGTTGCTCTATAGGTCCCATCACTTTATGGCAAGTATATGGGGAAACAATGGAAACAGTGACAGACTTTCTTTTCTTGGGCTCCAAAATCACTGCAGATGGTGACTGCAGCCATGAAATTAAAAGACACTTGCTCTTTGGAAGAAAAACTATGACAAACCTAGACATCATATTAAAAACAGAGACATTACTTTGCCAACAAAGGTCCACATAGTCAAACCCATGGTTTTTCCAGTAGTCATCTGTGGATGTGAGAGTTGCACCATAAAGAAGGCTGAATACCAAAGAATTAATGCTTTTGAACTGTGGTGTAGGGGAAGACTCTTGAGAGTCCTTTGAACTGCAAGATTCCTAAAGGAAATCAGTCCTGATTATTCATTGGAAGGACAGATGCTGAAGCTGAAGCTCCAGTACTTTGGCCACCTCATGTGAAGAACTGACTCATTGGAAAAGACCCTGATGCTGGGAAAGATTGAAGGCAGGAGGAGAAGGGGACGATGGAGGATGAGATGGTTGGATGGCATCACAACTTTGAGCAAGCTCTGGCAGATGGAAGCACAGGGGATCCTGGTGTGCAGTAGTCCACAAGGTTGCAAAGAGTCAGACACAACTGAGCAACTGAACAACAAAATCACCTATAAAGTCCCGCCTTTCCATACATTTCACTACTACAAACAGTAAAAACAAAGTTCTTAAATTTAAGAGGAACTTGAATATTTAAATTTAAAGAAATTATTATACCTTGAACCAGGAAATAAGAGTTTCTAGTGTAAAACTCAAATAAGAACTAATTTAACAAGATTTGATTTTTTTCTTTCCCTGAGAAACTTAAAAAATTCCTATTTTATATTTTTTACTGGATACAGTCCTATATTTTAACTGTATCTTTGTAACAAGAGTAGCCTTACTCATTTTTTTTCTTTGTCCATGCAAATTACCTTAGATTACTATTGCAAGGCTGGTACTAAAATTTCTGTCTTGCTTACCACTGGGGGGCCCTTCATATTCAGAGTCCAATTTTGAACATAAACTGTTCTGTCAACTGAAAAGACTAAGGCTGAATTTTCTAGGTGGTATTTAGCAAATGTTATACTTGTAAAACTAGATCTCCTTGGAGGCTCATGAAGCAATATCATGGTTGTGAAAAGACAGCGCCGTCTGCTTTATTCACTGAACTGATCTCATGACACTAGTTATGTTCTACAGAGTCAGTCCTATAATCCAGCAACATGGTTATCTTGTTTCTGATGGATACAAATAGATATTTACTATTGACTTTTAGATGACATTCTCAAAAACTAGAGATATGTGTCCAATAATTATTTAAATCTTATGTGGATTTAGTTTCCATTTGGGTTCCCAAGTCATTTCAAGTTTGCCATCAACATAACCATATGTGTGTGCATGTCTATGTGTGTGTGTGTCTGTGTGTGTGTATACTTAGTTGCTCAGTCATGTCCAACTTTTGTGACCCCATAGAATGCAACCTGGCAGTCTCCTCTGTCCATGGGATTTTCCAGGCAAGAATACTAGAATGGGTTGCCATTTCCTTCTCCAGGGAATCTTCCCAACCCAGGAATCAAACCTGGGTCTCCTGCATTGCAGGCAGATTCTTTACAGACTGAGCTATGAGGGAAGTTCATGTATATATATGTATATATATACACACACACACACATATATATAAAATGTTAAGATTCAATATGTCAAAACGTTCCTCTTTTTATTTCTTCCTCTCTGTAAACTGACCTATTTCAAGCTTTAAGTTTTCCCTTCCTTAAAAAAAAATGGGCATTCTTCATGTACTTCATGTTCTGTTCTAAGTGCTTAGTACTCACTTAATGGTCACAAACAATCCAGAGGAGGTTTAAGTTTTACCTTTATGTTGCAAGTGGGGAACCTAAAGAACAGAAAGATGAGAAAATACAAGTAAGGATATCCAACTAGGAAGCAGTGAGACCCATAGAATTAAGCCTTCTTATCCTCTTATTACTCTATCTTAGAACTAGCTTTAAAAATATCCATATTTACCTTACCTACTCTCATGACTCATATAATTTGCCATTTACAAAATCTTCTTGGTTGAAGAGTTCTGATTTTTATTTTGACTCACTTTATATGGAAACTTCTCCATTTATCATTTTAATTATCTTTTTCATTCTTTGAATTTTTATTTGTACATTATTTCACTTTTGTGTGAGAAAAATATGTTTGGATTACAGATATATAAGGCTCTAGTCATAATGTGTATATTAAATAAAAATATTTCCCACTTAATTTTTCATATAAAACCTCATATTGTCTAAATTTTTTTTTTCTGTGAAGCAATATATTTGCTTAATGTGTTTAGACAATTTCCTGATACTGTCATATTGGTAACTTATACTGGCAGCTTACATTCAGTTTTAATATGGGTATAGTGATGTAGTTTGTTTCATTTTCCTCATACCTTCACTGTGGCCATCTTTTGACCTATTTATTTACCACATAATTATTTTTTATAGACATCATTTTCATCTTGGCATTCTTATACTCAACAACAGTTTTATTAGTTTCATCTCTTATAAGAATTCTTTCTCTTTCCCAGTAAGCTCATTTTCCTGCTCTTTATTAACTTTATTTATTTATCATCCAATCCAATCACCCTCTGAACTTTCAAGAGAGAAATTTAGATGAGACAATGTGCTTGAATGAATGAATAAACATTCAATTAGCATTTGTATGGCAAAGAATGTTCAAACTACTGCACAATTCCACTCATCTCACACGCTAGTAAAGTAATGCTCAAAATTCTCCAAGTCAGGCTTCAATAGTGAACTTCCAGATGTTCAAGCTGGGCATAGAAAAGGCAGAGGAACCAGAGATCAAATTGCCAACATCCACTGGATCATCAAAAAAGAAAGAGATTTCCAGAAAAACATCTATTTCTGCTTTATTGACTATGCCAAAACCTTTGACTATGTGGATCAGCACAAACTGTGGAAAATTCTTAAAGAGAAGGGAATACCAGATCATCTGACCTGCCTCTTGAGAAATCTGTATGCAGGTCAGGAAATAACAGTTAGAACTGGATATGGAACAACATACTTGTTTCAAATAGGAAAAGGAGTTTGACAAGGGTATATATTGTCACCCTGCTTATTTAACTTATATGCATAGTACATCATGAGAAATGCTGGGCTGGAGGAATCACAAGCTGAAATGAAGATTGCTGGGAGAAATATTAATAACCTCAGATATGCAGATGACACCACCCTTATGGCAGAAAGTGAAGAAGAACTGAAGAGCCTCTTGATGAAAGCGAAAGAGGAGAGTGAAAAAGTTGGCTTAAAGCTCAACATTCAGAAAACAAAGATCATGGCTTCCGATCCCATCACTTCATGGCAAATAGATGGGGAAACAGTGGAAACAGTGGCTGACTTTATATTTTTGGGCTCCAAAATCCCTACAGATGGTGACTGCAGCCATGAAATTAAAAGAAGCTTTTTCCTTGGAAGAAAAGTTGTGACCAACCTAGACAGCATATTAAAAAGCAGAGACATTACTTTGCCAACAAAAGTCCGTCTAGTAAAGATTATGGTTTTTTCAGTAGTCATGTATGGATGTAAGACTTGGACTATAAAGCAAGCTGAGCACCGAAGAATTGATGCTTTTGAACTGTGGTGTTGGAGAAGACTCTTGAGAGTCTCTTGGACTGCAAGGAGATCCAACCAGTCCATCTTAAATGAAATCAGTTCTGAATATTCATGGAAGGACTAATGTTGAAGCTGAAACTCCAATACTTTAGCCAACTGATGCAATAACTGACTCATTTGAAAAGACCCTGATGTTGGGAAAGATTTAAGGTGGGAGGAGAAGGGGTCGACAGAGAATGAGATGGTTGGATGGCATCACCGATCCAATGGACATGAGTTTGAGTAAACTCATTTCTGGAGCTTGAAAAGCTTTCATTTGGAGTCATGACCACCATTTGGAGAACAAGCCACCATGATGTGACTAAATAGTGTGGAATCCCAGGAAACTTCTAATTTTAATGTCATGAGTTTTCTACTTTTACTGAAATTATCTTAAAAACAAACAAACAAAAAACCAAACAAACACTAACTTGATTTGAAGAATAAGTCCATGTATGCATATGTTTCCCTGGTGGTCTAGTGGTTAGTGTTTTGTGCTTCTAACACAGGGGGCACAGGTTTGATCCCTGGTTTGTAACTAAGATCCCACAGGCCACATATACAGCCTAAATAAATAAATATGCATATGTTTTCTTGCAGGGAATATACAAATCCTTATCTCCAAAATATATGATAATACATATATCATAAAATAAACCCATTCATTATAAATCCCAGACCACAAAGAACAGTGGAGAAAAAACTTTCAGTTGTTGGTTGTAGTTTGTTATCAAAATTCAGGATTAGATGTGCCTCTCAGGTAAACTGGTCAAAACCTGGAAGGCTCTGGGCAACTACAAGCACTTGGTATCAAGAGTCAGTGAGAAAAGGGATATGGTTACAAGGAAAGGTGCCAATAAGTACATTTAGGTGATGTCATAATCATGATAGTCAATAATGGCTTTAGATGTGATTTTCACCCTGGTATATATGTGCTACATGAACTTAAGGAAGTTGAAAATTTGTGGGTTTTATTATTTTTGAGTAATCCAGAAGGTAAATGACCATCAGTTCAGTTCAGTTCAGTCGCTCAGTCGTGCCCGACTCTTTGCGACCCCATGAATGACAGCACACCAGGCCTCCCTGATCATCACCAACTCCCAGAGTTTACTCAAACTCATGCCCATCGAGTCAGTGATACCACCCAGCCATATCATCCTCTGTCACCCCCTTCTCCTCCTGCCACCAATCCCTCCCAGCATCAGGGTCTTTTCCAATGAGTCAACTCTTCACATGAGGTGGCCAAACTATTGGAGTTTCAGCTTCAGCATCAGTCCTTCCAATGAACATCCAGGACTGATCTCCTTTAGGATGGGCTGGTTGGATCTCCTTGCAGTCCAAGGGACTCTCAAGAGTCTGCTCCAACACCACAGTTCAAAAGCATCAATTTTTTGGCGCTCAGCTTCCTTCACAGCCCAACTCTCACATCCATACATGATCACTCGAAAAACCATAGCCTTGACCAGACGGACCTTTGTTAGCAGAGCAATGTCTCTGCTTTTTAATATGCTATCTAGGTTGGTTCATAACTTTCCTTCCAAGGAGTAAGCGTCTTTTAATTTCATGTCTGCAGTCACCATCCCCAGTGATTTTGGAGCCCGCCAAAATGAGGTCTGACACTGTTTCCAGTGTCTCCCCATCTATTTGCCATGAAGTGATGGGACCAGATGCCATGATCTTAGTTTTCTGAATGTTAAGTTTTAAGCCAACTTTTTCACTCTCTTCTTTCACTTTCATCAAGAGGCTTTTTAGTTCCTCTTCACTCTCTGCCATAAGGGTGGTGTCATCTGATTATCTGAGGTTATTGATATTTCTCCCGGCAATCTTGATTCCAGCTTGTGCTTCTTCCAGACCAGCGCCTCTCATGATGTACTCTGCATATAAATTAAATAAGCAGGGTGACCATATATAGCCTTGACATACTCCTTTTCCTGTTTGGAAGCAGTCTGTTGTTCCATGTCCAGTTCTAACTGTTGTTTCCTGACCTGCATACAGGTTTCTCAATAGGCAGGTCAGCTGGTCTGGTATGCCCATCTCTTTCAGAATTTTCCACAGTTTGTGGTGATCCACACAGTCGAAGGTTTTGACGTAATCAATAAAGCGGAAATAGATGTTTTTCTGGAACTCTCTTGCTTTTTCAATGATCCAGCAGATATTGGCAATTTGATCTCTGGTTCCTCTGCCTTTTCTAAAACCAGCTTGAACATCTGGAAGTTCTTGGTTCACGTATTACTGAAGCCTGGCTTGGAGAATTTTGAGCATTCCTTTGCTAGTGTGTGAGATGAGTGCAATTGTGCGGTAGTTTGAGCATTCTTTGGCATTGCCTTTCTTTGGGATTGGAATGAAAACTGACCTTTTCCAGTCCTGTGGCCACTGCTCAGGTTTCCAAATAAGCTGGTATATTGAGTGCAGCATTTTCACAGCATCATCTTTCAGGATTTGAAATAACTCAAATGAAATTCCATCACATCCACTAGCTTTGTTTGTAGTGATGCTTCCTAAGGCCCACTTGACTTCACATTCCAGGATGTCTGGCTCTAGGTCAGTGATCACACCATTGTGATTATCTGGGTCATGAAGATCTTTTTTATACAGTTCTTCTGTGTATTCTTGCTACCTCTTCTTAATACCTTCTGTTTCTGTTAGGTCCATACCATTTCGGTCCTTTATCAAGCACATCTTTGCCTGAATTGTTCCCTTGATATCTCTAATTTTCTTGAAGAGATCTCTTGTCTTTCCCATTCTGTTGTTTTCCTCTATTGATCGCTGAGCAAGGCTTTCTTATCTCTCCTGGCTATTCTTGGGAACTCTGCGTTCAAATAGGTATATCTTTCCTTTTCACCTTTGCTTTTTTGCTTCTCTTCTTTCTACAGCTATTTGTAAGGTCTCCTCAGACACCCATTTTGCCTTTTTTCATTTCTTTTCTATGGGGATGCTCTTGATCCCTGTCTCCTGTACAATGTCATGAACCCCCGTCCATAGTTCATCAGGCTCTCTGTCTATCAGATCTAGTCCCTTAAATCTATTTCTCATTTCCACTGTATAGTCATAAGGTATTTGATTTAGGTCATACCTGAATGGTCTAGTGGTTTTCCCTACTTTCTTCAGTTTGAGTCTGAATTTGGCAATAAGGAGTTCACGATCTGAGCCACAGTCAGCTCCTGGTCTTGTTTTTGCTGACTGTATAGAGCTTCTCCATCTTTGGCTGCAAAGAATATAATCAATCTGATTTCGGTGTTGGCCATCTAGTGATGTCCATGTGTAGAGTCTTCTCTTGTGTTGTTGGAAGAGGGTGTTTGCTATGACCAGTGTGTTCTCTTGGCAAAGCTCTATTAGCCTTTGCCCTGCTTCATTCCATACTCCAAGGCCAAATTTGCCTGTTACTCCAGGTGATAGTAACTTGTAATTTTCCCCAGTCAAGATTTAAATCAAAGTGATTGGAAATCAGATTGAGACACTGAGAGAGTAACTTAAAAAAATATCTGGGTAGATATCCTGCATTCTCACTTCAGAGTTGTCACCATTTTCCTTCACTATCTTGTGGACATTAATTCTTCCAAAATGATATTGAGAGAGTAGTAAAGAAAAAGAAAATAATTAAAGTAGTGACTCTTATCTAGGACAAAGAAGCACTGGGTAAGTTAAGAGAGGCTGTGCAGAGGTGATTCAGATCTGTTTGGTGAATTAAACCAATCAATGTATGCACCAGAATGAAAGAATGAATTTGTTTTGTAAATGCAAAGAATTATGATCAGAGCAAAGTTTGCTGAAAGTTAAATAACATATTTACTTTTGGTTTTAGGCTTTGTGTGGGAAACATAAGACTACTAACAGAAATGTAGCTGCACACAAGTGACTAATATAGAGAAAGTCCTTTGGAGATATTCTTGGACAAAGGTCCAAATTATGTCTACTTCTATGTCAAACTATGTTTTTTGGAATGTCTTTGTATTTGATAAATCCATTTGTGATAATGAATACAAGAATGATTCCTAATTTGTAGGTAGAAAATAGTTATTATCTTATCTTGAGCTGAAATGAAAATAGCTGTGGCCAAAATAGTGCTGGTAATTATTAATTCTTAGTGTTTAGTTCAATGGAAGGAGATAGAATATGGCTTCTGAAAATCAGAAGCTCCCTCTACTCTTTTCCACTAAATTGAAATGCACACCCTGAACACTGTTCTCAATGCAAAATTTTATCCTGAGGGAAGAAAATAATGCTGTGGAAAGGGGGGTGGCATATTTTGATCGGAAACACTTAGAAGTCACTGTAATCTTATTTATCTCGCCTCCACTTATTTCACAGAAAATAAGCTGAGCAACTCTGTCTATGGTAGCTTAAACTCAGTGATGATTAAATCACATGAACTAGAAAAGTAAATCAAATCCTTTTCCAGTCAGAGCAAAACCATCCTGAGCAAAAGACAAATCACCTACTAAATTAACAGTGAGATTAGTTATGCCAAATGCAAAACCCTAAATTATTTACAAGCATGAGACTTTCTAAATATGAAATTAAGAGCTACTAAACTCCTAAGTGACATGGTTTTGCTCTAACTTAATTTTTGCTATTAACTTTTTAAGCTAACATAATACCTTGTTAGTTTCCTTTTTCTTAATAAAAAGTTTACATTAGAAACTCTTTTATCCTAGTTCTTGTTCTAGTTCTCAACATATGGAAAGCTTTAATCTTTGACAGTAACATTTCAAAGAATGTTTCACTTTTAAAAACTTATTGCTTTTACCACTAAGACTCTTATTCCTTAAATTGTAAACACTGGTATTTGATTTCTTTTTCTCTTTTGAAATGCACTTGAAAAGAGTTTATGTAAAATGAGGTTAGAGGGATGAATTACTCCCAATAAACTGTTTTTCACTTAACATAAAACTGAATAATGATTAGACAAGCAAATGCAATATGGTTTTCCCTATTATCTTTTTTTCTCTTGATTGTTAATGTGATTCTTTATCTAAAATACAGTTTGTTACTAAAACTCTTCTTTTCCCTGTCTACCCTATGTCAGTCAGTTCAGTTCAGTTGCTCAGTCGTGTCTGACTCTTTGCAACCCCGCGGACTGCAGCAGGCCAGGCTTCCCTGTCCATCACCAACGTCTGGAGCTTGCTCAAACTCATGTCCATCGAGTCAGTGATACCATCCAACCATCTCATCCTCTGTCATCCCCTTCTCCTCCCGCCTTCAATCTTTTCCAGCATCAAAGTCTTTTCCAGTGAATCAGTCCATCACATCATGTGGCCAAAGTATTGGAGTTTCAGCTTCAGCATCAGTCCTTCCAATGAATATTCAGGACTGATTTCCTTTAGGATGGACTGTTTGGATCTCCTTGCAGTCCAAGGTACTCTCAAGAGTCTTCTCCAACACCATAGTAATTAGGTATAATTAATATAATGTGAGGAAATTGCTCTTTCATGTTGTTTAAGAAAACTTAAAAAGTCAAATTACTAAAATGCATGCAATAAATGTCTTATTTTCCTCTTTAACCCGATATTAATTAATCTAAGAATAGTTTCTCAGTGAGATAATTACTTCTTAATTTAAAGCAAATATTCTTGATATCTCTTTACATTTATATTTTAGAAATAAATAATATTTAAAAATAGAATAATTCATGGAAAATAACAGAATATACATTCTTTTTCAATACACAGGAACCATTCTCCAGGCTATATCACATGCATAGCCGCAGAATAGGTGTCAGTGAATTTAAGAAATCATATCAAGGATCTTTTCCAATTATAACATATGAGACCAGATCAACTACAAGAAAAAAAAAAATGCAAAAAAAAAAAAAACAAAACACACAAAAAAACCCAAAAAACAACCCACCCTCACAAACATGTGTAGGATAAAGAATATGCTACCAAATAGTCAATGGGTTACTGAAGAAGTCAAAGAGGAAATCAGACAATACCTAGAGACAAATGAAAACAAAAACACAATGATTCAAGATCTATGGGACACAGCCAAAGCAGTACTAGGAGAGAAGTTTGTAATGATACCTATCTACCATAAGAAACAAGAAAAATCTGAAATAAATAGCCTTATCTTATACCTAAAGTAACTAGAAAAAGAACAAACAAAACCCAAAGTTAGTAAAAGGAAAGAAGTCACAAAGATCCCAGAAGAAATAAATGAAATAGAGGCTATGAAAGGAATAAAGCAGAACACTATAAATCAATTGTACTTCAATGAAAAGATACTAAAGTTTTAAAAAGTAATCAAACAGGTCAATGAAGGAATGAAGGTATGAGTAGTTTCTTTGAAAAGATAAGCAAAATGGTTAAATCCTTAGCCAGACTATCAAGAAAAAAAGACAGAGGGCTCAAAACAATAAAATTAGAAATGAAAAAGGAGAGGTTATAACTGTCATCATTGAAATACAAAGTATCATGAGAGATTACTACAATTATTCATCATAAAATGGAAAAACTAGAAGAAATGAGCAAATTATTAGAAAAGTACAATCTCTTAAGACTGAACCAGGAAGAAACAGAAAATATAATTAGACTGATTACCAGTAATGAAAGTGAATTAGTAACAAAAAATATTCCCAAGAAAAAATTCAAACACCAGACAGCTTCAGAGGTAAATTATACCAAACATTAGAGAAGAATTAGCATCTATTTTTCTCAAACTATTTAAAAAAATTGCAAAGGAAGGAATCCTTCCAAATCCATCCTCCATGGTCAACATCACCCTGACACCAAACCAGAAGGTATCACACACAAAAAAGAAAATTACAGGCCAATAGCAGTGCATTGATTTACACAAGATAAGAAAGAACAGTACATGTAGAAACTAAAGACATTGGTTGTTATTGGATTATTAATTTAGGGGGTTAGATGTCAGTGGTAAAACTAGAGGCATAAACAGGGCCCAGATTATTCAAGTTCTTGCAAACCACATTCAATACTTTGGGGCTATTCCTAAGAGAAATGGGGCAGTTATCGAATGAAGTTTTAAGCAGAATGGATATCATCCAATTTGCACTTTAGTAAGATCCTCATGCTAGCACCAAGAGATGCTAAGACAGGAAGTAGCAAGTACATCTGTATGGTGGACAGGGATGTCTTAGCAATCCAGGTGAGATAGGATGCAGGTAGAAATAAATAGTAATGCAGAAGAACTGGCAACACTTTGTGAGTTGTTGTTCAGTTGCTCAGTCATATCTGACTGTTTGCGACCCTATGAATTGCAGTACACCAGGCTTCCCTGTCCTTCACCATCTCCTGGAGTTTTTTCAAAGTCATGTGCATTGAATCTGTGATGCCATCCAGCTATCTGATCCTGTCAGCCCCTTCTTCTCCTGCCCTCAACCTTTCCCCAGCATCAGGTCTTTTCCAATAAATAGGCTCCTGGCATCAGGTGGCCAAAGTATTGGAGTTTCTACATCAGTCTTTCCAATGAATATTCAGGGTTGACTTTATGATTTGATCTCCTTGCTGTCCAAGGGACTCTCAAGAGTCTTTTCCAACACCACTGTTTGAAAGCATCTGTGGCATTCAGCCTTCTTTATGATCCAACTCTCACATCTGTACATGACTACTGGAAAAACTATAGCTTTGACTATATGGATCATTCTCAGCAAAGTGATGTCTCTGCTTTTTAATACACTATCTAGGTTTGTCATAGTTTTTACAGACTCACTAGCAGGATATTATAGACATGCCAATTAACCAATACCCAAGTTCAGGTAATTTGTCTTAATTCAACTTCTGATCACTGTCATCTGTAATGAAACCTACATTAAAAGTATTGTAAGATAAGTTCTAGAGGTGCAATGTATAGTATGGTAGAATGGTGACCAAAGCAAAAGGAGGTATTCTGTAAATATTTCACAGGGAAACCCTGCAAGTATTTTGAGTGAAAAATAGAGACACAGTGAGAGGTCTAGAATGTTCTCTGATAAAGAAGAAATGGATTGAAATTTCAACATATTGTTCTTACTAATCTTTTCAACCACCTATTCAATCAGAAGTTAATGCCAGTCTTTTAACTCCCTAAAAAGTTATTATATTATTTTTTTATTATTTTAGTTTGTTCTAGTCACTTTTTATTTATTTGGGAACAAAACCATTCTGACATGGCTATTTAAATGTCTGAATCTACTCAGAATATTTCTTAAAATATTTTCTTTAAATGTTTCTTAAAATATAAGCTATCTCTTTTTTAGACATAATTATTAAATATGATATTGTATTCTGTGAGAATGTTTTGGTTTGGTAGTTCATCTTCTCACTCGAAAATCTCAAAATAACTTTTATTTGTTTTGTGGATGGGGTATGTATATAGGGAGCTCAGCTGGTAAAGAATCCACGTGCAATGCAGGAGAGTTCTTTTGCCTCCTGCTCCTGGAACTAGTTTTCCTTTGGTGTTCATTGTACTCATGTTATTTAGAATCTCCCTTTTCTCTATCTAAAGATTCTATTTCTGTTGATAATAATAGCTGGTCTATGGTGATTGTAGTAAGTGGATGTGGAAAGAGCTGAAGTACAGAGTGTGCCCATGGACACTTTATTGTGTGGAGCCCCACAGGCACTTCTTTTTAATCCATTCACACACCACATGCCTTGGTGTAACTGGATCAGGTTGTTCTGAGTGGGAAAAGTGGGAGTTGGGTAGATATATTTGGTGGTGGGAATAATAAGAGTTCCCCCTAATGCTTCTCTTGTCAAGGAGATATGGCATGGTTATCAGCTGAGTGTGAGGGTGAGAGGTAGGGTTGGAGCTCTAAGAAGAAAAGAAACTGTTAATTTGTTTTTATAAAGTACAGAGAACACAGAAATAATAACTATAATGTGTACAGCCCTGTCTATATGCAGAACACTTATAAATGCTTTTCCAGTCACAATGATTCTGTGGCAAATTCTGCTTTTATCATCCCCATTTTGAGATGAAAATATGGTATAAAAGTTGGTCAGGTAGCTCAAGTAAAAGCAGAGTCTCTAACCTCAATCAATAGGTCACACCGTGGTATACTGTTGAGTATGCAGCTGAAAACTGTAGTCATGAATTTTGAGTGAGCCTTGTCAGCAGACCAGTGTTTTGTTTTTTCTCTCCAGCTGCTTTTTTTATGTGGAGGCATTCTTCAGGATTGGGTTGTTGTGCAAGTACAATGGAAATTAAGACTTTAAAATATTGGTCCTTGAATCCATGCTGGTATGCGAGGGTAAAGGGGTGTGACAGATAAGAACATGCTACTGGCTTTAATGCCCTGGATATCTCAATGAAGAAAGATTGGTTGACAGTGTGGAATGTGTCAGGATAAGAGATGGGAAATAGAAAGAAAAGATTGGAAGTCAGGATTTCAGAAGCTCATAAAGATTTACAATGATGAATGTTCGTAGAAAAAAAAAACAAAAAACAACTTGGTAACATATAAAATGTTTATTTCCAGGGAGATAATTATAGAAATTTCATTATAAAAGTTTATTTGGATACTAATCATTGGAAATATATGAGACTTTAAAAAATTCTACATAATTTTAAAAAATTAAAAAAAAAAACAAAACTCTGAGAAGTGTGATGAGAATGGCATTATCATAGAAAGATGATGGGAGGTTGCATTTCACCTGTTTATGAAGAATCTTAAGAATTCTTTGACTCAATGATATTAACAGGGATCTGCTCTAAAACAATAAAGTATTTAATTTCAGAGGAAAACCTTTTTTTTTTTCCTTTGAGGAAAATCTTAATGCTAAGCAATAAGAATACAAAATTGTAATGTAGGACACATATTTTATTTTATTGAAGCATAGTTGATTTACAATGTTGTGCTATCTTCTGTTGTATAGCAAAGTGATTCAGTTATTTATATATACACAGGTTTTCAGGAAATTCATTTCTAGTGGTAATATGGTATATCAAATAATTCACCAGTTCTTTCACTGAAAACAATAAAAACTGGTCAATGAAATATTTCTAAATGTTGTTAAATCATCAAAAATCAGACAAACCTGTTTAGATGAGAAATCATCATTCCTCAATGTAGGTTAGGGCTAGAGATCCTAGAAGACTAACATCACTGAACTGAATTTGCCAACCTGACATTGGGAGTTGCTGGTCTCACTGGAGACAAGTACACTTCAAGACAAATCCCATGCTTGTCCACGATGGACAGTGCCAGGAGACGCTTGTCTCCCCATCTGTTAATCTGAGAGCTACACTTTTAGGGTAAAAAGAGAGCCCAAGTTAATCTTCTTACTCATCTCATCTAGGCAACAAAAGAGAGAGTTACCTTGGCATTGGACTGGACACAGAAATAAAATCCAATCAGTTTGCCTTTATGTGACTTCATATCACCTAGATCTTTCATGGCCTTAGATGTCTGTCAGAAACAAATCCTGTCTGGAAGAATACAGATAATTTATCATCGGTCTTAAAGATATCCTAAACTTAATTGTACAAGGATCCTTGTCAGTGCAAATGCCAGTTAGGCCACCTGTGTCTGCCAGCTGAAAAACCCCAAAGTTAGGATTCTATACTCTTTTACAGAGACTGAGAGACAAAGTCCCCATCCATCCTGATTATTACATTCCAGAGAAATGACTTTCAGGTCCTACAGGACACTCTTGAATTGCAGGAGGTACAGTTCAAGGGGACAAAGGGAGAACTCACAGCTGTAAGCCCTTGGTAGAAAATGTTCTAAGAAATGTGAATAAGCTGTAAATCAAGGACAGTGTGATATATTTTACTGCGAACAAATAATGAGTTTAAAAAAAAATGAGTTTCTGACATTAAAATCCTGTTGTAATAAAAACTAAACTACATCACAAAGCATTACTAAATATTTTTACGAAAACAATATCTCTCACTTACTCCTGGCCAGAATTACTTGGTTTTTAGCCTCTGTTTGACTAAGCTATGTGTTTTGCTTGTTTGAATGGATTTGACCTGCCTGCAGATCTCACTTGGAATAATTCTGCTGCAGGTGACAGGGTGACAGAGTGGAGAATTCCCACATTTATCATTCTGTGTGCTTCCCCTGACACCTGCAACAACTCCTGACAATTCCAGTGCTAGAAAACAATTACAGTGAGAAACTATGTGGGGAAAATGATTTAGGTGCAATTCCAAGGAGACAGAGAAACTTGAGACAGTGGACTGGAAGATCAGAGCAGAGCAGTGCAGCTGGGGATGAAGCTTTGTGGATGTGATCTCTGTTATAGGCACACAGATCTTGTTAGCAATCACAGTTAAAATAACATACACAAGACAGTGTCATATTAAATGTGGAATAATAAAATTTCTTATATCTCTGAAAATACTGTAGAGAAATTTAAAAGTATCACAGAGGGTGAGACGAACTCTGGAATAATTAGGAGATCATGAGTGCATGCTCAGTTGCTTCAGTGGTGTCTGACTCGTTGTAACTCCATAGACTGTATGTACCTGCTGGGCTCCTCTGTCCATAGGATTCTCCAGGCAAGAATAGTGAAGTGGGTTGCCATGCCCTCCTCCAGGGGATCTTCCTGACTCAGGGATCGAATCTGCTGTCTCCTGCATTGAAGGCAGATTCCTTACCCACTGAGCCACCTGGGAAGCCCTAATTAGGAGATCATTGCTTCATTAATACCATCAACACTGTTCTCTTTTTACGATCTGACTTGCTAAGAGATAATAGGACTGACTCTTCATATTACTACTGTGTATGGATAAACTCTATACCCCCTTAAGCCTTAATTTTATCATCAATAATAAGGTGATAAATATTTTAACAATCTAAATAAATAGCATAGTAGAGGAGTTTGCAAGTCATAAAGTTCCCAAGCCATAGAGCTTCCCTTTGAGTTTCTGACTCATAATATAAATGAAGTTAAATTATTAAGTTGTAGTTTCATTTTTGGAAGCAGCTCTGTAATTCACAGAATGCACTCTGCTCTGTTTTACACACACACACAAATATACATCATGTATTCATAGATTTTATATTTGTAAAAGTCTTTACACTTTTAGTTATAGGCATCAACCAACACATTCTAAGGAAAATTTACCATTCTGAAAAAAATGTAATAGCCTTCTAGCTGATAAGATTTATGAAAATCAGAGATTCAAAACAGCAAAGACACTAAGCAAGAATCAGCAGAAATAATAGAAGGCATCAAAACACTTCACATATTCGAATTTTGAGATATAATTTGTTTTAGTGACATGAGTTGAAGTTATAAACTTACTTATAGATGAGAAGGAAGTAATAGGGAAAAGTAAATATTTTATAGAATATAACTATGAATTTTCCAGTTGATTTAAAAAAGGAAAAAATTTTTTAAAAAGGAACAAAAAATGAAAAGAAACACGCAAAATCTAGAATAGAACAAGTATAAAGAAATCCACACGTAGAGGGGCAGTTCCAAGATGGTGGAGGAATAGGAGGGGGAGACTACTTTCTCCCCAGCAAATTCATCAAAAGATCATTTGAATACTGACCAACTTCCACAGAACAACTTCTGAATGCTGGTAGAGGACACCAGGAACCCAGAAAGGCAGCCCATTCTCTTTGAAAGAAGGTAGGGCAAATTATAAAAGACAAAAACAGAGACAAAAGAGTTAGGGACAGAGAGCTGTCCTGAAAAGGGAGTTGTGAAGGAGGAGAAGTTGGCACACAGTAGGAAACCCTCTCACAAGCAGGTCTTTGGGGAGTTTTGGAATCTCAGATGGCAACATAATTGGGAGAGGAAAAAAAAAACCCACAGAATATGCACCTAACAGCTACTGCCAGTGGAGAAGTAGCCCAGATGCTTGTGACCACCACCAGCCAGCGTGGGCTAGACAGGGAGGTGCAGGCTGCATAATCGGTGCTTAGGGTAAGGACCGGGCCTGAAGGCCCTGAGGACAATCTAATGGAATTAAAGTGAGAAAACAACCCAAACAGTGGGATCACCAGAGAGAAAAAAGAGAACTTTCCCATGAAAGGCTCTAATGTGCAGCCTGGCCCACTAACAGAACAAACGATTGAGGAATAGCCAAAAGAGACCTAGCCAGCTGCTTACAGGCCTCTCCCTGTTCTGCTTCCCGCCACCGTTGGAGGCAGAGAGGCAGGCATGAGACAGCCAGAGCCAGAAGGCAAGGGGCTGCTGCAATCTTGGCCCCGGAGACCAGCATCCTCCACAAAACTGTGAACAGGCTCCCACTTGCTCATCATGTCTTCCTGGGATCCTGGATGGTTGACATCTGCCAAGAGGGTTGCAGCCCGAGATCAGGTCCCCAGAGGAGACATATGGCACACCTGAGACGGTGCTATCACGGCGCACCTGGGAAACCGAGCAGCTCGGGGGGAGGTGATTAAGGCACTCGGCCCAGCTAGGACAGTGCGCTCACAAAGCTCCTGGTCTCCTAAGCTGCCAGGAGCTGGGAAGGGCACAAAACGCATGCCTAACCAAATCTGTGCCCTTGCAGAGGACCTGAGAACCTGAGCGGCTTGTGCCTAGGAAGTGCATGAAATGCAGGGCCTGCTTTGGACAGTGCCCCTGCAGAGCACCCTGGAGCCTGAGCAGTGTAGACCTGGGAAGCACATACCACCTTGAGCTGGGGCAAACCCAGTGAGGTCCATATACTTTGAGCACTCCCTACACACACCAGCGATATTTGTTTGCAGTGTCCCTACCTCCCCACAACACAACTGAAAAAGTGAGCCTAAAGAAGTGACCACCTTTGTACCCTTGTGTCAGGGCAGAAATTAGACACTGAAGAGACTTGCAAACAGAGGAAGTCAAAATAAAGAAGAGGGAACTGCTCTGGAAGTGACAAGAGCAACAGATTAAAACCCTGTAGTCAACACTGACCAAGTATTGGAGGGGGCCTAAGACCTTGAGCAAGAGTGCAAGCTAGAACAAGGAACAATCTGAAACTGAACTGACACCACACTGCCCACAACAGCTCCAAAGAAATTCCTAGATATATTTTCACTATCACTTTTTAATTTATTTAAGTTCTTTATTACTCCTTTTTCATTTTTATAATCTACTATTACCTTGCAAAATAAAGACCCTATTTTAAAGCAGATTATACAAATATATATTTTATAATTTTTGTGATTGATTTTGTCTTGTATATTTAATGTTGTATTTTTGAGAGTCTAACCTCTACTTTATATTTTTAGTTATTGCTTTTTGGTATTTGTTATCAATTTTGTCCCTTTAAGAATCCAATCTTCAGTATCCATTTTCACTTACGGGTGTAATTACTGGCTTGATTGCTCTCTTCCCTTTTGACTCTCCCTTTTGTCCCCCAGTCACCTCTATCTCCTCCTGCCCCTTCTCTGCTCTACTTAATTCTGTGAATTTCTCTGGGTGTTCCAGGCTGTGGATAACACTTAGGGAACTGATTACTGGTTAGATTGGTCTCTCCCTTTTTGACTCCCCTCTTCTCCTCCTGGTCACCACTATCTCCCTCCTCCCTCTTCTCATCTCCAAGTAACTCTGTGAAACCCTCTTGGTGGCCCTCACTGTGGAGAATTGTTTCACCATTAACCTAGATGTTTTATCACCTGTGCTGTATGGATGGCGATGTCTTGAGGCTACTGTAAGAATAAGACTGAAATCCAGAGGCAGGAGGTTTAACTCCAAAACTTGAGAACATCAGAGAACTCCTGATTCCAGGGAACATTAGTAGACAAGAACTCACCCAATAGCCTCTGTACCTACACTGAAACCAAGACCAACCCAAGAGCCAACAAGTTCCAGAGTTAGACATACCATGCTAATTCTCCAGCAAAGCAGAATCACAGCCCTGAGCATTAAAAGACAGGCTGCCCAAAGCCATGCCAAACCCATAGATGCCCCCAAACTCACTACTGGACACTTCATTGCCCTTCAGAGAGAAGAGATCCAGTTCCACCCACCAGAACAGAGACACAAGCTCCCCTAACCAGGAAACCTTGGCAAGCTACTAGTACAACCCCACCCACAGAAAGCACACTCCACAGTGAAGAGGGACCATGAATTCCAGCCTACAGAAAGGGCACCCCAAACACAGCAATCCTAACAAAATGAAAAGGCAGAGAAATATTCAGCAGGTAAGGGAACATGATAAATGCCCACCAAACCAAACAGAAGAGGAGGAGACAAGGCATCTACCTGAAAAATAATTCAGAATAATGATAGTAGAGATGATCCAAAATTTTGAAAACAAAATAGAGTTACAGAAAAATATTTAGAGACAAGGATTGGGAAGATGCAGGAAATGTATAAAAAGAACCTAGAAGAAATAAAGAAGAGTCAATCAATAATGAATAATGCAACAACTGAGATCAAAATCACTCTGGAGGGAACCAACATAGAATAACCAATGCAGAAGATAGGATAAGTGAGGTAGAAGATAGAATGGTGGGAATAAATGAAGCAGAGGGGAAAAAAGAAGAAAGAATTAAAAGAAATGAGGACAACCTCGGAGATCTCTGGGATAACGTTAAATGCCCCAACATTTGAATCATAAGAGACCCAGAAGAAGACAAAAAGAAAGGGCATGAGAAAATACTTGAGGAGATGATAGTTGGAAACTTCCTTAGAATGGGTAAGGAAATAGCCACCCAAGTCCAAGAAACCCAGAGAGTCCCAAACAGGATAAATCCAAGGCTTGAAATACCCCAAGACACATATTAATCAAATTCATGAAGATCAAACACAAAGAGCAAATATTAAAAGCAGCAAGGGAAAAGCAACAGATAACACACAAGGGGATTCCCATAAGGATAACAGCAGATCTTTCAACAGAAACTCTTCAAGCCAGAAAGGAATGGCAGGGCATACTAAATTGATGAATGAGAAAAACCTACAATCAAGATTACTATACCCAGCAAGGATCTCATTCACATATGAAGGAGAAATCAAAAGCTTTACAAACAAGCAAAAGCTGAGAGGATTCAGCCCCACCAAACCAGCTCTTCAACAAATGCTAAAGGATCTTCTCTAGACAGGAAACAAAGAAAAGGTTCATATACTCGAATCCAAAACAACAAAGTAAATGGCAATGGGATCATGCTTATCAATAATTACCTTAAATGTAAATGGGTTGAATGCCCTAGCCAAAAGACAAAGACTGGCTGAATGGATACAAAAACAAGATCCCTATATATGCTATCTACAAGAGACCCACCTCAAACCAAGGGACACAGAAAGACTGAAAGTGAAGGGCTGGAAAAAGATATTTCATACAAATGGAGACCAATAGAAAGCAGGAGTAGCAATACTCATAGACTTTGAAATAAAGGCCATGAAAAAAGACAAGGAAGAACACTAAATAATAATCAAAGGATCAATCCAAGAAGAAGATATAACAATTGTAAATATATATGAACCCAACATGGGAGCACCTCAATACATAAGGCCAATGCTAACAAGTATGAAAAGAGAAATTAACAGTAACACAGTAATAGTGGGAGACTTTAATACCCCACTCACACCTATGGATAGATCAACCAAACAGAAAATTAGCAAGGAAACACAAACTTTAAATGATGCAATGGACCAGTTAGACCTAATTGATATCTATAGGACATTTCACCCCAAAACAATGAATTTCACCTTTTCCCCAAGCACACATGGAACGTTCTTCAGGATAGGTCACATCCTGAGCCATAAATCTAGCCTTGGTAATTTCAAAAAAATTGAAATCATTTCAAGCATCTTTTCTGATCACAATGCAGTAAGATTAGATGTTAACTACAGGGGGAAAAAAAAACTATTAAAAATACAAACATGGAGGCTAAACAACACGCTTCTGAATAACCAACAAATCACAGAAGAAATAGAAAAAAAGAAATCAAAATATGCATAGAAACAAATGAACATGAAAACGCGACAACCCAAAACCTATGGAATTCAGTAAAAGCAGTGCTAAGGGGAAGGTATATAGCAATATAAGCTTACCTCAAGAAACAAGAGAAAAACCAAATAAATAACCTAAATTTATACCTAAAATAACTAGAAAAAGAAGAAATGAAGAACCCCAGGGTTAGTAGAAGGAAAGAAATCATAAAAAATAGGGCAGAAACAAATGAAAAAGAATCAAAAGAGACTATAGCAAAATTCATCAAAACTAAAAGCTGGTTCTTTGAGAAGGTAAATAAAATAGACAAACCATTAGCCAGAGTCATCAAGAAAAAAGGGAGAAGAATCAAGTCAACAAAATTAGAAAGGAAAATGGAGAAATCACAGCAGACAACACAGAAATACAAAAGATCATAAGAGACTACTATCAGCAACTATATGACAATAAAATGGACAACTTGGAAGAAATGGATGAATTCTTAGAAAAGAATAACCTTCTAAAACTGAACCAGGAAGAAATAGAAAATCTTAACAAACCCATCATGAGCACGGAAATCAAAATGTAATAAAAAGTCTTCCACCAAACAAAAGTCTAGGACCAGATGGCTTCACAGGTGAATTCTACCAAAAATTTAGAGAAGAGCTAACACCTATCCTACTCAAACTCCTCCAGAAAATTGCAGATGAAGTTAAACTTCCAAACTCATTCTATTCTGCCACCATCACCCTAATACAAAAACCAGACAAAGATGCCACAAAAAATAAAACTACAGGACCATATCACTGATGAACATAGATGCAAAAATCCCCAACAAAATTCTAGCAGACAGAATCCAACAATATATTAAAAAGATCATGCATCATGACCAAGTGGGCTTTATCCCAGGGATGCAAGGATTCTTTAATATTTGCAAATCAATCAATGTGATACACCACATTAACAAATTGAAAGATAAAAAGCATATGATTATCTCAATAGATGCAGAGAAAACCTTTGACAAATTCAATACCCATTTATGAAAAAAACCCTTCAGAAAGAAGGCATAAAAGGAACATACCTCACTGGCTGCTATCAAAAAGCCTACAAATAATAAATGCTGGAGAGAATGTGGAGAAAAGGGAACCCTCTCACACTGTGGGTGGGAATGCAAACTAGTACAGCCACTATGGAGAACAATGTGGAGATTCCTTAAAAAACTGGAAACAGAACTGCCGTATGACCCAGCAGTCCCACTTCTGGGCATACACACTGTGGAAACCAGAACTGAAAGAAACATGTGTACCCCAATGTTCATTGCAGCACTGTTTATAATAGCTAGGATGTGGAAGCAACCTAGATGTCCAGTGGCAGACAAATGGATAAGAAAGGTTGGTACATATACACAATGGAATATTACTCAGCTATTAAAAAGAATGCATTTGAATCAGTTCTAATGAGGTGGAAGCAACTGGAGCCTATTATGCAGAGCAAAGTAAGTCAGAAAGTAAAACACCAGTACAGTATAGTAACACATATATATGGAATTTAGAAAGATGGTAACGATGGCCCTATATGTGAGACAGCAAAAGAGACACACATGTAAAGAACAAACTTTTGGACTCTGTGGGAGAAGGTGAGGGTGGGATGATTTGAGAGAATGGCATTGAAATAGGTATATTATGATATGTGAAATAGATGACCTGTCCAAGTTCAATGCATGAAACAGGGCACTTAAAGTTGGTACACTGGGACAAATCAGAAGAATGGGGTGGGGAGGGAGGTGAGAGGGGGTTTTTGGGATGGGGGACACATGTACAGTCATTGGCTAATTCATGTCAATGTATGTTAAAAACCGCCACAATATTGTAAAGTAATTAGCCTCCAATTAAAATAAATAAATTAATTAAAGAAAAGAAAGCCACAAAATAAAACACAAAACACAAAAGACAATCCATATATTTTAAGATAAATCTTAGAAATAATAAAAAGTATTTTAAAAGGTATATAACTCTGAAGAGATACTAATTATAAGAACAAAATATATATATTGAACATTTATAACTTTCTTAAAACATACTGACAAAGACTCTCTCCTTGACAAAATTAGAGGCATTCTTTTAACAAGAATGATCCTACACTGACATAATAATCAGTCAAAGTCTATCATCTAAAGAGTCACTCTTGATGCATAATACTCTGTGGATTTTAACAAAAATATAATGACATACTCTCTCATTATAATAGCATACAGAGTATTTGGCAGACCTAAAATCCTCTGTGTTCTGTTTATTTATCTTCTCTACCCTCTGCAACCTCTGATCTTATTATTGTTTTCATAGTTCTGCCATTTCCAAAATGTCATATACTTGGATTCAAAGTATATAGCCTTTTCAAATTGGCTTCATTTTGTAATACGCATTTAAGATTCTTCCATGTCTCCTCATGGCTTCATTTCATTTTAGTGTCAAATATATTCCATTGTTTGAATGTTCCACTATTTTTTTAACCCATTCACCTACTTATAGAACATCTGACTCCAAGTTTTATAAATTATGAATAAAGTTGCTATAAACATCCATTTGTAGACTTTATGAGGATAAGTGTTCAACTCCTTTGGGTAAATACCAAGAAGTGTGATTGTTCTATCATATGGTAAGAAACTATTCTGTAAGAAACTTCAAAAACTGTCTTCCAATGTGACTGTACCATTTTGCATTCTCATCAGCAATGAATAAGAGTTCTTGTTGCTCTATATCCATGTTGCAACACTAGTAGATATCTAATGGTATCTTGTTGTCTTAATTTGCATTTCCCTGATGTGAAAAATTTTTTCATATCCTTATTCCCCATATGTATATTTTATTTGAGATATATATATATATATATATATATATTTGAAATATTTGAGATATTTATTTGAGATATTTTATATATATATAAAGCTTGAAGCTGATATATATATATATATATATATATATATATATATCAGCTTCAAGCTTTGGTTGCATCAGCAATTACTGATCAAGAACCTTCAAATAAATATGCAACTAAAACTGCTCATCTTGAGCATGGTAGGATCAGATCCACAAATTCATGACTTTGGGCCCCAGTAGTCATGTACAGACATGAGAGTTGGACCACAAAAAAGGCTGAGTGCAGAAAAGCTGATGCTTTTGAACTGTGGTGCTGGAGAAGACTTTTGAGAGTCCCTTGGAATCAGTCAATCCTAAGGAAATCAACACTGAATATTCATTGGAAGAACTGATGCTGAAGCTCCAATACTTTGGCCACGTTATGCAAAGAGCCAACTCATTGGAAAACACCCTGATGCTGGGAAAGATTGAAGGCAGGAGGAGAATAGGATGACAGAGCATGAGATGGTTGAATCACACCACCAAGCCAATGGGCTTGAGTTTGGGCAAGCTCTGGGAGATGGTGAAGAACAAGGAAGCCTGGCCTGCTGCAGTCCATAGGGTTGCAAAGAGTCAGACATGACTTAGCAACTGAACAACAAAAAGGCACAGCCACAATCCATCATGTGATGGAAATAGTACATTAGGAACTGGTTCAAATAGGTTTAAAAGGCACTGATGAGAACACAGACAGGTGTCACCTCTCCTACTGCACAGACATTTCTTCCCTAGTTCACATTTAAGTCCTTTTTGCAGGATTACAACCAGATGGTGATGAAGAAGTAAACCTAGTTTACAGAAAGGTAAGTTCTGTAGAATGATGTGCGCAAAAAATGGTTGTTACTATACTGCTACTGCTAAGTCACTTCAGTCGTGTTTGACTCTGTGCGACCCCGTAGATGGCAGCCCACCAGGCTCCCCAGTCCCTGGGATCCTTCAGGCAAGAATACTGGAGTGGGTTGCCATTACCTTCTCCAATGCATGAAAGTGAAAAATGAAGTCGCTCAGTTGTGTCCGACTCTTAGCGACCCCATGGACTGCAGCCTACAAGGCTCCTCCGTCCACGGGATTTTCCAGGCAAGGGTACTGGAGTGGGGTGCCATTGCCTTCTCCGGTTGTTACTATAAAACAGCCCAAATCAGAGCTGTCCCTTAGAGAAGGACGTAAAAGGAAAATTCTCTTTACATGATGCAAATGGAAAAATGGTTTGAGAAAAAGAAAAATATACACTGACTCTTGGGCAGGGGTAAATTGCTTTGCCTCAATTGACCAGGGTCTGAAAGAACAAGATTGTAAGATTGGAAACAAGGAAGACTGAGAGTAGACATGTACATGGAGCCATGGGAGTGGGTGGAAGATGAGTGGATCTTTAACTTCCCATCAATGTCCACCAGAAAGTGTTCCCCACAGTGGAGCCACTGAACAACCATGTGGACAGAATGACTTGAGTATAAAAGGTCATCCAACCTCTACCTTCAGCCAGCTTCAAACTTAGGTATTGTACCTATAAATGGTGTGACATTTGGAGGGCACAATTGGAGTCTATGATGTCAAGCAGTGCTGAAAGTTGGAAAATAAATTTAGAACAGCTGATAGAACATGGAGATCATGGCTATTAAAATTCATTCTTAGAATCTACTGTCTTTCATATTACAAGCCATTTTTCTGGAACTTTAACAAGCCATTAATAGGAAAACGCTCAGAGGGAAATCAAGTGGACTTAGCAGGGGTCATCAATGGATCTGAGTAGTACAAAGTGTGAGCTGTAGCAGATGCTATAGGTACTTGGTTTCTGGCCCCTCAGCACACATCTTCAATGCTGAAGGCTTGGCTGAAAACACCTGAACACAGCTCTGACTGAAGTTTTTTTTCTTTTTTTCTAATTTTCAGGAACAAGCTGCCCTTGAGCACAGGGGAAACTGTTAGTGCCAGAGATCTAATTCTGGAACTGGGTCTCAACTTAAAAAAGATGGTGAACTGGTTGATCAAAACTCCAGTGTCTTCATCACTCACCAACAATCACTCCAAGAAATGAGCTCTCTTTCCCCCAGAATTCTCAGTGGTATTGAGCTCCAGTTGCTCAGAGTGGTACCTGACTTGACAAGTACTGCCCTTCCCTTTCCTTTCTGGGATCACTTACCAAATAAACCACTGTAATAATTTCCTCATCTCAACATTTTGGAGAATCTAACCCAAGGCACACACTTATGAACAATGTATCCTTTGCAACTTGAGAAAACATCCATTTAAAATTGTTTACAGGGATGGGGATGGGGAATACATGTAAATCCATGGCTAATTCAAGTCAATGTATGACAAAAACCACTACAATATTGTAAAGTAATTAGCCTCCAACTAATAAAAATAAATGAAAAAAAATGTTTACAAATAACTCAGTTTCATACCTGGGTAATTCACCTATGTCCTGATTTTCCCAACTAGATTCTTTTTCTACTACTCCCCTATCAGTGACATCAAAATATGGAAGACTTGAAGTTCAAAGTGACAGTGCAAGAATGACCAAAATCACCATAGTGTGGTCAAACCTGATGCAAGAAGAATAAAAATCATAAATATTTACATGAATATTTTTCAATTTTTCATCTTTCAAGGATTGGTGTTTATGTTCAAAAAGGCCACAAGGGCCACAAAATACTTCCTCACTCTATTGTCATGCTTAGTCATGTCTGACTCTTTGCCACCCCATGGACTGTAGCCTGCCAGCCTCCTCTGTCCTTGGAATTTTCCAGATAAGAATACTGGAGTGAGTTGCCATTCTTTTCTCCAGGGGATCTTCCTACCCAGGGATTGAACCTGAGTCTCCAACATTGCAGGTGGATTCTTTGCCTCTGAGCCACCAGGGAAGCCCTCCCTACTCTATAGCTATGTTCAGTTATCAAGTGTAGTCACTCAGTCATGTCCGACTCTTTGTGATCCCATGGATTGTAGCTCGCCAGGCTCCTCTGTCCATGGGATTCTCCAGGGAAGAATACTGGAGTGGATTGCCTTGCCCTTCTCCAGTTATAAGGTAATATAATTTGACTTTCTGCATGTATACGGGAATGGCTACTTGAATGTATGTATATTTACATGAAAGCTAAAAAACATTTTTTTTAAATTGGGGTACAGTTGCTTCACAATGTTGCTTTAGTTTCTTCTGTACAGCAAAGTAAATCAGCCACATGTACACGTATCTCCCCTCTTCCTTGGATTTCCTTTCCATTTAGGTCACCACAGGGCATTGAATAGAGTTCCTTGTGCTAGGCAGTTTGTTCTCATTAGTTCTCTTGGTGTTGGTATAAGATGTATGCTGAATATAAAAAGTGTTCATAGGAGTTAAAATTTTCTGATCTAGTCTTCCAAACAGCATTTTAAACTCTAGAAAAATTTTCTCTTAAAAAAAATTTTAAGAGAACTTCTTTTGTATTCACATGTGAGTGGCTCTTCAAGTCAGTGCTTTTTCATGTGCATTTGCCCTATATAAAATGAGAAATTTACTTTACGTAGCAGTAATTAAAATGGTGAACATGTTTGTGAAACTCCTGTTTTTCATGATTTTGTGCAAAACTGGGGCTGTAATTAGTTTTAGGATTGCAAAGATAGATGTCACTGTCCATTAAAGCTTATAAAACCCTACCAGCTTGACAGAAACAAAATCACCAGGGCCTGGAAGTGAAGTGCTGATAACTTTCACAGAAAAGGTTTGAGAAAAGTTATGAGCTATTAATTTTACATATCTAAGCAAATAGAAGTACTAATAGAGAAGAGTAAAAATCATTGATCTTTTTGAGAGGGTAAAGGAAGGAAGGCCAGGGGTCTTCAAATGGAGGAAATAGGCTGCAAGTGTCAGACATTTTTATCTCTCTTAAGCGGCAGGAGGAAACAAACTAGTGATAATTTTTTCCTTCTTTATACACATTTAAAAGGAGGTTTCTCTTAAAATATTGTGTTGCCAAAATGACACCTGGTTTCACTTGAAGTTAACTATTCTCAAACCTTGAGTTAACCAGTGCATTTTTCTTATGGGAATGTTTGTCTTAAGCTATGTTAATGTACTATGCATTTACCCCAGACTCTGTCTTCAAGTCAGTTCTGCCTAATGGCTCAGAACCTACTTGACAAACCAGTATGTTATACTCAGATATTGTTCCCCAAATCTATGTAAATGAAACTATTTGTATGGTAATCTGCCCTTCTACAAGATTCAAGTCAATCATTTTATGGCCCTGGATGAATCATCTGGTGCCAAGATTATCCCAAAATGCATCTTATGGATGAGGGGCCTGGTGCCATTCTGAGTTTTAAGACATTCCTTTCTTTTCTTTAACAGACATCCAGCTGAAGACTAGCAGGGGGGTACTCTTTCTGCCCCCTTCTGATGCCTATGTCAGAAACTTTCTCTGTCTCCTTTATACTTTAATAAAACTTTATTACACAAAAGCTCTGAGTGATCCAGCCTCTTCTCTGGTCCTGGATTGAATTCTTCTCTGGAGGCCAAGAATCCCAGTGTCTTTTTATTCAGCAACAACCTTTCATTTTCGGCATATGTTAGATTTTGTTAATGAAACCAGGCAAGTTCTTTGAAAAGGTAAAAAACTTGAAATGTATGTCCATATCAAGTAATTCTTACATGTTCAAAATTAAAATCACTTTCTACTAACCACAGGGAGATAATTTTTCTATTGAAATAAAACATTAGCATGATAGTATTGGAAAAATTTATTTCAGATCATTTTCTGTTTGAATTTGAAAATTTGTAATTTTGTTGTTTTTTAATGTGGAATCTATCTTGGGGATTTAAATTACATTTTTCTTTCCTATTTTCTTGTTTCTGCATACATTTTCCACAGATTTTTCTTGCAAGGGAAGGTCCGGTGGGGTCTGGCTCATCAAATGGATGACGTGGATTTTTACCTTCATTGACACCTACTATCTTTTCTCCATCAATCCCCACCTAATTTCATTTTCTTCTTGTAAATTATACATTTCATGATTTATAACCTCAACTACTCCCATGTCACTATTATCAACTTTCTTCCATCATTGTTCCAATGACACTAGCACCTGGCAAGAAGACATCTGAGGAGAATTCGGACAGCTTACAGACTGTATCTGACAATCTGGAATTGTATCAATATCTTACAGGACTTGAAAGTCTTAACATTACGTTATCCATTTTTCCAAAATTTCAAGGAGCTATTTTAAACTCCCACATTATTGTCAAATACATCTCTGCCATCTCTATTATCATATTCAGTAGATGATTCTACATAGAACTTCACACAAAAAAATAAAACAGCATTTCCATGGTAGCATTTCCATGACCTGTTGAATTGTTTAACTATACAAACTCTTCCTTTATCTTCAGTGATTCTCCTCACTTTTATTTATCAGTTTTATTTTTTTCCTTTATCATTACTCTCTTTTTTAAACATATCTGGTTACTAAAACCAGTTCAATGCCTAGGATTCTTTATTTTTAATATTTATTTATTTAGTCAGTTTTGGCTGTGTCAGATCTTAGTTGCAACATGTGGGATCTTTCATTGTGGTGTGTGGGCTTTTCTCTAGTTGTGACACACAGGCTCCAGAGCATGTGGGCATGTAGTTGTGTCACTTGGGTTCTCTAGCTGTGGTGTGCAGGCTAAGTAGTTGTGGCATGGGGGCTTAGTTGTCCTGTGGCATGAGAGATCTTCCTAGACCAGGGATTGGACCTGTGTCCCCTGTCCTGGAAGGTGGATTCTTAACCACCGTACCACCAGGGAAGTCCCATTTATCATTATTTTCATTCATCAGTTTTGTTTATTATCATTATGACTCCAGTTTTGTCACTGAGTCTTCTTTATTATCTTTTCGATTGTGCTGTCCCTTCCCTTTGTCAATCTAAACCTACCCTGCTGGCAAACTTCTTTCATTCTAAGGCTTTGTCACTTCTGGACTTAAAAACACATTTGTCTCTCTCTTCCAGACTGCAGCGGTCAGTCTTCCAGACCTGCAGCAGGTTTTGTTGCTTGATTAACAATCAACTCAAACAACAACTGAAAGACACAGTTGGTACTGGATTCTCTTAGAAGAATGAAATGATGGGAATCACAGCATATCTGCATATCATTTATGGGCGCCATCACAACAGTCCAACAGTAATGCAAGGACTATTGTCTCTGAACGAATTCTTTGTAACTTTACACCTGGTTCAGTTTACTAGTTGTATGTCCTAGGGGGTTATTCACTTTATCTAAGTTCCATCATTAGAAACATCAAGTTAAAATCATACTTCACCTGGGAGAGTTTTCCCAGGAACTAAATGAGGTAAGATCACGTAGAAGAGCCTTAGTAAGTGTATGTGTGTGCTCAGTCCCTGAGTCATGGCCAACTCTTCTTGACCCCATGGACTCTAGCCCATCAAGCTCCTTTATCATGGGATTTTTCTTGGCCAGAATACTTCAGTGGGTTGCCATTTCCTTCTCCAGTGGATCTTTCCTACCCAGGGATTGAATTCATGTCTCCCACATTGGCGGGCAGATTCTTTACCACCTGGGAAGTAAGCATACAAGGGGCATTGTTAAAATTATTGGGCTGTACTACTTACAATGAACTTTTCACTATTTTGCCTTTACTCATGCTAAATCCTTTCTTCTAGGTCTATATGAAAGGTTGCTTTCTCTGTAGCTTTTCCTGATGGCCTCTTCAATTATATTTTGACAGTTCATAACCACATCCTGACTGTATCATTTTTTAAACTGTTTTGTTTATTTTTAATATGCATACACTCACTCAAAATGCACTAGCTCCTAAAGGTTTTTGTGGAATTTAGAAGCTAGTGGCTTTTAAGTGAGTGTTTGCATATTAAAAAAAAAATGTATGATAATAGTCTATACATTGTATATGAAAGGAACTAAATAAATATTTCCAAATGAGCTAACTTTAACTCAAGAATCCCTTTTCAAAGCTGTGTCAAATGAAAAAATAAGTAGAGAGAAAGCTATTGAATTTGAGAAATATAATAGATTCTGTACAGAGTAAACATTTAGAACCTGCCTGTAATGCAGGAGAGCCAGGTTTGATCCCTGGGTTAGGAAGATTCCCTGAAGGAGGGCATGACCCACTTCAGTATTCTTGCCTGGAGAATTCCATGGACAGAGGAGCCCAGCTGGCTTCAGTCCATGGGATGGCAAAGTCAGACACGACTGAGTGACTGACACTTTCACTTTCATAGAACTGTTAATTACTTGGAGGGCAAATGACCAATTCATAGGCACAATATGAAATTTTAAAAAGTATATAATATTTTGTATATACAATGTTCTTATAATGAACTCTTGTTAGAACTTAAAAAAAAAATACAGTGTTTATTATGGCAACCACTAGCCGAACATGGCTCTTGAGAACTTGAAATATCACTAGCAGCCCAAATTGAAGTATTCTATGAATGTAAAATAGACCATGAATTTAGAAGGTATATCAGGAATATAAAATATCTCATTAATAAAATTTTGTATTGATTATATATTCAAACTATATTTTAAATATACTGAATTAAATATAATACAATTAAGATTAATTTCAATTTTTCCCTTTTCCTTTACTCCATGTTACCAGTAGAAAATATATCATTACATACATAGTTTGCATTATATTACTATTGGGAAGTCTAAAAACAACAAATCAGAAGTAAAGAGGAAATTGAGTTTATTTCCAGTAGTACAGGAATGTAAAAGGATTTAATTGTAAATATGGTATAAAAAAGAATTCAGACTTGTGCCCTCTTATTCATTAATTTTTTAAAACTTTTGAAGAGTCTATTAATCTTATGTTTGCTAATTGATTTGGATTCTATTTTATTATCAAATTGCACATTTTAAAAATTGGTTTCTTTGACTTCATTTTCCAATTTTTTTTGTTTCTTCGTGCCATCAAGTAAACAAAATATGGGTTGTGTTCTGTAGGAAAGCAAACAGTTCTAAACTATTTTGCTAGTGTTGTGTCTTAATGGTTCACACACTGTAAGCATTGAAAGTGAAAAAGTGAAAGTGTTCCTTGCTCAGTCATGTCCTATTCTTTGTAATTCCATAGACTGTAGCTCACCAGGCCCCTCTGTCTATGCTATTCTCCATGAAAGAATAGTGGAGTGGTTAGCCATTCCCTTCTCCAACGGATCTTCCCCATCCAAGGATCAAACCCAGGTCTTCCACATTGCAGGCAGATTCTTTACCATCTGAGCTACTAGGGAAGCCCTATATATTAACAAAAAAACTTACAACACATTTGTTCACATTACCCTAGCAAAAATTATGGACTTCCCTGATAGCTCAATTGGTAAAGAATCCAACTGCAATGCAGGAGACCCCGGTTGGATCCCTGGGTTGGGAAGATGCCCTGGAGAAGGGAAAGTCTACCCACTCCAGTATTCTGGCCTGGAGAATTGCAAAATGTTGGACACAAATGAGCAACTTTATTTTCAGTTTCACTTTAGGAAAAATTAGTTGAATTGTAACTGAGTTGTAAATGAGATGGTTGGATGGCACCACTGACTCAATGGACATGAGTTTGAGCAAGCTCCAGGAGATGGTGAAGCACAGGGAAGACTGGTGTGCTGCAGCCCATGGGTTTGCAAGAGTTGGACACGACTGAGTGACTTTCTGTTCTCTTAAGTATCACTAATTTAGGAAAATTTGAAACTCGTTTGAAACTATCATCAACAGTTTAACATGATTTTCTCTGTATGTTGAAACCTGAGATCAGATATCACTATGCCATTTTAACTTTATTTTTGTTTACTACCCTTCTTTTTGGTACTGTTTTGTTGTTGTTCAGTTACTCAGTCATGTCCGACTCTGCAACCCCATGGACTATACAATCCATGGAATTCTCCAGGCCTGAATAGTTAAGAGTGGGTAGCCTTTCCTTTTTCAGGGAATGTTTCCAACCCAGGGATTGAACTCAGGTCTCCCACATTGCAGGCATATTCTTTACCAGCTAAGCTACCAGAAAAGCCCTAGTGATACTAAAGAATATTGTCTTTTTTTTTTTTTTTTTTTTCAATTACAAATGACTTCTCCTGGAAGGTGAATTCATATGCTTGGTTTTCAGACTTTTTTAATTACTTTAATAGAGATGATAACTGAAAAAAATGCTACAAAAATTTCAAACAAAAACCCCAGCTATGAAAAATCAGATAAATGTATGTATTTTTAGGTATATAATACATGTACCATAAAATGTACCCATTTTCAATGTATACACTCATGTAACTGCCATAAAAAATGCAAAATATTACCATCATTTTAAAAAGTTTTTTCTGTCCCCTTGAAGCCACTTTCCCTAAGTGCATGGTGTAGATAACCAACAATTTACTTTCTGCCATTATAAATTCTACTTCCTCTAGAATTTCACATAAATGGTTACTTACGGTAGGTTCCCTGAGTTGGGAAGATCCCCTGGAGGAGGAAATGGCAAACCACTCCAGTATTCTTGCCTGGAAAATCCCATGGACAGGGGAGCATGTTGGGCTACAGTCCATAGGATTGCAAACAGTCAGACACAACTGAGAACACATGTTCACACGATCAAGGTGGTAACTTATATTTTATGTCTGAAATGTTTTACTCAGCATAATTTTCCTGGAGAGTTTTGCTGTTATTGGTATAAGTAGTTTATTCATTTTCATTCCTGAATAGTACTTCAAAACCATCATTTACTTTATCCATTTGTCTGTCAATGGAAGTCTGAATAATTTCCAATTTCTTTCTTACTGTGGATAAAACTATTATGAACAATAGCATTTACATCTTGATTCATACGTATGGAATAAAAACCTACAAGTTGAATTACTGGGACGTAGGTTATATGTATGTGAAGTCGCTCAGTTGAGTCCGACTCTTTGTGACCCCATGGACTGTAGCCCACCAGGTTCGTCGGTCCATGGGATTTTCCAGGCATGAATACTGGAGTGGGTTGCCGTTTCCTTCTCCAGGGGATCTTCCCGACCCAGGGATCGAACCCAGGTCTCCTGCATTGCATGCAGATGCTTTACCATCTGAGCTACAAGGGAAGCCCCATAATATTTCTTTGAGCTTGTCTTTTTTTTGGGGGGGGGAGGGGCAAGAATACTGGAGTGAGTTGCGATTCCCTTCTCCATGAGATCTTCCCCACCCAGGGATCGAACTGATGTCTCCCACATTGTAGGCAGACACTTTACCACCTGAGCCACCAGGGAAGTCATACATATATGGATGTATATATATTTGTCAATTTTAATTAATTTTTAAAATTAAACATATACATTATTTTATATTCCCATCTTCAAACTATAAGGTATTGATAAGTTTTTTATAATTTATTCATTTTTTTAATTGAAGGATAATTGCTTTACAGAATTTTGCTGTTTTCTGTCGAACCTCAACATGAATTAGCCATAGGTATACATATATCCCCTCCCTTTTGAACTTCCCTCCCATCTCCCTCCCCATCCCACCCCTCGAGGTTGATACAGAGTCCCTGTTTGAGTTTTCTGATCCATACAGCAAATTCCTGTTAGCTATCTATTTTACATATGGTAATGCTAGTTTCCATGTTACTGTTTACATATATCTCAAACTCTCCTCCCCTCTCCCAATAACCATTGTCTATTCTCTATGTCTATTTCTCCATTGCTGCCCTGTAAGTAAATTCTTCAGTTGGATATTTCTAGGTTCCGTATATATGCATTAGAAGATGATATTTACCTTTCTTTTTCTGACTTACTTCACTCTGTATAATAGGGTCTAGGTTCATCCACCTCATTAGAACTGACTCAAATATGTTGCTTTTTGTGTCTGGGTAATGTTATATTCTGTATACGCACCACAACCTCTTCACCCATTCGTGTGTAGATGGACATTTATGTTGATTCTGTGTTCTAGCCATTGCAAAGAGTGCGGCAATGAACAATGGGATACATGTGTCTTTTTCAATTTTGGTTTCCTCAGGTTATACGCCTAGGAGTGGGATTGCTGGAACATATGGAGGTTTCATTCCTAGTTTTTTAAAGGAATCTCTATACCGTCTTCCAGAGTGGCTGTATCAATTTTCACTCCCACCAACAGTGCAAGAGTGCTCCCTTTTCTCCACACCCTCTCCAGCAATTTGTTTGTAGACTATTTGATGATGGCCATTCTGACCAGTGTGAGGTGATAACTCATTGTAGTTTTGATTTACGTTTCTCTAGTAATTAGCGATGTTGAGCCTCTTTACATGTGTTTGTTCGCCATCTGTATGTCTTCTTTGGAGAAGCGTCTGTTTAGGTCTTTCCCCACTTTTTGATTGGGTTGTTTGTTTTTCTGGTATTGAGTTGTATGAGCTGCTTGTCCATTTTGGAAATTAATCCTTCATCAGTTGTTTCATTTGTTCTTATTTTCTCCCACACTGAGGTTTTTCTTTTCACTTGGCTTCTAGTTTCCTTTGCTGTGCAAAAATGTTTAAGTTTAATCAGGTCCCACTTGTTTACTTCTGTTTTTACTTCCATTACTCTAGGTGGTGGATCATAGAGGATCTTGCTTTGATTAATGTAACCGAGTATTCTCCCTATGTTTTCCTCTAAGAGTTTTATAGTTTCTGGGTACATTTAGGTCTTTAATTCATTTTGAGTTCATCTTTTTGTATGGTGTTAGGAAGTGTTCTAATTTCATTCTTTTACATGTACCTGCCCAGTTTTCCCAGCACCATTTATTGAAGAAGCTGCCTTTGCCCCATTGTATATTCTTGCTTCCTTGGTCAAATTAAGGTACCCATAGGTGAGTGGGTTTATTTCTGTGTTCTCCATCTTGTTCCACAGGCCTATATTTCTCTTTTTGTGCCAGTGCCATACTGTCTTGATGACTGTAGCTTTGTACTATAATCTGAAGTTGGGAAGTTTGATTACTCTGGTTTCAATCTTCTTTCTCAAGACTGCTCTAGCTATTCAGGGTCTTTTGTGTTTCCATATGAATGGTGAAACTTTTTGTTCTAGTTTGGTGAAAAATGCCATTGGTAATTTGATAGGGATCACATTGAATGTGTAGATTGCATTTTGTAGTATTATCATTTTCAAAAGATTGATTCTTCCTGCCCAGGAACATGGAATATCTCTCCATCCGTTTATCCATCTCTTTCAATAGTGTCTTATAATTTTCTGTGTACAGTTCTTTTATCTCCTTAGGTGAGTTTATTCCTACATATTTTATTCTTTTTGCTGCAGTGGTGAGTGCGATTGATTCCCTAATTGCTCTTTCTGATTTTTCATTGTTAGTATGTAGAAATACAAGTGATTTCCGTGTATTGATTGTGTATCCTGCAACTTTGTGAAATTCAATGCTTAGCTCTAGTAATTTTCTGCTACTATCTTTGGGGTTTTCTACGTACAGGATCATGTCACTTGCAAACAGCGACAGCTTTGCTTCTTCTTTTTGGATCTGGATTCCTTTTATTTCTGTTTTTCTTTGATTGATGCAGCTAGGACTTCCCGTACTATGCTGAATAATAGTGGTGAAAGTGGACACCCTTGTCTTCTTCCTGATCTTAGGGGGAATGCTTTCAGATTTTCACCCTTGAGGATAATGCTTGCTGTAGGCTTATCGTATATGGCCTTTACTATGTTGAGGTAGGTTCCTTCTATGCCCATTTTTTGAAGAGTTTTAATCATAAATGGGTGCTGAATTTTGTCAAAGGCTTTTTCTGCATCTCTTGAGATAAGCATATGGTTTTTATCTTTCAATTTTTTAATATGCTGTATCACACTGATTGCTTTGCACATATTGAAGAATCCTTGCATTCCTGGAATGAACCCAACTTGATCATGGTATATGAGCTTCTTGAGGTGTTGCTGAATTCTGTTGGTTAAAATTTGTTGAGGATTTTTGCATCTATGTTCGTCAGTGATATTGGACTATAGTTATCTCTTTTTGTGTTGTCTTTGCCTGGTTTTGGTATCAGGGTGGTGGTGGCCTCATAGAATGAGTTCGGGAGTGTTCCTTCCTCTGGAATTTTTTGAAAGAGTCTTAGAAGAATAGGCATTAGCTGTTCTCTAAATGTTTGATAGAATTCTCCTGTGAAGCCATCTGGTCCTGGGCTTTTGTTTTTTTGGGAGATTTTTTAATCACAGCTTCAATTTCAGTGCTTGTTAAGTGGGTTGTTCATAATTTCTATTTCTTCCCAGTTCAGTCTTGGAAGATTGAGCTTTTCTAGGATAATCTGTCCATTTCTTCCAGGTTATCCATTTTATTGCCATATAGTTGTTCACAATAGTCTCCCATAATCCTCCGCATGTCTGCATTGTCTGTTGCAACCTCTCCTCCCTCATTTCCAATCCTGTTGATTTGATTTCCTCTCCCTTCTTCCCGATGAGTCTAACCAGAGGCCCGTCAATTCTGTCCATCCTCTCAAAGAACCAGCCCCTAGCTCAATTCATTAATCCTTACTATTGTTTACTGTTTCTTTCATCTCTCTTTCATTCATCTCTGCTCTGATCCTCATGATCTCCCTCCCTCTATTAATTTTGGTTGTTGTTGTTGTTTCTGTCCTTTTTCCCACTTGTTCCGGGTGCAAAGCCAGGCTGTCCATTCAATGTTTATGTTGTTTCTTGAGGTAGAATTGCACTGCTATAAATCTCCCTCCCAGAACTGTCCCCGCCACATCCCACAGGTCCTGAGTTGTCATATTTTCATTGTCATTTGTTTCTAGAAACTTCTTGATTTCCCTTTTGATTTCTTCAGCAACCCTTTGGTTATTTAGAAAGGTATTGTCTAATCTCCACGTGTTTGTGTTTTTTACACTTCCCTTCTTGTAGTTGATATCCAGGCCTATAGTGTTGTGTTTGAAAAAGATGTCTGATACACTTTCAACTCTCTCAAGTTTACTGAGGTTTGATTTGAGACCCAAGATGTGGTCTGTCCTGGAGAATGTTCCATGTGCTCTTGAGAAGAAGGTGTGTTCTTCTGCATTTGGATGGAATGTTCTGAGGATATCAATGAGATCCATCTCATGTAATGTATCATTTAAGACTTGTGTTCCCTTATTGACCCTGCATCTTGGTGATCTGTCTATTGGCATGAGTGGAGTGCTAAACTCTCCTACTAGGATTGTGTTACTGTCAATATCTCCTTTTATGTCTGCTAGTGTTGTCTTATGTATTGAGGTGCTCCTATGTTGGGTGCATAGATATTTAGAATTGTTAGGTCCTCCTCTTGGATTATTCTTCTGATCATTATGTAGTGTCCCTCTGAAAGGTTGTTGCTGAACCACGCATAGACGCCAGGATTCTTGATCTCCAGAGGAGAAGAATTCAATCTGGGACCAGAGACGAGGCTTGATCACTAAGAGCTTTTGTGTAATAAAGTTTTATTGAAGTATAAAGGAGATAGAGCACGCTTCTGACATAGACATCAGAAGGGGGCAGAGAGAGTACCCCCTTGCTAGTGTTAGCCATGGAGTTATGTACTCGTTCATTAGCTATTACAGTGAATCAAAAGGATGTCTGGAGGTTGTAAGACCTCACTAGGCCTACTCCCATAATTTACACCTTAAGATAACAGGAATAGCCAGAAGTCTCTTTTTTCCAGAGACTGTCCTCAAGCAGGATACATTATTGTTATATAATCCTAAGGAATTTAGACAGACAAAAGGGTTTGTCCTTTCTTCCTCCTTGAGAATTCCAGACCCCTCTCTCCTTGGGGACCCCTGGACTTCTTATCAATCTGCCTAGGATTTGACTCTCTCACTTCCTTATCTCTTGTAATCTTTATTTTAAGGTCTATCTTTTCTGATATGAGGATTGCTACTCCAGCCTTCTTTTGCTTCCCATTTGCATGAAATGCATTTTTTCCATCCTCTCACTTTCAGTCTATATGTGTCTTTAGGTCTGAAATGGGTTTCTTCTAGACAGCACATATATGGGTCTGGTTTTTGTATCCATTCAGCCAGGCTGTGTCTTTTGGTTGGAGCATTTAATCCTTTTACATTTAAATTAGTTATTGATATATATGTTCTTACTGCCATTTTCTTAATTGTTTGGGATTGATTTGTAGATCTTTTTCTTCTCGTGTGTTTCTTGACTATATAAGTCCCTTCAACATTTGTTGCAGAACTGGTTTGGTGGTATTGAATTCCTTTAACTTTTGCTTGTCTGAAAAGCTTTTGATTCCTCCATCAATTTTGAATGAGATCCTTGTTGGCTACAGTGATCTTGGTTGTAGATTTTTCACTTTCAGCACTTTAAATATACCCTGCCATTCCCTTCTGGCCTGCAGAGTTCCTGCTGAAAGATCAGCTGTTAAACCTGTGAGGTTTCCCTTGTTTGTTACCTGTTTTTTTCCCTTGTGGCTTTTAATATTCTTTCTTGGTGTTTAGTCTTTGTTAGTTTGATTAGTATGTGTCTTGGCATGTTTCTCCTTGGGTTTCTCCTGTATGGGACTCTGTTCCTCTTGGACTTGATTGACTATTTCCCTTTCCACGTTGGGGATATTTTCAACTATAATCTCTCCAAAAATTTTCTCATTCTCTTTCTTTTTCCCTTCTTCTTCTGGGACCCCTATAATTCAAAGGTTGGTGCATTTGATATTGTCCCAGAGGTCTCTGAGACTATCCCCAGTTCTTTTCATTCTGTTTACTTTATTCTGCTCTTCAGAAGTTATTTCCACCATTTTATCTTCCCGCTCACTGATTCGTTCTTCTGTTTCAGGTGTTCTGCTATTGATTCCTTCCAGAGTATTTTTAATTTCAGTTGTTTGTCTCTGTATGTTTATTTTTTAATTCCTCTTTGTTAATTGTTAATCGATCCTTGCATTTTCTCCATTCTCTTTTCAAGGTTTCTGACCATCTTTACCATCATTATTCTGAATTCTTTTCCAGGCAGTTTGCCTATTTGATCTTCATTTATTTGGACTTCTGTGTTTCTAATTTGTACCTTCATTTGTGTAGTATTTCTCCGCCTTTTCATTACATTGTTTTTTAACCTACTGTGTTTGAGGTCTCCTTGTCCCAGGCTTCGAGGCTGAATTCTTTCTTCCTTTTGGCTTCTGCCCTCCCAAGTTTGGTCCAGTGGTTTGTGTAAGCTTCATATAGGGTGAGATTTGTGGTAATGCTTTTTTTTTTTTTCCTTCTGTTTGTTTGTCTTTCCTCTGATGGGCAAGGCTGAGTGAGGTGTTAATCCTGTCTGCTGATGGTTGGGTTTGCATTTTTGTTTTGTTTGATGTTTAGACGAGGCATCCTGCACAGGGTGCTACTGGTGGTTGAGTGAGGCCAGGGCTTGTGTCCAAGTGGTTTCCTTTGTGTGAGTTCTTGCTGTTTGATACTCCCGAGGGTTAGTTCTCTGCTAGCCTAGGGTCTTGGAGTCAGTGCTCCCACTCCCAAATCTCAGGGCTTGATCTCAAATTTTGTGTGGTTCTATATATTGCTTTCTGCTGGCCAGGTACTTCTGTCTGCTCTCAGCTGGTGTTCTGCATGCACCTCTGTGTCTGAAGGCGTATTCCAGATGTATCCATGGAGAGAGATGTACTCTACATCCACCTACTACTCTGCCAACTTCCCTACTGCAATAAAGCATTTACTTTTATAAATTTAGATCTAAACAGTAACTTTAACTTTCCCCAAAATGTCATTGTTTCACTATTAATTGAATTATCTTTTGTATTAGTTGTTCAGATTAAATAGAGCATTTGATTCAATATATTTAACAGGAAACAATTTTTTTAATGTAAATACATGTTATGTATGTAAATTTGATTTTTTTCTTAATACTGTTTTCTCTCAATTCCTCTCACTATTTTACACAAAGGCAGCCTTTATTATCATTTTCTATGACTTATGATAATGTTGTAATGTGTTTGTGTTTTTCCATGTGTACAGAAAAAAATGAGTATTAGCTAGATACCTTTGTATACATAGCAGTTTATAATAGTGAACATGTTAAAGTATAATTATTATAAAAATTATTTTTCCTTCTTTCCTTTTCTGCTTCATATACTAATACAGTGAATACCCATATAGCAAAATAAAAACCCCTTATATATAATGTTAAATAGACATATATATATATCATATTGCACATATTTTATGCACAATGTGATAAAGAATGATATGGTAAAATGATATGCAGATTCTATATCATAAAATATCAGTGTAAATGAAAATATTTGATACTTGGAGATATTATTAAGACTAAATGGACCTTTAGTTGGTTAACTGGACTGAGAAGGAGTTTGGAGAATTTATGATAAAAAATTTTAAATGACTCCTGTGTCTTCGGATTTTACAATTGTTTACTTATGCCATTGCAAGATCATAAATAGAATAGATGTAGATTTGAGGGAAGATGGCCATGCTGCTGCCACACTCAAAATTGGGTAATGTTTGACTCCATGATACTGGGAAAGATTGAGGTCAGGAGGAGAATTGGGTGACAGAGGATGAGACGGTTGGACAGCATCACCAACTCGGTGGACATGGAAACTATGGGAGATAGTAAAGGACAGGGAAGCCTGGCGTGCTGCTGTCCACAGGACTGCAAAGAGTTGGATAGGACTTAATGACTAAACAACAGCAGCAGCAACCCTAGAAACATGTCATGATTAAAAAAAAAAAATCTCCAAGAGATTCTCCAGAACATACGACTCCCTGCTATACATGCATGCACACATGCACACACAATAGTCACTCACACTTCAATTAACAAAACAAAAAGAAACATTCTGTAGTGGGGAAAAAAACAAGAATTAAAAGCATAGCAACAAGATTGAGTGTGTCCTTAGGAAGATTACATTTATTTCTTTTCCCAAAGGGATAAGTATTTTCTATCCTGGATTGGTTGAGATTTTCAGAAAAAAAAGATAATAATTAAAATGATAATTTTATGTTTTTTAACTTCCCCTTTCTAAATACCTGGCATCCAGTATCTTTAAATTCTTCCTTAAATGTATTTGCATTTATGGTTTTCCTTTAAAATATAATATATTATGTCAACTATATGACAATAAATGAATATGTATATATATGCAGTATAAAATTTTATCTGTCAGATCCTAAGATTTAAAGTGACTTCTAAAATGTATTTATCAAGTCTATAGTAGGTCACAAAAATATCTATTCTCTCACAAGAAGAATGGAGACACCTTCCCAGTAAAAACTTTAAATAGAGTAAATGGGTTTACTTTCCCCAAAAGTCATTTAAAATCTGGCAAAAGAATGCTTTCTAATTATCATTTCAATGGTTTTTGTTTGAAACAAAGCAGTTCATAGCAACTTTCATATTGAAAGCTTTAGGAATTCCTAATTTATATACAGACAGCTGAGACAAGCTTGTCATACCAGAGCAGTCTCAGTGGAACTTGTGAGTCACAGGGCTGTCACTTCTGCTTTACTAAATTTCAAAGTTATACCAGGTTACAGGAAAACTGTCATGTGAAAGAGACACACTCTCTGAGTCAGGGGAAAGAATAAATAATCCCTCTACCCTCACTCCAGAGCACTTCTGTTTCTCTAGCTCGTCTTTAAATAGCCAGCACCTAGTACTGGAAACCAATAAGAGATCAATAAATGGACTGAACTGTATGTGACTGGACTGAGATAACTTATCTGTAAGCCATGAAAAACAATAGTTCCCTGCACACAGAGACTGTAGAACTTCTTGCTGCAGGTGGTTTAAGTTGCTAAGGGGAAGTTACATTTAGTATTGCCTTACATAAAGCAGTATGGATGGCCCTGGAGTAAGAGTGACCTGGTTTTGAATCCCACTTCCACCATTCTTATGATCGTTGGTAAATAATTTAAATTCTCTGAGCTTCACTTTTCTCACAAAAGTGAGAGGAGGAAAAGAAGATGATTTTCCATTGATATCATTCAGGGATGAGATCTTATTCCTAGAATCTTTGCTTATAAAAGCCATTCTTCTTGCCAAATCTTTGGAGAAATGAAGGGACTTGATTGACACTTAGCCTCAAAATTGTTAAAATATAATTACTATGGTAGAGACTTCAAAATCTGTCACTTTAATGATGCAAAAGTTGCTTCTGAATATCATTTTTGGACATAGTATCACTATCACTGTATTCTTTATGGGGCAATTATTCCCAAATTCAGAAACCAGGACCCAGAAAATTACAGGAAGAATATGCAAATATTTATTTTAACCTAATGATGGAGAAAAGGTTATAAAAATGAAATTTTAAAATGAATATATATTTCTAAGTAAGCTTAAAATTTGGAAAATATACCAATAGGAATTTATTGTTCCTATAGATTACCTGGTGGGATTACTTTGTGAGAGCTTGTAAGAGATGAAGTTTAACACTAAAATAGAAAATGGGGATTGTGAAGGCAATTCATGAGAGTAGGATTATACTCATAGCAGAATAAGGGTCTTCCTGAGTTGTGTGTGTGTGCACGCGCGCGCATACACACACACACACACACACACACACTGTCCCTACATGGAGGGAGGGTTTTCAATTCAGAAGCAGTAAATTATGGCTGAGCATTGTGGACTCCAAGATCAAATCTTTACCTAGTTCCAAATTTATCTGGATTCCTATGCATTTCAAAGACCATCAGATACTAACGGGAAGAAAATAAGGGCCTTCAATCATATTGTGCCTTCCATTGTCTGTCTAAAACTTCTAAGAATCTCATACCACAAATTAGCATCAAATTATGCTTGCTGATCTTCCTAGATTCTTTCCTTCAATTCCAAGATAACCATTTCTTCTGCCTATACAAGGTATCTATATATCTTCAAAGGAAGAACAAGGTTGCTCAGTCAGAGGAGCAGTGTTTTTTTCCAGGCTGAATTAGCATTCAACATCTTAGAATTTTACTCAAAGTAAAACAGACATTGTTTTACATAACTGTTAATTGCCCATACTCCCCAAAATCAAAAAAATAATTAATCAAAAAATTAATATAAAATTAATCAAAGTTTTTTTAAACGTAGGTAAGGTTTTCTTCATGTCTGCACTGTAAACTCATGTTCTGTGCCATGCTAAGTTCGCTTGGGTCATGCCTGACACTTTGCCACCCCATGGACCATAGACTTTCAGTCTCCTCTGTTCACGAGATTCTGCAGACAAGAAAACTGGAGTGGGTTGCCATGCCCTCCTCCAGGGAATCTTCCTGACCCAGGGATCAAATCCATGTCTCCTGCTCTCCTGCATCGCAGGTGGATTCTTTGCCACTGAGTCACCAGGAATCCCATAAACCCATGTAGTACTCATGATGTTGTTATCTCAAAATTATCCAGGTTCTCATACCTCATATTATGTAGGAAGATTTTGAATCAAAATTTGTGAAATCCTTTCAATCTTGTATGTTATATGCATTCATTCATCAACCATTTTTTAGTATTTATGGTCCATTTCATTTGGTGAAAATTGGAAAAAGATTTGGAAACATTAAATGACTTCACTTTTAGCAGAGCAACCACAAGATAGCTTAAGATAGATGAGTAGTGGATCAATATATTTGTCTTTCCCTGTCTAACTTACTTCACTTAGTTTGACAATCTCTAGGCCCATCTGTGTTGTGGGAAATGACATTATTTCACTCTTTTTTTATGGCTGAGTAATACTCTATTGTGTATACACACACACACACACACACACACACACACACACACACATATATATATATGACATCTTTATACATTCATCTGTTAGTGAACATTTAGGTTCCATGTCTTGGCTATTATAAATACTGCTTCATTAAGCATTGAGATGTACGTATCTTTTCAAATTATGGTTTTCTTCAGATATATGCCCAGAAGTGGGATTGCAGGATCATACTGTAGCTCTATTTTTTGTTCTTTAAGGAACCTTTATAATATTCTCCATAGTGGCTGTGCCAATTTACATTCCTACCAAAAATGTAAGAGGGGTCCTTTTTCTCCAATCCTCTCCAGCATTTTATTTATTTATTTATTTATTTTTGGTAGAATTTTTGGTGATGGCCATTCTGACTGGTGTGAGGTGATACATCATTCTAGTTTTGATTTGTATTTCTCTATTAATTAGTGATATTGAACATCTTTTCACGTGCTTTTTGGCTATCTGTATGTCTTTGGATAAATGTCTGTTTAGATTTTCTCCAGTGGTTTCTTAAGCCACCTGATCTGTGGCCTAAGAAAATAAATTGATATCTCTAACATTCATATGTTGATATAAATAAAAATATTACTTTATTAAATGTTTCAGATATTCAAGGACATTATAGAAGCCACACTATATTTTTTTCATTTTCCAACTCCCATCAAAATGCTTACTGTTCTCTAGTTAGCTCTCCCTCAGTAGAAACAGGATTCAGCTTAGAGTGCTGCTCACCTCCTGTGAACTGTGAACTGGCACCTGTTGATCTCATTTTTAGTTGTTTCACTTGTTCCCACTGGAAGAAAAAAAACATTACAATCAGCCTGGAACTCAAAAGAAAATAATTACATAATAAGTGATTTCAGAAATAAAAATTTAACTTTTAATTTATAATAGATGTGTAAGATACTCACCTATTAGAATGACTAAAATTTAAAAATATAAAATTTGTTATGATGTCTAAAATAAGGACTATAAGAAACAAATTATGTGAGAACAAAATGGTGGAGGAGTAGGTGGACGTGGTGTACATCTCTCTCCATGGATACATCAGGAATATACCTTTAGACACAGAAATGCATGCAGAACACCAGCTGAGAGTCAACAGGAGTATCTGACCAGTGGAAAAGAACATATAGAACCATGTAAAACTCGGTAGGATGAAGGAACTAGGGGGAAAAACAGGAGTGTTAGTAGGACTGGACCTGCCCTTGGTAGGTAGTAGAACTGAAGCAGGGTCTGATCCCCACATCAGGGCTATTGTCTGAATCGGAGGAGAAACATTCAAGACTGAGAGTAAAACAACTGATCTGTGGCAGCCTAAATGGAATGAGAATCAGACAGTCCTTGCAGCACTCATACATGCCCCAGAGAAGTATGCAGGTCCCCTGGAAGGTGCAGCAGCTGGGAGCTAGAGTTTAGGGATTGTGGAGCAATCCCAGGGTGAGGGCTGCTTTTGACTGCAGAGAGACGAATCAAGGGGATGTGAGGGAGGAGATTATGGTGGGATATGCCTGTGGAGGAAAACTGGGCAGCCATGGAAGCAAGGCGATACTGCTGAGTCATGCGTAGGGGGTGGAGCCAATACCATAGCCTCTCTGTCCCCACACATCAGCATGGGCAGCTGAACAATAGAGAGGCTGGCCCATCAAACACCTGATGTACTGAACTACAGAGCAGGACCCCACCCAGGGTGCTCCTTTAAGTGCCTGAAGCGCCAGTCTACAGTAGGACCCCAGCCAGGGGGTCCCGTCTATATGCCTGACATGCCAAACAACAGAGAAGGACCCTAGGCAAGGAGCCCTCTAAGTCCCTGAATGGGCAGAACTGCAAAGAAAGACTGGTCAAAGAGGCCTTCTGATCGCCAGCTACAAGAGGATCGAAAAAGACTCTGCTAGGGTCATAACTCATGGGGAAGAGGCAGTCTGTGTCCCTGCACACTTTGTGCCACCAAGATCCCTGCAAGCCAAGTAGCTGTGACACCTTCACACTCAACTCTCACTGGGGCAGAGCTGCCATAGGCAAAAAAAAAAAATAAAATAATAATAATAATCTTGCATCTATGCATACAGAGTTGCTTCAGTCCTGTCCAACTCTTTGCAACCCTGTAGAGTGTGGTCTGCCAGACTTCTCTGTCAGGGGTTTTCTCCAGGCAAGAATACTAGAGTCTATTTGCCAATACTGGTTGCCGTACCCTTCTAGAGCACTATATTTCCTGCTGTCCTAGCTGTCACCTCCTGAGTGCCTGGTGCTGCCAGAAGCCCTGAAACCCAAGCAACTGCACCACCTCCACACCTGGTCCTCACAGGGCTAAACCCAAGTCCTCCAGGGCAGCCTCAGGAGCAAACCCCAGTGGACAACCCACATGTAGAGGTGGAAATAAAACCACAATTGAAACCCAGGGGCAATGTGGCTAAGAAAGAAGACCCAAAACCTTCCCAGCAGCTGTACAAGATGCAGATTCAATCCACATGATCTACTAGGCAGACTCTGTCTATTGAATATATAAAAGGACATTGAGAGCTCCCACAAAAGAAAACCCACTAGCTCTGATAGCTGTGGACACTGGAGGCAAGAACACACAGGAGTAGGACCAGGTTAGAATCTGAGCTGCCCCAAAACATGTCCAGAGGTCAGCACAGTTTTGGAGAGCATACAAGGGAGATGAGGTGGACTATGACTCCCAGCAAGGGAAAGCACACTAGAGCAGTGACTCAAAAAAAAAAAAAAAAAAAAAATCATTATTCTTATGATTTGACTTGTTCTGTAGATGCTTTTGGATTGTTTGTTTGTTTGTTTTCCTTTTTCTCCCCTTTCTGTTTTAGGTGTTGATTGTATCGGCACTATGAAATCTAAAAAAGCACTTGAGCTTTATATTTTTTCTCAGTCACCTTAAAAAAATTTTTTTTTATTATAAACTTCTGCCTCTACATTGGGCTTTTGCAGTTCTGTGGATATTTCATTCTTTAAAAAAAAATTTTAAACCTACTATAATTTTTTTCTACATTTATTCTTTCTTTTCTTTTCCTACTATTCTTTTCTCCTTTCAGTTAATCTTTAATATATATAAATCTTCTTTATCTACCTCTATTTAACTTTACATATATCTTCTCTTTCCTTTCTCAACCAACCCAAGATAGAAAATACTTATCCCTTTGGGAAAAGAAATAAATGTAATCTTCCTAAGGACACACTCAATCTTGTTGCTATGCTTTTAATTCTTGTTTTTTTCCCCACTACAGAATGTTTCTTTTTGTTTTGTTAATTGAAGTGTGAGTGACTATTGTGTGTGCATGTGTGCATGCATGTATAGCAGGGAGTCGTATGTTCTGGAGAATCTCTTGGAGATTTTTTTTTTTTAATCATGACATGTTTCTAGGGTTGCTGCTGCTGTTGTTTAGTCATTAAGTCCTATCCAACTCTTTGCAGTCCTGTGGACAGCAGCACGCCAGGCTTCCTTGTCCTTTACTATCTCCCATAGTTTCCATGTCCACCGAGTTGGTGATGCTGTCCAACCGTCTCATCCTCTGTCACCCAATTCTCCTCCTGACCTCAATCTTTCCCAGTATCATGGAGTCAAACATTACCCAATTTTGAGTGTGGCAGCAGCATGGCCATCTTCCCTCAAATCTACATCTATTCTATTTATGATCTTGCAATGGCATAAGTAAACAATTGTAAAATCCGAAGACACAGGAGTCATTTAAAATTTTTTATCATAAATTCTCCAAACTCCTTCTCAGTCCAGTTAACCAACTAAAGGTCCATTTAGTCTTAATAATATCTCCAAGTATCAAATATTTTCATTTACACTGATATTTTATGATATAGAATCTGCATATCATTTTACCATATCATTCTTTATCACATTGTGCATAAAATATGTGCAATATGATATATATATATGTCTATTTAACATTATATATAAGGGGTTTTTATTTTGCTATATGGGTATTCACTGTATTAGTATATGAAGCAGAAAAGGAAAGAAGGAAAAATAATTTTTATAATAATTATACTTTAACATGTTCACTATTATAAACTGCTATGTATACAAAGGTATCTAGCTAATACTCATTTTTTTCTGTACACATGGAAAAACACAAACACATTACAACATTATCATAAGTCATAGAAAATGATAATAAAGGCTGCCTTTGTGTAAAATAGTGAGAGGAATTGAGAGAAAACAGTATTAAGAAAAAAATCAAATTTACATACATAACATGTATTTACATTAAAAAAATTGTTTCCTGTTAAATATATTGAATCAAATGCTCTATTTAATCTGAACAACTAATACAAAAGATAATTCAATTAATAGTGAAACAATGACATTTTGGGGAAAGTTAAAGTTACTGTTTAGATCTAAATTTATAAAAGTAAATGCTTTATTGCAGTAGGGAAGTTGGCAGAGTAGTAGGTGGATGTAGAGTACATCTCTCTCCATGGATACATCTGGAATACGCCTTCAGACACAGAGGTGCATGCAGAACACCAGCTGAGAGCAGACAGAAGTACCTGGCCAGCAGAAAGCAATATATAGAACCACACAAAATTTGAGATCAAGCCCTGAGATTTGGGAGTGGGAGCACTGACTCCAAGACCCTAGGCTAGCAGAGAACTAACCCTCGGGAGTATCAAACAGCAAGAACTCACACAAAGGAAACCACTTGGACACAAGACCTGGCCTCACTCAACCACCAGTAGCACCCTGTGCAGGATGCCTCGTCTAAACAATAAACAAAACAAAAATACAAACCCAACCATCAGCAGACAGGATTAACACCTCACTCAGCCTTGCCCATCAGAGGAAAGACAAACAAACAGAAGGAAAAAAAAAAAAGCATTACCACAAATCTCACCCTATATGAAGCTTACACAAACCACTGGACCAAACTTGGGAGGGCAGAAGCCAAAAGGAAGAAAGAATTCAGCCTCGAAGCCTGGGACAAGGAGACCTCAAACACAGTAAGTTAAAAAACAATGTAATGAAAAGGCGGAGAAATACTACACAAATGAAGGTACAAATTAGAAACACAGAAGTCCAAATAAATGAAGATCAAATAGGCAAACTGCCTGGAAAAGAATTCAGAATAATGATGGTAAAGATGGTCAGAAACCTTGAAAAGAGAATGGAGAAAATGCAAGGATCGATTAACAATTAACAAAGAGGAATTAAAAAATAAACATACAGAGACAAACAACTGAAATTAAAAATACTCTGGAAGGAATCAATAGCAGAACACCTGAAACAGAAGAACGAATCAGTGAGCGGGAAGATAAAATGGTGGAAATAACTTCTGAAGAGCAGAATAAAGTAAACAGAATGAAAAGAACTGAGGATAGTCTCAGAGACCTCTGGGACAATATCAAATGCACCAACCTTTGAATATAGGGGTCCCAGAAGAAGAAGGGAAAAAGAAAGAGAATGAGAAAAATTTTGGAGAGATTATAGTTGAAAATATCCCCAACGTGGAAAGGGAAATAGTCAATCAAGTCCAAGAGGAACAGAGTCCCATACAGGAGAAACCCAAGGAGAAACATGCCAAGACACATACTAATCAAACTAACAAAGACTAAACACCAAGAAAGAATATTAAAAGCCACAAGGGAAAAAAACAGGTAACAAACAAGGGAAACCTCACAGGTTTAACAGCTGATCTTTCAGCAGGAACTCTGCAGGCCAGAAGGGAATGGCAGGGTATATTTAAAGTGCTGAAAGTGAAAAATCTACAACCAAGATCACTGTAGCCAACAAGGATCTCATTCAAAATTGATGGAGGAATCAAAAGCTTTTCAGACAAGCAAAAGTTAAAGGAATTCAATACCACCAAACCAGCTCTGCAACAAATGTTGAAGGGACTTATATAGTCAAGAAACACACGAGAAGAAAAAGATCTACAAATCAATCCCAAACAATTAAGAAAATGGCAGTAAGAACATATATATCAATAACTAATTTAAATGTAAAAGGATTAAATGCTCCAACCAAAAGACACAGCCTGGCTGAATGGATACAAAAACCAGACCCATATATGTGCTGTCTAGAGGAAACCCATTTCAGACCTAAAGACACATATAGACTGAAAGTGAGAGGATGGAAAAAATGCATTTCATGCAAATGGGAAGCAAAAGAAGGCTGGAGTAGCAATCCTCATATCAGAAAAGATAGACCTTAAAATAAAGATTACAAGAGATAAGGAAGTGAGAGAGTCAAATCCTAGGCAGATTGATAAGAAGTCCAGGGGTCCCCAAGGAGAGAGGGGTCTGGAATTCTCAAGGAGGAAGAAAGGACAAACTTTTTTGTCCGTCTGCATTCCTTAGCATTATATAATAATAATGTATCCTGTTTGAGGACAGTCTCTGGAAAAAAGAGACTTCTGGCTATTCCTGTTATCTTAAGGTGTAAATTATGGGAGTAGGCCTAGTGAGGTCTTACAACCTCCAGACATCCTTTTGATTCACTGTAATAGCTAATGAACGAGTACATAACTCCATGGCTAACACTAGCAAGGGGGTACTCTCTCTGCCCCCTTCTGATGTCTATGTCAGAAGCGTGCTCTATCTCCTTTATACTTCAATAAAACTTTATTACACAAAAGCTCTTAGTGATCAAGCCTCGTCTCTGGTCCCAGATTGAATTCTTCTCCTCTGGAGATCAAGAATCCTGGCGTCTATGCGTGGTTCAGCAACAACCTTTCAGAGGGACACTACATAATGATCAGAGGAACAATCCAAGAGGAGGACCTAACAATTCTAAATATCTATGCACCCAACATAGGAGCACCTCAATACATAAGACAAACACTAGCAGACATAAAAGGAGATATTGACAGTAACACAATCCTAGTAGGAGAGTTTAGCACTCCACTCATGCCAATAGACAGATCACCAAGATGCAGGGTCAATAAGGGAACACAAGTCTTAAATGATACATTAGATGAGATGGATCTCATTGATATCCTCGGAACATTCCATCCAAATGCAGAAGAACACACCTTCTTCTCAAGAGCACATGGAACATTCTCCAGGACAGACCACATCTTGGGTCTCAAATCAAACCTCAGTAAACTTGAGAGAGTTGAAAGTGTATCAGACATCTTTTTCAAACACAACACTATAGGCCTGGATATCAACTACAAGAAGGGAAGTGTAAAAAACACAAACACGTGGAGATTAGACAATACCTTTCTAAATAACCAAAGGGTTGCTGAAGAAATCAAAAGGGAAATCAAGAAGTTTCTAGAAACAAATGACAATGAAAATATGACAACTCAGGACCTGTGGGATGTGGCAGGGACAGTTCTGGGAGGGAGATTTATAGCAGTGCAATTCTACCTCAAGAAACAACATAAACATTGAATGGACAGCCTGGCTTTGCACCCGGAACAAGTGGGAAAAAGGACAGAAACAACAACAACAACCAAAATTAATAGAGGGAGGGAGATCATGAGGATCAGAGCAGAGATAAATGAAAGAGAGATGAAAGAATCAGTAAACAATAGTAAGGATTAATGAATTGAGCTAGGGGCTGGTTCTTTGAGAGGATGGACAGAATTGACGGGCCTCTGGTCAGACTCATCGGGAAGAAGGGAGAGGAAATCAAATCAACAGGATTGGAAATGAGGGAGGAGAGGTTGCAACAGACAATGCAGACATGCGGAGGATTATGGGAGACTATTGTGAACAACTATATGGCAATAAAATGGATAACCTGGAAGAAATGGACAGATTATCCTAGAAAAGCTCAATCTTCCAAGACTGAACCGGGAAGAAATAGAAATTATGAACAACCGACTTAGCAAGCACTGAAATTGAAGCTGTGATTTAAAAATCTCCCAGAAAACAAAAGCCCAGGACCAGATGGCTTCACAGGGGAATTCTATCGAACATTTAGAGAAGAGCTAGTGCCTATTCTTCTAAATCTCTTGAAAAATTGCAGAGGAAGGAACACTCCCGAACTCATTCTATGAGGCCACCACCACCCTGATACTAAAACCAGGCAAAGACAACACAAAAAGAGATAACTATAGTCCAATATCACTGACGAACATAGATGCCAAAATCCTCAACAAAATTTTAACCAACAGAATTCAGCAACACCTCAAAAAGCTCATATACCATGATCAAGTTGGGTTCATTCCAGGAATGCAAGGATTCTTCAATATGTGCAAAGCAATCAGTGTGATACAGCATATTAAAAAATTGAAAGATAAAAACCATATGCTTATCTCAAGAGATGCAGAAAAAGCCTTTGACAAAATTCAGCACCCATTTATGATTAAAACTCTTCAAAAAATGGGCATAGAAGGAACCTACCTCAACATAGTAAAGGCCATATACGATAAGCCTACAGCAAGCTTTATCCTCAAGGGTGAAAATCTGAAAGCATTCCCCCTAAGATCAGGAAGAAGACAAGGGTGTCCACTTTCACCACTATTATTCAGCATAGTACGGGAAGTCCTAGCTGCATCAATCAAAGAAAAACAGAAATAAAAGGAATCCAGATCCAAAAAGAAGAAGCAAACCTGTCGCTGTTTGCACGTGACATGATACTGTATGTAGAAAACTCTAAAGATAGTATCAGAAAATTACTAGAGCTAAGCATTGAATTTCACAAAGTTGCAGGATACACAATCAATACACAGAAATCACTTGTATTTCTACATACTAACAATGAAAAATCAGAAAAAGCAATTAGGGAATCAATCGCACTCACCACTGCAGCAAAAAGAATAAAATTTCTAGGAATAAACTCACCTAAGGAGATAAAAGAACTGCACACAGAAAATTATAAGACACTGATGAAAGAGATCAAAGATGACAGAAACAGATGGAGTGATATTCCATGTTCCTGGGCAGGAAGAATCAATCTTTTGAAAATGATAATACTACAAAATGCAATCTACAGATTCAATGTGATCCCTATCAAATTACCAATGGCATTTTTCACCAAACTAGAACAAAAAGTTTCACCATTCATATGGAAACACAAAAGACCCCAAATAGCCAGAGCAGTCTTGAGAAAGATTGAAGCCAGAGTAATCAACTTCCCAACTTCAGATTATAGTACAAAGCTACAGTCATCAAGACAGTATGGCACTGGCACAAAAAGAGAAATATAGGCCAATGGAACAAGATAGAGAGCACAGAAATAAACCCACTCACCTATGGGTACCTTAATTTGATGAAGGAAGCAAGAATATACAATGGGGCAAAGGCAGCTTCTTCAATAAATGGTGCTGGGAAAACTGGGCAGGTACATGTAAAAGAATGAAATTAGAACACTTCCTAACACCATACAAAAAGATGAACTCAAAATGGATTAAAGACCTAAATGTACCCAGAAACTATAAAACTCTTAGAGGAAAACATAGGGAGAATACTCGGTTACATTAATCAAAGCAAGATCCTCTATGATCCACCACCCAGTGTAATGGAAATAAAAACAGAAGTAAACAAGTGGGACCTGATTAAACTTAAACATTTTTGCACAGCAAAGGAAACTAGAGGGAAAGTGAAAAGAAAACCCTCAGTGTGGAGAAAATAAGAACAAATGAAACAACTGACGAAGGATTAATTTCCAAAATGGACAAGCAGCTCATGCAACTCAATACCAGAAAAACAAACAACCCAATCAAAAAGTGGGGAAAAGATCTAAACAGACACTTCTCCAAGGAAGACATGCAGATGGCGAACAAACACATGTAAAGAGGCTCAACATTGCTAATTATTAGAGAAACGTAAATCGAAACTGCAATGACCAACCTCACACTGGTCAGAACGGCCACCATCAAATAGTCTACAAACAAATTGCTGGAGAGGGCATGGAGAAAAGGGAGCACTCTTGCACTGTTGGTGGGAATATAAATTGATACAGCCACTCTGGAAGACAGTATAGAGATTGCTTTAAAAAACTAGGAATAAAACCACCATATGTTCCAGCAATCCCACTCCTAGGCGTATAACCTGAGGAAACCAAAATTGAAAAAGACACATGTATCCCATTGTTCATTGCCGCACTCTTTGCAATTGCTAGAACACAGAATCAATATAAATGTCCATCTACACACGAATGGGTGAAGAGATTGTGGTGCGTATACAGAATATAACATTACTCAGACATAAAAAGCAACATATTTGAGTCAGTTCTAATGAGGTGGATGAACCTAGACCCTATTATACAGAGTGAAGTAAGTCAGAAAGAGAAAGGTAAATATCATATTCAAACACATATATATTGAACCTAGAAAAATGGTATTGAAAAATTCATTTTCAGGGCAACAGTGGGGAAACAGACATAGAGAATACACTTATGGACATGGGGAGAGGGGAGGAGAGTTTGAGATATATGTAAACAGTAACATGGAAACTTTCATTACCATATTTAAAATAGATAGCCAAAGGGAATTTGCTCTATGACTCAGGAAACTCAAACAGAGGGCTCTGTATCAACCTCGAGCGGTGGGATGGTGATGGAGATGGGAGGGAAGATTAAAAGGGAGGGGATATATGTATACCTATGGATGATTCACATTGAGGTTTAACAGAAAACAACAAAATTCTGTGAAAGCTAAATGAGGCCATTAGGGCAGATCCTAATCCATTTTGACAGATGTCTATATAAAACTTGAAGAGAGAAGACCATTTAGCCTTCAATTTAAAAAATCAATAAATTTATATTAAAAAGGTAAATGCTTTCTAGGGATGAGTTGGAGTCTCTTCTTACACAGATAAATAATTTGACCATGTCTTGGTTCATGTGCTTTCATTTTGCTCATTTGGTTAGTGTTTTCTTTTATTATTTTTTTTAACTTTACATCTGGTAAAGAATTTGGAATCTGGAATTTTGGTGTATATGCTTCTCCCAATTTGAGATTTAAAAATATTCCAAAATAAACTATATCTGTAAAGAATTTTGGATTCAGTGATTTTCTCTGGTTGGTGTTAAATTCATTGTTAACTGAATAAAATATAAATAAATTAATAGGGCTATTTTATAAAGAAAATAACTTTCATGCAAGGTTACTGCTAGGAATTAATATATGAAACTAAATATAATTTCTTATGATAAAATATCATTTAAAATAAACTGCAATTTTTCATTATTAATTACTGTTGGTATACATGATCTGGTAAAGAAGAAAAGTTTTAAATGTTGATTTGGCATTCTAGTTGTGGAAAAAAGAAAATTCTCAGCTTTGCATAGAGTACTAATACTTTTTTGCTTAAATGTAGTATAAAATTCAGTGATTTATTCTAACATTCCAACATTCATTTATATTCATTCATCAATGTTCATTTATCCATTATATTTTTCTTTCATGACACATAGCTTTTATGTTATTTAGCTCTGTATTCCTTTAGATTTTATTAAAATTGCCTTTTTTAAGCAAATATGTATTTTTATTGAAATTATTATAATTTTATTTTTAAATTAGTTATAATATTGGTATGCTAGGGCTGCCATAACAAAATACCACAGAGGGGGTGAGATAAACAAGAGAAATATATTTGCTCCTAGTCTGGAGACTAGAAAATTAAGATCAAGATATGGATAAGTTTGCTGTTTTCTGAGGCTTCTTTTTTTCCTTTCAAATGGCCACCTTCTCTATTTTCCCACACAATTGTCTTCTTTCTTCATGTTTTATATAGACATCTGTCATATTGGATTAGATCTGCCCTAATGGCCTCATTTACCTTAATTATCTCTTTAAAAACCCTATCTCCCAATACAAATCACATTGTGAGTTACTGGGAGTTAGGACTTCAACATATGAATTTGAGTGAGTGAGTGAGGAGTGAATGTCATTCAGTCGTGTCTGACTCTTTGCAACCCCATGGATTATACAGTCCATGGAATTCTCCAGGCGGGAACACTGGAATAGCTAGCTTTTTCCTTCCCCACGGGATCTTCCCAACCCAGGAATCCAAGCTGGGTCTCCTGCATTACAGGTGAATTCTGTACCAACTGAGCAAGAATTTGGAGGGGCACAATTCAGCCCAAAGCAGAAATGCAAATGTACTTGCTTTAGAAAATAAAAGTTCTTAGCAGCAGCATCTACTAGATTTCTTCTCCAGTCATTTCAGATATATCCCTGGAATCCTCCTGCAATGCAAGAGATCTGGATTTGATCCCTGGGTTGGAAAGATCCCCTGAAGAAGAGAACAGCTACCCACTCCAGTATTCTGGCCTGAAGAAGTCCATGGACAGATGAGCCCGGTAGGCTACAGTACATGGGGTCACAAAGAGTGAGTGACTTTCACTTTCAACTAGGTACTCATTTTTTTAAAAAAATCACTGTTTTATTGAGTCTGTTCTTTTATCCTTAGAAGCTCTCAGAATGACTTTCTATCCTTAATGTCCCTAAATATCATTATAATTCATCTAAACACACAGATAATTTTTATTAAAAACAATCTTGCTAATTACATGGTGGTGCTGGTAGTTTAGTTGCTGTCGTGTCAGACTTTTGTGACCCCATGGACTGTAGCCTGCCAGTCTCCTCTGTCCATGGGATTCTTCAGGCAAGAATACTGGAGTGGACTGCCATTTCCTTCTCCAGGGGATCTTCCTGACCCAGGAATTGAACCCTGGTCTCCTGCACTGCAGGCAGATTCTTTACCAACTGAGCTACGAGGGAAGCACAATTACCTAGTAGGTAATCTAATTTACTGAGTTTTCATCAATGTGTATCTTTCCTCCATTAACTCATTTATCCTAGACTACCTAAAAGAAATCTGCCCAAGTTTTGGGATCTTACCTCCAAACTTTTAAAGTTTATATTTGCTATTCTTATTTACATTTTATTGTTTTCTGTTCATGAAGAATTCCTCACCCAGTCTTCCTAATGCTAATTTGTATTTCTTTTTGTACATTTTGTAAATCAGTCCATATATTGAAATCTTTTTAACCTAACAATCATAATTTTATCTTTAGTGAAATCATAGTAATGCTGCTTGATGAACCTAAGACTTATTTTAAAGTCTTCTCCTGTTTACCCTGTTAATATTTTCATAGGGTGTTATGTCACCTGTTTGTTTACTGGGGTGTCTTTTTTTTTTTTTTTTTTTATTATGTCCTTATTCTTCTTAGAAAGTAATTTGGGGAATTATACATCCATTTAGAGAAGGTGCCATATACATGTATTCTCTGTATTCCATCCTATTTGATGAGAATGAGATGGAATCTTCTATTCCATCCTATTTTAATAAGAATGAGCACATATCTGAGAGTGTCTGCTTAGGATCTGGCTTGGTACCTTGGTTGCTAGAGCTCAATCTCTCTCTCCTGGGTGTTACCAAGTATAAGGAGAACTGCCCTATCTCTCTGACTTAAGCTCATATACACACCCCTTGTACCTGCCTGGAGGTAGAACGTCCTGCTAGTTAGTTGGACAAGTTGGATCCAAGTATATGGTGTGAGTTCTGGAGATAGGGTGATTACTTATTTGCAGTTTCTCTTGCCCTTCAGCTAGTCATCTGCCCTCTGTTTCAATTCTTCCCTTTTTCCTTTCTCTCTGGTAGTTCTGGGCGCATGAAGCACATATATAAGTACCCTAACTGCCATTCCTTGTTTACCACCAATATTTTCCAATGGGAAACTAGTTTAAGGCTCAATTCCTTAATCTCTTCTGATATCAATTTTCCAGGTATAACTCAAAATTTCTCATTCTTGATACTTCTGTTCTTTTTACCCAGCTTGTTTAGGAGGTTTTATTATTATTATTATATTGTTTAGGAGTGTTGTGTATGTTTAGTGTGTATATGCTTAATTTATTATTATTTGCTGTGGGATGAGAGACAATATAAATTTAGTTTACAGACTATACCTAGAAAATCTACTTTTAATTAAAAAGCATAATTATGACAGGCTTCTCTAGTAGTTCAGTGGTAAAGAATCTGCCTGCCCATGCAGGAGACCTAGGTTCAATCCCTGGGTCAAGAGATCTCCTGTAGAAAGAAATGAAAATCCACTCCATTATTCTTGCCTGGGAAATCCCATGGACAGAGAAGACTGGCACTCTGCAGTCCTTGGGGTCGCAAAAGCGTCTGACATGACTTAGCGACTGAAGGACAGCAACAATAATTGGGATACCTACATGGAGACAATAAGTTGAAAACATTATGTGAAGAATATTTTTATGTATGTGGTTCTAAAAGGATCATGTTGACATTTGTCTGAGTTTATAGCTGTCTGGCTAACTAGCTTATCACAATATAAATCTTTCAACACTGAGGGATAAATGGTTAACAAATCCTGGAACTTTAAATGACAGTATTTTGTTTTAGCATGTAAAATATTTTTCCAAAGAAAATTATATACAGCATCTCAATATCTGGGACCTTAATGCAGAGTACTCTGGTTTAAGTTGGAGAAAGTGATGGAAACCCTGCCAGATGGTCTTCTCATTTCTAACATAACATCACACCCTGAAGCTACCCTGAGGAATCCCTGGGCTCCAAAGGGCACTGTTTGAAAGCCTTTGCTGTAGACCATCCAAGATGATTAAAATGAAAATAATTTTTTTGGAAAATATACAAACATTAAAAAATGAACCAGAAATATTTTAATTCCAGAATTCTTTTAATGAATATTGCAAAATACTTTACACTTGTACTGCTCTTATTTTTTATGAGGTCAAAACTTATATAGAAAATGAGAGTCTAATCTTTTCCCTTTGAACTTCTTTGCAGGTGTTCTCAACATTACTAACAAGACCACAAGAGACAAGACTGCTCAAGGAAACATATAGAGTGCTAGTTAAAAACAGTAGTGTTGTATTCTTACCATAACGGATGAATACTTTTTGAGTAGCCAAATATGGGGAGAAGTTTCCTAGGCATTTTAAATGTTCCTGGTAAAAACTAGTAAAGATCTAAAGTAAAAGATATTGATTTACACTAAACTAAGTTAATACAGCCATGATTTTGAAATTTGAATACTATTTTTGAAACTGAATTGGCAATCTTTGAATGACTGAGAAATAAATTACTTCAAAAATTTTTTAGGCAAAGCATATTTGAGCTATCAAATCAGCCAGCAGTGTCAATACATTAATTATTATAATTATTAACATTGTTTAAAGAACATAGTTCTTAAGAAATAGTAATGTTCCAATTGCATTTCATTCTTTATTATTTTTATAATTTCCAATCTAATTCTGCCATTGCCACTTAATGTTTACACAAGCTCACCCATGAACCAATGCAAATGACAAGGACATCATCTTAGTTTATAGACTCCATATCAACCTAGGAAATCTTTCAACAACCAAAATTTGCTGGAATATTTATATGGAAACAATAACTCAGAAGTTAGCACACTTTTTCTGTAAAAGACCAAATAGCCAAAATTTCCAGGCATTGCAAAATATATGGTCTCTGTCTCAGTTAGTCAACTCTGCTGTAGTAGCAATAAAGGAACCATAGAAATACACACATCAGTGACCAGAACTGTGCAACAGCAAAACTTTGTTACACAAGCAGATGGTATGTAGAATTTGACCTGAACACCATGTTTTGCTGATCCCTGATGCAAAGTATTTATTCATTTTGCATGTATTCATTCAACAAACATCTATTGAACACCCATTATATGTCAGAATAGGAATTAGATCCTAAGGAGAAGAAAATGATGAAAATATGTGAAACATTTCAAATTTTAAGTTGATTACATTTTTGTATAAAATACACAGGTAAGGTTAAACACCTGTGATTAGGGGTTCCCTGGTGGCTGAGAGGATAAAGTGTCTACCTGAAATGCCGGAGACCTGGGTTTGATCCCTGGGTCGGGAAGATCCCCTGGAGAAGAAAATGGCAACCCACTCCAGTACTCTTGCCTAGAAAATTCCATGGATAGAAGAGCCTGGTGGGCTATAGTCCTTGGGGTCACCAAGAGTTGGACACGACTGAACGATTTCACTTCACTTCAAGGTTAAATAATAGATAAAGAAGAGAGTGATGAAGTCCAGGATACAGACTTGCACAGGGAAGAAACAGCTTCTAGCCATCTTCTGTATGATGAAATCAACTGGTCAGAAGATGAGGAGAGGGACAAAGATGTTTTCAAGCCCTGTGACAAGTTAATAGATGAATCTGTGTGTGTGTGCTCAGTTGCTCAGGCGTGTCTGACTCTTTGAGACCCCCACGGACTGAAAGCCACCAGTCTCCTCTGCCTATGGCATTTCCCAGACAAGATCAAGTTGTCCTTTCCTACTCTAGGGGATCTTCCTGACTCAGGGATCAAACCTGCATCTCTTGCATCTCCTACATTGGCAGGCAGATTCTTTACCATTGCTGCTGCTGCTGCTGCTAAGTCGCTTCAGTCGTGTCTGACTGTGCGACCCCATAGATGGCAGCCTACAGGCTCCTCCGTCCCTGGGATTCTCCAGGCAAGAACACTGGCGTGGGCTGCCCTTTCCTTCTCCAATGAAGAAAATGAAAAGTGAAAGTGAAGTCACTCAGTCGTGTCCGACTCTTAGCGACCCCATGGACGGCAGCCTACCAGGCTCCTCCTTGGTAGGAGGAGCACTGGAGTGGGTTATCATTGCCCTCTCCACTTTACCATTGCACCAACTGGGAAACTCCAATAGGTAAACCTACCCTCTCTATATTTCCACTTGACTTAAGAACCTAGTATATAGTATGAGAATCCACTCAGGCAATGCACCTACAAAATATCAGCATATGTGTGTAGTCTATACAAACAACCCCTTAGATACAATTTCTAGGCTCACAATGAACTACATTTAAATGAAATTCTCCCTTTAGTTACAATCCCTAAACTTACAGTAGTTGCTTGTTATTTAGTAACTGAAGACATAGTATTTTTTGCTTTGGAATTATCTTTTTGTATATTTTACTTTTGTGTGTAAAATTGTCTTTTTTACACCTTATTTCTATTTATCCTATGGCAGTTACCACATGCCTTATTGTTTTACATATTTGTCTTTCCTTCAACTAGGATCTTTCCTTCTCCAAAGGACCGTTATGTCCTTGGTTATAAGGTCTAGTAAGTTCTAAATAACAAAAAAGAAAAAAAAAACAACTCTCAAACTTGTGTAATAAAAGGGAAAATTTAGTGGAATATGACCTTCTATTTTTCAAAATTGAAAATAGAGACTGAGAGTCCTCTGGTTCTCTTAAGGACTGGGACCAGGGCTGGGACTCCACGAACCAAGACATATCTACCTCTAGAACCATAGGCTTGCTTCTCTTTGCTTGCCTATACTTTACTATGATATCTTCTGCAAACTGATGTATCAGATATTCTGTGGTCATACATGGTATAAAAGAGTTGCCTTGATCCATGTTCCAACAGACCTTACAAGAAATCACTCTGTCCTATATCTGGGTTCCTGGGACTGAGGGTTTGTTTCCCAGTGAGGTTAAGACTCCAGCCCCGGGCCCTTCTTCCTTGCCCAAAGCGGCAGGGTTATACATAGTACAAACATAATTATAGACTCATTCCTCTTGACATGAGGGACTGATTTTAAGAGTATAGGCTCTTATGCAAGGTGGAGACCTTAAAATATGAATTCTATGGTGATCTTCTTGAGGGCCGGAACAACAGCTTTAACCATTTGTTTTTATCTCCAGGGCTTTGTACAATGCCTGGAACACTGTAGAAATGCAGATTAGAAACAACTGTCTCAGCTAAGGCAGTGGCAGTGAGGATGGCTAGTAGGGGATTGGCTAATAAATATTCAAAGGCAGAGTAATAGAATTTCATGATGAATAGGAATGTGGACAATGAATAAGACCAATGAATGAGAGAGCACTTGCATTTTGTAGAGTCAACAAACAGAAAATCCCATTAAAAGAAGTAAGTTTACATGAATTGCTCACTAGGAGATGGAATCTTAAATTTTGTTAAGTATTTCCCTAGTGGGTGAGATAAATGTACTGTGTAATATAGTCTGACATGCACTGTATTCTCAGGTGATCGGACTGAGTACAAGCTCCTTCTCCACCACTGTTCCTACCTTCTTCTGGTACAATTTCACTCAGCAAAGGAAATGTCCCCCTCTAGATGCTCATGCTGTCAGAAATGGTACTATACAGAAAAACTTATCAGCAGAAATGTGAGCCACTATAGTTAAGCAAAGTAGGGGACTTAAGTGCTAACACACTTGCACACCATACACTGGTATGTACGGTAGTAGCTAAATATCTTTCTTGATTTGACTGATAAGTGTCTGCTGCAAAAGCAATATTTAACTTTCTATAAGAACAGAAGAACAATTTTCATTGGAAAAGTTGTAGTTTGTTGTTATTATTGATGTTGCACTTGTTGTTGTGCATATATAGCTTGCCTGTGCAATACTGTAGGGTATACTTGACACTGATCCCTTTCTCCCAATTCAAATTTACAGGGTAGGACAATGTAAGATCTCTCACCAGGGCTCAGATCAGATCCATAGTGATCAAGTGTGGATAAAATCTTATACATCAATGACCCGGCTGCAGCTTCCTACACATCATCCATGTACATAGTCTGTTGGGTCCCCTGGGAAAGTTAAGAGGTTGATTGCTCTAAGAGACCTTCATGGACACTCTCATGAGTATCAGCAAGGAGAGGCTCTTGAATATCTGAGGCTAACCTGGAAGTGAACTCAGGAATCCCTTTTTAATTTATCTCTCTAGATCACAGCTTAAGTTAGTTCTGCTGCAGCATAATTGGGCATCTTCCCAACAAGAGATCGTCTATAGTGTATCAGGAAGAGTAGATGATACGCTTTTACATTAGAGGGAAGAATTAAATCTCCTAGGGCCTACTGCTTGGGAAAAAAACCATCCAAATGGCCCAGGCTACTTGTCTCTGCCATATTTAGCTACATAAATTTCAATTCCTAATGTCCAAATTCAATCATGTCATTTATGTATTTGTGTATGTATTCAACACATACAAAGTTTGGACAGATTTCAGAAAAAGCTATAATGCCAAAGGCATGATGAATTTTTTTTTGTAATTTCATAAAAGCATGTCATTACACATTAGCACACAAATCAAGGAATGAATCCATACATTTCCATGTGTATAGCTTCATGTATCATCTTTATAATGGTATATGATGCTGAGAAAATAAGACATAGAAGCATTTTCTGTTTTTAAATATTTCTGGAACATAGGTAAAGTTTCAGCAATATTACATACATTTATTTGCCTGAGTTAAAAATAGTTAAAGAAGTCTCAGGCTATTTAAGCTAAATGAAACCTAAGCTAGAGTCAATTTTTCTAAATGCCTTAAGGTTAAGAAGTCAAAACTTAAGAAGAACTCATCGAACTAATCATAAACAGCCAACTAGATTTTCCCAAGTAAGGCAATTGCTGAAGTTAGAGCCAACATAATAATTCCCTTGCTTTGCTTCCCAGTCTGATTTATTTTAAAAAGCTTTTCATGTATCCCCTACTCATGGAGCATCTCAACCACTTTTGAATTGGCTGTGTCCAGATCACGCTGATGTTTGCTCAAATAGACTCTTCAAAAATTTAATGTACCTCAGTTTATCTTTTAGCATCTGTAAAGGAAAGACTCTCCTCTGTGCAATTCCTCTACTTCCACTTATCCAATTCACTTCTGATTACCAAATGTGTGAGGATTTTCCCAGTACAAAGCAATTCTGCAACACTAGCTGGGTGTCAAATCAATTTGGTTCTAATTCAGTCCACCTAGAGATAATATCAGATCCCATAGGTGAACGGTTTAGTCCCACAGATTACTACCCGCCAATCCTCATCTAAGCCCTCTCCCCAAACCAGTCCCTTTGTTTCCTTTTAATTTTTCTGAAGGATGTACACCACATATCCCATGGGTAATAAAATTCATTCAGTGTGTCTCATAAGCCAATCATTTTGTTTAAGCAAATACAAGTACAAAGTACAATAAAACCACAAAATAACAAACTGTGTTTATTATTTTTGCCAGTGGCCAGCAGCCAAGTCCAATTTTTTACCTATATCTCTGATTCACCAATTATAAATTGGAGGTTCCCACACTCACTTCTAATCATGGATTATTTGTTAAAGGAGCTCATAAAACTGCTGATGGAAGAGATGTAAAGGGCAAGGTATGTGGAAAAGGGAACACAGCTTCTATACCCTTTCTGAGTTCCACTCTCCCAGCTCCTCCAAGTGTCCATGAACTCAGAAGTTCCCTGAACCCCATTCTTGTGGGGTTTTTTGGAGTCTTCATTACATGGGCAAGTTGATTTAATCATTGGCTTTGGTGGTTGACTCAATCCGTAGTGCCTTTCTCCTCCCTAGAGGTCAGGGGATCAGGAGATGGGATGTTCCCATCCTCTAATACAGTTGGTTCCCCTGGCAACCAGCCCCCATCCTTAGGGGATATCTAAAAGTCACCTTATTCACATAAATTCAAGTGCAGTTCAAGGGGCTTATTATGAATAACCAAAGAAAATTTTATGGCTCTTATCACTTAGGAAATTTCAAGAGTTTTTAGAGTTCTGTCCCAGAAGGGGATGAAGACTGAACCTATATTTCCTATTATAAAACACAATATCATATTACCCTTTTCTAAAATGTATTATTTCATAAATATTAATAGTTTGTATGGGTATTCTTTTTTTGTAACAACAGCTCCTGGAGACTGATCCAATTTATTTAAATTTTTCAATTAGCTGATAATGGCAAGTTTTTATGGAAATAATAGTAATTATATTCTCTAAATGGACCTATTCTAAATTCAAATTAAGATAAAATCTGAGTGAGAACAACTTACTGAAAAAAAAACTATCTTGCATTCCAGAGCCTCAGTAACAAATTCATTTCACATTCAAAATTCATAGGTAGTATGGTGCTACTTAAATACTTTCTTTTATATTTTATGCTTCTATCATGATATAAATGTGTAACTTTAATAATGATGTACTAATTTTTGCTGCTAAGTCAGCCTGAAATAATTAGAAAAATCTGAATTAGGGAATGATTTTACATATTTGATAACTTACTTTCAAAATAACAGACTATTATTGAGAAGTAAAAGTGTGGCTTTCATAAATAGATAAGGTACACAAATGCAAGAGTGATAGAAAACTTGTACTTAAAATTGTGGAAAAATTCTAATGATTTTTGACACACTCATTATATTTTAGGTCAATTATTTTGAATTTATAGTATATAAATTTGTCTTTGGTAGGGAAGTGGAGAAGGCAATGGCACCCCACTCCAGTACTCTTGCCTGGAAAATCCCCTGGATGGAAGAGCCTGGTAGGCTGCAGTCCATGGGGTCGCTACGAATCGGACACGACTGAGCAACTTCACTTTCACTTTCACTTTCATGCATTGGAGAAGGAAATGGCACCCCACTCCAGTACTCTTGCCTGAATAATCCCAGGGACGGGGGAGCCTGGTGGGCTGCCGTCCATGGGGTCGCACAGAGTCGGACACTACTGAAGTGACTTAGTAGCTGCACCAGCAGGGAAGTAGTCAAACATAAACTATATTTTTAAATGTTTCTGAAACATGTGAGGATGTTGAGCAACAGTAGTGTAATGTGTGGACTCCTGGGAAGAGAGCAAGTCTACAAATTAAAAATGCTGGAAAGAGTGGAAAGAAAAGGGAATCTTCTTATACTGTTGGTGGGAATTTAAATTTGTACAGACACTATGGGGACCAGTATGGAGGTTTCTTAAAAACTAAAAATAGAGGTATTATATGATTCTGCAATCCTACTCCTGGGCATATATCTGGAAAAATTATAATTAAAAAAAAATACATGTACCCCTGTATTAATAGAAGCCCTATTTACAATAGTCAAGATATGAAAGCAACCTAAATATTTATAGAGAGAAGAATGGATAAAGGGGATTGTGTGTGTATATGTATATACATATACACTCTGGAATGGAATATTACTCAGCCATAAACAATGAAATTATGCCATTTGCAGCAGCATTGATGGATCTAGAGATGATCATACTAAGTGAAGTCAGACAGACAGAAAAAGGCAAATATTATATGATAGAGATTATATGTGAAAAATGAACTTATTTACAATACAGAAAGAGACTCACAGACATAAGAAACAAACTACAGTTACCAAAGGGGAAAGGAGGGAAGGGATCAATTGAGAGGTTTTTCACTGATAGTTCAGCAGTAAAGAATCTGTCTGCCAATGCAGGAAATGCAGTTTCAATTCCTAGGTCAGGAAGATACCTTGGAGAAGGAAATGGCAATCCAGTCCAGTATTCTTGCCTGGGAAATCCCATGGACAGAGGAGCCTGGTGAGCTACAGTCTGCGGGTTCACAAAGAGTCGGACATGACTTAGAGAATACAACATATATAAAATAACATATATAACAACAACATATACATCAACAACAATATATAAAATAGCTGGTCAAGAAGGACCTACTGTATAGCACAGAGAACTGTATTCAGTATTTTGCAATAAACTATAAAGGAAAAGATTCTGAAAAAGAATAAATATATATATAAATATATATATGTAAACTGAATATATATATGTAAACATATATATATGCAAACTGAATCATATATGTGTGTGGGGTGTGTGTGTATGTGTGTGTGTGTGTGTGTGTGTGTGTGTGTGTGCTTAGTCGCTTCAGTTGTGTCCAACTCTCTGCGACCCTATGGACCACGGCCTTCCGGCTCCTCTGTCCGTGGGATTCTCCAGGCAAGAATACTGGAGTGGGTTGCCATTTCCTTCTCCTATATATATATATATATGTAAACAGGTGTTTGGCTCTATACCTTAAACTAACATGCCATTGTAAATAAATTGGACTTTAAGAAAACAATATTAATAAAAACAAATAAATGGTAGGCAATAATGGTAAGCACAATCATTATAATAATGGTTTGGCAGATAAGCATAGCTTGAAAAGAAGAAGAAACAGAAGCAACTAAAATATTGGGTGTTTTTAATGTGCCAGACACTTTTCTAAGCTCTAAGTATTATATACATTATTTAATTTGAAAAGCAAATATGCATACAAAGAAGCAGAAAATATCCATGTGGTATGGTTATACTTTTTACAACTATATTTTTTACTCTTCCCTTCATAAGTGTATACTGGAAAAATAGTCCAAGTAAATTGAACATCCATTAAACTTTGTCAAAACACAACCAAGATGCATATTTCCTTGCGATCCAAACAAAATTCTTTAGTCAACATGTGCTGTTAGTTAAATGTTTTGAGAGATATTGAGATAATCACATGCATTGTTGGATTTCCAAGAAATGATGGCTGATGTTGCAGTGAAAAAGAAAAAAAAAAAAAAATGAGGAATGGAGTTTTTTTGTTCCCTTTCTTGAGAACAAAGAAGATAAAGAGAACAGTGAGCAGGTCTGAAAATTCCTAGTTTTTTTTTTTTTTAACTTTAACTGCTCATAATGCTGAATATCTGTAACTAAGTTTGCTTTTTTGCCCCCTAACTCTGCATGTGCTACACTTGGCACCTATTTTCCTTTGACTCTGTGCTAAATATATCCTGTAGCTGGTGATTACCCTTACAACACTCTTCCCCTCATAGTTCTTCTTTTTACAGATCAGAAAGAAGGGCACAGAACTGCCAAACTGCCAGACTCAATTACTGGGTTACTGATGCCAGTCTATGACAATGCAACTGGAAGAAATCAAGATCCTAACACTTTTGTTTCTCATCACCAACTCCTGACTGTGGGCCCTCATCTGATATAAGTCCCTAGACTCCTCATCAAGGTGAGGCACAGTTCTTGTGGCATATGCCTATTGTGTCCCTCTCTTCGCAGGCTGAGAATTAAAGCCACATTTCTGTTTTCTCCAAATTTTGTCTCTGAAATTTTTATTTGACTTTGACGGGCAAAGAAAGCCAAGTTTTGGGCCAGCAACACTGATGAGGTCTTTTGAAACAAGCACTAGACTGAGTGGGGATTCTGCTCTACCACCAAGTAAGCAACCTTGGGCAAGTACTGTCCCTTGGGACAGTATTGTTCCCTTACTGGCCTAATATCTAAGAGGTCTTCTACGTGTAAGAGACTTATAATGTCAAAATTACTTAAGTGAACAATTGGTACTTTGCAAATTCTTACAAAATCATTTCCAGGCCTGACATTTACAAGGTTGGTTTTTTGTTTGTTTGTTTTGTATTGTCACAAGGTCTTAGTCAAATTTTCACAGTGAAATGACAGTCAATGACACTTGGCAGTTTTTAAACAAAAATAAAATGAAGCAAGGAACACCTATTACTGAATCTGTCTGTCATGGTTCAGAATGAAAATGGTCTGAGTTTGCTGATTTCCCTGGGTAAAGAACTGATATTTTTGAGTTTCAAGAAGCTTCACTGTCCTCAAAAAAGATTGGGATGAATGCCAAGTTTTGCAGATGGGTCACATTTTTACATGCTAAAACAGAAAGCAGCTGTGTGCTTTAATAGAATAATTTCAGATAATTTTCCTCTAAAAAGATGCAAAAGAGTCAGGTGCCCACCACTTCGTGCTTTTGCCATTGATTTTTAACCACTGTCTGATAATATGAGGAAAAAAAAAACAGGCTACTGATGTTTACCAGACAACAGTTGGGAGTTAATACTTACGTTTTTGCCATTATTATTAAGTATGTGCCATATAGACATACTTACCAAAATGTTTTACAATATTTTTCATACTGATAGATTTCATATTTGACAATCTATGATCTCAAGCTATTTTCTTCCTATAAATTATCTACTCATTACATTATAATAAAGTAATTGAAGGTATGCAAATAATACTAATAAATTTAACCTAATATCATGCAGAGTATTACACTTAAGGGGAATTTATATATACTACAACAAAAGAGAAAAGAATCTTACTTAAAAATTCTTCTGTGTTCTAAGAAAACTACTATTGATGGAATAATTGAAGCAAATATTTTCCAGGTGCTGAATCTTACCTCATTAAGCTTTAGTGTTCCAGTCAGATAGATGATCATCTGAAAGCACACTTGAAATAAACACATTCACAGGCACAAAATAACCACAGGCATCCAATTCAGTGCTTTGCTGCAAATGTGACTTCCCTGCTATGGGGGCTTGGGCTTCCTGAACAGCTCTATTTCCGTCACAGCACCGTCCACTGGTGAGTGCCGAGTCAATGAAGAAATGCAACACTGTCCAGAGATGGTATCTGACTCTGTGGAGTGGCACCCAAGATTAGGTTTGTGTGTGCTTACTTGGAGGTTATCAGCACCATGTAAGCCTTCACAATCTTTAAATCTCCACCTCCACTTTTCTGTTTTCTTCCTCCACCAGGCATAGTCCACCTGGGAGAACAGGATGGATAATTAAAAGGTATTTTAATGTTTCTCTCCACCAGAAAGGAAAGTATCAATACCAGATACAGTAGAATAAAGATCAATGAGATTTACTTATAAATATGATGAAGAAATATAACACACTGACAATACTGAGAACAATTCAAACTGCTTAATTAAATGTAAAACTGCTACATAAACAGATATGACATTAACTTTTACTTTGATAATAATTAATCCTGTGGTTACATTTTGTACTTCTACAAATTTCATTTTTATATATAAAGACTTTATTGAAATGGGTATATTTCCATTTAAATTTCTAAAAGTCATATTTTTGTCTTAAGTAGGGAAAGCATCATTTCAAAAATAGCATCTATAATATAATATAAATATATATAGAAATATTAAATTAACTTTAAATTTAAAATATTGTAAAACCATTTTTAGACATTTTTTTAAAGAACAACTTTGGGTTCAAGCAAAATGAGAAGGTAAGTTTTTCCACACACCCCTTACCTATACATGTGCATCAGTTCACTTCAGTTCAGTCACTCGGTTGTGCCCGACTCTTTGTGACCCCATGTACTGCAGCATGCCAGGCCTCCCTGTCCATTTCCAACTCCCGAGTTTACTGAAACTCATGTCCATTGAGTCAGCAATACCATCCAATCATCTCATCCTCTGTCATCCCCTTCTCCTCCCACCTTCAATCTTTCCCAGCAGCATCAGGGTCTTTTCAAATGAGTCAGTTCTTTGCATCACGTGGCCAAAGTATTGGAGTTTCAACTTTAGCATCAGTCCTTCCAATGAATATTCAGGACTGATTTCCTTTAGAATGGACTGGTTGGATCTCCTTGCTGTCCAAGGGACTCTCAAGAGTCTTCTCCAACACCACAGTTCAAATGCGTCAGTTCTTTGGCACTCAGCTTTCTTTATTGTCCAACTCTCACATCCATACATGACTACTGGAAAAACCATAGCCTTGACTAGACAGACCTTTGTTGGCAACGTATACATATGCACAGTCCTTTTGATTTCAAGATCCCCCTCCAGAGTGTTACATTTTCTAAAATTTATGAGCCTATATTGATGTACTGTAATCACTCAAAAGCATAGTTTAAATTAGGTTCCCCCGTTGGTTTTGAATATTCTCTGGGTTGAAACAAATTTATACTGACATGTATTCACCATTATAGTATCATTCAGAGTATTTCCATTTCCCTAAAAATTCTATGTGCTCTGTGTATTCATTCTCTCTCCCTCTTAACTCCTCACAACTACTCATCTTTTTGCTGTCTCCATAGTTTTGCCTATTAATCTTTTTCTTTTAATAGGACATAACTTCAGCATAAGGTGCAAAATTTGGATAAATTTTCTCTCACTCTTGGTATAACCAAAGTATGTGCATTGTGTATGAAATCTCCAAGTAACAAAGGAAATCTGCTGGTGGAAAGAAGAATTGAAAATCTTTTTTTTTTTTTTTTTTTTTTAATATTACCCAGTATTTTCCCACTGTGGTATAGTATTTGTTTCATATATTTACTTCAAGATCTCAGCTGACACTTGCAAAAATTTTATGAATCAGTTGGCCTTATTTCTCATTGTCTTGTTAACATGGAGAAAATTTTATTAATTGATTTTAAAATATATTTATATTCTGCATTGTTAGAAAAAATATATTTTTTTTTTCTGAAATTCTTCAGGGATTATCATTTAAGAGGGATTTTCAAACAGTTTTTCGATTAAGATACTGATTTGTTTTGAAATGGACTTTTGCATTAAATTGGGAAAGAGGGTACTATCTGGGTGGTGACCTCTCAGCGGGGGAATTAATTTGTCCCATATAGGCTTACCTGGTGGCTCAGAGGGTAAAGAATCCACCTGCAATGTTGGAGACCTGGGTTTGATTCCTGGGTTGGGAAGATCCTCTGAAGAAGGGAATAATTACCCACTCCATTATTCTGTGAGAATTGCATGGACAGAGGAGGCTGGCAGAGGTCACAAGACTTGACACAACTGAGTGACTTTCAAATTCACTCACTAAGAAATGCATGTGAGGTGAAATATAATTTTTTACTTCAAGTAAACTGTACTTAGGAATTATGTGTATAACCATTGATGTTTCATTGCTTTGTTGTCATTAAACTGGGCTTCTGTTCAGTCACACAGTCATGTCTGATTCTGCAACCCCATGGACTATAGCAAGCCAGGCTTCCCTGTCCCTCACTATATCCTGGAGCTTGCTCAAACTCATGTCCATTGAGTTGGTTATGCCATCCAGCTATCTCATCCTATGTCATACCCTTCTCCTCCTGCCTTCAATCTTTCCCAGCCTTCGGGTCTTTTCCAATGAGTCAGCTCTTCCCATCAGATGGCCAAATGATTGGAGCTTCAGTTTCAGCATCCGTCCTTACAGTAAATATTCAAGATTGATTTACTTTAGGATTGACTGGTTTGATCTCCTTGCAGCCCGAGAGGCTCTCAAGAGTCTTCTCCAACACTACAGTTCAAAAACATCAATTCTTTGGCACTCAGCTCTCTTCATGGTCTGACTCTCACATCCGTACATGACTACTGGAAAAACGATAGCTTTGACTATATAGACCTTTGTAAGCAAAGTATGGTCTCTGCTTTTTAATATGCTGTCTAGGTTGGTCTCAGCTTTTCTTCCAAGGAGCAAGCATCTTTTCATGGCTGCAGTTACCATCTGCAGTGATTTTGGAGCTCAAGAAAATAAAGTCTCCCATTGTTTCCATTGTTTTCCCATCTATTTGCCATGAAGTGATGGGACCAGATGCCATGATCTTCATTTTTGAATGTTGAGTTTTATGTCAGCTTTTTCACTCTCCTCTTTTACTTTCATCAAAAGGTTCTTCCTCTTTGCATTCTGCTATAAGGGTGATGTCATCTGCATAGCTAAGGTGGTTGATATTTTTCCTGGTAATCTTGATTCCAGCTTGTGATATATCCATCTGGGCATTTCCCATGATGTAGTCTGCATATAAGTTAAATAAGCAGGGTGATGATATACAGCCTTGACCTACTCCTTTCCCAATTATGAAATAGTCCATTATTCCATGTCTGGTTCTAACTGTTGCTTCTTGACCTTCATACAGGTTTCTAAGGAGGCAGGTATGATGGTCTGGTAGTTCCATCTCTTTAAGAATTTTCCACAGATTGTTGGGATCCACGCAGTCAAAGGCTTTAGTGTAGTCAATGAAGGAGATGTTTTTATGGAATTATCTTGCTTTTTCTATGATCCAGTGAATTTTGGCAATTTGATCTCTGGTTGCTCTGCTTTTTCTAAATCCAGTTTGAACATCTGGAACTTCTCAGTTCACGTACTGTTGGAGCCTGGTTTGGAGAATTTTGAGCATTACTTTGCTTGCATATGAAGTGAGGACAATTGTGCTGTAGTTTGAACACTCTTTGGCATTGCCTTTCTTTGGGGTTTGAATGAAAACTGACCTTTTCTAGTCCTATGACCCCTTCTGAGTTTTCCAAATTTGCTGGCATATTGAGTGCAGCATTTTCACAGCATCAACTTTTAGGATTTAAAATAACTCAGCTGGAATTCCATCATGTCCACTAGCTTTGTTTGTTGTGATGCTTCCAAGATCCACTTGACTTCACATTCTGGAATGTCTGGCTCCAGGTGAGTGATCACACCGTCATGGTTATCTGGGTCATGAAGATCTTTTTTGTAGAATTTTTCTGTGTATTCTTGCCACCTCTTCTTAATATATTTTGCTTCTGTTAGGCCCATACCACTTCTGTCCTTTATTGTGCCCATCTTCACATGAAATGTTCCCCTGGCATCTCTAGTTTTCTTGAAGAAATCTCTATTCTTTACCATTCTATTGTTTTCACCTATTTCTTTGCATTTATCACCTAGCAAGGCTTTCTTATCTCTCCTTGCTATTCTTTGGAACTCTGCATTCCTTTTCTCCTTGCCTTTCACTTCTCTTTTCTCAGCTATTTGTAAGGCCTCCTCAGACAACTGTTTTGCCTTTTTGCATTTCTTTTTACTGGGGATGGTTTTGATCACTGTCTCCTGTACAATGTTATGAACCTCTGTCCATAGTTCTTCATGCACACTATCAGATCTAATCCCTTGAATCTATTTGTCACTTCCACTATATAATCATAAGGGATTTAGTTTATACCTGAATGGCCTGGTTGTTTTCCCTATTTTCTTCAATTTAAGTCTGAATTTGGCAATAAAGAGTTCATGATCTGAGCCACAGTCCGCTCCTGGTCTCATTTTGCTGATTGTATAGAGCTTCTTCATCTTTGGCTGCAATGAATATGATCAATCTGATTTTAGTATTGACCATCTGGTGATGTGCATGTATAGAGTTGTCTCTTGTGTTGTTGGATGAGTGTGTTTGGTATGACCAGTGTGTTCTCTTGGCAAAACCCTGTTAGCCTTTGCCCTGCTTCATTTTGTCCAAAAAGGACATTTTTGGTGTGAGTTCTAGGAGGTCTGTGTGTCTTCATAGAACTATTAAGCTTCTTCATCATTAATGGTTGTGGCACAGACTTGGATTACTGTGACATTGAATGGTTTCCCTTGGAAACGAACAGAGATCATTCTGTAGTTTTTAAATTGCACCCAAGTGCATTTCAGACTCTTTTGTTGACTCTGAAGGCTGTTTCATTTCTTCTAAGGGATTTTTGTGCACAGTAGTAGATATTATGGTCATCTGAATTAAATTCACCCCTTCCAGTCCATTTTAGTTCATTCTCTCTTAAAATGTCAGTGCTCACTCTTGCCATCTTCTTTTGACCACTTCCAATTTGCCTTGATTCATGGACCTAACATTCCAGGTTCCTATTCAATACTGTTCTTTATAGCACTGGACTTTGCTTCCACCACCAGACATGTTTACAAATGGGCATTGTTTTCAGTTTGGCTCAACCTCTTCATCCCACCTCGAGCTATTTCTCTGCCCCTTTCCAGTGGCATATTGGGCACCTGCAAACCTGGGTAGTTCCTCTTTCAGAGTCATATAATTTTCATATTGTTTATGGGGTTCTCAAGGCAAGAATACTGAAATAGTTTGCCATTCCCTTCTCCAGTAGACCTCATTTTGTTGGACTTTGAGAAACTAGATCATCAGTAAACAATCCCTGAGACTAGCATCTGTCCATCATGAAAAAACCACCAGCCAAAACAGGAGTACAGTGTTCAGTCAGTGTACTTTTATATTTTAATTCAAAACCTAAGATATGGGTAAAGGAAATAACCTAAATTTTGATCTGACTATCCTGACCACCTGATGTTAGTCAAAAGAACTGAAGACCTTGTTCTCCACCAGCAACTAGTTGTGAAGAAATACCATAGTGGGTAATTCCAAGATCATGTGCTTTTCCACTATGCAGACACGTCATTTTAAACAGGGTAGAAAATAAAAATAATGAAACAATGATTCTACTAATCACTTACTAAATTTGAAGAGCCCTTTTAGATAGACACTCAGAAGTGGAATAGCTGGATAATATGGTAGCTTGAATCTTAAATTTTTGAAGAATCTCCATATCTTTTCCCCATAGTGACTGTATCAATTTACATTCCTACTGACAGCACATGAGGATTTCTTTTTTTTCCACATCCTCGCCAACACTTGTTATTTGTTTTCTTTTTGATACCAGCCATTCTACATGCCTGAGATAACATGTCGTTGTGGTTTTGATTCACAATTCCCTGATGATTAGTATTGTTGGGCATCTTTTAACATGCCTTCTGGTCATCTGTACATCTTTGGAGAAATGTCTATTCATCTCCTTTGTCCAATTTTTACTCAGGTTATTTGTTTTTTTGTTGGAGAGATGAATTCTTTGTGTGTTTTGTATATTAACCCCTTATTAAATATATGATCTGAAAATATATTTTCCCATTTAACAGGTTGTCTTTTCATTTTGTTTCCTTTTTGATGCAGAAAGGATAAATTTGGAATTGGAAGAGAAAAGTAGAAGGAAGACTAGAACTACAAATATATGCAATGAAGCTGTTGTTGAAGGAGATGAACTAGAATAAAAGCCTAGGCTTTGGGGAAGAAACTCAGTTATGGAGCTGAGGCAGTGAATATGGAATGGGATCCTGGCCAAAGTAGTCTGAAAACTAAATATTCAAATATACATGTGAAGCTAATATTTCAAAACTAACTTGGGGAAGAATGGTGAATAAGTAACATTAACTTGACTTATTATTTCTTCCTTAGTTATGCTAGGCTAATGAAACTAATAAATTTAACCTTAATTGTTTTTACATTAAGCATGCAAGTGGCCCTAATTAGTGCCAAAACAGAAAGAGAAAATAGAAATAAATATATGCAGGATTAAACATGCAAAATATGATTTTTTTCATAAAAATAATAAAATGTATTTTATGCAGATTATTTCAAACAATGGAAGGTAGCACTTCATTTTACATTTTTACCCACCAAAGAGGAAAAAAAAACAATGAACTGATCCATCTCTTTATAATGTTTTCACTTTGTAAAAGTCATTAGTGAATGAATTAGCTATCCTCTTTGGTTTAAACTTTTTACTGATTTATTTCCATTATGAGTTTGTATAATTAATCTGTTCATATTTAGAAGCATTTTAACAGTTGAGAATTTGTTGGTATTTATTTTAATACACCTAATTAATTTTCCTCATTTCCCTTTGTCCACAGTAATTCTCACATGGAGTCTTGACACAATTAAAGTTAATTTGATAGTAACATCATAAGTAGCAAAATTCCAGAAAAACATAAAAGTATTTCAAAAAATTTCATGAACAATTAAAGCTCATTTATCCCAGATCCAAAATAATAATTTTTGAAATATAATTGATACAAATGAATTTATGAAATACATATATCTGCTTTATTCAGAGACTGATACTCAATATTGTCACATATTTTTCATTTTTGCCAGTCTGGTAGGTATTAAGTATTATTTCATCATGATTTTAGAATTTTACTTCCTTAATTACTAATTGCATATAGATTCATTTGACAGATAGTGTCTGTAATATAACAGTTAACTAACTTTGCCAATTTTTTTTTTTTTTGCATATTTGTAATTTTCTCTTTGATTTACAAATGATTTTACTTTAAAAAAAAATTTTTTTTTTTTGGCCGTGAAGCTCATCTTGTGGGATCTTAATACCAAAACCAGGGATCAAACCTGAGTACCCTGCATTGCAAGTGTGGAGTCTTAACAACTGGACCACCAGGGAAATCCCTACAAGTGGTCTTTAAAACTGCTATAATACAAGAAATATTTATTGAACCTCTGCTATGTTCCAGGCAATGATTCAAGTTCAACAGGTATACACCAGGAAATAATGCAGAAAAAATATCAGTGGCCTCACAAACTTACATTCCAATGCAGGAAGAGACAAAAATCATCACAGTAAGTATAATGACAAATCAGATGGTGCAAAGTGGAAAACGAAACAAGCGGTAAAGTTTCTTCTGAAGGGTAAGGTGATGCCTTTTGCAATTTTGCAATAGATGTCGGGGGAAACTTTACTGAAGAGGTGCCATTTCTTAGAAGATTTGAAGGAGTAGTTCAGAAGTAATCTCTGGAGAAGATTTCCCAGAGTGAGGAACTGTACAGTGCAAACCCCAGCAATGACTGAGTGTTTGGTGCATTCAATATAAGTAGGTCCATGGGAGTGGAACTGAAAGTACAATGGTAGGAGTTGTTGGCCATGAAGAAGAGGTGCTGGAGGAGCCAGCTCACACTGGGAAGAATAGGACATTGTGGAGACTTTGCTTTTACTCTGAAGAGAATGAAGAGTCTTAGAAGATTTTAAGCAAAAGAATGTTGCCATTTGCATTTTTTCCCCATCCTGATTTTGAGAAAGATTGTAGAGGACCAGAGAGGAGGAAGCAAGGAGACCAGTGAGGGGTGACAGAAAGATCCAAAGGAGAGATGTTGGTGGTTCATAACAGGATGGAAGCAAGAACAGTGTTGGGCAATTGTCGTGCAGAGGAGCAAAACGTTCCTTTCCAAAATGTCTCTTTGCCATGTGGATTGTTTTTTTCAAAAACATTCAAGGCCCAAAATACTCAAGAAGAAACTTTGATCTTTCCCTTAAATACCTAAAAGAATTTGGGTAGAGGATCTATTCCCAGAATAGAGCTATCACCAGAGGGATCTGCATAGAATTTGAGCCTAGAGATAACAATCTGTGCTCCAGTCTGCATGACCCAGCAAACATTTGTTTACCAACCACTTCCTTTCCATCTCAATGTAAATTTCCTTCCTTCCCTTTTAAGTCACAGACTACTATCCCCAACATTCTCCTTTGACTTTAACTGAAGGCAATATTTAATTGGGGGTTTCACCATTTTGGTGAAATACTCTTTTCTCCTGAGTCTTTCCTGTGTACACATGATTTTAAACTTCTGTTTTATTTTCTCCTGTTAAATTATCTTCATTGCTATTCAGTCACTCAGTTGTGTCTGACTCTTTGTGACCTCATGGACTGCAGCATGCCAGGCTCCCCTGTCCTTCACTATCTCCTGGAATTTGCTCAAACTCATGTCCATTGATTCGGTGATGCCATCCAACCATCTTGTACTCTGTCAGCCCTTTCTCCTCCTACATTAGGCTCTTTTCCAATGAGTTGACTCTTCACATCAGGTGGCCAAAGTATTGGAGCTTCAGCTTCAACATAGGCCTTCTAATGACTATTCAGGTTTGATTTCCTTTAGGATTGACTGGTTTGATCTCCTTGCAGTCCGAGGAATTCTCAAGAGTCTCCTCCAACACCACAGTTCTGTCAGTTTAATTCTTAGACCAATCTGAAGAACTTAGATGTGCAGAGAAAAAGTTCTTTCATGTCTGGAAGAAATTCACAAGAACCTAGATGTGAGAGGAAAATTTTCTTTCTTCTTTTCCTAATAACCAGTACATATTTGGGAGGAAGAGCTTTCCCAAGGTTGGATGTAGTGTGTGAGCAAGAGGAGACTACAAAGTTTTGACCTGCCAGAGTAACTGTGAAAGGGACAGAGTAGAGATTAAATAGTTAATCCCACTGGGGGGTTGGAAGCAAAGAAAAAAGGTATGAGTAAGTTAATGATCAATCAAGAGAGCAGGTTTGCTTAACCACAAAACCAAGCAGACTTGCTTAGCCACAAAACCATGCAATAGAAGCATGAGACATGCCCCCAAAACAATAAAACAGTGGTGGCATGCTACCCACATCCTATTGAGTGAGCTGAGTAAACTAATGATCCTAGGACATGCTACTCTAGAAGAGGAAAAGTTAATTTTTTGTTTGTTTGTTTTTTCATTTATGTACAGTTTTTTTTTTTTTTTTTTTAATTTTATTTGGTTTATCAGCCATGGGTGTAAATGTGTTCCCCATCCTAAACTTCCCTCCCACCTCCCTCCCCAACCCATTCCTCAGGGTCATCCCAGTGCACCAGCCCTGAGCACCCTGTCTCATGCATCAAACCTGGACTGGCAATCTATTTCACATATGATAATATACATTTTTCAATGTTATTCACTCAAATCATCTCACCCTCTTCTTCTCCCACAGAGTCCAAAAGTCTGTTCTTTATGTCTGTGTCTCTTTTGCGGTCTTGCATATAGGGTCATCATTACCAGTTTTCTAAATTCCATACATATGTGTTAATATACTGTACATATTATATATATATTCACTATGTTGAGTCTTCTGATCCATGAACATGGTATATATTTCTCCATCTAGTTGTGTCATCTTCTATTTCTTTCATCAGTGTTTTATTGTTTTCTATATATAGGTCTTTTGCTTCTTTCAGTTCAGTTCAGTTCAGTCGCTCAGTCATGTCCGACTCTTTGCGACCTGATGAACCGCAGCACGCCAGGCCTCCCTGTCCATCACCAACTCCCGGAGTCCACCCAAACTGATGTTCATCGAGTCGGTGATGCCATCCAACCATTTCATCCCCTGTGGTCCCCTTCTCCTCCTGCCCTCAATCTTTCCCAGCATCAGGATCTTTTCCAGTGAGTCAACTCTTCGCATGAGGTGGCCAAAGTATTGGAGTTTCAGCTTCAACATCAGTCCTTCCAATAAACCCTCAGGACTGATCTTTTTTAGGATGGACTGGTTGGATCTCCTTGCTGTCAAAGGGACTCTCAAGAGTCTTCTCCAACACCACAGTTTGCTTCTTTAGGTAGATTTATTCCTAAGTATTTTATTCTTTTCATCACAATGGTGAATGGTATTGTTTCCTTAATTTCTCTTTCTGTTTTCTCATTGTTAGTGTATAGGAATGCAAGGGATTTCTGTGTGTTAATTTTATATCCTGCAACTTTACTATATTCACTGATTAGCTCTAGTAATTTTCTGGTGGTTTCTTTAAGGTTTTTTATGTAGAGCATCATATCATCTACAAAGAGGGAGAGTTTTGCTTCTTCTTTTCCAATCTGGATTCCTTTTATTTTCTTTTCTCCTCTGATTGCTGTGGCTAAAACTTCCAAAACTATGTTGAATAGTAGTGGTGAGAGTGGGCACCCTTGTCTTGTTCCTGACTTTAGGGGAAATGCTTTCAATTTTTCACCATTGAGGATAATGTTTACAGTGGTTTTATCATATATGGCTTTAATTATATTAAGGTATTTTCCTTCTATGCCTGCTTTGTGGAGGGTTTTTATCATAAATGGATGGTGAATTTTGTCAAATACTTTCTCTGAATCTATTGAGACAATCATATGGCTTTTATCTTTCAATTTGTTAATGTGGTGTATCACATTGATTGATTTGCAAATATTGAAGAATCCTTGCAGCCCTGGGATAAAGGTCACTTGACCATGGTGTATGATATTTTTAATATGTTGTTGGATTCTGTTTGCTAGAATTTTGTTGGGAATTTTTGCATTTATGTTCATCAGTGATATTGACCTATAGTTTTCTTTTTTTGTGGCTTCTTTGTCTAGTTTTGGTACTGGGGTGGTGGTGGCCTCATAGATTATGTTTGGAAGTTTACCATTCTCTGCAAATTTCTGGAAGAGTTTGAGTAGGATAGGTGTTCACGCTTCTCTACATTTTTGGTAGAATTCACCTGTGAAGCCAAATCGTCCTGGGCTTTTGTTTGTTGGAAGATTTCTGATCACAGCTTTGATTTCTATGCTTGTTATGGGTCTGTTAAGATTTTCTATTTCTTCCTGGTTCAGTTTTGGAAAGTTATATTTTTCTAAGAATTTGTCCATTTCTTCCAAGTTGTCCATTTTAATGGCATAGAGCTGCTAGTAGTAGTCTCTTATGACCCTTTGTATTTCTGTGTTGTCTGTTGTGATTTCTCCATTTTCATTTCTAATTTTGTTGACTTGATTCTTCTCCCTTTTTTTCTTGATGAGTCTGAATAATGGTTTTTCTGTTTTATTTATCTTCTCAAAGAATCAGCTTTTAACTTTGTTGATTTTTGCTATGGTCTTCTTTGTTTCTTTTTCATTTATTTCTGCCCTAATTTTTATGATTTCTTTCCTTCTACTAACCCTGGGGTTCTTCATTTCTTCCTTTTCTAGTTGCTTTAGGTGTAGAGTTAGGTTATTTATTTGATTTTTCTCTTGTTTCTTGAGGTAAGCTTGTATTGCTCTAAATCATCCCCTTAGCACTGTTTTTACTGTATCCCATAGGTTTTGGGTGGTCGTGTTTTCACTTTCATTTGTTTCTATGCATATTTTGATATCTTTTCTTGATTTCTTCTGTGATTTGTTGGTTGTTCAGAAGCGTGTTGTTTCCTGTAGTTGACATCTAATCTTACTGCATTGTGATCAGAAAAGCTTCTTGGAATGATTTCAATTTTTTTGAATTATCAAGGCTAGATTTATGGCCCAGGATGTGATATATCCTGGAGAAGGTTCTGTGTATGCTTAAGAAAAAGGTGAAAATCATTGATTTGGGGTGAAATGTCCTATAGATATCAATTAGGTCTGACTGGTCTATTTTATCATTTAAAGTTTGTGTTTCCTTGCTAATTTTCTGTTTAGTTGATCTGTCCATAGGTGTGAGTGGGGTATTGAAGTCTCCCACTATTATTGCATTACTGTTATTTTCCCCTTATTTCTTGCTAGAATTTGCCTTACATATCACGGAGCTCCTATGTTGGGTGCATATATATTTATAATTGTTATATCTTCTTCTTGGATTGATCCTTTGATCATTATGTAGTGTCCTCTTTGTCTCTTTTCATGGCCTTTATTTCAAAGTCCACTTTATCTGAAATGAGTATTGCTACTCCTGATTTCTTTTGGTTTCCGTTTGTGTGAAATATCTTTTTCCAGCCCTTCACTTTCAGTCTGTATGTGTCTCTTGTTTTGAGGTGGGTCTCTTGTTGACAGCATATGTAGAGGTCTTTGCATCCAGAGGTTTTTGCATCCATTCAGTCAGACTTTGTCTTTTGGTTGGGGCATTACCCCATTTACATTTAAGATAACTATTGGTAAATATGATCCAGTTGCCATTTACTTTGTTGTTTTGGGTTCAAGTTTATATACATTTTCTGTGTTTCCTGTCTGGAGAAGATCCTTTAACATTTGTTGAAGAGCTGGTTTGGTGGTGCTAAATTCTCTCAGCTTTTGCTTGTCTATAAAGCTTTTGATTTCTCCTTCATATTTGAATGAGATCCTTGCTGGGCACAGTATTCTGGGTTGTAGGTTTTTCTCTTTCATCACTTTAAGCATGTCCTGCCTTTCCTTTCTGGTCTGAAGAGTTTCTCTTGAAAGATCAGCTATTATCCTTATGGGAATCCCGTTGTGTGTTATTTGTTGTTAAATTTTACATAACCTCCTTCTCCTTCTGTCTCTGTAGCTCAGCTTGCCCCTTGCAAAGCCTAGATCATGTAGGCCACGTAGTCTCAGAAAGTGGGGACTTGCAATACTAGGAACTGGAGTTTACCTCACTCACTCTTGTCCTGCTCTTGGCAATCTCACAGCCCCTGCAAACCTGTTAATCAAGCCTTTCAAGGCCAGGCACCCCCAACCCCATTTTGACTGCTATTCCTGCACTCACAAACCCCCTTAGTTTAAACCAGCCTATTAACAGCTAGTGTTGCCCACTACAGTCTGTCTATAAAAACGCTGTAATCCCTTTGTTCAGGGCTCAGAGCTTGGAGTGTTAACTCCTCTGGGCACACCGGCATAATAAAGCTGAGTTCTCTAACTCTCCAAGTGTGGTGCTTGGTTTCTTGAGTACTGGTTTCTGCAACACTCTGAGCACACTGAAAACAAAAGCATAAGGAAAAGGTGATATTATACTGAAATATGAGATGATTTGCCATTTTTAGTATATATTACCACATTTTTGCTCATTTCCATCATGCCTTGACAGTCCTGGCTTGACCATATAAGGCCAAAATACTTCCCCACCCAATATAAAGGAGGAACTGATGATGGAAACTTGATGTCTATACAAAAATGAGGAAGAACATGTCTTCCCTCCTCTCCACTTTTCCTTTGATTATAAAACTGTAGCCCACTAAGTTCTCAGGCCACAGCACCCTCTCGCCCACTCACTTAGTTTCACAAGCATCCTATTCTAATAAATCACTTCTTATCTATCACTTTGCCTCTTTCTGAATTCTTTCTGCACTGAGACACAAAGGACCAGAGCTCCTCAGAACCCCCTGAAAGGCAACCTAGCAGTTTCAACTGAAAGACTGAAGTTGCAGCTATGAAGTCTGATAGAGCTATAGCTGACAAACTTATGGGTGAACACAGTGTTACTTCTACATATAATGTTATGAAATACTTGTGGTTGGATTTAAAAAATAAAACAGAAATAGTAGAAAAGCTTACATGCTAATTAATGTAACTAAAAGATTTATATGGTTATCACACAATTATATAATAATCTAGCAAATTAGTAAAATTAATGTTGTTTAGTTGGTAAGTCATGTCTCACTTTTTTTGCAACCCCATGGATGTAACCCACTGGCTCCTCTGTCCAAGGGATTGTCCAAGCAAGAATACTGGTGTGGATTGCCATTTCCTTCTCTAGGGTATCTTCCCAACTCAGAGATTGAACTGTATCTCCTGCATTGGCAGTCAAATTCTTCACCATTGAGCCACCTGGGAAGTGAAGTCGCTCAGTTGTGTCCGACCCTTTGTGACCCTATGGACTGTAGCCCACAAGGCTCCTCGGCCCTTCGGATTTTACAGGCATTAATACTGGAGTGGGTTGCCATTTCCTCCTCCAATACGGAAACAGAAAGTCTATATAGACCTGGGAAGCCAAGTAAAATTAATAAAACCTTATAAATACTTCTCATTAGCTTCCAAAATGGTGTAAGGAAAATATTTGTATTCAGGATTGTACCATGTCTTTTTTCTCATTTTATCATTGTACTACACTTAACGACCTTATCTGTATCACAGGACCCACAGTAGTCCTTTTCAGAATCATTCAGTGAGTATATGCAAATGAGTCACAATTTTCCTTCTTTAATTTTTCAACTATCACACTTTATTGCAACACCATCAATTCTGCTTGGAAAAAGGTTGCTTTTTCTCTGATATTATTTGCAATTATTTGTGTGTATAGGATGAGCATGTTTATATTTCTGCAAGACAGTTGTGCATTACTCTTTTTCTCAAGCATTCTCTGTGCTCCGAGTGAAATAAAATTATTCCTTACTCTAATCTTGGGAAGGAGGAAGCAGTTTTTTGTTTGTAACTCAAATTTAGCTCCCCTACTGAATTCTATGAGAATCCCATGAACATTACTGAACAGCACTTATCAAGAATTTACTGTTTAATCATGTTATGCAAACATTCATAAAATTTCATCATAGCTATTTAGATAAAGAAAACAAAATGAGTAATAATAGTGATCTAAGGAAATGAATTGACTAGTTCTGCAGGTATAGAAGGCTTCCCTTGTGGAGCTAGTGGAAAAGAACATTCACGCCAATACAGAAGACGTAAGAGATGCAGTTCAACCCCTGGATGGAGAAGATCCCTTGGAGAAAGAAATGACAACCCACTGCAGCATTCTTGCTTGGAGAATTTTGTGGACAGAAGAGCCTGGTGGCTAGAGTCCATAGGGCCACACAGAGTCAGACACGACTAAGGTGACAGCATGCTCGTATGTAGGTAAAGGAAGCCTAGCATTTGCTTTTATAAAAGATACTCAGCAAGGGCTTTGGGATTTCTTGAAAAATATGTTTTGCCTGTGCATAATTCTATCTAAAAATCATATATTCACATATTCACAAGTGTTTCTTATATGTCTATTTTTGTATAAGGATGCACCTTTTTTTTATAATATTACTATCCATCTTTCAAATTCTGTTGTTATAATCATAACACTTGTGCCTTTACCATTTTTTTTTTTCTGGAATCGATACTGATTTTGCTGCAATGCAATAGTTTCTTGTTGATTTTTACTGGAAACATTGTCCTTCTGTGGATTGAAATATCTTACATCTCTGTGTTTTCACTTGCTGCTTTCCTTTGCCACTTATGCTTCTTGGCTTCACAGCGAGTGTTTCTGGATTCACAGTTTAGTAAATTGCTGCTCACAAAAATGAAACTGTCAAAGTAAAAAATGCTTTTCAAGAAAGAATCTAAAACTGTGGTGGAATAGCAGCAGACAAAATTGTTCAACAAATACTGCTATAACCTTTCTTTCATTTTGCCTTTTACTTTAAAAATGGTTTGCAGAACCTTGCTTTCTTTGATTCATTCATATTTATTCTTAGTACTTATGTTTCCAGTTACCCATCTAGTAAATTACTAGAAATTAACTAATATTAGAAAATGTTTATTCTTTTTCTGCTCTTTATTCCCTCTTCATCTTTGTAATTTGATTATTAATAGGCATAGTACATTTTGAGGAGATATTGGTAATATATAACAAATACTTCAGAAGAGAGCATATGTATTATATTAATAATCTGATTTCGTAAAATATGTTCTAAGAAAATAATCAAGCAAATTTCAGCATATTCATTAGTAAGTGGTTTATAATTAGCTCCTTCTACCTCCACCTCCTCCATCATGAAGAAAACAATCCAAATGTTGATGAATATAAAATAAATTTTAACTTTAAAAATTATGGTGTGTGCAAATAACATGCAAATCATTTGCTTTAAAATTTGTGATACAGATGTATAAATATGCACATACACATATGCACAAAGATGTTCAATCTGTAGAGTTGGTTGTGGTGCTTTAGTAGCTAAGTCATGACCAACTCACAGTGACCTCATGGACTGTAGCCCACCAGGCTCCTCAGTCCATAGGACTTCTCAGACAAGAATACTGGAGTGTGTTGCCATTTCCTTCTCCAGGCTATTTTCTTGACCCAGGGAACAAATACAGGTCTCCTGCATTGCAGGTGGATTCTTTACCAGCTGAGCCACCAGGGAAGCCCAGTAGAGAATGGTTTACAAAAATCTATTTATATTACACTGTTGTTTAAAAATATAGTATATGCATATGACTTATACATATATAAATGTATACACAAATAATTCTATAGAGTGTATCATTATATCTGTTAACATATATACATATGTAATGAAGATAAAAAACAACACAGTATTATATGTATTACTGTTGTGCTGAACTTTCTCCTATTAGTAAGACTGCAAGAGAATAGATTTTTTTTTTTCAGCTGCAATAAGGTCAACATTCAAATACAGAATGAGGAATTAAAGGTGATTTATAGGAGGCAGAAATAAAAGTATAGATTATCAACAGTAAATTTGGTTGACAGACCAGAGAGATACTGCAAAGTTCTTTTGCTTTATGATTTTAGCCATTTCAGTCAGTTATATTCTGTTTTCAGAATTGCTGATTCAAAGAAGACATTTAATAAGAGTGGGTTAGTCCTTAAAAACATGGAGCATGTGTGTCAATGTAAACTTAGAGGAGCAGGAAATCTGATAGTTTTCCACATGTATGTTAGTGAGTTATAAGAATACAGGTAATTTTTGTTATCTGATTGACATTTTCTAGTTTTCCACATGTATGTTAATGAGTTATAAGAATACAGGTAATTTTTGTTATCTGATTGACATTTTCTAATTTCCTAAAAAAATTTAAAATTAAACTATATATTCTATAATAAAATATTTCAATAAAATTATGCATAGGTTATTTTCTCTGGAAAAATTTAGCATGAAAACAAATTGGGCACATTAAGCACTGAAAATAAATGGTTAGTCCAATGGAATGTGTATGGCCTGGCCATTCTGAAGCTATTACTGTAAAATGTTGAAACCTTAAAAGTAAAATGCTTTTTTCAAATAAAAGGACAATTTCTGTGGATTTATTTTCATTTTGCAAGTCATAGCATGACTGTGGGAGTGTGTATATGTCTGTGTGAGTATATGGATGTTAGAAAAAACTTTGATTTAAAACCAAAACTCAACTTCACCATTATCCTTCACTGAAGTTTCCATCAATGCTTGATTCAGATATAAATTAATTTTCAGAATGAGTATTTACATACATATGGCCAACAGGTACATGAAAAGATGCTCCAGATCACTAACTATTCAGTTCAGTTCAGTCGCTCAGTCGTGTCTGACTCTTTGTGACCCTATGAACCACAGAATGCCAGGCCTCCCTGTCTATCACTAACTTCCAGAGTTTACCCAAACCCATGTTCATCAAGTCGATGATGCCATCCAACCATCTCATCCTCTGTCGTCCCCTTCTCCTCCTGCCCCCAATCCCTCCCAGCATCTGGGTCTTTTCCAATGAGTCAACTCTTGGCTTGAGGTGGCCAAAGTATTGGAGTTTCAGCTTCAACATCAGTCCTTCCAATGAACCCTCAGGACTGATCTCCTTTAGGATGGACTGGTTGGATCTCCTTGCAGTCCAAGGGACTCTCAAGAGTCTTCTCCAACACCACAGCTCAAAAGCATCAATTCTTCGGTGCTCAGCTTTCTTTATAGTCCAACTCTCACATCCATACGTGACCACTAGAAAAACCATAGCCTTGACTAGACAGACCTTTGTTGACAAAGTAATGTCTCTGCTTTTTAATATGCTATCCAGGTTGGTCATAAATTTCCTTCCAAGGAGTAAGCGTCTTTTAATTTCGTGGCTGCAATCACCATCTGCAGTGATTTTGGAGCCCAGAAAAGTAAAGTCAGCCACTGTTCCCACTGTTTCCCCATCTATCTGCGATGAAGTGATGGGACCAGATGCCATGATCTTAGTTTTCTGAATGTTGGGCTTTAAGCCAACTTTTTCACTCTCCTCTTTCGCTTTCATCAAGAGGCTCTTTAGTTCTTCTTCACTTTCTGCAGTAAGGGTGGTGTCATCTGCATATCTGAGGTTATTGATATTTCTCCCAGCAATCTTGATTCCAGCTTGTGCTTCCTCCAGCCCAGCGTTTCTCATGATGTACTCTGCATATAAATTAAATAAGCAGGATGTCAATATATAGCCTTGACGTACTCCTAGAGAGATGCAAATCAAAACCATACCACCTCACACCAGTCAGAATGGCCATTACTAAAATGTCTACAAAGAACAAATGCGGGAGAGGATGTGGAGGTAAAGGCACCTTCCTACATTGTTGGTGGGAATGTAAGTTGTCACAGCCACTATTCAATACAGTATGGCAGTTCCTCAAGAAACTAAAACTAGAGTTCCCATAGGAGTCAATAATTCTGCTCCTGGGCATATATCCAGAGAGAGAGAGAGAGAGAGAGAGAGAAACAAAAACAAAAACAAAAACCCCTCTATTTCAAAAAGATACATGCACCTCTATGTTCATAGCAGCACTATTCACAATAGCCTAGACATGGAAGCAGTCTAAATTTCCATCAACAGATGAATGTATAAATATATATATATAATATATACATATATGATATATATGTATAAATATATATAATATTTATATAATATATATAAATATAGAAGCTTTAACCCTGGAGGATGGACAAGGACACCTGTTAAGGTCAAACCCTTGAGACACATGTCCACAGTTTGTGTCTATGACTGAAGTTACTCAGAATTTCAGGGAATGCTTATCCTCTCTCACCTTCAACATCATACTAACAAGCCTCCCCTCAAATGACAAAGGAATACAGTTGAACAGAAGCAAAAAAAGACTCTGAGGATTAAAACAAAGTAAAGACCCAAATCAAGCAAGGAAACAAACATGAAGTATCACTATAGGGGTTTGAAGTCTCTGGTGCTCTTAGCAACAAGCGCTATCTCTGGTAACCACAGCACAACAAAAGTCAAATACGTCCAAAATCCTGGCAAGATTGACACAAACTTCATACTAAAGCCCTAGTAGAAGGAAGTCTACTCGTCTCCAAATCTAAAATACACTACCTCAGTATTCATATTCACAAATATTATATAAAAGTTTCAACAAGAAAAATCCAAGCATAGCATAACAAAAAACAACATACAATGTAGCTCAAAGAAATAAACAATCACGGGAACTACTCTCAAATAATGACTTGACAATTCTAAATATGCACTTTATAATTATAATTATAATGAATATGCTGAAGACTTTAATGGAATAAGTAGATAGCATGCAATATTAGGTAGATAAATTTGATTGAAAGTTAGAAATTATAAGAAAGAGTCAAACAGAAATACTGAAACTAGAACAAAGTAACTGCTTATTTAACTTATATGGAGAGTACATCACGTGAAATGCTGGGCTGGGGGAAGCACAAGCTGGAATGAAGATTGCTGGGAGAAATATCAATAACCTTAGATATGTAAACACCACCCTTATGGCAGAAAGTGAAGAGGAACTAAAGAACCTCTTGATGAAGGTGAAAAAGTAGAGTTAAAAAGCTAGCATAAAACTCAACATTCAAAAAACTAAGATCATGGCATCCGGTCCCATCACTTCATGGCAAATAGATAGGGAAACAATGGAAACAGTGATAGACTTTATTTTTGGGGGCTCCACAATCACTGCAGATGGTGACTGCAGTCATGAAGTTCAAAGATGCTTGCTTCTTGCAAGAAAAGCTATGACCAACCTAGGCAGCATGTTAAAAAGCAGAGAGATTACATTGTCAACAAAGGTCCATATAGTCAAAGCTGTGTTTTTTCCAGTAGTTTGTACGGTTGTGAGATTTGGACCACAAAGAAGGCTGAGGGCTGAGGAACTGATGCTTCAAGTTGCAGTGTTGGAGAAGACTCTTGATAATCCCTTGGACAGCAAGGAGATCAAAGCAGTCAAGCCTAAAGGAAATAAACCCTGAATATTCATTTGAAGGACTGATGCTAAAGCTGAAGCTCTAATATTTTGGCCACCAGATGTGAAGAGCTGACTCATTAGAAAAGACCCTGATGCTGGGAAAGATTGAAGGTGGGGGAGAAGTGGACAACAGAGGACAAGATGGTGGGATGGCATCACTGACTCAATGGATATGAGTTTAAGCAAGCTCCAGGAGATAGTGAAGAACAGGGAAGCCTGGCATGTTGCAGTCCATGGGGTTGCAGAGAGTAGGACTCAGCTGAGCAACTGAACAACAGAAATGAAGAATGTTTTTGACAAGCACATCAGTAGACATTGTCATGGAAAGAATTAATTAATTTGAAGATAAGCTGAAAGAAATTACAAAGAGAGAAATGGTGGGGGAGGGGGAAGGGGAAGGAAAGAGACCAGAGCATTCAAGACCTGTGGGTGATATCAAACATTCTAATAGGGACATAATTGGACTCTCAGAATGAGAAAAAAGAGACTAGGACAGAGGAAATATTTAGAGAAAGAGTGTCAGAAATTTACACTGAGAGTGTCTAGAAGAAATTACACCTCAGCAATATGCCAGCAAATTTGGAAAACTCAGCAGTGGCCACAGGGCTGGAAAAGGTCAGTTTTCATTCCAATCCCTAAGAAAGGCAATCCCAAAGAATGCTCAAACGACAGCACAATTGCACGCATCTCACAGGCTAGTAAAGTAATGCTCAAAATTCTCCAAGACAGGCTTCAGCAATACATGAACCGAGAACTTCCAGATGTTTAAGCTGGTTTTTAAAAAGGCAGAAGAACCAAAGATGAAATTGCCAATATCCGCTGGATCATCGAAAAAGCAAGAGAGTTCCAGAAAAACATCTATTTCTGCTTTATTGACTATGTGAAAGCCCTCGACTGTGTGGATCACATTAAACTGTGGAAAATTCTGAAAGAGATGGGAATACCAGACCACCTGACCTGCCTCTTGAGAAACCTGTATGCAGGTCAGGAAGCAACAGTTAGACTGGACATGGAACAACAGACTGGTTCCAAATAGGAAAAGGAGTACATCAAGGCTGTATATTGTCACCCTGCTTATTTAACTTACATGCAGAGTACATCATGAGAAATGCTGGGCTGGAAGAAGCAAAAGCTGGAACCAAGATTGCCGGGAGAAATATCAATAACCTCAGATATGCAGATGACACCACCCTTATGGCAGAAAGTGAAGAGGAACTAAAAATCCTCTTGATGAAAGTGAAAGAGGAGACTGAAAAAGTTGGCTTAAAGCTTAACATTCAGAGAACTAAGATCTTGGCATCTGGTCCCATCACCTCATGGGAAATAGATGGGGAGACAGTGGAAACAGTGTCAGACTTTATTTATTTATTTTTTTTTTTGGTTCCAAACTCACTGCAGATGGTGATTGCAGCCATGAAATTAAAAGACGCTTACCCCTTGGAAGGAAAGTTATGACCAACCTGGATAGCATGTTAAAAAGGAGAGACATTACTTTGTCAACAAAGGTCTGTCTAGTCAAGGCTATGGTTTTTCTAGTGGTCACGTATGGATGTGAGAGTTGGACTGTGAAGAAAGCTGAGTGCCGAAAAATTGATGCTTTTGAACTATGGTGTTGGAGAAGACTCTTGAGAGTCCCTTGGACTGCAAGGAGATCCAACCAGTCCATCCTAAAGGAGATCAGTCCTGGGTGTTCATTGGAAGGACTGATGCTGAAACTGAAACTCCAATAGTTTGGCCACCTCATGTGAAGAGTTGACTCACTGGAAAAGACCCTGATGCTGGGAGGGATTGTGGGCAGGAGGAGAAGGGGATGACAAGGATGAGATGGCTGGATGGCATCACCGCCTCGATGGGCATGAGTTTGAGTAAACTGTGGGAGTTGGTGATGAACAGGGAGGCCTGGCGTGCTGCGATTCATGGGGTCGCAAAGAGTTGGACACGACTGAGCGACTGAACTGAACTGAACTGAATAAGCGTAACTGGCATCTAGGCCTTGATTTTAAAATACGAATGTGCAACAAAAGGAATCTTGGAAAGGTCACAGAAGCCAAATTAAAAGAGATTCCAATAATCAAACCTAGGCAATTTGGGTAAAAAAAAAATGTTATAACTTAAAACATAAAATATACGTGAGTCCATAGTGAAACAAATAGTGATTAAATAAATAAATGAAAGAGAGAAAACAAATTTTCCTTAAGTTATAATTCTAGTTAATATTTACAGATACCCTCCTCTAAGAGGGAGAGCTTAATCCACTCTCTTGCACCCTTGAAGTGTATGCTGTATTTAGTGGCTTACTTCTAACCAATAAAATATAGAAAGGGAAGGAAACAGGAGAAATTTGACAAGCACTGCCTTAATGAATGGAGAAGGCAATGGCAACCCACTCCATTACTCTTGCCTGGAGGATCCCAGGGACAGCAGAGCCTGATGGACTGCCGTCTGTGGGGTCGCACAGAGTCGGACAGGACTGAAGCAACTGAGCAGCTGCAGCAGTCTTAATGAAGTACCAAAATCAACATTAGAAAGATGTCATGATGACATTACACACCCTGGGTGTGATATGATCATGAGATATCTAGCCTTTCTGTTAATTTTTCTCAAAACTCAATCTAATCTAATCATGAGAAAGTATTAGAAAAACTCAGATTAAATGAATTTATGCAAAACACCTGACCAGTACCCTTAAGGTTGTGAAAAATGAGAAAAGACTGAGAAACTGTCATGGACCACAGAAGGCATAGCAATTAAAAGCAATATGGTATCCTTCTTGGGTCTAGAATAGAAAAAAAGGCATTGTAAAAACTAATGAAATCCAAATAAAGTCTGTAGTTTAGCTAAAGAACCAATATTAAGTTCTTAGTTTGACAAATGTAACAAGGACATGTAAGGTATAAACATTAAGGGAAACTAGATGGATGATCAGAACTGAGTAATATCTAGCTGTACTGTCTCTGGCACTTTTCTGTAAAGCTAAAATTATTCCAAAATAAAATAAGTTGTTTAAAAATTAAGTGGATCAAAATATATACATATATCATGTGAAAAAAATAGCTGCCAGTAGTTGTTGAATTATTGAGATATAACTTATTTTTTTCTTACTATAAGGTACAAAGTTACCCATCTCTTGGTAGTTGATTTAATTATTTCCCAATAAACAAGACTGATTTCAAATGATTTTATGGAAGACATCCAAGTTCTAAAACAAACCTCAGAGGAAATGGCACTATTCCTTTGAGAATGAGCATTTCTTGCAAATTGAAATGTGTGAAATCTGATTTATTCTTTAAAAGTATAAGTTAAACAAGATATGTGGTGTTTTAAATATTAGAAGCTGTATTTCATGCTCTGCTCAAACATAATGGCATTATAAAAGGACAGTGACCTTGGAATTATTGTTTTGGGTAATGAATTACCTCGTGAATGTGTTTTAGAATTTTAAAATTTGTGACTATTGAGTTATAACATTGTTTCATAGGACCATTAACAATTATTAGGAAGAAAACCTAATTTACTGAGAACATTTTTCAGAGATTACTACGAATTATGTCAGGCTCTTTAAATCCCTCAGATTATCAGATCAAGTTAGAAAAAGGTGTGTAAAAGTTCAAAAAATAAAAAAATCGGAAAAAGAAACTTAAAAAAATAAATAGAGCTTCAGGCATCTCTTGGACAGTAACAAAATATCCAATATTGTTAACACTCACGTACCAGAAGGAGGGAAGAAAGAAAATAAAATGAAAATATTTGAGGAATTAATAGCTAAAAGATATTCAACTTCATGAAAGATACAAACCTACATGTCCAAAAAATTATCTCCAACCAAATAAGATTAACTCAAAGAAATCCTACCAAGGCACATCAGAATTAAACTTATGAAAACTAAAAACAAACAAAAACACCCTATGCCTTTGAAATCACCATTAGCTAAACCAGCTCTGTTTTGCCCAACCAGACTTTTATAAGAGTGATAACTATGTTTGTATCTTACATGAGACACACTATTTGAAAATGTCAGTCATTTCTAGCCAAAACTATTTCTAACATACCAGGCCAGAAAAACAAAACTAGGACTGGCCTTCAAAAGAAGAATGAAAAGTGGTACCTCTGTTCAGAAACTTACATTTCAGAATTTTCTAGAGTTTTCATGTTATTCTCAAACATTTTCCTAGAATTTCTCATTCTCCAGATTCCCTGTGAATAGGAAATAGGATAAATTCACTCTTATGTCCTTGTAAGTGAATAGCAACTGCTACTATTTGGGGAAAAACTGAATGGCACATCTTCCACCAATTAAAAAATAATACATTGATTATAAGAACAAATGTTAATTTGTAGATAAATTCAGTTTTCTGCATAGCTTTGGGACAATGACATTAACTATGAAAAATGGCCCTGTCTATTACTCTCAAATTGTAAAATGGATTGTGTGTTAAAAAAACAAAGCAAAGCAGGGACAAAATATGCCAAGCTTGCAGAGCTAGAAAGTTCAAAATTGTAGATTCTTGAAGAGTGTCAGAACATAATGTAAATCAAGCCTCATTAACTCTAATTAGGCTTCCTGCACAGACCTAAATTTCATTGCAGGAGGCTTCTTAGGTGGCTGATTCTTTGCAGTAAATGACTGTTCAGAGTTTCTCAACAAAACAGACTAAGTTTTGAGTAGTCTAGTATATTCTGTCTTATTGAAATCTTTCAACACTATATTTTTTTGATCCAGAAGTTTTACCTTCATAAAGTATGCATGACTCACAAAGGCAGAAATCAGCTATATAGTCTTCCTTATCAAATATTTTTTCTACATTTTATCTCTTACACAGTTCAACAAATCAAGCAAGTGTGGTTAATTTCATTGGTGCAGTAAAAATTGGCATAATTAATTTAAATTATTTACTAGAATCAAATCACCATTACCAAATATGTGAGGTTTCCTTGTACAGCCTTTATTCTGTTCTGATTTATGGTTGAATTACTTGTTGATTTTCCTCATTAGGGTGTAAATTCCTCGAGGATAAGAGAGTTTCTCTCTCATATTTTTCTTATTTCTTCAGTACCTTGATCACTGTTTTACGCACTGAATTCCAAACTAAACCAACCTTTAAAAAGCAGGAGTGAAATTAAAAATGAAGAAACAAAACCCACCACCACACATTGAATAACTTGCAAATCCTCTAAGTACAGCTTATCACTGAGCCAGACTAATGCTGCTCACTCTTCTGTTCCCTTTTCAGTAAAGGAAGAAAAATATACAGCTCATGGAGGCTGATGTTGAACTAGCATGGATAAGTGTGAGCGCACTGCACCTTTAGAGTCAGTGTCCTTTGGGACCTATCAATGTCTGAGCTATGCCAAGCGGTCAATATTAGACTATAACTCCTTCAGTTTATTCTACAAAATTCAATAAGGCAATGCTGAACAGCTCACTGGCGAAGATTAACTTGATGCTTATACTAATATTTATACATTGTACATTTCTAAATGAACAGTACTTGGCTAGAACACAACTAAAAGATAACAAAATTAAAAGTGTTTAAGTAGTAAATCTACTTAAAGTTGTGAAGCACAAAGTTTATTTCTATCTTTCTCAGGCCATGTGGTAGAAAGTGGCTTTATCACACAGCTCTGATGTTAACGGCTCTGTTGAAGGGAGCAGAAAAATCAAGTCTAGTTTATTGCAGTCTAATCTCAAAGTTGGAGAGTCTTTGACTCAGGGGCCTATCCTGGGATCCATCACTTGTGTCCAGTTAGTAGGTTCATGATATATGGTATGATTACTTCTGCTGAAACCCTGAGAAGTGGGTAGGAGACAGGATACCAGAAAGTGATGACACAATCTACAGAAAAGGACAAAGTTTTCTGAAAACAATAAAGGAGATGCCCTACATGATGGATATTTGAGTATATATGTCAGTCTTCCACCCTCAAACAAGAAGTCCTCCTTTTACCTGGATGAAGAATTACATAGGAGTGCATCCAGCTCATTTATCAAGGAAAACCAGATTGATCCAAAATATAATTTTTCAGAAGAGAGTCTGATATCAATGTAAGGATGATCTCAAAACATCTTTCTTGACTTAATTTTACCTTTTCACTTGGCTGAATTTGACAGCTAATAAATGAATGTAAATATATAATTTAATTAATTCAATTAGCAAATTTAAATCAAATTAAGTTTCATGGAGAGAAAGGCAATAGATATGTTATACTTATGTGCATGCACACAAACTCGGACATCTAAGACATCATCTGGAACAATAAGAAAAGTGTTGATTCCAGAATCAAGGTAATCCTTTAATTAAAAATGAACTATTTTGTTCTAAATTTGTAAAGCAAATGAATAGATGCTGAAAAGCCCATGACCTTCTTTTTATTGCATCCTCATTACTTTGTTTCTTTCTGACTCTTAACAAGTAAGTTTGAAGTATTATCAAGAAGAAGTAGCATTTTAGCAATGTTCAAAAGATTGGTTTTCAATTCTAGTTGATAATGCCAGCTCCCAATACATGGCTGTTATATCTTTCAGTTAATTCCTTTTGTAATACACCCCATCATAGTTTTCTTTTAAAGCACAAATCCAATTTTCTTTTTAGCAACACCAGGAATTACCTATGAAGACAAACATTTTCAAATGAATTAAGATATCAGAGAGATGATATTTTCAGGAAGTTATATTTTTTTGTTCAGATTTGAACTAAAATGACAACTCTTTTTGGAATATAAGCTTGGAATGAAACTATTTTTTTCTTAACACTAAAAGATATTTGAAATAGATTCTGTAGGGAATTGGTTTTAACAACTAATGTTTTTAAGAGAAAGAGACATGAATAAGAATGTGTTTTTAACTAATGCTATTCTACTTATAAATAGCTTTTTTTGTCAATATATGCTTTCGAGTCTAGATTTCGTATATGGAATAGATAATCAGTGTTGTCTTAGGTTAGTAGCAATATGATGTTCTTTCATTAATACATTGGGAAAACTCAGAAATTTACCATTAGCAAATATTTCAACTTGCAGCTTATACCTAGCTTAAGTTTTCTGGCTTTGTTTCCAACTCCATGTTCTTTGCTGTTGCATTTGTGGATTGTTTCTAAAGAACACCATGGACCAGATTGATCTGAGATGCTTTTTGACTGTACAGATTCCTGGACCCTACCTCAGGCATCCTATCCTACAATATTAGAATTCCTGGGGCTAAAACTTGGATGGGAATTTTAACAAACTTCCAAGCTGATTTTCTAAATAGTGAATTGGAGTGATTGTACTTACAGATAGAATCTAAGTGTTAAAGCTTTATGAACTTGAAGGATCTATGAAAATATATTCAATTTAATCAAATTCCCACCTTGTAGGTTTTACTAATCAGTGGCATTCATCTAATTTAATTCAGGGTTTCACTTATTTAAGGATTTGATTATTTGGTCCTCAGAGTAGTACTAAGATTAGTTTTATATTAGTATTGTAATACATTGGAGGACTGGGCATTTTCCTTTGAGAAGTGAGTTGATTATATAGCTCAGTTGCCTGTATTAAATTTTGTTACTTAATTGCTTTTGCTTCATGTTTTTGTTTTTGGCCCTAAGTTATGTGAGATCTTAGCTCCCTAACCAGGGATTGAACATGCACCCCCTACACTGGAAGGCAAAGTCTTTTAACCACTGGACCAGCAGGAAAATACCCTGTATCAGTCAATATTTATTGCAGAAATATTCTCAAACTTACCCTAATAATTGTGTGAGTACCTCTATTTCAACATTTTTCTCAAAAGCAAAGATGTGGACTATTTCACATCCTCTGGGGTTGTCCCCTGATCCAAACAAAGATATCTGGAGAATTAACAATAACAATTTGAAAACCAACAAAAATCCTCCCTGAACACTCTTAAATGCTGCAAAGAATTGAAATGATCATCCAGCTCTTTTTTCATTCTGGTGTTTGAACTTCCTCTCTGAATGCTTTCAATCTGCTTACTCATGAAATCTTTGCAACCATGAAGGTCCCTTTGCAAGTGGCTCTAATCATTGCCTAGATATTCCTCCTGTTGAGATCAGTCTTTCTCTCTTTAGCTTCTACATATTGAAACAAGTTTTCAAATCCAAAGAACACAAAACAAATGCAGTGTTTATTTTATATAATGGCTTTTATATGTATCATTAGAAATTTTTCCCTCTTGATTTTTGCTTCTTCAAATGCACATGAGTATCTTTTTTCACTCTGCATTTTATAACCCTAAGATCTGCATGTACTTGATCACATGGTATGAACTTCAGTTTTTCATATTTCTCTTAAAGCATGTCTTACTGAAAACATTTTGTCAGAAAAAAGAAAACTGTGTTTATTGTATCATTTAATCTGTAATTTATACCTCAGTTAAGACAATCTAAGACAGATATTTAAAAATTTATTTGCTCTTTTTTGAAATTGTTGTTACAGTTTATTTTTATTTTCCTAGTGGCTATATCACACTAATTTACTCATTTTTGCCTTTTCAGACAAAGAAAATGGAATCATTTTGCTGTTATTTGTATAACTGTATATTTGTATTAGTGGTGTTATGGATCTACTGAAATGATTAAATGTATCTTATTGATCTGACCACATCTTTCTTGCCAAAATTTACTCATTCAGTGAATATTTATGAATAGCACTTTATTATTATCATTGAAATAAGCAAATTATATATGAAAAAATCTGACAAAGATTTATGTTAAAATGAAGGAATACAATTTCATGTGATATACAAATATGAGAAAAGGAGAAACCATGTGATAAATACTCTAGTAGATTTCCAAGCAGATTCCATTGGGGACACAATGGAAAGAGCAGTTCACAGAATGAAGACAATGAGGAGGAATTTTGAAAAGACTTCAAGTTCAAAGAAACTATACACACAATAGTTTAGAAATATATAATATTTAACTGAAGTATAAAATTTGGTTTGTCTTTGGTCTTCTTCCAGCTCCCAATAAGCCCATGACCACCAAAGGGGAAACTCATAGGCCAGCAAAATCTGGTTAATTGATCCTTTGCAAGCACTCCAGAGGAACCAAGGGGCATCTCACTAAACAAAGGATCAAGATAGAAGTTTTGTAGGATTTTAGGTTGTTTAAATAAATCAGAGTTTTTAAAAAAGAAAACATTTGTTTGATAAACTCAGAATAAAGTTCAGGCTTTGTAATGACATCTATACCAGATCTGGACTGCAAAGTGAAGTTAGTTTCCTGTTTCCCTGGAAACTACAAAGTTAAAATAGGAAGTATGTGTGCAGAGACCTCATTATCTGAAGCATCTGGGTTGGAGATAGAATCACTTGTATGTGTCAAATCGACTTAGATCTTCTAGTTACGCCAAAGTTTCTGATGGCCCATGACTTCAGAGAACTAAGTTATGTGATAAGAAAGCAATGATTAGTCAACAAAGGACTTATCATGGTACTTTATGTTAATACATGTAGTATGTATTTAAAAGCAATATGGTTCCTATCAGCTTTGCTACTGGCTTTGCTACTGGCTTTATCTTTGTTAAGTATTCGTATCTGGTGATAGACTAAGCAGATCTTTACTTCCTCCATCTGAGCTAATTTTTGCTCTTTTATAACATATTCCCAATCCCGCCTATGCTATGACAGTCCTAAACACCAAGCCATTTCAAACCTCCTTGATTCTGCATCATCTGTCTTCATTTGCTTTGTGGACTACAACTCATTTTCCTGGTTTTGGTTAAGGATCTGCTGTTCTGTGAACACTTTCTGAACTCCCTCCCCACCACCTCTCCAGCTGTCCGGCCGTCTAATCTGATAGTGTCATCCTTGGTATTTTGACTATTTGTGCTGATTACTCTCCTTTCACAGTTCAGATCCAGTTCAGATCTTACTTTTTTTTTTTTTTTAATAAGAAAAAGTTTGATAGTGTGAGCAAGACTAAATTGACAGCACTTTCCCATTATATGGTGAAACTTTTTTTATCTCTTCTATACTCAGTACACAACTTCTTTCAGCTGAAATCAATTAAGGACAAGAACAGATGAAATCAAATAGCACAAGTACTGACACAATTAACAAGCTGTTTGGATTGTTTTTTCTTTGTCTCCTGACCCTTTTTTTTTTTTTTTTTCATTTGTTGCCCTGATGCTTGTTCTATGAGGCTGATCTGACTTAACTTGATTAACTATACTGCTCTTTAGATTACAGTTTGACTCAGACCATTTTGAATTATGTCTTCTTACCTTTCTGATTATAGTTTTAGTTGAGTGGTTATTCTTTGTTAGCTCAAATTCACAGGGAGCTCTTCTTGATATTTCAAGCTGAGAGTCCCTAAGAGTTGTCTGCTGTTGCTAATTCCTGTGAATGTCACCATCCCTTAATGGTTCCGCTAAATATGCTCACATCACCTTAAGTGGCACCTTTATTAAATCATTGTAATTAACTTTTCTGAGTATGCCATTTGTTTCCTACTGTGATTCCAACTGACATACCTCACTTTAGCATATATTACTGATCTCACTGTTCAGTGTCACTCATATGGTTATCTATTTCCATGAGTATTTTGAGGCCTTGATGATAATAAGAACAGAGATTTGACCTGACCTACACAGAATGCTTGACATGTTGAAAGAACCAGAGCAATATTATTGAATGAATGGCTAAGTGAATGAATAAAGTACAATTGGCATGTTCATCAATGTCATTGAAACTGCAGAGAGTCTTTACGGATGTTATGACAGATGAATTCTAACCCTGACCATTAACTTTTGGTCTGGTGATTTAATCAGTTATTAGGTATAATTGACTTGTTAGATTCTAGCTTGTTTTTCTATCTGGTTTTCAAGACTCTTATGAGAGAATTTATAAATATATGCATATTTCAGATTCACTAGGACATGAAGATAATCTGGCACGATTTCCCTTTTTGTGAATGCCCACACCATTCACAGAGTCTACTTAGAACCATGCCCTGGTTCTAAACTCACCTGTCATGGATATTCAGAATCTACCTGTGGTGATTGAGATTATTCTTTCACTAACTTGGTTCCATAAAAATACCAGGCTACTGTTTTTTTGAAATCAAGTTGAATGTGAATCCATGATCCTATCTTACTGAGTCAGCAGGAAATTCAATCACAATCATTATTTAGACTCCCTACCCCACACCTGGAAAATTCATGCAATGGTCGTGAAGACCTTGTATAGCAACATGGTATCTAATCATCTGAGTACACTGGGTTTCCTGAAATATCCTTTGTCCAAAGCTGTACCTCACTTTACGGTGGGGGATTCTGTTGCCTCTGCTTTACATGTGGCACAGAATACTTTGCCAGGGCTGGAAGCAGTCAGACTTAGAGTTCAAGCTCTCTATATGAACCCTCTATTTCCCTTCTAGAACTGGAAAATTTCTTCATTGCCAGCTTCAAAGAAATGAGCCTCCCTTCCCTCCCTGCACCATAATCCAGTCAAATAGCTCAAGATTAATTTGAAAAAATCAAGATATTAAGATTGATTGTCTGCAATCAGAGTCTGAATTTAGTTTTGCATACCAAAGTTCCTCTGAGTGGAAGGAGGGAGCATAAGGAAACTTGGTATCTTGGAATGGAAAAAAAATCACAAAGAGAGATAAATGCATGATAAAGGGTTTAACTCAAAGCATAATGATATGTTGTGAACTGGTTGATAGGTAGACTTGTATGTTCTTTGTAGATTCAAAGTTACCCCAGTAGTTTACAAATAAGCAAATGATTAATATACTAATAAGTCAAATTGCCAATATCTGCTGGATCATCAAAAAAGCAAGAGAGTTCCAGAAAAACATCTATTTCTGCTTTATTGACTACACAAAAGCCTTTAACTGTGTGGATCACAATAAATTGTGGAAAATTTTGAAAGAGATGGGAATACCAGACCACCTGACCTGCCTCTTGAGAAACCTGTATGCAGGTCAGGAAGCAACAGTTAGACTGGACATGGAACAACAGACTGATTCCAAATAGGAAAAGGAGTACATCAAGGCTGTATATTGTCACCCTGCTTATTTAACTTATATGCAGAGTACATCATGAGAGGCGCTGGGCTGAAAGAAGCACAAGCTGGAATCAAGATTGCAGGGAGAAATATCAATAACCTCAGATATGCAGATGACACCACCCTTATGGCAGAAAGTGAAGAGGAACTAAAAAGCCTCTTGATGAAACTGACAGAGGAGAGTGAAAAAGTTGGCTTAAAGCTCAACATTCAGAAAATTAAGATCATGGCGTCTGGTCCCATCACTTAATGGCAAATAGATGGGGAGACAGTGGAAACAGTGTCAGACTTTATTTTTGGGTGCTCCAAACTCACTGCAGATGGTGACTGCAGCCATGAAATTAAAAGAAGCTTACTCATTGGAAGGAAAGTTATGACCAACCTAGATAGCATATTAAAAAGCAGAGACATTACTTTGTCAAGAAAGGTCCATCTAGTCAAGGCTATGGTTTTTCCAGTAGTCATGTATGGATATGACAGTTGGACTATAAAGAAAGCTGAGCGCCGAAGAATTGATGCTTTTGAACTGTGGTGTTGGAGAAGACTCTTGAGAGTCCCTTGGACTGCAAGGAGATCCAATCAGATCATCCTAAAGGAGATCAGTCCTGGGTGTTCATTGGAAGGACTGATGCTGAAGCTGAAACTCCAATATTTGGCTACCTCATGTGAAGAGTTGACTCATTGGAAAAGACCCTGATGCTGGGAGGGATTGAGGGCAGGAAGAGAAGGGGATGACAAGGATGAGATGGCTGGATGGCATCACCGCCTCGATGGGCATGAGTTTGAGTAAACTGTGGGAGTTGGTGATGGACAGGGAGGCCTGACGTGCTGCGATTCATGGGGTAGCAAAGAGTTGGACAGGACTGAGTAACTGAACTGAACTGAACTGAAATGTGTGATTAATGAATGAAATGAAATAAAGCAAACAAAGAGCAAATAGCAGATTATATCAGAGGCTTTACTGCTTTTGTTTTGTCTTTATGAAAATGCATCATGCAGAAAATGTGAGTATATTGATAAAAATGTATGTAAATATTTGGTATTGTATAAACTAGATAATAGTTATTTTTGCTTTGCATGGTTGTTTGTATGTTTTTTCCTTTTGTATTTTATATTTTGACATATAACAGACTTAAAGTACTGTTACTTGCTGAAATGTATACATAAAATACATTTACATTACATAGAGCATGAATAATATATTGTTCTTTTGTTATGTATTTAGATATATACAACATTTTGGAATTACATTAGAGATTGCTTTCAAATTTTGAAATTTAAAGTTTTAGAGGCAATATAAATTTAAATACACTAAAATTTACTTCAAATGTTTATTTTTTAGAGCGCTCTTGAATTATTAACAAAAATTATTTTCAGAAAGTACTTGTAAACTGTGTATGTGTGTATATGGATTAAGAAAAATTAATATAAGAAAATATAGCTGATTATACTGATAATATTTTAGTAAATGAGGATTTGTTAAGGATGTCTCAAATATAATCAAGATAATATGATGAAGGATAGATATTTTATAAAATTGAAAATTTCAGTTTGTCATGAATGTCCTAAAATGAATATAACAAAAATTGATTAATAAATACAGTGTATAAATGCCTTTTCAAATCAATAAGAAAAAGATGAACCTCTGCAGCATCAAACTGAACATAAACACAGATAGATAATCTATAAAAGGCATACAGATCCTTGATATTAATTTCTCATTTTTATATTAATTTCTCATTCAAATGCTTTCCTCTCTGCAATCACCCTCTGTGTTTTTTCAATCTTTTAACCTTCTTGAGGCTTTCAATGGTCAAGTCAAAGATCTCTCTTTTAAATATCACATTGCACTTGAAAATATGTGGGTTATTTTAAAATATCTCTTGGTATTGATTTCTAACATAATTCCACAGTGATAAGAGAACAGACTATGATTTCAATACCTTTAGACCATGAATTCTTTAACTTTGTTTTATGTCCCTGGGTATGTTCCCGTGTCTCCAGGTTTGTAGTCTGTGGAACTTGAATAGAATTTGTACCCTCTGTTGTGTGAAAATTGTATAAATCTTAACTATGCTGAATTGGTTCATAGGGTTTTTCAGGTCTACTTTTCTGTCTATTCATTCTATTAATTTTTGAGACTTTGATATTGAAACTCCATCTAAAAATCTTATCTACTTAAAAATAATTGTAATATGTAGTGGCATTATATGTAACACTGTTCTGTATTTTCCAACTCTCCTATAAATGTGTTATCATCCTTTCATAATTTAAAAAATAAAAAAAAAATCAAAAATGGATACAGAAATCCTCAATATGTATATAAAAATGCTCATCTTGCAGGCATTCACAGTAATATAAATAAAAATAATAATGCAAAACTGTCTCTCTTCTATCACCTTGGTAAAGATGAAAAAAATAAATATTTAAAATTGCATATGGCAACTATAGAAAAGCACATTTACATTGATTAAAATGTGATTTTTTAAAAGTTATTTTTGTGAGAAGTTAATTTCTGCCATTAGTATTTTGTATATCACATGCCCTCCAAGTATAAATATAATTTACATAATAATACCCACCTAGAAATTGAGACCTTGAGGATTTAAAGTTTTAAAGTTTTTATTTTGTATTGAGGTATAGCCAGTTAATGTTCTGATAATTTCAAGTGAACAGGGAAGGCACTCAGTCATATGTAAACATGTATCCATTCTCCCCCAAACTCCCCTCCCATCCAAGGTGCCAGGGTAACATTCAGCAGAGTTTCCTTGTGCTATACAGTCAAGACTGTGAGAATTTAGAGACACAAGAATAAAGAAAAAAGAACTTGTGCACAAGCAACTCTAGACAAATTTTTGAACAGTTAATTCCTCGAAAAATTTTATAGTGAGAAAAAAATACATATGAGACAGGCCTGAGACCTGGGACGCTTTGCTGCAGTGCTTCAATGCTTGCACCTGGACACACCTATTCTTCAGCAACAAAATACAAAGAAACTATATGGGACTAAAAATAACTGGGTACATAAGCAGCTGGGGCAAAATCTGAACTCTAAAGATACTGCTGCTGCTGCTAAGTCGATACAGTCGTGTCTGACTTTGTTAGACCCCATAAACAGCAGCCCACCAGGCTCCTCTGTCCCTGGGATTCTCCAGGCAAGAATACTGGAGTGGGTTGCCATTTCCTTCGCCAATGCATGAAAGTGAAAAGTGAAAGTGAAGTCGCTCAGTCTTGTCTGACTCCTAGCGACCCCACGGGGCTGTAGCCTACCAGGCTCCTCCATCCATGGGATTCTCCAGGCAAGAGTACTGGAGGGTTGCCATTTCCTTCTCCAACCTAAAGATACAAAGGGACAAAAAACCCAACTGCCTCTTTTGAAGAGCCTGGAGCAAAAGCAGGGGTTTGGAAGTCAAAACAGAGTACTGACCATGCTTCCTGAATACAATCCACCTAAGTGGTGAGCAAAACACCTAAGCCACGCCTCTGGCCTTATCCCTGGACACATCCCTACCCTCACTCCCTATATAGAACAAGCTTGCACCCCTCAGGGAACAAGCAAAGCCTGGGAACCTGTTTTATATTCTGATCGTCCCCCTCACCCCCCTCCATGCATCAGGAGTTCCAATAAAGCTTTGCCTGAATTACTGGCCTCTAGTCAATTCCTATTAATTGGGGAAGGTCAAGAACCCTGGTGGTAACATAAATATATATTAATATATATGTAAGTGGATGTAGGTATGTGTATGTACATTTGTGCATGTATTATTTCCAAAATTTTCTCTATCACCTTTAAGTTGAATATCCTCAATTACCAAAATCCTAGTTATCCTCATGTCCCATTAAGAATCCAAATATGAATTGTTCAATATTATAATATGCTTTAAGTTACAATATCAGCTGTTTAGTGCTGTTTATCTCAATCAGGAGAAAAAGGAATATGCTGTAATTAATTCAGTACTTGAGACATGGCTGGAACCTTTTATTATTTCAACAATTAAGTTAAAAATATTATATGTTTTATGATCTTCTAGATATTAGGATTTTAGGCATAATAGCACAAAGTAAAGAGAGATGTCTTGTGATATAAGAAGCTACTCTTTGAGAAGAAAACATAATCCCTTCAATAAATGGTACTGGGAAAAGTGGATATCCACATACAAATGAATGAAATTGAACCTTTATCTTATACATACAAAAAAATCAATTCAAAATGGATTAAAACATTAAGCATAAGATACGAAATAATAAAAATTCTAGGAAGAAAACATAAGTGCAAAGATCCTTGACACTGACCTTGTAAAGAATGTTTTTGGATTTGACACCAAAACTACAGGCAACAAAAGCTAAAATAAATAACTGGAACTATCAGTTTAAAAAGACTCTGCATGGCAAAGGAAACTATGAAGTGTTCATCACGTTTGTAACATATCAACAAAACATTTGTCATATTTTAGTTTCATTTATTTTTTGCCTTGTCAAAATCTCTTTGGACGCATAAGAGATAGGGAAGGAGAAGTAAATCAATAAATCAATTAGGTAACTAATGTCTCCATTTCCTGGGTGACTAAGGGCAAAGTATTCACCTGTCAATGCAAGAGATCTGGGTTCCATCCCTGTGTCAGGAAGATGCCCTGGAGAAAGAAATGGCAACCCACTCCAGTATTCTTGCCTGGGAAATCCCAAGGACAGAGGAGCCTGGTAGGTTATAGTCTGAGGGGTCGCAAAAGAGTTGGATATGACTCAGCAATTAAACACACACATGTACACACAGGACATGACTCAGCAACTGAATAACAACAACTAGTGTCTGAAAGTTGGGAAATGTCCTTACAGAGAAAACTTATAAATCAATAAGATTTAAGTGAATTTCAACTATGTTTCACCACATTGGAATTCAATACAGAGTTTAAGGGTAATTCCACAGTGTTTAGCAACACTGGTACCTTTTCAATTGACTTTAATTTCAGTGGTTGTCACATAAAATGTGCTAGTCCTAAATATCATTGATAAATTTGTTTAAAAATTTACTAAAAATTGTGAATTGGATATTTAGAAAAATTTCCATATTTTTTTCAAAAGTCTGAGATATCAAACATTTTAATATTTTATAGTTATAATTAGAAGTACAACATATAGGAAAAATAAATTTTAATTTAAAACAAGTTCCTGTTTTTAAAAATTATATATAACTCATATCTCTATGATTCAACAGATTCTACAAAAATCAGATTAATTTTAAAATCTATTTAAAAGCTCTGGAGAAGATAAAATAATATAATCAGAAATTTTGAAAAGCAAAATTCAATTTAAGTGCACACTCAGTCATGTCTGACTGTGACCCTTTGGACTATAGTCCATTAGGGTCCTCTGTCCATGGGATTTTTCAGGCAAGAATACTGGAGTGGGTTGCTATTTCCTCCTCCAGAGGTTCAAATCCCCGGGATTGAACCCTTGTCTCCTACATATTCTGCATTGCAGGCATATTCTTTAACAAAATGCAATATACACTTATGCAAATAATTGAAAATATATAGGCATGCTTGGGGGAAGAACCAGCAGAAGACTCACAATTAATATACGTCATTTGGCAACTGAATGCACTTTTGATTTCAACTCAGCTGTATTACTTTTTCCTCAGCTTTTCTATATCCTAGAACCTATTGGAGCTTTCTCTATGATGCTTAGTTGAAGCATTGGTGAACTATTTTTAGTTCACATATCAGATAATTGCTTAAATGAAAGGTAAATTCACTAAGAACAAAAAGGAATGGTGAGACTCTTGTGAAACAATGAATGGAATGCCAGGATATAAATACTCTGTGTAGAGTGTGTGTGTATGTGCATGTTCACAGGGGCAGTAGTGCTCAATTCCATGTAATTAATAATCTGTCTTTAGAGATATAGAACTAGCATATCCGAAACAACACCATCACTTATTTTTGCCACAATTTGAGTCTGTGTGATATAAGAACTATATCAAATATTAGATGTAATTGAGAGTTTTCTCCTTTAATTTTAACCTTCTTTCATAAAATCTCACTGGCTGAAAATGTATATGTGAATATTCTCTCTGATCTTGAAAGAAATGGAAATTTTATCCTAACACTTACTTGATGGAGAAGGAAATGGCAACCCACTCCAGTATTCTTGTCTGAAGAATTCCATGAACAGAGGAGCCTGACGAGCTGCAGTCCATGGGGTCACAGAGAGTTGGACACGACTGAGTGACTAACACACACACACACAACACTTACTTGAAGAAGGAAATGGCAACTCACTCCAGTATTCTTGCCTGGAGAATTCCATGGACAGAAGAGACTTGTGGACTACAGTCTTTGGGGTCATGAAGAGTCAGACACGACTGAGTGACTAACACTAACCCTTACTAGTAAACTGAATTGAGATGGTGCCTCTCATAGTAGGAACAAAGATTCTTATTTCACCTCTAAATTATTTTCATAAAATTTCACTGGTAAAAAATACATATATTTTTCTCAGTCTAAATTTAAGATCTATGGAAGTTTAAGAAGATCAATGGTTGGCCATGACTCTAGGAAATTATGAAAAAACTGTCTTGAGCCTTTAGCATTTCCAATCTTGGTGCAATCATGTCATTCTACAAAAATATTTCAGTATATGAAAGCCTATTAATTTATAGCTTAGGAGAGCATGTAAAAGTGGAAACAAAAATAAATTTAACCTTTCATGATCTCCAATAATTGGCAAGTTTCTTGGTTTCCCTCCCATTGGGCAGAATTCACAGTGGAAACTACAGTACTTAAAAAGGAACAAGTGATAGTAATTCATAAAAATATGACCATTTTCAAGGCTAATTAGTACTACTGAAGTTAGTTCCAATAGAACTTAAGTAGTCAATGAAATAAATTTAACATTTAATAGGCTGAAAGAAATGATAATTGAGGGGTTTTAAAGTGTCTTAATTTGGATTAAGATTAAAGAAATATTTTCCTACATACACAAAGGTCTCTAAGGGGAGAATATCATGAATTATTTTTGATGATGCTTAAATTTCAGTTAGAATTTTAAAAGTTCATTTTTGTATTGGTTAAGATGTTAGAACATGTCTCTCTTAAGCATCAGTGTCTTCAATGTCTACAAGTGCTCAAAGAAAGTTTTTCACCTTTATCTTAGTCTTTGGTTATAATTCCTGAATTATATGTGATACATCCCTAGACTCTGTGTATATATTGTTAATATGTCTTCTTAATATTATTTCAAAACCAAAAAATAAACCCAAAAAAACAAACAACGCCTTGTTATGTGTATTTCAACTTAGGATATATTTCTTAAAGCAAGACACATGATTGAATTCATCAAGGTTTTATGATCTTTTTGCGAAGCATGACTTAGTCAGAGAGAATTACTTTTCAAGCCCAAGTATAGTCCATTCCTCCATTGGCTCTGGACTTATCATTGGGACTATCTATGAACAAATGGCAAATGAGAAAATATGAGAAAAAGTGGAAGCTATATTAGGGCTTGTGAACTGGTCTTAATCTCTTAAAATACTGCCAATAGACAACTATTTAAAGAAACCCAATCAAACCTACTGAAAGTTAAGAGATCACAAGAACTGAGGTGCTCAGTCCAATAGCCAGAAACAAAAGCCAGCCTCAGTTGTGAGTAACAGTCTAGATGAGAAAATAAAAGAAAACTGCCTTTTAAAGCCCAACTCTGAATTTCGAGAATTGTAAGTAAATAAATGAATGTTACTTAGAGTCAGTAAGTTTTAGAATTTTTTTTTTTTGTACCTCAATAGATAACTTGTGTAGATCCACATTTTCCTAACTTATTTTCTATCTTTCATGTCAATTACTCTAGTTGGATAGTCTGGCTATGCAGTTCATTTTCTTTCCTGGCTCATAATGGGAAAGAGATTCAAGGCATAAATGTTGGGAAAGAGGAAATGTAATATACGTAGCAGTAAGACTAAAAGCCTGAGTCATATACAGCCTAATAAACTCAGAGACAATTCAAGACCAGGTCATGAGTTACAAGGGATACCAATCTAAGAATCCATGGAGCATAAATCCTGTGTATCTCTCGCTGCATCACCGTATCTAAGAGACTTCTACTTTCTCTCTCAATAAATAAATGATTTAGCTCCCCCCTTTTCTGCCACTGAAACCCTTTTATATTGTCGAATCATGCCATGGATTCTTATTGATATCTATTTTACGCTTCAAATTTATTTTGTAGTTGTAATATGTAAGCTGATTTTGTATAGGTAGTGAATCACATCTGCTTATGAAATGTTAAATGTCAGGAAATAATTATCTTAGAATGCCCTTCCACAACTAATTTGCATCTTATATAACTCTGCATATTGTAAAAATATAATGAGACTAAATCAGTAATATTTTAATTCAGTAATTTAATTCAATCAAGCTAAGATCACTGGCATATGGCTTGTGAGATCAGGTAGAATTTGTATAGGATTTTTTCATGATTTATTAAGAAATAAATGTGAGTACTTAGAGACATGATGAAAACTCTGGAAAAACTATTCAAACAAATCAGCACTGATTCTTCTACTTCTTTTTTGACAAGTTCAAAATTTCCCCCTTACAACTAACTACTGGTAGAAATGGATAGAAAGAAGTAATTTATTTCCTTCAAATTAAGGGGGGAAAAAAATCATCTCTAGTTTAGTTACTAAATCCCTTGCCTAATTTTAGCTAACACTTTATCACACAATCACTGGTGGTTTTCTGATTTGGAAGGAAGAATAACTAGAGTAGGTGTCAGAAGGCTCTGATAAGGGTTAATTCATTCATTCAACAATGTTTTTGAATGTCTGTAATTTCTCACTACTGCTCTATATCCCAAAGATACAGGATTGCATAAAGTGTCCCAAATCTCTGATCTTAAAGAGCTAATATTTTAGTTGTAATCCAAATAATAAATTGTCTTACAGTTGCTCCAAATTCTAATTATATTTCAAATAACAAATTCTAATTTTATTCTAAATAAGAAACTGTTTTACAGTTGCCCCATAGAAGGGAGGATTAATAATCCCCAGCCCAAAATTGGTTAAAATGCTAAAACTGATAACCCTATACATACACCATGAAACAGAAGAGATTACTCATATGTTGAGACTTTTCAGTTAGATCGGGGAAGGCTTCCCAGCTTGTAGAAAATGCTTCGAGTGAAGGGAGAAGAATGACTAGTTTTTGTCACAGTGAAGGGGTGAGGCTGGTGTGAAGCCTCCTCATACCATAGGGGACTGATTTTTCAGGGTTTCAGCTTTCCTAGTGTTCAGAGAAGGAGCACATGAAATTTCTTACTGGCTTCCCTGGATGTGGAGTAAAAAATATAAAGGACGGTTGGAGTCTGAAAGTTTTCAGAACTCAAACATAAAATACAGAGTCAGAGTCTGTTAAAATTCACTCCTGATATTTGAGTGATGTGTAAAATGTGTGATGTTTAATTTAATTGTATTTGAACTCATTTAAGTAAGCCATTATGGTGCTCTAAAAAGCTCAGGGCCTAAAGCTGATAAAGAAGGTAAAAATTCTATATAATGCTTCATTCTCCAGTCGATGGGCTTCCCTGGTGGCTCAGACAGTAAAGAGTCTGCCTGCAATGCAGGAGACCTTGGTTCAATCCCTGGATCAGGAAGATCCCTGGAGAAGAGAATGGCTACTCACTTCCACATTCTTGTCTGGAAAACATCATGGACAGAGGAGCCTGGTAGGCTACTGTCCATGGGGCTGTAAAGAGTCAGACATGACTGAGCGACTAATAACACAGAATCAATATTGTGCCTTGAATATTTTGAGAAGGAAAGTGGTGGATTTCCCCTGTGGCCCAGTCATTAAGAATCTGCCTTGTAATGCAAGGGACACGATTTCAATCCCTGGTTGGGGAGCTAAGATCTTATATGCCAGGGAGCAATGTGCTGCAACTACTGAAGCCTGTATATTCTGGAGCCCCCACACCACAACTAGATAGTCCATTCATTGCAACAAAATCCCACATGATGCAATTGAGACCCAACACAAGCAAATAAATAAATAAATAAAATATTAAAGAGAGAGAGAGAGAGAAAGAAGTATAATGGATTCCTTGGTCACATTCAATAATGTCTAGAACTTTAAAAAGATTAAGTATCTGGTGAAGCCTTGAATTGTATCTTTGGTATCTGCAGAGATATATGTGATTTTGATTTTTTTAAATTTTTTTGGCATCTGTGAGAATATTCTCAGAATTCTTTACCATAAATAGGGCATCTTTGTATAATGAAGTGCTGTGATTGGTTGGACCCAACAGAGAGACCACAGGCAGTGTCTCAAGAGCCTGAAAATGTGCAGATGGGGTTGTTTTCTGGCCAAGCCATTTTCTAGTACTAAATGACTGCTTGAAATTTGGCCAACTGTGCTGATCATGAGATATTTCTCTTGGGCATGGGCATCTTTTTAGAGATGGACAACAACAGACCTCTTGTGACTCCATCACATATAATGGTGACACTATTCAGTAAAGTATACAGATTACTTTTTCTGGTCACTCAGTTGATCCCAAGAGGCTCTCCAGGTGACCAGTTAGTCAAGGAGAGAGGTGACCTCCTCCAACACCACTGCATCTAACAAGAGACTGAGGACAAAGGAAGCCACTTCTTCCTGTAAGTAGGATATGGCAGAGACAATTCTGTGAGTATCATTTTCATGTCAATAAGAAGCCTTTTGTGATTGCGCTGCATCTGTGGTATTCTGTATCTATGTCCTAAAGCATAATAGGCACCTGGGCCCTAAAATTCATCAGTCAGGACCAGTTAGCTTCATCTCCCAAAAGTTCAGGATGCAACCTACAACATTTGGGTTAGTGGAATATATCTGGGGCCAAAGAAGGCAGTACTTTGCACCAGAAGTCCATGATCAACTAATGGTCATCATGACTAATCCAGAGACCCCAGGGTGCTTGAGAGGAAGTAGCTATATCCTCTACAGTGAAGGAATGTCTGAGGAGTGCTAATGGGAGCTCTTTATTTCTTTTCTTTTTTTAAAATTATTTTTTATTGGAGTATAGTTGCTTTGGATCTTCCCAGGTGGTGTTAGTGGTAAAGAACCCAGTTGCCAATGTAAGAGATGTAAGAAACGAGTGTTCAGTCCCTTGGTTAGGAAGATCCTCTGGAGGAGGGCATGGCAACACACTCCAGTACTCTTGCCCGGAGAATCCCATGAACAGAGGAGCCTGGCAAGCTACAGTCCATGGAGTTGCAGAGTCAGACATGACCGAATGACTTCACTTTCCTTTCCTTTCTATTTTTATTAGGCTTGATCATTGGCAACATTGGACTTTTCAATGGGAAAGTAGTTGGAAAAGGATACCTTCCTTTAGTTCAGCTTTAGTCACTCAGTCGTGTCTGACTCTTTGTGACCCCATGAATCGCAGCACGACAGGCCTCCCTGTCCATCACAAACTCCCGGAGTTTGCTCAAACTCATGTCCATTGAGTCAGTGATGCCATCCAACCATCTCATCCTCTGTCGTTCCCTTCTCCTCCTGCCTCCAATCCCTCCCCGCATCATTGTCTTTTCCAGTGAGTCAACTCTTCGCATGAGGTGGCCAAACTATTGGAGTTTCAGCTTCAGCATCAGTCCTTCCAATGAACACCCAGGACTGATCTCCTTTAGGATGGACTGGTTGGATCTCCTTGCAGTCCAAGGGACTCTCAAGAGTCTTCTCCAACACCACAGTTCAAAAGCATCAATTTTTTGGCACACAGCTTTCTTCACAGCCCAACTCTCACATCCATACATGATCACTCAAAAAACCATAGCCTTGACCAGACGGACCTTTGTTAGCAGAGTAATGTCTCTGCTTTTTAACATGCTGTCTAGGTTGGTCATAACTTTCCTTCCAAGGAGTAAGCGTCTTTTAATTTCATGTCTACAGTCACCATCCCCAGTGATTTTGGAGACCCCCCAAAATGAAGTCTGACACTGTTTCCAGTGTCTCCCCATCTATTTCCCATGAGGTGATGGGACCAGATCCCATGATCTTAGTTTTCTGAATGTTAAGCTTTAAGCCAAGTTTTTCACTGTCTTCTTTCACTTTCATCAAGAGGCTTTTTAGTTCCTCTTCACTTTCTGCCAGAAGGGTGGTGTCATCTGCATATCTGAGGTTATTGATATTTCTCCCGGCAATCTTGATTCCAGCTTTTGCTTCTTCCAGCCCAGCGTTTCTCATGATGTACTCTGCATATAAGTTAAATAAGCATGGTGACAATATACAGCCCTGACGTACTCCTTTTCCTATTTGGAACCAGTCTGTTGTTCCATGTCCAGTTCTAACTGTTGCTTCTGAATCTGCATATAGGTTTCTCAAGAGGCAGGTCAGGTTGTCTGGTATTCCCATGTCTTTCAGAATTTTCCACAGTTTATTGTGATCCACACAGTCCAAGGGTTTGGCATAGTCAATAAAGCAGAAATAGATGTTTTTCTGGAACTCTCTTGCTTTTTCAATGATCTAGCGGATTCTTGCAATTTGATTTCTGGTTCCTCTGCCTTTTCTAAAACCAGCTTGAACATCTGGAAGTTCACAGTTCATGTATTGCTGAAGCCTTGTTTGGAGAATTTTGAGAATAAGTGGGTCTTATATTATTGATTTTGATTTCAGTATACCTTGTTTTAATCTGTGTTCAGGCATGTTAAGTAATTTTTTTATTTGCAAAAATCTGTTTGACATTAAATGGATCTAAACTACTCCTCTGGGAGCTTATTTATGGCCATACAATAAGGACAGTTTTAATATTTCAGGTGATCTAAATCATTGTTCTGTTTTAAAGATAGAATAATGTGGTGAGAAAGCATAGGAAAATAATAAAATGTGGGGTAATAAATGGAACAGATGGACAAATCAAATACAATTATTCACCTATGCAGAGGCACACAAATGATAACCCATTAAATAGTGTATTTCTTTCCCTGACATATTTAAGGAAAACTTGGCAGAGATGTACTTGCAGTATATATTTAAAATTTTTTATTATAGTGTAATTGTTTTACAATATTGTGTTAGTTTCTACTGTACAGCAAAGGGAATCAGCTTTTTGTTGGATCCAAGGCTTTGAGATCCCATGGACTGTGTCCTGCTAGGCTCTTCTATCCATGGGATTTTGTAGGCAAGAGTACTGGATGATCCAGAGGATCTTCCTGACCCAGGGACTGAATCCCAATCTCCTGTAATGCAAGCAGATTCTTTAGCACTGAGCCACCAGGGACTTAATTCTTGAATTGGCTATATGTATACATATATTCCCTCTTTTTTGGATTTCCTTCCCATTTGGGTCAGCACAGAGTGCTGAGCAGAATTCTCTGAGCTACACAGTAGGGTCTCATTAGTTATTTATTTTATTCATCAATAGTGTATATATGTCAATCCCAATATCCCAGTTCATCCCACCCTCTCTGCCCCACCTTGTTATTCATATGTTTGTTCTCCGTATCTGTGTTTCTGTTCCTACTTTGCAAATAAGATCAGCTATGCCATTTTTCTGGGCTTCCCAGGTGGTGCTAATGGTATAGAACCTGCCTTCCAATGCAGGAGAGATAACAGATTGGGGTTTGATCCCTGGGTCAGAAAGATTCCCTGGAGGAGGGCAGGGCAACCCACTGCAATACTCTTGCCTGGAGAATCCCATGAACAGAGGAGCCTGGCGGGCTATAGTCCATATGGTCACAAAGAGTCAAACACAACTTAGAGGACTTAGCATGCACACACACATACCATTTTTCTAGATTTCACGTATATGTCTTGTAAGGTATCTTAATGTAGTCACGTTTTTACATTTCTTGGGAGCTCATTAGTAGAGGACCTGATTTCAGCCCAGTGTTCTAAATATTAGGCCCAATATCCTTATGCTTCAGTATTAATAATTAAGAAACAGTACAAGACATCTTAATATTTATCTTTTTGATTTTTCACCACCAAAGAAAAACTTATAATTTCTTCTTTTCTTATTCTAGTTCCCATGTTGTAAAGGAGTTATATTGTTAATAAAGTGTACAATATAATATCAACACATCTCAAACTTACTTACTACTCTTGTTAATTAATTTTTAAAACCCTTGGTATTCTTCATTGTGTTTCTTTTACCTCTAAATTCCCAGAGGTGAAATGCTCCACAGAGTTCCCAGTGTTGCCAGATATTTGTAATTATTCATTGTAAAAATATGAGGACATATAGTCCTCATTCTTATGAATCATAATCTTGGGGAAAAGAAAATCCTATTGTGTGAAGACCTACTATGTGTCAAGTATTGTGCAAGATATAAACAGTTTAAACAAAAGTGCCACAAGACAACTGTTGTAGAATCAGGGAACTGAGGCTCAAAGAAAGTAAATACTTAGCACAGAGTATGCAGCTAGTAAGCAGGAAAACAGGCTTTGGAGCCTAGGTTTGAATGATTCCACATCACCTCTTCTTCCTTTTTCAGAGTGCTGCCTCCACTGTCAGTGAATCACTGTCATATTGCTGAAAGATAACTGAAGTTCACTAATAGCATATAGAGTGATCTGTCAAATTATTTGGAATTTTATTTTGCCACTATAATTACTCATACTCTGAGTTATGTCAAGAGATGTTTGACAAATATAATCAAAGATTAGTCAGGAAAAAATCCACAATGCAAAAGCAATTATGTTGTAATAGGAATATATAAATCATAGTCTTGCCTGTACTGCTAGCCTCTAACTTATTGGATCCCTGTTCTGTTACATTTCTGAAGTAATTTACTGCCTGCCTGAAAATTCTGATTTTTTATCAAAAATTTACTAGACTTATCAATGATTACTTAGTGAAGTAAACTTATAAACTAACTTGCTTGACTGTTTTTTGAAGTATATTCAAGAACTTAATGTTTTTATATCTATTCATTGTGTTAATGAAAAAAATACAACTTGCTTTTTATTGGCTTTTAGTTGGGAAAAAAAATAAATTGGCCCAAATCAAGAAGGTACTTTCAACTTTTCAACTCAGATTGTTACCTACCTCTGGGTTAAGTTCTCTTTGAATTTCTTGGTTGTCACGTTGTCAGATAAGGAAAAACTAATGCTTTGGAAAGAGCAGTGCCCCACAAGGTTGAAACCCCAAAATTTAGAGGTAGGTCAGAAACCCCATGTTCTGAAATTGAGAAAAGTAAATAGAAAATTGAAGAAATATAATTCTTAGTAGATTGCATCCAATCAGATAAAGTGGTGAGTCATAGATGAATCTGTATCTGAAGATAATGAATTTTTAAAATTTAGTATTTGGAAAGATAAATGCATAAAAATATTATTTTAAATATTGGAATCACTTTGATTTTAACATGGGCAAAGTGAAGTAACATTATGAGGACAAAAACTATTGATTACTACTGCATTAAATGTCATCAATATTTTTATATACAACACATTTTAACATAGAATTTGCAAAATCAGCTAATTGTGTTTATAAGGACCAGAGGGAGTTGAAACTATAATTTCTAACAGCACAAGCTATGCAAGGTTGTCACTTAAGTCTTTCTGACAGATATGGATCAAACTACTATAATTTTTAACACTGTTCCTTAAAAGCAGTCATATTTCATTTATTTGTATTCTATGTTAACTAAGGGATTTTCTCACAGCAATTTTATCTCCTAAGTAGATTTTTCTATTACATGGTAATTTTGCTGATGAGCTCACTTAAGTATTCCAACCGCCTCGGCAGTTATAACTCTTGAAATGAAACACTGGCTCACCATTTAATAGCAATTTATTCTCCATTGTTTTAGCATTCTGAGTTCACAAATAAAAGCAAACTCATCTCCAACTTTAATAACATCCCAGATGTAGACTTCCATTGATAATCTTCCAGAAAAAGTGTTAGCTTCCTTCTGTTTATGCAAATTACAACTTTTTTAAGGCTGAAATGAAAAGATGCTCACTCCTTGGAAAGAAAGTTATGACCAACCTGCTGCTGCTGCTGCTAAGTCCCGTCAGTCATGTCCGGCTCTGTGCGACCCTGCAGACAACAGTCCACCAGGCTCCTCTGTCCCTGGGATTCTCCAGGCAAGAATACTAGCGTGGGTTATGACCAAGCTAGAGAGAAGATTAAAAAGCAGAGACATTACTTTGCCAACAAAGGTCCATCTGGTCAAGGCTATGGTTTTTTCTAGTAGTCATGTATGGATGTGAGAGTTGGACTATAAAGAAAGCTGAGCGCCGAAAAATTGATGCTTTTGAACTGTGGTGTTGGATTAGACTCTTGAGAGTCCCTTGGACTGCAAGGAGATCCAACCAGTCCATCCTAAAGGAGATCAGTCCTGGGTGTTCATTGGAAGGACTGATGCTGAAGCTGAAACTCCAATAGTTTGGCTACCTGATGTGAAGAGCTGACTCATTTAAAAATACCCTTATGTTAGGAAAGATTGAGGGCAGGAAGAGAAGGGGACAACAGTGGATGAGATGGTTGGATGGCATCATCAACTCAATGGACATGGGTTTGGGTGGATTCCGGGAGTTGGTGATGGACAGGGAGGGCTGGCTTGCTGGGGTTCGTGGGGTCGCAAAGAGTCAGACACGACTGAGCAACTGAACTGAACTTCTGAGAAGTCTGTAATTTTTTTTTCGCATATAGTCTCTGTCCTTTACCTCCTTCAACCTATATTCTTCAATTATAAGGGAAAGTTGTGTGAGAAAGTTGATGAGTTAATTTTATAAACCTACAAATCAATTATTATCCAAGCTAGGCGAGAGAAGGAGATGAAAGATGGAAGTAGATGAAAGTAAATTGATTCTGTATGACATATCATGACTCAACTGGTCTGAATGGTTTAACTGCACTTCAGTTTTTCTTGTGAGAAGAAAAGCCCTTTCCCAAATATCACCAGCTCAATGGATGTGAGTTTGAGCAAACTCTGGGAAATGGAGAAGGACAGGGAATCCTGGCATGCTGCAGTCCATGGGGTTGCAAAGTGTTGGATACGACTGAGTGACTGAACAACAACAGTGACTATCACTGGAAGGAGCAGAGTGGGTAAAGCAGCAATTCAATAGCAATTGTCTTAATAAAGAGGCAGTAAATATGTGACAGGTAACTTAGGCACTGTTTAAATTGGAGTAGTAATTATGTAACCTTTACTTATTCAATATATCATCATTAATTTTAATCAGACATATTTGTTGTCACCTCTCTCTACTAGAGGGAGGAAAAAATATAATTATATTTTAATGCAATATTTACACATATATCTGCATAAGACCAGATGCAGTGTTATTCTTCTGAAATACCAATCTTTCTGACAATCTGATAATGAAATGATCTAATATTGATTGATATACAAAACTGCCGTTGATGCATATTTACATACTGATGTTGTTATATTAAATTGCAAGTCACTTTTCTCTTAAGATACACTGAGAGTGCACACATCTAAGGCTGTTTCGAGTCAAAATGGAAGAAGATATTTCATTCATATATCTGAATTATGACAAAATTCTCATAGCTCTAATAAGACAAAACTTAAGTTGGGACAATGTTTAGGTGAAAAATAACATATTAATAATTTTGTACTAAGATGACACATTAACCTGTAGAAATATGTAAAATAATGAATAAAAATTAATTCTTCTTTATTAGCTTTTAGTTGAGATATAATTGTCACACTGCATTATATTAGTCTCATGTGTGCAATGTAACCTCTTGATATTTGTATGTATTGTGGAATGATCACCACAGTATGCTTAGTTTAACATTCATTAGTTCTAAAATAAGTGTTCTTACTGAAATTGACCAAATTCTGCTATATAAAAGGATACTTTTCTGAAAGTTAAAATTTAGAAAATTCTATTTTTGCTGCTACTGTTGCTCATACCACCAATAAAATAGAGAATTTTTATCATTAATTTGAATTATAAAGATACTCCTTTCTGGGATAACGCATAACATTTTTGAGGCTGGAGAGACTGTATGGTATATGTGTGCATACCCATTTAAACACACACTGCACACATACACACTGCAAACACACTAAATGTTTCAACTTCATTGTTATCAAATTATACTTATAATTTTTATCCCCACCCAATCCAGAATTCATATCTCAACACTATTCATGAGCCTAATTCTGTACTTAATAGTTTTCCACTTCTCTGACCCTCCCTCTGAAGCCATCCCTAACTCTACCCTATCTATCCATGAGCTGTAACCCATTATCTTCATATTCCTGGGAACTGAGTTAGAGAGATGATGTTTAAAACTTGAATTGTGGGATGCTGCTTAGTTGGAGACAGCAAAGAAAGATCAGGAAAGTGTAATGGGTTGATTTTTAGGGGACCTGAAACTGGCCCAGATTGTACAACTAGTGAAGCTAAAGAAGGAAGTACACATCTAAGCCAGATATGATGTGTGGATGGGGTAAGGTAGCAATTATTTTTATTGTTAGTAAAAATAACAATACATTGCTGATATGTGTAGGTACTTGTCAAGCTTGACTATTTGTCAAGCACTGTGCTAAGCAACATAATTGCATCATTGCATTCAAACCTTACAAAGCACATGAAAGGTAGTGCCACACAGAAAGTCCATGAGTTCAGGAACCAAATTACCTGAGTCCAATTCTAGCTTTACTACGTGCTGAATATGTGACCTTGGGCTATTGTTTTAGACAAATAGAAACAGATAGACTTCTGACCATGTAGATCAGTGCTCCCCAAATATTTTGGCACCATGCTATGTGGAAGACAATTTTTCCATGGACAGATGGATGTGAGAGGATGGTTTGGGGATAATTCTCATAAGGACTGAGCATCTTAGACCCCTTGCATGCACATTTCATGGTAGCATTCACAACCTATGAAAATCTAATGCCATTGCTGATTTGACAGGAGGCAGAGCTCAGGTGGTAATGCAAATGATGAGGAGCAGCTGTAAATACAGATGAAGCTATGCTCACTTACCTGCTGCTCAGCTCCTGCTGTACAGCTCAGTTCCTAACAGGCCATGGACTGGTACCAGTCTGTGGCCTCGTTGTTGGGGGCCGCTGATGTAGATTACTTTCAATGAGGGTAATATTCAGTGTGTTCACTAATACTGTTGCTGTCATTAAATTAGTTTCTCAGATGAGGATAGTGAAGCTTAGAAATACTCTGATTCAGCAAAGCTTATTTTCTCAGTATAAGGAAGTTTTGGCTGAGCCATAGAGTTTTGAAAGTCATGGCTAGAAAATAGGAAAGATAATGGACTTGAGATATGAAGAAGAATTTCTACTTGGTTAAGAGTAGAGACCATGAGTACATTTTAATACACAAAACAATTTTCAGGATATCATAATTCTTACAGTTACTTAGGCCAAATCCTTAGAGTTATCCTTGACTATTGTCACATTTCATAATCCATCAGCAAACTCTGTTGGTTGTGAATATAAAATGCATTTACAATTTGGCTATGTTTTTTAATTTCCACTATCACCAGATGAGTTCAAGTTTATAATGATTCCACTGTGTTACTGTAATAGCCTTTCACTTTTGCTCTCCTATCATATTTCATGCTCTTTTCTCTTCTTTGTACACACCAAGGGCACCCCTGTCACAAAGCCTGTCCATTTGCCAGGTGTCTTTATGGTTGAATCCATCACTGCAGTTAGTTGTCCTCTCAAATGCCACTTGGATTTACTTGATTGCAATATATCATATGGTACACACACCATTGACATTTTTTGCCTTTTATTATTTATTTTGGATTGACAAATTTATTTAGCTGTTTCTTTGTGAACTGTCATTCATTTCTACTAGAATACAGGCTCTACCAAAGAAGGGCCTTTGTTTTATTCAGTGCCATTTCCTATTCTTAGCACCAGTGCAGTGCCCAGGTATAACAAATCATCAATATTAAAAAAAAAAAATTATGAATGAATGAATGGTAAATTGATGCAGTTATCTTGAGCTCTATTCAATTTATTAAGTGTGGCAGCACAGAAGCAGGTTGAACCACATTTTTTCCTTTTCTGTTTCAAATTATACAAGAGAAGACCAAATATCTTGGGGATGATAATAAGTGTAGTTGGTAAGTTGAAGAGATGAATCATTCATTCTAAGTCAATAAAATTGAAGAGTGGATGATATTGATAGCTTTGAGGAAATAGATGAGCCTCAACCTAACTGAAAATACTTTGTAGGAAAACGCTAAGAATTTTGTAGCAAAGAGATTGTATTTAGAACAAAGTAGGGGGAAACGTGTTCTTATCAACACATGTACAGTATTTAATAGAAATTATTCATATGGAGTTAAAGCTCAATTTCTAAGCCTCTAAGCTTTAGGAATTGTTTAAATGTGCTGGATAATTTTTGTATCCTTCAATCAAGCTGAATGTGTCCAGAAATTCTCTAGTTTTGTTAAATGATAGGTACCAAATATCTCACTGAACATAGGAGGAATTTGATGCTTGGGTTTCCTCAGTTCTGCTGAGGGCTCCATATGTTCTCACTGACTGTAAACATTTGGATTAGCTAATGTGGTTCAGATCTTAGTGCACAGTCTTACTATTTTGATGGACACCAGTCATATGTTGCTATTTAAATTAAAAGTCATATGTGCTTCTGTGAGGGTTAAGTCGCTTCAGTCATATCTGACTCTGTGTGACCATATGGACTGTAGCCTGCCAGGCTTCTCTGTCCATGGGATTCTCCAGGCAAGAATGCTGGAGTAGTTTGCCATGCCCTCCTCCAGGGGATCTTCCCAACACAGGGATCAAACCCATGTCTATGTCTCTTGCATTTGCAGGCGGGTGCTTTACCATTAGTGCCACCTGGGAAGCCCCTAAAATTCATATTCATTACAAATAGTGAAATAAAAATCCCATTCCTGAATCCAACTAGGTACAGGTTAAGTGCTCAAGAACCTCATGTAGCTAGCGGCTACCATATTGAGCAGTGCAGATATAGAATATTTTCTTATTTCAGAAAGTACTATTGGAGAGTGCTAGTGGAGTAGTTGATTAACAAGGCTCTGTGGGAGCGCAGGAGAGGTGAAAAACTTCTATATCTATAGAAATAGATATCTATTCTATTCTATATCATTTCTATATCTGTATTTCTAATATAAATAACCTTTTAGTCTGCTAATTTTGACATACTAGTTAGTAAGTTTATTCACTTGCATGACAAATAAATAACCATCATCTCACTCAAAAGGTAGCAGTTGTATGCTTGAATAAATTGATAAAAGATATGGTAATTACTAGGTATACTGAAGATCTCTGGACAGATATATTCCCCTGGACTCTAGTAAATGACTAATTAAAAAAAAAAAAAAAAAAAAAGACAGTTGACTAATTCTCCCAATAACAGAAAAGAGAGACATTCTTTGTACTTGATCATTTCATACTAGAAATGAAACTTAGTAAACAATTCCATGTCTTAATTTCAACTGAACAATATTTTATTCCTGTAATTTTCAGATGGCTTTGAAACAAAATGAGTCACTAAAAATATATCAGAGAATAGTATATTCAAAGATCAACATTATTGGGCAAATATATTTGCAGTGAATATTCACTGCAAAGTGTGAGGAGGTTCAGCAGGAAGAATTTGGACCACAGGAGTATGACCTTACCTGCATATATTCAAAGACAGTAGTTATAAGATTGCCCACTTACACGTCAATTTATGCTGCATTGTCATTCCTAGAATATATTTGACTTGATAGGTGATTAGCAAATAATGCCCAATAAGATGAAAGTTCATGAGAAAAGACAGTCACAGGATCAGCGACCAGAGGGGTTTAGAGGAGTTTAGAGAAGAGCCACTTTCCCAAAACATTCATAAGACATAACTGAGGGTGTTCCTAGGTACCCACATCCCTTATTGAGAGAAATGACTGATATCAGTGGATTACAACCAGTACTTCCTATACTTACAAGCTAGGTTTCATTAGGGAAGATTTCATGGGCTAATGAAACTGAGAAGTGTTAGTTCCTCAGTTGTGTCTGGCTCTTCTCAATCCCATGTACAGTAGCTGGCCAGACTCCTCTGTCCATGGGATTCTCCAGGCAAGAATACTGGAGTGGGTAGCCATTCCCTTCTTCAGGGGATCTTCTCAACCCAGGGATCAAACCCAGATCTCCTTTGCAGGTGGATTCTTTGCTGTCTGAGCCACAAGCAAAGCAGCAAAGCCCTCTCATGGGCTAGTAAAGGTATGTAAATAATTGGATTTTTTTTTCATTTATTTTTATTAGTTGGAGGCTAATTACTTTACAATATTGTAGTGGTTTTTGTCATACATTGACATGAATCAGCCATGGATTTACAAGTATTCCCCATCCCGTTTCCCCCTCCCACCTCCCTCTCCACCCGATTCCTCTGGGTCTTCCCAGTGCACCAGGCCCAAGCACTTGTCTCATGCATCCAGCCTGGGCTGGTGACCTATTTCACCATAGATAATATACATGTTTCAATGCTGTTCTCTCGAAACATCCCACCCTCGCCTTCTCCCACAGAGCCCAAAATTCTCTTCTGTACATCTGTGTCTCTTTCTGTTTTGCATATAGGGTTATCGTTACCATCTTTCTAAATTCCATACATATGCGTTAGTATACTGTATTGGTCTTTATCTTTCTGGCTTACTTCACTCTGTATAATGGGCTCCAGTTTCATCCATCTCAGAACTGATTCAAATGAATTCTTTTTAATGGCTGAGTAATATTCCATAGTGTATATGTACCACAGCTTCCTTATCCATTCATCTCCTGATGGGCATCTAGGTTGCTTCCATGTCCTGGCTATTATAAACAGTGCTGCAATGAACATTGGGGTGCCTCTTTCAGATCTGGTTTCCTCAGTGTGTATGCCCAGAAGTGGGATTGCTGGGTCATATGGCAGTTCTATTTCCAGTTTTTTAAGAAATCTCCACACTGTTTTCCATAGCGGCTGTACTAGTTTGCATTCCCACCAACAGTGTAAGAGGGTTCCCTTTTCTCCACACCCTCTCCAGCATTTATTGCTTGTAGACTTTTGGATAGCAGCCATCCTGACTGGCGTGTAATGGTACCTCATTGTGGTTTTGATTTGCATTTCTCTGATAATGAGTGATGTTGAGCATCTTTTCATGTGTTTGTTAGCCATCTGTATGTCTTCTTTGGAGAAATGTCTGTTTAGTTCTTTGGCCCATTTTTTGATTGGGTCATTTATTTTTCTGGAGTTGAGCTGCAGGAGTTGCTTGTATATTTTTGAGATTAATCTTTTGTCTGTTGCTTCGTTTACTATTATTTTCTCCCAATCCGAGGGCTGTCTTTTCACCTTGCTTATAGTTTCCTTTGTTGTGCAAAAGCTTTTAATTTTAATTAGGTCCCATTTGTTTATTTTTGCTTTTATTTCCAATATTCTGGGAGGTGGGTCATAGAGGATCCTGCTGTGATTTATGTTGGAGAGTGTTTTGCCTATGTTCTCCTCTAGGAGTTTTATAGTTTCTGGTCTTACATTTAGATCTTTAATCCATTTTGAGTTTATTTTTGTGTATGGTGTTAGAAAGTGTTCTAGTTTCATTCTTTTACAAGTGGTTGACCAGTTTTCCCAGCACCACTTGTTAAAGAGGTTGTCTTTTTTCCATTGTATATTCTTGCCTCCTTTGTCAAAGATAAGGTGTCCATAGGTTCGTGGATTTATCTTTGGGCTTTCTATTCTGTTCCATTGATCTATACTTATGTCTTTGTGCCAGTACCATACTGTCTTGATGACTGTGGCTTTGTAGTGTAGTCTGAAGTCAGGCAGGTTGATTCCTCCAGTTCCATTCTTCTTTCTCAAGATTACTTTGGCTATTCGAGGTTTTTTGTATTTCCATACAAATTGTGAAATTTGTTCTAGTTCTGTGTAAAATACCATTGGTAGCTTGATAGGGATTGCATTGAATCTATAGATTGCTTTGGGTAGTATAGCCATTTTGACAATATTGATTCTTCCAATCCATGAACACGGTATATTTCTCCATCTGTTTGTGTCCTCTTTGATTTCTTTCATCAGTGTTTTATAGTTTTCTATGTGTAGGTCTTTTGTTTCTTTAGGTAGATATACTCCTAAGTATCTTATTCTTTTAGTTGCAATGGTGAATGGTATTGTTTCCTTAATTTCTCTTTCTGTTTTCCCATTGTTAGTGTATAGGAATGCAAGGGATTTCTGTGTGTTAATTTTATATCCTGCAACTTTACTATATTCGTTGATTAACCCTAGTAATTTTCTGGTAGAGTCTTTAGGGTTTTTTATATAGAGGATCATGTCATCTGTGAACAGCGAGAATTTCACTTCTTCTTTTCCTATCTGGATTCCTTTTACTTCTTTTTCTGCTCTGGTTGCTGTGGCCAAAACTTCCAAAACTATGTTGAATAGTAGTGGTGAGAGTGGGCACCCTTGTCTTGTTCCTGATTTCAAGGGAAATACTTTCAATTTTTCATCATTGAGGATGATGCTTGCTGTGGGTTTGTGATGGATAGCTTTTATTATGTTGAGGTATGTTCCTTCTATTCCTGCTTTCTGGAGAGTTTTAATCATAAATGGATGTTGAATTTTGTCAAAGGCTTTTTCTGCATCTATTGAGATAATCATATGATTTTTATCTTTCAATTTGTTAATGTGATGTATTACATTGATTGATTTGCAGATATTAAAGAATCCTTGCATTCCTGGGATAAAGCCCACTTGGTCATGATGTATGATTTTTTTTTTAATGTGTTGTTTAATTCTGTTTGCTAGAATTTTGTTAAGGATTTTTGCATCTATGTTCATCAGTGATATTGGCCTGTAGTTTTCTTTTTTTGTGTGTGGCATCTTTGTCTGGTTTTGGAATTAGGGTGATGGTGACCTCATAGAATGAGTTTGGAAGTCTACCTTCTGCAATTTTCTGGAAGAGTTTGAGTAAGATAGGTGTTAGCTCTTCTCTAAATTTTTGGTAGAATTCAGCTGTGAAGCCATCTGGTCCTGGGCTTTTGTTTGCTGGAAGGTTTCTGATTACAGCTTCAATTTCCTTGCTTGTGATGGCTCTGTTAAGATCTTCTATTTCTTTCTGGTTCAGTTTTGGAAAGTTATACTTTTCTAAGAATTTGTCCATTTCTTCCAAGCTGTCCATTTTATTGGCATAGAGCTGCTGGTAGTAGTCTCATGATCCTTTGTATTTCAGTGTTGTCTGTCGTGATCTCTCCATTTTCATTTCTAATTTTGTTAATTTGGTTCTTCTCCCTTTGTTTCTTAATGGATCTTGCTAATGGTTTGTCAATTTTGTTTATTTTTTCAAAAAACCAACTTTTGGCTTTGTTGATTTTTGCTATGGTCTCTTTAGTTTCTTTTGCATTTATTTCTGCCTTAATTTTTAAGATTCCTTTCCCTCTACTAACCCTGGGGTTCTTCATTTCTTCCTTCTCTAGTTGTTTTAGGTGTAGAGTTAGGTTATTTATTTGGTTTTTTTCTTGTTTCTTGAGGTAAGCCTGTAATGCTATGAACCTTCCCCTTAGCACTGCTTTTACAGTGTCCCATAGGTTTTGGGTTACTGTGTTTTCATTTTCATTCATTTCTATGCATATTTTGATTTCTTTTTTGATTTCTTCTATGATTTGTTGGTTATTCAGAAGTGTGTTATTTAGCCCCCATATGTTTGAATTTTTAATAATTTTTTTCCTGTAATTGAGATCTAATCTTACTACACTGTGGTCAGAAAAGATGACTGGAATGATTTCAATTTTTTTGAATTTACCAAGGCTAGATTTATGGCCAAGGATGTGATCTATTCTGGAGAACGTTCCGTGTGCACTTGAGGAAAAGGTGAAGTTGATTTTTTTGGGGTGAAATGTCCTATAGATGTCAATTAGGTCTAGCTGGTCCATTGTGTCATTTAAAGTTTATTTTTCCTTGTTAATTTTCTGTTTAATTGATCTATACATAGTTGTGAGTGGGGTATTAAAGTCTCCCACTATTATTGTGTTACTATTAATTTCCTCTTTCATACTCATTAGTGTTTGCCTTACATATTGTGGTGCTCCTATGTTGGGTGCATATATATTTATAATTTTTATATCTTCTTCTTGGGTTGATCCTTTGATCATATGTACTGTACTTTGTCTCTTTTCACAGCCTTTATTTTAAAGTCTATTTTATCTGATATGAGTATTGCTACTCCTGCTTTCTTTTGGTCTCCATTTGCGTGAAATATTTTTTCCTGCCCTTCACTTGTAGTCTACATGTGTCCCTTGTTTTGAGGTGGGTCTCTTGTAGACAGCATATATAAGGGTCTTGTTTTTGTATCCATTCAGCCAGTCTTTGTCTTTTGGTTGGGGCCTTCAACCCATTTACATTTAAGGTAATTATTGATAGGTATGGTCCCATTGCCATTTACTTTGTTGTTTTGGGTTCTCATTTATACAACTTTTCTGTGTTTCCTGTCTAGAGAAGATCCTTTAGCATTTGTTGAAGAGCTGATTTGGTGGTGCTGAATTCTCTCAGCTTTTACTTGTCTGTAAAGCTTTTGAATTATCCTTCATATCTGAATGAGATCCTTGCTGGGTACAATAATCTAGGTTGTAGGTTATTCTCTTTCATTACTTGAAGTATGTCCTGCCATTCCCTTCTGGCCTAAAGGGTTTCTATTGATAGATCAGCTGTCATCCTTATGGGAATCCCTTTGTGTGTTATTTGTTGTTTCTCTCTTGCTGCTTTTAATATTTGTTCTTTGTGTTTGATCTTTGTTAATTTGATTAATATGTGTCTTGTGGTGTTTTGACTTGGGTTTATCCTGTTTGGGACTCTCTGGGTTTCTTGGACTTGGGTGGCTATTTCCTTCCCCATTTTAGGGAAGTTTTCAGCTATTATCTCCTCGAGTACTTTCTCATGGCCTTTCTTTTTGTCTTCTTCTTCTGGGACTCCCATGATTTGAATGTTGGGGCGTTTCACATTGTCCCAGAGGTCCCTGAGGTTGTCCTCATTTCTTTTGTTTCTTTTTTCCTCTCTGCTTCATTTATTTCCACCATTTTATCTTCTACCTCACTTATCCTATCTTCTGTCTCCGTTATTCTACTCTTGGTTCCCTCCAGAGTGTTTTTGATCTTATTTATTGCATTATTCATTCTTAATTGACTATTTTTTATTTCTTCTAGGTCCTTATTAAACATTTCTTGCATCTTCTCAATCTTTGTCTCCAGGCTTTTTATCTGTAGTTCCATTTTGTTTTCAAGATTTTGGATCATTTTTATTATCATTATTCTAAATTCTTTTTCAGGTAGATTCCTTATCTCCTCCTCTTTTGTTTGACTTGGTGGGCATTTTTCATGTTCCTTTACCTTTGGGTATTTCTCTGCCTTTTCATCTTGTTTAGATTGCTGTGTCTGGAGTGGGCTTTCTGTATTCTGGAGGTCTGTGGTTCTTTTTAATGTGGAGGTTTCCCCCAGTGGGTGGTGTTGGATGAATGGCTTGTGAAGGTTTCCTGGTTAGGGAAGCTTGCTTCGGTGTTCTGGTGCGTGGAACTGGATTTTTTCTCTCTGGAGTGCAATGGAGTGTCCAGTAATGAGTTTTGAGATGGGTCTATGTGTTAGGTGTGACTTTGGGCAGCCTGTATGTTGACACTCAGGGCTATATTCCTGCATTGCTGGAGAATTTGCGTGGTATGTCTTGCTCTGGAACTTATTGGCTCTTGGGTGGTGGTTGGGTTCAGTGTAGGTATGGAGGCTTTTGGATGGTCTCTTTTTACTTAATGTTCTGTGTAGTCAGGAGTTTTCTGGTGTTCTCAGGTTTTGGGCTTAAGTCTCCTGCCTCTGGATTTCAGTTTTATTCATCCAGTAGTCTCAAGACTTCTCCAACTATACAGCACTGATAATAAAACTTCTAGGTTAATGGTGAAAAGATTCTGCACCATGAGGGACACCCAGAGAGGCTCACTGAGTTACATGAAGAAGAGGAGAAGGAGGAGGGAGATAGAGATGACCAAGAGGAGAAAAAGGGGGACTCAAGAGGAGAGAGACAGATCTACGCAGTTCTCTGTTCCCAAAGTGTTCTCCATAGCCCAGACAGCCACAGAGATTCACAAAATTGGATTGGGAAGAGAAGGGTAAGGGAGGAAATAGAGGTGTTCTGAGGTAGAAAACGGAGAGTCAAAAGTCGGAGAGAGTAATCAACACACTCCTGAGTAAAAATAGGTGCTGAATATTGGATTCTTAAATGTCCAAAATTGATATCAAATACTGAAAAACAAAGATTAAAAATCTAGAGTAGAGGTTAGACTCTTAAATATACAATATTAAAAACAAAAACAAAAACACAAAAAATTTTAGAAATATATATGAATTTGGTTTAAAAATAGGGCTTCTCCTTTTTTTTTTGCAAGGTTATTGTGAAATGAAAATGAAAATTAAGGAGTAATAGAGGAGCAATAGAGGACTTTAAAAGAAAATAAGAGAAAAACAAATAACAGGAAAAAAATTTTTTTTCCTAATTAAAAAAACAGTAAAACTATACGAAAATGAAAATGAAAGTTAAGGAGTAATGGAGGAGTAATAGGGAATTTTTAAAGAAAATAAAAGAGAAAAAATTTAAAAAGAAAAGAAAAAATTTTTTAATTAAAAAAAAAATTAAAAATATATCTAGGAATTTCTCTGGAGCTGTTGTGGTCGTGTGGGTTTGGTTCAGTTTCAGATACCTCCTCATTCCAGCTTACATTTCTCGATATCTATAGGCCCCTTTCTGTGTAGTTGGTGTTATCTACAGGGATTTTAATCTGTTGACCTGGTCCCTTCTGAAGCGGTTCCCTTTGTTTATTTGGCTTCTGTTTGCAGGTCTCTTCAGTGTCTAATTTCCGCCCTGACACAGGGGCGGAGGTGGTCTCTTGTTTAGGTTCGCTTGTTCAGTCATGCTACGGGGAGGGAGGGGCACTGCAGACAGATATCTCTGTGTGTGGGTAGCACTCACAGTGTTCTGGCCACACTGGGTTTGCCCTCGTTCACAGGTGTGTGCTCTCCCCGTCTACACTGCTCAGGCTCCCAGCTGCTCTATATGGAGCGGGCCCTGCATTGCATGCGGTTCCAGTTTTTGGGTACTACACAAAAGCGCAGATTCGGTTGGGCCTGCGTTTTGTGCCTTCTCCGGCCGGAGCAGCTCAGGCAGCCAGGAGCTTGACGGGCGCACTCTCCCTGGGTGCGATCTGCGTTCTCCCCTCCGCTGTCCCAGCCTCAGTTTCCGCGTGCACCAGTCGGGTGCCTGCGGCTTGTGTCTATTCTCGGGAGCTGGCCTCTAGCCGCGACCCTCCCGGCGGATGTCGACCATCCAGAATCTCAGGAAGTCTTTGGTTAGAAACTGGAGGCCTTTTGCAGTTTGGTAGGGGGTGCTGTCTCTGGGGCCGAGTTTGCCCCTTTCCCCTCCCCCCTGCCTCCTGCCTCTGGTGGGGATGGTGGGAATGGGCCGGTCTGCCACTGGCTAGCTCTTCTCTGGAATTGCTCAGTCCCTTTGTTCTGTGAATGGCCGGCAGGTTAATTTTCTCTCTCTCTTGCTATCCCACAGTTTAAGTTGCTATCTCAGGTTAGCTCCCTCCGACTGCCCTCAGGGCATTTGGAACTGGTCCTTACCTTAAGCAATGCCACCTGCTCCTCTCCATTCCGCCCCCACTTGCTCGTGGCGGATGTGGGCGTCTGGGGTGCTTTTCTGCTGGGAGTTGCTTTTAGGCATGTAATCTGTGAGTTTTATTTATTTTTCCTCCCAGTTAGGTTGCCCTTTGAGATTCGAAAACTTCCCCCAGACCCGCCCGTGGGAGGGTTTCCTGGTGTTTGGAAACTTTCTCTATTATGACTCCCTTCCTGAGACGGGTCTCCATCCCTAGCTCTTTTGTCTCTCTTTTTATCTTTTATATTTTGTCCTACCTCCTTTTGAAGACAATGGGCTGCTTTTCTGGGCGCCTGATGTCCTCTGCTAGCGATCAGAAGTTGTTTTGTGAAGTTTGCTCAGCGTTCAAATGTTCTTTCGATGAATTTGTAGGGGAGAAAGTGGTCTCCCCGTCCTAATCCTCCGCCATCTTGGCTCCTCCTCCACAATTGGATTTTAACTGATCATTTATAATACTGAGGGCAAGGATCTGTCTCTGTCAGACTTACAGTTCTGTGTGCTACCCAGGGATGTAGAGAATAGTTAATAAAAATGCCACAAGTACAAGGCAGCATAAATTTGAAACCATATTGAAAAGTAGGGGGAACAGTTGACAATTTTTTGTTCCATCAGTATTTTACTTAAGAATGAACTACACATGTGGAATCTAAAAAAATGGTACAGATGAACATAGTTGTAGGATAGGTAGGATGCAGACTTATAGAATAGACATGTGACACGAGAACAGGAGGGTGGGATGAATTGGGAGATTAGGATTGACATAAATACACTGCTATGTGTAAAATAGATAGCTAGTGGGAACTTACTGTATAGCACAGGGAGCTCAGCTGAGTGTTGTGTGATGACCTAGAGGGGTGAGATGGAGGGGAAGGGAGGGAGATCTGAGAGGGAGGGTAATATATGTATATGTATATGTATATATATGTATACACACACACACACACACACACACACAGCTGATTTGGGCTTCCCTCATGACTCAGACAGTAAAGAATCTGCCTGAAATGCAGGAGACCCAGGTTCAATCCCTGGGTTGGGAAGATCCTCTGGAGAAGGGAATGACTACCCACTCCAGTATTCTTGCCTGGAGAATTCCATGGACCGAGGAGCCTGATGGGCTACAGTCCTCGGGGTAGCAAAGAGTTGGACACATCTGCGTGAATAACACTTTCACATTCACTTTCATGGCTTCCAGCCCTGCTCTGGCCAGAATCCAATGGCAGCAGCAGCACTGAGGGACCCGCCTCAGGGTGGTGTGACCTTTGAGGCCATTGCCCTGTCCTTCACCTGGAAGGAATGGAAGCTTCTTGATGTGGCTCAGAGATGCCTGTACTGTGATGTGATGCTGGAGAACTTATATCCTCACTGGGTTTCTGCAGTGGAGAGGAGAAATTGAGACTTCCTTTGAACAGAGTGTTTCTGTGGGAGTGTCACAGGCCAGGACTTGCAAGAAGCCTTCATCTTCTCAGAACACTCACCCCTGTGAAGTGTGTGGTCCAGTGGTGAGAGGCATTGTCATTTGGCTGAGAAGCAGGGAACACAACACAGCAAGGAACTACTGAATTGTAGGGCATGTGCAAATGATTTTATTTCAGTGCAGACCCTCAACAGCACCAGGAGCAGCACGTGTAAGATAAACCATTCATAATCAGGGTGGACAGGCTTTCATGTGTGAAGAGCTCCAATTTCCATGTGTAAGAGGAACCTTTAACCAGCAAGGAAGTTGGGGATGACTTCTGAGCCACCTCAGAACATCTGAAGCAACAGGTCAGTCACATTGGGGAGAAGCCAAATACAGTCACCCATTGCATGGAAACTTTACAAAGCAAAAAGTCATTGTACCAGGGAAGAATGCAAGAAAGTCTTCAGCCCAAACACACACTTGTTCAGGACCAGAGTGCCTACACTGAAAGACAAAGTTCTGTGTGCAGTAAATGTGGGGGGAAACTCAAGTATAGATCATCATTTATTGTGCACCAAAGTCCACACTGGAGACAGGCTTTATGAGTGCGGTGACTGAAAATCTTTAAGAGGAAGTTCAGCCCTCATTCAAAATCAAAGAATTCATACTAGGGCAAGGCAGTACAAGTGCAGCAAGTGTGGGAAATCCTTTAGCCAAGAATTTTTCCTCATTTATCCTCAGAGGAGTAACACTGGAGAAAATTGCTATGGTTGCTATCATTGTGCACAATCTTCTGGCCATAGCTCCATCTTTATTCAGCAATGGACAGTTCACACTGGAGAAATGAGTTATGAATGCCCTGAATGTAGAAAGTCCTTTAAATGAAAATCTGATGTAATTGAACATTTGAGGGTTCACACAGGAGAAAGGCCTTATGAGTGCAGTGAATGTGGGAAATCTTTTACTTCTAGCTCTGCCCTCCATTATCATCAGAGAGTTCACACTGGAGAGAAGACTCATAAATGTGGGGAATGTGGAAAGTCTTTTATCTCTAGCTCTGGCCTGCATTATCATCAGAGAATTTACACAGGAGAAAGGCCATATGAGTGTACTGATTGTGGTAAGTCTTTTACCCAAATAAATCACCTCATTAAATACCAAAAAATTCACACAGGAGAAAGCCCTTATGAGTGCAGTGAATGTGGGAAATCCTTTATCCATAAGTCTTTCCTATCTCAACACCAGAAAGTTCATACTGGAGAAAGGGCTTTTGAATGTAGTGAATGTGGGAAATCTTTTACCTCTGGTTCTGCCCTCTGTTATCATCAGAGAGTTCATACATGAGAAAAACCTTATGAGTGCAGTGACTGTGGGAAATCCTTTACCAATGGACCAATACTCATTGACACTGTAGAGTTCACACAGGAGAAAGGCCTTATGAGTGCAGCAAATGCTTTACCTCTAACTCTTGAGGCTTTTGAACTGTGGTGTTGGAGAAGACTCTTGAGTCCCTTGGACTGCAAGGAGATCCAACCAGTCCATCCTAAAGGAGATCAGTCCTGGGTGTTCATTGGAAGGACTGATGCTGAAGCTGAAACTCCAATATTTTGGCCACCTGATGCAAAGAGTTGACTCATTGGAAAAGACCCTGATGCTGGGAGGGATTGGGGGCAGGAGGAGAGGAGGACGACAGAGGATGAGATGGCTGGATGGCATCACTGACTCCATGGACATGAGTTTGGGTAAACTCTGGGAGTTGGTGAGGGACAGGGAGGCCTGGCCTGCTGTGATTCATGGGGACACAAAGAGTCGGACACGACTGAGTGACTGAACTGAACTGAACTGCCCTCCATTGTCATCAGAGAGTTCACACAGTAGAAAGGACATTTTACTGAAGTGAATGTGGGAAATCTTGTAGGGATAGTTCCCAACTGAATAACACCAGAGAGTTCACACTGGAGAAAAGCCTTATGAATGTACTGATTGTGGGAGATCCTTTAGCCAGAGTTCATACCTCTCTAAACACCAGAGAGTTCACACTGGAGAAAGGCCTTAAGAGTACAGTGAGTGTGAGATGTCTTTTACTTTTGTCTCTGCCCTTGGATATCATCAGAGGGTAGACAATGGAGAATGGCCTTATAAGTGCAGTGACTGTGGGAAATCTTTTACCAATAGCTCAGTACTCAGTCGACATTGGAGAGTTCATACAGGAGAAAGGCCTCATGAATGTAGTGACTGTGGGAAATCCTTTACTCAAAGAATTCACCTCATTATTCATCAGAGAGTTCACACAGAAGAAAGGCCTTATGAATGCAGTGAATGTGGGAAGCCTTTTACCTCTCATTCCACCCTTCATTATCATCGGAGAGTTCATACAGGAGAAAAGCCATATGACTGCCTCAGATATAGGAATTCTTTACCCAAAAATCTCTCAGCACCAGAGAATTCACACTGGCAAAAGGCCTTAGATATATAAGAAATGTATAGTTTCCTTGTTCAGTGTAATGACACTGGACAAAACTGTGAGACATTAGTTGCCTCATAAATCCAAACACTAAGAGTAAAGAGATTCTTCATAATTACATGAAGCACATGTAACTGTGTTGCACACTAATCTGCTCTTAATAGATTAACATCACTTGCAGTTTCTGTCACCATATTCATTTTACCTCTAACCTGGCAGGTCTCCACAGTATCCATCAGTCACTACCCCAGCAAGTTCAGGGAATTCCACTCTGTTCTCTCATATGTTGGAGGAAGTTAGGATTAGCCTGAATCCTTGGGATGTCTTCCTTCCCTTTCTGAACAGCTTTTGCATGCACCTGATGCAGTATTGGCCCAGAGAACATCAGGAGTTCATCTGGCAACACGCAGAGAAGGACCACCATTTCCAGGGACATGTTGGTATGAAGATACTTGTGATGAATTTTTCTAGCCTCTGAGTCACCAATTAAGAATTGCCAGGCACTGCTGGCAAATCTGCCTGACCATTGCTTTGGTTTGTACAATAACAAAGACTTTACTGTTTAAGTCCTCCTTAATCTTGGACATTCCATTTACCATGTAGTGTGTTTTATAAACAGAACTGGGCTCTACAAGCATGAAGATGTGTGCAAATTTCATGTGGGTATCAAAGTTTCTGTGCCTCAGAAGAGTCAACACAGAGACAGAAATTAGCTTACTGGTTTTTGCCAAATTTGCATTTCTTCCCATGGCCTCCTGTGAAAGACTGCATAGCTTTCTTGTCCTCATTTCAGGCCTGGACGCTATGATGAGTTTCAGGAGACTTAGATCACCCTGAGGAGGGGTCAGGTGTGACAACATAACTGTTTCTGGGAGCAGCATAAATATTTCCTTTTGTTCACAGGGGATGTCAGCAGTGCTGAGGGGAATGTCCCCCGCCCAGGTCCTACCAAGAGTGCGGCAGGTAGAAAAGAATAAAGATAGAAAAAAGGAGAATCTATTCCACAAATGTATCTGTGACCCAGGCCACATTCCTGTTGATTCAGGTGGAAGGTCCTTCATTGCTCACTCTATTTGCTATCTTTGAGGTAAAACTGATCCACAAAAGGCCTGAGAAAGTGGAATGAATGTAGCGTTGCCAAACCTACTTTCCAGAAAGTTGGACATAGAGGTTTTTTCTTTTTTGTTTGTTTGTTTGTTTTAAAACCGTGGATAATTTCAAAAGCTATCTGATGAGTTCTGAAATACTTGTGGAAGTAAAACCATCATCACAGTCATGGTAATTGCTATGTTACTGTATGTTTATTTCATGACCTTTTATACTCTCTCTCTTTGCCCTCCACAGCTCTCCATGTAACCATTGATTTATTTTCCATTATAACATATCATGTTGCATTTTCTAGAATTCATATGATGGGAATCAAAGTATTCACTCTTTCTCCTGCTTTTATTTATGTTGCATAAATACTTGAAGAGTCATCAATAATGTATGAGCAGCTCATACTTTTTTTTCTAAGAAATATTCTTGCTTTTGGATATACCACTATTATCCATTCATTTGCTTATGGACATTTGCAGTTTTCCTAATTTTTGACTATTGAAAAAAAAAGCTTGTAAAACATTTGTGTATAATTCTTTATGTGGATATATGTTTCATTTATCTTTTCTTCAATAACTCAGAGTGCAAGGTGTGAGTCATAAGATAGGTGAGTGTTAACTTTAACAAATTAGCAAATTATGATCTGAGCTAATTATACCTTTTCTTTCTTTCCTTCTTTTTTTTTTTTTTTTTTTGCCACACTGCATGGCTTGTGGGATCTTAATTTCCTGACTAGGGATTGAACCTGGGCCCTGAGCAGTGAACAGCTGGGGTCCTAGCCACTGGACTGCCTGGGAATTTTTTTTTTTTTTTTCATTATTCCCAGCAGTGTTTGAGAGGTCCATTTCCTCCTGTATCCTAGTGAGTACTTCACCTGGTCAATCTTTTTTTTTTTTTTTTCTATTTTAAGGAAACTGTCATGTTAATATATGGTGCGTATATATATATATCTTTCTACATAAATAGGGTAGAGGATAAACTTCCAGGATATTAGTGTTTTTATTAGGAATATGCTTATCTTTTCTAAAATTATTATTTTTCTTCTGATCCATTATTCTTAATTTTGACCCTTTTGATGTTTGTCATGCTATCTCACTGTTGTTTTATTTTCATTTCCCTAAGGATTCATGATCATTTTTTCAGATGTGTATTTACTATCTCTATATCTTTAGTGAAATGTTCATATTTGCCACCTAGTCTATGACTTTTGGCTATTTTCTTCCTTTCAGAAAAGAACAGGGAAACAGACAAGTCATATAGGAATTTCACTCATTTGGTGACTTTTTAATTTATGGAGTATTTTAATACCAGAGTAATGTGTTCTATTTTTTACAGTTTTTTAATGCTGTGTGCAGTGTAATGGACATCATCACTTTTAATCTGTTATTAACATACTCTCCATCACTTCCTAAAGTCCAGGCATTTAACAAAACCAAAAATCTTTCCTTAAAAAACAACAACAACAAAAAACTAATTTTTTACCTGAAAAGTGTTACCTGAAAATATCCTATAAACCTGCACTGTCCAATACAGAGCTGTTAGTCACTGTCCCGACTGAGCACTTGAAATATGGCTGATCCAACCTGAGATATACTCTCCGAGTAAAATGCACCATAATCCATAAGTAGGATAACAAGATGTAAAATATGTCCTAGTAACATTGCATTAATTACATGTTAACATAATAAAGCTTTGGATATGTAGATGTGCTGGTGAGGGACTGATTTGACCAATAAATTATTTTCTATCCAATTTGATCAGTAATTTCTTTTCTATTCAATTAGACCAATGCCTACCCTAATTGGCCCACTGCAAAATGTAGCCAATTATATCACTAGTGGTAAAAAATAAAAGTCCAGTTGTTATTACAACATAGTGTGCTAAGATCTAGCTTGACTCTGAAAGGCTTATTTTTCCTGTATATTAATGACTTTACTCTGATTTGAAATAATAAAGAGTAAGTGCTTTTAGATAAAAGTTGGATAAGAATCCATATACCAAAATGTGAGTGGGAAATTAACGCCTAATGCTTAAAGTTCTGACCACTGGGCGGGGGGAGGGGTTGGGGGGGAGGACTTCCAGAGGTACTGCCCAGCAATCTGTGCATTAACAAGCCTTCTGGGTTTCTCTGATATCTACTAATTTTTGAAAACCTCTGCCCTCAAAGTAATTTGAAATCATTTCTTCTGGAAAAAGAATCCCAACCTTGTAGAAATGGCTGAATAATTTGATGATTGTTTTACCAGAGATTTCCATCTCAGGAGTTTCCTTTAACAAATGGGGGGGGTGGTGGTGTGGGGGAGGGGGTTGGCCCAAAGATGGCAGAGGAATAGGACAGGGAGACCACTTTCTCCACCACAAATTCATCAGAAGATCATTTGAATGTTGAGAAGCTTCCACAAAACAACTTCTGAATGCTGGCAGAGGACACCAGACATCCAGAAAGGCAGCCCATTCTCTTCGAAAAGAGGTAGGACAAAATATAAAAGACAAAAAGAGAGACATTTTGGGGAAGGAGTTGTGAAGGAGGAGAAGTTTTCAAACAGCAGGAAGCCCTCTCAGCAGTGGGTCTTTGGGGAGTTTTGGGATCTCAGAGGGAAACATAACTGGGAGAAAAAAAAAAAAGGAGTTGCCTAACTGAAACCCAGCAGAGAAGTAGCCCAGACACTGTCTTCCACCACCAGCCAGCTTGGGCTGGACAGGGAGGCACGGGTTGTGTACTGAGGGTAAGGACTGGGACTAAATGCCCTGAGGACAATATAAGGGAGCTAACGTGAAGTAGCAGCCCAAACTGTGGATAGTCAGAGAGAGAGGGAAAAAAAAAAAAGAGAGAGAGAGAGAGAACTTTCCCTTGAAAGGCTCTAACCTAATACACAGCCTGGCTCACTCACAGAACAAAGGATTGAGTGAATATGGAAGGAGAGCTAGTCAGCTGCATACAGGCCACTCCCCCACCACCCAAGGCAGAGAGGCAGGCATGCAACAGCCAGAGCTGGAAGACAAGGGCAATCTCGTCCCCAGAGACTGGCCTCCTCAATCCAACTGTGAGCAGGCTCCCAGCTGCTAACCACGTCTTCCTGGGATCCTGAATTGTTGACAACTGCCAGGAGGGTCTAAACCTGAGATCAGCCCCCCAGAGGAGACACACGGCACACCTGAGACGGTGCTCTTGCCGCGCACCCGGGAAACCGAGTGGCTGGGGCCAGGGAAGTGATTAAGACACATGGCCCACCTGGAACAGTGTGCTTACCAAGCACCTGAGCGGCTCAGACCTGGGAAGGGCCAAGAATGCACACCCAACCGATTCGGTGCACTTGAGGAGTATATGAGAACCCGAACCTGAGCAGCTCGACCTGGAATGTGCATGAAACACAGGGTCCATTTTGGACAGTACTCTTGCAGAGCACCCTGGAGCCTGAGCAGTGTAGACTAGGAAAGCACACGCTGCCATGACCCAGGGCAAACCCAGTGTGGTCCATACACGGCGAGCACTCTTCGTACACACCAGTGATATTCATTTGCAGTGTTCCTCCCTCCTACAACACAATTGATCAAGTGAGTCTAAATAAGTGAACGCCTTTGCCCCCTTGCGTCAGGGTGGAAATTAGACTCTGAAGAGACTTGCAAACAGAGGAATCCAAAATAAACAAAGAAGAGGGAACCGCTCTGGAAGTGACAGGTGCAACAGATTAAAACCCTATAGTTAACATTGACTAAGAATTGGAAGGGGCCTATAGAACTTGAGAACAACTACAAGCTGGAACAAGGAACTATGTGAAACTGAACTGACCCCACAATGCCCATAACAGTTCCAGAGAAATTCCTAGATATATTTTTACTATTTTCATTTTTAAATTTTTTATATTTAAGTTCTTTATTACTCCTTTAATTTTAATTTTATAACCTACTATTGCAAAATAGTAGACCCTATTTTTAGTAGGGTCTATTTTTAGTAGTTTATTTTTGCAAGTAGACAACCTTGCAAAGTAAAGACCCAATTTTTAAAGCAAATTTCATACACACACACACACACACACACACACACACACACACATATATTATAATTTTCGTGATTGATTTTGTTTTGTATTTTTAATATTGTACTTTTGAGAGTGTAACCTCTACTCTAGATTTTTAACCTTTGCTTTTTGTATTTGTGATCAATTTTGTACCTTTAAGAATCCAATCTTCAGTACCCATTTTTACTTAGGGGTGTGCTTACTGTCTTGATTGCTCTCTCCCCTTTTGACTCTGCCTTCCCCCCAACCCTGGTTGCCCCATCTCCTCCCTCCCTCTTCTCTTCTCTACTTAACTCTGTGAATCGCTCTGGGTGATCCAGGCTGTGGAGAACACTTAGGGACTGATTACTGGTTAGATTGGTCTCTCCCCTTTTGATTCCCCTCTTCTCCTTCTGACCACCTCTATCTCTCTCCTCCTTCTTTTCTTCTCCATGTAACTCTGTGAATCCCTCCTGGTGGCCCTCACTGTGGAAAATTGTTTCACCATTAACCTAGATGTTTTATCATCTGTGCTGTATGGATGGAGATGTCTTGAGGCTACTGTAAGAATAAGACTGAAAGCCAGAGGCAGGAGTTTAACTTCAAAACTTGAGAACATCAGAGAACTCCTGATTCCAGGGAAGATTAATAGACAAGAGCTCACCCAGAAGCCTCCAAATCTACAATGAAATCAAGACCAACCCAAGAACCAACAAATTCCAGAGCAAGACATACCATGGTAATTCCCCAGCAAAGCAGGAACATAGCCCTGAGCATTAAAAGACAGGCTGCCAAAGCCATGCCAAACCCATAGATGCCCCCAAACTCACTACTGGACACTTCATTGCCCTTCAGAGAGAAGAGATCCGGCTCCACCCACCAGAACACAGACAAAAGCTCCCCTAACCAGGAAACCTTGACAAGCCACTAGTACAACCCCACCCACAGGGAGCAAACTCCACAGTAAAGAGGAACCATGAACTTCCAGCCTACAGAAAGGGCACCCCAGACACAGCAATCCTAACAAAATGAAAAGGCAGAGAAATATTCAGCAGGTAAGGGAACATGATAAATGCCCACCAAACCAAACAGAAGAGGAGGAGACAAGGAGTCTACCTGAAAAAGAATTCAGAAGAGTAAAGATGATCCAAAATTTTGAAAACAAAATTTTGTTTCAGATTTATCTGTTACAGATAAATAGACTAGAGAAAAAGATTGAGAAGTTGCAAGAAATATGTAACAAGGACCTAGAGGAAATAAAGAGTCAATCAATAAAGAATAATGTAATAACTGAGATCAACATCACTCTGGAGGGAACCAACATAGAATAACAAGACAGAGTATAAGATAAGTAAGGGGGAAGATAGAATGGTGGAAATAAATGAAGCAAAGAGGAAAAAAGAAAAAAAGAATTAAAAGAAATGAGGACAACCTCAGAGACCTCTGGGATAATAAGTGCCCCAACATTGAAATCATAGGAGTCCCAGAAGAAGAAGACAAAAAGAAAGGGCATGAGAAAATACTTGAGGAGATAATAGTTGAAAACTTCCCTAAGTTGGGTAAAGAAATAGCCAACCAAGTCCAAGAAACCCAGAGGGTCCCAAACAGGGTAAACCCAAGGCAAAACACTCCAAGAACACATTAATCAAATTAACAAAGATCAAACACAAAGAGAAAATATTAAAAGCAAAAAGGGAAAAGCAACAAATAACACACAAGGGGATTCCCATAAGGGTAACAGCTGATCTTTCAATAGCAACTCTTCACATCAGAAGGGAAAGGCAGGACATACATAAAGTAATGAAAAGAAAAACCTACAACCCATATTATTATACCCAGCAAGGGTCTCATTCAAATATGAAGGAGAAATCAAAAGCTTTACAGGCAAGGAAAAGCTGAGAGAATTCAGCACCACCAAACCAGCTCTTCAACAAATGCTAAAGTATCCTCTCTACAACACAGAAACACAGAAAAGGTTTATAAACTTGAACCCAAAACAACAAAGGAAATGACAATGGGATCATACTTATCAATAAGTACCCTAAATGTAAATCAGTTGAATGCCCCAATGAAAAGAAAAAGACTGGCTGAATGGATACAAAAAGAAGACCCCTAAATATGCTGTCTACAAGAGACCCATCTCAAAACAAGAGATACATACAGACTGAAAGTGAAGGGCTATATAAAGATATTTCACACAAATGGAGACCAAAGGAAAGCAGGAGTAGCAATGCTCATATCAGATAAAATAGATATTGAAATAAAGGCCGTGAAAAGAGACAAAGAAGGACACTACCTAATGATCAAAGGATGAATCCAAGAAGAAGATATAACAATTATAAACATACGCACCCAACATAAGAGCACCATGATATGTAAGGCAAATGCCAGCAAGAATAAAGGGGAAATTAACAGTAATGCAATAATAGTGGGGGACTACAATACCCAACTCACACCTATGGATAGATCAACTATACAGAAAATTAGAAAGGAAACACAAACTTTATATGATAAAATAGACCAGTTAGACCTAATAGATATCTATAGGACATTTTACCACAAATTAATTAATTTTAGCTTTTTCTCAAGTGCACACAGAACCTTCTCCAGGATAGATCACATCCTGGGCCATAAATCTAGCCTTGGTAAATTCCAGAAAACCGAAATAATTTCAAGCATCTTTTCTGATCACAATGTGATAAGATTAGATATCAACTACACACACACACACACACATTATTAAAAATACAAACATGTGGAGGCTAAAAAATACACTTCTGAATAACCAACAAATCACAGAAGAAATAAAAAAAGAATAAAAATATGCAAAGAAACAAATGAATATGAAAACACAAGAACTCAAAACCTATGGGATTCAGTAAAAGCAGTGCTAAGGGGAAGATTTAGAGCAATACAGCTTACCTCAAGAAATAAGAGAAAAATCAAATAAATAACCTAACTCTATACCTAAAGCAACTAAAAAAAAAAAAAAAAAGAGAAAAGAAATGAAGAACCCCATGGTTAGTAGAAGGAAAGAAACCATAAAAATTAGAGCAGAAATAAATGAAAACGAACCAAAGGAGACTATAGCAAAAATCAACAAAGCTAAAAGCTGGTTCTTTGAGAAGATAAATAAAATTGACAAACCATTAGCCAGACTCATCAAGAAACAAAGGGAGAAGAATCAAATCAACAAAATTATAAATAAAAATGGAGAAATCACAACAGACAAGACAGAAATACAAAGGGTCATAAGAAACTATACCAGCAACGATATCCCAATAAAAATGGCAACTTAGAAGAAATGGACGAATTCTTAGAAAAGTATAACCTTCCAAAACTGAACCAGGAAAAGATAGAAAATCTTAACAGACCAATCACAAGCATGGAAATCAAAACTGTAATAAAAAATCTTACAGCAAACAAAAGCCCAGGACCAGATAGCTTTACAGGTGAATTCTTCTAAAAATTTAGAGAAGAGATAAAACCTAACCTACTCAAACCCTTCCAGAAATTGCAGGGTAAGGTAAACTCACAGACTCTTTCTATGGCCACCACCAGCCTAATACCAAAACTAGACAGGGATGCCACACACACACACACACACACACAAAATAAATAAATAAAAAGAAAGAAAAGAAAAAAGAAAACTACAGGCCAATATCACTGATGAACATAGATGCAAAAATCCCCATAAAATTCTAGCAAACAGAGTCCAAAAACATATTAAAAAGATCATACATCATGATCAAGTGAGCTTTATCCCAGGGATGCAAGGATTCTTTGATATTTGCAAATAAATCAACATGATACACCACATTAACAAATTGAAAGATAAAAGCCATATGATTATCTCACTAGATTTAGAGAAAGCCTTTGGCAAAATTCAACATCCATTTATGATAAAACGCCCCCACAAAGCAGGCATAGAAGGAACATACCTCAACATAGTAAAAGCCATATATGGTAAACCCACAGCAAACATTATCCCCAATTGTGAAAAATTGAAAGCATTTCTCCTAAAGTCAGGAAGAAGACAGGGGTGCCAACTCTCACCACTACTATTCAACATAGTTTTGGAAGTTTTAGCCACAGCAATCAGAGAAGAAACAGAAATAAAAGGAATCCAGACGGAAAAGAAGAAGTAAAACACCCCCTGTTTGCAGATGACATGATGCTCTACATAGAAAACCCAGAAGACGCCACCAGAAAATTACTAGAGCTAATCAACAAATAATGTAAAATTGCAGGATATAAAATCAACACACAGAAATCCTTTGCATTCCTATACACTAACAATGAAATATAAAATTAACACACAGAAATCCCTTGCATTCCTATGCACTAACAATGAGAAAACAGAAATTAAGGAAGCAATTCCATTCACCACTGTGATGAAAAGAATAAAATACTTAAGATAAATCTATCTAAGGAAACAAAAGACTTATGTATAGAAAACTATAAAACACTGATGAAAGAAATCAAAGATGACACAAATAGATAAATATACCATGTTCATGGATCAGAAGACTCAACATAGTGAAAATGAATATATTACCGAAAGCAATCTATAGATTCAATGTAATCCTTATTAAGCTTCAGAGAACTAGAACAAAGAATTTCACAATTTGTATGGGAATACATAAAACCTCGAATAGTCAAAGCAATCTTGAGAAAGAAGAATGGAACTGGTGGAATCAACCTGCCTGACTTCAGGCTATACGACAAAGCTCCAGTCATCAAGACAGTATGGTACTGGCACAAACACAGAAATATAGGTCAATGGAACAAAATAGAAAGCCTAGAGATAAATCCATGCACCTATGGACACCTTATTTCTGACAAAGGAGGAAAGAATATACAATGGAGAAAAGACAATCTCTTTAACAAGTGGTGCTGGGAAAACTGGTCACCCACTTGTAAAAGAATGAAATTAGAACAATTTCTAGCACTATACACAAAAACTCAAAATGGATTATAGATCTAAATTTAAGACCAGAAACTGTAAAACTCCTAGAGGAAAACATAGGCAAAACACTCTCTGACATAAATCACAGCAGGATCCTCTATGACCCACATCCCAGGGTAATGGAAATAAAAGCAAAAATAAACAAATGGGACCTAATTGAGCTTCAAAGCTTTTGTGCCATGAAGGAAACTATAAGCAAGGTGAAAAGACAGCCTTCAGAATGGGAGAAAATAATAGCAAATGAAGCAATTGACAAATAATTGATCTCAAAAGTATACAAATAGCACCTACAGCTCAATTCCAGAAAAAAAAAAAATGACCCAATCAAAAAATGGGCCAAAGAACTAAACAGACATTTCTCCAGAGAAGACATACATATGGCTAACAAACACATGAAAAGAGGCTCCACTTCACTCATTATCAGAGAAATGAAAATCAAAACCACAATCAGGTACCATTTCACACTGGTCAGAATGGCTGCTATCAAAAAGTCTACAAACAATAAATGCTGGAGAAGGTGTGGAGAAAAGGGAACCCTCTTACACTCTTGGTGGGAATGCAAGTTAGTGCAGCCACTGTGGAGAATAGTGTGGAGATTGCTTAAAAATCTGGAAATAGAACTGCCATGTGACCCAGCAATCCCACTCCTGGGCATACACACCAAGGAAACCAGAATTGAAAGAGACACATTTATCTTAATGTTCATCGCAGAACTGTTTACAATAGCTAGGGCATGGAAGTAACCTAGATGTCCATCAGCAGATGAATGGGTTAGAAAGCTGTGGTACATATACAGATTGGAATATTACTAAGCTATTAAAAAGAATGCATTTGAGTCAGTTCTCCTGAGGTGTATGAAACTGGAGTCTATTATACAGAGTAAAGTAAGTCAGAAAACACACACACACACACACACACACACACACACACCAATATATATTAACACATATATATGGAATTTAGAAAGATGTTAATCATGACCCTATCTGCGAGACAGCAATAGAGACACAAATGTAAAGAACAGATTTTTGGACTCTGTGGGAGAAGGCGAGGGTAGAATGTTTTGAGAGAATAACATTGAACATCTATATTACCATATGTGAAACAGATTGCCAATCCAGGTTTGATGCATGAGACAGGACGCTCAGGCCCGTTGCACTGGGATCACCCTGAGGGTTGGGAAGGGTAGGGTAGGGAGTGGTGTTCTGGATGGGGGACACCTGTACACCCATGACTGATTCATGTCAATGTATGGCAAAAACAACTACAATATTGTAAAGTCATTAGCCTCCAATTTAATTAAATAAAAAAAGAAAAACATCTATACAGTGTGTGTGTGTGTGTGTGTGTGTATATATATGGAATTTAGAAAGATGGTGATGATGACCCTATATGCAAGACAGTGAAAGATGTACAGATATAAATAACAGACTTTTGGACTCTGTGGGAGAAGGTGAGGGTGGGATGATTTGAGAGAATAGAATTGAAACGTGTATATCATGACATGTGAAATAGATGACCAGTTCAGGTTTTATGTATGAGACAGGGTGCTCAGGGCTGGTACACTGGGACAACCCTGACTAATGGTATGTGGAGGGAGCTGGGAGAGGGGTTCGGGATGGGGGACACATGTACGCCCATGGCTGATTCATGTCAGTGTATGGCAGAAACCACTACAATATTGTAAAGTATTATGCCTCCAATTAAAATAAATTAATTGATTTAATAAATTACACACAGGCCATCATGGGAAAGAGGGGTTAAGGAAATGATATTCATAATCAGATGTTCTCCCAAACCAGTTCTGAGCATTTCCCCTTAGAAGTCCATCACTAGGGGTATAGAGAGACTGTGGTGGCCACTGCAGAAAGTTTGAATGGCAATGTGGGAATAAGAATGTCTTGTGCTTGTTCATGAAATACTCCCTCACATCTAGTCTAATGTTAGAGGTATTTGTGGATGGGGTAGGTATTATTGTCCTTAATTATTAGTAGCAAGGTGTTTTATAATTCTGTCATTTAGTTGAGGAGCACTTCTAATTGGAAAGAACATATTGGATAACCAAAACTTCCAATATTCTCTGAAAAACATTATTTGTATATCTCTATATCAGAGTAATGTAAGATAAAATGTCTTTAAGATGAATGTTTCTTGTTAAAATGATCATACATAGCTATTTACTGTTGTTACTGTCACCTGAATCTCACACATGAGGTAATGTTTCTCAAATTTCAATGTTCATACAAATCACCTGGGGAATTTGTTAATGCAGATTCTGAGTCAGTAGATCTGAATTTTTGTGTTTCTAACAAGCTCCTGGGTAATGCTGATCTATTGACTACACTTCGAATAGTAAAGCACCTCCATGCAGATCTTGGGAATCTAAATCTGTATTTTTAACAAGATGTTGAAATGTTGTTGCTGAACCGTGAAAGACGCCGGGATTCTTGTCCTCCAGAGGAGAAGAATTCAATCCGGAGCCAGAGATGAGGCTTGATCAGTCAGAGCTTTTGAGTAATAAAGTTTTATTAAAGTATAAAAGAAATAGAGAAAGCTTCTGACATAGACATCATAAGGGGGTAGAAAGAATACCCGCCGGCTAGTCTTTAGCTGGATGTTATAGAGTTACTAGCAGTCTGTTAAAGAAAGAAAGGAAAGTCTCAAAACTCAGAGAATGGCACCAGGACCCTAACACAAAAGATGCATTTTGAGATAATCTTGTCACCAGGTGAGTCATCCTGGGCCATAAAACGATTGACTTGAATCTTGTATAAAGGCAGATTACCATACAAATAGTTCCGTTTACATGGATTAGGAGAACAATATATGAGAATAAGATACTGATTTGTCAAGTCAGTTCTGAGCCTTTAGGCAGAATGGACTTGAAGACAGAGTTTGGGGTAAATGCATAGTACATTAACATATCTTAAGACAAACATTTCCATAAGAAAAATGCTTTGGTTAGCTCAAGGTTTGAGGAAAGCCAGGGGCTGCAGTGAGGAGATACCCCTAGTCCAAGGTAAGGAACAGCCGCTAAGCTTTGCTGGAGCAGCTGTAAAGAGATACCCCACGTCCAAGGTAAGAGAAACCCAAGTAAGATGGTAGGTAATGCAAGAGGGCATCAGAGGACAGACACACTGAAATCATAATCACAGAAAACTAGCCAATCTGATCACACGGAACACAGTCTTGTCTAACTCAATGAAACTAAGCCATGCTGTATGGGGCCACCCAAAACGGATGGGTCATGGTGGAGAGGTCTGACAGAATGTGGTCCACTGGAGAAGGGAATAGTAAACCACTTCAGTATTCTTGCCTTGAGAACCCCATGAACAGTATGAAAAGGCAAAATGATAGGATACTGAAAGGAACTCCCCATGTCGGTAGGTGCCCAATATGCTACTGGAGATCAGTGGAGAAATAACTCCAGAAAGAATGAAGGGATGGAGCCAAAGCAAAAACAATACCCAGTTGTGGATGTGACTGGTGATAGAAGCAAGGTCCGATGCTGTAAAGAGCAATATTACATTGGAACCTGGACTGTTAGGTCAATGAATCAAGGCAAATTGGAAGTGGTCAAACAGGAGATGACAAGAGTGAATGTTGACATTCTAGGAATCAGTGAACTAAAATGGACTGGCATGGGTGAATTTAACTCAGATGACCATTATACCTACTACTGTGGGCAGGAATCCTTTAGAAGAAATGGAGTAGTCAGCATGGTCAACAAAAGATTCCAAAATGCAGTACTTGGATGCAATCTCAAAAATGACAGAATGATCTCTGTTCGTTTCCAAGGAAAACCATTCAATATCATGGTAATCTAAGCCTAGGCCGCAACCAGTAATGCTGAAGAAGCTGAAGTTGAACGGTTCTATAACAACCTACAAGACCTTTTAGAACTAACACCCAAAAAAGATGTCCTTTTCATTATAGGGGATTGGAATACAAAAGTAGGAAGTCAAGAAATACCTGGACTAACAGGCAAATTTGGCATTGGAGTACAGAATGAAGTAGGGCAAAGGCTAATAGAGTTTTGCCAAGAGAATGCACTGGTCATAGCAAACACCCTCTTCCAACAACACAAGAGAAGACTCTACACATGGACATCAGCAGGTGGTCAACACCGAAATCAGATTGATTATATTCTTTGCAGCTAAAGATGGAGAAGCTCTATACAGTCAGCAAAAACAAGACCAGGGGCTGACTGTGGCTCAGATCATGAACTCCTTATTGCCAAATTCAGACTTAAACTGAAGAAAGTAGGGAAAACCACTAGACCATTCAGGTATGACCTAAATAAAATCCCTTATGACTATACAGTGGAAGTGAGAAATAGATTTATGGGACTAGATCTGATAGACAGAGTGCCTGAGGAACTATGGACAGAGGTTCATGACATTGTACAGGAGACAGGGATCAAGACCATCCCCATGAAAAAGAAATGCAAAAAGGCAAAAGGGCTGTCTGAGGAGGCCTTACAAATAGGTGTGAAAGGTAGAGAAGTGAAAAGCAAAGGAGAAAGGGAAAGATATCCCCATTTGAATGCAGAATTCCAGAGAATAGCAAGGAGAGATATGAAAGCCTTCCTCAGTGATCAATGCAAAGAAGTAGAGGAAAACAACAGAATGGGAAAGACTAGAGATATCTTCAAGAAAATTAGAGATACCAAGGGAACATTTCATGCAAAGATGAGATAAATAAAGGACAGAAATGATATGGACCTAACAGAAGCAGAAGATATTAAGAAGAGGTAGCAAGAATACACAGAAGAACTGTACAAAAAAGATCTTAAGACCCAGATAATCATGATGGTATGATCGCTCATCTAGAGCCAGACAACCTGGAATGTGAAGTCAAGTGGGCCTTAGAAAGCATCACTATGAACAAAGCTAGTGGAGGTGATGGAATTCCAGTTGAGTTATTTCAAATCCTGAAAGATGATGCTGTGAAAATGCTGCACTCAATATGCCAGAAAATTTGGAAAACTCAGCAGTGACCACAGGACTGGAAAAGGTCAGTTTTCATTCCAATATCAAAGAAAGATAACTCCAATCAAAGAAAGAATGCTCAAACTACTGCACAAGGACATGGACCAGCAGACTGGTTCCAAATAGGAAAAGGAGTATGTCATGGCTGTATATTGTCACCCTGCTTATTTAACTTATATGCAGAACACATCATGAGAAATGCTGGGCTGGAAGAAGCAGAAGCTGGAATCAAGATTGCTGGGAGAAATATCAATAACCTCAGATATGCAGATGACACCACCCTTATGGCAGAAAGGGAAGAGGAACTAAAAAGCCTCTTGATGAAAGTGAAAGCAGAGGGTGAAAAAGTTGGCTTAAAGCTCAACATTCATAAAACTAAGATCATGGCATCTGGTCCCATCATTTCATCGCAGATAGATGGGGAAACAGTGGAAACAGCGGCTGACTTAATTTCTTGGGGCTCCAAATCACAGCAGATTGTGATTGCAGCTATAAACTTAAAAGACACCCACTCCTTGGAAGTAAAGTTATGACCAACCTAGATAGCATATTAAAAAGCAGAGACATTACTTTGCCAACAAATGTCCATCTGGTCAAGGCTACTGTTTTTCCAGTGGTCATGTATGCATGTGAGAGTTGGACTGTGAAGAAAGCTGAGCACCGAGAAATTGATGCTTTTGAACTGTGGTGTTGGAGAAGACTCTTGAGAGTCCCTTGGACTGCAAGGAGATCCAACCAGTCCATCCTAAAGGAGATTAGTCCTGGGTGTTCATTGGAAGGACTGATACTGAAGCTGAAACTCCAATATTTGGCCACCTCATGTGAAGAGTTGACTCATTGGAAAAGACCCTGATGCTGGGAGGGATTGGGGGCAGGAGGAGAAGGGGACGACAGAGGATGAGATGGCTGGATGGCATCACCGACTCGATGGACATGAGTTTGAGTAATCTCCAGGAGTTGGTGATGGACAGGGAGGCCTGTCGTGCTGTGATTCATGGGGTCGTAAAGAGTCGGACACGACTGAGCCACTGAACTGAACTGAAGTTCAGGTGGAATCAGGTGTCATTATGGCTACACAGTATTTTAAGAGAAACATCTTTTAAAATTTGTATAGAGAAGGGGAAAAGTATATCATTAGTTTGTTTTCTCCTGCAGCTTAAGAGAAAGGGAACCAAAAAATCTGTGACACTTGCAGCCTATTTCCTCCATTTGGAGACCCCTGGCCTTCCTGTTATTTACCCTGTCAATGTGTGTGTGATTCTCAGGCACACATAAAAATCTGAGAACCACTGATAGAAATGATCTACTGTGATTCACAACTCTGACTATAGTTTTTAATCACTTAGAAAGCTTGAATAAAATCTACTTTTTTTTGGGGGGGGGATTAGCCTAGAACAAATAAATTAGAAATTGTGGGGTATAATCTAAGTAACCATATATTTTCAAAAGTTCCCCAAATTATAGCCTGTTGAATATATTCACGTCCTAACTCTTGGAACCTGTGATTACCTTATATGGAGACAATGACATTGCACATATGACTAATGTTAAAGGGGTTTTAAAATAGACAGTCCATTCTGGATTATCTAGGTGCATTCACAAGAGTACCCTGGATTCTTGATAGCACAAGAGTTTGTAAAAGCAGAGAATGATTCCCAGCAATGGTCAGAGAGACTTCATGACAGAAAAAGGGAGTTAGAGGTGCATGCGAAAAGGGCTGTACCAATTCATTCTTGCAGACTTTGAAAATGGATAGATGGGGCCACCAACCAAGGAAGGCAGTTTCTAGAAGCTGAAAAAGATAAGGAAGTGGATTCTCTCCTAGAGACTCCAGAAAAGGATTCAGCTCTGTCAATAGCATAATTTTATCCCTGTGAGACACCTATCAGATTTCTACCCTGCAGAATTGCAAGAAGATCCAACCAGTCCATCCTAAAGGAGATTAGTCCTGGGTGTTCATTGGAAGGACTGATGCTGAAGCTGAAACTCCAATACTTTGACCACCTCAAGCGAAGAGTTGACTCATTGGAAAAGACCCTGATGCTGGGAGGGATTGGGGCAGGAGGAGAAGGGGATGACAGAGGATGAGATGGCTTGATGGCATCACCGACTTGATGAACATGAGTTTGAGTAAACACTGAGAGTTGTTGATGGACAGGGAGGCCTGATGTGCTGTGATTCATGGGGTCACAGCGAGTTGGACATGACTGACCGACTGAACTGAACTGAACTGAATTGTAAGATGATACATTTTAAGACACTCTGCCTGTGATAGTTTATTACACAATGATAGATACGTTGGTAACACTAATACACAGTCACTGCACTAGTGGTCTAGGAAGAAGCCAGCAGATGGTTTTTGGAGTTCCCTGTGTATAATAAATGTTCCTTAAGACTGAGAGGTCCTAAGCTTCCAAGAATTTCATGACCAGCCTAACCACTCAGATCAATGTTTGCCATACAGCAATCTCTGAAGGACTGGGGAACCTTGAAATTAAATACAAATTTCTAATGTTGATAGATTCTTTTCTTTTCTATGCACAACACACTACACAGATCAAGTTTTTTTGTTTTTTTGTTTTTTGTTTGTTTGTTTTTTTAGACAGTGTTGTAGCCACGCATTTTGGGAAGCAAACTCACTCAGAAGGACAATGCTGATAGTAGAGTGTAGTTTATTACACTGGTGGGCCCAAGGCAGAGTCTCCTCTTCACCAAGGACCCCGACCAGTTCTTGTGAAAACCTTATATACCCTAAGTGTATAAGGTTCCCTGAAACTTGTCTGAACAAAGAAAAAAGAAAGATACAATCAAAGTTAACCCACGATCATATGTCTTAAGCCTAGGTAGTTAACAGTGGACAATTATCAATAGGCTTGTGGTCATACACCAATAAGCATAATAGAATGTATGATTCTATTCAGTTGCACACATAATTAGGGTATTCTTTTAGGCATCAGAGAGCCCTGGGGCTCTTCCTTCTGGGGGCCTAGTTTTCCAGTTGGTATGTCCTTTCCATAGATACTGGGCATATAGTTCAAAGTCCACACTCCGGCCCAAGATAGAGTCTTGCTTTCAAGATAGAGCTTATTCTGTTTCCTCCTTCATTCCCCCCCTCTTGATGCTCTTAACTCATAATATCAGCATCATTCATAGGGATATATAATTTGGGAGTTCGACACCAACTTTTGGGTTACAAAGTTCATATTACATTGTAAAATGCAGCGTCCACAAAGCAGAACTCTCAAGGCAGTGATAACAATGGTAAATATAGTTTTCCACCAATCACCTTTCACCCAAGATAGTACCAAAGTCCAGAAAAGAATGTTTTCATTTCATATTGCTTTTACATGGCTTTTCGTGACATCTAAACCAGCTGATACATTGCCAGATAAATCAGGAATATATACACAACATTCAACCTTAATTATAGCACAGGTCCCTCCTTGAGCAACTGTAAGCATGTCCAAAACTATTCTATTTTGAATTACTACTTTTGTTACTTCTATGAAACTGGTGTTTACATAATATGTAACCCCATGACCCAAGTCTATTGACTGTAGGTCTGGCTTATACCCAGAGAACAGGGAGAGATTATGATTGACAAGAGAAAGGAAAGTCTCTTTTTGTTGTCCCAGAAAAGAGTAGAAGAGTAGGGTGGTTTAAAATCTCCTTGGCAGAGCAGTGACAGCTGCCAGAAAAGTCTACTCATCACAGACAGAAGCACAGCCCCATGTACCCAACAGTTGGAGGTGTTGTGGAAGTCGGTGTAGGAATGTGCATGTTGATGAGGTTGATTATGCGGCTTCATCCTGAAGGGGCTCATCCGGGATCTTCTTTTCCTTCTTCTTCTTAAGGATGATCTTAGTCTCTCAAGGATCAGTGAGGTCCCTCTGTGCAGTCCACTCAGCATTTTCTGAGTCTGTGTGGTATGCTCTCTTCACCCTCATATGATGTATCCAAGGGGCAATACCTGCAACTTTAACTGCAGTAGGGGTAGTTAGAATAACAGTATAAGGGCCTTTCCACCGAAGGGCTAGTAAATCATGTTTCCAATCTTTGATCCATACTTGGTCACCAAGTGTAAACTCATGAATCTGTTCCCCAAGGGGGAACGGCACCCTTTCTTGTACAAACTTAGTTATCTGATTTATTACCTTACTCGGTTGTTCCATCTGCTGTGAAATCTCATCCCTTCTACCTGAGGCAAATTTGTTGACACCTGTTTTATTATGGGAGGGGGCCTCCCATACACAATTTCATACAGAGAATAGCCATGGGACCGTGGGTTCATCCTGAGTCTGAGTAGAGCCGTCAGAAGCAAATTCACCCAGGAGCAGTCAGTCTCTATGATCCATTTGGAGAGTGTCTTTTTAAGTATCTGGTTGGTTTGTTCCACCATCCCAGAACACTGGGGCCTATATGCAGTGTGTAGTTTCTATTTGATGTTTAAAGTTTTGCTTACTTTGTACTAAATCAGCTATGAAAGCTGGGCCATCGTCTGATCCATTGCTGGTAGGAAATCCAAATCTGAGAACTATTTCCCTAAGCAGGCAACAGGCTTCTGATGTTCTTTCAGTCTGGGTAGGAAAGCTTCTACCCATCCCGAGAACGTACATACTATGGCAAGCAGATAATCAGAGTGTTGGTGAGGTTTCATTTCAGTGAAGCCCACTTCGAGGCCTTCAAAGGGCAGCGTGCCTTTCAGCTGAATCCCTGGAGGCTTTTGTCTGTTCCAAGAGGCATCATTAACCTGCAAGCAGGCAGTGCAGTTCTGAGATTCTGTCCTGCCTAGAGAAGAGAGGTGGGGAACCTAGAAATATTTTTGAATTAGCTCTTCCAGTTTATCATGGCCTAGGTGGGATGCTTGGTGTGTTTGGCTTACCAGAGTGGGTGCCAGCTCCTCTGGTACCAATAATTTACCACTTGGCAATTTCCACCATCCCTTTTCAGTCTTGATGGCCCCTTCTGCTTTGGCTAGTTGGTTTTGGACTTCAGTGTATTTTGGAGACTCCAGCGTTAGCTCAGGCAGCTCCACCAATATGAGAGCTTTAATAGGGGCTTTACTTGTCACCCCCAAGCCCTCGGCTGCTTGTTTAGTGGTCTTATCTGCCAGTCTGTTTCCCCAAGCCTGGGGGGCATACTCTTTCTGATGTCCTTGGCAGTGGATGACTGCAACCCTTTCTGGTTCCCAGACAGCATCTAATAGGGTCAGAATTTCTTCTTTACTTTTAATGTCCTTTCTGTTGGCTGTCAGAAGACCTCTCTCTTTATATAAAGCCCCATGTACCTGTAAAGTTGCAAAAGCATATCTGGAGTCTGTGTAAATGTTTGTTTTCTTACCTTTTGACAGCTGGAGGGCCTGGATTAGAGCACATAGTTTGGCCTGTTGAGCAGACCAGTGTGGTGGCAGACAGCTAGCCTCAACGATGGTTTCTTCCATGACTACTGCATATCCCGACAGTCCTTGTCCTTGTTTCACCAGGCTGGTGCCACTGGTGTACAGGACCAAATCTGGGCCCAGGATTGGCTGGTCTCTCAAGTCAGGTCTGCTGGCATAAACTTCTAGGATTTCCTTGCAATCATGTTGAGGGCCTACCTTTTCCCATACGAAAGAGAGCGGCCAGATTCAGGGCCTGAAAAGCCTCAGTAGTAACATGGGGGTTCTCATGTAACAGTCCCTGGTATTGAGTAATCTGGGATGTCAATAGCCATTTATGGGGGCCCCCTCACAAGAGAGTGTTGACCTCATGAGTGACTTTTGCGATCAAATCTTGGCTCAAAGTCAACTTGGTTGCCTCCTGGACCAGTAAGGCAACTGTAGCAACTGCCTGTAAGCATCCCAGCTACCCAGTGGCAACATTGTCCAGCCATTTCAAGAGATAAGCCACAGGTCTGTCCCATGTCCCCATAGTCTGGGACAAGAGTCCCATAGCCACCTTGTCCTTTTCAGTCACAGAAAGAGTAATGGCTTAGCAAGGTCTGGCAGGCCCAAGGTGGGTGCTGACATAATTATACTGGGTTTGAGTTCTATTACCACTGGGACTTGCTTTGCAAGCCTGGGAGGGCTGTCTTCCACCCAGACCTCAGGGAATTGTTGAGTTAACTTTCTCTCTTGACTGTTTAGTCCATCAGGTTTTCCTTCTGGGAGATTGTGCAACCTCCATTCATCTTGAGGGGTTACCTAGAGGAAGAGCAAATAAGAGGTTGAGCCCATTCAAAAAGTGGGTCTTTCATGGGGGGGGGGGGAAGGTCACTTGTGCCCCCAATTTAGACAGCAATTCTCTTCCCAACAAAGGTACTGGGCATTCAGGGATGTATAAAAATTAATGAGTCACTTGGTGTCCCCCCCATCTGACATTTTTGGAGTAGGTTTGAAACACAAAGCCTGCACCATCTGAGACCCATCTGAGACCCAGCAGCCTCTGGATCTCTTGGTGTATAAGGTATACAGGCCTCGCACAGTCTACCGTAGAACTCAGAGGGTGATTTGCTTTCCCTTTGAATCACTTTGGAGGGTTTTGCCCTACTTCTAGGTTTTTGGGCCCCTGTCTTGAGACCTTGTGAAATAGTTGCCCGATATCTCTCCAGGCGGCCCCTCCCTTCCTCTGTGTTACAGTCCTAATTGGGTCTTTGATTGGAGGTGGCTAGTTCTGCCCCTCACTGCAGGTTTGCACTACCCTCAGGTGCCATTTGTCTTAACCATTGAACCATTTTCTGGCCTCAGTTAGGATCCTGTGTCTGTCCTCAGTGCTGAAGAGGGAGACTAGTAGTCAGATTGTGTCATTCCATGTAGGGCAGTGAGTTCGAAAAATAGTCTCCATTAGCCTAATCTGGTAATAATAGGCTACGGGAGGAAGATCGTAGTGGCCATCTGCCCCCTGAAGCGCAGGTTGCTGTAACTCTCTGAGGAGCATTTGTAGTGGGGTCCTTTCCTCTGGCTCCTTAGCAGAGCGTGGCCTCTGTTTGATTCTGGTGTCTCCTTTCCCCTTCCTGTCAGTACTCATTGGGAGAGGCGGGTATAGCTTGGGCAGCTGGCTGGAGCCGGATCTTGGAAGTGTTGGCCAGAGGCTTCTGCCACTGGTATCAGAGCCTTCGAGGTGGCGGTTCTATGACCTCTGGGAGAGCTGATGGAGGAGCAGCGGCTGCTGCAGGAACTTCATTTGGCCCTGGATGGGGCATTAAGGTGGCCTCCGGTCCTAGTGGACCACTGGGTGGCAGGCGCACCATCATCCAGTGTGTGTGTTGGTGGGGAGCAGGTCATCCTCGTCCAAATCCTGCCAGGTCCCAGAGGGAGAAGGGGGATATGCCTGTCTTCACCTGCCAGTCAGCAGGGCCGAACCAGAACACCACATGGTCCAAGACTGTTTCTCCCTTAAAGTCCATGCTGCCTTGGTGGGCTTGACCAGGTGCAGATGAAGACACAGATGGGTTAAATATCCCACATCCCAGGCCATCCGGAAAAGCCAATTCATACTCACTTATGTATCCCCGTCCTTCTAGCCTGACAATTCCTAGGGGGTCAAGAATTTCACAGCAGATGGGAGACCTCCTGGGTGAGGGTAGAATACAAGCACACAAGGACCAAGTTTCTTCTCCTAAAAAATCCCCTAGCAATTGCTTAGTAATAACTTCCCCCAAGACAGCATGGACACACCTCTTAAATGACCTTCACAAATTTCCTTCCTAAGCCCTAACACACTCGTCGACCTATATACCAAGCAATTGCCACCACCTGCCTATCCTAAAACCCCCTGGTGATTGCTTGGTAATAATTTCCCCCAAGATGGCATGGACACACCTCCTAAATGACCTTCACAAATTTCCTTCCTAAGCCCTAACACACTCGTCGACCTGTGCACCAAGCAATCGCTGCCACCTGCCTATTCCAGGCTCTTGTGGGTCCGTGCCCCTTCTAGGCCCTCCTAGAGGAGTGTCAGGCCCCTTCTCCCACCCTCTGGGTGGGTTCCTCTTCACCTGAGCGCTCAGTTCCCCTGCTGCTGTCCACTACCTGCTAACGTGAAAGGTTTGGACGTTGAGAAGTAGAATCCTTCCAGAAAGGCAAGGCGCCTTCCCCCACCACTAGAAGATTCGGGCCACAAGGCCTCGGAGTGGTCGCAAATGGGACTTGTCTCCTCAAAGTGAGGAGTTTCCTGGCCAATGCACCAAATGTAGCCACGTGTTCTGGGAAGCAAACTCACTCAGAAGGACAATTCATAGATAGTGGAGTGCAGTTTTTTACACCGGCGGGCCCAAGGCAGAGTCTACTCTTCACCAAGGACCCCGACCAGTTTTTGTGAAAACCTTATATACCGTAAGTGTATAATGCTCCCTGAAACTCTTCTGAACAAAGGAAAAAGAAAGATACAATCAAAGTTAACCCCCGATTATATGCCTTAAGCCTAGGTAGTTAACAGTGGACAATTATCAATAGCCTTGTGGTCATACCCCAATAAGCATAATAGAATGTACGATTCTATTCTGTTACACAGATAATTAGGGTATTCTTTTAGGCAATGGAGAGCCCTGGGGCTCTTCCTCCTGGGGGCCAATTTTCCAGTTGGTGTATCGTTTCCATAGATACTGGGCACATAGTTCAAAGTCCACACTCCGGCCCAAGATGGAGTCTTGCTTTCAAGATAGAGCGTGTTCTGCTTCCTCCTTCAACAGGACTGGGAAGAGGGGGTTTGGAGGGTTAGGAAGTAGTTGAAAAAAAGAAAGCAAGAGCTTTCCTCAAGTGTTCATAGGATTGTTACATCAGAGTTAAGAAACAACATTCTATGATATAAATAATAAAATACAATCCCAAATTTTGGAGACCTAGCTGTCTCAGTAATGAGTTTGTGAGAGTAATAGACATTTGCCTACCTTTCCAGGCCCAGGGTTGCCATTTTCCTTTCATGTTCTCATTTCACGCTGCTGTTGCATACAGATGTTAGAGTCTCCTTAGCCACCGTGGAGAGACAGGGCAATAGTGACAGCAACCACAGGGCTTCTGTGACTAGATAAGCCTCCCTCTGAGACTCAAAACATCCCTAAGTGTGATTAGAGAATGTTTCTAATAATGCAAATACCTCTTCCAAAATCATGATTGCAAAACAATCCATGTGAGAGCAGTCTCACTTTCCAAACTCTAGTCTGTGCTGTGTAATGCATAACAAATAAAAACCCCATCTAAATATATATTTTATATATTTATGCTTCTTCATGTCACTGGATTTTTTGAACCATCAATAAAATAGCTGCACATCCTTCTTTATCAGTTTACATTTCCTTGGTTTATTAAATTATAACTAGAACATTCAAGCAGTTTTCAATAGCTGTCGTTAAAAAGATACTTCTCGAAAACATTTAGAAACCAGAGTTTAAGACAAACAAAATTCAAATGTAGACCACTCATGACATGACGGTTTATTTAATTGACTTAGAGTATAAAGAGTCATTTATGGTGCATACATTCCTTCTGAAAAGATTTAATTCAACAAAACATGAGGACTGAAAATCTAAGTTTGGAATGTGTGTCTCCACTCTGCTTAAAGGTTTGTATTTTTCCTTTTAGCAACATAGGTTTGAAGAATAATTGGTGATGTAGTATAAAATATAAAAATCTGAATTGCTCTCTCGTATATATTGCACTAAGTAATCTCTTACAGATTAATGGGAGGTTTAATAAGATGGTTCATGCATTTGTGATGACAGTGAGTGGCAAGGAGCAAAGAGGCAGTCAAGAAGAGAGCCAGACATGGAGATTCAGCTTGTTTTCTTTTGCCCTTAAAGATGCTCTATGTAGGAACCCTGGTTTATCAACTACCGCTCTGGTCAGATGGAACTTCCAAGGGAGTGAAGACAAATGGGGAGAGTGAAAAGATTCCCTGACATGGAGTGTAATAAGAAAAAAATGTGTGGAAATACAGCAAAGTTTCCACAGAAGATTTTATGAATAGAAGTAGGGGTGAGATATGGGGAGGGTGATACTGATTCAGAAAGTCAACACAAATAAAATGAGGTATCTCAGACAACTGAAATATTAATAAACTGATAATGCTATTTTGACTGCTTCATTTTATACCTAACAATATAAAGTGTGATAAAAGTATGTTATCAGATAAAATGTTCAGTTATGAAGAGAAACACAGGCAGTACATTTTAAAAGGTGTGCTATAGGTTCAAAATTAAGATATGAAAATAATATTAGTGACAATAACAACAATATAGCCAAGATCTAAAATAGTAATACTATTACTAGTATTAGTAATACTGTAACTAGTATTACTAGTGATTAGTAATACTAGTAACTCCAGTAACTAGTCAGGTATATAATACCAGAGAAACAATTTGGATGTGATCAATCAGAATGTTTCGATTTCTCTTAGAAGTTGCAGACACTACAAAAATATCGTCACTTAGGTGTATAAGTATCTCAAAGTTAACATGCATAAAATATATGCCAACTCATTCTTTTCTTGCTCAGGACAAAATTTTGGCATTACCTTAACATCTCTTATTTCTCACACTTTGCCTCTCTTCTGTCAGTAAATCCTATCAGATTTATCTTTAAAATACATCCAGGTTATGATCATGATAACTGTGGAAAATTCTTAAAGAGGTAGGAATGCCGGACCACCTTACTGCCTCCTGAGAAATCTGTATGCAGGTCATGAAGCAACATTTAGAACCAGTCATGGAACCATGGACTGGTTCCAAATTGGGAAAGGAGTACGCCAAAGCTATATACCGTCACTTTGCTTATTTAACTTATATGCAGAGCACATCATGCAAAATGCTGGACTTAATGAAGCACAAGTTGGAATCAAGATTGCAGGGAGAAATATCAATAATGTCAGATACGCAGATGACACCACCCTATGGCAGAAAGCAAATAGGAACCAAAGAGCCTCTTGATGAAGGTGAAAGAAAACAATGAAAAAGCTGGCTTAAAACTCAACATTCAAAAAACAAAGATCATGGCATCTGGTCCCATCACTTCATGGCAAATAGATGGGGAAACAGTGGAAACAGTGAGACTTTATTTTTGGGGGCTCCAAAATCACTGCAGATGGTGAGTGCAACCATGAAATTAGAAGACGCTTGCTCCTTGGAAGAAAAGCTGTGACAAACCTAGATAGCATGTTAAAAGCAGAGACGTTTCTTTACCAACAAAGGTCCGTCTAGTCAAAGCTATGGTTTTTACCAGTAGTCATGTATGGATATGAGAGTTAGACTATAAAGAAAGCTGAGCATCAAAGAATTGATGCTTTTGAACTGTGGTGTTGGAGAAGACTCTTGAGAGTCCCTTGGACTATAAGGAAATCAAATCAGTCAATCCTAATGGAAATCAGTCCTGAATATTCAGTTGGAAGGACTGATGCTAAAGCTGAAACTCCAATACTTTGGTCACCTGATGCAAAGAACTGACTCATTGAAAAAGGCCCTGATGCTGGGAAATTTTGGAGGCAAGAGAAGATGGGGATAACAGAGAATGAGATGGTTGGATAGCTTCACTGACTCAACAGACATGAGTTTGAGCAAGCTCCAGGAGTTGGTGATGGACAGGGAAGCCTGGCATGCTTCAGTCTATGGGGTCTCAAGGAGTAAGACATGACTGAGCAACAGAACTGAACTGTGATCATGATAAACCATACTGATAGTAGTTATCATCACAGGATTTTTAGACCTGCTCTTCCCCAGGAGTATATAGGAATTGCCTCCTAATTGATGACCCATCTTCACAGCTTAATTGCTGTCAGTCTATTCTCTACATAACAGCCAAGGGGAAACCATAAAAGCTCAAGTTAGACCACATCCCTCTTTGCACATTACTCCAATAGCTCACCATCAGGTCAACGTCCTTCCCCTTACTAAAGCTTCTCAACATAAGAGTCCTGAAAATGACTTCAGTTCAGTTCTTCCTTCACTCCTTTTATTCCACTCCAGTACTGGGGGCCTTCACCCTTTTCTGGACACACAAAGAAGATGCATGCATCATGGTTTTGGACTTGTTCTCTCTGCTCTAAATGATCTTCTGTGTCTGCCTGAAGTACATCTTCCAGACATTTATCAAATGTGGATTTCTTTTCCGTCATTACCAGTGTAAAAACACTCACACTCATCCATACATATTCCTCTTCTTTGCTTTACTTTTTGTTTATAGTCCTACTCACTCTCTGGCTTACACCACTCATTTCTGTTTTCTTTGTTGCTATTGCCTATACTGGAATTCCAGTTCCATGAAAACAAAGGATATTATCTATCTTCTAGCCTGCTGAAACTTCAGCTGTTGGTCCACTGCAGGCTCTCAATAAATATTTGCAGAATAAAACAATAATAAGACCTTCTGAAGAAATAATAGTTAATATTGATTTAGTATTAATACTTAGTAGGCACCAAAACCATATTGAATGCATTATATATATAATCTCATTTACTCTTTACAATAAATCTATGGGATATATACTAATAACTAGACTTATTTTATAGAGGAAGCAATAAACTAGGGGGAGTAAGGTGGGAGTAAATAGAGTTGTAAGGCAGTTTTGTTGATCTAATTAGAGTCTCCTGACAACAGAATTTTTGTCCTTTAACTTGCATTTATCTAGGTATGATTTAAAGCTTTCATTGACTTATAAGTGAGAAGAGCTTTATATAGTTATTGAGACAAACCATTGGATAGAATTGTATACATTAATTCTAAACCAAGGTAATGGAGTAAAAATTATTTGCAACTACAATATATTTACTTTGTTTTAGCAACTAATGTTAGAGCAAAATTTATAATTTTGAAAGAACAGAATTCAACCAAGTTGGGCTTTCTCTTTCAGAAAATGTTATTATGTTACCATTTTCCCCTGAAAGTCCTCAGAATCTGTTTCATAAAGCAAAAGTAATACAGGACAGAGTAATGACCTTCAATGTTTTTAGTGTGATATTAGTTCATTTATAAAGAAGAATTGAAAGAAACATATCTGCTTCTAGATTGGATCCAAATCATATTTGACTCATTTTATAATTTTAAAATATGCCAGAATTGATAAACATAGTACAATAAAGAAACTATCATATCTAAGAACTTCACATCCTTGTAAATCAGTATCTTTTTTTCAGATTGTTTTTCCCTAGTATGTGAATGGTATTTATCTCCTCAGGAATAAAGTATTCTTCATTACTCAGAAATAAAACTCAAGGTGATTTGAATACAACATTATTCTGTTTCAAAGGGTATTATGCACCTATAATTCATTTCTTTTTTTAAATATAAATTTATTTATTTTAATTGGAGGCTAATTACTTTACAATATTGCAGTGGTTTTGCCATACATTGGCATGAATCCACCATGGATGTACATGTGTTCCCCATCCTGAACTCCCCCTCCCCCCTCCCTCTCCATCCCATCCCTCTGGGTCATCCCAGTGCACCAGCCCCGAGCACCCTGTCTCATGCAGCAAACCTAGACTGGGATTCATTTCACATATGATAATATACATGTTTCAATGCCATTCTCCCAAATCTTCCCGCCCTTGCCCTCTCCCACAGAGTCCAAAAGACTGTGTCTCTTTTGCTGTTTCGCATATAGGGTTATTGTTACCATCTTTCTAAATTCCATATATATGCATTCTTTTGCTATGACTGGTATCTATGACAGGAAAAGGAATAACACTCAAGAGTAGAAAAGGAAAAATTACTGGAAGACAGAATAGTGATTTAGAATAATTACTGAGATAGATGTCACCTGGTCATGAGTCTTTTTAAGTACCATACCCATTGATGACTAATTACCACTTTAAGTCACAAAAGTACACATAACAAGACAGTAGTCACATTTGCATTGTTACTTGAATGATATCACTCAAGAAGCAATTTGCTTATGCTAGTAATCTGAATTTCAAATAGTTCTGAATTATGTTTATGCTAGTAATCTGAATATTCAAATAATCAATTAAGCACCAAGATAAAGTTGGAAATTTTAGATCAGATCATAGCAATAGAAGCTATTCAGTGGCTTGAGTCCAGTAATATACTAACATTCCTATCAATTTTGAACTATTTTCAAGCATTTCTTGAAATATTTCATAATTTCATGTTTGAACCATATAATCTCCAAGTTTCCAAGTTGATTGACCTTTTATGGAGGATAAAAGAATTAAATAATCTGATGTATTATTGCTCATCAACATCAATTTGAAAGTTTATCAGAATTAATGAGAAAAACTACAACTTTTGCTGCTGCTGCTGCTGCTAAGTCATTTCAGTCATGTCTGACTCTGTGTGACCCCATAGATGGCAGCCAACCAGGCTCCCCCATCCCTGGGATTCTCCAGGATGTCATATCAATTAATCAACAAACAGCTATTTATTGGAAATATTCTATGTGTATGAAATATCCTAGGGCTAGGAATGGATAAAAGTATAAAGTCTATTCCTTAGGTAAGAATATTCTACTTAAAATGTGCAGCTAGAAAATAAAACATGGACAATGTTGCTGGCACCAGGACTGAGACTCCTCAGTTTATGCAGCCATTCATGTCAGAATCTGGTCCCAGCCACCAGCACTGGCAGCCTATGCAGGAGGCAGGATCTGGCAATCAATCTGTCCAGGGGCCAGTCATGCTTACCGGCATACCCAGAGTAGTCACCCCCCACCATAACAGAAGGACACACATAGCCCACATAGGATGCATCCCTGAAGCGTATAGATATGGTGAACGGAGGGGAGTATGCTCCTGGCTGAACCCCATAAGGCCACTTCTCCAAGATCAGGAAATGTAACTAACTTACCTAATACATAGAAATGAAAACATAAAATCAGGCAAATTGAAGTTACAGAAATATCTTTTAAATGAAATAACAAGAACCCAGGAGAGTTAAGCAACATGGAGATAAACAATGTACCCAATAAAGAGTTCAAGAAGGTAATGAGTGTAATTATGTACAATAAACTCCAGGTAAGAAAATATGAATAAAATAAGAAGTTTAACAAAGAGTTTTTTTTTTTTTTTTAAAAAGGCCCAGAGATGAAGAATATAATAATTAAAATTAAAAAAAATACCAGAAGAAATCAAAGGTAAATTAGATGATAAAAATGAATAGGCTCAGCAAACTGGAAGACAGAGTCATAGAAATCACCTAACCTGAACAGAAAAAGGAATTGTAAATTTTTTTTTAAAATGAGTATAAGATGCTTTGGGACACCACCAAATGTACTAACATTTGTATTACAAGTATGTAAATAAAAAGAAAGATGGAAAGGGGCAGAGAATGTATTTCAAGACATAAAAACTGATAATTCCCTAGCCTGGGAAAGCAACAGACATTCAAGTCCAGGAAGCACAGAGAGACCCAAACAAGATCATCAGGAAGTGGCTCAAACTAAGACACAGTGTAGTTAAGGTGGCAAAAATTAAAGACAAAGAGAGAGTGTTAAAATCTGTAAGGGAAAAGTATCTTGCTACATATGAGGCTGTCAGGTGAATTTTCAGCAAAAACTCTACAGGCCAGAAGGCAGTGGCACAATATATTTAAAGTAATGAAAGAAATGAATAAAAAACCAATAAAATTCTACCTGGCAAAGTAGAATTGAAGGAGAGGTAAGAGTGTTACAGACAAGCAAAAGCTTAAAGAGTACCAATAGACCAGCTTTGCAAGAAATACTGAGGACTTCTTTAAAGAGGAAAGAAAGGATCACAACCAGAAATATGAAAATTTAAAACAGAAAATAGGAAAAATCTCATTGGTAAATGCAATTATACAGTAAAGGTAATGCATCAACCACTTATAAAGCTAGTAGAATCATTAAATGACAAAAGTAATAAAAACATTTGTATCTATAATAAACAGTTAAGGAATATGAAAACAGAAAGATGTAAAATATGATCTCAAAACCTTAAAAGTGTAGATGGGGGAATAAAAATACAGGGTTACTAAAATGTATTTGATCTTAAGAATGTATCAACTTAATCATGTATAAATATATAGGTTGCTGTATATAATCCTCATAGTAACCAAACCCCTAAATCTATATAGATACACACACACACAGGCAAAAGAAAGAAATCCAAGCATACCACTAAAGGTATTTATCAAGTCACAAGGAAACAAATCAAAGAAGAATAAAGGAATAATAAAGAACTGTAAAAAGAAACAGAAAACAGTATACAAAATGGCAATAAGTACATACCTATGGGGTGGGGGGTGTGTGTTCCCCAGGGACTCAGTGGTAAAGAACCCGCCTGCAATGTAGAAGACCAGGGATCAATCTCTGGGTCAGAAAGATTCCCCTGGAGGAGGGCATGGCGACCCACTCCATTATTCTTGCCTGGAGAAACCCATGGACAGAGGAGCCTGGCGCTACACTCCATAGGGTTGCAAAGAGTCGGACATGACTGAAGCAACTGAGCATGCATGCACATACCTATTGATAATTACTTTAAATGTAAATGGACTAACTGATCCAATTAAAAGACTAGTATGACTGAATGACTACAAAAACAGGACCCTTTACAAGCTGCCTACAAGAAACTCATTTCAGGCTAGGGGATGGAAAAAGTATTCCATGAATATAGAAATGAAAAGAAAGATGTATAACAATACTTACATCAGACAAAAAATATTTTAAAATGACTTTAAGAAGAGACAAAGAAGAATAAACATAATGAGATCAATCCAAAAATAAGATAAAACAATTGTAAAATATATGCACCCAACATAAGAGCACCTCAACACATAAAGCAAATGTAAACAAAGATAAATGAAGATAATTACAGTAATACAATAATAGTAGGGGACTTTAGCACCCCACTTAAATATCAATGGACAGATCACTCAGACAGAAAATAAAAATGGAAACACTGGTCTTAAGTAACTGAGTCCAAAGACTTGAGAATCTGAGAATCTGGGGGTCATTGGTGTAAGCTTGGTCCAGGTCTAAAGGTTTAAAAATCAGGATCACCAATCACCAAGACAAGATGGATGTCCGAGTTCATACCAATAGGAAAATTTGTTCTTCTTTGCCTTTTTGTTCTACACAGATTTTCAATAATTTGGATGATGCCCACTAGCATTGGTGAGGTCAATCTCTACTTAGTCTGTTGATCAAATGTTAATCTCTTCCAGAAACATCCTCACAGGCACAGCAAGAAATGTTTTACTCACTATAAGGGCATCCCTAGCCAGTTAAACTGACAAATAAAATCAAGCATAATAGGAGTTGCATTTGGTTTTGTTGATTTTGACTCAAATTACAGCCCTCAAACTCCATGAATTAAGACATAGATATGTGCAAAATCTGTTGCCACCTTTCTGTTCCAATGTCATATCTGTAGTTATACAATTCAGAATTTCAAACATCCTCAAAATTCTAAGGCTGTGATTATATTTTTTCTTGCAATAAAAATAGGAGAATTTGTTAGGTATTTTAGACTCCCTTCCCCAGAAAATGTACATGAGCCATATACAATGCAAAAGAGTGAAACTAGATTAACTATCTTACACCATATACAAAAACTAACTCAAAATGTATTAAATATTTGAATGTAAGATGTGAAACATAAACTCCTAGAAAAAGTATATATAGTGAGTTCCTTGACATGGGTCTTATCAATGAGTTTTTAGATCTGATTCCCAAAGCAAAGGCAACAGAAGCAGAAATAAACAAATGGGGTGACATCAAACTAAAAAGCTTCTATAAAGCAAAGAAAATCACAAACAATTTTAAAAAATCACAAAAAATTAAAAAGCAACCTACTGAATGGGAAAAAAATATTTGCAAATCCTGTATCTGACAAGTGGTTGATATCCAAAATATATAAAGAATTCATATGACTCAGCAGAAAAAAAAAATAAAATAAATAATCCAATTAAAAACTGGACAGAGGTGGTATCAAATCCAGTCTCCTAAATTACTAACTTCTCTTGAACAAACAGAATGTAGTGGAGTGACAATGTGAGACATCTCAGGCCAGCTAGAAAAGTCTATATAAATTATGCCAAGCACACTCCCTTGGGCTTTCGTTTTTTAGATTCTTCAGCTCTCATGTAAGAAATTCTGCTGACTGAAGGCTGCTATGTGAAGTGAAAAGTGTGTAGAGACAACTTGGAGAGAAAGAAAGAAAAAGAGAGAGGGATAGAGAGACAAACATACAGAGAAACAAAGAGAAAGACCCACATATGGAGTCCCAACTATTTTAGACATCAGGTATTTAAGTCTTACCTTCAGGAACCAGAGAAGTGAACAAAGAAGCTTAGAAAAGACCTCAACCCAACCACCATCTGACTGCAACCTCCTACGGAACCCTGAGTGACAGCTACCTAATTGAGATAGTGAAGCAAAATAAATAAAAAATAATTATTTTAAGCCATCATTTAGGGGTCATTTGTTACACAGCATAGACAACTGAACCAACTTTCATTTTTAAAATGTATAATTATTAAGTTGAACCAACACAATCACTTTTCAGTTCAGTTCAGTTGCTCAGTCGTGTCTGACTCTTTGCAACCCCATGAACCTCAGCACACCAGGTCTTCCTGTCCATCAACAACTCCTGGAGTCCACCCAAACCCATGTCCATCGAATCGGTGATGCCATCCAATCATCTCATCCTCTGTCGTCCCCTTCTCCTCCTGCCCTAAATCTTTCCCAGTATCACAGTCTTTTCAAATGAGTCAGCTCTTCACATCAGGTGGTCAAAGTATTGGAGTTTCAGCTTTAGCATCAGTCCCTCCAATGAACACCCAGGACTAATCTCCTTTAGGATGGACTGTTTGGGTCTCTTTGCAGTCCAAGGGACTCTCAAGAGTCTTCTTCAACACCACAGTTCAAAAACATCAATTTTTCAGTGCTCAGCTTTCTTCACAATCCAGCTCTCACATCCATACATGACCACTGGAAAAACCGTAGCCTTGACTAGATGGACCTTTGATGGCAAAGCAATGTCTCTGCTTTTTAATATGTTGTCTAGGTTGGTCATAACTTTCCTTCCAAGGAGTAAGTGTCTCTTAATTTCATGTCTGCAATCACCATCTGCAGTGATTTTGGAGCCCAGAAAATTAAAGTCAGCCACTGTGTCCACTGTTTCCCCATCTATTTTCCATGTAGTGATGGGATCAGATGCCATGATCTGTTTTCTGCATATTGAGCTTTACGCCAACCTTTTCACTCTCCTCTTTCACTTTCCTCAAGAGGCTCTTTAGTTCTTCCTCACTTTCTGCCATAAGGGTGGTGTATCTGCAAATCTGAGGTTATTGATATTTCTCCCAGCAATCTTGAATCCAGCTTGTGCTTCCTCCAGCCCAGCATCTCTCATGATGTACTCTGCATATAAGTTAAATAAGCAGGGTGACAATATACAGCCTTGACATACTCTTTTTCCTATTTGGAACCAGTCTGTCATTCCATGTCCAGTTCTAACTGTTGCTCCCTGACCTGCATACAGGTTTCCCAAGATGTATGTCAGGGGATCTGGTATTTCCATCTCTTTCAGAATTTTCCACAGTTTATTGTGATCCACACAGTCAAAGGCTTTGGCATAGTCAATAAAGCAGAAATAGATGTTTTTCTGGAGCTCTCTCGCTTTTTCGATGATCCAGTAGATGTTGGCAATTTGATCTCTGGTTCCTCTGCCTTTTCTAAAACCAGCCTGAACATCTGGAAGTTCACAGTTCACGTCTTGCTGAAGCCTGGATTAGAGTATTTTTAAGCATTACTTAAAAGCATTACTTAAGCATCTCATACTAGCGTGTGAGATGAGTGCAACTGTGCTGTAGTTTGAGCATTCTTTGGGATTGCCTTTGTTTGAGATTGGAATGAAAACTGACCTTTTCCAGTCCTGTGGCCACTGCTGAGTTTTCAAATTTTGCTGGCATATTGATTTTTATCAATCAGTAAATTTTCTGGCAATCATTTTTAACATATGTCAAAAATTTACACACATGTAGATTTTCACACTTGAAAGAATATTCTTGTAAACTATTATGAAATTATTTTTACTCAGAAATATGGTGCATGCACATATGTAGTACACACGTATATGACATGATGTGATGAATGACTTTTCTTTCAATATATTCACTGACATTTTAAAATCAAGAAACAAAATGGTGCCAAATACTCCTTTATCCCTTTGTTTAAAAGCAAAGTGGTAGACATCTTTTGTTTAAAAGCAAAGGCAAAACCACAGTTAACAAAGGTCTCTATAATCAAAGCTATGGTTTTCTCAGTAGTCATGTATGGATATGAGAGTTGGACCATAAAGAAGGCTGAGCACTGAAGAACTGATGCTTTTGAACTGTGGTGTTAGAGAAGATTCTTGAGGGTCCCTTGGACTGCAAGGAGATCAAACCAGTCAATCCTAAATGAAATCAGTCCTAACTATTCATTGGAAGGACTGATGCTGAAGCTGAAACTCCAGTACTTTGGCCTCCTGATGTGAAAAACTGACTCATTAGAAAAGGCCCTGTTGCTGGGAAAGATTGAGGGCAGGATAAGAAGGGGATGACAGAGGATGACATGGTTAGATGGCATCACCGACTCTATGGACATGAGTTTGAGCAAGCTCAGGTATGCCTGGCATGCTGCAGCCCATGGGGTTGCAAAGAGTCGGACATGACTGAGAGACTGAACAACAACAAACTTTTCACCACCATTATATGCCATCAAGGCTAAAGCAGATACATAAAGAGTTTGCAGGAGACATTATAGTGAGAATTCCTTTGGTGAGGTGTGGTGGTGTAACATGGATCTCATCCCTCCCCATAAAAGAGAAAAATAGTGATGACTAATTTGGAATCAGTCAAATGGATGAAACTTTAGGGAACTATTGGAAAGTGGAGAGAACCAAGACTGGTGTCAGATTCCTGCCAGAAGAAGTCTAAGATAAGAAACTGATTAAGAGTAACACACTAAGGCTAGTAATCAGGGTTGAAGGATGACAGGTTATATATATATTTTTAATTTTAAAATAAAAGTAGCACTACCACAAGTTACACAAAAACAGACAATTTTTATACAAAGATCTTTGAAAGAAAAATATTTGAATACATTGTGACATTTATAAGAACACCACAAAATCACTGTACCTTCAGCTAATATTTCAAAGAAATTGTATTTCTCGTAATCAAAATATCTAATATTTATCACAGCCCATTTTTGGAAAGTTTATAGTGTTTTCTGAACAAACAAAGCATTTCCTCATTCAGTTACATACCCATACCTTGTGGTCTCCTATATGTGTGTGTCACACACATTACACACCACAGTGATTACAGACCAGGAGCACTGGAAGGGGCCTTGTGGGTCATTTGTCTACACACCTCACTTTACAAAGGAGGAAACTAAGGTTAGAAAGACTGAGACACACCCTCAAGGCATCTGAGCCCCACATGAGTGTTCTTTCAATAACTCATAAGTAAGTAATCACAGGTTTAAAAGTTAAGAATTTCACTGTTGTAAGATTATAAAAATGAGCTCTTGTATTTTCTTAGTGTTTATGTATTTAATCTTTCTAAAATTTATATGGTGCATTTTGAGCTAGGACTATGGCTGTATTTCTTTCTCAATGAGTAGTCAGCTATTTTATTCATTTAATGAAGACTATATCTTTCTTTTATTCCTAAAAAATATCTCAGTTACTACACGTATTGATGACTTTGTTCTCTTTAAGTTGCTGCCTCTCTTATATTTGATGTTTTGTTTAATTTCATTTTCTATTTATTTAGACTAAACTTCATTTATTTAAAAAATCCCAGTAATCTACAAGAAAGGACTGAATATAACCACGAAGTTTGGGGAGAATATAAATATATTTTTTACACTTAGGCCCAACAAACAAACTATTAAATCCTAGGATGAATTCATCTACCAACATATTAAGTGCAAAGGTTACTTATGGTCAAGTAAATCAGTGAGTAAAACAAAGCTGACTTAGCTGACAAAAGGTTAACAAATATTTCATCAATGGAAGTCTAGTATTCAGAATAGAGAAGAAGACTGGTCTTCTGACTTTATGCAGTTTATATAAAAGCTAGATTTAAAATCCACAATGAATTCTGAAGTTTACGACTATCACTGTGTAGGCCTTCAGACAAATTGCCCAGTAGTAAGAAAGCTGGGTGATATGTCATAGGGACAATTGTGCAAAATCAATTGAGATTTGTGGTTTGTATGGGTGCTGGGAAAAATAGCTTCACATGTTAATGGGAAAATAAATTTATATTCATTCTGTGTGAATTGCTTTGGTCCATTGCTCATTTGAAGACATTTCTATGCAAGGAGGCACTGCATTCCCTTAGCTCCTGTTTAGCTGCCAAGAGATTAAGTTTATGGTTGGGTGACTGATTTATTCACACTCTGCTTTATGCTGTGTGGGGTAGCTCACATTCTTAGTCAGGGAGATAAAGGGTAGAAAACCTAAATTCCTTGAATTAAAGTATATATATATGTATTTATATGTTTATACCTTTACTATCAGATTGAACTATAATTATATAATACCAGATACTAAGCCTGAAAATTGGCTCCAAGTCAGTAGCTTTGCTTTGTTTTGGCTCATTCTGATTTCTCTCTTGCACAAATTAGATATTTCCTATACAAGGTTATTCCCAGTGGTACTCTATTAATCTAGTGCTAAGTGGAACAACATCCTAATGCAGCAAGTCCACGGTTTCTTTGTAAGGCTCAGTTGTGTGTGTGTGTGTGTGTGTGTGTGTGTGTGTGTGTGTGTGTGAAGGATGGGATTTAGAAGTTTAGTGGAAAGAATCCACTTGCCAATGCAGGAGACATGAGATGTAGGTTCAATCCTTGGGTGGGGAAAATCCCCTGGAGGAGGTCATGGCAATCCACTCAGTGTTCTTGCCTGGAGAATTCCATGGACAGGAGAGCCTAGTAGGCTACAGCCCATAGGGTTGCAAAGAGTTGGACACAACTCAAGTGACTTAGCATGATGATCAGAAATATTTAAATAATCAGGACTGGGACTTCCCTGGTGGCCCAAGTGGCTAAGACTCTGTGCTCCCAATGTAGGGGGCCCAGGTTCTATTCCTAGTCATGGAACTAGATCTTACATGCCACAATTAAGAGTTTGCAGGCCACAGTTAAATATCCCACATGTCACAAGGAAGATCAAAAATCCTGCATGCTGCAACTAACACCCAGAGCAGCCAAATAAATAAGTAGATTGGCAAATATAAACAAACAAACAAAAAAAGCAAAAATCCATCAGGATGGAAAGGTTCTTGGGGGGATGTAGCTTCACTCTCAAATGATTTACAAATCAAAAAGGAATCACAGAAGATAAAAGTGGCAGTGATAGGAAATGTTTCTCCTATTGTTCGTCCTATTTGCACAGGCATGGAGAAAAGGGGGTAGAATTACATGGGACACTGTAGAGTAAGCCATCAAAGTTAGATTGAAAGCTCTGATTCTTATCCCTCACCTTACCCTATATCTCTTTGTCATTTGGAATCTTTAGCTAATTGTCTGTATGTGTGTGTGCTAAGTCGCTTCAGTCACGTCTGATTGTTTGTGACCCAATAGCCTATAGCCCACCAGACTTCTCTGTCCATTGGATTCTCCAGGCAAGAATGCTGAAGTAGGTTGCCATTTCCTACCCCAGGGGAATTTCCCAACCCAGGAATCAAACCCCATGTCTTTCATGTCCACTGCATTGGCAGGTGGATCCTTTAACACTAGTGTCACCTGGGTCTGTTATAACACGTCAACTTATTTATTTTAGTAAAAGCAAGGCTTTACTTCCCTTTGATGTTTTACGGAGCATAACCTAAAATTGTCCTGACTAACACATGGCTCTAACATAGGAAATTAGGACTGGTCATTATAAATTATTAAAAATAAAGAAGAGTTCTGACAGTTAGATTTGTCTTTACAAAGTAACGATGCCCCATCATTGCCTTATGGGTCTTCACTAGCTCTCCATGTTCTTTAATTACAGGGTTCTATGTTTCTAATAGAAGTCAAACTGTAACTGTACTGAGAAACTACATATTTATTTAAATACCCACTTAGTGAACAATTGATAACACAACTTCTAAGTGCAGGATTTGATGATATGACTCTACTTAGCTTATTCAGAAAGAGTTGTTCTCTTATGGAGAACATATAAAGGTCATCATGCCTCTACAATGTAGGAGACCCAGATTTGACCCCTGGCTCGGGAAGATCCCCAGGAAAAGGAAATGGCAACCCACTCCAGTATTCTTGCCTGGAGAATTCCATAGACACTGGAGCCTGGCAGAAGAATGTATATATATATATATATGTATATATATATATATATATATATATATAATAAGAGGAGAAACTGGTGTTCTATATAAAATTTTTTCTTAGGGTTGGGACAAACCAAATAAAACTTTTAATTTAATTTTGTATATTAAAGGTTTTAGGCCACTCTCCTAACACATGAGCTTTTACTCGATTTTTTTGTTCTGCCATCTCAGAAATGTGCTTGAGAAAGTTCTTAAAGTAGAATGATATACTTTGCATAGATGAATAGAACTTGGTTATAAAAATGCCAACCATTAATATCTATCTACAAATCAGAATGTATTAGGCACATAATTGAAACCCCAGAAGAATAAAATATCCTATATATTCTGATGATGCCAAAATAAATACGACAACATAAATATTATACCCAGAGAAATAAATTATACAGAAAAGAGAATTTTCTCTCTCATATTGTGAATCAAATATATGGTCACGTCTGTTTTACTTACTTTGTATAATATTATGTCACAAATGTAAATTGATAGCTCTATTAAAACTGTCAAATGTACTAGTGAAATATATTTGCTAGTTCACATTTTGTATGCAACTGTTTTTCATTTGTTGAACAATTCATTTAATCTGACAGCTCTAATTTTACAGAATTGCTCTTTTAAGAAGCATGGTTGAGGTTGCTTCTTATATCAATAGTGTATAATCTCCTTGATATTTCTCCACTCTATCTCTGGACATAATCCTTATCAAAATGACCCACACATTTTGTTGTGAGTGTTACTGCTGTCATTGTCAATATGCAGGAAAAGTTAAGGTATGGTCTCTAGAGGAAAACTTCTTGGTAGCAAGCATTTCAAGAGTAAAGGTCATAACTTTAATAAACATTGTCCTAACAAATGCTCTGAAAAAGCACTGAGCATTTTTCATCTTCTTAATCTGTGAAGTCTGTCATATGCACCAAAATGTGTAAAAACCACGGTGCTTTTTTCTATATAAGAAGGAATTCAGAATAATTATGTTAGTCTTCTGGCACCATTAGAATATGATCAATTGCTTTTTTGATAAAAGTAGAAAAAGTATTGTTCTAAAACATTACAGAAAAATATTTCTCACTTCTCTTTGTATGACTTATCTATTTTAATGTCTTGAAATTTGTACCTCTTAGTTCTTTTCACCCATTTTACCCACCCCTCAACCACCCTCCTTTTAGGCAAACACTAATTTGTTCCCTGTATATATAAGTTTTGTTTGTTCATTTGTTTTTTAGAGTCAACATATGAATAGAATCATACAGTATCTGTCTTCTTTGTTTGACATTCCATTTAGCATAATATTCAAGGTTCATTCATGTTGTTGCAAATGGCAAGATTTCATTCTTTTTATAGCTGAATAGTATTTCATCATGTGTGTGTATACATATATATATTATATGCATATGTGATATATATATACACATATATATGCATATAAAAATGTAGGTTAGTTTCACCTAACAAATCATAAAACCACTATCAGAATCAAAAAAATTCCAAGTAATTTGACTATATCCCAGAAAAGAGCTCAATAATGTTGAGCAGGACAGTAACAAGTTAAAATTGGAAATATCTGGCATCCAGCAAAAGATTACCAGGCCTACAAGAAAGAAGGAAAATAAGATCAAGAATAAAAAGACAAACTAAACAAAGTCAGAATTGGAAAGGTGTTGGAACTGAGAGTGGAAGGCTTTAAGCCAGTCATTAAAAATATTTTCCTAAATAGTATTTTTTTCCTCCCATCCAGATTTCTTTACTATTGTTGCCTTTTGTTTTATTTTTATATGTGTTATACATTGCACACTCCATGGTTATTATTTGCAAACAAAGAGTCAATATAAATGATAAAAAATTTTGAATATGGCTGTCATTTCTAATGCTCCTCAATTATTACTATAGATGAATATTTCCATCAGGCATATTCTTCCTTCTGTCTGAAATCCCCTATTATTATGCTAGAAATCTGTGATTGTGTTGCTAAGGTGTAGGGAAGATGAAGCATTCTATAACCTCCTATATAGGACTTAGCCTTTAGAAATCCTATGTCCCTAGGTTATAACCTTCACAAATTTGAGTCAGGAAGCCTGAAGGAGACTGGTAATTCATAAAGGCCCTTGCCACTGTGTGAGACAAAGCTGGGCTAAAGTTTTCTCCATGGACAGTAGGCTTTTGTTCATGACAATACTCCACACATATTTCAAGATGATTGCTTTTCCTTCTCCTTTCAGGGCCACTAGGGGATTTTTCTCTTTGCTCTTCACAGTGAGAAATTGTTTTACCTAGAGGTAAAACCCACAGAAGTGTCTAGGCCTGCTAAGACTACAAGAGCTTCTTTTATGCAAGGTAAACAGGAATTTGTCAAAATGATCATGTAAGTGTTCCTACCTGTTTATTGCTCCAATAGCTTCTGATCAAGGTTAGATGATCTTGTCTATGTTCTCTATATTTGTCTGAATCTCCAGAATTTTAGGTGGCAGTTTACTTTGCTGGGTTTCCCTGGTGGCTCAGATGGTAAAGAATCCACCTGCAATGCAGGTGACCCAGGTTCCATCCCTGCATCAGGGAAGATCCCCTGGAGAAGCTAATGGAAACTCAACCCAGTATTCTTGCCTAGAGAATTCCATGGAGAGAGGAGCCTGGTGCGCTGTAGTCCATGAAGTGGCAAAGAGTCTCACAGGAGTAAATGAATAACACTTTCATGTTTACTTTGCTACTTCACTTCTCTGTTAGTTTCAAGAAAAATAATTAACTCATTTGTTCAATTTTTACTTGTTCTAGAAATATGTATGATACCATCTACGGTTTTTACTTTTTGAATCTGAAACTAGCAAGTAATACCCTGTTAATAAAGTATTGTTAGATATTCCTGGTATTACTGGATACCCAGTCTCTAAGTTGGATGACATTCTCAGTTGACTAAGCTCAAATAGTAGAATTACATAGAAGTAAACAGAGCCCTAACAGGTATACAAACTTACCCACAGTTTAGTCAGTGCGTGATTGAATTAACTCAATGAGTCTCTCATCCTAACAACCTAGAAAAGAAGAGTAAAACTGACAACACTAAAATGTGAAGTAGATAAATGTGAAAATAAGACAGGACATTTTAGCATAAGTTTTTTCAAAAACCAAGAGAAGAGAAAAAAGAAAAAGATTTTTTAAATTATTTGTGGGAATCCAGGAAGAGGGAGTAGGAAGCACCAGAAATCTGTTTTCCCATCTAGATAATAATTGCATTGACACAATCTGCTTGGTGTAACTATTTTAGAACTCTAGATTTTAATGAAGACTTGTGATTTCCAGGGGAATCGTTGGATGGTAAGTTGCAGTTAAATTTGATCAATTTTAACTCTTAATACAGTTCAATTCAGTTCAGTTCAGTCACTCAGTCGTGTCCGACTCTTTGCGGCCCCAGGAACCACAGCACGCCAGGTCTGCGTGTCCATCACCAACTCCTGGAGTTTACTCAAACTCATGTCCATTGAGTCGTGATGCCACCCAGCCATCTCATCCTCTGTCGTCCCCTTCTCCTCCTGCCCCCAATCCCTCCCAGCATCAGGGTCTTTTCCAATGAGTCAACTCTTCACATGAGGTGGCCAAAGTATTGGAGTTTCAGCTTCAGCATCAGTCCTTCCAATGAATACCCAGGACTGATCTCCTTTAGGATGGACTGGTTGGATCTCCTTGCAGTCCAAGGGACTCTCAAGAGTCTTCTCCAACACCACAGTTCAAAAGCATCAATTTTTCAGTGCTCAGCTTTCTTCACAGTCCAACTCTTACATCCATACATGACCACTGGAAAAACCGTAGCCTTGACTAGAAGGACTTTTGTTGGAAAAGTAATGTCTCTGTTTTTTAATATGCTATCTAGGTTGGTCATAACTTTCCTTCCAAGGATTAAGCGTCTTTTAAGTTCATGACTGCAATCACCATCTGCAGTGATTTTGGAGCCCAGAAAAATAAAGTCAGCCACTGTTTCCTCTGTTTCCCCATCTATTTGCCATGAAGTGATGGGACCAGATGCCATGATCTTAGTTTTCTGAATGTTGAGCTTTAAGCCAACTTTTTCACTCTCCTCTTTCACTTTCATCAAGAGTAGAAGCTATTAATTCCTGTGGCAAGTAAATGTGTACATGTTCCTAGGGCAGTTTGAATACAGCTTGTGGGAACCCGGCTAGGTAAAAAGACTTTGTTCTTTCAATAGTGTGGATCTCTGATCACTGATTATCATTTCTGATCACAGAGATTCAGACAAAGAGGGGACAGCCATTGTTTTTGCACACTTTCACATTGTGGCAGGCCCTTTCCCCTTTGGCTGAAGTGACTTCTAGGGGATTTAAAGGCCAACACATTTCCTCTATCTTTATTTTTCTCTTTTTCCTCTTTGGGAGTCAAACATTAAAGACTAAGATGTTTAAAACCTACTGCATATGCAGAGAAAATTAGAAAGACACAGTTCATGATTATGGGAAAGCACAGACTCAGAAAAGACCTGAGAAAACCTTAAATTTACAGTTAAGGCCAATCTTCAGCACAGAGACAGTCTATAATAATAATAATACAAAAAAAAACAGACAAAATATTCCACAACAAACTCAGAGCAAAGAGGTAAATATGCTTTTAAGATTTACCACATTTTTCAATTCATGTATTCCGTTTTAAACAAAAAATTCAAAGCATAAAAAAAAAAAAAAAAAAAAACAGAAAAAAAGAAAAAACAAAAAAACAAAAACTGTCCCTGAAGAATATTTGATTGTGAATCTTCTAAGGCTTCCTAGGTGGCGTTAGTGGTAAAGAACCTGCCTGCCAATGAAGGAGACTAAGGGGTATGGGTTCAGTCCCTGGATCCAGATGATTGCCTGAAGAAGGGCATGGCAATCCACTCCAGTATTCTTGTCTGGAGAACCCCATGGACAGAGGAGCCAGGTGGGCTACTGAGCAAATGGTCGCATTGCAAAGAGTCAAAGAGTCGGACACAACTGAAGCTACTTAGCGCGCAACACATGAAACTTCTAGACAAAGACTTAAATAACTATCTAAAGACATCTGAACAACTAAAGGACAACATAGAGAAGGTTAAGAAAATGATGTATGAACTGAGAGAAATATCAATAAAGAGGTAGAAACCATAATGGAGCAAAAAGAAATTTGGAACTGAAAGTAAAATGGCTGATATAAAAAAAATCCACTAGGGGGATTCAGAGTCAGATTTGGGTGGACAGAAAAAAGAATCAGTAGGCTTGAAAACAAGATGGTGAAAATTATCAGGTCTGAGAAATAGCAAACAAAAAGAGTGAAGAAAAGTGAACAGAGTTCAAAAACCTGTAGGACTCCAACCAGTGGACCAACATATGCATTGTGGAAGTCCCAAACTGGGATGTAAGAAAGGAAAAACAGAATGCTTGGGGGGAAAAAATGGCTGAAATCTCCCCAGATTTGCAGAAAGCTGTAACTGTAAATATCCAAGAAGCTTAATGGACTACAAGTAGGATGAACTCAAAGAGACCCTTAATGAGACACATGGTGATGAAACTGCTGAAAGACAGTGACAAAAAGAATCATGGAAAAAGCAAGAGAGAAGTGAATTATCTCACACAAGGGATCTTCAACAAGATTATCAATTGGTTCTCATTAAAATCTTTGTAGACCTGCAGACAGTAGAATTCATATATTCAAAATGCAAAAAGAAAAAAAAAATACAAGAATCTTATACATAGCAAAATTGTCCTTCAAAAGTGAGGGTACTCCCAGGTAAACAAGACCTGGGGGAAATCATTACCATTAGATCCACCTGGCAAGAATGCTAAAGAAAGTGCTTCAGAATGAAAGGACATCATTCAGTAACTTGGAATCTTATGAAGAAATAAAAATTTCAGTAAAGGTAAATAAATGAGAAATTATAAAAGCAGTATTATTGTAACAATGATGTGTTACTCCACTTTTTGCTTTGTGCATGAATTAAGAGACAAATATATTAAAAGATATTCATCTAAAAGTTAGTATTTTCATAATTTTGGTTTGTAACTCCTCATTTTATTTTCTATATAACACAAGAGATCAATGCCTTAAAATTACTAGTTTACATTTTTGAGAAAAATGTATAAACATGTAATTCTGTGACATCAACACCTTAAAGGGGTGAGGATGGAGCTGTTAAGGAGAAGAGCATTCATATTTTATTGAAGTTACATTGGTATAAGTTAAAATTGAGTCATAACTTAACGATATTAAATCTAATTCCCATGGTAACTACAAAGAAATACCTAAATAATATACTTAAAAGTAAGTGAAAAAGACTGTTTCATGGATAACAGCCATATCATGATGAAGGGGCTTGCATAACTCAATGAAACTATGAGCCATGTCCTGCATACCACCCAAGATGGATGGATAATAGTAAAGCATTCTGAAAAAATGTGATCCATTGGAGGAGGAAATGACAACCCATTATTATTCTTGTACGGAAAACCCCATGGACATGATAGCTTATGGTGAACAATGTCGAATCCATGATCTCCAAAGAAATCAGTGAACTAAAATGAATGGGAATGGGTGAATTTAATTCAAATGACCATTATATCTACAGCTGTGGGCAAGAATCCCTTAGAAGAAATGAAGTAGCTCTCATAGTCAACAGAAGAGTGAAATGTAGGACTTGGGTGCAACCTCAAAAACAACAGAGTGATTGACCTTGGTTCATTTCCAAGCAAACCATTCAACATCACAGCAGTCTAGGTCTATGGTACTGAAGAACCTGAAGTTGACCAGTTCTATGAAGACCAACAAGACCTAATAAAATAAACACCAAAAAGATATCTTTTTCATCATAGGAGACTGGAATGCAAAGTAGGAAATCAAGAGATACCTGGAATAAAAGGTAAGTTTGGGCTTGGAGTACAAAATGAAGCAGGGCAAAAGGTAACAGGGTTTTGTCAACAGAAAACAAAGATTATAGCAAACATCCTTTTCTAAAAACCCAAGAGATGAATCTACACCAGGATATCACCAGATGGTCAATAGCAAAGTCAGATTGACTATGTTCTTTGCAGTCAAACATGAAGAAGCTTCATACAGTCAGCAAAAACAAGACCCGCAGCTGACTGTGGATCAGATTATGATCTCCTTATTAAAAAATTCAAGCTTAAATTGGAGAAAGTAGGAAAACCACTAGGCCATTCAGCTATGACCTAAACCAAATCCCTTATGAAAATACAGTGGCAGTAAAGAATAGATTCAAGGTGTTAGACCTGATAGATTGCCTGAAGAACTATGGACAGAGGCTCATAACATTGTACAGGAGGCAATGTCCAAAAGAACTGTAGACAAAAATAAATGTAAGAAGGCAAGTAGTTTTCTGAGGAGGTTTTACAAATAGATGAGAAAATAAAAGAAATGAGACGCAAAGGAGAAAGGGAAAGATATACACAACTGAATGCAGAGTTTCAGAGAATAGCAAAGGGAGATAAGAAAGCCTTCTTAAATGAACAATGCAAAGAAATAGAGGAAAACATTAGAATGGGAAAGACTAGAGATGTCTTGAAGAAAATTGGAGATATTAATGGAACATTTCATGCAAAGATGGGCAATATAAAGGACAGAAATATCAAGGAACTAACAAAAGCAGAAGAGATTAAGAAAAGGTGGCAGGAATCCACAGAACTATACAAGAAAGGTCTTAATGACCTGGATAATCATGTGGTCATACACCTAGAGCTGAACATCCTAGAGTGTGAAGTCTAATTGACCCTAGGAAACATTACTATGAACAAAGCTAGTGGAGGTGACAGAATTCCAACTGAGCTATTTAAAATCCTAAAAGATGATGCTGTTAAAGTACTCCACTCATATGTCAGATAATTTGGAAAACAGCACTGGTCAGAGGACTGGAAAATATCGGCTTTCTTTTCAATCCCAAAGAAGGGCATTGCCAAAGAATGCTCAAATTACCATACAATTACATTCATTTCCAATGCTGGCAAGATTGTGCTGAAAATCCTTCAAGCCAGGCTTCTACAGTAGAGGATCTGTGAACTTCCAGATGTTCAAGTTGGGTTTCAAAGAGGCAGAGAAACCAGAGGTCAAATTGCCAACATGTTATGGATTATGGAGAAAGCAGGGGAATTTCAGGAAAACATCTACTTCTCCTTCGTTGACTAGGCTAAACCCTTTGAATTTGTGGATCACAACAAACTGTGGAAAATTCTTAAAGAGATGGGAGTACCAGACCACATTAACTGTCTCCTGAGAAATCTGTATTCAGGTAAAGAAGAAAATTAGAACCAGTCATGGAACAATGGACTGGTTCAAAACTTGAGAAAGGAGTACAACAAGATTATTGTCATGTTGCTTATTTAGCTTACATGCAGAGTCAGTTCAGTTCAGCTCAGTTGTGTCTGACCTTTGTGACCCCATGGATTGCAGACGTCAGGCCTCCCTGGTCATCACCAACTCCCGGAGTTTACTCAAACTTAATGTTCATTGAGTCAGTGATGCCATCAAACAATCTCATCCTCTGTCGTCCCCTTCTTCTCCTGCCCCCAATCCCTCCCAGAATCAGGGTCTTTTCCAATAAGCCAGTTCTTTGCATCAGGTGGTGAAAGTATTGGAATTTCAGCTTCAGCATTTGTCCTTCTAATGAAATTCAGGACTGATTTCCTTCAGGATTGACTGGCTGTTATCTCCATGCAGTTCAAGGGACTCTCAAGAGTCTTCTCCAACACCACAGTTCAAAAGCGTCAATTCTTTGGTGCTCAGCTTTCGTTATAGTCCAACTCTCATATCCATACATGACTATCAGAAAAACTATAGCTTTGACTAGACAGACCTTTGTTGGCAAAGTAATGTCTCTGCTTTTTAATATGCTGTTTAGGTTGGTCATCGCTTTTCTTCCAAGGAGTAAGTGCCTTTTAATTTCATGGTTGCAGTCACCATCTGCAGTGATTTTGGAGACCAAAAAAATAAAGTCTCTCCCTGCTTCTCCATCGACTTGCCATGAAGTGATGGGACCAGATTCCAAGATCTTAGTTTTCTGAATGTTGAGTTTTAAGCCAACTTTTTCACTCTCCTCTTTCACTTTCATCAAGATGCTCTTTAGTTCTTCTTCGCTTACCGCCATAAGGCCGGGTGTCATCTGCGTATCTGAGGTTACTGATGTTTCTCCTGACAGTCTTGCTTCCAGCTTGTGGTTCATCCAGTCTGGCATTTCACATGATGTACACTGCATATAAGTTAAATAAATAGGGTAACAATAGACAGCTTTGACTTACTCCTTTCCCGATTTGGAACCAGTCTGTTGTTCCATGTCCAGTTCAAACTGTTGCTTCCTGACCTGCATACATATTTCTCAGGAGGCAGGTCAGGTGGTCTAGTATCCGTATCCCCCCCATCTCTTGAAGAATTTTCCAGTTTGTTGTGATCCACACAGTCAAAGGCTTTGACATAGTCAATAAAGCAAAAGCAGATGTTTTTCTGAAACTTGTTTGCTTTTTTGATGATTCAATGGCATCACCGACTCTATGGACATGAGTTTGAGTAAACTCCTGGAGTTGGTGATGGACAGGGAGGCCTGGCATGCTGCGATTCATGGGGTTGCAAAGAGTCAGACACGACTGAGCGACTGAACTGACTGACCTGAACTGAACGAATGTTGGCAATTTGCTCTCTGGTTCTTTTGCCTTTTCTCAATCCAGCTTGAACACGTGGAAGTCCATGGTTCACCTACTATTGAAGCCTGGCTTGGAGAAGTTTGAGCATTACTTTGCTAGCGTGTGAGATGAATGCACTTGTGTAGTAGTTTGAGCATTCTTTGGCATTGACTTTCTGTGGGATTGGAATGAAATTGATCTTTTCCAGTCCTGTTGCCCCTGCTGAGTTTTCCAAATTTGCTGGCATATTGAATGCAGCACTTTCACAGAATCATCTTTTAGGATTTGAAATAGCTCAACTGGAACTCCATCACCTACACTAGCTTTGTTCATAGTGATGCTTCCTAAGGCCCACTTGACTTCACATTCCAGGATGTCTGGGTCTAGGTGAGTGACCACACCATCATGGTTATCTGGTTCATGAGGATCTTTATTGTATAGTTCTGTGTATTCTTGCCACCGCTTCTTAATATCTTCTGCTTCTGTTAGGTCCCTACCATTTCTGTTCTTTATCAAACCCATCTTTGCATGAAATGTTCCCTTGGTATCTCTAATTTTCTTGAAGAGATCTCTATTCTTTCCCATTCTATTGTTTTCCTCTATTTCTTTGCATTGATCACTGAGGAAGGTTTTCTTATCATTTCTTGCTATTCTTTGGAACTCTGCATTCAAATGGGTATATCTTTCCTTTTTCGTTTGCCTTTAGATTCTCTTCTTTTCACAGCTATTTGTAAGGCCTCCTCACTCAACCATTTTGCCTTTTTGCATTTCTTCTTCCTGGGGATGGTCTTGATCACTACCTCCTGTACAATGTCACAAACCTCTGTCCATAGTTCTTCAGGCACTCTATCAGGTCTAATCCCTTGAATTTATTTGCCACTTCCACTGTGTAATTGTTAGGGATTTGATTTAGGTCATACCTGAATGGTCTAGTGGTTTTCCCTACTTTCTTCAATTTGTGCCTGAATTTGCCAATAAGAAGCTCATGATCTGAGCCACAGTCAGCCCCTGGTCTTATTTTTCCTGACTGTATAGAGTTTCTCCATCTTTGGCTGCAAAGAATATAATCAATCTGATTTTGGTGTTGACCATCTGGTGATATCCATGTGTAGAGTCTTTTCTTGTACTGTTGGAAGAGGGTGTTTGCTATGACCAGTGCATTCTCTTGGCAAAACTCTATTAGTCTTTGCCCTGCTTCATTCTGTACTCCAATGCCAAATTTGCCTGTTAGTCCAGGTATTTCTTGACTTCCTACTTTTTGCATTCCAATCCCCTATGATGAAAAGGATATCTTTTTTGCAGAGTACATCATGTGAAATGCTGGGCTGGATAAATCATAAGCTGGAGTCAAGTTTGAAGGGAGACATGTCAACATCTTCAGATATGCAGATGATACCTCTCTAAAGGCAGAAAGTGAACAGGAACTAAACAGCCTCTTGATGAGGGTAAAACGGGAGAGTGAAAAGGCTGGCTTAAAAGTTAACATAAAATAAAAATTAAACTAAGCCATCCAGTCCAAGAACTTCATGGCAAATAGAACGGGAAAAAATGGAAGAAATGACAGATTTCATTTTCTTGGGCTCCAAAATCACTGGTGACAGTGACTGCAACCATGAAAATAAGACGCTTTCTCCTTGGAAGGAAAGCTATGACCAACCTAGACAATGTATTAAAAAGCAGAGACATTACTTTGCCGACAAACTTCTGTCTAGTCAAAGCTATGGTTTTTCCAGTAGTCATGTATGGACATGAGAGTTGGGCTATAAAGAAAGCTGAACACTGAAGAATTGATGCTTTCAAATTGTGGTTTGGAAAAAAGACTCTTGAGAGTCCCTTAGACTGCAAGGAGATCAAACCAGTCAATCCTAAAGGAAATCAGTCCTGAATATTCATTGGAAGGACTGATGCTGAGGCTGAAGCTCCAATACTTTGGCCACCAGATGTGAAGAGCAGATGCCTTGAACAAATCCCTGATACTGGGAAAGACTGAGGGCAGGAGGAGAAGGGAGCGGCAGAGGATGAGATGGTTAGATGGCTGTGACTGAGTGGACATGAATTTGAACAAGCCCTGGTTTATAGTGGAGGACACAAGAGGCTGGTGTGCTGCAGTCCAGGAAGTTGCAACATTCAGAGATGATTTAGCAACTGAACACCACCACCAACAATTGCAGTAAAAAAAAAAAAAAAAATTAAAACCTCAACTCAATTAAAAGCTAACTTTGTAGCTTAAAGAATTAAAAAAAAAAAAAAAAAAAAACTAATTAAGCCCAGCATCCTTATAAAGAAATAAATAATAAAGGCTAGTGTATATATAAGCAAAATATATGATAGAAAAATCATAGAGAAAATCAGGAAAACCAAAAGTTGATTCTCAAATTAAATAAATAAATAAAAAATGGTCTCTTAAAAGATCACCAAAAGTGACAGACCTTAAGCTACATGGACTTTAAAAAAGAAGAAAATATTCAAATTACTAAATTCAGCAATCAAATTGTGGATTTTTCTATGATTCTACAGAAATAAAAGGATTATAATAGAGTACTGTGATCTCTGTAAGCTAACAAATTAGATAACCTAGATGAAATAGACAAATTCCTAGAAACACAAAACCCACAAATAGAAAGCATGAAGAAATAGAAAATAGGAAATATATTACTAGCTAACCATCTGAATCAGTAATCAAAGATTTCTCAACAAAGGAAAAATTCTGAACCTGATGGTAAATGATAATACTAAGATTTTGAGAAGAACCATATCAATCTTTCCCAAACTTTTCTAAAAATCTCCAGAGAGAGAACACCAAAAACTAATTCAAGAAGACAATTCCATTTACAGTATCATCAACAAGAAAAAAAATACTACAAAATTACTTAGAAGGTAAGTGATTTGTACAATTTAAAACTACAAACATTGCTAAAAGAAATAGAGGACAGATGTAGAAACAGCCAGTTTTCAGGGAGCAGAAGTCTTACTACTGTTAAGATGTCAATATACCCAAAGCAATATTATATTCAATTCAATCCAATCAAAATCCCAACAATATTTTTGCAGAAACAGGAAAAAAATCATCATAAAACTCATATGGAATCTTATAGAACCCTGAGTAACCTAAAAAATCTAAAAAAAGAAGCACAGAGCTGGAGGACAAACACTTAATGATTTTAAAGCTTACCAGAAAAACGATAGTAATCCAGGGCTTCCCTGGTGGCTCAGTGGTAAAGAATCTCCCTGCCAGTGTAGGAGAAATATGGTTTTGACCCCTGATCTGGGAAGATTCCACATGCTGTGAAGCAACTAAGCCTGAGTGCAACTGCTACTGAACCTGTGCTTTGGAGCCCATGCTCCACAACAAGAGAAGCCTCCGCAATGAGAAGCTCATGCACAGCAACTAGAAGTAACCCCCACTTGCCACAACTAGAGAAAGGCCCACACAGAAGGAATACCCAGCAAAGCCAAAAATAAATAAATAAATAAAATTTTATATGTATATGTGTATATATATAGTATATATACACATATATACTGTATATGTGTATATATATATATACTGTGTGTATATATATATACATATATGTATATATACTACAGTAATTCAAAGAGTGTGGTACTGGCATCAAGATAGACATTTAGACCAGTGGAATACAGTAAAGCTAATAAATAAATTCTGATATATATAACATTAAATTCATTTCTATGACTCTGTGAAACATGAATGAAGCTATAATTAATCCATAGACAAGTACCGTAATGTTTAAAGTGGCTTAATTGTTTAGAGATGAAACCTTGAATAAATTAATGTGTACATCACAGTAAAATGGAGAAATACATTTTAGTATACTCAGTAAATGAAATGCTAAACATCAATGAAAAGGAATGAAAATAATTTACTGCATGATAATATTAAGTATTTGCCTTATAACCCAATTTACATAAAATTCAACAAGCATAGATATTTTCTAATGTTAGTGTTCAGAATATTGTTTATGTTTGCAGATAAGTTAACTATGATTAGCGTTAGAGTACTTTCTGGGTATAGAAATTATTTTATGTTGTTATATGGCTTTACTCACCTTGTAAAAATATACTGGATTTTAGATTTGTGATATATGCAATTTATTATAATTAGGTTGTACATCAAATAAAACATTACATAGTCTTTCTGGCTTGCGTTCACTAAGCCAAGGTTTTCATAGGAGTCATGGAAGCAAATATCTACAAGTCCAGTGGAATAGCGGGTATCATCTAAATTTGACATACTGTGCACAGATCCAGTCAAATGCTGCCATGAAGGATTTTGAATCCAGTGTGGCCTTATTTTCTAATACATTAAACAAACTATAAATTTTAGACTTTTTGTAAAATTTTGTAATTTTAAGTGGCTGTTTATCCCACCAAAGAGTATGTCAGCATAAAAATTATAAAATAAACTTGGTATGGGGCAAATGTTTTATGCTCATTGTGATCTTGGTATGATCATTAAAATTCTGAAAATAAATTTCTTTCTTTTGTAATTGCTTTTGAAAGAAATTTATACCTGTCTGTATGTATTTGCTTAGGCCACCTCTGGACAGTATTATGGAGTTTTTTTTTTTTTTTTTTCTTTTAATCATGGCATATTTTCCCCTCTAGTACCTTAGCTTTCACAAGTCATTTTCATTTGTTTTCCCACATTAGCTGACTGTCAATGAATGCTACTCTGTACTGAATCATCAGTATGGAATGGTGGCAATCCAATTACTTGTCAGGGAATATAACCTCAAATCTGCTATTGCTCAATATTTATGAAAAGCACAGTTGAGAGAACACAATATTTATGGGGAGATTTCTGAACAGTAAGCAGTACACTCATATCACTAAATGCTCTAATAGCTATCTATAAATTATTCCATAGTATAAGTGTAGTAGCTGCTTAGACCACACAATTTTACCACCTTCTAGTATAATAGCATTTACAAAACTGCCTTTTTGGCAAGATGCCATCATCATACAATGAAAAGAAACATCCCTAAGTTATTTATTGCTTTTATGTTCCATGCCACTTTTACTGTGACAGATCTGCAGAGAACTGTCTCTCTGTACCCAGTCAGAAAAAGGTATGCATAGTAACTTTATTGCTAGTGTGTCATGCACCTTCTGATTTATATTCTTCTTTGCTCTTCAAAATAAGGGTCCTGGAACTATATCCATATGCCAAAAACCAGACAATGAATATTGAATATGGATATTTTTCCTGGATAATGAATTTCATTCAAAGATTTAGAAAAAAACATTTTGAATTTTTGTGCTCTCAAAACATTTTATCACACATGGAAATAAATACATTAATAAGAACTCAATGTTTTCAGTTTGATAATTCATTATTTTTGGTTTGTCTTCTACTTTGTTCTGCAAATATCTTAAAACCATACATTTGCCTAAGTTAAAAGCAAGTAAAAACACACAGAGTTTGGAATCTAAGAAGGTATAGAATAGTAAAGTTTATGACAGACATGGACTAGTTCCCAATGTAAACTTCAAAAATTTTGTCAAGTAATATAAAAGCATGGCTTCCCAGATGGCTCTAGTGGTAAAGAACCTGTCTGCCAGTGCAGGAGGTTTAAGAGATGCTGGTTCAGTCCCTGGGTCAAGAAGATCCCCTGGAGGAGGGCATGGCAACCGACTCCAGAATTCTTGCCTGGAGAAGCCCATGGACAGAGGAGCCTGGAGGGCTACAGTCCATAGGGTTGCAAAGAGTCAGACACGGCTGAAGTGGCTTAGCATGCAAGCACATTAAAGCATTAATCGATTATACCGAGCCATTTAGTAGAAAGCATACTCCGATGATTAATTAAAATGTGCATTGAAGTAAAAATGAACTCTGATCTAACAACCTGAATATATAACTATTTAAATATAACCACTTAGCACTTTTTGACTTTTCGTGCAAAAAAAGACTACACAAGTATATTTATTGTAATAGTAAAGACAGACTGCCACAATTGTCATTTTGCCATATATTACTTCAACCTGGAAATTTCACTTAAATAGTACAAAAAAGGGTGGTAACTATTTTGAATTTATAAGAAAAGATTACAGAGTTAAAACTTCAGTGAGAGATAATATCAATCAGTATCAGTTCAGTCGCTCAGTCATGTATGACTCTGCATGATCCCATGGACTGCAGCACGCCAGGCCTCCCTGTGAATCACCAACTCCAGGAGCTTGCTCAAATTAATGTCTGTTGAGTCGGTGAAGCCATCCAACCATCTCATCCTCTGTCGTCCCCTTCTCCTCCCACTTTCAATCTTTCCCAGCATCCAGGTCTTTTCCAATGAGTCAGTTCTTTGCATCAGGTGGCCAAAGTATTGGAGTTTCAGCTTCAGCATTAATCCTTCTAATGAATATTCAGGACTGATTTCCTTCAGGATGGACTAACTGTATGTCTTTGCAGTTCAAGGGACTCTCAAGAGTCTTCTCCAACACCACAGTTCAAAAGTATCAATTCTCTGATGCTCAGCTTTCCTTATAGTCCAACTCTCACATCTATACATGACTACCGGAAAAACCATAGCTTTGACTAGATGAACCTTTGTTGGTAAACTAATGTCTCTGCTTTTTAATATGCTGTCTAGGTTGCTCATCACTTATCTTCCAAGGAGTAATCATCTTTTAATTTCATGCTTGCAGTCACCATCTGCAGTGGTTTTAGAGACCAAAAATATAAAGTCTGTCACTGTTTCCATTGTTTCCCCATTGACTTGCCATGAAGTGATGGGACTGGATGCTATTATCTTAGTTTTCTGAATGCTGAGTTTTAAGCCAACTTTTTCACTCTCTTCTTTCAGTTTCATCAAGAGTCTCCTTAGTTCTTCACTTTCTGCCATAAGGGTGGTGTAATCTGTGTATATGAGGTTATTGATATTTCTCCCTGTATTCTTGATTCCAGCTTGTCTTTCATTCAGTCAGGCATTTCACATCTGCATGTAAGTTAAAAAAGCAAGGTAACAATATACAGCTTTGACATACTCCTTTCCCAGTTTGGAACCAGTCTGTTGTTCTATGTCCAGTTCCAACTGTTGCTTCTTGACCTGCATACAGATTTCTCAGGAGGTGGGTCAGGTAGTCTGTATTCTCATCTCTTGAAGAGTTTTCCACACAGTCAAAGGCTTTGGCATTGTCAATAAAGCAGAAGTAGATGTTTTTCTGGAACTCGCTTGCTTTTTTGATGATCCAACAGATGTTGGCAATTTGATCTCTGGTTCCTCTGCCTTTTCTAAATCCAGCTTGAACATGTGGAAGTCCATGGTTCACATACTGTTGAAGCCTGGCTTGGAGAATTTTGAGCATTACTTTGCTAGCGTGTGAGATTAGCACAATTGTGCAGTAGTTTTAACATTCTTTGACATTACCTTTCTTTGGGCTTGGAATGGAAACTGACCTTTTCCTGTCCTGTGGCCACAGCTGAGCTTTCCAAATTTTTTGGCATATTGAGTGGAGCACTTTCACAGCATCATCATTTAGGATTTGAAATAGCTCAACTGGAATTCCATTGTTTCCACAAGCTTTGTTCATAGTGGGTTTCTTATGGCCCACTTGACTTTGTATTCCAGGATGTCTGGCTCTAGGTGAGTGATTACACCATTGTGGTTATCTGGGTTATGAAGATCTTTTTTTTTTGTATAGTTCTTCTGTGTATTCTTGCCACCTCTTTTTAATATATTTTGCTTTTGTTAGGTCCATACCATTTCTGTCCTTTATTGTGCTCATCTTTGCATGAAATGTTCCCTTAGTATCTCTAATTTTCTGGAAGAGATCTCTAGTCTTTTCCATTCTACTGTTTTCCTCTACTTCTTTGTATGTATCACTGAGGAAGGTTTTCTTATCTCTCCTCGTTATTCTTTGGAACTCTGCATTCAAATGGGTATATCTTTCCTTTCTCCTTTGCCTTTAGCTTCTCTTCTTTCCTCAGCTATTTCTAAGGCCTCCTCAGACAACCATTTGCCTTTTTTCATTTCTTTTTCTTGGAGGATGTCAAGAGGAGGATATCAATAACATCAATAGGAGGATAGTAAAATCTTCAAGACTAATTAAGAATAGGATGCTAACATTATTTGGAGTCCTATTAGAATCAACCATCATTAACAATATGGAATGCAAAAGGATCTATATATTCAGATTGCTAAGGGCACCTAATTATGAACCCACAAGTCCAAAACAAATCAAATGAGGCAAAATAGACATTGCTATATATAAAGTCAGAAGTTAACTTCCTGTCCAAATTTTCCTAAAAAATCCTCAGGAATTTTAAACACAGTTTAATAAGAGACATCATTTGAATTATATAAATGTATAAAATCACTGGTGAACACTATTTTCAATTACTATTTGATATCTAAAGAAAGCAGTAAACATATGGTTCTAGAGCTTGAGAACATAAATATATATAGTGCAAGAAATTTATCATTTCCTTTAAATATAAAACATTTGCTATTTTCTGAATTATAAGTAATTTTCCATTTAGACAGTTTTGCTGAAGCATGCATGATTTGTGAAGCAAAGTAAATCTGTAATATTATAAATAGCTTCCAGAAGATAATGAGGAGGGGTAATCCACCTAGACAAAAGAAATCGCTGTTTGATAATCATCTTCTGTATCATGCTTCTTAGTATAAAAACTTTCTTTCCCATTCTAATTTTCCAAACAACATGCTGGTTTTACATGTCTCTACTGATGCAGAAGTAATTGGCAATTCAGAAGAATATATAATACAAAGTACTTGAAAATCTTAATATGTTTGTCTCAGCCTAAGTAATCACCTAAATTTTTTTCTTCTTAAATTAGTTCATTAATATGGATTAAATACCTGAATATTTGCAGTGATATTCTCTTCAACTATATTGATATACACTATTGGCTATTAAAATATACAGTAGTAAGCTACCCAATCTCAGATCTCTGAATATGGAGACTCTGAGCTAGATTCTTTTTTTTTTCTTCAATTTTTTGTTAATGAAGAATAAAGTGAAAATTAATGGGATGAACAGTGATGCAAGAGAAAGATAACACTAAATAATAATTCAGCACTCTTGTTAAATGGAGCTTTTGCTTTATGATAGGAGAGGAATGATAGGAGAGAATATGAAGAGGAATAGTATGGTTTTTAGTTTAGTGTCAACTGATCTTTAGTTTTTATAAGCAGAAACATCTTCATCTAAACCTTGGCTATCTGTTTACAATTACAAATCAGAAGCAAGCTACTTGAAGATGCTCATTATTTGTCAGGGTACACAGTTCCTGGCTCCATAATATCCAGAAAAAATTGAGGACAGCAATTTATAGACATGTATCCAAAGACAAATAAATGAATAAGCTCTGTTTTATTCTGTAGCACTTGTCCTGTGAAAATATCACTTGCCTCACTTTTGGGCAGAGATGCTGCAGAGAGCACAGCTTATGCAACTAACGTGAGCTGCTTCCAGAATTTCTGTCACTTCTCTGAAGGAGATGCAGACATCAGGAAAGAAAGATGTCAAGAAGTAGTTGCTGCATTATAGAAATTCAAATTCTGGAGTGAAAACATGAGATAGACAAAGCTCATCACATGATATAGAAATGCATGGTATACCTTCAGGGCTGAGAAAGTACTTGGTCTTTACAGTGGTAGGCAGGCTCCCCACTTTATAAAGTGAGGAATTCCCAAAGCAGAAAATGTGACTCAGATGCTAGGTAGTCAAAAAGGAGAGCAAGGAGATCAAATCAGTCAATTCTAAAATAAATCAACCTTGAATATTCATTGAAAGGACTGATGCTGAAGCTGAATCTCCAATAGTTTGGCCACCTAATGCGAAGAGCTAACTCACCTGGAAAACAGTCTGATGCTGGGAAAGATTGAGGGAAGGAGGAGAAAGGGATGACAGAGGATGAGATGGTTGGATGGCATCACCGACTCAATGAACATGAGTTTGAGCAAACTCCGGGAGATAGTGAAGGACAGGGAGGCCTGCAGACCATGAGTCTCAAAGAGTCAGACATGTGTGAATGACTGAACAAGTCAAAAAGAATGGCAAATCTCTACTGTGGATGATCTAGAGTAAACTAAATGCACCACTGACTAATATCAGGTAATACCATAAATTTAAATTTAATTTAAAAATTCTAATTACCTGTAATTTTGTTTTAACTGAACTCTTTTGAAATAATTTTCACAAAGAATGATGCATTATTCAGGAAATTTTCGAGGGTAATAGTGCTTTGGCTCACAGGAAAACAAATATTATCCAAAGGGAAGTATCTGTTGGTCCTTTGGCAATGGTTCCCTGAGCAAATAATCTTCTTAAAAAGAAATTCCTCCAGGCAAATCTGTGAGTTTTTACATTTCTAGTTTAAAAGATTTTCTTTTTGTTTGCTTATTCTTTTCTGTTAGCTCTTCACCAAGACAGGCAAAAGTATATGTTGATGGTAAGAACATAAAATGGGCTTCCCTTCATTGAACTGGCTATGCTTAACCATACTGTTAAGTCAGGATACTATCTAAGTTCTGTAATTTCAACTATATCTATGAAGACCTTTGTTTATATGAATCCCTACCTCATTATAGGTGAAATGTATCTCTGTTTTGCAGATGTCCAGATTAATCTATTGTATTTCACTTAATCTGCTGGATAATGATGACTTTTCTTTGGTTACCTAACAGCATTGCTTATTAAGCTAAAATTACCAGAAGTTTATCTAGAAGATGCAAGTCTAGCACCTAGCATGTAAAAGTCAGTCGAATATAAAATAAAAGTTATCTAAAAATAAGCAACATCCAATTACTATGTATTTGTTGAGCACTATACCAATTTCTTTTTCAGTATTTTGTTTTGAATTTTATGTCTATATAAAATTCTACATTAAAAAACTATATACCTTCATTTAAAATAATATAAATATTAAATATTTTATACAGGGAAGTATTCAACAAAAATTTGTAAAAGATGATATTCTCAAATAAGGAGGTGAAAGGCATAGACTTAAATCACTCTCTTGTGAATTCTAGGAACATATCCTGCTAATTTTCTCTGATATATAATTACATTTGCTTTAACTGTCCTAAAGATTTCTTCATTGTATTTAACTGTCATGCTGTCCACTTTCACCTTACAGCCCTTGTCTTTGCCTTTAAGCCTAATTAATATTTTTAGTCCCATATTTCTCAAATTCCTAATGCTTGTGAAAGTGAAAGTGTTAGTCTCTCAGTTGTATCTGACTCTTTGCGACCCCATGGACTGTGACCCACCAGGCTTCTCTGTCCATGGGATTATCTAGACAAGGGATCTTCCTGACTCAGAAATCGAAAGAATCTGTATGCAGATTCTTTACCATCTGAGCCACCAGTAAGCTCCTAATGCTTACCCCCAATCTAAATCATGGATCTCGATTTTACATTCTAATGCTGATTTCCCTTCAAGCCATGTCAAAACACTGGCTGAAATACTGACTATGTTTATACAATTGAAATAACAAGACTACAACACAGTTAAAAGAATTATTTCCATGATTCTCACAACTTTGCTCCTAAAAATAAGATTGTTTTGTTTCTCTTTTCCAAGCGGTGTAAACACTAACATCAACTATGCTCAAGACACTTATTTCATGGAAAGAAGAATTGGCATGGGGTGTTTAAAAACCATAAAATTTAACACATATAAAATCATAAAATTTAATATTTATAAAATCATAAAATTTAATGCATATAAAACCCTGGACTAGAACTTTAAGGCAAACCTTTAAACATTAGGTAAAGGGGAGGACACAAAAGTAATCAACTTTCTACTATCTGCTCAAATTGTCTCAATTGTCCCTTCTATATTTGATTTTTTTTCCAACTAGTCCATAAACTCTTAGACTTTTGACTCTATATGTCACCTGATGTATTATTGAGAATATAGTAAGTGAAATATTTGCTTGTCTATTATCTGATTTATTTATACATGATGAAGTAAGATTTATTTTTTTACTTCAATTTCATCCAAGTTCATAGCCCAACTATTCAGCTGAGAAGGATTGGGTCTTATATGATAAACCTTAGAATTACACTCACTTTGGCCCAGTCCCAGCTTGACTGTTTTCAGATGAGAAGCGCTGCACAAGTTGATAAACTTACAGAAGTTCTTTTTAGAAACGGGATGATTACTTATTTATTCCTGACTTTCATTTAGAAAATAAAGATTACAATATTTCCTTTCCAATATAAACTTGAGGTTTGAGATGACTTGTGCTCTAATAATAGTATTATTTCTTCTGTTATTATTTATTATGGTATGGTACAATAATAGCACTTTGGGGATTGAACTAGTGACATACTTTTATTACTTATTCTTTCTGAACAAAGACACATAATGTAGGTGAACAATACATTCTTTAAACTTTATGTCTTAATTATAGTATAGACTTAAATATCTCCTGTCAACATATCAGGAAAATTCCCTTATAAGCAAAGTAAAATAACCAAAATTAGGAAGCTATATAATGAATAATACTATTATCTAATATGAAGGCAATACTCAAATTTTATTAACTGTTTCAATAACATCGTTTACAATGATTCTCTTTTCTTTAAAACTGGAATCAAATCTATGGAAATAAATCACATTTATCACATCCCTATAGTCTCCATTAATTGTGAACCATTTCTCAATCTTTCTAACATTGCTATTATTTAAATGAACAGGTTAATATTTTTGAAGCATGTTCTTCGTCTTAGGTTTGTAGAATTATTATGGAGCCAGGGTATGCATTTTTACTGAGAATACTTTATGAATAATTTTGTGTTTATTTCACTGCATCTTATTAGGAGCATAAAGTTAGTTTGGTTCATTATCAGTGATATTAACTCTGATGAGTCAGCTCAGTAAGGTGTTAATTATTCAATTTCCCACTCTTAAAAGCTTTATTCCTTTCATGATAAATGAGTAATCTGAGAGTAGATGCTATAAACAAGTGCCCTTTAATTTTAGCAGAAATTAATGATACTTCTGTGAGTTGGTTATTAGTAGGATGACTGAAAACTGTGGATTTTTAAGCATTATTATTCCATTTATATGTATTTTTTATAATTTCTTCTTACTTTTTGATTTCCATATTATGTGTACATGTATGAATGTTAACATATGTCTATTTCCCTATACCAACAGAGTATTTTATCACATTTTGAATTTGATAAAATAATAGGTGATACAATTTTTGATAAAATAATAGGTGAAAAATTATAATAGTATTGCTTGCTTTATATATTAGGGGTCAAGGTAAAAATAGTTTCCTGGGTTTAAGTGTCATGTTTATATATTTTTAAGATTATTTTTTCATATTTCCCCACTTCTGTTTTATTGCACTTCTGTTCTTTCATGATCCTCCATTTTAAAATTCTTATTATTTCCAGATACTATTTTTTTATGACAAAAGCTTAAATTGTTGCTCTTATTTTTTGAATTTTGGTTTTGCTTAGTTTTTTTTTTTTTTTTTCCAATTCCAAACTTCTTCCCCCTTTCTAAGATGTTGGACTTAATTTCTTATTGCATATAGATTTTTAAGTCATAGGTAAAATACTTTTTTAAAATTCTTATTATTTCCAGATACTATTTTTTTATGACAAAAGCTTAAATTGTTGCTCTTATTTTTTGAATTTTGGTTTTGCTTAGTTTTTTTTTTTTTTTTCCAATTCCAAACTTCTTCCCCCTTTCTAAGATGTTGGACTTAATTTCTTATTGCATATAGATTTTTAAGTCATAGGTAAAATACTTTACCTATGTTATAAGAGAATTAACATTCATTTTCAAATTTATTTTCTTCCCAAATTTGCAGGGTTTTAGTGTTTTAGATTTTTGATACATTCAGAGTGATTCTTTTGTGTGTGGTGTGAGGGATGGATCCAGTTATTCCTGTTTCTAAAAATCTACTACAGAGAGATATTGAATAGTACTGTTCTATTGTCTAGATCAGAATTCTTTTGGTGAATTGTTTTTGTCAATATTTAGTAGTCGCAGCCTCTTTGAAAATGTGATAATAGGAGCTCTCAAAGTAAAGAGCATTTTCAGACAACATTTCTACATGTAACATCAAGAAGTTTTTAGAAACCTTTAAAGCCATTTATGAATCATGGAAATCTGTGAACCCTACTGGAACAGAAAAAGAGGGGAAATTATCATAATCTTGAGAAAATATTTTTAGAATAAGCATCTCCTTTCTATAGATGGATCCAGGGCACACAGTAGCATGGGGTAGTGAAATGCCTTATCTTACAATGCTTATGTGTTTTCATTGAATCTGGGAATAAAAAGCAATGAAATTATAAGGACATCACTGCCCTCTAGGAAACAGAGCTCAGACATTTTGCTACTGAATCCTCATATCACTTTCAAAGTAATTTCAAATATTTCTCATCAAAATACAAGTTATAGGGCTATGTATATTAAATACAAAATGTTCTAATACAAATTTGTGTGATTCTTGCAATTTGTATATAAAAGTTTTGAGTGCTGTATATTTATTTTTTAATTTTATTTTTGAAAACAAAGGGAGAAAAATCAAATCAACAAAATCAGAAATGAAAATGGAGAGATCACAAAAGACAATACAGAAACACAACAGATCATAACAGACAACTATCAGCAACTATATGCCAATAAAATGGACAACTTGGAAGAAATGTACAAATTCTTAGAGAAGGACAACTTTCCAAAACTGAACCAAGAAGAAATGGAAAATTTTAACAGACGCATAACAAGCATGGAAATTGAAACTGTAATCAGAAATCTTACAGCAAACAAAAGTCCAGGACCAGACAGCTTCACAGCTGAATTCTACCAAATATTTAGAGAAGAGCTAACACCTATCCTACTCAAACTCTTCCAGGAAATTGCAGAGGAAGCTAAACTTCCAAACTCATTCTATGAGGTCACCATCACCCTAATACCAAAACCAAATAAAGATGCCACAAAAAAGAAAACTACAGGCCAATATCACTAATGAACATAGATGCAAAAATCCTTAACAAAATTCTAGCAAACAGAATCCAACAACATATTAAAAAAATCATACATCATGACCAAGTGGGCTTTATCCCAGGGATGGAAGGATTCTTCAATATCTGCAAATCAATCAATGTAATACACAACATTGACATTGAAAAATAAAAGCCTTATGATTATCTCAATAGATGCAGAGAAAGCCTTTGACAAAATTCAACGTCTATTTATGGTAAAAACCCTCCAGAAAGCAGGAATAGATGGAACATACCTCAACATAATAAAAGCTATATATGACAAACCCACAGCAAACATTATCCTCAATGGTGAAAAATTGAAAGCATTTCCCCTAAAGTCAGGAACAAGACAAGGGTGTCCACTATCACCACTACTGTTCAACATAGTTTTGGAAGTTTTGGCCACAGCAATCAGAGCAGAAAAGGAAATAAAAGGAATCCAGATTGGAAAAGAAGAAGTAAAACTCTCACTGTTTGCAGATGACATGATCCTCTACATAGAAAACCCTAAAGACTCCACCAGAAACGTGTCCAACTCTTTGCAACCCCATGGAGAGTAGCCTACCAGTCTCCTTTGTCCATGGGATTTTCCAGGCAAGAATACTGGAGTGGGTTGCCATTTCCTTCTCCAGGAGATCTTCCTGACCCAGGGATTGAACCCGGGTCTCCCACATTGTAGGCAGACACCTTACCGTCTGAGGCACCAAGGAAGTCCTAATCAATGAATATAGCAAAGTTGCAGGATATAAAATCAACACACAGAAATCCCTTGCGTTCCTATACACTAACAATGAGAAAACAGAAAGAGAAATTAAGGACACAATTCCATTCACCATTGCAATGAAAACAATAAAATACTTAGGAATATATCTACCTAAAGAAACAAAAGGCCTATATATAGAAAAATATAAAACACTGGTGAAAGAAATCAAAGAGGACACAAGTGGAGAAATATACCGTGTACATGGATCGGGAGAATCAATATAGTGAAAATGAGTATACTATCCAAAGCAATCTATAGATTCAATGCAATCCCTATCAAGCTACCAATGGTATTTTTCATAGAACTAAAACAAATAATTTCACAATTTGTATGGAAATACAAAAAAACCTCGAATAGCCAAAGCAGTCTTGAGAAAGAAGAATGTAGCTGGAGGAATCAACCTGCCTGACTTCAGGCTCTACTACAAAGCCACAGTCATCAAGACAGTGTGGTACTGGCACAAAGATAGAAATATAGATCACTGGAACAAAATAGAAAGCCCAGAGATAAATCCATGCACCTATGGACACCTTATCTTCGATAAAGGAGGCAAGAATACACAGTGGAGAAAAAATAATCTCTTTAACAAGTGTTGCTGGGAAAACTGGTCACCCACTTGTAAAAGAATGAAATTAGAACACTTTCTAACATCATACACAAAAATAATCTCAAAATGGATTAAAGATCTAAATGTAAGACCAGAAACTATAAAACTCCTAGAGGAAAACATAGGCAAAACACTCTCCAACATAAATCACAGCAGGATCCTCTATGACCCACCTCCCAGAATATTGGAAATAAAAGCAAAAATAAACAAATGGGACCTAATGAAACTTAAAAGCTTTTGCACAACAAAGGAAACTATAAGCAAGGTGAAAAGACAGCCTTCAGGATGGGAGAAAATAATGGCAAATGAAGCAACTGACAAAGAATTGATCTCAAAAATATACAAGCAACTCCTGTAGCTCAATTCCAAAAAAATAAACGACCCAATCAAAAAATGGGCCAAACTAAGTAGACATTTCTCCAAAGAAGCCATACAGATGGATAACAAACACATGAAAAGATGCTCAACATCTCTCATTATCAGAGAAATGCAAATCAAAACCACAATGAGGTACCATTACACGCCAGTCAGGATGGCTGCTGTCCAAAAGTCTACAAGCAGTAAATGCTGGAGAGGGTGTGGAGAAAAGGGAACCCTCTTGCATTGTTGGTGGGAATGCAAACTAGTACAGCCATTATGGAGAACAGTGTGGAGATTCCTTAAAAAACAGTAAATAGAACTGCCATATGACCCAGCAATCCCACTGCTGGGCATACACATTGAGGAAATCAGAATTGACAGAAACACGTGCACCCCAATGTTCATTGCAGTACTGTTTATAATAGCCAGGACATGGAAGCAAGCTAGATGTTCATCAGCAGGTGAATGGATAAGAAAGCTGTGGTACATATACACAATGGAATATTACTCAGCCATTAAAAAGAATACATTTGAATCAGTTCTAATGAGATGGATGAAACTGGAGCCCATTATACAGAGTGAAGTAAGCCAGAAAGAAAAACACCAATGCAATACTAAGACATATATATGGAATTTAGAAAGATGGTAATAATAACCCTGTATGCGAGACAGCAAAAGAGACACAGATGTTTAGAACAGTCTTTTGGACTCTGTGGGAGAGGGCGAGGGTGGGATGGTTTGGGAGAATGGCATTGAAACATGTATATTATCATATGTGAAATGAATCGCCAGTCCAGGTTCAATGCATGATACAGGGTGCTCAGGGCTGGTGCACTGGGATGACCCAGAGGGATGGATGGCAAAACCAATACAATATTGTAGAGTAATTAGCCTCCAATTATAATAAATAAATAAAAAAAAGAGAAAGAATACAAATGTATGTCTTTATTGAAATTTTAATGCTTGAGGGAAGTATGTCTGACATTGGAAAACAATTCAGAGCATTTGTGAGTTGTGAGAATACAACAGAATACAGAAAAGTGAAAAAAAGGAAAAGACACTTGTATCTCTAGGAGTTTCTGCATTAATAAACATTTATTTACAACTAACCTCTGGAAAGTATGGGAGTAAGTGATATTAATCTCCTAGGAGGATTTCCTTCTTGGTCAGTATTATATTTTGAATATTGAATATTTAAATATTAACATAAATCTAGAAATAAAAATCTGTCAATTCAGGATTTATCTTATATGTATATGCTAATTTTAAAATTTATTTTTAAAATTTTCTATTACTTCTTTTTATTTAAAATTTCTACTTTCCTAGTCAACCAGTATCATTTATGAACTGCTTTTTTTTTTTTTTTTTTTAATCTTTAGTTAAATAAGCATATGTTGGAAGCTGGTTTTTGATCAATAATTTGTCTTGTTAGTGAGTTCTGCAGTAGATAACAGACTAAGTCAATAAAAAATAATATTGAAAGTATCAGCTTTTCCTTATGTGAATACAATTTCTTGGTTTCTTCCAGGTAACCAGAGTTCTATTCAGCTAAAGTTGTACCATATATGTACTGGCCTATTAAATAATTTCAATGTATGTGCACTTGCTAAACAGAAACTATTTTTTACAATGACTTTCATATAATATATCTTTAAGAATCACCCTCACAGGTAAACTGAAATCTAACTTTAAAAAAAGATACATATACAAATATGATACATTTATTTTTCTTTTTTATGCTTATGAAGTATAATAGAAAAAGTTAACTAGATCCAGTATGTCCAAACCCCTCAAGCAATTAGCTTTGACAGTTGAATAATTTTGACGGTGTGATTCTTAACACTTTGTTTTTGTTTGACTCGACAGATTCTACAATGCAGCTACGGAAAACATACTTTGTAGTAACCAATTCCTTGATCTCAGAACTCCAATCAAGTCACCCCTGCAGTGTGTTGCACTGTGTGGCTGCAGTCATCATGTGCAGTGATTTTTGCCCCCCCCCCCAAAAAAAATAAAGCCTGTCACTGTTTCCACTGTTTCTCCATCTATTTGCCATGAAGTGATGAGACCAGATGCCATGATCTTAGTTTTCTGAATATTGAAATTTAAGCCAACTTTTTCACTCTCCTCTTTCACTTTTATCAAGAGGCTCTTTAGTTTTTCTTCACTTTCTGCCATAAGGGTGGTGTCATCTGCATATCTCAGGTTACTGATATTTCTCCCGGCACTCTTGATCAATCTTGATTCCAGCTTGTGCTTCATCCAGACCAGTGTTTCTCATGATGTACTCTGCATATAAGCTAAATAAGCACAGTGACAATATACAGCCTAGATGTACTCCTTTTCCTATTTGGAACCAGTCTGTTGTTCCATGTCCAGTTCTAACTGTTGCTTCCTGACCTGCATACAGATTTCTCAAGAGGCAGGTCAGGTGGTCTGATATTCCCATCTCTTTAAGAATTTTCCACAGTTTATTGTGATCCACACAGTCAAAGGCTTAGGTGTAATCAATAAAGCAGAAATATGTTTTTCTGGAACTCTTTTGCTTTTTCAATGACAGAACTGATGTTGGCAATTTGATCTCTGGTTCCTCTGCCTTTTCTAAATCCAGCTTGAACATCTGGAAGCTCACAGTTCACGTATTGTTGAAGCCTGCTTGGAGAATTTTGAGCATTACTTTGCAAGCATTTGAGATGAGTGCAACTGTGTGATAGTTTGAGCATTCTTTGGTATTGCCTTTCTTTTTTTTTTTTAATTAATTAATTTATTTTTTCAGTGGGTTTTGTCATACATTGACATGAATCAACAATAGATTTACACGTATTCCCCATCCCGATCCCCCCTCCCACCTCCCTCTCCACCCGATTCCTCTGGGTCTTCCCAGTGCACCAGGCCCGAGCACTTGTCTCATGCATCCCACCTGGGCTGGTGACCTGTTTCACCATAGATAATATACATGCTGTTCTTTCGAGACATCCCACCCTCACCTTCTCCCACAGAGTTCAAAAGTCTGTTCTGTACTTCTGTGTCTCTTTTTCTGTTTTGCATATAGGGTTGTCGTTACCATCTTTCTAAATTCCATATATATGTATTAGTATGCTGTAATGTTCTTTATCTTTCTGACTTACTTCACTCTGTATAATGGGCTCCAGTTTCATCCATCTCATTAGAACTGGTTCAAATGAATTCTTTTTAATGGCTGAGTAATATTCCATGGTGTATATGTACCACAGCTTCCTTATCCATTCATCTGCTGATGGGCATCTAGGTTGCTTCCATGTCCTGGCTATTATAAACAGTGCTGCGATGAACATTGGGGTGCACGTGTCTCTTTCAGATCTGGTTTCCTCAGTGTGTATGCCCAAAAGTGGGATTGCTGGGTCATATGGCAGTTCTATTTCCAGTTTTTTAAGAAATCTCCACACTGTTCTCCATAGCGGCTGTACTAGTTTGCATTCGCACCAGCAGTGTAAGAGGGTTCCCTTTTCTCCACACCCTCTCCAGCATTTATTGCTTGTAGACTTTTGGATAGCAGCCATCCTGACTGGCGTGTAATGGTACCTCATTGTGGTTTTGATTTGCATTTCTCTGATAATGAGTGATGTTGAGCATCTTTTCATGTGTTTGTTAGCCATCTGTATGTCTTCTTTCAAGGATGCCCACTCTCACCACTACTATTCAACATAGTGTTGGAAGTATTGGCCACAGCAATCAGAGCAGAAAAAGAAGTAAAAGGAATCCAGATAGGAAAAGAAGAAGTGAAACTCTCGCTGTTTGCAGATGACATGATCCTCTACATAGAAAACCCTAAAGACTCTTCCAGAAAATTACTAGAGCTAATCAATGAATATAGTAAAGTTGCAGGATATAAAATTAACACACAGAAATCCCTTGCATTCCTATATACTAACAATGAAAAAACAGAAAGAGAAATTAAGGAAACAATACCATTCACCATTGCAACAAAAAGAATAAAATAGTTAGGAATATATCTACCTAAAGAAACAAAAGACCTATACATAGAAAACTATAAAACACTGATGAAAGAAATCAAAGAGGACACAAACAGATGGAGAAACATACCATGCTCATGGATTGGAAGAATCAATATTGTCAAAATGGCTATTCTACCCAAAGCAATCTATAGATTCAATGAAATCCCTATCAAGCTACCAACGGTATTTTTCACAGAACTAGAACAAATAATTTCACAATTTGTATGGAAATACAAAAAACCTCGAATAGCCAAAGTAATCTTGAGAAAGAAGAATGGAACTGGAGGAATCAACCTGCCTGACTTCAGACTCTACTACAAAGCCACAGTCATCAAGACAGTATGGTACTGGCACAAAGACAGAAATATAGATCAATGGAACAGAATAGAAAGCCCAGAGATAAATCCATGAACTTATGGACACCTTATCTTTGACAAAGGAGGCAAGGATATACAATGGAAAAAAGACAACCTCTTTAACAAGTGGTGCTGGGAAAAGTGGTCAGCCACTTGTAAAAGAATGAAACTAGAACACTTTCTAACACCATACACAAAAATAAACTCAAAATGGATTAAAGATCTAAATGTAAGACCAGAAACTATAAAACTCCTAGAGGAGAACATAGGCAAAACACTCTCTGACATAAGCCACAGCAAGATCCTCTATGACCCACCTCCCAGAATATTGGAAATAAAAGCAAAAATAAACAAATGGGACCTAATGAAACTTAAAAGCTTTTGCACAACAAAGGAAACTATAACTAAGGTGAAAAGACAGCCCTCAGATTGGGAGAAAATAATAGCAAATGAAGCAACAGACAAAGGATTAATCTCAAAAATATACAAGCAACTCCTGCAGCTCAATTCCAGAAAAATAAATGACCCAATCAAAAAATGGGCCAAAGAACTAAACAGACATTTCTCCAAAGAAGGTATTGCCTTTCTTAGGGATTGGAATGAAAACTGACCTTTTCCAGTCCTGTGGCCACTGCTGAGTTTTCCAAATTTGTTGGCATATTGAGTGCAGCACTTTCACAGCATCATCTTTTAGAATTTGAAATAGCTCAACTGGAATTCCATCACCTCCACTAGCTTTGTTTGTAGTGACGCTTCCTAAGGCCCACTTGACTTCACATTCGAGGATGTGAATTTCTGTCATTATTTCTCAGATATTCTTTCTTCATTTTTCTCTCACTCCTCTTCTTCTGAGATTAAATGTGTATGTTGTTATGTTAGATGGTCTAGCCTAAGCGTGGTTCATTTTACTTAATTCTTTTTTCTTTTTGCACTTTAGAGTAAATAATTTCAACTCACCTATCTTCAAATTCATAGATTCTTTCTTTTACTTAAGCAAACATGTTCTTGAAACTCTCTAGTAAGTTTTTCACTTCAATTATTGTACTTTTCAGCTCCAGATTCTTATTTAGTTTCTTTTATACTTTATATCTCCTTACTGAAATTCCCTATTTGTTCACATTTCATTCTCTTGGCTTCCTTTAACTCTTTGTCCATGGTTTCTGTTAGACTTTGTGCATATTTAAGATATCTGATTTAAGTTCAATGTTTATTTCCACAGGGGCATTTATGTTATTTTTTCCTCTGGCAACCCTTATTAATGTTTCATTTTATGCTTTCCAATGTTTTATTGAAAACTTGACCTTTTGAATATTATAAGGTTGTAACTAAAAATCAGATTATTTCCTCTCCTCAAGGTTTGTTTTGTGTCTCACTTTACTCTGTGGATGTTTGTTTCTGAACTATTTTTGTGACATCTGTGTTCTCTGTCATATGTGGCCTCTGAATTCTTGTTTCTGGAGCTTGTGTCCAGCTAGTGTTTTGATAAAGATTTTAATCAACACCAGGAGCCATAAAAAGATTAATATATGGAAAAGAAAAAGAACAAAGGAAACTTTTCTAGTCCCTGAAAACTGGTTCTATGCTTGGCCACATAACCAGTCTATTTTTTTTTTTTTAAACTTTTTGCTTTGTAATGGAGTATAGCTGGTTAACAATGTTATGGAAGTTTCAGATATACAGCAAAGGGACTCAGCCACACATACATGTATCATTCTCCCTTAACACCCCTCCCTTCCAGGCTGCCACCCAATACTGAGCAGAGTTTCTGTGCTATAGAGTAGGACACTGTTGGTTATTCATTTTAAATATAGCAGCAACATGGATGCAGTTAGAGATAGCCAGTCAATTTTTTATTTACAAATCCACATTAGCTTTCAATTCTTGCTTTCACTGAGTCCAGAGATCAGCCAGCTATTGGTGGAAACTTAGTGTCTTTCTGATCTTTTATAAAAAAGTATCCTACTTTGGGCATACATGTGGTTTTGTTATATATGTGCTTTTGAGTGCCTTAATTTCCCATAGACACTTTCTTCCCTACTTTTCCCTCAGACTTTCAGAGCTCTTATTTGCCTAAACTGCAATACTTTGTTCCAGGGGCTGCAAGTGGGTTTTTGTCTTCTTATGTTTTCAAGGAATTCTCAACACTTTTTCAAACTTTCTGGATTCTGATTTAGTTGAAACAAAATAAGCTCTTAGTATTACCTCTTTAAGTAGTCCCCAGACAAGAGTAGAACAGACAAGCACAATTTATTGAATGTAAGGTTGATTCTACTCCCTTCAGAACCAGTGACAAGCATCTCATACTAGAAACACAGGCTTCCATTCTTAAGGTCATCACTAAGTGAAGGACGGGCTTGGGAAAAGAACAAGTACAAGGTCACAAGCAGAAGGGGGCAACAGAGGATGAGTTGATTGGATGGTATCATTGACTCAATGGACATGAGTTTGAGCAAACTCCAGGAGATAGTGAAGGACAGGGAAGCCTGGTGTGCTGCAGTCCATGGTGTTGCAAAGAGTTGGGCACAACTGAGTGACTGAACAGCAACAGCAACCAGGTCACAAGGATTCTGTACTATCTGAAGTTGTCTTTGTATTGATTCAGCATTGTCTTGTTTCCTGTAAACCTCTGACTGCTTTCCAGAATTCTAACAAACTTTATTCACAGAATGTTTTGCTGGATTTTTTGATGTTTTATGGAAGCATAGGACTGTTACGTTACATCCTAGACGTTGCCCCTGTTTTTTGTTTTTGTTTTTAAGTGGAGGGCTATTTGTGAGCTTTTTATTTACCTCCCACCTTATCCACCATTTGCCTTATCTCTTGTATGATACTTGCACTATTTAATCATAAATGGTTATGGATAGGAGCAGTAAGGAAACATTGCTGATTAGGCCTGTTGGACTACAAAAACCTATTATACTCTTTTGGAAATATAATTGTCAAGTTTGCTTTTTAAAATTGAAGTTTATTTTTAAAAATTTGAACTATAAAATAGAAACACATATCTGTTCAGTTCAGTTGCTCAGTCGTGTCCAACTCTTTGCAACCTCATGAACTGTAGCATGCCAGGCTTTTCTGTCCATCACCAACTCCCGGAGCTTGCTCAAACTCAAGTCCACGGAGTTGGTGATGCCACACAGTTTTCCCTAGTTCCTGCATAAATTAACATAAACATGCCCCTTCTTTCTTTTTAATCTCGGAGAATTAGCTGTACACCTTATCTTCAAAGACCTCTGCTTTTCATCTACTTTCTTCCATTGTTCCTTGGGTTTCAAAATAATTTGCTGTTGCTTTGGTTGCTAAGTTATGTCTGACTCTTTTGCAACCCCATGTGTTATAGCCTGCCAGGCTCCTCTGTCCATGGGATTCTCCAGGCAAAAATACTGGAGTGGGTTGCTATTTCCTACTCTAGGGGATCTTTCCAATCCTAGGATCGAACCTGAGCCTCTTGTGTCTTCTGCTTTGACATGTGAACTCTTTAACACTGGAGCAAACTGGGAAGCCCCATAATATACTCCAAAGCTTTAAATAAGTAATCAGATTTTTTTTTTTTTCTTTTGAGTAAGTTTTAGAATTCTGAATGTCTCTTTTTGAATCATTGTAACAAAAACTAATAAATTTTAATAAAAATTTTATTATTCTTAAAAGTTGGATAAAAATCCTTTTAAAACTAAACTTATTTCTTTACAGAAGGAATTAGCCCTGCCTAGAATTCTGCTTTTTGGCTTAAATAAAAATGTAATATTGTCTTAAATCATAGGTGACATGATCTGATAATGTTTTATTTACTTAGTTTTTAAATCTTAGGAGATCACTACATTTTAAAATAAGCAGTTTATGTCACTGTAAATAAGAAATTTATATTTTCATTTAAAAAATATTTAATTCTTAAAAGTACACACATACACACAGACATATATACATAGGGCTTCCCTGGTGTCTCAGTGGTAAAGAATCCACCTGCCTATGCAGGAGATGTGGGTTCTGATCTCTGAGTCAGGAAGACCCCCTGGAGTAGGGAATGGCAACCCACTCCAACATTCGTGCCTAAGAAATCTCATGGACAGAGAAGTCTGGCTGGTTACAGTTCAAGGGATTGCAGAAGAGTCGGACGTGACTTAGCAACTAAACACACACATGTACACACAGGACGTTTTATTAATCAACACATTTACTATTATACATAAGAAAGGGAAAGTGAAAAATGAAAGTGTTAGTCTCAGTTGTGTCCAACTCTTTGTGACCACATGGACTGTAGCCTGCCAGGCTCCTCTGTTCATAAAATTCTCCAGGCAAGAACAGGGGAGTGGGTAGCCATTCTTTTCTCCAGGGACCTTCCTGACCTAGTAATGGAACCTGGGCTTCCCACATTGCAAGTGGATTATTTACCATCTGAGCCACCAGGGAAGCCCCACAATACATAAGAGTTATCAGTAATTATTTCTTAGTTTGATTTGTTAAATATTCCTAGTATTTTCTATTTCTCAGACAGAGTAAAATATTAATTTATTTACTTTATTTTACTATTATTTCAATAGTCTTTCAGGAATTGTGTAAAGCCATGGAACACAAAAAAATAAAACTTAATGTTCATTCTAATTTATTAGTTATCTGACATCATGGATACATTATGGATTTATTGCTGCTAATTTGGATGTACCTTTCAGGACTAGATTATTATTTCAGTTTGAAACACATGAGATTTAGGTAATCACCATTCCCAGGTGACATAAGGGTAAAGAATCTACCTACAACTGCCAGAGATGCAAGATTCCTGGGTTGGGAAGATACCCTGGAGTAGAAAATGACAATGCACTCCAGTATTCCTGGTTGGGAAATCCCACAGATAGAGGAGGCTGGTGGGCTACAGTTGGTAGGGTTCCAAAGAGTTGGACACAAATGAGTGAGTGCACACACACACACACACACCACACACACACACACACACTTTTATATTTTAAAGCTTCTTCTTTTCATATTTCTCAAATGAATTTTGTAGCCTTGAGAAAAGTCACCAAAAGGATAATTCTTGGCTCTCTGTGGAAACCAAGAACTTCAAGCAAAAAATACTAATTAGGATTAAATTGCTAATATATACCTCAGGCATCATCCTTTAAAAAACAATTTTTTGTAAACAAATGAAAGAAAAAAGCACACTAAGCATTTACATTTTTTTTACCTTAAACTATGTGCTTAAAATATACTTTAAAATAAAATACGACTCCTCTGAAGGAATTGTCACAGTGTAAAAAGTAAATAAAAGTACAGAAGGAAAATATTGATCAAAACATTTAATATTAATAATCTATGACATCAGGAGGCCTATTTTTGTTTGCAGATATTGCTATAACAATTGTGAGGGTAGATGGTGCAATCTTTTTTGAGTTTTCACTAAATTTAGGTATTGCAGAGATGGCTAATGTCACTTCACATGTACTTTTAGTGTGGTATAATCAGTGGATGATTGTGAATAGAGTTATCAATAACAACTTTATCCCCAGGGATAAACTAAGACAACAACAAAACATTATGGTAAGGTTAAATTAACTCTCCAGTATTGCATGGAAAGTTCCTCTGAAGCCAAATCACTAAGGGCCAAGTGCCAATATCTGATTAAAATCTGGAGATGGCCGACAGGGGCTGGTTGAGTAGGGATACACCGGGCTGAGATAAGTGGAGCCCTGGACAAAGGAGACAGATTAGCATTTAGAATGGTGGTACTCATTTCTGTCAATCTGATTGTTAACAGGGATTACTTGAGAACACAACAGAGAAAACTCATGCAGTGAAAAGGATTAGAAGATTTGCTGCAGCCAGACTCTTGCCACTTTTGCCTTGCTGCTGCTGCTGCTGCTATTAGTAGCCTTATTCAATGTTTTTGTGAATTCTATTTCTAATATTTAAAAACATATTCCCATTTCAAGGTCATTATATATTTTTATAAAGAGGTATAATGTATAACCATACTTTACTATTTTCCAAAAAGTTCAGGTAAACTTTAATTAATAGTTCACATAATTTTTATATGTTGCAAGGGAAGTTTTGAGATTGCACTGTATTTTGACAACTGGAGTGTTTTTTAATTAAAAATAATCAAATTCTTAAAATTTCATTTTTTGAAAAGATATCAACTCATGCTTAGAAAGTATCTAATTCAGTCTCAAACATGGTATGCAGATTCCTGTGTATAGTCTCAGGTAAGTAGCAGTCCAAATGCTGCCTAAACACATTCAGAGACAGAAAAGTCAAGATTTAAATGGACAGTTCATTTCTTCTTCAGAAAGCTCTGCTTTTTAGAAAATCCTACTGTACTGAATCAAAATTTAAGTTCCCATAATCCCTACTCATTGATGTTAGCTCTGCCCTTTAGAATTAAATGAGAAACTAACTTCTATTTATATATATGCAAATGTTGGAACAGATGCTCTATTATTTCTTCTAGGCCAAAGAGAATTACTTTTTTAAACTTATTTTTTATAGTTTGTATGCCATGGCTTATAGTTTCATCACCTACACATGTATGTGCCAATAATATTGTTTACTTTTGCTTTAGCATCATATAAAACCATCTAATTATGTGAAGTATTCTGCACTTTACTTTCATGAATTACTGCATCTCTAATGTTCTTCTATATTGGTTAAATGTAATTTAGTTATTACATTTTTCTTGCTGTATCATATTGCATCATGTGAATATACAATATCTTGCCATCTTTGTAGTTACAAGAACAGTTTTCAAGTTTTTGCATTTATGCAGAGTGATTCTGTATATTTGGGTACACTGTGCAAGGCTTTCTGCTTGATATAAACCTAGAAGTGTAACGTGCAATTGCTAGGTCTTTGGCTAAGCCAATATTCAGTGAATATGGAGTCTGAGCTTCATATGGAATATTATCCATTATCAGCTGCTGATCGCTAAGTCAACAATGCTTCAATTTTGCTATTTCTGTGAGTATATCTGTATTTCAAAATAAGTGTAACAGTGTTCACTAAAACTTAGGGAGAAAATGTCCACAGGAATGATGCAACATTACAATCCATGACTCTACACTTTTAAACAAATGGGGAATCTTTTATGATAGAAAGGCTTCTTTTGAATAATACTTAAGTGACATGATACTCTATTATTAAAGTAAGAAAAAAGCCACAAAATAATTTCTTCAAAACATACTGAAATTGAAAAGGTTAAAGGATACTAAGCCACATAGATCAGGGCTTCATGATCTATGATCTTCTTCATGCAAATTTCTTCTCCTTTACATTGTTCTTTTCTTTCCTGAGACATAGTCCACTCACTGCTATGTTTCATACTTTCACTATCTAATCAATAATTTATTGAAAATAATATATTGAAATTTACTGAAAATAAAAGCCATTGAATAGAATGAGGTCAAAGACAAAGTTCTTTATTAAATGCCTTCATGCTGATACTGACCTATTCGTTAACATCCTAAAGACATTCATAGGAAAAGAACCTATTCATAGGAACTGCCTGTTAAATTAGCGAAGCATATTGTAAGATAGACAATATTTTAAATTTTTCCAGTGAGGAATCTAACAAATGCTCTAGCTAAATTCAGCATTCATTATTTTAAAAATAGGGCCGTGATTTTCAAGCCTAATATGTAACAATTGAATATGCTCTGGAGTATTTATTCTTAAGGAACACATTCTGATTCTTGGATCTTCACTAAACTAGATACCTGAATAAAGCTTCTAATAAGTCATTGTATTTCTTATGAATTGCTATAACAATTTTCAATTTTAAAAATTTCTTAGTTTTGAAAATCTGGACACCTGCCAACTTGCCTCCTAATACCTTTTATGCAAGATTTACAAAGATTTGCCAGCAACCATTTATCAGACTGATCTAAAATATTATTTAAGGTTGTGGAATTAAAGATCATGGGGGAAAGACTATTTGAAATGGCTATATCAATTCAAAATATATTAATATATCATCTTCTATGTAGGTCCTTCCCTTTGGTCCAATCATAGAATATGTATATGTAGTAACAATACAAGATCTCCATCTTTGAGATATTTTATTAAGTGAAAAAGAGGAGCATAATATATAGAATGGGATAACTACATTTATAGATACAGATATGCATTGATCATAATAGTGTCTCATTGCCTTTTCGGAAGAGTTGAGAATAAATTATGACAAGAGAATATTTAAATGTTTGAATTCTTTGTGAAAGAATGAGAAATTTATAATTGAATGTCAATTGCTATAAATTCCACTTCAGCATTAAATTTAAATGCAAAATAGTATTTGGATGATTCAAAAGTGCTCAAAAAGCAAGTTAAATGAGGGTAGGATTGTAAAAAATAGAGTACATAGAATTTTATGGAAAAATGAGAAAAAAAAGAAAACAAGATTGACCAAAACAGATTCATTGAGTCTAGAATCAAGAAGAAATAATTAAATTTTAAAATAAAGGGAAGCATTTTCTTTACTTATAGATGAAGGGTGTGGAATCCATCTTTATGGAATTAATTGTAAAATAAGATGCAGATTTGATAGTTGCTTCAGTATTAAAATGAATAAGATCCTGCACTCCAGTATTCATAACAGTGTTATTTACAATAGCCAATAATATAAGCAATCCAAGTGTTCATCAACAGATGAATGGATAAAGAAGATGTGGTGTATATATGTATTTGTACTATATGTAGGTATGTATATACATATATATATGCATATATGCCAATGTATAGTATATATATGTGTGAGTGTGTATATATATACACCAATATTAATGTATATATATGTATATATACATATACCAATTTATAATAGAATGGTACTCAGCAAAATGAAATTATGCCATGTACAAAAAACTGGATGAACCTAGAAAGTATTATGCTTAATAAAATTGGTCAGACAAAGACAAGAGTATGTCATCACTTATATGTAGAAACTAAAAAATAAAGCAAATGTGTATAACAAGACAGAAACAGACCTACAGTATAGAGAACAAACTAGTGGATACCATTGGTGAGAGGGAAGGAGAGAGAGGCAAGATAAGGTTATGGGATTAAGAGAAACAAATATATATCTATATATAATATAGATATTTTATATCTATATAAAATAGATAAGTAACAAGGGTATATTGCACAACACAGGGAAATATAGCCATTATTTTGTAATAACTTTAAATGAATTATAACCTATAAAAATATTGAATCACAATGTTGTACACTTGCATAATATAATATTGTATCAATTATACTTGAATTTAAAAAGCCCAGAAGATTCTAAGATATAGGTAGAATTTTAGAAGAAATTAACAAACTAATTACATGTGTATGTTACTATCCTTATGCACATTGGAATTGTTATTAAGGCACTAATTATTATTAACAAGAAATAGTCTCTCAGTAGTCTCTATAAGATCCTTTTCAAAAGTTGCATTAGTCTTCAGCATCATTAAATTTTTGCTGTGTGACATACATATTATACTTTCCTTTTGATACCTGCTTTCATGTTAAAATGTAAAACATATCAGACATATATTTTCAAGTATGTCAAAATTAATCAATACAAACTTAATTTTTATTTATTTGTGTGTCCAATCTTATTAAATCTAAATGTTCCTAGGTAGAAAAATATACATAAGAATAGCTACCCTAATTACATATTTTAATGGTATTTTTATGTTTGAAATTAAGACTATCTTTAAACCAATTAAACATCATCCAATTTTAAACAAATGCTTTCTGTTTTTATTTTATCCTTATAAATGCACATGCAGGAAAACAACAAATTCTTTGTGATTATCACTAACATTGATAATTCCATTAACCATTTAAAACAACTGTTACATTGAAACTACTGAACTACTGAACTTAACCAGTAATTTCCTACTCTAATAGTCCATTCTTCATTGTTTTAAATTAAGTACTGAGAATTTGCTTTTGTAAGACACTCTACTAGGCAATATGTAGAATAAAATAATGAGTCTTAAAGTCATTGCCATTATAGGCTAAGGAGAGAAAAATATACCTAAATATTAACACAATATCAAGTGATTCAGTTACAAGTAGTAAAAATTAGAAATTCAATCATAAACAGAAAATGATTAAGCATGGAAAATTAACCAGTATTTAGCTATACATGAAATATAGAATAATTCATTTAACACTAAAGCCATACAATATGTAATTTGATATCCTTTAGATTTTTAAGGCTATTAAATGCTTTGAAATTGTCTGAGTTCATCATTGCAAAATTTAATTACCATTATTCAACATATATACAAGACTGGACTTTGGAATGAGATTCAGCGTTGATATTGCCTTTAAAAACTATGTGAATTTTTGCAGGTGAATCTTTTCAAAGATTAGTTTTTTAAAAAGTGAAAAATATATAGTATGTGTTTTGAAGTGGTCTTGTGACAATTAAAGAAAATCACGTCCAAATCCCTCATCCCTCTGTCTGAGCCAGAGTAAGCACTCAGGAAATTAGATATTGCTATTACTATTCCTGTCACTAATGAAAATTAAAAATAATTCAATATTAGGCCATAGAACTTTGGAGAGGATAGAGTTTGCCTACATAGCTCAAGGCATAGGAATGTCAATTTTTATTAAAATGGATTATATATCTATATGTTGCTGATGCATTTTAATGCACAAGAAATAAACTTTATGTATTTCATGAAATGTATTATTAATCATTTGAAACATGGTGGTGACCGTCAATTGTCTCTTATACTGGGGAAAAGAAACTCATTTACATTTTTCCACTTGCTGTTCTGCCTATATATGAAATACTTCTCATTTGAGAAACTCACTACTCACTAGTTTTACATTTTAGTGGCCAAGTAAAAGCAACCATAGCTCTGTAAAAATCCCTTCTTTGCAAGTCTTTCCACCCTTTTCCTGAAAATTCTCAATATGCATATGAAGATGTTCTTTTTTAAATTCAGTCTTAGATTTATTTTTTTTTTTAATTTCTCTGGAAGGAAAATATTTCGGGTAATATTTTATTTTATTTGGTAATAAATGAATCTAACATGGAGTTTCTCTATGTGACCTGCTGCATATAAGGCATCTCTGGATTTCCAAGACAAGGAAGATGAGGAAACAACAAGGAAAGAGAAGCAGAGAAAGGAGACAACAACTACTGATCACCCATTCTTATCCTTGTTTTTATTCTTAACTAAGAGCAGTCAAATTATTCTTTAATTCATTGTAACATCACCAAGATATCATCCATTTCTCTAGTAATAGGTTTTCCTGACAAAACACTTTGTCCCAAAGCTGTGACAGAAATGCATTTAAAGGACTATTGAGTTAATATTTTAGAAAAGGAGATAAAATGTCCTTTCCTTTCCTCTGAAAGGATTGCCTTTCAGATCTATCAAATGAAGAAGAATATTTAGTTTTAATAATCTCTGCAGGTAGGTTAAGATCACAAATTTGTTTCTATCTTCTTCTTCTTGTTTGAATCTTTTTATTTTATCTTCTTTTAAAGATGCATGAAGTTGTTCTGAAAGCATGACAAGCGTTGGAGACAATCAAATCTGTAGTGCAATTAGACTTTACTATTCTTCTAACCATTGGAGAAGGCAATGGCAACCCACTCCAGTACTCTTGTCTGGAAAATCCCATGGATGGAGGAGCCTGGTAGGCTGCAGTCCATGGGGTTGCTAGGAGTCGGACACGACTGAGCAACTTCACTTTCACTTTTCACTTTCATGCATTGGAGAAGGAAATGGCAACCCTCTCCAGTATTCTTGCCTGGAGAATCCCAGGGACGGGGGAACTTGGTGGGCTGCCGTCTATGGGGTCGCATAGAGTCAGACACACTGAAGTGACTTAGCAGCAGCGGCAGCAGCATTCTTACCATTATGATATTTCAAGAGATTGCCTAAAATTCTAGTTTAGACAAATGCTTTGCTAACAAAATAGTTGTAGTGAAAATTTTACAAACATGTTGCTTCAGGGTTAATAATAGTGTTTTTCTTCTAGCACATTATGACTTCTATTCAAATGAAAATATCTGAAGAGTAAAATGTACTGTTATCAGATTTTTGATAGAATGGTCCAAGTATTGAATGTTATTTTTAGAAGCATCAATAAATCTTCCAGCAACAACAAATCATTAATGCAGAGAAGCATGCTTTTCTTTCTTTTGTTATTTCCCTATAACCATGCAAAGTTCCTTTCATTTTCAGTTGCTAAGTGAGAAATTTCTTCAAGAAATGACACATCTCCCTCCACAACAGTGGTGAAAAAGATGTTTTTTTTCCCCTCATTAATGATATTTTCATAGCATTTTTATTCAAATCAGAATGGAAACAAGCAAAATGAAAATATTAATTCAGTAAATCTCAGGTAAGTGTGATTGAATAATTTAAAAGTCAAATAATGAAACACATTTAAAATAAAGCATCATTTCTTTTAATGTGGATCATTTATAAAGTCTTTATTGAATTTATTATAACATTGCTTCTCTTTTATTTTTTTATTTTTATTTTTTTGGCTGCAAGGCATGTGGGATCTTAGCTCTCCAAACAAGGATCATACTTGCACCACCCCCTGCATTGGAAGGTGAAATCTTAACCACTGGACCACCACAGAAGTCCCATGAAATATAAAGAATATATTCTTTAACATACCAACTCAAAAATATTTAGTGAGTACATGTTATTGACTGATATTGTAAAACTCAAGGGAGTGTAAGGATGAATTAGACATAGCTCAGATTTGAAGTGACTGACAGGTGAGAGCAACATGAAAATAGCTCAGTGTTACAGGTGTTCTGATGACATTATCTAGAGTGTAGCATATTAATGAAGAGAGTGGAAATTGGGAAAAAGCTATACTTTAGGAAAAGGGACAGAAATACTTGTGAAGACACACCTCAGAGACACAATCCCATTAACTTCTGACTTCATCAGGGTATAGGACACTTCCATCCCTACTCCACATAAATTGCCACTCTGCCAGAAAACCTCTAGGATAGAAACAGTGAACTAAAGCTGAATGATATACAAGGCATCGACTTTCTTTGCAGAGCAGCAAAAGGAACCCATAAAACCAACAGAGGAGACACAAACAAGGACCATAGAGAACAATTAAAATCTCTGGTACCTGCAGCTGTGATAACATTAACATAGTCAAACATCTAGCCACATTAATACAAATCTGCCTGAGTTTGGAGGCCTATTTACTTATTACCTTTTGACTATGCTCTTTAGCCTGAAATTCACAATCTGCAAACTATATATCTACCTTTGCCAGATGTGTTTCTTGTAGGTTGTGCTAATAAGAGAACCAAGTAGAGACTAGAAAACAGGAGAGAGTAGAAAGAACTTGCTCCTTCTTATTTACGTGTGTGTGTGTGTGTGTGTGTGTGTGTGTGTGTGTGTAAGCTTGCCCCAGAAGGAGGGGTTTGTAGTGTTAGCTGCTCAGTCATGTCTGACTCTTTGTAACCCCACGGACTGTAGCCCATCAGTTTCCTCTGTCCATGGAACTCTACAGGGAAGAATACTGAAGTGAGTTGCCATTCCCTCCTCCAGGGAATCTTCCTGACTCAGGGAAGGTTCTGGGTCTCATATTTGTTTGTTTCCTGACTCTGGGTCTCCTGCACTGCTGACAGATTCTTCACTGTCTGAGCCACCAGGATATTGGGTTCAGTTAAATTATTACACCAAGCATTTCCAGAATCAGTCTCACTGGACAGCCTCAGAATTACCAGAATATGGACAGCACCATATCAACAGACCAACCGGTTTCCTCTTCTGAGCTCCTGAATTGTCAACAGAGATCTGATTTTCTGCTGCACATTGCCTTTCACCTAATCCTCTCTGTTCTGATAACCCTAAACTTTCCCCATTGTATTACCTCAATATAGACCTTTTGTTCTATAAAAACAACAAACTGTCTCTTTATACATTAACTCCCTTTTTGGACCATCTAGTGTACATTATATTTTTCTGATTGTGTTCTGATTACATTTTTCTGACTGTGTTTGATAAACTTTCTAAAAATTGAGAAAGAAGAGCAACAACCCAATCAAGCTACAGAGGAAGATATGAAGAAACAAGTCATAGAAAAAGAAACACAAATGATGTATAAACAAATATGAGAAAATGTTCAGCTTCATTTAAACTAAGGCTAAGCAATTAACATTACCATTAGCTGAAATTTCTTCTTTAACAGATCGCTAAAACTTTGAAACTGGAAATATATACTATATATAAAGTTGTGGATCAATAGTAACCTGATGTATGTCTGATAAAAGTGCAAAACGTAACAACTCCTTTGGAGAGGAGCTTGGCATTTTCTAGCAGAGTTATCTAAGACTCTACCCTTTGATCAAGAAATCTGACTTCTAGCAATCTACTCCCAAATTACTCTGGGACAACTACGAAAAGATTAATGAACAAAAATATTCTCTGCAACTCTACTGGTAATGATAAAATTCTTGAAAATACCATACACCTAAAGGAAAAAATTGAATATATTTTTATGTAGCTACCAAAAGGAAAAAAGGTCACTGTATACTTCTATACACTATTTCCAGGATATATTGTCCAAAAAGGCAGAACAATATATTCCAAAAACTGTCTACATGAACTTAAGTATAAAAAATATTATGCAAAAATATATGTATATAAATTTATGTTGTCTGAAAAGAACAGTGAAGACATAAACCAAACTACCCCAAATGCGTACATGTAGAATCAGGGATAAAAAAAAAAGGATATCTTTTTAAATGTAACAGTTATATAGGTTTTATTCTAAATCATGCTAGTTTTACATAGTTATAAAGACAGTAATATCCAAAAGGAAAACAAAACAATTGTATTTCACACTGTAGCATAATCACTAACAATTATTTTGATGATGTTAAAACATAGTATTTTGGTTGTAAAACCTAAGAAATATCCTAAGAGAAAGATGGAAAAAACCTTAAACTGTATTGAGTAGCTGTGTTCTTAGTAATAATATTGCTATTATTGAAAAATTACCATGAATCATATGTACACATATACTATGGGTGTGTATAAGAAAATGAATTGTAAAAAAATATATCACAAGCTATGCAGTCTTTATTCTGAGTAGGAAATGATAGTATGAAGTCATGATGCATTTTCCTGACAAACATCATTTATTTTACCTATTTCTATCACTGAAAATCATGAGAAGCAATTAATTATTTGGTCACAATAAGGAACACCACCACCAAGGATGTGATCTCTAAATAGAATTTTCCACTAAAAGGAATGGAGACTCCTTGCGGGGAAAAATGGTTAGTTACAAATCTGGGTCAGGAAATATAAATATGAGCTTGCCAGAGAGCAGGAGGCTACCAAAATTCAGACAACCATCAACAATGACTGTAAAAGAGCACTTGTTGAAAAGTTAATGGAGAACATTATAATGGTCTGAGAAAATGGCAACACCTTAACCCATTCATAAATGCTAATATCATTAAAAATAAGATGGCCAGACATTGCTTCATGGTGAGAAGTAATAAAGAGTATATTGCATTACTCACGCAGTATTTTCTAGAAGAATTAAACCAGAATCTAATCAACACTGAAAACAGCACCATGCTATAAGAAATGCTAGGGGAAAAGAAACATGTTAAAGTACATCATAAAGATTGATGTCAAGTTTGAAATGTGGGGATACAGTTGAAAGATATTTCTAATATGTATATGTATAATATAATCAGGCAATCATGAATATGTATATATATTATTACATATTCATACATAAAGCCATATATTGTTTATGCAACATATGTTTTTTATACATAATAAAATTCTTCATAGAAATAATAAATACCAATTTACTATGTCATTATTTCTGAGAAGAAAGAAAAAAATCATATCAGGGAAGATTATTCACTGAACTTTACCTATGCATTAGTTTTCTTCTTGAGAAAAATTGCATCTGAATATTATCTATCCCCAATTTTAGGATTTGAGAGAGAAGTATTCTGTGTATTAGTTTCTAAGCTTTCTGGTATATTTAAAGCTTAGGGATGCAAATGACTTTGGATCAATATGCCACAAACTATGTAAATTAGCTAATATGAGATTTCTAATTTTGAAAGTTTAGAATTCCTCCAACTCTGCAGGGCTTCTTTTCCAAGCTCTAGAGTCTGTCAATGCCAACTCTTTCCTGAGTTCTCCCAGATTTAGAAATAATAGCTGCTTCTTATACTCATTATTTCTGGTTTGCATAGCTGCTTTTTCAGTTCTCCAATATCTGTTTAACAAATTATTTGTATTAAATCTTATCTATTGGCTGAAACACTTGTGTGGTTTCTATTTTCCTCACTGGATAGAGGTATATAATATTGATAGCAATAAGATTCTATAACCAAAAGATTGTTACATGGATTAAAATGATATAATGAATATAAAATACTGAGAAAAGTCCTTGTCACAGTGTAAATTACACAAATGTATTTGATATTTTAAAGTATAGTTTGGGAGGCAGGAGCCAAGATGGCGGAGGAGTAGGACGGGGAGACCACTTTCTCTCCTACAGATTCATCAAAAGAATAACTGAACGCAGAGCAAACTTCGCAAAACAACTTCTGATCGCTAGCTGAGGTCATCAGGTGCCCAGAAAAGCAGCCCATTGTCTTCGAAAGGAGGGCTGTATAGTTGGAGAAGTCCTGAGACTACAGGAAGAATAAAACTGAAATCCAGAGGCAGGAGACTTAAGCCCAAAACCTGAGAACACCAGAAAGCTCCTGACTACATGGAACTTTAAGTAATAAGTGACTGTCCAAAAGCCTCCATACCTACACTGAAACCAACCACCACCCAAGAGCCAATAAGTTTTAGAGCAAGACATACCACGCAAATTCTCCAGCAACGCAGGAACATAGCCCTGAACATCAACATACAGGCTGCCCAAGGTCACACCTAACACATAGACCCATCTCAAAACTCATTACTGCGCACTCCATTGCTCTCCAAAGAGAAGAAATCAAGTTCCACACACCAGAACACTGACGCAAGCTTCCCTAACCAGGAAATCTTGACAAGCCAATCGTCTAACCCCACCCACTGGGTTAATCCTCCACAACAAAAAGGAACCACAGACCTCCAGAATACAGAAAGCCCACTCCAGATACAGCAATCTAAACAAGATGAAAAGGCAAAGAAATACCCAACAGGTAAAGGAACATGAAAAATGCCCACCAAGTCAAACAAAAGAGGAGGAGATAGGGAATCTACCTGAAAAAGAATTTAGAATAATGATAATAAAAATGATCCAAAATCTTGAAAACAAAATGGAGTTACAGATAAATAGCCTGGAGACAAAGATTGAAAAGATTCAAGAACTGTTTAATAAAGACCTAGAAGAAATAAAAAAGAGTCAATTAAAAATGAATAATGCAATGAATGAGATCAAAAACACTTTGGAGGGAACCAAGAGTAGAATAAGGAAGGCAGAAGATAGGATAAGTGAGGTAGAAGATAAAATGGTGGAAATAAATGAAGCAGAGAGGAAAAAAGAAAAAAGAAACAAAAGAAATGAGGACAACCTCAGGGACCTCTGGGACACTGTGAAACGCCCCAACATTCGAATCATAGGAGTTCCAGAAGAAGAAGACAAAAAGAAAGGCCATGAGAAAATACTCGAGGAGATAATAGCTGAAAACTTCCCTAAAATGGGGAAGGAAATAGCCACCCAAATCCAAGAAACCCAGAGAGTCCCAAACAGGATAAACCCAAGGCGAAACACCCCAAGACACATATTAGTCAAATTAACAAAGATCAAACACAAAGAACAAATATTAAAAGCAGCAAGGGAAAAACAACAAATAACACACAAAGGGATTCCCATAAGGATAACAGCTGATCTATCAATAGAAACCCTCCAGGCCAGAAGGGAATGGCAGGACGTACTTCAAGTAATGAAAGAGAATAGCCTACAACCTAGATTACTGTATCCAGCAAGGATCTCATTCAGATATGAAGGAGAATTCAAAAGCTTTACAGATAAGCAAAAGCTGAGAGAATTCAGCACCACCAAACCAGCTCTTCAACAAATGCTAAAGGATCTTCTCTAGACAGGAAATGCAGAAAGGTTGTATAAACGTGAACCCAAAACAACAAAGTAAATGGCAACGGGACCACACCTATCAATAATTACCCTAAATGTAAATGGGTTGAATGCCCCAACCAAAAGACAAAGATTGGCTGAATGGATACAAAAACAAGACCCCTATATATGCTGTCTACAAGACACCCACCTCAAAACGAGAGACACATACAGACTAAAAGTGAAGGGCTGGAAAAAAATATTTCATGCAAACGGAGACCAAAAGAAAGCAGGAGTCGCAATACTCATATCAGATAAAATAGACTTTCAAATAAAGGAAGTGAAAAGAGACAAAGAAGGACACTACATAATGATCAAAGCATCAATCAAAGAAGAAGATATAACAATTATAAATATATATGCACCCAACATAGGAGCACCGCAATATGTACGGTAAACGCTAACGAGTATGAAAGAGGAAATTAATAGTAACACAATAATAGTGGGAGACTTTAATACCCCACTCACAACTATGGATAGATCAACTAAACAGAAAATTAACAAGGAAACACAAACCTTAAATGACACAATGGACCAGCTAGACCTAAATGATATCTATAGGACATTTCACCCCAAAACAATCAACTTCACCTTTTTCTCAAGTGCACACGGAACATTCTCCAGAATAGATCACATCCTGGGCCATAAATCTGGTCTTGGAAAATTCAAAAAAATTGAAATCATTCCAGTCATCTTTTCTGACCACAGTGCAGTAAGATTAGATCTCAATTACAGGAAAATAATTGTTAAAACTTCAAACATATGGAGGCTAAATAACACGCTTCTGAATAACCAACAAATCATAGAAGAAATCAAAATATGTATAGAAATGAATGAAAATGAAAACACAACATCCCAAAACCTATGGGACACTGTAAAAGCAGTGCTAAGGGGAAGGTTCATAGCATTACAGGCTTACATCAAGAAACAAGAAAAAAACCAAATAAGTAACCTAACTCTACACCTAAAGCAATTAGAGAAGGAAGAAATGAAGAACCCCAGGGTTAGCAGAAGGAAAGAAATCTTAAAAATCAGGGCAGAAATAAATGCAAAAGAAACTAAAGAGACCATAGCAAAAATCAACAAAGCTAAAAGCTGGTTTTTTGAAAAAATAAACAAAATTGACAAACCATTAGCAAGACTCATTAAGAAACAAAGAGAGAAAAACCAAATTAACAAAATTAGAAATGAAAATGGAGAGATCACAACAGACAACACTGAAATACAAAGGATCATAAGAGACTACTACCAGCAGCTCTATGCCAATAAAATGGACAACTTGGATGAAATGGACAAATTCTTAGAAAAGTATAACTTTCCAAAACTGAACCAGGAAGAAATAGAAGATCTTAACAGAGCCATCACAAGCAAGGAAATCGAAACTGTCATCAAAAATCTTCCAGCAAACAAAAGCCCAGGACCAGATGGCTTCACAGCTGAATTCTACCAAAAATTTAGAGAAGAGCTAACACCTATCTTACTCAAACTCTTCCAGAAAATTGCAGAAGAAGGTAAGCTTCCAAACTCATTCTATGAGGCCACCATCACCCTAATTCCAAAACCAGACAAAGATGCCACAAAAAAAGAAAACTACAGGCCAATATCACTGATGAACATAGATGCAAAAATCCTTAACAAAATTCTAGCAAACAGAATCCAACAACATATTAAAAAAATCATACACCATGACCAAGTGGGCTTTATCCCAGGAATGCAAGGATTCTTTAATATCTGCAAATCAATCAATGTAATACACCACATTAACAAATTGAAAGATAAAAACCATATGATTCTCTCAATAGATGCAGAGAAAGCCTTTGACAAAATTCAACACTCATTTATGATTAAAACTCTCCAGAAAGCAGGAATAGAAGGAACATACCACAACATAATAAAAGCTATATATGACAAACCCACAGCAAGCATCACCCTCAATGGTGAAAAATTGAAGGCATTTCCCCTGAAATCAGGAACAAGACAAGGGTGCCCACTCTCACCACTACTATTCAACATAGTGTTGGAAGTTCTGGCCACAGCAATCAGAGCAGAAAAAGAAGTAAAAGGAATCCAGATAGGAAAAGAAGTAAAACTCTCACTGTTTGCAGATGACATGATCCTCTACATAGAAAACCCTAAAGACTCTTCCAGAAAATTACTAGAGCTAATCAATGAATATAGTAAAGTTGCAGGATATAAAATTAACACACAGAAATCCCTTGCATTCCTATATACTAACAATGAAAAAACAGAAAGAGAAATTAAGGAAACAATACCATTCACCATTGCAACAAAAAGAATAAAATACTTAGGAGTATATCTACCTAAAGAAACAAAGGACCTATACATAGAAAACTATAAAACACTGATGAAAGAAATCAAAGAGGACACAAACAGATGGAGAAACATATCGTGTTCATGGATTGGAAGAATTAATATTGTCAAAATGGCTATTCTACCCAAAGCAGTCTATAGATTCAATGCAATCCCTATCAAGCTACCAACAGTATTTTTCACAGAACTAGACCAAAGAATTTCACAATTTGTATGGAAATACAAAAAACCTCGAATAGCCAAAGTAATCTTGAGAAAGAAGAATGGAACTGGAGGAATCAACCTGCCTGACTTCAGACTCTACTACAAAGCCACAGTCATCAAGACAGTATGGTACTGGCACAAAGACAGAAATATAGATCAATGGAACAGAATAGAAAGCCCAGAGATAAATCCACGAACCTATGGACACCTTATCTTTGACAAAGGAGGCAAGGATATACAATGGAAAAAAGACAACCTCTTTAACAAGTGGTGCTGGGAAAAGTGGTCAGCCACTTGTAAAAGAATGAAACTAGAACACTTTCTAACACCATACACAAAAATACACTCAAAATGGATTAAAGATCTAAATGTAAGACCAGAAACTATAAAACTCCTAGAGGAGAACATAGGCAAAACACTCTCTGACATAAGCCACAGCAAGATCCTCTATGACCCACCTCCCAGAATATTGGAAATAAAAGCAAAAATAAACAAATGGGACCTAATGAAACTTAAAAGCTTTTGCACTACAAAGGAAACTATAAGTAAGGTGAAAAGACAGCCCTCAGATTGGGAGAAAATAATAGCAAATGAAGAAACAGACAAAGGATTAATCTCAAAAATATACAAGCAACTCCTGCAGCTCAATTCCAGAAAAATAAATGACCCACTCAAAAAATGGGCCAAAGAACTAAACAGACATTTCTCCAAAGAAGACATACAGATGGCTAACAAACACATGAAAAGATGCTCAACCTCACTCATTATTAGAGAAATGCAAATCAAAACCACAATGAGGTACCATTACACGCCAGCCAGGATGGCTGCTATCCAAAAGTCTACAAGCAATAAATGCTGGAGAGGGTGTGGAGAAAAGGGAACCCTCTTACACTGTTGGTGGGAATGCAAACTAGTACAGCCGCTATGGAAAACAGTGTGGAGATTTCTTAAAAAACTGGAAATAGAACTGCCATATGACCCAGCAATCCCACTTCTGGGCATACACACTGAGGAAACCAGATCTGAAAGAGACACGTGCACCCCAATGTTCATCGCAGCACTGTTTATAATAGCTAGGACATGAAAGCAACCTAGATGCCCATCAGCAGATGAATGGATAAGGAAGCTGTGGTACATATACACCATGGAATATTACTCAGCCATTAAAAAGAATTCATTTGAACCAGTCCTAATGAGATGGATGAAGCTGGAGCCCATTATACAGAGTGAAGTAAGCCAGAAAGATAAAGAACATTACAGCATACTAACACATATATATGGAATTTAGAAAGGTGATAACGATAACCCTATATGCAAAACAGAAAAAGAGACACAGAAATACAGAACAGACTTTTGAACTTTGTGGGAGAATGTGAGGGTGGGATATTTCAAAAGAACAGCATGTATACTATCTATGGTGAAACAGATCACCAGCCCAGGTGGGATGCATGAGACAAGTGCTCCGGCCTGGTGCACTGGGAAGACCCAGAGGAATCAGGTGGAGAGGGAGGTGGGAGGGAGGATCGGGACTGGGAATACATGTAAATCCATGGCTGATTCATATCAATGTATGACAAAACCCACTGGAAAAAAAACAAAATATAGTTTGATCTGCCTCTCCAAATATTTCCTAAAATAGAAAGAGTACAAGCAAACAGTATAGAGGGAAAGAATTTGCTATCCCAAAATGTCACTCTTTGGCATGAAGATTAATTTAGGCTGATTATTTTTAAGTTCCAAGAGTCTAGGAAGAAACTTTGACCTCTCCCCAAATGCCTAGAAGGATGTAGATAGAGGACCTGTTCCAGGAAGGGAGCTATCATCAGATATAAGTATAATGTTAACTAGGTATGGAGACAGGGAAGAACCTAGCAAAGTTTGTTAAAATTCCTCTCTGTGTCCCTTTGTGCATGACCTACTCCCAGCACCCTTTTGTCTTTGGATGAAGACGGTATTTAAAGTGAGGTTTCAGCATTTTGGTGAGTTAGTCTCATGTATGCATGTTGTTAAATTTCATTTTATTTTCTCCTGTTAATCGGTTAGGGAAATTTAAATGGATCTAGTCTTATTCAGGCCTGAGAAGTAGTGGAACAGATGCTGACCAACTTCTGGACTTGCTTGCACCGTCCCTGGAATACATGCCTGCTTGTCATCAATGGTTACCAGCCAGTCAAGCAGCACTTTAGGGAGTGAGACTTGGAATTTCTTAAGCCCCTGGGAACCTGGTCAGTCTCTCAGGGTCTAAGGAATCTTATGACTCACAAGGTGAAAAAATTGCATTGTAAAAGTTAAAGAAAACCCAGAGTTGCAATTCTGTGTGCAAACCGAAGTTGCTATCAGTCTGCAACATGGGATTACAAGTGGGACCCCCTCCCAAACTGCAATTTAAAGTCTCATTGCCTCGGACCTTTCCCTACTGGGACTTTAGAATGCCGTCTTTCAGAACTTCTCAACTGTTCAAGTCTGGATGTAAGTGTTGGCTCAATTTGGTGTAGTATGTGCTGCTACTTGGGCTTCACTGGAGCTCAGATGGTAAAGAATCTGCCTGCAATGTGGGAGACCTGGGTTCCATCCCTGGGTTGGGAAGATCCCCTGGAGGAAGACATGGCAACCCACTTCAGTATTCTTGCCTGGAGAATCCCCATTGACAGAGGAACCTGGCGGGTTATAGTCCATGGGATTGAAAAGAGACACAACTGAGCGACTAAGCATAACACCGAGCTGTTACTTTGTGATATGTGCATTTTTACCCTATTGTTTCTATTTCTTTTCTTTTAATGATGGCATATTGAAATTAAGTTAAATAAATAGTATTCTACTAAAAATTAAAATTGTTTCTCTGTGTGTAATGAGTGGTTTCTTTTGTTAACAAATCCTCTAACTCTAAAAGTGAAAATAAAACTCTTGGTCAAGCACTGTATTGTGTCAATTTAATTCTTAGGTCAGCCAGAAGAACCTAGAAGAGTAGAAGAAATTTTCTTTTTCCCCAAAAATAGAAATTCTCCAAAATTATTTTTTTAAACTACTAACATTTAACTGCATCTTCTTTTTGATTCAGATATTACCAGGATACATATTTATATGATTTTCATATAAATATAAATTTGCTCTATGTAATAGATTGGATGTTGTGATTAAATAGACTAATAAAACTAGCACAAAAGATCACCAGAATTTGTTCTAATCAGTTTGATTGTGTTAACTGATTTTTGTGTGTGCTAATTTTTTTTTTAGGTAGTGTGTACATAATATCTTCACTGCTTATTGTATTCAGTAATATTTTTTAGTGTTCTTGATAAAGAATAATAGGAATACAAGCAACATTGTGTCTTATAATGTTGTTTGTTTGAAATATCAGTTTATACAAAACTTTAAAATGTTAAATTTAATAAAGCAGTTTCTACTTTATGTAGATTAATTATAATCCATTGAAAAATCAAAGTTTACCAGAATTTATCCAAATGAATTAAGAATGCAGCCACTTTAAAGCTTTTCATGTGTGTTATATTTTGCAGTTTTGAATGAACAACAAACAAACAAAGAGCACAATGAAGAATGCCATTGGTAATTTGATACGGATCATATTGAATCTGTAGATTGCATTTGGCAGTATAGTCATTTTCACAATATTGATTTTTCCTACCCAGGAATATGGAATATCTCTCCATCTGTTTATGTTGTCTTTGATTTCTTTCATCAGTGTCTTGTAATTTTCTGTGTATAGTTCTTTTGTCTTCTCAGGTAAGTTTATTCCTAGATATTTAAATCTTTTTTGTTGTAATGATGAATAGGATTGATTCCTCAACTTCTCTTTCTGATTTTTCATTGTTAGTATATAATACAAAAGACACCAAATAGCCAAAGCAGTCTTGAGAAAGAAAAATGGAGCTGGAGGAATCAACCCTCCTGACTTCAGGTTATACTACAAAGCTACAGTCATCAAGACAATATGGTACTGGCACAAAAACAGAAATATAGACCAATGGAACAAGATAGAAAGTCCAGAAATAAACCCGTACACCTATGGGTACCTTATTTTTGACAAAGGAGGCAAGAATATACAATGGAGCAAAAACAGCCTCTTCAATAAATGGTGCTGGGAAAACTGGACTGGTTCATGTAAAAGAATGAAATTATATTACTTCTTAACACCATACATAAAGATAAACTCAAAATGGATTAAAGACCTAAATGTAAGACCAGAAGCTATAAAACTCTTAGAGGAAAACATAAGCAGAACACTCGATGACATAAATCAAAGAAAGATCTTTTATGGCCCACCTCCTAAAGTAATGGAAATAAAAGCAAACAAGTGGGATTAAACTTAAAAGCTTTTTCACAGCAAAGGAAACTATAAGAAAGGTGAAAAGACAGCCCTCAGAATGGGAGAAAATAATAACAAGTGAAACAAGTGACAAAGGATTAATTTCCAAAACAAATAAGCAGCTCATACAACTCAATACCAGAAAAACAAACAACCCAGTCAAAGAGTGGGAAAATGACCTAAACAGACATTTCTCCAAAGAAGACATACAGATGGCTAACAAACACATGAAAAGATGCTCAACATTGTTCATTATTAGAGAAATGCAGATCAAAACTACAATGAGATATCACCTCACACCAGTCAGAATGACCATCATCAAAAAGTCTACAAATAATAAATGCTGGAGAGGGTGTGGAAAAAAAGGGAACACTCTTGCATTGTTGGTGAGAATGTAAATTGATACAGCCACTATGGAAGATGGTATGGAGATTCCTTAAAAAACTAGGCATAAAACCACCATATGACCCAGCAATCCCACTCTTAGGCATATACCCTGAGGGGGGAAAAAAAAATGAAAGAGACACATGTATCTCATTATTTATTGCAGCACTATTTACAATAGCTAGAACATGGAAGCTACCTAGATATCAATGGACAGATGAATGGATAAAGATGTTGTGCGATGGAATATTACTCATCCGTAAAAAAGAACACATTTGAGTCAGTTCTGTTGAGGTGGATGAACCTAGAACCTATTATACAGAGTGAAGTGAGTCAGAAAGAGAAAGATAAATATCATATTCTAATGCATATATACAGAATCTAGAAAAATGGTACTGAAGAATTTATTTACAGGACAACAGTTGAGAAACAGACATAGAGAATAGACTTATGGACATGGGGAGAGGGGATGAGAGGGTGAGCTATGCGGAACTAGTAACATGAAAACTCACATTAACATATGTAAAATATGTAAAATAGATAGCCAACGGGAATCTGCTGTCTGGCTCAGGAAACCCAACCCTGTATTGACCTAAAGGGGTGGGATGGGGAGGGAGATGGAAGGCAGGTTCAAACAGGAGGATACATATGTATACCTGTGGCTGATTTATGTTGAAGTTTGACAGAAAACAACAAAATTCTGTAAAGTAATTATCCTTCAATTAAAAAAAGATAAAAAGAAAAAATAGCACAATGAGAGAACTGTGAGATTCAGTTTTACTTGGAGACTTCCTGAGGACTATAGCCCAGGAGACAGCCTTTCAAATATTGCTGAAGGACTGCTCCAAAGAGGTAAGGGAGGTGTCAGTGTGTATATGATTTTGGCAAAGAGGGTATGTGCAATCATCTTGTATCTTAGGAGAAGGTTGCTGCTAATTATGAGGAACAGATGTCTCTGTTAATAGTTTTAGTGCATTTCTAGGTATGAGAGAATGCCAAAAATTGGGTTCAGTTTCTTTATGTCTGTTTATTTGTTTATTATATGTCTGTTCCCCACAATTACCAGAATATAACATCCAAGAAGGCAGGAGTTTTGCCTCCTTTATTGGTCACCGCCTTTAGCACTTAGCCCAGTTCTGATGCCTGGGAGGTATCACCAAACTATTTACTGAATGAATGGTTTTTCCTACTCTGGCATCTCAGTGCCATCCTCATTTAGTCAGTCTCCAAAAAACTCCTTGCTAAGCATGTATTCATGAATCCAGTAGTAATGATCCTTAGCAACACTGTCCACTTAAAACATCTGAAAGTAAAACCAAGAAAGATTCTTTCAACTGTTACCAATCAGAAGGCAATCCAAATTGAATTTTTAAAAAAGCATCAAAATTCATTTTGTTCATGCTAAATGTTATGTGGAATCCTTGTATGTAAAGCAATTAGAGTGTAATTGAACTAATTGTATTGAAGATGCAAAGCCAGGAACCTCAATAACTCTCTTCCTTTTACTATGCAGGTTGGCTTTAGGGTACAGTACTAGCAACTGAAGAAATACAGCCTGAATAGAAGACTGTTTTGGGTTAGTGATTCTATGAGTAATATTCTGGCATACAACTGTCAAATACTTCATTAAATGTGTGTTTACACATCACACATCCAAGACAGCCTATATCACTGCTAGAAAATACAATTAGAAAACCTTTCTGTTGAAGATGACCTGGAACTAAAATAGAGTGGCTTTATGTTGACTTTCAAACACAATAAAAAGAATAAACAAAAACACAATCTCTTTCCTATTACACTCACTCATTTATCCTCCAAAAATGCTGCCTGTCCTCAGAGTAAACACATAATCCTGTCCAATATTTGTTATGGTAGCACTACAACTGAACAATGCATATCTTAAAACAATTTAGAACTGGATATAATATTTAGGATGTTTTATAATCTGTTCAAGGTAGAGTAACACTACGATTCCCAGAAATTATCAAAATACTGGAATTTTCTAAATAAGCATCAAGACTTCAAAAGTTTTAGGAAAATTAAGAATGTTCAGCATACTTTCATTTCAACCAAAAGTAACATAGTGCTGTGACCAGTGATTTTTCTTTTAGGAAAAAACTTGCAGTCAATATTTTATTTGATTTCTTATGTCTAATTAATATTCAAAATGCTGAACTACTCAAAAATTAAAAATTATGTTTTTGAATAATTTAGCTACACCTGTCAAATATGTCAAAGAACCCCATAAATTCACCTCTGTGTTAATGAATGATATTTCTTAAACTATGCTTACTGGACAAAGAAATTTATATTCAAATGTACACACTCAATCAGTAGCCTAAGTCACATAAGGTAGAGAAAGTTATTCTCTTTAGTGACATAATCACCAAACATAATTTACTAAGGCTTTTCTGTGTTGGATACTGATGAAGTGAGTAGACGAGTGTGCTCTTTCAAATACACAAGTCCACAAATTGAGGTTAAAAGCATTGAATCCAACATAAAAATGCAAAGCAGGGAATGTAGGACATGAACTAATAAACACACAGGAATAAAAACTTGTTGCAACATTACATATATAGTTGAATTAAAACAGTTAAAAATGGGAAGCAATTTTTGCCAAGTATATCTCAAAAAATTAGGTTAAATTAAAAAAAAATTCTAAGAAAAAAATACCTAATAGACTCAATATGAATTGCATTTAAAAGTCATGTAAGCCATCCTAAACATACACTGAGAAAAGAAATAACATCTTTGTAAAGATACATGCACCCTATTGTTCATAGCAGCAATATTTACAATAACCAAGACATGGAAACAACCCAAGTACTTATCAACAGATGATTGGTTTAAGAAGATGTAATTTAGTTTATATATAAATATATATTTATATATAAAATGCATTATTACTCAGTCATAAAAAAACAATGAAATATTGACATTGGCAGCCAAATGAATGACCCTAGACATACCACACTAAGTCAAGTTAAGTCAGGCAGAGAAATACAAATATTAAGTGCTATTGCTTACATGTGAAATCTAAAAAATATTACAAATGAATCTAAATACAAAGCAGAAACCGACTCAGAAATAGAAAATAACATTATGGTTAACAAAGGAAAAGGGAGGGGTGAGAGATAAATTTAGCTAGTTAATTCAGTCACCTAGTTGTCTCTGACTCTTTGGTACCCCATGGATTGCAGCACACAAGTCTTCCCTGTCCATCACCACTTCCTGGAGCTTGCTCAAACTCATGTCCATTGAGTCAGTGATGCCATCCAATCATCTCATCCTCTGTCACCCCCTTCTCCTCCTGCCTTCAATCTTTCCCAGCATCAAGGTTTTTTCCAGGGAGTCAGTTCTTCACATCAGGTGGCCAAAGTATTGGAGCTTCAGCCTCAGCATCAGTCCTTCCAATGAATATTCAGAACTGATTTCCTTTAGGATCTCCTTGCAGTCCCAGGGACTCTCGAGAGTCTTCTCTAACAGCATAGCTCAAAGGCATCAATTCTTTAGCACTCCAATTTCTTTATGGTTCAACTCTGACATCTATACATGACTACTGGAAAAACCAAAGCTTTGACTAGACAGACCTTTGTTGGCAAAGTAATGTCTCTGCTTTTTAATATGCTGTCTGGGTTGGTCATAGCTTTTCTTTCAAGGAGCAAACGTGTTTTAATTTTACGGCTGCAGTCACCATCTGCAGCAATTTTGTAGCCCAGGAAGATAAAGTCTGTCACTGTTTCCCTTGTTACCCCATCCGTTTGCCATGAAGTGATGGGACCAGATGCCATGTTCTTAGTTTTCTGAATGCTGAGTTTTAAGCCAGCTTTTTCACTCTTCTCTTTACTTTCATCTAGACTCTCTTTAGTTCCTCTTCACTTTCTGCCATAAGTGTGGTGTCATCTGCATATATGAGGTTATTGATATTTCTCTTGGAAATCTTGATTCCAGCTTATGCTTCCTCCAGCCTGGCATTAACAGGTACACACTACTTTATACAAGTTGGCTTAAAAGTCAACACTCAAAAAACGAAGATCATAGCATCCAGTCTCAGCAGTTCAAGGCAAACAGATGGGGCAACAATGAAAACTGTGAGAGACTTTATTTTGGGGGTCTCCAAAATCACTGAAGATGGTGACTGCAGCCATGAAATTCATAGACACTTACTCCTTGGAAGAAAAGCTATGACCAACCTAGGTAGCATATTAAAAAGCAGAGACATTACTTTGCCAACAAAGGTCCATCTAGTCAAAGCTATGGTTTTTCCAGTAGTCATGAGTGGATGTGAGAGTTGGACAGTAAAGAAAGTTGAGTGCTGAAGAATTGTTTCTTTTGAATGGTGGTGTTGGGGAAGACTCTTGAGAGTCCCTTGGACTGCAAGGAGATCAAATCAGTCAATCCTAAAGGAAATCAGTCCAGAATATTCATTGGAAGGGCTGATGCTGAAGCTAAAACTCCAATACTTTGGTCACCTGATGCAAAGAACTGACTCCTTAGAAAAGACCCTGATGCTGGGAAAGACTGAAGGCAGGAGGAGAAGAGGACAACAGAATGAGATTGTTGGATGGCATCACTGACTCTATGGACATGAGTTTGAGCAAGCTCCAGGAAGTGGTGATGGACAGGGAAGCCTGAAGTGCTATAGCTCGTGGGATAGCAAAGAGTCGGACATGATGAGTGACTTAACTGAACTGAACTACTGTATAGAAAATAGATAAGCAACAAGGATTTGCTGTATAACATGGGGAGCTATATTCAATATCTTGTAATAACCTATAATGGAAAAGAATCTGAATATATATATATATATATATATATATATATATATATTCAGTTATATATATATAACTGAATTAGTTTTGCTCTACACCCAAAATTAACACATTATTATAAATCAACTATTCTTCCTTTTAAAATTAAAAATTGTGTTGGATAAAAATGGAATGAGGATCCTGATGGAATCTGCTATGTACTGACTGAGACTGTCTATTGATTCATCTGTTTTTAATTAGGTGCTGTAGTAGAGAAAACAGAAACAAGCAACATACCTTTATGGGGCTATGTATATATTTAGTTGGGGCATCCCTGGTGGCTCATAAGGTAAAGAATCAGTCTGCAATACAGGAGATCAGGGTTCAATCCCTGGGTCAGGAAAGTCCCTTGGAGAAGGCAATGACTACCCACTCCAGTATTCTTGCCAGGAGAGTTTCATGGACAGAGAGGCCTGGTGGGCTACATAACTGCAGATCTCTGTAACTGCAGATCTAAAATATTTCCTGGGCTGCAATGTTCAATAATGACTCAGTGCCATTGCTGTTAACAATGTGATCCCTTAAGTGTGTGATATAATTTGGGGAAATCAGAAGCTGCTGATGAGATTCAATAATGCTGTTATATTATTACTATGCTTCTGTACCATCTCTCCTTCTAATTTCTAAAAGTTACAAAAACATGATGATGAGTGAAGTCTAGAGTGTTCAATGAATTAGAAAAAAAAAACTAAACTCAATTTTTACTGATCATTCGAATTGTGTATGAATTAATGAAGGAAATATCCTAAGTTTAATAGAGGTCATCTACAAAAAATAAAGTAACTGGCTCATCTAGAGCTCAACATTCTGGAGTGTGAAGTCAAGCAGGCCTTAGGAAGCATTGCTAACAGCAAAGCTAGTGGAGGTGATGGAATTCTAGCTGAATTATTTACAATCCTAAAAGATGTTTCTGTTAAAGTGCTGATCTCACTATGTAAACAAATTTGGAAAACTCAGCAGTGGTCACAGGACTGGAAAAGGTCAGTTTTCATTCCAATCCAAAACAAGGGCAATGTCAAAGAATGTTCTAATTGCTGTACAATTGTGCTCGTTTCACATTCCAGCAAGGTTATACTCAAAATCCTTCAAACTAGGCTTCAGCTTCACATGAACCTAGAAATTCCAGATGCACAAGCTGAGTTTAGAAAAGGCAGAGGGACCAGAGGTCAAATTGCCAATATTTGTTGGATCACAGAGAAAGTAAGGAAGTTCCAGAAAGATATCTACTACTGCTTCATTGACTACACTAAAGCCTTTGATTGTGTGGATCACAACAAACTGTGGAAAATTCTCAAAGAGATGGAAATACTAGATCACCTTATCTGTCTCTTGAGAAACCTGTATGCAGCTCAAGAAGCAACAGTTAGAACTGGACATGGAAAAACTGACTGGTTCCAAACTGGGAAAAGAGTATGACAAGGCTGTATATTGTCACCCTATTTATTTAACTTCTGTGCAGGGTACATTATGTTAAATGCCAGGCTGGAGGGATTACAAGCTGGAATCAAGATTGCTGAGAGAAATAACAACCTTAGATATGCAGAAGATACCACTCTAATGGCAGAAAATGAAGAGGAACTAAAGAGCCTCTTGATGGGGCTAAGATAAGATGCCTATGATCCCATCACCTTTTGGCAAATAGAAATGGGAAAAATGGAAGCAGTGATAGATTTTCTTGGGCTCCAAACATTGCACACCATGACTGCAGCCATGAAATTACAAGATGTTTGCTCCTTGAAAGGAAAGCTATGAGAAACCTAGATAGCATGTTAAAAAGCAGACACATCACTTTACCAACAAAGGTCAATGTTAGTCAAAGCTATGGTTTTTACAGTAGTCATGTACAGATAGATATGAGAGGTGTACGATAAAGTAGGCTTAGTGCCAAAGAATTAATGCTTTCAAATTGTGGCATTGGAAAAGATTCTTGAGAGTCCCTTGGACTGCAAGGAGATCAAACCAGTCAATCCTGAAGGAAATCAACCCTGAATATTTATTGTAAGAACTGTTGCTGAAGCTGAGGCTCCAACACTTTGGACATCTGATGCAAAGAACAGAGTCTTTGGAAAAGAACCTGATGCTGGGAAAGATTGATGGCAAAAGGAGAGGGGGAACCGGAGGATGAAATGGTTAGATAGTATCATCAATTCAATAGACATGAATTTGAGCAAACCCCAGGAGATAGTGGAAGACAGAGAAGCCTGATTCAGTTCATGCGGTCGCAGAGAGTTGGACACAACTTAGCGACTGAACAATAACAACGCTTGATATTAAAGAATGTAAAGTTTTCACATCTGAGTTTAGTACTCAGATAAGAAAGGACACTACTGTTTTTATTCAGTATTTCACTTTAGGTACTCATCAGTGCAATGAAAAGCCAAAAAAAATATCAAGAATTAAGAAGAAGATTTAATATTTTCATTTTCACAGATAATGAACTTACATATGTAGAAATGTCAAAATAATAATCTACACATAAAATATTCATTGTGACAAATGGATTTAGCAAACTTGCTGAAACTAAGATCTATATCCAAAAATATACTTCTATGAACTTCCCTTGCAGTCCAGTGTTTAAAACTCTGTGCTTCCAATGTGGGGGATGTGGGTTTTGACACTTGACTGGAGAACTGAGATCCTATATGCTGCATGGCCAAAATATGTATAAAATAAATATATGTTAATAAAGTAAATATAGGAATATAAAATAAATCTGTATACACATTTTTATTCTCCATTAGAAAGCAATTAGAAAATAAGTGTTTAAAAATATGTATCATTTACAAAGGCATCAAACATGAACTATGTGGTAAGAAACATAAATAAGATATGATGAGAAAATAAAAGTAATTCTAAATAAATAAGCAATGTATCATGTATCTAAATTCAATATGTCAGTATTGTAGAAATATCAGTTTCCTCAAACTGATTTATGGATTCAATATGATCCCAATCAAAATTTTTGCAGAATTTTTAAAAGTCTATTAACTAGTCATCATTCTTGCTATTAAAATTTGAAGGATCAAATTCAGCCGAAAAACAATTGAAGAAAATTCTAAACATTGAGGACCTATTTTACCAGATATTTTAATTTATTATAATGGGATTAATTAGTACAGTTTGATATGGGTACAGATATAGAAGAATCAAACTATGGAACTTAAGTGAGAATTAAAAAACACAGCTGTGCATATATAGGCCCTGGATTTTATTTTTGACAGCATGACAGTGAAAAGCAGTAGGGAAATTATAGCCCTTTCAATAAATATTGCTGCATCAATTGGGTAACTATCTGGAAAAATAAAATTTAACTTTGGGGTAAGGCCATCTTCCAGATTCAAGAATGGCAAACTTTCTTACAGAGCAAAGTAGCAAATATTTCATGTTTTGAGACCAAATTCCATCTTTGAGTATTATGCAGACTCTCATACAGCCATTTAAAATGTAACCATTAAAAAATGTAAAAACCAGTTTTAGTTCAATAGAACACACAAACACATACACACAGGAAACTGGACAGTTGAGTTTGATGAGAAATCAGTAAAAAAAGAACAGACTACTCATTACAAAAATGGATAAAGACCTGCTGCTCTATCAAAAAAATGATGTTTCTTTTTAATCTCATGAGTAATCAGAGAAATGCAAATGATTCAATCAAACACTTACAGAATAAGCAGATATTAAGATTACCTACAATGTCACATATCCAGGTGGAGGTGGAACAATTTGAAATTTTTGACATAAGTAGAAGTGAAAATTAATACATTTTGGGAAAATGTTTTACCTTTCAATTTAATTTGATTATGTGCATACTAAAATACTCAATAATTTTATCTGAGGCACATATCCAATGGATATGCATGCATATTTGATCCTGCATACATGTACAAGGATATATATAGCAACATTTTTTGTAATTGGCAAGATTTAGAAAAAGCTCAATTGTCTACCTACAATAGAAAAGGTGAATAATTTAAGTGGATAATAGGATACTATAGAGCAATGAAAATGAGCAAACCTACTGTTGAGCACAAAGATGTATTTCACAAACATGTTGAGCAAAGGTCTGAGAGATGTATTACTGTAATACAAAATCATATATAGTAGGGGAATGTTTGTTCAACAGCTAGTTGTGATTTTGGAGATCTCACAGGAAAAGATGAGTGCACCAAAAAAGAATCAAGATTGCTGGGAGAAATATCAATTTCAGATATGCAAATGATACCACTCTAAAGGCAGAAAGCAAAGAGCATGAAAGAGGAGAGTGAAAAGGCTGGCTTAAAATTCAACATTCAAAATAAAAATCATGGCATCCAGTCCCATCACTTAATGGCAAATAGATGGGGAAAAAGTAGAAACAATGACAGATTTTATTTCCTTGGGCTCCAAAATCACTATAGATGGTGACTGCAGCCATGAAAAAAATAAAAGACACTTTCTCCTTGGAAGAAGACTTATGACAAACCCAGACAGCGTATTAAAGCACTTTGTCGACAAAGGTCCATGTAGTTAAAGCTATGGTTTTTCCAGTAGTCATGTATGGCTGTGAGAGCTGGACCATAAAGAAGGCTGAGTGGTGAAGAATTGATGCTTTCAAATTGTGGTGCTGGATAAGACTCTTGAGAGTCCCTTGGACAGCAAGGAGATCAAATGAGTCAATCCTAAAGGAAATCTACCCTGAATATTCATTAGAAGGACTGATGCTGAAGCTCCAGTAGATTGGCCACCAGATGTGAAAAACTGACTCATTGGAAAAGACTCTAATGCTGGGAAAGACTGAGGGCAGGAGGAGAAGGGGGCCACAGAGGCAGAGATGGTTGGATGGCATCACCAACTAGTGGACATGAGTTTGAAAAAACTCCAGGAGATAGTGAAGGATAGGCAAGGCTTGCATGCTGAGATCCACAGTTTCGTGAGTGAACAACAAGGCTTTGTGCCAATGTACCAAACTCCAGGGCAGGAAAGCTCTTCATATTCACATGTACAGTTCAGTAAGTTAGTCAGACAATAAGGGGATAAAAATATGAACATCAGCTAAAGCAGTATCTTAAGTATCCATCATGCTTTGTAACACTCTGAAAAGTGTAAATAGGAAATACATTCCCATTAGAAATAAACAACTCCTTTTTTTGTAAGTAATTCAATAGTTATTTTTAAAAACACTGAGGTTTAAAATTTTGCTCTGAGAATCACCAAAATATTCTATAGGCCTAGATCTACAAAACTTGCTACAAAAAGAATAAACAACATGTTTAATTATGATAGCCAATTATGCCCAGATACAACAGTTTGCAAATGCTAAGGAACACAACAAACTAATAAAAAGAGATAAAAAGAAATTAGAAACACAGTGAGAAATAACCAAGTTAAGGATGCACACTGAAAAAATAAGATAACATAATAAAACAATCTTAATGTGATATATTTAATGCAAGTAACTTAATTATTGACAACAATGATATAATGGAATTAATGAAATAACAATTCAGTTAAGTGGTACTTGTCTAAAATATATAGAAAATGTACCAATATAATTTATAATTATAGTCTTTATAAGAAATAAGAATTAATAATAATAATTAATTTATTCAAACAATTTAGAGGTGATTAATTTAATAAGAATTAGTGGATATGCAATCTACTTTTAAAGAAGCACTGTGTTTTAGTTTTTGTAGTATCAAGCCAAACATGTCTGATGCAACATTTTCCAGCTCCCTCTGAAGACGCCATGAAGATCCACATCAATTCTATAAAATGACCAGTAGCTATAAACCCACCTAAAAGTGAAAATTTACCTGCTACCTATGTTCATAACTTTAGAATAATGTTTAATAGTTGCAGGAAGCTAGGCAAAACAATATTAAGAACAAGCAAAAAGCAAAGAAAGATGCCTTGGCCAGTTTATATTTTCAGTTTTCCAAAACTGAAGCATAGTTGATTTGTAATGTTTCAGGTGTCTATTCAAAGTGGTTCAAACTGATATATGTATATGCGAATCAGAACTTTTTCATATTATTTTCCATTACAGATTACTGCAAGATACTGAAAATATAGTTCCCTGTTTTATACAGTAGGTCCTTGTTGTATATCTGCTTTATATATAGTAGTGTGTATCTGTTAATGCCTTCTCCACTCTCCCTTTTGGTAACCATAAGACATGTCACAATTTTTGTGAGTCTGTTTTGTAAATAGGTTCATTTGTATCATTTTTTTTTAAGATTCCCAGATATAAGTGATATTATATGATGTTTGTCTTTCTCTCTCTGCCTTACTTCACTTAGTATGATAATCTCTAGACTCGTCCAAGTCACTGCAAATGGCGGTTTTTCATTCTTTTTTATGGCTAAGTAACATTCCATTGTTTATCTTATCTTCTTTATCTATTCATCTGAGAATGGACATTTAGGTTGTCTCCTGTGTGCTTAGTCACTCAGTTGTGTATGACTCTTTGTGACCCCATGGACTGTAGCCCACTGGCTTCTGCTGTCCATGGGGATTCTTCAGGCAAAAATACTGGAGTGGGTTGCCTGCCTTCCTCAAGGGGATCTTCCCAACCCAGGGATCAAACCTAGGTCTCCTGCATTGCAGACAGATTCTTTACCATCTGAGCCATCAGGGAAGCCCAAGAATACTGGAGGACCACAACTCCAGGGAATCTTTCCAACCCAGGAATTGAACTGGGGTCTCCTGAATTGCAGGCAGATTCTTTACCAGTTGAGCTACCAGGGAAGCCCATGTCTTGGCTACAGTAAATAGTGCTGCTATGAATATTGGGGTGCACATTTATTTTTGAATTGAACTTTTTATCTTTTCTGGATTAGGATTGCTTAATTATATGGCACTCTATTTTTAGTATTTTAAGGAAATTCCATACTGTTCTCCATAATGTTTGCACTAATTTTCATTCCCACCAATTTGCAGAAGGGTTCTGTTTTCTCCACATCCTCTAGTATTTGTTATTTGTAGACATTTTGATGATAGTCATTTTGATCAGTGTGAGGTGATACCTCATTATAGTTTTGACTTGCATTTCTTTATTAATTGGTGATGCAGAGCATCTTTTCTTGTGCCATTGGCCATCTGTATGTCCTCTTTGAAGAAATGTATTTTTAGGTTTTCTGCCCATTTTTGATTGGATTGTTTGTTTGCTTTGATATTAAGCTGTGTAATCTATTTTTATATTTTGGAAATTGATCTCCTTGGTTGCATCATTTGCTAACATTTTCTCCTGTTCCATGTCTTTTTGTTTTGTTTATGGTTCCTTTGCTGTGCAAAAGCTTTTAAGCTTACTTAGGTACCATTCGTTTAGTTTTGCTTTTATTCCATTATTCTGGGAGACATACCCAAAATAAATATTGCAGCAACTTATGCCAAACAGTGTTCTACCTATGTTATCCTCTAGGAATTTTATAGTATCTATCTTATATTTAGGTCTTTAATCCATTTCTAGTTTAGCTTTGTATATGATGTTAGCAAATGCCCATTTTAGCCCCTATTGTTTAACATAGTTTGGAAGTCCTAGCCACTGCAATCCAAGAAGAAAAAGAAAGAAAAAGAATCCTAGCTGGAAATGAAAAAGTAAAACTGTCACTGTTTGCAGATGACATGATACTATATGTAGAAAATCCCAAAGAGACTCCAGATTTTCTAGCATACGTCGGGGGATTTGGTTCAGCTACAGGATACAAAAATATAGATATCTGTAACATTTTATACAATAGCAATGAAATATTAGAAAGAGAAATTAAAGAAACAATCCCATCCACCATTACATCAAAAAGAATAAAATACCTAGAGATAAATCTAAATAGGAGGTAAAAGACCTGAATACTGCAGGACACAGATGGAAAGATATATTATGTTCTTGCATTGTAAGAATTAATATCATTAATATCATTAAAATAACCATACTGCCTAAGGTAATCTATGGATGCAAAGCAATCCCTATCAAATTTCCAATATCATTTTCCATAGAACTGAAATGACAAATATTTAAATAGTATGGAAGCACTGCTGCTGCTGCTGCTGCCAAGTCGCTTCAGTCATGTCCAACTCTGTGTGACCCCATAGATGGCAGCCCACCAGGCTCCTCTGTCCCTGGGATTCTCCAGCCAAGAACACTGCAATGGGTTGGCATTGCCTTCTCCAATGCAAGAAAGTGAAAAGTGAAAGTGAAGTCTCTCAGTCGTGTCTGATTCTTTGAGACCCCATGGACTCGAAGACCCCTACTAGGCTCCTCTGTCTATGGGAGTTTCTGGGCAAGAGTATTGGAGTGGGTTGCCATTGCCGTCTCCTGTATGGAAGTACTGCTGCTGCTATGGAAACACAGTATGGGAGCACAAAAGACCCCAAATAGCTAAAGCAATCTTGAGAAAGAAGAATGAAGCTGGAGAAGTCACACACACACACACACACAGTATGGTACTGGCACAGTATGGTACACACACACACACAGTATGGTACTGGCACAAAACCAGAAATATAGATCAATGTAATAGGATAGAAAGTACAGAAATAAACTTGTGTGCTATGGTCAATTAATCTATGACAAAGGAGGCAAGAATATACAGTGGAGAAAACATAGTCTCTTCAATAAGTGGTGCTGGGAAAAGTGGATAACTACATGCAATTAATTTTTAAATACACTGAAATAAATCATTCTGTTCACAAGCATCACAAAACAAAACAAAAAAAACTCAACAATAAAGAGTTCTTATGAGAAGAAATATATCTTAATAAATAAAAATTCTAAATATCATTAATATGTGATGTAACCATAATTAACCCAAAAAAATTAATGCAATAAATTAATGGACATTTCTTGTAGAATGCAGAAATTACTCTTAAATTATTTTTTCTATTAAAAGAAGGGACTGTTAGTGTCAGTAGAGAAATTATCTTTAATAGAATATATTTTTTAGTTTTGCTTGGTATTTTAATTATAAGATAAGCTGAAATTATTTTTCTAATAATAAAATGTATCACATAAAAACATATGTTCATAAATTAATTCTCAAACACAAATTTTATAGTAGACATTAAATATAAATTTGGTTACTACACATATAAAAGTCATTTGTTATCATATATTTATATTCATTTTGACAAAGTTTCAAAACTACCTAGATACATCAATACTGTAAATTTAAACAAAAATTAGTATATTCTTGCCTCCTTTGTTGAAGATAAGGTGTCCATAGGTACGTGGATTTATCTCTGGGCTTTCTATTTTGCTCCATTGATCTATATTTCTCTCTTTGTGCCAGTACCATACTGTCTTGATGACTGTGGCTTTGTAGTAGAGCCTGAAGTCAGGCAGGTTGATTCCTCCAGTTCCATTCTTCTTTCTCAAGATTGCTTTGGCTATTCGAGGTTTTTTGTATTCCCATACAAATTGTAAAATTCTTTGTTCTAGTTCTGTGAAGAATACCGTTGGTAGCTTGATAGGGATTGCATCGAATCTATAGATTGCTTTGGGTAGTATACTCATTTTCACAATGTTGATTCTTCCAATCCATGAACACAGTATATTTCTCCATCTGTTTGTGTCCTCTTTGATTTCTTTCATCAGTGTTTTATAGTTTTCTATGTATACATCTTTTATTTCTTTAGGTAGATATACTCCGATATATTTTATTCTTTTTGTTGCAATGGTGAATGGTATTGTTTCCTTAATTTCTCTTTCTGTTTTCTCATTGTTAGTGTATAGGAATGCAAGGGATTTCTGTGTGTTAATTTTATATTCTGCAACTTTACTATATTCACTGATTAACTGTAGTAATTTTCTGGTAGAGTCTTTAGGGTTTTCTATGTAGAGGATCATGTCATCTGCAAACAGTGAGAGTTTTATTTCTTCTTTTCCTATCTGGATTCCTTTTATTTCTTTTTCTGCTCTGATTTCTGTGGCCAAAACTTCCAAAACTATGTTGAACAGTAGTGGTGAGAGTGGGCACCCTTGTCTTGTTCCTGATTTCAGGGGAAATGCCTTCAATTTTTCACCATTGAGGATAATGTTTGCTGTGGGTTTGTCATATATAGCTTTTATTATGTTGAGGTATGTTCCTTCTATGCATGCTTTACACAAGTGGTGCTGGGAAAACTGGTCAACCACTTGTAAAAGAATGAAACTAGAACACTTTCTAATACCATACACAAAAATAAACTCAAAATGGATTAAAGATCTAAATGTAAGACCAGAAACTATAAAACTCCTAGAGGAGAACATAGGCAAAACACCCTCTGACATAAATCACAGCAGATCCTCTATGACCCACCTCCAAGAATATTGGAAATAAAAGCAAAAATAAACAAATGAGGCCTAATTAAACTTAAAAGCTTTTGCACAACAAAGGAAACTATAAGCAAGGTGAAAAGACAGCCTTCAGAATGTGAGAAAATAATAGCAAATGAAGAAAACAGAAAAAGGATTAATCTCAAAAATATACAAGCAACTCCTGAAGCTCAATTCCAGAAAAATAAATGACCCAATCAAAACATTGGCCAAAAATCTAAACAGACATTTCTCCAAAGAAGACATACAGATGACTAACAAACACATGAAAAGATGCTCAAATCACTCATTATTAGAGAAATGCAAATCAAAACCACAATGAGGTACCATTACACACCAGTCATAATGGCTGCTATCCAAAAGTCTACAAGCAATAAATGCTGGAGAGGGTGTGGAGAAAAGGGAACGCTCTCACACTGTTAGTAGGAGTGCAAACTAGTACAGCCACTTTGGAGAACAGTGTGGAGATTCCTTAAAAAACTGGAAATAGAACTGCCATATGACCGAGCAATCCCCCTCCTGGGCGTACACATCGAGGAAACCAGAACTGAAAGAGACACGTGCACCCCAATGTTCACTGTAACACTGTTTATAGTGGCCAGGACATGGAAGCAACCTAGATACTCATCAGCAGACGAATGGATAAGAAAGCTGTGGTACATATACACTATGGAATATTACTCAGCCATCAAAAAGAATACATTTGAATCAGTTCTAATGAGATGGATGAAACTGGAGCCCATTGTACAGAGTGAAGTAAGCCAGAAAGAAAAACACCAATACAGTATACTAACACATATATATGGAATTTAGAAAGATGCTAACGACAACCCTATATGCAAGACAGAAAAAGAGACACAGATGTATAGAACAGACTTTTGGACTCTGGGAGAAGGCGAGGGTGGGATGACCTGAGAGAACAGCATTGAATCATGTATATTATTAAGTGTGAAACAGATCTCCAGTCCAGGTTGGATGTATGAGACAAGTGCTCGGGGCTGGTGCACTGGGATGACCCAGAGGGATGGAATGGGGAGGGGTGTGGGAGGGGGGTTCAGGATGGGGAACACATGTAAATCCATGGTTGATTCATGTCAGTGTATGACAAAAACCACTACAATATTGTAAAGTAATTAGCCTCCAACTAATAAAAATAAATGAAAATTTTTAAAAAATTAAAAATGATTCAAAATTAAAAAAAAAATTAGTACAAAATTAAACAGATACTGTGAAATTTTATAAAGATATACTGAACAGAGATTTGGCAGGTTATATTATAATATTCAAATTATAAACAGCAAATATACATTAACTATTTATATTAAATATCTAGTTTTATGTGTGTGCTTATAAAATTCCATGTAGCTTTCATAAGAAAGATTTAATAGTGAAAGTTTCTTGATATTTGAAGAAGCAAATATATTATTAACTGTGCATTTGCTCTTTCATATTAGTTATTATTTTATCATAAGAAAACATGAAATGTACAATTAATAACAATAGTAACTAATTGTCCTCTCCTTACCAAATTTCAGCTTTGATAAAATGATTTAAGTAGTTCAATTTTATTCCTTCTGTCACTAAATGTGGCTTGTACTACCATATTAGATATAAATGAAGGGAAGTAGTAATTTTTCTTCTGTTTATTATTTGCACATACTCTAAAATAAGAACTTTTAAAAAGCTGTAAATCATTAAAAGATTTGCTTACTTAATTTTTTTGAAGCATGAGAAATGTAGGCAAGAAAAGAAAATGTTTTGAACAAATCAATGGAAATGAGGGGTTTCTAAGAGTAGCCCAGGTGTCAAAGGCATGGCCACCATTAATCTGTCGGAAACTGTAACTACAACTTTGAAAACAGAACTAGTCATCAGGGGATTGCTTGGAAGAGTAAATCATAGGATACTTAACTTAGCAACTCTGATTCACTACATCGAATTAAGTAACAGCGTTTGTATGATATGGTATAGTTAGCTGCTCCCACACTATCCCACAGGTGATAGTTGAAATGTCTGTCTGCAATGTCTTCTTAAAAGTCCTGTTTGCATTCCTCCTTTCCATAACAACACCCCACAAAAGAAGAAAGAAAAAAAAAAAAAATTAAATCTGTGAATAGTAGAAAGGACAGTAATATTTTTTGAGGACTTCTTTTAGACCTCACCACAAAAAGACATTGTGACTCCAGGTAGAAAAATGAGGAGGAAATTACAATAGTAATTTAGTATACATGGAAGGAATACTAAGAGAGAAAAAATATGCATATACTCCAATAACTGGAAAACATGAAATAAGCAGGTAACACTATGTTAATTATAACTGTGACTTGGAATATTAACAAAGATACATACATAAGTTGATCTTTAGTAGATAAAGATGATGAGCTAGTAAAGTTTTCAGCCAATTAAATCAAGTGCTGCACAAGTTGCCATAGCAACTCATTTAAATTACACAGCAGCAGAAATGATCTTGGAAAAAACCTGCCCCCTGTTTTTAATGAAAACTATATTTTAAGAAGAAAATCAGTACATTATTTTGGTCAAAAAGCTTAATAATATAATATATACCTAACTTGCTATGAATGTTTCCTTGAAAACAAGAATAGTCAAGGAATCTAAAAGTGGCATTATTGTGGAAATACTGATAGGATGAATGTAAAAATTGTAAACTGGACATTGTTTAATGCAGACATATTTGTAGTCTAGAATCTTGCCATGCCTACATTTGTCCTTATCTTGTCTTCATTTATCCTTATCTTCCTTCTCTATAATTTCTGCTTAGGTTGTATATGCTCCAAATGCCATTCTTTTAATTCTTTATTGTTGCTAAGGTTTATTTAAAAGTCTATTATATTTTTATATACAATTATTATATAATAGTCTCTCTATATAAATTTACTATTAAATTGAATACTATTATTACATACTGTATGGTATATTTTAAAATATGTGTTTTTAAATATGAAACTATTTTCAAATATGCTATACAATATATAATTACACTATGCAATTATATTCAAATGAAAGTCACTCAGTTGTGTCTAATTCTTTGTAACTCTACAGAGAAATCCATGGAATTCTCCAGGACAGAATCCTGGAATGGGTAGCCTTTCCCTTCTCCCTGGAGAGAGATCTTCCCAATCCAGGGATTGAATCCAGGTCTCCTGCATTACAGGTGGATTCTTTACCAGCTGAGCCAAATCATATTTATGCACTTACCAAATATATATTCCACACATACTGTGTATCAGGCATAAATGTTTAATGATACCATGTGTGAATATGTGTATATATGGCTTCCTATTTATCAGTATGTAAAATCTTTGATAAAAGAGGTAATTGATTAGAAATTTTGCAGATATTTAACTTTTACTGTGCTGCTGCTATAAGGCTCATTATAAATGAGGCACTTATATGTGCTTATGAGTAATTGATCTTGAAATATGAACAAATTTGTTAGTGTTTTCCTTCTGTTTTGGAAATAAGAGTGAGAGCATTTATACCTCCCCAAATGAGAAATCAGCAAAGTACTTAGAATGGTACAGACTGTTGCCTTTGTTCCTTTGAAGTTCATTGAAGCAAAATCTTCTGGCTTCAAATCTAAATTCACATTAGATTTCTCCTATCTCTGTTTCTTTCCAAATCTCATCCCAATAGCCACCAGGAAACCTGACAGCAGGTGTAGCAAGCAAAGTAAATTCAAGAAAGGGAGGCAAAAACAGCTCAAAGGGAAAGCAGGTAGAGAGAAATTCTGGGAACACTTGTATTAATTAATGCTTGCCCTAGCACAAAAATAGCAAACTCTCAAACCTTGGACTATTATTATACTGTGCAACTAAATAACAAGGCTTCCCTGGTAGCTCAGATAGTAAAAATAACTAAATAACATTGTATTTATAACTAATTCTTGCTCCATTTTCACATTCAAAAAAGCCTCTGAAATACTATAAGTTTTTGCATAAGTCTGTCTACACAGAAAACCTCTTTCTAACCTTTTTCTTCCTGAGCAATCAATCACTCCATAAAGCTGAAAGATTTACTTATAGCTTTTATTTCAACTTTTGTACTCACTATGAAGGTGGCAAAGCTGAGTGCTGAAGAATTGATGCTTTGAACTGTGGTGTTGGAGTAGACTCTTGAGAGTCCCTTGGACTGCAAGGAGATCAAACCAGTCAATCCTAAAGGAAATCAGTCCTGAATATTCACTGGAAGGACTGATGTTGAAGCCAAAGCTCCAACACTTTGGCCACCTTATGCAAAGAGCTGAAAAGATTGGAAAATATTGGGAAAGATTCTGATGCTGGGAAAGATTGAATGCAGCAGAAGGGGACAACAGAGGATGAGACGGTTGGATGACATCACTGACTCGATGGACATGAGTTTGGGCAAACTCTGGGAGTTGGTGATGGACAGAGAAACCTGCTGTGCTGCAGCCCAAGGGGTCGCAAAGAGTCGGACAGGACTGAGCGACTAAACACTGTCAACATTGTCTCTACACAGTAATTCTCAATTTTGGGGCAACATGAAGACCCATATTAAATAACAAAAACTATTTAAAATCTCCCAGAAAAAATGTACCATTATGCCCACATTCACAATGTGCATTTCAGAAGATTAGTGGGTTGCTGAAGTTTGTGTATGCACTACAGCATTAAAACCTATAATGTTCTGAAAGAAATTCTGATTTTCTTGTATATTTAGGACACCACAGTAATTATTTTTCACCTTAACACATTCTTATTATCATTCTGATGTAGGTTCTATGTATATTTTTATGCAAAAAGAAACCTAATGGCTATTGCACATTATGGGTTTTGTGGCTGTTACAATAGTAATTTGAAGTAAATTAATTTGTATAATTTTGTATTTTTTTATATTTTTCTGAGTTTCAATTGGAACTTGAGGTTTAGTTGGAGTTTGAGTTTAAGTGGAAAAATAGAAATGATGGAACCAGCATCCTTGCCCTAAAGAAGTGTTACTAAGGCTATTGCCCCAGAACCATTGGACTGTCAATGGTAGAACAAAACCAACCATAACCTCTCAGTTCAGTTGCTAAGTCATATCCAACTCTTTGTGACCCCTTGGGCTGCAGTACAACAGGCTTCCCTGTCCATCACCAACTCCCAGAGCTTACTCAAACTCATGTCCATCCAGTCAGTGATGCCATCCAACCATCTCATCATCTGTCATCCCCTACTCCTCCTGCTTCAATCTTTCCTAACATCAGGGTCTTTTCAAATGAGTCAGTACTTCGCATGAGGTGGGCAAAGTATTGGAGTTTCAGCTTCAGCATCAGTCCTTCCAATGAATATTCTGGGCTGATTTCCTTTAGGATGGACAGGTTAGATCTCCTTGCAGTCCAAGGGACTCTCAAGAGTATAATCCAACACCACAGCTCAAAAGCATCAATTCTTCAGCAGTCAGCTTTCTTTATAGTCCAACTTTCACATCTATACATGTCTACTGGAAAAAACAGCTTTGACTAGAAGGACCTTTGTTGGCAAAGTAATGTCTCCGCTTTTTAATATGCTGTCTAGCTTGGTCATAACTTTTCTTCTAAGGAGCAAGCATCTTAATTTCATGGCTGTAGTCACCATCTACAGTGATTTTGGAAGATAAGAAATAAAGTCTTTCACTGTTTCCATTATTTCCCCATCTATTTACCATGAAATGATGGGACTGGAATCAATGATCTTAGTTTTCTGAATGTTGAGGTTTAAGCCAACTTTTTCACTCTCCTCTTTCACTTTCATCAGGAAGCTCTTTAAGTTTTTGCTTTCTGCCATAAGTGTCGTATCATCTGCATATCTGAGCTCATTGGTATTTCTCCTGGCAATCATGATTTCAACTTGTGGTTCATCCAGCTTGGAATTTCTCTTGATGTAGTCTGCATAAAAGTAAAGTAAGTAGGATGACGATAAGCAACCTTGACATACTCCTTTCCCGATTTGGAACCAGTCCATTGTTCCATGTCCAGTTCTAACTGTTGGTTCTTGACCTGCATACAGATTTCTCAGGAGGCAGGTCAGGTGGTCTGGTATTCCCATCTCTTACAATTTTCCACAGTTCGTTGGGATCCACAAGTCAAAGGCTTTAGCATGGTTAATAAAGCAGAAGTAGATTTTTTTTTTTAACTATCCTGCTTTTTTGATGATCCAGTGGATGTTGGGAATTTGATCTCTGGTTCCTCTACCTTTTCTAAATCCAGTTTGAATATCTTGAAGTTCATGGGTCATGTCCTATTGAAGCATAGTTTGGGGAATTTTGAGCATTACTTTGCTAACATGAGAGATGTGTGCAATTATGCAGTAGTTTGAGCATTCTTTATCATTGACTTTCTTTGGAACTGAAATGAAAGCTAATCTTTTCCAGTCCTATGGCCCCTGCTGAGTTTTCCAAATTTGCTTGCATTGTGAGTACAGCACTTTCACAGCATCATCTTTTAGTATTTAAAAGAGCTCAACTGGAATTCCATCAACTCCACTAGTTTTGTTTGTACTGATGCTTCCTAAGGCCCGTGTGACTTTGCATTCTAGGATGTCTGGCTCTAGGTGAGTGATCACACCGTCGTGGTTGTCTGGGTCATGAAGATGTTTTTTCTATAGGTCTTCTGTGTGTTGTTGCCACCTCTTCTTAATATCTTCTGCTTCTGTAAGGTCCATACCATTTCTGTCCTTTATTGTGCCCATATTTGCATGAAATATTCCCTTGGTATCTCTAATTTTCTTGAAGAGATCTCTATTCTTTCCCATTCTATTGCTTTCCTCAATTTTTTGCATTGATCACTGAGGAAGCCTTTCTTATCTCTCCTTGCCATTCTTTGGAACTCTGCATTCAAATGGATATATCTTTCCCTTTCTCCTTTGCCTTTAGCATCTCTTCTTTTCTCAGCTATTCATAAGGCCTCACTGGACAACCATTTTGCCTTTTTGATTTTTTTTTTTCCTAGCGATGGTTTTGTTCACTGCCTCCTGTACAATGCCACAAACCTCTGTTTACAGTTCTTCAGGCACTCTATCATATCTAATCCCTTGAATCTATTTGTCACTTCCACTGTGTAATCGTAAGGGATTTGATTTAGGTCGTACATGAACGGTCTGGTGCTTTTCCCTACTTTCTTCAATTAAAGCCTGAATTTGGCAATAAAGAGTTCATCATCTGAGCCAGTCAGCTCCTGGCCTTGTTTTTTCTCACTGTATAGGGCTTCTCCATCTTTGGCTGCAAAGAATATAATCAATCTGACTTTGGTATTGACCATCTAGTGATGTCCATGTGTAGAGTCTTCTCTTGTGTTGTTGGAAGAGGGTGTTTGCTATGACTAGTGTGTTCTCTTTGCAAAACTCTCTTAGCCTTTGACCTGCTTTGCTTTGTACTCCAAGGCCAAATTTGCCTGTGACTCCAGGAATCTCTTCACTTCCTACTTTTGCATTCCAGTCCTCTATAATGAAAACGACATCTATTTCGGGTGTTAGTTCTTGAAGATCTTGTAGGTCTTCATAGAACTGTTCATCTTCAGCCTCTGCAGCATTACTGGTCAGGGCATAGACCTGGATTACTTTGATATTGAATGGTTTGCCTTGGAAACAAACAGAGATCTTTCTGACATTTTTGAAATTGCATCTAGGAACTGAATTTCAAACTCTTTTATTTTTTACTATGATGGGTACTCCATTTCTTCTAAGGGATTCTTTCACACAGTAGTAGATATCATGGTCATCTGAGTTAAATTCACCCATTCCAGTCCATTTATTTCACTGATTCCTAAAATGTCAATGTTCACTCTTGCCATCTCCTGTGTGATCACTTCTAATTTGCCTTGATTCATGGACCTAGCATTCCAGGTTCCTATGCAATATTGTTCTTTACAGCATCGGACTTTACTTCCATCATCAGTCACATCCACAACTGAGTGTTGTTTTTGCTTTGGTTCTGTCTCTTCATTCTTTCTGGAGTTATTTCTCCACTGATCTCCAGTAGCATATTGGAGTAGCATCTCCTCAGTACCGACCTGGGGAGTTCATCTTTCAGTGTCCTATCGTTTTCCCTTTTCATGCTGTTCATGTGGTTCTCAAGGCAAGAATACTGAAGTGGTTTGCCAGTCCCTTCTCCAGTGGATCACGTTTTGACAGAACTCTTCACCATGACCCATCTGTTTTGGGTGGCCCTACATGGCATGGCTCATAGTTTCATTGTTAGACAAGGCTTTGTTCCATGTGATCAGAGTGGTTAGTTTTCTGTGATTCTGGTTTTCATTCTGTCTGCCCTCTGATGGAGAATGATTAGAGGCTTATGGAAGCTTCCTGATGGGAGAGACTAACTGAGGGGAAACAGGGTCTTGTTCTGATGGGAGAGGGGGCATGCTCAGTAAATCTTTAATCCAATTTTCTGTTGATGGGCGGGGCTGTGTTCCCTCCCTGTTGTTTGACTTGAGGCCAAACTATGGTGGAGGTAATGAAGATAACGGTGACCTCTTCAAAAGGTCCCATGCAGACACTGCCACACTCAGTGCCCCAAACCCTGCAGCAGGCCATTGCATGCCCACGCCTCTGCCAGAGACCCCTGGACACTCATGGGCAAGTGTGTGTCAGTCTCTTGTGAGGTCACTGCTCCTTTCTCCTGTGTTCTGGTACACACAATGTTCTGTTTGTGCCCTCCAAGAGTATGTTTTCCCAGTCCTGTGTAAGTTCTGGTGGCTTTCTGGTGGGGTTAATTGCAACCTTCTCCAAGAGGGCTTATGCCATACCCAGATCTACTGCACCCAGAGCCCCTGGCCCTGAAGCAGTCCACTGCTCACCAGTACCTCCACAGGAGACACTCACACACCGTTCTGGCTCAGTTTCTGTGGGGTGTCTGGGTCCTGGTGTGCACAAGATTTGTTTGAGCCCTCTGAGCATCTCTGGTGGATAAGGGCTTTGATTCTAATTGTGATTTTGCCCCTCCAACCATCTTGCTGGGGCTTCTCCTTTGCCCCTGGAAATGGGGTATCTTTTTTTAGTGGAATCCAAAATTTCACTGTTGATGGTTTTTCAGCAGTGAGGTGTAATTTTGGAGTTCTCACAGGAGAAGACGAGTGCATGTCCTTCTACTCCACCATATCAGAGAAAAGACCTCTAGTTGTGTTTGTATCACAGGAACAAGACTGACTAACCACAAGAAAACTGATGCAAGCCTATTTAGCTCCAAAAGTAGGACTAAGGTTGCCCACAGATCATTACCATCTCATTATAATAGTAAGATCTCTGCCCGTTTGTGCCATGATGGTTTAACAGGCTTTGGACCTGGACACCAAGGGGCCATGAGAGGGCAGAAAAAGAGATGGCCTCCTAGTTCCAAGAAGAACACAGTCTTTTAACAGAAAAACTATATATATATACCTCCCCTTCATTAACCTTGCCTTCAAAATCTTGCTTTGATTGTCCCCAATGAGGAGAAGCTGGTTTGCAAACTAAGTTCCTGTCTCTGCATTGTCTGTCTGGCCAGTGAACGAAGCTTGCACTGTTTCAGTCTCAGCGTTGGTTTTGTTGTTGGTTATGTGAACCCAAACAGGAGAAGAACCTTCCCCGCTGAGTCAGGTGGTATTGTCTGAGCAATTGAGTCTTGCCCGAGTGGGGGTCCATACAATCAAGCTGGCAATAGACTAGGCAACTGGGGTCATCAGGTGAGCCTGGTGCTAGGTGAGGTTGTGATAAGCCTTAGGATGAAAAGGATTGTTTCCAAGTCTGGGAAACAAATTCTAACAGTTTATAGGAAAAACTGACTTTGGGATGCAGATTCATGTAGCCCTTGTATTTTTACTGTTATTGTTGCTGCTGTGTTGTTACTATTTGTTTTGTGTCTTTGTTTGCTTTCTGGTGGTTTTTTTTTTTTTTTTTTTTTTTTTTTTTTTGGTTTGGTTTGGTTTTCAATAGGAAAAAAGATATTGACCTTAGGTTCTGAAATGGAAAAAACCTGGATGATTATTTTATGTTTCCAATATAAACATATATATTTGAACTGGAGCTAGTTCAAATATAAAAGGTCTGTCTCTATCCATTATTTCTCTTATAAAACTTAAATGCATGGAATTTAATTGACCTTAATCATCAGTTCATTGAAGGTTATCATAATCATGAACACAAAAATATATATTTTAATTGATTTTTTCAGAAAATTATAAATTCACATGGACTTTTAAGAAATGATACTGATAGAGCATATGCACATTTTATCCAGTCTCTCCAGTGGTAGTATCTTATAAAACTACAGTACCACACCATATGTAGTATATTTTCATCAATATAGTCAAGGTACAGAACAACTCCATCACCAAAAGCATCTCTCGTCTTGATCTTCTGTAGCCACACCCGCCATCATGGAACATATTAATAGTGTTGCATGGAATAGATGCACCACACTTTTTATCCATTGAATGTTGTTTCTGGTTTGGGGCCATTATGAAATTAGGAGTTTGGGATTAACATAGACATGCTGCTGCTGCTTTTCAGTCACTCGGTATCGTATGACTCTTTGCAATCCCATGTACTGTAGGCTATCAGGCTCCTCTGTCCATGGGATTTTACAGGCAAGACTACTGGAGTGGGTTGCCATTTCCTCTTCATATACACTCTACTATATATAAAAAACTGGAGAAGGAAATGGCAACTCACTCCAATATTCTTGCCTAGGGAATCCCATGGATAGAAAAGCCTGGTGGGCTACAGTCACAAAGAGTTGGTCACAACTGAGTAATTAAACAATAGCAACATACATAAAACATATACACACTACTATATGTAAAATAGATAACCAACAAGGACCTATTGTATACCACAGAGAACTATAGTCAATATTTTCTAATAATCTATAAGGGAAAATAATCTGAAAAAGATCAATATATGTATATGTATAACTGAATCACTTTGTTGTACACCTGAAAAGAACACAACATCATAAAACAGTTATACTCTAATTGAGAAAAACAAAAAGTGCTGTCAACATTTGTGTATAGGTTTTTATGAGAGCATACAAGTTTTTTCTGGAATAAACGCTCAAGAGTACAATTGCTGGGTCATATGGGTTGGTCTGTTTTTTTAAGAAATTGCCAAACGGTTTTCCATAGTGACTATAACATTATTCCATCTCAATATCAATGAACGTGTGATCCAATTTGTCCTCATACTTCCCAGTATTTGATGTGGCCACTCTTGTGTGTGTGTGTGTGTGTGTGTGTGTGTGTGTGTGTGTGACCTAGAGGAGCACATGGCAAGCCATTCCAATATTCTGGTCTGGAGAACCCCAGGGACAGAGGAACCTGGTGGGCTACCTCCCATGGGGTCGCAAAGAATCAGACACGACTAAAGCAACTTGGCATGAAGTTCCTTCTCATGTCTTTTGACTATATTCTAACTGATTTTTTTTTTTTTTTTTGCTACATAGGGTTTGAAAAGTTCTTTATATATTCCAGATATAAGTGCTTTGTTGGATGTTTCGCTTGCAAATACTTTCTCTCAGGGTGTTACTTACCATTTTCTTCTTCTCAGAAGGGTGTTCACAGACTAGGTTTTAATTTAATAAGGTCAAACAAAATTTTTTCTCTTTATGGATAGCTTTTGGAACCAAGTATAAGACCTTTTGCTTAAACCTATATCCCTACTCTTTCCTTTTATCATTTTCCATAAAAATGGTCAATTTTGCAGTTTCTGCATAAACCTGTGATCCATTTTAGGTTATTTTTTGTGTAAAATATGAGTTTAGATTAAATTTGCTTTAACCAAGTTTGGGAAGTTTTTAATCATTACTTCTTCAAATATGTTACAATCCCACTTTCCCTCCTTCTGGGACTCTGATGACACAAATATTAACTCTTTTATTATTATTCCAGAGGCTCATAAAATTCTGTTTATTTTTAATTTCATTTTTTTCTCTTTTCAAATTGGCCAAGTTATATTGAATTATTGTCAGTTTCACTGGTCCTTTCCTCTGCCATTTCCACTGAGCTCTTGAGCAAACTGAGACTTTTATTTTGATTTTATAGTTTTTAATTCTGTAATTCTCATTGGTTCTTTATTTAACTTTGATTTCATTCCTAAAAGGTTCTATTTTTTTCAAATGAATCCATAAATGTTTGCTGAAGCATTTTTGTGATGACTAATTTAAAATCCTTGTCAGATAAGTATAACATCTATTTAATGGTTTAATGTGGATTTTGACATTAACTACCTTTTCTTATTTTTATTTATTTATTTTTTGGTTCAAGATATTAAGAGTGATTTTTTAAATTCTTTTCTGGATATTTTGGACATTCTATTAGGAGACCCATCAGCCTATTTAATTTTGTGTTTAGTGGGTAGTCCCTCTATTTTATATAGGTGAAGATCTTGTAGACGTGTCTGTTGAGCTTCCTGCTGGACCTGGCAACACCACCCCCGCAAAAGCAGAGCACTGACTCATGTTGCCCCCTTACAGACAGGTGGCATGGAAGTTTAGCTGTCCCTTACCCCCAGTGACACTTTTCTGGTTAATGTGGGTGCCAATTGTAGCTGCCTTTTTTCTCCCTGTGGGCCGGTCCTGCAAAAAAAGGGATGGGAATATGGAGGACTGACCAACTCTGCTTTGATGCTGTAGGGTGGGACAGGAACTCAGCTCCCTGCCTCCTTGCTGTTTTCCCTCCCCTATCCAATGACACAAGGGGAAGTGAGAAGTGAAGTGTCATCTTCCCCTACCTCACTGATGACCAGTGTGGGTGAAAAGTTCTCAATGATACCAGGGAAGGGTAGAACTGTATAATCACAATGGTTGTTCAATCTTGTTCCTGCCAGGTGGGCGTGGAGGTTCAGACTCATAATAAGCCTTGCTGACACAATGGAGAGGGGAAAATGATGTGCTTGATATCTCTGATCCATCTCACCTTGTTGAGTTTCTCTGACACTGAGTGGGTAAAAAGTCTCAGTTCCCTACAAGCTGAACTCTGTGTGTGTGTGTGTGTGTGTGTGTGTGTGTATGCACGCACATGTATGTGTGTGTGTGTGTGTGTGTAGGGAAGGTGAAACTTCCCAGAGACTGCCTTGTTATGTCTCATCATTACTGAGTAGGAGTGGAGGATCACAGAGCCATCTGATTCTAACAGGTGAGGGATAGAAGATCTGCTGCTCACTGGGTCCTACAGAAACCACCAGTCAGGGAAATTGGAACATCACTTGCTTCAAGGAGGCAGGAGGATTGGTGGGAAGCTCAACTCTCCAACTGGCTCACTGAAACCTCAGGGGAAGTGATGCAGTTTTACCATTGGTGTTGGCTGAAATTAGGGGGCTGTTGTCAAAAAGTTTTTATGTTGTTTGAGTGGGGGTTAGTAGCAAAAAACAGGCTTTTCTTGGAATTTTCTTTGCCTATGCCTTTTTGGTGGTTTTATATTACAGACTAATGTGAAGCCTTCTCTGGGATACATGGATGCCACTGAGAAAATCCATTGCCATTAGAAATTCAGCAAGAAAAGTCTCAGGATTGACTAGATGGTCTATTTTCTTCTTTCTACTTGTCAGAATGTCCTTGTGCTTGTTGTGCTGTTTACATCGCAGAAACTAATTTGTTGTTGTTGTTGTTGTTATAAAAGGAAGGATATAGGAGGAATGGGGTTACTTCACCTTGACAGACTGGAAGTTTCCAATTCTGTTATTTATTGTCTAATTCTACATCGCTTTCAATTTTCTCTCTGCATCTGATAACCCCAGTCCTATTCTCTAGCCTCCCATTGACATGCACATGCATCAACATCCTGCTTGGCGTACTTCAAATATATGTTTTTCAAATACTTTGTAAATATATTTTAATATTAATGGAGATCTATGAAAATATATAATTTCATTCTGTATGGTTTTATGTGCTTTTAAATTTATATTAATATGTAAAAATTACAGAAATGTGTCATGAATCTCATTTAGCTTTTATGTCATTCATTCACAATTTTGAAAATGTACCTAAAACTATAAATATACTATGAATATACTAAAATTCTTTATTGTTGTATAAAATCAAATGTGGGAAAATATGTCTATTTATACATTAAAAAACTTATACTTAATATGTCTCTTTTCTTCTGATTTGAATAATACTGCAGCAAATGTCCTTATAAATATTCTCTTGAATATTATTCTCAGTATGTCTCTAGATGTAGAAATGGAATTGCAAGACCACAGGGCATGTACATTTGCAATTTCATAAGATACTGCTAAATTTTTCTTCAGAGCAATACTGATTTAAACTCTAGTCAAGTTCTGCTGCCAGACTTCATTTGGGCTTAATTTTAATAATCAAATGGCTGTGTTCCTTTTAAGGTGCAGTTTTCTGGTTTCTAGTGGATTGAGCAACTTTTATCCCAAATCATTGTTTTGTTTGTCCATGCAACCATTTTTAATATAAACTATTTTCTATTTGATGTGAGAGAGCTTTTATTGTGTGCTGTTTTGCATATTTCATTTTTTAATAATGTAATCTGGATATATGAATATACTACATTTTTCTGTCTGTCATTTGTTTTATATATTTATTTGTATATTCTTCCTTCATTTTCTTTACCTTCTCTTTAAAAGTTTTACTGAAGTGCAACATATCACAAATTATGAATTGTGTCTATCTTAAGTGTACTGCTCCATGAAGCTTCGCCCATCTGTGTAACCAACTCATAGATAAAAATAAAGAAACTGGGTAACACTCTAGATGCCTCTTGAGTGGCCCATCCCAGTCATCACCTCCACAAAGTAACCAGTATTCTTTTGAAGCATAGTTTAGTTTTACCTGTTTTGACCATTTTATAAAGTGAGTTATATAGCATGCATGTACTATTTTGTGTCCTTTGTTTCACTCTTTCTCTGAGATTCACATGTTTACTCATATAGTAAGTTCATTATTTTTCCATTGTCATATAGTCTTTATTGTTTGAATATACTACCACTACTGTTCATATTCATTAATTCATATTTTGTATAAAATTTTGGTATTTTTTAATATTGCTGCTATAAATTTTCTTAGACATATTTTCCAGAGTGGTTTTATCACACACTCTACTGCCAGTCTATTAGAGAGTATGTGTGTCCTAAGTTTTTTTTCTTATAATTTTGTAGTATTTGCTAACTGGCGTTTTGTTTAAGATATCTGTGTCTACATTCATGAGGAAGAGTGCCCTTTAAATATATATTTTAGTAGCTTTATTACCTAATTTTGATGTCAAGATAATAATTTCATTAAATAAGTATTTTTGGTCTTCTTCCATCTATTTCTATCACTTTAAGTTTTGGCAGAATTAGCCCATAAAATATACGGGGACAAGTTATTATTTTGGATTATCTTGTTGAATAATTTTAACTATTGATTCAATTTGTTTAATGAGTAAGGGATGTTACAATTCTCTTTCTCCATATTTATTTCTAGACAACTGTCTATTCTACTGAAGTTTTAAAAATTTATGGTATGACTCTCTTAGGGGAAAAAAAATCTAAAATTGGGATAAAATAGAATCTTTTAATAAATGGATGCTCTAGAAGGGAAGAACATTACTTAGGATGGAAGTATGATTTTGCATCATTCATAGACTGATACTGAAGTTTTTTAATGGAGATTTGAATTTATAATTGTCATTTACCAATACCTTTCCTAAAACATTGCATACTAGCACTCTTGTTATTTACGGAGTTTGACTATTTTATTTCCTCAGGCTAAATAAAAACTGATATTTGAACAAAGCGTATCTGGGGTTGCAATTAGATCTATGTGGAAAATTAGAGAATTATGCCAATATAAATAAGAACAGTTCAATCTGAATGAAATTATAAAAAGCAGTTTTGCATTGATAAACTGTAATAACTTCCATTGTTTGACATGCCATAGTAATCTTCTCCTGGGCTGCTTTCCCCAGAAGGTATTCTTAGGAAAACTAAGGAATGGTTATTTCCTGAGTACACATACACAAAAGGCAGAGAGAAAAATCAATAATCTAAGACATTATTAAAGAAAATATAAGATTAGCATGTCATGATAAATAATAGGTAAAAATCTGCCTGTAAAATAAATATTGAATAAAGAGAAAATGAGAAAAATCAGAAGGGAGGAAAAATGCTCAACTAGAGGGAAAAAAACCTACACACATTTGTGTCTTTTTTTTTTTTTTCTCATTTGTAAAATAATGAGGTTGTGACAGAAGATATTTATTATGTTGTGAAATTAACTCAGTAAAACACTTTTCATGGATTTCCATTTCTACAAAAGATAGAAAATTCTTATTTGTTGATCTCTAGACTTTAAATTGCTGTGAGACATTTTCTATGGTGTCTGAGATCAAAGTAGAAAAATGAAACATTTGAAACAAAAGTTGAGTATAAAATAAATGTTGTTTACATTACATGTGACTCTATGAAGTGATAAAGAGTCCAAAATACTTAATATGAAAACACGTTTGGATTTTCTACAGGACTTTGTGCAGATTTTTGCTTTTGTAGATGAAATAAATGAGTTTTAACACAAAGAACTTCATGAAATAGGAACTAAGGACACTGGAAAACAGAACATAGAATGCTACACATTTCTGGGCTGTACACAGTGACAACTACCTTATATAAAATTCAAACTAAATTATATGCCTCTTGCTGGTTCCTTGGTTACTTAAAGGTTTTCATTCTTAACCTGCAATGAATACCAGTTAGAAAATAATCCACACGGCCTTCCCTGATGGTCCAGAGATTAAAAGTCCATCTTCCAATGGAGAGGATGAGGGTTCAATCCCTGATGAGGGAGCTTAGTTGCCCACATACCTCAGGACAACTAAGCCCACAGGTCACAACTAGAGAGAGAAGTCTGCAAGACACAACAAATAGTCCCACATCTGCCACCAAGATGTAGACAGCCAAATAAAATAAATAAATTTTTTTTTTTTCAAAGAAAACAACCCAGAGCATAGTTTAAAATTGCATAACTCTCGCTGATTCCTACTGGTTCCCAGTCTTCATTCTTTCTTTCCTGACATTATCTTCCTCAGTTGGATTGTGGAATGCTCTGTTTAGTGGTGTTGCACAACCAGTCAAACTGTGAATCCAGTGGCCACATATAAAAATGAGCCAAGGCTTCCAGGTTTCCTAGCAAACTGGTGTGATGTTCAAGCCAGTGTTATTTCACTCTTTAATTTATCTCACTCCCATTGATGGACTCCAAGTTAGGAAAAGGTATCTTTGCTAAAGTGAAAGATACTTCCAGCCAGTTTTGAATGGCCTAACCTGTAAGTCATCATACTTCTGTATTCCTTAAGAAGCAGTTTGAGTCTTTCAGATTGATAGTTATTAACAACAAACAAATGAGCAATCAATGAAACACTTCTCATGGATTTCCATTGCTACAAAAGAAACATTTCTTATTTGCAGATTCCTAGGCTCTATAACATTATGGGATATTTCCCCTGATTTCTAAGATTAAAACAGAAAACATAACATTTGATATTAAAGCTGAGTATGAAAAGAGATGATATTTACTGCACATTCCCAATGACAGTTCAGCTATTTCAAATCCTAAAAGATGATGCTGTGAAAGTGCTGCACTCAATATGCCAGCACATTTGGAAAACTCAGCAGTGGCCACTAGATTGAAAAAGGTCAGTTTTCATTCCAATCCCAGAAGAAAGGCAAAGCCAAAGAATGTTCAAATGAGTGCACAATTGCACTCATTTCACACACTAGCAAAGTAATGCTCAAAATTCTCCAAATGAGGCAGAACTTCCAGATATTCAAGCTGGATTTAGAAAAGGCAGAGGAACCAGAGACCAAATTGCCAACATCCATCGGATCATTGAAAAAGTGAGTTCCAGAAAAATATGTGCTTCTGTGCTTATTGACTATGCCAAAGTCTTTGACTGTGTGGTTCACAACAGACCATGGAAAATTCTTCAAGAGATGGGTATACCAGATCACCTGACCTACCTCCTGAGAAATCTGTATGCAGGTCAAGAAGCAATAGTTAGAACTGGACATGGAACAACAGACTGGTTCCAAATCCGGAAAAGAGTATGTCAAGGCTGTATATTGTCACCCTGCTTATTTAACTTATGTGCAGAGTATATTATGAGAAATGCTGGACTGGATGAAGCTCAAGCTGGAAGCAAGATTGCCAGGAGAAATATCAATAACCTCAGATATGCAGATGATGACACCGCACTTATGGCAGAAAGGGAAGAAGAACTAAAGAGCCTCTTGATGAAAGTGAAAAAGGAGAGTGAAAAAGTTGGCTTAAAACTCAACATTCAGGAAACTAAGATTATGGCATCCGGTCCCATCACTTCATGGCAAATAGATGGGGAAATAATGGAAACAATGACAGACTTAATTTTCTTGTCCTCCAAAATCACTGCAGATCGTGACTGCAGCTTTGAAATTAAAAGATGCTTGTTCCTTGGAAGAAAAGTTATGACCAAGCTAGACAGTGTATGAAAAAGCAGAGACATTACTTTGCCAACAAAGATCCATGTAATCAAAGCTATGTTTTTTTCCAGTTGACATGTACGGATGAGAGAGTTCGACTATAAAGAAAGCTGACCACTGAAGAATTGAAGCTTTTGAGCTGTGGTGTTGGAGTAGAATCTTGAGTCCCCTGAACTTCCTGGATATCCAACCAGTCAATCCTAAAGGAAATCAGTCCTGAATATTTATTAGAAGGACTAATGCTGAAGCTCAAACTTCAATACTTTGGCCACCTGATGGGAAGAACTGACTCATTGAAAAAGACCCTCATGCTGGAAAAGATTGAAGGTGGGAGGAGAAGGGGACAACAGAGGATGAGATGGTTGGATGACATCACCACCTCAATGGACATGAATTTGAGTAAGCCCCAGAAGTTGATGATGGACAGGGAAGTCTGGCGAGCTGCAGTCCATGGGGTTGCAAAGAACTGGACATGACTGAGCCACTGAACGGAACTGATATCTTTTTTAAATGATGAAAATCTCTTCCTCTGAGCAACAGAGATGAGAAGCTATCTTACATTAAATTATCATCTGTACAGAGAAACATTAATTACATTGATCTCTACAAATGTTATAGGGCTTACATAATTTATTAAATGCTCAAAATTTTAATCACAGTTTCAAAGCCTTGTCTAATTGCCAGAGAGCTCTTTTCTTGTAATTTGGACATTCTGAATATTCTTGAAAACTATATATTTGCGTGTGTGTGTGTGTGTGTGTACACACACAGAGCACTGCATTTCCTTTTAATTTCAGGAGATTAAAATATTCAATCAAAGTGTTTCAAATACACTTTTCCAATCATTTAAATACCTACTACCTCATTTACAAAATAAATTTAAGCAGAGATACATCACATGAATTTAAAATATCCTCTTCTAAAAATTCATCTAGTTTTCTTAAAGCATAATTTAATATCTGGAGTGCATAACAAGAGGGTTTTTCTTTGACGTAAAAAGTTAGTTGACTTAGCGCTAAGTCACTTCTGTTATGTCTGACTCTTTGAGACCTGATGGACTGTACCCCACCAGGGCCCTCCGTCCATGGGATTCACCAGGAAAGAATACTGGAGTGAGTTGACATGCTTCCTCTTGGGGGTCTTCCCGACCCAGGAATCAAACCTGTGTCTCTTGTGTTTCCAGCATTGGCAGACAGGTTCTTTACAACTAGCAACACATGGGAAAACCTGTATTTGGCTTATAGTAGAACTTAAATATTTAGAAATAGTCTCCCTGCATAAGAATTCTACTGTTGGCCTTAAGCAGTCAGCTTGAATAAATTAGTTCACTTCACATGCTTTGTTAATATAAAATATTTTTCAAACACTGTTCCTGGTACTAGAAATACAAAGACAAAAAGAATAGGTTCCCTGTGCTCAACAAGATGGCAATCACACAAGAATGTCATATAAATTTAGCAATTTGTAAGTACAATGTTGTAAATGCTATTTTAAAGATATGCCAAAAGGTAATGTGCTGTAACTTATAATTTCATGCTTTCATTTCCTTATTTAAAAAACAGAAATATTCTTCATTGCAGAGGGTTTTGCAGAAGATGATGGATATTACATGTGGGAAGATATCTTCTAAGAGAAGCTAAAGACCCTATTTCCTCTAATTATTATAAAGCCACCTCTATAAATCTACATTAGACAAATTCTTTAATCATATCCTGTAATCACATAGATGGAAAAACAGTGTCAGACTTTATTTTTGGGGGCTCCGAAATCACTGCAGATGATGATTGCAGCCATGAAATTAAAAGATGCTTACTCCTTGGAAGGAAATTTGTGACCAACCTAGATAGCATATTAAAAAGCAGAGACATTACTTTGCCAACAAAGGTCTGTCTAGTCAAGGCTATGGTGTTTCCAGTGGTCATGTATGGATGTGAGAGTTGGACTGTGGAGAAAGCTGAGCACCGAAAAATTGATGCTTTTGAACTGTGGTGTTGGAGAAGACTCTTGAGAGTCCCTTGGACTGCAAGGAAATCCAACCAGTCCATCCTAAAGGAGATCAGTCCTGGGTGTTCATTGGAAAGACTGATGCTGAAGCTGAAACTCCAGTACTTTGGCCACCTCATGCGAAGAGTTGATTCATTGTAAAAGACCCTGATGCTGGGAGGGATTGGGGGCAGGAGGAGAAGGGGACGACAGAGGATGAGATGACTGGATGGCATCACTGACTCAATGGACATGAGTTTGAGCAAACTCCGGGAGTTGGTGATGGACAGGGAGGCCTGGCGTGCTGCAATTCATGGGGTTGCAAAGGGTCGGACACGACTGAGCGACTGAACTGAACTGAATCACATAGATTGGGCCCAAGTTTATGACCATTGTTTTGCCTCATGGACTACAAATCAAACTTCTCTGGCCCTGGCAACAGAAATGAAAAATTGCAGTTATAAAAGTACATAAAACTGTGTTTCAGAAGAACTAGAGATGCCTCTCACTCTCATGGTGTCCTTTACAGGGAAGGACAAAGTGTTATCCTTATTACTGTCGTTGCTGTTTAAATTATTGTTAATGCTTTAAAATTTGAATTCCAATCCAGCAGAAGATATTAAGAAGAGGTGGCAAGAATACACAGAAAACTGTACTAAAAAGATCTTCATGACCCAGATAATCACAATGGTATATCACTCACCTAGAGCCAGACATTCTGGAATGTGAGGTCAAGTAGGCCTTAGGAAATATCACTATGAACAAAGCTAGTGGAGGTGATGAAATTCCAGTTGAGCTATTTCAAATCCTGAAAGATGATGCTGTGAAAGTGCTGCACTCAATATGCCAGAAAATTTGGAAAACTCAGCAGTGGCCACAGGACTGGAAAAGGACAGTTCTCATTCCAATCCCAAAGAAAGGCAATGCCAAAGAATGCTCAAACTACCGCACAATTGCACTCATCTCACACGCTAGTAAAGTGATGCTCAAAATTCTCCAAGCCAGGCTTCAGCAATACATGAGCCATGACCTTCCAGATGTTCAAGCTGGTTTTAGAAAAGGCAGAGGAACCAGAGGTCAAATTGCCAACATCTGCAGGATCGTCGAAAAAGCAAGAGAGTTCCAGAAAAACAAAGAAACCTTTCAACAGTGGAAGTAGGACACTTGGATTTCCCCATGCAAAGAAACAAACAAACTATTACCAATTATAGAAACTAATTAATATGGATCATATAACCAAATTTAAGCATTAAAACTATAGAACCTTTAAAGGCAACATAGGAGAAAAGTCTCAATGATTTTGAATTAGGCAAAGATATCTTTGATATGATACAAATTCTGGAATTATAAAAGAAATATTCATAAGGATCTCATTTAAATTTGGAAATTTGGTTAAAATAAACACTTAAAAAAAATGAAGCTACAGGTATTTCCCCGATGGTATATTGGTTAAGACTATGTGCTTCTAATGCAGGGGGTGTGGGTTCACTCCCTAGTCAGAGAACTAAGATCCTGTATGCCCCAGTGCAGCTGAAAATTTTTTAAAATTTAAAAAATTTTAAAAATAAAGAAATGAAGATACAGGTCACAGACCTGAAAGTTTATATATATATATATATATATATATATATATATAAAATTTATTTTTATTTAAAATATACTAAAAATATTCTTACATCTCAATTGTACTTGAAGCACCCTAATAAAATCAGAGAAAAAAGATGAATAGATGCTTCAAAAAAAAATGGTATATGGATGTCAAAGAGACACATTAAAAATATATATAATTAACTATAAAATAATTACATAATAAATTAGCAAAAATTTTAAAGGAATAATGACATACAATCACACACCCATTAGAAATACAAACATTGAGAAGAATAATAATGTTAAGTGTTGACAAGAATATGGAACAACTCAAAATAGCATACATTGTTGGTACAAAAGCAAAGTGACTTGGCCACTTTGGGAGAAAAAATTTGTTTCTTATAAAGTTAAACAAAATTATAATGTAATAGTGGTAGTGTAAAACTGGTGGGAAAAAAAACTTTAAAAATATGAGCAGCATAAAACATTTGTAATTTGCTTTCCTTCTGGTTGCTTAGTTACTTGGCCTCTTTCCATTCTGGGAACCTGTCAATGATTAGAGCTTTTTTATCCTTCACTGATCTTCTGTATCATGCCAGATAATGGGGGAGTGGGGAGAGGGCTACTCCTTGAAAGGATAAATTTGACTTTTGTTGGCCCTTATTCCATTCAGCCTACTTGATCAAATGACAAGGCCTAACTAGAAAGGATGCTGAAAATGTAAACTAATCATGTGCCCAGGATAAGAGGAAAAGGATTTCCATGAACTCTTGGCCATGTGCACTACTGCTATAAAATGTGCAAAATCAATTGTTTGCTTTTCTTCCCCTAGTGCCTAAATAACATCTAATTTGTTTTTTGTATTAGAGAGTCTGTAGGAAATAACATAAATATATGTTTTAAGTGACAAATGTCAAATTGCTGTGTTCCCTATGACCAACTGCCAATCTCTAGTAATCACATACATTAGTTTTAGTTCACAACAGATAGAATTAAAAAATAGGGAATAGAAGAATAATTCATATCATTTTTTGGAATAATTCCTACTCTTAAATATTAAAAAGTCACAAAAGGAAGAACTATGAATTGCTACCTTCAAAAAAATCTATGTAAGTATAAAAACTATGATGCAATTTTCAAAAACTTCTGCCTGATAATATATAAGGCAAAAATGTATAAATATAGAAGCCTGGTGTGTTGCAGTCTATGGGATCACAAAGAGTTGGACACAAATGAGCAACTGAAAGGAACTGAACTGATAGAATTTTTAAAATATTATTAAGAAATGTTATTATTTTAAATGCTGAGTAATCTTTTAATTAAAGTTCTTATTTTGAGATAACTATACTAAGTTCACATGCAATTGCAAGAAATAATAAAGAGAGATCTCAGACATGCTTTACTCAGTTACCCCAGTGGTAACATCTTACAAAATTATAGCACAATATCACAACCAGGGTCCTTCGTGTTTCATTTTTATAGTTATATCAACTTCCACTCCTCCCTATACTTTCCTTAGCAATCACTAGTCTGTCCTCCATTTCTAAAATTTTGTCAAGTATATAAATGAATAATATTTATCACTGGCTTTTTTCACTCACTATAATTTTGTCTATATAAAAAGACATCACACTAGAGATGGCCAATAGGCACATAAAAATGTGCTCAACAATCCCTCATTATCAGAGAAATACAAATCAAAACTATAGTGAGGTACCAGCTCACACTGATCAGAATGGTCAATATTAAAAAGTCTACAAACAACAAATTCTAGAGAGGATGTGGAAAAAGGAAGACTTGCTACACTGTTGTTGAGGATGTGAGTTGGTGCAGCCACTATAGAAAACAGTATGGAAGTTCCTCAGAAAACTAAAACTAGAGTTGCCATGTGACACAGCAATCCCACTCCTGGGCATATATCCAGACAAGATTCTTAATTCAAAAAGATACAAGTATCCCTAGGTTCACAGCAGCACTATTCACAACAGCCAAAACATGGAGACAACCTAAATGTCCATTGACAGATGAATGGATAAGGAAGATGTGGCACATTTGTACAATGGAATATCACTCAGCCATATAAAAGAATGGAATAATGCCATTTGCAGCAAAACAAATGGACCTAATGGACTTCCCCAATGGCTCAGCAGGTAAAGAATCTGCCTGCAATGTAGGAGACACAGGAAATGTGGGTTTGATTCCTGGGTCAGGAAGATCCCCTGGAGGAGGAAATGGCAACCCACTCCATTATTCTTGCCTGAAAAAATCTCATGGACAGAGGAGCCTGGTGAGCTACACTTCAAAGGGTCACAAAGAGTCAGACTCAACTGAGTGACTAAGCACACACAGAGATTATCATAATAAGTGAAGTAAGTCAGAAAGAGAAAGAAAAAAGCCCTATTATATCATCTGTATGTAGAATCTAAACTGTGATACAAATGAACGTATTTATGAGACAGAATCAGAATCATGAACATACAGAACAGACTGGTCGTTGCCAAGGGGGAGTGGGTTGCAGGACGGATGGAGTGGGACTTTGGGATTAGCAGATGCAGACTAGTATATATGGAACTGATAAAAAACAAAGTCCTACTGTACAGCAGAGAGAGCTATATTCAATAGCCTATAATAAATCACAATGGGAAAAGACATTAAAAATATATGTATATCTGAAACACTTTGCTGTAGAATAGTAATTAATACAACACTGTAAATCAACTATACTTCTATTAAAAAGTTATAATAAAAAACTTTAAAGACAAATCAATATAGTTAAAATAACAATCTTAAGTTATTAACACAGTGGTATACTTTAAAACTACTTGAAGCAATATTCAACAAAGTGAAAGGAGAAATAGACAAATCTCCAATCATGCTTAAATCTTTCTTAACCACTGTCTTAGTTACTGAGATCACAAGAAGACAAAAAATCATCAGAATATTGTAGATTTGCAATGAGTCAACATATTGGATATAATTAACATTTTTATAATGTACATTCATCAAACACTGTAGAATAAATATTTTTTCAAGGGCATGTGGTGCATGCATAAAAATAGACCACATCTTGAACTCCAAAGCGAGGATAAATAATTAGTAGAGATTGAATTAATTTCAAGTATTTCCTCTGACTTCACAGGATTTAAAGTAGAAATCAATAATGAAAAATTAACTAGAAATATGCACAAATATGTGGAAATTAAATAACAAATGTAAAATAATTTGAGCTTAAGAGGATAAATTTTCAAATATTTTGAATTAATATGATAATGAAAATATGAAAAAAAATAATTTGGGGATTAAGCCAAAAGAATTAATGAAAGGGAAATTTCCCATAAATATAATAATTTTTGTAAAAAGGAAGTTTAAAACCAAACTAGATTTACTCAAGAGTTTAGACAAACAATAGTTTTTTTTTTTTTTTAAGTCTAGAAAGAAGAAAACAGTAAAGATATGAATAAAAATCAGTGAAGTATAATTTCTACTGCTGGCCATGTTACTGTCTTTTCATTGTAGAAAACTGAAAAACTGTAAACTGTATATGAAACGGCCATTTTCAGGCATTAGAATTCATGCAGCATAGAACTATGATTCCAGGATTAAATGGAATCAGGTGAGGCAATACTTATGATACACTTGGCTTTTCTTTACTGGAAGTACATTCTAGACAGTAGAATGGGAAGAAAAGACCATTTGGCATTGCAGGATTGAATAAAACAGATTTGAGTTTACAGATTATGTGTCAGTTGGAATTTACTGTAAGAATATGGGTGAGGAGGGAGTTACTCTGAGAAACATCTCCATATATCTACATAATTGTCCCTTTGAATCTGTTACTAAAGAATAATCTGCACATATGTTGGGTGAAATGCAGCACCAAGAAGAGTATTTCTGAGGAGCTGTAGACTGAAAAAGTCCAAGAGCTTTCCAGGCTAGAGAGATTATAGATGTTCAATAACCTAGACAAGAGAAATATCCAGGCTTTACAACAGGGGATTCAGATAGCTCATTCCTAAGTGGGAGGAATAGACTAGTCCTAGAGTAGAAAAGGTTACTTTAAACCTGCTTTCAGTTCAGTTCAGTTCAGTGGCTCAGTCGTGTCCGACTCTTTGCGACCCCATGAATCGCAGCACGCTAGGCCTCCCTGTCCATCACCAACTCCCGGAGTTTACTCAAACTCATGTCCATCGAGTCGGTGATTCCATCCAGCCATCGTATCCTCTATCATCTCCTTCTCCTCCTGCTCCCAGTCCCTCCCAGCATCAGGGTCTTTTCCAATGAGTCAACTCTTCTCATGAGGTGGCCAAAGTATTGGAGTTTCAGCTTCAGCATCAGTCCTTCCAATGAACACCCAGGACTGATCTCTTTTAGGATGGACTGGTTGGATTTCCTTGCAGTCCAAGGGACTCTCAAGAGTCTTCTCCAACACCACAGTTCAAAAGCATCAATTTTTTGGTGCTCAGCTTTCTCCACAGTCCAACTCTCACATCCATACATAACTACTGGAAAAACCACCACCTTGACTAGAAAGACCTTTGTTGGCAAAGTAATGCCTCTGCTTTTTAATATGCTATCTAGGTTAGTCACAAATTTCCTTCCAAGGAGTAAGTGTCTTTTAATTTCATGGCTGCAATCACCATCTGCAGTGATTTTGGAGCCCCCAAAAATAAAGTCTGACACTGTTTCCACTGTTTCCCCATCTATCTGCGATGAAGTGATGGGACCAGATGCCATGATCTTAGTTTTCTGAATGTTGAGCTTTAAGCCAACTTTTTCACTCTCCTCTTTCACTTTTATCTAGAGGCTTTTTAGTTCCTCTTCACTTTCTGCAGTAAGGGTGGTGTCATCTGCATATCTGAGATTATTGATATTTCTCCAGACAATCTTGATTCCAGCTTGTGCTTCTTCCAGCCCAGCGTTTCTCATGATGTACTCTGCATATATGTTAAATAAGCAAACCTGCTTTAACAAAGCTTAAAAAAACTCATTAAAGTTACTGAATTGATTCATAAGTTTATTAGCTTCCTGAAAAAAAAAAAGAAATCTAATATTCCTTAAAAGAACACAGTGAGATTCAGGCACTCAAATTTACAATCACATTGTTCAGTATCTAACAAAATTACCAGGCATGAAAGGAAACAGGAACATGTAAGCTGGACCAAGACATTTTTCAGCAAATAGAAACAGATGCAGAGAGGATTGATTTGATGGATTGGCAAATGACTCTAAAAGAACTAGTATAAACATGCACTGGGATTTAGAGAAAAAATTAATATACAGTTGATCTTTGAACAATTTGGGGATTAGGAGCACCAATCTACACAACATTTGAAAAGGCATATATAACTTATACTCAGCCATCAGTATACGCAGTTCCTTTGTATTTGTGTCTCCACATCTGTACATTCAACCAATCACAGATTGTGTAATATTGATAACTGAAAAAACTCTGAGTATAAGTGGACTTGTGCAGTTCAAAACTGTGTTGTTCAAGGGCCAACTGTACTGAAAAGGCAAATAGACCATTTTTAAAAATCCTATGACTAACGACAAATACAATCTATCAAATGAAAACTGTTCTTAATGAAGTTAATGGCAGATTAGACAATTGCATTAGAAAAGAAAATAGCTGTGCTTGACAATGTTTGAGTGGAAAATATCCATATTGAATTATGAAGAGTAAAACAACTGAAAAAATTAATTGTTATCAAGAATCCCATATCAGGCATTTAAATGTTTGTGCAATTTGAATCAGAGTGAAGTAAAAGAAAAATATATCTAAGGAAATATTAAAAAGTTTTACCAAATTTGATGAAAAGCAGAAAACCACAATTCATTGATGCAAAACAGATTAAAACAAATAAAAACAGACCAAGGTATATCATAATCAAATTGTGTAAAAGCAACTGAAAAAGGGTCAGAGAATAAAGAAACAATACATAGAGAATAAAGTATAAGGATATCACAATTTTCTTACAAAAAGCAATGCAAGTTAGAATATTATAGGACAATATTTTTAAAGTGCTTGGAAGAAAAAGATTTGTTACCTCAACACAGTATATTGATACAATATATGCTTCAAAAATAAAGGCAAAATAAATACATTTGTATTCAATAAACATTTAGAGAAAGAGTCTGCAGTAGATCTGAACAACAAGAAATTAAACAGGAATTTCTTTAAGGAAATAGAAACTAATGACAAGCAGAAATTTGGATCTGCAAAAAGACATAAAAAATGTTGGGATAAATTAAAATGACTTTTTTTTCTCATTTTCTAAATTCTCTCACAGAAGTATTTTCTGTTTAAAGAAAAATAATTTCAATGAAAATACAGTCCAAAATTTTAACACATGTGGAAAGAAGATATTTAACACAACAGCACAAAGAATGAGGTGGGGTGTGTACAGGTGAAAGCTTGTTATGTTATATTTGAATTGCCATGATGCTACAGGAAAGTAGACTCCTTTATGAAGGAGTCTGCAAAGTTTACCTTAAAAGTTAAATATTAAATATTTCAGGCTTGCAGGCCAATCATTTTCTGTCTTATCTACTCAAATCTGGCAGAGTAATACAAAAGCATCTTTAGGTAACTACAGAGAAAACATGCAAATTTATACATTTGGCTCTGTTCCATATAATCTACAAATAACACTGCTTTTTCAAGGCCAGAGTTGCCGACCACTGCTGTAGAGTAATGACTGAAAATTTCAAACAAATTGGTTATTGGTCATAACCAATAAGCCAGTAGGAGAGATAAATAATTTATTATAAATTCAATTAAACTAAAAATTTAACAACAACAAAAAAAGAGATTAGAAGAGAAAGATAAACTACAGAATTAGAAAATTTTAAAGGTTTTTTAATTCACTAGAGGTCTACAACTCACTGCTGAACAACCATCAACTGGAGAATGTTGGATCCCACCAAAAAGAGATACCCCAGGCCCAAGGGCAAAGGAGAGGCCCCAGCAAGACAGTAGGAGGGGCAAAATCACATTTAGAATCAAACCCCTTATCCATCAGAGACACTCAGAGTGCTCCACCAAACCTTGTGTGCACCAGGACCCAGAGACCCCACAGAGACTGAGTAAGAACTGCGTCTGAGTGTCTCCTGTGAAGGTCTGGGTCAGCAGTGGCCTGCCGCAGGGGCAGGGGCTCTGGGTGCAGCAGACCTGGGTATGGCACAAGCCCTCTTGGAGGAGGTTGCCAATAACCCCACTAGAGAGCTGCCAGAACTGACGCAGGACTGGGGAAACAGACTCTTGGAGGGCACAAACAGAACATTGTGTACTCTGGGACCCAGGAGAAAGGAGCAGTGGCCCCACAAGAGACTGACCCACACTTGCCCATGAGTGTCCAGGGGTCTCTGGCAGAGGCGTGGGTCGGCGGTGGCCTGCTGCAGGGCTGGGGGCACTGAGTGTGGCAGTGTCTGCATGGGACCTTTTGAAGAGGTCACCGTTATCTTCATTACCTCCAGTAGTGTGGCCTCAGGTCAAACATCAGGAGGGAACACAGCCCCGCCCATCAACAGAAAATTGGATTAATGATTTACTGAGCAGGCTCCCGCCCCATCAGAACAAGACCCTGTTTCCCCCTCCCATCAGGAAGCTTCCATAAGCTTCTTATCCTTATCCATCAGAGGGAAGACAGAATGAAACCACAATCACAGAAAACTAACCAAACTGATCACATGGAACCTTGTCTAACAATGAAACTATCAGCCATGCCATGTAGGGCCACCCAAAACAGATGGGTCATGGTGAAGAGTTCTGACAAAATGTGATCCACTGGAGAAGGGACTGGCAAACCACTTCAGTATTCTTGCCTTGAGAACCACATGAACAGCGTGAAAAGGCTAAACGATAGGACACTGAAAGATGAACTCCCCAGGTCGGTACTGAGGAGATGCTACTCCAATGTGCTACTGGAGATCAGTGGAGAAATAACTCCAGAAGGAATGAAGAGATGGAACCAAAGGAAAAACAGCACCCAGTTGAAGATGTGATGGTTGATGGAGATAAAGTCTGATGCTGTAAAGAACAATATTGCATAGGAACCTGTAATGCTAGGTTCATGAATCAAGGCAAATTAGAAGTGGTCAAACAGGAGATGGTGAGAGTGAATGTCAACATTTTATGAGTCAGTGAACTAAAATGGACTGGAATGGATTAATTTAACTCAGATGAAGATTATATCTACTACTGTGGGAAAGAATCCCTTAGAAGAAATGCTGTAGCCACCATAGTTAACAGAAGAGTCTGAAATGCAGTACTTGGAAGCAATCTCAAAAATGACAGAATGATTTCTGTTTGTTTCTAAGGCAAACAGTAATCCCAGTCTATGCCCCAACCAGTAATGCTGTAGAAGCTGATGATGAACAGTTCTATGAAGACCTATAAGACCTTCTAATACTAAAACCCCAAAAAGATCTCATTTCAATATAGGGGACTGGAATGAAAATGTAGGAAGTGAAGAGATTTTGAAGTAACAGGCAAATTTGACCTTGGAGTACAAAATAAAGCAAGTCAAAGGCTAACAGAGTATTGCCAAGAGAATGCACTGGTCATAGCAAACACCCTCTTCCAACAACACAAGAGAAGACTTTAGACATGGACGTCACCAGATGGTCAATACTGAAATCAGATTGATTATATTCTTTGCAGCCAAAGATGGAGAAGTTCTATACAGTCAGCAAAAACAAGACCAGGAGCTGACTGTGGCTCATCATGAACTCCTTATTACCAAATTCAGAAGTAAATTGAATTAAGTAGATGATTCACGTATGACCTAAATCAAATCCCTTACAATTATACAGTGGAAGTGACAAATAGATTCAAGGGATTAGATCTGATAGACAGAGTGATAATAATGCCATGAAGAACCACTTCTAGGCATGAACCCTAATCAATAAAAGGGCAATGAGTGCTTGGCTGGATTTCAGAATTGCTAGGGACCAATAATTGCTGTTTGTTCTCCACTCAGTTTCCTATAGTACTATTAAAGATAAGTGTCTCTAGTAGTTTCTCTATGCCTCTTCCACTATTTCATGTTGGATAACATCTACATTTAATTCACAATTTTTAAATAAAGAGAACTTGTCTTCAAAAGTCTGTCTGATCAACCATGCCCAATGAACCTCATCTGCACATGGATTTGATGCAGATGACAAGAACCTGAACTTTTACAAAATGCCATAAATTATATGAAGAAACTAAGGAATTTGAATACTTTTCACTCATTTTGATTGCTTGTTTTTTTGTTTTGTTTTGTTTGTTTGTTTTGCATATGACAGGGATGTGAATTGTGTCTAGAGAGCAAATTATTTTCCAAAAATGTTCATTATATTATACATACACACACACATACTTCTTGAAATGTGAAATTAATACTACTCTTTTAAGTAATAATATGTAAGTTACTTCATCTTGAAACAGAGTTCACTTTTATGACTATTTGATCAATAGAGTACAGTAGATGTGATGTTATATAAGTGTAAACATTTAAACTGGTCATAAAAATGACACACGCTACTTTTCTTGGAATCTTCCCTCTTATAACTCAGCCAACATGTTGTGAGAAAGCCAAATAGCCAGATAGAAAGACATTTTAAAGGTGTTTTGTCAGACAGCTCCAGAGACATTCCCTCTGATAGCAGCCATTGTCATCAGATACACGTTGTGAGAATTTTTCAATTGATTCCCGCCCTCAGCTGCCATGTCATTTTAACCTACAGTTTGTCCATAGGTAAAGAAAACATCTTTACCTATGTATTCCATGATGAAATTATCCAAATTGTAGATTTATTACTTTAAGCCATAAAGTTTGAGATAATTTAGTACACAGCAAATGAACATATGGGCAAAATTTAATAGGAGTGATTCATATCCCTAGTGAATTGAAATGACACAGTTATTGTATTAAACAGTGGATCTGAAAAGTACGTTTTAAATTTCTGAAAAATTGCTTCCAAAATTATTTTAAAATGTTCACCGGTTGTTTAACACAGTTGATCTACACTTCACTTAAAATCACATGAGGTATTCCACAAGGCCTGCCTACATAATCAGACTGCTCAGTGGCAAACTGATTTTTCAGGACCAGTTCTCCTATAAGGAAATCATCAAAATTAATTCTCCCTTATATTCATTGAAAACTACTCACTTATTCACTTAAAGGCAATTTAATGTGCTTTGAATTTTGTAACTGAGTGCTGGTATTTAAGTCAAAACTAGCAGCTACTTTAATGTCAGTGTATGTATATATGTGTGTATACATTCCATAATAGAAGAGACTTTGAGTAGATGATGTGCGCATGCCTGTATATTGAGTCACTATAGTCATGTCTGACTCTCTGCAAACCTATGGACTATAGCCCACCAGGATCCTCTGTCCTTGGGATTCTTCAGGCAAGAATATTGGAATCAGTTATCACCCAGCTGGTATTTATTTTAAAGTTAATTTATTTTTAAATTTTTACTTATTTTTTTAAAAGATTTTTTTATGTGGACTATTTTTTAAAAATCTTTATCGAATTTGGTAATATATTACTTCTGTTTTATGTTTTGCTTTTTTTGCCACAAGGCATGAGGGATCTTAGCTCCCCAACCAGGGATTGAATCCATATACCTTGCACTGGACTTCCAAGGAAGTCCCCAGAGACTTTTTAAAATTAGTAAATAATGACAGTCATGCTAATCTGCCACAAAAGTTGACTAGCTCAAGGAGCCTAATTAGATGCACAAAAGATGTAACACCCCTTCATGGATCACAATGTTGTTGGAGTAAAGGAGCTTGCATAACTCTGTGAAGCTATGAGCCATGCCATGCAGAGTCACCCAAAATGCATGGGTTATAGTGAGGAGTTCTGACAAAACATGGTCCATTGAAAAAGGAAATGGCAACCCATTCTGTTTTTATTCTTGCCACAAGAACCCCATTAACAGTATGAAAAGGCAAAAAGATATGACACTGGAAGATGATCCCCCCAGGGCAGAAGGTGTCCAATATGCTCCTGGGGAAGAAGAGAGGGCAATTACTAATAGCTCCAGAAAGATTGAAGTAGTCAGGCCAAAGAGGAATTGGTACTCAGGTATGGATGTGTCTGGTGGTGAAGGTAAAGTCCAATGCGATAAAGAACAATATTGCATAGGAACCTGGGATGCTAGGCCCATGAATCAAGGTAAATTAGACATGGTCAAGCAGGAGATGGCAAGATTGAACATCAACATCTTAGTGAACTAAAATTAGTTCTAAAAGATTAGTGAACTAAAATGAATGGGAATGGGTGAATTTAGTTCAGATGATCATTATATCTACCACTGTGAGCAAGAATACTTAAGAAGAAATGGAGTAACCCTCATAGTCAAAAAAGAGTTTGAAATGCAGTACTTGGGTGCAACCTCAAAAATGACAGAATGATCTCTTATTGTTTCCAAGGCAAACCATTCACATCATAGTAATCCAGGTCTATGCCCCAATGACTAATGCTGAAGAAGATGAATGGTTCTATGAAGATCTACAAGAACTTCTAGAACTAACACCAAAAAAAAGAAAGAAAGAAAGAAAGAAAGAAAGAATAAAAAAGAAAATCCTTTTCATCAGAGGAGACAGGAATGCAAAACCAGGAAGTCAAGGGATATCATTAATAACAGGCAAATTTGGTCTTGGAATACAAAATGAAGCAAGGCAAAGGCTAACAGAGTTTGTCAAGAGAACATGTTGGTCACAGCAAACCTTTTTCCAAAACCCAGGGAGCTACTACACACATGAACATCACCAGATCATTAACACCAAAATCAGATTGCTTATATTATTTGTAGCTAAAGACAGAGAAACTTTATACAGTCAGCAAAAACAAGACCAGGAACTTACTAAGATTCAGATTATCAGCTACCTATAGCAAAACCAGCCTTAAATTGAAGAAAGCAGGGAAAACTACTAGGCCATTCAGCATGACCTAAATCAAAACCCTTACAATTATACAGTGGGGGTGACAAATAGATTCAAGGGATTAGATCTGGTAGACAGAGTGCCCAAAGAACTATGGATGGAGGTTTGTAATACTGCACAGGTGGCAGTGACCAAAATCATCCCAAAGAAAAAGAAATACAAGAAGTCAAAGTGGTTGTCTGAAGAGACTTTACAGATAACTGAAGAAAGAAGAGAAGTAAAAGCAAAAGAGAAAGGAAAGATATACCCAAGTAAATGCAGAGTTCCGGATAATAGCAAGGAGAGACAAGAAGCCCTTTTAAAATGAATAATGTGAAGAAATAGAGGACAACAATAGAATAGGAAAAACTACAGATCTCTTCACCAAAATTGAAGGTATCAATGGAAGATTTCATCCAAGGATGGACATGATAAAGGACAGAAATAGTAAGGACTTAACAGAAGCAGAAGGGATTAAGAACAGGTGACACAAATACTCAGAACTATACAAAAAAGGTCTTAATGACCTGGATAAGCATGATGGTGGTGTCACTCACCTAGAGCAAACATCTTGGAATGTGAAATCAAGTGGGCCTTAGGAAACATTACTATAAATAGAGCTAGTGGATGTGATGGAATTCCAGCTGAGCTATTTCAAATCCTAAAAGAAGATGCTATGAAAGTGCTGCACTCAATATGTCAGCAAATTTGGAAAACTCAGCAGTGGTCACAGGACTGGAAAAGGTCAGTTTTCATTCCAATTCCAAAGAAGGGCAATCCCAAACATGTTTAAACTACTGTGAAAATGCACTCATTTCACATGCCAGTAAGGTAATGCTCAAAATCCTTCAGGCTAGGCTTCAGCAGTATGTGAACTGAGAATCTTTAGATGTACAAGCTGGATTTAGAAAAGGCAGAGGAACCAGAAATTGAATTGCCAACATTTGCTGGATCATGGAGAAAGCAAGGGAATTCCAGAAAATCTCTACTTCTACTTAATTGACTTTGTGAAAACTTTTGACTGTGTGAACCATAACAAACTATAGAAAATTCTTAAAGAGATGAGAATAACAGACTACCTTACCTGTATCCTGAAAAACCTGTATGCAAGTCAATAAGCAACAGTTAGAACTGGACATAGAACAATGGACTGGTTCAAAATTGGGGAAGGAGAAAGACAAGGCTGAATTATGTTACCCTGGTTATTTAACTTCTATGCAGTTAGCATCATGCAAAATGCCCTGCTAGAGGAATCCCAAGCTGCAATCAAGACTGTCAGGAGAAATATCAACAACCTCAGATATGCAGATGATACCACTATAAAGGCAGAAAGTGAAGAGAAACTAAAACCCTCCTGATGAGGGTGAAAGAAAGAGAAGAAAAGCTGGCTTGAATCTCTGCATAAAAAGTCTAAGATCATGACATCTGCTCCCATCACTTCCTGGCAAATAGAAGGGAGAAAAGCGGAAGCAGTGACATATTTTCTTTTCTTGGTCTACAGAATCACTGAGGACAGTGATTGCAGCCATGAAATTAAAAGATGCTTGCTCCTTGAAACCTAGAGAGTATATTAAAAAGCAGAGACATTACTTTGTGGACAAAGATCCTTATAGTTAAAGCTATGGTTTTTCCAGCAATCGTGTACGGATGTGAGACAGACCATAAAGAAGGCTGAGCACTGAAGAATTGATGATTTTGAATTGTGACGCTGGATAAGACTCTAGAGAGTGCCTTGAACTGCAGGGAGATCAAACCAGTCAATCCTAAAGGAAATCAGCCCTGAATATTCATTGGAAGAACTGATGCTGCAGTTGAAGCTCCAATACCTTGGCCACCTGGTGTGAATAGCTGACTCATTGAAAAAGACCCTTATGCTGAGAAAGACTGACAGTAAAGAAATAAGCTTTACAACCTAGATGCTCATCAGCAGACGAATGGATAAGGAAGCTGTGGTACATATACACTATGGAATATTACTCAGCCATCAAAAAGAATTCATTTGAATCAGTTCTAATGAGATGGATGAAACTGGAGCCCATTATACAGAGTGAAGTAAGCCAGAAAGATAAAGACCAATACAGTATACTAACGCATATATATGGAATTTAAAAAGATGGTAATGATAACCTTATATGCAAAACAGAAAAAGAGACACAGATGTACAGAACAGACTTATAAACTCTGTGGGAGAAGGCAAGGGTGGGATGTTCAGAGAGAACAGCATTGAAACAAGGGTGAAACAGATCACCAGCCCAGGTTAAATGCATGAGACGGGTGCTCAGGCCTGGTGCACTGGGAAGACCCAGTGGGATGGGATGGAGAGGGAGGCGGGAGGGGTATAGGGAAGGGGAACACATGTAAATCCATGGCTGATTCATGTCAATGTGTGGCAAAAACCACTACAATACTGTAAAGTAATTAGCCTCCAACGAATAAAAATAAATGGAAAAAAAAAAAAGAAAGAAATAAGCAGTAGAGGATCAGATGGTTAGATAGCATCACTGACTCGATGGATACGAATTTGAGCTAATTCCAGGAGACAGTGGAGGACAGAGGAGCCTGGCATACTGTGATCCATGGGTCAAAATGAGTCTGCGATGACTTAGCGACTGAACAGCAACGACAGCTAAGATAAAACACAGAATATTTTTAGTTATTTTTTCATCCTACTAAGCTCTATATTACTAATATAAAATGGCTATTTCATAACACTGTATTTTTCACAAATTATTATTTATTTTTCTCCTCATGATTTTTCTAATGCAAAAATTAAGGTAAACTAAATCTGTTTGGTTTATTAAGGTAAACTAAAATTTGACAAAATTGTCAACTATGAAGGAGTTTCAGATTTCAGAATTTCCTTTCCAAGGTAAACAACTAGAAAAATAACAAATACATAGAATATGTATTGCACAACAGGAAGTAGGTTACTGTACCCCTGAGAGATGGTAAGTAAATCACATGAGACTGTTATCACTATGGGCTTACCTAGTTGCTCAGTGTTAAAGAATCCACCTGCCAACGCAGGAGACATGGGTTCAATCCCTGGGTCAGGAAGATTCCCTGGAGAAGGAAATGGCAGCCCACTCCAGTATTCTTTCCTGGGAAAATCCCATGGACAGAGGAGCCTATCAGGCTACAGTCTATAGGGTCACAAAAAGAGTCAAACATGACTTAGGGACTAAAACAACAATGATAACCATGTCTTTCTATATAGAAGCAAATTCCTGAATGTCATGGGGTTTGGGAGGTTAGGGTGAGGATGTGCATAGGCACAACAAATCCTGATGATAATGTTTTGAAGAAGCAGAGTTACCTTTCAGGAAGCTTAGGGTAGCTATACAAGGTAGGATAAAGTACAGAAAAAAAAAAAAATAACCCACTGACAGAAAGGTATCTTGGAATCTTCGCAGGAATCCCATTTTTTGTTTCCCTGCATACTACACCCACAAGAATAGAATAAACTGTCACAAGACCAGGAGGGAAAATTAAATATCAAGGTTCTGTAAAACACTATTGGAGCATATTTAAGTTTGTATCAGCCAGAAAGGAGACATTATTAAACATGTAGGAGAAATAGAAGCATTAAAATGCGATGTAAATCAAAAGAAAACTGAGTCGATAGAAATAGATTTAGGAATAGCAAAGATAATGGAGGAGAAGAGAAATTAAAGATATTTCAAATGAAATTACTATAGTAGAATAATATAATAAAAAAAATTAAAAATTAAATTAATAACATATTAGGCAATGCAGGAAAAATGACTTGAAGTCATAGAAATAATACTTTTCTGAACTAAAATAGAGAAAAAATATGCAAAGAGACACAGCACTTCAGTAACATTTGACACAATATTAAGTGGTAAAATATGAAAGAAATTCTAATATTAGGAGAAAAAAGTGTGGTGGAATACACTTAAAGAAATAATGGCTAGTAATTTTCCAAAATTTTATGTAAACTATTAACAAACATATTTAAGAAGCTCAACAAACTCAAAACAAGATAAAAACAGAGGCAAAAATAAATAAGACTGTCCAACTAAAAATTGGCACTTGCCCATATACCTCTGCAAGGATTAAATCATGAGCTGCTGCAGCTGTTGTCCTTCAACTATGCCTGAAAGAATTCAGGATGGAGATCAGGAATGAGGCACTGTGCTGTGGGAAAAGCTGGCAGAATAGGTCTTCAGACAGTTCAATATTTTCAGGAGAAGATCTTATTAGCTCAATTTTGCATCTTCTTTTATCTAGAAAAGCACTAAAATCCTTCAAGGTGACATCTGCTCCTTGTTACTAGCAATAACCTTCGCAAGACTAGCAGCAACCTTCTACAAAATGTTTGCTTAAATGTGTGAACTCCACCTTCACCAAAACCACATATATATAGACCTTCCCCCACTACCTCTTTGGAGCAGTTTCTCAGAGTATCTAAAATGTTTCTCCTGGGCTACAGTCTTCACATTGTCCCAAATAAAAATTAACTCACAACTCTCATATTGTGTATTTGGTTTCAGCTGACAAGACCAAAATACATCACAAATTCCCTGGAAAAAATCCTCTGAATTCTATATCCAATTTTAAAAAGTCATTCAAAAATGAAATAAAAATAATAACTTTTTTCAGGCAAGCAAAGTAAGATATCTGTTACCAGGAAACTTGCACCATAAGAAATGTTAAAAGTAGTTCTTTACGTGGATCTACACAAATATGTGGGCAAACATGTAATTTTTGCATTTCAAACATTTATTTAAAAGAGAACTGACAGACTGAAAAATCAGAGTGCAGCTGATTTTCTAACATGAGTGCTGTCCTGTACTCAGTCGCTCAGTCCTGTCTGATTCTTTGTGACCCAGGGACTGTAGCCTGCCAGGCTTCACTGTCCATGGGGATTCTCCAGGCAAGAGTACTGGAGTGGGTTGTCATGCCCTCCTCCAGAGGATCTTCTCAATGCAGTGATCAAACCCAGGTCTCCTACATTGCAGACGGATTATTTATCATCTGAGCCACATATTGGACCATAATATTTAATAATAATAGAACAAGGGGCAGGAAGAAGAAAATAAAACATAGAGTTTAGGATTTTCATATATAGTGTGAACTGGTATAGTACAATCTAAAGAGACAGTATGATAAACTAAAACTTTAGTGTAATACACTAAAATTGTATTATAAACCCTAAAGAAAGTGTTAAAAATAATAAAGCAAAAATTATGGCATATAAAACAATAGAAAAGAAAAAACAAATCATAAAAATGTTATTTAACTCGAATAAATGCAAAACAAAAGGAAATAAATAGCAAAGAACAAATACAGGAAAAAAGAAAGAAATTAGCAAGATAGTAGATTTAAATAAAATTAATAATTACATTAGTGAAATTATCTAATAAGTGAAGTAAAAGGAAGATATAGTGAGACTGGATGAACAAGAAAGATCCAACTCTGTACTATTTACAACCAATTTACTTTCCCACTTTATGTATAAATTAAAATACATAAGATGAAAGAAAACATAAGTAAATGTTAATCAAAAGAAAGTTGGAATGGCTATACACATATCAGTTAATGTAAATGTCAAAAGAAGTAATATTACTAGAATAAAGAAAGATATTTCCTAATAATATAGGATAAATTCATCAAAGAGACAGAAAACTTCTAAATGTTAACACCCCTATCAAAGGACTTCAAAAAATATAGAGGAAAACCTGACCAAGCTACTTGGAGAAATAGGTCAACTGATAAATATGTTTGGATATATCACCACTTGTTTTTCAGTAATTAGTGGAACAATTAGATTGAAAAATCAATAAAGTATTTTTAGAAAAAAAATACTATAAACAAACTTTTTTAACCAATCTATTAGAGCCCTTGACCCAATAACCACAAAATATACAGAAGGTACCCCATTCTTTTCATATTTATATGGGAGGTTCATGTACTATGCCATGAAACATACTCAATAAACTTAAAAATATGGAAATCATTTGGAGTAGCTCTCTCATCCCAAGAGAATTAAGTTGCAAACCAATAGCAGAAAAATTTCTAGAAAAGATCCATAGAAAATTAGGAATTTAAAAACTCATTTCTTTTTTTTAAGTCTCATCTTGCTCATTTTATTTATTTTTATAACTTTACTTATTTATTATTTTTCACTATGCTGGGTCTTTGTTGCTGCACAGGCTTTCCTCTAAGTTGCAGCGAGAGGGGGCTACGTCTCTAGCTGTGGTGCATGGGCATCTCTTTGCAGTGGCTTCTCTGGTTGCAGAGCACTGGCTCTAGGGTGCAGGGACCTCAGTAGCTGCAGCACACGGGCTTAGTCATTGTGGTTCCTAAGCTCGGGAGCACAGGCTCAATCATTGTGATGCACAGGCATTGTGATGCACAGGCTGAGTTGCTCCATGGCATGCTCAGGATATCCTGATCCTGATAGGGATCAGGAATCAAACCCTATTTCATGCATTGGCAAGTGGACCATTTACCACTGTGCCACCAGGGAAGCCAAAAACTCGTTTCTATTAAATAGCCTATGTGTCAAAGAATAAATCACAAGATATTGGAAAATACAAGAATGGAAAGATAATGAAAACAAAGCACATTAAAATTTTTGGGATGCAACTAAATAAGAGCTTAAAGGGAAATTTGTGGCATCATATTCTTATGCTAGAAAAGAATAAAGGTTTCAAAGAATAAAGGTCTCAATAATCTAAGTTTTCACTGTAGGAAATTAGAAATAGGAGAGAAATTAAATGAAAATAGGCATAGGAAAGAAACAATAGAGACCAGAGAAGAACTCAAAAAATAGAAAAATAATAAGTAAAATGAATGATTAAATTTGTATGAAACTCTTACTATGGACTTAACTAATAAATGATGCCAGAAAGCTGATCTATTTTTGCCTTGGCCAGTGGATGAGTAGAATTCACTCTTAGGTGATGAAAATGTTCTAACTCTTGATTGTGATGGTAGTTATGTGGGAAAATTCATTACAAATACTCATCAAAATAGACATTTAACTGGTTGATTTTTAATTGTCAATTATCACAGTAACATTTATTAATTTTTAAAATAAAAACATAAATTAAAGTATCCAGGTAAAATTATTTTCTTTCTTTTTTTTGGTAATAATTGCTCTTTGAACTACATCTGTCTTGTGAAAACAAATGGCTCTGTTGCATTAAAATAAATTGAGTCAGAGCATATTTAACTTGTTCTAAAAGGCTATGACCTTCATAAAGAAAAGCTAGTGAATAGGAAATAGATATGAAGTGTTGAAGTAAAATTACATTTTGGACAAAATAGAGCAATGAAACATGGATTCAACAAAGATTGGCTTCATTATCAACATCTGCATTGGTAATTCCCCACTCAGCCAACTCTGACTCATTTTCAACACTGTTGACTGTGATTTTCAATGATAGTACCTTGGGAATAGATTCAGCAGAGAAGATATAGATGGTGTTGGAAATTATGGAAGAGAGAGAGTTGAATAGCTGTCACTCAATTGGTGAGAGCTCTTATTTGTAGATAGAGAATCCACTGTGCTCTGCAGAAAGAGATCAACTAGAACATGAAGGGAGAGAGAGGACTGAAAACAGATTCTAAGCTAAATCTCATTGTTAAAATATACCATACAGCAGGGATTTCAAAGAAGCTGATTTTCCTACCTAACTGAAGAAGCTGTAGTTAAAAAGCTATAACTGAACAATTGTAGTGACTCTGCTATGATCAGGAAAGCACTGACTTAGGAAGCCACCTGCCAAACCTAAAACAATTCTGCCCTGGCCATGATTCATGACAAAAGAAAATGGAGGCTCCATGCTGTGCCCTCCTTTATGCAGTCCAGTTTCAAATGACAGATATGGGTTTATGCATCCCAAAAAAGTCAGGGACCCTAGCCACAAGAGCATCATCAGAAACGCTAACTGTAGCCTTCAGCTTTTAGAATTTGGAATTCAATAAGAAAACCTAGAAAATGCTTGAACTCAATGCTTAGTGAAGTAATTCCAGGATCCTAAGGGTATCACCAAAGATATCAACAATAAAAGTTAAGTTTACACCAATTTTAGGGGCCATTTGTATATTTGCTAGGTTAGGGCAGACTGCATTAACACATAAACTATGATATGTAGTAGTAGCAAACAAAGGAAGTTTAGATTATGTAATAGAATGGAAAATTCTGGTGTAAATCTTTTCAGATTGGAAAACACTTTCCTCTACCCTTCTGGGGTCTTCTGGCTGGACAAAGAATTTTCATTCTTTTGAAAATTTTCATTTGATATGAAGCGGGTTAACAGGAGAAAACTAAACAAAATTTGAATAACATTTATACATAGGAGAGGGGCTTCCCTGATGGCACAGCAATAAATAATCTACCTGTCAATGCAAGAGACACAGGTTCATGGGCCAGGAAGATCCTTTGGAAGAAGAAATGACAACCCATTCTATTATTCTTGCCTGGAAAAATCCCATAGACAGAGGAGACTTGAGGGCTACAGTCCCAAAAAGTTGGACAAAGCTTAGTGACTAAACAACAATGACAAATACATAGGAAAAATCCAGGAAAACTGAGTGACTCGCTAAAATGGTAAAACTTTCACATTAAATATCATCCTCAGCAAAAGACAAAAGAGTGTTAGAGGTGGGGAGAGTCAGTTATAGAAACTTACCAAGAAAAGCACAATAAACAATGGTAAGATTTCACATAGACTTCAGTCATGGACTTCTTCACTGATAATGGGTCATCCTCTTCTTGGTACATAAGGAAGACACCCTAATGGATGGTTTCCTTACAGACATAAATGTTTACTATGAAAGAGCAACTCTGACTTAGTTTTCAGAGTTTTTTGCCTGTCTGTTGTTTCTTAGAAAATAACCAGTTTAAAAGAATTAATACCCCAAAGAGACATATTTTTGGGTGGCAAATTCTGCTCCTCTAAAATCTAACCATGGTAGTCTACAAACAATAGCTCAATATAATATCAGATATTTTTTTTTATTATATAAAAGATCAGTATAGTTTCAGATTGACAGTTCAGATAGAACTCTAATTTCCACCTGTGTGTGGTGTGGTCACTCGTGTTGTTTCCACTTCAATATGACTGAGAAAAGAAAAACATGAAGAATTGTGTGTTGTAAAGGTTGTGGAACAAACTTGGGAGTGGCAGAATTAAGTTTCACTCGAAATGTATCATTTAGAAATTACTGATGTGGTCATACCTAACTGTAGGGAGACTGGGAAATGTGGTTCAGATGCGTGTGCAGAGAGACATGGAATTTAGTTTTGATGAAAAACTACCAATCTCTGCCAAAATATAAAAGAGAAATTTGTGGTTGTGTAACCAAGCAGAACAGTATAGGTCTCTTCTAGGGACAGATGCCTCTCACATATCCTCCCCTGTAACTCCTCTCTGAAGTAGTCAGATCACAAATTCTCATACATATTTCCTGAGTTTTTCAGACACTAAAACCCACTAACAAAAAGAAGAAATTAACTATTTGATGATCACAAGCACCTAATCGCCAGACATTCTGGTGCCTAAGGACTAATAAAGCTATATTCCTGATCCTGCCCTGTTGCCTCAACATCAACCAATCAGAGAATTGTGCCTGAGTTCACTTACCCTGGGATATACCTCCCTCACCTGGTCTTTAAAAATGATTTGCTAAAACCCTTCGGGGAGTTCTGGTTTTTGGGTTTTGCTTTTTTTTTTTTTTTTTAATCAAGAGTCACCTATTCTCCTTGCATGGCCCTGCAATAAACCTTTCCCTTCTCCAAGCTCCAACATTTCAGCTTCTTTGGCCTCATTGTGGATGAGGCACATGAGCTTGCATTCAGTAACACTTTGCCAGGCTTCCCTGGTGGCTCAGTGGTAAAGAATCTGCCTGCCAATGCAGGAGAAGCAGGTTTGATCCCTGGGTCGGGAAGATCCCCCAGAGAAGGAAACGGAAACTCACCCCAGTATTCTTGCCTGGGAAATCCCATGGACAGAGGAGCCTGGCAGAACCCAGTCTATGGGTTGGCAGAGTTAGACATGACTTCACTACTAATCCAACAATAACAACAACAATGGATGATTTGTGGATGAGCCCAACAAAGAATGAGACTTAAGATGGGCAGTGTCTTCAGCTAGAATTTATTATGGGGTGTTTAACTTTTGGAAACTATTAAAGACTGAATCACAACTTATACAATTAAATATTCATGATTACTGATGATAGAATGCAATTAATAAAATCCTACTAAAGTTTCTAACTAAGCTGAAGGACAGTTTTCAGATGAATGTGGATGGGTTGAATTTATTGGGTGAGGGAACTCAAGAAAAGGAAGAGAAATGACAGTCAGGGATCACTGAGGAAAGAACAGAGAGTATGTTTTCCAGAAAGATTTTTAAAGTTCAGCTCATTCCTACTTGCATTAAAATGGATTCACTAACTACAACAAATTTCATTGAAAAATCTATCCTTTGGATTCTTAGAACATTTATAATCCTCAGTATATTACTGATGCTTAGCAGCCAAGGCTTAGATTTGGTCACAATTTCATTTGGGTTTATATATCAAATAAGAATTGTCAAAATCAGATAACATCATGTTATTGACACAAGTTTTACTTACTTCAGTATGGTGCAAATTACTTGAAGGCATAGTATGGAATCTTATGTCCATAGAAAGTCGTTAACACATATTCACTTAGTTAATAAATGTATCAGAGCCTGGTGGGGCTACAGTCCAAAGAGTTGCAAAGAGTTGGACATGACTGAGTGAATAAGTAAGCAAGAAATAAATGTATAAAGAGTAGATAATAATTTGAAGACATAGTCTATATTTTAGACCTCTAATATAATAATAATAATAATACCTAATAATCTGCTGCAATATAGTCCAGCAAAATGCTACCTGTACCTAGCAAATTGAGGGAACTCAGCAAATGTGTATCCTTTTTGGAAAAGAATTTTTCTCAAAATAACTATAAGGGACATTTCATCTAAAGAATGTTAAATTAAACAAGTAGGCACTAATTTTGCTCAAAACTCAGATATGATGCAAATGCTAGATTTGCCAACTGTAAGTATTTTCAAATGATTCAATACAATACAGATGAAAATATGTTCAATTCTATTTTAACATGATGCTTATACATTTATGTGATTTGTGCTATAAAGAATTCTTTTTTCTTTCTGCTATATGATAAACTAAAACTCAACATTTAGAAATAAAAATCTGTCTGATTTGTTTTTTTCATCAGAATGCATCATTCAAAGGAATGCATATCTATAGGAAAGAAAATGCAAATATCATTTTGATAGGTTATATTTACTGTATGTTGTTTTATGGAAAATAGATAAAAACATACAAAATACTTAGCTTCATACAAACAAAATATTTGCTAAATCTTTTATGAAAAAGTTAGTTATCACAAGAAAAAACTGAATTTAAGGTGTCTAGGTGAATCAAATAAAATATTAAAAATAAAACTATAGCTTATAATGCTCATTACATTTTTCTGAATTTCACTTCAAAGATTAAGCGTGAAGTTATTTCTGTTAATAATGGTTTTGTAGATGACCTTTCTCTGATCTGGCAAGGAGTTTATTTCAAAAGAACGACAGCAATTAACACATTAAATAAGTGGTTCACATAGTTGAAAATAAAGGCATATTAAACATTGTTAATATATGCTTTATATACTTTATACTTGTATAATATGTACTTTATACTTGCCAAAGTATAAAGTATAAATATATACGTCATACTTGCCAAAACTGTATGCATTTTTGGTAAAAAAAAAAAAAAAAAAAAAAGAACTGGTATAATTTTTAAAGAAATAACATGCCAAAGAAGTCTTTATATTTTTAATTCTTTTTTTCATATAATTATGTGGCATTTTAAAATTTTTTTCTTCTTTTAATGGTCTAATCTCTGATATTAAAATTAATCAGTTCAAGGACTTAAAGGTTTTTCAAGAGCAAAAAATAAACACGAAGTAACAAAAACCAAAATGTTTTATTTTCTTCAAAGACATGTTTTTAGTAGGTGTTGTCAGAAAGGAAGTAATTTTCCTTTACTTTTCCAGCGAAACTGTGACCCGTGGAGTTAACAGAAGGTGATAACTAATAGAAATTGTTGAACTTGTCTTATAGAATAAGAGACAAGGGATCGGCTTGTTAAAATCCATTTTCTTCTTAATAGCCTTCATTGATTAATTTCACATTAGTACATTTTCCCTTTCTTTTTTCCCCTCTCTTTAATTGTATAAGTTAGTTTCACACTGCCAAAAACTTGGAGTCAGTTCTTATTCCCTGAAAGCTGGCCGGGGTCTGGTTTGGACCTCCAATCCTAAAACTGGACCTGTATCAGTTCAGTTCAATTCAGTTGCTCGGCCTTATCTGACTCTTTGGGACCCCATGGACTGCAGCATGTCCAGCTTCCCTGTCCATCACCAACTCCCAGACCTTACTCAAACTCATGACCATCGAGTCAGAGATGCCATCCAACCATTTCACCCTTCTCCTCCTGCCTTCAATCTTCCCCATTATCAGGGTCTACTTCATTGAGTCAGTTCTTCATATCAGGTGGCCAAATTATTGGAGCTACAGCTTCAGCATCAGTCCTTCCAATGAATATTCAGGACTAATTTTCTTTGGGGTTGACTAGTTGGATCTCCTTCCAGTCCAAGGTATTCTCAGGAGTCTTCTCCAACATCACAGTTCAAGAGCATCAATTCTTTGGCACTCAGCTTTCTTTAAAGTCTAACTCTCACATCCATACATGACTACTGGAGAAAACATAGCTATGACTAGATGTATCTTGTTGGCAAAGTAATGTCTCTGCTTTTTAATATGCTGACTGGTTGGTCACAGCTTTATTTCAAGGAGCAAGTGTCTTTTAATTTTATGGCTGCAGTCACCATCTACAGTGATTTTGGAGTCCAGAAAGACACTGGACTGTCACAATCAGTGACAGACAGATACAGTGACAGACAGACAGAAAGTCTGTCACTGTATCTGTTGTTTTCCCATCTATTTGCCATGAAGTGATTGGATTGGATGCCATGATTTTCATTTTCTGAATTTTGAGTTTTAAGCCAATTTTTTCACTCTCCTCTTTTACTTTCACAAAGATACAATTCAGTTCTTCTTTGCTTACTGCCATAAGGATGGTGAAATCTGCATATCTGAGGTTATTGATATTTCTCCTGGCAACCTTGATTCCAGCTTGTGCTTCATCCAGTCCGGCATTTCTCATGATGTACTCTGCATATAAGTTAAATAAGCTGGGCAACAATATACAGCCTTGACATACTCCTTTTCCGATTTGGAACCAATCTGTAGTTCCATGAAGAGTTCTAACTCTTGTTTCTTGACCTGCATACAGATTTCTCAGGAGGTAGGTCAGGTGGTCTGGTATTCCCATCTCTTTAAGAATTTTCCATGGTTCGTTTGTGATCCACACAGTCAAAGGCTTTGGTGTAATCAATAAAGCAGATGTAAAGTTTTTCTGGAACTCTTGCTTTTTCCATGGTCCAATGGATGTTGGCAATTTGATCTCTGGTTCCACTGCCTTTTCTAAATTTAGCCTGAACATCTGGAAGTTCACAGTTCACATACTATTGAAGTCTGGCTTGGAGAATTTTGAGCATTACTTTGCTAGGGTGTAAGATGAGTGCAATTGTGTGGTAGTCTGGACATTAATTGGCATTGGCTTTCTTTGGGATTAGAATGAAAACTGACTTTTTCCAGCCCCATGGCCACTACTGAATTTTCCAAATTTGCTGGCATATTGAGTGCAGCACTTTTACAGCATCATCATTTAGGATTTGAAATAGCTCAGCTGGAATTCCATCACCTCCATTAGCTTTGTTGATAGTGATGCTTCCTAAGTCCCGCTTGACTTTTCACTCCAGGATGTCTGGCTCTAGGTGAGTGATCACACCATCGTGGATATCTGGGTCATGAAGATCTTTATTGTATAGTTCTTCTGTGTATTCTTGCCACCTCTTCTTAATATCTTCTGCTTCTGTTAGGTCCATACCATTTCTGTCCTTTATTGTGTCCATCTTTGTATGAAATGTTCCCTTGGCATCTCTAATTTTCTTGAAGAGATCTCTAGTCCTTCCCACTCTATTGTTTTCCTCTATTTGCATTGATCACTGAGGAAGGCTTTCTTTTCTCTCCTTGCTATTCTTTGGAATTCTGTATTCAAATGGATTTATCTTTCCTTTTCTCCTTTGCCTTTAGCTTCTTTTCTTTTCATGGCTATTTGTAAGGCCTCCTCAGAAAACCATTTTGCCTTTTGGCATTTCTTTTTCTTGGGGATGGTTTTGATCACTAACTCCTGTACAATGTCACGAACCTCCATCCATAGTTCATCAGGCACTCTGTCTATCAGATCGAATCCCTTGAATCTATTTGCCACTTGCACTGTATCATTGTAAGGGATTTGATTCAGGTCATACCTGAATGGTCTAGTGGTTTTCCTTACTTTCTTTAATTAAAGTCTAAATTTGGCAATAAGGAGCTCATGATCTGAATCACAGTCGGCTCATAGTCTTGTTTTTGCTGACCAGACAGAGCATCTCCATCTTTGGCTGCAAAGATTATAATCAATCTGATTTTGGTATTGACCATCCAGTGATGTCCATGTGTAGAGTCTTCTCTTGTATTGTTGGAAGAGGGTGTTTGCTATGACCAGTGCATTCTTTTGGCAATACTCTTTCAGCCTTTGCCCTGCTTCATTTTGTACTCCAAGGGCAAATTTGCCCATTACTCCTGGTATCTCTTCACTTCCTACTTTGCATGCCAGTCCCCTATAATGAAAAGGACATCTTTTTTTTGGGTGTTAGTTCTGGAAGGTCTTGCAAGTCTTCATAGAGCTGTTCAGCTTTAGCTTCTTCATCATTACTGGTCAGGGCATAGACTCGGATTACTGCTATATTGTATGGCTTACCTTAGAAATGAACAGAGATCAATCATTCTGTCGTTTTTGAGATTGCACCCAAGTACTGCATTTCGGACTTTTTTGTTTACTATAAATGTTACTTCATTTCTTCTAAGGGATTCTTTCCCACAGTGTTGATATAATAGTCATCTGAGTTGAATTCACCCATTCCAGTCCATTTATTTCACTGATTCCTAAAATGTTGACGTTCAGTCTTACCATCTCCTGTTTGACCATTCTAATTTACCTTGATTCATGGACCTAACATTCCAGGTTCCTATGCAGTATTGCTCTTAACAGCATTGGACTTTACTTCCATCAACAGTCACATCCACAACTGGGTGTTGTTTTGCTTTAGCTCTGTCTCTTCATTCTTTCTGGAGTTATTTCTTCACTGATCTCCAATGGCAATATTGGGCACCTACTGATCAGGGGAGTTCATCTTTCAGTGTCCTATCGTTTTGCCTTTTCATGCTGTTCATGGGGTTCTCAAGGCAAGAATTCTGAAGTGATTTGCCATCCCCTTCTTCAGTGGGCCTTCTTCATATTTTGTCATAACTCTCCACCATGACCTGTGCATCTTGGGTGGCCTTCCATCGCATGGCTCAGTTTTATTGAGTTACACAAGGCTTTGGTGCATGTGATCAGTTTGGTTAGTTTTCTGTGATTGTGGTTTTCATTCTGCCTGCCCTCTGATCGAGAAGTATAAGAGGCTCATGGAATCTTCCTGATAGGACAGACTGACTGAGGGGGAAACTGGGTCTTGTTCTGATGGGCAGGGCCATGCTCAGTAAATCTTTAATCCAATTTTCTGTTGATTGGTGGGGCTGTGTCCCTCTCTGTTTTTTGACCTGAGGCCAAACTATCGGGGAGGCAATGAAGATAATGGTGGCCTCCTTCAACAGGTCCCATGCAGACACTCCTACAGTCAGTGCTCCCAACCCTGCAGCAGGCCACCGTCGACTCACACCTACGCCAGAGACTCCTGGACACTCACGGGCAAGTCTGGGTCAGCCTCTTTTGTGATCACTGCTCCTTTCTTCTGGGTCTTGGAGTACACGAGGTTCTGTTTGTGCCTTCTAAGAGTCTGTTTCCCCAGATCTGTGTGAGTTCTGGAGGCTCTCTGGTGGAGTTAATGGCGACCTCCTCCAAGAGGACATATGGCATACCCAAGTCTGCTGCACCAAGCCTGTTCCCCTGTGGCAGGCCACTGCTGACCCACACCTCCACAGAGACACTCACATACAGTTACGGCTCAGTCTCTGTGGTGTCCCTGGGTCCTGTGCACACAAGGTTTGTTGGAGCATTCTGAGCATCTCTGGCAGGTAAGCAGTTTCATTCTAAATGTGATTTTACCCCTCCTACTGTCTTGCTAGGGTTTTCCTTTGCCCTTGGACATGGGGACTTGTGTAGATGTCCATAAATAGACTTTTGACTTCAAGAGCTGGAAAACTCCACCTTCAGATAATGCTGAGAATTCATTCTGAAAATGCAGAGGCATGGAACTGAGATACACCTGTGTAGAAAACTAATTACTTCACTTTTCCCCTCCCTCCAATCATCTTTTCCACTTAAGACTATCTTGATTATTCCATAAATATCCAATCTCCCTTGACTTTGGGGAGGCAGATATGAAAACTGTTCTCCAGTTAAAAGTTGTTTAATTTTAACTTTTATTTCACATTGAAGTGTAGTTGATTAACAATATTGTGTTAGTTATAGGTGTACAGCAAAGTAATTAGTTATACATATGCATGTATCTATTGTTTATCAAATTCTTTTGCAATTTAGATTGTAAAAATTGTTGAGGGTTGTTTTAAGATAGAATACTAGCAAATGTTGTACAGCATATACACAACTATGTAAGGAATTCTGAAGTAAAACAGTCATTTTTGGTGGCTGTGTGTTTTAAAGACTTAATGGAAAAGTTAATTGTGAAGTAAGCATAGGATTTGGGCATTAAGGAGAAAGTGTGTTCCAGGTAAGCAAAATAGCATGGTGATAGGAAAAAAGAAGATATATTGAATTGAGAGAAGAGATAAGGGTGTGTTAGGTGTTTAAACAGAATGAATATAAAAAAGAAACAGCTCAAGTTTCAGAGTTTGTATTTGATATGGCAAATAATTAGGTGAAATTAGGTCTTTACACACAAAATGATACAATGATACAAAATGACACAAAATTTGAGGTGACTATTCAATTTATCAGATTTTTTGATGATTGATTTCCTTCATAAATAAAGTACTGGACTTAGAGATAATTTGAAAGCCTTCTTCTTTGCTATCCATGCTATTTCTGCTATCTATGTGCTAATCTTGTCTTGTATAAGTTAATTAACAAAGTTTCCCATGAAATAAAATAAAGTTACGGCACCTAATTCTTTGGAAATCTGGGTTTCCAGCTGTTGCCTTTTCGCCCTCAGAACAGGACAAGAGATCGTCAAACAGCAGCAACAGGAATGAGTTCTGCCAACCGGCTTCTGCCAAGGCTTGCTTTATTTCAAAATTCTTCCTGATTACACAGAGTTCTTCATGGGATGAGCCATCTGGCAATTTCTCCAAATGCCTCATTGGGATGATGGCAGAAAATAAGGACAGAGCCAATTCTCAAAGAAAACAAAGGAAGAATGTCTAGATTGCAATGGCAGATTTTACATCAATGCCAAGAATTTCTGCACAGATGCCAGGTAGAATATTACCACTGAAATTTGACTTAACTATCAAGGGACATCTGACTTTGAGCTTACTAACTGAAATTTGCAAATCACCATCATCTGCAAAATTAAAAAATATCTCAACCATATATTGATTTTCAAAAGAATTTTGATATTATGTACCATTAAATTATTAGTAAGCAAATTTTATGAAATAAAAGTATAGGATGACTAATTTTACCAGTCAAATGTGGGTTTAAAAAAATCGTGTCACTAGGACAAAGTAAGAATAGACATGAAATATTGATTTTGTTGCAAACAAGAAAGCTACTACTTTGTTTATAGATAAATTATCTTAAAAAAGTTTTGGTAATGAAATTAAAATAAGGCTTTTAAATAGAAGCCCAAAAGAGTATAATGTATATCTCATCCTGATCACATAAACTCCTTATTAATAAGTAAATAGAAATAATCTATTTTTCTCCAATTCAAATATGGAATTAAATTTTAGTAGTTACTTTTTTTTTAAATTTTCTTTTTACTAATTCACAAGAATTTTATTCACTCCTCATTCATCAGATGTTTATTAATGGCTACTTCAGTTCAGTTGCTCAGTAGTGTTCGACTCTTTGTGACCCCATGAACTGCAGTACACCAGGCCTCTCTGTCCATCACCAACTCCTGAAGTCCACCCAAAGCCATGTCCATTGAGTCAGTGATGCCATCCAACTGTCTCATCCTCTGCTGTCTTCTTCTTCTCCAGCCCTCAATATTTCACAGAATCAGGGTCTTTTCAAATGAGTCAGCCTTTCACATCAGGTGGCCAAGTATTGGAGTTTCAACTTCAGCATCAGTCCTTCCAATGAACACCCAGGACTTATCTCCTTTAGGATGGACTGGTTGGATCTCCTTGCAGTCCAAGGACTCTCAAGAGTCTTCACCAACACCACAGTTCAAAAGCATCAGTTCTTCAGCACTCAACTTTCTTTATCATCCAACGCTCACATCCATACATGACCACTGGAAAAACCATAGCCTTGAGTAGACAGACCTTTGTTGACAAAGTAATGTCTCTGCTTTTCAATATGCTGTCTAGGTTGGTCATAACTTTCCTTCCAAGGAGTAAGCATCTTTTAATGACTACTATTGATAAGTTATTGGGGAACTACTGGAAATGTAAAGAATAACAAAATCGATTCCAAAAATTGGAATTTTTAGAAACCAATAAGGAAGGCAGAGAGCTAAATAAATTACATGCAAATATTAGATTCTTTCCAGCTGGGATAGAAAATACATTTATATTACAATTTTCTTCAATTCTGATTAGATTTGTCTATAAGCAGGCAATCTCAAATAGAATTAAAATCCTTGATTTCTTAGCCACTCAGTTTCTTTAAGATACATATTAACACATTCTACCATACCCAAGGCTTCCCTGATAGCTCTGTTGGTAAAGAATCTGCCTACAATGCAGGATACTCTGGTTTGATTCCTGGTTCAGGAAGATCTGCTGGAGAAGTGACAGGCTACTCAACGCCAGTATTCTTGGGCTTTCCTTGTGGCTCAGCTGGTAAAGAATCTGCCTGCAAGCCAGAGACCTGGGTTTGATTCCTGGGTTGGGAAGATCTCCTGGAGAAGGGAAAGGCTACCCACTCCAGTAGGCTAGCCTGGAGAATTCCATGAACTGTATAGTCCTTGGGGTTAAGAGTGGGATACAACTGAACATCTTTCACTTGGGCTTTCCTGGTGGCATGGTTGGTAAAGAATCTGCCTGAAATGCAGGAGACCTGGATTTAATCCCCAGGTTGGGAATATCCCCTGGAGAAGGAAATGGCAACCTGTTCCAGTATTCTCGCCTGAAGAATTACACAGACAGAGGAGTGGGACTGGCTGAAGTTCATGAAATCTCAGAGTCAGATACAACTGTGTGACTAACTTTCACTTTTTCACTTTCACCATACCCAAAGCTCTTTGAGACTAACTGTTGTACCATAGAGCTGATGCTCAATAAATGACATTTAGCAAATATTAATAAATAGATTTTAATATGTTACCTGTTTCTCTAATTAATTGTCTATATTTCCATTTCATGGTAGCAATGGGAAAACTAGGAGCAATACCAGCCCTGAGCTTCAATAACCAGCTTGCTTATTACTGTGCCAGGTACTTTCCATTTCTCCTCACTGTCATCTTCACGGAAGAGGGGAAGGGTGCCCTTGTGGTAACAGATGGCTGTAACAGTTCCACAAATTGTGCTGATACATGATAAACCCAGAGACTATTAGCTATTGTTATATTGTTTCACTTTAGAAAAAGTACTTGTTTCCAGAATCTCCTCCTTAGATTGACTTTCACGTCTTATTGGTCAGGACCTTGTCATAGCAGCCTCGATAATCCTCTCATTTAAGGGGTTTACCTAGGTAAACCACTTCACCTTGCAAAGTCAAGTGGGCCTTAGGAAGCATCACTAGGAGCAATGTTAGTGGAGGTGATAGAATTCCAGTTGAGCTATTTCAAAGCCTAAAAGATGATGCTGTGAAAGTACTGCACAGAAAATTTGGAAAACTCAGCAGTGGCCACAGGACTGGAAAATGTCAGTTTTCATTCCAATCCCAAAGAAAGACAATGCCAAAGAATGTTCAGACTACTGCACAATTGCACTCATCTCACGTGCTAGTAAAGTAATGCTCAAAATTCTCCAAGCCACACTTCAGCAATACATGAACCATGAACTTCCAGATGTTCAAGTTGGATTTAGAAAAAGCAGAGGAGCCAGAGATCAAATTGTCAACATTGGCTGGATCATTGAAAAAGCAAGGGAGTTCCAGAAAAATATCTGCTTTATTGACTACGCTAAAACCTTTGACTGTGTGGATCACAACAAACTGTGGAAAATTCTTCAAGATATGGGAATACCAGACCATCTTACCAGCCTCATGAGAAATCTGTATGCAGGTCAAGAAACAACAGTTAGAACTGGACATGGAACAACAGACTGGTTCCAAATCAGGAAAGGAATACATCGAGGCTGTATATTGTCACCCTGTGTATTTAACTTATATGCAGAGTACATCCTGCGAAATGATGGACTGGATGAAGCACAAGCTGAAATCAAGATTGCCGGGAGAAACATCAATAACCTCAGATATGCAGAAGACACCACCCTTATGGCAGAAAGCAAAGAAGAGCTAAAGAACTTCTTGATGAAAGTGAAAGAGGAGAGTGAAAAGTTGGCTTAAAACTCAACATTTAGAAAATGAAGATCATGGCATCTGGTCCCGTCACTTCATGGCAAATAGATGGGAAAACAATGGAAACAGTGACAGACTTTATTTTTTTGATCTCCAAAATCACTGCAGATGGTGACTTCAGCCATGAAATTAAAAGACGTTTGCTTCTTGGAAGAAAAGCTGTGATCAACCTAGACAGAGACATTGCCGACAAAGGTCCTCCTAGTCAAAGCTATGGATTTTCTTGTAGTCATGTATGGATATGAAAGTTGGCTATAAGGAAAGCTGATCGTGAAAGAACTGATGCTTTTGAACTGTGGTGTTGGAAAAGACTCTTGAGAGTCCCTTGGACTGCAAGAAGATCAAACCAGTCAATCCTAAAGGAAATCAGTCCTGAATATTCACTGGAAGGACTGATGCTGAAGCTGAAGGTCCGATACTTTGGCCACCTGATCTGAAGAACTGACTCACTGGAAAATATCCTGATAGTGGAAAGGATTGAAGGTAGGAGGAGAAGGGGATGACAGAGGATGAGATGATTGGATGGCATCACCAACTCGATGGACATGATTTTGTGCAAGATCTAGGAGTTGGTGAAGGACAGGGAAGCCTGGTGTGCTGCAGTCCATGGGGTCACAAAGAGTCAGACACAACTGAGCGACTGACCTGAACTTACCTAGGTTACCTGGATTCTTAGATTTGTAATTTGGGATGATATGCATGTTTGAGATTCTACCATTTTGACTCATTCTGAGTTATATTTGAATCATTTTGACTTGTTCAGAGATATGAAGACTGAATATTTTCCCAGTAAGAAATTCATTCTAACAAAATTGATGTGCAGAAGCTTGGTCCATCATGTTTGAACATAAAGAGGGAATAATTTGCATTTGGATACAACAGAGGGCTTCCAAGGTGGTGCTAGTGGTAAAGAATCCACCTGCCAATGCAGGAGACACCAGAGATGCAGCTTTTGGGTCAGGAATCCCTTGGAGTAGGAAATGGCAACCCTTTCTAGTATCCTTGCCTGGAAAATTCCTTAGACAGAGGAGTCTGGTAGGCTACAGTCCTTGTGGTCTCGAAGAGTGGGACACAACGGAGCACACACCCATACCCACACACCACATAGTGGATATTAAATATTTAGAGACTCCAGTAGCCCAGTTTTCTCAAAACAGAGAAAGCCTCTGGAAGAAAAGGGTCTAAGCACTAGTGTTTTTAAGTTTCCAGCTGGGGACTGTGACAACATGGAGAAACCGTGAGTTAAAGTCTCATAAGGTTTTGACGGATAGAAATTTCTGACACAAACACTGTTGAAATCAATTAGATAATGAAGTTTTGCACCAGAAACAAGAGTGGTGCATGTGATCAATGATGGTATGAAAAGAGGAAAGAAACATAATTACATATGGTAGCACATGTGAACAGTGCTTAGAGGTTGAATATAATTCAGGAAATTTGGTAGATCCAGGCAAAGCCAGAAAGAATATTGACTATTATTATTAATAAAATACTATATCTCTCATAATTTTTGGCCTGGCAAAAAATGAGCTATCAAGACAATGAAGCAGTTTTTTAAGGAATAGCAATGGACTTGATTTTGGAAATATTGACATTATTGTGTCATTTAGACACAATTGTTTAATAATTGAATACAATAGTCATAAAAATAACTATGATTCATGACATTTAATTGACCAACAGTTACTTCAGTAGTATATATTCTAGGTTTTTGTTTTTGTTTAGTCTTTCAGTCATGTATAACCCCATGGACTATAGCCTGCCAGGTTCCTCTGTACATCTGATTTTCCTGGCAAGAATACTGGAGTGGTTTGCTATTTCCTTCTCCAATATTTCAGGTCACATGCATGCAAATATTTCTTTTTGGTATATGAAAGAAATTCCTTTAAAAATCACACACGCACACAACACATGCACATAAAAATTTAATGTTTACTACATGACATATGAAAGATACTATTTCTTCCTAGTTGTTTGTAAAACAGGATGCTATTTCATTTGTTTTCCAAGATGAAATTTCTTATTTGATATTAGCTTAAGTCAGTTGATTGCACTTCACACGACTGTAAAAATTGCTAATAACCTTGTATAACTGACGTTTCCCCATGAATAATAGAAGTCTTTGAAATACACAGCTGTATTTTTAAAATGGATACATACAACTACTGATTTTAAAATCACAGTAACTTAGCAGAATAAAGATATAGTTTCATCACTCTTTTGAGGCTGGTCTCCCTAAATCTTTGAGGGATTGAAGTAAACTTGTTCATAGGGCAATTCACTTCATCTGACTCCTGAAAAGAGTTTATAATAACTTGAGAATTAAGCCTTGCTGTCTCTTTTTCTTCTTATTTCTTCTTATTCTTCAGCTGTAACCTTTGATGAGCTAGCCTTCGCAAACCACTTTTGAAGAATTAAGAATGAAAAAATAAAGGATGATTGTTTCTTATTAATAATACCCTGTTTTTTCCTTCATTCTCCTTAAATTTAATTATTCAAATCATTGCCCAAATATCCCTTTAAAATCCTAACAGACCATACTCCATCTTCCATGCACCTTCCAACACTCTCCTCAAAGTTCTTACCAAAGCCTGAAACTCTCCCTTCTTACTCTCTCTTGCTCACAGAGGTCAAGACTCCAGCCTTTGGGTGATTCTTCTGCTACACCAAGCCTATTACTGCTTCGAGGCTTTTGCACTTGCTACATATCCTCTTCCACTCCACAGTCACATGATTACCTTGCTCTCTTCATTCATGTTTCTATCCAATTGTCTTCTCAGAAAGGACTCTGACTCTTCAGAGTAGCAATCCCTACCATTATTTCCATCTTGTTTATCATGATTGTCCTAGCAATTAATCAATTCTATAATTGTGAAATTATTGATCTATTTTCTTTTCTCTTTCCTACTAGAGTATAAGTTCTATGAGGTTGAAATTTTTACAGGTTTAGTACACTGATATACCCCTAGTAACTTAAATAATATCTAATATAGAGAATATGTCTGGGAATATATGACTAAGTAAAAGGGACAGTAAGCTCTATCCTGTGAGCTATAAATGGCTAGTGGGAACAATATGTACTATATTGGTCCGCTAGGGATGCCTTAGCAAAATACCATTGACTGGGTGGTGTAAGCAACAGATATTTATATTCTCAGACTTTTGCATGTTCGAAGTCCAAGATCAAGATGCTAAAGAATTTGTTTTCTAATAAGGATACTCCTCCTCGATTACTGACAGTTGCCTTCCTGCTGTGATCTCACAAGGCATTTTCTCTGTGTGGGCAGACAGGGAGAGAGACTTGGAGTCTCTGAGTCTTCTTAAAAGGAAATCAGCCCAATGGGATAAGTATACCATTCTTACAAGCTCATTTAAACTTAAATATATCCTAAAAGACCTATCCCCAAATACAATCACATTTGAGGTTAGGATTTCAAAAAAAATAATTCTGAAGACAAACAATTTAGTCCATAACAGGTAGCAAAAAAAGATTTTAAAAAGTAAAGGAAAAATCATATACAGAAGGACTTTTATTTCATTGAAAGTTTGAAATATACTTTAGGTGGTGCTCTTCCCAGATGGTGCTAGTGGTAAGGAACCCATCTGCCAATATAGGAGACATAAGAGATGCAGGTTTAATCCCAGGGTGGGGAAGATCCTCTGGAAGAGTACATGGCAATCCACTCCGGTCCTCTTGCCTGGAGAATCCCATGGACAGAGGAGCCTAGCAGGCTATATAAACAGGGTCACAAAGAGTCGGACATGACTGAAGCAACTTTGCACTCACATATTGCTTATTGGGCTTCCCTTGTGGCTAAGCTGGTAAAGAATCTGCCTGCAATGTGGGAGACCTGGGTTTGATCCCTGGGTTGGGGAGATCCCCTGGAGAAGGGAAAGGCTACCCACTGCAGTATTATGGCCTGGAGAATTCCATGGACTACAGTCCAAGGGGTCGCAAAGAACTGGAGAAGGAAATGGCAACCCACTCCGATATTCTTGCCTGGAAAATCCCATGGACAGAGGAGCCTGGCAGGCTACAGTACATGGGGTCTCGAAGAGTCGGACATGACTGAGTGACTAACACACACAACACATTGCTTTATTCCTCTATTATTCATTATGTACTATTGACACTATACTAGATCAATAGCTAATCTGCTTGATTTCCTCTACACTAAATCTTTTTTTATATGTTTCCTTTATCATCATCTTTCTTTCTTATATTACCTGACTCAGAAGACTTTCCTACTGTTGAATTTTAGACATTAAATATTCTAATATATTTAAGGTCATCTGAATTATAAATCATAATTACTTGAAAAGTGTGGCTTAATTTCTTTAGAAAAGTGCTCTTCTTTTTTTTTTTTTTTTGAAAAGTGCTCTTCTTGCTAATTACCTTTTTACAGCTAAATACTACAAATAACATGCTTGATGCGGTTGGAGACTATTTCAAATTAAAAGCTAAAATAGGAGATAAAAGCATAAACTTTTGATTACAATATGGCTAAGGTCAGAGAATCTAGTGTATAATTGGAGACTATAGTTGCTAATATTATATTGTATAAGTGAAATTTGTTAAGAGAATAGAACTTAAATATTCTCACACAGAAAAAGGAAATATGTAAGGTCATGGATGTGTTAATTAACTTGATGGGGGGGAATTCTTTTCACAATGTATAATGTATCAAATCATCATGTGTATAATTTAAATATCTTACAGTTATATTTATCAATTATACCACCATAAAATATTTTATTTTATGGGATATATTTTAAATATTTTAAAAGCATGTTAAAACTAAAATAATAAATGTGGGATGGCTGGACTTGTGCTATATGTATACATGGAAGAGAAATATTAAGCAACGCAATGATTACCCACAGATTGCTCTCAGTTACATCAGATCTACCTGCTACGGCAGGAGATACAGGTTCAATCCCTGGTTCAGGAAGATCCCCCGGAGCAGGAAATGACTCCAGTATTCTTGCCTGGGAAATCCCATGGACAGAGGAACCTAGTGAGCTATAGTCCATGGGGTCTCAAAGAGCTGGATACAACTTTGACAACAACTACAACATCAGATTTAGGCCAAGAGAAAATGTATAAAATTAAGCTTGTCTACATATGTCATCTTAAGCTCAAATTACAGTATAAAGGAGAACAGAAAAATAATTTATAAAAGGATTCTATTTTGATATGTACATGTTGAACAAGACTACACAAGAAATTATGACGAAGATCACAGGTGCTCACACTTACAGAACATATCATTGTAAATGCAATAACCATGAATGCATTCTTACATAGACACTTTTTAACTGCATCTCAACATTCATGGCATTAAAATATTTTTTGAAGTAGTGAATACTTCTCAGTAAAGTTCCAATGAAACAAATTACACTTTCTATCAATTTACCTGGTGTTTGCATTCTTGGAAAGCTTATGGTGATTAAAACTATGCAGAAAGCTTTTCTGTTTATGTGTAAAATGAAATCATCTCTAAACTCAAATAATTATAAAGAGGTGCTTCACCTACATGACATTCTAAAGTCAAGTAAGACACAGGGTGATATTTAATTACACAGAAGTGTCACAGTCACTGCAGGAAAACATGATATCTGGCCCACAGTCATTGAATGTCAGTGGCACTCCTTAATCATTGTTACAACCTAAAACATCCTCAGACATTTGCAAATAATCTGCAGTAGAGTGTGGAATTGCACCTTTCTCTATCCCAGCAACTGAAAACTACTGAAATGCAGTCACTAAAGTATTAAAATCAACTTTCTCTTGTAGGCCACACCAGTCTTTTGAAACATTCATTTCTAACAATCTTGATTCATCTGTGATTATAATTCTTAAATGCATTCATTCAGACCACTCCTCCATTCACTTAATTAAACATTTATTAAGCACATGCTACTCTATTAATCCATAGGAATATTTTTAGAAAGACAGAACAAAAAAAGATAAAACACATAAACAAAAATGAGTTTTTCTCTTAATGAGAGTTACAATCTAATTAAGTACAGAGATTCTTGGCCTGTAATTTTAATTAAAAGCTCTCAAAGCCTTTCATTTTAAAGCTCTCAAAGCAACAGTTATTCAACATAGATCACATTGTTTTTAGCTGCACTACTGACCTTCCCTCATCCCCTACCTACATATCCCCAAAGCCACCACCAAATAAATTCAAGGTAGCAGTAATGACAGTGGCTTCCAGGTTTTGACTACTGTTGGTTGCAAGTAGACAGACCAATAGAATAAAAGAGGAGCTTTTTTTTTTTTTAATTAATTAATTTATTTTTGGCTGCACTGGGTCTTTATTGCTGCACACAAGCTTTTTCAAATTACTACAAGTGGGGGCTACTCTTTGTTGCAGTGCACGGGCTTCTGATTGTAGTGGCTTTTCTTGTTGCAGAGCATGGGCTCTAGGCACATGGGCTTCGGTAGTGTAGCACATGGGCTCAGTAGCTGTGGCTTGTGGACTTAGTTGCTCTGTGGCATGTAGAATCTTCCCAAATTAGTGATCGAACCCATGTCCCCTGCATTGGCAAGCGGATGGATTCTTAACCACTGGACCACCAGGGAAGCCCAAAAGGGTAGATTTTTTTTTAAATGAGTTATACTTAGATTCAATTTAAATACAGTGAAATTCCCTGTTTTAAAACACACAGTTCTATGAATTTGCATAAATAGATAGAGCCATGTTACTGCCAAAATAAGCTACAGACTATTTCTTAAGCTCCTTAAATTCTCTCATGGCGTTTGGCAATCAACCCTCTCTTCCAAAAACTACTAGTTTGTTTTCTGTAGCTTTGTTTTTGCCCGTTCCAGGAAGTCATATAAATGGACTCATACATAATGTATCATTTTGCTTCTGGATTCTTTCATTTAGCATTAGTCATTAAAGAATCATTCAGGGTTTTGCATTTATCAGTAGTTAATTTTTTATTTGAAGTGCTATCACATTTTATACCTAGGAATGTGATTGTCAGAGTGGTAAGTGCATAGCTTGCTTTCTAAGAAATTGCTGAAGATTTTACAAAGGATTTGTACAATTTTGCACTCCCACTAACCATGTAAGATGTACCACATTGCTCCACATTTTTGCCAGGACATGGTCTTGTTAGTCTTAATTTTTGTTTTTCTGATGAATGTTGTCATAATATTGTTGTTCTAATTTGCATTTTTCTGTTGACTAATATGCTAAGAATCTTTTCCTATGCGTATTGGCTATTTATACTTCCGCTTTAATGAAATGTTTGATCAAATCTTTCCTTCATTTTTTAAAGTGGGTTCTTTATCTCATATTGAGTAATAAAGGTTTTTAAATATTTCCAATACAAACATGTTATAAAATACATATTTTGCAAATATATTCCCTCAGTATGCATTTTGCTATTCATTCACTTAACAGCATCTTTCAAAACCAGAAGATTTTAATTTTGATGAAGCTAAATTGATCCTTTTTATGATTTTTGTGTGTGTAAGCAAATAAGCATATTTGCTTATTGCGTGATCACAGAAATATTCTTCTATGCTTTCTTCCACAAGAATTGTAGTTTTAACTCCTACATTTATGTTTATTATCCATTTTAAGTTAATATTTACTTTGTATATGTTAATAGTCAAAAATAGTGCTAATTTTTCTTCTTCTTTTTATGGACCACCATTTAGTACAGCACCGATTGTCAAAGAGACTTATTCAATTGATTCCTCTTTCTCTTTGTGGACAATGAATGGCCTATGGATATGTGAGATCCACATATAAACTATTTATTCTATTTCATTTACCTGGGTAGACACCCTCTCCTTCAAACCACATTATTTTGATTATTACAGACTCAGAGTAAGCATGTAATTAAGTAAATTGAAAGTGAAAGTGAAGTCACATAGTCGTGTCCCACTCTTTGTGACCCCGTGGACTGTAGCCTACCCGGCTCCTCCGTCCATGGGATTCTCCAGGCAAGAATACTGGAATGGGTTGCCATTTCCTTCTCCAGGTGATCTTCCCAACCCAGGGATTGAACCCGGGTCTCCCGCATTGCAGGCAGGCGCTTTAACCTCTGAGCCACCAGGGAAGCCCAATTAAGTAAGTTAAGTATACTTTATTTATATAATTAGTTCTTTTTCAGAATTACTTGGCCATTCTGGGTCCTTTTAGCATATACAGTTTTTTTTTCAAATTTATTTATTTATCTGAATTTATTTTACTATGTGTGATTGTAACATGATCACCAGATAGGAATACATTTTAGATATGTGATATCTTAGCTCCATAACAAAATAAAAGCACATTGTTTCATGAGTTCATGGATATGACATCAAAAGTACAGGCAACAAAGCAAAAATAGACAAGTGGGAATATATCAAACTAAAAAGCTTCCACAAACCAAATGAAAGATCAACAGAGTGAAAAAGCAAGCTAGCACAAATTATATAAGGTATTAATTTCCAAAAATAATAAGGAACTCCCACAACTTAAGAGAAAAAAAAAAAACAAAACAATAAACTTAAAACCTAATAACTCAATTAAAAAATTGGCCACGGGCTTGAATAGACAGTTCTCTAACAAAGACATACAAATGGCAATAGGTATATGAAAAAACGCTTGACATTGTCAATCATCAGGGAAATGTAAATCAAAACCACAAAGAGATATCATCTCACACATGTCAGAATGACTGTTTTTTGTTTTTTTTTTTAAAGACACTTAAGTGTTGGCAAGGCTGTGGAGAAGTTGACACTTTATGTGTACTTATCCACATTAAATGTATAAATTGTATTAATAACACTATGTAATCCAGGGGTTAAATCTCTGGGCTTTCACTGTCATGGGTCCAGGTTCAATCCCTGACCTGGGAACTCTGATCCCATGAGCAACAGCACAGCCAAAAAACAAATGACAGCACAAAACTATTACCAAAAATCTGTTTGATTTATAGTGATGTCCCTTTTCATTCTTGGAATTGTTAACTTCATTTTCTCTCTGCTCTTCTTAAGTATTGCTCAGTGTTAATCAATTTTCTTTCTTTCTTTTTTTTTCATTTATTTTTATTAGTTGGAGGCTAATTACTTCACAACATTGCAGTGGGTTTTGTCATACATTGACATGAATCAGCCATGGAGTTACATGTATTCCCCATCCCTATCCATATATACATTTTAAAATAAGCTTGTGTGTAGACATAATGAATTGCATTAACTGATTTTCAAACAAGAGCTAGTGTTATTTCAATCTTCTATAATTGTGCTAAATTTTTCTTCACTGTGTTCATCAGTTACTGAGAGAAAGCTGTATAGGTCCCAACCATAGTTTTAGACTTTTTTGTTTTATTTCTCATTTCATTGCAATTAGGTTTTGCTTCAGAAGCCTTGAAATTCTGTTGTTAGATACATACTCATTTGAGTCGTTTTTCTGCAGAATTTGCCTCCTACCTCTGAAGCCTCCTTTAGCTGAAATTAATTTAGCCACTCCAGTTTTTTTGTGTTTGTCTTTTCACCTTATCTGTGCTTTCACATTTAAAGTGAGTTTCTTATAGATAGCATCCAATTAAGTTTTATTTTAATTTGATTCAACAACTTCTACCTTTTAACTGTATCATTTGGACTACTAAGTACTTTAGTGCGTGGATGAAAATAGTTCAGTGTAACGATGAATCTAGTTGTAAATAAACATCTTATTTTCTATTTTTCCAGTGTGTACTTTGATTTCTCTTCTTTATTTATCTTCCTTCCAACTATTTAGACTATTTCTTTTATTTCAGATTGTTTCCACTACTTTCTTCTGAGTTAAATTTCTTTATTTTATTTTTGCAATTGTCTACCTTTTCCTCCAGAAATTTGAAGATATTTCTCAGCTATTTCACAATTCTATATCTGGGCTTTCCTCAGGTGTCTATTTTATCAATCAGTTGGTTTTATTGCTTCCTTGTGTACCTCACTTTTTTTCCCCCCGTGATATTTGTACATCAGAGACCAAGATAGTCTTCTTGCACTGAAATGAACACATTTCTTTCCTGTCTCAGTACAGTATTACTGTGGATTCAATCCACCTTATAAGTAGTTGAGCTGGATTTGGGTCCAGTTGTTGCTTTCATCATATTCAGTGGCTTTAAATTTCACCAGTGTCTTATTGCCTTGACTCTCAGGTATTTTAATGAGTTCAAACTATTCAGGATAAAATTTAAAAACCTAATTGGTCTAAGGGATCCAGATCTCTCTGTCTTCCACCTTCCTCAACCTTTAACCTGTGTTCTCTAAGTTTTGTAATCAGAATAAGCTCTCCAGTGTTTTCAGAGCCTGTTACTGCTTCTGTCCTCTAGGACTGTTCACGATAGGCAATAGTGTATTCCTTTCTCGCTTACCTTATTATTTTTTACTCCCTTACTGAATTATAATTTCCACGAGTGCTTAATACAGTCTGACATATTATGTGTTCCCAGTAAATATATTTTTAAAAAATAACAAATGAACTTTAACAAGAAGCAAACACAACAATTAAATTAACACTAGATGTTAATTAGGAGGGTAATGGAATTACCCAGTACATGTGTGCAATACTGAATAATTTCAGGCTTATAAAGTTATTATACATATGATTTTCTAGTTTAAAATATTATATTTGGTGCATTTCCTTAAAGTATGCTAAAGCCATCAGAATTAAATATAATAGATTTTGCTATAAAAGTGGCCTGTTCTGTTTAGTGAAGTGCAATTTCTCTGACTTAAAATGATGGCTGATGGCCTCAGTGTGCAAATTCAATATTTAATCTAATTGTATAAATAGAAGCATACCATTAATTCATCCATGTGGGATTTAAATTAGTTACTCTGAAATTTATCCCACATACCTACCCACTTTTTAAATTGTCACTGTGAAAATAAAAACTAAAAAAAAAAAAAAAAAAAAATGGAAGATACTAGTTTCAACCACTATGATCTTCTTCAAAAACTATACATATTCTTTTTCTTTTGTTTCAACTCCTAACATTTAGCTTGATAGCGTAAGCCTCTTCATATTAGAGAAAATATAAGATAATTATAATGTAACTATATGGTGCCAGAAAGTGTCATTTTCACATTAGTGTAACATATTTTAAGAGTAGTTTTTAAATATTTCTAAAACGACCAGTTTTCATATATTTACTTAATAAGCACAGGATTATTAAGAGGTTTCACTATGCTGTAAAATGTATAGTTCAATTTAAGATTTATATGATTACTTGCATAAGTATTCAATTACATAAAATTTTAATTAGACTTTAAATATTTAAATTTTCTTTTAAAAGTTTGACTAACAACAAGTTGAAAACAAAATGATGATTTTGCTTAATAAAAGATAACAGTAACATACATGTAGATAATCAGGAATTATAAAATCTTCAGATACATCTTTCCAACTATTTTGAATTTGGAAGTTAAAGAAATTTGCATAAACAGGGAGAAAAAAAGAGATAGAAAAATTTGGGGAAATTTTTTCTAAACTTTGTATTTTGACAAATATAAAATACAGTGGGGGAAAGAGAAGCTAGAGATAAAGAAAATATTTTTTTCTATGTTGTGGGGTGAAAGTGAAAGTGTTTGTCACATAATTGTGTCCAACTCTTCGGGACCCCATGGACTCTGCCAGAGTCCTCTGTTCTTGGAATTCGTCAGGCAAAAGTACTGGAGTGGGTTGTCATTCCCTTCCCCAGGGTATCTTTCCAATTCAGGAACTGAATCTAGGGCTCTTGAATTGCAGGCAAATTCTTTACCATCTGAGCCGCCAGGGAAGTCCTATGATTTCTTAAATAAAATTCAGTGTGTCTATGGTTCCATATGGCAGAAAACAAAGAAGGATTAAAGAGCCTTTTGATGAAAGTGGAAAAGGAGAGTGAAAAGGCTGGCTTAAATCTCAACATTCAAAAAACTAAGATCATGGCAAACAGTCCCATCATTTCATGGCAAATAGATGGGGAAACAATGGAAACACTGACAGAATTTCTTTTCTTGGGCTCCAAAATCACTGCAGATGGTGACTTCAGCCATGAAATTAAAAGATGCTTGCTCCTTGAAAGAATAGCTCTGGCCAACCTAGACAGCATATTGAAAAGTAGAGACATTACTTTGCCAACAAGGTCCTTCTAATCAAAGCTATGGTTTTTCTAGTGGTCATGTATGGATGTGAGAGCTGGACTATAAAGAAAGCCGAGCACTGAAGAATTGATGCTTTTGAACTGTGGTGTTGGAGAAGACTCTTGAGAGTCCCTTGGTCTGCAAGGAGATCCAACCAGTCCATCCTAAAGGAAATCAATCCAGAATATTCATTGGAAGGACTGATGCTGAAGCTGAAGCTCCAATAACTTTGGCCACCTCATGCGAAGAACTGACTCACTGGAAAAGACACTGAAAGATCAAAGGCAGGAGGAGAAGGGGATGACAGAGGATAAGATGGCTGGGTGGCATCACCGACTCAATGGTATGAGTTTGAGCAATTGCCAGGAGTTGCTGATGGTTGGGAAACCTGGAGTGCTGCAGTCCATGGGGGTCGCTAAGAGTTGGACATGACTGAGCAACTGAATTGAACTGATGGTTCCATATATCAGCAAAGTTCATAAAATTGACTGTAAAAATGACTTAAAAATGACAAAGAAGCAGCCTAGTAACATATTTAGCCATGCTACTTCAAAGTTTATCAGCATCTTTGCTTCTTTCAAGTGGGAAAGCAACAAAATCTCACAGCCCATCGTGTTACTTCATCACTGTAAAGGGGTAGGCAGCAAAGAAAAAATTCAGCTGGTCAGCAGTACACTAACTGATCATGTCCAGAGCATCCATGTGATCACTACTCCATGATTATATATTATCATTTTATGTGTTGTATAATGTATTGCATGCATGCTGTTGCTTTAATCATGTTTGACTCTTTGCGACCCAATGGACTATTGCTCACCAGCCTCCTCCCTCTGTGGAATTCACCAGGCAAGAATACTGGAATGGGTTTCCATTTCCTTCTGCAAGGGATCTTCCTGACCCAGGGATTGAACCCATGTCACTTACATCTGCACTGGCAAGTAGTTTTTTTTTTTTACCACTAGTGCTACCTGGGAAGCCCATATAATGTATCATATGCCATTAAATTGTGTAATACCCATTATCTATCTGCTACAGACTGAATGTTTAGGTCCCCAAATTCATATGTTGAAATCTAATACCCAGTGTAATGACTTTTGGAGATAGGGCCTTCGGGGGGTAATGAGGTCATGAGAACAAAACCCTCCTGAATGGGACTATTGCCCTTATAAAATAGACCCTACAAAGATTCCTCACCCCTCCTCCATGTAACACTACAGAGAAAAGACTATCTGTGAACTAGGAAACAGATTCTCCAAATACCAAACACCATGTATACCAGCTCCTCAATGACTTGATGTTGGACTTTTTAGCCTCTAGATCCATAAAAAATGAATTTCTGTTGTTTAAAAGCCACACTGTCTGTAATATTTTGTTATAGCGACCAGAATGAACTGAGGCAATATCATGTAACTTTGTGTGTTCTACACAATCCTATAATTATATTCTAAAGTAGGAAATGGCAGCCCACTCCAGTATTCTTGTCAGGATAATCCCATGAACAGAGGAGCCTGGTGAGCCCTAGTCCTTGGGGTCACAAAGAGTTGGACCAATTGAACACAGTACACACATAATTATATATCAGTATGAAATTTATTATATGTTCTTCTAATAATTATGTTTATATTATAATCACTCTAGATAGACATCACTCATTTGCAAACTCATTGTATTCCCTTAGCAGAATTGTTAACACTGATTGCATCTGAATTCCCACCTGCTTTGGGTATATATGACAATGTCCTAAATATGTCCTACATATTTATAGATGTAAATAAATATATAAAATTGCTTACTGGATCCACTTTGAATTCATGAGAATTAATGTGAATTGAGTACTTAATCCTGTTTCCCTGGTTTATTTACTCTTGAAGACCTGAAATATCTATCAATGGTTTTTCTTCTATCTTCCAATTTCTAACACATACTCCACATCTTCAATCTTGAGGACTTTGCTTTCTTTTCAACTGAGAAAATTAAAAAAATAGAGTGAAGACTTTCATTTGTGTGTCTACAAACATGGATATCTATACAATCTATTCAGATTCCCTTCTTGTTGCTCTGAATGAACTATGAATCCATTCTTCTGTCCAGAGTAATTTTAACCTGGGATCCTGATGTCGGTGGATAGAATTCCTACAGTTTACAAAGGTGGGGGGAGAAAACTAACCTATATCTTTATTTTCATTAACAAAAATTATAGATTTTGATTATAAATACAGGCAAATAAATCATGGTTATACAATATTAGCAGATTTGTTTTGTGCAGCTCTCAGGCTTTCCCAGTAGCTCAGATGGTAAAGAATCTGCCTGCAATGCACGAGACCTGGGTTGGATCCCTAGGTCAGGAAGATCCTCTGAAGAAGGAAATGGCTATCCACTCCAGTATTCTTGCCTGGAGAATCCCATGGACAGAGGAGCCTGGTGGACTATCGTCCATAAGTTCACAAAGAGTCTGACATGACTGAAGCAATTTATTTATCATGCACACACATTCTCAGCCTATGTCCTGGTTGGACTTGCCCTGTGGTTATTATGACTGCAAGACCTCCTTTAGCAATAACCCTCAGGAAACTTTGGAATATAAAAGTTTACTACTTATAAGACCTGGAAATTACATAGCATTCCTCGAGCTGCACAGCAAAGTTATGAGGGGGGAGAGTGTATGTAGGCTTTTTTGGGGGTTGAGGGTGGGCACCTTGGATTTATGGGGCTTACTGTTTATTGGTAAATTTAAAGCATAATAGGGGGCATTTAAACCAAGAGAAGGGAAAAAACAAGTGGGCCAAATGGTTAGTTATTGAAATCAACCAAGATCTCTAAAACAAAAGAGCTTCAGTGGGAGGTGGCATGGCTCTTTCTGTGACTTGAAAATTATTTATTCAGGACAACCTTCTTGAAGTGCATGCCTCTGTAATCAAACCTTATGTTATGTACTTGCATTGCAACATACACACAGACAAAAAAGTACAGAAAAAATAACCCCTGAAACCAACAACATTCAGGGCTTATACTATAAGATACTGCAACATTATCTCCAATGTTTTCATATAGTATTTTTAGTTGGTGCAGGTATCCTGAACTTTCCTGTCTCCTGAACTGTAAGAAATAAATTTCTTTTGTTTATAAACCACCTAGTCCATGGTATTTTGCTATAGTTGTCCAAAGGGATGAAGATAATTATGTCTTATACACCTATTGCTGTCAGTGCAGTTGTCCAGGTATCATTTAAACCAAGGAAAAGTAATCTTCATATTTATATGCCTTTAAAATAATAAGTGTGTTTACTTTATCTGTATTATATTGTTCTAATTGAAATAATAAACATGTATTATCATTATAAGATATTTTGATGACAACATTTAATTATAATTGCTTTATAATCCTATTTTAGGATTTTTAAAATCCTAGAATTCATTTTATAGACTTAGGACTTACTCATGATAAGAAGCCTTTAGGCATCCATAGAGTTTCAACAGGGTTTATAAAACACACACATACACACACATTAAATATTTTGATCTACATCCATAAACCACTCTTCCCAATTGTCCACTCCACTTCATTCCATCTCATGTATTCAAGGGCATCTCTTAGTGGATCTCTGTTCTATTATATTAATATTTGTTATGTCACATTCCCATCAGCTGGACATTATTTCTATTTCTAAAGAAAGACAAAAAGAGAGAAAAGCAAAAGCAAACTCTTTCTTGATGAGTATTTCACACTCCTAGGATAAGACTAAGTCAGAGCTGAAAATACAGTCTTTGAAATAAATGTAGCTCACTTCAATGGCACTCTAATTAATAATGTATCATTACAAACTACTACAAAAAACTAAACAAAACAAATGTTAAGCTGGAGAGGCGAGACCTTTCCTAGCCAAATTAAGATACGGATAGTAACTTTGAAGCTGAGCAGAGACACTGGACTGAATGAATAAGAATTTAATAAGAGTTTGCTAGAGACAGAGAATAAATCATAAAGAAATTGATAAAAAGGAGATGGGATCTAACCAAGCTTTGAATAACCCTGCTATTTAAAACACAAATTGGGAAAAAGATGACAATGAAGTGACTGATAAATATAGGTGGAAAGAAGGAAAGGAAGTGAATGCTTTCCTCTATAATTAGTAAAAAGTTTACCTATCCCCTATCCTTACAGTCTACCATTTATTTGGACAGTAAAAAAAGGAGCATGAAGAGATCATGGATACAATATTACAGGAAACTGCAACTTCGTTATTACATCAACCAAATGTTCTATTTTGTAATAAATGCAACCAAAACTGACTGATGTTCTTTGGTATTTCTTTCAAGCATGTTAGTCATGTAGTGGCCAATGATAGAGACTGAGATATTCTCATTGTCTGTAGATTTGTATTTTCAATTTTGAATTTTCTATCCTTATGACTCAATTGTGCTACTCATGTCTGTCTTAGTACCACAGACTGATGGCTTAAAGTTGATTTCTCACAGTTTTGGAGGCTAGAAAGATCAAGATCAAGTTGCTGGCAAAGTCAGCGTCCAATGACAATCTGCTTCCTGGCTCACAGATGTCCATCTTCTTGCTGTGTCCTCAGGTAGCAGCAGAGGTGAGGGATCTCTCTGGGGTCTCCTTTATAAGGGCCCCAATGCTATATATGAGGACTCTATTCTCATGAGTGAGATAGATTCTAATCATCTCCCAAAGCCCCCACCTCCAAATACCATCACACTGGGAACTAGATTTCAAGTTATGGGTTGGCAGGTAGGGGGACATCGACACTGAACCTATTATAATGTTCTAGCTAAATGTCCTTTCAAATTTTTTATTAGAGTATAGTTGCTTTACAATGTGTGTTAGTTTCTACTGTACAGCAAAGCATTTCAGCTACATATACATATATGTATATATAGCTCCCCTCTTCTTTGGATGTCCTTCCCCTCTTCTTTGGATGTCCTTCCCATTTAGGTCACCACAGAGCATTGAGTATACTCCCCTGAGCTGTAAGTAGGTTCTCATCAGTTATCTATTTTATACATGGTATCAATTATGGATAAACCTAGAGACTGCCATACAGAATGAAGTATGTCAGAATGGTTGACTTTATCAAGAGTAAACTATTGATACTATAGTTGCAATGATACCAGAAGTAATAAAGATATGCTTACGACACATTTGGGTTGTCTACACAGTTTCTAGTGACTCATTCCTTTTGGTAGTTACCAACCTTCTGCAAGCTTCCATTTCAAGCATATAGTGGGAACAACATATGTGTTCTATATAACCACCTCATGACCACACATAGGAACATACATGGGAACGAGACCAACACTGAGATACTCAAGCTTTTTCCAAGGTCAAGACTGCACAGTAAATTCAGGATTTGCCCAACCACCTGCCACAAAAAGATTTCCCTGGTGGCTCAGATGGTAAAGCATCTGCCTACAATGCGGGAGACCCAGGTTTGATCCCTGGGTCAGTAAGATCCTCTAGAGAAGGAAATGGCAACCCACTCCAGTACTCTTGCCTGGAAAATCCCATGGACAGAGGAGTGTGGTAGGCTACAGTCCATGGGGTCACAAAGAGTTGGACACGACTGAGCGACTTCACTTTCCTTTCCTTTCCTTTCCACCTGCCACAAAGATAGATGAGATATTGAAAGTAATAATCAATAAAAGGGATTGTTGGATTCAGAAATAAGCCAACTAACTTCCTGAACCAGCAACAAAAATGATATTTTGAAGAAGGAACAGAAGTACTTTGCTCATCAAATATAAAGTTCTAAAGACACCAAAAACAGTAATTAAGACACTGTGTTGCTGACACAGGGACCAAATGATCAATGAAACAGAGCAAGAAAGCCTATTCAGAAACACCCATGTATGGAAATTAGATGTAGTATGACACAAGCATAATAATACAATAAATTCTTCAGTAATTGGTTTTAAGCAACTAGTTATTCTTTTTTAAAAAAATACCTCCTACAGAAACAATATCAACTCAATTTAGTATAAATATATAAATAAAAGTCTTTTAACTCACTTAGGAAAAATGTCACAAAATATGTCATTAGCCTTGGGTAGGATAGGATTTATATAGGAACAAAATGTACAAGCTAAAAAGTAAAGTTTAATAAATTTGACTAGATTAAAATGTAAAATTTCCATTAATAGAAAAATGTTAATGGACAAGCCACAGTAAAAGAAATAATTTTTCAAACACAAATAATCAAGGGAGTATATAAAGAATTGAAAAAAATATATGCATTCTTATTGAAAATGAGGAAAAGAAAGATAACTCACTAGAGAATGGGATAATTCATAGAGGAAGAAACTGAATGATTAATATTTGAGAGAATGTTCAAACTTTCTAAAATTCAGGGAAATGCAAATTAAAATAAGATCCCATTCCACACCAATAAGGTATATAAAATTTTACAAGCCTGACAATATCAAGAACCACTGAGACTATGAAAAGAAACTTCTAATGTATCATTCTTGAGCAATGCTGAAAATGTGACTATCCTACAATCTGAGGGAGGGAAATAAAGACATAAATATCTTTAGACTAACTATAAAACTAAATGACCCACAGACAGCATATGCTAACTCAGTTTCTAGGGCCTTTGAACTAGCAAATGCTGCTATGAAATAGATTTCTTTTAAAAATACTTATTTGCATTTATAGTTAAAACTCTCTCAGAGATGAAACAAAAACTTGCTCAAAGTTTTCCAAAAGAAAGATTTGCCACAAGTATTTCATTTAAATAGAAAGAAAGAGAATCTGACATGCATGGAACCCCAATTTGCTACAGACCCTGAAGAGATGCAAACTTTCCAAAACTTTGGGCAATGATAGCACCTGAAAATAGAATATTTTTAAGAATCTGGCTGCTATGAGGATGTCTCTGCTCTTCTGTGTGAGAGGGCACATTGTACAAATTTTTGAAAATGCATTTTGCCAGGATGATCCTGAAAATTCTCCAGTTATTCAAGACCTCAATAACATGGGCAAGTTTGAATCTTCCCCTCTCACTGAACATTGTGCTTTATTGTCCAGTCTCCTGGTTCTGCCCATAGCAGTAGATGTTTTGAAAGGGTTGTACCTTAGCTTTCTTATTAGCAATCAAGCACATTTCATGGCCCCACTTTCCTGTGGAACCATAAAATACATTATTCTATATAAAATCCCACCCCTCACTTTCAAAGCCATATTACCAACTGTTGGACATCATCAGTTGTAGGTCTACTGTTTGGATTGCCCAACTGAACTTCTAAGACAATGGAAATTTTTTCTGTGTCCACCTGAGCCACTAGCCTCATGTGGTTAGTGAATCTTTATAATGTAGCTATAGCAACTGAGCAACTGAATTCATTTTATTTTAATTATAGTTTAAATAACCACATGTGGCTATTGGCTTCAGTATTGGCAAGCTTGCACCCCCAAAGCACAAAAGGCACTCTATAACAGTTCAGTTGCTGAGAATAAATTTCTCGAATTCCCCTTCAGCCTCAGTAGTGTATGTATACATATATATATATATATATATATATATATATATACATAATTTTATTTTTTTGGTAACTTCTTCAGTTATCCCAGGGAAAGGCCTACTCACCCTTTTTATCTTCAAATTGTGTAAAATAACAAAATGCTCTACAAAATCAATTCATATTTCCTTGTCTTTTAACAAAATATATCTTTTAACACTTTGTATTGATTGTGTCAATCCTATTTTGCTTTACTTCAAGATTGCTTATCTGTACTGCATTAAATTTTCCTTCCTTTATAAGCAACTTAGCCTAATGCAAACAAACTTATGTAGAGTCCAACTCTCAAACCAAACTTCCAATCATTTCCAAAGGTAAAATAAAGCCTATGCTCCAACAAAAGTGAGCAAATAATTTCTTGATGTGTGATTAGTTTTCTCTGCAGGTAGACGATAGAGTAGAAAATTACAAAGATCAATTAGCTATTGTTTGTGAATGGATAATTATAGACTGACTGCTTTGAAATTGTTCAGGCAAGAAAAAAAATGAAACAAAAAACATGTTGCTCCATTTTAAAACAAAATGTCAGGATGAAAAGCTGGCTGAGAGGAAAACTGAACCATAATAGAGTGGTTACTATCCATGAATATATATGAAGTACTATTGCTACTGTTAGTTTGCATAATGAATAACTTGTCTTTAATTTTTCATTTTAAATAGAACTTTCTTACAATTTAACAACATACATAAGATTGACAATTGTTAATATTCTTTACTAATCCTGTCAGAGATAATGTTAATATTCTCTACTAATCCTGTCACAGATAATGTTAATATTCTCACATTACAGTGAGAATTAAGAATAATATTTCCAAGATTATCTCTACAATATCAATTGGATCAAAATCAGAAATGATTTGAGATACTAAAAGAATAAATATCTTAAAAATATTTAATTAGTTAGACATTAAAAGAATAAAAAAAAATTAACAGTGGCTTTTTTAGAGCCAACTGATGTGTTCAGGGCATCTTTATTCCTTTCCCTTTTCCTCAGATTTCTTCAGACCTGCTTTCATGGAGCACTTAGGGCACAGAGCTCTGTCTTCAAATTCATAAACACAAAAAGTACAATCATAAAATATAGCTCAAAAGCAATATATAGTTTTTAATAGGTTATAAACTCAGATCCAAACTTGAACATTCCAAACACACTTGCCCACACTCCCAAAAATAAATTACATAACCTACAAATGAAAATGCTAACTGCTCCACATACATAAATGTTCTCTTCCCTTTCTTTCTTATGATTGGAGCTATTTCAGAATAAAATGGATCATCTAAAATGTTAGTAAGTTCTTCTCCATAGATAATTTGAAGTTAAATCAGGACAACTGCAATACCAACTGTTGATATGGGAACTAAGCAGATACCAGGGAAATTACTACTTCCTACCTTCTTTATAATCTCAAGGATCTATGAGTTTTCCCAATTCCATGTTTTGACAAGCCAGAGGGCTTATAAATGAACAATTGAAGTTTAGTGGTGTACTTTTATTTCTTACAAAAATTCTAAAATAAGCTAAGAAATATAAAAAAAAGGAAAAGCAACTATGAATACCGAAAACTAAGGTGCAGAGTAGTCAAAATAGTCAAAATATAAACTTGCAAGGAATTCTATCAGATGCAGTGTAAATGGAATCAAATATAGAAAGTTGCTCCCTCAAAGAGTGGTAAAACTTTGGGGGAAAAAATTTATGTACTCTAAATGGGCTCTCTTGTGTTGTATTATGAGTTCTGTTATCTTCATCAAATAAATTGAGAAAATTAAAGTACAAAGTCTTATACTGCCTGCACAGTTATCATGCTACTTATATTACACACCATTTGGAAGTTAATTATATTATTTTCTAAAATTATCTGTACCTGGTAAATTTAGGCTCTAATCCATTAACAACTGTTTGGTATATATTTATTAGATTAGCAAAATATTCTGCTTTCAATTATGTTTCTATAGACTCTATTTAGTGGGAAGCAAGTTTAGATTCACAACTAAATTGGCAGGAAGATACAAAGATTTCCCATACCTCCCCTCCCCTCAAAGAGTTACAGACTGTCTCATCAGAGTGGTACATTTCATATAATTGATGAACCTACATTGGCATATCATAATTGCATAAAGTGTTTATTCTTGGTGTTATATATATTCTATAGATTTGTGTTTTTCAGTCTTTGTTGATTTCCTTTATGATTGGCTGGTTTGATCTTTCCTGGTGCCCCAGATGGTAAAGAATCTGTCTGCCACGCAGAAGGTCTGAGTTTGTCCCCTAAAAAAGGGTATGGCTACCCACACCAGTATTCTTGCCTGGAGAATTCCATAGTCAGTGGAGCCTGGCAGGCTACAGTCCATGGGATCACAAAGAGTCGGACACAACTGAATGACTAACATTACACCTTACTACCACATTACTGACGTTCTTTTTACTGCAATTTTTTTCAACTTATTATGTCTGGGTATAAGAAAAAATTACAAGGGGGTCTTTCCTGATGGTCCAGTGGTTAAGAATCTGCCTTGCAATACAGGGGACATGGGTTTGATCCTTTGTCAGGGAACTAAGATCCCATATGCCCTGGGGCTACTGAACCCACAAACAACAACCAACAACAAAGGAAGGTGTAGGGAGAAAGAAAGTGTTCTAGCATCCTATGATTAGATCTGTCTTTAGATGAACCTACATCTCTGGGTGATAAACTTCCCAAGGTTTTCTCAGGTATTTCTCCTCTCTTGAGTGAAAAAGGATAGCTACTATGAGCTGGAGTTATTTTCCTTCACCTACATCAATGGGGAAACAACAGAAACAGTGAGAGACTTTATATTTTGGGGTTCCAAAATCACTGCAGATGGTGACAGTAGCCATGAAATTAAAAGACACTTGCTCCTTGGAAGAAAGACTATGACCAACCTAAACAGCATGTTAAAAAGCAGAGACATTACTTTACCAAGAAAGGTACATCTAGTCAAAGCTATGGCTTTCCAGTAGTCATGTATGGATGTGAGAGTTGGACTATAAGGAAAGCTGAGAGCCGAAAAATTGATGCTTTTGAACTGTGGTGTTGGAGAAGACTCGTGAGAATCCCTTAGATTGTAAGAAGATCCAACCCGTCAACCTTAAAGGAAATCAGTACTGAATATTCATTGGAAGCTGAACTGTGATGCTGAAGCTGAAACTCCAGTACTGATGCGAAGAACCAACTCATTAGAAAACACCCTGATGCTGGGAAGGATTGAAGGTGGGAGGAGAAGGGGATGGCAGCAGATGAGATGGTTCGATGGCATCACTGATGCGATGGACATGAGTTTGAGTAGGCTCCGGGAGTTGGTGATAGGGAAGCCTGGCGTGCTGCAGTCCATGGGTTGCAATGAGTCGGACACAACTGAGTGACTGAACTGAACTGATATCAATTATAGGCTACCCAATCCAGTATTTCTGGCCTGAAGAATTCCATGGACTATATAATCCATGGGGTCACAAAGCCTCGGACACGACTGAATGACTTTCACATCAAGTATGCTCTGAAAATACTTTTTACAATAACCTAGTTAACTAATTTATCAGATGTCAGGCCTGTATTAGAATAGAGTGCTATGGCACATTTCAAAATTCCTTTCCCTTCTCTGACTGAAGTAGAATTCTGAGGGCATTTTTCTTTAATATTTACTATGGGAAACTGGTTGGGCTCCCGAAGGAAAATCTCACAATATGGTGTGGTCTCTACTTGACTAGGTACCCTTGGGGTTTTTCACTTTCAGACTTCCTCACACTGTCTGTAAATTCATCTACTATAGTTTAAATTTTCCTACTCTAGCCCTGGTGTCTGTGGTGATTTCCACTCATAAGTCTCCATTGCAGTAAGCTGTGACTGCCTGTATCCTCCTCTTTGTTTTTCCAGTCTTGGCTGCCATAGTTTATCCTTGTTCCCACCTGTCATGGATCCAAGCATATTGACTTTCCAGTCTGTTCCACTTTTTACCTTTTGTTAAGACAGACTGGCAACTTCTAAGTTCCTTACATGCAAAACTGGAAACCAGAATTTGATTTCTTTATGGTAAATTATTTTTGCCTGGAAAACTCATTGTTTCATCATGATTAGGAAAAATGTTTTGTTGTAGAATTGTCTTACAAAGCAGAATCTATCCTGTTATGATTTTTAATTGAGTGTATTTGTGCACAAATGTTTATTATTTTTGATATGTCTTGACAGAGTTTCTGCTATATTATTCTTTTATTGGACTGCATTGTCTTGATTTCTACATTTGTATTAGTTTTCTAATTTCTTAATAACTAAACTTATATGGAATATTTATATTTAACTTCACCCAGAACAAAATCCCTTATAATGGATGACTAACTATAATGGGTGGGTAACTGTTGCCCACATCTAAATATGCAAGTTACCTTCAGTTCAGTTCAGTCGCTCAGTCGTGTCCGACTCTTTGTGACCCCATGAATCGCAGCACGCCAGGCCTCCCTGTCCATCACCAACTCCCAGAGTTTACTCAAACTCATGTCCATCGAGTCATTGATGCCATCCAGCCACCTCATCCTCCGTCGTCCCCTTCTCCTCCTGCCCCCAATCCCTCCCAGCATCACGGTCTTTTCCAATGAGTCAACTCTTCATATGCAGTTACCTTAGGGCCTATCAATTAGTGAACTTCCATTTCCCCTCTTCTCAGCTATTTTTGGCATTCCTATTGCTTGTACAAATGTCATATTCTCACAATACATTTTTATTGTATTATTCAAGCTCATTTCACTTGCAAATGATTTAAAACCAAATTAAACCAAGTTGAGCAAAAACTGAAAAGGAGGGAGGAATACATTGTCTTCTGTACTGAAATGATAAGAGTAGCCAGGGTGTGCAATTAGATCAATCCAGAAACTCAAATGCTGTTGGAAAACTGTCTTTTCACATATTCTCTAAATTTCCCCATATATATGGGCATACGGCCACAGGACATGTAGAAATATATGTGCTTACAGGATCCAGAAGTGAGTTTTCCTGCTCTGCATGTGATAATAAAATTTCATAAAAAATATTATGGACCCAATTTGAAGATACTATCCATTTATGCACCAACAGTTTTAGCCAGGTCCATACAAATATGCTACTCACAATAGTCAAGTCTATAGAAATTGGAAAAAAAAATATAACTATTTTTATTCACAGATGATATTATCCTCTCTGTAGAAAATCTTAAAGAATCTTAAAAAATACTATAATTAGTACTTAAATTTTGAAAATTTGCAGAATGTAAGGTCAATATACAAAAATCAGTTGGGTTTCTATGTGTTGGAAAACAAAAATGTAAATTTAAAATATGAAGCATCAGTTATAATAGCATAAAAATGTACAAAATAATAAAAAATATATTTGTTAAGAGATGCACATGATCTATATGCTGAAATCTTTAAGCATTGCAGAAAGAGATTAAAGAATAAAAAAATAAGTGGAGAGATAGATATACCCTAGTCATTAATTTGAAAACTCAATATGATAGAGGTGTCTATTCTTGCCCCAACTGAACTACAAATGTAATGTAATGACAATAAAAATCTCAGACTGCTTTTGGTAGAAATAAATAGGCTCAATTAAAAATTAGTATGTAAATTTAGAAGATCTAGAATAGCCAAAATCAAATTTGAAAAAAAAAAAAAAAAGTAGAACACCATGACTACCTGAATTCAAGATTATTTTAAGGTTACTATAATCAAGTTTGGAATTTACATACAAATGAATACCCAGATAAGTGGTACAGAATACAGAGTCCAGATAAAGAACCACACCAATTATTTGATTTTTGACAGAGGTCCCAGAGAACTAAATGGTGAAAATAAATTAATGTTTCAACACATTGTGTAGTTGCTATTGGATATTAGTATGTCACAAAAACAAATAATGATTATTGACTCCTAATTTTAACCTAATACAAAAATTATTGCCAAACGTCCTGAACATAGTTGTTAAGTTTGCAAAACTTCTAGAAGAAAATATGGGAGAAAACCTTAGGAAATTTATGCTTCAGCCAAAATTTATTACACAGGCTTCAAAAATCACATCTTATACAAGGGAAAACTCAATAAACTGAACATCTTCAAAATGAAAAAAAAAAATGTACTTTTTAGAACACAGTTACAAATGAGAAAATTCAATCCACAAATAGGGAGAACATATAAAAAATCTTATGTCAGACAAATGACATATCCATTGCAGGACTATTAATATAATAGTCATCTGTTGCTCTGGCTAAGCCATGAGAACATCACCATGGGAAAAGAATAAAAACAAACTATAACAATACATCATAACCCAAATAAAAGAACATTGGGTTGACTAGTTGGGGTCATCATGCCTTGCTAAGCCAAGGAAAAACATAATGTGGACCTTGGAACACCGGGTCAGTGAGAGTTCAGAATGATGCTTACACACACACCAAGATGTTTTCCCAGGGATATGCAGGTCTAAGGCCTCCAGCAAGATGATACCCCTTGTACAAGAAAATAACAAAGGTAGTTTAAAGGAATCAATAAAATGGGAGACTTGACTGGGGACACAGAAGGCTGACTTCACCATAGCACAACAGATAATTTCTGCTTGCCAAGATACTAAATAAAAGTGATGTGGCTCCGAGGAACAAGGCTCTTGATCCAAGAGGTCTCGAGTCCCCTGGTCCCATCTTTAAAACTTTAATCCTGTCTTTAGTTTCTTTTTCCCAAGCTGTGTGTCTACCACTTTAGATCCCTACAGCTGCTCTGGCTGCAGCAAGCGGCACCCAATGTGGGGCTTGAAAGTGAAGGACCGCCAAGAATGAAACAGAAGTTGAAATTTCAAGTGAAACTGAGAATCTGAAGCTGAAATATCAAATGAAACTGAGAAACTGAAGCTGAAGTATCAAATGAAACTGCAGCTGAAATATCAGCATACGGTCCTGGAGAAGAGTGGGGTGAGGCCTCTTAAAATCCCCCTTTGCGGAAAGTAATACTCTCTCAGGCACTGAAACTGGGGTTAAATGTGGGAAATTCAGAGAGCTCAGAACAATACCGGCCATATTTATGCCTCTTAAGGTGGATTTTGAAAGCAGGTTGGACAAAAACAAGTGAGGGCCAGCTATTGGAGCTTTTACAAACCACTGAGAAAGATTGCTCATGGTTCCTGTCCCTTGGTACTTTAGATTTAGGAACATGGGAGAAGGTAGGCAGTGAATTCCACAATCAAAGAGAATCACAGTCACAGAAGACTAACCAATCTGATCACAAGGGTGACAGCCTTGTCTAACTCAGTGAAACTATGTGCCATGCCATGTAGGGCCCCCAAAATAGACGGGTCGTGGTGGAGAGTTCTGACAAGTGGTCCACTGGAGAAGGGAATGGCAAACCACTTCAGTATTCTTTCCTTGAGAACCCCATGAACAGAATGAAAAGGCAAAAAGACAGAACACTGAAAGATGAACTTCCCAGGTGGGTAGGTGCCCAATATGCTATGGGCGATCAGCGGAGAAATAACTTCAGAAAGGAAGACATGGAGCCAAGGCAGAAACAACATCCAATTGTTGATGTGACTGGTGATGGAAGTAAAGTCCAATGCTGTAAAGAGCAATATTGCATAGGAATCTGGAATGTTAGGACCATGAATCAAGGTAAATTGTAAGTGGTCAAACAAGAGATGCTGAGTGAACATTGACATTTTAGGAATCAGTGAACTAAAATGGACTGGAAAAGGTGAATTTAACTCAGATGGCCATTATATCTACTATTGTGGGAAAGAATTCCTTAGAAGAAATGGAGTATCCATCATAGTAAAAAAATGAGCCTGAAATGCAATACTTGAAAACAATTTAAAAAACAACAGAATGATCTCAGTTCGTTTCCAAAGCAAACCATTCAATATCACAGTAATCCAACTCTATGTCCCGACAAAGTCTATGCTGAAGAAGCTGATGTTGAATGGTTCTATGAAGACCTACAAGACTTTCTAGAAATAGCACCCAAAAAAGATGTCCTTTTCATTATAGAGGACTGGAATGCAAAAGTAGGAAGTGAAGAGATATCTAGAGTAGTGGGCAAATTTGGCCTTGGATAACAGAATGAAGCAAGGCAAAGGCTAATAGAGTTTTGCAAAGAGAACGCACCAGTCATAGCAAATACCCTCTTCCAACAACACAAGAGAAGACTCTACACATGGACATCACCAGATGGTCAATACCAAAGTCAGATTGATTATATTCTTTGCAGCCAAAGATGGAGAAGCCCTATACAGTGAGCAAAAACAAGACAAGGAGCTGACTGGCTCAGATCATGAACTCCTTATTGCCAAATTCAGACTTAAATTGAAGAAAGTAGGGAAAACCACTAGACCATTCAGGTATGACCTAACTCAAATCCCTTATGATTATAGAGTGGAAGTGACAAATAGATTCAAGGGATTAGATCTGATAGACAGAGTGCCTGAAGAACTACGGATAGAGGTTTGTGACATTGTACAGGAGGCAGTGATCAAGACCATTCCCAAGAAAAAGAAATGCAAAAAGGCAAAGTGGTTTTCTGAACAGGCCTTAGAAATAGCTATGAAAAGAAGAAAGTGAAAGGCAAAAGAGAAAAGGAAAGATACACCCATATGACTGTACAGTTCCAAAAAACAGCAAGGAGAGATAAGAAAGCCTTACTCAGTGATCAATGCAAAGAAATAGAGGAAAACAATACAATGGGAAAGACTAGAGATCACTTCAAGAAAATTAGAGATACTAAGGAAACATTTCATGCAAAATGGGCACAATAAAGGACAGAAATAGTATGGACCTAACAGAAGCAGAAGATATTAAGAAGAGGTGGCAAGAATACACAGAAGAACTATACAAAAAATACCTTTCACCACCCAGATAATCATGATGGTGTGATCACTCACCTGGAGCCAGACATCCTGGAATGCAAAGTCAAGTGGGCCTTAGAAAGCATCACTACAAAGCTAGTGGAGGTGATGGAATTCCAGTTGAGCTATTTCAAATCCTGAAAGATGATGCTGTGAAAGTGCTGCACTCAATATGCCAGCAAATTTGGAATATTCAGCAATGGCCCCAGGACTTGAAAAAGTCAGTTTTCATTCCAATACCAAAGAAACACCATGCCAAAGAATGTCCAAAATACTGCACAATTGCACTCATCTCACACACTAGCAAAGTAATGCTCATAATTCTCCAAGCCAGGCTTCAACAGTGAACCGTGAACTTTCAGATGTTCAAGCTGGATTAGAAAAGGTATAGCAACCAGAGATCAAATTGACAGCATCTGTTGGATCATCGAAAAAGCAAGAGAGTTCCAGAAAAACATCCACTTCTGCTATATTGACTATGTCAAAGGCTTTGACTGTGTGGATTACCACAAACTGTGGAAAATTCTTCAAGAGATGAGGATACTAGACCACCTAATCTTCCTCCTGAGAAATCTGTATGCAGGTCAAGAAGCAACAGTTAGAACTGGACATGGAACAACAGACTGGTTCCAAATCGGGCAAGAAGTATATCGAAGGCTGTATATTGTCACCCTACTTATTTAACTTATATGCAGAGTACATCATGAGAAACATGTGCTGGATGAAACACAAGCTGGAATCAAGATTGTCGGGAGAAATATCAATAACCACAGATATGCAGATGACATCACCCTTATGCCAGAAAGAGAAGAAACTGAAAAGCTTCTTGATGAAAGAGAAAGAGGAGAGTGAAAAAGTTGGCTTAAAGCTCAGCATTCAGAAAACTAAGATCACAGTATCCAGTCCCATCACTTCATGTAAAATAGATGGGGAAACGATGGAAACGGGGACAGACTTTCTTCTTTTGGGCTCCAAATTCACTGCACATGGTGACACCAGCCATGAAATTAAAAGACTCGCTTCTTTGAAAAAAAGCTATGGCCAACCTAGACAGCATAATAAAAAGCAGAGACATTAATTTGCTAGCAAATGTTGTCTAGTCAAAAATATGTTTTTTCCAGTAGTCATGTATGGACATAAGAATTGGACTATAAAGAAAGCTGAGTGCCAAAGGATTGATGCTCTTGAACTGTGGTGTTGGAGAAGACTCTGGAGAGTCCCTTGGACTGCAGGGAGATCCAACCAGTCCATCCTAAAGGAGATCAGTACCAAATGTTCATTCAAAGGACTGATGCTGAGCTAAAACTCCAATACTTTGGCCAGCTGATGCGAAGAACTCCTTAATTTGAAAAGACCTTGATGCTGGGAAAGATTGAATGTGGGAGGAAAAGAGGAAAACAGAGGATGAGATGGTTGGATGGTATCACTGACTCAATGGACACGAGTTTGGGTAAACTGTGGTAGTTGGTGATGGACAGGGAGCCCTAGTGTACTACAGTCCATGGGGTTGCATAGAGTTGGATACGACTGAACAACTGAACTGAATTGATGCAGTGAGTTAGAGAAACTTCTTTGCAAGGGAGTGCCCATGCCTATATCTATCTGGTCAACTTGGGCACTGTGAAAATCCATTTTAGAACCTCTTCAGACCCCAGAAAGCTCAGAAGGGAGTTAGGATGACTGTGAAATCCCATCAAAGGGAGAATCTGAATATGCAGAGCCTGAGAGGATAGAGCAAAAATGCAGGAGGCTCTTAAATCTGTAGTTCCTTCTGCGCCTTTGTTTAGGGAAGCAGAATTTCCTCTGCCACTTCTTCGTCCCCCTCCTGTCTTAACTGCTGGAGCAACTCAAGCTTTGGGTGACTTGGAGGCTATGACATTTCCAGTAACAATACAATGAACAGATAGCTCCTGGGACAGAGCTTAATAATCCTAGTGGGGTGTATGAAGTATCAGTCGCTCAGTCGTGTCCGACTTTTTGTGACCCCATGGACTGTAACCCGTCAGGCTCCTCTGTCCATGGGATTCTCTAGGCAAAAATACTGGAGTATGTTGCCATTTCCTCCTCAAGACCTTCCCTACTGTACATAAAGGAGACTTCATTAATGTGCACTAGAGCGTGAGGCTGTACACAGATTCCCTTCAAAATACTAAAGGAAATTAAGCAAGCAGTTCAAAATTATGGAGTAAATTCTCCATAATTTACTCTCCATACCTCTTTACCTTGGGAATAGTGCAGGGACTAGCTGAGGGTTCCTGTTTGATTACGGTGGCTTATAATCAAGCAAGGCAGATCCCCATCTCTTTAGATCAATTGATAGGCAATGGAAATTGGGAAAAAATTCAAGATCAAGTGCTTATGAAAGTTTAGGCTATAAAACAGGTGAGGCGATACTGAATAAGAGCCTGAGAGAAAATAGAGGTTAAAGGACAGGCTTTTTTTTTTACTTTAAGAAAAGACCTCACCTCCCCAGAGAGATAATCCCTGCTGGGAAAGATCTTATCAGTCAGGCTACCCCTGTCATCAGAGCCAATTTGAACATTGTCTGGTTTAATTTTTAACTGTGAAACTATGACTACAAAAAAGAGAGATTACATTTTTGACACTGAATGGCCATGATATTCTTTAGACTCTGGAGAAAACTGGTTAAATAAAATCTTTTTTGATATTGTAAAACTGGTTCTTCTTGTATGTACAATTAGGGAAAAGTTGACATGTTAAAATACTTTTTTGAAGCTCCAATTCTGCCTGAGAAAAAACAACAGGCCTGGGAAAAAACCTGAAGTTCACTCTTATCATGTCCTTAGGATACACAGCCCACTCCATCTGGGACTTCAGCCATGAACAAATTGGTGGACTCAAACCAAGAATAAAAAAGAAGGGGCAAAGAGATATTTTAAATTTCAAGTGGAAAATTATGAGATCTCTGTCTGTGTGTCTGTCTAAATGTATCTGTGTCTCAGTGTGTGTCTTTGTTTTTAGATAATATGAGGTTCATTTATAAATGAGCTCTATTTAAATTCAGGTTCATGTGAACTGAAAAATATTCAATATTAAATATCTAACATTAATGTTTGTTGCTAATCTAATTAAGACACATCTTAAGTCATCAACATTGTATAATACTTTTAATTGTGCCTAGGTTTAATGTAAACTAAATTTATCAATAACAAAAAAGTAACTCTTTATATAAATAAGTATATATAAATGAGATGAAAACTTCTAGATAAACTCTATTAAAAATAATTATATTTTAAAAATGTCTATCTAAAATAATCTCTGAGGTTTGGGGTAACTTAAATTTCTTGGGTTGTACTAAACTAAATGATAAATTTTATTAAATAGCTAGGTTATTTCCAAATAAAATAAAAGAAAATTTTGAAACATTAATTACTGAACACTGACTTCTTCTTACAGAAAAGCTAAAGAGATTTTGGACTATGAATCAATATGTTTGGTGCCATCCTGAGATGTTCTCTATTGAAAAAAAAAGCAAATTTTTTTAAAAAATTAAAACTGGATTTATGTTCAACTATCTATAAAATGCTAATATATAAAACAGTTCATGATTGTTTAAGGAAAGTAAGATTATGTTTTTAATAAAAAAGATTAAAAAATGAAATTATAGTCTATTCAGAAAAGAAAAAAGAAAATAAATCTAAACTTATAGGTAGCTATTCTCTAAGTAGATAAATGAAGTGATGACTACAGAAAATGTTAAAAAGGATTTATGACAAATGAAAAAAAAAGTTTTGTACATGATACAAGTTTTTTTAAGACAGCCTGCCTTTTAAGTTTTATCGTTACTTTGACTAAGTAAATAACTATTGTTTCAAAATAAATATAAGCTGGAACCAATCTGGAATTTGGTTTTCTCTTCCTGTTAAAAAATTTGGTTTTCTCTTCTTGTCTTCTTGGAATATGGCTTTTGATAACAGACTACGTAAATTTCTTTAAGTGATTCATACTTGCTTTTAAAATGTTTTGTTACTTTGATAAAATGAATGCTATTTCACAATAATCTGTGGAGACTATGATGCACATAGATAAAGCTCATTCTGCTTCTACAAAATTAACCCCCATCAGAAAACTTAAAATGGATAAATGATGGCTATAAACCAAACAGTCAGGGCTATGGGGAGTCCAAGACGGCCACTTGGCTTTTCCTGGCTCCCTGACAAACCTTTTATTTGATAGGAAAAACCCTTTCCTGGCTATAGGGTTAATATTTCACAATTTAAAAAAATGTGTTTTCTACAATATTCAGTGATCAGGGCACCCACTTTGCTCAACAGGTCATACAGTGATTGGCAAAAACTTCACAAACTTCTTGGAGACTATAATTTTTACTGATGTCCTCGGTCATCAGGCAAGGACCACACAACAAAGGGATCAATTGCATGGGATTGAACAGACTGCTAAATATGACTACAATTTTCATGACTTTTTGTCTGACATATTGCTGGCTTCTAATCTTTGTTTTCCAATATAAAAAAGCTCTTCTCTTCAAGTCACTGATGGTTTAAAATAATTTAGTGATTTACATCTGTGGGTAAAATTAAAACAATTTTCTTTTCACTCTGCCTCATCCCTTGAGAAATTAGAGACATTTGGGTTCTGAATACCCACATCAAGGTAAAAAAGACCTTCACCAGACATACACAAAAATCTCAGAGTATACTGGGGAGCTCTAAAAGAAAAATCTACCCAACTGTTGTCAGGCCTATGGTATCCATTATGTTTCACTGAATATTAAGCTCTAGTTTTGTTAATTAAGGTCTGTACTTACTAAGACTCACTTCTAAGATAGTTCCTTGTGGTTATGTTACATTGCTAAGAGGCTTCATTAAGTTAAATTAAAAAAGACACCCTAAGTTTGTTTCTAAAGTGTATCTCAGTAACCAATCTTTACATAAAGAGCAGATGACCAGGAAATAAACAACAAGCAATAGTCATTTAACAAACTAAGTCAGGTATCTTAAAGATGTCACTAGACTATACCTAATAAAAGTTCTTGACTTAAGTTATTACTTAGGATTTTACTGTTACTGCTAACTATATTGTTTTTTATATTTCCTGTTTCAAGAAATGTTGTCCCTTATACTCTCAAATGTGTGACTTAGCCACTGGTAATGATGGTATACAGTTCCATATAAAATCCATAGCTTTAATGGATGTAACTCATATATCTTCCTTTGGTAAGCTCTCTTATGTACATGTGACTATTGATATAGTCTCTCAATTTATATGGGTCACTGCTCACTCCAGTGAGACTACAAAATCTGTACAAAGACATTTATATGCTTGTTTTGCTGTTATAAAATTACCAAAATCTATAAAAACTGATAATGGCCCTGCTTATACCGGTAGAGCATTCCAAAAACTTCTTAAATTTGGTCTATAAAACATTCTACTGACATTCCCTGTAACCCACAAGAACAGGCCATATTGGAGAGGGCTAATCAATCACTTAAACATATGATATAAAAACAAAAAGGGGGAGATGTCCTAGGACAATAAACAATATTGAATAAAGCTTTATTTACTCTCAATGTTTTTAATATTTTGGCACAAACTATGGAAAGTGCAGCTAAGCAGCATTTTCAGGCTACACCCACAAATACAAGTAAGTCTGTGATTTGGTGGCAAGATCCACTAACAAATGCTTGGTCACCAGGGAAGTTAATTACATGGGAAAGAGGGTTTGCTTGTATCCCCCAGGAGAAGGTCTAGAACCTGCGTGGATTCCAGCTCATAGAGTAAAACTGAGTAGAAACAACCAGTGACTCCAGGCAACCTGACCATGGATATGTTTGATCTGACAACTGTCACAGTGAGTATATCCCTTGCTTTGGCAGAAGCAAAGAATTATACCTATTGGGCCTATGTATCTAATCCCCTGTTGCTAAGACCTGTTAATTGGGGTGAAGGATCTATCCCAGTTTATGTTAATGACTCCTCCTGGATCTCTGATCCAGAAGACAAGCTTTTGCCCATTCATAAAAAGGAAGAGGGGACCCCCTTTAAAAGTACTTTGGGTTTTGATACTTGGCCTGTTTGCAAGGGTGCTGACCGTAGCTGTCTTAATCTATCAGTGCAGGCTTGGCTTTCTGTAAATTCTTTGAACAGATATCACACTAAGGCTCAGCTACATTTACTTTCTGGATTGAGCTTTGGATATCAAGAGACTGATCAAATTAATCTAACCAAGCTGGATAGACCCTTATGTGAGAGCAGACCCATACGGGCCAACCGACAAGATCAAATACACTGGGATAATTGCCGCAGGATTGAAGGGGTGATCTTACTTAATGGTTCCTATGGAATAGTTTGGGACTGGTCCCCTAAGGGGTATGCAGTCTCTAATTGCTCACACCATAACTCATCCTGCAATCCTTATAAGAAGTTGTGTTGGCATGTGTCTGTATACAATCACACTAATATTATTGCAATTCAGAATATCCCATTATCTGGCATGACAGTGGCATATCTCCACCACAGCCACAGCTTGAATTAGATAGAGCTCAAACAGAAATATCAAAGTTGGACATAAGTCTGAAAAAATATCAAATTTGGGATGGAAATTATTCTCATTCCATGAATTATACTTTGTCATGCAATACATCAACAAATTGGACATTTTATACTCAAGCTTGTGTTAGGGATCCATATGTGATTATTCAATTAATCAAACAGAAAGGAACCTGACCTGCCAGGTTTGCAAACTATATATCTGCTTTAACAGTTCATGATTTAACTCTAAATATTCCTATGTGATTTTGTGTAGACGTTTAGGAGTTTGGCTGCCAGTAACTCAGAATAGGCCTTGGGAACTCTCCCCTGACATGCATACTTTGCTCACAGTACTAAATACTATTTTGAAAAGATCAAAGTGTTTCATTTATCTCCTTATTGCTGCCATCATGGGCATTATTGCCATCACCACTACAGCGGCAGTGGCGGGAATAGCTCGCCATCAGATGGTACAACTGCCCTTGTGCAGGAATGGCATAAAAATGCCAATTCTGCTTAAGGAGCCAAAATTCATATAGATGAGGAGATTAACATTGGGTTGGTGGATTTAGAAAATGCAGTGCTACTCTTAGGAGAAGAAGTACAAAATCTTAAGTTCCAAATACATTTAAAGTGTGACTGGAACATTACTACTTTTTGTGTGATCCCCCAGGAAGATAACCAATCTGAACACTCCTGAGAAAAAGTTAGATGGTACTCGCAGGGCCATTCAGCTGACAATCTTACTCTAGATATTTAAAAGCTGCAAGCAAAAAGTCATTGGCACGCAGCATGCTTCTTTTAGACTATTACCAGGTACAGATACACGTCAAGGAATAGCAGAGGGCCTTAACTCACTGAGTCCTCTCGAGTGGATCAAAGACATCAGAGGTGATCTCATTAGAACACTAGCTATGTTTTGCTGTTTTCTTTAATCTTCTGTTTAGTCCTCAGGTACATGCGCAAAACCCTCTGAGAACTAATAAAGAAAGAAGTTGCGAGATCAACATATTTTCTGCTACAAAAACAAAAAGGGGGATATGCAGGGGTTAATATAATAGTCAGCCTCCTGTTGCTCTGGCTAAGCTATGAGAAAATCACCATGGGAAAATAATAAAAGCAAAATATAGCAATACAACATAACCCAAATAAAAGTACATCAGGTTGATTAGTTGGGGTCATCATGCCCTGTTAAGCCAAGGAAAAGCATAGTGTGGACCTTGGAACACCGGGTCAGCACAAGTTTAGAATGCTGCTTGCGCACACACCAAGATGTTTTACCAAGGCATATGCAGGTCTATAGCCTCCAGCCAGGTGATACCCCTTGCACAAGAAAATAACAAAGATAGTTTAAAGGAATCAATAAAATGGGAGACATGACTCGGTACACAGGAGGCTGACTTCATTGTAGCATACAGATACTTTCTGCTTGCTAAGACACTAAATAAAAGTGACGTGGCACCAAAGAACAGGGCTCTTGATCCAAGAGGTCTTGAGTCCCCAGGTTCCATCTTTAAAACTTTAATTCTGTCTTTAGTTTCTTTTTCCCAAACAGTGCATTGACCACTTTAGATCCCTACCTGCTGCGCTGGCCACAGCAATCCAGAATACAGAATATATGAAATAAATATATATAAACCTTATACAGTTCAAGTATAAGACAAATAAGTTTTTAAATTGATAAAAAAAACATTTAAAAATTAAAATATTCAGGTAGTAAGTATTTTAAAATATCCTTAACATTATTAGTTATGGGGATATTACAATTAAAAGACAATGAAGTACCACTACATATCCACTAGAATGACAAAATTTAAATGGATATGCCACAGTTTGGGAAAACAATAATCTTCAAATTTGGGATGATTAAAAAAAAGTGTAATGAAACTGAAAATGCCCAGTCATGTATGAAGAAGAGAAGGGACCAGTGTGGTCACAGTGAAGTGATAAAGGGAGAATGATAGAAAATAAAATGAGGGAAATAAGTAATGGGGCTGAATCATCTAGGATTTTAATTGTCATGGTAAGAATTTTGAATTTTATTCTGACTTAGGTAAGTAGCCAAAGGAAATTGTTGAGTAGAAGAGTAACATTATCTGGGAGAGATGTAAAGGTTAATTTATTGAAGAATGATCTCCTGAAAGCTGGCTTTCCAGAAAGGAAGCTATCTCTTACAAACCTCAATGAATATCACCTACAGCCTACTGATTAAGAAATTGATCTTGGTCAACTATAAGACATATCAGAGGACCCTCCACTCCAACCGTAAGGGCTGAGGGGGGAACCATACTATTGGCTTACCTATAGCTGCTACTGTAAGGGTACATCGCAAGTCTTTTCTCACTACAATGGAATTTATTCTCCTTCAACTGTGAGCTGACAGAATAGGGTTAGAGCCAAGGGTTTGACACAGCATCTTACTATTGGATCTCAGTCCCTGATCAAGCCATGGGGGGCTCTTCTATTAATAGCTTCAGGGCCAAGAGCACTTTCACTATATCTTATGTCAATCCATATTAGATTTCTATGCACTTTCTTATAATACAATGGACAGCAAGGGGCCCATATATTTGTGATTTTCTATTGGCTTAGTGAGTTTACAATGTGTTTGGTTTGTTTGATACTGGCTTAATATAAAAGAAACAATAATATGGTTGCTATGCTAAGAATAGACTGTATGTGGAAATGGGATAAAATGGTACAGTAGAGAGATCCTGGACCCACCTCCTCCCTTAGAGGCACAAAAATTATAATTACTTAGAATCTATCTCTGAGAAGGATCTGAAGACTAACAGAAAAGATTTTCCACAACTAAAGGTAAAAAGGAAAAGTTGCATTGAGAAAAGTAAGAGGAGCAGAGATGCAGTCTGGCTGGGACTCACACTACCAGTCCTGTGACACATAGGCATGAGGGATATCATAGCCTTGGAGGTTTCCCTTGAGGATGAAGGGCTCCAAACTCCAAATTAGGCTCCTCAGCCAGGCTTACCTGTACCAGGAAAATGACATAATATCTCACCTTAAAAACCAGCAGGGCTTATGTCCAAGAGAGCTAGAAGTTTGTAGAAAACTGAGAATTCACCTATAGAGTGCACACAAAACTCACTCTCCGTGAGTCCTAGAACAGAAGCAACCATCTAAAAGCAGCCTGGGTCATACATGAAGGAGATTCATAGACCAATTTTTAGAATTTGTAAGACTTTCTCTGATTATAGAGAAGCTGGTAGGTGCCACTTTTTTGTTGTCGTTATTTTTGTTTGTGGCTCATTTTCTACCAGTGATGGCAGGTGCCATTTCTGACTCTATTCATCCTACCTATTTTTTCATCTTGTCCCAGTTTCACCTGCAGAAGTGACACAGTCAGAGATACTTCAGAGTGCCCGCCCTGTTCTGCCAGTTGCAATGAGTGCCCTTGATCGGCACCAGCAGTCCCCCCCAACATGCACACAAACTGACTCCTCCCTGGGATCTGGCCCCACACAATAAAGTGCCCACAACTGGTAAAACCAGGACTTAGAGCCAATTGCATCGGGGCCATCCCTGTGCGCTAGTGTGCCCAGAGCAAGCCCAGCCCAGCCCAGCCCCAACAGGAGGACGTGCATACTCCACACAGAGACATTCTAGGAGCACCCGACTCTGGCATCTGGGCGACAGCACTAGTGGGCCCCACAATAATGGTATAGAGGACTTTAACACTCCACATACATGAATAGAGAGATCATCCTGAGAGAAAGTCACTGAGGAAATTTTAGCCTTAAAGGACACAATAGGGTGGTACACTAAATAAATATATCCTGGATATTCCCCCTCAAATTAGCAGAATACACATTCTTTCAGGTGGACATGGAACATTCTTCAGGATGGATCACATGTTAGGTCACAAAACATATCTCACTAAATTTAAGAAGACTGAAATTATGTCAATATTTTTTCACCATAATGGTACAAAACCAGATATCAACTATCAGAAAAAAAAAATAGAAAAAACAAAAACACTTGGAGTCAAAACATATGCTACTAAACAAACAATGGGGTATTTATTGAAGAAATCAAAGAGAAAAAAAAAGACATGAAAATGGGAACACAATACTCCAGAATTTATGAGACACAGCAAAGGCAGTTCTAATAGATAAGTTTATGATGATACATAACAAGGATATCCACTCTCACCACTTTAATCAACACAGTATTGGAAATCTCAGCCACAGCAATCAGAGAAGAAAAAAGAGAAAGCATCCAAATTGGAAAGGAAAAAGTAAAATTATTACTGTTTGCAGATGACATGATACTATACATAAAAAACGCTATAGAACACCAAAGCAAACAAACTATTAGAACTAATTAAATGAATTCAGTAAAGTTGCAGCATACAAAATTAAAATACAAAATCTGCAACATTTCTACTAACAATTAACTATCAGAAAAATAAATTAAGAAAATAATTTCATTTACAATTGCATCAAAAGTTATAAAATACTTTGGAATAAATTTTTCTAAGGAGATAAAAGACTTTTACACTAAAAACCATTAAGACATTGAGGAAAACAATCTCAGATGAAACAGATAAATGGAAAGATAAACCATAATCATTAATTGGAAAAATTAGCATTGTTAAAATATCCATCTTACCTGAGGCAATCTGAAGACTTAATGAAATCCCTATCAAAATACTCATGGCATTTTTCACAGAACTAAAACAAATAATCTTAAAATTCGTGTGGAATCACAAAGATCCCAAGTAGCCAAAGCAATCTTGAGGAAGGACAAAGCTGGAGGCATCATACTCCCTGATTTCAAGCTATATGTTAAGGCCATAATAATCAAAACACCATGGTACTGGCATAAAAGCAGACACAGAGATGAATGAAACAGAACAGAGAACCCCAAAATCAATCCATTAACATATGGCCATTAATCTTCAAAAAAGGAGGCAAGGATATACAATAGGGAAAATACAGCCACCTCAATTAGTGTTGAGAAAGATGGACAGCCACATGCAAAAGAATGAAACAACCATTTTCTTATACCATATGCAAAAATAAACTCAAAACGGATTGAAAAACTGAATATAATACCTGAAGCCATAGAACTCCTAAAAAAAATAATAGGCAATATGTTCTTTAACATAGTCTTAGCAATATTGTTTTGGATCTGTCTCCTCAGGCAAGGACAACAATAACAAAATAACAAAAATAAACAAATAGTACTACCTCAAACTAAAAGCTTTTTCACAGTGAAGGAAACCTTCATTAAAAGAAAAAGCAACCTTTTAAATGGGGGAAGGTATTTGTGAATGAACCATTTGATAATGGGTTGTTATTTAAAATATATAAGGAAATCATACTACTCATTATCAAGAATAATAAACAATCCAATTGAAAATGGGCAGAGAGAAAGAGTGGGCATTTGTATATGTATAACTGATTCACCTTGATGTACAGCAGAAATGAACACAACATTGTATATCAATTATATTCCAGAAAAATTAATTAAAAATAAAATAATAATGAGTGATGTTGAGCATCTTTTCATGTGTTTGTTAGCCATCTGTATGTCTTCTTTGGAGAAATGTCTGTTTAGTTCTTTGGCCCATTTTTTGATTGGGTCATTTATTTTTCTGGAATTGAGCTTCAGGAGTTGCTTGTATATTTTTGAGATTAATCCTTTGTCTGTTTCTTCATTTGCTATTATTTTCTCCCAATCTGAGGGCTGTCTTTTCACCTTACTTATAGTTTCCTTTGTAGTGCAAAAGCTTTTAAGTTTCATTAGGTCCCATTTGTTTAGTTTTGCTTTTATTTCCAATATTCTGGGAGGTGGGTCATAGAGGATCTTGCTTTGATTTATGTCGGAGAGTGTTTTGCCTATGTTCTCCTCTAGGAGTTTTATAGTTTCTGGTCTTACATTTAGATCTTTAATCCATTTTGAGTTTATTTTTGTGTATGGTGTTAGAAAGTGTTCTAGTTTCATTCTTTTACAAGTGGTTGACCAGTTTTCCCAGCACCACTTGTTAAAGAGGTTGTCTTTTTTCCATTGTATATCCTTGCCTCCTTTGTCAAAGATAAGGTGTCCATAGGTTCGTGGATTTATCTCTGGGCTTTCTATTCTGTTCCATTGATCTATATTTCTGTCTTTGTGCCAGTACCATACTGTCTTGATGACTGTGGCTTTGTAGTAGAGTCTGAAGTCAGGCAGGTTGATTCCTCCAGTTCCATTCTTCTTTCTCAAGATTACTTTGGCTATTCGAGGTTTTTACCATTACACACCAGTCAGGATGGCTGCTATCCAAAAGTCTACAAGCAATAAATGCTGAAGAGGGTGTGGAGAAAAGGGAACCCTCTTACACTGTTGGTGGGAATGCAAACTAGTACAGCCGCTATGGAAAACAGTGTGGAGATTTCTTAAAAAACTGGAAATAGAACTGCCATATGACCCAGGAATCCCACTTCTGGGCATACACACTGAGGAAACCAGATCTGAAAGAGACACGTGCACCCCAATGTTCATCGCAGCACTGTTTATAATAGCCAGGACATGGAAGCAACCTAGATGCCCATCAGCAGATGAATGGATAAGGAAGCTGTGGTACATATACACCATGGAATATTACTCAGCCATGAAAAAGAATTCATTTGAACCAGTCCTAATGAGATGGATGAAGCTGGAGCCCCTTATACAGAGTGAAGTAAGCCAGAAAGATAAAGAACATTACAGCATACTGACACATGTATATGGAATTTAGAAAGGTGATAACGATAACCCTATATGCAGAACAGAAAAAGAGACACAGAAATACAGAACAGACTTTTGAACTTTGTGGGAGAATGTGAGGGTGGGATATTTCAAAAGAACAGCATGTATACTATCTATGGTGAAACAGATCACCAGCCCAGGTGGGATGCACGAGACAAGTGCTCCAGCCTGGTGCACTGGGAAGACCCAGAGGAATCGGGTGGAGAGGGAGGTGGGAGGGGGGATCGGGATTGGGAATACATGTAAATCCATGGCTGATTCATATCAATGTATGACAAAACCCACTGGAAAAAAAATAATAATAATAATAAAAAAATTATAAAACAGATGATATTAAAAGAAAATGTGGCCAAAAAAATAAAATAAAAAATAGGCAGAAAACCTGAATAACCTTTTTTCCAAAGAGGACATACAGATAGCTAACAGACACATCAAAAGATTCTCAACATCACTAATTATCAGGGAAGTGCAAGTCAAAAGCACAAAGAGGTACCACGTTATACTTATCAGAATTGTTATCATCAGAAAGATAAGAATTAACAAGTTTTTGCAAAGATGGAAAGAAAAGGGAATCCTCATGCATAGCTGGTTGGAATGTAAACTGGTATAACCACTGTGGAAAATATTATGGAGCTACTTAAAAATTAAAAATAGAACTACCATATAATCCAGTATCTCCACTTCTGAATATTTACCCAAAGAAAACAAAAGTACTAATTCAAAAAGATATATGCACCCCTATGTTCACTGTGGCATTAATCACAATAATCAACATATGGAAGCAACCTAAATGCACATTAGTAGATGAACGGATAAAACAAGATGTTTGTTTCTTGAATTCATACTTTAATTTTACTACCATCATTATCTCTTTCTGGATTACAATGGTGTTATTGGATTTTAGCAGCATCCAGAATAGAGCTGTGCCTAGTGAGTTTTGTTGAATGGATGCATAACAGAATTAATCCTGTTTTACCAAACCTAATCTTAGGTTTTTATTTTACAGATCAAGATAATGGATCAAGCTAGAGCCAGAAGTTCCCTGGGACTTAAAGTCTAGCTTATATAATTAATAGAAGTGGCTAGAAGGTAGTTAGTTTAAGAGATAAGATTTGAAAAGAGAGGAAAGGGCTAAGGCACCTTTCTAGAGAGAGTTTAGGAACCATGTTTCAGAGGCTTGGGCCTGTAGTTGAAAGAATAATGGAGAAACAGTAAGATATTGAGGGAGAGAAAGAGAGAGAAGATATTTATGTTCTCTACTATAAATTTGATTCTGTCATTCAACCTGTTGGCATGTTTTCAGAAACTATTGGAAAGGTTAGTAATTGCTTAGTAATTGTTTTTGTATGTCATTTTGAAAGATCTTTGAATGCCACACTGGATCAAGATGGAGCCACAACATAGCTCTAAGCTTTATTACAGATGAATGAATGGAAATTTTCTAAGATAATATCTGTGACTCTTGAAATTTCTGAAAACAATTTCAACAATACAGTCAGAAAATAATCTTTTGAAGCAAATTATAGCAAGGTAACACTCTGCTTAAAATATTTTGGTGGTTTCCTTCTTTGGAATAAAATCCTTGCATTTCATAATATTATTATCTAGTCTCTAACTCTTTTGCTTTTCTCTTAATATGGCCACCTTTCCAGTATATTTCTTTCTCTATCCTACAAAACAGAGTTTTGTTTTGTTTTTCTTTTGCATCTATTAGTACATTTTTCAAGTGTTCATTTTGGTTTCTGATAATTCATACATTTGATTCTTTGTTCTTTACATTTTGAATAGCCTCATCCTACCCACTTCTCCATATGAAACTTGGTTCTTACTTAGCTTAAAACTCAGTTTAGATAAGACTTCTTCAAAGCATTGACTAATCCCTTATAAAGACCTTGGTATTAATACAACTAGTTTAAAAGTCTCTACTCTGTGTTCTGACAGAGTAAAATAATCAATCATTCCTTCTTTAAACAGATAGCATCTTGTGTGTATATGTGTGTGTGTGTGTGTGTGTGTGTGTGTGTGTGTATTAACCTCAGAACCTAGGCTAGTGCTATGGTCTAAATGTTTGTGTTTCCCAAAATGTATATGTTGACATCCTATTGTGCAGTGTGAAACTATTAAGGAGATGAGGCCTTTGGGAGATGCTTAGATCATGAGGCGGGAGCCCTCACAAATGACATTAGTGGCCTTGTAAAAGAAAATTCACAGAGCTAGCTCCCTAGCCCCTACCATCATGTGAAGGCACGGCAGTAAGTCAGCAATTTATAACTTAGAAGTTGTATTTATTGGAGTGCGACCATGCTGGCACCCTAATCTTCAATTTCTAGCTTTAAGAACTGTGATGAATAAATTTCTATTGTTTATAAGCCACCCAGCCTGTGATATTTTGTTATATCAGGCTTCATGGACTAAGACACCTAGTAATCTGTTAATAAGCACTTAAAAATATTCAATTATATGATATTTGGGGACTTCCTTGATGTCTAGTGACGAAGACTCTGCACTTCTAATGCAGGGGGCTTGGGTTTTATCTCTGGTCGGGGAACTAGATCCCATGTGCCACAACTAAGAGTCTGCATACTGCAACTAAAGATCCCACATGCCACAATGAAAACTGAAGATTCCACATGCAGCAATTAAGACCTGGCAAAGCCAAATAAAATGAATAAATAAAAATGAACATTAGAAAATACATGATATATCAATTAAAATTTACTAAACTTACTATATAAATTCAGAAAGAAGTGCTCATTATATTTTCAGTGTATATATTTATATATATATATATATTTATTTATTTCTAACAATGTTTCAAGAAAAAATCAAATGGGCTGCAACCATAAAATATATGAAACATGTACATATGGGGGAAAAAAGTGAAAAACAAGAAGAAATTCTTAAAATCAGTAACTACTGAAAAATCCCATATATTCACTGTACTTTGTCCAACATATATGGTATCACATGTCTTCATTTTAAGGAAAAATCTTGACAATATTATATGTAGTAAAAATGTAAAGGCAGTAGTTAAGTTCAAAGTGAATCCTCTTTATTGGAAAAAGTTTGTTAATATATTCTCTGTGAGTCTTTGGTTGATTCTAAACTCACTAAAGCTTATATTTTGTCTTATCTCCAATGATATGGTATTTGCCTCAGTGTAAAGATGTGATCATTTATTTGATTGCAACCATCTGTTCCCTAAAAGTCAATTATCTTTCTCAGGATTTGGAATGATATCTACAGATTCCTAGGGTGTCCACTTTTTTTTCCCTTGAGAGAAAAAAATTTGATTGTGTTTCTTTTTTATTCTCTCCTGGGTTTTCTCCTAAATCAAACCTGTCCATGAGGAGTTCAAAGGAAGCAATTTACAGAGCTTAAGTCTAAGAACTACCAGTGACTGCATAGGAAATAAATGACTATGTATATTCAGGGGCCCGTTAAGACTTCATCTACTTCTAGCTTTTCAAATTCATGTGCAGAAGCAGTAGTGTACAGAAAAGTCCAAACACTTTTTATAACACGGTTTTCACTACATAAAACATGGAGATGTTAGGAAGAGGAAATCAGAGAGCTTACCTATATTGAGCAGGTAGTGTATGTTCATTACTATGCAAAGTAATTTGCTTATATAATCCATTGAATCTTTACAACAGATTAATAAGGCAGGGATTTTTCTAGCTATTTTTCATGAGAAAATTAAGAGTTGCAAACTTGCCCAAGGAGAACCAGTTACATTAACAGGAGACAGGAATTAAAATCCAAGTCTAAATAACTTCAAAACATGTTCTTTCATAAGTCTTTTTATTTCATATAGCTATGTAACAGTTGTCTAGTACACTTTCAACTTTATCTAAACCTCTATTTCAACTTGGTAGTTTATAGGTTTTCTGAATGTCAAAGTACAATCAGCCCTTGGATATCAACCCAAGACGGATTGGTACCAGATCTCTTGCCATACCAAAATTGATGGATTCCCCATTCCCTTACATAAAATGGTATAATATTTGCATATAACCTATACACACTTTCACATATACTTTAAATTATCTCTAGATTACTTATGACACCTCAGTTCAATTCAGTCACTCAGTTTGGTCCGATTCTTTGTGACCCCATGGACTGCAGCACACCAGGCCCTCTTGTACATCACCAACTCCTGGAGTTTACTCAAACTCATGTCCATCGAGTCAGCGATGCCATCTAACCATCTTATCCTCTGTCATCCCCTTCTCCTGCTGCCTTCAATCTTTCCCAGCATCAGGGTTTTTTCAAATGAGTCAGTTCTTTGCATCAGGTGGCCAAAGCATTGGAGCTTCAGCTTCAGCATCAGTCCTTCCAGTGAATATTTAGGACTGATGTCCTTTAGGATGGACTGGTTGGATCTCCTTGCAGTCCAAGGGACTCTCAAGAGTCTTCTCCAACACCACAGTTCAGAAGCATCAATTCTTTGGCACTCAGCTTTCTCCACAGTCCAACTCTCACATCCATACGTGACTACTGGAAAAATCATAGCCTTGACCAGATGACTTTTGTTGGCAAAGTAATGTCTCTGCTTTTTAATATGCTGTCTAGGTTGGTCATAGCTTTTTTCCAAGGAGCAAGCATCTTTTAATTTCATGGCCTATGACACTGAATATAATGTAAATACTATGCAAGTAATTGCTAGTGCACAGAGAATTCAAGTTTTACCTTTTGGAAATTCCTGAAAATTTTTTCCGAATATTTTTAAACCATAGTTGGTTGAATATGCAGATGTAGAAACCATATACATGGCGAGCTGAAGTGTATATATAGGGAGAGTATTAGATACGGTTTTGTCTCGCAAAGTGTGTACAGTCTAGTCTAGTTTAGAAGATAATGCATGAACCAAAGTAAAACACTAAATTAAATAAGATGTAATGAAAATTTGAAGACACATGCATTTTCTGTTTCCTTTTTCTTCCTTCCTTCTCTCCTTCCTTCCTTCCTTCTTTCCTTTCTTTCTTTCTACCCCCCCCCCGCCCCCCCCCCCCATTTTTATAATCAGTTTTTAAGGCTGGAGAGTAAATCGCTTCCAGTCATTCATCTGGCTAGCACTGGAATTCACTTTTAGAGCTAAAATCAATTGGTATTTTCCTGCAACTTTGTTTATTTCTTTAAAATGATTGGCCTTATGTATTATTAGTATTTCTTTATTGATTTTATAATAAACAATAATTTCTAAAGAGTCTTGCTTGAATTATTATTGGAAGTTTTTGGGAATTTATAGATCAATTTGTGATTAAATGAAATTTCAAAAATACTAAGCCCTCCATCTCAAAGCACAACACATCTCATTTATTTAGGTCTTTGTTTATGTCTCTCAGTGGTTTCAAGTGGTTTTAATGAAGAAGTCCTAGATATTATCTATCCCTCAGTATTGAATTACTTTTGGCACTATTGTAAATTGAGAAACCAATATGCAGGTCAGGAAGCAACAGTTATGACTGGATATGGAACAACAGACTGGTTCCAAATAGGAAGAGGAGTATGTCAAGGCTGTATATTGTCACCCTGCTTATTTAACTTATATGCAGAGTACATCATGAGAAACACTGGGCTGGAGGAAGCACAAGCTGGGATTAAGATTGCCGGGAGAAATATCAGTGACCTCAGATATGCAGATGACACCACCCTTAGGGCAGAGAGTGAAGAGGAACTAAAAAGCCTCTTGATGAAAGTGAAAGAGGAGAGTGAAAAAGTTGGCTTAAAGCTCAACATTCAGAAGACTAAGAAAGTGGCATCTGGTCCCATCATTTCATGGGAAATAGATGGGGAAATAGTGGAAACAGTGTCAGACTTTATTTTGGGGGGCTCCAAAATCACTGCAGATGGTGATTGAATCCACAAAATTAAAAGACACTTATTCCTTGGAAGAAAAGTTATGACCAACCTAGATAGCACATTAAAAAGCAGAGACACATTACTTTGTCAACAAAGGTCCGTCTAGTCAAGGCTGTGGTTTTTCCAGTGGTCATGTATGGATGTGAGAGTTGGACTGTGAAGAAAGCTGAACACCGAAGAATTGATGCTTTTGAATTGTGGTGTTGGAGAAGACTTTTGAGGGTATCTTGGACTGCAAGGAGATCCAACCAGTCCATCCTAAAGAGATCAGTCCTGGGTGTTCATTGGAAGGACTGATGCTGAAGTTGAAACTCCAATACTTTGGCCACCTCATGAGAAGAGCTGACTAATTGGAAAAGACCCTGATGCTGGGAGGGATTGGGGGCAGGAGGAGAAGGGGATGACAGAGGATGAGATGGCTGGATGGCATCACCGACTCAATGGACATGAGTTTGGATAAACTCCGGCAGTTGCTGATGCACAGGGAAGTCTGGAGTACAGCAGTTCACTGGGTCGCAAAGAGTTGGACACGACTGGGTGACTGAACTGAACTGAACTATTTAGTCGCTAAGGTGTGTCCAGATCTTTGTGACACCATGGGCTGCAGCACACCAGTCTTCCCTGCTTCTTCACTATCTCCTGGAGTTTGCTCAAATTCATGTCCATTGAGTAGGTAAAACAATAACATTAATGATATTTGAATGCTGAAGTGATATTGCATGCTGGAATAAATTACACTGGGTCATAGTGTACAACAGTTTTTATATAGCGTTGGATGTCAGTCACTAATATTTTACTATAGTTTTATTGGTATTCATTAGTTATTGTTGTCAGTGACTAAGTCGTGTCCAATTCTTTGCAGCCCCATGGACTGCAGCATCTTCCACAGTTTTCTCAAACTCATTTTCATTGAACTGGTGATGCTATGTAGCCATCTCATCTGCTGTTGTCCCTACTCCTCCTTCCCTCAATCTTTCCTAGTGTCAGGGTCTTTGGCAATGGGTCAGCTGTTCAAATCAGACGGCCAAAGTATTGGAGCTTAAGCTTCAGCATCAGTCCTGCTAATGAATATTCAGGACTGATTTCCTTTAGGATTGAGTGGCTTGATCCTCTTGCTGTCCAAGGGACTGTCAACAGTCTTTTCACGCACCACAGTTCAAAAGCATCAATTTTTCAGCAGTCAGCCTTCTTTATGGTCCAACTTTTATATCCATACATGACTACTGGAAAAACAACTTTGACTATTAAGACCCTTCTTGGCAAATGATATCTCTGCTTTTTAATACGCTGTCTCTTGTCATAACTTTTCTTCCAAGGAGCAAGTGTCTTTTAATTTTGTGGCAGTAGTCAGCATATACAGTGATTTTGGAGCCCAAGAAAACAAAATATATCACTGTTTCCTCTTTTTCACCTATTTGCCATTAAGCTACCCGTGATCTTAGTTTTTCTGAATGTTGAGTTTTAACAAGAGTTTTTTTGGATCCTCTTAACTTTCTGCTATTATGAGGTACAGTTAGCTTTAAATCCTTGTTTTTTGAGATTTTGTATCATGGAAATATATTGACTTGATGAATTATTTTGTCTCCTATTGACATGACTATAAGGCTTCTTCTATGTTATTTTGTAATATGCTGAATTACATTAATGATATTTGCATGCTGAAGTGATATTGCATTATTGGAATAAATCCCACTTGGTCATAGTGCATAATTGTTTTCAACGATGTTTTTCTTGAGTCACTGGGCTTCCATGGCAGCTCAGTAAAGAGCTTCCATGGTAAAGAATTCACCTACAATGCAGGAGATGCTGGTTTGATACCTGGCTCAGAAAGATCCCCTAGAGAAGGGATAGGCTACCCATTCCACTATTCTTCGGCTTCCCTGATGGCTCAAAGGGTATAGAATTAAGTAGAAATGTGGGAGACCTGGGTTTAATCCCTAGGTTGGGAGGATCTCCTGGGGAGGGCACTGGCAACCTGCTCCAGTATTCTTGTCTGGAAAACAGAACACATATGTATATCAATTCACTTCCTTTTGCCAGATATTACAGAACTGATCAGAATTCAAAACATTTTTCTGAATCTAAGCTCACTGTGGCTCAGATCATGAACACCTTATTGCAAAATTCAGATGTAAATTGAAGAAAGTAGGGAAAACCACTAGATCATTCAGTTCAGTGCAGTCGCTCAATTGTGTCCAACTCTTTGCAACCCATGGACTGCAGTATGCCAGGCCTCCCTGTCCATCACCAATTCCTGGAGTTTACTCAAACTCATGCCCATTGAGTCGGTGATGCCATCCAACCATCTTCTCCTCCCGCCTTCAATCTTTCCCAGCATCAGGGTGTTTTCAAATGAGTCAACTCTTTTCAGTATGAAAAGACCATTCAGGTATGACCTAAATCAAATCCCTTATGATTATACAGTGCAAGTGACAAACAGATGAAAGGGATTAGATCTGATAGACAGAGTGCCTGAAGAAATATGGACAGAAGTTCCTGACATTGTAAAGGAGGCAGTGATCAAGACAATCCCCAAGAAAAAGAAATGTGAAAAGGCAAAATGGTTGTCTGAGGAGGGCTTACAAATAGCCATAAAAAGAAGAGAAGCTAAAGGCAAAGGAGAAAAAGAAAGATATATACATTTGAATGCAGAGTTCCAAAGAATAGCAAGGAGAGATAAAGCCTTCCTCAGAGATCAGTGCAAAGAAATAGAGGAAAACAATAGAATGGGAAAGACTAGAGATCTCTTCAAGAAAATTAGAGATACCAAGAGAACATTTCATGGAAAATGGGCACAGTAAAGGACAGAAATGATATGGACCTAACAGAAGCAGAAGATATTAAGAAGAGGTGGCAAGAATACACAGAAGAACAATACAAAAAAAAAAAAAATCATGACTTAAATAACCATGATGGTTATGGACTTAAAACCAGACATCCTGGAATGTGATGTCAAGTGAGCCTTAGGAAACATCACTATGAACAAAGTTAGTGGAGGCGATGGAATTCCAGTTGAGCTATTTCAAATTCTAAAAGATCATGCTGTTAAAGTGCTGCACTAAATATACCAGCACATTTGGGAAACTCAGCAGTGGCCATAGAACTGGAAAAGTTCAGTTTTCATTCCAATTCCAAAGAAACATAATGCCAAAGAATGCTCAAACTATCACACAATTGCACTCATCTCACACACTGGTGAAGCAGTGCTCAAAATTCTCCACGACAGGCTTCAACATGAATTTCCAGGTGTTCAAGCTGGATTTAGAAAAGACAGAGGAACCAGAGATCAAATTGACAATATCCATTGGACCATCAAAAAAGCAAGGGGGTTCCAGAAAAACATCTATTTCTGCTTTATTGACTACACCAAAGCCTTTGACTGTGTGTATCACAGCAAACTGTGGAAAATTCTTAAAGAGATGTGAATACCAGACCACCTGACTTACCTCATGAGAAATCTGTATGCGGGTCAAGAAGCAACAGTTAGAACTGATCATGGAACAAACAGACTGGTTCCAAATCAGGAAAGGAGTAAGCCAAGGCTGTATATTATCACCCTGCTTATTTAACTTAAATGCAGAGTACATCATGAGAAATGCTGGACTGGATGAAGCACAAGCTGGAATCAAGATTGCTGGGAGAAATATCAATAACCTCAGACATGCAGGTGACACCAACCTTATGCCAGAAAGCAATAAAGAACTAAAGAGCCTCTTGATGAAAGTAAAACAGGAGCATGAAAAAGCTGGCTTAAAACTCAACATTCAGAAACCTAAGATCATGGCACCTGGTCCCATCACTTCATGGCAAATAGATGCGGAAACAATGGGAACAAGGACAGACTCTATTTTTTTTTTTTTTTTTTTTTTTGGTCTCCAAAATCACTGCAGATGGTAACTACAGCCATGAAATTCAAAGATGCTTGCTCCTTGGAAGAAAAGTTATGACCAACCTAGACAGTGTATTGTAAAGCAGAGACACTGCTTTGCCAACAAAGGTCCGTCTAGTCAAAGATATGTTTTTTCCAATAGTCATGTATGGATATGACAGTTGGACTATGAATGCCAAAGAATTGCTGCTTTTGAACTGTGGTGTTGAAGAAGACTCTTGAGAGTCCCTTCAAGGAGATCCAATCAGTTCATCCTAAAGGAAATCAATCCCAAATATTCATTGCAGGAACTGATGCTGAAGCTGAAATTCCAACACTTTGGCCACCTGATGCGAAGTGACTCACTGGAAAAGACCCTGATCCTGGGAAAGATTGAAGGTAAGAGAGAGAAGGGGATGACAGAGGATGATAGGGTTGGATGGCATCACCAACTCGATGGACTTGAGTTTGAAATCTCCAGGGGTTGGTGATGAACATGGAGGCCTGGTGTGCTGCAGTCCATGGGGTCGCAAAGAGTCAGACATCACTGAGTGACTGAACTGAACTGAATAATGAGAGTAGGGTAGGAGGAAATGGTATATATTTTTAAATGTTCTGCAAAGAAAGCTCTTAAATATGCAGATGTTTTTGTTTTCTTTTTTTCAGAGGATAAAAACTATACTCTCATGTATCTGCCAAAAAAAATGTGTTTGTTTATATAAGATACATCTTTCCAAGAAAACAATTTGACTTTCTATTAGTTCTTGCCATTAAGTTTCGCTTTTGAGATCCAGAGAGAAAATTGTTAACATGTCTTTCCCTACACCAGATTGTACAGAAACCTAAAGAGACAAATGAAGACACACACAGACACGTAGACCCAAGGATACAAGTGCACACACACACACACACACACACACACACACACATGCACACATGCACAGAGAGATACACACACTTAGTGTTTTAGTTTATTCCTTTATGCTTAGAATACTGTATATTCAAATTTATTTATCTAAAAAGAAAAAAATGCCATATTTTATTACCCATTTTTTCATGCTTGCATCAGTTATATCAGACATTGATGATTTATGTTATTCAGTAGTCCACCTTTCATAAAGTCTGTCTCTAATTATATCTTTAATGTTTAAAAAAAATAAAAGCTAGAGAAAGCCTTGGCTCTTACCCAATGCATCTAGGATTTTAAATATTCCTGTTTTTAAAATGGGCTAAGTAATCTTAGCAAAATTTTAGCCAATCACATAAAAAATGCTTGGTAAAGCTGACCATGGTATAGTGATTATGAAGCAGCTGAAATTCTTAAATTCCTTGGCAATTTTCAAGAATATGCTTGTTTTAAAGAATGATTTTGGTAGAAACCATTGAATATATAACTTTGAGTTTTATTTGAACTTGTTCTACTCATGACATTTTATCTCATCAGCAGAGAGATTACATTCTCAAAATGAGGTTGCTAAATTTTTTTAACAACATGATGATTACAAAGATGAAATTGAAATTCTTGAGCTGTATAGGAGCTTCAATTTCTTTTAAGATCAAATTGCCAGGGCCACACTGAGGTGGGATGATCTCTTCCAAATGATGTGTATATCTTGTGCCTAATAATATGTTAAGGCACAGAAACTTATAGCTCTACAGAGTGTTGGTGAGAATTCATGTATTATGTCTGAAATGTAAAAATTACTCATTCTCAGGTAAAGTAGTATGTGTAAAAATGGGTACATGTAGACCTGAGCCAAAAGTTAGTATATATTAAGATTATATGCTTCTGTTTCAGAAGACCAGACAGACTCTTATGCAAACTGAATCTACTCTGAAGAGAGGATCAGTGTAACACAGGAAGTATCTCACTGTGAGTTTTTCAAATCAATGTTCAGCATATATCATGCTTGATTTATTGTTCTTGTTAAAAGAACAGTTTACATCTATTTGAGTAACATCAAAACTCCCAAGACCTTAGACGATCCCTATATGTAGGTATTCTCAATCTCTTACATATATGTCCCTTACACCCATAAACACTTTTCCAACACACCTTTGAAGCATTAAACTTAACACCAGATAACCTGAGAAGTGTGCAATCATGTTACTGAAAGCTTGCAAATGTAAGGAGGTGATAGGAAGGAGTAACACATGTGAATAAGAGAATTCTTTTGTGATTTGCCACAAAAGTGTTATTTAGAGAGAGAGAGGGGGAGTTATGGCTTCAGCTACGACAATCAAAGTGTTTGGATTTCATCCTTCTCATCGTTATAGTAAGAAGAAGCTGAACAAGCTAAAATTCAGTAAATATTCTCAAACCCATCTTCTTGAACTGAAGACACAGGGAAACCTGCCATCTCCAAATCAGGAGACATAAGTGAATCTAGAGAGTCACAGCTGTGCTTGGAGTAGAAGCCACAGGAGCAGTAAGCAGGTGGTTACAGTTAAATGGTAATTTTGAAGATTACTAGAGGCTGAGTGATAACTAGTTGAAGAGAGAAATTTCTGGGAACTACAGTCTTAGGGGTTCCCCACAATATTGGGGATTTTGCCTCAAGGAAACCATCAAATTCTCAAAGTGATGATCCAAAAAAAATCATCTAATAGGTCTGGGAGAGGGAGAAGAAAATTAATCATCCGAAGTGTAACTAAAGTGTTTTTTAGAACAGAAGGCTATTCACCATTAAATAATGAGATCTAATTATAAGATCTAATCATAGGATACTTTGGCCACCTAATGCAAAGAGCCAACTCATTGGAAAAGATCCTGATGCTAGGAAAGATTGAAGGCAAAAGAATAAGAGAGCAGCGGAGGATGATATGGTTGGATGGCATCACCCATTCAATGGACATGAAATTGGGCAAACTCCAGGAGATAGTGAGGGACAGGGAGGCCTGGTATGCTACTGCCCATGGGATCACAAAGAGTTGTACATGACTTAGCTACTGAACAACAACAATCATAAGATGACAGGTTGCTTCCCTTTCTTCACTCCTTAACACTATCGTGTAGTAACTGTGTATTACAGCAGAAGGAATACTGAGGCAAAGACTCTACTAATGAGGAGATCATAGGGAAGTTTAAAGATAACTTGCCATGCTTCTCTGTCCATGGAATTCTCCAGGCAAGAATGCCGGAGTAGGTAGCCATTCCCTTCTCCAGGGGGTCAGGGATATTCCCAACCCAGGTGTCGAGCCCAGGTCTCCCTCAGTGCAGGCAGATTCTTCACCATCTAAGCCACCAGGGAAGCCCCTTAAAGATAACAGAGGGGTACAAATAAAGATATTAGAGGAATATGAAGCCTCTGGAATTTACATTAGAGAAAGTACTGAGCATAGCCCAATAAGTATCCACATGTACATAAAATCTCACAATAAAAACCTATTTTCCACATTTCCTATTTCTGAATACATCATAGTAAGCTTCCAACAACAACAAAATCACAAGGTTTGTGAAAGGCAGGAATAATTGTTGTCTGAAGAGATAGTGCAAGCATCTAATCCAGACTCAGATACGACCCAGACTGACTGGAAATATCAGGAAACAAGATAAAATAACTAAGATTAATAGGTTCAGGTTTCTAATGAAAAAAAGTAGGAACATGAAAGAAAAGTTAAGTAATATAAGATGAGAAATGTAAAATCTAAGAAAACAAATAAAATGAAAATCCAAGACATCAATAAATGATAATGGAAACAAAGAATATTTCTGATTGACTTACCAATAAACTAAACAAGACCAATGAAAGAATTGTTGAGCTTGACTGAGGTAAACAGATACCTCTCAAACTGAAGGAAAATAGAGCAAAGTATCTCAAAACACAAAGACTATTTCAAACGGTGTTAGGATACATAATTGGATATTAGAAGAAGAAGAAAGTACAATGATGCAGAAAACATTAGAAATAAAGATAGCCAAGAATACTTTAAGGTTAATGACAGACACAAAATCACAATACAGGAAGCTTAGAGAATTCAAAGCAGGATAAATTACCAAAAATACCACATCTAGCCATATTATATATTTAAAATGAAAAAAACTGAAGACAAATACAAAGCTATGGAAGAATAAAAGGGGGAAAGTATGTTATCTTATTGGAACAAGAGCAAGAATTACAGTAGACATCTAGCCAGAAATTGTCAACAAAGGACAATAGAGTGACATATTAAAAGTGTTGAAAGAACATTTTATCAACCTAGACTCCTATATCCAGTGAAATTATCCTTCAAAATACAGGGTATATAAATAGTTTCAGAAACAAATAAATTAAGACAATGTATATCTAGGACACCCTTCAAGAAATGTTAAAAGAAGTTTTCAGAAAAAAAAAAGGGAAGAGTATATAGAAAAGATGCCTAGGTCTATATAGGAAAAATAAGAGCACTGGAGAAGGAATAAATAAAAGTAAAGGATCTTTTAGTTCGCTGATTCCTAGAATTTTGATGTTCACTCGTGCCATCTTCTGTTTGACCACTTCCAATTTGCCTTGATTCATGGACCTAACATTCCAGGTTCCTATGCAATATTGCTCTTTACAGCATCGGATCTTGCTTTTATTACCAGTCACATCCACAACTGCGTATTGTTTTTGCTTTGGCTCCATCTCTTCATTCTTTCTGGAGTTATTTCTCCACTGATCTCCAGTAGCATATTGGGCACCTACCAACCTGAGGAGTTCCTCTTTCAGTATCTTATCATTTTGCCTTCTCATACTGTTCATGGGGTTCTTAAGGTAAGAATACTGAAGTGGTTTGCCATTCCCTTCTCCAGTGGACCATATTCTGTCAGACCTCTCCACCATGACCCGACCATCTTGGGTGGCCCCACAAGACATGGCTTAGTTTCATTGACTTAGACAAGACTGTGGTCCTGTGATCAGATTGGCTAGTTTTCTGTGATTATGGTTTTAGTGTGTCTGCCCTCTGGTGCCCTCTTGCAACACCTACCGTCTTACTTGTGTTTCTCTTACCTTGGACGTGGGCTATCTCTTCACGGCTGCTCCAGCAAAGCACAGCCGCTGCTCCTTACCTTGGCTGAGGTCACCCCTCCTGACCTTGAACATGGAGTAGCTCCTCTCTGACCTCCTGCGAGGCCCAGCCGCCACTCCTTGGACGTGGGGTTGCTCCTCTCAGCCGCTGCCCCTGACCTTGGATGAGGGGTAGCTTCTCTTGGCCGCGCTTCTGCATGGTCCGTCACAGCCGCGACACAGAAAGTGAAGAGGAACTAAAAAGCCTCTTGATGAAAGTGAAAGAGGAGAGTGAAAAAGTTGGCTTAAAGCTCAACATTCAGAAAACTAAGATCATGGCATCTGGTCCCATCACTTCATGGGAAATAGATGGGGAAACAGTGGAAACAGTGTCAGACGTTATTTTGGGGGGCTCCAAAATCACTGCAGATGGTGATTGCATCCACGAAATTAAAAGACGCTTACTCCTTGGAAGAAAAGTTATGGCCAACCTAGATAGCATAACAGCTGATCTATCAATAGAAACCCTCCAGGCCAGAAGGGAATGGCAGGACATACTGAAAGTAATGAAAGAAAATAACCTACAACCTAGATTACTGTATCCAGCAAGGATCTCATACAGATATGAAGGAGAATTCAAAAGCTTTACAGATAAGCAAAAGCTGAGAGAATTCAGCACCACCAAACCAGCTCTTCAACAAATGCTAAAGGATCTTTTCTAGACTGGAAATGCAGAAAGATTGTATAAACGTGAACCCAAAACAACAAAGTAAATGGCAACAGGACCACACCTATCAATAATTACCCTAAATGTAAATGGGTTGAATGCCCCAACCAAAAGACAAAGATTGGCTGAATGGATACAAAAACAAGACCCCTATATATGCTGTCTACAAGAGACCCACCTCAAAACAAGAGACACATACAGACTAAAAGTGAAGGGCTGGAAAAAAATATTTCATGCAAATGGAGACCAAAAGAAAGCAGGAGTCGCAATACTCATATCAGATAAAATAGACTTTCAAATAAAGGAAGTGAAAAGAGACAAAGAAGGACACTACATAATGATCAAAGGATCAATCAAAAAAGAAGATATAACAATTATAAATATATATGCACCCAACATAGGAGCACCGCAATATGTACGGCAAACGCTAACGAGTATGAAAGAGGAAATTAATAGTAACACAATAATAGTGGGAGACTTTAATACCCCACTCACAACTATGGATAGATCAACTAAACAGAAAATTAACAAGGAAACACAAACCTTAAATGACACAATGGACCAGCTAGACCTAATTGATATCTATAGGACATTTCACTCCAAAACAGTCAACTTCACCTTTTTCTCAAGTGCACACGGAACATTCTCCAGAATAGATCACATCCTGGGCCATAAATCTGGTCTTGGAAAATTCAAAAAAATTGAAATCATTCCAGTCATCTTTTCTGACCACAGAGCAGTAAGATTAGATCTCAAATACAGGGAAAAAATTGTTAAAACTTCAAACATATGGAGGCTAAATAACATGCTTCTGAATAACCAACAAATCATAGAAGAAATCAAAAAAGAAATCAAAATATGCATAGAAATGAATGAAAATGAAAACACAACAACCCAAAACCTATGGGACACTGTAAAAGCAGTGCTAAGGGGAAGGTTCATAGCATTACAGGCTTACATCAAGAAACAGGAAAAAAACCAATTAAATAACCTAACTCTACACCTAAAGCAATTAGAGAAGGAAGAAATGAAGAACCCCAGGGTTAGCAGAAGGAAAGAAATCTTAAAAATCAGGGCAGAAATAAATGCAAAAGAAACTAAAGAGACCATAGCAAAAATCAACAAAGCTAAAAGCTGGTTTTTTGAAAAAATAAACAAAATTGACAAACCATTAGCAAGACTCATTAAGAAACAAAGAGAGAAGAACCAAATTAACAAAATTAGAAATGAAAATGGAGAGATCACAACAGACAACACTGAAATACAAAGGATCATAAGAGACTACTACCAGCAGCTCTATGCCAATAAAATGGACAACTTGGATGAAATGGACAAATTCTTAGAAAAGTATAACGTTCCAAAACTGAACCAGGAAGAAATAGAAGATCTTAACAGACCCATCACAAGCAAGGAAATCGAAACTGTCATCAAAAATCTTCCAGCAAACAAAAGCCCAGGACCAGATGGCTTCACAGCTGAATTCTACCAAAAATTTAGAGAAGAGCTAACACCTATCTTACTCAAACTCTTCCAGAAAATTGCAGAAGAAGGTAAGCTTCCAAACTCATTCTATGAGGCCACCATCACCCTAATTCCAAAACCAGACAAAGATGCCACAAAAAAAGAAAACTACAGGCCAATATCACTGATGAGCATAGATGCAAAAATCCTTAACAAAATTCTAGCAAACAGAATCCAACAACATATTAAAAAAATCATACACCATGACCAAGTGGGCTTTATCCCAGGAATGCAAGGATTCTTTAATATCCGCAAATCAATCAATGTAATACACCACATTAACAAATTGAAAGATAAAAACCATATGATTATCTCAATAGATGCAGAGAAAGCCTTTGACAAAATTCAACACTCATTTATGATTAAAACTCTCCAAAAAGCAGGAATAGAAGGAACATACCTCAACATAATAAAAGCTATATATGACAAACCCACAGCAAGCATCACCCTCAATGGTGAAAAATTGAAGGCATTTCCCCTGAAATCAGGAACAAGACAAGGGTGCCCACTCTCACCACTACTATTCAACATAGTGTTGGAAGTTCTGGCCACAGCAATCAGAGCAGAAAAAGAAGTAAAAGGAATCCAGATAGGAAAAGAAGAAGTAAAACTCTCACTGTTTGCAGATGACATGATCCTCTACATAGAAAACCCTAAAGACTCTACCAGAAAATTACTAGAGCTAATCAATGAATATAGTAAAGTTGCAGGATATAAAATTAACACACAGAAATCCCTTGCATTCCTATATACTAACAATGAAAAAACAGAAAGAGAAATTAAGGAAACAATACCATTCACCATTGCAACAAAAAGAATAAAATACTTAGGAGTATATCTACCTAAAGAAACAAAGGACCTATACATAGAAAACTATAAAACACTGATGAAAGAAATCAAAGAGGACACAAACAGATGGAGAAACATACCGTGTTCGTGGATTGGAAGAATTAATATTGTCAAAATGGCTATTCTACCCAAAGCAGTCTATAGATTCAATGCAATCCCTATCAAGCTACCAATGGTATTTTACACAGAACTAGAACAAAGAATTTCACAATTTGTATGGAAATACAAAAAACCTCGAATAGCCAAAGTAATCTTGAGAAAGAAGAATGGAACTGGAGGAATCAACCTGCCTGACTTCAGACTCTACTACAAAGCCACAGTCATCAAGACAGTATGGTACTGGCACAAAGACAGAAATACAGATCAATGGAACAGAATAGAAAGCCCAGAGATAAATCCACGAACCTATGGACACCTTATCTTTGACAAAGGAGGCAAGGATATACAATGGAAAAAAGACAACCTCTTTAACAAGTGGTGCTGGGAAAACTGGTCAACCACTTGTAAAAGAATGACACTAGAACACTTTCTAACACCATACACAAAAATAAACTCAAAATGGATTAAAGATCTAAATGTAAGACCAGAAACTATAAAACTCCTAGAGGAGAACATAGGCAAAACACTCTCCAACATAAATCACAGCAAGATCCTCTATGACCCACCTCCCAGAATATTGAAAATAAAAGCAAAACTAAACAAATGGGACCTAATGAAACTTAAAAGCTTTTGCACTACAAAGGAAACTATAAGTAAGGTGAAAAGACAGCCCTCAGATTGGGAGAAAATAATAGCAAATGCAGAAACAGACAAAGGATTAATCTCAAAAATATACAAGCAACTCCTGAAGCTCAATTCCAGAAAAATAAATGACCCAATCAAAAAAATGGGCCAAAGAACTAAACAGACATTTCTCCAAAGAAGACATACAGATGGCTAACAAACACATGAAAAGATGCTCAACATCACTCATTATTAGAGAAATGCAAATCAAAACCACAATGAGGTACCATTACACGCCAGTCAGGATGGCTGCTATCCAAAAGTCTACAAGCAATAAATGCTGGAGAGGGTGTGGATAAAAGGGAACCCTCTTACACTGTTGGTGGGAATGCAAACTAGTACAGCCGCTATGGAAAACAGTGTGGAGATTTCTTAAAAAACTGGAAATAGAACTGCCATATGACCCAGCAATCCCACTTCTGGGCATACACACTGAGGAAACCAGATCTGAAAGAGACACGTGCACCCCAATGTTCATCGCAGCACTGTTTATAATAGCCAGGACATGGAAGCAACCTAGATGCCCATCAGCAGATGAATGGATAAGGAAGCTGTGGTACATATACACCATGGAATATTACTCAGCCATGAAAAAGAATTCATTTGAACCAGTCCTAATGAGATGGATGAAGCTGGAGCCCCTTATACAGAGTGAAGTAAGCCAGAAAGATAAAGAACATTACAGCATACTGACACATGTATATGGAATTTAGAAAGGTGATAACGATAACCCTATATGCAGAACAGAAAAAGAGACACAGAAATACAGAACAGACTTTTGAACTTTGTGGGAGAATGTGAGGGTGGGATATTTCAAAAGAACAGCATGTATACTATCTATGGTGAAACAGATCACCAGCCCAGGTGGGATGCACGAGACAAGTGCTCCAGCCTGGTGCACTGGGAAGACCCAGAGGAATCGGGTGGAGAGGGAGGTGGGAGGGGGTATCGGGATTGGGAATACATGTAAATCCATGGCTGATTCATATCAATGTATGACAAAACCCACTGGAAAAAAAAATAATAATAATAAAAATTAAAAAAAAAAATAAAAAAAAAAAAGCAGAGACATTATTTTGCCAACAAAGGTCCATCTAGTCAAGGCTGTGGTTTTTCCAGTGGTCATGTATGGATGTGAGAGTTGGACTGTGAAGAAAGCTGAGCGCCGAAGAATTGATGCTTTTGAACTGTGATGTTGGAGAAAACTTTCGAGAGTCCCTTGGACTGCAAGGAGATCCAACCAGTCCATCCTAAAGGAGATCAGTCCTGGGTGCTCATTGGAAGGACTGATGCTGAAGCTGAAACTCCAATACTTTGGCCACCTCATGAGAAGAGTTGACTCATTGGAAAAGACCCTGATGCTGGGAGGGATTGGGGGCAGGAGGAGAAGGGGATGACAGAGGATGAGATGGCTGAATGGCATCACCGACTCGATGGACATGAGTTTGGGTAAACTCCGGGAGTTGGTGATGGACAGGGAGTCCTGGCATGCTGTGGTTCATGGGGTCACAAAGAGTCTGACACAACTGAGCGACTGAACTGAACTGAACTGAAAGTTTTTTATAATTAATATAGTGGTTATATTATCACCATCTACATATAAAATGTATACATTTTCATACAATGTATATATACATGATATAGTCTCAATTAAAATAACAGATAACAGTTTAAGGTAATAATAGTAGGAATGCATTGGTGACTATCACATGGATAAGTCAAGTGAATGACATCACTGTCATAAGGCACAGAAGTGAGATACCAAAAATATACTAATATACCATTCAACTACCGATAAATTGTGATTTGAAAGTGAATTTGCAGGGACTTCTCTGGCAGTCCAGTGGTTAAGACTTCATGCTCCAATGCAGGAATATGGATTAAATCCCTGGTCAGGGAGCTAAGCTCCCACATGACTCATGAACAAAAAAACCAAAGCATAAAATAGAAGCAATAGTACAGCAAATTTAATATAGATTTTAAAAACAGTCCACATCCAGAAAAAAAAAATCTAAAAAAAAAAAAAAGAAAGTGAATTTACACCTGTTTTATATGTATATAAGACTCTAGGAGAAACACAATTACTTTAAAGAATTTTAATTAATTTGCTATGTGAGAAGATAAAAGAATCACAGAAAGCTTTCAGTTAACATAAGAGTTTTTGGGGAAAAAAAGCAAGGGGAAGAAAGAAACAGAGATAGCAACTAGAAAAAAGATACAAATATTGTAAATACTAAGATTCCCTTGAGAAGGGAATGGCAACACACTCCAATATTCTTTCCTGGAGCATTCCATGGACAGAGGAGCCTGGCCGGCTACAGTTCATGGGGTAGCAGAGTCAGACATGACTGAGTGACTAACACACAACACAGTCCAATTTGACTAATAAACACTTTAATTGAAAATTGTCTAAATATACCAGTTTGAGAGGTTCAGAATGGGTAAAAACAAAGACTAAACCTTGCTTCATCTACAAAAATAAAAATAGAACACTTTAAATACAAAGACTCAGCTTAAAAATTAGGCTAACGCCCAGAATATCTAAAACCATATTGAAAAGAACAAATTTGGTAGATTGACAATACCTCACTTCAAGACTTACAATAAAGTTGCAGTCATCAAAACAGTGTGCTAGTGGTAAAAACATAAACAGAATAGTGGAATAGAATAGAAAGCCCAGAAATAGACCCAAGTGAATATAATCAACTAATTTTTGTAAAAGGAATAAAGTCAATACAATGGAAAAAATAGTCTTTTAAACAAATGGTACTGGGACAGTTGGACATTCACATGCAAAATAATAAATCTAGACACAGACCTTACACCATTCACAAAAATTGATGCAAAATGGATTATACACCTAAATGTAAAATGCAAAATTGCCAAAATCCTAGATATTAAGCTATGAGAAAGCCTTGGGTATAGTGATGACTTCTTAGCTACAACACCAAAGGCATGATCCATCAAAGAAAAACTGGATAAACTGGGCTTCTTTAAAATGTAAAATTTCTGCTCTCAAAAGACAATGTTAAGGAAATGAGAAAACAAGCCACAGACTAGGAGAAAATATTTTCCAAAAACATAGCTGATAAAGGACCATCATTATAAAAAATGCAAGAAGAATTCTTAAAACTCAATACTAAGAAAACAAACAATTCCATTAAAAATAGGCTAAGGATCTGGACCTGGAAGAAGATATAGAGATAGCAAATGAGTATACGAAAAGATGCTCTACATTGTATCATTAAGAAATTGCAATTAAACAATGATACCACTATATACCAAATAGAGTGGCTAGAATCTAAAACACTGACATTACCAAATGCGGAAGAGTTGGGGAAAAATAAAAACCCTCATTCATTGTTAGTGGGGGTGCAAAATGGAACAGTCCTTTAGGAAGATGGTTTAACAGTTTCTTATAAAACTAAACATACATTTAGCATGCAACTCAAAAATGTAGTTGAAAACTAACTTCCACATAAGAATCTAAACACAGATATTTATAATACTTTGTTCTTAACTACCAAAACTTGAGTGCACCCAAGATGCCCCTTCAGTAGGTGAATAGATAAATAAACCATGGTACATCCAAACAACTGAATGTTTTTAACACTAAAAAGTAATGAATGATCAAGCCATGAAAAGACATAGAACTTAAATGCTTATTACTAAATGAAAGAAGCCAATCTGAAAAGGCTACATACTGTATGATTCTAACTATATGATATTTTGAAAAAGGCAAAACTATTCTCCAAGCCAGGCTTCAGTAGTATGTGAACCATGAAGTTCCAGATGTTCAAGCTGTATTTAGAAAAGGCAGAGGAACCAGAGATCAAATTGTCAACATCTGTTGGATCATCAAAAAAGCAAGAGAGTTCCAGAAAAGCATCTGCTGCTACTGCTGCTAAGTCGCTTCAGTCATGTCTGACTCTGTGCGACCCCAGAGATGGTAGCCCACCAGGCTCCCCCGTCCCTGGGATTCTCCAGGCAAGAACACTGGAGTGGGCTGCCATTGCCTTCTCTGCCAGAAAAACATCTACTTTTGCTTTATTGAACTATGCCAAAGCCTTTGCCTGTGTGGATCACAACCAACTGTGGAAAATTCTTAGAGAGATGAATACCAGACCACCTGACCTACCTCCTGAGAAATCTGTATGCAGGTCAAGAAGCAACAGTTAGAACTGTTCATGGAACTACAAACTGGTTCCAAATCAGGAAAGGAGCATGCAAGGCTGTATATTGTCACCCAGCTTATTTAACTTATATGCAGTGTACGTCATGCAAAATGCCAGGCTGGATGAAGCACAAGTGGAATCGAGATTGCTGGGGGAAATATCAATAGCCTCAGATACACAGATGACACCACACTTACGTCACAAGGTGAAGAAGAACTAAAGAGCCTCTTGATGAAAGTGAAAGAGGGAAGTGAAAAAGTTGGCTTAAAAGTCAACATTCAGAAAACTAAGGTCCCATCACTTCGTTGCATGTAGATGTGGAAACAATGGAAACAGGGACAGACTTTATTTTCTTGGGCTCCAAAATCACTGCAGATGGTGACACCAGCCATGAAATTAAAAGATGTTTGCTCCTTGGAAGAAAAGCTATGATCAACCTAAACAGCATATAAAAAACAGAGACATTACTTGACCAACAAAGGTCTGTCTAGTCAAAGATATGGTTTTCCCAGTAGTCATGTATGGATATGAGAGTTGGACTATAAAGAAAGCTGAGTGCCAAAGAATTGCTACTTTTGAACTGTGGTGTTGGAAAAGACTCTTGAGAGTCCCTGCAAGGAGATCCAACCAGTCCATCCTAAAGGAAATCAGTCCTGAATATTAGTTGGAAGGACTTGATATTGAAGTTGAAACTCCAATACTTTGGCCACCTGATGTGAAGAACCAACTCATTGGAAAAGACCCTAATGCTGGGAAAGTTTGAAGGCAGAAGGAGAAGGGGACAACAGAGGATGAGATTGTTGGATGGCATCACCCACTCAATGGACATGAGTTTAGGTAAACTCCAGGAGTGGTTGATGGACAGGGACAGCGTGGCGTGCTGCAGTCCATGGGATCACAAAGAGTTGGACATGACTGAGTGACTGAACTGAACTGATGAGGACACTAAAAGATTAGTGATTGCTGGATGTTGGGTAAAGGGGGTAGGAGGATCAATGAATGAATCATGGAGGGTTGTTATAGCAGTGAAAATACTCTTCATGATACTGTAATGATGGATATATGTAAACACACTCTTGTCAAAACCCATAGAAGAAGCATCAAGATTGAATCATATTTTTAACTATAGATTTTGAATGATTATGATGTGTTAATATAAATTGTACCACTCTGGTCAGGCCTGCTGATAGTGGGAGAGGCTGTTCATGTTGAGGAGATGAAGAACTTGGAAACTCTTTTTATTCACTGCTGAGCTTTCCTGGATCCCAAAATCACACCAAAAATAAAGTTTATTAAAAAAAGGTGGGGGGGGGGGATGGAAACTGGTTTAAACTCAGAACTGAAGAAGTTGTTTGGCTTCTGAAATTGGTAGCTGTAGAAGAGACTGTGTTCTATCCTCTCCACATATTTTCAATGCCCTGAGTTATCTTTTCTGCCTCCACATTATTGATCCTCCATTCTCAGGTCAGAAATTCTTTTAAAATTGTTGGAGGCACAATTAGTGACTTGAAATTTTCTCTTCCTGAAGGAGGTTATGCAGTTTGAATACTATCAAGTTTTAACTCTGTATAGCATTTCCGATGGAACTGTAGGTAGTATAGAATAATTAGCATAAGGCTAGACTTCAGTTATATTTTGGAGAAAGTATAAGTTTGAGATTTTGCTCTAAAATTTAACAACAAAAAAACCCCATATTTTCTCCCATGATTGAATATATTACATGTTAAAAGCTTTTTTAAAAGTTCAATTTGTATGCTCTCTATCTTTGATCTTATTTAAGTAGTTTTCTAGACTTCATGAGGGTTTTTTTTTTTTTTTTAATTTGAGCTTTAATTTTCTCACCTAAGAAGTTGGAATCAATTAAAATTCCCTAATGATATTTAAGTAAAAAAATAAATAATACATGCACAAGCAACAAATGAAAGACTAAAATTCAATAGCATTTGTGTATTTTATTCTGAAGAACTATTTAAGTACATTCTTTCAAACCCAAATATTTGTATTTTAAACAGGATTGGACAATCCTTAGGGCAAGAACTATTACTTAAGTTTTCTTACACAAGTTATGTTTTCAGTTCTTATTCATTTTATTATTTTGTTCACACTATTTTTATTTAACCAACATCTTTCCCTACTCTTTGTTTCCTCCCTTCATGCCATTCCTATTTAATAAAAAATTACCACTACATCTATGGAGATGTTCTAGAGGTAAATACATACAAAAGATAAAGTGTTAAACCGATAAATACCAAAGATACACATCAAAATTAGTTATCCTACAAGGATCACAAGTTGGTAGAGTATATCAACCTTCTTCGTCTTATTTTTATGACTTGAGTTCTCTTGTTTTCCAATTTATAGCACAAATGAGTGATCAAGGATCAAAATATTCAGTTCTATTGAGTATACTTCACATGTTCAGCTTACTAGGGCTACTTTACAATAATTGTTAAAAAACACAGACCACAGCAATATTAATTACACTAAGTCAAATAAAAAAAACAATGAATTGCTTGAAATAATGGTTAAATTATATGGAAATAGTGTGTACAAGTTTTTGATTATCTTAATGAAGACACTTTTCCTAAATATTATAGATATATTAAAAATCATATAACATTTATTTTACATATGCTTTTTTCAAATTATACAACCTTGAATGTGAAAACAGATATGTTATGATTTAGAATATCATATATTATTTTGTGATTTTTAATAGGCTACTAGTCAGAGCATATTAGTCAAGGATTCCTTGGTGGCTCAGATGGTAAAGAATCCATTTGCAATGTGGGAGACCGGGATTTGATTCCTGGGTCGGGAAGTTCCCCTGGAGGAGGGGATGACAACACACTTTAGTACTCTTGCTTGGAGAACCCCATGGACAGAGGAGCCTGGTTGTGTAGAGTCCATGGGGTTGCAAAAGGTTGGACATGACTGAGAGACTAAGCACAGTACAGTCAGAGCATATAAAATTTTGTGATTTTGTAATAGGCTACTAGTCAGACCATTAGCTGGAGAAGGCAATGGCAACCTACTCCAGTACTCTTGCCTGGAAAATCCCATGCATGGAGGATCCTGGTTGTCTGTAGTCCATGAGGAGCCGGAAATGACTGAGCGACTTCACTTTCACTTTTCACTTTCATGCATTGGAGAAGGAAATGGCACCCACTCCAGTGTTCTTGCCTGGAGAATCCCAGGGACGGGGGAGCCTGGTGGGCTGCCATCTCTGGGGTCCCACAGAGTCGGACACGACTGAAGCGGCTTAGCAGCAGCAGCAGCAGCAGACCATTAGTGTAAAGTTTATATTCATTTTATTATAAGATATATAATTTTGCAATAAGAAGTTCATGATCTGAGCCACAGTCACGAAGGTGTGACATCCTGGTGTGACATCCTAGAGCCAGACATCCTGGAGTGTGAAGTCAAGTCCTACTTTAGGAAGCATTACTATGAACAAAGTTAGTGGGGGTGATGGAATTCTAGCTGATCTATTTCAAATCCTGAAAGATGGTGCTGTTAAAGTGCTACACTCAATAGGTCAGCAAATTTGGAAAATTCAGCAGTGGCTACTAGACTGGAAAAGGTCAGTTTTCATTCCAAACCCAAAGAAGTGCAATGGTAAAGAATGTTCTAACTACCATACAATTTCACTCATTTCACATGCTAGCAAAGTAATGCTCAAACTACAAACTACTTCAAGCTAGGCTTCAATAATATGTGAACCAAGAACTTTCAGATATACAATCTGCATTTAGAAAAGAGAGAAGAACCAGAGATTAAATTGCCAACATCTGTTTTATCATAGAGGAAGCAAGGGGATTACAGAAAAACATCTACTTCTGCTTCATTGACTAGGGTAAAGTCTTTGACTCTATGGATCACAACAAACTGTGGAAAATTCTTCAAGAGATGGGAATACCATCTGATTCCTGAGAAACCTGTATGTAGGTCAAGAAGAAATAGTTAGAACTGGATATGGAACAAGTGACTGGTTCAAAACTGAGAAATGAGTATGTCAAGGCTGTATATTGTCACCCTGCATATTTAACTTATATGCAGAATATGTCATGTGAAATGCCAGTCTGGATGAAGCACAAGCTGGAATCAAGACTGCCAGGAGAAATATCAACAACCTCAGACATGCATATGACAACACTCTAATGTCAGAAAGTGAAGGGGAACTGGTGTGCCTCTTGATGAATGTGAAAGAGGAGAGTGTAAAAGCTGGCTTAAAACCCAACATTCAAAAAACTAAAATCATGGCAGCCAGTCCCATCACTTCACGACATATAGATGGGAAAACAATGGAAATAGTGACAGACTGTATTTTCTTGAGCTCCAAAACCACTGAGGACAGTGACTGCAGACATGAAATTAAAAGATGCTTGTTCTTTGAAAGAAAAGCTATGACAAACCTAGAAAGTGTATTAAAAGGCTAAGATATCACTTTGCTGACAAAGGTTTGTATAGTCAAAGTTATGGTTTTTCCAGTAATCATGTATGGATGTGTGAGCTGGACCATAAAGAAGGCTGAGGGCTGAAGAATTGTTGCTTTCAAATTATGGTACTGCAAAAGACTCTCGAGAGTCCCTTGGACATCAAGGGAATCAAACCAGTAAATCCTAAAGAAAATCAACCCTGAGTATTCACTGGATGCTAAAGCTGAAGCTCCAATCCTTTGGCCACCTGATACATAGAGCCAACTCACTGGAAAAGTCCCTGATGCTGGGAAAGATTGAGGACAGAAGGAATGGAGGATGACAGAGGATGAGACGGTTGGATGTCATAATCTTCTCAATGGACATGAGTTTGAACAAACTCTGGCAGATAGTGAAGGACAGGGAAGCCTGGTGTGCTGCAGTCCATGGGGTCACAAAGGGTTGGATAGGATTGAGCAACTGAACAGCAACAAATGTACATTCTAAATTTTTACAAAATGTAGAAAAGCATTATGATTCCCTTAGATCAGTCTCTAGTCTCTCATTATCTATCTAGTAGCCACTAGTCAGATGTGGGTACTGAACACTTGAAATATATCTAGTCAAAATTGACATAGGCTGTGAGTACGAAATAAATATTAGATGACAAAGATTTAGTTTGAAAATATGTAAAATGGACATTTATTTTATATTGGTTACATGTTGAAAAAATGATATTTTGGATTAACAATCAACCCTCAGTATCCACAGGTCTCTCATCGGTGGATTCAACTAGCCATAGATGGAAGTCGAGATCTTCCTTTGACTGAATCCATGAATGAGAACCTGTGAATATTTAGGACTAACTGTACCTTGAAAACCGTGCAAAAGAGCGCCAGCTACGGCGGACGGCGCAGAAGCGTGGCAGTGAGGAGCTACCCCACGCCCAAGGTCAGGGGTAGCGACCGAGAGCGAGCCCAGGAGCAGCGGCCTAGAGGAGCTTCCCCACGCCCAAGGTCAGGGGCGGAGGCCGAGAGGAGCTACCCCACCTCCAAGGAGCGGCTGCTGTGCAGGCACAGGAGGGCCGAGAGGAGCTACTCCACGTTCAAGGTCAGGAGGGGCGGCCCTGAGAAGATACCCCTCATCCGAGGTAAGGAGCAGCAGCTGTGCTTTGCTGGAGCAGCCTGAAGAGATACCCCACGTCCAAGGTAAGAGAAACCCAAGTAAGACGGTAGGCGTTGCGAGAGAGCATCAGAAGGCAGACAAACTAAAACCGTAATCACAGAAAACTAGCCAATCTGATCACAGGACCACAGTCCTGTCTGACTCAATGAAACTAAGCCATGCTGTGTGGGGCCACCCAAGACGGTCGGGTCACGGTGGAGAGGTCGGACAGAATGTGGTCCACTGGAGAAGGGAATGGCAAACCACTTCAGTATTCTTGCCTTGAGAACCCCATGAACAGTATGAGAAGGCAAAATGATACAACACTGAAAGAGGAACTCCCCAGCTTGGTAGGTGCCCAATATGCTACTGGAGATCAGTGGAGAAATAACTCCAGAAAGAATGAAGAGATGGAGCCAAAGCAAAAACAATACCCAGTTGTGGTTATGACTGGTGATAGAAGCAAGATCCGATGCTGTAAAGAGCAATATTGCATAGGAACCTGGAATGTTAGGTCCATGAATCAAGGCAAATTAGAAGTGGTCAAACAGGAGATGGCAAGGGTGATTGTTGACATTCTAGGAATCAGAGAACTAAAATGGACTGAAATGGGTGAATGTAACTCAGATGACCATTGTATCTACTACTGTGGGCAGGAATCCCTTAGAAGAAATGGAGTAGCCATCATAGTTAACAAAAGATTCCGAAATGTGGTACTTGAATGCAATCTCAAAAATGACAGAATGATCTCTGTTCATTTCCAAGGAAAACCATTCAATATCCTGGTTATCCAAGCCTATGCCCAACCAGTAATGCCGAAGAAGCTGAAGTTGAACGGTTCTATGAAGACCTACAAGACCTTTTAGAACTAACACCTGAAAAAGATTTCCTTTTCACTATAGCAGACTGGAATGCAAAAGTAGGAAGTCAAGAAACACCTAGAGGAACAGACAAATTTGGCCTTGGAATGAAGCATGGCAAAGGCTAATGGAGTTTTGCCAAGAGAACACACTGGTCATAGCAAACACCCTCTTCCAACAACACAAGAGAAGATACTACACATGGACATCACCAGATGGTCAACACTGAAATCAGATTGATTATATTATTTGCAGCCAAAGGTGGAGAAGCTTTATACAGTCAGCAAAAACAAGACCTAGAGCTCACTGTGGCTCAGATCATGAACTCCTTATTGCCAAATTCAGACTTAAATTGAAGAAAGCAGGGAAAACCACCACACCATTGAGGTATGACCTAAATCAAACCCCTTATGAATATACAGTAGAAGTGAGAAATAGTTTTAAGGGACCAGATCTGATAGCCAGAGGTCCTGATGAACTATGGATGGAGGTTCATGATATTGTACAGGAGACAGGGATCAAGACCATCCCCATGGAAAAGAAACTCAAAAAGGCAAAATGGTTGTTTGAGGAGGGCTTACAAACAGCTGATAAAGAAGAGAAGTGAAATTAAAGGAGAAAAGGAAAGATATTCCCATTTGAATGCAGAGTTCCAAAGAATAGCAAGGAGAGATATGAAAGCCTTCCTCAGAGATCAAGGCAAAGAATTAGAAGAAAACAACAGAATGGGAAATAATAGAGAGCTCTTCAAGAAAAATAGAGATAACAAGGGAACATTTCATGCAAAGATTGGTTTGATCTAGGGCAGAAATGGTATGGACATAACAGAAGCAGAAGATATTAAGAAGAAGTGGCAAGAATACACAGAAGAACTGTATATAAAAGATCTTCACGACCCAGATAACCACGATGGTGTAATCACTCACCTAGAGCCAGACATCCTGGAATGTGAAGTCAAGTGGGACTTAGAAAGCATCGCTACAAACAAAGCTAGTGGAGGTGATGGAATTCCAGTTGAGCTATTTCAAATCCTGAAAGATAATGCTGTGAAAGTGCCGCTCTCAATATGGCAGCACATTTGGAAAACTCAGCAGTGGTCACAGGACTGGAAAAGGTCAGTTTTCATTCCAGTCCCAAAGAAAGGCAATCCCAAAGAATGCTCAAACTACCACACAATTCCACTCATCTCACACGCTAGTAAAGTAATGCTCAAAATTCTCCAAGCCAGGCTTCAGCAATATGTGAACCGTGAACTTCCAGATGTTGAAGCTGGATTTAGAATAAGGCAGAGGAACCAGAGATCAAATTGCCAACATCCACTGGATCATCAAACAAGCAAGAGCGTCCCAGGAAAACATCTATTTCTGCTTTGTTGACTATGCCAAAGCCCTTGACTGTGTGGATCACAATAAACTGTGGAAAAATTCTGATGGGAATACCAGACCACCTGACCTGCCTGTTGAGAAACCTGTATGCAGGTCAGGAAGCAACAGTTAGAAATGGACGTGATACAATAGACTGGTTCCAAATAGGAAAAGGAGTACGTCAAGGCTGTATATTGTCACCCTGCTTATTTAACTTATATGCAGAGTACATCATGAGAAATGCTGGGCTGGAAAAAGCACTCGCTGGAATCAAGATTGCCGGGAGAAATATCAATAACCTCAGATATGCCTCAGATGACACCACCCTTATGGCAGAAAGAGAAGAGGAACTAAAAAGCCTCTTGATGAAAGTGAAAGAGGAGAGTGAAAAAGTTGGCTTGAAGCTCAACATTCAGAAAACTAAGATCATGTCTTCTGGTCCCATCACGTCATGGCAAATAGATGGGGAAACAGTGGAAACCATGTCAGACTTTAGTTTTTTGGGCTCCAAACTCACTGCAGATGGTGACTGCAGCCATGAAATTAAAAGACGCTTACTCCTTGGAAGGAAAGTTATGACCAACCTAGACAGCATTATAAAAAGCAGAGACATTACTTTGCCAACAAAGGTCCGTCTAGTCAAGGCTGTGGTTTTTCCAGGGGTCATGTATGAATGTGAGAGTTGGACTGTGAAGAAAGCTGAGCACTGAAGAATTGATGCTTTTGAACTGTGGTGTTGGAGAAGACTCTTGAGAGCCCCTTGGACTGCAAGGAGATCCAACCAGTCCATCCTAAAGAGATCAGTCCTGGATGTTCATTGGAAGGACTGATGCTGAAGCTGAAACTCCAATACTTTGGCCACTTCATGCGAAGTGTTGATTCATTGGAAAAGACCCTGATACTGGGAGGGACTGTGGGCAGGAGGAGAAGGGGATGACAAAGTATGACATGGCTGGATGGCATCACTGACTCAATAGCCATGAGTTTGAGTAAACTCCGGGAGTTGGTGATGGACAGGGAGACCTGGCGTGCTGCAATTCATGGGGTCGCAAAGAGTTGGACACGACTGGGTGACTGAACTGAACTGGTGAACACTCTCACAAAATCCTCAAGGACACAGCACATTAATCTTCTGACCCTTGAGTTAAAACCATACAATGCACTTAATTGTATTATGCCAATGTATTGAATACAATGCTACTAATTATTTCTCTTGGAGTCAAAAACCATTGATGGTCTAGTTGTTTTTGTTGTTCAGTCACTAAGTCATGTCCAACTCTTTTGCATCCCCATGGACTGTAGCCCACCAGGCTCCTCTATGGATGGGATTTCCCAGGCAAGCGCTCTGGAGTGGGCTGTCATTTCCTACTCCAGATGGTCCATTATGTTCAGCTTAAAGCTGAGGTGTCTAATATGTTCTCAGGGGTAAGTATATTTTTTGTATCATTTATAAAATGTTGAAAAATATAAACTTAAGTAATTGAATAGTTTTTCAAACTAAAAATAGACCATCTAGAATGTTTCATTTATTGTTTTATAAAAGTTATAGATGACCAAAAAAATTCAAACTTTATTTAAAAAAAAATCAAACCTGTGTTGATGAGGAATGAATTGTACTGTAATTATAATATTATATAAAACTATATAATTATAATATTAAATTACTATCACGAGCTTCCTTTTATTTTTAATGTGACTACTAGAATATTGAAAAATACATATATGGCTTTCATTATATCTCTTATGAATAGCTTCTCTTGAAAAAAAAAAATCACAAAACTCATAATCATTCAAACTTTCATCAGCACTGTAGTAATGGCTCAGCTGATGCCTCATAAGATTGGATAAATTCACCCAAAGTTTATTTTTTTTTAATCTTAGTGATATGATTTGACTGCTTTTTGACAAAGTGAATTTGTCTTTGAGTTTTGGCATTGAGAAGACATGAGTCAGAAAGCCTCATTGTGAACCTGTCAAAATTTTAATTCAAAAAACAGCATGCATGAGAGTTGTCTGAGTAATAGTTTTTGGTATTTTCAGCTTTGGCTACAAGAATAGATAACAATCATTAACTGTAAAAGACTGAAACATTTATCAAATTAGAACAGCTACTTATTTCCATTTAATTAAAATTCATGTGTTTTCATTTGTAAATTTTCTTAAACTATCTGAGATCCATAAAATCTTTCAAAGTTTAAAGATAGATGTCATGGATTCAGTAAAAATTTATGAAACATTTTGTGGATTTGCTCACTTTTCTTTCTTTAAGAGAGGAGTTAAAGACTTCATCATTTTCCTGAAGAACTTGAGATAAAAAAATTTAATTTCCTACTTTAGAACTAACTTAATTTCTTTCCAATACTGTGACTTCTCTTTGCTTGAGATAAAGACTGTGCATAAACTTCTCAAATTTAGTCTGTGCTAAATTATTTTTTGTTTCTGAGTTTTAAGAAATTGACCGTAAATATTGAAAGTTCATAAATCATCAATGCAGGGAGTAGAATGTAAGGGATTGGTTTCTTTTTTTTGGGGAGCGGGGATTGGTTTCCGAATGAAAATTATAGCAATTTTTATAACTTAAGGGATTCCCAGTTGGTACTAGTGGTAAAGAATCCACCTACGAAAGCAGAAGATGTAAGAAACACGGTTTCCATTCCTGGGTCAGGAAGATCCCCTAGAGAAGGAAATGGCATCCCACTCCAGTATTCTTGCTAAGAGAATTCCATGAACGGAGTCAAATAACTAACTAAACAACATTTTTTAAAAAGAAGAGTCATTATGTCTAAGTGGGGCTTCCCTTGTAGCTCAGTTGGTAAAGAATCTGCCTGCAGTGCAGAGGACCCGGGTTTGATCACTGAGTTGGGAAGATCCCCTGGAGAAGGAAATGGTGACCCACTCCAGTATTCTTGCCTGGAAAAATCTCATGGACCGAGGAGCCTGGTGGGCTGCAGTCCGTGGGGTTGCAAAGAGTCGGGCATGACTGAGCAACTAACACTAACACACTTATTCAAGACTTAGCTAAATTAATTTCATATGATGGCATTCATCAAGTTTTATCTAAAGGAAACTTCCTTTTTTGGTATTCTTAGACATCTTCAACTTCAGACACATAAGCTAATACAGAGCAAAGCTTCCCTTAGGATCAGAAATAAAATAAAATCTAAATTAAAAATAAAATTAAATTGTTTAATTTAATTTTAGATAAATTAGATAAATAATTTAGATAAATTAGATTTAGATAAACTTAGATAAATAATTTTAGATAAATTAGATAAATAATTTAAATCTAAATTTAAAATAAAAACAAACAATTCCCTGCTGCCATTGCAGACTTTAGCATGTGAAACAGTGATTTTTCCTATCACAGGAGCCATATTTGCTTTACGGAGCACTTATTTCACAAATTTACCCCCAAACTCAGTATAGTCTAAACACACAACCCTTTAACAGAAAAAAAGGCCCATAGTCTTAGACAAACTGAACCATTTTTGAAAATAAAACTCATGGTTTTATTTCTGTTTATGTCTATGCAGCATAATAAAACAGTCAATGGTCAATCTAACAATTTCAAAAATTTGAATTCCAGATATGTGTTTATTAGTAAATAATGGGTTGTTTGGGTTTCCAAATTGTTCCTCTCATGTAACAATAGCTCAGATTATAGTGGCATTAGAGAAAAGCAGCCATTGCTACACAGGTGGTGGGATATGCAGAATCATCTGAGTCTCATGGTGCGAATAACTCAGAAAGGCACCAGCCTGGGTGCCTAACCCTAACCCTAACCCTAACCCTAGAGAGCAGTGACTAGGAGATGTCACTTAGATAGTGTATCACCTGTGAATAACAGGAGTACAGAGACAAGAGTTTGGTCTGGAAAATGGGGTGGATACCAAGAGTCTTGCTTTTGATATTTAACTAATCTCTACAGTAAAGCCATAAACCCTATCCATATAACATAGTTTGAGACCACTTCAATGGCTTAGGGATATCACAACTATTTTCATAATAATACCAAGACTGTACTTTTTTGTTTCACTGCCATTTATTTATTTATTTTTTTTACAGCTGTGGAGTGGAGTTTTCAGAGGTTATATGAAATATAAAAGGTAAATGCACATAAAAAGTAAATTAAATACAGAAAGTGTGGACTTCCCTGGTGGTTCAGTGGTAAAGAAACCACCTGCCAATACAGAAGAACTCAGATTTGATCTCTGGGTCTGGAAGGTCCCCTGGAGAAATAAATGGCAACCCAGTCCAATATTCTTGCCTGGGAAATTCCATGGACAGAAGAGCCTGGTGGGCACAGCCCATGGGGTTTCAAAAGTCAGACATGACTTAACAACTAAACAACATCAAAAACAACATAAAGTGTGATAAGCGAATTCAAGAGCAAATATAAAAATACAGCCAGATATTAACATTTGCAGCAACGTGAAGGAGTGTCATTCCTTCACATTTTTTTCTTGTTTTCTAAAATGCAGTTATTTATTTTTAATTGTTTTAATTTTTACCTTTTTCCTTCCAGTTTGTTGAGCTATATATAGAATAAAAGTTTAATGTATACAGCACAATGATTTGGTGGCACTAGTGGTAAAGAGGCTTCTCTGGTAGCTCAGATGGTAAAGCATCTGCCTACAATGAGGGAGACCTGGGTTCGATCCCTGGGTCGGGAAGATCCCCTGGAGAAGGAAATGGCAACCCACTCCAGTACTCTTGCCTGGAAAATCCCATGGACAGAGGAGCCTAGTGGGCTACAGCCCATGGGGTCGCAAAGAGTCAGACACAACTGACATGATTTAGTATGCATGCACATGACAAGTTTATCATGATGAATTTAGTGGATATCCACCATCTCATATAGATGCAAAATTAAAGAAACAGAAAAAAAATTTTTTTCCTTATGATGAGAACTCTTATGATTTACTTTCTAAACAACTTCCAATATAACATACAGCATTATATGTATTATGTTATATATTACAAACCTAGTACTTATTTATCTTATAACTGGAAGTTTGTACATTTTGACCACTTTCTTCCAATCCTCCTTCCCCCTGTCTTTGGTAAGGGGGAAGGGGAATCTATTCACTGCCGCAATTCAGTTCAGTCGCTCAGTCGTGTTCAATTCTTTGTGAACCCATGAATTGCAGCACTCCAGGCCTCCCTGTCCATCACCAACTCCTGGAGTTTACTCAAACTCATGTCCATCGAGTCAGTGATGCTTTCCAGCAATCTCATCCTTTGTCATCCCCTTCTTATCCTGCCCACAATCCCTCCCAGTATCAGGGTCTTTTCCAATGAATCAACACTTCGCATGAAGTGGCCAAAGTATTGGAGTTTCAGCTTCAGCATCAGTCCTTCCAATGAACATCCAGGACTGATCTCTTTAGGATGGACTGGTTGGATCTCCTTGCAGTCCAAGGGGCTCTCAAGAGTCTTCTCCAACACCACAGTTCAAAAGCATCAATTCTTCAGTGCTCAGCTTTCTTCACAGTCCAACTCTCACATTCATACATGACCCCTGGAAAAACCACAGCCTTGACTAGACGGACCTTTGTTGGCAAAGTAATGTCTCTGCTTTTTATAATGCTGTCTAGGTTGGTCATAACTTTCCTTCCAAGGAGTAAGCGTCTTTTAATTTCATGGCTGCAGTCACCATCTGCAGTGAGTTTGGAGCCCAAAAAACTAAAGTCTGACATGGTTTCCACTGTTTCCCCATCTATTTGCCATGACGTGATGGGACCAGAAGACATGATCTTAGTTTTCTGAATGTTGAGCTTCAAGCCAACTTTTTCACTCTCCTCTTTCACTTTCATCAAGAGGCTTTTTAGTTCCTCTTCTCTTTCTGCCATAAGGGTGGTGTCATCTGAGGCATATCTGAGGTTATTGATATTTCTCCCGGCAATCTTGATTCCAGCGAGTGCTTTTTCCAGCCCAGCATTTCTCATGATGTACTCTGCATATAAGTTAAATAAGCAGGGTGACAATATACAGCCTTGACGTACTCCTTTTCCTATTTGGAACCAGTCTATTGTATCACGTCCATTTCTAACTGTTGCTTCCTGACCTGCATACAGGTTTCTCAACAGGCAGGTCAGGTGGTCTGGTATTCCCATCAGAATTTTTCCACAGTTTATTGTGATCCACACAGTCAAGGGCTTTGGCATAGTCAACAAAGCAGAAATAGATGTTTTCCTGGGACGCTCTTGCTTGTTTGATGATCCAGTGGATGTTGGCAATTTGATCTCTGGTTCCTCTGCCTTATTCTAAATCCAGCTTCAACATCTGGAAGTTCACGGTTCACATATTGCTGAAGCCTGGCTTGGAGAATTTTGAGCATTACTTTACTAGCGTGTGAGATGAGTGGAATTGTGTGGTAGTTTGAGCATTCTTTGGGATTGCCTTTCTTTGGGACTGGAATGAAAACTGACCTTTTCCAGTCCTGTGACCACTGCTGATTTTTCCAAATGTGCTGGCATATTGAGTGCAGCACTTTCACAGCATCATCTTTCAGGATTTGAAATAGCTCAACTGGAATTCCATCAGCTCAACTTTGTTTGTAGTGATGCTTTCTAAGGCCCACTTGACTTCACATTCCAGGATGTCTGGCTCTAGGTGAGTGATTACACCATTGTGATTATCTGGGTCATTAAGATCTTTTATATACAGTTCTTCTGTGTATTCTTGCTGCTTCTTCTTAATATCTTCTGCTTCTATTAGGTCCATACCATGTCTGTCCTTTATCAAACCCATCTTTGCATGAAATGTTCCCTTGATATCTCTATTTTTCTTGAAAAGCTCTCTATTATTTCCCATTCTGTTGTTTTCTTTTTCTTTGCCTTGATCTCTGAGGAAGGCTTTCATATCTCTCCTTGCTATTCTTTGGAACTCTGCATTCAGATGGGTATATCTTTCTTTTTCTCCTTTGCTTTTTTGCTTCTCTTCTTTTCACAGCTATTCGTAATGCATCCTCAGGCAGCCATTGTGCTTTTTTGCATTTCTTTTCCATGGATATCATCTTAATCCTTGTCTCCTATACAATGTCATGAACTTCCATCCATAGTTCATCAGGAACTCTTTCTATCAGCTCTAGTCCCTTAAATCTATTTCTCACTTCCACTGTATCATCATAAGGGATTTGATTTAGGTCATACATGAATGGTGTGGTGGTTTTCCCTGCTTTCTTCAATTTAAGTCTGAATTTGGCAATAAGGAGTTCATGATCTGAGCCACAGTCAGCTCCCAGTCTTGTTTTTGTTGACTATATAGAACTTCTCCATCTTTAGCTGCAAGGATTATAATCAATCTGATTTCGGTGTTGACCATCTGGTGATGTCCATGTGTAGAGTCTTCTCTTGTGTTGTTGGAAGAAGTTGTTTGCTATGACCAGTGTGTTCTCTTGGCAAAACTCCATTAGCCTTTGCCCTGCTTCATTCTGTACTCCAAGGCCAAATTTGCCTGTTACTCCAGGTGTTTCTTGACTTCCTACTTTTGCATTCCAGTCCCCTATAATGAAAAGGACATCCTTTTTAGTTGTTAGTTCTAAAAGGTCTTGTAGGTCTTCATAGAACCATTCAACTTCAGCTTCTTCAGCATTATTGGTAGGGGTAGGCTTGGATTACTGGGATATTGAATGGTTTTCCTTGGAAAGGAACGAGATCATTCTGAACTCAATGAAACTAAGCCATGCCATGTGGGGCCACCCAAGTTGGATGGGTCATGGTGGAGAGGTCTGACAGAATGTTATCCATTGTAGAAGGGAATCCAAACCACTTTGGTATTCTTGCGTTGAGAACCCTATAAACAGTATGAAAAGGCAAAATGATAGGATACTGAAAGAGAACTCCTCAGGTCGGTACATGCCCAGTATGCTACTGGAGATCAGTGGAGAAATAACTCCAGAAAGAATGAAGGGATGGAGTCAAAGCAAAAACAATACCCAGTTGTGAATGGGACTGGTGATAGAAGCAAGGTCCGATGCTGTAAAGGGCAATATTGCATAGGAAACTGGAATGTTAGGTTCATGAATCAAGGCAAATTGGAAGTGGTCAAACAGGAGATGGCAAGAGTGAACGTCGACATTCTAGGAATCAGCAAACTAAAATGGACTGGAATGGGTGAACATAACTCAAATGACCATTACATTTACTACTGTCAGCAGGAATCCCTTAGAAGAAATTGAGTAGTCATCATGGTCAACAAAAGATTCTGAAATGCAGTACTTGGATGCAGTCTCAAAAATGACAGAATGATCTCTGTTAGTTTCCAAGGCAAACCATTCACTGCCTCTGATAAGCACAAATCTTATTTCTTTTCTTATGAGTTTGTTTGTTTGTTTTTGAAGTTTAACTGGCCCACAACACTATGTTAGTTTCAGTTACACACATAGTGATTTGATATTTCTATACATTTCAAAATGATCACTGTGATAGTCTAGTTATCATCTATCAGCATACAAGGATATTACATAATGATTGACTATATTCCTCACACTGAACATTTTATACCTGTGACATTTATTTTGTAACTGGAAGCTTGTACCCCTTAACTTCCCACACCTATTTTTCTCCTCCCAGTTCTCCTCCCTTCAGGCAACCATCTGTTTATTCTCCGTATCTGTGACGCTGTTTCTGTTTCTTTATGTTTGTTCTTAATTTTTCTTTTTGATTTCGTACGTATGCTAATTGTCTTTTTCTATCCAACTTACTTTAAGTAGCACAATAATTTTTAGGTCCAACAACACATTGTTGCAAACATCAAGATTGCACTGTGTTTTATGGCTGAGTGGCATTCCATAAATATATACCACTTAATATTTATCCATTTATCTATTGATGGGTACATAGGTTGTTCCTGCATCTTGGGTATTGTAAATACAGCTACAATGAACATACACGTGCGTGTATCTTTAGGAATTCGAGTTTTCATTTTATTCAAATAAATAAATACTCAGGAGTAGAGTTGCTGGATTGTATAGTAGTTCCATTTTTAAATGTTGAGGAATTTTCATACTGTTTTCCATAGTGGATGTACAAATTTGCACTCCCACCTACAGGGTTCCCTTTGCTCCAAATCCTAACCAGCAGTTGTTTCTTGTTGTCTTGAAAATAACCATCCTGACAGATGTGAGATATTTCATTGTAGTTTTGATTTGCATTCCCCTGATATTAGTGATGCTCAGCATCATATATATATATATATATATATATATATATATATAACCATCTCAAAATACAGTTAAAAAATATATTAACATATAATGGATGTATTAATACTATTGCAAGTGAATTAATAAATACTTGAATTTTTCTTAGTTTAAATTTGGAATGTGGTAAATATTAATAGAAATAACCTGTATAAACAAGTCTATGAAATGCTCAATAACTTTTAAAATTACAAAGGATTCATTAGTCAAAAAATTGGGGAATCATCATTTCACATTAGCAGATAAAAACTGAAAAATTAATATTCTCAAAAGATATAGAAAATACATATTATAAGACTAAACATATTTTCTGATAAATAAATAAGCAGGAATTATTCTTATCATCTTCATCACAGTTTTATTCAAACTATATTCAGATGTATAAAGGACAGTTTTTACCTAGCTGAAAATTAACACTTCCAAATAATTAATAATTTGGTCTTTTCAAATTTAATGACCCCTTTTATTTTTTAAAGACAGTCAATATATATAATATCCAAGGTTTAGATTCCTACTGGTTACTGGGTTTGAAAGACTTTTTAGAGACTCTCTCTCCTGAATTAAATGTTTTCAGAATACCACTTCTTTCTTCTCTTCAAAGATCATCTGGGATATGAGGATGTCCACTCTCTCTTTATGAAAGCAGAGAAGATCTGTGCTTGTATCCAGATGGTGTCTTACAAATTCACTATCTACTACAGTTCCCATCTGGACTGTTATCTGGGTTGGCAGCTCGCAAGTGTGATATTCATAGCTTCCACTGGGAATTTTGAGTTATATTGGGATACAGTATCTGAGTGAATGTTTTGGCTATTTTCACTTGCTTTCTGCATCCTCTTCTCTCTGATTAGTTCTTGGGGTATCCACAGACTCTTTCAGAGCTTGCACATTTTTTCATTAGGGACAGAAATGAATCCCCTCACACTAGGGGCAGTGTTTGCTGTTGGATTCTACAATATTCTTCAACATTTTTACAGGAGTTTTTGTTTTGTTTTGTTTTAATTTTTATTGGAATATAGTTGATTTACAATGCTGCATTATTTTAGGCGTACAGCAAAGTGAGCCAGTTATATATATATATATACATATATTCATTCATTTTTAGATTCTTTTTTCCCATTTAGATCATTACAGAGTACTGAGTAGAGTTTCCTGCACTATAAAGCAGGTCCTCATTAGTTATCAATTTTATATGTAGCAGTGTGCATATGTCAGTCCCAATCTCCCAAATTATCCTTGCTCCCCTTATCCCTTGGTGTTCAGGAGTTCTGAAAACAACACTTTCTCAATGATCAGTTTGAAGGGGTGGATACAAGAAACCAAAACCTGGTATGTTAATCACTGTCCTACTGTTATCTTCCTTCTATACCCACTCCCCATCTGTGCATACAGAGAGACAAGCTTTACTGACCCTCCAGTTTTATGGGACCACTTTTGACTCCCTCCTTTTCTTTCTTAATTCCATTTTTCCTGATAAGCTCTCATACTAATAAGAGAAGACAAATCATAATATAATATTTCAAAAATTGTATATCTATTATGTTTATATTTTTATATAATCTGAGAAGAAATGAAAAATATATTCTAAAATCTATAGAACACTTTATACCAAATAATGCCAACCATTATACCAAATAAAAAAACACTGAAAGCTTTTATAAGAATGTGAAGAACAAAACATGGATGTTAACTATCTGTAATATTAAATGTTTGCCTGCTGGTCTTATGTAACACATTAAAAAAAAAAAAAGAGGTGTAAATAGGATGGAAGAGACTTAATGGATATATTTATACTGATGTTATAGTTCTGACAAAATGTGGTCCACTGGAGAAGGGGATGGAAAAGCACTTAAGTATTCTTGCCTTGAGAACCCCATGAAGAGTATGAAAAAGCAAAAAGAGGACACTGAAAGATGATCTCCCCTGGTCCGTGGGTGCCCAATATGCTACTGGAGAAGAGTGGAGAAATAACTACAGAAAGAATGAAGAGATGGAGCCAAGGCAAAAACAACACCCAGTTGTGGAAGTGCCTGGTGATGGAAGTAATATCTGATGCTGTAAAGAACAGTATCACATAAGAACTTGGAATGTTAGCTCCATGAATCAACTCAGATTGGAAGTGGTCAAATAAGAGATGGCAACAGTAAAATCGACATTTTAGAAATCAGCTAATTTATATTATATTTATAAGTAAAAGGGACTGGAATGGGTGAATTTAACTCAGATGACCATTATATCTACTACTGTGGGCAAGAACCCTTAGAAGAAATGGAGTAGCCATCATAGTCAACAAAAGAATCCAAAATGCAGTACTCGGATGCAATCTCAAAAATAACAGAATGAACTATGCTTGTTTCCAAGGCAAACCAGTCAATATCACAGTAATCCAAGTCTATGTCCTGACCAATAATGCTGAAGAAGCTGAAGTTGAATGGTTCTATGAAGACCTACAAGACTATCTAGAACTAACATTCCCCCCCGCCCTCCAGAAACAAAGTGCTTTTCATTATAGGGGACTGGAATGCAAAAGTAGGAAGTGAAGAGATACCTGGAGTAATGGGCAAATTTGGCCTTTGAGTGCAAAATGAATCAGGGAAAAGGCTAATAGAGTTTTACAAAGATAATGCACTGGTCATAGCAAATACACTCTTCCAACAATACAAGAGGAGACTCTACACATGGACATCACCAGATGGTGAATACCAAAATCAGATTTATTATATTCTTTGCAGCCAAAGTTGGAGAAGCTCTATACAGTCAGCAAAAACAAGACCAGGAGCTGACTGTGGCTCAGATCATGAACTCCTTATTGCAAAATACAGAGTAAAATTGAAGAAAGTAGGGAAAACCACTAGACCATTGAGGTATGACCTAAATCAAATCCCTTATGATTATAAGGTGGAAGTGAAAACTAGTTTCAAGGGATTAGATTTGACAGACAGAGTGCCTGAAGAACTATGGGAGGAGGTTGGTGAGATACACAGGAGGTAGTGATCAAGACCATCTCCAAGAAAAAGAAATGCAAAAAGGCAAAATGGTTGTCTTAGGAGGCCTTGTATAGCCATGAAAAGAATAGAAGCTAAAGGTTAAGGTTAAAGGGAAAGATATACCTATTTGAAAGCAGAATTCCAAAGGCTAGCAAGGAGAGATAAGAAAGCCTTACTCAGTGATCAATGCAAAGAAATAGAGGAAAACAATACAATGGGAAAGACTAGAGATCTCTTCAAGAAAACTAGAGATATCAAGGGAATACTTCATGCAAAGACGGGCACAATAAAGGACAGAAATGGTATGGACCTAACAGAAGCAGAAGATTCTAAGAAGAGGTGGCAACAATAACAGAACTATACAAAAAAGTCTTCATGACCCAGATAACCACCATGGTGTGATCACTCACCTAGAGCCAGACATCTTGTAATGAAAAGTCAAGTGGGCCTTAGGGAGCATCACTAGGAACAAAGCTAGTAGAAGTGACGGAATTCAGTTGAGCTATTTCAAATCCTGAAATATGATGCTGTGAAAGTGCTGCACTCAAATGCCAGCAAATTTGGAAAACTCAGCAGAGGCCACAGGACTGGAAAAGGTCAGTTTTCATTCCAATCTCAAAGAAAGGCAATGCCAATTACTGTCCAAACTATCACACAATTGCACTCATCTCACACCCTAGCAAAGAAATGCTCAAAATTCTCTAAGCCAGGCTTCAAAAGTACATGAACTGTGAACTTCCAGATGTTCAAGCTGGATTTAGAAAAGGCAGAAGAACCAGAGATCAAATTGTCAGCATCTGTTGGATCATCAAAAAAAGCAAGAAAGTTCCAGAAAAACATTTCCTTCTGCTTTATTGGCTACACAAAAGACAGACTTTGACTATGTGGATCACAACAAATTGTGGAAAATTCTTAAAGATATCGGCATACTAGACCACCTAACCTGCCTCCTGAGAAATATGAATGCGGGTCAAGGAGTAACAGTTAAAACTGGACATGGAAAAACAGACTGGTTCCAAATTGGAAAGGAGCATATTGAAGCTGTACATTGTCACCCTGCTTATTTAACTTGTATGCAGAGTATATCATGCAATATGCTGGGCTGGATGAAGCCTAAACTGGAAATAAGAATGCCAGGAGAAGTATCAATAACCACAGATATACAGATGACACCACCCTTATGGCAGAAAGCCAAGAAGAACTAAAGAGCTTCTTGATGAAAGTGAAAAGAGCAGAGTGAAAAAACTGGCTTAAAACTTAACATTCAGAAAACTAAGATCATGGTATCTGGTCCCATCATTTTATAGAAAATAGATGGGGAAACAATGGAAACATGGACAGACTTTCTTTTTTAGGGCTCCAAAATCACTGCAGATGGTGACACCAGCCAGAAAATTAAAAGATGCTTGCTCCTTGGGAAAAAAAGCTGTGACCAACATAGATAACATATTAAAAAGCAGAGACAGTACTTTGCCAACAAAGGTCCACCTAGTAAAAGCTTTGGTTTTTCCAGTAGTCAGGTATGGATGTAAGAGTTGAACTATAAAGAAAGCTGAGTGCCAAAGAATTGATGCTTTTGAGAGTCCCTTGGACTGCAAGGAGACCCAACCAGTCCATCCTACACGAAATCAGTCCTGAATATTCATTGGAAGGACTGATGCTGAAGCTGAAGCTACAGCATTTTGGCTACCTAACATGAAGTACTGACTATTTGAAAAGACCCTGATCCTGCCAGAGACTGAAGGTAGAAGGAGAAGAGGATGACAGAGGATGAGATGGTTGGATGGCATCACAGACTGGATGGACATGAGTTTGAGTAGGCTCCAGGAGTTGGTCATGGACAGGGCAGCCTGTCGTGCTGCAGTCCATGGGGTTGTAAAGAGTTGGATATGACTGAGCAACTAACCTTAATTGAACTGAATGTTATCGCCAATTTGGAATAACCAAGAGAATTTTTGTTTACATTGGTAGATGTGTAAAATATTTTAGTAAGATAGTCTGCTATAAAATAAATATGAGAATGTCAGAGCTTCAGAATCCCTTTAAAAAAGCAAGTAAATTAAAAATAAAGCTCAGGGTAGCAATTAAAGATCAGTGCAGGTAATAATTTTCCTGGTCCCTCTTTAATTTCCCCCTTCCCTCTCCTTTCTCAGAATCTAGAGTTAACAAGCTAGAGAGGAAAAACAAGTAAACAAAGAAGAAGCCAGAAGTTTAAAGGAGACCTTTGTTGACCAAATAATTCCTTCCTGCAGTACCTATCTGCAGAAGGCAGATATACCTAAAATCAGTTTCACAGCTTTCATTACATAATGGTGCCAGACAATTTAATTTGTGAAATGAGATGATGTCTTTGTTTATAATGTAAAAACATGATATGTGATTGCAAAAATCCTGACACCATCTGAATTTTCATGAAAGGCACTGGGAAAATAATTCTACTCAATGTGCTTTAAAGATACATGGAAGTCAAAACTAAGTTGCTTTGTAATCTCATCTATGAGTAATACTAGTTTAATTTACTTATTATATTATTGTATAAAAGTATATGGCTTTTACTGTCTGACTTTTTTAAGTCATAAAAAAGTTTACATATTTTACATAAATGATCAAATTATGGATCTTTGGCAAATGTTAGGAAAATTTGGAAGTAATCTTTAAAAACTTTTAACTTTTGATATCAAAATACACGTGTGTATGTGTATTAACTAGAAGGAATTTCAGGTACTTTTGCAATGTAGTACAGGTTATTTTAAATAATGAAAAAAGTAGTTACAATAGGAAAACATAAACTTTTACATCTTTAAGATATTTACACTCTTTATTATATATGCCTACAAAATCTTATCTCATAACATGGAGCCCAATGGCCATGAACTCTGTCAAACCTTTTTCCTAAGCTTCAAAATAGAATTAAATGCCTCCTCTTTGTGTTCCCTTTGCTCCCCTTAAATAATGTCTGTGTTTTGTGGTACTGCAGTGGGATCATCTGCCTCTTCTGTTAGATAAGGCTCCCTAAGAATAGAACTAATTTCCTTTTAATTTTTGTATTCCCTGTGTTTCATATATTCTAGATATCAATTAGAAAAACAAGCATAATAATTCTGTTGAAAAAAATACTAATATATAACTTAGAATTCTTAGTCATCAATTTTTTACTATTAATGTTTGATGTTTTTTTCTAAATTTACTACATTCCTTTTGCTATTTATTACATCATTTAGCATTGCTTCATTATATGGTTATACATTATCAATGCTTAAAAATCTTCAAGACTGATCCCTTTGGCTTCTATTTTCAAAGAGTTAAATTTATATAAACCAAGAAAACTACTATAAGATGTATATTAAAATTATGATACATTTGAGTGACATTGATATTATATGTTTTATAACAAAGTATACTCTAATTTTATTTTCTGACATTAAATAATGGAAACTTTAAAATATTTGCCTGTCACCCTGTGAAAAATGAGAATATATTTCCTTTGAAAAAGTAAAACAGCCATAAATCTGTGTAATGGTTGATAATAGAGCCAATATTTTAAAGAAAACAAGATAGTGGCTTAATATATTCCAAGTGAATTTTAAATTTTATAAATAAAATATAGCTAAGAAATAGAGTCATATTTCAAAGGGAGAATAAAACATAGTACATATAAAACAGATGCAAACTAAAAAAACATGATGAAGATCTCTGGAAGATATTTTACAATATCATAGTATATCTTGATATGATCTACATACAATATGTCTGATAATGACATTTATTGCCCCAATTTAGCAAATGTAAGAAATACACTTGGTGCATTTACCCTATTTTTCTCTTTTTAAAAATGTCTATGTCTTCTTGGAGTTTACAATATGTGAAATTTACAATACATATAATGTACTGTATCTATGACCTTACCTTCCCCCTCCTTTTCACTTCCTTCCTTCTACTTTTCACCCACCTATTTTTTCTCTTTCTTTTCTTTTTTAAACTTCTGTCTTTTTCTAAATGAAACCCAGTTTCTTGCCTCCTTTGACCTTACGATGCACAGTAGACACACCTACTTCAAGTCCAAGAATAGGTTTTGATTGATTGAAGTCAATCATTATGGTTCTATACCCTTTATCAGTGATTGGTTTAAATGCTACTAAAGGTTACAATTTTGGCTAATGAGAACAAAGGGAAACTTCTGGAGGGCTTCTGGGAAACGTGTCCTTTCTCCTATTCATTATGGGAGAGTGCCTTTGATAACCTTGGCTTACAGGGACAAAATGAGATGTTTGGACAAAGATGAACCAGACTAGGATCATATAACACAAGCTACCAAAGCAAAATGATTGTGAAAATCTGGGTCCCTGAAGCCATTATTGAGCCATGATGTCTCAGTCAGATTGAGCTGCTCTAACGGAATACTCAGAGAAGGCAATGGCAATCCACTCCAGCACTCTTGCCTGGAAAATCCCATGGACGCAGGAGCCTTGTAGGCTGCAGTCCATGGGGTCGCGAAGAGCCGGAAAGGACTGAGTGACTTCACTTTCAATTTTCACTTTCAAGCATTGGAGAAGAAAGTGGCAACCCACTCCAGTGTTCTTGCCTGGAGAATCCCAGGGACTGGGGAGCCTGGTGGGCTGCCATCTCTGGGGTCGCACAGAGTCAGACACGACTGAAGTGACTTAGCAGCAGCAGCAGCAGCAACGGAATACTAGGCTTCAGTTGGCCCAGTGGGTAAAGAATCTGCCTGCAGTGCAGAAGATGCAGGTTCAATTTTTGGGTGGGGAAGATCCCTGGAGGAGGGCATGGCAACCCACTCCAGAATTCTTGCCTGGAGAATCCCATGGACAAGAGGAGCCTGGGGAGTTACAGTCCATAGCGTTGCAAAGAGTCCATCACGACTGAAACAACAGCATGCACAGCAGAATACCACGGACTAGTTGATAACAAACATTTATTTCTCAGAGTTCTAAAGGCGACAAAACTGGTGAGGGCCTTCTTCGGGACTTGCAAACAGCTGTGTTCCTGTTGTATCTTCCCAAGGTGAAGAAAGAGAGAGAGGGTGGAAACAAGCTCCCTCATGTCTCTTCCTATAAGGACACTAACCCCATCAAGAGTGCTCCAATCTCCTGTCCTAATCACCTCCAAATGTCTGTCCCTAAATACCATTACGTTAGGGATTAGGGTTTCAACATACGAATTTTAGGGAAAGACATTAATTTTAGGGAAACAGAAACATGCAGTCCATAGTACATGGGTTCAACATGTCCTGGAGCTCCCCTAACCTGGACTTCTTTTATAAAACAATAGTTTCTTTGCTGTTCAGATAAATTTGAATCTCACTTTTTAACATGTAACTGAAAAAATTCTATTGGAAATAAAACAGTTGTACAGCAACATCACAGGTAATAACATTGGAGATTGATGTAGTAATTCTCTGAATGTATTGTCTTTTTTTTGTAACTTGAAATACGAGAAAATTTTCAGAACCCTGGAAGCCTCTTTCATACGTCTGTCCAATCACAAACTCAACTTCTGACAGCATAGATTAGCTTTGCTTAATTTGGGACTTGTCATAAATCCGATCATAAAGGATATATTATTTTTATAGATTATTTCTTTCATATACAGCATGTTTCTAAAACCATACATTTTTGTAAGTAGCCACCAATTACTCATTTTTCTGCTGTATGGCATTCTCTTTTATGCATATACCATCATTTATCATCAATTTTATTATTATTTATAATGTTAAATATATAATTATTATGATTAAATGATTATTATTAAAAGTTATCATCAAAAATATGAAAATGCAAGTTACAAACCATAGAAGATACTTGAAATATATAAAGCTCACTGAGATCTCACATCCAGAATACATAAAGAATTCCTATAATTCATTAAGATAAAGACAGATAAAATGATAAATTTTCAAGTGCTGTACAATGAGAGATACCTAAGTTTTCAATAAAATCCTATTAAAATTATTTTTCTTCATAGCAATCAGGAAAATGCATATTAAAACATAATTAAATTCCACTATATACTACATTCCCAAGAACTCCCAAAAGAAATGACAATGTAAGTATTAGCAAACAAGTAGAACAATAGGAAGTTTTAAACTGTGCCACTGGGATTGGGAAATAGAATGGTATTTTAGAAAATATTTTCCTTGCTCTTACAAATCTGAGCAAATGCATTTTCTGACTGGAAAATTTCATTCCTAGGTATATCCTCACCTGGTGGCCATTTGGTTCAAGGGACATGTGCATGAATATTTTTAGTAGAATAAATTTGATTGGCCCATAAAACTAGAAAGTACTTTTTAAAAATAATCTGAATGTATGCTTTAAAATCATTCAAATTTCTGTATCAGTTCAGTAGTATGGGTGGTGTAATAATTTAGAAAAGACAGAGCTCTAAAGGATGGAGAAAAATAAGGATTAAGAGTTTAATGTTGAACCTTTACTGAAATTCCCAGAAAGTATTGTGTTCAAAAACAAAGAACATGAAACCTAGCTTTGGCAATCATAGAATCCATGATTATGTTTATTGAGCCACCTCTCATTCTCCACAACAACAATTTTTCACACTTTCAACTATTCTCATGCCTAATGTAGCAGTCATGGATGTGTATTGCTCAGATCTCCCTTTAAGAGATATGCACTGGGAGCAATGTGTTGGTTTACTGACCCCAGCTGCCAAAATTTTGAATCCATCACGGTATTCACATACAGGATATATTTCTCCCTGGGCTGCTCCTAGACAATGATTTTGCATGGCAGAGAAAAGAGAGCACTGTTTCTGTCTGACAAAGGAGTTTTCAAATATGCACTCCTTGCTCTGGGACTTGCCATCAAGACTGATTGAGAATTTCTCAGAATTGTGCTGCAGTCTGCAACTCCTCCTATTCAATCATCCTTCTTTCTTGTCTCCTTCAATATTTAGTTGTCAGACCTGCATTTGGTCTAAAAACTCTCCTTGCTTACTGCTACTACTTCTGTCCTTTCCCCCTTCATTGGTTTTTCCTCGAATAAATCTTTTGCACATCCAAGTCCATCTTGGTGTTTATAAGAGGACTTGAACAAGTATGTGTAACCAAAGTCTTCCCCCCAAATTCTGAAAAATAGTGTCTCACAGTCTTACCTTACAGAATCAACAGAAATTAATACTTTTTCCCCAGAGATTCAAAAAGCAAACATATTTTTATCAATTAGTTCCTTCAAGATTATTTTAAAAAGTCAATCTGCTTTAGATTAAAGGCAATGGAAAATTATTTGGCACACATTTCAGTGAGTGTTTAAATCTATTTTTTATGCCCTTAAATTTGAGCTAGAGCTTCTGAGGCTAGATCACATGAAGCCTTGCAGATTTCAACCAAATCTCTTACAACACTCTTTCAGGGGAGGCGTGGGGCACTGTAAGAAGTTAGTTTACCCTGACACTAGAAAGAAATCACATACTGGCCCTTGATCCATAATCCCAGCTAAATCTAGCCTTCTGGATAGATTTCCAACAATGCACACGACATGAAGGAAGTGATCTTGGAAGGTCTGGACCCACCCATCTACCAACAATCTCTCGGTGGCACATGGTGCAGAAGAATTGCACTTTTAAACTGACCCTGAATTCCAGACCTTCAAAATCTTAAGTTATAAGAATATAGAGTGAAATTATTATTGATTTAAGTTTCTAAGTTTCAGAACAGTTGGATGACATGAACACTCTTCCTGTCTATGGGCCATTTCTTAGTCTTGTATTCTGTCCTTAACCCTACTGTTTTCTAAAGGATAATGTCTCCTTTGTCTCTAATTATCTAAATTCACTCTCTTCTGATACAATATACTTAAATCTTAATAACACAGACCCTGTGGACTAGAATTGTTGATCTAACAAACAGACTTCAATATTTCAGTGAATTAATAACATAAAGATACACATCTTGCTGTTCTTTGAGTTCTGGGGGAGTGTTAAGACTGTCAGAGGAGCTCCACTATATGATCATTTAAAGACTTGTACTCCTCCATCTTGTGTCTGCATCCTCTAGAGATTTTCACAGTCTACATCTATCATACAGAAGAGGGAAGAGACAGAAAGAGGGGAAGAGGGCAAAGAAGATTTTACACACCAGGCATGATAGAGGGACACTTCATAATCTACTGCTTATAACAGAGTCAAATGGCCACACCTACATGCAAGGGATCCTAAAATACAGTCAACTTGCAAAACCAAGAACACGAAAAAATGGTTCTTGAAAAACACAGATTCTATCTGCAAGATTAAGCAAGTTATTTGTTAAAATGCCCCAAATAACTGTGAAACGTGAACATTTTGTAATCCTCATTTAAAAGTTAGTAAATAATTTACAAATTTTTGGTTGAGCAGTGTAACATGTGGGACCTTAGTTCCCTGACCAGGTATTGAACCTATGCCACCTGCATTGGAAGATGGAGTCTTAACCACTGAATCACTGGGGAAGTCCCAAGAATTAGTAAATAATTTTATCAGATAAATAATTTTATCAGATAACTCTATGAGAGCAGGCATATAAATGTTCTCTTCCTCCTTTTCCCTTCATTTCCTTCATCCTCAAGATATCCCTGGAACTACTCATAGAACATAGACCACTATAAACAACCGATGTACATTTATTGAAAGCATGATTTAATCAATTAGTATGATTTCTTTCAAAAGTTTTCAAAGTCATTATTTTTACTGTAAGATCAGTTGTCCTGTGGCATTGATTGAGCAGTCTAACCTTTTCTTACTAATAAGGGATGCCAGAATTTTAATATGTTATACATGAATGGATGTATTTCAGGTATCTCTATTCCATCTACATGTTCACTCACTATCCTTTTTATACTATTTCAATTTCCATAACTATATAATAATTCTTTATATGACAAAGAACAAGTACCACACACCCAAATTATTCTTCTACAAAACCATATTGGTTGTGTTTAATCTTATTACTACATTTTACATCCAACTTGGTAAATCAAAACTCTTTGAGCTAAAATGACAACGTGAGGGGTTCTGTGTACCTCTCTTCATAAAACACCTCTAAGTGGTTAAGGTCTCTGGAAATTGTCTTAAGGGCGTATAGAAAAAAGAAGAATTAGTTATTCAAAAAATTCTGTTAATCTTATTAAAAGCAGCAAGAGTCTGTGGCACTTGAGCAATAAACTTTCCCCTCTCACTCATCACTTATGCAGTAGGTGTGGCCAAGGAAATAGGGCTCTTTCTCCTCTCATTTCTTGGCTAATGGATGGATAACATGGATAAATGTTAACTCTAACTGTCTGTTGTTGTTGTTCAGTCTCTCAGTTGTGTCCGACTCTGCTGCCCTATGGCAGCATGAAAGGTTTCCCTGTCCTTCACTATCTACTAAAGTTTATTCAAACTCAGGTTCATTGAGTTGCTGATGCCATCCATCCAGCTTGTCCTCTGTCATCCCCTTCTCCTCCTGCCTTCAATTTTTCCCCAAATCAGGGATTTTTGTAATGACTCGACATTTCCCATCAGGTGGCCCAAGTATTGGAGCTTCAGCTTTAGCATCAGTGCTTTCAATAAATATTCAGGGTTGATTTACTTTAGGATTGACTGGTTTGATTTCCTTGCAGTCCAAGGGACTCCCAAGAGTCTTCTCCAGTAACAGAGTTCGAAGCATCAATTCTTCAGTGCTCAGCCATTTTTATTGTCCAGTTCTCACATCCATGCATGACTCCTGGAAAAACAAGAGCTTTGACAAGCCGGACCTTTGTTGGCAAAATAATGTCTCTGCTTTTTAATATGTTGGGTAAGTTTGTCATAGCTTTCCTTCCAAGAAGCAAGCAGCTTCCAATTTCATGGTTGCTGTCACCATACTCAGTGATTTTGGAGCCCAAGAAAAGAAAGTCTGTTACTGTTTCCACTGTCTCTCCATCTATTTGCTATAAAGGGATGGGACTGGATGCCATGATCTTTGTTTTTGAATGTTGTGTTTTAAGTGAGCTTTTTCACTCTCCTCTTTCACTTTCATCAAGAGGCACATTAGTTCCCCTTCACTTTCTGACATTAGAGTGGTGTCATCTGCATATCTGAGGTTATTGATATTTCCCCCAGCATTCTTGATTCCAGCTTGTGTTTTATCCAGCCCAGCATTTTGCATCATGTATTCTGCAAATAAGTTAAATAAGCAGAGTGACAATATAAAACCTTGACAGACTCCTTTCCCAATTTTGAACCAGTCAGTTGTTCCATGTCTGGTTCTATGGTTTGGTATTCCCATAACTTCAAGAATTTCCCACAGTTTGTTGTGATCCACACAGTCACAGGTTTTAGCATAGTCGGTGAAGCAAAAGTAGATGTTTGCTCGGGAATTCTCTTCCTCTTTCTACGATTTAATGGACATTTAAAATTTGATCTCTGGTTCCTCTGCTTTTTCTAAATCCAGCTTGAACATCTGGAAGTTCTCAATTCACATACTGTTGAAGCCTGTGCTGCATCGTGCTTAGCTGCTCAGTTGTGTCTGACTCTTTGTGACCTCGTGTACTATAGCCTGCCAGGTTCCTCTGTCCATGAGGATTCTCCAGGCAAGAGTACTGAAGTGGATTGCCATACCCTATTCCAGCACTGTTGAAGCCTAGCTTAAAGTATTTTGAGCATTACCTTACGAGTATGTGAAATAAGTGCAATTTTGTGGTAGTTTGAACATTCTTTGGCATTGTCCTTCACTGGGATTGGAATGAAAACTGACCTTTTCCAGTCCTGTGGCCACTGCTGAGTTTTCCAAATTTGTTGGCATATTGAGTGCAGCACTTTAACAGCATCATCTTCTAGGATTTGAAATAGCTCAACTGGAATTTCATCATCCCCACTAGTTTTGTTCAGAGTGATCCTTCCTAAGGCCCACTTGACTTTGCACTGCAGGATGTCTGGCTCCATCATGTTTATCTGGGTCATTAAGATCTTTTCTGTATAGTTCTCCTGTGTGTTCTTGTTATCTGTTTTTAATATCTTCTGCTTCTGTTAGGTCCATACCATTTCTGTCCTTTATTGTGCCCATCTTTGCATGAAATGTTCCTTTGGTATCTAATTTTCTTGAAGAGATCTCTAGTCTTTCCTATTCTACTGTTTTCCTCTATTTCTTTGCATTGTTCACTTAAGAAAGCTTTCTTATCCCTCCTTGCTGTTCTTTGGAACTCTGCATTCAGACGGATATATTTTTCCTTTTCTCCTTTGCCTTTTGCTTCTCTTCTTTTCTCAGCTATTTTTAAGTTCTCCTCAGACAACCATTTTGCCTTTTTGCATGTCTTTTTCTTGGGGATGTTTTTTATCACTGCCTCCTTTACAGTGTTGTGAACATTCACCCATAATTCTTCAGGCACTCTGTCTATCATATCTAATTCCTTGAATATATTTGTCACTTTTGCTATATAATCATAAGAGATTTCATTTAGGTTATACTTGAATGGCCTAATGGTTTTCCCTACTTTCTTTAAGTCTGAATTTTGCAAGAAGTTGTTCATGAGTTATATTTTATATGATGGGAATTTTTAGGACTTCAAGCCTGAGAGACAGTATTGTAAATAACCTGAGAAGGTGGAAGGAGGAGACAGGTTATATAGAAGTTGACAAAAGGGTAGTATGAAGATCAAAAACTATTTTTAGTTAAGGAAAACCACATATCTCAAGTTAAGGAATTTACCACTTTTCTATGTATGGAAAGATGCAAATATCTGTGCTTATTGAATTCATTCCTTTTATATGCATCTCAGCTATCTGGGGCCAGCATCCTGAGATCTGATTTTTCACATCCTTAGTTCATGGCTGACAGTAGGGAGTGGTGGCAGCCAGATAGCTGCCTTAGGTATTGTTTTTTTTTTTTTTTTTTTTCTGGGCACCCACTGTGCTCAGAAATTCACATTTGGAGGGCTGAAATTGCTAATGTTTGTGACCTCCTTGTTTATTGCTATGGCAGGAAATACTCCATTTCTCAGCCCCCAGGAGTATCAAGGATTTCTCATCCCCCTAAACTCCCAGTTGCAGAGGCTAAATTCTCAGTAGTTATTGCCAAGAAAATATGGGCTTCCTTCCGCTGCTTAGCTGCGACTCATAAGACAGAGATATATCCCCTGGAATGGCAGGCTGAGAATATCGTGAGTCTGCTCATTCTCATTCCTGTTTACCCATGGGGTAATCTTCTATTCTGTGAGAGACAAGCAAGCAGGAAAAATATTAATAGCTATTGTTCCCATTTACCACTGTACTCTAGAGCAGAGGTATTATTCCAAGAGAAGGGGCCATTGTTCCCTACCCCAGCTCTAGACAAAGATTCAAAACTTTTTCCCAGAGGAATAGGAAGTCCATAATAGAACAGAACTCTGAGATCTTCCATGGAAAATGCCTTTATTTGAAAAAGAGTGTGGTGAAGTTCAAGCCCAAAAGAATTCCCAAAACAATGGAAATTTTGGCAGTAAAGAATAAGAGCAATAGGCTATACCTTAGTCCATATAGTTTACCGGAAAGAATCAGAATGAGCCCTTCTAGAATTAGTATAAATCCCAAAGGCCAGTTCTTAAAAGAAGCCCAAATCTAATAGGATCAGATTATGGAGGAATCTGGGCCTCCCTGATGGTTCAACCAGTAAAGAATCTGCCTGTAGTGCTGGAGATGAGGGTTCAATCTCTTGGATTGGGAAGATCCCCTGGAGAAGGAAATCACAACCCACTCCTTCATACTTGCCTGGGAAATCCCATGGGCAGAGGAACCTGGCAGGCTACAGTACATGGGGTCGCGAAGAGTCGGACATGGAGTTGCAAGAGTTGGGCATGACTTTGCGACTAAACCATCACCACCAATGAAGTAATCTATGTCCCATGGCATCATCAAAAACAAAAGAATAATCAGCCTGAAATGAGTAAAACTAACTGGAACACCAGCAGAGGCAAACAGCTTAAATAAGAGCTCAGGGAAGGAGATACTCAAAGACAGTCATGCAAAAACCAGTCATCCCAGCATGATTGTGTGCATGCACAAGGTTGTAACCTTCGAGCATTAATACCAGAGACATTACAAAGAAGGTGAAAGAGATTTCAATGAAATGCTCAGAATATCAATGCTTCTAAATTGCACCTAAACATTTTCCAGGATAGACCATATGTTAAGCTACGAAACAATCTTCAACACACTTAAAAGTTTTGAAATCATACAAAGTATGTGCTCACACTACAAAAAAATGAAATCAGAAATAATTAACTGAAAGAAATTTTTGAAACACATGAATACCCTGATATTAAACAACACACTCCTAAATAACCAATGAACCAAAGAGGAAAGTACAAGGAGAAATAGAAAATATAATGAGATGAATAAAGATTGAAGGTACAGCATACCCAGACTGATGCGATTCAGCTAAAGAAATGCTTAGAGAGATATTTAAATGTGTAATCATCTACATAAGAAAGAAAAAAAGACCTCTAATCAGTAGTATAATCTTCTACCTTAAGACACAGAAAAAATTGAAAAAACAAAAAGCAAACTATGCCAAAAAAGGAAATTAGTAATGAAGAGTGTTGCTGTTTAGTCGCTAAGTCATGTCTGACTCTTGCAATCCCGTGGACTGTAGTCCGCCAGGCTCCCTTGTCCATGGGATTCTCCTAGACGAGAATATTGGAGTGGGTTACCATTTCCCTCTCCAGGGGTAGAACCTGCAGCTTCTGCCATGTCTACTGAATTGTAGGGAGAGGGATAAATTAGGAGTTTAGGATCAATGTATACACACTACTATATATATGATATAATCAACCAGGCCTTACTGTACAGCACAGGGAACTCTACTCAATATGCTGTAATAACCTATGTGAGAAAAGAATTTTGAGAAGAATGGATATATGTGTATGTATAACTGAATCACTTTGCTGTACAGCTGAAACTAACAAAACATTATAAATCAACTGTACTCCAACATAAAATAAAAACTGAATTAAAATAAAAAGGAGCTGAATCCATGGATGTCTAAATGTCTAGGAAGAAGCATAGTTTTTTGGTGCATAGGAAGCAAATGGATTGAACAGAGTTCCATGATTGAATAGTTTCCCCACTACTCTGTCACAAACTCTTGGAGCCACAGTGCCAGTGGGGCTCCCTGAGGTCTGAACAGGAGTGCCTGGGCCCAGATGGCTGGGCTTCTCAAGGAGAAGCTGGCACTGGCAGCAGAGGTGGTGAGGTAGTTTGGTGGGAGGGTGCTAGGATGCATTGATGACCATGAGTAAACTTGTCCAAAACTGCATATGACAATTTGCAGGGACTCCTAAAGAAAATAGGAGAGACTTTGCAGTGGGAAAAAAAAGACACTATGATTCGATCACTAGTGTTTATTATTCCCTTAGAGTAGTAAAGCTCGAGAACACTCAGGTGCAAAGAGAAATAGAGAAGTCAATCATCACCAGCAAATGTTTTCAGTGGGTTTTGTGGCAGAATCACTCACTCTGAGATCCTGGTTCAAGCTATGCACTTAAATGGGTTCATTTTAAATATATTTATTTATTTTACTTCTTTATTTGGCTGTGCTGGGTCTTAGTTGCATCACTCGGGATGTAGAGTTGCTGCATATGGGATCTAGTACCCTGGCCAAGGATTGAACTTAGGTCCTCTGCATTGGAAGTATAGAGTCTTAGCCACTGACCACCAGGATAGTCCCAAATGTGATTTTTAAAAGAAAGGTGAGCAGAGAAATGTCAGAAAAAGATCTTAAGAAACATCCTCATTCATTTACATTAATATATTTTTCTATAACCACTGAGACTCCAAACTTTTGATTTTTGGTGAATAAGAGTTGAGAAAGGGGAGAAAATGAATCAAATGAAGTAGAATGTGTCTCTAGAGATAAAGCCATATAAGTCATAGGATACAGATGAGAAGCTTTAAGTATTACTCGTAAGAGGACATTACTGTAGAGACATACATATTAAGTTCTGCTTAATTTAAAGATAGAGACATATTGGCACCGTTAAGGTCAATTTAATTAAAACTGGAAAATATCAGTGTTTGAAATTCTATATTTCATTTCAGTGGCCCTGATCACAAGCACTCTAGAAAAAAATTTTAGTCTATTTTCAGCAATATATTTTATCAATTATAGGTTTTGTTACTGTTAAAAGGTATGAGCCACATAATTTTGTATCTTTTGAAATCCCATTTTAAGCAAATTTTCTTTCTTTGTTCTACAATATTTAGCAGCAGAAAAACTTATTTTAAATATATGTCATATGTTAGATGAATCACTGAGTAATTTACACTACACTTTAGTTTCAAATATTTCCTTTTTTATATTGCCAGATTACTAAGAATAAGAACAAGACAACACTTTTCCTTGGAGCTGTGCTAAAGAAGCTAAATAAAATCAAGGAGTAATTTCTGGATTTAAAAGAGTTGCAGCTACTGAAATAGGTGGTGTAAAAGTGAATGGTATAAAATCAATATGAATCAAGACTTCCTTGACTTCATCAAGTTTATCACATAGCTTTACCTTCTAACACTTCCAATTCAGATTAGTCTGGAGAACACACTGAAGCACTGAATGGGTTATATAAGCCAAAAAAAGAGGGAAATTAGCATTTGGAGGATTTGTATAACCAAGGGGATAATATTGTTAACTGCTAAAATTTAAGGATTATTTAAAATAATAGAATATTTTTAAAATTTGATTCTTTCTAGAATTGAAAGCAAATCCTTTATAGTCTTCCTAGATGCTAAGTTTTACTAAACTAATGACCAAGTTGAGCAAAACTGGAAAAACATTTTTCTTTATCTATTTCTAAGAGCTGGAATAAGATAACAATGTTAAATACCAAGGAATGTTTGTAAAATGGAGAAAGTTCAAGCAATTGTTAAAAACATGGTAATATCCTCCTAGAAAATCAACCCTTTATTTGCACACAATTAGTATTTGAAGTAAATAAAAAGACAAAGACTAGAATGTGCCAACCATTTATTCTGTACCAACATGGGATCAAAGGAAATCAAAATGGAGAAATAAAATAAAATTAGAAGATACTGTTCAAAGCTTAAGAGTGTAATGATGTTATTGGAAGAAGCCAATGATCCTTATAAATTCTGATACCCTGGAAAAAGAATTTGAAATACTTGCAAAGCTGCAAGCAAGGACAAATGAAAGCAGAAAGCAACTATGTGTGTGTTTACTAATGAAGTCCAGGGCGGATTCCCACAGAGGCTTCTGCTCGTTTCACTCATCCTTTCATAAACTTCTATTAAGGGAACATTCTGCCTGTCTCCATGATAAGTAAGGTCAGACATAAAATAACGAAAGCACGTTTCTTCCCATAAGAATTTGTAGCTTGGTTAGCCATAAAAAGATCTGACCTGAAATTTGTGATATGGGAAGGATGAACTAGTTTCCAGCATAGAGAGGAAAAAGGAAACAGGAACATTGGGACCAAAAAGCAGTGATTATATCTGCTTAACTGTGATGAATTACAATAGAAATAAAACAATATTTTAAAGATTCAAACAATGCTATACTTCTGTTTTATAAATTAGGAAACTGGAACCAATGAGCTTACTTAATGTGATATATATGAAAGTGGAGCTCTGAGAGTCATCCCATGTTATTCTAACTTCAGAGCATCTCTGAGTTTCACTCTGAGCCTTGAATAATACCTGGAAGGAAAAAGCCAGCAAAGATAGAACAAAGGAAGGTCCTAGGACCGGAGTGAGAACCTCAGGTAAAACAAACAGCACTCCTGGCTGGCCCAATTTATGTAGGACAGGCCCAGGGAGAGAAAAACATATAAAAAGAGGAGCCAAAGCTCTCTCTCTCCCATGTGGGCCCTCTTCTCTTCGCGTCTTTGGGTCGACATGCCCTCACGCCTCGAAGATGGATTTTCGTGCTATTATTTAAATAAAATAGAGCTGTAACACTGATTTATCTAAGAACTATAGCACGGTCTGTCCAATACCTGAGAGCTGTGACAGACCGAGGTCGGCTCTAATGTCCATCACTCCAAGTCTTTGTCGTGACGAGGCAAAGAACCAAGGAGCATACACTCGCCTGACAGAACTGAACTATCAGAATGTCTTGAGGAACTTTCTTTCTTTCTTTTTTTGCCACACGGCATGTGGGATCTTAATTCCCTAGCCGGGGATCAAACCTGCACTCCTCCAGTGGAAGCGCAGAGTCTTAACCACTGGGCTGCCAGGGAAGTCTCTTACAGAATTCTCTGACATGAGTATAGTGCAAGAGAAAATAGAATGACCAGAAAGAAAGAATGGGAAACTAAAATGTGTATCAAATCTATTCAAGTACAGCTCTTATGATTAATGCCTCTTTTCTTGATTGAGTTGCTCAATTTGTTACAGTAGTACCAACAGAATTTACTGGCTTTATCTTTAAGGTGTTGATGTGATTTTTTACTGTGTCGATCTTGCTAAGCTGAAGCTATATTTTCCAAATTCTCGTCCTCCTATGGTTCTGGGTTAGTGTTGCCCAGAAGAGAAATAAGCAGGAGTTTGGAAGGCAGGAGTGAAGCAGTAAGCATTATACTGTAGGCAAAATCCAACACGTTGTTTCTGATTGGCTGGCTCGTCTCCGTGACACGAAGGAGCCACGCCCTCATTCCTGGTCATTCCTCATTACACTTCTCAGAGCTCTGGGCCAGGTGTGTGAGTGCAACCCTAGCATGAAAGGCAGCAACTTCTGCAGGTCGCCTATGTAGTAGGGGTTAGGTGCATTCAGAGTCAGACAAACTATGCTTGTGGGTTTCCGATTTTCCCTGAAGATTACAATTTATTTTTGCAGGTCTCAGTTTGTTCCTGATTTTCTTCTTTACACCGCCTGAAAATGGCCCGCTTTACTGAATTTAATTCAGGGCTGCTCATCAGCAAAAACAGAGATCACAGCACTTCAGAGACTGCTGCAGTTGCCCTTGTTATCCTATCCACCGACTACTCCCATTCAGAGCTTGATTTCCCCCATTTCTTCCATAATTCTGTAAGGTACCAAGCCTATTGTAAGTTATGTATTGTATGATACTTACCAGACCCTAACAGATATAGGCATGAAATGAAGAGGGTTCATTTTTTCTAATTTAACCAAGAGTTTGATTCTTAATTTTCTATTAGTCAAATATACTTCCAAAATGAATTCAAGAACTCACTTAAGTGCTATTTATAGTGCTTATATCAGTAATGGTAAAAAATATATTGGAGAGAAGATCATTAAAATAATACAAGTTGTATTTCCTTTCTTGGTCCAAGGACCATAGAATGAATGTGGTATATTTTCTTCTGATAAGGGCAGACTCTACTCAATAAAAATTTGGGTTTGACCACCCATCATATTATTTACCATATGATCTAACGATCCCACTCCTGGGCTTATCTTCAGAGAAAATTCTAATTTGAAAAGATATTTGCACCCCAGTGCTCGTTGCAGCACTATTTACAATAACTAAAATATGGAAGCAACTTAAATGTCCATAGATAGATAAATGAATAAAGATGATGTGGTATATATATATATATATGTGTGTGTGTGTGTAATGGAATAGTATTCAGCCACAAAAAAGAATGAAAAATGCTAATTGCAGCAACATGGATGGACATAGAGATTATTATACTAAATGAAGTAAGCCAGATAAAGACAAATATCATATAGTATGAATTATATGGGGAATCTTAAAAGAAATGATACAAAAGAACTTATTTACAAAACAGGAATAGACCCACAGACATAGAAAAGAATTTATGGTTATCAAAGGAGAAAAGGGAGGGGAGGAATAAATGAGGAGTTTGGGATTAACATATACACAATATTCACTTTGCTGTATACCTAAAACTAACACAACAGTGTAAATCTGTCAGGAAGCAGTTAACAGGAGGCTTCCCGTGTGCTGTTATGGATCCGTCAGGAAACCTTTGGCCCTTATTAATTCCTGAATATTCAGGAATTAAGAGGAGAGGCACACCTTTCCCGGGGCTGGGGCTAAGGAATTCAGGCGTTTCCTTTGTAAGTTTCTCATTATGGTGATAAGTACCCTCTTCTCTCTTTAATAGGGATCGCCTTGTGTTTTGTAAGTCTGGAAATATAATCTTTATCTTTGCTGAGAATAACTACAGTATATATGCCCACGCCATGTTGATTAAAACACCTTTGCTCCATCAGAGCTTTGGTCCCCGTGTCTGTCTGTCTGTCTTTCTCTTCCTCTCTTTCTCTTTATCTCTCTATTTCTGGCTGATTCCCTGGAGCGCGACAGTCGGCTGCGTAACCCAGGGAATATTAGCCTCTTTCCTTCTTTCACTTTCTCATCATCGACTCCGGACCACCAGGTTCCGGTCCATTAAAGGACCAACATAAATCAACTATGCTTCAATTTTTAAAAGGCAATCTATTATAGTTTTAATCTGTTCTTTGTTCTGTGGTTATCTGCTTTTTAGTGCTTCATTCCTTTTAGTGTATTAACATTCATATAATCTGGAAATGCAACTTGATAGAAAGATGTTTGACATGATAGGCTAGTCATTATTAGAACCTGGAGGCAACACCCATACCTTCAATCTGTGATGGCTTCATGAAGAATAAAGAAAATGACAACAAAGATACAATTGAAACAAATATCACATTCAACAGTATGTATTTTTTGTATGTATGCTCATTTAATCTCTACTACAGAACATTTAGAAGTTGATATTATTAATCTGTTTCAACACAATTTTTTTTTAATTTTTCTAAATCATCAGCTCATAAGTGGAAGAAAAAACATTTGAATGCAGATCTGCCTATTGTCCAAGGCATATTCTTTACCCCAAAATTCTCTGCTTCTCTTCAAAATTTACCTATCTTTTCTATCTTTCAAAACTCAACTTTTCTTTAAGTACATATGTTTTCTTTATTTTTACATCCCTGCATATAAATCATTTACTTAAACCCACATGAATCCTATTAAAGCCGTGAAAGATTAAATGTTGCTGTTGTTAGGGTTCCTAAGAGTAATATACAAACTGTTATGCATGACTACCTTATAATATTTTTTCCAAAAATATATTATATTTTGGACTGGGATGTTTTGGCCTTCATAAAAACAAAAGATAATCAATGACAACAAAACAGAGAAGCAGAGAGACAAGTTGGGTAGTCTGGGTCTTGAATTTATAATGGGATATTGATAGAGTTAAAACCTTTTGGAAGTGCTTTCTCAACCCAGCCAATTTGGAAATAGATAAGAACCGTCTCTGTCATGACATAACAGTACTTCACTTGTCAAACATTTAAAGAGCAAAATAAAGAGATACATGTGTTGGCTTTAGTCCCAGTATGAAACCAGTTTGCCCACTGATTACTAGAAGTACTTTTATAAATGCAGTCTGCTTACCCACTCATCCGTCAACATTAACAAGGCTTTGTTTCACTGAGAGGTTATGCTGGTTTGGGTTGGGGGAAAACAACCTATTCCATTTTTGCATTTCCAAAGTATAAAACAAAGATTAAGTATTGGAAACTATAACTTCTCTTTGATAATATGTCCATGAATCTATTTTCCCAAAATGCAAAAACCGTTGGTGATTTTGATGTCTCAGATTTAAAATTATAGAATATGAGGGAGAGAATATGTAAGAGAAAAAGCTACAAAGACCGAGCATGAGTGATAAATGATAAACATATCTTGTAATTTAACAATGGATAGCTATAAAGAAACCTGTCATACCTATTTCTCTTGCAGAGAAATTTTAGTCTCAATTAGGTAATTCAACATTTCTTCTTAATATAGCCATACTTCTTAATATAAAACAATAAAGTTCAGAACATAATAAGAAATAACTTGTTTTTTAGCATAATCTGATAATTCAGTTAATCTTTGTCTTCTTCCTTTAAAACATGTAAGAAGACTCCAGTTGAACAACTTATATTTATTCTATTAGCTCATTATGTGAAAGAAAAAAAGATTATTTTTTTCTTCTTGTCAGTATTATTGGAATTTTCTCTAGTCGGTGTACATTTCTTCTTCCATTATTTTATTTGTGGGTCTATTTGCATGCATGCACCTTTGTGTTTAACCTGTACAACTGAGTAGCTAGAATTTTAGGAGTTGTAATTTGAGACGGGGTATGAATAGAGCTGATGATATGCTTCACATATATTCCCACTATTTTTAAAGAACTAGCTTGCAACCTATGAGAGCAGAAATGCTAGATAAATATATACTTTAAATGAGAGGCCGCATATATCGAAAATGCAAATATTTTCCTCTGCTGTATGGAAAGTTCCTCTCAATTCCTTCACTAGGTACCAGTTCAAAAACAATGAGTTTCTTAAATCCCTTAATCTGGGTTAATGTGTTTCATTAGATGCTCCTTTCTTCTCAAAATTTATCTCAGTTCAAAAGAAGAGCTGGACAAAATTTGTAAGGCCTGTGGGGGAAACAATGTTATTGGGTTTGCACTGTGGCCCCTCCAGTGAACAGAGACCAGTACTGTTCTCATAAATGTATATTGAAACAATATTAAATGAAAAAAACAATCCACAGCTAATGGTATGATCTGTCCTAGAATTGAAATTTGCTCATTTTAAAAGAGAAAGACAAAAGTGCTGAGAGCAGACAAAGGAGAGAAAGGCTCTGTTCCATGTTACCAAATGAAGTATTCCCTGACATTAAACTATAAGAAGAAAACCTCAACTTTTGTGTTAATTTTGCTACTTTTGTATTTTGGAAAGGCATAAAGGCTCAGACTCACTTTCCAGCAAGAAAGATAAAGATGAAGGGGAAAAATGAGAAAGAGAGAGAGTAAATGAAAGAAGATACAAGAGGGGAGAGAGGGCTGGAGGGGAGGGAGGAAGCAAATGGATAGTCCAGGTTGACAAGGACTGAAAATGCTTCTCTTTCTTGGTGACTAGCTGGTCTCTTCTGACCTTATCATGGGTTGCAGAGTGAATCCTTCAACAACCAGAGCAGAAACAACTGAAGACTGATAATGATAGTGTTTTCCTCATGGCGTTGCTATAAGGTTTAAAAGATTTCCTAAAGTTCAAATTCCTAGCTAGTTTCTGGAACATAGTAAACTTACGATAAAATAACTCACTAAAACATGATTCATGTTTAGCTAATTGAAGACTTTGGAGATTTTTTTATCAATAGATATTAGATATCATTGTCATTGCCATTCTTGATGCTCTTATTGTTTTTATTGTTCCAAAGTAGTCAGAATGCTTGAAAGGGTGGGATTGTGCTCCTGATGCATTGCTGCAGTCATAAAATCACTGAGTGATAATGTGCAACATTTAACGTAAAAACTATAGCAATTAGTCTAAACTAGCTGACCAGGCATAATTTGCTGAGAACAAAAATACAAAAACAAAGAGAACCACAAATTAAAAAAATATATATCTATATCTATATATAGAGGTAGAGATAGAGATATGTTATTATATATGTACACCAACTACAGAAAATTCCAATAATACTGACAAGAAGAAAAAAATGATCTTTTTTTCCCTTCACATAGCTTATAGAATAAATATAAGTTTTTAAACTGGAATCTTTTTCTATGTTTTATCTTCTAGAACATAGGTGCTACAAAGGAGTTGATGATATATTTGAGCTTCCCTGATGGTTCTCTTGTAAAGAATCTGCCTGCCAATGTAGGAGATGCAGGTTCAATCCCCAGGTCAAGAAGACTCCTAGAGGAGGAAAGGGCAACCCACTTCAATATTCTTGCTTGGGAAATCCCATGGACAGAGGAGCCTGGTGTGCTACAGTCCTTGGGGTCACAAAAGAGTTGAACAGGACTTAGTGACTAAACAATAACAATATAATATTGAGCCTAAATATGAATTTTCCTCTTAGAGTTTTAAGAACCAACTAACTAGAGATTATGCAAATATATTAAAAATAGGAAGAGTTTTTTTCTAGTGTGTGTAGATTTTATTATCCAATATTAATAATAAGCACCAGTAATATTTGGTTGACATTAAATATAGGTAGTTAGAAATTACTGTTATTTCTATTAGAATATTTGCTATTATCTCAAGTTGAAGATCTTTTAACCATTCATTTAACTGAGAAAGGCTAAGTTGAAGGTAAAGAATCAATCATACATTTTTAGGTCTTGATTCCATTCTTTTTTTTTTTTTTTTTTGGCGGTTGTGCCCAGGAGGCAAGTGGGCACATGTCTCCTTAGTTCCCCAACCAGGGATGAAACCCATGCCTCCTGCAACAGAAGTATGGAGTCCTAACCTCTGGATCACCAGGGAACTCCTTATTTCATTGTAAATTTCCTTGAGTGAGACAAAATTTAAGTTTATAACTAAAAATTTTATGGTAAGTAAATAAACTACTTAGAAAAACAATTTAAATTAAAACAGCTGGATAATTCATAATTTATTTCTGAATGAAATCAACTCAACATGAAATTCAGTGGTAGTGGTGGTTTAGTTGCTTAGTCGTTTCTGACTCTTTGCAACCCCATGGACTGTAGGCCACTAGGCTCCTCTGTCCATGGGATTTCCCAGGCAAGAATACTGGAGTGGGCTGCCATTTCCTTCTCCAAGGGATCTTCCTGACTCAGGGATCGAACCCAGGTCCCCTGCATTGCAGGTAGATTCTTTATTGACTGAGCCACCAGGGAAGCCCTGAAATTCAATAGACAGATGTAATTTTGTAATTACTGAGACAAAAGTCTCAGTAATTTTGTCTTCAAAGCTAAATTCCTCCAAAAATGTATTTTTTCATAAAATTACTTGCAACTTTAAAAATATTTCTAGTAAAATTAAGTGGAAAAGCCATAAATATCTAATAAACAATGATATAAGAGTTTAAATTTGATGATTACATTTTGTCAAATATTTACTACTTACAGGTAACAGTTAATCAGGGTGTTAGGGTTTTTTAAAGGCCTAGGACACTGAATGACTTACATAGACAAAACTGTATCAGGTATCTCTGTACTATGATAGTATTCCTCAGAAATGTGGAAGTTCTGGTACTATTTTCTTTTCAAAGTAAATCTATGATCATATCTTGATACCCAAAACCAGGAATGTAAGCAGATATCTATAAAGAAATAGGAGCAGAAAGCTGGAAATGGTTCTTAATCCAACTTCTTTTTTTTTCCTACCGCGTGTGGCAATGTGAATCAAAAGAGTTCATTAAAAAAGAAAAATCTCAGCAAGCATTCTGATAACAGTTCATGCTACAGCTCTTTCATGTTACTAGAGGGAAATTGAAAAGAATTTGCCCTACATACTTAAAAAATTGAGTTTCTTTTGTGGCTGTACTCTGATTTTATTATTATATTTTTCTTTTGTAGTTGAAAAATAATCCTAGATTCTATCTTACATTCCAATTCCCAACCAGCAGCATTCTGTATTTAAAATGCCACTTGCACACTGTTATAAAAACAACCTCATATGTCAAACCACCTGCATAAAAATATTTGATGAAATATATCACCATCTAACTATTGTAAACTGATCAAAATTTTGGTATCAGTATTATGAGTTTTATTAGACAGAAAGTGACAGATGTTTTTACGTATTGAAAGTCAAATGTTAAAATATACATGTACAATAAAAACCTTAGTTAGCACTACATTGTATTATATTGTTGCAGCACAGTTGTATAACTTCATGTTTATTAAAACATGGTTTATTAAACAAATTTAATAAATGGCAAGTAACAGCTGCTGTAGCTACTCTAGTGATTCAATTTATAACCCTCTTCTTTAGCATATGATGTGGACAGAATTGCAGCCTACAGTATTACATATAACAACTTCTCTGAATGTGCCATGTATTACTTTTCACTAAGGAGACAAGGTATTTTAAAATGATATGGCTAAAAAGATTCAAGCCATGATCACCAAAATTCTTTTTATCTATCTAAAATACTTTAATCACCTGATAATTCAACTGGTGAAAGTCATCTAAATGCTTTTATCTTTTGTTTTAATGTTTGGGTTTGTTAATGGATGAGCTGAAAAAAGGAGGCAGCCAGTAAATCTGTCAGCATCAGAGTAGAGAATAATCAAGAGTTCATCAAAATGTGTTAACAGAGTAAGAAGCCAGAAAAGGGAGAAAAAATAAAGAGGGAAAGTCATACCCTCTCTGGAAGATGACAGACAAACATTCACATCACACTATGACCAATAAACTATGAGGAACATTTATTCCAATAGAATGAAACCCAGAGGAGAGAAGAACACCATCACTTCATAGCAAATAGAAGGAGAAAAAGTGGAAACAATGACAGATTTTACTTTTTTGGGCTCCAAAATCACTGTGGACAGTGACTGCAGTCACAAAATTAAAAAAATGCTTGCTCCTTGGAAGAAAAGCAATGACAAATCTAGACATCATATTAAAAAGCAGAGACATCACTTTGCAAAGAAAGGTCTGTATAGTCAAAGATATGGTTTTTCCAGTAGTCATGTATGGATGTGAGAGTTGGACCATAAAGAAGGCTGAGCGCTGAGAAATTGATCCTTTCGAACTGTGGCGTTGGAGAAGATTCTTGAGAGTCCCTTAGACTACAGGGAGATTAAACCTAAGGAAATCAACTCTGAATATTCATTGGAAAGACTGATGTTGAGGCTGAAGCTCCTCTACTTTGGCCACCTGATGTGAAGAGCCAGCTCATTGGAAAAGACCCCGATGATGGGAAAGACTGAGGGCAAATGAGAATGGGGCAACAGAGGATGAAATTGGTGGATGGCATCACTGACTCAATGGACATGAGTTTGAGCAAACTCCGGGAGATGGTGCGGGACAGGGAAGCCTAGTGTGCTGTAATCCACAGAGTCGCAAAGAGTCTAACATGACTTAGCGACAGAACAACAAGAGAAACTTGCAGGCTTCCCTAGCTGCTCAGTGGTAAAGAGGCCGCATGCCAATGCAGGAGCTTTGGTTCAATCCCAGGGTCAGGAAGGGCACCGGGAAAAGGAAATGGCAACCCACTCCAGCATTCTTGCCTGGGAAATCCCATGGACGGAAGAGCCTGGCAGTCTATAGTCCATAGAATCGCCAAAGAGTTGGACATGACTTAGCGACTGAACAACAACATACATTTATATGTATATATTATAAGCATTAATATCAAATTTTTATTAATTCTATAATTAATATGCAAAATATAAATTTTTAAATAACTTTAGTTTACTTAGCAATTTTTCTTGATTTTGTAAAAAAAACTAAAACCTTAAATTAGCAAATCATTGTGGGGTAAATGAATTAAAGAGCAGCAATACCAAAGAATTCTTTATATAGTAGTCAACCCTTATAAGTGATATGTTAGGTATATTTTATTTATTGCATTCTGTTTTTTTCTTTTTATTATTTTCCTTCTATTGCTTTATAATTTTCCTGTGATATAATTTTTAGCTTTCATCTTCTGTCTCTAGAGTGTATTTACAGGGTGTTTTTCATTTTATTAATAATTACATTTTCAGAAGTATTTATTATTTGAAGCTTTTATATTTTAGAGTCAAATGAAAAGCATGCTTTATATTACAACTAATTAGGTAAATATCAAGTTTTCCCTCAATCCCTATTGCTTTCACCCCACCTGTTACTTTTTAATGTTTTATTCATAGTATATTGTTCATATAATTTTGGAGAAATTTACATTTACCTTTTCTTTACAGTAATATTTATGAGTTATTTTATCTCATTTCTAGTTTCAATTATTTAAGTACACATAGACCACCTTTTTATACCGTGGCTTTCTCATTCTTACCTATACTTGCTAAATTTTTTTTGGTAAGGTTAAAAGACCATTCTATAGCTTTATACATTTAAAAATTGTGATTTAACTCTTGAATGTTAATCTTTTTCTAAACTTTATTAGTGTGGCTCTACTAATTTTAAGAAGTGGTTTCATCAAAAACTGAAACTATCACTTTTTTTTAGGTTTACACAAAAAATAGCAATTTATTACCTCACCAATTTTCATACCCTATTTTCCTTCTTTAAAAACTTTCTCCTTTTAAAACAAATCTTTACAAGTTTCTTCAAAAAGGATCTTTTAATAATAAGATTTATACAAAAAGTGTTTGTTTCTGAAAGATAGTGTGCTTCTGCACAGGTTCTAGTTGGGGGACAATTTTCTCTCATAATTCAAAGTTATCTCCCATTGTCTTCTGGCTGCCTTTGTTATTGCCCTTATCATTCTTGTTTTTTAACAAGAAATTATCACCTGATTGCTCTTTCTTTGTAGGCATTTCAGCTCTTCATTTTGGTGATTTTTAGAATCTTCTCTTTGATTTGATCTATCTTCTGAGTTTTATCATTATGTCTCTGGGTATAGATCTGTGTTTGTTATGCCTGCTTGCAAACCATCAAGCTTTCTGAAACTGAGGACCTATGTCTTTCATCAATACCAGAACAGTGTCAGTTGTTTTGTATTTTCAAAATTCCACCTATTCCATTCCCTTTATCCTCTTATTTTTGCTCATGTATATGTTTTATATGTATTTTTTACATTTTATATCAAAATATTTATTTCTCAGTTTCCTATCCTAGTTTTACTCTCCTTCACATTTCTCATCTATTGTCTCTATCTCCTATCTTAGGTTTTCTTTTTTTCAGATGTGTTATCCAGTTTACTCGCTCCTCGTCTTGTATATTTACTTATTTAGGGCCTTCATTGCTGTCCACAGGCTTTCTCTAGTTGTGGTGAAAGTGGGCTTCTCTTTCTTGCAGTGTGTGGACTTCTCATTTCTGTGACTTATCTTTCTGAGGAGCACAGACCCTAGAGCTTCAACTATTGTGGTGCATAGGCTTAATTGCTTCGGGGCATGTGGAAACTTCCTGGACCAAGGATCAAAACCCTGTCCCCTGCATTGGCAGGTAGATTCTTAATCACTAGACCACCAGGGAAGTCCTTACTTCCTTATCTTTGGCTTATCCCATCCACTGAATGATTTAAAGTTAGTTCTTACATTTTTAATTTCTTAAAGTTCTATTTGATTTTAATCAAATATGCTGGATCACATTGATAGATATTTATTTTTCATCATAATTTTTATTTTCTTTTTTTCATAGTTTATTTTAGCAACAAAAAAGTCCTTCTTATCTATGATAGTATATTTTGCTAATTTTGATGATCATTTTTTCTCTTGTGTATTTAAAGATGTTTGATTATTAGTTTATGTTTCCTGCCATCTTATTAAAGGAATTTTGAGGTGTCTGCAATTAAAATGCACCCCCTAAAGAAAACTTTAGTTTTCTTGTGCTAATATCCTAATAGCACTTAAAGAAAAGTGAAAGTGTTAGTTGCTCAGTCATGTCTGACTCTTTGTGACCTCATGGACTATAGCCCACCAGACTCCTCTGTCCATGGAATTCTCCAGGCAAAAATACTGGAGTAGGCTGCTACTCCCTTCATCAGGAAAAGAATTTAAACATGGGGACAATTAAAATGTATGTTTTAAGTTGGACTTTTTCTGGCCACAAGACATTTTCTTGCTACAAGACTTTTTCTTGCCCTAAATTCAAGTGAGAGTAAGCTTTTCTTTAGAGATTTTCAAATGAAATTTTTTCTACTCTATAAAGGCCAAGATAATTATAGCTCACACTATTGCCCTTTGTAGAGTTTTGTGGGTTTTTTTTTTTTCTTTTTTAAATCAGTCCACTGTGAATGTGGACTCTCAGTGGTTCCAACAGGAATGAGCAATTGTGTCATAATAAGCGCAAGATTCTCTTTGCCCCAGTGGAGTTAAAGTTTATCACTTCTGAATAATTTCTTTTCTTTGACATCACCTCAGGTATGTATTTAGGAAGATGAATCTGCCTCTGACGGTATATCTAGGTGTATTCCCCAAAAAGAAGTCTCTCTGATCATTTAGTATACAGTATTTTTAAAATAGTAAATTAATTTAGTTCTTAGTATGCAAAACTACTCCCATATTTTTCTCTTTATTTATCTCCTAATTATTGACTTCACGCTTTACTAGGTTTATCAAGATGAGTCTATTTCATTAAACTGTCATTCAACATGAATTGGTAAGATAAAGTTTGGAAAGAATTTTTTTTTAACTCCAAATAAGAGTAGTTTTTATAGGCTTAAAGAAGACAGAAGTTTACCTCTGTTATGTAACATAGGCATTCTAAGACAGGTATGCTGGCTTCAATATCATCAGGGACCTAGGATTCTCCACACCAGATTTCTACTTCACAGTCCAAGATGGCCGTGTTAGCTTCAACTATCACATTGGAACTAAACCCAACAGAAAAAGATAACATTGGGACCCTGCCTTTGTCATAGGATATATACACTAACTCTACTCATATGACATTGGCCATGACCAGAAAACTGTCACATTACAACACTTAGCCTCAAGGTGTTAGAAAATACCAGCTTTATGCTAGCTAATCTTGTGCCTAATTTATATTCAAAGATCCTATTAGTGAAGAATAATACATAGAAACTAGGGAAGAACCATCACTTTCACTCCCAAATAAGCAATTCCAAAGTTGTCCCCAATTGCTGTACCCAACTTCAAGTCCAGGATGCCTAGGGATGTTCATTTCTTTCCATCAAGCTAGGATTTGACTTTTAATGGGCTAGTTATTTATACAACTGTGGAAAAACATAAGAAGAATAATCATAAAATTTTCCAAATATTAAGCAATTAACAGGTGGTGGCACAGTAAGTTCTTAAGCTTGTCCAACTGGCAGCCCCTGATTCAACTTTCTGAGGAAAACTCCTTTGTATTCTGTAGTCACAGTCTCTGTTCTTGGGAGGTTGTCCCCTGTCCAATAGCCTCCAAGGCCCCACCTGAATATGCCCTTAGAGTTTTCAGAGCTACAGATGGTGCAGATTCGGGAGCCCTTTCAAAAGCAGTAAAGTAATTAGCTTCCAACTAATAAAAATAAATGGGAAAAAAAATTAAAAAAAAAAAAAAAGCAAGTTGATTTTAAAGTTTGAATTTTCACAAATTTTGTGATTTTTTTTTTTTTTTTTTTTTTGGTAACAATAATGCCCCGTTAGAAGACTTTGATGTGTTTGCTTGGTTTCATGTACAAGAAAGCATAGCCAAATGTTTTTGCCTAGACATAGTTTTTAACCCTAAAAGTTGATTTCATATATACTGGCTCCTGAACCCTTCTCTTGCATGTGTACTAAGTCACTTCAGTCATGTCTGACTCTTTGCAAACCTATGGACGATAGGCCACCAAGTTCCTCTGTCCATGGGATTGTCCAGGCAAGAACACTGGAGTGGGTTGCCATGACCTCCACCAGGGTATCTTCCCGACCCAGGGATCAAACCTCCATTTCCTTCAGCTCCTATTTTGTGGATTCTTTACCACCAAGCCACCAGGGATGCCCCAAACCTTTCTCATCTCACGTTTGTGTTTTTTGTTTTCGTTTTTGATTTTTTTCCCAAAGAAGCTGCATCCCTTAGTTACAAAACAGTAGTCTTGGGTAGAAAGACAAAACACTGACTTTGTCTCTCCCTTTGGGAGAATTGCATAAGGGGAAAGAAACTCTTAACCAGTGAAGGTACCTATCTGCTGCTGCAAACTGCAACTAGAGAGCAACTAGGAAGAAGGGAGGAGTAGAGAATATTTTCTGCGGTCTCTTCCCTTAAGGTTTCAAGGACTGTACATGTCACTTCCACTTCATCGTATCAGATAGAACATATTCATATGACTATACTCACCTTTAACGGAGCCAGTCAAAAGGTCACTTTATTTCTGGCAACCATATGCCAAAAGAAAGCTTGGGGGTTTTACTACAATGTAAGTGAGGAGAAAAACATTTAAAGAGCAGTATCTGCCCTCGGATGACTTCTTTGTTTTTAGCCCAAATAAGAGATTGGGTCATGGAGCTGATGCCTGAATTCAAGCCCTAGATCTGCTATTTCTAGTAACCTCTGTCAAGTTTGTTTCAAATAAGGATAATGTTATTGCCCTATGCTTCAGAGTTGTCATATGGATAACATAACATTAACAAAATGCTGTACAAGGTACCTAGAATAGTCAAATTCATAGATTCAGAAAATACATTGGCAGATGCCAGGGGCTGAGGTGAGGAGGTAGGGAGGGAATGGGGATTTAGTGTTAAATGGGGAGATGGTTTCAGTTAAGGAAAGTAAAAATTTGGAAGATGGATGATGGCGAGAATTGAGCAATGTGAATGTCCTTAGTGCCATTGAACTGCACAGTTAAATATGGCTAAAATCATGTTTTATATTATGTGACTTTTACCACCACAACAAAAAACATTAAAAAATTATGTCAGCAGAGTGTCTAGCACTAACTACAGAGCTCTAGGAATATTTTTTTTATTTTTATTTAATTGGAGGCTAATTACTTTACATTATTGTGGTGGTTTTAGCCATACATTCACAAGAATCACCCATGGGTGTACATGTGTTCCCCATCCAGACCCTCCTTTCTACCTCCCTCCCCATTCCATCTCTCAGGGTCATCCCAGTGCACCAGCCCTGAGCACCCTGCCTCATGCATTGAACCTGGACAGGTGATCTATTTTACATATGACAATATACTTGTTTCAATGCTATTCTCTCAAATTATCCCACCCTCGCCTTCTCCCACAGAGTCCAACAATCTGTTCTTCACATCTGTGTCTCTTTTGCTGTCTCACATACAGGGTCATCGTTACCATCTTTCTAAATTCCATATATGTGCATTAATATACTGTATTGGTGTTTTTCTTTCTGACTTACTTTTCTCTGTGTAATAGGCTCCAGTTTCATCCACTTCATTAGAACTGATTCAAATGCATTCTTTTTAATAGCTGAGTAATATTCCATGCTTTCTTATCCATTTGTCTGCTGATGGACATCTAGGTTGCTTCCATGTCCTGGTTATTGTAAACAGTGCTGTGATGAACATTGGGGTACACATGTCTCTTTCAATTCTGATTTCCTTGGTGTATATGCCCAGCAGTGGGATTGCTGGGTCATATGGGAGTTCTATTTCCAGCTTTTTAAGGAGTCTCCACACTGTTCTCCACAGTGGTTATACTAGTTTGCATTCCCACCAACAGTGTAAGAGGGTTCCTTTTTCTCCACACCCTCTCCAGCATTTATTGTTTGTAGATTTTTTGATAGCAGCCATTCTGACCAGCGTAAGATGGTACCTCATTGGGGTTTTGGTTTTCATTTCTCTGATAATGAGTGATGTTGAGCATATATTCATGTGTTTGTTAGCTATTTGTATATCTTCTTTGGAGAAATGTCTGTTTAATTCTTTGGCCTGTTTTTTGATTGGGTGGCTTATTTTTCTGGAATTAAGGTACAGGAGCTGCTTGTATATTTTTGAGATTAATCCTTTGTCAGTTGCTTAATTTGCAATTATTTTCTCCCATTCTGAAGGCTGTCTTTTCACCTGGATTATAGTTTCCTTCGTTGTGCAAAAGCTTTTAAGTTTAATTAGGTCCCATTTGTTTATTTTTGTTTTTATTTCCATTACTCTGGGAGGTGGGTCATAAAGGATCCTGCTGTGATTTACATCAGAGAGTGTTTTGACAAAGGAGGCAAGAATATACAATGAAGAAAAGACAACCTCTTTAACAAGTGGTGCTGGGAAAACTGGTCAACCACTTGTAAAAGAATGAAACTAGAACACTTTCTAATACCATACACAAAAATAAACTCAAAATGGATTAAAGATCTAAATGTAGGACCAGAAACCATAAAACTCCTAGAGGAAAACATACTAGAAATATTAGGTAATTAAGCTAATTATGATGCTTATAATAATGATGATAATTATTGCATGGTTTGTCCCATATCCTTTAGATTTACTTTAAGATACAGTGGGATGAAGCTGAAAATAACATTTCCTGTCAATCCCCTATATCTATATAACCAGTAACTACTATGTACCAGGTACTGTTTGAGTCACTGAGTTGAAGCAGTGAAGAAAACAAAGATCCTGTGCTAATGGAACTTCTGACAGTCATCTCTATTGAGCCTCATTTCCAATGGGATGACACCCCAGTCCTCTGGGTAGATATAGTAAATGAAAAACTATAATTTTCTAGCATGCATTGCTATCAAAGATTTCCCTGAAGTCACATGCCTGCCTTTTCTCAAGGAACTGTACTCCCAGAATAAGCCAACAGTTTACCTGATTCTTCCCTTAGTTATCTAAAGGGCCTCTTATTCTTTGCCTGGATTTACAATTATTTTCATAGGTTAGAAACACAAGTGATGCTCACCCTGTGTTTTTAAGCCTGATCTATATGGTGAAGAAGGTATTCAACATCCTCCTACCTTATTCAGGAAGACTCAAAGTGCACTTTGTGATCAAATCTTGGAAGATTATTTTCAGCCTATATTTGTTTGCCTTATAAATACTGTTGAATCACCCAAGGTTTTACCAGTCGGTGTTTTGCCAGTCTTTACTTTCTATAGTTTTAAAATTTTGTCTCCCTCCAGAAGAATTTTAATTCGAATTTTAGAGAAAACAATGTGGCTCCATTAAAAAGACACCATTTGAATCAGATTGCCATCATTTTCAGATAAAATATTAAATATGTTAAAATCTTGACTACTCATTTGACTTCATTTTCTTCCTATAATATTTTAGCATGTCTCATTTGTTTTTTAACATTGTGAAGAAATTCTAGCCAAACTTACTTATGCAGCAGCCTTAACATGTAGGTAATTTTATCATTTAGTTGAAACATTCTTTCCAAAATATGACAATATGTTTCTTAATATACCCACTATATTATATTCATATTATTAAATTTATAACTTAATTACAAGCTTACCTAACCTCTAAAATATAGAGTTTTTAGATTATTTCTGACTTCAAGCACATTTTTAAAATGAGAATATTGTCTATTGAAGGTATGACTTTATGTAATAAAAAATAATTATGTGATATTTACTTGAGTCTTGCAACCCAAAGTCTCATTCCCAAGGATATCAGGACCAAAATAAATTAGAGCAATAATCACTATAAATCTAGGGATCATTCTGTAACATTGGACAAAAGATAAAAAACAAACTGGCTTTAAAATTAGATTCAATGTTGTGTGAAAGGAGAAGGTTGGCACTCCCCTTGACAAGGATGGAAGAGGCCTGACAATATGCATATGGCTAAGGCACTGCAACCTACTATGTGACATCAACCACTGTTTTTATTGGGGTTGACATATACACATCACTATATATAAAATAGAAAACTAATTAGAACCTACTGTATAGCACAGGGAACTTTACTCAATACTCTTGATGATCTATATAGGAAAATCTGAAAGAGAGTTGATATATATATATGCATAACTGATTTCATTTTGCTATATACATGAAACTAACACAACATTGTAAATCAACTGTACTCCATAAAAATATATATATACCAGAACACACTCAACAGTTAAATAAATGAGAAATGAACCTTTAAAAAGTAAAAATAAATGAAATAAAACTAAATTTTAAATAAAATGCAAAATAATAGCTTATAAAGGGTGTTAGTTATCTACAGAATTGTGACTTATTTTATAGATGTAGAATACTTCTTTTACCTTGAGTAAATAATGCAAAAGTAAAATGTTCAAGGTGTGTGTCTTTCGAAAAGATTGGCTTTGAGGAATTTTAATCACCAAAATCTATATCTCAAGCTGAAACACAAGCAATATTTTCCCATTGGGAAATAGGAAGATTCATATTGTAATAATTAGTAATTTTTATCAAAAGAGCTGGAATCCAAGCCCCCTTAACTGTCTGTTTGTACATCTTTTAGATGTTAGGGAAAAAAAAAAAAAAGGAAAGAATAGAACATAAACAAGAATTCTATTTTTATGCAGCTATATTCATTATATCTCTTAAATATTCAAGAGGGCATGCCAAGTAAGCAGAGGGATATATGAATTGGAAATTCTGTGGTGAGCTCAGGTGTGAAGATACAAATTTAGGAGATATTGGCATGTGTATGATATTTATGACCTTTGGACTAAAAATAGATCACCTAGGAAAAAGTAAAGATAGCAAAAAATTTGACTGTACTTTAGATTAAACTTACTTTGTTGAACACATTTATCTCTGTTTTCTTTTAAAGCCCCACTAAATAAGGGTAATGTAATTAAAATTCTTTCTCTCTACCAAGACAACACTATCAAGAGATAAACAGCAAGTGGCAAGTGCAAGTGTGGTCAATAACTTTGGGACGATAGCACTTGAAAGAGGTAGGAGGCTGGGAAACTGGATACTAAGTGTTGTAAGGGTGAGGTCAATAAGAACAATTTATTCCTCTAGAAAACTCTAGGAAAAGTATCACAAAAATCATTTACTACAAAATTTACAGGTGAGGCAGCAAGTTGAAATAGGAAGACTGTTGAAATTCTTCTGAATAGAAGAGCAACTAGAACTTCACATCCTGGGACTTCCCTGGAGTTCCAGTAGTTAAGACACCGTGATTCCACTGCAGGGGCACAGTGGGGAACTAAGATCCTGCTAGCCATGCAGCTTGGCCAAAATAAAATAAGTGACTGGGAAGTTGTTAAAATACAATTTAAAAAAATTAACTTCACAACACTTCCTCAGCCTGTTCTAGAAAAGTTTAACTAGGAAGCTACATGAATTAGAGAGGGCTTGGTTAGTACACATACCATCTTGCATTTCAGAAGGTGAGAAGCTAGAAAATCCCTCTGCTAGACTTTCTTGCAGTGGAGGTTCATAGTAAAGGCCAAAGCTGTCCTGCTTCTTCACCTCTGATGACACACATAGACGGAAGAAGTTAGTGATTTCCCAAGGCTGCTAACTAGCTTCCATGTCCAGTCACTGGCTGTGTGAATGCCATGTTTGCCCAGGAGGTACAGATGGTTCTAGAATTAACAGTGAAGTGGCCTCTTGATTCCTGCTTCTTGATATTGCAATAAGGTCTCTGGGCTCTGTTTTCCTGATCCCAGGATTATGTTAGAGAGTTTAGTCCTGGGGTCAACAGGACCAGTGATAAACCCCTGATTTCTAACCTTCTTAAGAGTAACAGATATCGTGCATCCTTTCACAGGCTAGTTCTGTAGTGTTTTCCTAGGGATCATTTTTGAGAACCTTACCTGGAACTACTTCTCCAATCTCCCCAATGTATTTTTCTAAACAAAAATTTTTCTTTTCTGTGTTAAATTCCTTCAGTTTAAAAAGGCCAGAGAAATTTCCCTTATAGATAAAGTAGTTGGAAAGATGCCATACTTCAAAGAGGAGGTTTACAGAATGTCGAGATATAGGATGGTCAGACTCCCATTCTTACCCCATTGGCTCCATTTCTTTCCAAGTATAATAGAAAGCTGCAAAACCCTCTTTACTACTAATGCACAGGCATACAAACATTGTGTGCATACACACACACACACACACACACACACACAGAGTTATGTTTGTTTTCTGACAGAGTACACTACAGTTTCCCAGTTGATGATCCATGCATATGTACAGAATCCAACTGGCTTTTAGTAACTTATCCTTAAGCATGAATTGACAAACAAAAATGATCAAATATTTGAGCAAGCCTTCTACATGTAAGGCTTTCCATGTGGCACAGTGATAAAGAATCCACCTGCCGATGCAAAAAGACACAAGAGACAGAAGTTCAATCCCTAAGTCAGGAAGATCCCTTGGAGGAGGAAATGGCAACCCACTCCAGTATACTTGCTTGTAGAACCCAATGAACAGAGGAGCCTGGTGGACTACAGTTCTTGCGGTCACAAAGAATCAGACATGACTAGCTATGCACAAACCTCACCATCTACATGTAAGACAGAGATTTAAAAAACAAAAAAATTAGGGAAGAAAGAGAGAAAGGAAGGAAGCGGGGAGGGAGAGAAGAAAGACATGATGTGTGATTCAGAAGAATATTTCAAAAATAACTAGGGGACTTCCCTGATGGTCCAGTGTTTGGGGGACTGCCTTGCAATGCAAGAAGCACAGGTTCAGTTTCTGGTCAGGAACTGGGGTCCCACATGCTGCAGAGCAGCTCAGCCCTCATGCCACGACCGCTGAGTCTGCACTCTCTGGATGCCATGTGCCACAACTAGAGAGTCCATGTGTGGGAACGAAAGATCCCGCTTGACGCAAGGAAGATCCTGTGTGCAGCAACTAAGACCTGATGCAGCCAAACAAATAAATAATTGTAAAAAAAACTATAATTAATTACTGCTGTACTGAAGAGCAGAAGTATCATCCAGACAACTAATGTTTAGAGTAGGCTTTCAAAAGAAGCAGCCGTCAACACTCTGAAGGAGCTACCATTAACTGAAGAAGAAATTTAAGAAAGCGTGTCATAAAATGTGGAGCAGAGATTTCCGTGTTGGCCAAAACACATTTTCTTTTCCTTCTGGGCACAAACTAGAGCACATTTCCCAGAGCCCTTGCAATTCATGGCGACTGTGCCTTAGACCCACAGCGGCATGTGGTCTGGGAGTCAGCCCCTATAAAAACCATCCGTGCTTGCATCCATGCTCTCTCTGGGGCCTTTTTTCCTGAACGGTGACATCCAGAATGGGTCCCTGCATGAATGTGTGCAGCAGAGCCGTCTCTCACCACTGTTTGGACTTGATGCAAACAAGGACTAAATAAATCCATTTGATTTTGTGGTTGATATTTTATAGCAGTTAGCTTAACCCAACTGATTCGGAAGTCAAGTAAAGTGATCAATGAGACTACCCTTCCAAATTAAGCTGACAGAGAAAGTGAAGCAAGTCTCAATGGTTGGGTGCACTGCAGAAAGGCAAACTATTATAACATTAGTCTCTTTTCTTCACCTAATTTCATCCCCTTTGTGTATCTTCCCCTTTATTAGACTCACTTTAAGAAGGAGTTCACAGATATACAAGCACCACAGGGTACCTTATTCCCTTCATTCAAGTGCTGTGTTCTGAAAGTGGTATGCATGCTAGCAGCAGATTCTTCTGGGGACAGTGACTCCTGAAATATCAAAAGGCACTTAGAATGAAACAGCCAGCTGCAATTGCCAAATGTCAGATTCTGTTACAAAGCTGTTCCAGCAACCTTGCAAGGAAGAGCCTGACCTCAGCATAAAGCACCTGCCCATGCTGACCAGATAGCATAATAAAGAAGGCAGAACATTGTGGAAACATGTGTGCCTATGTTTGCACAGGCTTGCAAACATGCTCAACAATTGCCTCTCTAACCCTCCCAGGACACCAAGTATTGAATTTAACTCAGGTTAAATTTACATGTAACAACACAGAGGATGTTCCAGGTTGTTTTCCTTGCTCCATCAGTGTTCTCACACTCATCTCAGAAACTTGGCCTGAGAATCAGTTTTCCCCAAAGTAATCCCAAGAATCTTCAAGCAGGGATACCATTTTGCCAGAAGTCATCTTCTAAGTCTGAGAAGAGTTAAAACTAAACTTCAGAACTCCTGAATCTTCTTTATTTGATTAAACATTACCATCATCTGCTAAGTACACACACACACATACATGCACACACCCTGGCAATACAGTTATGGTAGAAGGAGAGTAAATGGAGAATAAAATGGTTTGGCTTTACTGCTAACAGTAAAGAATCAAATGCATTCTGATCTTAGTCCTAAATAACAACATGATTATTATCTACTAAACACAGTGAAACAAAGAAGTCTATGATGATGATTTTGCAAAAGTAGTATGAGGTAATGAGGAACACAGGAGGCTATTTAGACAAATCCAAAATATTGACTGATGTGTCCTAATATTTTCAAGATTCTTCATGTACACAATGGAATGTTACTCAGCTATTAAAAAGAATGCATTTGAATCAGTTCTAATGAGGTGAATGAAACCAGAGCCTATTATACAGAGCGAAGCAAGTCAGAAAGAAAAACATCAATACAGTATATTATCATATATATATATATATATATATATATATGGAATTTAGAAAGATGGTAACAATGACCCTCTATGTGAGACAGCAGAAGAGACACAGATATAAAGACCAGACTCTTGGATTCTGTGGGAGAAGGCAAGGAGGGTGGGATGATTTGAGAGAATAGCATTGAAACATGTATGTTACCATATGTGAAATAGATTACCACTCCAATTTCTTTGCATTAAACAGGGCACTCAAAGTCAGTGCACTGGGACAACCCAGAGGGATGGGGTGGGGAGGGAGGTGGCAGAGGGATTTGGGAAGGAGGAGACATGTACACCTATGGCTGATTCATGTCATTGTATAGCAAAAACCACTACGGCATTGTAAAGTAATTAGTCTCCAATTAAAATAAATTAATAAATTTTAAAAATGAAATAAAACAAAAAACATTCTTCCATAAGAACTATAGGATGATTCAAGATTCATGTTGCTCGGACTGTCTTAGGTTCCATTTCTGAAGTATCTTTAACACCACGAGTCTTGTCAAAACTACAGCTACACATATATAGTTAAATGGGTGTTTGAAGAGAAGGGTTAATAGCAAGTCTAAATTATTTTTCTGTGGGAAGAATGACCTCAGAATTACCTCTCTTAGCATTTTTTCCCTGGAAATGTAATGTTTTAAGTTAAATGTAGGACATAAGCACTGTCACTAAGAAATGATGTTTATTGCAAAAATGATTCAAATTTGATCAACTGTATTTGGGCTTGCTAGGCTGAGAGTGAGCTATTAAAACCTGTTGATGCATAGACCTCAGATTATGTGTGAGGCGGACAACTTTTCATCAAATTGTTCCTTGGGGGACATAAAAACTTTGTTCAAGGATGTTACAAGATACTAGTCCAATGTCGAGTGAGCCTAATCAAATTCAGGACAGTTTCTGCATCAACCCACGTGGTTTCATACTTTACAAAACAACTGATGCTTGGGTGGCCTGTACATTATGTTCTTAAGTATTGTAAGGATATCTTTTGAAGACAGCATTCCTGTAACTGTCAGTCATGTTGGGATTCTTGCCCATATCTTTGTACAAAACTAAAGTGAACATGGTGTCAGATTATGGACCACAGTTATGTGAAGGGGAATGCCAAGCCATATCTGCAACTCTCTCCTATGTTATGTAGAGCAGGTGTGAAAGTCATGCAGTTTTTCTTTTTATCTGTGCTATCATTATTTGCTAGAGTAAATGACACAGATGGTTTAAATGTTATAACAACATGTCCAGTAATAATTAAACTGTATCTTCACATTCTGAGCAATGAATGGTATTTCTAATTTAACTTATGTTTGCAAATGTTTATTCTTGCTAAAGATATATAATTTGGGGGGGATTAAAAAATACTCCTATAAATGCTCCATGATTTAAAAATGTATTTTCTCTTCATTTTTTACTTTTTGTGTCTTTAATAAATACATAACTGCATTTTAAAACACTGTGTGGTAAGCTAGTCTTTTTTAATTCACAAAATTTTATTTAAGATTATTTCTTCATTTATTACAATTTTGGTTACAGTATGATTTATAAGCAAATTATATATCATAGTTTTAAAAGATTTATGTATTGCCTTTTAACTATATAAAGATTTTCTTTATTATCTACTTTATTCTTTACATATGACCATGTTAAACCAAGAACTGTATACCTTAAGGTTGATGACATCTACCAGAATTAGCTGGCTTATGCTGGATAAAAATGCTGGCCTATTTTTCAATAGGACTTCTCTGGTGGCTCAGATAATAAAGAACCTGCCTGCAATACAGGGGACCCAGGTTCAAACCCTGGTTCAGGAAGATGCCCTGGAGAAGGGAATTGCAATCCACTCTACTATTCTTGCCTGAAAAATTCCATGAACAGAGGATCTTGGGGGAATACAGTCCATGGGATAGCAGTTTGACATGACTGAGAAACTAACAAACGTTTGTCAATAGAGGCCGGAAATCTCACTTAAGACGTGGAATCTGCAAACATCGACAGCCATGATAGAATCCACTGAATTTTAAATGGTGTCCTTTGTCCTCTTTCTCCATTAGTTAAAATTGAAATTAACAAACACCTCTATCTCTAGCTTAGTAGGTTAGGGCCATGGTCATCCATAAGCTCTCACAAATACACATGTCATACCACTGGGTTCAATGTCACAGAGCATGTGAGCAGAAATGACTGCCCACTTCAGGTTTAATCTTAAGGCATGCTTTAAATTTTTGTTCTTCCTCTATTCCCACTTTTGAAAGGTTGTTGCGGAACGGTAAGACGTCGGGATTCTTGGCCTCCGGAGGAGACGAATTCAATCCGGGGCCAGAGACGAGGCTGGATCGCTCAGAGCTTTTGTGTAACAAATTTTTATTAAAGTATAAAGGAGATAGAGAAAGTTTCTGACATAGGCATCAGAAGGGGGCAGAAAGACTACCCCCTGCTAGTCTCCAGCTGTCTGTTAGATAGTCACTCGCAGTCTGTTAATGAAAAGAAAGGAATGTCTTTAAGATAATTCATCCCAGGCCATAAAACGATTGACTTGAATCTTGTGGAAGGGCAGATTACCACACAAATAGTTTCATTTACATAGATTAGGGGAACAATATCTGAGTATAACATACTGGTTTGTCAAGTAGTTTGAGCCATTTGGCAGGACCAACTTGAAGACAGAGTCTGGGGTACATTAACATAGCTTAGGACAAACATTTCCATAAGAAAAACATGTATTGTTTAACTCAAGGTTTTGAGAATAGTTAGCTTCAGGTGAAACCAGGTGTCATGGCAACACAGCATTTTAAGAGAAACCTCCTTTTAAATTTGTATAGAGAAAGAAAAAAAAAAAATTCTAGTTTGTTTCTTCCTGCCGCTTAAGAGAGATAAAAATGTCTGGCACTTGTAGCCTATTTCCTCCTTTTGGAGACCCCTGGCCTTCCTGCCTGTTACCCTCTCACTTTCCTATGCTAGATCAGAGACATGGCAGTGTCCTAGCTTCTAGTATATAAGTTAGAGGAAAGCAGAGCAAAAATTTGTGCTCTATGGAGCACAAGGAACCTGTGTCTCGAAAAGCCAAACATCTTGCCAGTCTGGACCACTGATCTTGAACTGATACTGAGAAGGAAGCATTTCAAACTCACTTAAGCCAATTCATTCTGAGAACTCTGCGCTACTACAGAAAACAATTACTTTGACTAATACTGTAACTCATTTAATACATACTTTAAAAGTTTGTGATGGAAATAATTCTAAAAAAAAACTTCTGGTGTGTAAATTGACATGATAGGCTCATATTTCCAGTCTAGCCCTTACCTCCACACCAGTTTCATCTCCTTGATGCAGTAATACCAAACTACAATATCTCTCTGAAAATACATAGGATTGGGATTTTAAATATATTGTACTCAATGCCTGAAATGGGCTTTTACCACTTTCTGTCTATTGAAGTCCTATTTATTATTCAGGGATTCCCTGGTGGCTCAGATGGTAAAGAATCTTCCTACAATCAGGTTCAATATCTGGGTCAAGAAGATCCCTGGAGAAGAAAATGGCAAGCCACTCCAGTATTCTTGCCTGTAGAATCCCATGGACTGAGTAGCCTGGCAGGGTACAGTCAACAGGATGGCAAAGAGTCTGACACAACTAAGCAACTCACACTTTCACTTTCTTTATTATTTAAGACTAACCACCAACATCTATTATATCATCAGACTTTCCCTTAAAATTATAATGTGACTTAAATGATAAATAATAAAATGACAAATTTTAAGACTATCCCAACATCATTGATTCATTGAGTCTTTTGTTAAATTATTTGTTTATTTTACTTTACAACATTGTATTGCTTTTGCCATACATTGACTTGAATCAGCCACGGGTGCACATGTGTTCCCATCCTGAACCCCCCTCCCAACTCCCTCCCTATCCCATCCCTCTGGGTCATCCCAGTGCACCAGCCCCGAGCATCCTGTATCATGCATTGAACCTGGACTGGTGATTCATTTCACATGTGATAATTTACATGTTTCAATGCCATTCTCCTATATCATCCCGCCCTCTCCCTCTCCCACAGAGTTCAAAAGACTGTTCAATACATCTGTGTCTCTCTTGCTGTCTCGCATACAAGATTATCATTACCATCTTTGAATATATATATATATTTAGCTTGCACTGTCATACCCTGGGTGTCCTAGGTGGAGCTAGTGGTAAAAAAAACTGCCTGCCGATGTAGGAGACATAAGAGACACTAATTTGATCCCTGGGTTGGGAGAACCCCCTGGAGGAAGGAATGGAAATCTGTTCCAGTATTCTTGACTGGAGAATCTAGTGGACAAAGGAGCCTGGCAGGCTAAAATCTATTAGTTCAGTTAGTTCAGCCACTCAGCCATGTCTTGTTCTTTGCGACCCCATGCCTGCAGCACGCCAGGCTTACCTGTCCTTCACCACTCCTGGAACTTGCTCAGACTCATGTCCATAGAGTCGGTGATGCCATCCAACAGTCTCATCCTTTATCATGCCCTTATCCTACTTCCTCCAATCTTTCTGAGCATCAGAGTATTTTCAAATCCTGAGCTTCAATATATCTCATTTACACATTCACTATGGCATCCTTCATGCTGATAATATTGACTTTGCATGCTACTCCGTCCTCTGTATTCTAAACTCCCTGGGGGTCACTAAGACTTATTCATTTTTGTTTCCTGGGGAATGAGCCCAAGATGGAAACAGACACTGAAACAGAAATCCTCCTCATTTAAAGCTTTGTTGGGGAGGGGAGTGAGACTAACCAGAGGGAGATGTTGAACCAGGCAGCAGTTGTAACAGAGCCCTCTGCTGATCCCCCAGAGAGCCCTGGAGCCAGGAGGACTCTTCAGAGCCGGCACAAGTTGATAGCATCCTAGCCTCTTCTCTTATTGAACACTTTATTTGAGTTGCCCCTAGGGAAGGAGTGACTTAACTATGAGTAAGGTATCCCCCTTGTGCTGAGGGCAATTCCCTGAAGACAGACTCATTTGTGAGCTGTGAACTGCTAAACTTCCCAGGAGCTGGAAAAAGATGAGGTCATCAGGGAGATCCAAACAATTGGACATAGATAGGTTCACTGCTTATTTAACTTATATGCAGAGTACATCATGAGAAACGCTGTCCTGGAAGAAGCACTAGATGGAATCAAGATTGCTGGGAGAAATATCAGTAACCTCAGATATGCAGATGACACCATCCTTATGGCAGAAAGTGAAGAAGAACTAAAAAGTCTCTTGATGAAAGTGAAAGAGGAGAGTGAAAAAGTTGACTTAAAGCTCAACATTCAGAAAACTAAGCTCATGGCATCTGGTCCCATCACTTCATGGGAAATAGATGGGGAAACAGTGGAAACAGTATCAGACTTTACTTTTTGGGGGGCTCCAAAATCACTGCAGATGGTGATTGCAACCATGAAATTAAAAGACGCTTACTCCTTAGAAAGAAAGTTATGACCAACCTAGATAGCATATTAAAAAGCAGAGACACTACTTTGCCCACAAAGGTCTGTCTAGTCATGGCTGTGGTTTTTCCAGCGGTCATGTATGGATGTGAGTGTTGGACTGTGAAGAAAGCTGAGCACAGAAGAATTGATGCTTTTGAACTGTGGTGTTGGAGAAGACTCTTGAGAGTCCCTTGGACTGCAAGGAGATCCAACCAGTCCATCCTAAAGGAGATCAGTCCTGGGTGCTCATTGGAAGGACTGGTGTTGAAGCTGAAACTCCAATACTTTGGCCACCTCATGAGAAGAGTTGACTCATTGGAAAAGACCCTGATACTGGGAGGGATTTGGGGCAAGAGGAGAAGGGGACGAAAGAGGATGACATGGCTGGATGGCATCACTGACTCGATGGGCATGAGTTTGAGTAAACTCGGGGAGTTGGTGATGGACAGGGAGGCCTGGTGTGCTGCGGTTCATGGGGTCACAAAGAGTCGGACACAACTGAGCCACTGAACTGAACTGAACTGAGGTTCTCTGCAGCATTGTTGTCACTGTCCAGGGTATGAAAGTGCCTACTACATAGATGCTTATTGAATTAATAATATTGGGATACAATCCTACTACTGGGCATATACCCTGAGGAAACCAAGATTGAAAAGGACATGTGTACCCCAATGATCGTTGCAGCACAATTTACAATAGCTAGGACATAGAAGAAACCTAGTTGTCGATTGACAGATGAATGGATAAAGAAACTGTGATACATAAATACAATGGGATATTACTCAGCCATAAAAAGGAACATATTTCAGTCAGTGCTAATGAGGTGGATGAACCTAGAGTCTATTATACAAAGTAAGTCAGAAAGAAAAACAAATACTGTATTTTAATTCATATATATGGAAATGAGAAAGATGGTACTTATGAACCTATTTTCAGGGCAGCAGTGGAGACACAGATGTAGAGAACAGACTTATAGACATGGGCAGTGGGGGAGGGAGAGGGTGGGACAATGGAGAGAGTAGTGTGGAAGTACATACACTACCATGTGTAAAATAGATAGCCGGTGAGAATTTGCTGTGTTATTCAGGGAACTCAAACCTGGTCACTGTGATAGCCTAGATGGGTGGGATGGAATGGGAGGTGGGAGGGATGTTTAAGAAGGAGGAGATATAAGTTTGCCTAAGATTGATTCATGTTGATGTATGGCAGAAACCAACACAATATTGTAAATCAATCATCCTTCAATTAAAATAAATAAACTTAAAAAATTAAGGGAAATTTTTCTGTGTTAAAAAGTTGAAAAAAAATGTTGGGATAGTCTTAAAATGTGTTACCTGATGTTTGTGAAATGACTGCTATGGTCTTGTTGAGCATAGTTTCTCAATCACCAGTGCCATGACATGTGAGCCGTGACATGTGTATACATTATGTGTATCCACTTACTGATTCCCTGTCAGCGCAGCTGAGCGGGACCTGTGGAATCAGAACTGTGATTCTGTAACGTCAGGTCGTGAACAGCCTTTTCCATCTACTATATTCAATCTCTTTAGAATATTTTCATTTTCTTTGTGTGCCATTACATGGAAAAGATTCAGAACCACAGAACCCATGGAAGTAAAATAGAGAAAATAGGTCTCCTGAGGAGTCTTCAAGTCATAAGACTTTATAATTTTACTTGTAGAAAACATGACAGGATATGCACTTTACTTTTACTAATGGAAAACTATGATTTAGTGTATGAAAGAAAAATAAAATTGAGGTTATCATTTTTCAATATTAAATTCCAGTAAGTAACTGTGTCTCTAATTCCTCAAGCTACAATCTTAGACATAAATCTAAGCTCATTAATGACCATGGGAATGATGGAGCCCAAAAATAATAAAGGAATTTCAACAACAGAAGTTAAGTGGCCTCAACTACCATCACCATCTAAGGGACCTTGGAATGGGAGAGTGGTGGAAATGATGGATAAAGCACAGTGTCCATAGGGTGAAGCAGATAGGCTTCCAGGAAAAGTGCTGTTCATCACCTACATGAAATAAAAATTCACATAGCCAATGCACTGGAAAAAAAAATAGGGCAGTTGCATTAGAAACAAACAGATGTGTGGAAGAGGCTTGTGAATGGACATAAGAGAATGGACATATAGTGTAAAGATGCTTCTATCATATATTATTAAAACCCAGGGTCCCTCACAGTAAAACACTGAAATACCAAAGAAGAAATGGTTCAGCCAATGACACTAGCCAAATTCCATTACAGGACTCTCCATAATTGACAAGATAATCACATGAACAGAGTGAAAGTAGAAAGAAAACTTATGCATGAACTTAATAGATATAACCTGCTTATCAAAAATAGATATTGCTGCTCCTGAGTGTGCAACTTTTCAGCAATGAAACCAACTCTGGACCCCTAATAAGGTGCTGTTCTTCAAGAAAACCAACCAGCAACTTGCTATCAAATTGAATACAGCCAATCTTTTCACTCCTAAAAGTACTGGTGATTTATCTTCACAAATATAGACACTTTTTTTCTGGTATGGAGTCACCTTTGCTGCCTGCAGAGCATCAGCCATCACCATAATGCAGGGACTCATGGAGTGACTGATCTGTAGACATGGAATCTGACTAGAAAAGGAGGGGTAGCACCAAGCCTATGACCATATGAACAAAAGATCATCTTGTGTACCCATTTCTTAGAATAATGAAGTGCCAGCCTGGAGGAATCATGTTGAAAGCAAGAGATACCAAAGTTTAGGACAGAGTGACTTTTCAATTTAAAGAGCATTGTGTGATGCTTTTCTTTTTTCAATAAGAATAGGTAGGTTCAGGAACCAAGGAGTTGAAGCAGGAGTGGCTATGCTGACAACCCTTCCCAATGACCTACTGGTACATTTAGTCTTTCTCAGGCTTGCAACTCTAATCTCTGAAGATTTATACGCCCCGGCCTCCAAAGGGAGGACACTCTTGCTAGGGGACGTAACAAGACTCCCACTGAATTGGTAGGGTTGCCCTTAGGAAATGTTCAAAATCTTATGTTCAAGAACCAGGAGGTGAAAAGAGAAAATGCCATATTTTCACATATAACTGACCCATATCAGAAGATAACAAAGCTGTTTTTACACAATAAGGACAGAGAGAAATATCTGCAGAACCCAAGTGATCCTTTTGGGCACCTTCTGGTCTTACTAGCCATACTACAACTATAAATAGATATGTGTAGCAACTTGGACTGAGAAGATTTTAATTATTAAGTGCTACAACCTCCCAGATATTAGGGTTGGATCATATACACACTATATATCACATAGAAGGCATCTTGCATAGTCAGTCATTGACCATTGATTCCTCTGTTTTTCAAAACTTTTGCTCCATCCTGTAGTCTTTTGGTTTCATCTAAGTTTGCATTCTCTGCCTTTTCAATGAAGAATCCATAAGAACTGATAATGTCCAGACTTCAAAGAAAAGCAAGCAATAATATTGACTAATAACTGAGATAATATTGTCGGCAAGGAAACATTTAAGCCAAAGTCCATATTATTACCTATTGGAATGAATAACTCCATCAAGGTAAAGGCCTCAGACTGTCAAATGCTCTGTGGTTTATTTAACTAGTCTACAAGTGTGCTTTAGTTAATCTGGCTGTGAAACATCTGTCTGTTAGATGGTTTCTGCTTATTTCTGATTTTTTTCCCACTTCTCACTATTTTCAGTGAATTTGGGTAAGAGAGGAAATGGTTACCCATTACAGTATTCTTGCCTGGAGAATTCCATAGATGGAAGAGCCTGATGAGCTACAGACCATGGGGTTGCAAAGAGTCAGACTCGACTGAGTGATTAACACTGTACTGTATTGGGTAAGAGAAGAAAAAATCTTAAAAATGTTTGTTATGGAGTATAGTTTCAAGATATGACATACTCGTGGAAAAATCACAATTTGACTCATCTAACTTGTAGGTTTGCATATTTCCATAAGCCTTTGGGAGGCATTTCTGCCCTGTAGGTTGGGCAGGAAAATATTAGGCTCTCATTCTGGTTGCTTACTTTCCACATGAGCGAATCCTATTATACCAAGAGGGCACAACAGATGTCAAGTTGACTTAAATGACTGAGGCACAGAGTACCATGGGACTTAAGACTCAAAGCAGCTACATTTTAATGAAGGAAGACATATGTGAGGGATTTGAAATCTGCAATGTTTTTCGCTGTCTTGGCCAAATAAGCAGTTGCTATTTTGCTGTCCTTGAACATTTGTTATCATGTTGACATGGATTAGTTTAAAGCCAGGAGATTTGGTTTCTATAGTCCAAGTATTTTTCTTGTAAAACAGGTGAATCCAAAGTCTTATGGTTCTTTCCAGTGATAGAAGAAATTTATATTGACTATAAAAGAACTTCTAACTATTCAGTCAAATGTGAAAAACTTAAATGGAAAAATACAATGGCAGTGATTGCTCTAATATTTGGTTTGCTTTGTTTCACTAAATTTTTTTTATCTTTATTCTCATCATAACACAGGTATAGGTATCCTACTTAATAATAAGAGTCAATGATCCACAGGGAAAAAATTAATAAGGCCACATAAGAAAAAACACTAAAAAATGTAGAGTAGAACACATACCTATAAACACACACAGAGTTTTATAGATGAGGAAGGAGTTGTTTGAACCTACAAAAATGGAGTTATAAAATAAAGGGAAGTAAAAAGGAAAGCCTTTTTGTAAATGTGTAAAACATTTTAAAATGATGCTGCCCTACCAAATATTTGAAGACCCTTACAGTCTTTAAGAATGATCTCTAAGAACAATACTCCTCACTTTCAATAGAGTTTCAGCTTTGGGAATGGGAAGGCCTCTTCCTACTTCACAATAAATATGGTCTTCCTGAACATGGTATTCAGTGACACTGGAAAGTCACACTATGCCTTATCATTGCTAAGTTCCCTCCTTCACTTGTATGTATGGTGCGGACCAGCTCATGTCAAGGCTGACATACTGTCTTTATACACCATCTGCTTGGGTCTCAACTTGGAAGCCAGATCTGCTGCATTCACACTCTGGCATACAGCTCTTATATTACCTTAAATTATAATTTATTAATGAGCTATGTTTTCCTTCTCAGGAAATTATGTTTCATCTTTAAAAAATATGCATGACCAGACTTAAGGGAATACAGAAAAGCAACAAGAAAATTATGTAACACTATTCCTCATATCCCAGACATTTTAAGAAAAAACTAGTTATTTTAGATTAGTGCAATAGAGAATAAGTACATATATTTCTATGGCATTTACTACAAGCTAAGGAAAATAATGTTTTTTTCTGGGCCTATATTATAGTGTAAAATTAATTGACAAAAATGAAGAGAATTTTAAAGTAGTAGAGATGGTTTGTGGGAGAAAAGAAAAAAGTAAAAACAGTCCATGATTCTATCACTCTAAGTTATGATGATGTTTGTATATTTTCTTCTAACATTTTTATTCCCAATAATATATCTTACATGGTTAAATTAAAGTAGATAAAATTTGTATTGAATTTGCTATTAAAATATTACTCACTTTACATCAAATTCTCTTTTTGGCCATAACAACACTAATATTTGGCATAATAACATTTTGTAACACATTTAAAAAGAATTACCAAAATAAATTTGATAGAAATCAAAATACATAAACATGTCTTTTAATGTCTACTTATAATCAAATTAGAAATTATTCTGAAAATATTAACAATATATAAATGAGTATATTTATAATGTTAAGCCATACCCAGATACCCAAATAGAAAGACTGATTAAATAAGATTAAAATGACTGTATTGCAGAAAATTAGCTTAAATGACCTGAAAAAGAGATATAATACAATGGAAATATATTTTCTAATTTCATTTTTTACAAATAACTCATAAATAACAGGAGCTTGCTGGGCAAGGACATGACCTAGAATTTTAAATACAAAATTTGATGAATAAGCTTACACTTATTGAACCTGTAAAACATGCAGAATATTAAACATTACCCTAAAATTTATGAAACCCGAAGTAGTTGAGTGCTCCTTTTAAAAACAAGAACTCTAGAGTTACACAATCAGACAATCTATGTACAAATCTCAACTCTAAAACCTGGCTGGTTTTGTGGCTTCAGACCCATCATTTAACCTTTCTGTGCCTCAATTTCCTCATCTGAAGAATGAGGATAGTAGCAATTCATAGATTGCTTCCAGGATTAATTAAGTTAAACTTCTTAAGCATTCATGAGACATTTAGCCACAGTAAGCACTGCATATGTATTATGTATTACTATGATGTTACATTTTATCTACTATAATGATAAATATTGAAGAGATTGACAGTATTCTGTACTAGTAAAGATGAAAAAAATATACTCTTAAATTCTACTGAAAGTAAAGGGCTTTTTAATGGAAATTTTAAATGAAAATATATTTTGATCTATAGGCAGTCTACCTTAAAAAAAAAATAGCCATAGAAAGACAAAACAGTAAATGTCCAAAGTGACGTTCACTAAAGCATTGTTTGTAATAGCACAAAAGTAGGACAAATGCTTGAGTATGTTGTTGTAGGGCATTGATTAAGAAAGTATTGATGTAGCTTTTAATAAGATGCTATGCAACCATTTAAAATATTTACATATAGACCTGTGATACTGGAATGAAGCCTGATATATTAAGTGGAAAAAGGAAATTGCAGAACAGTTCATATAATGTCAATATATATTGACATTCACATAAGAAAAATTCACTCATAGATTTATGCTTAAACACAAAAAAATTGCCTAGAAGAAAAAAAATGGATACTCCATTCCCTGAAGTTATCTTTGGGAAGTGTCCTTGGAGTGATAGGGAAAGGTTTTTTTTCACTTTATATCTTTTTATGGTGCTGAAATTTTTTATAACTGACATGTGATCTTTACATTTCTCATAAAATTTCTCACAAAACTAGGAATTGTATTGCCTTTAAAGACAAGAACAATAAATAAGTATATTGAGTCTGTCTCAGATTCATTAGGGAAAACAAAAACATTGAAGTTAACTCTCAGCTTAAACCAAGGGCAGGCTCCAAATCTTCATATTTTTTTTCTCGTATCTTTTGAAAAATTTCTTTATATATATATAACAGATTTATTAGTAGTTTGCTGAGTATGATAGCCTCCCAAATAGTCTGTGTCAGAATAAAATGAGTGCTTTTACAGAGTAAAAATAGATTGATTCAGAAACCACAAAAGTGGGCCTCTTAATTTATTTTTTCATAGTCCCCAAGGAAATTATCTGAAAGCCACCAAATTCTAAGAAGCACATCTACAATGCAAAAGGATTGTGCTGGGTATGAGAGCTGTTTTTCATCCATTTCTGACAATTATTAGCTTTGTGACCTAGAACAGCCTCAAAGAAACCTCTAGAGAATTCAGCTTTTTCATCTGTAAAATTCAGACATTTACACTGATGAATTCCTAGTTGTCTTTCAATGCTTCTATAGGACTGAGCATTCAAACATTTTTAATGTTTACAAAATAAAATAAATTTCAGTGTAGTTTTTTCAAGCTTAAATAACGATTTATTAGTTCTCTTAAACAAAAACTAGGGCTCTAATTGGTACTGTACTTTGTGAAGCAATTTATCAATGCATATAAATATCCACAAAATAAAATATATCTGAGTGAATACTTAAATTATAAGATAAAACTGTATTTCATATGTAGCATATGTAAACACCAAATATCAATCATATTATCAAAAATGATAACATTTGAGGGGCAAAAGCTTACTGTTTGTTTAATAGGAAAAATCAGTGTGATGACATACCAACCTAAAGCATTCCTATGAGTCATTATAAGTATAGTAATGAATGCAATGGAGTACAAGAGAAGATGTTCAGAATGGGTCAAATGAGCATCCCAAGTGTCACTAGTGGTAAAGAATCTGATGGCCAATGCAGGAGATGTAAGAGTCGGGAGTTAGATCCCTGGATCTGTAAGATCCCCTAGAGGGGGACATGGCAACCCATTCCAGGATTCTTGCCTGGAGAAACCCATGGACAGAGGAGCCTGGCAAGCTACAGTCCATGGGGTTGCAAAAAGTTGGGCACAACTGAAGCAGCTCAGCACAAATACAGAGGTCAGAAAAGAAAAACAGTTCTCCAAAATCTATACATCATATTTGCAAACTATATACAATGTACACCTGATTTTTTTTTCAGCTTGAAAAAGTGGTATGCTAATTAGATATGTCAACTCCAACTCTATTATAGTACATTTACTATATAGAAATCGATTTTAAATATCTAATCCTAATATTCAGATGTTCTACTTGAAAATGTAGGAAGGATAGATCAACAGAGGGGCTGAATTCCATATCATAGCTATTTGGAAATACATCTTCTTTCCTTCTTGGAAAAGATCTTTGAGAGTTGGTGTCCTTGTAGAAATTCTGAGCTGACTTCTAAGATTCTGGCTCCTCGTGTATACATTTTGTATAATTCCCTCCCAGTGTGAGTGGGGCCTATGAACACGGAGCAATTACTCTATTAGGTTGAATTACATAAGACTGGCTTAGCAGACTGCAGAGATAAATTTGAAAAGAAAGAGTTTCTCTTGTTGGCCTTGAAAAATGAGCTGTCCTACTGCAGGAGTAGGTTCCCTGGTGGCTCAGATGGTAAAGAATCTGCCTGAAATGCAGGACACGGGAGGGCAGGTGGGGGGGGGGGGGGGGGGGGTTGGATCCCTGTGTCAGAAAGATCCCCTGCAGAAGGAAATAGCAACCTACTCCTTAAGGAAGTCCCTTAAGGTGGCTCAGAGGGTAAAGTGTCTCCCTGCAATCCCCGCAATCCCTGGGTGGGGAAGATCCCCTGGAGAAGGAAATGGCAACCCACTCCAGTATTCTTGCCTGGAGAATCCCATGGATGGAGGAGCCTGGTAGGCTACAGTCCACGGGGTCACAAAGAGTCGGACACGACTGAGCGACTTCACCAGTATATTCTTGCTGGGAGATCCCATGGGCCGGAGGAGCCTGGTGGGCTACATTTCATGGGGTCACAAAGAGTTGGACATGACTGAGTGACTAATACGTACGCTGTAGGAGGAGGGGGGTCTTGTGGTTAGGACCTGAGGGCAGCTTCTCAGAGCTAAGACTGACTCCAGCAAGAGCCAGCAAGAAGATGGAACGCAAAGTTCGACAATTCCAAGGAGCTGAATCCTGACGACGAGAAGTGAATTTAGAAGAGGACTCTGAGCCCCAGATAAGAACACCGCCGCCGCCGCCGCCGCCACTAAGTCGCTTCAGTCCTGTCCGACTCTGTGCGACCCCATAGACGGCAGCCCACCAGGCTCCCCCGGCCCTGGGATTCTCCAGGCAAGAACACTGGGGTGGGTTGCCATTTCCTTCTCCAAGGCCTGAAAGGAAAAGTGAAAGTGAAGTCGCTCAGTCCTGTCCAGCTCTTCGCGATCCCATGGACTGCAGCTACCAGGCTCCCCAGTCCATAGGATTTTCCAGGCAAGAGTACTGGAGTGGGGTGTAATTGCCTTCACAGCCCTGATCAAAACCTTGACCTCAGCTGGTGGAAGCCTAGGCCAGGAAAATTTTAAATTTATGCAGTTTTAAGTTGCTAACTTATGGTAGTTTGTTAGACATCTTCTTCTCCTTCACTAAAGATACCACAGGTGCTTTATGAATAAAAATCTATTCAGTGACTAAATAAACAAGTGACCAACTCTGACTTTTAAACTGGCTTTGGATTTTTTATAGTAAAATCTAAAGTCCTTCTAGTTGAGTCCTTCCTTTGATTCACAAGCCAAAAAAATCCATTAAAATCTTTATTTATATCCAAGGTGGAAAAAAAATAATTAAAATAAAATGCTGAGACTGATTCCATAAATCAGTTGAGAATTTTTTTTTTTTTTTTTTTTGCTTTATTGTATTGTTGTGATATCAAGTATTTTGGAAAGGAAATAGAGGAAGGATCATGAAATATGATTTTGACTGGTGAAGCAGGAAAGAATATTAATAAATTAAATGACACATTTACAGCAGAGTGAAGCATATTGTGCTTATAGTAATATCCAGTTAAAGAAATAAAACAAACTCTGTTTCCTTGAATTCCACACCTATTTAGGATCACATGTTGATGTCTAAAACTACTGATTTCTCTATCACCTTTTAGCATAAGTTTATGTTTAATGAGGAATCTCAATGCAATGTGCTATAAACAAGAAATGATTTTATTTGTACTTATTACTGCTCCCCTCCTATTCCATGCTGAACTCTATTTCTTGTTGAGTACCTGTTGTCTCAATAGCATTTTGGCCAGATCCCAGCATTTGCATTCATTTTAGTTGTTTAAATCTTTTAATTTTGTATGTCCTCACATTCTGGGAGGAAGAATAAAGCTCTTGAGGTCTATTTTATAAGGACACAAGTCTCAAACATGAGAGTTTCACATTCATGACCTAATAACCTCCCAAAAGCTCTGCCTCCAAACCCCATCATATTGGTAGGTAAGCTGTAATGTGTTAATTTTGAGGGGGCATAAATAATCAGCTTACCGTAAGACTATTAATAAAACCAACTTGAGATATGGCCACCGAAAGAATATTTAAGGAATTGCCTCTTTCCCAGTCCATAAACATGCCAGCTCCATCAATATGGGCAGGATTTTGCCTGCAGGTGCAGCACATTAATGTATTTTTATGACCACTGTATTGTTGCATATTATAGCTATAGGAGAACATTCTTTCTTTCTCCATGTTTTGAGGAACTAATAATAATTCCTGGGTAATAGAGCTGGTATTTTTAACTGAGTTTAAGTATAAACATACCTAACATTCATTAAAAGGTCTGAAGTTCCAATCCTTTGGCTACCTGATGCAAACAGTTGATTCACTGGAAAAAAACCTGATGCTGGCAAAGATTCAGGGCAGGAGGAGAAAGGGGCAACAGAGGACGAGATGGTTGGATGGCTTCACTGACTCCATGGACAAAAGTTGAACAAACTCCAGGAGACAGTGAAGGACAGGGAAGCCCGCTGTGCTACAGTCCATGTGGTTGCAGAGTTGGACACGACTTAGCAACTGAACAACAACATGCTTAATATAAGATACCCAAAACTCAATTTCAAATTTGCCTGGTGAGTCTTTCTCCATTATCAATAGGAGATATACTGTACTGTGTTATACATAATTATTTTTAATCATAAACCATATTCACAAATCTTGATACAAAACTGTTGCTCTGTTGAAAATCTCTATGGAAAATGTCTAAGCCCTTTACTAAGTGTTTTCCTTTAATTGAGATTACCTTACTAAATGCCCATGTAGACTCTGCAACCTCACTACACTTATTTGTAATTTCCTGCTCTGGATATTATGTGAAGAGCTTGCCACCTACGTATGCTTGAATTCATCTGAACTTTTCCTCTGTGCTACAAAAAGAAAAACATGCCTCTTATTACTCCATCTCATAGAGGTGGGGCTTGTATTATCTTTGAAGGACATTCCCTGCTAGGAGAAAAATAGTGCAAGGACATGAGAATGAACCATATGATTCTTTGAAATAGCAGGTACAGAAAAAAGATAAAAAGGCTTTCAAAAATGCCTTTGATGTCTACTGGCAGCCTAGAAACTTGAGGACAGCACCCTTCTTAACAATCCTATTAAACTGTTATTGACCAAAATAGTATATTTTTTAAAGGTCTTTTACATCTGTTTGGGGGTTTTTTGGACTACATGTCAACTTTTACAACTTTTATTCTCCCAGGAGTGTTTGTAGAAGCTGATTACTGATGAGAGTTAATTTAATAATGGATACACTGCTTCAGTCGATCCTCATTTGTCATGCTGCCAGCAAAGCAGTGCATTATTTCAAGTCCAGGAAATAAAAAGAACAGATAAAGTATGATTAAATTGGCTGTTGAGAAATTTGGCTAAAATCTGGGAACATATGCCTTTATTTTTTCTCTCTTAAGTACCAGAGGACACAGAAAATAACAAACTTATCATCTTGAACGTAAATTGCAAAAAAGATGTAACTTTGAGAAATTATTTAACCTTTAATTAATATTGAGGAATAATATTTATCTCTGCCTTTTTGCATTTCTTTTTCTTGGGGATTGTCTTGATCCCTGTCTACTGTACAATGTTGCGAACCTCCATCCTAGTTCATCAAGGTCTAGTCCCTTAAATCTATTTCTCACTTCCACTGTGTAATCATAAGGGATTTGATTTAGGTCATACCTGATTGGTCTAGTGGTTTCCCACACTTTCTTCAATTTAACTCTGAATTTGGCAATAAGGAGTTCATGATCTGAGCCACAGTCTGCACCGAGTCTTGTTTTTGCTGAATGTACAGAGCTTCTCCATCTTTGGCTGCAAAGAATATAATTAATCTGATTTAGGTGTTGGCCATCTGGTGATGTCCATGTGTAGAGTCTTCTCTTGTGTTGTTGGAAGAGGGTGTTTGCTATGACCAGTGCGTTTGCTTGGCAAAACTCTATTAGCCTTCAACCTGTATCATTCTGTACTCCAAGGCCAAATTTGCCTGTTACTCCAGGTGTTTCTTGATTTCCTACTTTGGAATTTCAGCCCCCTATAATGAAAAAGACATCTTTTTGGGTGTTCTAAAAGATCTTGTAGGTCTTCATAGAACCATTCAACCTCAGCTTCTTCAGTGTTACTGGACAGAGCATAGACTTGGATTACCATGATATTGAAAGGCTTACAAATATCTGTGAAAAGAAGAGAAGTGAAAAGCAAAGGAGAAAAGGAAGGATAAAAGCATCTGAATGCAGAGTTCCAAAGAATAGCAAGGAGAGATAAAAAAGCCTTCCTCAGCAATCAATGCAAAGAAATAGAGGAAAACAATACAATGGGGAAAGCTAGAGATCTCTTCAAGAAAATTAGAGATACCAAGGGAACATTTCATGCAAAAATAGGCTCAATAAAGGAAAGAAATGGTATGGACCTAACAGTAGCAGAAGATATTAAGAAGAGGTTGCAAGAATACACAGAAGAACTGTACAAAAAAGATCTTCATGACCCAGATAATCACGATGGTGTGGTCACTCATCTAGAACCAGACATCCTGGAATGCGAAGTCAAGTGGGCCTTAGGAAGCATCACTATGAACAAACCTAGTCGAGGTGATGGAATTACAGTTGAGCTATTTCAAATCCTAAAAGATGATGCTGTAAAAGTGTTGCACTCAATATGTCAGCAAATTTGGAAACTCAGCAGTGGCCACAGACTGTAAAAGGTCAGTTTTCATTCCAATCCCAAAGAAAGGAAATGCCAAAGATACTCAAACTACGTAAAGTAATGCTCAAAATTCTCCAAGCCAGACTTCAGCAATACTTGAACCATGAACTTCCAGATGTTCAAGCTGGTTTTAGAAAAGGCAGAGGAACCAGAGATCAAATTGCCAACATCTGCTGGATCATCAAAAAAGCAAGAGTGTTCCAGAAAAACATCTACTTCTGCTTTATTGACTATGCCAAAGCCTTTGACTGCATGGATAACAATAAACTGTGGAAAACTCTGAAAGAGATGGGAATACCAGACCACCTGACCTGCCTCTTGAGAAACCTGTATGCAGGTTAGGAAGCAACAGTTAGAACTGGACAGGGAATAACAGGCTGATTCCAAATAGGAAAAGGAGTACATCAAGGCTGTATATTGTCACCCTGCTTATTTAACTTATATGCAGAGTACATCATGGGAAACGCTAGGCTGGAAGAAGCATAAGATGGAATCAGGATATCTGGGAGAAATATCGATAACCTTAGATATGCAGTTGACACCACCCTTATGGCAGAGAGCCAAGAAGAACTAAAGAGCTTCTTGATAAAAGTGAAAAGGAGAGTGAAAATGTTGACTTAAAGCTCAACATTCAGAAAACTAAGATCATGGCATCTGCTCCCATCACTTCATGGCAAATAGATGGGGAAACAGTGGCTGACTTTTTTTTTTTTTTTTTGCTCCAAAATCACTGCAGATGGTGATTGCAGTCATGAAATTTAAAGACGCTTACTCCTTGGAAGGAAAGTTATGATCAACCTAGATAGCATTTTAAAAAGCAGAGACATTACTTTGCCAACAAAGGTCCATCTAGTCAAGGCAATGGTTTTTCCAGTAGTCCTGTATGGATGTGAGAGTTGGACTATAAAGAAGGCTGAGTGCCGAAGAATTGATGCTTTTGAACTGTGGTGTTGGAGAAGACTTTCAAGAGTCCCTCGGACAGCAAGGCAAACCAACCAGTCCATCCTAAAGGAGATCAGTCCTGGGTGTTCATTGGAAGGACTGATGTTGAAGCTGAAACTCCAATACTTTGGCCACCTGATATGAAGAGCTGACTCATTGGAAAAGACCCTGATGCTGGGAAAGATTGAGGGCAGGAGGAGAAGGGGACGACAGAGGATGAAATGGTTGGATGGCATCACCAACTCAATTAACATGGGTTTGGGTAAACTCCGGGAGTTGGTAATGGACAGGGAGGATTGGCATGCTGCAGTCCTTGGGGTCGCAAAGAGTCGGACACAATGAAGTGACTGAACTGAACTGAACCTATCTCTGCAAATGTTACTTTCACTTTGATCTAAGCCATTCCCCCCATACACCTGCAATCATTAAAATAAAAATTATGTTAGGAAAGTATATAGTGAATGAAAATTGGTGGACTCAACTAAAAAATACACTTAAGACAGCAAGAAGCACTAAGTAAATTATAGTAAAAAAAATAACAACAGAAAATCTCCAGGTGACCCAGATGAGAAAATCAGAGAAATCAGAAGTGAATTGACATTGTCATAGAGGTCTTTAGAAGAGGTAGAAAAGATCTGATCAGTTCAGTTCAGTTGATCAGTCGTGTACGACTCTTTGCAAACCCATAGACTGCAGCAAGCCAGACCTCCCTGTTCATCACCAACTCCCAGAGTTTACTCAAACTCATGTCCATTGAGTCAGTGATGCCATCCAACCATCTCATCCTCTGTTGTCCCCCCATTTCTTTAAGAATTTTACACAGTTTGTGGTGATACACACAGTCAAAATCTTTGGCATAGTCAATAAAGCAGAAATAGATGTTTTTTTGAAACTTTCTTGCTTTTTTGATAATCCAACAGATGTTGGCAATTTGATCTCTGGTTCCTCTGCCTTTTCCTAAACCAGCTTCAACATCTGGAAGTTCATTGTTCACGTGCTGTCGAAGTCTTGCTTGGAGAGTTTTGAGCATTACTTTGCTAGTGTGTGAGATGAGTACAATTTTGTGGTAGTTTGAGCATTCTTTGGCATTGCCTTTCTTTGGGATTGGAATGAAAACTGACCTTTCAGTTTAGCAGCCAGGAAAGAAGAAAAGGTCTAGGTACTTGTTAAGCAGAAATTCTTCCTGTGACCACATTTCAATATGGAATACATTGAGAGTTGTTCCCTCAGTCAAACGACACCACCACTTAGTCCAGGAAGCTAATAAGCTGCCTGGGTACTGGATGTAAAAGACATACCCTATGAACAACAGAATGTGGTTTTACATTGACTGAATACATTTAGGCTAACTAGGCATCAATATTCTCCAAAATTAAAGTGAGAACTTTGTGTGTCTGGTATAAGCAAACACAAAACTAGTTGAAGGACTTTTCAAAGGCCAGGTCTTGGGATGTTACCATAGGAATAAAAAAACAAAAAACAAAAAAACAAAACCCTGGTGTAGACAATACAATAACAAAATTGTAGAGAATATCAGAAAAAAAATCTTACTTGAATGTGAGCAAGTGAGCCCAACAAACAGAAAGGTTCAATCCTAAGAACTTCAACAAAGATGAAACAAATACACACATAATTATATAGTAATTATATTTTAGTAGTTTAAAGACAGAAAGGATAAAAAAAAATCCAATAAGGAAAATCAATACTACTGGCAAAAATTAACATGGCCTGAGACAGAGCTAGAACTTCCATAACCAAAACCAAATATAGCCATAGATGTTAAAACATTAGTGAATATGTTAAATAACATGTATACATGAATAAGGACAGAATGGTTACAAATAAGGGTAGATTTTAGGAAATTATCTACAGTTTAGTCAAAAGAGACAAAAAGATAATATGTGAAGATAAAGACAGAACGAATAGAATGAGAACATTCAGTATATGTAGTCTAACAATAGTTTGAAAAGGAGCAAATAAAGACGATGGGTACCAGATAACATGCCAATAATTTTTAAAGGACTAAACTAAATGCATACCTAAGCTGAAATATTGTGGAAATTAGAGATAAACCTCTAGATAAAGTGTTGAAAAAATTGCAGAAAATCAAGAGCAAAAAGAAAGCAACTAGAGAAAGTAGATATTCCCTACTAAGGAATAATAATTAGATTGAAACCAGAGTTCACAACACAATAATACAAGATAAAAGTAGCAGAAAAAGAGCTCCAAAGCACTGAAGGAAAATAGCTGTCAATTTATACATAATATCTAGCTAAGCTATAATCGAAGAATTACTGTGTGTTGTGGAAATAAAGGCATTACACACAATAAAGAAGGTCTTAGTAATTCCAGATACTCACCCATAAAGTACTAAAATGCACTTCAGAATGAAGGATGGAAATCTATTTTTTAATTTTGGAGTAAGATACAAAATTGTGCATTAAGAAGTTAGTTGTTAAATATAAAATTAAATTATCCCAGACTCTAGGAAAGAATGATGATATTAACTATTCTGGAAGATGAATAATCCAGAGGATAAGTAAGAAAGTAAGTGTTAGTCACTTCTGACTCTTTGAGACCCCATGAACTATAGCCCACCACCAGGCTTCTCAGTCCTTGGGAATTCTCCAGGCAAGAAAGTGGATTGTCATTCCCTTCTCCAGGTGATCTTCCTAACCCAGGGACTGAACCTGGGTCTCCTGCATCGCAGGTTAACCAAGAGGATACATGGAAATAGTATACATGGAAATAATAGTATACATGGAAAATGGTAGTTAAGTAATCAGAAATGTAGCATTCTGAGTTGTAGCATTCTGAGGTCTTGCTGTTATTTGAAGAAAGTTAAGGATCATGACTGACAATATACTTTAAAGTCATATGTACACATTAAATATTTAAGATAATTACTTATAATAATTAAAACATGTATAAATTTTACTCCAGGACACAAAAAACAACATAAGGCAGGAAATGAGAATAAATAAAAGAGAGTAAATAGAAATACAATATGATAGTAATTCAAATATATGAATTATTCAAGTAAAATAGAGTATAAAGTCAAGCTATATACAGTGAATGTAAGATTTAATTATCAAGCTAGAGCACATCTATAATGAAATCTGCCACTCAATAAGAGCAAAAAATTATGACAAAAAGATACAGTTGACCCTTGAACAATGCAGGGATTAATCCATGCATGACTTCTGTATCCATGGTTCCTCTGCATCCACAGATTCAATCAACCTGTAGTATTCTAGTGTTTACTATTGAAAAATATCTGTGTATAAGTGGAAACGTAAGGTTCAAACAGGCTTCCCTGGTGGGACTAGTGGTAAAGAATCTGCCTGCCAATGCAGGAGATGCAAAAGATGAGAGTTGGGTTCCTGGGTTGGGAAGATCCCCTGGAGGAGGGCATGGTAACCCACTCCAGTATTATTGTCTGGGAAATTCCGTGGACAGAGGAGCCTGGTGGGCTACAGTCCATAGGGTTGCAAGGAGTCAGACACAGCTGAGAGACTGAGCGTGCACCCAGCACAACAGTACTAACTCATGTTGTTCAAGGGTCAACTGTAGTCAAACTCAACTTTTTCAGAACCCAGGAAATTAACTAAAGATTTGCAATAATCAAAAAGGGCATTTACTCAAGAAAACTGACTGAATCTCAGTGAGAACAGGGAGTTTTTTACATGTTATCTTGTCCTATTTCAGGTCTTTTCTTCCTGGCTGCATGGTAGCTGTAAAAACCAGCATCCCTGTGGTCACTGGAGGAGCCAAACTGGGTATGGAGCTCACACAAAAGCCAACTGTCACCATTTGATCTGTCTGACATAAAACTCTTTTGTAAGACTTGTTCTTATTTGATTAGAATCAGTACTCACTCCGTGTGTTAATAGCAACAAGAACCACACATAAACATATGCACACACACACCAAAAACAAACAAGTATTTAACACTGCAGCTGACTGAAGGAGTCGTATCAGTAGGAGCAAAAAAGAGGCTGGTAAGAAACAAAAGGAATGTCTGAGGGATGGAAAGTTCACAGGGACTTTGAAAATCTTCAACATAATGCATATGTGCAGAATTGTGTGTTTGCCCTGGGGAGCCCTAAGAAGGCCCCAGTCTCTTACATCTGCCTGACCCAGAGGCTACGCAGAAGTAGGAAGAGAAGCCTAAAGCACAGGAGTGAACTGCCAGAGCCCAGAATATATGAACCACAACATATACGGAGTCCCTCTTCATAGAATGAGAAATTTATTGGATCAAGCTCTTTTGGGAAATCTTTTTACATAATTGAAATTTGAAATAAGCATGGTATCAATATGAAATAGTCTATAAGATAAGGTTTTAATTATAAATCCCAAGTAAATTACTAAAAACAGAAGTCCAAAAATGTCAGTAAAAGAAACACAGGAAATTAAAATGGTAAATGAGAAAATATTTACTTAACTCAAAATAAGTCAGTAATGGAAGAAGAGGGACAATAACAGCAAATGTTTACGTATGATATACAGTAAATGCATTTAGATGATATATAGTAAGTGTTTACTGTATATAGCATGTAGTAAACAAATAGCAAAATGGCAAATGTAAATCCTGTACTATCAGTATTAGAAGTAAATGAATCAAGCATTCCATATAAAAAGCAGAGATTGAAAGAATGGGTAAAATATAGATATGCTATCTGTAAGAGACATACTTTAGATTTAAACATACAAATAAATTAAAAGTAAAATGAAAGAAAAAATATGCCATATATTCCATGGAAACTCTAACCAAAAGAAAGTTGGAATATCTCAAAATAAATGGGATAAAATAAAATATTTATGGTCAAAATAAATGGAAAGACATTCCATATCCATGGATAGGAATAACAATATCGTTATCATGCTGTACCTCCTTTAATTGGTCCATAGATTCTATACAATTCTTATCAAATAATACAAGAGATTCAAAATAATCTTGGAAGATTATCAGAATAATGTTGGAAGACTCAAATAAGCTGACAGCAAAATTTACTAAAATGCAACAGTAGTCAAGATAGTGTATTAATGAAGACAGGATGGAAATACAGGTTAATAAAATAATACTGAACAATTGATTTTTAATAAAAAGTTCCAAGACTATATAATGAGAAAAAAGTCTTTTCAGCAAATGATGCTGAGAAAACTCAATTTGTATATGAAAAGAATGAAGCTGGACTCCTTTCTCGCAACATATATGAAAATTAACTCAAATAAAAACTAAGTGTGAGACATAGAGCTGTAAGACTTTAAGAAAATACATAGGAATGCTGAAATACTGAATTGTTAGAATATGTTCTCTTGTCACAACAGAAATAAATTAGAAATCAGTAACAATAATATATCTGGAAAATATCAAACATTAGAAAATTAAACAATATAAATCTTAGAAACCCACAAGTGAGACAATCTCAAGTTATTATAAAATATTTAATATGAATGTTTAAGAAAATAAAATATACCAAAATTTGTGGAAAATATAAAAAAATTAGTGTTTTGTAAGAAATTTATAGTTTTATATGTGTATTAAGATGAAGAAAATTTCAATTAATGAAGCTTGAAAACCTTCCACCATAAGAAGTTTGAAAAAGAATAGAAAATTAAAGGGGGTAGATACAGAAAAATTAAACAAATAGGAAAATGATGGAATTGAAAGCAGATAAATAGCAAACACAATTAACAAAATCAAAAGTTGAGTTTTTGAAAATGTTAATAAAGTTGATAACCTGTAGTGAACCTCAGACATAAAGGGCTCAAACAGAAATTATTAGTGGTAATGGCTAGAGAGCCAACATCCATGAACTACAGGTTCTGATGCTGTCCTCTCTTCTTTACCTCATCTATCTTAATAGACCTTTCCTGTCCTCTGATGAACAGCTACGGAAAAGACCCTGATGCTGGGAAAGATTGAAGGCAGAAGGAGAAGAGGGTGACAGAGGATGAGATGGCTGGATGGCATTACTGATTCAATGGCCAGGAACTCCGGAAGATGGTGATGGACAGGGAGGCCTTGCGTGCTGCAGTCCATGGGGTTGCAGAGTTGGACCTGACTTAGTGACTGAAGGACAACCCATCTGACACTTGCTGCATGGTGCTAATCGTGTTGCTTGTGCCCTACTGTAAAATCAGATTTTAGAAGAATTTTGTTAAGTTTCAACTACTAGAGCTTGATGACTTCAGTGGATGAAAATAATCATGACTTCTTTTTCTTGGTTTTTCTGTTGGCAAGGGAGCCTGACAAGGTGTGCTTGATTTGTTGACTCATTGACAGGATGAGGCAAGTGAAAGAAAAGGGAAAACTCATTTCCTGCTTAATCACAGAATGAATCAGGTAAGAAATGACATGTAGAATAGATTGGACAGGTAAGGCAGTAGAAGTCTTACAGTTCAAAAATATTTATTTATGATTTTATTTTAATTGTGTGCGTGTGTATGTTTACTTTCACACTAATAATGTAAATGAGCCAGGGGTGAGTAAATTCAGAACAACTATAATATCTCTAGAATAAAAACGCAACCAAACCAAACCCCAAACTCCTGGCATTGTACATACTGATCTAGTGTCTTCTCCCCTTTAAAACAAATGACCTTTAAAAATGGTTTAGTTATTAACAAAACTAAGTGTTGGTTCTTTGAAAAGGTAAACAAAATTGACAAAACTTCAGCTAGACTAACCAAGGGAAAAAAGAGAGTGGACCTTAATTAACAAAATTATAAATGAAAGAGGAGATATTTCAACTGACAGCACAGAAATATGAAAGATTTTAAGAATTTACTATGACTAACTATATGCTTACTCCTTGGAAGGAAAGTTATGACCAACCTAGATAGCATATTAAAAAGCAGAGACATTACTTTGCCAACAAAGGTCCATCTAGTCAAGGCTATGGTTTTTCCAGTGGTCGTGTATGGATGTGAGAGTTGGACTGTGAAGAAAGCTGAGCACCGAAAAATTGATGCTTTTGATCTGTGGTGTTGGAGAAGACTCTTGAGAGTCCCTTGGACTGCAAGGAGATCCAACCAGTCCATCCTAAAGAAGATCAGTCCTGGGTGTTCATTGGAAGGACTGATGCTGAAGCTGAAACTCCAATACTCTGGCCACCTCATGCGAAGAATTGACTCGTTGGAAAAGACCCTGAAGCTGGGAGGGATTGGGGGCAGGAGGAGAAGGGGATGACAGAGGATGAGATGGCTGGATGGCATCACCGACTCGATGGACATGAGTTTGAGTAATCTCCGGGAGTTGGTGAGGGACAGGGAGGCCTGGCATGCTGTGATTCATGGGGTCGCAAAGAGTTGGACACGACTGAGTGACTGAACTGGAGTGAACTATATGCCAACAAACTGAACAACCTAGAAGAAATAGAAAAATTATTAAAACAGATGATAAACCAAGACTATACCAGAACAAGTAGAAAAGTCGAACAGACCAATTATTAGTAAGGAGATTGAATCAGTAATCAAAAAACTACCAGTTTGAAAAAAAAAATCTCAAGATCAGATGGCTTCACTAAAATGTTTTACCAAATATTTAAATAAAAATCTATGACAATTCTTCTCAAAATTTTCCAAAAAATAAAAGATATGGATCATTCCTAAATTCATCTTATGAGGCCAGAATTACTGTGATACTAAAGCCATTAAAGGAGAGTATAAGAAAAGAAAACTACAGGCCAGTATCCCTGATGAGTTTAGGTGTAAAAATTCTCAATAAAATACTAGTAAATTGAATTTAGTAGCACATTAAAAGAACCATTCATCATGATCAAGTGAATTTATTCCTGTAACACAATGCTGGTTCGCATAAACAAATCAATAAATGTGATATGTCACATGAAAAGGATACAAAAATCATCTTAATAGAGGCAGAAAAAGCATTTGACAAAACTCAACATGTATTTATGATTAAAAAAAAACTCAACAAATTAACAATAAAAGGAATATAATTCAATATAGTAAAGGTCATACATGAGGAGCACACTGCTAACATTATACTCAGTACTGAAAGGTTAATAGCTTTTTCTTTAAAATAAGGAAAAAACAAGGTTTCCCACTCTCACCACCCCTATGCAACACAGTACTGAAACCCTAGCCAGAGCATTCAGGCAAGAAGGAGGAATAAAAGGCATCAGAATGGGAAAGGAAGAGGTAAAATGGTCACTATTTACAGGGGGCACGGTTTTATATTACTAAAATTATTAAAGACCACACCAAAAATCCTAGATCTATCAATGAATTAAGTAAATATGTAGAATAGAAAATTAGCAAACAAAAATAGTAAAATTTCTATACACTACTAATGAATTATTTGAAAAAGAAACAAAGAAAATGATTACATACAAAAATCATCAAAAAATTTAAAAACTTAGGAATAAACTTAACTAAAGAAATAAATGATCTGTACACTGAAAACTGGAAAAGGTCAGTTTTCATTCCAATACCAAACAAACGCAATGCCAAAGAATGCACAGACTACCCTCACAATTGCACTCATCTCATACGCTAGCAAAGTAATGCTCAAAATTGTCCAAACCAGGCTTCAACAGTATGTGAACCGTGAACTTCCAGATGTTCAAGCTGGATTGAGAAAAAGCAGAGGAACCAGAGATTAAATTGCCAACATCCACTGGATCATCGAAAAAGCAAGAGAGTTCCAGAAAAACATCTACTTCTGCTTTATTGACTATGCCAACACCTTAGACTGTATGGATCACAACAAACTGTGGAAAAATCTTAAAGTGATGGGAATACCACACCACCTGACCTGCCTCCTGAGAAATCTGTGTGCAGGTCAAAAAGCAACAGTTAGAACTGGACATGGAACAACAGACTGGTTCCAAATAGGAAAAGGAGTATGTCAAGGATGTATATTGTCACCATGCTTATTTAACTAATATGCAGAGTACATCATGAGAAATGCTGGGCTAAATGAAGCACAAACTGGAATCAAGATTTCCAGGAGAAATATCAATAATTTCAGATACGCAGATGATACCACCCTTATGGCAGAAAGCGAAGAAGAACTAAAGAGCCTCCTGATGAAAGTGAAAGAGGAGATTGAAAAAGTTGGCTTAAAGCTTTTCAGAAAACTAAGATCATGTCTTCTGGTCCCATCACTTCATGGCAAGTAGATGGGGAAACAGTGGAAACAGTGACAGACTTTATTGGCGAGAGGGGTGGAGGGGGCTCCAAAATCACTGCAGATGGTGACACCAGCCATGAAATTCAAAGACGCTTGCTCCTTGGAGGGAAAGTTATGACCAACCTAAACAGCATATTAAAAAGCAAAGACATTACTTTGCCAGCAAAGTCTGTCTAGTTAAAGCTACGGTTTTTCCAGTAGTCACGTATGGATGTGAGAGTTGTACTATAAAGAGAACTGAGCACCGAAATATTGATGCTTTTGAACTGTGGTGTTGGAGAAGACTTTCGAGAGTCCCTCGGATTGCACAGAGATCAAATCAGTCCATCCTAAAGAAATCAGTCCTGAATATTCATTGGAAGGACTATTGTTGAAACTCCAATACTTTGGCCACCTGATGTGAAGAACTGACTCATTTGAAAAAACCCTGATGCTGGGAAAAACTGAAGGTGGGAGAAGAAGGGGACAATAGAGGATGAGATGGTTGGATGGCATCACTGACTCAATGGACATGGGTTTAAGTAAACTCTGGGAGTTGGTGATAGATAGGAAGGCCTGGCATGCTGCAGTCCATGGGGTCACAAAGAGTTGGACACGACTGAGCTACTGAGCTAAACACTGAAAACTGGAAGATTGATGAGGGTAATTGAAGAAGATGAAAATAAATGGAAAAGTAATCCATGTTCATTGTTTGGAAGAATTAATATTAAAGTGTGCATACTACCAAGAACCATTTATAAATTCAATGCAACCAATCTCTATCAAGATTTCAATGGTGTATTTTTACAGAAGTAGAATAAACAATTCCTGAAACGTATATGGGCCCACAAAAGCAATCCTGAGAAAGAATAACAAAGCGTGAGGCCTCACAGTTCCTGATTTTATGCTGTATTAAAAGATACAGTAATCAAAACGTGAGTTTAAGTAGGCTCCAGGAGCTGGTGATAGACAGGAAAGCCTGGCGTGCTGCAGTCCATGGGGTTGCAAAAAGTCAGACAGGACTGAGCAACTGAACTGAACTGAAAGCATGGGCAACAAAGTAAAAAAATAAACAAACATGAGTACATCAGACTAAAAAGTTTCTGTATAGCAAAGGAAACAGTCAGCAAAATGAAAATATAGCATACCATATTAGTATGTTATACCAAAAAAATCTGCAAATCTTATTTCTGATAAGTGGTTAATATCTAAAATACATAAAGAACTCATATAACTCAATAGAAGACAATTTGATTATTTTATATTTAACAGGGTCTTTCCAAACTCTGAATCAAACTAGGGTCTCCTGCATTGCAGGCAGATTCTTTACCAACTGAGCTATCAGGGAAGCCCATTTTAATGAGCAGGGGCGCTGAATAGACATTTTCCTATGAAAACATCCAAATAGTTAGCAAATACATGAAAAGTGCTCAACATCACTAATGATCAGGTGAATATAAACCAAAACACAATGAGAATGTTACTTTTTTCATTAGCATGGTGATCATCAAAAAGACAAGAGATAACAAAGACTGATGACAATTTGGAGAAGAGGGAACCTTTGTGCACTATTAATACACTCACTATGGAAAATAGCATGGGGGTTCCTCAAAAAATTAAAAAGAGAACTACCATATTGTCCAGCAATTCCTCTTCTGGGAAACAAAACACAAATATGAGACATATCTGCAAGCTCATGCCCTTTGCAGCATTATTTATAATAGCCAAGAGAAGGAAACTACCTAAGGGTTCAGCTGAAGAATGAGAAGCTAAGGAAGTGTGGTTCACGCATACAGTGGAGTGCTACTTAGCCATGGAAGGAGGAAAGTTGGTCCTTCGCAACATCGATGGACTTTGAGGGTGCTATGTTAAGTGACAAAAGGAAATAAAACACATAGAGAAAGAGAAATACTGTGTGGTCACCACTTATTTGTGGAAGCTAAAAAACAAAAACAAAACAAACTCACAGAAAGTAAGATGAAACTTGTATAATCAGAGGTGGGAGCTGGGGAGGAGAGAGATTGAACAAAGGTGGTCAAAAGGTACAGACTTTCAGTTAAAATATAAATAACTACTAAGGATATAACATACAGCACAATGACTATAGCTGATACTGGTGTATGGCATATTTGAAAATTGTAAAGAGAATAGACCCTAAGAGTTCTCATCAGAAGGAAATTTTTTTTTTTTTTATATCTATTGGAGATGGTGTATGTTAATTTAACTTACTGTGATAACCATTTCAAAATATGTGTAAGTTAAGTCACTATGCTATACACTTCAATCTTATATGGTGGTCAGTTCAGCAGTAAATAATTTGCCAGCAATGCAGGAGACACAGTTTCAGTCCCTAGGTCAGGAAGATCCCCTGGGGAAGGAAATGGCAACCCACTCCAATATTCTTGCCTGGGAAATCCCATGGACAGAGGAGTCTGGCAGGACACAATCCGTGGGGTTGCAGAGTCAAACACAACTAAACAACAATAAAAATATCAACTATATTTCAATAAAACTACAGGAAAAAATGCCTTCACTGTATTTATACTCTCTTACTTCCCAGTCTTTCTTATTCTAATAAGGTTATCATTATATCATTTCACTGAGATTCCTATCACTTTCATCTTGGTCCCATGGAATTATCCAGGCCAGAATACTTGAGAGGGTAGCCTTTCCCTTCTCCAGGAGATCTTCCCAACCCAAGGATCGAACCCAGGTCTCCCGCGTTGCGGGCAGATTCTTTACCAGCTGAGCCACAATGGAAGCTCAAGAATACTGGAGTGGGTAGCCTGTCCCTTCTCCAGTGGATCTTCCTGAACCAGGATAATGATTTCTCAATTCACTGGCTGTCCGTTTTCACCCTCTTGTTGATTTTGCCTCATTTTCCTGACTCTATTACCATGTCCCATGGATCTAGCATTAGATTTCTCTTCTTGTCTCACTGACCCTGTGCCTCATCCAGTCCCATGACTTTGCTATCACCCATTTCCTAGTATGCCAAAGTGTTTTTCACTTTTAAGAAAACAGGCATACCTGTTGTTTAGTTTGATGTGTGTCTCTATCTCCCCTTAAGTGCTCAGTAAAATCTATGTACATTTTCTGGGAGGAAATTAAGGAACTGGATTCTGTCTAGTCTACAGAACTGGCCACAAGGACTATATGAATAAGAGACTGAAATTGATGAAATTCAGAAGAAGCAGGAACTTAAAATGAGAAGAAGCTTTGAGAACATAAGAACTAGCCACCTCAGCCCAGGTGTTGTTGTTCTTGTTTAGTCCCGAAGTCATGTCTGACTCTTTTGCCACCCCATGGACTGTAGCCCACCAGGCTCCTCTGTCCATGGGATTTTGCAGGCAAGAATACTGGAGTGGGTTGCCATTTCCTTCTTCAGGGACTCTTTTCCACCCAGGGATGCAACCCACGTCTCCTGCATTGGCAGGCAGATTCTTTACTGCTGAGCCACCAGGGAAGCTCTTCAGTTACTTCAGTGAAATTTGAAGGCAGGAATTGGATTTTTTTACTAATCATTATCTGATGATTTAGATTAATCTTGCCTAGGTCTTGGGGAAAGGAGTGTCTATTTATATACACAGTACACTTAGATAAAACATAATAAACTTTCAATTTTGCCAGATAACTTATCTATTAATAATAAATGTTTAAAGTTTTTAAATTTTTTTAAAATTGAAAGGTAGATTCAAATTTGTAAGTACTTGCATGCAAACCTCCCTTATAAAGCAGAATTCCAACCTAAAAGAAACAACTCAAAGATCATTTGAATTTTTCTATTCCTAGTTGTATAAAATTATACCAAGATGACTGTTCCCCAGAGTAGGAAGGTACTTCTTCAAAGTATGAGTTATTTTGTTTTTATCATAGTTATTCTGGGTTTGAAATAGAGAACAAAATTAGACTGAAATGCTGGTTTCTAAATTCACCGGCTTGTGGTTACCTATTGTTTTGCAATAAATGACCACTGAACTTAGGGGTTTCACTTATTATTTTGCCAGCTTTGTAGACTATAGTCAGTCAACACTCCATATCCATAGCTTCCTGAGACCTGGATTTAACCAACTGCAGGTCAAAAATATTTGTAAAAAGTCCAGAAGGTCCCAAAAAGTAACACTTGATTTTGCCAGATTGGGCAACTATTTATAAAGCAATTACATTGTGCTCACAACTCTTTCTATAGCATTGACTTTGTATTAGATGTTATAAGTTACAGAGATGATGTAAAGGGTATGGGAGGATATGTATAGGTTATATGAAAATAATTTGCCATTTTATAGTAGACACTTCATCATCCTCAGATTTTCACATCTAAGGAGGGTTCTGAAATCAATCCCCTGTGGATACCAAAGAACAACTGTACTGACCTTAGGTGGATGGTTGTCACAACGTGGCTCTCCCACGCTGTAGATGAAGCTGCAATCAGCTGAAGCCTTCACTAGTTGCTTGTGGTAGATGGGTCACTCACATGACTGAAATTTGACGCTGAATCTAGGCTCAGCTGGCTCTAGGCAGAGCTCAGCTATGGCTATTGATTGGAGTGTCTACCTAAGTGCTCATTTTGTGGCTTGGGATTCTACCTGATGGCTGGGTTCTCAGAAGAAGTCCTAGAGCGGGTATTCTAAAATAACCAAGCAGGAGTAGTTGTTACTCATAAAACTCAGCCTTGGAATTCATACAGTGTTACTTAGTTCTTTCTTTTTTATTTTATATTAGAATATAGTTGATTAACAATGTTGTATTAACTTCAGGTATAAGAAAAAGTGATTCAGTTATACATATATATGTATCTATTCTTTTTCAGATTTTTTTCTCGTTTAGGTTGCTACATAACATTTAGCAGAGTTCCTGGTGCTATATGGTAGGTCCTTGTTGGTTATCCTTTTTAAACGTAGCAATGTGTACATGCCATTCCCAAACTCCCTATCACTCCCAACACCCTGCCTTCCTAAGTTCATTCTCTAAGTCTGTGGGTGTATTTGTTTTGTAAATAAGTTCATTTGTAGCTTCCATTGAAGTTTTTTCACTTTTTATCTGTTAAATGTATCACAGGGTCAGTCCAGATTCAAGGTGTAGGGAACTAAATTTAACCTCTTGATGAGAAGACTAAGAATTTGCAGCCATCTCTAATTTCTATATATTATGAGTTTTAGTTGTATCTGTGGTTAGACTAGGGATGCCTGCATTGATCTAGAGTTAACAGAAAGATCATAAGTAGGCATTCACAGAGATTCATAAAGTGACTAAGCTATTGAGAAGTACACACACACACACACACACACACATACACACATCTTACTGCTAATGGAATGCCACTAGGGATAAATTGAATAAGGACCACTCTTGTGAGTCAATTTTCTTCCTTCCAAACTGAAGTCAATGAGCACTTTAAGAAATGAGGAATAATTTCAAAAGCATTTCTATGAAGTACTGCTTCATTAATAGTCTCTTGTGATAACTTTGTTAAACATACTCGCACTTATATGTTTAAAGTTAATGGAATAATTGAGATGAATGGGTTTGTAAATTTATGGGTTTGTGAGTTTAACCTTTATAATACTACAACCATGAGAACAGTTGGGGAAATAAATTTTAAAAGTATGATTGAAACAGCACATTATGATATTTAAAGTAAAGGATCTAAAGAAGATATTCACAAGTTGACTGGTTTTATTTTGGGAACTCTAGAGAAACAAATGACTAATAATCCAAAGGTAGGTGGTTTATTGCTGCGGACAAGCACTCAGTCATGTCCAACTCTTTTCAACCCCATGTGCTATAGCCCACAAGGCTTCTCTGTCCGTGAGATTTTTCCAGGCAAGAATCCTGAAGTAATTTGAGTAGGTAACCATCTCCTTCTCCAGGGGATCTCCCCAACCCAGGGACTGAAGCTGGCTCTCTTGCACCTGCTGCATTGGCAGGTATAGTCTTCTTCAAAAATATTCTTTTCAATTGTTCAGTCTCTAATTAGTCTTATCTAATACTCATTTGGAGAAGGAAATGGCAACCCACTCCAGTATTCTTGTCTGGGAAATCCCATGGATGGAGGGGCCTGGTGGGCTACAGTCCATAGGGTCACAAAGAGTCGGACATGGCTGAGCGACTTCACTTTCACTTTCAATACTCATTCACTGTTATAATCATCATTTTCTTCCTTGTTTCTGTGTGAGCACTTTGAAGTCAAGGACCAGTGTCTTGAAAATATATGTAATTCTCATAGAACCAAGTATGCTGGCTTTCACATTAGAGACAACAAGCAATAAAGGGACTGTGTAGGAAAAGTAATATTTGATCATCTTTGAAAACAGCCAACAAATCTTTCAAGGCAATTTTACTGCATAAAATTCTTGAATGTATCATGCACCTTGCTTTTCTTCAGGCACAGTAACTCTAACTTGTTTAACAAACATGCAGTAACACTTACTATGGGCATAAGGTCCCATGCTAGAGTCTAAGGAGAAAATACAAGCATAAAATGCAGTCATGTTTTACTCTGATTTGAGTTTAAGTTGATGGATTCAGTTAAGGTGGCATGAGGATATTTAAGTTATTTTCACTTAGTGATAATATAAAATAACTATTTTGAAGAAATTAATGTCCCCACTTTTCAATAAGGAAAACAAAAACCAAGAGGTACTTTTGTTATAAAAAGAGTTGGAAAAAATATCTGTGTTGTAAAACAAGTATTCATTGTAGTCATTTACTTAAAGTAGAATTCTATTGGAACCAATTCTGAGTTTTGAAAATGTCTAAGACCTAAGAAATAGGTAATGAACAAATGCACAATTTTAAAAGTAGTGGCAACAAACGGTAGGGGTGTCTTCATCATCTCTAAGGCATTCCTTGACCAAGAAACTGATAAGCTGTCACCATACTTTATTTTCTATTCTTTAAGCTAGTCTCCAAAGTCTCCACCTATGCACAGCCATATGACCAAACTCTAGTTGATGGAAAATGGGTCAGAGTAATGCATGTTGTAAAGAATACCAATGGACATGACTAACCCATTGTTCCTACTCAGCTCCGATAAAGTAGAACGTTGACTCCTCCCAGCCCCACTTTCTACTAACATGAGCCCACCCACCATAGACTGTTACATGTGTGAGAATTAAACACTTCTAATTTGTTGACTCATCCTATTTCTGGGCCTATTTGTTACTCCAGTATACTCTACCCCAATTCACACATCGTACGAGACATATTGAAATACATCTGTATTCCATATTAAAATAGTTTCTATGAATTTTAAAAAAATATCTATGATTATTATTTCAAAAATATGTCTAAATGAAAACCTTTAGTATACAACTGGCAAATAGACTGTCTTTAATCATACTATAAACCTGATAAGTTTTGTAGCATAAAAAATTAAACTATAAATTCTTGATTTTAAAAAAGTTCTTGTGAATACCAAATTGACAATTACAGGTAACAATGCTTCATTTTATAGATACTTAAATAAATTTTAACTTTGATTTTACAACTTTTTCCCATTAGGAAACGCTACATTTTTTGTATTCTATTAATATAATGTTTAATGAGTTATTTAAATAGATATTCACTCACTCCATTCAAAGGCACACTCCAAAAGTAGAAAACTCCAAATAAACAGCTGTTGTACATAAGCTGTGGAGAGAATTTCAGTCCTGATAAAACTTGAGCACCAGGTAGGTGCTACTTTAAAAATACTGGCTTCTCATAGTTTGTTAACCTACTGTTTTGTTTCTTTTTCTAACTTAGTTTTAAACAAGTAGACTGAAGATGCACATAATAAAGAATAAGATTTGATTAGTTCTGAACTTTAAGGAAGCTGTCTTGCCTTTGGTGACCTACATGGGTATCATTTTTTCCTTTATCCAATTAACTGATCTTAAGGATATGGTCTCATGAATTCTGGCAAATGTATACACACATGTAACTAAAAATCTTTGTCAAGAAACAGAACAGTACTATCAACCTCATGCCTCTTTTCAGTCAATGCTCAAACTTCTCCTGAAACAAAAACTACTTTAATTTTTGTTGGCATAGTTAAATTTTGCTCTTAATTGAATTTGATGTAAATGGAATCATGAAGTGTGTATGTTTTGTTTCTGCGCTGTTCTAGTCAACATAATGCATTTAAGACACATTCACGCTCTATGTGGGACTTCCCTGGTGGCTCAGACAGTAAAGCATCTGCCTACAATGCGGGAGACCCAGGTTCAATCCCTGGATTGGGAAGATCTCCTGGAGAAGGCAATGGCAATCCACTCCAGTACTCTTGCCTGGAAAATCCCATGGATGGAGGAATCTGGTAGGCTACAGTCCATGTGGTCACAGTCAGACATGACTGAGTGACTTCACTTTCTTTCATGCTCTATGTGGGCTTCCCTGATGGCTCAGACTGTAAAGAAACTGCCTGCAATGCGAGTGACCTGGGTTCAATCCCTAGGTCAGGAAGATCCCCTGGAGAAGTGAATATTTACCCACTCCAGTATTCTTATCTGGATAATTTCATGGACAGAGGAACCTGGTGGGCTACAGTCCATGGGGTCACAAAGAGTCAGATATGACTGAGCAACTATCATTATCTATGTGTTGATTAACCATTATTCTCTTGTCTAATATTTCCTGCTATGAACGTTTTTGTATTTGTCTTCTTTGTCATTACATGCTTTTATCTTGGTTGTGTTTATTACAGGAGAAGAGGAACTTCTAGGACATGATACATATTAAACTTCAAATAAAATTGCCTATCAGTTTTCCAAAGTGGCTGCTCTATTTTACACTCCTCCAGAAACACATTGAGAGCTCCTGTAGCTCCATCTCCATAATAACAGTGGGCATTGCCGGGCTTTTTATTATTACCATTTTTGTTGATATGAAGCAGCAAGTCATCGTATATTTGTGTTTCCCTAATGATTAATGATATTGAGCATCTATTTAAGTACTTATTAGCCATCCAGGTATCTTCTTTTAGGAAGTATCTATCTGTGTTCTGCCAGTTTTATTTGGATTCCTTGCTCTATATTATTGAGTTGCAGGATTTCTTCATCTAATTTAAATATAAGCCCTTGGTAGACCTATTATACTATATTTTCTCCCAGTCTCTGACTTTTCCTTTCATTTTCTAGAATGGTGTCTTTTGATGAACAGTAGTTCAATTCATTGTTTCTTTCTCTAATAGGTGGAATATTTTATGACAAGTCTAAGAAATATTTGTCTACTCCAGGGTTGAGAAAATATTTTCTATTGTAAGCTTTTAATAGCTTTATCGTTTAACTTTTATTGTGCAGGTCTATGATACATTTGCCTGGAGAATCCCAGGAATAGCAAAGCCTGGTGGGCTGCCATCTATGGGGTCGCACAGAGTTGGACACGACTGAAGCGACTTAGCAGCAGCAGCAGCATGATATATTTGGAATTAAATTTTTGAATATTGTGAAGTAGGGTCAAGGTGCATTGTTCCACTTGCTTCAGCATCATTTATTGTAAAGACTGTTTCTCCACTGAATTGCATTTTCTCCTGACTCTCTGTTTTATTCCATTGATCTATTTGCCTATCTTTCTCCTGATACTATGTTGCTAAAATTAATGTAGCTTTATTGTAAGTTTTACAATTAGGAAGTAAGTATATCTTATATAGTATATTACCTTGAAACCAAGTAGTGAAAGCCCTCAGAAATTGCTTTTTTTCCCCCCTTTTCTAGATTGCTTTGGCTATGCTAGATCCTTTTCAATTCCATATACTTTAGAAACTTCTTTTCATTTTTTCCCAAAAAGATGCTGATATTCTCATCCAGATAACATTGAATCACTAGTTTAACTTGGTAATTACAATCTTATCAATATTAATTCCACTTTATGAGTGTGGTATGTCTCTATTTAAGTCATCTTTGCATGTGTGCTATCACTCTGTCGTGTTTGACTCTTTGCAACCCCATGGACTGCAGCCTGCCAGGCTCCTCTGTCCTTGGGATTTTCTAGGCAAGAATACTGGAATTAGTTGCCTTCTCCAGGGGATCTTCCCTACCCAGGCAACAAACCTACATCTCCTGTGTATCCTGCACTGGCAAGTGGATTGTTTACCTTGAGCCACCTGGGAAGTCCAAGTCATTTTTAATATCTCTCAGTATGGTTTACATTTCATTGTAATGTTCTTATTTACTAAATATTTTATTAATATTTATTAAATATTTATAATAATTACTAAATATTTTATATATTTACTATATTTATTACATTTTATAAAATTAACTATAATTAATTTTTATTTTTATAAAAATAAAAGCATTTTATATACTTACTATATTTATTATAATAGTTAATATACCATATAGAATATAAATATTTTATATATTTACTAAATATTTATGTATCCTGCTTGAGGACAGTCTCTAAAAAAAATCCTGCTGGCTAATTCTGTTATCTCAAATTGTAAATTATGGAGTAGGTCTGGTGAGGTCTTTACAACCTCCGGACATTCTTTGGATTCACTGTAATAACTAATTTGAGAGTATATAATTCCATTGCTAAGACTAGCAAGGGGGTACTCTTTCTACCCCCTTCTGATGTCTATGTCAGAAGCTTTCTCTGTCTCCTTTATACTTTACTAAAACTTTATTACACAAAAGCTCTGAGTGATCCACCCTCGTCTCTGGTCCCAGATTGAGTTCTTCTCCTCAGAAGGCCAAGAACCCTGACGTCTTTGCGTGACTCAGCAGCAACCTTTCATAAGCACTGAGTAATAAGTCCTATTATCGTTCTACATTATTATAAATGTCTTCTATTTTCTTACACCTGTCACTCTATTATTATCTTTTGTTTTTTCACTGTCAAATTATCTAACGAGAATTTAGATGTGTTCTAGTGGATGGTCTGCTGCTAAAGCAAGGAACTTATTTGCCTATCAAAGTATCACCAACTCAACTTTGTCTAAATCAATTTGACAGACATACAGATAAAAGGCAACTGAGAGAGTGGTTATAATGTTTTAAAGAAAAATTAACATAGTTACTTTTTATTTAAGTCTCTGTCAAAACTTTGGCTTAATGGATCATAGGATGATTTACTAAATGAATTAATCAACTCTTCAGTGAATATAATGAATAACTGGTAACTTCAGGTGATTATTTTAGAAACAAAGGCATGTAAATTTACACGTTTTGCTAAGGCAAATGCATTGAAATGGTAATATCATTTATAAATGGGAAGAACACACAATATGACAATGACATATTTATAACTGCCATTTGTATGTTAAACAATGTAATAAGGAGTAATATTCATAGTACTTTGTTCTGAGCTGCTAAATGTGTTGCCTAAGTTAAGTTATAAAATTTATTTATGATATTTATTGACTATGGACATTGTGCCTTCATAAGAAGCTAACACATATTTTACAAGGAACTAATATAAAAGAAAAAACTTTCATTTCTTCATTACTTTTTGCATATTGACAAGATACTGTCAATATTTCATATTGTTAAACAACATAAATTAAAAAAAAAAAAAAAAAAAAAAAAACTTGGATGGCTATACTTTGCCTTCATCTTTAGGCCCCAAAGAGTTATTTGCTAGGGAAATGTACTCCATGCCAGTTCTCCTGAAAGGCATGAAGGCTATGGACATCTTTTCCTTTTGGTCCAGAGTTAAACTTGCCTAAATTAATTTCCAGTACATTGGGCTTCTGTATTGTGACCATTGGTTTATCTTCCAAATGTAAGAACACCTACAGGCAGAAGTAATCTTCAAGTTACCCTATCACAATTGCAACAGGAGAGGGAAGAAAGAAAAAAAAAAAAAGACTGTAAAAGTAAGAACACTTAGAACTCCATTGATATGGCTCCTAAAATCCCACCTATGTAGCTTGCTGATTAGAAATCTTTCAGAACTTCCATTTCCCCTTGATTCACCTATAGAACTTCTTGAGGATGGAATGAAATGAGCTCCCCCAAGAGGTTAGCTGGTTACCTACAACCCCAAATCCTTATTTCTTATTATTTTTATATTTTTTCAAAAAGCATATTGTTAGAGTTTATTGCTTTAAATTTTTTTCCAGCATTGTTTAATCATTTTCTGACACTAGATCTGCATTATGATGCCACACAAAATTTCCCCACATGAGAATTCAGTAATTATTTAAACTTCTATTCTTTAAGCTAAAGATACTTGATTTTCCCAGTCACTCCTCCAAATCTATCAGCAAACCTGACCGTCTTAAATGGACAAATGATAGTTTCTGAAATTTGGTTTTCCTCCAATCTGGAATCCAAATTGGGAAAGAACACCAAGGCTGTATTTGTCACCCTGCTTTTTTAACTTATAAGCAGAGTACATCATGTGAAATGCTGGCCTGGATGAAGAGCAAGCTTAAATCAAGACTGCCAGAAGAAATATTAATAACCTCAGATGTGCAGATGACACCACCCTTATAGCAGAAAGCAAAGAAGAACTAAAGAGACTGTTAATAAAAGTGAAAGAGGAGAGTGAAAATTTTGGCTTAAAACTCACCATTCAAAAGACTAAGGTCATGGCATCTGGTCCCATCACTTCATGGCAAATAGATGGGGAAACAATGGAAACAGTGACACTTTTTTTTTCTTGGGTTCCAAAATCACTGCAGATGGTAACTGCAACCATGAAATTCAAAGATGCTTGTTCCTTGGAAGAAAAGCTGTGATCAACCTAGAGAGCATATTAAAAAAACAGAGATATTACTTTGCCAACAAAGGTCCATCTAGTCAAAGCTATGTTTTTTCCAGTGGTCATGTATGGCTGTGAGAGTTGAACTATAAAGAAGGAAAGCTGAGCAGTGAAGAATTGATGCTTTTGAACTGTGGTGTTGGAGAAGACTCTTGAGAGTCCTTGGGACTGCAAAGAAATCAAGCCAGTCAATCCTAAAGGAAATCAGCCCTGAATATTCATTGGAAGGATTGATGCTGAAGTTGAAAATCCAAAACATTGGCCACCTGATATGAAGAACTGACTCCTTGGAAAAGACCCTGGTGCTGGGAAAGATTGAGGGCAGGAGGAGAAGGGGATCACAGAGGAAGAGATGGTTGGATACCATCACTGACTCAATGGACATGAGTTTGAGCAAGCTCTAGGAATTGGTGAAGGACAGGGAAGCCTGGCAAGCTAAAGTCCATGGGGTTGCAAAGAATCAGACATGACTGAGCAACTGAACTGAACTGAAGCTGCAATCAAGATTGCTGGGAGAAATATCAATAACTTCAGATACTCAGATGACACCATCATTGTGGCAGAAAGCAAAGAAGAACTAAAGAGCCTCTTGATAAACTGAAAGAGGAGAGTGAAAATTTTGGCTTAAAACTCACCATTCAAAAGACTAAGATCATGGCATCTGGTCCCATCACTTCATGGCAAATAGTTGGGGAAACAATGGAAACAGTGACACTTTTTTTTTTCTTGGGTTCCAAAATCACTGCAGATGGTGACTGCAGCCATGAAATTCAAAGATGCTTGTTCCTTGGAAGAAAAGCTGTGACCAACCTAGACAGCATATTAAAAAGCAGAGACATTGCTTTGCCAACAAAAGTCCATCTAGTCAAAGCTATGGTTTTTCCAGTAGTCTGTGAGAGTTGGACTATAAAGAAAGCTGAGTGCTGAAGAACTGATACTTTTGAACTGTCGTGTTGGAGAAGACTCTTGAGAGTCCATGGGACTGCAAGGAAATCAAACCAGTCAATCCTAAAGGAAATCAGTCCTGAATATTCATTGGAAGGACTGATGCTGAGGCTGAAACTCCAGTACTTTGGCCAGCTGATGCACATTACTGACTCCTTGGAAAAGACCCTGATGCTGGGAAAGATTGAAGACAGGAGGAGAAGGGCACAACAGAGGATGAGATGGTTGGACGGCATCACCGACTCAATGGATGTGAGTCTGAACATGCTCTGGGAGTTGGTGATGGACAAGAGAGCCTGGTGTACTACAGTCCATACGGTTGCAAAGAGTCGGACATGACTGAGTGACTGAACTGAACAAAATGTGAAAGTATATGTGCTCTCTTATGAAATCATTTTTTGATACAAAATCATCCATTTGTATTTAAATATTAAATAGATATTTGAAATATATTTAAATACATAAGCCAACTAGGATTATAGGAAATGTGTTAAAAATTTTAAGATAGGGCAAACTTGTAAATAAGTAATAAACAGTTGATATCAAAAGACTATACATGGGACTATTCTATATACTTAATGAGAATTCCTTTGGCTAGCATTTTTTTCATTCATTTTTATTAATTTTAGTAATTTGGAGAATAGTTGCTTTAGGCCTATCTTCATTAAATTTTCTTTTCACTCTATAGGCTTCTATTTTTCTTTAAAAATCTCCACTAAGAAAATAATTGCTTGCACTGTCTGCTTAAAATGAAAAATTCACTTGTTAAATACCAGCTTTGTCTGCTGCTTTTGCAATATTGAGTATGATTTAAAGAATTCATATATTTAACTTGTATATGGGTAGCCTGTGGCAATAAATCTAGTGAACAAGCAGCTGCTTGTGCTGGTCAGTATAAAAACTGTTCAAACCATATTTTCTTAACTGTTCTCTTGATACGACAGCTTCAATGCACTATGGAATTCTATGCTCACCAGTAGAACTTTCAATTTTGCCTGCATTACTAAGAACTTTGCAGCTTTCTCTCATAGCTAATGAAAGATCATAGTGCTGTCTGATTCTGGGGAAGCAACAGTAAGAGTTACAGTTAAGATTGCATGCAGAAAAGTGTCTTTCAATTAAGTGAGGCAGAAAAAAACTGAAGTTCAGGTTTCAAAATGCATGAAGGATAAAACAGAATGTCATGTCAAGGGTACAACCTCTGCTAATGCAGATTAGAGCCTCTCCAACACTGCTGAGTCTGGGAAAAAATCTTTCTTAGTTGTATTCTCTTAGTTGAATCTCAGATAAAATTTATATATTAATAATTGCTGCCACAGTAGTAATTATGGTTAAAAGTTCTAAGCCTTGAAACAAAAATAACAGCACATACTTCTTAACTTTCTTTGGATTAAGGAAAAAAATCCTTTCTTTTCATTTTATTCTAATTTGGCTCTGTTATTTATTAGCTGTGTGATCCTGGGCATGATTTTTAGACTTGTTGAGGCTAAATTATATCATCACTCAAACCATTTAAAGATCACTTATGTGGAATAATTTAGAAAATACCTAATATTCCCAGCAAAGTGTCAGACACATAGTAAGCACTATTGGACTTTGTTATTGCCATTCATTTGCCAGTATATTTGTTATCTATCCAATCTATAGATTGGATATATAATATAATTTTAGTCATCTTTTCTCCACAAAAAGAGATTACACAACCAAGGTTATCTGGATGAATTGAGATAGTTCTTGAACAATCATCTATTGAGCTATTCTGTCTCAGCTTTCTGACTTGTATTCCATTTATCTTTTAATGATTAGAGCTCTGGAATGAGCTCCCTGGAATGATTAACAGTACTCTTTATAATTTAATGTGTACACAGATCACATGAAGATGTACTAGGGCCCAAGTTCCTGCATTTCTGAAAACTTCTGGGTGATGCCAATGCTGCTTATTCATGGAGATGGTGGGAATTTCCCATATCTGTGTTGTATAGTACATCAGCCACTGTGTACTTAAATGTGGCGAGCTACTCAGGAACTGCATCTTTATTTTTATTTATTTTTAAAACATTCAAATTCACCTATAGCTAGCAGCTGCTGTACTGGACAAGAGCAGCTGTAGTTAACTTGACTGATTCTCTCCCTTGTATTACCAGGCTATGGGTGGGTTCTGTTCTGAAACAAATAACCTTTGTTACAATCCTCCTAAGGATTGTCACTGCCCTGAGATTCCTGGTCCTTTGTTTCATCTAAAGGATCAGACATCCTAGAATATAACCAAGATTGATATTAGGCCACCTAACTGGCTACCAACTCTATAAGTCCTCTGACAGTCCTGACTGACCACACTGATTGTTTTTCCAAGAGTCGCATGATGGTCAGTGTTCCTGAAGGCTGAGTTGATGTGATATTCAGCAGTAGAGAGTATTTTTGGGTTTTTTTGTTTAACAATTTACCACTTTGTTCATTTTACATCCAACTTACAGTTATGCTTTTCTTTAATTCATTTACCTAATAATTCAGTTTTTTTCAGTGAGGTGCTTACTGTTGCTAATGGACAGATGTTTAAAGAGATGGAGAAGGAAGTCGGAAGGGGTTGCACTGAGATAATACAATCTGAAGGATTTGATATATTAAACTCATATCTTTTTCTCATGATTACCAAAACAAAGGAATGTAAAAATAACATGTTTATATGTATATAGAGTTTTGTACTTTTTACTTCTACTTATATTTTATTTATTTCATTGGGGTTTAGCCTTTATTCAAAGGCTTCAGTCACCCTTTCGAAAAGGATGAATCCTTTCAACCTATTAGTTTATGTTTCCTCTTTTTTCACTTCTTTGCTCTTGATTTCCAAAGTGCCTAACACTGGAGATGTGAGAACACTAAGCAGAACTCTACAAAAAGCTTAATAGATACATATACTGGCATTTAACACAGCTAAATTAAATATTAAATATGGGGCTTCCCGGTGGCTTAGCAATAAAGCATCTACCTGCAATATGGGAGACATGGGTTCAATCCCAGGGTCAGGAAGATCCCCTGGAGCAGGGCATAACAACCCATTCCAGTATTCTTTCCTGGAGAATCACATGGATAGAGGAGCCTGGCAGGCTACAGTCCATAGGGTCATGAAGAGTTGAACAAAAGACTGAAGCAATTCAGCAGGCAGGCATACATATATTTAAATATATGCTTAAATATGTATTTAAGCATACATATATACTTTTATATATTATACATATACACATCCATACACATATATAATTATAGATACACACACACACACATATGCCACTAAAAAAGCATTACTGGAACAATACAGCTGATTTGGTAAATATTTAATGTAAAGCAGTTATTAAAATGAAACTTTGGGGAAAATTCTGTTAAGATTTTCTATCACATTACCTAAGTTGGCTTTCCCAAGTAAAATGGTCTAGTCCTGAACAATACTTCAGTTGTAAAAGACATTTCTTCTAATGTTGTTGAAGTTATTTGGTGTTTAAATGACTTAAATCATTAAATGGTTAATGATTTTGCTTTTCTTTTGAATCAAATAAATTATTAGGACTTTTATTTTCCTGATTCTTATTTTACCTTTGAAATGGGAAACACCTTATATAAATATAACAAGTATTTATGGTTCTTTTTTACCTATGGATTAGAGAATCTGAGTAAATTTCAGCAGTGATAATTAGTAGCATCATATTTTGACTCTGTTTCTTACATTTTTTTTTTTTAGGACATTCCTGGAAATTCTTTTATTAATGACTGAAATTCACTGGAAAATAACATTCAGCTAAAGAATAGGAAAATGGATTGTGTTTAGTGTGAAAAAACTAAGAATTAAAGGAAATCTTTGAAAATTAAGAGAGACCAGAATATTAAAGAAAAAAAAAAGTCCAAAGATGTTGATACAAGATACATGAAAGATAAAATGCCATAGTAGTTTGGGTAGGGGAGGCTTTTTCTATTTTATTTTTAAGAATAAAATATTACAACTAGAAAATAAGAGTAATCCTATGCACTATAGAAGTAGAAGCCCGAAAGCCTCTCATGAAAATGTGACTGGACTAACGTATGTATTCCAGTCTTTTACAGATGAAGGAATTGTCGTGGGGCAGACACTGACTCAAGCTGACCTCCCTGCACACGTGCTTAGTCTGTCCCTCATGTCTGACTCTTTGTGACCCCATGGACTGTAGCCCACCAGGCTCCTCTGTCCATGGTATTTTTCAAACAAGGATACTGGAGTGGGTTGCCATTTCCTCCCCCAGGGGATCTTCCTAACCCAGGGATTGAACCCACTTCTCTTTTTCTCTTCTGTCTCCTGCATTGCAGGTGGATTCTTTACCTGATGAGCTATCGGGTAAGCCCACTAACCTCTCTACAGAAGGGCAGAGCTGTGAGAAGATCTCAGGTCCCTGATTCTTCTGTCACCAAAGGCATTGTTGGGGGAAACTAGTTTGCATCTTCCTAAGTCTCACTCCAACACTTGAGACCTTGGAGCCATTTCCTATTGATTCCCACACTGTGTTCTTCCTGTTGTCCTAAAATGTTCACCTGCCTTCTCACTGATCTTCGTAATAGTTCATGAGCTCGCTCTTCCCCTTCAGTCTACCTCAACCTCATCCCACTCTGTCTGTCCATCTCCTTACTTTTCATATTGGTTTGATACAAATATCAAGTTCTTTTTTTTAACATAAATGTATTTATTTTAATTTGAGGCTAATTATTTTACAATATTGTACTGGTTTTGCCATACATTGGCATGAATCTGCCAAATATCAATTTCTTCATCATCTACTTACCCATTTTTCAAAATTTAAAAAATAATTCTAGAATACCTAGAAGTATAGAGGATAATATGAACAATTATGTAGCTATTCAGTTTAAAAAAACAATGAAACAAAGCAACATATGGCTACTTTTGCTTCAGAGCAGCATTTATGGATTTATGACACAATTCCATTTCCTTCCCTCTCTTCCCTGTTAACCTTGATACTGAATTTATGTTTATCATGCCAAATATGTTTTGATACTTTCAACCAACTTATGTATATCCAGAAAAATGCATTATATTTTTATGACTGTAGTAAATGCTTTTGCTCATATGTCCACATTGCAACTATGTGAGAATTTCTTCAGTACTTAATTCCCGAGCACAGCTTCAACTTAATGCCTGTTGCCTCATCATGCTCCAAATATTTGGGCAAATTTATACTCCTACAACCAGCATATATCTACTTTCATTGGTCACCATACTCTATAACACTGGGTTAGACTCTTACATTTAATCCTATTGGTGGGTATGAAATGATGTCTTATACTTGCTGCAGTTTTAATTTCTCTAATTACAAATTCTTTAATTCATATTGATGTGTTTATGTGTGTTAGTCATTTGCTGTTTATATCTGTAATTTCTTATATTTTATCTACTGAATTGCATTGAATTGTATGTTGTTCTATTTTGATGCATGAGTTGACTCACTGGAAAAGAACCTGATGCTAGGAAGGATTGAAAGCAAAAGGAGAAGGGGGCAGCAGAGGATGAGACAGTTAGATAATAAAGCATCACTGACTCAAGGGACATGAATTTGAGCAAACTTGGAGATAGTGAAGGACAGGGAGCTTGGCATGCTGCATTCCATGAGGTTTTAAGACTTGGACATGACTTAGCAACTGAACGTCAACAATATTATATGTTTTATATTCTTATTCTCCTAGACTTCTCATTATTTTATGTGCTAAATTTTCTATAAACTTGTCACAAATTCCCCCAAATTCTTGTATGGAGCTCTCACACACTTCTGATAAAATAATGATTCATTTTAAAAACATGTTTGACTTACAGTCCCTCTCTGGGAGGTCTCTGTTCTCCTGTTCCTCCATGGACTGATTGTTTTCTAATTCCAGGACTTCTCTCTTCCCTGGCTCCACCGGTCATTCACATCCTGGCAAGTCCCTTGGCTTGAATGCTGTGTTGGATCCTCTTTTCTGGACTCTAGGTGGAATCTTCCTGATACACTATCCATTTTAGTGAAATAATATTATCATTACCATCATGAGAATGAATGTCATGCCCATATGCACAACAAATAGTCATGTCTGAAAATCTGTTTATTTTATCACCCATCTGATCTCCTATTTCCCAGCTTTCATAATGATGTATTTTTAGAAGATTTTCCTCAATAATACCTTCATAGAACTTATTGGATTTTTAAATTTTAATAATCATATTGTTAATTTAAGAAATTTTACTTGTTATCTACCTTTTTTTATTTTTCTTCTTCTATAATGGATAACCTACATTCTATCATTGCTATGAGAGTTAATTCTAATTTGGAAAAATTTTCTTCTTCTTGCATTGTCATTTTCTCTTCTGAAATTCCTTTGATCTATTTGATTTGATCTCAGATTTTCCTCAAATGTAAGTATTTAAGGCTTGAAGCACTATTAAGATTGAAATTCTATGTTGCTCATGTCTGAGAATGATGGACCTCATCATAATGGATAGGATGATGATCTGGGCTTTTCTTCAGAGGTGTATTGTTAGAGTACTCCAGAGAGAATCAGCATATGTGTGTGTGTATATATATATATATATATATATATATATATATATAGCATTGCCATGTCCTCCTCCAGGGGATCTTCCCGACCCAGGGATCAAACCTGTATCTCCTGTGGCTCCTGAACTGCAAGTGGATTCTTTACCATTGAGCCACTGGTAAAGAAAACACATATACATTTATGATCAGATTATCATCAGTATACTAGCATATCAGTATGTTAATATATCAGTATATTATATATATAGGGCTTTCCTAGTGGCTCAGATGGTAAAGAATCCGCCTGCAATGCAAGGGAACTGGGTTCGATCCCTGGTTTGGGAAGTTCCCCTGGAGGAGAGCAGCCCACCCTAGTATTCTTGCCTGGAGAATCCCCATGGACAGAGGAATGTGGCAGGCTATAGTCCATGGGGTCGCAAAGAGGCAGACACAGCTAAGCAACTAAGCATACGTGCGTGCATACACACACACACACACACACACATTATATATAATCAGAAACAGAGAGACAAAGAGAGATTTATTTTAAGGAATTGGCTCAAGAGATTATGAAGGCTGGCAAGTCCAAAATCTGCAGGATGGCCTGGGAGGCTGGAGACCCAGAGAAGAGCAATGCTATTGTTCACCAAAGGCCTTTGCTGGCAGTTTCCTCTTGCCCATGGGAAGGTCAGTCTTTTGTTCTATTCAAGCCTTTAACTTGTTGTATGAGGCCCATCCATGTTATGGTGGAACATTTGCTTTTAAATTAGTCCACCAAATAAAATGTTAGTTTCATCTAAAACATCCTCACAGACATATCCGAATAATGAAAAATGTTTGACTAGCTATGGCCCAGCAAAGTTGACCATAAAATTAACCCTCACCGTAGGATATCTAAATATAAGTAACAATAAGTATTCTTTCTTTTACCAGAAGGTATTCCAGGGGAAAGCTCTCTAATCTTTTGCCTGAAGACATTTAGCAAGTGTTCCTTCAGTCTGGGAGCTAATCAAGGGCTGGGGAGTATGCTGTCACCAACATTGTACAGAATTTCTGGGCATCTCCCTGTTTTCCGTGCAGTCCCTTATGCACACTCTCTGCGTGTGTTATCTCTGGAGACTTTCAATTTAATTTCTCCAAAGGATTAAAGATGGTCTCTGCTAGGGCGTAAAAAGTAACTTGAAACTTTGACTCGTCCTTTATACAGAAGTCTAATCAATTATCTTATTTTCAATGCCACAGTTCATTGTCCCTTCTAGGGTAACTAGATGTCCCTGTTCTTGATCATTTCCTAGATTTCATAGTATGGATTAGTTTGCTTCTCTTTACATTGCCTTCTGCAAGCTGTTAGATTTCAGCTTTTTTTTTTTACACTGTTAACTTAGTTGCCTTCTTTTGCCAGCTGTCTAATCTTCAAAAATTTGTTCATAAACCTTGTCCATCCACATCATTTCTGTTTTCTTTACTTTCACGTATTTATACTTTTAAAAAACAGCTTTATGAAGATATAATTCATATACCATGCAATTCATTCACTGGGTTTATAGCTACACCTTTTAAAAATTATTTTTTGGAAATAATGGGAAAAAATTTCCTATTTTTTTTTTTTTTTTTGCTTTGGCCTTTTAAAACATTGTGTGTAGATATTTTAATTGAAATTTCATTAGCTTATCACAAAATACACCCTTTAAACCATTCAGAGGTCTATAGTACAGCCCAAATGTTGTGCAGTCATCACCACTGCCCAGAGTATTTTCATTACCCTCAAAAAGAAACCTCATACCTATTATCTGTCACTCTCCATTTCTGCCTTCCTCTGGTCCTTGGACACCAGTAACCTACTTTCTGTCTTTATGGATTTTCCTGTTCTGGACATTCAATATAAATGACAACATACAATATGTGGCCTTTATGTCTGGTTTCTTTATTTTAGCAATGTATTTTCAAGGTTCACCCGTGTTGTAGCATATCAATACTTCACTCCTTTTTATGAATGAGTAATATTCCTTTATATACATACAGCATATATCATTTACCCATTCATCCTTTTGGCTGGTTTCCATATTTGGTTATTATAAATAATACTGCTTTGAACATTTTATACAAGTTTTTTGTGCAAATATATGTTCATTTATCTTGGATTCATATTTGAGTATGAAATTGCTAAGTCACATGGTTATTTTGTTGTTAACCTTTGAGGAATTGCCAAACTGCTTTTCAAAGTTGCTACAATAATTTACATTCCTACCATCAGTTTCTCAGGACCAACTTCTCCATATCCTCCTCAACACTTGCTATTTTCCATTTCTGATTATAGCTATTCTAGCAGGTATAAAATACCTCATTTTGGTTTTTATTTTAATTTACCTAGTGACTAATAATGTTGAACATCTGCTCATGGCCATTGTATAAAATCTTTGGGAAAATATCTAATCAAATCTTTGTCTATTTGTAATCTAGTTTTCTCTTTATCATTGAGTTGTGAGATTTTTTATATTCTGAAAATTAGACCCTTGTCAGATACATGATCTGCAAATATTTTCTCTTTCTCTGTGGTCATCTTTTCATTTTCTTGAGAGTGTCCTGTGAGGCACATTTTTTACTTAATTTGAAAAAGTTCAGTTTATATTTTATTCTTGATTGCCTGTGCTTTGATGTCATATTTAAGAAATCATTGCCTAATTTAAACTCAAAAGTATTTATACTTCTTTTCCCTTCTAAGAATTTTATTGTTTTACCTCTTAAATTTATGTCTTCAATCAATTTTGAGTTAATTCTTATATGAGGTATGCCAGAGATTCAATGTTCAATGTTATTATAAGTAAAAATAAGGTCTTTTCTGGTTAGTATTAAAACAAAATCAGCCTCCTAGAATAAATTATGACAAGTTCCCTGCTCTTGTTTTTTTTGTTTTTTTTTTTCTGTTTGGAAGATTTTAAGACCAGTTGGGGTTAATTCTTTTTTAAACATTTGTAGAATTCTGGAGAATGCATTTAGTCCTGGCCTCTTCATTGTTGGAAGTTTTTTGCTTGCTGCCCAGTATTCTACTTGTATATTCTACCAGTATAGCTACTTGGGTTTTTCATGTCTTCTTGAATCAGTTTTGGTAGTTCATGTCTCTCTAGGACTTTACTTACTATATCCAGGTTAACTACTATTCTTTTATAATTCATTTTTTACCCTTTAAGGTCAGTTATAATGTTTCATTTTTCATCATAATAATTGGTATTGCTTCACTTTTTTCCTTTTTTTAGTCAGTCTAGCATCTAGCTAAAGTTTGTTTACTATTCATTCTTTCAAAGGGACACTTTCCTTTAAAAAAAAAATTCTCTAAATTTGTGTCTGTTTCTATTTTGTAAATAAGTTCATTTGTATCATTTCTTTTAGAGAGCGCATCTAAGTGATACCATTGATATCTGTCTTTGTCTAGGGGACTAACATATACACACTGCTATATTTAAAAGAGATAACCAACATAGACCTATGTATAGCACAAGGAACTCTGATTCATACTTAGTAATAACCAAAATGGGAAAATAAAGGAATAGATACATACATATGTATAACTGAATCACTGTTGCACACCTGAAACTGACAAAACATTGCTAATCAAATATACTCCAATATAAAATAAAAATTAAAAGGAAATTTTTTTCTCTATTTTTTCTTATTTTCTATGTCATTTATTTCTATTCTATTTTTGTTGTTTCCTTCTTTCTGCTTGGTTTGGAATTTATTTGCTTTTCTGTTTCAATCTTTTTAAGGTGGAAATTCAGCTTTTTTTCTTGAGGAACTTAAAGTTTTGATATATGCATTTACAGATGTTAATTTTCCTTCTAAATCATGTTTCACTCCATCTCATAAGTTTTGTGTAGTTTTAGAATAAGCTTTGCCCCTGTTTTCATTGTCATTAATCTCAAGATATTTTCAAATTTCTTGTGATTTTTTCTTTAATACATTGGCTATTTAGGAGGATGTAAGTTCTCAACTTCTTTTCTATTATTGATTTCTAATTTTATCACACTATGATTAAAGTATACAATATGTATAATTTTTATACTCAAATTACTGAGGCATAATATCTTTTCAAAAGGCTCTGCCCCTTTCCCTCCTTTCCCTCCTTCTGGGACTCCCATTGCATAACTGATGCTCTTACACATATCTGAGATTCTGGCAAATTTCCTTCACATATTTTGTTTCAACTCCTCAGACAGGATAATCTCAAATGGACTACATTCGAGTTCATCAATCCTTTCTTTTACCCAACATGCTCTTGGGCCCCTCTAGTGAATATTTTTACTTCAGCTATCATACTTTCAAATTTAAAATTTCTACATTATATATATATATATAAAACTCAAATAAATATATTCATACATATATATGTATATATATGTGTGTATGTCTATATATAATTATTGTGTTTTAATAATATTAAATGATATTCTCTATTTGATATCCCAATGTCTGGGCATCCTTAAGAGACATATCTATTTATATGGATAACACTTTGCTGTTTATCTGCATGTCTTTATTTTTCTTGTTGTTGTTGTGGATAACTGGAAATTTAAAAATAATACAGTGTGGTAACTCTAGAAACCAGATTTCCCCCTTTCCAGAGTCTGCTGTTGTTGTTATCTTTTTTTAATCTGTAGGGACTTCTAAATTAACTCTGTAAATTCAGTATTTTTTCTTGTATGGGATCATACAAGATCTGTTAGTTTTACTCTGTTAGTTTTACTTTGGCTTCAGTTCAGTTCAGTCTCTCAGTCAAGTCCAACTCTTTGCAACCCCATGAATCACAGCACATCAGGCCTCCCCTCCTTGTCCACCACCAACTCCCGGAGTTTACTCAAACTCATGTCCATCGAGTCAGTGATGCCATCCAGCCGTCTCATCCTCTGTCGTCCCCTTCTCCTCCTGCCCCCAATCCCTCCCAGCATCAGGGTCTTTTCCAATAAGTCAAATCTTCGCATGAGGTGGCCAAAGTATTGGAGTTTCAGCTTCAGCATCAGTCCTTCCAATGAACACCCAGGACTGATCTCTTTTAGGATGGACTGGTTGGATCTCCTTGCAGTCCAAGGGACTCTCAAGAGTCTTCTCCAACACCACAGTTCAAAACATCAATTATTCAGCACTCAGCTTTCTTCACAGTCCAACTCTCACATCCATACATGACTATTGGAAAAGCCATAGCCTTGACTAGATGGACCTTTGTTGGTAAAGTAATGTCTCTGCTTTTTAATATGCTGTCTAGATTGGTCATAATTTTCCTTCCAACGAGTAAGTGTCCTTTAATTTCATGGCTGCAATCACCCTTTGGCTAAACTAATGATTGAACAGACATTTCCTTAAATGTCAAGAACCAACAAATCCCCCAGTCTTTGCTGAGTGGCTTTGTGTTTATGTCCAGGCCTGTTTTCAACACTCCATTAAGCAGTTAACTCTTCTGCATTCTCCTTCATTTCATGCTTATGTAGAGCTTCAAAGTTAGCTAGATATGAGAGCTTAGGTTCTTCCAAGTCTTACCTGGGCAAGTACACCTGTGTACGGTCTCCTAGGTTCTCAGAATATGGCACAACTTTTCAGAAATGTTATGGATATCTCATTCCTCAGCTTTCCTTTTAATCTTTTTGATTGGTCTGTTGTCTGCATCAGCCATTATCCTATTTTATGCCAAGAAGTATGAAGTTAAGACACTTGCCTGTAATTGCTTTTGACAAGCATCCCCTAGGTGAAGAATTTTTGCCCCAAGTGAGCTCCAAATTAGGTCAATGCAGGCAATCTTGTAAGTTGGATCTTCTAAGGACCTATCCGCAGGTTAATAGTGACAACTCTTTGGTGATGAGGCTTTGGAAGTAATGCAGTCCGGCGCTGCTCCCTCCAATGGCTACCAGGCTGCATTGGAATGCTATTTTTCAAGGCTTCCACAGAGCTGGAGAGCAAGGAATGGGAGTGGGGCAAGTTAAAATGCCACAAAAGTTGCTGTGCTTAACTGAGATTCAGCAGCTTTTCTTGAATAAGTTTTGCCTGGATTGTAGCAAATCTTTGGTTGATTTTCAGAGTTCTGAAAGAAACAGTTTTTACATTAAAAAAAAAAAATTTGTTTTGGAGGAGCTCATTTTCAGAGGTCTTTACTTTGCCATTTTATGGTAATGTCATTGTCATTGGGTTTTGATGATAGAACTTGAGACATTTAGAAAATTATGCTGAAACAGTGTAACCTGTAAAGTATACCTTACTTGATAGTGCCTATGACTAGCTAACCATGTCATATGATGTGCCCTGATATAATAGGATGCATACTTTAGTCCAAGTTTTTGTTTTTATCTCTGCTTTAATCAACACACATAACTGTACTTCCTCCTCTGATTGGGTGATGTGGAACAATTTCATATCAAGGTATGACGAACATCTACCATATTGCTGGAGACTTGAGAAATACAAACTTTATGCTCACAGGACTAGGAAACTCTACTTTCTCCCCAGTTGGTCCAGGGTTCAGAGAGATAGTAATGAAAAATTATTCAATTGAAAAATATCTGGAGATATTTTGTGTTCAAAGGTCAATTCTGTTAGAGGAACATAGCCAGCTTATTAGCTTTGATACTAAAAAAATAGCACATTGTCCTTTAAATGTATTAACCTATAGAAGAATACTGCCCAATGAGCTATTAAGAAGAAAATTATTAATGTGGTATAGTTATGATTGCTTTGCCCTAAATGGGCCATAAATAATTAATTCCTTCAGAGCCAACATTAACTGGAATGGTAGCCTTAACTTTTACTATATTCTAGACTCTCTGGCCTGTGGATCACTAACTATACTTTAGTTTATGAGGCTTGGGTGATAATAGTACCCTCACAAGGTGCAAGGCCATAGTTCTGCTCCTTTCAGGGACAGTGTGCAGGGGAAAAAAAAAATCTATGTCATTCCCCAATATTTCCATGGGGTTGCAAAGAGTTGGACACAACTGAGTGACTTTCACTTCACTTCACTTTATGCCAAATTTATTGAGTAACATCTTAATCCTGATCAGAAGCTCCTTCGTAGAACTGGGACTTTGGTTTGAATCAGTAGCATAAGTTTTCTAGTAAGCCTGTTTCACAGTCTACCACCATGGGGGTCAAGTATACACAGATCCCTATGAATCCTTTCCCAGAACAAAATGATATCCTCCTTTTAATTGTTTCCCTGTCACCAGTAGCGAGTCAAAGGTAATAAACCTATTAACAAGGGCTGAACCATAGCCATGCAGAGCTGTAACAGATAACGTCTGCTGACCGGCAGAAACCTGGCTGTAATCCCAGAATTCAGGTGGCACAACTCCCTGAGATCAGCAGACAGTTCAAAGTCATTATGTAAGGCTCAGCTCCTTATTTCTTTGTACTTTTGACATGGAAAACTCAAACACCAATACAGCACCTCGGAGAGAACTGACTTGACCCAGGAAAGCTTCTAAGTCATCTGAACAGAGGGCATATATGGCTTCATACATACCATCAACTGGGGTGCTAGCATGTGCCTTAGTCTGATAGGGCACAACTAAATATCACAGACTGGGTGGTTTAAATGACAGATATTAATTTCTCATAACTTCGGAGACTAAAAGTTTAACATCCAGGAATTGGCAGGATTGGTTTATTCTGAGGTGTCTCTTTCTGGCTTGTAGATGGCTATCTTCTCCCTGTATGTTCAAATTATCTTTCTTCTGTATGTATGTACATCCAGTTATTTTCTTCTTCCAAGGATACCAGTAGGATTGGATTAAGACTGATGGTTACAACCTTGTTGTTGTTGTTTTCCAGTTGCTAAGTTCTGTCTGACTCTTTGTGACCTCATGGACCACAGTGCACCAGGCTTCCATGTCCTTCACTATATCCCAGAATTTGCTCAAATTCATGTCCATTGAGTTGGTGATTCTATCTAACCATCTCAGCCTCTGCCAGCCCTTTCTCCTTTTGCCTTCAATCTTTCCCAGCATCAGGGTCTTTTCCAATGAGTTAACTCTTCACAAAAGGTGGCCAGAGTATTGGAGCTTCAGTTTCATCATCATTACTTCCAATGAATATTCAAGGTTGACTTCCTTTAGGATTGACTTGTTTGATATCCTTACAGGCCAAGGGACTCTCAAAAGTCTTCTCCAGCACCACAATTCAAAAACATCAATTCTTCAGTGCTCAGCCTTCTTTATGACTCAACTCTCATATCCATAAATAACTACTGGAAAAACTACAGCTTTGACTATACAGATCTTTGTCGACAAAGTGATGTCTTCACTTTTTAATACACTGTCTAGGTTTGTCATAGCTTTCCTTCTAAGGATCAAGTGTCTTAATTTCATGGTTGCAGTCACCATCCACAATGATTTTGGAGCCCAAGAAAATAAAGTCTGTCACTGCTTCCACTTTTTCCTCTTATATTTGCCATGAAGTGATGGAACCAGAAGCCATAATCTCTGTTTTCTGAATGTTGACTTTTAAGCCAGTTTTTTTCACTTTCTTCTTTAACCTTCATCAAGATGCTTTTTAGTTCTTCTTCCCTTTCTGACATTTGAGTGGTATCATCTGCATATCTGAGATTATTGATATTTCTCCTGGTAATCTTGATTCCAGCTTGTGATTTAGTCATCTCAACATTCCCCGTGATGTAGCCTGCATGTAAGTTAAATAAACAGGGTGACAATATACAGCCTTGTCTTACTCCTTTCCCAATTTTGAACCATTCCATTGTTCCATGTCCAGTTCTAACTCTTGCTACTTGACCTGTACACAGATTTCTCAGGAGACAAGTATCATGGTCTGGTATTCCCATCTCTTTAAGAATTTTCCACATTTTGTGGTAATTCACGCAGTCAAAATTTGTATAGTCAATGAAGCAGAAATAGATGATTTTCTGGCATCCCCTTGCTTTCTTTGTGATCTAATGAGTATTGACAACTTGATCTCTGGTAACTCTACCTTTTCTAAACCTAGCTTGTAAATCTGGAAGTTGTCAGTTCACATACTGCTGAAGTTTAGCTTGAAGGATTTTGAGCATAACCTTACTAGCATACAAAATGAGCACAATTGTCTGGTAGTTTGAAAAAAAAATTGGCACTATCCTTTGGGATTGAAATGAAAACTGACTTTTCCTGTCCTGTGGCCACTGCTAAGTTTTCCACATTTGCTGACATACCGAGTGCAGCACTTTCACAGCATCATCTTTTAGGATTTGAAATAGCTCAGCTGAAATTCCATCACCTCCACTAGCTTTGTTTGTAGTGATGCTTCCTGAGACCCACTTGACTTCACACTCCAGGATATCTGGCTCTAGGTGAGTGACATCACCATCATAGTTATCCCGGTCATTAAAACTATTTTGTATAGTTCTTCTGTGTATTCTTGCCACCTCTTCTTAATCTCATCTATGTTCAGCCCATACCATTTCTGTCCTTTATTGAGCCCATCTTTGAGTGAAATGTTCCCTTGATATCTCCAATTTTCTTGAAGAGATCGCTAGCCTTTCCCTACTAGATCGCTAGCTTTTCCTCTACTTCTTTGCATTTCATTTAAGAAGGTTTTCTTATCTCTCCTTGCTATTCTCTAGAACTCTGCATTCAAGTGGGTTTATCATTCCCTTTTCCCTTGGTTTTGCTTCTCTACTTTCCTCAGCTATTTATAAAGCCTCTTCAGACAACCACTTTGCCTTCTTACATTTCCTTTTCTTTGGGATGGTTTTGGTCACTGCCTTCTGTTCAGTTCAGTCACTCAATTGTGTCTGACTCCTTGTGACCCCATGAAGCGTAGCACGCCAGGCCTCCCTGTCCATCACCAACACCCAGAGTCCATCCAAACCATGTCCATTGAGTCTTTGATGCCATCCAACCATCTCATCCTCTGTCGTCCCCTTTTCCTCCTGCCCTCAATCTTTCCTAGCATCAGGGTCTTTTCCAGTGAGTCAGCTCTTCGCATCAGGTGGCCAAAGTACTGGAGTTTCAGCTTCAGCATCAGTCCTTCTATTGAACACCCAGGACTGATCTCCTTTAGGATGGACTGGTTGGATCTCCTTGCAGTCCAAGGGACTCTCAAGAGTCTTCACCAACATCACCGTTCAAAAGCATCAATTCTTCAGCGCTCAGCTTTCTTTATAGTCCAACTCTACTGCCTCGTGTGCAATATTACAAACCTCCATCCATAGTTCGTCAAGCACTCTGTCTATCATATCTAATCCCTTGAATCTATTTGTCACCTCCACTGTAATCCTAAGGGATTTGATTTAGGTCATATATGAATGGCCTAGTGGTTTTCCCTAATTTATGAAAATTTAAGCCTGATTATTACAGTAAGGAGCTCATGATCTGAGCCACAGCCACTTCTAGTCTTGTTTTTGCTAACTGTATAGAGCTTCTCCATCTTTGGTTGCAAAGAATACTACATATAGTCTATCTGATCTTAGTATTGACCATTTGGCTATGTCCACACATAGAGTTGTCTCTTGTGTTGTTGGAAAAGAGTGTTGCTATGACATGTGTTCTTTTGACAAAACTCTGTTAGCCTTTGCCCTCTTTCATTTTGTACTCTGAGACCAAATTTCCTGGTCTCTTACTCTCTAAGTAAAGTACTTACTTTACTCCAGGTATCCTTATAACGTGATTTCATTTATATTTTCAGAAATATATATTTTTTTGTGTGTGGACCATTTTTACAGTCTTTAGTTTGTTTCAGTATTGCTTCTTTTTTATGTTTTGGTTTTTTGGCCATGAGGCATGTGGGATCTTAGTTCCCCAACCAGGGATTAAACCTGCATCCCCTGCATTGGAAGGCAAAGGCTTAACTACTGGACTGCCAGGGAAGTCCCAGCTCATTTTAACTGAATTACTTTTTTAAAGGCTCTGTTTTCTTTCTTTCTTTTTTTTCAATAAAGTTAAGTTTTTATTTTATTTTATTTTTAAATTTTTTCCCAATTATTTTTATTAGTCAGAGGCTAATTACTTTACAATATTGTAGTGGTTTTTGCCATACATTGACATGAATCAGCCATGGATTTACATGTCATTTATCTGTATCCCCATTCTGAACCCCCTCGCACCTCCCTCCCCATCCCATCCCTCTGGGTCAGTGCACCAGCCCTGAGCACTTGTCTCATGCATCCAACCTGGACTGGTCAACATGCACGTGTTAGAAAGATCCAATCCAGTTATTAACAATATTACTTCTGAAAAATTATGTTAACCTAGATCTACTATTTTCCTTGAGGAAATTATCACCTGATCACTATCAGGAAATGCGAATATCTGTTCTTACTCCCCAACAATGCCACCTGTAGGAAGTTATTTGTGCATATATTTAAAGCTCTGATATTAACATATTTTCTAAGTTTGTGTCACATGTGCATAAATTAGCTTCTCCACAAGGGTGCAGCATATCTTAAATTGATTAAGTTGCCAATCAGCTAATCCATTGAAATTTGCTGTGTGAGTGTCTTCCTGGGTGTAGCTTGGACCTTCCAATAGTGCTGTGAACCAAAGGGACCCCTCCATCACTGACTTCATTTGGGAATCTGTCTTTAAGACGTCAAGTGACCTTATCTTCATTAAAAGTTCTCTTTTAAATGAGCATCTATTACTTGTGCAATAATAAATGTCATTTATAATCTATCTGGGCACCACAGAAATGTAAGGAGGCCAAACAAGCAAACTAATGATACAATGTACCATGTTAATACATGAAGCAGCTCCATGTGTAGCGCTAGTCTTTGTAGGATTGTTCTTCAGAATGGGAACTGATACGCAGGTGGTTGCCCTGACCTCCATAGGCAAAAGGTAGCTAGGATCTCCCAGTGGAGGGAACACATGGAGTTAAACAATAAGCAATTTTTGTCTGGAAAATCTTGATTAAGTGATCAAACATTGACGCATACAGTGTATCAAGAAGAGTTTCCATCTTCCACTCTGTTTTTTTCTCACCTCTCCTGCACCTTCTTAGCCTCCTCTGCTGAGTGAGGAGACAAGGTGCTCAGTGGTTCCTGCTAGGCTATGTTTTCCCCATTCTCCCTGACCCCTTCCCAGCAATAACCTGTGTTACCAGGAAAGAGCTCACTCGGGAATTCTTTTCTTTTTTTTTTTTAATAGTAACAACTGTGTTGTTTTATAGAGGTTGCTCCTCTCTTCAACAATACTTTTTAACCAAAGAAGAAAGTTATCAACCAGTCTGGTGTTTCTTGTCCTCTCCCAAGTTCCTTCTAGATATTCAAAGTAGCAACAAGCAGCTTTTTCCCTTGGATTATAACCCATGATCTGTCCAGTTATGTCCAGCTGTGTCCAATTATAGATATCATCTAGTTTCCTTATATAAATGAGCCCAAATTTCTGGTTATAGTATAATCATCTTGCTTTTACATACAATTTTTAGAAACCTAGTAGTATGGTAGCTTGCTTCTCAGCATTTTGATAGAGTTGTATGTCACTTATTTTAAAACTATTCACACTTGTTTTATTGGTTCATATAAAAGAGTGATAACTGGTAGGAGTTTATGATCAATTTCACTCTATGTGAATGCATGATATAATTTGGTATAAGAATTAATGCCAGTAATATCTTACAAATGTCAATGAAGTATTTTCATTTGGGGCGAAGAAATATAGTGCACTAAGGAGATAGAAAAGAGCAAGTATTTAAGAGTCTCTGGAAGCAGATCTTAATAGGTCTAATAATGTATAATGTGCTATTTGAATTTCAAATTCTAAATTTTTGGTGCTAAACATCTGGAGCACTTTCATAAAAGCCCAGCATTATTTTAGCTGTCTACCATCCTGGGAATAATATAAGTGAACTAATAACTCCCACAGATCAAATGGTTATGAATATGGCTGGACAAGATGGTTATACAAATAAACCTTGACATGAATGAGCCTGTTGTCAATTCAGTATAAGTGAACATCTGCTGATCATGTAGTATGTTAATAAAACACATTTAGAGTGACTGACTCAACATTGGCAAAAAAAAGTGATAGAGCTCTTAAGCCTGGGCAACCGTCACTAATTTGCCTAACAATGGAAATTAATCAGTTTAGTATTTTCTGCTTCCATATTTGCTTATTATTTCCCAGTGGTTTACCCTCTACTAGTACTACAAGTTTAGATCAATATTAAGGGCATGTAAAAGATAGATCATGTCTCATTCAGAAATTTTTGAGTCTTGTTTAGACAAGAACTAAACATATGGAAGAATTGGACATATTTACATAGAAATATGGGTAAAGATAGAGACATATGTTTTTGTTTGAAGAGAAGCCAAACTGATAATTGAGATCAGGGTCAGAAAGTCTAAAATTGGGTTTTGGATAACTGAAAGAAGATAATGCATTTTTCCAATCCAAGAACATGGCATAGTACAGCCACTATAGAGAACAGTATTGGGGTTCCTCAAAAAAACTAAAATAGAGTTCCATATGATCCAGCAATCCCACTCATGGGTATATATATCCAGAGAAAACCATGGTTCAAAAGGATGCATGCACCCCAATGTTCACTGCAGCACTGCTTACAATAGCTAAGACATGGAAGCAACCTAAATGCTCATCAGCAGATAAATGCATAAAGATGTGGGGCATACACACACACACACACACACACACACACACACACCACACACTGGAATATTACTCAGCCATTAAAAATAGTGAAATTATGCCATTTGCAGCAACATGGATGGACCTAGAGATTATCATATTAGGTGAAGTAAGTCAGAGAGAGAAAGATATTTATCTTTCATATAATGATATCACTTATATTCAGAATCTTTAAAAAATGATACAAACGAACTTATTTATAGAACAGACCTAGAGATGTAGAGAATGAATTTATGGTTACCAGAACAGGACAACCAGGAGAACAGATTTAGAAGTCTTAATGTGATAGAGCAAAGAGAAGCGATAGTTTAAAAAATATGGTTAAGATATGGTGAGTTACTGATCCAACGTTTGCTTACTAATCTAAAAAGTCACCTTTATATAATGAACAGGGTGTTAGGAAATCTTTGTGATGTTTTACAAAAGATAATAATTTTTGACAATCATTCACTCACTACTGATTACCTACTGTTATTAACGTATAAAAAAAAGCATGGGTTCTGATGTAAATTTAAAGTCTCCAATAGTATTAAGACAAGCTTGTAATGTCTACAATAAAGGTAGACTGCTTTAAGGCTCATAAAAGTAATAAAGGCCCTGGGAGTTAAACTACAAAGAAACTAATTCCAAAAGGGGACAAGATAGCTCTGCCTGTCACTAAGACACTGAACAGGAGAAATTCTGCCATCAGTTTGATGGTGTTCAAAATATGATATAAAAGATTTTCAGCATTCTGGATACAGTACTCACTTACTTCAAGTAAGTTATTTAATGTCATTAAGTATAATTTTCTCCATCTGTAAAATAAGAATATTAAAACTTTCTTCCTGAAAGAGTAAAGTGCACTAATTTATAAAAATTACTTAATTAACAGTACTTGTGCACACTCATTAAAGATTGACTTTTCAGATGTGTTTACCTTATACATTAACCAGACAAGGGAATGATATTGCTTTTTTCTGCTTCCCTTGAAATTATTTAGATAGGAACTCTCAAGTAAAAATTAGAGCCAGAATGAAGATGATTTTTACAAAGATATTCTAATCCTAAATCTAAATGATCACTGAACAAGTTTCCTTCAGAATTAACAATATCATAAGTTTATGATACCCCTCATACCAATACCTCAAGTATTTACTGCTTAGAGTGGGAACTGAGTTATTTGCTGAAAGATTTAATTTGCAAGAGTAAAATACAAGATACAATAGAAGAAACTCTACATAAAATACATGAGACTAAGGACCAAATATTTATGATGGTAGATTTCCCAGCACTCAGATTATTTTCACTAGAAAAGACAATCTGCATTTATATGTATGCTAAATAGGGCTCCTGAACTAAAACTTTGTTTTTGCAAGTTTGGAGTTTATTTGGCAAAAGGAAAGAAATTTTTAAAAATTGAATTATTTTGGTATTATTTTCTTTTGGCCTTTCCTTAAGAGTTTACATATATTTTGTCACGAGAAATACATTTTAGTGTCTTCACAAAGTAAAACAAAAAGGATATAATTTGCAGTTATAATGGGAGAGTTCTTATAATCATGCAATATCCTAATAAACATAGAAGGGGAAAATACAATGAAAGGACATAATTCTCAATCATTAATATGGAGAATTTTGGAAAAAATAAAAATATTGCTTTCTGCATTTTAATATATACACATTTGAGGTGAGATTTTCCTCTAAGAACTTGACTTTAAATATTCATTTTTAATTTTTGAGAAAGCAAATTATGAACTATTGACAAAAAATATAAAAGATGAGCCTTAACTATAAACAGAGTGGTAGAATATCAATGACTTCCTTCCTTCTCTTCCTCAAAAAGAAGGATATGTCATGATTTCTTCCCTCCTTACTCTCCCCAAAAGACAGATATGTCATCCTTCTTTCCAACACCACTGTGTGACTGAGTGGCTTTTCCTACAAACCAGACAAATAGGTCTGGCAGTTGGCCCGATTACCTATTTCTAAACATAAGGTTAAGATGAATGCCACCACCCTAACAACTTCTGCCAAATCTGACTCAATTTTCCCCTTCACGGTCTTGACACACAATGGCCAAAATCCTGCTATAGACAGCCCCCTCCCCAAGGGAAAGATGAGTGCTGAGGAAATGAATCATGGGACGAGATAAGAGATTCTGCTTCACTGAAAGTCATGTTCTTAGGAAGAAGGGTATTTCATGCTCTAGCCCTGTTTCACCATTAATTGATGGAGAATGTTTTTTCTCCAAGTCCTGGCAGTATTTCTCTACTTATCTAATCAGTGTTCAGCAGTTTCATTTAGGGGAAAAAAAAAAAAATGGAATTGGTTTTGGTGACCACAGTCAAATAAGTCTGCCAAATTTTCCTTGTGTTGCTGAAGCTTGCGGTAGTTATGCACATACATCTTCCACCATGAATGAGGCAGCCTTTGTTCCTTTGTAAGCTTGTTCATATTGGATGTGCTATGTGCCCATAGTCACATGAATTGACCTAAGCCTTTTATCTTCAGAGACTTTGATAAAGTTAATCTCTTATACAAACTGGACGTAAGCCAGTATTCATAAGTCTCTACAGCAGAACAGCCTGTTATGACAAAGCATAAAGTAATATTTTCAGCCAATGGATCACAAAACATATGGATATTTTCCCCTTCTTGGAAGAATTTTATCAGTATGGCAAAGTGTTCATTTGGAACATTTTATGTTTGGGCTGTAATGCTCTTTTCAGTACCTTAGAGTTTTAAGTTGTGGCAATCAATACTATTTATTATGAAACATTAAAATTGAGAAAATGTTTTTAAGCACTGTATTTCAGGTAGTGGAATAAGTAATAGAGATATAAAGAGAAGTGGAATGTAAGGCAAATGCATTTTTTCAAGATTTCCTAGTAAGTTTGGAAACATAAACAGTTATAAGTTTAGAGGTTTAAAAGATTCACTTCTTTTTTTTTTTTTTTTTTTGCAATTGTATTTTTTATATGTGGTTAAATTATACTCTATTTTTTATTTTTCCAAGATGGGGCATAATGCCAGTTTTTCTATATAGAAAATATACTGTCTTGTTTTTCTGTATTTCCCAAACACTATTTTATCTTTCATGTTAAGAAGGTCAAAAATGCAGAAATTCAGCAATTTAAGATATACCAAATATAACAATGATTGTCTTTTCTTCTTAACTTGGTGATTAACTCATGTTAATAAATCTAGTAAGTATTTAGAATTACTAGTAGTCCATAACTTTTAGAAGTGTCTCAAGAAACAATATTTTCAGTGAATCTCTATGGAGTGAAATACTGATGATATTCATCTTCCCACTTTTTGCTATAAACCATCAGAGAAAGCAATAAAATGATGGAGTAACAGTGGTGACAATTAAAAGTTTTAAAATTTTATTAAAATGGATTGAGCAGTATGACCAAGTTTGAAATATTGAAAAGTTGGCACTGCATATATTTTTATATAGCTCATAGTTTTTTCAAATCTCTTAGCTTGTTCAACTAAGAGATAATCTTTAATATTTGAATGGACTCATGAAATCTTTAATATTTGAATTTAATTGCATAGTAGAAAGAGCTCTGGATTTGCAGTTATGTGTGGATACATTTTATCTTCAATTTCAATCTGATCTACACATTTGCTGTGGGGAATCTTTCCTTATGATGCTCACAGATTTCACATTTGGGGAAGGAATTAGCTAATATAATTATATATTAACAGAATAATTAAAATATTGGCAAACATTCTTAGTATGTATATTAATGTGTTTTAATTTAAAATTTTCCAGTTAAAATGAAAATAACCTTTCTGGCCAATTCATGTTGATATATGGAAAAACCATCACAGTATTGTAAATATACTAATCTCCAATGAAAATAAATTAATTAATTTGCAAAATAAATAATTGAAAATATAGTCACAGCTTGCCACAATAGCATTAACCTCCTTTCTATCCCCCCACCCTGCGCATTGTTGGATATAGGGGAGCAGGGTAAGATATCTGGATAGAATAGTAAAAGATCAACCATACATCCACATTAACTAAAGCAATTCAGTCTGTGTTTCAGGAATATTACTCTTCCCTGGTGGCTCAGATGGTAAAGAATCTGCCTGCAATGCAGGGGACTTGGGTTCCATCCCTGGATCAGAAAGATCCCCTGGAGAAGGGAAAGGCAACCCACTCCACTATTCTTGCTTGGAGAATCTCTTGGACAGAGGAGCCTGGCAGACTATAGTCCATGGGGTCACAAAGACTTGGGCATGACTGAGCGACTAAGACTTTTCAAGAAGAGTGAGCCAATAATATAATCAAGGTTTACAAAATTATGTCTATTCTCCAGTGATGGAAGCTTTGTTATGGGGAACAACTGCTACTACAAGATCTGAATTTGAGACTATTTTTCTTGCCATTTACTTTGTGTATGAATCTCTTTTAACCTCATCTCTAAAAGGAATATAATAGTATCTTTCTCAAAGGTCTATTGAAAATAATCAATGATGTGATATATTTGAAAGCATTTTTAAATATTAGGAAGTAGTAACTTATCTATGTCTTTTAGCAGATGAATATTTGATTCTGGTTTTCAGAATATATTTTCTTATTCTGTGTTCACTCAAGAAAAACCTAGATGAATAATATAACTAGGTGTGGTTTCTTGATTGTGTATAACTTCTATTTTCATGATATGCAATAATCTTTTGACTAGTAGAAAACAGAGTTTCTAGACTGCAATTGTAAGTACTTAAAGCACAAAATGTACAAAAAGCACTATGGTTTTTTTTTCTATTTTAAAATATAATTTTTGATTTATGTGCTTTAAATTCAGCATTATATTTAATTTAGGAATTATGAAATTTCTTGGGTAACTCGATGTTCCAGAGGTTAGGACTCTGAGCTTCTACTGCAGGGTGCCCATGTTTGATTCCTGGTTGGGGAACTAAGATCCTGCAAGCTATACTGTAAGCTATCCTGCAAGGCCGGGAAAAAACAAACAAACAAACCACAAAAAACAAGAATTATGAAGCTTAAAAAAAAAATAACCTGGCTAAGGCAGCTTGACATGTGAATCTAAGAGATTCTTAGTGATATTTTGATTATGACTCTTCAGTACTAATAACACAACACCTATGTGGGAGTTTTATCTTGTGCCTGAATTCATCCCGGTTTCCTCTGGGATCAAGTCCTTGGCCCTGTTTCCCTATAATATTGCTAAAAGCTAAGAAATTATATTAAATTATTATTATGAAAGTGTGTTAGTCACTCAGTCATGTCTGACTCCTTGCAACTTCGTGGACTGTAGCCCACCAGGTTCCTCTGTCCATGAAATTCTCCAGACAAGAATACTGGAGTGAGTTGTCATTCCCTTCTCCAGGGGTGTCTTCCCAACCCAGAGATTGAACCTGGGTCTGCTGTATTGCAGGCAGATTCTTTACCATCTGAGCTACCAGGGAAGCCCACATTATACTCTATTATATATTTTTTAAATTTATGTTCTTATTGAAGGATAATTGCTTTAGAGAATTTTGTTGTTTTCTATCAAACCTCAACATGAATCAGCCATAGGTATATTTATATCCCCTCCCTTTTAAACCTCCCTCCCATCTCCCTCGCCATCCCACCCCTCTAGGTTGATATACAGACCCTGTTTGAGTTTCTTGAGCCATACAGCAAGTTCCCATTGGCTATCTATTTTTCATATGGTAATGTAAGTTTCCATATTACTCTTTCCATACATCTCACCCTCTCCTCCCCTCTCCCCATGTCCATAAGTCTATTCTCTATGTCTGCTTCTCCATTGCTACCCTGTGAATAAATTCTTCAGTATCATTTTTCTATATTTCGTATATGTGTGTTAGAATACGATATTTATCCTTCTCTTTCTGACTCATTTCATTCTGTTCTGGGTCCATCCACCTCATCAGAGCTGACTCAAATGCATTCCTTTTTATGGCTGAGTAATACTCCATTGTGTTATGTGTCACAACTTCTTTATCCATTCATTTGTCAATAGACATCTAGGTTGGTTCCACGTTCTAGCTATTGTAAATAGTGCTGCAATGAACAATGGGATACATGTGTCTTTTTCAACCCTGGTTTCCTCAGGGTATATGTCTAGGAGTGGGATTGCCTGGTTATATGGTGGTTTTACTCCTACACCTAAAACAACTGGAAAAAGAAGGAAAAAAAATTGTATAAGAAAAGAAATCATAACGATTTGAGCAGAAATAAATGAAAAAGAAATGAAAGAAACAATAGTAAAGATTAATAAAACTAAAAACTGGTTCTTTGTGAAGATAAACAAAACTGACAAACATTTGCCAGACTCATCAAGAAAAAGAGAGAAGAATCAAATTAACAAAATTAGAAAAGAAAAAGGAGAGGTTACAACAGACAATGCAGAAATACAAAGGATTGTAAGAGACTATTATGAACAACTATATGGCAATAAAATGGATAACCTGGAAGAAATGGACCAGTTGTTAAAAAAGTTCAATCTTCCAAGACTGAACCAGGAAGAAATAGAAATTATGAACAACCCAATTACAAGCGCTGAAATTGAAGCTGTGATTGAAAAAAAAAAAAAAAAAAAGCTCCCAAAAACCAAAAGCCCAGGGCCAAATGGCTTCACAGGAGAATTCTAACATTTAGAGAAGAGCTAATGCCTATCGTTCTAAAACCCTTTCAAAAAATTGCAGAGGAAGGAACACTCCCAAATTGAGGCCACCATCACCCTGATACCAAAACCACACAAAGACAACACACACACAAACTACAGGCCAATATCACTGATAAACATAGATACAAAAATCTTCAACAAAATTTTAGCAAACAGAATTCAGCAACATATTGAAAAGCTCATACATCATGATCAATTTGGGTTTATTCCAGAATATATTTTCAATATATGCAAATCAATGTTATACACCATATTAACAAATTGAAAGATAAAAGCAATATGATCATCTCAATAGATGTCAAAAAAGCCTTTGACAAAATTCAGCACCCATTTACGATTAAAACTCTTCAAAAAATGGGCATAGAAGGAACTTACCTCAACATAGTAAAGGCCATATATGATAAGCCTAAAGCAAACATTATTCTCAATGGTGAAAATCTGAAAGCATTTCCCCTAAGATCAGGAACAAGACAAGGGTGTCCACTTTCACCACTATTATTCAACATAGTTCTAGAAGTCCTAGCTACAGCAATCAGAGAAGAAAAAAATAAATAAATAAAAGGAATCCAGATTGGGAAAGAAGAAGTAAAGCTCTCACTGTTTGCAGATGACACTGTTTGCAGATGTACATAGAAACCCCTAAAGATAGTATCAGAAAATTGCTAGAGCTAATCAGTGTATTTAGCAAAGTTGCAGGATACAAAATCAATATGCAGAAATCACTTGCATTTTGATATACTAACAATGAAAAATTGAAAAGAGAAATTAAGGAATCAATCCCATTCGGCATTGCAACAAAATGAATTATATATTAATAGAGGCATAATTGATATACAATATTATATTAGTTTCAAGTGTATGACATAATGATTCAATATTTGTATATATTGCAAAATGATCACAACAGATCTGGTTAACATCACTAAACATTGTGATATCACAAACATCAAACATTTGTTGTGACGAGGGCTTTTATGATATACTCTCATAGCAACATTCAAATGTGCAATACAGTAGCTATAGTTACCATGCTGTACCTTACAGCTCATGACTTACTTTATAACTGACAGTTTGTAACTTTTACCCTCACTTCACTCATTTTGCCCACCTCCACCCTACTCCTCTGGCAACCACAAATCTGTTCTTTGTATTTATGAGCTTTGTTTCTGTTTGGTTTTGTTTTTAAACCTCACATATAAGAGAGAAAATACATATGTCACATCATATTTTTTTATCCATTCATCTCTCCATGGTCACTTAGGTTGTTTCGCTATCTTGGTTACTGTAAACATTGTGGGTGTGTGTGTGTGTGTCTGTGTGCACGCGTGCACATGCATGCATGCTTAGTTGCTCAGTCATGTCTGAGTCTTTGTGACCCCATGGCCTGTAGCTCACCAGGCTCCTCTGTCTATGGGGATTCTCCAGGCAAGAGTATTGGAGTGGGTTGCCATGCCTTCCTCCAGAGTATCTTTCCAACCCAGGAATCAAATCCAGGTCTCCCACATTGCAGGTGGATTCTTTACCAATGGAGCCACCAGGAAAGCCAATATATCTACTTATATTTGAAATAAAAGTTTCTCCAGTAAAATTATAGGATTTAAAAGTGATTGCAAGTTCAACATCAATGAACATTTACTGTGAATGAAAGATTTCACTGCTAATGAATAGGCTTGCCAAAAGAGGGGTGAAGTCGCTTTACAGAAGTACCAATGATGGATATTATAGTGAAGATATCCAAGCAGATGATTGGTTTGGATGTGTAGAAAATCGAAGGTTTCCAGTACAAAATTTGTTGTAGCCAGGCTCATCAGTCATTGGGTACACTTTGTTGTAAGTAAAGAAATTGAGGAACTGTTCTAATGTGGTACACCAGTCTGTAAAGAATCCAATATCTACCTCCTGTCATTTTACCTTCTGATATCCCTTGCTCTTCTTAAAAAATCAGAATGCTGGCAAAAGATCAGAAATATAGGAAAGAGTATACTGAATACCCAATATGTTTAAAGCGATGATTCCAGGAGGTATATGCCAGCCTTGTTCATTATTGGCAAATTTACAACCAGATGCTTGTAGCAGACTGGCTTGTAAAGTTAATGAGAATGGACAGCTTCCCTGTGTCATTTTGCAGTGAGGCCACAGAAAGATGCTCCCCATGCCAGCTGGAGACGACATTAGTTCGAAAACTCAATATGTTGCTACATTTTTATTAACTTGTTTAAAAGAAAAAGAAAAGCAGAGAATCTCTCTGAGGGATAAGAAAATGGGAATAGAAAGCTTTGTCTTTTATTTTTCTTCCCCTGTCTCTTTGTAACTAATTCCATAGATTACCCCAAGCCCACTGGGAAAGGAATTTTGAAGCAGACAAACATCAATAAATATTTAATATTAGAGCAGAATCTTATTAATTTACTATTTAATAAAACAGTTGAAATGTAATGTAAAACTGATATTAAATATTTGAATTAAATCACCTTGTAGCCCTTGGTATACTTGCAAGGCATGACCAGAAAGATCAGGTTGAAACAAGGTGATTCTCACAGAAATCGTTTTCGATTGTTATCTTAGTTCCTTCAAGCCGCTATAACAAAATACTACAGATTGAGTGGTTTACAAACAACAGAAATTTATTTCTCATGGTCTGGAGAATGGGAAGTCCAAGATCATGCACTGGCAGATTCAACATTTGGTGAGGCCTTCTTGGTTCATAGGTGGACATTTTCTCCCTGTGTCTCATGTCACAGAAGGGCAGTGGACCTCTCCCCTGGGCCCCTTTTACAAGGGAACTATTTGCCAAAAAAGGTCTGTATAGTTAAAACTATTGTTCTTCCAGTAGTCATGCTCAGATGTGAAATTTGGACTATAAAGAAGTCTGAGTGATGAAGAATTGATGCTTTCAAATTGTGGTGTTGGATAAGACTCTTGACAGTCCCTTGGACTGCAAGGATATCAAGCCAGTCAATCTGAAAAGAAATCAACCCTGAATATTCATTGAAAGTACTGTTGCTAAAGTTGAAGCTTCCAATACTTTGGCCACATGATGCAAAGAGCTGACTCAATGGAAAAGTTCCTGATGGAAAGATTGAAGGCAAAAAGAGAAAGGGGTAACAGAGGATGAGATTGTTAGAGTTATCACTGACTCAATGGACATGAGTTTCAGCAAACTCCAGGAGATAGTGGAGGACAGAGGAGTCTAGTGTGCTATAATTCATGGGGTTGCAAAGAGTCAGACATGACCTAGCATCTGAACAACAACAATCCCATTTATGAGGGCTCCACCCTCATGAACCAATCACCTCTCAAAGTCCCCACCTCTTAAAAACCATCACTTTGGAGGTTAGTCTTTCTACATATGAGTTTAGGAGGGTACAAACATTTAGACCACATTAGTTGTGTTAATATAATTGGTTTTAGGAAGAAGGTTGCCTGCTTTCCCCCAGGCCAAGGGACCCATTGATAAGTTGATTATCACCTGCTATAGTCAACATGTATTATTTGTGTTGGTTGTAGCATAAATGGGCTTCCAATAGGGCTTCCCAAGTGACTCAGTGGTAAAGAATCTGCCTGCCAACTCAGGAGATGTGAGTTAGATCTCTGGATCAAGAAAATCCCTTGGAGAAGAGAACGACAAACCACTCCAGTATTCTAGCCTGTAAAATCCTATGGACAGAGGAGCCTGGCAGGCAACAGTCCATGGGACTCACAAAGAGTTGGACATGACTGAACAACTGAGCACATACGTGTACACATAGCATTAATAAGGTGAAACTTCCAAAATATAAATGTTTAGCCATGACTTTGACATTAATTTAACACACATTTACAAAATTGTCTACATATCCTTTCCAAATGACTTTTAATATAATAATCTTTAATATTAATTTCAAATGCATTACTCCAAAGAGAATTCTTGCTTTGTACCCCTGAATCTTCCTAACTCATAGGAGCTATTCTTTTTTCCTGTGGTTTACTCAATACTCACATCCAAATCAAGAACAAGCCTTACATGCTATACATTTAAAGCATATTTCCAATTCAACTCCTTGCCACTTCTCTACTGCTTTCTCATTATTCCAATCCACTCTCATCAGATGATCACAATGCCACTGACACAAGCAGTCCTTCCACCTCTTTGATCCAATACAGTACAGTCCTCACAAGACAGAGAGACCATTTTAAATAGCAAACATTCATCCATCCACATGCTCAAAACTCTCCAGTAACTTCATCACACTTAGGGAAAAATAATACAGTCTCCTCTGCAGCACCTCTAAGATCTACACGACTGACTTAAATTTCCAAGCACACTTCACCCCTTTTTCTCCTGGAAATGTGTTCCAGATCAATGGCTTCTTGCTCTTTCTTGAGGTAGGCTGCATGGCTCCCTCTTTCTCACCATTTAGTTCACTGTTCAAATGTCAAAGCCTTCTTCAATAGGCTTCCCTGATACTGCTACCTAAAACAGGCCTTTTTCTCTAGTTTGCTGAGATTTTAATAAAATGTGTGAGGCAAGGACTGTTTATCTTTCCTTCTTTGTGCCTGCTGTGCTTCCGGTACCCGTGAATTTGTCTCTTTCATGAATTCTGAGGGTTCTCCGGGCATTGTTGTAGTCAGTTCTGGCTACTATAACAACATACCATAAACTAAGTGACTTAAACAACAATTTATAACTCAGTTCTAGAGACTGGGACTTCTGAGTTCAGGGTGCTAGCATGGTCTAGTTTTTGATGAGGGCACTTTTCCTGGCTTGAAGAAGACTGCCTTCTTGCTATGTCCTCACTTGGCAGGGATCAGAGAAAGCAAGTGAGTGAGCATGGGCACACTAGTGAGCTCTGTTTTGTTTTGTTTTTTTCCTCTCTCTTCCTATAAAGACACTAATCCCATCATAGGGCCTCACCTTCATGACCTCATCTAAATCTCAGTATTTCCCAAATACCACTGAACTGAGGATTAAGACTTCAATATATGAATCTGTGCATGGGGGCACATTCAACCCATAATCCACATTATTCTTGCAAATACTGTCCCTCCTACCTTATTTCTATTCTCTTCTTCACTCTGTGTTCTATCAAGTTAATAATTTTAATAATGGCCCCAAATTCCAATACAAAACAATATAACAATTTAAAGCAAAAAAGATTGTTTAACAAATTTTTACTTCAAAACCTAACTAATAATGTGGAGAAGGAAATAGCAACCCACTCCAGTATTTTTGCCTGGAGAATCCCATGGACGGAGGAGTCTGGTTGGCTACAGTCCACGGGGTCACAAAGAGTTGGACACGACTGAGTTCATTTTGGGCACTATAAAGATAAGTTCTTCATAACAAATGCAATTAGAAAATAAGTGTGATATAAATCTATATGTCAAAAATCCCCTGATATTTCAGAAGTATGAGTCACATGAGAGAAAGAAATTACTCAAAGTTTAAGAGTTCAGTAAGATATAAACTGTGTAAACTCTTAGGTCAAGAACTAGAACTGCCAGCATTACAGAAGTTTAAAACAAATAAATGTAATTATCACAAATATTGATAAATGCCCTGAGGAAAACAAATGAAGTATTTCAATTTCAAATAAGACGGGCATCTGTGTTAGTGGGTACAGACAGGCAGACACCTCCATGCTGAGAGGAATAAAGGACAAGTCAGGACAAGGAGCGGATAACACATGGTTTAAGAATAAACTGACAGTGAAAGTGCAGAATAGATTTTCCAGATCTGGACATTGATAGAATGAAGAATACTTTCTTCACTGAATTGGGAAAGAAAAGGGAGAACATGGGCATGGGAAAGGACAGGTTCCTAGGTTTGTGATGAATCTTCTTATCTGATGACTCTTCTATGAGGCTAATTTATTTTTTGAGTATGAATGTATGGGAGAAATCTAAACAAAGAGGGAAAAATAAAGATATGGTGTCTCTCTAGTGGTCTCAGAAATGAGAAAGTTAGTTTTATTATAAGAATGACTGGAGAGTTATAATTGCCAATTTAATTTAACTATCAAGGTTAAAAATACAGTTGCCTTATCTTGTTGAATATTTTTTCCACAGAGTTGTGAATCTTTTAATGTAAACCTAAAGAGAAAATAGGTGATAGGTTTCATTCAGGTTTAGCATTTTGACTCTTAAGTAAAAATGGAAGGAAATAATGATAAGGAAGTTAAAGATTTTGCAAAGGACCATCAATAAATTGCAAAGGTAACCTAAGGAAGAGGAGAAAATACTTGTAAGTCAACTATATCTGACAAGGGGAAGATACATAAAATATATAAGTAACTCTTACAACTCATAGCAAAAATCCCCAAAGAATCCATTTTAAAAATGAGGAGAAGAACTGAATTGACAGTTTTTCTAAAGATGTACAAATGGCCAATAGGTTCATTATAAGGTGCCCAACCTCACTGATAACCAGGGAAACCCAAATCAAAACTACAATGAAGGGAATGCTGCTCAATATTCTATAATAACTTGAAAGAGAAAAGAATTTGAAAAAGAATAGATACATATACATGCATAACTGAATCACTCTGCTGTACACCTGAAGCACAACATTGTTTATTAACTATACTCCAATATAAAATAAAAATTAGCAAAGATACAAATGCCCCCAAATGATGGGGATATATTAAAATGACACGGGAATAAATTGGGCACATCTGGGACTATTTCAGCAATATTTTTCCAGTTTACCCTGACTGGGTAGACAACCTAGCTTACTTATAAAGGAGCATTTCTCAGCTGATCATCTTTGCCTTGCAGTTTGGAGGACAGTGTTGTATTCAAAGTATTTCTATTGTTTGCAACTTATGTAATAGCCACCCTCTGAGGCCCTGCAGGTGTGACCCCCGGACCCTTTAGCACCTGAGCTACTCCTGGTGATCTTCTCCTTTATAAGATGATGAAAACCTTTTGGATCTCTCACTTATAAGACAAGACCACCACAGACACACAGACGGCAAAAGTTTAGGTATTTTCTTCAATGTTGAGAATATTCCTGCCACCGGTGTCAGCTACACGGAGAACAGTGGAAAAGCCTTTGAAAACATGTGACCTTCAAATATAGAGATTCATGTGAAATAGCCGTTTCATTACCCTTGTAGTTTTTAAAATTTTTTAAAAATCAAAAATTGTGTGTTAATTTTCAAAAAAGTTGTTAAACTCTCATTACATCTGTTAACTGTTTTATTATGCCTGAAAACTGAAGCATTCATGCCTAACACAATTGTTTTAAGAGCCCTGGATTCAGAAGTGTAAAAAAAGAGTTGCAGAAATTGTATTTTTAATCATGAACATTGGAAGTAGAAAACAAACCCATAAATACATTATCTGTTAAATACATTACTGTACATAATTGGTTATGTAGACTTTAAAATTCATGATTGTAAATTATTTTCAACAACATGGAAATACATAATGATACCAAGTTAAAAAAAAAATTAAAAAAAAAAAAAAACACAATGAGATATACCTGTTAGAAAGACTATTATGAAAATAATAGCAGACAATAAAAACTGACATTATTCAGAAAACTAAGATCATGGTATCTGGTCCCATCACTTCATGGCAAGTAGAAGGGGAAATAATGGAAACAGTGACAGACTTTCTTTTGGGGGGGCTCCAAAATCACTGCAGATGGTGACTGCAGCCATGAAATTAAAAGATGCTTACTCCTTGGAAGAAAACTTATGATCAACCTAGACAGCATATTAAAAAGCAGAGACATTACTTTGCTGACAAAGGTCCATCTAGTCAAAGCTTTTGTTTTTCCAGTAGTCATGTATGGATGTGAGAGTTGGACTATAAAGAAAGCTGAGAGCCAAACAATTGATGCTTTTGAACTGTGGTGTTGGAGAAGACTCTTGAGAGTCCGTGGGCTGCAAGGAGATCAAACCAGTCCATCATAAAGGAAATGAGTCCTGAACATTCATTGGAAGGACTGATGATGAAGCTGAAATTCCAATACGTTTGCTACCTGATGTGAAGAACTGACTCATTTGAAAAGACCCTGATGCTGAAGGCTGGAGGAGATGGGGATGACGGAGGATGAGATGGTTGAATGGCATCACTGACTCAATGGACATGAATTTGAGTAAGCACTGGGAGCTGGTGATGGACAGGGAAGCCTGGTTTACTGCAGTCCATGGAGTCACAAAGAGTGGGACATGACTGACTGACTGAATTGAACTGAAGGGTTGACAAAGCTGTGGAGAAAAGACAAATTTTTGCACCATTGGTGGAAACATAGATTGGTGCAGTCATTATAGAACACAATATGGGTGTTCCTCGGAAATTTAAAAATAGAACTGCCATAGTATCCAGCAATCCCACTTCTGGGTATACAGTAGTGGCCTTATCTTTGTGGGATATGTTTCAAGACCCCCAGTGGATGCCTGAAACCAAGGACAGTACCAAACTGTTAACATATATACATATATATATATATATATAATATTTTTCCTATACAAATGTACCTTAAGAAAATTTAATTTATAAATTAGGCACTGTTGGGATTCACAATATAACTAATAATAAACCAGAACAATTATAACAATATATTGTAATAAAAGCTATGCAAATATGTTGGTGGTTTAGTTGCTATGTCATGTCCAACTCTTGCAACCGCATGGACTTTAGCCCGCCCAGCTCCTCTGTTCATGGGATTTCCTAGGCAAGAATACTGGAATGGGTTACCATTTCCTTCTCCAAAGGATCTTTTGGACCCAGGAATTGAACCCTGGTGTCCTTCATTACAGATGGACCCCTGCATTGTTGATGCCACTCCTGCATTGCAGGTGGATTCTTTACCGACTGATCTATGAGGAAAGCCATGTGAATATAGTCTCTCACAAAATACCTTATTGTACTAATTGAATGCCTTTCTATATTAACTAAGCACTTATCACACACTGTGGCTGTAACTTCTACAGTGTGAGGTGCAACAGAAGAACTAGCATGAATTTCTTTTTCCTTTCTCACAATTTCACCTTTCCTTTCTCACAATTTCACAATTTCTTACTAGAAATCTTTGCTACTTCAGCATTTTTTTTTTTTTTCTTTTCTTTATTCAGTCAAGGACTTTTGTTATGGACCCTCCTGAGTCGGTCTCCAAAAAGGGTCCTTCTGCCTGTGTCCTTGAAGCCAATAGAACAAGACTGAGTTCGCTTCAGAAGCTATGGAAAGGTCTCATTGCTGACTGAAGAATGGAGATGGACACTTGCGACCTCTCGCTCCGGAGCACAGTCTCTTCAGGGTAGGGAAGGCAGCCACCAGAGCTGCTTTATATCTTTCTCCACAGCGGGGGTAGGGGGCGGGGTTCTCGTGGGGCTCTTGCAGGCGGGTAGCTAATGGCTGAAGATCCACATGCGAGGTCTTAATGTCTCTGCAGACAGCTTGCTGCCACCATCTCGGATTGAGGGGTCATGTGCAGAGCTTGAACAGCCCGCCAGCTGAGGAGTCAGGTGGCACGGTTTTCAGCCTGCCTGTTGAGGCATCGGGCACTGCCATTTTGCCAAAGGAATTCTGGTCTCAGGTGCTAGGTATGGGGCCTCTGCATGTGGCACAATGGGAAAAAAAAAAAAAAAAAAGTCAGACATTATTTTATTCCCCAGATTCTATTTTTATTCCTGAGGAATTAATGGCCTTTGCTGGTAACATATTCACCTGTTCACTTAAAGGAAGCACTTAATTCCTTCTCTTTGGTGTATGCGAATTATCTGTGTCACTAGTCTTGAGTTTTGGGACCATTTAATGAAATAAGCGCCGCTTGAACACAAGTACTGTGAGACCTGGACTATCTGATAACCAGGTGGCTGCTAAGTGACTAACGGGTGGCATGGGCCGGGGGAAATGATGAGTCACGTGCAGGAAGAGTGGAGCCGAACAGCCTGAGTTTTTGTGGTGCTGCTCAGAGGATCATGCGATGTGAAACTTATGGCGTGTTAATTTCTGGAATTTTCCATATTTTCTGACCATGGTTGTCTAAGGGTTACTGGAACTGAAGAAAGTGAAACCGTGGCTGAGGTAAGAGTAATGTGTATTCAAAGGATATAAAAACAGAAACTTGAGACATCTGCAGTCCTGTCATCATAGCAGCATTATTTGCAATAGCCAGGATATGGAAACAACCTAAGTGTTTGTGAATGGATGAATGGTGTTAAAGACATGGTTTATATATGTGTGTGCATGCTAAGTTGCTTCAGTCATGTTTGACTCTTTGCAACCGCAAAGACTGTAGCCCGCCAGGCTCCTCTGTCCATGGGATTCTCCAGGCAAGCATACTGGAGTGGGTTGCAGTGCCCTCCTCCAGGGCATCTTCCTGACCCAGGGATGGGACCCAGGAGTCTCCTGTCTCCTGTATTGGCAGGCAGGCCACTAGCACCACCTGGGAATCACAGTTTATATACACTACAGTGTCAGGAAGCATTTAACAAGAGGCTTCCTGTGTGCTGTTTTGGATCTGTCAGGAACCCTCTGGCCCTTATTAATTCTGAATATTCAGGAATTAAGAGGAGAGGCACGCCTTTCCTGGGGCTGAGGAATCCAGGCATTTCTCAATACGGTGATAAGTACCCTCTTCCTTTTTATGAGCCATATGGTAAAAGGTGATTGTTTGCAACTCTCTCTTTGATAGGGATCATCTTATGTTTTGTAAGTCTGGAATTTTAATCTTTATCTTTGTTGAGAGTAAGACCTTGTAAGACAGTATATATGCCCATGCCATGTTGATTAAAACACCTTTGCTCCATCAGAGCTTTGGTCCTGGTGTCTTTCGTTCTTTCTTTCTATTCTTTCTGTCTTTCTCTCTCTCTCTCTATTTCTGGCTAATTCCTTGGAGCGTGGAGGCCCGCTGAGCTCACTTTCTTGCCCGGGCTTCTAAGACCCTCTTGAGAAGGCGCACTGTGCCTTCACCCACTCGAGAGGGCACCCGGTGCCTACGTGCAGCAGCGCGAGCCCTAAGAATAGGACTTTATTGGCTTTCCGCGTAAACCAGGGGGTATCAGCCTCTTTCTCTCTCTTACTTTCTTATCGTCGACTCTGGACCACCAGGTTCCGGTCCATTAAAGGACCAACACTACAGAATATTTTTCAGACATGAGAAAGAAGGACATCCTTCTATTTGTGACATCCCAGATGGACTTTATGGGCATTATGTTATATGAGATAAGTCAGACAGAAAGATAGGTCTCACACAAATAAACATGATCTCACTTACATGTCGAATTAAAAAAAAAATCACATATTCATAGTAACAGAGACAAGAATTGTGGTTAACAGGGCCTGAACTATGGCGAAAGGGGGAGATGTCTGTCAAGGAGTACAGATTTCAGTTATAAGATGAATTAGTTCTGGTGATCTAATAATGTATAGTAATCATAGTGGTAATACTGTGTCATATACTTGAAAGTTGCTAAGAAAGTAAATTTTAAAAGTTCCAACAAGAAAGAAATGGTAATTATGTGATGTAATAGCATGTGTTAGCTAAAGCTATGGTGATAGTAATTTTGCAATGTTAGTATGCCAAATCAAAATGTAATACACCTTAAATTTACATAATGTTGTGTGTCAATTATATCTGAATAAAGATGGGTAGAAAGGATTTTGAAAAAGGAAGCACTACAATTATTGCTGTTGAATATTTTACATGAATATATTTACTTTTGTTTCCTTTTTATTTTCCACTGGCTATATTCATGCTAGTATCATTTTCATAAATATTTCTGAAATTCATTTTATATGCCAGTTTTCATCATAGAGACTAACAATTCAGCATTGAACAAAGTTTAAAAAAAAAAAATCTCTGCTCTCAAGGCACTTCCACTCTAGGTTAGTATTCACACACTGTGTTAGATATTGTCAGTTTGTACATTCTTGCTACCTTGTTGTGGTCACCTCTGGCCATTTTGTTCACTTAGTTTCACACATACAAAATGGCAGAAACCAAGTAGTCTTTGTCCACTAAGTTTTTAGTTTCCACATTTTATGTCAGTCTTAGAGCAGAGCCATATATACAGAATCCTGTGTAAAAGCTAGGATCTGAGCCCTACCTATTTATGTATTGTGAATGGTATACCTGGTCCCATCCTTTCTTTTAATATGTATTTTCCCCAATCTTTCAGGTATTTCTGGATGTTACCACCTGCCTGGTGAATGTCTTCTATTGTGCAAACTTAACTCTAAAATTAAAACTTTTCTGTGAAAATTTTCCTTTCAAAGATATCTTCCTTTTATTTTTCTTTCTTTTCCATTCCTTTGTCACCTTGCTCCTGCTATTCTTTCTTCCCTCCCTTTGTTGAAAACCATATATGATTCAGTCTAAGTTATTTACTTAATCCTTGGCATTCTTTTATTGCCTCAGACTAAATTTATATATGAGCCCATTTTGCTATACAGGTTGGGTTTTGCTTGTTCATTTGGTGTTTTGTCTTTTCCATTATCCAGTGAGCTCTTTTTTTTTTTTTTTTTTTTTTTTTTTGCTAGTTGCTCAGTCATGTCCAACTCTTTGAGATCCCATGTACTTGTAGCCCACCAGGCTCCTCTGGCCATAGGATTTCCAGGAGAGAATACTGGTGTAGGTTGCTCTTTCCTTCTCCAGGGGATTTTCCTAACCCAGGGATCGAATGGCATCTCCTACATTGGCAGGTGGATTCTTTCCTACTGAGCCACAAGTGTGACTCATGACTTAGGACTAAAACAACAACAAAATGGTACATCTAAGATGCTGGATTCACCTACACCAAACAAAGCTCTTTATAGACAGATAGTATTGGTGACATCTTTTTATCTTTAATATCTTATATTTTGCTTAAAACTTAGAAACACTCCATCAAATTGATGAATTAATATGCTGGACATCTTGTGAAAGATACTGAATGTTAGCACAAGCTGAATGAATTTTGTCTTTTCTTGTTTTCAGTTCAGTTCAGTCGCTCAGTCATGTCCGACTCTTTGCGACCCCATGAATCGCAGTACGCCAGGCCTCCCTGTCCATCACCAACTCCTGAAGTCCACTCAAACTCATACCCATCGAGTCGGTGATGCCATCCAGCCATCTCATCCTCTGTCGTCCCCTTCTCCTCCTGCCCCCAATCCCTCCCAGCATCAGGGTCTTTTCCAAAGAGTCAACTCTTCGCATGAGGTGGCCAAAGTACTGGAGTTTCAGCTTCAGCATCAGTCCTTCCAATGAACACCCAGGACTGATCTCCTTTAGGATGGACTGGTTGGATCTCCCTGCAGTCTAAGGGACTCTCAAGAGTCTTCTCCAACATGACAGTTCAAAAGCATCAATTCTTCGGTGTTCAGCTTTCTTCACAGTGCAACTCTCTCATCCATACATGACCACTGGAAAAACCATAGCCTTGACCAGACGGACCTTTATTGGCAAAGTAGTGTCTGCTTTTTAATATGCTATCTAGGTTGGTCATAACTTTCCTTCCAAGGAGTAAGCATCTTTTAATTTCATGGCTGAAGTCACCATCTGCAGTGATTTTGGAGCCCAAAAAAATAAAGTCTGTCACTGTTTCCACTATCTCCCCATCTATTTCCCATGAGGTGATGGGACCAGATACCATGATCTTAGTTTTCTGAATGTTGAGCTTTAAGCCAACATTTTCACTCTCCTCTTTCACTTTCATCAGGAGGCTTTTTAGTTCCTCTTCACTTTCTGCCACAAGGGTCGTGTCATCCGCATATCTGAGATTATTGATATTTCTCCCGGCAATCTTAATTCCAGCTTGTGCTTCTTCCAGCCCAGCATTTCTCATAATGTACTCTGCATATAAGTTAAATAAGCAGGGTGTCTTAGGTCATGAAAATTCTGGATTGCAAAATTAAGGGACGTTATGAGAGAAGGAGTGACGTCTGAGTAGGGCCTTGCCAGGTAGGTTTAGATACTTGACAAATAAACAAGAAACAGAGAATGGCATTCCTGGCATAGGAAGAAGCTTCTGCCAAGGTGCAGAGTTAAGAATCAATACAATGTGTCAGGAAATTTGAAGTAGTTTGTGTTGCTAGGACATAAACCATAAGTGAGGTGGATTGTGTGAGAGATGAGTTGGAGAGGTAAGTGGAAGTAGGATAAATGCAAGAGCATTTTAGGCAGAAAGCTTTGTAATTTGAAGCCTTAAACCCCTGCAGCATCCCTGCAGCCAGTTCATCTTTAGAGATGTCTACGTGAATAGGCAGTGACCTGCCAAGACAAGCATGGAATCCGACCAGAGGGCAAAATGAGACAAAGTCAGCCAGGCTCTGGTGCAGCCTGAAAGCGGATTTCTAGCTAGTCATCAAGAGAAGACTGAATTCCCAGTTAAGAGAGTTTGACAGTAAATAGGAGACAGTAAAAAGGTGTCACATGCAGGTATTTTGTCATTAGTTTTATATGTTTCTGGGCTTCTCAGATGGCCCTAGAGGTAAAAAAACCTGTCTGCCAGTGCAGAAAGCATAAAAGATATGGGTTTGATCCATGGTCAGGAAGATCCCCTAGAGGAGGTCATTGCAACCCACTCTAGTATCCTTGCCTGCAGAATTCCATGGACAGAGGAGTGTGGTGGGCTACAATCCTTAGGGTCACAAAGAGGTGACTTAGGACACATGCACATACATGCTTCTATCTAGTTTATTCAGGAAGTGGATAAATATCTAAAATATTGATGCATTTTAGTTCCTCACAGGTCCTTGTTTTTCACATGCCAGAAGTGCATAACAATGAATGCTGTGAAATTGTTTTAAAAAATAGTTGAAATGAGATAAATATAATCAACTCTCCATTACAGTATGAACATTTGGTCGAGACTACCCAGTTATCAGTGAGTTAATTTGGAAATATTTTTTAACTAAGCTGTTACTTTGTTAGATAGATACTAGCTACATAGCATAAAAAGGTCACAGTTCTTCACATTGAAGAGCTTACTGAGCTTACAGATGCTGACTATCCAAGTAGTTTCTAAAGGAGACTCTCTCTAATTTGGGTATCACTTGGGAAGAAGATGTGAAATGGTTTAAGCATTGACTAAGTTTAAAAACAAAGATCTATGTTAAAAATGGGATCTGTCATAAATGTTTAAACTATAAAGATGTATTTCTAAGTGACATAAGCAAATAAACCAAAAATAGCAGAAAATAATGACACAGACATGTATTTCACATTGAAATTTTTCACATGTTAATATTTTTAAAATGCATCTCAGAAACTTTACTGTTTTTTAAAGGACTACTACATTACAGTTGAATTGAGGCATCTTGACTAATTCATTAACCTTTATTTCCTCCTAGATATATAATCAGTGGACTAAATTTATTGTTTGTTCTTTCTATTTGTGTTTTTCATACCTTTCCTACATAGGTATGTATTCACAACTAATGCATCATATTTTTGCTGTTGTTAAAATTTGGATCAGGGAACATATATATTAATTTACTTTATCAATCTTGTTGTTTAGTGTTCCATCTGTAAGTATATCATAATTTAATCACTCAATTTATTATTGATAAATTTTTAAGTTTTATTTCCTTTCCTTCTTTCCTGTATCCCCAACAGCATTCTAATATACATTCTTGCACCTGCATTGCTGTGTACAAGTGTTTCTATAGTATATATACTAAAAACCAAGACTTCTTCACTCAAGAGGTTCATGTCTTTATTATGTTGACCTGATATTGGACATTGCTTTCCAAAGTGGTTGAATCAATGTATACTCCCACCAGAATTATCAGAGCATTTTACTCTTCCACATAAGACTTTCAGTATTTATACCAATTTGCTATATGTAGAATTGCATTTCTGTTTTAATTTGTCTAGAAACTGATAGCTCATGACGTTGAACGTCTTTCATATTTATTAGCCACTTGTACTTTCTCTTCTAAAAATTGCTTACTTATCCTCATTTCTAGGATGTTCTTGTTGAGAGTATAAAGAATAATGATTTGGAGATGTGCAAAGCAACCATTCTTGCCCCAGTGCATACCAAGCTCATATCCTTATAGACTCTTAACAATTATTTGGAAAGAAAAAAAATTTAAAGGAAAAAAATATTTTCAATTTCAGCTATAATCCAAATCACTCATATAGGGATATTAAATCTTTTCAAGTATGAAGTTGTCAGTAAAGGTTGTGGATCCCCAAGTGTTTATTGCACTTAAGGGAACAGTATTAGTCAATGCAATGCATAGAAAACGTGAGAACAAAAAAGTAAAAGGATATTTTCACTGTAATTAGGAACTCTAGTTTTATAGCATAGCATTTACATGGAAAAGAAACTGAATACCTTCTTATTTGACAAGAAAAATGCAGTGATGTGGAATGTAGAACCAAACTGATTTCTTGCTCTTTATTTAGCAGCAACTGCAAATGTTTTAACTTCTTTAGAATATTATATAGACTCACCAAATAATATATGTGTTAAGTTACCATTTAGTAAGAGCAAAAGCTGTGATTGACATTGCTGTTTTCCTCCATGTGGTGACTTAGGGACATAGGCTCCTCCCACTCTGTGACCTTGTCCCAAAGTGATCAAGGATACTCTGCATCTGCAATCGGTGATGGAAGGGTGAAACTCAACATGCACTTTCTAACTCTTTGGTCTAAAGTGACCAAAGGGATTAAGGATATTCTGCATCTGCAGTGGGTTATGGAAGGTGAATATGAACATGCACTTTCTAAGTCTTTGGTCTAAGGTGACCCATATCACCTCAACTACTGTTTTTGAGTAAGAAGTAATTATATAGCATCAACTAGATTTAAAGGAGAATGTGGAATTTAGTCTCTGGCTGGGAAGCTGTTTTTAACAGCTCTATAATATATAAAGAGAAACAGCAAATTTGGGGTGCTAAAAGGTGTCTCTATGATATAAGAGTGCTTACTTTATAATTTACCTATTACAGATAATATCTTTATAAATCGCTCAGCTGGCATCCTGGTGGTTTAGTTAATGCACATACTTTAGATTCATCTCCTGTTAGTACTTCCTCTTCAGCCTCATGGAATAATGTGTTGAACAGTAAGAGTATTTCAAGTTTCCAACTGTGTTCTCATTTCCTCATATTCATAACACCTAATTAATTGTTCTATAAGTCTTAAGTCAAATTTTATTCTATTGAATAATCGTTAACACTACCCAGAATTTACCCTTTTATGATCCAATATCATGCAATATTGCTTCTACTAAACCAGGCCACAATTTTTCCTCTTGATGTTTGACTGCCAACCTGAACTGTGAGCATCATCTGAGCACAGAAAATGTGTAACTTGAGCCTCAGCAGAGTATTTAATAAATCCAAGCACTTTGGTCCTAATAGTGATTTGAATGAATAAATTAATATACCTAACCTCACTTCTCAATTAGAGGGAAATATGTCATGGGTCCATAAACTTAGGAAATATACTGATATGGTTTCAACTTTGTCCTCAGTCCTAACCATAACTAAGCAGTAGTAATCATCCAGTATCTATTTGTTGGATAAACAAACATGAATTTGAATAGAACTGGAGTCTTTTCAAGGTGGTAGGGGAATAACCAAAATCCCCCAAAGGACAGGGGAACCAGAGTCTCATAAATCAGATATCTTAAGGATGGAAGGAGAGCAACATGTATATTCAAGTGGCAGGATCTGAAGGTGAAATGGTAATGTAGGATAAGAAGGATCGGACATAAGCTAGAATGTTTCTTTAAATGAGTTGAATGCAGAGGGAGGGAGTCACAGTCATTCAGTCACGTATTATCTAAACCTGTGTTCATACTGTAGTATCAGAGTTGAATAATTGGGACCAAGGCCAGGACTACAAATATACTTACTAGCTGAATCTTTAAAGAAAAAGTTTAACTTTAGAAAAGATTTCACAGTTGATTTAAATATTGTAAATATGAGTATGGAGAGCTTGTGGGATGCTAAGAAGAGCTAGAGAAACATGATCATTGTATTAGCTGGGGTATAGGCTTTGATTTGCTAAAGGAAAAAAGAACCCTAGTAAAATAAATTATGAAGAACATAGATAACCTGCAAAAGCATCTGATCTTTTTCACATGTAAAATGGGAAAATTTGAAAAAATTTTGGTAGATCAATAGCAAAATCTCTTCCAAGCTTTAGAAAGGTACCCTGACAGCAACTTGTAGTATATATTAGAGTTAATCTAAGCCAAGTGTGTTCTTAAGTCACCTAATGGATGCAGTTGAGCATGTAAATACCTGAACTCTTTTCATGGAAATTCTGATCTGGTTTGTCTAAATGGAAAACTGACATTGGCATTCTTAAAAACTCCCCAAATTTTTTTATGTCACATATTCATATCTCTTTCTCATATCAAAAACTATTTTAGTGGTTTCTAAATGGTAAGAACAACATCAAGAATTTCAGCACTGAAGTATTTGATAAAGATCTAATAAAAAATCTAGAACAGAGAAATGTGATAACTAAAACAACCAAATCCTTAGAGAGTTAACTGGAAAATTAGATATGGTTGAAAAGATAATTAGTGAATTGGAAGATAAGTTAGTAGAAAATATTTAAACTACAAAGAAAACAAAATTAAAGAAAGAAAATATAAAGAAGATATTAAGAGATATATCAACTCACTGAAAAGGTTAATAAATGTGTAACTGGAGTATCAGAAAGAAAGGAGAGACTGAAATTCAGTAGAAATGATAGTTGTTTTCAAGAATTAGGTAGGATAATAATTGTTATAATAATAATAATTGTTTTCAAGAATAATGACCAAGAATTTCCCTCAACTAAATATATACATTAAGAAAATAAAGAGTTCAAAATCAAATAGAATTACAAAAAGAAAGAAACCATGTATATAAATATCACAGTTAAACAAATAAAAATGAGAATGAGTGAATCCTAAAAGCAACTAAAGTTAAAAAAAAAATTATTTCAAAAGACCATTAATAAGATAGCCATTGGCTTCTTGTTTCAGCAGTCTGTTGACATATTCTCATACATATTCATTCAAAAAATAGAAAATATGGAAACACTTTCCAGTGACTTAAGATAAATATATCTTTGATATTTACAACTTGATAATATATGTTAAGAAGGGAAAGTATACTCCTATCTCTGTTATACACATAAATGCAAAAAATTCTATACAGATATTAGGAAAGCAAATCCAGGAATCTATAACATTTGTGGAGAAAGAAATTAACATAGCAAGCCTAAAACTGCTCACCTGTTTATAGTCTAGGACTTGCTTGGCTCATGTCCAGGATCTTAGATTTCAAGAGGGTTTCCACCATTCTCTGATAACAAGGACTTGTTATATCCAAACAGTACAAAAAATATGGTTTATACTGAACATCTGCTTTCTTTCTGGGAGTCTGGCAGTTTAGTATGTGCTGGGTAGAGGATGCCAACATGACCAGTCCCCAGTAAAATCCCTGGGCACTGATATCTAATTAGCTTCCTTGGTAGACAACATTTCATGTATGTTGTCACAACTTGTTGCTGGAGGCATCAAGCATGTCTGTGTGACTGCACTGGGCAAGGACTCCTGGAAATTTGCTCTTGGATTCATCTGGAATTTGCCCCATGTGTCCTTTCCTTTAACTGACTCTTCTTTGTATCCTTCACTGTAAAAAACAACAGTTGTGAATATGATTATCTGCTGAGTAATAGGAGTCCTCCCTGTGATAGATTCTGAAAAGGTATGTGAACACTTCAATATCAAGTCATGTTTTTTTTTTTTAATTCTTAGCAAAATAGAAGAATAGAAAAATTAATAGAAATAGAAAGAATTTCCTCCTGCTAGAAGGAATCTACAGGAAACTTCATGCTTAATGTTGAAATATTGAAACTTCCTTCTGTAAGATGAGTTAAGCAAGAACCCGCTGTCATCAATTCTTTGTTCATTTTCAGGAAAATGGTATACAAATTGGAAGCAAATAAATTTATTATTCATAAATGACATGACTTTACATGTGGAAGATTTTAAAAATAGCAGATAATGTATTAGAATATAGGTGAATTAAACAAGGTCACTAGATGTGAAATCATTATAAAATGTCAATGTATTTCTATATCCAGTAATAAACATTCAGATAATAAAGTTTTAAAAGCATGATACCATTTCAAATTAACTAAATGTTTTCAGAAACTAAAATAAACAGAAATAAATCTAACAAGGTATGTTCAAAAGTCTTGTATGCCTTTTTCTATTGCTGAGGGACAGATGTGTCAACGTGAAGCAACACAAATTTATTAGCATACAGTTGTATTGAAAGCTGTATAAACACGACTGGCTTCTTTTCTAATGGTACCAACAAGGCTAAAATTAAGGTGTCAGCCAGGTGGGATTTTTGTCTGGAATCTCTAAGAGAAAATTCATCCCCAAGCCCATTTTTGTTTTCAGAATTCTGCTCATTGTGATTGTAAAACAGATTTATATTTCATTGCTGACTGACAACCAGGACGTATCCTCAGCTTCTAGAGGCCACACACATCTATCTTGCCACATGCCCCCATTCGAACCTGAAGCCAACTTTGAATGTATGACTTTCTCCTTTTCTAACTTCTAGATCCAGGTTTAAACACTGATGTGATTAGGTCATTCCCCGCTGGATGATCTCATGATTTTAAGGTCTAATAGTCTGGAATTTTAATTGTTTAAAAATTCATTTCACTATACAGTGTAACATAACCACAGAAGTGATTTTTCATCATATATACAGATTTTGCCTACGTTCATGATGAGAAAATTATTATATAAGGGCAAAGGTCATTGATTTTTGCCCACCACAGGCCTGCATGAGAAAAATTATAAAACATTACTTTGAGAAATTAAGAAAAAAAGTTAGAGAACTAGACTATGTTCACAAATAGAAATAATGTATATTACAAATCTTCATTTCTTTGAAATTGATCTGTAGTTAGTTCGATCACAATGTCACACTGAAACATGGAAAATAAAAGATTCATTTCAAAATTTATAAGTATGAATACTTAAGAATAGTCAATATAATTTTAAAAAACAAAGTTGGAGAACTTATATTTAATGCTGACAGAAGCCATTTTTTATGACAAAGTTATATAAATACAATGTTGATAGGTATAAAAAAGCATGAAAGATGATTCAACACCAGTTTCACACATATTTTGAGCATCTGATTTTTGACATAGGTGAACTACAGAATGAAGGAAGAACAACTTTTATAAAATGATGTAGTGAAACTTGGATCCCATATGAAAAAAATGAACAAACCAAAAACCTGGACCCCTTCATCACACCACACACACACACAAAATCTATTTTAGATGGATGGTAGTGTTGGTGAGGATGTGGAATAACATTATTTTGTGAAACAGAATTGTTAAATCATTTTAACAAATTTCTTGGCAGCATTTCGTAAATCTAAACATATGCCTAACCTATGATTCAGCAGTGCTATTGCTGAGTAAAAACCAACAGAAATGTGTAAAAATGTATACAACGGATACATACAAATATGTTCACAGAAATATTAGCAAAATAGCTCCAAATTGAAAACCACAAAGTAGTCCATTGACATTAGAATAAATAAAGTGTAGTATACCCACAAAAAGAAATATTTTATTATACTAAAAATGATCAAAAATATACACAAAACACTGTAGATGAATCTCAAGTATATGAAGTTAAATGAAAAAAGCCCAGTCATTAAGGACTGCAAGCTGTATAAAACTACCTCATTTCACTGAAGATGGTGAGCCAGAGAAACATGATGCAGCTAGTGTTCCTATTTTCCCTGAATAGGCATGGTGTCATACCACGGGGTCTTCTTAGGTAGCTCACAGGTTAAGAGTCTGCCTTCCAATGCAGGGCATTCAAGAAATGTGGGTTCAATCCCTAGGTGGGGAAGATCCCCTGGAGAAGGAAATGGCAACCCACTGCAATATTCTTGCCTGGAAAATTCCATGGACAGAGGAGCCTGGTGGGCTACAGTCCGTGGGGTTGCAAAGAATCGGACACAACTGAGCACATGCACATTTACACACGCTTGCACACACACACACTGGGGATTTAGTAGTCAGCAATAAACAATTTGAATCAAATTCACATGTATTTTTGCTTTGCTTTTTAAGTCTAAGATATTAATCTTTATACTTTCTCCTCAAATGATAATGAAACAATTGTATGTTATACAAATAATTGTAAAACATAAAATATATATGTATGACATTTCCTTACTCTCCTGATCACCAGGTACAAATTATAACCAAAAAATGAGTTATCTTTCATAATAAAAATTAAATACTGAGTAAATAATATTTCTTAGTGGTACATTTAAGTGTATGAAATAGCAGATTTCTTAGAAATATAGGAGACAATTACATGGGGTACTATGTTTTACTTAATGAAAAGGAGAGATATTTTAAATGTTACAACGCTTCTAAATTCCTTTGCATTTTTATCACAATCCCATGAAAAATAACATAATATTTTTAGAGAATTATTATTAGTTTGACAAAACTCAAAGGTTAGATTATATGATCCTATCAATCAATGTATAAAAGATGACTATGATGGCAAAAGAAGCACAGATATATATGTCAGAATATATCAAAGGAACAACATAAAAAATGAGTGTTTCTGACATACAATGGACTTACCTGGTGGCTCAGTGGTAAAGAATCCATCTGCAATGCAGGAAACATAGGAGACATGGGTTCAACCCTTGGGTTGGGAAGGTCCCCTGGAGGAGGTCATGGCAAACCACTCCAGTATTCTTGCCTGGAGAATCCCATGGGCAGAAGAGCCAGTGGGCTACAGTCCACGGGGATGCAACTGAGTGACTTTCACACACACACACACTTCTTAAAAACTGATGTAATCTAGCCAAAGACAGGGGACCTGGATCTTCAGTATGATTTTAAGCACCTGGGGCATCTGGGCACACTTAGGCACCTCGTGGGTCTTTCTTAGCCTCCATGGAACTAGATTTGCTTACCTGTGAAATGAAGCAGTTGGCCTAAATGACAGGAAATCCATGATAAAATCACTTAAGTAGTTCTTTGGTATTCCAGGATCAAAGAGGTATGAAAGTGTAACTAATGTAACATCTTATAGCATTATTATATGGTCATGTCTCTGCTTCCTTTATTCTTTCATCATTTGTAGCCAAAGGCACTTTCTCACTTAGGCAATTTTATCCCCTTTATACCATGTATGCATAGTTGCTCAATTCAGTTCAGTTCAGTTGCTCAGTTGTGTCTGACTCATTGGGACCCCATGAACTGCAGCATACCAGGCTTCCCTGTCCATCACCAACTCCTGGAGTCTACTCAAAATCATGTCCATTGAGTCTTTGATGCCATCCAACCATCTCATCCTCTATCTTTCTCTTCTCCTCCTGCCTTCAATATTTCCCAGCATCAAGGTATTTTCCAAGGAGTCAGTTCTTGACATCAGGTGGCCAGAGTATTGGATTTTCAGCTTCATCATCAATCCTTCCAATGAATATTCAGGCTGATTTCCTTTAGGATGGACTGGTTGGATCTCCCTGCAGTCCAAGGGACTCTCAAGAGTCTTCTCCAACACCACAGTTCAAAAACATCAATTCTTCAGCACTCAGCTTTCTTTACAGTCCAACTCTTACATCCATGCATGACTACTGGAAAAGCCATAGCTTTGATTAGACAGACCTTTGCTGGCAAAGTAATGTCTCTGCTTTTTAATATGCTGTCTAGGTTGGTCATAACTTTCCTTCCAAAGAGTAAGTGCCTTTTAATTTCACAACAGCAGTCACCATATGCAGTGAGTTTGGAGTCCAAAAAAATAAACTCTGTCACTATTTCCACTGTTTCCACATCTATTTACCATGAAGATACGGGACCAGATGCCATGATCTTAGTTTTCTGAATGTTGAACTTCAAGCCAACTTTTTCACTCTCCTCTTTCACTTTCATCAAGAGGTTCTTTAGTTCTTCACTTTCTGCCATAAGGGTGGTGTCATCTGCATATCTGAGGTTATTGATATTTCTCCCAGCAATCTTGATTCCAGCTTGTGCTTCCTCCAGCCCAGTATTCTGGATATACTCTGTACTCTGCATATAAGTTAAATAAGCAGGGTGATATATATTCAGCCTTGATGTACTCCTTTTCCTATTTGGAACCAGTCTGTTGTTACATGTCCATTTCTAACTGTTGCTTCCTGATCTGCATACAAATTTCTCAAGAGGCAGGTCAGGTGGTCTGGAATTCCCATCTCTTTCAGAATTTTCCGCAGTTTATAGAGATCCTCACAGTCAAAGGCTTTGGCATAGTCAATAAAGCAGAAATAGATGTTTTTTCTGGAAATCTCTTGCTTTTTTGATGATCCAGCAGATGTTGGCAATTAGATCTCTGGTTCCTCTGCCTTTTCTAAAACCAGTTTGAACATCTGGAAGTTCTCAGTTTGTGTATTTTGTTGAAGCCTGACTTGGAGAATTTTGAGCATGACTTTGCTAGTGTGTGAGATGAGTGCAAGGTAGTTTGAACATTCTTTTGCAATGTCACCTTTCCTTCAGAATTGGAATGAAAACTGACCTTTTCCAGTCCTGTGGCCATGGCTGAGTTTTCCAAATTTGCTGGCATATTGAGTGCAGCACTTTCACAGCATCATCCTTTAGGATTTGAAATAGCTCAACTGGAATCCTATCACCTCCACTAGCTTTGTTTGTAGTGATGCTTCCTAAGGTCCACTTGACCTTGTATTCCAGGATGTCTGGCTCTAGGTGAGTGATCACACCATCTTGGTTATCTGGGTCATGAAGATCTTTTTTGTATAGTTCTGTGTATTCTTGCCACTGCTTCTTAATACCTTCTGCTTCTGTTATGTCCATAAAATTTCTGTCTTTTATTGAGCCCATCTTTGCATGAAATGTTCCCTTGGTATCTCTAATTTTCTTGAAGAGATCTCTCATCTTTCCCATTCTATTATTTTCCTCTATTTCTTTGCACTGATCCATGAGGAAGGCTTTCTTATTTCTCCTTGCTATTCTTTGGAAATCTGCACTCAATGGGTATATCTTTCCTTTTCTCCTTTGCTTTTCACTTCTCTTCTTTTCACACCTATTTGTAAGGCCTCCTCAGACAGCCATTTTGCTTTTTTGCATTTCTTTTTCTTGGAGATGATCTTGATCCCTGTCTCCTGTACAATGTCATGAACCTCTGTCCATAGTTCATCAGGCACTCTGTCTGATCTAGTCCCTTAAATCTATTTCTCACTTCCACTGTATAATCATAAGGGATTTGATTTAGGTCATACCTGATTAGCCTAGTGGTTTTCCCTACTTTCTTCAATTTAAGTCTGAATTTGACAATAAGTAGTTCATGATCTGAGCCATAGTCAGCTCCCAGTCTTGTTTTTGCTGACTGTATAGAGCCTCTCCATCTTTGGCTGCAAAGAATATAATCAATCTGATTCAGTGCTGTCCATCTGGTGATGTCCATATGTAAAGTCTTCTCTTGTGTTGGTGGAGGGGGGGTGTTTGCTATGACCAGTGCAATCTCTCGGCAAAACTCTATTAGCCTTTTCTCTGCTTCATCCTGTACTCCAAGGCCAAATTTGCCTGTTACTCCAGGTGTTTCTCGACTTCCTACTTTTGCATATCAGTCCCCTATAAAGAAAAGGACATCTTTTTTGGGTGTTAGTTCTAAAAGTCTTGTAGGTCTTCAGAGAAACATTCAGCTTCAGCTTTTTCAGCATTACTGGTCAGCGCATAGACTTGGATTACCATGATATTGAAAGGCTTGCCTTGGAAACAAACAGAGATCATTCTGTCATTTTTGAGATTGTATCCAAATACTGCTTTTTTGACTCTTTTGTTGACTATGATGGCTACTGCATTTCTTCTAAGGGATTTTTGCCCACAGTAGTAGATATAATGGTCATCTGAGTTAAATTCACCCATTCCTGTCCATTTTAGTTCACTGATTCCTAAAGTGTCAACGTTCACTCTTGCCATCTCCTGATTGACCACTTCCAATTTGCCTTGTTTCATGGACTTAACATTCCAGGTTCCTATGCAATATTGCTCTTTACATCATCGAACCTTGCTTCTATCACCAGTCACATCCACAATGGTGTGTTGTTTTTGCTTTGGCTCCATCTCATTCTATCTGGAGTTATTTCTCCACTGATCTCCAGTTGCATATTGGGCACCTACCGACCTGGGAAATTCATCTTTCAGTGTTCTATCTTTATGCCTTTTCATACTTTCATGGAGTGAACCATGTTTTTTGCTTAATCACTCAGTCATGTCCAACTCTTTGCAACCCCATGGCCTGTAGCCCACCAGGCTCCTGTGTCCATGGAGATTCTCCAGACAAGAATACTGGAATGCCTGGCCATGCCCTCCTCCAGGAGATCTTCCCAACTAAGGGATTGAACCCAGGTTTCCTGCATTGCAGGTGGATTCTTGACCATCTGAGCTACCAGGGAACTGAACCAGAAAAGAAATAACCCTTTCCAAAATAGATGTATTAATACATTGAGTAGATCTTTCTCTTGTCAGCCAATTTAATGAATTACACCGTTTTGATATCTCAGGCATTATATTATTGGTGTGTAGAATTGTGTAGAGAGCAGAGTTTTAATTTTTATTTTCTCTACAGAGGTCATTTGTATTCTTTGCCAGTTTCAGTATGTGTCGTTGTTGCTATTCTAACATTTTGTTTTTGTTGTTTAGTCGCTAAGTCATGTCCAACTCTTTGTGATTCCATGGACTATAGCCCGCAAGGCTCCTCTGTTCATGGGATTTCCCAGCAACATACTGGATTGTGTTGCCATTTCCTTCTTCAGGGTTTCTCCTGATTCAGGGATCGAACCTGCTTCTCCTGCACTGGCCGGTATTGGCAGGCAGATTCTTTATGGCTGAACCACCAGCAAAGCCCTATCCAATTTTAATTGTTTTAATGGAGGGATGTGGGAAGACTTGTGAGAGGGTCCTGAATAAGCCAATTGGCATAAAAATTATCTCGAGCTGAAGACATTTGAGTTCCTGAAATCCTTGACTGCTTAGATGCAGAGACTCCAAATCAATTCAGTTGTCAAAAACTCTTTCCTCAGAATAACTTCAATTTTCTCTTCCCAAAGATAAATCAGTATTATACCCAATCAGACATTGTCACAAAACTACCATATCACCTATCTTTTCTTATAAGAGCTTATTTATATATCCCAAAGCTGATTTTTTTTTTTTTCCTCCATAGGTGACCCTTTTCCCTCCTACAAATAAGTTGTTTGTTCTCCCGTGTCCCACCTTATCCTCTATTAAGAGAGTTTTGTGTTTTGTTCTTGTTCTTGGTCTCAGTTGCTCAGTCATGTCTGACTCTTTGTGACCCCATAGCCTATAGACCACCAGGCTCCTCTGTCCATGAAATTTTCCAGGCAAGAATACTGGAGTGAGCTGCCACGCCCTTCTCCAGGGAATCTTCCCAACCCAGGGGTTGAACCCATGTCTCTTTCATATCCTGCATTGGCAGGCAGATTCTTTGCCACTGCACCCCTGGAAAGTCCATTAAGATAGTATATAAACCTCCAGTTCTAATTTCTTTGAGCCACATTTCTTTGTCACTCCTGTGCAGACATACATAATTAAATCTATTTTTTTGTCTTTGCTAATCTATCTTCCGTGAGTTTTAATTTTCACACCCTCATTAAACCAGTCTAAGAGAGTAGAGGAAAAATTAGTTCTCGTCAACACTTGCTTTCTTTTGTCTGTTAAACAAAACTTGTCAGATCTGCAGTATGAGTACGTGAAGTTCATTTCTTTAAAATTTTTCGGTTTCTTAAGGGAAGAATCTTCAAACCCCAGGTCCTACAAGCATATTCCAGAGAGGAGAGAGAAGGTACAAAACGTCTCATGGTTCACTGGGGCACCTTTCCCTTAATCCTCCTGCCTTCATGCCTGTGCTTACTCCTCTCTATCAAGAGCTCTTGATATTACTGAGCCCAGAGTCTTTCTGGTTAAATTCCTATAAATATTAAATGTTGGATCAATTTCCTGTGGGAGGCAAGAGTTCATGGGGTTACATGCTGCTATTTGTAGGATGCTGGTAGCTTTCTGTGGTGCAACTTGTGACCTTTCCCTTATTTTTGAGGGATTATGCTTTTTTTTCACTTCTATATTGTAACTCCAGTGAGATTTCAGAGAGAAAGGAGATAAATGTATGTCTATTTCAGTGAACTAGCTGTTGTAAGCAAGTTTGTCAACCCCCATTTTTTTTCTTTTCTTGGTGTTACAATTTAGTTGAAATTAGAGAAGTTAGGGCAAAATTGTGAAAGACTTTAAGAAGGATGAAAAGATTATTGGGTGTCTTCAAAAGAAACCTAGGCGCCTTCTGAGTTTGTGATTCTGTGGACTCTCTGAGCCTTTCATTTTCTTTAAGTTATTCTTAAAATTGTAAAATACCACATATTGATCAGAGAAATGCAAATTTCCTTGCGGATAGGGTTGATTATTGCCTTGTTAATATTGTCCGGTTTTCCATCTATTAAGGAATTTTATGTCAGCATGTCTGACTTCCCAAACATGTGTATACTCTTTGAATTCTCCTTTGAACCCCTAGTATCATATTCCCACATTAATGAGTTATTATTTGATGTGTGTCCATTTCAGGTTTTTATGAGTCATTATTTTATCTTTTAAAAATTATTCTAAAGACTAGTCTAAGGAATATTGCTAAAACAATATGAATTTTATGATATTTGAAACCCTAGAAAATAGTTTTGGTTATTATGATTTTATGAGTGAGATTATAGATTTATGTTTCTGTTTTCAATGTGGAAACATTATTTAAGAAATAGTGACAGGCTTTCCTGGTGGTTCACTGGTAAAGAATCTGTCTGCCAATATAGGAGACACAGATTCAGTCCCTGTCTGGGATGGTTCCACATGCTGCATGACAACCGAGCCCATGAACCACAGTTACTGAGCCTGTGCTATAGAGCCCAGGGGTCACCACTGCTGAAGGCCTCTTGCCCTACGGCCCGTGGTCTGCGGCAAGAGAAACCACCAGAGTGTAAGCCCACACACCACAACCAGAGAAGGCCTGCACACAGCAATGACGATCCAGCACAGCCAAAATAAATCATTAATTAGAAAAGAAACAGTGACTGTGGAATGCGTAACATAAATGAAGGTTAAAGAAAGTAAGATAACAACGGAAAGAAGCTTTGTCCTGGAGACATTATGTCAATGACCTCAACTTGGCAACCAGACAGATACCATTTTAAAACATAACCTGCTTTAATTTCTCAGGGAGTGATATTGAAAAACCAAACAATCTTTTTTCTCAAGTGCAAATAAAAATTACTTCAAAGGGTTGTGAGGATTAAATTTAAAAACCCATGTAAATTATTTAGCAGAATGCCTGTTATGTAGTAAGTATTAGATAACTGATAAATATAACAGATACCAGATATCTGTACCCAGATATATGAGGAATTAATAATAGAATTATTACAAATAACCCTGTTAGATTTTAAAGGTGAAGAGTTCCTGATATTTGAAAATTTCTCCTATTATGTCACAGATACAATTAATGAGACGCGGGTTCCATCCCTAGGTTGGGAAGATCCCCTGGAGTAGGAAATGGCAACCTGCTCCAATATTCTTGCCATGAAAATCCCGTGGACAGAGGAGCCTGTCAGATTGCAGTCCAAGGTATCACAAAGAGTTGGACATGATTGAGCACACACATATTCTTCTGCATTATCAAAATATCATGAATCCTTTGCATCAAAAGGAAATTAACAGTTAGGTTAATTTTTTTTTTCTCCTTTGGAAACTTAATACTCAGAATGATCATTATTAATTTTAAAAAGTAATTTTTCTATTATATACTTGCTATTTTGATCATGTCCATGAAATAATACAATAATTTGCCACTTTTGTGCAAAGACTTTGAGTATTTTTTCTGTTCTCAAAAAACCCCTTACATTCTTTTTTCTAAATTTCCATTTCCTTTTATGTATATTGACCTTGAAGGATCATAATAGCTATTGCTAGTGAGAGGGAAAATACCATTAGACATACTTTCTTGTCTCTGAAAGGGTTTTAGATGCTTCTGCTGCTGGAGGTAATAGTTGTCAAGGTGTTTTAGCTAATGAAGCATGGCCACAAACACATCACTAGATGTTCTTGTACTGGTTCCTGAGAAAGAGGTTGTTCCTTATTATTAAAAACTCATCTCCTGTTGTTGATAATATAAACACTTTACCTTCCCTCCTTCTTTAGCTAAAAATGTCTGATTGCTTTTACAACAATTTTCAACTTTAAAAGAGGGTGAGACAAGATCTGGGGAGAAGAGAAGAGCATAAAGGAGAGATATTTGTTAATTTTTTACTCATTTCTTATATGATAAACGGTTTGTTTTCAACCAAGATTGTTACAAGGATGTTATGGCTTACTACTAATGATTTCAATTGTTTCTATTTCACTGGTTGTTCCCATTAGCCCAAATAAGACAAAATGGACCATTTTACCTCTGTCCTGATGTATGAATTCAGCAAAACAAAAGTTTAAAAAAGTGAAAGACAATACAAGGGGATAATAAAAATGTTATACAATGGTTTTACTTAGAGTAGTACTAAAATAACTTTTGCTCTGAAAGTTTCTTCAGGAATTAAAAAGAAGCTGGGCTGGCTTGGGTCACAAATAAAATATGAAGTTTGATATTCAAAAAATGAGACTAATTTTTTTAATGACTACTATGAGACATATTTTCACCATGCTTCATCATTCATTGTTCACAATAAGACTTATTCTCCACCCCACCCCTCTCCAATTTTTCCTTTGTGAGAAGACTGAGACAAAGAATGTTTAAAAGGATTGTTTCAGATAACTCAACTAATAAATGGCAGAGCTAATATTTGAACTCAACCTTACATGGTTTCAGAAACAAGGTACTTCCTATATTGCTGTTAACTTAAGATGGAGAAACAACATAGGCAAGCCTTTAGCCTGGCGTGAAAATGAAAGATTAAAAACATTGAGAAACCAAAAGAGTGAGTGAGATGGTTTTGTTTTGCTTTAATTTTGCATAAGAGGATTAAGGATTACCTTTCTATAATATTCTTCTCTGATACTGGTTAAACCAAATGTCCTGTTCTTCATAGATGAAAGCTGAAGGTGTCTTATATTGGGTGCATATCCAACAATTTTCGGTCTCTCTTCCTGGCAGTGGCCTCTTTCTGGTAACTCCTGGAGAATATGAAGCTCCTCACTGTCTCTGGGGGCTCAGATGGTAAAGAATCTGCCTGCAATGCAGGAGACCTGGGTTCAATCCCTGGGTTGGAAAGATGCCCTGGAGAAGGGAACCGTTACTTTTGCCAATATTCTTGCCTGAAGAATTCCAAGGGCATAAGAACCTGGTGGGCTACAATTCATTCAGTTTCAAAGACAAGTGAGCAACTTAACACTTTTTCCCCCCACTGTCTGTGGAGCTAATTCAACCATCAAAATTGACAGTATTTTCCTTTTAAAAAGTTGGCTTAAAGCTCAACATTCAGAAAACCAACATCATGGCATCCGGTCCCACCACTTCATGGCAAATAGATGGGGAAACAGTGGATGACTTTATTTTTGGGGGCTCCAAAATCACTGCAGATGTTGACTGTAGCCATGAAATTCAAAGACACTTACTCCTTGGAAGGAACGTTATGACTACCCTAGACAGTATATTAAAATGCAGAGACATTACTTTGCCAGGAAAGGTCCATCTAGTCAAAGCTATGGTTTTTCCAGTAATCATGTATGGATGTCAGAGTTGGACTATAAAGAAAGCTGAGCACTGAAGAACTGATGCTTTTGAACTGTGGTGTTGGAGAAGACTCTTGAGAGATCCAACCAGTCCATCCTAAAGGAGATCAGTCCTGGGTGTTCATTGGAAGGACTGATGCTGAAGCTGAAACTCCAGTATTTGGCCCCCTGATGAGAAGAGCTGGCTCATTTGAAAAGACCCTGATGCTGGGAAAGATTGAGGACAGGAGGAGAAGGGGATGACAGAGGATAAGATGGTTGGATGGCATCACCAACTCAATGGACATGAGTTTGGGTAAACTCTGGAAGTCTCAAGATGGACAAGGAGGCCTGGCGTGCTGCAGTTCACGGGGTTGCAAAGAGTAGGACATGACTGAGCAACTGAACTGAACTGAACTCAAAAAATCTTATAGTCTTAGCTCTCATGTATAAATCTATAATCCTTAATCTCATGTATAAATTTTATAATCTATAATGATCTAATTTTGGGGATATTGTTAAGTAAAGATTGAAGTTAAGTTAAATTTCTATTTGTTTCCTTCTCTGACAAATAGTTTGTTTTGAGGTAGGATATAAAAAGGAGGAGAAGGCAACGGCATCCCACTCCAGTACTCTTGCCTGGAAACTCCCATGGATGGAGGAGCCTGGTAGGCTACAGTCCACGGGGTAGTGAAGAGTCGGACACGACTGAGCGACTTCACATTCACTTTTCACTTTCATGCGCTGGAGAAGGAAATGGCAGCCTACTCCAGTATTCTTGCCTGGAGAAGCCCAGCCTGGTGGGCTGCCGTCTATGGGGTCACACAGAGTTGGAAATGACTGACGTGACTTAGGGGCAGCAGCAGCATAAAAAGGAAGATCATGGGTTAACGGCTTAGAATGATTAAATAACTTTAAAGTCATAGTCTTACTAAGAGATGAAGCCAGGATCTATTACAGGAAGTCTTTCCTTATAATATGTATTCTAGACCACTAAACTCTACCTTTATTCACTAAATTATTGAATTTATTATAAATAATTCATTTTCCTAATCACTGAATTCATGATAAATAATTCATTTGAGAATGACACCCTATTCAGGATTTTTGCTGAAGAGAATATCCTTTATTAATTGAATTATCTATGAAACTTCTTCAAAAATGAATTGACTGTATATGTATCAGTATTATTCCATACATTTTTTTTTCTAAATCATTAATATTTTTGTCTAGTTAAAGGCCACACAGTTTTGATGATGCTAAATTTGAAATAATTCCTAAATTGTTTTGGCTTTTCTAGGTCCATTTTATTTCCATACAAATTTCAGAACCATCTTGTCACCTGTGTTAAAAATTCTGGCATTCATTGCAGTTATGATTGTACCGTATCTAGGGATGAATTCAAGGATTGCTATTTTAACAATATTTATTTTTCTGATCTATGGACAAGGGTATATATCTTCATTTATTTATTCTTAATTTCTTTCAGGAATGATTTATAGTTTTGAGTATAGAAATCTTCTGTCAGGGCTATCCTCAAATATTTCACGTTCTTTGATGTTATGGTAAATGTTATTGTTTATTATTTTCAATTTCTTGTTGTATATTACTAGTATATAGAAGCAAAACTCATTTTCATTTTTATCTTATATCCTGAGACTTTGTTGAACAATTTCTGTTAGCTTCTTTGTAGACTATAAGGCTTTTCCAAGAAGTCATGTCTTCTATGAATAAAGACAGTTTATGTATTTCCTTTCTCTGAATTTTTTTTTTCCCATTCCTTCTCTTTTTTTTTTTTTTTTTTTTGCCTGATTGCACTGGCTAGAGCCTCCATTATACTACTGAATATAAGGGGTAAAAGCAGACATCTTTGCCTTATTCCTGGTACTAATGCGAAAGCATATTGATCATCTGGTGATGTCCATGTGTAGAGTCTCTTCTTGTATTGTTGGAAGATGGTGTTTGCTATGACCAGTGTACTCTCTTGGCAAAACTGTTACCATTAAATATCATGTTGATTGTTGATTTACTATTGACCAAAGATGTTGTTTACTGGGTTGTGGAATTTCTCTTTTCTTTCTTGTTTGTTGAGATTTTTTTATCATAAATATGTGTTGGATTGACTAAATAACTTTTCTAATTAATCTATTGTAATGATCATACAATTTATGCCCTTTCTCTATAAGTATGATGGATAACATTAATTGATTCTCAGATGTTTAAGCAACTTTACATCACTAGAATAATTTCCACTTTTATGATGGATTTGGTTTGCTAAATTTATATCTAAGATTTTCATTATCTATATTTATGATGAAAATATGTTCATAGTTTACTTGGTACATAGTTTACTTGCATTGTCCTCTGGTTTTGGTATCACTTGGCAACTTTGAATGAGTTGTGAAAAGTTTTCTCATTTCCAGCATTTGTGGATATATTTTTTCTTCTTTTAATAAACATTAAACATTGGATATCATGAGTGAAGCCATGTGATCCCGAGTTTTTCTTGGTGAGGAGATTTTAAGTCACTAATTTAACTCCTGTACTTGTTACAGTTCTATTAAGATTTCTTAGTTCTTCATGAGTTAGTTTCAGCAAACTATTTCTCCCTAAAAACTTGTCCATTTCATCAACACTGTCTAAATTTTATTGCCTTTAGCTTATCATAATGTTTCTTAATAATCTGTAATGTTGGCGGTAATGTTTCCTGTTTCACTCTTACTTTTCTGTTATTTTCCTCAGTATTCTTCTTTACTCAGTCTGGTAAAATATTTGTCACTCTTGATTTTTTTCTAGAAGCCAATCTTTGGCTTCCTTGATTTTTCCTGTTGCTTGTGTTTTCTATTTCAAAGATTTCTACTCATTTCTTTATTACTTCCTTCTCTATGCTTGTTTTGAATTTATTTTGCTCTTCATTTCATTGTTTATTAGGTGGAAGATTTTAAGATAGTTATTTAAACCACCTTATTTCTCTAATATAGGTTATTAAACTGCTGCTTGACTGGATGCCATACATTTTGACATTGTTTCTAAAATTGTTTTATTTCAATTCAACTATTTTATGATGCTTTTTGTGAAATCTGTTTTACCCTGTTGGTTCTTAGAAGTGTGCTAATTTATTAATCAATCTGTTTTTTTGGTGTTGTATATAAAAAACTGTTGCTTAATTCATGATCATGAAGATTTACACTTTCTTCTAAGAACTTTAAAGTTTTAGTTTTTGTATTTAAGTCTTTGATCCATTTTGTGTTAATTTTTGTATTTTTTTCTGGATATATGTCCAGTAGTAGGATTGCTGGATCATATATAAACTCTATTTTTAGTTTTTAAAAGAACCTTTGAAAGGTTGTTGCTGAATCACACAAAGATGCTTGGTTCTTGGCCTCCAGAGGAGAAGAATTCAATCCGGGACCAGAGACAAGGCTGGAATGCTCAGAGCTTTTGTGTAATAAAGTTTTATTAAAGTATAAAGGAGATAGGGAAAGCTTCTGACACAGACATTAGAAGGGGCTAGAAAGAGTACCCCCTTGCAAGTGTCAGCAATAGAGTTATATACTCTCCAATGAATCCAAAGAATGTCTGGAGGTTGTAAAGACCTTACCAGACCTACTCCCATAATTTATATTTTAAGATAACAGAATTAGCCAGAAGGTTTAATCCAGAGACTGTCCTCAGGAAGGATACATTATTGTTATATAATCCTAAGGTATGTAGAGGAAAAAATGTAAAAATTTGTCCTTTCTTCCTCCTTGAGTATTCCAGACCTCTCTCCTTGGGGACCCCTAGACTTCTTATCAACCTGCCTAGGAAATGATTCTCTCATTCCCCCTTTTCTTTTAGGAGAATTATGTTGCCAAGGGAAAGGGGTGTCGTTTTCGTTCCATAACTACTGTCTGCTGTTTAGGGGCATGGTCCCTACATTGTTAAGGCAACATATTCTCCTAACCCTCATACTGAGGGTCTCTGATCCAGGGGCCCCAAAGAATAGTTGGAGGAGGCTGTGGCACTTGTAGGAGTTTGGACAAGCATTTGCAAATTAAAAGCTTTTAATGGTTAGAAAACTCCATTATACAGTTACAAACATAAGGCAAAATAGTCATTAAACCAAGTTAAAATCAAAATGAAAAGTCACATTATGCCCATAGCTAAAGTACAAAGTGTTGCACCAGTTCATTTTAGGGTTGTTAGATGTCATCAGTTTAAGAAGAGGCATTACATGCGATTGTTGAAGGTATTTGAAGATTTGAAGAAAGTATTTTCCTTGAAATGGAGATGTCCACCATGGGAAGTCTTCCACTGATGAAGAAGGGAGGGCTCCACAGACCCAGCAGTTAGACCGATTGTGGAATGCAGCGTAGGAGTGAGCCCAGGACAGGAAGGCATTGTCTTGAGGATCAAATGGCAGACTCAGGATTTCTGGAGTCAGCAGAAGTAGGTTCACATAGATTATCAGGCCCATCTGAAAAGTACAAAGTCAGAGCATAGAAAGTAAAGACATAAAATGAAGTCATTTAGTTCTGGTCAGGGTGCCACTTCTTAACTCGAGTGTGATGCACCCACGAATCAATTCCTGGCACTTTGACAGCCGTGGGAGAAGAAAGAATAACCTGGTAAGGGCCTTCCCAGAGGGGCTCGAGGGAAGGGCCCCCAGACCCCAATGTTTTTATGAGGACCTCGGTTCCTGGCTCAAATAGAGGCTTGCTTGACTCAGAGGCTGGGTCAGGAGTCAACTCCTGGGGTTCTGTTAATGCCTGTTGAAAAGCTGAGAGCTGAGTTACATAACTAGTTAAATCCAAAGCTTCAGGGTCTATAACAAAGTCCGTGCATAAGAAAGGCCTTCCATAAATACATTCAAAGGGGGACAGTCCCTCTTTTTGGGGGGCAGTTCGAACCCTCATTAAAGCTATGGGTAGGACTTTAATCCAGTTGTCCTGCATCTCTTGACTTACATTGCACAGATGTCTTTTGATAATGTCATTAGCTTTTTCAACCTTTCCTGAGGATTGGGGTCTCCAGGAACAGTGTAAGTGATACTCTATTCCTAGAGCTTTAGACACCCCCTGAGTTACAGCAGCTTTAAAGGCGGAGCCATTGTCACTCTGAAGGCTCCGTGGCAGCCCAAACCTGGGGATGATTTCATGGATTAAAATCTTTATAACCTCCTTAGCCTGCTCACTACGACAGGGGAATGCCTCAATCCATCCAGTAAAAGTATCTACCCAAACTTGTAAGCAAGAATACCCATTAGCTTTTGGCATATGAGTAAAATCAATTTCCCAGTCCTCTCCAGGATACTTTCCACTTCGTTGTAACCCAGATTTTGCTAGCTTTTCAGTCTTTGGATTATTTTTCTGACAAACCTTACACCTTTTGATAATGTTCTTTAAAGTTTTCATTACATTTTTACCTGCAAACAAACAAGAAGCCATCTGGTAAGTGCTCTCTGCACCCAAATGAAAACTCTGCTGTAAATCCTTAAGAATTTTCCACTGAGCATTTTCAGGAATTGTTAATTGTCCATCCTCAGACTGTAACTATCCTTTATCAGTAATCCTTGCTCCTCTTTTCTCATATCTTTCTAATTCTTCCTCAGTATATTGTGTTTTCTCCTGTTCCACAGGTTCTGTCCAGATCAAAGGCGTCTGTAGGGAAGGGGTTTCCTAAAGTGCCGCTTTTCTGGCTTGATAGTCAGCCAGCTGACAACCTTTGGCTACTTTACTCCCATCCCTGTTGTGTCCTTTGCAATTCATAACAGATACTTCTTTAGGACAATATATAGAAGTTAAAAGTCTCTCGATCTCCCTGAAATGTTTAATAGGTTCTCCTGTTGCTGTTTTAACCTGTCTTTCTTTCCATATTGCAGCATGAGCATGTAAAGTTAAATAAGCATACTTAGAATCACTGTAGATATTTACTCGCTGCACTTTGCTCAAGGGGCGGCAGCCAAGAGGAGCAACTCCATATCCAAGGAGCAGCAGCTGCGCGGGTACAGGAGGGCTGAGAGGAGCTATTCCACGTTCAAAGTCAGGAGAGGCGGCCGTGAGGAAATACCCCTCATCCAAGGTAAGGAGCAGCGGCTGCACTTTGCTGGAGCAACCGTAAAGAGATACCCCACGTCCAGGGTAAGAGAAACCCAAATAAGACGGTAGGTATGGCGAGAGGGCACCAAAGGGCAAACACATTGAAACAATAATCACAGCAAGCTAGCCAATCTGATCACATGGATCACAGTCTTGTCTAACTCAATGAAACTAAGCCATGCCATGTGGGGCCACCCAAGATGGATGGGTCATGGTGGGGAGGTCTGACAGAATGTGGGCCACTGGAGAAGGGAATGGCAAACCACTTCAGTATTCTTGCCTTGAGGATCCCATGAACAGTATGAAAAGGCAAAATGATAGGATACTGAAAAAGGAACGCCCCAGGTTGCTAGATGCCCAATATGTTACTGGAGATCAGTGGAGAAATAACTCTAGAAAGAATGAAGGGATGGAGTCAAAGCAAAAACAATACCCAGTTGTGGATGCAACTGGTGATAGAAGCAGGGTCTGATGCTGTAAAGAGCAATATTGCATAGGAACCTGAAATGTTAGGTCTGTGAATCAAGGCAAATTGGATGTGGCCAAACAGGAGATGGCAAGAGTGAATGTCAACATTCTAGGAATCAGCGAACTAAAATGGACAGGAATGGGTGAATTTAATTCAGATGACCATTATGTCTACTACTGTGGGCAGGAATCCCTTAGAAGAAATGGAGTAGCCATCATGGTCAACAAAAGAGTCCAAAATGCAGTACTTGGATATAATCTCAAAAATGACAGAATGATCTCTGTTCATTTCCAAGGCAAACCATTCAATAAGGTAATCCAAGCCTATGTCCCAACCAGTAACGCTGAAGAAGCTGAATTTGAACAGTTCTATGAAGACCTACAGACCTTTTAGAACTAACACCAAAAAGGATGTCCTTTTCATTATAGCAGACTGGAATGCAAAAGTAGGAAGTCAAGAAACACCTGGAGTAACAGGCAAATTTGGCCTTGGAGTATGGAATGAAGTAGGGCAAAGGTTAAGAGAGTTTTGCGAAGAGAACACACTGGTCATAGCAAACACCATCTTCCAACAACACAAGAGAAGACTACACATATACATCACCAGATAGTCAACACTGAAATGAGATTGATTATATTCTTTGCAGCCAAAGATGGAGAAGCTCTATACAGTCAGCAAAAACAAGACCAGGAGCTGACTGTGGCTCAGATTATGAATTCCTTATTACCAAATTCAGACTTAAAGAAAGTAGGGAAAACCACTAGATCATTCAAGTATGACCTAAATCAAATCCCTTATGACTATACAGTGGAAGTAATTAATAGATTTAAGGGACTAAATCTGATAGACGGAGTGCCTAATCAACTATGGACAGAGGTTCGTGACATTGTACAGGAGACAGGGATCAAGACCATCCTCATGGAAAAGAAATGCAAAAAGGCAGGTTGTCCAGGAGGCCTTACAAATAGCTGTGAAATGAAGAGAAGTGAAAAACAAAGAAGAAAAGGAAAGATATTCCCATTTGAATGCAGAGTTCCAAAGAATAGCAAGGAGAGATATGAAAGCCTTCCTCAGCCATCAATGCAAAGAAATAGAGGAAAACAATACAATGGGGAAAGCTAGAGATCTCTTCAAGAAAATTAGAGATACCAAGGGAACATTTCATGCAAAGATGGTCTCAATAAAGGACAGAAATGGTATGGACCTAACAGAAGCAGAAGATATTAAGGAGCGCTGGCAAGAATACACAGAAGAACTATACAAAAAAGATCTTCACAACCCAGATAATCAATATGGTGTGATCACTCACCTAGAGCCAGACTTCCTTGAATACAAGGTCAAGTGGACCTTAGGAAGCATCACTACAAACAAAGCTAGTGGAGGTGATGGAATTCCAATTGAACTATTTTAAATCTTGAAAGATGATGCTGTGAAAGTGCTGCACTCAATATGCCAGCACGTTTGGAAAACTCAGCAATGGCCATAGGACTGAAAAAGGTCAGTTTTCATTCCAATCCCAAAGAAAGGCAATCCCAAACAATGCTCAAACTACCACACAATTGCACTCATCTCACACGCTAGTAAAGTAATGCTCAAATTTCTCCAAGCCAGGCTTCAGCAATATGTGAACTGTGAACTTCCAGATGTTCAAGCTCATTTTAGAAAAGGCAGAGGAACCAGAGATCAAATTGCCAACATCCGCTGGATCATCGAAAAAGCAAGAGTCCCAGAAAGACATATATTTCTGCTTTACTGACTATACCAAAGCCTTCGACTCTGTGGATCACAATAAACTGTGGGAAATTCTGAAGGAGATGGGAATACCAGTCTACCTGACCTGCCTCTTGAAAAACCTTTATACAGGTCAGGAAGAAACAGTTAGAACCGGACATGGAACAACAGACTGGTTCCAAATAGGAAAAGGAGTACGTCAAGGCTGACTATTGTCACCCTGCTTATTTTACTTATATGCAGAGTACAATATGAGAAACGCTGGAATTGAGGAAGCAGAAGCTGGAATCAAGATTGCCGGGAGAAACATCAATAACCTCAGATATGCAGATGACACCACCCTTATGGCAGAAAGTGAAGAGGAACTAAAAAGCCTCCTGATGAAAGTGAAAGAGGAGAGTGAAAACGTTGGCTTAAAGGTCAACATTCAGAAAACTAAGATCATGGCACCTGGTCCCATCAGCTCATGGGAAATAGATGGGGAAACCGTGGAAACAGTGTCAGACTTTATTTTGGGGGGCTCCAAAATCACTGCAGATGGTGACTGCAGCCGTGAAATTAAAAGACGCTTACTCTTTGGAAGGAAAGTTGTGACCAACCTAGATAGCATATTAAAAAGCAGAGACATTACTTTGCCAACAAAGGTCCATCTAGTCAAGGCTATGCTTTCTCCAGTGGTCATGTATGGATGTGAGAGCTGGACTGTGAAGAAAGCTGAGTGCCAAAAAATGGATGCTTTTGAACTGTGGTTTTGGAAAAAGCTCTTGAGAGTCCCTTGGACTTCAGGGAGGTCCAACCAGTCCATCCTAAAGGAGATCAGTCCTGGGTGTTCATTGGAAGAACTGATGCTGAAGCTGAAACTCCAGTATTTTGGCCACCTTATGCAAAGAGTTGACTAATTGTAAAAGACCCTGATGCTGGGAGGGATTGGGGGCAGGAGGAGCAGTGGAGAACAGAGGATGAGATGGCTGGATGGCATCACCGACTTTATGGACATGAGTTTGAGTAGACTCCGGGAGTTGTTGACGGACAGGGAGGCCTGGCATGCTGTGATTCATGGGGTCACTAAGAGTCAGACACGACTGAGTGACTGTACTGAACTGAACTGAACTGAGAGCTCGGGTCAGAGACACAAGCTCCTCTAACTGAGCATTGGTTCCCTGGGGGAGAGATTTTGCTTCTAAACCCTGTTGAGCAGTAACCACGGCATAATCTGCTTTATGCTTTCCATCACGAACAAAAGAACTGCCATCTGTAAATATTTCCATGTTAGGATTGTCTAATGGAGTATCCATTGTATCTTCCTGAGCTGCACAGTTCAAATTTAGGAATCGGGAGCAATCGGGCAGGATTTAAATTTCCACAAACTTTATGCTTAGTTACTGGTCCTTCTAACAACAATATTTAAGAAGCCTACATTCTGTCATCCAAATATTAACCTTGGAATTTGTGATTTCACTCACATCATGAGAAGTCAGTACAGTAACGTTTCGTCCATTAATTATTTTTAAAGCTTCAGGTGCTAATAAAGCCGCTGCCCCAATTACTATTAGGCAGTGGGACCACCCACCTGAAATTACACCTAATTCTCTGCTTTGATAAGCAACAGGTTGCTGGTGAGGCCTGCGGGGTTGTATAAGAACTCCCAAGGCCATACCTTTTCTTTCAGTGACAAACAAATTAAATTCTGATCCTCTGGATAAGCTCAGAGTGGGAGCAGTCTGAAGAACCTTAAAAGCCTTTTGACAATGTGCATCGCAGCACTGTTTATAATAGCCAGGACATGGAAGCAATCTAGATGCCCATCAGCAGATGAATGGATAAGAAAGCTTAGTACATATGCACAATGGAATATTACTCAGCCATTAAAAAGAATACATTTGAATCACTCTAATGAGATGGATAAAACTGGAGCCCATTATACAGAGTGAAGTAAGCCAGAAAGATAAACACCAATACATTATACTAACACATATATATGGAATTTAGAAAGATGGCAACAATAACCTTATATGCAAAACAGAAAAAGAGACACAGATATATAAAACAGACCTTTGGACTCTATGGGAGAAGGTGAGGGTGGGATGATCTGAGAGAACAGCTTTGAAACATGTATACTATCAAGTGTGAAACAGATCACCAGTCCAGGTTGGATACATGAGATAAGTGCTTGGTGCTGGTGCACTGCGATGACCCAGAGGGATGGGATGGGGAGGGAGGTAGGTGGGGGGCTTCAGGATGGGGAACACATGTAATTCCATGGCTGATTCATGTCAATGTATGGCAAAACCACTACAATATTGTAAAGTAATTAGCCTCCAACTAATAAATGGAAAAAAAAAAAAAAAAAAGCCTTTTGAGTATCTGGAGACTGACCCAGTTTGTCGGTTTGGGCCTGCTGAGTTTCAGCTATAAGTTTATATAAAAGCTGGGAAAGTTCCCCATAATCAGGAATCCAAATGTGACAGTAGCCTATGATTCCCAAAAATCCTCTCAATTGTCTTAAAGTGATAGGTAGGGGATGGTTTAGTATAGGTTTAACTCTCTCAGGGTCTATGGCCCTAGTCCCTTCTGATATGATTAGGCCCAGATATCTAACAGATGGTTGACTAAACTGAGCCTTTTCTCTTGATGCCTTGTAACCGCAGCCTGCCAGAAAGTTTAAGAAATCTTCTGAGGCTCCTGAACAAGCTTCCTCTGTCTCAGCACAGAGCAAAATATTATCTACATATTGTAACACCACTGTTTCGGAGCTATTAAATTTTTGTAGATCCCATGACAAACTTTGTCCAAATAAGTGAGGACTGTCACGAAATCCCTGGGGCAAAACTGTCCAGGTTAACTGAGAAGCTGGCCGGGAGGGTCTTCAAAGGCAAATAGAAATTGACTTTCCTCCGCCAAAGGCACTGAATAGAAGGCATCTTTCAAATCAATTACTGAGAAATATTTGGCTCCTTCAGGAATTTCAGACAATAGAGTATAAGGATTAGGCACCACTGGGTGTAAAGGAACTACAGCCTCATTTATTATTCATACATCTTGAGCTAGTCTCCATTTACCATTTGATTTCTTTATACCCAAAATAGGAGTGTTGCATGGACTGTTACAGGGAATTAATAGTCCCTGCTCCTTTAAATTTTCGATGATGGGTTTTATCCCTTCCTTAACCTCAGGCTTCAGTGGATACTGCTTCTTATGTGGAAATAAGTGCTGGTCTTTGAGCTTGACAACTACAGGAATAGCATTTTGTGCTTGACCCACAGATTTTCCATCAGCCCATACTCTAGGATTTACATTTTGTTCAATTAAAGGGAGAAAAGGGAGGGTTCCATATTCATGAAAACAGAGGCATGGATCTTGCTCAGTATATCCTTCCCCAGAAGGGGTAAGGGAGACTCTGGCATGATCAGAAACTCTTGGGAAAATAGCACAGGGTAAGTCACAACTAAAGGAGAACTGAAATAATACCTGTTCGCTCATCCAAACAGTCCCATTACGGAAGCAGATTGGGAAGAAAGTGGTCCGGGAGCTTCAGAATAAGTTGCCCCTGTGTCTAAAAGGAAATTGATGTATTGTCCCCCCCTCTCCCCAGTTATTAATACCTGGGGTTCCTCAGGTATAATTAGGATGGAAGCTTGTATGGGGACCCCGGGCACCTTCTGTCCTGATTGTTTTGAGAGTCCAACCCCTAAAACCTACGCCTCTGGGGGCAGTCTCTCTTCCAGTGTGGTCCCTTGCAGATCAGACATGGAGCTGGGGATGGCTTGGATGCCTGAGAACAAACCCGCTTGAGGTGCCCCTCCTTTCCACAGTAATAGCAAGCCCATCCCTTTTCATCTGAGTCCCTCTGAGCATTTTTCTCAGGCTGTTTAAGAATGGTTCTTACAGCCATTGCGAGGGCTTCCGCCTGTTCCTTTGTCTTTTTCTGCCTTTCTTTCCTTTTGTCATATTCCCTACCACAATAGACTGTCTGCGCCAGTTATAACGTATTATCTAAAGACTGATTTGGTCCATGTGCCCATTTTAATAAATTACAGTGGATATTAGGAGCTGACTGCGTGAGAAATCTTTCCTTTAAGATCACTTTTCCCTTCAGTTTCAGGATCAATCTCAGTGAATCTGTGAAGGGCTTCTCTCAGTCTATCTAAGAATTTACCAGGAGCTTCCTTCTCCTCCTGTTCCATGTTTGCCAATTTGCCATAGTTTAAAGGCTTAGCAGTCGGGAAGTCCTTCAAGAATACATCTGACAAAATGGCTCCAATCCCATCTTCCTTTCGCTGTGCTGTAGTCCCAGTCTGGTTCTGTAATTGGGACCACCTGATTCCCAGTGGGGAGGGTGGTTATCTTGTCCTCCCTCTTCCCTACTGATTCATTACCAAGCCATTCATCTCCATAAGCAACCGCTTTTCCCAAAACTCAAGTTTTTGAGTCAGGAGTCAGCGTTTGTCCCAAAATATAGATCACATCCTTCCAAGTAAGGTCATAAAGTAGAGTAACACCCTTAAAAGCTCTAATATATTTTTCAGGATCCTCTAAATAGTATCCCAGATCTTCCCTGATTCTTTGTATTTCTTGATAAGAAAAAGGCTTATTAACTCTCGTAGACTGGTTATTTCTCCCGGTGGGTGCTTCATGAAGAAGCAGCAGCTTCTGCGGCTGTTCCTCAGTCTCTCTGGCTGCCCTGTGCATATGATCCCAGGGATAAATTGGAGAAACCTGCTTTTCTTTATCTCTTTGTCTCCTGTCCTCCATCTCATCTAGCAAAGTAGGAGGACAGGAGGGAGCTGAAGGAGTCACACCCAAATCTATACCCTTTGGACATAAGTCTGGCATATTTCACAGAGAGAAAAAGGGCAACATACATGCTACTTCTACCAATTTCCCTTGTTTTCTACAGAACCGGTATAATTGTAAAACAGTATTATACTTAAGAGACCCTCCAACTGGCCACTGTCTGCCATCCTCCAGTGGGTACTGCAGCCATGCATTATCACTTAGGAAGACCAGGTGTGTCTCCTTTAAGCCATGGGGATCAAATCTATCCCAGTTTTTCAGGATACAGTTCAAAGGAGTGAGGCTGGAATTATTAGCTCCCATCTGTAAGAGAGAAAAGAAGCGACCAGCACCATCCTTCTACTGGAGGCGTCCCTCCCTGCTCTAGATGGGGGTGTGGACAGACTACACCAAAGCTTTCTTTCCCTGGTTGGACCTAGTCTGTCCCTCACCGACGCAGGGTCCATACCCATCCCTCCCAGTTCTACCGCCGGGATGGGGTGGAGATGCACCAGGGGTAGACCTGATGGCATCCGTGACTAACGTCCAGCTCCTCACCATTGAAACCTTGCTTGCCTCTGATGCCAGCCGGGGTGCAATCAGAGCCTGGGAATGCCTCCCAGGCTAAGACCACTGGGGGAAACATTCGTCACCTGAGTGCCTGTGCATGACCCTGAGTATATTCCTGACCACAATAAGACAGATATGAACATAAAACTAAGGTGTCCCTTCCAAGCGTCACCACACCAGTATAAGAGCCTCCTCTGATCCACTAAGAGCCAGTGTTACCAAAGGAAAAAAAACCCACTGCAGTTCCAATCTGAGTAACCTTTAACCTCAGAGATGCTCTTGTAGTTAGAACTCCATCTAGCTTCTGAACTTTGGATTCCTAGTGAGGCTAGGCACTTCCTGACTACGAATCCAAGTTTGGGAACCTAAGTCATAGTACGCAGTAACAGATCACAAGTCCCTTGAAAGTCTCTGATCCAATAGATTAGGTTAGTACTTCTAATTCCCAAGGAGTTATGAAATGGTCAAAGAGACCGGAAAGTTTGACTGAGAAAGGAGAGTTCGGTCCACATGCTTTGCTCATTTCTGGTCGGTCTCCAAAGGAGACATTGGGTGCCTCTTAGCATCGGCGGGTCGGCATAAACCCCCGGCAGGTTTCTGCCATAAGCCGTATGAGGTTGCCATGGAACCACAGGGCAGGGCTCCTCACTTGCTTGGCACAGGGCGTTTCATTCATTCATGCAAGCACACCATAGAGTTAGTAAAGTACAGCAGAAAGTGTGTTCGCTAGGAGAACAAAGAACTAGAGCTCCAAGCATCCTTACCTTGTTCTAAAGAATCCCGGATGAGCCCCCAAGATGAAAGGTTGTTGCCAAACCATGAAAAGACACCAGGATTCTTGGCCTCTGGAGGAGAAGAATTCAATCTGGGGCCAGAGACGAGGCTTGATCGCTCAGAGCTTTTGTGTAATAAAGTTTTATTAAAGTATAAAGGAGATAGAGAAATCTTCTGACACAGGCATTAGAAGGGGGCAGAAAGAGTATCCCCTTGCTAGTGTTAGCAATGGAGTTATATACTCTCTAATTAGTTGTTGCAGTGAATCCAAAGAATGTTTGGAGGTTGTAAAGACCTCACTAGACCTACTCCCATAATTTACATTTTAAAGTAACAGGATTAGCCAGAAGGTTTTTTCCAGAGACTGTCCTCAAGCAGGATACATTATTGTTATATAATCCTAAGGAATACAGAGGGGAAGAGAGAAGAAAAGTTTGTCCTTTCTTCCTCCTTGAGAATTCCAGACCCCTCTCTCCTTGGGGACCCCTGGACTTCTTGTCAATCTGCCTAGGAATTGACTCTCATATATTTACATGTAGTATCAGAGAATCTTCTAGATTCATTCTTTTACATGTAGCTGTCCAGTTTTCCCAACACCACTTATTAGAGGAACTGTCTTATCTCCACTGTGTATTCTTGCCTCCTTTTTTATATATTAATTGACCAAAATCACATGCATTTATTTCTGGGCTTTCTATCTTGTTCCATTGCACTACATGTCTGTTTTTGTTCAGCAAAACATCTGTTTTGATGTTTATAGCTTTGTAGTATAGTTGAAGCCAGAACACCTGATTATTCCAGCTCCATTCTTTCTCAAGATGACTTTGGCTGTTCAGGGTCTCTTATGTATCCATACAAATTAAAACATTTCATTCTAGTTCTGTGAAAAATGCCATCGATAATCATATAGGAATTGCACTCAGTCTGTAGATCACCTTGAGTAGTATGATCATTTTAACAATATTGATTCTTCCAATTCAAGAACATGGTATATTTGCCCACCTGTTTGTGTCATCTTCAGTTTCTTTCTTCAGCATCTTACAATTTTGAGTACAAGTCTTTTAACTTCTTATGTACATTTATTTCTGGTTATTTTATTCTTTCTGATGCAATGGTAAAACTTTTTAACTTATCACTTTCACTTTTTATTGATGATGAATTTTACTATTCTACTAAATTCTTGTTTTGCAGAATGCTATTTGAGAAATACTGTCCATCTATGTGGAAACCTTACAGGTAAAATAGAATTGCTTTAACTTCCTAGCTTCAGCACGTGTTTATTCTTGGTTAGTGTCATGATAAACAGTTTGAGCTCACCTAAAGTATGAAAATCTTGTTGTGAGAATGAAATTAAACAATATGTATTATAAAGTTTCTAATTCATACATACACACTAAATACATGTTAGTTCCTCTTAATTCTACCTTTATATGTCAAATATAAAAAATTTTAAAGTTGTAAAATACATTATCCACATCATGTACTTTTGTATCTACATGACCTAAAATAAATCTGTAGCTTTTTATTGTAGTATATAACCAAGGAGGGCATTTTATTGTAGTTGTTTATGACATGTTCAGTGACTGGCAGTGTGTATCTATGATGTAGTGCATACATATTTTGAAAGGTATTTGTCTCAAATCAGGTAGTATAATTCATTGTATTTGGTATTTATTGCTCATTTCCTACATGATAAATTTTTAAAGAAATACGATCATAGATGTACAGGTATATTTTTTCCCATTACATAAATGAGGTTTAATTGATGTCTGCAGAATTTGAAGAAGTTATGGAGCTAAATATAACCTATTCCAGAAAACTTCTTAAAGTCACTGAATAAAGTTATTCTCAAAACACCCGTGAGACAACAAAATATGCTTCAGCAGAGTATTTGAGGAGAAAGTTTGTTGGTTTAGAGTGAAGACAGTGCCATAGCTTCCTGGGCTACTGACCAAATCCACTACTAGGGAACTGAACATTATCTACTTATACCCACATTGATTCTAGAAAAGGTCTAAAATATTTTATCTTCTCCCCATTATGTTTTATAATTTGCATATTTCCTTTAATATCTTGTGAGACCCACTAAGCAGGAGTCATGCTTTATTTGTTTGTCTTCCTGAGAAGTAATAGAGTGCTTAACAAGAAAAAGGTATTTAAGAAATAATGTTAAATTCAACCTTTGTTTCCTCCCTATCACATGAAGACCAGTATGATTTGGCTTCTGTAATGCCAATATTTGTTTCAGTTTTCCATTTGCATTGCACCAACTAGAAAACTGACATCTAGATAATAATTAAAAAAGAATTTTACTTTACAATATCCACTGCAAGTTAATTGAGAACAGCAACTACCTCAATATATTTCCCCAACAATTGAAAACTGATTTTCATATAATTGATATTTAATAAATGTTTGTTGAGTTGTAATATTACAATTTTAGAGACACATATATATGTTTACATATTCTAGTATTGGATGATGTTAAAGAATCATAAAAAAGGAACTATACATTATAAAATTTTATATTTAAATTTTTTTCTACTAAGCATTATTCCAGTTTTCCAGTAGATTATCTTTATTTTTATCAGAAACATATTAATTTTAAAATTATTTTTCAGACCTTGAAAATTATTTTTGCAAATTTTTATTAAAATTTTCATAGCACCTTATTTCCAAACTGCTTATTTTTTTCAGTTTCATATCAGGGCACACAATCTTCCTAAGCCAAAAGTCAATACTATCACCAATATGAAGAGGTGAACAAAGGTGAAAATAATTTCTAAATTATTTATATGCTTTTCATAATGAATCTGATACACCTGGATTCTTTCCCAAACCAAGTCCTGATCTAACTTTCCTCAGTCTTGGAAATCAAGTCTATAGCTCTTAGCCAAATATCTTTAGATAATATTTTCATATATACAGGTTAATTTTTTTTCATTGTGTTCTTCTTCTCTCTAAGTACAATGTTTTTGTTACAATTATAAAATGGCTTTAAGCTGAATCATCAGAGAATGATTGAGTGTGTGTGAAGTGTTGTTGATGACTATAGTAATTAGGAGGTTCTATTCTGTGATACCTTGAAAATCACTATCATATACAAAGTCAGAGGTGATGCTCATTTGTCTCTTTAGAATTTTCTAACTGAGAGTTGATTTACACATAACTTTGATTGGTATATTTTAGGAAATATGACAGTTGAAATCATCTAGCGCCTGAGACCTTTTTGTTGAGGATTGTTTTATGTTTGTGAATTGTGCATTAAGCCTGACAGCAACTTTGTGTAAATATAGTGGAAACTGTAGACAATATACATGAGGTGGAGAAATTCCTCAACTCTGTTACCACCTTCATTGAAGGGATGTGCCAGATTAATTGGCACTCTCTACTCTCAGTAAAACAAAATTATGACTGCACATAGCACTTTATTTTCAAAATGATTTTTCTTCAATTTCAGTCTCAGGACTGTGTGGAATCCTCTAAATTGTTAACAGAAGAACATTTGTTAGTATCCCTAAACTGTCATGCTTTCAAACACTTTCATACATACTTTTTTGTATACTTTCAAGGGGTTTCCCTTGTACGCAATTGGTAAAAAATCTGCCTGCAATGTAGGAGACCAGGTTCAATTCCTAGGTCGGGAAGATCCCCTAGAGAAGGAAATGGCAACCCACTCCAGTGTTCTTGCCTGGAGAATCCCATGGACAGACAAGCCTGGCAGGCTACAGTCAATGGGATCACAAGAGTTGGACACCAGTTAACAACTAAACCTATACTTTCATGCTTCCAATTGATTTATCAATAGTTAACTGTGTTTTCATAATAGCTATTTATAAATCTAGCTTAGAATTCCTATTATAAATACATTATTTAAATAAATCTCACTTAGCCAGCATAATAAAAATAATTCTTATTTCCATGAAAGTTAAGTTGATTTCTATGAAAAGAATCAATAATGATAACTTGCTAAGAAATCAGTCAGATTAGGAAGAAGATAAGTGTAAGAGATTGGGGAAATATTCTACAAATCTACAAGGCTTCTATACCAACTTTGCAGTGGTTATGGGGTTGTTTTAATTTCACTGGAACTGAAAATCATGGACAATCCCCTTTGAATATATATATATATATATATATATATATATTTTTTGCAATAAAGACAAAATAAAACTCACGTTAGAGAATTCATGTTCAAAGAAAGACTTTGTCCTTTTTCAAAAAATACCCAAATAAATGCACATGTGCTTTCTTTAAGTTAAAAGAATGCATTTAAAGTACATTAAAAATAGTTGCATTTTTGGCAAACTTATTTTGACTGATGGGGTTCAGGTCACTATCTTTTGGCAGGAGACTTTTTTGTTTGTTTGTTTTTTGCATATACACTGTTGAAAATATATTTTAAAAAATAATCCAAAATAATGTTGTAAGTTCAATGCTTTTGACTGTATCATTATCCTAAGTTAAACTCCAAACATTTTCAGAGTCCAACTAGTGCCATGATCATTATTTTTAAATATTGATACAGCAGTACAATTGAATGTTCAGACTATTTTTTATCCTATATTACCTAAAGGAATTTAGGAGTAGGAAGGAATTGTAAAGATGATGCCCATTCTGTAGATGTCACCTTCTTCCACAAATATTTGGAAGGAATCATGTGGGAGTAGATAGAAGAAAGATAATTTTTTTTATTGTTGTCTGTTTTTTGCCCTCCCCACCAAGTAACAATGTAGCTTAACTTTTCATTAACTGTGTTACTGGCAACCGAATATCACTCCTTACTCCTTTTTTGGTTCCTCACCTTTTAATTGAGCTTCCCAGGTAGCGCTTGTGGGTAAAGGATCCAATGCCAGAGACATAGAGACCAGGGTTCAATCCCTGGGTCAGGAAGATCCCCTAGAGGAGGGCACTGAAACCCACTCCAGTATTCTTGCCTGGAGAATCCCATGGACAGAGGAGCCTGGCAGCCTAGAGTCCATAGGATCGCAAGGAGACAGACAAAAGTGAATCGACCTAGCGTGCTCACACACACCTTTTAATTTGTCACAAGAGATGAAGAGTTATAAAATCTTTCAAAGTCAAAGTTCTCCATCTCCAAATCAGAAACTATCTGAGTACTAAATCGTCAGAGAGTAAGGATAGATTTTAACTTTGTTCAGGTCAGTGTGAATGTGCATTTGGTATTTTAAATCAGCATCATATTTTTGCCTGCAAATGAAATAATGCACATTCACTAAAGTGTATTAGGAAATTTAAGACAATATATAATAATTGTCTGTTATTTATTCTCCCAGAGATGACTGTAACAAATAACAAATGCAAAAGCCCAATATGTTTTTGTATATGCCCACATGCATTTATTTAAAATGTCATTCTTACATTTTAAAAGCACCTAGAAAACATTGATGCTATAATAAAATTTCCCATATTAATAAAACCTTTTTATAATAGTTATCTAAGTATTGTACAATATTCAGGTATACAGATAAAAATCATTTAAAAATATTTCCTGTATTTTTACCAAAGGGGACAGCTCTAATTTATCAACATATTAGATTACTAGTACACTTGAACATTTTGCAGGCTTTTAATTTCTTCTTTTTGATTTATAAGTGCTTTTTATACACTTGGTATAAAAATTGTATCATTTGATTTTTTCCTAAAATGTATTTGATTTTAAAGATTATTTAAATATATTGGTATCATTTTATATGATCAAATATCCCCTTTTTCTATGGCTTTTTTCCATGCTTTTCATTTTAGAGAGTCTTCTACCATCATGATATTAATGTTGCAATTTTCTCATGCTTGTAGCTTGAGAGTTCTTCTCAATAATTTAATTTCTAAAGTTATTAGCTGTGTGACCTTTGGCAAATATTATGACTCTCAGTGCTTTAGTTTTCTCATATGTTAAAAATACACATCATTATTAACTCATGTAGTGCATCTGAATTTTACATGAAAGTATACATGTAAAGCATGGAAAAGAACATTGGCACAGAATAAGTGCTCAGTCACTGTAAGCTCTTATTATTTTACAGTTTTAAGGCCTTGAATTATTTTTCTCAGAAATAATTTCAGCAATATTCATTGAACATTTCCATCTTACATGATTTTTATTTCATAGTTTTAAACATTCAAATTTTATGTGTGCACACATATGCATGTCAGTAATGTTATTTTTTGTTATGTAGATTACTGTGCACATATAATATTGGTCAAAAACTTGTTGCACTAATATATTCCTATTATTAATGGAAAGGAAGTACTCCATTTGTATCAATTAAGATAGGCAGTTATGCTTGTTTAAAAAAATTTGCCTATGACAATATAAGGCTGTACACTGTCACCCTGCTTATTTAACTTCTATGCAGAGTACATCATGCAAAATGCCAAGCTGGATGAAGCAAAAGCTGAAACCAGGATTTCTGGGAGAAAAAACAATAATCTCAGATAAGCAGTTGATACCACTCTAATGGCAGAAAGCAAAGAGGAACTAAAGGGCCTCTTGATAAATTCCATATATATGTGTTAATATACTGTATTGGTCTTCTTATTTCTGACTTACTTCACTCTGTGGCTCCAGTTTCATCCACCTTATTAGAACTGATTCAAATGTATTCTTTTTAATAGCTGAGTAATATTCTATTGTGTATATGTACCACAGCTTTCTTATCCATTCATTTGCCAGTGGGCATCTAGGTTGCTTCCATGTCCTGGCTATTGTAAACAGTGCTGCGATGAACATTGGGGTACACATGTCTCTTTCAATTCTGGTTTACTCGGTATGTATGCCCAGGAGTGGGATTGCTGGGTCATACGACAGTTCTATTCCCAGTTTTTTAAGGAATCTCCACACTGTTCTCCATAGTGGCTGTACTAGTTTGCATTCCCACCAGCAGTGTAAGAGGATTCCCGTTTCTCCGCATCCTTTCCAGCATTTATTGTTTGTAGACTTTTGATAGCAGTCATTCTGACCAGTGTGAGATGGTACCTCATTGTGGTTTTGATTTGCATTTCTCTGATAATGAGTGATGTTGAGCATCTTTTCATATGTTTGTTAGCCATCTGCATGTCTTCTTTGGAGAAATGTCTGTTTAGATCTTTGGCCCATTATTTGATTGGGTCATTTATTTTTCTGGAATTGAAAGCTCCATCTTTAAATGAACTTTCACAATTAACTCAATACAATAAAGAGTAAATCAAAATTCGGTCCTTTTAGCTTCTACTGATAACACATGTCATTTTCCCTCACATTTCATTGGAAAAAAAACATGCTGCATGGTCATGCACATTTAAAATAAAGTTAGAAAGTAGTGTTCAACTATGTGTCTGGAATATTTATGAGCAGGTGTATTAAATACTATACCATTTTTACTATTTTTCAAAGCAGTTTTTATCTATGTTTCCCTTGTCGTTTTGCCAGAAAAAAAAGTTAAATTATTTTCAAAATTTCAACCACTCTTTGTCATACACTTGGGAATAATTTTTCACCAAAGAATTTGAAAGTTTTATAATTTGTATCAAAAAATGCTTGTCTGCTTCTCTCCATGCACTTAATCTCACAACCATGTGTTTACAGCTACTTTGAGAGATAATTCTTTATTCCCATCAGATTTTCTAATTAGTTATGGGTAACAAACCTGAAAGCCATTAATTCTTATATGTTTGGTTTATCCCTGTCAAACAATAAATTTGCTAATAAATTGTAAACTTGTCCTTTGCTTTTCCTGGAACTTGTCATAAGTATTCTTTTTCATACAATCATATTATTTGCAATGGTAATAATAAGCATACCTTTTCTAGTTCAAGCTATTAATATGTATGTTTTTCTTATTGCATCAATCACAAATTCTAAGCAATATTCAATGTGTAATGGGAAGAAAAAAATATATTCAAATGTAACAGTCACTAGATAGATTTGTCCTCTATATGAAATAGACAGCAAAACTATTGTCATGAATGAAATACATGCATCTTCTGTTTCCTTCTTCTTGGCAACACTAGTTCAGGTAATATGAAAAGGTCTCTGCTTCTATCTGATAAATATTTTTTTTCAAAGAAGACATCCAGATGGCCAACAAACACATGAAAAGATGCTCAGCATCACTAATCATTAAAGAAATGCAAATCAATACCACAATGAGATATCACATAACACATCTCAAAATGGTTGTCATCAAAATGACAACAAATAACAAATGCTGGCTAAGATGTAGGGAAAAGGAAAACTTCCTGCATTGTTGGTACAAATATAAATTCGTGCAGCCACTGTGGAAAATAGTATGAAGATTTCTTAAGTAATTAAAAACGGACCTGCCATATGATTCTACCACTGGGTATTTTTCCAAACAAAACAGAATCACTAATTCAACAAAGATATATACACTTCTCTTTTCCTTGGCTGTTCACCATAGCCAAGATATGGAAACATTATTAGTGTTCATCAATAGATGAATGGATAAAGATGTGACATATATATGAAATATTACTCAGCCATAGAAAAGAATGCAAGCTTGCCATTTGCTAAAAAAATGGATGGACCTAGGGGACATTATGCTGTGTAAGTTAAATCAGATAGAAAAAGACAAATACTGTATGATTTTACCTATATGTGAAACCAAAAAAACAAAATAAACAGAGAAATACATTTAAACAGAAACAGAGTTGTAGATACAGAGAACAAACAGGTTGTAGCCAGGGGGAGGAGGTGGGAGAAGGAAAGAAATTTTGAGGGAGATTAAGAGAAACATCTATTTAGGTATAAAATAAATGAGTCGTGGAGATGAAATGTACAGAGTGGGAAATATAGTGAATAATGATGTAATATCTTTGCATAGTAACAGGTGGTAACTAGAGTTTTTGTGGTGATAATTTTGTAGTGAATAGAAATATCAAATCAAGTTGATTTGATGTACAACCATATTGTACATCATGAAGTAACAGGGTGTTACTATGTTAATTATATTGGTCGCTGTTGTTCAGTTGCTCAGTTGCATCCAACTCTTTGCAACACCATGGGCTGCAACATGCCAGACTTCCCTGTTCCTCACTATCTCATGGAGTTTGCTCAAATCCATGTCCATTGAATCGGTGATGCCATCCAACCATCTCATCCTCTGTCTTCCCCTTCTCCTTTCTCTTAAATCTTTCCGAGGACCAGGGTCTTTTCCAATGAGTCAGTTCTTCACATCAAGTGGCCAAAGTACTGGAGCTTCAGCTTCAGCATCAGTCCTTCCAATGAATATTCAGGGTTGATTTCCTTTAGGATTGACTGGTTTGATCTCCTTGTAGTCCAAGGGACTCTCAGGAGTCGTATCCATCACCACAGTTCGAAAGCATGAATTCTTTGGTTCCCAGCCTTCTTTATGGTCCAACTTTCACATTCGTACATGACTATTGGGAAAACCATAGCTTTGACTATACAGAACTTTGTTGGCAAAGTGATGTCTCTACTTTTTAATACTGTCTGTATGGGTCATAACTTTTCCTCCAAGGAGCAGATGTCTTTTAATTTCATGGCTGCACTCATCATCCACAGTGATTTTGGAGGTCAAGAAAATAAAATCTGTCACTGTTTCCATTTCTTCCCCATCTAGTTGCCCTGAAGTGATGGGACCAGATGCCATGACCCTAGTTTTTTGAACGTTGAGTTTTAAGCCAGCTTTGTCACTCTCCTCTTTCACTTTCATCAAGAGGCTCCTTAGTTCCTCTTCACTTTCTGCCATTAGAGTGGTATCATCTCCATATCTGAGGTTATTGATATTTTTCCTGGCAATCTTGATTCCAGCTTTAGTTTCGTCCAGCCCGGCATTTCACATGATGTACTCTGTATAGAAGTTACATAAACAGGGTGTCAACAACCCTGACGTACTCCTTTCACAGTTTTGAACCAGTCCATTATTCCATGTCTGGTTCTCTAACTGTTGCTTCTTGACCTGCATACAGGTTTCTCAGGAGGCAGGTAAGGTGTTCTGGTATTCTTATCTCTTGAAGAATTTTCCAGTTTGTTATGATCCACATAGCCAAAGGCTTTTGTGTATTCAATGAAGCAGAAATAGATGTTTTTCTGGAATTTCCTTGCTTTTTCAACGATCCAATGGATGTCGGCAATTTGATCTCTGATTCCTCTGCCTTTTCTAAATCCAGCTCGTACATCTGGAAGTTCTCAGTTAATGTACTGCTGAAGCCTAACTTAAAGTATTTTAAGCATTACCTTGCTAACATGTGAGATGAGTGCAATTGTGTGGTAGTTATAAGGTAAATAAATACTAAGGTTATATGCATAGAATGAATAATATGATTAAAACTGCTGTATGTGACATATAAAAGTTGTTAAGAGTAAATCCTGAGTTCTCATCAGATAGAAAAATTATCTTTAAATTTTATTTTACATCTGGATGGCATGATGGATGTTCACTGAACTTACTGTGGTGGAAATCATTCCAAAATATGCATTGTAAATTTTGACTTCCTTACATTTGACTTATAGTCAAATCAGTATGTTTTATACCATAAACTTATCCAGTGCTACACATCAATTAAACTGGAAGAAAAAATTATTTGTGCTTCTATTAGTAACAAATCAATGGGGATTGCTGCTATGGTGTGTTGACTGAGTCACTATTAAAAGAAATGATAAATTTTGGTTATAGGCTAGTGAATATAACCCACCAGTATGCCTGACTCTACTGAATTCTGGGTTTTGGACCTTAGGTTGTGAACTCATGTTGTAGTAGATCAAATGAGAATGTTGAGGTTAGAAATGTAACGTGCCTACTGCTGCTGCTGCTAAGTCGCTTCAGTCGTGTCCGACCCTGTGCGACTGCATAGACGGCAGCCCACCAGGCTCCACCGTCCCTGGGATTCTTCAGGCAAGAACAGTGGAGTGGGTTGCCATTTCCTTCTCCAATGCATGGAAGTGAAAAGTGAAAGTGAGGTCACTCAGTTGTGTCCGACTGTGCCTAGTACCTACTGAATGACATCACATCTGTTTCCTTTGAGAATATTTCAGGTTGGTATTTAAGATTTTAGAGAATTATTAAATGAAGGAACAACTCAAAGGGTCTAAAGTACATTGCTTTCCCTGAAAAAAAATTCCTTTAAATTAACTATGTAACACTCGAGCACAAGCATAACAATTCATTAATAAAAAGACCCTGATGCTGGGAAAGATTGAGGGCAGCAGGAGAAGAGGGCAACAGAGGATGAGATGGTTAGATAGCATCACCAACTCAGTGAACATAAACTGAGCAAACTCCAGGAGATAGTGAAGGACAGAGAGCCTGGGGCACTGCAGTCCATGGGGTCACACAGAGTTGGAAACAACTTAGTGACTAAACAACAACAACAACAATAATCATAAACAAGTTATTGGCAAGAAAGAAATAGCATTTCTATGAGCCGTTGTCTAGAAAACTTAGTACAATGTGTGATGTGTCATATAGGAATTTGCCTTTCTTCCTCACCTATCAGAAAAGAAAGATGTCTTGAAGAGATGGGACCCCTAATCAAATTTATTCCACAAGTTTTCAGAGCATAAAATGTGATCAGTTTCATTCTCAGTTACAATCTAAAAACACAGCTTAATTCAATTTTATTAAAAGTTTGCTTCTTTAAAAATAATGCAAGAGGAGTTATTTCTTTTATAATGTATCAAAATCTTTGCCATATGGAGGTTAATATAACACTTTTGCGTGTATTTGTTGTTAATTATTGGAAACCAATTTGACTGAAATCTATGTAGTGAGAGTGGTCTTTTTATTATTTTAAATGCACAGGATTAAATACTAAGAGAAGATAAAGTTATATTTTATTTTAAATTTCAATTACATGCTTTCTAACAGAAAATAAACTATGCTATATTTGGTGCTATAGTTAGGAACTAAATTATTATCTTTTCTTGCTGATTTTGATGCAAGGCAAGACTTCTTGCCACAAAAAGAAGAAAGTGATTCCACTAAAATCTACTAAAAGATTTTTCTTCTCATACTGCTTTTGGGTGCTCATTTTGCAAATTGTCATTATTTATATACACAAAATAAATGCTTTTCTTTATCCATATAGAAACATTAGTAAGGTATACATTTGCTGTTAGAAGGAACAGTAGTGATAATTATTTCACTGCTCAGTGAGTTAAGTTCTGCAATTTGAAATTCTTATTGCAAATATTACATAGATTAGGCATTAACATTAAATATAAATATCAAAATATGTTAAAAATATTATCTGTCTGCCTCTACTCTGGCTATGCTTCCCAAAAAGTATAAGCCAAGGCCAACTAGCTAGTGGAACCACCTTGTAAATCAAACTAAATATTATGAGAAGAAGGAAGGATAGATGCCAAACAAAACACAAAAAGTCTCCCACATCTCAAAGGTAAAGTCGTTAAAGAAAGACCTTGATTAATATCTCAGATCTTCCACATATACCCAACTATTTGATGTGCTGTGGGGATACATGGAGTTAGAAAAAGACATGGGCCTCACCTTCAAGAAATACAAAACCCAGCTGGGAAACATGTCAGATAGTCAAAGCTTGGCTTCTGGACAGTCCTTACAATATATAAGACCAGAACTGAGGAATGGGGACATATTATAAAAGATCAGAAAAATATCGATGTTGGAAGAGATATCAAATAACAGCACAGTATATGCAAATTTAAGAAAATGTACATGACTTTAATTTCAAGGCATGCGGGAACCTGACACTAGGAAGCCCAGATTCTGGGGTTAGTAAAATGTTCTGTTTAAAGAGCTTAGTAAGGTCCAAGTCCTGGGAAATAACTGTAGCAGGAGAACGTACTAGATCTCAATAGATTCATCATATGAGGAGATAGTAATATCTCTCAAGGTAACCCCATAGAAGAGAAGGCCTAGCTGCAGATCTTGGAGTTATGCAGTGGGATGCATTTACTAAAGAGAACTGTGAGTGTCTCCATTAAAACTCAGTATCTGGCAAAAAGTCTTTTTTGTACCATATGTATGTAAATAAGTCCCCTACATATGAGTGAGTTCAATCCTGAAAACTCTAGAAGTCCAACAAATTTAGCCTAGGTACCCAACCAACACAATTGTCTATACAATGTGCGTGTATGTGCTCAGTCATGTCTGACTCTTTGTGACCCCATGGACTGTAGGCTGCCAAGCTCCTCTGTTCATGGAGCTTTCCAGGCAAGAATACTGGAGGGGATTGCCATTTCCTATTTCAGGGGATCTTCTCAACCCAAGGATCAAACCCATGTCTCTTGTGTCTCCTTCATTGGCAGCTAGATTCTTTACTGCCGCACCTCCTGGGAAGCTCCTGGCTATGCAGTACTGCACTGTAATAGGTTTATAACACTTTCCTCACAAATAATACATAAAAACAAACACAAAAAATAAAACATTTTAAGTCTTACAGTACAGTACTTTGAAAAGCATGGTTGCACAGTACGACATCTGGCATACAGGGGCTGGCATCCAGTGAACAAGAAAAAAGAGCTACTAACTGGAGGAGGGAGATGGTAGAACTTAGGGATCATCAGTAATTGGAGGTGGCGGGCAAGCTGCAGTTTCACTCGCCCCTGACTTCAATGGCACAGATTCGGATTTCTTGCTGGATTCTGTTGCATCTACCATCTTGAAAAAACAATCCAGTGACCTCTGAATAGTAACTCTTTTTTTTTTTTCTCATCATAGAGAGAACAGCTGCTGCAACCTTTGTGTACTGCTCTGCATTCAAGTCCAGTGCCTCAAAAAATAACACTGCCTCCTCAAATAAAGGAAATTGTCTTGCCGCTTCCTATGTTGTGAACCTCTTCAGTTCTTCAGTTACTTCTTCTCTCTCTTGTCTTTCTTGGCATTTCTTAGCAGTACCAGCTACCTCACTGCTACTTTTGCCCTTGCTTCCAGGCATCCTGGGCTTGAAATAAAGACACTGTACTACAGTACTCCATATACAGTACCATACCATAAAGTACACGAAAGCGCACCTACCGGTAGAGGCTGAAAACATGTGGCACTGGACTCCAGACAGGCGAACTAATGTATGTGACCGGACGTGAGAATGCACATTTGCATCTCTGAAAATCCACAGAAACTTGAAGGTTCATATATAGGGGACCTACTGTGTTGTTCAACTCACATCCTGCATGGGGTTTCCTTGCATTCATGCCAAGGCCTTGCTTCTCCCAGTTTCTCCCATCAATGATAAAGAATAACAGAAGTACTGTGTTGGCCTATTGCTATAGTACATGGAATTTTCTAATGAAGGCTGTTGAGTCAAGGGTACCTATAACTTTCTTAGAACTGAGGTGTAGTGTGAGACCATTGCTACTTAATCTGCCCTCCTTACACTCTCCTATCACAAGTATCAGATATGTATCATGGTCTGCTGAGTCTCCCTACATACTCCTATTCCTTCCTTTAATCCATCACAGTCAGTTAATAACCTCTGGAATGTCTAATCTAATTTTAGCATCTGCTTCTTAGAGGACCCAGACTAACACCAGAACCTATATTTAGATTGCCCACTTCTTTCTCTTTCTTAATTACCAGCACTACATTAAGGTTTCATCCATTCCTACCAAATTCTCTATCCAGTATTTGAACTTCCTCCACACTGCCAGCCTTAATTTCTCTGCTGTCATCCTTGTTCTTACCCATCCTTTCATTCACACTCAGGATTATTTGTTTTATGCCTAGTTATCTGCCTAGGAAAACATCACTGATTTCTTAATGGCATACCTTCAGTGGTGCACTTGCAAATGTTTATCAGCAGACTCTCTGGGGAAAAAAGCCCCAAGTTGTAGCAACTGTCTATTTCAATTGTGTGAAGAACCCCACCATGGTCCATTTCAAAATGCCAACATACAATAATGAAAATGCATTGGGAAGAGATGTACTCAGTTAGCTATTGTAAGTCTGTACGTGCTGACTTCAACACACCGTACACTTCCATTCTCAACCTATCCATATTGTAGTCTCCATATCCTAGGAAAAAAAAAAATCCTTTGCATAAATTTTTTCTTTTCTGTCTATCCTAGGCAGCAACAATGTGGCAGTGATTTAGGTGTGAATCAAAAGTTCCAGAATATAAAAACAAATTTGTTTCCTGCTACCGTCATGCTTCTGGATATCATAAGTGAATTTTCAGAGCAAGAAGGCTATCAGTATTATGTACTATATGTTGTTTCTGATTGAGGTAATAAAAAAAGTTTGGGGAGTACATTTTAAAGGTATCGTATATGAAAATATTGGTAAATATGAGATTGGTAAGGCTTGAAATCTGTGATAACTCTGAAACTGCTAAACTTTGCTAAAAAGTCACTACCTTAATTGTACCGCTATTTTTTTAAATCACCTTCTCTCATGCTAAAAGATTTTTTTTCCAAGTATCATGGTGAGAAAGAAAAAAGGAATGTGAAGAAATACAGGTAAATGAATTAATGTGATAATTAGAATGATGTTACAACTGATAGCTTCTCTCATGGAGAGAAAGGGATAGATTGTCATTTCAGCTGGCATTAATTTCCCCCAACAACTCCTAGAGATATGTACAAGAGCTTCCTTGATAAAAGTACATTAATCTTCCCATCATTCTCTGGAAACTGAATTTGAGCAGAGTTCCTGGCTTTGGGTTTTTAAAGTTGAGAAACTTAAGGTCATGGAAATTAGTTACCTTATTCCCACCTTGCCCAATCTGATTCCAGCAGACTTCTCATTTATCTTGCCAGAATGAGGACTACTAAATATATTTTCCTTGTAAATCTTTAGACTCTTCCCAAACCAACATTCCTAAAATATATTTCTCATAAAGAGAGGCTTTTTCTAGATTCCAGAAGTTTAAAGATTGTTCCATTCTTTCAGTCACCTAGGAATAAAAATATAGTGTTCTTTTTGTCACTTTCATCACCATATTTAATACATTCCCTACTCATATAATACATTCCCTACTCCCTACTGCAATATTTATAAAATGATATTTATCATTTTACTGCTTATGACTTTAATGTAAATAATCTTTATATTGGTGCTTTCTCTTTTATAAGAGAAAGTATAGAGACATACTCAAGAATATAAGCATTGGAGAAAGATTCTTGGGTAGAAAAAATGATGCTAACATTAGGACTTGCTGATTAAGAGATAGACAAAGATATTTGAAGTCCAGAAACAGAATGAGACTCAAATGTTGGCCCTTCGATTTACTTTTTTTGTGAACTTTAGAGATTTACCCTTTTAATCCTTAATATCCTCAACCCTGTATATAAGAATGATAAAAATAACGCCTATTTTAGAGAGCAATTGGAAGAGTAAAGGGGAGAATGTATGTTCATTGTATAGTAATCTTCCTAGTGAGAACTTAACAAATACTAGTTATTAGTGCTGTACATGAATAGGTAGTTGTTGTACATGAAGAGTTCACACACACTCTTCTGAACTCTTAATTCAGTGGCTTCATATTCAGTTCAGTTCACTTCAGTTCAGTCGCTCAGTCGTGTCTGACTCTCTGCAACCCCATGAATCGCAACACTCCAGGCTTCATATTAGTAGCTTGAAATTAGACATGGTGCAATAATTAGAAATTGGGACACAATACAAAAAAAGTTTGGTTTTTGTTTCTGTTTTTCCTAGAGAGCCTACTCCTAAAAATTGACTAGCATACCACTAATGTTTGGTTTATTAGTGTTGTTCTTTGATATAGTTGTTCTGAATAGGTTAAAGGTAAAATAATGGACAAGTAATTGAACAGGATGAGTTCTTAGTACAAATTGGCCAGGAAATGAAGTAATTTCTGAAGCAGTAAGCTAGAAATGGAAGTACAGACCTAAGTAGTTGAGGCCTTCCTTTGACTTGGATTATGTTCAGGTGTGTAATTCTGGTAATTACCAAGAATCTATTCAACTTTGGTAGCCTGTGAGCTGGAGAAGGCAATGGCAACCCACTCCAGTACTCTTGCCTGGAAAATCCCATGGATGGAGGAGCCTGGTAGGCTGCAGTCCATGGGGTCGCTAAGAGTCAGACACGACTGAGCGACTTCACTTTCACTTTTCACTTTCACGCGTTGGAGAAGGAAATGGCAACCCACCCCAGTGTTCTTGCCTGGAGAATCCCAGGGATGGGGGAGCCTGGTGGGCTGCCGTCTGTGGGGTCGCACAGAGTCGGACACGACTGAAGTGACTTAGCAGCAGCAGCAGCCTGTGGGTCACAAGCTAAAGATGATGTTTGTATTTTATATGCCAAATTATCCAGCTTTTATACTCTGCCTCATTGTGCAGATGAGTCTTAAGTATATCATTTCTTAGTTGTTCCAATCTCCTCTCTGCTGTGCTATGCAGTCTGTGGAGAAGAAAACTTAGCTGTCCACTCCTGGGTCAAAGAACAGAGGCAGAGCGGTGGCGTTGGTCATCCACTCTTGTGAGACTGATCAACATGGGAACCCAGAGGGAAGGTCAATTTTGTGAGGAAAATTGGGCTTAGTCATTGTTCTGGTTCTTGAAACAAGACTCCTCTCTTTCAAATACCAACTTTTAACTTTGTGCTTTGTTTTTTACTAAGTACATTTTTTCTTATATTATCAACACCTTATTTCGGACTGTTATTTAAATTTTCATCTTGCTTGTGTTGTTGTGCTTGCCTCCTAACTGTATTTACAGCTTCTAACATTTTTCTGTTCTAATTCTCTTTATGTTAATTTCTAAAAGAGAAAGAGATGGAAAAAGTGAAATAAAGAGTAACAAAAATTTCTCATTAATTTGTGCTGTGTAAAATATTTTGTACAAACTCATCTATCTGGAATTCAAGATCCTTCCCAATATGATTTTAGTCTGCCTTTTTAGATTTGCCTCATATTATTCTATCCCATATACCATAAAGAGAAACTAAATCGAACTATTTAATTGCGGTATATGATTCGGACTTGTTAAAATAAAAAAAATCAACTGAGTCCATTTTAAATATTGTATTGGTGTTATTCAATGATTCATGAATCAAGAAGTATCAAATCTAGCAGATAGAAAGGAGTTCTGAGAAGCTGTAAACAACGAAAGAATTTTTAGAAGGGGGCAGGAACAAGGAAGTTATACTGGGGAAAAAAAAAAAAAAGAAAAGAAAGTCAACTGGTTGTTACAAGATTACTTTCCTTTAGGGAATGGAAAGGAGATTACCCTACTATTAATAGCACTGATTGGGTGAGTCTTGACTGACTGGTTCAAGATTCCATTTCTGAAAGAACTGAAATTCTAATTAACTTTAGTCTTGGTTTGGTAATGTGAAGCTAAGCATAAGCAAATCTGTTTTAGGCCTGTTGTCTTGTTGTTGGAAAAACTAATCATAATAAACAGAAAATTCAATTAAACAGAGTTGGGAGACCAGAAGGGGGTGTTCTCATGCCCTGGGTTTACAGCAGAGGCTAAGAGGAAGAAAAAAGTTTCTTCTTTACTGGCAAGGACTCTCCAGTGAAAAGCCATGAACTCCTTGTTTACTGGAGCCCTCCCAGCATCCTTTTTCCCTCTATAAAAGGGTCCTCCTTCACTTGCTTTGCAAGAACTTGCACATGGCTCACCATGATTGCAGCCCCTAGACTGCAATTCTCTGCTGATCTGAAATGAGCCCATCTTTGCCAGAGAAATATCTGGCAATCTATTTGTTTCAGGTCAACATTGCTTTTTATAAAAAAGCATTTAGTTATTTGGTTGCCTTGGGTCTTTGTTGGGGTACATGAGATCTTTGTTGCTTCATGCAGGACCTTTCTTTGTAACATTCGGGCTTATTGAGTTTTCCCTCAGTAGGTAGGATCTTAGATTCCCAGCAGGAATCAAACTCACGTACCCTGCTTTGGAAGCAGCTTCTTAACCACAGAACCACCAGGGAAGTCCTCAGTTCAGCACTGTTAACAGACTTTGGTGTTCTATACAGTTGCCAGAGGCTATTCCTCTACTAGCATACCATTCACCACCACTGCTTGTCACAGAATTCTAAAACGCGTACCACACGTTTCATAGATTGCACTCTCATTGCTTTTTACAATGAAAAAAAATTATTTAATCTCTGAAGACACTTAACAATGTGTAGACATTTAGAAATTGTTACATTTGGTTTAGTATCATAGTTATTGGGGGGCTGATTACATTTAGACATAGGGATACGAGACAAGATGGAGGGACCCCAAAACCAGGAAATAACACAACTGCCCTTTAAGACTAGAAAGGTAGTAAGAAAAAAGTGCAATTAACTCCAGACTGTGTAGAGTTGAATGGATAGACTCAAAGTTCAGAGTATGTAGAATGCTCAGATGAGATTCAAGCAATGGCTGGTACTAGCATTTCTAAATGGGAGTAGGGTAGGTCAGTGGCCTGTGGCATTAAAGATACAAGACAAGACAACCTTCAGTTCAGTTCAGTTCAGTAGCTCAGTCATGTCCGACTCTTTGTGAACCCATGAATCGCAGCACGCCAGGCCTCCCTGTCCATCACCAACTCCCCGAGTTTACTCAAACTCATGTCCATCGAGTCAGTGATGCCATCCAGCCATCTCATCCTCTGTCATCCCCTTCTTCTCCTGCCCCCAATCCCTCCCAGCATCAGGGTCTTTTCCAATGAGTCAACTCTTCGCATAAGGTGGCCAAAGTATTGGAGTTTCAGCTTCATCATCAGTCCTTCCAATAAACACCCAGGACTTATCTCCTTTTGGATAGACTGGTTGGATCTCCTTGCAGTCCAAGGGACTCTCAAGAGTCTTCTCCAACACCACAGTTCCAAAGCATCAATTTTTCGGTGCTCAGCTTTCTTCACAGTTCAACTCACATCCATACATGACCACTGGAAAAACCATAGCCTTGACTAGACAGAACTTTGTTGACAAAGTAATGTCTCTGCTTTTTAATATCCTATCTAGGCTGGTCATAACTTTCCTTCCAAGGAATAAGCGTCTTTTAATTTCATGGCTGCAGTCACCATCTGCAGTGATTTTGGAGCCCCTAAAAATAGTCAGACACTGTTTCCACTGTCTCCCCATCTATTTCCCATGAGGTGATGGGACCAGGTGCCATGATCTTAGTTTTCTGAATGTTGACCTTTAAGCCAACTTTTTCACTCTTCTCCCTCACTTTCATCAAGAGGCTTTATAGTTCCTCTTCACTCTGCCATAAGAGTGGTGTCATCTGCATATCTGAGGTTATTGATATTTCTCCCGGCAATCTTGATTCCAGCTTGTGCTTCTTCCAGCCCAGCGTTTCTCACAATGTACTCTGCATATAAGTTAAATAAGCAGGGTGACAATATACAGCCTTGACGTACTCCTTTTCCTATTTGGAATCAGTCTGTTTTTCCATGTCCAGTTCTAACTGTTGCTTCTTCACCTGCATACAGGTTTCTCAAGAGGCAGATCAGGTGGTCTGGTATGAAAATTCTTTCAGAATTTTCCACAGTTTATTGTGATCCACACAGTCGAAGGCTTTGCCATAGTCAATAAAGCAGAAATAGATGTTTTTTTCTGGAACTCTCTTGCTTGTTCAATGATCCAGTGGATATTGGCAATTTGATCTCTGGTTCCTCTGCCTTTTCTAAAACCAGCTTGAACATCTGGAAGTTCACGGTTCACATATTGCTGAAGCCTGGCTTGGAGAATTTTGAGCATTACTTTACTAGCGTGTGAGATGAGTGCAATTGTGTGGCAGTTTGAGCATTCTTTGGGATTGCCTTTCTTAGGGGTTGGAATGAAAACTGACCTTTTCCAGTCCTGTGGCCACTGCTGAGTTTTCCAAATTTGCTGGCATATTGAGTGCAGCACTTTCACAGCATCATCTTTCAGGATTTGATATAGCTCAACTGGAATTCCATCATATCCACTAGCTTTGTTTGTAGTGATGCTTTCTAAGGCCCACTTGACTTCATATTCCAGGATGTCTGGCTCTAGGTGAGTGATCACACCATATTGATTATCTGGGTCATGGAGATCTTTTTTGTACAGTTCTTCTGTGTTTTCTTGCCACCTCTTCTTAATATCTTCTGCTTCTGTTAGGTCCATACCATTTCTGTCCTTTATCGAACCCATCTTTTCGTGAAATGTTCCCTTGGTATTTCTAATTTTCTTGAAGAGATCTCTAGTCTTTCCCATTCTGTTGTTTTCCTCTATTTCTTTGCATTGATCACTGAGGAAGGCTTTATCTCTCCTGGCTATTCTTTGGAACTCTGCATTCAAATGGACAACCCAAAAGACAACCTTAGAGAAGCCAATTATCATCAAAAAATAATCAGTGAACAACTCCATAAAAGGGGATAGAAGAACCAGGCCGAATAAATGGATAAAAACAAAAGGATTACAATTTTTGTGTTTGAGCAAGCATGACATCAGAGAAAGAGGACCAGGTAAATGTGAGCACTCAAGAGTAATTCCTACAGATGTACCTGGCTCTGGTTCTTAGTAAAAACCTAACAGGGTTGCCTGAGCTCAGATTTGGGAAGCCTGACTCAAGTCACACCAGAATAAAGGGGAAAGAAGAGGATGGAATTAAATCTGATGCTTTAATATAATCACTGCCTCTGTCAGAATTACCTCAAGAACACGAAGAGCCCTAACCCACTTTTGCTGATGCTAGAGGGCAGGAGATCTCTAAGCTGTGAGTGGCAGATTATATGAAGGTAGGACTGTGATACCTGATACTGATTTAGCTGATTTGAGCATATGGATAATAGCAACTTGCCTTGTTAACACATCTATTGATTAATATATCTTAGACTTTATATATAGAAGAAATATTCAGAAATATTCGATTGATCATAGTATCACATATTATAGCAGAACATCTTTGTAGCACAAGCTCAAGATCTGAGTCTTGTGCTTTTTTCTTCATCTATAAAATGTGGATATTAGTTTTATATTATAGGGCTATTGTGAGATTAAATGAGATAATTTATATAAGAAAATAAAAATACCTAGTAATTAGCAAGCAATCCATACAAGAGACAGATCATTTTGTTATTATTAGTATCATCATCATCCTTTACAAAAATTCGTATACTTTAAAAAGTCCAGGGAATTCCCTGGCAGTCCAGTGGTTAGGACTTCGCACTCTCACTGCCAAGGGCCCAGGTTAAATCCCTGGTTGGAACACTAAGATCCCACAAGCTGTGTGTTCAAAAAAAAAGGACAATTACAGTAAGAGGTGAAATATTCTTATTTTATTTTCTGTCCCACAGACTGAGAATAAGACTGCTATTAATCATAATAAACCTACACTTCAGTCAAAATTGTGTTTATCTGTTTGAATTGCTTATAATAAGCAACCTATTATACACTATTCAAGCTTTTATGCTTGCTTTTTATAGATTCTCATATATAGTGTTAAAACTGGAAATCTACATTGAATGTGGCATTTTTTCAACTAAAGAAGAAAAAGTATAACATTTAAAGGTCATATTGTTTATATCCTTTATAAATACAGTAAAATAAAATGTCAATCTGAATATTTCATTAGCTGGTTGAGTTTATTAGGCTGCCATTCTCAGAATTTAATCTACAAGAAAGCATCTGCATTTTTCTTGGATATTATATCTTATAACTTAAAATTACTGATTATAGTAAGTCAGTTTAGCACAGAAAAATAGTTAGAAAGCATATCACTTTTGTTCCTGAAGGGTGGCAGCTCTGTTACAAAAAAATATATTAAAAAATAAACCTTCTTCTTTGTGGACTAGTATAAGTGGTCTTCAGAGCCTGGGGTTTACCCAGATATTTGGATGATTTTTCACTTGTAAGAAATTACTAAGCTTCAAAATTTGTATCTAAAGAATATTCCCAGAGGCTCTAGTATATACAAATACCTTGAGTTGGACAAAATTATCAGCATATCGTCAAATGTATATAAGTTGTTAGATTAAAAATACTTAAATAAAATACCTTCTTATTACTAATATCACTCAATCTCAGAATTCAACAAAGATTTCATGATCAGTCTCAGCCACCGATATTGTTAGAACACTTGAGAAAATTCAGTCCTTTATAATCTGCTCAGAGGTTTTGTCTCAGGAGCAAACCTTTCCAGTCCACTGGAATTTATATGTTGCAAAGTCTTATCAAAGCTTGAGAGAATAATTATATCTCCTTGGATGTAAAGGTATTAATTACATTACTTATAATAATAGTAATAGAAAATAATGATGTTAACTACAATTTTTGATTTTGAATGCTTATGTATAGTAGGACTTGTGTTTAGTGTTTTTTGGGTATTATCTCTTTTATTTGAATCCTTACAATGCCTTATTTCTTAACACTATTATTAATTTGTTTAGCAAATATTCATTGAGTGCCTACATACATCACAATCTCAAGGGATGGGAATTTGTCCTTCATAAAGCAAATGTTTTGAGTGAGTTAACATTATCAGTTCGAGAGTTTAAATTTTATTGTTTATTTATCACTAGGCTCCTGAAGCTTTCAAAGGTTAGATAAATTATCCAAGTTACAAATGATGTGTGGTTTCTAGTGTCCTCCTGTTTTAGATGTGCTAAGGATCACCTTAGTTACAATTAGTATGGATAATTTTGTTTCCCCTTTGGAGTATGTGGAAATAGTAAATTCAAAAAAGTATGCTCTATATGTCATAGCCCCTCCCATGTTCTTATATTTATGAACTAGCTTTTGCCTTTTCTTTATTCTTGATTTTTATATAGTCAAGATACTTGAATATTAATTGCTGATGGGCTAAATATTAATTTTTGTTTTATTCTATAGTTTGTGCTGTGAAATTATTTTTGAAATCATGACTAATATAAGCCTTTCAAATTTGAATATTGAAGTGAACACATGCTTTTCTCTTTCCTTTAAAGTGTTAAGTTGAGTCACACTAATTATTTTTCTAAAGTCAAACTGTCTTTGCTTTGGATGTATCACTACCAAATGATTCAGCTCATATCTCCTAAGTATAAGAATATTATCCTGCAACCACAGTGCCTTGTTATCAGACCTTAGGGAACTACCAATAATTCTGTAACATCAAACAGTATCTAGTTTAGAATTTTTCACATTGTTGCAAAATGTTTCCCTCCCCTTAAGTCAAGGGCAACTCAAGATTCTTACATTATCCTTAATTACTGTCTTTTTCAATCTAGAAAAGGATTTTTCTTGCTTTCATTTTCTTTATCTTCAGTTTTCATATTAATATTCAATGCTGAAGACATTGAAAATTTAAAATGTATTTTTAATCATGATACAAACTCACACCCTAGGCCAGAGTCAACATCCATACCACAATTGTTAAGCAGAGTTTTTCCAGTTCTCTTCTTTAACGACACATTAGCTGTCTTTGACTCTAAGTGTGGGTGTGTGCATATAAGTCGCTTCAGTCGTGTCCGACTCTTTGCAACCCTGTGGACTGCAGCCCACCAGGCTCTTCTGTCCTTGGGATTCTCCAGCCAAGAATACTGGGGTGAGTTGCCATGTCTTTCTCCAGGGGATCTTCTCCACCCAGGGATCAAACCCCTGTCTCTTACATCTCCTGGATTGGTAGGCAGGTTCTTTACCACTAGCACCAACTGGGAAGCCCTTAACTCCAAGATTTATGTAGAAAGTACATTTGCAGGTCATTTTGATAATGAATCTAACTAAAGACTCATTGGCTGTGTCTCTGAGGACATTCAAGTTGCAACTCCTAAGGCTTAAATCCAATGCTGATGATCACATGATCATTTGGCTTGATCTTCTGATACCAAGGTTTCAGTACCCTTTTCTTTGATGAAGATTTCATGATTTTTCATCTTTGATTTGCATTCAACCAGAAAATTTTTTACATATAAATATTTTAATCCAATATTTCATTGTGCTTATAGTAGGGAAAGATACTGACTCATCACAATAGTCCGCCATTTTTTTGGTAAATTCTATTTCATGTTTTATTAAACATTACATGTATGAATACAAATGGGTGCTCTTTTGTAAAACAATATTTTTAAATGCAAAGAGACCCTCATGGATTAAAAGAGGTACAAAGATAATCTGTTATGCAACAAGTGCACCAAATAAACACTTAAATGCTTCTGTGTCAATGTCAATGTAGAAAATATTTAGTTCTTTGGTTTAGTCTTACTTACATTAAAAATATTAACCTGTACTGGGATTTGAAATTTCAATATTTGTATACTATGCATATTTACATATGCATTCACACATGTCTGTTAACTTCTTTTCATCCTAATTATCATGGATTTAAAGTAATGTTTTACCTTATTGAGAGTCCATCCAAAAATCATAGTATACTTCCACTTGATTGGGCTTCCCTGATGTTTCAGAGAGTTAAAGGACCTGCCTGAAATGTAGAAGACCCAGGTTTGATCCCTGGGTTGGAAAGATCCATGGTGAAGGGAGTGGCTACCCACTCCAGTACTCTTGCCTGGAGAATTCCATGTACGGAGGAGCCTGTTGGGTTACAGTCCACAGGGTCACAAAGAGTCGGACATGACTGAGCAATTAACACTCCCACTTGATTAAGAATTTACTGTAGAGAGCTTGCCCTAGATGCTACATTTTCATAGAAGTGTTCTATAAGCTCCATGTATAAGTTATTTTATATTTTGAGAAGAAAGTAACAATACTAGCAAAGATTTACTGATAATAGAAACTGATTTGGCACATCAGCTAAGAATTTCATTAGATCACTTTCTCATGTGAATAAAGATAAGGTCAGATGTGTCAAAAGAATTATCTTCATAATTTTATGTATTTCTAAGCACACTACTTTCTATTAAAAGAGGATTTAGCAAATATTCTAAATTTTTTTATCTCTTAAATTAACAACTGCCTTCTAAATAAGTATTGTGCAGAGGAATGGAAATGTTATTCTTAACTAAAGGAAATAAAACCTGCATTAAGGACAGACATGTGAAGAACAGATCATAGCAAAATACTGAATACATAAAAATACAACTTCATTGCAAAATCCCCAAAGAGTCACTTGAGAAAGAACACCACATGATGTGTATGAAAGATTATTTTCTCTAAGGCCTTAGACAAGGTAAAAATAAAAAGTAGAATAGCTAAGATAAATAGTACATAAACCAATCCATGAAAGTGATAAATAACTTAAGTACAGGACCCTCTAGGTCATAGGGAAAATAAAACAACCAAAAAGAACAGGGATGATATGAGCAAAACTTACCCAAGTGCTTTTACTAACTGAAATTGCTCTCTGCTGACTGGCCATCAATCTGCTTCCCAAATGGAATGCCCCACTCTTCTCACAGTGGACAAATATGCTTTATGAGGAACCATTAGTCTTGAAAATGATACAGTATTTATTTAAGCTCTGAATGTAAGAAAAGGGAGAGATGACATCCCACTTCATTCCATCTCCAACTCTAAAACTGGATTCTAGAAAACAAAACTGCTCATACCAGCTATCACATTTCTACCTGTAGTTTTGAAGAAAACAGTTTGAAGTAGACCATTTTTTTTCTTTGAAGTAATTTTAAGGCAAAACGTTCTATACAGACTCAAATATGTAAGAATATAGGAAAAGTTATAAACTGTAGATATTTCACACACATTTCAAGATGTCTTCAAATGGTATGAAATAATTCTAAGCTACTCAAAATTATATTTCTTCAAAAAAGTAAACCATAGTGGTTTTTTTTTTTTTCCATTTATTTTTATTAGTTGGAGGCTAATTACAATATTGTAGTGGTTTTTGTCATACATTGACATGAATCAGCCATGGATTTGCATGTATTCCCCATCCCGATCCCCCCTCCCACCTCCCTCTCCACCCGATTCCTCTGGGTCTTCCCAGTGTACCAGGCCCAAGCACTTGTCTCATGCATCCAACCTGGGCTGGTGATCTGTTTCACCCTTGATAATATACACATTTCGATGCTATTCTCTCGAAACATCCCTCCCTTGCCTTCTCCCACAGAGTCCAAAAGTCTGTTGTGTACATCTGTGTCTCTTTTTCTGTTTTGTATATAGTGTTATTGTTACCATCTTTCTAAATCCCATATATATGCATTAGTATACTGTATTGGTCTTTATCTTTCTGGCTTACTTCACTCTGTGTGATGGGCTCCAGTTTCATCCATCTCATTAGAACTGATTCAAATGAATTCTTTTTAATGGCTGAGTAATATTCCATGGTGTATATATGTACCACAGCTTCCTTATCCATTTGTCTGCTGATGGGCATCTTGGTTGCTTCCATGTCCTGGCTGCAATGAACATTGGGGTGCACGTGTCTCTTTCAGATCTGGTTTCCTTGGTGTGTATGCCCAGAAGTGGGATTGCTGGGTCATATGGCAGTTCTATTTCCAGTTTTTTAAGAAATCTCCACACTGTTCTCCATAGAGGCTGTACTAGTTTGCATTCTCACCAACAGTGTAAGAGGGTTCCCTTTTCTCCACACCCTCTCCAGCATTTATTGCTTATAGACTTTTGGATAGCAGCCATCCTGACTGGCGTGTAATGGTATCTCACTGTGGTTTTGATTTGCATTTCTCTAATAATGAGTGATGTTGAGCATCTTTTTATGCGTTTGTTAGCCATCTGTATGTCTTATTTGGAGAAATGTCTGTTTAGATCTTTGGCCCATTTTTTGATTGGGTCATTTATTTTTCTGGAATTGAGCTGCAGGAGCTGCTTGTATATTTTTGAGATTAATCCTTTGTCTGTTTCTTCATTTGCTATTATTTTCTCCCATTCTGAGGGCTGTCTTTTCACCTTGCTTATAGTTTCCTTTGTTGTGCAAAAGCTTTTAAGTTTCATTAGGTCCCATTTGTTTATTTTTGCTTTTATTTCCAATATTCTGGGAGGTGGGTCATAGAGGATCTTGCTTTGATTCATGTTGGAGAGTGTTTTGCCTATGTTCTCCTCTAGGAGTTTTATAGTTTCTGGTCTTACATTTAGATCTTTAATCCATTTTGAGTTTATTTTTGTGTATGGTGTTAGAAAGTGTTCTAGTTTCATTCTTTTATAAGTGGTTGACCAGTTTTCCCGGCACCACTTGTTAAAGAGGTTGTCTTTTTTCCATTGTATATCCTTGCCTCCTTTGTTGAAGATAAGGTGTCCATAGGTTTGTGGATTTATCTCTGGGCTTTCTATTCTGTTCCATTGATCTATATTTCTGTCTTTGTGCCAGTACCACACTGTCTTGATGACTGTGGCTTTGTAGTAGAGCCTGAAGTCAGGCAGGTTGATTCCTCCAGTTCCATTCTTCTTTCTCAAGATTGCTTTGGCTGTTCAAGGTTTTTTGTATTTCCATACAAATTGTGAAATTATTTGTTCTAGTTCTGTGAAAAATACCATTGGCAGCTTGCTAGGTTTCTTCTTTAAAAAAATTATTAATTACATTAGATTATTTAAATTTTTACAAATGACTTTTAGAGACTGTGTAAAGACATACAACTCATGTCTCAATCAAAAGTGTGATATTAAAAATTCTCCATTTCTTCCATGAGAAAATTTTAATCACCAAACTGCTGTTACTAAGTTCTCACGGGATCTGCTTTTTAAATTTTTTTTAGTTTACCTTTGTCTCTCAACCTTTAAAATAATAATTTTTAAGATTGCTTCAATTATAAAATGCAATTCATTAAAATAGTAAGGCCAATATTAAAATTTTTCTTTCCTAATATATGTCTTAAAATTATCTTAAACTTTAGGCATAAGCAGTATGCAAATCTTGTACATGGTGTTAACGAACAGTGTAATGACCAATATTCTTTTCTTTTGACAATTTCTAATAGTAAATATTTATGTGATCATGGGATGAATTGCCTTAACTCCACAGAGAAATTTATAGTCATGTCTTATATCACTTTTGTCCACCTATGATGTCATTTATTCATTTAAAAATATTTACTGAACAGATCTATGGGCCATGTTTGTTCTTAGCACTGGGGCTACAAAAGAGAGAAAGCACATGGTCAAAACTGGGGAGACAAGCCATCACGGGAGCTCTGACTGCCTTGTTCTCCTGAAACAGCCTATTTCAGTCTTAAGAAGGCAACCCAGGGTCTGCAGAGAATCTAGCACCTGTGTGTGTGCTAAGTTGTTTCAGTCATGCCCAGCTCTTTGTGACCCTATGCACTGTAGCCCACTAGGCTCCTATGCCCATGGGATTCTCCAGGCAAGAATATTGGAGTGAGTTACCATGCCCTCCTCCACAGGGAACTTCTGCTGAGCCTAAAATACCTTATTCTATAATATGTCTGTGAATATATGTCTGTGTGTGTTTTAGTGCTCTAAATTATAATTCTAAAATGAAATTCTAGAAGGAAAGCTTCTCTGGGAAATAAAGCAACTGTGCAATGTGTATGATGATTCTAATGGACTAAGACTGAACATTAGGCAGCATTATTTACATGTAGACTACTCTGACATTCTAAGTGCTTGTAATTAAGAATTGATAGTAAAAAATTATATATATTGGTGGGATTTCAATAGAACTCCTATCCATTCCTCTCCTTATCACAACTGCCAAAGCCTTTTATTTAACTATGTCAAAGCCTTCGACAGTGTGGATCACAACAAACTCTGAAAAATTCTTGAAGAGATGGGAATATCAGACCACCTGGCCTGTCTCTTGAGAAATCTGTATGCAGGTCAAGAAGCAATAGTTAAAACTGAACATGGAAAAACAGACTGGTTCCAAATAGGGAAAGGAGTATGTCAGGGCTGTATATTCTCACCCTGCTTATTTAACTTGTATGCAAAGTACATCATGTGAAATGCTGGACTGGATGAAGCACAAACTGGAAACAAGATTGCCAGGAGAAATATCAATAACCTCAGATACGCAGATGACAACACACTTATGGCAGAAAGTGAAGAACTAAAGAACCTCTTGATGAAAGTGAAAGAGGAGAGTGAAAAAGTTGGCTTAAAACTCAACATTCAGAAAACTAAGATCATGGCATCTGCTCCCATCAATTCATGGAAAATAGATAGGGAAACAGGGGAAACAGTGACAGACTATTTTGGACAGCTTCAAAATCACTGCGGATGGTGACTGCAGCCATGAAATTAAAAGACACTAGCTCCTTGGAAGGAAATCTATGAACAACCTAGACAGCATATTAAAGAGCAGAGACATTACTTTGCCAACAAAGGTCTGTCTAGTCAAGGCTATGGTTTTTCCAGTGGTCATATATGGATGTGAGGGTTGGACTATAAAGAAAGCTGAGCACCTAAGAAATGATGCTTTTGAACTATGGTGTTGGAGGAGACACTTGAGAGTCCCTTGGACAGCAAGGAGATTCAACCAGTCCATCCTACAGGAAATCTGTCCTGAATATTCATTGGAAGGACTGATGCTGAAGCTGAAACTCCAATAGTTTGGCGACCTGGTGCAAAGAGCTGTCTTGTTTGAAAAGACCCTGATCCTTGGAATGATTGAGGGTGGGAGGAGGAGAAGACAGAAGATGAGATGGTTGGATGGCATCACCGACTCAATGGACATGAGTTTGAGTAAACTCTGGGAGTTGGTGATGGACAGGGAAGCCTGGAGTGCTGCAGTCCATGGGGTCGCAAATAGTTGGACATGACTGAGCGACTGAACTGTATTGAACTGATCACAACTGCTAAGTTTAGTCAATGTCTCTTTTTTTGTTTTGCTTGTGTTTTATTTATTTTTATTTTTAAGCTTCTGTAATAAAATTTAATGTGAATTTGTTAGGAAACTAAGAACATATTCTGTTGGTTGTCATGTTATACTATGAAAAGAAACATAACAATTTTTACCTTGAGCTAAGACATTTCTGTACACTAAGGCAATATACTTCAGAATTTCATAGATGGATTATGGACTGTGAAGGGAGAAATCTAAACAAATCTAATGATGCTTCTTCTCTTAATCATCTATTATCATTTATTTATAATTTTGTTCATTAATGCATTAAAATAAACTTCACTGACTCCTATGGTCAGTGTGTTATGTCTAATGAATGGACAAACAGGCAAAGCCTTGATATATATGTATCAGGATTTTTCTAATTTGCATAAATTGCAGTTTGGATCTCATGTCAAATATGCCATGCAGTTTTCCTTTATCGTACCCCTTGTTTTTGTTTTGGCTTTGAGCACATGAAGAACAAGACTTGGAAGCAAAAAAAATCTTACTAGGGGGTTCCTCATGAGGTTTTCCTTGTAACCAGAATGTGTTGGAATTATTCCTATTGTGTGACATAATATAGAAATATTATAATATCGAGGCCTCCCAAGAATTGCTCTTAAAATGTTTCAACTTGGTGGGTTGGGGTCAAAAATCAGATTTTAAAAATTAATTCAAATTAGAAATGATAAATATATGCCTGGGAGGCATGTCAATTAAAATAAATAAATGCTAATTTGCAATTCCATCTTGTTGACAAGGAAGATCATGCGTCTTTTTCACATACTAATAGCCTGTATTACCTCCCACCCCCACCTCCACCCAGGAAAGACTGTATTCAGAACATATGGCTAGTGAATTAAAGTGTTATAAACATTACAGATCTATCAATGTATTAAAACCATTACCGTAAAAAATTTTCATTTGATATAGAACATAAATTTCTCTGAACTTATAATAATTCTATAGATTTTAAGCTGAATAAGAACTTATTGTTTATTTGCCTAATCCCCTAATTTTTCACTGCAGGCAATTGAAGAATTAAAGTTTGACTTGTGCTGGGTCACAAAGCTAATTAATGGCCCAGAGCAGGAGGTGTTGCCAGGATACTTGACTCCTAATCAAGTATTCCAACAAAGAGCACCCTGTATCATATAATAGAAAGTTCATCCCACATATATTTGGCCAATTATGACAAGGGAGCTGGGAATATATAATCAAGAAAGGACAATCTCTTCACTAAACAATGTTAGGAAAATTAGACAGTCACGTGCAAAAGAATCAAACTGGGCCACTATCTAACACCATATACAAAAGATAATTCATAATGAATTAAACATTTGAATGTAACCCTGAAGCTATAAAGCTCCTAGAAGAAAATATAGAAGGTAATCTCCTTGATATTAATCTTGGTGATGACTTTTTGGATTTGACACCAAGTGTAAAGGCAACAAAAGCAAAAATAAACAGTGTAACTACATGAAACTAAAAAACTTCTGCATAGTAAAGGAAACCATCAACAAGTGAAAAGGCAAAAGACTGAATGGGAGGAAAAATATTTGTAAATCATATATTTTATGAGTGTTTTATATCTAATATATATAAAGAGTGTATACAACTCAATATCAAAACAAAACAATTTTGTTTAAAAAATGAGCAGAGAATCTGAATAGACATTCTTCCAAAAAAGATATGCAGATGGACAATAGGTACATGAAAAGGCACTCAACATCATTAATTGTAAAATGAAATGCAAATCAAAACCACTGTGAGATATCAACTCACACCTGCTAGAATGGGTATCAAAAACAAAAAACAATAAGTTTTGGTGAGAATGTGGAGAAAAGGAAAACTTGTGCACTGTTGGTGGGAATGTAAATTAGTATAGGCATTATGGAAACAGAAAGGAAGTTCCTCAAAAAATCAAAAATAGAACTATCATATGATCCAACCATTTTGATTCTAATGTTTATCTGAAGAAAATAAAGATACTAACTTGAAGATATATGCAGCCTGGGTCCATTGCAGCATTATTTACAGTAGCCAAAACAACAACAACAACATAAGTGTCCAGAATGGATAACAAGCTATCTATCTGTTTGTCTAGGTATTTATCTATCAATAAAGATTTATTGCAGATCCCTGGGTTGAGATCTATATTAATTTTATAATGTATTTTATAAAATAGATTTATTGTAGATCCCTGGGTTGGGAAGATCCTCTGGAGAAGGGAAAGGCAACCCACTCCAGTATTCTGGCCTAGAGAATTTCATGGACTGTATAGCCCAAGGGGTCGCAAAGAGTTGGACACAACTGAGTGACTTTTTTTTTTTAATAGATTTATTGTGCAATATTATTCAGCCATAAAAACAAATGCACTCTTGCCATTTGTGAAAAGATGGGTGGACCTTGAGGGCATCTTTTTAAGTGAAATAAGGTAGACAGAGAGAGACAAACAACATATGGTTTCATATATGAAATCTAAAAAAAAAAAAAAAAATGAACAAACACAAAAATACAGAGAACAGGTTAGTAGCTACCAGAGGCACAGATGGGAGATGGGCAAAATAGGTGAAGGGAATCAAAGGTATAAACTTCCAGTCTTCCAGTGATAAAATAAAAAAAAAAAACCCTGGGATGTAATGTATAGCATGGAGACTATACACATACCAATGTATAGCTAATAATACTGTATTACAAATTTGAAAGTTGCTGAAAGAATAGATCTTAAAATTTCTCATTATAAGAAAAAAATTTCTGTAGCTATAGATGGTAACAGATGTCAACTAAACTTGCCGTATGATGATATTGCAATATATACAAATATTGAATCTTTTTGCCATACACCTAAAAGTAAAATAATATTCTAGTTTAATGATGTATGCTGTGAAGAAGCTTTTTAGTTTGATGTAGTTACACTGTTTATTTTGTTTTTGTTGCCTTTGTTTTTTATTTCAAATGGAGTTATTTTTCATTCTTTAAAAATTTACTGTTGACATCAGAAATCAAGTATAGATTAAAAGATTTCCTTTTTCAAACAATGCATCACATTACAAACAAACAATATATTCTACTGGAAGCCTATTAAATGAATCTCTTTCCATACGGTGCTATTTTGGTTTTTGTGAATTCAGCTCAAGTCTTAAGTAGTTATGTAACTCAGTCTGCAAAAGCAGCAGGCATGTCCTTATTCAGTAAGATTCAAAATATTTTGAGTGAGCTATTTATGATTTATTAGTGCAGTTAGGGTCTCCAGTCCTTAACATACAATACCACTTTCTTCATCAAGGGATAGTAAATACAGGACCCAAGTTTTGCTCCTAACTCCTCCTTCTCTACTTTCTCCCTGACCCAAGCCCTCGACAACATCACTAGTCAGCCTTTGCCTCTTTTTGACTTAGTCTGGATGTAGCCTCACACTCCTTGGCCACCTAGTGCTCCAGGAAATCCCTAAAAATGAAATGGAGTTGGCAAATGAAGTGAAACTTGTTTAGCCTCCTGGTCCTAGTCCCTTTTGCTTAGTCTCTGTTAGTTACCTTCTTTTCTGCCACCTCATCTCTGTTTATCTAGAAACCACAAAAGCAAATTAATAGCTTGAACTTAGAATGTACAGACATAAATTAATATTTTTTTACATGAAGATATCACATAAGTCCACTGAGATAAAGTATGGCAATACAATCTTGAATTTCTTGGTTCTTTTTGCTATTTTCATTATGTCTTCATTTATCTTGTGATCCATGATCTGGCAACCAATTAATCTCCTCTTCCCTTCTATAAAACAAAACAATGTCAGGTACAATGAGGCACAATCCATGGGATTATTGTTGCAGAAGTCCAAAGTCTCTTAAGACAGTGTGGACTGGATTATGGTACACAGTACAGGTTGTTGTTGTTTTCGTTTATTTGCTAAGTTGTGTCCAACTCTTTATGACCCCATGGACTGTAGCCTGCCAGGATCCTCTGTCCTTGGAATTCTCCAGGCAAGAATACTAGAGTGGGTAGCCATTCCCTTCTCCAGGGGATCTTCCCGACCCAGGGATCAAACCTGGGTCTCCTGTATTGTAGGCAGATTTTTTACCATCTGAGCCACCAGGGAAGCCCATTTTCAAAAGTAAGCCCAACTTTGTTGGAGCCCAGATCTGGAATCCATGGGTGAGGAGCAGATAGGGTTGGAGGAGTGTCTTCAGGTGGAAGCAGCATTACAAAGTTATATAAGGAGATTTCTAATCAGAAGACATCAAGCATGGGTGTTTGGTATGAAGAGGCTGCCTGCACCTGGATATTCTCTTCTAGAGGCCTATTTACCTATCAACAGAGTCAATTTCAGTTACCTCGGAATTCTGCAACAACTCTCCCAAGTGTTGGGCAGGCAGGAATCATGGTCTATTTGTCTGTACATGTCCATAATTGCTTCCTTATGAAATAAGAAGAAATAAGAGGCAGCTCTTGTTGTTTCTGCATGGTCCTCTGACATTTAGACTTCTGCTGAAAGGGAGCTAGCTGGTTATTGGAACTTGACTTTCCTCCTCTCAGTTGCAGTCTTATTTAGAATTAACCTCAATTTCGAATTCATTAATGAGCTTGGTGATGCAGTCAGTCAAAACATTTCCCTGGAAAGTTGTCACTGTTAACCGTCAGTAATAAAACCATTGTCACCTTGGCATTCCTTATGAAGTGTGAGGCTCACAATCACCTCCTCCTGCTTGTTAAAATGATATCCTTTGGTTATTTAGCATTTTATTGAGAAAATGCTAGCAGTCATTCATATTTTTCAATCCTCTCTTGATAACAGACATCATCAGAAGCTTTATGTTCTTCCTAAGAGTTGTGAATTTTGATTCAGCCAAAGTGCTTCTTCTGCCCTTTAAGAGCCAATGTAGATAGGCTTAGTGAAGTACACTATTTTATTACTCTGTCATGTAAGGGACTCCACCTTGAAATGCACTATCTTTTGGAAAAGTCCATATGTTTCTTGTTTGTTTCCCTGTATAAGATGTAAATGGAGATACCAACAATATCCGTGGTGGCTCCAGAATGAGTTTGAGAAGAGAATGGGTACCGCCATTCTGTGTGCAGAGGGCTGGTACCGAGTGTATTCCTGAGCATCTTACAGGGTGAGTGCATCTCTTACCTCAGAACCTGCAGCAGTTCGCTATCACATCTAGTGCCTTGTTTTCATAGCAAACTGACATCAGGGAATGAATAGGACAGGTTTGGCAAATGCTGCAGTCAATGGAAGAGCTGCAGACTGGCTTGTAGTGAACAGAACAGCAATTTAAAGCTAGGAAGGTGATGTACATCATTAGGGCGCAAGAATCAAATTTTAATAATCTGAGATGTTTTGTGTCTTCCAAGATAATCCCCCCTACTTGCAATTTAAAAGTCTTAGCAATGGAATACAGCCCCTCATTCCTCTTTCTATACTCCTCTGCTCTCTCTACATTTTTTCTCATGCTAGTCTTAACATAGATGCTAGATCACATAACAAAAAGTTTACACAACTAGATACTAGATTAGATCGGGGTGGGGGGAGGGGGGTGGAGAAGTTTTGCTAAACCCCAGAATTGACTCTTCAGTGCGGTTTACAATTTTGGCAAATACTACATCTTAACTTAAAATGGATATTTATATTCTTCAGGAAGATAAATGATAAAAGAATGGTATTTTTTCAGAGTACATCGTCCTCAGGCACCCCACCAAGCACCTCTGTGCTCATGAGCAAAAGTGGTTTTCTACAGCGTGTGTGTATGTATGCTCAGTTGCTCAATCCTGTCCAAACTGTTTGTGACCGCCTGAGCTGTAGCCTCTAGGCTTCTCTGTCTATGGAATTTCCCAGACAAGAATACTGGAGTGGATTGCCATTTCCTCCTGCATGGGTCTTTCCCAACCCTGGGAAAAGACCTCCTTCATTGGCAGGCAGATTCTTTATCACTGAGTACCTGGCAGTCCAGCTCTGTCTCAGCTGCCTCTTCTGTTTATGGTTGCAAGCCCTTCCTTTCCCGAAAATACACAACATGGTGCAAAATCTCAGACCAAGGAGATGTGTGGCAATTCTTCAGACAAGACAGTGTACAAAGTACATTTTATCAAAGGACTAGAATGATTCCTGGCCAAAACTGTGTAGTTAGGCCAGACGGTTGATATTTTTCTGGTCCTGATCTTCTCGGATGTGGCATTGGCAATTCCTCCTGAGTTTCACTAGGTTCCTAAGACTCAAGGCTCTACATCTTTCTTGAGCCACTCCTAAATTTGAATCTAGACTTTGCTACAGGTTATGCTAATTATTGCTTCATGGCTGAGGATTCCCCACCAAAACAAAACGACTGATCCTCAGATCAGTGTGACAAGCTAACCACTTTTTCGTTCCTAACATCAACCCTCCTTCTTCTACCCCACTGAATTAATTAGGATCTAAAACTTACGTGAGAAGGGATAGGTATTTATCAATTCAAGAACATTGTTAATGTGACTGCATTCTATGCCAGCATCTTGTCATTCATCACAGACAATAATTCTTCAGGAAAAGAGTAATCACTTATTTTTTCATATTTTTAATATGAAAGCTAATGGTATCTCCCAGGCAATTTTAGAGTTTATGTAAAACGTATTTAAAATTAGAAAACAAAATTGAAGGGGGAAATAACTGCATTCTTATTACTGTCTTCAAAATAATAACATTTCTAGTTATATAGTTTAATGACCCTAGATTTTTGGAAGCTACTTTGGTTGAGCTGCCTGTAAAAATATGGAAGGCATTTAACAATGTTTATTTCATATTCCTGGTAATATTTTGTGACCATCTGCCAGACTTCAAGCTTCTACAAGCAAAAGTATTTTGTGTTTCTCAAGATCAACAAAGTATCTTTGCTTTAGGGAGAGTCTAATCCTCCTTGTGGAAACTGGCTATACAAATTATCTTATTTTGGTGATGTATCCTTTCTAAATGATTTTGTTTGTTTCACTGTGCCAATTTCATGTAATCTAAGTTTAACCAATGGGTGAGTTCCTTGGTTTTATTTTTGAAGTATTATAAAAAATTAATAAACACTTTTATCAAATCACATACTGCCAAAGAATACCCAATGAATATTAATTTCTGTTCTCTAACTTGTTACTTTCACAGTTGACTAATAAAAGTATTATTTTTTATTAATATTAATAAAAACATTAATTTGGGGAAGCTGTCATGGGCTGAGTACTTTGTAAGGATTTTACAAAATTATTGAGATGTCTTTTAGGAGTGAGGAGCAGAGAGAAGCATATATTGGGCCAGAGAAAGAGACTTGGTAATGTTTGGGGGTGTTTGATTACTGTGATTTGAACCAATATGTGACAGAAGCCATACATTTGCTTCAAGAAAATTCTATGGTTAACTATACTTTTGGATAATGTAAACTTGAAGAAAAATGATTATAAATTCATCTTAAAAAGAGATATTCATTTTAAAACTCTACAACCAAATATATTCCAAAGTTTTTGAAGTTTGAAAGAAAATAAAATGTTTAAAGTACTGCAAGGAGGACTTCCCTGGTGGTTTAGTGGCTTAGACTCCACGTTCCAAGTGCAGGGGGCCTGGGTTCAATCCCTGAGAGGGGAAAAAGATCACACACGCTGTAACTAAAGATTCCCCATATCTCAACTAAACAGATCCCACACATGACAATGAAATCCCAAGTGCCACAACTAAGATCAGTCAGTCAGTTCAGTTGTTCAGTCGTGTCCAACTCCTTGCAAACCCATGGACTGCAGCAGACCAGACTTCCCTGTCCATCACCAACTCCTGGAACTTGTTCAAACTCATGTCCATCGAGTCGGTGATGCCATCCACCCATCTCATCCTCTGTCATCCGCTTCTCCTCCTGCCTTCAATCTTTCTCAGTATCAGGGTCTTTTCCAATGAGTCTGTTCTTTGCATCATGTGGCTGAAGTATTGTAGTTTCAGCTTCAGCATCAGTCCTTCCAATGAATATACAGGACTGATTTCCTTTAGGATGGACTGGTTGGATCTCCTTGCAGTCCAAGGGACTCTCAAGAGTCTTATCCAACACCACAGTTCAAAAGCATCAATTTTTTGACACACAGCTTTGCTTATAGTCTAATTCTCACATCCATACATGACTACTGGAAAAACCATAGCTTTGACCAGATGGACCTTTGTTGGCACAGTAATGTCTCTGCTTTTTAATATGCTGTCTAGGTTGGTCATAGCTTTCCTTCCAATGAGTGATAATTCAACCTTATAATAGTATTGTACTATCAAGGTATGACAAAAATTAAAATCATGAGGGAAAGCATTTGACATTAAGAATTTTTAAAGCTTTCTTTTGGCAAAAATGGCTTAAAATTACCTTAAAAATCTGTTTGATATATAGAGATAGAGATACATAGATATAGTGACAAAGGGTTAATATATTCCAACATGATGCACTTCCTCCTCTAGGTCTTTATGCCTTTTCCTACTCCATGAAGTATTCTTCATTCTTCTTCACCTGGCTGATTCCCATTTACTCTTCAATCTCAATGTAAGCCTTCCTTTATGGTGTGGTCTTTTCTGACAGCCTGATTCTCTGATGTCTCTCACCATACTTTCTGTGCCAGGGAATCATTTACCAACCCTGCTGTGTTTGGGAGAAGGCATTGGCAACCTACTCCAGTACTCTTGCCTGGGAAATCCCACGGACGGAGGAGCCTGGTAGGCTACAGCCCATGGGGTCGCGAAGAGTCAGACATGACTGAGTGACTTCACTTTCACTTTTCACTTTCATGCACAGCAGAAGGAAATAGCAACCCACTCCAGTTTTGTTGCCTGGAGAGTCCAGGGATGGGAACCTGGTGGACTGCCCTCTGTGGGGTCGCACAGAGTCGGACATGACTGACATGACTTAGCAGCAGCAGCTGTGTTTTCAGTGTCTCTCTTCTTTTTTAGGCTTGAAGCACCATAGGAGAGGGGCCATGTTTTATATTCATAGCGGCATTTGCAGCTCCTAACACATATTATCTAACATATGTGCTGTGCCTAGATGCTCACTCATGTCCAACTCTTTATGATGCCATAGACTGCAGCCCACCACACTCCTCTGTCTGTGGGGATTCTCCATGCAAGAATACTGAAGTAGGTTGCCATGCCCTCCTCCAGGGGATCTTCCCAACCCAGGGATCAAATCCAGGTCTCCCACATTGCAGGCAGATTCTGTACTGTCTGAGACACCAGGGAAGCCCAAGAATACTGGAGTCAGTAGCCTATCCCTTCTCCAGAAGATCTTCTTGACCCAGCAATTGAACTGGGCTCTCCTGCATTGCAGGTCGACTCTTTACCAGCAGAGCTATTAGGAAGCCTTATCTATTCCTACCTAGTAGGTCTCAATAAATATTATTTGCCATTGACATGAATAATTTGTTTAAAAGCTTATTATGAAACTACTAGATGAACAAGCATTTCAAAAAGAACAACATGCATAGAAGTGGCCAAATATGAAAATGAGTGATACTTCAATAATAATCAAACAAATATGTATCTCTATTTTCTATCATTGTTTATGTATTTTTGCCAAAGTCCCTGAGAAAATGAATAATGTTAGCAGTGAGGATATGATGAAACATGTGTTTCATAAACCATTTCTGACGAGATTTCGACTGGTACAGATTTTCCATGAAAAGTGCATAGTGTTCACACAGAAATTATGTTAAGGAAATACTTTGTTAAATTGAGCATAGATGCGTATAAAGTGAAACTTTGATAATAGAGTTTTATAAGAGTAAAAAATTAGAAGTAAACTGAATATTTAAATGTAAGAAATTATTTTAAAAATCTAGGCAATCAAATATTGCAGTATTACCAATGCAGCTATGAAAACATTCTATATCTAGAGTTATTGAAATAAATACCATGTTAAGATTAGTTGAAAAGCAGAGTCTCTCTATATATGTATATGTGTGGATATAAGATAGTAGGATCCCATTTTTTTTTGTAAAAATATTCTATAGATGCATAAATATTTAAATATTTTGAAGAAAAATCCTGGAAGAGCATACTTACAGTATTAAAAGTGTTTATATCTTGACATTTATTAGCATTACATACTACTAATGCGTGGAACTATTATTTATCTCAATGTCATAATTTTCATCTAAACACAATGTCGCTAAGACAGATGAGTAAATAAATAGAAAGATAACCAGACAAATCAAAAGAAGGGAAATAATGAGAAGTGAAGGTACAGGTTTAGTTTGAGTTCTCACAAAATTAGAGCTTGAGAGAAAAAATTATATGTGGATGATTAATTCTACAACCCATCACAGAGAGGAGGAATTAGGAACAGGAGAATGAAAGTGGGAAGGAGATAAAATCCATTAAAGCCCATGTTATCAATTTGATCACCACCTTTGGTAATAAGTGACTTCCCTGGTGGCTCAGAGGGTAAAGCATCTGCCTACAGTGCGGGAGACACGAGTTCGATCCCTCGGTCGGGAAGATCTCCTGGAGAAGGGAATGGCAACCCACTCCGGTATTCTTGTCCACCCCACCCCGCCAAAAAAGGGGACTCAAAGAAATATTTGACTTCCCTGGGGCTCAGACGGTAAAGTGTCTGCCTACAATGCGGGAGACCTGGGTTCACTCCCTGGGTCGGGAAAATCTCCTGGAGAAGGAAATGGTGACCCACTCCAGTATTCTTGCCTGGAAAATCCCATGGTTGGAGAAGCCTGGTAGGCCATAGTCCATGGGGTAGCAAAGAGTTGGACACGACTGAGTGACTTCACTTTCTTTCTGGTAGCGAGTTGCTTGATTCAGTAGACCTTGAAGGTAAGACTGATAGTATCTTCCATCTGTTAGATGAAAAGTCTGACCTTCATTGCACCCACTGTGCACACATCTCTCTGTAAAGGTCAGGAACTTAGAGTCAAGCTCAGTCAGGTGGGTGTGACTGAGCTGAGCTGTGCTTAGGTGCTCAGTTGTGGCCAACTCTTTGGGACCCTATGATCTATAGCTCGCCAGGCTCCTCTGTCCATGGGGATTCTCCAGGCAAGAATACTGAAGTGGGTTGCCGTGCCCTCCTCCAGGGGATCTTCCCAACCCAAGGATTGAACCCAGGTCTCCTGCATTGCAGGCAGTGACGGAGTTACTTGGAAGGAAATAATGAAAAAATATGCAAATAATTGTCATTGTTAATTTTGTCGTGAACACTGCTAGCAGTGAAAATACTAGTAGTAAAATTGGGCTTAAAAGCATTCCTTTGAGAATATCAATTGCTAGTTGGGAAAATTTCCTCCACAGTCCACAGCAGTTTTAGCTGTGATTCTGTTTCTGAGGACAGAGATAGAACACATGAGGAAAGCAGCATTCAGCCTTTAAAAAAAAAAAAAAAATTATTTATATATTTTAATTAGAGGCTAATTACTTTATGATATTGTGGTGGGTTTTGCTGTACATTGACATGAATCAGCCACGGGTGTACATGTGTCTTTCATGAGTTTCTAGCATGGATTACTGAACACTTCAGGAGAGACTTTGGCCCCATTTCAGAAATGGGATGAAAGAGCAGATACCTGGTTTGGGGTAGGGCCAGCAATGTAAACCAAGCAAGGGAGTGTCCTGCTGACCATAGCTCTACCAGTGAGAGGTTTCTTTGTATTCAGAAAATATTTTTAAGTCCTGATCACTGATAAGAATCTGATAACCGAGATCAATCACCATACCCAGTGGTTTTTTTTTTTTTTTTTTTTTTGCTGTCATGGGTTGAGAGATCTTCAGTTGCTGTGTGGGAAAACTTGGTTGGGGCATGTGGGATATAGTACCCTGACCAGAGATAATATCTGGACCTCTTGCATTGGGTGTGTGGAGTCTTAGTCACTGGACCACCCGGGAACTCTCCTGAGGATATTTTTAAATTTAGGATTAAAGGATAGGGATGTTTTAAGTGCTAGATACCTCTGTTTGGAATGCTGAAGTGACAAAGAGTGTGGGGTCTTGTTACAATTATGTTTCTCTCAACAATGCCTCACCAAATCCATCAATTTTGCCCTTCTTAGAATAGAAGAAACTTGAATTTGTAAGAATCATTTAGGCATGCATTCAAGAAAGTATATATATATATATATATGTATATATATATATATATATATAGTCATTAAATGTTTTTAATCAAGATTTCTTTTGAACATAGCATTGAGATCTCATTTGTTCAGCTGTAGACAGTAAGGTGTTTCTTATGTAGTTATTAAATACACTTACAGTGAAGAGTAGATCTATTTGCATATAGAAAATGTGAACAGGCACGAATGGGAATGATAGTGTTATATGTGAGATCATTTGCATATACTGATGAATGAATCTGAGGTTTAAAAAATGAATTAATCTTACCAGGCCCATGCTTTTAGAACTGAAGAAATTAATATCATTGTAGTTCTGACTAAACTAGAAGTATCCTAAAATGTAACTAATTGCTTTTTCCAAATGAAGAACAATGAGAAAGTAAGTGCTCTTTTTTCCTTCTTTCTAATTAAGGCATAGTCATTCAATTATTTTACATTTCATTCTGCTTAATTCAGTTAATAGTAACATAATCCAGAGGTAAAAGAGAAAAGCTAGGATAATTTGAATAGTGCTGCTCGAACTCTGTCACAACTGAGCCCCACAAGCCAAGGGTCTCATTTAGGCCCAGTGCCCCTCACTCTCAAAGAAATCTGGAATGCTTTAAGGGGACAGAAGAAAGTCTGTTAAGTATTTCTACTTAAAGAGAGAATTTGAATTAACGGGCATTTATTATGCCAGGTCCAAGTTTTCTTATGGTCTCCAACCCCTATACATCTTAGTTACAAAAATAGGGATCTGTCGTGTCAGTTTATTTCTTTGCCTTGGTTTTTATCTCCTCATAACAAAAACTTGGAGCAATTGACTAAAGAGCATTGAATATATGTTATACCTCAGTTCAGCTCAAACAGATCTTTTATTAGACAGAGATTCCTAAGGTATGGGAACTAGCTTAACTCCAAAGTAGTCCTCCTTGTTCTTCTTGTCAAGTCCTCTTGGTTTCCCCCATTTATACTTCCAGTTGTCTCCTTTTGGTTATGCCTGGTGCAAAGTAAGGCTTCAATCCACCACCAGTCAACTAAAGGGAATGCAAATAGGCATACACTCAAGGTCAATTGACAAGTTTTATGTCTTCCCATAATTCAGTTTGCTATAATTAGATGTAGAATATTCATGAGCCCTTAATGGACTCTTAACTACCTAACTACCTAAGGTCACTTGGAGAAGCCCCTATGGTTATTTTGTATGCACTGTATGCCTAAGGGTGCAGGAGTTGAAAAGTCTCAGTGGTTATTCTATAGCATATCTGTGAGCTCTCCTGGGTGTGTCTGGGATGGAGTTTAGAGATCAGTTTAGAGAGTTTAGGGATCACCTGGATCCCTTTCAGCCAGGGATCCTCATTGCTCATGACTGACTTCCTACCTAACAGTTTGTTCCAAGCTAAGGCCTTAATGATCCTCCTTGTTCTCCTACTCAGAATTATCATCCACCAATAACTTGCCTCAGGTAACTGTGGATCCAAAGAAAGGGAAGAGATGACCAAAACTGATCAGAACATAACCCAGAATCTGGAAGCAAATCCAAGTGATCTGTAGACTCAAGCAGAGCAGCCCCAGACAAACCTGTGCGTAAGGAAAGAAAGGTCTTTGCTTGTATGCCATTGATTTTAGGGTGGTTAATAATGCAGCATTGTTATAATGATAGACAAGAGAATTCACCCCTTTTGCCAACTCAGATTAACTAAAATCTAACAACTTCCTTCTATTCCTGTAGCCTCACTTAGGTAAAAATGGCTAATCTATTAATACCATTTGTAAGGTTATCAAATTCATTTGGATAATTGTAATCATTCTGTAGCACAAACTGACACCATCTATTCAAATTAAACATAAGCCTTCCCTACAACTATATACTCCTGGGTATATATGCCAAAGAAACACTCGTGCAGATGCACAGAGGACCATCTATGAAATCATTTAGGTATAACTGTGTTTCAGAAGTTGGATATAATTGAAATGCAGTCAGTAGCCGTTCAAAGGGTCTACTGAATTCAAACAGACAAGTAGGCAGTCAAACTAATCAATAACAACAAAAATTCTTGTTTGTCTCTCATTCAAGAGATGAATGATATCTAAAAACCATTGATCCATTTACAGTGCTCATCAAATAGTCAAACCATAAAACCAAATCTTCAATCATTGCTTCCACCAATGGGGAACAATAACTTATTCTCCTTTATTAAACCAAAAACAAAACACAAAATCAACCATGCCCACCCAACATGGAGTATCATGCAGCAGTTTGAAGCAAAGTCATAATAGTACACATGGCAACAGGCAGAATTTTAAAAACATGATACTGAGTAAAGAAAACAAAATAATGACATATATAACAAAGGCTTCCATGACGACTAAAAAACGTGTATACATATGAACATATAAATGGAAAATATCAATATTTGAAAACATAAAAACTATTTTCTAGTTGGGAAGTAAGGGATGGAATATGAGACATGAACATTAGCACAAACAAAATAAATGGAATAAAATGAGAGCTTAGAAGTTACCAAAGACAAGAATATGCCAGCGACCAAGAGTACCATAGAATCAAGCTTACTTATCTGAGTTTAAAAAAAAAAGCTATATTATAAAGTCTTCCCCCAGTGTAAAAACAACCAGATAGTTTTTTGTCTGATAGTTTTTTAAATGATTGATTTTTTTTTAATTTTGTCAGTTGATATATTTGAACTGGATTGTGCTAAGTGGTATGACTATGACTTAATTTTGTTTTCTTTCTAAATAACTAAATCTCTCAGTTTTTTATTGAATAATTCTTATTTTTTCCATTGATCTGTAATATCTCTGTTAAAATATTAAATTATACTATATACTCTGTTTCACTTTTTATTGAATTATTTTCCTATTTTTGTACTAAGCTTAAATATCATAATTTTATCTAATTTTAGAAGTCTTCCTCAGAGATTCTCAATGGATTTACCTGACAGAACTGGATAAACGTCCCTACCAGAGAAGTGGGCAAGTCTCTTTATGGTGATTCCAAATCATAGTAGAACTTGGCTGATTTTTCTAAAATTTAGTTTCTCCTCTCAAATAATTTTGTTTTGTGCTATGTTGTATTTTTGGTTTGTTAAAGGCAGATAAGTTATTATTCCCCACTGATGACCACAATGATTAATAATTTATTTTATGTTCTTCTTAGCTGATCACTGTAAATAAACTAAAGGTTTATTGAGATCTTTCATCTTTTGGATGAGAGCTGGTAAAGAATCTATTTTGTTTCTCTAATTTGTTTGATTGGCTATTTGTCTACTTGAGTTTAAATCAATTAAGAATTTTATGACCACTGGTGGAGGAAAAAATGTTCTTTAGTATCTAGACTGGTGAATTTTTGTGCTTCTATATTTATTCTTGGTTAAAATTGGAGAATTGCAACTGTAAGCATCCTCTATATCTGTATGTCTGGTATCTATAATTCAGAATGCCCTTCATCACTTACTGTGATTCTATAATATTTTCCTATTTCTTGAGATTACTAACGATTTAAATGAAAAAGTCTCAGTTTGTGGAGGTATGGATGCAGGCACAGGGGCTTTCCTCAAACCTAGGTATCTGATCCAAAGTTGTGGAGAACACTTAGACTCTAGTATAATCTCTCCAGGCAGAAATTACTGGGCATGGTGAGGTTAACTGTATCTTAAAACATTTGTATGCATATTGGTTGTGTTTATGTGTAATGGTTGCATTCTCTCTGCTTTATTGTAACAACACCACCACAACATCACAAATTGTAACAACAACATCACAAATTTGGATAGAAATTTCTCAGATGAATTACATGTATTCCATAGCCATAGTGATTTCTAACAATTGCATGAAAGTTATATACCTAAGAAAGTTGCACAGAGATATTCATGTAACATATCTGAGGATAGTGGTTAATGGTCACAATTTATTATTGCTATTATTAGCCCAAGAGAAAAAGGACAAAATCTTCAGAAACTTAGAAGGTGTTTGGATAAATCAAAATTTGACCAATAACCATCCAAAACACCCAAAGTAAACACATATACACACAGCCACACACTTGGAGCCCTGAATAATACCCAGAAGCATGTGCACAAGTGTCTGTGCTGTATTTCACAGATAGCCTGGAGCTGAGCGAGCTCATTTACATGGCTCAAATAGAAACAAGTAAAAATGTAAACATCCCTTTTAGAAGCTATGAATAACAAGCAATTTTTTTTTTTTTTTTTTTTAACTACCCTCATATAATTAAAACCTCCAACACCAGTTCTGAGACTCTCTGGTCCTAACTTATACAAAAGATAAACTGCTCTGCTCTCCTTTTAAGATTTTTGTAATTTTTCTTTCTCTAGTTGCAAAACGACTATATGAGAGGGTAACAGGCAGGAAGGCCAGGGGTCTCCAAACGGAGGAAATAGGCTGCAAGTGCCAAGCATTTTTCTCTCTCTTAAGTGGCAGGAGGAAACAAACCAGCGATATTTTTTCTTCTCTGTACAAATTTAAAAGGTGGTTTCTCTTAAAATGCTGTGTTGCCATGACACCTGGTTTCACCTGAAGCTAACTATTCTCAAACCTTGAGTTAACCAATACATTTTTTATGGAAATGTTTCTCGTAAAGCTATGTTAATTTACCCCAGACTCTGTAAGTTCCGCCAAGTGGCCCAACCTACTTACTCAGGTATTGTTCCCTAATCTATGTAAATGAAACTATTTGTTGGTAATCTGCCCTTCTACAAGATTCAAGTCAATCATATTATGGCCAGGGATGAATTATCTGGTGCCATTCTAAATTCTAAGACATTCCTTTCTTTCCATTAACAGACTGTGAGTGGCTATATAACTTACAGCTAAAGGCTAGGAGGCGGGTACTCTTTTGCCCCCTTCTGATGCCTATGTCAGAAGCTTTCTCTATCTCCTTTATACTTTAATAAAACTTTATTACACAAAAGCTCTGAGCAACCCAGCCTCGTCTCTGGCCCCAGATTGAATTCGTCTCTTCCAGAGGCCAAGAATCCCGGCGTCTTATCCTTCAGTAAGAACCTTTCATCCTGGGGGCTCGTCCGGGATCCTTCAGGACAAATTAAGGATGCTTGGAGCTCTAGTTCTTTGTTCTCCTAGCGAACACGTTTTCTGCTGTACTTTACTAACTCTACGGTGTGCTTGTGTGAATGAGTGAAATGCCCTGCGCAAAGCAAGTGAGGAGCCCTGCTCTGCGGTTCCGAGGTGACCTCATACGGCTTATGGCAGAAGCCTGTCGGGGATTTATACCGACCTGCCAATGCCAAGAGGCAACAAGTGTCTCCTTCGGGAACCAACCAGAAATGGGCAAAGCGTGTGAACCAAACTCTCCCTTCTCGGTCAAACTTTTTGGTCTCTTTGACCATTTCATAACTCCTTGGGAATTAGAAGTACTAACCTAATCCATCGGATCATAGGCTTTCAAGGGGCTTGAGATCTAGGTTGCTACTCTTCTGTGGTCTAGGTCTCAAACTGGGATTGGTAGTCAGAAAGCGCCTAGCCTCGCTAGGCATGGAAAGTTCGGAAGCTAGATGGAGCTCTAACTCCCAGAGTATCTCTGAGGTTAAAGGTTACTCGGATTGGAACTGCAGTGTTTTTTTGTTGTTTTTTTTTTTCCCCCTTTGGTAACACTGGCTCTTGGTGGACCAGAGGAGGCTCTTATACTGGTGTGGTGACACTTGGAAGGAACATCTCAGTTTAAAGTTCGTGCAGGTCTTATTGCAATACACTCAGGGTCGTGCATAGGCACTCAGGTGACGAATGTTTCCCCCAGAGGTCTTAGCTTGGGAGGCATTCTGGAAGGTTACCCTGATTGCACCCCGGATGGCATCAGAGGCAAGTGAGGTGAAGAGCTGGACGTCAGTCAGGGATGCCGTCAGGTCTACCCCTGGTGCATCCCCACCCCGTCTCGGTGGTAGAACCGGGAGGGATGAGTGTGATGCCTGCGTCGGTAAGGGACAGACTAAGTCCGACCGGGAAGGAAAAGCTTTTGGTGTAAAGTCTGCCTACACCCCCATCTAGAGCAGGGAGGGACGCTTCCAGTAGAAAAAATGGCGCTGGTCGCTTTTTTTCTCTCTTACAGATGGGAGCTAACAATTCCAGCCTCACTCCTTTGAACTGTATCCTGAAAAAATGGGATAGATTTGATCCCCAGGGCTTAAAGAAGACACACCTGGTCTTCCTATGTGATACTGCATGGCCGCGGTACCCACTGGGAGTCAGGCGGTCCCAGCTACAGAACCAGACTGGGACTATAACACTGCTAAAGGAAGATGGGATCAGAGTCATTTTGTCAGATGTATTCTTGAAGGACTCTGGCAGGCGCGTTCTAAGCCTTTAAACTATGGCAAACTGGCAGACATAGAACAGGAGGCGAAGGAAGCTCCTGGTAAATTCCTAGATAAACTGAGAGAAGCCCTTCGCAGATTCACTGAGATTGATCCTGAAAGTGAAGAGGGAAAAGTGATCTTAAAGGATAGATTTCACACTCAGTCGGCTCCAGATATTCGTCATAAGTTATCAAAACGGGCGTATGGACCAAATCAGTCTTTAGATAATCTGTTACAACTGGCTCAGACAGTCTATTATGGTAGGGAATATGAGGAAAAGAAAGAAAGGCAGAGAAAGACGAAGGAAAAGGCGGAAGCCCTCGCAATGGCTATGAAAACTGTTCTTAAACAGCCTAAGAAAAATGCCCAGAGGAACCCAGGTGAAAAGGGATGGGCTTGCTATTGCTGTGAAAAGGAGGGGCATCTCAAGCGGGATTGCCCTCAGGCATCTAAGCCGCCCCCGGCTCCATGTCCGGTCTGCAAGGGACCACACTGGAGGAGAGACTGTCCCCAGAGGTGTAGGTCTCAGGGGTCTGACTCTCAAGACAATCAGGACTGAAGGTGCCCGGGGGTCCCCACAGAAGCTCCTGTCCTAATTACTCCTGAGGAACCCCGGGTATTGATAACGGTGGGAGGCCAATCCGTTGATTTCCTTTTAGATACTGAGGCAACTTACTCCGTGCTTACTGAAGCCCCTGGCCCACTTTGTTCCTGATCTGCTTCCGTAATGGGACTGTCTGGACGAGCTTCAAAAGGTATTACTTCAGTTATTCTCTATTTTGCAACCGGGATTCTGTGCTATTTTCACACGAGTTTCTTATCGTGCCAGAATCACCGTCACCCCTTTTGGGGAAGGATATACTGAGCAAGGTCCATGCCTCTGTTTTCATGAATATCGAGCCTTCCCTTTCTCTCCCTTTAATTGAACAAAATGTAAGTCCTAGAGTATGGGCTGATGGAAAATCTGTGGGTCGAGCACAAAATGCTATTCCTGTAGTTGTCAAGCTCAAAGACCCGCTCCTGTTTCCACATAAGCAGCAGTATCCACTGAAACCTGAGGTTAAGGAAGGGTTAAAACCCATCATCGAAAATTTAAAGGAGCAGGGACTATTAATTCCCTGTAACAGTCCATGCAACATTCCTATTTTGGGTATAAAGAAATCAAATGGTAAATAGAGACTAGTTCAAGATTTACAAATAATAAATGAGGCTGTGGTTCCTTTACACCCAGTGGTGCCTAATCCTTATACTCTATTGTCTGAAATTCCTGAAGGAGCCAAATATTTGTCAGTAATTGATTTGAAAGATGCCTTCTATTCAGTGCCTTTGGCAGAGGAAAGTCAATTTCCATTTGCCTTTGAAGACCCCACGCAGCCAGCTTCTCAGTTAACCTGGACAGTTTTGCCCCAGGGATTTCTTGACAGTCCTCACCTATTTGGACAAAGTTTGTCACGGGATCTACAAAACTTTAATAGCTCTGAAGCGGTGGTGTTACAACATATAGATGATATTTTGCTCTGTGCTGAGACAGAGGAAGCTTGTTCAGGAGCCTCAGAAGATTTCTTAAACTTTCTGGCAGGCTGCGGTTACAAGGCATCAAGAGAAAAGGCTCAGCTTAGTCAATCATCTGTTAGATATCTGGGCCTAATCATATCAGAAGGGACTAGGGCCATAGGCCCCGAGAGAATTAAACCTATACTAAACCATCCCCTCGGAGAAGGCAATGGCACCCCACTCCAGTACTCTTGCCTAGAAAATCCCATGGACGGAGGAGCCTGGTAGGCTGCGGTCCATGGGGTCGCTAAGAGTCGGACACGACTGAGCGACTTCACTTTCACTTTTCACTTTCACACATTGGAGAAGGAAATGGCAACCCACTCCAGTGTTCTTGCCTGGAGAATCCCAGGGACGGGGGAGCCTGGTGGGCTGCCATCTATGGGGTCACACAGAGTCAGACACGACTGAAGTGACTTAGCAGCAGCAGTAAACCATCCCCTAACTATGACTTTAAGACAATTGAGAGGATTTTGGGGAATCAAAGGCTACTGTCGTATTTGGATTCCTGGCTATGGGGAACTTGCCCGGCCTTTATATAAACTTATAGTTGAAACTCAGCAGGCCCAAACCGAAAAACTGGTTTGGTCTCCAGATACTCAAAAGGCTTTTAAGGTTCTTCAGACTGCTCTCCTGCAAGCTCCCACTTTGAGTTTGCCCACAGGGTCAGAATTTAACTTGTTTGTCACTGAAAGAAAAGGTATGGCCTTGGGAGTTTTGACACAACCCCGAGGACCTCACCAGCAACCTATTGCTTATCTAAGCAAAGAATTAGGTGTAATTGCACGTGGGTGGCCCCACTGCCTAAGAGTAATTGGGACCATGGCTTTATTAGCACCTGAAGCTTTAAAAATAATTAATGGACGAAACCTTACTGTACTGACTTCTCATGTGAGTGGAATCTTAAATCCTAAGGTTAATATTTGGATGACAGACAGTAGACTCTTAAATATCAGTCATTGTTGTTAGAAGGACCAGTAACTAAGCTTAAAGTTTGTGGAAGTTTAAATCCTGCCACTTTCCATCCTGAGAAGGAAAATGAAACACCTGATCACGATTGTTCCCAATTCTATGCAGCTCGGGAGGATCTAATGGATACTCCATTAGACAATCCTAACATGGAAATATTTACAGATGGCAGTTCTTTTGTTCGGGATGGAAAGCGTAAAGCAGGTTATGCTGTGGTGACTGCTGAAGAGGTTTTAGAAGCAAAATCTCTCCCCCAGGGAACCAGTATCCAGTTGGCGGAGCTTGTGGCCCCGGCCCTAGAGTTAAGCAAAGGGCAGCAAGTAAATATCTACACTGATTCTAAGTATGCTTATTTGAGTTTACATGCTCAGGCTGCAATATGGAAAGAAAGACAGTTTAAAACAGCAACAGAAGAACCTATTAAGTATTTCAGAGCGTTCGAGAGACTTTTCAATGCTATATATTGTCCTAAACAAGTAGTGGTTATGCATTGCAAAGGGCACAGTAGGGATGGAAGTAAAATAGCCGCAGGTAATATGTTAGCTGACTCTCAAGCCAAAAAAGCAGCACTTTAGGAAACCCCTTCACTACAGACGGCTTTGATCTGGACAGGTCCTGTGGAATAGGAAAAACCACAATATACTGAGGAAGAATTAGAAAGATATGAATAAAGAGGAGCAAAGATTACTGATAAAGGATGGTTACAGTCCGAGGATGGACAATTAATAATTCCTGAAAATGCTCAGTGGAAAATTCTTAAGGGTTTACACCAGAGTTTTTCATTTGGGTGCAGAAAGTACTTACCAAATGGCTTCTCATTTGTTTGGAGGTAAAAATGTAATGAAAACTTTAAAGAACATTATCAAAAGGTGTGAGGTTTGTCAAAAAAATAACCCAAAGACCGTAAAGCTAGCAAAATCTGGATTGCAACGAAGGGGAAAGTATCCTGGAGAGGACTGGGAAATTGATTTCACTCATATGCCAAAAGCTAATGGGTATTCTTGCTTACAAGTTTGGATGGATACTTTTACTGGATGGATTGAGGCTTTTCCCTGTCGTAATGAGCAGGCTAAGGAGGTTATAAAGATTTTAATCCATGAAATTATCCCCAGGTTTGGGCTGCCACGGAGCCTTCAGAGTGACAATAGCTCCGCCTTTAAAGCTGCTGTAACTCAGGGGGTGTCTAAAGCTCTAGGAATAGAGTATCACTTACACTGTTCCTGGAGACCCCAATCCTCAGAAAAGGTTGAAAAAGCTAATGACATTATCAAAAGACATCTGCACAAATTAACTCAAGAAACACAGGACAACTGGATTAAAGTCCTACCCATAGCTTTAATGAGGGCTCAAACTGCCCCCCAAAAGGAGTTACTGTCCCCCTTTGAATGTATTTATGGAAGGCCTTTCTTACGCACAGACATTGTTATAGACCCTGAAGCCTTGGAATTAACTAGTTATGTAACTCAGCTCTCAGCTTTTCAACAGGCATTAACAGAACCCCGGGAGATGACTCCTGACCCAGCCTCTGAATCCAGCAAGCCTCTATTTGAGCCAGGAACCGAGGTCCTCATAAAAACATTGGGGTCTGGGGGCCCATCCTTCGAGCCCCTCTGGCAAGGCCCTTACCAGGTTATTCTCTCTTCCCCCACGGCTGTCAAAGTGCCAGGAATTGATTCATGGGTGCATCACACTCGAGTCAAGAGATGGCACCCTGACCAGAACTAAGTGACGTCATTTTATGTCTTTACTTTCTATGCTCTGGCTTTGTACTTTTCAGATGGGCGTGATAATCTATGTGAGCCTACTTCTGCTGACTCCAGAAATCCTGAGTCTGCCGTTTGATCCTCAAGACAATGTCTTCCTGTCCTGGGCTCACTCCTACGCTGCATTCCACAATCGGTCTAACTGCTGGGTCTGCGGAGCACTCCCCTCTTCATCAGTGGAAGGCTTCCCATGGTGGACATCTCCACTTCAAGGAAAAGACTTTCTCCAAGTCTGCGAATACCTTCGACAACAATCACATGTGATGCCTCTTCTTCATCTGATGACATCTAACAACCCTAGAATGGACTGGTGCAATACTTCGTGCTTTAACTATGGACATAACGTGACTTTTAATTTTGATTATACACTGTCTCAGTTTAATGACTATTTTGCTGCACATAAGACAAATAGGTCTAGATCTGATGGTTTTTTACCTGACGTTTATCAAATATGGGATGAGGTTATATGGCTAACTCCTGAAAAAGGACGTCTAATATCTACTGCCCCTATATGCTGGGAACAAACAGAGCCATCCCCCGAAGTTAGCCAACAACTTAATTACAATGATTGGAAACAATTGGGATTTTTGCCTCAGGAAATATGTAATATAATCATTTCCGTGTTTTCCAACCCCAGTTCAAGATCTACTTTGTCTGGCCAGGCACTAATTGGGACTGGATATCTCAGTCACGCTGGCTTGCTCCAAATGGGACTTACTGGATATGTGGTTCTTACCTATGGGCTTGGCTTCCCCCTGGCTGGATAGGGAGATGCACCCTGGGTCTAGCCTTTACTCGCGGCTTTATATTTTCAGAGCTTCCAGAGAAGCCTGCTAATTTACCCCACCTTAAAACTTGGTGGGCAAGGTCTGTATTTCCCTGGTATGATTATTTGGCTGCAGTGTTTGTCCCCTCTTTGGGAACTACAGATGTTATGCTACGAGTGGATGCTCTGACTAATTTTACTCAACAGGCATTACAAGATTCTCAAAAAGCTATTTCAGCTCTTAATGCTGAAGAAGCACAAATTAGAGAGGTGGTTTTACATAACAGGTTGGCTTTAGATATTCTGACAGCTGCACAAGGAGGAACTTGTGCCATCATTCACACTCAGTGCTGCGCATATATACCTGATCTGAGCACTGACGTTACTCATTTTACTAAACACATGAACAAGATGACTGGGGCCATGGATACTCCTGAAGCCTCAATCGCCTCACTTTGGGAGACGTTAACTAGTTCCCCATGGTGGAAAACTATCTTAATTACAATAATTCTGATTGTTTTGTTTTTGCTGTTTGCTCCCTGCATCTGTAACTGTGTAACTGGATTTGTTTCTAGTCGCATGAAAGCTTTTAAGTTACAAATGGTTGCTCAAACTCCTGCATCACTGCAGCTTCTTCCGACTGCTATTTGGGGCCCTGGATCAGACATCCTCACTATGGGGATTAGGAGAATATGTTGCCTCACCAATTTAGGGACAACACCCCTTGTCAGCTCGGAAGCAGTTATGGAATGAGAATGACGCCCCTTTTCCCTAGGCAACATAATTTTCCTAAAAGAAAAGTGGGGAATGAGAGGGTAACAGGCAGGAAGGCCAGGGGTCTCCAGAAGGAGGAAATAGGCTGCAAGTGCCAGACATTTTTATCTCTCTAAAGCAGCAAGAGGAGACAAACCAGCGATATTTTTTCTTCTATGTACAAATTTAAAAGGTGGTTTCTCTTAAAATGCTGTGTTGCCATGACACCTGGTTTCACCTGAAGCTAACTATTTTCAAACCTTGAGTTAACCAATACATTTTTTTAATGGAAATGTTTCTCGTAAAGCTATGTTAATTTACCCCAGACTCTGTAAGTTCCGCCAAGTGGCCCAACCTACTTACTCAGGTATTGTTCCCTAATCTATGTAAATGAAACTATTTGTTGGTAATCTGCCCTTCTACAAGAGTCAAGTCAATCGTTTTATGGCCAGGGATGAATTATCTGGTGCTATTCTAAATTCTAAAACATTTCTTTCTTTTCATTAACAGACTGTGAGTGACTAGATAACTTACAGCTAAAGGCTAGGAGGCGGGTACTCTTTTGCCCCCTTCTGATGCCTATGTCAGAAGTTTTCTCTATCTCCTTTATACTTTAATAAAACTTTATTACACAAAAGCTCTGAGCGATCCAGCCTCGTCTCTGGCCCCGGATTGAATTCGTCTCCTGCAGAGGCCAAGAATCCTGGCGTCTTATCATTCAGCAACAACCTTTCATATATAGCTTTATAAAGACAGTGTCCCTCTAGTCACAAACATGTTCCATCACTCAAGACAATAGTCAGTTATGGTTTAAGTACCAAATCTCTCTCTTGGCTGTATCAACGCAGTTTGATATTATCTCCTTTTCCTCCATATTCATTTGCTGATTGTTTTCTTTTTTCCTTTATTGCTTTTAAATGTTCACTATGTTTCAGAAAATTTCAGAGGAGAGCGAAAACTTTGGTTTAAAACTCAACATTCAGAAAACTAAGACCATGGCATCCAGTCCCATCACTTCATGGCAAATAGATGGGGAAACAATGGAAACAGTGACAGGCTTTATTTTCTTGGACTCCCAAATCACTGCAGATGGTGACTGCAGACGTGAAGTTCAAAGACCCTTGCTCCTTGGAAGGAAATCTATGACCAACCTAGACAGCATATTAAAAAGCAGAGACATCACTTTGCCAACAAAGGTCCATCTAGTCAAAACTATGGTTTTTCCAGTAGTCATGCATGGATGTGAGAGTTGAACTATAAACAAAGGTGAAGGCCAAAGAATTGATGTTTTTGAACTGTGGTGTTGAGAGTCCCTTGGACTGCAAGAAGATTCAACCAGACCATACTAACGGAAATCAGTCCTGAGTATTCATTGTAAGGACTAAGGCTGAAGCTGAAACTCCAATATTTTGGCCACCTGATGCAAAGAAAGGACTCATCGGAAAAGACCCTGATGCTGGGAAAGATTGAAGGCAGGAGGAGAAGGGGTCAACAGAGGATGAGATGGCTGGATGGCATCACCAACTCGATGGACACGAGTTTGAGCAAGCTCCAGGAGTTGGTGATAGACATGGAAGCCTGGTGTGCTACAGTCTATGGGGTCGCAAAGAGTAGGAAACAACTGAGCAACTGAACTGAACTGATGTTTCAGAAGTGTTTCATATAACTGATATGCAGTTGGATCTACTTATGTAAATTAATTTGAGCCATATCCCATTATATTTCCAATTTTTCTTTCTTTTGTCTCCTTAATTGTCCCTCTATTTTTACTTTTGCTTGTTTAGAATATTTCAGAAACATTTTGTATAATCAACATTTAGTTGGATATAGTTATGTAAACTAATTTGACTTCTATACCAATTTATCAAGGTTATCGTCATCTTGTACCCATTGTGCCTCATTCTTGGATTTTGAGGATAGCAATTTTCTTCATAATCCAAAACTTTCTAAGTTTTATCTTTGATCATAAGCAAAATTTATAAAGCAGTTTGATCTCCAGTGGCTTCAGCCTGCAGCAACTTGAAGCAGGGCTTCAGTCCCTTGCTGGAGACTGAAGTTGGGTCACAGCAGTGAGAGCACGGAATCTTAAGCACTAGACCAATGGTCAGTGACAAGACCTTGGCTCTTCATCTTTGCAGAAATTCCACATAGATGGAAAGTAGTAAACAAGTAAAGTATTTATTAGGAAGGGGAAAATAGTACAGTACATGTAGACAGACACATGGGCAGACAGAATTGCTGAGTTATGCCCACATGGTAGTTTCAGTTACTTGTATGGGGCATTTCTTCTGGACTTCCTTTGGCCAATCATTTTAATTTGCCTGGTTGTAAGTCCATATTTGGTATATCTCAGGATCCTCCTGTGTGTGTGTGTGTGTGTGCGTGCACACATTTCTTAGCCAGGCCCATGGGTGGAGGATCACTTAGCATCACTCCTCTTTTGAACTCCAAGGAGCCTTTCTGCACATATGTAGTAGGAGAAGTCTCCTGACTTTGAGAATGAAAAATATGTGGTCTCTTCTCTTCTATCAGAGTAGGGCCCAGTGTCCTCTCTCAATTGTCCTGCTACTGATATTTTGGAGTTTAAGTCCATAGGGAATGAATTTCCAGTTGTTTCACCCTGGGGGGTTCATTTACCTCCTGCTTTAGCTTCAAATTCCAAGATGTGTCACTGCCTTCCACTTTTCACTTGAAAACAATCTTCTTTACATTCGATGCAGTATACCCTCAACCCTTCTATTTTTGACCTTTTTAATGAAAAGGAAATGAACCTAGTGAGAGAGAAGATAAGGCATCCTGAAATTGTAACTTGATCTTTCAGCTTTTCATATTCCCTCTGCTGGAAGAAGGATATAATAATATCAGCAGCTTCATGAGCTTTCTGGTTAGAATAAATGAGATAATATATATAAAATGTTTGACATAGTGCCTGCCACATAAAGAATGGAAATATATGTAAATAATTACTATTATTATTTTTTTTACTGCAAATGAGGTTTGGCTGTGTTTGTTTTTTTATTTTTAATTGGAAGATAATTCTTTTGCAATGTTATGTTTGTTTATGCCATAAAACAATATTAATCAGCCTTAAGTGTAGATATATATATCGCCTCCCTTTTGAGCCTCCCTCCCACCACCCCCATCTCACCCCACCCCTCTACGTCATCACAGAGCACTGAACTTATACAGCAACTTCCAGCTAGATATCTATTTTATATATGGCTTGTGGCTCAGTTGGTAAAGAATCTACCTGCAATACGGGAGTCCTAGGTTCGATCCCTGGGTTGGGAAGATCCCCTGGAGAAGGGAATGGCTAGCCACTCCAGTGTTCTGGCCTGGAGACTACATGGACTGTATAACTGGATCACAAAGAGTGGGACACCACTGAGAGACTTTCACTTTCAGTTTCAATGTATATATATACCAATGTTATTCTCTCAATTTGCCTCATCCACTCCTTCCCCAACTGTGTCCACAAATCCATTCTTCATGTCTGCATCTCTATTCCTGCCCTGAAAATAGGTTCATCAGTACCATTTTTCTAGATGCTATGCATATTTATATTACTCAGCCATAAAAAGGAACAAATTTGAGTCAGTTGAACTCAGATGTATGAACTTAGATTCTATTATACAGAGTGAAGTGAATCAGAAAGAGAAAAAAACAAATATCATATATTAACACATATATATGTAGCTGATTTTTAAGAGCTTTCTTCTTAAGCTAAGATGTTTGAAGCATCCCAAATTAGCAGTGAATTCATTGCTCCTACTTTAGAAATCACCACTGTGTAGGAGAGGCTACAAGGGGAGATAGACGTCAAGGAGATTTTACCATAGTTTAGGCAAGTCAAGATGACTGGCTCCTTCTCCTTTTCAGTCTTGGAAATTCCCAAGTGAAAGACAGCATCGCACTGATAAAAGGGCAGAATACTTTCAGATTTACTTCCCAGTTCTATCACTTGCCATGTATAATCTTGGGGAAATAATTTAAATTCAGGCAGCCCAAGCATCCTTATTAAGATGGGTAGCAACATTATCTATCTCATAAGTTATTTTGGAGCCCTGAAAGAGATGATATGTGTGGAGCACTTTCATAATCATAAAGCACTGTTCAAATGGGAATTATTTAAGTAAAGTCTTTTAGGAATGCCGAACTTAATACTGTAAACAAAAGCTAAATCAAAGTTCTTGGAAAAGTCGGGTAACAGGGCACGAAATATTTTCACATTCCTTTACCCAACTGTTCCCCAACCATAGAATAACTTCCTGGATGTTTATTTTCCTTCTTAAATAGATACTTCCATTCTATCTAATTATGCAGCATTCTACAGTTTCATCAGCTATCAGCAAAATCAAGCTGTCCTCACTTGACTTAGAGTATCATAGAAATGATAAACTAAGCAGCTTAGAATAGCACAAACTGGAGAGCATAATGCAACTGTCTCAAGTTTAGAGTCTTAACAATTCTGCACAGATTGTACAAGTTAACTTTTAGGAGCTTATTAAAACTACACACATTCAATAGTATCATGGTTTGTATTTCATAGCATTTAAGTTCTCATTAGCATGTGGTCTTCATATCAACAGTGTAAAATTGTAAATTAAATTTAAAGAATAGGTTTAAAATTGCCTTCAGTACTGACTTAAAACATTAAAGTGAAAGTCGCTCAGTCATTTCTGACTCTTTGCCACCCCATGGATAGTCCATGGAATTCTCTAGGCCAGAAAACTGGAGTGGGTAGCCTTTCCCTTCTCCAGGGGAATCTTCCCAACCCAGGGATCAAACTCAGGTCTCCTGCATTGCAGGTGGATTTTTTATCAGCTGAGCCACAAGGGAAGCCCAAGAATACTGGAGTGGGTAGCCTATCCCTTCTCCAGCGAATCTTCCTGACCCAGGAATCTAACTGGGGTCTCGCGCATTGCAGTGAATTCTTTACCAACTAAACTAACAGGGAAGCCTAAAACTATTTTTAAAAGCTATTAGTTTCCAAGCTTTGAATGTAATTTGAATGTAATAATTCATTCCTTAGTTACATTAATATTTATTCTGTCATAGACATTTCTCCCTAAGAAAAGATGTTCATTAAGAATAACTTTTTTTTTTTTTAAATATGGAACGCTTCACGAATTTGCGTGTCATCCTTGCGCAGGGGCCATGCTAATCTTCTCTGTATCGTTCCAATTTTAGTATATGTGCTGCCGAAGCGAGCACAAGAATAACTTTTTAAATGTCAAAATTCATTTTGTTATTTTGTGTTTGTGTTCCTCAGGAAAAACATAATGCATTCTCTCAGACAGCTCTCAGGCTTCATTAATGAATATGATCTTCTCTAAGCTTTGAAGAATATGATTTCTAATGATATAATCAGAGACATACTTCTAAATATTTAAAGATCTGAGAGGGCTCATCCCCTCCCCAAGCACTCAGGCCATTTTCTATATATCATGCTCTTCTCTGAAGGAAGGGTTGCCTAAGTCCAGTCTAAGATGCCTCATCTAGTGTAAGAGTCATTTAAACTTAGCTAAGTTAATAGTTATTCATATAACATATGAAGGGGTAACTCTTTGATCTAGTTCTATATCTGTCATAGCAAATTAGTTCTACATCTCTGTTCTCAACTACAAGTCCCCTACTCCATAAGCCAGATTGGTTGAAGATCCTAGGAAGGGCCATCTATGCTGCAATGGACCAGAGTGCCCTGGTTCATAAACACACCCTAGGGACAGTAAAGAAGAATTAGTTGCATTCTATGATAATTTTTAAAAATTCAAATTATTTTTTCCATTCCTTACCAGGTGTTCTCTATAGTGTTTTACCTTAGTGAGGATGAATCCGAAGTCCCTAGTCCATAATAAAAGTGTGTTCCTTCTACGGTGTTTTCACAAAGATTGCACATTCATAACAAACTTTCATACTTGTGGGACAGATCTTGACAACTGATCAAATGATCATCTGGTTAATTCCATATTCATGTGTGACTCACGGCTCATCCAACAGTTCTGTCAAGTCTCCTTTATGAGAAGCAACAGCTGCTTTACATTAAGCAACATTACTAAACAGCTCTTCTCTAAAGATGTGCAGAAAAAATTCCTTTGTCTTAAAAGGTAGATGGCTTTTCAGGTTTAAAAGACTAAATTTAGAGAAGTCCATATTTTGCAATAGGTGTATGAACTCGACACTGTATTTCCTTTCTCCTCCCAAAAAGGCTTTGTGGAACAGTGGATAGACTGAGTCAAGAGGCTTCGTCCCTGTATTCATTTTGGTTTGCTAGCCACTAGCTTATATCTTCAGAGAAGGCAATGGCACCCCACTCCAGTACTCTTGACTGGAAAATCCCATGGACAGAGGAGTCTGGTAGGTTGCAGTCCATAGGGTCACAAAGACTCGGGCACGACTGAGCGACTTCACTTTCATGCATTGGAGAAGGAAATGGCAACCCACTCCAGTGTTCTTGCCTGGAGAATCCCAGGAACAGAGGAGCCTAGTGGGCTGCCATCTATGCCGTTACATAGAGTCAGACATGACTGAAGCGACTTAGCAGCAGCAGCAGCTGATATCTTCAGGACCTACCATTGATTTAATGAGGCACATGAATGTTTTCCAGGTAAAGTAACAGTGAGCCTCATGAAAATGTAAGTTTATATTTCTAGGCTAACCATTTTATTTTTATTCTCATTTAGTTTATGTCCATAGTTTTTATCTGACTTTCAATAGACTCTTTTTGATCCCCAATAAGTTAAAAACTGATGCTATATGTAGTAATTCTCATAATAGGGTTCTATTTCATGGGCTTTTCCTTTCTTCCAATCCTCACCCAAAGATGATCAGAACAACAGATAATAACCAAAAGGGAAAGGCTATATTTTCATAAAAAATATGTAAACCAGACTTCACTGCTGTAGATTTGATTCTAGATTACTCTCAGTTCAGTTCAGTTCAGTTCAGTCACTCAGTAGTGTCTGACTCTGTAACCCCATGAACCACAGCATGCCAGGCCTCCCTGTTTATCACCAACTCCCGCAGTCTACCCAAACCAATGTCCATCGAGTTGGTGATGCCATCCAGCCATCTCATTCTCTGTCATCCCCTTCTCCTCCTGCCATCAATCTTTCCCAGCATCAGGGTCTTTTCAAATGAGCCAGCTCTTTGCATCAGGTAGACAAAGTATTGCAGTTTCAGCTTCAACATCAGTCCTCCCAATGAACACCCAGGACTGATCTCCTTTAGGATGGACTGGTTGGATCTCCTTGCAGTCCAAGGGACTCTCAAGAGTCTTCAACACCACATATCAAAAGCATCAATTTTTCGGTGCTCAGCTTTCTTCACAGTCCAGCTCTCACATCCATACATGACCACTGGAAAAACCATAGCCTTGACTAGACAGACCTTTGTTGGCAAAGTAATGTTTCTGCTTTTTAATATGCTATCTAGGTTGGTCATAACTTTCCTTCCAAAGAGTAAGCGTCTTTTAATTTCACATCTGCAGTCACCATCTGCAGTGATATTGGAGCCCCCAAAAATAAAGTCTGACACTGCTTCCACTGTCTCCCCTTCTATTTCCCATGAAGTGATGGGACCAGATGCCATGATCTTAGTTTTCTGAATGTTGAGCTTTAAGCCAACTTTTTCACTCTCCTCTTTCACTTTCATCAAGAGGCTATTTAGTTCCTCTTCACTTTCTGCCATAAGGGTGGTGTCATCTGTGTATCTGAGGTTATTATTTCTCCCGGCAATCTTGATTCCAGCTTGTGCTTCCTCCAGCCCAGCATTTCTCATGATGTACTCTGCATATAGGTTAAATAAGCAGGGTGACGATATTCAGCCTTGAAGTACTCCTTTTCCTATTTGGAACCAGTCTGTTGTTCCATGTCCAGTTCTAACTGTTGCTTCCTGACCTGTATATAGGTTTCTCAAGAGGCAGGTCAGGTGGTCTGGTATTCCCATCTCTTTCAGAATTTCCCACAGTTTATTGTGATCCACACAGTCGAAGGCTTTGGCATAGTCAATAGAGCAGAAATAGATGTTTTTCTGGAACTCTCTTGTTTTTCGATGATCCATCGGATGTTGGCAATTTGATCTCTGGTTCCTCTGCCTTTTCTAAAACCAGCTTGAACATCTGGAAGTTCATGGTTCATTAAGCAAGGCTAAATTTTGAGTTATTCACTGAGAAAAGAAATTATTTTGAAGATGATACATTATGAAATTTACTACACTAGTGGACTTTAGAGTTTTGTTTTTTGTGACTCTTGAAAGATTTTCTGAATACTGCTCTTTAGAACAGACTTTCTCAGGTGGCTCAGTGCTAAAGAGTCTACCTTCCAATGCAAGAAGACACAGGAGATGCAGGTTTGACCCCTGGGTTGGGAAGATCCTCTGGAGGAGGAGGAAATGGCAACCTATTCCTGTATTCTTGCCAGGAGAATCCCATGGACAGAGGAGCCTGACATGTTACAGTCCAGGAGGTCACAAAGAGTCAGACATGACTGAGGGGCGGAGCATGCACATACATTCTTTAGAACAAAGGAAAGTGATCAAGTAGAGGAATAATCATTTTATTTATTATTATAAAAGTGTTCTTTTCTGTCTCTTAGTGTATATCTGCTATATGTGTGGGGCTGGCAGGAAATCCAGGTTTTTGCTGCCTTTTGATGAAGAGAATTGGTTATTTCTGCTTCCCTCATTTATGATTCAGTCTGATGAGGGTCTCTAAGTGATCACACGTCCTAATCTACACATCCTTGCTGAATCTCTCACAGGATGTCTTGAAAGTGCTTAACATCTTTTCCTTAGTACTTTCTGCCTCTTCAGTGTTCCCCGGATTATAATAGACACATATCAAAAGGTCACTCACATCTCACAGAAGAATTGAGTGTTTTGTTTTTGTTGCTATTGCTGGTTTTAACAGAGAAATACAATGAGAAGAACTGAAGCTGGAATTCAACAAATTTAATTCTTTCCCCACACTAGGATTAGATTTCTTTTTCCACCTTAGAATTAACATATTGCCTCCACCTGGATCTTTAAATTTCCCACCAACCCCATTCTTTTTGCAGAGGTGGCTCTAAGCTTTCCAATGTCATGGTCTCTCTGCTTCATTCGACCATTAGTCCTCTTTGCAGAATGAAATTTTTTTTTTTTTTTTTAAATCCCCTCTGTGATCCTTTATGGCTTGGGTTTTAGCACAATGCTAATCACAGCTCTGCCTTCAGAGTCAATGCTCCCTGAATTTTCTCCTGATCATTAGCATCCTACTTATTCCACTTGGATGGCTAATAGTAGGCACCTTGGTCCTAAAGATACTACACACTGACCTCTTGATCTTTTCCCCCAAACCTTCTCTTTCTCCAGTCTTACTCCACTGCTTCTTGTCTTGCTCACTAATTCTCTGTACTTATCTCTGACTCCTCTTCCCATGTCTCACATCCCTGTGGCCACACTGGTCTCCTTGCTACTCCTTCAGCATAGGACACACTACCAGACACACTGGAAGCACCGCTTCTGCTTGAAAGACAATCCTCCAGGCTTTTCATGGGGTTTTTTTTGTACACCCTCCAGGTCTGCTCAAAAGTGTCTTCTAAATTCACAGTTCCCAGGACACACTGTTTAAAATTATAGTTCCTCTGTCTATGTCCTTTGTCCCCTTCTCTGCTTTTTTCTCTCTGTAGCACTTATTTCCATGAGTCATAACATATATTTTATCTATGTGCGTGTGAACAGTGTCCCACAGTCCAACTAAAATGTAACCTTCATGAGGGCAGAGATTTTTTTGTCACTTCACCTGGACTTCTTTGTATTTTAGTGATGCAAAGTGCTTTATCATGCATTTACAGCTATCTCAGCCAAGCTAAAGAAACACCCCATCTTGGGACTGTGCCCAAAGATTTTAGCCTAGGGCATATGTATTTGCCTACTTGGCAACTTGTGTTTGAATGCATCCAGAGAAACTCCAGAAGTCACAGTATGATGGTACCTAGTATGAGGTTAAGAAATGGGGGCAAGGGGCTTTCCTGGTGGTTCAATGGCTAAGAATCTGCCTTGCAATGCAAGGGATGTGAGTTCGATCACTGGTCAGGGAACTACCATCCTACATGCTGCAGAGGAACTAAGACGACTTCACAACTAAGGTCCATGCGCTGCAACAAAAGATCTCACCTAGTGCAACAAAGATCCCACATGATGCAACTGTTGCAGGAAAGGAGACCCCCTTCCAGGGCCCGAAAGTGAGCTCTTTTCTAACACTCAGAAATGAATTGCCCAAGGAGACACATGTGCTGACAGAGCAAGAAATTTTATTGGGAAGGTGTGCCCAGGCAGAGAGCAGCAGGGTAAGGGAACCCAGGAGAACTGCTCTGCCATAGGTCTAGCAGTCTTGGGTTTTATGGTGATGGGATTACTTTCCAGTTGTCCTTGGCCAATCATTCTGACTCAGAGTCCTTCCTGGTGGTTTATGCATTTTTCGGCCAAAATGGATGCCACAAGAAGGATTCTGGGAGATGGTTGGACGCATGGTGTCACCTTCTGACCTTTCCAGAACTCTTCTGGTTGGTGGTGGCGTATTAGTCCCATGTTCCTTACCAGGACCTCCTGTTGTAAAGCAACTCACGCCTGGCCAGGGTGGGTGGTTTCACTCAGTGTGCTTCCCCTGACACAACTAATAGCTGACAGAGCGAAATAAATAAATATGAAAAATTGTTTTTTAAATGGGGATAGTTTGTTGTGTTGCTTTTTATATTAGATTCCAATTATTCTAATGATAATATTCAAATAAAAAAAAAGTTGAGAATAAGTTGTAGGGGTAATACCAAGGCTCAGTGCCACTTGATCTCAATGACATGTTCAATTTCTCAATAAACAGTCGTCATAGGAGTCCAGGACTGAGATGAAGTAAAAAAAAAAAAAAAAGTAAAGAAAATTTATCACTTGTGTCAGAAAAAAAATCAAAACCTAGATTTTCTGCTTTTTGGTGATATTCAAAGGTCAACACAAGTTATCCTTATATTATGTGACCAAAAATGATACTTTATGACAAAAAAAAGGAAAAAAAATGAATAAAAAAAATGAGTACTTGTAACTAGGGGTAACTGGCTGCCTGTGATTGCAAACATAAGAAGGGTGCTAAGACATTAATAGTGGTTCCACCTATTTTAGTGAAGTCACTGTTTAGTATCAAGCAGGTGCATCTAGAATAGAGGCAAAAGTTGATTTCATGTGCAGACTCGTGTCTTCTCTGCTCAAAATCCAGCCTCTGAAGTGTGAATTAGAATTAGATGTCCACAAGACATCTAGTTCAGTTCAGTCGCTCAGTCGTGTCCGACTCTTTGCAACACATGAATCGCAGCACGCCAGGCCTCCTTGTCCATCACCAACTCCCGGAGCTTACTCAAACCCACGTCCAACGGGTCGGTGATGCCATCCAACCATCTCATTCTCTGTCGTCCCCTTTTCCTCCTGCCCCCAATCCCTTCCAGCATCAGGGTTTTTTCCAATGAGTCAACTCTTCGCATGAGGTGGCCAAAGTACTGGAGTTTCAGCTTTAGCATCAGTCCTTCCAATGAACAGCCAGGACTGATCTCCTTTAGAATGGATTGGTTGGATCTCCTTGCAGTCCAAGGGACTCTCAAGAGTCTTCTCCAACACCACAGATCAAAAGCATCAATTTTTCGGTGCTCAGCTTTCTTCACAGTCCAACTCTCACAACCATACATGACCACTGGAAAAACCATAGCCTTGACTAGACGGACCTTTGTTGGCAAAGAAATGTGTCTGCTTTTTAATATGCTATCTAGGTTGGTCATAACTTTCCTTCCAAGGAGTGTCTTTTAATTTCACATCTGCAATCACCATCTGCAGTGATATTGGAGCCCCCCAAAATTAAAGTCTGACACTGTTTCCACTGTCTCCCCATCTATTTGCCATGAAATGATGGGACCAGATGCCATGATCTTAGTTTTCTGAATGTTGAGCTTTAAGACAACTTTTTCACTTTCCTCCCTCACTTTCATCAAGAGGCTTTTTAGTTCCTCTTCACTCTCTGCCATAACGGTGGTGTCATCTGCATATCTGAGGTCACTGATATTTCTCCTGGCAATCTTGATTCCAGCTTGTGTTTCTTCCAGCCCAGCATTTCTCATGATCTACTCTGCATATAAGTTAAATAAGCAGGGTGACAATATACAGCCTTGACATACTCCTTTTCCTATTTGGAACCAGTCTGTTGTTCCATGTCCGGTTCTAACTGTTACCTCCTGACCTGTATATAAGTTTCTCAAGAGGCAGGTCAGGTGGTCTGGTATTCCCATCTGTTTCAGAATTTTCCACAGTTTATTGTGATCCACCCATTCGCAGGCTTTGGCATAGTCAATAAAGCAGAAATAGATGTTTTTCTGGAACTCTCTTGCTTTTTCGATGATCCAGCAGATGTTGGCAATTAGATCTCTGGTTCCTCTGCCTTTTCTAAAACCAGACTGAACATCTGGAAGTTCTCGGTTCATGTATTGCTGAAGCCTGCCTTGGAGAATATTGAGCATTACTTTAGTAGCGTGTGAGATGAGTGCATTTGTGCTGTAGTTTGAGTATTCTTTGAGATTGCCTTTCTTAGGGATTGGAATGAAAACTGACCTTTTCCAGTCCTGTGGCCACTGCTGAGTTTTCCAAATTTGCTGGCATATTGAGTGCAGCACTTTCATAGCATCATCTTTCAGGATTTGAAATAGCTCAACTGGAATTCCATCACCTCCACTAGCTTTGTTCATAGTGATGCTCTCTAAGGCCCACTTGACTTCACATTCCAGGATGTCTGGCTCTAGGTGAGTGATCACACCATTGTGATTATCTGGGTGGTGAAGATCTTTTTTGTACAGTTCTTCTGTGTATTCTTGCCACCTCTTCTTAATATCTTCTGCTTCTGTTAGGTCTATACCATTTCTGTCCTTTGTCGAAGCCATCTTTGCATGAAATGTTCCCTTGATATCTCTAATTTTCTTGATCTGATAGACAGAGAGCCTGATGAACTATGGATGGAAGGTCATGACTAAAGGTCTCTACAAGACATCTAAAGAAGTTCTAAATTTGTCATGTTGATAATTTATTTCATTCTCAATCCTCTTAGGAAGACTAGGGAAACTTGTCCTGGCTTCTCATGCAAGAGATTTTATCTTCATGCCCAGGGAGATACAGCACTCAAGATGACAGGGAACTCGTATGGTGAAATAGCTGCATTTGGCTGCCCATCTTTGGCTTCTGATCAAACAAGTCATTGTATTAATATTTCTCATCCATTGTCTTCACGTTTACTTTTCTTTCTAATGAGGCCAACTGACTTGCCAGCAAGGATATAACTCTTTTTTCCAAATCTGAAAAGGATTATATTTTGGTACATGTAATTCATCTTTACCTTCTTTCCTTTCTCCAGTTTATTTTATTTTGGCAGGAGAATTTTCTGCTATTCACACAATCCCACTTCGAAAAATAAATTGAATCAAGAAAATAAAACAAGAGTAACACAGTTTTACTCATTTCACTTTCTCTCCCTTAAATAGCCCTGCTTCCACATGAAGATATTGCTTAATTCCTACACCCTTATCTTGTATTTGCATGCAGACTTTAACACACCATTTTGCTTTTATTGTATAGTCATAGTTAAACTGTTAATTTGTTAAGAAAAAAAATATCTTTCATTGTTGGGGTAGACACTGTTCTAATACTTTAACACAGACATTTACTATTTTCCTTTTTCTCACTATTAAACCTGTGAGGTAGAATTCATTATTCCCGTCTTACAGATGAGGAAATGGAGGATCACGTGGTTAACTAATTTGCTCAACAACAGAGAATTAATACGTCCAGAACTCGGGTTTAAACAGAAGTCCATGTTTCTTAACATCACCAAGCAGCCAGTTTTATTTGAAACATCAGTTAACCCAGTAGCTTTCAGGGAAGACTACAGATGAGACTAAAAGATAGGAGAATGACTTAAATCCTTGCAGTTTTATTTTCTAAACAAGGCTTCAATCTAGCTTCTCTCCATTCCTATCACCATAACTCTCATTCTAATTCCTTCTTAATGGGGCTTTGTTTTTTTTTTTTTTTTTTCTCTCTGTCAAGTTTACTCTTCCCACAGATGCTAGACATATCTTTCAAATGTAAACTGATAGTATTATTCCCTTCCTTAAAATCCTGGGGTAATTTCCCTTTAGCTACACTAGCAGTTTTCAAACTGTTGTTGCAAGCAGGTACTTTAGGGATTCCACAAATCAGTTCAGTTCAGTTCAGTTGCTCAGTCTTGTCCAACTTTTTGTGACTCCAGGGACTGCAGCACACCAGGACTCCCTGTCCATCGCCAACTCCTGGAGTTTACCCAAACTCATGTTCATTGAGTCGGTAATACCATCCAACCAACTCATCCTCTGTCATCCCCTTCTCCTCCCACCTTCAACCTTTCTCAGCATCAGGGTCTTTTCAAATGAATCAGTTCTTCACATCAGGTGGCCAAACCTGATGACAATTTTAGTTTAAAATAGTGTTAATGTTCTATACATTTTAAAAGATCAGATTAGTTGTAGTAAGATTTGTTTTTAACCCCTTGACGTTGGTGCAGGATGAAGGGTCAGGCCATCAAATAGCTGGGTCATGGCGCCTACAAATAAGAGACACTAAAATTGTCCTCATAAGAATGAGGGCATCACACACACTGGCTATGTGATGCCAGTAGTGGAGAAGGAGATGGCAGCCCACTCCAGTATTCTTGCCTGGAAAATCCCATGGACAGAGAAGCCTGACAGGCTACAGTCCATGGGGTCGCAGAGAGTCAGTAATGACTGAGCAACTGAGCACACGTGATGCTAGTATACTTAGATCTCTATGAGACCCTTTACATCAACAGCAAAATGTAAGCATGCTGTTCTTCCTCTAAATTATTTAGTGCTCTAAAACAAAATAAACTCAATCAATAAGTAAAAATCAATTTTCACTGATATGACCTATCTTAAATATTTTACAGCTGGCAAGGCTTACTGCATGACCAAATCTCAGTCCTGCAACAAATTGTCTTAACTGACTCAAATATTCTGAATTATCATTTCTTTTTGATGGGTATGGAGCATTCTTTAATTTTAGATATAGCTGATGTCTAAGGTTTCTAATCCTCCAACTGCAGCACCATAGATGGTCTTAAAATGAAGGTGAGTCTTGGGCTGAATTCTACCACATGTAAAACCATCTGTTAGCAAGAAATGATAAAAACTTGTGCTATCAGAAGTCTCTGCCCTCTTTCCTCACACATTACATAAAACATTCTCTCTCAGTAGATGTGAAAGCATTTTTGCAGCAAAATTCACCTGAAGTTTAGGTTAGGGAGAGGAAATATTTCTCTGATTAATTTGCTACAGTTGGGTCTACCTCTGAATCCTAAGTCCAGGGCTCTGCTCCACAAGGTGTAGGACACTGGGCTCAGTGGATTCTTGAAAAGGTAGAATTCTTAAATATTTCTAATGAAGGGACATATCTTGGAAAGTGTTAAGATACAGAATGCTAATTAACACATCCTGGTACTATATAGAGGTAGTGTTAGCATTTGTGGTAGCCGTATTTGGATTCTGCATTTCTGAATAACAGGCTTTTAATCATAACTAAAAGTGAAATTGTTAACTGGTCTCCTCTGAGATAGAGTGAAAATGAACCTGAACACCAGCCCCACCAGAATGAGTAAGTAGGATCCAAACAATCCATTTGTATAATATGGAAGTGATCTTGAGGTATAGGGCCTAGTGAATATGTAGCATGTTGCCTAATCCTCCAAATATAAATATTGACTAATATCAGAATAAGGGCTGGACAGAGGATGGGAGGCTATCACTAGTCAATTCATAATTAAATGGGAGTTTTCATGGGATATATTATTTTACCTATAAAACTATTTATGTTGAAGTATCTCAAGATAAATTACAAACCATAAAAGACCTTATTTTGTTGTTGTTCAGTTGCTAAGTCATGTCTGACTCTTTGCAACCCCAAGGACTGAAGCACACCAGGCTTTCCTGTCCTTTACCATCTCTCAGAGTTTGCTCAAACTCATGTCCATTTAGTTGAAGATGCCATCCAACCATCTCATCCTCTATCACCCCCTTCTCCTCCTATCCTCAGCCTTTCCCAGAATTAGTGTCTTTTTCAATGAGTCAGCTCTTCACATCAGGTGGCCATAGCCTCAGCATCAGTCCTTCCAATGAATACTCAATATAAGACCTCACTGCCAATAAAATAAAATTCCTGCCAAGATTCCCTGAAGTTGACCGTCCCCATAACCATGAGCTCTAAGCTAAGTGAACTGTTGCCCACTCATCCTTATTTTGATATTTATTTAGTTGGGGAAAATGATATTTATATTTATGGGAACAAGTGGTTAATTTTATTATCTCTAAAATTTAAAAAATCTTTAATATACACTAGGAAAATGTTTGGTTTGGAAAATTATAAAAAAAAATCAAAGAAAATAAGAATAATAGGATAGTAGGAATTTTTTTTTCACATAAGCAACAGAAAAAAATATTTTTTAAAGAAAATTTTAAGAATTATTAGTCACTGTTCTTCATGGATGTGAGCAACAAATGTTATCTGTTAGGGAGGGATGAACAACCTGAAAAATAATTCTAAAAGTTATTCTTGGTGTAAACAAGTTCTTTGTTTTTCATCAAACATAATTGATATGCTGTAGTTTGTAGACCCTTAGGAGAATTGTAGCCTATAAGCTAAAAAAAACATGGACTCAGGAGGCAGGCAGCCTGTATTTGAAATCTGGTTCTGCTCTTTACTTACTGTATGACTCCATTATTTAATATGACTCCATTATTTAATATGTTTCTCAATCCCACATGCATGGAATAGGAATGAGACTAGTCCAGCTGACTCTTGAATAACTCAGGTTTGAACTGCACAGATGCACTTATATACAGATATTTCTCAATAGTAAATGCTACAGTATTACACTGTATGTACTGCATACGCTTGGTTAATCTGTGTGTTTAGAAGAACTGCTATTACAGAGTACTGACTATAAATTATGCTTGCATTAATCCCCTTCCTGTTCAAGGTCAACTGGAATCATTCTATGGGTTGGTGTGAAGATAAAATGACTTGAGTATATAAAGTGATAGGACTATTATTGCCTGGCCCACAATAAGTGATTGAAAGTAAGATTTTTTTCAACATCGAAACTCTATGATATACTCTGATTACTTGCCCTCTCTAGAGATTCCAGAGACTTACAGAATATACAGAAATTTCAAGGAAGAAGTCCTTCTGAAGCTCAGTACCTCTTGGTAATAGCTGGTAGGTAGTTAGAATAACAAAGTCCTAGGGAATTAGCTGTTTTTCTGCCTTTGTGCCAATCTCATGCATTTTTTCTGTTATGGCCAGAGAAAAGGTCACCTAAAGGTAAAAGACTTTTCTGATGATCCAGTGGTGAAGATTTTACCTTCCAATGCAGGAGGTGAAGATTTGATCCCTGGTCCAGGGAGCTAAGCATTCCTTGTGGCCAAAACTCAAGACATAAAACGGAAGAAATATTGTAACAAATTCAGTGAAGACTTTAAAAAAATCATCAACTACGTCTCTCTAATGTCCACTGAATTCCCTAGGATGTTGTGGAAAGAAAGAAGCTGAGACCCTGCCATTCACAGAATACATAATATTCCCATTCCCTTCTGAGTTTCAAGGGAAATTCTCTGGGATCTTGTTCCTTCATCTTTGACGTCTATCTTCTAAACTCTGGGCACAGTCAGCCACCATTGCTCACCCTCCCACTCCAGAGGTTCAAGGGAAAGAGCCTCTTGTTCCCCACTGTCTGAGAGATAGGAATGGGCTCAGGATCTGAGCTCAACTGAAAACACATTCATGCCTGGGTGGGCTGGGAATGACCCATGATAGCTGCTGCTGTGTCCCTCTGTGGAGAGGGTGTCCTGCAGTGTATGAATGCATCCTGGGTGGACTGTCCCTACTGAAAGTGAAGTTTCCATTTTTCCCCATTTTGGAACTTTAAGGTTGTTTTTGTTTCTGTGCATTTTTTAGGCTGGCTTTTCCATCACTTTGTCAATCCTAGGAACCCCCATACTTTTCAATAATTTCTTGCTTTGCTTAAATGTCTAGGTTTGAATTTTCTTACTTGCTAATAAGAATTTTTGGATACAAATAAACACAGTATTTCCGGAACAAAATTTATCTTCCTTCGTCCTTCACCACTGCCATTAACAAATGTTAAGCAAGTTGTTAAAGGTTGTTGATGAAAGACTATGAAATCCTTGACCTGTCCTGGGGGTTCACCTGTAGGACCCATTCCTGTTCATCTTATTAGTCTGTGTTTCCTGTTTGCTAGTATTCAAGCTCTCTCTTTTTCCATCCAGATACCAGAATAATGCTTCTTTTCCCATTTCTGACTATAAAAGTTGTTGAATGACTATTTGCAAGTATTTATCTCTGTGATTTAAGACTTTTTTTGGCTAATATGCAACTAAAAGTAAACTTAGAAATAAATTATATGCCAAGGGTGAGATTTGGGGGGTTCATTGGATTGCCTCATTGTACATGTTGCCTGACTATAAGATTGATGTCACCAAGGACTGAGTGACTAATGCAAGCACACAACTGTAGCTTCTATAATTATGCTAATAAGGTACATGTTTTCATCTTTTTATATATTACATCTCCAGGTAGATGTTATTTGAAGAAAGGGTTGTTCTCCTTTAAAAGATTGAGAAGCAATGCCCTACAGAATATGCTTCAAATTATTTACCATAGGATTATAAGGCCTTCTATGATTGAAGCCCAACCTACTTCTTTGGCCTCACTTCAGTCTACATAATGATTCATTCTCTAAACATTCTGACCACCGCTAAGCTTGTAGTCCTACTTCTTCCTTCCTACACAATGTATTGTTTTTGCCTCATGTTTTCTAATCTGCCTGCAAAGCTGTCTCCTTTCCTGTGAGTTGGTGAAGTCCTGCTATCCCTTAAGACTATTCCTTAGCAGTGCCCTCCCCGACACATTCACTAGGCTGGTTTAGGATCCCTTCAAAGTGGCTTCCTTAAACCACATGGAAAGAAAGCTTCCTCAGTGTGTCCTTACTGGCTTTGCATTGGTTTTCCTGTCTACCCTAATGGAAGGGGGACTCCTTGAAGGCAGAGAAACACAATGCTTGGCCCCTAACAGATACTCTGTAATATTTTGATTTACAATAAGAAACACATATTGGGTTTTCATTCCATTTTTGGCACAAAGCAGCTATGATTTCCTAGGTGATAAGAGCACCAGGAATAGTTTTTGTTCTCTTGCTTGTTGTTTTTGTTTTTCTATTTCTTTTCTTTTAATTGGAGTATAATTGCTTTACAATAATGTGTTGCTGTTGCTGCTAAGTCACTTCATTCGGGTCCGACTTTGTGCAACCCATAGACAGCAGCCCACCAGGCTCCGCCATCCCTGGGATTCTCCAGGCAAGAACATTAGAGTGGGTTGCCATTTCCTTCTCCAATGCGTGCAAATGAAAAATGAAAGTGAAGTTGCTCAGTCGTGTCTGACTCTTTGCAACCCCAGGGACTGCAGCCCACCAGGCTCCTCCATCCATGGGATTTTCCAGGCAAGAGGACTGGAGTGGGTTGCCATTGCCTCTCCACAATAATGTGTTAGTTTATGCTATACAACAAAGTGAATCAGCTATATGTGTGTGTGTGTGTGTGTGTGTGTGTGTGTATCTTATATATATATATATATATATATATATATATATATATATATATATATATATATATATATCTTCTCCCTCTTGGACCTCGTTCCTATGCCCTCATTCCACCCATTTAGGTCATCACAGGGCACCAAGATAAGTTCCCTGTGCTATATAGCAAGTTCCTACTAGCTATCTATTTACACATGGTAGAATATATATGTCAATCCTACTCTCCAAATTTGTCCCACCTTCTCCTTCCCCTACCTGTGTCCACAAATCTTTGCTCTATGCCTGTATCTCTATTCCTGCTCAGCAAATAGGTTCATCTGTACTATTTTTTATAGATTCCACACATATGCATTAACATACCATACTTTTTTTTCTCTTTCTGACTTACTTCACTCTGTATGACAGACTCTCGGTCCATCCACATCGCTACAAATGACCCAATTTCATTCCTTTTTCTGGCTGAGTAATATTCCATTGTATTTATGTACCACATCTTTTTCATCCATTCATCTGTCAGTGGACTCATATTTGGTCTTTGATCCTGGTTGTGGACACAGGACTCCTAAACCTCTTCTAATTTTCTGGGTGATAGAAATATCTTTTTTCTAATGAAATGCCTCTGGGTAGGACCCTGGGTGGCTCCTGGATGAGGCTGTTGTTGTTTAGTCACTAAGTTGTATCTGATTCTTTTGCAACCCCATGGACTGTAGCCTGCCAGGCTCCTCTGTCCATGGGATTTCCCAGGTAAGGATATACTGGAGTGGGTTGCCATTTCCTTCTCTAGGGAATCTTCCCAACCCAGGGTTCAAACCTGCATCTCCTGCATTGGCAGATGAATTCTTTAACTTCTGAGCCACCTGGGAAGGGCTAGTCACCAAGAAGTTCAAACCTTGATTAGAAGCTCAGACCTTTCTTCCCTATCCCCCATTCTTTGAGAAGAAAGAGAGGCTGGAAACAGAGTTAATGATCACTCATATCTACATGATGAAGCCTCCATAAAAGTCCTAATGGTATGGGGTTCAGAGCACTTCCAGGTAGGTGAACATGGGGAGGAGGGGAGAGTGGCACTCTGCTTCACTTCTCACATACCCTATCCTATACATCTCTTGCCTCTGGATGTATATTTGCTCACATGCTCTTATAATGAAAGTAAGTGAAAGTGAAGTCGCTCAGACGTGTCTGACTTTTTGCGACCCCATGGACTGTCGCCTGCCAGGCTCCTCCATCCATGGGATTTTCCAGGCAAGAATACTGGAGTGGGTTGCCATTTCCTTCTCCAGGGATAATAAAGGTAAACATTATACAAACACCTTTTCTGAGTTCTGTGAGACTCTCTAACAAATTAATCGAACCTGAGGAAGGGATGGTGGGAACCTCAGAGTTACAGCTAAACAGTCAGAAGCACAGGTGACAAACAGGTCTTGGATTGGTGTCTAATGAAGGGGACAAGACAGTTTTGTGGGGCTGAGTTCTTAGCCTGTGGAATCTGAGATTATCTCCAAGTAGAGAGTGTCAGAATTGAGTTAAATTGTGGGACACTGGAGTTAGAGCATGGCTCCATGTTAGGGAATTCCCCCTTCCTCCAGATATTGGAATTGGTTCCAGAATACCCTGTTAGATTCCATAAATGTTTACACTTGTCATGACCTTCATGTGTTAAAATAGCTAAAAAGTCAAATTTCTCACTTTGCTGAGTGGCAATGTTTACATGTATAGTTAAAAAAAGAAAGAAAGAAAGAAAGAATTGAGAACATGATTGATAATCTACTTTTCTTGCTTTTTGTCTTCTCAACTGGACTCTGGTTTGAGGGATTTGCAATGACTTCTGCTGATTATTACGCTGAGCTGGGAGATTGCAGATAAGAACTACAGAGCCACTGTGATTCTTTCTCCTTTTTGAACCTGGGTTTCTGTTTGCTTGCTGGTTTTGTTTACTTTGGTACCATTTTTTGTGTGTGCTTGTATGGCAATGGCACCCCACTCCAGTGCTCTTGCCTGGAAAATCCCATGGACGGAGGAGCCTGGTGGGCTGCAGCCCACGGGGTTGCGAAGAGTCGGACACGACTGAGCGACTTCACTTTCACTTTTCACTTTTATGCATTGGAGAAGGAAATGGCAACCCATTCCAGTGTTCTTGCCTGGAGAATCCCAGGGATGGGATCGCACTGAGTCGGACACGACTGAGGTGACTTAGCAGTATATGTATCTGAAAGCTTGTCACATTTAAATTTTATCTTAGTAATTCAAAATTTCTGACAGGATTTGTATCTGTTTGTGTATGTTCCCAAAATGTTCTCCTCAGTTCAGTTCAGTCACTCAGTCATCTCTCACTCTTTGCGACCCCATGAATCTCAGCATGCCAGGCCTCCCTGTCCAGCACCAACTCCCGGAGCTTACTCAAACTCATGTCCATCGAGTCGGTGATGCCATCCAGCCATCTCATCTTCTGTCGTCCCCTTCTCCTCCTGCCCTCAATCTTTCCCAGCATCAGGGTCTTTTGCAATGAGTCAACTCTTCGCATGAGGTGGCCACAGTATTGGAGTTTTAGCTTCAGCATCAGCCCTTCCAATGAACATCCAGGACTGATCTCCTTTAGAATGGACTGGATGGATCTCCTTGCAGTCTAAGGGATGCTCAGGAGTCTTCTCCAAGACCACAGTTCAAAAGCATCAATTTTTTGGTGCTCAGCTTTCTTCACACAACTCTCACATCCTATACATGACCACTGGAAAAACCATAGCCTTGACTAGACGGACTTTCATTGGCAAAGTAATGTCTCTGCTTTTTAATATGCTATCTAGTCTGGTCATAACTTTCCTTCCAAAGAGTAAGCGTCTTTTAATTTCAAGGCTGCAATCACCATCTGCAGGGATTTTGGAGCCCAAAAAAATAAAGTCTGACACTGTTTTCACTGCTTCCCCATCTATTTGCCATGAAGTGATGAGACCAGATGCCATGATCTTAGTTTTCTGAATGTTGACTTTTAAGCCAACTTTTTCACTCTCCTCTTTCACTTTCATCAAGAGGCTTTTTAGTTCCTCTTCACTTTCTGCCATAAGGGTGGTGTCATCTGCATATCTGAGGTCACTGATATTTCTCCCGGCAATCTTGATTCCAGCTTGTGCTTCTTCCAGCCCAGTGTTTTTCATGATGTACTCTGCATATAAGTTAAATAAATAGGGTGACAATATACAGCCTTGATGGACTCCTTTTCCTATTTGGAACCAGTCTGTTGTTCCATGTCCAGTTCTAACTGTTGCTTCCTGACCTGTATATAGGTTTCTCAAGAGGCAGGTCAGGTGGTCTGGTATTCCCATCTCTTTCAGAATTTTCCACAGTTTATTGTGATCCACCCATCCGCAGGCTTTGGCATAGTCAATAAAGCAGAAATAGATGTTTTTCTGGAACTCTCTTGCTTTTTCAATGATCCAACAGATGTTGGCAATTTGATCCCTGGTTCCTCTGCCTTTTCTAAGACCAGCTTGAACATCTCCTCAGTTCTATATATTTGTCATATACAGTTTGCTTGATTATTCATTTCCATTCCTCTTTCTTTCTATATGTTGCTTAATGGGTGTTGGCCAGCTAGATTTACCAAGAAGCACATATTTCATCAATTTTTTATGTATTTTATTTTTTTGCTTTCCCATAATTTTAATACAGTTGATCTTCACAAATTTAGTTTTTAGAAATACATACTTTGTTCTTAAATTGTTACTGAGTTAGGACTCTCTTTAATCTTGCTTTCTACTTCCAAGGATTCTTCTTGCAGCCACATTGCCTCTCTCTCTCTCTCTCTCTCTTTTTTTTTTCTTTAACTTACTCTTGTATTTATCACAGCAATTCCCTTGAATCTGACTGAGAATGCTAATTAGATAAATTTTAAGTTCTCTCTTACATTTTTCAATAATTCTGTTTTCTTTGGTAGATATTCGCTCATTTTAGAGTTTGAAATTGTCATTTCTGGCTGTTATTTTCCTCATGCGCCCAGGATTGTATAATGCCTGCTCTTATTAAAAGGAAAAAGGAAAGTGTAGCTCCTAGTCTGGGTTGCTGATACTGGTTCTTCCAGTGATTCTGTGACCCAAGGATGATTTCTCCAGTAGGGTCTGTGGCCACAAATCTCCGCTTTGTTATGCACTATCTGTGTTTGAGTAAAGCCTGGTATGGTGGTGGTTGTGGCAAGCGCTCAGGATAGAGGATTCAGCACCCAACTATTCTGCATTCAAGTGTTTGATGGAGATCCTGGAGAACTAATTTTTTTTCCCCTTAAAGTGAAAGTCGTTCCGTCTGTGCCTGACTCTTTGCAATCCCATGGACTATTCAGTTCAGTTCAGTTCAGTCGCTCATTCGTGTCCGACTCTTTGTGACTCCATGAATCGCAGCATGCCAGGCCTCCCTATAGAGTCTATGGAATTCTCTAGGCCAGGATACTGGAGTGGGTAGCCTTTCCCTTCTCCAGGGGAATCTTCCTAACCCAAGGATCGAACCCATGTCTTCTGCATTGCAGGTAAATTCTTTACTGGCTGAGCCACAAGGGAAGCCCACGAATACTGGAGTGGGTAGCCTATCCCTTCTCCAGGGGATCTGCCTGACCCAGGAATCCTGCTGTCTCCTGCATTGGACATGGATTCTTTATCAACTGAGCTATCAGGGAAGCCTTTTTTCCTCCCTAAAATTTCAGTTAATTGACTATGCTCTATTTCTTGATTGACTTAATTCCCTAGCTCTTTGTTATGAAAAGGTAATTATGTAGTAAATTCATATGAATAAGAATTATAAAGAGAAATTCTTATAGATAGATCACTGGTACATTTCTTTAGAATCACAATCCATTGATGTTTTAGTAACATCTTTGCATAAGTAACCTGTTCTTTTACTCATTGAAATTTCAAGGTCTTTCTTATATCATATTAAATATCTTAGCTATTTATTCATTTAAAATTTCATTGAATTTGCAGTCTCACTATAGGATATCAAGTTAACCACAACTGACATTTATTTGAAATTCTTTAAAACTATTTAATGGAAGAACTAGAATTTGAAAAATTCCCTTCTACCTGTTCAGGTACACATTTCTGTTTCTTCAGTTAAGATTGTTATATGTGACGCATATTTCTTATTAAAATATCCCTAGGAATTTTATGCCTTGTACTTAGTTTTAATGTAATGTTTTAGTTCATCATGCATTATAACTGGTTAAACATTTTTATTTCATACAATCATTTGCAAGTTCATCTTACATGTTTTTCCTTATTTCTATTAGACTTTCAGGTAACTTAAGCATATTTTTTCACTAAATAAAATGTATTTCAAACACATAATATAACAAGCATCTGTACCCTGATATTTAATCTTATTTATTTTGGTATCTATGAAGTTATACATAAATAACTAAGTAAATAAAGTTAAAATCCTATCCACCAACAACCTCACAGAAGGACTTACCATTTTGAGTAAATGTCTGAGTATTCCATGGCCTAGTCAAGTTGACCCATAAAATCAACCATCACATGGAATCTATTTTTTGTTGCTTTATATTTATCATCATATAACATATGGACATTAATTTAACAACCTCCAGCAGTATGTCATGATTACTATTTGCTAACTGGAAAAAAATTATAAAAATCACTTCAGAATAAAATATTAAAGACAATGAATAAACTTCTACTTCTTAAATTCTTGTTATGTGCCATTTACACTTAATTTTGGTGGTAGGAAAGCTTATCAGGAACATCCTAGTCCATAATGTAGAGTCTGTCAAGATTTCTTTCCTGTGAGTAAGCCTTAATGCATGAGGAAATTTGGGTGCTTTTGGATAAAAACATAGAAAGTGGATGTAGGCAGGTTTGGATTTGACCCCTGACACATTGTCCACTTTAGCCAGTCATCCTTGGGTCTCAGAGAGACACAGTAAATGACTTTTAATGGATAAATGAATTGATATAACTTGGCTTCCTATTTTAAATTATGTTGAAAGTCTTGCAAAAATTAAATGAACTTAAATGTGAATATATAGAGGCCCTGGCAGACAGTAATGGCTCGATAAATGGTAATAATAATTGTAATACTAGTGGTAGCTTTTAATACTCTGAAGCTAACTTTGGCCTTTCAACTTCAAGTGAGAGACTAGAATACCTCTGTTGATTCATGTCTTGCCTAGTGCCACTGAAAGCCTTATTCAAGTGAAGTTAAAAACCACACCTTCAATGTATTCCTATCAAGAAATGTCAAATATTTTAGCACTTAAGAATCTCTTTTGTGATAATGGTAAAAAGACAAGATGATTTATAGCCTGAATCATTTCTGCAACTTACATACATACTTTAAAATTAAATAAGGTTAATTTGGCCCTATGTGTATGTATTTTTATCAGTTTAAAATTTTATGCTTAGAAGTAATTTAGTTAATATAGCAGTTAGCAGAAAGTGTAGTAATAAAACTTTTTATTGTAGAAAATATGTATGTAAAATGAGGTGATCAGATTGATTGCATTTTCTAAGAAGTAAGACTGGGTCGTTTCCTCTAACCCTGCTCCAAACCATTATGAATTCAAATTTTCTGGGGCAATATTTGTCAAATATTTGTCAGAGTAGAAACTGAGAGACTGAATATACAAATGGAGAGCAACCAGACCATATGTAAAAATAGAACACAACCCACAAACTGTAGCAGCTAGTCCAGAAGTAAGTGAAATCAACCCAGAATGGAAGTAATCAATAACTACCAGTTTCCTGAATCTCTGCTTCCACTTCTAATTTACAGCCAACCATTGAAAGCCAACTATGCTCCCCTAATCAATCACTTCAAATGCCTTTCTTCTAGGTCAGAACATGGACATCTTGGGGGCACATTATTCAAAATAACATAACTTCCTTCCCATCCATACTTATAATTCAAGTTTTAATGTCTTGTGTTATCTTTTTTAAAATAATTTATATAGTTTTAAAAATACTTTTCCATGCTCATTTAATTTAATACACAGATACATACATACACATAAACATATATTTTCATACACATATACTGGAAGTTTTTGTTTAGTGAAAATAAATTGTATTATATTCATTTGTCTGCATTTTTCTTTTCTTAATCAAAAAAACCTCATGGAAATCCCTACAAGTTATCTGATTTAGCTCTCATTTGTTTTTGTTTTTTATATTTGCTGTATTACTTTCCATGGGATGGAAGATATTTTATCATTATAGGTTTTTTTATTTAAGGTTATTTTATCATTTATGCAATCATTCCTTTACTGATAGTTATCACTTTTGTTTTCAGTTATACATTAATTATTTTTGTCATATGTACAATCTGCAATAAACATCGACTTACAAAGAAAAAAAACAAAAAGAATGCCCTTCTAATTTAGCCCACCTCCAGCTTCTGCATGCCAACAAACTCCAATTAAGGCAAACTTGAAACATTTCTTCCCACTATAAAATTTTCTCACTCCTCCACCTGCCTTTTGAGCCTCTGACAAGCACAAGTGGTAGTGATTGACTCTTTTGCAAGCTCTGAATAAAGCCTTCACTTGTTTTCATTTAATAAGCTTTATTTATTTCCACGGAAAAGAGGAAGAAACTTAATTTCATATAAAGGATTATATAAAATCATTTCATACAAAGAATTCATATAATCATTTGATATAAAGGACTTCAAACAGTGAATAATATTGAAGATTTGTATGTGTCATGTTAATTAGTTACTACTATGTGATTTTGTTTACTTTAGGTTTATGATGCCCTGGTTGTTTTATTGCTATCCTTTCAACTACATTATCTTGACTCTGTAATAGCTGGAGTGGCAAGTTTATGAGCTGTTTAGTTCTCAACCACTGTTAGCAGTAAAGTTAAGTATTACAATAATAATCTCAAAGATAGCTTTTTACTGTAAGGCATAGATCGTGATAATTTTTACCTAGAGCAGTTAATGTTTAATGGATACTTTCAACAGCTGGCCATGTTAGTTTTTAGAAAGCTTTTGAAGAAAAAAGGGACTTAAAGGTGTATGACTGCCTAGATATCAAAGACCTTCTTAAACTGTGAGAAGTATGTTTAAAATTACTCCTTAACTAATGAAATGACTAGCTTACTTGTAAACATTGATAGTATAATTGAAATTGTTGTTGTGCTTAAGTAAAACAGAGCTTCCCTGATAGCTCAGTTGGTAAAGAACCTGCCTACAATGCACGAGACCTCAGTTCAATTCCTGGGTCGGGAAGATCAGCTGGAGAAGGGGTAAGCTACCCACTCCAGTATTCTTGGGCTTCCCTCCTGGTTCAGCTGGTAAAGAATCCATCTGCAATGCAGGAGACCTGAGTTGGGAAGAGCCCCTGGAGAAGGGAAAGGCTACCCACTCCTGCGTTCTGACCTGGATAGTTCCATGAACTGTATAGTCCATGGGGTCACGAAGAGTCAGACACAACTGAGAGACTTTCACGTTAAGTAAAACACTGAGTTAATTTTAAATTGAATGGAAGCTCTTGATAAAGGCAATGAAAATATGAAATCCATGATGGCTATTGCTATGATTGAACTGTGGCCCGCACAGAAGCGTGCCGGTTGCGACGGCCCGCGCAGAAGCATGGCCTTCAGGAGCTAGCTACCCCTCGCCCAAGGTCAGGGGTGGCTACCGAGAGCGCCAGGCTGCGACAGCGCAGGAGCGGCGGCCGAGAGGCGCTTCCCCACGTCCGAGGTCAGGGGCCCCGCCCGAGAGGAGCTACCCCACCTCCAAGGAGCGGCTGCTGCGGGGGCGCAGGAGGTCCAAGAGGAGCTACTCCACGTTCAAGGTCAGGAGGGGCGGCCGTGAGAAGATACCCCTCGTCCAAGGTAAGGACCAGTGGCTGCGCTTTGCTGGAGCAGCCTGAAGAGATACACCACGTGCAAGGTAAGAGAAACCCAAGTAAGACGGTAGGTGTTGCGAGAGGGCATCAGAGGGCAGACACACTAAAACCATAATCACAGAAAACTAGCCAATCTGATCACAGGACCACAGTCCTGTCTGACTCAATGGAAGTAAGCCATGCCGTGTGGGGCCACCCAAGACGGCCAGGTCATGGTGGAGAGGTCTGACAGAATGTGGTCCACTGGAGAAGGGAATGGCAAACCACTTCAGTATTCTTGCCTTGAGGATCCCATGAACAGTATGAGAAGGCAAAATGATAGGATACTGAAAGAGGAACTCCCCAGGTCGGTAGGTGCCTAATATGCTACTGGAGATCAGTGGATAAATAACTCTAGAAAGAATGAAGGGATGGAAACAAAGCAAAAACAATACCCAGTTGTGGTTATGACTGGTGATAGAAGCAAGATCCGATGCTGTAAAGAGCAATATTGCACAGGAACCTGGAATGTTAGGTTCATGGATCAAGGCAAATTGGAAGTGGTCAAACAGGAGATGGCAAGAGTGAATGTCGACATTCTAGGAATAAGCGAACTAAAACGGACTGGAATGGGTGAATTTAACTCAGATGACCATTATATCTCCTACTGTGGGCAGGAATCCCTTAGAAGAAATGGAGTAGCCATCATAGTCAACAAAAGAGTGCGAAATGCAGTACTTGGATGCAGTCTCAAAAATGACAGAATGATCTCTGTTCATTTCCAAGGCAAACCATTCAATATCACGGTAATCCAAGCCTATGCCCCAACCAGTAATGCTGAAGAAGCTGAAGTTTAATGGGTCTATGAAGACCTAAAAGACCTTTTAGAATTAACACCAAAAAAAGATGTTCTTTTCATTATAGGGGACTGGAATGCAAAGTAGGAAGTCAAGAAACACCTGGAGTAACAGGCAAATTTGGCCTTGGAGTACAGAATGAAGCAGGGCAAAGGCTATTAGAGTTTTGCCATGAGATGCACTGGTCATAGCAAACATCCTCTTCCAACAACACAAGAGAAGACTCTACACATGGACATGACCAGATGGTCAACACCAAAATCAGATTGATTACATTCTTTGCAGCCAGAGATGGAGAAGTTCTATATAGTCAGAAAAAACAAGACTGGGAGCTGACTGTGGCTCAGATCATGAACTCCTTATTGCCAAATTCAGATTTAAACTGAAGAAAGTAGGGATAACCACTAGACCATTCAGGTATGACCTAAATCAAATCCCTTATGACTATACAGTGAAAGTGAGAAATAGATTTAAGGGACTAGATCTGATAGACAGAGTGCCTTATCAACTATGGACGGAGGTTCGTGACATTGTACAGGAGACAGGGATCAAGACCATCCCCATGGAAAAGAAATGCAAAAAGGCAAAATGGTTGTCTGATGAGGCCTTACAAATAGCTGTGAAACGAAGAGAAGCAAAAAGCAAAGGAGAAATGGAAAGATATTCCCATTTGAATGCAGAGTTCCAAAGAGAGAGATAAGAAAGCCTTGCTCAGTGATCAATGCAAAGAAATAGAGGAAAACAAGAGAATGGCAAAGACTAGAGATCTCTTCAAGAAAATTAGAGATACCAAGGGAACATTTCTTGCAAAAATGGGCTCAATAAACGACAGAAATAGTATGAACGTAAGAGAAGCAGAAGATATTAAGAAGAGGTGGCAAGAATACACAGAAGAACTGTACAAAAAAGATCTTTACAACCCAGATAATCACAATGGTGTGATCACTCACCTAGAGCCAGACATCCTGGAATGTGAAGTCAAGTGGCCTTAGAAAGCATCACTACGAACAAAGCTAGTGGATGTGATGGAATTCCAGTTGAGCTATTTCAAATCCTGAAAGATGATGTTGTGAAAGTGCTGCACTCAATATGCCAGCAATTTTGGAAAACTCAGCAGTGGCCATAGGACTGGAAAAGGTCAGTTTTCATTCCAATCCCTAAGAAAGGCAATCTCAAAGAACGCTCAAACTACCACACAATTGCACTCATCTCACACACTAGTAATGTTTAAAATTCTCCAAGCCAGGCTTCAGCAATACGTGAACCTAGAACTTCCAGATGTTCAATCTGGTTTTAGAAAAGGCAGAGGAACCAGAGATCAAATTGCCAACATCCACTGGATCATTGAAAAAGCAAGAGAGTTCCAAAAAAAAACATCTATTTCTGCTTTATTGACTATGCCAAAGCCTTTGACTGTGTGGATCACAATAAACTGTGGAAAATTCTGAAAGAGACGGGAATACCAGACCACCTGACCTGCCTCTTGAGAAACCTGTATGCAAGTCAGGAAGCACCAGTTAGAACTGGACATGGAACAACAGACTGGTTCCAAATAGGAAAAGGAGTACGTCAAGGTTGTATATTGTCACCCTGCTTATTTAAGTTATATCATGAGAAACGCTGGGCTGGAAGAAGCACAAGCTGGAATCAAGATTGCCGGAAGAAATATCAGTGACCTCAGATATGCAGATGACACCACCGTTATGGCAGAGAGTGAAGAGGAACTAAAACGCCTCTTGATAAAAGTGAAAGAGGAGAGTGAAAAAGTTGGCTTAAAGCTTAACTTTCAGAAAACTAAGATCATGGCTTCTGGTCCCATCACCTCATGGGAAATAGATAGGGAGACAGTGGAAACAATGTCTGACTTTATTTTGGGGGGGCTCCAAAATTACTGCAGATGGTGACTGCAGTCATGAAATTAAAAGACGCTTACTCCTTGGAAGGAAAGTTATGACCAACCTAGATAGCATATTAAAAAGCAGAGACATTACTTTGCCAACAAAGGTCCATCTAGTCAAGGCTATGGTTTTTCCAGTGGTCATGTATGGATGAGAGAGTTGGACTGTGAAGAAAGCTGAGTGCCGAAGAATTGATGCTTTTGAACTATGGTGTTGGAGAAGACTCTTGAGAGTCCCTTGGACTGCAAGGAGATCCATCCAGTCCATCCTAAAGGAGATCAGTCCTGTGTGTTCGTTGGAAGGACTGATGCTGAAGCGAATCTCCAATACTTTGGCCACCTCATGCGAAGAGTTGACTCATTGGAGAAGACCGTGATGCTGAGAGGGATTGGGGGCAGGAAGAGAAGGGTCGACAGAGGATGAGATGGCTGGATGGCATCACCGACTCAATGAGCATGAGTTTGAGTAACCTCCGGGAGTTTGTGATGGACAGGAAGGCCTGGCGTGCTGAGATTCATGGGGTCGCAAAGAGTTTGACACCTCTGAGCGACTGAACTCAACTGAACTATCACTCCCAAGTTCATGTGTTGAGGCTCTAACCCACAGTGTGAAGGCATTTAGAGATGTGACCTTGAGAAGTAATTATGTTTAGATGACGTCATAAGGATGGAGCAACCATGATGAGATTACTACTTTTTTTTTTTTTTTTTTTGGAATTTTTTTTTTTTTTTCATTTATTTCTATTAGTTAGAGGCTAATTACCCTACAATACTGTAGTGGGTTTTGTCATACATTGACATGAATCAGCCATGGATGTACATGTCCAAGGCCATACCACCCTGAACACGCCTGATCTCATCTGATCTCGGAAGCTAAGCAGGGTCGGGCCTGGTTAGTACTTGGATGGGAGATTACTACTTTTATAAGAAGGTAAAGAGACCAGAACTCTCTTCATACAGTGAGAAGGGCAAGGAAGAGAGCCCTCTCTGGGGAGCAAAATTGGCTGACATGTTGACCTTGAAATTCCCAGGCTCCAGAACTGTGAGAAATAAATTCCTGTTGCTTTGGCCACCCGATCTATGTTTTTTGTTTTTGTTTTTTATGTCAGCCTTGGTTGACCAACACATGTTTCAAAAATTTACCAAATTATCCAGTTATTTCAAATGTTCTGATTTTGACATTCTAATGAATGTTTCAGTTTTCATCCAATAAACTACTTTATTGAATTTTTATGACTGCCTTTTCTTTTGCCTTAAGAGCAAACTCCTGCTAAAATTATTCAGTTTAATCAGGCTGGTTAAATTTAGATATTGAAATGCCTGAAAATATGAATCTTACCAGATATTGTATGAATTAAGTTCAATATAAAGTATTAACAATCATGATTTCATAATGAGAAGTTTCAGCAGAGTAGATGTTTTCTTTAATAATTAAGGCATTTAAGGCAAAGTTGTTTTATCATTTACAGTTTTTTTTTTCTATTTTATAGGTTTTAGTATGATGTATTCTTCTTTCTGTACCATTATAAAAAATGTTCATTTTTTATTTTGTTCCAAGAGTCATCAGGTACTGTCATTGCTCACTTTCTAAGTAGGTAAGATTATGTTAGTATGGTTTCTGTAATTTATTTCCATTTTCATGTCTTTTGTGATGAAAACATAATACACATTTCTTTCTCTTGAATATACATTATATGTGCATGTGTGTGTGTATGTTTGACATTGTTGATTATCCAGCTGCTTTCCTCCATTTTATTTATTTACACTAATAAATCTGTTTCTTTACACTTTTCCCCTCTATCTTAAAATTGTTTTGAAAGCGCTGAACAGCTTGTATTCATTTTTCCTGAAGCTCTTATTTCATTGATAATCATCAGCTCATAATTACTGTGCCTGCTTATAATTACACTCACGTTTCCCTGTTGTACTTGGGGACAAGTCTCCAGCCACTACTCCTTTACCAGGACTGTGACCCTGCTCTCCAGCACCATTCTCCACATGCTGTGCTATCTAAACTTACTCACTGTCCTTTATTACCACAATCTGAAAGAGACATTCTTTTTTTTCCTTTTGTCTCTCTTCAATACACCTCAACTTAGAATTTTCATTAGGATAGTTTATGGAGAACAGTGTGGAGATTCCTTAAAAAACTGGAAATACAACTGCCATATGACCCAGCAATCCCACTCCTGGGCATACACACCAAGGAAACCAGATCTGAAAGAGACACGTGCACCCCAATGCTCATCGCAGCACTGTTTATAATAGCCAGGACATGGAAGCAACCTAGATGCCCATCAGCAGATGAATGGATAAGGAAGCTGTGGTACATATACACCATGGAATATTACTCAGCCATTAAAAAGAATTCATTTGAATCAGTTCTAATGAGATGGATGAAACTGGAGCCCATTATACAGAGTGAAGTAATCCAGAAAGATAAACACCAATATAGTATACTAATGCATATATATGGAATTTAATACTTTTAATCTCAGATTCTATATTTTCCCTTCAATGGCAAGAATTACTCTTCAATTTTTATAATTTATATTCATTTGATTTCCAGGATTTTTCCTTAATTCTGAGTAACTTTCTGATCATTTTATTGCATTCCTAGTGTTTTATCAATGCCCATCATATAATATATATATATATATGAAATATGAGATACATATAAACTATATACAGCAAATATTAGATTCATCCCACTCCACCTTCTTCTAAAGAAAAGAAGATTGTTCTTCATTTCTTACTTTCCCACCTCTGATTGTTTTTTCCCTTAATACAATGTTATTGGTTAGATAAGGAACAAGACAGTGTGTTTCCTAAAGTGTAACACATCCACATATGTCTTGCCTCCTTCCCCCAACCCCCAGTCCATAATGGAATGATCGGGCTACAGTTCTTACTCCTCAATATCCTGTAGGTGGTTTTCATCTACTTTCTCATCATCAGTGTGACAGATAACTTGCTTGTGGCTGGTCTGATCTTCTTTTCCTTTTTAGGTAATATGTTTCTTCTCTGGAAGCTTGCGAGAGTTTTCTCCTTTTCTTTGAAGTTCTGGAATTTCTCTAAGCTTTTTAAAAAATCATTAACTTTGCCTGGTTGTTAAATGAATAATTTTCATCTGTCGACTTGGCTCTTTTTTTCAGCTCAAGTTAGATACATGCTTGTCCTCTATCTGTTTTGGCCCTTCCCTCCAGAACTCCTACAACTTTTGTACCATGCATGAAACTCCCCAGATGCTATGATTCATGGCCTGGTCTATCACTTCTATATGAATTGATCGGTTTTAGTGCTTAATCCAAGTGAACATTTTCCCCTCTCTATTAGCTTGCTCAGTCATATTAGATGCATCACTGTGGTTTATTCATGCAGAACACCATTCTTCTGGGTTACCTTCAGAGGAAATAGCCACATTTGTGGCAGAATTAACAGTATTCTATACTTAGGGGCCAGTAGTTTATTATTGATAGTTGGTTCTAACTTTAATTAAAACTTCCAATGTTGTGGTGGTATATAAGTGTATACTTTTATTTGGGCGTCGAGGGTAACTCAGCAGTCAAGAATCCACCGGCCTCGTAGGAGACACAGGTTCAGTCCCTGGGTCAGGAAGATCCCCTGGAGAGAAGGAAATGGCAACCCACTCCAGTATTTCTACCTGGTACATTCCATAGACAGAGGAGCCTGACGGGCTACAGTCCATGGGGTAGCAAAAGTTAGACATAACTTAGTAACTAAAAAACCACCACTCTTTTATTTATGTATTTTTCATTATAGGAAGAAAGATATACTTCATATATCTTTATTTATTGGTTTCCAGAGTTAAGACTATTCATCATCAGAGAACTAGTTCATTTTTTTCCTTCCATGACGGCTTTGCCTATCCACATTGCTTTCTTCTCTAAATATCTCTAGCTTTCATTCCCTTTTCCTTTAGCTTTACAGCTTGAAGACTTAATTTAGTTTACTGCCATAAACAATGCCTGCCACAGAGTAGTAACTTAATACATATTCACTTACTGAACAAATAAATAAATGAATTCATGCTCATGTACATATATTCAATGTAAGAGAAAATATGGAATATTTATATATATCTATCACAACATCTAGTGCCATATGATACTCTTAATAAATAAGCAAAAAAGCAATATAGAATATTTTATAAGAAGCAGATAGTGACTGATCACTAGGAGTGTTTTAGTTCTACTTCTATCAGTTTATTTCTATGATTTTACTAAAATACCATTGGCCAAATGTATAGAAAAAATATGTTGAAACCATCTAAGATCAGATACTGTGTCTTACTCATCTGTATTATGGCTAGATCCTACTCAGGGTAGGTTTCTAAGGAGCTAAGTATTACAGTGCATGAGAATAACCCAGAGGCCCTGTTAGATGAAGATTCTTTCCCCTCTTCATAAAAGTCTAATTCAAAAGATATGAGGTGGATCTCAAATACTTGCATGTTTAAAAAGCACCCCAGGTGATTATGATATAGCTGCTGCTGCTGCTGCTAAGTCACTTCAGTCGTGTCCAACTCTGTGCAACCCCATGGACTGCAGCCCACCAGGCTCCCCTGTCCCTGGGCTTCTCAAGGCAAGAACACTGGAGTGGGTTGCCCTTAGGATATAACTAGGTCACCCAAAATCAACACTTAGAGACACACTGGTTAAATGCTTCAATAATATTTGTTGAAATGAATTCACTCATTTAAAGAGCTTCACCATTTTGTAATGTGTTATTCTTAAAGAAATGAGCTAACAATTTCTCCCCTTAAAAGAGATTTTTAATATATAATTTCTCTATATATGAAGATATAAATCTGACTGAAATGTCCAAGTGAAATATGTCAGGCAACCAATGTTGAGGATTGTTATTTAGAACTGTAAAGGAAAAAGAGCAATATGAAATGTTCAGAAGAGACAAATCCATTGAGTCAGAAAGTAGATGAGTGGTTTCCAGAGACTGGAAGAAGGGAGAAATGGAGAGTGACTATAAATGAAGATTTAATCTTGGGGAATGAAAATGTTTTGAAATTAGATAGTGATCACAATTCTGTGAATTTACTAAAAACCACTCACTTGTACACTTTAAAAGGATGAGTTTAATGGTATTTGAGTTACAATTCACATACTATACTGTATATACTCAATAATGCTGTTATTACAAAATAAAATTACTAAGTCTAGTAAATTTATAAAGATTAATAAATAAGATGGAAGAACAAATGAACAACTGTGCACTTACATCTAGTTCTTTTTAGTTTTAAGGATGAGACCTTTGCGGAAGATATTCTTTTTTTTTTTTGGAAGATATTCTTATAAAGAACTCTCTTGGCTCTGAAGGGAAATTTTTATTCCAGTCTGATTGTGGAGGCTTCTTAACAAGCTGTTAGTAGAGCTCAAATATTAAATGAGACTATGAACATTGTGATCAGAAGGAAGAACTGCATTTATCATGTAAATAAGCCAGTTGTGCTTTGCATACATGCACACACACACACACACACACACACACACACACACAATGTCATGTATTATTGTGTTCCCATGGTTCTATAGAGAAATACAGAAACAGAAAAATCCTATCCAGTTTAACTGTGCAAAGATAAAAACTAGTTTTTTAAAACTATACTATTTCCTTTTGATTCATCTGATTTCTATCTAGTCTTTTAAAGTCTAAAAATCTACTTTCCTTTCTTGCCATGCCCTTTGCATTAACCAAAAGATTCAGAAGCCCATAACTTTTATCTTGACAATGAGTGGCAGAAAGAGCGGAAAGGAAGGATGTTTTCAAGCAAGGATTGAGTAAAGTTGAGAGTTTTCCTTTGTTATCAGGCCTCTTCATTGACAAGGAGTTTTGTTTTGTTTTGTTTTTTTCTTCCTTTTTTGTGAATTTGAGAGAAAGCAACTGTAGAGAATGGGCTAGGCATTCCTTGAGATTTATTTCTTTCAAAACTGATAATAAATGTTCAAAAGATGACAGAAGTCAACCAAGATTATGAGTGACAGAGACATGCTAGTTTTTTTTTTTTTAAGTTTGTTCAGTTATTTTTTTCCTTTTGTAAAGATGAGACTAATGTCTTCTGAGCTCTTTACATGACTGAGGTGAAACCAGAAATATCAAGAGTTATTAAATAATCAACATATTTGGATAGGAAGAACAACATATATAATATTTATCTTATTCACCATTATAATTTTACTTTAAGATCATATATTTTTTCAAGTGATCACATCAATATAGTAAATTGAATTTGTAGATTCCACAAACCACTTCAGTTAAATTAATCTCCAAACCTCGAACACTGACATTCTGATACTGTTTGAAATTTCCAGCTTAATTAAATAAGCCTTCCAAATTAAGAGGTTAATTTCCTTGCTTCATTTGATACTTTTTACACAAACATATATAGCTTATCATTTAACTTTCAAAATATTTAAAAGAGGGTTTCCCAGATGGCTCAGGGGTAAAGAATCCACCTGCCAATGCATGAGATGCAGGACACACGGGTTGCATCACCAGGTCAGAAAGACACCCTGGGAGTGGAAATGGCCACCCACTCCAGTGTTCTTGCCTGAAAAACCATGTGGACTGAGGAGCCTAGTGGGCTACAGTCCATGGGGTTGTGAAGAGTTGAACATGATCTAGTGACTGAACAGCAACAACATATTTAAATTAAACCCTCTAGTCCATATTTATTCCAAGGTTTCTATAGCCTATCACAGTTTCTATTGCTATACAACAGAGCAAAAATTATTAACCTGTTTCACTGTTTGGTCATGAAGAACAGATAGTAACTTTGACTGCCAAACACCCCACAGATAGAAGCTGCTAAAGACAGCCTTGATGATACAGGTTATAGCTTCCAACTTAGATAATACACTCTCTGTGCTGAATAAATGCCCATGTTCTTATTTATAATTATACTCAATTCCAATTAGCAACATTTTTAATACCCATCTGGATTCACTGGAGATTTGATTCAATGTTCTATTCTTAAATTATCAGCAGTAACTTCAAACTAAACAAAAACACAGACTGAGTAGAAAACTCATTACCAAAACTAAATTTTGCACTGGTCTTGTATAGTGTTTCCCCAGTCATCAGATAATCCTTGTGCACATCTTCTCTCTCTTCCAAGGTAATTACCCAGCTGCTTCCACATTTTTTTTTATTCAAAATGACAGAAATGGCATTTTAAAAGCTATACATTGCTATAGTTTCTATATACGGTACACTTACAAAAAAGGAGTAAAATATACACTGTAGTCTGGTCTGGGAACCATTGTTTACTTTTAGATCCTGCACACAAAAAAGAAATGGGTGGAGTTTGCCCTTCTATCATTTATAGTCTGAGTGTGCTAAGAAAGACTCCCTTGACCCAGAGATAGGAGAGAGCTAGATTCATACACTATATGTTTCAGTTTTCACATTCATTGATAGCATATAATGGGTATACAGAAGTGACAAATGTTAGTCATTTGTTGAATGATGCTTATTTTTATGTTTACAGTCTAATAGCAAGGTCTCAGCAAATTTACACATAGAGTATTAGGAGCAGGCACACACTTTATTTTCTTAAAATTAGTAAAAGTTTTGAGGGCACTAGCTAGAACAACAGCCTTTGATTCACTGGCTACCCAAGGGAGGAGTTCAATGGGGTTGACTCTGGGATACTTACTATATTTAGTCATCTCTGAAACCTACATGTAATTGCTTTGGCATGTAAACCCTGATTTTTTGGTCAAAAGATGTACTACTTTTTTGGAATAAATGTACCTGATGGTTTAGCCATTTTATTAGTTTCACCAGGAAGAAGCTAACCCTAAGAAAATTTGCTTTAATGATGTACAATTTAAAAAAGGTTTTAAGAAGGAGGATAAGGCAATTTGAAGGAAAGTAATTCTGGTGTTTTGTTGTCTAAAACAAAAAAATGTTAAGGAAACTACTTGATAATATTTGTGAATTGTTCTGATAACTCTAAGTTATACCTACACAACACATCAGAAAGTTTTATTTATAATCTTTATTACCCTCACCCTTCTCAATCCTCCCCTCTGCTGAGGAAGCTAAGCCCAGGAAACTTTTTCTCAGACTTACCTGCCAGCAGTATTCCACATAGATTTTATTAACAAGAGGCATTTGGCATTTGAACAAGATGTAAAGAAGGAAGATAAAGGGAAGCTTTTAATCTCTGGTCTCTATGTGGTGTCTGATTAAAGTAATCAATCCTCTTCTGGAGTCCAAAGCATCACATAATGTGTGAAACAAGAGAGTGAGGAGGCTTCTCTTCTCGAATACTTACGTCACACCAGTAACGTATTTTCAGAAAGTCTGAGCTTAGGTTCTGAATAGATGGTTACACTTGTTTTCTGTGAGATCCTTGAAAATTCAAGTGAAGTAGGAAGGAACCTCTAGAATTGCCTAAAATATTCAGAATTTTACAAGTGGCCCTGAGGGAATCTGACCTACCTTGAACTGATACTATCTCAGGAAATGAAAATATAGCTGGAATCTTAATTAAAGATGACTTCTGACAACTGTGCATAAGCAAGAGATAATTTCAGTTTTTTATAACAGAAACTGTAAAAGTAGAGTGGCAACATTTTTGTTTGAGACTGTCCCTTAAAGCTTTGCTACTTGAGGGGATCAGGCATGCTACCCTGAAGTATGCCATACTGGAATATGGATTACTGTGAGCTGAAGTCAATTGAGAATTGACAGATTCAGGAAGAAGTCTCCTTGTGTCTTCCTTTATCTGACTAAATGCAGAAACTTCTGAGAAATAAAGACTGCCATAAATCCCCTCTCCAGTGGAAGACAGCGCTGAGATGACTCTGTACAAACAAAACAAACAACCTTTGAAAAACACCTTATCTTCCATTGATTTCCTCATATATTTACCTTCCCACAACTTATTGTTCCTAGAAGGCCAAGCCCCCTTTCTTTTGTTTAGTCACTTCTTCAAAATTTATCACTCTTTGTTGAAATGGTATATAAGCTCTCATGTCTAACCATTTCTTTGAACTTTCACTTCTTTTCTGTGAAAATATGTAGAAATATTAACAACAGTGAAGTTTGTATGCTTTTCTCCTACTAATCTTTTGTCAATTTTATTTGTAGACTTCAGTAACTAAATGGTATAGATGAAATTAAATTAAATTAATTAAATTGTATTCCAAAATGGTATAGAAGATTCTTTTCTTTTCATACATTACCTTCATAGAGAAAAGTGACTAATAATATTTTTCCCTTTTGCAAGAGAAAAATTATAAGATGAGACATAGTGATTTTCAGGCTTTTGTTGGACTTAGGAATAAAATTATTCATGAAATGCAGTGGGTGGGGGTGCTTATCTTCTTAAGTCTTTAGATAATTGACTCAAGAATCCAATCTTGATGCTATAATCTTTATTTCATAAATTGTCATTTCCATTAACAGACTTTTATGGATTAGGGTAAAGGCATGGCTGCCAATGGCTTACTTATTCTGCTATTGCAATTCAGTGCAAGGTTTAATATAGTGGTAGAAGGGGAATACTGTTGGAAATATTTTTGATGCCAACTCAGATGTGATTTGCAACTTTAATGTTCATTATTTAACATAGTTTATATGTCTTATTTTATTGTTTTTCTTGCAAAACATAATTTATAGTCAATTACAATTACCAATCAACTTTGAAAACACAAATCAACCAAAATTTGCATAATGACTGAGTGGATTTTTCCCTTAGGATATTTAAACTTAAAGCTTTCTATGCTTATTGTTGTCTAACAGGTAGAAGTAAGCATTACCTGCTTAAATACTCCCGTTTTCACTACTTTTTTCATTCCTACAAATTCTAATCTGAAGCTTCAGCATTGATACTTTCCCTCACAGCCAAAATAAAACAAAGAAAGTCGGGGGGGGGGGGGGTGGGAATGTAACAGTGCTTCACAGACAATAGAACTTCAATAACTACTTAACTGTTTATCATTAGTATAACATTTATCTTATTTTAAAGTTGGGGATGTATCATCACTTTTTAAATTTTGCAGCATCCTTTAGTGGTTGGATGTAGTAGATACTCCAACATTTTTTTTTTCAACATTTATTTTAAATTGAAATAAATTGGTGATGCTAGTGGTAAAGAACCTGTCTGCCAAAGCCAGAGACATAAGAGACTTGGGTTTGATACCAGGGTGGGGAAGATGCCCTGGAGGAGGGCATGGCAACCCACTCCAGTATTCTTGCTGGAGAATCCCATGGACAGAGGAGCCTGGTGGGCTACAATCTATGGGGTTGCACAGAGCCAGACATGACTAAAGGGACTTAGCATGGCACAGTACATAATTTCTTTAGCTGAGTTCATTCTATCTTATTACTTAAGAAGCATTCAATGTTTAGATGAATATGTCCTTTTTGTTAATTTGCAGTTTTATGTCTATTTTTCTTCCTTTTCTTCATTGGAATGTACTGCTACGTTAATGGGAAAAACTGCTGATTTTTAAGGATGAGAGATCTTTTTGTATGTACATTATTTGGTTGAAAATACTTTATATAGTAACAACTAAATAAAAATGGATAAGATAATGCTATTAACCACATCCACATTACCCTAGGGCCTTCAATAAATTGCATTTCAATTGTTTCACTCTATTTGTAAGAAGACTGTCTGAAAGAATTTTAAGAACTTGATCTGGAGTCTGTTCAAGAAAAAACTCTAATTTCAAATATTGTGCCACCTCTTGCATTTATGTTTAAATGCCCAGAATGTGTGGCCATCTGTGGATTTTTGGTGTTCAAGGATAGTTGGTTCGGGGAAATGGAGAGGTAAACTGTTCTGGTTAGGACTATAATGATTTGGAGCTGGTAGTTAGCATAAAGGGAGAGATGAAGAAGAGTGTAAGTACATGAGAACCAAGAAAAGAGAAAATTCCCATAGCAGCACATAGCCAGTGAGATTGAAAACAATGAACTGCTTGAGGTCAGGGGGTATGTCTTATTCATCTCCTTATCTTTATCGCCTAACCAAATTCTGTCACTGCCTAGGACCTAAGTAAATGTTTGTTGAATTAAGTTAATTTAAGTAGCTTAATTCATTCATCCCATGACTCTATTAGGTCAGGAATATTTCCTGTTTACATATGATGATATCAAGGCTCAAAAATTTAATAACAGGCAGAACTGGGAGGAACTGGGATTTGAATGCAGTCTTCAAGAATCCAGAATAGATAATATTTCCACTATACCATGATTTTTTCAGAATATGTTTTCAGTCCCATGATAGTGAAAATGAAAGTTACTAAGTCGTGTCTGACTCTTTGCGACCCCATGCACTGTATAGTCCATGGAATTCTCCAGACCAGAATACCGGAGTGAGTGGCCTATTCCTTTTCTACGGGATCTTCCTGACCCAGGAATCAAACCAGGGTCTCCTGCATTGCAGGTGGATTCTTTACCAACTGAGCTATCAGGGAAGCCTCAGTCTTATGATAAGGTTGACAGACAGAAGGGTCCTATGGTTACAGATTTTTGGGATATCCAATATGCAGTGCTGCCTCTCCTGCAACTTCATAAAGTGTATTAAAATCTCTGATAAAACTTTTAGTTAAGCAATTGTTCTAACTTTCTGTCAGCATTTCTCAAAGGTGGTTTGTTGCAGTCTTCCTCTCTTTTTTTGCATAATTAATTTTTTGATTTATTTTATATTAGAGTACAGTTGATTTACAATGTTGCATCAGTTTCATGTATACAGCAAAGTGATTCAATTAAACATATACATATATCCATTCTTTTTCAGATTCTTTTCCTATATAGGTTATTGAGTTCCCTATGCTATGTAGTAGGTTTTTTTTTTTTTTGATTGTCTGTTCTGTATATAATAATATGGATATGTTAATCCCAATTCCCTGATAGTTCAGTTGGTAGAGAATCTGCCTGTGTTGCAGGAGACACTGGTTCGATTCCTGGGTTAGAAAGATCTGTTGGAGAAGGGATAAGCTACCCACTTCAGTATTCTGACCTGGAGAATTCCATGGACTACACAGTCCATGGGGTTGCAAAGAGTTCAGACACGACTGTGGGACTTTAAATTTCCTTTGGGCTTCCCAGTTGATAAAGAGTCTGCCTGCAATGTGGGAGAGCTGGGTCCAATCCCTGGGTCACGAAGATCACGTGGAGAAGGAAATAGCCACCCATTCCAGTATTCTTGCCTAGAGAATCATATGGACAGAGGAGCCTGGTTGGCTACATACAATCCATGGGGTCACAAAGAGTGGGACACGACTGAGTGACTAACACTTAGAGGCTTCTCTGGTGGCTCAGATCGTTAAGAATCCACCTGAAATACAGGGGAACTGGGTTTGATCCCTGGGTTGGGAAGATCCCTTGGAGAAGGGAAAGGCTACCCACTCCAGCATTGTAGCCTGATTCCATGGACTGTATAGTCCATGGGGTCACAGAGTTGAACACAACTCAGTGACTTTCACTTTCAATTTTCATATCTTCTTCTTTTTTTTTTTTAAGTGGTAATATGTTTATTTTTTGGCTGTGCTGGGTCTTTGTTGCTGTGCATGCACTTTCTCTAGTTGTGATGAGCAGGAGCTACTCTCTAGTGTTGTTCAGCTTCTCTTGTGGCAGAGTGCTGGCTCTAGAGGGTGCAGACTTCAGTAGTTGTAGCTCATAGACTTAGTTGCTCTGCAGCACATGAAATATTCCTGGAGTATGGAGGGAACCCGATTTCCCTGCATTGGCAGCAGATTCTTAACCATGGGACCACCATGGAAGTCCCTTCATATCTCTTTTCAATGGGGCTTTTTTTTTTTTGGGGGGAAGGGTAGGGGAAAATAACAGGAGATGTTTGTTAACTATCCTTGATAGTAAAAGAAAGTATAACACTAGCTAAAAGCATGATGAAATGTCCTAGTCACTACATTTTGGTAAAAATGTATTTTAGCTTACAGGAAGATATTAAGAGTATAAACTAATGACTTGTAACATTTTGGTACTTGTGAAGGTATTTATACAGAATTTCATTAGCTATGTACATCTATATTTCCTAGAATAATAGGACCTAAAATGGGAAACATGCATTTTCCACATCTACCATTTCCCCCAAATGAAATGAATAGTGTTTTAAAATTGCCCAAATATTTGTCACTTAATTATATTATAAATTTGACACTTAGAATTGCAAAATTCTTTGCCATTTATGGAGTTTATTATGTATTACATCATGCATTACTGCTTCCTGTCTTTATTTAAAGTTCAAACAGACTCAACTCTAGATGAAGTTATAAATAATGCAGGCTTTAAAGGATATGGTTCCAAGTGAATTAACTGATTCTTAAGTAAACAGACAAGCTGTAAAAACTGTACCTTATAAATGACTGGTTTCCCAGGAAGTTGTTAAACTAAAATATTCTCTTTTCTAGATAAGATATTTGGTAATCACAGGCATATATCCCCATTATTGATAAAGCTTCGTAGAGAGAAATAAGCAAGATATACTGGTAGTAAAATGTTAATATAGCCCACTTAATGTTTACATCAAACAAAGTCACGATGTTTTGTTAAAACTCATTTGGAATAAGACAGCTTATATTAACAGAGATTAAGCAAACCAGAAAATGTGTATTAGCATTCTGGCATTTTCATTGCACCATATATAAATTTTTCTGAAAAAAAAAAATAATAATAACCTATCATCTTTTGTAAAACCTTTCCAGATTAGAAAGGAAAATGCAACTCACTTTAAAGGAGGGCATGTTATTTTCTTAATAAAATTTATTCATTGATTCCTTAAATATGTACATTAAATGTTTATATGTGTATAATTGCTCTATCATAGGAACTGAGAAGTAAAAATGAGAAATGAATAAATACATTGATTGAACACCTATTACTTGTCAGGTTAATGTCAAAGAAGGAAAACAGCTTCCTCTACTCATCCAAGGTTCTTTCAGCTAGTCTGAGAATCAAATTGTCATGAGATGGATTAACATAAAATCAAATTTAACTTTGTACATATGTAGGTTTCATAAGAAAACGAACCTTAAGGGCAAGTTAGGCAATCAAGGCTTTTATACTACCTGAGAGGAAAAGGGGTTACGAATTTGGGTCCCCAACAGGAGGAAAATGATTTATAGGAAGATGGGATAAAGAAATGTTGGGTAAATAAATGTTTTCCATGCTCTGCAGAGACAACTGGACACAGTTGTCCAGACACAACTGGACTTCGATGGAAGCAGCCTTGCTAAGAGCCCCCAGTCTACCACATCTAACTCACATTCCTTGTAGTTAGCTCCGCTGAAAACTCTCTTCCTGGGACTGGAGCCCTATCTAAATTATTTAAGGCAGTTCAGAGTGCTTAGTCACTCCAGTTATGTCTGACTCTCTGCCACTCCATGGACCATGACCCGCCAGGCTCCTCTGTCCATGGGATTCTCCAGGCAAGAATACTGGAGTGGGTTGCCATTTCATTCTTCAGAGAGAAAGTTTGAAGTGAGTGAAGTGAGTGAAGTGCGTGAAGTGAAGTTGCTCAGTCATGTGCGAATCTTTGCGACCCCACGGACTGTAGCCTACCAGGCTCCTCCCTCCATGGGATTTTCCAGGCAAGAGTACTGGAGTGGGTTGCCATTGCCTTCTCCAGTAGTTCAGAGGAGGAGGTAAAAGGTCTTCATGAGCCTTTTGTTTCTTTAAAAAAAAAGAAAAAGTAAAGCCTAATATAAATCTCATGCCAAAGAGACATTTTAACAAATTTTGCTCTCCTACTTTTGTGATGGATGCAAAGAGTCATATTGGAAACTATCCAAGAGGCTTGGTTACAGGATAGTGCCCTACATGTTACAAATTCAATAGATTATTTTGATAATAATACATGAAAAGGTGAAGGCAACACATTATGTTGTGCTCTAACAACCTAACAATGCAAATAATAATTATTAAGGAATTCAGGATACTGAGCTACCAAAGTGAATTGGAATGAAGGAGAAAACCTCAGATAGAAGTGGGGCTTTACTTGGATTTCAAAGGGGAGAAGATTTTTTTTTTAATAGGCAATAAGAAAAAACATTAGAAGTCTAGGACTAAGACTTAAAACAAAATCATTCAGAGATACAAGTAAAGGTGGAACACTGGAATCATGGGAGAGAGCCAAGATGTTTGCCAATTTGATAGGACAGAATGATATTGAAATGAAAAACTGAGATTGTCAATATAGATTAGAGAAGTGTTTTTAGAGGAAGTTAAATGAGGGGTAGGGGAAATCTAGTAGGATATATTATGAATTTTAGCTCCTGAGCATTTTAAACCTATTTCCTTTCATTAAGAAATTCTCTGTAAGCTAGACTAGAGTTTGATGAAGCCCTGGACAATGAAGAGATTTGAAAAGCTGTTCTGGAAATTCAGGACTGATGTAAATGGAGGCCTGGTGTAAGAAATGACAAGGTAGTGTATAATATAAAAATATATATATATATTTATATAATATAAAAATCTGAAAATGTTACAGACGTGGGATAGGAGAATACTTGGAACATGCTTATGAAATTGCTGTTGTTTAGTCACTAAGTTTTGTCTGACTCTTTTGCAACCCTGTGAGCTATAGACAGCCAGGCTCCTCTATCCATGGGTTTCCAGGTAAGAATACTAGAGTGGGCTGCCATTTACTTCTCTAAGGAATCTGCCCTACAGAGGAATCGAACCCATGTCTCCTGAGTTGGCAGGTGGATTCTTTACCACTGAGACACCAGAGAAGCCCCACTTGTGGAATTAAATCAGTAGTAATTTGGATATGAACCAACACTCTGACCTGGTAATTTTGCTACTGGTTAGGTACTACATGGAAACTATTATCATGTGCACAAAGAGAATGTTTATATTGACATTATCTATAGTTACAAAAATATCAAAAGCACCAATGGTCTATTAATTAGAAAATTAATACACCCAGTTTGGCAAATTCATATGATGAATCGTATACAGCAGTGATATTGAATGAATTCTAGCTGCACATTCTAACAGTCTTGAATATGCAACAATGGACTGAATGAAATTCAATGAAAAAAATGTTAGTGAAGAATACAAATGCTTATATTTATTAAGGCCTGAGAATAAGTGAAACTAAGCAATATCTTGTTTAGAAACACAAATCTAGGGAGGAAAGAAATTTTTTAAAAAAGTGAATGACAAATATAGAAGTCACAATATTGGTTACCTTTGGTGGATAGAGAAGATGAAAAAACTGGGGAGAAGCACTGTTAAGGCATTAACAATATCTCTAGTGTTCTGTTTTTTATATAGTGGCTTTATAATAAATACTCTTTTATATATGCATATATAAAATACATATGTAATTCTTTTATTTATGTCAAATATTTCATGAAACCTAAACCATGAAACATAAAATAGTTCCAACAAGGCTTGATAAAAAGCTACAACTTTGGAGTAACTCCTGAGTTTTAGGCCTGGTTCCATGTATGGATTTAAATCATTGATAGTCATAGAAAATTTGAATTTTGAGATGGAACATTCTTTTGAGTATGGGATGATGACATAATCGTTTGTTTTTTGCAAAATGAATTAAAGTAAGGGAAAATAATTAATTAAATAGCATAGTTCTGTGGTCTCCAAACTTTTGGGTACCAGGGACCAGTTTCCTTGAAGAGAGTTTTTCAACCAATGGGATGTTGGGGCTCTGATTTGGGGATGATTCAAGCACATTACATTTACTGTGCACTTTGTTTCTATTTTTATTGTATCAGCTCCACCTCTGATCATCAGGCATTGGATCTCAGAGGTTGGGGACCTCTGGCACAGTTCACATTGTTAGTCATAAGTTTCAGGTTGTATTTAGAAAATTTGTGAAGATTTAACAAAATCACACACACACACACAAAAAAAAAAAAAAAACAAAAAAACTGATAGAATGCCATGAGAACTTATGAGTTAGTGGTTCCTGAGAAGTGTGACAGGTACCTCTTCCTCCTCCCTGCACTTTGAACAGATGGCATCTTTATCTCTTTTCTATTTCAGTTTTTCTGAAGCCTGCTCTGTCTAAGCTAATTTGATCCCTTCCCTCTGATTACCTGTCTTCTAATTTGATCTATTATATTATCATTCCCAGGTTATTTCAAATTTGTGTTTGACTGGTTACTTGCATGCGACAACAGCTCTAACAAAGAAGAATATGTCTGTTTCATTTGCAATGGAGCACTTATATAAAAGCATCGGGTATAGATATTTCTGAATATTACTTTATGAATGATTGGCTGAGGACTGGAACCAACCAGTACTTGAGAGGAAAGAGACAACTTTTCAATTCTATACATCATTGAGGGCAAGTCTAGACTAATTACCTGAAGGCTGGTATTTTTCTCAGTGAATAGGTGAGCCTTTGTATTATGGATGATCTAAGACACATTGGTCTCAAGGAACTGGACACCAGCCACACCAGCCACATCCAATTTCTTTCTTGCATGTTGTACCCCTTGTGGTCCGAGGCTAGAGGTATGTTTTATGGGATTCTTAAGGAACAATTGAGACACTCACAGTATTCCTTTGCCACAATTTCAACAGTATTAGTATATAGCTGCTACTTTCTTTTTTTGTTTTCAGTTATGGGATTGGAATATTGAATTCTAAACTGCCTCACACTGAGCTTTTTTCATCCCTAAATACACACGCATTCTTACCTTCCCAAGCCCGAAGGCCAAGTCAGTCATTCAGCAAGGCCCCAGACTGTGACAAACCATTAATTTGTACCTACACTGGGGCCTCAGTGTCCACAGTTCCAAGTACCAAGCCCTTAATTCCCTTAAAAGTAGCAAATTCACTTTCCAAATAAAAACACAGACCACGTTACTGCCATTATATTTTCCCCTAGGTGTTTTTCAGAGAAAAACATCAGCGTTTGGGGAATTAGTTTGGACTTGTTCTCTGGGATCTGTGGAAGTTAACAGTTATCCCCTTGCCCCCAGCATTACAGGGTCTGCACCTTACAGTCTTCATTCAGCTGGCTGCTTGCTCTCCTACCAGTGAAATTTCTTTACCTGCTACCCAAACTTGCAAAATCTGAAGGCTCAGATTCACAAAGGAAAGAGTCAGACACGACTGAGTGACTGAACTCACTCACTCAAGGAACAGAGGTACTGACACCTTATGTTGTTGATGTTCAGTCACCAAATCTTTCTGATTCTTCGCAGCCCCGTGGACTATAGCATGCCAGGCTTCCCTGTCCCTCACCATCACCCAGAGCTTGCCCAAGTTCATGTCCATTGAATTTGTGATGCCATCCAACCATCTCTTCTTCTTGTGTCCCCTTCTCCTTCTGACCTCAGTCTTTCCCAGCATCAGGGGCTTTTCCAATGAGTTGGCTCTTCACATCAGGTAGCCAAAGAATTGGAGCTTCAGCTTCAGCATCAGTCCTTCAAATGAGTATTCAGAGTTGACAACTTATACTATTATAGTAAATAAACTTCATGACTAGAAATATGGGGTCAACTTTTTTAAACTCAGTATGGACCTTGAATATGACCATATACTTCACAATAAATTGTTTTATTTAACCTTCCCATGCTGTAGAGATGAGGATCTGTACTTATAAAGTGGAACTCCAAACATCTTAAAAAATAGAGCACTGTTATTCAGTGATGACGGTGTAGTGAAACATTTCATTCTAGTTCTTTCCTTCATTCACTTGTTTTTTCAAATATCCAAACCTATACACAAAGAATGGGTTGTATGATTCCCCTAGGCTTTCCAGTCTAGGGAGATAAGGAGCTTTAAAGCTATTTGCTCTACTTAATTTTGTTAACAATTAGAAAACGACTTTCACTCATGTGTACATTAGACAGTACAAAACTGCAGTGCAAGCAACTTGTTTTGGTGTTAAAGTGACACTAGTTATTATTTTTCCAACTTACTGAAATATACATATATACATGAATCCTTGGACAGAGTAGTCTGGCAGGCTACAGTCTATGGGGTCACAAAAGAGTCAGACATGACTTAGTGACCAAACAGCAACAACAATACATAAGATGAATAAGCACAAGAATTTAGTGTATAGCCCAGGGGGTTATAGTTAATATCTTATAATAACCATTAATGGAATATGATCTCCAAAAAAATGAATCATTGTGATGTACACCTAAAACTAACAAAAAGTTGTAAATCAACTGTATTTTTTTTTAAAAAGCTACAAGCAATAAAGCTTTGCTACCCTAATATATCTCTTTGGCATATTTATTATTTTGACCTAAAAACTATCAAGACCGAGAAGACTCGGAAAGAAACATTGACCTTCTCCCTAACTGCCTAAAAGGGGCCTCCCAGGTGGTGCAGTGGCATAGAATCCACCTACAAATGCAGGAGCTGCAAGAGCCAGGGGTTCCATCCCTGGAATTCCCCAAAAGGAAATGGCAATCCACTCCAGTATTCTTGCCTGGAAAAATCAATGGACAGAAGAGCCTGGCAGGCTACAGTCCGTGGGTTCAAAAAGGATCAGACATAACTGAGCAACTGAGCACATGGCACTACTGCCTACAAGAATGGAGAGAGAAGATCTATCCCAGGAAAGGGGCTCTCGTTGTACATAACTCTCATATATGCCAACCGAGGTAGACAGGGAGAAACCCAGCAATATCTGTTTGTTCAAATTCCACTCTGAGTCCCATTATCTTTGCATGAATCAGCAAATGTTTGTTTACCAAATATTTGCTTTTCCATCTCCATGTCCATTGCCTTTCTCCCTTTTGAAGTCCCAAAACACTACCCCTAACATCCTTTTCTGTCTTTAGCTGAAAACCTTATTTAAGGTGAGGGTTTCAGCCATTTTGTTAAGTTAACTCACGTATATGTGTTATTAAACTTTGTTTGATTTTCTTTTTAGTTTAACTCTTAGAACAGTCAGAAAAACCTAGAGAGGTAGAGGAAAATGTCTTTCCCCCGAGATTTTCATTTTTCCTTTATTTTTATGGCTTGTTTCTTGGTAACTAATGTTTTACCCCAGGATATTATGACTATTCTACAGGTGAGGAAATGGAATTGTGTAGAGGTTAACTAATATGTCCAAAGCTTGCATAATAAAATTACAATTTGAGTTATTATTCAAAGGCAGGTCTGTAAGCTTCAGAGTTTGAGTTCTTATCCAATATATTATGTAACAGTCAGTCAATAAAACTTTGTTTAATTTAAGTGAATTTTTCTACCTGAGAATCAAAGTGTCAAATTATAAGCTGAAAGGATTAATGAAGTTAATTCAGAATTTAAGAGAATGGAAGAATGATTATAAGGAAATTTGAATCCCTTAGAAAACGCTGGAATGTGTTATTTGTGCACATAGGGTATGGTATGTATATGTGTCTTTGTACTTTGCGGTCCACAATGTTCAAATAGCTTTTTTCAGTAAATATTATAAGAGGCAATGATGAAAGTGTAAGCAACCAGCCAAAAACAATTCTGTGCTCCATAATTACAAAAGGTGAAGAAGCCAAATTACTTTGAAATGAGAATAGTCACATCTTTTAAATCTGTTCTCACAGATCCCAAGTGGACTAATAATCTGCCTGATTTCTTTCTTTTACACTAAAACAACTGATGAAATGATGGAAAATTATGTATAATATAGCAGGTGTTTCTTGTTTTTTGTTTGGGCATGATACTCATGGAAAAAATTTATGAAATGAAAATAACATGGAAATAACATGGGGAGTGCTTTCTCCTGTAATTAACGGCACTATTTTCACTAAGGTGTTGTAGTTGTTTGAATCACATACTAAAAAACAAATGGCTGGGAATAAACTAATATTAAAGTATGTGTTTTAAAATGTGTGACTTGATGAAAACAATGCATTTATGTTTCTTCATTTACTTGACATTTTCTTTCTGCTTTGGAGTTTCTGTTTTCAGCATTCCAGTTCATCTTAATCTTTCCGTGATAATCATATTCTCCTATGCCAAAAACACATATTTCTACCTTTCCCCAAACCATACATATGCTCTCCTGCTAATACACATGAACATATGCATTGAGGCACACAAACACACACAGAGACATGTACATCTACAAAAATAAACAAGCAGATATACATACATTCACACTTAGAGTAGAAAAATTGCCTTGATATAAATGTGATTTATAATTGTTTTTCAACAGGTTCATATTTCACAAGTATCAACAAGCAAAGAGAAAAGAAGGGTTTACAATAAATAACTTCAAAATATTTCTGTTCATCCATATACATTTTTGATAAAAATTTGACACATATACAAAAAAACCTAAATGAAACCAAAATGTAGGTTTTATGAATTATTATAAAGGGGATATTTCTATAAACTCAACCAAAGAAATAGAACCCCCAAAATTTTGATTCTTGAGGGAAATGACACCCCACTCCAGTATTCTTGCCTGGAAAATCCCATGGATGGAGGAGCCTGGTAGGCTACAGTCCATGGTGTCACAAAGAGTCGGACACGACTGAGCGACTTCACTTTCTACTTTCTTTTTGTCCTTTCAGATAGCAATGATCTTGAAATATCTTTATACTTTTACTATCTATGGATGTGAGCAAAACAATGATAGTTTAGTCCATTTTTGAAGTTTTTGTTTGTGTACTCATATATAACCCTTCTGTCTATCTCGTTTACCACAGTTTAACATTTGAATGATTCATCCATATTGTTGCATTGTTTCATTTTCATTTGTATAGTAATTGACTCTATACAAAACTATAATTTATATACTCATCCTTCTTGTTTTGAGCAATTAAATTGCTTCTATTTTTAAACTCTTATACCTGTGAACATTTTTGAGCTTTTCCCTTAGAATTCCTGTCCATAAATTCCTCTGGGTAAATAACAAGAATGTTATTAATCAACCATGAACAGTGTTACCATATAAGTTATTGTAGGTGTTCTAAAACCAGCCACATTATACAATTTTATTTTATTGTATTTTTAATATTTATTTACTTATTAGGCTGTATCGAGTCTTCATTGCAGCATTCAAACTCTTAGTTTGGGCATGTGGGATCTAGTTCCCTGACCAGGAGTTGAACCCAGGCCCCCAACATTGGGAGCACAGAGTCTTAGCCACTGGACCATCAGGGAAGTCCCTATAAATTTTAAATTGGTATTTAATGACTAACAAATATGTTGATTGGACAGTTAAATAGTCCTAAACTGAAAATGCTTTTTAGAAATAAAATTGTATCCAAAAAATAGAGATAAGATCTGTATGCAATGAATAAAATTGGAAAATATTTTATATATTTTATTTATGCATTTAAAAAATAACAAAATAACTTTAGATTTAGATATAATCACTTTTATGAATCAGTTGATTAATCAATTTCCAGGTACATGTTGTATTTTTAAAATATCTTAATATTTTCAAACTTCTTTCATAAAATTGCCATATGTGTTCTTTAAAATTATCTTTTGTGGGCTAATTAATCTTAATTTTCCACTCTTTTCTGTAACTGAAAAAATATTCTCTCTATAGGAGTTAACATAAATCTATACTCAGAGCAAATTTTGCTCACTGGAGAATATTTTATGTTAATTTTTTTCAATATTTTAGCCTATATATTTTGACTCATATTATTTTTTGGTTTCCACTAAGAGTACTTTCCTCCTTCAAATAATTTCATGAGAAAATACATTCGTGAAATAAATTGTTTTGTTCATGATATAATTTTGCAGACCTTCTTAATTTCATTCCATTCTGATGACAAATGCACTTATTCTGTTAAAAATAGAACTCTCCCGGAAACAACAAATAACACACAAAGGGATTCCCATAAGGATAACAGCTGATCTATCAATAGAAACCCTCCAGGCCAGAAGGGAATGGCAGGACGTACTGAAAGTAATGAAAGAGAATAACCTACAACCTAGATTACTGTATCCAGAAAGGATCTCATTCAGAAATGAAGGAGAATTCAAAAGCTTTACAGATAAGCAAAAGCTGAGAGAATTCAGCACCACCAAACCAGCTCTTCAACAAATGCTAAAGGATCTTCTCTAGACAGGAAATGCAGAAAGGTTGTATAAACGTGAACCCAAAACAACAAAGTAAATGGCAACGGGACCACACCTATCAATAATTAACTTAAATGTAAATGGGTTGAATGCCCCAACCAAAAGACAAAGATTGGCTGAATGGATACAAAAACAAGACCCCTATATATGCTGTCTACAAGAGACCCGCCTCAAAGCAAGAGACACATACAGACTAAAAGTGAAGGGCTGGAAAAAAAATATTTCACACAAACGGAGACCAAAAGAAAGCAGGAGTCGCAATACTCATATCAGATAAAATAGACTTTAAAATAAAGGATGTGAAAAGAGACAAAGAAGGACACTACATAATGATCAAAGGATCAATCCAAGAAGAAGATATAACAATTATAAATATATATGCACCCACATAGGAGCACCGCAATATGTACGGCAAACACTAACGAGTATGAAAGAGGAAATTAATAGTAACACAATAATAGTGAGAGACTTTAATACCCCACTCACAACTATGGATAGATCAACTAAACAGAAAATTAACAAGGAAACACAAACCTTAAATGACACAATGGACCAGCTAGACCTAATTGATATCTATAGGACATTTCACCCCAAAACAATCAACTTCACCTTTTTCTCAAGTGCACACGGAACCTTCTCCAGAATAGATCACATCCTGGGCCATAAATCTGGTCTTGGAAAATTCAAAAAAATTGAAATCATTCCAGTCATGTTTTCTGACCACAGTGCAGTAAGATTACATCTCAATTACAGGAAAAAAATTGTTAAAAATTCAAACATATGGAGGCTAAATAACACGCTTCTGAATAACCAACAAATCATAGAAGAAATCAAAAAAGAAATCAAAATATGCATAGAAATGAATGAAAATGAAAACACAACAACCCAAAACCTATGGGACACTGTAAAAGCAGTGCTAAGGGGAAGGTTCATAGCATTACAGGCTTACATCAAGAAACAAGAAAAAAGCCAAATAAATAACCTAACTCTACACCTAAAGCAATTAGAGAAGGAAGAAATGAAGAACCCCAGGGTTAGCAGAAGGAAAGAAATCTTAAAAATCAGGGCAGAAATAAATGCAATAGAAACTAAAGAGACCATAGCAAAAATCAACAAAGCTAAAAGCTGGTTTTTTGAAAAAATAAACAAAATTGACAAACCATTAGCAAGACTCATTAAGAAACAAAGAGAGAAGAACCAAATTGACAAAATTAGAAATGAAAATGGAGAGATCACAACAGACAACACTGAAATACAAAGGATCATAAGAGACTACTACCAGCGGCTCTATGCCAATAAAATGAACAACTTGGATGAAATGGACAAATTCTTAGAAAAATATAACTTTCCAAAACTGAACCAGGAAGAAATAGAAGATCTTAACAGACCCATCACAAGCAAGGAAATCGAAACTATAATCAAAAATCTTCCAGCAAACAAAAGCCCAGGACCAGATGGCTTCACAGCTGAATTCTGCCAAAAATTTAGAGAAGAGCTAACACCTGTCTTACTCAAACTCTTCCAGAAAATTGCAGATGAAGGTAAGCTTCCAAACTCATTCTATGAGGCCACCATCACCCTAATTCCAAAACCAGACAAAGATGCCACAAAAAAAGAAAACTACAGGCCAATATCACTGATGAACATAGATGCAAAAATCCTTAACAAAATTTTAGCAAACAGAATCCAACAACATATTAAAAAAATCATACACCATGACCAAGTGGGCTTTATCCCAGGAATGCAAGGATTCTTTAATATCCGCAAATCAATCAATGTAATACACCACATTAACAAATTGAAAGATAAAAACCATATGATTATCTCAATAGATGCAGAGAAAGCCTTTGACAAAATTCAACACTCATTTATGATTAAAACTCTCCAAAAAGCAGGAATAGAAGGAATATACCTCAACATAATAAAAGCTATATATGACAAACCCACAGCAAGCATCACCCTCAATGGTGAAAACTTGAAAGCATTTCCCCTGAAATCAGGAACAAGACAAGGATGCCCACTCTCACCACTACTATTCAACATAGTGTTGGAAGTTTTGGCCACAGCAATCAGAGCAGAAAAAGAAGTAAAAGGAATCCAGATAGGAAAAGAAGAAGTAAAACTCTCACTGTTTGCAGATGACATGATTCTCTACATAGAAAACCCTAAAGACTCTACCAGAAAATTACTAGAGCTAATCAATGAATATAGTAAAGTTGCAGGATATAAAATTAACACACAGAAATCCCTTGCATTCCTATATACTAACAGTGAAAAACAGAAAGAGAAATTAAGGAAACAATACCATTCACCATTGCAACAAAAAGAATAAAATACTTAGGAGTATATCTACCTAAAGAAACAAAAGACCTATACATAGAAAACTATAAAACACTGATGAAAGAAATCAAAGAGGACACAAACAGATGGAGAAACATACCGTGTTCATGGATTGGAAGAATCAATATTGTCAAAATGGCTATTCTACCCAAAGCAATCTATAGATTCAATGCAATCCCTATCAAGCTACCAATGGTATTTTTCACAGAACTAGACCAAAGAATTTCACAATTTGTATGGAAATACAAAAAACCTCGAATAGCCAAAGTAATCTTGAGAAAGAAGAATGGAACTGGAGGAATCAACCTGCCTGACTTCAGACTATACTACAAAGCCACAGTCATCAAGACAGTATGGTACTGGCACAAAGACAGAAATATAGATCAATGGAACAGAATAGAAAGCCCAGAGATAAATCCACGAACCTATGGACACCTTATCTTTGACAAAGGAGGCAAGGATATACAGTGGAAAAAAGACAACCTCTTTAACAAGTGGTGCTGGGAAAACTGGTCAACCACTTGTAAAAGAATGAAACTAGAACACTTTCTAACACCATACACAAAAATAAACTCAAAATGGATTAAAGATCTAAATGTAAGACCAGAAACTATAAAACTCCTAGAGGAGAACATAGGCAAAACACTCTCCGACATAAATCACAGCAAGATCCTCTATGACCCACCCCCCAGAATATTGGAACTAAAAGCAAAACTAAACAAATGGGACCTAATGAAACTTAAAAGCTTTTGCACTACAAAGGAAACTATAAGCAAGGTGAAAAGACAGCCCTCAGATTGGGAGAAAATAATAGCAATGAAGCAACAGACAAAGGATTAATCTCAAAAATATACAAGCAACTCTTGAAGCTCAATTCCAGAAAAATAAATGACCCAATCAAAACATGGGCCAAAGAACTAAACAGACATTTCTCCAAAGAAGACATACAGATGGCTAACAAACACATGAAAAGATGCTCAACCTCACTCATTATTAGAGAAATGCAAATCAAAACCACAATGAGGTACCATTACACGCCAGTCAGGATGGCTGCTATCCAAAAGTCTACAAGCAATAAATGCTGGAGAGGGTGTGGTGAAAAGGGAACCCTCTTACACTGTTGGTGGGAATGCAAACTAGTACAGCCGCTATGGAGAACAGTGTGGAGATTTCTTAAAAAACTGGAAATAGAACTGCCATATGACCCAGCAATCCCACTTCTGGGCATACACACTGAGGAAACCAGATCTGAAAGAGACACATGCACCCCAATGTTCATTGCAGCACTGTTTATAATAGCCAGGACATGGAAGCAACCAAGATGCCCATCAGCAGATGAATGGATAAGGAAGCTCTGGTACATATACACCATGGAATATTACTCAGCCATTAAAAAGAATTCATTTGAATCAGTCCTAATGAGATGGATGAAACTGGAGCCAATTATGCAGAGTGAAGTAAGCCAGAAAGATAAAGACCATTACTGCCGGGCCTGCCGGCTAGATGAACAGGTCGAGGACGCAATCACCACAGCACCTGAGAAATAAAAGACTAAGAAAGATGGGGTTGAGAGGGACGGAGTCAGCTTGTGACTGATTCCGACAACTTTATTGAGGGGTAACATACATATATATACTAACAGGATTCACCAAATTTTAGATCAAAGACTTGCATACGTGCAGAACTGCAGACACTAGTTTTAGCTCAGGAGTTTTATCTTAACTCCAGCAGAGCATGGCACCAGGGTCTTACAATCAGGTAAAGACTACCTAGACATAAGCCATTCACAGGAGCCCGATAATCTTATCAGAGTCAGGAAGATGGGCAAATGGTGGCTGCAGCGATTTCCTTGAGGGAGGTGAGAAAGGCCAATTTGCACTTTAACAAATCAGGGGTGGCGGGACAGAGAGGGACCTCTTAGATCTCTCTCAGGGCCGAGAAGGGGCCTGAGCAGTCAGGCCGGCTCCCCGCAATTACAGCATACTAACACATATATATGGAATTTAGAAAGATGATAATGATAACCCTATATGCAAAACAGAAAAAGAGACACAGAAATACAGAACAGACTTTTGAACTCTGTGGGAAAAGGTGAGGGTGGGATGTTTCAAAAGAACAGCATGTGTACTATTTATGGTGAAACAGATCACCAGCCCAGGTGGGATGCATGAGACAAGTGCTCGGGCCTGGTGCACTGGGAAGACCCAGAGGAATCGGGTGGAGAGGGAGGTGGGAGGGGCGATCGGGATGGGGAATACGTGTAAATCTATGGCTGATTCATATCAATGTATGACAAAACCCACTGAAATATTGTGAAGTAATTAGCCTCCAACTAATAATAAAAAAATAAATTAATTAATTAAAAAAAAAAAAAAATAGAACTCTCCCGAAAACTGTCCTTCTGCAAGTCAAAATCTTATAGAAAAGAATTATCTACTTTAGAAATTAAATTATATTTAATTTGTTCAGTTTCTCTCTTGACCTTGTAATGCATTTTTTAAAAACCTTTAAAAAAAGGCTTCAATTGGTTTTAATACTATATTTATTAAAAAATTTGATTAACTATTTTTACTGGTATTAGTAAAACAAAGGTTATCCAACTTTGGATCTCTCAGGTGGCACTAGAGGTAAAGAACCCATTTGCCAGTGCAACAGCCATTAGAGACATGGGTTCAATCCCTGGGTCAGGAAGATTCCCCTGGAGGAGGGCGTGGTAACCCACTCCAGTATTCTTACCTGGAGAATCCCTTGGGCAAAGGGGATTCTCTTAGCTTCGCAAAGAGTTGGACACAACTGAAGAGATAAGTCTTCATGCACACATGCCTAACATTAGAAAACCCATTTAGAAAAAAATTCAGTACAATTGTAATATGCTTATATTGATTTACAAAATATTTTTTTCCAAAGCTCAGACTTTTCTAAAATCAAATGGGTGGTGCATTCCACTGTGTCAAAGGATTACTTTTTACTTGTCTTCAACATCAACTTTATTTTAAAAACTTTATGGTTCAGTTCTTCAAATTGTTTAATTTTGTAAAACTTGACAACCACAGCTTCTATCTAGGTCACTGGGATAGTACATCTTGTTTAGATGCAACTATACATTATGTATGAATCACAAATGCAAGCACACTTTTGCTCCCGAGGTTTGTTAATTTTGCAAGAGTTGTGTTTTTACTATGATCCTGTGTTCCATAAATATTTATATTTTTATTGTTACCATAAGGCAAGTGATTTTATCTTGACTATTAAACTTTTTAAGACACTCACAAAACCATTTATCATAAAGTTTCATGTTTTAACACATGTTAGAATGAATTTCTAAACACTTTGACTACAAAAGTTCAATTAAAAATTTATTGGAATTAGCTGATTTATATTTGAAACATCTGATGGAAATAATCAATCAACTTTTAACTGTGAAGTTCTTCTGCTAATAAATTCAACATATTAGCAGATATAACTTCATTTTGTGACTATTCACAATAACACATGGATATGAGAAAATTTTGTTTAGGAGACTAGCCCTTTGGTCCAACTGAAAAGTCATGCTTCACAAACTTGTATCTTTCACATGTAAATGCATCCTCTTTAGTTTCATGTGTCCAACCACCATATTTTGGGTAGTTGTTCAGTGAACTAATTTTTGAAGTGCTTGTTGATTCTCCTTCCACAGGATTCTCTTATATCTTTTTTTAAAATGTTGACAACAGTATCACTTTGCCATAAATGAAAATCATAAATATTTATAAGCATGTTTGTAAAATGTTTGTCCATTTCAGCTTTCTACAAAACAAAAATTTCATACTTAATTTTTTCAGTTTATATGTACCTAGAATTTATCTTGATTTTGAGCCATTTATTCCAAAAGAGGTGACTGCAAAATAAAAAGAATATTACCAAAATCAGTAGAATGAATAAAATAAAGATATACACCCTATGATAAATACAAAAAAATAGTATAGCAAGATTTTTATTTAGAGATTCTATGTCAGAGATGGCTTGGCTTCTATTTCACATATATTCCACATATGTTTTAACATACTGTTCTATATTTCCCACTGACCCTACCAATTGGTGGCCTAGAGGTATTCACATCCTGCAGTACATTGCTGGTTTGGGAATCAACTGCCTGGGAAGCCAAGTGGTGGACAAGGGCACCAATGTGGATTCAGACTCTGACTTCTCTCCTAGACAAAAAGGAGTTAGCTCCTGAATAGTTTCATCAGTAAGTGCATTTTGCACTGTTATTGAGAGAGGGGTCTGAGCTACACTGCATCTGAAAAGTGTTAGGAAACATAAAGAAGTTGTCACTAATTGTATTTTTCAGATTCTGCATGTGGGTGCATGAGAATTCTGTTGTCTGTTAATATGTCTCACATGTTAGTAGAAAAGAGCATAAGAGAAGCTACTGTGGGGTTCTCTCTAAGTCCTTCCTAAGTTGCTTCAATGCAACTATTAACAATTTTATCATTGCTAAAAATGAAAAAGATCTAGGGCAAGTACTAATGGGGATATAATGTTGGGACAACAGGCAATCTAGTACTATCTTGAGCAAACTGTGATTTATGCATAGTCAGATTAGCAAATGATACCAAAGTATTCCAAAGTGTATGATTAAGTGTTTCATTCAAGCCTCATGGTTTCTTTGATGTAATATAATGGGGCCAGTCTCATCTGATGTTTTGCTTTTCAAGTTCATTAAATGATACACATTGTATTTTTAGTCTCCATCATCCTCAAGAGTTTTATCTTCTTTAGCTGGGAAAGTACACATTTAATTTGAATTCATCAATATAGAATTCAGAGCATTAAGATAAACCAGTTAATGCAGTGCTCAAAATAAACAAAGTGACAAATAATATCAGCTTTTGAAAATGGGTAAATTATAACACTGTCTTTGTAGGACAGTTTCACAATCTATGCTCAAGTTGAAAATATGTATGTTTTTCATGCAAAGACTGGGGCTCCTGCTGCCTATGCTGAGAAATATGCATTAGGACAGACGTTGGTTCAAAATACAATGTGATAATTTGATACTAAATTAATTAAATGAAATCTGTAAAATGAACTATGTAAGTTATATATTATTTTTCAATAAAACATAGCCAGTGTAAATTTTTTTGGTGAAAAAAACGAAGTTGCTATAAATACGGACTGACCGGTTTACCAGAAAGCTAATGAAACATAAGATGCAGAGCTCTTTACTTGAAGGACTGTTGAATTCTTAGACCTGTACCTGAAAATATGTACATTATAATGCCACATATGTAATAAAGTTTTTCACAATACATATATGTCCATAATTGCTGTCTATATACAGCAAACAAGTCAAAAGATTATACAGTAAATGCACAGGAGTGACTATTTTTAGAGTTGGAAATTAACTTTCAGAGTTTGGGGTTGAGGCTAGAAAAGTTTGTAGAAGATTTAACTTTGTATACATTAAAATTTTCTGTAGAATGAGTACCTATTACTATGTAATTTATGTAATTGAAATTAAAATGCTGTTTCAATATTAAAAAGTGGGAGGAAAATACTTGACAGAATGTTATTTTCTTGCAAGAAGTAGAAAAAGGATATAAAGTCGGTAGAAAAACTTATCAAAAATGGAATTTAGACTTAAAGGATCGAAAGACTGCAACATACTTCTGAGTGAATGAAGATGGAGAGAATAGTGTGAAACAATATTCAAAGGGATGAAATCTGAGAATTTTTATGATAAGTATACTGAGTGTTCAACTTGGAAGTAACCATAAGAATTAAGGTAGAATGAATTTTCCTCCTGAATCCTGAAACCCTCCCTTTATCAGGCTAGGCAGTCCCTCCACTTAGAGGAAAAGTGTACTTCCTACCTCTTGACTTTATCTGGGCATGTGTCTAGCTTTGCCCAGTTGTACATGCAGAGAAGCAAGAGTGTTACATCTGGGTGGACCTGTAGCTCATTGCTATCAATATATTTTTCCAAATTTTAACTAGGTCAGCTGATGCAAAACAAACTGTAGATTCACAAATATGAATGGATGCTCTTTTAAACTCCTGAGTTTTGGGATTGATTGTTTATATACAACAATGGCTTGACTAATACGAGGGTCATATAGGACATATAGTAGGCTTGACATAAAAGACAATAGAACTATATGTTTAACCTAGAAATTTAAACACAGGTAAAATACTCTTTAATAATGTGTGCAGAAAAAAAAGAGAGAGATTAAAATGCCCAAAGACATTAAAACCACCACTACTACTAAAATAAAGTTATCATGGATGAAACAATAATTGTATGTTGTAAGTATCATAGATGTGACAATGGTAAAAGAATCCACCTGCCAATGCAGGAGACACAATAGACCTGGGTTCAGTCCCTGGGTGGGAAAGATCCTCTGGAGGTGGTTGTAGTACAGTCGCTAAGTCGTGTCCGACTCTTTGCGACCCCGAGAACTGCAGCACACCAGGCTTCTCTGTCCTTCACCATCTCCCTGAGGTTGCTCAAACTCATGTCCATTGAGTCAGTGATGCCATCCAACCATCTCACCCTCTGTCACCCCCTTCTCCTCCTGTCCTCAATCTTTCCCAGCATCAAGGCTTTTCAAATAAGTCAGCTCTTTGCATCACGTGGCCATTAAGTGGAGCTTCAGCATCAATCCTTCCAATAAATATTCAGGGTTGATTTCCTTTAGGATTGACTGGTTTGATCTCCTAACTATTCAAGGGACTCTCAAAAGTCTTCTCCAGCACCGCAATTCGAGAGCATCAATTATTTGTCAATTCTTTGGCACTCAACCTTCTTTGTGGTCCAACTATCACACCCATACATGACTACTAGAAAAACCATAGCCTTGACTATATGGACCTTTGCTGGCAAAGTAATGTCTCAGCTTTTTAATACACTGTCTGGTTTGTCATAGATATTCTTCCAAGAAGCAAGTGTCTTTTAATTCCGTGGCTGCAATCACCGTCTGCAGTGATTTTGGAGCCCAAGAAAACGAAAAAATCTGATACTGTTTCCGTATTTTCCCCACCTATTTGCCATGAAGTGATAGAACCAGATGCCATGATCTTAGGTTTTTGAATATTGAGTTTTAAGCCAGCTTTCTCACTCTCCTCTTTCACTTTCATCATGAGGCTCTTTAGTTTCTCTTCACTTTCTGCCATTAATGTGGTATCATCTGTGTATGTGAGGTTGTTGATATTTCTCCCAGAAATGTTGATTCCAGCTGATGGAATCTCCTTCTCCTTGGAAGAGGGCATAGCATCCCACTCCAGTATTCTTGCTTTAAAAATTCCATGGACAGGGGAGCTTGGCAGGCTACTGTCCATGGCGTCACAAAGAGTCAGACTTGACTGAGTGATTGAGCATGCACAAACTGAAAATCAAAAAATTTCAGCCTAAACTGAGAGGGAAAGTGCTTATCACATTTGGAAAAGTCCTCCAAGAAAATTCAATGATCATGACTTTGAGATAATATTTGCAAAGTGCTAAGAAGAGTGATTTGGAACATAGTAAATACTATATAAGCAAAATATTTTTAAAATCAAAAATCTTACAGAATTTTGAGAACATATTTACTATCATATTGTTGATTTTAATACTAGTCTACAAATACTGGTCAAAGAAATAAAAATATTATAAGTACATACTTGAGTATAATCAAAAAGCTTAATCTGGTAACTATATACAGAGCATTGTATGCAATAGATAGAAATTATGTATTTATTTCAAGAAAACAGAAGACATTTAAAAGCATATTATATTTAAAGTTAAGGAAGTCTCAGCTAATGTCAAAGAAATCATATAATGCAGACAACTTTCTCTCCCCACAATTAAAATACAAAATGAAAATATTAATGCTTTATATATTATGAAGGGAGAAGTTATTGAAAAGAATCCGTGGATAGGAGTGGATGTCAAAATGGAGTTAAAATTGAAAAAAATAAAATTGTGTATCCAAATTCCTGAGGTGTATTGGTGTATTTAAAGATGGGTGTATAGTCAATAGCTACATTTGTTAAAAACAGGAGAGCTTTACACATACAAATGGGCTTCCCAGGTGGCCCAGTGGTAAAGAATCTACCTGCCAATGCAGGAGACACTGGAGATGAAGGTTTGATCCCAGGGTAGGGAAGATCCCCTGAAGGAGGAAATAGCAACCCGCTGCAGTATTCTTGTTTGGAAAATCCCATGGACAGGAGCCTAGTGGACTACTCTGAAAGATCCAAGGAGATTGGATTGGAGGGTGCCAAGTGTGGAGGCTGGGAGAGGATTATGGAGGCTAATGAAGGAATCCTGGTCTATGATGATCTGATCTTTGCCTGTCCCCCCAGCTTGAGCTCACAATCATCTTTCACATCTATTACTCACTTGAATAAACAGGTATTATTTGAAGAATATTGTTAAAATGAACCCATCCCCTTCCTTTCTAAAGGGCAAGTGTTCCAAGAACATTTTATACTAATTTTATTCTCATTATTTGATCATTTGACTTGCCTTTATTTGAAACCTCTCCAAATTATGTACATTTATCTAAAATAGTGGGCTTCAAAAATAGAACTAGGGCTTCCTTCCAGAGTGTCCAAAGTAAGATCAAGACAAGTCCAGGATACAATTATTTTTGTTGAAGTTAATATATTCTGATGATTCATACACTTTTCACTTTTTTTTTAATCAAAGATTCTTCTGCTGGTGTTTTCATAACACCTACAAAGAACTGGTCATTTGAGAACTATGTCCATAGGGAAGTTGTTGTTTTAGGTCAGGTTTCCTAGGAAATAGACTCCAAAAGGGAGCCTGTGTGCAAGAGGTTTATTTTGGAGAACTTTTCTTAGCAGTTGTAACAATGTAATGGAGTGAAAGAAATAGCACTGGGCTGATAGAAAATCTAACTTGCAATAAAATTAAAGCAGAGGTCTCGGCAATTTCAGAACTGCTGTAATTTGAGATAATATCCGGTTTTCACCCTTTCGTATCTATCAGTCACTGCCGGCTGGGTGTCCCTGTATGGAACTATAACCTTGAGCATGGCAGCTACCTTTACTCTGAGGGCCTTACCCAGAAAGGGACTCAGACATGAGACTTCTCATTCACCAGTTGATGAATGAAAGTTTTGAGCATGGGGAGGGGATCTGGGTATCCAGTATGGCTGCTTTCTTATTTGTAGTTCCAAGCAGTGGTGATAAATAATGCCTATCCTTTTTGTATGTCTCATAATTTCAGAGTTGTTACTCTAAATCTGACTGTGATAAATCACTCTGCTGAACTATTCGTTCCTTACAGCCAATCAAGGCTCAAACACCATTCTCATCTCTTCTGTAGATGCTTTCTTTCTAACCACATCTTAGGCAGTCTGTCGAATTTAACACTTATATTCTCTGAACTGTTCTGTGCTTTGATTCTGAAATTATATGATAAGATGGGACCAAAAGCCAGGAAACCAGTCAAAGCTCTTTCTATAGTAAAGCAATGAAAATAAAAGAGTACCTATTTCACCACTCTAATGTTTATTTTGCCATACTTCCAGCAAGTTTCCTAAAGGTGGGAGACTGTAATTGACCTAACAGTCCTGAACTCTACAACTGGCATTTCTTATCACATGTTTGTTATAACGGTGGGAAGGAAGGAGGCAGAATGTAGAGGATTCTAGACAGTAGTTTACCCTGAGCTCCTATTGGGAGTAGCAAGTGACCACGGCAGCAACCTGCAGGAGTGGCCTAACCTTTATTTACGTTTCTTTGAGGTTAAATTGTTAATCCTTGAAGAAATGAAATGTTGACATTCTTTTGCCATATTTTGCATACTAAGGGCAAATTTCCCCTTATTTCTACACATGGAAAAATGAAGAAGCACAATCCCGAAACAAAAGGCTTTTGAGTCCATCCTCCATGAATGCAAATAGGAATAGGCTTAGTGACATTTTTCTAGCTTACTTACTAAAAACTGCCATTTTTTTTTTTCTAGTTGTTTCACAAGCTTGTTTAAGAAGGGTATCTCTCATACATTAGTGTTCAGAGTTTCTGTCCTGATTTTTGTATTGCCCTAAGCATCTGCCACCACATACAACCACACACAACCTCAGTAGGTAAAGAATCTGCCTGCAATGCAGGAGACCCGGGCTTGATTCCTGGGTGGGGAAGATCCTCTGGAGAAGGAAATGGCAACCCACTTCAGTATTCTCGCCTGGAGAATCCCATGGAGAGAGGAGCCTGGCAGGCTACAGTCCATGAGATCGCAAGAGTCGGACATGCCTGAGTGACTAAACCACCACCACCAAGCGTCTCCCACCACACACAACCACACATGACCAGGAAAAAAATGATTTCTCTCCCCTTTGAATCAATATGGCAATTGGGATTATGATTATTTATGATCATGATTATTTACATATCAGTAAAAGCAGGCTATTGGTCACCAGAAAACTGGGTGTGAGTTTTTGTTCTATTATTTTTTAATTGAGTTGAGCGAGGTGATGTGGAAAAAAGATTATCCAGGGCACAATAAACATACACATTTATTTGTAATAAATAAATCTTCTCTGGTGACTCAGACAGTAAAGAATCTGCCTGCAATGCAGGAGACCCAGGCCCAATATCTGGGTTAGGAAGATCCCCTGGAGAAGGGAATGGCTACCCACTCCAGTATTCATGCCTGGAGAATTCCATGGACAGAGGAGTCTAGAGGGTTACAGTCCATGGGGTCGCAAAGAGTCAGACACAACTGAGCGACTGACACTTTTATTTGTAATATTGGGACAGGAGAAGAACTCCAAAGCAGTGTCCTGCTTTACAGAAAGGGAGAGATTTTATACAGTTTTTGCCAGAAATATAAGCTAAAGTTCAGCTAGTTTTAGGAATAGTAGGTCAAAATGATTTTTGGAAAAGGGAGGAATTATTCTTGTAGTTCAGCGATTGCTGGTTGGACAGTTTCGGTTTAGCAGGAAGGTGGAGCAGGGGCTGTTGCAGGGACTAGTCATTTACAAAAGTGCTGTAAAGGAAAACAGGCAGGGGTCAAAGCAAAGTTAAGACCATGGGAGGAATTTTAAGTTTTATAAGGTCTTTTTTGGGCCATCCTCTTGGTCAGCAGGAAAACTGTGGCTCTACTTGGACTCTAAGCAGCTATTCACATGCATCACTTGTCTCCTCAGTCTCAGTAGAATTCAGTGCCAACAGGACTTCTTGCAGTGTTTATCATTGTAGCTGGATTTCAATTGTTTGTTGAGTTGTAGTTTTGTAAGAGTGTTTAAGAATCTGGAGACCATACACTGAACTGTAGTGAAAACGAGCACTCACATGAGAATTGTCAAAAGGCTTGAGGCAATGCCTCTTAGATCAAATCCTGCCCCACCTGGGGTCTGGAAGGAGAATAGACCCCATCCATTCTGGATTTTATAGATAAGGCAGATTTAATATCCATGGATTTGTGTTCATCCTCTAGATTTGTCTACAGAACCAATGTTTAAAGGAGAAACTTTAAGAGCATCATTCTAGCCATCAACATTTTAAAACAGGAGATAAGAGGGGAAATAGCAGTGGGAAAAGAAAAAAAAAAAGATTAAAGAGACTGGCAGTCAGAGGTCTGGGGTCTTGATCTAAAGGTCTTGGGAGGAAGGAATTCATTGGATGCTTGATGTGAGGTTCTGGAGAACAGTCTCCTTTGTGATGAGGTTTGGTTCTGCTGAATCTGGAAAAAATTTTGCCTTGGATCTCAAGTCAGTGTGGGTATATAAGAGATAGGAAATCAGTTAAAGTTGGAAACATATCTTAAAAAATAAACTTAAATACCATATGATACTTTATTAAATAAAACAAAGTCCAAGCTATTCTTGTTGAGGTGGTGGATTGGGATTTAAGGGCTATGCGGTCAGTCCTCTCCAGGCGTAATGGTAAACCCCATGATTTCTGACCAAATGAACAAAGCTTTTAAAAAGTCCTATTATGGAAAGCGGAACATAAATTTACATATATGTGTGTGTCTGTGTGTCTGTGTGTGTGTGTATGTATACATGTGTGTATAATCCAAAATAAAACATGTCAAGTGCAGTAATACTTAGAAGCAAATTTCATGGCAGTTCAAGAAAGAAACATTATCACACCTATTGATATGCATCATATAAACAAAAAAATCTCAAAATGCTATTGATGATTGTTAAACTAATTGTAAGGTCTGGTTTGGGAGGAACAGATGGTAAATAGAAAGGTTTAGTAAAAGTCAACTGAAAAAAAAAAACAAAGAAACAGTTTTTGGATAGTTCTATAGGCTATGATAATGAGTATCTTGTAGGCAAAAGAGAGCCCATGGAACCTGTTTCATCCCATGAGAAAAAGATTAAAGTTATTCTTGAGAAAGGTTCCTATGGCAACAGTGTGCAGTTTGGCTTGAACAAAGAAAGTCTGGAGGCAAAAGGACAATTTAAAAGTTATTGGAATAGTCCAGATAAAGTAAGGTAATAAGGATTTAAACTTGTGAAGTAGCATGTGAATAAAATATAAAGATATATATATATATATATATATATACACACACACACATACATATATATATAGTTTTAGAAATAGTTTATTTAAATCTATAGGACTTTGTGAGTAATAATATTTTGAAAGGATCAGAGGAAGAAATTTAAACACAATTTTGAGGACATCAAGGAGGATGACCATCTAATGGTACCACTAAAAGAGATAAAAGCAACAGAAGCGCAGTCAGATTTGTGTGGCTGGCAGATTTTGATTTTGGACATTGTAAAGCTGTCATTTTATCACTAGTTCTCACTGATAAAAATGTTAAGTATAATGCAACAAATCAATCCTTTTCATTAACTTACATTTTGAAATTACTATTAGAATTACATGTAGCATTATCTTCTTGCAGTTTATACTTTTAAATTTCACACTAGCTTTTGTGATGATCATCAAGGCAACCGGCACTGAACAAGTAGGTTTACAAAACCATTCATTCTCAAGAACATAAAATCTTGGAGAAGCAGAAAAAGATCCCTGTATTTTTATATGAGAAATAAACTTGATAATATAGAACGCAGTGTAGAACTGCCAGCCACTTGACAGCTTATTTTGGTGCAATAATAAAAGGACAATTTAAATGGAGAAACAGTCGTTACATACACAAACGTTCAAAAGAGCAGCAACACAGCTCACATGGACATGGAAATTTCTTCTCCAACTTTTGTACCAATGGCATAGTTTCTAATATGAAACAGATTCTTTCAGCATTGACTATGCTTTTGTAGGTGTTCATTCTTTCTCTATGAGCTTAGTGAATCAGTTGTGTTCCACTCTTTGTGACCCCAGAGACTATAGCCCACCGGGCTCCTCTGTCCATTGGATTCTCCAGGCAAGAATACTGGAGTGGGTAGCTACTCCCTTCTCCAGGGGATCTTTCTCTATGGGCATACCTGAATATGCGTCAGAAATCTTCAGTTGTCGATTTATTGTGGATCATATGCTGGAGTATGAAAGAAAGGAAACTTGTACTTTTTGTAGCTCCCAAATTAAGGCTGGGTATTTTAAATTTCAAGGCAAACAATTAAAAACATTCTCCTTTATCATTGCTAATTTGCAAAATGAAAGATCTTCCTGCCTTTCTGTGAGTCAGGAACTTATTCAATATATTTATGACTCGAAAGAAAAAAAAATGGGAATTTTGTTAAAAAAGACACTTTTAGAAAATATAGATGTGCCTATAATAAATAGTCCATTTGGGAACATGCTGTCCAAAAAATGGATTCACAACCCTATATCAATACCCATAAAATGTACCCCAAAGAGGCTTCAATCTCTCCCACCCTCTCAAACCCCAACCAACTAACTATACTCCAGCCTTGCTGATTTCACCTTTCCCCAGAATTCTTTTACCACCTTCCTATCTTGGAAATGCTGCTTCTTACATATAAATTTTTCTTGTAATTTACTTAGAAAATGTGGTTATTCTTTGAGACCAAATCCAAGTGTTAGGTTTCCTATAATTATTCTGGAATTTCTTTAGGTAGCATTAGATTTAAATAAACTATTGTTTCAAAGATTTTTTTTTTTTTTTAAGTGGATCATTTCTAAAATCTGTATTGAATTTGTTGAAATATCGCTTCTGTTTTAAGCTTTGGCTTTTTGGCTGGGAAATATGTGAAATCTAGCTCCCCAACCAGGGATCAAATCCACATCCCCTGCACTGGAAGGCGAAGTCTGAACCACTGGACCACCAGATAAGTCCCTAAAGTAACTATACTCTGTCATATTTTGCTTTCCATTTGAACATTTAGCACATTAGTGTGTTTTCATATATTAATTTTTCAGTTGTTCTGTCTCTTCTGCCTCATGATATGGATCTAATTAAGGACTCCCACCGAAATGCTATTAATTAAAGAAAAATAATAATTCAGAATAATTACTATTATAAGGTTATTATGTATCAGGAGTTGTACATGCAGTATCTAATCAGAGCAACATTCTATATGGTAGGAATCATTATCCTTCGTTTGCAGGACAATTGAAGTCCCATAGAAGTCTAGTGACTTGTTTCAAGTCACAAAGCTAGAGAACAAATGAGGAAACAAAGCCTGCCTTACCTGACTCTAAAGACTTGCTCTGCAACACAATAATACATATTCCCTTTAAGATGATCCTAATTTTAGTTGTTCAACCGCTCAGTCATATCCACTTCTTTGTGACCTCATGGATTGCCTGGCTTCCCTGTCCTTCACCGTCTCCCAGACTTTGCTCAAACTCATGTCCACTGAGTCAGTGATGCCATCCAGCCATCTTGTTCTCTGTCATCCCCTTCTCCTCCTGCCTTCAATCTTTCCCAGCATGAGCTTCTTTTCCAATGAGTTGGTCTCTTCAGGTCATTGGCCAGTATTGAAGTTTCAGCTTCAGCATCAATCCTTCTAATGAATATTCAGGGTTGATTTCCTTTAGGATTGACTGGCTTGATTTCCTTGCAATCCAAGGGACTCTCAAGAGTCTTCTCAATACCACAGTTCGAAAGCATATATTGTTCAGCACTCAGCCTTCTTTATGGCCCAACTCTCACATCCATATGTGACTACTGGAACTCTCTATTTCTAGAGAGTTGTAAATTATACATGCCTTTGTAATAGCTTGGTCAACTTCTAATTTATCTTTTTAGAACAATAGCTATGGCACTTAAGCTTAGTATATGAATATTCATACAAAAGATCAGAATGAATCCTGTTCCTCTACGCATTTTATCTCTAGAGAACATTTGAAAAATTGTTACTCTGAAACATTCATTTTCAGTCAACTACTGCAGCCACAGAAAAAGAGCTTGTTGAGGTGGTTAGTGATTGAATTATAAAATAGCACCTATTGTAAACAGACTCTCAATAAATTACTATTGAATTGAATATAATGGATTAATTGTTCATGAGAATGTGAGTTAAAAGTTTTGACATTTTCCTAAAACTGCTTTTGGTGTGTAAATATTGCTCTCACATTGCTGAACTTGTAGTATGTACTTAAATTAATTCGTGTTATTGATTGCTCTTAGCACTGTATGTGGGCTCTAGCAAAAACAGCATAACAATTACTTAAATGGATCATACTCAAGCTCTAAAAAGTAATCAAGTAGAATTATTTAAGTTCATTGGCAGCTAAAACAGAAACAGGTGCCAGGTTTAAGGTCAAAATATATAGATGGACTTTCTGAAACTGCACATACTTTCTTCTTTCTTGTGTGGTTTTGCATGATGCTGTTGGACTGCACTTGGAAGATGTTGATACTGACAAAGATTCTCTCCTTAACCAACTTCTAGCCAGGTTCCTCTGAGTCATCTTCCCCATTAGGTCTCAACTCTGGTCTATAAAGACTTGAATAAATACTAACATAGTTTCTGATAGCTCAAGGCCTCATCCCTAGAATGACCCAACCCCTCTTAAAGTGTCTCCCCGAGAAAGCTCCAGACTACCAAAATAATTGGTTGTTCCAGTCAACACCTGAGGATGGACCCTCAATCACCCTTTATTAAAGCATCTACTAAAAACAATTATGCTTGTGAATCCTTCCTTTGTCCTTTTGGGATGTTTGTGTGTCTCCACAACTCAGGAGTGTCTTTCTCAGTGATCTGGACACCATCCTTTGAAGTGTCATCAACAGCAAGCAGAGTGTCTGTCTCTTAGTCCCTGTGGATGGGTAGAATCCTGAAGTTGATCATTGCCAACTAGCAGAGGAAGCTGGTTCAATCACATTTATATTGACAGACTCTTGGTATTTTTACCTTCCTGATTCTACTGAGCCTATGCTTCAGTTCAGTTCAGTTCAGTCGCTCAGTCGTGTCTGACTCCTTGTGACCCCATGAATCACAGCACGCCAGGCCTCCCTGTCCATCACCAACTCCTGGAGCTTACTCTAACTCATGTCCATCGAGTCGGTGATGCCATCCAGCCATCTCATCCTCTGTCGTCCCCTTCTCCTCCTGCCCCCAATCCCTCCCAGCATCAGGGGCTTTTCCAATGAGTCAACTCTTCGCATGAGGTGAACAAAGTACTGAAGTTTCAGCTTCAGCATCAGTCCTTCCAATGAACATCCAGGACTGATCTCCTTTAGGATGGACTGGTTGGATCTCCTTGCAGTCCAAGGGACTCTCAAGAGTCTTCTCCAACACCACAGTTCAAAAGCATCAATTTTTCGGTGCTCAGCTTTCTTCACAGACCAACTCTCACATCCATACATGACCACTGGAAAAACCATAGCCTTGACCAGACAGACCTTTGTTGACAAAGTAATGTCCCCTTCCCTATCCATTCATTCTTCCCTTAAAACCTGCAGTCACCTCTGTACACCTTGAAGTTGAGTTAACTTGCCACTGGGCTTTTTTCCCTATTGCAGTAATTATTACCAACTAAAAATCTGTGCTTACCCATTGTAACAAGTATCCAGCTTTCTTTATCTTTGACAATAGTTTACATATGCTTGATCTTCATTAAACCTAGGTACTAAGAAATTAAATCTGGATTAGTCAGTTAACTCTGAAGTGAAACATCAACTTTCATGTTTAATAAGGAATGTGAAAGCAAATGTGAAAGTCACTCAGTCATGCCCAACTCTTTGCAACCCCATGGACTATACAGTCTGTGGAATTCTCCAGGCCAGAATACTGGAGTGGGTAGCTTTTCCCTTCTCTAGGGGATCTTCCCAGCTCAGGGATCAAATTTAATAAGGAATAGCAGAAGGCAAGAGTGATATGCATCATACTGATAACTGAGAGAATATAAAAAATATTGACAATGCTCTCCACTTTGACTTTCAAAAATATGAGCCATCTAAATATAACCTTATTACACTCTGAGAGAGTGAATATTTTCCCCAACTCTACTGAGTATAAAGTGGCTCAGTTTTCCACATAATATCATTTTGTTTATGATGAATTTGATATTTTTTCTCTGAGAAAACATTATAAATAGGGAAATCATACATATACTCACTTCCCTTCATTGGTCACTGTTAATATTTTATAGTTTTCTGCCAAATTTTTTCTCTTTACTTGCAACTAATGTTATATCACAAAAAAGTCTCTCATGTCATTAAGTCTCAAGCACTTGTATTTAATGTCCACATAACATCCCAATATGTGAATGTATATAGCACAGTTCATATAATCATTGCTCATTTTTATTGGTTATGATATATTTCTATAAATAATGCAGAAAGTATCTAGATATGCAAATAATTTTTATTAATTAGATTATTAAAAGTGAAATAAGAATACAAAGAACAGAAATCCTTTATGTTACATATATATATATATAGCCAATTTGCTCTCTTTCCTACAAGTCTGTCTCAATATACAACCACTTTTGAGGAATGAGAAATTGCTGCCTATACATATTCTTGAAAATATTACACCTTTTTTAAAATCTTACAAGAATTTGGAGATAACTGACATCCTATGAACACTGAATCTTGCAGTGAAGAGGAACAATTTGGTCGACTTTTGTTCAAGTCTTTATGTTCCTCATTAAAATTTTGTTTGCAAAATAATTTACTCCTTATTAATCATTTAAAGTTTTCTCTCATCTGATAGATTTTTAAAAATGGTCTTTTGCATGTATTAATTTCTTTGACTATTGTGAAGGTGCATTAAATCCACCAAAGAGAAATGTATGGTAAATGTGAAACTGTGCAATGTGGCAAGAAAACCATAATGAAGTCTTCCTTCCCACATCTACTTTTAAACTATAAAGATATTTATACCCTTGAGAAGTTTTGTCTAACAGCACCTGACAAAAAGAAAACATCACATTCCTAAACTATCACCTCTTGTAGTTCGTATCAACTAGTGGAATCTCAGATATTCTTCAGCTGAAAAAGTAAGAGTATTAGTCATTCAATCGTGTCCAACTCTTTGCGACTCCATAGACTGTAGCCCACCAGGCTCCTTTGTCCACGGAATTCTCCAGGGAAGAATACTGGAAGAGTTGCCATGCGTTTTCCAGGGGATTTTCCCGACCTAGGTATCGAACCCAGGCCTCGCGCATTGCAGGCAGATTCTTGACCATTTGAGCTACTCAGGACACCTATTCTTCAGCTAGAAATCCTCATCGAAACATGTATATTATCTATGGTGAAACAGATCACCAGCCCAGATTGGGTGCATGAGACAAGTGCTCAGGCCTGGTGCACTGGGAAGACCCAGAGGGATCGGGTAGAGAGGGAGGTGGGAGGGGGGGTCGGGATGGGGAATACATGTAAATCCATGGCTGATCCATGTCAATGTATGACAAAAACCGCTACAATATTGTAAAGTAATTAGCCTCCAACTAATAAAAATAAATTTAAAAAAATAAATTAAAAAAAATAAAAAAGAAATCCTCATTTCAAAAGGAATCCTATGCAGACCTCCAGGAGAACAATTGCTCAAATTGAAGCAGAGTGACAGCCACAAGTCTTATTGATTTTAGCGCTCCTGGTCAGAATAGTACCTAAATGGGCTATAGGGAATTTCACTTTTACACTCTTAGTGTGGGCTAAAGAATAAGCAAATGAAATGGAGGCACAGAGAAATTACACAATTTGTCAAATGTCACACAACCCCCAGTGATGCAGCCAGAATATCTCATGATGTTTTACAGACTTATATACACCTTGTAATATACCTTTTTACCTTCTCCCCAGTCCCATAGGCCCTATTCTATTTGACAAGAGTACATTTTTCCTAAAAATGCAGTATTCTATCTGTCAGCACTATTTGCTTTAAATGTTACTCATGCCTAACTTCATAGTTATGGATTTCATGCTATTCTCATAATCCAAGTTTTATTGGTTCCTAAAAGATTCTCATATGCAAGTATCGAAGAAGAGAGAAATAAGACAGGTTGAAGAAATGAATGAAAATTGACTGAATGTTTATGTTTCACAACTGTTTGCATTTCTTCAAAATAAGCATATTGTCATTACTTGAAAGAAAGGAGCAAGGAAATGGTGCCTACATCTAACCATTTATGGAACATTAGTGACTTTGTGGTGGAATTCATGTCAGGGCCTGTATTTTTCTTCCACATTGAAATGGCAGTTTTTATTACTGATTTGGCAATTTTCTCAGCCTCTCAAAATACTGTGATCACTGTTATGGCAAAAAAATTTTTTTCTTTATTTCATGTGAAAGTAGTAAAAACTTTTAGTTCTATTCTTCTTATCAATTAATCTTATTTCCTCCTTACTTTTTAAATGGTGTTACAAACAGAATCTGCAATATGGAACATTTTGAGAAATACATAACTTGAAATACACAGTTTTCTTGAGACTTTAATTTGGATCTCTATCAGCTAAACAACTTGACTTTGACATCCTAGGTCAACTCACTTAGCTCAGCAGGGTTAAAGTTTGGGCAGTTGCATGCTTTATGAATCAAATTTACAATTTTCACTCAGCTGTGTGTATTTGTATCTGAATTCCACAGCTCAGAAAAATAGCCCTGATTCACGGTGACCTCTGGTCCTTGGTGTGCCCAGTTAGCGATTACATATCAACAGCCTTTTCCCTTTTCAACGTTTCCTCTTACGTAATAGTGCCTACAATCCTGGTAACTGTTAATGCACATCTCGGAACCTCTGGCAGATTCAGGCAAGAGTCTCAGGTCTCAGTCAGATCCAGTGACTCTTAACATCCCCATGTGCAGGGCATGCACGTAGCTGTGCATGCACGTAGCTGTCCCATGCAGGGCAACAGGTAGCTGAGTTCACTCATTGTTGTCTGCTGCGATACCTGATTTCTTGAACATCAGTAAGTAGCATTTTCCTGGCATTCATTTCTCAGTCTCCAGATTGTTTTGAGAGCTGCTAAACTTTCTTTATTGAATGCCTTCCTTCTTGGATTATCTGCATATTTTTCCTAATGAAACATTGATATAATACTTTCCTTCCTTTCAGGAAAAAAAAACAAACAAACTGGTAAAGTTCCTCCTAGACTAGGTTATTCTGTGTGTGCTAAGTCAGAAAGGATATTATTTTGTTTACTTCTCAATTTAACATGACATATAAACTTTTCAGGTTGTCCCACTATTTATGAAAAGCATTGCCTGTGGTACTGATAAAGCATAAGATTAGTAAGTTTCAGGAGCTACAAGAACACCTGTGGGAAGAGAAAAAAGTGCACAACTTATATAAGATAGACATTGACATGACATGAGAGGCATAACAGAGCAGTGCATAGAGAAATTAAAAATACTTGAACTAGAGAGGTATAGGAAAGTTTCATAGGGGATATGAACTTTATATGTTAAGAGTTGGGAAAGGGCTACTTAAGAATTCAATAAAAGGAAAAGAATAATTTTATGGATGTGTGTTATACTTGTAAAACAGTGTGAATTTCCATGATGGGTTGAAGGCAGGGTCAGAAAGAGAGATATTGGGGCCAGTTGGTACATGAATTTGACTGCCATGCAAAAAGTTTGTTCTGTTTTCTATAGTGAGAAAACTCTCAGTAATATTTGAGCATGGTAATTATATTGGCCTTTATAACATGAACTTGTTTAGGGAAGAGTACTGAGCAGTATCTACACTTAGGAGATGAGTGGAAGAACAGCCACCTCCATTAGAAAGGTAGTTTGAAATTTTGAGATGTGTGTGAGTTCTGTCACTCAGTCATGTCTGACTCTTTGCAACTCCATAGACTGTAGCCCTCCAAACTCCTCTATGGGATTTCCCAGGCAAGAATCCTGTAATGGATTGCCACTTTCTTCTCAAGGGGATCTTCCTGACCCAGGGAATGAATGCAAGTCTCCTACATTGCAGGCAGATTCTTTACTATCACTATTCTTTCTGGCTCACTATTCTTCCCTGGTGAGACACCAGGGAAGCCAAGATATAGGTTCTTCCCGACATCTAGGTAAGAGAGATTAAACAGTTTGCAATGAAAACAGCGTCTATTTGTTATTCCCTTCTTCTCATCTTTCAGGTGGAATGAGTCCATAAATGTTCCTGTTTATGCTAGCTACCCTGTGTCTTTGACAAATGGAAAGTATATTAAAGGAACTGCTTTCTTCTTTACTTCTTGCCATTCTGCTCTCAAATGTCATTCCGTTCCATTCAGTCACTCAGTTGTGTCCGACTTTTTGCAACCCTATGGACTGCAACATGCCAGGCCTCCCAGTCCATCGCCAACTCCCAGAGCTTACTCAAATTCATGTCCATTGAGTCAGTGATGCCATCCAACCATCTCATCCTCTGTTGATCCCTTCTCTTCCTGCCTTCAATCTTTCCCAGCATCAGGGTCTTTTCAAATGAGTCAGCTCTTTGCATCAGGTGACCAAAGTATTGGAGTTTCAGCTTCAGCATCAGTCCTTCCAATGTATATTCAGGACTGATCTCCTTTAGGATGGACTGGTTGGATTTCCCATTACTGAGTCTTATTTATCTGGGGAAGGAAGGAGGCAAAAAGAGCTGCTACACAGAATCAGTCACTCACTGGTAAGTAGAGAATAGATCTCAAATATAATGTTCCATCCAGTAGGTGGTTTTCTTGTTCAATTAACCGAACTCAAATATTGTCAGCTAACCTCTATCCTTCTGTCAAGTTTTTTACTCAGTTTATGATAGGGTTGTTATTGTTGTTGTTCAGTCATGTCTTCTTAGTAGTTAAAAACAGGGATTTCATAGGCACCAACAAATGTACTACTAAAGGCATGATAGTGTAGGTTGATAAACTGAAGATATAGAACTCTCATACTTAGAAAGTTATTTACAAGAAAGAAAACTGACCTTCCATGGATCGCAGTGAAAAAAACAGAGTGATGCTAGTTAATGGCAAGATGGCAAAGCCTGGGGAGAATAATTTGATTTTTATTGCCACAAGGTTTGGTCCAGGGCACTGGGAGATTGGGATAAATTACATTCATTTTCTTGTAGCAGTGCATAGCTAGCGTGCTCTAGCAAGTCAAGCCACTTAGCTCAAGATTGAAAGGAGCACCCCTGAAGAGAGGTGTGCAGAAGAGTAAATGGGGAGTGAATAAGACAATCAGGAGGCTGGAGTTCCAGGACTACTTCTGATACAGGTTTATTATGTGCCTTGAGCAATTTGTTTAACTCTGCTGGGCATCCCTTTTCCCAGCTGTTTAAACTGATAAAGTTGAACCAAGGGCACTTGAGCTTTTAGTTCTCAAAAATTATGTCACTAAGATGGAAAAATAGTGTGTTTGTGAATATTATATATACATACAATAATTTAAAGACTCTTATATGTGGCCTATAAAATTCACCCTGATTTCTCTCAGAGATTTCTTTTACTACTCACTTTTTTTTTCTTCAAGAATCTCAAGAGTAATGCATCACCATCTCTTTTACAAAATTTGTTTTCAGTAGACTTAAGAAATAATTTCCAAAGATTTAAGTGCTAAATTTCTGTTGGGAGAAAATCATTTGATGGGGAAATCTTTTTGATAAAATTATACTTACCATTTTTGTTTCTGAAGCAGGTTTAAACTATTGAATACTGAGTGGGGGTGTTTGGCAAAGACATTAATATAAGAATTTTAGATGTTTGGAACATGTTCAAATTAAACTTTGAACTGTTGCAAATGTTTATATGATTTAACAGGAAGGATGGTTGCAAATAAACTGGGACATCAAAGTAATTTTTTTTTTTTGTAAATTCCCTTTCTTTACTACCAGTAATTAGCATGTAAATTGGAAGATGTTTATGTTGACAGAAATAGCATTGTCATTTGATTTTTACTACGGGTTACCTATGTTTAATACTTTATTTGTCCTATTCATCAACTTAAAGCAGACAATAAAAATTTGTGTGATTTCCAGGGGTGTTGAAAATCGGCGGTATCAATTGCACACAGGGAGAATGCATTTGGCTTCGTTTTCATAGGAACCGTTGTATTTGGTTTATTTGATTAATATTTTTCATACTGTTTTCCATGCTCACATTATTTGCATCTCATTTTCATTCATTGTGTGAAAGTGAAAGTCGTTCAGTCGTGCCTGACTCTTTGCGACCCCATGGACTATAGAGTCCGTGGAATTCTCCAGGCCAAAATACTGGAGTGGGTAGCCTTTCCCTTCTCCAGGTGATCTTCCCAATCCAGGGATTGAACCCAGGTCTCCCACATTGCAGGCGGATTCCTTACCAGCTGAGCCACCAAGGAAGCCTAAGAATACTGGAGTGGGTAGCCTTTCCCTTCTCCAGGGGATCTTCCTGACCCAGGAATGGAACCGCGGTCTCCTGCATGGCAGGCGGATTCTTTACCAACTGAGCTATGAGGGAAGCCCTTTTCATGTATTAGGTCAGCGCAAAAGTAATTGCAGTTTTGCATTGTTGAAATTTACCATTTGATATTGGAACACATTCTTAAATAACTGTGGTTATGTTATACATCATTTTAATGCACATTTTTTTGCTTTATTTTTTCTAATGATTTATTACTTGCTGTTCATCTTATATTTATTTTAGATTATGGAAATGTTGTTAGACAAAAAGCAAATTTGAGTGATTTTCTTATTTGATTTCAAAACGGATCGTAAAGCAGGGCAGACAACTTGCAACATCAGTGACATATTTGGCTCAGGGACTGCTCACAAATGTACAGTGCAGTGATGGCTCAAGAAGTTTTGTAAAGGACAGGAGAGCCTTGACGATGAGGAGCAGAGAGGCTGGCCATCAGAAGTTGACAACAACAATTGAGAGCAATCATCAAAACTGATTGCATTACAACTATGTGAGAAGTTGCCAAAGAACTCAACAGTTGAGCATTCTATAGTCATCAGGCATTTGAAGGAAATTGGAAATGTGGGAAAGCTCAGTAATTGGGTGCCTCATGAGCTGACTGAAAATCAAAAACATCATCGTTTAGAAGTGTCTTCTTTTACTCTATGCAACAACAACAAACCATTTCTTGATCAGATTGTGACCTGCAATGAAAAGTGGATTTTATATGACAACCAGTGACAACCAGCTCAGTGGTTGGACTGAGAAGAAGCTCCAAAGCACTTCCCAAAGCCAAACTTGCACATACACACACACACACACACACACACACACACAAATGGTCATGGTCATTTATTGGTGGTCTGCTGCCCATCTGAACCACTACAGCTTTCTTAATCTCAGCAAAACTGTTACATCTGAGAATTATGCTCAGCGAATCAATGAGAGGCAGTGAAAACTGTCATGCCTGCACCTGACTGGCATTGGTCAACAGAATGGGCCCAATTCTTCCCCACAGCAACACTGGATTGCATGTTACACAACCAATGCTTCAAAAATTGAACAAATTGGGCTGCAAAGTTTTTCCTTATCTGCCATATTCATTTGACCTTTCAACAACAGATTACCACTTTCTCAAGATCTCGACAACTTTTTGCAGGGAAGATGCTTCCTCAATCAGCAGGAGGCAGAAAATGTTTTCCAAGAGTTCATCGAATGCCAAACCACAAATTTTTATGCTACAGGAATAAACAAACATATTTCTCATTGGCAAAAAAAGTGTTGATTGTAATGGTTCCTGTTTTGATTAATAAAGTTGTGTTTGAGCCAAGTTTTAATGATTTAAAATTCATGGCCCCAAACCGCAAGTACACTTGCACCAACCTAATATTTGCAATGATCCTGGTTAACGTCTCATGAGTATTATTGTGAGTTTTCTCTTTATAACATCAAGCAAGTGATTCAATCTAAGGCAGATTTTGCCCCCTCTTTGTTCACTGTGTAGGGTCCTGTTATCTCTTTCCGATTTGTTGAAAGCCAAACTTTCAACAATTAAAACTTTTAAAAGTTTCAACTTCTAAAAATTTAAGTTTTTTAACTTTTCTCTAGGTTTGGCCAGGCTCTTTCAGAATGGAAACTCCAATTTGGAAAGATATGGTAAGGATCTGAAAACACCTTTCACAAAAGAGACAAATAAACAGATATTTACTAGAATTTCACACCAAGATATTGGCTATTAAGGAAAATGATTTCTGCACAACACCATGTTGCCAGCCATGTATTAGCAATGGTAGGCATCTTGAGCATTTTTGCAGTGAGAAGATCCAGATTTCTTTTAGTATTCAGGATCAACTTAACAAAAATCAAAGCAAAATAAATGATGCTATTCAACTAAATAATGCATCTCTGGGGAAGCTGGGATGACTATCTAGAAAACCACTCTTCATATATTCATAAATAGCATTTCTCTGAGTAGCTAGAAGTCTCTGTCTTCTGTCCTACTTCTAGCCCTTCAGATTTTAGCTGTCATGCTTTTAATAACCAACCACCATTTTTTCCCTGGGGTTGTTACTTTAGAAACAACTATTCTTGAAATTATAATAAACATTCAAAAAGTTTTTCAGTTTAATGAAATTGTTCATTTTTGTATAAACAGCATTCAGATAAAGAAATAAAACATGAAGCTATCCTTACATCTAGTGACTTTCCATTCCAAGGGGAACTATTGTCTTGATCTCTAACAGCATAGAATAGTTTTGCCTGTTTTTGAAATTTTTATAAATGGAAATATACACTAGGCAGTCCCTTTTTTCATTAAGTTTATGGTGTTTATTCATTTCACTGCCTATAGTTATAATTTCTTCATTCTCAATGCTTTATAGAGATCCACTGTCAGATTATAATATAGGTTATTTTTTCACTCCACTGTTGAGTTTCTTTTATTTAGTTTCTAGCTTTTTGTTTTTAAAAATAGAGAACATTTTTACAAATAGTGAACACAAATACCTGAACATTTGTGTGCATGTCTTCTGGTAAGTGTGAATGTGCACCTATGGGATATATACCTAAGGATGGGATTGCTGGGATATAGGCATTATGTATATTTAGATTCATTAGTCATTTTAAAGAGCTTTCCAAAGTGAATAAATCAGTATACACACCACCAACATTGTATGAATAATACTTTTATTGCATTCTCACCTAAACTTGGATTTACAATTTCTTCTTTTTCTTTTCCCTTCATCTTCTTTTTAAATTGCATCCATTCTAATGGGAATATAGTTATATGACTTTGTGGTTTTTCTTAATGTCTAATGAGGTTTAAGTATATTTTGTATATATTTTGGCCATTTGAGTATACTCATAAATGAATATGAGTATACTCATAATTCAAAAGTTAAACTTTTGCCCAGATTTTAATTTTACTTTGACTTTTTCTTATTAACTTGCAAAAACTATTTATATATTGTGGATATAAGTCTTTTGTCAGATATCTCAAATATCTTCTCTGACTTTACAACATGCCTTTTTCTATTAATAAAAGTCCTCAATTATAATATGTTCTGATTCATCAAATTTTGTTATTATTTACAATTATTTTTCTTCCTGTTTAAGAAATTTTTGCCTTCTCCAAAGTCCTGAACATTCTTTTCTGTTTTCTTCTGAATATTTTGTTGTTTTACCTTTTTCAACTAGATATTCAATGAGTGGTGTGAATTTGGGATCAAGATTAAGTTGCTGTTTTTTTTTTTTTTCCAAAATTTGTATCCATTTGACATATCAAGATTTATTTTGAAAAATCCTTCCCACACTGCAGTGATATCTTTGTTAAAGTATCATACATGTGGGTGGATGCTCTCTTTTTAGAAAATGTAAAGCTCAGGTAAATGAAGAAGGATAGAGTGGCTTGGTAACTGTGTGTGCAGGAACTGTGTGTGTGTGTGCACACACTTGTTTTAGTTATATTGAGATATAATTAATATATAACAAAATCCACTGATATTAGATACATAATGATGGATTTTTCTAATTGCATACAATTTTATGATCTCCATCAAATTCAAGACATAGAAATGTTCTGTCACTCAGTTTTTCATGAGTTTTCTCAGTCAACTGTCTCCAGACTACCAGCCACAGTCAACCATTCATCTGCTTTCTGTTACCATAATTTTACATTTTCAAGAATTTCATATAAACATGTTCACACTGTATAAAGTTATACTGACTTATTTCTCTAGCATATATCTGAGATTCATTCCTGCTATTGTGTGTACTATTATTGGGAGGGGTTGCATTTTGGGGCAGTATTCCATAATATGAATATGCCACTTTTTGTTTATGCATTTACTATTTGATGGATAATTAGATTGCTTCCAATTTTGCATTATTATGATTAATGCTGCTATTAATCAGTAAATGAGCTCCTGAGACATATTTTCTTGCATCTTCTTGGGTAATATTTCCAATGAAACACATTGTAACAGAATGTTCTGAGATAATGGAAATGTTCCTATAGCAACTTTGTATCCTAAAGTAGCCACTAGCCACATGTCACTTTTTGAATATGAACTGATGCTAATGTGACTTTAATATTTTTTTCCATTTATTTTTATTAGTTGGAGGCTAATTACTTTACAATATTATAGTGGTTTTTGCCATACATTGACATGAATCAGCCATGGATTTACATGTGTTCCCCATCCTGATCCCCGCTCCCACCTCACTCCCCACCCCATCCCTCTGGGTCTTCCCAGTGCACCAGCCCGAGCACTTGTCTCATGCATCCAACCTGGGCTGGTGATCTGTTTCACCCTTGATAATATACATGTTTCGATACTGTTCTCTGAAAACATCCCACCCTCGCCTTCTCCCACAGAGTCCGAAAGTCTGTTCTGTATTTCTGTGTCTCTTTTTCTGTTTGGCATATAGGGTTATTGTTACCATCTTTCTAAATTCCATATATATGCATTAGTATACTGTATTGGTCTTTATCTTTCTGGCTTACTTCACTCTGTATAATGGGCTCCAGTTTTATCCATCTCATTAGAACTGATTCAAATGAAATCTTTTTAATGGCTGAGTAATATTCCATGGTGTATATGTACCACAGCTTCCTTATCCATTCATCTGCTGATGGGCATCTAGGTTGCTTAAAAGGAATCCAGATAGGAAAAGAAGAAGTGAAACTCTCACTGTTTGCAGATGACATGATCCTCTACATAGAAAACCCTAAAGACTCTACCAGAAAATTACTAGAGCTAATCAACGAATATAGTAAAGTTGCAGGATATAAAATTAACACACAGAAATCCCTTGCATTCCTATACACTAACAATGAGAAAACAGACAGAGAAATTAAGGAAACAATACCATTCACCATTGCAACAAAAAGAATAAAATACCTAGGAGTATATCTACTTAAAGAAACAAAAGACTTATACATAGAAAACACTGATGAAAGAAATCAAAGAGGCCACAAACAGACGGAGAAATATATCCTGTTCATGGATTGGAAGAATCAATATTGTCAAAATGACTATACTACCCAAAGCAATCTATAGATTCAATGCAATCCCTATCAAGCTACCAACGGTATTCTTCACAGAACTAGAACAAATAATTTCACAGTTTATATGGAAATACAAAAAAACCTCAAATAACCAAAGCAATCTTTAGAAAGAAGAATGGAACTGGAGGATTCAACCTGCCTGACTTCAGGCTCTACTACAAAGCCACAGTTATCAAGACAGTATGGTACTGGCACAAAGACAGAAATATGGATCAATGGAACAAACTGGAAAGCCCAGAGATAAATCCACGAACCTATGGACACCTTATCTTCGACAAAGGAGGCAAGGATAATACAATGGAAAAAAGATAACCTCTTTAACAAGTGGTGCAGGGAAAACTGGTCAACCACTTGTAAAAGAATGAAACTAGAACACTTTCTAACACCATACACAAAAACAAACTCAAAATGAATTAAAGATCCAAATGTAAGACCAGAAACTATAAAACTCCTAGAGGAGAACATAGGCAAAACACTCTCCGACATAAATCACAGCAGGATCCTCTATGACCCCCCCCCCCCCCCCCCAGAATATTGGAAATAAAAGCAAAACTAAACAAATGGGACCTAATGAAACTTAAAAGCTTTTGCACTACAAAGGAAACTATAAGCAAGGTGAAAAGACAGCCCTCAGATTGGGAGAAAATAATAGCAATGAAGAAACAGACAAAGGATTAATCTCAAAAATATACAAGCAACTCCTGCAGCTCAATTCCAGAAAAATAAATGACCCAATCAAAAAATGGGCCAAAGAACTAAACAGACATTTCTCCAAAGAAGACATACAGATGGCTAACAAACACATGAAAAGATGCTCAACATCACTCATTATCAGAGAAATACAAATCAAAACCACAATGAGATACCATTACACGCCAGTCAAGATGGCTGCTATCCAAAAGTCTACAAGCAACAAATGCTGGAGAGGGTGTGGTGAAAAGAGAACACTCTTACACTGTTGGTGGGAATGCAAACTAGTACAGCCGCTATGGAGAACAGTGTGGAGATTTCTTAAAAAACTGGAAATAGAACTGCCATATGACCCAGCAATCCCACTTCTGGGCATACACACCAAGGAAACCAGATCTGAAAGAGACACATGCACCCCAATGTTCATCGCAGCACTGTTTATAATAGCTAATGTGACTTTAAATGTAGTTTAGATATTATTGAATTTTGATCAATGTCATGAGTGGGATTACAAGGTCAAATGATAAATATGTTTAATTTTATAGTATGTTGACAGAGTAGATTCCAAAGTGGTTGTCATTCTCACTAGCAAGGTGTGATAGTTCTGATCGCTTTTCATTCTTTCCATCACCTGGCTAATATCACTTCTTTCAGCTCTAGTTCTTATAGTGGGATCAGTTCAGTTCATTCACTCAGTCATGTCCAACTCCATGCAACCCCGTGGAGAGCAGCACTCCAGGCCTCCCTGACCATCACCAACTCTTGGCGCATGCTCAAACTCATGTCCTATCAAGTCAGTGATGCCATCCAACCATCTCATCCTCTGTCGAACCCTTCTCCTCTTGCCTACAATCTTTCCCATTATCAGGGTCTTTTCCACTGAGTTAGTTCTTCACATCAGGTGGCCAAGGTACTGGAGTTTCAGCTTCAGCAACAGTCCTTTCAATGAATATTCAAGACTGATTTCCTTTAGGATGGACTGGTTTAATCTCTTTGCAGTCAGAGGAACTCTCAAGAGTCTTCTCCAACACAACAGTTCAAACGCATCAATTCCTCGGTGCTCAGCTTTCTTTATAGTCCAATCTCACATCCATACATGACTACTGGAAAAACCATAGCTCTGACTAGACGGACCTTTGTTGGCAAAGTAATGTCTCTGCTTTTTAATATGCTGTCTAGGTTGGTCATAGCTTTTCTTCCAAGGAGCAAGTGTCTTTAAATTTTGTGGCTGCAGTCACCATCTGCTGTGATTTTGGAGGCCCCCAAAATAAAGTCTGTCACTACTTCCATTGTTTTTCCATCTATTTGCCATGAAGTGATGGGACCAGATGCCATGATATTAGTTTTCTAAATATTGAGTTTTAAGCCAAGTTTTTCACTCTCCTCTTTCGCTTTCATCAAGCGGCTTTTTAGTTCTTCTTTGCTTTCTGCCATAACGGTGGTGTCATCTGCATATCTGAGGTTATTGACATTTCTCCCAGCAAGTTGATTCCAGCTTGTCATCCAGCCCAGAATTTCTCATGATGTACTCTGCATATAAGTTAAATAAGCAAGGTGTCAATATATAGCCTTGACATACTCCTTTCCTGATTTGGAACCAGTCTGTTGTTCTATCCAGTTCTGTTGCTTCTTGACCTGCATACAGATTTCTCAGGAGGCAGGTCATGTGGTCTGGTATTCCCAACTCTTTAAGAATTTTAGAATTTAAGAATCCAGTGGTAGTTTTAGAACGTATTTTTCTAATAAGTAGTGTTCTTGTGCATCTTTTCATATGTTCAATAGCCACTGTATACATTCTTTTGAACTGTCTATGCAAACATGTTGCCTATTTTTAGGGGTCTTAATGGGTTGTAAGAGTTCTTTGTTCAGGATGCAAGCCAGATTCATGTTTTCAAAACATTTTCTCCTAAATCTGGCTTCTCTTTTAGCTTACCTAAACATGAAAAGAAAGAGTGAAGTGAAGTGAAGTGAAGTGAAGTGAAGTGAAGTGAAGTGAAGTGAAATGAAGTGAAGTGAAGTGAAGTGAAGTGAAGTGTTGGTTGCACATTCGTGTCTGACTCTTTGCGACCCCATGGACCAGGACACACCAGGCTCTTCTGTCCATGGAATTCTCCTGGGAAGAATATTGGAGCAGGTTGCCATTTCCTTCTCCAGAAGCTCTTCCTGACCCAGGGATTGAAGAGACCCAGGTCTCTTGCTTTGCAGGAAGACTTTTTACCATCTGAGCCAGCAGAGAGGCTCATCTTTTAAAGAGTGTGATATTTAATTTTATGTGTCACCTTGGCTAAGCTACAGTAAACTGATATTTGGTCAAACATTGTTTTGGACATTTCTGTGAAGGTGTTTTTGTTTGTTTGCTTGCTTTGGGAGGGAATTCAACTGACATTTAAATTGGTGGGCCAAAAACTTGAATATATCATCCACCTGTATTCTGTGACTTCTATTTCTCTGGAAAACCTTGACAAATATAGAGTAAATATTTTTAATTTTGACAAAGTTCATCTTGTTAATTGCTATATTCTTTTATAGATTGTGGAATTCTGTGTGTATTTTGCTTAAGAAATGTGTCCTTACCCAAAGTCACAAAATTTTCTCCTTTGTAGTCTTCTAATCTGGTTTTAGCTTTCATATTTTGCTTTATGATTCATCTTGGTGTAGGTGGAAGATTGCAATATCTTTACAAGTGTCTGCCTGTGCTCAGCATCTCTTACTCAAGTCCCAGCCCTAGCCTCTAACTATTAATACAACATAGACCTAGATCATCCCTTCTGGACCTGCTTTAGTGGTCTTTCCTGCTTCTGCAAGACCTCAATTATGTAAGTAATAAGCTTCTTCTAACCTTTGGATGTGTACACATATGGCCTCCATCAGTCTTGACCTTGACCCGAATTTGAGATTGGGTTCATCTGCTTCGGAAAGTCACTGTGCATTTTTGTGTGGGTAGCTATTCCCTCCTTCAGGGGATCTTTTTGATCCAGGGATCAAACCTGTATCTCCTGCGTTGCAAGAGGATTCTTTACCATCTGAACCACTAGGGAAGCCCCAAATGTCACCATAACAACCATTAATTTAGTCACTGTAGTCTTCGTACTGATGTCTTTGCATGGTGTACGTTTTCTGTATATTTACTTTCATCCTACCTTTTTAATCTGGGAAGTGTTAAACTTGTAGACACTTTGCATTTGGGTCTAGTTTTTAAATCCATTCTGACAACCTCTCTCTTTTAGTTGTTGCCAGTACATACTATAATTTTTCACATGTTTGATTTTGGACCTATCATTTTCTTATTTCTTGTCTACATATCCCTTTTTAAAGTTTTTAAATCCTTATATCTCATTTACTGACTTATTTAGACTCTCTAAATTTTCATCTTATAATTATTACATGTATCTTATCTACATAGTCTCAGTCAGTTAGTCATTTCAGATGCTCAGTCATGTCCAACTCTTTGTGACCCCATGGACTGCAGCATTCCAGGCCTCCCTGTCCTTTGCCAACTCATGGAGTTTACTAAAACTCATGTCCATTGAGTCAGTGATGCCAGGCAGCCACCTCACCCTCTGTCATCCCCTTCTCTTCCTGCCTTCAATCTTTCCCAGCATCAGGGTCTTTTCCGTTGAGTCAGCTTTTCTCATCAGGAAGCCAAAGTACTGGCGCTTCAGCTTCAAAATCAGCCCTTTCAATGACTATTCAGGACTGATTTCCTTTAGGATGGACTGGTTGGATCTCCTTGCTGTCGAAGGGACTCTCAGGATTCTTCTCCAACACCACAGTTCAAAAGCATAAATTCTCCGGTGCTCAGCTTTCTTTAGAGTCCAACTCTCACATCCATACATGACCACTGGAAAAACCACAGCTTTGAATAGATGGACCTTTGTTGGCAAAATAATGTCTCTGCTTTTTAATATGCTGTCTAGGTTGGTCATGACTTTTCCTCAAAGGAGTAAGCGTCTTTTAATTTCATGGCTGCAGTCACCATCTGCAGTGATTTTGGAGCCCAAAAAAATATAGTCTGTCACTGTTTCCACTGTTTCCCCATCTATTTACCATGAAGTGATGGGACCAGGTACCATGATCTTAGTTTTCTGAATGTTTAGTTTTAAGCCAACATTTTCACTCTCCTCTTTCAGTTTCATCAAGAGGTTCTTTATTTCATCTTTGCTTTCTGCTATAGGGTGGTGTCATCTGCATATCTGAAGTTATTGATATTTCTCCCGGCAATCTTGATTCCAGCTTGTGCTTTATCCAGTCCAGCATCTCATGATGTACTGTGCATATTAGTTCAATAAGCAGGGTGACAATATACAGCCTTGACATACTCCTTTCCCAATTTGGATCCAGTCTGTTGTTCCATGTCCAGTTCTAACTGTTGCTTCCTGACCTGCATACAGATATCTCAGGAGGCAGGTCAGGTGGTCTGGTATTTCCATCTCTTTAAGAATTTTCCACGTTTTGTTGTGATCCACACAGTCAAAGGCTTTAGCATAGTCAATAAAACAGAAGTAGATTTTTTTCTAGAACTCTCTTGCTTTTTTGATGATCCAACAAATATTGGCAGTTTGATCTCTGGTTCCACATAGACTATGAACCCTATAAGAAAATGTTATAATATTTGTTTGACATATAATAGTTATGTCATTTATATAGAAATGAAGAAGAATAAAAAGCAAAAAAAAAAAAATCAATATTTTTTGCCTTGAACACTTACCAATTTTAGTATTGTTCATTTTATTCTGTGGAAGTGAGTTTTTGTCTGATACTATTTCCATTCATCCTGAAGAACCTCCTTTATGGTATCTCATAAAACAGATCTGCTGGCAAAGAACTATGTCAGTTTTCTTTTATATGAAAATGGCTTCATTTTGCCTAATTTTTGAAGAATATTTTCACTAAGCTATAGAATCTTGGATGGATTCATTTTCTTTTAATCTGTTCTAACCTCCATGACTTCTTATGAGAAATAAGCTATTAGTTTGCTCACTGTTCTCTTAATTGTAATATTTCATTTTTTTCCCTTGAGACTCTCAAGATTTTCCCTTTATTTTGGCTTTCAAGGGGTGAATAATAAGGAAATCTGAGAAGCGAAGCAGGTGCAGCCACTGCAGAGAGGACTGTGGGAACTGCTGCCTCTGTGAAGCTGCTCCCTCTGTGGGAACACATCTTGGGTTACAGGGAAGGGCCTGACGTTGCTCTTGGTCAGTGGGATAGAAGCTGCACAGATGAACTGCACATGGGGCACAGAAGAGAGGCCTGATGGACACAGAAGAGCACACCTGAAGCCTGATGGACACTTCTATTTTTGTTTGTAGTCATATCTGACCCACTGTGACTTTTTTGAGAGCAATGAAGTCTATCCTTCAAATCGCACTCAAGATTATTGAGAAACAATGAAGGTTTTCAAGCACATTTAAAGACATTTTTTCCCCATAACTATTGCTCTGGCTTAATTGTGGAGAGTGCTGAAGAAGGGAGCAAGAGTGCTCCATTACAGCTCTGTAGGTAAAAGCAAATAATCGCTAGGACATGAAATGCAATAGCATAGGTGGTATGGAAAAAATGTCGTTGAAGTACATGTTGGAGGTAGATCCAAAAGAAGTTAGTGGTAGATTATATGTGAAAAAAAAAAAAAGTAGGGGAATTACGTCAAAGGTGATTCAAGAATAAATAAATAGATGGTGAGGGTGGAAGCATTGGAAAAAAGCTGGTTGGGAGACAGGGTAGAGGGAAAATTGACTTGGGGACATAAAAATCTAAGGTTCTTATATTCCATTCACATGGAAATGTTCACTAAGCACTGAGATGTTTGATCCAGGATCTCAGGGCACTGAACCTAGGTGAACATCTGCACTTGAGAGTCAACATCAAAGCTATGAAAATTGAAATGCTATAGATATAATGATATCCCAGAAGAATGAGAACAAAAACTGGGAAAGAAACTATGAGATGGATAGAAGAGCTCACTAATGGCCTAAGATGGAAGGTTGTCTTTCATATAACAATATATGTTTATTGTTGGTCATGATAATGATTTGGAAATCAAATTTTGTTTATTGATGTGATTTAAAACATAATGCAATATTGAGGGCTTATGCTCTCTGTTCCACTTTTTATTTTGCTCCAATAGAAAGTATGTAAAGCATCTTATTAGTAAGCTATACACTGCATGTTTCACTACTCCAAATGACCATCAACCTAACACCCAGACAGATAACCTATCAGGATTTCTCTCTGGGCATTTCTAATCAGATATTTTCTATTACAATACAAATTGAACTTGACAGCTTTTCCCCAACTGCAATTTTACTTTAAATTGCTATCATTTTATCAGTGGAAAATCAAGACAGCATAAAAAATAATACAAATGGCTAACTGCTTAGACAGCTGGGGTTTTTGACTTCCACTCTCTGGTAAATTGGGTGGTAGACAGTATTAACCGCCATGTCCAGTTAAATATCTACTAGATATAAATAATCTTACTTGAACATTTAAAGACTAAGTTGTTTAAATTTATACCTCATTAAAACAAAGGTGATGTCAGACTTAATAAATGTAACTACCAGTGACCATCACTTCTCCAGTTGCTTAAGGAGATGCTCATCTGTATCTTGTAAATTGTAATTACTGTTCAAACTGTAAAGATAAGCAATTATCAGGATTCACTAAATTAAATATCAGTTGTCTCTCTACAGAATTACCCTTCAGAGACTTTCATTATACTGTGATACTCTATCTTTTCCCTTTTTAAAAGTTATTTTATTATGAAAAAGCCTTAATAGCAACCATCCAATGGTTCTGTCTTCTTAATATTCAGAGAAACAGTTTGATTCAGATACTATGTAGAATAACTACCTTTAAGTAACACATTGTCACTGGCAAACTCATTAAAGATTTAACTGTGAACTCAGCATTTATTATAATACAGTATGCTACTATCATTAAAATTTGCATAAAATATACAAATCTATGTCATCTGTAGTCTCCTGTAGGTAAGACAGCAGTCTTTACATTCTCGTGAATGTTGTGCCCTGAACACGCTCTTTATTTTGTTGTTTAAACCCTCTTAATTAACATAAGTATAGAAAACAAACTACTTTTGTTTGGCATATTTTGCTTGATTTACATATCATTCTACATTTTAAAAATATGTATGCTATATGGGAGTTCCCTGCTGGTCAAGTGGCTGGAATTCAGCGCTTTCCTTGCTGGAACCTGGCTTCAGTCTCTGCTTCTGGCCAGGGAACTTGCCAGAGATCCTGCAAGCCAGGAGGCACAGCCAAATTAAGTAAAATAAAATTTAAAAATTAAAGATTTTTAATAACATGCTTTTAGATACACATTAGAGCACTTCTCCCCAGTTCACTAGGGACCCCTCCAAAACATTCTGAATTTCTCATTTAACTTACTGGTCTTCACCCTTCTTCAGTTTTTGGATTTGTAATTTTTATAATCATTTCCATATGTGGGACCTTCTCAGTGGCTGTTTTAAATACAATCTTATCTTTCAAATTAGTTATTATTGTTATTATTAAGATGTCAACACACACATCCCACTAGTAGGACCTCTTTCTGAATGAATTGGTTAATATGGGATATCCTATGCTAATGTCATGTGTGGCAAATTAGACAGGAAGAGATTTGGCTAATTTCACATTCTTTAAGAGAAGTGTTTATTTGATCTGCACTCTCCCAGCATAACAATTTTTATCAAAATTGTCATCTGGGTTAACCTCAACCCAATCATTTCAATCATTGTCATAAATAATTGTTATAAATGAAAGAATCAAATATTGAAAATGTCGTACATGTAGATGCTGACATTGGAATGAGAAATAGATAAGGTTGATTTTATTGCCAAATATAATTTTGTACAAGTTTATAAATAATATAGAGATAGGCCTGTCTTAACATAAAGTTTTCTAATAATAATTGCTTGCCTGTGGTGAAAGGGGTCCTCTGCAATGATTGTACTTTATTTTGACATGAGTGCTGCTTATCCTCTTTGGGGTGCCATATGTTGTTTGCTGCCCTCATCAGACTGGTCAGTGTTGTTTCTTCTTGGTAGAAACACTTTTATTTACTGGTTGTTTCTACTTGCTAGAAACCCTTTTCTTAACTACCTACCCATCTGCATGGGGAATTATTCAAAGTTAAGACATTTCAATGTTACTTTTTCTTGAATGATGTAATCTCAAAGTTGTGGCATTCATAAAATCTCCAAAACTATTTTCTCAGTTCCTAGAAGCATTTCCCTTTGTGGACTTCAACCTCTTGCCTACAACTTCATCCACATCACTCCTTCTTGCTGATGCTGACAGGTCTTGGCAGGGGATGGAATTTATATTTTCTCTGCTGGTAGGAAACATAAATTCAAGACTGAATTAAAAATGAAAAATCCCCTCATTGAGGAGAAATGTAGAGTCTATGGCATGTTCAAATATTCATTTGGCTATCAACATTTAGGTTTATTCATGTCTGAAATGATGCAGAATTCAGTTATTGTATTCAAAATACAATATTGTATTTGAACAAAACTAGTGAAGGTGATGAAATTCCAGCTGAACTATTTCAAATTCTAAAGGATGATGCTGTTAAAGTGCTGCACTCAATATGTGAGCAAATTTGGAAAATTCAGCAGTGGCCACAGGATTGGACAAGATCAGTTTTCATTCCAATCTCAAAGAAGGGCATTGCAAAAGAATGTTCAAACTACCACTCAATTGCACTCATTTCACATGCTAACAAAGTGATACTCAAAATTCTCTAAAGCAGGTCTCAAAAGAATGTGAACCAAAAAATTCCTGATGTTCAAGCTGGATTTAGAAAAGGCAGAGGAACCAGAGATCAAATTGCCAACATTTGTTGGATCATAGGAAAAGCTAGAGAATTCCAGAAAAATATCTACTTCAGCTTCATTGACTACACTAAAACCTTTGACTGTGGGGATCACAACAAACTGTGGGAAATTCTTCAAGAGATGGAAATACCAGACCATCTTACCTGACTCCTGAGAAACCTATAAGCAGGTCAAGAAGCCACAGTTAGAACCAGATCTGGAACAACGGACTGGTTCAAAATTGGCAGAAGAGTTCATCAAGGCTGTATATTGTCACCCTGCTTATTTAACTTATATGCAGAGTACATCATGCAAAATGTTGGGCTGGATAAAACACAAACTGGAATCAAGATTTTCAGAAATATCAATAACCTCAGATAGGCAGATGATACCACCCTGATGGCAGAAAGTGAAAAGGAACTAAAGAACCTCTTGATGGAGATGAAAGAGAAGAGTGAAAAAGCTGGCTAAAACTCAACATTCAAAAAACTAAGATCATGGCATCCAGTCACATCACTTCATGGCAAATAGATGGAGAAACAATGGAAACAGTGACAGATTCTCTTCTCTTGGGCCCCGAAATCACTGCAGATGGTGACGGCAGTCATGAAATTAAAAGATGCTTGCTCCTTGAAGAAAAAAAAAAGATGCTTGCTCCTTGGAAGAAAAGCTATGACCAACCTAGCCAATGTATTAAAAATCAGAGACATTATTTTGCTGAAAAAGGTCTATATAGTCAGAGCTATGGGTTTTCCAGTAATCATGTACAGATGTGAGAGTTGAACCATAAAGATGGCTGAGTGCTGAAGAACTGATACTTTTTGAACTGTGGTGTTGGAGAAGACTCTTGCAAGTCTCTTAGACTGCAAGGAGATCAAATCAGTCAACTCTAAAGGAAATCAGTCCTGAATATTCATTGGAAGGACTGATGCTGAAGTTGAAGCTCCAATATTTTGGCCACCCGATTGGAAGAGCTGACTCATTATAAAATACCCTGATGCTGGAAAAGATTGAAGGCAGCAGGAGAAGGGGACAATGAAGGATGAGATATTGGATGGCATCACCAACTCACTGGACATGAGTTTGAGCAAGCTCTGGGAGATGGTGAAGGACAGGGAAGGCTGGCGTGCTGCAGTCCTTGGGGTCACAAAAAATTGGACATGACTGCGACTGAACATCAACAACCATTTGCGGTAACTTTAAACAAGTCTTCTATAGGACTTCCCTGGTGGTCCCGTAGTTGAGATTCTGCCTACCAATGCACGGTGTGTGGTTTCCATCACTGGTCTGAGAGCCAAGATCCCAGGGCTAATAAACCAAAATATATTTAAAAGAAAGAAAGAAACAATATTGTAACAAATTCAATAAAGACAAAAAAAGATGGTCCACATCAAAAAAATCTCTTTAAAAAATGTTAAGAAAAATTGTTCTTCTATATTAATTAACCATGCCATTTAAAATGGCAGGCATTTTTTCCATCAAGTAGGACTTATTTAGTGATAAAAAGCAATCTTTACACTCAAGCAAATATAACTCTACTTTGAGATAGCACATAGTAGGTCTGAAAGGGAAGTGTTACAGTTTGAAATTGAATTTTGCAAGCCACACTTAGTTATCACATTGAGTTCAGATTTGACAAACTAGTGTAGGTCAGTGAGTTCCTGGGTGAATGAGACAGAAGAGTCACATGTAATCTCAAAGGAGGAAGGTGTCCAGTTGCCATCTGGCTGTCAGTTGCTGCCTTTGAAGCGTGTAGTTTCATATTTCCCAAAATAACCACAAACACACCTGACTTGAAAAGAGAACTATCTGGTTTTCCCAGATTCTTGATCATATTTCCATTCATCAGGTGTTCTCATGAAAGTCTCGCCAGGTTCTCCTTCCATGGGCGGGTAGAGGGGGAGTCCGCTGGTACAGCGTTGTGGTTAAGGTAGCTTTGGGGCATGAGAAGTTCTGTAGCAAATGTACACTCACTCTTTTTGAACAACCAACTAATTAGTTACCTTAGTAACGATGTAATACAACAAATTACATTAAAAAAAAAAAAAAAAAACTTTGGAGTCAGACGTGGAAATTCAAATGGTGTTTCTTCCACACACTGCTGTCTGGGTTAAAGCATGTTAACTACTTTAAGTCTTAAAATTATTTTCTCTGGGAGAACTTTCCATATCATCTAAACCAGATTAGGTGATCTTTTTAAAAAATATTTGTTTGTTTGTTTTTGGCTGTATTGGGTCTTAGTTGCAGCATGCAGGATCTTGCTTGCGGTGCGTGGGCTCCAGGGCATCTGGGCTTTGTAGTTGGGGGCACACAAGCTCTCCAATTGCAGTACACAGACTCAGTAGTTACACCATGGGTTTACTGGCCCTGTGCGTGTGGGATCTTAGTTCCCTGAACAGGGATCAAACCCACATCCTCTGCATTGGAAGGCAGATTTTTAACCACTGGATGATGAAGGAAATTGCAAACCCAATTAAGTGGTCTTTATGTCTGCTTTTGTAGTATTTCTTAACTATCTCTTCTGGACATTTTCAAAACATACAAAGCTTGTAAAAAAAAAATGAACAAATTTAAAACAACACTACTTTGTACAGTATATTTATTCACTGACATTTGTAAACTCCATGAGGCCAAGAGACTGCATTCGTGTTATTTACAATAGGATGTTAGAAATTAGCACCATGCCAGTGCACAGAACCTTTTACTTATCTTCCTGACAGACTGAATAAATGATGCCTATTTCCTTATCTTTGAATTGGAGAGAGTATAAAATGCTGAAAAGGTTTGTGATGAGAATCAAGTAACAGATATGAGGAGCACCTAACACAGTTCAGGGTTCTCAGTAAGATGTTCAGTATAAGCTCATCATCTTTCTTTCTCTGAACAAACTGTACATGCAAGAGGAAAACAGCTTTTACTGCATTTATAAAATTTCTTAAATGTAGTTATTTGTCCTATAGAAATATTTTGAGATGTGTTTTCTAAAATATCTAATGAATTCCTGACTCTAACTTCTGTTGGGATTTGACAGTAACACTAGTTGAATTTCAGTTCACTTCAGTTCAGTTGCCCAACTGTGTACACTTTTTGCGACCCCATGGACTGCAGTATGCCAGGCTTCCCTGTCCATCACCAATTCCTGGACCTTGCTCAAACTCATGTCCATCAAGTCAGTGATGCCATCTAACCATCTCATCATCTGTCACACCCTTCTCATACTGCTTTCAGTCATCCCAGCATCAGGGTTTTTTCCAATGACTGAATTCTTCGAATCAGATGCCCAAAGTATTGGAGCTTCAGCATCAGCACTTCCAATGAATATTCAGGACTGATTTCCCTAAGGATTGACTGGTTTAATCTCCGTGAAGCCCAAGGAACGCTCAAGAGTCTTCTCCAACCCCACAGTACAAAAGCATCAGTTCTTCAGTGCTCAGCTTTCTTTACAGTCCAACTCTTGCATCCATACATGACTACCAGAAAAAACATAACTGACTAGATGGACCTTTGTCAACAAAGTAATGTTTCTGCTTTTTAATGTGTTGTCTAGGTTGGTCATAGCTTTTCTTCCAAGGAGCAAGTGTCTTTTAATATCATGGCTGCAGTCACCATATTCAGTAATTTTGGAGCCCAAGAAAAGAAAATCTTTCACTATTTCCATTGTTTCCCCATCTATTTGCCATGAAGTGATGGGACTGGATGCCATGATCTTAACATTTTTGAATGTTGAGCTTTTTCACGCCTTTTCACCAGCTTTTTCACGCTCCTCTTTCACTTTCATCAACAGACTCTTTAGTTCTTTGCTATCTGCCATCAGGGTTGTGTCATCTGCATATCTTAGGTTATCGATATTTCTCCTGACAATCTTGATTCCAGCTTGTGCCTGATCCAACCTGGCATCTCGCATGATGTACTCTGCATACAAGTTAATAATAAATAAGCAGGGTGACAATATGCAGCCTTGACGTACTTCTTTCCCAAGTTTGAAGCAGTCTGTTGTTTCATATCTGGTTCTTACTATTGCTTCTTGACCTGCTTACAGGTTTCATAGGAAGCAGGTGAGCTGTTCTGATATTCCAATCTCTTTAAGAAATTTCCACAGTTTTTTTGTGATCCATGCAAAGGCTTTAGCATAGGCAATGAAGCAGAAGTAGTTGCTTTTTGGAATTCTCTTTTTTTTTTTTCCCAAAAAAAGATTTTTTTGAAATTCTCTTTTTTTTCCAAAAAAGGTTTTTTTTGGAATTCTTTTTTTTTTTTCCAGAAAAAGATTTTTTTTTTAATTCTTTTTTTTTTTTCCCCAAAAAAAGATTTTTTTGGAAAATCTTTTTCTATGATGCAACAAATGTTGGCAACTTGATCTCTGGTTCCTCAGCCTTTTCTAAATCCAGTTTGAACATCAGAAATTCTCGGTTTACGTACAGTTGAAGCTTCACTTGGAGAATTCTGAGCATTACTTTGTTGGAATGAGATGAGTGCAATTGGGCAGTAGTTTGAACATTCTTTGGCATTGCCTTTCTTTGGGATTGGAGTGGAAACTGACCTTTTCCAGTCCTGTGGCCACTGCTGAGTTTTCCAAATTTGTTGGCATATTGAGTGCAGCACTTTCACACCATCATCTTTTAGAATCTGAAATAGCTCAACTGGAATTCCATCACCTCCACTAGCTTTGTGCATAGTGATGCTTCCTAAGGCCAACTTGACTTCACATTCCAGGATGTCTGGCTCTAGGTGAGTGATCACACAATCGTGGTTATCTGGGTCATTAAGATCATTTTTTGTATAGTTCTTCTGTGTATTCTTGCCATGTCTTCTTAATATCTGTGCCTTCTGTAAAGTCCACACCATTTCTGTCTTTTCTTGTGCCCATCTTTGCATGAAATATTTCCCCAGTATCTCTAATTTTCTTGAAGAAACCTCTAGTATTTCCCATTTTATTGTTTTCCTCTATTTATTTGCAATGACCACTTAAGAAAGCTTTCTTATCTCTCCTTGCTATTCTTTGGAACTCTGAATTCAGATGGATATATCTTTCCTTTTCTCCTTTGCCTTTTGCTTCTCTTCTTTGCCCAGCTATTTGTAAGGCCTCCTCAGACAACCATTTTGCCTTTTTGCAATTCTTTTTCTTGGGGATGGTTTTGATCATAGTCTCCTATACAATGTTACAAACCTCTTTTCAATGCTCTGAAGGCATGCTGTCTATTAGATCTAATCCCTTGAATCTATTTGTCACTTCCACTGTATATTCATAAGGTATTTGATTTAGGTCATACCTGAATGGTCTAGTGGTTTTCCCTACTTTCTTCCATTTAAGTCTGAATTTGTAATAAGGAGTTCATGATCAGAGCCACAGTCAGCTCCCAGTTGTGTTTTTGCTGACTGTATAGAGCTTCTCCATTTTTGGGTGCAAAGAATATAATTGATCTTATTTTGGTCTTGACCATCTGGTGATGTCCATGTGTAGAGTCATCTCTTGTGTTGTTGGAAGAGGGTGTTTGCTATGACAAGTGTGTTCTATTGGCACACTCTGTTAGCCTTTGCCCTGCTTCATATTGTACTCCAAGGCCAAACTTGCCTGTTACTCCAGGTATCTGTTGACTTCTTGCTTTTTCATTCTAGTCCCCTATGTTGGAAATGACATCTTTTTTTTTTTTTTTTTTGGTGTTAGTTCTAGAAGGTCTTGTAGGTCTTCACAGAACTGTTCAACTTCAGCTTCTTCAGCATCAGTGGTTGGAGCATAGACTTGGATTACTGTGATACTGAATGGTTTGCCTTGGAAACAAATGGAGATCATTCTGTCATTTTTGAGACTGCACTCAAGAACTGCATTTTGGGCTCTTTTGTTGACTATGGTGGCTACTCCATTTCTTCTAAGGGATTCTTGCCCACAGTATTAGATGTAATGGTCATCTGAATTCAGTTCACCTATTTTGGTCCATTTTAGTTCATTGATTCCTAAAATGTTGATGTTCACTCTTGCCATCTCCTGCTTGACCACTTCCAATTTACCTTGATTCATGGACCTAATATTCCAGGTCCCTATGCAATATTGTTCTTTACAGCATTGGACTTTACTTCCATCACCAGTCACATTCACAACTGGGTGTTGTTTTTGCATTGGTTCAGCCTCTTCATTTTTTCCTGAGCTATTTTTCCACTCTTCTCTAGTGGCATATTCAGCACCTACCAGGTGGGAGAGTTCATCTTTTAGTGTCATACTTTTTGCCTTTTCATACTGTTCATGAGGTTCTCAAGGAAAGAATACTGAAATGGTTTGCCATGCCCTTCTCCAGTGGACCACGTTTTATCAGAACTCTCCACCATGACCCGTTTATCTTGGGTGGACCTACATGGCATAACTCATAGTTTCATTGAGTTAGACAAGGCAGTGATCCATGTGATCAATTTGGTTAGTTTTCTTTGATTGTTGTTTTCATTCTGTCTGCCTTCAGATGGATAAGGATAAGAGGCTTGTGGAAGTTTCCTGATTGGAGCATCTGGCTATGGAGGAATCTGGCTCTTGCTCTGATGGGTGGGGCCATGCTCAGTAAATCTTTAATCCAACTTTCTGTTGATGTAGGAGGCTATGTCCCTTTGGTTTTGCCTGAGGCAACCTCTTTCAAAAATATTTATGCCAGCACCACCCTGCAGCTCCCAGGACTTTTGCATTCAATGCTCTGACCCTGCAGCAGGTCACTGTCGACCCATACCTACCCCCAGAGACTCCTGGACATTCACAGGTAAGTCTGGCTCAGTCTCTAGTGCAGTCACTGCTCCTTTATTCTGGGTCCTTGTGTGCACAAAGTTTTGTTTATGCCCTCCAAAAATCTGTTTCCCTAATCCTGTGGAAGTTCTGTAATCAAATCTCACTGGCCTTCAAAGTCAAATTCCATGGGGGTTCTCAGTCCTTTTGCCAGATACCCAGGTTTGGGAATCTATTGTGGACTATAGAACTTTTGCAACAATGTAAGAACTTCTTTGATACAATTGTTCTCCAGTTTGTGGGTCATCTGCTCAGTGGCTCTATGGTGGGCCTAATGGTGACCTCCTCCGAGAGGATTTAGGACACGCACAGCACCTCTCAGGTCTATTGCAGCCAGAACTCCTGTCCCCTCGGTAGCCACTGCTGAACTGTAACTCCTGAGATACTCAAACACTCAAAGGCAGGTCTGTCTCAGTCTCTTGTGGGGTCTCTGGGACCTGGTGCACACAAAGTTTTGTTTGAGCCTTCCTTCCAGGCATCTCTGGCAGGTATGGGGATTGAAGTAAACACAGTTTTGCTCCTCCTACCATCTTGGTGGGGCTTCTCCTTTGCCCTTGGATGTGGGGTATCATTTTATGGTGAGATCCAACATTCTCCTGTCGATGGCTGTTCAGCAGCAAGTTATAATTGGAGTTCTCACAGTGGAAGATGAGCTCATGTCCTACTCTGCCATCTTCTAGTTGAATTTAACAACTTATTTAACTTAAATGCAAAGTACATCATGAGAAACTCTGGGCTGGAGGAAGCACAAGCTGGAATCAAGGCTGTTGGGAGAAATATTAATAACCTCAGATATGCAGATGATACTACCATTATGGAAGAAAGTGAAGAAGAACTAAAGAGCCTCTTGATGAAAGTGAAAGAGGAGAGTGAAAAGGTTGGCTTAAAGCTCAACATTTGGAAAACTAGGATCATGGCATCTGGTCCCATCACTTCATGGCAAATAAATGGGGAAAGAGTGGAAACAGTGGCTGACTTTATTTGGGAGGGGGGACCAAAATCACTGCAGATGGTGACTGCAGACATGAAATTAATAGACATTTACTCCTTGGAAGGAAAGTTATGACCAACCTAGATGGCAGAGATGTTACTTTGTCAACAAAGGTCCATCTAGTCAAGGCTATGGTTTTTCCAGTAGTCACATATGGATGTGAGAGTTGGCCTATAAAGAAAGCTGAGTGTCGAAGAACTGATGCCTTTGAACTGTGGTGTTGGAGAAGACTCTTGAGAGTCCCTTGGACTGCAAGGAGATCCAACCAGTCCAACCTAAAGGAGATCAGTCCTTGGTGTTCATTGGAAGGACTGTTGTTGAAGCTGAAACTTCAATACTTTGGCTACCTGATGCGAAGAGCTGACTCACTGGAAAAGACCTTGATGCTGGGAAAGATTGAGGGCAGGAGGAGAAGGGGATGACAGAGGATGAGATATTTGGATGGCATCATCAACTCAATGGACATGAGTTTGGGTAAACTCCAGGAGTTGGTGACGGACAGGGAGGCCTGGCGTGCTGCGGTTCATGGAGTTGCAAAGAGTTGGACACGACTGAGCAACTGAACTGAACTGAACTGAATACTGTGTTCACTGAACTAGTTTAAATGTTTGAAATATACACTTGGAAAATGTATATTCTCTTTATAACAGGATCTAGTTTTTATCTGTCAACTTCTGTCCCCCTGATATATTTTCCTATCACCCAGGCAGAATGGCTTCCCTGGTGGTTCAGACTGGGAATCTGCCTGCAGAGCAGAAGACCTGGGTTTTATCTCTGGGTTGGGAAAATCCCCTGGAGGAGGGCATGTCAACCCATTCCAGTATTCTTGCCTGGAGAATTCCCATGGACAAAAGAGCCTGGTGGGCCGCGAAGTTTTGGACATGACTGAATGACTAAGCGCACCAGTGCAAGGCTAGTTCACATCCTGAACAGGCACAGGCCATGAAAAGACAAACACACTCCTTTCGTCCCTCATTTAAACACAGTGCTTAATCCATGACACACTTTTTCATTTTAACAGAAAAGTATTAATATTTTATAGAAATGATTGTGCCATATGGGCAAAAGTCCACCAAAGACATGGTATTATGAACAGTGTTTACAATGCCAAGGAAATATAGAGATGATTAGATATTTGGCAATGATTTTGAATCATGATATGATCCAGGTAAACTGTATGTAAAAGGTCTGGAATATAAAATATATATATATATATATATATATATATATATATATGTATATATCCCCGCCCCCAAGGTCAGCCAGAATTAAGTGATCACAAAATGAGAGAATATGAGAGAGCAAGTGTTTCTTTGTTGGTTTTGGTTTTAGTAAGCATGATGGACTTAATATTTCAGCTATGTAAAATGCTGGAAAGAGAAAGACTCCCACTCTCCAGACAAGATAAAAGCTGGGTAAACTGCAAATATAAGTGGCTTTTCGCGAGCCCTTCAGAGAACAGGGGTTGCAAAGCAAACAATCTGGGGAGAGAGAGATGCTTAAGGGGAAGTACAGGAGCCTAGCATTTGTGTACCTAGAATGGATAGACATTGTCAAATACAGTTAAAGCTGCTAAAAAGTTTTATCTAGAACCATTTAATACAGTGCTAAAGGCAAGATGTGGATGACAGTGTGAAACTGTTTGGGAAGCAGACATAAAAGCATTCCCACCTGCTTGCACACTTTTCCTCCAGTATTTCCACCATTTACTCACAAGCAGGATCAGGGAGGATCCAGAGAAAACTCCCAGATACTGGCTGGCTGAGGAGCAACCAGTATCAGTAGCAAAATCTACCCAGACTCATGTCTTCCATCTCCACTATGAAATTGATCTCAGGGAGACAGCAGTGAGTGGTGGTTTGAAGTGGGATCTTGGTTCCCTGCCCAGGAATTGGACTTGGGTAGCCTGGATGAAAATCAGGAATTCTAGGCACTTGTCCACTAGAGGCTAGGAGAAAAGTTGCCCTGGTTTTTTACCCCCATTGCAAAGTGAATTTCTCAAAGTGGCAAAACCTGTAAAAACAGTTACAAAGCTTATTATTACAGACACAGCACAACAAGCGGGGGAGCACACAGAGGAACATTTTGTTTAAGACAGAAGCAAGACAGAGATACACACCCAGAGAGAAAGGGTGGGGGATTCCCCCCTAATGATGTGGTACTCACTAGAGAGGTGACTTAAATCACTTATGTAGGGCAGTTCCCCTGAGTCTTGTTTACCTTTGGCCAATTACTTCATTTCTTTTCCACACCTGACTTGTTCTAGAGTCCCGGCCAACAGGCATGTACATCTTTTTGCCAAGATGGCTTCCAGTGCAGAGGCCTATGAGGAGGCTGACACCACCTATTATGGGATGGTGTCCCCTCCCTTTTTGACCCCCATGTGTAGTCAGGGAGACCTTCTTGACCTCAAGTATGAGAAATATGTTGTCCCTTTATCTTTTGTCCAACAGGGCCTGGCTCCTCCTCGCCCCTGCCATTGTCTTTATCTTGAAGCATCTGTCCACAGGGGACGGGTTCCAACTGAGGTAAATGGGGGCCATTTATCTCCTGCCTCAAAACAAAAGCTTATTTAGACTCAAGCTCCTCTTCTTCTGTATAGAACAAAAGCCTTAAACTCTGTGTTTTGGCCTGGAAACTTTATCCAGAAATTAAACTAAGGCAATCAGAGGGCTGGCAATCAGAGGGCTCACCTTCTTTGGTTCTTGTATCTCAGGGATCACTATCCTTCATTGCCTGATGTTCTATGTCTTGAAAACTATTGACATATATAATTTCTGGTTGTTTAGTGAGGAGGGTTAATTGGTCTCTGTTATTCCATCTTGGGACACAAATTCCCCACCAAAGGAGTTTAGCGCCTTATTTATGAAAGCATTTCTCCAGAGCTTTTTTTGTATTTTGTGCTGTCCTCAGTCATATTCGACTCTTTGTGACCCTCCAGGCTCCTCTGTCCATAGGGATTCTCCAGGCAAGAATACTGAAATGGGTTGCCATGCCATCCTCCAGGGCACCTTCTCAACCCAATGATCGAACCCAGGTCTCCTACATTGCAGGTGGATTCTTTACCATCTGGTCCACCAGAGAACCCCAAGAATACTGGAGTGAGTGGCCTATCCCTTCTCCAGGGAATCTTTGAACTGGTGTCTCCAGCACTACAAACAGATTCTTTATCAGCTGAGCTACCAGGGAAGCCCTTTTGTATTTTAGGATTGTGAATAAAGTATTAGGGATCCCTATAGTCTTCACTTGAGCTAAGACATAGACTACAGGTTCCTGAGATGCACAATCAATTCTCATGCTAAAGAATGAATATGTTCTGATATGTTTACTTCTTGCAACCACAAGTTCATAAGATCACTAAAAATTATGTTTATTATTGTTTCTACTCTAAGAAAATATTCTACTTATTTTATTAAATATATATACTTTTCTCACTGATCGCATTCATAAAAGTTGATGATGTTTTCCCAAACATCTTCCAATCCTATTTTATAATCCTATTATATATTTTAGTAAAAGAGATAATTTTGAATTGTTATTTAATCTGCTTTTGATAATGTAGGGAATCTTTTAAAATTCTTTGAGTCAATCCTTATGAGGTGGATGAGTCTATTACACAAAGTGAAGTAATTCAGAAAGGGAAAAACCAGTATAGTATATTTACAGATATATATGGAATCTAGAAAGATAGTACTGATTAACTTATTTTCAGTTATTTTTATTATTTTATTTTCATTGATAAAATCACAGCCTGTATGACAAAATGCCCTGGGGCATCATTGCAAACTCACATTGTACCATGGAATATTTTTGCATTACTAAGAATCACATTGACCTTATGCTGAACTCAGTTATGTTAGATTCAGATTCATTTACAATGTGAAGATTTGAGCATCTTTTTTGTATAATAGGGCTATTTATTGTACACAGTATATTTCTAAAGCATACTGTAAAACTGTAATGTTAAAATCAATTCAAGATTGAGAACTGAGGTTCCCTTTCTCTTAACCACATAGTTATTAAATGACACACAGTTGTAAGTTTTAAATCTAACAGTGTCCAGAAAAGATGAAGATATTTTACTATGTTTTTCTGGTTAAAAAAATATCTTAATAATAACATGTGATATTATCACTTAGCGTCATTACTCAGTCTCATTATTTAGAGATATCTAGATCTGATTTTAAGTTTAGTTTCTTTCTTTCTTTTTTTTTTTTTTAACTTTTTGTCCAATTTAAAAGTGAAAACAGTATGGAAAAGGAAGTATTTTCAAGGACTCAGGATCTATAGTTCATAGGTCCCTATTCATTTCACTTCAAATTCCAGCATCTTCTGTCTTAAATTTGATATAGCCTCTACTTTTTATTCAACCTTGTAATTTGTATCAGGTTTTATAAGAAACAGCATATGAAAAAGCATTGCTTTTAACACCAGTGCCTACTTATTTATATCTATGTCCAAAAAAAGAAAAAAAAAAAAGGTTTAAGGCAGTGATGTACAGTAGAAATTAAAGAGTATTCATTATGCCAATAGAAAAACACTACCTTGATAATTTAAACCCTGGAATTTATGCAATAATCTGAATTAAAGGAGAACAGAAATACATATTTAAATTACCTTCAAGTACATTGATCAGCTTATAATAAAGTATTATAACATTAGCAAGCAGAGATGCTTTGTTTCCTAAGTTGAACTGATGTTTTTGTGAAACATATTAACTATAAACATGGAAGAAACTACATGCCTTTTCCACCCCAACTTCAGAAGCCATGCAATATCACAGTCACCTTATTCTGTTTAATGTGAGTGACAAGCCCACTAAGACTCAAGCAGAGAGAACATGGATTCTACCTCTGGATAAGAAAAGGTACAAGATCATATTGTAGAAAATTATGATGGTGAATATTACTGTAGGCTGGATCATTTATGGTTTGATTTAGTGATTTTCTTTTATATTCTTTCCAACATATTTATATTTTGGCATATTTCATCATATTTGATAGGATACCACACTTTGTATATAGAAAATCAGAAGCAGTGTAAGAAGACTACTCTTCTGCTTTTATTTTCTGCAAAGAATGTAAAGTTTATTTGATGTCTGGAAGATAAAGTGGATTGGTGACTCTTTAGAGTTTACCAAGTTTTAAGTTTAGTGGGGCCTTTGCTGCTGCTTGCTCTATAGCCTCAAGTTACTTGCTTTTCTTCTCTGCAAAACTCAGAGATGGAAGGATGGGAAAATAAGCATAATGCTATACAAAAAAAAAAAAAAAATTCCTATATTTAGGAGGCTTTCAGACTCTAATCCATTTCCGTCTGTCTCTGCCATTGTCAACGGCTGCGTTGGTCTCTGCCTTTAGCAAGTCCTCCTTTACCTGACATTTCCCAACATAAGTTGAAAGAATTTGCTGCTCAATTCTGAATGTCACTCCTTTGTGGAAATCAGTTTAATAAGGATTTGTGTATGTGTGTCCACTATTCTTTGATACCATCAATAAGGTAGCATAGTTAAGCATCCTCTTTTAATTTATTGGATTTTTCTTGGTGTTACCATATGACCGAAGTTCATTTAGGGCCTTATACATCTTAATCAGAAGAGAAACATGTTTACTCAATTTTAACATGACAACATTTTAAACAGAGATAAATGCAAATATGCAGAAAATATATACATTTTTTTTTTTTTTCTTTTCAAGCCCATTCCCACCTCCTGAATCTCCAAAATTTTTTTTTTCTTATTGTTTTTAGTGTGTGCGTGCTCAGTTGTTTCAGTCATGTCTGATTCTTTGCAAGCCAGTGAAAGGTAGGCCACCAGGCTCCTCTATCCACGGGGTTCTCTAGACAAGAATACTGAAGTAAGTTGACATGCCCTCCTGCAGGGTATCTTCCCGACCCACAGCATGAACCTGCATCTCCTACATTGCAAGTGGATTCTTTACCCACTGAGCCACCTGGGAAGCCCCCTTATTGTTTTAGATAGTAAATAACAGTCTATGTTTATTTACTTTCCCCACAAATAAACAATTAAATATTTTAAGCACTTACCATATAATATGCTTACACATACACACATGCACAAATTATACATGCAAAATAATCTCCACTTGATTATAGTATTCAAGATTATAATTTACTTCACAATGTGACTTACAAGAACAAAAATAAAATAATGTGTGAGTAGTTGAGTTGAGTTGATGTTATGTAATTATAGGAGTGCCTGGAAAATGCTCTCTCAATATTAAAAAAAAGATTTTAAAAAGACTGGGTAGCTTCCAAAATAGACTCAACATGTAGGACTTCTCATTTATTTGATTACAGACCCAATTTTGTAGTTTTGGGAAGCTAGTGTTCTCAGAAAATACTTTAAAAAATATTCTGTATGAACTCTTAGCTTAGAAAAATACTTTTGAGCTGGAGTCATCAGCAGAAATTCCTCAAGGACTTAGAACTTCAGGTAAACGTGATGAATGTAGATAGTTTGGAAGAAAAGAAGCAGAAAGGTTTTGATAATTTCAGACAAGTTGTATGGGAGACAGAGCAGTTGAATAAATGGATGAACTGGGTTCATCTGGCTTGAAAGCAAAGTCTGTCACTTAACTGGTTTGACCACCCTATGCAATTTAAGCTCACCTGAGACTTAGTTGTTGTGCTAGGGGCAGTGCTACTCTCCCCCCAGGCGGTCATGTGGATCGTGTTTACACTGAGCTACCTGTGAAGTAAATCTAAGTGTAAACCTACAGAAAGTATTAGTATATAGGGACACTCAATAAAGGTTAGTTTCCTTCTTGCCCCAGTGAAGCAAAGGACATAAAATATGGGAAAATGGAAATTAAATAGTAAGTAGCATTAGTTTAAGTATTTTTTTTTCCCCCTTTGGAATTGTTTTGTCGCTGTTACCCCATGTCTGAGTCCTTATGACCATACACAAACTGCAGTAAGAACAATCTATTCATTCTTTTTCTCAGGTCTACAACGTTAATGATGTCACTTCTCTGCCCAGGATTTTTCCAGAACAAACATCAGTGATGCTTAAACTCAAATGTTTGTCTTGAATTGAGCTCTGCTCACTCCGCTGGGAACAAATTCCTCAAACCTAACCTAGTTCTTTGATTAATTCCTGAACACTTCCGTTTACCCTATACTTCTCCCATTATTTGATCTCTTTTGGACTTTACACTTATTACTTCATTCCCTCTTATTCTCTTTCTGCCCTCAAATTCTGTGCTTATCCTGATTGATCCCTTTACCATTTCTGGATGACTTCACCCATTTCTCTGGCTTCAGCTCTACACAGATCTCTCTAAAATGTATTTTTCAGGTTGGCAGTTAAACCTGTATCTCCAATTAATATCAGAAAACTCCAGCTGCAGAACTGATGGGCACTTTAAATGTACATATTTTGAATATATGAAAACTATGAAATATATGAAAATGTATGAAATATATGAAAATATATGAAATATATGAATTATATGAACATATATGAAATATATGAAGAATATGAAAATATAGGAAAAAATGAAATATATGAAAAATATGAAAATATAGGAAAAAATGAAATATATGAAATATATGAAAACTATGCAATATATGAAAATACATGAAATATATGAAAAATATGAACTATATGAATTATATGAAAATATATGAAATATATGAAGAATATGAAAATATAGGAAAAATATGAAATATATGAAAACTATGCAATATATGAAAATACATGAAATATATGAAAAATATGAACTATATGAATTATAGGAAAATATATGAAATATATGAAGAATTTGAAAATATAGGAAAAATATGAAATATATGAAATATATGAAAACTATGCAATATATGAAAATACATGAAATATATGAAAAATATGAACTATATGAATTATATGAAAACATATAAAATATATGAAGAATTTGAAAATATAAGAAAAATATGAAATATATGAAATATATGAAAACTATGCAATATATGAAAATACATGAAATATATGAAAAATATGAACGGTATGAATTATATGAAAATATATGAAAACTATGAAAGATATGGAAATATATGAAAACTATGCAATATATGAAATAAATGAAAAATATGAAATATATGAAAATGTATGAAATATATGAAAAATATGAACTATATGAATTATAGGAAAATATATGAAATATATGAAAACTATGCAATATATGAAAAATATGAACTGTATGAATTATATGAAAATATATGAAATATATGAAGAATTTGAAAATATAGGAAAAATATGAAATATATGTAATATATGAAAATTATGCAATATATGAAAATACATGAAATATATGAAAAATATGAACTATATGAATTATATGAAAATATATGAAATATATGAAGAATTTGAAAATATAAGAAAAATATGAAATATATGAAATATATGAAAACTATGCAATATATGAAAATACATGAAATATATGAAAAATATGAACTGTATGAATTATATGAAAATATATGAAAACTATGAAATATATGGAAATATATGAAAAATATGAAATATATGAAAATATATGGAAAATATGACATCTTTGAAATATATAAAAATATATGAAAAACATGAACTATATGAAATATATGAAAGTATATGAAATATATGAAATATATGAAAACTATGAAATATATGGAAATATATGAAATATATGGAAAATATGAAATATATCAAATATATGAAAATATATGAAAAACACGAAATATATGAAAGTATATGAAATATATGAAAACTATGAAATATATGAAAAATGTGAAATATATGAAAATATGTGAAAACTATGCAATATATGAAATATATCAAAAATGTGAAATGTATGAAATCTATGAAATATATGAAAATATATGGAAAATATGAAATATATGAAGAATATGAAAATATATGGAAAATATGAAATATATGAAGAATATGAAAATATATGAAAAATATGAAATATATGAAAACTATGCAATATATGACAATATATGAAATAAATGAAAAATACGAAATATATGAAAACTATGAAATATATGAAAATATATGAAATATATGACATCTATGAACTATATGAAAAACATGAAATATATGAAAATATATGAAATATATGAAGAATATGAAAAATATGAAATATATGAATTATATGAAAAATATATGAAATATATGAAGAATATGAAAATATAGGAAAAATATGAAATATATGAAATATACAAAAACTATGCAATATATGAAAATACATGAAATATATGAAAAATATGAACTGTATGAATTATATGAAAATATATGAAAACTATGAAATTATGGAAATATATGAAAAATATGAAATATATGAAAATATATGGAAAATATGAAATCTTTGAAATATATAAAAATATATGAAAAACATTAAATATATGAAAACTATGCAATATATGAAATAAATGAAAAATATGAAATATATGAAAATATATGAAACTATGAAATATATGAAAATATATGAAATATATGATATCTATGAAATATATGAAAATGTATGAAGAATATGAAATATATGAAATGTATGAGAACTATGAAATATATGAAAACTATGAAATGTATGAAAATATATGAAAACTATGGAATATATGAAAACTGTTAAATATATTAAAATATATGAAATATATGAACACTATGAAATATATGGAAATATATGAAAATATGTGAAATCTGAAATATATGATATATGAAAACTATGCAATATATGAATATATATGAAATATATGAAAAATATGAACTATATGAAAATATACGAAATATATGAAAATATATGGAAAATATGAAATATATGAAAAATATGAAATATATGAAAACTATGCAATATATGAAATAAATGAAAAATATGAAATATATGAAAATATATGAAATATATGAAAACTATGAAATATATGAAATATATGATATCTATGAAATATATGAAAAATATGAAATATATGAAAGTATATGAAATATATGAAGAATATGAAATATATGAAAGTATATGAAATATATGAAGAATATGAAATGTATGAAAACTATTAAATATATTAAAATATATGAAATATATGAACACTATGAAATATATGGAAATATATGAAAACTATGAAATATATGAAAGCTATGAAATATATGAAAATATATGAAACATATGAAAAATATGAAATATATGAATAATATGAAAAATATGAAATATATGAAAACTATGAAAATATATGAAATATATGGAAATATATGACATATATGTACCTTCTTCCTTTTCCTCTGTATCTAAGCCAGGACCTGTGCTGCTCCACCTCTACCAGAAGCTCAAGCTAGGATGCTGGATATTATTCATAACTTGCCTTTTTTATCCCTATCCTTGCAGTCCACACACTCCAATTAAGTATGAAGTTCCTTTGATTCTACTTTCTCAACATTTCTTGAATGTATTCATGTGAAGAAGGAAGTGGAACTCCATGAAGGCAAATGTTTCCTGGTAGTATCTCAAGTTCTTCACCACATTGAAGATCCTAGTCTTGCATTTTGAAGGCAGAGAGACACTATCCTCTCACTGTCCAGAGCGAGCTGAGAAATTGATTTAGTTAGACAGATTAAAAAGTGAAAATGTTAATCAATCAGTCCTGTCCGACTCCTTGCAACCCCATCGACTGTAACCCGCCAGGCTCGTTTGTCCATGGGATTTCCCAGGCAAGAATACTGGAGTGAATAGCCCTTCTCTTCTCCAGGGGATTTTCCTGACCCAGGGATTGAACCCCAGTCTCCTGAACTGCAGACAGATTCTTTCTCATCTCAGCCACCAGGGAAGCCCTAGTTAGACAGGAAGTAGAGCTAAATAGTGGAATGACTGTTGATAAATTTGCAATAAGAAAATATTTATCTCAGGAACTAGAATGCCCCCTTTCCCCTTTGGTTCTTTGGATTTCTTCTTATTTATTTTTCCCTTTTTGGCTATTTGTAACACCATTTATAATAATATATTCATGGCAAAGCTTACCATGCTAGTAAAGACAGGCTGCCTAGTGCTACATCCTATTGACAGACTCAGATGTAATTACTTTGTCACATTCAAATTATTACTTAGGCTAGTGGGTTTAGAACTGACCAAATTCTTCCACTGTGTATTACTTTCATAATTTAAATATCAGAGCACAATCTATTTTTTCCTCATTTAATAAGATCTGTGGGACAACATGCCATGTGTTCACATATCACAAGAATTTACACAGCACTGCTGGTTTCTGACAACCACACAGCCTCCTAGCTGGTCTCCCTATGAAAAACTTTTCACTCTCCAATATTTCTCCTCTATTGCCAGAGTGAACTTTATAAAATGCTTTTGAAGCATTCTAGATTCTAGAAACTTTCTAGATCTGTCCATGTGACTATCCAGCTGCAACCTCTTCAATTGCTTCCTGTCACCTTCACGATAAAGCCTGCCCAGTTTAAAATGTCATAGGGGCCCTTTCTGGATCAACTCTTTATCTTTTCCATCCACACTCACAGACGTGTGTTTTTTTTCTCACACTCTCACACACACACACACACACACACACACACAATGTTTTCTATTTGTCTCTGGGTCTTTCTACACAATAAAACTTTTTGGTTTTGATGGCTTCAATCCTTAAGAAGGATAGTTCTGCCCATCCTTCAGGATTCCCTTCAGAGGTTTCTCCTAATGAAAACTTCATGAGCCTTGATTCCCTGATACCCATTGGACCTCAGCTGGGTGGGTATTCTAGTTCCCATCTGACACTGCATATATGTCTGACAACTTATCTCTCTTTCTCTCATGCTGTTAGTTCTGATGTTAGTGTCTGACTTCCTGCCTAGATTCTTGAAAGCACAGACTTCGTCTTAACCCCTGTGGTCACCCTCTGTTTATATAAAGCCTAACATGTAATAAACATGTGATAAATGTTTGCTGAATAAGTACCTGCTTAATCATTCAATGCATAAATAAATCACACATATCTTTATCCTTCTAAGTAGGAATTTATTTACCCTGATTATGATTCTGTCTCTAGAATATGTCTTATATTCCTTTTATATCTTTGACAATGCCTAGCATAGTGTTTATATAGTAAGCGCTCAACAAATAATTTCCAGTGGCTAGATTAATATGTCACATTCTTTATTTTGCAGTTGTGTATATGTTTTTAATTTCTATTATTATTCTAAGACCAGTAATAAAAACATAAACATACCCAAAATGAATCTAAGCCCAAAAGATTATTGTTAATTAAGCAATGAGTATTTCATACTAGAAACTCCTGAATTATATCAAGTTTTCTGCAACCCTTTTTCATACATACTCTCTTTGCTCAATATGGAAGAACAAGTGCCAAATCTGGAAATAATTTTACTTATAATAAAATTTCCTAGGTAAATATTAGGTTAAGTCATGCTTTATACTTCAATGAAAGGCAAGAAATTATTCAATAGTTGTGTGAAATGCAGACTGGGAACTGAAAATGTGCTTGAGAAATTCAAATATAATTTTTAAGTAAATTCTAATAGGCTACTATTAAAAATAAAATTCTTAGAAAGCAAGATGTAAATTGCAGATAGTTGTTTTCATACTATAGTCAAAATGAAATAGGACAGGATAAAAACCTGCTTGCTGGGAAGGACTTCCCTTTGATAATTTACATTAGTTTTCTATTCATGCTGTAACAAATTATCACAAATTTAGCTTCTGAGAACAATATAAATTTATTGACCCACAGTTTGTGTGAGTCAGGAATCTGGGTGGATTGGACTGGGTTCCCTACCTAGGCTCTCCAAAAGCTGAAATCAAAGCCCTGTCAGGCTGCATTCCTTACTGAGGGTTCTAGAGAATTTGGTTCCAAGCTCGTCCCAGCTGTTGGCCAAATTCAGTTCCCAGAGGCTGTAAGACTGAGGTTCTTGCTCTTTGCTGGTAACAGCCAGGGTCTGGGCTCTGCTTCTAGATGCTGCCCATATTCCCTCTCATGCTTCCTGTAAGCATTGTCCCATCTAGAAAGGATAGGTTAATTCCTATTCATATTTGGAAACTTTCTGATTTCCCTTCATTGTGAACATATCTCTTGTCTCCAGCTGAAGAAAGTTCTATGCTTTAAAGAGACCATGTTATTCGATCTGGTCCATCTGGATAATCAGGATAATCTCCCTATTTTAAAGTCCATTAATTATGTTTGTGACTCCCTTTTTTGTCCTGTAATTAAACAATCTAAATCTTCCAAAAATTAAGGTATGGACACCTACAGGGACAATTTTTCTTACCAGATAACCTGTGATAGCAGAATGGAATAGAAATTCTCACTGCAACTTTTAGGGTTTGGGGCAGTTGGTAGATAGATTCAGTGGATTATCCCAATTGCTGTGTGACATTTTTTTTAAAGAAATATGTACTTGACTCTTCATTTTTATTAACATTTCCAATTAAATAGATTTGTAGATTTTTAATGTTGAAAGGAAAAATTTCAATGTTGTATCCAAAGATAATTTAAATAACAAAATTTAAATACTAATATTACAAATATTAGTCAAGCAAGATATATTGAAAAAGACTGAAGTGTTTTTCACTGCGACTCATTTTGTGTGTCAACACAAAGCCTCACTTCTGAGAAATGCAAGTTAATATTGAAATGGCCAAAACAAGGAAGTAGCACAAAATGTGTGAAGAGATGGGCATCCAAAGATCCTATGATTCCATAGAAGGTGTCCAAACCATTGAAAGCTGATTCAAATTCTTCAGAGAAACTTGTGGAACATGAAGATAAGGTATGGGATTGTACAGAAAAATCTCTTTTAGAGATAAATTTTACTAATAAAACAAAACCTTAAAGAAAATCTCTGAAGGAAACAATCTTCTTCTTGATTCCTCTTTTATATAAGCTATGCTGTTAAAATTCTAGGTTGCATTTAAACATAGAGAACTGATGTTAAAAATCTATGGATTTTTGCAATGTTCAGTCTCAAGGCAGTTAAAGATATAAATGCAATAAATGTATATCCTTGTTTGAAGGGAATGGTGAAAACAACCGGTGAAAATCATAAAGTAGAAACAGCAAAACTCTTGTTCTTATCATTTCTCTATCCTTCCAAATAAAATTTTGCCATGACACAGCAGATAAAGAAGCATGGCCTTGATGAGCTACACTTAGTCTCCCCACTGTCATGTTTTAACCTACAAGCAACTTTGCTACTTAACTTGTCATTGTGAGCGTTTCAGAATCACCCAGGCTATAAATCAGGGAAAACAGCTTGACTGGGGTGATTCTGGCTATTAAAGTTTAATTCAAGGTTTGTAACTAAATGTGTATCAGACATTTCACATCAAGCTACCACTAACTTATGATTAAGTGGGACAATATTCACTGGTAACTATGTTGTTTCCGAATATTTCAAACAATTTCTAGGTGTGAATGCAACATTTTTACTTAAGAGAGGTCAAACTGAAATTAGACAAATTGTTTTTAAATGCTATAAAGAGTATAATCAGCATACTCCTCAGCAGCACCAGGAAAGGGCAGGAAATATGAGCAGTTCAGTTGCTCAGTGGTGTCCAACTCTTTGCGACCCCATAGACTGCAGCACCCCAGTCTTCCCTGTCTATCACCAGTTCCTGGAACTTGCTCAAACTCATGTCCATCGAGTCGGTGATGCCATCCAACCATCTCGTCCTCTGTCATCTTATTCGCCTCCTGCCCTCAATCTTTCCTAGCATCAGGGTCTTTTCCAATGAGTCAGGTGGCCAATGTATTGGAGCTTCAGCTTCAGCATCAGTTCTTCCAATGAAATATTCAGGACTGGTTTCCTTTAGGATGGTCTGTTTGGATTTCCTTGGATTCCAAGGGACTTCCAAGAGTCTTCTCCAACACCATAGTTCAAAAGCATCAATTCTATGGCACTCAGCTTTCCTTATGGTCCAACTCTCACATCCATACGTGACTACTGGAAAAACAATAGCTTTGACTAGACAGACATTTATTGGCAAAGTAATGTCTCTGCCTTTTAATATGTTGTCTAGGTTGGTCAGAGTTTTTCTTCTAAGGAGAAAGCATCTTTTAATATCGTGCTGAAGTCACCATCTGCAGTGATTTTGGAGTCCAAGAAAATAAAGTGTTTCCCTGTTTCCATTGTTTTCCCATCTATTAGCCATGAAGCTGTGGGACCAGATGCCATGGTGTTAGTTTTCTGAATGTTGAGTTTTAAGCCAATTTTTTCACTTTCTTCTTTCACTTTCATCAAGAGGCTCTTTAGTTCTTCTTTGCTTTCTGCCATAAGGGTGGTGTCATCTGCATAATTGTGGTTGTTGATACTTCTCCCGGAAATCTTGATTCCAGCTTGTGCTTCAACCAGCCTGGCATTTCTCATGATGTACTCTGCATGTAATTTAAATAAACAGGGTGACAATACACAGCCTTGACATATTCCTTTCCCATTTTGAACCAGTCCATTGTTCAATGTCCAGTTATAACTGTTGCTTCTTGACCTGCATACAGATTTCTCAGGAGGCAGGTAAGGTGGTCTGATATTCCAATCTCTTTAAGAAATTTCCACAGTTTATTGTGATCCACACAGTCAAAGGCTTTGGTATAGTCAATAAAGCAGAAGTAGATGTTTTTCTAGAACTCTCTTGCTTTTTCTGTGATCCAACAGATGTTGGCGATTTGATCTCTGGTTCCTCTGCCTCTTCTAAATCCAGCTTGAACATCCTGAAGTGCTCGATTCACGTATTGTTGACATCTGGCTTGGAGAATTTTGAGCATTACTTTGCTAGCATGTGAGATGAGTGCAGTTGTGTGGTAGTTTGAACATTCTTTGGCATTACTTTTCTTCGGGATTAGAATGAAAACTGACCTTTTCCAGTCCTGTGGCCACTGCTGAGTTTTCCAAATTTTCTGGCATATTGAGTGCAGCACTTTCATAGCATCATCTTTTAGGATTTGAAATAGCTCAGCTGGAATTCCATCACCTCCATTAACTTTGTTCATTGTAATATTTCAAGTGACAAGGCCACTTGACTTCAAACTCCAGGATGTCTGGCTCTGGGTGAGTGAGCACATGATCATGGCTATCTGGGTAATTAATTTTTGTATAGTTCTTTTATGTATTCTTGCCACCTTTTCTTAATATTTTCTTCTCTGTTAGGTTCATACCATTTCTGACCTTTACTGTGCCCATCTTGGCATGAATGTTCCCTTGCTATCTCTAACTTTCTTGAAGAGATCTCTAGTTTCCCATTCTATTGTTTTCCTCTATTTCTTTGTACTGATCCCTGAGGAAGGCTTTCTTATCTCTCCTTGCTATTCTTTGGGACTCTGAATTCAGATGGCTATATCTTTCCTTTTCTCCTTTGCCTTTAGCTTCTTTCCTTTGCTCAGCTATTTGTAAGGCCTCCTCAGGCAACCATTTTTCCTTTTGCCATTTGTTTTTCTTGGGAATGGTCTTGATCACTGCCTCCTTTACAATGTCATGAACCTCTTTCCATAGTTCTTCACATAGTTCTTCACTCTGTCTATGAGATCTAATCCCTTGAATCTATTTGTCACTTGCATTGTATAATCATAAGGGGTTTGATTTAGGTTATACCTGAATGGTCTAGTGATTTTCCCTACTTCCTTCAATTTAAGTCTGAATTTTTCAATAAGAAGTTCATGATCTGAGTCACAGCCAGCTCCCTGTTTTGTTTTGCTGACTGTATAGACCTTCTCTGTCTCTGGCTGTAGAGATTATAATCAATCTGATTTTGGTATTGACCATCTGGTGATGTCCATGTGTAGAGACATCTCTTGTGTTGTTGGAAGAGGGTGTTTGCTATAACCAGTGCGTTCTCTTGGCAAAACTCTGTTAACCTTTGCCCTGCTTCATTCTGTACTCCAAGGCCAAACTTGCCTGTTACTCTAGCTATCTTTTGACTTCCCACTTTTGCATTCCAGTCCCCTATGATGAAAAGGACATCTTGTTTTGGTGTGAGTTCTAGAAGGTCTTGTAGTTCTTCATAGAACCGTTCAACTTCAACTTCTTCAGCATTAGTGGTTGGGGCATAGACTTGGGTTGCTGTGATATTGACTGGTTTGCCTTGGAAACGAGCAGAAATCATTGTCATTTTTGAGATTGCACCCAAGTTCTTACTGCATTTTGGACTCTTTTGTTGAGTATGAGGAAATATGATCACAAATGTCAAATATTCATTTGATGTCTTCTTAGATAGCTTGTTCATTAATATTGAATATTTTGCAACTTCTTTTACATAGAAAATTTAAATTTATGTCTTTAATTTTTGTTAAGTGTTCCAAAACCTGAAGAACATGGGAAAAATAAAGTAAGCCAAAAACAGAAATAAGCAACAAGAAATGTCAATCCCAAGGACAACACCATTAATAAATTACATTTTTCTCATTCATGTATATACCCATTCCAATTTATGTATTATGATTATTTTCAATTTATATTAACATAAACATTGAAATTAATATCTCATTCCCCAAATAACATTCATTGCAGTCCACTTTTATGGATATATCTTTTTATGCATATTGGGTATTTCATTTTCTTCTTTTGTGGGATATTTATATAATTGCCTATTTTTCTATCATGCATTTGTCCTTTCCTTAAAGATTTGAACTGCCTCTTGATTTATTGAGGTTATTAGATTTTATGTACAACATATGCTTTTTACCAGGACTTTAACTGTCTTCTGTTTGATTTATGGGACTTATAAATTTCATGTTTTTATTTATTCAGGTTTATTAAATGTTTTTGTCATTTCTATACTTTAATTATGCTCAGAAAGACCTTTTTATCACTATATTTTAAAATTTACATATACACATTTCTACTTTTATGTATTCATGTTTTACACGTTAATTTTCAATTTATCTATAGGTTGTTTTGGTGTTGCTGGTGATGTATATTTCCAAAATAGCCTAGCTAAACAATGTTAGTTAAGTATATTGACAGAAATATCAACTCCTTGTTATTTAAAATGACAAATACTGTATATTAAAATTTATATATGCTTGAATCTGCTTCTTGACTTTATCTGTTGATTTTTTTGCCTGTTATGATGCTGAGAATACACTTTTGATTAATTACTTCTACTTTAAATGATTGATAGGGCTTATCCACCTTTATTTAAGCTAAAATTTCAGAAATTTCCTGTTTTTCATATTTATTCACATATATTCACATAAATTTAAGCTGTATTTTTTAATATCTATCAAAATCAGATGGAGAATTTAACTGGGATTATCTTAAAGTTTTAGATTTATTTTGAGGATAATTGAGCCCCTACCTTCAGTAGCTCCATCTTTCCCAGAAACACTCTAATTTCTACTGGGAAAAGTTTTTGCATACATATTATTACTAGATTATAAGTCTGTCCTGGTCATATTCATTTAATTTAAGATAGACTAGGTGGTGCAGTGGTAAAGAATCCACCTGCCAATGCAGGAGACACATGAGATGTGGGTTTGATCTCTGGGTCCAGAAGACCCCTTGGAGAAGGGAAAGACAATCTACTCCAGTATTCTTGCCTAGAGAATCCTACAGACAGAAGAGCTTGGCAGGCTACAGTCCATGGGGTCGCAAAGAGTTGAACACAACTGAGCACGCGTGCGTTGATATTTACGTTTGTGAAGTGTTACAATATTTTACTGTTTCTGATCTCTGCATTTAACAAATTTTTCTTTTTACCTCAATAATTCTATTCATTCTTAACATTAAGTACTTTAGTAATTATTTTATTTTTCATTGAAGTGTAGTTGATTTACAATATTATAATAGTTTCAGGTGTACAATATGATGATTCAATGTCCTTATAGATTATACTCCCTTTAAACTTGTTATAAAATATTGGCCATATTTCCTGTTATGTGCAATATACCCTTGATGCTTATTTATCTTGTACAAAGTAGATTGAAACTCTTAATCCCCTACCCCTACCTTCCACTCTCCAATTCCCTCTTCCACTGGTCACCACTAGTTTGCCCCGTGTATCTGTGAGTCTGTTTCTCTTTTGTTATATTTGTTTATTTTATTTTTTAGACTCAACATGTAAGTGATGGCACACAGTGTTTGTCTTTCTTTGTCTGACATTACTTTACTGACTATTAAATTATAAGCTACATGCTACCTGCTGATAACTAACTTTATGTGATGAACTCCTTCCGTCTTATAATTTGGAAGGTTTTTATACTGTTAATTTCACAATTGATCTTCCTTCTATTACAAGGAAATGTTTTATCTATATGGTAGCTTTTATTCTTCATTAACATCTTCTTCATAACAACTTCCATACTTTTCTCACTTTCCTCTCTTTTGTATGTAATTTTCTTAGTGTCATTCCCCACATCATTGATCCAAATTTCTTCATTGTTGATTCTATTCTTTACTTCTCATATGCCATTTTCTTCCATTATACTTTTCTGTTTTAAAAACTATTTCATATGTCCCTAAGTTCAGTTTGAATTGGATTCATACCAACTCCACATAAATTTTTTTGTATAAGATAGAAAACTTAATTTGGATTTCCCTCTTTAATTTTGCTTTAAACATTTTCATAAGTTCTTTCTTACTTCTTTATGCAAAAATTACCTGGATAAATGCATTTTCTATAATCATGAAGTAAAATCAATGATATGTTCTAAATGAATGGGAAATGATGATCTTTCATTATAATGTGTACTGATAAGGCAGTTATGGCCAATTAAATATAAAGATATAAGCAATTCAAAACTTTTTAAACATATCACCCTTTTCTCCTACGCATCTATCAAAATGTCAATTAAAATTGAGAATCTATATTTAGTTCACAGAGAAGAATATATATAATTATATCTAGCATAATTCATTCACCCACATAGACCATTTTACCAAATTGGCAGAACTGATCACATCCCTGGGTTGTTACATTGACATCATGCCTCAGACAGACTCTGTCATAAAAAATTTTATAAAGTACTTTCATACCTTAATAAAGGAAAATAATCTTTTCATAAAGTTTTACATACAGAATAATTTATCCTGCATTATGATAATTATTAATTATCTCTTGAAAATCATTATATATATATATACATTATATATATAAAATGGAAGTGAAGTGAAAGTCACTGTCATGTCCGACTCTTTGTGACTCTATACAGTCCATGGAATTCTCCAGGCCAGAATATTGGAGTAGGTAGTCTTTCTCTTCTCCAGGGGATCTTCCCAACACAGGGATTGAACCCAGGTCTCCTGCATTGCAGGCAGATTCTTTACCAGCTGAGCCACAAGGGAAACATGGAAACATATATATCCCTATTTTTTCTGCTTCTCTGAAGAACCATTATTAATACACCATTTTTCAGACGGTTAAACATTGGATCAATTGTTTAAATAAACAATTCTAGATAACCCAGCTAGTTTTGAGATAGGATTAATGCTAACACAAATGTCTTTAGACTCTGAAATAATGACCCCTTCCACTATAATATACTGTTTTTCAATTAATGGTGCTCCCAGTTTTCATAAGTCACAGAAAATTATATTTTTATAGATAAGAGAATATACTTGAGCAAATGCACAAACGTTCTGTCCCTTATGACTAAATTTTCCATTTTTTCAGTAGGCAGCTGAGATTGGAGACTATAGCAAAGTAGAAAAATAACCAGGTCCCATAAGAACTTTAACCTTAGCTTCATCAGTCTAATGCTTTAACCTACTGAATAAGTAGCAGCCAGTAGTATCTGGCCATTTTGAGTCAGTAAAAAGTGAGAAATAAAATGATAATTGCTGGTCGGATTTTAAAATCATGTTTGCCATCATATCATTTTTGTTTTATGTCATTTAGACTTCTCCACTTCAAAATATAAATCCTTGTAGGGAAAAGTACTGTCAGAAGCTAAAATTTAGAGCTCACAGAGTTAAAACTCTGCTAAAGTCTTTGATAAAACTTCCCATATAACCTTAAAAAAAATGTAAATACTTTCTAGAGTTAAATTCCATTTTCTGACCTAAATGCAGTTCACAGAACTTACTGAGGATTTTGTTCTTAAAGACTCAAGGGTCAGATGACAGGGGAAACGATTCAACAGAAAGCTAAAAATGACTGTGTTAAAGCTGTCAGGAGGCCACAGTGAAAACAAACCAGAAACCTTGAAATGTTTCAACTCATCCACTGCACAATGACTGTAGCCATCTGAGGACTTTTCTAAGAACCAATCACATTCTACTCTTCAAGGACAATGAAAAATGAGCTATTTATGTAATGTCTCAGACTTTGTTTTCTGAAATACTTTTTTACAAAGTTGTAATCTAAAGTGGAGTGTTTAGACAACCAGATGGAAAACTTAGTCATCCAAACATAAACTGCTAAAATACAGCAGGAACTGAGGTAATTTGGTTTGACTTAATCGGTAAAAATCAGCATTAATTTTCCTTTCTAAGTTAATGCCGTCGGTTAAAGGATGTAATGCAATTTCTTAGAATAGCCTGAGGAAATGGGATTCTAAGGAGAAACTGCACATATCAAGCAGTTTGGAATGGTTTTCTTGAAGTTCTTAACTTTATAATGCCTACTATTCTAGAATTTCCTTGTTGATTTCCAAATTCAAAAAGTAAACTTTTTCCAGTTAAAACTGAGTTCTAAATGAAGAATTGCTAGACTCCTGGTGGCCAAAAGAAAACCATGGCTTATGGCTACATGATTTTATCTCTCTATTGATCATCATATATCTATATACATACTATAAAGATAGATATTAACATACTAATATATACATATAAAAGTTAATAAACAAGTAAATAAAATTTTATATAAATGTTAATATGTTTATATCTATATCCTATAATATATAGGTATACATGTTTTAATAGGTATGGGCTTCCTTGGTGGCTCAGTGATAAAGAATCTGCCTGCTAATGTAGGAGACACAGGTTTGAACCCCGAGTGAGAGAGATCCCTTGGAGAAGGAATTAGGCAGCCCACTCTGGTATTCTTGACTGAGAAATCTCATGGACAGAGGAGTCTGGCAGGCTACAGTCCATGGGATCACAGAGAGTCAGACAACTAACAACACTAAGTCACAATTAGTGAATAAACAACAATAGCAGCAACAACAATATATACAGGTATGTGCAGTGTGTATAGTCTTCATGGTAAGACATTTAAGACATTTTCCCATGTATTCCCAAAGAGCGCAAATGATTTACCATCATAGTACTTTTGTGCATTGATTTTAGATTGGTGAGTTCACTTCTTATAACTATCCTCTAAGGCATGCTCCCCAATTTTTCTTCGTGAAGTCCCTCAAAATACATCCTAGGGGCTCATCACCTGTACTATTACCTCAGACAATACTGATTAATATATAACAAATAGAAAGCATGTGCATTAAATTAATGAAATGATTATTTTTAATGATAAAATATATCTACTTTCTCAATCTATTTTTTGTTTTATCTCACTTTATTGTACCTAAATATTGCAAGTTTTCCATTTTATTTTTCAATAATAATTAGAGTATAATAAATTTATAATGTTGTATTAGTTTCTACTGTACAACATGAATGAACTAAATATATATCCCCTCCTCTTGAACTTCTGTCCTACCCTCTCATCCCACCCCTCCTCATCTATTTTTTTAAAGAGATGTGTACATTACTAAAGCTTAAGAAGACCACTAGACAACACACTCAAGGTCTTAGGAATCTTCTAGTTTTAATCATAGCTCCATGGGACATTGTCTATATGAAGCCAAATGCCAAATACAAAAAGAGCTGAAATTTTATTTTTAATTTTCATGGCTTCTTTTTCATATAAACTTTTCCCTTTTATATTTTTTTAACTGGAAAAGTAAACACAAGTAATTTCCAGAAGTCAAACTTTATATGCATAAAGAATAATAGCAATTACAGTTGCCTCTTGAACATTGCAGTGTTAGGGGCACAACCTGGTGCAGAAGAAAATCCACATATTGTTATCTCTACCTCAAAAACAAAAGAACTGATAAATGATTCACCCAAAGGAAGGAAACTGAAACAGTTTGGATAGAATCAGAACTCAAACTTCAGATTTTTTAATTCCAATTTTGTGATCTCTATGTGAATATTCCCATTCCCCTGAACTTAGATCTGTAAAGTGAAAATTATTGAAAAAACTCCACATATAAAAAGCCACATTACGTGCAGTACATGGGTGTTAACATCAAAATGACAGAATGACCTTAGTTCATTTCCAAGGCAAACCAAAAAGCATCACAGTAATCCAAGTCTACGCCCCATCCACTAATGCCAAAGAAGCTGAAATTGACTGGTTCCATGAAGACCTACTACACCATCTAGAACTAACAGCAAAAATAGATGTTCTTCTCATCATAGGGGATTTTAATGCAAAAGTAGGAAGTCAAAAGATGCCCTGAATAACACGCAAGTTTAGCCTTGAAGTGAAAAATGAAGCAGAGCAAAGGCTAATAGAGTTCTGTCAAGAGAACATGCTGTTTTGCATACAGGGTTATCGTTACCATCTTTTTAAATTCCATATATATGTGTTAGTATACTGTATTGGTCTTTATCTTTCTGGCTTACTTCATATCAATGTATGGCAAAAACCACTACAATATTGTAAAGTAATTAGCCTCCAACTAATAAAAATAAATGAAAAAAAAAAATAAATAAATTTTAAAAATTAAAAAAAAAAAAGAGAGAACATGCTGATCATAGCAAACACCCTTTTCCAACAACTCCAAGAGACGACTGTATACATGGACATCACCAGATAGTCAATACTGAAATCAGATTGATTATGTTTTTTACAGCCAAGGAGGGAGAAGTACTGTACAGTCAGCAAAAAAAAAGAAAAAAAAAAAAAAAAAGACTTGGAGCTAACTATGGCTCAGATCATAAACTTCTTATTGTAAAATTTAGGCTTAAATTGAAAAAAGTAAGAAAAATCACAGAGCCATTCAGGTATGATCTAAATCAAATCCCTTATGATTATACACAGGAGATGACAGATTCAAGGGATTACATCTGATAGACAGAGTGCCTGAAGAACTATGGACTGAGGTTCACAACATTTTATGGGAGGCAGTGACCAAAACCATCCCAAAGAAAAAGAAATGCAAGAAATCAAAGTGTTTGTCTGAGGAGTCCCTACAAATAGCTGAAGAAAGAAGACAAGCAAAAGACAAGGGAGAAAGGGGAGGATATATCAAATGAATGCAGAGTTGCAAAGAATGGCAAGGAGAGATAAGAAGGCCTTCTTAAATGAGCAATGCAAAGAAGTAGAGGAAAACATTAGAATGGGAAAAACAAGAGATGTCTTCAAGAAAATTGGAGATATCAAGAGAATATTTCATGCAAGGATGGGCACAATAAAGAATAGAAACGGTAACAACCTGACAGTAGCAGAAGAGATTAAGAAGAGGTGGCGAGAATACATAGAACTGTACAAGAAAAGTCTTACTGACCCAAATGGCCACGAAGCTGTGGTTACTCACCTAGAGTCAGACTTCCTGGAGTATAAAGTCAAGAGGGCCTTAGGAAACATTTCTACAAACAAAGCTAGTGGCTGTGCTAGAATTCCAGCTGAGCTATTTCAAGTCCTAAAGATGATGCTATTAAAGTGTTGCACTCAATATGTCAGCAAATTTGGAAAACTCAGCCATGGCCACAGGACTGGAAAAAGTCAGTTTTTATTTCACTCCCAAAGAAAGGCAATGCCCAAGAATGTTCAAACTATCATAGCATTGCACTCATTTCACATGCTAGCAAGGTTATGCTCAAAGTCCTTCAAGCTAGGTTTCAGCAGTACATGAACTGAGAACTTTCAGATGTACAAGTTGGGCTTAGAAAAAGCAGAGGAACCAGAGATCAAATGCCAACATTTGCTGGAGAAAGCAAGGGAGTTCCAGAAAAGCATCTACTTCTGCTTCATTGACTATGCTAAAGCCTTTCACTGTGTGAATTATAACAAACTGTGGAAAATTCTTAAAGTGATGGGAGTACCAGAACATCTTACCTGTCTCCTGAGAAACGTGTATTCAGTTAAGACACAACTAAAACCAGATATGGAACAACAGACTGGTTCAAAATTGGGAAAGAAATTTGACATGATTATGTATTGTCGCCTTGCTTATTTAATTTCTATGAAAAAGAGTACATCATGTGAAATGCCAGGCTGGATGAAGCACAAGCTGGAATCAAGATTGCTGGCAGAAATACCAACAACCTGATATATGCAGATGATATCACTCTAATGGCAGATAGTGAAAAGGAAATAAAGAGTCTCTCGATGAGGGTAAAAGAAGAGAGTGAAAAAGTTGACTTGAAACTCAACATCCAAAAATGAAGATCATGGCATCCAGTCCCATCACTTCATGGCATATAGAAGAGGGAAAAGTGAAGCAGTGACAGATTTTATTTTCTTGGGCTGTAAAATCACTGAGGATGGTGAATATAGCCATGAAATTAAAAGACACCTGCTCCTTGGAAGGAAAACTATGACAAACCTAGACAACATATCGAAAAGCAGAGACATCACTTTGCCGATGAAGATCCACATAGTCAAAGCAATGTTCTATTTTTTTTTTTTTTTTAATATGAATGTGAGAGTTGGACCATAAAGAAGACTGAGACCGAAAGAATCAATGCTTTGAAACTGTGGTGCTGGAGAAGACTCTTGAAAGTCCCTTGAACTGCAGGGAGGTCAAACTAGTCAATCTTAAAGGAAATCAACCCTAAATATTCATTGAAAGGACTGATGCTGAAGCTGAAGCTCCAATAATTTGGCCACCTGATGGCAAGTGTGGGCTCACTGGAAAAGACCCAGTGATGCTGGGAAAGATTGAGGGCAAGAGGAGAAGGGGACAACAGAGGATGAGGTGGTTAGACAGCATCACCAACTCAATGGACATGAATTTGAACAAACTCCAGGAGATAGTGGAGGACAGAGGAGCCTGGTGTGCTGCAGTTCATGGAGTCTCAGAGTGGGACATGACAGCAACTGAACAACAACCACATCAATTATTAACCCTAGGTAATCTTTAACATTAGCAGTTTCATTCCACACAATATATTTTCCAAATATAAACAAATATGTATTTATCTATATATTCTATATATTTATGTTTTGTCTTTAGTATTTTATGTATTATCAAATATATAGAATACACATTCTATATATTTATATATTTGTGTATTAATCAACTCACATGCAAACAAATATAGTTGGAAATTTGTTAACAGTAGCTATAGCTTACAACACTGACCACTGCCTTGAAATACAGATGAAAGTTTAGAGGAAGAATGGTAGGAAATGGCAAAAAAAAAAAAAAGTCCTCTTATCAAAAAATGATATCATATAAGCAGCCAAAAATTACACTGCTGCTAATGCAATGTATAACTGCGGGCTACAAAGAGAAAACTAACACAGAACCCTGTTTTAAAACAATTTGCCACAAAATAAACAATATCACTTAGTAGAACATTTTAATTTTTTGCACTTTTTGAAATTCTGTTGTGCAGTGAACCTCTCCTTGTCTCAGGTTTTGAGTATTTGAATGGTAAGGAATGTAGGAAACTCATTCCCAATGAAGTCAAATAGACACAACCTTCCAAGAAGTGGGGGGTGGGGGATATTTAAAACCACTTGAATCAACTCTTGACCAAGGGAGACAGGAGCTAAGATAAATGCTGCTTTCTTTCTCTTCAGGAAAACCTAATCTAAGAGATATTTCATGTTATCAGGCAATCAGTTACCTATTGTTTAATCTCTACTATTGATACATACCTTCCTTTTTCCTTGCTTCCATCCCTTTGTTTCCAGACACTGGAATGTCCCCCTTCCATCCCCCCAGACACTGAATGTCACTTACATATAAACTGTTTCCAATAAACCTTTTTATCAAGCTCTATGTTGGGAGAAATTAAGGTTGAGACATAAAGTATACTTCGAGTTTGAATCAACATGAAGATAAAACGTAAATTCATTTATAACATGAATGTTTTCCTTTTTGCCTCATAAATTCTCCAAATTTTGCATTACCTTTTACCGTAGAAAACCTAGAAATATGTTACTCCTTTCTGGTAAAAAACCAACATAGAAATAAGAATGAAAACAAGATCACTGAAAGTCTGGATCTTTGCAATGTTAGCAGTCAATAAAAAACTCACCCCTAGACATAAAATGCTAAGTTACAAACATCTGATTTCCTAGATGAATGGAAAAGTGTAATTGAATGGAACTGTTGTTCACAAAAGAATTTTAAACAAACAAATAAAAACTAGTTGCAATAGAAAGAAACATAGGAAGCAAATGCAATTATTCACCTACTAACCAGTATTGGACATCTCCTACAGGCAATACCAGAGGATCCTGGGGTAACAAAGAAATCATGTTAACCTGAAAGCACTTCCATTATAAAATGCCATGAAATGTTGGATAAAATACAGTAACCAACGTTTAAATACATATCCAAACTCACAGGCAGCATATACCAACAACAAAGGAAAAACTTAAAACTAGAGCAGTCAATAGAAGCTCCAGCACATCACTGAATGAATCCTAGCTACAGAGAGCACACATACTCAATCAGCTCAGTCGTGTCTGACTTTTCATGACCACATGGTCTGTAGCCTGCCAGACTCCTCTGTCCATTGAATTTTCCAGGCAAAAATTCTGGAGTGGCTAGCCGTTCCCTTGTCCAGGGGATCTTCCTGACCCGGGGATTGAACCAAGTCTCCTGCATTGCAGACAGATTCTGTACCATCTGCACCAAAGCGAAGCCTGAATAGCATGTATAATTAAAAAAAACAACAACAACTGCCAACTAAACTAAGGCATATCTTAATTACTTGCCAAGTTCACAGCCTCACACTGACAAAAGTGATCATCACTTCACCTGCATGATCAAGATAATCTAATGAGTCTGTCTTCATGCCTGCATCCTTGCCTTATTTTTATTGGCCCACAGAAGACTGCCAGTCATCTTTTAAAAATACAAATGTCATCATGTTTTTTGGTGTAAAAACTTTCCCTGATTTTCAATTTAGAAAATGATTGTTTAAAATCATTTCACCATGATCTGCAATACTTTGTATGACCTGCCTGGTCTCTGACTTCTTGAAACATAATGGCAAACATCTCTCTAACTCACTAAGTCTCAGCTGTATGGCCTTAAATCTGTCATACATGCCATGTTGCTGTTGTTAACTGGTGTTCAACCCCTTGCAACCCCATGGAGCCCTCCAGGCTCCTCTGTCCATAGAATTCTCCAGACAAGAATTTTGGAATGTCTTCCAACCTAGGGAATGAACCTATGTCTCCTGTGACTACTGCATTGACAGGCAATTCTTCTACCACTGAACCACCAGGGAAGCCCCATACCTGCCACACATTTTATCACATGTCTAGATTACACCCTTGTCTTCTCCACTCAGCCTCTCTAATTACTACAATGACTCTTGTTAAAATAACTGTGAATGGTGACTGCAGCCATGAAATTAGATGATTGCTTTTTGGAAGGCAAGCTGCGACAAACCTAGACAGTGTATTAAAAGGCAAAGACATCACTTTGCCATTAAAAATCCATATAGTCAAAACTATACTCTTTCCACTAGTCATGTATGGATTTGAGAGCTGGACCACAGAAAAGGCAGAGCGCTGAAGAACTGATGCCTTCGAAATGTGGTGCTGGAGAAGACTCTTGAGAGTCCCTTGGACAGGAAGGAACTCAAACCAGTCAATTCTAAAAGAAATCAACCCCAAATATCCATTGGAAGGACTGATACTGAAGCTGAAGCTCCAATACTTTGTCCACCTGATGTTAAGATCTGACTCATTAGAAAAGACCCTTATGATGGGAAAGATTGAAGGCAAAAGGGGAAGAGGGTGACAGATGATGAGATGGTTGGGTGGCACCACCAACTCAATGGACATGAATTTGAGCAAACTCTGGGAGATGGTGAGGGACAGAGAGGTCTGCCATGCTGCAGTCAATAGGGTCACAAAAAGTCAGACACAACTTGGTGACTGATCAACTCTTATTAACCTTTAAGGATTCAGTCTTCTCTAACCTTCAGACATGGTAAATTTCCCTTGTTTCAGATGTAACCTCTTTTACACTTGTCATAAAACTTCATAGAACGACATCAACTTCATATCACTGTAGTTGCTGAATCATTGGATGGTGTGTATAATTAAATTTAAACTTGCATTGTAGCACACATACAAGTAAAAAAACAAGAAACAAAGCATTAATGTACAATTCAAGGAAAATCATAAAAATAAACACTTATATAACCACCACCATCAAGAAAGAGAACATTATGGACATGACTGAGCATCCATCCAGCATACCTTATTTCAACAGATACCTCTCCATCAACCTCAGTTACTTGCTTTTCCTTTTAAAATATAGTTTAGGTATGAGTGTTTTAAACTTTTCAACCATACATTTATTTTATTTGTGCTTATTTTTGCACTTAGCATTCTATATGTGTAATTCTTCTATGCAGTTGTGTAATTAGGTCTTTCTTGTTAATATAAAAATTGAGTCTTCTATCTTTAATATTTTTAGTTTTTCTCTCCTATAATGGTGCTGTGATGTACAAATCTCTTAGTGTATATTTCACACATTTAGTTTGGTAGAAAGTAACAATGGATTTTTCATTGTCACAGAGTAGACATTTATTCTGCTTAACTATTTTTCAATGTGGTTGTAATGATCTAAATTTCACAGCAATATATAGGAGTTTCCATTGTTCCAAAGCCTTGCCAATATTTTATATTTTAGGCATTCTTCTAGGTTATGGAGTGATATTTCATTGTGCTTCTAAAATTATTATATATATACATATATAAATGTATATGTATATATATACATATATTATTTTGGCTGCACTGGGTCCTCGTTTCAGCACATGAGTTTTTCACTGTGGCTTGCAGGCTTTCTCTAGTTGTCGGTAGCAGGCTTTTCTTGTTGCAGAACATGAACTCTAGAGCGTGCGGGTTAAGTAGTTGTAGTAGTTGGGCTCTCTGGTTGTGGCATGTAGGCTTTTACCCCAAGGCATGTGGGATCTTAGTTCCCAGAACAGGGATCAACCCAATGTGCCCTACATTAGGAGGCAGATTCTTAACCAGTGGACCTTAAGGTGAGGTCCCCAATGTGTTTTTAATTTGCCTTTTCTTGATGACTAATCAATTTGATCATATTTTATTATCTGTCATATAATTGGCCATGTGGATACATTTTTTTGAAGCCTTTGTGTAAGTTTCTTTTCCAATTAGTTCTTGGGATGTTCAAACTTTGCTTATTATTTATGTTGAGTGTGAGATATTTCAAAGTTCTATTTATTCTGTAGTTTATCTTTTTGTTGTTTTAATGGTATTTGTTGATAAAAATGAGACCTTAATTGTAATGCACATTGCCTTATGAAATTGAATGTTCTGTTGTCAGAAATGGTGAAAAGGTGGCAATTTCATATGATTCTACACAATGGTTCAATTTTTCAAACATTCTCTTTGAGGATAGTACTTTTCATATCTATTAAAGAAATACTCATTCTCACAAATCATGATATTCATGTATTTGAGGAAATTCTTTGTTCTTCCATTTTCACTTTGTGCTATAATTCATCTGAAATTCATTTTCTTGAGATTACCATTTACTTTCCAGAATCACCCCAGCAATAAATAATTCATCAATATATACAGATCTCTTTCTGGACTTTTTATTTTGTGCCACTGGCCTACTTGTCTAACATTGCTTCAGTAGAGCACTCTCAAATACTGTATTTTTTTTTATTTAAAAAATTCCATTGCATTTTTATTGAAGTATAGTCAGTTCAGTTCAGTCACTCAGTCATGTCTGACTCTTTGCAACCCCATGAAAGGCAGCACGCCAGGCCTCTCTGTTCATCACCAGCTCCCAGAGTCCATCCAAATCCATGTCCATTGAGTCAATGATGCCATCTAACCACCTCATCCTCTGTCGACCCCTCCTCATTCTGTCCTCAGTCTTTCCCAGCATCAGGGTCTTTTCAAATGAGTCAGCTCTTTGCATCAGGTGGCCAAAGTATTAGAGTTCCAGCTTCAACATCAGTCTTTCCAATGAACACCCAGGACTCATCTCCTTTAGGATGGACTGGTTGGATCTCCTTGCAGTCCAAGGGACTCTCAAGAGTCTTCTCCAACACCACAGTTCAAAAGCATCAGTTCTTCAGTGCTCAGCTTTCTTTATAGTCCAATTCTCACATCCATACATGACTACTGGAAAAACCATAGCCTTGACTAGACAGACCTTTGTTGGCAAAGTAATGTCTGTTTTTTAAAATGATGTCTAGGTTGGTCATAACTTTCCTTCCAAGGAGTAAGTGTCTTTTTTTTTCATGGCTGCAGTCACGACCTGCGGTGATTTTGGAGTCCCCAAAAATAAAGTCTCTCACTGTTTTCCTTGTTTCCCCATCTATCTGCCATGAAGTGATGGGACTGGATGCCATGATCTTAGTTTTCTGAATGTTGAGCTTTAAGACAACTTTTTCACTCTCCTCTTTCACTTTCATCAAGAGGCTCCTTAGTTCCTCTTCACTTTCTGCCATAAGGGTGGTGTCATCTGCATATCTGAGGTCATTGATATTTCTCCTGGCAATCTTGATTCCAGCTTGTGCTTCTTCCAGCCCAGTGTTTCTCATGAGGTACTCTGCATATAAGTTAAATAAACAGGGTGACAATATACAGCCTTGACATACTCCTGTTCCTATTTGGAACCAGTCTGTTGTTCCATGTCCAGTTCTAACTGTTGCTTCCTGACCTGCATACAGGTTTCTCAAGAGGCAGATCAGGTGGTCTGGTATTCCCATCTCTTTCAGAATTTTCCACAGTTTATTGTGATCCACACAGTCAAAGGCTTTGACATAGTCAATAAAACAAAACTAGATATTTTTCTGGAACTCTCTTGCATTTTCGATGATCCAGCAGATGTTGGCAATTTGATCTCTGGTTCCTCTGCCTTTTCTAAAACCAGCTTGAACATCTGGAAGTTCACGGTTCATGTATTGCTGAAGCCTGGCTTGGAGAATTTTAAACATTACTAGCGTGTGAGATGAGAGCAATTGTGTGGTGGTTTGAGCATTCTTTGGCATTTCCTTTCTTTGGGATTGGAATGAAAATTGACCTTTTCCAGTCCTGTGGCCACTACTGAGCTTTCCAAATTTGCTGGTATATTGAGTGCAGCACTTTCACAGCATCATCTTTTAAGATTTGAAATAACTCAACTGGAATTCCATCACCTCCACTAGCTTTGTTTGTAGTTAATGCTTCCTAAGGTCCACTGGGATTCCTATAATGTGAGTATTAGTCCTTAATCTCTCCTCAATTTTTTCTTCCTTTTTTTTCTTTAGAATGTTCCAACTAGGTGACTTCCATTGCACTGTGTTATAGATAGCTCATCATTCCTTTGCATTTGCAATGTACTGTTATTTCTGTCTAATGTATTTTTAATTCAAGTTTTTATAGTCTTCAGTTTTGACTGAATCTATTTTATATTTTTAATCTCTTTGTTGATGTACTTAGTGAGTTCACTTCTTCTGAGTCAGTGAGCATTTTTATGATTATTACTTTGAACTCTTTATTTGGTAAATTTCTCATCAATGTTTCATGTTGTTCTTTTTCTAATGTTTTATCTTGTTCTTTTGTTTGGAACGTATTTCTTTGTCTCTTTATTTTGCCTAACTCTCTGTTTGTATGTTATGTATATCAACTATGTATCCCAGTCTTGAAAGAGTGGCTTGGTAGAAATTGTCCTTTGGAGAGCAGTGACTCAATCTCCTCTAGTCGCCAGGGGTATTCCCCTCTGTGGACTGCATTTGTGTCCCTATTGTGGTTGAGCTGCAATTGCCACAGGCATGCTGCTGATTGGGGTTGGTATCCAGGCCAGCTGGCTTCAAGGGCCAGCTGTAAGTACTCTATGCATGCTGGTTTGTCAGGCCAGCCCATTGGAGCTTCTTTTCAGGCCAGCCACTTTGGAGGGGCATTAGTGTTGGTTGTAGTGACCCGCTGGGTAGAATGGGACTGGAGTAGCCTTGGAGAACCCAGGGAGTGTGGGCAGGTTGTACAAGTGGATCCTCATCCAGGGGGCAGTATATGGTGTTAGCTAGGTTGATGGAGACTGACGGAAATGGTACTCACCAGTACTGGGCTGGCTAGGCAGATTTTTTTTTTTTTTTTTTTTTTGAAGTTCCCACTAGTGCTTCAACTTCTGGTTTCATCAGATCTCTGTCCCTCTAGCACATACTCTGCAATTAGTCGATAAATCTCATATGACCTAGAATGCTTTATCTGCTCCCTTTATGCAAGAACTTGGGTCAAGTGGGTTTATGTGCAAGCCCTTCAAGTGTGGAGTCTTGGTTTCCCACAGTTCTCTAGCTCTCCTGGTCAAAAGCCCTGTTGGATTTCAAAATCAGATGTTACGGTGGCTCATCTTGGTACAGGTGCCCTGGGATAGGGAGACCACTAGGGGCTCAGAGTCCTCCTCAGGCTTAGAGGAGATCTCCTCAGTTGTGATGTCCCTCTTGCTTGTGGGTCGTCACACTGGGGATGGAGTATTCCAACTAGATTGCATCTCTACCCCCTGCTACACATCTTGATGTGATCTTTTCTTGTATCCTGAGTTGTCGACAATCTGTTCTGCTAGTCTTTAGGTTGTTAGCAGAGATCATTGCTCTATGTGCAGTTGCCATTTTGATGTGCAGTGGCCATGGGAGGAGGTGAGCTCAGGATCTTCGTACTCTATCATCTTGATCTGGACTCTAGCCAATACTTTATTATAAACATAACACTTAGTAGGGACTTCCCAGAAGGTACAGTGTTTAAGACTCTGTGCTTCCAGTGCAGGGGGTGCAGGCTCTACCTGCTATGCAGTGCAGCCAAAAAAAATAAAAATATTTAGTAGAGAATGTGTCCTCCCTTATACTTCTTTTTCAGAAGTCTTTTTTCTCTCTTTGGACTTTTACATTTCTACACAAATTTTAGACTGAATTCATCAAGTTCTAAAAAAAAAGTTGAGATGTGTGTGGAATTGCTTTCTTTCTTATTTTATCTTCTGGTGGGACTGTGTTTTTCTTTCAGTTGACTGTGAGGTATTATATGAAAAAAGCTAGAAATAATTTGAGGTCAAAGTATTATTATCTTCCATTTGTCATGATTTAGGACTGATCTTTAAAGATAGCCAGGTATGTGAGAAATCTGTTCTTACTTTAATTCAATTATTTAAAAATAATATAATTTGAGGTTAACCTCTATTTTCTTTTCAACCTGGTATGTTTCTGGTTCACCTCTTTGTGGCTGAACTCACACTACAGATATTGGTCAAATCTGACCAGCTGCTTGTTTGTGTAAATAAGATTTTATTGAAACATAGTGATGTCTGTCTATTTATGTATAGTCAGTGGTGGTTTTTCTGCTAGAAAAGCAGAACTAAGTAGTTGGTACAGATGGTATGTCTCACAAAACCTAAAATACTTACTACCTTGCCCTTCAGAGAAAATGCTTACTGACCTCTCTTTTAAGATACAGTACTTTTATGATCGCAACACAAATATAAGGGGTTAGTAAAGATTTCCCTCTTTGGCAAACCTGGATTCCAGTGTGTCCTTCAGCCCCAGGAAACTGCCACAATCACACTCAGTATGTCAGCCTCTCCTCTGCCTCTTCAGGGTATGGCAGATGTCCCTTGCAGAAGAGATGTTCCAAACGCTAAGTCAAACAATGCTATTTCTGTTTCTTTCTCTTACTTCATTGCTTTATAGTTTTCATCACACTGCCATATTCCTATGTCTTCAAATATATTTTAAAAACATATTTTCCAATATTTCTCACCATTCTCAGTAAAAAGTTTGGTGCACATTACATAATACACCATTAGCATGAGTAGAATGCTCTGTATTAAACATATATATATATATATATACACACATATATACATGTGTGTGTGTGTGTGTGTGTATATATATATGTATATGTCTGCTCAACTAGGCTATCAGCTCCATGAAGTTCAGAGTTATATCTAGCAATGTATCTCTAGATTATTCTGCAGACTTTACATTGAGTTAAAAAAATGGAATCATAATAAACATGTAGAACTCAGGTATATTTGTGATTCAGGATTCTTGTTATACAGAGAATTACTTTCCTATATTAAATTTTCTTCAATTAGTGGAAGCAAGAACAGACAAGATCATGATAAATGATACTCATATTATAAAATATTAATAGTCCCAAATTGCAACAAAATGGCACTTTGTCTTATAGTAATGTAAAGATGAAATTTATTAAATAGTTGAATTTATTGAGGTGCTTGTGGTTGTTAAAACCTAAGAAGAACTTGCTTTAACTTTGGAAAAGTGCCTTCTTCTCCTTATGGGAATAGATCTTTCATATAAATAATAAGTAGGCTTAATACTTCCCCTCAGAGAGAAGACCCAAATGTCTGTAGAACAGAGCTTTAGTTCCAAATAAGTTTCATTTTTCAGAAGGCATATAATTGTAATTCAGAAGCTTTTGATTCCTTACTGGAATGCAGAGATGGTCTTAAAAATAGAGTTTTTTTTTTAATATTTTAATTTATACCAAGAGATCATTCATGTTTTAGGGCCAAGTAACCAATTTTTATGATGTAGAGGAAATAACATCATGTGTGCCATCACATTTTCAGGAAAATTCTGAACAGTTTGGACTTGATTATGATGACATGATAACATGAGTCATTCAGTTATGCCTATTAAAGAAAGTAGCATAGATAACTCAGATAATTATCCACTACAAAATTATTTCAGTTCAAAATGTTATGATCCGTACAACCAATGGTGTTGGGAAATAAAGCCTTACAATAATAATTTAGTCTACTTTTGTCATCGTACTTTGGCTTTTTAAGAGACTTTCTAGGCATCTTGAAGAGTCTCTTAAAGAGACTTACTCTCTGTTCTGCTATGCTAGAGGGACATTTTTTCAGATCTCTTCTTTCCCCTTCTCTTCTTACCTTATAGGGTGTCTGCATGTACTAGAAAGGATCTAGCTTATATGATCTCATGGCAGCTGAAAAAAAAAAAAAAATCCTAAGATCCCTGTAGATTTCACTAGCTATTCCTGGGACTGCTATGGAGCTAGGCTGATCTATCCCTTGACCTTTTGAACAGAAATGAGCGATCTCTTTGGCTACTAGGTTTAGTTATACTGGTTCTAATACTGCAAATGAGATTTAGCCCCTGATCCAACACTCTTGCCCTCTACAAGTTTTCAGATTTGCTGCCACTTAACATACTAGTACCCCACCCTGTTGGGTATTCTGCAACTTTAGATACTCTGCACCCCATGTCAGGCCTAGGAGAACCAGCACTTCTACCTGAAGTTATTTACCTACCTGCCCTCTGATAACACTCCCACATCACATCTCTTACAGCGTCATCATTGGTTTATTTATACCTTCTTTGTCTCCTATGTACAAGTTATTGTTATATGCCTATATACATATACCAAAACACCTAGAAACATGTATTTTAAAAGTTAATAGTGTCTAGTTGATTTTACTTTTATTTTGATTATTACTTTTTATTTTGCAGTTTTTAAAAATTCTATTCAATAATTTATGTTCAATGAAAAGAGAAATAAATGAAAATCAAATAAAAGAGTAAAGTGCTTTATTAGAAGGGCATGGCCTGTTTGATAAATGGATAAAAATGGTAGCTTCATTAGAAAATAAATTAATGATAATTATTTTTTTTAATTTGACTGTTTTCAACTAACAAATGATAAAATATTATGGCAACTATTTTTCTGCTAAAGAGATAAGTTTTGAGGTCTTGGTGAAGGCAGATTTAATGGCAAACAAGGCAGGAAGAATCTTTTTGATTTCCTCAGTACTCATCAGGAAACTATCCAATAGAAAATAATTTATTCCATTACCGAATAGATTAAAAGTTATCTTTAAGGTGGTCATTAACAACCTCATCAGTATCATAATGTCAGCATCACATTAGTGATACTCTCAAAAGAAAAGTCTCCAAGTCTTTAAAAGTGAAAGAAAAATTAATCTTTTGGGACTAAAACAAATAAGCATCATGAGGAGGAAATTGATGTGAAAGCACAAACTAGGTTTGTGTTTTAATTAACACTTTGTTTGAAATTCAACCTGTCTCATAACCCTTATGGTATTTATTTAAACTAATTTTCACAGTCTTTTTTTTTTTTTCTTCTAGAATCAAGATTGCTTGGGTTAATAAAAAGTTCTTTCTTAGTGTAATATTCTGGTTATTAATTTAAGATTTAAAGACAACTAAGCTGTGTTTTTAGTTTGTGAGCACCCCATGTGGCCATTGAGATTAGTAAACCTTTTAGATCTCTTAGAACACTATATTACTTAAGGCCTATTGCATGATGAGTATACTTGTTAAATTAGAAAAACTGTGTAAATAGAGTTCAAAATTTCAAATATACATATTTTATTAGATTGGTCAGAATTCTTTATGAATTTATTGCTATCAATGCAGTCAAGATTTGTATAGTGATTTATGGTTTTGAATTTACTAACACAGCATCTCATTTGATCCTTACAATAATTCATTGTTGTAGAGTTGTTATTCCAATTTTGTAAATGTGGAACCCAAGGCCAAAAGAGGCAAATGCTTCCTGTAAGATTACATAGGTAGCCTGAAATACCAGAAATTGAAAACTTACATTCAGGTCTTTCAATTCCATCTTATTTTGTCATTTCCCTTAAAGAACACAGATAAGATTCCACTTTGCCTCTTATGTTCTGGGGCTTGGCTCCAAAGGCAAATGCTTATCAAAATTAGATATAAGAAATGAATGAATGAAGTAAGGGGGTGGTAAATATGATTAACTGGAAAGCACATGTATAACCAAAGGGGAAGTTTTTGTTCACCTACTGGTTTTTGTCTTGTGAATTGTGGATCTAGCATTTCCAACTTTCCAGTATTCAAGGAGAGCTTGAAATTGTTTTTACATATGAACTTTTATAATTGTAAATAACTGAAATGAATTTTATATTATTTCATTCTATATACACCAGAAGCAAAACTAAACTACACTAGACTAACTGAAAAGCATTTCTGCAAGCTAAAAGCCCTGTTGATTGCCTCTAGAGTAAATGGTAATTAATTAAATTGCTACCACTCCAGAATCCTCAAAACAAAATGGGAAAGAAAATATTTTGTAAGTTTACATTTTTGAAATGTTTTTAGACTTCAGGAAATTTGCAAAAACAGTGAAAAGAATTGCTCTTTTCCAAGATCCCCATATTTTCAATATTTACTTGTATTTGTTTTACAGTGCTTTCTCTGCATATACAGACAGATATACATACATTAATATAGTGTGTATATATATATATTTGCACCATTTGAGAAAAGGTTGAAACCTGAGAATATAGTGCTCCCCTTTATATGTTAATGTTGTGTGTTTCCTTGGAATAATGATATTCTTTTATTTAACTTCAAATTCAAACAAGAAATTAAACAATTCATACTATAATATAATCTACAGTTTTTATTCAGATTTCACAAATTGTCCCTAAAATTTCCATTATAAAAACAGAAAATCTCAAATCATGTGTTGCATTAAGTGGTCACATCTTTTTAGCTCAGTTTGGAAGTTTTAGAATCTTACTTTGTGTTGCACGACCTTGAGATTTAAGAAGACTACTGGTTAGGTAATTTTTAAAATGTCTTCACTTTTTGGTTTGTCTGATGTTTTGTCATGATTTGATTGAGTTTCCACATTTTTGGCAGAATTATACCAAAAGTGATTTTGTCCTTAGTGCATCATATCAAGAATCACATGTGGTTGGCTTGTTCCATTACTAATGACATTAACTTTGGTCATTCATTTAACTAAGATCCTGTCTTAGAGTTTTCTCCACTGTAAATTTATTATTTTTTCCCTTTGTAATTAATATTGCAGGAGAACATTTGAGAATATACATATTTCTAAGTATATCAGAATTATCTGATTCATCATCAGTTATACTAGATATGTGTCAAATAGTGATTTTATAACTGCACTGTTATTTCTGCACTTATCAGTTGATATTCTACTACAAGGAAGAATATGTCTTTCTTTATATTCATTTATTTATATTTACAAGTACTCATAAATTCTTATTTTATTCAATGGATTCCAATCAATGTGTTATAATCCTTTAATACAATTGCTTATTTTTCACTGAAATTATCCCAGACTTGATATCCAGGAGCTTCTTCAGGCTGACTTCTGTGTACTGATTTCTGCCATTCTTTCAGTACCTCTTCATTTTCTGGCACAAAAAGCTATTCCAAGTTCATTGTGTGGTTTCCTGCTCCAGGACTGAAATCACTTTTCTGAGAAGCCAAGCTTACTTTTACTTTAAGTGAATGGTATGTAGAAATTAATATCTGTGTCCTAGTGTGTTAATTGCTACTGGAATGTTATTATTTCTAGTCCCTCATAGTAAGCAGAGGTAGAAAATAAATATTTTTAACAACTACTTCTGATGCTGAAGGACAAGAGAAAATACTACCATGCTTATGCCAACAGTCTTAGACTTATCTGAAACAAAATCAATGAATACAATAACATCACAACATCATATCATGTATATAAAACATTACTTTGAAATATCTCTTAATGTCTCTACATTAAAATACATCCTATGGAATTTTCAACATAAGAATATTAATTATTAGCAGAGACAGATTAAATTCCATAGACCAATCTAATATTGAAAGAAATTCCAATAATTTTGGTGTCTTCCTGTTTATATTAAACAATTGTTCAAGTGGAATTATATTTTACAACTCCCATTTGATAGATGCTGGCATATCAACCAAACCCCAAAAATTAATATGAAAAAATTCACATGCAAATAATTATCCTCTCTCTAGCTTTGCTGTTCTTTACAGGCAAACATGTTTCTTCCTTTTTAATGAGAAATACTTCAGGAAGATGAATCTTGAAGAGTGTATAACTTCATACAAATAAAAGGAACAGAGTTTCTGTCAAATTTGAGCTAATTTATTAATAGAGTTCTGAGAAATTACCTTCCTGAGAGAGACATAAAAAAAACACCTGGGCTCTTGATTTATAAGACTGATAGAGAACCAGAGAATACTTTAGAAAGCCATTATAATTCTAGTGAAAGTTTGTAATAAAGGTTATAGTAAAGAAAACAAATATTTTGATATTCTAACAGTGTTTCAAAAAGAATGAACATTTGGGTACTGTTTGAGGAAGTATGAGAAAAATGAAACCTTGAATATGGTTCAAAAATATTTTGAGAACATAGTTACTCATAAATCTAAATAAGTTCACTTCTAGATTTTTAATCAAAGGCTAGAACTTGGTGCTTTATCTTGTTTGCTATCATACAAAACAATACAGTGAAATATGAACTAAAATAAGCTTCCTATATTTCTGAAATAATGTCTGGATCTGATCAAAGACCTTGGTAGAATGTTGGTTTCTAGGTCAAATCTCAAGAATATAGTTTATTTAATTGAACAGATTTATATTTGTGCTGACCGATGGGGCACATCATTAAAAGATAGAACACCCTAACAATTATTTCTGATTATGCAGCAATAATAATCTTGGTTTTATATTAAAAAGTAACTTTTTAATACATAATTATTTAAGCAAATAGGCCCTATGAATAAAATTTCTATCTTTAGGGAATAGTTTTTTCATAATTATTTTATTAGCATGTATCTTTCTATACTTATATAAAATAAGTAACAGTTGAATCTTTTCTAATTTCAAATTAGAAAGTCCTTAGGAGGTAAGACTTATGAAAACCACCCCAGTTCTTATGTATCTCAATTTTCCTTTTTGTGTCAGATTTTTTTCTCATCATCAAATCCTACTGATTTTCCTGGGTGTTCTTTCCCTTCCTTGTCTGCACTGAGATACAGCATGTTCATGATTATGACCTTGATTGAGCAACAATTTCTCAGTCCATCTGTACAAATACTCAGTTTCTTAAACTTAAAATATCGGATTGCTTTTAAAATTGTCTTGTCAATAAGTCTTTATTTCCAGATGGTGCTGGTAGTAAAGAACCTGCCTACGTTTCTAGAAACATAAGAGAGGAGGGTTTGATCCCTGGGTCGGGAAGATCCCAGGGAGGAAAGCACGGCAACCCACTCCAATATTCTTCCCTGGAGAATCCTATGGACAGAGGAGCTAGGTGGGCTACAGTACATAGGGTCACAAAGAGTTGGACACAAACAAAGTGACTTAACATGCACACATGCTCTGTAAACCTACATGTCACTTACTTTTGATTCAATGATGCCTTCTCTTTCATTTTCACCCCATCCTACATCCATCCAGATCCCGTCCATCACATCTGAGTCATCATGGACATTATTTGTACCAAAATCAGATGTATATAACAGTGAAGGGTTTTTCTTTCCTTCTCAGAAAGCAAAGATGGAGGAATAAATTAGGAAATAGGCAACACTACTTATATTATTTTTATTATGAAAATAAAATCTACCATTTACTGAAACATCTTAGACAATATATTGATTGGGGATTTTTTTCATCTGAGAACAACTCATTGATTACAAATCAATTTATATTAGAAATCTATTGAATTGTAACTATTATAATTCCCTCACACACCAATATTGTTGATGAACTTTTTCAGGTCTAAAGAATTTGAACTGTAATTTTGACATTTGATTCTAGTAATAACAGGCTAGCAGTACTAGTTTTGCTTCTTGAGTTTCATTTTCTTTAATAATAAATTTTGTTGCACCAACTCCTGAAACAGAAATTTGTTCTACTGGTACTTAGTTAAATGAGTATTATTACTCAGTGAAGGAGTATTGAAGATGTTAATCTGACATCTTATTGCTTTTTCTTTCAGGCTCAGTTATTGATTATATTAACAGTGAAAAAGAAAGTGAAGTAGCTCAGTTGTGTCTAACTCTTTACAACCCCATAGGCTGCAACCTGCCAGGCTCCTCTGTCTGCAGGATTTTCCAGGCAAAAATACTGGAGTGGCTTGCCATTTCCTTCTCCAGGGGATCTTCCTGAGTCAGGAATCGAACCCTGGTCTCCCTCACTGCAGGCTGACTCTTTACCATCTGAGCCACCAGGGAAACCCATATACTTGGTGTCAAAACCATGCTCCCCTTGCTGAGGTGCCAGTTGTATGCATGGGATCTCTGATGAAGCCATTCATGCTAGGGTTCTAAACATAACGGGACTTCACCCTATCCAGGTATAACAATAGTGACCTACCAGCCAAGTATGTCTTATTCAAGTACAATTATGACAAGAAAAGTAAAAAAGAATGCATCTGTCAAACTCTTTTACTGAAAAATCTCAAAATTGGAACATATGGGAAAACAAAGAATTTTCACTAAGTAAAGAAGATGATGGTTCACCATATATTTGTCTTATAGATATATGCAACCTATGTATTCAGTTCAGTTCAGTTGCTCAGTCGTGTCCGACTCTTTGAGACCCCTTGAATCGCAGCACACCAGGCCTCCCTGTCCATCACCAACTCCCAGAGTCCACCCAAACCCATGTCCATTGAGTCAGTGATGCCATCCAACCATCTCACCCCCTGTCGTCTCCTCTCCTCCTGCCCTCAACCTTTCCCAGCATCAGGGTCTTTTCTAGTGAGTCAACTCTTCGCATGAGGTGGACAAAGTATTGGAGCTTCAGCTTCAACATCAGTCCTTCCAATGAACATCCAGGACTGATCTCCTTTAGGATGGACTGGTTAGATCTCCTTGCAGTCCAAGGGACTCTCAAGAGTCTTCTCCAGCACCATGGTTCAAAAGCATCAATTCTTCAGCGCTCAGCTTTCTTTATAGTCCAACTCTCACATCCATACATGACCACTGGAAAAACCAGTGTACAGGTATATGTAAAATATTTAAGCCCAAGTTGTGACAAGAAACACCATATATTTATCAGGCATTGAAATGTTGATTAAAATTTGTAGAAAATTAGGGTATATTAAAGTACAGAGAGATATAGGAGTCAGATTTTAAGTATCTCAGCTTTTTTAATTGGAATATAATTGCTTTGCAATTTTATGTTAGTTTCTGCTGTACAATGAAGTGAATCAGCTATGTGTATACATATACCCCTCCCTCTTGGACGTCCCCCCAGCCCCTATCCCAGCCCTCTAGGTCATCACTGAGCACAGAGCTGAGCTGCTGTGCTATTCAGCAGCTTCCCACTAGCTATCTACTTTACACATGGTAGTGTATATATTTCAATCCTAGATATGAGTTTGTGGTGAAGTTATTCAGCTCTTCATGTTTCTCTCTCCTTATCTGTAATATAAAGATATTGAGCATATGTGCTTCAAAGAATTTTTCAAAGGTTTAAATGAGATAACAGATGAAGAGTTTATAAGGGTCCACACTTGTGAGATACATTAAGGTAACTTAACAGTAAATGTTAAGCTATGATTATTACCATCATTAGTAGCTGTTGTGGAAGAAAATGCATGATTTTCACAACTGAGAAATTAATGAATAATTTAAATAAACTTCGTGTGTATTTTGAACCTATAACTATATTCATTCCCCACCTTTGCTTCTTGAACTTACTTCAGCCCTGTTTTGACTTTCTAGTGACCAGGTTAATGATTTCTCTGATCATATGTGTATCTTCTAAGGGTACTCCTATAGTGGTTAGTTTGGATTTATAGCTATGTTGGGTTCACAGAAAAAAAAGTCTAGCCGGAATGGCTTAGTTAATTCATACCACTCTACCCTCATTCTGGCTTGTTTGGAATTTTGAGAAAAATAACTCACTTCCTGACAAAGAAAAGTGAAGAAGTTTAGACCAACAGAAAAAAGGAAATAAAATGATCTGTTTTGCATGGCTTTCATGCCTATCCCTTAAACTGAAGCCTGACTATGTATTGGTGACCAGGTCTTTAAATTTTTCAGATTTTTATCACTTTAAATCATTTATTGTTTCTATTCCGTTCCGTTCACTTCAGTGGCTCAGTCATGTCTGACTCTTTGCAACCCCATGTACCGCAGCATGCCAGGCCTCCCTGTCCATCACCAACTCCCAGAGTCCACCCAAACCCATGTCCATTGAGTCAGTGATGCCATCCAACCATCTCATCCCCTGTCGTCCCCTCTCCTCCTGCCCTCAATCTTTCCCAACATCAGGGTCTTTTCCAGTGAGTCAACTCTTCACATCAGGTGGCCAAAGTATTGGAGCTTCAGCTTCAACATCAGTCCTTCCAATGAACATTCAGGACTGATTTCCGTTAGGATGGACTGATTGGATCTCCTTGCAGTCCAAGGGACTCTCAAGAGTCTTCTCCAACACCACAGTTCAAAAGCATCAATTATTTGGCGCTCAGCTTTCTTTATTGTCCAACTCTCACATCAATACATGACTACTGGAAAAAGCATAGCCTTGACTAGACGGACGTTTGTTGGCAAAGTAATGTCTCTGCTTTTTAATATGCTGTCTAGGTTGGTCATAACTTTCCTTCCAAAGAGTAAGCGTCTTTTAATTTCATGACTGCAGTCTCCACCTGCAGTGATTTTGGAGCCCCAAAGAACATAAGCTACTGTTTCCACTGTTTTCCCATCTATTTGCCATGAAGTGATGGGACTGGATGCCATGATCTTAGTTTTCTGAATGTTGAGCTTTAAGACAACTTTTTCACTCTCCTCTTTCACTTTCATCAAGAGACTTTTTAGTTCTTCACTTTCTGCCATAAGGGTGGTGTCATCTGCATATCTGAAGTCATTGATATTTCTCCCAGCAATCTTGATTCCAGCTTGTGCTTCTTCCAGCCCAGCGTTTCTCATGAGGTACTCTGCATATAAGTTAAATAAGCAGGGTGACAATATACAGCCTTGACATACTCCTTTTCCTATTTGGAAACAGTCTGTTGTTCCATGTCCTGTTCTAACTGTTGCTTCCTGACCTGCATACAGGTTTCTCAAGAGGTAGGTCAGGTGGTCTGGCATTCCCATCTCTTTCAGAATTTTCCACAGTTTATTGTGATCCACACAGTCAAAGGCTTTGGCATAGTCAATAAAGCAAAAATAGATGTTTTTCTGGAACTCTCTTGCTTTTTTGATGATCCAGTGGATGTTGGCTATTTGATCTCTGGCTCCTCTGCCTTTTCTAAAACCAGCTTGAACATCTAGAAGTTCACGGTTCACATATTTCTGAAGCCTGGCTTGGAAAATTTTAAGCAGTACTTTACTAGTGTGTGAGATGAGTGCAATTGCGTGGTAGTTTGAGCATTCTTTGGCATTTCCTTTCTTTGAGATTGGAATGAAAACTGACCTTTTCCAGTCCTGTGGCCACTGGTGAGTTTTCCAAATTTGCTGGCATATTGAGAGCAGCACTTTCACAGCATCATCTTTCAGGATTTGAAATTGCTCAACTGGAATTCCATCACCTCCACTAGCTTTGTTTCCATAAGAGCTTTTAATACTGTTAATCTAATTTAAATATCTTGGGGAGGTGGGGTTGTTCAGGTGAGGTTAGTTGAAACAGAGGAATGACCAAAGATACATATTTTGAGGATAAGACTGAAATTCAAAGATATTCCTCCAAACCCTAATTCATTCATTAGGTTCACTGACTCACCATTTTAGCTTCTACTGGACAGCCTTATGAGCTAATGATATGTCTTATCAATAAAAATCCTGTGCGTTGCCTCATTTTCACACACTATTCAATACATCTCATTGCATAAGATATTGGGCAGATAAAGGAATGTTGTTGGACTTACGATTTGTGAAGTTTTTTACTCCCATCTGGGAGCCAATGTTCCCATATTTACAGGATACACTTTAGTTTTTAAAAGTAAGTTTTTGTTTTCTTTTAGAAAATAAGAATCGTGAAATAATTTTGTTAATGCTAAAGCTCACAGAATCCAGTGAAGGTGTCCATAGATGCCATGACTTCAGCAGTGATTGTTCTTGAGCACAAAGGTCAAGAAGTGTGAAGCAGTTAATGTGCCTTGATGTAGACTCCATGAGGCTGGCTTTTGGTGCAACCACAAGCTTCCAAGAAAATTTCATTAAGCAGTCTGTGTGCACTCCCAGGAAGACGGGATGGCAGTCTGCCATAGCATCTGTGCTCATTTTCCACTGAGTCACTCTGATCTCTCCTAAACTCACCCACTCTTCCCTGAATCCTTCAGTTCAAAATATGTGGTATACTTAGGAGCCCTCGCTGAGTAAAATAAATAGGAATCTGCAAACTAAAAATAATAGATAATATGGTATGGTAATTGTCAGCCTACTCAATCTTCTCAGGCTGTTCTCTACAGCTTTTAAATGTGTGTATGTGTGTAATTTTTTCTTTACACCATCTGCTCTAGTCCAGTGAGAGCATTTCCTGCTGTACCTCTCATGCAAGTCCTCTCATGCCAACTTGCTGACATTCTTTCAGATCCTTTGGCATAACTCCTTTTTATTCTCCAATGCTCCTTCTCTCCTATTTAATAGCTTAGCATCCCCAACCCACACTCCCAACATTGCAGAGATGTCCATTTTTCTCAGAATTTGCCATTAAACTATGCCAACAAGCTTGTACATTGAAATAAGATTACTGAGGAAAAATGAAAACCATTAAGTAAGTGAAGAATAAAACTCCAAGCATGGAAGTAAAATTCTTTATTTTATTTGTGGTGAAAGAGATGGAAAATCTTAGCTTGTGTATTTTCTCTTCTGGAAAGCTTCCTAGGTATTCACCATTCATAAACTCAGATAAGTGTTTTTTTCCCACTAGATTCCCTGTCTACATACCTATTTTAACATTTACCACACTGAGAGAATGTTACCTCTCTCTTTTATTAGAATAAAAGTTTCTTGTGAGTAAAAATCCCCTTGTTCATCATTAGTGATTGGCACACGATATGTATTTAGTATATACATTTATGTATATGTATATGTATTTAGTATATGTTTTTATAATGAAATAAATTAAGGAGGCTATCTAATATTTAAGAATTTCATTACTGACATAACTATATTGTTAACAAATTTATCAGATGAAAAAGTAAATAAGAATTGTTCTTTGTTATAAGTACTAAGCTGTAACAAGAACACAGAATCTCTACAACCTGCCCCTTATATCTTAACTGAGAACTTAATATATTCAGGTATTTTTTCTTAATACAATGTGGTTGTATAGAAATGATCATGGATTTGACTTCTCAGCTCTAAGACCTTTACTGTCAAGTGATTAAATTCAGGTTTGTCCTGGCCTTGATTGCTCTCTGATTTGAAAATTTCTTAAACTAAAAATTCACCATCTTACATTTAAAGTAGTTTCATTTTGCTCAGATAGAATTAATGTGTTTTACAAAAAAATGAATCCTTAGTTAATTTTAAATGACAAGTATAAAATTACTTATTTTCTTAAAAATAATATTTTAGTAGCATACAGAATTTGGGGGGAAAGTTCAAAAACTACATGCATACAGGAAAGTATAACTTCTCATCCCATAAGGGCTGTATTCTCTCTTCAGAGGTATCCACCCTCTCTCATTTATTGTATTTATTTCTTAAGTGTTCTATACATCTTAAAACATGCATTTACACAGATACTATCTTTGTTATCCATTGTGACATAACAAATTACCATAATATTTGCAGCTTAAAATAACCCACAGTTATTATTATTTTATTTTTTAATTGGAGTATGATTTCTTTACAATGTTGTGTTAGTTTCTGCTGTCCAACCATGAAAGTGTATATATATATATCTCCTCCCTCTTTTGAGTCTCCCTTCCACCTCCCCCATCCCACCACTCTAGGTCATCACAGAGCACCAAGTTGAGCTCCCTGTGTTATACAGAAGCTTCCCACTAGCTATCTGTTTTACACATGTCAATGTGTGTGTGTGTGTGTGTGTGTATCAATGCTACTCTCTCTCTCAATTCATCCCACCTACTTCTCCCCCCACTGTGTCCACACATCTGTTCTCTACATCTACTTTGCTATTCCTGCCCTGCAAATAGGTTCATTAGCATCATTTTCTAAATTCCATATATGTGTGTTAATATACTGTATTTGTTTTTCTCTTTCTGACTTAGTTAACTCTGTGTGACAGACAGTAGGTTCATCCACATCTGACTCAATTTTGTTCCTTTTTATGGCTGAGTAATATTTCATTGTATATATTTACCACAACTTCTTTATCCATTCAACTGTCAGTGGACATCTAGGTTGCTTCCATGTCCTGGCTATTATAAATAGTGCTACAATGATATACTGGAGTACAGTTAATTTACAGTGTTGGTTAGATTTAGGTGTATAGCAAAGTGATTCAGTTATACATACAGCTATTCTTTTTTTGGACTCTTTTCCCAAATAAATTATTATAGACTATTGAGTAGAATTCCCTGTTTATACAGAAGGTCCTTGTTGGTTGTCTATTTTATATATAGTAGTATGTGTGTATTAATCCCAAGTTCCTAATTTATTCCTCCTCACAACCTTTACCCTTTGGTAACCATGAGTTTATTTGTGAAATCTGTGAATCTGTTGCTGCTCTCTAAACAAGTTCATTTGTATCATTTTTAAATTAGATTCTAAATATGAGTGATATCATGTGATATTTGTCTCTCTGTCTGACTTACTTTTCTTAGTATGATAAATTCTAGGTACATCTATGTTGCTACAAATGGCATTATTTCATTTGTTTTTATGGCTGAGTTGTATTCCATTGTACAATATGTATGTACCACATTTTCCTCATCCATTCTTCTGTTGATGGACATTTAGTTCCACATTTATTATTTACAGTTTTTATGAGTCAGGAAGCTGGAGATGACTCAGCTGTACCCACAACTGCACAGTCTCTTACAAGGCTACTGTCAATGTTATGGCATTGATGTGTTATGGATCTCACGTGACAGTATGACTGGTGAAGGATCCATTTCCAATCTCACATGTTTGTTGGCAGTATATAGTCTCCTTTGGGTTATGGGACCAAGACCCTCACAGGCCTCTTTGAGAAGTCAATAGGGAAAGTCTGAGAGAAAGACAAAAGTTAAAATCATATGTAATTCTAATCATGGAAGTTACATCCCCTCAACACTGAGGTATTCTGTTAGTTAGAAGCACATTACTTCAGAGCAGGGGGTTGCACAATCCACAATCACCAGAAGGCAGGGCTTGTTGGCCATCATCATAGTAACTGCCTAACAGAGTCTGCTCTCTGATGCCAAAACACATTACTTTCACTGCCAAACACCTTAAAGCCCCTCTCAAAATTCTGTAGAGTACCAACTTTTTACTCAATTTGCTCCAAGTCTAAAATTTCATATTTAGGATCAAGTTTGGGTGAGAATGAGTGTGGTTTGTGAAGCAGAACTCCTGAAATAGTTTCTCTTCATCTACAGATATGTGAAACTAAAGAGCTGAGTATATCTACCTGTACATCTACCCAACATAGAGTGGTGGGTGAGACATAGGATAATAGCTGCAAACATTCTTATTCAAAATGGGAGAAAATGGGGAATAAAAGGTAGCCCATAATAATTCTGAAATCCTTCTAAGCAAACATTGGAAAGCCCTTGATTAGATTTCAAGGCCTGGGAGTTACTCTCTGTAACTTTGTTTTTTGGTTTTGGTTTGGTATAGATCTATACATTTAGTTTGGAGTCCATTTTTCCAGGAGTCTATAAAAGGTGTTAACTGATCTGATACATTTACTGCATTTCAAAGTGTCCATGGCTTTAGCTAGAAAATTTAAAAGGAAAAACAAAAATTAACCCCTAGGGACTTCCCTGGTGGTCCAGTTGAGACTTTGCCTTCCAAGGCAAGGAGTGCAGATCTAATCCCTGGTTGGGGAGCTAGGACTCCATATGCTATGTGGCCAAAAAAACAAAATATAAAACAGAAGCAATGTTGTAACAAGTTCAATAAGACTTTTTAAATGGTCTACATCAACAACAACGAAAACAAAAATATATAAAAGAAAATTAACTCCAAGTCATTGGCTTTCTGCTGTTCAACTTGCCACCTCTTAGGAAGAATCCCAAAAAGTCAAGACTGGTTGTGAAATACACACTAGTCATATATAAGTGTATATATAAAATTAGTGAGAGACTTTATTTCTACCTTTATAATCTTTGTCTGTGGCAGTGGGGGAAAGAATCTTTCTCTACACACCTTTTATTGATATGTATCCATCCTGGACCAACTGAGTATATACTTGAGAAACAGTGTTAAGATATTGCCCTTTACAAGGACTGGTAGATGGGACCAAAGTGCAGAGGGCACATTTTCTCTTGGTTTGTTTCCTTGTTAGTGTCATAGTTTTCAGAGCTCCTGGCTTTGCCTTTCCATACTCTTGGTTTCATCTTTTGTATCTCCCTGATTTCTCCTGAGTAGTTTTCTTAGTATGCTCATTGTCAGGAGATATTTAGAAGAAACCAACAGTGTCTTTTCATTTTCTATTCTCTTGTTCCTTTTACTGCAAACATTCATTGATTTTTGTGACATGATTTCCTCAAATATTTGTGGGCTTTCTATGAATTTCATTGGGATTTATTCCACTAGTCAAAAGCCACAGCCGGAAATGTCTTCCATAAACACTTTTCTGCTTTTGGCTACTTGCAGAGTTGGCTGAGAATAATGCCCTAAAGCTTCCAAGATGCCCTATGGCTTGACTGAAGGGTTCAATAATCCCTTCAATAATTTAAGTGTTCATTAGTCTCTTTAAATGAGTTTTTGTGATGGAATACTCTGATACCTTATCTTCCTAAGCTTTAACAAAAAGTTTGTCCAATTACACACTCAAATATATCTCTAGACCAGGCCTCATCACTAGAATACATTTTTCTGAGAGTGCTTGGAAGTCATTTCTTAATTTTAGCATCTTTTGTCATCTGAAGAAGCTGTGCTATGTCATGGCAGTCATGTTCAACTCTTCGTGACCCTATGAACTGGGTCCTGCCAGGCTCCTCTGTCCATGAGATTCTCCAGGCAAGAATACTGGACTTGGTTGCCATTTCCTCCTCCAGGGGATCTTCCCAGCCCAGGGATCAAACCCGAGTATACTGGGTCTCCTGCATTGGTAGGCAGGTTCTTTACCACTAGTGCCACCTGGGAAACCCCCTAAAGAAGCTGAGAACTTTGCAAACCATCAGGTCTTGGCTCCCGTTTTTTTTTTTTTTTTTTTTTTGACACTGTAGTTCACCCCTCCCTAATCTGTCTTCTCTTGCACTTTGCTGTAAGTAGCAAGAAGAAACCAGGTGGCATTTTAAACACTTTGCTTGGAAATTTCTAGCTAAATAACCAACTTTATCTTGTAAATGTTCTGTTTCCCACATAACTGAGATGAAAATTTTGCTAAGCTTCCTGCCACTATACAGTAAAAAATCTCTTTCCCTTCAACTTCTGAAAACATACCCCCTCACTTCTTTTGAGCCCTTGCTGGCTGTTTTCTCAATATCCAAATTTCTACTAACAGAATAGTCCAGATAATTTACACTTCCTTTTTTATTCTCCTGCAAATCCTTCCAGTCTTTAACTATTGCCGTGTTCCAAAGCCATTCCCACACTTCAAGGTTATAGAAGTATTCAAATTCCATGTACCAAACTGTATATTAATTATCTGTTGTTAAAAAAAAAATTATCTGTTGTTGCATGACAAATTGTCATATAATAAGCAGCTTGAAACAATGCATACATACTTACTATCTTAAAGTTTCTCTATTCAGTTATTCAGATATGGCTTAGTTGGGTCTTCTGCTTCTATATCTTTCATAAAATTTCAATTAAGGTGCCACACTGGCCTGGGGTCTCTTCTGAATAATTGACTGTGGAAGAATCCACTTATACGTTCTCTTTGTGGGCAGCTAGACTAAGGGCTTCAGTTCCTGGTTGACATAGGCTTAGGGACATCTGCAACATGACCGCTTGCTATGTCAAAGCATGCAAGACCAAAAGAAACAGAAATTGCTAGTAAGATAGAAGTGGCAATCTTAGGTGACCTAAACTTCAGTAACATCCTGTTACCTTGGTCATATTCTGTTTGTTAGAAGCAAGTCACAGGTCTGGTCCTCATTCAAGCTGTGGGAGTTACATAAAGATGTGAACATTGGGAGGCAAGGATCACTCAGGCCCATCTTAGAGTCTGTCCACTACAAATTCTCCCAAGCATTTTCTTCCCATTAAGTGATGTTTGACAATCATACCATATTAGAGTATATAGATGTATCACTTTCTTAAGGTGGCTTCTTAATATTTTTATTTATAAAAACTCTATCTGTGTATTATGTCCTTATTCATGCCATTTTATAAAGAAAAATGTCATGTGAAAGGAAAAATTAATCTTTCCTGTCTCTAATATGTAAGTGAATAAATTGTACTGAATTTATCCTAATCCACAGAACTGCTTTTAAGAAATTCTTAATTGTCTTCTCCATACCAAAATGCATATAAACATAAAAGTGTCAAGACTTTTGTTATTTGTCATTCATTATATCTTTTCAGCCAAAATTTGACTCAACACAGTGGAGAGAATTAAAATTTGGTGATATTTTCAGCTTAATATGCCACTTACGAAAACCTTCATCATATGTCTTAGCAATAAAGAAAACATGTAGAAATTTTCAGGGTCAAATATATGAGTCAAATGTTTTGAAGCTATGACAAAGAGATGAAGAAAGTATTGCAGTTTGAATACCTTGTTGATTCACTGCACTTAGAAAGCTGTTTCAGCATTCTTACCACAGCTTAAGTGAATAAAACTGTGGTTTTTTCCTCATTTGATTTTTAGGTAACAAATCTTTGTATGGCCATATGTTTCATGCACATTTCTGTTAAACAAAGTAGAGAAAGATGACATGTAAAATAACTTATTTAAATATTTGTTTCAAGAATCCAGAAAAATTATGCTTGACTTGAGGAATAAGAAATTCAGGATATTCCCAAAATCAAATGCTTCTCTGCAATAATGGAAAAAATATTCTCTGGTGGTTCAGTGGTAAAGAATTTGCCTACCAATGCAAGAGATGCAAGTTTAATCCCTGAATTGAGACGATCACCTGGAAAAGGAAATGGCAACCCACTCCAGTATTCTTGCCTGGGAAATCCCATAGACAGAGGAGCCTGGTGGGCTACAGTCCATGGGGTCACAAAAGAGTTGAGTATGACTAAACAAGAACAACAGTGCCATGGAAATAACTTGAAATGTTGAAACAAATCTCTAATGTATAAAAATGTCACCTTTTTAAAAACTTTCATGATTATAGCAAGAACGTTTAGCACTCCTGTGAATTTCTAAGAAAACAGGAGCTTATTTTGTTACTTATGTAAAAAATTGAATAAACAGAAATCTCTTAAATAGTCAGAATAACAGAGTGGGGAGCTCTCATACCCTATGATAGTAGTAGAACCCAACAGGAAGAAGAAAAACTCCTCTTCTTTCCTGGCAAGGACTCAGCAATGAAAGACTGTCACACTTAGCCAATGAAAACCCATGGTCCTTCCAACTTCTTTTTCCCTCTATAAAAATATTTTCCTATCCATTTTTTCAATAGACTTGCACAAGGCTCCCTAGTGTTGCAGACCCCAAACTGCAATTCTTTGTTCATCTGAAATAAAGCCATTATTGCTGGAGAAATAACTGCCAGTCTTTTTGCTTTAGGTGAACATATTATATTTGATAACAAAACTACATTAAAAAAAAAACAAAACAAAACAAAACTACATTAGAAGATTTATCGATAGAAAAGACTTTTTATTCATTTAATACACAAACATGATTGACCTATAAAGTGAACAAAGCTGATAAAATGATTTTATAACAAAATCGTGGCTTAAGTTAGATTAAATCTCTGAGTAAAAGTACTTTTTTAAACTCTAAAACCAATCCGAACTGTTAAAACCTTTAAAGTTAGAGTTTATAGCATTTTCTTCATGATAGTAATATCTACTTTTTTTTTTTTTTTAATTGGAAGCTAATTACTTTACAATATTGCAGTGGTTTTTACCATATATTCACATGAATCAGCCATGGTTATACATGTGTTCCACATCTGACCCTCCCTCCCACCTCCCTGCCCATCTCATCCCTCAGGGTCCAGCCCTGAGCACCAGGGTCCAGCTGGTGCCTCCCAGTGCACCAGCCCTGAGCAACCTGCCTCATGCATCAAACCTGGACTGGCAATCTATTTCACATGATAATATACATGTTTCAGTACTATTCTCTCAAATCATCCCACCCTCACCTTCACCCACAGAGTCCAATAGTCTGTTCTTTATATCTGTGTCTCTTTTGCTGTCTCACATATAGGGTCATCATTACCATCTTTCTAAATTCCATATATATGTGTTAATATACTGTATTGGTGTTTTTCTTTCTGACTTACTTCACTCTGTATGATAGGCTCCAGTTTCATTCACCTCATTAGAACTGATTCAAATGCATTCTTTTTTGATAGCTGAGTAATATGTGTATTGTGTATATGTACCATGACTTTCTTATCTATTCATCTGCTGATGGGCATCTAGGTTGCTCCCATGTCCCAATATATAGGAAACTATAAAACACTGATGAAAGAAATCAAGGATGACACAAATAGATGGAGAAATATACCATGTTCATGGATTAGAAGAATCAATACAGTGAAAATGAGTATACTAACTAAAGCAATCTATAGATTCAATGCAATCCCTATCAAGCTATCAACAGTATTTTTCAGAGAATTAGAACAAATAATTTCACAATTTGTATGGAATTACAAAAAAACTCAAATAGCCAAAGCAGTCTTGAGAAAAAAGAATGGAACTAGAGCAATCAACCTGCCTGACTTCAGGCTATTCTACAAAGCAACAATCAAGACAGTATGGTACTGGCACAAAGACAGAAACATAGATTTATGGAACAAAATAGAACACCCAGAGATAAATCCATGCATCTATGGACACCTTATCTTTGACAAAGGAGGCAAGAATATACAAAGGAGAAAAGACAATCTCTTTAACAAGTGGTGCTGGGAAAACTGGTCAACCACTTGTAAAAGAATGAAACTAGAACACTTTCTAACACCATATACAAAAGTAAACTCAAAATGAATTAAAGATCTAAATGTAAGACCAGAAACTACAAACCTCTTAGAGGAAAACATAGGCAAAACACTCTCTGACATAAATCATAGCAGGATTCTCTATGACCCATCACCCAGAGTAATGGAAATAAAAGAAAAAATAAACAAATGGGACCTAATTAAACTTAAAAGCTTTTGCACAATGAAGGAAACTATAAGCAAGGTGAAAAGACAGTCTTCAGAATGGGAGAAAATAATAGCAAATGAAGCAACTGACAAAGAATTAATCTCAAAAATATACAAGCAACTCCTACAGCTCAATTCCAGAAAAATAAGTGACCCAATCAAAAAAATGGGCCAAAGAACTAAACAGACATTTCCCCAAAGAAGACATATAGATGGCTAACAAACACATGAAAAGATGCTCAGCATCACTAATGATCAGAGAAATGCAAATCAAAACCCCAATGAGGTACCATCTCATGCCGGTCAGAATGGCTGCTATCAAAAAGTCTATAAACAATAAATGCTGGAGAGGGTGCAGAGAAAAAGGAACCCTTTTACACTGTTGATGAGAATGCAAACTAGTACAGCCACTATGGGGAACAGTGTGGAGATTCCTTAAAAAACTGGGAATAGAACTGCCATACGACCCAGCAATCCCACTTCTGGGCATACACACCGAGGAAAGCAGAATTGAGAGACACATGTACCCCAATGTTCGTCACAGCACTGTTTACCGTAAGATATCTACTTAATTAATTATCTTTAGATATGTCATATATCCGGGGGCTTCTGAAGTGACTCATTAGTAAAGAATCAGACTGCCAATGCAGGAGACCTGGGTTCCATCCCTGGGTTGGGAAGGTTCCCTGGAGAAGGAAATGACAACCCACTCCAGTATTCTTGCCTGGGAAATCCCATGGACAGAAGAGCCTGGTGGGCTACAGTCCATGGGATCACAAAAGAGTTGGACATGACTGAGTGACTAAACAATAACAACATGTCATATATTCAGGGCAAACTGAAGTTCATATCTTCTTTTTCCTTTTTTGTGCAATTTATTTTTATTAAAAAAAACTTCTGTTCATATACTGTTTTCCTGTTTAAATGTTAATATTGCTACTTCTTTGAATCCATGAAACACAAAGTGTGTATTGGTATGTCACTTTCTAAATTTTGTAATTGTTTACCATTTCTTGCAATAAGTTTTACTGTTGTGAAGAAAATTTTGTGATAATTCTCTTCAAAAAGCATAATTTTGTACAGAGATACAAATTTTGAAATTCTCACCCATTGGATTTCAAAAGGGACCGTTGGCAATGCCATCTAGAGATTAGTTTTAACTTCACTGTGGTCACAGTTGCAAGAAATTTACCCACCTAGAAAATTTTATCTTTTACTAATAGAGCTCATGTATTCCTGTTTCAGAATTCCTTTCAAGTCATTGTTTTCATAAAACTCTTACTTTCTGTGATCCTCAGTTTATGTGTATAGGGTAGATACGACTTTTAAATGGATGAAAATACCCAAGAACATCACTTCTGGTACTATATGTTAGGTACCTCTATTAGCATTAATAAAAAATATCAAATATATATGAATCACCTAACTCCCTCTTTAGTCTCCTCGTAATTTTTAATTTCATGTCAAGGAGTTGTGAAGTACCTACTCAAGAAAGATAAAATTTCTAAAGATGCAAATTAAATAGCAATGGGGATCAATGTTGTTAGCTGTGATGCATGCTGGACTCTTGTCCCAGGGGTTGTTTCTAATTAATTGCATTAGTTCAAGAACCTAGTATGCAATTGGATAGAGTATGAATTTCCTAGGACTGTTTGTAACAAAATGTTACCAAACTCTGTGGCTTAGAACAATAGGAATTTATTGTCTCAGGATTTTCAGACCAGAGTTCTGAAATCGAGGTGTTGGCAGGACCATCCTCCCTCCCAAGGTTCTAGGAAAGGATCTGTTCCAGGCTTCTCTCCCCACTTCTGTTATTTCTTTGGCTTGGGTGCATTACTGCATTCTTCATATAGCTTTCCCCTTCTGTGCATGTCTTTCTTGAATCCAAATTTCCCTTTTTTTACAAGGATACCAGTTACATCAGATTAGGGGACCACCCTACTAATATTAACTTAAATAGCAACTTATATGATGACTTATTTCCAAATATGATCATATTCTAAGGTACTAGGGGGTTAGGACTTCAACATTTAAATTTTTGCAGAATACATTCATCTCATGTGTGCGTGCTAAGTCACTTCAGTCGTATCCAACTCTTTGCAACCCTGTGGACTGTAGCTCACCAAGCTCCTCTATTCATAGAATTCTGCAGGAAAGAATACTGGAGTGAGTTGCCATTTCCTCCTCTATGAAATCTTCCTGACCTAGGGATCAAATCCGTGTCTCTTTTGTCTCCTACTTTGGCAGGCAGGTTCTTTACCACAATAAAATAAATGTTATATTACAGTAAGTTGATGTTTGATATAATCTCAATAAATTACCTTTAAAGTATTTGTAAAAATTGTTTTAAGGAGAGCCTGATTTTGTCAACTTAATAAAATTTCATAGGACATTAGTCTACATCTTTCTTAATTTTATTTTAATATATATATTTTTCATCTGCCCAGTTGGTTTACTTCCCCCTGTGGGTTTTTTCCTCCAAGAAACACCATGAAATAAGAATGGAAGGCCCAGAAATTAAATTCCAGTCTGAGGACAGACTAATTATCACACTGATATTTCTGCAGAAGTTGGGTGTGAAGCTGGGTATTTAGGTTTCTCCTATTTAATCAGTGTGTGGGTGTCTCAGAGCTCTATTGTATTCACATCTGTTCAAAATCCAATAGTGGAACACTCCAAAAAAGCTATCGTGTATGTTGTTGCTTCTAATCAGTTTTATTAATTGTTTCCTAGTTTTCAATAGAATAATTGCCATTGATTTTTATGCAATCCTTCTTTTTTCCCTTTTCTCTCTCACTCTCTTTTTGCTTTTTATGTTTTGGGCCTTTTGGGGCCAGTAATAGAATACAAATCAACTTTGCCATTACTTGACTATTTTTGTGTTCAACGTATTTTTTTCTAGAAATGAGCTTTAATATTTAGATGTCTGGAGGTGCTACTGGCTTTGTTAGTGATTATAAGCAAGTAGAAGATAGGAAATCCTTATATTAGCACTTCTTAGATGCTAAATGTTCTAAGCCCTTTAGATATATTGATGCACTTAATCTTCACAATAACTCTATGAATATGTAGGTACTATAATTTTTAATAATTTATTTTATTTTTGGATGTACTGAGCCTCCATTGCTGCACACAGGCTTCCTCTAGTTGTGGTAGATGGGAGCCACTTTCTAGTTGCAGTGCATGGGCTTCTCATTGAAGTGGCTTCTCTTGTGAAGCACGGTCTCTAGAGCATGCTTCAGTAGTTGTGGCACACAGACTGAGTCACTCTGTGGTCTGTGGGATCTTCTCAGACCAGGGATCAAATCATGTCCCCTGTATTGGCAGGTGGATTCTTAACCACTGGATCACCAAAGAAGCCCTGTAGATGCTGTAATTATAACCCTGATTATATAGGTGAGGAGGTTGAATCACAGTATTTTTTTTTATTATGTTATAATTACATCTTACATACAAATGGTAATATATTTTATGAGTGTTATGAAGCTGGAATTTTTTTCAATCTTATTTTTAGGATTAAATTTCACTCTGCTTTTCTCCAGGATGGGAGGTCAGTAAAATTTTTCTCTAAAGAGTCAGATAATAAATATTTTAAACTTAACCTGGCCATGTTATTTTTATTACAACTAATGAATTTTGTCATTGAAAATATGTAAATAAATGACGTGACTATGTTTCAATGCCACTTTATTTATAAAAACAGAAAGTGGGCCAGATTTTGTCCATGGGCCATAATTTACCAATTTCTTTTTCAGAACATTTTTAAATCCATTTTGTATTCACTTATGCTTACAGTGAAAAAATTTACTTGAGCTGCTACTTCATAGGCTGCATAGTTTAATTTTCTTCAGAGAACATTTCAGGAACCTTTGTAAGATAATGCTTTGCCTTAAAAATAAAAGATTTTCCTCAATGTTTAAATTTAATATTTGTGGTAACTACATACTTAATCCAGAAAGTAAATGTACTTTTCTAACACACTTTTTATACATTAATATCTCTGAAATAAGTATGTCTTGAAATTTTTAATCTTACTTTTGAGGAATTATAGAATTAAACTCATTTTTGTTATGTTATATTGTCAATAATTTTTGGTGAAGGCCCACCAGAAACACATCTAAAGTCAATGAAGTTGTGTTCACTATTCATTTCAGAGAGAGAAAACACTCAGGAGAAAAAAAATAGTATTGAAAATTATTTACAGGATTGGGCTTTGTGTCAGCAGATTTGGGAGAGGGTATAAAAATCGATATTTGTTCCTCATTGATTGGTGTCAGGAATCGTGGGTAATTCTATGCCTAAGTATTTTATTAAATCTCCTTTAGAAGATGAGAGGTATAAAACAAGGCTAAGCTATAGTTGGTAAAAGGGCAGTAGTCACTTGTATTTCCCAGGATAAAGTGATATTTAGTCATTTTGATTGCTTTAACAATGTTCATAATTACAGAGTGGTCTTTATTTTGGCCTTAATTCATCATGGTTGCAGAGTAGCTTTGTTTGATGCTGATGATCCATGAAAGTATTTATGTTCAAGTATAGGCCACTAACACCTCCCCGTGTGTTCCAGGTCAGCCTCTAGACAGTCAAAGGCTGCTTTTCTGTATCTCAATATAATGTTACATTAATCAATTTATCATGCTGCTGTAAACTTTTAGTTGACATCAAAGAGCTCTATAGGCAGCTTTTTATTCTTAGAATTTAAGATTTCTTGAAGTAATCAAGTTTAAACTATAGTGACTAGTACAGTCTCCTGAGTGTAGTAGGTAGTCAGTAAATGTTTTTTAAATAATTTAATTTCACTCATATGGTATACTTTTATCCATGAATATTGATGACTGAGTTCTAAATAAAATGTATCAGAAGTAAATGACATACAAATGTCCATTATATAGTTTGATATGTATAATAGATCTTTTAAACACTAGACAGATGAACTTCTGTTAGTTCACTGAAACACTGGAAATTTTTCCTTTTCCTTGCTCTCACCTATGATAATACCACCTTCAAAACAAAACAAAATTATTTATAGTTAAGCCAAAAGACCTCTCCAACATCAGTTTGCCTTAGATAAATATGTAAACTATTCATCCTAAATGAGAAAATAAAAAGCAAAAAATGATTCCAATAATCATAAATTTTAACACTTCTGACTGGAGTATTATTGAAAGATTTATTTTGGTTCCTATTCTTTCCAAATCTTGGTCCCAGAAGTTAAGAGATTTATAATAAGGCAAAAAATATCCCTGGGTGTTCATTGGAAGGACTGATGTTGAAGCTGAAACTCCAATACTTTGGCCACCTGATGCGAAGAGCTGACTCATTTGAAAAGACCCGGATGTTGGGAAAGATTGAGGGCAGGAGGAGAAGGGGACGACAGGGGATGAGATGGCTGGATAGCATCACTGACTCAATGAACATGGGTTTGGTTCAGTTCAGTTCGGTTCAGTCGCTCAGTCGTGTCCGACTCTTTGCGACCCCATGAATTGCAGCACGCCAGGCCTCCCTGTCCATCACCAACTCCCGGAGTTGACTCAAACTCATGCCCATCCAGTCGGTGATGCCATCCAGTCGTCTCATCCTCTGTCGTCCCCTCCTCCTCCTGCCCCCAATCCCTCCCAGCATCAGGGTCTAGACTCTGGCAATTGGTGATGGATAGGGAGGCCTGGCGTGCTACGGTTCATGGGGTCGCAAAGAGTTGGACATGACTTAGCAACTGAACTTAAGACTCACAATAACGGGGGTGGTAAGTTAGAAGTACAGAAAACAAAGCACACAGGATCTAATATGATGGGAACATTATGCATTAATGATCAAGTCATGACTTGAACAAGTCATTTAAAGTCTTTGACTTCAATTTTTTGGTTAAGTGCATCATTCTTTTCCAATGCTTCTTAAAATGTCATATTTTTCATGGCAACATCATTCTCATAAGTAAAATGAAAAGAAACATTTCTGAAAGTGTCATTTTTTAACACCAAGAGCAGAGAGTTGTAAAATGTGTTTCCTTATATAAGTGGGAGATCAAATGATGAAATCATTTAAGGAGAAAATTTTCTGAAAAAAAAATTTCTTGGAAGTGCTATTTGTATCTTGTTAGGATGGAGTTTTGCTCTGACTTGTAGGACCACAAAAACAGTCCTTATTCAACTGTCACTCAGATGCTACACAAGTGGATGGAATAAGCTAATTTAATTAGGTCTTTGCTTTTGCAGTTAAACACTGACAGTTGCCTACACGTGGACAAGAATGCATATTATTGTTTTTTTAATGTTATTAAATTTAAAGTTGCTGATTTAGTAATGGCAGAATATTACCCTTTTCTTGACTGTAACCATGGTTTATATCTGATGTCTTTGTGTTAAGGGACATGGCTTTTTAAAATTCAACTTCATTAAGTTTTTCAGATGGCATGGGCTAAAGACGAAGGGACTGGAAAATAGTTATAAATAATAATAAAAAAGAAGATATGTACTTGGGGGGGGGCATAAAAAAGGAAAATTAATTGAGTATAAAGTCCTGTTTCCAAAGCATGCCCCTCATTCAATCATAAATTCCTTCTTGGTGGACATTTTTTTTTTTTTTTGTCTGTCAAAACCCGTAACAGCATTTCTTGGCACAGAGATAACTATTAAATTTAATCATTTAGAGTAATCTTTCAAGAACTCTGTAGCTGTTGTTCAATTGTTCAGGATTGACTGGTTTGATCTTGCTGTCCAAGGGACTCTCAAGAGTCTCCTCCAACACCAGAGTTGGAGGAAAGCATTAATTCTTTGGTGATCAGCATTTTTTATGGTCCAACTCTCATATCTCCAGATGACTACTGGAAAAACTATAAAGATGTAGGATGCTACACTAGAGATCTTATTTCATGGCAATGCATTCAATATATCTCTGAATGTAGGAAGGAGGGCACCCTATCAGACTCAGCAATTGAAGATCAGTTCAGCGATTGAAGATCTCTTGGAAAACATATGCTTTTAGGACCTGTGGAATCCTGTGAAATCTCTTCTCCAGAATGGCAAAACACTTTATGCTGTCAGTGTGTAAGCTGAAGTGATTAATCTGTGAATTCAACAATCTATATTCATTAACAGTCAAAGCAAACTCCCCCAATGTGAGTCTTTTTTTATAAGTAGCATAAATAATCTTTGAGAGCTCCATGGTCCTATTTTGCCCTAGAAACTGTAGAAACTTCCTTTGTGTTAAATTCTTTGCACTTTTTCTGAGTATAAATTGGTATAAACACCATGGAAACTATTTGGAAATATCAGAACAAGCTAAATAGACTTATAGCACATGACCCAAATTTCCATTCCTAGGCATATAGACAATGGAAATGCATAAATATATGTTCAATTAAAAATATGAGTAAAAATATTTGTTGCAGCCTAGTGTTAGTTTTCTAGGCTGCCATAACAAAGTCCGCACAACAGGTGACTTAAGCAATAGAAATGTATTGTCTCAGTTTTAGAGGCTGAAAGTTCAATATGAAAGTGTAGCTTGGCGAGGTTACTTGTTCTACATATGGTGAGGGAGAATCCCTTCCTGACCTCTCTCCCATAGCTTCTGATGGTTTGCTTCATTTTCACACGATGTTCTCCATATATTAGGGCCCCTCAACCTATTAGGACCCAGGTACAGCAGGAGGTGAGTGGTAGGTGAGTGAGTGAACAAAATTAATCTGTACCTACAACTGCTCCACATCACTTGCTTTACTGCCTAAGTTCCACCTACTGTCAAATCACACCAGCATCAGATTCTCACAGAAACATGAACCCTACTGTGTACATGCAAGGGATCTAAGTAGCATGCTCCTTATGAGAATCTAATGACTTAACAAACTGAGATGGAGCTGAAGTGGTGATGTTAGCCCTGGGGCATGGCTACAAATACAGATTATCATTATATATCACAATGTAGTAATAATAGAAATAAAGTACACAATAAATGTAGCACTCATGAATCATCTTGAAACCGTTCCCCACCCCCAACAACTGATCCACAGAAAAATTGTCTTCTAAGAAACCTGTTCCTGGTCGAAAAAGGTTGGGTACTGCTGCCTTATGTGAATATTTCTGGTGACAGTTTCCCTTTTTTAAATTTTTTTAAATTATGAAAGTATTATAAGATATTTGTAGGAGACTTGGAAAACAAAGAACAAAGTTACATATAGTTCCACTATATATTACAATTATATTTAAGTAGATAAATTAAGATTTTTTACTTGGAGTTTAAATATCAAAGTCATGGTTTTTCCAATAGTCAGGTAAGGATGTGAAGTGAAAGTTGCTCATTCATGCCCTACTCTTTGTGACCCCATGGACTATACAGTTAATGGAATTCTCCAGGCCAGAATACTGGAGTAGGTAAACTTTCCCTTCTCCAGGGGATCTTCCCAACCCAGGGATCGAACTCAGGTCTCCCACATTGCAGGTGGATTCTTTACCAACTGAGCCACAAGGGAAGCCCAAGAATACAGGAGTGGGTAGCCTACCCCTTCCCCAGTGGATCTTCCCAACCTAAGAATCTAAATGGAGGTCTCCTGCATTGTGGCAGATTCTTTACCAACTGAGCTATGAGGGAAATCCATAGCTTCCATATTTTTTTCCAATAGTCATGTATGGATGTAAGAGTTGGACCATAAAGAAAGTTGAGTGCCAAAGAATTGACACTTTTGTACTGTGGTGTTGGAGAAGATGCTTGAGAGTCCCTTGGACTGCAAGGAGATCGAACCAGTCAATTCTAAAGGAAATCAGTCCTGAATATTCATTGGAAGGACTGATACTGAAGCTGAAGCTCCAGTATTTTTGCTACCTGATATGAAGAACTGACTCATTGAAAAGACCTTAATGCTGGGAAAGATTGAAGGCAAGAGGAGAAGGGGACAACAGGATGAGATGGTTGGATGGCATCACCAACTCGATTGACATGATTTTGAGCAAGCTGTTGTAGTTGGTGATGGACAGGGAAGCCTGGCATGCTGCAGTCTGTGTGGGTAGCAAAGAGTCAGGCATGACTGAACAACTGGACTGAACTTCAATATCAAACTTTCAAAATATCTATAATACCTATATATATATATATATATATATATATATACATACATATATATATATAAGGAAACTTATGAATTTCTGTTTAGCTAAAAAAATTTGTGACATTTTGGCTCTACTTGCTTGACTAAGTATGAAAGTGGTGGTGGTTCAGTTGCTAACTCGTGTCCACCTCTTTGCAACCCCATGCACTGTAGCTGGCCAGGCTTCTCTGTCCATGGGATTCGCTAGGCAAGAATACTAGAGGGGGTTGCCATTCCCTTCTCCAAGTGATCATCCTGACCTCCATATTGAACCTGCGTCTCCTGCATTGGCAGGCAGACTGTTTACCACTGAACCACCAGGGAAGTGAAGTATGAATAGAATGTCAAATTTCTAATTTATATTCATTCAAAACTTTAATATAGTTCCATTTATTCTAGCATCTAGTATCACTGCTAAAAGTCTAGAAAGCTTATTATTTTACTGACAAAAAAAACCTGAATGAGAAAATTTCCCTTTTTATATAATATATAACCACTCATATTGAATGAGGATGCACACTAATGATCTCAGTTTAACTTGTTTACCTTTATAAAGATTTTATCTTCAAATAAGATTGCATTCTAAAGTCCTGGAGATTAAGATTCCAGTGTATGAATTTTGAGAGGACACAACTCAATCCACAACAGTCTACAAATAAAAAATGACCTGACTATCTATTAACTCATAGTAGATAAGTAATGTGCAGTATATTCCTAAAAACCAGCCCACGCTGGATGCATGAGACAAGTGCTCAGGCCTGGTGCACTGGGAAGACCCAGAGGAATCGGGTGGAGAGGGAGGTGGGAGGGGGGATTGGGATGGAGAATATGTGTAACTCCATGGCTGATTCATGTCAATGTATGACAAAAACCACTACAATATTGTAAAGTAATTAGCCTCCAACTAATAAAAATAAATGAAAAAAATAAAAACAAAAAAATAAAATGTAAATCAGGAAAAAAAAAGAATACCAGGACATATCTGAATGTTAAGAGCTCCATATAATTTCCAGGATATCTATATTAGTAATGTTTACTATACATTATAATATGAGAGGATTTATTACTCCTTTGATAATACTTTTCATGTAATCTAACCAACCAAATAAATATAGTTTAATATCTTAACAAAAAGAATAAATGATATATTTACAAGTGAATCAATGTGAATAAATCTCATAATCATGATATTAAACAAAAACAACCAGAAATGTACACACTGAATGAGCTCTAGAATATATACATAGAGAATCAGTGCTGATAAAATCCTAAAATACTGGCTACATTTCAGAGGTAGGAGCAGGCCCTAATGGAGAAGGCTCAAGAGCTGTCACTGGGGTATATTTAATTCTTTTTTTTTTCTTCAATTGTTATTCATTTATTCATGACTACAGTGGGTCTTCATTGCTGCATGTGGGCTTTCTCTAGTTGCGGCAAGCAGGGAATACTCTCTAGTTGTCGTGCACAAACTTCTCATTGCAGTGGCTTCTCTTGTTGCAGAGCACAGGCTTTATGGCGTGTGTAATTTTCCCAGTCCAGGCACTGAACCCAAGACCCCTGCCTTGGTGGGCAGATTCTTTACCACTGAACCACCAGGAAAGTCCTGGATCAAGTTTAATTTTTGATCCAAAAAATGATTGATGGAATCACTTAATTAGTTAATTTACTTAACTGAACTGCATAGAATTTTTTTTTAATAGATAAAAACACAATATAAAAAGTTCCAGGACACAAAAGAAAGGAACAATTATTTAGTATCTTTAAGGAAGCCATTGAAAACTGTCTTCAGTCAATTTCAATAAAAATATTTTCCAACTTAAAAAATTGCTCATGATCTAGAGCAAGATGAATGTTTTCATTAATGTGCAAACATGATCATACTGAAGCCCAGAATAATTATTTCATTAGTATATATAAAACTTGAGAGAAAAAGTGATTTAACAGCAGATTTTTTATGGGTGAGTAAAAACAGGTGAAAGAACGAAAGAAAAATTCTAGAAAAAAAGGACTTATTGTGAATTGGCTGAGATTCATAAGAAGACTCTGACAAAGCTGAATAGGAGTTATTGAGAGATTTAATGTGACTGAAACATGAAGAAAAAGTCCCAGTGTAGCTGGTATATGTCTCCTGAAAACTTACAAAACTCACACCTTGGAATGCTTTTCTGTATTCTCCTTGACTGTTGATATTTTTAACATGGTTTCTATAATTTATATTTGTTTTGATGCTTTCCTCAATGTCCACAATTTATAATTGACAATGTATTGAGTCACAAACATTTATTTTCTCTGTTCTGGAGATAGACTAGGCCAGTGCTGGCTTGGAGTTTAATTTCTGAGAATATTGGAGACATTTAAAGAAACATCTCCTAAGAATGTTAGATAACTTTTTTAAGTTTTACAATGCATAAGTGAGTGGAATTTAAAGTAAATACAAATCAGTTATCAGAAATACAATAAAGGGCAATACCACAGAGGTTAGGAGATTTATGGCAAATGTTTGTCCTAAGTGCATGTGGCAAACCAAAGCATTTTGATGTTTGAGTATTAAGGTTTACATACATGTGATAGAGGAGACAAAGCCTGGGCTGAGCAAACTGGAAACTTAGATCTCCACTGAGTAAGACTGAGACAGCAAAGGATAATATCTTCCTCTCATTTCCGCTTGTACAAAACAAGCAATGTATGATATGGAAAATGACCTATCTTTCCCAACCTTATTTCTAAGCGAAGAAAATTCTCACTTAAGAAGCCTTAATAAATCATGGAATTGAGACCATATTCATACTATTTCTTGAGATTCTAAATGCACAATTTGCATTAAATATGCTACTACGCATCTGGCAGAAACCAGCAAAAATTCTCTCTGGAGGAATTCAACTGAAGTACAGATCTCAAAGATTTCCCAAAGTTGAAGTCAAAGAAAAAATAAGCTCAGACTCAAAAATCACTGAAAATGTTAGAAAACAAAACACAATGCAAATGAGTCAACAAAAAAAATCAGCAGAATCACTTCCAAAAACTTGTAAAAACAGCCATTCCTCATTTTATTGTGCTTCACTTTGTTGCACTTCATGGCTATTACATTTTTTCTGCAATTGAAGTTTTTTTGGCAACCTTTCATGGGCAAGGCTATTGGTTCTATTTTTCCAATGGTATTATTTTTTAATTAAAGTATGTACATTGCTTTTATAGGCATAAAGCTATTGTACACTTAACAGACTACAGTGTAGCATAAATAGCTTTCATATGTCCTGGGAAACCAGAAAATCTGTGTGACTCACTTTATTGTGATATTCACTTCATTTTAGTGATTTGGAACTGAATCCTCAATATCTCCAAGGTATACCTATAGTAGTATTTTTAGAGAGAATATAAAATAAATTACATTTAGTATTTTGAAATACATAAAGAAATTAAAACATGAAAATAACAATATAAAAACTAACCAAGTTGATTTGTAAAATTGCTAATATAAACTGTCAAAAGTTTTTAAATGCATAAATGAAATTAAAAATACAGTAAATGTGTTAAACACTAGATGTAGTTCAAAAAGACAATGATAAAATATATTGGAAAATATACCTTAAGAAATAACTCAGAATTCAGCACACAGAAATAAAAAATATAAAATTGAGGCTTATAGATTTATAGAATAAAGTAATAATAATCAAAATTCATTTAACCAAAGATTTAGAAGTAGGTCTGGGAAAAAGGAAATAATAACTAAAAAGAAATTTTAGAACTGATGGAAAACATCAATCCTCCAACTGATTGGAGGAAGAGTAATGAATAAAAAAAATGTTGAATTTGAAGAAGCAAAACAGAAACACATTGAAAACAAGTAGAAGACTTTAAGATCAAAGATAAAGGGCAGATTTTCAGTAAATGAATGATTGCTTGATTAATGGAAATAATAGATGCAAAGACATTAAAATAAGTTCTTCAACATTCAGAGAGAAAAAAGGCAATTCCCCTGGCTCTAATTACATATCCAGAGAAATTATCTTTCTAAAAGAGGATAAGGTGATGGCAATATTATACAAATAAAACTCAAGAGATATTATTAACTACACACCCTCAAAAAATAATTTTTAAAGGATGAACTTTAGAAAGAAGAAAACGTTTCCAAAAAGAAGGCATCAGATGAAAAAGGAATGATAAAATTATATTTGTGTGTAAATCTACTCAAATATTCTGAATAAAACAATAAAAACAATCACTCTGAGGGGTTAAAAAAATCAAGATATAAAATAGCACATATCTCACACAGAGGATGATAGTGCTTTAAAAGTTCTCCTCTCCTTGTTTCTTGAGCTGTCTAAAGTGTTCCCTAAAAGGTTACATAGAGTGTACAATTTTCAAAACAGTACAGGAAAAACTAAAAGAAAGGAAAAAGATAAATAAGGAAAAGAAACGGTATAGAGGAAAAAGAAATACAGGAAAAGTGTAATGATTGAGTACATAATTATGATGGTAGAAATAAATCCAAGTTTAGCAATAGTTAAAATAAATAATCTCCAATAAATGTAACACTGTCATAATGACTTTTGAAAAAACCCAGTTACATGTTATTTACAGGAGGCATTCTTAAAGCATAAGGACATTTACGTTTAAGAGTTAAAACATTCAGTTCAGTTCAGTTCAGTTCAGTCTCTCAGTCGTGCCTGACTCTTTGCGATCCCGAGAATCGCAGCACACCAGGCCTCCCTGTCCATCACCAACTCCCGGAGTTTACTCAAACTCATGTGCATTGAGTCGGTGATGCCATCCAGCCATCTCATCCTCTGCCATTCCCTTCTCCTCCTGCCCCCAATCCCTCCCAGCATCAAGGTCTTTTCCAGTGAGTCAACTCTTCGCACGAAGTGGCCAAAATATTGTAGTTTCAGTTTCAGCATCAGTCCTTCCAATGAAAACCCAAGGCTGATCTCCTTTAGGATGTACTGGTTGGATCTCCTTGCAGTCCAAGGGACTCTCAAGAGTCTTCTCCAACACCATAGCTCAGAAGCATCAATATTTCTGTGCTCAGCTTTCCTCACAGTCCAACTCTCACATCCATACATGACCACTGGAAAAACCATAGCCTTGACCAGACAGACCTTTGTTGGCAAAGTAATGTCTCTGCTTCTTAATATGCTATCTAGGTTGGTCATAACTTTCCTTCCAAGGAGTAAGCATCTTTTAATTTCATGGCTGCAATCACCATCTGCATTAGCAAATTTTATTTTGTATGGATCCTGATTAATATCAATTGAAATAGGTGTAAAGCAAAACATTGTTAGAGATAAACAAAACTATATGCTAATAGAAGGCTTAGTTCCTCAAGAGTCTCTATCACCAATACAGTCAATAATATGACCTACAAGCTCAAGAAGCAAATACTGACAGAATAAGAATGAAAATAGAAAACTTCATAGCCATAATAGAATATTTTAGGTTATCAATCTCAATTACTATTGAATAAAAGAGAGAAATTCAGTATGCATCCAGGTGATTTGTTTAACATGTATAACAAACATTTAATAAACATGTACAATGTTTCACTGATTAAACATAGAATGCACATTTGTATACAAACTCTTCCAGAAAACTAAAAATGGAGGAAATACTAGTTCATTTCATGAAACCAGTATTGCTCTCTTACTAAAACAAACTAAAGGTATTATAAGAAAAAAAATGTTATGAATACTTATGAATCATTAATGTAAATGCAAAATGATAAATGAAATTGGTGAAGCCAATATGGGAAACCGTATGACATTTCTTCAACAAAATTAAACATAGGATTACCATATGATGCAGCAATTCCACTTCTGGGTATATACCCAACACAGTTGAAAACAGTAACTAAAACACAGATTTGTACATCTGTGTTCACTGTAGCTTTATTCTCAATAGCCAAATGATGGAAGCAACTCAGAAGTCCATTTATGGATGAATAACCGCTCAGAAGCGTGGCCGTGAGGAGCTACCCCTCGCCCAAGGTCAGGGGTGGCGACCGAGAGCACCAGGCTGCGACAGCGCAGGAGCGGCGCAGAGGAGCTTCCCCACGTCCGAGGTCAAGGGCGGCAGCCGAGAGGAGCTACCCCATCTCCAAGGAGCGGCTTCTGTGCGGGCGCAGGAGGGCCGAGAGGAGCTACTCCACGTTCAAGGTCAGGAGGGGCGGCCCTGAGAAGATACCCCTCATCCACGGTGAGGAGCAGCGGCTGCGCTTTGCTGGAGCAGCCGTGAAGAGATACCCCATGCCCAAGGTAAGAGAAACCCAAGTAAGATGGTAGGTGTTGCAAGAGGGCATCAGAGGGCAGACACACTAAAACCATAATCACAGAAAACTAGCCAATCTCATCACAGGACCACAGCCTTGTCTAACTCAATGAAAGTAAGCCATGCCGTGTGGGGCCACCCAAGACGGCCGGGTCATGGTGGAGAGGTCTGACAAAATGTGGTCCACTGGAGAAGGGATTGGAAAACCACTTCAGAATTCTTGCCTTGAGAACCCCATGAACAGTAGGAAAAGACAAATTGATAGGATACTGAAAGAGGAACTCCCCAGGTCGGTAGGTGCCCAATATGCTAATGGAGATCAGTGGAGAAATAACTCCAGAAAGAAGACAGAGGATGAGATGGCTGGATGGCATCACCGACTTAATGGGCATGAGTTTGAGTAAACTCCTGGAGTTGGTGATGGACAGGGAAGCCTGGCATGCTGCGATTCATGGGGTCGCAAAGAGTCCTACATGACTGAGTGACTGAACTGAACAGACTGAAATAAACAAAGTGATGTACATACACACACACACACACACACACACACACACGTACACAATGAGATATTATTTAGCCTTAAAAAGGGAAACGTGTTAAAAAGCAGAGACATTACATTGCCTACAAAGGTCCCTATAGTCAAAGCTATGAATTTTCTGGTAGTCATGTAGGGATGTGAGAACTGAACCATAAAAAAGACTGAGCGCAGAAGAACTGATGTTTTCAAACTCTGGTGCTGGAGAAGACTCTTGAGATCCCCTTGGATAGCAAGGAGATCAAACCAGTCAATCCTACAAGAAATCAACCCTGAATATTCGTTGGAAGGACTGATACTGAAGCTGAAGCTCCAATACTTTGGCCACCTGATGTGAAGAGTCATCTCATTGGAAAAGACCCTGATGCTGGGAAAGACTGAAGGTAGAAGGGGACGACAGAGAATTAGATTGTTGGATGGCACCACCGACTCAATGGACATGAGTTTGAGCATTTGGGAGATGGTGCAGGACAGAAAAGCCTGGTGTGCTGCAATCCATGGGGTTGCAAAGAGTCAGACACGACTGAGTAACTGAACAACAGCAAAAAAGGCAAAGCATTAAGACACCAGCTTCATCATAGATAAACCCTGAAAATGTTCTACTAGGTGAAATGAATCAGTGACAAAAGGTCAAATGTTGAAATATTCCACTTACACGAAACATGTAGAATAGTCAAAGTCATAGAGAAAGAAAATGAATAATGGTTGCCAGAAGTTGGAGGGAAGGAGAGTAGGAAATTGGTGTTTAATTGATGTGGAGATTCAGTGTGGGAAGATGAAAATATTCTGGAGATGTCTGGTGGTGCTGGCTGTACACAATATGAATACACTTAATGCTATTGATCTATACACTTAAAAATAGTTAAAATGGTAATTTTGTCTGCATTTTGCTAAAATAAAAAAATATAATCATGGTTGGATACAAGACTGGTAGTCATAAGTCTTTTTATACACCACTAGCAAATAACTCAAATATAAAAGAAAGCAACTTATGACTGTCTAGACAAATGTTAAATATCTAGGAATGAATTTAGCAAAAGAGGTTCAAGGCTTCTACAGGAAACCTTCACACATTTGTGAAAAGAGATAGAAAGATTTGCAATGTGCATGAATAGAAAGAATGGATTTTTGTAGATTTTAATTCTTCCAGGTTAATCTATAGACTCAGTACAATTCCGTTAAAAATTCCAACGCACAGTTTTGTAAAATGTGATATGATTCTTAAAAAATTAATTGATCAAGTTAAGGAAGGATAGCTAGGACACTTTTGAAAATTAAAGTCAGGGACTTCACTGGCGGTCCAGTGATTAAGACTTTTTCCAATGCACAGGCACATGTTTAATCTCTGATTGGAGAACTGAAATCCCATACACCTCATGGTCAAAAAACCAAAGCATAAAATAGAAGAAATATTGTAACAAAGTCAATAAAGACTTTAAAAATAGTCCACTTTTAAAAAAAAACACTTTAAAAATAATGAGATTATTTTAAAAAAGAAGAAGAAAGTAAATGAAAATCAAAGACTTGCCCTACCAGCTGTCCAGACTTACTCTGAAATTGTCATCATGAGGAATATGGTACTGTCACAGAGACATACAAACTGACAAGTGGAATACAGAACAGAGAAACAGATTTGCATATGTGTAAAACTGCAGTAAATGTTACAGATACCATACTAGACTAGCAAGAAAAGAAGTGACTAATCAACAAAGGAACTAGAAAGAAAAGTGACTATTCAACAAATGAACTAGAAAAAAATTTTTATCAATATGGAAAATGTTCGATTGGGGGCATATTACTCAACATATTATAAAAAAAAACCAAATATATTGTTGTTGTTCAGTTAGTCATGTCCAACTCTTTACAACCCCATGGACTGCAGCACACTAGACTTCCCTGTCCTGCACCATCTCCCAGAGCTTGCTCAAACTCATGTCCATTGAGTTGGTGATGTCATTCAACCATCTCATCCTCTGTCACCCCCTTCCCCTGCCCTCAATCATTTCCAGCATCAGGTGGCCAAAATACTGGAGCTTCAGTTTCAACATCAGTCCTTCCAAAGAATATTCAGCATTGACTTCCTTTAAGATTGACTGGTTTGATCTTGCTGTCCAAGGGACTCTCAAGAGTCTTCTCCAGCACCAGAGCTCGAAAGTATCAATTCTTTTGCACTCAGCCTTCTTTATGGTCCAACTCTCACAACCATAACACAGTGAAGCTATGAGTCATGCCATGCAGGTCCATCCAAGACAGATGGGTCACAGTGGAGAGTTCTGACAAAACATGGTCCACTGGAGGAGGGAATGGCAAACCATTCCAGTATTCTTGCCTTGAGAACCCCATGAAGAGTAGGAATAATAATAATATATATAGCAATAATAATAATAAATATAGCAAAGACTTAATTGTTCAAAGGGAGAAAATAAAATGTGACAATCATATTAAATCTTGAGTTAAAGATAAATCTAAGATGCAAAGAAGGGACTTCCCTCATTGTCCATTGGTTAGGACTCTGTACTTCCACTGTTCCATTTCTGGTCAGGGAACTAGATCCTAAATGCCATGATGTGTGACAATAAATAAATAAATATAAAATAAAATATAAAAAATAAGACACAAAGAACATTGCTCAGGAAAAAAAAAATCCATGTAACTTGTTAAAATGTGTTTTGCTTCAAAAGACAATAATGAGAAAACATGATACAGACTAAGAGAAGAAATTCTCAGTACATAAATTGGTAAATGGTATCAGAAATGTGTTTTAAAAGTCTATAAATCAATAAGAAGAACACAGACATTTCAATAGAAAAAATGGTTTAATGCCTGTCAGTGAAATGGAATCATAAATTACTAATAAACTTAGGGAGAGTTATTGATATCATCATGAATTTGGAAATGCAAGCAAAACCTGACCATTTTGTTGTTGTTGTTCAGTTGATACGTCTTGTCTGACACTTTGCAACCCCATACACTGCAGTACACAAGGCTCCACTGCCCTCCACTAATTGCTGGAATTTGCTTAAACTCATGTCCACTGAGTCGGTGATGTTATCCAACCATCTCATCCTGTTTCCCCTTCTCCTTTTGCCTTCAATATTTCCCAGCATCAGCCTCTTTTCTGATGAGTTGACTCTTCATATCTGGTGGCCAAAATATTGGAGCTTCAACTTCAGCATCAGTCCTTGCAATGAATTCAGGGTTGATCTCCTTTAGGACTGACTGGTTTGAGCTCCTTGCTGTCAAGGGACTCTGAAGAGTCTTCTCTACCACCGCAATTAAAAAGCATCAATTCTTTGGTGCTCAGCCCTCTTCATGGTCCAACTCTCACATCTGTATATGGCTACTGGAAAAACCATGGCTCTGACTATATGGACCTTTGTTGACAAACTGATGTCTCTGCTTTTTTAATAGGTTGCCTAGGTTTGTCATAGTTTTCATTCCAAGGAGCAAGCATCTTTTAATTTAGTGACTGCAGTCACTACCAGCAGTAATCTTGGAGCCCAAGGAAAGAAAATCTGTCACTGCTTCCACTTTTTCCCCTTCTCTTGGCCATAATCTTGGTTTATCTATGATCTATCCATGATCTTAAAATATTGAGTTTTAAGCCAAATTTTTGATTCTCCTCTTTCACTCTCATCAAGAGGTTTTTTAGTTCCTCTTTACTTTCTGTATATTAAAGCAGTATCATCTGCATATCTGAGGCTGTTGATATTTCTCCTGGCAATGTTGATTCCAGCTTGTGATTTATCCAGCCCAGCATTTTGCATGACATACTCTGCATATAAGTTAAATAAGCAGGGTAACAATATATAGCCTTGTACTCCTTTCCCAATTTTGAATCAATCTGTTGTTCCATGTCTGGTTCTAACTTTTTCTTCTTGACCTTCATACTGGTTTCTCAGGAGACAGGTAAGGTGGTCTGGTATTCCCACCTCTTTAAGAATTTTTCACAGTCTGTTGTACTCCTTGTTGCTAAAAATCCAGGGAGACTTATTCATGTCATTATCAATTTGGAATGCAAAACATGACCCTTACAGACTGATGATTTTAACCTAAATAGCAAATTAATAAATTTGAAGAGTGTAATGATACCAAGAATTGTGGAGAATAAAAATATAATAATCCATAAAACTGATGCTGTATTGACTACGATAGTGAACTAGTACTATTATTTTGTAGATGCCATATCACATTATTTTGTAAGATTGAATTCTTATTTACTTTATTATCCAGTTCTTTACTCTGTGGGTTACCTTATGACAAAAGAAAGTTAACAATAGCAATTTTGACAGTTGTTAATACCTGAGAATGATGAAATTGACCATTAATGAGATAATGGATGAAAAAACTGTTGTATTCACACAATAAATATTATGTAGCCATTAAAAATGCCTGAAAGTAGCATGTAACTTGCAAAACAAGTTCCAAAACATTATATACAATAAATGTGTGTGTGTGCTCAGTCATGTCCAACTCTTTGAGACACCTTGGACTGCAGCCCCCCAGAGTCCTCTGTCCATGGGATTTTCCAGATAAGATTACCGAAGTGGACTGCCATTTCCTACTCCAGGAGATCTTCCCTACCCAGGGATCAAACCTGCAATTCTTGCATTTCCTGCATTGGCAGCCAGGTTCTTTCCTACTAGTGCCACCTGGGAAGCCCATATGCAATAAATACCTTGTTCCTGTAGTTGAAAACTCAGTGAAAAACTAAAATTTGTGTGAACATGTGTATGTAAGCATATACAGATGCTTTTTAGCAATAACTATAGAAGTAAAAACATATTAAGTTGAAAGCAAGGAAAAAAATGAACACAGCATTCAAGATTAATTTAGCTCAAATGTGGGGGAGATGGAGTGAGTAGATAGGGTAGTAAAGGAGATTAACTTAGCTCTAATGTGGGGGAGATGGAGATAGTAGATAGGGTAGCTAAAGGCTATTGTTGAAGTTCTAGCTTTTGTTATGAGTGATGATTTCACACATAAAAATATGATTAACAATATCATACAATAAGTATAGTATAAATGAGAAACTAGGTGAGAAACTAGATTGGAATGAGTGTGTCATGATATGAATGCTAAATATTTGTTTATACTTATGGGTTTCCAGAGTGGCATTGACCATAAAATTAACCTATTTTGTTTATAGAAGCTCACCTTAAATAAAGGTAAAAAAAAGATCAGTTACAAACAAAAACAATATACATGCCCCCAGTTCTCCTTTCCCATACATGTGAGAAACCATAAAATTAAAAGCAAAGGAATGACCACCCCAACCCAAGTTAACTCTGGATGCAGGGGAGGAGGCTGGAATGAGGAAAAACACATTGGGAACTACTAGCAATATTTTGTGTATTAAGTTCAAAGGTGGTTATATGGCTGCCATAAGTTATTACATCATTTTTATATGCAACATTTTGCATGTGTATTGTGTTATTACATGTCCTATCTGGCCTTATCAATTTCCACTAAAATACCTTCTAGTTGAGTGTGGTATATGCTTCAACTGATGTTAAAATCAAATATTTTATTTGCATATAGATAAATCAGAACAGCATTTAGTACACAGTAAATCCTCAATAAGCATCAGTTGTTATCATTATTTAAAAGCCCCATAAAAGTCATTTGCAGACCTATCTCATTTAGGCAGCTTAACAGTCTTCTGGAATCAGTATCATTAATAACATTGTATAGATAAATGCTTTCATGTTTCCCAGTAAAGTGCCTTTGTCTTGGTCATAGTTTTAAAGTGAAATAGAGTCAGAAATCTGGAGAAGGCAATGCCAATCCACTCCAATACTCTTGCCTGGAAAATCCCATGGATGGGGGAGCCTGGTGGGCTGCCATCTATGGGGTCACACAGAATCAGACACTACTGATGAGACTTAGCAGCAGCAGAGTCAGAAGTCAAATTATTAGACTCTCTTTTGCCAAAAGTTTTCACTTTTGTGTCAGGTTCAAAGTGGTAGGTAGTTAGAATAGGAAAAAGGAGTCCAAAATAGCGGTGACTACAAGTCAAAGAAAGGGAAAAGCCTGTGAAAATAGAATAAAGGAACGTCTGAGGACCAGAGTGAGACCTCATGTGAACCAAACAGCCCTCCTGGCTAGTCCAGTTTACATAGGGCAGGCTCAAGGGGAGGAGGAAAAACTAAAAAGAGGAGCCAAAATTGAGCCCACGCTCCTTTTGGGTCAGCCCACACTCACATCTCGAGGATGTATTTTCCTTTGCTTGCCAAATAAAACTGAGCTTTAACCAAGCTGTAACACCGTTCCAGCTTTTACACTGAGCTGTATCCAAGCTGTAACACAGGTCTGCCACTTCAAATTTTTGCTGCGGAGAGACAGAATTGAGGAAATTACACATTCCCCCAAGATCCCTGGTGCTGTTTCTAGAATTTAACCTGGCTAAAACAGCCTCAGTTCAGCCCCCATGAGGCAGAGACCAAGCACAGCAGAAGCCCAACTCGGTGAAAGCTCCTATCGTGGAAGCTGAATGCAAAGAAAACCCAGTGCAGTGGAAGTGACAAGAAGCCCAGCATGCTAGAAACCGGGACAGCAAAAACAAACTCAGCAGGAAGCTCACGCGACTCAATCTCAGATTCCAGAAGACCTCTGTTAAGGTAGGAGGTCCTCACTCCTATGGCTGGAAGGACATATGGCTAACAAAATTTTAACTCCTTTACAATCTCTCATTTCTTGTTTCCTCAAACCCCTTGCAAACAGGTGAGTGGCAGTGGGTGAAATTGAGGTACTCTGGCAGGGGCTACTCCCCAGTGTGTCCCAAAGTCTCTACTATCTGCTGTGTCTTAGTAGCTGTCGCCAAACTGGTGAGGGTTCTTCTGTCCTTAATCTTCTTTGTGCCAAGGATCAGGCCAATGAAAACTGTGAGCATAGGTCAAATATTTAGCAGATTTTTCTGGCAGGTTATGAAGGGGATTCCTCAGTGCATTTTTCCCACTGCTTTTTCTTCCCATTCTTCAGCTCCTCTCTTCATCTATGCCATTGCTTACAAAGTATTGTGCAGGTCATCATCTTTCTTGAAGGGGAAAAGTTGTGTTTCAAACTGTTTTCCTAAGATTAAGACTCAAACTCACGTGGCAAAGGCTCTGTTCTATGCTTAGTCACTCAGTCAAGTCTGACTGGGACTTCAGCCAGGCCAAAAACCACAGTGCCTGGTTTCAAGACCTAATGAAGCCCAGGTTCTTGATATCTCATTGCAAAAAATTCAGTGAGAGACACAGTGATAGGTAAGAAGTAGATTTGATCAGATTCAGAGAGAAGCACATTCCACAGGGTGTGGGCCATTGCAGAGGATGAATATGAGTGTGGCAGCCATGAAATGTGGTGTGGCTAATTTTTTATGGGCTGTGTGATTTCATATGCTAATGAGTGGGAGGATCATTCCAACAATTGGGGAATCACGCATTCCTTGGTCTTTTGATAGTGTCTTGGAACTGTCCTGGAGCCTCTGGGTGTGTCATTTAGCTTGAAGGTTGAGAATCAAGGTTTAGTTAAATTTGACTTGTCTGTCATCTTGGACCCATCTGATTTTAATTCATTTATGTTAAGCTCTTGGGCTATGTCATTCTTTCAAAAGTTATGCCCTGCCCCCTTCCCTCCTGTCTTATGCTCTTGTCCTACGCCCCGTCCAGGCCCACAAAGTTGCCTTTACAATCTTCTGGAGGGACAACCAGAAAATAATTGGCTCTTGGGAGGGAAATACTGCATAATATCCAATCCCTCTAGATACTCAGGCCTTCATTTTCCATGTTTCCTACAACATGTGTAACAACAGCATCTCTCAGTGAAGCTGCTATGGTGGGTGACAGGCACACAATGCCTGCTAGAAGTCTGTCTGTTGGTGGCATCACTTCAAGGATAATTGAGCTTCCAGGGATAATGTTTGCCACCTTGGGAGTTAGCCCTGCAGGCTTTTGGGGCCAAAACCTTTACCACCCTTCTCCTAAAGTTACAAACATAACCCTGGATCAAATCTTCACTCCACTTTTATGGAACATATGATCTGTTGCTTATTATCAATTTGTTCTTAAGTCCCTTACTAACTCCTACAACCAAGACCCTGCCCCCTTGTAAGCAACATTGCTCCACCCCACTTATTATTAAAATATTCTTAATGCCCTAACAGCATCAGATAACCCACTCCTTTGTCATTACTTCTGTTATTACCTAAAGCGAGTCTATGACAATGAAATGTTTACCATTGGAAACACCCTAAACTGCTCCTATGGAGGACTAGAGGAAGAAATCAGTGACTTACATTCCCTCAGAGCATTAAAAGGATAAGGCTTATGGCTGTTTCACCAGGTTCCCAGTCTCATGGCACAGGCTTGGATTGCTTTACATCATGGTATCTATTCCCTTTTATGGTGGACAAACTGACAATGAGTTAGAATTACATCTCCTTAATCCTACCCAGCACTAGTCACACTGGGGACCTTGGGGACACCCAACTCCAGCCTGGGGGTCCCAGGAGTTTGACCTGCCTTGACCTGCCTAGGGATCTGGTCCCTGGGAGGTTGTCACACCTCAACCTACTCAGGGATCCACAAGTCCAGGGGTCCCAGAAGGTCGATATGCCTCGACCTGCCCAGGGACCCAATTCTCAGGGGCCTGACCTTCCTCGATCTGCCCAGGGGTTCAATCTCCAGGAGGCTGTCATGCCTCAACCTGCCTGGGGATCTGCTCCCTGACCCGGGGACAGCTGGCTCTCAGGTTGCAACAGTACTGGGTAAGATAAGCTTCAGAAAGACTCACTCCTAAGGAAAGAAGCCTATTAGCTGTGGAATTGTGCCTGGCCTCAGCAATAACTCAGGAACCCTATGAGAACACCATTGCCTTTCTGGAAAGGCTAAAAGAGGCCTTCCAAAAGTTTACAAATCTGGACTTAGACTCTTATGAGGGACAGGTGATTTTAAAGGACAAATTCCTGTCCCAGTGTGCATCAGACATCAGGAAAAAGCTACAACAGCTACAGCAGCAGGACTCTGCTACCTCTTTAGATGAAATGGTCCAGACAGCCACCAATACCTTTTATAACAGAGAACAGGAGAGGGGGGCCAAGGCCCAGGAAAGGGAGAAAAGGAAAGAGACAAGGCATGCCCAAATGCTGGCCACCCTCCAGGGAAGCCCAGTGGCAAACCCTGAGTCCTTGAAGGACAAGAGAGGAGGCAAATGCCTAATCTGTAGACAGGTGGGACATTGGGCCAAAGAGTGCCCAACCCGTGACAAGTCTCCTAAAACGACTTGCTACAAATGCCATCAATTGGGACATTGGATGGCACTCTGCCCTAGGGACCCAAGCCTCAAGGTCAAGTGCCAAGTCTTCCCTCACGATGGTTTAACAGGACTGAAGTGGCCTACTCTAGCCAGCCCACCTGTCACAGATAACCATCTTGGGGCTGGAGCCAAGGGTGCAGCAAGATGTGGCAGGCAGGTAGAAGAATTTCTTGGTTGACACAGGGGCTACCTACTCCATCCTGACCTCCTACTCTGGAGCCTTCTCCTCCCAAACCTGTACCATTTTGGGTGCTACAGAAAAACAATTACAGAAAGATTCACTTGAGCACTTTGTTGCTGAGATGGATAAATATTTTTCCACCAGTTTCTGGTGGTCCCTTAGTGTCCTACTGCCTTATTGGGAAGAGATCTTTCCTTGCCTTTGAAATCTTGCAGCTAGTGCAGTCCTGATAGAAGATGCTTTAAAACTCTCTCTTGGGTGCAAACTAATCATTTTTACCAGCTACCAAATGAAACAACTCCTGAATGGGAGAGGTCATCTATGGATGTCTGATCAAAGGATCCTCAGATATAAAGTAAAATACAGGCTTGACTATAACCCCTTGTGAAGTTCTTAACCCAGCTGCCCTCCTGCCTACCCCCAAGGGCTCTCTCCCTTCACTCTTGCCTAGAAACCTTGGACCACTGGACAAAAACCCGGGAGGGATTGTCAGAAGATCCTCTGACCAATCCTGAGGAAATATGGTACACTGATGGAAGCAGCTATGTCTTGGATGGAAAAACAGCCAGATATGCAGTAGTCTCCAATTTGGAGACCATAGAAGCTAAACCTTTGCCACCAGGTACGTCACCCCAATTAGCTGAGCTCATAGCCCTGACTCGAGCTTTAGAGCTGGGAAAAGGGGAAAAAAAGTAGCCATTTACACTGATTCCAGGTATGCCTTTCTGATACTACAAGCACATGCTTCTATTTAAAAAGAAAGAGACCACTTGACCACCCAAGGGTCCCCAATCAAGTATGGTAATCAAATCCTCAGGCATTTGGAGGCAGTCCATCTGCCCGCTGAGCTTTCAATCACCCACTGCAGAGGACACCAAAAAGGGAGCACAGAAGTGGCGCAAGAGAGCCAAGCAGCCAATCGGGCAGCTAAGAGCGCAGCATTACAGAACCATGACCTAATAGGGCTTGCCACCTTAGTTCCATGTACTAATTTGCCAGGAACTCCTTCATATATGAAAGGTAAGACTCTTAAAGCTCAGAGTGAGGGCTTTCAAGAAGATCATATGGGGTGGTTCCAAAAGGAGGGGCTCCTTTCTCTTCCTGGGAGCCTCCAATGGAAGTTGGTTAACTCCTTATATGCCAACACTCATTTAGGGGGAAAGACCCTCCAAAGATTACTAGAAAGGTCTTTCAGAGGAACAAGCCTCCAAATGACTATAAGGCAAGTGGTCTCCTCTTGTCCCACTTGCCAATTAAACAATCCCAAGGAGCTCAAAGACCCCAGCTGGCCCAGCCCGTCCAAAAGCATGGGACATACCCAGGAGAGGACTTCACCCAAATGCCGGTTTCTCAAGAATATTAGACATGACTGATACATTCATAGGATGAATTGAAGGCTTTCCCACCCAGACTGAGAAGGCCGAGGAGGTGGTAAAAAACTGCTCCATGATCATTCTGAGATTTCGTCTGCCCCTGTCATTGCAAAATTATGATGTGACATCATTTACTTCTAAGGTCACCCAAAGGGTCTCTAAAGCATTGGGCATTGCTTATTATCTCCATTGTACCTGGAGGCCTCAGTCTTCAGGAAAAGTATGAAGAGCCAACCAATTCTAAAAATCAGTAATAAAAAAGATAACCCAGGAGACCTCCCTAGGATGGAAGGAGGATTTACCAATAGCAAGCTGGTTTTAGAAAAGGCAGAGGAACAAGAGATCAAATTGCCAATATCTGCTGGATCATTGAAAAAGCGAGAGAGTTCCAGAGAAACATCTATTTCTGCTTTATTGACTATGCCAAAACCTTTGATTGTGTGGATCACAATAAGCTGTGGAAAATTCTGAAAGAGATGGGCATACCAGACCACCTGACCTGCCTCTTGAGAAACCTGTATGCAGGTCAGGAAGCAACAGTTGGAACTGGACATGGAACAACAGACTGGTTCCAAATAGGAAAAGCACTTTGTCAAGACTTTATATTGTCACCCTACTTATTTAACTTATATGAAGAGTACATCATGAGAAACACTGGGCTAGAGGAAGCACAAGCTGGAATCAAGATTGCCGGGAGAAATATCAATAACCTCAGATACACAGATGACACCACCCTTATGGCAGAAAGTGAAGAAGAACTAAAGAGCCTCTTGATGAAAGTGAAAGAGGAGAGTGAAAAAGTTGGTATAAAGGTCAACATTCTGAAAACTAAGATCATGGCAACCGGTCCTATCACTTCATGGCAAATAGATGGGGAAACAGTGGAAACAGTGTCAGACTTCATTTTTTTGGGCTCCAAAATCATTGCAGATGGTGACTGCAGCCATGAAATTAAAAGACACTTACTCCTTGGAAGGAGAGTTATGACCAACCTAGATAGCATATTAAAAAGCAGAGACATTATTGCCAACAAAGTCTGTCTAGTCAAGGCTATGGATTTTCTAGTAGTCATGTATGGACGTGAAAGTTGGAATGCAAAGAAAGCTGAGTGCCAAAGAATTGATGCTTTTGAACTGTGGTGCTGGAGAAGACTCTTGAGAGTCCCTTGGACTGCAAGAGATCCAATCCGTCCATTCTAAAGGAGATCAGTCCTGGGTATTCATTGGAGGCACTGGTGTTGAAGCTGAAACTCCAATACTTTGGCCATCTCATGCAAAGAGCTGACTCATTGGAAAAGACCCTGATGCTGGGAAAGATTGAGGGCACGAGGAGAAGGGGACGACAGAGGATGAGATGGTTGGAAGGCACCACCGACTCGATGGACATGGGTTTGGGGGGACTCCAGGAGTTGGTGATGGACAGGAGGCCTGGTGTGCGACAGTTTCTGGGGTCCAAAGAGTCAGACACAACTGAGTGACTGAACTGAACTGAACTGAATTCCTCCATACCTGTGTTGCCACCAAGGAGAAGGTTGATCTTAGTCCTTATGAGATGGTATATGGGAGATCTTTTGTTTATGTCAATGACCTCTTCCTAGATCCAGATGCTCAGACTCGCTGGTCTTATACCATGGCCGTTGGGCAATTCCAACAGGATATATGCTTGTAGGGTGTCAACTAGGGCCCAAAGAATTCTAAAGAGGCACCACTATATGCTGCAGAGACACAAGTCCTAATTAAAGTCTGGAAAGTTGGGTCCCCAAAGGCTCAACTCCAGCCCACATGGAAGGGCCCTAACTCTAATATTTTCTACCACACAGCAATCAAGGTTACAGGACACGACTACTGGATTCACTACTCAAGAGTCAAGCTGTGGAAGAAAAATTAAAAGGACATTCAATATACCTGTGAGCCCCTTGGAGATCTCAGATACCTATTCAGGATTACAAATGAGTGCCATTCTAATGAACACTCCTAAAATTAAGTTTCTGGGAATAAGATTTCTCAGTCAATCAGTCAGTCAGTTCAGCACTCAGTCATGTTCCACTCTTTGTGACCCCATGGACTACAGCATACCAGGCTTCCCTGTCCATCACTGACACCCAGAGCTTGCTCAAACTCATGTCTGTCAAGTCGACAATGCCATCCAACCATCTCATCCTCTGTTTTCCCCTTCTGCTACTGCCTTCAAACTTTCTCAGCACCAGGGTCTTTTCCAATGAGTCATTTCTCTACATTAGATGACCAAAGATTTGGAGTTTCAGCTTCAACATCAGTCCTTTCAATGTATATTCAGGACTGATTTCCTTTAGGATGGACTGGTTGGATCTCCTTGCAGTCCAAGGGACTCTCAAGAGTCTTCTTCAACATCACAGTTCAAAAGCATCAATTCTTCGAAGCTCAGCTTTCTTCCTACTCCAACTCTCACATCCATACATGACTACTGGAAAAACCATAGCTTTGACAAGATGGACGTTTGTTGCCAAAGTGATATCTCTGCTTTTTAATATGCTGTCTAGGTTGGTCATAGCTTTTATTCCAAGGAGCAAGCGTCTTTTAATTTCATGGCTTCAGTCACCATCTGCAATGATTTTGGAGCCCAAGAAAACAAAGCCTGTCACTGTTTCCATTGTTTCCCCATCTATTTGCCATGAAGTGATGGGATTGGGTGCCATGATGTTACTTTTCTGAATATTCATCTGCTCTGTGGGTGAGACTTCAAAGATTGCAGTTCAGGCTTCCTGCTTATAATCCCTGGATGGTAACAAACTGATATCATCATCAATCTGTGACCAAATTGCAGCTCTGGTTTCATGTTAATGCTGTTTGTTTTGTTGTGTAAAACTTGGAATGTAGTTAAGCCTGGGGCTTGGTTAGCCAGGCCGCCTCCAGGGTTTCAACAATCTCAAGATCCTCCCCCATCTTATCTATCTATCTGTGCTGCAAGTCTTAAGGTCACAGCAGGCAGTCACTCACAGCCACCCCCAGTCAAGGCAGTGTCCAGGCAGGTTAAAAGCAAGGTCAGAGGCCTGCTCTGCTTTGTCTTTGAAGCCTAAACAAGATTATTCATTAAATTTCTCTAAAAGACTCTAAATAATAATCCATTTACTATGAAATGCCTGCAAAGAATTCAGGCGGTATGCCACCACCAAAATACAATATGAGATTCAGAAGACCTGATTTCAGTCTCCATTCTGCTGCTCATTAGCCTGTGGCTGTGGCCACTTAACTTCTGTGTAAGTGACCCAGAAAGTGACCTGAGCTGGATAAGGTTATATCTTAAGGACATTTCTAGCTAAGATTTTGTCACGTCTTTGATTTCTTTTTCAATTACCAATCATATTTTTGTAGACTTGACGAGAGTAGGTGGAAAGGAGGGTACATCCATGTTAATTTACCAAGATAAATTTGGCTGCCTGTTAGTCTATTTTTTAATCTTTTATTTGCCTCACTCCTGCTTTATTTTCTTGTCTACTTTCATGTATGTCAACATAAAATCTTTGATTATTTTTTTTTCTCTTCATCATTTTCATTAGGAAAAATAAAACCCATACCTTTGGAATAGCACTGGAGCTTTCTAAAACTATGCACCAACCCACAACCATAGTTTTTTGTAGAGAATGTAATATACTTTCAACCAACTCTCTAACCCAGTGGCTCAGATTTAATATTATGTGGCACATCATTAAATCATTGAAAATATTTTACTAATGTGCAATTCATGAAATTTAATCTGGAGAAACAGCAAAAAAAAGAAGAGAAGGCACTCACGTTTCTATTACTTGAAAAGTACTTAGAGTGTCTGTAGGAAGCAAGGAATAAAAATCCGGTATTATCATTGCTGATACTAATTAAGTGGAATTAGATTTAAGAAGTTACACCTTTTACACTATCAGTCAGTTACCTGGTGAGAAAATACAATTTTTAGTACAGTTTGGAGATTGTTTTTGTAACATATGGCAGAGAGGCACTGGGCTCCTGGAAGTAGGACAGAAGGAACAAAACTAGTTTCTGGGAGTACTGAAAACATGCTCCACTGATTTTACATTTGGTTAGGGATAATCTTGGGAAAAAGGAAGCATAATTAAGAAAAAATGTTATAACAACATCCATATTGATGTTATTAACAGTATTAAAACAGTGAGCCCTCACTTTGGAAATAATAGTAATTATTCATATAAGTGCTATTTTAATGTACTTCACATCCATTAGTCTAAAAATTATGCTGTAGACAGAATAACAAGGAGAATTCAAATACAAAAGGCATAAATGTTACTGGGAATGTTAGTCGTTAATTATAAGAAATGACTACAATAAAGTGTGTGGTTGATGAGAAAACAAACATTATGATTTATAGAGAACTCAACATCCATTCAAATAGCATCAATTCTCTATCTACTGTGAGTAAAGATTCTGATAGATATTGGACTTTATGATCCTCAAAAAAAAGGGCTGCTGCTGCTGCTGCTAAGTCGCTTCAGTCATGTCCGACTCTGTGCGACCCCAGAGACAGAAGCCCACCAGGCTCCCCCGTCCCTGGGATTCTCCAGGCAAGAACACTGAAGTGGGTTGCCATTTCCTTCTCCAATGCATGAAAGTGAAAAGTGAAAGTGAAGTCGTTCAGTCGTGTCTGACTCTTACCGACCCCATGGACTGCAGCCTACCAGGCTCCTCCATCCATAGGATTTTCCAGGCAAGATTACTGGAATCGGTTGCCACTGCCTTCTCCAAAGATAAAAGGGAAACTGTCCAATTAATTTTATAAGAAAAAAGAGATTTTTAGAACAGAAAAAGTCATGTAGGTGTTGCTCCTTCTGCTACTAACACATATTAGAGTATCAAAGATTGCAAAAGACAGCAACTACCTCCAAAGAAAGCAATATACTTGTTTTCTGAACTTTCCAAAGAGATATCATATCCTTTATTAACAGGGGATACGTTCCAAAACTCCGAGTGGATACTTCAGTCAGTTCAGCTCAGTTCAGTCACTCAGTCCTGTCCGACTCTTTGCAACCCCATGAATAGCAGCACACCAGGCCTCCCTGTGCATCACCAACTCCTGGAGTCCACCCAAACCCATGTCCATCAAGTCAGTGATGCCATCCAACTATCTCATCCTTTGTCATCCCCTTCTCCTCCTGTCCCCAATCCTTCCCAGCATTAGGATCTTTTCCAATGAGTCAACTCTTCTCATGAATTGGCCAAAGTATTGGAGTTTCAGCTTCAACATCAGTCCTAGAGAGCACCAAATCATATCTGTACTGTTTCTTCCTACACAAACATACCTATGATAAAGTTTCATTTATAAATTAGGCACAGTAAGAGATTAACACCAATAACTAGTAATAAAATAGAACAGTTTTAACAGTATACTGTAATAAAATTTTAATGTAGTCTATCTCTTTCTCAGAATATTTTGTACAAATGTAATACTTTTTCATCTTAACCAAGCACTTCTCAGGCACTGTAGCCATAAGTTATGCAGTCTGAGGTATGACAGCAAAACTAGCATGAATTTCTTTTCATTCTTCACAGTTTTGAAGATAGAAATTCATTCTTACCATAACATTTTAGCAATATCAATATAATAATTCTTTCTTTCCTTATTAAATGTAGAACTTTCAGTTTTTCACTTTTCAGCTTCTTTCTGGCATATTTGAATTACTAGCATCACTGCTCTTGTGCTTTGGGACCATTTAGTGAAATAAGGATTATTTGAACACAAGCATTGTGATACCTTGACAGAAGATCTGATAACCCAGCTGATACTAAGTGACTAATAGACGGGATATGCTAAAAAAAGGAATGATTCATGATTCAGATGGGGTGAAGCAGAATGGCATAAGATTTCATCTCACCACTCAGAATAGCATGGAATTTAAAACTAATTAATTTTTTATTTCTGGGTTTTTTTTCATTTAATATTTTCTGATCATGGTTGACTATGGGTTACTGAAACCTTAGAAAACAAAACTGTGGATCAGAGAGGACTACTATATACTTTCTGAATACTTCTTTCAATATTATAAATTGATAAACTATATATAGAAGCTCATCAGTTGCCAATCATCTATAAGGGAATATTAATTTTATCAGGTCAGATGTATAGAATACTTATATGTTCAACATTTTGCTCCAAATAGTAGTAGTATATATGCATTGGTTACAATGACAAATAATAAAATAATATTTCCCTGTGTTTTTTCAGGTTCCCTTCCTCATTCTTTTGTTTATGAAAATAAGAATAAATAAATCACTCTAGAATATGAATCTCACTTGAAGATTGAATGGCAGCCAGGCATTTTCTTAGGAAACATTTAAAGGACAGAAGTACTTAGAAAACTGAAGATTTTAAAAGAGCAATATTTCAAATGTATCACTTTCTAACATATCTTAATTTTTTAATTTATTTTGTTTTTTTAAAGGGGAAAGAGGAAAAACTGCAAGGAAAAAATCTAAAAGAAAAAAAGGCACAATATCTTGAATTGATTCTTTCTAGGAAACTAATGAGTCAGTTCAGTTTTGAGTTAGTGGAATATTCCATAAAGTCTGTATTTTAACTCATATATTTGTTGTACACTAATTAGAAAAAAAATAACATTAGGAAATTGGAGGATTCTGGGAAAATTACATCCTAAGTACAATAATGCCTTTTCTTTTTCCCAAAAGTTGACTTTTCATGTATGTGTGCTTATTTGTGAATGTGTGTGAGCCTATGTGCACATGTATGAGTATTGTGGGTAAGAGAGGAAGAGGGTTAATCCCGAAAAATATCATGGGCACCCTAATATGTTTCCAGTGTTCCATGATGGTCTGGGTAGATGTGGGTAGAAGAAGGAGAAGACCTAGTATTTGGGGAGGAAAGTTGACTATCCAAGAAAGCTAAGAGCAGATAAGTACCATGATATGGTAGCTAACAGAGGGTTCCTAATCATTTACACATTATTACCTTCTTAGCCATCTGTTTTATTTGGCTCACTTATTTTACATGTATTAATATTGAGTATCTACTATTTGGTGAAACTAACTTGATACTGGGGATGCAATGGATACAAAACAAACTTGGGATTGGGGTGGTAGACATGTGATGGGTAGGAATTAACCAAATACAAAAAAATAATACTCTTTTCCAGAAAAACATAAAGAGAAAACCATAAAAAACATAATCTTGCCAGAAGACATCAAGAAAAACTTCCCAAAGGCAGTGGCATTTGTACTGTGACTGGAAAGATGATTAGGACTTAGCTAGCTCAGTAGACAAAAGATTTGGAAAGGGCAAAACTCTTTGAGGCAGATAGGAGCATGGTTCAGTGACTTCAGTGGTGATCCACACTCCCAGTGGAGGGACCTGGGTTCGATCCCTGGTTAGGAAACTGGATCCCACATGCCACAACTAAAGATCAGTTTCAGCCAAATAAATAAATATTTTAAAAAATAATAATAACAAGGAATTTTAAGAAGAGTGAGAAGGTAATATGGTTCATTTAAAGAAATGAAAGTTGGACAATTTGACTGGAATAAAGAGAAGGAAGAAGAATTGCATATCCTGATTCCAGACGGGTTGACAGTGAACAGATTTTGTCCTTAAAGCTAAAGGAAGTTATTGACCGAAGTATTTAAATAGAGGATTACATGATAGGGTCTGTAGTATGTAAAGACTTTTCTGGACAAATGGTATAGAGGTTCTCAAGAGTAGATGTGCAGAGACAATTATCAGACCACAACCATAGTCAAGAAAAATTTGATAGTGATGGGCCTACAGATGGTGAAAAGAGGACAGACTGGTGAGATATTGGCGGGGAGGGGGTGGATTTCAGGTTCTAGAATGTAGTAGTAAAATTTGAAGGACCATCAGTTTATTGCCACAGTTTATTTGTTTTGGGTATATTAAATTTGAAGAACAAAGAATTGTCCAAATATTTGGGTGTGTGTAACTAGAAAAGTAACATATGTCTCAAGCAAGAGTCTTAGATTTAGGAGTCAGCATCAGATATGTGATATCTGAAACTAAGTGGAACACTTAGTCAGAATCATGTAGAAATTTGAAGGAAAAGAAAGTTACATTATCAATTTTGGATTGGAATAAGAAATAAGAGGAGGAAAAGAAAAAGAATGGCTCAAAGTGACCAGAAGGAAGAAGCAGAAAGTTGGGGGGGGGGGGGGGGGGAGTTAGACAGAAAAGAAGAGTAGTACATTTTAGAACTAACATCAAAAAAAGATGTCCTTTTCATTACAGGAGACTGAAATGCAAAAGTAGGAAATCAAGAAACACCTGGAGTAACAGGCAAATTTGGCCTTGGAGTACAGAATGAAGCATGGCAAAGGCCAATAGAGTTCTGCCAAGAGAACACACTGGTCATAGCAAACACCCTCTTCCAACAACACAAGAGAAGACTCTACACATGGAAATCACCAGATGGTTGACCCCAAAATCAGATTGATTATATTCTTTGCAGCCAAAGATGGAGAAGCTCTATAGAGTCAGCCAAAACAAGACCAGGAGCTGACTGTGGCTCAGATCATAAACTCCTTACTGCCAAGTTGAGACTGAAATTGAAGAAAGTGGAGAAAACCACTAGACCATTCAGGTATAGCCTAAATCAAATCCCTTATGACTATACAGTGGAAGTGAGAAATAGATTTAAGGGACTAGATCTGATAAAGTGCCTGATGAACTATGGATGGAGGTTCACAACATTGTACAGGAGACAGGAATCAAGGCCATCCCCAAGAAAAAGAAATACAAAAAAAACAAAATGGCTGTCTGAGGACGTCTTACAAATAGCTGTGAAAAGACAGGAAGCGAAAAGCAAAGGATAAAGGGAAAGATATACCCATTTGAATGCAGAGTTCCAAAGAATAGCAAGGACAGTTAAAAAAGCCTTCCTCAGCGATCAGTGCAAAGAAATAGAGGAAAACAATAGAATGGGAAAGACTAGAGATCTCTTCAAGAAAATTAGAGATACCAAGGGAACATTTCATGCAAAGATGGGCACAATAGAAGACAGAAATGGTAGGGACCTAAGAGAAGCAGAAGATATTAAGAAAAGGTGGCAAGAATACACAGAAGAACTGTACAAAAAGGATCTTCATGACCCAGATAATCACGATGGTGTGAATACTCACCTAGACACAGACATCCTGGAATGTGAAGTCAAGTGGGCCTTAGGAAGCATCACTATGAACAAAGCTAGTGGACGTGATGGGATTCCAGTTGAGCTATTTCAAATCCTAAAGGATGACGCTATGAAAATGCTGCACTCGATATGCCAGAAAATATGGAAAGCTCAGCAGTGGCCACAGGACTCGAAAAGATGAGATTTCATTCCAATCCCAAAGAAAGGCAATGCCAAAGAATGCTCAAACTACCACACAATTGCACTCATCTCACACGCTAGTGAAGTAATGCTTAAAATTTTCCAAGCCAGAGGTCAACAATACGTGAATCGAGCACTTCAAGATGTTCAAGCTGGTTTTAGAAAAGGCAGAGGAGCCAGAGATCAAACTGCCAATGTCCACTGGATCATCGAAAAAGCAAGAGAGTTCCAGAAAAACATCTATTTCTGCTTTATTGACAATGCCAAAACCTTTGACTTTGTGGATCACAATAAACTGTGGAAAATTCTGAAAGAGATGGGCATTCCAGACCACCTGACCTGCCTCTTGAGAAACCTGTATGCAGGTCAGGAAGCAACAGTTGGAACTGGACATGGAACAACAGACTGGTTCCAAATAGGAAAAGGAGTACGTCAAGGCTGTATATTGTCACTCTGCTTATTTAACTTATATGCAGAGTACATCATGAGGAACGCTGGGCTGGAAGAAGCACAAGCTGGAATCAAGATTGCTGGGAGAAATATCAATAACCTCAGATACACAGATGACACCACCCTTACGGCAGAAAGTGAAGAAGAACTAAAGAGCCTCTTGATGAAAGTGAAAGAGGAGAGTGAAAAAGTTGGCTTAAAGCTCAACGTTCAGAAAACTAAGATCATGGCATCCAGTCCCATCACTTCATGGCAGATAGATGGCGAAACTGAAAACAGTGGCTGACTTTATTTTTTGGGGCTCCAAAATCACTGCAGATGGGGATTGCAGCCATAAAATTAAAAGACACTTACTCCTTGGAAGGAAAGTTATGACCAACCTAGACAGCATATTAAAAGCAGAGACATTACTTTGCCAACAAAGGTCCATCTAGTCAAGGCTATGGTTTTTCCAGTGCTCATGTATGGATGTGAGAGTTGGACTATAAAGAAAGCTGAGCACTGAAGAAGTGATGCTTTTGAACTGTGGTGTTGGAGAAGACTCTTGAGAGACCCTTGGACTGCAAGGACATCCAACCAGTCCATCCTATAGGAGATCGGTCCTGGGTGTTCATTGGAAGGACTGATGTTGAAGCTGAAACTCCAATACTTTGGCCACCTGATGCGAAGAGCTGACTCACTGGAAAAGATCCTGATACTGTGAAAGATTGAAGGCAGGAGAAGGGAACAGCATAGGATGAGATTGTTGGATGGCATCATCAACTCAATGGACATGGGTTTGGGTGGACTCCGGGAGTTGGTGATGGACAGGGAGGCCTGGTGTGATGCCATTCATGGGGTTGCAAAGAGTCAGACACGACTGAGTGACTGAACTGAAATGAACTGAATTGAACATTTTTTAAATTGAAATGATATGAAAAGCCACTGGACTAATAATGTGCATTACCAAGAAGATGGAGGGTCATAGACATTATCAGAGTCTTTGGCAAGAGCAATTTTAGTGGCTGGCTGCATAGTAGGAGTGGAAATAGGATTGCCTTGGGTTCAGAAGTAAGTGGAATCTGAGGGACGGGAGAAAGGGAGTGAAGGTACTATTGGCGTGGGAAGATAAATAAAGCTCCCCTGCCTCTGTGTAACCTCATGAGGATGGGATATAATTGAGTATGTTGGAATGCTGATGGAGAAGGAGACAGTCGAGAAGGAAATATTCAACATAGGAAATAGAATAATACAGGAAATGTTGATTATGAAATAGTAGCAGGACTTCTCTGGTGGTGCTTGTGGTAAAGAACCCATCTGCTAATGCAGAAGACAAAAGAGACACAGTTCCATCCCCGAGTCGGAAAGATCTCCTGGAGGAGGATGTGGCAACCTGCTCCAGTATTCTTTCCTAAAGAATCCCTGGGCAGAGGAACCTGATGGGCTACTGTCCCTAGAGTCATAAAGAGTCAAACACAACTGAAGCAATTTAGTGCACACTCACATAATAGTAGTAGGAGCCATTGGGATCTCCTTAATCCAATCAGGCTTTTAGCTCAAAACATTTGGTATAGCTTCTTCTACCTCTGCTTTGACCTGTATTGTAGGGTGTAAATTTCCAGCGATACCAACTGTTTTATAGGACTCCTTTTATTTTATATATTTAGTATACTCTGATTTTCATCTCTTAATCAGCTTAAGGCTACTGATAACTCCACTCTGCTTTTTTGGTGACTTACGCTTAGTTTTTAGCATCTTGCTCTTTCTTAGTTAAAATTTCAACAAATGCATCAAGGAAGGAACCTCTTGAGTTTGACATTACTTTCCTATACCTCTCTTCTCAAGGTTTTGGCTTACTGAATCAGGGGTCAGCAGCAAAATTTATCTCATTTGCCCTTCTGAGGTTGAAAATAGCTTGCCTTGTTCTGCTGATTCTTTGCTGTATTCCCATTTTAGCAGCCTTCAGTTCTATATTAGCAAATATCCTGAGTAGAAAAGTAACTCCTGGGATTCCCTTTCTCCAAGATTTTGGCCTCTCAAGAGCTAGTTTCTTCAGCAACTCTGCAATAGATTCCACTTGATTTTGTATCTTATCCAACTCTTCTGGTGGTTTCCAGCAGGAGCATGACTTTGCTGCAAGCTACTTCATGATATTACAGACTGTCAGCGCTGTGCTTCATCTAACTTTAAATATCAAGACTGATTCATTAAAAATCTCAAAAGTTATGCTCAAGATGTTTCTTATTTTATGCAGTTAAATTATTATAGTGGCAATTCATTCAGGGTTCTGGTTTTTCATAGAAACCTTTAAAATGATATGCTGTTAACATTCAGTACCCAGTGTGAAAGCAGAATTCTTCCCCTTAGGGATAGTGCATAATATTCAAAAGCTGATAAACAAAGACCAGCAGTTTGGGTTCATTCACAATTCTCAGGCCACAGATTTTAGAATGTCCTCAGAAGAGGAAAGGTAGGTTTTTCTTTTTTATTCTGATGATTTTGGAAACAAAGAAATGCTGAAACATTGAAAGCTAACACAGCACTCCTTAATATTTATTAACAGGAAATATTTTATTTTGCAAAATTTATAGACATGTAATGAAATAGATTTTTCATATGCTTCAGTTTATTCTAAAAAAATTTTTCTCTAATAAGAGACAGTTAAATAGCATCAATTCTCATGTACAAAATTGAATTGAAATTATAATCCACTTGGTGAAAAGAGTTCTTCCTTTCATTGGAAGGACTGATGCTGAAATTGAAGTTCCAATACTTTGGCTACCTGATGTGAAGAACTGATTCATTGGAAAAGACCCTGATGCTGGGAAAGTTTGAAGACAGGAGGAGAAGAGGACAACAGGGATGAGATGTTTTCATGGTATCACCAACTCGATGGAATGTGTTTGAGCAAGCTCCGGGAGTTGGTGACGGACAGGGAAGCCTGGCGTGCTGCAGTCCATGGGGTCCCAAAGGGCCAGACATGACTGAGCAACTGAGCTGAACTGAACTGGTGAAAGAAGAGAATTCTATATATATGTTGTCAAGTTTTAGCCCTATTAAATTCTCCTCCTTCAATTTTCCTTTGCTTTGTTTTATTAGTGATTGGACACAGTCCCACACTGTTGTACTGTGCTTATGAACTATATATTGATTCAGGAACTTGTCTTCTAAAACCCTATAATTAAATTCCAAGTTTCTACAAGAAATCAAAAATAAAATTATCTTGACATTGGGAGATAACTACAATATCCTTGAAACTTATTTTTAGGACCTCAGACAGAAGATCCTCATGTATCTGCTAAATAACCTAAACAGATATTTCCTTAGCAAGTCAGGTTGATTATATTGCTCACAAAGTTTAAGTAAGGTGACTTATACCTTCTTTTTCTCTACTGTTATAATGACTAGAGCTTCCCAGGGGGCACAGTGGTAAAGAATGCACCTAGACTTGGTTCATAATTTCTTCTTCTTTGGTTTTCATTTTCTAAACAATCAAATTATAAACTACTTAATATATATGTGGGCCATCACATTTTCTTCCAAAACACATCTATTAGAATATTGTATAAAATATCATGTAAGAAAATTATGGTCTAAAATCTTCTAAAACCCCATTTCTACTTTGTTGAAAGTGGGATTTTCAGGGTGTATCAGTTCAGTTCAGTTTAGTCATTCAGTCGTGTCCGACTCTTTGTGTTTTCATGGACTGCAGCACACCAACTCCGGGAGCTTACTCAAACTCAAGTCCATCGAGTTCAGTAATGCCATCCATCAGTGAGGAGTCAGTGATCTCCTCCTCTGTCATCCCCTTATCCTCCTGCCTTCAAACTTTCCCAGCATCAGAGTCTTCTCCAATGAGTCCGTTTTTTCTATCAGGTGGCCATAGTATTGGAGTTTCAGCTTCAGCATCAGTTCTTCCAATGAACATTCAGGACCAGTTTCCTTTAGGATGGACTGGTTTGATCTCCTTGCAGTCCAAAGGACTCTCAAGAGTCTTCTCCAACACCACAGTTCAAAAGCATCAATTCTTTGACACTCAGCTTTCTTTATAGTCCAACTCGCATATCCATACATGACTACAGGAAAAACCATAGCATTGGCTAGAAGGACCTTTGTTGGCAAAGTAGTGTCTTGCTTTTTAATATGCTGTCTAGGTTGGTCGTAGATTTTCTGCTAAGGATCAAGCATCTTTTAATCTCATGGCTTCAGTCACCATCTGCAGTGATTTTGGAGCCCAATAAAATAAAGTTTCTTACTGCTTCCATTGTTTCCCCATCTATTTGCCATGAAGTGATGGGACCTGATGCCATGATTTTAGTTTTTTGAATGTTGAGTTTTAAGCCAATTTTTTCACTCTCTTCTTTCACTTTCATCAAGAAGCTCTTTAGTTGCTTTTTTTTTTTTTTTTTTTTCTGCTTTCTGACATAAGGATGGTGTCATCTGCATATCTGAGGTTATTGATATTTCTCCTGGCAGTCTTAATCCCAGCTTGTGCTTCATCCAGCTCAGCATTTTGCATGATGTACTCTGCATATTAGTTAAATAAGCAGGGTGACAATATACAGCCTTGACATACTCCTTTCCTGATTTGGAACCAATCTATTGTTCCATGTCTGGTTCTAACTCTTGCTTCTTGACCTGCATAAAGATTTCTCAGGAGGCAGATAATGTGGTCTAGAATCCCCATCTCTTTAAGAATTTTCCAGAGTTTGTTGGGATCCACACAGACAAAGGCTTTAGCATAGTCAGTAAAGCAGAAGTAAATGTTTTCCTGGAACTCTCTTGCTTTTTCTATGATCCAATGGTTGTTGGCAATTTGATCGCTGGTTCTCAGGTGTATGAAAGACAATAAAAACAAAGCTAGATTGAGAAATCATATGCTTCTGAGGGAGTTTCCTGGATGGTATTAGTGGTAAAGAATCTGCCTGCCAGTGCAGGAGACATAAGAGATGTTTGTTCTATCCCTGGATCAAGAAAATCCCCTGGAGGAGGGCAGAAAACTCTCCCCAGTTTTATTGCCTGCAGAATGCCATGGACAGAGGAGCCTGGTGGGCTACAGTCCATAGAGTCACACAGAGTTGGACACAACTCTCATGGTTTAGTACTCATGTATGCAATGCTTCTGGGGAAAACAATAAGAAACAATAAGAAAACAATAAGAAAAAAATAAAATAGTGATAGCTAGCAGAAAGCACAAAGTTCTGTTATGTGATGCTTCCTACCTGTAGGATCTTCCTTCATTCTTAGGAACAAAAAATGAAGAAATTGACCTTCTCCTGTTAATAAGGCACTAAATTTAGAACAGTTTATTTACTTCCCTAAAAAATTAAGTCAAGCTTACCTTGCTTGAGGTGGTCATTGAGATCTGAATCCCACTTCCATGGCCTCATAAATCGTTGTGTAAAGGAGGACCACATACCCAGGCAGGCAGAGACTGGGGAGGTGTGATTTTCCTTCCTTAAGTACTTATTTTGTGAAAAGTAATTGAGGGACTTTTGTCCTCTTTTCCTTTGTTCTTTTTTCTGTGTATGGTTCTAGTGGTGAATGGGTGGTGGGAATAACCAAAGGCAAGCAGGAGAAAGCTGTAGAATATAAGTTAATGCTATGTGCACACACATATAATCAATATAATACAGATTACCAGAAACTGACAGACAGATGTTAACAGGAAGAGCCTTCCCTTAGCTGTCAACCTGACAAAAACACAGCAGTGACTGTTCATTTTGAGTATTGGTCTGTGATTGTCCTTCCATGTCTACAGGTTTTCCTTTCATCTCCTATGCTTTTGAATTCCTTCTCTGAAAGCTTTACTATTGTTTCTGGGATATGACAGCCAATATGATAGACAACATCTCAGTGCTTTAAAAATCTGCTTTCTTTTTATTTCTTTTTATTTTTTCTTGGCTCCCTTCTTCTGCATTCTGTGGACTTATGCTGTGGCACAGATCCAGTCTGGGACTGCACATCAGTAATAAAAGATTGGATTTATCTAAGGAAGTGGTTAATCTTATTGTGCTAGTTAACATTATGAAATAGTTATGAAAAAATACTGCAAAGCAATTGGAAATATCCCTCGATATTTTGTCATGAAAGAATACTAGAACTTAAAAAAGTACTATGGTAAAGGTGTGTTGTTGTGCACATACTGAAATGAACCCAAATCAAAGATTATTTATTATATGGTATACAAAGTAATAGAGTATTTAGGAGAAAGAAGCAGAATAAAAGGCACAGCCCCTGTTTTTATGAATATAGACTGTAATTACAGACACAAGTAAATATCTAGTTACAGAGATGGAGCATCTTGGTTTGGTTATGATACACTAATAATCATAAGGAGGATAAAATTTATTTTTATTTGGTAAGATAAGAGAAAACTTTACAGAGTGGTAACATTTGAGTAGAGATTTACAAAATTTTAGCATATAAAGTTGAGATTAGTAGGGTAGTTTATCCAACATGAAAAAAAAAATATGGAAAAAATAAACTACACAATTAGAGATTTGGAAAATATCCATGTGCTTCATTTTTTTTTCATTGAGAAATAGTTATTGAACACTTGCAAACAGTATTTTATAAAATAGGATGAGTCTTACTGCCTAGTGTAGAATATAAACTTTAAAGAAATGAGTAATTATGATTGTAATAAATGCTATGTAAAGCATATGCCACTGTGTTTTCATAGGCCTGTGGTTGGTCAACTCACAGTGGAGGAGCAGAGAAATCCATCTGATAAAGAGATTTTTTATTAAGTTAGAAATGCTGTTTATATTTTACTATATTTATTCTATCCTTTTTGCTAAATTTTAAAAGTAAACTATAGACACTGGCATTTCACCTAGGTCTCCCGCACCACGGGCAGATTCTTTACCATCTGAACCACCATGAAAGCCCCAGTGTAGATTTTCTCATTGTCAGTTATTTTAAATTTGATCTCTTGGTTAATGTAGTGAAAATTAAAATGTTAATCGCTCAGTCGTATCTGACTCTTTGGGACACTATGGATTTAGACCCCAGGCTCTTCTGTCCATGGAATTCTCCAGGCAAGAATACTGGAGTGGGTTGCCATTTCCTCCTCCAGGGGATCTTCCCAGCCCAGAGATGGAACCCGGGTCTCCTGCATTGCAGGCATGTTCTTTACTGTCTGAGCCACCAGGGAAGCCCCTGGGTTATGTCTTCAATGTGAGGTTATATATTACTCCCCAAACCAGCAATAAGGCTGAAACAATTCCTCAGCTCCATGTGAAGTCCAGTTATCAACTGACCATTGACCTAATATTTTTAGTGTCTAATAATTATACTTGGTTACCACTTCTACAGTGCTTCCCTGGTGGCTCAGTGGAAAAGAATCCACTTGCTAATGCAGGAGACTCAAAGTTGATTCCTGGAAAAGGAAATGGCAACCCACTATAGTATTCTTGCCTGGGAAATCCCATGGACAGAGGAGCCTGGCAGGCTATGTCCATTGTGTTGCAAAAGAATAGGAGAACTTAGCTACTAAACCACTACCATCATCACATTTTTATTTAAATATCTTTCATTATATAAGTGGCCTTTATTTATTTGTTTGTTTGCATTACTCTGCATTCCAGAGTAATCTTATTCATCATAAGAGAACCAGTTAATTTTTCTCCTTACATGAAGCTTTAGCAACTAAACAATAACCAGTTATACCACTACAGGTGTAAAATTGTTGTTTTCTAATTCTATCACTCAATATTTACCTTGGCTTATAATTTTTAAAGAAGTTCTTTGTAATATCAGTATTTGAGGATATTTGGTAACCTTGAAACACAATTTTTACTGAAAAGGTATCACAAAGCCTATTTTTTCCCTTATAAATTCCAATGATTCAAATGAGTAGTTTACTAGTTAATTTGATGAAACAATTTTAAGTTAGGAATAAAGGGAAGAACAATAGGTGGAAAAGAAGTTTTTCAGACAATACTGTAGTCTGCCAGGCTCTTCTGTCCATGGGATTTTCCAGGAAAGAATATTGGAGTGGGTTGCCATGCCCTTCTTCAGGGAATTTTCCTGACTCAGGGAATGAACCCACATTTCTTGTGTCTCCTGCACTGCAGGTGGATTCTTTCCCCACTAAGCCCCCTGAAGGCCCTTTTTAGACAATAAGAACAACATTTTAGAGCCTAGGCTCTTAAAAAAAAGAATATATTTCATCAAAGGAAACAAAAGAATGGTATGAGGATTGGTTGGGGAGAGCAAAATAATACTAGGACAAATGAGATCCTAATTATGGCCTTATAGCTAAAGATAAGGATTTTGTCTTCATATCTATGTAATTATAAAATCACTTAAAGATTTTAAGCAACAGAGCCAAATGTGCAGATAGGCATATTTTTACCTAGTTCCATTTTTTTTCTTACTCTGTCTCTAATTTTTAAATTGAGGCTGGTCATACATAGAATAAAATGCACAGATCCTAAATGTATAGCTTCATGAATTTTCTCAAATCAATACATTCATGGAACCACCACTACATAAAGAATATTTCAAACTCCCGGAAGGTTTCCTCATGCATTTTCCCGGTCAGTACTCCTGCTATACCATTCTCAGGATTGATGCTAAGGACTCCTGCCTCCTGTAATCCACATCCTTGTATAATACCCTTGCACAATAAACAAGGTTGGGTTGTCTTGTCTCCATGTTTTGCTTTTTTATTACAGATAAGATAGGGGTTGCATTGAATATGTAGCTCTCTTCAGGTAACATGGAATTTTAATATTATTTATCCCTATATAAGAATGCAAAATACCTCTCCATTTATTTAGTATTTATTTTTTCATCAGTGTCTTATAATTTTAAGTGTACAAGTTTTTCATTTTTTTAGCTAAATTTATTCCTAGCATTGTTTGTTTTTGATGCTATTGCTAATGGAATTATCTTAATTTCTCTTTTACATAGTTCATTGTTCAGTTCAGTTCAGTTCAGTCTCTCAGTTGTGTCCGACTCTTTACAACCCCATGGACTGCAGCACACCAGGCCTCCCTGTCCAACACCAACTCCCGGAGTCCACCCAAACTTATGTCCATTTAGTCGGTGATGCCGACCAACCATCTCATCCTCTGTCGTCCCCTTCTTCTACTGCCCTCAATCTTTCCCAGCATCAGCGTCTTTTCAAATGAGTCAGCTCTTTGCATCAGGTGGCCAAAGTATTGGACTTTCAGCTTCGGCATCAGTCCTACCAATGAACACTGAGGACTGATCTCATTTAGGATGGACTGGTTGGATGTCCTTGCAGTCCAAGGGTCTCTCAAGAGTCTTCTCCAACACCACAGTTCAAAAGCATCACTTCTTCGCTGCTCAGCTTTCTTTATAGTCCAGCTCTCACATACATAAATGACTAGTGGAAAAACCATAGCCTTGACTATATGGACCTTTTTTGACAAAGTAATGTCTCTGCCTTTTTAAATGCTGTCTAGGTTGGTCATAACTTTCCTTCCAAGGAGTAAGTGTCTTTTAATTTTATGGCTGCAATCCCCATCTGCAGTGATTTTGGAGCCCAGAAAAATAAAGTCAGCCACTGTTTCCACTGTTTCCCCATCTATTTGCCATGAAGTGTTGGGACCAGATGCCATGATCTTAGTTTTCTGAACGTTGAGTTTTAAGCCAACTTTTTCACTCTCCTCTTTCACTTTCATCAAGAGGCTCTTTAGTTCTTCTTCACTTTCTGCCATAAGAGTGGTGTCATCTGCATATCTGAGATCACTGATATCTCTCCCGGCAATCTTGATTCCAGCTTGTGTTTCTTCCAGCCCAGAGTTTCTAATGATGCACTCTGCATATAAGTTAAATAAGCAGGGTGACAATATACAGCCTTGATGTACTCCTTTTCCTATTTGGAACCAGTCTGTTGTTCCATGTCCAGTTCTAACTGTTGCTTCCTGACCTGCTTGCAGGTTTCTCAAGAGGCAGGTCAGGTGGTTTGGTATTCTCATCTCTTTCAGAATTTTCCACAGTTTATTGTGATCCACACAGTCAAAGGCTTTGGCATAGTCAATAAGGCAGAAATAGATGTTTTTCTGGAACTCTCTTGCTTTTTTGATGATCCAGTGGATGTTGGCAATTTGATCTCTGGTTCCTCTGCCTTTTCTAAAACCAGCTTGAACAGCTGCAAGTTCACAGTTCACTTATTGCTGAAGCCTGACTTGGAGAATATTAAGCATTACTTTACAAGCGTGGGAGATGAGTGCAATTGTGTGGCAGTTTGAGCATTCTTTGGCAGTGCCTTTCTTGGGATTGGAATGAAAAGCAACCTTTCCCAGTCCTGTGGCCACTGTTGAGTTTTTCAAATTTTCTGGCATATTGAGTACAGCACTTTCACAGCGTCATCATTTAGGATTTGAAATAGCTCAACTGTAATTCCATCACCTTCACTAGCTTTGTTCATAGTGATGCTTCCTAAGGCCTACTTGACTTCACATTCCAGGATGTCTGTGTCTAGGTGAGTGATCACATCATCGTGATTATCTGGGTCGTGAAGATCTTTTTTGTACAGTTCTTCTGTGTATTCTTGCCACCTCTTAATATCTTCTGCTTCTGTTAGGTCCCTCCCATTTCTGTCCTTTTTTGAGGCCATCTTTTTTTTTATTTTTTTATTTTTTTTTCTTTTTTCTTTCTTTTTTTTTTTTTTATTAGTTGAAGGCTAATTACTTCACAGCATTTCAGTGGGTTTTGTCATACATTGACATGAATCAGCCATGGAGTTACATGTATTCCCCATCCCGATCCCCCCTCCCACCTCCCTCTCCACCCAATTCTTGAGGCCATCTTTTAAGTGCTTTTTCTGCATCTATTAAAAGTATCATAACATTTTAAAACTTTATTAAAATTGTATATCACATTTATTAATGTGAAATATCTTCACATTCCAAGGGTAATTCCCACTTGATCATGGTGTATGATGCTTTTAATTTGATACTGAATTTTGTTTGCTAACATTTTGTTAAAGACTTTTGCACCCATGTTCATAAGGTATACTGGCCTTTAGTTTTCTCTTCTTGTACTGTCCTTGTCTGGCTTTGGTTTAAGAGTAATGTTAGCATTATAAAATAAGTTTGGAAGTGTTCATTCCTCTTCAATTTGTGTGTGTGTGTGTGTGTGTGTGTGGAAAAACTTGAGGAAAGGGGCATTAATTTTTCTTTAAACATTTCATAGAATTCGTCAGTGAAGCCACCTGGCCCATAGTTTTGTTTATTGGGAGATTTCTGATTACTGATTCAATCTCTTTCTCAGTATTGATCTGTTCAAATTTTCTATTATTTCATGATTCAGCTTGGATAAGCTGTAGGTTTTTAGGAATGTTATCTATTTTCTTGTAAGTTATCTAGCTGGTTGGCATGTAATTGTTCATATAGTCTCTTATCCTTTTTATTTCTGTGGTATCAGAATTAATGCTCCTCTTTCCTATAATGTTATTAATTTGAAACATCTCTCTTTTTCTTAAACTAGCTAAAGATTTTAGCAACTTTATTTATTTAGCATCCCTATTGCAGAATTCAGACTTAAATTCAAGAAAGTAGGGGAAACCACTAGATCATACAGGAATGACCTAAATCAAATCCCTTTTGATTATACAGTGAAGTGACAAATAGATTCAAGGGATTAGATCTTATAGAGTGCCTGAACAACTATGGACAGAGGTTCATGACATTTGTACATGAGGCAGTGATCATGACCATCCCCAAGAAATGCAAAAAGGCAAAATAGTAGTCTGAGGGGGGCTTACAAACAGCTGAGAAAAGAAAAGACACAAAAGGCAAAGGAGAAAAGGAAAGATATACCCATTTGAATGCAGAGTTCCAAAGAATAGCAAGGAGAGATAAGAAAGCCTTCCTCAGTGATCGATGCAAATATATAGAGGAAAACAATAGAATGGGTAAGACTAGTGATCTCATCAAGAAAATGAGAGATACCAAGGGAACATCTCATGCAAAGATGGGCACAATAAAGGACAGAAATGGTATGGACCTAACAGGAGCAGAAGCTATTAAGAAGAGGTGGCAAGAATACAGAAGAACTATACAAAAAGATCTTCATGACCCAGATAACCAAGATGGTATGATCACTCACCTAAGCCAGATATCCTGGAATGTGAAATCAAGTGGGCCTCAGGAAGCATCACTATGAACAAAGCTGGTGGAGGTGATGAAATTCCAGTTGAGCTATTTCAAATCCTAAAGGATGATGCTGCACTCAATATGCCAGAAAATTTGGAAAATTCAGCAGTGGCCACAGGACTGGAAAAGGTCAGTTTTCATTCCAATCCCAAGAAAGGCAATGCCAAAGAATGCTCAAACTACCACACAATTGCACTCATCTCACACACTAGGAAAGTAATGCTCAAAATTTTCCAAGCCAGGCTTCAACAATACATGAACTGTGAACTTCCAGATGTACAAGCTGAATTTTAAAAAAAAAATAAAGACAGAGGAACCAGAGATCAAATTGTCAACATCTGTAGGATCATCAAAAAGGTAAGAGTTCCAGAAAGAACATCTACTTCTGCTTTATTGATTACACCAAAGCCTTTGACTGTGTGGATCAGAACAAACTAGAAAATTCTTCAAGCAATGAGAATACCATACCACCTGACCTGCCTCCTGAAAAATCAGTATGCAGGTCAAGAAGCAACAGTTAGAACAGAACATGGGAAAACAGACTAGTTCCAAATCAGGAAAGGAGTACATCAAGGCTGTATATTGTCACCCTGCTTATTTAATTTATATGCAGCATACATCATGAGAAATGCTAGGCTGGATGACGAACAAGCTGGAATCAAGATCGCCAGGAGATATATCAAAAACCTCAAGTATGCAGATGTCACCATAATTATGGCAGAAAACAAAGAAGAACTAAAGAGCCTCTTGATGAAAGTGAAAGAGGATAGTGAAAAAGTTAGTTTAAAACTCAACATTCAGAAAAGTAACATCATGGCATCCGGTCCCATCACTTCATGGCAAATAAATGGGGAAACAGTGGAATCAGTGAGTTTGTTTTCTTGGGCTCCAAAATCACTGCAGATGGTGACTGAAGCCATGAAATTAAAAGATGCTTGCTCCTTGGAAGAAAAGCTATGACTAACCTAGAAAACTGAAACTGCAGCTTCTCAGTTGTGTCCGACTCTTTGCAACCCCAGGGACTGTAGCCTACAAGACTCCTCCATCCATGGGATTTCCCAGGGAAGAGTACTGGAATGAGTTGCCATTTCCTTCTCCAGGGGATCTTCCCAACCCAGGAATCGAACCCAGGTCTCCCACATTGCAGGCAGACACTTTACCATCTGTCTGACCAACCTAGACGGTATATCAAAAAGCAGAGATATTACTTTGGCAACAAAGGTCCATCTAATCAAAGCTATGGTTTTTCCATTAGTCACGTATGGATGTGAGAGTTGGACTATAAATAAAGCTGAGTGCCAAAGAACTGTTGATTTTGAACTGTGATGTTGAGAGTTTCTTGGGCTGCAAGGAGATCCAAACAGTTCATCCTAAAGGAAATCAGTCCTGAATATTCATTGAAAGAACTGATGCTGATGCTGAAGCTGAAGGTCCAATACTTTGGCCACCTGATACAAAGAACTGACTCATTGGAGATGACCCTGATGCTGGGAAAGATTGAAGGCAGGAGGATAAGGGGATGACAGAGGATGAAATGACTGGATGGCATCACCAACTTGATGGACATGCATTTGAGCACACTCTGGGAGTTGGTAATGGATAGGGAAGCCTGGCATGCTGTAGTCCATGGGGTCACAAAGATTGGACACAGCTGAGTGATTGAACTGAACTGAACAAGAACCTAGGCAAAAGGTAGGGTAGTTTATCATTGAAGTTAGGAAGGAAGATTCCAGTGAATGGGGAGGAGATTTGTAAATGTGTGGAATAAAAGGAAAGCACATGATCTTCCATAATGCTCTGAGGGACACACTGCCTGACTCTTTCAGAAGGTGGAAGGATGAAAAAAAGAGGAATGAGTAACAACCTCTACTTCTCTACATGCTGAAATTCAGAGAACAGACTTATTCTCCTATCTTAAACAATAAAACATGACAAAACATAACATTGTTTTGAAATATGGGATGATAAATAGTACAGGACTAATTCTTAAACAAAGGGGAGCAAACATGGTAAACCCCAGGACTGTACCAGATTTTTATCCAGAAAAAATTTCTGAATCTTGGTGCAGTAAAGAGGAACCAAAACAGAGCCAATAGTCATGCTTAGTTGAGGAGACAGAGATCAAAGCTCAGGAAAACTGCCACAGGCAGAATTTGGAAGGCAGAATGCTGAAAAGGAGGGCATCATGAAGAGAGAGCCCCAGAAATAAGAATGGGGTCCCATTGACCCTTGCTGAAAACCTATCAACACTTGCACAGAGTGAAAACTCATGAAGGAGGTCGGAATCCAGGAATCTTTAAAGTTCACAAGTCCTGGTTTTCAATAGGACTTGGAAATTTTTGAATTCCAGCCAGTGGAGACCACTCTGGACAACATTTAAATATCATTCAGTGAAGACCCAAGATAGGTCAATTCTTATTAGTAAGAAGACACTTCTTGTTGGTCTATTTATACTCCAGTGCTCTCTGTGAAGTCAGTTCAAGGTATCAAGTCTACAACATGTTTTTATTTCTTTCTTTGTCCATTTCTGTTTCTTCCCCCCTCACAGGTGTCAATCTCAAAGGCAGTCCCTAATAAACTTTAAATTTTGTCTTAGAGTCTGCTTCTTAGAGAATCCAAAATGTGATAACAATTGTGTTTGTGAATATGGTTGATTTACCCCAATCTTATTAAAATTTTTATTAAACAAATAATGTAATTACTATAACATTAGTAACAAATAGTATACTAGCTTTTATAGCTTCTATTGTAGAGATAAAGAAGCTATGAGTCCAAAAGTGAAGAGGAAGAAGACACAAATAGAACTGACATTTATTGAACATTTATTATGTGTCAGCATTATAACATAGAACCTAATACCTGTGTACTGTCCGACTAATCCGTACAACACTCTTCAGAGATCAGAAGGGTATCTCTGTTAATAGATGAAGAAACTGAGACTCAGAAGCAAATGTCCAGGCTAGTAATAAAAAAAAAAAAATAGCAAAGGACAGAAACAATGTTTTAATCCAAATGTCCGACTTCAAATATCTGTGTGCTTCACTAATCAAAACTGCCTTATGTGTGATTATAAAGAAAATATAAATTGAATCAAGCACCTTCTATTTCAAATTTAGTTTTCTTCAGTGTGCATCTACTGGTCAAAGTATATACTCCCCCATCTACTACTCATTTCAAATTAGGTTTATAGTGTAACAAGTTTTAGTTAATTTTCAAGTGTATCCATAAAAATTTTACCCACTTTATATAAATGAAAGTATTTAAATAAATATATGATTAATTAGGAAAATGATTCAAACTAAACTCTAATAATGGTCATTTAAAACATGTTCAGTATAACCTCTGCTTTTTTCCTATAATTTGCAGGTTTTTGTAGACTGCATTTGCAGAAACATTTTCTGACACAGTTATCCTGTCCTTTTGTTTAACTTTTGACAACTGACTCTAATTTTATATTTGGGGGCATGTCTGTCTTAATTATTGGCACATAGCATGTTCTCTGTCCAGATATCATCACTGACTTTTTTCACTTTGAGAGACATTCCAGTTTTCCTCCCAGAGTCTTTAGCTTAAAAATCCTTTGCAGAAAATCATGAGTACAAATTTATAGTACAAAGATAGCATGGGATACAACTGGGTGTAAAAAGTTATATGCTCAGAATGAATACAATATATAAGTTTATAACAAGATAGTACAAAGTGCTTTTATGAAATTGCAGATATACTAACAAATTTTTGTGGGAATCAACAGGCAGTTAGGATCATTTTGTTCTTACAATGCTGCCTATAATAAAATGAATCACAGATGCAAATGAAAGGTAGGGAAGAAGACTGCAATGTGCCTGGCAACTTATTATCTCTTTTTAAGAATAAAGCAGTAAGTAGAGTGGGACTTCGACCACTAGAGCATTTCTCCTAAACAGTGTTGAAAACACTGGATCTTTCACCAGACTTGAAATGCTCTTAGTTTATAAAGCAATGCTCTAGACTAATTAAGTAATGTAACACTTTAGTTTAGGAATACATTATACTATCTAAGATTTGATTAGATGGTATAATTTAAGGTTTAATCACGATGATGTGATCACTCACCTAGAGTCAAACATCCTGGAATGTGAAATCAAGTGGGCCTTAGGAAGCATCACTATGAACAAAACTAGTGGAGGTTATGGAATTTCATCTGAACTATTTCAAATCCTAAAAGATGATGCTGTGAAAGTGAAAGTGCTGCACTTAATATGCACTTAATGCTGCACTTAACATTTGGAAAACTCAGCAGTGGCCACGGGACTGGAAAAGGTTGATTTTCATTCCAATTCCAAAGAAAGGCAATGCCAAAGAATGCTCAAACTACTGCACGCTTGCACTCATCTCACATGCTAGCAAAGTAATGCTCAAAATTCTCCAAGCCAGGCTTAGCAATACGTGAACTGTGACACTTCCAATGTTCAAGCTAGATTTAGAAAAGGCAGAGGAACCAGAGATCAAATTGCCAACATCCATTGAATCATCAAAAAAGAAAGAGAGTTCCAGAAAAACATCTATTTCTGCTTTATTGACTATGCCAAAACCTTTGACTGTGTGGATCACAATAAACTGTGGAAAATTCTGAAAGAGATGGGAATACCAGACCACCTGACCTACCTCTTGAGAAATTGGTATGCAGGTCAAGAAGCAACAGTTAGAACTGGACATGGAACAACAGACTGGTTCCAAATAGGAAAAGGAGTACATCAAGGCTGTATATTGTCACCCTGCTTATTTAACTTATATGCAGAGTACATCATGAGAAATGCTGGGCTGGAAGAAGCACAAGCTGGAATCAAGATTGCCGGGAGAAATACCAATAACCTCAGATACACAGATGACACCACCCTTACGGCAGAAAGTGAAGAACTAAAGAGCCTCTTGATGAAAGTGAAAGAGGAGAGTGAAAAAGTTGGCTTAAAACTCAACATTCAAAAAACTAAGATCATGGCATCCGGCCCTATCACTTCACGGCAAATAGATGGGGAAACAGTGGAAACAGTGCTGACTTTATTTTTTGGGGCTCCAAAAATCACTGCAGATGATGACTGCAGCCATGAAATTAATAGGCACTTACTCCTTGGAAGGAACATTATGACTAACCTAGACAGCTTATTAAAAAGCAGAGACATTACTTTGCCCACAAAGATCTATCTAGTCAAGGCTATGGTTTTTCCAGTAGTCATGTATGCATGTGAGAGCTGGACTATAAAGAAAGCTGAGCACTGAAGAATTGATGCTTTTGAACTGTGGTGTTGGAGAAGATGCTTGAGAGTTCCTTGGACTGCAAGGAGATCCAACCAGTCCATCCTAAAACAGATCAGTCCTGAGTATTCATTGGAAGGACTGATGTTGAAGCTGAAGAAACTCTAATACTTTGGCCACCTGATGCAAAGAGCTGACTCATTGGAAAATACCCTGATGCTGGGAGGGATTGAGGGCAGGAGGAGAAGGGGACAACAGAGGATGAGATGATTGGATCGTATCTCCGACTCAATGGACATGAGTTTGGGTGGACTCCAGGAATTGGTGATGGACAGGGAGGCCTGGCATACTGCAGTACGTGGGGTTGCAAAGAGTCAGACAGGACTGAGTGACTGAACTGAACTGAACTGAAGATTTGATTGGCTCTCATTTCAATAAGAGCTGATAGCACCTTGCTGTCTATAACTAAGAGCAGAAAACAGTTTCGGACATTATAGACCTAATACTCCTGAAATAATTTCTAATGAGTTGATGAATTGTGTAAGTTTTTTAAAGTGGATTTTTTCTTTTAATTGGAGGATAATTGCTTTGCAATGTTGTATTGGTCTCTGCCATACAAGAACATGAATCAGTCATAGCTATATATATATTTATATACATATGTGTATGTATATATATCCCCTCCATCTTGAGCCTCCCTTCAACCTTCCCCACCATCCCACCCCTCTTGGTCAGTTCAGAGTGCCAGACTGGGCTCTCTGTGTTATATAGCAGCTTCCTATTATCTATATATTTTCCACATGGTAGTGTATATATGTTAATGCTACTTTTCCAATTTGACCCACTCTCTCTGTCCCCCAGGTGTGTTCACAAGTCCATGCTCTATGTATGCATCTCCTTTTCCTCCCTGCAAATAGGCTCATCAGTACCATTTATCTAGATTCCATATATATAGGTTAATATACAGTATTTGCTTTTCTCTTTCTGAATTACTGCACTCTGTGTAACAGGCTCTAGGTTCATCTTCAGTTCAATTGCTTCACTTTGTTCATTTTATGGCTGAGTGATATTTCATTGTATATATGTACCACAAATTCTCTATCTATTCATCTTTTGATGGACATCTAGGTTGCTTCCATGTCCTGGCTATTGTAAATAGTGCTGCATTGAACATTGGGGTACATGTGTCCTTTTGAGTTGTGGTTTCCTCAGGATATATGCCCAGTTGTGGAATTACTGGGTGATACAGCAGTTTCATTCCTAATTTGTTAAGGAATCTCAATAGTGGCTGTATCAATTTGTATTCCCCATCAATAGTGCAAGAGGGCTCCCTTCTCTACATCCTCTCCAGCATTTATTGTTTGTAGATTTTTTGATGATGATGGCCATTCTGACTGATAGGAGGTGATAACTCATTCTAGTTTTGATTTGCATTTCTCTAATAATGAGCCATGTTGAGCAACTTTTCATGTGTTTATTGGCCATCTGTATGTCTTCTTTGGAGAAATGTCTGTTTAGGACTTCTGACCAGTTTTTGATTGGCTTGTTTGATCTCCTGATATTAAATTGCCTATATATTTTGAAGGTTAATTCTTTGTCCGTTGCTTCATTTGCAATTATTTTCCCCCATTCTGAAGGTTGTCTTTTCATCTTGTACTGCTTTCTTTCTTTTTGGTTTTATAATTCATGAAGTTTCAGAGATTTTTAAAAAATCATATATAAACAGCCTTTTAAACAGGCCCCCAACCTTAGTAATTTATCTAGAAGTTACTCAGATATAGACAAAACTTGTTTCATTTCCTAGAGTTTTGTCTGTGTATGCTTGACCTGGAAATTGTGATCTTAGAAATTAAGTTTATTCTGAAATTATGCTGAAATTAAGTTTATGCTGAAGTTAATGGACCCAAGTATATTTGTCTAATGAGTTTTGATACTTTAGGCAATTTTGCCTGAAGAGGACAATGCTTAACCAAAGGAAGAAAACTCTAAGGGTAAATTTTTGGAGACTGTAGTGATTCTGGAATTTAAAAAAAAAATTATAACTGACTACTTACTCAGCAGGGCTTCCCAGGTGGCACTAGTGATCAAGAATCCACCTGCCAATGCAGAAGATGCAAGAGACAGGTTCAATCCCTGGGTCAGGAAGATACCCTGGAGAAGAAAATGGAAACCCACTCCAGTGTTCTTACCCGTAAAATTCCATCAACAGAGGGGCTTGAAGGGCTATAGTCCATGGGGTCGCAAAGAGTCTGACATGACTAAGCAACTGAGCATGCATATGCACGCGCGCACACACACACACACACACACTCAGCACACCTGAATAAATGAAGTTTTTTTTTTCTTCCAATCAGTGTAGTAGCATATTGCTAATATCTCCTTATCTGTCTTTACTGGTGGATAATTTCAGAAAATAGAGACCTGCAACTTTAAGCATTTAAAAGCATATCTAAACTATATGAACATATTTTTAAATATACTATTCTTGTAAGGCATGGTGAAAATTACTGTTTTTGCTAGCTGGAACAGAAATTCTTCTTATGGGAAGAATAGTCTTTATTGAGTAAAACCTCTTAATGTATCTCTTGAAGGTCCATGGTGAGGTCTGATGGCATGAGTTGGAAAGAGACTAGGAAGAAATGTTCAAATTTTCTGCAAAAGAAGAAAACAAACATACAGGACTTGGGGACCACTGAGGTTACCTAGATTCAAAAGAGTCTGGGGTTTGATTAGTTAAATGATTGAAGAGTGGAGAAGTCTACACTTTAAAATTATCCACTGTCTCATGAGGTATTTCTCCCACCTGGTAAACATTTCTGCACAAAAACACTAATATTCCCAATTGCCTTGCAGGCTTGCCTTTTAGGGTGTATCAAAACAAATTAGTTCAATGTATTTCACTTGGTGAGTAAATGAACAAGAGGGTGAATGAATTGATGGCTATATTTGTTTGTATTCTCTAGGAAGATGTCCATAATTATACAATTTATGTTCAAATATTGAAAGGTCACAGAAGCCCTAGAGATACCTAGGCCAATTCACAACTCCATTAAGTGGCCCATGGCTGTCAGGCTATGTGACTGCTTAGGTTTGCCTTTGGCAGTTTTTGGTCTTTCTGCTGGTTGTTAGTTTTACTTACAGCTCTAGGCACTATGTCTATTGTCTGTGTCCAGTTTTCTTCAGGGAAATAAAATTGCCTGTGTGAGTTGAGAACATAGGAAGTGAAAGTTATTTTAAAAATATCAAACACAAGCAATTCGTTTGTGACATAGGTCTGGATCTGTGTGTGATTTTGTAAGTAAAATATATAATTTTCAGCCCATCTATATTTTGATTGCTCAGGTGGCTGCTTTTTTCTTTTTTGTTGTCTTTTGGATATATTCTTAATAGTTGAGATTACTCAATAAATAGGAAGAGATCCAATATGAAAATACCTTGGAATGATCCAATGGCACATTGGAAATAAGAAAAAATGCCAGGAATAAAAGGCTTGGGAGGAAGAAGTCTTGGAAAATGAAGATAGTAATAATTCTGTTTTTTTTTTTTTTTTAGTAATAATTCTTTCCATAAATAGAAAGTAACTATCAATAGTGATATATGTACTCATATAAAATTTACTTCAGATTAAAATTTTTTGGAGTGAGACATTTTAATGCAATGAAGAGAAATAAGAATATTATTCCTTATCTTAGCTAACATATACAGAATTATTTAATGGGTGTTGAAAAATGTAGCGTCCTGAAAACCACACTTTTTTTGTTATTGTTGTTGCTTAAGGATATCACTGCCAAAATGAATGTTAAAGAGGAGTAAATTCAGTAAAAGTGAGCAGAACAACATGTTAACATGTCTTAAAAATAGTTCTGCGTGTGGGAGAGAAGATGGTTGCTCTAAACTTCATTAAGCCAATTGTTGAAAAGACATCTGGAAGCTGACATACTAGGGGAGGCCAAGCAATAAACATGCATTGCTATTTTATATTAAAATGCAGTCATTTAAGCTGGATTTGTTTGAACAAAATGCATTTTTAGTACTTGCAAATTGAGTTGCTTCCCTGGATCACTGTTGGTGTGTGGGGAGAAAAAGAGAGACTGGAGGTGAAGTGGGGCTCAGTTTCCAAGACAGAACAGAGACAATTGAGTGATGGGTGATCATAGGCCAGCTCCCCAAAGTAGAGCAGTCTAGGTCTGAAATTACACTTGTGAGCAATTTTATTATTTCTTCCAGAATTATAAGCTCATTGAAGGTAAAAACTGTCTTTTTTCCCCTGTATTTCTATCAACCAAAATAATAAGTATTCAATGAAAATAAAATAATGATTATTTCCCAGTAAATAAAATATGAAAGTTTTACTGGGAAAAAGATATCATTCAGAATTGGATACAGTGGGTGTTTAAAGAATTTTTTTTTGCAAAGTATCAAAACCTTCCTGGACTACTATATGCATTGTTTCAATCAATGAAGGATTAGATCCTATTGTTATAAAGGTAAATAAGACAGAGTAACTGCTTTCAAGAAATTTAAAAGCCACTTGAGCCAAATTATGAGTATACTACATTTTTTCTTCTTGAAACTCCATATCTAATAATTCTTTAACATTAATTTATTATTTATGCATGGAAAGTGAAGTCTTTTATTCAAGGATAAAGTTGATGTCAAAGTACATATCCAAAGACATTTTGTGAACTTTCATTTTTGCTTTACATTATTGCCAAAGACCCACCATAAGGCTGGTTTGAGGCTACAAGCATGATATATAGGATTCCACCACTCCAAAAAAATTTTAAACCAAAGCAGTAGAATTAGGTTTATTTATTAATATGAACCCTCATGCTCTTATGCTATGATCTTTCGTACAACTTCTGCCTATATGACAAACTTTCTTCTAATTCTGGTAATGAGCATCAAACAGTAATCATGAATGTACTTATAAGTTCAAATTCATTAATTATTTCATGATTTTACTTCCCTGAAACTTACTGAATGGATCCCAGAGCCCAGGAACTATTCTGGAGTGTGGTGATTTAATGATGAATAAAAGAGATAAAAATCCTGCATTCAAGGAATTCCTGTTTTAGTTCACCCAGAGTCATCCCTCTCTTTCTGTACCATTTATACAACCATTTAATGTCTGTTCTATATATTTATGCACCTGTGTAACTTGTCCATAATGGTCACTTTCCTGAAGCCATAGTCATTTTTGTGTATTCCCAGAGATTCTGAATATGCATGGATCCTCAAAGTCACCACTAATTCTTGCCTAACTTTGGTTAACAATCTGGTTTTATTAGTTTGTCATCTCTCCGAGTGTCTTCTCTTGTCATCATCAAAGCACATGTTTAAAGGTCTTAATACTTTTTCTATTTTAAAGCAGCTTTTTAAAAAATATATACCAATGAGTTTCTTTTAAAAGTATTACCAGGGATTATGCTCAACATAATTCTCCTTGACCCTGACTCCCACTTCAATTACAGAGCACTTTTGCTTTCTATTTTATACATCCCTCTACTGTTTGAAGTTTCACAAGCATGTATTGCTTTTTCTATTCAGGGAAAACAATAAAGATATTAAAATTTTGAGTAAGCTTCTAAGGGGATATGTCAAGCAAATATATCCTCGAAAGGGGTTTCCAAATATTAAATTTAATTGTATGAGTTATTGAGAGAACTGTAAGAAATTTAATTACTTTTTTCTTATGAAGAATAGAGATGATAAGAAAAGCATTTTCCCAACCACATTGCCTATATAATTAGGAATATCATGAAAGATAGAAGTGTTCATCCTCTAGAATAAATGGAACACTAAGCAATTCTCATCCTTCAGCATGAAAATGTGTTAGTCCAAATAAATTATAGCAATCAAAGACTTCAAGTATAAAACAGAAAATTTTTAAAGAATACCATTTAAACTGTAGGGAATAGACCTTACAATCTGCCTGTAATTTCAAAAGGCCTTAAGTCAGATAAACAAATAGGCCCAAAACATCACTCTTGATTTTATATTTCTATTCTAATTCTTATCCGTGTCATTACCCTATTTTTGAGACATTTCTCAACCCTACCACATCAAGATTCCCAGTTCAAAGAATAAGGGTGCAGATGAGATGAAAACCATGGATGAAATTAAACCATCTATGAGACTACCACTTTGACTATACTTTTCATTTCTTTATACTCACTGAACCCTCCAGAAATGCTTGCATATTTTTTTTTATATTTTTCTCCCACTGATGTACATCTTTGTCATTTTCAAGTAGCTCTATAACACCTGTAAATGAGATCTTTGAGAATATTTTTGTAACTCCTTTCCTAGAGAAGTGCCACCTGATAGAGGATAAATTTATTTGTTAAAAATAGTATTAACTTAATGAATCTTTAACATGGAAATTTAGGCAAGGGGCTGTCAGGAAAAAAAAAAAACAAGATGCCATTTAAGAAATGTTAATCTAGGCCATAGTGCTATAATAGGAATGAACAAGATCTGACAGTATGTTTCCAAAGCTTTTATATTTATTATTCTATTGGGGGGTATTCAAAAGTTTTTTGATGGTTATAAAGCAAAGACAAAAGTTATAGTAACCAGCTTTGAGGATGGTCCCAGTGATGCTCACCCCTTCGTGTTCACGCCTCTTGTCTCACCCTCCTGCACTGAATGAGGATGACCTGTGAAACAAGTAGAAGACTGGGGAAATTACTGAAGTTTCTGCCTTTCCATCTCAGATCATTTCCTCTGCATGAAACCAGCTGCCATATCCTGAGAGTATGCAAGCAGTCTTTTGGAGAGTTCTCTGTAGCAAGGAATAGATTCTTCCTGCCAGCAGCCAGCACCAACTAGCCAGGCATCTGAGCAAGTCCACTTAGAAATGATCCTTCAGCCACCGTAAAATCTGCAGATGTCAGCATCTCTGACCGTCAACTTGACCACAACTTTATGAGAAGTCCTGAGCTAGGATCTTCTAGATAAGCCACCACCCAATCCTTATTCACAGATAAATTATATTGTCTTAGAATGTTAGGTTAGGGGGTAATTTGTTATTCACTAAAAGTAAACTAATATAAGTATGTTTACTAAAGAAATTACTATAACTTTTAAATTTTTTTCTTTTATTCCATCACATTATAGTTAGAAAATATATTTAAAATCAGAAAAAATTCTGACACAGTCTAACTACTTCATATGAGGTTATAACCATGAGAACACTCTACAACAGGCATACTTAAATATATCTTGCTCCTGATCTTTTTTTTTTATTTTTAACAATACCAGGAGTCAACATACAAGTCTTATTAGTGCAGAATTATGGAAACTTGATTACAAAAATAGTTTTACAGCTTTTGATTGAAAAATACCACAAATATTGAATCCAAATGATGTTAAATTAAGATGTATCTTAATTCAACAATCCCAGCTTAACATAATTTAATAAGATGTCCTCAAAATTAAAAAAGTATGAACCATGAATATATGCATATAATTTATCTGAAAACAAAGTGATTCCTATTGCTAGTTTTTGACCTGCTATAGTTAAGTGAGACTAACTGAGCCATGTCCGACTCTCTGTGACCCCATGGACTGGGGTGGGTAGCCTTTCCCTTCTCCAGGGGATCGTCCCAACCCAGGGATCAAACCCAGATCTCCTGCATTGCAGGCGGATTCTTTACCAGCTGAGCCACAGGGGAAGCCCAGTGATACTGAAACAGGTAGTCTATCCCTTCTCCAGGGGATCTTCACAACCCAGGAATCGAACTGGCGTTTCCTGCATTGCAGGCAGATTCTTTACCAACCGAGCTATCAGGGAAACCCTAAATCTATTTTTAAAAATTTTTTGTAAATGATGATTAAGATGCACAGCATTCAAAGGTAAGAATCTTAATTAAATTGTCCTAAAGAAATGTTCTAAAACATCTCAATTGTTCCAGATTAAAATTATAAACTGACATTGGAGTTTATTTCTGCCTCAAACTTTATACTAGAAAAGAAAACAGTAACTACAATAATTCATCCATCCTCTTAGTAATTGTACTCTCTCATTCTTCGTATTGATTTATTCAAATAAGCTGCTGTCATTTTTCCTTCTAATATACACCTCACAGGCAATATATCTCTATCATACTCTTCCCACTAAATGTAATATATCTCTCATAAAAGAAATATATCTTCTGCCTGTTTTGAATAAATGTATTTTTAAGAGTTTGGAGGCCCAATATTTCTGTGGTAGTGGTGGTAACTGGAATGAAATGTTAATCTCATCAAAAAGAAAGAAACCATGAAGACCGAATCAGGTACTGAATTCATTTCTCTTGGTCATAATTATCAGGTTCAACTGGACACTCATCTCTCAGCCAATACTAGTGTTTTTGTTCTTAGGTTGTTAGGGAAATATTAAATATATTTCATGGGATTTAATTGTCCAAAGTCTTCCTGATGACTTGTCAATAAAGGTAAGGGAAGATAATTAGCACTGCTTCCCTCACCTAACTCCCTTAATGTTGGAAAACAATGTGAGTATTTAGCTGGTAAAAAAGAATCTGCTGAATAGATTGAATTCTCCTGAAGTAAAAGTAAAAGCATCTTTTTATATTTCGTTATTTCTAGATATATTCCCTGTAATACTCACTGCTTTTTTTTTTTTTAACCACACTTAGATGTAAATCAAATAGATGTGGTTTTGCTACTTGGCAGTTATCTTGAATGTATTTCTTAATCATTTATGTTACTTTTCCTATGGTGATTACATTTCTTAATCACAATTTGAATTATGATTACAATCACAATCATAATTCACAAATCTGAATTATGTTCAAATTTGAAATCAGTGTAGTTTAACATTACAAAGATTCTCAGTTTAGACAGACTAACTCTTTGGTTTGTTTATCTCTTGCTTCATATCAACAGCCCTTGGACTGATACGTGGTCACTGACCCAAAAAGAAGCAAAAGGAGTAAGAAGCTGGATGTGAGCAAAAGGTACTGACAAGGTAACGGGAAGAGGGCAATCCTGGTAGGGAGTCCAGGGCACCTTCAGCACTATTTCTAGAGCAGGCTTGGCCAGGATATCTAATGAAGTAGAAAGTGGTGGCATCTTTTTTTAATTGATGTATAGTTGATTTGGTTGGGGCATGGAATTGAATCACTCGGTGATGTTGAATAGTTTGCCTTGGAAATGAAGCAAGATCATTCTGTTATTTTTGAGACTGCACCCAAGTACTGCATTTCAGATTCTTTCATTGACTTGAGGGCTGCTCCATTTCTTCTATGGGATTTTTGCCCACAGTAGTAGATACGCTGATGGTCTGAATTAAATTTGCCCATTCCCATCCATTTTCAGTTCATTGATTCCTCAGATATTAATGTTCCATCTTGCTATCTCCTGCTTGACCACATCCAATTTACCTTGATTCATGGACCTAACATTCCAGGTTCCTATGCAATATTGTTCTATACCTTATAGAATTTGACTTTCAGCACCAGACACATCCCCAACTGAGTGTCATTTCTGCCTTGGCCCAGCCACTTCTTATTTCTGGCGCTATTAGTAACTACCCTTTGCTCGTACCCAGTAGCATATTGGACACTTTCCAACCTGAATTGGGGGCCTCATCTTCCAGCATCATACATTTTTACCTTTTCAAACAGTCCATGGAGTTCTTCAGGCAAGAATACTAGAGTGGGTTTCCATTTCCTTCTCCAGTGGACCACATTTCATCAGAACTCTTCACTATGATCCATCCATCTTGGGTGGCCCTGCATGGCATGGCTCATAGCTTCAAGTCTATGTCAGGAAGGCTTATAGCTTCTAGTCTATCCAAGTCTATCCCCTCCAATCACTGATGCTGAAGAAGCTGAAGTTGACTAGTTCTATGAAAACCTACAAACCTTATAGAACTAACATCAGAAAAAAATTTTAAAATGTCCTTTTCATCACAGGGGATTGAAATGCTAAAGTAAGAAGTAGGAAGTAGATACCTGAAATAACAGGCAAGTTTAGTCTTGGAGTACAAATGAAGCAGGGCAAAGGCTAAAAGAGTTTTGTCAAAAGAACACTCTGGTAATAACAAACACCCTTTCCAACAACCCAAGGGATGACTCTCCAGATTGACATAATCAGATGGTCAATACTGAACTCAGATTGATTATGTTCTTTGCAGACAAAGATGAAGCTCTATATCATCAATAAAAATAAGCATTGGAGCTGACTGTGTCTCAGATCATGAGTTCCTTATTGAAATGCTGCTGCTGCTGCTAAGTTGCTTCAATCACGTCTGGCTCTGTGCAACCCCAGAGATGGCAGCCCACCAGGCTCCCCCGTCCCTGGGATTCTCCAGGCAAGAACACTGGAGTGGGTTGCCATTTCCTTCTCCAATGCATGAAAGTGAAAAGTGAAAGTGAAGTCGCTCAGTCATGTCCGACTCTTAGCGACCCCATGGACTGCAGCCTACCAGGCTCCTCCGTCCATGGGATTTTCCAGGCAAGAGTACTGAATTGGGTTGCCATTGCCTTCTCCACCTTATTGAAATATTCAGGCTTAAATTGAAGAAAGTGGGGAAAACCACTAGGTCATTCAGATAAGACCCAAATCAAATTCCTTATACAATGCAGGTAATTCCTTATACAATGCAGGTGACAAATATGTTCAAGGGCTTACACCTGGTAGACAGGAGGCCTGAAGCACTGAGGACTGAGGCTTGTAACACCGTACAAGAGGCAGTGACCAAAACCAATTTTAGAAGGCAAAGTGGTTGTCTGAGGAAGATTTACAAACAGCTGAGGGAAAAAGAAAAATGAAAGGCAAAGGAGAAAGGGAAAGATATACTCCAATGAATGCAAAGTTCCAGAGAATAGCAAGGAAAGATAACAAGGCTTTCTTAAATGAACAGTGCAAAGAAATAGAGGAAGCAGAAAACAACAAAATTCTGTAAAGCAACTATCCTTCAATTGAAAAATAAGTTAAAATTTAAAAAAAAAGAAATAGAGGAAAATAATAGAATGGGAAAGACTAGAGATCTCTTTAAGAAAATTGGAGATATCAAGGGAACATTTTATGCAAGGATGGGTACGATGAAGGACAGAAATGGTAAGGACCTAACAGAAGTAGAGGAGATTAAGAAGAGGCAACAAGAATATGCAAAAGAACTATACAAGAAAAGTCTTAACTATCTGGATAACCACAATGGTATGGTCACACACCTAGAGCAGGACATCCTGGAGGGTGAAGTCAAGTGGGCCTTCGGAACCATTACTATAAACAGAGCTATTGGAAGTGATCGAATTCCCGCTGACCTATTTAAAATTCTAAAAGATGATGCTGTTAAAGTGTTGCACTCAATATGTTCAGCAAATTAAAAAAACTCAGCAGTGGCCGCAAGACTGGAAAAGGTCAGTTTTCATTCCAATCTCAAAGAATTGTACTATAGTACAATTGCGCTCATTTCACATACTAGCAAGGTTATGCTCAAAATCCTTCAAGCTAGGCTTCAGCAGTAAGTGAACCAAGAACTTCCAGATGTATAAGCTGGGCTTTTAAAGAGGCAAAGGAACCAGAGATCAAATGCTAACATTCAATGGAGAAAGCAAGGGAGTTTCAGAAAGACATCTACTTCTGCTTCATTATCTATGCTAAAGCCTTTGACTGTGTGGCTCACAACAAACTGAAAAATTCTTAAAGAGATGGGAGTACCAGATCATTTTACTTGTCTCCTGAGAAACCTATATGCTGGTCAAGAAGCAACAGTCAGATCTGGACATGGAACAAAACTGGGAACAGAGTAAGACAAGGCTATATATTGTCACTCTGTTTATTTAACTTACATGCAGAATAAATCATGTGAAATGCCGGGCTGGCTGCATCAGAAGCTGGGATCAGATTGCTGGGAGAAACATGAATAGCCTCAGATATGCAGATGATACCACACTATGGCAGAAATTGAAGAGGAACTAAAGAGCCTCTTGATGAGGATGAGAGAGGAGAGTGAAAAACCTGGCTTGAAACTCAAATAATCAAAAAACTAAGATTGTGGCATCTGTTCCTATCACTTCATGCAAATATTAATAGAAGAGGAAAAAGTGGAAGCAACAACATACTTTATTTTATTGGGCTCCAAAATCACTGCGGATGGTGACTGCAGCCAGGAAATGTAAAGACACCTGCTTCTTGGAAGAAAAGCTATGACAAACATAGACAGCATTTTAAAAACTAGAGACATCAATCAGCTAACAAAGACATCACTTAGCTGGAAAACTCAAAGCTGTGGTTTTTCCAGCTGTCATATATGGATATGAGAGGTGGACCATAAAGAAGGCTGAGCATCAAAGAACTGATGCTTTCAAACTGTGATGCTGAAGAAGACACTTGAGAGTCCCTTGGTCTGCTAGGAGTTCAAACTAGTCAGTTCTAAAGGAAATAAACCTTGGATATTCATTGGAAGAACTGATGCTGAAGCTGAAGCTCCAATACTTTAGCCACCTAGTGCAAAGAGCCTTTGGAAAATACTCTGATGCTGGGAAAGATTGAAGGCAAAATGAGAAGGGGCTGGCAGAGAATGCAATTGTTAAATACGTCCCTGACTCAACGGATATGAATTTGAGCAAACTCTGGGAGACAGTGGAGGACATATTGAATATAGGTCCTTGTACTATATAGTAGGATCTTGTTTTTATCTATTTTATATAAAGTAGTGTGTTTCTGGGGGCTTCCCTGGTAGCTCAGCAGGTTAAGAATCTGCCTGCAATGCAGGAGACCCCAGATCAATTCCTGGGTAGGGAAGTTCCCCTGGAGAAGGGATAGGCTGCTGACTCTAATATTCTTGGGCTTCCCTGGTGGCTTAGATGGTAAAGAATCTGCCTGCAATGCAGGAGACCTGGGTTTGATCCCTGGATAGGGAAGATCCCCTGGAGGAGGGCATGGCAACCAACTCCAGTATTCTTGCCTGAAGTATCCCCATGAACAGGGGACCCTGGCAAACTGGTCCATGAGATCACAAAGAATTGGACACAACTGAGCTACTAAGCACGCACAGCAGTGTGTATCTGTTGATCCCAAGTGCCCTTCCCCTTCCCCCTTTGATGACCATAAGTTTGTTTTCTATTTCTTTGGGTCTATTTCTGTTTTGTACATTTGTATCATTTTTTAGAGTCCACAGACATGTGATATTATATGGTATTTGTCTTTCTCATTCTGACTACTTCACTTAATATGATAATCTCTAGCTCCATCCATGTTGCTACAAATGACATTATTTCATTTTTTATGTCTTAGTTATATTCCCTTGTATGTAGGTACAACATCTTCTTTATCTAGTAATCTTTCAATAGACACTTAGGTTGCGTCTATGTTTTGGCTATTGTAAATAGAACTGCTATAAACACTGGGGTGCATGTATATTTTTGAATTAGAGTTTTCTCTGGATATATGCTTAAGAGTGGAATTGCTGGATCATATGGTAACTCCATTTCTAGTTTCTAAGGAAACCTCAATAGTGTTCTTCATAATGTCTGCAACAATTTGCATTCCCAACAAATGGTGCAACAGGGTTCCTTTTTCTCTGCATCCTCTCCAGCATTGTTTATTTGTAGACCTTTTAATTATGGCCATTCTCACTAGTATGAGATGATATCTCATCGTAGTTTTGATTTGCATCTCTCTAATAATTAATGATGTTGAACATCTTTTTATTGCCTCTTGGCCATCTGTATGTCTTTGGGGAATTATCTATTTAGGTCCTCTGCCCATTATTTGATTGGATTGTATATGTATTTATTCTTTTTGACATTGACACATATGAACTGTTTGTATAGTTTGGAAATTAAGCTCTTGTTGGCTGTATCATTTGCGAATATTTTCTTCTATTCAACAGGTTGTCTTTTCATTTTGTTTATGGTTTTCTTTTCTATTCAAAAGCTTGTAAGTTTAATTAACTTCAATTTGTTTATTTTTGCTTTTATTTTCATTTTTCTAGGAGATGGATCCAAAAAAATATTGTTGTGGTTTATGTCAAAGAGTGCTCTGCCTACAGTTTTCTATAAGAGTTTTATAGTATTCAGTCAACATTTAGGTCTTTAATCCATTTTGAGTTTATTTTTGCATATGGTGTTAGAGAATATCCTTATGTTTTTATTTTATATGTAACTGTCAAGTTTTCCCAGCACCACTTATTGAAGAGACTCTCTTTTCTCCATTATATATTCTTGCCTCCTTTGTCTGAGATTAATTGACTATAGGCATATGAGTTTATTTTCTTGGTTATCTTTCTTTGTCCATTGACTGATAGATCTGTTTTTGTGCCAATGCTTGTGTGCATGCTCAGTCACTTCAGTTGTGCCTGACTCTTTGCAATCCCATGGACTATAGCCTGCCAGGCTCCTCTGTCCACGGGATTCTCCAGGCAAGGCTACTGGAGAAGAGTGCCATGCCCTCCTCCAGGGGATCTTCTCAACCTAGGGATTGAACATACATCTTCTGGATCTCTTGCATTGTAGGCAGATTCTTTGCCACTGAGCCACCAGGGAAGCCCTTTTGTGCCAGCACCACACTAATTTGATTCATGTAGTTTCATAGCATTGTCTGAGTCTGGGAAGATTATATCTACAGCTTTGTTCTTTACCATCAGGATTGCTTTGGCACTTCTGGGTCTTTTGTGGTTCTATGTAAATTTTGGGATTATTTGTTCTAGTTCTATGAAAAGTATCACGAGTAATTTGAGAGGAATCACATTAAAACTGTAGATTGCTCTGGGTAGAATTATGACATCTCATAGTAATCCATCTAGGAATTAAAAAGTTGGAAGCAGAAGCATGAAAAAAGTCATGATCACAGATGTGTATGTTGGTACTGAAGTGTTTATGATCAGGGTTAGGTGCGAGATCTAAGATCCTGGGAATAAAAGCTGAATAGAGATTGATATAGGGTTCATATGGATAAGTTATACATTTGCTGAATTTATGGGCATAAGTATGGGAGATTCAGGAAGCTTCATAGGCCTCTTATCCTAATTCATCAGAGGGCAGGCAGAATGAAAAATCACAATCACAGAAAGCTGAACAAACTGATTACATGGACAACCGACTTGTCTAACAAAATGAAACTATGAGCCATGCTGTGTGGGGCCACCCAAGATGAACGGGTCATGGTGAAGAGTTCTGACAAAACGTGGTCCACTGATGATGGGAATGGCAAACCACTTCAGTATTCTTGCCTTGAGAACCCCATGAACAGTATGAAAATGCAAAAAGTTATGACACTGAAAGATGAACTCCCCCACTTGGTAGGTGCTGAATATGCTACTGGATAAGAGTGGAGAAATAGCTCAGGAAAGAATGACGAGGCTGAGCCAATGCAAAAACAACACCCAGTTGTGAATGTGACTGGTGATGGAAGTAAATTCTGATTCTGTAAAGAACAACATTGCATAGGAACCTGGAATGTTAGGTCCATGAATCAAGGTAACTTGGAAGTGGTCAAGCAGGACATGGCAAGAGTGAACATCGACATTTTAGAAATCAATGAACTAAAATGGACCAGAATGGGTGAATTGAATTCAGATGACCATTATATCTAATGCTATGGGCAAGAATCCCTTAGAAGAAATGGAGTAGCCACCATAGTCAACAAAAGAGTCCAAAATGCAGTTCTTGAGTGCAATCTCAAAAATAACAGGATGATCTCTGTTTGTTTCCAAGGCAAACCATTCAGTATCACAGGAATCCAAGTCTATGCCCCAACCACTAACACCAAAGAAGCTGAAGTTGAACAGTTCTGTGAAGACCTATAAGACCTTCTAGAACACCAAAAAAAAAAAAAAAAAAAAAGCCTTTTCCTTCATAGGGGACTGGAATAAAAAAGCAGGAAGTTAAGAGATATCTGGAGTAACAGGCATGTTTGGCCTTGGACTACAAAATGAAGCAGGGCAAAAGATAACAGTTTTGTCAAGTGAGTGCGCTTCCAACAACACAAGAAAATGCTCTACACATGGAAATCAAGACTGAAATCAGATTGATTATATTCTTTGTAGCTGAAAATGGAGAAGCTCTATACAGTCAGCAAAAACAAGACTGGCAGCTGACTATGCCTCAGATCATGAACTCCTTATTGCCAAATTCAGACTTCATTGAAGAAAGTAGGGAAAACCAATAGACCATTCATGTATGACCTAAATCAAATCCCTTACAATTATACAGTGGAAGTGACAAAGAGATTCAAGGGATTAGATTTGATAGAGTACCTGAAGAACAATGGACAGAGGTTCATGACATTGTATAGGAGGCAGTGATCAAGACCATCCCCAAGAAAAAGAAATGCAAAAAGGCAAAATGGTTGTATGAGGAGGCCTTACAAATAGCTGAGGAAAGAAGAGAAGCAAAAGCCAAAGGAGAAAAGGAAAGATACCCATCTGAATGCATGGTTCCAAAGAACAGCAAGGAGAGATAAGAAAGCCTTCCTCCATGATCAATGCAAAGAAATAGAGGAAAACGATACAATGGAAATGACTAGAGATCTCTTCAAGAAAATGAGAGGTACCAAGGGAACACTTCATGCAAATATGGGCACAATAAAGGACAGAAATTGTATGGACCTAACTGAATCAGAAGATATTAAGAAGAGGTGACAAAAATACACAGAAGAAATATACAAAAAAGATCATCATGACCAGATAAGCATGATGGTGTGACCACTCACCTAGAGCCAGCCATCCTGGAGTGAAGTCAAGTGGGCCTTGGGAGTATCCCTGTGAACAAAGCTAGTGGAGGTGATGGAATTCCAGCTGAGCTATTTCAAGTCCTAAAAGGTGATGCTATTAAGGTACTTGACCCAATATGCCAGCAAATTTGCAAACTTAACAGTGGCCACAGGACTGGAAAAGGTCAACTTTCATTCCAATCCCAAAGATAGACAATGCCAAAGAATAGTCAAACTTCTACACAATTGTATTCATCTCATACACTAGTAAAGTAATGCTCAAAATTCTCCAAGACAGGCTTCAACAGTATGTGAATTGTGAACTTGCTGATGTTCAAGCTGAATGTAGAAAAGGCAGAGGAACCAGAAATCAAATTGCCAACATGTGTTGGGTCACTGTAAAAGCAAGAGTTCCAGGAAAACATCTGATTCTGCTTCTGCTTCATTGACTATGCTAAATCCTTTGACTGTGTGGATCACAACAAACTGTGGAAAATTCTTCAACAGATGGGAATCACAGACCACCTTACCTGCCTCCTGAGAAATCTGTATGCAGGTCAAGAAGCAACAGTTAGAACCAGACATGGAACAATCGGCTGGTTCAAAATTGGGAAAGGAGCATGTTAAGGTTGTATATTGTCAACCCGCTTATGAATTTACATGCAGAGTACAACGTGCAAATGCCAGGCTGGATAAAACACAAGCTGGAATCAAGACAGCCAGGAGAAATGTCAATAACCTCAGACATGCAGATGATACTACCCTTATGGCAGAAAGTGAAGAGGAACTGAAGAGTCTCTTGATGAAAGTGAAAGAGGAGAGTGAAAAAGCTGGCTTAACACTCAATATTCAAAAACTAAGATCATGGCATCCAGTCCCATCATTTAATGGCAAAATGAATGGAAAACAATGAAAGCCATGACAGACTTTATTTTGGGGGGCTGCAAAGTTATTGCTGCAAAATCACTGAGATGTTGACAGCAGCCCTGAAGTTGAAAGACACTTGCTCCTTGGAAGAAAGGCTATACAGCATATTAAAAAGCAGAGGCATTATTTTTTCAGCGTTCCATCTAGTCAAAGTTACGGTTTTTCCAGCGGTCATGCATGAATGTGAGAGTTGGACCATAAAGAAAGCTGAGCACCAATGAACTGATGCTTTCGAACTGTGGTGCTGGAGAAGACTTTTGAGAGTCCCTTGGACTGTAAGGAGATCCAACCAGTCAATCCTAAAGGAAATCAGTCCTGAATGTTCATTGGAAGGACTGATGAATATTCAGTACTTATGAAACTGAAGCGCCAATACTTTCACCAACTGATGCAAAGAAGTGACTCACTGGAAAAGATCCTGATGCTGGGAAAGATTGAAGGCAGGAGGAGAAGGGGACAACAGAGGATGAGATGGTTGGATGGCATCACCGACTCGATGAACATGAGTTTGAGCAAGCTCCAGGAGTTGATGATGGTCAGGGAGGCCTGGCGTGCTGCAGTCCATGGAGTTACAAACAGTTGGACACTACCAAGCGACTGAACTGAACTGAACTGATAGGAGACTCACCCATACATCCACTATCACTTTCCTTTTCACAATGACATTAATTACATTAATACATATTATTCCCTTTGCTTTGTACAAAATTAATATTAAAACCACTCATATGAATATACTTTGCTGTGTTTTGGAGCTAATAATCACTCTGGTCCTTGAGTTATTTTTTTAAATGTCTTTTTGAGAAATTTGTGAATTCTTACTTTCAGGTGAAAATGCCTCAGATATTGTTTCCTTTTAAAAAATCAGATAACAAAACATAGCTATAAAAATTTGGTTTTTTTGGTTACTAAACTATTTTTTCTCAATTGTAGTAGGGATCTAGTGGAATTTCAATAGATTCTAACCTGCTTTAACTTAATATTGTAAGTGGTGAGTTGTACATAAGAACTACTAAATAGGTATGATAAATGTTTAAGCAGAACAAAACCTTCACTTTCTATAGAATTTCTCATGGAAGAAGCATAGGAGGCCTTGTTCAGAGTTCAGATATTTGAGGTTAACTCTACAACATATTCTAACAAACAGCATGGTATGGCCTAAATTTATTTTGATTTTTTTTAATTTTAGACTTTTTACTTTGTATTGAGGTATACCCGATTAATAAACAATGTTGTAATAGATTCCAGTGAACAGTGAAGGGACCCAGCTATACATGTACTTGTATCCATTCTCCCCAAACTCCCCTCCCATCCAGGCTGTTATATAACATACAGCAGATTTGCATGTGCTATATACAATATGTCCTTATAGGTTATCCATTTTAAATATAGCAGTGAATACATGTCCCTCCCAAACTCCCTAACTGTCCTTCCTTCCATCCTTTCCCCCAGCAACCATAAGTTAATTCTTGAAGTCTGTGGGTCTGTTTCTGTTTTGTACATAAGTTCATTTGTACCATTTCTTTTTAGATTCCACATATAAAGTATGTCATAGGAGATTTTTCCTTCTATGACTTACTTCACTAAGTATGATACTCTCTAGAGCCATCCATATTGCAGCAAATGTCATTATTTCTTTCTTTTTAATGACTGAGTAATATTCCATTTCATACATGTACCATATTTTCTTTATTCATTCCTCTATTGATGGACATTTAGGTTGCTTCCATGTCTTGACTATTGTAAACACCACTGAAACGAATATTAGAGTGCATGCATCATTTTGGTTCATGCTTTTCTTCAGACATATGCTCAGGAATGAGTTTGCATGGTCATATGGTAGCTCTGGGCTTCTCTGGTGACTGAGACGGTAAGGAATCCTCCTGCAATGCAGGAGCACTGGGTTTGATTTCTGGGTGGGGAAGACCTCCTGAAGAAGGAGATGGCTGCCTACACGAGTACTCTTGCCTGAAGAATTCCATGGGCAGAAGATCCTGCCGAGCTACAGTCCATGGGATTGCAAAGAGTCAGATGTGACTGGGTGACTAACACACACACACACACACACACACACACACACACACACACGGTAGCTCTATTTTTTGTATTTTAAGAACTGCCATATTGGCTGTACCAGTTTACATTCCCACCAACAGGTTAGGATTCCCTTCCCTCCACACCCTCTTCAGCATTTATCATTTGTGCATTTTTTGCCGGTAGCCATTCTGGCTTGTATGAGGTGATAATCTCAGTATAGTCTTGACTTGCATTTATATAATAATTAGTGATGCTGATCATCTTTTCATGTGCCTTTTGGCCATCTGTATGTCTTCTTTCAGTTCAGTTCAGTTCAGTCACTCAGTCATGTCCAACTCTTTGCGACCCCATGAACTGCAACACGCCAGGCCTCCCTGTCCATAACGAACTCTCAGAGGCCACCCAAACCCACGTCCATTGAGTCGGTGATGCCATCCGACCATCTCATCCTCTGTCGTCCCCTTCTCCTCCTGACTTCAATCTTTCCCAGCATCAGGGTCTTTTCCAATGAGTCAGCTCTTTGCATTGGGTGTCCAAAGTATTGGGGTTTCAGCTTCAGCATTAGTCCTTCCAATGAACACCCAGGACTGATCTTTAGGATGGACTGGTTGGATCTCCTCACAGTCCTAGTGACTCTCAAGAGTCTTCTCCAACACCACAGTTCAAAAGCATCAATTCTTCTGCACTCAGCTTTCTTTATAGTCCAACTCTCACATCCATACATGACCACTGGAAAAATCATAACCTTGACTAGATGGAGAGAAATGTTTATTTAGTCTTCTGCCTATTTTTTGAGTGGTTGTAGGATTTGATGCTAAGTGTCATGAGCTGTTTGTAAATTTTGGAGACTAATCCCTTATCAGTCACATCATCTGCAAATATTTTTCTCCCAGTCTATGGGTTGTTTTTGCTAATTTTTTTTTCTTTGCTTTAAAAAAGCTTTTGAGTTTAAATAGGTCCCATTTGTTTATTTTTGTTTTAATTTCCATCATTCTGGCAGATGGATTGAAAAAGATATTGCTGTGACTTATGTAAGAGAGTGTTCTGCTTATGTTTTCCTCTAGTTTTATAGTGCTCAGTCTCACATTTAAGCCTTTAATCCATTTTGAGCTTATTTTTGTATATCGAGTTAAAGAATTATCTAATTTCATTTTTCTACATGTAGCTGTCCATTTTTCCCAGCACCATCTGTTAAAGAGACTGTCTTTCCAGCATTGTGGAGTCTTGCCTCTTTTGTCATAGCTTAATTGACCATAGGTACATGGGCTTATTTTTTCACTTTCTTTCCTGTTCCATTGATCTATATTTCTACTTCTGTACCACCACAATACTGTTTTGGTGACTATCACTCTAAGGTACAGTTTGAAGTCAGGGAGCCTAATTCCTCTAGTTCAATTTTTCTTTCTCAAGATGCTTTAGCTAGTCAGGGTCTTTACTGTCTCCATAAAAATTTTGAGATTTTTGTTTGTTTGTTTGTTTTAGTTCTGTAGAAAATGCCATTGATAATTTTATAGGAGTTGCCTTGAATCTGTAGATTACCTTGGGTAGGATAGACATTTTTACCATAATTTGATTCCTCCAATCCACGAACATAGTGTATCTTTCTATCTGTTATGTCTTCTTTGATATCTTTCATCAGCATCTTATAGTTCTCAGAGTATAGGTCTTTTGTCTCCTTAGGTAGGCTTATTCCTATTTTTTATTCTATATTTTGATGCAATGGTAAATGGAATTGTTTCTTAAATTTTCCTTTCTGATCTTTCATAGTTAGCGTATAGAAATGCAATAGGTTTCTGTGTATTAATTTTGTGAACTGCAAATTTGCCAAATTCATTGATGAGTTTTAGTAATTTTCTGGTAGCATCTTTAGGATATTCTATGTATAGTGTCATGTCATCTGCAAACAGTGACAGTTTAACTTCCTCTTTTCCAATTTGGATTCCCTTTATTTCTTTCTCTTCTCTAACTGCTGTAAGTAGGACTTCCAAAACTATGTTAAATAAAAATGGTGGTGTCTTGTTCCTGAGGTAAAAGGAACAGTTTTTCACCATTGAGGATGATGCTAGCTGTAGTTTTTTCATATATGACCTTTATTATGTTGAGGTATGTTCCCTCTATGCTCCCTTTCTACAAAGTTTTTATGAAAAATATTTGCTCAATTTTGTCAAAAGTTTTTTTGCATATATCGAGATGACCATACAGTTCTTATTCTTCATTTTGTTGATGTGATTTATCACACTGATTGATTTGCCGATGTTGAAGAATCCTTGCATTCCTGGGCTGAATCCTACTTGATCACAATATATTATCTTCTAGTGTATTTCTGGATATGGATTGCTAGTATTTTGTTGAGAATTTTTGCATCTATGTTCATCAGTGATATTGCCCTATAGTTTTCTCTTTTTTTATATATATTTGTCTGGGTTTGGTATCAGGGTGATGGTGGCCTCATTAAATGAGTTTGGAAGTTTTCCTTCCTCTAAAAATTTTTGAAACAGTTTCAGAAGGATAGGTGTTAACTCTTCTCTAAATGTTTGATAGAACTGACCTGTGAAGTCATCAGGTCCTGGAATTTTGTTGGGAGGTTTTAAATCACAATTTCCATTTCAGTGCTTCTCATTGGTCTATTCATATTTTCTATTTATTCCTGATTCAGTCTTGGGAGACTGTACCTTTCAAAGAGTTTGTCCATTTCTTCTAGGCTGTCCAATTTATTGGCATACAGTTGCTCATAGTAGTCTCATGATTCTTGGCATTTCTGTGGAGTCAGTAGTGGTGAATCCTTTTTCCATTCTAATTGTATTGATCTGAGTCTTCTCCCTTTTTATCTTGATGAGTCTGGCTAAAGGTTTATCAATTTTGCTTATCTTTCCAAAGAGCCAGCTTTTTGTTTCATTAATCTTTGTGATTGTTTTCATTGTCTCCCATTTATTTCTGCTCTAATCTTAAAGATTTCTTTCCTTCTACTAATTTTAGATTTTGTATGTTCTTTCTCTAGTTGTTTTAGATGTAAGGTTAGGTTGTTTATTTGAGGTTTTTCTTGTTTCTTCAAGTCAGCTTGTATTGCTATAACCTTTCCTCTTAGTACTGTTCTTGCGATATCTGATAGGTTTGGACCGTTGTGTTTTCATTTTCATATGTCTCTAAGTATTCTGTTTTATTTTCTCTTTGATTTCTTCTGTGATCCATTAATTGTTTAGTAGCATATTGTTTGCTGCCGTGTGTTTGGGCTTTTTAAGGCCTTTTTTTTGTAGTTTATCTTTAATCTCATAGCTATGTAGTCATAAAAGATTCTTGATATAATTTCAAGCATCTTTTCTTTAAATTCTCTTAAATTTCCCGTGGCTCGCCTTGTGGCCCAGCATGCGGTCAATCCTGGAGAATATTCCATGCACACTTGAAAAGGATGTGTAGTCTGCTCTTTTTTGATGGAGTGTTGTATAAATATAAATTAAGTCCAACTTCTCTGAAGTGACATTTCAGGCCTGTGTTTCCTTATTAATTTTCTGTACAGATGATCTGTCCATTGATAAACATGGCTATTAAAGTCCCCCATTTTTATTGTGCTGCCATCAGTTTCTCCCTCTATGGTTGTTAATATTTACCTTACATGTTGAGGTGCTCCTGTATTGGGTCCATATATATTTATAACTGTTATATCTTCCTCTTATATTGAACATTTTATCATTATGTAGTGTTCTTCTTTGTCTCTTTTAGCAAGCAGTCTTTATGTTAAAGTCTATTTTGCCTGATATGAGTATTGTTACTCCAGCTTTCTTTTGATTTCTATTTGTGTGGAATACCTTCTCCCATCTCCTTACTTTCAGTCTGTAAGTGTCCCTAAGTCTGAGGTGGGTCTCTTCTAGACAGCATATATATGGGTCTCATTTTTGTATCCACTCAGTTAGTCTATGTTTTTTGGTTGGTACATTTAATCTATTTACATTTAAGGTAATTATCAATATGTATGATCTTATTACCATTTTCTTAATTGTTTGCGGTTTATTTTTTGTAGGTTTTTTCCTTCTTGTTTCTCCTGCCTAGAGAAGTTCCTCTAGCATTTGTTGTAAAGCTGGTTCAATGGTGCCAAATTCTCTTAACTTTTGTCTGCCCATAAAAATTTTGATTTCTCCAGCAAATATTGATGATAGTCCTGCTGGGTAGATTGTTCTTGGTTGCAAGTTTCTCTCTTTCATGACTTTGAATATGTTGTGCCATTTCTTCTGGCCTGTAGAGAGTTTCTATTGAGAAATCAGTTGATAGCCTGATGAAATCTCCCTTGTATGCTATTTGTCATTTTCCTTGTTGTTTTTAATATTTTATCTTCATCTTTAATTTTTGTTGGTTTGATTACTATGTGTCTTGGTGTATTCTTTCTTGGTTTTATTCTGCCTGGGAGACTCTGTGCTTCCTGAATTTGGTTGACTATTTCCTTTCTCATGAGGGAAATTCTCACCTATTATCTCTTCAAGTATTTTCTTGGATTCTTTCTCTCTCTTCTCCTTTGGGACCCCTATAATAATGTGAATGTTGGTGCACTTAATGTTGTCCCAGATGTCTCTTAGACTGTCTTCATTTCTTTTCATTTTTTCCTATATTTTGTTTTGCAGCAGTGATTTCCACCTTTCTGTCTTCCAGGTGACTTATCTGTTCTTCTGCCTCAGTTATTCTGCTTATTGATTTATTCTAGTGTATTCCTCATCTCTGTTTGTTCATTCTTTAGTTCTTCTAGGTCTTTGGTAAACATTTCTTGCATCTGCTCCATTCTTTTTCTGAGATCTTGGATCACCTTCACTATCACTATTCTGAATTCTTTTTCTGGAAGTTTGCCTATTGCCATTCATTTAGTTGTTTACCTGGGGATTTATCTTGTTCCTTCATGTGGTACATAATCCTGTACTTTTTCATTTTGTTTAGCTTTCTGTGATTGTGGTTTCTGTCCTGGAGTCATGTTGTTCTTGTTTTTATTTTTTTTTTTTTGTCCCAGAGTTTGTAATATTCTGTTTTTCCTTTTCTTGATTTTTAGAAGGCCTGTCTGAAGTAATAAATAATAATTTATTTATTATTTAATAAACCTAAGTGAACGCTGGGATGGCTTGGAACCACTCTGGTCTCTCTCTGGGGAGTTCTGAGGGCCTTGGAAAATGGCAGCAGAATCTCTAGCACCCAGCCAGACATGCCAGCTGAGCATGCTTGGGTTCATACCCTCTTGCCCTGACACCCAGGCCCACTGCCAGAAGTCCAATCCAGGGCCCCAGACTCTGACACAGAGAGGAGCAGAGGAGGATGGAAGGGGTCCAAGTTGGGGCCAGGCAGCACTGAAGCTGTGTCAACTAGTATTTTGATATTTTTTAATATTTGAAAGTCTATTAATAATATTTGTCAAGAGAATGGAATGTGCTTTTATATGTCTTTGTAAATCTGCAGTGGAAAAAGCCAACATAATATTGGGCAAGAATATTAAATTAAGAATCCTAATAGATTCTGGATTTTTATAAGACTGCAATTGCCAGTGATAAGAAAGTCCATAGGTGAGAGCGCAAGATGAAAGAGGCCTTGGTCACAGCTGCTGACTTGTAGAGAGAAAGAAAAAGTAAGATAGGAGACCACTCCATTAGAATCCTGGAGATCATCTGAAAACTTAGCAACCTTTCCTTACCAGTGAGTGCAGGGTAAGGCAAAAATAAAGGAATGAAGACAAAAATATACCACTCTTTAAAAGTTTAGCTAAGAGAAGACTGAAAAGTCAGAAATTGAAAGAAAATAAAGGTAATTGGAGGTTGTGTTTTGTTTCACTTTGTATTGTCTGAGAATGCACTGGCATTGTGATCATGGCCTATGATACAATGGGAGCTGCAATAAAGAAAATAGTCTGAACATGTTTGTAAAAGTGAAAATGTGTTTAAATGAAGTCTTTCTAATTAATGTTTTAATTATATTCAAAAATACTTACAGTATGAAACATGTAGAATTGTGAGATGAGTGTGATTACATCTCAACGTTTAATGTCACATAAAATCGAGAATATTTTCAATAGCACTTAAATCTTCAAAGCTAACTCCATTATTCAAACTGACTTCAATGGCTCATAACACAATGCTTGATTATTTTCTCTGCTTTCACCCAGGATATGTAAGAATATTAAATAAAATCAAGCATAAACTATCTTTATGAAAGGAAACTTCATCTGGCCTACAATAGTGTCATATTAGATTGGTTAACAACCACTGTATAGCTTAAATATAAACTCTGGATTTGGGTGATTGAAAAAGAATAACTTGCTGGACTAGCCTCTAAGAGACTAGAATTTTTTACACTGCTGACTTAACAAATGGGTGAACTAAAAACCAATTACAGTTTGAAAACATCCTCAGTCTTTGGATGAAGCATATGCCAAGAGTGTTTATGTCAATAATTGTTAACGTTAAGTTAAAACTTGTCTCAAGTTAATCAGGGAGGCTATTTTATCACTGTGATCTTTAATTGCCAAATTTCTCAAAGTTCAATATTATATGTGTTAGATTAAATGATTATCTTCCATTAATTATTAAGTACTTACCATTTTATAAGCATTTAGTAGCCACTATCTTGTAACATAATTTTCACTGGTGGCACTGGATTATGTCACTAGGTAAATTATTTTCCCTGATCATAATTCTATTACTATTCTGTTTTCAAAATCAGGTATTAAAGCAACAAAAACAAAATTTCATAGAGTTCAGGAATTCTATTATTATAAATATTTGAGTCAATCCAAATAGGAATTCTGAGAATAATAAATGTGAAAAATTAAAAGCTGATCATAAAAATAGATAATGTAGTCAATGATATTGGAAAGACTCAGTAGCCAAGATTAATAAAAATAAACTGTCTACTTAATTTTTTACATCAAAATAAATTCCAGTTGGATGAAAACTTTTAAGGTAAAAAGTTTGGTTTTAGCTCCAATATGTAAAGAGCTTTTTAATGTAAATTTTAATGTAGATTTTAATGTAAATTTTTATGTAAATTTTATGTAGAGTTGCTGTTTTTATCCTTACATCAAGAAAGTTGAACAAAACGAAAATTGACAACTTTCTACTTACCAGATGACTGAAGTCACAGGGCAGACCGACACGCCAGATACATCTACATAAAGAAACCCAGGTCTGGCTACCTGGAGCAGAATCCTTTTGAGTTATAACCTGGTATGAGCAAATAATGGAGTAGGAAATGGCAACCCACTCCAGGATTCTAGCCAGGAGAATCCCGTGGACAAAGGAGGCTGCTGGGCTACAGTCCATGAGGTTGCAAAGAGTCTGACACAACTGAAGTGACTGAGCATGCAGAGAAGCAAAAATAAATGGTAATTTTGTTTAATTGTGGAGACTCAGTCTGGACTTGGGTAACAAAATCTCCTTGGGTTCTTAGTGGAGCCCTCATACAGTTTTCACTTTGAAGATCTGAGAACATTCCCTCGTAGCCCTGACAGGAGACATATCACATAATGTAATAGGATCCCAGGACATTTTCTACCCAGCTCTCAAGAGTATGGCCTGTGGTAGAGGAAGGAATGAAAATACTTTACCTAAGCTCAATTCCGAGGCCATATCTCAGCTGGGAGAAGGAAATTTTACCCACCTCCAGTCCTTGGGTTTCCCTTGTGGCTCAGCTGCTAAATAAACCACCTGCAATGTGGAGACCTGGGTTCCATTGCTTGGTTGGGAAGATCTGGAGAAGGGAAAGGCTATCCACTTCAGTATTCTGGCCTGGAGAATTCTATGGACTGTATAGTCCATGGGGTCACAAAGAGTTTGACAGGACTCAACAACTTTCACTTTCTTTCCAGCCCCTTAGGCTTTCCTATCTTACCTGAGGGGGGAAGAGGAAACACTTTTCAACAGGGACTAGGAATTCAAGAAAATAGATTGGGAATGTTGCCAGGAAAGTCAGCAAGGAGTAAAAGCTGTTTGAATGGAAGAAGCAGGGGCTGGGTTGGGGGTTGGGGATCATTTTGAAGTCTACAGTGCAGAGACACAGGTCCCACTAAATGGCTTAGACTTATTTAGAAGATTATAGAATGTTCCTCCTCCCCAAACCAACCACCCCACCAACTGGGACCCATGATAATAATGGATTACAGTTGAAAAGCTGTGGTGTTGGAGAAGACTCTTGTGAGTCCCTTGGGCTGCAAGGAGATCAAGCCAGTCCTGAATTTCATTGGAAGGACTGATGCTGAAGCTGAAGCTCCAATACTTTGGCCACTTGATGAGAAGAGCCGACTCATTAGAAAAGACTCTGATGCTGGGAAAGATTGAAGACAGGAGGAGAAGGGGATGACAGAAGACAGGATGGTTGGATGGCATCACTGACTCAATGGACAAGAGTTTGAGCAACCTCCCAGAGATGGTGAAAGACAGAGAAGCCTGGTGTGCTGCAGTCCATGGGGTCACGAAGAGTCAGACACAAGAGTTCACTGAACAACAACAACAGTTGAAAGAATAGCAAGATGTAGGTTCTCTGAGGAAGAATTCTTAGATAATTTCACAATATACAGTACAGAGCGTAGACAACAATGAAAGCTGTAGAGAAATTTGATGCCTCAGACACTCATAGCTAATATGGGCTATATCCTAGTAAGATTAATATAATGCTTAAGCTAAAATGCTGTTTATTGGGATTTCTTTTATCTGATATAACATGTTTGGCTTTCAGAAATCAAAATTACATGCTTCGAGAAAAGGCAATAAAAAAACATACTGTGAGGAGATAAAGCAAGCATCAGAATCATACTCAGTTATGACACAGATTTTGTAATTATCACCCAAGAAATTTAAAATAACCAAGAATAACATGTTAAGAGATCTATTGAAAAGGAATTCATCTCTTTATTTTTTTTTAATTTCTAATGAATTCTTTTTTTCATTTATTCTTCTAACATATTCTTTTGATTCTTTCTTAGAATTGCTGTATCCCCTTACATGATCAATCTGTCCTTGTATGCTGTCTTCCTTTTCATTTGTTTGTTTTCATTTGAATCAAAAGAATATGTTAGAAGAATAAATGAAAAAGAGTATTCATTAGAAATTTTAAAAAAGTAGTGATGGTAACAGAAAATGAATAACTTTTACTTTACTGGCCCTTAAAGATTCAAATGAAAACAATAACAAAAAACAACAAAAACTGAAAACACAATAGCACCTAGAAGATCTGTGGGATAAATTAAAAGATACATTTGCAATTGGAATATCAAAGTAGAACAAACAATGAACAGAACAGAAAACATATTTGAAGTCACAATGGCAGAGAATTCGCTAAAATTACAGACGCCATATCATAGGTCCAGGAACTTCAATGAACAGCAACTAGGATAAATACCAACAATGACACACCAAATAATATATTCAAACTGCAGTAAACCAAAGAAAAGGAAAAATTCGTAAAGGCGTTTATGGGATGGAAAAGTATCTTACATATAGTGGAATGAATATAAGGAGAGCATGCTTTTCATTGAAAACAATACAAGACAGAAGACAGAGGAGCAGCACTTTAAAATGATTGAAAAATTGAAAAATAAAATTGTCAAATTATGATTCTTTTTTATTGGAGTATAGTTGATTAACAATTGTGAGTTTCAAGGGTACAACATAGTTGATTCAGTTACACACACAAGTATCTATTCTTTTTCAAATTCTCTTCCCACTTAGAATTATTATGGAATATTGAACAGAGTTCCCTGTGCTATACAGTAGGTCCTTGTTGACAACCTAAATGTCCATTGACAGATGAATGGACAAATTAGGATTCTGTATCAACAAATATGTTTAAAACTGAAAATGAAATGATGACATATTAAGTAATTCAAATCTGACATTAAATTATCACCAGTAGACTCAAATTTTATGAAAGAAGTCCATCAGATGGAAAAAATGTATATACCAGTTGAAAATCTGTATCCGGGTAAAGAGAGGAAGAAGACTGGAAATGATTTACATTTGGAGAAAATGTCATCTGTTTACATTGTAAAAGCTACAAGGTAAACTGTGAAGACAATGAGTGATCCCCATATGTGTTATGTCACAATTTTTATTCAATGGCTTTCAGATAGAGGCCACATTATAATGTGCCTGATTTTTCTGTTGCCTGATTTTTTTCTGGTATATCAACCATTCTTTTCTGGGTTTTATTCTTACTGTTTTTCATTTGTCACTGCTTTAGCTAAAATATGTTGTAGTAATTCTGTCCCTCCCACCCCCAAAATTTGTTGTAGTTTATTATTATTTCTTTTATTTGTTTAGTGATTGATTGTATTATTTAATATTAATCTATTCTGCTTTCCAATGTTCTTGAGAGCCACAGCCTTGTTTATGCCCAAGTTTACCTGGAGTGACAGTGGCTTTAGCTTGATTCTCTTCAACCATTTCTTTCCTTAACCACAGCTGGCTCTTAAATTCCATTAATTGCTGATCTCTGTTGTTATGAATAGTATCTTGAGGCATAAATAACTCAAAACAGTATATTCATCAATAACAGACTCCTTTGAAAGAATCTTTCTTTAGGTTAGTGTTGAGATGTGCTTGAACCCCAATAAAGCTCTTCCCCTCTGTCTCTTTCCCAGGTTTTCACAGGGCAACTAACCAGCCTATAGTTGCTTATATGGAAATGACTCTGCCAATCTTTTCCTTTTTGTCTTTTACTACAGATTCCACTGATTTTTTTCTTTTTTGGTTGGTTGGTGGGTTGGTTTGGTTTGCTTTTCCTTGTTTGTTTTGGCTGCACTGGGTCTTCATCGCAGTGCACAGGTTCTCTAGCAGCAACAAGCAAGGGGGTTGCTCTCTCGCTGCTGAAGGCAGACTTCTCGTTGTGGCGGCTTCTCTTCTTGTGGAGCATGGGCTCCAGGCCACGTGAGTTTCAGTAGCTGTGGCTTGCAGGCTGTAGAGTGTGGGCTCAGTAGTTGTGGCACATGGGCTCAGTTGCCCCATGGCATGTGGGATCTTAGTTCCCAGACCAGAGGTCAAGCCCATGTCCCCTTCAAATAAAGCATTCTGTTGGAGTAAGAAGAACAATCTGTTGTATACCTCATATCGTGCTTTTGCTCCCAAGAAAAATGTCTGAGCTTTGGATATGCAGTGGGGCTTGGGTATGATGGTGCACTTCTCACTGGATGACATCACTGCTTTGGTAGTGAAGTGCTCAGCGGACAGAAAACAATAGTCTTAGATCTTCTATGCTTGCCTCTGCTGGCATGGAAGCACTGCTAAAGGAAAGATGCTCAGCTCCATGCCCAAGGCAGACTTTCTGTCCCACAGGTGAGGGCTGAGTGAAAGATGAGATTCTACAGTAATCAGCTACACTCACCTAGAACTTAGCCTCAGCAACACATCCTGAAGGCAGGATGAGAAATGCTGCCATCCTACCCAATCCAGTAAGAGAGTTCTCCATCTGGGCATTGACAGGACAAGGAGCCCTGTGTATTTCTGAGTCTGGACTGAGATTTTCTTCTAGCTGAACTGGAAATGTGAGTGGAAGAAATAGGTCTTAGCTCAAAAACTGAAAATTCTCTGTTCTTGCCAAATGTTGGTAAAATATATTGAGGAAGTGTTCCTTCATTTGCTCAACAGGCAAATGATATTGTGGGTGTCATTCAAAACCACCACAATAAAGCGAATATTGCAATAGAGCGAGTCATACAAACTTTTTAGTTTCCTAGTGCATGGGTTCCTAGTACATGATGTATGTTATGCTTACACTATACTATAGTGAAGTGAAGTGGCTCACTCGTGTCCGACTCTTTGCAACCCCATGGACTGTAGCCTCCCAGGCGCCTCTGTCCATGGGATTTTCCAGGCAAGAATACTGGAGTGGATTGCCATTTCCTTCTCCAGGGGATCTTCCCAACCCAGGGGTCGAACCCAGGTCTCCTGCACTGCAAGCAGACGCTTTACCGACTGAGCCACCAGGGAAGTCACTATACTATACTATAGCCTAACAAATATACAATCGCATCATATCTTTTAAAAGTATACACATCTTAATTTTAAAATACTTCGTTACTAAAAATTACTAGCAATTGTATGAGCTTTTAGCAAGTCATAATACTAACATCAAAGATCACCGATCACTGTAGCGTGACAAATAATATATTACCAAAATGTAACATGGACATGAAGTAGGCAATGCCTTTGGGAAAATGGCACTGATAACTTTCTAGATGCATGATTTTCACAAGCCTTCAATTTTGAAAATGTACAATATCTGTAAAGTACAATGAAATGAAGCACAGTAAAACAAAGTATGCCAGTATACCCAGGGGACCATTTCCAAAGACTATTGATATATATATACATGTTAGAGACCACTTCCAGAGACTACTGATACACACACACACACACACGCTAGATTCGAATACTGCAAAGAAATTGTTAAAGCATCTAGTGTCCAATTAAAATAGAAAATAAAAAACTTAAGTGCTTGAATTTTAATTTGATCCAATGAATTATAATATAGAATTAATTAGGAACAAATAAAATGAAGAAGCAGAGTGATTACTTTTGTATATTAAATTTTTAAAAAATTTATAACTCATCCAGTACCTTCATTTATTCTGAAGGCAGCAAACAGGCAGATAATGAATTAAAGAATCTATGACCAACTGTAAAAGAGGTTACAAAATCCATCCATATACTTATAATCATGTCATTCAGTTCTTCATTCAGAATCAGTTTTCTTTGTTTAATGTATGCAGAATTCCAACAATCTTAGTTATCTGGTGTTGAAACCCAAAGCTGATTAAAAGTAGCTACCTTGAAGATGGAAAATTTATTAGCAGAATAGAATAGACCTATTTAGTATAGGGGAAACAATCTGCAGTAATACAATAACTTATGTTAGTAATGATCATCTTAATAAAAATCATTAAAGCATGCTTTGTATATTATTTTAGAAGACTGTGAGGCATATGATACATTTTATAAGTATGTCCTACCAAATCAACTCAAAATTCAATGCAAATTTGTGAGTGCTCTATAGAAGTTGAATTCTCGAAACTAGAACACTTTCTAACACCATACACAAAAATAAACTCAAAATGGATTAAAGATCTAAATGTAAGACCAGAAACTATAAAACTCCTAGAGGAGAACATAGGCAAAACACTCTCCAACATAAATCAAAGCAAGATCCTCTATGACCCACCTCCCAGAATATTGGAAATAAAAGCAAAACTAAACAAATGGGACCTAATGAAACTTAAAAGCTTTTGCACTACAAAGGAAACTATAAGTAAGGTGAAAAGACAGCCCTCAGATTGGGAGAAAATAATAGCAAATGAAGCAACAGACAAAGGATTAATCTCAAAAATATACAAGCAACTCCTGCAGCTCAATTCCAGAAAAATAAATGACCCACTCAAAAAATGGGCCAAAGAACTAAACAGACATTTCTCCAAAGAAGACATACAGATGGCTAACAAACACATGAAAAGATGCTCAACATCACTCATTATTAGAGAAATGCAAATCAAAACCACAATGAGGTACCATTACACGCCAGTCAGGATGGCGGCTATCCAAAAGTCTACAAGCAATAAATGCTGGAGAGGATGTGGAGAAAAGGGAACCCTCTTACACTGTTGGTGGGAATGCAAACTAGTACAGCCGCTATGGAAAACAGTGTGGAGATTTCTTAAAAAACTGGAAATAGAACTGCCATATGACCCAGCAATCCCACTTCTGGGCATACACACTGAGGAAACCAGATCTGAAAGAGACACGTGCACCCCAATGTTCATCGCAGCACTGTTTATAATAGCCAGGACATGGAAGCAACCTAGATGCCCATCAGCAGACGAATGGATAAGGAAGCTGTGGTACATATACACCATGGAATATTACTCAGCCGTTAAAAAGAATTCATTTGAACCAGTCCTAATGAGATGGATGAAGCTGGAGCCCCTTATACAGAGTGAAGTAAGCCAGAAAGATAAAGAACATTACAGCATACTGACACATGTATATGGAATTTAGAAAGGTGATAACGATAACCCTATATGCAGAACAGAAAAAGAGACACAGAAATACAGAACAGACTTTTGAACTTTGTGGGAGAATGTGAGGGTGGGATATTTCAAAAGAACAGCATGTATACTGTCTATGGTGAAACAGATCACCAGCCCAGGTGGGATGCACGAGACAAGTGCTCCGGCCTGGTGCACTGGGAAGACCCAGAGGAATCGGGTGGAGAGGGAGGTGGGAGGGGGGATCGGGATTGGGAATACATGTAAATCCATGGCTGATTCATATCAATGTATGACAAAACCCACTGGAAAAAAAAAATAATAATAATGAAAAAAAAAAAAAAGAAGTTGAATTCTCGGCTCTACAGAAAATTTGGATCTAAAGCAACACATTTCCTAAAATTCCAGCTAGCCAGAACTTACTGAATTATTCATGCATCTTTAGTTTCAACCCTAATCTCCATTGTTCTAAATCAAATAAATTGGAGAACACGTTTGAAATCACATATACAGTGTTATAAATTTTATTTTCATGTCTCACTAGAACAATTAAAAAAGAAGAAAATATTTAACATTTGCCTGAAATAAATGTAATTGTTTATGGATTCAGTTCAGCCCATCATTTCAGTTGCTCAGTCGTGTCTGACTCTTTGCGACCCCATGAACCGCAGCACGCCAGGCCTCCCTGTCCATCACCAACTCCTGCAGTACACCCAAACCCATGCCCATTGAGTCCGTGATGCTATCCAACCACCTCATCCTCCATGGTCCCCGTCTCCTCCTGCCCTCAATCTTTCCCAGCATCAGGGTCTTTTCCAATGACTCAGCTCTTTGCATCAGGTGGCCAAAGTATTGGAGTTTCAGCTTCAACATCAGTCGTTTCAATGAACTGATCTCCTTTAGGATGAACTGGTTGGATCACCTTGCAATCCAAGGGTCTCTCAAGAGTTTTCTCCAACACCACAGTTCAAAAGCGTCAATTCTTCAGCACTCAGCTTTCTTTATAGTCCAACTGTCACATCCATACATGACCACTGGAAAAACTATAGCCTTGACTAGACAGACCTTTGTTGGCAAAGTAATGTCTCTGCTTTTTAATATGCTATCCAGGTTGGCCATAACTTTCTTTCCAAGGAGTGAGCATCTTTTAATCTCATGGCTGCAATCACCATCTGCAGTGATTTTGGATCCCAGAAAAATAAAATCAGCCACTATTTCCACTGTTTCCCTATCTATTTCCCATGAAGTGATGGGACCAGATGCCATGATCTTAGTTTTCTGAATGTTGAGCTTTAAATCAACTTTTTCACTCTCCTCTTTCACTTTCATCAAGAGGCTTTTTAGATCTTCTTCCCTTTCTGCCATATAGGTGGTGTCAACTGCATATCTGAGGTTATTGATATTTCTCCTGGCAATCTTGATTCCAGCTTGTGCTTCCTCCAGCCCAGCGTTTCTCATGATGCACTCTGCATACAAGTTAAATAAGCAGGGTGACAATATACAGCCTTGACATACTCCTTTTCCTATTTGGAACCAGTCTGTTGTTCCATGTCCAGTTCTAACTCTTGCTTCCTGATCTGCATACAGGTTTCTCAAGAGGAAGGTCAGCTGGTCTGGTATGCCCATCTCTTTCAGAATTTTCCACAGTTTATTAACATATAAAATGATTAAAATCCATTTCCCTTTCAAAGACTGAATTCTTAACAGAGTTGTTGAAATATAGAAATGTGGATCTATGAAACTTAATTGCCATGTGAGTTACATGGTGAACATCACTCAATTCAGTATTTTGGCAAGTTCTCAGTAAATAACTAAAAGATTAGCAAAGTATGCCAAGCACCAAAATTGACATTACAAGCTCCATGTAGTTTACTGATGGAGAGGACTCTTCACCCTCTGTGAGTTATTTGCTTTTATTTTAGACACATTAGAAATGCTTAACAGTGTGGTTTTTCTATGCATGGCAGATATAAAACCAAATTAGAGGCCTCTTACAGGAAGCAGACACAGAAGTGATAACAGAAAGTGACACCTGATATAAAGGAAGATATAGAAACTTACAAAAATTGGCATACTCAAAAAGCATAGCCATGTTGTTATTTACAGGAAAAAGGTATATGGCATAATACACCTCAGCAGGCCCAGATGATACATTTCTGTCTTATTACACTGCTACATTTTTCATGATGACATGTAAAGGTTAAATTATGTTCAGTAGGAAAAGTGAGGAAATAGAAAATACATATTAGAAATTTTTTTCTTCAGATAAGTTGAAATAAACTGGATGATCAAATGAATTTATCCTGGGTTGTCCAAAAATTAACATATGTAAATTAATTGGCCATCAGTAATAACACGTAAAAGAATTGTTACCAGGGTTTGGATACTGCTTCCGTGTTTTCTCTTTCAAAACTCTTTGTGACTTAACTTTTAATACAAGCGTCAATTACACAGATGTCTTCTTAAAAATAGAAGTGAAAAAGTAAATAAATCTTTATGCTTTGATAAAAAGGCCTATCTGATAAGTGATTTTTTGGTGTCATCTAAAGAAATAAAACCTGGCTGATATCATTATCACCTTACAGAGAAATTCAAGATGTGAAAAATTCTGTTCATAAACACAATGAAATGTCTCTGTCTTAATCACTGAATTACACCTTTATTTCAAATTAATTGGCAATGAATTTTTTTCTAATGCAACCTCGGATTTCATGCACTATGCCTTAGATGTACTGTAAGAATCACCACAAAATGGAGGGAAATCTCTAGCTTGAAATAGAGCATCTGGAATAAGCAAAGAAGTAGAACTAATAGAAAACAGAAATAATGTCTGAAACAGAAGAAAAGTATAAAGCTGAGAGATGAGAGAAAACATTGATTCAATGTAAGGAAAATAAGAAAGAAAAAACATTAAACATTAGAAATATATGATACATACATTCTGATTTTAAAAGTTCAGTAGAAAGTTTGAAAGTGAAGGAAAGGAAAACTTTGCAGAAAAAGGAAAAAAGGAAGAGAGACTGTAGAAAAAGTGAAAATAAAAGTTGAAGATCAGTCTAGGAGAACTAGAAAGAATTTGTCCAAATTCATGTACATTGAGTCGGTGATGCTATCTAACCATCTCACTTGGAACTATTAGTAACAGAAAAAATAAAAAGGATAAAAATTACAAAGATATATTGTATATTTTTTTATGTAGAATAGCCTAGTCCTGGAGAAGGGGCTTGCATAACTCACTGAAGCTATGAGCCATGCCTTGCAGGGCCACCCAAGACAGATGGGTCATAGAGAAGAGTTCTAACAAAACACGATTCTCTGGAGGATGAAATGGCAACCCACTCCAGGATTCTTGCCTGCCCCATGGACACTATGAAAAGGCAAAAACATATGACACCAAAAGATGAACCCCCCAGGTGTGAAGGTGTCCAATATGCTACTGAGGAAGAGCAGAGAACAGTTACTAATAGCTCCAAGTGAGATTGTTAGATAGCATCACTGACCCAATAAACATCAATCTGAATAAACTCTGGGAAATAGTAGTGGACAGAGGAGCATTTTGCAGTCTGTGGGGTCACAAAGAGTTGGACAAGACTTAGTGACTGAACAACAATAATAATATTTGAGTTGATTAAAGAAGCTGATTATGGAGTGGTAATAATGGTAAAGCATTATTTTTTTATTTATTTTTTATTGAAGGATAATTGACTTACATAATTTTGCTGTTTTCTGTCAAACCTCAACACGAATCAGTGATAGGTATACATATGTCTCCTCCCCTTTGAACCTCCCTCCCATCTCCCTCCCCACCCCACCCCTCTAGATTGATACAGCGCCCCTGTTTGAGTTTCCTGGGCCATACAGCTAATTCCCATTGGCTATCTATTTTACATATGGTAATGTAAGTTTCCATGTTACTCTTGCCATACATCTCACCCTCTCCTCCCCTCTCCCCATGTCCATAAGTCTGTTCTCTATGTCTGTTTCTCCATTGTTGCCCTGTAAATAAATTCTTCCTGGTACCATTTTTTTTGGATTCGTATACATGTGTTAGAATATGACATCTATCTTTCTCTTTCTGACTCACTTCACTCTGTATAATAGGTTCTAGGTTCATCCACCTCATTAGAACTGACTCAAATGTGTTCCTTTTAATGCCTGAGTAATATTCCATTGTGTATGCATACCACAACTTCTTTATCCATTCATCTGTCGATGGACAGCTAGGTTGCATCCATGTTCTAGCTATTGTAAATAGTGCTGCAATGAACAATGGGATACATGTGTATCTTTCAATTTTGATTTCCTCGGGGTATATGCCTAGGAGTGCGATTGCTGGGTCATATGGTGGTTTTATTCCTAGCTTTTTAAGGAATCGCCATACCATCTTCCATAGTGGCCGTATTAATTTACATTCCCACCAACAGTGCAAAAGTGTTCCCTTTTCTCCACACCCTTTCCAGCACTTATTGTTTGTAGACTTTTTGTTGAGGGCCATTCTGACTGGTGTGAGATGATATCTCATTGTGGTTTTGATGTGCATTTCTCTAACAATGGGTGATGTTGAGGATCTTTTCATGTGTTTGTTAGCCATCTGTATGTCTTCTTTGGAGAAATGTCTGTTTAGGTCATTTTCCCACTTTTTGATTGGGTTGTTTGCTTTTCTGGTATTGAATTATATGAGCTGCTTGTATATTTTGGAAGTTAATCCTTTGTCAGATGTTTCATTTGCTATTATTTTCTCCCATCCCGAGGGCTGTCTTTTCACCTTGCTTCTAGTTTCCTTTGCTGTGCAAAAGCTGTTAAGTTTAATCAGGTCCCACTTGTTTACTTTTGTTTTTCTTTCAATTACTCTAGGAGGTGGGTCATAGAGGATCTTGCTTTGATTTATGTCTTCGAGTGTTCTCCTGGCATTTTCTTCTAAGAGTTTTATAGTTTCTGGTCTTACTTTTAGGTCTTTAATCCATTTTGAGTTTATCTTCATGTGTGGTGTTAGGAAGTGTTCTAATTTCATTCTTTCACATGTAGTTGTCCAGTTTTCCCAGCAGCATTTATTGAAGAGGCTGTCTTTGCCCCATTGCATATTCTTGACTCCTTTGTCAAAAATAAGGTACCCATAGGTGCATGGGTTTATTTCTGGGCTTTCTATCTTTTTCCATTTGTCTATGTTTCTGTATTATTTTTATTAAATGAAATACTGATATTGTTTAAAAATATTTTTTCTGTTATTTATGAGTATTGAAATATTTATACACAAAATAAAGCAATTTCTATTGTGTTTTCAAGTATTCTCACAAAGAGGAAGAGAGGGATGAAATGAGACTAGCAAACATTGATAATTGAGTTGGGTGATGGTTATTGGCATGAGGACGGTTATTATGTTGCCCTTTTTAATTTTGTATACATTCAAAAACTGTGCCTAATAAATGTAAATGTATATATAATGCAAGAAAATACACAAAAATAATTTTTATAACTTGCAAGTGCTCACCATGTCCCCAGTAAAATAAATTAGAAAAGCCTCCCACCTGGTCATTTCATTTTGAAACACCCTGCTGGAGATAAAAAGAAGATCCTAACAGTGGGAAAGAGGGAGGGAGGGAAGAACTGAAAAGAAAGAAATAAACAAAAAGAACTATGGGTCCTGTAGCATAGAGGCAGAGGTAAATCTCACAATGTATGTTTGCAACCATTACATAGATAGATTATCAAAAGAGCCACCATATCCACTCAAATATAAATTTTCAAAATTTCTAGTCCAGAGAATCTAATCAAATTCCTCTTACATGTAAGTGAGGAAATAATTATTTGAATGCTACAGAGCCAATTTGGGGGCCTACACTGGAAAATAGCTCCCAAATGAACAGAAAACATGTGAATGTACTTAGTAGTAACTAACAGCAGTGGAGGAGAATACAAGTAAATCACCCCCAGACACCATCAGTTCAGTTCAGTCACTCAGTCATGTCCGACTCTTTGTGATCCCATGGACTGCAGCCCACCAGTCTTCCCTGTCCATCACCAAATTCGGGAGCTTGCTCAAATTCATGTCCATCAACCATCCATCCAACCGTCTCATCCTCTGTCGTCCCCTCCTCCTGCCTTCAATCTTTCTCAGTATCAGGCGCTTTTCCAGTCAGTCAATTCCTAGCATCAGATGGCCAAAGTATTGGAGTTTCAGCTTCAACATCAGTCCTTCCAATGAATATTCAGGGCTGATTAGCTTTAGGATTGACTGGTTGGATCTCCTTGCAGTCCAAGGGACTCTCAAAAGTCTTCTCCAACACCACAGTTCAAAAGCATTAATTCTTTGGCGCTCCGCTTTCTTTATGGTCCAACTCTCACATCCATACCTGACTACTGGAAATACCGTAGCTTTGACTAGACAGACCTTTGTCAGCAAAGTAATATCTCTGCTTTTTAATACACTGTCTAGGTTGGTCATAGTTTTTCTTCCAAGGAGCAAGTGTCTTTTAATTTCATGGCTGCAGTAACCATCTGCAGTGATTTTGGAGCCCCCCAAAATAAAGTTTGTCACTGTTTCCTTTGTTTCTCCATCTATTTGCCATGAAGTGATGGGACCAGAAACCATGATCTTAGTTTTCTGAATGTTGGATTTTAAGCCAACTTTTTCACTCTCCTCTTTCATTTTCATCAAGAGGTTCTTTAGTTCTTTGCTTTCTGCTATAAGAATGGTGTCATCTGCATATCTGAGGTTATTGATATTTCTCCTGGCAATCTTGATTCCAGCTTGTGCTTCATCTAGCCCGACGTTTCACATGATGGCCTCTGCATTCAAGTTATATAAGCAGGGTCCCATCTTGAAGGAGATGTCTGTGAGGGTGGGGTGGAGACTGATGGATTACCCCTTGCATCCTGTAGAGCATGTGGACATAGAAGAGGCACAATGGGTAAGCAGAGCTTCTAGGGGACTCTCATAGAGGAGTCATTCCCTGGAACCTCTCAGGTGTGGAGAGAGAAGGACGGACAAGGTGCATATTAAGAGTCTAATGAAATAAGAGGATTGTCACTCTTTATGAAAGAGCCATGTCTACACTAAGCAACAAAAGTGGGTACAGAAGGAATATAAAATAACAAAATCTAAGTCCCCTCCCACTCACTCCTGCAGAGAAACACATTATTGCTGGTCAGAAAAGGATAAAACATTTCAAAAATGGCTGGGCTGTATCTATATAAACCATGATGAGAAGAAAACAGAAAGTGAAACTCAGAGACAAACATGTGACCTAGTATCTCAGTGTGAATTAAGTATAATTAAGCAAACACTTGAGAATAAGAAAGAATATCTTGATCAAAATTTGAAAATCTCAGAATAGAAATGAACATAAAGAAACATGAAATAAGACCTATATGAAGAAACAAAGAAAGAGGGAGGGAGGAAGGATGGTAGGAAGCAAGGGAGAGAGAGAGGAAGAAACGGAGACATAGAGGAGAAAAGAAAGGGAAAAAATCACCTCATCAAAAGTATCATAAGGGACACTGAGAAGAAGAATGAAAAAAGCTAAGAAAAGCAACATACAAAAGACAAATGGTAAAATTTATCATTAGCACAGCAAACGATATGCCATATAATGTTAAGTACATGTTCTTTTTATCGAATGTCATGCAATCAGAATAAACCTAGGATATCTTCTACCAACAGAAAGGTTTTCTTTTGTGATAATGTGTTAGAAGTGGTGCCTATAACCTGAGAGACTTGTCAAGTAAAGTTTTAGGAAGTAGGATGGAAATATAACAATGGTGAAAACATTTGAGTACTATAATTCTGTTTTTTAGTTACATTATTTAAAATAAGATGTTTGTTACACAGTTACGTGCCAAATTTGTACAGTAACCTCTTGTGTTATCATTGCTAATGAGACATTTTGCTTTAAGATGGATGCAAGTACTTCATTTTTTACTGCTATGTTGAGGTATGATTTACCTACATGAAAACCCATCCATTGTTGTCCTCTTCTTAAATATAGATTTTGATACAAGTAAATTAACAGCAATTAAGATTTTTACCAAGTCACATTTTTCAGATTTAGTTTTCTGATGTTTTATAGACAAAATTTATTAGGTTAACCACTCATTGAATTACCCCTACTTCCTGACATCTTATCCAAACCAGAGTAAAGCCCCACTTCCTTAAATTGTCTCCAAAATTACTCAACCAAAAGCCAAGTTCTGTTACAGGACTCCTGAGACATCCCACATTTCCCCATGGTGCTCATTCTCATTGTGACAAGTAATAAACCCAAGCTGTTTAATTACAAGTTTGTTCCTACTAGTCTTTGACTGGAGGGCATAGATAGATGCTAACTTTTGAAATACCTGTTTTGTTTCCAACTCAAAAACAAACACAAAAACAACACCAAAAACCAATTTATATATTGTGTTGTATTTTGTAAATGCTAAAAAAAAAAGGGGGGGGGGGCTCATAAATGAAGGGTTAGATTCAAATGTTTTTATTATTTTCAAAGTTAAGACTGTTATGCTTAAAACAGATTCTAAAATATAATGCAACTCCACTAGTTGAAGCCCCCATTATCCGTCCTCTAGAATAATGAAAACACTACCTAACAAATAGTATGGACTATGTACCTTTAGTCAATACTATTTATTTGTTTCAGTGTACTAAATAGCTGTGCACCATATACCTTTTTAACTGGTGGTCTGACCAGTGTCATCTTGATTGTTTCAGGTGCGGTTAATCTTCAGTTGCACCATTGGTTTGGGTTCATTCTTGAAGCCAGTTATTGAAATTGTGACAGTTTCTGTCATGGCTGCATTCTGGTCATCACCACTTCTTTCACCTGGTGGAGGCTCAGTATCTATAAGTATCTGTTTGTCATTTGTTGTTATTCAGTTGCTAAATCATGTCCAACTGTTTGTGACCCCATAGACTGCAGCATGTCAGGCTTGCCTGTCCTTCACTATCTCCCAGGGGTCTCAAACTCATATCCATTGAGTCAGTGATGCCATCCAACCATCTCATCCTCTGTCACCTCCTTCTCCTCTAGCTCTCTATCTTCCCTAGCATCTTGGTCTTTTCCAATGAGTCAGCTCTTTGCATCCAGGTGGCCAAAATATTGGAGCTTTAGCTTCAGCATCTGTACTTCCAATGGATACTCAGGGTTGATTGCCTTTAGGATTGACTGGTTTGATCTCCTTGCTCTTCAAGGAACTCTCAAGATTCTTCTCCAACACCACAGTTCGAAAGCATCAGTTTTTCAGCTCTCAGCCATCTTTATGATCCAACTCTCACCTCTATACATGACTACTAGAAAAACCATAGCTTTGACTAGACGGACCTTTGTCAGCAAAGTGATGTCTCTGCTTTTTAATATGCTACTGAGGTTTGCATAGCTTTTCTTCCAAGGAGCAAGTACCTTTTAGTTTTGTGGCTGAAGTCACTGTCCACAGTGATTTTGGAGCCCAAGAAAATAAAGTCTGTCACAGTTTCCACTTTTCCCCCCATCTATTTGCCTTGAAGTGATGGGACCAGATGCCGTGATCTTAGTTTTTTAAATGTTGTGTTTCAAGCCAGCTTTGTTACTCTCCTCTTTCACCTTCATCAAGAGGCTCTTCAGTTCCTCTTCACTTTCTACCATTAAAGTGGTGTCATCGGCATATTGGAGGTAATTGATATTTCTTCCAGCAATATTGATTCCAGCTTTTGCTTCATCCAGCCCAGCATTTTGCATAATGTACTCTACATATAAGTTAAATAAGCAGAGTAAAAATATACAGCCTTGGCGTACTCCTTTCCCAATTTTTAACCACTCCATTCTTCCATGTAAGGTTCTAACTGTTGCTTCTTTACTTGGATACAGGTTTCTGAGGAGACAGGTAAGGTGGTCTGGTATGTCCATGTCTTTAAGAATATTCCACAGCTTGCTGTGATCCACACAGTCAAAGTCTTTAGCATAGTCACTGAAGCAGAGGTAGATGTTTTCTGGAATTCTCTTGCTTTTTCTTTGATTCAGCAGATGATGACATTTTGATATCTGGATCCTCTGCCATTTCTAAATCTAGATTGCACATGTGAATTTCTTGGTTCAAGTACTTTTGAAGCTTAATTTGAAGGATTTTGAATATAATCTTGTTAGCATGGGAAATGAGTGCAATTGTATATAATTTGAACATTCTTTGGCATTGCCTTTCTTTAGCACATCAGTTCAGTTCAGTCACTCAGTCGTATCCGACTCTTTGAGACCCTATGAACCGCAGCACGCCAGGCCTCCCTGTCCATCACCCACCCCCAGAGTTCACCCAAACCCATGTTCATTGAGTCAGTGATGCCATCCAGCCATCTCATCCTCTGTCATCCCCTTTTCCTCCTGCCCTCAATCTTTCCCAGCATCAGGGTCTTTTCAAATGAGTTGGCTCTTTGCATCAGGTGGCCAAAGTATTGGAGTTTCAGCTTCAGCATCAGTCCTTCCAATGAACACTCAGGACTGATCTCCTTTAGGATGGACTGGTTGGATCTCCTTGCAGTCCAAGGGACTCTCAAGAGTCTTCTCCAGCACCACAGTTCAAAAGCATCAATTCTTCTGTGCTCAGCTTTCTTTATAGTCCAAATCTCACATCCATGCATGACCACTGGAAAAACCATAGCCTTGACTAGACAGACTTTTGTTGGCAAAGTAATGTCTTTGCTTTTTAATATGCTGTCCAAGTTGGTCATAACTTTCCTTCCAAGGAGTAAGCATCTTTTAATTTCATGGCTGCAATCACCATCTGCAGTGATTTTGGAGCCCCCCCAAAATAAAGTCAGCCACTGTTTCCACTGTTTCCCCGTCTATTTGCTATGAAGTGATGGGACCAGATGCCATGATCCTAGTTTTCTGAATGTTTAGCTTTGAGCCAAAGTTTTCACTTTCCTCTTTTACTCTCATCAAGAGGCTCTTTAGTTCTTCTTCACTTTCTATCATAAGGGTGGTGTCATCTGCATATTTGAGGTTATTGATATTTCTCCCGGCAATCTTGGTTCCAGCGAGTGCTTCATCCAGTCCAGCGTTTCTCATGATGTACTCTGCATATAAGTTAAATAAGCAGGGTGACAACATACAGCCTTGATGTATTCCTTTTCCTATTTGGAATTTTGGGACATAAAAGTATCTATATTCAGTATCTGTAAGACAGCTCACAGGATATGACTAAGAATTTTTTTATAGCCTGTAAGAAGGAACTAAAGGTCTTTAACTATGCTTGATGATTAAACTATTATTATTTTGTGTCCTGTGCCTCTTTTCCCCTCTGCATGTTCTCATCTCTCTGATTAAACTTATTCTTTGGCTAAAATTTTTCTGCAGGCAAATGACAAGCAGAGGACATAGAGGGCAAGGCCTATAGGGTCCTGCTCTATTTCATTCCTACCACAGAAATTTTGTATCCCTCTTTGCTCTGCTTCAACTTCTCTTCCCCAAATATCTCCAAAATTCCTTTCTTTGCCTCTGTGGCATCTTTGCCTGAATGTGAACTTCATGATTTGGCTTCCCTTGTGGCTCAGCTGGTAAAATATCCACCTGCAATGTGGGAGACCTGGGTTCAATCCCTGGGTTGGGAAAATCCCCTGAAGAAGGGAAAGGCTATCCACTTCAGTATTCTCACCTAGAGAATCTATGACAGCAGGAGTCCTTTTTTTGTTTGTTTGGTTGGTTGGTTCATTGCTAACCCTCAGTTTGTAGAAGTGTTTGACATGATATATCCTCTCAGTAAGTGTTTTTGAATGAGTAGGTATGACTGAAACACTGGTGTGCTCAAGCCCTTAAGTTTAGTAAGAAAGAGGAATCAATAAAAGATCAATTAGAGCAATGAGAGGAGAAAGCAAGTCATACAAGTAATGGATAGGAAGAGTCTCATGAAGGTTTGGATTGATGAAGAGTTCACAATGTGACAAGTAGTCAAGATTTTTATGTCAGATGATGCATTTTAAACTCTTGACAGTCCTTTGGACAGCAAGATCAAACCAGTCAACCCTAAAGGAAATCAACCCTGAATATTCATTTTAAAGACTGATGCTGAAGCTGAAGCTCCAATACTTTGGCCACTTGATGTGAAACCTGACTCATTGGAAAAGACCCTGATGCTGGGAAAGATTGAGGGCAGAAAGAGAAGCAAGAACAGAGGATGAAATGGTTGGATGGCATCACTGACTCAATGGACGTGAGTTTGAGCAAACTCCAGGAGATAGTGAAGGATAGGGAAGCCATGCCGTCCATGGAATCACAAAGAGTCAGATGTGACCATGGGACTAAACAACATTCCCTGTTGGGAAACTGGGATCCCGAGATTGAGAAAGACTCCTCCACAGAAGCATGAGTCTATCAGCCATATTGCACCCATGTTAAGTATGACTGGGAATAGATGAAATCAAGCAGTAGCATTTGACCATCATATTACAAGGCCTGACAAAAGCAAGAAGGAACAGAAATTGAAAATAATTCTATGTGGATTTAGGCATAAAAATGGGTTAAGATGTGGGAGACTTGACAAGAAGGAAGGCATCAGAGATGGACCATGGGCTAAAGATAATAAGATAAAGTGTTCTGCCTTAATGGAGCCATCATTCTATCTGGAGAGGAAAGCCAGAAATCACAGTAAAGAACAAAGCATAATCAATATCATCAGAGGAGTAAGAGAGTTCAGTTAGAACAGATAAATTTTAAATGGTTTCATCAAGTTTCTGACATTTGAGACAGAGCTAGGAAGATACAAAAATACATTCACAGTTTTTATACCTTTTTACTGCTTGAGTTTTCATCTAAGAATAAAGTTCAGGGAAAAAAACCACTACCTTATGCTTCTGAGTTTTGTAGACCCAGCAGCAGAATTAAACTGCTGTAAAAAAAAAAAAAATTATTAAGGTGCAAGCAAAAGCAACTCAATAGAAGCAGACTGTAAACCTATGCTCCTGATGGTTTTAACAAGCCCCAGAGTGGATATGCTATACAGAAGGAAATTCCAAAACATGAAACAAACTAAACTGACCCAAAGAAAGGGTATTCTGATGCAGTGTTATGATGGAATGTTTTACCTAAATATAATTCATGTGTCTTAGTAGGGAAATTTGCCTGTGGAAATGGTGTTATAGCTTAATTCTACTATTTAGATTGATTTCATTTTTTTTGAAGAGTGGTATTGGGTCTTGAACCCAATACGTGAATGTGAATTTTCAGATGTTGAAGCTGGTTTTAGAAAAGGCAGGGGAAACAGAAATCAAATTACCAACACCTGCTGGATCATCAAAAAACAAGAGAGTTCCAGAAAGACATCTATTTCTGCTTTATTGACTATGCCAAAGCCTTCAACTGTGTGGATCACAACAAACTGTGGAAGATTCTGAAAGAGATAGGAATACCAGACCACCTGACCTGCCTCTTGAGAAACCTGTATGCAGGTCAGGAAGCAACAGTTAGAATGGACATGGAACAACAGACTGGTTCCAAATAGGAAAAGGAGTACATCAAGGCTGTATATTGTCACCCTGCTTATTTAACTTGATTGCAGAGTACAGCATGAGAAACGCTGGGCTGGATGAAGCACATGCCAGAATCAAGATTGCCAGGAGAAATATCAATAACCTCAGATATGCAGATAATGCCACCCTTATGGCAGAAGGCGAAGAAGAACTAAAGAGCCTCTTGATGAAAGTGAAAGAGGAGAGTGAAAAAGTTGGCTTAAGTTCAACATTCAGAAAACTAGGATCATGGCATCCAGTCCCATCACTTGATGTCACATAGATGGGGAAACGGTGGAAACAGTGGCAGACTATTTATTTGGGTTCCAAAATCACTACATATGGTGACTGTAGCCAGAAAATTAGAAGACACTTGCTCCTTGGAAGAAAAGCTATGACTAACCTAGACAGCATATTAAAAAGCAAAGACATTACTTTGTCAACAAAGGTCCATCTAGTCAAGGCTATGGTTTTTCCAGGGGTCATATATGGATGTGAGAGTTGGACTATAAAGAAAGCTGAGCACAGAAGAATTGATGCTTTTGAACTGTGGTGTTTTGAACTCATAAGGGTCTTTTGGACTGCAAGGAGATCCAACCATCCTAAAGGAGATCAATGCTGAGTGTTCATTGGAATGTCTGATGTTGAAGCTGAAACCCCAATACTTTGGCCACCTGATGCAAAGAGCCGACTCATTGGAAAAGACCCCGATGCTGGGAAAGATTGAAGGCAGGAGGAGAAGGGGATGACAGAGGATGAGATGGTTGGATGGCATCACTGAATCAACGGACTTGGGTTTGGGTATATTCCGGGAGTTGGTGATGGACAGGGAAGCCTGGCGTGCTGCGGTCCATGGGGTCGCAAAGAGTCGGACATGATTGGGTGACTGAACTGAAATGATTGGGTCTTGACATTTATTAGTACCTATTTGTTTATAAAATTGATTGTCTACGTTTTGGAAGGATATTAAGAAAATGATAAATAAAATTAAGCTTGCTGTGCAAATAATAGGCGAAAAGATATTGCTTTTTCTCTTTTACAGACAGCAATGAATTGACATTTGAAGTCTTTTTAAAGAGTAACAGAGCAGTGGCCCTTGAACAAAATCAATCCAATCCTTAAGGAAGTATTTATATGGCTCCCTTATTTTGTTGTCCTTTCCATGTCACATTGAGAGATTTAATGGCTAAAAATTATGTTTGATAACATAATTTTATAAGGATTTTGAGTGAGTATAACATTGTATTTTTGTGGATAAAGATGAAGGAGTATTTATTTGCAGTGCTCTTATGGGAATGATATTCAAATTGTCAAATCAGTATTGCTGACATGAGAGTACTTGATGAAAACAAGGGGAAATGGAAGAGGGAAAAAGTGTAATCTTACAACATTCTGATACATTGATCAAATAGATTTCATGTTTGTTTTTCATTTCCCAGTGGTATGCTAACAAGATAATTAGTGCTATGTAAAATATATTATTTTAAGTAATTGGAGGTTGTGGGAAAATTTTTTATCTATTTCTATTACATTCTGGATTTTGTATTAACACAGTGAAACATGGTTTCCAGGAATATAAAATGTTAATAAGAATTTTTTATTGTGATGTCAGGTATAAAGTAAAGATTAATTTTTTTTAGTAATACTTCCTTAGCATTATATTTCTTTCATTGTTTACCTGAATGAAAATTATCTAATACAAGTTACCCTCTGTTTCTTCTAATGTTTGAAAGGAATGGAATGGGTTTATAGTAATAGTCATTAAAAATGAGAATCATTTCAAATGTAAAATTTATCATTTTAAAAGAAATGAATGATTTCAGAAAAGTTTGTACTCATTTTAGCATTAAGTATGTGTTTTAGGAATAGCTTTCCTGCCAGTTTATTTCAAGCAGAAAAATTCATTGCCTTTTCAATATTAACCTATTTTTACAATGTTAAATTATTCCATCTCTTCCTTGATTTGAGACTGAGAATTGAGAAAATCAGTTAACACCAAAAAAATTGCATAAACTCAGAGCTTAGACATTAGAAGTCTTTGTTATTTTGAAACTTTTAATTTTCAATGAATAAAGATACTTATGGGCTTCCTTGTAGCTCAGATGGTGAAGTATCTGCCTGCAAAGCAGGAGATCTGGGCTCAATCCCTGGATTGGGAAGATTCCCTGGAAAAGGGAATGACAACCTACTCCAGGATTTTTGCCTAGAAAACCCACGGACAGAGTAGCCTGGTGAGCTACAGTACATGGGATCACAAAGAGTTGGACACTATTGAGATCTGAGACTGAAAACTGAGCAGATCAGTTAACACAAAAAATTTGCATAAACTCAGAGCTTAGACATGGGAAGCCTTTGTTATTTTGACATTTTTAATTTTCACTTAGCCCTAATGTTAACTTCTGAGTCATTGAATTAGTAAATTCTATCAATAATCACCTATTGTTATATGGTAAGCACAGTGCTAGGCCCTATGGGTGTTGAACAAGACTAACATTCACCTCAGGAAGCTTACAATTCAATGGCAAAGAGAATAAAAAAAGAAATTAATTCGGCATCATAACTATATGTAGCTAACAAAAGAAATTAAATCTGTTTACCCTTAACAGAAATAGTGTTTATGGGAACAACAATGGAGAACACAGAGATTAGGAGGGAAGCCTGGTGGTTTAGTTGCTAAATCATGTCCGACTCTTGTGACCCCATAGATTGTAGCCTACCAGTCTCTTGTGTCCATGGGATTCTCCAGGCAAGAATACTGGAGTGGATTGCCATTTCCTTCTCCAGGGGGTCTTCCCGACCCAGGAATCGAACCCAGGTCTCCTGCATTGCAGGCAGATTCCTTACCAACTGAGCTATGAGGGAAGTCTTGACGACCTTAGTTTGTAAAACCTAAAGGAACCAAGGGATGTTGTTTCTGCAGATAGAATTTTGGACACAGTCGCTGGCTTAGTCACCATTTGATGACTGCTTCACCACTGCTGGAGTCTTATTGAGTACACTGCTGGTTCTATGAGTGATTTCTCATCTTCCCCTGCAAGTTGATGTCACCCACTCAAGATTGAAACTCAAAGAGGAGTACAAGTTTGACTGAACTTAAGTAATGCATCCCATGCCCTGTGTGTCAAAGAGAAGGGAGAAAATGTTTTTCCCCATGTGGTCCTGAGGTTGGATCCAAGGCTAAAGTTCTCTTCCTAAGAGTCAAGAGGAGGGAGCACGCACTGATGAAACAGCTTGAAGAAAGCAAGGTGGCTTGGGCCATGTTGAGGTAAGTCCAACTCTCATTCATGTAAATTTGACATAAGAGGAGAAAAATGCAATTTTTCAGTATTTGCTTCAGCTCTGTTCCCACCGCCTCATACTTTGTAACCACTATCCTTGATTTCTTCTGTATCTGTCTAGAATTTCTTTCTCTATAATCAAGGAAATATGAATGTAGAGTTTCATTTTCTCCCCCTTTTACACATGTCAAAACATATTACACTACAGTTCTATATCCTGCTTTTTGTATCTAATGCATCTTGGAACTCTTTCTCTAGCATAGGTATCTTCTTCCCCTTTTTTCAGTTTCACACACCATCATGGATTAGCATAATTTATTTATATTTAAATTATGGCAGGAAGTGAAGAATTAAAAAGCCTCTTGATGAAAGTGAAAGAGGAGAGTGAAAAAGTTGATTTAAAGCTCAACATTCAGAAAACTAAGATCATGGCATCTGGTCCCATCACTTCATGGCAAATAGATGGGGAAACAGTGGAAACAGTGCTGACTTTATTTTCAGGGGCTCAAAACTCACTGCAGGTGGTGACTGCAGTCATGAAATTAAAAGACGCTTACTCCTTTGAAGCAAAGTTATGACCAACCTAGACAGCATATTAAAAAGCAGAGACATTACTTTGGACACAAAGGTCCATCTAGTCAAGGCTATGGTTTTTCCTGCAGTCATGTATGGATGTGAGAGTTGGACTATAAGGAAAGCTGAGCACTGAAGAATTTTGATGCTTTTGAACTGTGGTATTGGAGAAGACTCTTGAGAGTCCCTTGGACTGCAAGGAGATCCAACCAGTCCATCCTAAAGAAGATCAGTCCTGGGTGTTCATTGGAAGGACTGATGTTGAAGCTGAAACTCCAATACTTTGGCCACCTGATGCGAAGAGGTGACTCATTTGAAAAGACCCTGATGCTGGGGAAGATTGAAGGCAGGAGGAGAAGGGGATGACAAAGGATGAGATGGTTGGATGACATCACTGACTCAATGGACATGGGTTTGGGTGGACTCCGGGAGTTGGTGATGGACAGGGAGGCCTGGCGTGCTGTGGTTCATGGGGTCTCAAAGAGTTGGACATGACTGAGCCACTGAACTGAACTAACTGAACTGAAATTACTTAGAATTTAAAATAAACTGATTTAAAATATAATTTAAATTATCATAATTGACACCTAAGTTTGTTCTTCAACCTTTGTTCATCACAGTTTTTGCAATGAATATTCAGAAGTCATTTTGCAAGGGTGTGTATACATCTATGTATAGATATATGTATATATATATATTTAGGTAAATATATAGATTGATAAATTCCCATACATGAAGTCCCCTGATTGGAAAATGTATGTATTTGTTATTTTGAAAAATATTTACCAACTGTCCTCCATTAGTAATGAATTTTTACTCTCATCATCAGTGTTTATGAGTGATTATTTTATCCCAGTAACTTCACCAAAAAACATGACTTTGAACATTTTTTTATTTTTGCCCTTCTAATGTAGCTTCAATTTTTTTCTCGCCACCTTTATTTGCATTTGTTTATCAGATTTTGCCAATGTTAAGTCTGGCAGTTTAAATGTTTGTGGTTGCTGTTTTTAATGTAGTCAAATGTATCTTTCCCTTACTGTTGCTAAATGACAAGTGAGGAAGAGAGGCATTTTCCACAACTTAATTATAATGAAATCTCCCACATGCTCTTCTGGGCCTTTCACTCTGTTATCTTTACATTTAAATCTTTCATCTACTTGGAAATAATTCAGTGAGATGTGTATGTTGGATCTCAAAATCCATCTTTTTCACATAGATATCCAGCTACAGTTTATTCAAGTCTATAATTTGCTGTCTTGAGTGTCGCTTTTATTCTACAGTAAATTACTATACATATAATTTTGATTTATTTCCATATTTTTAATCATATCACATTGGTCCATTTGTATATCATTCTGAAAAATGAATTTCTTACCTATCAGGGTTATGATTTACTTTTTACAACATAGAGGAAGACCCTAATGCAAATTCTTGCACTAGATTTAATTTTAACTACTGAAAAATCACTGGTGCCAGGAAAGTATGTGAAGGTTTGGGAGAAAGGTTACCACAGTGAAAGTTTTTCTTTTTCGGCCAAAAATCTCTCCCCTTTCCATCTTTCCATATTTCTAGAAGTTATGACACAGTGTATTCTCTATAGTGTGAATAGATCCTCTTCATATGCAAGTATTGCACTACCTAAACACTTTTTATCAAAATAATATGTACCTAGAGGTAAACCTTACTTGTATGGTCTAGTGGTCATACCTGAATGGTCTAGAGGTTTTCCCTACTTTCTTCAATTTAAATCTGACTTTTTCAATAAGAAGTTCATGGTCTGTGCCACAGTCACCTCCCGTTCTTGTTTTTGCTGACTGTATAGAACTTCTTCATCTTTGGCTGCAAAGCATATAATCAATCTGATTTTGATATTGACCATGTGGTGATGTCCATGTGTAGAGTCTTCTCTTGTGTTGTTGAAAGAGGGTGTTTGCTATGACCAGTGCATTCTCTTGGCAAAACTCTATTAGCCTTTTCCCTGCTTCATTCTGTACTCCGAGGTCAAATTTGCTTGTTACTCCAGGTGTTTCTTGACTTCCTACTTTTGCATTCCAGTTCCCTATAATGGAAAGAACATCTTTTGGAGGTGTTAGTTCTAAAAGGTCTTGTAGGTCTTCATAGAACTGTTCAACTTCAGCTTCTTCAGCATTACTGGCCAGGGCATAGACTTGGGTTGCTGTGATATTGAATGGTTTGCCTTGGAAAAAAACAGAGATCATTCTGTCGTTTTTGAGATTGCATCCAAGTACTGCATTTTGGACTCTTGTTGACTATGATGGCTACTCCATTTCTTCTAAGGGATTCTTGCCCTTAATTCAAGGGATTAGATCTGATAGAGTGCCTGAAGAACTATGGACAGAGGTTTGTGACATTCTACAGGAGGCAGATTTCAACACCATCCCCAAGAAAAAGAAATGCAAAAAGGAAAAATGGTTGTCTGAGGAGGCATAACAAATAACTGAATGGAAGAGAAGCAAAAGGCAAAGGAGAAGAGGAAAGATATACCCATTTGAATGAAGAGTTCCAAAAAATAACAAGGAGAGATAAAAAGCCTTCCTCCATGATCAATGCAAAGAAATTGAGGAAAACAACAGAATGGGAAAGACTAGAGATCTCTTCAAGAAAATGAGAGATAGTAAGGAAACATTTCATGCAAAGATGGGCACAATAAAAGGAAGAAATTGTATGGACCTAACAGAAGCAGAAGATATTAAGATGAGGTGGCAAGAATACACAGAAGAACTGTACAACAAAGATCTTCATGACCCAGATAACCAAGATGGTGTGATCACTCACCTAGAGCCAGACATCCTGGAATGCAAAGTCAAGTGGGCCTTAGGAAGATCACTATGAACAAAGCTAGTGGAGGCGATGGAATTCCAGTTGAGCTATTTCAAATCTTAAATGATGATGCTGTGAAAGTGCTGCACTCAATATGCCAGAAAATTTGAAAAACTCAGCAGTGGCCACAGGACTGGGAAAGGTTGATTTTCATTCCAATCTCAAAGAAAGGCAATCCCAAAGAATGCTCAAACTACCACACAACTGCACTCATCTCACACACTAGTAAAGTAATGCTCAAAATTCTCCAAGCCAGGCTTCAACAGTATGTGAACCGTGAACTTGCAGATGTTCAAGCTGGTTTTAGAAAAGGCAGAGGAATCAGAGATCAAATTGCCAACATCTGTTGTGTCATCAAATAAGTGAGAGAGTTCTAGAAAAACATCTATTTTTGCTTTATTGACTATACCAAAATCTTTGAGTGGACCACAACAAACTCTGGAAAATTCTTAAAGAGATGGGACTAGCAGACCACCTGACCTGCCTCTTAAGAAATCTGTATGCAGGTCAGGAAGGAACAGTTAGAACTAGACATGGAACAACAGACTGTTTCCAAATAGGAAAAGGAGTATGTCAAGGCTGTATATTGTCACCCTGCTTATTTAAATTATATGCAGAGTACATCATGAGAAACCTTGGCTGGATGAAGCAGAAGCTGGAATCAAGATTGCCAGCAGAAATATCAATAACCTCAGATATGCAGATGACACCACTCTTATAGCAGAAAGCAAAGAGAAACTAAAGAGACTAAATAGCCTCTTGATGGAAGTGAAAGAGGAGAGTGAAAAAGTTGTCTTAAAACTCAGCATTAAGAAAACTAAGATCATGGCTTCTGGTCCCATCACTTCATGGCAAATAGATGAGGAAACAATGGAAACAGTGACAGACTTTATCTTTTTGGGCTCCAAAATCACTGCAGTTGGTGACTGCATCCATGAAATTAAGACACTTGCTCATTGGAAGAAAAGCTATGACCAACCTAGACAGCATATTAAAAAGCAGAGACATTACTTTGCCAACAAAGGTCCATCTATTCAATGCTAGGGTTTATTCCAGTAGTCATGTATGGATGTGAGAGCTGGACTATAAAGAAAGCTGAGCACTGAAGAATTTTGATGCGTTTGAACTGTGGTGTTGGAGAAGACTCTTGAGAGTCCCTTGGACTGCAAGGATATCCAGCCGGTCCATCCTAAAGGAGATCAGTCCTAGGTGTTCATTGGAAGGACTGATGTTGAAGCTGAAACTCCAATACTTTGGCCACCTGATGCAATTAACTGACTCATTCGAGAAGACCCTAATGCTGGGAAAGATTGAGGGTGGGAGAAGGGGACGACAGAGGATGAGATAGTTGGATGGCATCACCCACATAATGGACATGAGTTTAGGTAGACTCTGGGAGTTGGTGATGGACAGGGAGGCCTGGCATGCTGCAGTCCTTGTGGTCACTAAGTGTCGGACGTGACTGACCAACTGAACTGAACTGAAAGTAACAATCCTCAAATTCTCTCTGGTAGCAGTACACATCAATCATTACTCTGGATAAAAAAATCCCTCATTTTGGAATTGTATATTGAACTTTTACTGTGCTGCTGGCATAGTACTCAGCAGATTGCTGACTATGGGATTAACCTAATATGGCTTTATGGAAATAAGGAACAAATCAGGCTTTATGGGATAAGGAACAGAAACCTATAAAATCTTTGAATTGGAGGACATCCTTGAAGATTTTCCAGTGCCTCTGATATAATGTAATTTACCCTGGATTTTGACTTCTGTTCTAAGTTTTACCTCTCAGTTCAGTTCACTTCAGTCACTCAGTTGTGTCTGGCACTTAGCGACCCCTTGGACTGCAACACTCCAGGCCTCCCTGTACATCACCAACTCCCAGAGTCTACTCAAACTCATATCCATTGAGTCAGTGATGCCATTCAGCCATCTCATCCTCTGTCGTCCCCTTTTCCTCCCACCTTCAATGTTTCCCAGCATCAGGGTCTTCTTCAATGAGTCAGTTAATCGCATCAGGTGGCCAGAGTGTTTTGGAGTTTCAGCTTCAACATCAGCCCTTCCAATGATTATTCACGACTGATTTCCTTTAAGATGGACTGGTTGGATCTCCTTGCAGTCCAAGGGATTCTCAAGAGTCTTCTCCATCACCACAGTTCAAAAGCATCAATTCTCCAGTGCTCAGCTTTCTTTAGGGTCCAGCTCTCACATCCATACATGACTACTGGGATAAACCCTAGCGTTGAATACATGGACCTTTGTTGGCAAAGTAATGTCTCTGCTTTTTAATATGCTATCTAGGTTGGTCATAGCTTTTCTTCCAAGGAGCTAGTGTCTTTTAATTTCATGGCTGCAGTAACCATCTGCAGCAATTTGGGAGCTCAAAAAAATAAATCTGTCACTGTTTCCATTGTTTCCCCATCTACTTGCCATGAAGCGATGGGACCGGATGCCATGAATTGTTGTCTGAATGTTGAGCTTTAAGTCAACTTATTCACTTTAGTGAAACTTGTTACTTTAGTATCATCCTTTTCTCATCCTTACATGTTATAGATGCAAGCTGAACTTCATTCCCAAAATTTGAAAAACATTCACTAGAGCAGGGCACAAATAAATGTAGGTCCATTTGATGGCAAAATATGAACTTCTAGACTGCAGCTCTTACTGGACTTTTAAATGTACTGGAATGCCAGTATCTCAAGCCCAACACAACTGAAAAACAAAGCCATCTGTTCATTGATCATATGTTATGATATGAACAGTACCTAAATCCTTACAAGAACAACAAAGGGCATCCTTACTTAAAATAGATTTTTTTTTTCTCCCTATAATTCAATATATTTTGTCTTAGTTTTCTGTGCACTTTTTATTAAGTTACAGTTTATACACACAACTACATTTTCCTTTTAAATTAATTTTATTAATATGTTATGTCATGAAGCAAAATACATTCATTTTAAGAGCAATTATTTTGCTTTTGAGAAGTAATGTGCTCAGATGTATCTCACTCTGCGACCCCATGGACTGTAGGCCACCAGGCTCCTCTGTCCATGGGATTCTCCAGGCAAGAATAGTGCCCTTTCCTCCCTCAGGGGATGAAAGTATTAACAGCAGTCTAATCAAAATGGCAAGTATTAATTGAATATGCTATATTCCAGGTGCCATACTAAATGCTATAGCTACATTATTTCTTCTAATCCTTGTGATAACCCAGACAAAGAAACAGGTACTCAGAGATGCAAGGTAAGTTATCCAAGGTTACAGAGGTAGTAAATGGTAGAACAGGGATCAAACCTAGGTTCACCTTACTTCAGGACTTGTGTTTTTCACTGTTGTGCTATGTGACAAAATGTGGGTGAAAACAGATTGATACAGTCAAAATCTTTTAAAGTGTATTTTGTATAATATAATTCAAAATGCTCTTTATTCAATTTATTTTTATTTTTAATCTATGAACATAGAGTCATCAGCAATTGGATGCTTATGTCCATTAGGAATGGTCCTATAAACCTAAAACACAACTATACTGTTTGTTCTAGATCAGCCTCTGTGACAGTCAGTCACATTACCTAGATCTGTCCACATGATCTATATGTCGTTTATCTAATGATTTGAACTGTCTGATTCTTGAGACCAGTGACAGCCATGGGGTGAACACTTTGAAAATATGGAAAAATAATTTGTCATTTCAGAATTTTGGCAAATATATATACCATGTAATATGCTTCCCTCAACACATGAATATTCAAAACCCATAAAGATTTCCATCACCAGGAGTACCTGCATGTTCTTTTGTACCCTTTGTAGTGGACGGCGCACTGCCCCTTGAGGTCCCTAACACCATGCAACCACTAATCTGTTGGTCAGCAGAGATCAGCTTTGCTTTTCTAGAATCGCATATTAATGAAAGTCATGGAATATGCACTCTTCTGTGTCTTGCTTTTTTCTCTCTCAAAAAAAAAAAAAGTTCTTTTGAGATTTATCCATGTGGCTCATTATCAATTTATAAATCTCTGAGGTGCTTAGTTATATCTCTTGCACATTTAAATAAAGCTGCTGTCTGTTAAGTTGTAGATATTATATAATTTGCAGAAATATGTATTAGAATATTTTCTCATCTGTAACATATCCTTTCATCAGAAATTAGAAGTTATTATTTTTGATGAAGTCCAATTCATCATTTCTTTTCCTTATATGCCCCAAATAAGATAACTCTGCCTATTTTAAATTAAAAAACAAATTGCTTCTTGCTAGAAGTTTTATAGGTATAGGTTTTAGATTTAATGACCCATTTTCACTTCATTTTTCTGTATAATGTGAGGGAAAGATACTAATTTGTTATTTTCCATCCCAAATGATATCCAGTTGTTTTGGCAGCCTTCTTTGAAAGGTTTTAATTTTCCCGTTAAATTACCTTGGCACTTCTGTTAAAAATCAACTGCACACATATGTACACTTTACTTTTTGAATGCTTTCTGATCCATTGATCTATTACCAATTTGCCTTCATTCCTATAGTCTATTAAAAACTGAAATAAAATAGTATAAGCCCACCTACTATAAATATGTTTTACTTTTGTAAAATCATTTTGGATATTCTAGGTCCTCTTTATCCCCATATCCTTTTAAAAATCAACTTACAAATTTCTACAAAACAAATCATGCTTTGATTGAGATCACATTGAATCTATAGGTCAATATAGGGACAATTGATATCCTAACATTTTTCAAACAAGGAACATGGTACATATCTGCATTAATTTAGGTCTTTAATTTCTATTTGCAATTAAAGTTTTATCATTTTCAGTATACAAACCTTGCACTTATTTTGTTAAATAACTCTTCAATTTTTTTTAATTTTGAGTTTTTGTTAAATAACTGCTCAAAATGTTTTTCATAATGTTGAAAATTTTGTTGCTGCTGTTGATGTTATTTTGAAATTGTTCATGGCAGGTATACAGGAATAAAACTGATTGTTGAGAGCTAATCTTGGTTCTCCTCTTTAGTGGCCTAAGATCATATCTGAAAACTGTTTGCTATCTACTTAACCCAGAAAACCTTACAAAATCATGCAAATCAAAAGGCTTGGATCTTTGTGTTCATTTGAAGAACACAAGTAAAGCTTTCCAGGCCATCAAGGGCATGCATGTCCAAAAAGCCACCAAGTATCAGAAGGAGGTCACTTTGAAGAAGCAACATGTGCCATTTTGTCATAGCCAGAGAGCCAGTAGGTGCGCTCAGACCAAACAGTAGGGCCTGGACACAAGCTCAGTTACCCACAAAGAGTGCCAGATTTTTGCTGCACATGCATAAAAGTGCAGAGCTTAGTGCTGAACTACTATATACATGTAGATTCTCTAGTCATTGAGCACTACCTTGTGAAAAGGCACCTAAGATGCAGAACTTACAGAGCTCATTGTTGAGTTCATCCATACATGAGCGTCCTCTGCCACACAGGGCCGATCCTTAGTGAAAAAGAACAGACTGTTCCTAAAGTAGATGTTGCACAGAAGAAATTGAAAAAACAAAAATTTGTGACCCACAAATAAGCTCAGCATAAAATAAATGCAAATAAAAGTAACCAACAACGAACTAACCTTGTATCTTATTAACCTTCTAAATTAACCTATTACTTATAGGAATATTTTTTCTATAATTTTTTAACGTTTTATTTTATATTGGAGTATAGCCAGTTGAAAATGTTATGAAAGTTTTAGGTACAGAGCAAAATGACTCAGCCATACATATACAAGTATCCATTCTTATTTTATAGATTCCTTAAGGATGATCTACATACTTGGCGGTGTCATCTACAAATAACAGTTCTGTTTCTTCCTTTTCATTTGGTATGCATACTATTTATTTTTCTTGCTTGTTTTACTGATTATTATCTTAAGTATCATGCTAAAAAGAAGGGTTCAGAAGGAACATCTTCAGCTTGCTCTTATCTTAGAGGAAACCTTTCAGAATGTCATTAAAAATATTGAGTCTTCATCACTGTTTTGAATTTTATCAAGTTATTGAAACTTATCAAATTATTTATTTTACCTATTAGTGTATGGATGTGATTGTTGTTGTTCAGTTGCTAAGTCATGTCCGATTCTTTGCAACCCCATGGACTGCAGCGCACCAGGCTTCCCTGTCCTTCACTACCTCCCTTAGCTTGCTCCAAGTCGACTCCAATAAGTCAGTGATGCCATCCAACCATCTCATCCTCTGTTGCCCCCTTCTCCTATTCCTTTCTTTCTCTTAAGAAGGTGAATTACTCTGACTCACCTTTCCCTGTTAAACCCAATTTGATCATGTTGTATTTTCTTTATATGTTATGCATTCAATTTCCTAATATTTTGGTAGGGATTATTGCATTTATGTTTATCAAGGTATTATTATACATATTCTGGTTTTTTCTCCCCACAGATTTATGATGTTTCACTTTGATTAATTTTGCAAAATTGTATACTCCATGAAACAACTGCTAAAAAAAAAAAAAAAAAAAAAAACCACACTGGACATTTCAGTTACATCAGAAAGTTCTCTCCTGCTTCCTTACCCTGTGGGGTAACCATTGTTCTGATTTCAATCACCATAATTTAGTTCTGTTTGTTCTAGAACTCTATATAAATAGAATCATAAAGAATTCTTCGCTTTTTTACTCAACCTAATATTTTTGTGGCTCATTCATGTTTTTTCTATGCAGAAGTAGATTGTTTCCCTTTATTGCTGAATGATAGTTCATTTGGTGAATATGCTACAATTATTGTAAAACATCCCCTTATTGAAGGATGTTTGGCTTTATTCCAGATTTTGATGCCTATGAGTAAGGCTCCTAGAAGATTCATATAGAGGATTTTTTGAGGGCATATATTTTTATTTTTATTGGGTAAATTCATAGGAGTAGAATTACTGGCTGTAAGATGTGTATTTAAATTTAAAAAAAAAAAAAGCTAAAGAGTATTTCAAAGTGGTTATACAGTTTTTCATGTCTCCCCACAACATATGAACAGTTAAGTTGCTTCATATCCTCATCACTATTTTGTGTTTTCATTCATTTTGATTTAAGCCATTTTACTGTGTATAAAAAGATATTTAAATATTACTTTAGTTTGCATTTCCATGATGACTGTTAACATGATAAGTTAGGAGTAGTTCTGTGTGCTTATTGGTTATTTACTTATCTTTCTTTTTAATTGCCTTTTTATGTTCATAACATATTTTAATTAGATTGTTTTTCACTTGATAGTTTAGTCTCCTCATGTTTTCTAGATATTATGCTTTTGCCTGGCTTTGGTCTACTGATTTATTTTCTTAATTGTATTTTTGATGAGCAAAACATTTTAATTCTGATGAAGTCCAATTGTTTTCTTTTCCTTTTTAATTGGTAGTTTTTATGTCTTATATTACAAAAACTTTGCTTATACCCAGTTTGCAAAAGCAGCATCTTGTGTTTTTCTTTAAAAAACTGTATAGTTCTAACTTTGTATTTATGCCCATGAGAATTGATTTTTGTATACAAAGCATAATCATGATAGAGCTTCTTTTGTTCATATGGATACCCAATGTTGCAAAATTATTTAGTAAAAGGATTCTCCTTTTGTCAAATTGAATTGATGCTTTGGTTCAAGATTAATTGTATAGATGTGATTCTATTGTGGACTCTTCATTCTGTTTCAGTGATTTATGTGGCTAGCTTTTAACCAATATTACACTATCTTGATTACTATAGCTTTACAGTGAATTTTGAATTAATACATTGAGAGTCCTTCAACTTTGTTTTCATTCTTAAGCTTTTTTTCTTTTCTAGGTATTTAGATCCTTGGCATTTCAATATTAATTTGAGAAGCAATTTGCCAATATATTTTTAAAAGTCTGTGGGCTTTTAAGTGAGATTGCACAGACTCTGTAGAACAGCTCCATGAGCTTGTACTTGTTTCTGTTTAAGTCTCCATCAATTTCCTCAATGTTTCATAATGTTTAGTTCTTACATAACTTTGTTAAATTTACTCATAATACTTGGTGGAATACACTTAGTTATTTTTAAATTCAATTAATTTTAAATTTAATTTCAAACTATTTATGATTACCATAGACAAATATATTAATTTTATACTGACATTGCTAGATTAATTTATTAATAGTGATAGGTTTTTATAAGTTTTATAGTGTTCCCTACATACACAACCATGTTCGCTGAGAATAGTGACAGTTTTACTTACCCCTTTACATATTTAATGTCGTGTTTTTCTTGCTCGTATATTCATGAACCACTATATTAGGCCTTCCAAATGCCATTTTTTTGCTTTGTTGGAAGTATTTGCTTACTTATTTATTTGGCTGCACCAGGTATTATTTGTGACATGTAAGACCTTTTAAGTTGTGGCATACAGGATCTTAGTTCCCTGACCAGAGATCTAACCAAGGCTCCCTCCATTGGGAGCACAAAGTCTTAACCACTGGACCACACACAAGAGAAGTCCCTTAACTTCTGTCTGAATTAAAATATAATTTTCTTTTTTAACAGCTTTAATCAGCTTTAATAAAATAAAATGGACTAAAACAAACTGCACATATTTAAATTGTATAGATACAATTTGATAAGTTTTGACCTGTGTGTATCTGTGAAATCCTTGCCACAGTGCAGAAAAATTAACAAATTCATCATCGCCAAAAGTTTCTTCTTGCCCTTGTAACATCCCATCTTGTCCCTTCCCGTAACCATCTCTATTCCATCACTTTTATTGGGCTGTTTTCTATCACTATCAATTAGTTAACATTTTCTAGAATGTTATACAAGTGGATTTGTCTGACATTTTATTCAGCATAATTATTTTGAGATTCATCCATATAACTTTCTATATAAGCAGTCTGTCCTTTTTATTGGTGAGATTGTAAGGATATTTTATTGTATTTTATTGTAAAGATATACTACAGCTTCTTTACCATTCACGTGCTGATGTTAATTTGGATTATTTTCAGTTCTTGGCTTATAGCAATAGTGTTGCTATAAACATAGGTATACAAGTCTTTCTAAGAACATAGTCTTTCTCCTGAGCAATACTCAGTAGTAGAATGTCTAGATCAAATGGAAGATGTAAATTCCCAAACTATCTTCTGAAGCTGTACCTTTATATGTTCCAATAGCATGGGAGAAATCAGGTGGACCCAAATATTTGTCAATATTTGATGTGGTTAGTTTTGTTGTCCTGAAACAAATAGACTGTCAGATATTTCTCCAGCAAAGATGAATTTTTATTCAGGATCAGCAGGGAACTGCAACTTTGGGTCTGCAACTATGGCAAGACATGTGCAAGTCCCCTCACAGCAAAGGAATGTAAATACTTTTAGAGAAGCAAAAAGGAAGTTGGGAAGGCTCTAGTAAAGAGTCCATGGCTTTTCATTGGCTGAATCCTTGACAAGAAAGAAAAGGAATTTTCCTTCTTCCTGTTAAGCTCTAGTGTTCTTCAAGGGTGTGAGACCCCCTGGTTTCCAGACTCTATTTAAGTGAGATTTCTGTTTATTAATTTTATAGTCTTTTAAAAAATATTATATATTCTAATACATGTTTAGTGGTTACTCATTCTAGTTAGAATATGCATCTTCTAATGGCTCACACTGTTGGCATCTGTTTATATGCTTATGTATGTCATGAAATTAAAGTAAACTAGATAGTTAAGAATGACACATTTGTAAGAAAAATAAACAAGGTGGCAAGAAAGCCCAGATTTACTTATGCTCTAATTAAGTTGTGAGTAGAACAATTAGTATATATGAATTACAGTTGTTTTATCTTGGCACTGGTACATTTATCTGATGTTTACACTGTCCCAAGTTTAAAATATGTTTGGATATTAAAAAAACAAGAGTGATTATGTATTTCAAATACTTCTTTTCACTAGAATATTTATTTCTGAATATCCCTCTAGTTTTACAGTGCACACATATGCAAATACACATAATTTAAAAATAAAATTACGGTACTATAAATATAAAACAGTATCATACTGAGACATAAATTCTTAGCTGTGCTATTCTTCTGATACTACATCTGATATAGCTCCCAGTTGACTTAATATACTTAGTACATTTCTTGTTAGTAGTGAATAATTTGTTTTATCTATTAGGATCTGTCCTGTGACAAATATTAACTGAAATTTAGTAGTACTGTCAAAAAATTTACTGCAAGTTGGCTTAAATAAGAAGACTTTACAAGAATTAAATCCACAACTTTAACTATGTTGTTTGTAATTTCTAACCAAATGTGTTAGCTTATATAGAACTGGTTTCTGTAATTGGTCAGAAATGTAAAATAATGCTGGAATATTCATGAATTTGGACTCAGATGACCTGGGTTTTATTTTGAGCTCTGATATTTATTATGTGTATAGTCTTGGTCAGATAATTTAATCTCACTGCATCTCAACTTCTTATTCTATACAATTGCATTAAGAATCTTTTTTATACAACAGAAAGGCTTCCCTGGCAAAGGAAACAGCAATCCAGTCCAGTATTCTTGCCTGAAAAAATCAACGGTCAAAGGAGCCTGCTCAGCTATAGCTCACGGGCTCTCAAAAAATTGAACATGACTTAGTGACTAAACCACAATCACAGGGTTTCCCAGGTGGCACAGTGATAAAGAATCCACCTGCTAAGGCAGGAGACACAGGAGACCCCAGTTCAGTCCCTGGGTCGGGAAGATCCCCTGGAGAAGGAAATGCCAACCCACTCCAGTATTCTTGCCTGGAGAATCCCATGGACAGTGGAGCCTGGCAGGCTGTGGTCCTTGGGGTCACAAAGAATCAGACATGACTAAGTGTGTGCACGCACATGCACACACACATCAAAAACAATAAATATGTCTACATAAAACTGACACGAAGTATTTCAATCAATACATATGTTTTTGATTGCCTATAATGTGCCAGTCATAATTTTAAAGACAGAGATTTAGATATAAGTCACATCTGATTCTTGCCTTCAAAGAAATTTATTGTAGTAAAACAGATAACACTAATGAAGTGAGAATTCAGTAAAAAATACCTAAGACTAAAGGAATAAGCAGGTAAATGAATAAAAGAGGTAATATACCAGGCAGAACAACTTCTATAGGCAAAAGCCAATAGTGGAGAGAAAATAACATTAAAATTTTGTGTTGAAGCTAAGGTTTAGAAAGAAACAAGAGAGAATGATGTGAGATGATTAGGAGCAGTCAGCTGGAGACAGATCAGAGACCATGTAAACACATTAATTATATTACAATTAATCCTTAAGACAATTGAACAATTAGTTTGAACTGTAATAAACTGTTATTCTTGTAGATGAAACCAACTATCTGGTTTAAATTCAGTAAATAATAAATCTTAAAATGGGTTAATAATCATACCTGACATAAGAATAGAGATTAACATGACCTAATATATTTAAAGTGCTTAGAAAAATGTTATACTGTATAAGTGTTAGCTACATTTGAACAAGGATGATGGCATTATCATCCATCAAAGATGATGCTGGGGAAAAGATGACCAATAACAGGTTATGTTTAGAAAGTGTGAGATATTTGGAAATTTATTGATTATAAAAGAGAATAAATCTGGGTGGTTCTTTGATGTGCACCATTTTTAAAGTCTTTATTAAATTTGCTACAATATTGCTTCTGTTATATGTTTTAGACTTTTAACCCTGGGGCATGTGGGATCTTAGTTCACTGACTAGGGATCAAACCCACACTCACCACATGGGAAAGCAAGTCTCAACCACTGGGCTGCCGTGGAAGGCTCTGAATGTGGGATTTTAAGGAGGATCTTTAGGTTTCTGGCTTGATGCAAATGACTGTACCATTTCTTGACAGCATGAGCAGTGTTCAAATATCACATCTAGGGGAGCTCAGTTTTGGGCATGAGGAGTTGGGGATGTCAAGGGAATGTGGACATAGAGGTGTTTGGGGTAAATGCTGTCAGAAAATGTCAATATAAGAGTTGCTAATATGTGAATGATAACTAAAGGCATATGAAGGATGAATTATGGATCTCCTGGAGAGAGTGCGCAAGCTCTGGGAGATAGTGAAGGACAGGGAAGCCTGGCATGCTGCAGTCCACGGGGTCACAAAGAGTCAGACACGACTGAACGATTGAACAACAAGGGAGTGGACAGAGTGAAGGTATTATGCTGTAGCGCTGAAATACACCTACATTTAAAGGGTAGTTGGAAGATGGAAACAGAGTAAGAGACTAAACGGAAGGAATATGAAAGCAGGAGAGTATATTGTCATAGAAGTCAAAGAGAAAAGTACTTTGAGGAGAAATCATTCCAAAGGAAATCAGATTTAGTGGGGCCAGTTAGTGCATCACATGAGTGAATATTCTGTACAGTTGTTTTTCCTCTATGCATGTTTTATTTTCTGTTTCTCTCTGCCAAGGAATGTACTTCATGTGTCATTCATAGGGACCAGAGTATACCAAAATCAAGGAAAGAAGATTATTATTCTTGATAAAAGCCAAGGATGGTAGCTTCAGTATATTTCAAAGTAGACACTTGCTTATTTTTTCCTTTGCTAAATGACTATGTGAAGGTGAAAGTCGCTCAGTTGTGTCCGACTCTTTGCTACCCCATGTTCTATACAGCCCATGGAATTCTCCAGGCCAGAATACTGGAGTGGGTAGCCTTTCCCTTCTCCACGGGATCTTCCCAACCCAGGAATCGAACCCAGGTCTCCCACATTGCGGGCAGATTCTTTACCAACTGAGCTATCAGGGGATCCCAATGACTACCTAGTGACTAAGATAAATGCACAAGAAAAGGCAGAAAAGGGGAATTCCCTGATGGTCCAGTGGTTACTAGGACTTTCCAGGTGACCATGGTGGTAAAGAACCCGCCTGCCAATGCAGGAGATGTAAGAGATGCAGGTACCATCCCTGGGTCTGGAAGATACTCTGGAGGAGAGCATGGCAACCCACTCCAGTATTCTTGCCTGGAGAATCCTATGGACCGAGGAGTCTGGCAGGCTACAGTCCATAGGGTCCCTAAGAATGGGACAAACTGAAGTGACTAAGCATTCACCAGTGATTACTACTTGGTTCTTTCACTGCGGTTGCCCAGGTTCCATTCCCAGTCAGGAAACTAAGATCCCTTGCAAACCATGCAGCATGGCTGAAAAAAAAAAAAAAAAAGGCAGAAAGTTTAAAAATGAAAATATTTAATTATCATTTAAAGTCAACATTCATTGCAAACAAAGAGAAAAATATCAATATTTAATTCACAACTAAAAAAAACAAACATCAAAAATTTTAAATTTTTTAAAGAAAGCTTTATAAAGAGTTGGAACCATCTAGATAGCTGATGGAGTATAAGAATGATTCAGTGGAAGCCAATTACCTCATTTAACTTGTGGTGCCTTTGAGAGAGAATATTGATTTGAATACAAATTGGCCTGTATGATGTGTTATCACAATTCAACAAATATTTTGGAGATGGTTTTCTCCCTGATCATTTTAATTAAAGAATAATTTATGAAATATTTTCATTTTTGTACATGATGCATATCTTGGAAGATATTTGTAACCTAATTTTACAAACCTGCTTAGAATGTAGAATAGCAAATTATTTATATTTGCCTCAATAATTCTGATATGATTAAGTGTAACAGTGATATAAAATTTCCACCAGTGGGCATTTATATTACTAATTAATTTGCATAACAACCTGAACACTGATGATTAAATATTATTTATGCTTGTGGAGTGAGAAGGTTGAGGGGGTCATGATGATATAATAATGAACTCACTACTTATTATTTGGCTTATAGATAGTTTAATTCTATAACCTAAAAATGGAGCACTAGTTCACTCTACTCATCTCCAAGAACATGGTAGGAAATAACGTGTTATCATCAATAAATGCAGATGAACTGGGCAAGGGTTAGCAGGGCAGTTTCTTATAGTTTCTTTGCAGAGTCAGCCTGTTTCATTATTGACTGTTATAAAATTGATGTCCTGGTTTAACGGGCTGACCAAGCACTTTATGTCTCCTGGATTATTTTAAGGAGGCTAGGGAAGCATAGGAAAAGGTTAGGGCCATCAGTTGTTGGCAAAAAGCAAAGTATATAGCAGCAAGCTAAATGGAGTGACTGTACGATAAAGACTATTAGAGACACAGTTTATCAGGAGGTTAATTGGACAAAGAAGAATATAAATCACTAGCATAGAAGAGGTGATTAGAGGAGGAAATTAAAGTAAGGAAAGTGCAAATGAAATGAAAAACAAAGAAACAGGGAAAATGTCATCCTACTCACCTGAAGATAGAGATTTTAAAATTTACAAAAACTTACTGGAATTGCCAAATTTACCATTTCTGCATATGAACTCTTATGATTTGTTCAAGTAGTTCATATTAGAGCACCATGTAGAAGTAGAAGTGAAATAATTCTGAGTGTTTGAAAGACTTACAGCTTTAATGAAATGAAAATGACTTGGGGGAGGGTTTTTTTAATACTCCATTAATTTATAGTTTTGTCTTATCATGCACAGAGATGTGAATTATCACTAATATTAGTTATTGTTTTCCATTTCACAGATTTCTAAATTGCTTTCATTAAACCGACATTGCAGATTCATCAGTAACATTTTCCTACAAAATCTGCTTTCCCTAGCGGCTCAGGTTGGAAAGAATCCACCGACAATGTAGGAAACCTGGATTCAATCCCTGAGTGGGGAAAATCCGCTGGAGAAAGAAATGCCAACCCACTCCAGTATTCTTGCCTGGAGAATTTCATGAACAGATGAGCCTGGTGGGCTACAGTGCTTGGGGTCGCAAAGAGTTGGACATGACCGGGGCGACTAACACTTTCACTTTCACAAGATCTAATTGGAATCTCTTTAAATGAATGAGTTGGCTGTCATCTTAACTTTAAGTGACACTGAGATCAGGTCAATATCTAAGGATGAGAATGCACTTTCATTAAGGAAAACTAACAATAAAAGAAAACATCTAATAAATCACAATCTTCTTTGATGCATTTTAGAATAAAGCTTCATGCTGTAGTTTCTTTTCAGTCAGAAAGAACAGTATCATGTATTTTTCACTTCTCTTGCAAACTATTTTAAAGTAACCTTCATCACTTATCCAAGTAACCTCTCTACCAGCTTACTAAAACTTAATTTCTACCTCACTATCCAAGTAACCTCACTAAAACTTAATTTCTCTGAAACTTCTCAAATTCTGTTATACTAAGTGAACATTTCTATTATGGTAGTAAAGTTTAAAAATTATTCCATAGAAAATCTAACATAACTGGCAACTTTGATTTTTATTGATTACTACATGTCCCATGAAACATCAAATATGTAATTTCTTCTTTTTTAACAATGTTGAGTCAATCTCTGCTATAAAGCAAAGTGATTCATTTTTACACATATATACATTCTTTTTAATACTCTTTACCATTTTGTTTTATCTCTTTTTACACATATATATCCCTTTTTGCACATATATACATTCTTTTTAATACTGTTTATCATTTTGTTTTATAATACTCTTTACCATTTTGTTTTATCCCAAGAGATTGGACATAGTTCCCTGTGCTAATACAGTAGGACCTTATTTTTCCATTCTAAATGTAATAGTTTGCACCTGCCAACCCCATATTCCCAGTCCACCTCTACCTCTCTCTTTTCTCCTTGGCAACCATAAGTCTGATCTCTGTATTTGTGAGTTTGTTTCTGTTTCAAGTTAGGTTTGTTTATGCCATATCTTAGATTCCACATATAAGTGATATCATATAGTATTTGTCTTTCTCTGACTTACTTCACTTGGTATGATAATCTTTGGTTGCATCCATATTGCTATAAATGCATTATTGTGCTTTTTATGGCTGAGTAGTATTCCACTGTATATAAGTTCCACATCTTCTTTATCCATTCATCTGTCAATGAACATTTAGATTGTTTCCATGTTTTGGCTATTGAGAATATTGCTGCTACGAACATAGCAGTGCATGTATCTTTTTGAATTATAGTTTTGTCCAGGATATGCCAAGGAGTGGATTACTGGATCACATGGCAACTCTATTGTTGGTTTCCTGAGGAACCTCCATACTGTTTTTTCCATAGTGGTTACACCAATTTACATCCTCATCACAGTGTACGGGGCACTCCCTTTTCTCTACACCCTTTCCAGCATTTGTTATTTGTCCAAGTATATTGTTTCTGTTCCTTGCTTTAGGAACTGTTCCAGGAGATACACATAAATTTGAAATAATGATCCAACAGGAAGAAAAGAAAAAGAAAGAAATTGGCACGCTGAGTGGGGCAGCACAGGCCAAGGACAGGGAGAAGTCTTGGGTGCTCCTTTCACTGGCTGTGTGATCCAACTCTCTAGTTTCTTCTTGTGGAAGTGTAATATGTTAGCACCTAATTCATGGAGTTGTGAAGATCTGATAAAGTAATATATGTAAAGTACATAGGACAGAACTCTGTATACAAATGCACACATGTATACACATAATTGGATTTCCTGGGTGGTGCTTGCCAATGCAGGAGAACTAAGAGATACAGGTTCGATGGCAACTTGACAAAGAGCCTGCCTGCCAATGCAGGAGACCTAAGAGATGCAGGTTCAATCCCTGGATTGGGAAGATCCCCTGCAGGAAGGCATGACAACTCATTCCAGTACTCTTGCCTAGAGAATTCCATGGACAGAGGAGCCTGGCAGGTGAGAGTCCATAGAGTCACAAAGAGTTGGACATGACGGAAGCAACCTAGCAAGCAAGCATGTATGATCTCTTAAGAACCATGTTCTTTTTGAATCCTCTATTCAGTAAACACATTAATGACGTTACATGACCAAGTAGGCTATCTGAAACATTCCATTGTTTTAAATGTTGTCAGCAAGTTTGATAAAAATAAAAAATACAGCAGTTCCTCTTTTCTCTACCGAAGTAGACATATTTGTTAGTTTGTGCTTATTTCCATGTTGGTATATAAATAAATTGTAGTCTAAGCCTTAGTTCCCTTTGTTTCTATATAATTTATTTTAATTCATCTTTAAGAGAAGTATTATTTCAAAAGAAATAATTACTTATTATTTCAAAAGATTATTTGAAATGCCTCAAATTTATGCTACAATATTTATCATAATATAGTGTAGGGACTTCTCTGGAGTCCAGTGGTTAACACTCCATGCTTCCAAAGCAAGAAGCATGGGTTCCAGCCCTGATTGGGGAACTATATGATGTGTACTATGGCCAAGAAATTTTTAAAAATGCAAAACATGCAAATCACATGGTAGAAAAGATTTCTGCACCTCAACTGAAAATTTTTTCTTTATATTCCTTGCCATGTTAATCAATCATAGATATGAAGGAACAGCTGGTGCCAGTCTCAGTGACAGGGAAGTACTTGCTTCCAGAAATAGATGGTTCAAGATTTCCTTATGATGATTTCTTTACCCCCCTCTCTCTCTTATTGATTCTTTCACTTTGTCTGCCTACCTCCTTTTCACACACACACACACACACACACATATACATTCATGTATGCACCCACACACATGCATGTCGGGCCAAAGAGGCATTTTGATCAATTAATTTATTTTGATCAACTAATTTATCATAATGAGATGCTGTAGAGAACCATACATGGATGGAAACTCCTCCATCCATGGGATTTCCCAGGCAAGAGTACTGGAGTGGGTTGCCATTGCCTTCTCCATTTTAGAAACTAGATTATCGTATTCAAATGTTTATGAATACTGGTCCCATATTTGAATCTACTTAAAAGAAAATCCACTCTTCAATGTCAAAGACTTACCAAGGCTACACCCACATTTGAAAAATAATCTTTGTTGCTTTATACTTACTCAAATATTTCTCTACAGGTTAGAGATTAAAGTAGTGGTGATGATGAAGATGATAACAATTTATTTCTTCTCTCCGTTTATCTTTTCACTCTCCGCAAGAGCCACATAGGACTTCTTGAATATCTTCTATTATTCTATAGGTTTTTTTTTTTTTTTACACTTCCAGACCTTCTCATAATCTGCTCATTTTACCATTCTCACCTCACCCCCATGTTACCAGCTTCCTTCCTAATACCTATCCTTCTATTCTTTAGTAGATCTTGTTCCCTCACTAATGAATGTGATGCAGCTCTCATATGTCCCAACAGAACATTCTACCATTTTAATCTTAGCATTTGCATGTGCCCCTGCTGAGTTGCTACACTGTCTCCTACTCTTTGCAATTCCATGAACTGTAGCCTGACAGTCTCCTCTGTCCATGGGATTCTCCAAGCAAGAATATTGAAGTGGGTAGCCATTTCCTCCTCCAGGGGATCTTCCTGACCCAGGGATCAAGACGACATTTCCTCCACTTGATACTGATAAAATTACTTCTCTGTCTCCCTAACCAGATTGCAAATTCCATGAGGACAAGAGTGTGTGTTGTTTTCCAAGTGCCTAGCCTAATGCTTGATACTTAGTTTTGAAATCAGTGCATATTTATTGAATGATTGTTTAAAATTTTAGAACTTGCCCTTAGTGAACAGTGATATTTTTAAATGTTACTCTATCCTCTATACTTCTTATATTTTGTGTTAGGCTTTCCCTTTTGGAGAACATTTTCAAATTTTATTATTGCCCTAATACACTGAACAAACATGGTCATCAGTCTATATTTTGATGAATGTTTTATGCCCCCTTGAATTCCTGATGCCATTTTTATTTCATTTCTTATTATGCATACCTCAAATGAAAATCCTCAGAGGGTATTTCAATATACATTCAGAAAAACTTGTGCTAATTCTGGATTTGCAGATTGTTGTATCACTCTTTTCAAACAGGTGGCTGGTTCCCAGTCATTCTTTGAAAGCTATAATTGAATATAGGGACTCTCCTGGTAGATCAGAGGGTAAAGAACCTGCCTGCAATGCAAGAGACCCAAGTTCAATTCCTGGGTCAGGAAGATCTGCTGGAGAAGGGATAGGTTGCCCACTCCAGTATGTCTGGGCTTCCCTGGTGGCTCAGCTGCTAAAAAATCCCCCTGCAATGTGGGAGACCTGAGTTTGATCCCCAGGTTGGAATGAATCCCTGAAAAGGGGAATATCTATCCATTCCAGTATTCTGGTCTGGAGAATTCCATGGAATAAGCAGTTCATGCCTCCTGAGAAATCTGTATGCAGGTCAAGAAACAACAGTTAGAACTGGACATGGAACAAAAAACTGGTTACAAATTGGGAAAGGAGTACACCAAAGCTGTATATTGTCACCCTGCTTATTTAACTTACATGCAGAGTAAATCATGCAAAATGCTGGGCTGGATGAAGCACAAGCTAGAATCAAGATTGCCAGGAGAAACATCAATAACCTCAGATATGCAGATGATACCACCCTTATGGAGAAAGTGAAGAGGAACTAAAGAGCCTCTTGAAGAAAGTGAAAGAAGAGGGTGAAAAACCTGGCTTAAAACTCAACATTTAGAAAACTAAGATCATGGTATCAGGCCCCATCACTTTGTGGCAAATAGATGGGGAAACAATGGAAACAGTGAGAAACTTTATTTTCTTGGGCTCCAAAATCACTGCAGATGGTGACTGCAGCCTTGAAATTAAAAGACTCCTTGAAAGAAAAGCTATGAGTAACCTAGACAGCATATTAAAAAGCAAAGACATTACTTTGCTGACAAAGGTCCTTCTAGTCAAAGCTATGGTTTTTCCAGTAGTGATGTATGGATGTGAGAGTTGAACTATAAAGAAAGCTGAGCTCCAAAGAATTGACACTTTTGAACTGTGGTGTTGGAGAAGACTCTTAAGAATCCCTTGGACTGTAAGGAGATCCAACCAGTCAATCCTAAAGGAAATCAGTCCTGAATACTCACTGGAAGGACTGATGCTAAAGCTGAAGCTCCAATACTTTGCACACCTGTTGCCAAGAACTGATTCATTGGAAAAGACCCTGATGCTGGGAAAGACTGAGGCAGGAGGAGAAGGGGACATCAGGGGATGAGATGGTTGGAAGGCATCACTGACTCAATGGAGATGAGTTTGAGCAAGCTCTGGGAGTTGTTAATAGACAGGGGAGCCTGGTGTGCTGCAGTCCATGGGTAACAAAGAGTCAACAGGACTGAGTGACTAAACTGAACAGATAATTGAATATTTTTGTAAAAGTGTTTTAGGTGTTGTTTTAGAATAAACTCAGAAGGTGTTTATTATAGTCTGTATAAGGTACGTCAGTTCAGTTTAGTCTTCGTGACCCCATGAATCGCAGCACACTGGGCCCCCTGTCCATCACCAACTCCTGGAGTTTACTCAAACCCATGTCTATCGAGTCGGTGATGCCATCCAGCCATCTCATCCTCTGTCGTCCCCTTCTCGTCCTGCCCCCAATCCCTCCCAGCATCAGGGTCTTTTCCAATGAGTCAAATCTTCGCATGAGGTGGCCAAAGTATTGGAGTTTCAGCTTCAGCATCAGTCCTTCCAATGAGCACCCAGGATTGATCTCCTTTAGGATGGACTGGTTGGATCTCCTTACAGTCAAAGGGACTCTCAAGAGTCTTCTCCAACACCACAGTCTAAAAGGATCAATTTTTCGGTGCTCAGCTTTCTTCACAGTCCAACTCTCACATCCATACATGACCACTAGAAAAACCATAGCCTTGACTAGATGGATCTTTTTTGACAAAGTAATGTAATGTCTCTGCTTTTTCATATGCTATCTAGGTTGGTCATAACTTTCCTTCCAAGGAGTAAGCGCCTTTTAATTTCATGGCTGTGATCACCATCTGCAGTGATCTTGGGGCCCAAAAAAATAAAGTCAGCCACTGTTTCCACTGTCTCCCCATGTATTTCCCATGAGGTGATGGGACCAGAAGTCATGATCTTAGTTTTCTGAATGTTGAACTTTAAGCCAACTTTTTCACTCTCCTCTTTCACTTTCATCAAGAGGCTTTTTAGTTCCTCTTCACTTTCTGCCATAAGGGTGGTGTCATCTGCATATCTGAGGTTATTGATATTTCTCCCAGCAATCTTGTGCTTCATCCAGCCCAGCATTTCTCATGATGTACTCTGCATAGAAGTAAATAAGAAGGGTGACAATATTCAGCTGTGATATACTCCTTTCCCAACTTTGAACCAGTCTACTCTTCCATGTTTGGTTTTAGTAATTGTTTCTTGACCTGCATATAGGTTTCTCAAGAGGCAGGTCAGGTGGTCTGGCATTCCCATGTCTTGAAGAATTTTCCACAGTTTGTTGTGATCCACACAGTCAAAGACTGAAGTCAAAGTCAGAAGTATATGTTTTTCTGAAATTCCCTTGCTTTTTCTGTGATCAAACAGATGTTAGTAATATGATCTCTGATTCCTCTACCTTTTCTAAATCCAGCTTGAACATCTGGAAGGTCACGGTTCACTTAACAGTGGAAGCCTGGCTTGGAGAATTTTGAGCATTATCTTGCTAGCATGTGAAATGTGGGTTATTGTGCAGTAGTTTGAACATCCTTTGGATTGTCCTTCTATGAGATTGGAATGAAAACTGACTTTTTCCAGTCTTGTGGCCACTGCTGAGTTTTTCAAATTCATTGGCATATTGAGTGCAACACTTTCACAGCATCATCCTTTAGGATTTGAAAGAGCTCAACTGGAATTCCATCACCTCCACTAGCTTTGTTCATAGTGGTGCTTCCTAAGGCCCACTTGACTTCACACTACAGAATGTCTGGCTCTAGGTAAGTGATCACACCATTGTGGTTATCTGGGCCATTAAGACCATTTTTGTATAGTTCTTCTGTGTAATCTTGCTACCTCTTCTTAATATCTTCTGCTTCTGTTTGGTCCATACCATTTCTGTCCTTTATTGTACTCATGTTTTCATGAAATGTTCTCTTAGTATCTCTAATTTTCTTGAAGAGATCTCTAGTCTTTCACATTCTATTGTTTCCCTCTATTTCTTTGCATTGTTTGCTTAGAATGGCCTTCTTATCTCTCCTTGCTAGTCTCCTTGGAACTCTACATTCAGATGGGTATATCTGTCCTTTTCTCTTTTGCCTTTTACTTCTCTTCTTTTCTCAACTCTTTGTAAGGCCTCCTCAGACAACCATTTTGCCTTTTTGCATTTCTGTTTCTTGGGGTGCTTTTGATCACTACCTCCTGTACAGTGTTATGAACCTCTGTCCATAGTTCTTCAGGCACTTTGTCCATAAGACCTAACACCTTGAATCTATTTGTCACTTCCACTGAATAATCATAAGGGATTTTATTTAGGTCATACCTAAATGGTCTAGAGCTTTTTCCTATGTATTTCAATATAAGTCTGAATTTTGCAATAAGTTCATGATCTGAGCCACAGTCAGCTCCCAGTCTTATTTGTGCTGACTGTATACAGGTTCTCCATCTTTGACTGCAAAGAATATAATCAATCTTATTTTAGTATTGACCATCTTGTGATGTCCGTGTGTAGAGTCATCTCTTGTATTGTTGGAAGAGGGTGTTTTCTATAACCAGTGCTTCTCTTGGCAAAACTATTAGCCTTTGCCCTGCTTCATTTTGCACTCCAAAGCCAAACTTACCCATTTATCCAGGAGTCTCTTGACTTCCTATTTTTGCATTTCTGTCCCCTATGATGAAAAGGACATCTTTTTTGGTTATTAGTTCTAAAAGGTCTTGTAGGTCTTCATAGAACTGTTCAACTTCAGCTTCCTTGACATCAGTGGTTGGGGCTAGACTTGTATTACTGTGATATTAAATGGTATTCCTTGGAAATGAACCAAGATCATTCTGGTGTCTTTGAGACTGCACCCAAGAACTACATTTTGGAATCTTCTATTCACTCTAAGTTCTACTCCATTTCTTCTAAGGGATTCTTGCTCACAGTAGTAGATATGTGGCCAATCTGAGTTAAATTTTCCCACTCCCATCCATTTTAGTTCACTGTTTCCTAAAATGTCAATGTTCACTCTTGTCATCTCCTGTTTGACCACTTCCACTTTACCATATTCATGGACCTAACATTCCAGGTTCCTATGCAATATTGTTCTTTACAGCATCGGACTTTACTGTCACCACGAGACATATACATATCTGGGTGTGGTGTCCACTTTGGCTCAGACTCTTCATTTCTTCTAGAGCTATTTATCCGCTCTTCTCCAGTAGCATATTAGGTACCTACCAACCTGGGGAGTTCATCTTTCAGTGCCATATCTTTTTGCCTTTTCATACAGTTCATGGGGTTCTCAAGGCAAAAATTTATTAAGGACTTTTCATAATCCTAAACTGAACTCTATCCTTTTAAGTTAGAATGCCTAATTACTTCTTTTGCCTAATTAATGCCTAATTAATTCTAATAAAGGATAGCTATTAATTTCATATAGTTACTTCATATATGAAAAACTCTCAAGAGTCTTTTATCCTTTGTAATAGTTTATCCTTGAGATTCTTTTGTATTTACTGTATAAACTTTCAGGTTGCCCTGAAACACCAACTATGTTGCTTCCTGATATTGTAATGTAACTTAATTTTGTATGGAGAAGGAAATAGCAACCCACTCCAGTACTCTTGCCTGGAAAATGCCATGGACGGAGGAGCCTGGTAGGCTACAGTCCATGGGGTCACAAAGAGTCGGATATGACTGAGCAGCTTCACTTCCACTTTCTTTAATTTTGTAAGTTGTATCTAAACAAAGGGAATGCAACAATTTTTAGCTAGGAGCTTGCACTGGATAGAGGTTATAGCTTTTGCCACATACTGATTTCAAGTTAAAGCCAAATTTACTATCCTTATTTCATGTAAATCATATTTTATAGCACTTTATTTCTCTATTTTATTTTATTTTTTTTTTTTTATTAGTTGGAGGCTAATTACTTCACAACATTTCAGTGGGTTTTGTCATACATTGATATGAATCAGCCATGGATTTACATGTATTCCCAATCCCGATCCCCCCTCCCACCTCCCTTTCCACCCGATTCCTCTGGGTCTTCCCAGTGCACCAGGCCGGAGCACTTGTCTCATGCATCCCACCTGGGCTGGTGATCTGTTTCACCATAGATAGTATACATGCTGTTCTTTTGAAATATCCTACCCTCACCTTCTCCCACAGAGTTCAAAAGTCTGTTCTGTACTTCTGTGTCTCTTTTTCTGTTTTGCATATAGGGTTATCGTTACCATCTTTCTAAATTCCATATATATGTGTTAGTATGCTGTAATGTTCTTTATCTTTCTGACTTACTTCACTCTGTATAAGGGGCTCCAGTTTCATCCATCTCATTAGGACTGCTTCAAATGAATTCTTTTTAATGGCTGAGTAATATTCCATGGTGTATATGTACCACAGCTTCCTTATCCATTTTTCCTTACTTTCCTAAATTTCTTCTAATTTCCCTTTCAGTGGGGTATAATTAGCTACTTAACTCATTTGCTGAGGTTTTTAATTCTTGATTTTAATTTTTCTCCAGTGTACCTGTTCTTTTATTTATAGCATCAACTCTTCTCATTACAACTTCTCCTCTTCATATTTTGTTTCTAAATGATTTTTACATCATTGAAAAAGTGTTCTATTTTAGTTTCTCTGGGTGCTAATCTTCATGTATGTTGTTCTTGCGTTCTCTTCTTTATGGTAAAATGCTTGACATTGAAATTTTTTCTGTTAGTACATCTTCTGCTACTCCCCACAATCCTGTAGTCGTCCCATAAACTTTAATAATAGATGTTCCTCCAGAGTTATTTCATTTTTGTCCTAGCAGGTGCTCAATGTATTTCAAAAGTGATTTTATTTGTCCCTTTATATACACTATTGGCTTATAGATATATAAACAAAGGGAATACAACACTTTTGAGCTCATTCCTTGCACTGAGGGAGGCCATAGCTTTTTCCACATACTGAATTCAAGCTAAAGTCAAGTTTCCACTCCATCCTGAGCTGTAGGTGGTTACTTTTGCATCCTCTATCCTAGAGGGGGGGACTACTGTCAGGCTTTCTATATCATGCAGGTGTCTCATTTCTACAGTCTGAAATGCTTGGGTTCAAAGAAAAGTCCTTACAGCCACAAGATAACCCAGACACCCAGTCATTATATCTTATTTCTGGACTTACTTCTTTCAGATTGTCTGTCACTATTGTGTCAAGTTCATTCTGGTTTTGCACATTGAGAATATTCATTAAAATTTTTTCTCCTATATTTAGGAGTTTTTTTCTGTCATTTTTAATCCAGTATTTCTGTGGGTAGAAAGAAGGCCATTGGGTTTATTACATTTTATTTCATACTGTTAGTTTAGAAAAAACAAAATAGTAAGTATTATATGGCAGTTTGGGTTCAAGGAGGAAAACATGATTTTGCAGCATCATGGACATCAAGACTAAGTGGCTTTTGGAAATTAAAAAACAATTTGGTAATTACTGTGTAGTTCTTTGCTAGATAAAACAATAGGATTTTTTTTTTTTTTTTTTTTTGAGGATCAGAATCAGTCAAGCTGTTGGACGGAGAATGCACTTAAAACACATTGTCTAAGTCTGAAGATAGAGACACTTGTATTCCCATAAGCCAGTCAAGTCTCAGAAGACTCCTATTTCTGGCTCTTTTCTTTACAGGAGAATGTTTTCCTTCATATCCACATATGGAATTTTAACTGCACAACCAAAATCCATATATGTCTGTACTTGTAGAAATTAACTTTCGAACTCCACATTTTATCAAGTTTTTTGGCAGAACTTGCTTTACAAGAAATATTGTTGCAAACTCTTTTGCCTTTCATGAACTGTAATATTCTGAACCACATTCAGTTCAGTTCAGAACCACATAAATAGTATCATTTCCCTTAGACTTTCTCATAAATGTACTAGGAGATACTACTTTTATTTATTAAGAATACTAAGTACATTTTTAAAAGGTATTCTTCCCTTAATTCAAATCCTGAGAACAGTTGTTAAAAATTCTAAATCTTGGAATTTGATTATAACCACATTTTAATAAAAAGATGAATTCTGGAAAAAGTTGAGAGACCTTTGTCTAATTCATTTTAGAGTGAATCTTATTACTTTAGAAGTTTTGGCTACTGGCCAAATTAAATGTCTCTTATTCCCTTGCTTTTAAAAAGAAGTCTCAAAGTAATCTGACTAAAGTACAATGATTTAGTCTACTTTTATTCTAGTTCACTACTGAACATTGAAGACTATACACACACATACACACACACACACACACACACACACACACACACACACACACACTCAGATGCCTTATTAAGAAGTTCCAGAGAAACAAAAAGAAATATAAGACAAGGAAGAATGGGAAAGAGAGATAGTGCATTACACAGAGGTCATTTCTTCATGAAGAAACACAAACCTCCCCTCTGTGGCTTGCAACATTGGCAGCGAGGCTCTAGAGAAAACGCCATGCTCCAAACGGAGAGGGACTTTTCTGTCTGCTTCCGCCATCTTACATTGGTCAGTGTTTGCCCACCGGGAGTTCCAGTTTGCATTTGACAGGTCAGATGATGGAACTGCCCAGGTGTACATGGGAAGTGGGTCTTCTCAGCAGCAGCTTGAACTGAGCAAAGGATCAAGTGCTCCACAGAGAGGTAAACCAATAATCTTAAACAGTGCATAAGAGGTGTCAAATAACACTTTCATAGTCATGACCATCTTTTCCTCATCAAACATGTTTGAGTGTCATGTGGCACCAAGTACCCTTTCTTAAATCCCTTAAGTTCTTATTGTTGGATTTTAAACAGACTTGAGTGAGAGAAGTCTTTCATTCTCAGAAAGACCATAGGTCAATTTGAAGCATACAATACTGAAGGATGTTGAGCTTAAAAATTAGATACTGACCTTCTAGTCTTGTTGTCCAATCTCGAGTCATGTAGAGTGTCATGGCTCTGGGCAATCGATTCCAGCGCTGCATCCCTGGTAACACAGAGTGGTAAACTTACCCTGAACTCTCAAAAAAGACTTATGGTCGGTAGAAATTGGAATTTTCTGCCCAAGAGGCATTCATTTTCACCCTAGAGTCATCCATTTCAGTTATAAAAGTATCTTATTAAAGCACATAAACCTAGGGAGATAAATATATTATTGACGTTATTCAGTCACTCAGTCGTGTCCTACTCTTTGTGACCCCATGGCCTGCGGCACATCAGGCTTCCCTGTCCTTCACTATCTTCTGGAGCCTGCTCCAACTCATGTCCATTGAGTCAGTGATGCCATCCAACCATCTTATCCTCTGTCATCCCCTTCTCCTCCTGCCTTCAATCTTTCCCAGTATCGGGGTCTTTTCCAATGAGTCAGTTCTTCGCATCAGGTGGCCAAAATATTGTAGTTTCAGCTTCAGCATCACTCCTTCCGATGAATCAATGTTCAGGGTTAATTTCCTTTAGGATGGACTGGTTGGATCTCCTTGCAGTCCAAGGGACTCTCAAGAGTCTTCTCCAACACCACAGTTCAAAAGCATCAATTCTTGGGTGCTCAGCTTCTTTATGGTCCAACTCTCACAATCCATACATGACTTGGAAAAAACCAACACTTTGACTAGACGGACCTTTGTTGCCAAAACAATAGCTCTGCTTCTTAATATGCTGTCTAGGTTGGTCATAACTTTTCTTCCAAGGAGCAAGTGTCTTTTAATTTCATGGCTGCAGTCACCATCTGCAGTGATTTTAGAGCCCCAAAAATTAGTCTGTCACTGTTTCCATTCATTTACCCACCTAAATACCATGAAGTGATGGGACCAGAGGCCATGATGTTAGTTAAATGTTGAGTTTTAAGCCAACTTCTTCACTCTCCTCTTTCACTTTCATCAAGAGGCTCTTTAGTTCTTCTTTGCTTTCTGCCATAAGTGTGTCATCTGAGGTTATTGATATTTCTCCCAGCAATCTTGATTCCAGCTTGTGCTTCCTCCAGTCCAGCATTTCGCAAGATGTACTCTTCATATAAGTTAAACAAGTAGGATGACAATATGCAGTCTTGAAGTTCTCCTCTCCCAATTTTGAACCAGTTGGGTTAAGAAGTGATTTTAATTAGTAAATTAAAATCAGTAAATTCTTAGACTAGTCATTATTGAAGTTAGCTATAGAATTCATTTATATTCTCTCTGTGAGTTGTCCTATATGAAAGATGTTCTCTGAACTATAATTTATTTTAACACACTTTAAATGAATAGATTTCAGAAGTAACTTCAAAACATAGTAAGTCATAGTTGGGTCTCTCCTTGGTTTCTTTTAGGTTTTATCTAAGGATTGCAAAAATAAATTTGTTTAAATGTTAAATGTCCTTCCATTGTGTTTTTTTTTAATAAATTTATTTATTTTAATTAGAGGCTAATTACTTTACTATATGGTAGTGGTTTTGCCATAGACATGCAAATATCCTTGTTGTTTTTCAGCCACTAAGTCATGTCCGACTCTTTAGGACCCCATTGACTGCAGCACTGTAGGCATCCCTTCCTCCACTGTCTCCTGGAGTTTGCCCAAGTTCCTGTCCATTGAGTCGGTGATGCTATCCCTCCATCTCATCCTCTGCTGCTCTCTTCTTTTGCCTTCAACCTTTTCCAGCATCAGGGTCTTCTCCAATGAGCTGGTTCTTGGCATCAGGTGGTCAAAGTATTGGAGCTTCAGCATCAGTCCTTCCAATGAGTATTCAGGGTTGATTTCCTTTAGGATTGCCTTCCACTGTGTGTTTTTTTTGTTTTTTTGTTTTTTTAATTAATTTATTTATTTATTTATTTATTTTTTCAGTGGGTTTTGTCATACATTGACATGAATCAGCAATAGATTTACACGTATTCCCTATCCCAATCCCCCCTCCCACCTCCCTCTCCACCCGATTCCTCTGGGTCTTCCCAGTGCACCAGGCCCGAGCACTTGTCTCATGCATCACACCTGGGCTGGTGATCTGTTTCACCATAGATAATATACATGCTGTTCTTTCGCAACATCCCACCCTCACCTTCTCCCACAGAGTTCAAAAGTCTGTTCTGTATTTCTGTGTCTCTTTTTCTGTTCTGCATATAGGGTTATCGTTACCATCTTTCTAAATTCCATATATATGTGTTAGTATGCTGTAATGTTCTTTATCTTTCTGGCTTACTTCACTCTGTATAAGGGGCTCCAGTTTCATCCATCTCATTAGAACTGGTTCAAATGAATTCTTTTTAACGGCTGAGTAATATTCCATGGTGTATATGTACCACAGCTTCCTTATCCATTCATCTGCTGATGGGCATCTAGGTTGCTTCCATGTCCTGGCTATTATAAACAGTGCTGCGTTGAACATTGGGGTGCATGTGTCTCTTTCAGATCTGGTTTCCTCAGTGTGTATGCCCAGAAGTGGGATTGCTGGGTCATATGGCAGTTCTATTTCCAGTTTTTTAAGAAATCTCCACACTGTTCTCCATAGCAGCTGTACTAGTTTGCATTCCCACCAACAGTGTAAGAGGGTTCCCTTTTCTCCACACCCTCTCCAGCATTTATTGCTTGTAGACTTTTGGATAGCCGCCATCCTGACTGGCGTGTAATGGTACCTCATTGTGGTTTTGATTTGCATTTTTCTGATAATGAGTGATGTGGAGCATCTTTTCATGTGTTTGTTAGCCATCTATACGTCTTCTTTGGAGAAATGTCTGTTTAGTTCTTTGGCCCATTTTTTGATTGGGTCATTTATTTTTCTAGAATTGAGCTTCAAGAGTTGCTTGTATATTTTTGAGATTAATCCTTTGTCTGTTTCTTCATTTGCTATTATTTTCTCCCAATCTGAGGGCTGTCTTTTCACCTTACTTATAGTTTCCTTTGTTGTGCAAAAGCTTTTAAGTTTCATTAGGTCCCATTTGGTTTTTGTGTTTTTTTTTTTTTTTTTTTGCTTTTATTTCCAATATTCTGGGAGGTGGGTCATAGAGGATCTTGCTGTGGTTTATGTCGGAGAGTGTTTTGCCTATGTTCTCCTCTAGGAGTTTTATAGTTTCTGGTCTTACATTTAGATCTTTAATCCATTTTGAGTTTATTTTTGTGTATGGTGTTAGAAAGTGTTCTAGTTTCATTCTTTTACAAGTGGTTGACCAGTTTTCCCAGCACCACTTGTTAAAGAGGTTGTCTTTTTTCCATTGTATATCCTTGCCTCCTTTGTCGAAGATAAGGTGTCCATAAGTTCGTGGATTCATCTCTGGGCTTTCTATTCTGTTCCATTGATCTATATTTCTGTCTTTGTGCCAGTACCATACTGTCTTGATGACTGTGGCTTTGTAGTAGAGTCTGAAGTCAGGCAGGTTGATTCCTCCAGTTCCATTCTTCTTTCTCAAAATTACTTTGGCTATTCGAGGTTTTTTGTATTTCCATACAAATTGTGAAATTATTTGTTCTAGTTCTATGAAAAATACCGTTGTGTTTTGAAAGAGGAATCACAAATAGTTCCTCACACTAGCTCCTGACTTGCAGAAATAAAAACTCATAAACCAGATGGAGCTCTTTGGGTAAAAGATAGTATGTAAAAGTCTAGTAAATATACTATAACATACTAGAGGACTATATCCCATAGGGTACATGTAATATACAATATATACGATAGACAAGTATGTCTTTTGGGAGGGAGCATTGGAAATGTTATCAGTGCAAAAAGAAAACAAGCAAGGAAAAAATAAAATGGCAAACCAATATCTTGTACAAACTAATGTACTTTGAATTGAGGAACATGTTAACTCAAGTATATGAACTCAGGGGACACCAAAATTTTAAAATAAAAGTAGAGTAGGAAAAAACGCATTTCAAACTGTATTTTATTTTCCTTCTTCTTTATCTGGTGATTTTTCACAGATTTTTAAAGTTATATTGTATTAGATACCTTTGAATTTCTCTTTGTTCAACTTCAATATTCTATTCTTTTGGAAATTTGAAATTATGCTCTAAATGTATACATGAGTCAACCATGGCAATAGGTCACACATCAATTTGGCTATATTGTAGTACACAGCAATTCAAACACTAATCTAGATGTTGCTGTGGAGGTATTTTGTAGGCGTGCTTGACATCTACAATCAGTAGACTTTAGGTCAAGGAGATTATCTGCAATAATGTGGGTGAGCCTCCACCAGTCATTTGAATGACCTTAAGAGTGTGACTGAAGTTTTCTAGAAAGAAGCAATTTTGCGTCTCAGCAGCATTCTTTGCTCCTGCTTATAAATTTCCAGCCTATTGTCCTGCCTATGGACTTCAGGCTTGCCCAGCCAGATCCCACAATCACATAAGCCAATTCCTTGGAAAAGAAATCTGTGTCTATGTGAAAGTGAAAGCCACTCAGTCATGCCTGACTCTTTGCAACCCGATGGAATTCTCCAGTCCATGGAATTCACCAGGCCAGAATGCTGAATTTGGTTGCTGTTCCCTTCTCCAGGGGATCTTCCCAACCCAGGGACCAAACCCAGGTCTCCTGCATTGCAGCCGGTTTCTTTACCCTCTGAGCTACCAGGGAAGTCCATGTGTTTGTGTGTATTTCTGTTTTTCTGGTAGAATTCTCACTGATATAGCCTTCAAACTTTGACGGTCAAACACAGTAATCAAAATTATGAACAAAATTATCAGTACTTTCAATATCAGTAGTGAATTTGGTTTGAAGTGGCACAAATCCTCAAAAACCAAATAGGCTCTTTGGATTGTTCTCCTTGATTATGAATCAACTATGCTTTGAAAGTCTGACATTGCTGTAGAAAGGTGGTTTTATATATGAGCCTATATTCAGAGGTTTACCTCATTTTCTGGATAGTCTCTTGATTCATATTCTTAGGAGTTTGTTTATTGGCACATACCTTCATAGTTGCAAGCATGTAGATCATAGGTGATAATTTTAGGTAGATAACTAATGAGTTCATGTGGGAATAAAAAATTGTCATCAGCAACAAAAATGTTGTCAATTTTTATACAATTATGAATTGCTTACTTTCACATGAAATGTTTCAAATACTTTCAGTAAAATAACTCATTCATTTTAGCATGCTCCATTTTCAAACATACTCCAAGTCTTTGTTTTCTTTTTTTCAAAACATTCAGGCAATTCTCTCAACAAAACAATACTTTCTCTACTGCCCCTAGGGGAGTTAGTACTAACTTGTTAATAGTTTATGCTTTTTGAAATGTCAGTTTTGCTATTTGAATATTTAAGCCAAGCAGAAAGGGATCTGAGTAAAGAAAAGCATTGCCTACCTTGTGAAAAAGCAAGTAGGTGACCTTAGAGTTATGTCAATGCAATGTATACAATTTGGAAAACAATTTCCCTTCATAGTTCTGTCTTTTCTTCTCTTCTCATCTGTGAAATGGTGTTTGTGAAAACTTCTGTGTATGAATACTTGTGTGTGCTGGACTTGGGTGGACTTCTTTACACTGACTCTCTCTGCCTTGTCCCTCAATGTCTGCATCACCTTTGATCCTGGCCATGGAAGATGGAGTTTTTTGCTTCTCCCAGTACTTTCATCTCTTCATGAGCCTTACCACCACCTCTCCTTCAAATGAAAAGGCAGTCTAGCCAGTTTTCCTTGACAGTCACCCACTGGACTTCTTTCTACTTCAGACACTTGAACCTTCAATTATTCTCTTTGACAGAGAAGCAAATGTGTTTGCCCTAAACATTACACACATTGAAACAAAATATTTTGAGTGAACATTCATTTCTGTATATATAGATTTATTATCACTTCTTAAAATGCAGGTAATGGAAAAGCAAAAACTTAGACAAAACAGTAGTACAAGTAAGGTTTTACTTCTCCAGATAAAATAGTCCCTGAGATGGAAAATTAAAAACCTCTATTAGAGTTGTAGTCATGGACAAATTGTTTAACTCTGAGCTATATCAGTGAAATGCAAATGATATTTATCTTGCAGAGTCATTTAATGATTATGCACATAAATTGCCTGATACATGGTAGGTATTTGTTAGGTGGTTAGAATATGGAAAAGGAGTCCAGAATGGCGGTGGCTAAAAGACAAGGAAGAGAAAAGCCCGGGAAAATAGAACAAAGGAAGGTCTGAGGACCATAGTGAGGACCTCAGGTAGAACAAACAGCACTCCTGGCTGGCCCAATTTACTTAGGGCAGGTCCAGGAGGAGGAAAAAACATACAAAAAGAGGAGCCAAAGCTCTCTCTCTCTCTCTCTCTCTCTCCCCACTCCCACCCCACCCCACCCCACCCACCCCGCCGCGCGCTGGGGCGCTCTTCTCTTTGCGTCTTTGGGTCGACATGCCCTCACGCCTTGAGGATGGAGTTTCCTGCTATTATCTAAATAAAATAGAGCTGTAACTCGGAGCTATAACACTGATTTGTCTAAGAGCTATAACACGGTCCACTCGAGACCTGAGAGCTATAACACGGTCTGTCCAAGACCCGAGAGCTGTGACCCGCCGAGGGGGCTTTAATGTCCATCACTCCAAATCTTTGTTGTGACGAGACAAAAGCTGAGGAACATACACTCGCCTGACATCTATGGTGCCTTGACTCGGGTTTAACCTGGCTGAAACAACCTCTGTGCAGAAGAGGCCAAGCACAGCAGGAGCCCCACTCAGCGAAGCTCCCACAGTAGAAGCAGAACTTGAAGAAAACCCAGCGCAGGGGAAGGCCCATCGTGCTGGAAACCGGGACAGTGAAAAATAAACTCAGCAGAAAGCTCACGCAGCTCAGCCTCAGATTCCAGAAGACCTCCGGTTAAGATAGGAGGTCCTCGCTCCTATGGCTGGAGGGACATGCCTAACAAAATCTTAATTCCTTTACGATCTCTTTTTTCTTGTTTCCTTGAATCCCCACCCCACCCCACCCCGTGAACAGGTGGGTGGCAGTGGGCACAATTGAGAGACTCTGGAGAGGCTACTCTTTGGTATGTCCCAAAGGTGCTATCTGCTGAGCCCCAGTAGCTGTTACACAAGCTGGTGGGGGTTCTTCTGTCCTTATTCTTCTTTGTGCCAAGGATCAGACCAATGAAAACTGTGAGCACCGGTCAAATATTTAACAGATTTTCCAGCAGGCTTTGAATGTGATCCCTTGGCACGTTTTTCCCACTGCTTTTTCCTCCTGTCCTTCATCTCTCTCTCCCGGGACTTGAACCTGACTAAAACCCAGGATGCCCTCCTTCAGGACCTAATGAAGCTCAGGCTCTGATGTCTCATTGCAAAAATTCAGTGAGAGACAAAGAGATAGGTAAGAGGTGGATTTGTTAGGATTCAGAGAGAAGCACCTGTTCTACAGGGTTCAGGCCAAGGACTGCGGCCTGGCTAGGTTTTGCGAGACGGGGTGAATTCATATGCTAATGAGTGAGAAGGTCATCCCAGCCATTGGGGAACCACCCACTCCTCTGTCTTTTGACAGTGACTTAGAGCTGTTCTGCCACCTCTGGGTGTGTCTTTTGGCTTACAGATTGGGGGTTAAGGTTTACTTAAATTTGACTTGTCATCTTGGACCCAATTGATTTTATTCAGTTTATGTTATACCCTTGTGCTATGTCATTCTTTCAAAGGTTGTGTTCCGCCCCCTTCCTTCCTGTTTCATGTTCTTTTCCTCAGCCCTACTGCCGGGCCCACAATGTCACCTCTACAATCTATGGAGAGACAACCAAAACATAGCTGGCCCTTGGGAGGGAAATACTGTATAATATCCAATCCCTCTAGAAATTCAGCCCTCCATCCCCCATGTTTCCTTCCACATGCGCAATATCAGCACCTCTCAGTGAACCCGCTAGTGTGGGCGACAGGCACAAAATGCCTGCTAGAAGTCCATCAGTTGGCATCCCTTCAAAGGCAATTGGGCTTCCAAGGATAATGTTTGCCACTCTGGGAGTTAGCCCTGCAGGCCTTTTGGGCCCAAACCCTTACCACCCTTCTCCTAAAGTTACAAACATATCCCTGGATCAAATTTCCACTCCACTTTTATGGAACATTTGATCGGTTGCCTCTTGGCTCAATTTGTTGGCCCAATTTGTTCTTGAGCCAATTACTAACTCCTATAATCAGGACCCTGCCCCCTTGTAGGCAACACTGCTCCACCCAGTCTATTATTAAAACACATCAATGCCCCTTACAGGGCCAGATAACCCACTCCTTTGTCACTACTTCTGTTATTACCTAAAGTGGTCTGGGACACGAAATGTTTACCATCGGAGACACCTTAACCTGCTCTTATGGAGGACTAGGGGAAAAAATCAGTGACTTACAATCCCTTAGAACAGTAAGAGGATAAGGCTTATGACTGTTACACTGTTTCCCAGTCTCAGAGCATAGGCTTAGATTGTTTTACATCATATCTATCCCCATCCAGGGTGGACAAACCAGCAATGAGTTAAGATTACAACCCCTTAATCGTACCCAGCACTGGTCACGCTGGAGATCTTGGGGATGTCCAACTCCAGTCCGGGGGCCCCAGGAGGTGAACCTGCCTTGACCTGCCTAGGGATCTGTTCCTCGACATGTTGTCATGCCTCAACCTGCTCAGGGATCCGCCAGTCCCAGGGCTCCCAGGAGGTCATCATGCCTCAACCTGCCCAGGGACCCAATTCTCGGGAGGCCATCATGTCCCGACCTGCCCAGGGATTCAATCTCCAGGAGGCTGTCACGCCTCAGCCTGCCTGGGGATCTGCACCCTGACCCGGGGACGGCTGGCTCTCAGGTTGCAACAGTACTGGGTAGGATAAGCTTCAGAAAGACTCACCCCTAAAGTCCACCCATAGAAACAGAAGGAAGCCTATTACTTGTGGTACTGTGTCCAGTTTCAGCAAAAACTCAGGAGCCCAATGAGAACCCCATTGCCTTTCTGGAAAGGCTAAAAGAAGCCCTCCAAAAGTTTACCAATCTGGACTTAGACTCTTATGAGGGACAGGTGATTTTAAAGGACAAATTCCTGTCCCAGTGTGCATCAGATATCAGATTTAGGTTACAACAGCTACAGCAGCAGGACCCTGCTGCCTCTTTAGATGAGATGGTCCAGACAGCCACCAATACCTTTTGTAACAGAGAACAGGAGAAGGAGGCCAAGGCCCAGGAGAGGGAGAGAAGGAAAGAGACAAGGCATGCCCAGATGCTGGCCGCCCTCCAGAGAAGCCCTGTGGCAAACCCCGAGTGCTTGAAGGACAAGGCACAAGGCAAATGCTTAATCTGTAGACAGGCAGGGCTCTGGGCCAAAGAGTGTCCAAATCGTGACAAGTCTCCTAGAATGGCTTGCTACAAATGCCATCAACTGGGACATTGGGCAGCACTCTGCCCTTCGGACCCAAGAGCCTCAAGGTCAAGCACCAAGCCTTCCCTCACGGTGGTTCAAGAGGACTGAAGTGGCCCGCTCACAGCCAGCCCCCCATCACGGGGCTGGAGCCAAGGGTGCAACTGGATGTGGCAGGTAGGTCCGAGAATTTCTTGGTTGACACAGGGGCTACCTACTCTGTCTTAGTCTCCTACTCCGGAGCCTTCTCCTCCCAAACCTGTACCATTTTAGGTGCTACAGAAAAATCAACTACTAAAAGATTCACCCAAGCACTTCTTTGTTGCTGGGATGGACAAATATTTTCCCACCAGTTTCTGGTGGTCCCTGAGTGTCCTACTCCCTTAATGGGAAGAGACATAATCAATAAACTGGGAACCACCCTTGTAATGGGAAGTTTTTCAGCCCCTAGAGATCTACAGCTCCTGGTTACTACTGAAGAATCCATTACACCTTCTCCAATAGAGAGGGACCAAAAACTATGGGAGGACAAAATTAACCCCCAAGTGTGAGACCAGGGGATTCCTGGACAGGCCCACCAAGCTGAACCGGTCATCATTGTCCTCCGAGATCCCACTCGGTTTCCTAACCAGAAACAATATCCCCTCACAAGAGAGGCTCGGGAGGGACTACAGCCTTTAATAAATAAATTTCTTGCTTGTGGGCTATTGGTCCCCACCAGTTCACCATGTAACACCCCAATCCTCTCAGTAAAGAAGAAGGATGGAACCCAGTGAATGGTTCAACATCTCTGGATCATAAGTGAAGCTGTAGTCCCCCTCCATCCCACACTACCCAATCCCTCCTATGTAATCTTGGGAGAAATCCCACCCAGTGCCAAGTGGTTTATGTCTTGAATCTCAAAGATGCATTTTTTTGCATACCACCAGCTAAAGAATCCCAATATCTTTTTGCCTTTGAGTGGGAGGCCCCAGGAGAAAAACACCAACAGATCACTTGGACAGTATTACCTCAGGGGTTCAGAGATAGCCCCCACTTGTTTGGATAGACCCTTAGCTGGGATCTCCTAGATCTGGACCTGGGACCTAATGGGAAAATATTACAATATGTAGATGACCTACTAATCTGCTCTCCAGATGAGAAAAGTGCCCAACAACATGCAATTCAGGTTCTATACATTTGGCAGAAAGGGGATATAAAGTCTCCCGTGCTAAGGCACAGATGGTCGAGACAAAGGTCACTTATCTGGGAGTTCAGATTACACACGGGTCCAGGAGGCTGTCCTCTGATCGGGTACAAAAAATCCTCCAGTTGCCCTCCCTGACGACTCAAAAACAATTTCGAGCTTTCCTGGGGCTAACTGGGTATTGTAGAATCTGGATACCCAGCTATGGTCTAATTGCCCAGCCCTTATATGAAAGCTTAAAGGGATGGGATTATTTACTCCCACTGATGTGGGGAACTCCTCAAAAGAAGGCAGAGTCTACACTAAAACAGGCCTTAACTAAGGCACCTGCCTTGAGGTTGCCAGACCCAGAAAAAGCATTCCAACTTTATGTCCATGAAAGAGAGGGAATAGCCTTGGGAGTGTTAACTCAAAGTTTGGGATCTGAGCCCCAGCCTGTAGCTTACTTATCCAAGAGACTCAAGCCAACCACCCGAGGCTGGACCGCTGCCTTCGAAACCTTGCAGCTGTTGCAATCATGATAGAAGATGCTTTAAAACTCTCCTTTGGGGGCAAACGATATTTTTACCAGCCACCAAGTAAAACAACTCCTAAGTGGGAGAGGTCATTTGTGGATGTCTGATCAAAGAATTCTCAGATATCAAGTAATGCTGATGGAAAATCCAGGCCTCACTATATCCTCTTGTGAGGTTCTTAACCCAGCCACCCTCCTGCCCGAGGGCTCTCTCCCCTTTCACTCTTGTCTAGAAACCTTGGACCACTAGACAAAACCCCGACAGGGGTTGTCGGAAGATCCTCTGACCAATCCTGAGGAAATCTGGTACACTGATGGAAGCAGCTTTGTCCTGGGTGGAAAAAGAAGAGCCGGATATGCAGTAGTCTCCAATTTTGAGATCATAGAGGTTAAGTGTCTGCCACCAGGTCCTTCAGCCCAATTAGTTGAGCTCATAACCCTGGCTTGAGCTTTAGAGCTGGGAAAAGGAAAAAGAATAGCCATTTACACTGACTCCAAGTATGCCTTTTTGGTGCTACAAGCACATGCGGCTATTTGGAAAGAAAGGGGCCACCTGACCATCCAAGGGACCCCAATCAAATATGGTGATCAAATCCTTGGACTCTTGGAGGCAGTCCATCTGCCCACTGAGGCTTCAGTCTCCCACTGTAAAGGACACCAAAACGGGAGCACAGAAGTGACACGAGGGAACCAAGCAGCTGATCAGGCAGCAAAGAGAGCAGCGTTACAGAACCATGACCTAATAGACATTGCCACCCTAGTTCCACAGACTAATTTGCTAAAAACTCCTTCATACACTGAAGGTGAGACTCTTAAAGCTAAGGGTGAGGGCTTTCAAGAAGATCATACGGCGTGGTTCCAAAAGGAGTAACTCCTTTTTCTGCCTGGGAACCTCCAATGGAACTTGGTTAACTCCTTACATGCCACCACTCATTTAGGGGAAAAGGCCCTCCAAAAATTACTAGAAAGGTCCTTCAGAAGAACAGGCCTCCAAACAACTATAAGGCAAGTGGTCTCCTCTTGTCCCACTTGGCAATTAAACAACCCCCAAGGAGCTCGAAGACCCCAGCTGGCCTAGCCTGTCCAACGACATGGGGCCTACCCAGGAGAGGACTGGTAGATGGACTTCACCCAGATGCCAGTTTCTCAAGGGTATAAATACCTATTAGTCATGATAGATACATTCACAGGACGGATTGAAGGCTTTCCCACCCGGACCGAGAAGGCTGAGGAGGTAGTAAAAAAAAACTGCTCCATGAAATCATTCCAAGTTTTGGTCTGCCCAGGTCATTACAAAGTGACAATGGGACATCATTTAATTCTAAGGTCACCCAAGGGGTCTCTAAAGCATTGGGCATTACTTATTGTCTCCATTGTGCCTGGAGGCCTCAGTCTTCAGGAAAAGTAGAAAAAGCCAACCAATTCTTAAAATCAGCAATAAAAAGATAACCCAGGGGACCTCCCTGGGATAGAAGAAGGCTTTACCAATAGCTCTCCTCCGCACCCATATCTCCCCTAAGGAACAGGTTGGTCTTAGTCCTTATGAGAGGCTCTATGGGAGACCTTTTGTTTATGTCAATAACTTCTCCCTAGATCCAGAGGTTCAGACCCTCCAGTCTTATACCATAGCCATTGAACAATTCCAACAGGATATACGCTTTTGGGGTATGAACCAGGACCCAAAAGATTTTAAGGAGTCACAATTATATGTTCCAGGGACTCAAGTCCTAATTAAAGTCTGGAAAGATGGGTCCCCAAAGGCTCATCTCCAGTCCACATGGAATGGCCCCTACCCTGTAATACTTTCTACCCCCACAGCAGTCAAGGTACCAGGATATGACTCCTGGATTCACTACTTACAAGTCAAGCCATGGAAAAAAACAGAAGAGGACACTCAGTACACCTGTGAGCCCTTGGGAGCTCTCAGATACCTATTCAGAACCACAAATGAGTGCCATTCTAATGAACAACCCCAAAATCTGGTCTCTGGGGATAAGATTTCTCAGGATAACTCTAAAGAGCCAACACAGCTTGGCAGGGATAGTACTCCAAAACAGACAGGAGATAGATCTTCTGATCCCTAAACAAGGAGAGACTTGAGCCATCCTGGCAATGTAAATTTGAAATTGGCTAATGCCGCTACTAGTCCTTGTTATACCATATTGATGCTGCTTATGATTGTTCCATGTACTGTCAATTGTCTAACCTGTTTTGTCTCTGCCCAGGTCAACAAGCTACAACATGCAGTGTCAGTTCAACACAGATACAAAACTACAGTCGACCATGGAAAATATCACTCACCCTTAGATGGCCACCGCTATAAGGACTCTGAGGCTTGAGACTAACAAGAGGGGGAGGCCCAATGCCCCTCGCCATCCCAGGTCAGCAGGAAGTAGCCAGAAAGACCTCATCACCCCTATTCCCAAAGAATTGGGCCTCCCATCTCTTGAGGGAGGAATGTTAGGTAGCTAAAATAGGGAAAAGGAGTCCAGAATGGCGGTGACTAAAAGACAAGGAAGAGAAAAGCCCGGGAAAATAGAACAAAGGAAGGTCTGAGGACCATAGTGAGGACCTCAGGTAGAACAAACAGCACTCCTGGCTGGCCCAATTTACTTAGGGCAAGCCTGGCAGGAGGAAAAAACATATAAAAAGAGGAGCCAAAGCTCTCTCTCTCTCTCCCCCGTGGACTGGGGCGCTCTTCTCTTCATGTCTTTGGGTCAACATGCCCTCACGCCTCGAGGATGGAGTTTCCTGCTATTATCTAAATAAAATAGAACTGTAACATGGAGCTGTAACACTAATTTGTCTAAGAGCTATAACACGGTCCACTCGAGACCTGAGAGCTATAACACGGTCTGTCCAAGACCCGAGAGCTATGACATGCCAAGGGGGCTTTAATGTCCGTCACTCCAAGTCTTTGTTGTGACAAGACAAAAGCCGAGGAACATACACTCACCTGACATATTTAATCAAAGATAGCTGCTATCATTAACGTTCCCTCCAGAAATTATTGAAGGACACCATGAGACTTGATTATCTCTTCTTTGTGTTCCACAGTCCAAGATCTCAGGATGGGCAGATAAACCTCTGCTCCATCCTTCCTCAGATTAATCCCCTGCCTATTAATGGAATTACCCTTAGTATTAGTGTAGCTTTGTTTCCTGCTAGTTGTTCAAGTCTTGACCCTAGAATATTAGGACAAGTACATCATCCACATGAGCCTCATTCAGTACAAACTTTGATATAAAGAAATTTTCCATGCACATATGCAAGTTCAAGACTCCAATTTGCCCTAAGATGTGTTATTGTTTATTCTAGTCAAAAAGTGTGATGCTGATATAGCTGGAGAGGTCAATTTGAGATCAACTGAATTCCACATAGTCAACAGCCTATATTTGAAAACATTTATTTTGTGGTTCTGCTTTTTAATTTTTCTTGAGTTGAAAGACATATGTAGTCAAGCTTCTATATGTGAAAGACATATACAGATTTTTTTCCTAATCTAACAATGAGTGCTACCCAGTTGACATGAAGATCCAACCAGTAATAAATTTCAGAAGAGGAAGATGGAATAAGTGGAATCACAGAGTCAGAACCAGATCTCACACTAGAGTTGCCACTTTGGCACTTGCTAATCAGGGTGCGTCCAGGTAAACACGGAAAGACCAAAGGCAACTAAGAAGCACAAGACTTGACCTCACTCATTCTCTAGAGACATTTGCCCTTCAAAACCCTCTTCCCTGACTTCCAAGACTGGAAGGACTGTGGCCTGAGAAGGGGGAGGACTTGTTAAGCTCCTCCATCCCAATATACAGCTGACCCTCACAAAAGGGAAAGAACCTGATGCTGGGGAAAATTGAAGGCAGGAGGAGAAGGTGACAACAGAGGATGAGATGGTTGGACAGCATTACCGATTTGATGGACATGACTTTGAGTAAACTCCAGGAGTTGGTGATGGACAGGGAAGCCTAGTGTGCTGAAGTCCATGGGTAGCAAAGAGTCAGACACAACTGAGTGACTGAAGTGGACACAAAGGGAAGAGAATGTCTTTGACTTAGATATGAAATTGTAACGAGTGAACTAATTTCAGTCATGAAAAAGTGACAGAAGTGTTAAAGAATTAGTTCTCTATGTCTACCAGGTGCTTAGGGCACAAGCCAGAAAGGGAGACTTGACACAGTATATTTGAAAGCAAAGATTGAAACAAAAATAAAAAACACTTCATGCTTGTATCTCCAAAGTAACTGAGATATTTCATAAGTCAGTTGGTTATAGATTCATTATTACTATTCTAAAAAAAATACTGTGTAGTAATATGGTTAATGTGCTTAAACACAGAGTCCAAAAACATTAGGAGATTATGGTTACATTTATTTGAAATAAATAGGCTTAGATAGAAGGTTAGATTGAAATATATTAGTGTTCTTACAGAATTTGTGTTTGCAGGGTTTATATGTCAATTTTTTTTCTTTTCTCCATCGATCACCTATTTGATTGTCAACTGAAAAAAAGATTATACAGTCTAAAAGTTGAGAATTATGCTTTATTCAGTGGACAAAACTGAGGACTTAAGCCCAGGACACAGCATCTCAGTTATCTCTTATAACTGCTCTGAATAGGTAAGAGAGGAACCAAGCTACATAAGAGGTTTTGCAACAAAAACAAGGTAGTTGGAACTTGAAAAGATTACTGTTAATTAAAGAAAACCAGACATCTCAAGTTAATGAATTTAGCACTTTTCTGTTTGGGAAAATGCAAGCACCTGGCCTCACTGAAATCACTCCTTTGTTTGTACCTCACCTATCTGGGGCCAGTATCCTGCTCTTTCTCACCCTGAGAATCCTCATGGTGCCTCATTTGGGGTGGTAAGGGACTGGCTGCTAGAGGGTGGGCATCCTGTTTCCATCCTGAGTTCCCTCAGGGCTCACTGTCCGGCAGCTGTAATCTGATGGCTGTAACACCTTTTGTTTACTGATATGGCAGGCAACATATTTCATTGACATTGTAAAGTGTTGTATTCTTTTATAAATTAAACATAATTTTGTAAATAATAATGTTAACCTAAAATGTTAATCCTATCTCTCACCTGAGTTTTCATCTAACTACCGTAAAATCTTTATCCTCACCTCCATAACTCAAATTCCTTATTCCACTTCTCATCTCCCATTCAAACTTCAACCCTTTCTTTCACCTTTACAAAGATACAGAACCTATTCTTCCTAAGATAAAAACTCTTACCTCCTCAAATTCCTCTCATGCAGTCATAAGAGTGAGGTTTTTGAAACACCAACTGATCATATCCACTCTCTTTCAAAATTTGTCAATAGCTCTCCATTTCCCATACAATGAAGAATTTAGCTTTGTGTTTGCAATGAGGAATTTCTTTATATTCAGAGTATGGTCTCTCTTGCTCCCAATTTCTTTTCCATTCTCAATCCTTTTCATCTGTTTGCTACTGGCCCTCCAATCTCACCTCTCACCTCTTCTTTTTTCAAAGTTTGCAGTCAAATGATACTAGTCTGATTATAGTTACTTTCAAACATTATCAACCACTTTGCTCTTTTTTCTCATGATCATAAAATGTTCCTTCCTGCCGCTGGGAGGGCCACCACCCTCGTTTTCCCTCCAGTGAGATTTCTACATTCTTATTGAGTACTGAACTCATCCAGGAACAGAACAGGAGATTGTTCTGAGTCTCAGTGTATTAAGTGCTCTTTGTTTGTGCTCCCATTTCCTCATTAAAATTATTACAGAAGTATAATTTTTATCTATGTGCTACATTGGACTATGATCAGTTTGACAGCAGAGATGTTATGCTCATCTTTGATATCCAGGGTTTAGAATATTGACTGACAAATGAAACAATTTTGATACTCTTTTAGAAAGAATTGCATCAATAAATAGCATTTGTCAGATTCATCTATTCAAACTTAATATACATTTACTTAGGAATACTATTACATAGCTCAAGTCTTTATTCAAAAATACATCACAATAAATTTGGCTAGATAATCTGTTAAACACAAAGGAAAACACAGACTGACTGTAACATATCTTCATGTGTAACACTAGAAATCATTAAGAGAGGAAACGATGCATTTGTTATGATCTCTTAAGTGGCTTGAGTTGGTCCCACACACAAGTTCTTTCTACATCCTGAGGCATGATTTGTTGACATGAAGCCAAGATAAGTCACGTTTTGTCATCTTTTCTTATCTTGGGGGCCGTCTATTTCTGACATGGTTAGTTCTCCTCTTCCCTTCTAATGGAGGTGCCTTAAACACAGAAGAGGTTTACCACGGGGGCCTTTTCTCTTCTTATGGTCATGAGTTTGAGTGCACTCCAGGAGATGGTGAAGGACAGGGAAGACTGGCATGCTGCAGTCCATGGGGTAGCAAAAAATCGGACACAACTGAGCGACTGAACAACAACAAACCATCTCAGATAGTAATTCTATCTTTTGCATCTTTGATCCTTATTGTTTCTTCTCTCTTAACCAAAACACATTTTGAGTAGTTATTAAAGTTTGTGAATGTATATAGTCTTCTCTGCTAATCACTGTAAGGTCTTATTGATTCCCTCCATGATTTCCTGTAGCATTTTTTCCCTGCTGCTAAGTCACTTCAGTCGTGTCCAACACTGTGCGACCCCACAGACGGCAGCCCACCAGGCTCCGCCGTCCCTGGGATTCTCCAGGCAAGAACACTGGAGTGGGTTGCCATTTCCTTTTCCAATATAAAGAAGTGAAATGTGAAAGTGAAGTCACTCAGTCGAGTCTGATTCTTCGTGACCCCATGGACTATAGCCTACCAGGCTCCTCTGTCCATGGGATCTTCCAGGCAAGAGTACTGGAGTGGGGTGCCATTGCCTTCTCTGATTTTTCCCCTAGTAGTTACTAAAGTTTGTGAATGTATAAATTCTTCTCTGGTAATCACTGTAAAGTCTTATTGCTTCCTTCCATGATTTCCTGTAGCATTTTCCCCTACACTATCCACTTTGCCCTTTAATTCTTTCTCCAACTGATAACAAATGATGTGTGGTCTATCTCCAAATATGATGTAAAGTGTGAAGTTTAGTCACTCATTCATGTCCAACTTTCTGTGACCCCCATGGACTATATCCCATCAGGCTCCTCTGTCCATGGAATTCTCCAGCAAGAGTACTGGAGTGGTTTGCCTTTCCCTTCTCCAGGGGGTCTTCCTGATCCAGGGATCAAACCCAGTTCTCCTGCATTGCAGGCAGACTCTTTACTGTATGAGCCACCATGGAAGCCCAAATATATAATGTGAGCTGGCATGTTAACAAATGGATACTATCTCAGCATCAGTTTTCCCAAGCCTGATATAAGGGAGCATATTCTGACACCGTATTTGGGGAAGTAATTATAAAGGACAAAAGTGGAGGACTGGGAAACATGAAATCAGGAAAGATTGCCAATTGAAGGCTAAATGGTTACTGCTCTGGACGATGGGGAACTAATTCCACTGGGGTCTCTCTTAGGAGCTATGTAAAATAGTCCTTAGTGTCATTCACCTTAGTCATTGATTCAGGGTGTACTTATCCATTGACCTCCCCCTCCTCAGTGGCCAAAGGTTTGCCATACTTCTTGGTTTATCTTAGCTCAGAATGGTGAGTGGATCCCTGCAGACACCCATGTGGAGGCCACAGAGAATTCCCACACTAAAGTGAGGAATATGTGATGCTTCTAAGGCATAGTATTTCAGGTTGTACTGCATGGTGGTTGTACACTAAGCCAAGAGTAAAAAGATGGTTTAGAGAAGGTCAGTCTCCATAGTGCATGAGGAGGGACAGGGAAAGCATTGTAGATGGGGTGATCATCAAGTGGCACAAAATATTGGCTTCAGCCTCAATGAATTACTACAGTACAGAATGAAATCCTTTGGCAAAGTCAATGAATATAAAGGAGAGATTTTTCCATTTCCCTTCTTCAGCATCTTACTTACAGGAATAATTTCATTCTGGCTCTGCTTAATGAGTTTTATGACCCTGGGCAAGTGAACACTTTGGCTGGACTCCAATTTCTTCATTTATGAAATGAGATGATCATTGAGCTCCGCTGCAGCTGTTACTTTATGATTCTATGAATCTACATCCTCGTAGTACACTAGAGCCTAAAATCCTACTATCCTTCCAGAAATATACACATTCATATTATTGTGCATTGCTTTCCTTCTATATTCTCTACTAGAATTTTTCCAGGGCTGGGAGATCCCACTAAGGTTCATTTTGGTTTCTCCTTTTCTGTACACTGATAATGATTTGTGAATTGCTTTGGAGTTTCCTAAATATTTATACAAGAAAAAAATTCTATAAAGAATGTAGCCTTGAAGAACATAGTTAACGTTGACTTCACAAAAATCTTAGCATATACCCATGGAAATGGTGACCTATAACTGCACACTAAATGGTAAATTTCCCGGATGTTTCCACCAAGATGACAAAAAACAACCAAACTCTGAACTTATTCCCATGGCATCTAGACTAGGGGTCCCCAACCTTTGGTTCATGGACTGGTACCAATCTGTGGCCTGTTAGGAACTGGGTCACACAGCAGGAGGTGAGCAGCAGGCAGACCTGAAACCATTCCCTCACACCAGCCCATGGAAAAATTATCTTCCACAAAACTGGTCCTGGTGCCAAAAAGGTTGGGGACTGCTGCTCTAGACAATGGACAATCTGACATGTGAATTATGCTTCCTCATCTCTATCCATGTTCCTCCTTCTCTCTCAAGAAACACTGGCTTGCTCTCTGCTTCTTACCAGTCTTAGCTCACCTCTGATCAATATCTTGCCATTCGTGTTCTTCCTGCCTGGACTGCTCTGTGCTTCTGTGTCTTCCCCTTGTCGTTCATCTCTCAGAGCAAATATCATACCCTCACAAGAAGCCTGTCTTGCCCATACAGTCAAAATTCACTCCCGTCACTCTGTATTTGTTTATTTTTTTTTTCTTTCCCAAACTACTACCATCAAATTTTTTGGTTATCTAGTTCGTGTTTGGGCTTCCCTGATGACTCAGTGGTAGAGAATCTGCCTACAATACAGGAGATATGGGTTCAATCCCTAGATCAGGAAGATCCCCTGGAGAAGGAAATGGCAACCCACTCCAGTATTCTTGCCTGGAAAATCCCAGGGACAGAGGAGCCTGCCAGGCTACAGTCCATGGGGTCATAAAAGAGTTGAATTCAACTTAGCAACTAAACAACAACAAGTTTATACTTAGTTATGTATTTATGTGTTGTCTGTCTCTAATAAAAGGTAGTCTTCCTTTGATTGTATCCCCTGTTCCTAGGAGAATATTTGGATCATAATCAATTCAAGATAAATATTTGTTGGCCAAATAAATGATTGCTGAGCAGTCCATGGTCAACATTCAAACAAAAGAGAACAAACATTGAACTTGAAACTAGAATTCTTAAGTTGTTTCTGATATGAGGTTATATAATCTGAGGATAACATGTATCCTGTATTGCACAGGTTGTTGCTTTATGTTTCAACTTGTTTAATTATCTGACACTTTCCTTTAAAAAATATTCTCTAAGAACGCATTCATGCATTCATTCTTTCATGCTTTATGCTTATGGTATGAATCCCAGCCTCGTTATATATTAGCTGTGACAACTTGTCCAAGTTGTTTAGCTACCATATGCCTTAGTTTCCTCAACTACGAAACAATGATGGTAACAGTACCCACTTTGTGTATTATATCTGGAGTGCTTAGAAAGTAACTAACACAGTTTTAGCTACTATTTTTTTTCATTCTATCATTTAGTAAACAATTCAATACTTTCTTATTTGTTTATTATTTAGTTTTTAATACACAGTAAAAGAATCCAGGTGTTTTTCTACCATTTTAGTGCTACTTTATGAATAAATTTATTTTTTCCAATTATAGAATTAATTCTCTCAATTTACTTTATATGTGTATTTAAACATTTGATGAAAATGATCCCCTTTATAATGATCACTGGTCTTCATGAATAGAGGGGGAAATATCACATCTACTTTTTCAAGTCAATTGTCTTTTCATTTCAATATACTTCAAAAAAAAGTTCATTTTATTGCACTATAGTTTATTTATTATAATTCAAAATAAAATTTTGAGAAAAGCAGTTACTGAAATTAATGAAAAAGATTTGTATATCTAACCCCAATTGATGTGTATTTGTTGTTTTTCCAGAAGATTTGTAACTTTAAAAGTACAATAAATTAAACACTTTTCAGAATAGTTCTTATAATTTAAAATAGTTTATACCAAAAATGAAGTGTGAAGCAAAATATTATACACAAATTATAGTCTATATCTATTTTTCCAGTTATAGTCAGAAGTGTTAATTTCTTACCAAGAAATTCATATGCTTCATTTCCTAACAATAGAAATATAAATGAAACTCCAAAGATGTTCTCCTAAATATATTTTAAAATTGAATAAATATAATTCCTTTATTTATTTGCAGTTAGCCATCTCTTCTATTTCCTGAAAAGACAAATCTAAATCTTTATCATTAGCCCTGAGTCCCCAGGTATACACCTGCATGGACATTCATCTGCACATTAAATAGGACCATCAGATATGAACATTTTGATTTCCCTCTGCCTCCAGTCATAAAGATCTCTTCATTCACTTATATTCACTTTCTGTTTTTCTGTGAAAGATCAAGATTTTCAAGTTCAATGCATTGGTCCCCTTGACTTGCTGGAGTAAAGAGTATTAGATGTATGTGATTTAGATATACCTGAATATGAATCCCAGTTCTGTTACTTAATAACCATGGAACAATGGTTATTACAATTTTCTGAGTGCCTCTTGTTTCTTTCTTCTAAAGTAGATAGTAAGTGCTACCTTGTTGAATGATGACAATAAACATTATAAATTACATGTTAAGCAACCAGTAATGTACACATGTTGTTTAGTTGCTAAGTCGTGCCCAACTCTTTTGCAACCCCATGGACTGTAGCCCTCCAGGCTCTGCTTTCCATGGGATTTCCCAGGCCTGAATACTGGGGTTGGTTGCCATTTCCTTCTCCAGGGGATCTTCCAGCCTAGGGATCAAACTCACATCTGCTTCATTGGCAGGCAGATTCACTACCACTGAGCCATGAGGGAAGCACATACAAGACTTATAAAAGTTTATTTCCTTCCTCTGCTTCTTTTTCCTCTTTTAAACTCACAACTTGTCAAACTTCAATTGTCTTTGTCAACACAAAATATTTCCTTTCCTTTCATCCCTTTCTAACATCTCATTTTCTTATTTTTATCTTGTCCTTATCCAAATCACCACCTCACCTCTTGCATTCTAAGCTTTCTCTCCACTTACAGCCAAATTTCTCTAAAATTTTCTCTGGTCTTCATTCCCTCAGTTTCCCATGCATCCTTCTAGCTCCTGTAAGCTGGCTCGAATGCCATCATGTTATTAAAACTTCTCTCTGCAAGATTAACAAGAATCACTTGCCAATTGTATTATTTTCTTTAGGATCCTTCTGCTTCTTATAGCTCCCTTGAAAGTTTCACCGTTTATGGCTTTGGTGACATGATGCTATTTTCTCTTTCTCTCTAGGTGAGTCTCCTTATTCTAGTTCCTCTTACATACGTGTAATTCCTCCTTTTTATTGATCATTGTCCAAAATACTACCAAAGTTGTTAACATTCCAAAACACAAAACTTAAAAATAATTATAAACTTTAATAATTGTAAGTTCATTAATAGTCTAATTATATATTTCATTACAGTCCCTAGTGTATGGGAAACCACTCTCACCACTGTTTTTCAACATAGTTTAGGCAGTCCTAGCTATGGCAATTAGAGAAGGAAAGAGGGAAAAAAAAGGAATCTAAATCAGAAAATAAGAAGCAAAACTCTCACATTGAAGATGACATGATACTATACACAGGAAACCCAAAAGACACTATCAGAAAATTACTAGAGCTAATCATTGCATTTAGCAAAGTCACAGAATACAAGGTCAACACACAGAAATCACTTGCATTCCTATATACTAACAATGAAAACTCAGAAAGAGAAATTAAGGACTCAATCCCATTCACCATCGCAACAAAAAGAATAAAATATATAGGAATAAGCCTCCCTAAGGAGACAAAAGGATTGTATATGGAAAATTATAAGATAATGATGAAAGAAATCAAAGATGACATAAATAGATGGAGAGATATTCCATGTTCCTGGGTAGGAAGAATCAATATCATGAAAATGACTATACTACCAAATTCAATCTATGGATTCAATGCAATCCCTATCAAGTTACCAATGACATTTTTCACAGAACTAGAACAAAAAATTTCACAATTCATATAGAAAAACAGAAGACTCCAAATAGCCAAAGCAGTCTTAAGAAGAATGGAGCTGGAAGAATCAACATTCCTGACTGCAGAATATATAAAAAAGCTACAGACATGAAGACAATATAGTACTGGCACAAAAATAGAAATATAGACCAATGGAACAAGATAGAGAGCCCAGCGATAAACCCACGCACCTGTTGGTACCTTGTTTTTGACAAAGGAGACAAGAATATACCATGGGGAAAAGATTGCTTTTTCAATAAGTGGTGCTGAGAAAACTGGATTGCTACATGTAAAAGAAAGAAATTAGAACTCTTTCTAACACCATGCACAAAGATAAACTCAAAATGGATTAAAGATCTAAATGTAAGATCAGAGACTATAAAACTCATAGAGGAAAATATAGGTAGAACACTCAGTGACCTAAATCAAAACAAGATCCTCTATGACCCACCTCCTAAAGTAATGCAAATAAAAACAAAAATAAACAAGTTGGACCTAATTAAACTTAAAAACTTTTGCACAGCAAAGGAAACTACAAAGAAGGTGAAAAGACAACCCTCAAAATGGGAGAAAATAATAGCAAAGGAAATAATTGACAAAAGATTAACTTCCAAAATATATAAGCAGTTCATACAACTCAACACCAGAAAAGCAAACAATCCAAACAAAAAGTGGAAAAAAGACCTAAGCAGACATCTCTCCAAAGAAGACTTACAGATGGCTAACAAACACATGCAAGAGAAATGCAAATCAAAACTACAATGAGATACCACCTCACACCTGTCGGAATGACCATCATCAAAAAGTCTACAAGCAATAAATGCTAGAGAGGGTGTGGAGAAAAGGGAACACTCTTGCCCTGTTTGTGAGAATGTAAACTGACGCAGCCACTATGGAAGATGATATGGAGATTCCTTAAAAAAAAAAAAAAAAACTAGGAATAAAACCACCATATGACCCAGCAATCCCACTCCTAGGCATGTATCCTGAGGAAACCAAACTTAAAAAAGATGCATGTATCCCAATGTTCATTGCAGCAGTATTTACAATAGCTAGAACATGGAAGCAACCTCGATGTCCACTGACAGATGAATGGATAAAGAAGTTGTGGTACATATACACAATGGAATGTTACTCAGCCATAAAACAGAACACATCTGAGTCAGTTCTAATGAGGTGGATGAACCTAGAGCCTATTATACAGAGTGAAGTAAGTCAGAAAGAGAAATAAAATTTTGTATATTAACACATATATATGGAATCTAGAAAGATGGTGCAGATGAATTTATTTTCAGGGCAGCAATTGAGAAACAGACATAGAGAACAGACTTATGGATACAGGGGGAGGGAAGGAGAGAGACAGTGAGATGTTTGGAGAGAGTAATATGGAAACTTACAATACCATATGTAAAATAGATAGCCAATGGGAATTCGCTGTGTGTCTCAGGGACCTCAAACAGGGGCTCTGTAACAGTCTAGAAGGGTGGGGTGGGGAAGGAGATGGGAGGAATGTTCCGGAAGGAGGGGACATGGGTGTACCTATGGTTGATTCTTGTTGATGTTTGATAGAGGATGGGAAAAGACAGAAAAAGTACTTCATCAAGTCTGTAACTCCTTCATGAGAAGTTCAAGATTATGATTACTATTAAGAATCTTAACTCCCTAACCTCCCTTACACCCCTCAAAATGAAGGAAACCATAGCTACTTTAAAAAATTACTTTAAAAAAGTGATTAAGATAAAATTTTTAAATCAGTCAGAGACAAAGTTTGAACTACATACAATGAAACAATGTTATGGATGACAGTAGATTTCTTATTGGAAACAAGGTAAACCAGAAGACAGTAAAGTAGAGTCTTAAAACCACTGAAAGAAAAAAAAATTCAACAAAAATTAAAATTCAAAAACAAAGGCAAAATACTTTTCTAGACTAAGAAAAGCTGAAAGAATTCATCAGCAGCAGACCTACATCATTACATATTCTGAAGAAAGTCCTTCAATAGACAGGAGAATGACAGAAGCTGAAAGTATGAATATACCACAAGAAATGGAGAGCACAGGAAATGATAAATGCATAAGTAGATAGAAAAGATGTTTTTCTCATGCATTAAATCACTTTATATAGTAACTGATTAAGGCAAAAATAATAATGCACTGTGGTATTTCTAACATTTGTCAGAAGTAAACCATATGACCTAAAAAGCACAAAGGACAGGAAGTGAGAAATAGAAATATGGATTTGAACAAATATTTTATTAGAGTAGATATATGGAAGGCAAGTAAACACATGATAAGCTGTTCAATAGCATTAGTCTTTAGGGATATACAAATTAAATGAGGAGATACCACTCAACTCATATGTGAATGGCTCAAATAAAGGAATGACCACACCAAGTGTTGACAAGGATGCAGAGCAACTGGAACTGCTGATGGGAATCTAAAATGTACAATCGCTTTGAGCTATAAGTTGACAGATTTCTAACACTGAATAAATACTTATCATGTGACCCAGCCATCCTTCTCCTAAGTATTTTCCCAAGAGAAATGAAAGCATATAACAATATACTTCTACAGGACTGTTCCTAACAGCTTTGCAGTAGCTCAAAGCTGGAGTCAACCCATATATCCATCCCTAGTTGGATCAATAAACAAATTGTGATATATGCTTACAATAAAATACTACTCATCAATAAAAAGAATGAACTATGGATCTATTTCAAAATACAGATGAATCCCCACCTATTTATGGTTAGTGAAAGAAGACACATTAAGAAAAGTTCAATTTTATGATCCTACTTATAAAACATTCTAAAACTTACATGTAAATCTCTAGTGACAGAAATAAATCAGTAGTTTCCTGGAAGGGGACATGGATATTGCACGAATGAAAAACTGTAAAAGGGGCATGAGGAAATTTTTAAAGATGATTGATATGTTCATTATCTTTATTGCTTTGTCTGTCTCATCAACGTCTACCCATGTCAAAATGTATCAAATAGTACATTCTAAATATATATTGATATAATAGTTTATCATATATTAATTATACCTCCAATAAATTTGTCAATTTTTAAAACTCCAGTATCTATGTTCTTCAACATATTACAGAAGACACTGTCTTACATGCATAGCCTTAATTCCTACTTTCCATCTACATGCATCCTATCTTTTAGTCACATGGTTTCACTATCTACTATGCCCTAAGAACAATCTCATACCACTATGACTCAATATCCAAACCTTCTTCCTAGAATCAACTTATTCTTTAGCTAGAGAATACCTAATTTTCCTTCAAGGTACAATTCAAAAGCCCTTGACTCCAAAATACAACCAAAACAACAAAAATAAGTCAACACTATTCATTGTTTATGTGTTATTCAGCTGACCCACAGTGAGTGAAAAATCTTAATGTCAATAACCAGTAGAAGTCAATAACCAAGTCTCAATGATTCTTAACTCTAGAATTAATAAAGGCAAGAAAGATATTGGTTGAGAATGATTAATTCAATACTAGGAATGAATGATTATAATAGAGAGTTTACTGAAGAATTTACTGAATATACCAATAATAGTAGCTAAAGTTTATTGAGTTATTATACTATGGACACTATGAATGTATTTTCTCAATGCAGGAATGTGCAGTGACACATTTGTACTATATGCATTATAAAAATAAACTGAGACAGGAATTAAACTAAGGCTTCCCTGGTGGCTCAGATGCAGTGCAGGAGACCCCAGGTTCAATCCATGGATCAAAAAGATCCTCTGGAGAAGGAAATGGCAACCCACTCCAGTATATTTGTCTGGAGAATTCCATGAACAGAGGAGCCTGGCAGGCTGAAGTCCATGGGATCCCGAAGAGTCAGATACAACTGAGGGACTACCACTTTCATTTTTACTTTCCCAAAGTCTCAAAGATCATGAACTGGAAAGCAGAGATTTGAATCTCAGTAGTCCAAATTCAGAGATCTTTCTTAATCTCATCACCCTGCCATTCATCTATACAATGGATTATAACTAGCACACAGCAGTTCTTATAGGAATTTCTAAAACCACTTCACTGAGGAATTTATCCAGGTATAGTTAAGTAAAATGTCTTTTTTTTTTTCCATAGGTCGTGTTAATTTTCCATTCATAATGTCCTATACATTTTTTTTTCTCCCTTATAAATAACTGTCAGAATGAACGAGTTTTTGTGCTTGGGCTGCTAAACTAATTTCACAGAACTTTATATCTATGTCTGTTCAAAATCCAGATCCTAAAACCCATCTTTCACCAACTGCATTTACATTGTTTCAAATATCCCTGACTCTAGTTGTTACTGCAACTATATATATATATATATATATTTTTTTTTTTTTTTTTTTTTTCTAAGTCGCTTCAGTCGTGTCCAACTCTGTGCGACCCCATAGACGGCAGCCCACCAGGCTCCTCTGTCCCTGGGATTCTCCAGGCAAGAATACTGGAGTGGGCTGCCATTTCTTCTCCATGCAACTATATAATGAGTCTGTATAATGCTTCTTCTGCCATATACCTAGTGTCAGTTGCTTCCAAGATGGTGTTTGTCTCAGTTTATCTGTACTGTCTTCAGTGATGCTAATAAGGGTGGGAGGTATTATATGGTCAGCCCTAACTATTACAGAAAAGAAACATCTTCCAGATTAAATTTCACTACATTAAGTCTCCTCCGTTGGAGAGAAATAATTTATTCTTGGTCACTTGCTGAATAATATTTTCAAATATTTGCCTTAGCTCTTAACAGTTTTTCATATCAGGGCTTACATGGTTATATCACATTTTCCCTGCACTATGTCTGATCACACTTGGTGAGAATTGCCATCTACCCTCTCTATATTTCCCTGGTACTTTGCCTATAGCAGTGTTATAAAACTTTGCCTGTCAGAGTTTGCTAGACTATGAATTACTCCCAGGGTATGACCATGTCCTGTTTCTTTCATATGAAAAAGTCACCAGGGACTTCTCAGTACTCACTTTATTAGAACACTTAGCAGCATTTACACAGATGACTCTTCTTATTTCTTGAATCCCTTCCTTCTTGTGACTGCCAGGTCACCACCCTCCCTTAGCTTTCCTAGGCCTGCGATGGTCCCTGCTTCTGTCTCTTTCTGGTTAAGGTGAATGATCCCCCAAGGGGTCATGTAGAGCTGGTTGTGCCAATGGATGTGGCAGCCCTGTCCCCAGAGCCAGCCATTTGAGCATTTATGTTCTATCTATTTCAGTTCTTGGTTTGTTTGTTTGTTTTTCTATCTCATCCATTTCTGTGGCTTTAAAAACCATCTCAAAGCTGACAAACCTCAAAATAATTTTCCAGCACGGTCCTCTCCACGAACCCCATCCTCTTACATCTATCTGCCTATTTGACATTTCCACATCTCATAGCTATCCAAGTCCTAACTTGTCCTAAATTGAGCCCTGAGTCTTCCTTGCTCGCAAATCTAATAATGGGCTTTCACATTTTGGTAAGGACAGTTGCATCCCTTCTATTGCTCAGGGTAAAACCCCTGGACTCACTTCTGACTAGGCTCATCTGTCTCCTATAAAATAGATGATCCATCAACAAATCCTCTCATATATCTTTTCAGTATTTTATTAATACTGAAATCATATATATATTAAATATACACACATATAAAATACATATTTAATAAATATATTATACTACATATATATTTATATATAATTTACATTTAATAAATATATTAAAAAACCACACACTTCCTACCTCCTTCACTGCTAGCACCCTGACCCAAACCACCATCATCCTCTACCTGGGTTATTGCCACAGCTTCCAAATTGTCTCGTAATTGATAGCCTCACTCTCTTCAGCCTATCCTCAATACAGCAACTAAAGAAATTGTGTTGCCCAAACCTACCCAAGGCTTCACATCCCACTTAGAGTAAAAGACAATCTTATCACAATGACCTACAGGGGTCTTTCAGGATGTATCACTTCGCCTTTGGCCCTTTGTATCTACTCCTTTCCCTGCTCATTCTGATCCACGTGGGCTTCTTTACTGTTGTTCAAACATCCCAAGCAAAATGTTCTTTACTTACTGTTCCTCTAAACTAGAACACGCTCACTCCAAATGTCCACATGGCTCATTCTCCTGCTTCTCCCAGGCTTTGACTCAAATATTATCTTTCTAGGGAGGCTTTGCTTGATTCTGTCTAGAAAAATGAAAAATTTCTGACCAACTTCCTGCTTTGTTTCTTTTCATAAAATATACCATGGTATAGTTTATTATATACTTTAGTGATTTAGTTAATTTATTGTCTCTTCCCTCATTAGAACATAAATCTCAGAGGGCAAGGATTCTGCTTTTCTCACATCATTTTCCAAGCACTTAGAACACTGTCTGATACATAGCAATCCTTCTAAAAGCATTTATAGAAACTGTAAAAAGTATGAAACATGTGAATGAGAGAGTGAATGAACTAATATTTCCCATGACCTAATGTCATCTCTATGACAGATAAATAATAAATATTTATTGAAATTTAAAGGAGAGTTCAGGCAAATAGGACAAAGTCAAAATGAAAAAGGGTGAAGATGAATGGAGAAAGACAAAAATAATAACAATATTATTTTCTTTTCTGGTCTTCACAACTGATGTGGGAAAAGGAGAATCATTTTGGAGAGTTTATACTATTCTTTATGTTAGCACAAGTACTGAATTTTTCTTTTCATTTTTTAAGTTCCCTGCCACCTACTTTCTTTATGTTTATAAATAATGATGACCCACCTACTCAGTTGCCTTGTGTCAGCTATCTTGACATTTGTTCCAATCTTATTTTGCTATTTGACCTACCCTACCATGCTGTAAAGACATTTAGCTTTAAAACTGCTAAATAAATCAAAAGGAAAATGTCAGTTCCTTTTAGAAGAGACTGTACTTTGGTTCTCAGGGAATAAACGTGAAAAATTGTTTAGATGTTAGTGGAGACTTAACTGTTGTCTCTATACATATGTTTTATATATATATATATATATATATATATATCTCAATCCTACTTTCTCCAAGTTATATCAGGAACATTTCCCAGTACTTTTCCTCACTTCACAGCAGTTTATCAGGGTTCTAATAAAACTGAAGAGGAACTCATCTGTGTCTTCTCATGGTGGTTGATAAAGACATATTTTCAGCACAACTGTCACTACATTTTGAGAGGTATGCTTTTTCTGTAACTAGGTGGACCTTGTAATTTCTGTAGCTAGCTATTCCCCACTTTCTTTCATATTGGGGAGACTGGCTAAGCACTTATGAAAATTACTAGTCAGTGAAGAATCGCTTATTGAGCAGAGCCCATGCCTTCAAGGAGCTAAGGACCCAGAAGAATTATCAGACTTATAACCAGGATTACAGTATTCAGGTTCATGTTGCTGTTATTGTTCAGTCACTAAGTCACGTCCAACTCTTTGTGACCCCATGGACTTCAGCACACTAGACTCCTCTGCCCTCCACTATCTCCTGGAGTTTGCTCAATTTCATGTCCATTGAATCAGTCATACTATCTAACCATCTCATCCTCTGCTGCTCACTTCTCTATTTGCTTTCCATCTTTCCCAACATAGGGTCTTTTCCAGTGAGTAGGCTCTTTGCAGCAGGTGGTCAAAGTATTGGAGCTTCAGTATTAGTCCTTCCAGTGAATATTCCAGGTTGATTTTCTTTAGGCTTGACTGGTTTGATCTCCTTGCAGTCCAAGGGACTCTCTAGAGTCTTCTCCAGAACCACAACTCAAAAGCATCAATTCTTCAGCACTCAGCCTTCTTCATGGTCCAACTCACACATCCATAGACTCATAGCACACTGCTATTAAAACAGGAATGAGGTCCATGAACCAGAGCTTGCTTTTGAACTTTCAGTAAGACAGCATGCTGCTTCTTTCTTCCCAGAGCCTGGAGTCTGAGACAAAACTAAGCAAGTTAGAAAACAATCAAAAGGGAAACAACTAATTGACTGTGTTTTCTGTCAACACAGGGATCGGGAGACAATTTATGCTCATTTAAAGCCAGAGAAGGGTATGTAAACCACCCCTTCCTCCCACCCATGCCTAAAGTTACTCACAAGCAATGCAGCCAAAAATGTATATTTTAAACATGGTTTAGTGGGGCCAAAGAAAGCTTAAAAGAGGCTGAGTTCTTAATAAGGGGAAGATGAAGATAGTCTGTACTGTCAAAATAACCAGGCTGCAGAGAGGATCCTGCTGTTGAAATTGAGGAGGGGGATCGACCTGAGAGATCATGCTGAGGAATTCTGCCTCCTAACAGTCCCTAGGTATTGCCTCTGTGGCTTGGAAGAGTCAAGAGTTAGAGGATTCTGCAGGGCATGGAATTCTGCCTATATTTTTCTTCTGGCTCCCTTTTTTCTTAATGGATTTGAGGACAGCAGCCAGATGACCTCGATGTAACTGCCTCAGAAATGAGCACCTGGCACAAACACCCATGTGGCTTCCCATCTTTCTAGTCATTCTAAACCCCGCATCTCTGAATTGCAGGATATGCCCTGTTTGCTCTCAAATCATTTCCTGACAATCTCCTGCCTGCTCTGCATCTCAGGAAACTATTTTCCATGCTCCCATGTCCTCTGGCTTGAGCATTATGAGTCCATGGGAAGTGAGGCTGAAAGGAGGGAGAAGCCCTTGTATTGGGTATCACTGCCCCTCAGTCTCCCGGCATCTTCTCAGCAGCTTCAGCTCACAGTGAACAAGACCTGCAGTGCATATGTCACGACCCCCCCGTCAGCCTCTCGGCTTCTGAGCTCTGTTAACTCTGCTTCTTGTTTCCCTGTCCTGGGCTAATGGTGACTTCCTGGTACAGCTACACTTATAGACTGACTTCCTGTTTCTCTTTGTCTTGGCAGCCACTCTTCACCTGCATTACCAACGTCACGCACTAAATTATTTTACTTTGAAGGAGCCAGTATCATTTCTGCTTTGCTGCTGGACACTGATTCACAGGTCATCAATCAAGTTGGACCTTTCAGCCTCCTTCTTGGCTGGAGTTATTAAAGCACAGAAAAAGGCAATATTCAATAGACCACCAGCTTTTTTTTCTCAATCACAAATGATAGCCCTGACATGCATATTAACTGTAAATGTTTTATGCTGCATATTCTGTTTTAACTACTTATTTGGCTGTGCTGGGTCTTCATTGCAACCTACAGGATCTTCTATCTTCATTTCGACATGCAGGATCTCTAGTTGTTGCATGTGGGATCTAGATCCTGACCAGAGATGGAACCCAGGCCCTTTGCATTTTGAGTATGGAGTCTTAACCACTGGGTCAGCAGGCAAGTCCCTTATGTTGTATATTCTTGACACTCTGGCATCTGGGGCCTCACTGACTGGTAAGAGACTGCCCCGTACAGGGCTAGCCAATTCTTACAGATGGTGGACAACTCCTCTGTGAATATGACTCTTGTATGCAAACCAGCCAAACCAAAGACCACAGAGTTCAGTCACATCCTTCATCTGAATGTCATACTCTTGTTGTTATCCACCTGCCCTAAGAACCCTGGCCAGTGCCTGTACTCCAGAGCCCACTTAAACTGTTCAAACTAGCCAATCCTAAGCTTGGATACCCTCCTGCCTCACCCAATCTCCCCACGGAAACCACAGTAAAGGCTTTTGCCCATATTTTCCTCTTACTCCTTCTGCCCCCTGACTGACCATAGTCCTCCCACCTGGGGCCTTGCATGACGTGTCATGTGCCCTATTCCTAGGGATCTGTGAGCATAAAAATTTCTTCCTTCATGACAGTTAGTTCTAATTCTATTTGTCTTACCATATAGGTTTAAAAAAAATCTTGGTACATTTTAAAACAATGAGAGAGAGTATTTGGTTTCTGTAGCTTTCTTTTTCCTCTAATTTTTTAATCTTAAATATCATCTTAGAGTTGTTTAGTCACTAAGTCATGTCCAATTCTTTTGCAACCCCAAGGTCTGCAGCCTGCCAAGCTCCTCTGTCTGTGGGATTCTAACACTGAAGTAGGTTGCCATTTCCTCCTTCAGGGGATCTTCTCAGCCCAGCCCTAAATATTATCTTAAGTATTTGATATTCTAGTAAGATAGTTGGTCAGGAGATGAGATGAAAGGGAATGTTTACCTGAAGCTACATTTATCTGAATAGTACATAGTGTTTGCATGCCACTGGTCAGCCTTAAGCCACCTTCCTTAATGTTCTGTGTTAATCACTCAGTTCTATCCAACTCTTTGCAACCCCATGGACTGTAGCCTGCCAGGCTTCTCTGTCCATGGAATTTTCCAGGTAAGGATCCTGGAGTGTGTTGCCATTTCCTTCTCCAGGGGATCTTCCCAACCCAGGGACCAAACCCAGGTCTCCTGCATTGCAGGCAGGTTCTCTACCATCTGAGCTGCTAAGGATGCCCAATATGTCATATTTCCTTAATAGCCATATTTAATTTTAATCAGTCTTATTAGGTCTTCTGCCCTCGAAGAACGACACTCCTGGTTCACATTTCTTTCTCTCCTGTTTCACAAAGAGAATCGAATCCACTATACGTGAATTTCTTTGGTTACCTATTTCCCACACATAGCATGTTATCTTTCTGCAACCTTAGAGAACGTGGCTTCACTGCCCCTGGAAGCTACTCCCTTCCCCTGGGCTCTGGATCCCATCACTTCAAACTGCTGCACCCTCAACCTAGCTCTCTTCCTTAGATTCTCTACTTTTTTTTCTTCCCCTTCTCTTAAGAAAATTCCAGGTATTTTCATCTTTTTTTAATAAATTATTTTATTCAACTACTGTCAGTGTAGAATGTATTTCTGCTGTACAGCAAAGTAATTCAGATATATATATACACACATATATACATATATGTACATATATATACATATATATGTGTATATATATATACACACACACATATATTCATGTTGTTTTTCCTATTTTTTTCCATTATGGTTTAATCACAAGATAATGAATATAATTCTCTGTGCTATACAATAGGACCTTGTTGTCCATCCATTCTACATATAAGAGTTTCCATCTGCCAACTCCAAATTTTCACTCTATCCCATGCCCCTTTCCTTCCCACTTGGCAACTACAAGTCTGTTCTCTATATCTGTGAGTCTGTTTCAAGATAAGTTCATGTATGCAATATTTTAGATTTCACATGTAAGTGATGGCACATGACATTTTTCTTTCTCTGACTTACCTCACTTAGAAAGATAATCTTTAGGTCCATCCTCGTTGCTGCAAATGGCCTCATTTCCTTCTTTTTGTGGCTGAGTAGTATTCCATCGTGTGTGTGCACCGCGTGTTCTCTGTCCATGCACCTGTTGGTGGACACTTGGGTTGTTTCCAAGTCTTTGCTATTGAGAAGAGCGCTGCTACAAACATGGGGGAGCATGTATCTTTTTGAATTAGACTTTTGTCTGGATATAATCCCAGCAGTGGGATTGCTAGACCACATGACAATTCTATTTTTAGTTTTTTGAGGACCTTCCATACTATTATTTTTGTCATAGTGGTTGCACCAGTTTGCATGCCCACCAACAGCATTGGAGGGTTCCTTTTTCTATACACCCAACTCCAGCACTTGTTATCTGTAGACTTTAATGATGGCCATTCTAGCTAGTGTTATGTGGTACCTCATTGTAGTTTTGCTTTGCATTTATCTAATAATTAGTAATGTTGAGCATCTTTTTGTGTGCCTGTTGGCCATCTGTATGTCTTCCTCTGGAAAAATCTCTATTTGGAGCTTCTGCCCATTTTCCAACGGAATTGTTTGTTTTTGTTGTTGAGTTGTAGGAGTCATCTGTATATTTTTGAAAATTAAGCCTAGTTGGTCTCATCATTTGCAAATAATTCAAGTCTTGTCATCTTTAAACAAAATATTTACCTTTCTGTGTTTGTTCTCTTTCTCACTTGTCTTTCATACCTGAACTTCATGAAAGATTAATACTTATAGTAACACTTCCTATTTTATCTTCTCTTTCTCAGTTATAATCTGGTTTATGCCCTTTATTTCCATGAGAACTGATTTGGCCAATGCCGTTTTTATCACTTTAAACTCCTCTCTCTTCCTTTAATTGATGTGACATCATCCTCTCTTGATTCTCAAGCTGCTCCTTTTCACTTATGTTCCTTATCTCTTCTTTTGTTTGCCTTTCAAATATTGCAGTTCCTGGGATTCTTCCATTGTCATTCTCAAGGATCCATTCATCTACTTTACTGGTCAAAATGGTGCCTCTCCAAGCTACACTAGTGGGTTAAGCCAGACCACTTCCCTAATTGGTATTGCAAAGAAAATGTATGTAGATATAATCAAGATTGCTGGGAGTAATATCAATAACCTCAGGTATGCAGATGCCACCACCCTTATGGCAGAAAGTGAAGAACTAAAGAGCCTCTTGATGAAAGTGAAAGAGGAGAGTGAAAAAGTTGGCTTAAAGCTCAACATTCACAAAACTAAGATCATGGCATCTGGTCCCATCACTTCATGGCAAATAGATGGGGAAACAGTGGAAACAGTGGCTGCCTTTATTTTTCTGGGATCCAAAATCACTGCAGATGGGGATTGCCGCCATGAAATTAAAAGACACTTACTCCTTGGAAGGAAAGTTATGACCAACCTAGGTAGCATATTAAAAAGCAGAGACATTACTTTGCCCACAAAGGTCCGTCTAGTCAAGGCTATGGTTTTTCTAGTGGTCATGTATGGATATGAGAGTTGGACTATAAAGAAAGCTGAACACTGAAGAACTGATGCTTTTGAACTGTGGTGTTGGAGAAGACTGACTGCAAGGAGATCCAACCAGTCCATCCTAAAGGAGATCAGTTCATTGGAAGGACTGATGTTGAAGTTGAAACTCCATTACTTTGGCCACCTGATGCAAAGAATTGACTCATATGAAGAGACCCTGATGCTGGGAAAGATTGAGGGCAGGAGGAGAAGGGGACGACAGAGGATGAGATGGTTGGAAGGCATCACCGACTCAATGGACATGGGTTTGGGTGGACTCCGGGAGTTGGTGATGGACAGGGAGGCCTGGCATGCTGCGGTTCACGGGGTCACAAAGAGTCGGACACGGCTGAGCGACTGAACTGAACTGAACTGATAATCAAATATTCACAGATATCAGTAGAAGTGCTATAAAAGAATGTTTTCTCTTCAGATAAGATTAAGTAGCAGTTAACTAGAGAAAATTAACTTCAAGGAACCATTTTTTAAATGTTTAAATAAAAAAAAATAAGGCATATATTAACATCTTTTGGCAGTATTAACATCTTTTGGCAGAAGCTAGTTTATAAAATATTAGATGATAACACTGTTTCAAAAGGATCTCGCATAAATTTTCACTAAGATACATTAATTTATTGGGACTCTAATCAACTGTCTAGTGTGGGTAGGAATAACACAGCATCTGTCACATTACAATGTAAGATATGCAAGTTTTGGTTAAAAAGAAGAAACAGGCCCAAGGCAAAGCAGGAACATGAGAAAGCATGACCCTGGCTCACCTAGACATTCTCAGAACATCAGGAAATTTCAGGTAACTGCAGTGAGGTAGTAGACACACCAAAGGAATGAAAGATTCGAACAAGACTCTTGTTCTGTGCCAGTGAAAGTAAAATTATTTTTAAGTTGTATAGTTTAATGAAAGAAACTCTTCAAAATATGTATAACTTCTCCCCACAATTTCATCAAAATCTAATACTCAGATAAAACCTTTGAAAAACTAAAAAAAAAAAAAAATCCCCTTTTCCTTATAAACAATTTTATTTCCTTTCACAAAGAATAAGGCTATAACTAACCCAATTTACAAAGAGAGGGACCTAGTTTTAGAAGATAATCTAATTTGTGTTATTATATCCATAGAACTAGTCTTTGCTTTCCTTGTAGATATGATTAGAAATAGGAAAATGAAGAAACAAAATTGAATTTTACCTAAGGCACATATGAAAAGTTTAGTTACAAACATGGCGTATGTTGTTGAGTTTCAAGCTGCAATGAACTTTTCAAAGTCATAGAAAGCTGTTTTAGAGTGATATCCACAGCATCATAGCAAAAATCAAGGCAGAGGTACAATTTTTTTTAATTAAGTTTTAATTGTCCCTTTTCAAAACTGGAACAATTATATCAAGACTTTCAAATGGTTTCATTTATATTGAAGAAAAATATAATACTTTTGAATAATACACTTTAGCATCTACACTACTGATAGACACAAAAATTAGAATATATCTGTAAATAGGAAATGACTCATTTCAAATGCCATTAAAATATAATATGATATTACATGATGTATCTCTTCTCATGAAAAAAGCATATCACAGGTATTTCCAGACTATACCATATTACATGGAATTTATTTCTTATTGCTACACATATGATTTTTTAATATTAACCACTAACTATGGCAGTCAAAATTACATACTTGGCCACATTTAAGTTTTACAACATTTTAAATACATATATTGAAAGTGTAGATTACACTGTAATCTAAAGAAACAATATTCACCCAGCCAGCAAAGCTCAAAAGAGCAGAGCACTAAAAACTGAACATTTTAATAAATAGCTCTTCACTTGATAGAGCAGTCTGAACTTCGAAGTACAGTTAGGTTTTTATCGATTACTATTGATAGTTGAAATGAAAATCTCAACAATAAAAAATACAAGCTATAGCTATTATTCATCAAGCAATTAATATGTTGCAGATACTATGCTAAATCTTTTGTCTATACAATCTCATTTATTCCTTATTATAATCTTGTGAGTATATGTTATGCAAGTAAGAAGACTAAGGTCAAAAGAGCTAAATAATAGTGTAACAAGTCACACAGTCTGGGGGAGAAAAGTCAGAATTTGAGTATCATTTGGTTCAAAGATCAGTGTTCCTTCTTCACAGGCACCCTGTAATAGACACATGGAAAATATCAGCAATGCTATTTTATTATAAGAAATACAAGGACAGAGGGTGGGGAAAGAAAGGTTTGGGAGTTTGGGCTTAGGAGATGCAAGCTTTTATATATAGCATGGATAAACAAGGCTCTACTGTATAGCACAGGGAACTATAATCAATATAATGTGATACACCATAATGGAAAAGAATTTGAAAAAGAATACATGTATAGCTGAGTCACTTTCTGCAGAAATTAGCACAGCATTACAAATCAACTATATTTCAAGAATATTTTTAAATGGGATATTTTAATTTAAAAAAAAATTTTATGGACAAGAATTTGCTATCCTCTAAATATTTGATGGTACTATTACCAAACTGCAAATAGTCTCTCTTTAGTCCCTCTGGGAGCATCTATCTAGCCAGCATCTGTCCTTGTTCCCAGATTCACTCTTCAGTGTCACAGCCTACATATTTTCTATCACTTAGCAAACTATTCCTTCTCAAATGCACAGAACTTGGGATTTCCAAGGCTTTACTCTAAACTTTAGAAGAACATCTTTGAGAATGTAGCACTTGTTTTCCATCTTCAGCACAGACAGAGGCAGCAAGGAAATAAACAGAACAATGCAGTTGTTTGGAGGACTCTATGATGAGGAAGTGTCTCAGGCTCAGGGGATTGTGTAAAACACTGATGTCAATCTATGCAGTATTCATTCTTCCTTTCCTCTGATCTGAAAGGCTCCTGGCTGTTCAGGATTACAACATGCTCAGATAAAAATTTACAACTAATAGATCCTTTGTGATTAGAACTATCTGAACACTGACTAATAACACACATAATAGCAATGAGTGGGGCTTTGAGGAAGTTTCTGTTAAAGGGGGAAGATTTAGCAGACATGTGCCCATTGCCTTTTTTTTTTTTTTTTCCTTCTTCCGGCTTGAAACTCAGTACAACACTGGAGGCAAACCAGAGGTGCCAAGTATAATATGTGAAGGATGACTGAATAAAAGCCTGAATCCCACACAAAGTCTTTGGGCTACCATACCAGTCCTGGGCAGCCTGTCTCTGAACTGCTTGATATGTTGAACAAACACACAAACCAAACCCTTCTTGTGTGCACATGATTTTTAGTTTGGTTTTCTATTACGTGTAACTGAACACAGTCCTAGATACTACAGTAAGAATAGTCTGCTCTATTTAATTTTTGTAATGCTGACAAGTGTCCACAGTGTTTGAGCAGAAAAGCATAACTTTTTCTATAATAGAATGAAAATATTAGACTTTGTCCATATTTAAATCCTTGTTTTATGGATAAACTTATAAGGAGCAAAATCATCTGCACTTTAGCCATTAGAAGAGGCTTTCCTGGTGGCTCAGATGGCAAAGAATCTGCCTGCAATGCAGGAGACCTGGCTTTGATCCCTGGATCTGGAAGATCCCCTGGAGAAGGAAATAGCAAGCCACTCCAGTGATATTGCCTGGAAAATCACATGGACAGAGGAGCCTGGTAGGCTATAGTCCATGCGGTCACAAGTCAGAGATGGCTTAACGACTAAACCACTACCATAGCCATTAGAAGTCAGAAATAAGACCAAAGAAAATCTGAGTTTGTAGTGGATGTTGTTTGGAACTTTAAGTTTAATGGTTAATAAATTGTAAACATAGTACATTAATTAAAATGGGTAACTCTACAATAGTGAGATGTATGACATTTGAGCTGTTAAATATAGTAGAATTAAATAACAGTTTAAATTTAAATTTAAAAATGGTATAACTTAAAACCGCCAGAAAACTAGTACTTGAATAAACATCACTTGAATGTAAAATTTAGGACAAAATGAGCAACTATATTATTGAAGAGAAGTTTGTAAAAACAAAGTGCTTGTATCAAATCTATGAAACCCAAATCTCAATGCTATCTACTCCTATTATACTAAATAGGAGAGAGAGAGAAATGAGAGAGAGAGAGAGAAATGGTAGATACCTGATGAGTGATTGGATGGATAGACAGATGGGTGGGTGGGTAGATAGATAGGTGGATAGATAGTTGAAAGATAGATAAGTACATAGACAGATGGTGGATGGTTGGATAGATGGGTAGATAGATAAATGACAGATACATACATACATAGATGATAGAATACGGCAATCATAATGGTGCATGTGAGTTAAGTCGCTTCAGTTGTGTCCAACTGTTTGCAATCCTATGGACTATAGCCTGCCAGGCTACTCTGTCCATGGAATTCTCCAGGCAACAATACTGGAGTGGGTTGTCACGCCTTCCCCCAGGGTTTCTTCCGGATCCAGGGATTGAACCCACGTCTGTCTCTTAGTCTCCTGCGTTGGCAGACGTGTTCTTTACCACTATCACCATCTGGGAAGTCCCAGTCATCATGGTACAAATTCTTTATGTGGCCCTCATGACTCTCAGAGAAATATCTCAGCATCGTTCTCCAATTCATATCTTCCCACCAAGCACCCTCAAACTCTATAATCAATTCAGCACAGAATAAATGGTCACAGATAGAAGGAGAGTCACCACAGCCTCCAATGATTCTCCTCAGAAGAGCAGAAAGGAGCTGATAACTGTTCCCACCTTGAACGCTGAGTACAAAATGTCTGCCAAAGAAAATTTAGAATGGAAAATTACGTGTCTGTAAACATGCAAGAGTCAGGCCAGCTTCATTTTTTAGGTTGTGTAAAATGTGAGACTATGACTTTACTTTGATAAATGTGTTTGATGATGGCTTAGTTTACTAATACTATCAAAGCATTTTCATTTATTTGCTGTTGATTGACTCTTGAATTACCTGAAATTCCCCATTTTCCTTGTAAAAATATCAATATGGGTCTATTCACCTGATGCAGGAATCCTTCTGATCTCACTTTTTCATAACTTTCATTTGTTAGATTCATTATGCATTTTAATCAGATATCAGAAAACCAAATAAAACATAGGTGTATAAAGAAAAGTAATCAAATAGCTTAGAAACTTATAAAGGCAAGCTCTCCTCTGCCTCCCAAAACATCTGTGAAAGTAGCTGTGAGACAAATAGCTGTAAAATATGGGTAAAACATGTAAAAATGTTGGCCAGTCCTTAATTTGTTTGCGTTTGTAAGCTACCACTTGACAATAAAAATTAAAAATTGAGACTTTAGATGATGCATTGTGAATACAATTTACATGAGAAAAGCTGAGTGACATCCATCACAGGCACCTAGTCAAGCAAAAGGCTTGGTCTTAGGTCAAAAGATGGGAGACTGCAAGTGTACTGATCAATTTCAAGTTACAAAAGTAGTAACAAGCTATTGGACCAGGTGATCACTTTGTTACCTCTGAACTCTGACTTCAGTATAATTATGCCTGTCATAGAAGAGGAAAGACTCAGAAAAGGAAGCAACATGGCCAAGATCACCTAGCAGAGTTCACACTTGAACAAAATCTTCTCAATTCCAAAACCCCTAAAGGCAAATACTGAATTCCTTCCTTAGATGACAACTATGATACAGTAACAGCATTGAGAGTGGTTAAATTGGAAACAAGTAAAGAGATACATAGAAAACATATAAATCCCTCAAGCAAACAATATTGGTTTTCAGTTTTGTTTAATCAAATAGAAAATAGACAGCATTTCACATGGAGACACAGACATAGAAAACAGACTTATGGACACTGGTAGGGGGTGGAAGAAATGGCTGGGACGAATGGAGATAGTGGCATGGAAACATACACACTCCCACATATAAAACAGATAACCAGTGGGAATTTACTGTATGACTCAGGTAACTCAAACTGGGGCTCTGTAACCACCTAGAGAGGGGGAAACAGTGGGACGTGGGAGGGAGGCTCACGAGGGAGGGGACACATGAGTACCTGTGATTGATTCATGTTGACGGATGGCAGAAGTCAATGCAATGTTTAAAGCAATTATCCTTCAATTAAAAATAAATAATTTTTAAAGGATATCATTTTGCTATTAATATTTGTTACCAATGAATTATGATTTTCATTGAACTGGAATAAATTTACTTAGATCCTGGATAATAAGATATTTACTAAATGTATATAGTTGCTAAATAGCAGATTAAATGGAACCTACCTCAGGGATTTTAAGCAATGGATAAATGCCACCGGCTTTTAAATAGAAAATATTAAGTATTATAGGGTACTCAGTTTTTGGTTCTTGACTTATATGGTTGTATGATTATGATTGGAAATGTTAACTTTTAAACTAATTATCCTTCCCTCAGCCTTTTCTTATCACATGTCATTTCCTTTACCTTCATGTCCTCTTCATGTAAAAAAAACTTGTGTATGTACACAGAAAAAATATGAAGGATCTTTATTTACCACATAGAAATTATAGTTTAATCCTGGAAAGATTTTTAAGTAGATAGTAAAAGATCATTTAACCATCTTCTGGCCATTAAACCTAATAATATTTTCTATAAATACATTTGTTTGTAGCATTCAAAAGTATAAGATATAACTATTATTTTAGATTTAAAAAATAATCTGTTCTCCAAATTGGACATCTTTATTTATTTCTGTTATAAGGCTGAAAAGACCTATCCCACTAAATTCTTATAAAGTTTCTTTAGAAATAGTTCACCACCAAGATCAGAAAAGTGTCACTTTAATGAAGCAGTTTCTTTACCAAATTCCATGGCTGTTTAGGGAGCTATACCTCTTCCTTGGAAAGTCATGAATCTTATAAGGATATACCTCATTTTAGGAAAATTCATCTTGAAAAACCACCACTTATGGAAAAAAAGATAACATTGCATATATTCTTGCATAAGTCTAAGCAGCCTCTTAATTGTGTACAAATCTATAGCTCATAACAAAATCAATAGCGGCAAGTACCTTTAATGTGCTTTTAGCCCTGCAGATCTTAGTTAAACAGATGAACAATTAGTGTATTTACAGTAAAGAACAAAGAACCAACATGAGTAGAGAAGCTAGATGCTTTCAGTTTGCACATTGGCTTTTAAAGAATGCCCATCCAAGATAAGATGTTTCTGAGAATGTGCACCTTTGTTTGCATTAGATTTCTGATTTTGAAAAAGAAAAAGCTACTCAACTTTCCTCATATTTAAATCCTTCGGCTTCATCCTTGCTTAGGTTTTTATTTTTATCTAGAGTACAGTGTATTTGTTTTCTAGAAACATACTGCATTTTCATAACAAAATTTAGAAAGAACTTAAAGGTTCAATTGCTTTAAGAAGTTGATTGAATATGTATCTTTGTGGAATGTGTCTTTCCACATAGTGATGGATGGCTTATCCCTGTAATTTAAAACTTGACTTCCTTACAAAATCTGAAGAGTTTAAGTTTATGGTCACTGTTAACATATTGTCTTTGGTTGTGGGGGTAGTTAGTTCCAGATATGAAGAAGAAGATTTTTCACAGTGACCAGGTTATGCATTGGTAAATTATTCTATGGTGGCAAATTATGCACTTCTTAAAAAATACCTTATGAGCATGCTAAGTCGCTTCAGTCATGTCCTGACTCTTTGCAACCCTATGGACCCTAGTCTGCCAGGCTCCTCTATCCATAGAATTCTCTAGGCAAGAATACTGGAGTAAGTAGCCATCCCCTCCTCCAGGGGTTCTTCCCAACCCAGGGATTGAATCCATGTCTCTTATGTCTCCTGCACTGGCCAGCGGGTTCTTTATCACTAGCACCACCTGGGAAGTCCCCCAAAATGCCTTCAGGTCAAGTGTTAGTCACTCAGTCATGTCTGACTGTGCAACTCCATAGACTACAGCCTACCAGGCTCCTCTGTCCATGGGATTTCCCAGGCAAGAATACCAGAGTGCGTAGCCATTCTTTTCTCCAGGAGATCTTCCTGGCCCAGGGATCAAACATGGGTCTCCAGCATTGTAGGCAGATTCTTTACCATCTGAGCCACCAAGGAAGCCCTTTCCTTTACCTCTTTCACAAATATCAATGACTGCTGCATTTAAAATGTATACATAATATTTCTGCTTGACCTGTCAAATGAATTAACATCAGTAGCTTCTTAATCCCCAAATCCTATGGCCTTTCTGGTCTACATCTTCATTAGTCTTTTGTATCATTTGCCCCTTGATTATCCTTTCCTTGACATGTTCTCACCAGGGCTCAATAAACCTGCTTTTCTGTCTTGCCTATCATTCTTGTTCCTCCTTACAACCCCTGAGCAGCAGTGTCCTGAGTTCTTCCCACCACTTTCGTTTTCTTGATTTCTAGATCTCTGAAGTCATGCCCTCCTGTTAGCTCCAGATATCTCCTCTATGAAGAAGACTTCAGAATCTATTGGCCCAGCCTTGTCATTCCTTCATTGTCTGGGTCCACACTCCCAGCTGCCAGCAGTTGTGTCTTCCTGGTTGTCTCATCAACAGCTTAGACTCTGATTTCTTCCCCATCATGTGGAAACTCCTGACACCACATGCTCCCTATCGTCTTCTTTCAGACAAAACGAATTATTGGCCATTTCCTAAACACAGTTTATTCATTCCTTTGACCCTTTTGTCCATTCTGTTCTCTCTGGCTAAAATGTTTTATGCTTTTTATCAAGAAAAGAGTTTACACAAAATGCTTCAATTCAGTTCTTTGTAATTCTGTAGAAGTTCATTTTAAATACTCTTAGTCTCTCATGGATCATTACTTTCATTGTGAATATTTATGTCAAGATGTATTTTCTGACCAAAATCCTAAGTTTCTTATGGGCAGGATTACTTCATGCCATCCACAGTGCCCATATGAGGTCTTCAATAGGTGATGTTCAAAAAACATACAACTACCCATCAACACAGGGCAATGTACTTGTGGTTCTTGAAGCAGAAAGATACTGCTATTGGTTTGGAAAACTGGGCTCTACAACAAACTGTCTGAAAGGGAGAGTGCTGTAAAGAAGTACATTTGCTTCCAAAAATTTGTAATAAATCTCTAAAGAGACACATACTCACCATGATAACCTATCTCTGTATTTAAACTTGAAAGCCACGAATTTTGCATTTAAAATAGTTTACTTAAATCATTGTGGAGGTGCATTTTTCCTTGTTTAAATGGTTTCAGGAAAAGCAAACCTGAATATACATAAAAACATGCTTCCTTGCATAGTTATTTTGCTTCAAGCAACAAAACTTTGTATATCACAATGTAATGCCAAAACCCAAATATCTGAGCAACTAGTTTAATTTTTTATTTTATAGAAATGTAGACAGCTCTAATTTCCCTTATCACTTTCATAGATATCTGAAAGTATCTTTTTCAATCAAATTAGTACTATGAAATACTCATAGAATTGAGGAAATATTGACATCACTTGAATATATCATATGAAATTCAAACACCTTGGCAATACCTTCATTTATCATTTTTTGTGCCAAAGAACAATTTTCAGTCAAAAAATAAATTTTGTCTGAAAGATTAAAGTAGTTTAGTGGTGTAGATTTTTAAGAAAAGAGGATGAGATGATCATATTATTCCCATAAATGTTGTTTCATATAATGTACTCTTGCTTTTTGCCAGGTCCTGATAATAAATTACATAATACACTGTTAATCAGAGTTCTGGTTTATGAGTCACAGTTTTATTTTGATATTTCAGGTGCCCTAATTTTTTTTTTCCTATAAACTAATCTGTTCCAAAAAGCCTCCATGATTTATTTTCACATTTTGTTTTCCCAACAACAGAAGCAGGCTCACAGTCCTTATGGAAGAAAACCATAGGGATCTGTGACTGCTTCCCCTTTGTTATCTCTTGCTGTATAGCAAGAAAAGTAACTTTATCTTGAGAAAAGATAAAACAAAGAATAGATCACATATTTTCACTGTAGCCCAGGAATTAAGGCTCTTGAATTGTTCTACCTGTCCCCAGTGAGGGAAAGTTTTTGTAGCTTAGAAGCATGCTCCCAGCTCTAAGAAGGTGATCAAGATTCCCCATCTTAGCGTTTCATCTTTTTAGCTTTTCTGATCAGGACACTAGCTATTGGCTTGGACCAATGCCAAAGACACCATTGGTACTTTTCTTCTGAGGCATATAGTTTTGGGGTGGTTTTGGGGTACAATAAAGACTCTACTGGGGCTTCCCAGGTGGCACTAATGGTAAAGAACCTGCCTGCCAATGCAGGAAACATAAGAGATGTGGGTTCGATCCCTGGATCTGGAAGATCCCCTGGAGATGGGAATGGCAACCCATTCCAGTATTTTTGCCTGGGAAATCTCATGGACAGAGGAGCCTGGCAGGCTACAGTCCATAGCGTTGCAAAGAGTTGGACACAACTGAAGTGACTTAGCACATACACACGCAAAGAGTCTATTACTCCCAGTGGGAAAACCTCTTTTAGGATGTTCCTTTTAGGATCACCATTTTGGGGCTCAATCTCTTTCAGCTCAATTGCTTTTGAAATCCTTCTTTCCTATTTTGCATTGATTCTTTAGGGCTGCTTCTGTTTATTCTTCTATTGGGTCTGATAGTACCTCTTCTTGCTCGACATGATAAATCACAGACAGCTCCATGGAGCAACAAGTAGGAACTGGGGTGAGGGCCAGGAAAAGAAAAGATGGGGCAGAAAGCATAGGTTTGTCTCTAATCCAGGTGGTAGAAATTCCTCAGACTCAGTCTTTTGCGTCCCCGTAAAGGAGACTTGATGAACATTGGAGGCCAGAGCATCCTTGTATAGTCATACAAGGTTATTTTTTCATCTGAAAGTTTCTCCCCTGCCCAACTCACTCAAAAACTTGAGAGAAATCAGACTGCTGACTGGGACTAGACACTCAGAATCCTAGCCAGTTCTCTTTAGAGATACTTTATGAGAGAAAGATTAAGACCAAAATTTGGGTCATTTATATGTAGGAGACTAAGCAAATAGAGACAGGGCCTCTGAGGCTTAGAAAAATGTAAAAACCTCCAGCCTCCTCTAGACACCCCCAGGTGAAGGGAAGGTAAATCCCGAACATCAGTTCCAACCAGGGGCTGACATGGAGAGGGATTCAAAACAGCACAAAGAGAGCTGAGATACAATCTGATTTCATCTAAGCAAAAGCAGGAAGAGATTGCTAACCATCATTTTTATCAGAGTGAAAATAGGTGATCTGAGCCCTAAATGACAGTTTTTTCCAGGTAACAGCTGTGTGATAGTCACTGCCGAAAAGGCACTTATCAGCAAACCCTTAGGAACCTTCCCTGATGACACTGCAGGCCGTCACAGTAAAGGAGTCTTAAGATGTTTTCAGGAAGGCATTCCCAAGAAGAAAATAAAGACCCTGCCTAGCCAGATCTTAGAGTGGTAATACCTATGAATGGCAGGCTTTCCAGGTAAAGACTCACTGAGTAAAGAATCTGCCTGCAATGCAGGAGAAGTAGGAGACACAGGTTAAATCCCTGGGTCAGAAAGATCCTCTGGAGGAGAGCATGGCAACCCACTCCAGTATTCTTGCCTGGAAAAATCCCATGGACAGAGGAGCCTGGTGGGCTGCAGTCCATGGGGTCACAAAGAGTCAGACATGACAAGGGACTGAGCATGCACATACCAATGAATGGCATGAATATTCACATTATTCTGACTATTCTAAGATTTGCATCTTACTTATTTGGTCTGAAGTCATATTTCATAAAGCACAGTAACAAACTTTGATAGTCATTAGAATGCAATATTTGTGGGTGGTTCAATGGAGGTTATGGCATCATGAGTATCAATGTAATCAACTTTAAAAAAAGGATATCAGGAAACTGAAAAGGTAGGAATATCTGTGTAACAGTGTTTCTACCTTATTATTGTGGCAGACTTGAAAGTAACCAAGAAGTGTGCATTATGTAAAAGTCCATGAAAAGGTAGTGACTAGGTCTATGGCACCCCACTCCAGTACTCTTGCCTGGAAAATCCCATGGACAGAGGAGCCTGGTAGGCTGCAGTCCATGGGGTCACGAAGAGTCGGACACGACTGAGCGACTTCACTTTCACTTTTCACTTTCATGCATTGGAGAAGGAAATGGCAACCCACTCCAGTGTTCTTGCCTGGAGAATCCCAGGGATGGGGGAGCCTGGTGGGCTGCCGTCTATGGGGTCGCACAGAGCTGGACACAACTGAAGCGACTTAGCAGCAGCAGCAGCAGGTCTGAACAGGAGGTGATAGTGCCTGAACACTGCAGAAAATCCTCATGCATTGATTGGACAATAAACAAAAATAAGTACCTCTACTTTACCCATTATTCTAACTCTAAACCTGTTTGTTCATCATTATACCTCACATAGGCCCTTAAATTTTGCTTGTAAATACAAAAGCCATTCCCCCCCCCACAAAACACACACACAAGTTCCCACATACTGAACAGAGCCCTGCCCACAAACCGGGGTTTGGCAGCTTATTTGGCTTTGGCAATGCAAGCACAGCCGTAGCTTAGTGTCTGTCCCAAAGTAGAGCTGATCTCAACAAGCAAGAACCAGTAGGTTTGTGGTCATTCCAGAGACATTCATTTTATCATAGATGCCAACTACAATACCAGCAGCTGAGGTGTGGCTTAGGTTAAGGAAGGGGGTATGAAGAACAAGAACTTAAGGAAAATGAAAGACTATTTTAACTCTTTGCTTGATCTCTACCACAACCTCCACTACCATCAGCCTCCCAAATAAATGAATAGACCAGAGTGCAAAGGATTGCAAGTAACCTCAACCCAAGTCCCAAGCATTTCTCAGTTTAAACTAGATTGTAACTATTAAGACTTTCTTCTCTAGAAATTATAGAGCCACCACTCTTAGTAGGATTAATATCAACAGACTATGTGGTAGGATGCTAAATGAAACCTCTCCTGAGTTCAAGAATTCTTGATGATTCCCCAACTAATTCTGAAGACGTGTTAAGTACTTAAATAGAAGATCTCTTCATATTTGAATCTGATACATAAAAAGCTTACTTCAAGGTGAAAGAATGAATCACGTTAAATTTGACTCATCCCAACCCAGAAATGTTTTAAAAGTTTGAGATATTGAAAGGGAGAACTTCTCAGCTCTTCTCAGACAAGGCACAAAGTTTTACCCTCCAAATGAGAGAGGAAAGAATGAAGAACCCTTCCTATTCTCTCAAGCCAAGTGAAGGTAACTGCAAGAGATTCTCCCATCAAACTTAAAGATGTCTTTCAGATGATAGTTTGTGGACCTATCTTATATTTGTTCTTCATAGACCAATGTCAGTAACATTAACATGAATAACCATCTGTCTAGCCCTATGCCTAACTACAGTGAATAAAAGGTAATTTTCAGAATGCTGTATTACAACATCTCCTAAATACCAATAGGAATTTGTATAAAATTATTAGAGTTATGGGATCCAAGCCAAAGTGGAGTTAAAGCTTGTAATGATTCCTACTGCTCTTTTCTGACTCAGTTTATAAATAGATTCTAAGAAATTCTTATTCACAAATTACCCAAAAAGTAAGCAAGTACAGAAGAAATGTACATAATTTCCACGACAACTTACCATTTCCTTCATTTGTCCATACTCTATTATTTGTGTCAATTAGCTATGAATTACATAGATAAACTTTTGATAATGTTAACACTGTTAGGATAAGCCCTCAATTTTCCTTGACTTTTTGTGGAATAATAATTATTTCTTGTTGAACTTTTGAAAAATACCTATATTGGTTTTAATTTCTTAGGTATATTTCCTTAGTGTTCAGTGTTCTGTTCACTGTAAAAATTCACTAATCACTTATTGATTGAATATCTCAAAAGAAGAAAAGTATGAGAGAGTGTACTTGGATTTGAATGTGATTAAAAGCCTAGCTGACACTTTCATGTGCTGTGAGATCTTCACTATGTCACACAAACTTTCAGGGCCCTAGATTTTTCAACTGTAAAATAAAGAGAATTGACTCAAATATCCATCTTGAGGTGTCTAACCCTCCATTTTCTTAAATGTTTTGCTTAGTTTAGTTGAGAGGTCCAACTGTCTTCCAGCCTAAGCAATGTTACCCCTGTATTTCTGGGTTTATTAGCTAAATGTCAGAGACCTTTCTTAAACTGATGAAATGTACATAATTTATACTCTAGCAGAAAAGGTCTGCTTTACCTTGACACCAAGACAGAGTTCCCTAGGCACCCCACTCTCACCATCTCTAGTTAACTGAGACCAAGATACTTTCTGAACAGGAAAGGTCACCTTTACTTTGAGAATAGAGCATAATGAGATGGACACCTAGTCCTGAGTTATGACTAAAAAAATATACTGGGAATTTAAGGAGAATGAATAAGAAATGCCAGAAACCTCTCATCATTATTTGTTGAAATATTTGTATTCTCTCTTTACTGAGGTTTGTTTTCTAACTTCCAAAGAAACATCTGGCCATTTAATGAAAATTATATGGAAAATTCTACTTTTGTTTAATCATGATTTTATAACAGGAAAAAAATATTCCTTTAAGCACTTTAAAATGTATAAGAACCTAGCATATTTCCTAAATAAGATTCATTCTTTTGGTATATATTTGGGAAGGGGGAAAGAAATTATAATACAAAATTGTCACTGAATTTTTACCTCACAGTTTCAATACATTTGATTTCTTTCCCTTTTGCTTTTAATTTTTTCCTTTGGCCAAATTGACTTTTAATGCTAAACTTGTTTTGGGATTTGTTAAGACTGGCAGTGCTCAACTTATTTAAATGTTTCAGTTTGCTTATTAAACAGTATAGACATCTTACACTTGTTTTTCTAAATCTTTCTCCCTCTAGAAAACTCACTGTTTGGAAAAATCAAATGAGCAAGGAAACTGTAATGGAAGAACAAATTCTCCTCCTTAAAATAATATCGTAGAATTAAAACCAAAATTTTAGCCATAGAATTTAATGGAGAGTTTCTACTGTAAATAATGTTTGAAGACCACTAGTATTATTAGAGTTACACATTTGATTTCTTTCTATAAGAGATTTTTGTTTAATGCTTACATAAAGATAGGGAGGAATTAGTTTCACTTTAAATAACTGTCCCACACAGCACTGACCTGATAACTTGGCTACCAAAAGCCGCAAGTCTGGGCTATTAACAATTAACTAAGGTAAGCTGCAATTGTGACATCTGATAAGAATGACCTTGTTTAATAACACAGTTCACAGGTGAGCAGCAAAGTTTATGTAGCTCTAGGCTTAGAACAAGTTCTAAAACAGACCTAATATATACTTGTATACAAAAACAAACGTGTTCACCAATTTACTCTAACATTTATTAAAAATTTGTTATTATCTGATGGGATTAGTCATAGGGAAGTTTATTTTGCATGCTTGGATTTCATAAAATAATATAATCCAACTTCCTTATAGGAATTAAAATAAGTCATTGTAAAATGATTTCAGGAACACTACCTTTTAAATTTCATATCACATCTGAAATATTTGGTTTTTGAAAGATTTTATATCCCTCAAATCAGTTGTGTCTTGAATTCCACATTAAGTATTAAGCAAGCATTTCAAACCATCTAAGCATCTGTTCTTCCTATCACTGAAGTAAAAAGGAAAAAACATAAATATTGCAGCATTTATTCAAAGAGCAAATAAATTTGCCCAACCTGACATTTCCTTTTATTTTTCCTTTCTTTATTTATTGGTCTGCCTTGAACAATTAGATATTTTAAACTATGGTAATGATTTTTCACTGCAGAGACTATAAGTGAAAAAATTATTTGCAGTTTTAGAAATTAAAGTGTGAGAATTTAGTCTTCCAGTGACTCACATGAACAAATATGCAAGGGCCCTCACCTCAGATGACTTAACCAAGCACCAGGAACTTCACATTCTGTGCTGACTGAGAATTTGCAGGGTTCAAGAGAAGATAGGTAAATAAAGACATCTGCTGGTATCCTACACAGTCTTAAAACATTGACTTCAGCAGCTTTCTGTACCACAAGATTTTTCAAAGCACTTAATATGCTTTGCGTTGTCTCTTTACCTCCAAGTGGGGGATCGAGTAAGCAAAATCTTAAACATTATTTCCAGTGGAACTATTTTTCTGTTGAAAGGAACTCTGCCTGCATGTGTGGTAAGTCGCTTCAGTCCTGTCTGATTCTGTGATCCCATGGACTCTAGCCCTCCAGGCACCTCTGTCCATGGAACTGTCCAGGCAAGAATACTGGAGTGAGGTGCCATGCCCACCTCCAGGGGATCTTCCCAACTCGGGGATCACACCCGCATCTCTTAAGTCTCCTGCATAGGCAGGTGGGGTTCTTTACAACCAGCACCACCCTAGGGAAGCCCTAGTGCCCCACAAATACAGTTGGGGAATGCTAGGCTGTAGATCCATGTCTGGGGGGTAAGTAAGAAATATTCATGTGGTAGTTAAATCCTTAAGACTACATGAGATTGATGACACAAAAATCAGACAAGAACAAGAACTTTGAAAAAAAAGACCACAAGTTCTAGGACAAGCAGAGTATTATATAGAGCTTATCGTGCATGCCACAGACTCATAAAATTGTTAAATTAGAGGTAAGAACAGAGATCATTTCGTTCAGCTTCCTCACTTCAGAGCCAGGGCAATTAAGGACTGAGGAATTAGGTGACTTATTTAAAGTTACACAGCTTGTTTCCTGATTGCTAGTTGAAATCAAGAAAGAAAATATATACATCTAAGGAAACCTGCCCTAAACAAAAGCAGCAACTTCTGGTCACAAGTTATTAAAATATGTTAAAAATAATTTCTTAACATGGAAGAAGAAGGAATCCACTGGACTCCTTCCTTTCTTCACATAATTTTTCATAATGAGGAAGGAATGTTTTGAGTGGACAATCTAGACCAAACACTGGTTGGAAGCAACCACACAATGATATTTCTCATGATAATGATAAGAAGAGAAAGAAAAAGAAATTCTTGTGGTTTGTAGCTTTATGTGGCCTTTTGTTGTTTCATTTGAGAGCGTTGAATACAGAAAAAAATAAAGTTATTTTTATTCTTTTTGACTCTTCAACAACTCAAGTTAGCTAATAATATAGGAGGAATGTTTATACCCTAATGTAAAGGACCTTGTGCATGTTGGCCTAGAATAATTCAAAATGATATAATACAACTTCTGGCAGCAACTCAGATTCATTTTTATACTAAAAACAATAACAAAAAATGACTGGCAACTTTTTAAACACACTCTTAAAATGACTAATTTTTGGAGCTGCTGCAAATCTAGTTTCTTGTCCTCGTGGTTCACAGTGTTTGCTCCTATAAAAGAAGCCAGTGCACCTCTAATTGCTTAACAACTGTACCTTTGATCTGTTCTCATTTTCTATCTAATTAAATGTAAATATTATTTCACATTATAAGCCAATGAAACAAGGTGTCATTTTTCTACCCTTCTCTGTATCTTCCTTATTTACTAGAGCAGGTGCCATAATAGATATTCAGCATAAATGCCTATAAAATTGAGATAATCTTATTGACAGACTTTATTGAGAAAATGTATAAGAACATTCTTTGTAAAGAGTACAGCCCTAGTTATATATTATGGATGATGATTATTATTATTACTAGCATTAGCAATAGTATTTACAAGACAATGTTCCAAACATAAAATAGGGGATATTAAAAAGAATCAGGATATTTATAAAGCTAGGTTCACAACTCAGCACACAATAATCCTCCAAAAACATTTGTTGAATTAAATATAAAATCAATATAGTACAAATGGATCACAATGGAATGTGGGTACAGAATAAAGGATGAGTAAGAGCCTCATGCTGGGAAAGACAAGTCAAAAGGAGAAGAGGGTGGCAGAGGATGAGATGTTTAGATAACATCACCGACTTAATGAACGTGAACTTGAGCAAACTCCAGGAGGTAGTAAAGGACAGGGAAGCCTGGCATGCTGCAGTCCATGGGGTTGCAAAGAGTCCGAAATGACATTGTGCCTGGACAGCAACAAGAACCTCATGAAATTACTGTAGAAAGTGAGAAGTAAGATAATTTTTAAAAATTTATGCCAAAGCAAAGACTGAAGAACCTGTGTGCCACAACTAAGACCAGGCCAAATTAAAAAAATGAGCAAATGAGTAAAATGTGTTTTTAAGAAAAGAGAAGAAAAATAGCCTTGCAGAAATGAAAAATAACAGGAGTAGTTATGAACAGGGAACTATTATTATAATGTAATCAAGGAACTAGAATTTAATTACAATAATTTAAGTATCATAATGGGGGGTATTTGTTTGTGATGATGATGAAGTTGGAAATTAATGTTTATAGACAGAAGAAAAAAAAAGGTGAGACAATCAGGATTTAAGGAAGAGACAGCTCTGTTCAGCGCAGCTGTCTAATGAAGTCATCTTGGCTTCACTTTAAAGATATCTTTTCATCTATTCTCCAGTCTAATCTCTCCCTTCAACTCCAGAATTAGACATCTAGTTATTTAGCATCCAAGCTTGCATGACTAATATAAGCCTCAAAATTAACTTGTCTGGAAGTGAACTCTTGATTTCCTGCACCACAGACCTTGGCTCCCTGGGTCTTCTCCATCTCAGCCAATAGTAATACCTTTCATTTAAGCTAACATGCTTGCATCGTTTTTAACCCCCTTGTTTCACTCACACCTCAAATCCAAACCATCAGCAAATTCTATCAGCTTTTAGGTCATACTATACCATACAAATGTGAATTCACCATTTCTCACCATTCATATACTTCAGTGCTAGTCAAACCCACAAATTGCAACAGACTCTTAGATGGCATCCATGTTTTCTCCTTTGCCCTACGACAGTCTATAATCTAATTAGCAGAAGTTATTTTTGTTTGTTTTTTGTTGAAATATATTTGTTATACAATATTTTATAAGCTACAAGTATACAATATAGTGACTCAAAATATTAAAGCCCATACTCCATTCATAGTTATAAAATGTTCACTGTATTTCCCATGTTGTACAATATATCCCTGCAGCTTATTTTATAATTAATAGTTAGTATCTTTTAGTCCCATACCCCTATATTTCCCCCCCTGCTTCTCTCTCTGCACTGGCAACCAAATTTTGCCATTAGCAACAACTTGGATGTACTTGGAGAGTATTATGCTAAGTAAAATGACATCAGACAGAGAAAGGCAAATACTGCATTATATCACTTATATGTGGAATCTAAAAAATACCACAAACTAGTGAATAAAACAAAAGAAATGACTGATGTGGGATATTTTGCAAACACTCCTGTCTGGCACATCTTTCACATGCTTCCTTCCAATCACTGCTCAAATATCACTCCTTCATAAAAATCTCTGACATCTCACCTAAATATTACCTGTGAGCATTCTCTGTCCCTTCATTCCCTTCATCACTACAGACTTCACCCTATGTAGACATTGTGTATTTGCATATAACTTGTCTCCTCCACTACAAATTAAGTACATGAGACATGTCATCTGTCTTACTTCTGAGTTCCAAAAACCAGTGCCTAGAATAAAATGAACACTCCATACATGTGTGCATATAACATTTATTAGTCCCTAGAACTCGCTATTTTTTATTCAAGGTAATCTTTGTTTGATATTTGTTATTTTTATGTGAGATCATCACTTGAAGAATAAAAAGGCTGAATTGTGCAACATCTGAATATACCCTTAAGGCATACTTTTGGCTTCTCAGGAGGGCTTCTCACTTTATCAAAGTGACCTGTCCCAAAAATACACACTTCTAAGAGAAGCCAGTGTCTACACCAGTGCAGATAGATGTTTAGAACGAGGTTCAGTTCCATGTGAACCTAAGGGCCTGCCCCAGCTTATGGGCTCGCTGTGGTCAAGAGGTTCGTGTTCATCCTACACAGACCACATAGCTTGAAAAAAATGAGCAGAATCAATCATATTCATATTTTGAGAGTTTAGAAATAGGAAACTTTCAGATTGAAATAATTTAGCTGAGCACAATATTAAGAGGCGGGGTGTGGAAGCAGTGCTTCTAGGTCTTTTGCAGGTAACACACAGAGCATAATAATGAGCAAATGTGTTGAGAGATGCCAGGTTTCCCTTGTGACTTCCAGGGGAGTCCTAAGAGGCAGACAGAGAAAGGCATCTTCACAATTAAGCTCCTAGCCTGTGAGTATCTTGAAAATAAATAAATGCCCTCTTTCTTTAGGTATCAGGGTATCTTTCTTTAGGTATCACTTTTCTCTGAACACAAGAAAACCATGACATAATCTGCATAATTACAGACTAAGGACTGCAGAAGATACAATATCATACATAACATTCTTTTGCTCTCAACTAGGGTCAATTACAGGTGAAGTGGCAATAGTTTCTTTGTTTGTTTATTTGTTTATTTAAGAATACTTCAGTTCAGTCACTCAGTCGTGTCCGACTCTTTGCGACCCCATGAATCGCAGCACGCCAGGCCTCCCTATCCATCACCAACTCCCGGAGTTTACTCAAATTTATGCCCATCAAGTCAGTGATGCCATCCAGCCATCTGTCGTCCCCTTCTCCTCCTGCCCCCAATCCCTCCCAACATCAGGGTCTTTTACACTCAGTCAACTCTTCACATGAGGTGGCCAAAGTATTGGAGTTTCAGCTTCAACATCAGTTTTTCCAATGAACACCCAGGACTGATCTCCTTTAGGATGGACTTGTTCGATCTCCTTGTAGTCCAAGGGACTCTCAAGAGTCTTCTCCAATACCACAGTTCAAAAGCATCAATTTTTTGGTGCTCAGCTTTCTTCACAGTCCAACTCTCACATCCACACATACCACTGGAAAAATCATAGCCTTGACTAGATGGACTTTGTTGGCAAAGTAATGTCTCTGCTTTTTAATGTGCTGTTTAGCTTGGTCACAACTTTCCTTCCAAGGAGTAAGCGTCTTTTAATTTCATGACTGAAATCACCATCTGCAGTGATTTTGGAGCCCCAAAAAATAAAGTCAGCCACTGTTTCCCCATCTATTGCCCATGAAGTGATGGGACCAGATGCCATGATCCTAGTTTTCTGAATGTTGAGCTTTAAGACAACTTTTTCACTCTCCTCTTTCACTTTCATCAAGAGGCTTTTTAGTTCCTCTTCACTTTCTGCCATAAGGGTGGTGTCATCTGCATACCTGAGGTTATTGATATTTCTCCTGGCAATCTTGATTCCAGCTTGTGCTTCTTCCAGCCCAGCATTTCTCGTTATGTACTCTGCATATAAGTTAAATAAGCAGAGTGACAATATACAGCCTTGATGTACTCCTTTTCCTATTTGGAACCAGTCTGTTGTTCCATGTCCAGTTCTAACTGTTGCTTGCTGACCTGCATACAGGTTTCTCAAGAGGCAGGTCAGGTGGTCTGGTACTCCCATCTCTTTAAGAATTTTCCACAGTTTATTGTGATCCACACAGTCAAAGGCTTTGGCACAGTCAATAAAGCAGAAATAGATGTTTTTCTGGAACTCTCTTGTTTTTTTGATGATCTATCGGATGTTGGCAATTTGATCTCTGTTTCCTCTGCCTTTTCTAAAACCAGCTTGAACATCTGGAAGTCCACAGTTCACTTACTGTTGAAGCCTGGCTTGGAGAATTTTGAGCATTACTTTACTAGCGTGTGAGATGAGTGCAATTGTGTGGTAGTTTGAGCATTCTTTGGGATTGCCTTTCTTTGGGATTGGAATGAAAACAGCTTTTCTACTCCTGTGGCCACTGCTGAGTTTTCCAAATTTGCTGGCATATTGAGCGCAGCACTTTCACAGCACCATCTTTCAGGATTTGGAATAGCTCAACTGGAATTCCATCATCTCCACTAGCTTTGTTCATAGTGATGCTTTCTAAGGCCCACTTGACTGCACATTCCAGGATGTCTGGCTCTAGGTGAGTGATCATACATACCATTGTGCTTACAGCTGCTTTATTCTTAAGAACTCCAAACTGGAAATAACACACACATTCATCTACAACAGGATGAATAAGTAAATGGTGACACATTCATACAAAAAAATACTACACAGCAACGAGAAAGATATACACCCATGGATGAATCTCATAGATAAATATTGAGTGGGAAAAAACCCAGACACAAAAGAATATGGTAAGAGACCATATATATGAAGTCAAAAACAAGCAGTGTAGGTGTTACTTCTGGTGAGAAATCAGTTATGTGGGGCCACAGGGAGCCAGTTGGAGTGCTTGAACTGCCTTATATCTAGATTTTTGTCATTGGCTGTATGAGCATACACATATGTAAATGTATAAATACACATATGTTAATTCCCATCGATGTATAGGGCAGGAACAATGACTTTTTGTGGTTCTGTATTTTTTTTTTCCATTTTACTGCCCATTTCAGTGCTTACTTTCCCTTTTTGTGGTTCTATATTAGTTGGCACAGTTTCCTTTGGACCATTATTAGAACAAGTGAAGTGGCAGTGTTTTGATGATGGTCTGTGAAGACCATATGGCTTCGTCTTCCTCCATAGTCACATAGACAGACTTTACCTAGCACTTAACTTAGCTGGTCCTTGTGTGTGAAGTTAGATTTTTTTTTGTTTGGTTTTTGCAATTGCTTGTTTGTTTTTTGACTATGTCAGTTCTTAGTTGCAGCATACAAGATCTTCTCTGTGGCACACAAAATCTTCCTTGCATCTTGCGGGATCTTTCATTGCAGTGCACTGACTCTCTATTTGAGTACACAGGCTCGCTAGTTGTGGCACACAGGCTACAGAAGGCAATGGCTTAGTAGTTGCCTGTGGGTGCATGAGCTTAGTTGCTCTATGGTAAGTGGGACCTTACTTCCCCAGCTAGGAATTACATCATCATTCCCTGCATTGCAAGGTGGATTCTTAACTGCTGGACCCCAGGGAAGTCCCTGGGGTTAGATGTTTTATTCACCTTATAAAAATATAATGAAATCAACTGCCAAAAAAAGTTCCAGGGATGAAGATTTGAACTGGGATCTCTCAGACTACTTGTTGTCTTAAGCCATTTTTTTTTTCCCTCAAGGTTAGCTTTCAATTAGCAAAGCAAAATACAGATTTGAAGCAATTATCTGGATAATTCAAGCAAAAACATTGCTGGTGACTTAAATTGCCTGAATAATTGCAAGTTATTAATCTCTTCACTATTGATTTCCTCTCTAGTGAATTGTCCGGGTAATAGACAAAGCACGGTGATGGCTTAAATTACCCAGATAATTGCATGCTTGCTTCACTCCACCTTGTCAACAAGACCTGGCTGTGATGCAAAGAACCTCAGTGGAGAAATGACATAGATTGATAGCTAAGGCCAGATTTATCAATAGAGGGTGAGACAGGCACCAAACAAAAACCAAGAAGACCTATATTAGGGAACACAAGGGATGTGGAGTACCAGGGGCTGTCAGAGTAGGCAGACCTGCTTCCCTACAAGGCCACTTGATGAGTAGGGTGATTGGAGGTGTGGAATGACAAACCCCAATGAGGACAAAGTCTCATAAATGAGAGATGATTGGGAAATAAAATGGCCTTCCAAATGCCAAGACAGTTACAATAAAACAGGTTTATCTGTTGATTAAAAAGAAGAATTTTTAAGTTTCTAGGAACTTTAAGTCCAACATAGTGCCTTATACATGAGATGATTTCAGATGTTGTGCCCAGTCATGTCCAACTCTTTGTGACCCCATGGACTGCAGCACACTAGGCCTCCCTGTCCCTCACCATCTCCCGGATTTGCCCAAGTTCATGTCCAGTGCATCGGTGATACCATCCATCCATCTCATCTGACACCCTCTTCTCCTTCTGCCCTCAATCTTTCCCGGCCTCAGTGATTTTCCAATGAGTCAGCTGTTCGCATCAGATGATCAAAGTAATGTAGCTTCAGCTTCAGCTTAAGTCCTTCCAGAGAATATGCAGGATTGATCTCTCCTAAGATTGACTGGTTTAATCTCCTTGCTGGCCAAGGGACTTTCAGGAGTCTTCTCCAGTACCACAGTTCAAAGGTATCACTTCTCTGGCATTCTGCCTTCTTTACAGTCCAGCTCTCACAACCGTATGTGACCACTGGGAAGATCATAGCCTTGACTACATGGACCTTTGTTGGCAGAGTAATGTCTGTTTTTCAACACACTGTTTAGGTTTGTCATCGCTTTCTTGCCAAGAAGCAATCGTCTTCTGATTTCATGGCTGCAGTCACCATCTGCAGTGATTTTGGAGCCCAAGAAGAGGAAATGTGCCACTACTTCTACCCCTTTCCCTTCTACTTGCCAGGCAGTAATGGGGCCAGATGCCATGATCTTAGTTTCTTAATGTTTAGTTTAAGCCAGCTCTTTCATTCTCCTCCTTCACTCTCATCAAGAGGCTCTTTAGTTCCTCTTTGCTTTCTGCCATTGGAGTGGTATCATCCACACATCTGAGGTTGTTGACGTTTCTCCCGCCTATCTTGATTCCAGCTTGTATCTCACCCAGCCTGGCATTTCTCATGGTGTGCTCAGCATATTGGTTAAACAAACAGGATGACAGCAGACTGCCCTTTTGTACTCCTTTCTCCATCTTGAACCAATTAGTTGTTCCATGTAGAGTTCTTACCTGCATACAGGATTAGCAGGAGGCAGGTCAGATGGTATGGTATTCCCATCTCTCTAAAATTACAAAGAAGAAGCTAAAAGCACAAAGAAATACTCTTCATTGTTACCATTTTTATAGGCTTAAAATGTGAGTTTCTCAATTAAACTCTTTCTAATGCTAGCTAAGGGGGTGGGGGGAAAGAGGTGACTTTTAAATATAAATAATCTGTGCCATGATAAATCAACAAACTCCATTTCCAGGACTAAAGGAAGTCATGAAATAATGACTATATCTCTATTGCTTTAAATCCAACTGCCAGTAAAATAATTTCTGCTGAAAGCCTGTCTTATGAGCTGTCAAACATTTATATTATGAAGGTTATAACCAAATTATAGCTTGAGATTTATTGATTCATCATATTTATTCAACAAACTTTTATTATATGCCTACAGTGTGAGAGGTAATGTGCTTTCACATATATTATATCATACTTTTATTTGCACCACAGAGCAAGTGATATAGTATCATTGTCTTTCACCATAAGCTACTTTACTTTCCATTCTCAAATTTGTACCTTTTATAGTAAAATAAAAAAGAAATCAAAACAGGATAGTGATATAAAGGGAACTAGTATTCAGATATTGTCCAGACGCTGTCAAATAACTGTGTTTTCAATACTATTAGTGTGTTGGTATAAAACATAAAACTTTCCCTTCTACTAAAAACTCCAACTCATGGCACATGGACTGCCTGCTGAGCTGTCGGCAGCCATTCTGCAGTACAGACTCGGGTCTGAAGTACCAGCTCAAAGGCCTCTGGGCCCAGCCACCTTATGAGCCAGTGAAACTAGAGAGCACAAAGGAAGAAACACAGGAGAACAAGACGGCAAAGGAATAGGTGGACATGGAGTACATCTCTCTCCACAAATACATCAGGAATACAGTTTCAGACACAGAAGTGCATGCAGAACACCAGCTGACAGTGGACAGGAGTACTTACCAGTGGAAAAGAACATACAGAACCACACAAAACTCAAGATCAAGCCCTGAGCCTTTGGAGTCAGAGCGCTGACTCCAAGACCCTAGACTACCAGAGAACTAACCCTAGGGAATATCAAATAGTGAGAATTATTACTAAGGAGACCACTTGAATACAAGACCTGGAATCACCCAACCACCACTAGCACCCTGTGCAGGACGCCTCATCTAAAGAACAAACATAACAAAAATACAAACCCAATCATCAGCAGATAGGATTACCACCTCACTCAGCCTTGCCCATCAGAGGAAAAACAAATGAACAAAAACTCAGTACAAATCTCACCCTATACAAAGCTTACACAAACCACTGGACCAATCTTAGGAGGGCAGAAACCAAAAGGTAGAAAGTATTCAACCCTGAAGCCTGGGGAAAAGAGACCTCAAACACAATAAGTTTAAAAGGCAGAGAAATGCTACACAAATGAAAGGACAAATTAGAAACACAGAAGTCCAAATAAATGAAGAGGAAATAGGCAAATTACCTGAAAAAGAATTCAGAATAGTGATAGTAAAGATGATCAAAAATCTTGAAAACAAAATGAGAAAATCCAAGAATCAATTAATAAAGACCTAGAAGAATTAAAGAATAAGCATACAGAGACAAACAACACAATTACTGAAATTAAAAATACTCTGGAAGGAATCAATAGCAGAATATCTGAAGCAGAAGAATGAATCTGTGAGCCGGAAGATAAAATGATGGAAATAACTTCTGAAGAGCAGAATAAAATAAAAAGAATGCAAAGAACTGAGGACAGTCTCAGAGACCTCTGGGACAATATCAAACACACTAACATTAGAATTATATGGGTCCCAAAAGAAAAAGAGAAAAAGAAAGAGTACGAGAAAATTTTTGAGGAGATTATAGTTGAAAATTTCCCCAACATGGAAAAGGAAGTAGTCAATCAAGTCCAAGAGGCACAAGGAGTCCCATACAGGATAAACCCAAGGAGAAATATGCCAAAACACCTACTAATCAAACTAATGAAGACTAAACACAAATCAAGAATATTAAAAGCAGCAAGGGAAAGGCAGTAAGTAACATACAAGGGAAACCCCATACGTTTAACAGCTGATCTTTTAAGCAGAAACTCCGCAGGGCAGAAAGGAATGGCAAGATATATTTAAAGTACTGAAAAGGGAAAATCTACAACCAAGATTACTGTACTTGGCAAGGATCTCATTCAAAATTGATGGAGAAATAAAAATCTTTTCAGAAAAGCAAAAGTTAGGAGAATTCAGTACCACCAAATCAGCTTTACAATAAATGTTAAAGGGACTTATATAGTCAAGAAATACAAGAGAAAGTAAAAGATCTACAAAATCAACCCAAAGCAATTAAGAAAGTGACAATAGAAACATGTATATCAATAATTACTTTAAATTTAAATGGATTAAATGCTCCCACCAAAAGATACAAGCTGGCTGAATGGATACAAAAACAAAACCCATATATATGCTGTCTAGAAGAAACCCACTTCAGACCTAAAGACACAAATAGACTGAAAGTGAGAGGATAGAAAAATATATTCCATGCAAATAGGAAGCAAAAGAAAGCTGGGGTAGCAATCCTCATATCAGACAAAATAGACCTTAAAATAAAGAAGATCACAAGAGATAAGGAAGGACACAACATAATGATCAAGGGATCAAACCAAGAGGAAAACATAACAATTGTAAATATCTATGCACCCAACATAGGAGCACCACAATACATAAGACAAACACTAACAGATATAAAAGGCAAAATTGACAGTAACACAATAATAGTAGGAGACATTAACACCCCACTCACACCAATGGACAGATCATCAAAACAGAACACTAATAAGGAAACACAAGTCTTAAATAATACTTTAGATGAGATGGATCTCATTGATATCTTCAGGACATTCCATCCAAATGCAGAAGAATACACCTTCTTCACAAGTACACATGGAACATTCTCCAGGATAGACCACATCTTGGGTCATGAATCAAACCTCAGTAACTTTAAGAAAGTTGAAATCATATCAAGCATCTTCCCCAATCACAATGCTCTGAGACTAGACATCAATTACAAGAAAAAAACTGTAAGAAACACAAACACAAAATTAAACAATACATTTCTAAATAACAAACTGGTTACTAAAGAAATCAAAAGGGAAATAAAAAAATTTCTAGAAACAAATGACAATGAAAACATGACAACTCAAAACCTATGGGATGCAGCAAAAGCAGTTCTAAGAGGGAAGTTTACAGAAATATAATCTTACCTCAATAAAAAAGAAAAACATTGAATAAGCAACCTAAATTTACACCTAAAACAACTGGGGAAAAAAGAACAAAAAAACCCCATAATTAGTAGAAGAAAAGAAATCATAAATATCTGAGCAGAAATAAATGAAAAAGAAATTAAAGAAATAATAGTAAAGATTAATAAAACTAAAAGCTGATTCTTTGAGGATATAAACAAAATTGACAAAACTATGGCCAAACTCATCAAGAAAAAAAAAGAAGAATCAAATCAACAAAATTAGAAATGAAAAAGGAGAGGTTACAACAGACAGTGTAGAAATACAAAGGATTACAAGAGACTATTATGAACAACTATATGGCAATAAAGTGGATATCCTGGAAAAAATGGACGGATTCTTAGAAAAGTTAAATCTTCCAAGACTGACTCAGGAAGAAATAGAGATTATGAACAGCTCAATTACAATTACTTAAATTGAAGCTGTGATTAAAAAAAATCTCCCCAAAAACAAAAGCCCAGGACCAGATGGCTTCACAGGAGAATTCTATCAAACATTTAGAGAAGAGCTAATGCCTATCCTTCTAAAACTGTTTCAAAAAATTGCAGAGGAAGGAACATTTTCAAACTCATTCTATAAGGCCACTATCACCCTGATATCAATATCAGACAAAGACAACACAAAAAAATGAAACTACAGCCCAATATCACTGATGAACGTAGATGCAAAAATCCTCAACAAAATTTTAGTAAACAGAATTCAGCAACACATCAAAAAGCTCATACACCATGATCAAGTTGGATTTATTCCAGGAATAAAAGTATTCTTCAGTATATGCAAAACAATCAATGTGATACACCATGTTAACAAACTGAAAGATAATAGCCATATGATCATCTCAATAGATGCAGAAAAAGCCTTTGACAAAATTCAACACCCATTTATGATTAAAAGTTTTCAAAAAATGGGCATAGAAGGAATCTACCTCAACATGATAAAGCCCATATATGATAAGTCTACAGCAAACATTATTCTCAGTGGTAAAAAACTAAAAGCATTCCCCCTAAGATCAGGAACAAGACAAGGAATGCCCACTTTCCCCACTATTATTCAACATAGTTCTGGAAGTCCAAGGCTACAGCAATCAGAGAAGAAAAAGACATAAAAGGAATTCAGGTCAGAAAAAAAAGAAGTAAAGCTGTCACTGTTTGCAGATGACATGATACTGTTCATAGAAAACCCTGTAGATAGTATCAGAAAATTACTAGAGCTAATCAGTGAATTTAGCAAGGTTGCAGGATACAAAGTCAATACACAGAAATCATTTGCATTTCTGTATACTAACAACGAAAAATCAGAAAGAGAAATTAAGTAATCAATCCCATCCACTATTGCAAAAAAAAGAATAAAATATATAGGAATAAATGTACCTAAGAAGAAAAAGAACTCTACACAAAAAATTATAAGACACTAATGAAAGAAATCAAAGATGACATAAACAGGTGGAGATATCTCCATGGTCCTGGGTAGGAAGAATCAGTATTGTGAAAATGACTATACTACCAAATGCAATCTAAAAAATCAATGTGATCCCTATCAAATTACCAATGACATTTTTCACAGAACTAGAACAAAAAAAATTCACAGTTCATATGGAAACACAAAAGACCCCTAATAGCCAAGGCAATCTTCAGAAAGAAGAATGGAGCTGGAGCAATCTACCTTCCTGACTTCAGATTATACTATAAAGCTACAGTCATCAAGACAGTATGGTACTGGCACAAAAACAGAAACATAGATCAATGGAATAACATAGAAAGCCCAGAAATACACTCATGCACCTATGGGTACCTTATATTTGATGAAGGAGGCAAGAATATACAATGGGGCAAAGACAGCTTCTTCAATAAATGGTGCTGGGAAAACTGGAGAGCTATATGTAAAAGAATGAAATTAGAACACTTCCTAACACCATACACAAAGATAAACTCAAAGTGTATTAAAGACCTAAATGTAAGAACAGAAACTATAAAACTCTTAGAGGGAAACATAGGCAGAACACTCAATGATATAAATCAAAGCAAGATCCCCTATGTTCCACCTCCTAGAGTAACAGAAATAAAAACAAAAGCAAACAAGTGGGACCTGATTAAACTTAAAAGTTTTTACATGGCAAAGGAAATTATATGCAAGGTGAAAAGACAGCCCTCAGAATGGGAGAAAATAATAGCAAAGGAAACAACTGACAAGGGATTAATTTCCAAAATATACAAGCAGCTCATACAACTCAATACCAGAAAAACAAACAACCCAATCAAAGAGTGGGAAAAAGACCCAAACAGGCATTTCTACAAAGAAGATACACAGATGGCTAACAAACACATGAAAAAATGTTAAACATCACTCATAATTAGCAAAGTACAAATCAAAACCACAATGAGATATCACCTCACACCAGTCAGAATGGCCTTCATCAAAAAGTCTACAAACAATAAATACTGGAGAGGGTGTGGAGAAAAGGGAACACTCTTGCACTGTTGGTGGGAATGTAAATTAATACAGCCTCTATGGAAGATGGTATCGAGATTCCTTAAAAAAAAACTAGGAATAAAACCACCAAATGACCCAGCAATCCCACTCCTAGGCACATAGCCTAAGGAAGCCAAAAGTGAAAGAGGCACATGTATCCCATTGTTCACTGCAGCATTATTTACAATAGCTAGAACATGGAAGCAACCTAGATGTCCATCAACAGATGAATGGATAAAGAAGTTGTGGTATGTATACAACAGAATATTAGTCAGCCATAAAAAGGAACACATTTGAGTCAGTTCTAATGAGGTGTATGAACCTAGAAACTATTATACAGTGAAGTAAGTCAGAAAGAGTAAGATAAACATAGTATTCTAATGCATATATACAGAATCTAGAAAAATAGTACTGAAGAATTTACCTACAGGGCAGCAATGGAGAAAGAGACATAGAGAATAGACTTATGGACATGGGGAGAGGGGAGGCAAGGGTGAGAGGTATGGAAAGAGTAACATGGAAACTTACATTACCATATCTAAAATAGATAGCCAATGGGAATTTGCTATATAGCTAAGAAACTCAAACAGGGGCTCTGTATCAACCTAGAGGGGAGGGATGGGGAGGGAGATGGGAGGGAGGTTCAAAAGGGAAGGGGTATATGTATACATATGGCTGATTCATGTTGAGGTTTGACAGAAAACAGCAAAATTCTGTAAAGCAAATATCCTTCAATAAAAAATAAATTAAAAAAAAAAACTCCAACTCATTTTTGTTGTTGTTGTTCAGTCGCTCAGTCGAGTCTGACTCTTTGCGACCCCATGGACTGCAACATGCGAGGTTTCCCTGTCCTTCACTATCTCCTGGAGTTACTCAAACTCATGTCCATTGAGTCAAAGATGCCATCCAACCATCTCATCCTCTGTCCCCTTTTCCTCCTGCCTTCAATATTTCCCAGCATCAGAGTCTTTTCCAGCGAGCTGGCTCTTTGCCTTAGGTGGTCTCGTTACTATCATTAAATCAATAATACACTTTCTGTATTATCAATGATGGTAACTATTATTTATAATGTTGCCACAACATTTTATCTTACTTTTCATGTATCAAGTGTATGCCTATGTTGGCAACAGGTCTGCTCTTGTGAAAGAATGATTCTGTGAAAGAAAATCTGAAAATGTGGTTAAGAGAATGGTTTGGAATTACTTGAGTTCTTGTTTTGATTTGGAAGAATCATTTTTGCCTTAATTTTTAGGTATATTATAAATTATAGAATACATGGAACAATGCCAAATTACTCCATATAATGTAGGCCTGCTTCTTCCTCTTTAATTGATTGGTCTAGATTACTAATGTTAATTAATTTTATTTTAGAACACACATATTCATATTTGAAGACCCACTTTTGTATTTACTATTCTCAGTTAATGCACACCAGGTCAGATATGGATACTATGTGAGTGAATTACTCAAGGGCATGCAAGCTGCTCTTAGAGGCAGGCAGTAAGAGTTTATCAGGGTAAATCAGCAAGGCATGGCACAGCTTTGAGTTTGCGTAAGAGGAGGCAGAAGGGTACAAATAATTGATATACCAAATCAGGTGCAGGATCAGTTCTAGAAAACACACTGCTCTGTATAAATAGCATGTGTTTGCTCAGATGTCTGCCTTGATCATTTTCCTCCTTTCTGTTCAAGCAGTGGAAAACCTTCAGGAGGACTGATCCCAGGAAAGAAGTCAAATGGGCTAAAGGAAGCACTTGGTGGTTAAGTTACCAATACCACAAGAGCAATTACGCTCAATTAGATGCCAACAAATTGGCAGTTTTTAGTGGCTCTCTTTAAAAATCTGTGTGTGTATGTGTGTGTGCGTGCACATGCATATGTCTTTCTATATTTCCTCACTAATTTCTTCTGTAGTCACACTCTACAGTTGGCACTTTGTTGGTCCCTAGAATTTTTGATATACCAAATGGCTTGTCAACATATTTATTAGGAGACCATTCTAATAAGCATTTTTATTAGAAAGCCTTCCCGTTTGCACTTGGTTCAATTTGGCTCTGGTTAGATACATGTTTATTCTTAGTTTGTTTCTTTGTTTGTTTTAACTGCTCTGTATGTTGGATGGGAAGTTGGATGACATTTTATTTGTTTCAAGTTGTCTTTTTGTTTCCCCTAGAGAATCAAAAAGGAAGGATGTTTTTTGAGGATAATCTTTCTTTAGTTACTGATTTCTACAAGGAAAAGCTTTTCCACATATTTGAATAATTCCTTTTGTAAAACAGACTACTTAACTTTGAAATACAGCTGGTATACACACCTATGGACTACTCAGCAATTTTCTACTTGAGACGGTGTCCCCAGTGCTTACAGACTATCATATAAAATGATTCTCAAATTGCATTGATTACCTACTGAATTCCTACAACTATACGAAAATTACCTTTTCCTTTCTTAAGTTTTATATTGAAAAATATTATGAAATAGTCTGACAAAAGTAACTTGAAGCTGAATTTTATATCTTAGAACTTTCATGGATGGTACATTTGTGTTGTGTTTTATGTGTGATCTTTTCCTTTGTTGTCCATCTTTAAATATACTTAGTATCTATTCTGTGCAAGGCACTGACTTAGTACTCTGAACTATGCAAAAGACAAGGTGGTAGTGATTTAGTCGCTAAGTCATGTCCAATTCTTTGTGACCCCATGGACTATAGCCCTCTGACTCCTCTGTCAATGGAATTTCTCAAGCAAGACACTGGAGTGGGTTGCCAGCTCCTTCTCCATTAGATCTTCCTGACCCAGGGGTCAAACCCATGTCTCCTGCTTGGCAGGCAGATTCTTTACCACTGAGTCACCTAGGAAGTCATACAAAGGACATAACGTATCCCAAATTTCAAAGAGCATATCAACTACTAACAATGTAACAACATATCAAAATATAAATTTTAGATATAAACTCTTTGCTTCCAAACCCCAAAATAATATACAATCTGAGTACAGAAGAGGAAAGATAGCTTCTTTTTCTAATTGCAGTTTAGTTGATTTACAACACTGTTAGTTTCAGGTGAACAGCAAAGTGATTCAATTATATATGCATGTATTTTTTTCAGATTGCTTTCCATTATAGGTCATTGCAAGATATTAAATATAGCTCCTTATGCTGTACAGTAAGGCCTTGTTGCTTATCTATTTCACATATAGTGGTATGTATCTGTTAATTCCATACTCCTAATTTATCACTCCCCCTTTCCCCTTTGCTAACCATAGGTTTGTTCTCTATACCTGTGAGTTGGTTTCCGTTTTGCAAATAAATTCATGTGCATTATTTCAGATTCCGTGTATAAGTGATATCATTAATATCCACCTATATCCACATATAAATGATATAAGTGATATCATTAATATTTATCTTTGATTTACTTCACTTAGATAATCTCTAAATCCATCTATGTTGCTGTAAATGACATTATTTTATTCTTTTTTATTACTGAGTAATGTTCCATTATATGTACAGCACTTCTTTATCCATTCATCTGTTCATGGACCCTTAGCTTCCATATCTTGGCTTCCATATAGCTTCCATATCTTGGCTATAGTACTGCTGTGAACATTGGAGTGCATGTAGGAAATATAGCTTCTAAATAAGGAATCTGAAGAACACTTCCAGAGAAGATGATATTTGAGGGAGAGGATGTTTAGGAATTCCACATGTGAGATTAAAGTTTGAGAATATAAAACAAAGAATGCGACCAAAGTGAAGAAAATCCAGGATGCAGTAACTCACTAGGAAGCCACCTACTTTGATGAAACCATAGAAAAAATAGAAGGCTCAAAGGTGAACCAAGATCCAGCTGTCAAACAAAAGAGGCAGTTTGTTATTCAGTGGATAATGAGATTTAAATTTTAAAAAATAATAATAACATAAATAACTTTGTTAAAGAAAAATCTAATGCTGAGAATAGGATAAATCAAAATGTAAAAATAATGATGTGTAACAATGTATTACTGTTGCTATAACTGTTATCATTAAAGGAGAACATTGTCATATACTTTCTTTCTCTGGGAAGAAAGAACAAAGTGTAGAAGGAAAGTAAAGTAAACTTTATTCAGATTAGGATTAAACCAATGGTTGAATGGTTGAATTTTAAACGTAAGATGTTGAACTTTAAAATCGTAAAGAAGAAAAAATCCAAATTAACTTAGAGAAATGTATGTCAGATGACATAACTGAAAATTTAGGAACAAAGCAAGTATTATCAGGCCCTGGTCTGCTTTTCAGCTTCATTCTTGTCTATGTGTTAGTTTTATCCTCAAGCACATTGTCGTTCCAGCATAGCTGCTCGAACCTCCAGGCCCATATCTTCTCATGCCAGAAACTAGTGTAAAGGAGCATCTCTTCCCCAACACCTGAGGAGGGTGTCAAGCCCTGACTCACATTGGCCTCAGTTAATGCACATTTCAGAATAATTTAACTAAAGCCAAACAAGCAAAGAGACAAACAAACTGCTTTGGATCTGACAGCCCAGAATGACCCCATTTCTCAGCAGCCTGTTGGACTTCATGGGGATGAGTACCTGGTACCCTGCTGACAATAGGTTCCTACCCCATGGCCATCGCTGAGTAGATAGAGATATTCTTCCAACTCAAACTGGACTGGTCAGAATCTCTCTCCGGGAATTTGGATTCAGAATGCCTCTGCATTTACGGAAGAGTAAGAATTTATAGAATCTGTAGCAGAGGAGATTCACAAGCTTTTAGAAGAGACAAAGTCCATGAAATAGAGTGAAATTAATGTGCAAAGAGAAAAAACGGTAAAGAGACCATGCACCTCCAAAAAGCAAAAATAAATGAAGAGCCTGAGAAAGTCAGTCTCTTGGAGCTTCCAGAGCCTAATTCCAGTTCCTCCTAAAAGCCCAGCTGCGTAGCCTAGAGCTGCACAGGTCTGGGACATCCTTGTGTGCTTTTTAATAAATACACACATGGGCTCACATGTCATAATCCTCCCCTTTCTCTTAATTTCTTAAGATGCTTATAGTTTTAATTTTCAAATGAAAGACATGAACAAAACCAGAAACAAAATAAGGCTTGTGTCAGCCATGCAGTCATATACCTGAATAAACGGCAAGGGTTCCTAGAAGCAGTAAATGAAGAAAGTACAGTAAAATTCCTTGCCAGATGATGGCTTCAAGGTCTGAAGCTAAATAGGAAAGGAAGCTAAGAATAACAAAGAAGAAAGCTAGTTATCTCACTAGTAAGAGGAAGAGTCATTTGCACATTCTGTTTTACAATGACTTCTGCCTGCAGGAGTCAAAGTTGTCAACTATAGCATTTTAGAATATGAATAATTTAATCACAACCTCTCACAGTGGAGATCTATGGTTTTGTTTTTTTGTTTTTTATATTCTTTTCTTTTGAGATAAGAGGAAAGGATTTCTAAATGCATCCTTAATTGCTGTTATTCAGTCGCTGAGCCCTGCCTGACTCTGTTACCCCACAGACGACTGTAGCACGCCAGGCTCCCTGTCCTTCACTGTCTCCCAGAGTTTGCTCAGATTTTTCATGTCTGTTGAGTCTATGATGCTATCTAACCATCTTATTCTTTGCTGTCCCCTTCAGTTACTGCTGCCTTCAGTTACAAAGTTCAAAAGCAGAATTTGGTGTCTTTTCAGCCCTACTTGCAACTAAACCCTAAGGCCATTTCAAGATGATACCTCAGTAAAAGAAGCAATGCTATTGGTCTATGGTCATTCTCAGATTCGGGGGAGCAGTAAATAATCTGGGCAACCTGATTAAAATGCCATTAACTCATGTGTATTTTGATTCAGTAGATCGGATCCAAGGGGAAAAAAATCTACATTTAAAAAAAATTATTTTTATTTGGAGTATAATTGCTTTACAATGGTGTGATACTTTCTGCTGTATAACAATGTGGATCAGCTATAAATAAATAAATAAATATATATATATATATATATATATATATATATACCTCTTCCCTCTTCAACCTCCCTCCCACCCCCAACAAATATACATTTTTAACAAATATTCCAATTGATCTGATGCAATTGATTCTGTCTCTGTACCAGGCCTTGAGAATTGTCAATCCAGGAGTAATTGTCACTGATCTTGACTAGGCAGTTTGGGGCAGCAGATTGATCACTGGCCTGTGTATCCGAAGTCACAACTTTTCTGAGGCTGTTTCCTCGGACTAAGAAATACTAATTCTATCCTTACCCATTTCAGTTATTGTCATGTTAAAATAATGTAATAAAGTATGAATATAATATTAGTTGAGCACCATTTATGTTGCAAATCCCCAGAGTGAAAGCAATTTTATTCCATGGGAAAGTGCCCTGAATATCAAAATACTCCTTCACTGCAATTGTTCACAGGTACAAATTAGACAGCAAAACCAAATGTTTGCAGGATGATTTAAAAAAAAAAAATCTTTGTTTTGATATGAACTGGGTTTTCTTTCTCAAGACCCCATTCTTTCTCAGTGGCCAAGGGTTAACAAAATCATGACATTTCCAGTTATTCTTTTCTCTTTTAGTTTAAAGTTTTGCTTTGTTTGGGTAAATATTCAATCAAATTCAAACATTATTATTTCCATCACTATCCTCAGCACCTTACTTCCCCCTGTCTTAAGGTCTTCACCTCTGTTTCTTAATTCTTTCTTTTATAGGTCTGTGTGCCCTTTTCCACCACAGCTGCAGGTAGAAGAGGGGGAGTGATCTTAGATAACTCCCTTCAAGGAGAGGCATTGCATCTCCAGTCTGTGAAGTTCTTTTGTCTTCTGCTCTTGCTGTTGAACTTCAGTCAGTCTGGGATTGATCTCAGGTGGCCTCAGCCTGCATCTGCTTGGAGCAGGGCTTGGATTCCCAACCAGAGATTGAGACTGGGTGGCGGCAGTGAAAGTGCCCGATCATAGCCACTAAACCAGTCGTCAGTGACAAAGACTTTGACGTCTGGCTTTACAGAAAAGAATTTCCACAAAGTAATGGATCAAGTAAAGAATTTATTAAGAGGGAAAAAGTACAGTACGTGTGGATAGGCTTATGGGCAGACTCGGAGAGAGAGTCACTGAGTCGCACTCTCATGGCAGTTAGAATTACTTTATGGGTTATTTCTCCTGGGCTTCCTTTGGTCAATCATTTTAAGTTTCCTGGTTCACAGTCCACATTTAGTGTATCTCAGGATCCTCCCTTGTATGCACATGCATCTCTTAACCAAGATGGATTTTACCAAAAAGGCATCTAGGTAGAACATTCCTTACCCTTGACGTTGCTCCCCTCACTGGCCTATAAGGAACTTTTCTATGCATGTGTGGCTGAGGAGGTCTCCTGACATCAGGAGTGAGAGATATGTGATCTGGGCAGGGCCCAGCCTTCTCCCTTAATCATCCTGCAATTATTGTCTTAGACATTTGGTCAGTAGGGAATGAATCTTCAATTGCTTTACTCTGGGGTGCCCATCTGCCTCCCTGCCTCAGGATGAGCAGTGTCCCAGCTAGCTTTCATCCTGGACAGCATCCAAAACTGATCTCAGCATCTGAAGCCTTCTCCATCTGCAGGTCCCCAGCTGAACACCAGTTCAGGGAAGGATGACTGCCTCCCTCAAAATCCAGATGGAATTAAGTTCCTCTGTGCCATTTATATAGATTCACACATACGCATTGATATAAAATATTTGTTTTTCTCTTTTTGACTTACTTCAATCTCAGTCTCTAGGTCCATCCACATCTCTGCAAATGTCACATTTCATTCATTTTAATGGCTGAGTAATATTTGTTTGTATATATGTACCAAATATTCTTTATCCATTCTTCTGTTGATGGGCATTTAGGTTGTGTTCATGTACTGGTTAGCCACTTCAGTATTCTTGCCTGGGAAATCCCATGGACAGAGGAGCTTAGCAGGTTACAGTCCATGGGGCCACAAAGAGTCAGACACGACTTAGCTACTGAGCACACAGGCATGTCCTGGTTATTGTAAATAGTGCTGCAATGAACATTGGGGTGCATGTATATTTTTGAATTATCATTTTCTCTGGATATATGCCCAGGAGTGGGATTGCTGGGTCATATGGTATTTCTATTTTTAGTTTTTCAAGAAAGCCCCACAGTGTTCTCCATAGTGGCTTGACCAATTTCATTCCCATCAATGTGTACGTATCCACAAGTACTATACATTTTCCCTCTTAGTAGACACTTCACTTGCTTCACTACTTTACGTCTTTGTGGAAACTATTTTCTGCAAAGTCAAAGGCCAGGGCCTTTGTCACTGACCACTGGTCTGGTGGCTAGGATCTGGTGTTTTCACCATTGCAACCCACACTCAAAAGAGGGTTTCCTTTTCTCCATACCCTCTCCAGCATAATAAATGCTGTAGGATGGATTGGGAGATTGGGATTGGCATATATACGCTACTATGTATAAAATAGATAACTAATAAAAATGAACTGTTAGCATAGGGAATTCTACTGAGTGTTCTATGGTGACCTAAATGGGAAGGAAATCCAAGAAGGAAAGAATGTAAATATGGGTGACTGATTCACTTAGCTGTACAAGAGAAACTAACACAACATTATAAAGCAATTATACTCCAATTTTACAGAAATTTTCCAGTTGGAAAAAAAATCCAGATGGAGTTCTAGGCTCTCTCTAACGGGAGTAACCCCATGTAGTGGCAGAGAAATGACTCACCCTTCCAGATTCTTTCACAGACTACCTTAGGCCTATTGGAAATCTATGAATCCCCACCAGACAAACTCAGTTCTTGCGAAAATTGGGGATTGTCTTTGCTCTCTCCCACCATGTTACATCTCTCCTCAAATTCTGCACTATCCACACTCCCAAATTGCTACATTTTTCTGTAGGCAGTTTTCCCTGCCAAGCCAACATCACCAAACTTCATTTCCTTACACCAGAATAGCCTCCTTAGTGTTCAGCTACGTCCTTAGAGGCCCCCATGTTAAGGGAAGACTTTGTGAATATACCCCCACACCAGGACTAAGAAAATTCCATTCTTCAACTTCCATCTCTTTCTTTCTACTGATTCTTTTTCCCTAGCTAAGTTGCCTTTTTACTTCTTGCTATAATCAAATAAAAAGAAGCAATTTTGCCTCATCCACTTGGTTTGAATCACAGGCTTTCAACATCAGTGACACCTCATGTGGCGTGTTCCTTACATTTGGCCTTTTGGAATTCAGTCTCTTTTATTCTTAACAATGTACAACCTCCAGGGAATCCATGCATTTTCAGTTTGGTCACCAGATGGGACAAAGAGAATACTTATTTCTTAAAAACAACAAAAGTAATAAATGATAAAACAATACACAATTTATGTTTTAAGGCATATATACAATTTAATGGGACTCAGCGGACAATTAAAATATGTTGATTATCATAATAGAGATATGGAGAAGGTTCCCTTACGAGTTCTTAGGAGCTGGTCCCTAGAACCAGCCTAAGCACTCTGGAAATCTTTCCCAGTATCAGGGTCTTTTCCAATGAGTCAGTTCTTCGCATCAGGTGCCCAAAGATTAGAGTTTCAGCTTCATCTTCAGTACTTCCAATGAATATTCAGGATTGATTCCCTTTAGGATTGACTGGTTTGATCTCCTTGCAGTCCAAGGGACTCTCAAGAGTCTTCTCCAACAGGTTTTTCAGAGAACTCTTAAAAATTGATATCCTGTTAGACTTTACTAATCCAAGCCCTCAGTTACATTCCCGGCTCTATGTACACGGTTCTCTCCAACATATCTTCTCTGAACTTGTTCTAGGTATACCCCCTGTGGATCTTCAGAATTACCTCCTCCATATCTCTCTTAAGATAATCAATACATTATTTTGTAATTATCTGCCAAATCACCCATTAAATTGTAAATGCCATAAAAATACAGCAGTATGTTTTAGTTTGTCTTTTTTCATCATTTTTGTATCATCAGTGCCTACCACAACAATTCAAACTTGGTCGAGGCTCCTCGGAGTTTTTGATAATTATTTTACCAATGTACTAATTGCATTAAGACAATAATTCATTATTATTAATGAAATGCCACATCAAAGATTGTCTTGTGGTGTATATAAACTACATAAATCTAAAATGTAACTCACCGTTTAGTAAATGTAACAAGGAGGCTAACCAGTGAGTAGCCTTCTTGTCTAGTGGCAAAGGCACAACTACTTATATCAATCTGATAAGGGTCATATAGACCTACAAAGTTCTAGGGAGAGAAAGAAAGGTAAATCTATCTTAAGAAAGTTAAAATAACATGAACAGACAGCAGATTTAAAGATGAGTAAGAGTTTACAAGACAATGGAAGTTGCCCCATGTGCCAATCTAACAAATGGATTAAACACCTAAGCCACCTAAAGACCACTGGTGGTCTGGTGTGACTGCAGCATATTTTATGTCAGTTGTGGTAGGAGATAAGCTAATGCCAAAGATACAAATATTTTAGAAGACATTGAAAAAGATATTCACAAATTTGAGTTTTCAAAAGAAATTCTTAGCATGAATAAAATATTAGCCATAATTTTTAATGAAAATTGGATTTCATTAAAATCAGGATGATACCATTTTAAGAAATGAAATGGCAAGCAAGAAGCTGGAAGAAAATTTTTGCAATCAATACATATTGATTGCAGGTGTCTAGAATAAATAATCCATAAAAAAGAATAATAAAAGAAAAAATCATATCTAGAATATGCAAAGAAATTTACTACAAAACAATAATAAATAAAGCCCTATAATAAGTGGGGCTTCTCTTGTGGCTCAGCTGATAAAGAGTCTGCCTCCGCCTGCAATGCCGGAGACCTGGGTTTGATCCCTGGGTTGGAAATATCACCTGGAGAACGGAAAGGCTACCCATTCCAGTATTCTGGCTTGGAGAATTCTGTGGACTGTATAGTCCATGGGGTCACAAAGAGTCAGACATGACGGAGCGACTTTCACTCACTATATTAAGTGGGCTTATATACTTTCAGAAGATACTTCACAAAAGAAGATATATGCATGGCCAATAAGCACATTAAATTATGTCTAATTATGATTAATATTAGTCATCAGGGAAATAAAAATAAAAATGAGATGCCATTTGTTTCCCACTCAAATGGCTAAGATTGTAAAAAGAGGTCAATGCCAAATATTGGCAAGTTTTGGAACAGTGGGAACAATTTTACCATCTTGGAAAGCTTTCCGTTTTTTGTGTTTTTCTTTTGTTTTGTTTTTTAATTACCCTTATCTCTATTGGATACCCCTGCAATTTCACTCCTAGCATCTACACAACAGAAATAGAAACACAGGTCTACAAAAACAACTGCACTAGAATATTCAAAGCAATTTTATTCATAGTAGCACAAACCCGGAAACAACTTCATTCCCATCAACAAGACACATAAATTAACAAATTGTGATGTAGCCATTGAAGGGAAGATTACTCAGCACTTTTATTTTAATGAAGTAAATTAACCCTCTTCAAAATATTTCTTAATAACAAAGCGAAAGCTATAACTTTTGTAGAAGAAAAAACGGACAGACACCAACTTAACCAGGTATCTGATGTAAGCATCACAACTAATGGAGCAAAATGACATCATGAGCATCTTGATAGGAGGTACTGAGGATACAGCATCATCCCCATGACATTTCTGCCAAATAAAGAATAGCCTTAATTTAATAATGAGGAAATATCAGACAACCCAAATTCAAGGACAAAATGCTCTTCAAAAATATCAAGACTATGAAAGACAAAGTCAGACCAAGAAACTGTTCCTAATTAAATGATCCCAAAGAGACCTGAAAAGTAAATGTAACACATGATCCTAGATTGGATCCTGAACCAAAAATCATGTTTTCTCTATAAAGGACAATGTTAATGAATATGGTGGAATTTCAATAAGGTGTCTAGACTAGAGGTTAGTGTTATCTTCATGTGGATTTTCTGACTTTGCTAAGTACACTGATGTTCTGATATCTTGAGGCAATATAATGGAAACAATTAGGGGTAAAGAGACATAACTTCTGCAGCTCAACTCAAATGACTCAGAAAGAGAAAACAAATGTAGTAAAACACTGACAATTGGCAACTGGGGTGAATGGTGTTACAAAAATTCTTTGAACTATCCTTAAAACTTTTATGTACAGTCAAAGTAGTTTGTTTGTTTTAATCTGATAAACTCAGTAACAGGGATGAAATTCAAATTTAGTATGCTGAGTGAAGGAAGCCAATCAAACTTTAAAGGGCATGTAACATGTACTTATATAAAGCTCAGAACAAGCAAAACCAATCTATCGTGGTAGAAATCAGAACATTCCCACCCACTCCCCTTCCATGGGCATTGGGGATTGAACAAAAAGGGGTCCTGGAAAACTAAGAAAAAAGTCAAAAACGTGAACTGAGGACATTTCAGATTTGATAAGTAGGGAGTACTGAATCAAGCTCCTATCTGGCCCTACCTTAACGGGTCAACTGTTTTGTAATAGCTGATTAGGTAGGACAGCTTTCTTCCAGAAACACCCTGTCATTTACGTGATACAGGAGAACTTTATGTTGTTTCTTTTCTTACTGACATCTTACATTCATTTGCCATATGGAAGAAATCTGGACTCTTATGGAAGCTATTTCTAATTCTTCTGAGTAAATATTTAAAAAAAAAAAAAAAGACCTTTAGTATGTGTAAAAGCTATATCATTCGTACTTCACAATTACTGATTACTTAGAACATGGCCAGCACCATGAAAATATGTACTGTCTCACTTAATGTGATTATTCCCATATTACACATGTTGTTGTTTTTCCATAGCTCAGTCATGTCCTACCTTTGCAACCCCATGGAGTGCAGCATGCCAGGATTCCCTGTCTTTCACGACTTCCCAGAGTCTGCTCAAACTCATGTCCATTGAGTTAGTGATGCCATCCGACCATCTCATCCTCTGTCAGCCCCGTCTCCTCTGGCCCTCAATCTTTCACAGCATCAAGGTCTTTCCCAGTGAGTTGACCCTTCGCATCAGGTGGCCAAAGTATTGGAGTTTCAGCTTCAGCCTCAGTCCTTCCAATGAATATTCAGGCTTTATTTCCTTTAGGATTCACTGGTTGGATCTCCTTGCTGCCCAAGGGATTCTCAAGAGTCTTCTCCAGCACTGTAGTTTGAAAGTATCAATTCTTTGGTGCTCAGCCTTCTTTATGGTCCAACTCTCACATCCATATGTTACACATAAAGAAACTAAAAGTCAGAGAATCTAATCACTGATGGAAGTTTACATAGAGGTAGAGCTCTTTCAGGAATCCAGATCCATATTAACCCAGAGGCCCCTATTCAACATATATTAGTATATACATTATTCATTTTACAGTATTGCTTCCCTTCTGTGACAGAATCTGCATAAACAAGAACCACATATCTAATTATCTAACTACTTATCTTTGTACAAAGTTAATACCACTTGATCTCTCACATGGATTGTGGTAGTATGATAACATACTGAATCTTGCCATATGTCGTTTAAAAGAAATGTAAAAAACTCAGAAAAGATCTGATCAAAGCTGTTTGTTTGTGAATTTAAATAAATTATGGGGTATGTTGAGGTTCATTTGTGATTTTATAATTTCTGACAAAATTCACAAATCTCATGTTAAACGATGCCTGGAAACTTCTTTTCCTATTAGAGGATCTAAATAGTAACAATTTGTAAAAAAAAAAAAAAAAAAAAGATTATGCATCTTTCAAAACACTTTTAAATCAATGCAACATGCCTACCCTTTAAAGTTTTCACATGATTATAACTCTACAGATAGAAAGAACTCCAATCACAAAATGTTTTCTCACTGTTAAAGTTAAGAGAAGGTTGCCTGGTTTGGGGTGTGTGCCATACTGTTATTTGAATGGTATATTGAAATGCCTTTTTTTTTTTTTTTTTTTTGAGAGAGTGAACAACAGGCTCAAGTTTATTCAGCCACATACCAACAGATACAGGATACTGTTTCCTGGAATTTCCTTTTTATTCCCAGTTTTATTGAGATATAATTGACACATACCTTCGTATTAGTTTTAGATGCACAACCCACTGATTTGATATATGTACATATTTTGAAATGATTACCACAGAAAGTTATTAATATTTATCATCTCACGTAAGTTACATTTTTTCTGATGCTGAGTATTTTTAAAATAAGCTTAGCAAATTTCAAATATACAATACAGTCTTGTGAACTATAATAACTGTGCTATAAATCCCAGAGTTTATTTTTCTTATAACCAGAAAGTTGTATCTTTTGACCACCTTTACCCAATTCTCTTACCCTCTTTCTCACCCCCGGAATCTGGCAACTCAATCTGTTCTGTTTCTATGTTTTATTCTGTTTTGTTTTTTAATTTCACATATATGTGAGGCCATACATTATTTGTCTTACTCTGTCTGGCTTACATCACTTAGCATAATCACCTCAAAGTCTATCCATGGTGTTGTAAAAGACAAGATTTCCTTCTTGTTTATTGCTCAATGTATATATATATATATATATGCACCACATCTTCTTTATTCATTCATCAGTTGATGGGATTAGATTTTCCATGTCTTTATTATAAATCATGCTGCAGTAAGTGAGAGTGTACAGAATTAGTGGTTTTGTATCTTTGTGGAATTGCTGGATCCTATGGTAATTCATATTTTATTTTTTGAGGTAAGTCCATACTGTTTTCCATAGTGCATTCACCAATTTACATTTCTACCAACAATGTACAAAGTTTCCGTTTTCTCCACATCCCTAGCATTTGTTATCTCTTGTCTTTTTGATAATTGCCGTTCTTATAGGTGTGAGGTGATACCTCATTGCAGTTTTGATTTTCATTTCTCTGAGGATCTTTTAGTGTACCTCCTGACACTTTGGATATCTTCATTGGACGAATGTCTAGTCCCTCTGCCCATGTTTTCATCATATGGTTTGTTTCATGTGCTATTGAGTTAAATGCATTTTCATACATTTAGAGTTTAAGCCCTTATCAGACATGCAATTTACAAATATTTCTCCCATTCAGTAGGCTGCCTTTTCATTTTCTTGGTGGTTTCCTTTGCTATGCAGAAGATTTTTAGTATGATATATTCTCACTTGTTTATTTTTGTTTTTGTGTCTTTGGTTTTGCTATGACCAGTGCGTTCTCTTGGCAAAACTCTATTAGCCTTTGCCCTGCTTCATTCCGTACTCCAAGGCCAAATTTGTCTGTTACTCCAGGTGTTTCTTGATTTCCTACTTTTGCATTCCAATCCCCTATAATGAAAAGGACATCTTTTTTGGGTGTTAGTTCTAAAAGGCCTTGTAGGTCTTCATAAAACGGTTCAACTTCAGCTTCTTCAGTGGTACTGGTCGGGGCATAGACTTGGATTACCGTGATATTGAATGGTTTGCCTTGGAACGAACAGAGATCCTCCTGTCGTTTCTGAGATTGCATACAAGTACTGCATTTCGGTCTCTTTTGTTGACTATGATGGCTACTCCATTTCTTCTAAGGGATTCCTGCCCACAGTAGTAGATATAAGGATCATCTGAGTTAAAATCACCCATCCCAGTCCATCTTAGTTTGCTGATTCCTAGAATGTCGCTGTTCACTCTTGCTATCTCTTGTTTGACCATTTCCAATTTGCCTTGATTGATGAACCTAACATTCCAGGTTCCTGTGCAATATTGCTCTTTACAGCATTGGACCTTGCTTCTATCACCAGTCCCATCCACAACTGGGTATTGTTTTTGCTTTAACTCCATCCCTTCATACTTTCTGGAGTTATTTCTCCACTGATCTCCAGTAGCATATTGGGCACCTACTGACCTGGGGAGTTCATCTTTCAGTGTCCTATCTTTTGGCCTTTTCATACTGTTCATGGGGTTCTCAAGGCAAGAACACTGAAGTGGTTTGCCATTCCCTTGAGAGTCCCTTGGACTGCAAGGAGATCCAACCAGTCCATCCTAAAGGAAATCAGTCCTGAATATTCATTGGAAGGACTGATGTTGAAGCTGAAGCTCCAATACTTTGGCCACCTGATGCGAAGAGCTGACTCATATGAAAAGACCCTGATGCTGGGAAAGATTGAGGGCAGGAGGAGAAGGGGATGACAGAGGATGAGATGGTTGGATGACATTACCAACTCAATGGGCACGGGTTTGGGTTAACTCTGGCAGTTGGTGATGGATAGGGAGGCGTGGCATGCTACGGTTCATGGGGTCACAAAGAGTCGGATACGACTAAGTGACTGAACTGAACTGAACTTTGGTTTTAGTATCAAATACAAAAGATTATTGTCAAGATGAATGCTGAGGAGGTTACCTCATACTTTCTTCTATGAGGTTTATCATTTCAGGTATAATATTTAAATCTTTAAAATCCATTTGAGTTGATTTTTTGTATGCTATAAAATCAGAGTCCAGTTTCATTCTTTTGTATGTGGTTGTCCAGTTTTCCATTCAACATTAATTGAAGACCATCTTTTCTCAATTGAGAGTTCTTGGATTCTTTGTCAAATATTAGTTGACTATATAAGCATGAATTTATCTGCAGGCTCTTCATTTTATTCCATCATCTATGCCTGTGTTTTTTTTTTTGTGCCAGTATCATGCTATTTTGATTACTAGAGTTTTGTAACATAGCTTGAAATCAGAAAGTGTGATGCCTTCAGGTTTATTTTTTGTCAGGATTGCTTTGGATGTTCAAGAGTTTTTGTGGTTCTATACAATGTTATGAATTTTTGTTGTACTTTGTACAAAAAGCCATTATAATTTTGAGAAGCATTGCATTATATCTTTATGTTGCTTTGAGTGGCATTTTAACAATACTACATTCTTCCAATCCATGAGCATGGAATATCTCTTCACATGTTTGTGTCTTCTTCAGTATCTTTCGTTACTATTTTATAGTTTTCAGTGTACATGTCTTTCACTCTTGATTAAATTTATTCCTTGGTATTTTATTCTTTTTGATACAATTGTAAATGGAATTTAAATAATTTTCTCTTTATGACAATTTGCTATTAGTGTATAGAAACATAGCTAATTTTTGTATAGTGATTTTGTATCCAGAAACTTTACTGAATTTATTTAATAGTTCTAACAGTGTTTTTGTTTTTGTTTTTGTTTTTGTACTCTTCAGTGTTTATTGTTCATAATATTATGCCATTTGCAAATAGAAACAGTTTTGCATCTTTTTTATTTAGGAGGCTTTTTTTCTTGCCTAATTCCTCTGGCTGTGACTGCCAGTACTATATTGAATAAAAGTGGTGAGAATGAGCATCGTTTTTTTCCTCATCTTAGAGGAAAAACTTTCAGTTTCTCACCATTCAGTATGAAGTTAGTTGCGGGCTTGTCATAAATGACTGTCATTCTATTGAACTTTTATTCCCTCTATTCTCATTTTGTTGAGAATTTTTTTCATGAAATGATGTTGAATTTTGTCTAATTGTTTTTTACGTCTATTGAGGTGATCATATGATTTTTTATCCTTTATTTTGTTAATGTGGTTTATTATATTAATTGATTTGTGAATGTCAAACCATCCTTGCACCTCTAGAATAAATTCCCCTATTTTCATAATATATGATCCTTTTAATGTATTGTTGAAGTCATTTTGCTAATATGTTAATGATGATTTTTGCATCCATGTTCAAAAGGGATATTTGCCTGTAATTTATTTTCAAATAGAATCTTTGGCTGTCTTTGATATCATGGTAATGCTGGCCTTCTAAATTGAATTTTGATGTTCCCTACTCTTCTATATTTTTGGAAGAATTTTAGGTTTGGTATTGATTCTCCTTTAATTGTTTGTAGACTCCACTAGTGAAGTCATCTGGTGCGGGGCTTTTTTTTGCTGTTCAGAGGTTTTTGATCACTGATTCAAACTCCTTACTAGTAAATGGCCTATTCAGATTTTCTGTTTCTTCATGACTCCGTCTTGGTAGATTATGTTTCTAGAAATTCACTCATGTCTTCCACCAGATGGTCCAGTTTGTTGACCTATAATTGTTCATGATGGTCTTTTAAGATCCTTTGTATTTCTGTGGTATCAGTTGTAATGTTTATCTTTTCAAAAAAACAAGGTCTTAGTTTAACGTATCCTTTTTATTGTCTTTTTTGCCTCTTGTCCAATTTATTTCTGCTCTAACCTTTGATATTTTCTTCCTCCCTTTTATTAATTGGGGTTTCATTTGTTCTTTTTCTAGTTTCTTGCGGTATAAAGTTAGGTAGTCCATCTGAGCTCTTTTGTTTTCTTAATGTAGGCATTAACTGTTATGAACTTACCTCTTAGAACTATTTTTTGCTGCATCCTATAAGTATTGCTATGTTGTGCTTCTGATTTCATTTGTCTCAATATACTTTTACTTATTCTTTGACCCAATTATTTCTGTAGCATGTTGCTTAATCTCCACATATTTGTGAGTTTTTCAGTTTGTTTCTTGTAGCTGATTCTAGTTTCATACCATTGGGATCAGAAAAATGCTTGGTATAATTTCAATCTTCTTAAAGTTACTATGACTTGTTTTTTTGAATCAGCTTATGAAAATACTGTACTTTTTATCAGTTAGCTATTCATACACATTACTCTGTATAAAAGAAAATACCTATGATCCTTTCTCCATGCAAAGTTAGACTGGCATTATGAACTTTTTAGTCCTTTCCATATGTGTTTTTGTTTTTTTTAAACAATTCATGCTATAACATTTGGCATAATACAGGTCACAGGTGAAACTTTGTATTTGGCCATTAGATTAGTGAGTTCGATCCCTGAGGTTGGAAGATTCCCTGGAAAAGGGCATGGCAACCCACTCCAGTATTTTTGCCTGAAGAATTCGATGGACAGAGGAGCCTGGAGAGCTATAGTCTAGAGGGTCTCAAAGAATCGGATATGACTGAAGTGACTCAGTGTGCATTAATGGATGGGATACTACAGTCCTACAGTTTGAAAAGATGCAAAGTCTTTAAATAAAATACTTTTTGGCATGATATTATGGTGTTCATTCTTGGTATTTGATGCTAAATAATACTCAAAGCAATGATGAGGCAATTCTGATCAAGCAAGGTTATTTGTACCGTGTTTCAGTCATTATCAATAGGTTTTTGTAATTTAAAACAATACAGTCACTAAAAAGTAACTGTAATCATCACATCTAATATAGGCCACTTAAGGAAGTAAGAGAGATCAGACTTTGTTCACGTTCTTTTCACCTGGATTCTTTCACAAGATGTAAATAAAATCAGCTTCACATAATTTTGTTTCCTATTAAGAGAGAAAAATGTATGAGGAGATTTCCTATTTTCTGTCTCTTCCTTTCACTTTACTTGTTGTCATATGAAGACATGATCATTGTACCATAGTCGAAAAGCCAAAAGAAATCTACAGATGTGTGCGTTAGTCACTCTGTCATGTCCAACTCTTTGCAACCCATGGACTGTGGCCCACCAGACTCCTCTGTCCCTGGAATTCTCCAGGCAGGAATTTTGGAGTGTGTTGCCGTTCCCATCTCCAGGGGATCTTCCCAACCCAGGGATTGAATCTGGGTCTCCAGCACTGTACGCAGATTCTCTACCAACTGTGCCACCAGGGAAGCATGAGGAGATTTTCTATTTTCACTATCTCTTCCTTTCACCTTACTTGTTGTCATATGAAGATATGATCATTCGACCATAGCCAAAAAGCCAAGAGAAATCTAGAGAAGCTGACCCAATACTCTTTGATATTACTGAGTTGCTGAGACAATTTTGAAAATACCTACCTCTACACTTCTTGTAATGGGAGATATTTAAGTGTCTTAAGTCACTGCTAGATATTTTGTCATTCATACCCTAAACCATTTCTAATATAATATCTTTATTAATCTCCTTAATTCTCCTCATATGCCAACTTCTACAGAAATTCCACTCTTTCTGAAATAATTCATTCATCCCTCATGGTCTTATTATTTATGTGTAAGTGAGTTTGACTTTTACTCCAAACAGAGCAACCAATAAATTTGGTATGTGTTCACTTTTATCTTTATTTCTAGTTTAACATTTGTGTTTCTGTAACTGATATATGCTTTTATCTCTCCTTTTAGTCTTGAAATAAATAACCCCTTTTTATGGCTAAAGCTAACCTGTGTGTTTTAAGGTTCTTTACTCCAAGCCTTGAATACATCTATTCCCATAGCTATCCATAACTGGCTAATGTGAACTGTCTCACTAATGTATATCCTTTGTCTCTGTCTTCAAATTTGTCTATACTTCCTTTATTATGAAATAAATAAACCAGTGTCATTCTACTGTCCTTTTTCCAGGCCTCTTGAAAATTCCTCACTAATTTATTTCTCCCTGCTTCACTTATAATCTCATTTACTCAGGTGCCTGCCAATTTTCCTATTGCCAAATACAATAGCTTCTATTTGCCATTCTTCTCTTTAAATACTGAATCAACAGAACACCATCTTATACAGAATGTTTTTCTCCCTCAATTCAGATGAGCTAGGATATAATGATTTCCCTTCTATCTCTGACCATTCCTGTGATTTTCCTTACTGACTGATCTCCCTCTTTTCTTTTTCTCTGCACTTGCATTCCACATATTTAAGCTTCCTGAGTTCTTCTCTAGACAATCTAAGTCTTCTCTGGGAACTCCATTCATTCTCACTGCTAAGATGTCAGTAGGATGGAAATAATACTAGATCAAGACTGGAACAGATCCGCAAATTCAATTCACAAACTAATTTCTCAACTTCTCTGGCTCTCAATTTTTCATTTGCCAATGATGATTAGTTATCTGTAAGATAACTGTTAATTCTAAAACATTAAGATGCCACTGAAACCTACATCTCTTATCCTTCTTAATGGCTGTTTTCGCTTAGAAGTTCTGCTGCTTTTTCAAATAAATATGAATAAAATCAAGCACTTCCTGTCCCTTCTCATTTTCTCCTTCCAGTCAGCTCCATCATTACTTCTTCTATTCCTGAGTCCCCTCCATAGCTATATTGAGCCTCCAGTGGTTCCAATGGTATAGGATCTGCCTGCAATCTGGAAACCTGGGTGCAAACACTGGGTTGTAAAGATTCCCTGGAGAAGGGGATGGCAATCCACTCTAGTATTTCTGCCTGAAGAATTCAACAGACAGAAGAGCTGATGGGCTGCAGTCCATGAGGTCTCAAAGAGATGACTATGTTCTCCTCTTTCTAATTTTCATTAATATAATTTTTATTTATCATGGTATTTCACTCATCTAAAAATTTTATTAACTTCATTTGGTTTGAGATGTTAAAATTAACTCCTGTTTTGTTTTGGTTTTTTTTTTCACATTTAATACCCTTTGTAATATGGCCCTGGCATATCTGTCAAAACATTTTCTGCTATCTCCTTTGTTTCTCTGCACGTCTAAAGCCAATTTTCTAAATGCTTAAGGAAAAAATCTCATGCTTGTTCCTTTTGTTTGTAACTTGGCTTGTGTAGCTCTCCTGCTGAAATTTTCTCCACTTTTATCCAGACTTCTAAATAATGTTTATTTTCAAAACCCTTCTTCCATGAAGTCTTCTCAAATATCTCAGAAGGATCGTTTCACTCTTTTTTGAAATCCTGTTCAACTAATTATCAGCATATCACAGATAACTGTTATGGTTAAGAGCTTAGAATTTGCACATTAGAATTCATCTATATAATATCTTGTTATTGTTCAGTCACTCAGTCATGTTCAACTCCTTGTGACCCCATGGACTAGAGCATGCCAGGCTTACCTGTCCTTCACTATCTCCCAGAAGCTTGCTCAAACTCAGGTCCATTGAGTCAGTGATGCCACCCATATATTGCATGGTTTATCTTGTATGGTTCACTAACTGTTTCATGTAGGTGACTGAACATGATCCATTTTTCTAAAGATGTCCTGGGAGAAATTTCAGGCCTTCTGTTTCTACCATTTGTAGGTCACTTATTGAATGGATCAGGTACATTAGCAGCAACCCTTTCAAAAACAAAGTTCAGTTCAGTTCAGTTGTTCAGTCATGTCTGACACTCTGCAACCCCATGGACTGCAGCACGCCACGCCTCCCTGTCCATCACCAACTCCCGGAGTTTACTCAAACTCATGTCCATTGAGTCGGTGGTGCCATCCAACCATCTCATCCTCTGTCGTCCATTTCTTCTCCCGCCTTCAATCTTTCCCAGTATCAGGGTCTTTTCCAACGAGTCAGTTCTTTGTATCAGGTGGTCAAAGTATTGGAGTTTCAGCTTTAACATCAGTCTTTCCAATGGATATTCAGGACTGATCTCCTTTAGGATGGACTGGTTGGATCTCCTTGCAGTCCAAGGGACTCTCAAGAATCTTCTCCAACATGACAGTTCAAAAGTATCAATTCTTTGGTGCTCAGCTTTCTTTATAGTCCAACTCTCACATCCATACATGACTACTGGCAAAACCACAGCTTTGACTAGATGGACCTTTGTTGGCAAAGTAGAGAACTGTTCAGTTCAGTTCACTTCAGTTCAGTTCAGTCTCTCATCCGACTCTTTGAAACCCCATGAATCGCAGCATGCCAGGCCTCCCTGTCCATCACCAACTCCCAGAGTTTACTCAGACCCATGTCCATCAAGTTGGTGATGCCATCCAGCCATCTCACCCTCTGTCATCCCCTTTTCCTCCTGTCCCCAATCCCTCCCAGCATCAGGGTCTTTTCCAATGAGTCAAATCTTGGCTTGAGGTGGCCAAAGTATTGGAGTTTCAGCTTCAGCATCAGTCCTTCCAATGAACACCCAGGACTGATCTCCTTTAGGATGGACTGGTTGGATCTCCTTGCAGTCCAAGGGACTCTCAAGAGTCTTCTCCAACACCACAGTTCAAAAGCATCAATTTTTTGGCACTCAGCTTTCTTCACAGTCCAACTCTCACATCCATACATGACCACTGGAAAAACCACAGCCTTGACTAGACTGACCATTGTTGGCAAAGTAATGTCTCTGCTTTTTAATATGCTATCTAGGTTGGTCATAACTTTCCTTCCAAGGAGTAAGCGTCTTTTAATTTCATGGCTGCAATCACCATCTGCAGTGATTTTGTTATTCAAAATTTATGGTTGAAAGCAATGAAGTTTTGAGGGAGTCAGTCATCAACTTAAATTTACATAATGATGAAGTTGAAAGCCAAGACTTAACTCTAAATCAGCCTTATTCTAAAGCTTGCTATTGGGACTTCCCTGGCAGTCCAGTGGTTAAAACTCTGTGCTTCCAATATAGGGGGTACAGATTTGATCCCTGGTCAGGGAAATAAGATCTCATGTGCCTGGGGCAGCACAGCCAAAAGAGTAAATAAAAAAATTAAAGATCGTTATTGAGTATAGTTTAAAAAAAAGTAAGCAGTCTCAGAAAATACTCACTGATTAGTCATTGTTATAAGCTCTATGAATCTATGGGACGTAGAGGGAATATATAATTCAATTGAGGTATTTGAAATTCCTTTTCTCTCAGAGACTAAGCTTAAACCCAGTGGCACAATGCAGTTTGTAGTAGAAAGCTCCCCAATATTGTAAGATTATTCAACATTTTCAAATTTTCACAAACCAAGTCTTTGTCAACCTATGACTTATTCAACAATTTAGTGGTGCTTTAGTCTTGTTACACAAAATGGGTAAATTTATCCATTGTCACTTGACCACCTGTTCTATATGGTGAATAAATAAGTGGAATAATAAAAATCACTTCCTTAAGAATTCTTATGATAAACTTTGATTTAAAAAAATCACTTGATAAGACTGGAGTTAAAATATTTGGAATTAATAATAATTGTGTGATTAAAAATGTGTGTGTGTGCCTACATGCATATAAGTACACATGTAAATTTAGAGCTGAAGAAGTTTTTGGTGTTGTTGAGTAATTCTTTTTTATCTTCTCTCCATGTTCCTTTCTTATTCATATTGAACTTAATTTAAAAGTAGAACAGATTATTTTTAATTGAGGGTCCATTTGCTTACGTTCCAGATATATGTTTCAAGGATACATTTGGTTTTGAAAAAAAACTAACTGCAACAATAAAAATAGAGCCTTCTTTTGTATTTAACCAGTATTGAGAAAAAGGTATCAATAAATAAGAAAACTCGAAGAGTATAGTGTTGTTTAGGACATATAGACCATGGGACAAACAATGAGACAGAGGTTATTACAAAAAAAGCACACAAGACCTGGGAGATGGGCAGTGCTGCCCAGCCTTGTCCATTCACTTTCTTGAAACAATCACATCATTATTTTTAATTACAGAGTACAGTCAGATAATAATGGGATGCTCTTTGAGCAAATGGAGCTTACATGACTATCAGATCAATGATCTTAGAATTTACTTTCCTGAGAGACAAGTTATAATATAAAAGTGTGTTTACTCAGTTCAATAACTATCTATTGAATACCTACTCTGTACCCCATAATACATTCAGTGCTATTGGTGGTGAAAATTAGCTAGACTGGATCTTGACTTCAAGAACTCTACAGTCTGAGAAAATAAACCAGTTATAATGTGACCTATACTGTGGGGAAAAATAAACATTTAAAAAAAAAAAAAAACTTGTTACAGGAAACAAACCTAAAGATGAGAAGCTGACTTCCAAATGCAGTTGGGATTTGAACTCAGCACTCAATTATGAGTAAAAGTCCTTATGAGAGTTTACTAACTTTTTTGCAGTCAAAAGGTATATATTGCGGAATAGTTTATGTTACAGTTACTATTATCAGGGTGCCAAGTTCTGTGTTTTTTCTCAACAGATGACTAAAATGTGTTGAAGTTATTAAACCTACTTTAGAGATATATAGAGAAGTAGAAAACGCCTTGACCTCCCAGGCTTACATCGCACATGTAGCACAGAATAGAAGTAAGCACATTTGATTGCATCTCATATTTGTGGAGCATAATATGACTTTAAAAACAGATTAACATAATTTTTTTAAAAACTATGTATGAGTAATTAGCAAGAGAATGATAAAGAAGTTTTAAGACTCATTAATTATGAGGCAGTATAGGAATTGAATCTATTATCACAAGATAAAATTGAAACATCAACCTTGTCAGTAATATGCTCTGAGACCCTGAGCTTATCACTCCATCTTTCTGAAATTTAATATTATTGTCATTGAAATGATTTAATACCTATATTTCAGGGTTATTATAAGAATTGAAGGAAGGAAAGAGAAGATCTTACATTTTCTTTTGAATATGTATTTATTCATTTGGCTTCTCTGGGTCTTAGTTGTGGCATGTTGAATCTGGTTCCCTGACCAGGGATTAAACCTGGGCCCCCAGCATTGGGAGTGCAGAGTCTTAGCCGCTGGACCACTAGGGAAGTCTCTAGGAGATCTTACACTTATCCCTTTTTGCATATATATTCAAAGTTAAAAATACTATAGCTTTTTACATCATAAAACATGATACTATTTTTTAAAACAGATTAATTGGTTTGCAAGATGTAGAGATGACAAGTTTTGTTTTTATTTAGTAATGTGTCACACTCTAGCTAATTATTTTTGTCAAATACTTGAAATATAATTTGTTTAGAATTGAAGACATGAGATAAGCATCCAGTGGAATGGACTGTCTTTACTTCTGAATAACAAAAGCAGCAAGTAAAACAGTTTTGAATAATTTCTCCAGTATTTTATAAACATTAGTACTTTCAGCACTCAAGTTGAAAAAGAATGTGTAAATCTCACCTAAAGAGCTTATGCAAAAATGTGGAGATATGGACATGAAAAAAGAATAAACTGGGCTGGGAACTAACTTTTATTCTGAAGTCTACATTTAAGACATAATAGTTTAGGTCTTAATATTGATCAATTCCTAAACTGAGAAGTTTAAAAAAACAAACACCTACTCAATTCTACTCTGCAGTTTAGAAATAGATTATGTGATACACATTCCTGGCAGGCAACAGCCTGAAACTCACATACTTTTGATATTGGCTCTTGGCGTTCAAGATGAATAAACTACTGCATAGTATTAATAATTCTCACATCCTCTTCTGAGGGGGTAGGAGGCACAAGAGTACCTACGTACATCTTACAGCGTTGGCAAGATGCTAATACAATGTTATCTGAAGCCACAGACATTGTTGCCAAGACTATATTTGATGTCGGGACTGCAGCTAAAATGCAGTCATTATGGCTCTAAGAATTCTCTGTCACTCTCATCATTTGAAAATAAAAATGATGTAATTAAAATTTTCCTGAATAAATATATTCATAAAATTAGTTTCTTAGCTGGGAAATCAAATTATGCTTCAGTTAAAGCAGTTCATAATGTAAGTGATAGTAAAAGTGAAAAATTCAAACTGAAATATCAAAATTAGAAATTTAGTGTCTTATTCTCATTCCAAATATTAATTGAAAGTTCTTTACATCCAATCCCCCAACTTTAAATAGCATAAACATATATATATATATATAAAAGAATTTTAGGGTCAGCTTTGGAGAAAATGTGGTCATATAAAGAAAGATAAAATTAATGACAGAAGAGTGTAATACTACAAATGATAGCATAGACTTTCACTCTGCCTACTATGTAAGTAGTCTCAGATGGTTTTAAAATGTTATATTGTTCAAGCCCACCATTTACCTTTTAAAATAAGTCTTTTAATTCCAATAATCCAGATGAAGAAACAGCTCAAAATGGCTATTGTACTTTACCAAAGTAGTATAGTTACGTTTCTATAGACTGAGTCAAAAGTCTTCTGAATAAAGTCCTGCTTTTTTTTTTTCCTAGTGCATGAGACATATTTACAGTAAATTCTATCAGATATTATGAGTGAGAGAGATATGTTGTTTACCTAAGCATGAACTGAGCCCTTACAAATATGCAGGAAACAGGTACAGGCCAAACTTGAGCAAAAATATGAAACCCCTCCCTCCACCCTCATGAAGCTCCATAGGGTACCTCAGCACACAACTGGGGAATTTAGAATAGGTAATCAAAAATCAAGCAAAAATTTGTAACAGTAACCAGTAAAACATACCAAATTCAATTTATCATCACATGGATATGATAGATGGTAATAAAGGATGGGCTAACTGGAGCAGAACATCAGGAAGTAATTGCTTTGCAGGTCTGTGTGGTTGAATAAACAACAAAAGGAAAAGAAAGAAAATGTGTCAAGTTCAGTTAGTTCAGTTCAGTCGCTCAGTCATGTCCAACTCTTTGTGACCACATGGACTGCAGCACACCAGTCCTCCCTGTCCATCACCAACTCCCGGAGTTTACTCAGACTCATGTCCACTGAGTCGGTGATGCCATCCAACCATCTCATCCTCTGTTGTCCCCTTCTCCTCCTGCCTTCAATCTTTCCCAGCATCAGGGTCTTTTCAAATGAGTCAGTTCTTCGCATCAGGTGGCCAAAGTATTGGAGTTTCAGCTTCAGCATCAGTGTTTCCAATGAACATTCAGGACTGATTGCCTTTAGGATGGACTGGTTGGATCTGCTTGCAGTCCAAGGGACTCTCAAGAGTCTTCTCCAACACCACAGTTCAAAAGCATCAATACTTTGGTGCTCAGCTTTCTTTATAGCCCAACTCTCACATCCATACATGACCACTGGAAAAACCACAGCCTTGACTAGACTGACCATTGTTGGCAAAGTAATGTCTCTGCTTTTTAATGTGCTGTCTAGGTTGGTCATAACTTTTCTTCCAAGGAGTAAGCATCTTTTTATTTCATGGCTGCAGTCACTATCTGCAGTGATTTTGGAGACCCCAAAAATAACGTCTGACACTGTTTCTACTGTTTCCCCATCTATTTGCCATAAAGTAATGGGACTGGATGCCATGATCTTTGTTTTCTGAATGTTGAGCTTTAAGCCAACTTTTTCACTCTCCTCTTTCACTTTCATCACGCGGCTCTTTAGTTCTTCTTCACTTTCTGCCATAAAGGTGGTGTCATCTGCATATCTGAGGTTATTTATATATCTCCCAGCAATCTTGATTCCGGCTTGCGCTTCTTCCAGCCCAGCATTTCTCATATACTGTTTCTCATGTACTCTGCATATAAGTTTAATAAGCATAGTAACAATATACAGCCTTGACATACTCCTTTTCCTATTTGGAACCAGTCTGTTGTTCCATGTCCAGTTCTGTTGCTTCCTGACCTGCATACTGATTTCTCAAGAGGCAGGTCAGGTGGTCTGGTATTCCCGTCTCTTTCAGAATTTTCCATAGTTTATTGTAATCCACATAGTCAAAAGGCTTTGGCATAGTCAATAAAGCAGAAATAGATGTTTTTCTGGAACTCTCTTTCTTTTTTGATGATCCAATGGATGTTGGCAATTTGATCTCTGGTTCCTCTGCCTTTACTAAAACCAGCTTGAACATCTGGAAGTCCACGGTTCACATATTGCTGAAGCCTGGCTTGGAGAATTTTGAGCATTACCTTGCTAGCATGTGAGATGAATGCAACTGTGCAGTAGTTTGAGCATTCTTTGGCATTGTCTTTCTTTGGGATTGGAATAAAAACTGACCTTTTCCAGTCCTGTGGCCATTGCTGAGTTTTCCAAATTTGCTGGCATATTGAGTGCAGCACTTTCACAGCATCATCTTTTACAGTATGAAATAGATCAACTGGAATTCCATCACCTCCACTAGCTTTGTTCATAGTGATGCTTCCTAAGGAAGGCCCACTTGACTTCACATTCCAGGATGTCTGGCTCTAGGTGAGTGAGCACACCATCATGATTATCTGGGTCGTGAAGATCTTTTTTGTACAGTTCTTCTGTGTATTCTCGGCACCTCTTCTTAATATCTTCTGCTTCTGTTAGGTCCCTACCATTTCTGTCCTTTATTGAGCCCATCTTTGCATGAAATGTTCCCTTGGTATCTCTAATTTTCTCGAAGAGCTCTTTAGTCTTTCCCATTCTATTGTTTTTCTCTATTTCTTTGCACTGATCACTGAGGAAGGCTTTCTTATCTTTCCTTGCTATTCCCCTTGCTGTGTCAAAGGCTAACTCTAACACTTTCCTTGCATTTATTGTCATAATAAACCAGAGAGCAACTTTTATGGCTCTAGAAAATGCACTTCACCACACTGATCTTGAGAATATTCACCTAAACAATGACAGATTTTTGACTAAAAGATCTCTAAGGATTTAAGATTTCTTCTAAATGTACATGTCAATGATGTTTGCTTAGAGAGTATTTAATAAACATCTCTTGAATAAATGGTACATACCTCCCACACAAGAATTCATTAAAACTTAATAACTGTAGCACAATGAAACAATATAGGGAGATTTCAAATAGTGAGTGTTTGAGAGTAATAAAATGATTTACCCTTTTTATGAGCAAAATAATTAGAAAATGAGAAAGGTAAATTATAGGACATGCTAAACTTCATATGCTATTGAGGCAAATGAACATTCAAAATTGCATTCATTTCAGGATAAGCATTTTTCTTTTTGTAGAGTCAGTGTATTTTCTAGGCCAGTATGCTTCTATCTCCTATCAGTAGTGAATACTGTTTCAATAAAAAGACATGATATGATTGACAGCATAGAATAAAAGCACATGAATTATTCACCAAAGGACTGAAATTCAGTCTATAGTAAAACAGTTTGCAAATAATTAGAAGAGTCAACGTCTTCTTCCCAAAGTGTAAACCCATTTCTGTAGCTAATTAAAACTCAAATAAAATAAATAAATAAAAATAAATAAAATAAATAAAACCAAAAAAAAAAAATCACAATTCCATGAAGTTTGCCTTCTGAGGACAAAACTTGTATCTTGAGGACTTAGGGATAATTAACTCTTATAATAAAACTGCAGCTGTTTCTAAAATTTTCTCCAGGAGAGATGTCAGTGCACTTTGAGCTTGGAGTCAAGATATTTTTAAGGAAAATTAATAAGGAAATTAGCTGATAAAAAGAAAAAATATTCTTAGTTGTATAATAATAAAAAAAAATTAGCAAAGATAACAATTAAAGTAGAAAAAAATGCAATCAAGTAAGACTAAGAGTGTTATCTTTTTGATGACTGCTTGACTGAGTATTCATTCATTTGATAACATTGAATAAATTGGGGGTTCACACAGTCAGTAAATGTTGGGTCAACAGAGCACTTGTGAACACACTTTGCAACCATGATCTCTCAGAGCAAACAGAGAAACTGACACTTTTACCATCAGTTTAAAAGAATATTGGGCAACAGACACGTTTACACAGACTCAAATCTATTTCCATTGCTAGAATATCAATTCAAAGGTCCTTGCTTACTAGAGTAGGTCAGACCATCTTCAGTATGAAGACTGTCACGTTTCTATGGTTATCATCATTGACAATAATCTGATTACTTGACAGCTAGCCAGACTTACAGGATTCGTCTCACATGTTAGACCAAATACATATGTGCAGGTCTAAGAAAAATATCAAAAATAAGGTAAATGGTGATTAAATTTTTACATAACTCTTGGTGGTTTGAATATGGATTTCAGTAAGAACTCTGACCTGATTTTTTTTTTCTCTTACACATTTTCATAATATCTCTTTAATTATATGAGAATTGAATTAAAAGTGAAGTCTCCTTTCCCCGCAATTCATCTAAAGCTTTCCTTCTTTCATTCCTTTTTCTGCTGATATTTGTTACAGAGCCAAGTACAATATATGATAGAAACCACACTTCTCTCCCATCCAAAATGGCAAGAAAAGAGCAAGCAGCACATTTCTATAAGGAATATTTTATCTAGAGGTGTGGCTTCTCTTCTGTACTTTGTGTAATTGTGACTAAAGCCTTTAAGTGATCACACAAGAAATACAGCTTTTTCAATTTAAATGAGATGTGACTACATTTTAGATCATATTGATCCAAAGTAGACCTACACAGTTCATATCATCATTTCAGTCGGTCACTTCTACATTCCTTTCTCAAGAAACAAGAATATTAACCCAAAGTTGTTGATAAACTGTTGTTTCAAATTTACTATTAATATTTACAAAAGTTCATCTTAAATTGTTAGACACGGACTTCCCTGATATTACAGTGATTAAGAAATCACCTTCCAATGCAGGGGATGTGGGTTCAATCCCTGGCCAAGGAACCAAGATCCCACATGCCACTGGGGAACTCACACACTGCAACTAGAGAGAAGCCCACCTGCTGCAACTAAAACACGACTCAGCCAAATAAAGGAATATTTTTTAAATTAATGGACAAAAATAGAAATAACAACAATATATGAGTTACATAGTACATATCACATTCTGGGCACTGGTCTATATACCATAGTTGTTAAGATTTGGTACTCAGAGCTCACTTAATAGTCAAGAAACTAAGGGGATATGTAACTCACCAGACTACAACTACACAACTCACAACCACAGGGAAAGTCAGGATGTAAACCCAGGCACTCAGGCTCAAATGCCAGAGCACCCACTACTTAGTTTCAATAGGTAGCTTCAGCAAATATTGTTATTCAAAGCCTGACTACTTTGCACCTTCACAGCAAGATAGACCTGAATCAGGCTTCTAAAAATGAAGTAAACATTAAGAAATTAAATGAGTATGTTGATTTTTATTTATTCTTGAGGGAAAAGAAGTGATCAGGGGTATTTTGTAACATTATGACGGCTAAAATACATTTTTACTTCTCTTTAAAAATACCTCACAATCAGAAAATTAATTTTAAAATAATATCAAGATGTATGGTTGTAAGAATTTCCAAAAGCACCTAATTATTGGGGGTTTGTTTCTGTGTGCTTTCTGGTATAATCAATAGAATCGTTCCTTTATAAAGATGAAAAGGAATACAATCCAAACATTCAAATCTGCATTTTTAACAGAATATTTAATGTAAATTTTTTAATTTAGGTTTCACCTCAGATTAAACATCAAGAATTTACATTGGAATGGGAGGGCAGAACCGGCGGAGGTGGTTGGGTCATGAGGGAGAGTCTATAGAGCCTTTCCCCGCCAGCGTCTTCGCGTCTAGGCTCCAGAAGACAGCTTGGTCGTTTGTCGTCACTGACTCTGCTACGCGCCTCTGGGTTCCTCTACCTCATCGTCGATGTGGCCCTAATGGTGCGGCAGGCTGTGAATTCCTAGAGCGCTGGAGTGAATTTAAGAAGATTTTGTCCACGTGTATGGCATAGAAGATGAATTCGTCCTCCTCCACCATGAATGAGGAACCTGACGCTCTCTCTGTAGTTAACCAGCTTCGAGACCTAGCCGCAGATCCTTTAAACCGACGAGCCATTGTCCAGGATCAGGGATGTCTGCCTGGCCTTATTTTATTTATGGACCATCCCAACCCCCCTGTCGTCCACTCAGCTTTGCTCGCTCTTCGATACTTGGCAGAGTGCCGTGCCAACAGAGAAAAGATGAAAGGAGAGTTGGGAATGATGTTAAGCTTGCAAAATGTTATACAGAAGTCTACAACTCCAGGGGAAACAAAACTGCTAGCCTCTGAAATCTATGACATTCTTCAATCTTCCAATATGGCAGATGGGGATAGTTTCAGTGAAATGAATTCACGTCGAAGGAAAGCTCAGTTTTTCCTGGGAACTACAAACAAACGTGCCAAAACAGTGGTTTTGCATATAGATGGTCTTGATGATACGTCCCGGAGAAACCTGTGTGAAGAGGCCTTGTTAAAAATTAAAGGTGTTATTAGCTTTACTTTTCAAATGGCCGTTCAGAGATGTGTGGTACGAATCCGTTCAGACCTTAAAGCAGAGGCGTTGGCATCAGCAATAGCATCAACCAAGGTTATGAAGGCTCAGCAAGTTGTGAAGAGTGAAAGTGGAGAAGAGATGCTGGTCCCGTTCCAGGACACGCCTGTGGAGGTGGAGCAGAACACGGAGCTGCCTGACTACCTGCCCGAGGATGAGAGCCCCACGAGGGAGCAGGACAAGGCGGTGTCCCGGGTGGGCTCCCACCCGGAGGCCGGGGCTAGCTGGCTGAGCACAGCTGCAAACTTTTTATCCAGGTCATTCTACTGGTGACTTCCCTTTGGGGCTCAAGGACTGTATAAGCGAACAAGGGGCCAGTTTTCCATTGTCGTGGTGAGCTGTCAAGTGCAATTTGCAATAAGTTATCATGAAAAGTTTCTAGATCCCATGATTGAGAATGCTGCATTTTACATTCTACCGGACATTTTACCCCACTAAGTGGTAAAAGGGACAGAGGCAACAGGTGGAGTTGCTTTGTTGATGAAGGTATTTTGGTTTTGTTGTCCTTTGTTTAATTGCCTCACTTAAAAAAAAAAAAAGGGTCCACTGTTAAACCAAACATGTATTTGTGCAGCTTTACATTTTATTTGACATGAAGCACGTGATTAGGAAAACTCATTTTCTCAAGCTTCAGGACCTAGAAGAGAATTTTTTTTTTTTTTAGCTCAAGTTGTGCATGACGTACTGAACACTTTTCTCTGCCTTTTCTCGTGAAAGATATTTGCTTTGGTACTCTTCACTGAAAGTGGAAAGCATTTCTCGTTATTCCCCTTTTGTGCCTTTTTTTAATTTTGCCAACCATGTTTATGGACAAGACGTTACCAATGACATTTTGTGAATTAAAACATATTCTTTGGAACATAGCAGTCCCCCTAAGACTACAACTCTATGAAAACTTTGCAGTCTTACTTGTTAGAAGTTTTTTAAAGGTTAACACAAAATCAGTCGAGAAGGGAACATGTGTATCAGCAAAGTGTTAGTGGAGACTATTTGAATGGGACCAAATGTGGTTCTAGTTGAGTACTTCCTGTTCAGTCTGGTTTATATCAGCTCTTGAGAATGATGTCCACCCTAATATTGGGAGTGACTATGAATGGTTTCTAGGCCTTACTTTGTGATTACACACTCTCCCCTGCTGGGGGGAAAAATTAGCAAAGAACTGACAGACTTGAAAAAAGAAAAATGGAATGCCTATAATGCCATAGTGCTACTTGGCAGAGTCCAACCTTAACATGACTTGTTTGGCAGATGCCTGTTCAGTAGGTGTTTCCTTATATTGCCTTTTGTGAGTTTATTATGAACACGCAGTTTCTATTGAATGAAAAGAAAAAAGACTCCAGTTACTGCTTATAAAGAAATAAAGCCAGCATTTGTCCGTCCACTAGGTTCTTATGTTCAGCCAGGAAAAAAAAAAAAAACGCACTTCAGTGAAGGTAAGATAAATAAATACAAATATATATACATATATATATTTTTGGTAGATAAGAGCTAATTACATATATGTAACGCTTTAATAAATTTCTAAAAGTACTTGGCAACTAAAAATTTTCTTTGGGAAAGCCCACTGACTCCAGATAAATTTTAATGCCAATATGATTAAAAACTGAAGGAGGAATAGGAAGAAACTGAAAACTTTTTTCATCCACATTATAGAGCTGCTATTTTACTACTTGGAGAATGTGATGTGAAAATTGGACCCTGGAGGGTGTCCTTGCATTTTCATTGCTTCTCTTTCAGAGAAAAAACTAAAAGCATCCAGTGTCACTGGAGGAAAAATTGTAAAATAGTTCACCAAGAATCTCGAGTTTAGGAATATTGTGACCTTATGAAGGGAGGGGTGTTGAGGGTGTGGAGAGTGATTACTTTTTTCATCTGGGCTCTGAGTTCAGGTGATGCACACAACTGAAAATATAAGCTTTCAGGGCATGTATTGCTCTAAATGCATATTACATCTTGCTGCCAGGCCAGATGTGTTAAAAAAAAAAAACACAACAAAACCACCTCCTTTCTGTAGCCACTGAAACAAAGTTTACTGTTCTAACCAGTTTGTATTTTATTTTGCATTGCCACACATCTGCTTATTTAAGAAACAACATCCCTTTGGTAGTAATGGTTCAGCACAAGTAGGTATTACAGCTTGATGTGTGTGTTCTAATTCTCAGTGTTCTTTGATTCCAGGTCTTATAGAGCAGTTAAGGCAACTGTAATGGCATTTTTTGGAAATATGCTGTAAAATAATAAAAGGTGACATAATTAAAAAAAAAAAAAAGAATTTACATTGATCGTCACTAATTCTGTGTCTCAAGTTAAAATTCTACTGAAGTTTTCATGTCTTTCTTAATTCTTATTCTTGGCCTTTAGATTTCAAATCTAAAGGGGCAGGGAGAAATATACAATTAGTCAATGTAAGCTTCATTTCTAGTATCATTGCCAACTGTTTCTATTGAAATTAGACAAAGAAACAAGTTGATAAAGTGAAAAATAGCTGCACAAAATGATTCTGGAGAAATTAAATTACTCGGACCAGTCCTACAATGAAGAAGAAAAGCAGCCTTAGCAGGTAAGAAATTCAGTGAAAATGAAGTCACATGCTCAGCAGTAGACAGGGTTGACAGAAGATCTTGGTATGTGACCAATGCAAGCCTTGAGATCTCTACTACGTAATTTTTTTTAAGCTTGCTTTCGTTGGAGGAAAAAAAAAAAAAAAACACTCAAGAAGTCAAGTCCCAAGAACTCAGAAACTAATATAGTCTCATTCATGCAACTCTGATTGAGCAAAATAAACTATATTTCATGTAAAAAACATTTGTATTACTTTTGGCTTATGATAAATACCATCAAACTAGTTCTCTCTGAGTGACTTCATGCTCAAGGCATTAAAAATTCAGGACATAAAAGTAAACTTCTCTAAATACCTTTCCACAAATTTGTCACAATAATTCATAGGAAATTAAATAAATTTCCCATTCAATGAATGGTATATTTAAAAAATTATTTGATTTGCTATTTCTTTTTTTTTTTGATTTGCTATTTCTTATGCAGTACCAGCTCAAACATCTTCTGTTATCCTATAGGCAGACATATATCAGAAAAGTTAAATGAGTAGCAGTTTTTATTAATGTAAAAATGTCCTTATCCTATAATTTAATAAATATTGTTCTGCTTTTGGGGGGAAAAAGTAATTTGTCCATACTTAATAAACTGAGGAAATACTAAAATCTGGGCATACAATGATGCATTTAGTATGTTTATAAGATCATGAAGTATTTTCATGTGAACTAACCAAAAAGTCATCTTTCCATATCTTAAACCTAACATAAAATAATGTCAGGAAGAAATGCTAACCATAATAACCAAAAGGAAGACCCAGTTCTTACAAAGGAGTATAGCTTCACTTCATCTCTGAACAAATATATAGGCAAGTCCACTTGCGAGAACATTATTTATCTTTGTTATCTGATTTTACTGAAGTAAAAAATGTGACACATCATTTCCACTGGAATGAAATATTCTTCAGGTTTAATTAAATATCCTGTCAGTCAAGTGTATGTCCCCCACACTATACCATTTTTTTTAATATACAAAGCCCTGACTTGTACTATTGTACATAAATAACCATAAAGAAGATTGCATAAGTAATTAAATGTGCTATATAGTGACTCACCGTGGCTATATAAATAACTCTGAATTATGTGTTCATATATAGGTATATTTGCCTCCTTAATAGCAACAAATGATGCAAAATAGATATAGGAAATTAAAAACCAAATGATTCACCTTTTCTTGATACATTATTGAGTGTCAATAATTCACACAGATGACACATTAAAAACTTTGTGATTTTTTTCCCAAAGTACTGTTAGGAGAGTCTAATGTTCATAAGCAGAATGCAGATACTGACAACTGCCATTCTGATTACAAGCTCTGGACTCAAAGAAGAGTGGCTTTCTCACTACCTAAAAGCCTTTGGTCATTTATACTTTTCCACAGAGATGGTCTGGAAGAGAGATACTGATGGTCTGGATACTGAAGGTCTTTTTACTTCTATTTTGTGACCTAGCCTCACTAAAGTTGAAGTGTGAAAGTGTTAGCTGCTTAGTCGTGTCTGACTCCTTGTGACCGCATGAACTGTAGCCCGCCAGGCTATGAGATAGCCCAAATGTCTATAAGATTTTCCAGGCAAGAATCCTGGAGTGGGTTGCCATTTCCTGCTCTAGGGGATTTTCCCGAACCAGGGATCCAACCCGGGTCTCCTGCATTGCAAGCAGATTCTTTACCATCTGAGTTAATACTTCCTGTTTCTTAATACATTTGAAGAACAAAATGAAAAAAAAAAGAAAAACAAGGAGAGGGAGTGAGATCACTGAAAGAGTAAAGAAAGAACCAGGAGCATGAAATAACATGAAATTAAGGAAATTGTTTTTCCGAAAGAATGGTGCTATCTAGTCTGATACACAAATTGCTCCCAAACTTAAACTCCCAAACTTGAGTAACAACCATGGGTTTGTTCACAGTTCTGTGGATTGGAGCTTGGGGCTGTGCTCAGATGGGAAGAAAGCTTCTGCTCATTTGAGTATGTGGTCCTCAGACAGGACAGCTAAGGGATATTTGATTTGTTGTGTTTTGGTTCTTAACATTAAAAAAGCAGCAGTGAAGAGTTATCTCCCTGCAACAAGTCCTTTTCAAGTACCTGATGGCTCCCTTGACCAAGCACTGAGGAAATGTAACGAAAAAATCACAGAAGCCTGAGAGCAGAGGGATGCATGAGTCATTGAGTGCAACTGCTTTAACAAGCAACCCCAGATGACATGGTCCATCTTGTCACAGGCTGAAAGAAGTGATGAAAAAAATATGAAGGCTGAAAAGGTGTGTCATTGTATTTGATACTTAGACACAAGTTTTAGGAGTAAGAGTGGGGCAAATTGACATTGAAAAATCAGACTGAATTTCCCTGGTGGTCATGTGGTTAAAAATTTGCCTACAAATGCAGGGGACAGGGATTTGATCCCTGATTGGGGAAGATCCCACATGCCACAAGCAATTAAGCCCCCGTTTGCCAGTGTTCTAGGCCCAATGTTCTAGAGCTTGCATGCAGCAACTACTGAGCTTGTCAACTTAGAGCCTGTGTAGTACAACTAGAGAAAGCCTAGGTGCAGTGATGAACAGCCAGTACAGCCATAAATAAACAAATAATTTAAAAAATGAACATAGAGGAAATATAAGACATAATGATTCACTCTGTACAAAATGGAAAAATCAAAGAGAGAGATTTGGAGTGAAACATGCTTTCCTTTGTATGAAATTTATTGGCAAAGCAAAGAGGAAAAGCCAGAAGAGGCAGCAACAGTAAGGAAAATTGGTCAGCTTTTTTTTGGCTTGTTTATTTTAGGAGGAAGTGATTTCAGCAGTTTTCCCCCCATCCCACACCAAGAGAGTAAGTAGAGGGGAAAGTTCAAAAGTTTTTGCAAGACAAAGGCATTCCTTTGCACTCCTTGCTGCTGCTGCCTACCAGGCTCCTCCGTCCATGGGATTTTTCAGGCAAGAGTACTGGAGTGGGGTGCCATTGCCTTCTCCATTGCACTCCTTAGGCAAAGATAAAAATAAAAGGCCAACTCTGGTCTTCTGAAGCTCTGAACTGAGGTGTAATTGGCTGGAAAGTTTATACTTATGTGTTAATGATTAAACATGATAATAATGTAGAAAGATGTTTATTTGCACAGCATTATAACTGACACTCAAATAAACTTCCTTGGAAATCTCCCTTGCTTTATATCTCTTTGTAGCTGTGGAGCTCTCAGAAACTCTGGGAAACTTGCCTGATTTGCCACCTGCCATAATTAGATTATCAAGGGCAATGAGAGCAGGTTCCGCAAATGATTTTCGATTTACTGTCTTCCTGATTGAGAGGGAAGAGAGCAAACATTTTCCACAATTCTGGAATTTAATCATTGGGAACTTAAACAAAAGTTTCTTTGTCTCAACAATAAATAAATAAAGGCATGTATTTTGTGTTTAAGGAGTTGTTGAAGAGTCTAGGAAGTCAAGTGCCACAGTATAAATAAATGGCTAGAGTTTCCCAGTATCACATTTATATTTATCTCATCAAACATTCCTGACACTATTTCTAGTAAACTACATAGCAATTACTGGGCAGCAGGCAGGTAGAAAACAAATAAAATCTAGTTCTTGTCTTTTGATGATTACAATGTTAAAAACAGGGTGTTGGCTGATTGCTCTCCTAACACAGTATTTACACAAACTATTTCCCACAGTTCCCTTGAAGTTGAAGATATGAATGGCTTTAAGGGAAAAAAAAATCTTACTCTTGGCCAAAAGATTTTGTAAAACCAGTAGAAATAATACTTTGTTTTGAAGTGAGAGTAAGTAAGAAAGGCACCTTTTCACTATTAATTCAGGAAATCTCTCTACCATCACTGTTGTTTGTTTCCAAAACTGGAAAAGCATAAGTAAAGACTTAGCATGCTTTTGCAGACATGGAAAACTCCCATAAAAATAAAAAAGCAGGAAGTAATGAGTTATAGCTATAAAACCCCACCCCACCTAGGGAAGAGAAAGCATTTTCTCACAAACATTTAAGGCAATCCAAGAATTTTCCTTTGCATATTAAAAAAATACAAAGTGTGAAATTAGCAGTATTTTTCAGACTTCTGTAAGCATAATAATAATGTATGGTGATAAAAGCATGACTATTTTTTTTAAATGATGAGTCTCTACTCCTTCACCTTCCTTCCCAAAGGCTCTAGATTTTTAAAGCACCTTGAATAATTGTAATGAAAGTGGTGGTAAAGCAAAGCTTCAAGAAATATGAACTAAAAGTTAGAATATCTTCTATATGTACCTAAACTTCTATTCTATTCCTTCCCGTATATGTCCAGGTCCTAATGACTTCACTCATGGCATCTGCTTTACCCCTTTCCACAAGTAGGTTTGCAAGATCCCACTTTATAGTCTTGCATAATACTAAACCAATTTAGATAATGCAGATAGATCTTGTTTTGAAATGATATTGGCTTTTAGTCTTTCACTCTTTTTCTCCTTTGCTCAGTTGCCATTTAAAGAAGGTAGAATGGAGAGAAACAGATGTCCCATGCCACTCTTAGCCACTAGACATGTAAAAGGGAGAGAGAAGACAGAGTTAGTCTCTAACTAGCTTTCACACAGAAGCACAGTATTTCTTACAGAGCCACCACTAAGTTCAAATAGAGGGAAGAATCTGAATGGTCCATGCTATCAGGATTTTAATGTGGTTTAAGAATTCCAGCCCTAGGAACCAAAGTGGCAGAACTTCTGGAAAAAAGGGTAGAGGTAGGAAGATGAGGGATTTGAGTCAAGTGTCCCAACCTTGATTCATCATTAAGGACAGAGTAAAAAAAATCAACCATTAAGTGTTCAGGCACCTCTGTCTATGATCTCCCTTCAATCCAGCCACATAAGAACTCAGGCTTTGCTTACAATGAGTGACATGTGGCTTGGCATTGAAAATACAAACATGATTAACAGGAAGTCTCTGCTTTCAGGGAGCTCAAACTTCAGTACGTTGTGGAGAAATATAATCAAGAACATGATAAGTATTACAATGAGGTACCTATAAAGGGAAGCTTGGCATGCTGCAGTCCATGGGATCAGAAAGACACGGTGTCGGACATGACTTAGTGACCAAACAACAACAAAAAGCTATAAAGCGATATCAGAGCATGGAGACTAAATAATGGTCTGCAGTTATGGGAATGTGACTGAAAGATGATAGGTCACTTGGGCAGTGAAGGGAAAGGGCACTCAAGGAGTAGGAAACCAGATAAGGAAAAGCGCTCAAGACTGATAGAAAGTAAAGTTTCAGAGTCCGAATGTATTGACATGGAAGATGTAGTGCTGGAGAGCTACATGTGTTTTCAATGTTAGACAGAAGAATGACATTTTCATGAGACATACTAAATGAATCAATATGCAATTACATTGAGAAGAGGTTTGCTAAATAATAATATAAAAGAACATAAACGTTTTTTTGTAAACCTGTGAGAATAAAAGTTTATCTTTCATTCCTTCTTTTCATATCTGGATTTTAAAGCAAAAAAAATATTCACTTAATTCCCTGAACTTTAATCTCTTTAAGTATTTATGTGCAGGATTTTCAAAATGTCTGACCAAAGACACATATGAAATTCTTTCATGGCAGACTGCCATTAAGAAGGGTCTGAAATCACAGTGGGTCCTTACTGTCAGCATAGGTTTAGAACTTCTGTCATTTAAGGGCTTAATAATTGGCAGGGTTTCAACAGTCCCCAACCTGAGAAGCTAATCAAGTATAAATTCCACAAATCAGTTAGCTGCTCCATTGTCTTTGTGACAGGAAAGTACAACTCAAGAGTAGAGAAAAGAAATGAATTTGTTGTTAATACCTGTTTCAACAAATTGGTTAAATTGGCTCAAATCTAATTAAGAGATTTTCTCAATTAAAAAAATAAGTTTGGTGAAATGTTACATGAACTTGAACTAATTGCCCGTTAGGGAAATTTAGAACTATCTGATTTGTCTCTAAACTTTGAATTGTAAACTGTAAGCAAATATTTATATTATACACATATGTATATTACATAAATATATATATATATATATCTCCCCAGATTGGCGTGTGTGTCTGTGTGCAAGTGTATGAGTTAGTATACATACACTATTTCCACTGAAAAGGCCTACAAACACTCCAATACCAAGTAGCACACATACAGCCCAGATATTGATTTCTAAATAACATTCTATACAAGCAACCCGGGATGCTTGGAGAAATCACTGATTCTAAAACGAAGGCAGAGAAAGTATCTGGCATATCTGTGGTTCCAGAAAGTTTGTTTTTTTTTTAAAAAAAAGGAACTAAAAAAAAAAAAAAACAGATTAAAGTATGTGTAAAAGGCACAGAATCTAACCTGAAATAGCTCCAATGGCCAAAGATGCAACTAATTGAGTTATTAAATAAAAAATAATATGATCTCCAGAAAAAATAAGTAAATATCTATGAATCTATAGTGATATAAATAAATGATAGAAGAAATAAATGAGGAAGAAAGGTTAGGTCTTCCTCATATAAAAATTACAAATATTAAATATGAAAGGAAAAACACTTTTTAAAAAAACCATTAGACCACCACACTAATTTATGCAGGCAAGATCTACAGATGAATACTAAAATTAGTGGGGAAAAGTTTAAGAGGAAACATTTACATAGTCAATAGTTTCTCCCTCAAGTATTTCTTATGTACGTAAAAATACAATGTACAAATCTATCTGTGAATAGATAAGAAACTACAGTAGCATTAAAGAAATTTGACTAGCAAACACACTTTAACCAGATACCTTTTTAACCACTGTATCAAGTTTAAAATCAGCAATAATAAGTTTTATTGACATCACATAATTCTTCTATGTAGCACTGACAATCAATCACTTCTGTGATGTTCTTGTTAAAAATACATAACCTCAATTTAATCATTAGCAAATACCAGACAAACCTGAATGGAAAGACATTCTGCAAAATAATTGATCTGTATTTTTCAAAACTGTCAGGGACATAAAAGATAAGGAAGACTGAGGATCTGTCACAGATTGGAAGAAAGTAGGAACTACAACAACTAAATATTGGGTGGAATTCTGTGTAAGATCTTAGAACAACAAAAGCCATCCATGGAAAAACAGGTGAAATCTGGGAACAAACTATACCATACAATGCTAATGTATTCATTTTATTAACTTTATTACAGTCATTAAAACTTTACATTAAGGGAAGATATATTAAGAGGTACACAGAAATATTTTACATTATTTTCACAACTTTTCCCAAGTCTAAAATTATTTAGATTTTTTTTTTTAAGTCTAATCCTATACGGACACCCACAGAGCTATTGCAGAGGCTAATATGATTTTTGCCCTAGGCATCCACAACCTAGGATTCACCATAATTCCCAGGAAAACTGCTCCTACAGAGGTTAAAACTACAGTTAACAATTGCAAATCTTGGCAGAAACTCTCTCATGAAGGAGAATTCACAAGATCAACCAAAAGGAGAATTAGGGCCTAAAAATTAGAGAAAATAGACCAATATAAAAAAGGCCTTAAAGAATGTATATTTCAAATGTTTAAAAGGTTTACAAAATTAAAAACAGAAAAACAGAATATTCTGAAAATTTAAGGAGACATGACAATAAAAAATTAATCTGAAAAAAGAAGAAAATTTAAAACATGTATAGACAGTCTCCAACCTATTGTGGTTAAAATGACTATTTTTTAACTTTATGATGGTACAAAGGAAATGGCATTCAGTAGAAAACCTTACTTTGAATTTTGATCTTTTCCCTGGCGAATGCTATGTAGTGAGATACTCAAGAGGAGAAGAAACCAATATATTTACAATCATCCTGTTCCCAAGCAACCATTCTATTTTTCACTTCCAGTACAGTACTCAATAAATTATGAGATAGTGAACACTTTTTTGTAAAATAGGCTTTGTGTTAGTTGATTTTGTGCAACTGTAGGCTAATGTAAGTGTTCTGAGCAGGTTTAAGAGGGTAGGCTAAGCTATGATATTCATTAGGTTAGGTGTATTAGATGCATATCTGACTTACAATATTTTCAAGTTATGATGGGTTTATTGGGACATAAACCCTATTGTGAGTTGAGGAAGATCTGTGGGTGGGGGTGTATATGTGTATGTGTGCATATACACATACATATATACACACATACTATATAATCCAATATTTTAAATATAGTTGGAGAAATATTAATCATTAGTTTTAGTTAATATAGCCTTCAGTTTCAATAAATACAATTTTATATAATGCTATGTAAATTTCTCTTCATTGGGATGTGTCTCTGTGTGCTATTTTATATCTAGACTGTCATCTAGTCCAAAATAGTCCTCTGAGTATAGTAATAATATAGTAATAGTCCAAAGAGTACAGTAATGACGAACAACTTAACAGGTTGCATAACTGAAATTTCTCATTAATTAAAAAAAGAACAAAACTCTGCCTCACATAAGACATTAATTCCTGGTAGATTAAAGACCTAATATAGGAGAATATTTTAAAATCAGAATGAGTAAACATAAGAAAATTCACAATGTTGACAAAATAAAATTAAAGTATTTGGATTAGGAAAGTTAAATTAACTTATTGGAGGAAGGAGATTTAATGATAAGCATGTAGGTAACTGGTATTCTTAATATCCATAATATTTATATAAGTTTCTTCTCAAGCACTGATTCATTTATTCAACATTTATTTATTGAGAATTTACTTGGTGTCAAATGCTGATAAAGACTCTGGAAATGCATCTGTGAATAAGGGAGTCATTTGCCAACACAAAACCTGGGTACTAGTGGAATAAACTATTTTTACTATATAAGAGAGTAAACCAACAAGTAAACAAATGATTGCAGTCTCAATAAGCATTGTGAGATAATCAAAAATACCTGACATGAAAATTACAGAAGAAAACATAGGACTTTTACTGAAATTAAGCTCATACTACTTGCCACATGACAGGCCAATAAATTGAGGCAAGTCGTTGGGGCAATTAATAGTGACTTCATTTAGAAAGCCACAGACAGCAACGATGACAGATCCCAAAGAACCATGCTACCCAAGTTAGAATTCAGATTTCCTTTATACTAAAAGGAGAGGGGCTGTGGCTGGCTGTTGCAAATTGTTGATGCCTGAATCCTTTCTTCTTGCAGATGTTCATGTCAGTCTGGTCATGGTGTTCCTATAAACCTTCAACAAGACAAAATGTTTTTTCTGCAACTTTTTATCTCTATATGAATAGAAAAGTGTTATACCTTTAAAGATCAGAGCCTCAAGAATGAATAGAAAAGTGTTATACCTTTAAAGGTCTGTCAAATATATTCCTGGCTATAGGTAACATTATTTTAGAGAGGTGCTGGGACAACATGACTAAGTATAGGCAACAGAGCATAAGGCTTAAAGATTAAAGAATTGATCCAAGATGGAGCCAAGTTTGTTCTTCTCTGTCTGAGAAGGCATCGCAGAAGCAGTGACAATTTAGCTGGGAACAGAAGCATAATATGAGCCAGTCAACTGAGAAATGGAGAGAAGAATGTTCAATTGGAATAGCATGTGAAAAGTCTCTGAGGCAATAAAACTTTATTTTCTTTGCTATTATTTTAAGAAATCAAGGAATTAGAGTGAGTTAGAAAAATAATGGCTCAAGTATATGAAGGCAACTGTATGGAGGCAGAGGTTAGATCATACACGCAGTTACCATGTAGGATGTGGTTAAAATGTTTAGATTTTACTCAAGTGACTTGGGAAACTAAATATTTTAGGCAAGGCAGTGGTTTTCATGTCATTTATTTATCTTCGTCTTTACTCCTGTGATAAAATTGAATTTATGGTGTGAAAGACCATATGGTTTTTCCAGTAGTCATGTATGGATGTGAGAGTTGAACTATAAAGAAAACTGAGCCCCAAAGAATTGATGCTTTTGAATTGTGGTGTTGGAGAAGACTCTTGAGAGTTCCTTGAACTGCAAGGAGATCCAACCAGTCCATCCTAAAGGAAATCAGTCCTGAATATTCATTGGAAGGACTGATGCTGAAGCTGGAACTCCAATACTTTGGACACCTGATGCGAAGAACTGACTCATTGGAAAAAACCCCAATGCTGGGAACGATTGAAGGTGGGAGGAGAAGGGGATGACAGTGGATGAGATGGTTGGATGGCATCACCGACTCAATGGACATGAGTTTGAGTAAACTCTGGGAGTTGGTGACGGACAGGGAGGCCTGGCGTGCTGCAGTCCATGGGGTCACAAAGAGTCAGACATGACTGAGTGACTACTAAACTGAACTGAACTGAAAGACATTATTAGGAAAATCACACAATACGAAATACAAAAGTTTAATAAACCTGTAAATGGATCCTCGTCCTTACTAGTATTAAAATTTGATAATTAAAGGAAAAAGAAAAGTGAGTATCAAAACATTGATAATATCTAATGCTGGAATGGATGTAAGGAAATGAGCATGCTCACATATTGATATTGAGTAGTGAACTGCCTTAACCTCTCTGGGAAGTAATTCAGCAAAAATTATTTGATCAAATAAATATTACTTTAAAAATTATCTTGGATACGTAAAAAATTTATCCACAGATATATTCTGCACAAAGATACTTAAAGTAAATTACATTTCTCACAGGATTGTATGTCAAAGGAAAAATAATGAAACAGTCTGAATGCTTATCATTGAAGGGTGTTTGAAAACATGATGCTATATTTGTACATGGATTAAACTATGTTTTATAGCACTTCTTAGAAGGATCCAAAACTATGTCATTTCTCCACCTTCTGGGCATGGAGTATACTTTGCACTTCCTTCTTTTTGAAGTTAGGCATGGTCATATGTGTTGGTTTAACCAATTAAATCAGAGCTTCCGTGTTGGGCTGAAACCTATGCACAATTTGCGTTTTCTTACCCTTCAGAACAGACATAACTTGCTCCAGGAGACTAACAACATAGAACAGAGACTCAAGCAATTTCAATAAATAGGTAACTGAACAAAAAAATAAACCACTTGCTTATTTTGTTCTGAAAATACTGAAATTTGGGAATGATTTATTACCTATTACTAAAGCATAACCTAGCCAACCATAACCAATAAAAAGTCTTTTTGTACTTAAAACATGTCCATGATATGTTTTACAGTGAAGAAAGCAAGTTGTAGAATAACATGTATATTAGAATCCTACTTTTTTAAAAATCAGAAAAAATTAGATACGTTATATGAGACAGGAAAAATGTCAACTGGTAACTTCTGGTAAGTAGGAAATTATGAGCATTAACATTTTCCTATACACATTGTAGCTTTATTTAAAAGAAGAAGCAATTATTTCTAAACTTAAAAATACTAAAGAAAAAGTTATCCTGATCAACCAGATGGAAAAAACTATACTATAATTCTATATTTGTTGAAAAGTATTGGTTATTCATGAGGATAAAATGATCAATTAAAGTGAAGAGCAAGTCCAAAATCAGATCAAAGACAACTGAATAAGTTTATCATTTCAAGACTGTGTGGAAAGAAATATCTACTCCATGAATTTAGTTGATATATTGGTTATACATTTGAAAAGGATTAAGTGCAATCTATATCTCTTTTTAGCAAAATGAATTACAGATTTATTACAATTATGAATGTTATAAAATAAATTTCACAGACAAATGGTTTCTGTCTGGTGGATTGGGATGGCCCTCTAACAGTACTATCAAGGCCAGAAAGAGTTGTGAATAAATTGGTAGATTCATCTACATAGTCGATCAACCATATCAGCAATCAATCAATTACAGAATAGGGGAAATATTTGCAAACACGTGTAACAATGCCCAGTAAAAAATGTATACACCTATCCAATAACATAGCAATTACATTCCTAAGTAAAATTTAACAGAGATTGAAAGAAAAAACGTTTTTTGCACTGCTAGGGCATTAGAGACACCCTAGGTGCCCATTTTGGGGAGACTGGACTCATAAACTGTGATTAATGAACAGCACAGAGTATCTTGCAGAAATCAAAAGTAATCAATTAGGTATATACCCAGCAACATGGACTCTTCTATTTAAAGCAAACAAACAAACATGGTGATGAATTAGCAAATTTTAAAACAGAATGAAATGTGTATCATATAAAATTTATGGAAAATAACTTTACAAGTGCTCAAAAGGACAACATTCAGAAACATACAAACAAACAAAAAATAGTACATTAAGTGCTTTAGAATGGATGTTCTTGTGGGAGGAGATGGGAAATAAAGGAAATGAAATATATAAATAAACATAAAACCAAAACAAAGGAACAAAACAGAATCACATTTTGCAGAGACCAATGATGACAATGTGCCATACCATTAATGAGTATAATTATCTCAGTGCACTCAAAGTTCAAGAAATTTATCATCAGTGATTTAAAAATAGGCTAGGGCATGAACATGTAAATGAAGACCTAAGAAATACAAATATTAAGTATATGAATAAAGTTTATTTACTATCAATTAAATAATTACAGATTAATATAAATATTGTTATATGTGTATTTATTGACTAGTCCATTGAGAAATATGATACCAAGTAGGAAGTATCATTCATAACCATTGCCAATAGAACTAAACAAGAATAGAAACTTTCTAGACCATTCAGACAAAGATCAAGCAATACTTCAACAAAAATGTTTATTATAACAATCTTCATTAAAAATAACAGCTAGGGAAGAAATACACAACCCTTAAGGATTGAATTATATAAATGCTTTATCCAACAGTGGAGTACTATATAGCCATTTAGAATGGATGATTTAGAGGCATTTTTCTGTTCTCCACATTTTTTAATCTTTCTATGATTGATATGAATTATTTTTTTTATAAAACATATAAATAATAAAAATAGGATAAAATTAATTTTCAGCAACTTCAGAAATTAAATTCCTGTAGAAGAAAAGCTCTACTGTTTATATTCTGTTCTCTGACAAATAAAATTAGAATTTTAATGCATTTTAGTTTGTTTCTTTTCACATAGAAATGTAAGTAGTCTTGATTAACCTGTAACTTCACGCATTTACTTCCCAAAATTAGGAAAGGTTTGTGCTTGCTATTAAAACTCTACATGTACACTTACAATATAGCTAAGAGAGAAAAATACTTAGATTTTACAACAATAAAAAGAATTTTTTAAAATATATGCTAAACAAAAAAGTTTCCTGAACAGGAAATGGCATAAAAAGGTGTTTTCCCTCATTAATTGATAAAATGCAAAATGAAATAATTGCAAATGATATATTTCATGTGATTTCTCTGTTTGTGGGTAAATAGTAAAATTTATGGACAGCATTTTTAAAATTAAGACTATTTTTAATGCCATTTTTATGGTATTTTAATGCCATTTTAATGCTTTTTTTTTTTTTACACCAACTTTTCAGTTGGTGTGAAACATGTATGACTCCATGAAGAATGGATAGTCAGGCATTACTTTGGGTCCCCAGAGGCTTCTAGAAGATCATAAACACTTTAATGTCCATTGAAGATGAGAAAACAGGAGGCTCAAAATGGCAAGTTAAGCAACTTTTATTTATTTAAACTCATTCATTAATTATTTATTGAGCACTTCCTATGCGCCAGTATTCTGAAAAAAAAGAAAAAGATTTGATTTTTTTGGAGCAGGTTGAGGTTCAGAACAAAATTTTCTGGAAGGTTCAGAGATTCCCCATTATCACCCTGTCTCACATACACACAGCTCCTCCATTTTCAACTTTCCCCTCCAGAGTGGTACATTTGTTACAATTGTTGAGCCTACATTAACACACCATAATCCCCCAAAGTCCATAGCTTACATTACAGTTCATTCTCGATGCAGTTCATTCAATGGATTTGGAATAATACATGATGACATGTATCCATCAATATAATACTGTACTGAGTATTTTAACTGCGCTGAAAATCCTCTGTGCTGCACCTATTCATCTCTCCTCACCAATAACCCATGGCAACCACAGATCTTTTTTGTTACTTTCAAAGTTTTTCCAAAATTTTATATGGTTGGAATTATACAATATGTATCCTCTTTAGCTTAACTTCCAAAAATTTTTCCAAAATTTTCCAAAATTTTATATGGTTGGAATTATACAATATGTAACCTCTTTAGCTTAGCTTCTTTCACTTAGAAATATTTTCTTAAGGTTCCTCCCATGACTTGATAGCTCACTTCTTTTTGGCTTCCCTGGTGGCTTAGACAATAAAGAATCTGCCTGCAATGCAGGAGTCCTGGATTTAATCCCTGGGTCAGGAAGATCCCCTAGAGAAGGGAATGGCAACCCACTCCAGTCTTCTTGCCTAGAGAATTCCATGGACAGAGGAGCCTGAAGGGCTACAGTCTTTGCGGCCACAGAGAGTAGGATTCAACTCAGCTACTAAAACTTTCACTTTTTTCATTTTCAACATTGAGTCCCTTTTCTGTTTATTTATCCATTCACTTACTGAAAGACATCCTGGTGGCTTCCATGTTTTGGCAATTGTGAATAAAGCTGCTATAAACATCCAGCTGTGGGGTTTTGTGTGAACATTAGTTTTTAACTCCTTTGGGTAAACACCAAGGAGTGTAATTATTTTTTTAAGCACAGAAACTTTTCAAGTTAATCAGATGTTTTGAATATGCAATATTAAACTTGTCACACTCTAATAGCTTTTAGTCCTTATGATATGGAAAAAATAGTTATATTCTGAGATGACTGCTGATAGTTACCTTGCTCAACTGTATTGGCCAATGAAGTTGTCAGAGATAAGAAAAATTTGTCCTTCATGTCATCTGCCCACACAACCCTCTGTTTCCCTCCCTGTCATTCTCCTTTCCTGTTGTCAGACTTACATTTTAAACAAGATGTTTGTATTCTTTCCATGGACACTCTTATCTGCAAAAATGTAGATAATTAAAATAACAGTACAAAAGAAACCCAGAGGTAGGTCTTAGCTGTGTACAGTGAGGACTCTTGAGAGACTAACGGGTAGAGTGGTCTTATCCTGCCAAAAATTTTTCTCAGTTTTTGTTTCCTCTGCAGCTATGGGGATGAAGAATTCACTCTTATTTGTGGTCTGATGACAGTTTAAAGTTTTACTGAGAATGTGGTCAGGCAAGGGTAATCTGCAACCCACACACAAAACATAACACTAAAATCTTTATAATTAACTATGTATGATTTAGCAGGGTCATTTAGAAAGATGATTCATCAGCAGTAGGTGTAAACTGGTTCACTAAACCTAACGCTTAAGGGGAAGAAGAGATGGAACAGTTTCTTGATTCTACTTTAGGCTATTAGCCAGGTGATTCAGAGTCCTTAAGAGCTCTGATTCAGGCATCATTTCTCATCACTGATAGCATGCTGGAGTTTTATGCCAAAAAACTTATCTTTCCACATTTCAGTTATGTGAATCTCTGAAATAAACCTCCTATACCCTGTTATGCTACTTGTAAGCCTATATTCCAATGCACTAATATTTTTCTTTGTTCTTCTTTATATTTGATATGTGGATTATTTGTGTATAGGATTTTCTTTTCCCAGTGTGACTGTGCATCTTGGAAAAACTGTGTGATGGGCACTGCTTTCCTTCGGTGCCTTTCCATGTTTTCCTAGACTGGACATGCCAGGTCTTATGCTATCCGATCCCTGGCTGCTCAGAGAATTCTGTTACAGCAGACACTTTCTCTAAGCAGCCCTTAGCTTCTATAAAACTCTTTATCTTTTCCCCTTTAAACTCTGCTTCCATCAAGCTGCCAATTAAAAAGTATCTGAAAAAAAAACTCACCCTCTAAAATAGTTAATAACATCTCACTGGAGTTCAGTGTTATTCTGTTTAGGAGAACTTGCATAATAAAAGGAAATGGATCCTTGATTTGAGGCAGTGTTCCACAACTAAGGGCAGTAGAATCTCTTGGAATGAATTTTTAGGAATGCAGGTTTCCAGGGTACCAGACATGTATGCTTTAAACAACCTCCTGAGCTTGATGTTAGGGAATAAGAATGATTTGACTGGAGTAAACACCATGCTCACCTTAGGAGTTATGGTTCAAGCAAGGGGCTTTTTGTACCCCTTAGTTATTTTCTACCGTGACCTTTAGAGAGATTTTTCATCCAAGGTATGATATTATATGAATGCTATAATTTGGCCTTGTGCCAAATATCAAGAAGTATAAAATCAGATAATGAGCATTATACATTCATTACAACCTCTAAGATATACTATTGGTCAACTCAAGATCAAGTGTTAGAAAATTTGCTGATTTTATATTGAAAGATAACTATTAATACATCTCTTATTAAGAGGAAATTATATTCCTTTCATCAGCAAGGTGATACTCTTTAATACCACTGTTTGTCCACATAGTCCAGCAGTCAGTGGTTTACTATTTTTATCAGTTTATTAGTTTAAAGCTTTCTGCTGTATTTTTTCATTCCAAAAGTAATATGTGTTTGCTATAGCAAATTTAATAAATGCAATGGAATAATTTCCTTTGTTTATCTTACTAATATTCACATTTTAATGATGATCCCTTCATTCATTCATTTATATATTCATCCATCCTTTCTGTAAATGTTCCAAGAGCTGCTGGAAGGCCTATGGATACATCCGTGAACAAGATACATAAGTTCCAAATAGTCAAGAAAGCCTAACTAGTGCAGGAGAGCAGGTAACAATGAAACACATAAGTTCTGTGAAAAATGAGAAACCTGATTAATGTGACTAAGATGATATGAAGAGGAACTGCAGCTTTAGATTGGATGGTAAGGGAAGACATTCCCTAGAAGGTAATTTTGAGCTGATATCTGAATGCTAAGAAGGCGCTCACTCTGAGAGTTCTGGTGACTTAACACCCAGACAGATCTGACAACACAGAAGACTTAAGATGGGAATAAACATGGCATATTTGAGGAATAGAAGGAAGGTCAATTAGACTGGAGTATGGTGAAAGATATGCAGATTGAAACTGGAGAACAAGTAGGGTTAAGACATGTGAAGCTGCTCTGTCCTATATGGAAGCTACTAAGCCTGGTGGGCTGCAGTCCATGGGGTCGCTAAGAGTCGGACATGACTGAGCGACTTCACTTTTACTTTTCCTTTCATGCATTGGAGAAGGAAATAGCAACCCACTCCAGTGTTCTTGCCTGGAGAATCCCAGGGACGGGGGAGCCTGGTGGGCTGCCCTCTATGGGGTCACACAGAGTCGGATACGACTGTAGCGACTTAGCAGCAGCAGCAGCAAGCACCGTGTAACTAGTGAGCACTTGAATCGGAGGTGGTCTGAACTGAGACGGTCCAGTTTTCTCTAGAGATCAGTTCCCAGTCCCCACAAAGCCTGGAAGCTATAGCTATCTGACACAGGAGGCCGAGGTGAAGCTGGGGATATAACTCCTTCTGCAAACTTCCAGGCCACCCCAGGCTTCCATCCCATCTCCATATACATTCCTTTCTGTAGTCAAGGCATCTTAGCTTATAAATCTTTCCAGTCTTCCAAAGAACAAAATCCACCTCCTTCTCATTGGTAACCCACTTTGTAGATACATGTGTTTGACCTTTCTCTACTTGGTTAACTAATTCAATTCCTAGTTTTTCTTTTCATCTTCATATATTGTAATTCAGAATTATAGATGTCTTCTAGTTTAATGAGAAATTAAATTAATGTTTCTACTTCCTTGCAGAGGCCCAACATCGCTGAGCCGCTAACATTGCTGCCTGCTTACATGTGGTTACAAGGCTTCTCCGGTAAAGCGTTCAACCTACATATGGTTACATATGTTTACAGATGATTATGGCAATAGAGTTATTTTTAACAATCAAGATTCTTGAACATACTGCCTTTTAGAAACTCTAAATTAATAGCAATATTTACAATTTCTGTACCCCCATATCTATGCTGAGTATTATCTTTATTCTAAATATTAATCAAAACATAGTGTGGAAAGGATAGCATCCTGTTCAAATTCTCATCACAATATGGTTATTGTTTTCTGGGGAGAAAAAAGGAAAAAAAATCCTTCAGAAACAGAATGGAAGGCAACTAATTCTGCTTTTCTAGTGAAACAGAAGGGACTTCATAAAGGAACTAATATTTCACCTATATCTTGAAATATTTGCCCACCTTTTTACAAGGCGTTTAAAGCGGGGATTATAAATCACAAGCAAATGGAGGGAAAGAAGAGACCAACATATTCAGAGAATAATGAGATATTCTGGAAGAAAAAAGAGATAATGTATGAGAAAGGATTTTGAGAAAAGTAAAAAGCTTCCATAAATTCAAGGAAGCATTATTTGTATTGATATCAATTCCATCTTCTTCCTAGAGTTTCATGTCTCCTCAGTGAATAAAATATACGCTTAATGGTCTAGTTTACAAGGAACCCACAAATCTTCTTGAAGAGAGCCCTAGAAGAGATTCAATTCCAGTTTCATAAGAATTATTACTTGATAAAAAATTCATAAAATAGTCTTTTGATTTTTTTATGGTCAAGAATTAGGCTATTGTCAATGGTTGTAATGCATCATGCAAACTTCCCTGAGTTCAGCTGATTTCTGCTCACTGGTGGTGGACAGTTCCCAGCATGCTGCCAATGGCCACCTCTGCTTTTTTAATTTTATTTATTTTTGGCTGCTCTGGGTCTTTGTTGCTGCACACAGGTTTTTCTAGTTGTGGCAAGCAGAGGCTATTCTCTAGCTGTGGTGTGCAAGCTTCTGATTGTAGTGGCTTTTCTTGATATGGCGCTCTGGACTCGAGAGCGCAGGCTCAGTAGTTGTGGCACTTGGGTCTAGTTGCCCCATGGTATGCATAATCTTCCCGGACCTGGGATTGAACCTGTGCCCCCTGCATTGGCAGACGGATTCTTAACACTGGGCCACGAGGAAAGTCCAATGGGAAACATCTTGAGTGCCACCTCTGCTTTGTGGTTTCTAATCCACAGGAGGCCATTTAGCTACAAGATGGCTCAACCTACAAAAGTAGGAGGGTTCATCTATGGGAGGAATCTTCCACAACCCAGAGACAGGAGTCTTGATAAATGCTCCAGCCTTCCTGTCTTCTGTGGCTGTGGAGCTAAGGCAGGTTCTACGTAGTTCCCACCATATGCTATGTCACTTCAGTTGTGTCCAACTCTTTGTAACACCAAGGATTTTACCCCACCTGGCTCCTCTGTCCATAGGATTCTCCAGGCAAGAAAACTGCTGTGGGTAGCCATGCTCTCCTCCAGGGATTAAAACTCACTTGCTCACAGTGGCAGTTGATCATCAAAACATAGAGTGACTCTTTTTCTTTTTTTGTACACTTTTAATTCTGCTTGAAATTTCCTCTGGGATAGTTTACCTATACCCATTTTCTTTTCTCAAGTTGGGCCTTTGGGGAAATCAAAATAAGACATATACTTAACAAATTATGTGTCTCTACTATTTACCTAGTTCTACTATTTACCTATTTCTGCATAATTTGCAAGCATCTAGCCTTTCTCTCTTTTTATCTAAGTCTGAAGAATAAAATTATGGGCTTTTTATTCAACTTGTTGGCATTGATTACATTGATATATTTAGAAGAAAGATTCATCAGTGATACATAAAGGAAGAACACTGATGTAAGAACCAGAAAACCCATAATTTATTCCAAGATTTAGTATCAGCCAGTGGGTATAAAAATCATCTTTATCACTCTAAAACTTCAATTTCCTGGTTTATTAAGATGAAGGTGATGTAGAAGGTTATCCAAAGCACTAGTATAATGATTCCATGAAATTGTTGACACAGGCCTGCTTTAGACAAAGTTGTCAATTAAGCATGTTGCCAGGTGGTCAGTTGGTCATGGTTTGGAGGCTCACCCACAACTGTGGCCTGCCATCACAACGCCTGGAGCAATTTCTCACCGGCGTCCAACCCCAATCTGTCCCTTGCTTGGATAGTTCCTCACGTTTCAATTGCCTGTAGTCTTAAATATGCATAATATTTAATTTATGTAAATAATCTGCTTCTACAGGCTATAACAAAATAAACCATGTAAACAGGAAATTCATCGAGGAAGACAAGCCCACAAACCCCATGCTAACCCCAGGTTCTTTCTCTTTCTTAATCAATCCTCTTAGGTAACACACATGAATGTAGCAACTCTCTCCACGGATGTCACCTGGCTTTGTGTTGGCACTCAATCTTGACTCTAAAGGCGAAGTTTCTAGACAGAAGGGAGGTGGATACCCAGTGGTAGGTGGAGCCTGGAGGCAGGAAAGGCTTTACTGCACTTTGCAAATCATCCTATGTAACTGGTTGCCAATTCAACTACCTTGAAGACTGGCTCTGCCAGAAGGTATTACAAGAAGAAAGTAAAATAGTTTCTTTGTTCTGAGTCTAGAAATGCTGAAAGGAAATTCCTGTTCACAGCAGGTGATTAAACAAGCTTTATTAGAGGCCATTACATGGAGTCACCAGTGCTGCTTCATTGTAATAAAATGGTTCATTTTCCCATTTTCTCATCCTTTAAATTTCAAAAAGAATTAATTAGATTTACCAACAATTTGATAACTCCAAACTGGCTTATAAGAGCACTTTGATAACCTGATCTCTTAAAGTAGTAAAGCTCAAACATATTAACCAAATTCTCCCTCAAATAGAACAGAATGGCCATGAAGTTTCAGGGATGACCATGAAGCTCAAAGTTTCTAGCAACATGCATGATAATTCTCCAAAGCCTTCTCCTTCACCTAAAAAAATTCATATGAATGAAATCTGCCTTCTATTTAGTAGTAAATCTCAAATTAATTTCAATATAATGTATGAAGTTGTTTACTAATTACCCCACCAGAATGTGTAAGGAGGAATAATTTGGATTTTATGCTTTGCTCTTACATGATTTATGAGGATGAAATAAAAATATATCTCTTTCATCTCATGACACCTCTAAACTGTTCCTGTATCATACGTTCAAGCTGAATTCATTATGAAGCATTTTTGGCACATCTGAAATCCTACATCATGTCTAAATATGAAATTCAAATGTCAGCTCCATTATCCTTGCAAGAGAAACATAAAGATCAAAATTAATTGTCTACCAAGTCAAACTAGAAGAAAGGGGATATTATGGTCTTAGTGTCTTTAGGCTTCAGACTGTGTGGGTTTAGCATGAAAGCTGCACCAGTTGAACATGTCCAGAAATTACTTTTTGCTGTTGGCAACTGACCTGCCCCAATATCTAGGGCAGGTTCAAAGTGAGTACACCATGTTCAACAGAAACATTCATTTTTCTCCCTGTATTCTTATTTTTTAATCTACAAATTCATCCCTGTTCTTTCCTGTCCTTCCTTTCACATAACAAACCCATCATTGCCCACCTCAGGGCACTTTTTTATATATTTTCTCCACCCCACAATCTCCTGTATGGTAGATACCATTGTTTTGTTACATTAGAAAAAGGCAGAAATATTCTTCCTCTGTCTCCTTTAGCCACTCTCTTTGTATTTTGTATTAATGGGATCACTACATTTCCTTGCCTAATCAATTATTACTCACTATACATAAATCCAGTAAGTTTGATGGCAAAAATCTGTCAAGTGCTTTCGATATCATAGAATGGAAACATCTATATAAATGTCTTCTGTGATTTCTATTAGATGAAGACACTTTAGGGTATGTTTTATTGGCCCATTAATAAATGACTAGAGTGGTAAAGATATCTGGCTAGAAGCCTCGTTTCTTGCAAGCACAAAATATGTGGGTTAATGGAGCAATTACGCATACTTTCATATCCTAAGGCTATAATAATATTAGGAAAAGTAAGTGAACTATTAAAAATGAAAGATAACTGTAAATACAGAGAAAGAACCAGAAGATTATCTTCTTTAAAAGTGATAAGGAAATACCTGAATTTCAAACTGTAAGTAATCCATACGGCACCAGATAAATTGGTATATTTACATCTTTTCTTGTCCAGAGAGGTATCTTGTTTTACTGAAGTGAATGAAATATAAAGTGGATAAATAATCCTATGAAAGAAGCAAACAGTAAGGCAGTAGTAGGTCCAAGGGGAATAGTGTCCAAAAAGCATTCTAAGAAATGTTAACAGTTACGTAATTATAGGATATTGATATAATAAGGCTCTTTTGAAGATATGATAGAGACAATGTAACAGCTTGTGAAGTGACATGCAAGGGCTAAGAAAGAACATTATCAGTGATGGACTCAACATTGGTCATTTTTGTATCCCTAACATAATGTGTATTTGTGCCAGGTAGTACTTGTTCAACAACTGGTAATTTGTCAATATTAGTATATCAGTAATTGGTAATAATGGTAATAAAGGTAAAAGAAAGATTCAGTTTACTAGATAACTTCTTGACAAAGCCAATTTGAAAGATAACGTTTAGAAGATTTACCCACTCAGATATCAATAGAATATACATTCTTCCAGGACGCTCACTTTTCTTCTTCAACTTTCTTCCCCTTCTATCCAGCCTGTTTCTGATACATTTCATATCCCCAACATCCCTGCCACCCTGATTCCCTTGTATTCTAACACTTCCACCATCCAGACTCAGTACATTCATTATGATAATCTTACTTAGCTTCTACAAACTGAGGTTTAATACAAATAACAGCTTAACCATAAACTCTTGTGGCATTAAAAGTGTTGATGTTTGGCAGTAACCAACAAAATTCTGTAAAGCAATTATCATTCAATTAAGAAATAAATCTAAAATTTTTTTGATTTGCATTTCTCTGATAATGAGTGATGTGGAGCATCTTTTCATGTGTTTGTTAGCCATCTGTATGTCTTCTTTGGAGAAATGTCTGTTTAGTTCTTTGGCCCATTTTTTGATTGGGTCATTTATTTTTCTGGAATTGAGCTGCAGGAGTTGCTTGTATATTTTTGAGATTAATCCTTTGTCTGTTGCTTCATTTGCTATTATTTTCTCCCATTCTGAGGGCTGCCTTTTCACCTTGCTTATAGTTTCCTTTGTTGTTCAAAAGCTTTTAAGTTTCATTAGGTCCCATTTGTTTAGTTTTGCTTTTATTTCCAATATTCTGGGAGGTGGGTCATAGAGGATCCTGCTGTGATTTATGTCAGAGAGTGTTTTGCCTATGTTCTCCTCTAGGAGTTTTATAGTTTCTGGTCTTACATTTAGATCTTTAATCCATTTTGAGTTTATTTTTGTGTATGGTGTTAGAAAGTATTCTAGTTTCATTCTTTTACAAGTGGCTGACCAGTTTTCCCAGCACCACTTGTTAAAGATGTTGTCTTTTTTCCGTTGTATATCCTTGCCTCCTTTGTTGAAGATAAGGTGTCCATAGGTTCATGGATTTATCTCTGGGCTTTCTATTCTGTTCCATTGATCTATATTTCTGTCTTTGTGCCAGTACTATACTGTCTTGATGACTGTGGCTTTGTAGTATATAGTCTGAAGTCAGGCAGGTTGATTCCTCCAGTTCCATTCTTTCTCAAGATTACTTTGGCTATTCGAGGTTTTTTGTATTTCCATACAAATTGTGAAATTATTTGTTCTAGTTCTGTGAAAAATACCATTGGTAGCTTGATAGGGATTGCATTGAATCTATAGATAGCCATTTTGACAATATTGATTCTTCCAATACATGAACACGGTATGTTTCTCCATTTGTTTGTGTCCTCTTTGATTTCTTTCATCAGTGTTTTATAGTTTCCTATGTATAGGTCTTTTGTTTCTTTAGGTAGATATACTCCTAAGTGTTTTAATCTTTTTGTTGCAATGGTGAATGGTATTGTTTCCTTAATGTCTCAAGCAATAAATGCTGGAGAGGGTGTGGAGAAAAGGGAACCCTCTTACACTGTTGGTGGGAATGCAAACTAGTACAGCCACTATGGAGAACAGTGTGGAGATTTCTTAAAAAACTGGAAATAGAACTGCCATATGACCCAGCAATCCCACTTCTGGGCATACACACCGAAGAAACCAGATCTGAAAGAGACACATGCACCCCAATGTTCATCGCAGCACTGTTTATAATAGCCAGGACATGGAAGCAACCTAGATGCCCATCAGCAGACGAATGGATAAGGAAGCTGTGTACATATACACCATGCAATATCACTCAGCCATTAAAAAGAATTCATTTGAATCAGTTCTAATGAGATGGATGAAACTGGAGCCCATTATACAGAGTGAAGTAAGCCAAAAAGTTAAAGACCAATGCAGTATACTAACACATATATATGGAATTTAGAAAGATGGTAACGATAATCCTATATGCAAAACAGAAAAAGAGACACAGATGTACAGAACAGACTTTTGGACTCTGTGGGAGAAGGTGAGGGTGGTATGTTTTGAGAGAACAGCATCAAAACATGTATATTATCTATGGTGAAACAGATCACCAGCCCAGGTTGGATGCATGAGACAAGTGCTCGGGCCTGGTGAACTGGGAAGACCCAGAGGGATCGGGTAGTGAGGGAGGTGGGAGGGGGGATTGGAATGGGGAATACATGTAAATCCATGGTTGATTCACGTCAATGTATGACAAAAACCACTACAATATTGTAAAGTAATTAGCCTCCAACTAATAAAAATAAATGGAAATAAATAAATAAATAAAAATTTTTAAAAAGTTAGCTGAGACCTCAGATCAACCTGTAAAAATTTAACTTTTTTTTTTTTGCTTCTTCTTTCAATTCCCTCAATGACGTTTCAAAGATCTCTCTTCCTTATCTCTCTCCTTACACTCTCTATTTAAATTATCTCCTCCACGCTACAAAAAATCATTTGCCCCTTAACTCATGAGTTCTACTTACTTAGCCATTATGCATAATGTCTTGCCATATTTGGCCCCACCTATTACAAATTGTTTATGTGTGTAAATCTTGGCTGAAAGTCACTTTTAGTAGAACTTTATGTCTAAAAGAAACAACTTTTACTTCAAGTGCACTGAAGAATAATGAAAGTCTATGTGTTGAATTCCCCAGAGTAAGTACTAACAGAATTATTCAAAGAGCAAGATGTCATAAAATATCCCCAAGTTTCACCTCAAACTCATGTCCATTGAGTCAGTGATGCCATCCAACCATCTCATCCTTTGCCATCCTCTTCTCCTCCTGTCTTCAATCTTTCCCTTTCAATAGTCATTGCTACTGATGTCACTTCAGTCGTATCCGACTCTGTGCGACCCCATAGATGGCAGCCCACCAGGCTCCCCTGTTCCTGGGATTCTCCAGGCAAGAACACTGGAGTGGGTTGCCATTTCCTTCTCCAATGCATGAAAGTGAAAAATGAAAGTGAAGTCGTGTCTGACTCTTAGCGACCCCATGGACTGCAGCCTACCAGGCTCCTCCATCCATGGGATTTTCCAGGTAAGAGTACTGGAGTGGGGTGCCATTGCCTTCTCCATTCAATAGTCATTAGGGGAACACAAATTAAAACCACCATAAAATATCACTATATAGGCATTTGGCTAAAAGTAAAACAATGGATCATATCAAGTGTTGGTGAGACTACAGAGGTACTAGAACTCTCATACATTGCTGGTAGCAACATAAAATGGTACAGTTTGGTAGTTTCTTTAAAAATTAACATAAACTTTGTATGATGAAGCCATTCAACACCTTGGTATTAGCCTCAGGGAAATGAAAGTATATATCCAGAGAAGACTTGTACAGAAATGTTCACAGAATCTTTATGTGTAATAGTCTAAACCCAAATGTTCACTAACAGGTGAGTGGATAAACCAACTGTGATACTCAGCACTAAAAAAAATAAATAAATTAACCACTGATAATAATTACAACATGAATATATCCCAAGAGAATATGCTGAATGAAAGAAGCCAGTCCAAAAAGAAAGTATGCATTAGCTCATTCATATAAAATTCTAGAAAATAAAAACTAATCTATAGTGACAAAAAGCAAATTAGTATTGCCTGGGGGATGATAAGGAGAAGTGGGAGTGACAAGTTACAAAGGGCCAGGAGAAAACTTTTGAGGGACAATGTGTATTCATTAAATTGGCGTCATGATATTACCTGTATGCATATAAACATTCCTTTTTTCCCTTTACAATCGCACTGACAACACTCTTGACACCAGATAAGTGACTTTTCCACATGTTGAGCAGTTCTGCAGCACTAGCTGAGTGTACCACATTTCAGTGCAGTCCTGACATTATCCACTTGCAGATAGCATCAGATTCCACAGGTTAAGGGGTTTTCCAGGTGGCGCTAGTGGTAAAGAACCTGCCTCTCAATGCAAGAAATGTAAGAGATAAGGGTTCGATCCCTGGGTCGGGAAGATCCCCTGAAGGAGGGCATGGCAACCCACTCCAGTATTTTTGCCTGAAGAATCCCATGAACGGAGAAGCCTGGTGGGCTACAATCCATGGGGTGGCAAAGAGTCAGACACAGCTGAAGCTACTGAGCACAAATGCCCATGGGTTAAGGACTTAGTCAAACAAGGCTGCTCCTACTTCAGATGCTAATCACAAGTCACAAGGCTATCACATGTGCTTCTGATCAACGGGCTAAAAGTAGAGATGACCCTTCTTTTGGCTCAATAATTTGCTTAGATAGCCAAGGGAAACACTGAGTTACATTTATTGGTTTATTGTAAAGAATATAATAAAGATATAAAAGACAGCCATATAAAGAGATGCATGGGGCAAGGGATGTGGGAAAGGGTATAGACCTTCCATTCCCACTCTGGGTGCCAGTTTCCCAGCACTCTAGGTGTTCACCAATCCAGAAGCCCTCCAAACCTATAATATTGGGATTTTTATGGAGGCATTATCATGTAAGCGTGATTGCTTATAACTCTCCTTTTAGCCCCTCTCCTCTCTCTGGAGAATGTGCCTACTGAAAGTTCCAAGCTTCTAATCACAGTCTGCGTCTTTCTGGCAACAACCCCGATCCAGAGGTCTGCTGAGAGCCGCCTCATTAGAACAAAAGATACTCCTGTCACCCAGGACATGCCAAGGAGTTAAGAGTGCACTGTCAGGAAACATGGTCAAAAAACAAATTTTAGAATGAAAGATGCTCCCAGTGCTTTTATCACTTAGGAAGTTGCAAGTGCTTTAGGAGTCTATGCCAGGAACTGGGGGACACATATATATATCCTATATCTCATTACATATATCTTATTATCTCATTATATATTATATACATATAGTATCTATCTCACTATAATATTATATATATACACACGCATCAAAACTTATCCAGTTTTGCACTTTAATATGTATATTTTATTGTGTTATACCTCAATAAATCTATTAACATTTTCATACATCTGCTTTCCTATTTACTTCTTAACCTATTAAAATTTGGTTTCTGTTCCTCTCACTTTAAAGAAGCAACTTCACCAAGATCTTCACTGGTATTTGAGTTGTTATCTATTTTATCTGAGCTTTCTAGAGCATTTGATAATTGTGGTAAGTCCCACTTCTTGGATTCCTTTACTCCGTTGGCTTCTGTGACACTGATGTTTTCTAGTGGTCCTCATATATTTCTGAGAGTTCTCTTTCTTTTGTATGTATTCCTTTTTCTCTCCTAATTTCTAAACTGTGGTTGTGTCCCAGGATTTCACTGACATCTCATCTCAATCTAAATATTATTCCTGAATATTTTCCTGTCTCATAGATGCAGGCCACCTACATTGACGTTGCTAGCATTAGACCCACAGTGATCTTCAGTGTATTATTTCCAAATGCTTGATGGACATCTCCACTTTTATTTCCCATAGAATAGTGAACACAGCAAATGAAACACTGAAATCATCATGAGCACTCTTAAAAAAAAAACTATTTATTTGACTGTGTTGGGTCTTAGTTGCAGCATGCAGGATGTTTTTTAGTTGTGGCATGTGAACTCCTGGTTGCTGCATGTGGGATCTAGTTTCTTGGCCAGGGATCAAACCCAAGCCCCCTGTGTTGGAAGCATGGAGTCTTAGCCACTGGACCACCAGGGAAGTCCCACCATCAACACCCTTAAATAAAGTCATCCTCCAAAACTCACTGCCTGGATTTTAAATATCATAGCTCACCTATCACCAAGCAATCACCCTTGCATTATCCTCTTAAATCACTGACTCATTATTTCTTCACAGGTTGACCGCCATTTCACTCTTCGGTTGTGATGCTTTGTTAACCACAAGATGAAATGCAAACACCTTATAGGAGTAACCAAGATGCAAAAATCTTCAAAGGTCTGGCCTTATCCGTCCTGTTAGCAAACATCTGCATTTACCTTCTGCCACAAACAGTCTGCTCTGACAATACCAAACAGCCTGTAGATCTCCACACACACTGCTACATCTTGCTACATGTCACAATTCCCACTGTCCTTCCTGCCTGAAATGCTCTTTCTTATTCTGTTTTTTTCTGGATAACTTGTGTTTGTCTGTTCAGATTTAGAAGACGCTTTAACTACCCCAGGAAGCCTTGCTTTATCACTCATCGACTCAGTCACACCACACTTACTCCTGCTGCCTCCAGAGCCTTTTTCAATTCTCTCCAAATACCATGATTTGATCTCAATCACTCCACTAATTACCAGAATTATTTAATGTCATTCTGTTCCGAATATACAATATGTCTCAGGTAATAGAATAGTAACTTTACAAATAATTATTCCTCTCAACATTCCTTTAAATCAAATATCTCCATTTTAGGGTATAATTTAAGAAATTGAGATGTAAAGAGATTAAGTAACTTAACCAATTATTAATGGGGAGGTATGGGATTTGAACTCATCTCTGTAACTATGGGAATATCAGCTCTTAATCACCACTATGACCAATTTTGTTCTTCTCTTTCCCTCCCTCTCTTTCAGCAGAAATTTTGTTCACTTCAGAATCCCTAAGAATAGGACCTGGCACAGCTGACATCTGACAAACATTTATCCATTGAATAAAAGAATTTTGACATCTAAATAATTTTCTTTCTACTGCATCAAAGTAAAACTGGAAAAATAATAACTTTTTGTAGGAACAATTCTGAAAATTCCAATTTGTGCAAATTTTTATGCCAAGAAATTAAATGTCTGGTAAATTTTATTCTCCAATGACCCTATTCATTCCTCAGTCTTAAAAGTGAAACAAATGTGGATCTGAGTATCATGATATTATTTTTAAAAATTCCAAATAAAACACATTCTGTAACTGGCAAGAGCCTGATAATATAATGTCTGTGGTAAAACACATTTTACATATATTAGAAGACTGAGCTGGTTATAGAATTTTGAATGCATACAGGAAAAAAAAAAAAAAACTTGAGAAATGAAAAATTTGTTGAAATTTTGGTAAAGGCTTGATACCTAAATGTCCTTAGAAATAACGTAATGATGTACCAAACTAAAGGAAGTTAAAGAAAACTCTTGAGTCAATATGAAGAAATTATGTAGGGTGAGTTCTCATGCCAAGAGTACTTGTGAATCCTGAAGCGGTATGCCTTAATGAGCTCAGAGAGTTCAGAGATAAGGCATTGATTCCATGGGTTTGTGTACTTTGTATTATCTTCCGTTTGAAGGAAGTTTAACTTTAACATGCTTTGAAAGCAGACAAATTATATGTAGCCATAGGAAATATAATAGATACACTTGTTCAAAACATACCCAGTCCTTTGTAGAAGGCACAAACACAGAGCTAAAAAATAGTCAGCTAATAAAAGTTTGTTTGTTTTTTTTAAGTCAGGTTGCCAGTATCAGTGAAAGCGCCACAACTTCTGCGAGTCCCCGAAGATTTTTTGCCTTTTCTCAGTTAATTTGCAGTCTCATTTATTCATTTTGACTAATTTTTAATAGGTTTTGACTAAGTTCAGGGGTATGTAAATGAATAAAATTTGTTTTCTACCTACAAGTGCCCTATAGTTAAGAAGATGAAAACAGCCTTTAGTACCTGATATTGCCATGTTCTTCACCTAAGTGTTAGATAAGGCTTGTTTAGGATGGTATAGAGATGTGAAATAGCAATATAATCAGTTATACAGGTTAATTCACTTTATAAATAGGGTGATATGGGCAATAATGTAGATTGCAGTAGAATTTTAAAAGGATGAGTAAAGTGTTCTATGGCAGAGAATGCCTCATGGCTAGACGTAGGTGAGAGCGAAAGTCACTCACTCGGGTGTGTCTGACTCTCTGTGACCCCTGGACTGTAGCCCACCAGGCTCCTCCGTCCATGGGGTTCTCCAGGCAAGAGTGCTGGAGTGGGTAGCCATTCCCTTCTCCAGGGATCTTCCCAACCCAGTGATCGAACCTAGCTCTCCTACATTGCAAGCAGATTCTTTATCATCTGAGTCACCGGGGAGGCTAGAAATAGGTAACACTTCTAAATATGGTGTATGTGAATCCTAAGACACAAGGACACAGGTAGCAGAGATTGTTAGTGTTTTTACCTGATGTTCATTTTCCCTTTTTTGTTTACAAAATTACAATTACATTCAAAGCAAAGGCTCATGGTTCATAACCCACTTTGCAAATGGAATTGCTAATGATAAATAAAGGGGCAGATACTGGATGGGTTTTTTTGACCTTAAAGTGGACTATCCCAGGCTAGAGATTATCCTTTTATCTTCCCTCCTCTTCACTTCCTCCTTTTTCTTGCTTTCAGCACAGACATCATTACGGGAACTCCAGCAACCACTTTGTAGACCATGAAGAGATCTTGATGAAAGCTCCAGATTTCTGATGAAGCAGAAAGCTGGAGGGAATACGCCTTCCCGAAGATTGTGATGCTGTCATACTTCTAGTATATTTTTTAAGAGTAAGATAAGTAAGTCTCAATTCTTTCTAATGGTGAGGTTAATTTGAAGTTTTATTTTTATATGGATCAAATTTAATCCAAAAAGCACCCATAAAGAAATAGGATTAAAAATATTCAGCTAATAAGTTCAGATAAGAGTCAAGGAATTGAACACAGGAGAGCCTAAGACACCACTACTATCACTAAAAAGTATTCACACCACTTCTCCCCTATGTATTATACTTTTCAGCCTCCCCTATAGAACTATAACTCTTCATAAAGGATGGCTTTGGACTTGTTGAATACATCACCTTTCAAATGTAGCTCCCTGTTATTGACATCTATAACTATCAAGCCAACTTTTCCAAGGAGAACAACTAAAAATTACAGATATATTTTTTTAATCAAAGATATAAAACTGCCGTCAGTGCAACCTGGATTCAGGGATGAACATCTCAAAGAAGAAGAAAGCACATTTGGGTGAACCTGGCGATTCACTACTTTTCCCTTAGAGACATTTGTGTCTATGAGCCAAGTGGCTGATTTTGGTTTGCAACTTCTAGGTTCCTGAGGTGAAACTGAAGCTGGCCCCCTTACACAGAGGGCAAGCAGAGACTGAAGAAAGAGGCAAACCACTCCAGATTGGCCAGTAGCAGATTTAATAAGCATGGGAACTTCATACAAGGCTTGTCTTGGGCAGCTACAAAATGAGATCTCTGCCAGAACCTGAAAAGTTTACAGAAGCTTTAATGAGGTGCAGTTACATATCAGTCCAGATCAGCAACACCTTACTCTCTGAACACTGCATCCTTGAAACAGCTTTGGCTATGGGAATAGTGGGTGGAAGGTGCTTTCCAGGGACAGGGGAGAAGGTAAGGAGACTCTGATTGCTGGATCCAGCTCACAGGTCAAACAGTGGTCAAGTCCTCTTGATGACCTCCAATGGCTGAATGGCCAAGCAGAAAGAAGGGACTAAAAGATTAGGCATCAGAGCAGACTTTCAACAACCTCTGCTTGATGGGAAAAGCAAAATTGAAGTTCAGAGCTGGCCAAATATAAGGGTTCTGGTGACCATTCCAGGCATTCTGTTCGAGTCCCTTATAAGATGAAAGCCTAGATGTAACAGCAGACTGGAAATTGTGCAGCTCTCTCCAGAATTAAAACGGAGTTTCAAACCAATTCATACTAGATTCAATTAAGGTCATCTAAATCTTGCATTTTGATAAATTAAAGACTATCTAAATTAATGATGAGACATATCATATTCATAGATTGTGAGACTCAGTGTTACAAGGGTGTCAGTTCTGTCCCAAATTGATGTGTAGATTGAGTGTGATCCCAGTCAACAATCCAGCAGGCTTTTGGTGGGAAGCAACCACTGCTTGTAAAAGTTTTATGGAAATATGAAAAGTTAAGAATAGCCAAGACTGTTTCAACAAAGAACAAAATTGAGCTACTAGAGAGAGAGTGATGAAAAAAAGCAATGACGTCCCTGACACTACAGGGTCCACAGTCCTACAGGAACATTAGAATATAAGCATACATTTTTTTTTTTCCCCAAAAGAAAAGCATAGGATATAGGAGAAATCCAACCTAGTTTAGGGAGCCTACCTGGAAAAGGGTCTTTAATGTGAATGCTTGAGGGTGAAGAGTAGTTATCTAGGAGATTAGGAGAGGTAAGAGCATTCTGAGAGAGGGAGACATTGGTGATAATTCCCTGAGAAGGAGAGAAGGCTTACAAAATGTAGGAGGAGAGGTTGGGGGTTATGGGGGCTAGAATGAGGATTGGAAAAAGATGACTATAGGTATGCAAGCAGGAACTAAAACTCAGTAGGCCTTACAGGGTGTGGGAAATAATTTGTGCTAAAATTCAATATTTTAAGGGATTCTCCTCACCCAAGGAATACAGACATAGAATTTGCATTATCGAAAGACTTCAAAATATAATTCTATCTGCAGAGGGGAAGCTCAAATAGAAAAGTTGGGAGAGAAACTAGCACGGTTTTCCTAGAAAAGTTCAGGAGAAAAATGCAGCTGTTTATCATGGTGACGCTAGTGGTAAAGAACCTGCTTGCCAACACACAAGATGTAAGAGATGCAAGTTCAATCCCTGGGTTGGAAAGATCCCCTGGAGAAGGGCATGGTAACCCACTCCAGTATTCTTGCCTGGAGAATCCCATGGACAGAGGAGTCTGACGGGCTACAGCCCACAGGGTCACAAGGAGTTGGACACTTCTGAAATGACTTAGCATGCATGCACGAATGGTGGTAGAGAAGAGTAAATGGAATCAAGACTAAGACACATGTACATGGTACTAGCAAACTCCAATACATCATTGTTAAATGTTGGGAGAGAGAAGTATTGATTTATGGGCTTTGAAATATTAGGAAAGAAGGAAGGGAGAAAGGAAGGTAGGAGGAAAGAAGTGAGGGAGAAAAGTGAGTTCAGAATCCAGAACATCTTGGAGGTATGCCAGCAAAAAGGAGGAGGAGGAGGAATGAAAATTCCAAAGCACCAAGCCAAATGAAAGGTTTATAGACAGAGATTGAAACAATAATATAAAATTTTGTTACAAGTCAAAATACAATCTTCATGCTGTTTAGACAAGGCTCTGGGTCATTTTAGCACAATCTACATGGTTAATATCTCTGGAAGCATCAGTCAGTAAATTTAATGATAAGTATTTAAGTCTTAATTATATGCATTAATAATTCAACAGATAATTAAGAATAATATATAGATATCTTTTAAATTGGCTTTATGATATTTTTACAAGGACATTTCATTTCTAAACTATGCAATTCTTATTCAGGAGGCTGTTGCAATTATTTTGTTCCTGGATATACACTTTTGAGAGTATGCAACACAAACTCTAAAGCTTTTAAGATGATGAGAAAGAAATTTATGTTAAAATCATACCATACATAATCCATAGTAAATGAGACACATGAAAAAAGTTAAATTTATATATTATAAAAAATTATATGAGAGATTCATTTGATTCATAATAAAGAGCTTGAAGTTTTATTTCATTTTGTTTTACTTAGGAACAACTGTCTCCATCACCAGAATAATTTTATTTGTAGGCAGAAATCATCACTGTGTGAATTTGGAGGTGATGGAAAACTAAATATGAATCCAACTTCTACCGTCTATTAATTTCTGTCACATTGAACAAGACATTCATGCTGATTCTATCTTGTTTTCACCTCTACAAGATGAGTTTCATCAAGAGATCAAAAGAACAGAAATAAAAGTATTCAATGTATTAAAATATTACATAGAAATGTTATACAAAATATTACCATATTGTTCCTAGCTATGGCATTGCCTCAAGTACCAAGCTAAAGGTCATTTTCTTGTTTCCCAGTTATTCTCAATCTTGATATTTCTCATGAACATTCTGGGTTTTGAACCTTAATAGGTTTAAGTTAACAACATGTTTAGAGAACAAATTTGATGACAATTAGTGGTTTATTTCAGGTGTAAAGTGATGAGTCAAAGGAATATAGGACTGTTATGTAATAGGCTCGAGACATCTGTTACTAGGTGACATGAAACATTCAGAAGGAAAAAGGTCTGGAACTGGAGAAGAGGAGGGAAGATGAGTTCCACAGGGCAATGTTTAATTTGTCATCATTAAATCTGAGGTAGTGGCAATCTTGGCTGTGGATGGGATGGCTCAGTATAGAACGCAGAGCAACAGGAAGAGGGCCAAGGGCTCAGGGATAGAAATAAACCAGAGCTCCAGTTGAACCACATTCCAACAAACAGTACTGTCAAAAGAAATAGAGGCAAAAGCAAAACCAAGAGAAAAGCAAAGAGAAAAGGAGATACATGATGACCAGCATGTTTCTCACCAGCTAGTCACAGACCCCTTTTCTCCCACAGTTATTGGGTCACCTCCTGTTAGTTGTCAAGGTGTCCTATAGCAGAGGTCCTCTCCATTTTTCCAAATTCTGCTGGAGAAACTTGTCATTAGTGGCTCCTTACCAAAGACATTTATGACAAATAGGTAGAGGGTGACTAACTTGGAAGCAAATAAGCTCCAAGTTAAGTCTCTCCTTGTATGAGCACTCGTCTAAGGCCTTGAGGGTTATTTTAGTATTCATAAATGTGCATTATTTTCCCCCAAAGAAAATACAGCCCCAAACCAGGGTCCATCCATGCATACAGGATAAATTCACACATCTTTCATTTGGAAGGAACTTTGAAGGTCATATATGTCCCTCCAAACTTATAGAAATCTCGCTGCCAACAGTACTTAGAAATCATCATCTAAAGGAGGTGAACTGCTAACTGTGTGTGGATTTTGCTCTGTCACTTGTCCAGTTTCCCCATCTCTAAAAGGACAATAGGTATGAATTTCCTGAAAAGGGAAGTTGTCAAAATAAACAAGATGTTCATAGCAACTTACCTAGCACAAAGGTGAGGTTCAAGATTGATTATTACTATTATTGCTCTGTATCAGAATATTTCCAGAGATTAAAATCTCACCACTTCTTTAGGACAGATGGACAATTTATAAAGGTTAACCTAGGTCTTCCTTATCATGGGCTGGAGCCCATATCCCCATAACTTCCTTTAGAACCACACAATCTGTTTACTCTTTCTTCAAAAGTTTAAAAGAACCATTCATGTACTCTAAGCCTTCTAAGGAGAGGGATGTTCTTTAACTATTAATTGACAGGTCTTAAAATCTTTAAAGCATAGCCTAGTGCCTAGCATTTAGCAAAATTAAATGAACCCTTTAAAGTAAGTGAACGAGTAAGTGAAAAAAAAGATGAAAATGTTAGTTGTGTCTGACTCTTTGTGACACCATGGACTGTAGCCTGCCAGAGTCCTCTGTCCATGAAATTCTCCAGGCAAGAATACTGGAGTGGGTTGCCATGCCCTTCTCCAGGAGATCCTCCTGACCCAGGGATCAAACCCAGGTCTCCAGCGTTGCAGGCAGATTCTTTACTATCTGAGTCACCAGGAAAGACCAAGTGAATGAGTAACTGCTGCTGCTACTGCTAAGTCACTTCAGTCGTGTGCGACCCCGTCCCTGGGATTCTCCAGGCAAGAACACTGGAGTGGGCTGTCATTTCCTTCTCCAACGCATACAAGTGAAAAGCGAAAGTCAAGTCGCTCAGTCATGTCCGGCTCTTCTCGACCCCATGGACTGCAGCCTACCAGGCTCCTCTGTCCATGGGATTTTCCAGGCAAGAGTACTGGAGTGGGGTGCCATTGCCTTCTCCGAGTGAATGAGTAAGGGAAAACATTAAAGAAGAAAACAAATCTCCATCATTCTATCCTTGGTTCTCACTTCTTAAAATCTGATGGACTAACTCTGAAGAATCAAAACTATTCTGTCAGGACTTCCCTACTGGTCCAGTGGTTATGAGTCCACCTTGCAATGCGGGGAACATGGTTCAATCCCTGTTTGGGCAACTAAGTTCCCACATGCCGCGGGGAAACCAAACCCGTGAGCTGCAACTAGAGTACATGTGCCCCAACTAAGACCTAACACAGTTTTTATACACACACACACACACACACACACATATATATATATATATATATTTTTAATTTAGGGGAAAAAAATCTATTCTGTCCAAAACAGAATGCTAGGGAATTATTGCCTCAGGTAATCAAATTACTATTGTTATTCTCTTGACTCAAAGAAAATTGTAAAAGTTTATATAAAATTTGGGTAAATACTAACGAGTGCACTTATTGGATCATTTAGTGAGAGTATATTTTGTTTTGTAAGAAACTGCCAAAATATCTTCCAAAGTGGCTTATCATTTGCATTCTCTCCAGTAATGAATGAGAGTTCCTTTGCTATACATCCTCATCAGCATTTGGTGTTCCAGATTTGTGCCATTCTAATAGGTCTGTAGTGGTATCTCACAGTTGTTTTAATTTTCATTTCCTGGATGTGAAGCATCTTTTCATACCCTTATTTGACATCTACATATTTTCTTTAGCTAGGTGTCTGTTAAGGTTTTTGGCCCATTTTTAAATAGGATTGTTTGTTTCCTTATTGAGTTTTAAGAGTACTTTGAGTTTAAGAGTTCTTTGCATATTTTGCATTAACGGTCCTTTTTGTAGATGTGTCTTTTGAAAATATTTTCTCCTAGTCTGTGGCTTCTGTTCTCATTTTTGCCATTGCTTTTCACAGATTAGAAAATTTTAATTTTAATGCAGTCCATCTTTTCAATTATTTCTGTCACAAATCATGCCTTTGGTGTTATACCTAAAACTCACTGCCATATTCAAGGGCATTGAAGTTTTCTCCTATGTTATCTTGGAGCTTTACGGTTTTGTTTTTTACATTTAGATCTGTGATCCACTTTGAGTTAATTATTGTGAAGAATGTAAGGTTTTTGTTTATATTCAAGTTTTTGCATGTGATGGAAGTACAGTTGTTCCAGAACCATTTGTTGAAAACACTATCTCTTTTCCCAAAAATTAATTAGCTGTATTTTTCAGGGCCTATCACTGGGCTTTCTATTCTGTGCCATTGATCTATTTTTCTATTCTTTCACAGTGACCATACTAATTACATAGCTTTATAATAAGTCTTGAACTTGGGCAATGTCAGCCCTCAACTTTGTTCTTTTCCTTCAACACTGCACTGGCTATTCTGGGTCCACAGTTTCTTCCTATGAACTTTAGAATCTGTTTCAGTCTATTTTCTTTTCCTTTTTGACAATTCCACAATATCCTGATTACTGTAGCTTTGAAATCTGGTAGTAAACTTGAAAGTTCCATTTTAAAATTCCTCAACACTGTTTTAGCTACTCTAGTTCCTATGCATTTACCTAAAAATTTTAAAATCACCTTGTTAATTTATAGACAGTGTAAGGATTTTGACTAGGATCACACAGGAACTACAGACTTGTTTGAACAGATTCAACATCTTAAAGTGTTTAGTATTTGCATGGTAGAAGTTTTCCATCTTTTTATTTTTGACCTTTCTATATTCTTATGTTTAAAGTATGTTTCTTGTAAACAACAGTTTTTTTTAATCCATTCTGAAACTATTTGTCTTTTTAAAGGCCATTTATATTTGATATAATTAATAATACAGTTGAGTTTTCTATTTTGCTCTTGTTTTCTATTTACCTCATCTGTTCTTTGTTCATTCATTCTTCCTTTCCTGCCTTTCTCATATCAATCAAGTATGGCTGACAATTCAATTTTATCTTCTCTATTACCTTCTTTTTTACACCTATAGGATCATTCTTCCACTGGTTACACTAAAAAAGAATCACCCTTAATATTCTATACCTTAAATCACTACCAAATGCAAAAATAGTATTTTAATCTTTCCACATAATGGTTATTGCTATTATATGTTTGACTTCAATATACATTTTAAACCCCACAAGATATTCTTATTATTTATACTTTAAACAGTCTTTCTATCTTGGCATACATTTACCTTTTCTGGAGCTGTTTATTTTTGCTTATACTACTGTGATTTATTCAAGAATCACTTTCCTTTACCTTGAAGAATATCCTTCATAGATCTTGTAGTTTATGGCCAGCTGGCAGTGAATTCTCTTTAGCTTTTGCCTGAGTGTATCTTTTCCCACCTTCAATTTTAACTTTTTTTCCAGTGGATCTAGAATTCTAGCTTGATGGGTTTTTTTTTTTGTTCCTTTCGGTACCTTAAAGTGTCTTTCTATTATCTTCTGGCTTCCATGATTTTCTGCTGAAGTCAGTGTTCATTCATATTGTTCCTCCAAAGGTGACATTTTTTTTCTTCTGGCTGGTATAAATATTTTCTTTTCATCTTTGGTTTTCAGCAACTTGAATCTTACTGACCTAGTTGAGATTTTCTTTGCTTTGGGTTCACTGAACTTCTTGAATTTCTGGGTTGACATCTTTTATCAAATATGGAAAGTTCTCATGCATCATTTCTTTGAATATTGCTTCTGGCCCTCCTTCCTCTTTCCTGCTAGTCTCTGTAGACTTATGTTTGAGATTATCAGCCCTATCTTCTTTTGTGTCCAAGTGCCTAGTTAGTTCCTGATTTAGCAGTCCAAGAAGTTCATTTAATTCTTAATTTCTTTTTCACAGAATGCAATAATCTACTGAAATTCTCTGAGCTCATTTACTGCATTTCCAGGGTAGTATATTTAATATGTTATGTACGGTTATTTAAAAGTGCTTGACTATTAATTCCAGATCATTTCTTGGTCTCTGTCTATATTAAACATATTATTGTTAATTGTCATCAAATATTCTTTTCTTCTTTGCATGTCTGATAAATTTTTATTGCACACCGCCTTTTTTAAGAGTTCCAGCTTTGGTGTTCTTCCTCGAATGAGTTCTGAGTTTTGCTCTAGCAGATAGCTAGCCTGTTTGTGGATCATCTTAATCCTGCAAACGCCTAGTTTTAATTTTATTAGGGAAAATCTATTTTGGTTTTATTCATTTTCCTAGGGCATTATTTGTATGGCTCCCTTGGTGGTTCAGACAGTAAAGAATCTGCCTGCAATCCAGGAGACCCAGGTTCGATCCCTGGGTTGGGAAGATCCCCTGGAGAAGGAAATGGCAACCCACTTGCCTGGAGAATCCCATGGACAGAGGAGCCTGGTGGGCTACAGTTCATGGGATTGCAAAGAGTCAGAGAAGACTGAGTGACTAACACACACACACCACATGGCATTATTTGTACGCTTAGTATCCTTCAGGAGGGTCTCAAACAAATGTCTAAGTTGTTTACCAAAGTCCATTCTGGCTGGGTCCCAACTTAAATCTCTCTCCAGAATTGTGATTTACATGATCTCAAATTTCCACTTCTCAGCCGCTATACAGTATCAGGGCTCCAGAATCTTGCCCCTGGGACTATGCAGCATGGGCATTCAGCTAAGGAACTCTTGGGAATATCCACAGGGACTTGTGGGGTTCTCTCTCTGTGGCCCTCTCTCTGCCAGCTGATTTCCCTGGTGCCTCAAGCTACCTTTGCAGCTCCAAGCTCGAGCTGAGTGTCTGCTGCCTGGTGAAACTCCCTGCTTCGTCTCAGCCTCCCAGTACTTCTGCTGGAAAAAAAAAAAAATGGCCCCAAGGGAAATATGTGTACACGGGGTCGTCCCTTGCCTTCTCTGACTCAAACATTGTAGCCACCCCCACTTTGGCCGCTGTTAATAAACAAAAATGTAGTATTATATATTTTGTCCAGGTTTTGTAGTTATTTCATGGTAGAAGCGTTTAAGTGTGTTATTAGCTATCTATCTTGTCCATATCCAAAGTCTTGTCTAATAATTGCATGAACGAATAAATTTTATGCTTACCCTGATCTTCTTAAAAACAAACCTAAAATGCAGGATTTCAAAATATGTTTTAGTTTATCTCCTTTGTATTAGATCAACATCCAAAGTAAAGTACTCTTTGGGTTCTGATTGTGGCATCTTACTAGTTAGCACTGCCCCTCATAATTGGTCTATTCTTAAATCTAACAAGTATCCCTTTTACATTTTTCTCTTAAATATAACTTAATAACTCTGCTGAATGGTAGGGCAGTAGGCTCAGAGTCAAACATCTTACTCTGATCTAGCAAGAATCTACTTACTAGGATATTTGTGGCAATTCTGTCCAAACTGTTAGTTTTTAATTTGCTCAATATTAATGTAAGTTTACATTTACCTTGTTCATAAAGACAATGGGAAGGCTGGCTGAAATTAGAAAATGTCCTATGTATGAGTATAAGGGCTATTTACAAAGTGAAACAAAGGTAACCTGGTAAGATATTTTTACTACATGGTAGTTGTTTCCTATTCTTTTCTGACTACTGCCAAAAAATTCATTTCAGGATCTTCTCTAGAATATTGCCAGGGATCCATCTCAAACTTTATCATTGTATAGGTAACAGAATCTACTACAAAAATAGAAAAAAATCTATACTACAAAAATCTATTACAAAAATAGAAAATTTCTATATGCCCATTTTTCTGGCCCTTTATCTGTCATTTATGGATTTACCAAATATTATCAAAGAATTCCTGTTCCACAGGCAAATAGCAATTTTATGTGATGGGAAAGAAACATTAAATTTTAATTCATAATCCTCTTACTAGCTATGTAATGGGCAATTTACTTAAACCTTTAAACTTCTGTCCTTTGTTACATGGAGATAAAATGTTTGAAAACTTGCTTTGAAGATTAGGGAAATATACGAAGGCAACTATTATATTTCCATCTGAGAGTTATCCAAACAAAATTGCATCTATATTAACACCACTGCTGCTATAGTATTCTGCATATAATTCATCTGAGCTTGGATACTTGAACTAATTTAAATAGCCTCATGTTTTCTCACTATCTTTTCTCCTATTATGATCTTAATTATCTCCAGTCAAAGTTCAGTCCTTTCTCTCCTAAAGACTGCTCTGCCTAGAAGCGACTACATAGCCTCAGAAAGGAATGTGTATATTTATATTCCTCTCTTCTCTTATTATTACTTATTTTCAAGAGACTTACCTTTTCCTGTTTACTGTCTTGCTCCAGACAGAATTAACAAAATCATTTTGCCTCTTTTAACATTGTTAAAAAACTAATTTCATGCTGTGCTCTTTTTCTCTTTTTTTTTCCAGTTACCACTACTGATGGTCTTTGCCCTTTCTTGCGGGATTCTCCCATGATTTTTCCTTAGCTACTCTTTAAAATACCCTTAGTCCTCTGTGATGCAGCCTCACTGACATCTTTTCCACTTTGAGATCTCTCCACTTGTTCATATTTAGTTAGCTGAAAGTAGAGTAAGAAACTCATTTTTCCCTCTCTTCCTCCTTTCATTTCCCCCTTTCTCTTCTTCCCTCCCCTACTTTCTTCTTAGCTTCTCATTCCTCTTGTTATGAAATTTAAAAGCCTGTTTAGCAAGATCCTGGTTTTTCTCTTACGTTAAAAAAAAGCGATGTCTGTGTGTGCGCGCACACCTGCGTCCTTTTCACACACGTTTGTCTCATTTACTCCCAAGACGTAAACTTCGAGAGAAGGGAAAGCCAAGAAGACCTCTATTAATATATTCCTCTGTATGAACAAATGCTCATCACGTGTCAAAAAATAAATGCATCGGGCTGCTCTCTAGAGAAAGGTTTTCAACCGAGTCGTATAGTGTAATGGAGCTGATGTTCTTTCATCAATAAGTTGTGCCCAAGAAATTTACTTCCTTCCAATCCTTTCAAGCAAACCAATTTAGAAGAGAACACGACGAAACCAACTGACCGACTGAAATCTTTTCCTGAAGCGCCGGAGGGGGGCACAATTAGGAGACAGTGTGGTCGCGCTGGGTGGGTGAGTCTCCCATCTCCTGGGAGCCCACCTGGGGGGAACGCTGGGCTGCTCCGCAGCTGGGCGCTCTGGCCACCAACCCCACCCCACCTCCGCCCCCACGCCGGGCGCAGCCGGCGGGGCGCAGCCAGCACGCGGGACTCGAGCGCCACGCCGGCGGGGCAATTGGGCATGCTCAGAAGGCTGGCAGGTTTGGGTCTCACCCAGGCGGCTTGTGCATTACACCAGCGCGCAGCCCGGGGAAGAGGCGGAGGGCCGGGCTGCGGGAGGAAGCGGAGGAGGAGCGGCCAGCAGTAGCCACGACCGCCACCACCAGGCAGAGGAAGAGTTAGTGAGCAGGGAAAACCTCCCACTTGAAGCGCCTGGCGGCTGCTTGTGGAAAAGGAGACTAGGAGATAAAGGAGGGGGCGGGAAGAAGAAGGAGGCTGCGGGGAAAGAAGTGAAGGGGGAGACAGAGGGAGAGAGGACGTGAACTGAACCGGCTAGAGCGCGCAGAGAGCCCCCGGCGCCCGGCGGTCGTGCGGCGCCGGGAGCGCCGCCGCTTGGGCAGGTGCCGCGGCCGCTGGCCCGGAGGCGGCATGTGACGCGCGGCCGCAGCTGCCCGCGGGCAGAGCGCCCTCGGACCCGGGAGCGCACACCGCGGGGCAAGTCGGTGCCCTCTCGAATCCCCACGCTCCTCGTCAGGTCGCCGGGGCGGCGGGGGCGCTTCTGGAAAGGCGAGTGATGAACTGACGGGCGGCTCCGGGCTTGGGCGCGCAGTCCTAGGACACTCTCGCCCTGCACGCTGAGCGGGAGGCGAGCAGCGCACGGTGGACCGGGCGCCTCCCGCGCACCGGGGGACCGCGGACGACCGGCGCGGGACGGCCACCTGGAGCGCAGCGGCCAGGTAAGGGCGGCCTCCGCCAGCCCGGCGCTGGGCAAAGCGGGTGGCCGCAGCGGCTGGCCTGGTTTCATGCCTTATCGCGTTGCAGAACAAGGAAAAAGTTTTCTGCGCGGATAGGAAATGTCCTCTCTTTGGGGAGTTTAAAGAGGGTACTGGGGCGGGAGGAGACAGTTGGCCTGTCGATTCGGGGGTGAGGGCTTGAAGCTGGAGAGCGCGGAATGTGGTGCGGAGTTGGAGTTCTAGGACCGACGGTGGGGAACGCCGGGGTGACACCACGTGCGGGGAGAGCGGCTGGAATAATAGGAGTGGTGGCCGGGGAGGAACCTGGGATGTCCGCCCCCACCCCGGCTCTCCTGCGCTTGGATTCTCTGTCCCCCGAATGCGGAATCCGAGGCACGGTGTGTCCGACAAGAGGAGCTTCTTGGCTTCGGTATGTCTGTGTGTGTCCCTCTGTTTGATTTCCTAACGCTTTAAGAAGGCTAAAGCAGACAGACACCTGCCACCCTCGCAGTGGAGGCGCTGGTTGAGATTGCGTTTCTCTGGGGGCGAAGAGGCAGATGTGGCACTTAGTTTAACACCCGGGCGAAGGGGCAGAGCCCGGGTGCGAGTCTTTACAGATCCAGGGAGAGCCTGCGCTCGCGGAGCGCGGGCCGCTGAATTGCACCGGATCTGCTCTCTGGAACCCTCCCCCAGGGCAGCCTCCTTACAGCTGGGTTAATTTCTGTGTGATTTTTAAGCGGTGGGGGCTGGAGGAGGGTTGATTTTAAGCAGCAGAATTCACTTGTCTACTTCGCGCTTGTGCGTGTTGGAATTGTGATCCTATTCGGCGTGTGTGCGACTCTCCTGGCACGCGGATTCGAAGTGGGAGAGGAAGCAGAGGTCTGGGAATTGCGTCCATATGGACAGATTTCAAAACGCAAACATTCGTTTGTCTGTAAGTGCTATTTGAACCTGTCCGATGGCTGTAAGGATATGCTTTCCTCCCGGTGTCCGTGTTTGCAGTGTAAAACGATGGCTCTCCTTAGGAGGTAAATGTATTTATCTAATCGTTTATGTTAAGGACACCGGTTATTTCACTGTCTGCTTTGCACAGACCTTTCATTTCTCTCTCGGCCTCAGAATGCCAGCAAGCCAGCAATCCTCCATGGGGGTCTTCCGGGGTCACGATTTGAAAAATAATCTGTGTGAAAAGTATATCTAGTTATGTAGTCCCAGATGATTTTATGTGGTGAGCTCATTATATTGCATGAAGCATCCATCACTATTTTCTATGTTTAAAACAATGCCCCTGTATTTACTTATGAGGCCATGTATAAAGACATACACTCAGAAGGAGGAGAGCTGACCCTGGAACAAATGCATGAACATAAGACAGGTTTGTGGTAGCAGCTTATTAATTAAAACAAAAGAAAACCCTGAGGTCTTTTTGTTCCAAATGTGGTGGGATAGACATGGCGATGGGTGCACCCTCTTGTTATGGGAGCTGGTATTGCGGAGTATACATAGAACATGCCTGCCTCTCCAGCCTGCATTCAGCATGCCACGGCAATGTGGTCTTGATCATATATTCCTAGCACTGAATAGCCTATCTTTTTATTTTGTTTACAATGGTTTGTCGCAATTAGCTTAATATGTAATTAGCTGTTGAGCTAGAAAGCACAATAATTCTGAAATGTGTTTCCATATGGAAATATAACTTGAGCTTAAATTACTAATTTAAAATTAATTAATTGCAGGTCTGATTTAGACTTTTTCTGTAGGCTTGGGAGGATGCTATAAGATTGAATTTAATCTGAAAATAGTAGTATTGAAGTACTTATTTTTAGATAGAAACCAATATTTATTTCAGGATACTTGACATTTTAAAAAGAATATTGGAGAAAAAGATTTTGAGAAGGATTTTTGATAATGTGTACTTTCACATGGAAAATTATGAGAAAAGTGTAACTTGGGGAAAAGGAAAGCATGTTTATGGAATTGGTTAGGATTTAAAGAATGATTGAGAGTGTTACAATAATGAGTAGTTCTGCATTAAACCTACATTTAAACTTATTTAGGAAACTTTTTAAGTTTAGAGAAACGAGTGCATATATATTATTTTATTTTTCTTCTTGGGACAAAAGGTAAATGTATAACTTCAAAATTTTTATTTCTGAAGAGTTATTTAGGCACACTTAAAAGTTCTTTAGGGTGTACTCTTTCATTTATCTTCCTTATAAAGACAACTGATTTATTTCCTTAAAAAAAGAAATTTTGTTCGTTATTTTAAGCTACAGTGTGTGAAAACATGAACTTCTTTGCATGATATTTTAGCTTTCAATCGCAGACAACCTGTTGAACATGAGCCCGGAAAAAAAAAAATACAAAATTCGCAGAACTAGAACTTCTTGAATCCATACCAGGAAACTGATTAAACAGAAAATTAAACCATCTGATTAAAAGCCAAGTTGCCTTATGTATTTGGACTTAAGAAAGTAATAGTTTTGTTCAAGTTTTTACCTAGTATTTCCTCTATTATTCCCCAAGCCAACATAGTGTTCTTGCCTAATAAAGTTGTTAACATTGGCAAAATTAGTTGCTTACCCATAAATGGCCTGGATGTTGTCAGTGTAACTATTAAGAAACTGGGTCTTGTTTGCAGTGCAGGGAAGTTTATGCTGAGAACAGCTGTGGTGTGGTGGCGCTTCAGATAGGAGATGAATGAACTGTGACTCTCACAAAGCATAAACCTCTGATCAGGATGCAGAGTGATGCGCCTGTCCTTCACTTATGAGACCTAATTTGATATCATAATGTATTGTGACTAATAGCATTATCCTCCCATGGTGGTTCTGAAGTATCAGTGAGTGACTGGAAATATTTTACACAATAAGTTGGTGAATTTAAAACATCTGTCTTACAGAAGAATATCAAAAAGGCAAATGTGGCTTCAATAAAAAAAAAAATCAAATCCCTCCACAACTTTAAAAAATTAATCAGGACAATCAAACGTGTCTCACGCTTAGTCCTCAAATGCAGTGCTTTTCAGGTGTGATGGCCGTGAAATGTTCCACAGATTTTTCGTCTGTCAGTCTCATTTAGTCCAGTGGAATCCCTATCCTGGTTATTAGTCTTAACAGCACTTTGGGTTACAATTTCACCCTGAATGGAAAGTTTTAACTTTAGAGGGATAATGTGAAGAGATCATTGAAGGAATTTTACAGGAGGCAAAGCTAGTCAAACTAGAAATTAATTTCAGTTTCTTGAATCGGACGGTCTGTATCTTCTCCGTTAAGGAAGTGTTCCTTGTTCCTGTCAAAATCAAAGTAGCCTCTTTGAATCCTATATCAGTCATCACTTCTTCCTCCATGGGCCCTTCACAGAAAGGTTGTGCAGGTCCAAAGGGGACTCTTTTCCATTGTCAACTCAGCATCTGGAGGGCCCTGAAAGTTAAATATCCTGGGCAGTACAGATCTGCATTTGCACTGTCCTCAAACAAAGAAAGAAAGACAGTTTTGTTGCTGGGAAGCTTTTGCAAATGTTGGATCACAGTGGGCCTTACAGGAAAAGCGTGTTCCTTTTCCAGAGCATGTCTTTCCCAGCGCACAGGTGGAGATGATCCGGTGGTAGTTGTGGAGTGGCTTTGTGGTTGAAAGATATGATGCCTGTTCACGTGCTTTTTGATCAGTCTCTAAAGCACTATGAAATGCAGTGCATGTTCTGAATGCATACCTTCCTTAATATTCCTTGGCCTGGAGCCCAGAGAGCCAGTGTGTAGGTGTCCCCCTGGCTCAGTAGTTGGCTGCTGTGTGTTCCTTTTTGTCCAGAAGTTTGGGTGGCTTGCAGGCTCCCTGCTTCAGGCTGGCTGTTTTTATTCTCCCACCTGTTGGAGCTTCCTGCTCACAGGCTCCTGAAGGCCAAGTTCTCTGGCTGGCGTGCACCTTCTCAGACTTCCTCTGCAGCTTGCCACACGGACACAGGACCCAGGATCTAGTGGTGATGATAGCAAGCCGCAGGAGGAATATTTGAGCCACTGCCGTCTTCTTACCAGTTGTGCCAGCTCATCCTGAAGCCAGCCAGAATGAACATTTTGAGGAGAAACAATGGTGGAAGAAACCTGTGGTAGCTGGCAGACACACTGTGGGCTCTGAGCTCTTGTCTTCCCCAGCCCTGCTCTGCTGAGACTTGGGGTCTGGCCTTCCAGATTCATTAACCAGTACAGCCCACAGAAGAGGGAAGTCTGAGATGGGTTTACCTACCGTGACCCTAGTGAACTCTACTGATTGCCATGCCTAGCTAGCTTCAGTTTTGTGCATCTCTTGTTGTATTTGCCATGTCACAGAACTGAACTTCTCCCTTGTATTCGGTTTGCCTTTGTAGGACTGAAGTCATCTTGGAAAGATTAGCATGACCTTGACAATTAGTCTCCCTCTTTCCAAGAACTTCTGCCCAGAAGCAGCAGACCAGCAGTCCTTCTCCCGCCAGTCTCTGCTGCAGCCGTAAAGTGGACAGAGCCTGGGCCCGAGGCACGGCCACCCTTGTGACTGTGTATCATTTCTGCCTGGAGACTTGTGCTGCCAAGTTCCACTTGACAGATCTCCTTGTGTCTCATTGTTGGCAGGATCAAATCTCTGTTCTCCATACTCCTCCTGGCCACTGTAATTTGAGTTGTTGACTCTCATTACCGAATTAATCCTTCATTAGGTCATTTGTTCTAGCCTAGCCCAGGCTTACTTCCTGTCCCCAGTGTTCCCTTGAAATCCGGCACACCAGCTGAGGCATGACATATCCTACCTTCAGTCACCTCTATTGCAGGAAGTGGAGTTTGTCTAGACATCCTGGGTTGAGCAGGATATCCTCCAGTAACTACTGTTCAGGTCAAATTCAGGTGAGGCTAAACCAGAGTAAAATATTACCAGCCGGTTTCAGAGAGGAGGGGGCTGCCCGGTGTCTCTTGCAAAGACTGTGCATTTATGGTTATGAGGTGCTTTCTTGTTCTCCTAAGGAAGCCGCCTAATTGATCATAGGTAATTGATCATATGGCCTTGGCATTAGATTCACTCAAAAATATCCTGTCAGTAAGCTCTGGGAAAAGGGATCTGCTGACAGCCTTTGTCAGTATTTTTGTATGTATTACTGTGGAGCAGATTACCTCGTTAGAATTGGCTCTGGGACCCAGTCTGGAGAGAGACCTAGTTCTTGCTTATATAGGTACCACTTCTTGCCCACTGCCATTTGAAGTTTCATCCAGCCACCTCTCACCTTCAATGTACCCCAATCTAGTGGTATTGTGTAGACTCCAAGAATCCATGTAAATTTCAAGTGTCACTAGATTCTGTGTATCTATATATCTATCTTTATCTCTGTATTTCTAAATATCTCTATATTTCTGCATCTCTGTATCTATATACAGTCATTTTAGAGGATTACTGAGCCCAGTAGTTTTTGGTGATTTTCAACTTTTTTTGAGCTCAGCTGTCATGCACAGATGACAGTCTAAAAGCACAACTGTCATGCAGAGATCCCTCAAATCAATTGCACCAGAAAGAAATTCTCATGCATGCTTGCATGCTGAGTCACTCAGTCATATCCAACTCTTTGCCACCCTATCCACTGTAGCCCACCAGGCTTCTCTGTCCATGGAATTCTCCAGGCAAGAACACTGGAGTGGGTTGCCATTTCCTCCTCCAGGGAATCTTCCCAACCCAGGGATTGAACCCATGTCTCCTGTGTCTCCTTCATTGGCAGGCAGGTTCTTTACCTCTGAAGCCACTGGGGAAGTCCTTCTTCTACATGATATGGAAGCAAAGAGTCTTCTGTGTTCCCTGCCTGTGATTTCTCACATGCATGATGATACACGCCACATGTCTCGCCTGGTGGGAAGGGAGCCCTGCAGGGAAACTGGCATTACCACAAGGTTCCTTTACCTGGGGTCCCCCCATCTTCCCTCTTAACCCCCAAACCCTTCTCCTCCCACAGGAAGCAACCAGCATTTTTCAGCTTTCATTGGGTGTGGCTATTATTCTGCTTTCCCTGGGATAAATTATTTTCAATTCCTCAATTCATTTAATAATATAAGAAACTAAAAACTTATCTAAGCAACTGGAGGTCACCTATCTTTGCTCTGAGTTCTGGTTTTCGCAGTATTTTTAAATATTAAAGTTGACAGTCAAGGGTAACCCAAGTAGTAGTTATGATTCTCTCTGAGAAAGTTAAGTTTATGAGAGTGTTTAACAAGTACATTTCAATAGTTACTTGCTTGAATAGAATGCGTCTGTCTGTCTGTCCGTCTCTATCAGTCGTCTGTCTACCTATCTAGCTACCATCTCTTTTTTTCGTTTACACACAGGGGTGCGTGTTCCTGTGGTAAGTTCCCTGTCAGTGTTCTCTAACACAGCGGGTATGGTGGACATTGTTTTTCTGGAAGCTCAGGAGGGTAAGTCAGGGGCTCTGCCTTCCGGGAGCACGTGATCACTATGAGGTGAGAGCATCTCTAGAAATCTCAGAGCTGGAAGGTGATGTTCGACATTGTGTTCATTCCCTAGGGCTTTAAACAACAAAAATGTACTGTCTCGTAATTCTAGAGACCAGGAGTCTGAAATCAAGGTTTTGGCAAACTCACACTGCCTCTGACGTCCCCAGGGGAGAACCTGTACTTGCTTCCTGCAGCTTCGGGTATCTGTCCACATCCCCTGACTTGTGACTGCCTTTATTCTCTGCCCAGGAGTCAGATTGTCTCCTCTCTTCCAGTCTACGTGTCTCCTCCTCTGTGTGTCCCTCTTATAAGGATACGTGTGATTGCATTCAGGGCTCACTCAGAAACTCCAAGACAAGCTCCTCCTTTCAAGAGCCTTAGCTTTACCACACCTTTACCATATTAGGCCATATTCACAGATTTGGGGGATTAGGATGTGGGCAGACATATCTTTTGGGAGACTGTCATTTGGCTCACAACAGAAGTCATCAGTGAAGAGCATTCTACTTTATGACTCCCCACTGGTGATCATCCAACTGTGTAGTTTGTACAGTTTGAGAAATTAACACTTGTAATGCACTTCATTCCATTTTGGGAGAGCAGGGAGAGGCAGAACCTCCTTTTAACTGAGCCAGAAATCCAATTCCTCCTCACTGTGCTTGCTGGCCTTCCTAATCATTCTGAGAGTTATGATGAGAATACCTCTGATCTTTCTTCCATAAGAAAATCTTTAAAGTTCAGTGGCTTAAAGTTAAGTCAACCTAGTTCTTTGTACCCCTTCTAAATTTTCATGTTCATCCCTAACCTTTTCATTTATACTCGATGAGTAGCATCCACATGTCTTTAATTTTTACCAACTTCTGATTCTTTTTGTTCTGTGACTTCCATCTTCACCAGATTCACAGAAATCACTTGGCCAAAAATGACCTGTCCCCTGTTAGTCACAAAACAAGAGGCCCTTTTTTGGGCATCTGCTTTAATCTCTTAGCAACACCTTCAACCTCCCTTAATTTTCAAAGCGTTGCACTTCCCTGATTCTCTTCCCCTCTGGTTCCTCTTTATCCTCCAAGTCTTCCTGCCTTGACTCCTGAGCAGCATGAGGTTCTCAAAGACTTTCTCCTCGGTTGGCTGGCCTGCCAACCCTTTCCTGCTCCCCTTTCCTTTTGTGACTCCATTTATTGTCAAGATTTCCAGTACTCTTCAATGTGGATCATCCATATCATCTCCAAGCCCAGTGTGGCTCCTGGAAGGGGCATTTCCATGAGCCTGTTGGACAGTGACCTTCATCTCTTCCCTCCTCACCACACTCCTTTGAGGTTTCCCCTTTCTGTGCATAGCATCAGCATCCCTTGGCTCCAAATTTTCTGAGTAATCTTGATTTACTCTATTCCTTCACTTATATACCAAATTGTAATATTTCAACCAAATAATAGCTCAGCCTCTTGGCTTCTTTCCTTTCCTACTATCTACCTACTTAATTCATGGCTTTTCCAACTTTTATGTGCATTCAGATCACGTGGGAATCTTGTGAAAAGGCAGACTCTGATTCAGGAAGTCTGGCGTGAGGGCCAAGAGTCTGCTTTTCTAACAACCCCAGGTAATGCAGGTGCAATCAGACCTTTATAACTTTCTGTTAGAGTCTCTGGGTTTTCCAGGTGATTTTATTGACTGTAACAGTCTTCAAATACACTTTAGAGATTACTTTCATTGAAGACCAAATCTGATCATTTTTATCCTATCCTCAGAAAACTTCCCTAATATCCTTTATGCTGTCTATGGAATAGCAATGAAATCAGCATCCAGCTAGCATTCCATATGGTCCACTGTTTGGATTTACATTAAATTCAGTCTCAAGTCTCAAGGTTACCTTGACTTTACCCACACTACTTGCTATTGTGAATACCCTCTGCCATTTTCATGACTTTCTTATGTTCTCATGCTACTTGGAATGCCCTTTCTTCCACATCCTCATGGGTCCATATTTTAGCAGTTTGTCAAGGACCAAGTGCCAGAAGTGACACTTTTCACTATGAATTCATCTTTTAGTACTTTTATCAGATTCTCAGTGTTACCACTGATCACATTCACTTATTTGTGTGTGATAGCTTACAGTGTGTTGGATTCGTGATCTCCCAAGAAGAGTTAGCCTTGGAACCAGAGATCAGACTTGATCACCCAAGAGCTTTTGTGTAGCAGAGTTTTATTAAAGTGAAATAGGGACAGAGAAAGCTTCTGACACAGACTTCAGAAGAGGGATGGAGAGTGACCTTCATTAGTCTTTAGCAAGGGAATTATATACTTTTTAAATTAGTTATTACAATGAATCAAAAGAATGTCTCAAGTTTGTAAAGATATTACTAGACTCACTCCCATAATATACATTCTAAAATAACAGGATTAGTCAGGAGGTTTTCAAGGAGAAACTGTCCTCAAGCAGGATACATTGTTGTTATATAATCCTTAGTACAGAGTTAGAACTGAGTTGTTTGTTGTGTAATAATCAGTTCAGGGCTTAAAGAAAAAAGTTTTATGTGACTAAGACTAAGGAATATAGAGAGAGGGGGAAAAAAAAAAAGGCATTTGTCCTTTCCTCCTCCTTGAGAATTCCAGACCCCTATCTCCTCCTGAAGAACCCCAGACCCCTCTCCCCTCCTTGGGGACCCCGGACTTCTCATCAACCTGCCTAGAAATTGACTCTCATGTGTGTGTATAAGTTGTTTCAAAGACTAGAGTGTGAAGTGCTTGAATGATGCCATGTTTCATTTGTCTCTGATTATCCTAAAGTACTTATTACAGAGTAACCCTCATAAATGCTCAATGTATGTATCAATATGCAAAATATCATTGTTTTGCTGTTTTTCTTATTATAAAAGTAACATGGGTTACACCAAATTCAAACATTAAAGAAACATATTATGTGAAAACTAAAAGTTCATCATGATCCAGTGCCCCCAAAGTAACATTTGATGCATTCAGTTCAGTGAGTTCAGTCACTGAGTCCTGTCCTATTCTTTGTGACCCCATGGACTGCAGCACACCAGGCTTCCCTGTCCATCACCAACTCTCAGAGCTTACTCAAACTCATGTCCAATGAGTTAGTGATGCCGTCCAACCATCTCATCCTCTGTCATCCCCTTTTCCTCCTGCCTTTAATCTTTCCCAGCATCAGGGTATTTTCCAATAAGTCAGTTCTTCACATCAGGTGGCCAAAGTATTGGAGCTTCAGCTTCAGCATCAGTCCTTCTAGTGAATATTCGGAACTGATTTCCTTTAGGATTGACTGGTTTGATCTTCTTGCTATCCAAGGGACTCTCAGCATAATCCTCTTATATTTTTCTGTACACATCGTAACATTTACTTTATGCAAAACTGGGATAATGATACACTTTTGTGAGCTGACTTTCAGTATAAATCTACCTTCTTAATTTTTAATCTGCAGTGTGTTCTAAAAGATTGATTGATTTCATTGCATAAAAATCCATCCTCTTAAAGTGGCCCAGCAATATAGAAAAATGTTTGCTTTGAATTTCTGATTAGTTAAGCATGTCTGTATTCAGCACTTTCTCTGCCCCTAGAATTGTAGTAGACACTTTGGATTTGTAAGAGTAACAGAAATCCTGCCCCAGAAGACACACGTGATGCCTCTGCCTTCAGGCTAATGTCAAACAGTGGGCTGATGGAGGCATTTGTGGTGGTGGTTTAGTCGCTGAGTTGTGTCCAACTCTTGCGACCCCATGGACTGTAGCCCACCAGGCTCCTCTGTCAATGGGATTTCCAAGGCAAGAGTACTAGAGTGGGTTGCCATTTTCTTCTCCAGGGGCTCTTCTTGATCTAGGGATGGAACCCCCATCTCTTGCATTGGTAAGCAGGATGTTTATTGCTGAGCCACCAGGAAAGCCCAGTGGAGGTACAGGGGTCACTCATTTTTGCTGCTAGATTAAAATCCTCATGTTTGAAGACATGCATTCTCAGATTTTATATTGAATTTTAAGCTTTTATATTGAATTTTAGGCTTTTGCATTATTTAGATACATAAAGAACAGGTGTCTAATTTTGAATTCTGGAGACATTTTTATTGGTCTAATGCACACGTGTGTATGTGTCTTTGTTTCATAAGTGAATGTAAGTTTGGAATGAAAAACATAGAAAACTGTTAAAGATTTAACAAAATCTTGTATATTTAATAAAACCACCACCTAGGGAGAATTAGACTGAACACCAACCGGGAGAATTATGGAGAAAAAGTATATGGTCTATGTCTTAGAATGCCAATAAGTAAAGACACAGTGTAATACATCTATTGAAAAAGAAATTTCTTTAGAAGTTTTCATCGATATTCCCCTAAGAATTATGGAGAGAGAAATCTTAATGATGATGAATGTTATTGCTACCCTATTTGTCACTTAAAAAAGTCAGTTTGTGGTAGAATTCTGGAAGGTGATTTCCCTGAATAGTGGGAAGGCAGGTGTATGTTCAGGAAATCTAGAGTTGTCAACAGAGCTGGTTGTGATTTATGAAGACATACTTAAAAGCCAAGTGCCAGACAGTAAGGGGAGAAAACTCTGAACCTGTGTGAGATTCCTGCAGTCTGAATCAATGAAATTACATAAAGAAGATTTCTACACCTTATCAAGTGATTTACCCAAGGCCACAAAATTAATATGCTTGGATCTTTTGACTCTGTGTCTGGTTTTCTCTATCCTTTCATGTTAAGTCTCTTCCCAGGAATCAACTCACCTCTTCTCACTTGACAGCCCCTCTCTGTGATTTCAGCTGTACTTAGATCTTCAAGTGTCAGTAGATGAATTCTGTAGAACAAAACTCTTCCCTTGGGTGCTAGGTTTCCATGCCGGCATCCTGCTGGACATTTCCATAAAGAATATCAATCAGGTACCTGTAATGTTCCATTTGGACTTTGGAATCCATCATTTTTCTCCAAAATAGACCATTCCTCCTCTTTTTCCTAACTTAATCCATTGCATCACAGTCATCCTAGCGTGGAGTTCCTAGTGGCTCAGTGGGGAAAAAAAAAAGTCCACCTGCCAATGCAGGAGACTCAGGAGATATGCCTTTGGTCCCTGGGTCAGAAAGATTCCCTGGAAGAGGAAATATCCACCCACTCCAGTATTCTTGCCTGGGAAAATCCCACGGACAGAGGAGCCTGCTAGGCTACAGTCCATGGGGTCCCAAAGAGTTGGATGCGACTGAGCATGCACGCATCCTAGGAGCTCAAACTTGAACCATTTTGATTCTTTATTTCCTTTTACACTCCCTAAATCTTAATGGATTATTCCCATCAGGTCCTTCCTTCCTGCACCCACTTGCACTTCTTTGATATCGCTCTCTCCCACCACCCCCTTGCCCTGTCCCAGTGGCCTCTGACTTGTCTTTTTACTTTGTTTGCTTTTATCTATTCTACAGGGAGATCAAAGTCATTTATAGCTGGACTCTCTGTAACTTTCTATCCTGTCTTCCTTCCACCCTCTGCTGTGACTCTGTAGCCACACCAGCCTGCTTGAGGATCCTGGAATATGCCCATTTTCCTGCCTCTAGGTTTCCATGGAGACCTTCCATCCTTCTTAAAATGCGCTAGTCTAGGTTTGGCTGTAGTGGTCCTGTAGATATGAGGAGGCCTGCCTGCCTCCTCCAAGACAATTCATCTTTTCATTCCCTCTGCACCTTGAGTGTATTACTTTCCTGTATATTATAACATTTGCCATACTTGTTTGTACTAGAGTAAATTATGCAAATATCAGAATTTTCCTTTAGATTTTGAGCTTCTCTTCAGGAGTCACCCATTATTTATTTCTCTGTCCCCCAGGACTTACACGTTGTAAAACGGGGATGAACAGCTTACCAAATTGAGTGATGGTTTAGATCTCTGTCAGGGCAGAGATGCCTATGTTGTGTTTTATTCATGATATATTCCAAAGGCCTAAAACAGTGCTTGGCAATACTGTTCTTGTATGTGTTGTGAGTTCCTTCCTTTGGGTTGTGGGGGAAGAGAGAAATCTGAGGTTTAGAAGTTTTCAGTGTATTTTGATAATGACAGATTAGTTTACATGTTAATAAACAATAAGAAGGTCTTGATGAATATGCTACAGAATGTAATAGAATTATCCCAAGTCCGACTCAAGAGTTTCACTTGCTTGAAGGGTTATCTGCAAGGATACGATGGTTACACTGGTGACCCTAACATTTTGAGAGGCATGGTCCTTTCAGGTAACATTTAACAAATTAAGACTGTCTAGTTCTAGTTCACTGTCTAGTTCTAGTGGCCAGGACTTTTGAAGGAGTCATTTTTAGTTGATCGCTGGCTGCTATAGGTAGCCAGGTCTCCTGAGGGCTTTTTGTAATCACTGGAAAGATTTCCATAACAGGGACTTATGGTGATATTTCTACCATTGTGGTCCAGGATCATTTGACCAAAATCACCTGGTTTAGTTGTTAAACTGTAGTCTTGGGGATTGAAACCAGATCAGCTGAATCAAAATGGAGGTAGGGTCTGTCCATCTGCATTTTAAATAAATAACCTTGAATGATACTTCTGCCTGCTAAATATTAAAATCTACTAATTGGAGAGAGAGAGTGACAGAATATTTTGATTGAAAGATTGAATGAGATAGAGAAACACTTTGTATTTTTTTTAAAAGTACATTAATAGCGTGGATTGGCAAGGGGTACATTGTCTTAGGCTGTTCTCTGTTAAGATGAGCCATTCAATTTAGGATGTTTCTTAGACTTTGAGGAAGGGTGGAGTGTTCTTTTCCATTGGAATTTAAATACAATTGAGGAAGGACTAAGATCTCAGGTGTAGAATTAAGGTGAAACTAAGGGCTTCCCAGATGGCACAGTGGTGGTGGAGAATCTGCCTGCCAATGCAGGAGACACAGGAGACCCTGGTTTGATCCCTGGGTCAGGAAGATCCCATGGAGCAAAAATGGCAACCCACTCCAGTATTCTTGCCTGGAGAATCCTATGGACAAAGGAGGCTGGCAGACTACAGTCCATGGGGTCCCAGAGACAGATGCAGCTGAGCGCACATTTCCATCAAATGTACTCCTCTGTAGCTAAATTTATAGCTTTTTTTTTTTTTTTTTTTAATATGGATAACTGTTTACAGGGTGGTATAAAAGCAGAAATTATCTCAAATACATCTAGTCCTCAACAGTTTTTCTTTGTTTTTAGTGTTATATCATGAAGCTATATCAGAAGCTGACCCCATTTTTGCCTGTGTGTAGTGCTATATTTAGGAATTAACTTTCTGAGCAAGTACGTCACATATATCATTGATACAAACAATAGGATGTCAAGAAAGGGAGGACAAAATAGCCTAAAACTGCTGCATATGTGCATAGTAGTTTAATTATTATGAATGTTCTTAGAAATGGACATAGATTAGTTTTGTTCATCAATTAAAGGGAATTTTACAATAGAATTCCAAACATGGGAACATTTTAAAAAGCATATACAATAGCACTTAATACTTTTACCTAAATTTAAGTTATATTAATTTTAGAGAGTTAAACAAAATTATCAGTCTCCCTATCCCTTAGAACTTTAGAGGTTCCTCTGCTAGGTGATCCAACAGTCTGGTCTATTTTCAGCTTTGAAAATAATATAATTTACATTCAATTTGTGTAAAAGTATTAGGTTGGTGAAAAAATAACTTCAGTTTTGTATTGTTGAAATTTGCTCTTTGATATGGAATGCATTCTTAAATAAACGTGATTATGTTATAAAAAATTTACTAAGTTGCTGAATTGTTTCAGTTACTGATGTAGATGCTAGAGATAATTAGATGAATAGTCATTTGGTTTCATGGAACTTATATCTTTGTGAATTCAGTTCAGTTCAGTCGCTCAGTCGTGTCCGACTCTTTGCGACCCCATGAATCACAGTACAACAGGCCTCCCTGTCCATCACAAACTCCCGGAGTTTACTCAAACTCATGTCCGTTGAGTCGGTGATGCCATCCAGCCATCTCATCCTCTGTCGTCCCCTTCTCCTCCTGCCCCCAATCCCTCCCAGCATCAGGGTCTTTTCCAGTGAGTCAACTCTTCGCATGAGGTGGCCAAAGTACTGGGGTTTCAGCTTCAGCATCAGTCCTTATTAAGCATCCGTAAAACATAGTGTAGTGTTCCTAGGGATTTCTAAACAAGCCTGTTCCTACTTAGTGTCTAGAAGAGAGGAGAGGGGAGTAAGAGAATTGTGTAACCAGTTAGATGTGTTATCTTCCTAGACTTGGCTTTCCCCTCATGGGGAAACATGGGACTTAAATTACATTTTTCTCAGCAAAATGTTGACACTTTCCTGGAAAAAGTAGAGTGCCAATACTCATTTTTGCCACTAGATGGCAGACATCTGCACTTGTGTGTCCAATGAGTGAGTCAAGTTTTGAAAAATTAAAATGAGGTTCAAAATGATTCATTTGATATGAAAAATAATTATAGTCTCACATGAATGAAAGGTAGTGGTGACTGTTATGCTACATGGATACAATACTTTATGACCATTTTTAAACTCCCTAGCATCTACTTTTCAGTGTGGCTACCCACACTGTTTCTTTTCAAATGCAGGACAACCCATTTTTTAAACCCTTTTTGAAAGTCACATATGTTACTGAAGTTATGATATAACAGACTTTTTAATATACTTTTACCAGTGTTCTTTTTGTACAAAAAAGTTAAAATAGTCTTTGAAACTGAGGCATAGATGAACACACTTGGTGGATCTAGGGGAGTATGTTACTTTTACAGATGTAACATGAGAAACCAGTGTTTCATTTTCTTGTGAGAGAAGAAACAAAGATACTAGATACTCTGCCTGCCTACTTCATTTGATCTACCATTGGTTACAAGAGTCCAAAGAAAATAAAATGAGAACAGAGGTTATATCTGGCAAATCACACTTAAAAACCAAGACTAGCATCACTGTTACAGAACTGAAAGCTGGTCCAAATCCTGCTGATTAACAGGCTACTTGTATCCCCCTTTTAGCAAGGAGATCACTAACCAAAGCATGAATCAAAGCATGTCTTTTGGAAGACTAAAGTTGCCATGTAATGTGTTTTTGAAGTCCAAACCAGACTAAGCTATAAAAAAATAGTGCCTACTGACTCTTTAAATTTCTGAAAAACCCATACCAACTGTGTTCATTTCTGACTGAGTCATGTCCGACATTTTGCAACCTCGTGGACTGTTCCATGCCAGGCTCCTCTGTCCTCCACCATTTCCTGGAGTTTCCTCAGGGCTCATTGACCATTGACTCGGTGATACCAACTGAAGATACTGTCTTTGACTTTCAAAGACAGCATTGTTTTGAGGAAGCTAGGTTCAGAAGGGGTTATACAAATTTGCAGCCAAGTCTTGAACCCTAGATATGTGTTTATAGTCTACAAAGATTTTCGCTTATGAAACAGAATTTTCTGAGCCAAGTTGTTCTTGGGATTCAAAGGGTGGAGAAGCCAGATCTTTTTGGAGGGATACCAGGAACTTGGTTTAAAGGATTTCGCTTAAGAGATCTTACTTTAAAGGACCAGTAAAGTTTAAATAGATAGAGATGTAAGGTAAGCTATTTAGGCAAAACTTACATGTGAAAACCCCCTGCTGTGTTTTGGTCTATACCATGAGCTCTCCATCTCAGAGTCTTTGCACTTACTGTTCTATTTGGAACATTCTTTATCCAGAAATCTATACGGCTTGCTTCTGCGCTTAAGATCTCTCCCCAAATGTCACCTTATCAGGTCAGCATTTTGTGATCACGTCCCATGAAACAGCATGCACCCCTTCTATCAATCATCATCTCCCTAATCTGTTGTCCTCCTGGAGATTTATTACCACTAATAAAATACACATTTTGTTTTTTGTTTATTGTCTGTTTATACTCTCTACAGCATGACCTCTCTGAGACAGAGGAATTAACCTTTTATTTTAATTGTTAAATGTCTAGTTCCTCTAACACTGCCTGACCCACAGTAGGCTTCTATCAAACACTAACTGAATAAAGGAAAATGCAGTGCCAGTTTTTATTACTGCTGAAAGGAAAACGGACAAACCTAACCCATGTTGTCCTTTGAACCAGGGCCTTTTCTTTTGAACACTCATGTTGAAATAATCACTGATAGCATCATTTATAGTGAATTACAGGTGACAGATAATAAACTAGCACATTCAGTCAAATTGAATAGGTCTGGCTTTCTTTTCAATAATTATGTTTTACCCTGTTTTTCTTTTCTTTTTTTTTTTTTTTTAAATTTATTTTTTTCCATTTATTTTTATTAGTTGGAGGCTAATTACTTTACAATATTGTAGTGGTTTTTGTCCTACATTGATTATACAATTAGATAAGAGGGAAGCAACTTGTTACCTTCTCATTCTTTTCAATCCTATCTTCGTAAATGCCCACTTACTTAATTATGAACATATGTTTTTAAAAAGGGAGTAAAGAAATTCTTGGGGTTGTAAAATGGAAGACAAAGACAGAGGAGGGATTATCTGAATTTGGGATTCTATATCCTACTTTGGGAAATCAACAGTTGAGAGCCTGCTGTGTGCCACTATGCAGAATATGATCCACAGCCAAAGGGATGTTGGTCCAGGATGCTCTGGGTATGTCACGATATACTTGGTTTTCTGTTACTTTGCTAATGTAATTTAGAGTGCTGCAGTTAGACTGAGTCTGTTTAAACAGTGTCCTCTTAGGGGCTTCCCCGGTGGCTCAGGGGTAAAGAATCTGCCAGCACTGCAGAAGCCACAGGAAATGAGGGTTCCATCTTTGGGTTGGGAAGGCCCCCTGGAGGAGGGCATGGCAACCCACTCCAGCATTCTTGCCTGGAGGATCCCATGGATGGAGGAGCCCGGCAGGCTTCAGCCTACAGGGTGGCAAAGAATTGGACATGCCTGAAATGACTTAGCACACACACAACCTATTCTGTTAGATTTTTTCACAACAAATTCTAGGCTTGAAATATTGCTAAACACACTTGAAGGTAATGTTTTCTGTCTTTCCATCCGTCACACATTTATTGAGCACTGCTAATGCCAAGATGCTGTTCCATGCTGGAGATAGAGTGATGCAGAAAGAAGACAGTGTCTTGTCCTCATGGAGTTTGAGATTTGAGTGGATCAACTAATTTCTCTTTCTGTTGAGAAGTAGCTTTAAAAAGTAATATAGTAATATTACTTAATATATTAACATAGTGTAACAGACCATCTGGTTTAAAGAATGCTGATGTGGACATAATCATGAGAAGATCAACATCCCTAGTGCTGTAATTTGTGTTCCGATAGTGGTTGGATAGAAGACACTTGCTGGAGACATGATTTCTCTGGAACCTGAAAAAAGTGACAGTGTTAGCTGCTCAGTCGTGTCTGACTCTCTGCATCACCAAATCACACACACACACCTAAGTTTAGGAACTATCTTGACTTCAGTTGGGCCTGAGTTTTTCCCATCTCAGATCTTGAAATCATATGTGTATGTGAAAACCTTTGGCAGTCTGGGCTCTGAATCAGAAAACAATATTTGTGCCAGTGTGACTTCAAAGCAGATATTTGAAAAGTTCAGAAGATATCTTACTGGGATCACATGGAAGTTAGTGGTCTAGTGGAATTTGGGATAATCATGAGCTTGACTCATTGATCTCTAAAAAGATGATGATGTCCTTGGAGTTGATATCAGGGAGTTCACTGAAAAGAGAATGTCTTTTGTTTAAAATCAGTGATTTAGATAATAGGGCAGTTTTGATTTGAGGGTGTCTACTTGTTCTTTTCTAACTTTTAAAGAACCTTCTGGTATATGGTATTAGGTGTCTGATATTATCCTTAAAAATGGTTTTCCGTCACAAAATGCCCTCATGCTCCCAAAGTTTCTAAGGCCCTTCTCGGTTTTTACCAATTTACATTCTAAATTTTTCCAACCATTATTTATTCTTTTACCTTTTATTTTAATCCAGTGTTTCTCAATTGGATTTTCCTCATTAATGCTACCCTTAGGAGCCTTTTAGACATTTTTTTTCCCTAATAATCTCTCTACCCCATGAATTTTTTTTTAAATGGGGAGAGAACAACTTTTTTGGACTCCTTTTGGAAAAAGGAGGACTCGTTTTTTCAATTAATTAATTTTTAAAAAAATCATTTGACCATGCTGTGAGGCATATGGGATCCTAGTTCCCTGACCGGGGATGGAATCCATGCCCCTTACACTGGAAGCATGGTGTCTTAACCACTGGACCTCCAGGGAAGTCCAACCCCATGAAGTTTTAATACCATATATTTATAGCATATTTGTTTATAAAATATGACCATTTAGAGAGTCAGAAACTATTGCAGTCTCTAAGACTTTCTGCCCTCTAAGAATTTTCACCCCATTTGGGGTAATGTCACTGCCGTGGAATGCATACTTTAATCATTTATGTCAGGATGATATGAAGGCAGGAGTGACTCCATCCACCTCGCACTCACAGTTCCCCAGTCCCCTTGCTTGGCCCTCTTCCTAGAAGTTCTGCAGTGTTGACGCGATTTGCTCATTAAGCCTGCAACATCCCTCTTCACCCACTTCCTCCATCGCCACCTCTTTCTTGAATCCTCTGGTCCTTTAGGACTGGTACCTGAGTGGGCTCACCTTCAGTCCCTTAAGAAGGATTTCCATTGAAATGTCTGTAGGGTTGCCTTAATACTTGGTTTCTGAGCAGTAGAAAAGATCAGTATACTTTTTTTCTTAGGCAAAATGAGAAACTCTTAAGAATGATTCCCTTGATCTTCCTGCTGCTTCCTGCTTTTTTCAGCTCCTTTGGCTCAGGGGGTCCTAAACCGGCTCTGTTCTGCCTGGCAAATCTGCCTGTTCTCAGCACCCAAGGGCAATTGAGTTAAAGGCCTGCCCAGATACGTCCATTCTGTTGGGTTTTTAATATGACTTATACAGTACTTGGGGGCTTCCCAGGTGGGGCGCTAGTGGTAAAGAATCTGTCTGCCAACATAGGAGATGTGGGTTTGATCCCTGTGTCAGGAAGATCCCCTGGAGTAGGAAATGGCAACCCACTCCAGTATTCGTGCCTGGGAAATCCCATGGACAGAGGAGCCCGGTGGATTACAGTCTGTGGGGTCGCAGAGAGTCCAGACACAACTGAGTGACCGGACACTAACAACAACATCCCCGGCATTTAGAAAGTCACATAGTTCCCAAGGCTATGATAAAATGATAGCATCCTCAGGTGCCCACCACTCCCAGATCCCCACTCATGAGAGGCAACCATTTTTATCTCTTTAGACTCTTTTTTTGTTTCTGTTACTTACTTTATATATTTCTAAATAACAGTCTCTGACAGCTATGTCTTGCTTTTTGACTTGCTTCAAGGATTTACTTCTTACTACAGAAAATGAAGTTGTAGCCCTGTTGTAAATCTCTCTTCTTTTACTTCCAAGAGAACCATTAAAATTTTTGTCAAATCAATATTCATTGTAAGCAAGTTATTTTAAACATTTTTTTTTTTGATGTGGACCATTTAAAAAGTGTTTATTATATATGTTACAATATTGCTTCTGTTTTATGTTTTGATTTTTTGGCCACAAAGCATGTGGGATCTTAGTTCCCCAACCAGGGGTCAAATTTGCACCTCCTGCATTGGGAAGTGAAGTCTTAACCACAGGCCCACCAGGAAGGTCCCAATAAGCATGTTTTGACTGTATGTTTTACTCAACATAGAACCATTTACAGAACTACATCTTCTTTTTATATTACTTTTTGGCTTTGTTAGAATTAATACTGTCTCATAGTCTCCCTTTCTTCCCTGCCTCTCCCTCCCTCCCTTCCTGTCTTTCATCTCTTCTGGAGTCTTCGGGCCTTTTGCTTCAGTTAGGACTGGATGCTCTCTGGACCTTCCAGATAGCTTTCCTCTAGCACTTTTCCCTCAGTATACCCATCCCCAGACTGTCTCTTTTCTTCAAAGATCTTCAGTCTTATTTTCTGCAGAGTGAGAGTGATAATGACTATCCCGGCTCTTGCTAGTTCTCAGGAACATTAAATGAGCATATCTGTAAATAGCAGTGGAACCAGCACACAGTACACACCCTCAGAATCTTAAATAGCAACTTATTGCTACTGTGTATACTGATTTTATGGTTATTTTTCCATTATTACCTTCCCTGTCTCAGTGGAACATTTCTGTGGGACAATATGAGTAGAACAGGAGCTCACTGTAAGAGCCCTGCAGACTGGTATTGTCATCAGGCAAGCATGCTGAGTCAACAGAGGATGAGATGGTTGGATGGCATCACCGACTCTCTGGACACGAGTTTGAGCAAACTCCTGGAGACAGCGAAGCCTGGTGTGCTGCAGTCCATAGTGTTGCAGAGAGTTGGACACGACTGAACCACAGCAAACACATGCTCAGTTGCTCCTTCATGTCCAAATCTTTGCAACCTGTTGGACTGTAGCCTGCCAGGCTCCTCTGTTTGTGAGATTTTTTTTTTTTTTTCAGGCAAGAATAATGGAGTGGGGTGCCATTTTCTCCTCCAGGAGATCTTCCCAATCCAGGGATCAAACCCACATCCCTTGTGTCTCCTGCATTGGCAGGTGGATTCTTTACAACTGGACCACCTGAGATGCCCATGATGCCATCATACTTATTAGAATTACTGTTAATGGTCAACATGCTGTGGACTTCTCTCAAGGGTCAGTCAGAGCAGATATCACCTGAAGGAGAGAGGGATAGTTCTTTTAGTGTGACTGGGGGTGGTTGGTTCCCCCTTGATGCTACACTCTGACCCTAACAAGACAAGACCATTATCTCTGAATGTGGGAACTGAACTCTAATCTTAATTTAAGATGTGTACTGACGTCTTTTAGGAATGTTTTACATTTTATGAACTTCAATCAGCTACAATATTATTTGAATAAAACTGTGAGGCATGAAAGAGTGAGTGTCTGTGTTGGAATAGAGAACTCTCTTGTCCAGGATATATAGCTAGTTAGTTAAATGGAAAGGCTCAAAATCAAGTATTAATGTATTTAGATGTTACTTTGCTGTTAGTGTGGCTTTGGGATGTTGAGGGTACACATACACACGTATAAACATATTTTTAAAACTAAAGAACCAAATGCCAATTTGTTTTGCATTGTTGTTATCTCCTTTACCAATGTTTGTTTGGGTGGTTTTAAATCCTGTTGATGATGCCAGAATGATATAAACCTGAGGGGTAGGTGTTTATTGAAAAAGACGGGGTGTTTGACAAAAAGAATTTGAATTTTAGACTCTCCTAAGTGCTTGTCACTAGCAGAGATGCCGCAGTAGTTTTACGAGCAGTCCCCATGTTGCCACTGGAAGAGGTGGTGTCTGTCACTGAACACCTAAATGTGTCCGAATCCCGGGGCTTAGGCACAACTCATCTCTGCTGTGCTGTCTCAACTGCGCCTTTGCTGGCTTTCTATTCACAGTTGATTTTGTATTGAGCCACATGCTTTGATGACAGTTAAATTCTTGTCCTTGACATCATGAGAATACCTCTGTAGTGAATCACACAAGTGGCTTACCTTGTTTAAAAGAGGTTAATCCCTCCCTCACTTGGACTTCCATGAACATAAGCAATTTGAATATTCATTTAGGTGTCATCTACCTAAGGCAGGTGTTTACAGCCCTTTGGTGTTACTTGGAACAAACCATGTTCCATCCTGTTCCATCAGCCCGTGCTGTGTGGCTTACACAGACACCAGCCTCTATGTTTGCTTTGCAGCACGTGGTGAAAAATTTGGAACAGAGCAGAGTAGTTGAGATCACATAACAGGCATTTTGAGAAGATGGACTAGCACAGACGGTGTGCCTAATTTCATCTATTTCCTTAAAGTCTGTCCAGCTGAGATTAAAGAGGATTAATTGGATTGATTGAATGTATAGAGTATAAGTTGAAAGTGTGTTTTATTTCATTAATATGATCAATTTCTTTGGAGCTCCTGCCCTTGATGAACAATGGCTCTTAGGGTAAATACAGGTAGGTTGTAGGAAACCGCAGTTTGAGCCTTTCTGGAGGATGATTCACTGGCCATATAAATATTAATATCTACAAAATATTGTGTACTTACTTAGTGTTGGAACAGCGCTAAATACTTCGTTTGTAAATGCATCACTTAATTCTTGAAATGATATACAAGGTGGGTACCATCTCTGTTTATTAGATGGATATAAGCCACAAATAGGTTAAATGACTTGTCCAAATCAGACAAACGAGTGTTTGACTCTGGTTCTGGTTAAAGATGTTTGCAATCTCTGAACTAAAAAAAAAAAAATGGATTTTATAGTCTGATCAGAGAAAAATTATCTTTTTATAGAAGATACTTTTTATATCCCTTTCTATGTGTCATAGTAACAGCTTGTTAAATTAAAAAGAAAATTAAGGAAAGAATAAAAATATGAAAAGTAGGAAAATTAAAGTAACTGAAGGAAAAAATAAAGTTGTAAACAGTTAACAAACCCAAATTTGGATAAGAAAAAATTTAATGTATCTAAAAGGATGATTCTTTAGCTGCATTGCTGTGACATACCTGTGATAATAAATTTTCATTACCAATGAAGAATGAAGCTAGAACAAGAAAGACTAGTAATTACAGCAGCTAGAGAGGGGAAAAAAAATTAGCTAGAGTTATAACTAGATTCCAATAACATGTCATTTTATTCATCTAAGTAGGATCATCCAGGGCTCTGAGTATAATGTTCTCTATGCAACTTGGAAACTGATTCAGTGATCTTATGTAAATCATGCATAATTGATATAAAAGATGACAAGTAGAAATACTAAATTTCTATATTTGGTATAGATTTTCCAAGTAGATGAAAATTAAGGGAAGAAGAGCAGACTATTCAAATATGAACATGTGCTAATAGGATATTGCCATTGTGCCTAGCTTCCTTGATGATCAAGCTGTTGAGAGAAATAAAGACTCTTCAGGAACAGAATTAAGTACTGTGGGAAAACCATATTTGATCTGAATTTCAAAATCTGGTGTGTATGTTTATTTTTGGCCCCGTGGCATGTAGGACCTTAGTTCTCTGGTCAGAGATCAAACTGTCACCCCACCCCCCCACCCCCTACCTTACCCTGCCACCCAGACTACCAGGGAAGTCCCTCAGAATCCATTTTAAAGAAATAAAATCATAGAGACCATACATCATATGGTCATGGGTCTTCAGTGATCCTAGGTTATTATTATTTTTTTTTTTATTAAGTGTTAGTTTAGTTATGTAGAATAATTTATCTGATTCCATCACTGATTCTCCTCTGAAGTGTAGACTCAAATGGCAACATATTATCAATAGAGAAACTAACCATTGACATGTGTCGTAAAGTAGAGAAGATTTTCCCTATAGAACAATACTGTCTAGGATGAGGAGTAAAACCTCTGACAGGCATTTCATTCACATTCTAATGAATCTCATTGTTTTAAAGGATAACTATTCAACAGTGTGAGCTAGAATGAAATATTCTGGTATCTTTTTTCCAATGAAAACATATCTGCCTACACTCAAGACTGAGTTATCAGTAGTAGTGCGACTGTGTTCTCTCTTTGCTGCCAATTAATAGTTTTCTTCTTTTCAGAAAATGATTTCATGGAGTGTTAATTTGTAAGTCAAGGGAAGAGGGGGAAAGTTTAAGTTAAAAAGTAAAAGATTTAACAAAGATTATACTCTGATATTTCAGCCCCGTTTTATAGTTGGTAGGTTATGAGACTTCCAGCAGGGAATATCTTTAACCCTTCTCATCAGTGGATATGGTTTGGCAGCCCAGACCAGTTAGCTGCCTCAACTTTCCCTTTAGAAATGAGGATGAATAGTTAGGGAAGATGAAGAACTGGGTCATGCCATTATTGATGAGAATGAAATAAGAAGCAAAGGAAGGGAAGTGGTTGCCAGAATTGCTTCTCAAATTCTTGGATACAGGGTACCGAACAAGGAGATAAATTATTACTTTTTGAGAGTTTGGAGTTCATTTGTAGGATTAAAAAAGGCTTGAAAAAGATAGAAACCCCTGGTATTAGAGGCTACCTGCCAACAGATTGACTCGGTGATTTTGCAATCACCCATAACATCTGCTTTTGAGTTCAGGGAAAGAAGATGCATTGTTAACATTACCTCGTTCTCCAAAGATGTGAAGAAAACAATTTCAGCTGTGAATATATGTTGCTCACACATGCTGTTTTCAAAAGAAAAAAAAGTTTGGGTAGAAAAAAATTTTATGAAATATATAGACTTCATGATAGAATGAAAAATATACTCTAGCATATTTTATAACAAGTCGTCTCTGCTGCTGGGTAAACTTTGTGTATGTTCCATTTGGTTCTTTAAAGAAAAGAAATAGTTATTCCTTGACGCCCTTCTGAATCACCACATCCTACTAGCCAGGCATAACATCTTTTGTTTTAGGAGACTGCCAGAGAGCTGACAACATTTCTGATGGTATGTTTATTATCCTAGATACTCATTGTAAATTATATGTTTTAAGCCAGCATATGAGATTGAAAAATAAAGTAAAATTAATGTTTTAATTTTTGCTTTTTTCATAATTTTACACATAGACTGTGTATGCCGTAGAATGTGATTTGATATCAGAAATGATTTTGACTGTCCAAAGACATCTCTTTCAGATATTTCTAATATTAAATTTTAGAAATTGACTAGGATTTACTAATTTTGACTTCCATAGGTTTCCCTCTAGGTACAAGTTGAAAAACAGCACAGATCTTTAATTCCAGATGCATGGAAACAATAAGTAAAAAAATAATCCAGGTCATGATTTTTGTTGTAAATATTTAATAGCAGATAACCAATTATAACAGATTTTTCCTTTTCAACAGATTTTTTATTTACCTTCCTTTAACTTACCTTATTTGCTTCTGAGCTAAAATCTACATGTTAGGAGGCCAGTACATGTTAGTAAGAAATAAAGCAAACAAAATATCAGATTTCCTAGATTACTCTATTAAAAGTTTCATAAATGATTGCTGCAACATGTATACATTACAGTGTTGAAGCAGGGGTGCTAAATTTCAGATGCCTGTAGCAGGGAGGCAATGGGCCAAGTAAATATAAAGTGTAGCCCCTGGGAGAGGGTAGAAACTCAGGCCGAGTAGATGGTGCACCCCATGGTGAAGGTGACCCACTGCTCACCTGAGTCTGCCTTTGTAATATGGCAATACTGACCCTCTGTTGCCAGATGTTCTTTGTGTTAACAAAGGCTTAAAACCAAGTTTTTAACATAACTCTTACTAATGTTTAAATGTTGCTTTATATGTATATATTTATATACTTTGATCAGGAGTCCCCAACCTTTTTGATTCCATAGAAGACAATTTTTCCATGGACTGGGGGAGGGTGTGCTCTCAGGATGATTCAAGCAAGTGGATTACATTTATTGTGCACTTTATTTCTATTATTATTATTACATCAACTCTACCTCAGAACATCAGGTATTAGATCCCAGGGGTTGGGGACCCCCCCTTTAGCTATTTGTATTTATTTATTTATTTTAAAAATGTTCTGTGAGAAAACAAAAGATTTACTTGGATTGGGTCTATCTGGGCAGCAGGCATTTTGCAATCTCTGCATGAAGGAACTCACATTTGTGTGTGCACAAAGTGTTCTATAAATTATCTTAGAAACATTTGTGATTTTTTTTTTAGTCCATCTGATATATTGGGGAGAGATTTGTTTTTTAAAGCCAACAGATTTTATTACTTGGCATGCTGTATGATAACTGTTATTTAATATTGATATATTTTCCTTTATGCATTAGATGCACACTCTAATGAGATTTTCTTGCTCATCATTTTATCAATAGTGGCTTGTAAAATAATTGTTAATTTTGTTTGGCTTTCTTGCAGCTTATATTCCTACATTAAAAATAAATCTAAGCACTCTTTCTTGCATTTATTCACTGACTTTTGGTTTTTGATGTACATTAATATTAGATATAATAAATGAATAATGACCACATCCACTCTGGAGTAACATACATGCAATTTTTTGGAAAAACAGCAAAAATATACATTACATATGACCTTAACAAACTACTACAAACTTCTCATACTTTAATTCTTCTTTATAAAGAAAGGGTGTTCTTTCTATACATGGTTAGAATAAATAAAAATACTTTCAAAACTGAAATAATTTTAAACCTTTCAAGATTTTCAAGAAACAAAAATAACTTTAAAAAACCAAAAATTTCCCCAGTATATCAAATGGATATCAAATCATAAATGCTTCTAAGACAATTCAGGTGAAAAGGAAAACATCTTCCATGACAGTGAGTCATTTGGATGGTTGGTTTCCTCAATGCTGCTTCATAGGACACTGGTACAGTCATTCTTGGTGTCTGCATATTCTAGTCTAAGGGTCCTTGGATTGTTTACCTCTGTATTTAGATGTCTATCTGACTCATCCTGTTTTTGAGGGCAGAGACACCTATTCATTCTTTCTGTAATCCATAGTATTGCCTCAGTTAATTTGACTTAGTCTGATTCTATATGTTCAGCTCTCAAGAGGATTCTTGTAAGTATAGTCTACTTATTAAAGTCAAACCAATTTCACTATTGCAAGCTCCCATCCAACCTTTTCATATGAATTAATTGTTTTGGAAGAGTAAGAATCAAAATGTTATGCTTTTTATTGTTTTATCCATGTGGAGATATAATTTGTCTTGACATTTGGATTCTTCTATGAGTTTATATGAGTTGGATTTAAGATTTAATGTCACGAAATCACAAGAGAAGAATATATAAGGGTGTTGAGTCCATCAACCTTTTATTTTATTGGATGGTAGTTTAAAGAAGGAGCAGATAGTATATGATTAAAGTTTTCAGACTTGAGTTTGTCGTCCATATTGTTCATATATTCCAGCATTCAACAAATTCAATACATTAAATGTTAACAAAATCTACATGTAATCATCTGGATGAAATTGGAAAGCAACTCTTTGTATACAAAGATCAAAATTGAAATAACTTCATCTTTCTTACCCTGCTTTGCATAATTTTTCCTGGTCTTATTTTATATCTCTTGAACTGGGGAACCATTATCCTGAACAGGAACAACTAGTGTGATGCCAGTATAAAGCAATTGTATTTATCCTTCACCCATTGCCTCTTCATGTCATCTTGGTGAGACTGATTATTTCCCTGCTCCTATATGAAAATTCAGACAGGCTTCCCAGGTGGCTCAGTGGTAAAGAATCCACCTGCCAGTGCAGGAGACACCAGAGACACAGGTTCAATCCCTGGGTCAGAAAGTGCTAAGTAAGTGAAAGTCACTCAGTTGTGTCTGACTCTTTGTGACCCCATGGACCATATAGTCCATGGAATTATCCAAGCCAGAATACTGGAGTGGGCAGCCTTTCCCTTCTCCAGGGGATTTTCCCAGTCAAGGGATTGAACCCATTCCCAGTCAAGGGTTGGGAAGAGCCTCTGGAAAAGGGAATGGCAACCCACTCCAGTATTCTTGCCTGGAAAATCTCATGGACGGAGGAGCATGGTAGGCTATAGTCCATGGTGTTGCAAAGAGTCGGACATGACTGAGCAACTTCACTTCAAGTGACTGAACATGCATGTACATATGAAAATCCAGTGACTTCCTGATATCTTCTCTCAGACACAGGGACTGAACTCAGTAATACTCCATTAGATATACTCCATCTAATGGTCAAGGGTCTCACAGGTCTTCTCTTCATTCCCAAACGCCCTAAGGAGCAGGACCTTTAATCAGAAGAAATGAATGAGAAAGCTCTCTTTTGGAGACTTGAGCCCTCTCATAAATCCACATCTGGTTTAGTCCTCCTCTTCCTTTGTCTCAAAGCACTCTGTTTGCTTATCTCTATCTAAGGTAAGCTTATCACAGTTATCACACTTCATTGGAAATAACTGCTTCCTCTGTTTAAAGACAGGACTTAATGTTTTCTGCATCCATGCTGTCCTAATGCTGTACATAGTAGGCACATATGCTGGATGAATAAACTCATAACTGGAATTCTCAAAGCTCTTATGTGGCTTTAAGAAATTCAAATGTGTTGATTCTACCTGGGAGATTTGATTCAATGGATTTTTAAAATTTTCACAGGGTATCTTGATTTACAACAGAGTTGAAATCCACTGAGCTGGATGTAAAAGTTTTGGTATTAATAGCTCTGACACTTTAATTAAGGGAACTCTACATTTTTAATCTAAAAATGAGTTTTAGAATAAGAAATCCTATAAGGTTTTTCCAGTTTTTCCTCATTCTAAATAAGATTATTTAATATACCCTCTATATTTTAGGACTGATAAGTCAATATTGATTTCAGTATCAATACCGAAACAACTATGCCTACTTTTCCAGTTATTCTGTTTTAGTAAGTTTTATGCAGATGGTCTAAGTTTAAATGTATCTCTGATCTCAATATATCTTTATGTTACATAGTTAGAATAGGAAAAAGGAGTCCAAAATGGTGGTGGCTAAAGGACAAAGAAGGGAAAAGCCTGTGAAAAGAGAGCAAAGGAAGGTGTGAGGACCTCAGGTAAAACAAACAGCCCTCCTTGCTAGCCCGGTTTACATAGGGCAGGCCCAGAGGGAGGAGAAAAGAAAACATATAAAAAGAGGAGCCAGAATTGAGCAGGGGGCAGGGGTGCTTCTCTTCTCTTCGAGTCTTTTGGGTCGGCTGCCCTCATGCCTCAAGGATGTGTTTTTCTTTGCTTACCAAATAAAACTGAGCTATAACATGGAGCTGTAATGTTGGTCTGTCTGTTGCTTCAAATTTTTGCTGTGGTGAGACAGAACTGAGGAAATCACATACTCCTGGGACATATATGGTGCTATGACTGGGATTTAACCTAGATGAAACAACCTCGGCTTGGACCCTGTGAGGTGGAGGCCAAGCACATCAGAAGCCCAACTCGGCTAAAGCTCCTGTGGTGGAAGATGAACGTGAAGGAACCCAGCACAGGGGAAGTGACAAAAAGCCCAGCATGTTAGAAACCAGGACAGCAAACACAAATGCAGCGGAAAGCTCACATGGCTCAGTCTCAGATTCCAGAAGACCTCTGGTTAAGGTAGGAGGTCCTCACTCCTCTAGCTGGAAAAACATATGGCCAGCAAAATCTTAATGCCTTTGCAGTCTCTCGTTTCTTATTTCCTCGAACCCCCCGTGAACAGGCGAGTGGCAGTGGGTGCAATTGAGGACTCTGGCAGGAGCTACTTTGTAGCTGTTGCCCAGGTGGGTGGGGGTTCTTCTGTCCTTAATCTTCTTTGTACCAAGGATCAGGCCAATGAAAACTGTGAGCACAGGTCAGGTATTTGGCAGATTTTCTGGCAGGTTGTGAAGGGGATTCCTTGGCACGTTTTCCCCACTGCTTTTTCTTCCCGTTCTTTAGCGCCTTTCTCCCAGGACTGGAGCCCGATGAAAACCCTTGGTGCCTGGCTTCAGGAACTAATGAAGCTCAGGCTCCTGATGTCTCATTGAAAACAAATTCAGTGAGAGACAGAGTGATAGGCAAGAGGTGGATCTGTTCAGATTCAGAGAGAAGCACACTCCACAGGTTTGGGGCCATTGCAGAGGGTGAGTGAGTGCAGCAGACAGGAAATGTGTGGTTAGTTTTTATGGGTGGATGATTTCATATGCTAATGAGTGGAGGATCATTCTGGAGAACCACCCACTCCTCAGGCTTCTGACTGTGCCTTGGAACTGTCCTGGTGCCTCGGGGTGTGTCATTTAGCTTGCAGATTGAGGATGGAGGTTTAGTTGAATCTGACTTGTCATCTTGGACCCATTTGGTTTTAATTGGTTTATGCTATGCCCTTGGGCTATGTCATTCTTTCAAAAGTTGTGCCCTGCCCCCTTCCCTCCTGTTTCATGCTCTTCTCCTGAGCCCAATCCAGGCCCACAATGTTGCCTTTACAATCTTCTTGAGGGACAACCAGAGAATAGCTGGACCTTGGGAGGGAAATACTGTATAATATCCAATCCCTCTACATATTCAGGCCTTCATCTTCCTGTTTCCTACAACATGTGCAACAATGGCATCTCTCAGTGGAGCTGCTAGAGTGGGTAACAGGCACACAATGCCTGCTAGAAGTCCATCTGTTGGTGGCATCCCTTCAAGGGCAATTGGGCTTCCAAGGATAATGTTTGTCACTTTGGGGGTCAGCCCTGCAGGCCATTGGGGTCCAAACTCTTGCCAGCCTTCTCCTAAAGTTACAAACATACCCCCTGATCAAATGTCCACTCCACTTTTATGGAATATCTGGTCTACTGCCTCTTATCAGTTTGTTCTTAAGCCATTTACTAACTCCTACAACTGGAACCCTGCTCCCTTGTAGGCAACATTGCTCCACCCAGCTTGTTATTAAAATACTCTTAATGCCCCTAACAGGACAAGATAACCCACTCTTTTGTCATTACTTTTGTTATTACTTAAACTGATTCTCTGACAATGAAATGTTTACCATTGGAGACACCCTAGGCTGCTCTTATGAAAGACATTCCCTCAGAGCAATAAGAGGATAAGGCTTATGGCTGTTTCACCAGGTTCCCAGTCTCAGGGTACAGACTTGGATTGGTTTACATCATGATATCTATTCCCTGCTTCAACCTACCTGTGGTTTTGATCTCCAGGAGGCTGTCATGCCTCTGCCTGCCTGGGAATCTGCAGCTTGATCCAGGGACACCTGGCTCTCAGGTTGCAACAGTACTGGGTAGGATAAGATTCAGAAAGACTTACCCCTAAGGAAATCCACCCATAGAAATAGAAGGAAGCCTATTAGTTGTGGGACTGTGCCTGGTCTCAGCAGTAACTTAGCAGTCCAATGAGAACCCCATTGCCTTTCTGGAAAGGCTAAAAGAGGCCCTCCAAAAGTTTACCAATCTGGACTTAGACTCTTACGAGGGACAGGTGATTTTAAAGAACAAATTCCTGTCCCCATGTGCATCAGACATCAGGATAAAGTTACAACCGCTACAGCAGCAAGACCCTGCTGTTTCTTTAGATGAGATGGTCCAGACAGCCACCAATACCTTTTATAACAGAGAATAGGGGAGAGGGAGGCCAAAGTCCAGGAAAGGGAGAAAAGAAAAGAGACAAGGCCTGCCCAGATGCTGGCCTCCCTCCAGGGAAGCCTTATGGCAAACACCAAGTGCTTGAAGGACAAGGCATGAGGCAAATGCCTAATCTGTATACAGGCACGGCATTGGGCCAAAGAGTGTCCAAACCATGGCAAGTCTCCTAAAACGGCTTACTACAAATGCCATCAATTGCACTGGGCAAGTACACTGCCCTTGGGACCCAAGAGCCTCAAGGTCAAGTGCCGAACCTTTCCTCACGATGGTTCTCTGGACTGAAGTGGCCTGCTCAGTCCACTTCAGGGCTGAGGAAGTGGACTCCTCAGCCCACTGAGGAGTCTACCCGTCTGTCACAGATAACCATCATGGGGCTGGAGCCAAGGGTGCAACTGGATGTGGCAGGTTGGTCCGAGAATTTCTTGGTTGACACAGGGGCTACCTATTCTGCCTTTACTGCCTACTCCAGAGTCTTCTCCTCCCAAACATGTACTATTTAGGGTGGTACAGGAAAAACCAATTACAAAAATATCCACCCGAGCATTTCTTTGTTGCTGGGATGAACAGATATTTTCCCTACAGTTTCTAGTGGTCCCTGAGTGTCCTACTCCCTTATGGGGAAGAGATCTTCCCCTGCCTTCAAAATCTTGCAGCTATTGCAGTCCTGATAGAAGATGCTTTAAAACTCTCTCTTGGGGGCAAACTTAACTATTTTTACCAGCCACCAAGTGAAACAGCTCCTGAATGGGAGAGGCCATTTATGGATGTCTGATCAGAGGATCCTCAGATATCAAGTGGTGCTGATGGAAAATCCAGGCTCGTATCCCCTTGTGAGGCTCTTCCCCAGCTGCCCTTCTGCCTACCCCCGAGGGCTCTCTCCCCTTTCACTCTTGCCTAGAAACTTTGGACTGCTGGATAAAACCCCCAGAGGGATTGTGAAAAGATCCTCTGACCAATCCTGAGGAAATCTGGTACACTGATGGAAGCAACTTTGTCATGAATGGAAAAAGAAGAGTTGGGTATACAGTAGTCTCAAATTTTGAGACCATAGAGGCTAAACTTTTGCCACAGGTACTTCAGCCCAGTTAGATGAGCTCAGAGCCCTGGCTCCAGCTTTAGAGCTGGGAAATGGAAAAAGAGTAGCCATTTACACTGACTCCAAGTATGCCTTTCTGGTGCTACATGCACATGCAGCTATTTGGAAAGAGAGGGGCCACTTGACCACCAGAGGGTTCCCCATCAAATATGCTGATCAAATCCTTGGACTCCTAGAGGCAGCCCATCTGCCTGCTGAGGTTTCAGTCTCCCACTGTAAAGGACACCAAAACGGGAGCACAGAAGTGGCATGAGGGAACCAAGCAGCCAATCAAGCAGCTAAGAGAGCAGCATTACAGAACAATACTTTTTCATTTTCAGGTTATTAAACAGCTTGGAAATACAGTGTTATTAGTGATAAGTAGGAGCTGTTTATATTATTTTCTGACCCCTTGTATGAAATGCCACAACATTTTAAGTTCTTTATTTGGGGTCATAGACCTTTTCATTAGAGTAAAATGACTTGCGTGGAGGATAAATTTACATTGAGTTTTGTAAGCTTAACTATCTTTTTTGCTAATTAATACTTATCATTCAGTTACATTTAAATATTAAACTGTCCTTTAAGATGCCCTGTAAATAAGGTTAACTTTTAAAATTGCATTGATGAATCACTTTTATATATTTAAATGTAATATGCTCTTTATAAAAGTTTCCTTGTTCTCCAGAGATATTAATTGAGCTATCATTCTTGATTTGACCTCTGGAACATAGTTTAGGGAATATTAAGTGTTCTTAACCTTTTAGTGAGAAATTCCAACCATCAGTGTGAGACTTACCCTGTGGAATGCTTCACCTCTAATATATTTTTCATCCCCCCATTTCTCTATATTAGGCTAGTTTTATAGTCTCTAGTTTTCAATGCCAAATCACACCATACTGAGGGCAGACTTCTTATAATTGGGCTAATGAATATGCTTAATCTTTTTTAACATGTGAAGAATTCAGATAGTAATTTATATTACACTGTGGGATGAGCAAAACATAGTAGTTTTAAGATGTGTACATGTAATTATGCTCTGTAGATGACATGTTACTGCTGTCAACTTATAACAGAGAAAATATCAAAGAAAAGTGAAGGCCATGTGAAATATTAGCCAAAAGATAATAAATGAGGCAAGAAATGGCTTACCTATTATGGCCAAAAAAGGAGAGTTTATCTTCCTTTCATATTTTGCAAAATGTTTTAATGTAAAAATAAGGAATGGTCTCAATAATACTACCATAAGGAAGCATTGGGATTACAGTGTTTGGACACAGACTGCATTCTTTTCTGTTGCAAGCTGCAGCTGAGGGCTGAGGATTTTCTTTTGTGCAGAAACTTCATGCTTTAGACCTTGTAAATCCTGAGGAAGTGACTTGCCCAGTGCATATATTTAGAGATTTTCTGGGAAGTCAGTAAACAGTCTTTTGTTTTATTTATTTTTCTATTTTGCTTTTTTCCTTAAGAATAAGCATTAGAAAAAAACAGACTGTGGTTGTACTGTGTTGAGCTCCACAAGACAGTCTTATGCAATTGAGAAAATAAAGTTTTTGTAATGATGGCTTGTTTATGGAACAATTGATAGGAGGAAAATCCATTTAACTTGTGAAAGCTGTGATCCTTTAGAACAAATCATTGGAGAGTTCATTTTACAGTTGAGAAAAATGTGTGATTGGAAAGGATGGGCCTGAAGTTCAGATATTCCAATTCTGTTTGATCTTGGCTGATTTTTGTAACTTTTGTCTGATCCTTGGTTTTCTTATCTATAAAGTGGAGATAGTAATATCAATCTAAAAAGACTGTAGCTGTGACACAATAAAGTAATGCATGTTAGTGTCACCTGCATGGTGACACTTTGAATTTGGGGGGAATTAATTGAAATTCCTGAGAAACTTCTTGCTCATTTTTCCTTGGTCTTTTTAGGACATGCATTAAAAAATACATACAGCAGGTGTGCAATGTTGATCCTTGTATTTTTGCATTTTTAAAGAAAATCATATGTAATTACGAAGTTAAAATTCTTGTGATGATGATAACTCGTTTATGGAAAACTTTGACTGGAATAGAAACTGTCTATTGCACATGCTGAAAGGCCACCTGGATTCCATTTATTCAAAGGTATCCATTAACCACTTAGTTTGTGTCTAGCACAGCACTGTGGAAGAGGGTAGGGAGTGGGGAGGAAGGAAAATACCGTATCAGATTATAGCTTTTGAGCAGTATTTGGGGAAGCCAAGACAAGTAGTTGAAACCATGCAAATAATAATCATGCAATATATATTTGGGTGGGATTTTTATTATAAAACCTCATTACTAAAATTTAGAGTTGGACTCTACTATGAGATAGGATTAAAATTAGTAAATTTGTAAAGACCGTCTATAAAAGTGACTGGTACAAAGTAGAAGCCCAACAAGTAGTAGGCTTAAAATGTATTTATGTCATTATTATATTTTTTCCTAAGAAATAGAAAAACATTCAAGAAGAAAGCTGTAAAACTACAGGCCAAATGCCTCTTCCTTTGTGACACTGTATTGAATATTCAGATGCTTTGTTAATCTGTTTCTCTATTAATCGGTGCTTCTAAGGACTTCCCAGGTGGTCCTAGTGATAAAGAACCCACCTGCCAGTGCAGGAGACCTAACAGATGCATATTTGATCCCTGGATTGGGAAGATCCCCTGGAGGAGGAAATGGTCAACCCACTCCAGTATTCTTGCCTGGAGACCCATGAGTGAAAGGGGAGAGAGCCCTCGGGGGTAGGCAGGAGGGCAGCTGGGGAAGAACCTCACAAGGGGATATAAGCCTGGATTTTCCATCAGCACCACTTGATATCTGAGGATCCTCTGATCAGACATCCATAAATGGCCTCTCCCATTCAGGAGTTGTTTCACTTTGGTGGCTGGTAAAAATAGTTAAGTTTGCCCCCAAGAGAGAGTTTTAAAGCATCTTCTATCAGGACTGCAATAGCTGCAAGATTTTGAAGGCAGGGGAAGATCTCTTCCCCATAAGGGAGTAGGACACTCAGGGACCACTAGAAACTGTTGTTCATCCCAGCAACAAAGAAGTGCTCGGGTGGATATTTTTGTAATTGGTTTTTCCTGTACCACCCTAAATAGTACAAAGCACCAGAGGAGCCTGGTGGGCTACAGTCCATAGGGTCACAAAGAGTCGGACACAGCTGAAGGAGACTTAACACACATAGATCTGGGCTTCCATAGGTTCTAGTCATGGCAATATTAGTGATCAGTACGTGTTACATGCATTTAGTGGTATCTTCTCCTGAGTACACCAGACATCCTCAGGTGAGCTGGTAAGATCTTGTGCAGCCATATAGTCTCTACCCCTAACACAGAACATAAGATTTTATTAATAGATATTCATTGCATTAAATAATGGGTTTTAAGCTGGACATGAAAAGACACATTAGCTTTGCATTCATAGCAGGACATGAGGGTGCAGGGTGAAGAGGTCACCCAGGAGTGGTGACGATCTTTAGAGATGTGGAGGTTGAAATGAACATGTCATTTTGTTCATTCATTCACCAAACCCCTATTAGGCAGCTATTTGGTGTCAAACACTTGAGTAAAAACAGATATAGCCTCTCCCTCTGGAACTTTACAGAGCAGTGGGAGAGATCAACATTAATCAAACAGTCATAAGTACACATTTATAGCTGTGATAAATTCCACAAAGGAGAGATACATGGAGCTATAAGGCAGTGTTTGACCTGGTCAAGAGAGGACAGAATGTATGTGCAACTGGGTGATGAGAGAAGGGGGATGATTCCTACCAGAAGGAGCAGCATTGCAGACACCACTCGATGGTCTAAAAGAAGGTTGTGGAACTGGCACAAAGGTGTCTTTGGAGAATGTCATGGGTTGTCAGCCTGAAGAAGGCACTGAGACCAGATCAGGTAGGGCCTTGTAGGTCACATGGAGGAGTATGGACTTTCTTATGGGTCTAACCATAGAAAGACCCTGAATCTCTCTTTTTAAATTTATGTTATTCAGGTGTAGCTGATTCACAAGGTTCTGCTAATTTCTGCTGTACAGCAAAGTGATTCAGTTACACACACATATAATTTTTGTCATATTCTTTTCCATTTTGGTTTATCACAGGATATTGAATATAGTTCCCTGTGCTATACAGTAGGACCTTGTTTATCCATTCTACTTATAATAGTTTGCCTCTGCTAATCCCAAATTCCCAATCCATTCTTCTCCCTTGGCAACCACAGTCTGTTCTCTATGGGAAGACCCTAAATCTTTCTTTTAAAACTTTTTATTTTATACTGGAATACAGCTGATTAACAGTGTTGCGGTGGTGGTTTCAGGTGGACAGAAAAGCTCCTTAGCCACACATATACATATATCCATTTTCCCCTAAACTCCCCTCCTATCCAGGCTGCCATATAACATTGAGCAGAGTTCCCTGTGCTATACAGTAGGTCCTTGTTGGTTATCCATCGTAAATATAGCAGTATGTACATAAGACTCTAAATCTTAGATGAGCAGTGAAGGAGTGACAGAAATATCAGAGTTTCATTTTGCCATTTTGAAAAGCATAATCTGTCTGCATGAGGGGTGATGCAATGGAGCAGGGCCAGGGTGGATTCTGATTGAGGTTCCTGAGGAGCTGGTGTGATCTCTAGAATTGTAGACACCAGTGCTAGTGATGGAGACAGAGTAGATGGATTCTGGGACAAAGAAAAACTAATAACTCATTACAAGTGATTTAGGACCACTAAGAATCAAGGTTGAATAGGTAATATTGGGACCAGCTACCGAATGACACAGCCTTAGGCCTAATAGGTCACACCCAATACAAATGTTCTTTCACCTCTCTGTCTTTACTTTACTCATGTGTCCCTCTTCATTCATTCAGTCAGTCATTTACTTATTTTTTCATTCACTCAGAAATTATTGAGTGCCTACTGTGTGTCAAACACAATGCCAGATTCCCTCGCTGACATTAAGTTCCCTTCCCTCTTTCAATCTATCATAGTATTTTCTTACCAAAGTGCAACTCAAAGCCTCTTATTTCAAGAGCACTTTGTGGATCTTCCCAGTTAGAAATAGCAGACTTCACTTATCTTCCCCCACCTTAGAGCTGCCCAGCTTTCAAGCATTAAGTCATTCCACTTTACCAGTCATCCTTGGTCAGAGAGCTTCTCTTTCACCTTTGGTTTCTTCCATTGGAACAGAGTTCCACAGAATATAGGCACATGGTAAATGATTATTCAGTTGAGTTAAAATAAATGAAAGAAAACAAAAAGGAATTTTTCATGAGACAAAATTAAATTTCCTCCAAATGATGATTGGATTTCTATGATGCCTCTAGCTTTATGTGCTATTTTTGTTATTTTTTTTTAAGTAGAATCATAAATATGCCGCTCATTGTAATTGTGTTATTTCAGAAATCTCTGATGGTTTAGGTACTCTGACCTGTCCTATGACAGATGTGTCTTTCAGTGGCATGCCGGAGCCACCTCAGTCCAGTTCAGAAGAGCCAGCTGTGCCCATCTTTTTCTAGCTCCTTTTTCAGTGATGTTGCCTCAGTAGCTTGAAATTGGCAGTGCTGACATTGTTTTCACCATGGAAATTGGCACCATGGATATTGATGCTATAAATCAGAGATTTCTCTTTTTTTTTTAGTGTTTTTTTTTTTTTTCCCTCAGGAAGCTGTTTAGTAATTATTTTCTGGCACACCACTGCTGTGAATTCAAAATACAAAACAAAATTAGTGGATTAAATTAGTCCTCAAACATACATGTGTGCACCATGTATGTCTATGGATGCACATGCAGATTGATTTAAAGCTGTTTTTAAGACATATGGGAAAAAGTGAAGATTAGAAGTTATTCTTCTAATTCGAATTAGAAGTTATTCCAGTCTTCCTCTTGTATTTCATTTACTCAGTTGCTCATTCAACCAGGGCACTACTGGTGAAGTCGATTACAACCTATTTGGTGAGAGATTGCAGAGATTCCTTCAATAGAATGAAGATGGATTTGAAACGAAAGGAGAGACCATGCAGATGAAGAGGAGGAAATAGATTTAAGAATGATGTAGGAGATTAAACCAAGAGTGCTTGGTAACCAGTGAGATAGTAAGGAATGGAGGATAATTGCCAATTTTCTAGATTGTGCAGGTGGGTGGATGATTGTCTCTAAAATGACAATACAAGCAGGGGTATGGGTTAAAGGAAGGTTTGAAGGGCAAGTGAGGTGGGTGAAGGAGATGGCTTAATTGGGGGCACGGTAATTTGAAGTTATTTCAGAATATTTAGATGGTGCTTTGAAATATGTGTGTATTTGGAGATTGGAAAGAGATTGGGTCCCAGTGAATTAAAATAATTACCATGTGGTGGTAATTAAAGATGAATGAGAATATGATGGGGTATTAGTCAGGATCCCAGCAGGAAACAGATGTCATACTCAAATGGGTAATTAAGGAGAATTTGATGAGAAGACTATTCATAAAGGTTATGGGAAGGATTAAGGAAACCGAGTTAGTGAACCGCACTGGGATTAGAAATAGGAGAGAGTCTTTACCACTCTTATGCCTGGAGGAGCCAAGGGAAGAACACGGACGAGTGGAAGCTGAATCTGTGGATGTGACTGCAGGAGAGAGTTGCCCAGTGGGACCTGTAGTGTCCTGAGGAGGAACACAGCCGCCGCCAGGTCTGGGCCCAGCAGGAAAAGAGCCTGGACACACCTGATGACCTCTCTCTCTTCCCACCCTCTGCCCTTTGGCTTCCCATTAGCCAAATCCTTAATGAAGCCCAAGGGCAGGCAAACACCTTGAGGCTCCACAGAGGAGCCTTGGGCACAGTGCAAGGTAGAGAAAAGTGGAGAGTGGGGTAGAGTGGACCTAGAATTGCAAGTGGAAAACAACCAATAAGATAATCCAGAGAGACTGATCCAGGACAGAACTCCTAGAGGCACCAACACTGAAGAGACTGGTAGAAGGAGGAGCCTGAGAAACAGCATCCAGAAAGACAAGATGCTAACCAGGATTGGGTCATTTTGCTGAAAGGAAGGAGAATGACCCAAGAAAGAGGAAACCGTTGTTACATACAAGTGAACAATCTAATAACAAAAGTCCAAAAAATGTCCAGAAAATTAGCCACCTAAGGTCCTTGGTGACTATTTTTACTTCACATTGTGATTTGCACAGACATGGTTAGGAAATTGGTGGTAGCCACAGGAACATATTTGTAAAACCCCATGTCTTGTTCTTGGGTCAGACGTGGAGAGAGGGATAGAAAGGTTGCCATCCTCAACAGTGGACCTCTCCCCCTCCAGTATCTCCTCTTCATGTGTGCCCCTGACTCTGCACACACACACAGTCTGAAAGGTACGTAAGGGGAGTGGAGTCATCATCACCTTGAGTCCACCATGACATTGTCCAGGAAAGGAAGGTGGCGGTAACTTCCAGCAACAAGAACAGAGTAGGTTACTCCTTTCAGAAGCCTCTTGGAGTCTGACAGTAGCAGATGTATGAGCAAGAGCTCAGTATGTTCTTATTTGACGTAAATGATTAGTAGTACTAGACCTGGTCTGGCATAGTCTGAGTAGACATTTCAGAGTGCAGAATATGACCTGGTTGTGACAAGGAGTTGGGAATCATTGCATGGGATGCTTTAAAGGAAAAAGGTAAAAGTCTTTGTGTTGAGTAGGCAATGTCAGGAAACTAGCATTTTGAAGTGTAAGTGACATGCGTATAGGGAAGGGCAACTGTACATAGAAAACATCCCCTGAAAATTTAAGTGAAGCAAAATAATGCTTAGATGCAGAAGCATTTAGTCATGAGAATACTTCAGGCGAAAATTGTTTTCTTCTTAACCTTTTTTGATATCTCACAAAGGATTTGTAACATTTGCCCTATATGTTTCTAGTTTATTTTTTAAATTACAAAGTATAACTTCATTAACAAAACAACTACACCAAAAATGTTAATATACCAACTTAGCCATCACTTTGATAAATTCCTTTTAAGACTGTTATTCTCTGTGCCACTTTTCTCTGTATACAGTTTTATATATAGTTTTCCTTCTTAGCTTTATATGATGGGCATTCTCTCTATTACTTTGTAGCATCATTTTTAGTGGCTGAATAATAGTCTGTCCAGAATTGTCTTAGTTTCCTCCGTGTTTCTGGGAGTTTGTGTTTTTCCATGTTTTCACATTTATCAGTGTGCTTAGTATGAGGTCTTTGTACCCAGATTTTCCCCCAAGTATTGGGTTGTTTCCTTAGGAAATCTTTTGGAATTCCTGAAATCAAATTACTATGAGCAGAAACATTGGGAGGAATCTTGATGCAATTTGCAGCTAGTTGATATTACTGTTTCTTAAGCTCACCTTTGGATAAATACAGTTTTAATTTCTTCAGCCCTTTGCTTCTCTAGCAGTTCCCTCAACTAAATAAACTTAGTGGTTTTTATTTTTGGAACTGTAGAATTCAAATGGTAGTAGCTCTGGGTAAGAGGGAAATTAACAAACTGACTTAAAAACTCATCATCCCTGTACAAGTTAAAGATTGAATAAGGTTTGAATACATGGTTCTTAAATCATTATCTGTGATTTATTTCCATCTAATTATGATTTGCTGTAACACTTCAAACTAGATTAAAAAGGCTAGCTGTGATCTTGTAATGATACCCGGTGTAACGTATGGTCTAAAGCCAGGATGTCATTGCTAACATACCATTTAATGGGTTTCACTCTCGCCCCAGTAAAAACTGCAGAGCTCATGCATGTGGCGCATATTTTTTGTGGTTTGCTCTTTTACATTTCTGAGATATGTGCTGAGTTTTCTTATCTGGTGTTTTTATTTGGCTAGTCTGATTACATTTTTCTTCTTTATGGATATAATTTTCTCCCCTACTTCTGTCAGTATTTTCTGCCCATCTTAATTATCATGAGTTTTTCTTACCATATTATGACAGTTCTTTTGAATTTTCCAAAACTACTTGCATGTGCATTCTGCCATCTTTCTACTTGTTAAGCTTATTAAACTTGTGAGTACAATTAAATATAATACAAGTTCAAATTATATAAATCATTTGATTAAGTAAATAAACACCCAGACACTCCTTTAAATATTTTTGCACTGTATAAAAATAGGTAAAATCTGTAATTTTACACATTTTTAAAAATTTTCACTTTTGATTCCAAGTTAAGTCAGTCACTTCGTCAAATACATAGACTTTCATAAACTCTCAAGAAATGCCACCGTGCATCAGTCTAAGATAGGTTCAACATTTACAAGATAATAGGTAGGTGTAGTGACCCGTCTTCTCTGGTGTCTCAGAGGGTAAAGAGTTTGCCTGTAATTCAGGAGACCTGGGTTCGATCCTTAAGTTGGGAAGATTCCTTGGTGACAGGAATGGATACCCATTCCAGTATTCTTGCCTGGATAATCCCATGGACAGAGGAGGCTCGCGGGCTACAGCCCATGGGATCAGAGTCCGACATGTCTGAGCAACTAACACCTTCAGTTTCAGGTATAGTGACCACTGAATACTGTTTGATTCATTGGTCAAAGTGATCAGAAGAAAACCATGTTCAACCAGCTTTTGGGAAAATACTGACACATGTAAACTTGGTAGACTCATTATTTTTATTGAGACTATTTTTAGAGCAGTCATAGGTTAACAGAAAAGTTGCAGAGAAGATGCAGACATTTTGCATATATCCCTGGCCCTGACACACATAGCCTTCACAAATTATCAACATCCTCCACCAGAGCAGCACGTGTTTTGCAACTGATGAACTGATATTGGCACATCACAATTACCCAAAGTCACATTATAGTTCACGTTATAGTTCACTTTTGGTGTTTATTGTACATTCTGTGGATTTGTACATGATGACGTTTATGCATCCGTATAGTATCACAGAATATTTTCACTACCCTAAAAATCATATGGGTTCTGTCTGTTTCATCTCTTTCCATCCCTTTAACTACTGGTAACCACTGATCTTTGAACTCTCTCTATAGTTTTGCCTTTTCCAGAATATTATATAGGTAGAATTATACAGTATGTAGCCTCTTCAGCTTGGCTTCTTTCATTAATGTACATTTAAGTTTCTTCTATGTGTTTTTATGACCTGACAGTTCATTTCTCTTTAATACTGAATAATAGTCCACTGTCTAGATGAACACAAGTTTATTGATCCATTCACCACCTGAAGAATATCTTGATTGCCTTCAAGTTTTGACAATTATGAATAAAACTGATATAAACCTCCAAGGTCTGTGTAGTCAAAGCTGTGGTTTTTCCAGTAGTCATGTATGGGAAAGTTGAACCATAAAGCAGGCTGAGTGCTGAAAAATTGATGCTTTCAAATTGTGGTGCTGGAGAAGACTCTTGAGATTTCCCTGGACTGCAGGGAAGTCAAACCAGTCAATCCTAAAGGAAATCAACCCTGAATATTCAATGGAAGGACAGAAGCTGAAGCTCCAATATTTTGGTGCTGATGCAAAGAGATGATTCATTGGAAAAGACCCTCCTACTGGGAAAGACTGAAGCAAAAAGAGAAGGGGGAGGCAGAGGATGAGATGGTTGGGTAACATCACCGCCTCGATAGACATGAACTTGAGCAAACTCTAGGAGATAGTGAAGGACAGGGATGCCTGGTGTGCTGCAGTCTATGGGGTCACAAAGAGTTGGACAACACTTAATGACTAAACAATAACAGCAAACCTCCATGGGCAGGTTTCTGTATGGACGTAAGTTTTCAGCTCCTTTGGGTAAATACCAAAAAGCATGATTGCCAGATTGCAGGGTAAGAATATGCTTAGTTTTGTGAGAAACTGCCAAACTGTCTTCCAAAACGGCTGTACCATTTTGTATTTCCACCAGCAGTGAATAGAGTTCCTATTGCCCCACATCTTCTTCAGTATTTGGTGCTGTCAGTGTTCCAAATTGTGGCCGTTCGAGAGTTGGACTATAAAGAAAGCTGAGCGCCAAAGAATTGATGCTTTTGAACTGTGGTGTTGGAGAAGACTCTTGAGAGTTCCTTGGACTGCAAGGAGATCAAACCAATCCATCCTAAAGGAAATCAGGCCTGAATATTCATTGGAAGGACTGATGTTGAAGCTGAAACTCCAATACTTTGGCCACCTGCTGTGAAGAACTGACTCATTGGAAAAGATTCTGATGCTGGGAAAAAGATTGAAGGCAGGGGGAGAAGGGGATGACAGAGGATGAGATGGTTGGATGGCATCACCAACTCGATGGACATGAGTTTCAGTAAGCTCCGGGAATTGGTGATGGACAAGGAGGCCTGGCATGCTGCAGTCCATGAGGTCACAGAGAGTTGGACATGACTGAGCAACTGAACTGAATGGGTATGGTGTTTTAATTTGCATTTCCTTGATAATTTACAATGACAGGGTAGACTCAATTTTATAAAACTCTTTCCATGCCTAAAATGACAAAGCTTTCTACCCTCCAGATACAAATGGACAAATGTGTGTCTGTATATTTCTTTAAATACACACACACACACACACATACACACATACACACATATATCAAACGGCTTATAGGAGTTTAGCTCCTTGATGCTTTCTTGTTAGCATTTTGTTTTTCAAACTGAATTGTAGCCTGGTACATTGATTTTTCTGTAATAGGTAAATTCATTGTAAGATAGGAGCTTTCAGAGCATAAGAGAAGAGTAGTTACTAAAGATATCTTACTTTGAATATTCAGTAAATAATAGAAAAGCATTTTCAACATATAGGACATCATTAACACGTGTTCCTTTTGGTTGATTTTGGAGTTTCTTTTAAACCAGTCTGGGCCTCTGATCCGTACGTTACAGTCTTGGGCCAAAGTTTTCACTGTGAATGATAGAATATGACTTTCACAATCCTTGCATATTGAAAAGGCTAATGAAATTAACTCATTTATTCTCTTGTCCACGAAATATTTATAGGCACCTACTATGCTTATAAAATGCTCTGGGGTATAAACTTAATTTACATAATAAATCTATGCAACCTAGTTTGTTTATCCTCTAAAATAAATTTATGAGGTTTATAAGGATCACATAACAGGTTTTTGTTCAATCAATCCTTCTCAGATTATCCAGTCTACTTCATTGATTTTCATTCTCAGGAAAAGGATTTTTAAAGTCTATAAAATAGTAATTAAAATGCCTGAGGATAAAACTAGGCATGCCAAATAATAAAATTAACAAGGTTCAGTGGATCTACAAGACACAATAGCCTCTTTAATAACAAGGAAATAAATATTATCCCTAAAAGGTACTGTGTGTGGATTTAGGTTGGAGCAAAAATAAACTCACAATTCAAGGTCAGGCCCTGCTTTTCAAGGAGAAAAACTTTCACTGTAAGTTCCCTGAGATTTCCTGACTTTCTCAAAATATGCTGTAGTTTAAAGTCAGGATAACATCAGTTACCACTTGAGTGCCTATGATTCATTTCCTTCATTTAGTGCTTGTTAAGTACTATGAGCTTCCCAGGTGGCCCAGTGGTAAAGAATCCACCTGCCAATGTAGGAGATGCAAGAAATGTAAGTTCAGGCCCTGGGTCAACAAGATCCCCTGGAGGAGGAAATGACAACTCACTCCAGTATTCTTGCCCAGAGAATCTCGTGGACCAGAGGAGCCTGGTGAGCCACAGTCCATGAGGTCGCAGTCAGACACGACTTAGCAACTAAACAGCAAATAAGATGCTTTAATGTTGAAGACCTAGGTTCAATCCCTGGGTCGGGAAGATCCCCTGGAGAAGGGAATGGCTACCCATTCCAGTATTCTTGCCTGGAGAATTCCATGGAAAGAGGAACCTGGCAGACTACAATCCAAGGGGTCACAAAGAGTTGGACATGACTGAGTGACTAACACTCAGAAGATCCTTTATGGATGATGGTTGTCAAGGGGTTTAGAGGGGGAAGGGGAAAAAGGTAAGTGAGAAGTTCAAATTCAGAACCTATCTGGAAGTGGTGTTTTAGTGATTATCGACTCAGTCATTCCAGAAGCAGTTTATCTCCTGGGAAAATCCTGGGAACATTGTGTTATTGGTTGATAACTTCTCAGGGGCATTAAATCAGCAGGTCTGTGCTTTGGTGATTTGACATGATAGATTTGAAAATGAATTCACCTTCTATATTTATATTGAAATATATTAATCCTCCTCTTTAGTCATCTGGGTTTCATTTGTGTTTAATCTTACCTAATTAGCTGCCACGACACTGCTGCTGCTGTTTGCTACCAGAAGAGTGAATGGGGGAAGTGCTTTGTATGTAAATTGTGAGCAGAGTCGCTTTTGTGAAAGTGAACAAATTTTGGCTTCCTCTGACCCCATGATAGGTCATGTTTAAGTGCTGTGCTAGGATGTCCACTTTATTTACTTAGAAAAGTTGGTTTTGATGTTCACTGTAAGAAGATGTGGTAAGATAAACAGCAGGATATGTATGAAAATGGAAGGCATGAAAATCAATTATGGTATAATTTAATATTCCAGTTTAGAAAGAAGATGTGTTTTCTTTGATACCACAGAAGTGAAAGAGAAACTCAAATCCAGTCAAATGCATTTTCTATCCAAAGACAATCTGTTAAATAGTACACAAATGTCACTCTCTCATTTGCTTTTTATTTCTGAATACTGGGGCTTCCCAGGGTATTATTCTGGGTCCTTTTATGAATTCAGGTTATTTACTGAATTCTGTCATCTTCTTTATCTTCTTCCACCTCACTCCGGGATACCTTAGCCCCAAACTTGACTTTATCAGTTAAGGCTTTTCAGCCAGCCTGGTGTTCTTGTCTTCGTCTGGATCAGTGTTCTCAACTGTCCAATTCATGGCTCCATCAGATGCTCCAAACCTCCACCTCAAACCCAGGACCCAAACTTAGCCCTCCGCAAAGATCAGATCCTCCATAGTCACCTCTATCATGGTCTCAGGGAATGAACTCAGAGACTCTAGTTGTTCAATTCAGAAAACTCAAATCAGCCTAAATTCCCTTGCTCTCACTACCCCCCTGAGGCCTTTAGTCATGCCTGTCCCGTTTCCTGAGCTTCACTAGCGGCTCAGATGATAAACAATCTGCCTGCAATGCAGGAAACCCAGGTTCGATACCAGGTCGGGAAGATCCCCTGGAAAGGGGAATGGCTGCTCAATCCAGTACTCTTGCCTGGAGAATTCCCTGGAAAGAAGAGCTTGTCAGTCTACAATCCATGGGGTCACACAGAGTCGGACACAACTGAGCGACTAAACACACACACACATGCACACACACAAATCCCATTTCGTAAATCTCTCTCTTATCCCTTCTCTTTATTTTAAAAGCACCTCTACGGCCTTAATTGAGGTTCTTCTTACTTTTTGCCTAAACAGATGCACTGAATCCTTAGATAGGCTTCACTTTTCCAACCTTTTCTACCTCTCCTCTTCCCCTGACTGTAAAACTTATGTTTTTTTGTAATTTATTTTTCATCAAAGGATAGTTGCTTTACAATATTATGCTGGTTTCTGCCATATATCAACATGAATCAGCCATAGGTATACATCTGTCCCCTCCTTCTTGAACCTCCCTCCCACCTCCCACCCCTCCCCACCCTTCTAGGTTGTTATAGAAAGCTTGTTTTCAAAGATCACAGTCTGATCAAATAATTTCTTTGTTTAAACTGTTTCACTGGGTTCCCATCAGTTATACTTGAGCCTTAATAATGCCAGGTAACTTTCTGCACCCTTATCTCTAAACAAGTCTCTTAGTAGCTGGGCGGGCATGTCCTATTTCTTCTTCCTGGAGGGCCATTTCTTGCTGTGTTTGCCTAGTTAATTCCTAGTCCTCTTTCCTTAAGATAAACACCATCTTCTCTTCGTTACTTCCCAAGACCCTCCATCTACATAAGAGTATAGTTACTATGCTGCCCTTCTATATTCCAGGAACATTTTGTTTCTGCCTCTTGTAATCTACCACATATCCCATGTGTTTATGTGATAATCTTGTCTGTTTCATCAAATATATAGTAACGGTTTTGAGAGCAGGAACTGTGTCTTATTTGCCACGGTCTTCCTGGGAATGGGCGTATTCGGTGTAAGTCAACAAGTATTTATTGAGCGCCTACTGTTTGCTTGGCACTGAGTGCTTGTAACACATCAATGAAAAAAACAAAAAAATCCCTGCATACATGAGTTTATGTTTTGGCTTGTAACATTTGCTTGGTATCAAGAGAAAAAGGAGAGAGAGAGAGAGAACAGAGAAAGAAGGAAGGAAGCAGGCTTTGAGATGAAATGTGATTGAAATTGCTTTGAAAGGAAACAATAATCGATATTTTTGGTTGAGAATTTGAGATATCCAAATATCAGTCTGTGGAAAAGGAAGTAGACCTCTTGAGATCTCGTGTTTTTTTCCTTCTCATTCTGGCTGCCACTTTATGACTTTTTTATAGGACTTTACTGCCTATGGAGGGCAGTATTGTTCCCATTCTTTCCTATTGGTAAATGTTTTGTAAAACTTAAAGAAAGTCATATGAACAGTTTTAATTTTTTAGAAATTAAAACAAATCTAGTTAGTAATACTCAGTGCTTTTAAGGATGCCATAAACAGTTTCCCCATTATTGTTGATGGAATTGCCACTTGATATTATCCCAAGGAAACCCTGAGTGAATACATGAATGAATGTTTGTACTTGCAGCCTTCCTGTAAATCAGTATCTGAGGTAGGCATTTGGAAGTTTCGTGTTTATTTTGGTAAATGTCCATATATTTTAAAATATGCTTAGCTATTTTTCATGCTTTATAGATAATGTCTAGAGGTAGTGAATTCCAGCATGTTTCTTCCGTGCCTGGATTTAATGTTGAATTCAAATATACATTTGATTTTCCTGGAAATAATTTTATAGCCTTTTTTCCCCCCAATATTTCCATAGGGTGATATTTTGTACTGCCAGAGCTTTATAGAAAACATTGTAAGGAAGATCATATCTCTTTTGAGAATTAAAGATATGTGGCATTTAAAAAAATAATTTTGAAAGATACTCTAGTTATGAGACAGATTTTTAAAAATGAATCTGTATATACATATGTGTGTATGCATGCTCATGGGCACATAAAAGGGAGAGGGAGGAAAATCTTGGCTATTTAGCTTAGAATTTTAAAAGGCAGTAGGAAAGGATAAATAAGATATGGTACATATACAATGGGGTATTACTCAGCCATAAAAAGAAACAAAATTGGGTCATTTGTAGAGACGTGGATGGATCTAGAGATTGTCATACAGAGTGAAAGAAGTCAGAGAAAAACAAATGTCATGTATTAATGCATATATGTGGAATTTAGAAAAATGGTATAGATGATCTTATTTATGAAACAGAAATAGAGACACAGAGGTAGAGAACAAATATATGGATGCCACAGGGGTTAAAGGGGGTGGTGGGAGGAATTAGGAAATTGGACTTGACACCTACACACTATAGATAGTGTATATAAAACAGGTAACTAATGAGAACCTACTATATACAGCACAGAAAACTCTGCTTAATGCACTGTGGTGACCTAATTGGGAAGGAAATTCAAAACGGAGAGGATATATGTTTACATTAGGCCGATTCATTTTTCTGTACAGTGGAAACTAACAAAACATTGTAAAGCAACTATACTATGATATAATTAATTTAGAAGTAAATACCTAAATAAAAGGCAGTGAGATGATTTGGAAAAATTTTCTTGAAGTTTTCTAGCAGGTTGTAAACATATTATTTTAAAAGATAACCCCTTTCAACTAGTCACAGCATCTGTGGACTGGCAATTCTGAGGGACTCCAGCTGCTTGGAATTTGGAGGTTCCAGAGGGACAGTTGGTCTTGAGTGATGGGGGTGGAGGCACCAGCAGGAACACGTGCTTCCCCATCGTAAGCAGCGCTGTGGGTCCCGAGAGGCTCTCACTAGACCGTCATGAACTGAGCGCGCAGGTGGCCCCGTCCCGGGCAGTCCAGTGGCGTGTTCAGTCTGGAGATGACACAGTTTTCTTTTTTTATTATTTATTTTTAATTGAAGGAGAATTGCTTTACAGGTTTGTACCAGGCATCACTATGAATCAGCCGTAGGTTTACCCGTGTTCCCTCCTTTTGGAGTCTCCCTCCCACCTTCCTCCCCATCCCACCTCTCCAGATTGTTACCAAGCCCTGGTTTGAGTTCCTTGAGCCATTCAGCAAATTCCCATTGGTTATCTATTTTGCATATGGTTATGCATGCTTCCGTGTTACTTTCTCCATACATCCCAGCCTCTCCTTCCTCCCCCCACCCCAGCAATGTCCACAAGTCTGTTCTCTATGTCTGTGTGGAGACGACACAGTTTTATTTGTTCCTTTGTATCTACTGCTATTTTCTTCCCTCTATCTTACCCACCTGTCCAAACCAGCCAGGAGATAGTCCCTTGCTGTTGCTTTGATTGAAAGCAAAAGAGCTTTATGAATTCCTCTCTCCATTCATTGTGTTCAAATACTTTTTCTATGTGGTGTTTCTTGCCACTTTCTCTTTCAAAGCTTTCACAAGTGAAAACCTCCAAGAAATGGTTACTTTTTCTTGGGCGAACATATGAATTTTAGCAGCAAGGCAGGGTTTCATCTTCATGCCTTCCCCCCGCCCCCCCCCGCCCCCAGCACCCTCTCAGATAAAACCCAGACTTGAATGTTGCTTTTATTCTGTCTTTATTGGAAGTTATTCTTTCACCTGTTTTTGATTTGATCTTATCATCAAGGAAGACCCCCATGAAGTGACCCCTCATGGGATTTCCAGTTCCAGACCCTGAGAATGGCTCATCAGGCACCACATAGCTCACACAGGAACTCAGCTGTTCTGTTAATAAGTGGGCTCACATAATCTATAATCCATGAGTAATAAATGCACATTTTAATTTCTGTCTCAGTGTAATTCTTGATGCCTCATTCAGATCTTTGAGATAGCACCATCGTCTCTGCTCTGGGACACTGCTTCTCCCCACCCCCGGCGGTCTTGGGAATCTCTGGGATTGTGGGAGTATGAATAGCCTTTCTGATTGGACCACTGAAGTGGCAGAAGATGAAAACTGACAAAAGAGGAAAAAGAGTCCAAAAAGTTCAGTGAAACAACTCAGGGAGTCTGAGCCCAGAATCTGAAACTAGAGAGCACAGATAGCATTTTTTCTCTGGTACTAAAAGTACAAAGTATTTTATCTGTTTAAGATGAAAATTGGAAGCATTTTTGAATGATTCTTATAAATTTCCGAGGCCTTATGTTCCCAGTGCTTTGCTTCCTGACTACCTGCGCTCTGACTGGGGACATCAAAATAGAGAATGGAGGAACCAACATGGTGTAGGTCACAAGGAATAGAAACAGCAGATAAAACCATAGATCTTAAAGCCGATTAATGACTAATTCACTGTACTTCTTCAGCCATAAGCATGTTGCATTTTAAAATATACCAAAACATATTAAAGTTCTCCCCTAAACCATCCTGCATGATGTTATATTTTAAGTACATTTACACTTATTTCTACCCTACGATGTTTCTTAATAGTTAAGAAAGATGTACTCTCTCAAATTATAGCAGAAGTCTTGAGATACAAAACTTATAAAAGTTACAGATAGTGCAGATTTTTGACACATGCATACACACACAGATATATTCAAGTAAAGTCAATTCTGTACTTTCAAATTTATATCCAGTTGAAAATGGAGCTGCCCTTTATAAAATAACTAATAAAGAAAAAACCAAAATTCTGCTTTGATTTGCTCAAGCTGAACAGGGCATTATGCTGTTTATCTTGGCAGGCTGACCCTGGTGGAGTCTGATTATTTGTATTTTACTGTAATACACCAAAGTTTGTCATATAAGCTCCTTCTTGTAGATTATCTATATGGCTTGGAGTCATAGTGAACCTGTAGTTACGATGAATTTGATAGAGCCGTTCTGTCAGTCACAATAGTGACTCAATATTTGAGATACAGAAAGCTTTTCTGAGCTACAAAAGGTTTAAAAGAGCTACATGTTAAAAGAGATAATGGGTATTTTTGTGAAGGTGGTTCTTTTTTTTTTTTTTTTTAATTTAATTTTATTTTATTTTTATTATTATTATTATTTTTTTTCCAGTGGGTTTTGTCGGGATTGGGAATACATGTAAATCCATGGCTGATTCATATCAATGTGAAGGTGGTTCTTGTAAAGAACATTGAGACTTTCTGATTGTGTGCAATCTAACACATAGTTATTTTACAGTATACTATTTTTCAGTAGTGATGGGCTTCTGAAACCTATTCCAGAATTCTGATAGACCCTAAGCAAAAGGTTGCCCAAGTGTGCACCATTCATCAAAGAATAAAAAATCCAAACCAGCAGAACTTAGGATCTCTGGAAACAAAGAATGTCTCGTATGGAATCGAAGTACAACCCTGACTATAATGAACAATATTGACCTTCCTTCTAAAGAGTTGTGTAATTCAAGCCTAGCTTATTATCTGATTTCTTAAATAGTTGTTCACTTAAATAGTTAGCATAATGCTGTGCCTCTTGGCATACTTAGTGTTAAAATTTAGATTCAGACAAATTAGTGGCAGTTAAAGGGGACTTCCCCGGTGGCTCAGACAGCGAAGAATCTGCCCGCAGTGCAGGAGACCCGGGTTCGATCCCTGGGTCAGGAAGATCCCTTGGAGAAGGGAATGGCAACCCACTCTAGTAGTCTTGCCTGGAAAATGTCATGGATAGAGGAGCCTGGTGGGCTATACTCCATGGGGTCGCAAAGAGTTGGACATGACTGAGTGACTAACACTTTCATTGAAAAGGCACATGGCCCTAGGTAGCCCAGCAATTCCATAGAAGGCCATTAGATAATGGTTCATGAAAATACAGTTTTGAAACATATTCCTTGGGTCTGTGTTGGATTTGAACTCCTGAGTTGTAGGTAGTCAGGTCAAGATTGATGGGTGTCTTCTAAAACCTAAATCTAAATGGCTTTGCAGATGTTAATAGCAACACTAGGACTTTGTAGCTTTTTATATTTAGTCATTTGCCTAAAAATGTAAATGTATTGAGGAAGGAGAAGTGTTATAAGCAATTGTGGTTTTTCTGAAGACAGTAACTGCTCGGGGGCTGGGACCAGAGCTTTGATTGGTAGTGACCAGCACCAGAACACTAGGCACCTGGACAGGAAGGACAGGAAAGTGAAAAATTAAAATTGGGCACACAGAAAGATAAGAGAGGACTTGTTGCACAAATTCTAATTGTTTGTTTTTCTTAGAATAATGGAGAAGGCAATCAACCCACGTACTATTCAGAGTTGATCTTAAAGATATCCAAGTTATTGATGTGCCTTTAAACATAGATCTCATTATTGTATTATGAGCTCCTATACTCATTTCGATATCATTATGCCAAGGTCTTCGCGCCTAAGTGGTGCAGACTGGGAATGTCTATGACACTGGGGCTTTCAGTCCAGAAAAAGTTCCCTAGGGAGCAAAAGGCAGTCATTGTGTCTTCAACTGGGGCAAGGTATCAGCCTGTTAGATTTTAACAAGAAGATGGTGTGAGGACGTTTAAAAGATAAACGTCACTATAAAGCCAAGAGTTTGGTAGGTTTGGACATGAGTGAAAAGTGAAGAAGCAAGTTCTTAAAACTGAGTGGCAAGGGAAAGAAAAGAGAACAGGAGGAGACCAGAAAATCCTGGTTGCTGGTCTCAGACAATGTGTGTATCCTGTTTAGGAGAAATACTGGCCTTGAGGATGGGACTAACTCTGTATGCATGTGTTAAATTATTCCAATGCGGAGGTTTGAAGAACATAAGGCATTTTTATCATTAAAGTGATGTTTAAAGTGTCAGAGTATCTCATAGTCATATTAATACTTATTTGAATGTATAATTTTTTGTCAGAGAGTTTGTCAGAGAATAGGTCTCACTTCTCTGTTGTCCTTTAGCCCATTAATAAATGTATCCCTTAGAATAATGCTAAAACAGCACAATCCGTAAAGAGTATCTAATTAAATCATTTCTTAATCCTTGCCTGGAAACTTGTAATATTAGCTCAGACATCTTTATGGTTAAACTCCATCAAGAGTTCAGTCTCCCCTGGGTGACTGAATTTGCATTTACTCTTTGTAAGGCAGACGTTACTGTGGGTGATGATTCTCTTTGACAGTCATTCCATGGCTGAGCACTCTGAGTATTGACAGCTAAATTTATAAACCAACAGATTGAGGACAGAAAAGGAAAAATAAGCAAAAATAAATTCTCTTGATAGTGATCATTAACTAGTGGAAAGGTTTATAAAGTTTCCCCAAATTATTGGTTATTATTTTAAGCACGCATCATCATTTGCTGATGAATAGATCTGAAATGGAAACAAAATGTGAAAGAACATTTATAATTGGAAAAATTATTAGAGCTGTTGGTTCCTAGCCAAGTTAAGCAGAAGTAAGACAAAACGAAAAAGGAAGCAAAACCACAACCATTACCTAAATCGGAGCTAGTTTTCATGCTTTTCTGTGTCGTTCTAAGTAAGGCCTTGGATACTTGTATGTTTCGTCAGTATCTCTAAGATATTTTAAAATCGTTTATCCCTATAAAAAGTCAGAGGAGTGAGCTGACATTTCTCTTGCTTCTTTTTCATTCAGAACTTCAGTGTTTCTCTACATTTGAGCAGAATGGAATCACAAATGGAGGGTAGAAGAATTAGTAGATTTATGAGTGGGCATATTTGTCTGCAAACCAGATTGGCTTTCAAATGTAGCAGAGAGGCATGGACACTAAATGGACCAAACCAGTTGCCAGAACATTTTTAAAAGATTCATAGACAGTGGAAATGTTAAGTTGTATGTGACCTGTGATGAAATAAAGCAATGAAGATGCCTTCAAGTAAGTCCCTGGGGGAGACTAGGAAAGGCTTTGCCCGGTTGTTGAAGTTCTTCCTTATTTTTCATAGTTGTAATTAATAATTTTAAGTAAGACAAAATTCCTCTTTAATTCTTGCCCTGACCAGTTTATTTATAAAACTGTTTGTGTGTGAAAGAATCCATACATTTCTCATTAGCTGAACTCAGGTTACTGTGCTCAGATGAAGAACTTTCAAATCCTCAAGAACAAACACTTAAGAAAATTAAGGTAAAACTTCAAATATATCATTTATGTTATTAGCATATGGTGCTATATGAATTTCATTGTATACCTGGAAAAGAGGTACCCCATACACTAATTGTCAAAGTGTATATGTATATGTGTGTGTATTTTATCAAATGCTTCCTTTCACATAACAGAGTTGTCTCAGATTGTATGTCATTTAGCATTTAAGGCATTAAATGCATGTTAGTTCTTAATGCAGGTGTGGATAGAAATGACTTTTTTCTTTCTTTCTGTGTTCTTGAGGTTAATGAATTTTCCAGGTTGAGAGGTACAGACTGTTTCTGGAAACAAATATGTCTGCAGCAAGAACTGACTTGGGAGAGAAAAATCAAAATACTCATTCCCTACTTAGAACTTGTGTAGTTTCTTTTCTGGTGAATTCTCTGTGCCAACTGCCTGTCTCTACCCAACAGTGGGCTACACAAGTCCTTTGGCTACATTTTTACTCAAGGCTGAGATTTTTTTAAATGTATTTACAAATAAGGATAAAATGTCAGTTTAATAGATGGGTATCTTTAACATTTTCATTTGATTGTGCTAAGTACTATTGCTTGATGGTTTTATGTGTTTAATTTATTGTGAGATAACAAAGCTTACTTTATTTAATAGTGAATTTCAAAAGTCTGAGGTAATTGTTCTCACTTATAAAAATGTTTGTTTGAAGTGTATTTACAATATTTTTCTCCTCCCATATGTGACTTGCAGCTTTTGGTGTTTGTAGGGAGATGAAAGTCTTTTATGGAAGAGTCATGTATTTGAGGAATAATCTGATGATTGCATAATTTGTCATGAGTCATATAGTCTCCTAATATAGTACCAAAGTGAATATTTCTTACTGAAGTCTTCAGCAGCTGACTAAGGAGAGCTTCTTTTTGTAGAATACAGATATAAAGTTGCTACCAGGTTTTCTAAATAAATAATTATGAGAACATCAAGTCTGGAAAAATTGCAGTAAACTACATTTATGTAATCACCAATGAAGTTGGAATTTCAAAGATCACATCAAAGTGTGAGGAAGAACAGCTGCCAGGATAAGATTTGGGGGCTTTTTAAGTTGACTGTGACATCAAAAGCTGTATATAGTAAATGCAGAGTACTTCATTGCCAAGAAATGCTTTGGCGGTGAAAATGTCAAGAAAACCATTTTTCTTTGTTTGAGTGTTAGTCATATAATATTTTGACTCGTTAAAGGTGGATATGCCCCAGGTTGGTCCAGTAGAAACTTCAGTCATCACAGAGAATTTTAGAGTAAAAGAAGAATCAATTAAACATTTGTGGAGGTCTTCCTTTTTTCTTAATTCTATCACTTGAGCTCTTTCATGTAAAATACATGTTTCACATTTTATAGTTCAGAAAATCATTCTACATTTACTATTATGTAATGCCTACCAAAAAAATAGCTTATGAAATGTTCAGTTTTAACACATTGTCAGAGATGTACCACAACATAGGCTGTTTCTGCAACCCCTCCCACCCCCCAGTCAGTAATGGCACTCGTGACCTTTGATACCAGGTACATCATATGTATGTCGTCTTCAGTTCTTAGAAGAACACTTCAGCTTACTTATTAATATTCTTGCTTCACTGATGAGTTTTAAAAAGGCCTTAGACTGATTATGGGTCTTCCTGCAAGAGTTGCACAATTCATATGTACCAGAGAAAATATGAAAGCCCATTATATTTTAGCTCAATCTGGCTCCTATGTATTTTTAATTCTAAAAAAGAAAAAATAAGATGAAAAGATTTAAATAAAACACAGATTCTACTGGGAAAAACGAGTCCTACAAAGATAAATAAGACATTTTACAGTGTAATAGGAGAGACAGACATTTCATACACAACTGTAATAAAAAGAATGTTTTGAATAAATGTAGGCGGAATATAAAATACTGGGGATTCATAAAAGAGGAAGCAATTAATTTGTCCTGGAACGTATAAGAAAGACTTCATTAGAGGCCCTGATGGGCGAGCTGAGATCTGAAAGGTGGGTAGACCTTTGTCAGGGAGAGAGGTCAGTGTGGGGAATAAATAGGGAGGAAGATGGAAGACTGGAAGGGTGGATTGGAACTAGATCAGGGAATGCCTGGAATGCCATGCTGAAAAGTCTGTGTTCAATTCAGTTGCTGTCAGAGAATCTAGGGGAGGGGAGGATCAACGGAATGATAGAGTAACTCTAATGAAAGAATGTAATGTATTTTAGATGAAGAAAAAGATAATTCAGAGAGAATAGAGAATATTGCATATTTCCCAGTGGCATAGAGGAAGTACCTGAACTAAGAGAGTGGGAGTAGAAAGGGTGGAGAGCCTGTCTAAGGTAAAAGGATTGGGTTGGATGATTATTTCTTTGATGACGACTTACTTGTAGGGGCACATGGAAAGAGAGAGGATGATACTGAGGTCTCTGGTGTTACTAACAGGGAGGATGGGAAGTTCTGAAGGTTTAGGGCATGGAGGATGATTTCATTTTGTGCAGCCATCCAGCAAATTTAGCACTGAGATGATGATTGACACTGGAGGTGGTGTCTTCATGAGGGATAATCCAATTGTAATGTGGAAGAATATGTGCAAATTGGAGAAGCTGAACCGTAGAGACATGAAATAATGATTTTTCAGAAATGTGTCTAGCTTGGCAAAGGAGAAAGAATGAAGACCCAGGTGATGTTAGCATGTCTAATACTAACAATGCTAGTGATCATAGCTAAGAGTTTCTGAGCTCTTCTAGGGACCAGGCATTGCCCTAAATGTTTCTCCTTTTCCTCCTCATTGTACTCTCATGAAAGAGATGGTGTTACTAGTTTCTTTCTACGCAAGGAAGGAAAAAAGACACATAGAACATAAGGAAAAGTGATACCCTTATACCAGTCATGTTTCAAGACTAAGGCATCTGAATTTAGGAGTGAGGATATGGATTCACAGCAGGAGCTGAAATGTCATTAATATTTCATAGCATTTTACATACACCTTTATTTTATAATTGCTAGTGGACAGGGTGGCCATCCTCTAAGACTTAGGGTGGAGGTATAAGTTTGGTGATTGTTCTCTAATACCTCTTCATTAGAAAAGCAGACTATTTAAGGTAGATTTCTGACTCTTTCCAAGATTGTTATTAATATGTAAGTGTGATTAAGAATAAAATGTTTAGTGACCAAATTAATATTTATAAAAGTGATTAGAACAGCTTAATAAGAAGTCAATAACATTAACTGTTATTATTAGCATTCTCATTCATCTTTTCATCCATCTGTAGTGCAAGTAAATATGGAGTGCTGTTTTCTAAGCACTGGGGAATTGAGATGAAAGACAGAGCCTGCCATTAGGGAACAGTTCAAAGGGGAGGAAAACCAAAGCTGCCAACTACAAAGTGTACTGATTCGTTAAAAAGTTTTTAAAAATTGAGTTAATTATCGAGCATCTTAAGTGGCATGTGATTTTTTTTTCTAAGCCTTGAAGACAACAGAAATAACAAAGACAAATAGAATTGAATGCCTTTGTATTTATAACTTTTATACCAAATGAAAAATCAAATTAGGAGCTGATTAAACTGTGAATATAAGTTGTAGCAAATTTAAAAAAGGGAAACTACTGTTTGTAGTATACAATGGCATCAATTAAATGTTAAGAAATTAGTAATCATCTCATAGATAAGTGATCAAGTATATGACTTAACCATTTGCTGAAGAGTAACAGCATGTCTAAACAAGGACACAGATACCACAACTTAAGCATGAGCTAGCTCTCCTTTGTAGATTAGACACAAATTTTTAAGACATTTTCAGTGACTGTTTAATATGCAGTGAAGTGAATTTTGTAAAATGTGGTTTTTCCACATTTTACAAAATTTATTTAAATAGAATCTATTCATCAGTATGTGTGTACGTAATCAATTTCATCACCAACTTAAAATTGATTAGCACTTAAAAATACTCACTAAAGAAATTCACTTTGATGTTTCAGAATAACTTGTAAGTTAGATGGGGCTGGTAATGTATTTTTGTTTTCAGAGATTAAAAAAAGAGGGATTCATGACTGCCCAACATTAAAAATATTATTTTAGAACAAGTCTTAAAAACTTTATACAAAAAAAGAAAGATGTAAACAAGGATTAGTAAGTAAAAGTAGTTTTTCAAAGTTTCTATACATATTTTCTTTAAAATTTCCAAGACTTTGGAGAGAAGGGGGACGGGGAGGGGAGGGGGGCAGAGATAAAAATGCATGCAAGTTTTTCCTTCAAGAGCAACTGGGTCCCAGGAAAACAAACACAGCATTTGCACAATTTTAATCCTTTATAGTAGGAGCTTTTGGTTCAAACAGGAAAGGAGAGTCTTAAATTTGGAATCAAATTATCAAGGCATCTTTGGCATTGACATTATGAATTAGAGTGTTTTTCTTGGCCTCCACGCCCTTTTTAGTATCTTGGTATTTGGCTGGATTTGGTGTCCTCATTAAGTGCCAGACTCATGCAAGCCACACTGGTGGGTGAAGACCCCACCCCACACCTTGTCCTTGAGAAAACACACACTTAGGTCAGACAGACCTGGATTCCAGTCTGGATTCTGCCATGTCACCATTACAAGGTCTTGGGTGAATGACTCCAGCTCTCTAAGCCTCAGTGTCCTTGTTTTTATACTACAGGTTCTTTATAAAGTGAATGAGGGGAATTAAATGAAACACCACGGGAAAAGATTTAGCAAAATGTCCAACACATAATAAATGCTCAAGAAATATGTCCCTCCTGAATGAGCTGATGTCAGGGTGTGGTTCACTCTGCTGTTGATTCTGAGAGGTAGATACAGTGTTCCTGTATAATTCACTTTCTGTCAGAGTCTTGAGTTTTAGCCAAATTGTTAACTTTGTTTTTAAACTACTCACACATAAAATAACATACTTGGCAAGTTATTAATATATTAGGTTAGAGTCTAGCATATATTTCATTAAAAGATATCTCAAACTTAGTGAATTATTTTTCCAAGAAATGATATGTAATATTCTGAACTTTAGGTAGAAATAATTGATTTTTTTTTAGAACGTGAACACTTTATCACATTTGTAGCAAATATTTAGCCCAGTGTTACCTCACATGAGATTGCTAAATTGCTTAACAGTTGAAATAAATGTTCCTTACTAAACGTTCAAAATGATATATCAACAGACTTACCATGACTAAAATACTGCTGTTGTTACAAGATAATGTTAAAAGAAGATAGAAGTATTGATAATAACCATTACTATAAAACACAAAGTAATTTTACTTTACGCAAATAGTTAACTTTTTTCAATCTGGTTGTAAATCAGCTAAACCATGAAAGGGATACTAGAAGGTGGACTATATGTGACAAGATTTAGACCAAAATTCTCCATGGGTCAGTACTAGGAATTGAGAGCCTTTCTACATTTAAAATAATCTGTTCCGTGAGTCTTCAGTATCACAAAGTATAAAGCCGAAGAAAATCAGATTATTTTCAACTAGAGGATGAACACTGAGGCTTCCATTTGATTTTTAACACAACGGCTCTGTTTATTATAACCGTTTGTTACCATAAAAGTATAAACTGAAAGGTAGCAATGATGGCTGAGTGTAATATATTACATTAAATAAACTTGTCCCATGCGCAGTGCAGGGAAAGCTCTGTTTACATTACAGTAAGCTGTTTTCTGCTGCATTTACAATTCTGCTGGGCAAGTAAATTAAGAGGGCTTATGACAGCTCAATTTACTTTATCTGGTCAACCCTCCAAGACATTATTAGTATAATTTTAGAATATTTAATTCTATTCAGTTATTTAGTGATGCAACACCAACAAAGTTTTTTTGTTGTTATTGGTGTTTTTTTAAGGAAAGAATGTGTTAGCTGATCATTTAGAAAAAAGGACAAAAGAAAATTACTGAACAATACAAGCCAACAGACACCAGATTTGCAAAGGAAGTGAATATAAATGTCACTATATGAGTTTGAAGGAGACTTGAAAAACAGAAAGATGTGTAAACATATAAAAATAATTTTTCGTTGTGAAGTGATTGGCCTCCAACTAATAAAAAAAAAAAAAAATAATAATTTTTCATACTCCTCCCCAGGAGTTGATTGAAGTTTCAACTTTGGTTTATCCCAGGGCAAAAATGGAGGAGTTGAAGGGAGGTGTGGAATTTGCAGATAGTTCTGAATTCTGTTCTGTGTGAAGTCCACTAGATACCAGGACAAAAAATTTAGTTCATTACAGTGTTTATTTCACCGGACTTAATTTCCTCAGCTTTCTGGTATTTAGGATGAATTATTACTTTCTGGTGTGTGTGTTTGTGTCTGTGTAATTGTAGCAGAAAGAAGCAGGACAGCAACATGGAGTGAAAGGAGCTGTGGGTTTGGGTTAGAAGATCTAAATTCAGTTACCTGCTCAGCCGTGTGTCCGGTAGGTGACCACTTACGCTAAGTAAATTATCGGAGGCTTAGTTAAGGCTCTCAAATTCTGTAAACTCAAAATTAAATGAGAAATATGAGTGCTCTGGTCATGTTAATCACATAGAGACTTTTAGAAGTTACACCTTTTGTGCCTTTTTAAGCCAGTCTTCTTTACATTTCCATCGAGTCAAATAGATCCCACGCGTCCTAAGCATCTCATGGTTCTGCGTTTGTATGAGCTGTTCCCTTTGTCTAGAATGCTTTTCCCCTCCTCCTCACCCAGTTGAGAGTTTTATCTTTGTGACCATCTTAAATTCCCCTTCTACTCTAAAGCTTTTCTCTAAGATACTTTAAATTATCTCTTCTTTTGTTTTAAAAATATATACTGCTTCTAACAGATTTACAGACATACAAAACAAATTACCGAAAGGGAGGAGAGGAGGGGCAAATTAAGAGTATGGGATTAACAGATACAAACTACTATACGTAAAATAGGTAAGCAACAAGAATTTATTGTATAGAACATGAAATTATATTCAGTGTCTTGTAATAACCTATAACAGAATGTAGTCTGAAAAAACATAACTGGATCACTGTTGTACACCTGAAACGAACACAATATTATGTCATACTTCAATTAATATATATATATATATATATACTGATTCTAAAATTAATATAAAAACATAGTATAAAAATATAGAAATGGAAAAGTAAAATAAATAACAACCACAACTCCATAATATGAATCATTCATACAAATTATTAGCCATTCACTTCTTCAGGGAATGTGCCCAACCCAGAGACCGATCCCAAACCTTCTGCATTGCAAGCAAAATCTTTACTGAGAGAAGACCTTCTTCCAATTTAACTTTGTCCGAACCTATTCTTCCCCTCCAAAAAGCAAGCAGATATAACAGCAACAACAAAACCAACTTGGGAACTTACATACTTTGATTTTTCTCTTCTCCACTTAATGTGAGATCATGTGCATTTAAAAGATACCTTTCAGTATTCTTAGAAAGCATAAATTAAAACATTTAAAATATTTTCTTAATAGCCCATCACATAGGTAGAGCATAATTAATGTAAGAGTTCCTCTCTTGTTGGCCATCAAAGTATTTAAAGTATTTTGCTTTTATAAACAAAGCATTCTTGTGCACATCTAATACTATTTCTGTAGGACATATTCCTAGAAAAAGAATTCCTGGGCTTGTGCATTTCTAATAGTTCGGAAATATCTTGCCAAATGGGCCCCTAGTGAGATTGCATCATTTTGCATTTCTGCCAGCCCTGAGCGCAGTGCCTCTTTTCCCGAGCTCTTCCTGTGAGGGCAGCACTCATCACGCTGCATTGTAATGATTTAGTACTTGTCACTCTTGCTCCCTAGACTATTTACTTCCACGTGGCAGAAGCTGTATCTTTCTTACTTTGAATCCTAGGGTCTAGCACATAGCCGGCCTTGGAAGAGAAGGACCAAGTTAAAATCTACAGAATGAATTCTGCTTTACCAGTTTTGATTTCTAAACTATTCGCCCTGTGTTCCTCTGAGCTGATTTGTTTATTTATTTTTGGCTATCCTGGGTCTTAGTTGCTGTGTGGGCTTTTCTCTAGTTGTGGTGTGCAAGCTTCTCACTGCGGTGGCTTCTCTTGTTGCAGAGCATGGACTTAGGGCTTGTGGACTCAATGCTTACAGCTCCTAGGCTCTAGGTCATAGGCTTAAAAATTGCTCAGAGGCATGTGGGGATTAAACCAGTGTCTCTGGCATTGGCAGGCGGATTCTTTACCACTGAGCAACCAGGGAAGCCCTAAGTTGATTCTTAATTGTTAAAGATATTAAGAGAATATGAAATTCTGCCATTTCTGCCACTTTACTGAAAAAACCCTGTGATTTCAGTGCTAATTTTAGGGCTGACTTTGTTCTAACCTGCGACAAATTTCCTCTCTCACATGGTATTAGGGACTTCCCTGGTGTTCCAGTTGGTTAGGACCTAGCTTCCACTGCAGGGAACATGGGTTTGATCCCTGGTTGGGGAACTGAGATCCTGCATGCCATGTGGCACAGCCAAAGAACAAACAAAAAAACCCAAGCATAGTGTTAATTGTGTCGAGAATAAATATGGTCCTGAAAAGTGAAAGTGAGTTTGTATCTATCCCACTTTTGATTATGAGTATTTAGAAAGCGTCGTGAATCTGTATGGAAAAAGTCTTATTTGAAAAGATAAATACTTTTTTTTTTTTTTTTTACTATGTATGGGAGTTCAATGTTGCTGGTGTAATTTTCCTAGGTTACTCAGGTTTGTAAATGCCCACACTGCTTATATTCATTCTGTATCATGTGAAATTGTAAAAGGTTGATAATTTGTCTTTGGTTAGGTGTGTCTCCTTAAATCCTTTAATCATTCTTCTCAAGCCAGTATTGAGGTATTACTCATAAAATAGAACATTTGTGGATCTGATTATAAAAATCACATCATAGTGGTGAATGGGATGTGGTGAATGGGTAATAGCTGGGGTCAGGGTTCAAGTGTCAGTGCTCAGGGGCTTTGTATATTATCTGCTCAGTAGGTGCTCATTTGGAGGAAGCACACCTTAGCCATCTGAATTTGAAGTAAAACACAACATCCTATCTTTTATAACCCCGCAGAATTAAATTTGTAAGTTATACCAGACAATACAAAGACTACTGCCAAGAATGCATATTTAGTTAAGAAGAGACTGTTACCAACAAGGAGATCTGGCCTTTCATGGTATTGAGAGCACAGAATAGGGATTTAGATGTTGGCTTAGATGCGGCCATGGGCAGCTTATCCCAATTCTTCAGATTTACTTTCCTTTCTGGTATACCAAGGATGAGAATGGTACAGACTCACTTCGCAGATGTCATGCAGATTAAATCAATTCAACACATGTGGAGCACGTTAAATAGTGCCTGGAATATATTTTTCTAATCAGATATTCTAATGAGTTAGGATTGCAAACTTACATTAAGATCTTTTTAATAACTTTACAGTAGCCAATAAAAAAAGTCCAGCCAAAAGATGGGAAAAAAATAAATTTTACAATGCATATTACTGAATACAAAACACATGAATAAAGTAGTTCAAAATGAACAAAATACATAAAATACTTGATATTGGTTTCCAAATTCTGTTGCCTTTATAAATTGAATGTTATATTTTAATATACCTATTTTATTAGATTTTAGAAATAAAATTGATTGCAATGTTTACAAATGCAAATATGAAATTTAAGCAGTCTAACTTGTATGATTCTTACATTATGCAATGTTCTTTTATAAATATACTTTTCATAAAATAATATGTCCAGCTATTAAAAGATGGTGTTTATCCATTACCTATAACTATGTAATACAAACTGATGCCTACATGTTATAATTCAAAGTCCCATTTTACCCAAATTTGGACACATAAAACAAAAAATTCACAAGTTAAAAATAGTTATGAATACATACATAAAAATTATTTTTAACCTGAGTTTGGATCCATAAATGTAACAAAAATCACTGGCCATTTATTTAAGCTAATTGGAATATGTTTCTTTAAAAAGTTTATGTAGTCTTTTTTAAGTTTATATACTCTATTTTGAGCAGTTAATAATCCTCTCATTAGCTGGTTATGAATAGCTGCAGTGATAAGTGACTGATGACAGTTCTGGGGGGTTGCAACTATAATGAGAAAAATACTTCAGAAATTCTAGAAATGAATTGGTTCATTAAGCCCAGATTTTAAAAGCAGTTTCCTGTTTTAAAAGGCTCTGCCCAAAGAACCCACTCCAGTCCTCTTGCCTGGAAAATCCCATGGACGGAGGAGCCTGGTGGGCTGCAGTCCATGGGGTCGCTAAGAGTCGGACACGACTGAGCGACTTCACTTTCACTTTTCACTTCCATGCATTGGAGAAGGAAATGGGAACCCACCCAAGTGTTCTTGCCTGGAGAATCCCAGGGACGGGGGAGCCTGGTGGGCTGCCGTCTATGGGGTCGCGCAGAGTCAGACACGGCTGAAGCGACTTAGCAGCAGCCCAAAGAAACACTGAACTCCGGAATATGTTCCCGTATTTCTAATATCAATTTTCACTGTAGCCAAGATATTTCACCGAGATGGAAGTTCTCTGTAATAATGTTGGATCAGTCAGAGCCTGTTGCCTGATATCAGTAAATACATTACCCAAAGGGAGTATAAATTGTATGAAAACTCTAGATTAATATCTGACAGTTATATTTTAAGAGAAAGTCATTCCTATTCCAGAAAGCAGTGAAAGTTGAAATGATGAAACAGACCCTTTGTTTAGTCTTGCTTCTAATTAAACAAGGGGAGGGGGATGATAAGAGAGATGAGGAGACCAGGGAACCTGGTCAGAAACTCCTGAGTTCAACTTCAGTACACTGTCATGAACGTAATCTAAACTCTCCATTCTATTTCAGCCCTCCTCCTGAGACGTAAGAAAGAAGAAATCTTTTGGCTGTTAATCTTTCATTCCTGTTCATAATGTTTATCAGTATGAAAACACAGCTAATTCAGAATAACAAATGAAAATAAATTCATTGCTTTCCCATGTCTTGAAGCAAAAACTAAGCTAAAATGCCTGCTTTTAGAAAGATTTAGTTTTTTAATGTGGTTTCATCTAAATATATACCAGTGTCTACAGTTATGTCCACATTCTTAGTTTAAATGGCAAAGCTACATTGTCATATGGTTTTGCAAATTGTTGTGTGACCACATTTTATGTCATGTTATAGACAAGATGTTGCCCACTTATATTTCCACACAACGGATACAGGTTCATTCCAAAATGAATAAACAACCTGAGCTATTAAATGATACTCATAGATATAAATTTTGCCTTCTACTAGATAAGTCATTAATTATACATCCTATCAGACAATCTTAGGTACTGCAGAAATTCTGAAACAGTTAAAGTGTTCTTACACTCATGAGCAAATCTGACTGTATCAATTCAGAAACAGGCGCCAAAATGGATGTACCAGGTATTTCTTGGGGGAGATGCCTGGGAGGGCTAAAAAAGAAGGACAGGGGCTTGGCAGGAGAAGGACCTTCTAACCACAAGGCAGGCATCTCTGAAGTGGGGAGAGTAAGGAAGAGTAGAATGGGAGGGTCTCAGTGCAGTACAGTTTGGAGAAAGTCTTGGCTAGGCTGATAGGACGTCTCCAAGGCAGAGAGCTGAGCAAGAGTAGCCTGATTCTAGGATATGCCCTTGCTTGACCACTGGCTAGGAGTGGCTGGGGGTGAGCAGGGCTACGCTGGGTGGAGGGCATGTGACCTGCTGTAAACACCACAGTGGATCAGAAAATACAACCACTAGGGGCTGTCAGGCAATGACCCTTCCCAAAACAGGATCTGTCAAAGGGAGCTCTGAGCAGACAGATGTGTGGGTGTGTGTTAGTCACTTGGTCGTGTCCGACTCTGCGATCCCATGGACTGTATAGCCCACCAGGCGCCTCTATCCATGGGATTCTCCAGGCAAGAATACTGGAGTGGGTTGCCATTTCCTACTCCAGGGGACCTTCCTTACCAACTGAACCACCAGGGAAGCCCAAGCAGACAGAGTTATGACCATCTGGATGGCCAATATGTAAAAAATAAAAATCATCTTTTGCCAATGAGCAGCATTTGAACGTTTATCCACCTCTAACCTGTCTTATGTCTGTTTATAGATGTGCACTGTGACTTTGTGGTTTGGTTTCTAAGTGTCAGCACTCCTATTTCTGAGGGCTGGCAGTGGACTAAGCAGCTTGCTACTGTTACTTCACAGGAATCCCCAGCTTGTTGCATCTTTGATGTTGGCCTCATCCTTTCCTGGTTCTAATCAGGGCAGTCAGTGGGAGTTCATATTCAGCTCTCCTCCTGGCTGTCTTTGTATGATCTTAGGAGGCTTATTTAACTTGTTAAGCCTTGATTTTTCTTGACTTGTAAACTGGTAAAAATATCCTAAAGGATGGAAAGTGAGGATTTAAATGTTTATTTATTTGGCCTTGCCGGATCTTAGTTGCAGCATGTAGGATCTAGTTCCTTGACCAGAGATCGAACCCAGGTCCCCTGCATTGGAAATGTGGAGTCTTAGCCACCAGCCACCAGGGAAGTCCCCAAAATGAGGATTTAATGAGAGAATACACACAAACCACTGAATATGGTGTTTGGCATGTGTTAAGCACCTTAAAATGTTTAGCAGTTTTTATTGTGACTCTAATTTTTGAATATCATTCTGTTAGTTATACATTTTATACTCTTATCCAGAAATGTCTGGATTACTACATATGTTACATTGTTTCCATCTGAGCTGAGGAGCTTTGCTTTGAAAGCTACAATTCAGTCTTTTAACTTCATATTTAGTAGAGAATAAGTGATGTCAGAGGTCTGTAAAGTACCAAATTAGGCCTGTGTCTAGTGCTACAGATTTTAAATGTGACGTTCTGCCTATTTGCAAGCAAAATGCAAGTTCCTCGTATTTCTAAGGAACAAAAATAAATGCCAAGGACCTCGAGGCTTGTGGGTGAAAGCAAAGATGTTACCTGTCTGGATGGAGGCCGGGACACCTACAGTTCAGAGATGCTCGGTTTACTAATCGCAAAATGATACATATTCTGTTGCTTTGTGAAAAATGCTTACCATAAAATGATGAACTTCTCTAGAATACACTTAATAGGTAGTTTACAAAATAAGTATTTTGAGAATTGTAAAGAGTGACATTCAATACAGTTTATCATGTGGCTCCAAACCAAGTGATTTGTGAAACTATTTTATCACTTGCCTCTGCCAGTGATAGAAATTGCTCCTTGTGTGAAAGTATAAATTTGTGAGCATCAGTTAAGTTTCAGTTCTACTGCCCCTGTGTTTTGTCCAGGAAATTACATACCATAGGGATAGATGAATAGTAGCTTGCATTACAGTTGGGATAAGAAAGAATAGAATATATAATCTAAGAAATTATATAAAGAAGGGATAAAATATATAGTATGATGGGTGGTGATTAATCTATGGAGAAAAATAAAACTGAGGTGAAGGCTTTGGTTTTAAGTGACAGGAGTTATCATAAACTGTGACTGCTTTTCTGAAGGCCCATATTTTAAGACACTGGCCGAGTTTAGGGAGGTAGCATGTGGTTGGGAAGCAGAGCTTAGATGCATGGTCTGGGTGGCGTTGGTCAGTTCTTACTAGTAGAACCCTAACTGTGTCCTGCTACTTGGTGACTTTACACCTATTAATTCATTTAGATTAAGTCTCTGAATAGCCCTGTGAGGAAGATGCTGTTACCTCCATCATATAGATGGAGAAATTGAGACCTGACATGGTTAGATAATAATGTGCCTGGAAAAAGAGAAGGGCTCATCTCAAGGTCATTCAAGAATGATTTGTAACCAGGGAAACTAGTGGTTGATTTCAACCCAAGGTTGCATATTATCTTTATACTTCCTCATTACTACTTTGGGAAGTTATCCTCTCTGTATTATTGATCCTTGTATCTAAGAAAAACATCTTTATTTAACTGAAATTCCTTTCCATCAAAGAATAATTCTACACACATTTTTCCCCCAAAAAGATTTAAGGCCGTTTTCAAGAATGTTTCAAATATAACACAATAAAATGAAATGAGTATGATAAGGAAAATAATGGCAGGGAAAAAAAGTAGCAGTAAGTTGACATCAATTCATATGTACTTAAAAGTGATGAGAAACAAATAGGATTATAGTCTCCCAACAATCAACACAAAAAAAGATACTATAAAGTAAAATACAGTGCTTCTTGGGTTTGAAATGATTAATAGAAGTGTAGTTATCTCTATGCCAGAGAGAAACTTCCATAGTTCTTACGTAGAGACGTTTTGTGCAGTAATGAATATCATCTGTGATATTTATAGTACATTAAACAGTATATACAAAAGATAATATCGGGCTGTTTCTTAAAATGACCTTTATTGAGGACTATAACATAACATCCTAGAAAAGTCCAGCCAAAATAGTTCTGCCAGCGTCCATCATGATATGGTTCCCAGGGGCAGCTCCTGGCTTCTTCAACATGATTCAAGGATAAAGTGTAGAGTATTTACAGAAGAAAGTTCAAGGTTATATTCTCTGAATGCTTAAATCTAGATATGATGTGCCAATAAAGAAGGATAGACTTATATAAATTATAGATCCTGATCCTTTATTTTAAAAATTACATGTTTTTATTGTGTAATGAAATAATTAGAATTTATAAGTTGTATATGACTTCCTCTGAGAAGAGATATAAACTGATGCATTTTCTGTGTATTATGCATAAATGATACAACATCTGAATCTCAAACCATCTTAGAAATCATTTAAAGATAGTAGAATTTGCAAAAATTTGTATTATTTATTTGATTTTTTAAAGCAAATTGGATTATGGGAGGATTGGCTTCCTTTACACCATCATGATTCCTTTATATCTAGTTTTCTTCTGGGTATGTTTAATGCACAGTCTACACAAGCAGACTTTAGAGAATGTGTTTGTCTCCATATGCATATTAATGTATGTGTATACATATGCACATATATAAATATGTATATAAAAGTCCCTTGACGGGATGGGCTTTTCAGGTAGTGTTTCAGGTTGATTTACAATGTCGTTTCATTCAGCACAGGGAAGTGACCTTTCCCTTAGAAGGTCACTGATACCATTTTCTGCCATAATTCTCCCCCTACTCCCACAGTGGCCCAACCTCAGCGTATCCCAGCCCCTCTGGGGATGTCTTTGCTGGTTACAGGCTGCCTTCTCTTCTTTACTGTTTCCCTTCCTGTCAGTTCTTTCTACTTTACATTCTCAATTCCTCCTCCTTTTCAAAAATAAATAAGTAAATTGATAGAAAAAAGAAACCCTTATCGAACCATCCTTTGCCCCTCACCCCCAAATAATACCATTTCTTTTCACTGGTAAGTAGAAATATTAATTTTAAAAATTATATTTGATTTAGCTATGACGTGAGTTTCTGTTTCTTACATCCATTTAGCTAGTAAATAATTGTGAAAAAAAATTGTCTTTTGCTCTGAAGCACAAAATGCTTTGTGCCAAACACTTAAAGTGGAAAATGAGGAGATTTAGGGGCATACACTAAATTTGAGAATTCAGGAGGCATTCCTTTTTCCACAAGCAGTTTTCTCTGAGCAGAGCTCTTTACTGGTATTGCTATTTGTTATTTTGTTTTTCATTGGGTAAATAAGTAATGTATTTTGGGTTATACAAGGTTAGTTCTGTTAACAAGAACCAATTTTTGTTACCCAAAATTTGTTTCAAAAGTTGTGACTCTGAAAGCCCATAGTCATCAAAAGAAAAACCTGTTTTGTATTTATGTTCTTGTTTCAGGTCATAAATACTTTTGTTTTGTTTTTATACTGTAATGCATCCCAGGGATATTAAAAGAAGTCAGCATTTCATTTTGTGCATTTACACTTTTACAGCTGCTTGCACAGTAGTGTAAAAATAACTTCACTCCAAGTTCATTTTTCTGGCACATTAGGATAATAACATAGATGATGGATATTAAACTCCTCAGAAATGCTCTAGTAGAAATAACTTTAAAATATATAAGAGAAAATCTTAGCTTAATTTTATGTACATAGCATGTTTGCAGCTAGAAATAATTTTATGAAGTTTTGAACTTCCATCTCAAGTTTAGTTGACAACTGTTTCTGCAGCTTTTTTTCTTAATAACTTACATTAGCCTAAAATTTTAAAAGTCCATAGTGTGAACTAAATTTAATCTGTACACTTTATGGAATACATTTTGAACATTTTGTGTTAATTTCTCTGCTTTAGTCTGACAAAATTATTTTTTGATCACAGTTCAGCACATATATGATGAGAAGAATAGAGAAAATTTATGAGTCATGATTACCGTATGCTGAGTCGCTTCAGCTGTATCCAACTTTGTGATTCTGTGAACTGTAGCCCTCCAGTCTCCTCTGTCCGTGGGATTTCCCAGTTAAGAATACTGGAGTGGATTGCCATGATTCCTAGAAAAAGCAGTTTATTTTTTGAAGCTAATATACATGACTACATTTTGATATTATTCTAGGCTATGCATAATTGCTTCATTAATTGAAAAACAAGTGGAGAATATTAACACCTTCATGGAGTGTTTATGATGATGGCATGAAATAATACTAAGCTCCTGGCAGAGAGTCTTGTATGTAATAGATAATGATAGTAACTAGTAAACAAATAAATGAAGTGAATAAGTAAATAAATAACATTTGATTATATTAGTGTTGCAGTGACATAAGACATCATTTTCAAACCAAGAAGAGAATATCTTTTCCACACATAAGCTAATTTTAGTCAATTTTCTTGGTGAAATCTGAAAGCCTTCCAGGGCTTTCGTGACAGTATCACATTCTGCCTCTTGTTATTCCTCCTTGCCCATTCCTTTGCTCTTTTCCCAAAGGAACTGTACTTCTTTGCTATGGTTTTCAATGTTAGCACACTAGTTGACTGTTTGGAATCCAGGCCCTCCCAGTTCGTTTTTTTAGGTTTTACATTTAGGTCTGGGATTCATCTTTTGAGTTAATCTTTATATTTGGTGCAGGGTATGATCAGTCATTGATGCTGTTTCGTTTTTGCTTAGAGGTATTCAAGTTTTCTAGTGTTATTTGTTGTTCTACATTCCATAGCATATGGGCTCTCTGTTCCATGGCATGTGGGATTCTCAGGTTCCCTGATCGAACCTGTGCTCCCTGCTTTGGAAGGCGGAATCTTAAACCATTGGACCACTGAGGAAGTCCCTTCCAGTTCTGATCTGTCACTACCATATTCATCTTTCTCAAATCGTATTTTCACCAAGCACCTTCTTAGGAAATAGATGTTCAGTTACCTCCTATCTGCCCTTACAATTAGAATCTAAAAGCCAAGGTATCTTATCTTTCCACCTTTCATCGGCATGTGTCCTCTGTATTTGCTTAACTTACCTTCTTCCTATGCTGGACTTCACCTTCCATTCTTGCCAACTTCTAGTCTCTGCTACCATGGGGGCATCTCTTCCTTTCTCTGGAAAGTGCTTTCTTTTCATCCCCAAAGCCAATGTAACACTTGACTGTCGTAATAGAAGTATATTTGAAATTTTGTAATTGTTCTGGTTGTGATGGATTAAAGATGACCACAAATTATTTGACATTTTTTCAATATTACTGTTAAAAATAATCCCGGGCATCTGTGTGTACGTACCTACCTGTGCTTTCTAAAAAAAAGAGCCATACTTTACTTCTGATGCAGTGTTACAAGTCCCTGAAATGTGGAGCTGTACAAATAAGAGAGAATCGAGCCCAAGCCTCTCCTGGTACATTCCAGATCTATGCCTCTAATTTGCATTGTTCTCCCTAGATCAATTCAGTTTATTTAGATGCCTACATAATTTTCCTAACATATTTCATAATAGTATCAAAATGGCAAATGGGAATTTGATGTTTTTAAAGTTTTCTTTTTTTGTATGGCGCACAAATTAGTATTGACCCATGATGACTATGTAGAACTGGGCCGATGTGGAAGCTGTGGTCCCATTTCTCAACTCACAGTCTGTTAGTAAAATCTATGTTCTGGGCTCTCGACATAAGTGAAGTAACAGAGAACTTTCCAGGTTTATGGGGGAGGCATAAGGAAAGGAAATGTCTGGAAATGACCCATGACATTTAGAGGCCAGTGACTTGCCCATTCACAGTATAGGATCTGTGTCCAGTAAAACTCTAAAGCTAGAAGGATGAGATGGGAGAAGAGAGTGTTGACTGATAGAGTGAGGAGTTTGACTTCCCCTTTAAAGATTCGAGATATAGCCTGGCAGATGGCTGAGCAGGATCCAGATGGGCTATTGAAGGCGCTTTGCTTATCAGTTTCCCTCTGTGGTGTTGGAAACTTTGTTTGCCAATCGTGGCTTCTCTTCCACAGCTAATCTAGGAGATATGCAAAGTTAAGGGTCAGTTTTTACTCTTCCATATCATCATGGCCACATTGAGGATCAGGTAGCTTAGATTCAGGTCATGCTTAGTTGGACTGCAGGATTCCAAACATCCAGATTTGAGTAATCTGAGAAGATTCTTAACTTTCAATTCATTAGTATGTAACATTTTTTATTTTAAATTATAAATTCCACTTCTGTTCCAATTTTGAGAGCTCACAAAATCCCATAATATGGACAGGACAGTGATATTATATATAAGTAACAAATGAAGAAACTGGATCCCAAAGGTCTTAGTCAGCTACTCATGGTCACTTCTCTAAGTGTCCTTGTTCAGTTGTTCAGTCAGTCAATCATGTCTGACTCTGCAACCCCATGGACTGCAGCTCTCCAGGCTTCCCTGTCCTTCACTATCTCCTGGAGTTTGCTCAAACTCATGTCCATTGAGTCAATGATGCCATCCAACCATTTCGTCCTCTGTCATCGCTTCTCTTCTGGCCTTTTGTCTTTCCCAGCATCAGGATCTTTTCCAATGAGACTCTTCACATCAAGTGGCCAAAGTATTGCAGCTTCAGCTTCAGAGTCAGTCATACCAGTGAATATTGAGGATTGCTTTCCTTTAAGGTTGACTGGTTTGATCTCCTTGCAGTCCAAGGGACTCTCAAGAGTCTTCTCCAAGACCACAGTTCGAAAACATCAATTCTTTTGTGCTCAGTCTTCTTTATGGTCCAACTCTCACAACCATACGTGACTACTGGAAAAACCACAGCTTTGACTGTACGGACCTTTGCTGGCAAAGTAATGCCTCTGCTTTCTAATATGCTGTCCAGGTTTGTCATACCTTTTCTTCCAAGGAGCAAGTGTCTTTTAATTTCATGGCTGCAGTCACCTTCCACGGTGATTTTGGAGCACAAGAAAATAAAGTCTGTCACTGTTCCCATTTTTTCCCCATCTATTTGCCATGCAGTGATGGGACTAGATGCCATGATCTTCATCTTTTGAATGATAGGTGAATGAGTACAGGCTGTTGAGTGAAATGCCTTTAGATCTTAAACAAGAAAAATGCAGACACTAAGAAAAAAATATATTTCAGGGTAAATTATTGCTGACATTGGATGTATTCTATAAACTTTGCTTACTGACTTTATTTTAGAAGATAACACTTTTTTAATAATTTGTTTTTTAATTTTTGGTTGCACGGGGTCTTGGTTGCTGTGCATGGGCTTTCTAACTGCGGTGAGCAGGGCCTACTCGTTGTTGCGGTTCATGGGGTTCTCTTTTGATGGCCTCTCTTGTTGTGGAACACGGGCTCTGGTTGTGGTACACAGGCTTAGTTGCTCCAAGGCATGTGAGATCTTCCAAGACCAGGGATCAAACCCCTGTCCTCTGCACTGGCAGGAGGATTCTTATCCACTGTGCCGCCAGGGAAGTTCAAAAAGATAACACTTTTGCTGAGTGTTTGAATCTTGAGTTGAAGAGAATTATGATGAATACCATGCTCTTCTCTTGCTTAGGGTGTTGGATCAGTTTTGATTTCTCTATTTCCCTGAGTGTCATCCTTGAAATAGAACTCTTCATTTTCTCTACCAATTTTCTCTACCCCCTCCCAGCTTCATTTCAAGAAGAAAAGATGACAAAAAGTGATCATTTGTCTCCTAAGACTCTGAGGGTGTTAAAAGAGCGCTGAGTGGTAAAACAGATGGAACTATACTAAAAGCACATGGCCCCTTATAATTTTCTTCTTTAAAAAGCTCCAGAACTTAGGCTTAGTAATGGAGTAGACTTTTCTATTCTTGTGTAAGGCAATAAGAAATCTGTTTCTGCCTGTTCTGACTCACTGCTGGTTTCCCAGGGCACATGTCCATTTTCAATCAGTCATTAAGAAACGATGATTTAATAGACTCTCATTGCTGCTTCTAAAGAGACCATGATTCCTAATTTTATTGAGAAGGGATATAAAGTATACCAGGTTATAGAGTAGTATTTACTAAGTTTTTTCTGAAGCTTCTGTTGTTTGATGAAAAATAAACAGATGTCTTCGCTGCCTTTGCCATTACAGTTTATTTCTACCATTACATAAATGGTAAATATACTTTTCTGTAAATAATGACTCAGTAGTGTTAAAGTATAGTTTTTCAATAAAACTTAAATTTTTTGAAGTTAATATCCAACATTGTGTTTCTAGCAAAATGAGGGAGATAGTTGCCAATCCTGTGTGGAATGAAAATTGCTGTTTTAGGAGGAATTTTTGTTAGCTCCTAGAAGCAGCAGTAAGATCTTTAAACCCTGTGCTTTAGATGGTACACTCAGTCATTTGGAACAATGCCATTTTGCTATTTAGCTTTTGACATACTGAAATTAAAGACAGTGGAAATTGAACATCATTCCTTTTACTTTATCTTCAGATTTAGTTTTCAAATATTCTTTCAATTCTTTATAGATTAATAGCTATATAGTCTCATGTTCAAAAATTCATTGGAAAGATTTAGTAGGACCATGTTACTTTGAGAACTCTATTTCTGGGAAATTCAAACACAGATTGCAAACTGTGAAATTCAGATATCTGCGGTATGAATCCTTAGGTCCAGTGTCTTAGCTGGGTTAGGAAAAATATGACAGGAAACCCAAGTACAGCAGAAAACAGATGTCACAAGTCCAATAAATTCATTAGGAGACCATTATTAGTAAGTAATATCAACTTATTAGTATGTTCCTACAAAATGAAAAATTGTACTGGGATTATAAATGCACCAAGTTCCAAAGAATAGCAAGGAAAGACAAGAAGGCTTTCTTTAATAAACAATGTATTAAAATAGAGGAAAACAACAGAAGGGGAAAGACTAGAAATCTCATCAGGAAAATTGGAAATATCAAGGGAACATTTCTCCTAAAGATGGGCACAATAAAGGACAGGAATGGTAGAGACTTAGTAAACACAGAAGAGATCAAGAGATGGAAAGAATACTCAGAATGACTATACAAAAAAGATCTTAATGAACCAGATAACTACAATGGTGTGGTCAGTCACCCAGAGGCAGACATTCTGGAGTGTGAAGTCAAGTGGGCTTTAGGAAATACCACTGTCAGTAAAGCTAGTGGATGTGATGGGAGTCTAGTGGAGCTATTCAAAACCCTAAAAGATGATGCTATTAAAGTGTTGCTTCCCTGGTGGCTCAGATGGTAAAGCGTCTGTCTGCAATGTGGGAGACCCGGGTTCGATCCCTGGGTTGGGAAGATCCCCTGGAGAAGGAAATGGCAGCCCACTCCAGTACTCTTGCCTGGAAAATCCCATGGACAGAGGAGCCTGGTGGGCTACAGTCCATGGGGTCGCAAAGAGTCGGACACGAGTGAGTGACTCCACCACCACCATCAAAGTGTTGCACTCAATATGTCAGCAACTCTGAAAGACCCAGCAGTGGCCCCAGGACTGGAAAAGGTCAATCCTTATCTCAATAACCCTATATGCAAGACAGAAAAAGAGACACAGATGTATAGAACAGACTTTTGGACTCTATGGGAGAAGATGAGCGTGGGATGATCTGAGAGAACAGCATCGAAACATGTATATTATCAAGTGTGAAACAGATCGCCAGTCCAGGTTGGATGCATGAGACAAGTGCTCGGGGCTGGTGCACTGGGATGACCCAGAGGGAGGGGATGGGGAGGGAGGAGGGAGGGGGGATCAGGATGGGGACCACATGTAAATCCATGGCTGATTCATGTCAATGTATGGCAAAAACCACTACAATATTGTAAAGTAATTAGCCTCAAACTAATAAAAATAATTGGGGAAAAAAAGTCCTTATCTCAATTCCCAAGAAGGGTACTAAAGAGCGGACAACTGCACTAATCTCCCATGCTTGTAAGGTCATGCTTAAGATCTTGCATGCTAGGCTCCAGAACTTCCAGATGTCCAGCTTCCAGGTGAACTTGGTTCAACTTCCAGATGAACCAGGAACTTCCAGATGTCCAAGCTGGGATTAGAAAAGGCAGAGGAACCAGAGATCAAATTGCAGACATTCGCTGGATCATAGAGAAAGCAAGGGAATTCCAGAAAAACATCTCTCTGTTTCATTGACTACACTAAAGCCTTTATGTGGATCATAACAAACTGTGGACAGATCTTAAAGGGATGGGAATATCAGGCAATCTTACCTGTCTCCTGAGAAACCTGTATGTGAGTCAAGAAGCAACAGTATGAAACAGTATGAAACAATTGGTTGGTTCAGGATTGAGAAAGGAGTACAACAAGCTTTCTGTTGCTACCCTGTTTATTTAACCTATACGCTGAGCATATCATGAGAAATGCCGGGCTGAATGAGTTATGTAAGCTGGAATCAAGACAGGCAGGCCAAAACATCAACAGCCTCAGATATGCAAATGACACCTCTCTGATGGCAGAAAGCAAAGAGGAGCTAAAGAACCTCTTGATGAGGGTGAAGGAGGAGAGTGAAACAACCAGCTTAAAACACAATATTAAAAATAACTAAGATCATGGCATCTGGTCTGATTACTTCATGGCAAATAGAAGGGGAAAAGGTGGAAGTAGTGACAGATTTCCTCTTCTTAGGCTCTAAAATCACTGTGAATGGTGACTAAAGCCATGAAATCAGATGATTGCTTCTTGGCAGGAAAGGTATGACAAACCTAGACAGTGTGTTGAAAAGCAAAGACATTACTCTGCTGACAAAAGTCTGTATAGTCAAGGCTGTGGTCTTCCCAGTGGTCATGTACAGTTGTGAAAGCTGGACCATAAAGAAGGCAGAGCACCAAAGAATTGATGCCTTTCAACTGTGGTGCTGTAAAAGACTCCTGAGAGTCCCTTGGACATCAAGATAATCAAACCAGTCAATTTTAAAGGAAATCAACCCTGAATACTCATTAGAAGAACTGATGCTGAAGCTAAGGCTCCAGTATTTTGGTCACCTGATGTGAATGGCCGACTCATTAGAAAAGTGCCTGATGCTGGGAAAGATTGAGGGCGGAAGGAGAAGAGGGCGTCAGTGGATGACATGACTGGATGGCATCACCAATGCAGTGGACGTGAACTTGGGCAAACTTTGGGAGACAGGGTGGGACAGGGAGGCCTGGTGTGCAGCAGTCCATGGGTTGCAAAGAATCGTACACAACTGGGTAACTGAGCAACAACAACAACAATAAAAGCCAGAATTAATATGGGAAAAACAGAGGTGGTTAATTCATATGGAAGGCAAGCATAAAGAGAACTGTGAATTTGACTAGGAGTTAGACGCCCTAGATCTAGGCTGTAATTGACATCTATCCCAAAGGGAAATCTAGGTAATTTATCCAGTCTGTCAGGATCTCCTCCCATTAAACTTGCATTTATCACAGAATTGTTGTGGAGAATCAAATGATATAGTATATATTGAAGTGTTTTGCACTTTCCTGACTATTACCACATAGATCATACTAGTGTCTCTGTCTCCTTCCTCCCATACCTTGTCCATGCAGTTTATTCTTTTGTATGTCTCTCTCTGCCTCTTAGACTGTCAGCTCATTAAGGGTTGCTTCTGAATCATCTTGGTATCTCCAGCCTCTAGTACATTGAAAGTTCTTAATACATGTATGATAAACTTTATTTTCATAATCATTACTATCATGTGAAAATCTTCAAGCTAACTTTATATTTATTTTTAAAATATTTATTTGTTTCATTTATTTACTTGGCTGCCCCAGGTCTTATATGCAGCACGCTGGATCTTTGATCTTTATTGCAGCATGTGGGATCTTTTAGTTGGTGCATTCAGAGTCTTTCTTTTTAGTTGGGGCATGTGGGATCTAGTTCCCTAACTGTGGATGGTACCTGGGCCCTCTGCACTGGGAATTTTGAGTCTTAGCCACTGGACCAAAGTCCTCAAACTAAATTTAAATAAATAAGTAAATTTGGTGTTTGTTCTGGATGCAAACCTTGAACACATTCTCAGGTTCCTGCCGTGGCCTCCTCCTTTCCTTAAAGCACCATTTTTCTGGGGCTGTGTCCGCCCCTGCCTTTGCCAGGTTTACTGAACAGGCTGAAGTCTGCAGTGACACCGCTGGGCTGTGTGGCTCTTGCACCCTATTTCACGGCACCCTTTCTGTGCCATTCTCCCTGCAGTGGATTGAAGAGTGGTCCCCAAAAAGGTATGGTCTAATCTTTACCCCTGGCATCTCTGAAGGTGACCTTATTTGGAAATGGGGTTTTTCAGATGTGGTTATGGATCTTGAGATGAAACCATCTATCTAAATCCAATAACTGGTCTCCTTATAAAGGAAAGAAGAGGGAGTTTTGGGATACACAGACACAGATAAGAAATATGGAGGAGGAAGTGATGGGGAAATGGATGCAGAGGATGGAGGGGTATGGCAAGAGTTGCCAGCAGCCCCCAAAAGCTAGGAGAGGATATGGACAGATTTGCCCTCAGAGCCTGCCCAAGGAACATATCTTGTCAGCACCTTGGTCACCGAGTTTTGACCAACTGAAAACCGAAACAGCCAACCAGAAGATGTCCTATTCTTCCTTCCTTCCTTAGACTGTGCCACGCTGTGGTGCCTTCTTACACTCTTTCCAGGGACTTCTCGGTGACCACCCATCACACATGCAAAGTTCAGCACTTTGTCTCTTCCCGGCTCATTGTGGAGGCCAGCACTGTAATAACACCAAATGGTATCGTCTCATGTTTTCACAGTCAGACATAAAGTTTATAAATTTTTCTAAGCTCGTTAATGGTCCTAAGAAGTGGGCATACATTCATTATTTGAATTATATAACTCAGTGACTCATTAATTATACTTTGAAGAATTTTAAAATAACTTCTACATTTATGAGACTAAGTTTTAGTTGATTAGTTGATATTTTATTATTTTTGGACTCTCTTTTTATTTTTTTAAATCAAAGGGTGGTGTCAGGATCTGAGCTGAACTGGGAGAGAGCTGAGCTGCCAAGTGTCGGAGTTGCTAGAATACTTGATTAAAGCACCAAGTCCCAAATGAAGGAGTTAAAGAAACCTTTAATCACTTAGTGAGATGATGGAAGCAATGGAGTGAAATAGGATAGAGTGCTGCTTCTCTCATGGACTAGCCAGTCTGTGGGGGGTTAGGTGGGCCACCTCAGATGGTTCATTGTGGAGCCGGATCTGAAGCCTCTGACAGATGTGGACCATAGAGTGGGGGAGGAGGCGCAAAACAGGTAAAAGAAGGAAAAGTACTAGTTACTGAGTCAGAGTTGAGAGAGGTGTCCTCAAGGTGTTCCCCTTCGCCTCCACATGAGGTTTTGGCAACAACCCTTGAAGAAAACAGTTGCCCAGACCCTCCAATAAGCAAACCTAGGAATGAAGGCACCAGGGCTAGCCATGCAAAACTGTGTAAGAGTAGGGCAAGGCATGGTTTGGGGTGAGTCTCTTAAAGAATTTCCCACAGTTTGTTGTGATCCACACAGTCAAAGGCATCGGCGTAGTCAATAAAGCAGAAGTAGATGTTTTTCTGGAACTTTCTTACTTTTTTGATGATCCAACGGATGTTGGCAATTTGCTCTCTGGTTCCTCTGCCTTTTCTAAATCCAGCTTGAACATCAGGAAGTTCATGGTTCTTGTACTGTTGAAGCCTGGCTTGGAGAATTTTGAGCATTACTTTACTAACGTGTGAGATGAGTTCAATTGTGTGGTAGTTTGAGCATTCTTTGGCATTGCCTTTCTTTGGGATTGGAATGAAAACTGACCTTTTTCAGTCCTGTGGCCGCTGCTGAGTTTTCCAAATTTGCTGGCATATTGAGTGCAGCACTTTCACAGCATCATCTTTTAGGATTTGAAATAGCTCAACTGGAATTTCATCACCTCCACTAGCTTTGTTCATAGTGATGCTTCCTAAAGTCCACTGGACTTCACATTCCAGGATGTCAGGCTCTAGGGGAGTGATCACAGCATCATGATTATCTGGGTCGTGAAGATCTCTTTTGTACAGTTCTTCTGTGTATTCTTGCCACCTTGTGTATTCTTGTGTATTCAAGAGATGGGAATACCAGACCACCTGACCTGCCTCCTGAGAAATCTATATGCAGGTCAAGGAGCAACAGTTAGAACTGGACATGGAACAACAGACTGGTTCCAAATCAGGAAAAGGAGTACGTCAAGGCTGTATATTGTCACCCTGCTAATTTAACTTCTGTGCAGAGTGCATCATGCGAAATGCAGGGCTGGATGAAGCACAAGCTGGAATCAAGATTGCTGGGAGAAATATCAATGACCTCAGATATGCAGATGACACCACCCTTATGGCAGAAAGGTGGTGAAGAAGAACTAAAGAGCCTCTTGATGAAAGTTAAAGAGGAGAGTGAAAAAGTTGGCTTAAAACTCAACATTAAGAAAACTAAGATCATGGCATCTGGTTCCATCACTTTGTGGCAAATAGATGGGGAAGCAATGTAAACAGTGACCGACTTTATTTTCTTGGACATCAAAATCACTGCAGATTGTGACTGCTGCCATGAAATTAAAGTAAAAGATGCTTGCTCATTGGAAGGAAAGCTATGACCAACCTAGACAGCATATTAAAAAGCAGAGACATTACCAACAAAAGTCCTTCTAGTCAAAGCTATGGTTTTTCCAGTAGTCATGTATCAATGTGAGAGTTGGGCTATAAAGAAAGCTGAGAGCCAAAGAATTGATGCTTTGGAACTGTGGTATTGGAGAAGACTCTTGAGAGTCCATCAGACTGCAAGGAGATCCAGCCAGTCCATCCTAAGGAAATCAGTCCTGAGTATTCATTGGAAGGACTAATGTTGAAGCTGAAACTCTAATACTTTGGCCACCTGATAGAAGAACTGACTCACTGGAAAAAGACCCTGATGCTGGGGAAGATTGAAGGCAGGAGGAGACAGAGAATGAGATGGTTGGATGGCATCACCATCTCCATGGACATAAGTTTGAGTAAGTTCCGGGAGTTGGTGATGGAAAGGGAAGGCTGGTATGCTGCAGTCCATGGAGTCTCAAAGGGTCAGACAGGACTGAACGACTGTACTGAACGGGGGTGAGTCTTGACTGCAACTCCTTTCTTGTAAACTGATAAAAAATTTTATAACTTTAGACCATATTTGCATCAAAAAATTAAAGTTAATAAAAATAATAAGTTGGTAGTACCTACACTGTGCTGTTTTGGGCTCTCAGCAGAGCCAGTGATATTGCCTACTTACTAGAGTAAAGTTAAACTATATTTTTACTTTTGTATATGTTTTGGGAAACCAAAGTACCAGGCAGATATATACAATTAAGAGGAAGTTCTGTGAAGGACTGTAGAACAGATAGGAACATGGGATGATTTACTTGCTAAGTAAAATTAAGTTGACAAAATTATTTGTCATCTGCTTAAAGATTTAGAGGAGACCATCCATGTTGTATCTGTACCAATATATACTAGTTATAATGTGACATGAAGAAGCTAAAAACTGTACTCTAAAAGAAGAAATGTAAACATTGTTATATTCTATCAACAGTGATAGACTTCCCTGGCAGGCCAGATGCTAAGATTCCATGCTTCCAAGGCAGGGGTTGTGGGTTCAGTCCCTGGTCAGGGAACTAAGATCTCACATGCCTTTCAACCAAAATAAATAAATAATATTTTAAAATTTCTAGTGATAAACCATGTATGTATTATGAAATGATTACCAGTCTAACTAATAAACACATCCATCACTTCACATCTATTTTCCTCCCTCCCTCCTTGCCCCTTTCCTCCCTTCCTTCGTGGTGAGAGTGCTTAACTGTCTTAGCAGATTTCAGGGGTTTTTTTTTTTTGTTTTTTTTTAGATTTTTTTTTTTTACATTTCAGGTTTATATGTGGAATCTAAATAATCAAACTCATAGAAGAAGCAGGAAATGGTAGTCACCAGGGACTGAGGGAAAGGGAAGGAGAAATGGGAGCTGTTAGTCAAAGGGTACTAAACTTTATGTAGGATAAACTTACTTTAAAAAAAAATGTTGGTTACACCTTTAGATATTTACTCTGCTTAATAGGTTTTGCTTCAAACTCCAGGTAGCTTTTCAGGAGAAGCACCTCTAAATTGGCTTCCCTGATAGCTCAGCTGGCAAAGATTGCCTATAATGCAGGAGACTCCAGTTCGATTCCTGGATTGCTAAGTTCCCCTGGAGAAGGGATAGGCTACCCATTCCAATATTCTTGGACTTCCCTGTTGGCTCAGAAGATAAAGACTCCGTCTGCAGAGTGGCAGACCTGGGTTCAGTCCCTGGGTTGGGAAGATCCCCTGGAGGAGGGCATGGCAACCCACTCCGGTATTCTTGCCTGAAGAATCCCATGGACACAGGAGCCTGGTGGGCTACAAGTCAATGGGGTTGCAAAGAGTTGGACATGACTGAGCAACTAAGCACACCTCTCAATTGAAGGCTGTTGTTCCCACTGTTAAGCTGAAAAATATAGTAAATACCCTGTCAAGCAAAAACAAAGTCTGGAAACACAGCAAAAATAGGGTAATTTTCAAGGATGTGGGGGGTATAGAAGACTTCTTATAGGACAGGATGAATGACTTAAGTACTGGAAGAAGAATGGACCCACAAACCTTGCACGGGACGGCAGTCTGAACTTTGGAAACAGGATGAGCAAAAGTGCTGGGGTAAAGAAATTACCATATGGCAAACTCATGGAAGCCCGACTCCATGATTCTGTGTGACTAGGCTCTGACTTAGGTCAATCATCAATTTAACCTAACTGCTCATTAGGTTAAAACCCTGCCTCAGCCACCTACTGCGTATGTCAATTGAGCAAGTTATTTCATCGCTCTGTGACCCAGTTTCCAACTCTGACACTGAGGCAAGGCTAGAAGTGATCCCATAAAGTCATTAGAACAGTTCATACATAGAGAGACTTAGATTAAGTGCTGGGGAAGTTGCCATTTAAGATTAAGATTGAAAAAGTCATAAGAAACTGTTGTTACCACCCTAACAATTAGAACAATGTAAATTTGTTACAGAATAATGGTTTTTAAACCTACTCAAGACCTAAGAAAACAAAGAAACTTAAATAAACTGAAAATCCAGAGTGCTAAAAAGAGACACCACCCCCAGCTGATCTCAGTCTAACAGAAGTACTAAGAGAAAGAGGAATCTACCATTGAGTGAGTAAGAAGAAACCATTTAAATTTTAATAAACTTGTAATAAGCACATGAGTGATCTTGTGATGGTTTAGAAACCTGAGGAACAGTGACTACAGAATGAGTCTGTATCTACGTGTCAACTCTTTTTATGTGCCTTCACTGACTTTGTAGTGTCCTTGTAAGTATAAAGCTGAGGGCATGTATGGAAAGCTTATGAAAAATCTGAGATTTTCACTGAGTTCAAAGCAGTTGGAGGAGCAGGAAATCTGAGAGAATCCTCTTGGAAGCACTCCGGTCTTTACCAAGTGTAAGTGGTGACCTCTTAATACATTGAAAGGAGCAGGAATGCTGAGAGCCATTCCCTTGAGACTCTGCAGCCTTTATTGCAAGCTCTGCACATGTTGTGTGAAGCTAGGGAAGGACAGAAAGAGAGCAGTGAACAAGGACCAGGAGAGAAAGTGAATTCCCAGTGGGAAGAATTGCTGACAGGAAGGTTAATGAGGCAGAGAAAGATCATCCACAGTGTGGAAACCAGGTGTCTTATCTACAAGCAAAATTAAATATCTTGACTCTTGCTGGTGTTCTCAAGTCCTGCTGAGAGGCAAGTCCTGATTCTTCCCTCAGTGGTTAACTGAGTCAAAGATGTCAAAAGCCCAAACAAAGCTGAAATTCAGAGAAGACTACCATTCCCACACTGGCAGCATGACAGAAGGAGTGAGCCTTTTCTGAAAGAATATGTTGTCCTCTTCAGTCTTGATTGTTCTTTGCACACATTTAGCATAAAATAATAAAATGTTGAAGAAGCGTGGAAAGGTGGCTGACAGTCAAAAAAATAAAAAAAACAGTCAATAGACATTAACCTAGAAATGGTACAGATGTTAGTATTATTTAAAAATTACCTGGTATAAATAACCCCGAACATCTAGTAGAAAAGGTAGACAATGTGAATCAACACATGAAAATTCAGACTATATAAAAAAAAAGACGATTAAAAACTCAGTGAAAATGCCCAAGTTGAAAACTATAAGATATAAAGAATGCTTTCCATGAATTTCACAGCAGAATGGATACAGCATAAGATGAAGTCAGTCCATTTTAAGACAGAAATTATCTAAACCAAAATATAAAGAGATAAAGAGTGAAAAAAATAACAGATTACCCAAGAACTGTGAGACAATATCAAACAACCTATTAGTATAATTTCGGTCCCTTTAGGAGAGGGGAACATGGTGAGGCTGAAGAAATATTTGAATGAAAGTGAAAAAAAAGTGAAGTCTCTCAGTCGCGTCCAACTCTTTGTGACCCCATGGACTGTAGCCTACCAGGCTCCTTCATCCATGGGACTTTTCAGGCTGGAGTACTGGAGTAGGTTGCAATTTCCTTCTCCAGAGGATCTTCTCAACCCAGGGATCGAACCTGGGTCTCCTGTGCTGCAGGCAGACACTTTACCATCTGAGCCACCAGGGAGGCCCGATATTTGAATAAATAATATCTTTTTATGCAAAATTGAACAAAGAGCAATCTTCAAACCCAGTAAGTTCAGTAATCATAGGCAAACTGATTACTGATGTAATCAAAGAAAACCATTACTGATGTGCAATATAATGTGACTGCTGTAAGCAAAGGTAGGATGGAAATCTTAAAATCACCCAGTATAGAAGACACATGGCTTAAAAGAGAACAAAGATAAGAACAGCTAACTTCTTGTCGGACACAATGGAAACCAAACAGATGATGGAACCTGTAAATTTAGAATTCCACATCTAGAAAACAGTATTATCCAAACATGAGGACTCAGTAAAACACTGCAGGCAGACAGAAGCTAAGACACTTCATCGATAGCTAACTTGCACTAAAGAAAGTACTGAAAAAGCATTTAGGCTGAAAGGTATTAATACCAGATGAAAACTCAGATCTGTAGAACAGAACAAAGAACAAAAGACTGTTTTTGGTGTATGTCTGTCTATCCTTATGTCATATATATTTTATTTCTTTATTACATAAAACTTAACTATTCAAAGCTTATATACAGAAATGCATTGTGAGATTTATAGCACATGAGCAGCATCTCACAGTATTTAATACAATCTTAAAAAATAAGAGGTATAACTTACTGTGAGTGCCTCCTGTGTGCCTGGCACTATTATTTATACATATAACTCAGGTTTATAGCCCTTATTTTATAAACTAGGAAGCCAAGGCTCAGATAAGCGAAGTCACTTGCATAACACCCTACAGCCTCTAAGTTGCAAAACAAGAATTTTGGCCCTTGTTCTCATATACTCTAAATGCAAGAACAAGGTTTTAACATTGTTTGCATGAAAATAGAATTCTATGAATAGGAAAAAGCTTAATAATTTATTATTAATAAATTATTAATAATAAATTATATGTCCATTTGATGGATTATTATACAGCTGTTAGATATCTAAGTGGGCTGACCTGGAGCAATATCCATGACATGATTTTAAATGGAAAAAGTTTGGTTGAATATAATGAGAATAGTGTGTGTTTGTGTGTGTGTGTGCATGCACATAGATATAGATATATATACATATGCATATTTTGATGCTTTTATGCACAAACTCACACTCATACATACACATATAGAGAAAGACTTACTGTTCAATTGTTAAGCTGTGTTCAATTCTTTGTGATCCCATGGACTGTAGCCTGCCAGGCTTCTCTGTCTATGGCGTTCTCCAGGCAAGAATACTGGAGTGTGTTGCCGTTTCCTTCTCCAGGGCATCTTCCTGGATCAGGGATCAAACCTACATCTCCTTCATTGACAGGCAATTCTGTACCACAGAACCACCAGGGAAGCACAAAGAGAAACTAGCTCTTAACAATATATAAAAATTGCTAAGGGATTTTGAATCTTAAGAAAAAGTCCTTTAGAACTTGAGGTTCAGGATTGAAAGAGAGAGCTTTTTTTTTCTTTCTTTTTTTTTTTTTTACAGCAGTAACTTTTGATGTTTATAAAATTTTACTGCATACTAAGATTATTCCCTCAATTTTTAAAAGCCTAGTTTTCAAATAAATGTTGTGCTCATTTCACTACACTGATTTAATGGAGGACTCACACATAAGCTTATTAGGGGTTAAAGGCCATTACTTCTTTCTTTGCTTTTTACCCAGCTTAATGCACCGGCATATAGGCATTAATATTCACTGACTTTTCAACTAGAAGGATGTTGGTAATGGTAAAGAGTAAAATTTCATTTAAATACTGGTATAAGGGATGAACAGAAATAAATAGGACTGCTTAGAATAATACATAATACAAGAGGTAACATTTGAACAGATACTGAATGTTTTGTTGACTGATCTATGAAATATATCACTTTGGGCAAGAATGATACATGGGAAAAGAAAGGTGTAGATATGTGTTGCTGAAATGGAGTCTTTTTTTTTTTTAAATGGTGAGCTGAGGAAGGTAGGTTGGTGCCCAACTGAAGAGTGAAGGGAGTTCCATCAATGGGTTTTGAACAGGATATATATCAGATTTGAGTGTTGTAGGAAGATTAATTGGCAAGGAGTTCTTTCTTTGAAGCAAAAGTCATTACAGGGACTCTTCATTTTCTCCTTTCTCACTTTCCCAGCCACCCCTCCCATGTTTTGGCTCAACTTCCTTTTCCTCTGCCCTCTTCTCTGGTACTTTTGTCCCTACCTGGGCATGACAGTAACAGCCCACAGACACCCTCCAGTTTTTCTGAGCTGCTCTTCTCGCTCATAGAATAAGTATTGTCTCACACCTCTGTTGAATATATCAGTTCTCTTTTCTTCATGTCTTTTTAAAAAATTATTTATTTACTTATTTTTGGTTGTGCTGGGTTTTAATTGCTGCAGGAAGACTTTATCTAGTTCCAGAGAGTGAGGGCCACTCTCTCGTTGCAGTTGACCGATTTCTCATTGTGGTGGCTTCTCCTGTTGCAAAGCACAGGCTCTCGGTGTGTGAGAGTCGGTAGTTGCAGCTCGCTGGCTCTCGGGCACCCTGGCTTCAATGGTTGTGGCACAAGACCTCATTAGTTGTGACTCGTGGGCCCTGGAGCATGCAGGCTTAGCAGTTGCAGCCCACGGGCTCAGCAGTTGTGGCTCCCAGGCTCTAGAGCACTGGCTCAGTAGTTGTGAGGCATGGGCTTAGTTGCTTCAAGGCATGTGGAATCTTTCCAGACCAGAGATTGAATCTGTGTCCCCTGCATTGGCAGATAGATTCTCATCCATTGTACCAGCAGGAAAGTCCCTGCATGTCTTTTTTTTAAACCACTGTCCTCATGGACATGCAACTGTGATGGGAAACGCTGTGAATCTTTCAGGGATAAATACTCCCGCAAGACTTAAAGCCAAAAAGGCAATTTTTTCATATTTCTGCTCCACAAAGTAACAGGTTGAAGCTTGTAGTAGCACATACCCTACAGGACTAGTTTGTTTTACCTGCAAGAACAAGACAACTTTTTTTTTTTTTTTCTTTATTTGTCTGTGCCAGGTCTTAGTTGTGGCACGTGGGATCTTTGATCTTCATTGTGGCATGCAGGATCTAGTTCCCTGACCAGGGATTGAACCCAGGCCCCCTGCATTGGGAGCAAGGAGTCTTAGCCACTGGACCACCAGGGAACGCTCAAGATAAATCTTTTGCCTAGAATACTTTTCTCATCCCCACTTTTCTCCCTACCCTCATTTCACCTGGATAATCTCAACTTATCCTTCACCTCTCACATTGGATTCATTTCTTCCAGGGAGGTTTCCCTGACATCCCACACCCAGCTTGCGTCTATATAACCATGAACTGTACACTTCTGTCTTTACACCGAGCTGCAATTGTTCATTTTTCTATATTCTCTGCTGAGCTGTAAATTTCATTCAGTTTTGTAACAAATCTGTCATATTCATCTTTTTGTAACAAATCTGTCATATTCATCTTTTATGACCAGATCTTAGCCTGGTTGTTGGAATTTAGTAGACTCTCTGCAAATGTTATAGGAAAGAATGAATAACATGATATAAAAATATAGACAGGTATTTCCTTATGGTTTTCATGAAACTCAGTTCCTCATAACTTTTTTCTTGTCAAACATTTTCTTGTATTCATGTGATTATAAAGCATTGCTTCCCCGCCCCCCCCCCCCCCCCCCCCAGAAATCACTGTGTTATATCTGTGTTGATTTCATAACCATGTTTGTAAAAGTCATTATTTGAATCAAATGAACTCTTTAGTTTTGGTTTCTTGCCCTCTGAAAGAATTTGAGAGTGGTAAGGGGAATATTTTAAGGATACTCGTGTGAACATAAAAACAGTTAACGGACTTGTTAAAGTGTTTGAAAAGACTACCTCACAGTAAGTCAGTATTACAGGCCTTCCAGCTATTACATGTCTGTTCTACACTTTTTACATTCTAATTATTCTAACCTTTATTATACAGGAAGGTATTAAGAATATACTGACTAAGATGAGACTTAAGAATATTGCCCCAGTAGAAAAATGCTCCCTTCTAGAAGCTGTTAAGAAGCTCTCATTGTCATAAGCTTTCATTTTAATTTTAATCTGCTCTTCTGTACAACGGTGAAATTAACTAATCATACCCTGCTTGGGTTCTCAATTGTGGTTCTCCATTTCCTTCACACCGCCCTAAAAGAAACCACTCATTGTTGGACTCCCCAGTAGGATTGAGCCCAAGTAGTTGAACAGGGTCACTCTACAAAAGTGGTCAGGAGAGGCACAAACTTGGGTTTGCAGGAGTAAATGGGAGTAGTTTGCTCTCTTTTTGCAAAGCTTCTTTAACCAAGAAATCGTTTTTGACAAGAAGCTTTGTCATATGCTGGACATTTTTTTTTTTTCTTTAAATGATGGAGTGAATGGAAGATAATTTAATCTGAAATGCTGACCCCTATGTAGCTAGAGATTAATTGGATACTGTCTGAAAAATTATTTGAGCACCTCAGAGACAGAATTGACATAAACTGAAGGTGGTTTGAAGGCACATCATGGCCCTTGCTTGGGTCTTTAACTAGGCTTTTTTTTTACCTAGGTTGTGGGTCAACCATTGCCCTTACTTTGTGTCTACCCTCACACTGGGGAAAAAGATAATTTGGTATCACAGCATACCTGGATTTTATAAGACTAGGATATTGTCTACTTCTAACACAGCTATTAATTTAGTGACCTTCCTCTTGGATGCTTATTTTACACAGGAAGGAAAGCAATAATTCTGCTGTGTTAGATGCTGAATCACATGTTTTTAACAAAATGTGTAGTCTCTTTGGCTTTAAAAATTCCTTTCAAGAGCTCCAAAAGATTTTATTTTGTAAAATGTTTCTGGAATCTGATTCCAACAGGTACAACACAGTTATAAGAATGGAAGAAAGTCAAATATGGGGATAGAGGACAGGAGTGGATGCGGTATAGGGAGTGGACATCCTGCCTTGACCAAGGCAGTGACATGGTCTGAAACCCTCAGTGAGAAGCTTAAATCCTCAGTTTGTTATGCTCTGAGAAAGCAAAGAGCTAAAAGAAATCTTATGACAAAAACTTCTGTAAAATAGAATAACATATAAAAGAAAATAGTAACTCCAGCGTGTGAATTTCCATAAACCTTTATGTTCACCTATGCAAATGTGCTAGGATGCGTGCCTCGATCATGGCCATCTTGAAATCAAGTTGATTTTTTATAAACCTTTCCCTGTTCAGTTAAGGCTCATCAGCAGACCCTTTGTATTTTCTTAATATTCTGAAATAGAGCATTATTGGGAGAAGGCAATGGCAACCTACTCCAGGACTCTCACCTGGAAAATCCCATGGACAGAGGAGCCTGGTGGGCTGTGGTCCATGGGGTCACTGAGAGTCAGACACGACTGAGCGACTTCACTTTCACTTTCCACTTTCATGCATTGGAGAAGGAAATGGCAACCCACTCCAGTGTTCTTGCCTGGAGAATCCCAGGGACGGGGGAGCCTGGTGGGCTGCTGTCTGTGGGGTCGCACAGAGTCGGAAACGACTGAAGTGACTTAGCAGCAGCAGCAGCAGCAGAGCATTATTTATTTTTTTTTTATTAGTTGGAGGCTAATTACTTCACAACATTTCAGTGGGTTTTGTCATACATTGATATGAATCAGCCATAGAGTTACACATATTGCATTTATCCATTTTATCTGGCTATGAAGACATTACTTTATGGACAGATTTCATTATCTTAGGATGCCTGGGAACCCAGTGTCACCTGTTTCTTCACTGTGTTTCAAATTTATAGGATTAGAATGCAAAGCTTATGCTTCCCTGGTGGCCCAGTGAGTAACGAATCCACCTGTCAGTGCAAGAGACGAGAGAGACGTGGGTTCTATCCCTGGATCAGAAAGATCCCCTGGAGTAGGAAATGGCAACCCACTCCAGTATTCTTTCCTGGAGAAGTCCATGGATGGAGGAGCCTGGCAGAAGTCCAGGGGATCACAAAGCGTTGGACAAGACTGAGCATCCATGCACAGCATAGCACAGGGTACAGAGCTTACCCGTCCGTAGGAGTCACAAACTAGGCCAAGAGTTTGCTATTAAATGGGCAAGACTATAGTCTTTTCATTCTCAGACCAAATATTGCCTCTCATTCCTTTTCTGAAACATGCACCCATCTTGGTCTGCCTTTTCCTTCTCTCCCTTGATAAGAGATGTGGGAATAGAAAAATATATCTCCACTAGGGAAGGAATCAAATCCCAGCTTAATTCCAAATGAGACTTGGCCTCAGTGTTGGGAAGCATTGGAGATGATGGAGCCCTGGCCCCCTGGGGACCCATCCCATCCTGAACAAGGCCCCCACCACCCATAACCAGTATTTGTCACTGCCATGTTTGAACAGGGCATTTGTTGTTTAGTTGCTGAGTCCTGTCCAACTCTTTTGCGACCCCATGGACAGTAGCCGACCAGGCTCCTCTGTCCATGGGATTTTCCAGTTGAGAATACTGAAGTGGATTGCCATTTCCTTCCCTAGGGGATCTTCCCAACCCAGGGATCGACCCTGCATCTCCTCTCCTGCACTGCAGTCAGTTTCTTTACCACTGAGCCCCCAGGGAATCCCTGGTGGGATAATAATGTAGACCATTATGTAGAGCATAATGTAGACCAATTTCCCAATTATTTCAAGGGAAAACAGATACTAGATTTTCATTTTGAAAAACTCCTGATTATAAAAGATTGCTCCCCAAAACATGTGTGTTCCTTATGTAGTTTCTTTATTTAGATCTTTGACCACAGACTCTAACCTTGCATTTGCAGCTGTGTAATGGACATTTTCACTGAGCACTCTCTGCTCACCTCAAGTTTGACTTCACTAATGCTAAATTGACGTTTTCCTATAAACTAGAAACTTTTCTCCTCCACCTAATATTTTATTTTGGTTAATGACCATCCCTTCCCCAATACTCCTTGTAATGTTATTTTCAAGTTCCTCAATACTGTTAAAGTCTATATTTTTTTCTTCATAATCCTCTCAAAATTATCTTTCCCTTTCACTTCCGTTAAGCAGGTACTAGGGTTATTGTCATTAACCTACTCCTGAACTAATGAAATAACTTTGCTATTTTTATTCATTTAAGGAGAGAAATTCAATTGAGTCTATGGGTGTTGGACATTGTGTGATGTGCTTGAGACACAAAGCTGAATGTCTGTAAATCCCTTCTGCTAGTAAATGGTTTCTGAATTGCTTAGAATTCAAGGCTTTTCTTCATCTTGCTGTGATCTGCCCAGCACTCCAGGCTTCATTTATCACAGTGCCTTCTGGGGACATGACACTCTTATAACTTAGCTCCCAACTTGCTTCTCCACAAACCCTATTTGCTCTCCATCCTCTTACCCTCCAACTGTCCCCCACAAACAGCGGAAAATACCTAGTTCTTTTCTATCTATGGGAACTTGTTCATGACATGTTTTAAAACAAGAGTTGGCAAACTTTTTCTGTAAAGGAACAGAGAGTAAATATTTAGGGCTTTACGGGCCACATGGTTTCTATTGAAACCACTTACCTCTGCAGTTGTAGCCTAAAACCAGTCGAATAATAAGTAAAAGGAAAATAGTATTTCAGTAAAACTTTATTTACAAAACAGATGGCTGGCAGGCTGTAGTTTACTGACTCCTGCCTTAGAATGTCCCCCTGTACCTCTATGTTCCCAAATTTTCTGTTCTCTGATTCTTTGTCATCATCACCACCAGAAAAGAATTCTTGGTTTGATTTAGCACTCACCTCTACCATATCTACTGTAGCCAAGAGATTACCTTCTTAGCAAGATGCAAATTCCTGGGAAATGGGGTCAAATGTCATTCTTTGCATCTCCTGTATTCAATATTTAGTGGATGAAAATATGAAGACATGAAAATTATATACAATAATAGATAAGCATTACCTCAAAAAATAGGTCTAAAATTTTAAAAATAAGAAACAGTTGCTCGTTTTCACTGAAATTTGTGGATTTTGACATGTGTCACAGTTCCAAATGTCTAGATAGAACTTACTGGATAAAGCAGTATGAACCAAGGCAAGGAAGACCAAATTCTTGTTATAGATACACTACTCTTTCTTCCTTTCAAATTTGAAAGCCAATAAGGAAAATTGAAACCATATTTTGAATTTTGTAGCATCAATAAGTTCCAATTAAGTGTAAAAAAAGGCCATAATTTAAAACAGTAAAGTATGATAGAAAGACAAAGCTATTTTCTATGATTTTTCTGCATGATAGTTAAGGTGAAGAACATTCAGTCCCAGTTAAAATCTCACGAACTTCCCTGGTAGTCCAGTGGTTAAAGTTTCACCTGCCAATGGAGGGAACACGGGTCCAGGAGGATTCCACATGTGGCCGGGCAGCTAAGTCCTATGCTGCAACTACTCAGCATGTGCACTCTGGAGCCTGTGCTTCGCAAGAGAAACCACCACGATGAGAAGCCTGCACACTGCCACAAAGAGATGGCCCACACACATCACAGTTAGGGAAAGCAACAAAGACCCAGCACAGCCACACATGAATAAATATAAGCTTTTTACAACATCTCGTTAGTATTTCAAATGGTCTATAATATTGTCAGTAGTTTTGGATAATATATCTATGATAAGTCTGAAAAACTCAGTAAAAATAAATTTCTTAAAAAAGACAATTTAGTAAAGGGTCTAATTTTAAAAATCATTGTAGAGAACTTAGTATAAATTTTTTTCATACACACAACACATAAATTATTTGATTTTGAAAGAGGAGCCCTTGTGTATAATTTCAATAAAAAGGATAACATCTGGGAAGAAATTCAGTCTAAACGCATAGGAACAACATGAAAAACTTCAAACCTCGACTATTAGCAGAAAACAATGACTGAATGCATGGAAACATGTGACATGCTTTTAGATGGGAAGATTTGGTATTGTGAAAATATCAAGTCTTCATTAATTATCTATAACTACATTGCATCCCCAATCAAAATAACAAAGTACTAATATTTTAGGAAAGCTTTCAAAGACACTAGAAAAATAAACCTAAGATAATATCAAATTTATCAGCCATATCAAATTTCTAGCTCTTAATCTAGAAAAGAGAAATATTATTCTTTTCAATAAAATCTTTACTACTATATATCCAAAGTCAAATGACAAACATGCCCATGTAATAGTGGCAAAAAAAAAAAAAAAATAAATAACAAGTAGACAGAAATATCCTTGAAATACAAAGAATTACAAACCTTGCAGTAGAAAATTAAGTATAGGGCGGCTCACAGTAACTCATAATTTAAAAAATGAATAAGTAGATAATAACCAAATGGAAAAGAAAGCTCAGCCTCATTACTAGGACATGCACATTAAAATAAGGTACTTTTAAAACAACCAGATTGACAAAGATTGAAATATTTGTTAAGTCTCAGTATAATAAGAGTATTGATAAATGGCCACTCTTCATGGCCTCTTGATTGAGAGTGTTAATTTTTAATAGATCTATTGATAGGCAACTTGGCTAACTGTCAAAATGTGAAATGCACATCTCCTTCAACTCTTTTCCAGTCAAATTCCTTAGGAAGATTTCCTACTTGTGTAGTTTTGGAAGGCACTATTGAAATTAAAGTGGTAACACCTAGATGTTCATTAATGGGAGAGACATTGAATTATGGTAAATCAGTATTTTGAACTAAATTGTTCTTAAGAATTAGATAGTTTTGCAGATGTTGATATAGGACAGTTTTCAAATTATAGAGGGAAGAAAGCAAGATGTAGACTATTCTATACATGTTACAATTTTTTCTTTATAAATTGTTTTGCATTTGACATGCATGAAAATTTCAGAAGATTTGGTAAGCAATTAGTGTTTATAGCATAGAGTCTATAGTAGGTTAGGAGATGGTATGAGAATTGATATGAGATATGTTAAAATCAATGTGTTTATTTTCAATTTAGCCCTATTCTATTTTTGTAACAGTAATCTTGTTTCAAATAAAGATCATCAAGCTTTACCTAGATACTTTGTACTAGAGAAAGGCAGGATACAGTTTTTGAGTATGAAAAAATGCCTTTTAAGTTAGTAACATCCCAGCTTCTCATACTGTGTATCACTTACATCACTGTGATAAATGTAATCTAAACCTCAATGTATTTTCAGGACTTCCTGTCTCATAGCTGGACATGGGGAGAATCATAGTTGGATGTGTTAACGTTTGTTTCTTCTCTCCTCCTGATTCCTTGGAAGGTATTTTTGCCCAAACACACTTGGCCTCAGTATAGTCTCTCACTCTTTCCTCTACCCTATCCCTGTGAAAGTGATTTAGCAGAAATGTGGGCAGAATAACCTGCTGGGTGGTTGCTGCTCTGGGCCAGGCTGTGAACTGAGAGATAAAGCCCTTGCCTTAGCAGAGGGAGGCTGCCTGGTCCAGGGCTGCTAGCAAAAAGGTATGTGAAGAAAAACCTCAATTAGCCCCTTCTCCAGGTCAAATTTTATCACTCGGGGATGAAAGCATCCGTAATTCTGACTCTGATCTTACTGTTCATTTGTCCAAAACTCATCTGAAAAGACAGATGGTATTTATCAAGTTGCCTCAAAACACCAGTATTATACTATTCAGGAAATATAATGGTCCCCAAAACTCATCATTGCAAGCCTCCCAGGGTGTAGGTGAAGAAACTGAGGTTCCAAAAATTGAAGAAACTAGTTCCAGTTGAGACAGTAGCTAAACTGAAAACTGGAACACAGATTTGGTCCTTGTCCAGTAATTATAAGATTTTGCAAGGAACCACTAATATTTAAAACAAAAGACTCTTAAGAATTACTTCATGTAATCAAATATTAGAAATCTACATCTGATGGGGCTATGCAGCGCTGATGGAGTGTTGTTTTTATGGAGATTCATGCAAGATGACCCATATAATTTCTCAGTAAGACCTCTGGATCCACCTGGAAGATCCCCTGTTACTATGTGTTTTTGTTGCTAAACTAGATACAATAGGTCAGGCTTTACTTGCCAGGTTGTCATATTGAATTAAAACCCAATTATTAGATGAATCTTACAAAAATATCCTGTCCATCCTGTACTGAAAATATGTCAGCTTAATTAATCTCTGTGGGAAGTTGCTCTTACCACATATTTATAAGCTGGAAATTTATTTGTAGTTGAAGTTTCTTAAAAACTTTGTTAAAAAAAAAAAAACCTAAAAATTATTTGAATAGGCTTCTAAACACACAGTAGGGATTTCAAAAGCAGTAAGACTAAGAAAAGTAAGTAAGAGCTTTATATTTAGTTGATAGGTTCCTACTGAGCAGAAAATTAAAATCCCCAACTTGGAATGTGATTTAACACTGTAACTATGTTTAAGAAGGAATGGGGATTTAGACCTAGTATTATTTATGGTCTAAGTCAACTCATCCAGGTTACTGCTGTTTCATAGTATCCAATAGAGTTCTTAAATACAGACTGGGTCCTAAGGATAAAAACAAAAGTTCCTCCTTGCTGAATTCATGCTACATTCACTTCAGTAGACTGCTAACCTGATGTCAAACATATCTGCAGATATTTACTACATATATGTTATTAGTTACTAAGTATTACTAAAATAAGTTACTAAAGATATTTTGCATAGTTTAGATTTTTATTTCATCTCCTACTCCTTAGAAAACATACTTTTTTACAAGTATCAATAGATACAAATAATTTCTTTGTCTCGGTTTCTCCCTGGGCCTTTTTTTTTTTTTTTTTTTTTTTGTAAAATCATCTTTGTATTAAAGCATTCTTTGGCATGTTTCACTGTTTCATCTTCCATGTCTGTCTAGACTGAGGCAGTCAGTGTCTCATATCACAGCTTTTATTCTAATGAAACAAAATTCTTAGTGGCTCTGCTTGCAGTTTTGCAAAATTCACATAGTCGGTTCAGGTCTTGTAAGTATTTATATCGCTTCGTGTATTGTTACTGAGTTTGATACAAAAAGGAAGGTTATGTCATTGTCCTTAGAATTAAACTCATTGGAATTCATGTAGATATCTGGATTTTCTGTGCATTAAACCATCACCTCTTAGGCAAAAGCTAAGATGAAGAAAGCAGCTCAAGAAACAGGCAGTGGACTCGAACCCTGTCTCTCATCCTTTTATCTTCTTTTTAGCTACAACCCTCCTTACCACTTCCTCTGTTGTGCAAATTTAATCTTTTCAGTGAACCACTCTCTCATTCCCACCTCTGAAATACTTCTGTTCACCTCTCCTGACCTGTTCTGTGGTGGGACTTAGGCTGTCTGTGGTCACAGGAGAATGTCGATCCCACTTGGGAGACAACCTACCTCCCTTTGAACCCGATTTTGCCCTTCACCAGCTGTGAGCCCTCAGACTAGTCACACTCAGCTTCAGATCCATCATGTATAAAATGGAGATGGTAGTAATATTTGCTGTTGCAGAATACTGAGCAATCAGTCAACAAGTACATGCAAAGTTCCCGACACATACAGAGCCCTTGATATGTATGAGTTGTTATTATTCATGATCACTGTGCTGCTGCTCTTGCTTTTGTTCATTCCTGCACACCCTGTCATGGATTTCCCTTCTTTTACCTGAAGGTATGCATACTTCTAGCTCTTACCCACCTCTCCTTACTTTTGTCAACCTATAAAGTAACTAGGATTTTGAGGGCAGAGGGGTGGAGAATATATCTACTCTTTGGGGGATGTCAGAGGAACCAAGGGTTCTGTAGCAATGTTTCCTGTTAACTACCAGTGCCTAGATCTGTGCTGTGTTAGAATCTAAGAATGTTCATCATCTTTTATGCATACTCTGAAATGATGCCTCCACCGTGCATTATTTTCTGATGTCATTGTGTATGTCACTTTTTCTCGGCTTTATAAGTGCAGAAATCACTGAAGGCACAAGCCAGATGAAAACAGCATCATGGTGTCATCTGAGGGTAGGCTAAACGGAAATATTGTTTCCATACCTTTTGTTAAAATTCCAAGGCTTAGAGGGACAGAACCGATTCAAATTATAGCCCTACACCTGCTAGTTTTATGAGTTTATCTTACTAAGCCTGTTTCTTTACTTGTAAAATATGTACAATATTTACCAAGAAGATTATTTTAGAGATTGAAGAAGATATTATCTGCATAGCAGATGATATATAGATATATGTATATGTATATGTGTATAAAGCAAATATGCATATAATAATGACTTTCCTGCAGTGACAACTCTTGTCTCTTTTTTCCTCCAGATTATATCATAAATTAATTCTGAGAAACTCCTTGTATTGATATTTACAATTACCCAACACAGATAATGCATTTTAATATAATTTCACACAATTTTTATATGTGAACCATAAGTATATACTCTGAATTTTTTTTTACATTTTATTTTCTTTTAACCTTCTTCATTCAGGGTCTTGTTCTGAAGAACCTCTCATGTTCTCTGATGAGGAGAAACTACTACCGAATCCATTCTCTCTGCTCACCATTGCTTTAGAAAATTCCACTTTTCCTGGCCAGTGCTCTTATCTGCATGTGTGTATACATTTGCTAAACTTGACCCCTTAGACTTTTAGTGAGGAATATTCTGGTTTGTGTGTATGCTAAAATAACTAGGCAGACCCAGAAAACACAGTTGCATTGAAGTTCCAAAAAATGGCATATTGAAAATAGTCACCAGGATCTTGTTTTTTGAGAGTAAACTTACAGAGAAATATTATTCCAAGGAATGTGAAATGGAAAATAACTGGTGATGATATCTGAATCAGTCTGGTTGCTTTGGGATAAGGGCTCAAGGCCTGGCTTTTGCAATTATTTTTCATTTTATCCAGTGTTTTCCAGGGATTGTAGGAATATTAATATACATTCTAGCTTAACAGAATTTGGAAAAAATATATCAATAAATACATTATTAAGCAAATTTCCATAGGATAGTAATAATGGGTAGATAGTGGGCAGGGCAGCACCAGAGATGAAGCATCATTAACATAATGAGGATGTCGATTGAATGTCTGTCTGTGATTCTTAGTCCTTTGCTTGTTCATGAACTGTTCCCCACTATGTTACTTGTGCTGTCTTTAAAGAATAATGAAAAGTGGAGAGCGATCATAAATCTATAATATTCTATGTATAAAACTTACTTTTTGTCTGTGCTTTCTTGGCCTCAAGTGATAGGTTGTTGCTAGTCACTCAGTCGTGTTTGACTCTTTGTGACCATGTGGACTGTAGCCTGCCAGGCTCCTCTGTCCAAAGTGATGAGAGGTGCAATAAAATGGCAGTTTGAGGTCACAACAGGCTTTCCAGCTGGCTCAGTGGCAGTCTCCCTGCCAGTGCAGGAAGTGCAGGAAGTGAAGGTTCAATCCCTGGGTTGGGAAGATCTCCTGGGGGAGGAAATGGCAATCCATCCCAGTATTCTTGCCTGGGAAATCCCATGGACAGAAGAGCCTGGCAGGCTACAGTCCATGGGGTCGCAAAGAGCCGGACATGACTGAAAAACTGAGCACGCACACGTGAGGCCGGTGCAGAGTAATGGTGAAGAACCTAGCAAGGAACGAGGCCCATTGCCAATGCTTTGAGATGAACCAAGTCGAGAAATGAGGTATGAGTGATATGTAAATCATTTAAAACAACTGGAATAATAGACACGGCAACCAGTCAGACCGATGTGGCCATGGTGCTGGAGCAGGAAACTCACCATGCCACTCACTAGAGCTCCAGCAGAAAAGTGCTTGAGTTTCTTAGGTTATGGACCAGGTCTGTCTGGGCAGCATGGGAACAACTAAGGTAGAGTATTTATTACACTAACTGATATAAACATGTCTTAGTAACTTACTGCTATGAACGTCTTCACAGGCCGCAAATAGAAACTAAGATTGAGGTCAGTAATGCAAACTACTAGTCAGATATGGACATTGAGCATTGTTGATTTGGGGAATTATATAATTGCCTTATTCAACCTTTAATTAATCACATATACACCCATATCAAAACATTTGCCTGGTGGAACTAAAAATCCTGTGAGTGTGAAGTGGTACTTTATACAATAAGAATTAGACTTAGAAGATGTAGAAGATTTAGAGATTTTGAAATACCTAGAATATTAAGTTTTAATTATTAGTCTCATAATTATTAGTCTCTTAATTATTGGCTTTTATACTTATTGTATTTATTATTCAAGATAACCTAATAATTGCAAAAATAGATTGCAAGAAATAATTTATTCCTTGATAAATATATTTAAATAAAATTAAATTTCCCCCAATTGAATCCTTACAGCTCTTTTTTTGTGTGATCTTAAGTTTTCTAAAGAGCAGGTGGACCCAAAAAAGACCAAAGATTGCTTTATTAATAAGCAGAATAAGGAAATATAAATTGTAAGTATAGACTTTGAGAAAATCTTTAAGAAAACTGTCTTTCTCTGAGTGACTAATAAATTGTTCATCCGTGCTGTAATAGGCAACAGTTTAGTATCATGAGCTGAAATGTAAGTATTTAGCAAAAACTTAAGTATTTTGTGTATAAACTAATTTCTAAGAGCTGCATGTAAAAATGTATCTTTTTCCTCATGTCTTGCTGGAGAGAAGATAGCTTATAAAACTTAAATAGATAAGCTCCAGCTTCTAGGCACTTATAAGGTACTATGCAATTACACCTTAGACATAGTTTGATCCCTACTGTCTCCGTATGCTGTGCCTGTTTCTTTAGCATGATCTCTTGTATGTGGAAACAGTGGCAGACTTTATTATTTTGGGCTCCGAAATCATTGCAGATGGTAACTGCAGCCATGAAATTAAAAGACGCTTGCTCCTTGGAAGAAAAGCTGTTACCAAACTAGACAGCATATTAAAAAGCAGACATTACTTTGCCAACAAGGGTCCATCTAGTCCAGGCTATGGTTTTTCCAGTGGTCATGTATGGATGTGAGAGTTGGACTATAAAGAAAGCTGAGCACCAGAGAATTGATGCTTTTGAACTGTGGTGCTGGAGAAGATTCTTCAGGGTCCCTTGGACTGCAAGGAGATCAAACCAGTCCATCCTAAAGGAAATCAGTCCTGAATATTCATTGGAAGGACTGATGCTGCAGCTGAAGCTCCAATACTTTGGCCACCTGATATGAAGAGCTGACTCATTTGAAAAGACCCTAATGATGGGAAAGATTGCAGATGGGAGGAGAAGGGATCAACAGAGGATGAGATGGTTGGATGGTATCATTGACTCAATGGGCATGAGTTTTGAGTAAACTCCGGGAGTTGGTGATGGACAGGGAGGCCTGGCGTGCTTCTGTCCATGGGGTCACAAAGAGTCGGACATGACTGAGCGACTGAATATACTGAACTTGTATGGAGATCCACCTTCCCTAGTAAATGTAAAGATACATTCAAAAAGTTTTATCTTTGTAACCTCTTCAATACCAAGCAGTGCAGAAGGCTCTGAAGAACTGTTTAAACTGAATTTCATTCATGGCTGGGATCTTCAAGCTCTGTAATATGGAAGATCACTTTGAGGAATGACTAGAAATAAAGTGGGATCCTCTTCAACTTGGTCTGTTGACTTGGATAGTCCCATGATTTGACTACTGAATTTAGGAGACTACACACTAATATCACATGTGTTTAAGGAGGTACAAATAAAGAACTTACATAGTTCAGGCTGCAAGATTGTTTCTAGCAGGAAGATGAAAATCAGCCCTTCAGGGGAGTTATTGTTCAAAAGCACGTTTAAGAGATACATGTGATAGATGTTTAAGGAGGAGGGATGACTTAGTTGCTCATGACCTCATTCAGTAAGCACATATAGGATACTTGTTATGTGTTAGGCAAAGAAAACAGCGTTGAGGTATGCAAGGCTGTAACAAGGAGCTTTCAGTGGCTTGGAGGGCAGGAGGAAAGGTAAATCGGGACTTTAATGTGCAAGATAGGGTGAAAGATTGTGCTTTTAAATGAGAGAAGGAATGACGTCTCTACCCCACGTGCTCTTGTTGAACTCTGCCACAGGCGGCACCATCTCAGGACAGAGTTTGCGTCTCTTTCCCTTGCACCTGAGGGGATCTTTCTCACTGCTTTGGCCAGTGGAGAGAGTGAAGGTAGCTTCAGAGACCCAGCAGAAAAATGACATGCGCTGCCATCTTGTTCTCTTGAAGTGCTCTTACTAGGAATCTGCCTATTGTGCTATGAAGGAGCCCCAAGGCAGCCTAAGATGAAACCCATGTGGAGAGGAAGCAAGACCCCTTGCCTTCAACCTCCACTCAGTTCACAGTTGGCAACCAATATGCTGGCCCTGTGAGTGAGACCCAGTAAATGTGGCTCCTCCAGTCCTCCATGGAGATGCTCCAGTGGGGATGAGCCATCCCCAAACTGAGAGAATGGATTGTTATTGTTCAATAACTGTATTATAGTGGAGTTCAATGATAATTAAATAGTTTTAAGCTTTATTAATCATTATCAATCTATATTAAACTCATCTACATGTTATATTTATATATAATTTAATATTTATCATATGTTATATAATATTATTAACACATTACATGTTATATTTATACATAATTTAATATTTATCATATATAATATTATTAACACATAGTTAATGCTTAGGGTATAGTAAATACTATACCATATGATGTTATAATTGATAATATTAATAGATCATAGTTCAATAATAACTGAAGTTTCACTGTTTACCGAGTCTGTATTTGGGAAAAGTTACTGACCTTTTGAAAATTCTTAGCCTTGGCTTCTTCAGCTTTGAAATTGGGAATCATACTAGTATTTGCCCCTTGATGCTGTGGTAACAACTGGAATTATTATTACTTTGTTGTTGTTGAAATTTAATTTTTTTTTTTCATTTATTTTTGTTAGTTAAACAACTGGAATTAATATATAGCAAAGCGCTTGAGATGTAGTAAGAACTCAGCAGCTGTTAGTTGTGATGATGATGACAGTGATAGTCATGATGCTAATGAGGAAGATGGAAGCAAAGAGGTCACTTTTACCTGATCTACTTGTTTGCTGTATTATATTTTCAATATTATTTTTATGGGCCAGTTTATGTGAATAGACTAACACTCAGAAATTTGGGGAATTTGTCCCATTTGTATTTGTATGTCAAGCACGACTGTGCTTGTTGGACAGTGGAAGAACAAGCAGTAGAGGGAGAAAGAGAAACTCTGTTTTGGACTTCTGGGGTTTAGGATGTGAGGGGGATATCCCTATAACTTATATAAAAGCCCCTGGAAGTAGGAGCTTTGTGCCTATGAAAAAAAGCAGAGATTTGAGTGATAATTGTAGACACCGTTGAGAAAATCTCTGTGGTATATGACTGATACGAACACAAGGCAGAATGCAGTAATTATTTCAAGTTACAGAGCCTGAGGCTGAGAATATTAATTCTGACTGAGAAGACAGAGGAAGACTGCCCAGACACAGTGATACTAGACAAGTTTCTCTTTTAAATCTTGGAGACTCATTGGAAGTGACTATCTGTTTTATTCAAATTTACTTTCCAAAGAAAAGAATTAGATCAGATCTCCCCAGGTTAGTATTCAGAGATAAATGGGAAGTGAAGCTACACATTTTCAGTTTCAGAGTAGTAGGTAGTGGAATATGGAAGAGCTGTATGAAGTTGGGTAATTCTGTATAATGAAATGGGATCTCAGACTGTGAACCTCAATATTTTCTGGAATTTGAGTGAATTGTCATGAATGTTAGAAGTTCTCATTAAAATATAAATGTCTAAGCACCAAATATGGACATGAATGAATTCCTTGTGTAGTTTTTGTTATTATTGTTTATCTTTTTACCTTTAATACCACCTCTGTTTTGGCCATGTTTTTATTATTTTTGCTTTTGTTGTTCTCAATTTAATACTTGCAGTATTCTTTAATTTTATACGGTTTAGGGTAAAAATGGTCCCTAGTCTCTTTCTTAACTCACCAAAGTCTGGTTCCCAATTTTACTGATTATTAACTTATGATCTGGCCTTATGATTTCACTTCAAGTATAATCACCAATAACCTCCTATTTATAATTTCGGTTGGCACATTCTTATGGAAAAGGATAGAAGCTTACAAAGAGGCCCAGGATGTTTCTTGTGTTTGTAACTATTTTTAGAGCATGAAAGTTAAAATTGTTATTGGGTCCTCTTATGAACATAAGCAACAAGAAATATGTTAATCATGTTCTAAATCATCTGTCTCCTGTGCACACTGTCATTCCAAAAACATTTATTAGATACTTTAGTACATGCTAGCACAGTTTTTATACAATGGAATAGGTACGATCTTTGACAAAGTAGATGAGGTCCTTATTGTCTTGGAATTAATATTTGGGTACTCTAAAAATGTGATGTTTATTAAAGACACCTGGGCTGCTTGTTTAAAATTCAGATTACTAAGCCTCCATCCAGATCTCCTGCATCATAACCTGTGCTGAGGTCAGTCAGCAGAACAAGCAATTCTAACACTGGGGCTCCAGAATCTGTTAGTGCTGAATGAAGCCTTTGAATGTGTTCTTCCTCTTTCTTAGTATAAGGAGCTCAGACCTCCCTCTTACCTATATGTGTATTGCTCTTTGTAATATGCCTCTCTGAAGTTCTTCCTGCAAACTTAATTCTCTGCTCCATAGCTGACTCTTTCCTCCTCTAAATTGTTAGCACCTAAGGACTTCCCAACCGATCTGGCAAATTAATCCAGTATGAACTTGAGCAGGCTCCTTTATTTATCTTAAAATATTTCTTCTTCTGTTTGTATTCTCTCTGTATATGCATGTAAATTCCATAAATGCACGGGCATTATCAGTCCTACAGCCTAGCCAAGTGTTTTTGACATGGTATGTCTTCAGCATATAATTACTGATCAGCTGAACCATGAATCAAGTATCACATAAACTGTTAAAAACCCGGTGCTAGCTGTGACTTGTATTGTGATAAAGGATAAGTCACTCAATCTCCTTCAGCTTTGGCTTTTTCATCTGTCGAACTGTGTACACCTGAGGGCCCTTGCAGCTCTATGTTGTGAGACTGATGGTTTGAAAAATGTGAAAAAAAAAAAATCAGCTTTTCCTGAATTGTCAACAGTGGAGAAAACTAGAAGAAGCAGTACTTTATTTCAAAGGAAACAATCCCAAATAAATATGCTGGATGAACAGTTAAACTGGGCCTTCACTTCACACTGTGTAAAATTGCTCTAGTGCAATAAACACTTAAAACACTCTCTCTGAACCAAGTATTTTAGTGATAAGGAATTTGTCACTTTAGTTCCAACACAAGTTATTCAGAATAAATGGCAACCCACTCCAGTATTCTTGCCTGGAGAATCCCATGGACAGAGGAGCCTGGTGGGCTGTAGTCCATGGGGTTAGGGCGAAGAGTTGGACACGACTGAGCGACTTCACTTTCACTTTTTTCTTTTCATTTAACTATCTTGATTTAACTAAACCACCCAGTGAAAATATTCAGGAGAAGAATAAATATATTTGATGAATATTATTTCTTGAAAGATATTCTTTCTTATTACCCTCTCTTCTTGGATATGTTTCAACAAAATTTTTAAACTTTTTTAAAAAGATTTGTTTTTAATTGAAGGGTAATTGCTTTACAAAGTTGCATTGGCTTCTGCTGTATAATAATGTGAATCAGTCATAAGTATGTATGTATATGTGTATATATATTATATAATGTATATATGTGTGTGTGTGTTTTAGTCATTCAGTCGTCTCTGACTGTTTGTGACCCCCTGGACTATAGCCTGCCAGGCTCCTCTGTCCATGGAATTCTCCAGACAAGAATACTAGCATAGGTTGCCATTTCCTTCTTCAGCGTATCTTTCTGACCCAGGGATCAAACCCAGGTCTCCTGCACTGCAGTCAGATTCTTTACTCTCTGAGCCACCAGGGAAAGCCTGTGTGTGTGTGTGTGTGTGTGTGTGTATGTGTGTGTGTGTGTGTGTGTTGATCCCCTCTCTTTTGAACCTCCCTCCCACCCCTGTGTGTGTGTGTGTGTGTGTGTGTGTATTGATCCCCTCTCTTTTGAACCTCCCTCCCACCCCTCTAGGGTGTGTGTGTGTGTGTGTGTGTGTGTGTGTGTGTGGATCCCCTCTCTTTTGAACCTCCCTCCCACCCCTGTGTGTGTGTGTGTGTGTGTGTGTGTGTGTGTGGATCCCCTCTCTTTTGAACCTCCCCCCCACCCCTCTAGGTTTCACAGAGCACCAGGGAAAGCCTGTGTGTGTGTGTGTGTGTGTGTGTGTGTGTGTGTGTGTGTGGATCCCCTCTCTTTTGAACCTCCCTCCCACCCCTGTGTGTGTGTGTGTGTGTGTGTGTGTGTGTGTGGATCCCCTCTCTTTTGAACCTCCCTCCCACCCCTGTGTGTGTGTGTGTGTGTGTGTGTGTGTGTGTGTGTGTGTGTGTATCCCCTCTCTTTTGAACCTCCCCCCCACCCCTGTGTGTGTGTGTGTGTGTGTGTGTGTGTGTGTGTGTGGATCCCCTCTCTTTTGAACCTCCCTCCCACCCCTGTGTGTGTGTGTGTGTGTGTGTGTGTGGATCCCCTCTCTTTTGAACCTCCCTCCCACCCCTGTGTGTGTGTGTGTGTGTGTGTGTGTGTGTGTGTGTGTGTGTATCCCCTCTCTTTTGAACCTCCCTCCCGCCCCTGTGTGTGTGTGTGTGTGTGTGTGTGTATCCCCTCTCTTTTGAACCTCCCTCCCACCCCTGTGTGTGTGTGTGTGTGTGTGTGTGTGTGTGTGTGTGTGTGTGGATCCCCTCTCTTTTGAACCTCCCTCCCACCCCTGTGTGTGTGTGTGTGTCTGGATCCCCTCTCTTTTGAACCTCCCTCCCACCCCTGTGTGTGTGTGTGTGTGTGTGTGTGTGTGTGTGTGGATCCCCTCTCTTTTGAACCTCCCTCCCGCCCCTGTGTGTGTGTGTGTGTGTGTGTGTGTGTGTGTGTGGATCCCCTCTCTTTTGAACCTCCCCCCTACCCCTGTGTGTGTGTGTGTGTGTGTGTGTGTGTGTGTGGATCCCCTCTCTTTTGAACCTCCCTCCCGCCCCTGTGTGTGTGTGTGTGTGTGTGTGTGTGTGTGTGTGTGTGGATCCCCTCTCTTTTGAACCTCCCTCCCACCCCTGTGTGTGTGTGTGTGTGTGTGTGTGTGTGTATCCCCTCTCTTTTGAACCTCCCTCCCACCCCTGTGTGTGTGTGTGTGTGTGTGTGGATCCCCTCTCTTTTGAACCTCCCCCCACCCCTGTGTGTGTGTGTGTGTGGATCCCCTCTCTTTTGAACCTCCCTCCCACCCCTGTGTGTGTGTGTGTGTGTGTGTGGATCCCCTCTCTTTTGAACCTCCCCCCCACCCCTGTGTGTGTGTGTGTGTGTGTGTGTGTGTGTGGATCCCCTCACTTTTGAACCTCCCCCCCACCCCTGTGTGTGTGTGTGTGTGTGTGTGTGTGTGGATCCCCTCTCTTTTGAACCTCCCTCCCGCCCCTGTGTGTGTGTGTGTGTGTGTGTGTGTGTGTGTGTGGATCCCCTCTCTTTTGAACCTCCCCCCCACCCCTGTGTGTGTGTGTGTGTGTGTGTGTGTGTGTGTGTGTGTGTGTGGATCCCCTCTCTTTTGAACCTCCCCCCCACCCCTGTGTGTGTGTGTGTGTGTGTGTGTGTGTGTGTGGATCCCCTCTCTTTTGAACCTCCCTCCCGCGCCTGTGTGTGTGTGTGTGTGTGTGTGTGTGTGGATCCCCTCTCTTTTGAACCTCCCCCCCACCCCTGTGTGTGTGTGTGTGTGTGTGTGTGTGTGTATCCCCTCTCTTTTGAACCTCCCTCCCACCCCTGTGTGTGTGTGTGTGTGTGTGTGTGTGTGTGTGTATCCCCTCTCTTTTGAACCTCCCTCCCACCCCTGTGTGTGTGTGTGTGTGTGTGTGGATCCCCTCTCTTTTGAACCTCCCCCCACCCCTGTGTGTGTGTGTGTGTGGATCCCCTCTCTTTTGAACCTCCCCCCACCCCTGTGTGTGTGTGTGTGTGTGGATCCCCTCTCTTTTGAACCTCCCTCCCACCCCTGTGTGTGTGTGTGTGTGTGTGTGTGTGTGTGTGTGTGGATCCCCTCTCTTTTGAACCTCCCCCCCACCCCTGTGTGTGTGTGTGTGTGTGTGTGTGTGTGTGTGTGGATCCCCTCTCTTTTGAACCTCCCCCCCACCCCTGTGTGTGTGTGTGTGTGTGTGTGTGGATCCCCTCTCTTTTGAACCTCCCCCCCACCCCTGTGTGTGTGTGTGTGTGTGTGTGTGTGTGTGGATCCCCTCTCTTTTGAACCTCCCCCCCACCCCCGTGTGTTTGTGTGTGTGTGTGTGTGTGTGTGGATCCCCTCTCTTTTGAACCTCCCCCCCACCCCTGTGTGTGTGTGTGTGTGTGTGTGTGTGTGTGTGTGTGTGTGTGGATCCCCTCTCTTTTGAACCTCCCCCCCACCCCTGTGTGTGTGTGTGTGTGTGTGTGTGTGTGTGTGGATCCCCTCTCTTTTGAACCTCCCCCCCACCCCTGTGTGTGTGTGTGTGTGTGTGTGTGTGTGTGTGTGTGTGTGTGGATCCCCTCTCTTTTGAACCTCCCCCCCACCCCCGTGTGTTTGTGTGTGTGTGTGTGTGTGTGTGGATCCCCTCTCTTTTGAACCTCCCCCCCACCCCCGTGTGTTTGTGTGTGTGTGTGTGTGTATGTGGATCCCCTCTCTTTTGAACCTCCCCCCCACCCCTGTGTGTGTGTGTGTGTGTGTGTGTGTGTGTGTGGATCCCCTCTCTTTTGAACCTCCCCCCCACCCCTGTGTGTGTGTGTGTGTGTGTGTGGATCCCCTCTCTTTTGAACCTCCCCCCCACCCCTGTGTGTGTGTGTGTGTGTGTGTGTGTGTGTGTGGATCCCCTCTCTTTTGAACCTCCCCCCCACCCCTGTGTGTGTGTGTGTGTGTGTGTGTGTGTGTGTGGATCCCCTCTCTTTTGAACCTCCCCCCCACCCCTGTGTGTGTGTGTGTGTGTGTGTGTGTGTGTGTGGATCCCCTCTCTTTTGAACCTCCCCCCCACCCCTGTGTGTGTGTGTGTGTGTGTGTGTGTGTGTGTGGATCTCCTCTCTTTTGAACCTCCCTCCCGCCCCTGTGTGTGTGTGTGTGTGTGTGTGTGTGTGGATCCCCTCTCTTTTGAACCTCCCCCCCACCCCTGTGTGTGTGTGTGTGTGTGTGTGTGTGTGGATCCCCTCCCTTTTGAACCTCCCTCCCGCCCCTGTGTGTGTGTGTGTGTGTGTGTGTGTGTGTGGATCCCCTCTCTTTTGAACCTCCCCCCCACCCCTGTGTGTGTGTGTGTGTGTGTGTGTGTGTGTGGATCCCCTCTCTTTTGAACCTCCCTCCCACCCCTGTGTGTGTGTGTGTGTGTGTGTGTGTGTGTGTGTGTGGATCCCCTCTCTTTTGAACCTCCCCCCCACCCCTGTGTGTGTGTGTGTGTGTGTGTGTGTGTGGATCCCCTCCCTTTTGAACCTCCCTCCCGCCCCTGTGTGTGAGTGTGTGTGTGTGTGTGTGGATCCCCTCTCTTTTGAACCTCCCCCCCACCCCTGTGTGTGTGTGAGTGTGTGTGTGTGTGTGGATCCCCTCTCTTTTGAACCTCCCCCCGCCCCTCTAGGTTTCACAGAGCACCAGGCTGAGCTCCCTCTGTTACAGCAACTTCCCACTAGTTATCTGTTTTGCACATGGTCATGTATATGTTTCAGTGCTACTCTCTCAATTTGTCCCACCCTCTGTTTCCCCTGCTGTGTCCACAAGTCTGTTCTCTATGTCTGCATCTCTATTCCTGCCTTGCAAGTAGGTTCATCTGTACCATTTTTCTAGATTACATACATATGTGTTAATATTTAATATTTGGTTTTCTCTTTCCAGCTTACTTCACTCTATATAACAGGCTCTAGGTTCATCTACCTCAGTTCAGCTCACTCAAATTTGCTTCATTTTATGGCCGAGTAATATTCCATTGTGTATATGTACCACAACTACTTTATCCATTCGTCTGTCAATGGACATCTATGTTGCTTTCATGTCCTGGCTGTTGTAAATAGTGCTGCAGTGAACATTGGGGTACATGCAGCTTTTTAAATTATGATTTTCTCAGGGTATGTGCCCAGTGATGGGATTGCTGAATCATATGGTAGTTTTATTCCTATCTTGAGTAATTACATATCCTATTATGATCTTGAAATCAGTTTAATAAATTCTACTAATGGGAATACCCAGTTATAGGATATTTTCATTTATGCAAAGAAGAAATTAACCTAAAATTTTCTTCCAGTATCCATGCTTTTGAATCTGGGGAAATCTGTATGAAAAATACTTGCAAAGATTTCCCTCAAGGTGCAACTAGAGTTAGTTTCCACATAACCACTCCAGCCAGAAATTCACAAAATTCTGAGATCATGTGAAACCATTGCTGTTAATGGGGAAATGTTTATACTGTAGGTAGCAGAAGCAGGATTTTTCTTGGATGATACACTATTCTGAACTTTATTTATGGTATTGTCAATAAGAATAGCAGTAAGTAAGTCTTTGTGTTTTAGAATAAATTCAGTGCATAAAAATGTGTCTTTCTGAACATGCATTTTCCTTTGAAATTATATGTGTTCATGAGTTTTATTTGCTTCAGTTCAGTTCAGTCACTCGGTCCTGTCCAACTCTGCAACCCCATGAACCGCAGCACGCCAGGCCTCCCTGTCCATCACCAACTCCCGGGATTTACTCAAACTCATGTCCATTGAGTCGGTGATGCCATCCGACCATCTCATCTTCTGTTGTCCCCTTCTCCTCCAGCCCTCAATCTTTCCTAGCATCAGGGTCTTTTCAAATGAGTCAGCTCTTCGCATGAGATGGCCAAAGTATTGGAGTTTCAGCTTCAGCATCAGTACCTCCAATGAACACCCAGGACTGATCTCCTTTAGGATGGACTGGTTTTATTTGCTTAGTCAACAGTTTGAAAGTTTTAAGAAGTAAAAGCTGTTTATCCTGTGTAAGAATTCTGAGGTATGATAGAAAAAGCTATAGTTTTCATTGATATTGACTTGTCGAAATACATCCTATTCCCAGATTATTAGTTTGAACCAAGCAGGGTGGTTATTTCTCCTACCAAATATTTGTTTAGAATATTACTGGTATAGAGGAAATACAGTAATGCATGCCTATGAGACATGGGAAGGGTCTGCTAGGGATGTCTGCCAAGTTTTCTTGTTCATTAGAAAGAGACATAGGAAGAAATCATTGTCTCTTCTTTCTCTGGGTGTTGAGGCATGAATATGCTGCAGCTGACCTGTGACCATCACTGAGAAGCTAGTGGCACAGCTGAGAGATGAACAAAATCTGCATCTTTAGTGGCATCATTGGATTGGATGGTGCCTGCATCCCAGACTAACACCCTCAACTTCTTGTAATGTGAGATAGTAAATTTCAGCTAGTCATAGTCTGCTCTTTCCTGCCTGTAGTTGAAAACTGCCTAGCAAATAAAGAATAGATAATGGAACCTTAGGAGTGAGATAGAATAGTCCAAAAGAACAAAATGAAGCTGGAGCAAAGGTAGAATGTTAAACAGAGAAACAACTCTATGTGAGTAGAGTGAAATGTCCAAAGGCTAATCCAAGAAAAGTACCATATACAGTTAACTAAACAGTGTTCAGTGTTGAGCATCATATGGTTGGTCTTTATAGCTTTTGCATTCTGATGTGAGATGTTGGAGAGAGGTATCAATCAAGTTAATTCCATGCAGTTTTATTTTATTAACGACTATGAGGATAGGTTAGAACCATGGATGTTACCTAATCCAATGGATAATATGTTTGAAAAATTAATTGCACATAGAATAAATAAATCATTTACAGCTGTGAGGTTATTGTTCCTGTTCCCATTTTTCTCATAATTGTTATATTGCAGATGTATTTAAGATCAGATTGTTATAAGGGTGAGATTAATAATTTGTTTTGTAATTTTGTGACTCTGCAACTGAGAATAAATTCATTTTCTTCTGGTGAGATTAAGCTTTTTAAAGGATTCAAAAATGAAAGTGTCAAATCTGATTTCTGTAGTTATTTTTCTCCTTAAAAATAAATTTCCAAAAAGATTAACTATGTCTATTCCATTTTTATCTTTACTTTGTTAAATGATTTCAACCATGGGAGACTTAATAAGTCAGGCTCAATTACTTAGGAGTTGGATCAAATTATACTGAGAGAAGAGTTTGGAGAATTTTTGCTTGGCAGACAACAAATTAAATATTTTTATTAAATTTTATTTCATGGAGCACAGACTGATACTTTCACATTTATTTCTTTATTGGAATGAAGCATGTTTCATGAGAAGTTAAGAGGGAGAGAACATAAAAGTTAAAATCCTGCCATTGTCACATCCATAGCTCAAGGAGGCAAAATAAACTTTTTGTAAAGTAATCAAAACTGTAATAAATTGCACCTTTAGATTTTTATTGCAAGTACATTTTAATTCACTCATTTAAAGAGACGATTATAGGAATACTAATTGGTTATGATATGTGTATGTGTATTGGAGGGTTAAGACTGAGAAAAGAAAGATGAAATGAGGAACTTGTTTGAGATGAGGATTTGGACTAAGGTTTGGCAAAGCAACTGGGTGGAAGGAACCAACATGAGAGGTGAAAGATTAACTTCACAAGTGAGCAGGAGGGAAGGAGGATGAGTTAAGTGAGAAACAGAAATCCAGACAAAAGACAATCCAATCTGGAAGGGGGCCTTGTTTCGGTGGAAACCCTAGTTTACTCTCAAGACAGTCATGGTGTAAAAAATGGGATGGCCAAGTCCAGGCTTTCAAGCTGCAGGTAGAATTCAGGGCTCTCCTCAGGTGTGTGCAGTTGTGGGGGCTGTCTGAGCCCTGCTGATGGCTAAAGGATATCAGTAGTCTATTTCAGAGACATATGGGAAAGTGCCTAAAAGTGAAGGTGCCGGAAGTAGCAGAGGCTTGAGCCTCAGAACTGTTGCCTTGACCACCCCCCCTCTAATCCCTCCTCAGTCTTCTGTTGATTCCACTCCCGTTTGGTAATAATTTCAGGGTATTTATTCTCCTTAGAAACTTCTAGTTGCTTTCTTTTTTTCCCTTCCTCCCTTCTTCCAGCCTTCCCTCCCTCCATTCCTTCCCCCTCCCACCTCTTCCTCTTCCACATTCCTCTGCTAATGGACAAATTTTTTTCTGGTGCCCTGTATTCTTAAAGGTGTTTTCAACCCTCTAAAGGACCTAGCTAAATGTGAATGTGTCACTTCTGCATTTTATTTGACTCCAAGGCCTAACCTCTTTCACCAAGAAGAACTATTAGAATCAAAGCTCTTGGCTGAACAGTGAGGCAGGTCTGTATCTCTGAGCATCTTTGGTTCTGCAGCATCCCAGAAACCGGCTGTCAGAGTCTTGTTCCACCCTTGCCTCTGGTGACTTTCTCATGTTGCTGTGAGGGGGGCCGTGCAGTTGAGTGATGCACATTCTCGTGCCCTTTCCAGCACTGATAGCTATTTTGTATTGAAAGGGATTTTCCATTTTAGGTCATGCTTCTGAAATCAGAAATCTATAGTGGAGAAGTTAATCCAATACAAGCTGATTTTCCAATGATATGTTTTAGACTTGCTATAGGTATTGTAAAAATACTATAGAAGATAACAAAAGGAGCATACAGTTAGACTTTTGGCATCTTAACTTGATGCATGTTTTGTTTTGTATTGATTAAATTAGCTTAAATCTATCTCTTTTAATTTTGTCTTTGTTTTTCTAAATAACGTTTATTTAAATGTCTATTGATGGGGTTTTTTTCCTCCCTATTTTCTACAATCCTTCTAACAGTTGGAAATGGAACATTTTCTATGAAGTAGATATTCAAAATTCTAAATTTTTAAGTTATCTTTTTAGAAATCATTTACCCCTGTTTGTAAGATATTAGTTAATTAATCTGGTCAATTAACTCTTTCAAAAATGTTCATGGCAGTGGGCAGATACTGTTCTGGGCACAATATTTTTGTTTATTCAGTTGTTAATAAACTTTCTGGTATCACAGCATTTATATTCTTCTGAAGCAGACACATTATTTACTTATTTCAGTTGGAATTTCTTTTGTGAATGATAATAAAGATACCTTTGGAAATTGTATCTTAAAGTACAGCTTGCTTTGAGGCACCGGGTTTTTTTAAATTGGACTTTATTTTTTAAAGAAGTTTTAGGTTCACAGCAAAATTGAGGGAACAATACGGAGGGTCCCCCACACCCCTTACCCTTCTCTAACACTATCAACATTCCCCACAAGAGCGGTATATTGATTGCAATTAATGAACCTACATGGACACTTATTCATTATCACCCAAAGTCCTTAGTTTACATTAGAGTTTACTGTTGAAATCATATGTTCTGTGGGTTTTGACAAGTGTGTAATTTATTCACCATTAAATATCCTAGAGAGCAATTTCACTGCCCTAAAAATCTTCTGTTCTTGGCCTATTCATCCTTCACGCCCATCTAACCCCAATAAGCACAAATAATTTTGGTGTCTCTATAGTTTTACTTTTTAAAAAATGGAATATAGTTGAAGTCATACAGTATGTAGCATTTTCATTTGCTTCCTTCAATTAATAATACACGTTTTAGATTCTTCCAAATCATTTCCTGGTTTGATGGCTCATTTCTTTTAAGCACTGGATTATATTCCATTGTCTGATAGACCATAATTTATTGATACATTTCATCTATTGAAAGCATTTTGGTTGCTTCCAAGTTATGACAATTATGAATAAAGCTGCTATAAACATTCTGGGACAGATATTTTAATGGTTGTAAGTTTTCAACTGATGTGGATTAATACCAAGGAGAGTTTGTGGTGGATCACATTGTAAGGGTATGTTTAGTTTTGTAAGAAACTGCTAGGCCTTCTTCCAAAAGCAGTTGTACCATTTTGCGTTCTCAGCCAGCCACGAATGAGACTTCCTGTTGCTCCACATCCTTGTCGGCATTTAGTATTGTCAGTGTTTTTGGATTGGGGCTATTTTACTTGGTGTGTATCTTGTTTTAATTTGCAATTCCCCAATCTTGTGGAATGTTGAGCATCTTTCCGTATGCTAATTTTCCATCTGTATATCTTCTTTGGTGAGGAGTTTGTTCCTGTCTTTTGCCTATTTTTTTTTTTTTTAAATTGCATTGTTCATTTTAATTTATTTGGCATTGTAAGAGGTTTTTTATTTTGTTTTTATTTCGTATCTTCTGGATAAACAATCCTTTATCAGATGTGTCTTTTGCAAACATCTTCTCCCAGTCTGTCATTTATCTTCTCATACTCTTGACAGCCTTTCACAAAGCAGAAGTCTTTAATTTTAATGAATTTGTGCTTATCAATTATTTCTTTCATGGATCATCCCATTGGTGTCGTATCTAAAAAGTAAGTCACTTCCATATCTGAAGTCATCTAGATTTTCTCCCATGTTGTCTTCTAGGATTTTACAATATTGTGTATTAAATTTAGGTCTGTGACCCATTTTGTGTTTGTGAAAAGTGTAAAATCTGTCTAGGTTTTTTTCTTTTTCTTTTTTTTGGTATGTGGATGCCTAGTTGTTCTAGCACTATTTGTTGAAAAGACAATCTTTGCTCCATTGTATTGCTTTTGCTCATCTGTGAAAGGTCAGTTGACTACATGTGAGTCTAATGTTTGGCTCTTCATTCTGTTCCATTGATCTATTTGTTCTTTCTTTCTCAGATACCACACTGTCTTGATTACTTTGGCCTTATAGTAAGTCTTGAAGTTGGGTAGTTGCCAGTTCTCCAACTTTGTTCAATATTTAGCTATCTATTCTGTGTCTTTAGCCTTTCACTGTGTAAGCTTTGGAATCCGTTTGATGGTATCTATAAGATAACTTGCTGGGATTTTGATTGGGATTGTGTTGAGTCTATAGATCAAGTTGGGAAGAGCTAATATCATGACAAACATGGGTTCTTCCAATCCATGACATAAAATATCTATTTGTTCTTCTCATTTCATTCACCCAGAGTCTTGTGATTTTCTCAGGTAGAATCAGATTTATGTAAATTTATACCAAAACTTTTCAGTTCTGGATGTTAATGTAAATTTTGTTTGTACTTCAAATTCTACTTGTTCATTGCTGGTGTATAGGGAAATGATTGACTTGTGTATTAACCCTGAATTCTGCGACCTTGCTAGAGTCACTTGTTATTCAGAAATTAAATTATTCTGTTGGACAGACTATATGGACTACATAGATGGGCTTCCCTGGTGGCTCAGACGGTAAAGCGTCTGCCCACAACATGGAAGACCTGGGTTCAATCCCTGAGTCAGGAAGATCTCCTGGAGAGAGAAGGAAATGGCCACCCACTCCAGTATTCTTGCCTGGAAAATCCCTTGGATGGAGGAACGCAGTAGGCTACAGTCCATGGGGTCGCAAAGAGTCAGACACAACTGAGTGACTTCACTTTCCTACACAGATAGTCATGGCATATGCAAACCAAGTTTATTTCTTCCTTCCCCATCTGTATACCTTTTATTTCCTTTTCTTTTAAATTGCAGTAGCTAGGACTTCCCATGGAACATTGCAAGGGCATGGTCAGAGGGTGTGTCCGTGGATTGTTCCTGATCTTACTGGAAAGCTGCTAGTTCCTCATGATGTCCCTTTTCACAGCTAACTCGATTTTGAGCATATTCTATGTGCAGAACCTATGTGTTTTACATGCATCACTTATTTCAGTTCTCAAACCCAACCACTGTCTGCTAAACTTGATCAAGAAGAAAATTTGCAGAGGGAAGTATTCCATTATTTCATGTTGATCCACTACAGAATTATAAATGTGATATTTGCAAGGCTCAATTTATCACAAAATCTTCTCTAAACCCAAATATCACCTCAAAATGAAGATAAAATTATTTCATTGAATTTTTGAGAATTTACAAATACTTCCCTTTATCAACATCATCTATTTTTGAATAAATTAAAAAATGTTGTAAATATAATGCTCATGAAAGTACAGTGGTTTTCTCTATCAGTATATGTATTCACTGGCCATATTTTAATGCTTAAAATGTTGCCAGTGTTTGATAATTATATGTATTTTCCTGAAAATAAACTAAATATTCAAATTGAAAGTTCTTTAAAATTCTTTTTAAAAAATAAAATTTTGTCTAAAACTTGGGGAAAAACTTCCAGTGGCTTCTAAATCATATATTGACTTTACAAATAAACAGTAAGTAAAAGAAAAAAATACGTATAAATCAAAAGGCAGAAAATGTTATATCACTGTAACTTTTAATGGAACATCTAGAAAAATTTGTGTACTTTTAAAAAAATATTCTTGGATAAGGATGGGTAGGGGCAATACTTTTACTTAGCTTAAAGAATTTCACAATATTTATACTACATGAAGAGCAGTGTCTCTTGCAAACCCAGTTTTCTGCCATAAACAAAGGGAGAGTTATTTCTCTGGCTTTAATTTATTTATTTTTCTAAAATGTGCTGCATGGCTTCAGAATTATTGCAGACAAACAATTATGGTGAGAAATGGAAAGTGACAATGTGTTTAATGCCTTGCATCATATTTTTAGGCAGGCCAGAGTCTGTATCTCAAGTGAATAAAATATGATGGAATACACTGAACTCTGTCATCAGTTTGCCAAGATGGTACACAATGATTGTGACTTATTCACACAATGATTTAGAGTACAATACCATTAATAACCAGTTAGATATCTAAGACATGCATATTTAAAATTTTTATGACATTTTATATTTATTAAAATAGAAGCTGATTAGAAGCCTTTAGGAGGACACTCTAGGGATAGGACTCCATGCTTCCATTGCTGTGGGCATGGATTCGATCCCTGGTCAGGGAATGAAGATTCTACGAGCAGCTTGGCTGGGTCAAAAAAAAAAAAAAAAAACACCCCAAAATAAAAGTAACTTTAAAAAAGCCTTTGAACATTTTAGTAACATGAACTAGAAAATTAAAACTGCTGTTCGTTGGCCTGGTTGTTGAATAGGACCACAGGACACCTTACTCCTGATAACCTTCTTAAAATACCTCATCTCCCATTTTTTGGTCTAGGTTTGCAGAAAGCTCAGACCTAATTTTGCTCATGTTTTTTCTAATTTTGTGCTTATTTGCAACAGCCATTTGTAGGCTATCCTCAGGATACTATTTCCTCTGTAAAAGGGCATTCCTAGCAGGAAGAATTTAAGCAATTATGTAAACATATTTATGTAAAGGGAAATAGCTAAGAGAAATATGCTAGGATATTTATTTGCAAGTAGTTTCTCGACAACCTGGAAAATAACACAAACTATGACCTTCAACTCCCTTTTCTGTAAAATGGGCATCAAACTTATCTTGAAAGGCTACCATGAGAATTAGAGCAGATATAGCCTGTAAACGTGTTTTGCAAATATAATAGCCTTATAAATATTAATGACAGCCACCTTTGAGTATTTTTTGAGCTCTTAATTTTCGTATCAAAGACTCTGAAAATCTTATAGCTAAACCCAGATTGTGTTCTACTAGTGTGTAAAATAATAGAAATTCTATAAACTCTTAAAGCTCCAGTTCTGTTCCTCAGAATTGGGGGAAACAAGTACAGTGACCTCCTAAACATCTGAGAGAATTAGAGGAGAAAATGTATATAAACCTTGGCACCTTATAAGTGCTTGAGAAATGCTAGCTGTTGTTACCACTAACTACTGTATCTCAATAAAACCTTGATACTTAGATCAAGATCATTTCTCTCAATTCATGGATTTAAGAGCTGAAGTAAAAAGAGGCTAAGTAATTTGCCTAAGTTCATTCAGTTAATAAGCAACTAAGTAAAGTGCTAGTTTCCATAGTTCCAAAATCTTCACTTTCCCTTCTGTGTTACATGTTTCCATTGCTTTTTTTTTTTTTTCTTCATTTAAACCATAAACAAATTATCAACTTGGGTTTATCATAAACTCTATACCTTGTAAAATCATTCCAGAATTTATAAAGTGTGATACATTGGGTGTTCAATTATTAGCTGATATGAATGAAACCAGACAAAGGATGTCCTTCAGATCTTCTAGAAGCAAAATGGAGTTAATAAAATTTTATCTTCTGAATTATTTTTTATTTTTCTCCAGGGATTACTGTTGTCTTTAGGAATAAGCATTTTTGAAGGACACATTTTAGAAAGCACTATTTTGATTGTCTTATATGTTCTACTTTGCAGTTCAGTTGAGTCACTCAGTTGTGTCTGATTCTTTGCAGCCCCAGGGACTGCAGCACGCCAGGCTTCCCTGTCCATCACCAGCTCCCAGAGCTTGCTCAAACTCAAGTCCATTGAGTCAGTGATGCCGTCCAGCCATCTCATCCTCTGTCATCCCCTTCTCCTCCTGCCTTCAATCTTTCCCAGCATCAGGGTCTTTTCTAATGAGTCAGTTCTTTGCATCAGGTGGCCAAAGTATTGGCGTTTAAGCTTCAACATGAATCCTTCCAATGAATATTCAGGACTGATTTCTTTTAGGATGGACTGGTTGGATCTCCTTGCAGCCTTTAACTAAAGCAAACTGGGACTGAATAATCAGTGTATCTGATGAGATAACAACAATTTCCATGTGTGTTTTAATTTAATCACTTTTTAAAGAGCATAAGGGAAGATAAATAGTCAAATTTTCCAGGCTATCTGTAATAAGCAAAAGTAATACACTCATTAAATATATGCAGTGGAATATTAAATGCAGGTGAAGCATTTCACGCATATATGAAAGAGAATCAAATAAATGTGGAGTTGAACTTAAGTCCAGTCGTTTAACCCCACTGCCCTCCTCTGTCAATCCAAATCATTCTCCATTTTACAGCTAGATTGGGGATACATAAAATAAGCACAAGAATAGTTGATTGGTTTCAGTGACTTTATGCTGTTTAGTCTCCCGAACTGAGGTTCACAAAGGACATATCCCATGTGGTATTCTTAGTGGAAGATGGAGAACACAGATGTGGCCAAGAGAATGTAGATGTAGAGAGTTGTCAGTCTGGGTTAAGACTCTCAATTTTCTGCAGGACTGAGATTTTAAAAAATCAGAAGTTTGAATGCAAATAAGCAGAGGCTAGTTCCACGAAATTAGTTGAGTGTTAGAAATTAACATTTAAATGCAGTGAAGACAATAGCATGATTTAGGGTCCTAATAAAAAATGTGTACACAGTTACTTATGGGGAGGAAGTTTAAGTGCAATTTTACCGGATGAATCCCCTCCCCTAAAAGGCAGAGGGACAGTGGTTGGGCTGCTGAAGGCAGGAAGACAGAAGACTGTTTTCTCATTGCTTCTCCTCCTGAGTTTAATCCAGTCCGCATTTGATACAGAGGGTTGCATGACCAAGGAACAGTAGATTAGTGGTATTTGCATTAGAATGATATGCCTCTCAAAAGTCATTAACCTATATTTTTTTTTTACTGTGATTTAGCAATAACAAATGTAATTTCTTCAATGTAAATAATGTAAAAATTTAGTATGTGGTACACATTTATCTAGATAAATAAAAAAATTGTACAGATTTTTCTATGTCATAATTTAAGCTCAAATTCCATGATTACATATCGTGGTTTAAAAATGCATCTGTTATGAGGCAGTTAACAACTATGGCATCTTCTGTATGTTTTAAGACCTACCAGACTGAACTTGCAAAGGCTTTTTTGTAGTTTTTTCATTGATACTAGAAATCTTGGTTTTCTGCATTTGAAACTTGAAATGTTAGGGATTCCTACATTAAAGAGTTCATTAATTGGATGAAGGTAGACTGGATGTGAGAGTTGGACTGTGAAGAAAGCTGAGTGCAAAAAAATTGATGCTTTTGAACTGTGGTGTTGGAGGAGACTCTTGAGAGTCCCTTGGACTGCAAGGAGATCCAACCAGTCCATCCTAAAGGAGATCAGTCCTGGGTGTTCATTGGAAGGACTGATGCTGAAGCTGAAACTCCAATACTTTGGCCACCTCATGTGAAGAGTTGACTCATTGGAAAAGACCCTGATGCTGGGAGGGGTTGGGGGCAGGAAGAGAAGGGGATGACAGAGGATGAGATGGCTGGATGGCATCACCGACTTGATGGACATGAGTTTGAGTAAACTCTGGAAGTTGGTGATGGACAGGGAGGCCTGGCATGCTGCGGTTCATGGGGTCGCAAAGAGTCGGACACGACTGAGCGACTGAACTGACTGACTGAGACATAAGTATTCTTTTTATCATCAAAGCAAGACCTATTTTGAAATAACTCTAAACAGTTACTAGCAGAGAGATTTTTAACAGACAGTATTCAACATTCATCAAATTTATTTCAACATCTCAAATGTTTCTTTGCAAGAGAACTGTCCTCCCAGTTTCCTTGCCATTTGAACTTTGTCATTTTCTCGTGATTAAAACCAGTTCCTTGGTTCTTATTCTTTAACTTTCTTTATCTCCTTAGGTTCAGAGTATATTGTCTCCCGTGTCCAATACCAAATGTTTAACTATAAGTGTGCTCAATTATTGCCAAGAAAAACTATTTTAATTCTCATAGTATATTAGTATTCTTGCATCCAAGAAATGCACACAGAAATTTAAGCTGAAATCAGGACAATTTGGGGATAGAAATGTTTTATGGTCTTCAAATATTCTAGTGTTCAACAGTACAGCAGATCTGTTGTAATTTAAGTCAAATCAATAACTAAAATAGCAACCTTTCCAGGTTCTTCTAGGCCTTGCAGCAGTAAGCTCTCTTGAGCAGATCTAATATTGACCCTGTTTTAGGGAAGCTTTCATGTATTTGCCAAGGCATTTGTTGACTTTCAAAGGCAACTTCAATGCAAAGCATTTTGTACATATATGACATACTGTTAGTACAAATTTGTGAAGAGTTTCAAGTGTATCCTGGTAAAAATACTGTCTTTTTTGAGTTACATATTTATAAAGCATATTTATAAAGAAAAAGACAGATCTGACCCAATATGCACTTAAAGAAATCGGATTGGCAGTGGGAGTGCAAAAACAGACCTCTGCAGGAAATCCTTTAGAATGTATTTGATTATTCTGATTTCTATTATAATAATTGGATTAGATGGTCTTCTCACATTGTAGCAATATCCAAAAATTGATTAGCTTTACTTCTAAGCAAACCTATAACCTAGACTTCATCCATCAGCTGACAACCAAAGATCTTCTTTTGTAATAGTTGATACATAGACCAGTTTGAAGCTCTCCTGTGGTTGATAGATAATCATTGCTAAATCCGACATTGCCTGTGACCCCCTGTCTTAGGACATGCAAACTATTTTCCTGGATGATAGGCCTTTGAGTTATGGCTCCAGTTTACTGGAGCCAGAGGGCTCCAGGCTGCTTTGTGAAGACAGTGGGCCTCTTGAGTGATACAGGTAGACAGTGGATCTTCATCCTCATGGAAGACAGCTTCCTTCTAGGATAACTCACTGAAAATTTGTGATTCACATAAATTTCAAAAATGCTTCAGTGTTGATGTAGTAATAATGGTTCCCTTAAGTAGAATTGAAATATCTACTATGCATTTTTTGGCTAGTCACTAAATGTTTAAAGTAGTTTCTAATATTGAAATCATATACCATGTGAATTCTGCTAAACTGTCAAAGGATTTCCTCAGTGCATTGATTTTATGAAAAGATAGTGAACTTTCTTTGTACAGCTGGACATACATGCCTACTCTCTGTTTTCTATGTGGGAAGGTTGTACATTGTTTTGAACATAGTACTGTTGTTACAGTGTGGTGCTGAAAACCCTTTATTAAAAGACGGGAATACGTTCTCTTTTCTTGATCACAGATGGAATGTTGTTACTGCCTCAATTCTTAGAGTAAGAGGTTTTGACTTCTAAGCCAAGTCATTGAAGACTTCACAGGCTTCATCTTTGGTCTCCTGGATTGTTGTAATTATGGGGCCAGGTGCCATGATGAAACCCTTGAAGCATCTTTGGAGCAATAGGACCATGTAGCAATAGGACCATGTATGGCTGATGCCATAGGCCACCAGCCAACACCAACTTGCCAGCCATGTGAATGAGCCTTCTGGGATGCCGATGCCCCTGTTCAAACCCTTAGTGGGTCTTCCAGTCTCACCCAACACATGACTACAGTGCATGAGACCCTAAGTAGACCTACCCAGTCACACTCTTCTTCAATTCATGTTCAATAAATACTCTGAAGAATAGTAAACCATTATTATTTTCTGAGCCACTTTATTTTTTATTGCTTTCTGCATCAGTTGATAGCAGACACTGGTTTTGGTTGGTCATATGTGTTCATTATATGTTTTTTGTGCGTGTAGAAAAATCAGTTTTCTGACTGCTGAAAATCATGAGGTAAAGACATTATTCAGATAAAGGCATTTAAATTCACTTTCTCCTTTCAAGAGTTAGGTGGCCTTGCAAATACTAAACTTGTTTTAAGAATATGGCATTCTCAGTGTTTCTAAACATTTCCCTACAATAGTTTATAAATTGTTAGTTTAAGTGTGGCATTAAAGGTTATATAAGCTCACAGAAGAAAAGGTGAATTTCTAGCAGAAACTTGAACCTTTCAAAACTGGTAACATTCTTTCTTGCGTATTCTGTTACTGCATCTGTGGGTGTCCATATGGTCCCCAGGACTCAGGAAGGCTCTGCTGTAGAAGGCTGAGTGAGCTCCAGCCTTGCCTCATAAGATCAAACATAGTAATTAAGGGGAGCAGAGACTCAGTCTAGCCCTCAGTGGGTAGTATTGTGTGAACTCTTTCCACCTATCTAACCCATATGAAAAGCAGCAGTGAAAAAAATCAGAAAACAACAGAAGTCAAGTTGATTGCATACACAGATGGACTAGTCAGGATTCTCCAGAGAAACAGAAGCTATATGTATATATGTACATATATATATATATATGTGTGTGTCTGTGTGTATTTATGTATAATGTATATATATAATGTATAATATATATATAATAATTATGAACTATATATAATGTACTATATATATAATAATATATATTCACTTTGAATAACATTAGATGAGGACTTCCCTGGTGGTCCACTGGCTAAGACTCTGCACTCCCAATGCAAGAGGCCTGGATTCAATCCCTGGTCTGGGAACTAGATCCCACATGCCACAACTAAAGATCTTGCATGTTACAACAAAAATTTCCAGTGAAGCAACTAAGACCTCTCACACCCAAATAAATAAATATTAAAAAGCAATATTGCTGGGTTCAGGGGAACTAGTCCTCGCCTCCCCGTTTGTGCTTGTGGCTCTACATCTGCAGATGCAAGCTGTAGCACTGTAGTTCATATTTATGGGAAAAAATTCCACATGTAAGTGGACCTAAGAAGTTTGAGTTTGTGTTGTTCCAGGGTCAGCTGTGTCATTTATTATAAGAAATTGGCTCACCCATTACAGAGACCGAGAAGCCCCAAGAGCTGCAGCTGGCAAGCTGATGTCCCGAGAGAGCCCATGGTGTGTTCTGTCTGAGTGCAGGCCTGAGAGCCCAGGGAGCTTACGGTGCGAGTTCCAGCCTAGATCCAAGGGCAGGAGAAGACAGTTGTCCCAGGCAGAGAGTAAATTCTCTTTCTTTTTGCTCTTGTCAGGTCTCTAGGATGGGATGAGGCCTTCCTACACTGCACTCACGCACGTTAAGTTGCTTCGGTTGTGTCCAACTCTTTGCACCCCTATGGACTGCTGCCCACCAGGCTCCTCTGTCCATGGGATTTTCCAGGCAAGAACACTGGAGTGGGTTGTCATGCCCTCCTCCAGGGGATCTCCCCCACCCAGGAATTGAACCTGTGTCTCTTATGTCTCCTGCATTGGCAGGTGGGTTCTTTACCACTAGCACCACCTGGGAAGTCCTGGGGAGGGCAGTTTCCTTTCTTCATTTGCCAATTCAGATGTTAATCTCACCTTGAAGCATCTTCCAGAGACACACCAAGAATAATGTTTAACCAAGAATTGGGCATTTTGTGACTGTCAAGTTGACACAAAATTCTTTATCACAGTTGGTGATATATGTGTTTTATGTGCAGGCATGTAGAAACATATTTATGACTATATATGTATATATGCACATGTATATACATATGTTCTAACCAGCTGTTGACCACTTACAATACACAATAAATAGCCATTTCTAATGTGTCAAGTCAGAGATGTTACCTCATTGAATTTTCTCAAAAATCGTTATGATTATTCACGTATTTTCTAGATGAAGAAACTTCAGCTAAAGAAGTTATCTGCTCTAGGCTCATACCAGAACTAACTTCAGAGTGAAAATTTGAAACAACTCTGATTTTAAAATCTTCCCACTATGTCTCAGAAATATGTATCACACAGCATCAAGAAATAATTGTATTAGTCTCCTTTAATCAGTTAAGGAGCTCGGTATTCTAATTGTGCAAAGCACATAGCAGGCATCCAAAGAACACCTATGGAGGGATTGACTTCATTTAAAAACACACATGGTGGAAAGTTGTGCAGCAAAATCATCCAAAAACCTAGGCTTAACATTTAGAGAGTAAATCCAGACAGCATCTTATCCCACAGTCATACCTGTTAATTGAGTGAATATTGATAATGACATTCTTAATGCTCTTTCAGGGGTTCTTTCAGAAGCATCAAAGGATTTATGCCATTTAGCTGTATTGTTTCCTGTGGTCAGGTTTTATACATTACTGGAAAAGAGAATATCTAGAAGAATTGATACTTTTGAACTGTGGTGTTGGAGAAGACTCTTGAGAGTCCCTTGGACTGCAAGGAGATCCAACCAGTCCATCCTAAAGGAGATCAGTCCTGGGTGTTCCTTGGAAGGACTGATGTTGAAGCTGAAGCTCCAATATTTTGGCCATCTGATGCAAAGAGCTGACTCATTTGAAAAGACCCTGATGTTGGGAAAGACTGAGGGCAGAAGGGGATGACAGAGGATGAGATGGCTGGATGGCATCACTGACTTAATGGACATGAGTTTGTGTAAACTCCGGGAGTTGGTGATGGACAGGGAGGCCTGGCGTGCTGTGGTTCATGGGGTTGTAAAGAGTCAGACACAACTGAGTGACTGAACTGAACTGATCTATATTTCACTTGCTATTAATGAATTATTTGATTGAAAACATTTCTCCGGTGATTTCAAATAGAAGTAAGTGTTGTCAACAATGTTTATCAGAAATATGAATAGTGTGTACGGTGCACTGTGTACAGTGCAATTCAAAACTGCCCCAGAATTTGCCACAGCAATCTCCCATGCATTCCATGGGATATTATTGAATGAAAATACCATGCTCTTTTCATTTGCAAATCATCATTGCTGCCATCCAGCAATTTCAGCCTGCTCTAGGAGTTCAGAATTTTTGCCTTCCACAAACATGTTAGAAGATAACTTTTAGAAAAGTTAAAGCGTTTGTTACACTTTTATTTGGAATGTCTCACTACGCTTAAATTTGGATTGTCTAAATAAATTCAGCATTTTAAAATGAGATCAAGTTAATTGTAAGAAATTAAATACAGTTCTTCTGATGTAGTTAATTTTCTTTATTGCCTGCATTTCTAAGCCTTTCACTTTTGAGCCTTTCATGAGATCTGGCAGTTAAGTGACAACGCGTGAATGTCAGACCATAGAAACAGACACATACATGTGTGTACTTGTCCAAATTTCCATTTCCTGGAAAGTTTTTCCTCCACTTCTGCCCATGACCAGCTCATTTCTAGCTCATCATCATCCTTTAGGATCCTGCCCAGAAGTCACCCCTTTAGGAGGAAAATCATCCCATCCCCCCTTGCTTCGTTGCATAGTCTGGTTTAGTTTCTTCCTAGCATTTGTCACTTGTAATTACTTGATGTATTTGTTTTCTTGGGTATTGTCTGTCTTCCCCACTGGCAAGTCAGCTTCACAAAAGCAGGAATATGTGCATTTTATTCATATACGCCTAGCTCCTAGCAGAGGGCTTGGCACATGGTAGGTAGCCAGGTGGCCATTAAGTATTTGGTGAATTACTGAATATTTGGCTTTTATTTGGTCCTATTGTTTCATCAACTAGTTACTTAGAATATACTAAGCAAGTCACTTCTTCTATTGTATTGGTCTTCTATGTATTCCTTCTCACTCCGGAAGGTGCAACATAGTAAGAATCCTTGAAATTTATACTCTTGAAGTTTGAAATAATCTTATGATCTCTTTAGTCCTGCTCTGTCATTTAATAGTTGATTAGAGGTAAAGATAATGCCCAGGATCACACAGCCTTAGTAACATGTGTCCAGACAAGAAGTCTGGCTTACAACACGCTGGTCTGGATGCTAACAGTGCAGTAGGAAATTGATTTTCTCAGTAGTGATGTTTTGCAAATAAAAATTTCATTTCAAAGTTACAAATAAGCTGATGAAAGCAAATAATCAGAGTGACAGATGTGGTTTAAGATAAAAATAAAATCTGAATCCATTGTCCCTCATATGTGAAAATGTTTATTTTTTTACATTCTTTGTGTCTCTGTTATTATTATAATTCTGAAATGCTGATTTCAGTCTGTTTTCTTACCAAAATAGAACCAGAACATAAAAGGTACCATACATGCATCCAGTAACAATTAGCAAGGGTCTATTGTGTGTTTGGTAGAACAGCATTTCAGAAGGGCCGAATGTGTAGGTGAAGTGACAGAGATAAAGCAAAGTTAATGGGAAGAAACAGTGTGATGTAAAACCTTTTTGTCCATTTCTGTGATTTAGGGCAGAAGTTACAGTCAGAAAAGGAGTAGTCAGAGCCAGAAACTGAATAAATAAAATAATAAATTAATAAATGAGATATTCATGATAAGTATATTAGATCTATTAAGTCTGTTAGAAAGTGGGATCTGTAGGGTGGAACTGATAACAGGAGGGTCTGAGTTCTGGAACTTCTGTATGATTTCAAGCCACATTTCTCAACTTTTAAGTGTTAAAACCACCCAAATCATTACGCCTGTACCCATTCTTCATCAAATTTAAAAATCCAATAACCCCACCTGTCATAATTCTAGATTCCTACTGATTTAAAGAATATATATATATATATAAAACAATTTTGCATATTATTATTTGCTATCTTTTTCAAAAGCAGGCCTTCTGTGACTTTCAAACTAAGTGCAGATTTTACTGACAGCATGTATTTTTATCTTCTCAAGGAGACAGCTCCTTGTCATTGTTCTTTCTAGCAATATGGCATTTGATTTCAGTCACTTCCTCTCCAGTTGTAATACTTGAACCATCATCCCAGCAACACTGCTGTCTGTCTCTGTAGAGTTGTGGTTTTTTTGAAAATATGGACAAAAACTCAGTTATTTGTTTCCAAGTCCACCCTTAGGGTTGGCTATTACCTAGATAAAATTTGATAAATATAATTAAGAAAATTGTTACCATAGGGCTTTTTCTGTTAAATATAATCAGTGAATTACACAGACTGAATTTATAACCTGATGAAAATCAAGTTTCCTTTCTATTTTTAAATTTGATTTTTTAACATATTTTTAAAAATTGTAGTAACAGTTGATTTACAATGTTGTATTAGTTTCAGGTGTGTAACAAAGTGATTTATATATATATAGCCTGGTGGGCTAGAGTCCATAGGGTCACAAAGAGTTGGACACAACTAAGGTGACTTAGCACACACACATGATTTCTTCCATTACAGTTTATTACAAGGTACTGAATACAGTTTCCTGTGCTATTCAGTAAAACCTTGTTTATCTATTTATGCATAGTAGTATGTATCTGTTAATCCCAAGCTCCTAATTTATCCATCTGTACACTTTCCCTTTGGTAACCATAAGTTTGCTTTCTATGTCTATGCATCTGTTTTGTTTTATAAACAAGTTCATTTCTGTGATTTTTTTTGATTCCACATATAAATGATATCATATGATATTTGGCTTTCTCAGTCTGATTTACCTCACTTAGTATGATAATCTCTAGATTTATCCATGTTGCTCCAAATGGCATTGTTTCATTTTTTTAATGGCTGAGTAGTATACCATTGCTTATGTGTACCACATCTTATTTTATTCAGTCATCAGTTGATGTACATTTACATTGCTTCCATGTCTTGTCTGTTAATCAGAGTAAACCATGTCTTGCCTCAACAGTAAAAGTAAATAAAACTAAATGATTAAATGAATGTAAAATTTTGAAAAAAGAAAATGATAAAATCTAAATGGATTCTTTCAGTTGCAGCTTCTTTCGCATTCTTCCTAGTAAGTTGGCTTAGTTCAGAGGCCTGATCAAGAAAGATTACTTCCAGTCACTATTCTTTGATTTTTCTCAAATCTGTCATTTAAAAAAAAAAAAAAATCTAGTTATTCCTTGTTTTAGTACTTGGATAAATTAAGAACATTTTAATGCTAAATTTTGTAAAGTGAAAGTTAGAGCAAGTTTAATCATTTCAAAACATATTATTGTGCATTTTGCTTCATTTTTTATATAGATTTTCAAGCAGTGAGATAGTCAATCTAATTTTTACTTTCCTAGCCACATGATGTATTGCTGTATCCAAGGTTGATTGCCAGTTATGATATTGTTAAGCATTTAAGTTTTCTTTTTCTCTCTTTTTAAAAAACTTTTAATCATGTATAGTATTAACACTTATATACAGACCCAGCAGGGCTTCCCTGGTGGCTCAATGGTGAAGAATCTGCCAGCCAATGCCAGAGAGACGGGTTAGATTCCTAGTTGGGGAAAATCCCCTGGAGAAGGAATTGGCTACCCACTCCAGGATTCTTACCTGGGAAATCCCATGGACAGAGGAGCCTGGCAAGTTTATGGGGTCACAAGGAGTCGGACACGACTTAGTGACTGAGCAGACAGATCCAGCTATTTAAATTTTAATTCAAAAGCTCAAGTTGAGTAATGCAAATCATAACATATTCCCAGATTGCTCTTCAGAGAAACTGATAAACTGGCAATATACATATATCCCACCTTACCTTCCTCCAACCCACTATCTCAAGACTGTGTGTATTTTTTATTTTAATGTCTGAAAATAGATTAAACTTGTGGCTGTTTAATCACTCTCAGGGTGATGCATTCTTCCAAAGGACAGCTTATTGTTTTGTCATCATTTGGAATAATGGTAAGTAGGCAGGAGATGAAATACTGTCTGTAACATATTGCCCACCCTAGTGGTTCTGTGCCTGGGCTGCATGTTACAATCAACCCAGGGACCTATTAGAAACCTGGTTTTTAAGACACCCCAATTCCACTGAAGTGAGAGTCCCCGGATACCTAGAAGTGGTACTCAGGTACCAATATGTTTTGAATCTTCTCTGATGATTCCACTTGGCAGCCGGGTTTAGGAAGCATTAATCAGGAGTTTCAGCTTCTTTAGATGGAGGATAGGAAGGAGAGAAGTGATCTTAGCTCCACCACATGGGGCAATCAAAATTAAGTTGTGTTATCCATTTTTCTCTTAAGTGCTTATGCTGAAGCAAACCCTGCCTTGACCCTGACTCTCCTCCTAGTGCCTGCGTCCTCACCTATTTAGTCTCCATATTGGAATAACCCATGAGACAGGGCTCCTTACTCTCCAGTCCCTCTGCCTCTGTGGTCAGTATGATATATGTCTCATCTTTTGCTTGTGTGTGTGTGTGTGTGTGTGTGTGTGTGTGTGTTTTAATCCTTTTCTTTGCAGAGCTAGGTATTGCTTCCTGAACCTCCAAATTATCGTTAAAGTTGTACTTGCAGTGTGGATAATTGGTATTTTTTACATTATAGTCAGAACAACTTGGCTTCATTCCAGTGTTTTTGCCAGCTGCCAAGGCACACCCTGATCCCTGGATTTGACCTCAGTGCTGAATATGGAGGCCGGCCCGTGTATCAGTACTTGCCAGTGGCCCCTGGCTGGGTTGCTCTTGCACAGCATTAATGATCAAGACATTCTCTGGCTTCAGCAAGTATATTCATGCTCTGATTCCTTTGCTGCAGTTAAGTGAAAGTGAAATGTTGATTCTGTATTTGATAGGAACACCTGCTATTTGATAGCAAAGAGCAGAGAACAGGTAAAAGGACCTGTTTTCATTCATTAGACTTTTCCTTTGTTACTTTTATTTTCCACCAGCTGCCATCTAAGTCTGTCTCAACCATAATGATAATAAGCATGTTAATAATGATGAGAATAACTTCCGTTGGAGTCTTTTTACATCTGTATACCACAACGTCTTATAAAAGTGCTATATCTCATTTACTGCTTTGCTGCTGCTGCTGCTAAGTCGCTTAAGTTGTGTCCGACTCTGTGCGACCCCACAGACGGCAGCCCACCAGGCTCCCCTGTCCCTGGGATTCTCCAGGCAAGAACACCGGAGTGCGTTGCCATTTCCTTCTCCAATGCTTGAAAGGGAAAAGGGAAAGTGGAGTCGCTCAGTTGTGTCCGACTCTTAGCGACCCCCATGGACTGCAGCTTACCAGGCTCCTCCATCCATGGGATTTTCCAGGCAAGAGTACTGGAGTGGGGTGCCAGTGCCTTCTCCACATTTACTGTTTTAACAACCTACAAAATAGTTACTATACTTATTCCCATTTTACAGATGAAGAAACAATGAATTAGATAAGGTTTCTTAGTCAAGCGAACGTATTTAATAAATGATAGTGCTAAGTGGAGTCTCACCTAGAATTGTTGAATTCCAAGAGCCTGATTTGTTAACCATTGTGTTGTTTAAACTGGACTTCTTAAAAATTATGCCAGGCCCTTAAACAACTTACTCCCAAACTCCATTTATATCCTGCTGTGCTTTGACGCACACACTTTCACTTACCCTTTCCTCAAGCACCACTGGCCTACTGGTTGTTCCCCGAATCTGTGGCGACTGCATGTCTTTCCCTGTGCTGTTCCTTGAGTCTGAAATTTTTCCTCTCTCCTTCCAGGTGAACTCCCACTCACAAATTTCAAGCTGCAGTTCCAGTATCAAACAATGTCAAACAGTTCTCTTTGAAGCTTTAACTGAGCATCCAGTTTGGTTAATTGCTCTTTTCTCTGTGTTCTTACGGCATAGAGAAAAATATCTCAATCACAGCATTCATCACTTACTAGCTAATAACTTCTGATGATTTAATTAACCTTTGTAAGCCTCAGTTTCCTCATCTACAAAATTCAAGATTTTTGAATCAAAAGTCAAAGTCAAAGAGCCTGTCTTAGAGGCTTGTGAATATCAAAAGATAATGAATGTAAGATACACACAACTGCATGATATTCATAAAGCGTTTAAAAATAACATTGACTATTTTTGTTATCATCTAATTATAATACATTTTCTTAAAAATCTGTTTTCTCATTCTGTACTGTTAATGTCTACAGTGATGAGCATGATGACATATATTTTGTATTTTGCAAAGTGCTCAGCACAGAATGGAAACTTGTGAGCTCTATAAGTTTCTAAACTCCTCTATCTCCAAAATGAAAACCCTCATGGAGTTGCTGTGAGGATTAAGAGAAAATGTAAAACTGATTAGCATAGAAAGCCTTTAATACATGTCATCAGCTGTCATTATTTAATAAATGAGTAAATGGATGGATGAATTCAAGAGGGAGTAAAACCCTTTCATGTCGCTGCTTTCTTTTTCTTATACTGAGATGATGGCAAATCACAGCTGTCTGTGTCAGCCATCACTTAGCTAGACCTCATTGTGTGATGGGATGTGACAAGTCTTCAGACTTTTGTCTTATTAATACTCAGCAGGACTGATTCCTGTCCTTGTGCGTGGAGTGTGTGATGTATTGGTCAGTGAGAGACCTGGCACATCTTGTTGAATGTCTCTTGTGACAATAGGATAAAAACTTTCTGTAGATCCTTTCTTCTCTGCACTGGGCTTTTGGCTGACCATAAGTTTGAAGGTGCACTACATCAGAATGACACAGTGAGCAAGGTGCCCTCCTCTAAATTCTAGTAATCCAGCTACAGTAAATGCCAAGACATGACTTGAACAGTGTACTTGACAATAGAATCCATAGATCATATAAAAACAAAGTTTAGAGATGGAAATAAAAGTGCATTGATTTATTTGGGATGGAGACAACCATGACAACATATTTTATTCTGGAAAAACTCAAGAAACCATTACAGATATCCTCCTTCCTATCCAGGCTTAAAAGAGTAGTCGATACTTGCTAGATCCTCTTCCTCATCTTCCATTTACTTTTCAACCCACTGATCTCTTTTTCTAGTACTTGAAGTGTTTCAGCAAGGGTTCCCTATGAGGAGAGAAAAGAAGACTTTAAAACTGTTATTGAAGGAATACTTGTACATCTTGCTCTGTTGGCAGGGATTGATACATCCCGGAATATAGCATATCTTCAGTTTAGTGAGTACCAGCTGCTTTGATGTGGTAGTCTGAGGAGTGAATATAAAAAGTCCTAATTTAAAATTCTTCCATTTTGAAGCTTAGCTAACTGATAATTAAGAGATGTCTTGTTAATTTTCTGTTACTTTCACGGATTATGTATTTCCTACCTCAGTCCATTTATCATTCATCTTTACATCAACGTTATAGTCATCTGTCTTTAGAAGTTACTTCATGCAGGTTCAGTATTAACTTCAGATGCTAATCTCAACCCTTTTCTTCTGTTAAAAATAGCAAACCAACTCAATGGATGTGAGTTTGCATAAACTCTGGGAATTGGTGATGGACAGGAAGGCCTGGTGTGCTGCAGTCCATGGGGTCACAAAGAGTCGGACATGACTGAGCAACTGAACTGAACTATAGCAATGATTTTCAGATTACAGATCATTACTCATTAGTGGGTTGTAAAATAAATTTGGTGATTCTTGACCAGCACTGTATTTAGTAGACAAGAAAAATAGAGGACAGAAGAGAAAATATCAGGGAATATCTCACATTGTAAGGGTGAGTATAATTTTTTGACAGAACTATCATTTCAGTTATATAGATGTAAGTTGTATTTTCCTGTGAGTTTTACTGTAAGTTGTATTTAAAAGGAATAAAAGCCACTGTTCCCCCCCCCCAAAAAAAGCAAACCAAATCACTATGTAAATTGATCAATGTGTATACATTCTGTGAGTAGTTGTTGGCAAACTTGGTTTAATAGCAAAAAATCAGTTACTGTGATAAGCCGAAATAAGAGAAGAAAGGGGAAAACCCACATGATCATCTTAGTAGATGCAAAAAAAAATCAACATCCATTCCTGTTTTAAAAATAAAAACTAAACACTTTTAACACTTTAAAAACAGAAGGTAACTTTCTTAATCTGTTAAGGGATGTCTACAGAGGACCCGGCAGCTAGCATTAATAAGCTAAAGGATTAGAGACAATCTTTTTTTCCCTGTAATAGGAAAAAACAAACAAACAAGATGCTCTATTTTAATACTTAGTGTTGTAAAAAATATAGAGATAACTAAATTAAAGGCATCCAGATTAGAAGTAAAGTAAATTATGTTTATTGGCAGTTGATGTGATCCTGTAGGTAGAAAATCTTGAGCAATCCACAGAAGTAGTATTAGAACTAGTGAACTGTTCAGCAAAAGCAGAGAATATAGGATCAATATGCATATCTATGGGCTTCCCAGGTGGTGCTAGTGGTAAAGAACCTGCCTGTCAATGCAAGAGATATAAGAGGTATGGGTCTGATCCCTGGGTCAGGAAGATGCCCTGGAAGAGGACATGGCAACCCACTCCAGTATTCTTGCCTGGAGAATCCCATGGACAGAGGAGCCCGGTGGACTACAGTCAATGCGGTCACAAAGAGTCAGACACTGAAGGGACTGAAGCGACTTGGCATGCATGTGTGCATATCTGTATACTACCAATGAACTTCTGCAGTTGAAATTAAAATTATTTATTAACAAAAATTAATATGTATAAATAAATTTAGCAAAATAAGTAAAATACTTATGCATCAGAAATTACCAAACACTGCTAAGGGAAGAGAACTTTCTGACAGAAGGAACATGTTAGCTGAGAAAAATTAATGACTATTTAAATTTTAATAAATGGAGACCCATCTCATGATCATTGATTGAAAGGCTTAATATTGTCAAGACGACAGTTCTTTCCACCTTTATCGGTAGATTCAGTTAAACTCTATTGGTATCTCACTCAGATTTTTACAGACATTGATAAACTAATACAAAAATTTATGTGGAAATTCACAGGACCCAAAATAATCAAAAGTTTTTTTTTAAAAGAACAGAGGTAGAGGAACTTCACAGTTCCTGATTTAGAACAAAATATAAAGCTACAGTAATCAAAACAGTGATTGTAGCAAAACAGTGATAGTAGATTTATAGATCAGTGGAACATAATTCAGAATCTAGAGATAAACTCATACAGTTGTGAGTCTCCCACATATTGGATATGCTCAATAAAAGAAGCTCAACCCAAAAGGCTTTAATTTGTCAGGCATTCTGGAAAAACTTCAAGAATAGAAATCAGAGCAGTTATTGCCAAGGATGGGGAAGTAGAAGGGTGCTGACCCAAAGGGACATGGGTGACTTCCTAGGGTGATGGAAATTTATATCTTGATTGTGGACATGGATACACTACAGTGAACATTTATGAAAATTCAATAAGCCATATACTGAAAAGGGTGAATTCTTTTTTATGGACATTATCTCTAAACCTAAATCAAATCCCTTATGATTATACAGTGGAAGTGACAAATAGATTCAAGGGATTAGATCTGATAGACAGACTGCCTGAAGAACTATGGATGGAGGTTCCTGACATTGTACAGGTGGCAGTGATCAAGACCATCCCCGAGAAAAAGAAATGCAAAAAGGCAAAAGGTTCTCTGACTAGGTCTTACAAATAGCTGAGAAAAGAAGAGAAGCTAAAGGCAAAAGAGAAAAGGAAAGATATATCCATTTGAATGCAGAGTTCCAAAGAATAGCAAGGAGAGATAAGAAAGTCTTCGTCAGAGAACAATGCAAAAAAATAGAGGAAAACAATAGAATGGGAAAGACTAGAGATGTCTTCAAGAAAAGTAGAGATACCAAGGGAACATTTCATGCAAAGGTGAGCACAATAAAGGACGGAAATGGTATGGACCTAAGAGAAGCAGAAGATATTAAGAAGAGACAGCAAGAATACATGAAAGAACTACACAAAAAAGATCTTCATGACCCAGATAATCAAGATGGTGTGATCACTCACCTAGAGCCAGACATCCTGGAATGCGAAGTCAAGAGGGCTTTAGGAAACATCACTACAAACAAAGCTAGTGAAGGTGATAGAATTCCAGTTGAGCCATTTCAAACCATAAAAGATGACGCTGTGAAAGTGCTTCACTCAGTATGCCAGCAAATTTGGAAAACTCAGCAATGGCCACAGGATTGGAAAATGTCAGTTTTCATTCCAATCGCAAAGAAAGGCAATGCCAAAGAATGTTCATACTACCACACAATTACACTCATCTCACATGCTAGCAAACTAATGCTCAAAATTCTCCAAGCAAGGCTTCAACAGTACGTGAACCGTGAACTTTCAGATGTTCAAGCTGGATTTAGAAAAGGCAGAGGAACCAGAGTTCAAATTGCCAACATTCACTGAATCGTGGAAAAAGCAATGAGTTCCAGAAAAACATCTGCTTTATTGACTACGCCAAAGCCTTTTACTGTGTTGATCACAGCACTCTGTGGAAAATTCTTCAAGAGATGGGAATACTAGACCACCTGACCTGACTCCTAAGAAATCTATATGCAGGTCAAGAAGCAACAGTTAGAATTAGACGTGGAACAACAGACTGGTTCCAAATCTGGAAAGGAGTGTGTCAAGGCTGCTTATTTGTTACCCTGCTTATTTAACTTATATGCAGAATACATCATGCAAAATGCCTGGCTGGATGAAGCACATGCTGGAATCAAGATTGCCAGGAGAAATAGCAATACCTCAGATACACAAATGATACCACCCTTATAGCAGAAAGCAAAGAAGAACTAAAGAACCTCTTGATGAAAGGGAAGAAGAAGAGTGAAAAAGTTGGCTTAACACTCAACATTCAGAAAACTAAGATCATGGCAGCTGGTCCCATCACTTCCTGGCAAATGGGGAAAACAATGGAAATAGTGAGAGACTTTATTTTTTGGGTTCAAAAATCATTGCAAATGGTGACTGTAGCCATGAAATTAAAAGATGCTTGCTCCTTGGAAAAAAAGCTATGACCAACCTTGACAGCATATTAAAAAGCAGAGACATTACTTTACCAACAAAGGTCCATCTAGTCAAAGCTATGGCTTTACAGTAGTCACATATGGATGTGAGAGTTGGACTTATACAGAGAGCTGAGCGCCGAAGAATTGATGCTTTTGAACTGTGGTATTGGAGAAGACTCTTGAGAATCCCTTGGACTGCAAGGAGATCCAACTAGTCAATCCTGAAGGAAATCAGTCCTGAATATTCATTGGAAGGACTGATGCTGAAGCTGAAACTGCAATACTTTTTCCACCTGATGCGAAGATCCAGTACACAGGGTCACAAATAGTCGGGCGTGACTATGTGACTGAAGTGAACTATCTCTAAATAAACTCACAAAGTTTTGTATTTTCTTCATCCTTTATCTTAAAACATGTGTGCTTAGTCTCTCAGTCATGTCCAACTCTTTGTGACCCCATGGACTGTAGCCCGCCAAACTCCTCTGTCCATGTGGATTCTCCAGGCAAGAATACTCTAGAGGGTTGCCATGCCCTCGTCCAGGGGATCTTCCCAACCCAGCGATCGAACCCAGGTCTCCCACATTGTAAGCAGATTCTTTACCATCTGAACTACCATGGAAGCCCATGAATAATTGAGTGGGTAGCCTATCCCCTTCCCCAGGGGATCTTCCTGACCCCAGAATCAAATGGGGGTCTCCTGCATTGCAGGCAGATTCTTTAGCAGCTGAGCTACCAGAGAAGCATATAGAAAACAGCAACTGAAAGTTGAGGGATTTGTTTTTTTAGTTTGCCTTTTCCTTTCCTGCCATTTCAAAGATAAAGAACTTAAAAGGAGTGCATTTATTTTCTTTTTGCTTATCCTCTTGGACAAACCTTTTCTCCAGTGCAGACAACCTAGTTCTCTACACTAGACTAGTTGACTTGCCATTGCAAACAAAAACTATGTTCCATGTACAGCACTGTCTATCCTTTTCTTGTGTTTTTCTGCTCTCCTCTAGTCCAAGTTCAAAGAGATGTATTGTGGGAAAAATTTTTAATCAATTTAGTTTGACATATGTATCATCTTATTCATTTCATAGCCCTCTCATTAAAATGTATGGAAATTTGAATGCATGTGATTTCTCCTATACATTGAAATAATTGTCTCCTGTATCACTTAATTAGGTTGTATCAATATTTATCTCATTCCATTTCTAAACATACTCTTAAAGGAGTAAGGTTTCCTGTACCTAAACTGTATGAACCTCATGGTGCCTAGAATCAAGTTTTATAGAAGGATCATTCTGTTAACGTGTTTGATAGTGATGATAAAAGAATAAGTAGGACTCATTTCAAAATATGTTTATCATTGGTGTAGTTGGATGCTATGTTTCAAAAACTTTGGGGACAAAAACAAGGAAAAAAAATACATATTTGGCAGAGATGATGAGTTTAGATGAGAAAAATTGTATTTTTCCCAGTTCTATTGAGAAATAATTGAATATGTCACTCGTGGGTTAAGGTGTACAGGAAAAGTACATGTGAAAATGTTAGAGGATCCTAAGAATATCTGAAAAGAAAGTTTAAAAAATAGTTTAATGGAGCCAATGATTACATTTAGGGAGTAAGTATAACTCATATATTTTTATCATGCCAAGTGTCATAAAATGTTAGAAGCATTTTCTGTAACTCTACTTCAAATGAAATTTTTATGGATTAAGTGTTATATGGTATGTGCTTGGTTAATTCTAAGGAAAATATGTTGACTATATGTTTACTTTGTCTTGTAGAAAAGAACTTCTAGAATGGATTTCTAAGGTGAATTTTTCTCACGAGATATGTAGGAGTTTCACTGTACTTGATAAAGTTTACTGTTCAGATCCTAAAAGAAAAAAAAAAAAACAAAAAAAAAACAAAGTTTAGTGAAAACTAGGAGGTTAAATATGAAAGTAATCAAGAGTATGCCAGAAAAATGTAACTAAGAGGAAGGACTGTCTGGTGAAGTTTAATATAACCTTGCCTATAAATCTATGCAGAATCACCTCTAACAACATGAAAACAGAAAAGATTCAAGTAGATTCAGCTGAAATACTATTTTTGTCTTTTAAATTTTCACTCTGTTAGTTTCATAGGGGAAAAAAAAGATTTTTGCAAAATGCCTCCTTAATTAAAACTCTAAATAATAATATATTTGGAAACACCTTCATTCTCCTTGAGGGAGGAAAAGGCCAAATTCTTCTGTTTTTTTTTTTTAAAAAAGCATTCTATTCTGACTGTTTCTTGATTTTTATGTGAATATGATAAAATATACTGAGTATAGCCTCCATAATTAAGCTGAACTGCCCATGATGGTAAACTCCTACATCGATTGTAAGGCTGAGCTGGTTCCCACCTCCATTGCCCCACTGAAGACGTGGCAGTTCTGGCTGATCAGTTGGTGGTCCCCTGCTACTTCCCTCACCATCACATGAGTGTCAGAAAGGATATGTTCATTGGAGAACACACACACTGGTGTGCGCCTCTCCATCTTTAATTTTCAAAGCATTTTCACACGTTTATTACCTTATCTTATCCCATTTCATAGGTTGGGAGGTGAATCCCTGGCTAGATTACTATCATATAACATCACGATGATGTCAGAATTAGCTGCCACCTCTCACCTCCAGAAGTCTACCTGTTATTTCTGATTTCAGGAACATTCTCAGTGACAGAAGATGAACAAGTTATTACATGGTGGAAAGTGAATGACATTTGGCAACATTCAACCTAAGTTTGAATCATGTTTCCTAATCTAGAAAATGAGGCTAATATACATTTTCAACCTTGTGATAAGGATTATATGATACAGTACATATTTGTAACAACCAGCACTTTACCTAATTCATGGGAGAACTTCACTAAATGATAGAGATTAATTGAAATAATAATCTGTGATTGTAATAAGGCTGTCATTAATTGAAAGGTATCATACCATTGCTAGGAGCTGCTAAACCTGCATAAAGATGTACTTTGAAGAAACTGTTTTCCTCTAAGAATGCTCATCCATTAAAAAGTATGCCACTACCTTCCAGGCCCTGTGCTGTGAGGCAGCAGTGACAGTTTCTGCTCTCACGTAGCTGACATCTTAGATGGATCTTCAGCATTCGCAGCCTGGGCTGCTTTTACAACTTTCTTCCACCAAATGATTATACTTTTAGGAGAACTTCAGTAGTAGAATTAATTCAGCACCAAATCTTTGTTGAGAGGAGGAAGATAGACAGATTAGACACTGGGAGAAAGATTTCCCAATTGGGAGAAATCTTCTGATAGTTAATATTGGCAATATGCACTCAACACCTCTGGGGTAAAAAGCTCTCAATCCATCTGTCTCCTTGTTCCTAAGAGTGAATGAAGTTCATCATATTGCTGCCATATTACCAAGTTAACAACAGTGGAGCCCCAGTCACCAGGTCTTACTTAAAAAACATGTATTTCCTAGCTAGTATGTTTTCAGAGCTTCCCATTTCTTTTTTTCCCCACTCTGTGCTCTGTCTTTCTAGAACACCAAACCCACATTGACTGGGGGCTCTACCTCATTAAAACACTTTCACACTCATTTCAGCAAATTCTTTAGGCTCCGCAGGTTGCCTTTGGGTTTTGTTTAGACATAAGAATCCTATCCTGCTGCAATGATTTCTTTTCTGTCATCCCTACATTTGTTTTTATGTTTGGGAATCTTAGCAGTGTCCTGGTCTGGACCTCCCATTGGTACTTCTGAAGCTTGTTCCCTAGGATCATGAAGTCAGCTTCGTGGATGTCAATGGCTTTGGGGGGCAGGGCCATCGCTTAAGCCTGAGTAAAGGCAAGGGCTGGGAAAGAGGCTGTGAACCAGGCCTTTGGGTGCAGGCTGTTTGCAGCTTGACCTTGAGTCAGAGGGAAGCAGCCTCACCTGGAGTTGAGGCTGAGGCTGAGGTTGAGGCAGATTAGGTATCTTGAACATCATGCACTGTTATCAAGCTGCAAGCTTGCTGAATGTGTGGAAAAGCATACTTCAGGCTCCATCAGTGCATTGCTAGTTCTAAGCCTACTAAACATCTTGAGACTATTGCTGCCAATTTCATTTTGCATTTGGAGTCCAGAAGTCAGGAATAACATTGGGTTCAGAGTTACATGACTAATCCTCTTGGTATCAAGTTTGCTTTGGTTGGATAAATTACCTAAATTCTAACTTTAACTTAGTTTTCCAATTCCCAGAATGTCCAGAGGAGAATATGGTTTAAGTAGCTGCCCGCCCCCCCTGCCCACCACACACACACACACACACACACATATTGTATATCAATAACTTATTTTTGGCTCAATAATTTATTTATAGCTGTAGCTCAAGGACAAAGTTATTGGCATAATCTTGGCTAAAGCCATTCTCTTCCTATGGCAAATGATCTCTGTTGAGATGGAGAAAATAGCTTCAAGATTAATAATACTCATGAGCTGAGACTGAGGGAGAAAAGCAACTTTGTGAGGAGAGCACCCTACTACCTGGTCTCGGCAGTAAATAATGGGCCTGCCAACCAGAGTGTTCCCACGTCAGCTACAAACTGGGGCTTGCCATGGGCACTTGCCATCTGTCTCTGAAAGGATTAAATCAGGTACTGCTGCAGCTGCTGGTTTTTAACACCTGCTGAAAGGAGTTCAGGGTGCAGTGCAGAAATGAGGCACTCTGTGCTCTGGAAAGAACTGGTGGAACAGGTCCTCAGATACTTAGATATTTTCAGGAGTGTATTTTATGAGCCCAATTCTTTTATCTCCTCATATCTAGAAAAGCTCTTAAATTCTTCATGGTGATAACTGTTCCTCGTGACTAGCAGAAGCCTTCTGCAAAAGATATGTACTTGGTTGGATGTACACCCCCTTCACCAAAGTCACATATTTACTGTCCTTTCCCCACTACATCTTTGGAGCAGTTTCTCACAGCTATCTGAAATGCTGTCTTCTTGGCTATAGTCCTCATTTCCCCCCAAATATAATTTAACTCACAACTCTCAACTTGTGCATTTTTTTAAGTCAACACCATGTCCATCAAGAAGTTATAAGCTTATGTAATTCAGCAGATAACTGTCAAAAAGGTCGATAATCTTAATTGTAAACCTCACTGTATAAATGCATAGCTTAAAAATAATCTATGCATATTCACACATTGTAGAAGAATTCCTAAACATATGTATGTATGCTCAGTCATTCAGTCTTGTCCAACTTTGCAACCCTATGGACTGTAACCCACCAGACTCCTCTGTCCATGCGATTTTCCAGGCAAGAAGACTGAAGTGAGTTGTCATTGCCTCTTCCAGGGGATCTTCCCAATCCAGGGATCAAACTTGCATCTCCTGCATATCCTGCATTGGCTGGTGGCAGTTTCTTTACCATTGAGTCACCTGGGAAGCCCCAGGGCAGTTCCCATACAAAGGCTTAATTTTGCCCTCTACTTTAGAATTATTGGTTGTTCTTTGCTTCTTAATAATATTCTTTATTAATTTGTAAGTAACTTAAAAATGCACTTTCTCTAATATGTAAGTGGAAAAGCCCTCCTTTTATCTTCATTTCAAATGATACTTCCCTTGCTTAACTGTGGAGTTTAGAGGGAGCTTGGGCTAAGAGACAGCTGCCTGAAATAATGCACTGAAGTACTGAATGCATAAGCAACACTTGCTAACATCTTAAGCAGTAAGGTTGTCCTCTTTCTACCCTAAGAGCACAATATCCTATTGCCCTGTTTACTTGTAGTCTTTCTTACTTAGTCAAGAGAGATCCAGAGTATCAGTAATAAGGAATGCTTATTGCTTTTGACTTTAACTCTGCTCTGACATTAAAGGAAGTACTAATATCTCAAGAGACTAAACAGAATTTGTGAAATCTATAAATATTTTCACTGTAGACATACCTGAGGCATCTCTATACCCAAAATACTAGGAGGCCCTCAACTTTTTGAAAATTCTCTCACATCCACTTGAGGTAACTGTGATATCTGAGTCATAAATCACTTCCTTTCACGACAGGACTAGGAAAATATCCAGAGACAGTCACAAAGATAACCATCTAAACTTCCAGGCTGGTAATGTGAAAAAAGTATTTTCTATGCTTTTTTGGCTGTCTTCCTTCATACTGTGCTTCCAGGAAACCAAGGCCTTTTCAGGTTTCAGAATGAAGAGTGTACTGGCTTCTCAAATACTTGAAAGTAATTATGCATTCCACCAGACAGCTGAAGGGAACCATTTCCATCTCAATGTAAATGCATATTTCACCTCTGTAGATGTATTCTGGCAGAAAGCTTACTCATTCCAATAGCCTGCCCTATTAGGTCTTAAAGTAATAATTAAGCTTGCTTTCCTGTTTTTTGTATTTTTCTTTCATTCTTTACATTTCAAAGATGACTTCTAAGTTTGCTTTCCTTGGGTTCCATCTCTAATATCCCTAGAATATTTCAGATGGATGAGGTAGTCATAAAGTGAAGTGAAAGTGTTAAGTCACTTAGTCGTGTCCAACTCTTTGTAACCCCAATGGACTGTAGCCTGCCAGGCTGCTCTGTCCTTGAAATTCTCCAGGCCAGAATATAGAATGGGTAGCCATTCCCTTCTCCAGGAGATCTTCTCGACCCAGGGATTGAACCCAGGTCTCGTGCATTGCAGGCAGATCCTTTACTGTCTGAGCCACCAGAGAATAGACTGCTAATTTTGTTTCAGTTTGGCAAAGAAACACCTCTTTAACTGCCCTTCCAGGTTAGATATCTATTGACATAGTAACAATTGTCTGTGTTTGTATCATCCATAAGTTAATTGCTACATTGGCCCTAATAATGGTCCCTCCTAACTAACATTAACTAGACCTCCTAACTAACTAACTAGACCATTTAGGTATGACCTAAATCAAATCCCTTACAATTATACAATGGAAGTGAGAAATAGATTAAAGGGACTAAATCTGATAGACAGAGTGCCTGATAAACTATGGACAGAGGTTCCTGACATTGTAGAAGAGACAGGGATCAAGACCATCCCCAAGAAAAAGAAACACAAAAAAGCCAAATGGCTGTCTGAGGAGGGCTTACAAATAGCTGTGAAAAGAAGAGAAGCAGAAAGCAAAGGAGAAACAGAAAGATATACCCATTTGAATGCAGAGTTCCAAGGAGAGATAAGAAAGCCTTCCTCAGTGATCTTTGCAAAGAAATAGAGGAAAACAATAGAATGGGAAAGACTAGAGATCTCTTCAAGAAAATTAGAGATACCAAGGGAATATTTCATGAACAGATGGGCTCAGTAAAGGACAGAAATGGTATGGACCTAACAGAAGCAGGAAATATTAAGAAGAGGTGGCAAGAATGCACAGAAGAACTGTACAAAAAAGATCTTCATGACCCAGATAATCAAGATGGTGTGATCACTCACCTAGAGCCAGACATCCTGGATTGTGAAGTCAAGTGGGCCTTAGGAAGCATCACTGTGAGCAAAGCTAGTGGAGGTGATGAAATTCCAGTTGATCTATTTCAAATCCTAAAAGACGATGCTGTGAAAGTGCTGCACTCAATATGTCAGCAAATTTGGAAAACTCAGCAGTGGCCACAGGACTGGAAACTGTCCGTTTTCATTCCAGTCCCTAAGAAAGGCAATGCCAAAGAATACTCAAACTACTGCACAATTGCACTCATTTCATACGCTAGTAAAGTAATGCTCAAAATTCTCCAAGACAGGCTTCAGCAATACATGAACCATGAACTACTAGATGTTCAAGCTGGTTTTAGAAAAGGCAGAGGAACCAGAGATCAAATTGCCAACATCCACTGGATCATCGAAAAAGCAAGAGAGTTCCAGGAAAACATCTGTTTCTGCTTTATTGACTATGCCAAAGCCTTTGACTGTGTGGATCACAATAAACTGTGGAATATTCTTTAAGAGATGGGAACATCAGACCACCTGACCTACCTCTTGAGAAATCTCTACGCAGGTCAGGACACACAATTAAAACTGGACATGGAACAACAGACTGGTTCCGAATAGGAAAAGGAGTACGTCAAGGCTGTATATTGTCACCCTACTTATTTAACTTATACGCAGAGTACATCATGGGAAACCCTGGACTGGAAGAAGCACAAGCTGGAATCAAGATTGCCAGGAGAAATATCAATAACCTCAGATATGCAGATAACACCACCCTTATGGCAGAAAGTGAAGAAGAACTAAAGAGCCTCTTGATGAAAGTAAAAGAGGAGAGTGAAATAGTTGGCTTAAAACTCAGCTTTCAGAAAACTAAGATCATGGCATCTGGTCCCATCACTTCATGGGAAATAGATGGGGAATCAGTGGAAACAGTGGCTGACTTTATTTTTGGGGGCTTGAAAATTACTGTAGATGGTAACTGCAGCCATGAAATTAAAAGACGCTTACTGCTTTGAAGGAAAGTTGTGACCAACCTAAACAGCATATTAAAAAGCAGAGACATTACTTTGCCAACAAAGCTCCATGTAGTCAAGGCTGTCGTTTTTCTCGTAGTGATGTATGGATGTGAGAGTTGGACTGTATATAAAGCTGAGGGCCAAAGAAATGATGCTTTTGAACTGTGGTGTTGGAGAAGATTCTTGAGAGTCCCTTGGACTGCAAGGAGATCAAACCAGTCCATGCTAAAGGAAATTAGTCCTGATTACTCATTGGAAGGACTGATGCTAAAGCTGGAACTCCAATACTTTGGTCACCTGATGCGAAGAGCTGACTCATTTGAAAAGACCCTGATGCTGGGAAAGATTGGGGGCAGGAGGAGAAGGGGACAACAGAGAATGAGATGGTTAGATGGCATCACTGATTCAATGGACACGAGTTTGAGTAAACTCTGGGAGTTGGTTATGGACAGGAAGGCCTTGTGTGCTGCAGTCCATGGGGTCGCAAAGAACTGGACATGACTTAGTGAATGAAGTGAACTCATATTAAGGTTCATAACTTGCTTTCATTTGGTCCCTAACTTAATCTATTGCTGTTATTTGAGACTATTTAAGTGTCATGTACAGATATGAGAGTTGGACCATAAAAAAGGCTGAACACTGTAGAATTGATGCTTTTGAACTGTGGTGCTGGAGAAGGCTCTTGAGAGTTCCTTGGACAGCAGGATCAAACCAGTCAATCCTAAGAGAAATCCACCCTGCATTTTCATTGGAAGAACTGATGTTGTAGTTGAAGCTCCCCCAATAATTTGACCACCTGATGTGAAGAGCTGACTCATTGGAAAAGACCGTGATGCTGAGAAAGATTGAGGGCAAGAGAAGAGGATGACAGAGGATAAGATGGCTGGATGGCATCACTGACTCAATGAACACGAATTTGAGCAAACTTTGAGAGATAGTGAAGACAGAGAAGCCTGACATGCTGCAGTTCACGGGGTCAAAGAGGCAGACACAGCTTAGCAAAAGAACAAAAACAAAATGATAGCTCTCTGATGTGGAATTGTGTTTTTTGAAGGATAACTTAATTCAGCTCTCAGATTACACCACCACAGCTCACATCCTTAGATGCTCAGAGTCTGTGATGTTATGCTAAATTCTGTATTTACACTGAGTTCTAGTCCAGGAATAAAACTTTCTTTTTAAAAGAGAGAGTCCCTGGGAATAGAACTTTCCTTTATTAATAAAAGAACTAGATAGAATCAGATTTGATTCTTACATTTGTTCACTCCCTGGCTATTTGACTGTGAAATTCACTTGATTAAAAACTGCAGGTTTTTAAAAGATAGATAATAATAGCAATTTCAGAAGACTGTGAAAAGAAAAAAGATACTTGTATAAAGCACCCACCAAAGTGTATACACACAGGTAGGCACATGAGTAACACTGATTATGTTAATGTTCCTGCTGAAAAAGGACAGGTAGAAAGAAAAGGAAGGAGGAGGAGAAGTGAGGGTAAGGGGAGAAGTAGAAATAAGAGAAGAAAGAGGGAAGAGCTGGAGCATGTAATGGTAGAAATATTGAGACTGTACCATTTTGCGAGGGCTTTCCAAGTATCTCTTCCCTTCATCTACCTAGTTCTCATCTTTGGTGCAATTGCAAAGCATAATGAGACTCGGAGAGACTTTTTTTCCTCTCCTCCCCCCCAACCAGGAGAAGCCCATAAAAGCTGCTTCTCACTTTTTCTGTGCTAGCTTTGCCCCATCTTTTGACCTCCTTTCTGCATTAGTTCGTTCACCTCCCCAGCACCACTCCATCCTATAGCTTGAGAACTTCTCTACCATCAGGATTTCCTGATTTATGCGAACCCTTTATCCACAGCTGTCTAATGGTTGTCTCAGTCCAGTTAGATAATGTTGGAGTTAGATTTGAAATTTAAATAGAGTTAGACGCCGCTGTCTCTGTTTTGTAAGCTGCATGTTAAGGAAAAAAACCCACTGATTTTTGTCTAGTTAATTTAACTGTCCTAAGTTAAAATTAAGAGAAAAGAGTAACTGGAACACTGGGAGAGCAAATATAGAGTAAACATAGAATTCTCAGCACAATTATTCTTTAAACTCTAATAGCCAGTAAACGTAAACGTGAAGTGACAGTTTCTTCATTACAAATGTAAACACACAAAGAAACTTACCCAGCAGCAGTTTAAAACAAACCAAGAGATAAAAACCTCCTAGTTTGCTTATGCCTGAGCCTTTTTCACAAAGGCTGTCTTTCTTTTTGGTTTATTATTTCCTACCTTAGCACTGTGGCTATCAAAAGAGTTAAGCCGGGTGCAAAATAATTCTAGAGTCAATGAAGAAAGAAAATACTTTTCACATAACTTTCAAATTATGGAAAACCTAGTTAAAATGTGTATTTTCATCCAGAATATCACTTTTTGCCTCAGGCCTAACCATTAGTTTGTTCAAACCATGGATGAATCAGGCATGAATCTCTGGGCATAACTATTGTAGGGAAGAAGAGCCACCCACACACCTGGGAGCAGATGTTTCTGATTGCTTGTTGAGTAAGTTTCATAGCTATACAATCAGGGTCATTTTCCTGCACTTTCTTTGATAGACGATTCTTTTGATCAGACAGAATTCTTTCAATCTTTTGTACTTTGTTGTTATAATGCAATGAGAATAAAGGAACGTTAGTTGCTTCATGAGTGGGTGTCAGTGGTTAGAACTGCCTTCAAAGGAAAGTCTGAAACTAAGATGAGCAGTGCCCTAAATGGCTTATGGCAGGGTTAGTATGCAGACAGCTGAGCACAATTCAACACGTTTCTGCGTCTCAACTGTTGCTCTTATCAAATATTCTTACTCGTTTTTGGATGATTTTGACATTATTCTTCTTGAGGTTCTGCTGAAATAGCTCGTTCTTTCTCTCATATGTGTGTGTGTATAAAACTTTTGTGTATAGAAGTTAGCATCATTATGTGCTAATTGCTTATGGTATTGGGAAATATTAAGGTAAACTATGTGTATTTTAACTAAAGTGAAAGTGAAAGTTGCTCAGTCGTGTCCGACTCTGCGATCCCATGGACCATACAGTCCATGGAATGCTCCAGGCCAGAATACTGGAGTTGGTAGCCTTTCCCTTCTCCAGGGGACCTTCCCAACCCACGCCTCCCTCATTGCAGGTGGATTCTCTACCAGCTGAGCCATAAGGGAAGCCCTTTAACTAGAGTAGGTAGTTTAAATGACTCCATTTCAAAGACAACTTCACTTCCGTCATTCTTATTTTTAAATCTGCCTCTGAATATTTCCATTCCCAATAGCAAAATAAATAAATGGACTAACAAACAGGTCTTACTGCAACAGCAGTAATATATTATTTTACTTAAAGAAAATGTGAGATTTCAAATGTACAGGTCTAGGATGTTACCACCACTTTTAGAAATGTAGATACATTATCTGCTTTTTAAAACATAAGCTTGAACTCAAGCAGATTTGCACCTTCTCAAATAAATTGATGAAGTTCAAATAAGTTACCTATAGTTGCACAGTTTTATTATATTTATCACACTATCTTATAATTTTTGTTAATCTACCCTACATGAAATTGCCTATAATTTTAATAAGCCTATATATAGCATTTTGTATTCTGCATTCATGTACACATTTCCTTATATTAGCATGACTTTCATACTTATTATAGCAATAGAGCATAATATATTTAACAATATGGCATTCCATAGTGTTAAAACAGTTCCCTTTTGTTAGGTTATGGTATTAATAATAGCAGTTATAACACCTACCACTTACCAACTGTTTACACAATGAATGTTCTGTTAATCACATCTTTTTACAAAGTAAAGGCCATGCCTAGTTTGTTATGTGGAACACCTTGACTTTAGAATTTGTTAGACTTAGGTCTCAACTTCCTGTGTGATGATTAATCAAGAAAAAAATTCTATTTTGATTCCTCACTTTCAATTTTCTCCTCTGAAAAAAATAAGAATAATAATAACTGGCTTATAGGTTGTATCTTGCCTGGAGAATCCCAGGGATGGGGGAGCCTGGTGGGCTGCCGTCTATGGGGTCGCACAGAGCCGGACACGACTGAAGCGACTTAGCAGCAGCAGGAGCAGGTTGTATCTACCAGAGTGTGACACAAGGTAAATGTTTAAGATATGGGAGGAGATTATTCTTGGGAACTACTTCTAAAAATGATTTAACCAACTGTATAAAATGAAGATATTTGTATGATTTTGTAAGGAGATTATTCTTGGGAACTACTAAAAATGATTTAACCAACTGTATAAAATGGAGATATTTGTATGATTTTGTGCATATTTCTTCATGAGTTTCCAGGATAACTAAGTGGTCAGGATCAGCAACTATATGCTGAGTATCCTTTTTTTTCTTTTAATCAAATCCTCACCATCTTTCCATCATTCTTCTTTTTTTTCATTCTTTATTTATTCTTTAAAAAAATAATAGAGCCTATTATGACCAAGCATTTATGAAGTCACTGCTTGACTCCAAGTTGCATCTGGCATGAAGGAGATGCTGTCTGTTCAACAAGCATCAGGGCACGATCTCAGCTGTAAGGCCAGTGAATAGGCAGACATGTAGGCAGGGGTATGTGTTCACATGTCTGTCTTATACAGGAGGCCGTAGTTGGTCATCTTGATGTATCATATCAATGCACTTGGCCAAGATATAGCCTCCTTGGAAAGACACATGTAAATAAAAAAGAATACAGTATTAATCATAAAAATAGGTTTATGCACAAAATGTTGTGGCTGTATATTTTTTGTCTAAGGGATTAAGGAGGTTGCAGAATTCATTTCTGAATTAAATTTTTAAGTAAATACCAATTTACCAGTTAAACAGAGAGGAGTCCAAAGTTTAAAGGTATAGTCCACCCAGCAAAAACAAGATGCAGAGTCAAATATGACAAGACATAGAAGAGATCTACAATTTTCTACAGCTGTAATGACTGTGGTAGATGATTAGTGTTAGGGCAAGAGGGTAAGAAAATAAGCAGGGTCAGAAAGTACATAGGAAGCTAGTAAATATCCTGTGCCTCCTATGTGACAGGCAGGATGCTGGACATTTTATGCATATTTGGTCCTACAGTTCTCAGAATAACCCTATTTAAGAAGTGATGGAAATAACACTTTGAATAGAAAGTCAGTTGTCCAAGGTCATACAGCAAGAAAAATAGTAGAATTGATGTTCAAACCCAAGTATTTGAGATCAAAGCCCCTCTTCTTGTCATCAAGATGCAATTAATATTTAAAAGGGCAACCACTTAAGTGTCTTTTCATTTGTTTTGGTTTAATTAACTTCTCTGAAGATAAATCTTTGGAATTTTATTCTGTATTGTCTCAAACTTCATCAAAAGCATGGAGTTGTTGTTCTAGACAACTTATTTTAACTTTTCTTTGATATCCTTGAAATGAAAATGCTTCCTCTTTGTATATTTTCATGTATTATGTAGCAGATTCTTTTTAATATAGTTCTTATGCTTTGTTTTGTTTTGCTTCATCCCCTGTTTATCTGTTATTAGATATGACCCACTGTTTGCTTTTCTGTGCGAGAGATGGAGTGTCTTTTACCTGCTTAGGATGTCTCTGTTTTCTCTTATAATCTAAGATCTTCAGCAAGGACACATCAAAAAACAAACCAAAAAAGAAAAAAAAAAAAATGAAAAACTGGTTATCTGCCTTTCTAGAGGCTGGCACATACAGGGAGAGAATCAGAGCCCAGAGATTTTGTTTTCTTCATGAGAAGTTCATTCTGTCATACTGAAAAATGACATATATTCTGGTGGCCGGTTTTCTCCATCCATCCTCATTGGTCAAGCCTGTAGCCTGTATGCCAGATTGGGTATGGCTGAATCTACCCTCCTTTCTGGTACTTCCTCCGGGAAGAACCCCACTGCCCCCAGAGAAAGCCCTACTATACTCACAATACTGCGTTGCCCTGGATTTATATAGGGAAATGGATTCCCAGCCCCTGCTTCCAATCTGCTCTAAAGCACCCCCTTTCTTTAATATCGTCCCTTCCAAATTGAGAACTAATAATTCTCTAGACCAGAAATCAGCCAATGATATCTGTAAAGGATCAAACAGTAAATATAGTTTAGCCTTTCAAGTCATACTGTTCTTTCACAGCCTCTCAACCTTACCATTATAGCATAAAGGTAACCAGAGACCTTGGAAGGACTGATGCTGAAGCTGAAACTCCAATACTTTGGCCACCTCATGTGAAGAGTTGACTCATTGGAAAGACCCTGATGCTGGGAGGGATTGGGGGCAGGAGGAGAAGGGGACGACAGAGGATGAGATGGCTGGATGGCATCACCAACTTGATGCACATGAGTTTGAGTAAACTCCGGGAGTTTGTGATGGACAGGGAGGCCTGGCATGCTGCAATTCATGGGGTCGCAAAGAGTCGGACATGACTGAGCGACTGAACTGAACTGAACTGAACCAGAGACAATATATACATGAGATGTTGTGGCTGTATTCCAATAAAACTTTATTTATAGACTCTGAAATTTGAATTTCAAATAATTTACACTTAAATGATTCCTTTGATTTCCTCCAACGATTTAAAAATGTGAAAACCATTTTTAGCTCACAGGCAGCCGTCTACAGTTTGCCAGCTCCTGCTCTACACAGGCAGGATGCTTGATTCTTCTGCAGGGTAAATTGGAATCTGACCATCATGGTCTCCAGTTTGACTGCTTTCTCTACAGCCATCTCCAGTGCAGAGCAGCACTTCATAGTTTCTTGTGATTGTGCAGTTTCTACTTGGAGTATTTAGCTATTTCAATTTTCTCCTCTATCTGTGGGTCCTCCCCCGTTGAGGTCTGGTCACAGGCAAGGTGCTTAGACTTTGTTAGCAGCTAGTACCTGATCTAGAAGTGAAAGGTGGATTGTTTTTTTTTTCTCTCTCTCTGGAAAAGTTTTGTTATTTCATCTTTTTTGTTCTTCAGAAACCTCTCCAACTGAACTAAATTAAACTGACTGCTAAATAGTTTGTATTTCTTTTAATGATATGTATTTGAACTTCATTCACATGATTTTTAGATGATTCTTATTACTGTTTCCTCTTGAGATTGTGTTGCAAACAGGAAGATAATTCTGGTAAGTAAAGGAAATAATTGACAAAACAAAAGTGTGACTGGATACTTTCTCTTTTTCAGTTTCTACTTTTGTTGTTGCTGTTATTCATTTATTTAATCAACACATATCTGTGTGTACCCAAAAGATCTTACATTTTGACATACAAAGATGAGTAGACTACCATATTTGTTTTCTAGGAAACTAAGTGTGAAACAGAGATACATGTTTTTATAATCCTCTTGATATCTGTTATTTATACCATAAGTCATAGGGGAGCACAAGTTAGCATAGGAAAAAGTGTGTGCTTGGCATACTCCACCTGATATGAAAAAGAAGCATAGATTATAGAATAAGGCCCTACACACAGCCTTAAATATTGTTAAATGAGGGCATTACCTGCATTACAATGCTGTTGTCAAGACTAAATGAAATTTTATATACAGACATGCTATAAGTACTTAGCATATAACTCCCCCCCCCCCAAATTTACAACAGAATGTTAGATGTTTTGGGTTGGGTTTTTATTGATAAATTTATAGCCTTCCAGTAATGTGATACAGTTTACTACTAAATTTATTACTTCCTAATCACTATATAATGTCTAATCACTAAACCTTTTACTTCTTTACTGATTTACATAGTGTGGTCCCACTGCTATACTACTCATTAACAGAGTTGTATAAAGTCCTTCCATTGGATTCCTTGTCAGGCATCTTTTTGTTTTTTAATGCTGCAGGTTGTAAAGATGCTCTAGTGCAAATGGTACAATATGGTATTTAGTGACTGACTGTCATTTCTCTGTGTGTCTGCTTAGGTCTGAACGGTGATGGCACTTATTTCTGTTACGAGTTTCTCAGTGGACTGTGGATTGACTGAACTATACCCATTCCCATCATGATGTATACCACCAAGGCTCCTCACTAGTAAGTCACTCTCTATTCAGTATCATTTATGTGGTTATATATTGAGATTTTCAATACAGTATGCATTTATCTTGCAAAAAATATGCAAGACACGTGCATTGGTGTTACTATTATGAAACATGGCTAGACAGTCTATGTACCAACCAGTTGCAAAATGAAAAAGTACATTTAGATGCATCTATCATATATTTTTACTTTTTGATATGATAATATATGTGTATCTAAATAGGCAGAATTCAGAAGTATAGAATTTTACCTCCCTTTTAACTGAATGAAAGTAGTCACTGGAAAGTTTCAGTGACTTTTGGTTCTGTAATATCATATAAATCTGGTAGTGTAAGACAGAAAAATCTTATTTAGCTTAATATTTTGAAACAGGTCAATTTTATTGCAGTTGTACTTAACAGGGTATGTGATATACTTTCACTTACACAGGTATTATATGATCGTTGACATGGGATATCTATGGTGTCATTGAAAGGAAATTCTACTCAATTCCCTTAATTTTAGTTCCAGCCCAACATTTATCATCTAACTAGTCCCTTAAATCTTTAGGACTCAGTTTCTTCATCTATGAAATGAGAGGTAGATATTCTGCTTTGCCTAATTCATAAGATTGCTTTAAAGGATAAGTGAGATCCTGAATGTGAAATTATTAACAGTAAAACCCCATAAAAAATAGATGTTATCTGTGGCTCACTAATACCACAAGTAGGAAGGTGGGGGGAAAAAATCACAATTTTTTTTAAAAAATTGGTTAATAGCATCAAATATTTTTGCTTTATTCACCTAAGAGATAAATGATAAGATTATACTTAAATTAACAACCCCAGTTTTTTTTTTTATTTGAGAAAGTTATGATTAAATAAGGAGCACATGGTCCTCACACATACTTGAACACACAATTCCCCATCAGCCATAATAATTAGGCCTCTAGTTCTGATCTCCAGAATATTTACTCCATTAGAGTGTAATTTTACGTGTTTTATACTTAGAGGAAACAAGATACAAGATACTTTTTATGTATAATTTCATTTCAGGATACCAAGGAGACAATGAAGAAATGCAGTCAGGTATTACTCATTCAGTTTTAATATATTAAAATTTTTGTTTCCTGAAATCTCTTTAACACCTCATCTGACCATCCCCTTTAGCCAACAGAATGCAGCACTAGTCTGTTTAAAATACAAAACTGACAATGAAAATTTTGACAAATGTATTTAGTAATATAGAGAAAGACTTTTCCACTAAAATTGAGTGAATTATTATATAATCAGGCCAGTGCAATAAAAGTGGTTCGCAAGTTCTTTTCCAGAAATTGGATATGATTGTCACTGAAGAGGCGATGGTTTATTACACAGATAAAATTTTTACATATAAGTGAAACAAAAATCTTAATTAACAGATAGCATGCAGTCACTTGCTTATATCGTATCATAGTGCTTAAGTATGGTGGGGTGAGGCAGGGCTAGAGTCAGATTGCCTGGGGTTGCAACCCAGTTTCGTCATTTTCTGGCTCTGCAGTGATGGACAGGTCATTTAACTGCTCTTTGCCTTAGTTTCCTCATCTGTAAAATGGGTCTAATAATGAGTATTTGTTTCATAGGATTGTTGTGTGAATTACATGAGTTAATTTGGTTGAGCACTTAGTAGCACTGATTACTTGTGAGGTAATCAGTCAGCATTAGTGATTATTATTTACTGGATGAGCATGGGATTATGGTGCTAACTATAGGTTTTGGAATCAGAAAGCCCTAGGTTCAAAACCATTTATGAATTAATGGTGAAATCTAAAGTAGTAACTGAACTATATGAATTCTTAGTTTCTGAGAAATAAAATGGAAATAATTAAAATATACTCCATAATGCTTTTGTTAAGATGGTTTAACACAATATCTGGCACCTTTGTTGGGAATTTTGAAGGTATATTCACAGATTGCTATCTGATGCAATTATAAAATAACATGCATCAGAGATTCTCTGTTTCTGAAAGTGTCTTGCCATATGTGCTATTTAGGGGACTTTAAGAAATGTGTCCAATTACAGGATTTGCTCTGTCAAAAAAAGACAAACAAATAATTTAAATCAAATTACAAGTACAAGCAACAAATATGACATCTTGATTTAAAAAACAAAAGTGACCCACTACATTTGAAAATATGTGGGTTATTTTCAAATATCTTTTGATAGTGATTTCTAACAAAACTGCCACAGTGATGAGAGAGCAGGCTCTGTATTATTTCAATATCCTTAGACCATGAAATTTTTGCCCTTTGTTTTATATCCCTGGATAGGTTCCTTGTCTCCTGGTTTATAGACTCTGGGAACCTAAATAGAATTTATATCCTGCTGTTGTGTGAAAATTGTATAAATCTTAATTGTGTTGAAGTGGTTCATAGTGCTTTTCAGGTCTACTATATACTTCTACTTTTCTTTCCATTCATTCTATTAATTTTTGAGAGCTTGATATTGAAATTCCAACTAAAAATCTTAATTTTTCTAATTAAAAAATAATTGTAATATAGAGTGGAACTGTATGTAACTTTGTTCTGTATTTTCCAAGTCTTCTATAAATGTGTTATCATACTTTCATAATTTAAAAAAATAAAGAAGAAAAAAATAAAGGTAACAAATCCATTGACTTTTTTTTAGGCCTAACAGGGAATGTCAGCTCCTTATTTGTTAGACAGATTGGGCTGTTACCACATTTAAAATGACTTTTTGGACAGAAAGGGAAGAAAGAAAGTAGATGGAAAAATAGAATATGTGTCACAAAGTGGTGGAGAAGGAGAGTTTGAAGTTTCGTTTTCATAATCCTATGCTGTAAGTCAGACTGCATACTTGTTCTTATTATGAAGAAATTTAAAGTATTTTCTTTTGGACTTGTGTTGGACAAAATTGAGTGGTTGGAATGGGTGGTGGTCTTCAGATGAGTCATAATTTGTTTCCAAGGTGGGAAGTACTGACAGACTGGGGCCGTAATCCAGGAGGGGATTGTGGCTGGCTGCTGTGTATCACTCAGAACACAAAGCTGAGTCTCTTTCCCTTCACGTGTTAGTTATAAACCATCTGAAACAATGGCAATGTTCGCTCAGTCCATCTCTGCATCCATCCATATCAGCCTCCAGAGAGTTTTTCACATGTAAATGGAACCCAACTTATCCATAACTCGGATTATAACATTATTGAATGCTTCTGTACACAGTCTCCTTTATTTTTATTTATTTTTGCAATAACTTTAGCTTTTATCAAGTTTGCACCTGACTAGGAAAGTCATGTTTGTGGAGAAAGCTTTTGAGGGTAAAGGTTTTGGAGGTGGATTCCTAGGTAGGAGCCCACGAACCATTGATGTGGGGTTAGGCTTGGCTGCTGCTTGGGACCCTGGGTGACCAGATGCACTGACGACTCTGGTGCGTTCCTGTCCTGCTTCTCCTGGGCTTGCCTTACCCCAGGCCTTCAGTCCTTCAGCGTGGCCACCATTCACATTTTGAACTCATATTAGGATTTCGCGTGTAATAAAACGAAAAAGTGGCATCATGGTGTTGGAATACCAGCCCTACTGAACAGACAAATGCTCATGTGTCCTTACTTATTTTCATAATCTTTACAGATTTGTGATGTTTATATTAAACATTTTTAGAAGTCTCCTTCTAAAGGAGTCTGACTTAGATGTCAGTCTAGTACTTGATAAAAAGGTATCTCTAAAAACTAGAGAGAAGTGCCAGAATTTGGAGGAGACATAGGGTATTCAGAACTGAAGTCTCCTCTAATTGGAGACAGGAGATTGAAATGTTTATCACTGGAACTTTAAGAATAGGTCTGCTCAGTCAGGTAATAATTCTAAGCATAGCATCATTGTGATAAGGGGAATAGTGTAAACCTCTGATTCACAGTTGTGACTGAGCAGAAGGTATTCAGGGACAAGCAGAAGAGTGGATTAAAGTTGAATAACTACTGCAGAGTGACCAGAAGTGGAATAAGACGAGTTGTGAATGCCTCAAGGAGCTTTACCTGGCCCCCTTTCACTTGCCTACTGTGATCTCCTCCACCTTTTTGCAGGCCAAGCCCAACCTAGAAGCACCCCAGTCTTACCTGTATGACACCACAAGCCTCATCCTGTTTGTGGATACTGCCCATCAAACTCTGATTTGTCCTTCCAAGCTCATTTGACATGCTCTCCTTTCTATGAAAACTTCCTTAATCCTCCTTTTAAAATTGACTACTCTGTTTTGCATATAGGGTTATCGTTACCATCTTTCTAAATTCCATATATATATGTGTTAGTATGCTGTAATGTTCTTTATCTTTCTGGCTTACTTCACTCTGTATAATGGGCTCCAGTTTCATCCATCTCATTAGCCTCCAACTAATAAAAAATAAATAAAATAAAAATAAAAAAAAAGAGAAAAAATAAAATAAAATTGACTACTCTCTTTTCTTTCACCCCTGTATTATGTACACACCTCTTTGGTAGACTGCACTCATTTTTTTTTTTCAATTATTGGTTGACATTTCTATCTCAGTCCATGCAAGCTGCTAAAACAGCACCATTGACTAATTAGCTCATATAAACAATGGAAGTTTATTCCTCACAGTTCTGGAGTCTAGAATCCAGTATCTGCGCTGGCAGACTTCATGTATGGTACAGGCTTGTTTCCTAGAAAGCCATCTTTTTGCTGCGTCGTCTCATGGTGGAAGTGTCGAAAGCAACTTCATGAGCCTCTTTTTTTGTATCATAAGTGTATTAATCCCATTAATGAGAGCTCCACACTCATAAACTAATAACCTCCTCCCAGAGGCCCCACCTCCAAATACTGTCACACTGGGCATTAGGATTTAACATATGAATTTGGGAGACAAACAACCATTCAATCCACAGCAGCATCCATCTTTCCTATTGCATTCTTGCCTTATTGAGGGTAGTCTTTATCTTCCTCAGTAAGATTATTATTAATGTACATGGTTAAAAATAACCAGAAAAATGAAAAGTGGCTACTTGCAATGTACTATGATGGTTATATCATTTGTGCAAGTTATATAACTAACTCTAGTAACTTCCTTAGTAGTTTATCATTAAGCATATTATTTTTAGATCAGCATTTCAAAAGTGATAAAAATTACTTAATCTCATCTTGACTGAGGCTAGCATGATTTCCTCCATGTAAATTAGTAAGAAAAAATAAAGTACTTCTCAAGGCTTTATTCAATTCTGTTCAGTCACTCAGTCGTGTCTGACTCTTTATGACCCCACGGACTTTAGCACGCCAAGGCCTCCCTGTCCATCACCAACTCCCGAAGATTTTATTATATTAATTATATTTATAATGCATATCAAATTTTTGTGTATGTATCATATATTCATGAAAAGTATCTACCATTAATTTCATTTAAGAAGGGAGGAATGTATCTATTAAGTGTCGTGAAAGGTTCCTACAGGTTCAAACTGTTTTTGAACCTATAGGGAATATAGGGAAAAATAACCAAATCCCCAAAACTCCTCTATGTCAGTGAGCAAAAGCCTTTGTAATATAGCCAGCTGAAATTTTATCTGAAATTTATTTCAGTAACTGAATATCACCTGGAAGAGGACTTAAAATTGTTTAGGTTAACTATTTATTTTCAAACAGTACCGTTTTAACAGGAAAGACTGTTAAGTCCACTCAACCATTATGGAAACACTTGACTTTCGTCTTTGTTACTTACTGTACTTCGGTCATACACACAGGAGTCCGTACAGGCTAAGACTTACAAGTAGCACAGGGTATTTCAAGCTATTCAGCTTTCACAGATGGCTGTAGAGAGATAAGTGGGAAGCATTAGGCTAATAAAGACATCTTTAAGAGAGGAAAATGGGTTGACAGGGTACTCCAGTTCTCAATGTGTGAGCTATTTTACATTGACATGCTTTAAGCAAAAAGGGATAATGTTTGAATGAATCCTACATTAAGAATATTCATCCAGTTGTGTCAGCAGAAATATAATGGAGTCAAGTAGGTATTATCCCTGAACTAAAGCTTGGATACACTCAAGTCAGTAGAGTAATGCAGCAAGAATGATATATTTGAAAGACTCAGGTTTTATTGTTTTTTTTTTTAATGTCCAAAGGTAACACTTGAGTGAATTCCAGGTTGTTTCCTGATAGCTTTGTTAGTGTCTTCAAACTGTAGCAACTTGGTGACCATTTTCTGACATTCTTTTTAGCTGAAGGACTTAGAGTTGCTTGTTGAAATTTAATGATAATACTGATAATGGCTAACATCTACTAAAGTAGTAACTGTGCAGTGGGGTTTCACTGTACAACATCCTTTAATATTCGTAACAAAAGGAGGAAATGCATAAGAAGCAGGGTACACTACCAATTTATATGCATATTTATGTAAGCTAAATTTGTGACAGCCTCACCACTGTTGAATGGCATGTAAATAGGGAGACACATGATATTTTATATGTGGGATTAGAAAACTAAGTTAGCTTCAAAAAGTAAATTATATATTAATTATATATTCAAAATATGCTTCAGATTTTAAACCATGCCTTTTTTAATATCCTGAAAAGTAAATAGCTTATAACATAATTAAAGATTTCCCCTTCTATTCTTCTCCAGCAATTGATATGGATAAAAATGAGAATCTGGATCTATTAGAGACATGTTCTCAAGCAGATACAGGAAGGTGTCTTTCAGCAGAATGCATTAACTGTTTTTAAGATTGAATGGTTTACCATTAAGGTCCGATATCTTAACATGTTTTATTACATCACATCTTATTTTTTTTCACATTAATGAGAGTGTGTGTGGTAGCATAATTACTTGATTCCACGAGGTGAAAACTAACATTCTTGGCCTTAATAAGTATATTATATCCACTAGAGTGTGTGCTCAGTCATGTCCGACTCTGCAAACCTTTGGACTGTTTCCCACTAGGCCTCTCTGTCCACAGGAATTTTCAGGCAAGAATACTGAAGTGGGTTGCCATTTCCTTCTCCAGGGGATCTTCCTGACCCAGGGATTGAACCCATGTATTTTGCGTCTCCTGTATTGCAGGTGGATTCTTTACTGCTGAGCCATCAGGGAAGCCGCATGTCCAGGAGGCATCCCATCCAATTCTTTCACATGAACACTCTCTTTTTAGCTCAGTTATCTGCAAAGAATTTTTCTAATTTGTCTTACATCTGTCTTATCTTATGGTGGACAGAGATCATCAGTGTTTTACTGTCACTTATATGTGCCACTAAGCTGATCTGAAGGAAAAAAAAAGTCTAAAAACAAATAAGCCTAGGAAGCAGAGATAGTTTTGAAGAAGCCATGGTTTTTATACCTGTTGTTTAATAAGATAATTTCAATATTTTGAAGTCATTTGAAATTTAAGGGGATTAAATTACCTGGAAAGAAAATCATGTTTTAAATCATGTTAGCTAAATACTTGGAACTGAAGAACTCCGGTGTCTCATGTACTCATGCTATAAATATTAATGGACCTCTTTCAGTGTAGTAGGCCCTGAGTTAGGTACAGTAAACTAAATTCCTATATTCGTGGAGTTTATATTTCTAGGTCACAATTGGGGAGTGAGGGGCAGGAGTTGTGGAAAGAAAGGAAGTAGAATATGTGTGTATTTATGCATATATATGTGTGTGTGTATGTGTGTACATATAAATGTATGATAATATGTATCATTATATGTATATATATGGACACAAATAGTAATAAATTTGATTTTAAATAAATGACCTTTTTATGGCAAAAAGAATTCTTAAAGTTTTTCTAAAGCATAGTTTTAGATTACAGAGTTTGAAATTCTTACTCACCAAAAGTTTGTATTTCAATCATTTCCAGAATGGAAAATTTTTATAAACTATTTCAGTCATTGTTTTAAAATGGTTCATGTGTTTGCTATCTTATTTTCTTTATTCAATTTAAGAATTTTTGTAGATGTGTCAGAATAAGGAGAAACCCCCGAGACTAGTTTGTACACCATCAGATTGCACTAAGAGTACAATCGACTGATGAGGGACGGAAAACTTGAACCCTCTGAGACCTAAAGTGGGGCAGGGGTGGGGGGAGATTAAATTGAAGGAATAGGAGCAATTTCTAAAATCCAAGTTAAAGTCCACTCTGTGTTGAACTGTGAAATAGCATGGGTGTGTTACCTAATCACATGAAAATTGGTTATGGAACCAGTCATTGATTCATATGCTTTACTTAATAAGAAGTATAATTTAATATCAGATGTGTACTTAGAGCTTGTGACAAAAGGAACAATTCAAAACCTGGAAAAACAAAGTGTCAGCCTTGCATGCACTGTGATAAGCCGGTTTTCCAACTTGACAGTGAGCCAATCGTTTTTAGTGATTTTTGGATATAATATAATGACTTCTTTATTAAGCTCAGCGAGTAAGTGGATGTTAAACTCTGTTTACTTTGACTTCCATGATAGATAAAGTAGGCTATTCTTCTGGGATAAGATGAAAACATTATAACAAAGCAATCATTTAAAAAGTACTTTTTTCTTCCCGTGAAGCACAGGTTCATGTTTGAAAACTTACCTTCTTTTTAACTCTGAATACATGGTTTTCGTGATTTTTCCCAAATGATGTAAAAATCAGTGCTTGACACACAAATATGCCACAGAAGATTTTGCAATTGTTCTTAATTCATTTTTGAATTTAGCTTTTATGAAAAAATTTAGTTAAAAATAATATAGTCAAATGATAATATGTAACAGCTTTTTTTTTTTTTTTTTTTTTTTTTAATTTATTTGGCTATACCAGGTCTTAGTTGCAGCACCAGGTATCTTTGATCTTTGTTGCAGCATGTGGGATCTTTCAGCTGCAGTGTGTGGGGTGTGAACTCTTAATTCTGACATGTGGCATCTAGTTTCCTGATCAGGGATCAAACCCTGGCCTCCCACATTGAGAGTATGGAGTCTTAGTTCCTGGACCACCAGAGAAGTCCCTCTAAAAACTTTTGACAGTGGGTTGAAAGAGTATTGAGGTGGAGCAAAACTGGTAATGCCTCATTGCTAATTTTGCCTTTTTCCATTGCTCACTGTAGGGAGCAAAAATAAATCTGCCAAAATAAAATTGTTGACAAAGTAATTACCATTGGGTCCCAGCCCTAGGTACTAACTACCTGAAAAATGTAGCATTTGAATAATAGAGTTATTAAAATGTCAAAACCGTATAATCATACCAAATAATGCAGAAAAATAAATCAACTTAAATGCTCTGAATATTAAACCCATTAAAAATACATTAAACAGATTATGGTAATGTCTCAGGCTTCCTTACTGAGCTGGATATATCTACACCTTCCTCAAGGAAGAGGCACATAAATTGCAAGGTAGAGATGGTAAGTTTAAGGCAAAGAAAAACCATTGTAGGTAAAGACTAGTAGGTTGTTTGCTTATTTCAGTTTTGTTACAGTTCTTCCTACAAAGTTAGCACAAAGCAGGGCACATAGAAGTAAATAAATGTTAGTGGAATTTAATGATGCTTCTGCTTATTAATTTGTAAATGCAGCAATTTGTCTCCATTGTTGTCTGTAGAAAGTCATTGATAACCAGTTATCGCTCTGAACTTGCATTACGGTCTTTTTACATGGATTCACCAGTTCATTGGACTGAGAAGTGTATCCTTGCAGTATATCTCCTAAAGGAATGTTCTATTATGAACTTGAATACATTTTTAAACACATATTTAAAATAAAATCTTGGGTTTCAGCTGAGCTTTGGCCTTAATCTTGACCTTGAATACCATTATATAATATATTTCCCTAATTTCTTTGTTACAGGCAAACATTTTTAATTGAATGCAAGTAGCTGACATATTAGCTATTGCATCAAATTTTAACACCAAATTCTGAGGGGTTGACTTTTACAAATATTAGATTTTCTTCATAAGATTTCAGGGAAAATTAAGTAGAATTTCAAGACACAGCACAGTGATTGATTTAATTTGGTAAATAAGATGTTACTGTTTAGTACAGGAAGATAATATTTATTACACCTGAGTTAATTACATTGTTGCATCTCAGTAGATGATCATGGGAATGTATATTTGATAAAAGAAGATGTTGCATTAAAACCTCAATTGCAGATCTGTATAATAATATCCAATGTCTATGATATACCCTATCCATTCTTTCCCCCTTTTGTCCTTGTGCAACCCAGTTCACCCGCAATCGATCATTCCCAGGGTGGCATCCACATCAAACATTAAGGGATCTTGGCCCTAGTCTGTTTGTTTTGGAATTAATAGGAGTGGTTATCACATTACATTTTTCCGAGTAAATTTAAAAGTGATGGATGGACTAACCATATGCCACTTATTCACAGTAAAAGGTAAAAATGGTGAAGTATGACACCTTGTATGCAAAGTTCTCTGGAACCAGAAATGTATATATGCAAAGAACAGGAAGAAATATTGAGACAATTTTTGATCTGTAAAAATTATGAAGTAGTATTTTTATAAGCTAATTAATTAGAATATATCAATATTTCTGAGCTAATAAATTTACTGTAATGTTACAGAATGAAGTGTTGCTAAGACTGTTTTTGCTAAATCATTCTTAGTACATTTAGCCGTTTTGTTATAACTGATCAGTGCAAAGAAATAGAGGAAAACAATAGAATGGGAAAGATTAGAAATCTCTTCAAGAAAATCAGAGATAGCAAGGGAACATTTCATGCAAAGATGATGAGCTCAGTAAAGGACAGAAATGGTATGGACCTAACAGAAGCAGAAGATATTAAGAAGAGGTGGCAAGAATACACAGAAGAACTGTACAAAAAAAGATCTTCACAACCCAGATAATCAAGATGGTGTGATCACTCACCTAGAGCCAGACATCCTGGAATGTGAAGTCAGGTGGGCCTTAGGAAGCATCACTGTGAACAAAACTAGTGGAGGTGATGGAATTTCATTTGAGGTATTTCAAATCCTAAAAGGGTGAATTCTAAAATACTGTGAAAGTTCTGCACTCAATATGCCCACAAATCTGGAAAACTCAGTAGTGGTCACAGGACTGGAAAAGGTCAGTTTTCATTCCAATCCCAAGGAAAGGGAATGCCAAAGAATGCTCAAACTACCTCACACTTGAACTCATCTCACACGCTAGTAAAGTAATGCTCAAAAGTCCCCAAGCCAGGCTTCAACAGTACATGAACTGAGAACTTCCAGATGTTCAAACTGGTTTTATAAAAGGCAGAGAAACCAGAGATCAAATTGCCAATATCCACTGGATCATTGAAAAAGCAAGAGAGTTCCAGAAAGACTTCTACTTTTACTTTATTGACTACGCCAAAGCCTTTGGCTGTGTGGATCACAATTGTGGAAAGTTGTTTAAGAGATGGGAATACCAGACCACCTGACATACCTCCTGAGAAATATGTATGCAGGTCAAGAAGCAACGGTTAGAACTGGACATGGAACAACAGACTGGTTCCAAATCAAGAAAGGAGTACGTCAAGGCTGTATATTGTCACCCTGCTTATTTAAGTTATATGCAGAGTACATCATGTGAAATGCTGGGCTGGATGAAGCACAAGCTGGAATCAAGATTGCTGGGAGAAATAAAAATAACCTCAGATATGCAGATGACACCGCCATTATGGCAGAAAGTAAAGAAGAACTAAAGAGTCTCTTGATGAAAGAGAAAGAGGAGAGTGAAAACATTGGCTTAAAGCTCAACATTCAGAAAACTAAGATCATGGCATCCAGTCCCATCACTTCATGGCAAATAGATGAGGAAACAATGGAAACAGTGAAAGACTTATTTTCTTGGGTTCCAAAATCACTGCAACTGGTGACTGCAGCCATGAAATTAAAAGATGCTTGCTCCTTGGAAGGAAAGTTATGACCAACCTAGACATCATATTAAAATGCAGAGACATTACTTTGCCAACAAAGGTCCATCTAGTCAAGGCTATGGTTTCTCCAGTAGTCATGTATGGATGTTAGAGTTGGGCTGTAAAGAAAGCTGAGCTCCGAAGAATTGATGCTTTTGAACTGTGGTGTTGGAGAAGACTCTTGAGAGTCCCTTGGACTGCAAGGAGATCAAACCAGTCCATGCTAAAGGAAATCAGTCCTGATTACTCATTGGAAGGACTGATACTGAAGCTGAAACTCCAATACTTTGGCCACCTGATGTGAAGAACTGACTCATTGGAAAAGACCCTGATGCTGGGAAAGACTGAAGGCAGGAGAAGGGGATGACAGAGGATGAGATGGTTGGATGGCATCACTGACGCGATGGACATGGGTTTGAGTAAACTCAGGGATTTGGGGATGGTCAGGGAAGCTGATGTGTTGCAGTCTGTGGGGTCACAAAGAGTCGAACACAACTGAGCGACTGAACTGACTGACTGATATTTTTAAAGTCATTTCTGTTTATGATCATTAATTTTCCAATTTTTATAAACGTGAAAATACACAACCAAAGATACAGAAAGTAATATAAATACTTCTAATCTTAACACTGAAAAACTTCAAAGTAACTCTTCAAATAGTTTCATATTCTTGTCTTCTAAAATTTATATATATTTGTACAAATGTAGAATCACCTTATTCATACCTTTTTCCTCTCAAAGTATAGTAATACATTCCTCTTTTCCATGTCTCAAAATATTACTCTAAAAGAAACTTACAGGATACATAACATTTTATTGTAATTTATGGTATATTATGGTAATCATTCTGTATTATAACTTTCTTTAACATTCTTCCAAACAAATCTTTGACTGTGTCTAAGTTCATGTTGAGGCAGTCTGAGCGAGGGTTGGAAAAGAATTTCTAGACATAGCATTTCAGAAGGAAGTGAGTTTTTAAGAACAAATAGCAGAGATAATGAGACTGCTGTGAGCACAGTGGGCAGACCTCCTGACAGGCCAGGTAAAGTTGACAGTATTCATGGGTTAATAGCCAATTTTTATGGCCTCAAGACAAAGAAAATTCCTGCTGGAAGGTTGGCCTTAGGTGATTGGTTAGGACGCTATAGAGTGACTACCAGGATGCACATTTTTGCCTGATTTGGGATCAGGAAGCCTGCTGATGATGATCAAGAGGCTTTTGGCAACAGTTACGAAAGGGTGTAGCTTAGGAGGTTCTGCTTCTGGGCTCCTCTTGTATGGCCTTGGTTCTGGGCTCCTGACTTGGTTCTGGGCTCCTAGGTTCTGACTCTTTGCGACCCTATGGACTGTAGCCTGCCAGGCTCCTTTATCCATGGAATTCTCAGGCAAGAAGACTGGAGTGGGTTGCCTTGCCCTCCTCCAAGAGGTCTTCCTGACTCAGTGATCAAACCCATGTCTCCTGTGTCTCGTACATTGCAAGCAGATTCTTTACCACTGAGTCACTGGGGAAGCCCACATGTGTGTATGTATGTATGTGTGTGTGTGTATATATATATATCAGTTCAGTTCAGTTGCTGAATCATATCCGACTCTGCAACTCCATGGACTGCAGTACGCCAGGCTTCCCTGTCCATCACCAACTCCCGGAGCCTACTCAAACTCACATCCATCGCATCAGTGATGCCATCCAACCATTTCATCCTCTGTCATCCCCTTCTCCTCCTGCCCTCAATCTTTCCCAGCATCAGGGTCTTTTCCAATGAGTCAGTTCTTCGAATCAGGTGGCCAAAGTATTGGAGTTTCAGCTTTAATATCAGTCCTTCCAATGAATATTCAGGACTTATTTCCTTTAGGATGGACTGGCTGGATCTCCTTCCAGTCCAAGGGACTCTCAAGAGTCTTCTCCAACACCACAGTTCAAAAACATCAATTCTTCGGCACTCAGCTTTCTTTATAGTCCAACTCTTACATCCATGCGTGACTACTGGAAAAGCCATAGTTTTGACTGGATGGACCTTTGTTGGCAAAATAATGTCTCTGCTTTTTAACATGCTGTCTAGGTTGGTTATAGCTAAAGTCACTCACTGTTGTATTTAAAAGTAAATCAGTTTGCTATACACCTGAAAATAGCACAACATTGTTAATCAACTATTGTTTAGTCACTAAGTCATGTCCAACTCTTTTGTGACTCCATGGACTGTAACCCACTAGGCTCTTGTGTCCATGGGATTTCCCAGGCAAGAATACTGAGTGTGTTGCTATTTCCTTCTCCAGGGGACCTTCCCAACCCAGGGATGGAACCCATGTCTCCTGCATTTGTAGGTAGATCCCTTACCACTAAGCCACCAGGGAAGCCTGGTAATCAACTATCCTCCAATATAAAATTAAAAATTAAAAAACTTGTCCAAAATAAAACTGAAGATTTTGTGTGCCCCACCACAAACGTTCTTCTCCCTCATCTGTCTCATCTCTGTTTTCCAGGTTATTTCCAGGAGATCCAGACCAAAGGCTAGGTGTTGTTTTTTTTCTTTTCTCATTTCCCACATTCAGTTCATTTATAAGTTTTATTGACTCAGTCTTCAAAACACATTGTAATTCTGTCCTCTTTCTTCCAACTTTTCCAGTACCAATCTAGCCAGCAGTCTTACCTAGGGTGCTCTAAGCGGTCCCTGCTGTCCTGCTTTCCCCTGACCACGCCTGTGTCCATCTTGTCACTCACTTGCTCACAGTCCTGCAGGAGCTGCTTTATCTGCCACGCTTGCATCTGTTCTGCTGTTGTGGGTTGAAATGCTCTCCCATCATACTCCAGATGCCTCTTCGCTTTTGTTCAGGACTCACTGTGAATGTCCCCTCTCCTAGTGGCTTCGTGCCTATCGAGTGCAAAACGAGCACTCCAGCTACTGTAAAACACACCTCTACATTGTGTTTCCATCATATGTGTATCCTTTCTTAAACACTCATGCCTTTGCTTATTATCCATTATTCATCAGAATCTAAGCTCCATGGAAGCAGAGAAAAAACCTGGTATTGTTCACACACACCTCTAGCCCTGGAACCAAGAATAGAACTTACTATGTGGTAGACACTAAATACTAAATGAATGAAACAGTTAAAGATTTACTACTACAAATTGTGTAAATCGAATTTCTCAGTCAAAAAATTTGAAGTATAGTTGATTAACAGTTTTGGGTTATTTTCTGGTATAGAGCAAAATGCTTAAGTGATTCATATATATATATTCTTTTTCAGATTCTTTTCCATTATAGCTTATTGCAGGATGTTGAATATAGTTCCATATGTTGTACAGTAGAAACTTGTTTATCTATTTTACATATAGTAGTTTTTATCTGCTAATCCCAAACTCTCAATTTATCCTCCCCCTGTATATAGCCTTTGGTATCCATACATTTATTTTGTATGTCTGTCTGTTTCTTTTTCATAAATAGGTTCATTTGTGTCAATTTTTAGATTCCACATAGAAGTTATAGCATATGGTATTTATCTTTCTCTTTCTGACCTGTTTCACTTAGTATGTTAATCTCTAGGTCCATCCATGTTGCCACAAATGACATTACTCCATTCTTCTTTAGGGCTGAGTAGTATTCCATGCTATATATGTACCACATCTTATCTATTCATTTGTTCATGTACATTTAGGTTGTTTCCAAGTCTTGGCTTTTGTGAAGAGTGCTGCTATGAACATTGAGGTATATGTATCTTTCTGAGTTGGACTTTTCATCATTTCAGGATATATGCCCAGGAGTTTTTCATTTATATATTTACATTTTAGTCATTTGATCCTCATAACAACTCTATAGAATAGATATTATTCCCTTCTGTCAGATGAAGAGACAGCCTCTGAGTTTATGGTTTGTGAAGTTGATAAGTTATAAAACTGATGTCTGTACCCAAGACTGGCTGGTGCCCAAACCCCAAAACTGTTAGTACAACATCATCAAAAGAGAAGGTTTGTGTCTGTTATTCAAACTTCCTGAGACTTGATGATTAAATTTAGTTTGGATGCTGGATATTAGTGTTCTATTCAGAGCATTTTAAAAAGGAATAAGAATCATTCCTTTAGAAGATTTCCACAGACAAATATTTATTTAACTATGTAAAAGAAATTTTAACAGGTAGTGAAATGGAAGAGACTGGAACTCATCTATATAGGCAAAGAAACAATAAACTGCTCAATGGACCTTTTATTTATGGTATTAACATAATCACACCATTGTAACCAGCACTGGTGGAATTTATATTATTTTCTAAACATGCTTACAACTCAGAGACTTACCTATCTTCTGGAGAAGGGTGTTTTTTGTTTTTGTTTTTGTTTTTTGTTTGTTTTATTCCAAGTTGGATGTGGAGCAGTAAGACAAGAGACCCTGAAAAGATCTATCCAGATGCATATTGTCTCTCTCAGTTTATATAATCAAAATTATGAATATTTATTTGTTTCTAAAAATAAGTTGATAATCACAAACATGGCTTAGCTCAGGAAGGTGAGCATGCATCAAATTGTTAGTTTCTCGTATAGCTGACTTAACAAAGAGTCATCAGGATGTCATTAAAATAGCTGTATAGCACAGGGACAGAGAAGGCACTGGTGACCCACTCCAGTGCTCTTGCCTGGAAAATCTCATGGATGGAGGAGCCTGGTGGGCTGCCGTCCATCGGGTTACTACGAGTCGGACACGACTGAGCGACTTCACTTTCACTTTTCACTTTCATGCATTGGAGAAGGAAATGGCAACCCACTCCAGTGTTCTTGCCTGGAGAATCCCAGGGACGGGGGAGCCTGGTGGGCTGCCGTCTATGGGGTCGCACAGAGTCAGACACGGCTGAAGTGACTCAGCAGCAGCAGCAGGGAGCTTAGCTCAGTGTTCTGTGATGACCTCAGTGGGAGAGATGGGGTGTGGAATAGGAGGCAGATTCTAGAGGAACGGGATGCATATATGCACACAGCTGATTCACTTTGGTGTACAGCAGAAACTAACACAACATTGTAAAGTAGTTAAACTCCAATGAAAAGTAAAAGATAGGTACCTGAAAAATAAAGCAACATATATTTTTCCAGTAAAAAAAATAAAATAAAATAACCAATATTGGAGAAAATAAGTAAGGTAGAAAAGATCAGAATGGCTTAAGCTAAAAAATTAGAAATAAATTTGAATTACTTTTATGCTAGTTCCTCAGATATTTGAATGACTTTTCATTATTGGCATTATTTAATCCAAAACAGTTAACCATGTAGTACCTCAATAATCATGAAGAATTCCAAATGAGTTCATAGAGGTTTTATATTAACTATAGCAGTGACTTGTTTTAAGGCAGGGAGTCAAAATGTCAGTGAAAAAGTTATGTTTTGTGACTTTTTAATTAAAGGGAGATGGTTGTAGTGAATTGAATTGTCTCTTTATTCATGGTTACTGTGTGTGGATACCTAGGCATGCTTTTGACAAGAGACTGTAGGGAGCTAATTTAAAGTAGAACCAAATAGTTGTGAAACATGAGGAAATCCTGCTGGAAAAAAAATGTGGCAGGATCACATCAAATCGGAGTGTTAGAGTAATTTACTGTTCTAGGAAATCCAGCAGCTGGTTTATCTAAAGCATTCCTCTTTTTCATAAGCACTGGAACAAGGGCAGGAAATGGTTCAAAAAGCACGCTGACATTCCTGTCACAGGTTTTGTAAACATTTAATAACAGAAAACGATTTTTAGAAACTCGGTGCTTAGCCTTGTCAGGGACTCTTTAATGAGATAATGCCTATATTTCTGGCTTTGGTTACTTAGAAATGACTCTAGAATGAAGAACTTCAAGTGGAATGAAGAGGAGGCAAATTTCTGCTTATGTCATTTGTAAAAAATATACTATGTTGAACTCAACACTTAGAATCAGTTTTATAGAATAATGAGGATTGTAACTAAACCTTGAAAAAATAATCCAGTGACCTAGTATAAAGTAAAATATGTATAACATTTTAAAAAACTACGCTTAATTGTTCCAAATAAGGAGATAGAAGGACTGGTGTAAAATTAGTTAAAATCCCCAAAGATACAAGAATAAGAGTAGACAAAGGAAGCATTGTAGATCACATGATATAAAAACATTTCTAGAGGAAACCTGGAAAAATATTTTAATGGAACTAATTACCTGTAACTAGATTCTATACTTTTAAAAATCATCCCAAGAGATTTAAATGTCTCTTTATAAAGTCCCTGTAATACAAGAAGGAGATTTCCCTTCCAGAGGGTAGAAGATAGGAAAAATGCAGAGATGTTCATAAAAGGGTACAAATGTTCAGTTATAAGATTGAATGTTTTGAGGGTCTAATATACAGCATTAGGTAATATTGTATTGCATATTTAAAATATGCTAAGAGAGTAGATCTTCAGTGTTTTCATCATACACACACACAAGCAAAAAACATTTCCTTTTCTTTCCATTTTCCATAGTTAAACGGAAAATCCAATTCTTTATTCCATTAAAAATAGTACCTAAATACTTAAAGCCATTTTTCTATTCTCATGGTTCACAGAATCATATTTCCTAAAATATCTACTGCAGTTGTTAACCAATGAAAGTAACTATATTTTTAGCAGAAATATATTTTCATTGGGACTTTTGCCTTTTTCCTGTTCCAGGATCTTTAAGAAGATGCACACACAGACAATATATTATATATATATATATTTGTATGTGTATGTGTATATGTATATAGAGAGAGACTTTTAAGATGATATAAATCTCTTGGTATAAGATTCTCCTTGATTCTACACTTTATTGGAGTCGAGAAAAATCAAATGTGTTTTCATTTTCTCTTACCTCTGTTAAAACAACAAAACCAAACATCTTTGTGGCTTACACAATAGAAGTGTGTTCTTTCACAGTTGTGGAGGACAGAAGTCCAAAATCAAGGTGCTGGTAGGGTCTTACTCCCCTGAAAATTATAAGAGAGAATCTGTTCCCAGTTTTGCCAGCTTCTGGTAGCTGCCTTTCTCCCTCGCTTTGTGGCCACAGCACTATTGTCTCTGTCTCCATCTTCTCATCACCTCCTCCTCTGAGAGTCAAATCTCTGTCTGTCTCCTAGACAAGTAACGTATTTAGGGCCCACCAGACAATCCAATCTCCCCATCTCAAGATCCTTAACATAATCACACTGGCAAAGACCCTTTATTCCAGTTAAGGTAACATTTACAGACTCCAGAGATTAGGGATTTCATCCTCATACAGGGATTAAGATATCTCTTGAGGACGTAACTCATCTTACTGAATGCTGCAGTGTGTAGATTTCTTTTCTCTAGTAGCTTAACATCTGATGCAGTTTAGGAATATATTGGAATATAGGTGTTAACCAGAGTTTTTAGTTAACTAAAGCTAGCCAAAGCTACGCAACTGTAATAGTGTAAAATGGAAAGTGTTTTGGGTGAAAATAAAATATCTTTTTACCCAAATTACTTTTTACCTCGAATTTTTACTGTGTTCTCAATTACTGAGAGCATAATACAAAGCTGTCTGTTGTTCTGTGCCAACTAAATGCTGTAGAAATCAAGTTTTAAATGTTCAGTAAAAAGTGATTTAATTTACTATAAAAAATTTTTTTACAAGGTTTCTTGTAAGGAAACATTGCCTAATGGTTTGCTTAAATGTCTAAATTCCTAAAAAGAATTTCTTGCTTAAATATCCCTCATGATGTTTACTGAAAGTAGATTGGAATACTTGCTATTAGGCACTCTTTCATTTCTATGGGTTTACCTGGTGGCTCAGTGGTAAACAATCTGTCTGCAATGCAGGAGATGCATGAGATGTTAAGTTCGATCCCTGGGTTGGGAAGATCCCCTAGAGAACGAAATGGCAACCCACTCCAGTATTCTTGCCTGGGAAATGTCATGGTCAGAGGAGCCTGTTGGGCTACGGTCTGTGATGTTGCAAAGAGTCAGACACGACTGAGTGCACACACACAACAACAAAAATTTCCACAATTGGGTAAAGAACACTCTTGTTCTCTGGTGATAACTTTCCTCACATTCAGGCAATTTGTTATGATTAAGGAAATTAAGAAGATAACAGGCTCTGATTTGGCTTTGTTTTATAGCATGTCCAACTAAGAAAATGATGTATGTTAAAGCACCACATGGACAAAACACTATTTTCATTTCAAGCATCTTTAATTTTGATTCAGCTGCACATCCTCAAGAGCATGCCAAGCTACAGTTATTAATGTGAATCCAGAGATTATGTCATCGTGTCTGTTATTATGTTAACCAGTTTAAGTGAATTACAGATGTCCAGCAAGACATTACTCACTTTGCAAAACATTCCACTAGCAATTTTCATAGTAATAAGAGGTAGGGAAGACATTAGTTCCCTAAGTGGCAGCAATTGTACCTGCTAATGGAAAGGGAGACTGTAGTTGTTAGAACACATTATATCTTTTTTATCAGAGTTGTTCATCTTTACTTAGATGCCTCATTTCAGTTCCCTTTGATTCATATTCTTCTGTTTATATTTACTACCTTTGAGGAATTCTTTGGATCCAGGCTAATTATTTACTTTTCATCCTAAATTGCTGTCAGATAGGCATGCGTGCATGCTCAGTCACTTCAGTTGTGTCCAACCCTTTGCCACCCCATGGATTGTAGCCCTCTGGGCCCCTCTGTGCATGGGATTCTCCAGGCAAGAATACTGGAGTGGGTTGCCATGGCCTCCCCCAGGGGATCTTCCCAACCCAGGGATCAAACTTCCATCTCCTGCATTGTAGGCAGGTTCTTGACTCACTAAGCCATCTGGTAAGCCCCACTGTCAAGTAGGATGGGACATAAATTCCCTTTGGAACATGAAGATTTTCCCTAGGAATATAGATTGGAAGAGAACTTGGAAGAAGTTTCCTTGCTCTCCTTTGGGGCAAATGTTTGCAGTCCAGTATTGAGTTTTAAGCTCATCACACTGCCAGGCTCCTAGCCTTGTCAAACAGTAGCTCCAGTGACAGAGCAGCGACTCCCAGATGAAGGCTTATCAACAAAGTACAGCTTTCTCCAGGTAAATAAATATCATTCCTGGTGGCTCAGACAGTAAAGAATCTGCCTGCAGTGTGGGAGTCCCGGGTTGGATCCCTGGGTCGGAAAGAACCCCTGGAGAAGAAAATGGTGACCCACTCTAGTATTCTTGCCTGGGAAATTCCATGGACCGAGGAGCCTGGCATAGCACGGTCCATGGGGTCTCAGAGTTGGACACAACTGAGTGACTAACACTTTCATTGATCAAAAAGCATATAATGGGTCTGGGTGCAAGCATATTCTCAGTGATAGATTAAAAATTCCTGGCAGAGATGTACCATATTTGTATAGAGTTAAATCAAGTAGCTCAAGATCTTTGTTCCAGAATGACTAGAAGATGTTATTCTAAGAAAAGCATCATTGTATTAGAATGATTGAATGGAGTAGTCATTTATTGCATAATTATCTCAGGCACTTATTTGCTAAAATTTTATAATTGGCCTTTCTCAATAGTAAACATAGTTATAATTATCCTATCAAAGAAACATTTAAGAGTTAATTGTTGTTCAGTTGCTAAGTCATGTCCAACTTTTTACAACCCCATGAATTGCAGCACACCAGTCTTCTCTGTCCATCACTATCTCCCTGCGTTTGCTCAAACTCATGTCCATGAATTATTCATGAATTACTACTGGGGGTGACTTAAGTTATCTATAGGCTTCTCAGAGGGCACTAGTGGTGAAGAACCTGCCTGCCAATGCAGGAGATACAGGAGATGTGGGTTCAGTCCTTGGGTCGGGAAGATCCCCTCGAGGAGAGCATGGCAACCCACTCCAGTATTCTTGCCTGGAGAATTCCATGCACAGGGGAGCCTGGTGGGTCCATAGGGTTGGGAAGAGTTGGACACAACTGAGGTGACAGTGCAGCACAACACAAATTACCTATGATCTCATTAAAACTGGCAAGTGCTCTTTATGTACATGCTAATTTTGAAAGAAGAGTTCTTTGTGATGTCAAGATTTTCATTCTACAACACAGATATGCGGATAAAGTTCATTTCCTCTATGTTAGCTCTATGCTGCTGGTTTAAACACTTTCAGAATTTATTTTATTTTTTTAATTGAAGGATAATTGCTTTACAGAATTTTGTTTTCTGTCAAACCTCAACATGAATCAGCCGCAGGTATACATATACCCCCTCCCCTTTGAACCTCCCTCCCCTCTCCCTCCTCAACCCACCCCTCTAGGTTGGTACAGAGCCCCTGTTTGAGTTTCCTAGGCCATACAGCTAATTCCCATTGGCTATCTATTTCACATATGGTAATGTAAGTTTCCATTTACTCTTTCCATACATCTCACCCTCTCGTCCCCTCTCCCCATGTCCATAAGTCTGTTCTCTATGTCTGTTATATTTATCATATAAATGTAAATAAATAATAAATACATATATATGTCTGTTAAATATAACAGACATAGAGAATTTATTTTTGAAGCAGTAATTTAAACATTGCCCAAATACAGGTAAAGACAGCTTCTGTGAGTCGAGATGAGAGTGTGGCTTCCATTATGTCGTGAAGGATGTGACGCAGGTCAGTGGGCACCAGGACCCTCTGGCTGTCGTCTTCTTTGGGCTAACAGGATGCTGCCGCCATTGCCTCTGCCCCCCTTTGCCTGTTGGCATTTAAGGATGCAATGTGGACTAATAGAAACACAGAGGCTGGTCTGTTTTGGCACGAGCCTTTGGTGGCTTTCCCTGGCAGACTTCCCCTGCCTTTGGCACCTGCCAGTGGGCTCTCTCTAGGCTCTCGTAGGGGTCTTCACTTTATCCCACTTGGCTCCAATTGGACTGACACTCTGCAGTCCCTTCCCCCTGCTTCTGTGGACTGCCCTGGCTAGTTGGCAGGCAGCCTCCCAGCCGCTTCCAAGCCCATCTCCGTCTCACATGAACAGAGGGAGGCCAGGAAGTTGTGTGGTCTCCCTGCTCAGTCATGCCAGCCAGACACTTTCCCTTTCACATGGCTGTACCTCTTTCTTTCCATTTTGTCTCGGGAAATCATGCATTGGAACATAATTAAAAGGAAAAAAGTGGAATACATTGGTCTAACATCATAATTGTATTACCTCTAGTATTTATATACGTGATGCATGTGCAAACCTTTGTGTATAAATACGATAGTATTGTCATCTGTTAGCTACATGACAATGAGAAAGTTGCTTCACTTTGTAACTTTGAATTTGCTCTAAGTTATGGATAGAAAAGTACATATATCATAGGATTTTTTAAATGGCTTTTGAAACTTATTTATTTATTCTTTTATTTTTAATTAATTTTTATTATAGTTGCTTTACAATGTTGTGTTAATTTCTACTGTACAGCAAAATGAATCAGCCATACATATACATATATCCCTTCCCTTAAATAAATGAATAAAAGTAAAATGGTTTTTGAAGCAGGGCTTAGTAGGGGAAATAAAGACTCCAAGATCTTTAATGATACAGGTCTCCTAGTGATCCTTTGTGACCCTTATTCCTATGGTTAACCTTCACTGTGGCCCCTCCACCTTTGCACACTGCTTTGGACTCCGTTTCCTCTCAGGGATCTCTGTCTCCCACATTTTATTACTCTCTCCAGCTTATCGGCAAGGTCCCTGATGTGCCCCACTCCAAATGGAAATGGTTAGAGCACCAGCTCTTTTTCTCTTAAAAGTAATCATTGTATTCATTTGTAAATGCAAATAGATACGTGGGCATTGGACATTTGCTTCTTACTTTCCACTCAGATTCAACATCTTGACGCTGATCAGTGCCTTGGAGCAGAGCTGACTTCTTTGACTTCTTTCTCCAAGAATAAAAGCTCAGCCAGTGTATCCTGTCAACTACTTGTTAGTTATTAAAATCCCCTTGTGTCAGAAGGCATGTAATGTACATATCTCAATTACCTTTACAAGCATCCTGTAGGCAAGTTGCAGTACTTCCTGTTTTAACTTGGATTTGACCTAAAGTTGTGTTATTAGCCATTTTTTCCACCCAAAGCTCCCATGATTTGCCAACTAGGATTTACACGTGTGCACAGGATTACAGGTGCAAGAGCTGGGGTAAGTACTCCTCACCCAGAAAGATATTGAACCTCATGAGTTTTCCGTGACTGTGAAGAATCCCTGGGTCACTTTGGTAAGATAGAGAAGAGATTTCAGCGGATAACTATTTTCACAAATTCAGTCCTCTTTTTCAGGCACTTAAGTGGCTAACAGTAATTGCTAATTTTCCTTTCTGAAAATGAGAAACTTTGGTTATTTTTTGACTGTATGTCACTAAATATTAGATGTCTAACAAATCAGCTAGAGATCTGATATTGATGAGGATCGTGTTGAATGAGATTCCCTAATTCAGTATAAACTGGCCTCAGTATAATGCACATTTTCCAGCAAGTATTCTTCATAATGAGTAATCATCAGCAATGAACAAACTCATAAATTTGTATTTGTCTCCACTGTTCTTTTAAACCATTTCATTAAATGATGGCTTCTATTTCCATATTTAATATATCAAATCTTTGTTCTCAAGAATTACTGGATTTTGCACATCATTTTGGTGCCATGATGTTACTCTGGTAAAATAGTTAAGTAAATAGTGACAATGGATGCCAGTTCTTAATGGATGTGATCTGGTATGTATCATATATATGTAGCATTGCTTCAGATTTCTTTCACAGTGATTGTTTTATTTCAGAGAACAAACAAAATCATGTTATTAAGGATCCCGCAATACATTTCAAAGCAAAGAGAGATAAAATGAGCCTGTATGCTTTATATGTAGCCGTCTCTTGCCTATGATTATTTATAACCCTCTTTTGAGTTTGGTTTTCACATTGAGTATCTTTCTTCATAAAACATTCTTACCTTCTGCTTCACTGAATGGGTATTCTATACTCTCCTATTTCTCCCAAGCTTCCAGGGGTTCTTTAACATACCTGACTCTAGATCTACCATACAGAGCAGGGGTCTCCAACCCCTGGACCACAAATTGGTTACGGCTCTGTGGACTGTTAGAAAAAGGCCACACAGCAGGAGGTGAATAGCAAGCAAGCCAGACAGGCTTCATCTGTATTTATAGCCATTCCCCATCGCTTGCATTACTGCCTGAGCTCCGACTCCTGTCAGATCAGCAGCAACATTAGATTCCCATAAGAGCGTGAACCCTACTATGGTCTGTGTATGTGATGCATAGGATCTAGGTTGCATACTCCTTATGTAATAACAGAAATAAAGTGCAGAATAAATGTAATGTGCTTAAATCATTCCAAAATCATTCCTCCCACCTCCAGTCCATGGAAAAATTATGTTCTAGAAAAGTGGTTCTTAATGCCAAAGGGATTGGGGACCACTGGTATATAGTTGATATGTATATGGAAGCCATATAACTCACAAAGCCCTCATATCTTCTCTTCCATTTTCTACTCAAGGCTCATTTTCTTTTCCAGAATCCTTTCTCTTACTTGTATTTAGTGCCAGATTCCCCCCCTGTTTAGCCATCACTTTCCCTTTTCATCTCTAATCTCTAGCTGCACCCTTCCAGTGCTATGCTGATTAGCTACCCAGATAATTTGAGTGCCCTCTAAATGAAGAAGATCAAAGAGATGAGAATAGTAAGCAGTTTTAAGCAGTATTAATATTAAGCAGTATATAATAGTAAGCAGTATTTCTTGATACTCAAGAAAATATTCTGTTAGTTTCTTTGATTAATTTAACATGGATACATCTCAGGGCCAAAATTTGGCCCTGGTTCCCTGGCATATCGCAGGAAATTAATTCTCTTTTTCAAGCCATATTCTTCCCAAGGTGATCACTAAAGTTCTTTAGTAATTTTAGTACATAGGATAAGAACAAAATTATATTAAATGCACATAACCTGTATTGTTTTGTTCTTGTATTAATTTTGTTCTGTATTAATTTTTCTATACTGACTGTGTTCTATATTAACTTTGTTCTGTATTAAAGAACTTATATGGAATGTATATAATGTTGTAGAACAGTGTAGTATAGGTCCTGGTACACCATGCTTTTCATTCCCTTCAGCCCTTCTGCTGGTAGTAGGTATTTTGGCCAAGATCTCTTTTAGGTGGTCCTCAGGTTTCCTGGTCATATCTCGTAACAATTCCTATTACGAGAACAATTCCTTCTGTTCTCTTCCGAGTTGTGTTCAGGCCATTTCTCTGAGCCGAAATCCCCATTTATAGCCCTGTTAATCTTGTATTTGTTTTAGATATTTCATTTCTGTCTCACCGTTTGCATATAATTATATCCCCATGGCTTTATCCTTCTGGACCTTGTCTTTCACACAAGGTCACAATCGTGCCCTCGAAAGGCTCCGAGTTGGTTATGCAGTTGGTGATGTGGGTCTGATCTCTTGTCTCCTGATCTAGTGTTCTTTGCACTGTACAAAGATAGCCCTGATACCATCACATCTAAAAGCAGTCCACACTGACTTCCCCTGACAATCCACTGAGAGTCATTCATTTATTTGTACCACAGCTGTACACCTTTTTGTTATGGGGAAGAGATGTTTGATCTACCTGCTCCTTGCCCCATTTTAGTTTACTCTCAGCAGAGCAGCCAAAGTGATCCTTATAAAATACACAGCAAAGAACACCACTTTTTTGCAATATACTACCAGGGCTCCACACATCCCTCAGTGTCAAAGGTAGAGGTCTTGCAGAGCCCTGATGGTCAGTATGGTTTGAGTGTCTATGTTCTGTAGCCTCCTCTCCTACATCTACTGTTTCCTCCTCTCCAGCCATCGTCTTTGCTGGTCCGCATACCTGCCTCACGTGATTCCACTGTGGCCAGGAGCACTTGGCTCCCAGATGCACTCACACAAGCCCTTCACTTCCTTCAAATCTTGGGTTAAATTTCACTTCCTTTACCAGGGCTCCAGAGACTGCCCTCTATAACAGAGCCAGCTGCCTGTCCTCCTCCCCACTAAGATGTAACTACTTTCTATAACTCTTGGCATACTCTATTCTTTTTTGCCAAGTTCTTGTTACTATCCAGTGTGGTATAGAATTTACTTTTCTATTGGATTTATTGTTTTATTCTCTCTGCCATAATTTATATTCAACAAGGGTGATGGTTCTCATCTGTATTATTATTACCATCATGATCATCCCCTAGATGAACAATGCCTAGCATATATTTTGTATTCAAAAAAATATTTATTGGCTATAAGTAGTAACTTATCTAACTGATGATTTGGCCCTAATATTACCCATAGATAGAAGACTCATTCCCAGAATTTACTAATGCTGATTTTACAGTGGCAGAAACTATGCCTTGATTCTGATGAAAAATAAATTTATCAGTTTAATGAAGCTCTTTAAACTTTGTATACCCTAAAATGAGAATGGAAGGATTTAAATTAAGGAGTCTTTTTTTTTTCAACTGAGGTATTACTTTATGGTGAAATTTCTTCATTTAGCACAATAGATTTTAAAGAAAGGTCTTCATATTTATTAACACTCATCCCTTAAAATTCTTGGAGTTCCCCTTTTTGCTGAGGAGCCTGAAGAGTTTTTGTTTGTTTGTTTGTTTGTTTTTGAGGTGGGAGAGGCGGGGGAGTTCAAACAGGAGATGCCAAGAGTGAATGTCAACATTTTAGGAATCAGTGAACTGAAATGGACTGGAATAGGTGAAATTAACTCAGATGACCATTATATCTACTACTGTGGGTAAGAATCCCTTAGAAGAAATGGAATAGCCATCATAGTCAACAAAAGGGTCCAAAATGCAGTACTTGGATGCAATCTCAAAAACGACAGAATGATCTCGTTCGTTTCCAAGGCAAACCATTCAATATCATGGTAATCCAAGTCTATGCCCCAACCAGTAATGCTGAAGAAGCTGAAGGTGAATGGTTCTATGAAGACCTACAAGACCTGCTAGAACTAACACACAAAAAAGATGTCCCTTTGATTATAGGGGACTGGAATGCAAAAGTAGGAAGTCAAGAAACACCTGGAGTAACAGGCAAATTTGGCCTTGGAGTACAGAATGAAGCAGGGCAAATGCTAATAGAGTTCTGCCAAAAAAATGCACTGGTCATAGCAAACACCCTCTTCCAACAACACAAGAGAAGACTCTACACATGGACATCACCAGAGTGTCAACACCGAAATCAGATTGTTTATATTCTCTGCAACCAAAGATGGAGAAGCTCTATACAGTCAGCAAAAAAAAAAAAAAAAAAAAAAAAAAGACCGGGAGCTGACTGTGGCTCAGATCATGAACTCCTTATTGCCAAATTCAGACTTAAATTGAAGAAAGTAGGGAAAACCACTAGACCATTCACATATGACCTAAATCAAATCCCTAATGATTATACAGTGGAGGTGACAAATAGATTTAAGGGACTAGGTCTGATAGACAGAGTTCATTTGCCTGAAGAACTATGGACAGAGGTTCATGACATTGTACAGGAGACAGGGATCAAGATCATCCCCAAGAAAGAGAAATGCAAAAAAGCAAAATGGCTGTCTGAGGAGGCCTTACAAATAGCTGTGAAAAGAAGAGAGGTCAAAAGCATAGGAGAAAAGGAACAATATACCCATTTGAATGCAGAGTTCCAAAGAATAGCAAGGAGAGATAAGAAAGCCTTGCTCAGTGATCTTTGCAAAGAAATAGAGGAAAACAATAGAATGGGAAAGACTAGAGATCTCTTCAAGAAAATTAGAGATACTAAGGGAACATTTCATGCACAGATGGGCTCAATAAAGACAGAAATGGTATGGACCTAACAGAAGCAGGAAATATTAAGAAGAGGTGGCAAGAATACACAGAAGAACTGTACAAAAAAGATCTTCTTGACCCAGATAATCAAGATGGTGTGATTACTCACCTAGAGCCAAACATCCTGGATTGTGAAGTCAAGGGGGCCTTAGAAAGCATCACTACGAACAAAGCTAGTGGAGGTGATGGAATTCCAGCTGAGCTATTTCAAACTGTAAAAGATGATGCTGTGAAAGTGCTACACTCAATATCCCAGCAAATTTGGAAAACTCAGCAGTGGTCACAGGACTTGAAAAGGTCAGTTTTCATTCCAATCCCAAAGAAAGGCAATTCCAAAGAATGCTCAAATTACCACACAATTACACTCATCTCACACACTAGTAAAGAAATGCTCAAAATTCTCTAAGCCAGGCTTCAACAGTACATGAACCGTGAACTTTCAGATGTTCAAGCTGGTTTTAGAAAAGGCAGAGGAACCAGAGATCAAATTGCCATCATCCCCTGGATCATCGAAAAAGCAAGAGAATTCCAGAAAAACATCTATTTATGCTTTATTGACTATGCCAAAACTTTGACTGTGTGGATCACAATAAGCTGTGGAAAATTCTGAAGGAGATGAGAATACCAGATCACCTGACCTGCCTCTTGAGAAATCTGTATGCAGGCCAGGAAGCAACAGTTAGAACTGGACATGGAACAACAGACTGGTTCCAAATAGGAAAAGGAGTACATCAAGGCTGTATATTGTCACCCTGCTTATTTAACTTATATGCAGAGTACATCATGAGAAATGCTGAGCTGGAGGAAGCACGAGCCAGAATCAAGATTGCCGGGAGAAATATCAATAGCCTCAGATATGCTGATGACACCATTCTTGTGGCAGAAAGTGAAGAAGAACTAAAGAGCCTCTTGGTGAAAGGTAAAGAGGAGAGTGAAAAAGTTGGCTTAAAGCTCAACATTCAGAAAACAATGATCATGGCATCTGGTCCCATCATGAAGGCAAATAGATGGAGAAACAGTTGAAACAGTAGAAACTTTATTTTGGGGGGCTACAAAATCACTGCAGATGGTGATTTCATCCAGGAAATTAAAAGACGCTTGCTCCTTGGAAGAAAAGTTATGGCCAACCTAGACAGCATATTAAAAAGCAAAGGCATTACTTTGCCAACAAAGCTATGGTTTTTCCAGTAGTCATGTATGGATGTGAGAGTTGGACTATAAAGGAAGCTTAGCACTGAAGAATTGATGGTTTTGAACTGTGGTGTTGGAGAAGACTCTTGAGGGTCCCTTGGACTGCAAGGAAATCCAACCAGTCCATCCTCAAGGAGGTCAGACCTGAGTGTTCATTGGAAAGACTGATACTGAAGCTGAAACTCAATACTTTGGCCACCTGATGTGAAGAGCTGACTCATTTGAAAAGACCATGATGCTGGGAAAGATTGAAATCGAGAGGAGAATGGGATGACAGAGAATGAGATTGTTGGATGGCATCACTGAACTCCATGGGCATGAGTTTGGGTAAACTCTGGGAGTTGGTGATGGACAGAGAGGCTTGATGTCCATGGGGTCACAAAGAGTTGGACACGACTGCCTGAACTGAACTGAATATTCTTTTATGTGCACATATCACTTTTTGTTTATATTTATTCTGTGAGGCTAAACCTCTGGCCCCACCAAGTACCTCCTGTAAGGTTCATAATTAATATCATTTGTAAATGAAATTATAGTACTTATAGAGTGTACTTGAGATTGTTCAGAAAGTGGCCTCATAGAGTATTAGAAAGGATCTCGTATTTAAAAATTTATTTATTTTTAATTGGAGGATAATGGCTTTATAGTTTTCTGTTGGTTTCTGCTATACATCAACATCAATCAGTCATAGGTATACACATGTCCCCTCCCTCTTGAACCTTCTCCCACCTCCCACCCTTTTCCACCCCTCTTGGTTGTCACATAACATCAGGTTTGAGTTCCCTGCATCATACAGAAAATTCCCACTGACTGTCTAGAATGACTCCTATTTTTAAGCAAGGAAGAAAGAAGTAGTACCATATGAGCAGTTTGGCTCATGATGACGAAATATGGAAGCTCACCATTTCTGCAGTTACCCCACAATTCCTCCCTGTGTCACGTGGGAAAACATCCAGTGTGCATACGAACATGAGCAAGCCCAATCCTTTTTGGAAAAGGTTACACACATAGAAATTTTAGCTTTAAAGCTTGGTTATTTACTTCTCCATACACAAATACTGCCAAAAAATAGAACAAATGTTCAGAAACAGTTTAGAATTTTCAAGACCATTTGAGGTCTTTAAGTTGAAAGCAAAATGTTAGAAACTTAATCTGTTTGTGATTCCTCCTTTAAAATATGTAAAGGACTAGGAATTATTCTGGTCTTGCCTCTTCTCCCTTCTTCCCTCCCTCTCTCCCTACCCTTCTCCCTCCCTCCCTTCATTCCTTCTCTTTTTCTTTTGATGTTTATTCACTGATAAATTTATGCTAAACCTTATCCTTGTAATTTTAAAATGAGAAATTCTTTTATATTTTTTAAAATACATTTTGAGAAACATAATAGAGAACAAGCTGGTAAGAAATTTCACAATGAATGAAGTTCTTCCCCTGAGATGATAATGGCTTGTGTGGTTGAGATTGACACGTGATCTCCTGCAAGGGGGCCAAATAGCATAAGTTCTCATCACACCATGCATTATCCCCTCCCCTGCCTTGGCTAGTGGCACAGGGTTATTGGTTATATAAATCCTTACAACTGTTAAAAACATACACTTGAGTTTTGGAATAATGATTACTTCTGAGTATGAACTGCTTCCTAAATATACATTGGTACCTACTCCATTGTTAAATTCTGGATAAAATTGGTCACTTTTGAACATAACATTCTAAATTTTTTCCTAATCTTACTTCCTGTCAGATTTATGTGTTGGTTGTTATTTCAAATACGGCCAAGCCATATGTTATCTTGAAGGAGGCCAAGTCCTATTTGCAGCATTCACATTTACTCTCTTTACTGTTTACATTCTCTTAAAGTGACCATCACAGGCATTCTGATCCCTTGTGAGAGTCATTTGTCTTCTAACGAAACCCTGTTCCTAAAGGAAATGACAGACTTATTAGTGTGAAGATATTAATATCTGAGAGGGCTTATTATGTCATTCTTCCCAAGGGTATGTGCATTTTTGTAACAATCTATGCTATAAGCCTGAGGAGCAGAATACTAATGGTTAGGTCTTAAATGCCTACAGTGGACCAAGAAAATGAGGTTTTTTTTTGTTAGAGGTAGTCTCTTGAGTACTCCTAAACACATATCACACACATGATTGTCTTTGTAGAAGGCCAGCTAAGTCTTTGGGCACATTCTGTTCATTTACAGCCCATTTATGTGTGCAGTTGAAGTAAATATATTCATGAATGTGTCTTTACAGCTTCTTGTACAAGAGAAGTTTGTGTTTATTTTAATGTTTTGTACATTACATATCATATTTTATATTTACCAGAAATATTTGCTACATTTTACAATGATACATATATCTCAGTGATAGCACTTTGTTCATGATAATTATCAACATTATTGATTATGTACTTTATTGATATGATTTAGCTTTGAAAAACCGGACATTTTCCAAAAATCAAATCCATCAATAAAGGTCGAAATTTACTACCACAGTCAGCATTGAAAATATCACACTGCAGAATCTGAAAGACATTCCAAAAAAGACACTCTATCATGTTGTACTCAATGATATTTTCTTTTTCACTAGCATATGATATCTTATGTGACTATTTTGAAGATAATCTGACTTACTAGAATGTATAGATTGTAGTGTGTTAGATTTTATAAAATGAGCACGATTATCTCAGGTTGAGCTCTTTATTAAATATTATCTTTTCAGTGGTTCCCAAGCCTAGATGAATACCAAAACCACTGGAAAGCATTTTATACCTGGACTCTGCTCAGTTCCCGACCCAGCATCCCCAGGTCTCTAGCTCAGAATGCATAACTGTAATTGGCTCCCCAAAGTGATTCCTCTGTAGCCAGGTCACCTTTTGATGGACCACTTGGAATCATTGATTTCGGTGGCTCTAGTTCATAAAACTTGGAGCAACCTCAGAGTTTCTCATCCTCCCTCTATTAAGAAAAAGATCCTACTGACTTTATATTTTTGATATGTCACTGTCCAGCTCTTACATTTATTAACATACATGTATTATCATTTCTCTCAAATAAAGGAATTAGATTCCATTCTACCTTAATTTTAGCATTTATTAAATATCTATTAAATTAACAATGAAGAAAATGAATGAAAGAAATTATGACAGACCTTGCCACATGCCTTTGGATATCAGTTTTATTATATTCCATATTTCCCTGGGTTACTAATCTAACAACCCTACCAAAGAAAACAATGAAGTTAATGTGACATATTCTGGTTTTATTAAATCCATACAGGTTCTTAGTGATTCCCAAGTGTCTCTTCATGACGTTCATTGCCATACTGATCTACTGTGTATTAGTCAATCAGTTGTGTCCGACTGTTTGCATGACTATAGACTGTAGCCCGCCAGGCTCCTCTGCCAATGGAATTCTTCAAGCAAGAAAACTGGAGTGGGTTGCCATTCCCTTCTCCAGGGCATCTTCCCAACCCAGGTATCAAACCCAAGACTCCACATTGCAGGCAGATTCTTTACTGTCTGAGTCACCAGAGAAATCCATATTGGTTCTTTAGTTCAGTCACTAAGTCGTGTCCAACTCTTTGCGACCCCGTGAATCGCAGCATGCCAGGCCTCCCTGTCCATCACCAACTCCCAGAGTCTACTCAAACTCATGTCCATCGAGTCAGTGATGCCATCCAGCCATCTTACCCTCTGTCGTCCCCTTCTCCTCCTGCCCCCAACCCCTCCCAGCATCAGGGTCTTTTCCAATGAGTCAACTCTTCGCATGAGGTGGCCAAAGTACTGGAGCTTCAGCTTAAGCATCAGTCCTTCCAATGAATCCCCAGGACTGATCTCTAGAACGGACCAGTTGGATCTCCTTGCAGTCCAAATATTGGTTCTTAGGGATTCCGAAGTGTCTCTTCATGATGTTCATTGCCATGCTGATCTATTAGAGAGTAATTTCTGGAGTATTAAGCATATTTAATTCAAGTATTTGGAAATGGCATTGCTTTTAGAATTTAGAATAGCACAGGTCATTTTCCAGAATTATAGGAACTCTTCTTTTGTATACCGTTTTAAAGATCTCAGGTCATAGAGAAGTTTTCTTACTCATGGATTCTTTCAATACCTATAAAGGAATTTTCCATGAGGCCAGCATACTAGAATTCACTTAGAGCATCCCTGTATGAGCCCTACATTCATGTAATGGTGTATAGATTTTACCTTAGCAGTTTTCACTTTCATTTAGATGCTCTTCTTCCTTGAGAGAGAAGACAAAAAATGTATGAAGAGTTGAAGGGTTTTTTATTTCCCTTTCACTTTTTCATCCAATAACAACACCATTGCACAAAAGTAGTAAACGTAAGCTTATATACTCCTAAAATAAACTCTCTTGCCTGTAATAGTTGTTGTTCACTTAATTTGAATTTTAGATTTTTTAAATGGTGTTCAGTCCAGTTCAGTCACTCAGTCATGTCTGACTCTTTGTGACCCCATGGACTGCAGCACACCAGGCTTCCCTGTCCATCACCAGCTCCCGGAGCTTATTCAAACTCATGTCCATCGAGTTGATGATGACATCCAACCATCTCTTCCTCTGTCATCCCCTTCTCCTCCCATCTTCAATCTTTCCCAGCATCAGGGTCTTTTCAAATGAGTCAGTTCTTCACATCAGGTGGTCAAAGCATTGGAGTTTCAGCTTCAGTATCAGTCCTTCCAATGAGTAATCAAGACTGATTTCCTTTAGGATGGACTGGTTGGATCTCCTTGCAGTCTAAGGGACTCTCAAGAGTCTTCTCCAACACCACAGTTCAAACACATCAATTCTTCGGTGCTCAGCTTTCTTTATAGACCAAGTCTTATATCCATACGTGACTACTGGAAAAACCATAGCTTTGTCTAGATGGACCTTGGTTGGCAAAGTAATGTCTCTCCTTTTTACTATGCTGTCTAGATTGCTCATAGCTTTTCTTCCAAGGAGCAAGCATCTTTTAATTTCATGGCTACAGTCACCAAACGCAGTGATTTTGGAGCCTCAAAAATTAAAGTCTCTCACTGTTTCCATTGTTTCCCCATCTATTTGCCATGAAGTGATGGGACTGGATGCCATGATCTTAGTTTTCTGAATGTTGAGTTTTAAGCCAACATTTTCACTCTCCTCTTTACCTTTCACCAAGAGGCTCTTTAGTTTTTCTTCAATTTCTGCCAGAAGGATGGTGCCATCTGCATATCTGAGGTCATTGATATTTCTCCTGGCAATCTTCATTCCAGCTTGTGCTTCTTCCAGCCCTGTGTTTCTCATGATGTACTCTGCATGTAAATTAAATAAGCAGGGTGACAATATACAGCCTTGACGTACTCCTTTTCCTATTTGGAACCAGTCTGTTGTTCCATGTCCAGTTCTAACTGTTGCTTTCTGACCTGCATACAGATTTCTCAGGAGGCAGGTGAGGTGGCCTGGTATTCCCATCTCTCTGAGAGTTTTCCACAGTTTGTCGTGATCCACACAGTCAAAGGCTTTGGCATAGTCAATAAAGCAGAAATAGACGTTTTTCTGGAACTCTCTTGCTTTTTTGATGATCCCAACGAATGTTGGCAATTTGATCTCTGGTTCCTCTGCCTTTTCTAAATCCAGTTTGAACATCTGGAAGTTCTTGGTTCACATACTGTTGAAGCCTGGCTTGGAGAATTTTGAGCATTACTTTGGTAGCATGTGAGATGAGTGTAATTGTGCAGTAGTTTGAACATTCTTTGGCATTGCCTTTCTTAGGAATTGGAATGAAAACTGACCTTTTCCCATCCTGTGGCCACTGCTACAGGTGTTAAGTGATATTATTTGTCCTTAATAATAGTTAATACTTACTTAGTACTCACTGCATATCAGGCATCTCTGTAATTAACATTTTATACAGCAATGTTAACTTACTGATTAATCTTCACTAAAACTCTGTGAGGGAGGCACTAATTTTATAATCACTTTACAAAGAAGGAAGTCAGAGCACAGAGAAGTTAAATAATCTGCCCAGGGTCCTACAACTCAAAGAGACCTGAATTGAAATTTGAGTTTAAGCAGTCTGGCCCCAAACATTAACCACTGTGGCAGTCTGTGTCTTTACTTAGCTCTCTTCTGTTATGTACCGTTTGTCCATATACTTCATCCCTGACTTAATACTGTATTAATTCATATCCACATTGATTCTCTTTATTACCTACCCCTTCTATCACTAAAAATTTATGAATACACCAATGACAGTTTTTTCCCTATGTTTTCCCAAGCCTCTTGGAACTAGACTATATAAAAGACACACACACTCACACATGTCCACACACAGATACATGAACACACACATCATAAGTTGAAAAGAGACTGATTAACATATTTGACTATTATGATCAGTTTCCATATTTTCTTTAGTCTAATTAGAATACTGTTATCTAACAAGGAATAAAAACTAAAATCCCGCCATGCTGTTCGCACTTTTCAACTATTTATATAATATTCTATTTTGTCAAATAGTTTAGCAGCTGTTTATGCTTTGTTGAAAAGTCACTGTTATTCTCCCTCAACAGAGGAAAAAGATGTTAAGTGATTGAATTGTGGTCCTCAAGAATTTAACAAAAATGATATTACAATTGAATGTGTCTGCTCTGACCATCAGACCTAGTATCAGAATAGTTATATACTATATGCATATATTAGTTGTATACATTATTGTTATACTCATGTTAGTTATATACATGAATCATTTCAAAATGTGATTTTTATCATACAGATGTTTGCAGTGAAAATGCTTCTTCCGATGGACTTTCTGGAGAGTACATCTCTCCACTTTTGAAAGCAGATGATTCCTTATGTCTAGGGTATTTGTCTACCCAAAAGTATGCTGATTGGATCTTATTCAGAGCATTTGACAGTGATCTGGGGACATAGCCCTTTACACAGACCTCAGGACACTCCAAAGTTTCATTTTGTCCCCCTTTTTTGAATCTTTTCAATTCAGCATTGATGATCATTTTAATTTAGGCAGGAAGTTAGTATATGAGTCATATAGTAGCACTGCATAACCTGTACTCTTGTATGTATGGTTTTGTTTCTCAAATGGGAATATTAACAAGATGAAGGAGGACAAGGGATATGGTATAATAAAAAAGTTATCTTTTACATTTTAAAGCATCCTTATGAAGTAGTTATTGTTACTGTTCTCTTTTGGGTGGAAAAAATAAAAACTTAGAGGGTAAGAAATTCTTTAAGTTCACACATCTATTAAGTGGCAAAGCTAAAATTCAAATCTAGACTTGTCTAATACCATTGCTCTCTCTTCTTAGGGAAGTTGCTACTGAGACTTGCCTGTGTATGTGTGTACACACCTGTGTGTAAAATGCTTACAAACTGTCCACTTGGCAAATATTTCTTGAGGACCTGCAACACTGAACTGCCTGTGCTGGTCACCTCTAGGTCTTGAGATGATTAAGGCCCAATCAAAGTGATAATATTCCATGGTAGCTGTCTGTGGAGAGGTTGGTAGGGTGACCAGCACTGTGCAAATGTCTTGGTTGCATTGTCTCATTTAATGTTTAAACATAATCCTAAAAGGTTGGTAATGTCCCCAATTGATAGATTATGAAACTGAGGCTTAGACAGTTAAGATATCACTTAGCAAGTAAACAGAAAAGCCAAGACTTGAACCTAGGTTGTCTGATTCCAAAGCCTGTGTGTCTAACCACATCATTTTGAAGAAAAATTAAGAGAAAATTTTCATAATTTCAAATGTGTACAGAGCAGACATGGTGTGATCACGATGCAATGTGATCACGATGGTGTGATCACCAACCTAGAGCCAGACATCCTGGAGTGCAAAGTCAAGCAGGACTGAGGAAGCATCACTACAAACAAAGCTAGTGGTGGTGATGTAATTCCAGCTGAGCTATTTCAAATCCTAAAAGGTGATGCTGTGAAAGTGCTGCACTCAATATGACAGCCAATCTGGAAAACTCAGCAGTGGTCACAGGACTTGAAAGGGTCCATTTTCATTCCAATCCCAAAGAAAGGCAATGCCAAAGAATGCTCAAACTACTGCACGATTGTACCCATCTCACACGCTAGCAAAGTAATGCTCAAAATTCTCCAAGCCAGGCTTCAACAGTATGTGAACCAAGAACTTCCAGATGTTCAAACTGGATTTAGAAAGGCAGAGGAACCAGAGTTCAAATTGCCAACATTCATTGGATCATCGAAAAAGCAAGAGAGTTCCTGAAAAATATCTATTTCTGCTTTATTGACTATGCCTAAACCCTTGAGTGTGTGGATCACAGCAAACTGTGGAAAACTCTTAAAGAGAGGGGAATACCAGATCAGCTCACCTGCCTCTTGAAAGATCTGTATGCAGGTCAAGAAACAACAGTTAGAACTGGACATGGAACAACAGACTGGTTCCAAATAGGAAAAGGAGTACATCAAGGCTATATATTGTTACCCTACTTATTTAACTTACATGCAGACTACATCATGAGAAATGCTGGGCTGGATGAAGCACAAACTGGAATCAAGCTTGCTGGGAGAAATATCAATAACCTCAGATATGCAGATGGCACCACCCTTCTGGCAGAAAGTGAAGAAGAACTAAAGAGCCTCTTGGTGAAAGGTAAAGAGGAGAGTGAAAATGTTGGCTTAAAACTCAACATTCAGAGAACTAAGATCATGGCATCCAGCCCCATCACTTCATGGCAAATAGATGGAGAAATAGTGGCAGACTTTATTTTTTGGTGCTCCAAAATCACTGCATTTGGTGATTGCAGCCAAGAAATTAAAAGACACTTGCTCCTTGGAAGAAAAGCTATGAGTAACCTAGACAACGTATTAAAAAGCAGAGACATTACTTTGCCAACAAAGGTCCGTCTAGACAAAGCTGTGGTTTTTCCAGTAGTCATGTATGGATATGAGAGTTGGTCTATAAAGAAAGCTGAGCAGCGAAGAATTGATGCGTTTGAACTGTGGTGTTGGAGAAGACTCTTGAGAGTCCCTTAGACTGCAAGAAGATCCAACCAGTCCATCCTAAAGGAAATCAGTCCTGATTACTCTTTGAAAGGACTGATGTTGAAGCTGAAACTCTAATACTTTGGTTACCTGATGTGAAGAACTGATTCATTTGAAAAGACCCTGATCCTGGGAAAGATTGAAGGCAGGAGGAGAAGTGGACAACAGAGAAAAAGATTATTGGATGTCATCATCAACTCAATGGACATGAGTTTGAGTAAGCTCCGGGAGTTGGTGATGGACAGGGAGGCCTTGCGTGCTGCAGTCCATGGAGTTGCAAAGAGCTGGACATGACTGATCAGCTGAACGGAGCTGAACTGAACCAAACAGAGCAGAGAAAAATAAGTTCTACATCATTTGCGATGTCTTTCTTTTCATCCTTTCATCATCCCTGCCGTAATGTTGTGACAAAAATATCAAAGAATACATATAAATATCCAATATTTGTAGAATGTTTTTAACATACTCACTTTGACAATACATGTCATTTAAATAACTAAAACTTTGAATTTCTGATAAGAAAGCACAGTGAGACTAAATTGTGTGCTAAGTAAAACCATAATTTTTGTATTAGGAACTCAGGAGGCTGCTGGGTAAGAAAAATTATGCCTACCTGCTAACTTTGTGAGTTTTCTCGTGCTCTGTTAACTTGACAGCATCAAACCAGAGGACTCAGACTGCACTGTAGAGTCAGAGAGTTTGCAGGCTGACTTTGCTACAAATGCTTATTTCTAATCTATATTATCATCTCACTGGGAAAAAATGAACCATTGTATAAAATATGTATACCTGGGTTACTTACCTTTTGAGTGTTATTTTATCAGTAATTCAGTTTGTTACCTATAGAAAAATTGTTCACTCAAATGATAAGTTCTCCCAAGAGATTTTCTCCCTGAGACCCACAGACAGCCTCGTTTCATTTACTAGGCATGTATTTGTGGCTCTCAAACCATTTCCCTGGTTAGCAGGGGTTCGCTCAGCTCCAGAATGGTACCTCCTACATTTTATTGCATATGCCCTTGTATGCTTCAGGCATCTCAAACTGAACACATTGTTTTCTCTGATTCCCCCAAAGCCATCTCTCATCCATGGTGCTATCTTCTCTCAGCTGAGTTACTGAAACAACATCACAACTGTCCCTCAACTAATCTCTTCCCTCTTGAATCCATTTGTTACACAACAACTAATGTGAACTTCCCAAAATCACATGGGATCTTCCTGATGGGATCAAGCTGTGCATTCATGCAGAACTATTAAATGTCTTCCATGGCGATCAAGTCCAGTAGCTTTAACTTCAGTCAGTTCAGTTCATTTTTTCAGTCGTGTTGGACTCTTTGCAACCCCATGCACTGCAGCATGCCAGGCTTCCCTATCCATCACCAACTCCCGGAACTTGGTCAGACTCATGTTCATTGAATTGGTGATGCCATCCAACCATCTTATCCTCTGTCGTCCCCTTCTCCTCTTGCCTTGCAAGATATGATCCTGGCTGAACTCTCCACAGTCTGTCTAAGTCATTCTCCTTTTTCCCTGCTGCCCTCCAGCCAGTTGGCAAGTCTCTCGGTTTTTCTGGATGAGAGTTAAACTCATACCCATGTGTTCTCATGAGCTGGCTCATTGCTCTGGCTTACATCTTCCCTGACAACCATTCATTGAAGCTCTGCTCACTGTGGACCAGATGAATTTCTCACACCACTACTCACCATACCACAGTAGTGATAGTTTAATATCTCTTTTCCTTGAGAGGGTGAAATACTGTGAAGGCAGGTCACATGTATGAATGAACCGTATGGGAAGTCAGTATGTTAATAACTGTTTGTGTACTTTGTGTTAAATATGCATATGTGTTTGTTTATAGCTTGCTTATAAATAATGCACTGAGGATATAAAACATGGATAAAGATGTATCAGTCTCAAAAATATTTATGGTTATTATTATTATGTTTATTACTAAATGTTAGAAGAAAGAATGCATTAGTTCAATAAATATTTAGTAAACACCTTTTCTTTGCCTTGAAAATGTGCTAAATATAAGAGATATAAGACAGAGTCTGTGTCTTCCAATTTTTAGATAGTCTACTTGGGAATGTAGGACTCAGACACAAAGAACTATGGTAATTTAGGCCAATTTAGTGTAGGGATCAGAGAAGGCAATGGTACCCCACTCCAGTACTCTTGCCTGGAAAATCCCATGGACGGAGGAGCCTGGTGGGCTGTGGTCCATGGGGTCACTAAGAGTTGGACATGACTGAGCGACTTCACTTTCACTTTTCACTTTCATGCATTGGAGAAGGAAATGGCAACCCACTCCAGTGTTCTTGCCTGGAGAATCCCAGGGACGGGGGAGCCTGGTGGGCTGCCGTCTATGGGGTCGCGCAGAGTCGAACACAACTGAAGCGACTTAGCAGTGTAGGGATGCTAGGTTTCTGAATCTGTTCTTACTGATGAATTACTTAGCTTGGAATTACTTTGAAAGTAATTTCAACTTGTTTTTTCCTCTCCATTTGCTCCCCCCCCCCCCCCACACACACACACACACTTTTCGGAGCAGAAGTGTAAGATTTATTTAATTCCCTTTGTTTGGCATCATGACAACATAAAGTCATCAATGTAATCACCATAAGAAGACTTTGTTTTATTTTTTATCACCCAGAACATTTTTATTGTCAGAATGGTTACTAATCATTCATTTTTATTTACTCTAGCTGGAGAAGTTTTGCAAAAAATCTTGTTACTATTTAGAAAAAAACACTTTAAATGATGGGTTCTCTCCTAGCTTGTTAACCAGTGAACACACCACAGACTCAAACTCATGACTTCATTAGATTAAGCCTGAGTTTTATAAGATCTGTTTCTCTCCTTGTCAACTGGGGCTTCCTGGCCCCAGGGTCCCTTTGCATCCTCAGCATCAGAATGTCAGAGCAAGGGTGTATAATCCTCATGTTTAATTGGAATAACCCTTTCGAGTGACTGAGATAGAAAACGAAGGTACAGATGATTTGTGTCTATTTCAAACTCTTGGGCTCTTACTTTTTTTTTTTCTCTTTTGTTTTGCTTTATGGTTTTGTTAAGCTGAATTGAAATATTTTAGTGGTATATTTAAGAACACAAGGAAGAAAAGAGAGATGGGGTAATGGTAAACATAACATAGACTAAAAAATGCCATGATGATGGAAATGATGATTCTTTGGGAGCTGATGAGAGTAGGTAAAATCTTCTGATGAGAATAGAGTCCAGGAGGGTTGGGATTAATTCACATGAGTGTCCAGATGTAGCCTTCCACAAAGCCAAGGATAGTAATGTCTTCTCTCCTCTGTTGGGATGTTTTTCTCATGATCTCATTCTGGATGCCAAGATGTTTGATATACATCTGTTGGTTATATGGTCATCATGTTGACCAGCAGTATGTCAGTTGTAGTCCCTCATACTCTTGAAGCTCATTAAGACCTCAAATTCATATTGACTGAGGTATCCATATTATAAAGTCAAATTAGTTTTATGAATTTTTGCACTAGGTACTAGTGTGAGTAATTCAAATAGGCCCATGAGGTGCTTCTGCTAGAGGTAGTAGTTTTTCACAAAAGCCACAGCAACAACAACAAAAAAAACTTGAAAAATTATGTTACTGATCATTTGGAGATAGAATTAATACATATAAATCTATTCATAGTTTAGGACCCATATTCACATATATAAAATATAGTCAGAGTCTAAAATCTTAGATGCTAAATGGGTGATAAACTGGAAATTCCATTTGAATAAAGGGTGGTTGCCCTTCCTCTCTTGGGATTGTACAGACAGGTTATCTGGGAGAAAAAAATTTGGTGCTCAAAACCTTTATGAGAGTCAACTAGCTACTCAGGGGGAAAGGGTGTTTCAGTTTGGTGAGGGTGGAGAGAGATTTGAAGCTGAAGTCAATAGGGAAAGATTTTTACCAGTTTTGTCTAACATAATCAAGGGAAGTGACTCAGATTAGTAAAGGAAGTAATCATGTGATGCATTCATGAAACAGAACCCCTAACCTGTAATAGTTCAGAGAAGTTTAGGGGAAACTTCACTTCTGTTCCTTTTGCCATAAAAATCACATCTCAGCCTTGCCCTAAATAGTATTCAGGAATAAACACAGAGCTGCTTGGATCTGGGACAGCCTGTGTCTAATGATCACAGTTGAAGGTGCTAGAAATGCTTGGCAGGCGTATCACTACCATCTTTTTCAGGCTGAATCTTACAAAAGTCAATGAGGCCTTGTATTTCAATAAGTCCTTGTACTTCAAAAGAAGAGAGAAAATGCGAACTCTAAATGGTCAATTCAAGATTACCTTGGTTTGTAAACTATGATAACCATCCTGTATTGAATTATGGGTAGCGTGCAAGAAGAAAAAGAATTAGATATTAATGGACACTTGCTATTTACTAGGCACTTTGCTCCCGTTTTTGCAAAAACAAAACAAAACAAACAAACAAACAAAAAAAAAACGGCCTTTATTCTGTAATGTCAGTTTTATTAATTTTTCCCACTTTAGAGATGAGAATACTCTGTATAGTCGAGAAACCCTGCTAGAGCTCGGCTAATCAATCATGATGCAAAGCTTGATCTGATGGCTTAGCAGTCCATGTGCTGTCTACCCCTCATACTGTCTTTCTGAAGAATATTTCTATCTACCCTGTTCTTCCTTAGGAAGCAGACATGCCTAGCACCTCCAAAGTCTGTGAATTAACGTGTTAAAGATGTTTAGATTCTTCATGGTAATATCCGAGGCCAAGCCAAGTCAGCCTGACATAAAGTTATATAGGTGTTTTTTGTTACTGTCTCTTAGTGGATTTTAGCTCTGGACTTGCACCAAAACCTTAATATATTACTGCGGTCCATGCAGCCGTAAGGGTCTTTATGTGACAACTGCAGAGGTGAGCTTGAACTGTGGCCTATTTTTTTTTTTGCAGCATGGAAATTTCTCAAAGCAAATGTCAGGGTTTTGGATACTCATGAATCAAAACACAGACAGAAATAAAGTTTTCAGTCCTTTTTAGAACCAAAACTAAAGGCCAGAATGTAATCCCCTTATCATTCTTCAACATCTGAAAGAGATTCTTGTTAAATTCACCATTAATTTATTTGTAAAGTATTCAGGTGTTGTTTGAGAAACATTTCAGTTATTTTCATTATATATATTCAGATGATATAAAGCAGATATGTCACACACTTCCCATTTATTTCTGTGTGAAAATTACGAGTTTGACATTCAGGGGGGAAAATGTGCTATGAAACTCCTTAAATTTTTTGAGTAAGCTAAAATTATTTTCTTGCACTTTATATGGTACACCCTGCATTAACAGTCAGTTCCAGGGTTGGTACTGGAAGTTTGGGGTTCCTGTTTATTGCCTCCTCCTCTTTTTAGATTCTGTCTAGCAGAGATGAATAGGAAGGTTGAAGGTTCAGCTTTATTTAGGATGGGTATTGACATCTCCTGATAGGCAGGTGTTTTGAGTAGAGCTGGAATTGAAAGGCACAGCTGGTGGAGAAATCGGGCTTCCCCTAAGCGCTCAGGGCTGTCCCTTTCCAGGCTTGTCGAGAAAACTGGGGTTCCTCCCTTACCTGAGCCAGCAGAGGGTCGGCCTCAGCTCTGTCTGCCTCACACATTCAGACCAGAGGCAGCAAGGCGACTCTCCTGGCCACCCTCAGGAAAGTGGGCCCCAGACCTTACCACTGGTGTTGGAGAGGCACCCGGTTGGGTCCTGGTGCCTTTTCCTGCCGATCCGTGATGGTCCCACAAGGGCAGTGACCGGCAGCCCTTCCTCACCTGGGGAGTGAGCTCAGCTACCCATCATGTGAGTGAAGACTCCCATAGAGGCCAGTCTCTTACCAATCGGTTTACTGCAGCCCTTTCCTTTTGATGAAAAATATGATGGAAAGAGGAATATTAAGTTGAAAGAGGATCTCCTCCTTCCAATCCCACTCCCACCCTCAAACACACACACTGGAAAAGACTTTGCTTCTTATCAAGAGATTCCTGCGTTTATAGGCAGAGTAGGGATCTGGAGAGCCAGAGGGTCCCCCATGCAGGATGCAGGGGAATTTTAAGCCAGCTGTGCAGTTAAAGATAGTGAGATTGGCAAAATTGTTTAAATTACCTACAGACACTTACTAGTCTCTTTTATTTTTCTGTTTAGCTGTCTGTCTCCCTGCCCTGCTCTTTCTCTTTTCTCCATTTCCCTTATCACTAAACAATAACAAAATAATTTTTCTAGGGCTTAATTCAGCAATTATAGTCAAGGTTACAAAAACATGTTTTGGCAAAGAGAAACATCTTCTCAGATTCATATATAAAGAAATTTTCTCCTGTGCCAAGCAACAAAAGAAGCTCCAAAATTTCTTTAATTCTATAGATCTGATTATAACCAATATAGTTTTCTCACTCATGCTAATTTTATTTTTATTAGACCAATAAACAGGCTAATGCATTCCGATTTTCTTTTTTCTTTTATTTAAGTGCAAAGGTTTCTGAAATTTGGATTTTGAGTATCCTATTAGACCCATAGATGAGCTTCACATCTTTGCTGTTTCAATTCAAATCATGTAGCATATTTTTAATTCTATGTGAATCCTGCATAAAAACTTTGGAATACATTATGCCATTTCTAATTTTAAATAAACTTGATTTAAGCATGTATGCAGATTGGTTCATTTGCTACTTAGAATACCACCCCTGCCGCTTTGCAGGGACTAGATGAGCCTGGGAACAATATTTATGAAACCATAGTTTAGAATATTGATCAACCTTTCTTCTGTCCAGTTGAAGATGAAGTGATATGTCTGCAAGTGCCTATCGACCTATCTATCTACCTATGGAGGCACTGTTATTCTCTAGAATTTATGGACCTCCATTAGGTAGCACATTGCATAGCATCTGGGAGAAATTCAACGAAAAATTGCCTGAATAAATGCTCCTTTATTCAGTGTGTGGCCACAATCAAGCCCCCATGAGAAACGTTCAGTTGTCCTTTGCATTTTACATCTTTAGATGTAATGATGTTGCAGTGATTGAGTGCATAATTATCCTATGAATGAAAGACTAGTTGGAAAATATAAAGCAAAAGTAAAAAACAGAGCATTGAGAGACTTTGAAAAAAGAATATATGTGTGTATATATATGTATATATATATATATATATATATATATAATTTTTTTTCGACTGTCATGTCCGCCAATGTCCTGCTCTGTGACAGAGGAACTCGTGACTGCCAGCATGTCTGGGTGAACAAGCTTGAAAAAATCCTACCCATAATATCATCTTACAGTAATTTGCACAGTCGTTAGATTTGCAGAGCAGTGGAAGGAGTATGTGCACTTGCATATGATGCTTCAAAAATGCCCAGAGCACTTTGTGAAGAAGGAATTTGGTTTTATAAACCCAGCTTAGGCCTCCGGGTGCTACAAGAAAGCAAAAGTGTTATCTTTAGTGAGTTACTGAAACATCATTATAAATGAGAACTGAAAAATGGATTAACTTATAAATAGTCAATGTACTGATTACAATGAGAAACCAAGTTTAAAATCTACTAAGTCACTCAACGGGTGAAAATGACTCCTGAATGTGTAGACGTCTCTCTGCCAAAGGTATTCAAGGTAGGAATGTAAGCACCGTTTATGAAAAAAATCAGGTGTCGGTACATGAAAATTGCCTAAAACTATACACTTTCGCCTTTGCATCTAAAGTATTGTACTATGTAAGTTTCCATTAAATGTATGACTTAGCTACAAGACCATTTACTTACAAATGCCATAAAATGCCTTACTGATAAAGTAGTGGGACCTTTTATTTTGTATGGAAACCCACGTTTTAAGTGTCATTACTTGAAAAAAAAAATCTCTCATTTTAGATTTCTCTCTGAGACATATTGTAATGTTTGTCTGTAAATGGTCTTGGACTAAAATTACGGATGTAATGGATCCACAACACCCATGGTCATCTTCACAGTTCACCGGGTCTGTCTGATTCTCTTACTGTCCTGGAGGAGGCCAAGATACGGTGGCCTTGCCCCTGTGTATTTCTGTCCGTACCTGGAATATAATAGATGCTGAAGATTTGTTGATGAGATGACTGAATCCCTTTTCCTAATACTTTTACCTTCAGTTCATTCAGTGAGTTATTAAGTTAACTATTAAAAATCTGTTAGATGCCCATCATATATCTTGGGATTTAAGGACTGATATGTTTCTTATCCTCAGAGATATAACAGTCTAGCCTGAAAAAGAGGACAAATAAGAGAAGAAAGGCAATATTATGATCTACATATAAAAGAAGATGCATGTGATACACAAAGAAAAGTTGGCCAGTTTCTCTTGAGGCTGGGATAAAAGTTTACTTAAAGGACTATGTTTTAACCCTTTTTTAATAAGATGAAACTTTATAATTGAAAAATAGTTATTGATAATTCAAAAATGTACAAACCAGAATATTTCCCTGTATCTATTCTAGCTTCTCTGTTCTTCCCATTAGGAAATTCTTTATGTCATACCCAAATTCTTCATTATGCAATTTTAAAGTGAAGTTCCTTAGTTTCTCCAGGGAGGATAGAAAATAACGGATTGGTATCCCTTTTTTTAGCAATCTGAATTTTTGGCAGTCTGAATTGCTGGATCAAAACCAAAATGATTAAATACAACTGAAATAAACATAAAATCCTATATTTAAATTTAAAATGTTATCATACATATAAAAGATAAGCATAGTTTTACATGGGAAAAAAATGTCTAGTATTTTAGTTGGCTACAAATTTAAATATAAGTCCATTGCAGGATGTAGCTGCTCAAACCTAACTCACCTTCTTGCTCACAGTTGGTATTCATGGAAACTGTCTTCGGCCAGAATTATGCTCACCATTCTGGGTACTGGGCAGAACATCTGAAAAATAATCAGTTTGTTTTTGTGAGTCACGTTGAAAACTATGGAAAACGTGAAAGGCGCTTCAGAGGGCCATCCACATGTGCATCTCTAGAGGAGCCCTGGCCTCCATCCTGGTCTTCAGCTCCAACCACCTGCTAAGTGGCTCTTTCACCTAGTTAGTAACAATTCTGAGTTGTCATAATAGATCAGTTCCTCAATGCAAATGACCCACAGTCAGTCCTCTAACATTGAATTGCTGTTCTTCCCTTCTACAAGCCTTCTCTCTGCAACTCATTCTTCTCTTCCCAGCATCCCTTCTCTACGTCCACCTACATGGAAAACTTTGGGTTTCTCTCTTTTTTTTTAAAGTTGTGGCATACGGACTCCTAGTTGCCACATGTGGGATCTAGTTCGCTGACCAGGGATTGAATCTAGGGCTCCCCACATTGACAGGATGGAGTCTTAGCCACTGGACCACCAGGAAAGGCCCTGGGTTTCTTTTTTTTAACTTCTGCCATTTCTTTGCCTCCGCTTCTCTGACATCTGGTACCGGAGGTCTGGCTAATGACCTTCATTGCCCTTCCTTTAGCTTTAATCCTCCTATTCTTTTGTTTCTTGTATTCAGTTCACAGCTAAGGTGAAAGAATATGGTCATACTGTCGTAAAAATGCTAAAACAAGTTCTTAAGCTTACTACTGAAAAAGGATTTTGTTTTTTCATTTTAAAATAAAGATGATGGCAAAATTCACCCTACATGAGGTCTTTATTTTTTAAAAATTATAAGAAGCAAGAAGATGACTCAATTAATATTCTGAACTAGAATTCTATTACCACTTAAGTTAATGTATTGAACATCAACTGGAAGTTGAGAATAATTTGACTCCCTGCCAAACATATTATTAGAATCATGTGTCTGAGAATGTAGCAAAGTAACATGGTTTGAAGCATATCTAAGTAGAACTGCTAACAAACTTTATGTCCTGAAAAATAAGATATAACATAAAATAAAACATAAAAATGAAAAATAACATAAAAATGTGTCCTGTCTATTTTTGTAAGGAGGATGGGTGCCATTTCTACCCCCTGGTTCTCCTAGGGTAGAAAAATGCAGTGAGTGAAATGGGAGACAGCTTGGGACTGGGAAGTCAGAGTTCAAAGGTCTTAATTGGCAAGCCCCAAATCCCTGCTCCAGAGTTCTCAGCCAGCAGAACAAATGGTCCCAAGATTGCAGAGTGCCAGTCTTTTATTTTCTCTCCTGCAAAGAAGCTGGCTTTCTGTGAGTGGACCTTATTCACTTGAATTAGGACTTCTCACCATGTTTTCATTAAAAATAGATGAAGTCCCTGATATATGACACCAATGCATTCCTTAGTAGCCTAGATGTTATAATGATAGAGCTGTATTGAAAAATGAATTTGAGTCTTAGAAAGCTGCATTGTTTTGCCTTTTCCCCCTTGACATACAGCTGATCTAGAAACTTATGTCCTTATAATTATTTGAGCATGAAGTGATCTGCCATGATTGACCTTAAAACTAAAATTTTATTCTGCATCTGTAGTAGTCACACCACATTTTTTCCTCTACAGAAATTGTCAGCTGTTTTGTTTTTGCTTTTTGTTTGTGTGTTTGTTTTTTAATCTTCATTCTCGCTCCTGAAGGACCTGATTTCTCCTTTAGTTTCCAAAATTTGCTTAGGTGTCAGACCAACATAAAAATTAGATTTGCTGATTTATTTCTTACTTTAGAATGTTCCTTTAAAAAAAAAAAAAGCTCAAATATTTCATTTGGCTGAGATCAATTCTGTGATCTGTTTACTAGGCTTTTATGATTCAATATTGAGTCCATACCATCTAGAAAAACTATATTAACTTATATTTAAAATTATAATAACTATATTAATTTCAGCAGCTGCCCCCAAACTTTTCCCTTCTCCATTTCCAAGAACAAATGGCTAGGGTTTTTTTTAATTTTCTCTTATTTTTACTGATTTCCCTAAAAGTATGTATTTATGAGCCAACTCATAAACAGAAGAGCAATTTCAAATTGTTTGCTTATTTGTAAACTTGGCTTAGAGAGCACAGACTTTTCTTTATCAGGCTCAGAATTTCTCTAGAAGCACAACTTGAAGTAATTTGATTTAAAAGATGAATAACACCCTGAGTAGTTCTGGACTATGACAAGTCCAGTAAGGAAGTGTTTCTCAACAAGAGAATACAGAGTCAAACCCTCAGTGAACCACAGGTACAGAAAACATCCACTGAAAGAGACCTGCGTTCAGACCTAAGGAGAACAGAAGCCATTAATATTAACTGACATATTACCACAGTTGATTAGTTGGTTATAAAAGCAACCAGCTTATTCAAAAGCAATCCCCAGCACCTATAATCCTTACTCAAAAACAATTGCTAGTAAGTTGTAAATAAATCTTCAGAATTGTAATTAAGCCCTGATGTTCAAATCCTCTGATAAGCAAGTTTGTCATTCACTGCTTTATGTAACCACTTTAACTGTGCTGTTAGGTATTTTTCCATATTGTGGGCATCTTTTTCCCCCTTTGAAGCTGTATTAATGATTACCATTGGGCTTGGATTATATCAGGAGGTATTGTAAAACGTGTAAGTAGGTTAATGTTTTTCTCCCTTTTGATGTCTAAATCATTTTGCTAGGTATAAAATGGGCTTCCCTGGTGGCTCAGCTGGTAAAGAATCCGCCTGCAATGTGGGAGACCTGGGTTTAATCCCTGAGTTGGGAAGATCCCCTGGAGAAGGGAACAGCTACCCACTCCAGTATTCTGGCCTGGGGAATTCCAAGGACTATACCATGAGGCAGACACGTAAAGAATGTCCGAGTCTTTTGAGTTGGACATGACTGAGCAACTTTCACTTTCAGGATAAGTATTTCTGTATTTGGTGTTCTGACCCATTTAATGTTAGTAGTTTTAACATTTGGAAATCAGAAGGAAGTAAAGTAATTTTCAAATGACTCATTTGATTTACAAGGAAAGGACTAAAACTGCATTTCTGAAATGAGACAAATTTGATAAGCACAGTTATACTATAGTGAGTTTGTTGACTTTTGTTTTAGGAGACTAAAAGTGGCAATAACAAAACTCTTCCCCAAATGGTTCGCTTTCTGTATGTGGGTATGGGATCGTGAGATGCTCTGGCAGAGAATGTATTTTGCAAGATGTTTGTGTTTATAACAAACACTGTTCGTATCTGTACAGGGATATCTTTATTGTGGATATAGCAGTCATACTGTTGTACCTATAGATTACTGTCTAAAAGCTGTGACTATATTGTTCTGGAATCCACTTGACATTGATGGAAAGGCTCAGACACGTTGAAAGTCTGTTTAAGACTTTCTTCAGTGTTTCAGACTTTGATAGTATTTTGAGAAAGTATAATTTCAGATACATTGTGGCATTTCTCAGTTTGATCAAAGTCTTACTCTATCATTTTGGATAGGTAGAATTCCAATAGACTACAGAAAACTGCCAGAATGCATGATTAAAGTACTTTAAAGAAAGGAAGTACTATTATTTGTTTAACTGAAGAAAGTCTTATGTCTTCAGAAGTATTTTTCACAAATTAAGGCATTGGCATATGCAAGTTGACCTCTACTGTAATCATTTATCTATATTTTATTTTTATGAAGCACAAAATCATTGAATTTAAGTATTTGAAACATGTATTTCCAAGACATTTCTAATATTAAAGCATTTTTCTAAACTTTTCTTTCAGTTACCCAGCTCTTCAAGATTGTAAACATTTTAAGTAATCACTGAAACTGTGTTTCATATTGATTCATTTGGGTGGAAGAGATTAGAATTTTCCTTAGACAAATCTAAACTTACTTTAACTCTTTTGCTATAAAATGGTAAAACTAGTTCCATTGCTTGTTGAAAATTGAATTGTCTACCAGGGGAAATCTGTTCGATATAAACATCATTGTCAAAATTCACTCCTGTTTTTCTACTTTACTTCCTTAATTTTAGGGTTGATTTTTAGAATACTGCAGTTTTTTGCAGAGAACCCCATAGTTTTGAACACTCACACACCAGTCTTTCTTACTGCATTTTGTTATATGTGTTATAGTTAAGAGACAGAACCTTGCCTAGTCTCTTTTTACTAGGAGTCTGTGTTTGTTCATGCTTCTTAGTTTCAATTAGAGAAAAACGCTTAAGTACATTTCACCTGGATGGATGTATAAAGTTAAAAATCTTAAAAATTTGATGTGCAACATTTATTTCCTCTCTCAACTTTCACTAAACCATTTGAGGTCTCTAGGAATAAAGCAATGCTGAGATAACCCCTCTAAGAATGCCTTCTTTAAATCTAGTAATTTTCCATCTCTGACTCTTTACAAGAAAAGCATTTGCAGCTCCTGGGACATTTCAGCTGTTGACACTTTAGGAACCTCCAACTCTGTGTAGGTGTTTTGAAGTAAATTTGAAACATGGAGGTGGAAGAAAAGCCATATGTCCCTGAAAGTTTTATTTTATTTTATTTTTTAATGAAAGACTGCTGCAACTACAAAAGGAGAGTCAACAAGTAACTCGTTCATAAGGAAGGTCCTGATAAGAGAACCAAAGTAGAGCCTCTAGTGTTTAACAATTCTTAGCAAAATAACAAGCCATTGTTTTACTCCTTGGAGAATATGACAACTTTAAAAAAAGAAACAGCTGCATAACTGTGCAGTTTCTTTTTGATGGATAACAAATTTTTATCAGCAATAAGTGTACTACCTCATAATAATAAATTTTAATTCGTAAAGGAGTTGATTAATTTTAAATCAGAGGATGGACTTCAGCTCTAGTCGTCACACTTTCTGAGAAGGCGGCTTTCCTGCACCAATGCATCTGTATCACGGTGTTCCATAGTGTGCAACATTTTCCAAGGAAGCAGATGTACTACCTGTTGATGATTTTAAAATAGGTTGTTATTTAATGGACAGAAATGCACTGGCTTTTTTCTTTGAGTATCTGCATATAAATAACAGATATTTTATATATTTGTTAATGTCACACAAGTGACCACGATATTTTTAGCAAGAGTCAGGAAACACAAAGCAAAAGAAGCCTCATTTTTCTGTGTGTTTCTGTGGGAGGGAAGGAAGGAGAATCTGAGAACCAAAACATTTTCACAAAGAAAATAACTATTTTTTTTTTTAATTTTTCCAAATAGCTGAGTTTAAACTGAAGAATCAAAATAAAAAGTAAAATAAAAAACACGTAAGTAAAATTAAATTAAACCAAAAGATTTATGAGTGAGAATTCAATTATAATTCAACTTCAGCTTATAAACTGGGTAATATTCCACTTTTTACATCAACCTACCATTTATTATCATCATTGCAATGCACTTTTTGACATTTCTTATGAGCAGGGCCCTAGGGATACAAGAAGGTGTATGCTGTGTTCTCTGTGCTTTAGTGATTTCAATCTGTTTCACTTTTTGTGTTAGAGAAAAATAATTGCACCTTTATTTTTGTTTCATGGGTTTATCAAGAGGGAAATTTATTTCTGAAAGCTAAAATGGTGTATAATAGTACAATTACCAGGAGCTAACCTGTAGCATATACTGAGAAATCTTTTCTAAAATGTAAAGTGAAACCACAGTAAAAATGGTAGGATTAGAATTTTCTGTTCTAGTGGGCTTTTGTTGTTTTTAATGAAATGACTGCAAGTTAGGTTTCTCATCATGAATTATTTCTAGTAATACCTTTTGATTTTTTTAATCTCATATTAAAATTAGGCCAAATGATTAGAATATTAACTTGTGTTTATTCTCCCAGCTGTCCTTGACCCCACTTCAAGCATATAGCTATACTTTAGTATTTTCTTACCTCTGCTTAGGTTTTTGTCATTTTTCTGTCAGGAGCATTTCTCATTTTCTATGAAAAGCCTAAACTTATTGACAGAATTGTTTGCCATGGTGTATCTTGTGAGTGCAATAAGAAGAGAAAAAAATTATTTGCTAGAGCTTTCCTTTCCCCTAAAAATACAGCTCTGACAATTGAGTTCTCTGAGAATAGGGGCACTTTGTCTAAATCAGTGGGGAATATGGCAGTTCTTCAGAGGACATTCTGGCAAGAATCTGGGCTTAGACACTTAGCTCTTAATTGCATAGTTAATTCCTATGTATCACCATCGCACAGAACCAGAGATATGAAGGCAAAACCTGAAGTGGACAGCAGACAAGTGATGGCTAGGATAGGTGACGGGCTCCCTTGCACCAGGACCTGGGAAAGGCCTCAGTCATGATTGAGATTGTTATTGTTATGTTGTTATTGTTTAGATTTCCCTGCCCGGCTGAGCAGAACAGAGTCTTCACGTTGGATCTTTGTTGATTTAGAGAAAATAAGAAGCATGCTATTTCTTGTCTCCCTTGCATCTTGAATGTGCCCTGAGACACATCCGGATCGGTTACTTTTATATTCTCATGAAATTGGTGTAATGAAAAGGATACTGGACGAGGACTCAGGAAACTATGAATCTAAGCCTGTGATTGCAACCTCATCTTTGTAGAACAGGGGCATCAACACCTTTGTAACTATATTTAGACTGAAGTGATGTTAAGTGGAGCTTTCTATATCCATGCCCCCAAGTTTAAAGGTAGGGTCACTTGATTAAAAGTTCCTGATTAAGGATAAGACATGAATATGGTTCAAGGATGGAGTCACAGATGATTCACAGCAGGGTCAGTGCCCCTTGACTTGTTTGGGGAAGCAGTGCCAAAGGTTTCCATTTTTACACTTTAACCGGCTCTCAGGTTTTGAGTGGATGCCAACTGCTTGGAACTAATTTTTCTCCTTTACACATCAAAGTGCTGCTAGCCTATCCCCATGTCTTTTCTCTTTATTTTCTTCCCTCCCCCAAAATTCAGAATGCTTTTTCCAAATTTGAGAAAATGGACTGTGAAGTCAGAATAGATGAGCTTGTGAACTGATCATATTCTCCCCACTCCTCAACCCAAATGCATGCTGCCACCAACGTCTGCAGAGAGGCCCCCAAACACAACCAAGAATCCCACGCCACCACCTTCATTTCCAGGCACCCCTTGCTCATGTTGTGGCTCTTGCCTCATCCTGTCTCAGCTGCTCCTTCCTCTTGTGACATGTCTTTGGGGATCTTATTTCTCCTCTGTGTTTTCAGCCCCTCTTTCTCTTTTAGCTCCTTTCCATAGCCTGGACTCAACTTTCTTTTCTTAAGAGATGATATCCTTTCTTTCATTCTGCCTTCCACATAGACATTACTCTACACCTTCCCATCACCTGAAGACTTCTTCAGAGTTGAGAGGGCCTGGGCTTTATCTCCCATTTTCAGCTCCACTAATGTTCATGAAGATGCTCCCTTTCTTCCCCTATAAAGCTGCTCTTTCTTAAATGAACAAAGACCCTCTTATCACCAGACCCACTGAACACTCCATTTCTCCAACCTTTTCCCATTTCAGCTGTCAGTTTTGGTGACTCTGTACAACCCTCTCCTCCCAGAATTCCTCTACTTCTCATCCTTTGTCAGTCTCCTTTGCAGGCTCTGGGTGCAGAGACTTTTCTTTGTTTCTTGGATCCTTAGACATTATATAATATCCCACAGGGTTACTCGCTGACCCTCCATTTTTCTTTCCTGACATCATACCCAAGGGCTTTTTGTCCTTTCCCATGGCTTTAACTTCTACTCATTTGCTGATTATGCCCAAAGTAGATTTCCATACCTCTTATTGAGGTAGTGCAAGACCCACATCCAGTAACATATAGTGTACAATCATTTCGGCGCTTCTCAGACGTAGCATGCACACATAAGGTCTAGTTTTCCCTTAAACCTACATGTTCGTGTCTATTTAATCTTCTGGTTATAAGCCATGCCACTCACCACCAAAACCAGTGATGTTTCAAAGCATCTGTGAATGTGCCTCTTTTCCCCCACTTCACACCCAATTCAAAGCTAAGTCATATTTAGGTTAACTCTCAAATTATCTCTGGTATCTTACTCTTCTTCCTCTCCATCCTCACTGCCATGGTGATGATCTCAGTAACCATTTTGATGGCTCATCCCCCTTGGACACTCCCCCATGCCAATACAGTCTCTGCCCATCCTCCTAAATTGAGAGGTGGAGCCCTGGGAAGCTGACTTCAATGTGGGCTCTTCTTCTTTTTGTAATACTTATCTATCTGTTTGGCTGTATCAGGTCTTGGCTGAAGCATGTGAGATCTAGTTCCCTGACCAGAGATCAAATCCCAGCCGCCTGCATTGGGAGTTCAGAGTCTTAGCCACTGGACCACTAGGGAAGTGCCTGGGCTCTTTCTCTTGAGCTGCATCCATGGGTGGCGCTGGAGGATGATGGGAGTGAGGAGAGAGGTTGGGTTCCTGGGTTCCGCTTTGTTTGCCTTTTTCTGGGGACACGACATCTCCCTGGGGCCCTCCTTCCATCGCGTTTTCTCCAGGCTCTGACATGGTTCCCTTCTGCCCTGTTCTACCTGGTGCTGGTAACAGATTTTCATTGTTGCTAGTTTGATGCTTCCCCCTTTTTTGTGGTTCTTTATATCTACTCACACACCTCTGTAAATAACCCCTTCAGTAAAGTGTCTTCTGTTAAACCCTTCAAGTGTGCCGGTCTGTTTCCTGCCAGGACTCAGACGGATGCAGCTTTGAACTAGTCTCTGTCTTCAGCTCTACATTCCTTCAGACCCTCCTCCACCCTGTTATTGCAGAACGAACTTTTTAAATATAAAACTGAAATCACCCACCTGTTTAAAACCCTACAAGGACTTCCTCTGCTCCAAGAATGAGAATGAAGCCGTCTATGGCAAACAGTGTCCTCTATGATCTGCAGCCTCTCCAGTATTCTCCCACACCAGCTGCCCCTTCTCAGGGTGGAACTAGTGAAGGCTAAGTGTTAATGCCCCAAGTGAGCAGGGAAAGCCCTGAACTTTGGAGAGACTGACTCTGGCCATGCTCTGTGTGACCGGCTGGCCCTCTTCTTTCTGTGCTCCCACCAGGTGAACCAATAGTTTTTTTTGTTTTTTTCAGATTATGCCATCTAGGTTAGTATCCAAAAAAAGGAATGAAAATGAGAAAGATTGCTTTTCCACGCGCCTGCCACCCCCCACCCCCAGTGGATGACTTTTTTTCCCCCCTTGGAAGATGTTAAATTGGAAATAAGGCATATTTTATTTTTCATAAAAACAAGAAGGATGAAATGAGGGTTACTCATGGAAGCTCACGAGAGAGAAATTTTGTCCTCTATGTAATAACCTCTGAATAGATCAAAGAAACGTTTTTCCTCTACCTCTGTTCCTCTCTTCTTTGTTTCTGCTTTTGTTTTCACTCATTCCATCTTTCTCTCTTTCTATTCTTCATGTTTCATTTAGCATCAATATGTGGACATGACATATTTTCCTACATTATATGAAGTATATTTAGATTTTTAAACTCATTGTTTAATTTACGTGGGATGGGAAAGAGGGAGAAGAGTAATTTTAAAGCCCATTGATAAGAGGCTGGAGTCATTGTTCTCATTTGAAATATTCCTTTGAGGATCCATTGGAGAGGATTATGTAATTTCTTAAGTGGATCTTCATATTTCAGGAAAGGTATTAATTTTCCTAAGGGATCTCATGCTGGATCATTCCTTTCAGCAACTCCCACCTGCCTTCCCCCACCACTGTGCTCCACTCTCAAATCTCGTGTTTTCCCCAGTTAATTTGCTGAGGTCTGGCTGCTGGGTGATTGATGGGAGATTTTAGAGAAGGAGGGACTCTGAGTGGTGGTGATACTAGTAATGACAGTGTTGGGTTGTTTCCTGATCCATGAAACAAGCAAATAATTTCTGTGACCTGATTGATCCCCTGGGATAGAAGTGACGTTTAAAGTGTGTTTTCTTAAAGGAAATGACAGTATGCATGAAAATCTGGCAGAGAGTATTGAATAATAAAATGGAAATGGAAGATTTAAAGCCAGAAAAAGGGCATGTGTTTAGAGAAAGCTCTGGGTTGGTTAAAGGTTTGTAGTCCCTCGACCAGTTGGGGGGTGGGGGCGGGGGGGGGGGGGTGGGCAGAACAGGAGGCTCGTGAAACCAAGACTGTGTGACATTGGACGAATGACTTAAATCCACTGAGCCTCAGTCTTATTTCTGAAACAAGGGGAAGTAGTCTACCACATGTACTTATTGTGATGAGCCAATAAAAGAGATAACCTAGAGAAATGTCTAACAGAGTGCAAAGCCTGAATGCTCACTGAACGGATAAATGATGGCTCTTGCTCTGTTCTGGTGGCTGTTTCCATCATTTTTCTTTGGACATTTTTGGGCTTCTCAATGTGGTCTGTATCTATGCTTTTTATGTCAATTTGCTCTCAATCCTTTTATGCCTAATAGTGTATTAACTTTACCACCATGTTAGCCTTCAGTTTAAAGCGTTTATAGTGGCCTCTATTCTTATAAAACCTTTAATATATAAATAATATATATTTATATATATAAATAATAATAATAATAATATATAATAATATAATATATAATATATATTATATATTAATATATATTATATTATATTATATTATATTATATATATAAATATATAATATTATATATATATAATATATATATATTATATATTATATATAATATATATATATTATATATTTATATATATAATATAATATATATAATATATATATAAAATATATAATATATAATATATATAATATATATATATAAAATATATATATTATATTAATATAATATATATATAATATTATATAATATTATATTAATATAATAATATAATAATATATAAATAAATAATAATATATAAATGCTTCAAATGCTTCAAATGCTTCAAAGGACCATAGTTTGGTCCTTTAAAAAAAAATTGTGTTTTGAGAAAGAAGGATCATACCTGCCTTTAAGATTATGATTTTGTAATAAAAAATTAATCCTAGTAACAATCCTGGACCGTTTTCAGTATTGTTAGAGATGAGGTCTCCATATAAAATCATGAATTTTAGTATGAAAAGGAACTGAATAACTGGGAGTCTAAATACTGACCTAACAAGGAGTTTTCATTAGTGATATATTTAGATAGGAGAAAACAGATTATCTGTTCTGAAACGCCCATCATGAACTCAAAAAAATAAATTAGTAAAAGTGTTCATTGAAAGATCTTTACACAATAAAAGGTAGCATTTTAAATAACCTGTAATCAGGGGTTTCTCTGGCAGTCCCGTGGTTAGGGCTTCACCTTGCAGTGTGGGTGTTTTGGTTCAGTCCCTTTTCAGAAGCTAAGATCCCACATGTCTCCTGGCCAGAAAAACCAACCACAGCATAAAACAGACACAGTATTGTAACAGAGTCAATAAAGACTTTAAAAAATGGTCCACATCAAAAAAATCTTTGGAAAAAACCTTTATAAAAAAGTAAAATAAACATAATTATTAAAAATCAATAACATGTAAACAGTAGGTGCTTAGTACATACTTTTAAAATCAATGCTTAGTGTGCAAATAATTATTTATGTAGCCTGCTGGAAGTATGTCCATATAGGACTGGAAGCACTTTTCTAAAAATGTGTAGGAAACTTCTTTGAGCTATTTGCAATGGTAGTATAAGGGACTTTCACCATTTTTACATGTGCTGTTCAGTTTCATTAAGTCAGTCTCCAGAATTTTTCATCTTGCCAAACTGAGACCTTATCCCTATTAAACAGCAACTCACCAATTCCCCTAGTCTTTGGCAAACGCCATTCTTTGTTTCTATATTTTACCATTTAGATATCTCTTATAAGTGCAATCATATAGTAGCCGTTTTTCTGTGACTGGTTTATTTGGTGTCTGTAATGTCCTCGAGGTTCATCCATGTTGTAGCCTAAGTCTGAAGGCTGAATAAATACTCCACTGTATATATCACATTTGCTTACCCACTCATCTGTTGATGGACACTGGGTTGCTTCCAGTTGCTTCATGGTTGTTGTTCATAGTGCTGCTGTGAACTTGGGTGTGTAAGTACCTCTTTGAGATTCTGCTTTCAATTCATATATATATATATATATATATATATTTACACACACACACACACATACATACATACACACACACACACACACACACAGGAGTGGAATTGCTACATCATGTGGTAATTCTATTTTTAATTATTTTGAGGAGGCTTTATACTTGTGAATTTTCAACCATACAGTAAAAGATGAAATTTGAAAAGAAACAAGAAGATACCTAGTTATATGTTAATAAAAATGTTATATGTTAATAATTTATAATAATAATAGTTATATGCTAATAAAAAATGAAGGGGACTTATAAATTATACCTTTAAAATTCAAATATACCTTTAAAAATTTTTCTCCTGAGGTAATCTGTTTTTCTTTGATGCAGGCATCTTCTTTGTTGTTGAGTGTGAGATTTAAGATGATGGATTAAATGTTTCTTGACTGTCTTTGTGCTCTGTGCTCTGTAAGTGAAAGATTGTGCTTATTTACACTTTAAGAAGTATCATTTCTTAGGTTGGAAATTTATTCAAATTTTAAATTGATTAGAAAGACCAGCCTATCTGGGAAAACTGAGGCTGGAATTTTTTTTAATGACAAAAGCAATCTGAAAAAAAATTCAGTTTTCTAAATACAGCTTTAGTATATTTTCATGATATTCTTTTTTCCCAATTATTTCATCTACCCAGTGCTTGTAATACTTGAGCTAGATGAATTCTTGAATACATTTTCACCTATTTTTGGATAGGATTGATATTATTAAGAAATTGAAAGTTTCTCTACAGTCTCTGACAATATGTCTAGCAATATTCCTACTTCTCTGAGATTGATGTCTCGAGCCAAGTGAATCTTGGCTGGCTCTCTTTGCCTTGTACACCAAGCATGGCAGGTGGCACTGGACCTCTAATGAAGTGGCAGACTGTGGATCTCCAGAGACTGGGGTCATTTTCTGTGGCTTACAAATAATCCAAAAGAAATAGGTCCCAGCATCAATGTCATCTGAAATATTTCAACCTGAGAATTTTTGGATACTTCCATTGTTCCTTTCATCTAGGGATTTGCAGATATCTTTCCTATGAAGAGGTGCTGTTGGGGAAAGCAGAATGCCAACTGGTATTTTAAAGATTGCTAGACTTTTTCTTGGATGATTAATTACAGAGTAAGTTTGTTCTGTGTTGCTTTCTTAATTTATGATTGTATGAGTTCATTTCATTAAGGTTTCTTTATTTTCAGTCAAAATGCGCTGTTTATTTTTTTTTCCCAATTATTTTTATTAGTTGGAGGCTAATTACTTTACAATATTGTGGTGATTTTTGCCATACACTGACATGAGTCAGCCATGGATTTACATGTGTCCCCATCCTGAACCCCCCTCCCGCCTCCCTCCCCACCCCATCCCTCTGGGCCTTCCCAGTGCACCAGCCCCGAGAACTTGTCTCATGCATCCAACCTGAACTTGGTGATCTGTTTCACACTTGATAATATACATGTTTCAGTGCTGTTCTCTCATATCATCCCACCCTCTCCTTCTCCCATAGGGTCCAAAAGTCTGTTCTGTGCATCTGTGTCTCTTTTTCTGTCTTGCATATAGGGTTATCGTTACCATCTTTCTAAATTCCATATATATGCGTTAGTATACTGTATTAGTGTTTTTGTTTCTGGCTTACTTCACTCTGTATAATGGGTTCCAGTTTCATCCACCTCATTAGAACTGATTCAAATGAATTCTTTTTAATGGCTGAGTAATATTCCATTGTGTATATGTGCCACAGCTTTCTTATCCATTTGTCTGCTGATGGAAAATGCCCTGTTTAATGATTCAGATTTTTAATAGAAAAATTGGATTTGATAATATATATTTCTAAAAGTTAGGATGAAATGTACATCTCATGAGATCATTTATGGGTTCAGTTACACTGGTTTTTATGCCAGGAAGAACCACATGAGCGATCCAGAATTTAATCAGCTAATATTTAAAATATCTGTATGGCTGTGTTGTCCAGATAATATAAATGACTGAAGAATTATTGTCACATTCAGAAGTCTTTAGGCAAGAAGACATTTATATATCTCAATATCCAGATGCATTCAAAATCTGATCAGGCCATCAGCCATCATCACTCTCTGTGCGAGTGTTTCAAACTTTTTTAGTAGAAGGAAAAAACTAGGTCATGCCCATAACTGAATTTACTCTTATGGGGCAACATGTTTTTTCCCGCTCAGTGGTCATTTATGAAGCTGTTGATATAGTGACCATGTGGAGTTCAGTGCCTCTTTTAAGATAGACCAACAAAATCCCATGAAAGCCCTGATCAAAGGAGCAGGTCAAAAGGAATCACAATCAGGCTGAGAAAGCAAACATCTTTCAAATCCGAGAAGATATGGAATTAAAATATAGGTGTTTAAAAGAATCAAGACCAGAATATTAATATTTGTGTTTTAAGGGGAATTCACGCATATTTGGTAATTTTCAGACATGTAACTTTAAGATTGCTTTGTAGAGTTACAGTCCAATAATTCTACTTTAAAATGTATAATCATTTTAAAGCTGGGATTTTGACCATAAACCTCATTAAATTTATATTTTCCATTAGAATATTTAAGATAAAGTTTCTGGCATTTATAAGGTTAGGTTATGAGAACTACTTAAATACTTAGGGAGGCTCTTCATTCAAGCATTTATAATGCTTAAAACGGACTAGACATATTAGTTGCTAACAAGCATCATTCAAGGTAATCCTGAGATCAGTTTACAGAGTGTGCCTTGGTACCTTATGGGGTCCCAGAGGTGATCTAAGGGGTTTCATGTGGTCAAAACTATTTTCGTAATAATGCTAAGAATATGTACTTCAATATTATAAAGGCCATATATAACAAACGCACAGCTAACATCATACTCAACACTGAGAAGCTGAAAGCTTTCTCTAAGATCAGGAATGAAAAAAGAATGCCTGCTCTTACACTTTTATTCAATGTAGTACTAGAAGCCCTAGCCAGAGCAAATAGGCGAGAGAAAATAAATTATATCCTGTGTTCTAAGATTGAGATATACACGTGCATTATTTTGTTTGGAAAATCTCCAGGTTGCACTAGTGGTAAAGAACCCGCTTGCCAGTGAAGGAGACATGAGAGACATGGGTTTGATCCCTGGGTCGGGAAGATCCCTTGGAGGAGGGCATGGCAACCCACTCCAGTATTCTTGCCTAGAGAATCCTATGGACAGAGGAGCCCAGCGGGCTACAGTCCATAGGGTCACAAAGAGTTTAACATGACTGTAGTGACTTAGTACACACACAGGCAATTTCCCATTGCCTTCTAGGAGTTTATGTAATTTTAGAGGAAGGTGCATTTTCATTGGAAGAAATTCACAAGTATTTATTAATAAACACAGTAGTTATCATTTCTCTGAGATTCTAAGCTCCTTTATTTTATGGGGCCAACCCTGTATTGTAGTAAATACAATAAATTTCAAACATACCCTAGGTTATGTATATTATTATTTGTGGTAAAAATGTAAAGTTTCTGTATAATTTCATTTTGAAATCATTTAGTTTATAAATGAATCAAACTTGTCATTGAGATTCCTTGATAAACATCATAGTAGACACAAGATTTAACTCAATTATTCTGCCATCTGAATCTTTAAGTGCTTATCCCATATAATTCCTTTTTTCATAGGTTGCTCTCAAAAATATTCTCCATGTAGTTACTCAAAATGAATTTTTGTAGGTTTTAATAAATTAGAATTTCTGAAAAGATTAGCTTTGACAAAATTCTTGTTGGCAAGGATATTTCCTGCTAGATACTGCCATCTGTTTTTAATTGTTCCGTATGCCCTAAAATATTCTCATGGATACATTTACATCCAAAGAAGAGCCATAGTTCTCTTGCCAAACTATAAAGCAATATACCTTGATAGTTCTGTGGTTTAGAACATGGACAAATTAATTTAGTACTTTTGAGTACTGTCTCACAATTGCAGAAAGGGATAATAGCACCACTAGCCAGTACCACATATGTAGAAACATTAATAAAAGGCAGAGTTTATCATCTATGTGACTCAGTTCTAAGGAAAATGTGTCAATTTTCAGCAGAACAAATGTTTTAAATGTGAAATTATTAGATATAATGTTTCCACAAAGATTTTTAGCTTCACAGATTCGACATGCTTTATATAACAATTTAATTCAAAATTATTTTTCTTGCAAAACCCCCTTTTTTCTTTATTTTCTGCTTTCATAAATTGCAAGACATTGAAACATACTGTAAAGTGAAATGTACAGTTGATTATTTTCCAGCTTTATTAAAACATGATTTTATCTATAAATTGTATATATTTAGAGTGTACCTTTCTAAGTTATAACATAATGTATACATATATGAAACTGTCAGCAGAAGCAAGATAATAAGTACACTCATTACTTTTTAATGTATTATAAAGTAGAAATCTTTAATTCTTTGTAATCCCTCCCTTCCACCTCCCACGTTTCATTCCCCATTCATCACCAGGAAACCACTGATGTGCTTTCTGTCAGTATAGATTAGTTTGCATTTTATAGAGTGATATAAATGGAATCCTACAATGGTTACTCTTTTTTTAATCTAGCTTCTTTCACTAAGCATAATTATTTTTATATTCATTCATATTTGTGTATATCAATAGTTTCTTTTGTTGATTATTATTATTCCACTATGTTGATATACTACTATTTATTTATGTATCCTCTAGATAGATATCTACCTCTAATAGACACTTGGCTTGTTTCCAGCACTGAGTTGTTAAATCTGCTCTGAATGTTTGTGTCCATGTCTTTGTATGAAAAGTGCTTTTGTTTCTCTTAGGTAAATACCCAGGATTAGGATGTCTGAGTCACATGGTAGGTGTATGTTCAACTTTTTAGGAAATTCCCTGTTTCTCAAAGTGGTTGTAGATTTTACATTCCCAGCAGCAGATAAGAGTTCCAGTTGCTCTACATCCTCACTAAAGCTTTCGATGATCCATGTTTTTAATTTTACTTTTTCCAGTAGATGTTTAGTGATACTGATTTTTACTTGCATTTCCCTAATGGCCAAGGATCTTGAGCATCTTTTCCTGTTGCTTGTTTAACATCTGTGTGTATTCTTTAGTGAAGTGTCTAGTACATTTTGCAATATTTTCTTCATATTTTCTAGGGCTTCCCTGGTGGCTCAGTGGTAAAGAATCTGCCTGCAATGCAGGAGACGTGGGTTCAATCCCTGGTTTGGGAAGATCCCCTGGAGAAGGAAATGGCAACCCCCTCTAGTATTCTTGCCTGGGATATCTCATGGATAGAGGAGCCTGGCAGGCTACTGTCCATGGGGTTGCAAAGGTTGGACACGAATTAACAAATAAACCACCACCATTGTATATATAATCTCTTCTTAAATGGTTTATTGCTGTCCCATTTCTCACGCCACAGTTACCAAGTTCTTTTAATGTTGTTCCATATATGTCATATATTTATAAAACCTTATATTAATAGCTTTATATAGATATAATAATAGCTAACACTTGTCAGGCACTAAGCCCTTTACCTACGTTAAACAAATCAGTCCTCATGTCAGCCCAGGTGTACTACTGTGATCCCATTTAGAAATGAGAAAACTAGTCTCCAAAAGGAAAAACACTTGCCTAAGGCCACAGGTAAGTGGCAGAACTAGTATTCACATCCGTCTGTCCAGTTCCTGTATGCACACTCCGTGTTTATGTTAAAAACTTGAAAGTTCACTTTTAAAAATGTGCTCTGGACAATAATTTTTTATCAGCAGAGTATAAATCACGCCTTAATTTACCCTCTCCAGTTAACCTTTGTACAATAAAATAAATTTCAGTTTTATCTTATTTACCTTTTTAAGCAATGAAATTGCCTAAATGTATATAATGGAACTCTGCATTCAAATGGGTATATCTTTCCTTTTCCTCCTTTGCTTTTCACTTCTCTTCTTTTCACAGCTATTTGTAAGGCCTCCTCAGACAACCATTTTGCCTTTTTGCATATCTTTTCCCTGGGGATCGTCTTGATCCCCATTCCTGTACAATGTCACAAACCTCCGTCCATAGTTCATCAGATACTCTGTCTATCGGATCTAGTCCCTTAAATCTATTTCTCACTTCCACTGTATAGTCATAAGGGATTTTATTTAGGTCATACCTGAATGGTCTAGTGGTTTTCCCTACTTTCTTCAATTTCAGTCTGAATTTGGCAATAAGGAGTTCATGATCTGAGCCACAGTCAGCTCCCGGTTTGGAGAGAGATAAGAAAGCCTTCCTCAGTGATCAATGCAAAGAAATAGAGGAAAACAATACAATGGGAAAGACTAGAGGTCTCTTCAAGAAATTAGAGATACCAAGGGAACATTTCATGCAAAGATGGGTTTGATAAAGGACAGAAATGGTATGGACCTAACAGAAGCAGAAGATTTTAAGAAGAGATGGCAAGAATACACAGAAGAACTGTACAAAAAAGACCTTCACAACCCAGATAATCACGATGGTGTGATCACTCACCTAGAGCCAGACATCCTGGAATGTGAAGTCAAGTGGGCCTTAGAAAGCATCGCTACGAACAAAGCTAGTGGAGGTGATGGAATTCAGTTTGAGCTATTCCAAATCCTGAAAGATGATGCTGTGAAAGTGCTGCACTCAATATGCCAGCAAATTTGGAAAACTCAGCAGTGGGCACAGGACTGGAAAAGGTCAGTTTTCATTCCAATCCCAAAGAAAGGCAATGCCAAAGAATGCTCAAACTACTGCACAATTGCACTCATCTCACATGCTAGTAAAGTAACACTCAAAATTCTCCAAGCCAGGCTTCAGCAATACATGAACCGTGAACTTTCAGATGTTGAAGCTGGTTTTAGAAAAAGCAGAGGAACCAGAGATCAAATTGCCAACATCTGCTGGATCATCGAAAAAGCGAGAGAGTTCCAGAGAAACATCTATTTCTGCTTTATTGACTATGCCAAAGCCTTTGACTGTGTGGATCACAATAAACTGTGGAAAATTCTGAAAGAGATGGGAATACCAGACCACCTGACCTGCCTCTTGAGAAACCTGTATGCAGGTCAGGAAGCAGCAGTTAGAACTGGACATGGAACAACAGACTGTTTCCAAATAGGAAAAGGAGTATGTCAAGGCTGTATATTGTCACCCTGCTTATTTAACTTATATGCAGAGTACATCATGAGAAACGCTGGGCTGGAAGAAGCACAAGCTGGAATCAAGATTGCCGGGAGGGATATCAACAACCTCAGATATGCAGATGACACCACCGTTATGGCAGAAAGTGAAGAGAAACTAAAGAGCCTCTTGATGAAAGTGAAAGAGGAGAGTGAAAAAGTTGGCTTAAAGCTCAACATTCAGAAAACTAAGATCATGGCATCTGGTCCCATCACTTCATGGGAAATAGATGGGGAAACAGTGGAAGCAGTGTCAGACTTTATTTTTGGGGGCTCCAAAATCATTGTAGATGGTGATTGTAGCCATGAAATTAAAAGACGCTTACTCCTTGGAAGGAAAATTATGACCAACTTAGATAGCACATTAAAAAGCAGAGACATTACTTTGCCAACAAAGGTCTGTCTAGTCAAGGCTATGGTTTTTCCAGTGGTCATGTATGGATGTGAGAGTTGGACTGTGAAGAAAGCTGAGTGCCAAAAATTTGATGGTTTTGAACTGTGGTGTTGGAGAAGACTCTTGAGAGTCCCTTGGACTGCAAGGAGATCCAACCAGTCCATCCTAAAGGAGATCAGTCCTGGGTGTTCATTGGAAGGACTGATGCTGAAGCTGAAACTCCAGTACTTTGGCCACCTCATGCCAAGAGTTGACTCATTGGAAAAGACCCTGAGGCTGGGAGGGATTGGGGGCAGGAGGAGAAGGGGACGGCAGAAGATTAGATGGCTGGATGGCGTCACCGACTTGATAGACATGAGTTTGAGTAAACTCTGGGGGTTAGTGATGGACAGGGAAGCCTGGCATGCTGTAGTTCATGGGGTCTCAAAGAGTCGGACACAACTGAGAGACTGAACTGAACTGATCTAATGGAAGGAAAGAAAACAATGTTTAGCTTATTGAAAAAAAAATCTATAAATTTTGACCTTAATTGTAATCCATTATATACTCTTATACTAATTTTTACAACATAACTTCCAAGAATATAGTATCATGTGACCAGATACTCCATTAAGCCTTGGCTAAATCTAAAATTTATAAGTGAAATTTTTTGCATCAGAGAAATTTTAAGGTGGGTCCTTTCTCTATGTAGACAGAACCCATGTAGACAGAATTCTCTAGCATGGCAAATTTGGAAAGATCTACCTAAAGCTTACCTGGTGGGCTTCTCTGGTGGTTCAGGTGGTAGAGAATCTGACTGCAGTTCCAGAGACCAAAGTTCAATACCTGAGTTGGGAAGATCTCTTGTTGAAGGGAATGACTGTCCACTCCAGTATTGTTGCCTGGAGAATCCCATGGACAGAGGAGTCTGGTGGACTACAGTCCGTGAGGTCACAGAGAGTCAGACACAACTGAGCAACTAACACACACACACACACACACCCCTAAAATTCATTGTCAGTAGGCTATAATTAAGAAGTTTATGGTATTGATGTTGATGAAAATGGAGAAAATTTTAATACTATTGAGGATGAAGAATTCTAATTACAATTTATAAAATTCAAATTTATATACATTGTGCAAATAGGCTCGTTCATAAAACGACTTAACCATTGGGTCATAGAGCTAGGATGCTTTTATGGCTTTTCTAATCTGGTTCTCTGCTTTTATCATCTCCTCATGAACCTAGCAGTAAATGTCTCTCTCTGCTTAAAGATATTTAGAAATAGAAACACCATGTATTTTTTAATCATAAATCTCAGTATTTTATCTTGTCAAAGGGACAGTCACAATTTCTGCTGCCCTAACTTTCTTAGAAGGGAGACTCTTAGGGAACATACATCAGATTTCCAATTTTGTATTCACTGATATGTCACAGATATAATCCACAAAACAGTTAGCAGCTGTTGCTTAATTTTTGTTAGGTAATTTTGTTAATTTATAGATAACTGTGAGTTTTTGTGTATTGTATTGCCACTTCCATAAATCAGAAATTCAGTACTTTTTCAGAGACCTCTTTATGATGTAAAACTTCTCCTTAAATCAGAAAATATTTTGTTTCTTGTTGTGTAAACTGTGTGCTGTGTTTCTCAGATAAGAAAAAGTCAATCAAACCCACAGATAAACAGAAAACCTAGCCTATTCCTCATTGCCTATCAAACTCACTCTTCATTATGTACTGAGAAATATCAATCCCGAGAGGGTCCCATTCACCATCCCAAAAGAAATTACTTTTCTTTTTTTCTTCTCCATCATTTTCTTTCCTGTTCCCTGCAGGATACACCTAAAGGAACACTGTTGTCTCACACTTTTGTTTCTGGACCCATCATGAAATTTACTCGCTATATTTCCTTGTTGGGTGATATGGATTCTCTCACCAAACAGCAATGTGTAATTGCACTGCAGGGGAAAGTCCCAGGTCTGGAGCCTTATGGTCCAGGTTCAAACCCTTCCCTCACCACTTGTGTCATCTTGAGGAAGCTGCCTAACTCTTCCAGACCTTGGCTTTCTCTTCTCAATTACAGGAATGATAATAACAGTATCCTTGACATCAAGTTGTCATGAGAAATATGGGAGGTAATTTATGAAAACTGTCTGGAATATGTTAAGTGCTAGATATATACTCTCCTTTTTTTGTTTGTTTTTGGATATATACTCAAGATTAGGTTATTGATACCTAAAACCATTGGCTTCCCTGGTGGTTCAGTGGTAAAGAATCTGCATGCCAATCCAGGAGACATGGGTTCAGCCCCTGGGTTGGGAAGATTCCCTGGAGAAGGAAATGGCAACCCACTCTAGTATTCTTTCCTAGGAAATCCCATGGACAGAGGAGCCCGGTGGGCTACAGTCCATGGATGACAAAGAGCTGGGCATGACTTAGTGACTGAACAACAACTTAAAACTATATTGCAAAATAGGCAAATGTGATTTGAGGTTTGTTCTTGTCATCTTAGTACAACACTTCTAGGGTGACTTAAGCAGGAATTGAAAAAGTGATGTGACATTCACATAGCCTGTGATTTTGCTAAGCCAAGTTCAAACTGTACTGACCTCACAAGCAAAGGCTAAACGTTCACTCCTCTTACAATCTTTTCTGCCTGTTACAAATTATCTCTGAGGAGTAACTTACGACTTGGAGAAGAACAAGCAATTTCCAGTGCTGTGATTTTTTAAAAAAATAAGACAACATGCAACTTTTGCATATTTAAATATAGGGTTTGTAGTTATAGAAAAATGAGGATCACACAGATAATGTATTTTTTAAAATCTCCCAGCCTCAGAATGACATAATATAACCTATTTCAATCACTGTCAATCTCATGCACACACACAAAGGCAAAGTCTGAGTAGTTCCAGGGCTCAAAATGAGTAATGTCAGCTGCTAAAAGGTCTGTAAGTACAAGAGAAATGAAAACAGACAGACCATAAGGGGAGGAAGAGCCAATGTCTGTCACTGTGTATGTGTGTATCTATATATGTATCTGTCTTTGTCTCTCTCCCTCTGTCAGTCTTTCTCTGTGTATGTTCCTTATTGTCTGTCTCCTGTCTCATGCTGTCTCTCTCATTCTCTCTGTCTCTTTCTGTCCTACACATGTGTACTGATACACCTATTAATGACTCTGATTATTCAGAAATGTGATATCATAACAGCAATAATCAAGAAAGATTGGGACTTCCCTGGTGGTCCAGTGGTTAAGACTCTACCTTCCAATACAGGGGAAGTGGGTTTGATCCCTGGTCAGGGAACTAAGATCTCATATGCCTCAAAAAATTTAGTCACTCAGTCATGTCTGACTCTTTGCAACCCCATGGACTGTAGCCCAGCAGGCTCCTCTGCCCATGGGGATTCTCCAGGCAAGAATACTGGAGTGGGTTGCCATTTCCTTCTCCAGGGGATCTTCCTGACCCAGGGATCAAACCCGGGTCTCCTGCATTGCAGGCAGAGCCCTTACTGTCTGAGCCACCCACAGAAGTCCATATGCTTCGGGGTATGGCCAATAATTAAAGAAAGATGCAGCATCCTATGTAAGTGAAATGGATAAGAATAGGGAAGTGAAGTATCCCTTTATCTGGCCAGTGCTTTTTTCAATATCAAGTTTTGTATCTCAAAAGGACTAGTTATACATCACAAACTAATCTCTCATGAGTCTGACTTATGAAGCAATGCACAAGCTGGGGAAGTGGACACTTATCTGAGAACAGTTTTGCAACCATATATATCCCTTGCAACTGTTTAGTTGTAAAGGATGAAATCAAAACATCAATTAGATAATATTCTCTGAATAAACAAGCAAAAGATGCAAAAGAACAATGTTATGTATGACATTTTTGACAAAATAAAAATCCGTGTTTAAAGATTCATCATGTTATGTATATGGGATAGTGATTGTCAGCCACACTAGGAAGATAGGGAAATAACTGCTGTAATTTTAATGCTTAGTCACAGAACAGGCTTATACTAGGCCCAGGAAATGTAAATCTTTAATTAATTAATTAAATTAATTTAATGATTATTTTAATTTATTTAATTAATCCTTTTTAACCTGTACCTCAGATTTCCCGTAATTCTTACTACCCCTCTAGGTTATCACAATGCCGGGCTGTTACCTCATCCAACAAAGCTTATATCCTCTAATATACCTCTGTGATTAAAGGAAAACAGTGTGCTTTAAAAAAAAAAAAAGTTTATTTGGCTGCATCAAGTCTTAGTTGTGGCACCTGGAATCTTTGATCTTCATTGTAGTGTGAGAACACAGTTATGGCATGTGGGTTCTAGTTCCCTGACCAGGGATTGAACCCAGGCCCCCTTCATTGGAAGCATAAAATCTTAGTCATGGGACCACCACGGAAGTCCCAACAGTGTGCTTTAATACATACAAAGGTGGAATATTTCATGGGTTATAGTAATATTTACATTTAGAGTATTTTTGAATCCCTAAATGAGTGCCTGATTGCCAGAAATTTAGGTAATCTTTTCCAAGGCAATGAATGTTTCAAACACAGCGGAATTAATGTATTGTGAAAAGTAAGATGGAATACAAAAGTTTTATATTCAAATAAAATGCCCTACCATTAGTTTGAAAAGTATTCACTTCTTTCTAATCTCAAGATGGGAAAAGTCAATATGTATTTTTAAGTGTTATTAATTATTTGGTTGACTGTTTCCTAAATATGTTATTACTGCTGGTTTTTAACAACAAATAGAGGCTTTATTTGTTTGTTTGTTTTAATTGTAATGTAATTGGCTTACAACGCTATGTTAGTTTCAGATGTACAGCAAAGAGGTTCATTTACACATATATATGAATGGATAAATATGTGCTATATATAATGGAGTATTACTCAGCCATAAAAAAGAATGAAATAATGCCATCTGCAACAACATGGATGGATGGACCTAAAGATTATTATATTAAATGACATCAGACAGAGAAAATACCACACAATATCGCTCATATGTAAAATCTAAACTACGACACAAATGAACTTATTCACAAAATAGAAATAGGCTGATAAACATAGACAACAAACTTATGATTAACAAGTAGAGTTTTCTTAGAGTCTTATTGTTTTTTTTCTTATCTTGCCCATGACTTTGGTGAGAGTGATCCCAGAAAAATGGCCATAACTAGCATGAGACCGTTTCTGTGAAATCCAGATGGGCCCCTCCATGCTGTCAGCCATCAGCCAGAAATAAGCTCCTCCCCTCGCCCAAAACTGGGGTGCCCTCCAGGTGGAAGAAGTGACACTTCCTTCTAATGGACTAAAATCCAAAAAAAAAAAGGAAAGGATCACTATGCTGTACAACTGAAACTAACATAATATTGTAAATCAACTATACTTCAATTAAAATAAATAAGAACCTTTGGCTTCTCTAGCCTTAGGACTGTAAGCATCCTCCAGATTAGTTCTGATTCATGAAGACCAGAGTAAATCCTTGCTTATTAGAAGGCATTGATTGTTCAATTACAAACACAGCCCAAGAGAAAATATAACTTCAATGGATATGTTCAGAATTTTAATCTGGGTACTCACAAATGAACTAAGGAGAGTCAAATATCTTAAGTGGAAAAAAAGAATGATGCTACATGAGAAATACAGATAGCTTCCTTACCATATTGCCTATTCCCTCATATAATGGATGGCATCCTTGTGTTCCTACTTCGGGCCCAAACTGAGGGTAATCCTTTAACAGTGTATGCAGAAAACATTTCTGGGAAACCAGGATCCTTCTTACATGTCAGTTTATAATGAGATGTTGGAATCCACATACAACTCTTGAAAATGATATCTAAATCACAGTCCAGATTCTTCCTTCACTTTCTTTATCTTCCCCTCCAGGAAACAATTTAATCCCTTCATTTACATGTTTGTGCTCTGTGTGTCTTCTTGTAAAAGTTTAAAAGTATGTTGTTTAAAATGAATGTTCACTGTGAAATTTTGAAAATAAGAGAAGGTATACACATACATACACCCACACACAAAAGTATAAAAATAAACCATTATTTTGTTCCCAAGTTACAACCATTGTGAACATTTTGATCTGCAAGTTGAACTGTATGAAATTGCTGAAAAGTGACTGTTTTGGGACCTGCTTAATCAACAAATTCATTTGGTTAAATCTAAATTTTCTTTGTTTCTTTAAAGATTACTCTATGTGTTTGTGCTTATAAGGTTGTGGACACGTTGTCCAGACCACATTATATCCAGGCTTGTTTTTTAGATTGAGGGCAGGAGGAGAAGGGAGCGACAGACGATGAGATGGTTGGATGGCATCACCAACTCAATGGACATGAATTTGAGCAAACTCCAGGAGGTAGTGAAGGGCAGGGAAGCCTGGCGTGCTGCAGTCCATGGGGTTGCAAAGAGTCAGACATGACTGAGCAACTGAATAACAGCAAATCTTTTTGCCATGCAACTGCTTTTTTAAAATATAATTTTTAAATGAGATTTTCATTTAAGGATCTCCTTTATCAGTGTATTTGCTTTGTAGATTGGGGGTCCTGAGCTCCAGGAGGACTGTTATCTGCAGTATGTGTTAACCATTTACCAACCAAAAGCATTGCTTATGCTAGTAGGAAAGAAAAGCTGCTAACTCGAGACATTTGAGCATTTTCTAAAAAGTATTTAACATGAAAAACTCTAGAGAAACCAGCTGAATATGTTATTTACACCACCAACAGTATTTCCTTAGAACAGCTATATGATAGGAATTGCCAAAATTGTAATTCATCATATCAAAATTGACCTTTCCAAATATTTAAGAGATTGGAATTTTAGTTAAATACAGTTTCAGGAGCTCATTTGACTTTCAAGAGTATATCTAAGAATGTCATGGTTGCATTTCAAATTGTGGTATTTAAAAATATATATTTCTAAACTATTATTATTGAATTTTTTTCCACCCCAGATCTATTCATTTTTGTTTTGCAATGTAGCATGCACTATTCCATTTTCAGAAAGATAAATTTATTTTTCATGATTTTTTTTGAGTCTATGAGTTTTGAGAGAAATATTTATCTAGACTCAAGCAAATTCGTTTTCAAGCTAGGCTAGACACAGAAGAATAGATCCTTTTTTTTTCCCTGTTCTTTTTTTTTTCATTTATTTTTATTAGTTGGAGGCTAATTACTGAAGTAGAAAAGGATCTTGAGCTGTTTGTGCTATACAGCACTTACTCTGGTTCCCCTCAGAAAACCTCACTTTGCCAAACAAGATGGCGAAAAACAAAAGTCAGGATGTGTCTGCCTTGAGGAAATTCACAATGCAAAGCTCAGTTTTAACATTTCTAACTAATTCTGTTGTAAAAATAATGATAGCATAGTATTTAAGCCAATATTTCCCAGATTTATCTGAGCATCAGATATCTTCCTGGAATCTTGTGGAGCTCCTGGGACTTAGGGTGAAGTCTAAAAAATATTATAAACACCTATAAAGAGTCCTTTGATTGCTTGATTTTTGCCTTCTTGAAACAGTGTCATCTTGGTCACTTATTAAAATCCAGACTCTTAAGATGGCTGTCTACTGTATGGCAGCAAGTGTTATTTTTTATAAAAATGGTAAAGTGTTGTGTCAAAATTTGACTCTATAATGTGGTATTTAAATATCATTATTTTTAATAAGCATAGTATACAACACTGGCCTGGAGGAGGGCAACCCACTTCTTCTTGCCTGGAGAATCCCATGGACAGAGGAGCCTGGCCAGCTACAATCCATGGGGTCACAAAGAGTCACACAAGACTGAAGCGACTTAGCACGCACACACGCATACAGCACTGCAAATTATATAGAGTTCTAATGTTAATTTCCATTGTATTCCAGACGCATCCACACATACAGATTATAGATAAAATGACCATGTTAATGGTCCACTGAAGTTCCTTTTATATCTGGATTGAATGACTTGTGACAGCCCGCTGTATGTCCCCACACTCTTACTGTTTCATGACAGTATCCCTGAATACCCTGCTTTCTTGTATCTTCTAGAAGCATTTATAAATCTTCTCAGTTTCTGCCTGCAGTTGTTTGTTACTTGCTTGTTTGTTTTAATCACCTGTATTCCTAAGGAGTCTGGCTTAGTTGAAGTTCTCTCTGAGTAGTGCCTGCAGTTAAGAGTTTACCAGGCAGGGCCTCATTATTTGCTTTGGTCTTGGCTCTGTGTCTATTTTGGCATCAGTGTGGGCTTAAGGGCATATTTGGGGCATAGAATCCTTACCTACAATCTTGTGGAAGAGACAGACCAATGAATAGGTGAATAGGGATAACTTTTAACTGCAGGGAGTCTGGGAGTCTCCAAAGCACCTACCATCCCAGAGAGGGAGTGTGGAGAAGAAAGAAGCTGATAGACACCAGCAGGGCATCTGGTGTGGAGGATCCTGTCTGACTTGGACAAGAACTCAGACTTAAATAGTGCAGGGTTTTGTTTACAAGTTATTTTTCCATTAAAAAAAATAAATACAGCCATGTTATCATTTAGCTGTAGTATTTCCTTTCTTTTTTTATAAGGTACAGTTATTTTTATCATTCCTTTGAGATAAGTTGATGGCTTTAACTTTAGGCTCTGAATGAGAAGACCAAGACATTGAATGAAGCAACTGCCCAGAGTCCAGGTTAACTTTTGCTGAAGACCCGACATGGAAATTTCTTGAGTCCTGAAATGAAAAGTGAAAACTGGGGATAAAAGGAAAAACGTTATTCTCTAAACAAGCAAATTCTAGACACAGAGAAAGATATGCCTTTATTATTATTTATTTTAATTTTTAAAAACATATGCACCTTAGATGCTTTAAACTAAGCTGATATAATTACAAATTCATTCATCTTCTAATGAATTCCAAAGTTTAATCGATGAGTTTGGCTGTGTCATTACCAGGAAGAGATGTTGGACTGCAAATTTGCTAGTGATCCTTTAAGGTGTTTCTCTGATTACTGATGGAAACACTCCAAAGAATGTGTTGTGCTGTACTTAGTCACTCAGCCGTCTCCAACTCCTTCCGACACCATGGACTGTAACCCACCAGGCTCATCTGGCCATGGGGATTCTCTAAGCAGGAATACTGGAGTGGGTTTCCATGCTCTCCTCCAGGGGATCTTCCCAACCTAGGGACTGAACCCAGGTCTCCTGCATTGCAGGCTGTTTCTTTACCATCTGAGCCACTAGGAAAGCCCAAGAATACTGGAGTGGGTAGCCTATTCCTTCTCCAGGGGAGCTTCCCGACCCAGGAATCAAAGCAGGGTCTCCAAAGAATATCCATTTACAAATCTAAATTCCAGGTATATTTTTCCTTTTAAAATTGGATCCTTGATACCAGGGGGGTCAGGGGAAGGTGGGATGAATTGGGAGATTGGAACTGACATATAAACCCTACTATGTATAAAATAGATAACTAGTGAGAACATATTGTATAGCACAGAAAATCTACTCAATATTTTGTGATGACCTAAGTGGGAAGGAAGTCTAAAAAAGAGTATGTGTATGTGTATATGTGTGTATATATATATATGTATATAAGTATAACTGATTCATTCTGCCGTACAGCAAAAACTAACACATTTTAAAGCAACTATACTCCAATAAAGACTAATTTTAAAAAACTAAAATAAAGATAATAATAATAGTATTCAAAAATAAGTAAAATTGGATTTTTGAAACACTAGAAACACTATAATTTGACCATACTCTATAACACTGTTTTGATCAAAAATACAAAATACTCCTTCCTGGTTTTCTTATTCATATTATGACTTAAGTTCAGAAAGAGGAGGAGATTCAATGCAGTCCCCTGCATTGGGTTTGCTGAAATGTTACCTGCAAAAAAAAAAAAAAAAAAAAAGTGATTAACATTTCCAAGCAGCTAAACCCAATCATGTCTGGCTAAAGAATAGTATTTTACAGATACTGTATTGTTTATGTGATTAAGGTACTCAAGACTGGACCTTTTCCTTTGTTGTGGATTGTTTTGAATTTTTCAAGAATACAGGAAACTCTTTGTTGGGACAGACATTTTTAGTGGGGAAAATAATAGCAGTGACTTTTAAATCAGATTTTTTTTCCTGTAGAGCAGCTTTTTCCTGTAAAGGAGTGTTTATCATTTTCACTTGTTACAACACAATTTTTAAAAATCCTTTCTCCAAATAGTAGTTATTATTGTTTTCCTGAAATATATTTTTCCAAGGATTATTTCCATTTCCCCAGGTAGCACTAGTGGTAAAGAACCCAAATGCCAATGCAGAAGCCATAAGAGACACAGGTTTGATCCCTGAGTGGGGAAGATCCCCTGGAAAAGGAAATGGCAACCCACTCCAGTATTCTTGCCTGGAGAATCCCATGAACAGAGGAGCCTGGCCAGCTACAGTCCATGGGGTCACAAAGAGTCGGACACAACTGAAGCACCTCAGCACACATTTCCATTTTATAACTCAGCTCTGGAACATTGGCCAAGGATTGTTTCTACTCTGCCCTGGTACAAGACTGCCCTTGAGAACCTACAGATAATAAAGAGATTTTGCTGAGAATACTGTTTTTCTTTCCAAAAATCAGATGGACTTATTGATTGATCAATAGATAGAAGTAATGTCCAATTATGATGAGGAAAGTGGGAAACAAAATTGTTAAATCTTGATAAGTCACTGACATTATCTACTAAAATAAATGTGATAACCATAGGACCTATAAATTATAGTTTTAAGACTATATTACTACAAAAATTAACAAACATGTACAGAGACAAGAGGATTATAATTGCTAAATTGTTTGTAATTAAAAAAAGGAATGATCCTAATCCCATGAGCATAAATGGATTAAATAAATTGTGGCATATCCATGTTGAATGGATTCATCAGTCCTTACAATGCGTGTTAGAATTGAAAGCTGAAAACCATATGATTATCTCAATAGATGCAGAGAAAGCCTTTGACAAAATTCATCTTCCATTTATGATTAAAACCCTCCAGAAAGCAGGCATAGAAGGAACATACCTCAACATAATAAAAGCCATATATGATATATATGATAAACCCACAGCAAACATTTTCCTCAGTGGTGAAAAATTGAAAGCATTTCCCCTAAAGTCAGGAACAAGACAAGGGTGCCCACTCTCAAAACTACTATTCAACATAGTTTTGGAAATTTTAGCCACAGCAATCAGAAAAGAAAAAGAAATAAAAGGAATCCAGATTGGAAAAGAAGAAGTGAAACTCTCACTGTTTGCAGATGACATGATCCACTACATAGAAAACCCTAAAGACACCACCAGAAAATTACTAGAGCTAATCAATGAATATAGTAAAGTTGCAGGATATAAAATTAACTCACAGAAATCCCTTGCATTCCTATACACTAACAATGAGAAAACAGAGAAATTAAGGAAACAATTCCATTCACCATTGTGATGAAAAGAATAAAATACTTAGGAATAAATCTACCTAAATAAACAAAAGACCTATATATAGAAAACTATAAAACACTGATGAAAGAAATCAAAGAGGACACAAACAGATGGAGAAATATACCATGTTCATGGGTTGGAAGAATCAATATAGTGAAAATGAGTATACTACCCAAAGCAATCTATAGATTAAATGCAACGCCTATCAAGCCACCAACGGTATTTTTCAGAGAACTGGAACAAGTAATTTTACAGTTTCACAAGTGGAAATACAAAAAACCTCAAATAGCCAAAGCAATCTTCAGAAAGAAGATTGGAACTGGAGGAATCAACCTGCCTGACTTCAGACTATACTACAAAGCTACAGTGATCAAGACAGTATGGTACTGGCACAAAGACAAAAACATAGATCAATAGAACAAAATAGAAAGCCCAGAGATAAATCCACACACCTATGGGCACCGTATCTTTGACAAAGATGGCAAGAATATACAATGGAGAAAAGACAATCTCTTTAACAAGTGGTGCTGGGAAAACTGGTCAACCACTTGTAAAAGAATGAAACTAGAACACTTTCTAACACCATACACAAAAATAATCTCAAAATGGATTAAAGATCTAAATGATGACCAGAAACTGTGAAACTCCTAGAGGAAAACACAGACAAAACACTCTCTGACATAAATCACAGCAGGATCCTCTATGATCCACTTCACAGAGTAATGGAAATAAAAGCAAAAATAAACAAATGGGACCTAATTAAACTTAAAGGCTTTTGCACAACGAAGGAAACTATAAGCAAGGTGAAAAGACAGCCTTCAGAATGGGAGAAAATAATAGTAAACAAAGCAACTGACAAAGAATCTCAAAAATATCCAAGCAGCTCCTGCAGCTCAATTCCAGAAAAATAAACGACCTAATCTAAAAATGGGCCATAGAAGTAAACAGTCATTTCTCCAAAGATGACATACAGATGGCTAACAAACACAGGAAAAGATGCTCACATCACTCATTATCAGAGAAATGCAAATTAAAACCACAATGACATACCATTTCTCACCAGGCAGAATGGCTGCTATCAAAAAGTCTACAAACAATAAATGCTAGAGAGGGTGCAGAGAAAAGGGAACCCTCTTACACTGTTGGTGGGAATGCAAACTAGTACAGCCACTATGGAGAACAGTGTGGAGATTCCTTAAAAAACTGGTTATAGGACTCCCATACAACCCAGCAATTCCACTGCTGGGCATACACACTGAGGAATCCCAAATTGAAAGAGACACATGTACCCAAATGTTCATCACAGCACTGTTTACAATAGCTAGGACATGGAAGCAACCTAGATGTCCACTGACAGATGAATGGGTAAGAAAGTTGTGGTACCTATGCACAATACAATATTACTCAGCTATTAAAGAGAATGCATTTGAATCAGCTCTAATGAGGTGGATGAAACTGGAGCCTATTATACAGAGTGAAATATCTCAGAAAGAAAAACACCAATATAGTATATTAATGAATATATATGGAATTTAGGAAGATGGTAATGATGACCCTATATGCGAGACAGTGAAAGAGACACAGATGTAAAGAACAGACTTTTGGACTCTGTGGGAGAAGGCGAGAGTGGGATGATTTGAGAGAATAGCATTGAAACATGTATATTACCATATGTGAAATAGTTCACCAGTCCAGGTTCGATATATGAGGCAGGGCACTCAGGGCTGGTGCACTGGGATGAACCTGAGGGATGGGATGGGGAGGGAGGTGAGAGGGAGGGTCTGGATGGGGAACACATGTACACCCATGGGTGACTCATGTGAATGTATGGCTAAAACCCCACAATATCATAAAGTAATTAGCCTTCAATTAAAATAAATAAAGAAATTTTTTTTTAAAGTGTGTGTTAGATCCACTGGGATGGATGAGGAAGTTGTGCTGCATTGTTTACTGAGAAGAGAATATGCATTATAATATAGTGACAGAAGAACAGTAAAGGAAATGGATAAGTTTGAATGAAAAGAGAAAATACATGGAATGATAAACATCAAATTTAGCATTTAAGGGACTGAATTTGGGAGTGAGAATGAGAGGAAATAAAATCTTTTTTTTCCTTTTATGTAACTTGAGTATTGTTTCATTTATTAAATGAGCTTTATTATTTAGAAAGAGACTATTTTATTATGTATTGTTATACAAGGATAGTCATTTAATCCTGTTTCTAAGTTTCTAGGCAGCCTAGAATTCAGGCTGACAGAGATTGAGATGTAAGAACAAAAAAATTAGTGACAGGACCAGGGTGAACAAAACAACTTCCTTCTCCTTAGTATTCTTCCCACTCTGTTAACATAAGTACTTTAACATTAGAAATAAGTTGATCTCTAAGCTTATCCACAAATGCATATATCAACTCATACATAACTCTATCTCCACTATGAATAAAAAAGTAAAAATTAATAATTTCTCTGGATAAAAGAAAAAGTGTAAGTTTGTAACCTATGGCTTTTCTTCCTACCTCATTTCTACCAGTTATACAGATTAACTACTTTTTGATCACCCTACCTTACCAATTTAATATTGTGGTGAATCATATGTAGTAAATAACTTTCATTCTTTGAATTAAAGATATAATAGTTCCTACACAATATCCAGTGGTATGAGTTGCCTTCAGATTAATTCTGTTATGAAAGGAGCTATGGTTTTGGAATGTCCTCATTTGATTTCTATCCTTATACTGAAAGGTGTTAGTTAGCAGAGAGGGATATTTCTCTTTTGGCATCATACATGTTTTACTCAAAGGTCATATTTCATTTTAAATTCACCACTTGGAAACCAAGGACAAAATTCAGAAATGGTAGAACTTGGGGTAAGTGATTCTTTAATTTTCAGCTTAAACATTCTATAAATTTATGAGTTTTAAGGAAAGGCAGAAGCCAAAACTACAGATAAAGCTCAGCATAATCTGTAGGCTTTTGTTCACTGTAGAATTGAATATAACCTTGGGAGTGTATTAGTCTAGGGTTGGTATAACAAAATACCAGGCTAGGTAGCTTGAACTACACACATTTCTGCTTTCCTAGTTCTGGAGCCTGATGGGTCAGGATCAAGGTGCCATCAGGGTTGGTTTCTGAGGAGGCCTCTGTCTTTGGCTTGCTGACAGCACCTTGTCAGTGTGTCTTCCTGTGGCTTTTGTATGCGCAGGGTTTGGGGTGGGAGGGGGAGGGGGAGCACATGTTCTCAAGTACACTCAGGTACTTCTTCTTATAAGGACACCATTCTTGTTGAATTACAGCCACGACCTTAAGATCCTATTTAAGTCACATTGGGACTTATGGCTTTAACCTATTACTTTGAGGAAGACACAATTCAGTCCATAACAGGGAGAAAAATAGGCTTGGGATACTATAGGATACTAAAGTTGTATATGTTTCATTTTATGTTAAGTTTCTGCTTTCTAAGTTTTCACTCCCTCTTTTAGTAAAAGCAGTAAATTTAAGTGACATTTAACTGCCTTTTCCAGCCAGCAGTCATAATCTTTAAAGTCTAATTTTATAAAGGCATGCATTATTTTGTTAAATTGTTAAAATGTCTTTAACATTTTATGCAGAATATATGCATATATCTTTCTAAAGAGTTATGTTTAAAAATATGTCTTTTAAGAACTTTTCCTTTTAAAATAGCTTTAGTGCTAAAAGAGCTGTTTAAATCTCAGTTAGTTGTTAGAAGTCATCAGTTTCTATTATTTAACTGCCACTATAAAAGTATTAGTTGGTTGTTAAATACTTTCTTCTGATTTATAAAAAAATCAAAATATAGAAGAACACAAAAATCACATCTAATTACAGAAAGGACCAACAAACAAACATTAATATTGTGAAATTCCTTTTAGTCAGTTTTCTATGTCCATTGAACAAAAAGTGAAATTACAAAGTTTCAGTAATACTCTTCACCCTGTTTTGTGTATCAAGTTGAATTCAGCCTCCAGCTTTTATCTCAGCAGTATGAGATTAGGTTTGCTGAAATTGGATTGACAAGTGGTCCTTTTCTACAAATGAGGGTGACATTTTCTTCTCCCATTAAGACTCTCTGCCAAAATTGAAATGGAAAACAATACTTTCCACTTAATTGTCATTTGATACTGCCTTGAATTTCTTGAGCTCTTGGTGTAATAAGACTTTATAAGAGTCTCAGTATCCACGCCTGTAGTCCTCAGACTCAGGGACTTATAAGAATTTAAAACTATCACCTTGTAAGTCTCAGGCCTACCCAGTCTCTGTGTAGTAAGTGGGACTCATTCCTCTGTTAGTGGCTTCTGGGAGAACATTCAAGAGATCTGGAGTAGGTCTTGGCAAGAGACCTTCTTTAGTTTAACTTCTTCAGATCCTGTTTTGCTCTCCTCATTCTTAAACGTAGATGCCACCCACCACTACCCCAGCACACCTCCTCTGAAGGTAAGAGATTTAATAATCTGACCTGTTACACTATTTACCAGTCCACTTACCCCAGACTACTAAACTTTGCCCATGTTCCCAATCACTGGCTGAGGGCTTATCAGCTTACATGAACCAACAAGTTGGCTACCATCTTGATAACAAGTATGGAACCTAACCAGAAGACTTCGGATACTGTGCTCTCCATCAGCCCAGCCTAGCACAATGGCCATTCTTCTGGGTCTGTAGTGTCTCCTCAGACATTTGTCAGCTGAAAACAATGCACTGTCTAAAAGCTGAGAATTATGTTATTGGGCAGACATACTGAGGACTTCAGCCCAGGAGACAGCCACTGACAGACTGCTCTGAAGAGGTAATGGAGGGGCCAGGATACAAAGGCATTTATGCAAAGTAACTCAATACTCAGAACATCAAATGATTATTGTTAATTAAAGAGAAATAGACATCCCTAGTTAATGAATTTAGCACTCTTCTATGTATAGGAAGTTGCAAGAGTCTGAACTTATTAAAATCATTCCTTCGATATGCACCTTAACTGTTTCACGCTAGTGTTCTGCTTTTCTTCTTCCTGAATCTCCTCAGGGTACACTGGCAAGGGGCAGCTGCAGTGGCTGATGACCTGATGGCCACAACATCCTTTGTTTACTAATGTGGTAGGAACAGTCTTCATTCACAAGCTTCAGTCAAGGGTGACACAGCACTCATTGATTTAAAAAAAAAAAAAAAACTCCTAAAGTGAGTGATTTTCTTTCTCTGAAATGCCGCTCTCATTTGCAGTCTCGTCCCTTCCACCGTGTTGTGCTGCCTGGAAAACCCAGGTAGAGCCTCTTTTAGAGTAGTTGGTGTCCACCAAGATCTCTCGCTGTGCTACTCTAACGCCCATCAATCAAAACAGCTAAAACTCTTCTCACAATCCTTGTAGAGAATAATGGGCCAGTGGAACTCTACCATTCAAACTAGGAGTTGTGTTAATGAGTAAACATTAATTTACTTGGATGAATAAAATAAGGATAGACAAAGGCAAAGGAATGTAGATGGCAAAAGATGACTCAGCACCAAGTTTTTTTCTCAATAATCTCTGTAGAGCTGTGGTTCTACACAGAGCAAGTGAGCAGAATATCTGTATCTTTATCTATAAAATGCAAGTAGCAATAGGGCTGTGAAGATGAAATGATTGGATGTATGTCAAGGCCTTGGAATAGCACCTGGAATATGGTAAGCATTCACTAAATATTTTTGTTGTTAGTATTGATAATATTGTTAAATGGAATTTAAAATGTAAAAGATCCAAGCTTTTGTATATCAATTTTACCAGTTTCTTACTGGTCAACTTGGAGACAATTATTTGATCCCTGAACCTCCTCTGCAAATGAGAAAAATAACCAGTCTGGTGCACAAGAAACAACTTGTTCTCTTAACCTCTTTCAGCTGCTGTCATTTTTGTTTTCCTTCAGTTACAAAGGAATGAATAATTTTACTCATAAGAACTGCTGTATGTTTTCATTAGTCCTCTCTCTCTCACTGGATGGGTTGGGCTGGCTAAAGTGAGAAGGGCACTGAAGGAAACAAATCAGAATACAAATCTGAATGAACAACTATATTTAGTGAATGCTGTTTTTTCATAAATACTGAATGCAAACCAGACCTAGCATAATATCTACATTTTGAAACTATATTTATCCTATTCCCATGAAACAAATTGTCAGGCTCAACTTTGTCAAAGCACTTGTTATTTGGTCTTCAAATAAAGATATGTTGTGAAATTAAGTGGGGAAATATTCTAGGTCCTCTGAGAGTTTGGGGTTTAATTTCATCCAAATACTAGAAGTTAATTACTTAAGCTTATCTGTTTCAAAACTGTGAGCAGGTATAAGAAAGTTAGTTAAGTTGCTTAGTCGTGTCCAACTCTTTGCAACCCCATGGACTGTAGCTTGCCAGGATCCTCAGTCCATGGAATTTTCCAGGCAAGGATACTGGAGTGGATTGCCATTTCCTTCTCCAGAGGATCCTCCCAACCCAGGGACAAACCTGGGTCTCCCACACTGCAAGCAGACTCTTTTCTGTCTGCGCCACCAGGGAAGCTCGTGAGCAGGTATAATGCTGTCCAAATTAGAGGGCTACAGATTCATTTATCATCCACTTAGATTGCAAAACATCCATTAAAATGATTTGCAGCTTCCTAGGCATAGGAGAATATATACATTCAAAATAATTAGAAAATAGGGAAATTTGATCTTTTTTTCTGCACATTTTTTTTTTTTTTAGTAGTTGGAGGCTAATTACTTCACAACATTTCAGTGGGTTTTGTCATACATTGATATGAACCAGCCATAGATTTACACATATTCCCCATCCTGATCCCCGCTCCCACCTCCCTGTCCACCCGATTCCTCTGGGTCTTCCCAGTGCACCAGTTCCGAGCACTTGTCTCATGCATCCCACCTGGGCTGGTGATCTGTTTCACCATAGATAGTATACATGCTGTTCTTTTGAAACATCCCACCCTCACATTCTCCCACAGAGTTCAAAAGTCTGTTCTGTACTTCTGTTTGTCTCTTTTTCTGTTTTGCATATAGGGTTATCGTTACCGTCTTTCTAAATTCCATATATATGTGTTAGTATGCTGTAATGTTCTTTATCTTTCTGGCTTACTTCACTCTGTATAATGAGCTCCAGTTTCATCCATCTCATTAGAACTGATTCAAATGAATTCTTTTTAATGGCTGAGTAATATTCCATGGTGTATATGTACCACAGCTTCCTTATCCATTCATCTGCTGATGGGCATCTAGGTTGCTTCCATGTCCTGGCTATTATAAACAGTGCTGCGATGAACATTGGGGTGCACGTGTCTCTTTCAGATCTGGTTTCCTCAGTGTGTATGCCCAGAAGTGGGATTGCTGGGTCATATGGCAGTTCTATTTCCAGTTTTTTAAGAAATCTCCACACTGTTTTCCATAGCGGCTGTACTAGTTTGCATTCCCACCAACAGTGTAAGAGGGTTCCCTTTTCTCCACACCCTCTCCAGCATTTATTGCTTGTAGACTTTTGGATAGCAGCCATCCTGACTGGTATGTAATGGTAGCTCATTGTGGTTTTGATTTGCATTTCTCTAATAATGAGTGATGTTGAGCATCTTTTCATGTGTTTGTTAGCCATCTGTATGTCTTCTTTGGAGAAATGTCCATTTGGGCCAAAATGTTCTTTGGCCCATTTTTTGATTGGGTCATTTATTTTTCTGGAATTGAGCTTCAGGAGTTGCTTGTATATTTTTGAGATTAATCCTTTGTCTGTTTCTTCATTTGCTATTCTTTTCTCCCAATCTGAGGGCTGTCTTTTCACATTACTTATAGTTTCCTTTGTAGTGCAAAAGCTTTTAAGTTTCATTAGGTCCCATTTGTTTAGTTTTGCTTTTATTTCCAATATTCTGGGAGGTGGGTCATAGAGGATCTTGCTGTGATTTATGTCGGAGAGTGTTTTGCCTATGTTCTCCTCTAGGAGTTTTATAGTTTCTGGTCTTACATTTAGATCCCCAATCCATTTTGAGTTTATTTTTGTGTATGGCGTTATAAAGTGTTCTAGTTTCATTCTTTTACAAGTGCTTGACCAGTTTTCCCAGCACCACTTGTTAAAGAGGTTGTCTTTTTTCCATTGTATATCCTTGCCTCCTTTGTCAAAGATAAGGTGTCCATAGGTTCGTGGATTTATCTCTGGGCTTTCTATTCTGTTCCATTGATCTATATTTCTGTCTTTGTGCCAGTACCATACTGTCTTGATGACTGTGGCTTTGTAGTAGAGTCTGAAGTCAGGCAGGTTGATTCCTCCAGTTCCATTCTTCTTTCTCAAGATTACTTTGGCTATTCGAGGTTTTTTGTATTTCCATACAAATTGTGAAATTCTTTGGTCTAGTTCTGTGAAAAATACCGTTGGTAGCTTGATAGGGATTGCATTGAATCTATAGATTGCTTTGGGTAGAATAGCCGTTTTGACAATATTGATTCTTCCAATCCATGAACACGTTATGTTTCTCCATCTGTTTGTGTCCTCTTTGATTTCTTTCATCAGTGTTTTATAGTTTTCTATGTATAGGTCTTTTGTTTCTTTAGGTAGATGTACTCCCAAGTATTTTATTCTTTTTGTTGCAATGGTGAATGGTATTGTTTCCTTAATTTCTCTGTCTGTTTTTTCATTGTTAGTATATAGGAATGCAAGGGATTTCTGTGTGTTAATTTTATATCCTGCAACTTTACTATATTCATTGATTAGCTCTAGTAATTTTCTGGAAGAATCTTTAGGGTTTTCTATGTAAAGGATCATGTCATCTGCAAACAGCGAGAGTTTCACTTCTTCTTTTCCTATCTGGATTCCTTTTACTTCTTTTTCTGCTCTGATTGCTGTGGCCAAAACTTCCAACACTATGTTGAATAGTAGTGGTGAGAGTGGGCACCCTTGTCTTGTTCCTGACTTTAGGGGAAATGCTTTCAATTTTTCACCATTCAGGGTGATTCTTGCTGTGGGTTTGTCGTATGTAGCTTTTATTATGTTGAGGTATGTTCCTTCTATTCCTGCTTTTTGGAGAGTTTTAATCATAAATGAGTGTTGAATTTTGTCAAAGGCTTTCTCTGCATCTATTGAGATAATCATATGGTTTTTATCTTTCAATTTGTTGATGTGGTGTATTACATTGATTGATTTGCGGATATTAAAGAATCCTTGCATTCCTGGGATAAAGCCCACTTGGTCATGGTGTATGATTTTTTTAATATGTTGTTGGATTCTGTTTGCTAGAATTTTGTTAAGGATTTTTGCATCTATGTTCATCAGTGATATTGGCCTGTAGTTTTCTTTTTTTGTGGCATCTTTGTCTGGTTTTGGAATTAGGGTGATGATGGCCTCATAGAATGAGTTTGGAAGTTTACCTTCCTCTGCAATTTTCTGGAAGAGTTTGAGTAAGATAGGTGTTAGCTCTTCTCTAAATTTTTGGTAGAATTCAGCTGTGAAGCTATCTGGTCCTGGGCTTTTGTTTGCTGGAAGATTTTTGATGACAGTTTTGATTTCCTTGCTTGTGATGGGTCTGTTAAGATCTTCTATTTCTTCCTGGTTCAGTTTTGGAAAGTTATACTTTTCTAAGAATTTGTCCATTTCATCCAAGGTGTCCATTTTATTGGCATAGAGCTGCTGGTAGTAGTCTCTTATGATCCTTTGTATTTCAGTGTTGTCTGTTGTGATCTCTCCATTTTCATTTCTAATTTTGTTAATTTGGTTCTTCTCTCTTTGTTTCTTAATGAGTCTTGCTAATGGTTTGTCAATTTTGTTTATTTTTTCAAAAAACCAGCTTTTAGCTTTGTTGATTTTTGCTATGGTCTCTTTAGTTTCTGTTGCATTTATTTCTGCCCTGATTTTTAAGATTTCTTTCCTTCTGCTAACCCTGGGGTTCTTCATTTCTTCCTTCTCTAATTGCTTTAGGTGTAGAGTTAGGTTATTTATTTGGCCTTTTTCTTGTTTCTTGATGTAAGCCTGTAATGCTATGAACCTTCCCCTTAGCACTGCTTTTACAGTGTCCCATAGGTTTTGGGTTGCTGTGTTTTCATTTTCATTCGTTTCTATACATATTTTGATTTCTTTTTTGATTTCTTCTATGATTTGTTGGTTATTCAGAAGCGTGTTATTTAGCCTCCATATGTTTGAATTTTTAACAATTTTTTTCCTGTAATTAAGATCTAATCTTACTGCACTGTGGTCAGAAAAGATGACTGGAATGATTTCAATTTTTTTGAATTTTCCAAGACCAGATTTATGGCCCAGGATGTAATCTATTCTGGAGATGGTTCCGTGTGCACTTGAGAAAAAGGTGAAGTTGATTGCTTTGGGGTGAAATGTCCTATAGATATCAATTAGGTCTAGCTGGTCCATTGTGTCATTTAAGGTTTGTGTTTCCTTGTTAATTTTCTGTTTAGTTGATCTATCCATAGTTGTGAGTGGGGTATTAAAGTCTCCCACTATTATTGTGTTACTGTTAATTTCCTCTTTCATACTCGTTAGTGTTTGCCGTACATATTGCGGTGCTCCTATGTTGGGTGCATATATATTTATAATTGTTATATCTTCTTCTTGGATTGATCCTTTGATCATTATGTAGTGTCCTTCTTTGTCTCTTTTCACATCCTTTATTTGAAAGTCTATTTTATCTGATATGAGTGTTGTGACTCCTGCTTTTGTTTGGTCTCCGTTTGCGTGAAATATTTTTTTCCAGCCCTTCACTTTTAGTCTGTATGTGTCTCTTGTTTTGAGGTGGGTCTCTTGTAGACAGCATATATAGGGGTCTTGTTTTTGTATCCATTCAGCCAATGTTTGTCTATTGGTTGGGGCATTCAACCCATTTACATTTAAGGTGATTATTGATAGGTGTGGTCCCGTTGCCATTTACTTTGTTGTTTTGGGTTCACGTTTATACAACCTTTCTGCATTTCCTGTCTAGAGAAGATCCTTTAGCATTTGTTGAAGAGCTGGTTTGGTGGTGCTGAATTCTCTCAGCTTTTGCTTATCTGTAAAGCTTTTAAATTCTCCTTCATATCTGAATGAGAACCTTGCTGGATATAGTAATCTAGGTTGTAGGTTATTCTCTTTCATTACTTTCAGTACGTCCTGCCATTCCCTTCTGGCCTGGAGGGTTTCTATTGATAGATCAGCTGTTATCCTTATGGGAATCCCTTTGTGTGTTATTTGTTGTTTCTCCCTTGCTGCTTTTAATATTTGTTCTTTGTGTTTGATCTTTGTTAATTTGATTAATATGTGTCTTGGCGTGTTTCGCCTTGGGTTTATCCTGTTTGGGACTCTCTGGGTTTCTTGGACTTGGGTGGCTATTTCCTTCCCCATTTTAGGGAAGTTTTCAGCTATTATCTCCTCGAGTATTTTCTCATGGCCTTACTTTTTGTCTTCTTCTTCTGGGACTCCTATGATTCAAATGTTGGGGCATTTCACATTGTCCCAGAGGTCAGTTTTTTCAAAAATTTTGAAAAAATTTTAAGGAAATGGAACAGCTTAAATTATTATATTAAGCCTCCAAAACTGCTACCTCGTTGAGTGGTCTTCTCAGAGTCTGTGTTCCAGAAACACCTGATAAGCTGATAGAAAGAAACTACTACTTTAAAGATACTATCAAAATAGCTTACCATTCTCTATATACATCCTAAATCAAGGTAATGTTTTGTTGACCTGTTAAAAGAGCCTGACACCTAGTCTTCCATAATTATTTTTCTGTCTCTTTCTTGTTTTCCAAATTATTTAGCTAACTGCATAATTACAGTGACAATCTCTGGAATCACCAATCATATTTTGATTTTGAAACCTTTTAAGCCATGTTTGCTAGCATTCAGAAGAGCCTGTCATTTATACTCAGAGATTTGAAGCTTATTCCTTAATGAATGTCATATACAGTTAATTTGCAATAGAGTGAATGTGAAGCCAGGATTAAAGCCAGTTCCCTCAATGGTTTTCAAAATGAATACTTTGCTTGATCTAATACTAGAGAAACTTAGATAAACTTCAGCATGTTCAGTACTTATTTATTGTTCTCTGGTTCATTTAGCACAGAAGGTCCTTTTATTAGCAGATACCTTAATGATTGAATGGTGTTTGTTTCTTTTGGTTATTAATCATGTAACTTAATTTTTATTGTTGAGAGATATATATTTACTTACTTTAAATGATGTGAATCTCAATATGTAGGTTTGTTGGAACCCCTAATTGTAAATTAGGCAAGTGTGTTCTGGATATTTATTAGTTTTGATAAAACCCATATAACAAAGACTCACTGAGAAACTACTGTGTGCAAGACACTTAGTAAGTTACTATGAGAAGACTGGCACATGCCTCAGTGGAATTCACAGAGTACTTGCCCTTTGGCCCATTAGCTTCGATGAAGAATCTATGGTGAAATATGAATTCCAGGCTCACTGGTATGTCCCGTACAGCAGAAAAATGTCTGTTTTCTGAGGAGAATGTCTGCTTTCAGAGGAGAGACAGAAAGCAGTATTAAAGAGGCCTCCATATTCCTTGATTATACTTTCTTTATTTTAGACTCTCATGGATTTCATTTTCGGCAGCAAGATTGGTTTTCCTTGTTTGATGACTTACCCATCCCTTCCTCTAGTCGGATTGAGCGTGTTACTATACTACTGAATCTTCTCGTGAAGTTCCCATCATCCAGATACCATTTCCCAAAGAGATGCCAGAATCTAAATAGAACAGAGCGGTTAGTGGGAAAGATAGCCTGGAGTCAAGTGACCTCTGCTCACTGACTCACTAGCCTCAGTCTCCCCATGCATAAAGTGAATGGGTCTCATGAAAAATTAGCTTCTACCATTGCCTTCCTAAGGACACATTCCTCTGATTGGGGATCCCAAGAGAAGAGCAATCTAAGAGGCCTCCCTTGGGTCAGGTGCCGTCCTTTTGCTGAAAGTAGGAGAGGATCCCTTGATGGATAGTTTCAGCACTGGGAGCCATAGCAGAAGGAGAGGCCCCAGAGAGGGAGGGATGCTGAGCTGGCAAAGTGACTGATGTTCTTTAAAATAGTGTTTCTCAAACTATGAAGGACCGATGGCTTTTTTTTCTTTTCTTTCTCCACAGTCCTTTGCAAATTGATACTTTTTTAAAAAAGACGTGTAAGATACAAACCTATCTCTAAATTATTAATCAAGTGTTCCTCCATCTCTCGGATTATCCTGTTGCACAGTCTCAGAGGAGCTTCTCTTATCCTTGCTGAGGAAATCCCTCCAACATGCCCTAGAATCCCTCTACTTCTCATCTTGCAGCCTCTTCTCATCCTCTGGTCATCTGACTTAACCTTCACCTCTCAAGAAACTGCAAGGTCTTCCTTTTAAAAATCCAATAATATCTTGTCAGGTTTCATCCTCAAGTTCTCCTCTAGCACTTACTGTTCCTTCTGGATGGAAGCTCTATCCTCAAGGACATCCCTCACAAGAACACATTTCCCTCCTTCTCCTCTCGTGAAACTTAGTGCCTTTTTCTTTCTCTCGGCCAAATTTCTAAGAGAGATGCTTTTCTAAGATTCAGGGCCCAATTCTTAGGCTCTTTGCTCTTTAAAAATATGAATATCAGTGTCCAAAATGTGGTTATGGGATTTTCTTTCAGATTTGATTGTATCCCAAGATATTTGCAAACAGTGTATCTGATAAGGGACTGAAATCCAAAATATGTTTTAAAAACTCATAACACTAAATGTCCAAAAAAAAAAAAAAAAAAAATGTAATCTGATTAGGAAATGGGCAGAAGACCTGAAGAGACATTTTCCCACAGATATACAGGTATGTGAAAAGATGCTCAGCATGACTAGTTATCAGGTAAATATTCAAATCAAAACTACAGCAAGGCACTTCCCTGTTGGTCCAGTGGTTAAGAATCTACCTTGCAATGCAGAGGCCACCAGTTCAATCCCTGGTCTGAGAAGATCCCACATGCCATGGGACAACAAAGTCTGTGTGCCACAACTACTGAGCACATGCTATGGAGCCTGCAAGCTGCATACTCTGAGGCCATGCGCCACAACTATGAAGCCTGTGCACTCTAGAGCCTGTGTTCTGCAACAAGAGAAGCCACTGCCATGAGCAGTCTGTGTGTCTATTGTACTAGAGAGTAGCTCCCACTCACCACAACTAGAGAGAGCCCACACACAGTATCAAAGACCCAGTGCAGTCAAAAGTAAATAAATAGTCCACATTAAAAAAAAGAAAAACTAAGATACGATCTAATGCCTGTCAGAATAGCTATTATCAAAAAGACAAGAAATAACAAGCACTGGCAAGAATGAGTAGAAAAAGGAACCCTAGTACACTGTCGCTTGGAATATAAATTGTAGCCACTATGGAAAACAATATGGAGGATCCTCAAAAAATTAAAAATAGAACTACCATATGGTCCAGCAATTGCACTTCTGGATATTTATCCAGAGAAAACAAAAACACTAATTTTAAAAGATATATGCACCCCTATGTTCATTTAAAAGATATATGCACCCCTATTATTTGCAATAGCCAAGATATAGATGCAATTGAAGTGTGTACTGATAAAAGAGTGGATAAAGAAGATGCAGTATTCTGGAATGTTACTCAGCCATAAAAAGGAATGAAATCTTGTCATTTGTAACAACATGTGTAGACCTAGAGGATATTATGCTCAGAGAAATAAGCCAGAGAGAATAAAATAAATACCATATGATTTCACTTATATGTGGAGTATAAAAAGCAAGTAAATGGACAAAATAAAATAGACTCTTAGATACAGAAGACAAATTGATGGCTATAAGAGGGGAGAGAGATGGGAAAACAGATGAAATAAGTGAAAGAGATTAAGAGGTTAAAATTTCCAATTGTAAAATAATAAGTCACAATGATACAATGTACAGCATAGGAAATACAACAAATAATATTGTAACAACTCTGTACCATGACAGATGGTTCATTTCAGTTCAGTTCAGTCACTCAGTCCTGTCAGACTTTTTGCGACCCCATGGACTGCAGCACGCCAGGCCTCCCTCCAACTCCTGGAGTTTATGCAAACTCGTGTCCATTGAGTTAGTGATGCCATCCAACCATCTCATCCTCTGTCCCTTCTCCTCCTGCCTTCAATCTTTCCCAGCATCAGGGGCTTTTCCAGTGAGTCAGTTCTTGGCATCAGGTGGCCAAAGTATTGGAGTTTCAGCTTCAGCATCAGTCCTTCCAATGAATATTCAGGACTGATTTCCTTTAGGATGAACTGGTTGGATCTCCTTGCAGTCCAAGGGACTCTCAAGAGTCTTCTCCAACACCACAGTTCAAAAGCATCAATTCTAGATACCATTACAAATGGTATGTAGACTTAATCGCAGTGATCATTTCATAATGTGTACAAATAGCAAATTGCTGTTGTACACTTGAAACTAATAGGATATTATATGTCAATTATAGTTCAGTTTATAAAGATTTGGCTCTATCTCTGTGTTATAATTTAGCTAGTCATAAGATAATAGTATGTATATTCTCCCAATAGTGTCTGGAAGAAGATAATGGACTAGAACTTCTAAGTAGGCAGTGCTGACTCATTCACTGAAAAAGTAAGACACCATCGCTAACACCATCGCTAAAATAAGGGATAAGCAACTCCTTTTGTTTCCTTCTTACTTGATGCCTTTCTTTGTGTCTGGAGCTTTGGCAGGTATGAGAGGTGAAACTATAGAAAGAGCCTTTCATCCAAAGTCAATAGGTATGTTTTCTTTGTCAATAACAGGTTCCTTAACTCTCTGACCACCTGCGTCACGATATATGAAATCTCTTTCTACAAAATTTTGTAATTTTCTTATATTTCTTCAAATCATTGTGTGTAATAGTTGACTTTCCCTTTTCCATGATCCTAGCTTTGTGTAAGCTCCATTTTCTTATTCTCTTCTAGCACCTGTGTTCTAATTAGAGGTGAAATAAATGACATTCAGAACTTCCACTAAGGTACTATAAGGTAAGATCCTTTCATGAGTTGAATTCTTTGCTTTAAAAGGGAGCCTTATGGCTTGATTTATGAGAAAAGATTAAGGGGGAATAGGAATTCTGTTTGGTGCTTTTTAATATAATTCATAATCATTACTGTATACATCTTAATGTAAATATACAGTCATGCTCAATTTTGTGTATCTTAATAAAGATGCTTTTTTTTTAACTTGTTTGCTCATCAGATTCAAAATTACAATGAAGGCATTTGTTGAAATATGAGATAAGTTGATTTTATTTCAAAAGCTTGTTTGTATCTTAACTGTAGTAACAAAAGGGTTTTAAAAATGCCATTAGATTTCTTAAAGCAGGAGACAAATATTGAACTTCCACAAGGTTGTTAGGTCTTGTGATACTCAAATCTAAATGGAGAATTAACTGGCTCTAGCATTCATATCTGGTCATGATGCTGGATGTATTTCTATACCTTATTTAGTCTTCACAAATAGTGCCATCAGGGTTAAGTATTATGATCCCTATTTTACAAATGAGGAAACTGATGCTTTGAGATGTTAAGAACTTTATCCTATGATAATGTCAAAGGCAAGGTTTGATCTTGGACATGTCAGATGCCCTTCCCTGTACTCTTCTACCTTAATGCTGGTCCTCACATTATGAGGCCAGGAGCCTGTACTATTGCTGTGAGATTGTTAGTACACTAATCCTTTGAATGTTCTTTAGTAACACAGACATTCTACTAAATTATCCATTTATAAAACAAAGTGAGCCGAGGCTATTCCATATATAGAAAAGATATGGTTTGGGGGACTCAGGATGAATTGAAATTGCTTACGAAAGCAAATAAAAGAAATACTAATTCCAAGTTTCTTCTTTTGCTTTTTGTTCTTTAAAATAAAGGTTTAGGAGTAATGGTGCTAGTATGGCCCCCAAAACTAAGCTTTTAAACTATAGTCCTGATATTAAATACTTTCCACTCATTAGGCTCAGAAAAAAATACAGGTTAAAGATAAGTTATATAATGAAATTCCTTTCCAAAGAAAGTCATGCAAGATATTGAATAAGGTACTGAGCTGAGTCGGGGGAAGGAGGTGCTGGTTAATGGAAAAGTCCCTGGGCTGGAAAATAGGAAATGGGAAATGCAGGTGACAGCAGCTCTTGAAGGCTTAAAAAAGCTACTTCACCTCTCTGGACCTTTGTTCTTTATTTGTAAATGGAGGGTGTACTGGTACTCTCTTAATATAAAATAATAACTTGCCTTTTGGATGTCCATTGCCAATGCAGGGAAGTGCTATGTCTACTAAAGTCAACTTTTTTCTTAATGGCCATTGAACTAAAGAGTTATCAGTTATTTTCCTTTTCCTGTTCTTTACTTTAAATACATCCTGAAACTCTTAATTTCTTTTTATTCTGTTACCATCCTGATGATCAGTCAGCCTTACTGGGACAACTGTGTAATCTTCCTGATGGTTTCCTGGCTTCTATTCTTCCCGCACCAAAATCCATTCTGTGTGCAAGACTAGTGTCTAGGGGGACCTGGATTAGAGCTTGTTGTTCTGTGTGCTTGTGCTTGTGCATGCTCAGCCGTGTAGGACTCTGCAACCACAAGGACTGGGGTCCACCAGGCTCCTCTGCCCATGAGATTTCCCACGCAAGAATACTGGAGTGGGTTGCTATTTCCTTCTCCATGAGATCTTCCTGACCCAGGGATTCAACCCTAGGCTCTTGCCTCATCTCCTGCATTGCAGGTGGATTCTTTACCCCCAAGCCACCACAAGAATCCAACTAACTACTCTCTGTAAATGAGCACTGTTCTAGCTACCCAAATTTAATTCCTTTTAAAAACTAGAAGTTTTATTTTTAAGGCACATTAAAATATTCCCATATGGAAAAAATATTTATTTGTGTAGCTTGAGGGATTTAGGCAAGACATGAAGAATTCTCACATGTGTTTATGGTTTGTTTCATGGTCTAAGCTCCTCGAGGGTAGGGATTCCCTAGTCTCTTCCTCACTGTGTGAACTACAGTACCTCTAAAGATGCCTGTTCCCTGCAAGAAACTTAGTAAATATTTATTGAATGAACGAGTATAGAGTCAGAAAATGCTTTAGGTAAAATGTCTCAAAAAAAAATTAAACAGTGCTTATAGATATCCCCGAAAGGCTTATTGCTTTAGACGGAGGGTGAGGTTAAGAGAGAAAAGTAGGGGAAAAGATGAAAAAACAAATTCTGGGAAAGGGGACAGATAGCATTGCACACAGAAAATAGAGTAAATCGTTTGGAGGGACCACTTGTGGTATTTTCACTAGTGACATTTTTTTTTTTAATAATTTTATTTATTTGTTTACTTTGACTGTGCTGGGTCTTCGGCTGTGTGGGCTTTTATCTAGCTCTGGCGAGTAGGGGCTCCCCTCTGTTGCAGTGCGTGGTCTCCTTGCGGTGGCTTCTCTGGGAGCACAGGCGTTAGGGCGTGTGGGCTTCATGCTGTAGAGCGCAGGCTCAGTAGCTGTGAGGCACGGGCTTAGTTGCTCCAGGGCCTGTGGGATCTTCCAAGATCAGGGGTCAAACCCAGTATCTCCTGCATTGGCAGGTGGATTCTTTACCACTGAGCCCCCCAGAGAAGGCCTCTAGTGGCATTTCTTATCAGTTGTAATGGGTGAAAGAGCCCAGTCCTTTGGATCTTGCATAGATTTATTAGTTAAGCCTGGCACATAGATGATCAGAAATCTTTGTTGAATGAAGGCCCAAAAGAATAAAATAATAAATTATTGAACTGCTAAAGGCAAAAGTTTGCTTTTTTTAATAGCCATGATAATATTCCCTTGATGCTGATATTTAGTCCCTGTTAGTAACTGAAATTCCAAATACAGTGAGTGTGAAAAATGTTCCATGAAACTGAGTGCAATTACTGTGCTAGGCTTCTCCCTTAGAGAGCTTCCGTTATCCCATCTTCCAGCCAATTGTCACAGGGACAATCCAGGATGCCACACTATGCAAATGTGTTAAAATGCTGATGGGAAAACAGAAGCTCGAAAAATGTCTTATCTGTCAATTGAATGATGTAGCCTTGTGGTTAGATTACAGCAATTCGGGGGCTTTTTGTTTTCTGCTGATTGAGATTTGACAGCTGTTTATAAAATATTTACATTCTGATTTCAGTCACATTGACAGTACTTTAGGATCTCTGGAAGATGATAATTGTATGTTAGGAAAGTGTTTTTAAAAGTTTGAAGCTGATCTGTTGAGGGGGAAAAATCTTTGAAAAATTTTACAAAGGAAGGAAATCCACTTTATAAAATGATAAACTTTTAATAAAAGTCAGAAATGATAGACATTTGGGACCCAGAGACACTATATGTGAAGGAAAGGAGTATCCTTCTCCAGTCTGCCTGTTTTGGGTCTCTTTGCTTTTGTTTAGCTGAGTATACATGCTTCTCACCTTTTTTCACTTAATTATGCTGATATGATATTTGTATGATAGGTACATGGGTAAATTAGTTAGGATTTGAGGACATCCGTATGGACTTTTGTGAAAAAAATTCAATACATATACTTCGTATTAAGTGAAGAGAAATTAATGAAACAGAAACAGACTCAAGGACATAGAGAACATACTTATTAGTGTCAAGGTCAGTGGGGGAGGGATGTAATGGGAATTTGGGGTTAGTGGATGCAAACTATTATATAAAGAATAGATAAACAATAAGGTCCTACTGTATGCCACAGGGAACTATATTCAAAATCCTGTGATAAACCATAGTAGAAAAGAATATGAAAAAGAATGTATATATATATGTATAACTGAATCAGTTTGCTATACAGCAGAAATTAACATCTTATAAATCAACTATATTTCAGAAAACTAAATTTTAAAGAGAAGAATAGAAAATAAAAAGTGTTGGAAATAAGAATAAGTATTGAATTTCCAAATGAAATATTGTCAAACATTTTAATGAAAACCATAAATTCACAGGTAACTTTTCCTTATAAGATACCATGTTAGACATTATGACTTGTGTTGATAATTTTAAATCAGTTGTCTCTCCAAAGTCTTGATAGTTGCTCTTTGTGGGATGCTTTGTAAGAACAAGGAGATGATAAAAAGTCTAAAACTGATTTTTATAGCCATTTAGAAGTTTCCTGGGATTAAAATTACACCTAAAGAATATGACAGCTATTACATTCTTTCACTGACAACTGTAATGTTGAAATTTCTTAGGATAAGGCAAATGATTCTGGAATCCAACCTAACATTTCATATCAAATATTTAAAATTTTTGTAAAAGTCATATATTCTTTTATAGTCTCACCTTGCCCATTGCTTTGACCCCACTAGAAGGGTATATCACATATAAATGAACAGAAGTAGCCTCAACCCTGTCTAAGGGACCAGGAGCTAAAGTATAATTAGAGACCCTGGATCCACCCCTCCACCCCTGACTATTTTCTGCTCCTACGGGGCCTTACTTGGACATTCAGCTGGAAGCCCCTCCCATGTTGTCACAGTGATCCCTTGACCACCTGCTCGGTCCTGGATGCAGGGGAGGATGTATCTGGTGAAGACCGCTGAGTACTCTAGAAGTGAGTAGACTGGGCCTTTGGACAAAGGATTCTGGGAACCTGAGTATATGAAGCCTGTTCAAAAAGGAAGCCAATTCGCCTTGGCCATGTCCCTTAGAAAGAGTGATGTCCAAAGAAAAGCCAGAATGGGTCCTTTGACTCAGTGCTTCTTAAGCACAAATGTGTGTACAATCTCCTGTTCAAATACAGATTCTGGTTCATAAAGGCTAAGGTGAACTTATCCTTCTGCATTTCAGCCACATACCCAGCTGCTGCTGTTGCTGACTGCACTCTGAGAAGCAAGACTGTTATGCACAAGCCGGGGTCCCTGCTTGGATCTCAGGGCGGGTACTGAACACAATACCGGCTTTCAGTTGAGTTCAGGAGCTCAGTCATGTCCAACTCTTTGCGACCCCATGAATTGCAGCATGCCAGGCCTCCCTGTCCATCACCAACTCCCGGAGTTTACTCAAACTTACGTGCATCAAGTCAGTGATGCCATCCAGCCATCTCATCCTCTGTCATCCCCTTTGCCTCCTGCCCCCAACCCCTTCCAGCATCAGGGTCTTTTCCAATGAGTCAACTCTTCACATGAGGTGGCCAAAGTATTGAAGTTTCAGCTTCAGCATCAGTCCTTCCAATGAACACCCAGGACTGATCTCCTTTAGGATGGACTGGTTGGATCTCCTTGGAGTCCAAGGGACTCTCAAGAGTCTTCTCCAACACCACAGTTCAAAAGCATCAATTCTTCGGCACTCAGCTTTCTTCACAGTCCAACTATCACATCCATGCATGACCACTGGAAAAATCATAGCCTTGACTAGACCTACCTTTGTTGGCAAAGTAATGTCTCTGCTTTTTAATGTGCTATCTAGGTTGGTCATAACTTTCCTTCCAAGGAGTAAGCGTCTTTTAATTTCATGGCTACAATCACCATCTACAGTGATTTTGGAGCCCCCAAAAATAAAGTCTGACACTGCTTCCACTGTTTCCCCATCTACTTCCCATGAAGTGATGGGATGCCATGATGTTAGTTTTCTGAATGTTGAGCTTTAAGCCAACTTTTTCACTCTCCTCTTCCACTTTCATCAAGAGGCTTTTTAGTTCCTCTTCACTTTCTGCCATAAGGGTGGTGTCATCTGCATATCTGAGGTTACTGATATTTCTCCTGGCAATCTTGATTCCAGCCTGTGCTTCTTCCAGCCCAGCATTTCTCATGATGTACTCTGCATATAAGTTAAATAAGCAGAGTGACAATATACAGCCTTGACGTACTCCTTTGGTTTTAGGTGAAGACAAAGATGCGGGCCTGTTGTGAAGAACTGTCCTCACCGGAGACCCCCAGCCTGGATCCACTCCTGGTTCTCCTCCCTGTTCTGTCCCAGGTCCCGTGGCAACCTGTCCCTCCAGTTCCTTCACCCATTCACAGCCCCTGGTCCTTGCAAGCCAACAGCTCACTTTTTGGCTCAACACTCAGTTTGATGTTTGGGTGGCAGAAGCCACCCCCGTTGTGCTTAGGGCATCTCAGAGGAGCAGTGGGTACTGAGAGTCCCCATTATCTTGCAGCCTGTGAGACTGGAGCCTCAGCATCAGACTCTGGAGCACTGGGGCCCCCTACTCAGGCCCTGCTAACCACACGGGGGTCTCAGGGCTCTAGTGTGGATCTTATACACCTGGGTACTATACACCTGCCCAACACGTGGAATGCTCCATAGTTAGGTTTAAAAAGGCACTTTAAGTGAAGGTAGAAAATCTAATAGTTTTCTAGCAAGGTTTTAATATATTACATGGGAATAGAATGAAAAGCAATTTCATTTTCAGAAATGACCCAAAATGAAAATAATCACTTTTCTTAAAATAAACAAACAAAAATACTTAAGTTCTCAGTGAAACATTTGAACTAAAAGAAATAGAAAATCCAAATCAGGAGCAAAATAAAGCAGAAAATCATAGATAATATTTTTAAATAAAAAGAGTATTTGTGTGTTATGCTATATGCCAAAGAAATAAAATGCAAAAAAAAATCAAAGTGAATTGATCAAATGATCAAAAATATATCACAAAGTAGTATTTAAGACACAGAACATCAAATTCACAAAAAGAGTATCAGAATATGGACCAAAAATTAAAATAAATCTTATGGGATAATTATAAAAATTGTAACAAAAGAGTAGTTATAGAAAACTAGGAGTGATCAGGTAAAGTAATAGAGATGATTTGTAAAAGTCCAAATTTGAAGTTAGTAGGTTATACTTTTTAAAGAAAGAGTGTTTTTAAAAAAATAAAATAAAAATAATAAAGAGTGTTTTAGACACCATTCCATAACATGGATAGGTTAAATTACATTTGGAGCAAAATGAGGAAACTCATAAGCTTACAGTGAAAATTGTAGAAAGTAATGTGAAAATGAGAGGCTTAATCTTCACATCAAATAACATATAGCATGCATGGAAGTATAAGAAGAGACAGATTCAAAACACATATAAGAATGCTTTGGAAAAAAACAGATCTCATAATGTGACAAAAGGCAAAAGCTGTGGACATGCTGTATTTACATTCCAGCATATCCTAGGGGAGAAAAAAGAAAATTCAATTTACACAGTTTCTTATTATTCTAAGATTGCAAACTCTGTCCAGTTTTCCTTTCAGCAGAATACTTATTCAATTCCTGCTGTATGTTCTTGAGATGAAGTTTTAGATCATTTGTACTAATGCTTTAATCCACAGCTTCTCTCATGAAGAGCTTGCAGTCCAGTTTTGATGACAAGCTACATGTATTTTTTAGTGAGTGTTACATGTAAGGCCAGATTTAAGTAATGAGACCAAGTAGTTTAAATACCAGATTATGACTCCATAGTTGGCATTGGATATATCTTTAGCCTGTTGACATTCTTGATTCTTTTTTACAGTGTACCACTTTTTTACAGTAATACAATGTTTATGATGTAGAATGATGATGTTCCAAGATGGAAGAAAATGTACCATTTTTATATGCATATTAAGGGCATAGAGACCCTTCTGCAAGAAGAGGGTGATATGAGACAAAAAAGGAAACTGTCGACAGGAGGAGAGAATAGATTCAAAAAACAGCAGGAGGATTTCCCTGGCAGTCCAGTGGTTAAGACTTCACCTTCGAACGCAAGGGGTATGGGTCCATTTCCTATTCAGGGAACTAAGATCCCACATGCCTCATGACCAAAAAACCAAAACATAAAATAGAAGCAGTGTTGTAACAAATTCAAAAGACGTAAAAATGGTCCACATTGAAAAAAAAAAAAAAAGATAGCATGAAGTCTGGACCTTACTCCTTCCCTATATCAGTTCTGTGTTGACTGTCTCTTGGGTCTTAATACTTTTTCATGAAGATTTGAAATTCCTTGTAAGATTTGTCTTTCATATGTAAATGGAAAATGGGTTCAAGTCGCAAAGGGAAAATAAACTGCACCCCTGCCTAAGTTTTCCTTTGATTTTTATGGCTTCCTCCTCTGTCTCTCACCTTCTTTGACCATGTCTTTCTTACAATTTCCTTATGTGTCTCAGTTCAGTTCAGTCACTCAGTCGTGTCCGACTCTTTGAAACCCCATGAATCGCAGCATGCCAGGCCTCCCTGTCCATCACCAACTCCCAGAGTTTACTCAAACTCATGTGCATCAAGTTGGTGATACCATCCAGCCATCTTATCCTCTGTCATCCCCTTCTCCTCCTGTCCCCAATCCCTCCCAGCATCAGGGTCTTTTCCAATGAGTCAACTCTTCACATGAGGTGGCCAAAGTATTGAAGTTTCAGCTTCAGCATCAGTCCTTCCAATGACCACCCAGGACTGATCTCCTTTAGGATGGACTGGTTGGATCTCCTTGGAGTCCAAGGGACTCTCAAGAGTCTGCTCCAACACCACAGTTCAAAAGCATCAATTCTTCAGCACTCAGCTTTCTTCACAGTCCAACTATCACATCCATACATGACCACTGGAAAAACCATAGCCTTGACTAGACCTACCTTTGTTGGCAAAGTAATGTCTCTGCTTTTTAATGTGCTATCTAGGTTGGTCATAACTTTCCTTCCAAGGAGTAAGCGTCTTTTAATTTCATGGCTGCAATCACCATCTGCAGTGGTTTTGGAGCTCAGAAAAATAAAGTCTGACACTGCTTCCACTGTTTTCCCCATCTATTTCCCATGAAGTGATGGGACCAGATGCCATGATGTTAGTTTTCTGAATGTTGAGCTTTACGCCAACTTTTTCTCTCTCCTCTTTCACTTTCATCAAGAGGCTTTTTAGTTCCTCTTCACTTTCTGCCATAAGGGTGGTGTCATCTGCATATCTGAGGTTATTGATATCTCTCCCGGCAATCTTGATTCCAACCTGTGCTTCTTCCAGCCCAGCATTTCTCATGATGTACTTTGCACGTATGTTAAATAAGCAGGGTGACAATATACAGCCTTGATGTACTTCTTTTCCTATTCAGAACCAGTCTGTTTTTCCATGTCCAGTTCTAACTGCTGCTTCCTGACCTGCATACCGGTTTCTCAAGAGGCAGGTCAGGTGGTCTGGTATTCCCGTCTCTTTTAGAATTTTCCACAGTTTATTGTGATCCACACAGTCAAAGGCTTTGGCGTAGTCAATAAGGCAGGAATAGATGTTTCTCTGGAACTCTCTTGCTTTTTCGATGATCCAGCGGATGTTAGCAATTTGATCTCTAGTTACTCTGCGTTTTCTAAAACCAGCTTGAACATCTGGAAGTTCATGGTTAATGTCTTGCTGAAGCTGGCTTGGAGAATTTTGAGCATTACCTTACTAGCATGTGAGATGAGTGCAATTGTGCAGTAGTTTGAGCATTCTTTGGGATTGCCTTTCTTTGGGATTGGAATGAAAACTGACCTTTTCCAGTCCTGTGGTCACTGCTGAGTTTTCCAAATTTGCTGGCATAGTGAGTGCAGCACTTTCACAGCATCATCTTTCAGGATTTGAAACAGCTCAACTGGATTCCATCACCTCCACTAGCTTTGTTCGTAGCGATGCTTTCTAAGGTCCATTTGACTTCACATTCCAGGATGTCTGGCTCTAGGTGAGTGATCACACCATCATGATTATCTGGGTCATGAATATCTTTTTTTGTACAGTTCTTCTGTGTATTCTTGCCACCTCTTCTTAAAATCTTCTGCTTCTGTTAGGTCCATACCATTTCTGTCCTTTATCAAACCCATCTTTGCATGAAATGTTCCCTTGGTATCTCTAATTTCTTGAAGAGACCTCTAGTCTTTCCCATTGTATTGTTTTCCTCTATTTCTTTGCATTGATCACTGAGGAAGGCTTTCTTATCTCTCTTTGCTATTCTTTGGAACTCTGCATTCTAATGGGAATATCTTTCCTTTTCTTCTTTGATTTTTGCTTCTCTTCTTTTCACAGGTATTTGTAAGGCCTCCTCAGGCAGCCATTTTGCTTTTTTGCATTTCTTTTTCCTGGGGATGGTCTTGATCCCCGTCTCCTGTACAATGTCATGGACCTCTGTCCATAGTTCATCAGGCACTCTGTCTATCAGATCTAGTCCCTTAAATCTATTTCTCACTTCCACTGTATAATCGTAGGGGATTTGATTTAGGTCATGCCTGAATGGTCTAGTGGTTATCCCGACTTTCTTCAATTTAAGTCTGAATTTGGTAATAAGGAGCTCATGATCTGAGCCACAGTCAGCTCCCGGTCTTCTTTTTGCTGACTGTATAGAGCTTCTCCATCTTTGTCTGCAGAGAATATAAACAGTGTGATTTCAGTGTTGACCATCTGGTGATATCCCTGTGTAGAGTCTTCTCTTGTGTTGTTGGAAGAGGGTGTTTGCTATGACCAGTGCGTTCCCTTGGCAAAACTGTATCAGCCTTTGCCCTGCTACATTCTGTACTCCAAGGCCAAATTTGCCTGTTACTCCAGGTGTTTCTTGACTTCCTACTTTTGCATTCCAGTCCCCTATAATGAAAAGGACATCCTTTTTGGGTGTTAGTTCTAAAAGGTCTTTTAGGTCTTCATAGAGCCATTCAACTTCAGGTTCTTCAGCATTACTGGTTGGGGCATAGGCTTGGATTACCGTGATATTGAATGGTTTGCCTTGGAAATGAACAGAGATCATTCTGTCGTTTTTGAGATTGCATCCAAGTACTGCATTTCGGACCCTTTTGTTGACCATGATGGCTACTCCATTTCTTCTAAGGGATTCCTGCCCACAGTAGTAGATATAATGGTCATCTGAGTTAAATTCACCCATTCCAGTCCATTTTAGTTCGTTGATTCCTACAATGTCGACGTTCTCTCTTGCCATCTCCTGTTTGACCACTTCCAATTTGCCTTGATTCATGGACCTAACATTCCAGGTTCCTATGCAGTATTGCTCTTTACAGCATTGGACCTTGCTTCTATCACCAATCACATCCACAACTGGGTATTGTCTTTGCTTTGGCTCCATCCCTTCATTCTCTCTGGAGTTATGTCTCCTCTGATCTCTAGTAGCATATTGGGCACCTACCATCCTGGGGCATTCCTCTTTTAGTATCCTATCATTTTGTCTTTTCATAGTGTCATAGGGCTCTCAAGGCAAGAATACTGAAGTGACTGGCCTTTCCCTTCTCCAGTGGACCACATTCTGTCAGACCTCTCCACCATGACCCATCCATCTCGGGTGGCCCCACACGGCATGGCTTAGTTTCATTGAGTTAGACAGGCTGTGGTTTGTGTGATCAGACTGGCTAGTTTTCTGTGCTTATGGTTTCAGTGTCTTATGTGTCTAGCACTCCTCAAAGAGCTGCAGTTTGGCCTCTGATTCCACCACTTCACTGGCACCGCAGTTGCCAAAATGAGCGGAGATCCTCTGGCTGATCAACCCCAAGAACTTTTGAGCCTTAACTCTCTTGTCTTCTCTGCCAATTTTATTCCCACTGACCTTTTTGAAATTCTCTCTTTCCTTGCCTTCCAAGGAACTTCAATCTGATTAAATCTCCTGGTACCCTTCCCCCATCCTTGTCTTTCTCTCTTTCTCCCTTCCTCCTTTCTTTCCTTTCTCTCTCTTTTTTTTTTTTTTCCTTCTGTCTGTTGTTTAAGGACAAACCCCTTCTTTGCCTGCACCAAAATTCTATTCAGAGTTCTTTTCTTCCTAATTCACTTAATTTCCAGGATTAAGCCAAGGTCTTCAGCCCAGTGACTCAGATCTCCTCTGCCTCCAGCCTAGACATATTTCCCTAGTCCACATCTGTACGTCCAACTGGACCACTCTACTTTGTGGGCTTTCACCCTCAACCCCAGTCAGAGTGGCAGAATCTAACCTCTTTGCTTCTCTTGTCCCATTCCACTTCTCCACACCTCTGTCCACGCCTTCTGTGCATTATGCAGGATCTGCCCAGACACTAAATGCATCCCTCTCCCTTTTTGAAATGAAAATCTCATTATAATTCAAATTCAGCCACTTCCTAGCTGTCTGACCTTCAGCATTACTTAACTTCTGTGTCTCTCAGTTTTCTTATTTGTGTAATGGAAAAAATAATAGCATCTGCCTCACAGGAGTGTTGTGAAACTAATAAATGGCACATTGTAAGTTCTCAGTAAATAATAACTATTTGATTGCTTGACGTGAACAGACTCCTTATTGACTTAAGAAGAAAGGGAAAAAAACCCTGGATTTCTTAGCATGTGATTTGTTTTGTTGCTTAATTTTCAAGCTTTATTTCACGTCAATTTCTACCCTCTCCTGAGCTTACTGTGTCTCTTCCCTTTACTGGATCATGACTTAGCCATGATAATTTCCGCTGACCTTCAGAGTGTGTGGGGGAGACCTCTTCTTGGCCTCTTCTCCCCAGGTCTAAGTTAGTTTTTCCTTCATGGGTTCCTAGAGAGCCATGATCTTAGAGGTTGTTCATTCTGTGGGGCCATTGTGTGTGCATCTTTATACTACCAGCTTTTTTGTGGTAGAGGTTGCACCATTTATGTGGGAGTGGTTTTGAGACTGGCTAACCCTAGGGTATGGGCCACAAAAGAGGATAAACAGTAGGGTGCATCAATTGTACACCTAGAATTGGCCCTGAATAGAGCCAGCCCTTTTCCCTCCAACATTTAAGCCTGAAATAACAGAAAAGGGGGAAATTTGAAGAGGAGAAAGCAAAAGGCAACCTGGTGCTCTCAAGGTAGAGCAAAAACCAAGGTGTGAGGGGGAAAATGGAAGCCAGTTAGTAGACTGTTCACAATAGATGAGAGATTTCATGAGCCATAGTGGAGGGACGTGGGGGTGGCTGGCAAAGGAGGAGAGTTTATACTAACCTGCTGGTAAATTTGTATAAAATCTTCTGTGGCAAGATTTCAAGCATGAGGAAAGGAAAGTATGTATAATACTGATACATAAATTTGTGATATATAGAAAATTGAGCTATAGAATTGGCATATATATACAGAGTTTTCTTTTTATTGGAGTATGTTCCTTTATGATATTATGTTTCTGCTGTACAGCAAAGTGAATCAACCATATGTATACATACAGCTCCTCTTTTTGATTAAGTCACCACAGAGCATTGAGTAGCGTTCTGTGCTATTGAGTAGGCTCTCTTTAGTTTTCTATTTTATACATAGTATCAATATGCACAGTCTTAATGAGTCATAGTATTTTTTGGTTTAAGGTGTGTGTGTGTGTGTGTGTGTGTGTGTGTGATGCCATATATGAAAACATGCTATATATACATTTTAATGTATTTTGATAATAAGAGTAGCACAGTGTTTATTATATAAATATTAGGAGTCAGAGAAACATAAGTCTGATACGAAAGGGGGTTAAAAACAGAGTTGGAGGTAAGGAAGTGGAGGTAGATGGTATAGCCAACTTTGTAGGCAAGCTGGACCGTAAGAGAAAGCATTGTGTGGTAGCGATTGTCGCCCAGAGAGAGGAGGGCAGGACCTGAAACCAAGTGAGGACTTTCTAAAAATATGAGAGATTTTATAGCCCACTTACAAAATTATGCAAATAATTGAGGAAGGAAGGAAGGATAAACTGACAATGGATGGGAAAGGAGGGAACACTTCAGAAGTAAAGACCTTGTGTGGATGAGAACAGTGAACTGGGCTGGCCCTGGGTAGGTGCATGAGCACAGATGCCAGTGAGTATACAGACGATGATGGTGAGAAAAGGAAGCAATTCTCAAATCATCATTACTTTTCCTTTGTGCCCTTGAGTTCAGATAAGTTCCAGATTTAAGCCTGTCCTTTATTTATTTTTTTTTTTAACTTTTTTTTTTTTTTATTAGTTGGAGGCCAATCACTTCACAACATTTCAGTGGGTTTTGTCATACATTGATATGAATCAGCCATAGATTAACACGTATTCCCCATCCCGATCCCCCCTCCCACCTCCCTCTCCACCCGATTCCTCTGGGTCTTCCCAGTGCACCAGGCCGGAGCACTTGTCTCATGCATCCCACCTGGGCTGGTGATCTGTTTCACCATAGATAGTATACATGCTGTTCTTTTTTTTTTTTTTTTTTCGATTTTGCAAAGATACATTTTATTTTTTTTTCTTTTTTTTTTTATTATTATTATTTTTTTTTTCCAGTGGGTTTTGTCATACATTGATATGAATCAGCCATGGATTTACATGTATTCCCCATCCCGATCCCCCCTCCCACCTCCCTCTCCACCCGATTCCTCTGGGTCTTCCCAGTGCACCAGGCCGGAGCACTTGTCTCGTGCATCCCACCTGGGCTGGTGATCTGTTTCACCATAGATAGTATACATGCTGTTCTTTTGAAATATCCCACCCTCACATTCTCCCACAAAGTTCAAAAGTCTGTTCTGTATTTCTGTGTCTCTTTTTCTGTTCTGCATATAGGGTTATCGTTATCACCTTTCTAAATTCCATATACATGTGTCAGTATGCTGTAATGTTCTTTATCTTTCTGGCTTACTTCACTCTGTATAATGGGCTCCAGCTTCATCCATCTCATTAGGACTGGTTCAAATGGATTCTTTTTAATGGCTGAGTAATATTCCATGGTGTATATGTACCACAGCTTCCTTATCCATTCATCTGCTGATGGGCATCTAGGTTGCTTCCATGTCCTGGCTATTATAAACAGTGCTGCGATGAACATTGGGGTGCACGTGTCTCTTTCAGATCTGGTTTCCTCAGTGTGTATGCCCAGAAGTGGGATTGCTGGGTCATATGGCAGTTCTATTTCCAGTTTTTTAAGAAATCTCCACACTGTTTTCCATAGCGGCTGTACTAGTTTGCATTCCCACCAACAGTGTAAGAGGGTTCCCTTTTCTCCACACCCTCTCCAGCATTTATTGCTTGTAGACTTTTGGATAGCAGCCATCCTGACTGGTATGTAATGGTAGCTCATTGTGGTTTTGATTTGCATTTCTCTAATAATGAGTGATGTTGAGCATCTTTTCATGTGTTTGTTAGCCATCGGTATGTCTTCTTTGGAGAACTGTCTGTTTAGTTCTTTGGCCCATTTTTTGATTGGGTCATTTATTTTTCTGGAATTGAGCTTCAGGAGTTGCTTGTATATTTTTGAGATTAATCCTTTGTCTGTTTCTTCATTTGCTATTATTTTCTCCCAATCTGAGGGCTGTCTTTTCACCTTACTTATAGTTTCCTTTGTAGTGCAAAAGCTTTTAAGTTTCATTAGGTCCCATTTGTTTAGTTTTGCTTTTATTTCCAATATTCTGGGAGGTGGGTCATAGAGGATCTTGCTTTGATTTATGTCGGAGAGTGTTTTGCCTATGTTCTCCTCTAGGAGTTTTATAGTTTCTGGTCTTACATTTAGATCCCCAATCCATTTTGAGTTTATTTTTGTGTATGGCGTTAGAAAGTGTTCTAGTTTCATTCTTTTACAAGTGGTTGACCAGTTTTCCCAGCACCACTTGTTAAAGAGGTTGTCTTTTTTCCATTGTATATCCTTGCCTCCTTCGTCAAAGATAAGGTGTCCATAGGTTCGTGGATTTATCTCTGGGCTTTCTATTCTGTTCCATTGATCTATATTTCTGTCTTTGTGCCAGTACCATACTGTCTTGATGACTGTGGCTTTGTAGTAGAGTCTGAAGTCAGGCAGGTTGATTCCTCCAGTTCCATTCTTCTTTCTCAAGATTACTTTGGCTATTCAAGGTTTTTTGTATTTCCATAGAAATTGTGAAATTCTTTGGTCTAGTTCTGTGAAAAATACCGTTGGTAGCTTGATAGGGATTGCATTGCATCTATAGACTGCTTTGGGTAGAATAGCCATTTTGACAATATTGATTCTTCCAATCCATGAACACGGTATGTTTCTCCATCTGTTTGTGTCCTCTTTGATTTCTTTCATCAGTGTTTTATAGTTTTCTATGTATAGGTCTTTTGTTTCTTTAGGTAGATATACTCCTAAGTATTTTATTCTTTTTGTTGCAATGGTGAATGGTATTGTTTCCTTAATTTCTCTGTCTGTTTTTTCATTGTTAGTATATAGGAATGCAAGGGATTTCTGTGTGTTAATTTTATATCCTGCAACTTTACTATATTCATTGATTAGCTCTAGTAATTTTCTGGTAGAGTCTTTAGGGTTTTCTATGTAGAGAATCATGTCATCTGCAAACAGTGAGAGTTTCACTTCTTCTTTTCCTATCTGGATTCCTTTTACTTCTTTTTCTGCTCTGGTTGCTGTGGCCAGAACTTCCAACACTATGTTGAATAGTAGTGGTGAGAGTGGGCACCCTTGTCTTGTTCCTGATTTCAGGGGAAATGCCTTCAATTTTTCACCATTGAGGGTGATGCTTGCTGTGGGTTTGTCATATATAGCTTTTATTATGTTGAGGTATGTTCCTTCTATTACTTAAGCCTGTCCTTTAGATTGAGAAGGATGGCTCTGAAGAAAATAAGCCGTGTGCACAGTGACCAACTTTAGGGGCTTTATTTTCAGACAGATTTTTGTGTTCTAGATCTGAAACTTTCTATCAGCTCTGGGACCCCTATAGGGTTAGCTGATGGTGGGTAGGAGCACAGGCTCCAGACTGGACTCCGATGCTGGGACCCAGGCTCCACCACCAACTGGCTATGTCAACTTGGATCAGACACTCGGCCCTTTCCACCCAAGTGTTTCTTGTGCCACATGGAGATTACAGATGACCCAACTCATAGGCAGGATAAGGAATAATTGAGAATACTGTAAATTGTGTAGAGTGTATGTATTTTTGGCTACACAAAGTTGGTTATTGTTTCACTGTCTATACTTCCATTTCCATCTGTAATATGGGATTGTTGTGAGAATAGAAAAGATATGCCATACAAGGTCTCAGCGTTACAGCAAGTGAATGTAAGAGAAAAAAGAAACGTGAGTGAAGATCAGAAGAGCCAGAGATTTGTTGTTGTTCGCTCAGTCCATCCAACTCCTTGCAAGCCCGTGGACTGTATCACGCCAGGCTTCCCTATCCTTCACCATCTCCCAGAGCTTGCTAAAGCTCATGTCCATTAAGTCAGTGATACCATCCAACCATTTAGCCTTCTGTCGTCCCCTTCTCCTCCTGCCTTCAATCTTTGCCAGCATCAGGGTCTTTTCTTGTGAGTCAGATCTTTGCATCAGGTGGCAAAAGTGTCGGAGCTTCAGCTTCAGCATCAGTCCTTCCAATAAATAAGCAGGGTTGATTTGCTTTAGGATTGACTGATTTGATCTTCTTGTAGTACAAGGGACTCTCAAGAGTCTTCTCCAACACCACAGTTCAAAAGCATCAATTCTTTGGTGCTCAGCTTTCTTTATTGTCCAAGTCTTATATCCATACATAACTACTGGAAAAACCATAGCTTTCACTAGACGGATCTTTGTCGGCAAAGAAATGTCTCTGCTTTCTAATCTACTGTCTAGGTTTGTCATAGCTTTTCTTCCAAGGAACAAGCATCTTTTAATTTCATGGCTGAAGTCACCATCTGCAGTGATTTTGGAGCCCAAAAAGATAAAATCTGTCACTGTTTACGTTGTTTCCCCATTTATTTGCCCTGAAGTGATGAGACTGGATTCCATGATCTTCATTTTTTGAATGTTGAATTTTAAGCCAGCTTTTTCACTCTCCTCTTTCACCTTCATCAAGAGGCTCCTTAGTTCCACTTCGCTTTCTACCATAAGGGTGGTGTCATCTGCATATCTGAGGTTATTGATATCTCTCCCGGCAATCTTGATTCTAGCTTGTGCTTCATCCAGTCTGGCATTTCACGTGATGTACTCTGAATATAAGTTAAGTAAACAGGGTGACAGTATACAGCCTTGACAGACTTCTTTCCCAATTTGGAACCAGTCCATTGTTCCATGTCCAGTTCTGTTGCTTCTTGACCTGCATACAGCTTTTGCAGGAGGCAGGTAAGGTGATCTGGTCCTCTCATGTCTTTAAGAATTTTCCACAGTTTGTTGAGATCTACACAGTCAAAGGCTTTAGTGTAGTCAATGAAAAAGAAGTAGATGTTTTCCTGGAACTCTCTTGCTTATTCTATGATCCAGTGGATGTTTGTTTTCTTCTAAAGGATCTTGCCCACAGTAGTAGATATAGTGGTCATGTGAATTAAATTCACCCATTGCAGTCCATTTTAGTTTGCTGATTCCTAAAATGTCGATGTTCACTCTTGCCATCTCATTTGACCACTTCCAGTTTACCTTGATTTATGGACCTAACATTCCAGGTTCCTATGTGCTATTGTCCTTTACAGCATTGGACTTTACTTCCACCACCAGACACATCCACAACTGAAAATTTTCAGAGATTGGGAATTTTCAAGCGAAGATTGGGAGAGAGAAATAGACTTGTGATTTGAAGGCAGTTCTTGGTACTTATTTTGAACAGAATGGAACCCAGTTAAAGGCTGATTATCGGCCAGGGCCAACCTTTCCATTGAGGCTGATAAGTTTAATAAAAAGCAATTCATTTTCACTTCACTGAAGGTGAGGGGAGATTGTGTGTGTGCATGGGCACATTATAAAACAAGTATCCGCAGAGGCTCAGTTATTGTAATGAGTTTTTATATTGGGAAGTGACATTAATTACCACATTATATCAGAGTATCTGAACAAGTACACTAGAAGTGTACTTGTTAAAAATAAGTAAGCTAAATTTATTTAATTAAATTACTGTGTTTTGTAGCATCATGTGCTCAACGTAAAAATAATGTATTAAAATATACATGCATTAGGTTTTGATTTTCAAATGAAACACAAGAATCCTGAGGGCAAACCTAGCACAGTGCCTGGTACACTATAGCTGCTGGAAATGATGGGTGAATAAATGGAGGAATAAATGCCATATTTACAACTTGTGTGACTTATGTTGGAGATCTCCCTCCTATAAACAATATAGCTAACACATTTATTTCCTTACAAACAAATATAATACAAAATGGTGCTTCATGATGGAAATACAGATAGATAGGGACTTTCATATGAGTTGGTGTATCTAATCAAAGAATAAAGGCAGGGCATTATAAAATGCATGTAAGGTAAGTGTAGATAGAATTGTGTTCCAGGCAAGAAAATATTGTGGTACTGAATAATATCATTAAGTATCATCTGAAACAATGTTTAATGTGCTTCACAGTGAGAATACTCTTATGAGAAACCAAGGAAGGGAAGAGTTAAAGCTGGAAGCCAAGCAGCATAGCACAAGGTTCAGGGAGGGACATTCAGAGAAGCTTCAGCAGTAAGCTTGGCTAAGACAGAGGCAAGAGCCTCTATCCATCCTTCTTTCTCTGTCCCTCAGCTGGTCCCCAGAACTGGAATATCAGCGACTTGAGTTGCTAACTCTAGCACTTTCTGAGAGTACAGAGTTGCTAGTACTCAAACTGTGGTCCATTGTTCATCAGCATCACCTGGGAACTTGTAAAGGCAGCATCTCAGACCCCCTATCAACCCTACTGAATCAGAATTGGTAGATAACAAATTCTGCAGATAATTCACATTAGATCACGAATTAAATTTTGGAAAGTATTGCAATAGACATTTGAAATGTGGGCTTTAATGCTAGTATATGATCTGAATTCAAATCCCCGTTCCACCATGGGCAAGCTAATTTTCTGATCTTGTTTTCTCATCTGTACTCTGTAGTTAGAAGCACCCCATAAATACTATTATGTAAAGTTAATTAGATTGTTACATGCAAAGTCTTTATGTAGTGCCAGCCCTTCAGTAAGCATTCAATACATCTTAGATGTTTTTCCTTATTTCCCTCTGCTTTCTCAGTCTTATCCTCAGCATAAACTTGCAGATATATGCAATCATCTTTCTGCTTTTCCTTCCACCACTAAAAGTTTTTTCTACTTGCATTACTACAGACAAGGTACTTACCTTCATTGAGCCTTGTTTTTCTCCTCAGCAGTATGGGATGGCAACATCATCCTATATCAGACTTGTGAAAATCAAGTGAAGTGATTCACAAGACAGCATTTTGTTCATTGTAGAAATTACCATAATACACTTTACAATTCACCTGAAGATGAGAGGCTAAGTAGCATAGGACGTTGAATTAGATAATTTATAATAATGCTTGGTATCAGTGACTGATAGAGGCCATTCCCTCTTTGATAGGGAAAGAGGTGGACTCTGGTTGCAGATGAGGAGGAGATGAAATTGATTCCCTCATCACAGGCAGAGGCCTCTGTATATAGATCCCAGAAAATCTATTGCCAAAAAATGATCTAGATTTATAATGGGTACACTTAAGCATTTTGTGCTTTAGCTTCATAGCAGCAGAAAATGAGTCACATTTACTTAAAGAGTAAGGCAAACTTTAACAACCAGGCGTCAAGGAAAGTTTCAAAGGAGGATCAGAGAAGGGGACTGTTGCATCCGGTTGTATGTCAGCAGGGCTTCTGACACAGATTTTTACGGCTGGCCTTGGTGGAGATAGAATCTTGAAAGGCAATTGCAGTGCAGTTTTCTTGGAGGGAGTGGCATGAGAACAAACAGAACCAGAAAAGCCTGAAGCACATTAAGGAAGGGTAAAAAAAAAATTCTACTTTGGGAAGTCCAGATTACAAAGGATTGGAAAGGAAAAATGAATGGTGAAGGTAGGTGTGGCTCAGATTTTGAAGGACCTTGATTGCTCAATTCCCAATTTCTCTTTTCATGGTGAGTCATAAATTATTTTGGAGGTAGGAATTGACATGACCAGGGAGGTGTCTCAGAACGTTTACCTGGCATCCAAGGGTGAGCTGATTTAAATCAGGAATGAGGAAGGAGAGTAACTCAGAGCAGATATCTTGTGGCCCAGGAGAAGTAATAAGACCCTGAGCTGGATTTGTTACACTGGGAATGAAAAGGAAAGAACAGTTTGGAACCGATGCCTTTCTAACAGGTTTAGGTTGACTCTTTCATGTCAGCAAGAAACTTCAATATTAGAGAAAAACAAAAATGATTCATCTCATAGTAGGCGTTGTTCTTGCCAAGTTCCATCTCTCGGTATATATTTTTTTTAAGTTAGTCTGAGTAGATGTGCAAATATACTAGTTACTTGTTCTATTTTTATGTTCCTGTGCAGGGAAAGAGAAAAAGGAAGAATTCTATTCGTGTGTCATACTCTTGAGACTTATGGTAGTTTGCTAATTATAAGTTCTATTGTCTTGATCTCAAAAGGCACTCAGGAGCTGAACCAAGTGTAGTGAGGTCTCCCGGACCCCAGTTATTACCCAACTGCAAAATTTGTAGCCGAAATGTCAGGCTGCCTTAGTATTTTTGCAGGCCAAAAGGCCAAGCAAAGTCAAGTCAAACTGTTTCTTGTTTCTCTTGAAAATTTGCAGGATCTAACAATAGAGTTCACGTCAGCTTCAGAAACTCTGATCCCTTTAACCTCCTGGACTGTTGGCTGAGCCTGGTTATTTCCCATCTGTTGAATGAAGGATAATCATACTTTCATCTCTTCCTGCCTTTCTAAGAAAGGTTTTTTGAGCTCCTTGGTTTCAAGATGTTTTTGTAGAGTCAAAGATTAAATATACTTCGGATGTACTCATACCCATGGCCATGGGCCAGTTTCAGCCTTGGTGTAATGCTTTAGAGTGCGGATATCTGCCTTCATCCCACTTTACTCTCAGAATTTTGTGCCTGACTGCCTTCTCATCTCTAGAGTTAATTCGTTAACTTGTACAATCAGGTGTGATATCAGTGTCATCTTGAAATAGCTTCTCTGTATAGACAGTCTTTCTAAAGGCTTCCTGAGTAATATGAAATGAAACAATTGATTTACTGCCACCCCTTTTTGGGAAAAATAAATAGTAAAAAATGTAAAGAAAAAGAACTGATACATAAAAATATTGATGTTGGGATTATAAGTGATTTTTTTAATTTTAGAATTTATAACGAACAACTATTACCTACCTGAATTAAAAAAAAAAAACTATTACTAAAATGCTTTTTCTAATTGTAGTCATTGTACTTCATTTTTATAACTTCTTTGCTTTATTTCCAAAAGACATATCCTTGAAATGTTTTTTGATGATTGCCTACATCAGAGTTATTTTCTTCTACAGCAATGATTCTCAAATTTTAGGATGTCAAAATAACTTTGGAAGCTGAAAGAGAATTATGAATTAGCAGCTTTGAAAATGGCGATCCCTTAAAGCTGCTAACCTTTGGCTGACAATATTTGTAAGGGAAGGGTATTACAATACTATACTTTTTATATTTTAAAGGATTTAAGAATAAAATAGGCCCTTTCGCAAGAAGCACCATGGGTATATTTGCACCAACATTTATGCATGATATATAAGTATATACTATTTCAAGTTTATCAACTTCAAGTATATACATGTATAAGTATATCACACATAATTATTGTACCATAAAGAAGGTAAAGTGCTAAAGAATTGATGGCTTTGAACTGTGGTGCTAGAGAAGACTCCTGAAAGTCCCTTGGACAGCAAGCAGATCAAATCAGTCAATCTTAAGGGAAATCAACCCTGAGCACTCATTGGAAGGACTGACGCTGAAACTGAAGCTCCAGAATTTTGGTCATCTGATGCAAACAGCCAATTCATTGGGAAAGTCCCTGATGCTGGGAAAGATTGACACAGAAAGAGAAGAAGGCATTAGAATATGAGATGGCTGAATGGCACCACCAATGCAATGGACATGAACTTGGGCAAATTTCAGGAGATAGTGAGGAACAGGGAGGCCTGGTGTGCTGCAGTTCATCGGGGTCACAACAAGTCAAACACAACTGGGCAACTGAACAACAAAATACTATTTCAAATCCATTAAACTTCTATTTAATGACATTATACTAGACAAATTATTTTGGAGCCAGCCATTTTACAGTGGAACATGAAAAGGAGCTGGAATACCTAAAAGTCTCAATGTTCTTTCTATAATTTTATAGCCATTATAAAATTATCTGAATTTATACAGGATGTTGAGAAAATGGAAACAATAGACTCTTATATTATTGCACTCAATTTGGAATGTTTCCAGTAGATTGAGAGAAACCAAGCTGTACCAAGCACCCTGCCAAAATTTTTCCACTGCAGAGCCTTGAATTAAGAACTGAGATGACTAACTAACAAGGTAGGATCAGCAGTTATGGGCCCTGATGATTCAACACAGAGAGATCAGCAGCTTATATGAACTGTTCATCAAGATTGCTACCAGAATAGGCATTTGAGAATCCCTTTTCTTCTTTAATTGCCTCTTATACTCTAATATTTTTCTCTCAGTCAGAAATATGTATTAGATACTAAATCTCATGATAAAACCATTTTTAACTTCCATTTGGTTCTGTGATTTAAAGTATGGACACTGGACATCAGAAAATGTTCCCAGTGGTAGGTTGCCTTTTATTAAAGCAAAATTACATGAAAAATATCATCTGTCTCCACTACTGTTGGTTGCTTTGTGGGCTTAATGTGTCCTTTAAATAACTAATATATCTATTTTCTTCTCCTACATTCCTTGGAGAGAAATTGCAAGATTTATCTTCTTACTCTGACAGCTTTGTTATTGCATACTTACTGAAAAGCTGAGAACAATGGAATATACCTTATTGGGGTTATTTTAAGGGGTCCAGTATGTGCGTCTTAGTTAATTTGCAATTCTTAATATGCTTTGTTTATAGGTTGCTCAAATAAGGAAAAGTTCCTGAATTAGGAGTTAATATTTAAAAGTGCTGAGACCACCTATTGCAGTCTACTCTTTTTTTCTGATGAGTGATTAACTCTTTGGTTTTCAAATAGTGAGATGAATATATTATAGTAAAATAAATCTATAGCTTTACCACTGGCTTCCTTTTTCACTATACAATTCTAATACCGTCTGTGCTGGATTTATAAATAGTTTTATTTGTCATACTAACTAGTAGATTGAATAATGGGTCTTGTGTTGAAAGGCATCCTGAGGCTTCTTTGGGCTCAACCAGAAAGAATGTCAAAATTGATTGATGATATCTACTGCAACTTGTAGGTATCAGCCTGAGTGCCCAGAGGGTTGCCAGTCCTAATTTGAGATAACATGTTTAAGCTGCACTCTGTAACTGAGCATTTATTTGTGTTGTTCCCTAAGTTCTTTCTACAAATTGAGACTTTCAATTTCATTATGTTTGCTCAGAAAGCCTGGTGTATTAGTATCCAATAAATAATAGCTGTTTGATTAATGGATGTGAAAATTATCAAATGTTTTGGCACCTAGAAATGGTCAAGTTGGCTTCCTCAAAATTTTACTGACTTCGATTTTCAGTTAAGTACATTTATTCTCAATCCACTGTGTGAAAACACTAGTCCGATCTAACTTCTTTTTTCTCCGTGGTTGTTTTTTGATTCTGCTCAAGGTCATCATCACTTCACAGGTGTGTCTTCATCTTCTGTTTCAATTCTTAGTTGTGTACTTGTCCTCTGCTGCTTAAGCACCCAAGTAAGCCTTTGTTCTGCCATTATCCTGTGTCCCCCTCCTGGGCTCGTGTAGCTCAGTTGTTCCCACGATTTCTCATAACTGGCCTATTTCTCATCCTCTTGTGTGGAGCCTTTCTCATCACGCTCTGTGTACATCTATCAGTCTCTCCTATTTCAATATAAACTGCACTTCATCTTACTGGCTCTGTGTCTTACCTCAACCTTTCATCCCATTTTTACCTTTTTATAGGTGCTTCTCTAGCCTCTAGACCTTCTTTCTCCCAAGAGCCTTTATATGCTTTTTTGCCAGCCATGCAGCATGTGGAATCTTAGTTCCCCAACTGGGGCTCAAGCCTGCACGCCCTGCATTGAAAGTGTGAAATTTTAACCACTGGAAAACCAGGGAAGTCCCTCAAGAGACTTTATATGATGAAGGGAATGTTCTACATCAGTGCAGTAGCCATTAAGCCCTTGTGGTAATTAAACATTTGAAATTTAACTAATATGACTAGAAGAAATTATTTTTTTAATTCTTTACATTTAAAATTAAACCATTCCTATGTGGAAAATGGCTACACTATTAGATATGGGTCGACTTTCTCACCCATAGAACACAGAATTTTGTTTGAATATATCGTCTCAGTTCTCCAAGTGTAACTGGTACTGTTCCAAAATATGTGGAAGAGAAGTGAAGTCATTACATACAGTAGATGCTTGAGAGCGTTAGAACTTTATTCTCTCTGCTTAGGTAACTGAAGTCTTTCTTTCCTGCCTGTTGAAAGATGAAGTTGAAATATCTCTCATTTGCAAAGGTCACCAGCATCTCTAAAAGGCAGTCAACTTCTATTTCTCATTCCTGCCCCCTAACTCTCTACTTGAATCAAATTGACCACTGTCCTCCAAATGTTCCTTTTACTTTTCTACTTCTCAGCCCAGTATTGTGCTATATCCTCAGTCTTTTATATCCTTATTCCTCTCTTCATTTTCCAAACTATGTATGTTCTTCAAGGCTCACATCTTAGATTTTCTAAGAAGCTTCCACAAACCAAATTAAGCCTATGAAAAGTGGAATCCTCCAGCTTTTAAAAAATGTATGTCAAGTATTGAGGTTTTTCTGTATTCCAGCAAAGATAGAGTGACTGATAATAGATTAATATTTGTTGAAATCTTATGTGCCAGATCCTCTTCTTAGCTCTTTGTGTGCAGGATTCATTTACTTCTCATAAGTACTCAGTGCAATAGATTTTGTGTGTGTGTGTGTGCTCACACACGCACACTCAGTCGTGTCCGACTCTGCGGCCCCATGGACTGTAGTCTGGCAGGCTCCTCTGTCCGTGGAATTCTCCAGGCAAGTATAGTAGAGTGGTTTGCCATTTCCTTCTCCAGAGGATCTTCCTGACCCAGGGATCAAACTTGTGTCTCCTCTATCTGCAGGTGGGTTCTTTACCAGCTGAGCCATCGGAAAAGATATTACTTCTCTGACATTACTAATATAATGTTATGAATTATATATATAGTTAATATTTATATATAAATATATACATTAGTAATATTTTATATAAATATATTACTAATATATGTTGTTATTACTATTTACTAATAATAAATATTGCTTATATATATTCTAGGATACAACTAATATAATATAATATTACTAACATAATAGATGTTACTAATATATAAATTTACAGATGAGGAAACTTGAGGTGTCTAAAAGTACCATCCCCAAGTCTGCTGATTAGTAAATGACAATAAGGTCCTGCTCTCACAGGACACTTGATAGTTCTTCATATTCCTCAAGAGTACTAATGGATTTATAGTTCTTTTCTATTCACTCTTACCTTTTTGTCACCAAGCATATCATAGATGTTAGCATCTCATAGATGATAGCATCACTGACATGATGGACGTGAGTTTGAGCAAACTCTGGGAGATGGTGGAGGACAGAGGAGCCTGGCACACTGCAGTCCACAGTTGATGGATGCAGCTTAGTTGGATGCAACTTAGAAACGGAACAATAAGAGCAACATCTCATAAATTCACACCTTTCCTTCCCAGTAACTTTCTAAGCTCCTAAGATAGGGACCAAGCTGTTTGTCCCTTTGTGTCCAGGAAGAACTTAACATCATATTGTAGGCAAATAGTTCCAAGACTACAGATATGGCTCATTCATAGCCTCTGAAATCAGTTTATTATCTACGTAATTCACAGCCCAAATATTTTAATGAAAGAGTGCAGTGAATAAATCAAACTGTGGTACATCACCATACAATGCAGCAAGAGAGAGAAAGAGCTCTCAAAGTCACGGAGCAATCTCAGATGCATAGTGCTATGTGGAATAAGCTAGTGTAAAAAAGCTACATGCTGTGAGATTCCAAATACACAACTTTCTGGAAACAGTAAAACAAAGGAGACAGTAAAAATATTAGTGGTTGCCAAGCATTCAGGGAGACGAAGGAGTGAGGGATGAATAAATAGAGCTCAGGTCGGGGTGGTGGGCGGTTAGGGCAGTGAAACTATTCTGTCGGATAACGTCATGGTGAATACACGTGCTCAGTTGTGTCTGACTGCGACTCCATGGACTGTAGCCCCCCCCAGGCTCCTCTGTCCATGGAATTTTTCAGACAAGAATACTGGATTGGTTTGCCATTTCCACCTCCATTATATGCCATTATGCAATGTCAAAATCCATTAAATGTACAGCACAAAGAGTGAACCCTAATGGACACTATGGATTTTAGTTAATAAAGATGTACAAATATGTGTTTATTAATTCTAACAAATACGCCACACTCAGGCAAGATGTTATTTATAAGAGAAATGGAGGAAGGGGGTAGTGATGAGAGGGATACATGTGAATTCTCTGTAGTTTCTCTTCACTTTTCTGCAGGCCTAAAATGACCCCAAAGAACAAAGTTTATCAATGAAGATAAATGGAACAAAATGTCTAAGAACACTGCATTCTGAGAATAAATATTGTTACAGGAAACATCTGTTGCAGTTTTAGATATGCATTTGTGTACACAGGTACACGGGTACACTGGGTTGCAATGTAAGAAATACATATCTGATTGTGGATAAGAAGTCAAAAAAGTTTGAATGCTACTGTTGCAGAGATTATTGTAAATACAAAACACCTATTTTCCAGCTAATTGAAAGCCATTTTAGAATTCTGGTAATGATTGTAAGCTTGCCTCACTTAAGCAGGGACAGTCTTTTATCTGCAGACTTTAGTAGGTATGAAATTTCACTGGTGTTATGTGTCTGTTTTCTACAACGGTTATACATGATGGTTATAGGATGCTATAGAGAAGCCTTTAACCATGCAATATAACAGAATTAACCCAAAAGGTATTGGTTCTTGTCAGGACACTTTTCAGCCTTTCCAGTTGGGTGTGATAGCTACTTATTCAGGGTTTTTTTAGTAAAATATTGGGAGTGTCTTGATTTTCAGTAAAGTATGGTTGATTTACTGTGTTGTATTAGTCTCTGGTATACAGCAAAGTGATTCAGTTACACGTGTGTGTGTGTGTGTGTTCTTTGTCAGATTCTTTCCCATTATAGGTTATTACAGGATATTGAATGTAGTTACTTGTACTATATAGTAGGACATTGTTGTTTATCTATTTTGTATGTAGTAGTTTGTATCTGTAGATCTCAGCCTCCTAATTAGCCCCTCTCCTTTCTTTCTCCTTCATAACCGTAAATTTGTTTTCTATGTCTGTGAGTCTGTTTCTCTTTCATAAATAAGTTCATCTGTTTGGCCATGCCATACAATTTGCAGAATCTTAGTTCCTTGACCAGGGATTGAACCCAGGCCAATAGCAGTGAAAAAACTGAATTGTAACCACCGGGCCACCAGTGAATTCCCCTGTGTGATATTTTAGATTTCACACATAAGTGATATCATATGCTTGTCTATCTCTGTCAGACATACTTCATTTAGTATGATAATCTCCAGGTCCATCCATGTTGCTGCAAATGGCATTATTTCATTCCTTTTATGGCTGAGTAATATTCCATTGTATATATGTACCATATCTTCTTTACCCATTCATCTGTTGGTAGACATTTAGGTTGCTTCCATGCCTTGGCAAGTGTAAATACTGCTCCTGTGAACATAGGGTTCTTTTTTATTTAGGGTATCTTTTTTATTTAGATTTTTGTGTAGCTATATACCCAAGAGTAGGATTGTAGGATCATATGGTAACTCTAGTTTTAGTTTTTTAAAGAACTTCCATGCTGTTTGCCATAGTGGCTGTACCAGTTTACATTCCCACTAACAGTGTGGGAAGGTTCCTTTTTCTCCACACCCTGTCTAACATTTATTATTTATAGACTTTTGATGATGGCCCTTCTGACTGGTATGAAGTTGTACCCTCACTGTAGTTTTGATTTACATTTCTCTAATAATTAGCAATGTTGAGCATCTTTTCATGGACTGTTGGCTGTCTGCATGTCTTGTTTGGAGAAATGTCTGTTTACCTCTCCTGCCTATTCTTTGATTTTTGGTATTATTGTTGTTGTTTGTTTTTGACCTGTATGAGCTATTTGTATAGTTTGACGATTAAGCCCTTAATGTTTGCATCATTTGCAAATATTTTCTCCCAGTAGGTAGATTGTCTTTTCTTGGTTTTTCTTTTTAATACACCAGAACTGAATTATAACCTCAAAACAATATCAGGCCTACTTTTTTACAGAATATCTGGAGTAACCTATGAGCATAGAGACTGTATTTATTCGGTTCCCCCCTGTTGTCCCCTAACATTGCTCAGAATGCTGCATGTGTGTGTGTGCTCAGTTGTGTCCAACTCTTTGCAAATCCATGGAATGTAGCCCACCAGGTTCCTCTGTCCATGGAATTTTTCAGGCAGGAATACTGGAGTGGGCTGCCATTTCCTTCTCCAAGGAATCTTCCCAATCCAGGGATCAAACTGCTGTCTCCGGCATCTCCTGCATTGGCAGGCAGATTCTTTACCACTAAGACACCTGGGAAGCACTGCTCAGAATAGGTGCCCCAAAAATACAAGTAGATTGATTCAAGTTAGCAGTTTTTGGCAATTGTCATTAAAAAATGCTAGGAGTGTTTATTTCATGATTTTGTTTTTTGTTATAGGTTGGCTGGATTTTTTCATTATGGTTTTTCTTTCTTTCTGAATTTTTATGGTGTTCTTTCTTTTCCTTTTAATTTTAAAAAAAATTTTTTTTGTATCTCACATGGATTCCCATGGCTGAGAAGCAGAAGGTCGTAGTCTGGGAGCCAGTATGGAGCTGCTGCTGAGGCAACTCTGAACAGAGCTGAAAGGGGCCACTGTCCTGTCTGCTCTGCCTCCTCAAGCTTTTCAGCCTCACCTCTTTTGTTCTTCCTTTTTCTTACCTCTTTTTAAAATACAAGTCACCCTGAGAGCTTTGACTTTTACCTCAGCAAACTTAACAAGAGTATCAAAAGAACTAACACAATGAATTTTGTCCACAGTCTGCTAAACTCCCGGATTCCATTTAATTCACACTTCTTTTCTTGCATTTGTTTTCCTTGCTGTCCATTCCAAGAGGGGGAAATGTGAATTCTTTCCTGTGGCAAATGTGCTAAAGGTGATCTCAGCACATATCAATGCTACTGTGGTCAATGGAATGGAATCATATGAGAAAGGAAAACTATAAAGTAGTAAACTAATTTCTAGTTTATGGTCTAATTATCTTTAGTCCTATTTATTTATTTTTTTTATTCTTAAAGAGGAATAAATAGAACCAAAGCCCTGTATGTTAGGTTTCCAAATGAAATAACAAGCTAGTTTTATATCTGGGACTGGAGTTAAGCAATGCCAGTTTACTCTTAAATTTTGTACAATGTCAATCAAAATATATTTATTCTGCAGTTTGTTAATTATAGTGAGTCCTTACCAGCAGATGACTCTTTCAGTATTCCTTTAGAGACTTTTTGTAAAAATACAGATTCTTGTGCCCAATCTTAGGCCTCTAGAATTAGAATCTTTAGAGATATACCAGATATCTTTCTTTCCCTTTGAAGAAGTTTCTGGAGAATTTCAGTAAGTTCATCAGCTTAGGAAACCAGTGAGATAAAATCTTAGTAGAATCTTGGGTGATAAGTCAAAGTCATTTACATATCAGAACAATATTTTCTTCTTAGTCATGAAACCAAGTTTCACAAATGTGATACTCAAATTTATCCTCTGGGTCTTGCTTGTGAGTCCCATGAAAGATTGAGAGCTACCAAAATCCTAATGTCTCCATTTGAAAAAAAAAAATTTTATGATATCAGGAAGCAATAGATACATATTCACTGATCTGAGAATGCTCGTTGCCTGTAAATATTTACAAAGCCCTTTCTTTCTGAGCATAAAGCAGTATCTTCACTTAAATCATTCTCTTCAATCCGCTCTATTAGTTCATGTACACAGCCTGGAAAGGAAAGTAGCTTTTATTCCGTGTTTGATTTATCACTGATTCAACAGTATCAAAAGCAGTTTTTAAATTCCTGCTTGTATGGCCCTGTTCTTTGTGGTCTACAATGAAAGTTACAAGCATACTGGTCTTGCCTCTTAGAACTAAATGGGGCCTTCTATATATATCCAAAATATTTTCCAAACATTTTCATTTTTTATTCTGCAACACAGGGAGCAAAACTATCCTTGTTCCTTTGGCAGAGGGACCTGTACTGTGCAGAGGGGTTTTGTTCTCCATACCCCTTGTCTTCAAAATCTCTCCTCGTGAATTCTGAACTCTTTTTCTTCCTGTCTCCCATGGAGTCCATGCTGTGGGTTCCCTTCTGGCCACACCAAGCATTTTGTCGAGACCCTTCTCTGCCACCTACCCTTTCTGATGCCCCAGCCACTCTTGTGTCTTCATGTGGATATGCCCTCTCACCCTCCTCGAAGCCCTCCTCTTCTCATGTTTCAGTGTGACGAGGTATCATTGGGCAAACCCACGAGGTTTATAGACAAGACTCGTAACTGTGGCTCTTCCTGGCTCCTCCGCATGCTTCCTGTCTGTCTTTTATCATGGCTTAGTCCACTCTTCACCGAAGCTTTGCCAGAAGTTACCCTTCACTTTCCACCCCTAATTCTGTACATGGTCTTTCTGATCAAAGGTGAATATCCCATCACCTGCTTCTTTGAGAAACCTAGAGCCCACACATCTTTCCTCGGGTCTCCTTAACACATCTATCCTTATTCTGTCCCTTTTCTCATCCTTCTGTCTCTCTCTGGAGAAGAAATGTCCCTTCAGCTAAGACATTCACATTTCCATCTGGACTCCCATCCTATTTCTGGTCTTTGACATCTGCCCTTTTAGCCTATTTCCTGACTTCTAGTCCTAGTATTCTAAACATTAAAACTTAATTTTTTCTTACCACAGGAACAAAAATTAGCAGGGGAGTACTTCCCTGGCAGTCCAGTGGTTAGGATTTTGTGCTTTCACTGCTGAGGGCCTGAGTCCAACCCAGGTCGAGGAACTAAGATCCCAGGAGCCTCATGGTGCAGCCAAAAAAGAAAAAAGAAAAAAGCTTGTATGTATAGTTAACTGGATGTATTGTGGTGGTCATTTTGCAGTATTTACAAATATTGCATCAGTATGTTGTGCACTTGAAACTAATGTTATGTGTTAATTGTACCTCAATAAAAATTTTTAATTAAATTTGTTTTCTTAAGAAGTGTAAAATATTTTCTTGAGCTCACCTGCCTGTCTGCTTTTACTCATTCAGAGAAGTTCCAATGCCATCTGTGTGCTGTATGCCTGGCACTGTCTCCTCCAGCTCTCATGTGTTTTCCTGCTTCCTCTTCTTTGTCAGATTCATCAGCACTTCTGCCCTTACCTGCCATCTCCTCTCATCCTTGATTCACTGTCATTAGCATCTCCTTCTCTCTCATTATCCTGAAACATTGGTCTTAAACGTTATCAGTGAACCCTTCTTTTTCCTAACCTGAGCTTTTTTTTTTTTCCTAGTTTTTCTACCTGAAAGCATCTTAGAATTTGAGGCAACTTCTTAACATTGCTGTCAATATCTCAGCATCCTTGAGTTCTTCTGCTTTCTGTTGCTGCTTCCTAAGTTTGGCTGGATTCTTCTTTTCTACCTCCTGCCTCCTGAAATAGTTATTCCCTAAAACTGAGTCTTCAGCTTCTCTCTTATACTGTCTTAGCTTCCTCTTCTACATCTTTCTTCTCAAGTCACTCTCCCAGCTATTATACAGATAGGTCATCTTTATATTTTAATCTTTAAATTCTCTCCAAACTTAATTTCTGTGTAACTTATTGTTTCTATTGCTGAATGAGCCCCACTCACACCAAATTCAGCATCTCTGAAACACAGATCTATTTACAGTATTTCCTGAAATATACACACACCTTTCCCTTTTTATCTCAAAGAAAGTACTATTCTCTTGATTCCTTGACCATATAAAAGTATGAGAATAATCACCTTTTACTTTTCTGTCCAGTCTGCTGGGGATTTGTCTTGTTTGGTCTCAGCTGTCTTATAGTGATTGATAGTGAATTGATAGGCTAAGAATGTCTGGACTTGTATTGAGCCCCCACAGACATTATCCCAACTGAACCCAGAGTTGTGGCTTGACCAGCCCATGTGGTTCCTGTTATGATCACAAGATACATCTTAGCAAAAACCATCAGGAAACTTTGAAGAAACTTGCAGGTCCGGGCGGGCACATGGCACTCCCGAGAACCAGACATCAGAGGTCAAGGGTAGGTAGAGGGAGAAAAAGTATGGACCTGAGACTCCGTCCTTATGGGGTCCAAGTGGGGTGGGGGTGATTAGGGTTTCACAAGTTTATTCTTTATTAGCAAATTTAAAGCATAAAAGCCAGAAGTAGGATGCAGAATTGGGAAAAGAAAAGCAGAATCACTCGAGCTTGTAGTTATCTACATCACCCAGTGCTTTCTAGAAGGGAACCTTCATGAGTGGGAAAGTGGGGAAGTATCTCGTTGCTCTTTCAGGAGCTATGGCACACAGCTACAGGCTTCCCAGGTGACACTAACGGTAAAGAACCGCCCCCCCACCTCCACCAATGCAGGAGACATAAGAGACTCGGGTTCAGTCTCTGAGTGAGGAAGATCTCCTGGAGGGAGGGGAAGGGCATGACAACCTACTCCAGTGTTCTTACCTGGAGAGTCCTGTGGATAGAGGAGCCTGGAGGGCTAGAACCCATAGGTCGCAAAGACTCGAACACCACTGAAGTGACTTAGCAAGCACACAGCTGGCAATGTATATATGTTTTTAAATATTATATATTTATTTGACTCTGCCAAGTCTTAGTTGCAGCATATGTGATCTAGTTCCCTGACCGGGGATGAAACCCAGGCCCCCTGTGTTGGGAGCATGGAGTCTCAGCCACTGGACCACTAGGGAAGTCTCCTGGCAATATTTACTGAGATGGCTGTCTTTGAAATAGATGCCTTGGCAATCAAAAGCTTGATTCCAGGCACTTATACTACAATCAAAAAGCTCAAAGTCTTGCACTTATGGTTAGAAGGCTGGTGACACATTTTCTTCAGCACGTGTCCCTTACATTCCACCCTCACCTGAGCATCCTGTCTGTTGGTCTGTGCTGGGTACTTTGCAGTCATCTCCAAAGGGCTGTCAAGACCTTTTCTCATGGTTCCCATGGTAACTGCTTCCCACAATTTCTCTATTTCAATGCTCCCAGTTACAGAGTGATTATCATTCAACTTTGGGACAGGTCTTCAGTGTAATTTTAACTATAAAAATATAAAGTTCTATTGCAGGAAGGGGGACTTCTTCCACAGCACAAGAGCAAGCTTGCATCTATCACTCAGAAGTAACCTGTCCAAGGAGACACACTTGCTGACAAAGCAAGAGACTTTATTGGGAAGGGATACCTGGGTAGAGAGCAGGAGGATAAGGAGACTCAGGAGAACTGCTCTGTTCACAGCCTCATGTTTTACGGTAACGGGGTGAGTTTCCAGGTTGTCTCTAGCCAATCATCTCGCTTGTCTCATATTTAGTCTGACTGGAGTACTTCCTGGTGGCGCAGACCTCTGTCAGCCAAGATGGATTCCAGCATGAGGGCTTCTGGGAAACTAGCAGACATATTATGGGCTGGCATGTCCTCCCTCCTCTCAGCCAGCCTCACATTCTCCCAGTTATTTTTCACTGGCAGCACTGTAGTTTTTTGATCAAGACCTCCTGTTGTGAGGCAACTCAGGCAAGTGGTTATTGTCTTTCCTGGCTAAGGCGGGCATTTTCTGGCAGCAGCTCCCCAACAGTCCCATGAAGAAACTGAAGCCAAAAGGGTAGAAGTAATTTTTCCAAGGAAACATTCTGTCATTCTCTCCTTCTATATGTGCCACCTTCTATAAACGCAGGGACAGGCACATGCGGAGTCCCCTGATGTGTTCTCCACTGCTGGCCTCCTAACGTTTTCCTGTATTTCTCTTCGCCTAAATCCACTTGTCTTCAGTGTCTTCCTATCAAACCCCGACCCCACTCCACAGGATCTAGCATCAGTGAACTTCCTCTGTGTGCTCTTTCAGTGTCTTCCAGGGCCTGGTAGACACCAAACTCATCCTGCTCTGATGCTTGTAGCTTTGCAACCCTGTGATAAGCCTTTCTCAGACAACTTAAAGCCATATGCAGTCAATGTTTCATGTTGACTTGCTTCCAAACTCACCAATGTATGTAGACTCTAAGCATTTAATCTTATTAAGAGTTTGCTACTACTTAGACATGTTCCTTATTCATCACTTAAGGTCAGTATACTGTTTTTTGTTTTGTTTTTTTTAAAACTTCTGCTTATTTTATTTATTTGCTTTTTACCACACCACATGGCATGAAGGATCTTAGTTCCCCAATCAGGAATGGAACCAGTGCCCCATGTACTGGGAGCACAGAGTCCTAACCGCTGGACCACCAGGGAAATCCTAAGGTCAATACACTTTTAAAATTTGATTTAGCCTCTGCTTCTTTAGTTTTTTGCCCTTTGTCTAGTCAGCATCACTGCTATATCTCCTTTATGTAAAAACCATCTCTATCATGTCCACCTTCCATTCAGAACATTTCAGAGGCTGCCTTACTCTCAGGATAAAGTGTAAGCTCCTGAGGACCAACATTCAAGGCTTTCCCAAGTCAAGCTCCAACCTAATTTCCTCTGACTTAGCCCAGTGTTTTTCTTCCTTGGTCCCACAGTAGATCAACTTGATTCTTAACCTTTGTTTTTATTGTCCCCCACCCCAGAAACACATACCTCCTGTTACTTTATGAATTGTATTCATATTTTGAGATCTGGCTTAGCTCTCACAAACCATTTCCTTCTTTCTCAATGTATCCTTTATAAATGTATGCATTTCCCACAGCACTGTGGTCCTCACTGCCAAGAACTTGAGCACCACATTACATAAATAGATGGGTGGATGGATGTATGGATGGATGGACGGCTGGATAGATAGATAGACAGATAGATTCACACTATGTATATAGTATACATACATATATAAAAAACTTTGTATCATTTTACTTACAACATGATTATCTTTTTGCCTAAATGATAACATAAACTTCCCAAAAGCAAGGAAGATAATTACATTTCTCCACATCCCAGAAACACACTAGTGTATGTATCGTGCTCTTTACCTATTATTTCCTTTGGAATAATTAAATATAAAGCATCTTGGTAAAGAAACGAGTGTAATGTGTTTCTATCCTAGGAATTTTTCTGTAGTCAGAAAAATTCTGTAGTCCCTTTTTCTGTAGTCAGACTCTTTTATTTTATTTTTTTTTTTAGTCAGACTCTTTAAAAATTTTATTCTTTAATTCCTAAGGAGAAACATTTTTTAAGAAGATATACTTTTTTTTTAAAATTTTTTACTTTTTGATCATGTCACGCAGCATGTGGGATCTTAGTTCCCCAACCCAGGATTGAACCCACACCCTTTGCATTGGAAGCACAGGGTCCTAAACACTGGACCATCAGAAAAGTCCCCAAGAAGATATATTTGAAAAAGGAATGTGTCTAAAGGAAAATGAGAGTTCTACAATAATAGGATTGTGTGTCGACCCTGTACAGCATGTACTCTTAAATATCCTGATCCCTTATTGTTCCAGTTTAACATTAAGAACAATTCTCAGTTTGTCCATAGTGGGCTGGGTTCTGGAGAACAAAGTTCTTATTTATCCCATCAGAGTGTGATTGCAGAGCTTATGTTCTTTGCTGGTAATTAATACATGTTTTTTGGTCCACTCTTGCTCATTAGAAAATCAGTTTGGGGTCTTATTCATAGAAAGAACGGGTAGTTCTAGACATAATAGGAACAGGGGGAAAGCACTATATTCCATTTAATACATCACTAAGAAACTGAAGGGGACATTAATTTCTCTAAAGGCCATTCTTGCCTACATAGTTGAACACTGCCATCTACATTCTTAATCAATTTCCACTTTGACTGACTTCATCTTGGGTTTCATTCTCACTGGAAAATCTATAAAATGATCCATAAAATCTATAAAAATAATGTCAGCATGGAGCCTGTGCACACTCTGTTAGCCAGAACCAGGCTCAGCACCTGTGGACCAGAATCCCACTCCTGTGACTAGGAGCCTGGAACCAACTTTCCCTGAAGTTAGCAAGAATCCAAATGTCTTAAAAGGGAAAAAAAGGTAGGATGAAAATAATTAAGTCCAGTTTCCTTTCCCTTTTAAATGTTTCGAACTGTCTCTTTGTGTTCACTGTGTTAACTTGGTTTCTTTGTTCCATTTGTTTCAATCATCCTGTTAAACAGACTTCTTAACAAAATGATATTTCTCCATACCTGGCTGTTTCATTTGTTCCTGAAGGGGCCTTTCTTCTGCAGGCCAGGCTTACTGAAATTCATGATCGTTGAATGTAAAGGACCAGACTCAGAAGTTTAACTAATTTTCTCTCAAATTACTCAGGTCTTGACTTAAATGTGTCATGCAGGCTGATTCTATGAAAGTTATTGTTGGCTAAGAGATGAAAGGAGAAAAGTAAAGGACAACATGAAAAGTGTAAAAAAGACACAGAAAGACTTTACACATAATCAGGGAATAAGGATGTGGAGAGTAAGTAAAGTAGACATCTAACGCTAACTAATAGGTTAATAATGTCTTAAATAAATGCAATCCACTAGATGTTTAAAACATTTTAAATTAAAAAATTACAGACATATTCAAAAGTAGAAAAGCATAATCAACCCCCTGTGCTCACCACCTGCCTTCAGGAATTAGTAGCACATGGGCAGCGTATTACTTTCTAGGACGCCCTTTTCCCACAGACACTGGATTTGTTTTTAAATTAATTTATTTGGCTGAGCCAGGTCTTAGTTGCAACATGCAAACTCTTACATACTGCATGTGGGATCTTTGTTCCCTGACCAGGGATCAAACCTGTGCCCCCTGCATTGGGAGTATCTTAGCCACTGGACCACTGGAGAAGTCCCAACAGTGGATTATTTTAAAACAAATGCAAGATCTGCACATTCCCTAATGTACCTAAATTACTATTTAAAAAATTTTTTAAATGACAAAATATTTTAAGAGATCAGTTCTGATATTATAAAAGAATAAGCCACCAAGTAAAATTTAATTTTAATCTCAATATTATATTGAGATATAATATATATACAATAACAAGCACTCACTTTAACAACATGTTTGGATGAGGTTAAACAAATTTATCTGCCATGTTATTACCACTAAACCAAGTCCTGGTACATTTCCCTCACCACAAAGTTCGCCTATTGCCCTTCCTAGTCAGCTGACACCCACTTGCCCTACCCCAATCCCAGGCTAATACTGTTCTGCTTTCTGACCCTTAGATTTTTTTTCCTAGAGTTTTATAGTAATGAAATCCTTCAATATTCACTTTTGTGTCTGGCTTCTTTTGTTCAGCATAATATTTTTACATGGTGTTGTAATGGTTTCAGTGATTCTTCCCTTTCTCTTGCATTTTTTAATTCCATTGTATGACAATATCAAGGTTTTGCTTTCTACAGTCCGTCTGATGGACATTTTTTTCCAGTTTGAGGCAATTATGAATGAAGTTGCTGTGAACATTGATGTATAAGTTTCTGTGTAGACGTATATTTTTATCTCTCTTGGGTAAACAGCTAGGAGTAAAATTGCTCTGCTGCATATTAAGCATATGTTTACCTACATAATAAGCTGTGAAACTGTCTTCCAAAGAGGTTGTATCATTTTATATTCCCACCAGCAGTGTAAGAACGCTATAGTGGCTGCACATCCTTGCCAACATTCTGTAATCAGTTGTTTTAGTGGTATTGTGGCCTCTTATTGTGGTTTTAATTTCCTAGTAACTAACGTTGTTGAGCATCTTCTTCATAGTATTCCTGGAATCCTCAGTGATCACCACTTCCTCAGTTCAATGAGGCAATCAAGCTGAGTTTGACTTTCCCTTTCCTGTGCCCACTTTCCAGAAACCTCTTCCAAACAAGGAACCCAGATATAGGTTTTTCTTCTCTTATTGGTTTCCTTTCTCTGTCATCACAGCCCCATACTACCTATACTGTCCCTCAAAATAATTACTTCATTTGTTTTTTATAGTTTTCTAGGGTTTGGGGGGAAATAGGAGAGTGCTAGGTTGTAAGTTATACTCCATCTTTGTATTTTGTCATGGTTATGAGAGGAGATCCCAATTACTTTTTGAGAAAGCATCCTCTAGATTTATCAAGGATAGATTGATAAAGATTAGATTATCAAGAGTCAGCCTCAAAAACTGAAGTCCTATTGTATAGGGGGGAAACCCTTCAACTTATTACATGTAGGCTCACTCGCTGATATTGAGATTATGACACCAAGAAAGAAAAGGAAGATTGACCCCTTGCTGAGTCCAAGGAACTCTGCAAAATAAGAATGACTGTGAAAGGAAAGTGACGCCATCTAATAGGTGCCTCCCAACTTTCTCTCTTGGAGTTTCGGGTCCGGAGAATGAGGTTTGTATTCGTGAGAAGGAGGTGTGTCTAAGACAGGCAGCTAATTCATATGCAGCCCTTTGCCAGCATCATAGTGAACTTAGCAGTGTAACAAGGTCAATCGGAGGAAAGCCTCGGAACTTGAGTTCTAGTGTGGCATGGATAGGACCCTGAAAGGGCTGGAGAATGTGTCGCTGGTGCTGTGGTGCCATCCCCTAGGAGAAGATGGTTCTGATCTGAGGGCTGCAGCACCCCAAGGCTGAAGGTGCATCACGGTCAGACCTCTGAGAAGGGTACACTGTCGGCAAGAGATAAGATGAGGTCGAGTTAAACAGAAATGTCTACCCAACTTGAATTAGTCAAGAAATAACAGATGGCATGCATGCCAGTGGTAAACTTTACTATGTCAGCAGGGTTAGGAGCACCCAGATAAATAAGGAGATCTATCCCACAAGTCAAAGGAAATAGACAAAGTCATGTTTGGAAATGCAAACTGTTTCTTCTCTTCTGCATTTATTAAAGCCACACTTCTGTGTGTGTGTGTGTGTGTGTGTGTGTGTGTGTGTGTGTGTGTGTGTGCACGCGCATGTGCGCACGCACGCCCATGTTGAAAGAAAGAGTAGGCAAGGAAGGCTAACAGAAAGGCTGGCTTATCCAAAAGAGATTGAACAGTACTTGAATTATGTTGAATTTTGCATTTCTCTTTATATTCAAATGTATAAACAACTGCCGGGGGAGGGGCAGGGAATGTGGTTTGTGAATTTCTAATGATTTGTGAGATTTACAGACGTGGAAGGTAGTAAGTTTGTGTGCTTTCTAAGAGCTCCGGAGCCAGGTAAAAGCCACTGGAGCTTTTACCCCTTTATCTTACTTCTAGAGGGTAAGAGATGTTTTGGAGCAGCAAATGCTAGATATTTACTGTCTAAAGCCAGGAGTGAGACCAAGACTAGAGAGAGATGAATATGATACCATCTGAGACAAATGATGAACACTTGCTAGCTCACCCGTATTCTTAGATAGAGATCAGCAAGCAAAAACTAGCTTTTGCTTCTTCAAAAGTACTTTCTCCCTGCCCTGCTAAGACTAAATGGCTTCTCAAGGGTGGAGGAGATCTTGTTGAGGAGATGGGTGATGTCTTAATGAAGAAAATGAAGAAATGGGAGATTTCTGCAGCTAGCCAATTTTCCTTAGCTTTTTTTTTTTTTTTTCTTTCTTTTAGGAAATGGGACGGAGGGAATGTAAGAAGGCGAAAGCTATGGTACAAGGGGAAAAGACTGTTGATCATAGATCTGTTTAAAATCACATACATTAATGATCATGTTAACAAGTCTTCTTGTTTTTGTAATCTTACCTAATTTTTCCACGGACTGTCATTATAAGAAACTGAGTTCCACCTTCTGTTAAAATATATATGTATTTTATCTCAACATCACCCTAAGTATATCTCCATCTCCAAACTGTTTCCTCCACTCTCAAATAGTTAACAGTGTAACAAAATAATATTGTGTGTGCTGGAAATGCATTTAACCTTGTAAATACATATTCTAAATATATCATGTTTGTGAGTCTGTATTTCTATTGAGTGGGTATTTCAAAAGAGTAAAGCTTTAAAATATATTGTGAGTATGGGGTTAAGGTTTTTTAATGCATTCATAACTACTCTACCCTAGTACCACAATTTTCTTTATCCTGGTCCTGTGGATAGTATTTATTCACATATATATTTTGTACCTATTTATAATCAGAACATACAATTTTATATACCACTTTCTTTGTATTGTGACTTAATTATTACTTTAATGGCAACTTAATATACTCTGGAGTTAATATGCCCATATTTTCTTAGATGCCCTGCTGTGGGATACACAAATAGTTTCTATTATTCACTATTATGAATAATGCTGCAATGACATTTTCCTGATTTTGAATTGTTTGCTTGGGATAATTTGTGAGTGGATAACAAGGTCCAAAGATATTAATATATTTAAGGACTCTAAATATAGGTATGAGTGAGGCAGTGATTCAGTGGGCTGTACGTATGTATAATACAACTGAAATATGTGAGTCTATCAATTGTTTTCCCAATTATCTCAGCTGCATTTTATTATTTATAATTGTAGTTAATGCAATCTAGTTAATGCAATAAGAAGGCCACTTCTTGTTGTGTGTTAAGTGAGTTAGCCTATCAAAAAAAATATAATTTCTCTATTTGTAAACTAGTGACAGTGATATTTTCTTCATAAAGCTGTTGAAGTGATTAGAGGAATTCATCAATGCCTCGTGTGTTCACGCCACAAAGGAAATTATTAATTCTCCTTCCCTCTGTCTGTGGCTCCCTCATTTAGTCCATCAACCCTCCTGCTCCTGACTCCTTCTTCAATGGATTAAACATTCAAGTTCTTTTTGTACAAATTTTCATAGAACCCGATTTCTCATTCCAGAGTTTATAGGAGCTAGTTGTCAGATTTCTGCAGAGAACCAATCTCTACCATGCCAGCAAGCGCTGAATTATACCACAAATCACAGAGGCCAAATCTATCACACCCCTTGAATTTCCTAAGTGTCCATACAAACAAGTGGGAAATATACTCAGAATAAAATTGTTCCGTAAATTGCTCATTTTAGAATTTTGTGTATAGTTCAATTTCTCTTTATATGACTTGTCCAAGTTTTCTTCCTTTAGGTTGCTCAGAGGTATTTTGATTTGTTTATTTGCTTCTTTGTTTTGGTTTCGGGTAATGTTTCTGCTTCATCTGCTCTCTGCTGCCAGTACCCAAGAACAAGCTTACTTCTATGGTAACAAGTGTGGTTTGTCAAGCAACTGCAACACAAGAGCATTGCTGCAAGTTGCATATCTGGATGGTACTGTCAGTTGGATTTTGTCTGTCTTACATCTAATGTCTGTCTCTTTTCTAGGCGTTATTGCTCATCTGTTGCCTGGAATTGGTTTCTATCTTGAAAGCCTCTGTAGCAGAAGCTGCCTTTTTAAGCAACCATGCTTCTTTAAAGCTAAAATAATTCCTAATATGTTATAAGGTCTCAGGAAGCCTATAACAGGCATACAGTTTCTCAATTGGAAAAGCATTGAAAATAAAAGCTTATATCCTATTTCATGAGGGCAAGGAGATTTGGGGGCTACCACAAGATTTTCCAGTCTCACTTCCATGGTGAGAGATTGAACTGAATAAGATATATTCTAAGCAGTTTCACTTTAGGAGTTTAGAAGAGGAAAAGTGGGAGGAGGAGGAGGAAGAGGAAAGAAAAAATTCCTCTCCAGTCTTTCCAGCCTCAGCAGCTATATTTCTTGTTCCTTGGAGAACATCACAGGCCCTCTTTAGATTTTTCCCTTACATAAGTATGTGTCATAGACAAGATTTCTCCATTTTTATATTACTAAACCTGCATTTCCCCTATCTCTGTGCTGGCTCTCCCCATTTTCATATGTTACAAATGAGCGCTGGTCTCTTTTCCTCTCTGAATAAATGCACTAATCCAACCTCTGACCACAGTGCAAAGCCCTTTTATCCACTCACTACATCAGCAAAGTTACTAAAGTGCTGATGAAGTCAAAAGCAAAAACCAGGAGGCCTGAGTGAGCCTCATATGTAACCATTACAAACACAGAGGGCATCTGAGGATCAGAGCTGAATGTCGACAACCTCCAGATTCTCCACAGTTGCTGGACGGTACACCGTTGCCAGTCTTGCCTTCAATATGGCTGTTCCAAGAAGTCTTTTTTTAAACATATCAAAACCCAGGGGATGAAAACACATGAACTAATCATAATCTTTCTACCCCATGCTTGCTTTCCTAAAACTGGAAACAGAAAAGGTGATGATGGCAACACCTTGGTTGTGCCTGGAGCCCGAACTGGAGCAATCAGGAAAACATATGTCATGAAATAGGATGTCATTCCACATGCTACACACACCCCTCTCCCTGCACAGAGTGGGGACTAAACTTGTCTACATGAATCAGTTTTTTCCCCAATTATATGAAGTTTTCTTTTAGTTTCTTTTATTAACATTTTGTGTTGAATATAGTTGATTGGCAGTGATTCAGTGAACAGCAGTGATTATGTTTTATTTACATATATATGTGTATACACACAATATATATATATAAAACATATATATATATATGAAATTTTTCAGATTCTTTTCCATTATAGGTTATTACACAGTGCTGAGTAAAGTTCCCTGTGCTACACAGTAGGTCCTTGTTTATCTAATTTATATAGTAGCTCATACCTGTTAATTGCAAATTCCCAATTTATCCCTCCCCCTTATTCCTTTTTGGTAACCATAAGTTTGTTGCCCATATCTATGAGTCTTATTTCTGTTTTGTAAAGAAGTGTATTAGTCATGGGCTTTCCTGATGGTTCAATGGTGAAGAACCTGCCTGCCAGTGCAGGAGAGGCCAGTTTGATCCCTGGGTCGGGAAGATCCCCTGGAGAAGGAAATGGCAGCCCTCTCAAATATTCTTGCCTGGGAAATCTCATGGACAGAGAAGCCTGACAGGTTACAGTCCGTGGGGTCGCAAAAGAGTCAGAAACGACTTAGTTTCTGTCACACCGACAGTAACATCATCAGTATTACTCAGTGATTAAAAAGAATGAAATAGTGCCATTTGCAGCAATGGGTGGACCCAGAAACTGTCATATTAAGTCAGACAGAGAAAGACAAATATCACATGATATCACTTACATTCAGAATCTGAAAAAGTGAAGTTATTTATACAAATCACTTTCTGGCCTTGGGTGGGCCCCCCCGGTGGGCCCCCCCCAACCTTTTGAGTCCAGGACGAGATGACGTGTGTACAGGAGTTAGGGAATCGTTTCAGGTTGTATACAGTCATTTGGGTGGGTGCTTGTGTTTGTACTGTTGGGCTGAGTTATGGCTATTTAAATCTGTAAAAGGATGTTCTGCCGTTTCCTTTGTTCATGTTCTATCCCTCACGTTATTGTAGACCCGATGTAAGGCAGCTTTCAGAACACGCCATTCTCCCTCACAGCTTCCTGTGTTTGAACATGCTGCCTGAATAATACCCTTCTCCCCACACCTCGCCTCCATCTCCCTTTGTCTGTCTGTCCTTCTCCTACTCGCCATTCAAGGCTCAGCTTAAAGACCCTCTGCTTTCTGTCTCACCCATGGGTCCTGTCTGCGCTGTGAACACAATGACTTCTTCCTCAGGGTTGCTGTGGGTCCAAGTGTGGCCTTTCCTACTCAAGTGGACTTGGGTTTTTAAGGGCAGGACCAAATCTTATTCATTTTCTCAACCCAATATCTGGTTCTTGTTATTTACTCAGTAAATACTGATCAGAATGATGAGTGAATGTCAGATACTCACCACCATGAAAGAAATTGTACTAGTCAGGTTCATGATTCTTCACTAATTTGCTATGAAACTTGTGAAAGAAACGACACTCAAACTTTCTGTATGTGATGTAAATATATGCGCCTTATGTGCATATTTTAATAGGGAAGCTTATAAAGTACTCCTAGTTACTGAAAGTTTCAAACTGAGAACATGGGACCATATGACAGTCTGTGAGATGTGTCACTTGTGGGAAAGTACGTTACACAAGTCGTTTCCCTAGTAACTGCTGTGGATCACTCCTGTGGCAGGGTGCTAACAGTTATTGTGGGATGAAAAGGTGTCTTGATGAAATTCATTTGGGGAGACACTGGAATAAATCCCCATTTATGGAACCTGTAATTTCATTAAAATGCCGTCTCACAATTCAGTGGTCCCAAGTTTCCTGCTGCTTCTTTTGTCTTGTTTTAGATTTGTTTACTCCTCCTTTTTCTGGTTTTCAGCTTTCGTGGCAACATGGCATCTGGTTTCTTTCTACAAGGAAAGTTCAGCACACAGCACAGTCATTGATACATTGGATTGGTTTGAGGATCCTACCTGGAGTAGGTATGTAAGACTCCCAGTGTTTGCTTTCTCATCCTTTGAATACCCATGGATGGTATATCCATTTATGCTTTTCTTATTGTTGATTAAGAATGGAATTTGTTCTGAAGAGCAAACTTCATGTATTAGAGATGATCTTTGTCTTTTCTGCTTAGAGCATGTGTTTATAATACGACCTACGCGACTCCCCAACACCCTTCATTTCCTTTGTTGTGTGATTGATACAAATTAAGAATACATTCATGCCAGTAGAGAATGGAAATTCCATGCTCAAATGGCTCTGAAAATAATGGAATTTAATATATAACTCTGTGGAACTCAAGTATATAAAATATGACAGATGTTTATGTTTATAAATATAGTATCCAAAAGTCTAAAGTCTAACAGAAAGATGTAACTTTTTTTTTCCAAAATTGGTCCAGTCTTAGATAAACCTAAGTACCAAATTTTGAACTAAATGACTGCACATGGGATTTAATTAATGATTATTTGATGCTCTTAGTTCTTGTGACCAGTATTCCCGTGGTGTAAAATGACACAAATATGACATAAAGGCAAAAAATACAGTATTTGAAGGTGTTATTGTTTTGTAAGTTATCTTGAAGGGGATATTCTGAAATTAGATTCCTATGAGATATAAGCTGTGTAGCTCCTGATTTAATTCAGTTCTGACTACTTTGATGAGTGCTCTGTGTGTGTGTGTGTGTTGGGGGGGCTTGTGGGGTACTAGTATGTTAGCTCTAAGAGATACTTGATTATAAGCTTCATTGCTTTGTTGTATTCAATTTTCCAAAATATTTTCGGAAATATTGTAGACTTTTTGAAATTTTGGTATGTATTTAGAAAAGTGTCCAGTCTATATAAATTGTATTTTCAAAAGTAAAGCTGCCCTGCCCAATCCTCCTTCCCAAAATGTCTCCTGAAAACCACACTTGGGAAGTAGCATAGCCTGGAGACTTAATCAGATATAACCTATGACCTTGGGGGAAAAAATGTTATGCTGTACTCCTTAACCCATGACCTTGGAAAAAAAAATGTGTTGCTTCCTTAGGAAGAGGGAGGGAGAGAGAGGGAAGGAGGTAGGAAGAGAGGTAAGGAGGGAGAAAGTGAATTCACAATTACAATATGCCAAATACTCTAGGTCATCTTTATTCTTAATAAGGTCTCAAGTAATTAATTGATGTGTTTCCCTGAGTCTCCAGAGAATCTATCTTCTACATTATCTGAAAGTCTTAAATCTATAATTAAAGTTTAACCTTCCTGATTTAAGGCAGAAGTTGCAGCTAGTCACCTGCATGTTCCAGCTCCCTTAGGTTGTTTATTTTATAGGGGTTTTTTGTTTTTTTTTTTTTTTTGGCTTAACACAAAATTAATATATCAATACACGTGTTTAAAAAATGCCAAATCAAAAAATCAGAAGAGTTCACATAACAATCTGGGCTTCCCATATTCTTTCTCTGGAAATGAATTAAATTAGTTGCTTGTACCCAAATTCTAGTTGTCATACAAATTACCTCCCTCATCTTAACCTCTCCACAGCTAACCCATCAAGTCCTCCAAAGCCTTGCTGTGACCACCCAGTGGTTCTCAGCCCTCACTGTGAAAAGACAATTTCCTGCGTGCTTAGGCTGTACCTAGAAAATTAAGCCAATAGTTCTGAGTGTAGAGCTGGGCTTCAAAACTGTAGAAAGTTCTTCAGATGATTCTGATATGCAACCAAGGTTTGGAACCACTGCCCTAACATTTTCCTCTGTCCCTATATGGCAATGGCCATGCCCAAGTCATACTCGCCACTTTCTGGTCTTAACAGTTTTCTTGCATCATCGCTAAATCACCTTCTCCTTTCAGTTCTCATCTTTGTTCAGTTCCATCCCCACCCAACAGCCAGAGTCACTGTTTCAGAATTGAGACATACCTAGTTAATGCATGCGTAAACCTCTTCAATAGTAATAACAATAATGATAACAGCTGATGAGAATCTTTGATACCTTGGCTAAATGAAGAATCTGAGTTGAAGCTTTGTTAGGATTAAGTCATTGGAGAATTAAATATCAGAAGCAAATGCGGGCGGCCCACATGAGGCCTGTTGCCTAATCTGACAGTATCTTCTGCCTGCCTACCCCTACAGGCAGTGACCCATGGGCCAAAAGCATCCCTGACTTTTACAGATTGCCACCCAGTCAGTGTCCTGATGTCACACTGCTGCCAGGAGCGAAGGGGGGTTATAGCCTGGCAGCGACATTATTGTAAGATTAATGCTAGCGCACAGCCACCAGTGTTTATTAAATGTCACTTCTTCCTAGTTGCATGATCCACCCAGCAAAGTAAGTTGATGCTAGTGAATTTTTAGGTGGACTAACTGAACTAGGGATGTGTATTTGTCAGGGTTAGTAGTTATACATGGAATCATCTCTCTTGCTGCTCTGACACACAGTTCCTCCTTGTCACCAAAAACTAACATAAATCCAGTTATTTATTTGAGCTGCAGTGGAGACTTTTCTTTTTCAAAATGACTGTGTAGTGGTTCTGTGGGCCATAGAGGTAGTTACTGGAGTCTTTCCTTTAGACTCCACCCACCCCATAGCTGGAGATGATATGCTTCCCATTGCAAGGGAAGAAGATAAGGTGGCACAGAAGATTTTCATAAAATACATCTTCTGACATATTGTGATGTTATTTTATTCTGAGTTTAAAAATAAATCAATAAATACACACTGCTTTGAAGCTGAGTGGAACTTGTGTCCATGTTAGTACCTCTTGTGCACACGGTAATCAAGTTTTATTTCATACAGGTGACAATTATTTTCTTCAATATAAAACCATCAATGCTTCACTACTGACATTATAAAAAGTTCAAGGAGTTGTGTTAAGACAAAAATGTGCCTATGGCATTCAGGTAACAGAGACCAATAAAGATGTTGTAGCCTGAGGTGTTGAATTAATGCCTGAGACACAGTTATCCGCTTTACCTTAGGGTCCTAGCTTACCCAAATAATATGCCTGGGCAGAGCTGTCTTACATTTAAAGAAACAATGGACATTTCACTGCTTTCCTAAATGTTTATTTTGGAGGACAAGTGGAAAACAAAATACAGAGAGAGGCACAAGCACATACTCACTAAGCACCCCTAGAGTTAAATTCCTCTGTCCACAGAATTCTTCAGGCAAGAACACTGGGGTGGGTAACCATTCCCCTCTCCAGGGGATCTTCCTGACCCAGGGACTGAACCCAGGTCTCCTGCATCGCAGGGAGGTTCTTTACTGTCTGAGCCATCAGGGAAGCCCCAAATACAGGATAGTGTTTGTTAATGAGATGCCTTTGTTTTTCCTTTGGAAATCAAGATTAACTGGCCATGTATATAATTTTTCTTTGTGGTGAATAGGTTTATAATAAGGCCACAGATTCTTTTCATGCCATTTTAGAAATCGCTTGAAAGGATTCAGGCAGTGATGACCATTATGTTTTAAGGTTTTACATTAGGACATGGAAATCTTTTCCAGTAAGATAAATCCATTTTTCTAAATTCTTTGTATCACTGAGTGTCTGGGATTTGGACAGAGGGTCTGTCTTATTGTCACCACATGAAACAGCTATTGAGAAGGGAATTAATGTGTTTGAAATGAACCCTGGGTTAAGTATAGCTCACATTGTATTTCTACTATTATTTTTCACTTGCCATTAATTCACTTTAATCAGAGAAGTTCCCTAAACTAATTAGGATTCATTTTTAAAAATCTAAAGTAAAAGGTAAATGTATCCTATATTTATTTTAGGGCAGGAACAATAGGGATGCTGAATTGATTGTGAAGATATGTATTATGTTATATGTATATATCAAATAGCTTCAAAAATATGCATGTTTGTCATAGATATTTGCTATTATATCAGACTTTTTCTTATTCCTATCAATCCTCTAGCACTTTGTGTTGACTTTTGAGAATGAACATTTTGGAACAAAAGATATATTCTTCCAGGATCCTGCATGCTTGAACCATATTAGACTTTAGTAAATGTGTGTGCAATGAATGATGAATAATGCAAATGTGTTTTAATTTTAGATACAAGCAGATGAAATTGTACTGAAGCTAGGAACTGACTTAGCCAGTGAACTAGATATATAAAATAATGACCAATAAAAATGGTAATTCATCAGAGCTGATATTATATCTGGTATGCTCTGTGGAAGCAGAGAGAGATGGGCATCATTTTTAAAGGATTTGGACAAAGTCAAAGGGCCAGCAAATCTAATATTTTGGTGAGCAGCTCATCCTGATTTCATTAAGGCACGGCTGTTCACTTCCCTTTCTCCTTCACTGAAGTTTTCGTCTTTAAAATCTTTTTTAACTGCCACGCTAAGAGGATGTTCTAGTTTAAAGACTCCTGTTTCAGGTACCTTATCTTTAAAAACTTTGCTAGGGGCGTGTGGGACATTAAGAGTAAAATACTACAGTGTCTTGGTAAATACTAGTCTAGTACAGAAACAGCTGCACTTATAATTGAACAGAGCCTAATGTTGTCTGATCAGGCAAGATGCCGCCCAAATAAACTCTCTAGGAAGTGCGTGAATTAGTCCTGTGCCTCCATCTACTTATCTATTCAGTCTTTGACTTTTCTTGGCAAAGCTCAAACCCAGTTAAAATCCATATGCTTTGCATTGCTTCACTTTTGCCTTTTAGAAAATGAGTAGATGGTCCAAATGGCTGTGATGACCATATTAGCCCTTCATACATAAAATTGTTTTTCTCAGAAGGATATGAAATTTCACTTTGAAATTAAGTTGTTTTCTTAGTATCACAACATACTGTGCCTCAAGGATAAGTAATTTCATATATTTAGGATCCTTCAATTATATTCCCATATTGGAGAGATACTTAAATTATTTTACTTTATCTGAATATTAATAATATGATCAATGATAACTTTGATTGTAAGTATTCTGAAATTGGAAACATCCCCATATTTAACTTAGCCACCTTAATGTTCAAATTTGTCTTTCTTTATATTATTAGTTTTTTTTCCTTTAAACATTTTCTTTTTTTTTTTTTTCATCTTTTTTTCATTTGTTTATATTAGTTGGAGGCTAACTACTTTACAATATTTTAGTGGTTTTTGCCATCCTTTAAACATTTTCATTCTCCACTGTTCACTTGTTTGTGATTAATGTGTCTGTACTCTGCTTTTTTATACATTAAAATAATTTAGATAGATTATTAAAAGATGAATGAAATAGAAAATTAAGGCATAATAATTATCAATGAAATAGAAAATTAAGAAATAACAAATATAAATAAAACTGCAGAATCAAGAGAAATAAATATCAATCACAATTAGGCAGACCAACAGTTGCTGTGGTGATCATCAGACTTGACTCTAGGTTTACTGGGGACTAAAGCCAAATTTTCTTGAAAAAAGATATATTTGCCTAACATTAAAATACTCATTGTGTAAAAAGAGAAATTACATACCTGATAGGAATGGAAGGGAAAAGAGTATTTATCATACTATGGGACCATTGGACGAATATTTGAGGATCATGGATGGAGGAATGAGATATAGCTATCCTGAACTATGTGTATTTATCATCAGCCTCTTTTTATTTGTATTTATGGTTGTGTTTCACAGAAGATTGAAACAAAACCATTGAAGTATGAATTTATATGGTGAATTCCATTGGCCTTTGAACCTCAATGTGCTCAGAGATCTTGATTTTGTCTTTTGTTCTTTACCACTATCAACACTAAATTTTAAATGCTGTTTTATGAAATCAAGTAGAAGCTATAGTTGCAAAATTGTTGACTAGGGTCTCACAAAAGTTGAGCATTTTATTGATTTAAATTTTGGTAGTTTTTTCCTTTGGCATAAAATTATGTATTTGCCTAACGCTGTTTTTATTTATGATATTGGCTACTACTTTATAGGTGTATCTTTAATTTCTTACTCTTTGAGCTTTTGGGAAAAAAAAAATAAGTCTATATTTTCTTTGAGACCATTGAACTAAGAGAATAAATGTGTTAGTCACTCAGTCGTGTCTGACTCTCCGTGACCCCGTGGACTGTAACCCACTAGGCTCCTCTGTCCATGAAATTCTCCAGGCCAGAATGCCAGAATGGGTTGCCATTTAAATGCTGCTTATTTTCCGAGATAGCAACTTTGTGGATTCATGGCACAAGCTTTATATCGCTGTCCTGCTCTTGAAATCTACCCGATTTTAAATCTTCTATCAAATCCTTTGCAATATAAAAATTGTTGTGGTTAATATTCTAAAAGCATGGCATACAATTTAATTATTTTAAACAGGAAAAGGAGTCATATTTTGCAAGCAACATTCTGTAGGATAAAGGGAGTTAAGAATGCCTAGTATCATGGATTCTGGTCTTAAAAGATTGAAGACATTTTCAGTTTGAAAAGCCAGCAGATATGGATCTATTTTAAAAAGATTTTAAAAAATCTCTATCTTCCTGATAAATGACTTGTATAATTATATTAACATATAGCTTGTTTTCAAATACTGCATTATAAACTACACACAGTAGTGAAAAAACAATGATGGCAAATAGAACCAAGTAATGAGTGGCCAAAATCTCAACTTATGTTATACTTCCATGAGTTACTTATCACTTTGAGGGTATTCTGAATTAACTTCTGGTTGTAAAATATTTAGGTCCTATTTAGAAAAGAAAAGATTTAAAAAAATGTGAGAGCCCATCTCAGAGTTGTGAACAAAATATGATCCTGGTGGTGCTGAAAGCTATCTTTCTGGGACATTTTTCAACTAACAAAACCTGTTTCAAACTAAGCTGATTATCTGTACTCTGCAAAGCAATTGACACAGTTGAGTCTCCCCTTTAATCTGCTGGCCCATCTCACATTTACAAGGCACTGTCATGGGCCAGTCCCTCTTTGAGTCCCCTAACACATATCATCTCTTCAGAATATCTTATTTAATCTTCAAAGTCACCCTGTGAGATAAGTTATAGCCTTTCTTTACATATAACAAAGAAAAATGTGTTAGAGAAAAATAATGTCATGAATCATTCCTATCTGCCTTACTAATAAGAAGGATAAACCGTGATACCAGAACTTTTTCTTTTTTAAAACGTATAACCCTTTTCCTCTAAACCAGTGCTTCTCAATCAGAATGATTTTGTTCCCTAGGAGGATATTGGGCAATGTGTGAAACCATGTTTGGTGTTCGTAACAGAGGAGGAAACTCACCCAGTTTCACAACTGAGTTTCTGTGAAAGGTCATATAATCTACTCTCTTCCGTGACTCCTGTATATACTCCTCACTCGACGGTTTGTTTCCTGAAAATTATACAGGAAATTGCTTGCATCTACTCATCATTCTGCCTGGAGTACACTGAACCTACTTTCCTGCCAAATGTTTATCCATTTTCAAGATCCAAATGAAATCTCCATGGTTCATTGATGTCTTTCCCTATGCCCTACTCATCTTCTCCCCAGGCAGAGTTCACCATGTTCTTCCCCCAAGCCCTGCTAGCTTCATGGTTACCTAGCACTTATAGCTGTGTATTGGAACTTACTGATTTTCTTGATTGTTTTCCCCTAAGACTGAATTCTTTGAGGACTGTTACCAATATCATATTCATCATAGTATTTCCTAATGGCAGTACAAATGAGTCACTAAACAAATGCTTTATTGTATATTGGATAAATACTAAGTGATCCATGAATCCCTCCTGATTTATCATTCCCTAGCAGCTAGGGAAATGATGCAATAAATTAATTTGCCCAGTAGTCTGGAGCATCCAAAAAGATTGGGAAGGAGTTTCATTAACTTGAGCTTTCACACTCTCACCCTTTTTTAGGTGGGAAAAAGGCCAAATAGAGAAAAATGTAGTGTTTCAGAAGGTGACTCCAAAAACTTTAATACTTTTAAAAGATGTAATGTCTTTCACTACACTTTTCTTATTAATTAAAGTTCACATTCCACTTTACTTATTAATATAGGAACTTGGAAAAATTTAAGGTGTTAAGAAAAAAAGCTATCACTTAAGGCCAAATATTGTCTATTCGTTAAATAAATTTGTATCGATTGCCTAATATGTGCTGGGTTACCTGGAACATTATTTTGGATTTTTTTACTAATACTGTATTTTAATAATTATAGTAATTTGGAGGAAAATTAATGAGTTGTGAGATGTGTTTTCTAATGCCCTAGAATAAATAATTGGTTTCCTTTTGCTAAGAAAGTGTCTACATGTTTTATATTTGATCTCTGACTTTATTTGCTAATAATTTTTTTAATGGAAGCTAATGTTACCGGTGTACCTCTGATGCTGGGTTCAGAGATTATTCATCAGTATTGTTTCTGTGAGGGAATGTTCCAGAACAATAACATCATGTGGTAATATCAGAGCATCATCTTTATGAGTAAATTAGAGCATACTGATACTTATAATAGATATACTTTAAAAAAGCATTTCACTACATAGTTAAATCCATTCTAAGTTTCAAACTGTTTAGAATGGAACAGGAAACAAATCTGTGGTCTTCATATCACAAAGTTATAAAAACCTGTCTTTAGTAATGTAAATGTGACCTCTTTTAATCAGTTGCACTCAAGAAATATATATGCATGCATGCTAAATCGCTTCAGTCGTATTCAACTCTTTGTGACTCTGTGGACCATAGCCTTCCAGGCTCCTCTGTCCATGGGATGCTCCAGGGAAGAATACTGGAGTGGGTTGCCATGCCCTCCTCCAGCGGATCTTCTCGACCCTGGGATCGGACTCTCATCTCTAAATGTCTCCTGCATTGGCAGGCGGGTTCTTTACCACTAGCGCCCCCTTATATTCTTCCCACCATCAAATACTGCTGTTAGTGCATCATGCCATCCTCAGTGCTTTACAGTAACCCATAAACTCTCTGCTTCTAAAGTGGTTGCCAGTCTGAAAAAAAAAAAAAAAGTTTTTATACCTTCTTTTACTTTAAATATATATATATATATATATATATATATATATATATATATATATTGTAATACTTTTTCACTGAGCTATTTGCAGAAGGGACTGGTAACTGGTAAGTAATAATGTATATAATTAGTGTATAACTCTGTGTGTGTGTATATGTATGTGTATTTCCCATTAACTTAAACACATTCTCTTGGGTTTTTCCCTCAAATATTTTACCATACAAAGATCTAATGACATTTTTTTTTCAATTTTATTGAAACTCCATTCTCAGGGCAATATTTACTGTTTTATTTTCTGTCTATTTGAATTCTAAGATTATCCTTTAAGACTTACAGTGTTCTATGTTGGTGTAGCTGTTTTTTAGAAGTACTTCCACGTAGTAAGTAGTATAGTTGATGTAAGCATCAGTTTTGCACTCAGCAGCTCTGGATTCAAGACCTGGATTAAAACCTACAAATTGTGTTTCCCTGTCTCTTGACTTATCACAGCCTCTGCTTTCCCATTCATTCTGCCAATAAGGGTCATCAGGCCCACTTTATGAACAGACTCTGTTGAAAGGATTCAATTAGATGTAAGAGGAATGCCTGGGTATGGTAAAACTTTGGAGAATGGTGATTTTAATTCAGACCTCACCAAGGCCCTCACTGGCTCAAATTTACATCAAAGAGACAGACATAAAATGAAAAAATGAAAAAAGTGATGTCCCCAGAGACTGTGAAATGTCTTAAGTCCAGGTCACACAGCTTTTATATGCCAGAGTGAGGGCTCCCCACCAACAGACCAACAGGAGACCTGACTGATCTTTACATACTTCACATTCTGACACATAGTAAGCATTCCAGAAACAATGAGTAAGTGAGTTTTAAGAATTCCTGTGGAGAACTAAGTCATAGATGAGTGCATGGAGAGTGAGCTACACTAGTGTAGCACACGATAGTCTTTTTGCTGAGGCTGTGTTGTTTACACACCCCATGGGCAAGAATCCTATAATATTTGTTTTATGCTGCCAGTACTTAAGAGGGGGCCTCGAGTAGACACTTAATACATCTTTGTTTAATTACTGAATAAGTAAATAGATGAACTCAAAAAGCTGATAATTAATTTTTAATTTATATGTTTTTAACTTTAAAAAGCTGTTATTTTTATTATTTTGCCACTACAATTTGGAAAGAAGGTATGTCTTTCAGTATCTTTTGTCTTAGGGTCTGCCTTACTGTAGTCTTTTCTACATTCGGTTTAAAATTCTGCAGTTACTTTAAGTCTTCTTTTAGTTTTTTTTTTTTTTTTAAATTTAGCAACAAGTGATCTTTGTTTTCTCAATATTTAAAAAATATTAATCCCTTTTCATAAGATTCTTTCACTAAAATACTATAAAACTACTCGTGTACTAAATTAATAGGAAGTCATGACTTGTAGATATTTATTGGTTTTGATGTATACAGAGTATATAACTAAAATTCAGGTAGCAAAGTACTGATGGTATTTTGATGGTGTTACAAGATGAAAAAGGAATGATACTCACTGAGCAGAACAAGTCGCAGTAACACAGACACCTCTAAAGTCGTTTAAGTCATCGTGTGTTCTTAGGACAGTTAATCTTGCCCTGAAATCTTATTTACTCAATGTTTTTGACAGTCAAATTAAAGACCCTATGACTCTGGCCCCACTCTTATATTAAATTCACCATTGATTAAGTCATAATTAAAAATTTAGCTCAAAGAGTAAAGGCTGAAGATATGCTTAGATACTTTTTTATTTATTTTAAAATAATGTAGACCTCACCAGTTCTCTCCACGGGAGTTTTTAATAACAATTAGAATTAAAATGTGATTTGTTTGAATGTCACTAATTTGCCTTGTTGAAAAATAAAAAATGAGATTTTTCTCAGTATCCCCTCCCACCCCAGGGGAGGATTCTGTATTGAAGTTTCATAAATTTTAGTTGCAAGAGGAATGACTAGTAATAAAATATTTATAGAGCCAATTGTTGCCTTTGACTTTGAGCACTTCTGTTGTACACAGAGAGATTTGCATTCAAGTTTAGGTTAAGTAAACATTTGTATAAAACAGTGATAAGAACATGAATAAAAATGTAAATATCTCTGGTTAGAGTGGTTTTAGTTAGTGGAAAAAAATTATGAAATAGCAGCACCCATGAATTAGACTTTTGAAAATGCTACATTAAAAAAAACATAAGCTTGGGACTTCCCTGGCAGTCCAGTGGTTAAGACTCCGCCCTTCCAATGCAAGGGGCTTGGGTTTGATCCCTGGTCAGAGAACTAAGATCTTGCTGCCAAAAAGAGAAAAAAAAATTTTGAGAGAATATAAAAAGGGCATAAAAATAAAACAACAAACCTCAACTCACTCCACAAATATAGGAAAATTATTTTGTATTTGGAATTTCTTGCACTTCACCAAGGGCTTCCCTGATAGCTCAGTCAGTAAAGAACCCACCTGCAATGCAGGAGACCCCCGTTCAATTCCTGGGTCAGGAAGATCCGCTGGTGAAGGGATAGGTTACCCACTCCAGTATTCTTGGACTTTCCTTGTGGCTCAGCTGGTAAAGAATCTGCCTGCAATGCAGGTGGCCTGGGTTTGATCCCTGGGTTGGAAAGATCCCCCTGGAGAAGGGAAAGACTATCCACTCCAGTTTTCTGGCCTGGAGAATTCCATGGATTGTATAGTCCATGGGGTTGCAAAGAGTCGGACATGACTGAGCGACTTTCACTTTCACACTTTACCAAACATATACTATGTCTTCAAAAAGAGTATGCTTCCTCTTTCTGAGAGATCCTAAAACTGGAATATTTATTGACTACATCCTCTGTTCCAGACATTCTTTTAGGTGCTGTGAGGTTATGACAGCAAATAGAAAATTCTGTGCCTTCATAAAGGTTCTATCCTAAGTAAGGGGCAGACAGAAGGAACATATGTAAATATACAATGTCAAGGGAAATCACTCTTATTAAATGTCTTAAGGAAACAGAGAATCATGGCAAGGGGCAGTGTTCTTCTATAGAGAGTGTTCAAGAAAGTCCTTTTTAGTAAGGTCTGTTAAGGTCATATTGGAAGAGAAATCAGAAGAAGCCCAGCCAGGGGAACCAGCATCAAAAAGGCCCTAGTGCCACTTAGTGAGGCCAAGTAGACAATGGTAAGAACCTTGGATTTTTTACTAGTTGACCTGGGAAGCCATTGTAAGACTTTGAACTGGAAAGGAGGAAGATTTTTCTTCTACCCTTCTAGGTTCTTTTGACTAGTTTAGTAATTAAATTGACATAAGATAGGTTAACTGGAGAAAAACAAATTTAACTTTATATTCATAGAAATCTCATGTAGACGTGAGAAGCTCTCAGACAGTCAGGCAGCTGACACTTGTGTGCCACCCTGAGCTCAGTAGAAGACAGGAGGGGTCTGGGGCTTCAAAGAGAAGGAAGGTTATTCACAGGAGGGTGGGAAGAGCAAATGTTTGGTAAACAAATGTTTGCCATGCTAGGTGGAGGCAATGATTTTGAACAAATAAGCCCTCCCAGGCTCCCCCCAGCTTCTTATACCAGCGCACACTCTTATTATAATCCCTGGTGATGGTTCTTTTCCTGGACTGAGTTGTCCATCTAAATTCTTTAAGGTGATTAAGTGGGAGGTAAAAAAACTCTTCATGATACTGTATTGGTCTTTATCTTTCTGGCTTACTTCACTCTGTATAATGAGCTCCAGTTTCATCCATCTCATTAGAACTGATTCAAATGAATTCTTTTTAATGGCTGAGTAATATTCCATGGTGTATATGTACCACAGCTTCCTTATCAAAAAATAAAAATAAAAAATAAAAAACTCTTCATGAGACTGTTTTTTTTTCAATTGTCTTCAGATGAACATAATCTATGTGCCAAAGTGGCACATTCTGGGGCAGCCTGCCCTGAACCCCATCAGAGCAACAGAATGACCTAATTTGAGGATTTTTTTAGAAGGATGAATTTGGCTTTTCTGAGAAGGAGAATAGATAGGGAAAGGATTACATTTTGTCAACAGAGTGGGAAAGCATGGGCTTGGAAGGGAACATTTCTCTTTCTTGCATAGTCACACCTCACTACAGGGAAGGTAACCATGTGACCAGCTAGATATCTGAGGGATTTATTATTCCAGGAAAAGGGAGAATGAATCTACATATGTAAAGAGCCCAGTTTTGGTATTGCTTCTAGAAGTAGGACTTGGGGTAGGTGGGGTTAATGGAGGGGAAGTCTTGAGTAGGATTTGAACATGAAGAATCTGAGGTTCTTAGATGGACCCCAAGAGAAATGATTGGGAGGGATCTCCAGGAGGTCTGAGGCAGTCTGGATTTCAGGAGTTGTCTGATTGGAGATTTGGTGGCATTTCGTATTGTTTTAAAGCAATTCAAGTCCTGGAAATGAGAGCATATAAAGGGAGAAGAGACAAGAACTCTGCTGGTGCTTCTAAGCTCATTTGGTTCTAAAAAAATGCACAGAGGGTCGCATGACCCTCAGAGGGAGAAGAGGGGTTGCTGGGTGAACTCTTTTCCTTCAAAGTCTGTACATTACCTTTTACCATAACAGCCAGCATCCCATGGATTCACATTCCAGTTTGTTTCTCCAACTTAACATGAAAGCTAGTTTTAGGAGATATGATACTTGAAATTCCTAAATTGATCCCATCTTGGCAAAATGATTACCCAAAAAAGGAGGGGCTACTTTAATATAAATTGAGCAGATTTCATGCCAAATTACTTTCTCATCTTTAAAAAAAGCACTTAAAATAGGACTATGTTTCTCAAAAATTACCCCTTATATGGAAATTCACAGTAAATAATTTTTTCCTGCTTTGGAAAAGTATCATCATTGAAAAGAGCTGCATACTGTTGTTTTTACTAGTATTCCTAAAAATTCAACCTGTTTGTTTGACACTAGTGAGTGGCTGAAACTTTTTAATGTGTATTTATTACTAATTTATCTGTTCATAACAAAATACTAAAATATATATAAATACAAGTGAAGGGAATCCAGAGAGTTGATGGAAAACTGCAGAGGATCTGAAGTTGAAGTCATTAAGATGCTCAGACCTCAGCCGAGAACATCCGTAAAAGCAGACACCCTCCATTAGCTAGTGGTTTTCTGGTCCCTGTGCTGTGCTCAGTCGGGTCCAGCTGTTTGCAACCCCATGGACTGGAGCCCGCCAGGGTTCTCTGTCCACGGAATTTTCCAGGCAAGAATACTAGAGTGAATTGCCATTTCCTCCTCCAGGGGACTTAAAGAATTAAGGAACCAGCATCACTCAGGAAAATATGTCAGACTCAGTTGGGAGTTGTCAAGGGCTATAGGAAGCCACTCTGGGGTAGGAAAAGCCAGGAAGTAATCCCATTCAGGTGAGGAATCATCCAAGGTCATGGAGCTGGGCAGAGGGGCTTGAAGGGCTGCTTCGAGATCTCCAGAAGCAGTTGGATTTCATTGTAAACTTATAGGAGCCCATGCATGCTAAGTCACTTCAGTCATGTCTTACTCTTTGTGACCCTGTGGGCTGTAGCCTGCCAGTCTCCTCTGTCCTTGGGATTCTCCAGGCAAGAATATGGGAGGGGTTGCCATGCCCTCCTCAGGGGATCTTTCAGACCCAGGGATTGAACCAGCGTCTCCTGCATCACATGCAGATTCTTTACCACTAAGCCACCCAGGAAGTCCTTGTAGGGGCCCATATCCTTGTAAAGAAAGGCACTGGTGAGTGTGATTAAGGACACTGAAAGTTTGTAATTATAAGAGTAATTTTTAAAAATATTATGAATATGATTTGTGTTTGCTCAGAGAATTTTTTTGTTATTCAACATGTTGTTTGAACATTTCCTGAGTGTTACTCCCCCCAAAAGAAAATATTTTAAAGGTCAGAGGCTACATGCTTTTCATCATTTAGCCAAGAGACATAGATAATATGGCCCATGTATTCAGTTTAAATAAAATGTCAGCTTGTGGGTGTAACTAGTAAGCAATTATCTGAAGATAGATTAGAGTGACATTAAGCCATGTTCCTTCTGTCTACCTGGGGATCTCCTCATATAGTAATTTATACATTTTAAGTTTTAAATATTGCTTCTATGAAAAAAGTAGTCAGTCATAATTTGAAATGAACTCTAAATGTTTTATATTCAGTCATGATGATGTCTCCTAATTTGGAGGTGCGTATAAGAAGTGGAAGAATTGGCTCTCTCCATATTTTGATGAGAAATGAAAGGTCTCCTTTTAGACTCAGGGCTTACAGCCCCCTAAGGCACACCATTTGAAGATTTTCCCTCAAGACCTAGGGTCTGGAAAGATCAATTTTGAAGTGATGAAATCAAAGAGTACTTATTCCAGTGTTTTGACAAGGATCCTGAGGCAAGAGACCCCAGGGGATGCAACTGTCTCAAAATGTATTAGGAGTTTCAAATGTCACGAGTATCTTATGTCAGTTTCCTCTAGTCTAGTTCCCTGGAAGCTGTTCCAGGTTCGTTCTCTTGAATCTGAAAGATGACCAAACTTTTAGGCATCTTGAGCAAAACATTTAATATCTCTCAGATAAATATTTAGAAACTGGAATTTGTAAAGCAGAGGGAAAAAAAATGATGCATCTTTCTTTTGAAGAAATTGGCTCTGTGATGATGGTGCCATTCATCCTGCAGAGAATTCTGCATATGCATGGGCCAAGCAATTGGGAGGGGGTGCAGTAAATCTGTGGCATTTAAGAGAATTAAAGTTTCAAGAAGCAACACTCTGGGATTTAAACTCTAGTTCAAGATTATTTTTATGTCAAAAATAATTGAAGGCTTGTGGTTAGTTGCAGTTTTGAGAGACAGACTCTCCTGGAATAAGAAATAGCAGCTGAAATGATGTAAGGAAGTGTCGTGCCTCTCTGTTTTGAAATTTTGCCAGTTATTTTCAAAAATAGTAAGGTTATCCTGCTGTTATGCTCACTACTGCTGAGACCCAAATGAGTATATTGGTTCCATAACTCAAGAGAAGTGAGGTGAATTTGAAGAGAGTTTGAAGGATAATCGCAAAGATGAGTACCAGAACAAAAGACAGGAAGAGTTAGGAAAACTGAAGAACTCATCAAGAATATCAATAGTCTTGAAACTCATGAGCAGCTCCTTGAGGGAAGATGGTGTTCATGTTTGCTCTCTTCCTGGCTGGAGGGCTTTCCACTGCAGGAAGAGAATACTTCCCTGATGGTAAAACTTGGGAGCTAACAGGAATGGGAACCAAAGAGATCATAAAGTTGAGTTGTTGGAAGGATTAGGGTGAGGAGAGGATACATTTTCCTCTATTTTTTGGCTTCAGTAAATTCTGACCCAGATTGATTCTTTTGTCTTTTCTAACTGTTTCCGTGAGTTTATTCATGTACTTCAGAGAAATACATCTGAAGTGGAAAATTTAGGAGTAGGAAATCAGATCATCAGATCATGCCCAGTATCTATATTCTTGCTTTGCATTCATACACACTTGTGCCTCCCCTGTATTCTCTCACATGGCTTTGTAAGAAAAGTATCATGATTGCTGCCCTCAGCACTCTACAAAATCATGGCCACATAGTTCAAAATAGACTCACACCATCTCCTTTTGGGGCTTCCCTAGTGGCTCAGATGGTAAACAATCCACCTGCAATGCAGGAGACCTGGGTTAAATCCCTGGGTCCAGAACATCCCCTGGAGGAATGAATGACAACCCACTCCAGTATTCTTGCCTGGAGAATCCCATGGACAGAGAAACCTGGTGGGTTACAGCCCGTGGGATTGCAGAGTCAGACATGACTGAGCAACTAACACACTTTCACCTCCTTTTTGTTCACAAAGCTACAATAGTTCTTGACTTTTCAGGGTGCTTTGGGTTGAATTGTTTACACTCAAATTCCTGTGTTGAAACCCTAACCCTGAAGGCAATTTTATTTGGAGACAGGACTTTCAGGAGGCAATTAAGGTTAAGTGATCTCACAAATAAAGGTCCTAATAGCATAGGATTGGTGGCCTCTGTCCCCACACTGGAAACCAAATCCGCCGGAACCCTCATCTTTAATGTTCAGAACTGTTAGAAATAAGTGTTTATATTATCTAGCCTCTTGGTGTATAGCATTTGGCTATGGCAGGCTGAGCACACTGATATACAGAAGAATGTTTGCTACTTGACTGTCATCATTTCATTTGTTTCAAATGATGAGAGGTGAGAGGTAGGGAAACTCAAGGTATCAAGGGTAAAATGAGGATAGTGAGAAAAGTTTGAGGCAGATGTATCTTCAACCAATTTTTATTAAGGTGAAAACAGAGGTTTGGATTACAGGATCATTACAAGGTGACTTGGCCTATGGTGAATATATGAATGACAGAAAGCTGTATTTCAGAAAGATGATATTTAGTTCCTTATCACATAGTAGTGGTTTTTTTTCATATATATATTATATACTGTGTATTGAGATGCCACGAACTTTATGTTATGTGTGGCATGCAGGTTTCAGATCTTTAGGCATCTGCAAAATTTGAGACCTTTAAGGACAGAAGACAACATTCAAAAATGTAAAATATAGAGGAGAGTCCTATATGAAAAACAGTTGAAGACTTATGGCTGCCAATTGAAGGCCAAGTGATCTGATACCTATAACCAGTACAATAGGTCTTCAGCTTAGGAAGGCTTGAATTTAGTCACGTTTTCTCTTGGATAATTACTGTTTAAAACGTCACTGAACAAAACTGTTTCGCTCTTATATTCATGTATTCATATGAGTGATAAGAATTGCTCTTGAAAGAAGGAACATCCAGAATGAAAGACTGAAACCAATAATAGACATTAATCTAAGAACTGTCTCAAAGATAGGTGATGCCCTACAGAAGCTTATAACTGAGTGTAGAAACCTCTCATGATACTGTTTGGATTCAGTATGACCCGGCAAATTTATACACTCCTCAGACCTAGAAGATCTTTGAGCCATAGAAATTTCTAATAATTCTGCACTTACTAATTTCCCTCTTCCTCAAAGCAGCCCTTCTTTGAAGTAGGCTCTGTGAATCTTGTGCCCACTTCTCAGTTGAGGAATTAAGGCTAAAGGATGTTTGTGCAGGTCTCAGGAGCGGGAGCTGAACTAAGCAGTCTGTGTCCATACCTCCACTGGTCTATATACTGCTTATCAGTTCTGTTCTCTGTGGAGTCCATACTGCCTCATCTTGAGCTTCTCTACCTCTCAAACTTGTTTTATCCTTAAAAATTTAGATCAATATGTAACCAAACTTATTGTCACAATGAAGACATCTTTTTTAAAGGTTATTACTCTTTTTAAAAAATACATGTAACTCCATGGCTGATTCATGTCAATGTATGACAAAACCCACTGCAATGTTGTGAAGTAATTAGCCTCCAACTAATAAAAATAAATGAAAAAAATAAATAAATGAAAAAAAAAATATTGTGTTTGGCTATTCTGGGTCTTCATTGCTGTGCTTGGGCTTTTTCTAGTTCCCGAGAGCCGAAGCTTTCTATCCAGCTTCTAATGGCCATGGCTTCTCTGGTTGCGGAGCATGGGCTCCAGGACGCACAGACTTCAGTATTTCTGGCAGGCTGGCATTATTGCTCCGCGGCTTATGGGATCCCCTCGTACCAGGGATTGAACCCATGTCCCCTGCATTGGCAGGCAGATTCTTAACCACTGGACCACCAGGGAAGTCCCAAGATAACTTTAGATTATCTCAAGATATGAAGTCGCATAATACAAGCAAGATCTTTTGCCTCATTTACCACTAGGGCACATGAGAGCTTCCCTGGGTCAAAAAGAACAAGGTGTAAATCATCTGTCACAGGTTACAGGGACCTCAGCCAAACTAGGCATATGATTATGTCTGTGCTCCCACATGGTGGCCATGTGTAAATGAGCCATCTAAGTTCTGAATCTTTGAAATGAGATTAGATGTTGCAAGAAATCAGAAAAGGTCTCTGGCACAATTGAGTAAAGGGTTATATAATGTAAATTCACTCTTGCATAATGATAAATTAATTTTTTTTTGACTGGTGTTAGAACATTAGAGATTTTCCTCCCTCTGTTTTAAAACTATTTTATTTCATTTTTACTTTGAAACTGGGCTTAAAAATCAAAGGAATTAAAATGTTCCATTCTCTTACACATTAATGAATATATAAAAATGGAACTGAAGAAAAAATTGAGTCATCATTTGCCTTTTAACATAAACTTAACATCCTAAAATTATCAAGCTAATCTTGATCTGCATCATCAATGCAAAAAAAAAAAAATCCTCAATTTTATTAATAATGAACAGGTAATTTTAATAAAAACTGCTTCCATTTTCATTAACTTTCATTTACCTTTGAGAGGTATATGTGTATTTTTCATTGACATCTATGCTGCAAGCAAAAACAAATAAGCAAAAATAACCATAGAAATGACGACACAGATAAAATTGGAGTTGATTATTAAAGAATATTTTAATTTTATTTTTGGAATTTTTCTGATAAATTTTCAAAATATGTTACTATGCACAGCACTAACAAAATAGGATAGTATTTTTGTAGGTTATTTTTATTTAGGGAAATTTAGTTTACCACTTTGACATGTTGGTACTTTTATATTATTCATAAATTTACTTTTTTCTTACTTTAATAAGAAATGTAGGGGATCTTGAGAAGCCAGTGCCTAAAATCATCACCTGAACTCTGTGTAGTCAACTACAGTCATTACCTGTAACATGATAAAGGTTGAAGTTCTTGCTGTGAGCTCAAGTGATGAAAATTCAATGTATGCTATAAAATTTTTAAACTATTTTTGTAGTTAGGAAGAAGGAAATTTTTCCCTCATATGCCTCAGGGTAGGCATATTTAGAAAATGAAAAGGAAAGAAAACTCATTTTTATTTTTGAGAACCAGGGAAAGAATTTTCATTTTCTTTGAAATATTTCAGATTCACTGTCCTTTAACTGGATTTTGAACCAGACTTACAGTTATTTAATTTCACTTACTTGGAAAATACACTAGAAGATATCTACAATTCAAGTGACCTAATTAACTCAAAATCATGTATCTTTTTTCATGTTAATGCATGTATTATATCTAGAAGCATAAAAATATATAGGAAGTGTTACCCCTAACTTCAACATCCTCTTCAACCTTCCCATCTTTGCACTAACAGATTTTCTCTTAAGAATATTATTTACAACACAGAAAGTGTGTAAACCATCTTTATCAAGTAAATAGTGGAAAGCACACTTTGAATTTGAAACCAGAGAGCATGCTTTCTGGCCCTACCTTTGTTACTTGCAAAAATTCTGGCTGTGAGTAAGCCACTTAACCTCCCTAAGCTCCACTCTATCATTAAGATAGAAATAATAGTACTTGCTCTGTGACTTGCATGAACATCTCAGGTCAAAAATGTAAGTCTATCTTTTGTAAACTGTAACATACAATAGAAAGGCAAGCTCTTGTATGCTCTCACTTTGTAGAAGTTGATAGTTGTTAAGGGAGTAGATCTGAAATTTTATCACCACAAAAAGAAATGTAATTATATATGAGGATGGAGGTGCTAGCTAACCTATTATGGTAATCATTTTGCAATATATACATGAATCAAATCATCACATTGTACACCTGAAGCTTATATAGTTACATCTCCATGTCTCAATAAATCTGGGATTTTTTTTTTTAATGAAAAGGCACAAATAACAAAAAAGGCATTACAATAAATAATATAAAATTATGACTAGAAAATTATCTGTGGCTAGAACATTCACTAAGGGAGCCACTTGCCACATGTGGCTATTCATCACTTAAAATGTGCTCTAAAGTGTGAAGTCAATCATGTTATGGAGGGCTTACTGTGGGAAAAAAATGTATAAAATCATATTAGTAATATTGGTAACATTTTGAAATTATAATTTTTATAAACTTATTTTACATAAATTTTGTAAATTTAATTTTCAATTTTTTAAAATTCTAATTTCAACATGTAGTAAAATAAAATTACTAATATGATTTTATACATTTTTTTTTTTTTTTGTCTGAGTTCTAGGGCTGCCCAAAATACTTCTTTTTTTTTTTTTTTTTTCCCTTTGTTTTTTGTTTTTTTTTTCTTTTTTAATTTTTATTATTATTATTTTTTTTTCCCAGTGGGTTTTGTCATACATTGATATGAATCAGCCATGGATTTACATGTATTCCCAATCCCGATCCCCCCTCCCACCTCCCTCTCCACCCGATTCCTCTGGGTCTTCCCAGTGCACCAGGCCCGAGCACTTGTCTCGTGCATCCCACCTGGGCTGGTGATCTGTTTCACCATAGATAGTATACATGCTGTTCTTTTCAAATATCCCACCCTCACATTCTCCCACAAAGTTCAAAAGTCTGTTCTGTGTTTCTGTGTCTCTTTTTCTGTTCTGCATATAGGGTTATCGTTATCACCTTTCTAAATTCCATATACATGTGTCAGTATGCTGTAATGTTCTTTATCTTTCTGGCTTACTTCACTCTGTATAATGGGCTCCAGCTTCATCCATCTCATTAGGACTGGCTCAAATGAATTCTTTTTAATGGCTGAGTAATATTCCATGGTGTATATGTACCACAGCTTCCTTATCCATTCATCTGCTGATGGGCATCTAGGTTGCTTCCATGTCCTGGCTATTATAAACAGTGCTGCGATGAACATTGGGGTGCACGTGTCTCTTTCAGATCTGGTTTCCTCAGTGTGTATGCCCAGAAGTGGGATTGCTGGGTCATATGGCAGTTCTATTTCCAGTTTTTTAAGAAATCTCCACACTGTTTTCCATAGCGGCTGTACTAGTTTGCATTCCCACCAACAGTGTAAGAGGGTTCCCTTTTCTCCACACCCTCTCCAGCATTTATTGCTTGTAGACTTTTGGATAGCAGCCATCCTGACTGGCGTGTAATGGTAGCTCATTGTGGTTTTGATTTGCATTTCTCTGATAATGAGTGATGTTGAGCATCTTTTCATGTGTTTGTTAGCCATCTGTATGTCTTCTTTGGAGAACTGTCTGTTTAGTTCTTTGGCCCATTTTTTGATTGGGTCATTTATTTTTCTGGAATTGAGCTGCAGGAGTTGCTTGTATATTTTTGAGATTAATCCTTTGTCTGTTTCTTCATTTGCTATTCTTTTCTCCCAATCTGAGGGCTGTCTTTTCACCTTACTTATAGTTTCCTTTGTAGTGCAAAAGCTTTTAAGTTTCATTAGGTCCCATTTGTTTAGTTTTGCTTTTATTTCCAATATTCTGGGAGGTGGGTCATAGAGGATCTTGCTTTGATTTATGTCGGAGAGTGTTTTGCCTATGTTCTCCTCTAGGAGTTTTATAGTTTCTGGTCTTACATTTAGATCTTTAATCCATTTTGAGTTTATTTTTGTGTATGGCGTTAGAAAGTGTTCTAGTTTCATTCTTTTACAAGTGGTTGACCAGTTTTCCCAGCACCACTTGTTAAAGAGGTTGACTTTTTTCCATTGTATATCCTTGCCTCCTTTGTCAAAGATAAGGTGTCCATAGGTTCGTGGATTTATCTCTGGGCTTTCTATTCTGTTCCATTGATCTATATTTCTGTCTTTGTGCCAGTACCATACTGTCTTGATGACTGTGGCTTTGTAGTAGAGTCTGAAGTCAGGCAGGTTGATTCCTCCAGTTCCATTCTTCTTTCTCAAGATTACTTTGGCTATTCGAGGTTTTTTGTATTTCCATACAAATTGTGAAATTCTTTGGTCTAGTTCTGTGAAAAATACCGTTGGTAGCTTGATAGGGATTGCATTGAATCTATAGACTGCTTTGGGTAGAATAGCCATTTTGACAATATTAATTCTTCCAATCCATGAACACGGTATGTTTCTCCATCTGTTTGTGTCCTCTTTGATTTCTTTCATCAGTGTTTTATAGTTTTCTATGTATAGGTCCTTTGTTTCTTTAGGTAGATATACTCCTAAGTATTTTATTCTTTTTGTTGCAATGGTGAATGGTATTGTTTCCTTAATTTCTCTGTCTGTTTTTTCATTGTTAGTATATAGGAATGCAAGGGATTTCTGTGTGTTAATTTTATATCCTGCAACTTTACTATATTCATTGATTAGCTCTAGTAATTTTCTGGTAGAGTCTTTAGGGTTTTCTATGTAGAGGATCATGTCATCTGCAAACAGTGAGAGTTTTACTTCTTCTTTTCCTATCTGGATTCCTTTTACTTCTTTTTCTGCTCTGATTGCTGTGGCCAAAACTTCCAACACTATGTTGAATAGTAGTGGTGAGAGTGGGCACCCTTGTCTTGTTCCTGATTTCAGGGGAAATGCCTTCAATTTTTCACCATTGAGGGTGATGCTTGCTGTGTTTGTCATATATAGCTTTTATTATGTTGAGGTATGTTCCTTCTATTCCTGCTTTTTGGAGAGTTTTAATCATAAATGAGTGTTGAATTTTGTCAAAGGCTTTCTCTGCATCTATTGAGATAATCATATGGTTTTTATCTTTCAATTTGTTAATGTGGTGTATTACATTGATTGATTTGCGGATATTAAAGAATCCTTGCATTCCTGGGATAAAGCCCACTTGGTCATGGTGTATGATTTTTTTAATATGTTGTTGGATTCTGTTTGCTAGAATTTTGTTAAGGATTTTTGCATCTATGTTCATCAGTGATATTGGCCTGTAGTTTTCTTTTTTTGTGGCATCTTTGTCTGGTTTTGGAATTAGGGTGATGGTGGCCTCATAGAATGAGTTTGGAAGCTTACCTTCTTCTGCAATTTTCTGGAAGAGTTTGAGTAAGATAGGTGTTAGCTCTTCTCTAAATTTTTGGTAGAATTCAGCTGTGAAGCCATCTGGTCCTGGGCTTTTGTTTGCTGGAAGATTTTTGATGACAGTTTCGATTTCCTTGCTTGTGATGGGTCTGTTAAGATCTTCTATTTCTTCCTGGTTCAGTTTTGGAAAGTTATACTTTTCTAAGAATTTGTCCATTTCATCCAAGTTGTCCATTTTATTGGCATAGAGCTGCTGGTAGTAGTCTCTTATGATCCTTTGTATTTCAGTGTTGTCTGTTGTGATCTCTCCATTTTCATTTCTAATTTTGTTAATTTGGTTTTTCTCTCTTTGTTTCTTACTGAGTCTTGCTAATGGTTTGTCAATTTTGTTTATTTTTTCAAAAAACCAGCTTTTAGCTTTGTTGATTTTTGCTATGGTCTCTTTAGTTTCTTTTGCATTTATTTCTGCCCTGATTTTTAAGATTTCTTTCCTTCTGCTAACTCTGGGGTTCTTCATTTCTTCCTTCTCTAATTGCTTTAGGTGTAGAGTTAGGTTATTTATTTGGCCTTTTTCCTGTTTCTTGATGTAAGCCTGTAATGCTATGAACCTTCCCCTTAGCACTGCTTTTACAGTGTCCCATAGGTTTTGGGTTGTTGTGTTTTCATTTTCATTCATTTCTATACATATTTTGATTTCTTTTTTGATTTCTTCTATGATTTGTTGGTTATTCAGAAGCGTGTTATTTAGCCTCCATATGTTTGAAGTTTTAACAATTTTTTCCCTGTAATTGAGATCTAATCTTACTGCACTGTGGTCAGAAAAGATGACTGGAATGATTTCAATTTTTTTGAATTTTCCAAGACCAGATTTATGGCCCAGGATGTGATCTATTCTGGAGAATGTTCCGTGTGCACTTGAGAAAAAGGTGACGTTGATTGTTTTGGGGTGAAATGTCCTATAGATATCAATTAGGTCTAGCTGGTCCATTGTGTCATTTAAGGTTTGTGTTTCCTTGTTAATTTTCTGTTTAGTTGATCTATCCATAGTTGTGAGTGGGGTATTAAAGTCTCCCACTATTATTGTGTTACTATTAATTTCCTCTTTCATACTTGTTAGTGTTTGCCGTACATATTGCGGTGCTCCTATGTTGGGTGCATATATATTTATAATTGTTATATCTTCTTTTTTGATTGATCCTTTGATCATTATGTAGTGTCCTTCTTTGTCTCTTTTCACTTCCTTTATTTGAAAGTCTATTTTATCTGATATGAGTGTTGTGACTCCTGCTTTTGTTTGGTCTCCGTTTGCATGAAATACTTTTTTCCAGCCCTTCACTTTTAGTCTGTATGTGTCTCTTGTTTTGAGGTGGGTCTCTTGTAGACAGCATATATAGGGGTCTTGTTTTTGTATCCATTCAGCCAATCTTTGTCTTTTGGTTGGGGCATTCAACCCATTTACATTTAGGGTAATTATTGATAGGTGTGGTCCCGTTGCCATTTACTTTGTTGTTTTGGGTTCACATTTATACAACCTTTCTGCATTTCCTGTCTAGAGAAGATCCTTTAGCATTTGTTGAAGAGCTGGTTTGGTGGTGCTGAATTCTCTCAGCTTTTGCTTATCTGTAAAGCTTTTAAATTCTCCTTCATATCTGAATGAGATCCTTGCTGGATACAGTAATCTAGGTTGTAGGTTATTCTCTTTCATTACTTTCAGTACGTCCTGCCATTCCCTTCTGGCCTGGAGGGTTTCTATTGATAGATCAGCTGTTATCCTTATGGGAATCCCTTTGTGTGTTATTTGTTGTTTTTCCCTTGCTGCTTTTAATATTTGTTCTTTGTGTTTGATCTTTGTTAATTTGATTAATATGTGTCTTGGGGTGTTTCGCCTTGGGTTTATCCTGCTTGGGACTCTCTGGGTTTCTTGGACTTGGGTGGCTATTTCCTTCCCCATTTTAGGGAAGTTTTCAGCTATTATCTCCTCGAGTATTTTCTCATGGCCTTTCTTTTTGTCTTCTTCTTCTGGAACTCCTATGATTCGAATGTTGGGGCGTTTCACAGTGTCCCAGAGGTCCCTGAGGTTGTCCTCATTTCTTTTGATCCTTTTTTCTTTTTTCCTCTCTGCTTCATTTATTTCCACCATTTTATCTTCTACCTCACTTATCCTATCTTCTGCCTCCGTTATTCTACTCTTGGTTCCCTCCAAAGTGTTTTTGATCTCATTCATTGCATTATTCATTTGTAATTGACTCTTTTTTATTTCTTCTAGGTCTTTATTAAACAGTTCTTGAATCTTTTCAATCTTTGTTTCCAGGCTATTTATCTGTAACTCCATTTTGTTCTCAAGATTTTGGATCATTTTTATTATCATTATTCTAAATTCTTTTTCAGGTAGATTCCCTATCTCCTCCTCTTTTGTTTGACTTGGTGGGCATTTTTCATGTTCCTTTACCTGTTGGGTATTTCTTTGCCTTTTCATCTTGTTTAGATTGCTGTATCTGGAGTGGGCTTTCTGTATTCTGGAGGTCTGTGGTTCCTTTTTGTTGTGGAGGATTAACCCAGTGGGTAGGGTTAGACGATTGGCTTGTCAAGGTTTCCTGGTTAGGGAAGCTTGCGTCAGTGTTCTGGTGCGTGGAACTTGATTTCTACTCTTTGGAGAGCAATGGAGTGCCCAGTAATGAGTTTTGAGATGGGTCTATGTGTTAGGTGTGACCTTGGGCAGCCTGTATGTTGATGTTCAGGGCTATGTTCCTGCGTTGCTGGAGAATTTGCGTGGTATGTCTTGCTCTAAAACTTATTGGCTCTTGTGTGGTGGTTGGTTTCAGTGTAGGTATGGAGGCTTTTGGACAGTCACTTATTACTTAAAGTTCCTTGTAGTCAGGAGTTTTCTGGTGTTCTCAGGTTTTGGGCTTAAGTCTCCTGCCTCTGGATTTCAGTTTTATTCTTCCTGTAGTCTCAGGACTTCTCCAACTATGCAGCCCTGATAAGAAAACTTCTAGGTTAATGGCTAAAAGATTCTCCCCTGTTAGGGACACCCAGAGAGGTTCACAGAGTCACATGAAGAAGAGGAGAGGGAGGAGGGAGATAGAGATGAACAGGAGGAGAAAAAGGGGGACTCAAGAGGAGAGAGACAGATCTACGCAGCTGTCTGTTCCCAGAGTGTTCTCCGTAGCCCAGTCACCTACAAAGATTCACAGAATTGGATTGGGAAGAGAAGGGGAAAGGAGGAAATAGAGGTGTTCTGAGGTAGAAAACAGAGAGTCAAGATTGGGAGAGAATAATCTTCGGTTTAAAAATAGGGCTTCTCTTCTTTTTTTTTTTTTTTGTAAGGTTATAGTGTATTGAAAATGAAAATTAAGGAGTAGTAGAGGAGTACTAGAGGACTTGAAAAGAAATAAGAGAAAAAGAAAAATAGAAAATAGAAGAGAAAAAGGAAAGAAAAAAAAGAAAGAAAAAGAAAAAAAAAGAAAAAAAAGGGAAAGAAAAAAAAAAAAAAGGAAAAAAAAATTTTTTTTTTCCCCCTAATTAAAAAATCGTAAAAGTCTATGGAAATGAAAGTTAAGGAGTAATGGGGGAGTAATAGGGGATTTTAAAGGAAAATAAAAGAGAAAAAATAAAAAAGAAAAAAGAAAAAAAGGAAAAAAAAATTAAAAAAATAAAAAAAAGAGAAAAAAGTAAAATTATATCTAGGAGTTTCTCTGGAGCTGTTGCGGTCAGTGTGGGTTCGGCTCAGTTTCAGATAGCTCCTCGTTCCAGCTTACGCTTCTCGATATCTACAGGCTCCTCCGGTGTAGACAATGTTTCCTAGAGGGATTTTAATCTGTTGCACCAGTCCCTTCTGAAGCGGTTCCCTTTGTTTATTTGGCTTCTGTTTGCCGGTCTCTTCAGAGCCTCATTTCCGCCCTGACACAGGCGGGCGGAGGTGGACTCTTATTCAGGTAGCTAGTTCCGTCGCTCCGCGGGGACGGGCTGGCGCCACGGGGAGGGCCTGGCGCTGTGGGGACGGGCTGGCGCTGCGGGGAGGGGCCGACCCTGCCCTCTCCGTCTGCGCAGCTCAGGCTCCGGGCTGTTCTATATGGAGCGCGCCCAGCGCTGCGCCAGGTTCCAGCCCTCGGGTGTTCCACAAAAGCACGGAAGGAAAAGCTGCGCCCGCTCTCAGTGCCTTCCCCGTCAGAGCGGTCCAGGCAGCCAGGGGCTTGGTGGGCGCACTCTCCCCAGGTGTGGCGCGCCCCCTCCCCTCCGCGGACCCAGTCTCAGTTTCCGCTGGCGCCAGTCGGGTGCGTGCACCTTCTGCCCTCCGCGTCCCCAGCCCCAGTCCCCGCCCGCGCCGGTCGGGTGCCTGCGCCCTGTGTCTCGCCGCGACCTTCCCCTCCCCACTGCCTCCTGCCTCCGGCGGGGCTGGGCCGGGCCGGTCCGCAGCCTGTGAGCTCCTCTCTGGACCCTCTCGGTCTCTTTGTTCTGCGAACGGCCGGCAGTGTGTTCGGGCTGGTTAATTTACTCTCTCTCCTCTGGTCTCCCACAGTTCATGTTGGCAACTCACAGAAGCTCCCTCCGATTGTCCTCAGGGCACTCAGGCCCGGACCCTACCCCAAGCAATGCCGCCTAAGAGCTCCCGGGACGGATCTCCGTCCTTAGCTCTTTTGTCTCACTTTTTATCTTTTATATTTTGTCCTACCTCCTTTCGAAGACAATGGGCTGCTTTTCTGGGCGCCTGATGACCTCAGCTAGCGATCAGAAGTTGTTTTGCGAAGTTTGCTCTGCGTTCAGTTATTCTTTTGATGAATTTGTAGGAGAGAAAGCGGTCTCCCCGTCCTACTCCTCCGCCATCTTGGCTCCTCCCCTATACATTTTTTTTTTTCACAGTAAGTCCTCATAACATGATTTACTTCCCAGTTATAGCATATTTTAAGTGCTCAATGGCCACATGTGGCAAGTGGCTCCCTTAGTGAATATTCTAGCCACAGATGATAATTTTCTGTTCATAATTTTATATTTTTTATTGTAATGTCTTTTTTGTTATTTGTTCCTTTTCATTTAAAAAATCCCAGATTTATTGAGACATGGGCATGAAACTACATAAGCTTCAGGTGTGCAATGTGATGATTTGATTCACGTATATATTGCAAAATGATCACCACAATAAGGTTAGCTAGCACCTCTGTCCTCATATATAATTACATCTCTTTTTGTGTGACAAAATTTCAGATGTATTCTCTTAACAACTTTCAACTTCATATAGGGTTAAATAAGATATATTATTAAATTTTTTAAAAATATAAGCTCTCATTGGGGAAACAGCGTAGGTGTCTTGGCGGAAACATAAATACTCATGAACTCCTTGTACAGTTCACCTCATTCCTGTCACTCTTACCAGCCTACTGACTTAGGATAAGATCCTTCACTTTCCTGAGTTTCAATTTCTTCATCTTCCAAACAGCAATTATGAAAACATTCCCCTCCCTGGTCAAAGTGAAGTTTAAAACAAGAAAATATATGTAAAGCACTTGTAGAAAAGCCTAGCAGTTTCTGAGTATATAATAAATAATAATCATTATTATCTTCTTTTAAAATGCACATATTTGACAGCATAATGACACTTTTTGTATTTGGCCTTTGTAGTACATGCTCAGGGTAGTCTATGTTTAGAAGAAAAATGATTTTTTTATACTATTTCTTTTTCTGCACTAGATAATACATATGTACAGTGAAAGCTCAGAATATACAGAAAAGCATCAAGAGCAAACAAAAGCCACTAGCAATCTAGCCATCGAAATATAATCACTGTTTAACATGTTTCAGAAGGAAGAATACTTGAGCAAATGTGATTTCAGGGAAAACCAAGGTAAATAGATGACAACAATAGAAAGAGGATCAATTTGGGTTGCAGAGAAACCAGTCCCTAAGAATGGAAACTAGTGGCGTGAGGACAGGGTGGGAGGCAGATATTCAGGAAGTATAAGATAAAAAGAAGCAAAAGACTTTGCTGGGAAGGGGCCGGTGGGGGGATGCACTGGAAGATTTGTACTGACTTGTTGTTCAGTTGCTAAGTCGCATTGGACTCTTTGTCACCCCATGGACTGCAGCACACCAGGCTTCCCTGTCCTTCAAAAATTACCCAAAGTTTGCTCAAATTCATGTCCATTGAGTTGGTGATACTGTCTAACCCTCTCATCCTCTGCTGCCTCCTTCTTATGCCTTCAATCTTTCTGAGCATGAGGGTCTTTTCCAATGAGTTGGCTCTTGACATCAGGTAGCCAAAGTATTGGAGAAGGCAGTAGCAAACCCACTCCAGTACTCTTGCCTGGAAAATCCCATGGACCGAGGAGCCTGGTGGGCTGCGGTCCATGGGGTCGCTGAGAGTCAGACACAACTGAGCGACTTCACTTTCACTTTTCACTTTCATACACTGGAAAAGGAAATGGCAACCCGCTCCAGTGTTCTTGCCTGGAGAATCCCAGGGACGGGGGAGCCTGGTGGGCTGCCGTCTATGGGGTTGCACAGAGTCAGACACGACTGTAGCGACTTAGCAGCAGCAGCAGCAGCAACCAAAGTATTGGAGCTTCAGTTTCACCATCAGTTCTTCCAATGAATATCTGGGTTAATTTCCTTTAGGATTGGCTGGTTTGATCTGTTGGCAGTCCAAGGGACTCTCAAGAGTCTTCCCCAGCACCATAATTCGAAAGCATTAATTTTTTGGTGCTCAGCCTTCATTATGATGCAACTCACATATGTGCATGATTACTGGAAAAACCATAGCTTTGGCTATATAGACCTTTGTCGACAATGATTGCGATTGACATATGTACACTATGGATACTATGTATAAAGCAAATAACTAATGAGAACCTACTGTATAGCACAGAGAACTCTACTCAGTGCTCTGTGGTGACCTAGATGGGAAAGAAATCCAAAAAAAGAGAGTATATATATATATATATATATATATATATATACATATAGCTGATTCACTTTGCTGTGCAGTAAAAACTAACACAATATTGTAAAGCAACTGTACTCCAATAAGAATTTTTTTAATTAAAATATTCTGAAAAAGACTTTTAAAACTATAGTAGTTTTAACAAAGACTGTTAATCACTCCAATATTGCCAAGACTAAATAAGTGTAGCACTTGCCCTTGCTTTGATTTCACTGATTTCACTCTTGTCTTCATATTATTTTGAGCTTCCCTCATGGCTCAGGTAGTAAAGAATCTGCCTGCAGTGCAAGATATGCAGGAAATTCTGATTCAGTCCCTGGGTCAGGAAGATCCCCTGAAGAAGGGAATGGCAATCCACTTCAGTATTCCTGCCTGGAGAATTCTATGGACAGAGGGGCCTGGCGGGCTACAGTACATGGGGTCGCAAAGAGTCAGATACAACTGAGCAAGTAACACTTTCACACTTCCATAGTATTTGACTGCCCTATTTTCAGGGGTGTCTCCAAAGCTGGTTTATAGAGTTATCCACATAGACAGAGGAAGAGGGGTCAGGAAGTATAAACCACTTTCTAGTCCTTTCCCAAGAAAAATGAAATAGGAAGAGGAAAGATCACTAAATCCTTATGGGGTCCAAAGCCATTGTCCTGGTGTATGGATGGTGAGTGAGAACTGGCAGAAGAAAAAACGAGGAAGAGAAGGAAATTTGACATTCCTGGATTTATGCAGATGGATTAGCGAATTATTCATACACAGGAACAACTTTAAAAAAAAGATTCTAAGAAAGAAATGACAAACCAAGTTTGTCAAATTCGTCTTCTAAAAACAGGCATTAAGCGGTAATTGCTATTTTGCAAAACTATGCACAGTGACAGCTATATGAACGCTACAGTGTCAGTACTTGACATTACTACACAATTAAGAATAGATTATTTCAAATCCTGAGAAATCACTCCTGTTTCCTCCTTAAAGGTCGTTAGTCCTAAACCATTAATCTGAACTGTTACAGTGCTTTAGTAGCATATATGGAAGACAACTTAAAAGTTTAAAGCAGATTTATTCTTTACACAGGGCAGTAATTTAGTTTACAGCTGTTAACCCCTGAAAAGATAGAATCATGCCTACCTGATATGCCTGAAATTCTGGAATTCTACTAAGTACTTCACTGACAAACAGTGAAGTGAATAGGTTGCATTTTGTTGGGGTGAATAAATTACACATTTCTATGAGGCCATTCAGTTGTTCAGCAGTACATAAGATTGTAAAAGTGAAAGTGAAAGTCATTCAGTCATGTGCGACTCTTTGCGGCCCCATGGACTCTACAGTCCCTGGAATTATCCAGACCAGAATACTGGAGTGGGTAGCTGTTCCATTCACCAAGAGATCTTCCCAACCCAGAGATCGAACCCAGGTCTCCCACATTGCAGGCTGATTCTTTACCAGCTGAGCCACCAGGGAAGCCCATATATTAAATCACAATAAATATAACGTATTTCCAGCCAAGTATATATGCATTTAGCAAAAGTTAATTCTTCCAAATAAAAAAGGTTAGTTAACTAGAATACACCCACTTGCTTGGGGAAAAACCACACTGATTTTCCCATTTTCCCTGTTGTATTCAGACTGTCTTATTGCAGCAACAGTAAGTTAAATAACCAGTTACTGAGGGTGGACCATGTGTTTTCTGGTTTGTGACTGCAGTGTATGGGTGCCACTTCCACATGGCGAGGATCTTGCTTGTTCGTGTCTCTCTTGCTCCTGGGAGTCTCTGTCTTACACAGGTTGTAGAGACTTAGTTCTTGAGAGTTAATTGGCAGATGTATTCTCACAAACTTAATTCTTCTAGCATAATTTTAAAGCTGTATATACTTATTTATTAAAGCCTGGGAAATAAATTTTTTTTTCAACTCAGTCCTATCACAAAACACAATCACAACTAGCATATTGGTATTTTTCCTTAAAGAGTTTTTTTTCCCTAACTTTTCTCCCCCATGACTTTAATAATATTACATAGGTAATTTCTGTGTCCTTTTAAAAATTAATTTTTATTAAAGTATAGTGACAATTGTGCTTTAGCTCAGCACTATGCATGTGTATATCCCCTCTTTTTTGGATTTCCTGCCCATTTGGGTCACCACAGAGCACTAAGGAGAGTTCTTTGTGCAATACGGTAGGTTCCTATTTGTCTGTTTTGTACATAGTATCAATAGTGTATATATGTCGATCCCAATCTCCCAATTCATCCCACCCCTTCTGTCCCCCCTTGGTGTCTATCCATTTGTTCTCTATGTCTGTGTCTATTTCTCTTTTGCAAATAATCATCTATACCACTTTTCTACCTTCCTCATATATGTGCTAATATGCGATATTCGTTTTTCTCTTTCTGACTTCACTCTGTATGACAGTCTCTAAGTCCATCCTCTTTTTTACTTTATATATCAAGAGTATGTTCAGGCTTTATTATATAGTTTTATAAAACACATAGTTGAATAGTGTTATGGGCTGAATGTTTCTTTGCCCCCAAAACTCCTATAACGAATTCCATACCCTAGTGGTATTTTGAAATAGGGTCTTTGGGGAGGTATTAAGGTTAGTTGAAATCCTGAGAATGGGGCTCTGGTCTCATAATATTAGTAGTGCCCTTATAAGAAAAGACACCAGAGAGCTCATTCTCTCTTCATACAAACACGAAGAGGTCTTGGGAAGACTTAATGAGAAGGTGCCCATCTACAAGCTATGATAAGAGAGTACTCATTAGCCTGAATTGGCTGACACCTTGATCTTGGACTTCACAGCCACTAGAGCTATATGAACGTCCAGATGTTCAACCTGGATTTAGAAAAGGCAGAGGAACCAGAGATCAAATTGCCAACATCTGCTGGATCATCAAAAAAGCAAGAGAGTTCCAGAAAAACATATATTTCTGCTTTATTGACTATGCCAAAGCCTTTGACTGTGTGGATCACAATAAACTGTAGAAAATTCTGAAAGAGATGGGAATACCAGACCACCTTACCTGCCTCCTGAGAAATATGTATGTAGGTCACGAAGCAACACATTGAACTGGACATGGAGCAATGGACTGGTTCCAAACTGGGAAAAGGGTATGTCAAGGCTGTATATTGTCACCCTGTTTACTTAACTTATTTGCAGAGTACATCATGAGAAACTCTGGGCTGGATGAAACTCAAGCTGGAATCAAGATTAACAGGAGAAATATCAATAACCTCAGATATGCAGATGACAACACCCTTATGGCAGAAAGTGAAGAAGAACTAAAGAGCCTCTTGATGAAAGTGAAAGAGGAGAGTGAAAAAGTTGGCTTAAAACTCAACATTCAGGAAACTAAGATCATGACATCTGGTCCCGTCGTTTCTCGGCAAATAGATGGGGAAACAATGGAAACAGTGACAGACTTTATCATTTCGGGCTCCAAACTCACTGCAGACGATGACTGCAGCCCTGAAATTAAAGATGCTTACTCCTTGGAAGAAAAGCTATGACCAACCTAGACAACATATTAAAAAGCAGAGACATTACTTTGCCAACAAAGGTCCATCTAGTCAAGGCTGTGGTTTTTCTAGTAGTCATGTATGGATGTGAGAGTTGGACTATAAAGAAAGCTGAGCACCGAAGAATTGATGCATTTGAACTGTCATGTTGGAGAAGACTCTTGAGAGTCCCTTGGATTGCAAGGAGATCCAACCAGTCCATCCTAAAGGAAATCAGTCCTGAATATTCACTGGAAAGACTAATGCTGAGGCTGAAACTCCAATAATTTGGCCACCTGATGTGAAGAACTGACTCATTTGAAAAGACCCTGATGCTGGGAAAGATTGAAGGCAGGAAGAGAAGGGGAAGACAGAGGATGAGATGATTGGATGGCATCATTGACTCAATGGACATGAGTTTGAGTAAACTCTGGGAGTTGGTGATGGACAGGGAAGCCTGGCATGCTGCTGTCCATGGGGTCAGACACTACTGAGCAACTGAATTGACTGATATAGCCAAACAGAATATGAAAAAAAAATAGAATGTCTTCAACCTACAGCATTGAACAGAAAAACATGATCACAGCTCTCTAAATATTAGTCAGGATATCAGAGCTATATTTGGAACAACCTTAGGAAAATAGGGAAGACATTTAATCTTTTTATCTTTCCTTTCCCTTCTCTTAATTTTCTTCCCATTCAGCAGGCTTATATTTTCCTTCACTCTAGCAGGAAAAAGAATCTTGGGTCAATATGCCTTCAGTTTTTAAATTTATTCTGTACCTTTCTGTCAGGGTACCAATGTTCTTTTCTATTCTCTCCTACTTGAGACTCGATGTTATATAATGCTGGAATCTTGGATGTGCAGAGGATTTTAGAGGCTATCAACCTAACATCCCATCTAATATATGTTGTTCCTTCTGTAACATCTTTAGCAAGTGTTCATTTAATCTTAAATAACCTTCAGTGATAGGAAACTCACTATCTCACAAGCCAGTCTCATTTATTGATATTCATCTCTCACTGTTGGAAAATTGCCCCAAATAGCAAGCCCAAAAGCTTGACACCTTTCCTGTTAATACTGGTATTACCTTCTGGAGGAATCATGAAGAACAAATCTAATTCCACTTTGACTTGAAAACCTTCAGAAATGTGAAAACAGCTATAGAATCCACATTCTCATGGATAAATGTTATCAGTCCATCCCCTCTCCCTGTGCGATATGACTTTGAGTCCCATTAGCAATCCTGTCACCTCAGCTCTCAACTGTGGTCCTGTTCCTATGATAGTAGGTATCATAAACCCACAGCCTGCAGCCTCGTTTTTGATCCTTGTGCATCTGAAAGGAAAAAAGGAAAGATACAAATGGCATTATTTCATTAATTTGGCATGTTCTCCCCTATTTCCTTATGCCTAGAAGTCATGAGTCATCTAAGTTACCTGCCAACTTTTGGAAACATTTCTGTGGCCTCTGTCTTCAAGGGTAGATTCCTCAACTCACCTCAGTACTGTAGGTGATCTGAACAGCTTGGAGGAAAAGAGAGCTGTCACCTCCTGCATTTCATTCCATGTCATTAGTGGGCTAAAATCAATGTAGAACTTTTATCAGCCATTTATGCTCTCAGCTTTTGTTTACTCTTCATTTGTCTTCTTGATAATAGCTTAAATTCCTAAGACCATTTTCCACTCTTTACATTCCTCGTGAGTAAGTTATCTGCTGTCTTTTTTTTTTTATTCAGTAGCTGTGCTGGGTCTTGGTTTGTGCATGAGCTCTTCTCTCGTTTCATTGTGGTGTGTGGGCTTCTTACTGCGGTGGCTTCTCTTGTGGAGCATGGACTCTAGAGCACACAGCCTTCAATAGTTGCAATGTGAGGGCTCAGTAGTTGCTGTTCTTGGTTCATGGACTTCGTTGCTCCACACATGTGGGATCTTCCCAGACCAGGGATCGAACTCATGTCTCCTGCATTGGCAGGCATATTCTTTACCACTGAGCCACCAGGGAAGCCTTTGAATTTATTTTTAAAGGAAGGATAATTGTAAACAATGTTGTGTTTGTTTCTGCCGTACAACATCTTGAATCAACTATGATTATACATTTATCCCCTCCCTTCTGAGCCTCTCTTCCACCACCCCCATCCCACTTTTGTCGGTCATCACAGAGCACCAAACTGAGCTCCCTGTGCTTACAGCAGCTTCCCACTAGCTGTCTACTTTATACACTGTAGTGTAAAATATGTCAGTTCTACTCTCTCAATTCATCCCACCCTTCCCTTCCACCAATGTGTCCAGAGGTCCATTTTCTATGTCTGAATCTCTATTCCCGCCCTGCAAATAGGTTCATCAGTACCATTTTTCTAGATTCCATATATATGCATTAATATGTTATTCTTCTGGTCTCTGCTGTCTTTTACTTGTGCAGTTAGGTTTCTGAACCTAAACTGAAGACTTGCATTTATTACAACTGCTCATCTCTTCCTCGGTTCTGTCCACCAGGGCAAAATTGGAGAACTTTCTGGTCCTGGTTCCATCAGTCCTATATAGGGTTGTTTTGTCTGCAAGAAAGCTCTGTCTCTGTCACGTGCTGATAAGCTGGTGAACAGAACCAAACTGAGGCAGGTACCTAGAAACGGGGATCTGCAAATGTTCTTTTCCCCCCAAATTCAGCTCTCCCTTCTCATCTTTGAGTCTTTCCTCCTTCACCAAAACTTGACACTGAGGTATGGGAGGTCTGACTTTCAAATGGCTATCCGGTTCTTCTCGTCATTCTCCTGGTTGGGAAGGAGTCATCCCTCATCTAATTAAGCCTGTATCTTGTGAGTAATCAACTGGTTTGACTAGCCGGCTCTTTCTCTTTTAATCCATTTTTCATATCATTACCCAACCATGTTCCTAAAATACCACTCTCGTCATGTCTGCTCTGCTCCTGACCTTTTTAAAAATTATTTTTATTTATTTATTTTTGTCTACATTGGGTCTTAGCCGCAGCAGATGGGATTTTCATTGAGCCGTGTGGGATCTCTAGTCTCAGTGCCTAGACTCTCCAGTTATGGTGTCTGTGCTTAGTTGCTCCAAGGCATGTGGGATCTTAGTTCCCACACCAGAGACTAAACCCCGCATCTCCTGCATTACAAGGAGGATTCTTAACCACTGGACCACCAGGGAAACCTTCTGATCTTTTAATGGGCTCTAGTTAGCAGTGCAGATTCTTCTCTGTGGGGTTCATGGCCTCCATGATCCCCTTCCTTTCAAACTCACCCATTGTCCTAAGCAGCCTAGACTTCTGTATCCTTAAATATGTTTGCTCATTCTCACTCCTTTCTTATTCATGCTGTTTCTTTTGCTTAGAATATTCTTTATTCTCCTTATTGACCATCCAGTTCTTATGTATTCTTTAAAGGACAGATTTAATCGCTTTTCCTCTATAGTTTATTTACCCTGGTCCACACTGGTCAACTTTAAGTCAGCTCTTGATGTCTAGATCATGATTATTCTCTTATCACTTTCTTAATAGTTCTATGTGTGTTATATTCCTTGCTTCTGGGCTGAAGAGTAAGTGTGCCTTGAGAAGGGGCCATGTCATTTAATACTTTGGGTTTAAACTACTTTTCCTGAAATAACACTAAACCTCTGGTTGATGCTTGGTAAATGTTGCTCTTGGGTTGATACAGTTATCTTGCAAGGGAATGTGGTGCTTAAATGAATCACTGATTAAATGTGGAATTAATTTGAGTAATGTATTGATTGTGAAATTTCAAGCTGAGGACACTTTTTTGGGAGTGATCGATTTATTTGCAACTCTTCTAACAATATTTCTGAAGAGCTGTCTACTTATTCCACAAACATGGCTATCTTGCATCAGTTCTGGCATTCCTATCAAAGGAGGACACTGTGAGATGTTATTGTTGCTTAGTCATTATATTGTGCCTGACTGTTTGCAACCCCATGGGCTGTTTCTGCCAAGCTCCTCCATCCATGGGATTTCCCAGGCAAGAATACTAGAGTGGGTTGCCATTTCCTTTTCCAGGGTATCTTCCCACCCAGGGATCGAACCTGCATCTCTTACATCTCCTGCATAGCAGGCAGATTCTTTACTACTGAACCACCTGGGTTCAGATTCTTTACTACTGAAGCCCACACTGGATGTAGTTCTTCTTTTAGAAACTGCATGTAAATTCTTCCCTTTGCTGAATAACAGTCACTTCTCTGATCTTTCACAAATGTTCACTCACAACACATTGTTTGTGTGTTCATTTTAAGTCTAGAAAAGTAAACAGTGCCTTTTTCTCAGTTTTTTTTTTTAACTCCTATCACATACTAAATCAATATCTAACATTTACAAAAACAAAATTCTCTTCATTTGCTACACAGTAACATTTTTAAGATTTGATTTCAACCCACTGGAGAAGATTCTTGAGAGTCCCTTGGAATGCAGGTAGATCATACCAGTCAATCCTAAAGGAAATCAACCCTGAATATTCATTGGAAGGACTCATGCTGAAACCCCACTACTTTGGCCTCCTGATGTGAAGAGCCAATTCATTGGAAAAGAACCTGATGCTGGGAAAGACTGAGAGCAGGAGGAGAAGGGGGCAACAGAGGATGAGATGGTTGGATGGCATCACCAACTCAATGGACATGAGTTTGAGCAAACTCCGGGAGATGGTGAAGGACAGGGACACCTGGCTTGCTGCAGTCCACGGGGTCACAAAGAGTTGGACACAGCTTAGCAACTGAACAACAACAACACTTGAGTTACACAGTGCTGTAGAGACCCAAGTCTCCATTCAAAAAGGTAGCATGCAGTGTGTGACTTATTTCGTTTGTCCTGATTTACAATAGTTTAATTTCAACAACATTTACACTCTTGAATAGTTATCATGTTGTTGAAGTGATAAAATCTTAAAGTGCCTTCAAAATTCCAGACTGTTCCACCACTTACCTCTGTTTTATATTGTTATAAATAATTCAAAGTTGTATCGCCATCCCAGAAATATTGATATATTGATTAGGCCCCTAATTAGCCACGACATCAGGTTCCATCTTACATTAAAAAAGCAAAATAGATAAGCCATATTTTTTATTCCCCTGGGAAACTCATTGTTGCTTCATTCTCTTGCAAATTTGCATCAGTTTCTGGTTCCTAGGATGATTGAGGAAGTTTCTAAATTGTCTGGAGATGACATATTCCCACACACTGAAATCCTCTTAACTGGATGATTTAGCTTTCTCTGCTGCTGTGCCTGTGGGCAAAAAGCAAAGTGTGAAGAAATTCCAGACCCAGTCACATTCAGGAGATGTCAGGTTAAGGAAAACATGAAAACAGTAATATTTATTTATATTATTTGATTTGATTGTTTTTGGTAGAGATGTGAAAAATTACTACACTACAAACCAAGAAATTCATCAGGCTGCCAGTTGATAGCTATTACCTATTTATCTTTTGTTTTCTCTCTTTTCTTTTTTTTTCCTAATTATATGTCCTCTTATTCCAGATAATGAAAGCAAAGTCTTCTTACTTTTTTGAGAAGGAAACATAATAATCATTAAATTCAAATTTTGGTGTACCTGTGTTCAAATATTTAGGCTGAAAACAGTTTAATCAGATTATACCACAAATTGATATGTTTGTGTATATGTATATATCTGACAGAATGTGGCCCACTGGAGAAGAGAATGGCAAACCACTTAAGTATTCTTGCCTTGAGAACCCCATGAATAGTATGAAAAGGCAAAATGATAGGATACTGAAAGAGGAACTCCCCAGGTCAGTAGGTACCCAGTATGCTACTGGAGATCAGTGGAGACATAACTCCAGAAAGAATGAAGGGCTGGAGCCAAAGCAGAAACAATACCAAGCTGTGGATGTGACTGGTAATAGAAGCAAGGTCCGATGCTGTAAACAGCAATATGGCATAGGAACCTGGAATGTTAGGTCCATGAATCAAGGCAAATTGGAAGTGGTCAAACAGGAGATGGCAAGAGTGAATGTTGACATTCTAGGAATAAGCGAACTAAAATCGACTGGAATGGGTGAATTTAACTCAGATGACCATTATATCTACTACTGTGGGCAAGAATCCCTTAGAAGAAATGGAGTAGCCATCATGGTCAACAAAAGAGTCTGAAATGCAGTACTTGGATGCAGTCTCAAAAATGACAGAATGATCTCTGTTCATTTCCAAGGCAAACCATTCAATATCACGGTAATCCAAGCCTATGCCCCAACCAGTAATGCTGAAGAAGCTGAAATTAAATGGTTATATGAAGACCTACAAGACATTTTAGAACTAACACACAAAAAAGATGCCCTTTTCATTATAGGGGACTGGAATGCAAAAGTAGGACGTCAAGAAACACCTGGGTAACAGGCAAATTTGGCCTTGGAGTACAGAATGAGGCAGGGCAAAGGCTAATAGAGTTTTGCCGAGAGAACGCACTGGTCATAGCAAACACCCTCTTGCAACAACACTAGAGAAGACTCTACACAGGGACATCATCAGATGGTCAACACCAAAATCAGATTGATTATATTCTTTGCAGCCAAAGATGGAGAAGCTCTATACAGTCAGCAAAAAGAAGACCGGGAGCTGACTGTGGCTCAGATCATGAACTCCTTATTGCCAAATTCAGACTTAAATTGAAGAAAGTAGGGAAAACCACTAGACCATTCAGGTATGACCTAAATCAAATCCCTTATGACTATACAGTGGAAGTGACAAATAGATTTAAGGGACTAGATCTGATAGACAGAGTGCCTGATCAACTATGGACGGAGGTTCGTGACATTGTACAGGAGACAGGGATCAAGACCATCCCCATGGAAAAGAAATGCAAAAAGGCAAAATGGTTGTCTTAAGGAGGCCTTACAAATAGCTGTGAAAAGAAGAGAAGCGAAAAGCAAAGGGGAAAAGGAAAGATATTCCCATTAGAATGCAGAGTTCCAAAGAATAGCAAGGAGAGATAAGAAAGCCTTGCTCAGTGATCAATGCAAAGAAATAGAGGAAAACAAGAGAATGGGAAAGACTAGAGATCTCTTCAAGAAAATTAGAGATACCAAGGGAACATTTCATGCAAAGATGGATTTGATAAAGGACAGAAATGGTATGGGCCTAACAGAAGCAGAAGATATTAAGGAGAGGTGGCAAGAATACACAGAAGAATTGTACAAAAAAGATCTTCATGACTCAGATAATCACGATGGTGTGATCACTCACCTAGAGCCAGACATCCTGGAATGTGAAGTCAAGTGGGCCTTAGAAAGCATCGCTACAAACAAAGCTAGTGGAGCTGATGGAATTCCAGTTGAGCTATTTCAAATCCTAGAAGATGATGCTGTTACCAAAGTGCTGCACTCAATATGCCAGCAAATTTGGAAAACTCAGCAGTGGCCACAGGACTGGAAAAGGTCAGTTCTCATTCCAATCCCAAAGAAAGGCAACCCCAAAGAATGCTCAAGCTACCGCACAATTGCACTCATCTCACACGCTAGTAAAGTAATGCTCAAAATTCTCCAAGCCAGGCTTCAGCAATATGTGAACCGTGAACTTCCAGATATTCAAGCTGGCTTTAGAAAAGGCATAGGAACCAGAGATCACATTGCTGGATCATCAAAAAAGCAAGAGAGTTCCAGAGAAACATCTATTTCTGCTTTATTGACTATGCCAAAGCCTTTGACTGTGTGGATCACAATAAACTGTGGAAAATTCTGAAAGAGATGGGAATACCAGACCACCTGACCTGCCTCTTGAGAAACCTGTATGCAGGTCAGGAAGCAGCAGATAGAACTGGACATGGAACAACAGACTGGTTCCAGATAGGAAAAGGAGTACGTCAAGGCTGTATATTGTCACCCTGCTTATTTAACTTATATGCAGAGTACATCATGAGAAATGCTGGGCTGGAAGAAGCACAAGCTGGAATCAAGATTGCCAGGAGAAATATCAGTAACCTCAGATATGCAGATGACACCACCGTTATGGCAGAAAGTGAAGAGGAACTAAAAAGTGAATGAAAGTGAAAGTGAAAAGAGGAGAGTGAAAAAATTGGCTTAAAGCTCAACATTCAGAAAACTAAGATCATGGCATCTGGTCCCATCACTTCATGGGAAATAGATGGGGAAACAGTGGAAACAGTGTCAGAATTTATTTTGGGGGGCTCCAAAATCACTGCAGATGGTGATTGCAGCCAGGAAATTAGAAGATGCTTACTCCTTGGAAGGAAAGTTATGACCAACCTAGATAGCATATTAAAAAGCAGAGACATTACTTTGCCAACAAAGGTCCGTCTAGTCGAGGCTATGGCTTTTCCAGTGGTCATGTATGGATGTGAGAGTTGGACTGTGAAGAAAGCTGAGCGCCGAAAAATTGATGCTTTTGAACTATGGTGTTGGAGAAGACTCTTGAGAGTCCCTTGGACTGCAAGGAGATCCAACCAGTCCATCCTAAAGGAGATCAGTCCTGGGTGTTCATTGGAAGGACTGATGCTGAAGGTGAGACTCCAATACTTTGGTCACCTCATGCGAAGAGTTGACTCATTGGAAAAGACCCTGATGATGGGAGGGATTGGGGGCAGGAGGAGAAGGGGATGACAGAGGATGAGATGGCTGGATGGTATCACCGACTCGATGCACATGAGTTTGAGTAAACTCTGGGAGTTGGTGATGGACAAGGAGGCCTGGCGTGCTGTGATTCAGGGGGTCGCAACAAGTCGGACATGACTGAGCGACTGAACTGAACTGAACTGAATTGATGTATGTATCACTTTAATAAGTAACAATGTCATCTTGTAGGAATTAATTGGTGAATCCACTTAAAATATGTTAGATTCACCTCTATTCAGAATTTACTTATTAATTAATTAATGCAGGAGCAACTCTTTTGCATAAATTTGAATTTCAGCTGGAAAGAAGTGGAAGAACTTTGGGGAAATAGTTCTTCAGAATGGTAATAAACATTTATCCTTTAGACATTCTGTGAAGGTCTCAGAGGCTTTATCTGGCTTTCTTCATCCAAAGGATTATAGATAAGTTTTTGAAACACCATTTCACAGCTTTTTGGAAATAGTCTCTATCAGCTGTGTATTCGTCACAAGTAACTTTGAAGATAACAAAAGAAGCAGAAAGAGCTGCACATATACATCAGAAGTATGTACAAACTTCAGAGTGGTTCTGCTTCTTTTGCCAGTGAGGAAGTTTGGGGTAAAACAAGCAATGAAGAGCTGGCCATGGAAGTTATATGTAAATGGGGGAATTCTTCCTTCCATTTAACTGATGAATCAGTCAGAGAAGAACTTTTTGCAGAATGGTGATTTGAATTGTTGTATGGATTACAGAAAGGGAAGTTTTAGTAAACCAGATCCAAGAAGAAGACATAATTTGAAAGAATGTTGAAAAGACAATAAACAATCAAAATTATATTTTAGCTTCTTATCACATAAGCAGGAAGATGGTTCTCTGCAACCTTTTCCCAAGTAGCCAAATCTCTCTTGTGCAACTGAAATAGCAAAATAAATATTAAGCACCTTCTCTCTACAGAGCACTTTGATCAACATCATGAGCAATACCAGAAGGAGGAAGAGGTAGCCCTTGTCTCAGAGGACATGGTTTATTTATTAGAGGGAGATAAGATATGTATACAAGTAGCCACAATGCAAGAGAGAATTTAGTAATATTTATTATAAAGATATAAATAAAGTGCTAGAGAGAACATAGAGGAAATAAATTTACTTCAGCTAGAGTTTTGCAGAATTTATGTGGAAATCATCTTTGTGCTAATCATAAACATTAATGAGAAATTGTTTAACATATATGAAAAGAAAAGGCTTTCTAAATAAATATGGAAGAGAGAAAGGATGGAACATGTATGAGGAAAAGCAAATAGCCATCTTTGAATATAGTTAAAGGTAGGGGTTCCCAGGCGGCTCAGTAGTAAAAAATTCGCTTGCAGTGATGGTACTTGGGTTTGATCCCTGCATTGGGAAAATCATCTGGAGAAGGAAATGGCAACCCACGCCAGTGTTCTTGTCTTGGAAACCCCATGGACAGAGGAGCCTGGAGGCCAGAATCCATGCGGTTGCAAAGAGTCAGACACAATTTAGCAGCTTAAGTAACAATACTTGTCTTAGTTTCCTAGGACTGCTATAAAAAGTAACCACAGACTAAAGGACTTAAACTACAGAAATTGATGGTGTCAGAATGCTGGTAGCCAGAAGTCCAACATCAGTGTCAGCAGGGTTGACTGCTTCTGAGTGCTGGAAGGGATCATCTATTTCACGTCTGCTCTTAGCTTCTTAGGTCTGCCAACAATCTTTGATGTTTTTGGTCTTATAGGTGCTTCTTTTCAGTCTCTGCCTTCATCTCTAGGATGGCATTCTCCCATGTCTGTGTATCTAGATTTTCACTTTTTATGAGGACCTTAGTCACTGGATGTGGGCCCACCCAGATGACCCCATTTTTACTTGATTACCTCTGTCAAGACTCTGTCTCCAAATAAAGTCAGATTATGACATGCTAGGACTTTAACATACCTTTTGGAAGGGATGCAAATCCTTGTCCTTTATATACCATGACAGTATGTAAAGAAGATAAAAATGACAGTTTGGGCTGAAAAGATATTCTCTTTATGTATTAAGAGGATTGGATATTCATAATAAGGAATATAGACATTATTCTCAGAGGGAAGCTCTGTGACCAATATGTGCAGGGTGATTTAATTACCTTGGGATAGAATAGCTAATAAGCTAATAAATGTAATTGGGATGCAAAGTTGTAAAGAAAGAATAGATGTAAATGATTTTGATGACAATAATAAATACAGCTTTTTAAAAAAATAACTCTTAAAAAAAAAAACTCTTGAGGAATTTGGATAGGGAGAATGGTCAGTTTAATCATAAGATGGATGGAAATTTCATTGAGAAAAATAATGCCTTTTTTCAACTTCCAAGAGATGGAAAAGACACTGAAAACAGCAAGGCCATTCCATGACCCAGTGTGCAGACTATTTCCCCAGTGCACATTAGGCTAATATCTGAAACCCTGTTTTCAGACACCATCTCCTGGGTTTGATGGGCTGTCTTCTTGAAAGGCTAAAAGGAGTAGGATTTCCTAGCCATGAAGCAGATTGGGTGAGATTTACACTAACTCCTTGAAACTTAGCATCTAGAAAAAAAGTAATTGCTTCTTCTCTGCCCCGTACATACACACATACACAGGCACCAACAGGCATGCTAGCACTTATATGCCAGATATAGAAAAATGCTGAGGGAGCTTCTTTGGTAGCTCAGCTGATAAAAGAAACCGCCTGCAATTCAGGAGACCCTGGTTCAATTCCTGGGTCGGGAAGATCCCCTGGAGAAGGTATAAGCTACCAACTCCAGTATTCTTGGAGTTCTCTTGTGGCTCAGCTGGTAAAGAATCTGCCTGTAATGCATGAGCCCTGGGTTTCATCCCTGGGTTGGGAAGATCCTCTGGAAAAGGAAACAGCTACCCACTCCAGTATTCTGGCCTGGAGAATTCCATGGACTATTCCATGGGGTTGCAAAGAGTCAGACATGCCTGAGAAACTATCATTAAGGGGATACATACAGAAACTCAATTTATTATCATAAGTAATTTGTAAAAATGTAAAAATCCAAATGATATTTTTTTAACATACATGAGCAAAGTGAAGGCAGCATTAAGAAGTAGAAGGAGGGAAGAGTTTGGAATCTGGCAGGCAGCCTTACACAGAGCTCCACAAGCGATTTTCTGGGTGACTTTGGACAAATGAAATAATCCTACATGCTTGGGTTAATGTGCTATGTAAGGTGGGGATAAATATGTCAACTAGTTATTTGGAGGATTAGGTGGAATAAGCTATATAAAGAGCACCGTGTTACATAACTCTTTCATTATTATGAATTCTAATTTTCAGAAGCAAAAGGATTCTAGATGTTACTCCCCATAGATTTTAACATGTGCTTATGCCTAGACTGACTTGCTATCTTAAGCTGAAAGAATTTAACTAGATAATAAAAGATTTCATCTGAATCTGTGGATGGAAAAACACAGCTTTTGTGGCACTGTGGTGATTCTTAGCAGAAATGGTAACTATTGCTTGTGTAAAATTTCTTTCAGTTTGTTTAGCTTTGCAAACCCAGAAGTTCTGAATAATGAGATCTTAATACTTGTTTTAGTTGTAAATAAAGTCGACATTTTCAAATGCATATACCAGTACTGTTGGAAGAACATAAGAAACAATCCTAAAAAGAAAAAAAAAAAAGATCCTAAACTTTTAATGCAGTTGTGTAATATTGGGCCTGCAAAGACAGACTAGCACAGAAGCACAGGTTTTGAAATAAGACGTAAATAAAACATCTTCCTTTTTTCATTGCTTTTGTATTTTTTTGTACGCCAAAATTCCAGTAGACATTTTCTGGGCAACAGTTTGTCAGCAATTATTCTGTTGAGAGTGTAGAAAACAGAACGGTAATTAAATACCTTCACTTATCCCACTTTATCCCTGACTCTGTAGCTAAACTTCATCATAGATAGATAAACATACCTTGGGATAACTTAATATAGAAAGTATTGGGTAACCTTGCCCTTGAAACAATCTTTTATACAATTATAGACAGTAAGTGCTTTTATATGCACAGCTTTAGTTTTTTCTTTTGATCTGTGTCTAACTTGGTAAATAAATGCTCTGGAATATTTTGTTAATTGAAATACTCATCTTGAAGAATATAGCATAGCAGCATCTGAATGTAATAATTCTGGGACATGGGAAAGAATGTGGCCTGCAGGATGTGTGAGTCTATGTAATAACTCCTTTCTTTATGGATTAAAAAAATAACCAGGAGACAAAAAAAAGCAAAAAACCAATCCTAGCAATATAATACTAAATAATTTTTTTTTGAAAATAGGAAAGTAATCATGATTTCCCTCAGCTGTTGACATTTTTATCCTTTTTCCTATTTATAATCAGAGTATGTGTAAAAGTTTACAGATATTGTATTTGGAAATCTTAAATTTCCCATTATGGTGTGGACTTTTACATTGCTTAATTAAATTTATAATTCTTTTATTAGTTATGTTTCAGAAAATAGTCTTTCGTCTTATTAAATTTTCTCTATTTTTAGATATTTATAGTAATCTCAATGTTTCTGTATTTTCAAAATTATAAATAACCATGCAGCAAGTTCTTTCTGATCTTCACTAAGATTTCATGTTCTGTGTCTTGCCTGAGAATATAATTCCTGAGGTTTGATTGTTCAGGTTTCCACTTCCTGGAACCAAGAAAGAAAATATATTTCAAATTAGAAAGACGTTTTAGCAGAGTTAATAAGACTGTGTCTGGATTTCTTAAGAAAATAAACCTACAATGTTAGCTTAAATATTCCATAAAGAACAGATAAAATTAATTTTCTGAGAAATTAGGATATCTAAATGAATATTACTTTGAGGATTTAAGCAAAAAAATAGACAAAAAAAAAAAAGCTTTTCCTGCTTCTTGGAAGTGGTGTTTATGAACTTATGAGATACATATTTGAGTTCCTTTTATGAAACATGCAAGGTAACTTAAGTAGGTAGCTACTCCTCAGAGGCCAAAGGGCTAGAATAGTTAATTAAATAACTTTTAGAGTCTCTTAGCTTGTCTTCCACCTTGGGTATAGAACTGGTTTCTGAGCCTGAAGGCTAAAGATAGACTTGAGCTTATTTATCTTTATCTTTTGTTGGGCTGTTAAATTGTTCCATTCATAATAGTTCATTCCTGTGATCCCATGACAAGTTCAGTAACATCAACCAGCCTTCAAGGTCCATGTTGCCAGAAAGAAATTTCCAACTTAAAAATATATATATATATGTTTCCAAAACTCTTTTTCTATCTAGCCCTGCCTAGTTATTTTTATTTTTATATTTTAAGATAAAAAATGCATTCTATTCTATTCATTCTATTCTCTTGCATTCTATTTTTCTGCAACTAAATCCAATATTCATCAAAAGTTTTAACACTCAAACCTAGTACAGTCACACTGACCTTGCAGCTTCTTGGATCTGTGAAACTGATTCTCACCCCAGGACTTTGCTCTCTCAGGTCCCACTGTCTGGAATGCTTTTGAGACTGCCCCCTGGTAAACAAGGGTCTGCTCAAATGTCTGCACCCTCAGGAAGTTTTCACTGGTGACTAGGTCTAAAATAGTCGTACTCCAGACAGGTGCTCCTTTTACACACATTCCCTGCTTTATTTTGTGTTCCCCTGTTTAGAATACAGTTCCTTTTAATCAATTACTTTATTTTACCCCTGTAGTCCAAGCTAGAACAATCCTTGTTGTGTAATTGGGACTGCATATTTGTTGAAAAAATGATGAATAAGTGAATAAATGGATGAATGAAATCCATCTTATAGACCTGGAGCTGCTAAGAGGGGTTTAAGGAATCTTTAAACTGTATTGGCTGCTGTTGGGAATAATTGTTGACAAGGACAGGCTTTTAAGAATTTTCTAACTTTAAGAGGCAATTTCTGGCATTTTTTTTTTTTAATTTGTTGTGAAGTTGTAGTTAACTATATTTCAAGTAAGTTTAAAGAGATAACCAATGGTGTATCTAAATTCCTTATTATTGACAAATAATTGCCTGGTAGCAAAGTTACTTGTTTAATTTTATCTTCAATGCCTAAGTGTTTATTACTATATGTAAAATAGAAGCCCATAAAAGAGATAGCCAGAGGGACTTTGCTCTGTGATGCAGGGAGCTCAACCCATTGCTCTGTGATAACCTAGAGGAGTGGGATAGGATGAGAGGTGGGTGGGAGGTTCAAAAGTATACCTATGACTGATTAATCTTGATATATGGCAGAAACCAATACAACATTATAAAGTAATAATCCCCCAATTAAAAATAGATAAATTTTCAAAAATAGAAATTAAAAAACATAATTGTTGAAAAAATTTAATACCATAAATCAAAACAATATTCATATTAAGTTTGAACTGATGTCACGTGGCATTTGCCATGAAATGTCATTGTATCATGAGGTGCAAATAAAACAAACTATGCAGTCCTTCTATAACATGGCCAGATAAGAAAGAAGCTGATGATGATTCTTATAATGGCAATTTCTTTTCATCATCATTGACCTTGAAGGCTGGTTAATGTTGTTGAACTTGTCATGGGAACTCAGGACAAGTCTGTGAATGAGACAATTTAATAGCCCAATTAAATGCTAAAAGGTAAACACTCTTTCTGTCTATATCTATATATCATCTATCGGTTCAGTTCAGTCACTCAGTCATGTCCAACTCTTTGCGACCCCATGAACTGCAGCACGCCAGGCCTCCCTGTCCATCACAAACTCCCGGAGTTTACTCAAACTCATGCCCATCAAGTCGGTGATGCCATCCAGCCATCTCATCCTCTGTCATCCCCTTCTCCTCCTGCCCCCAATCCCTCCCAGCATCAGGGTTTTTTCCAATGAGTCAACTCTTCGCATGAGGTGACCAAAGTATTGGAGTCTCACCTTCAGCATCAGTCCTTCCAATGAACACCCAGGACTGATCTCCTTTAGGATGGACTGGTTGGATCTCCTTGCAGTCCAAGGGACTCTCAAGAGTCTTCTCCAACACCATAGTTCAAAAGCATCAATTTTTCAGCGCTCAGCTTTCTTCACAGTCCAACTCTCACATCCATACATGACCACTGGAAAAACCATAGCCTTGACTAGACAGACCTTTGTTGGCAAAGTAATGTCTCTGCTTTTTAATATGCTATCTAGGTTGGTCATAACTTTCCTTCCAAGGAGTAAGCGTCTTTTAATTTCTTGGCTGCAATCACCATCTGCAGTCATTTTGGAGCCCAAAACAGCAAATTCTGACACTGTTTCCACTGTCTCCCCATCTATTTGCCATGAGGTGATGGGACCAGATGCTATGATCTTAGTTTTCTGAATGTTGACCTTTAAGCCAATTTTTTCACTCTCCTCTTTCACTTTCATCAAGAGGCTTTTTAGTTCCTCTTCACTTTCTGCCATAACGGTGGTGTCATCTGCATATCTGAGGTTATTGATATTTCTCCTGGCAATCTTGATTCCAACCTGTGCTTCTTCCAGCCCAGCACTTCTCATGATGTACTCTGCATATAAGTTAAGTAAGCAGAGTGACAATATACAGCCTTGACGTACTCCTTTTCCTATCTGGAACCAGTCTGTTGTTCCATGTCCAGTTCTAATTGTTGCTTCCTGACCTGCATACAGGTTTCTCAAGAGGCAGGTCAGGTGGTCTGGTATTCCCATCTCTTTCAGAATTTTCCACAGTTTATTGTGATCCACACAGTCAAAGGCTTTTGCATAGTCAATAAAGCAGAAATAGATGTTTCTCTGGAACTCTCTTGCTTTTTCGATGATACAGCAGATATTGGCAATTTGATCTCTGGTTCCTCTGCCTTTTCTAAAACCAGCTTGAACATCTGGAAGTTCTCAGTTCACGTATTGCTGAAGCCTGGCTTGGATAATTTTGAGCATTACCTTACTAGCGTGTGAGATAAGTGAAATTGTGCGGTAGTTTTAGCATTCTTTGGGGTTGCCTTTCTTTGGGATTGGAATGAGAACTGACCTTTTCCAGTCCTGTGGCCACTGCTGAGTTTTCCAAATTTGCTGGCATATTGAGTGCAGCACTTTGGTAACAGCATCATCTTCTAGGATTTGAAATAGCTCAACTGGAATTCCATTAGCTCCACTAGCTTTGTTCATAGTGATACTTTCTAAGGCCCACTTGACTTCACATTCCAGGATGTCTGGCTCTAGGTGAGTGATCACACCATTGTGATTATCTATAACTATATTCAAATCACTGAAAATCAATCATTGCAAAATTCTCTCATCTAAGTTGGACAGAGATTTCATAAAGTCTAAGCAATTTCATGTCCATGTCCTAGGCAGGTAATACAAGGAAATACATCGCAATTAAGAAATAACATAACATTGTGAATGATTAAGATTGTTAATACTGCAGAGATAGATGTGTTGTGGGTCATATGTGACATTTGGGAAAAGAGATGGGAAGGAGGTGCCCTGAGGTGCACTTCCAAAACAAGCCTCTATTATGCATGTGAATTCAAATAATTTACTGCATATTATTTAATTATTTAGCCAGGTGAATTTGATAATTATAACTGAATATCACACTTACATAAAGTAATTTAATAAAATGTTCTTGTGTCTCATTCTTAAGAAATCACTCCTTTCCTATGCATAAAGACAAAAAATACAGCCTGTCTCTGAGCACTTCTCATCCATATAAGCAGCGTTTTTCACTACTCCCCAGATAACCTATTTGTCTTCCTGTTCAGCCTCATTCATGCTCTACCCTCTGCTGGGAAAGCCCATCCTTTTCTTTTTTGGTTTTGTTTGGCTTTATTTTAGGGGATGGAAGGGATACTGGTCTCAGTTTTCACAATTATTTAACCACTCATGCTCTAAAAATGCCATCTGAGTCCTCAGGTGAAATAAGTGGCTGCCTACTGGGGGCCCCCATTGCATTGTGCAAATGTGATTACTTTGGCACAGGTGAGATTATTTCGGTTCAGTTCATTGCTTGCCCGTCTGTCTGTCTCTCCTTCCACTCCATGAGGCTTTGGGGCCATGCATAGATTATGTCTGTAACAAGTTGAAATTTTTCTACTCCTCTGAGATTTGGTAAACTTGATTCACTCATATCTAGCTTTGCATTGTGCTAGAGTCCAGAGTTCTCCCCCCAAGTCCTGAGAATTACTTGAGTTAATTTCTGTTCAGTCACCAATGTCTTCATTCCAAGCTCAATGTGTCTTAGTAAATCCCTAACTCTCACTTAGTAATTTCCTACCAGACTCACCACTCAGCCCCTTCTCTTTTTTCCAGGAAAAAAAAAAAAAATTTGACTTTCCTTGGAATTTGATGAGCTTAGTTAATGACTCATCAAAGATTTGAGGCGTTATGAGGAAAAAGATCACAAAACACAACAAATCCTCAGTACCCTGCCACTTTCCCTGTTTCTCCCTATCCCCCTTTAAACCTACAGCCCCATCCTTCCCCCGAGCTCACCCAGGGCAACTCCTGCTAGACTTAGGCTCCTCAGGATCTCAGTTTTTATACCTAGCATGCTTATTCAGAAATATTTCCAACAAAGCTCTCCCTTTAAGAGAAACACTCAGACTATACAGAAAGGGAGCAATTGCCTTTATCGCAAGTCTTATTCATCTTTGTCACAAGCACAAGACCAAAATTTTTGTAGATGCTAAAGAGAAAATACTTTTATTGACTGTGTTGTTTCAGTTAACTTGGTCCTTGATCAATTTCAGGCAACTTTAGAAGTCTATTTTGGGCATCCTTGGTTGTGATTTGAATGACTTAATTGATTTGTGAGCTATTTTAATTTTCCCTTTGCCCTTTACAAAATTCTCCTCGGATAAGAAAACTAGACTGTCTGAAAGTCATCTCTTACTTGGAAATACTTGTGTAAAATAAGTGAAATACATGATTTAAAAAAATTAAAAATATCAAAATTCACCTATGAGTTGATCATTAGGATCATATACTAATAGCACTCTATGGTTAGGATGAATAAAAACCTAAAGGTCTTTGTAAGTGGGAGGATATGTCTGATTATTAAAAAATACCTAGCATTTTAATGAGCTCCTCTTGCCAACATATAAAGTATAAACATGATGGCATATTGCCTCTCTCTCCATAATAGCAATCTCAAAAGCAGTTTCCTTTAAGAACCTGACAACAGTGATAGATCTATTTTGTAAAGACTGAGGATACCCACAAAGCACCAGTAAATTAGAATTCATCTGTTAATGATAAAGTGAAATGTTCCATCATGGACAGATAACCTTGTTTTGTGTGGTAGACATGGTTTGATCCCCAAGGGTAGCTAAATCTGGACTATTTCATTATTCTCCTGAAGTGGAATTTGACCATAAAATAAAAGGGCATAGTTTTGGCCTTTTAATTTACCCAGGATTTAAACATGATTATGATACATGACGAGCCAATCATAGATGTGTTTGGCATTCTAAAGCCCCTTTAAATCCTTGTCACAGGGCCAGTTCCCAGTGCCTAGAAAGGAAGTCCACACAGGCAATACAAACTCTGCCCGCCGAGCCTGGGCACATACAGCTTCTGCAGAGATTGCGTAAACATCCTTCATGGGCATTTCTGTGTGGTAGTGGACAAAAGCATAAAACACATTTAAGGGTGCTGTCTCCATTTTAGTAGTTTAGCGAAATAATCTGAACCCTGAACTGGAAGTCAGAGATCTGAATTACAATTCCAGCTTGGTGATTTATTGTCTGCATAACTCTACTGAAGTCATTTCTGAGTCCTGGGTGCTAGTTTCTCCATCTGTAAATGTGGGCAGTGCCACTTGCCTTATTGTTAAACTGTCTACTCTGCAGAGTGATCAGTATTTTGTGCTTCCTTCACATCTGCAGTTGTGCCTGGCCCAGTGCTCAGTAAGTGCCTTTTGAGGAATTGGTTTGTTGTGGTGATCAAATAAAACAAGATCCAGATAAAATATAGAATGACTAATGCAATTATGTTATCAGCAATGCATTATTGGAAATACATTACTTATTCAGTAGTTTGCATAAACACCCACACTACATGATTTTTGTTGTTATTTTTTAATTTTTTTCATTAAAGTACAGTGTTTAGTAAAGTAAAATGTTTCACATGTACAGTAGAGATTCAGTTATATAATATATATATATTTTTCAAATTCTTTGACATTATTGTTTATTACAAGATATTAAATGTAGTTCTCTTATGGTAGGTCCTTGTTGTTTATTTTATGTAGGGTAGTGTGTATCTGTTAATTCCAAATTCCCAATTTATTCCTCCTCACCCCCACCTTGGTAACCATGAGTTTGCTTTCTATGGCTGCCAACACCACATTGTAAGAAGCCTTCTTGTGTAATGGATTTGTTCATTTTGTGGCTCCAAACACAGTTCTACACCCTCAGAGAATTTAGTATTTACTTATTTTATTCTTTGTCAGCTAAAACTTGGATGACCGTGTGTCCTAGTTTGCCAAGGACCTCCACAGTCCACCTGTGTTATCCTGATATAATTATTAATATTACCCTTTTTCACCAACAAATGCTCCAGTTTGGATGATAATCTATATGGTCACTCTATTTAAGCATAAATGATGATGTTCTGATAGATTCCATATAGAACATGGACTAAGCAAAAACCTGGAGAAATATATACAGCTCTTTATGATTTTAAATCTTGATCTTGAGACAATACATACTGTTAAAACAGCAGATTTCTTTTATATCACTTGAGTAACTCATCTGCTGTATCTAACCAGCAATGTTTATTAAGTCAAACTGTAGCTCTGTCAAGGCCTTAATTTCCTGGCTTAGAAGTGTCCTCTGCTTGCTGAAAAGAATCTAGTCTACCAGTTTCCCTACCTGAAAAACTGGAAATTCCCAAGGTCTGCATTCATTCAATAAATTTTTATAGCACCAGCACAGCTAGCATGACATAAACAGCTCAGGAGTGTAATTGTGAGCAAGAAGGTGACCATCCTTCATGGAGCTCACCTTCTAAAGAGAGAAGCAAATGTTACTAATCACCCAAACACAAAGCTGCATTTTTGATAATGTTCAAAAGAGAGGTGGAGTAGTAGGTTGCTCTGAAAGCTGACAATAGGGGAACCTGAGTGATCAGGAATATTCAGGGAATATTTCTTTGTGGAAGAGTCATTTGGTTTGGGATCAGAATGATTAAGTCAACATTACGTTGGTGAAGAAAGAAAAGTAGATGTGGAAGAAAGCTTGTGCCAACGTCCTGTTCTGGTGGGAGGGGACTATGGGCACAAGACTTGGGAGGGGAAAAAAAGGCCAGAACTTACACAAACACAGTGTAGAAGTCAGGTAAAGCCTCATGGGAGATGAAGCTGCAGCAGTATCACAAGAGGTAGGGAAAAAATGGAATGTTTTAAACCAGGGGTATGTGATCAGATTTGTGCTTGGAATATATCAACTCAGTTAAGTTATATAAGATAGATTGAAGGGCAAGTGAACAAGAGTAAACACTTTCATAGCAGTCCTGGCAAGATTCCAAGGTAGAGGCTTTCATAGCAGTCCTGGCTGGAGATGAAGAAAGACAGATTACAAAAGGAGAGAAATATGCTGGTTTGATATTCTGTATGAAAGTCATTCTTGGTCCCACCCTAATCTTCACACTCCCATATCTTACCTATCACCTTGACCTACAGATTTTACCTCCTGAATATCAAACCAGCATATGTCTCTCCTTAAGTAATCTGTCCTAACTTCATCTCCAGCCAGGACCACTATCAAAGCCTCCTACCTTGTAATCTTTCCTACTTTGGTTCCCTTGCCTCTCAGTCTGTCTTACACAACTTAGCTGAGCTGATATATTCCAAGCACAAATCTGATCACATACCAAGAATGACTTTTCTCTTTCTCAGAGAAAAACGAATGTCGTGTATTAATACATATATGTGCAATCTGGAAAAATGGTATAGATGAACCTATTTGAAAGCAGAAATAGGACACAGATGTAGAGAACAAATGTATGGATGCCAAGGGCAGGGATGGAGGGGGCTTGAATTGGAAGATTGGGATTGATATATATATATACACTATTGATACTATGTATAAAACAGATAACTAATCAGAACCTACTGAATAGCACAGGGAACTCTACGTATTGCTCTGTGGCAACATGGAAAGGAAATCCAGAGAGGAGGGGATATATGAATATGTGTAGCTGACTCACTTTGCTGTACAGCAGAAGTTAACACAACGTTGTAAAGCAATTATACCCCAATAGAAATTGAAAAAAAGAAAAAGACTTCCAGTTCTAGCTTGGGCAACTTCATGGTTCACAAATGCATCTTGGCTGCCTTTCATCTTTCACCTTAGCTGTCCATCTGACCAATCTTGTGTTCATTCTATTGCCAGGACTGGGATGCTATCCTCAACAGTGGGCAGAGACCTTAATATTAATTCCCCAGGAGGATAACTGGGGCATTTTTTTCTCTTTCAGAAGACTATACTGAAGTTCAGGGGAAAGAAAAGAGAATTATAACAGAGAGTAACTTGAAACTCATGAGTCTGAGCAAGCTCTGAGAGTTGGTGATGGACAGGGAAGCTTGGAGTGTTGCATTCCATGGGGTTGCAAAGAGTTGGACACAACTGAGCAATTGAACTGAACTGAACTTGAAACTACCCCAAAGTAACTACTTTTAGAGCCCAAAAACCCACACTCATCCTCACAGAGCCTATAACAAGGTGTATCACTACTTACCTAGAAAATACCACCAGCTTTCAAGGGTTGGCTTATATTCACCAACAGGAGTGATTTCACCCATGTGGCTGCTTCTTGAAATTAAGGTCCAAAATTCTGCAGTAAGATCATGTCTTTCTTCTTCCAGTTAGAAAGTTCTTGGCCCTCATTTCCTTTTCTGAGATGATCGTCTCCCCATAATTGACTATGCAAATGACCCGTCTAACAAGAAAACAAACAACCTTCCAGCAAAGAGGTATCTTGTTATCTTATGATCTCAATAGGACAATGCAATGAGAACACAAAATGAGGACATTCTGGGATATTCAGTCTTAAATTACCCCCTATAGTTAAACTTTTGAGTGGTGTGTGTTATGGGCAGATTTCATAAGCTTTCTTTGGCTGCAGTGTGGAAGATGGACTAGAGAGAGTCAAGACTAGGTGTATGAAAGTACGAAAGAGACTTCTGTAGCAAAGCCAAGATGAGAAGAGAATTTGAACCACAGTAGTGACAGTGGTGATGAAAAGACAAGAAAAACAATCATTAAGCCTAAAATCATTAAGGCTTAATGATTAAGGCAATGCGTCATAGTAGTTAGATTCAAGGCTTTACAGACACCAAATCTAGTTTCCAGACTTGATTTACTGTATATTAAAAATGTGACCTGAGAACATTGCTTAATATCTCAAATCTCAATCACCTCATCTATAAAGTGAGAAGGATGATACCTACTTTACTAGATGGTTGTAAGAATCAATTGGGATAATTTTCCAGAGCATTTTGTTACCTGTCACAGAATTAAGTGTTAGGTTGAGCTAGGAATTTGATGGGCTCAATTTGGTGGGTTTTGGGTTAGAGGTGCTTGGTGTACTGGACCATCTAAGTGGACAATTATACACTGGTAAATGTAACAAATGAAGTAGATGTGGGAGAGAAATGACTTTGTGAGCGATCAGAATTTTGTCAGTAGTTACAGCCATGGACTATTGAGTAAGACTCAAATGAGTAAGGTATTAAATAATGAAGGTATTAAATAAATGAAGGAGAAGAAAGAACACTGGAGAAGAACTTGTTAAAAGTGGGTCCCTGAAAATAAAACCTAAGAAAACTTTGGCCAGATAGGTAAGGGACAATTTAGGAAATGGTGATATTCTAGAAGCTAAGGCAAGAGAGAATTATAAGGAGGGAGTGACCAGTAGTGTCAAATACTAAGTTAGTGAACTCTGACAAATATCCGCTAGATTTATCAACTAGCAGGTTATTGATTGCCTTGAAAATATCAACTTCAGTGAAGAAATTATAAGAATTGAAGACATATTTAGGAGTGAATGATTGAGTATATTGCACATTTTTAAGTAGCTAGAACATAAAAGGAGAGAGAGGGCAGTATAACTAGAAGAGGAGATATGCTCAATGCAAGGATTTTTGTCAGCGTTTGGTTTGTTTTGTTTTGAGCAGGCTTGTGTGCGGTGATGCCCTGAGATACCAGCACCACTGGGAAGAGAAGGGAAACAGAAGCCCTGATTTATACCTTTTGCCCTTGTCTTGGTTACCATAATCCACCATGACTGAAGTCAAGCTGTAAGGATAATATTACTAAATGCAGGTAAAAGATACAGATACCTAGAATCAGGCATCAACTCCAGTGTACCACTGTGTAGAAACCAGTGGAATGAGAAAGCTTAAAGATCTGTGTGCGAAATGAAATATCTAATAAAATATGTAAGGACGGTGAGAGCAGAAACAAGAACACAGGGGAAACTCAGCATACAGAGAAAATATATCACTTGTAATAATTTGGGAGGCAGAGGTTTGGGTTGGAATAAGTTAATACTGGAGGAGATGATGTTGAGTGAGTTCTCACTTCATGGGCTAAGCATAAGCCCATGTAAATTAGGCAAAGAGGGCTTTGCTGAGAGGAAGGAAGTGGTGGTTGGTATATAATATTGGATTGGAAGGAATAAGTAATATTTGAAGGAAAAGTGAATGTGGTAGGAGAGTTGGACAGTGTTCAGGTACCAGTGATATTGATCCCAGGACTTCGTATCAGCACCATTCTGCAGCCGCATTGATATTCCCAGAATTTAGCACTGATATATAGCAGCATGGAGAAGGCAATGGCACCCCACTCCAGTACTCTCGCCTGGAAAATCCCACGGACGGAGGAGCCTGGTAGGCTACACTCTATGGGGTTGCTAAGAGTAGGCACGACTGAGCAACTTCACTCTCACTTTTCACTTTCATGCATTGGAGAAGGAAATGGCAACCCACTCCAGTGTTCTTGCCTGTAGAGTCCCAGGGAGGGGAGCCTGGTGGGCTGCCGTCTCTGGGGTCGCACAGAGTTGGACACGACTGAAGCGACTTAGCAGCAGCAGCAGCATGTAGCAGCATAGAAATGAAAACCACTGCATTGTTCCTGGGTTGAAATTTTGCAGGAGAATGTGGAGGACAGGCATAGCTTTGGGGGAGTGGTGGATATTAACAACAGCGTGTTTAAAGAGAGAGGCTATGATGTCTAGGATGAAAAGAGAAAAGAGTAAAGCTGAAAAGATTTGTTCAACCCAAAGAAATGGTACTTTTCAGAGAGTCAAAGTCTTAGGGAGGTTGTTGGACAGATGTAGAGGAACTATGAAATGGAGATAGCTGAAAAGATGGGGGGATGCTGGTGAGGGAATATCACAGAGAGAGCAAGTAAAGAGGGAACAGAGTTTTGGTGACCATGCATGTGACTGAAGCCGAGTGGAGGTGAAGATCATTACACTGAGTAAGGGAGGGCATTGGGTGTTCATTCCAAAGGACATTATAGTCACTGAGGATCTCGGATTGAATATTAAGATCTTAAACCATGTGCCAAAGTCTCTGATGGATATAAGGAGGTCCCTGGGATTGCAGCCAGTTGCAAGAAAAAATGGGGAATAGTTAAAGAGTTTAGGCCTCAAAAGAGAACATGCTTCATTGGACAATGAAGAAAGCTAGTCATTGGGTTCTGAGACAGTAAGATTTTTTAAAAAATTAAGATCCTGCACTTCAGTAAACATTAGTAGGCACAGCGGAAAGCCCAGGTGCAGCCAAGGTGGTTATCAGGGAAAAGCAGCTCTCATCTAAGATGAGAATGCACAAAAGGGTTTTGGATTGTTTGACCCGGTCTAGGTTTGTTAATTTACTTTGGTTTTCACTATTAACACACACATGTTTGAAAAATATGTTTCTGAAGATAGTTATAGGATGATCTTTTCAGGATAGTAATTGAAATGTCTTCAGTTCCAGAAAGACATAGGTATTCTTAATCACCTTCACTGTTTTTTGCATGGATAAATTTGTCATGACTGCATCTTTCAAAAAAGAAAAAGTTCAAGTGTAAGAACATAGATGAATTGAGGCTCTCAGGAAGTCTTATACCTGTTCTGGACCTATATGCTTGCTGAGGAGGGAGCTACTGGCCTTAAAAGCAACCAGTTGTATTGACTTTGTTATGCTGGTACCAGGAAAACACAGAACACTCTTTTGAATGATAGAAGCCTTGCTGGACATTTCAGTATCACAGAAGGGAGTTGGGGCCATTCCTTTGGCAGAAATAGAAGTATTTTTCTTACCAGACAATTCCATTACCGTTGTTGTTATTGTTCAGTTGCTAAGTCGTGTCCGACTCTGCAGTCTCATGGACTGCAGCAGATTAGGCTCACCTGTCCTCCTCCATCTCAGGCAGTTTGCTCAAAGTCATGTCCATTGAGTCAGTGATGCTATCTAACCATTTCATCCTCTGCCACCCCTTTCTCTTTTCCTCCAGTCTTTTCCAGCATCAGGGTCTTTCCCAATGAGTCAGCTCTTCTCATCAAGTGGCCAAAATATTGGAGCTTCAGCATCAGTCCTTCCAATGAATGTTCAGTGTTGATTTCCTTTAGGATTAACTGGTTTGATCTCCTTGTTATTCAAGGAACTCTCAAGAGTCTTCTCCAGCACCACAATTCGAAAGCATCAATTCTTTGGTGGCTCAACCTTCTTTATGGTCCAACTCACATCTATACATAACTATTGGAAAAACCACAGCTTTGACTATACGGACCTTTGTCGGCAAAGTGATATCTCTGCTTTGTAAAATGCTGTCTAGGTTTGTCATAGCTTTTCTTCCAAGGAGCAAATGCCTTTTAATTTCATGGCTGCAGTCACCATCTGCAGTGATTTTGGAGCCCAAGAAAATAAAGTCTCTCACTGTTTCCACTTTTTCCCCATATGTTTGCCATGAAGCAACGGGACTGGATGCCATGATTTTAGTTTGGTTAATGTTGAGTTTAAAGCAAGGTTATTCACCTTCCTCTTTTACACTCACCAAGACACTCTTTAGTTCCTCTTCAATTTCTGCCTTTAGAGTGGTATCATCCGCATATCTGAGATTTTTGATATTTTTCTTGTTTCCAGTTTGTGATTCATGTAGCCTGGCATTTTGCATGATGTACTCTGCATGTAAGTTAAATAAGCAAAGTGACAATATACAGCCTAGACTTGGATTACTGTGATATTGAATGGTTTGCCTTGGAAAGGAACTGAGATTATTCTCTTGTTTTTGAGGTTGCACCCAAGTACTGAATTTCAGACTCTTTTGTTGACTATGAAGATTACTCCATTTCTTCTAAGGGATTCTTGCCCATAGTAGTAGATGTAATGGTCATCTGAATTAAAGTTGCCCATTTCCATCCATTTTAGTTCAATGATTCCTAAGATGTCAGTGTCCAGTCTTGCCATTTCCTGCTTGACCACGTCCAATTTACCTTGATTCACGGACCTAACATTCCAGGTTCCTATGCAATATTGTTCTTTTCAGCATCACACTTTACTTTCACCACCAGACACATCCAAAACTGAGCATCATTGATACTTTAGTCCAGCTGCTTCATTCTTTCTAATACCATTAGTAATTGCCCTCTGCTCTTTCCCAGTAGCGTATTGGGCACCTGCTGGCTTGGAGGGCTCATCTTCTGGTGTCATATATCTTTTTGCCTTTTCATACTGTTCATGGGGTTCTCGCAGCAAGAATACTGGAATGGATTGTCATTTTCTTCTCCAGTGGACCACATTTTGTGAGAACTCTTCACTATGACCTACCCGTCTTGGGTAGCTGTGCAATGCATGGCTCATGGCTTCATTGAGTTACATAAGCACCTTCTTCATGACAAGGCTGTGATCCATGAAGGGGTTCATCACCACTGGAAAACCCTAATACAGAATTTAAGAAGGAACAGATGCACATATTTATCATAGTTTCATAGTTATGTTACTAAAGAGTAACATAAATGTGGTTGTTGATGGTTATCCATTGGTTAGGGCTTGAAGTGACATCTCTTCAGATGTGAGCAGTGACCTATGTGGTAATGTCCTTTGTGGCAGAAATATGAGATTGGGGATGCTTATACAGTGTCTGCTTTCTCAAAGTATGGTTTACTCTTTTATGCTACCTGTCACTTCCGGCTTAAACATTGTCCAGCAAATTCACCAACACTGAACAAAGAACCAGCTCCCTAACTTGAGTTTTATCCTTCCTCCTCTAAAATTGACATCCCCTGAGGCAATGTCCTGAAACGACTTGTCCTGCTCTGGCTAACTGGTAGTAATTTGTTCTTAACTCCAGCAGTTTATCAGACAAGCTCATTTTATGCCATGCCTGAGTGACATAGCCACAATAGGACAGGGAAGTTGATTTTTCTACATTTATTTCTGCTTCATTAGAAGCATGATTTTGTGTACTGACAAGTAAATGGCATAGGTGTAGGGGAAAGAGTAGCAACCACCATATTATTTTGCCAGAATTCTTATGTTAGGGTAGCAAAAAATGCTGAGAAAGATAACTGCATGTTATAACATTCTTTTCAAATAATGGCAAAGCTTTAATTAACTGATAATCAGACACACTCAGGATTGAAATGCAGCTTACAAAGTTGAAACATGGCAAGTGGTTCATTGAACACTGCACAGAAAGTAAATGAAGTGTATATGTTCCAATCACAATTGGAATTTTAAGTGAGTGGAATGGAATAAACTTGGTTTGGAATTTGAAATAAATTCAGCTTGGAATGTGTCTTAGAGACCAAGGTTTATACAAGAGCTACACAAACTTCTCAGCATGAAACATGACACAAGGTGAAATTTTCCTGGCATCTTAGAAGAGCCAGATATGGATTTCTGCAGGACTGGGGCACAGACAGTTGGTCCAGAACTATTTGTTTCTACTTGGGGAAGACACATGGAAGCTTATCTAATACCTTGGGGTGGGAGTAATATTCTACCTGGTGGATGGAATTGTGTATGCTTTCTCAGAAGGTGCTATTTTTAGCTCTGTATTACCAATAAAATATTTTCATCCAGCTTTCATTTTTCTATCATTTGATGTCTACTCCAGTAGTTCTAAGTAACTTTATCTATCACATATAGTAAAAACTAGTTAAAAAAAAGGAGAAGTGGCTGGAGAAAAAAAAAAAAGAATTAACTTCCAGTAATTCAAGAGAAACCACTAGCAGCAATTTACCTGTTTTGTTGCCAAAGTTGTTTTCTCAAATTTTAGATTCTCCTGAGCTCAGAACTCTGTGGGGGAATTGTAAAGGAGACCAGACTTTGTATGCAAAGCTGAAGAAGCAGTTGGTAACTAACAATACATCTTTTTTCGAAGGTAAGTTTGTCATGAGAAGACTTAATCTGCAGAGTAGAAAAATCTGCATCTCTCTTAGGAGCTTAGAAATACCAGGTGAATTAAGGCTCCAGGGAAATGCAAGGTGCTAGACTTCAAAGAGAGATCATCTGTAGATTAATACACTGGAAAAGGGGGATGACTCCAGAAAATGGAAAAAATAAAAAAGAGTGAGGGGCTGTAAATTAAAGGTTCATAGAGTTCGAGCGTTTCGGAAGTGAAATGATGAAGTCAGTGAGCTCCAGGAATGCTGGATAATCAGGTTTGATGGATTGCTTGTTCTGAGTTTGTTGCTGTTTGGAGGGATGAAATTAGTCCCTTGTACTACATGTTACATTTTTCCACTAAACCATATTTCCATTAGACTGTAGCTTATGATTATTTAGTCCTTGTTTGCCTTCAGGTAGAATCAAGATAATGCCCTAGAATTTAGCGAATGTTTATTTTCCTGATGATGACGGACCTTCCAGTATTACTGTTTTGGGGGCAGATGTACAACATTTACAGTTTCCACTGCTTGGAGATTTCTATATATTTATCCTTGGATTAGACTCAAAGTAAGCTGATTTTACCGAGCCACTGGGTAATTCTGACCATTTCATCTGGCGATTCTAGTCCTGTATTGTTGCAGCAGACCTTTAGACATAAGGAATTACTGGGTCACCAGCTCGCAGAAATGTCTTTTGATTATGAGCGAACTTTCAGCATGTGTCCATTCAAGGTAAGGGAAAAACTATTTCATGATCTGCTTTAATGCAAGTTTTAGTTATATAAAAGTGGGACTTCAGACACGGCCCAGTTGTATCTTCTTAAATTTAGATAGTCATTCAGCAATTCTGTGTAAAACAAGAGTTCTTTGAAAAACAACACTTGGATGAAGCAACCGTGTCCTTCAAACCACATCCTTCCTGCTGCCTGTGGGAAAGAGGTGGTGTTTGTGTCATGCTCTGAGCACATGCAAAATAGATCTGTGTGTATTTCCATAAATAAAAGGACATTGTGTGTGTGTTTGGCACCTGTGATGGCAAGAGCAGTTGATTGCTTCCGAAAGCTTTGTTCCAACTCCAGGATCAGCAAGATTTTTAAACACTGAACTAGGAACTGGGCACTAAAAATACATACACAAGAGACCTATGATAGCATTAAGTTTTGGAAGCAGAATGAAGACTTGCAAACTATGTTATAGGTTTGTCATTACTCTCATTATTATGGTTCAGGGGAAGGGATTTGACAAGCTGTGTATCCAACCTGCAGACTAAGAGCCATGTTGTAGCAGTGAAGTGAGTTACTACTTGTTGTTTCAGTGAAGGTGATCCAAAATATATAGAATACAAGTATCTATTTTACTAAAACTAGAAACTTTGTCTATTTTTTTTTTTGTTTATATTCTTCCTATTGTGTTTCATAGAGCCATTGGCAATTAACAGTCTTGTCATTTTTTCAGAGACAGAGGAATACCCAATCAAAAGATTTTTAATAGAATTGAATGTTATATTACAAATTAGGCTTGGATTATTAAAATGAAGCATTACTTCTCTAATGCTATTTGACTCCCATTTTCTCAGGGCAAAAATTGGGACTTTTTCATGTTGCAAGCAGTTACCAAGTAGACAAAGAGTGTGACGTTTTAAATGCACCTGATATATCAGATGCTTACTCCCAAGTCTTCAAGGGTTTTGTCTGTAGAGATATGGAAATTTAAGTGTATTTTTTTCTTTTTTATATCTTTCTCTTACGTGATTCTCTAGAGCTTTTACTATAAAGTTCAAGAATAGGCATGATTTAAAGAGAAAACAAAGTCTTATGAAATTCATGTTGGAAATCATGAATATTGTATTTGATCCTTACATCAAAGTACCCATCTCCTTGTATATAATGAAAATAAAGACAGATACTTTCCCCTTAGGTTTATTTGAATGCACTTTTTTTCTTTGTCAATTAAATTTCCTTCTTGAAATATCTGTGACAGGGAGTGATTTTGTTGAGAGGCAGTATGCATTTTTAAATTTTATTTTTGTTTTATTTGCATCCAACTGAAGTAGATTTGAGAAGAATATATATTTGTTTAAGGAAAGGTTTCCATCAATTATTATAATATGGGAATTATGTATTGTGATATTTTAAATAATCATAACTGTACGGAGGTGATGGACAGAGGAACCTGGCCTCTGAAGCCTGGCTGGCTACACTCTGTAGGGTCACAGAGTCAGACACAACTGAGTCAGCTGAGCAGGCACGCACACACAGCCCAGTAAAAGGAGCACTCTTTTGAAGAAGTGGGAACATGTCAAAAGCCCAAACTCTGTGCTGTGTAAGCACGTCTATTTCTCAGAAAATCCAGTGTGTTTCAGTTCTTAGAACAGACGCTGTGAAAGAGTCCCTGTCTAATTCAGTGAGTGAAATTCTCTTCAAAGAGAATGCAGAATACAAAAGATGAGGTTAGTGACAGGGAAGAAAGGAATGTTCTTCTCCAGCTCACCTTACAATAGGACCACCTTTCCCCCAGTTCTTATCTCTCTCCTCAGATCATAATCCTGGAGTTTTCAGGATCAAGGGGGAAGAAACACATTGAAATGATAGGCCTAGCATTAAACTTTACGGTTGGCATTTTATTGAGAAATCATTAATTTTCTCAGGACTTCTCCTTTGTTATTTATTTGCATTTTTATTTTTTGACTGTGCTGGACCTTCGTTGATGCAAGGGCTTTTTTCAAGTTGCAGCAAGTGGGGGCTACTGTCTAGCTGTGATTGCAGGCTTCTTACTGCGGTGGCTTTTCTTGTTGCAGAGCACAGGTTCCAGGGTGTGTGGGCTTCAGTAGTTGCCGCTCCTGGGCTCCAGAGCACAGGCTCAGTAGTTGTGAGGCATAGGCTTAGTTGCTCCACGGCATGTCATCCCCCAGGTCAAGAATTGAACCCGTATTTCTTATGTTGACTTGTGGACTGAGCCATAGAGAGGCCCCGGGGTTGGTTTGTTTTGTTTTGGGGCCACACCACACAGCATGTGGGATCTTAGCAGAGATTCCCGAACAGAGATCTCTGGTACAGAGTTCCTGTACCGGAGATTGAACCTGTGCCCCCTGCATTGGGAGCACCAAGTCTTAAGCACTGGACTGCCAGGGAAGTCCCATTTTCAGGGCTTCTGAAACACAATAATGTGTCATCCATGAACAACATAAATGCATTTCATTAACAGGTAGTACAAAGTTTCAAACTAAGAGTAAGTCAAAATGGGAGATTATATTTTAATGATGGACAGAAAAAGTACCTTCGTAGCAGATTAAAAAGAATGAAAAAAAATCTTTACATATTCCAGTTCAAATAAAGAACATTTCAGTGAAATGGTTCCTACACCAATAATTTATCATGGGGTAATCAATACATATTCTCTTGGTACAGTATGCAGAATACAAAAGCAGTGTTATATAATCTGGTAGGAGATTGTTTGCACTCATTTGTTTTATATGCACCTATAAACTAGTTGGAGAAAAATACAAACAAGACCAAAAAATATAAAAATGTAGCATGAAAAAGTAATTGTTGCAGAAGGTGAGGAAAGGCAAAGGAGTTGATGTGGGAAATTTCCAGGACCTTGAAAATGAGTTAAATTTGTACCCTCAACAAAAGATAGGGAAGGGTATTCCAGACCATGAAATTCTAGAAGAAAATGAAAAATAATTATTTTCTTACTTCACATTCAGCTTTTCGTTCAAGGTACAAGCATTTAGAAACAGTGCAACTTACTTGATCTTCTCCTGCATAAATCATTCAATTTCTCTAATGCTCTAGCCAAAGTCTGTGAGGCAGTTTAACCACTTGATTTTGCTGGCAGTTTATGAAGACGTAGTCACCTGGAAAATGCTAAAAAGATTGAACAAAATCAGTTGTCTTCCATGCCTGTGAAATGTGCCTTTGTTTCAGTCAAGTTGACTTGATAGCTGAGAAAACCAAGAGAACCCACTGTATGTTTCTTAGCACCCATTGGCCATATGGGCCTAACCACTCACAGGTACCCAGTTAGTTGCATGAACAGATATTATTGCTATCTGCCCCTCCTCATTTAAGTATTATGTTTACCAACTTACAAAATTTTTTCTCTCATGGTTTGATAGTTAAAAGGATACAAATAAAATCTGAAGACGTAGATTCTTGTCTTGTAGTTATTCTTAGTTGTGACTTTGGTAAAATCAATTACCTTATTTTCCTCTTAGTTTTCTTTCACTGAGTCACTATTTTTTGGTTCAGTATTTATTTATTTATTTATTTATTTGGCTGTATTTTGTCTTAGTTGCAGCAAACAGGATCTTTGATGTGTCATGTGGGACTTTTTGTTGAGACATGTGGACTTCTCTCTTGAGAAGGCATACAGACTCCGTAGTTGCAGTTTGCGGGCTTAGTTGGCCTGAGGCATGTGGTATCTTAGTTCTCCCACCAGGGACCAAACCTGCTTCTCCTGCGTTGCAAGGCAGATTCTTAACCATTGGACCACAGGGGAAGTTCCTCATTGAATTATTATTCATTAATCACACTGAGCAGTACAAATGCCTTGTCTGCAATGCAAATATATTGGAGTTAAGAACATTCAATATTTAAGATAGCTAATGTATAAGTAATATATTTCATTTAGAGCTAAACCAACATATGCAAGAGTTGAATTTATGATGACCTTTCAAATGACTTATTTCTCAGTCTAGAAAAACTATGCATTTATTTAAGAACATTTATAAACACAATTGAGTTTTATTGAATCCTATATTTCTTTTATGTGGGTTTCTTAAGTATATTTCAGGATAGATACAGAGCAGATATCACTCAAGAGGTTATAAAAAGTTAAAAGGAATAAAAATCAGATTAGGTTTGGTTGATCATCAGTTTATTAATTTATTCTGATTAAGGCTTAACAATTCCTTATTGATATAAATATATATATATATATATAGAGAGAGAGAGAGAGAGAGAGAGAGACAGCGAGGGAGAGAGAACCTAGATGTGCACTTGGAGTCAATGGAAATGTATGAATTTACTCAATACCTTTGCTTTCTATCTCTTGTTTCCTCTGTGTAATGTGAAAAATATTGCTGAGTTGCAATGTCAATGGTATCTAAATCTGCTTTCATGAGAAAGGAGCCATCACTTCAATATTTGTAGCCACATACAAAGCAACATCACTCAGTTATTTACCAGAGATACCAAACACATGAAACAGTTCCCTTCAGTAAGCATAAAACAGAGTCTAAGTAAATTCTAGACACTTTATTATAAGGATAAAATGGTTTTCTAAAGTGTTATAGCTTTCACCTTTTTAAATGTTAATATCTTAAATGTTAATTTTTCTTTGAAAGATAAATAGTTTATATTGCCTTTGATAACAATGACATAAACAGAATTACATTTTTTACTTTTTGGTACTTGATATTTTCAACCTTATCTTTAAAGTGCACTCTGGATCATAAGGACTAGCAAGTTCAACAACTGTGCAAATGTTTATTACGCTTCCCTATTGTTATTACTACAGTATATTGCTATGACTTACAATAATAGCTAACATATATTGAACAATTTGTGTGCACCATACCCAGTGTTTGGTACTTTATATGCTGTATCTCATTACACTAGTTATGTGTAGGACGTCAAGTGAATACATGTGATCTTTTCCTTTGGGAAAAGTTGTACGAGATGATTCTAGAACTAGATTGGAAATTATGTGGTCAGTGTGACTGACCCAAGGCTACTGCAGCTCTTTTGGGGAACTGTTCTTACTACTGAGCCTCTGCTAATTCTGCAACTTAAATATGAGGCCACAGTATGTAGACCAGTAGGATTTTTCATCTTTACGGCCCCAGTTCCGTTGAGTGCCAAATTGTTGTTGTTCATCGCTCAGTTGTGTCCAACTCTTGGCAACCCCATGAACTGCAACACACTAGGCTTCCCTGTCCTTCACTATCTCCCAGAGCTTGCTCAAACTCATGTCTATTGAGTCAGTGATGCCACCAACCATCTCATCCTCTGTCATCCACTTCTCCTCCTGCCCTCAATCTTTCCCAGCATCAGGATCTTTTCCAATGAGTCAGCTCATCACATCAGGTGGCCAAAAATTGGAGTATCTGCTTCAGCATCAGTCCTTCTAATGGATATTCGGAGTTGATTTCCTTTAGGATTGACTCGTTTAATCTCCTTGCTGTCCAAGGAACCCTTGAGAGTTTTCTCCAGCACCACAATTCAAAAGCATCAATTCTTTGGTGCTCAGCCTTCTTTATGGTCCAAATCTCACACCTGCACATGACTACTGGAAAAATTATGGCTTTGACTGTGCAGACCTTTGTTGGCAAAGTGGTATCTCTGCTTTGCAATATGCTGTCTAGGTTTGTCATAGCTTTTCTTCCAAGGACCAAGCATCTTTTAACTTCATGGCTGCAGTAACCATTCACAGTAATTTTGGAGCCCAAGAAAAGAAAGTCTGTCACTATTTCCATTGTTTCCCCATCTATTTGCCATGAGGTGAAGGGACCAGATGCTGTGATCTTTGTTTATTGAATATTGAGTTTTAAGTTAGCCTTTTCAGTCTCCTCTTTCACCTTCATCAAGAAGCTCCTCTTTAGCTTCTTTAGCTTCACTTCACCTCTTTAGTTCCTCTTCACTTTCTACTGTTAGGGTGGTGTCATCTGCATATAGGGGGTTATTGATAATATTTCTCCCAGAATCTTGACTCCAGCTTGTGATTCATCCAGCTTGGCATTTCACATAATGTCCTCTGCATATAAGCAGAGTGACAATATACAACCTTCATGTATGCCTTTCCCAATTTTGAACCAGTTTGTTGCTCCACATCTGCTTCTTGACCTGCATATAGGTTTTGCAGGAGACAGGTCAGGCGGTCTGGTATTCCCATCTCTTGAAGAATTTTCCACAGTTTGTTGTGATCCACACAGTCAAAGGCTTTAGGATAGTCAATGAAGCAGAAGTAGGTATATTTTTGGAATTCCTTTGTTTTTCCTATGATCCAATGGATGTTGGCAATTTGATCTCTGGTTCCTTTGCCTTTTCTAAATCCAGCTTGTACATCTGAAAGTTCTCAGTTCATGTACTGTTGAAGCCTAGCTTGAAGGATTTTGAGCATTACCTTGCTCGCTTGTGAAATGAGTGCAGTTGTGCGGTTTGAACATTCTTTGGCATTGCTCTTCTTTGAGATTGGAATAAAAGCTGACTTTAGCCCTGTGGCCACTGCTGAGTCTTCCAAATTTGCTGGCATCTTGAGTATAGCACTTCCACAGCATCATCTTTTAGAATTTGAAATAGCTCAGCTGGAATTTCATCACCTCCACTAGCTTTCTTCATAGTAATGCTTCCTAAGGCCCACTTGACTTCACACTTCAGAATGTCTGGTTCTAGTTGAGTGATCACATCATCATGCTTATCAAGGTCATAAAGATCTTTTTTGTACAGTTCTTTTATGTATTCTTGCCACCTTTTCGTAATATCTTCTGCAGAACTTGCCAAAAATCAGGGACTTTCACCACAAAAAGTCAGGAAACAAGCTTCATTTTATGCATACATATACTTTGAGATGATAGTCACTAAAGGCAAGCAGTACAATCTCTGTTATTTTCAAATATAGTTGAAAACTCACAAATCTGCCCCTTTGTCTCTATCCAGATCAGTGTTGGCCAAAGCCAGAAGCCATGCCTCTGCTGGCCATGTTGTAGATGCTGGAACAGTGGCTAAAATGTTCTCTTAGGAGGGCATGGATACATTCTAGTTCGTATGAACTTCCCCAGTTAACAGAAGAATATCTTAAGCTCTCATTTAGTCACTAAGTTGTGTCCAATTCTTTTGCGACCCCATGGACTATAGCTTACCAGGCTCCTCTGTCCATGGGACTTCCCAGGCAAAAATGCTGGGTTGGGTTGCCATTTCTTCCTCCAGGGGCTCTTCCTGATCTAGGGATCAAACCCTCATCTCCTGCATCTCCTTGCATTGGCAAATGGATTCTTTACTGCTGAGCCACCTGGGAAACCGTCCTTGACCTCTTAGTGAAGTGCAGTACAGGGCGACCCTCTTTATCAAGTCATTTGTTGATGAGACACTTATGGGGCTAGCATTGGCAAAAAGGGATCATCTTTTGGAGTATTCTTCAAATTGAGATGTTTTATTAGTACAAGATATGGTAGTGGTTAAGAGTCAATGTGAAAAGTATGATTTAATGGGTTAAAAACCAGGTTTTACCGTTTATGTAATTGTGTGCGCTTTGGGAGGTTATTAACCTCTCTAGACTTTAGGTGCCTTACCTGTAGAATGTGTATTCCCGTGGGGCTATCATGTGACTTCAGTGAACATGTGCAAGCAGGTGCTTAGCGCAGTTCCTGGTACAAAGAACACATATATTAAATGCTAATGTTAGAATAGCGTCTAATAATGATTCACTAATCTGGCATTTTTTCCACATGGATGTTTTCAACTTATCTCAAATAGAATGCCTTAATCTTCTTTCAGTGTTCCATGTTTCAACTTTTCACCTAATCATCTAAGCTAGAGATTCTAGTTGCTTCCTATTTTTTTCTCTGTCTCCCACATGTGATCAGTTACCAAGGCCTGATTATTTTGCCATGTAAATATTTCTAAAGTTTCTGCTTTCTTATAGCAGTGCCTTGTTTCAGGCCCTTGTCTTCTCTGGACCTAAAGCAGCAATCACTTATTCTCACATTCAGTTTTGCCTAAGATGTCCCCATCGCTCCCTCCACAGCACATGCTCACTGTGGCACTCTTCCCATCACCTGTGACTGTAAGCTGAGAATTTTAGGACAGCATCTTTTTTGATCTGGCTGCTACCTCCCTCTCTAACATAATTTCCTTCCTCAACATACTTTGCACTTTGGAAGTTACTTATGAAATGATTTTTTTTAATAATTTAGCTATTAGAAAAAGTTCAGCTTTATCATTGTCTGGAGAATAATGGCCCTATATTTTCTTTGCTTTTGTGGTATAATGCTAGTATACTTTACCAAGTAATTGGGCCGTTTTTCTGCCATTGTAACCATTAAATTGAAGCTTGGAAAATAAATATTAAGTAAGAGCCTAAAGTATTGATCATTTGTTTCTAAGATATTATAAATTAAATGCATACCATATTAGGTAGAAATATACATGTGTGTGTAGCTTAGTCATGTTCAACTCTTTGTGACTCCATGACCCTCCAGATTCCTTGGTCCATGGAATTCTCCAGGCAGGAGTACTGGAGTGGGTTGCCATTTCCTTCTCCAAGAAATATGCAAATGTAAACTAAAATTGAATATACATCTACTTAAGATGGATACTGACATACTAGATTAGGTGTGTGACATACTAGGTGTGTGTGTGTGTGTGTGTGTGCACGCGCTCAGTCGCTCCATTGTGTCTGATTCTTTGCGAACCCGTAGACTGTGGCCCACCAGGCTCCTCTGTCCATTGGATATTCCAGGCAAGCATACTGGAGTGGATTTCCATTTCCTGCTCCAGGGGATCTGCCCAACCCAGGAACTGAACCCGTGTGTCCTGCGTTTTCAGCATTGCTAGGTGGATTCTTTGCCACTGAACCACCTAGATTATTTACTAGAGTAATTTTTAAAATCTACAAGAGTGCATATGTTTTTATATACTAGAGTAATTCCACCCTCTGCAAACTGATGTGCTTTTTGTTTCTTGTTACTAGACATGACAGTTATTTCTATGGATATTCATACTTTTTATGCCAAATGTCCCACTGCATAAATTAAGGTGATGTAGTTGCCTCATCTATTAGGTTTTAAGCTTCTTGACAATAAGGAAACTCTTAAAAGGTGCTTCCCACTATGCTTAGAAAAGACAAAACACTTTGTAACCAGTCTGTAAATGATTGTTTACTAGCTTCAGGGTCAGATCATGAATTTTGAGCTTTACCCAACAATTAGGAGAGTTTTGCTGTCTGATAAATATAAAGATTGCTTGCCCTAAAATCTAGCCTGGATTTGCAAACTATTTCGAGGGAGTAAAGGTTAATTGGCTTAAAATAATAAATTTTAATTATTAAAATTTACTAACTTGAATTACTAATTTGAATTCAAATGAGGAACAGTACACAATTTCCCCTTTTTAAAATTTATTAAGCAGTATTATAAAATATGACTAAAAACACTACTGTAAATGTCTTTAAACTCTTTCATATTTCCATAGTCGGGCACCAGAGTCAGCAAACCATAGCCTTCAAGTAAAATGTGCCCCACTGACTGTTTTTTAAGTAAAATTTTTATTGGAACACAGCTATGCTCACCCATTTGCACAGATAGAATAGAAACTCTCAGATCCTTTAATGAAAAGTTTGCTAACTCTTGATCTAGCATACTAGCTCTTCAATTTTTTCTTTAGATTTAATTATATTAATATGTAATTTTTATACATTGTGAGTGATTATGTTTTATCTATGTATTATGATAATGTTCATCTTGGCACTGAACTTTTGAATAAAAAATAATGCTAACTAGTTCCCTGGTGGTCTAGTGGTTACGACTCATTGCTTTCACTGCCAGGGGTCTGGGTTCAATCCCTGGTGGGCGGGGAGGGACTAGGGTCCCACAGGCTGCAGGGCATGGCCAAAATAAATAAGTGGTAAGTTCACAATACCCATGGAGTTCATGTGCCCTGTGTTACTGAACTGGACCCCATTTGTTAGACATTTAGTTTTTTCTGTTATGTTTTCACTGATTTCAGTTTACCTTTCTAAAAATATGACTATCGTAGACTTCAAAGTAAAAAATATTAATGTAGCTCCTATATCTGGAGATTTATCAAGTGGTTTATCAAGTTTGGGGGGATAGAACTTTATGGTCTCAGCAATTACTTTTCTGATTATCTAAAAGACATGTGGTAATATTTAGTGGACAAAACACTTGTCTGAAATCAGTGGGCAGTACTTCTGTTTTCCATTGAGCATAATATCCTGGGCAATCTATATTTTAGTTTTCATTCTAGAAAAACAGACATGACAATAAATGTCTTATGGAACCAATTCCAAGAAATGATCCGCTGATGAAACTGTGCTTTTCTGAATGAGTAAGAATGATTTATTTACTATTATGATGTCAGCATCTCACAGTGCCTGATAACAGTGCTTATTAGTTACTTATTATCTAAATTAATAATGATGCAATAGGGAGTTGCAGATGTTCTAGAAGGCTACCAGAACAATAGTTAAGAATGTAGCATCTAGAATTAGCAACCCTGCATTTGGATACTGGCTGCACCACTCAATCACTTTACACACATTAGTTAAATTGTAAGCCACAGTTTTGGCACCTGTATGATACAGATAATAGCAGTACCTGTTTCATAGAATTATTGTGAAGATCAAATGGTAAAATCCAAATATAGTGCTAACAATGCACTTGGTACATGGACAACTCGTATATATAAGTTATTATCATGTATTAGTGTAAATCTCAAGGGAAGAGGTATGCAGCCTGTCTTGAAGATAATTCTTCCTGGAAGGTCTTCATCTTCTGTTTGGATATAATTGTTATTCTAGGTAGCCTGGCCCCGACCCCAATAGAATGAATATTAAAATGTTCTCTCGTTTCAAAATGTCAGTTTCATAATTTCTTTGCCAATTGAGCCCTTGACAGGGAAGCACTTTCTCTGACCTTTTTTGGTATTACCAATTGTTTAAAAGTCTCTATTAAATTTTAAAAAGCTTTTGTGCTACTTTTCCTTGATCCTTGTTATAGGTTTGGAATCATGTGCTATAAAAAGTATTTGGCTGTATGTGCTTTTATAATGGAAGTAATTTAATTGGGCACTCTGCCTCCACAGATCAGCAAGGATCAAATGACTTTTTAAGAGTACATGACAGAAGTATTACATAAGGGAGAAAAAAGAGGGAAAAAACAGTCTTCCTACTTGCTTTCAGCACTGAATTGCTTATGCTTCATTAAGGCCATTGGTAAGTCTCCCATGTTGTATATTTGCAAACTTGCTCCACTGACAGACGAGCTCTCCACATTTGTGCTCCTAGAGTGAACAGCTAATCACCCCACATCTGTTTAGTTTCTGTCTGCACAATTTGAAAATCCTGGGACAAGGACACCTCCTACACGCTACACCTAATATACTTACTTACTCACTGTCTTATCAGGAACACTTGCTGCCTTTGTAGTCTCTGTATTAAAATTTTCCAGGATTACACTTGTCACTCTGGAAGAGTACAAGAAAAGAAATATCTTTCTTAAAAAGGTGTTAGAAAAAAATAAAAATAAAAAAAAAAAAATAAAAAGGTGTTAGATACCCCAACCAAATCTATTTACATAACCCACTTCCTTTCCACACAATGTCAGCAGAATTATAGCTAACCACCTCTCTGCCTGTTGTTGATAAGGATTTCCCATTTAAGTGAAACTAATAGTTTGCCTCTCTCTGAATATACACACACTCATGTCAAACCCCCCTAACTGACAGAAGCTAAATTTAACACTGATGGTCAGGATTACAGGCCATTTGAATGAGATTAGGATTGAAGACAGTGAGATTTTAGGGATTCTGCCAGAAATCTGGAGTTTCTGATTTACGTAACATTAAGATATACCTATTTTGTGACCAACTCTCTGGTTAAGGATGTAATGTAGAAAACTACATCTCCTAGGAAGCACTGTGTCCATTTGTCAGTATTCCTGACTCAGTTTTAAGTCTTTAAAATCTTCCCATCTTTGTCCCCTATTTTATAAGTTTGTAATAGTAGTTCAGTTATGTATTACATAGATAATTTTTTTTCAAAATAGTTAAAATGGCATAAGTACAAGTCTTTACAGGAAATGAAGAAATATTGTATTCCCTTGTAGTTGATGGTAGTGCAGTTAATGGAATCACTTAATCATTTTGCTTTAGGATATGCCCAAATCACAATGGAAATTTTGGCACAGTCTATCTTTTTCATTCCAATTTTGACTCAAGGGTCTACTTTTCATCAAGCAGACAGGTCTTCATTGTACACACACACACATGCATACATATTTATTTATATTCTTTGAGCCACCAAAAAGACTATCACTGTTGCAGATAAAGCCAACACAGGTTCATTCATTCAGTTCTTCATTTGCAATGTTTTGTGCATACATCATGTTTAAGGTGTTGTCTAGATCAGTTCCCCAAGTGTGGTCTGTTGAGATGTATTTTTTTCCCCTAAGACTGACCCAGAACAGGGTACACCAGGTCAGAACTCTTTTAAGATACTAAGATTATAATTATACTGTGTTGACATTTACGTTGATGGTGTAAGCTGCTGCTGCTCGCATGCTCAGTCTTATCTGACTCTTTGCAACCCCCATGGACTATAGCCCACCAGGCTCCTCTGTCCATGCGATTCTCAAGGCAAGAATACTGGGGTTGGGTGCCATTTCCTCCTCCAGATCATCTTCCCCACCTAGGGAGAGAGCCCAAGTCTCCTGTATTGGCAGGTGGACTCTTTACCACTAGTGCCACCTTGATGGTATAAAAGCAATAGTAAGTAAAACTACTGATTCCTTAGCACGAAGCAAGGCAGGGACACAAAACTGTACTAGTCATTGTATTCTTCACTACCTCTTGCCCACACAGATTTCACTTGAGTGCAATGAAGCAGTTAAAAAAAACTAAAGCCAAATAATTTTGTTAAATCTCCATCCTTGAGAACACATCAGTTTAATATTCTGTGTGCATAATGTGAAATATGCATAAAATTGTCTCATACTGAAGCATGATGTTTGACTTTAAAAAAAACAGGTGCTTATTTCAGATGCAAGCTGAACAAACCACTTTTTTCTTGGAACACCATTTGTACTTGAAAGAATGACTAACAGACAAACTTTGGTTATTCACACTTGAATATTTTGTGGATATTTTCCTTAAAATGAATGAGATGAGCTGTCATTTAAAGGAAAATAGCTGACAGTACCTGTTGCCAATGGTAATTTTAAGCTTTCCATTAAAATTAAAATTTTCAAAGAATTATATCCATCACATGAGTTTGACAACTTAGTAATATTTTAAAGGTTTGAGACAGATATAATGAGACTGGTAGTGATATTATTGTAACTATTTTGTATTGAAAACAAATGTTGAAATCTGGAAGATCTACATAAGGTAATGAACCAATGTTTTTTGGGTTTTTTTTTTAATGCAAGATGGTACAGAATTATGCATTGGTTAAAAGAACCATTCAAAATGCCATGGGTTTCAATATCACATTGTATAAAAACTATAGTTTAGATTTTACATTGCATCTCATACTTAAGGAACTACTACTGTTGAGTTTAGATATATTTTCGAAGTAAAATAGCTACAATTACCTGAAAAAAGGGTATTAAAATAATACTCTCCTTCTAATTATATCTTTATGGAGGTAGATTTTCTACATATATATGAAGCAAAACTACATATCTCATTAATGCATTGAATTCAGAAACAGAGATAAGAATCTAGCTGTCTTCTTGTCAGACATTAATACAATCTATAAAAATGTAAAACAGTGCTACTATTATCAATAAGATTTTGTTTAAAAAATGCAACCACTCTTCGGCAAAAAAAAAAAAAATGTTATCTGTGTTAGCATATGATTGGCTTATTGTTTTTAAATTATGTTTTAAATTAGTGGTTTTAACTTTAAGTATGGTAAATATTGTTAATATATAGTCCCATAAACAAATAATCTTTTGTGTACTCAGTAATTTTAATAGTGTAAAGAGGAATTGAGACCAGAAATTTTGAGTTTTTTAGACATGGAAATGCAGAATCAAAGATACGAAGTCACCATCTTCGTGGTTTAATAGAGAAGCAGAACAAGGAATGCAGCTATTACATCTCACGTGATATTGAAATAGAAATTTGTAAGAATACCATAAGGAGAGAGAGGCAGGACTTGTAACTCACAGGTGAGACAGGAAAGGCTTCTTGAAAGAAATATCACTGTATCTGAGTTTAAAAGTTCATCTGAATATTGACGTTCAAGTACACATTAGGCCAGTAAGGAGAGAGTGGGCATTCTTGTAGAAAGAACAGTCTGTTCAGAGGAACTCCTGATAGCAGTTTTCTGAAAACTGCACAATTATGTTTCATGAGTGAGCCACGGGTACTGAAGCTGGAGCTATATAACTTGCATGTGGTTCTGACTGTGTGGGAAGCAATTGAAAGACTCCCCTGGTAGAAAGATAAACCTTCACAGTAGTATAGATGCTCATGCAGGTTTCAGGAAAGCCTGGTAGAGGGAGAAGTAATTTAGGACTCTGTTACAACAGTTTGAAGAAGGATTGATAAAAGCCTGTCCTAAGGCAGTAGCGTGGCAGGGGTGGAGAGAATGAAGCAGTGGATTTGAGCAATGCTAATGAGGTTGAATTTATGGACTTGGGAGCCAGCTGAATACCAAAGAGAAAGAAGAAGATGAAAACAATAGCTAAGTTTGGGGCTTAGGTGGTTGGACAACAATAACATCATTCTTTGAGTGAGAGGACAAAGGAGGGAAAATGTTGGGGAAGGATGCTGTTGGTAAATATAATTTAATACTTTGAGCTATATATGATTATGGATCATCAATTGGAAAGAGCCAATGAGCAGCTGAGTGTGCACATCTGTTAAGAGAAACAGAGAGACCGAAAATAAGATGTGGGAGCCATCAGTATATATATATATGAAAGTCAGTAGTGTCCGACTTTGCGACCCCACGGACTATACAGTTCATGGAATTCTCCAGCCCAGAATGCTGGAGTGGGTAGCCGTTCCCTTCTCCAGGGGATCTTCCCAACCCTAGAATTGAACCCAGGTCTCCCACATTGCAGACAAATTCTTTACCAGCTGAGCACACAAGTGTATATAGGTGTCAGCCAAATCCGTAGGTCTGACTGAGATCACTCAGACAGTAGGTATGGGATGAGAACATAGGAAATCTAAGGGATATCAACATGGAAGAGATGAACAAGGCAGAAGGAATTAATGCTGCCAGTGATATTGGCTATTGTATCAATAGTTCATTTAGCCTCACTGGTTATATTAATAGTTTTGTTTTCAACTTGAGTTAACCTAAGGTTGAGTTTAAGGAAGAGCTCAGTTAGTGATGTATTCGTAATTGACTAATTCAGCCATTGATTCTCTGTCACAGTTAGTTTGTATATGCCATTAATATTTTTCTATTTGTATACATTCTTGTGTGAGCAAGAATAAGAGAGTAGAGGGAAGGGAGGAGGTGCTTAGAGTGTAGTGAATGTGTATGAACACTATAATACTCTCCAGCACAAATTTTCCCTATTTAAATATTTGGCAGCGTTTAGATAACAGAAAATGTTTCAGTTTTGGTCTAGATTCAAATGCATCTTTTGCCAATCATTTGTGATCCATAACAAATAGCTGAAGATTGTCCTCTCAAAAAAAAACATTCAAAAGTCTTTACTACTGGCCTCAGTGATTTGGCAGAAATGATGGTCCAGAATTGAAAAAAAAAAAAAAAAATTTAACCAATAATTAGTCATTTATGCTTATGTTTTGCATTTTTAAATGTCTATTAGATTGGTTTATAAAGATTGTATTTCTAGACTATAAAGAGCAAATATAAGCAATTAGGCTCAAGCACAATTGCTTAGGAACCTGTAAATTCAGTTCTAACTCAGAAGCATCTCTGAGTCTAGAAAATGATCAGCTATGGCACACAGCTTGCTTGAGCAGAGGCCTTTCTTCCAAAAATTTATACGTGGTTAGCCCCTAACCCACATGCAGGTGAAATTCAGTGATTCAGATGAAGTTATTTAAATAAACCATATCACATTTAAGTCTCATTTTACTTGCTTGATTGGGTGAACTTTATTCAAAAAGAGGAACAAATGTCTTTTTAACACTACTTCCATTCTTAGAAGTGATAGTCCCCTCCCCCCATGTCTCCACTGTTTATAGGCCATTTTATTCAGTTAAGATTTCACGATATCCATATCCTTTCATCCTCTTTTCCTGATCATTTAACCCTGTTGACCAAATTCTTCTATTCCCCAAATTCTTCAGCTGTTTAAGTTACCTTGCTGTGGCCTCTGATCTCAAACCATAAGACCAACTGCCTCAGTCAGCCATGAGACAAAGTGGAGACAGCTCCAGCATCTGGACAGATCCCCCAGCTGTGCATGCTAGGACGAGGCTCCAAGGGCAAGATGGATGCGGAGAACTATAATGAGGACTCCAAAGGTTTCTCCAGGTGCCTCAAAGACTTAGGAACAATTGGAGAGAATTGAGGCAAAAAGTTCTATGAACTGTGGGCAAATAGCTATCTGTAGATAGGTTTGGTTGGCAGAAAAGTTTGAGTTCTTCCGTAAGATGTTATGGAAAAACAGAAAGAAATTTTGGCCAGCCCAATATGTGCCCAACATATAGTTAGCATCCAAGAAATATTTCCTCATTTTATATTATCATTTAGTCATCTTCAAGATGGATAACCTTACATTAGAGATTAGCAATAAGCTCCTGTTTTGCTACCACTCTCTGTAGGTGCTCATAAAGGTACTTTAGTTATTATCACAAAGCACATCTATTTAACTTTTAATTTTTTTCAGTATAGTTGAGTTACAGTATTATATTAGTTTCAGGTATACAGCATAGTGATTTGGTATTTTTACAGATTATAAAAACTGAAGTTGAAGATGAGGATTAAATAGAAAATTGGGGTAAATCAAGAATTTTTAAACTTAAATATTACTCAAAGTATGGCTCCAGTACATTTTCCAAATGTAGAAAAAGGTGAAAGGAGATAAACAATCAACATTATTAAACATCTATCATCTTTCAGGCATTACTAGGTCCTTTCCTTTGCAAACCTTATTTCATATTTAATTAAATTTAATATAAAGCATTTCCTTACACTTCTTCATATGTTATTAAAGTATGCTGAACTTGACTCTAGATGTGAATTCAAATTTTATTTTTATGCAGGCAGTTTTTTCAAATAACAGAAACTATTGGACTCTGCAGACTTTTCACACATTTACACCACATAGAAGGTGCTAGTCAAATGTTACTTTTATTGGTGACATTGCTATTACCTCTGACTCTGCAAAGCAGAACTTATTCATGAAAGACAATTAACCTAATAGCGATGAGCATCTCAGGCATTCAGATTCTGGTCTCCAAAAATCATCTGCCATTTAAGGAACAGATTCACTCCTATAGAAATGGCTGGCTTCAGATATGGGACTGGGGATGTTCAGAATGAGCCTTGACTATCTTGTGCTGAGGAATCCAGAGACGGGTCATGTCAAAATGATTTGGATTCAACTTGAATGGACTTCCACAAGTTAGAGATGGAGCGATTTGAAAATCAAAAAGTATATTCATATATAATTGAAATACAGTAAATGTGTTACAGTTCTGTGGATTTGTGATAATACTAAAAAACTAGTACTTTTCAAAGAATACTAGGTACTGAACTTAATATTATGAAAACTGGTAAATAAAGGAAAGAATTTTTTTCTGTCTTTCCTTTGCAAATTATACCTTGGGTTGTACCACGTAATTGATAAAAGAAATGTTCTTTTTAGAAGAAATCCAGCTAACTTAGAAAGAATGGTAAATTTGGAATCACCCCTTTTTTAACCTGTAAATGAAATAATGAACTTGAGCGGGGATCATCAATCACTGTCAAAAACCATTAGTAGAAAAGCTCATGAGAAATTTACATGTGCTAAATAAATTAAGATCTACAGAAAAAAAAAAAAGGGAAAAGGGAGAGCCTATTTTTAAAGAGAACTAAGGTCAAACGCATGTTTGACTTGAACAAACCAACCATAAAATAACAGTTATGATATAATCAGAGAAATGTCATAAGCAAACCTCAGGGAATCTTTGTTAACTGTTTAGATGTGATATTGATATAGTGGTTATATATAAGTGGCTGTTTAAGCAAAACTGGGATTTGCTCCAAAACAATCCAAAATAGAGAGGAGTAGATGGAGATTTAGATGAAATAAGATCGCCTTACATTGGCAGTTGTTGAAGCTATGTAACGGAGTTCATTATCTCTACTTTTGTGTATATTGGAAATTTTCCATTATTTAACATAAAAACAAACATTTCTTATTCTAAAGAGTATACTCATTTGAAATACACGGTATTTGCATTTTCTTCAAAATGGTGGTTATGTTAGAACGGGAAAAGAATTTTCATACTTTTAATTTACCTATTTTTTTAGAAGAGAAAGCAGACTGAATATAAGACCTTTGATACAGAAACATAAATCTTTACTATAAAATCAGTGTAACGTGAGTTTATCATCTCTGATGTCACCCTGGCCGAGATCGCTGTGACTGATCTCAATCTCCAGAGGCCCCCACGTGGGTCTTCTGTCAAAGCAAAAGTCAAATCGTTTCTACCATCATGTTATAGATGTTGTTGATTTGGTCGATTCGTAAATTAGGTATTCAGAGCACATGACATGTGTCTGTTTCCTGTACTGCCAAATAATCCTGCTCAGCACTGTCTATCTGCTTCAACAACATGTTTCCTGTAGCTGACAAGTTTTAAATGAGAGACAAATTTTCCCTGCTTTTATTATTTTCAAAAAATGATAAGCCAATTTAAAAATCATGGAATAGTATTGAATGTTTTTTATCAGAACAAGTCACTGTCAAACTTTTCCCCAGACATGGGTTTATTACTTTTGAGTAAAATAAAAGCAGTGAATAAAAATAATAAATAATTAATGAAACAGTATTTTGCCTTGAGGCATAAGTTGCCGTCACATTTCTTTTTCCTGACCATATATAGTACATCATTTGATTGATCATTACCTCTGGAAGACTGAGTTTCATTCAGTTTGTTTTTCTTTTGTCCCTGGAATGTGCCACAGGAGAAAACTGCCTCCCCTAAGATAAATGCTGACAAGTTAACATTATTGCATAATTCACACAAGCCAAATACATCAGAAAAGCAGTTATGCTGAAATAATTTAGTTGCTGAGACCATGGAGGAGGATTTCCTTGGAGATGCATGGATGTGCCATATGGTTTGCTGGTCACACCTTCAGCATCAAGCAGGCCTGTAAACTCTGTGGACAAATTAATGACCTCTTGATCCCCATCTCTACTACTGCCTCTCGAGAGAGAGAGGACAAGAACTAAACACAGTTTAATGTTGTGATGTTCTCCACTAAATGAGAGCAGCTATTAGAAACTGCTCTCTTGCCATGTGTCATATATAGCTCTAGTGCTTTTTATATATCAAGACCTTTAATCTTCACAGAAGTCTCCATGCTGTGCTTAATCACTCAGTCATGTCCTACTCTTTGCAAGCCCATGTACTGTATCCCACCAGGCTCCTCTGTGTATGGAATTCTCCAGGAAGAATACTGGAGTGGGTAGCTGTTCCCTTCTCCAGGTGATCTTCCCAACCCAAAGATCAAACTGGGGTCTCCTGCATTGCAGGCGGATTCTTTACCAGCTGAGCTACCAGGGAAGCTGGTATGGCACAGAAGTCCCATAAGGAGGTTATTCTTTATTATTGTAAGTATATATTATATATGTCATATGAGAAACTAGTGGTCCAGGAAAAAAGCCACCCTAAAGCCTACAGGTTAGAAAACAAGGATTTGAGCTCTGCTTTTTGCTCTGAACCCTGCACTTTTAATATCTAATTAATACAGCTACTTTGAGAATGGCTATTTTATATTTTAACCAAAATATCTACTAAAAAACAATATACGGGCTTTCCTTGTAGCTCAGCCAGTAAAGAATCTCCTGCAATGCAGGAGACCTGGATTCGATTCCTGGGTCAGGAAGATCCCCTGGAGAAGGAAATGGCAACCCACTCCAGTATTCTTGCCTGGAGAATCCCATGGATGGAGGAGCCTGGTAGGCTACAGTCCACGGGGTCGCAAGAGTTGGAGATGACTTAGTGAATAAATGACAACAACAAAATATAATGTACAGTTACAGACATAACCAATCACCAAGTAATATAACAAGAAGAAGGAGAAGGAGAGGAAGAAAAATGTAAAACTTGATCTGTCATTATTTAGCTCTGTCTTCACTTTAATGGCCTAGCTTCCCTGGTGGCTTAGACAGTAAAGCCTCTGCCTGCAATGGGAGACCTGGGTTCAGTCCCTGGGTCGGGAAGATCCCCCAGAGAAGGAAATGGCAATCCACTCCAGTACCCTTGCCTGGAAAATCCCATGGACGGAGGAGCCTGGTAGAATACAGTCCATGGGGTCGCAAAGAGTCGGACACGACTGAGCAACTTCACTTTCACTTTTCACTTTAATACTGTCCTAAACATCAATGACATCAACTTCAATTGCATTATACATAGGGACATGGGTTTGCCACAGTTAATGCTGTGGGAATAAAGGATTTATTTCAGGGTATCTTATCAGATTTTGAAGCTAATGACTGTCAGGTTAATGCAGAATGCTACAGATATTGCTTTCTATCATAGACTTGAAACTCCACATCAGTTTTTTGTTCGGGGAATTTTTCCAAGATTAATTGCTGATCTTGCTAATGTTAGTTGCATAACAGATGATGCCAACAAAATTCACATCTCCAGCATTGAATTGGCAGCATTGAGTCCTTAATGTTCCTTTTCTTTAACCATAATAAAGTGTAATAAAGTAACTTATAAAGATGTTGCCTTTTAAAATGGCTGCAACTTGGAATCCACTTAAAATATTCCATTGAGTAATCACACAAATCGATTTTCTGCTTTTAACGTAATTTTGTATGAAAGTTTAGTCTTGCTGAAAAGTGTGTGAATACACTTATATAGCACATTTATATTTGTATGGAATTACTGCTGCTGAAGTGTTTTTGAATAGTTTATTGTTTGGAGTTTATTTCAGGGAGTTTTTTCCATATAGCACTAACTTCTGGGAAATTACATATATATCTGACTTGATATCTGCATTTTCCATGTACTACTTCACTCCACAGTATAGCACTCTGAATGTTGAGAATGATGTGTCTGAGTCTATTTATAATCATTGGTCATCCAGAGAGCGTTTAGTTTAGTATGTTGTTTACCAGTATTTCTAGCCACATTTTAATAAAATGACAACATAACTTTTGTTGACATTTTTTTCCTTTTGTTAATTTTTATTGTCCTCTGTCACCAAATGTAAGGGGTGTAGCCACTTTGTAATGATCTCTTTGGAAAAGAGATTTTCCACAGAAACTCTGAGTAAATAACCGAATTTAAATCTAATCTCTAGATCTAAGATTCCTCAAGGAAACTGATGATGTTACTGTTGGAGCAATTGCTACAGATTATCTAAGGAAAAAGCAAAATACAACTAACCATAGGTACAGATATTTAAATATTTAAATACCATTTAGCAAAGTCCCAAGCACATAGTTCCAAAGCTAGAGCTCTGCCAAATAGCTTTGACCTTGCTTGTTCTTTTCATATATCCTCTGTTCCTCACCCTGAAGGTATACCACTTGCTTCTCTCATATTTGCATCATTATTCTTTACAGCTTAGACCTGGCACTGTTGGTTGACCTGGGGCAGAGAAGTGTTTTCCAGAGTTGAGCTGGCTTTGTTCATCACATGAGACTTCTGTTTCTGCTGTTTAGATTTGTTTGAAGTAACAGAAAACTTAGAAATTCTTCCTAAGATACCCTGACTAGAAGAGAATCATGTTGGATTACAAAAATGCCTGTCTGGGTACCTTTGAGATCGCATCTTTGAGAATCCACAAATGAAGTAAACTGATCTATCGGAACACATATGAAAACGGTGTTTATTTCTCATGGTCAATTATAAATGATAGTAATTACTCATGGGTGTAGCTTCCGGGCCTTCCCAGGTGGCACTGGTGGTAAAGAACCCACCTACCAATTCAGGAGACATAAGAGACACGGGTTTGATCCCTGGGTCAGGAAGAGCCTCTGGAGAAGAGCGTGGCAGCCCCTCCAGTCTTCTTGCCTGGAGAGTCCCATGGACAGAGGAGCCTGGTGGGCTACAGTCCATGGGGTCGTGAAGAGTCAAACACAACTGAAGTGACTTAGCATGGACTTAGCTTCTTTAGTTTGCCCGTTTCTTTAATTGCTGGCAGGAATTAAGAGAGTGGCTTTCAATAACGAATAGTGATGAGGGTTACAAGTTTCATTCCATGACAGTTTTGCAGGAAAGCATCCACGTGACTGGACATTCTCTTTCATTTTACTCTGTACCTGCATTTTGGAAATCAGCTTTTGGTCCCATCCTCATCCCTGAGAACCTTGTGCTCTTCATTTCTCACTCTGATGCCATCTGTGATTGTAGGATCTACCTCTCTTTGTACAGAATTAGAAAAAAAAGCTGAATTCCTCAGTTTTGTATGCATCCACACCCCATATGGAGAACCCTGGCTTGTAGTCCGCACTGAGGCTTGACAGTTGGGAAAGAAGGTGATCCCAGCTGGCTAATGGTGGGGATTATCGTCCACGGTCAGGCTCAGGAAGGTTTGGGGAGCCAGTGATTGTGTATAAATGGGAGACTGGGGATACACTAATACTAGGGTGGGGGAAAAAAAGTCTTTCTTCACCAGAAAAGTGAAAGTGTCTTGGAATGGGGTATGTGGTCAGTTTGTTGTTAGAAACCTGGTAAACAGATGTTTGGTCATGAGGAATAAAATGAGAAAGAGAAAGCAAAAGCCTAACCTATACTTTCTTTTTCTAGTTCTTGTGTGCTGGGAACAGAGAAAGAAAATTAACCACTTGGGCACTTTTTCTGTTCTCAGAAGGTTTGCAGTGTGCTTTGAAAAGCATTGTGTATGAAATAGATATTATTCAGAAAGAATTGAAAATGACCACCCATGAAGGTCTCCAGAAAGGGTAGGTTTCATTTAAGGCTTGTTTTTCAGGTAGAGATCCTCATCATGGTCGCTGCTGAAGCAAGGGAGGTATCCTGTCTTGTCAGAGGTTGTTCCTATGGGATTTTACACGGCCCTCCACCCCATTATCCCTACCTGTTTTCATAGCTTCCAATCATTTAGTTAGTGTTCACTGCAAGAAGCACCTAAGAATAGACTTGCTACTCTAAGTAGATTTTATATCAGGACATGATGGGTGGAGAACAGCCAAGAACATTGTAGCCAATAGGTGTCCAGTTGGGCATTTCAGTATTATGTATTTGACAGGGCCCGGCAGCACCAGCATGCACTGGCATTGGAAAAATGCACTACCCAGTGCTGTTTGAAAGCACTCTGTCATTTCAGAAGCACTTGGAAACAGGCATGCACTGGCTTTGCTGCTGTGCTTGCAGGGACTATTAATAGGAGTTCAAGACTTGTGCTTATATTGCCCTTTTTGTCTTAGAAAAAAAAATTCCAAGAGCTTTTGTTTTCCAAAAGAGTACCCATCAAGCCAACTGCAGCCATCTTTCCACATAACATCACATAGCTCTTAAAACTGAAGTCAGATGAACTGAATCACATTCCCATTAGGCAAGATATTTCCTCTGTGCAGAAGATATTACAAGATTCACACTGAATGAAGGTGGTAAATGCCTGGCTTCCCCACCCAGCCAGGGAAATAGCCAGTTCAGGGATAATGCCATGGCATTGGGTGATTCTACTGAAGAACTCAATAGCATATTATACACCCAGATAGCCACAGTCATGTGCTGGAGGAGATACAGATATCAGTGTAGACATAGATACTTTCTTGGCTTGTTTTAAATACTGTAACAGGAAAAAAGGGAGTGTGTTCCAGTTTATCTCAGGGAAAATACTGAAAGTGATGTCAAAAAACTTAATGTCTGATTTTTTTTTAAGTAATCTAATATTTTTATTTTTTTTGCCTGACTTTCCATACTATTTTTATTTGTTATATCCAAAACTTAGGTTAAAGGGAAGGAGTGTCTGTCAGCTGGTGAATAATAAACAAATTGTGCCATATCCCAAAAAGGAATATACTCAGCCAGGAAAAGGAATAAACCATCAATTCTTGCAACAATGTGGATAAATCTCAAAAGCACCACATTGAATGAAAGATGTCAGACAATAAGGAGTACAGAATAAATAATTCCATTTGTATGAAATTCTAGAAAAGGCAAAATTGAAATAATGAACAAAAGGTCAGTATCACCAAAGGTTAAGGTAAAAGAAAGGAATTAGCTACAATTTGGCAAAAGGGAACTTTCTAGTATGATAGAAATATTCTACATGATGACTGCAATAATGATTCAGTTGTTGTTGTGTCAGTCGATCAGTCTTGTTCAACTCTTTGTGACCCCATGGACTACAGTATGTTAGGCTTCCCTGTCCATCACCAACTCCTGGGGCTTGCTCAAACTCATGTCCATTGAGTTGGTGATGCCATCCAACCATCTCATCCTCTGTCGTCCCCTTCTCCTTCTGCCTTCAATCTTTCCCAGCATCAGGGCCTTTTCTAATGAGTCAGTTCTTTGTGTCAGGTGGCCAGAGTATTGGGCTTCAGCTTCAGCATTAGTCCTTCCAATGAACATTCAGGACTGATTTCCTTTAGGATGGACTGGTTGGATCTCCTTGCAGTCCAGAGGACTCTCAAGGGTCTTCTCTAACATCACAGTTCAAAAGCATCAATTTTTCGGTGCTCGGTTTTCTTTATAGTCCAACTCTCACATCCATACATGACTAATGGAAAAACAATAGCTTTGACTAGATGGACCTTTTTTGGCAAAGTAATGTCTCTGCTTTTTAATATGCTGTCTAGGTTTGTCATAGCTTTTCTTCCAAGGAGCAAGCATTTTAATGATTAGTAATAGTGGCAAAATCATCCTGCTGGGAGACATATGGGTGCCTCTTGCAAAGGTCACCTTGCATCCTACAACCTTCTTCTTCCAGGCAGGAAATAGGATGCTCTCTAGGCCAGGAATTTTACAGGTTAAAACTCAAGTTAATAAAACTATTGTCTTTTAAAACAACAACTGGAAATCTCTTGAAAATAATACCATGAAGTGTTTTGCCTAGGATTTAAGGGGGAAAAAAAATATTTCTTTTCTTCCTTACAATTGTTTACCGATTTTCAAAGCTGGAAGTTTGGAATTTTGACAAGATGTCCTAGGCTCCATCACAGCCGCCCAGGCAGGAAACCTGAGTGCTGCTTGCTCTGAGGTGCCGCTGGCTTCCAAGGAAGTTGACATTGAGGATGTTTTGACAACATGCACTGAGGCGCCGGTGAAGGTTAAGTTTAGTTAAATAAATCGTTGTTGTTTTTAAAAACGACTTCCCCAGCTTAACCTTATTACCACTCCCTGTTTTTATTCTTTCTTGATGTATTCATATATTTTCTTCTCAGTTCTTTGTGTGTGTTCTGTAAGCCATCTCATATCCTTTTAGTAAGACATCTGAGTTTGAACAAATAAAAGAATTCCATCACTGAAGCCAATGGGATATTGGCTGAATTCAATCAGTTAAAGCCTTCTTGGTGGTGGTGATGGTGGTTTGCAATTAAATAAGCCCCACACCCTCTCACATACACTTGTATTCACACACACTCATACAATCTCATATTTGCATGTCCACATAGTCAAAGATATATTTAGCTCCACAAGATAGTCGTGGCAGATTAGGAGAAAAAAGTAAAACTTCTTTTCTAAAAATTAAATCTGATTTCATTTTGCCTACCAGCCTCCTCTCTGCTTGCCCCTCAGATAGCGTCTGCATGAGGCAGAGCCAGCCCCATCCGTTGTGACAGTTGTGACTTCTTATCTCTTGAGATCTTCACCCTATCACCGTCTTCTCCAGCCACCTTTGCTCTGTCCCAACCCTTCTCACTCTCCTCCAAACCCCAGGCCTCTCTTGTTCTTCTGAAGATCTGTTACATTCCAGTTTTGACCTATAGGTATTAGAGGTTAGAATTATTTATCCCTTAAGTAATTCAATATTTCTGCCTCCTAATTGTGTCATATGTAAAAGGATGTATGCGTCCTGTCTCATGAGTCACAGATCAAGGTACTATGTGAGGCACCCAAAAGGCACTTCATGGTTTCAGTTAGTCGAGAACTAACATAAAAGTTGGTTTTATAACACACTTCTGGAGTAATATCTCTCAACTTTTAAATTTCTTCCATGATAGGATGAATCCGGTTTTTTTCAGGGGAAAAAAAAGATACATGAAAACAATTGCCCTGTGTGTTTGCCTGAACAGAATGTTACAATTTTCATCTTACTGCTTCAGCATGCATACATATTTTCGTCCTTTTCTGTTTATATGGGCTTGGCTAAACTTGATAGAAGAGAAATTTTACATTAAAGTGACATATTTAAGAAAATATTTTTGTGATTTAAGTTATTTTAAGAACTGCTGCCTCAGTTATCAGTTGCTATACAACCACCCCAAATTTTAGTGACTTAAACCAATAAGCATCTATTGATGACATTTCTTTTTTTGTTGTTTTTTTTTTTAAGATATTTTATGTGGACCATTTTTAATGTCTTTATTGAATTTGTTGCAGTATTGTTTCTGTGTTTATGTTTTGGTGTTATGGCCGCAAGGCTTATGCGCTCTTACCTCCCCGACCAGGAAATGAACCCACGCTCCCTGCATTGCAAGGCAAAGTCTTAACCACTGGACCACCAGGGAAGTCCCTATTGATGACATTTCTGTATTTTGGATTGGTTCCCGCAAGGGTCACTCATGAACTTGGAGTCTCTGCTGGGATCACGTGGTCCCAGATTGTCTCACTAGCCTGGCTGGACAGCTGACAGGGCTGTCTGCAGGTGGTTCAGGCCCCTTTCACTTGGCTGATGTGGAAGGATATCCTGTTTTTTTGTGGCAGTCTAGCCAGTTCAGGAGGGGAAGAGCAGAAGCAACAGACTTGGAAGTTACACTTGTCGGGACCTTCATATCCTCTTGGTCAAGGCAAGCCACAGGGCCAGTCTAGATTCAAGGAAAGAGAGGATATATACTGCCACAATATAGAGCAGGAAGTAATTTGTGACCATGTTTAATCTAGCATCTTCTTAATTTTTATTCAATTCATTTAATTAGCAGTAGATATGCAAATAAGTCTTCCGTGGTGGACTTCCCTGCTGGCTCAGATGGTAAAGCGTCTGCCTCCAATGCGGGAGACCCAGGTTCGATCCCTGGGTTGGGAAGATCCTCTGGAGAAGGAAATGGCAACCCACTCCAGTACTCTTGCCTGGAAAAACCCATGGATGGAGGATCATGGTAGGCTACAGTCAATGGGGTTGCAAAGAGTCAGACACGACTGAGCAACTTTACTTTCTTTCACATGCAAATAAGAGAAATAAGATTTTCATGTTGGAAGACTTAATATTAGGCAAACCACAGGCCAGCCTGGATTCAAGGAAGGAGAGGAAGTATAATCCCATGATGGGAAGAGCAGGAAATAATTTGTGACCATGTTTAATCTAGCATTATCTTAATTTTTATCCAGTTCATTTAATTAGTAGTAAATATGCAAATAAGAGAAATAAGATTTTCGTGCTGCAAGACTGAATATCAATGAAACAAGCATCTGGTGTCATTTTTAAATCTCTAATAAGGTTCATTCAGAAACTGTGGCCCTGTAATAGTTGAAAGAAAATGAAAAAGCTTTATTGCTGTTTTCCATTTTACTGATACTTACCACCATCTAGCTCTGTCTAAACCTCAAATGAATATAGAAGTTTTAAAAAGCTACAGATTTTTATAATCTATTGAAAGAGGGAGCGGTTTGGGGATATGTTGAACATCTAGTCATATTTAATGAAGCCATGCCTTGGAGCCTAAAAGTAAGACCAGTCAGAAAAATAAATGACTTCTATTTAAACAGAAACTAGCAATTGTTTAGATAATGAGGCTGCCTTCATTTTCTACTTATTTTATTTATAATTTGAACTCAAAACTGAAATTAGTTTTCAAAGAAAAGGTACACACACACATATATATATTTACATTTAGCAACAAGTTTCTTTCTAGGCTTGAAGTGTTTAGGGAACAACCCCCTAAATCACGTGCTACTATAAAATTAGCTAAAGAGGAACTTACTTAGTCCAGTGGCTAAGACTCTGAGCTCCCAGTGCAGGGGGTCCAGGTTTGATCCCTGGTCAGAAAAATAGATCCTGTATGCTGCAACTAAAGATCCTTCATGCAAAGATTGAAGATCCCTTGTGCCACAACTAAGACCCAGCACAGCTAAATAAATTTAAGATATAATTTTTAAAAAATAAAAATTAAATTAGCTAATGATGAAAATAGCAACAACAGCTGCCATTGCACTAAGGTTCCTTGAGTGTCTATTGTACTTTTAATCAGTTATCCTCTTTAATGCTAATTTATAGAAGATGGATCTTGAAAATCTAGGAAATGTGCTCAGAGTTACTCAGAAAGGAGCTTGGAAACTGGGATTCCTGACTCCTACTCACTTCTGTAAATGAGGGCAGGCATTACACCTTCTAACAAGCTTCCTCAGTCAGCATCACTGAATTGAACTTTGGTGCAGAGCTCATCCATCATGCCTGTAATAAAATATACAGCCTATAAAAAAGTGATTAAAAAAAAAACTATAGGGAAAATAGGAAAGGGAAAGGTGTGTGGAGCAGGGGTGGTGATGCAGGAGTCATTGAATCCATTTTAGATAGATGTCAAGGAAAGCCTTACTTAGTAGATGAGTCAAAGCCTGGAGGACTTGAGGGAGGGGCCCAGTGGCTAGGGAGAAGGATGTTCTTGGCAGAGGCAAAGAAAATTGCAAATGTCCTGAGGCAGGAGTATGAATGGCTTTTGAGGAAAGAACCAGGAGGCCAGCATGGCTGGAAGGCAGCCAGCAAAGGGAGATTAACTGAGGTTGGGAAGAAGGGCATGTTGGGAGGGGAGGGTTTGTTTTAGGTATTTTAATTTTCATGGATGCTTATTAAACAACCATGGGGAAATGTTGAAGAGATACATAGATAAAGAATCCAGAGTGCCAAGAGGACAGTAGGGCTGGTACCTCCCTGTGGAAATCAACAGTTCATAGAGCATTTGAATCTGTGGCAACTCAGAGAAGGAAGAGAATGGCAAGCTTGTGGTAAGTTGTCCATGAAGAGATGCTCTCTGGGAAGGATCCTGAAGAAGTCACATGAGATCAAGGAGCAGAAACTGGGGAAGAGGACTAGCAGGGGAAGGGACCGGCTTTGTATGAGGACGTTGGACAAGGGAAGGTTTGGAGTGTGGGAGCAATGTCGGATGTGGCGGCGTGCAGGACACAATACCTGGAGGGAAGCAAGGATGTGAGAAAGGGGCTGGTTAGAGGTTAGAGAAACAGACTGGGGAGCCAAACCGCTAACGTCTTTATAGGGCCTGCTAAGAAATTTAGTATTTGTTCTGCAACAAGGTGGGAGCCATTGAAGGCTTTTAAACAGAAATGTGACATGATCAGATGCATTGTTTAGGAAAATAACTGTCAGACTGGTGAAGGTTAAATTGGAGACGAGAAAACTTTAATTCATGTGTATAATAACTGTCAACAATGTTGAAACTGCTGGTCACACAATGTATAGGTTAAGTGCTATGGAAAGATTATATGTACCTCTTTCATGCTGAAAAATATTTCTGAAAGGACAAACAATGTGTTTGATGCTACTTTTCTTTTCTATATCAGTTCAATTTATATTTTTCACCTTACAGTCTAATTTAAAATGAAATTTAGAAAGCCGGTTCCAAGCACAAATTAAAGGGGCTTCTGTCTATAACAATTACAGCATCATTCTTTATCATTTCATTTTAATTTGTTTTGCCTTCCAATTAAAATATGTAAGTATATTTATTTCACAGTTTATTTCACACCCATCAGGAAAACATCAACCTAGGTGCTTTATAGTTTTTAATTTAATTTTTATTTTATATTGGAATATAGTTGATTTACAATATTATGTTAGTTTCAGGTATACAGCAAAGTGATGTTACACTTTATTATAATTTTTGTTAGAGGATAATACGCTGTGACTGACTTCTTTTTCTAAAAGGCCTTTCTTATCTTGACAACTGTCCTTCTAAACTTATATTGAGTACATTGTAAATATTCACATCTCTGTCCACAGGGCTGGACTCTCAGGTGTCACAATTAGCTCATTATTTTTACTTGGTTTCTAAAGAAACCTATCCAACTGACTTGTGATTAAATCCCATTTCAATTGGATATGTGAAAAAAAGAAAGATGGCAATTGAGAAATGTCCTTGTTCTTTCTATTCCAGGATACCATTAGCCATGTAATGCTGGTCAAATTGCAGTATTTCATTCTGGAAAAACAGTGGAGCGTTTAGCCCAAATAAAAGTTGTAGGAGCCAGAAATACGTTACCCATAAAGCTTGCTTAAAGGGATTCCTCATTATCAGACAGGAGCCTATTCTCCCTCTTGATGGAGATTGAGAGCAAAGCCACCATTTCTTGCATGTCTATTCTGTGCCTGGCAACTTTCACATGAATTTTCATTTAAGTTTTAAAACACTGTGATTAGATATAATTCAATCAAGAGGGTTTTTTTTTTTTTTTTTTTTTTTTTGGCTGTTTGCCCTTCAGGACTTAAAATGAAAGTGAAGCCACTCAGTCGTGTCCAACTCTGCGACCCCATGGACTGTAGCCTACCAGGTTCTTCCATCCATGGGATTTTTCAGGCAAGAATACTGGAGTGGGTTGCCAGGACTTAAAAGTCTTACTAAAAGATTAGCTTTTATTGCTCTAAATATATCAATCCATTAACAAAATGTTTGGCTAATTTGGGTGAATAATTGATGAAATTAAAAGAAAAATCAAAATTTATTCTTCTGTCATGTAAAAAAAAGATAAATTATTTGAATTTTCCTGCATTCAAACAGACCGATTTCTACTATCATTTTCTCATCAAGAAACTATAAATATCATTCATAGTATGAGTATTTTTGAGCACCTACTCCCTACTAGGCATTGTTCTGGAAACTGAATAATGTAGAACAGTAAACAAAATAAACAACAATCCGTGCCTTTTGGGAGCAGGCATCCAGTTAAAGTTTGTGTTATTTTCAATGAGAGATGTACATCAGAATGACCCACAGAGCAGTTTAAAGATGCAGAGTACCTACCATCAGAATCCAAGGATGTTCGCATGCTTTATAAATTCACAGAGGATTCTGATTAGGTCCCTCAGACTAAGAGACTCGTAGACAGAAGTGGCAATGCTCACATTTTTCCTCCATTGAAACTGTTCTGGCTCTTCTTTTCTTATCAAAGAAGATAAGACCACCCTTTGGTCAAACATGGAGAGAATATAAGAAAATACAAGGCACAGAGTTCTTGTTTTGAGAAAGTGTGATTTGCTCAAGGTTTTAAATGCATTGATTAAATGTTATAAATCAGTTTTACAAGTAGGATAATGTTTTTAATCCGTGAGGAATATTGATGTGAACATTATCAAAAAAAGAATGAGGAAATTATCTTACTTTAATTTGAACAGACACCTATAGATCTCACTCTTTCATAAAATTGTTCTGGATTATCAGCTCTTGGGTTATCTTAAAAGACTATAATCCAGGAGAAAGTGTACATACACTCACCTATTATCTGCAGTAATCTAAAATATTTGTATTGAGTATTGACTACTTTTTATTGTTAATTCTTACTTTGAAAGTCACATTCCTCATTTCTGTCTTATTTTGGTTTTCCAAATATCAATGCTCTCTTGTTATGAGAACTGAGTTTTATTGGCATTTCTTTCTAATTTTCAGCCTGATCAGTCTCCCATCCTATAGGGTGCTTTTGCTCAGCCATAATTCTCTTAAAGGATAAATCATAATACCCACCAGTCCTTGATTCTTTTTAATTCCATAAAATTTTAAAATACATGTTTTTCAGTTAATAGAATGTCTGGACAGCTAAGTAGTAAATTCTGTGCAGAAGTTGATTTTGAGGTCAGAAAAATTTCAACGATGAAGTTATTAACTAGAATCAATTTGCATATATCTCACTTCATTGTTAGCTCAGTGTCAGGAAGGAAAGAAGGGACAGCCAGGGAATATGTGATTAGTTCAAAATGGATGAATTGAATTCATCTGATAAATACAATTAGCCGTAAATCACCAACTTCATTAAACAAGGAACAATTTGCAGAAAACAAAGGTGCATGCGAATTTTGGTGTGCCTGTCTTTTACGTGAGCCCTTCTCTAGATGTATGCAGGATTGAGAAGGACTTGACCTTCCTGTTTAGGGGATGGCTTTCTTGAGGGAAAATTGTGTGTGTGGAACACCAAGGCTGCACTGGTGGCTCTGTGAAGGAAGTTTAAAACAGATGCTGAAATGAGCATCAGTACTGAAATGCACAGTATGATGGCTCCTCGCTAAGGAGTAGAAAAGGAGTACCTGGGCCATGAGCAGGTTGTTACCAAGGCCACGGACTGGGCTTATCACTAGGCCATAGGGCCATAGGCACATTTATGTTTCACCCCTTGATGTTTGCTTTCTCTGTTAGTAAAATTTGGATTAGACACTATGTGCTAGAGAAAGGAATCGTTAACAGTGGTGAAACTTTACCTTTTGACCCTTTACAACTTTGCTGTAGTGAAATGGGATCTTTTCTTTTTCCTTTCGGGGGACTGGTTTTGATCAGACCACTGTATGTGGCTTCATGGGACAGATAAACCCTGAAGTGGGAAAGCAGATGTGTTCTCATTATCCCTCCACACTCTGAGAGCTGGACATGAAGTTTCAAGGATGGCTTTGTGTATTGTGTGAGCTGAGTTTCAGGGTGCTGGAAACCCATTTTAACAATAGCAACTTAATCACTAACCAGAATGGTTGTGCTGCTGTGCTTAGTCACAAAGTCGTGTCCAACTCTTTGCGACCCCATGGACTGTAGCCCTCCAGGCTCCTCTGTGCATGAGATTCTCCAGGCAAGAGTACTGGAGTGGGGTCCCATTTCCTCCTCCAGGGGAATGACCCGGGGATCGAACTCACATCTCCTGCATTGGCAGCCAGGTTCTTCACCACTGCACTACCTGGGAAGCCCAGCCAGAATGGTTGCATTTGGTTAAATAAGAATTTCTTTTGTAATTTGTAAGCAAATTAAAATTTAGGACATCCTGACCTCGGATTACAAAATAGTCCATTTAGGAAGAACTCGCTTACCCAAATGGTAAGTGGATACTTTGAGTTATAAGAATCTGCATGAATGGTACAAAATAATGTAACATGTCACATAGAGTTAAGGGTTAGAATACTCCATGACTGCTGTTGAAGAAATGGTTATTCATAGATCGAATTCTTTTCAATACAGATAATAACTACCCCATTACATCAAGTTTTATCTTAAACATCACCCATTCTGCAATACCTTCCCTTACTACTCTTTTGTGGAGCTTTCCTTTCCCTAACTGTTCTGACCTGTACTTACCTCCATCTTTTACCTGCAACTCAGCGTTAGAATCTGCAGCTTACTTGGTTAGTTGGCTGACCCAGGATTTAGTAAGTATGTGCAGGATATAAATGGAAAATAATAGATTGTCAGATATAGGTTTGAAAGAAAGTACATGAAAGGCTATAATAGAGAATTTGTAAAAAATCATACCTATGGTAAATGAGTTTTCTAGGAAGTCTCCAATGATATGTATTTATTGTAATCAAATGCACTTTTCCAATTTATACAGAAATTTCTTTCTTTGATAACTTGTGTTACTGCCATCATTCAGTTAACTCTTCAGATGCCATTTTCCATGTGAGGACTTCTCATTCAAAGATTTTGTATTGCCGTCATCGAAAAATGTTCTTCTTGCCAAGTATCTCCCAATGTTACATCTTATCCTTAACAAAGTATAGAGGAACACTTTGGGATTTCTTGCTTGCATCAAAAATAATTGTGTAAAATAATTATCCCTTGAAGGAATATTCAATGAATAATTATTGCCACCTCCTGTTTGCATCTTTTGTGTTGCTCTAAGGGAAAGCAAAGGTAATGTGTCTATGCTAAAAGTGCTAACCTCCCAGTCAGTTTCTGCAATGTAAATCTGCAATTTGCCTCAGTCATCTTGAACTAACTTGTGCTGTTAAGAACAAGTAGACATTGGACATCTAAATAAAATTCATATTGTTGGGATTCTTATAAACTTTCTTATTAAAATGCTTTTACTCATAACAACATTTCTTTTGGAAATGGACTTATGAGCCGCAGTTCATGTATATAACTAGCTAGTGTAATTCCAGAGAAGCAAAGAATTGTCAGGTTAGAAGAAAGAACACAGACAGTCAGATGCATTGGGACTGTGATCTCAGATCCACCAAGTTATTCAAGGAACCTCAGTATTCTCAACTACAAAATGGAGAAAATAGAATCTACCTGAGAATTTGTATTAAATGAATAATATCCATGTAACGTGTTTAACACTGGGTGAACCACAAACTAAGCATTGTAAAAAGAGCTGCCAAAATAATATTAATGCATTGTTTTAAAGGATGCAAGAAGACACAAAAGATAATTTGCTAAAGAATCCATCAGATTCCATATATATGCATTAGTATATGATGTTTTTGTCTCTTTCTGACTTATTTCACTCTATATGACAGGCTCTAGGTTCATCCACATCACTTCAACTGACTCAATTTCATTCCTTTTTATGACTGAGTAATATTCTATTATATATACACACCACATCTTCTTTATTCATTCATCTGTCAGTGGACATCTAGGTTGCTTCCCTGTTCTGGCTGTTGTAAATAGTAATGCAGTGAACATTCAGGGACTTGAGTCTTTTTGAGTTATGGTTTTCTCAGGCTATATGCCCAGCATGTGTAGGGAATCTAGAAAAATGGTACTGATGAACCTATTTGCATGGCAAGAATAGAGATGCAGACATAGAGAATGGGCTTGTGGACACTGGGGTCGGGGAGGAGAAGAGGGGACAAATTTAGAGAGTAGCATTGACATATATACACTATCATGTGTAAATTAGATAGCGGGAAGATGCTCTAGAGCCCAGAGAGCTCAGTCCAGTGCTGTGTGATGACCTAGACAGGTGGAATGGTGGGGAAGGCTCAAGAGGGAAGGGATATATTTATACATATGACTGATTCATAATGTTGCACAACAGAAATTAACATAACACTGTAAAGTAATTATATTCCAATTAAAAAAATTTTCAAAAAAAGAGTCCATCAGGACTATGTATTAGTTAGAGAATGCTACACTGTCCTAATACAGGATCCCTGTAGTCCAGGGGCTCAAGGAATGCAGTTTATGTATTGTTCACTTAATCCTCCTTAACAAGTGTTCAAAGTCAGTGGGTGCTATTTTATATGATCATTTTCAAAGTCTCGGTGGTTAGCCTCATTTCAAAAGCACTTGGAAAGGCCACAAGAACATGGAAAAGCAAATGTGGAAGATTTGGGATCAGACATGGAAATTTCACCTCTCAGGTCCACTCAGATTGCACTGGGGGAATAAATATTCACAAAAGTATTCACGGCTGTAAAGGAGGACGGGAAAGACATGTAGCTGGGTGGCCATTTGCTTCTATGGAGGAAGAAGAGGAGGAAGTTTTCTTGAGCTCTTAGTCTCCTGTGGGAGATTGACATTTTTGGAAGATTGGCAGGGCACACACCAGTCTTAAGGAAATGGCCTACCTTTAGCGTTTATAAGCCAGCCTGTCTACTGTTTATAGTTTTGTGGTTTCCCTTTTATTAAATGAGGGAGTGGAAATAAACGTGTTTACAGGATCGTTTCCAGTTCTTGATATTACAGATTTAGAGAATACTGACTTTTAGCAAAATATCACCTTAGTTAAATATTTTTCCTAATTGAAAAATTACCACCAAAAATATATGATAAGTACTATGTGGATTTATTTTTCCATTCTCACATGTGAATAACATTAAGTATGAAGTTATGGCAAACAACTGCCAACTTAGCCATTCAAACATTTTAAAAACAAATAGGATAGTATAGTCATGTTGGTTTTTCTAAGTTGCTGTTATGAACTGGAAAATCCTGAAATTCCTATGATTATCTATTTGATGTGGTAATTATATTTTAAAGTATACTTTCACTAGGCTTCACCTGTTGTGGGACTCACATCCGAAATTAGAGGAGGAGAAAAGGATGAGGGTCAGGTTTAAGGTTAGACTCGTCATATTTTGGTAAAGAGAATGTGAAGTTTATGATACGCATCATTTTTATTGATATTTATGTGCAATCTTAATAGGTAATGTTTTTTAAATTCATTCTTCTTTTAAGCAGCAGAGTATTTGTTTGGAAGGAATACTCTGATAAGCTGCTTAAGCTAGAGGGCAAGACTGCAAACACATAAACTACTGTGTGTAAGATTAGAATCATTTTTATTCTTTCTGAAATCTAGAGTGAGCATATGAACTTCTCCCAGAGATATTAGCACTTGGAATGACTTTAGATCAAAAACATAGACATTTCTTTATAGTTTCTTTTTTCTAAACTAAGCTTGATGAGCTATATATTTTTCTAATAGTCAGACACAAATGCATGACTAAACAACAACAGCAACATTTATTTATTCGGCTACACCAGGCCTTAGTCGGGGCACACAAGATCTTCAGTCGTCATTGCCACATGCAGAATCTTTTAGTTGTGGCTTGTGGGATCTAGTGCTCTGACCAGAGATCGAGCCTGGGCCCCCTGTGTTGGCAGAGTGTAGTCTTAGCCACTGGAGGTCCCTCTTTATAGTGTCTTGAAGGTGAGAGTTATATCTGTCTTACTTGCCAGGGGGACAGCTCCAGGATCTGGAAGGGTGCCTATATCTATATCTATCACATAGATGATGGTAGATATAGACATAGATATGGATACAGATATAGGTGCATATACAGATGATAGAGACAGTAAGTCTTCATATTTTGTTGAATGAATGGATGATTGTGGAAGTTTGAGCTTCAAGGAGACCCCAGCTGACTCCGGGTTTGTATAAGCAACCTGCAGATTGGGAAGATGTCATTTACCAAGTGACTGCACTTGCTACAAACACAACAGTGGCTATTTCCCCAGAGATTATTTTACTTTTTTTTCATTTATTTTTATTAATTGGAGGCTAATTACTTTACAATATTGTAGTTGTTTTTGCCATACATTGACATGAATCAGCCATGGATTTACATGTGTTCCCCATCCCGATCCCCTCTCCCACCTCCCTCCCCATCCCATCCCTCTGGGTCTTCCCAGTGCACCAGCCCTGAGCACTTGTCTCATGCATCCAACCTGGGCTGGTGATCTGTTTCACCCTTGATAGTATACTTGTTTCAATGCTATTCTCTCAGAACATCCCACTCTTGCCTTCTCCCACAGAGTCCAAATGTCTGTTCTGTACATCTGTGTCTCTTTTTCTGTTTTGCATATAGGGTTATCATTACCATCTTTTTAAATCCCATATGTATGTATTAGTATGCTGTAATGTTCTTTATCTTTCTGGCTTACTTCACTCTGTATAATGGGCTCCAGTTTCATCCATCTCATTAGGACTGATTCAAATGAATTCTTTTTAATGGCTGAGTAATAGTCCATAGTGTATATGTACCACAGCTTCCTTATCCATTCATCTGCTGATGGGCATCTAGGTTGCTTCCATGTCCTGGCTATTATAAACAGGGCTGTGATGAACATTGGGGTGCACGTGTCTCTTTCAAATCTGGTTTCCTCGGGGTGTATGCCCAGGAGTGGGATTGCTGGGTCATATGGCAGGTCTATTTCCAGTTTTTTAAGGAATCTCCACACTGTTCTCCATAGTGGCTGTACTAGTTTGCATTCCCGCCAACAGTGTAAGAGGGTTCCCTTTTCTCCACGCCTTCTCCAGCACTTATTGCTTGTAGACTTTTGGATAGCAGCCATCCTGACTGGCGTGTAATGGTACCTCATTGTGGTTTTGATTTGCATTTCTCTGATAATGAGTGATGTTGAGCATCTTTTCATGTGTTTGTTAGCCATCTGTATGTCTTCTTTGGAGAACTGTCTGTTTAGTTCTTTGGCCCATTTTTTGATTGGGTCATTTATTTTTCTGGAATTGAGCTTCAGGAGTTGCTTGTATATTTTTGAGATTAATCCTTTGTCTGTTTCTTCATTTGCTATTATTTTCTCCCATTCTGAAGGCTGTCTTTTCACCTTGCTTATAGTTTCCTTTGTTGTGCAAAAGCTTTTAAGTTTCATTAGGTCCCATTTGTTTAGTTTTGCTTTTATTTCCAATATTCTGGGAGGTGGGTCATAGAGGATCCTGCTGTGATTTATATAGGAGAGTGTTTTGCCTATGTTCTCCTCTAGGAGTTTTATAGTTTCTGGTCTTACATTTAGATCTTTAATCCATTTTGAGTTTATTTTTGTGTATGGCATTAGATAGTGTTCTAGTTTCATTCTTTTACAAGTGGTTGACCCAGTTTTCCCAGCACGACTTGTTAAAGAGGTTGTCTTTTTTCCATTGTAAATCCTTGCCTCCTTTGTTGAAGATAAGGTGTCCATAGGTATGTGGATTTACCCCCAGAGATTATTTTAAAGATGTTTTTTGACAGAGTAAAATAAAGTTAACTCAATGGAAGTAGACAGTTTCCTCTGTTGACATTTTGAACATCATAAATCATGTGTGACTGAGCTCATTCCTGCTTGATTGTAGGTGTGAAGTGGTTGGAAGAGACTTTGCTGTGTTCATTCATTTACTAATTTACTATTGGTTTTTAGTATTTGTTTATTTTATGTATTTTTTTTTTTTTTTTTTAGTATTTATGCCAGACCTTGTGTTTATTAGCATTGTGATTATAACTACAAACAAGGAGGGATATGATAACCTGTTCTAAATGGGTTTATAGTTCAGAGGCAAATATAGCCAAGTCACCAGGCTACTAGGTATATGCTGACCGGGTGTTCCAGGCAAGGTTGGTAAGGTTGGGGTGATCCAAGCAAACGTCTTTCATTTGCAGTTGTTTGTACAGAGGAAATATGTCTGATAATCACAATTACAAGATTTAAATATTTGTGTTCCATGTGAACAAATAATTTAGAACCTAAATATCTTCTGCATATTGATTTAGCAGCTGTTTAATGGGAAAATCAGTGCTGGCCTAACTTTAATCTGTTTGTTGAGATGGTGGTGGTGGTGGTTTCTACATACATTTCAGCACAGCACAAAGACTAACGCAGTTCTCAGCTGAGGCCAGTATGACCTCTCCAGAAGCCCTTTGGAAATATGTTGAGGCATTTCCAGTTCTCACAATGAATGGGAAGACTGGGCAGAGGCCAAGATGCCTAGACTCCCTGCGACTCATTACTGCAGAGGCTTGTTGTACCTGAAATGCCACTGGTTCCCCACTTGGAAACACTGGGAGAGATCAAGTCATTCTTTCTCCCTTTCTGTGGTCTGAAGATCCTGCTCTAGATATCTGTCCTAGGCTAAGCATATAAAAAGGCAGTCTATTCCCACACTGGGCACAGGACAGAAGAATCACATCAGAATCTGTGATGACCAATGCTTTGTTTATAAGGGGAGCTATGGTCCTGGGGTTAACCCTAACCAAAGGACTGTAAGTGAGAAAAAGCATCAAAGCCCATCGAAGCAATGAGTTATGGGCTAGTCCTCCAGAGGCTTAAAGAGGCAGAAGGAAAAAGGAAGATTTTCTTTAATAATTTTCCTGATTGTGGAAAAAAATGTCCAATCTAATTCTCAGGTTAAGATCATTAATGAATTTTAAATGTGCAGACTCAAGGCTATCCTACCCTGTCTTAAAAGGATTATGGATCAGATTAAGGGACTTTTCTGTTCCATCAAAGCTTATAAGAACTTTCCTACATTATTGAGGTAGAATTCTTTTTAATCTTGATGAGATTTATCCTTTCTTTGTTCTCTTAAAACTAAATCCAAAACATGTCCTTATCAGTGCTTCTACTACCCAAGTTAAACATTCCAGAAGACTCTATCTTTTTTTTTTTTTTTAAAAGAAATATGTTCAGAATCACTGGGGATGTTGTGATCCACATTCTGAAAGGTTTCATTTACCTTAAGTATGTCAGGCAGCCCCCAGGCTTAATTTTGCAAGCCATTGTGTTTTATTTCAGTAACACAATAAAAACCTCACTTATGAGGAAGTGCCTTATCTGTGAGCCTCAAATATCTAAGACATGGTAAACTCAGGGAACAAAGTTCCTGATTTTTATGCCCCAAATGGAAAACTTTTGGCCTCTCCTGGGAGTCAATTTATTTTCAGTCTACGTGTAGTTCCGATAAACTTAGTTACTTGGTTCTCTACCTTACAACAGGTTAGAAAATGAACAGCCAGAGTAGTTTTTAGTTCAAGTTGGGGACTGGAGCCAGAGACTGCCTATAGCCTAGGAAGGGAAAGGTAGAGAAAAAAAAAATGGTTTCAAACATTTGGAAACAATAAAGGATGTTCAAAACTGCATGAGTCTGGACCATGCTGTTATGTTCAGAGGAACCATCCCATCCAGGTGGTTCCTGAAGTGTGGTTAGTATCTAGCTAGGGAGAGTCATTGGTGATCATAGTAACCATGTTGTAAGAAGTGAGAGAAGTTTGTGGCATATTTTTTAAAAGTTCCCCTCAAATTTGTAATTTTTTAAATTGTGTTAATTATAAGACTAAGCTATAGTGATCTAGAGGCTTCCCTGGTGGCTCAGATGGTAAAGAATCTGCCTGCAATGCAGGGGACCTGGATTCAATCCCTGGGTCAGGGAGATCCCCTGGAGAAGGGAATGCCATCCGCTCCAGTATTCTTGCCTGGAAGAAGTCCATGGATAGAGGAACCTAGTGAACTACAGTCCATGGGGTCGCAGAGAGTTGGACACAACTGAGCAATTAACACTTGCACACTTTCCTAGTGATCTGGGGGGAAAATACTTATTTAGAATGTCTTATTTCTTAATAAAATTGGATGGATGGGACAGTTACATGTAAAATTCAGTTGAGAAACCTACCATTGAAAATTGAAAGAATTCAAAGCCAAACACAGCCAATTCTGTATTTTCTTATGTCCCTCAAAGAATAGATGTGTTTCTGACCTACAGACTTCCTAATACTGTGTGTAGTTCACTTGATATGCACACTTGGATTTGTCACAGCTCACTCTCATGTGAATGGGTATGGTCAGGCTGGTTCATGCAAAGGATGGTCATTTCCTAACATTTATTAAAATGGAGGGAGAGTGCTTCTCCTATTGGGTTTGCACAAGTATGATTAAAAAGGATTGAGGAATTGGACTGAAATTAGATGCTACCAAAATAGAAGATAGCTGTTACATAATAACTAAAGCTTGCTTATTACATTATTTTTATGTTTTTGTTTATAACACTTAGATTAATATAATTGCATTTGCATTTGTGGAGTATGATTTCTGTGGAATCAGTTTATTTCTGAGAAAGACTAATCATTGTTGATAGAGTAAAATGCATAGACGTAAAATGTTTGTATATACTAGATCACTGTTGGTCTACTACCCAATGTATAATAAGGAAGATAATGTCATAGTTGGGCTTCCCAGTGGCACTAGTGTTAAAGAATCTGCCTGTCAAAGCAGGAGTCATAAGAGATGCAAGTTCAATCTCTGGGTCAAGAAGATCCCCTGGAGGAGGAAATGACACCCGACTCCAGTATTCTTGTCTGGAAAATTTCATAAGCAGAGGAGCCTGGCGGACTCCAGTCCGTGGGGCTGCAAAGAGTCTGACGCGACTTAGTGACTGAACTTGAGCACATGTCATAGTTACTGAAATGATGATAAAACAGTGGGAGTGCTTTGAGACAATGAACAGAATGCTCTAGGGGAAAAAAATGATGGGAGGAAGGCTGACCTGTTTTCCATGTAAAGTTTTTAATTATCAAACCATCCAGTACAGTTACCTTTTGATGTACAAAGTAGGCAGCATAGGCAAATGGTTGTTCTTACCAATGTTGCCACGCTTGTCTTATTCATGCCTGAGTTTTTGACATAATATTTCTGACCTCTTACTACACAGAGGTAAGTTTTTAGACTGTTTATGAGGAAATCCTGAGATGTAGGTTATCACATGCATTTTTAAGCATTAGGCAACTGACTTATAATCATTAAAAAGCTATATAATTATACATGATCTAGTTAATAGAATCTAAAATAGAACATACACAATGCTTCAGCCTCATATTTCTCATTTAAGAATAAAATAACCATTTCTTTTCCTCACATGATCATATGGTGAATATTGTTTGAAAAGGACTTCGAGAATTTCAAGACAAAGGTGCTAAAAGGTTTTTCAGTACAGAAATGAATATTGTTGCAGTTCTTAATTTAGCTTCCTCATTCATGAAGTAGTTTAAATTCTTCTTTATCCCAGTCTTCATCTAGTTGTTAATTCAAGAAGTGAGATACTAAAAGATCAACTTCATATGTCTTTATCTTTTCCTGTCTAGTTAATAAACACATGTTATGTCTCCATTCAGTATATATTGTTGTTCAGTCACTAAGTTGTGTCCAACTCTTGGTGACCCCATGGACTGCAGCACGCCAGGCTTCCCCGTCCTTCACTAACTCCCAGAGTTTGCTCAAACTCATGTCCATTGAATCGGTGATGCCATCCAACCATCTCATCTTTTGTTGCCCTCTTTTTGGTTTCAGCATCAGTCCTCCCAATGAATACTCAGGGTTGATTTCCTTTAGGATTGATTGTTTTGATTTCCTTGCTGTCCAAGGGACTTTCAAGAGTTTTCTCTAGCACCACAATTCAAAAGCATCAATTCTTAGGCTCTGAGCGTTCTTGATGGTCCAGGTCCCATATCCGTACATGACATCTGAAAAAACCATAGCTTTAATTATATATAGCCTCTTTTAAAATAACTGTAGGGAAGACTTCTTTATTAAGAATGTCTGAGTGGTAGATATGGAGGTACTTTTTGCATACTTGCCCAGCAGCTTTATGAAGTAGAAGTTCAATATAAGCAATCCATTTTAATCCATTGCTGCTCTGACTTTAAAGCTCAATAAACATTTGGTAAATGAATGTTGAATGTTAATGCATTCTATTTTCCCATCTCATGAAACAGACAGAAGGAAGCAGGTACCTTAATAAAAGCAGCAGTGGCTGACACACATAACCCTGTTGATGGGAAGATGTTTAAATGCAACTCACTCTTCCTGAGTGACTCTAAGTCAGAAGCAGTCAGGTAAACTGCAAACATCTTACGTGTGGTTAAGAAATCCAAGTTAGTTTGTAGAATTCAATAATTCCAAGCACTGCCCCATGAAGTAGTTCTAGATCTTAACTGTTTGTTGCATAGATAACAATTATTGATATTGGTTTATATATCAATACCTGAGTACCTTACCCAACTCACCTGCCCTTAACAGGGATACCTGACACTGCCCAGGCTCCCTGGACATAATAGAATCATTGATTTCAGAGGAATCCTTTTCTTTCACTTGTCACTAATGTAAGGTTAGACTCTGGCTGTGTTCCCTAAAATATTTTAAAATTAATATAAAAATTTAGCAAATAGCATATTTTTTTATACAGTGAGTTAAACATCAGATTTAAGACCACAGTTGAAAACAAGGGGTAAGAAACAACTTGCAATGACCTAATATAATATGTTTCCAATCTTGAAAACAAGGGGTAAGAAACAACTTGCAATGACCTAATATAATATGTTTCCAAGGATTGTATGAAAAAGATATGGTTTTTCCAGTAGTTATGTATGGATGTGAGAGTTGGACCATAAAGAAAGCTGAAAACCGAAGAATTGATGCTTTTGAACTGTGGTGTTGGAGAAGACTCTTGAGAGTCCCTTGGACTGCAAGGAGATCCAACCAGTCCATCCTTAAGGAGATCAGTCCTCAATATTCATTGGAAGGACTGATGCTGAAGCTGAAACCCCAGTACTTTGGCCACCTGATGTGAAGAACTGACCCATTGGAAAAGACCCTGATGCTGGGAAACATTGAAGGCAGGAGGAGAAGGGGGCGACAGAGGATGAGATGGTTGGATGGCATTCCCGACTTGATGGACATAAGTTTGAATAAACTCTGGGAGTTGGTGATGGACAGGGAAGCCTGTTGTGCTGCAGTCCATGGGGTCACAAAGAGTCGGACACAACTGAGCAAATGAACTGAACTGAAGGATTGTAGCTCTTGAAACTTTAGTGTCTCAAGATCGTCCTTAGGAAAGAGGCTTTTATAGCCTGTATCTTAATAACTATGTCCTAGATAGGAGAAAAGATATTTTTTTGTTACTCTGAGTGCTCTCCCAGGCCTCTGGCTCTGTTCCTGCACATAGTCATTCTTGGTAAGTAAATGTTAAGTGGATCATTGAATGGTACACTACATGATGTCTTCCCCACCACCCCAGCATACAAGGTGGTATGTAATGATTATAATGACCCTAATAGGAGAAGCAGCAAGTTTACATGAAAATGGCTGACAACTGCTTATTGGGATATGACTATCTAAAAACATTTATGTAGGTGATTCCAGATTTACCCAACTTTTTAGGAGTTGTCTCTGTGCTTCCTCATTTTGAGGTAACAGAAATTGTTAAATGCCTGAACTTTTTTAAAAAATTGCCTTGTCTATTAATAGCATTTCTGAACATAACTGGCTCAAAGGAAAGGCTATTTTTTCCCACTTCTATGATTTCATTTTCCTTAGGAAAACTCTGACATTGTGTTTCTTGTGGTGAATTATTGTGGTTATTGATTGAGTTCAGACGTGGACAAGTTTGTTTTGTAAATATTCATATAATAGAGTTTGGGCTTGATGAATAGGATTCCTCATTCTCATGCATCTATTTAAGCTATGCCAGGAAACTCTAAGCCTCAGGCATCTTTTCTGAGAAGTCAGGGAATCAGCAGTACAGATTGTCTCACAGTCAGGTACTTGATGCTTAAATCTGTAGGTTTGTGGTCGAGCAATCAGATTTATTAAATGGCTCCATACTTAAATCATCAGAGCAGGAGTGGAAGACCAATCAGAACTTGGATATTTTCCTCCTAACTCGATGTTTAGTTTAAGAGGCTTATCCAAAATGTCTGTGGGCTTTAGCAGAGAGGAAACTCATATTTTAAAATATATGCATACACAGTTTGGGCTGAATTTTAACTCAATAAAAAAATACATTATTTTGCAGCAAGCTCTTTGATATCTGTTTAATTTTACCTGGGGTTTTGTTTCATATTAATTTATCAAAGAGGAAGTGAGGATGAGTAGGGATACCATTCACACTTTTAAAAAGGAGCTGCAAGCAAAAGAAATAGCAGGCTTTCTGGTATTCCGCATAAATCTTGGCCTTGTAACCACGAAACAAAAGGGACTAGGGGATTTAATCTACAGCATTTTCTAGCCTTTGTAGCATCCAAAATGAAATAAAGCTGACTGTGGCTTTTTGTTTGTTCGTTGATATCTAAATTTGTTTTTTCAGTCTGTGTATAAAATAGCAAAAAATAATCATATTGTTCCTCTAAATTTGTTTTAAAGTAAACTGTAAATTTAAGAGATTTTGAAACATAAAAATAGGTGTGTCTGCCATGTTTTGCCCATTTTTCACAGCCAGGAAGGAACAGAATAAATGAGTGTAGGCTCCTGCTCGTCCTTGTCTAACAAAGTTTTGAGTACTTAGTTGATTACAGTGTAATTTTAATCTCTGTGTGTATGTGTTAGTCACTCAGTTATGTCTGACTCTTTGCTGCCCCACGGACTGTAGCCTGAAAGGCTCCTCTGTCCATGGAACTCTCTAGGCAAGAATACTAGAGTGGGTTGCCATTTTCTTCTTCAGGGGATCATCTTCCCAACCAAGGGATCGAAACTGGGTCTGCGTCACTGCAGGCAGACTCTTAACCATCTGAGTCACCAGCGAAGCCCTCAGTAATAGTAAATAGTACATAAGTAGTAAATATGACATCGTTTTCTAAACACTAGAAAAGTGTAGGTGAAAAATTTTTAACCAGTTTCTAAAATATGTCTTTTCATGTCTATTTTTCATAGCCATATTTAAAATAATCCTGTGTATCTTCTGTAATATATAACACTGTTACATAATATGTAACTTTATATATTTACATCAGTCATCATCAGTTCAGTCGTTCATCTAGTGAAAGTGTGCACTCAGTTGTGTCCGACTCTTTGCGACCCCATGGACCGTTGCCCACCGGGCTCCTCTGTCCATACAGTTCCCTTCTCCAGTGGATCTTCCCGACCTAGGTATCGAACTGGGGTCTTCTGCATTGCAGGCAGATTCTTTACCGTCTGAGCCACCAGGGAAGTACACATATATATATATAATTTCTAAAAATTTCGCCTCACCAGTTGGTTCTCCAGTCTTTATACAGAACAAGGTCTCTAACGTACTGAACAATGTTGTGTTGTTCTTAGGCTCCAAAACTGAACAACGTGGGTTGTTGATGATGACTGATGTAAATATATAAAGTTACATATTATAAAACAGTGTTACATATTACAGAAGATACACAGGATTATCTTAAATATGACTGTGAAAAATAAATAGACATGAAAGGACACATTTTAGTATTATCCCATTTAAAAATTTTCACTGAAGTCCCCACTTTACTGGAAAACAGCAGTATTTTTAGGGTAGCTTGAAAGTCACAGATCTCTTAGCTCTGTTGGTGACCTGTCTTTCCCTCTTTGTGTCCACACCTGTGCCTCTGTTTACAACCCTGGTGCAACCTGTCTGTTTCCTGTTTCCTGAATTCACACTACTGCTTCCTACCCACGCACCTTTTCTTACACTAGCTCCTTCTCCCTCTGTACATTCTCTCTTCTCTTTATCCCACTTTGTATGTGTGAGACAGTTTCTCTGACTCTGAGCTCTAGGTTGGCAGGTGGTGTTCTTTGAGTTCAAGGGGCCCCTCTGCTTACTTACGTTTGCATTGTCTCCAACCAGAAGTCAGCTGTCGTTCTTACATTTACTCCTCTATATAATTTCAGCTTTTTTCTCTGAGTGCTTCTAAGATTTTCTCTTTTATCACTAGTTTTAAGCAGTTTGATTTTAATGTTCCGGAGTGTGGTTTTTCTCCATATTTCTTTTGCTTGGCATTTTTGATGGATATAGCTTTCACAGATTGGGACATATTTCAGTCAGTATTTTTTCAGAGTGTTTATCCATTTCCGTCTTTTCTCCCCTTTCATGACATTCCAGTTACCCATTTATATGGTTATCTGATGATGTCTCACTACTCAATATACTCCATTCTTTGTTTTTGTCCCAGACACTGTATATTTGATTTGATTTGATTCTTTTCATATCTTACATGATTCTCTTATCATGTTCATACTTTCCTTTAACTTCTTGAAACAGAGAGAGAGAATACATTTGTGTGTGCGTGTATATCTATGCTCTTTTAATATCTTTGTCTTGGCTAAGTTTATTTCTGTTGATTCTCTCTGATTTATAGATCGTATGATCCTACTTGTTTACATGTCTGAGAATATTTTTAAAATTTGATGGCAGATATTGTGAATTGTGAGTTTTATACCATTGGGTCCTGTTATTTTTGTATTCCCATAAATGTTTTATCATTGTCCTGGGATGCATTTAAATTGGAGACATTTCCGTCTTTATCAGGCTTGCTTTTAAGGTTTGTTAGGAAGGACGAAACATTCCTTTAGTCTAAGGCTGCCAAGTCAGTGCCATTCCAAGTATTCTGCAGGTGTCCAGAGGGTCAGGGGGCCTTTGCACTCTGGCTGGAGGAAATACGGACTCTTCCTGGCCTATGTGCTCTGGAGGTAGATCGTGATGCTCCTTTCAGGTAGGCCCTTCTTGGGCCACAGGTAGTCTGTTCATACTCCTGTGCCCATCAGTCATGCCTGTCAGACTTCTGGAGCTCTCTTTTTTTGCAGCTGTTTCTTCACTGTACTGCTGACTCTTTTTACTTTTCTCTTCAGGAATTCTCAACTTGGTCTCTCCAACTCAGAGAGAACCCTGCTTCTGTTTGAGTTTCTCTTTCCCGCACTGCAACCTGGAAAGTCTTCTCCAAGGCCATAAACAGGGACGGTAATAGGACTTCTCTTCTCCTGGGGATCCCTGCCTTTGCTTCCTATTGTCAGATATCACCATGATGTCATATATTTTATGTAGTTCTGTATTACCTCCCTGATGAAAGTTTATGAATCCCTTTTATCCCTAAGAGAAATAATTGTGGCTTCATTTACAGGTTTCCAGTTTTTTACTTCTTCCAGCATTACTGCACATCTCTGTTCTGCTTTATATTATTCCTCAAGGTTCACAAATTACCTTTCAATGAATTATAGGCTTCTTGAAAGCAGAATCCACGACACGTTCTTTTCTAAATTTCCCATTGCACATAGCAAAATGTGTTGTACACAGAGAGTGCTTGATAAAAGTCAATCAAATGATTAATAGTCTCAAATGTATGTGTAATGTGTTTGTATATTTATTGAAGTGTAGTTCATTTGTCATGTGTTAATTTCTAATATATAGCAAAGTGATTGGTATACATATATGTGTATCATATATATTTATATACACATATTCTTTTTCAGATTCTTTTCCGTTATGGTTTTCCACAGAATACTGGATATAGTTCCCAATGCTGTATAGTAGGACCTTGTAGTTTATCCATTCCATATATAGTATTTTGCATCTGCTAATGCCAAACCCTCAATCCATCCTTCTCCTCCTCCCACCCCCTTGGATAATATATTTACATTAATTAAAATGTGAGAACTTGGGCCTGTGTTTAACATCACAGATGAATGAAATCCATGTGTCTATATTTGCATTCGCTGTGCTTCCCCATTTGTTTTTCTGCACAGTTTTACCAGTGAGAGGAATGAGAGAATAAGCATGTTCATTAAATTTCTAGATATAAGATTAGCGCTAACTATATCCTTGGCAAGTAGGATGAATGATCACAAATAAATAAGTAAAATTAAATGAAACTACCAGGTATTAAATTTTAGAAAGAAACTAAGCTGCATGATATGATAGAAATGATTGGAACCACGTGAGATCATAAGAACCATAGTGAAACCACAAGTTGAAAATGCATCAAAAAAGAAATTTCCTGTTGTTTTAAGATGCTATGTAACAGTGGGAAAGATCCTTTTATAGTCATAATTATGAAACCCTTATAAAATTCAGTGGCATTTTTGAGGTCTATTTTTATCTTGAGAGCATTAACAAATATAGGGTTTTAAGAAGAAGGCTGTTAAAATGCTGCTAACAGATGTCAAGAAGAAAAGATACCTACCTTTTTCCCTTTTGCTTTTTCATTTTTCTGCAAGAACAAGGTGTGTGTAAAGAAAATTAGCATGCTGTAACAAAGAAAACACACAAACAAAAGAGAACAACCGCTGCCTTTTACTGAAACGAAAGCAATGGCCTTAGTTAATCAGTTAGTAAATGAAAAACATGACAAACTGTCATTAACATTCACTAGGTTTTTGGTGGTTGTACTAACTGCTTTTGAAGCACTACAAAGCATCACCTAGCAATCGAATAGCTCTTTTGATGTGTTTTCAGCATGTCATGAATGTATAATTCCACTTCAGCCCCACAGCTATTCTGTGAAATATTATTTCCATTTTACAGAAAATAAAATTCAGTAGTTTCAGAGAAATGAATTGTATTTCAAGTCAAGTAGCTATCGGTCTAGTCCAGACAAATATAGAGGTCTCTACAGTACTGCATCAAACAAATGGTTGAATATATGTGGAAGTACTCTGAATGCATCAAAGTGCTATAAAATGGGAACTTCGCTGGTGATTAATACTCTGCTCTCCCAATGTAGGGGGCCTGGGTTCAATACCTGGTCAAGGAACTAGATCCCACATGACGCAACTAAGGGTTTGCATGCTGGAACTAAAAAAAAAAAAAAAAAAAACAGATGCCACTTGCTGCAACTGATATGTATTTTTTTTTAAACTGGTAAATATTATTAATATTGTCTGTGTTCTGGAGATCATGCCCTCCTGAAAAAGTACTCCTGTGAATTTCAGTGAATCCCTTCAACATTCCAAAAGAAAAAAATCTTATTATTTTACATATCTGGCACTAGAAATGGAAGGGACAAAAAACCTAAGACCTGTGTCCTCAGAGAGGCTTGATTTCGTTGACCCCTTGGGAGTATAGTGGCCATTAATAGCACAAGCTGATGATGTTGCCAGCTTCTTTCCCACTGTGTAAAAATAGTTGTTTATGTTACTGTACCACCTCTGTTTGTTTGTTTTATTGTTATTGTTGTTTTGTATTCCTCTTTAATGTTAAGTTCATAACAGTGCCTCTTGAACTGAATGTCAAAAATTTGGATGTAAAAGGGTAAAATTGATGCTGAGTCTGAAGAATTATCCTTTACTTTGAGAAGATTCCTCTTCCATTGGAACAAAAAGAAAAGAAAGATGAGTTGGCACAGAGGCTGTGTGGCAGGTCTTCCTCAGTGAATTCTTTGGAGCAGATCAGCTGCCCAGATGTGTGTGCTGGGCCTGAGACTTGGGTATGAGAAAGATGAGGAAGTGGAATAGGAGTTTGAATTGGAGGGTTTTTGTTGTTTTTTTTTTAGTCAGTATAATGTCACACAATTGATTTTACTTTTCAGATCGAAGTTGAAATAGATACTCAAGTTGCCATCTTTACCATTTCATCTGCTGGGAACAAGTGCTATCTCCACATGTGAACACTAGAGAAGGGCTGGGTGTGAGGAGAGGTAGAGTGTGATTTATCCAGATGTGTACACAAACACCAGGGGTGGATAAAGACAGAATTTGGCCGTTATCTCATTGGAACTTTACTAAAACTCTGTTTCCTCCATGGAAGTGTTAGTCGGTCCGACATTTTGCAACCCCATGGCTGCTCTGTCCATGGAATTCTCCAGGCAAGAGTACTGGAGTGGGTTGCCACTCCTTTCTCCAGGAGATCTTCCCAACCCAGGAATCGAACCAAGGTATCCCGGTTGAGGATGACCCAAATTCAGACCAGCTTCTGGTAGCGTTAGTGGTATAGTGGTGAGCATAGCTGCCTTCCAGACAAGCTTCCTGTGCTTACCCTTTTTATTTTTTTAAACTGGAATGTATTTGCTTTATAATTTTGTGTTAGTTTCTGCGGTACAAAAAGTGAACCAGCTATATGTCTACATATATCCCGTCGTCCTTGAGTTCCCTGTGCTATGCAGTCTGTTCTCATTAGTTACCTGCTTTGTACAAAGTAGTTTATCTATGTTAATCCCAATCTCACAACTCATCCCACTTTCCCTATCCCCCTTGGTAGCCATGTCTGTTCTCTACATCTGTGCCTCTATTTCTTCTTTGCAGTTCATCTATACTATTTTTCTAGATTCCACATATATGCATTAAAATATAATTGTTTTCCTTTCTGACTTTGAAGGGGTTTTAAATAGCTGCCCGGAAAACCCCATTTCTCAAAATATCTTCATATCCCTTCTGTGTGCATGTAGTTTTTCATAATAGAAAGCAATTTTGGTAACTTCTGAATGTCCAAACCTAGCATAATGGGTTAATAAATTAGGTGACGTTAACGCAACAGAATAATTTTGGCAAGAAGAGATGAGTCTCTAGACATGTCTCATCAAGATTTATCTCTAAAGTTGACAAATTTTGAACAGGTAAAGACATATCCACATAGTTACTGTTGAAGAGAGTCTTGTCCAGATGAGCCTGAAATTGCCCTTGATTGAATAGCAAGTGTGATCGTATGAAGGAATTTAGTCATATTGCTGACTGGCTACCACTGAGGTAACATTATATGACTCTAGAAAGTCTCCTCTGCCTCTTTTCATAGTCTCCAACTCAGAATACTCTTGAAAAAAAATTTTTCAAGGCCCTTCTGGAATCACAGACTTGGAACAGGCTAGAAAGGAAAGGGACCTAGCTCATAATTTTCTTCCCTCATTTTAGAGATGAGGAGACTCTGCCAGTCTCAGGGCGCCTTACTCAGTGGTCCAGGAGGTATTGATACTAGCGATGCTGCAGTTCTGCTGCCCAGGCCTCTCCAGGAAAACGGTGATCTTTCACGGTGGGAGCCAGCTAACCTCTCTACTGATCTCTCTCCACTTGGAGAGACTTGGGATCTGTTTCTGTCCTCCTGTCGCTCCTCTTGGCCTCCTAGGAAGCAGGGAGATCCCTCTGCTGTTGACCCCTGGGCCCTGCTGACTGTTAAGTTCTCATCACTATGGCAATAAGTCCTGTTCAGGGTCAAATCCGGTTAATGCTCTATTATTTTCTAGTTATGCGATTTGTAATGCTAATTGCTTATAGCAACAGAAAATAGGAACTTATGCAGACTTTGACAGTCTGTGACATTTGACAGAAATAAGCTGAAAACAACATTTTTACGACAAAATATCAGTAGTTTATCCTCTTGATGTTACTGGTGTCAGGTTGGTCATAAAAGCAGAAGTCTACTTCTTTCCTTACTCAAAAAGTGGCTTTGTTGGGTAAGAGCCCAACTTTTGACTTTTATGTATTTTATTTGATGTACGCATGTATAAAATATGTTAGAAAGGCCCTCGAGAGGTCAGTGCATTCAGGATGCATGTACATAATCAAACTGAGGGAAAAAACTAAACTGGAAAGGAAATAAATTTAATAAAATGAATGAGCATTTTCTCAACAAAAATATATGCTAGAAGTGGGAGAGATAAGTAAGAAGTGGTATATATAAATAACTGAAATTCTGAGAGCTTATCATCAAATATGGGATTACCATAAATGGATATGCTGTCATATGGAAGAAATAATAAGATGAAGGGAAACCAAGAGGAAAAACAGCACAGCGGTCACAGCACACTGTCCTGCCAAGGCTTGTTGGAATACAGGGTGAATAATAAGGGTCCTTTAAGCATAATCTGGTCCCTTCACTTCATGGGAAATAGATGGGGAAACAGTGGAAACTGTGTCAGACTTTAATTTTTTGGGCTCCCAAATCACTGCAGATGGTGATCACAGCCATGAAATTAAAAGACGCTTACTCCTTGGAAGGAAAGTTATGACCAACCTAGACAGCATATTAAAAAGCAGAGACATTACTTTGTCCGCAAAGGTCCGTCTAGTCAAGGCTATGGTTTTTCTAGTGGTCATGTATGGATGTGAGAGTTGGACTGTAGAGAAAGCTGAGCACCGAAGAATTGATGCTTTTGAACTGTGGTGTTCAAGAGAAGACTCTTGAGAGTCCCTTGGACTGCAAGGAGATCCAACCAGTCCATCCTAAAGGAGTCTGGGTGTTCATTGGAAGGACTGATGCCAAAGCTGAAACTCCAATACTTTGGCCACCTCATGTGAAGAGTTGACTCACTGGAAAAGACCCTGATGATGGGAGGGATTGGGGGCAGGAGGAGAAGGGGACGACAGAGGATGAGATGGTTGGATGGCATCACCGACTCAATGGACATGAGTTTGAGTAAACTCCGGGAGTTTGTGATGGACAGGGAGGCCTGGTGTGCTGCGATTCATGGGGTCACAAAGAGTCGGACACAACTGAGCAACTGAGCTGAACTGAAGCATAATATTATAAATAGTTAGTTACCAAAACTATAGATAAAGAAGTTTAAAAATATTCCCCTTTAGAATGTAGTGAAGTCTTAATGTCATTTCTTTTTTTCTTGATTTTAGTAAGCATGCATAGGGAGCTATAGAGAGTTCATGAAATATCTGACCCATCCTCTTACAAAGTGTTCTCCATGTGATTTCAGATGTGGAGAATCCAGAAGGAAGGACATTCATGCACCTCAGATCATGAATCTCACTAACCCTCCTGGCCAGGTGGATGGGGAAGTGGTTTTTACATAAGGAAAACAGTCAAACTTTCAACCAGATAAACTACTCTAAGAACATACAGACTCACGCTTTAGAACAAAAACTTCCAGAAGGCTTAATATTGATTCAGTAGTAGATATGGCAAAGAGATGTAATACAAAACAACAAAAATAACAAATTCACAATAACCCTGGTGTCTTATTCTAGTTCTGCCTATAAAACACTGTATCTCCTAAAAGTCCTTTAAAAGTTCCTTAAAAGACTTGTACGTAGAAAACTATACATACCCAGTGTGTGTGTGCATGCTAAGTCACTTCAGTACTGTCCAACTCTCGGTGACCCCATGATCTGGAGCCCTCCAGGCTCCCTCTGTGCATGGGATTCTCCAAGCAAGAATACTGGAGTGGGTTTCCAAGCCCTCCACCAGGAGATCTTCCCAACCCAAGGATCGAAACTGCATCTCTTATGTCTCCTGCATTGGCAGACAGATTCTTTACCACTAGCACCATGTGGGAAGCCCATATATACCCAGAGAAAAATATAATTAAAAAAGACACATTCACCCCAATTTCATTGCAGCACTGTTTTCAATAGCCAGGACATGGAAACAACCTAAATATCCATCAACAGAGGAACAGATAAGGAAGTATGGTACATATATATATATGCAATGGATTGTTACTCAGTCATTGAAAAGAAAAAAAAAATGGGTCATTTGTAGAGATGCGGATGGACCTAGAGACTGTCATACAGAATGAAGTAAGTTAGAAAGAGAAAAACAAATATTGTATATTAGTGCATATATGTGGAATCGAGAAAAATGGTATAGATTATCTTATTTGTAAAGCAGAAATAGAGACACAATATAGATAGCAAACATATGGACACCAAAGGGGAAGGAATTGAGGGTGGGATGAATTGGGAGATTGGGATTAAAATATATATACTGCAAATACATATATATAATAAATATGTATAAAATAGGTAACTAATGAGAATCTACTGTATAGCACAGGGAACTCTACTCAGTGCTCTGTGGTGACCTAAATTGGAAGGAAATTCAAAACAAGGGAGATATATTTATACAAGTAACGGGTTCACTTTGCTGTACAGCAGAAACAAGCACAACAGTGTAAAGCAACTATGCGCCAATAAAAACTGATTTTTTAAAAAAGCTTCTTAAATCTTTCAGGGGTCTGAAGCATCCTATTAAAAGAAAAAAAAATACTTTGTCTCTTCTAGGAAAATACTGTGAGACATAAAGAGGGATAATGAGAAAGGACCTTCTGAACACTTAAAAGGAGATGTGTGTGTGTGTGTGTGTGTGTTATATATGATACATGATACATATATATGTGTGTGTGTGTATATATATAGAGAGAAAGAGAGAGAAAGAGAAGATTATAGAGAAATCAAAACACATAATTCCTAGGACTTTCTAATTCTAAGAAAAAATGTTAAGTTTTGGCCATTTAAAGTTCATGTGGGTACAAAATACAAATTCAGTTCATAGGATATATATTAAATAAAGTATCAAAAATAGAAAATGTTGGCAGAAAGGATTTAAGCTTGCAGATCAGATCTCTGTTGTTAAGTTTCACCTCTTTCCCAATTGACTTTTGTATACTTTTCTTTCTGACAAAATCTCAATAAAATTCTACTACATGCAACATGGAAAGCAAACTAGTATGATTATTTTAAAAATAAGTATTTTTTGTACATGCCTAAGATAAATTGAAGTCAAATTGCTGATTAAATATTAGGGTATTAAACTAATGGCGTGGCAACCTGGATGGGAGGGGAGTTTGGGGGAGAATGAATACATGTATATGTATGGCTTAGTTGCTCTGCTGTGGGCCTGAAACTATGGCAACACTGTTAATCAGTTATACTCCAATAAAAAATAAGAAGTTTTTAAAAACTAATGGCATAAAATGTGTCCTCAGGAATCTACACATTTCAGACCTGAGACTTAAATTCCAATTCTGTGTCCTCCATTTCTCCTGCTGGAAAAGGAAAGCAACCTAATGAGAATCATCTCAGACTTATATAAAACAACTTCCTATTTCTCTGAACGTGTAGGTCCCTGTAATAAAAACAGCTCCTTTGGAGAAGTAAAAGAGAACTTCTGAGGTTATGAAATTCCTCTTTCATTGCAATAAATGTTCATTATACTATCCTTATAGAATCAAAACTATCAACAGATCACTTCTGGTGGTCATTTGAAATGAATAATTATACATTATATAGTGAGTGGAGTATATATAGAGTATGAATAATAATCATAATAGTATTGATAACTGTAATTCACTATTTATATGTGCCAGGTGATTTATTTACCATATCTTCACAATGACTGTGCAAGATACATACTGTCTTTCAGGAGATAGCATGGTAATCAGATTCATCTGGTTACAAAGCTAAAGCCTTTTTTAGTTATACCAGAATTTCCTTAAGTGTGTCCTACAAATACTGATGTATAGGTGAGTCACTCTGGGTATCTTGTTAAAATTTTGGCTCAGGTTCAGTAGGGTTGGAGTCAAAGACTTGAGATTCTGCATTTCCAACAAGCTCCCAGGCCATGTCAATGCTGCTGGTCCATGGGCCACACCTCAAGTAGCAAGGTTCTAAAGTGGGATCATTCCAGAGTATGTTAATAAAAATGATTAAATAAAAAAGTACTCCTATTCTACATAACAAGAGAGAGGGAGCTACCAGGACTGAACCAGTCACTTCAATGCAGGTTTTTTCAGAGCCCTTAATTATCAATACTAATGTGCATGTGACTTCCAGAGGTGAATGGTATATACCCCATTTTTCAGATTGTTTTGGCAATAGGAATTTTTTCTTGTAAAGCATAGCACAGGATTAGTGTTCATTTCTGAAGCATTGCATTCCCTCAGGCTGACTGCCTAAAGGTAACTTTTTTTTTTCCTGAAAAAATTGAAATAAAACAGTAGTCAGGAGAGGGTAAAATTATATAACCATTATTATGCCTAATATAAGCCAGGTAGTTACCAGAGTTGGGAAGGGATGCGGTGAATAGGGAATACAAAGATGAATAAAGCACGACTTGTGCCTTCAAGGAGAGATCAACCTGGTGAAAATAAATGTGTAAAAAATTAACTGCAGGGCAGGATTAAATGAATTCTATGTGCAGGGTGAAAAAAAAGAAATAATAGGAGGAATTGTTAATTTTAAGCTTTTACTAGTACTTTGGAATTCTACTTTTTTTCTTTATCTATGCTTCCTTTATTGAAATCTTAGACATGGTAGGGATTGCTTACAGAGAGGTATAGAAGGCTCACTCCTTTTTCAGGTTTAGCCTTTTCCTGAATCCTAAGTTTCTTCTTTGCTTTACTTTTCCATGGGCCAGGCTAGAATATCAGTGATTTTATTTTTCTTCAGAATATGTCCTGCATGATTTTGCATATCTAGGTTTTGCATTTCTTCTCTAATTCAGTTGCTTTATTGGGGGTGGAGTGGGACCTGTGGTCTGTTTTCCCTGCCAGCATCAGGAGAACCTAGGCAAGTGGTAGAAGGGGTGACTGTGTGCTGTGAGTTATGCCCATGGCACCGTTAACTGGTCTAACAAGCCTCTGATCTGTCTTGTATGAATGTTCCCGGATCTGATCTCAAAGGTCCCAGGACAAGGCATCTGTGTGTTGCTGCATCACCAGAGCTGCCAGCGAACTTTAGTAGCAAAGACCTTCTTTACTTCACAACGTGAGCTTGGTGATAGAATTACTGACCTATTCAGCATGTAGAGCAGTGGTACAAGTACCATGTTCCAAAAGAGATCATGGCATTTTGCTATCAGCTTTGTTTCTGTAATTTCTTTTTCTCGATCACTCGATATTCTCAATAATTCCATCCACTTTTTCTTCCAGAATCCAGAATCACTGGCTCCAGAATCACTTGGGGTCCACCTCTTTCCTTTCATGTTAACAATTCATTTCTTTTGGTCAAATTCTGTCCATCCCTGGAGCACCTTTCCTCTTAAAAATTGCAGAAACCAAACCCCAAATGTAATCATATTACTACCTCATTTTAAAAATGTATAGATTTCAGAGCACTCTGGTTTAATGTGCACCAAGGCTCTGTAATAAATCACGTTAACTGCCCACTGTGAAAAACCCCACAGTACTTAGAAAACACAGCTGACCTATGGCATTTTCTGATTTATTTGCTTTTATTTGACTGTGTGTTGTTGCTTCTCAGGTTTGATGAATATGAGTTTGTAGAGACCTAGATCCAAATGGGCTGTGGCACTGGGGAAGGGTCCCAGGCAGCATCCACGTTATATATTCATGGGACTTTGTGACCTTCTGGCAATCTTAGCTTAATCAGTCAAGTGAAAGACATAATCTCAGTGAGACGTAAAAGCATCTTTAACTTGGGATGTGAAGATATTAGCAGGACATATGTGACTTCCTATGAAAATGCAATTCAGAAGAAAGTTAGGCACCTGGATAAACATTTCAGTTCAGTTCAATTCAGTTCAGTTGCTCCGTCATGTCTGACTCTTTGCGACCCCATGAACCAGAGCATGCCAGGCCTCCCTGTCCATCACCAACTCCTGGAATTCACCCAAACCTATGTCCATTGAGTCGGTGATGCCATCCAACCATTTCATCCTCTGTCGTCCCCTTCTCCTCCTGCCCCCAATCCCTCCCAGCATCAGGGTCTTTTCAAATGAGTCAGCTCTATGCATGAGGTGGCCAAAGTATTGGAGTTTCAGCTTCAGCATCAGTCCTTCCAATGAACACCCAGGACTCATCTCCTTTAGGATGGACTGGTTGGATCTCCTTGCAGCCCAAGGGACTCTCAAGAGTCTTCTCCAACACCACAGTTCAAAAGCATCAATTCTTCGGCGCTCAGCTTTCTTTACAGTCCAACTCTCACATCCATACATGACCACTAGAAAAACCATAGCCTTGACTAGACGGACCTTTGCTGACAAAGTAATGTCTCTGCTTTTTAATATGCTGTCTAGGTTGGTCATAACTTTCCTTCCAAGGAGTAAGCGTCTTTTAATTTCATGGCTGCAGTCACCATCTGCAGTGATTTTGGAGTCTAGAAAAATAAAGTCAGCCACTGTTTCCACTGTTTCCCCATCTATTTGCCATGAAGTGATGGGACTAGATGCCAAGATAAACATTTCAGCAGTCTCAAATTTAATGATTCAAGGATGTTTGCCTTGGAAGTTTTCTTCACTGTTTGAGTGGACACAGGACAGGACTGCAGGGGAGGTGACTGCCTAGGTGACCAAGGGAAAGCTAATGAAGAACAGTGGAAGGACAGCAGGGTGATGACCACCACACCAGAAACTGTTGAATTTAAAATAACTAGTGTTGGTTGTACACCTGAAATTAATGAGATATTGTAAATCCACTAGACTTCAATAAAAACAAACTGAATTTTGTCAAACTGAGTAATAAAAGGAATCCAAACCTTTGTTCAGAGTCACACTTGTCCCCAAATGAAAGTAATTGTGTGAGTTTTATATCAATTTGTCATAACAGTGATATTCAAGTGAAATATATTTCCTTAAAATCACATTTCTCATGGTGCTTCTTTTCAATGAATGAGTTGCCTAACCTCTTGATTTCAGAAGCATTTTAACCTCAGAAGCATTTAACACCACCTGTTCACCTTGACTTTATCCAATGTGGCATTCTCAGCATACCCTCCTGAATCTCTTCAATTCTAACTTCTCTGCCCATTCCCACCTTTGGACTTGCCTAATCTCTAGCCTAGATGATAGGAACCGCCTTCTAGTTGATCCATTTGCTGTAAGAACTACTTAGGATTCTCTCCAAGTAAGAAAAAAGAAGAAAACATAGCAAATCTAATTCCAGAGAACTTCTACAGAAACACTCACTTAAACAGATAAACAAATATGTATCAGAATGTTAATTTCAGTTTTATTTGCATCAGGACAGTTGGGTGACCTCACTGTCAACGTGGAAATGATGAAATTTGTTCTAGTGCATACACATTATAGACGAGCAGGCAGCAAACTCTTTTTGTAAAGGGCCAATAGTAATATTATGGGCTTTTCAGGCCAAGGTTTGCTTTTATATCAAGAAAATAGCTATAGACAACATGTGAACAAATGAGTCTGACTGTGTTCCAACAAAACTTTATTTATGAAAACAGAGAGCTGTGCTAATTTGGCCCATTAACCTATGGGCTACCAATCCTGTTGTAGATTACCATGCAGATGTTAAGGACAGTGAGATTAATTTGCAAGTGCTAACAGGAAAGGATATCCACAGTATGTGTGGTGTGGTGGTGTTAGTTGCTCAACTGTGTCTCTCTCTTTGCAACCCACGGACTGTAGTCTGCCAGGCTCCTCTGTCCATGGAATTTTCCAGGCAAGAATGCTGGAATGGGTTGCCATTCCATTCTTCAGGGGACCGTCCGGACACAGGGATCGAACCTGGGTCTCTTGCATTGCAGGCAGATTCTTTACCATCTGATGCATCAGGGAAGCCCATAATTCAGCCCACTACAGATACATCCTCTTTGTTATCCTGTCTTTGTTTGTGGTTCTATTTTTTTTAAAAAGATAGATACATATCAGACAGAAGAAGATAGATACAATAGAGAAATAAATAGATAAACTAGAGGACACAGTATGTGTGAAAAAGAGAAATCCAGAAAACACATACCAGATGTTACTACAAAATTCTCCTGAGATAGAATATATGTGAAGGCAAGGAAACTTTCCATTTTTATATATTACATTTTAATATATTCTGTATTATTTAAAAGTTTACATGAATTACATATTATATTCTTGTTATAGAAAAGCATTGAAATAATGAATTCTATTCCCAAATCTGATTCTATACTTCCAGTGTTCAAAGACCTTCTATTATTCTGCATCATCTGTAGTATAAACTCCAAGCAGTTCATCAGAGCATCAAAGGCAGTTCACGATGTGCCCAGGTGCCTGCTCTGGTCTCATCTTCCATCCTCCTGGCTCCTCTGCAAAATCCTACTCCCAAGACTTCCCTGCCTCTTCATGACTCCCTCACTTTACAAAGACCACTTCCCTTTCTCTAAATGACTTCTGTCTTGCTTCTCCTCCAGACAAACTCTTACTCATATTTCACAGCCCCACCTAGATGTCCCCTTCTTTCACAGTTTTCCTGTCTTTTCAGGCAGAAGTTGCTCCCAACCTTTTATTTTAATGGACACTTGGTTCCATTTCCCGTATCTGCTATTAATTTATTATCATTTCTGAATCCCCACACTCAGCACAGAGCTCAGCACCCAGTATTTACTCATTACTATGCCGATGAAGACTTCAAGTTAAGGAAATGTTTTGAGTATCTTAGTGATATAATATGGAGATTTTTCAATGAAATTTAAAATATTTCAAAAAGCCTACAACATGGACTCATATGGCAAAAATTTTTAAATATCCCCATCTAGGAAAGAGTTCTTTGTTAATGATCTGTAACAGAAAAGTACACATTCAAGTGTGCTTTAGGGCTTACGAGTTTTCAGCAACATCTAAGCAACCAAAATAAACAGAAGCTTTTTGCAGTATAAGTCAAACAGCACACTTTATTTTAAAATGTTAATTTTATGGCTATATTTGTAGTGAACGTATTCAGCTGCAAATGACAGAATATTAAGAACTTTCTTGTCTCAAATATGAAATAGTCTAGAGGAAGGCAGGTGTGTTCATCTTGAATTAACTGCTCAATGCTAGACACCCTTTCCATTTTCTGCTATTTCTTATCACACTGGCTTTGTTCCCCATCCTGTTGATATGTTACATGGTTGCAGAGTGGCTACTCCACCACCAAGAATCACATCCACATTCAAGAAGAATTAAACTGTAAGAAAAAAGACCTTCCCTTCTTTGTCTTTTAATTCTGAAAGAGAAGTCTTTACTAACAGTCTTTGCCTTTCATTTCATTTGGGCCCTTACTGAGGACCATTCATGTCAATCTAGTCAAGGGTTGTGAGATGAAGACAATTAGTTTGAATCAGTCATGATAAAACCCTTAGACCCTAAGACCCTTTCCACCTATTATCTCTATATGTAAGGATTTTTTTTTTAATTTAAACTTTTTATTTTATATTGCTATATCAGTTCAGTTCTGTCGCTCAGTCTCTTTGAGACCCCATGGACTGCAGCATGCGAAGCTTCCCTGTCCATCACCAACTCCTGGAGCTTGTTCAAACTCATGTCCATTGAGTTAGTGATGCCATCCAACTATCTCATCCACTGTTGTTCCCATCTCCTCCTGCCTTCAATCTTTCCCAGCAATAGGGTCTTTTCCAAGGAGTCAGTTCTTCCCATCAGGTGGCCAAAGTATTGGAGCGTCAGCTTCAACATCAGTCCTTCCAATGAATATTCAGGGTTGATCTCTTTTAGGATGGACTGGTTGGATCTCCTTGCAGTCCAAGGGACTCTCAAGAGTCTTCTCCAACACCACAGTTCAAAAGCATCAATTCTTCAGCACTCAGCTTTCTTTATGGTTAAATTCTCACATCCATACATGACTACTGGAAAAACCATAGCTTTGACTAGACGGACCTTTGTTGGCAAAGTAATGTCTCTGCTTTTTAAAATACTGTCTAGGTTGGTCATAACTTTTCTTCCAAGGAGCAAGCATCTTTAAATTTCATGGCTGCATCTACCATCTGCAGTGATTTTGGAGCGCAAGAAAAAAAGTTCTGTCACTGTTTCCATTGTTTCCCCATCTATTTGCCGTGAAGTGATGGGACCAGATGTCATGATCTTCATTTTTCGAATGTTGAGTTTTAAGCCAGCTTTTACACTGTCCTCTTTCACTTTCATCAAGAGGCTCTTTAGTTCCTCTTCACTTTCTCACTGACGGGTAGTGTCATCTGCAAATCTGAGGTTATTGATATTTCTCCCAGCAATCTTGATTCCAGCTTGTGCTTCATCCAGCCCAGCATTTTGCATGATGTACTCTGCATATAAGTTAAGTAAGCAGGGTGACAATATTGGAGTGTAGCCAATTAACACGGAGTATTAGCCAATGAGCAATGTTGTAATAGTTTCAGCTGCCCAGCAAAGCAACCCAGCCATACATATACATGAACCCATTCTCCCTCCAACTCCCCTCCCATCCAGGCTGCCGCATAACACTGAGCAGAGTTCCCTAAGCAACACAGTAGATCCTTGTTGGTCATGTCCATTTTAAATATAGAGTGTGTACATGTCAATCCCAAACTTCCTAAATTATCCTTTTTCCCTTTCTTTCCCCCAAGGGAACCATAAGTTCATTCTCTAAGTCTGTGTGTCTTTTTCTGTTTTGTAAATAAGTTCAGTTGCATCATTATTTTAGATCCCACATATAAGGGCTATCATATGATATTTCTCCTTCTCTGTCGGACTTACTTCATTCATTATGACACTCACTAGGTCCATCCATGCTGCTGCAAATGGCATTATTTCATTCTTTTTAATGGCAGCATAGTATTCCATTGTATATATGTACCACATCTTGATCCATTCATCTTGTCGGTGGACATTTAGGTTGCTTCTATGTCTTGGCTTCAGTATGTAAGGATTTTGTTAGAATGGAAGACAGAAGGAGGATGAGTCCTTACTAAACAAATAACTACATCAGTGTTGCTTAGCCATTGTCAGATTGGTAGGTGATGGAACTAAAAAAAAAAAAATACTAGAAAAAAATATCATGGAATTTACAGTTATACAATAGGATTCTAGTTCTACTGTTTAGCAGCTATTGGGACCTGAAATAATTACTTAACTTCTCTGGACTTTTTGCTCTACATATAAAATAGGAGAGAATACTGTATGTGTTAGGGGATTATTACGAGGGCTCTGTCAAGGTGGCGTTCCTCAAAGCCTGATGCAGTGTACCACATGGCTGTCATGCCAGCAATGCCAGGCCCCTTTATTAGTCTTGGCACAGGGGTTGAGCTTGGTAGATTCTTCTTTATCCTTGAGTTTCAGTCTCCATCTGAGTCCACTGGTGTGACTGTTCTTTGTATAGTCATGACTGTGTCAGGCTAGATATAAATTAGGTGCTTTTAAAGCCCTAAATATATATTTAAATAGTCAAAGTAGAAATACCTTGGCAATGTGTTTATTTAAGGAGAGTGATGAGGTGCTCACAACACAGAGCAGTTCCTGTGTTACTTAATTGTGAAAGCTAAATACTCTTTCAACATGGGGAGAAGAAAAATTTGTACAATCAGGATGTAAAAGAAGAAAATTTAATTTAGGAACCAACGCAAAATGAAGTATCTTTTGACTCTGAAGACCTTAGATGACATAGCTTTGATTAAATGAAATGTTTTGTTCATCAACAAAGACAGACATTCCATTAAATAAAACAACGAGTCTCAGGGATTGCTTTGCACTTCAGAATAGATAGTCTTGACCATCCAGGACTCTTCACCCATCCTTTCCTTCTGGCAACTTCTCCAAACACTGGGGATCCATTGCGTTATAGAAGGATGTGGCTAAAGTCCCTCAATTTAGAAACAAGAATTATCTGATTTCTGCCCACCCGCCCCCCGCTGCCCTTGTTAGAAACCCTTACTATAAAAAGGACCAGGAAGTTTTTCCCTTCACAGAGGAAAAATACACCGTGCACCACCCAGACCGCTCCCAACAGCTACCGTGGTGCAGGGTGCTGAGACAGAAAGATTTGGGGAAGGGGAAATAACTTCCTTAAAGCTTAGTGTACAATAGTTCTGGAATGCTTCCTGCCAAAAAGAGGGAGTCAACTCCATGGAGGAAAAGGCTTTTGGAAAAAAATCCAAAAATCAGAAAGTCTCCCATGTAGAAATTGGACTGTGTACACAGGGTGGGAAAGAGAGGGTGGAACAAATTGAGAGAGTAGCACTGACACATATACATTACCATGTGTGGAATGAACAGCCAGTGGGAAGCTGCTATGCGGCCCGAGGAGCTCGGTTCAGTGATGACCTAAGGGGTGAGATGAGGGGGTGGGGGGCCGGAGGCCTGAGAGGGAGGCATCACGTACAGATGATGCATGTTGCGTGCAGCAGAAACTAACATGACACTGTGAAGCAATTATCTTCCAGTTAAAAAAGCAAAAACCTCCCATGCATTCATTATATGGATTCTATCTTTTTGGAGCTCTACTGAACTGAACTTTGCAATAAGTGCTGCCTTATATCCCTCCCTCATCTGACAGCCTTCCATATCTGTTCTAATTTGGGGTCATGGCTCTGGAGAAAGTTTATTTCTTTAGGCAAGTTTAAAAAAAAAGAATTCAGAATAGTTTTGAGAATTACTAAAATATCAAACAATAACTTCATCTTTGACACCCACATTAATAATCCAGTCACACTCTTCTATTTATTATTAAAGAAATAGTTTGAAGCTTAAAAGTTTTCCTGCTTACTTCTTCAGGAATATTTGAACTGCAGCCCTGCACAATTAAGTATTGCTCTCTGAAAAGGACTTATTTGGGAAACTCCAGGTACTCTTTTTATTTAATATAGTCATCTCTTTTAAAAGTTCAGGACTGTCTTGGACAAATGTTAAATTTCTACCCTGATAGGAGGGATTTTCTGTCTTCAAAACCTTACCTAAAAGAATCCTGCTGTGAATAAGGTTTAAAAACATGTATTATCTTTTCTAATATGAACAAAGAAGTGTCCTTAGTCTCCGGAAACATCAATAGAAAATTCAGTTCAGCTTTAACTTGTACTTTGAGAACTTTCAAAATCTCTCAAAGTAGCAGCTGCTACTTCCTTCGGCTGGTTGTATACATACAATGCCTGTAGTATGTTTGATCAAGATTCCATTTTAGGCTGCTTGGTGAAAGTAAGCACAAAGCATTGTACAAAATGAATTGTAGAATATCTTCACATAGTGGGAGAAACAAACATCTTGTGTATTGCACTTTGTCAGTATATAATCAGTGCAAAGGTCAAACAGACTATCCTAGGGCAGAATTTGAGGAGAAGCAGCCTGAGGTTTAGGGCTACTGCTAGTGATAACAAAAAGGGTTTTAGTTCAGTACAGGTGAGTTTATAAGAAGGGAGATTTCTGGGAAAGATTAGTTTGGCTGTAGTGCCCTGGTGAAACATCTCAACCTCAAGAGACTTTTACCTGGTATACTTATAGGTATACACCTGAGGTCATAGCATGTTTTATGCATGTCTTAATTAGAGAAGTCTGATAAGCTTTTTGCATCTCTCTTTTCTTTTGTGCTTGTTGTTTATTGTTTCTCCATTCATTTTCTTTCCACTGTCTTCTCTGTTAAAAGGGGCATCAAATGATGATTTGACCTCTGGAGATGTTTCTCCTGTTACTTCCATAGCAGCATAGTATAGGGGCTAAAATCACAGACCGTGGAGTCAGACTCCTTGGGTTTGAATCCGGGTTCTAATTGTTACCAGCATTGTGCCTCAGTTTTCTCACCTGTAAAATTGGAATAATATTAATTCCTATCTTATAAAGCTATTATAAAGATTACATGAATTAATGATTTTAAAGTCCTTAAAACATGTCTGAAACATATTAAACACCTATATACGTATGTCCTAAATTAATTTTTAAAACATAGTACCTGTTTTTAAATAAGATACTAATATAAAGGATTGTTCAATGCATTCTAATTTCTCTCAATGTTGCTACTCAAAACTAGATGCCAAACTCCATATCTCTCTCACCCCCTGCCAGATAGATAAAATTCCACAAAATTTTATGAAAGGAAAGGAGGAGGAGAAGAAAGCAACACTCTGCCCTTGGGAAAGGATATGCTAAATGAAGATCATGCCAGGGAACTAACTGTAGACCTAAATATAAAGCAGTACCTCCTTCATCTCAGAGCTGGAACAATAATTCTCTCGACCAAAGTTTTTTGACTTTCTATAATGCCCTGTACTATTTGCATTCTAGAAAGGTTTGTTAAACAGATGTTTGTAAACAGTGGGAAAATAGAAGACATCTCTAGGAATAAATAAGAATTCCCCAAAAGGAAGTCATGCCAAACCAACATCATCATTTTTTTAGCAGAAGAGATTAGTAGAGTTAAACAGTGTGCATCTTGACTTCAGATGAGGATATCTTGACTACAGAAAGATATTTGATACAGTTTCTCTGGGTTCAGTGCTTGAAAAGAGTACAGATTGCTTAATAATACAAGGAGATGGATGATTAATTAGACCAGTAATTATGAAAAAGAAAACTAACATTATTTCATAAAACTTTTTTCTGGAAATCGTGCTTCATGGGGTGAGATAATTATAATCAACTGCAACAAAGACTTCAAGTAGACAGAACATTTACTCTATCAGGTTTAAGTCAGTAAACTTTAAGCCCCAAATTTGGGTGAGGCACAAAGTTTTTGTTAAGGAAATTGCAGGATAGGCTACATAGAGGTGAAAAAGACAACCTTCTCCTATTTTTTGCACAGCTAGCTTATAAGGCTGACTAATGATTTATGCTATTTAGATGCAAATGAAGTGCAAAAAAAAAAAAGAAAGAAAGAAAACAAGCTTGTAGAGAGCCAGCTGTAGTTTAGATTTTTATGTAAGACATTCACAACAAACTTAAATCCCTCAAATAGTTACAGGGTGTGTTTCTAGATACCTATATAATATGCCCTTGGCCAGTTTCTTTTCTTCAGGGGAACATAAGAAACACAGAACTGAGTCTGCTTTTGATTGTCCGCCTCGGTATTCTGCCTAAGAGCAGTGCAGCAAGCAAAGACTGTATCCTTAAACATCACTGGAATAGCCTCAAAACATAAAATTGCACAATCAGACTTGACATTATGCAAGTCTTTTAGAGTTCTATGTATTTGCAACCTTTACCAATTCCCGAAGTAATAAGTGACAAAAGTTTGCTAGACACTGATTAGGCAGTACTTTTATTTATCCTGGGCTAAATTGACTTCTGAAATCTCCAAAGCATCACCTCACCACCCTCTCTCCATCTCCAGGTTTTAATAGCATCTGGCTATAAAAGTTCCATATTTACCCTTCCCATTCCTTTTTAATTCTGTGGACTTCCATCAGCTCCCTCTTCCACATTCATCTTGGCAGATGAGAATTTATACAGATTTAACAACCCCCTCCCAACTGTGGTCATTCCTACTCCTTTGCTCTGGCCCCACTCCAGTAACGTTATAGGATTCTCCCAGGGCAGTAATGAGGAACTCAAGTCCCTATGGTGAGGTGGATGGTTGTGAATTGCTGGTTTGCATACAGTGTTTTCCTGATAGCAGTGAGGGGATTTGGTTTGGGTTCAGAAATGACTTGGACGTTACCCACACGCAATCCTGTAATTCCTCTCCTTAGAGCCACAATTATAAGGGATGCCAGGTCCTATTCATTTTGGCCTTTTTTGTCCAACTTTTTCTTCTCTGATTATAAACACTTGCCATGACCATATAAAGTCCTATCCTTAAAGGATACTCACTTATAGTTTCAGAAAGGTGATGTCTCCAAGTGCAGCTCCGTTTCCACCCTTCTTCCTTCAAAAAGTGTAGACGAACAATAACTTCTTGTCACCTGTCAGGAGGAGAAGTGGACAGTTTTTCCTTTCCTTCTATTTACAGTGATCACTTATTAATCAATATTGATTTGCGAGTTTGTTTTTATTTTTTTTATATTTTTAGAGACAGAATTAACTTACTAGTAACAATGCCTTATATAAATCATTTGAGCCTCGCTGTATAAATATTGGGAGTGGGTGCTAGGGGAGAGAGGGGCTAAGTTATCTCTAATACCTCTTCCAGCTCTATTTTTCAGTGATTTTCGTTAAGTCTCTTTTTTCTTTTATTGCTTACTAGATTTGCATACCAAATTGTTAATTAAAACTGATCAGCATTGCACCCCACAGTTGTGTAGCGTTTCCATTGTCTCCTCAGTTCCCTTGCTCTCTTCCCAATTTGCCATCTGTCCGTTTGCTGACTTGGCAGTATTTCCACCACCCTCGTGCCAGCTTTGCAACCTCGCAGCAAAGCTTGCAGCTCCTTATGCATGATATGAGGGTCTCAGTATAAATAGAACCAGAGAGGCAGAGGGAAGCCTTCCAGCCCCTGCCAGTGCCATTGCTCCCCTGTAAACCACATAGGACACATCCAACATCCTCTTGGCCCATGATTATAGATGAACCCCCTGTGACCTCATTTAGAACCTAATGAGTTGGGAAAAATAAAATCTAGTTATGTGACTTCTTCAAGTTAAATTCTGAGTTATAAAGCCTGCATGATTTTAAATGGATTTTGGAATTTAGTTGAGATGAACATTTGAGGATGTAAAAATAGAAAAATAAATCACTTAAGCCCCTGGCTTTCTGTCCGCCTGCATGGAGACCACATAGCTTGTTTTCTTTGTTACAGTCCTACCCTGTCTCTGTGTTCTTGGGGATGTTTGCTGTACTCCTCTGTCTTCTTTCGTTGTAAGGTTTCTTTCTCTCTCTTTTTTTAATGTTTATGTAATTTCTTATTATCTTGGTGATACTTAGTGGATTTTTCATCTCATGTTTGCCTTGGATGATGATTTCTCCTGATCCCACAGGTATTATCCGAGATTGACAAGGATTAGTTCCTTCAGGAAGAAATGGGGACTAAACTGATTATGGGAACAACTGTCACCAAGAGCCTATAATTTTTATTTTAATCTTCACAGAAGAGTTTAGCTCGTAGATCCTTCCTACTTTGGCCCTTAGTAGCCTTTCCTATGCAAGGGAGTGCAAATATTTTCTTTGGGTAAAAATATATTTAAAAAAAATTATGTGTGTGTGTGTTTGTGTATGTATGTACATATGGATAAGTAATCTTAGATAGTAGGTCCATGGGCTTGCATGATATCAACTGATCTATTAATAATATTTTAAATATTATCTCAAGTTACTGAGATACATTAAAGGATTCATCAGCTGCACCTTTAATCCGTCTTCTGTTTCCTCTATGATAGCATTAGCCTGTACTACTCCTGATGTCCATTTAATTTTAGGAGGACTGTGCATTGCTATCGTCAAGATGAAGTGTGATTTCATTTATTTTTAAAATACATCCTAAGAGCCATCTCGCCTTCATTTATGTATAGCTCATTATATTAACATTTTCTGCCCACTCTGCTAGGCTCTGCTATGGCAAAAGCAAATTGTAATTATTACCAATGCTTATAAAATACTATGTGCTGAGTGTCATTTTAAGTGCCTTATAGGTATTGCCTCATTTAATCCTCACAACATTCCTCTGGGACAGAGACTGTTATTAGGCAAGAGAGACAGAAGTATAGCATCAAACAGCTTAGGGCGTCATTTTCACAGTGGAAGTCAAGGTAGGAACTGGGTAAACAGTGCAGGACAGGAGTTTGGAGAGCAGTAAGTCAGGTTGTGGAATATCTCTTAGCTAAACCAGTTTGAAGTTACAGCAGGGCCTGGGGAGAGAGGTGCTTTTAATGGACATTATGTAAGCAAATTCAGTGATTCAGATTTATTTTTCAGAAAGACCATTCTGGCTTAAATGCAGAGATGGTTCCATTTAAATGCAGAGGGGCCACACAGAAGTCAGGATGACTAATTAGTGGGCAATTGCAATAAACCAGAGGAAAAATGAAAAGGTTCAAACCTAGGGTATTGGCTTTTGTAAATAGAAGAATGGTACTAATTCATATAGAAAATGTGGGAAGACCAGGCAGGAAAGGAGAGATGGCAAGCTCAATTTTGTTTTTTTGTTTGTTTGTTTTTTGTTTTTTTTTAATATTGATTCAACAACTGTTTATTACAAACATGCTAGATATTAAGGATTATCCTTGGTACTAAATGGATAAAAGAAACAATTCAATTTTCTACAGTGAGTATTTTTGTTGTTGTTCTGTCATTAAGTAACATCTGACTCTTTGTGACTCCATGGCCTGCAGCACACCAGGCTCCTCAGTCCTTCACTGTCTCCCAGAGTTTGCTCAAATTTATGTCCATTGAGTCAGTAATGCCATCCAGCCATCTCACCCTCTGCAGCTCACTTCTCCTTTTGTCTTCAATCTTTCCCGATATCAGGGTCTTTTCCAATGAATCAGCTCTTCACATCAGGTGACCAAAGTAAAAATGTTCAATAACCTGGATTCCTGAGAGATGAGTCAAATAAGAATAGGAAAAAGATCAATAGATTCAGCAATTCAGAGGCCTTTGTGACGTGAAGACAGGTCAGTGAGCGTCAAACAGTCCTAGACTGCAGTGTGAGCCGGCTGGCCCATGCTCAGAGGACGTGGGGACAGCACGTCCTTCTAAGGAGAAGGAACGTGATAACCAGCACAACTGAGTTCACACTATAACCCCGTCATTTACAAGTTGTCCTGTCTTAGGTGAGGACACACCTTTCCAGCAGTTTTCTGACATGTGAAGTTAATACTATGCATCTCAGGGAATACTTGGGGGATTAAATGTGCCAATGTAAATAAAAGGCTTTTACATATAAAAGATATTGTATGTGATATATGTCATATATCTATATGTAACATATTTTTATAACATTTTCTTTATTTTATGATATTTATAACAAATTTGTGACATATAAAATCTATATTATATTTACATAGATGTATTTAAAGTAATTTGTTAATGTGGATGGGTGTTACTTTTAACTGTAATTCTTAGATTAAATAGTTAAGTGTTTTTCTTCCTTTGAATCTCATGTTGGGAAAATATTTTAATATTAGAAAATCAGACAACCACTGAACTCCAGCAGCTAGACATTTTTTACATGTTTTATTTGAATGACCCCAAATGAAAATCTGTGTTAAATCACCAAAGAAGGATGAAACCTCATTCACATGCTATTTTAATTATTTGAAGAGATATTAAATATGTATTCTTTATGACAATTCTAGGTGATGTAACTGATAAACTCCAAAAACTCAGTGAATTACAACAGTGTTAACTTACATTACATTTATGCAAGAATCCACTTTGGATTTTTATGGTCAGCAGTCTCTTCCCTAAGCAATCCTTTGAGGATCGTTGCATCCTCTGGATTTATCTTGTCTGCTATGGTTTCACAACCACTCCAAGGATGTCTCCATCACAACCACTGGGAGAAGGAAAAGAACATATAAGCCTGGGCATGGGAGGGAGTGCCATGGGCTGGTTTTGTGGTGATGCATATTACTTCTGTCCATGTCCCACTGATAGCACTCAGACCTACCTGTCATGAAAGACACCGGAGAAAGTCATCTAGCTGTATGCTCAGAAGGAGAGAAAATGAATTTGGTAATAATTAGCCAGTGTATGCCTAGTATGTAAGCAATAAGAAATAAGGCATATATTGTTTCACTGTTATTAACCAGAATACCACTTTCCCAGCCACATTGAATAAATATGCAGTTAGTTCCATTTTAGTCTTTTGAGGATTACCTGAGATAATTCCTCATTAGTCTTCTGAGGATTACTTAAGATAAATATCTTTTTTTCTAGCCTGGCGATTGTGCAACTTAAACAGAGGCAAACACAAAATTATTAGCAGCAGAACTAAAAGTAGGAAGATCAGTTCTCTGACCTCTTGCACAGAATATTAGTTCCTAAATCGCGTTAACCTCCTAGAGCATAAACACGACAGAGCCAAGACCTGGCTTGTAGCTCCAAATACAGCTTTGTTGACATCAGAGTCAGTTGGATGGTAGAGGGTCATCTATTCAGCAGTTATACAAAACAAGTAACTTTCTGAAAAGAACAGTTTAAAAGAAAACATGCAGTGAAATTATTCACAAACTGCTTTGTATAGTTTTTACATGTGCAAAATTCCACATGTGCACACTCACACAAAATAGACAAATATGTGCAGGAGTCTCTCCTGAAGAAAAGCTAGCAAGTCCTACAGCTTGTCAAGATCAATAGGGTTTCTTTAGAAGGGGCACATTTAGCAATTTTAGTAATATCATTAAAGATCTGCTGACAAGGAGCATTGTGTTGAGTGAATAATCTGAGAATCTCTGCGTCTCTAGCAGCTGTAGAAATGTGATTGGTGGTATTTCAGTTTTTCTCATCAGTTATGTTTTTTGAGGTTCAAGGTAATGATACATTTTGCTGGCCATCCTGAGGCTTGCTTTGCTCTGGGAGATCTTAAACTGAATAGAAGCGTGAATGTAATCTCTGCTAATTCTGAGAATTTGAGGAGGGGAAAAAAAAAATATTCCATTAGAATTCATTAGAATACAGATGCTAAGATGGTATGGAAAAGAGGGAATGGGTCTTTGTGAAGTTGGGTGAGGAGACAGGATTGAAAGTCTGTGGATTCAGATATGAAGATGAGAAAGTAATGGGCGTGCCAGAACCACATTGGGTGTGTGGGCAGGTACAGGAAGACCTTTAATTGTGTGTGTGTGTGTGTGTGTGTGTGTGTGTGTGTGTTCAGTCTTTTTAAAAAAATGCTTATTGAAGTATAGTTGATTTACCATGTTGTGTCAGTTTCAGGTATATAGCAAAGTGAATCAGTTATACATACACATGTATCCACTCTTCTTAGCATCTTTCCCCATGCAGGTCATTGCAGAGTATTCAGTAGAGTTCCCTGTGCTATATGAGTGAGTGCATGCTCAGACATTCAGTCGAATCCAACTCTTGGCGACTCCGTTGGCTATAACCCTCCAGTATCCTCTGTTCATGGAATTTTCTTGGTGAGAATACTGGAGTGAGTTACCATTTCTTCCTCTGGGAGATCTTCCCAAACCAGGGGTCAAACTCGCCTCACTTATGTCTCCTGCATTGACAGGTGGGTTCTTTACCACTAGTGCCACCTGGGAAGCCTATGCTATAGAGTAGATTCTTATTGTAGTTATCTATTTTTTATGTAGTAGTGTGTAGTCTTTTAAATCCGACTCCATATACTGGTCTAAAGAAGAGGAAGAGGAAGGGTCCAGTGTAAAGAAGAAGCTCTTGGGTTTTCAAGATACAGAACAGGTTTTCTCACTTCCCCTTCCTTGCATCTCACTGTCACCGCTATCCACAACTCTGGCTACTTTCCCACCTCTTTCTCTCTGAGCTCCTTGGCCACTGTGTCATTAGGCTAGTAGAAAAAAAAATCCTATTTTTTTCCTGTGCCCTTTTTTCTCCCTGATTTCTCCTACCAAGATCATGGAAGAAAAAAAAAAAAAAAAACCTGCTATTTATATGTGTGTTTATGTATTACTGAGTACCTGCTATGAACTAGGCATTATACCAGACACAAGAAAAATAGTGATGAACAGCAGTTTCTGCCCACTGAGAGCTTTCATTCTGTTCAGCAAAAAGCTTCTGAGATGCAGAATTAATATTCAGACATCAGCCAAAGAAAGCCTCGCTGCCTTCAGTTTAGTTCAGTCGTGTCTGACTCTTTGCGACCCCATGGACTGCAGCACACTAGGCCTCCTTGTGCATCATCAGCTCCTGGAGTTTATTCAAACTCATGTCCATTGAGTCAGTGATGCCATCCAACCATCTCATCCTCTGTCATCCCCTTCTCCTCCTGGTAAAACCTTCAAAAAGACAGAAATAAGAGTCACTTTCCTGCTCTCATGTAGATCCTAGTCAAAACAAACCTTGAGAAACTTTCACTAGCAACGTGTCTTTTAATATTCACAAATGGGTGAGATCATTTTTTTATTTTTTACTCTTATTCAAATCTATAAATTAGATGACTTCCAAATGCATTGTTCTCCCCTTGTTTATAGCAATTTGTTAAAACCAAAATGTGCTTGTATGAAACTACAGGATGCTAGGACTTGAATGAATTTTAGAGATGGTGGAATTCATGGCTCACAGAGAATACCTAGTTCTTTCCATGAACACTCACATCGTGGGCCACAGGGTGAAGCCTAAAATCTGAGTGTTGTGCCCTGGGCTTGAGGCTTGTCCATTAAACTGTAGCATTAATGGAGTCTTCAGTAAACTATGACATGCCTGAGTGACACAGCTATGATCGGCATTCTATAGCTGGACTTAGCCTGTGTTTGTGAATAGACAAGTTACAGATGCCATTAAACAGGAAATGACTATCCTTCATGATACAAGTATTAATAGGAAGGCAAGTCCTGAACTTGCTGGCTGTTCTTCTCAGCTAGAGAGAGTTTGACTTGGCTCACAATTATTTTTCAGGACACACTACACCTATGCTTTGGTCATTTCTCATCCTGTGTCTCATGCTTGGCTGTGTTTTAGAAATTTTAGAATATGAATTACTGAGCTTCCATAAAACAGTGCTTTCTTAAAAATTTTGCCTTGGAATTTTTTTTTTTAATTTTGCCTTAAAATCAGTCTCCATTTTAGAGATATTATAACATTGGTTTCTTAATTCACTAGGGATTACATCAGGATTGTTTCTTTCAGTATGGTTTTATCTTCTGTTTCAAGAGATTAAGATTTTGTCTGCCTGTGGAAGAGGGGTTAATAAAATCATGATGATCTCACCATCTTTTGCTGGGATGGAGTCATGGGGAGGGTTCTAATGGAACCAGTGGGCTTTCTTTTGATGAGAATCACCTCTCGGATTTTTCACCACGTTATCACAATTCCAAAAAAGAGTGAAGGGGAACTTACCCATATTAGGGACTTTTTCAAAGCTGATGGTAAGCAATCAGATCCAAATCTGAAGCAAAATGATTCCAAGAGACATCCAAAATTTTACCTAACAGAAAAGGATATTCACATAGTGGGCCACAGGGTCAAGTCTAAAACCTGAGTGTTGTGCCCTGGGCAGAAAAGTTAAACATATCAGATTGGAAATCATGGAGTGAAAACCCCTGTAAACACTCTTATCTTTTGAGCTTTTAAGCGTAAAAACATTTCCTCTACTAGCATTAAGCAAAGGAGCCTGAATGGTGGAACGGGCATATCCCCTTAGCTTTTTGAGGAGTTTAGGGAGTTATTACCCCCTTCCAGGTTAGGAGTGAGCAAATGTATAACTTACAGGAAATGAAATGTAATTTCTCCTCCAATTACCTGCTGTCAGTTGTTTAGGTCAGAACATTTTTCTCTTCTGTGTAGCCAATATTTCTACATGGAAAATATAGAGATTACGGTAAAATAAATGATACTCCAGCTATTAGCTCTAACATTTCTGACAGGAAACGATACAGAAGGTACAGGATAATAAATGGTAGGCTAAGTATTTGCTGTAATGATGGTGTGTACATGGTTGAGGGAAAACCTTACAAGTGTAGCAAACACTTTAGCATGAACTTGAGTTTTGTCTCACCTGCTTAATAGCTTCTTCCTTTTTTATCATTTCCCCTTGGGCCGACCTGTCATTTGTATTAGATTGATTGTATGACCATCATATAACTCAAACAGATGTATCAGTAACATGCAAGGTTTCAGAATTTAGGGCCAAAGGAGTTGTAACCAAGAACATGTTGTATACAATCTGTGTTTTGTCTTAATTACTGTCACTTGGGCACTTGATCCCTAATCTCTCTGTGTTTTTATTCTCCTACTAGTAAAATGTGGGAGTTGGACTCTACAAATCTGAAGGTTTCTTTCAGCTCTAGCTTGGTGGTTATAATTACCACCCTTTGAACAAGCAGTAGTGTTTCTGTTTATTAATTTGCACACCTTTATAAGATATGAAGCCACTTCTAAGATGAATCAGTAATTGATAATAATTCATTGCTGTGTCTCCATTTCATTTTTCTCTTCCATTCTATATTTTTAAGATGTTTCTGTTCATATCAATGAAATTAAACAGAAGGATGGCCACTATGTTGACCAGATAACAGTACTTAATTTGTTGTGACATCTCAGTAAATAACTAATATTGGATAGTTTCCAGTGAAGCTTATATTATCTTTATCTGAGAACAGATTATTCATCTGTTCATTAACTCACATTTACAAACTAACTGTTGATGTTACAGTATTATACTGGTTATTTGTAAGAGTGTACAATCGTCTTTAATAATTATTTTATACTTTTTATATGAAAAAAACAATATCTTGCTGCAGCAACCATGGTTTTTTTAAAACCCCAAATTAAGGAAATATTAGCTTCTCTGATGTTAACTTATCCACAGTTCTTTGATTTGATGGACAGCATTTTGAAAATGAACTGACATAAAGAGGTAGAAAATAAGGAATATTTTTATTGATGATCTTTAAGAATAGTTTTATTCAAGTAAATGGGTTTAATGAATACTTTTATTGTGGAATCTTAAAAGTCATTTTTCCTCACATCCTCCAAGAGAATATATGCCGTTGACTAGGTGACTTTAATTTTTTTCACCAGTGGAGTTTAACTGCATCAGGAGTGACTGGAATAAGCACTGGAGGTTTCAGCCCCTTGTGTTGTGAGTTCGCACATCGATTCTTAGAGGGTGTGTTCTGATTAATCGTTTCTGAGGCTGATTTCATGCCTGCTGTCTGAGTTGGCTCTCATCCAGTCGTTGTTAATTGTCCAAGTACATGCTTATTGGAATCAGGCAGGAGAATAAAGACAAAGGCCTTTCTCTTAATTTCTTTGTTTATTTCCACCCTCTATAAAGTGCTTTAATAATGTATGATAATAATGGACTCCTTAAGTGGATTTACTGTAACGTAGAAATGAGGAAAACATTGAAAAGGGTCCCAGTTTTTAACCAAAAGTTGATCCTTCTTGTGTTTTCGACAGCAGCAGTTTTTTTTTTTTTTTTTTTTTTTTCAGATTTAGAAGAATTGCACTTTGAAAGAACTGAAAAGTTTGTTTATTTATCTGGCAGCACAGTAGATCTGACCAATTTGTCTTAGTCTGAGCTGAGTATAAATAAACTATTATTTCCACGTGATAAGGTATAAGGGGAGTTTATGCTGGTATTTTTATGTTGACTGTGTTTGGTGACATTTGCATTCTGGCATGAGGAGCAGAAAAGAGACTTTTTTTATAGTCTTCTAGTTATGCATATTTTTTAAGTTCATCAGAGAAATGCAAATGCTGAAAATCCTAATGCTGTTGTAGTTTGTTTTAGGACATTTGTTAACTACTACTGTTAATAACGAATATGTATTAAGTATGCACCCAGATGGAACCTCATCTTTCTAGAAGAACATCTAAAGTTAAATATATATATATATATATATATATATATAAGTTTTGATGTTTTTCCTCTTTCCTCTGTACTCTATCTTTTCTATTAGAATTGAAGAAATAAAACTAGAATAAGATGAAGTAGAGGAAAGCAAAAAGCAATCACAGGGGGGAAAAAGTGCGAGGGAGTGGAAAACAGTGATTTTACCTGTATGTCACAGGGGGGAGAAAGTCGTGACACATTTTTCAGAGATAGGGGTCTCACAGTGAACAAACATCACAAGAAGGGCTTTCAGTTATTCCAGTTATAAGTTTCCAGTTATTCCATAAATAATGAACATGGACTGGAAATCAGTTGTGTGGACTTCGTGTACATTTTGGTGCACTTAGCTATTTGCTTTAGGCTCTTTTGTCCACTGGCAGGGGTCCACGGTCAGATTACTTAGCCGATCCACCTCTTAGAGGCTTTCTCTCCGTTGCTGCATTGATGAAAGGCATGTTCCCATTTTTCTTTCTTAGCATCCATCACTTCATACTGCAGTCTAATCATTCACTGTTGTTTGTAAACCAAGTAAATGAATTCTTCAACTGCATAAGTGTTTCCTCTCACATTACACTAATGGTTATTGTAATGAAAGTAAGACAGAGGCCTGAATTTTACCTAAATAATTTGGTTTAAAAATATGAAAATGGTTAGGCCTGTTGGAAGGAATACCTCAATTATGTGATGGGAACCTCTTTATATAGTAGATGGCTGTCTTCAGTGTGTAGTGTGCAAAACAACAGTAGCAGCTTGTATGATATGCCTCATTTCTTCTCCTGTGGGATCCAGTTCCTTTGGCTACACAGCGTTTTAAAAGTTCTATGTTCAGTGCACTAGTCGACTAAGAGAGGGGCAACTAGGGCACATATAACAAATTGCTGCCTTGACTCTATGCCTGATGCGCACACTTTAAAATTAAAAGGTCCAGACCCAAATTCCATATTCCTATAGCCCCAAACCTGCTCCTTCTGTCTTTTGACACCTCTTTTCTTCCCGTTTGCTCAAGTCTAAAACTTTGGGGTTATCCTACTTTTTCCTTTCTCTCCTATTGCTGTTGGTTCTCTCTTAAAAAAAAAAAAAAAAAAACCAGCCAATTCTACCAGCCCCACACCTATTTCCCAGTCCAGTTCACCGTCAGCTCTCGTTTGAGTCATTTTAATCATCTTTTCCCTGCACTCCCTGCTTCCATCTTTGAATACGCAGGTTTTTCCATATTCTCAATGTGGCAGCCAGCACAGTTCCTACACTTACATCCATTACATTCTCAGCGCCCTTAATGAAAGCTCTACATCCGCCTCTTCTCTCATCCAGAATAAAATCTAAACTCTTTGCTGGCCGCTGAGCACCAGGTGAGGTGCCCCTGATGCTTCTCCAGTGTCACCTCCCACAACCTTCCTCTCCCCTCCCTGCCTGGCCCACACTGGCTTCATCTCTGTGTTCCCACACAGTACACATGCTCTTTGGGGGGGCCGCCTGATATTACTGTTCCTAAGTTGTCGTCATGCCTTGCTGTCTCTTCCCTTGGACCTCTGTCCACTATCAGGCTCTCAGAGAGGCCCCCTTGGGCAACCCCTAAATAAGTAGCTTTTCTCTACAAACAGGTCATTTTCTTCCTCATGACTTTTATTTGTTTTCTTTCATGGTGCTTATTAACACCACAAATAGATATATGAAATAAATATATATTTTATTGGCCAGGTCCCCCTCCTGTTGTGGAATAGAGGCTTCCTGATGGCAAACCCTGTTTGTCAACTCCTGTTCCTAGCACATAGAACAGGGCCTCTCACACAGCAGACAGTCCATAAATAATTGTTAAATGAATGAGTAATGCAAGGCAGAAATCTTACTCTGTACAGTGCCAAATGTTTCTCAGTGCTGAACCTTCTTGGGGAGAAAAGTAGCTCTGCAAAATACCAAAGAACAGGAACCTCCTTGGCGGTCCAGTGGTTAGAAATTCACACTTCCGCCACAGGGGACATGAGTTCAATCCCTGATTGGGGAACTAAGATCCCACATGCCATGCAGCATGGCCAAAAATAAATAAATACATTAAAAATTTAATAAAAACAAAAAACTACCAAAGAGCAAAGACTACTTTGCAAATCCTAACTGGCACATATCAGTAGGAAGAGGGGGATTGTTACAGGCTTAGAAGTCGTTGAAGCCTTCACGGTCCAAATAAGACCAGGGTTCAGGCCAGGATAAAAGGCAGATGCAAGAATTAGATGCAAGTCAGTGGAGAGATTGTCGATTATCTGCAAACATCAGGGAGACAGCGGGAGATTCGTTACTGGATTCTGAGGAATAGAAACCACAGATGCTTATGTCTATATCCTGGAGGTATTTTCAGTGGAGCCTCATTTGAAGCTATGGGAGTAGATGAGTATATAAAATTGAGAGTGTGGCTAAAGAAGGCAGAGACTGGACCTCAGAAAGTGGCTGTGTTTAACAGACAGGGTGAGGGGTTAAATCATGAAAGGGAAAACAGAAGAGAAGGCCAGATATGTTGAAAAGAAGCCAAATAATGAAGTGTCAAAGGAAGAGAAGACATTAGAAGACAAAACCATTTCAAATAATGAAGAAAAGTCTAGTAGAAGCAGAACTTTTGGAAGGCCATTGGACTTAAAGCTTAAAAGGTCATGGGTAGACTTTGTGTGCCATTTAAGTAATGAAAAGGAATGCAAGCTGGATGGGATGGGCTTCAGAGTGAGCATGTGGGACAGCTGGGTGGCTGGTACTGATAACAGGCTCAGGAATTTAGGCAGGAAAAGGACCGAGATATAAGCATGATTAGGAAGTGAGGGAACTATTCTTAGGAGGCGCAGGAGAGAAAGCCACCTTTCTTTGCCTGGTCCCAGGTCAGAGGAACCTCCTCACAGAATCCCTCAGCCCTTGGGATTAACCAGTTCCCTGGTGGTCCAGTGGTTAAGATACTGTACTCCCAATGCAGGGGACCCAGCTTCAATCCCTGATCAGGGAACTAAGATCCCACATGCCATATGGCCCCAAAAAAGAAAAAGAATATCTTAGTCCATCATCTTAGATAACCCACCAGTTCTGTTGTTATCTGGCCATACTATAGAAGATGCTCCACCAGCTTTGTCCCTTTTAGTGACACAGGGCCCCTTGTAGGTATCTGGAGAAACAGTCCAACTGGACTTACACTGACTTTTTGCCTTTTCTGCTTGACCATCTTTCCTAACATGACACATCCTATTGTATTAAGGTGAAAAAACTGCTCAGCATGGCACTGTCCTAGAGAGAAAATAAGAGCTCTATAAAGTACAGAACAGCATTCATTGCCTGGCAGCTTCCAACGAACCCATGAATTATTAGCGACAGAGTCAAATGAGCACATGTCAAAGATGAAACTGCATACACGTGTCTGGAGAGCACACACAACTCATTACGTGCCCTAAGAGTTGCCATAAGAAAACTGCTTATTGCTGGTCTTCTGAAAATGGATTTTTATTTCTTGTTCACACCAGGTCTTTTATTTTTTGTTCAACACTAGTGATATGTATAGGGATGTAAGCATAATATATTAGAACACTGAGCAGTTGTTAATTGGGCTGGAGATAGGTAGTGAAGTAGAGAAGAGAGTAGATAGAAAGACAATTAAGGCATTTTTTTCAAGATTTCCAGGTAAAGAGCACCCGTCTCCTATATTTTTCACTTCTCTTTAAAGTGGATGATCTCTAAAGAATAGCTAAGTAAATTTCTAATGGAGCAGCTGGCAGGTTCCTGTAGGACCAGCTCACTGCTCGCTCCGGCCTGGTTTCCAGTGAGAAAACCTTCAGGAGAGGGAGGACATATCACTGTCATCTCCGCGTTCCTCACACCATTTAGCACAATGTCAGGCTCGCATTAGATGTTCAATGACTGTTTGCTGATTTCTCCATCTTACTTAATCACAGTAGGTTAGAGCCCGCAGTTCCTTGGAGATGATCAAGTTCAATGCTTCTCAGCTTTAACATGCATACTAATCACCCAAGGATCTTTCTAACATGCAGCTCAGCTCCTGTGGGTCCGCGGTGAGGCCTGATTCTTCATTTCCCAGCAGCTCCTAGGGATGCTGCTACCACACTTTGCATAACAGGGATCCATGCAGTGCATTTCCCACGGGGCCACCCACTCCTGTGGGTGGGCTGAGGGGACCCAGAGCCACAAGATGATCGAAGTTCTTCTTCCTGAAGTGTCAAAGGTGGTTGAAGAGAAATTGAACCATGACATTTAAAAAAAAAAAAATTCAATAAAGATTTAATAGGAAGCAGAATGCAAAATGTGATTAAGAAAATTTGTAAGAAAAAAAAAAAATGTAAGCTGTTACAAAAATGTAAGACAAATGGAAGGGACTTTTTTTCACTTGAGAATTCCCTCTTCAGTTTACACTGCCAGCCGGCCTCCAGGGGATGCACTCTGACCAGATGCTCTTAGGGGCACCTTAGTGGGAAAGCTTGAGAAGCACTAATATAATACTAATGAAGAAATAGGCCCCCAAGGAGGTTCACGTAGCTAGTTTGTTTAATAATAATAAATTTTATTTATTTTTAACTGAAGTATAGCTGATTTACAATGTTGTGTTAATTCTCATTGTGCAGCAAAGTCTTCAGTTATAAGTACATGGTGGTGGGGGTTTAGTGGCTAAGTCATGTCTGACTGTTGCGACCGATGGACTGTAGCCTGCCTGCTTCCTCCATCCATGGGATTTTCCAGGCAAGAATACTAGAGTGGGTTGCCATTTCCTTCTACAAGGGATCTTCCCAACCCAGGGATCAAACATCAGTCTCCTGTACTGCAGGCGGATTCTTTACCAACTAACCAACCAGGGAAGTGGCTTTTTAACTGAAGTATAGTTGATTTACACTGCTGTGTTAATTCTTACTGTGTGGCTAATTAATTCAGTTATACTTATGTAAATGTATGTGTGTGCATATGTACATATGGTTTATATTCTTTTCAGTTATGATTTATCACAGGATATTGAACATAGTTCCCTGGGCTATACAGTAACACCTAGTTGTTTGTCCATCCTACATAGTGTAATAATAACTAACTTTTACTGGACTCTTACTACATATGAGCCACGCATTGTGTAGAAAACATATTGTATCACATTTAATATCAGACTAGTTTTCTCAAGTCACTGTTGTTCCTATTTGTATCTGGGGAAACTGAGGCTTCAAGAAGCTGGATAGTTTGCCCCAGAACTTACCTCAAAGTCCCTGTTGTCAAGGATGGTGTTTCAGAGCCTCCTGAATTACATTGAGCTGGGGCTAGAACCGGATTGTTTCACTTCTGTCCAAGATGCCACAGAGAGGCTGGGATAAAGCAGACAGATGCACTTGGCATTGCTTAGTTTTTCTGAAGAGTGCCTTTGACAGTTATGGAATGGTGTCTAGTAAGAATCAGGATACTTATCCCTTCCTGTTTCTTTCATGATAACAGTAAGCAGATTAACTAGGTTTTCTGCTCAGTAACTGAGCCCTGGTTCTAGGCTCAGAGAAATCAGTACTTTCTCACTAATGTGTACTTTTCCTGCCAAGCAGCCTTCAGTGTTAAAGGAAAAGAGTGTCTATAATGAGCTTTTATAAATTGCATTACTAGGTGACAGTTAATTGGTTTCATTCCTTATACAAATGGGATTAAAAGAGTAGTGCCCAGAGTACTATAAAGAGTGACTGCTCCACTTCTGTGCATTTCAACTCAGCATTCTGGAAGCTATCCAGATTCATCATCTAGATTTTTCCATGCTTGGCATACTGCACCTTCCTTGTCTGGGGTAACAAGTACGCGCTGAGCTCGTCCTGGCTCTCCCAGTGGTCATGTATGAATGCGAGAGTTGGACTGTGAAGAAGGCTGAACACTGAAGAATTGATGGCCTTTGAGCTGTGGTGTTGGAAAAGACTCTTGAGAGTCCCTTGGACTAGAAGGAGATCAAACCAGTCAATCCTAAAGGAGATCAGTCCTGAATATTCATTGGAAGGACTGATGCTGAAGCTGAAACTCCAGTACTTAGGCCACCTGATGTGAAGAGCTGATTCATTAGAAAAGACCCTGATGCTGGGAAAGATTGAGGGCAAGAGGAGAAGGGGACGACAGAGGATGAGATGGTTGGATGGCATCATTGACTCAATGAACATGAGTTTGAGCAAGCTCCAGGAAATGGTGAAGAACAGGGAAGCCTGGCATGCTGCAGTCCATGGGATCACAAAGAGTCAGACACGACTAAACGACTGAATAACAGCAACATCCTGGGATGAGGACAGATGCACCTGCTGCCCCCTGATCTACCTGGTGACCAGGGGCAGGTGCAGTGGAAACCTCAGCCCCAGTGTCAGGTCTGATTTTCTTGTGTGTCATGGTTCTCTCGTCCTATAAAAATAGACCGGATTTTTTCCTCTTCCTTCTAATCCTTGGTATTTCCAAAAGTGATAAACTCCAGGTCATTTCTGTGAAGTGAGATATTTTGTAGAGGTCTGGGTTTAGATGAAGGCAAGCCACCTTGAAGTTAGACAGTCTGACATTACTGAGATCATCTGTAGCTCCCAGGGTAAGTGGAAACCATGAAGTTTTGTTTCTGTCTCATTAAACTAATAACCATTAAGTGTATGTTAAAGGAAAAATATGAATCTAAACCGCACAATATCATCATTTTGAAACTTATTTCATACTGATGGCTGAGAATATGTAAAAATTTAACACAGCTCATTAAGCAAGAAATACAACAGGAGCTGAGACACCGCATGGCAAAGCAGTTCGGAACACTTCCACAGGAACTTCTGGTTAAAACTCCACGCTTCCACTTCAAGGGGCTTGGGTTCAATCCCTGGTAGGGGAATTAAGAGCCCACATGCCACATAGCATGGCAAATAAGTAAGCTGTATGTAAGAGTTAAAAACCAAAACACTTCCATGCCTGTGAATTACATGCTAACCACCCCGTCCAACTTATTGGTGTCATCTGTTTATTAGCAGCCATAAGCAGTGTATAGACTTTGTGAGAGCACAAAGCTGAGGGTCCTAGAACTCACTCTACATGTGAACAGCATGGGTAGTCAGCTCTAAATTTTAATTTGAGGTTTAATTGAGAGGCACAGGGAAGCTGCCCCATAGGAAATTATGTCCTCTAATGAAGCTTAAAATCCACCCTATGTAAACTGTGATTCCTGCTAAATCAGACCCTGCTCTTCCCATTGTCTTCATAATGCAAATATCCCTGAGAAAAAATAATACATTAAGTTCCGCAGATCACACCATGGAAACATTTTCAGACTCTTCCTTCCTAGTATAACAGGGTGGAAAGCTGTATTTTGCTAATGTACAGGGACATAAGGTCTTAATACCTTCTTTCCAGGAAGTATCCTTTCTGCTTGAGCCATTTTGATATAATCTCCTATTACAGTGGGCTTCCCGGGTGGCTCAGTCATAAAAAATCCGCCTGCAAATGCAGGAGTCATAGGAGACAGCCCTAGGTTGAGAAGATCACCTGGAGGAGGAAATGACACACTCCAGTATTCTTGCCTGGAAAATCCCATGGACAGAGGAGTTTGGTGGGCCACAGTCCACAGACACAGCTGAGCACACACACAGCATGTTATTGAAACACAAAGCCTAACACATGGCAGCAAATTCAGGAAACACTTTTTTTAAAGCACATCCCGCCGCTGAACTTAGGTACATATTTGCTTTATCACTTATTAACTTGGATATATAGTGGGGGAAATAGAAAGAATAAAGTACTTAAAGAATACAGGGTAACCATCTTCATCATCACACTCTTTTCAAAAACATGAGTCAGTTTACCAGATCCTTTTTAAAAGACATACATTACATTTACCAGAGAGTGTGTTGTATCACCACATTAGGTTAGAGTCCTGGGAAACATTTTCCTTTTTTATCAGCTGGAGCTGATACAAAGAGTTTTGAATTTCAAGAGGTGACCAAATCTTCTACTCATCCTCACTGTGATCATTTCACTGTCAAATTTAAGTATAGACAAAATTCTTAAAGATCAACTTTTTTTCTTAGTATGAATTTTCTAGTCTTAGCCACTAAGATAAAATCTGAAAGTGGTAAAGAACCCATCTGCAATGCAGGAGACTCAAAAGACATGGGTTTGATCCCTGGATCAGGAAGATCCCCTGGAGAAGGAAATGGCAACCCACTCCAGTATTCTTGCTTGGAAAATTCCATGGACAGAGGAGCCTGGAAGACAACAGTCCATGGGGTCTCAAAGAGCTGGATGTGACTGAATGACTAAGCACCACACATGGTTAACAAGTTAAATGATGCAAGGCAGCCTAAGGGTATATACCACACATCCCAAGCAGAGTGGACCGCTCATCGGGTGATGCAGAGAAGCAAGGCACCCATCTCTCCCTTTCAGAAATGTCTATTGGAGCTCTCAGTCACTACCTTTAAATGACATCAAAGTGGCATTTGTCTGAATTTAACTCTGCTGTGGTAGACCTGGGTACAGCACCAGACAGACTGGTATCTTGCCATTCTACGACTTGCCAAATTTGCCAACCAAACCAATGTATTTTTTAAACTATGATGATTAGAGGATTTATAGTCTCCAAGAGCAGTAGGAATTATGCTAATGGGAGAAAGGCAACCTTCCCCTGCTCAGGGAACATTTGTCTCTCCTGGGTGATGACAGCTTTATGATTTTACTGTGAAAATCCATGGAAGGTGCTTTTACAAAATCAACTGTCTTTTGAGATATTTCCAAGGGCAATGGCACAGGAAAGGGAAACCATATTTTAAAGCAGAAGCTGAATAAAACTTGGGAGTGAAAAATGAGATGTTGTTACTATGAGGGGAAATTGACTTTTTTTCACTTGATTCTTCCCATTGCATCCTCACATATCATCCATTGCATTTCTTTATTCAGAATGGACCACACTGTGGAAACCGTTCTTCCTGTGGCAAAGACTTGTGCATTTGCTGTTTGACATTCTCTGGGAAAGTCTCAAAGTTCCGGGCCTTTGAGCTGCATTCTTCCTGCTTGGCTTAGGTGGAGAGCCACTCCACCTCTTCTCACTGCTGGAAGTCTTATCCTCATTTCGATCAGAACTGCCTTTTGTTTTGAAGGGAGTTTGTTTTGCAGTCAGGTTTCTAAGGGAAACAAGCTGATGGGGATCCTGACCTCCACAGCATCTTTCTCATACATCATGTGGCCCACAGGGCTTGTCCAAGTTCATCCTCAAATCCTGTGACTCAGTGTGAGTGAAATACAGTCCCTTCCTCCTAACCGGGGCTGACGAAGCAGCAGAAGATGGAACTGTATCATTCTTCAAAATCTTCCTCCGCTTCTCACCTTGATCCTTTTCCTTTCTGTGTCCATTTACTCCCATATTTTTTTCCTCTTGGTGTCTCTCTGGCTGTGATTTGTGCAAACTCTTTTTCTTCCCTCTAAAAATTTTCTTCTTTATCATTTCCTTGTATTAATATACCTACTCTTCATTTCTTCTCATTCTTCTCAGAGATCATTAACTCATTTCCATCTCCTATTCTTCCACTATCCTAAAGTCATCCTTTTCTCATTTCCTTCCCTTTTATGTTATGTCCCTTCTAGACCTAAAGTAGGGGCTTCCCAGGTGGCGCAATGGTAAAAAACCCACCTGCCAGTGCAGGAGACATACGACACGTGAGTTCGATCCCTGTGTCGGGAAGATCCCCTGGAGTAGGAAATAGCAACCTTCTCCAGTGTTCTTGCCTCGGAAGTCCCATGGACAGAGTTGCCTGGAGGGCTCCAGTCCATGGAGTCAAGTGAGCATACACACACAGACTTAAAGTAACTCATAATGATGAGAGTAATAAGTATAGCATGTTTTTTTGTTTTTTTGTTTTTTTATTAGTTGGAGGCTAATTACTTCACAACATTGCAGTGGGTTTTGTCATACATTGATATGAATCAGCCATAGAGTTACACGTATTCCCCATCCCGATCCCCGCTCCGACCTCCCTCTCCACCCGATTCCTCTGGGTCTTCCCAGTGCACCAGGCCCAAGCACTTGTCTCATGCATCCAACGTGGGCTGGTGATCTGTTTCACCATAGATAGTATACATGCTGTTCTTTCGAAACATCCCACCCTCACCTTCTCCCACAGAGTTCAAAAGTCTGTTCTGTACTTCTGTGTCTCTTTTTCTGTTTTGCATATAGGGCTATCGTTACCTTCTTTCTAAATTCCATATATATGTGTTAGTATGCTGTAATGTTCTTTATCTTTCTGGCTTACTTCACTCTGTATAATAGGCTCCAGTTTCATCCATCTCATTAGAACTGATTCAAATGAATTCTTTTTAATGGCTGAGTAATATTCCATGGTGTATATGTACCACAGCTTCCTTATCCATTCGTCTGCGGATGGGCATCTAGGTTGCTTCCATGTCCTGGCTATTATAAACAGTGCTGCGATGAACATTGGGGTGCACGTGTCTCTTTCAGATCTGGTTTCCTCAGTGTGTATGCCCAGAAGTGGGACTGCTGGGTCATATGGCAGTTCTATTTCCAGTTTTTTAAGGAATCTCCACACTGTTCTCCATAGTGGCTGTACTAGTTTGCATTCCCACCAACAGTGTAAGAGGGTTCCCTTTTCTCCACACCCTCTCCAGCATTTATTGCTTGTAGACTTTTGGATAGCCGCCATCCTGACTGGCCTGTAATGGTACCTCATTGTGGTTTTGATTTGCATTTCTCTAATAATGAGTGATATTGAACATCTTTTCATGTGTTTGTTAGCCATCTGTATGTCTTCTTTGGAGAAATGTCTGTTTAGTTCTTTGGCCCATTTTTTGATTGGGTCATTTATTTTTCTGGGATTGAGCTGCAGGAGTTGCTTGTATATTTTTGAGATTAATCCTTTGTCTGTTTCTTCATTTGCTATTATTTTCTCCCAATCTGAGGGCTGTCTTTTCACCTTACTTATAGTTTCCTTTGTAGTGCAAAAGCTTTTAAGTTTCATTAGGTCCCATTTGTTTAGTTTTGCTTTTATTTCCAATATTCTGGGAGGTGGGTCATAGAGGATCCTGCTGTGAATTATGTCAGAGAGTGTTTTGCCTATGTTCTCCTCTAGGAGTTTTATAGTTTCTGGCCTTACATTTAGATCTTTAATCCATTTTGAGTTTATTTTTGTGTATGGTGTTAGAAAGTGTTCTAGTTGCATGTTGAAGCTGCTATATTTCAGGACACACTGGGCTACATACTTCACGTTTGGCATCTCAGTTAATCCCTGCAAATGAGAGGGTGGTATCATGCTCTTTTAACTGATGAAAATCAATGAGGTTCATACAATGATTAGCTGATAGAGTTGCTAGTCCAGCACCATTTATCTGAGTCACCAAAAAATAAATAAATAAATAAAAGCCATGGCTTGCTTATGAGCTATAACTCATAGGCTTCCGATGAATTGGAACAAATATTTATGCCATTTCTTTCAGGGTATTCACTGACCTGTAACCAGTGATACTGATAAATTCCTTTTACTGTAAACCTATCAATAATTATATATTAAGTATTTAAGAAATCATAAATTTGGGTATCATAGGTAGACATAGTGGAGGATCAGGCAGAGTAAGAGGGGAGAAAGGGACAACAGAAGCAGCTGAAAAGAGAAAAACAGAGCTGGCTTGTCTGTGCTTTTAAAACCTTCACTCCAGCTAAGCTCTCCAGGAATCCAGAGCATGCTGGAACGTGAGATGAGCAATCAGAGCCTTAAATTGGGTGGACAAGGGATGGATGAGTTCATCTTGGTCTCACTCACCCCCTTCCCATAAAATTGAAGGCTGTTTCTTCCTGCCAAGGAGAAAACTACAAATATATTTTGCAACTGTAAAGTTGGTTTACCTAAGTATAAAAATTCACACTCTTAGTTTTCAATCTAAATATACAGCATGCACATGTGATTCAAAATCATATTTCACTGACCTAACCAGTATGGAAAGGGTACCTTTCTGGGCTCTCTTCCCCTCAGCTATAATATCACCCAGCAAAACACCAAATCCATCATAAAATCATGAAATAGGTAAAAGAAAGAGAGGAAGGAAGGGGATTAGGAGCAGGATAAGCATTAATGGAAAAAACTCCTGGGTTTGATTCTAGCCCCATTGGTCCTATCTCTTTATACATATACTTAGATCTTAGTTACATGTTTTGAATAATGGGAATACTAGTGCCATGTAGCCTGTCATATGATTGTAAGAGCTAAATGAACTGGGGTACTTTAAAATGCTTTGTGAAATGTAAAACACTCTGCAAGGAAGGAAGTGATTAGCATTCCCAGGTGGTGCTGGTGGTGGAGAAGCCACCTGCAATTCAGGAGACATGGGTTCGATCCCTGAGTTGGGAAGATCCCCTGGAGTAGGAAATGGCAACCGATTCCAGTATTCTTGCCTAGAAAATCCCATGGACAGAGGAGCCTGACAGACTGCAGTCCATGAGGTCACAAAGAGTCAGACACAGCTGAGAGTGCATGCACACACACACGCACACACACACACAACGCACACACTAACTTCAAAGTATCTGATTTCCCTTGCTGATGAATTCTAAATAACTTTCCTTCTGCTGTTTCTTTCCAGCATCTTAATAATTGGTACTTCGGTGCTACATTTTTTAAAAAACAGAATCTCTCCTGAACTTGTTTTGTATTTTGAAAGCTTTTAATTTCTTGGGCCAAAATGTCAAGGAACCCAGCCTGCCCTGGACACCTTTGGCTCCACATAAAGCCTTTACCCACTTCTGTCTGCAGGTTCCGGATACAGGTTCTGAGATAGAATGAGCCCTCCACTGCCAGCCTCCAATTCAATGGCAGCTTTTGCCCAGCTTCAAGCTACCATCTCATGAAGAAACCTGAAAGAAAATCTCGGAACTCCTGCTCCTCCAGTGTCCTGCCTGCTTGCTTACCATTGTCGTGGCCTCATTCACTTAAAAAAACCAACAACACTTGTTCCAGGTGTTAAGCAGAGCCCTGCCATTTGAAATGGAGTTATACCCCATGTGCACATATGTGGGCCTCTAAAAATTATAATTGTTGAGTTCATCAGGAACAGATGGGCCTGCTTAGCAAGAAAATAGGATTGACTGCGGGAATTAAGCTGAGAGCAGTAAGTGCATGAGTGGGCCAGATGCAGTAGGCCTACAGAGTAGGGACATACTGCGCTGCAGGTCACATAACCTCACGTGAGCTCACAGGCCATCGGGCCAGCCTCCCTCTGAGAAATGGGCCATTACTGTGTTCCTATGTGTCATAGAAAACAAATACATGCCTGCGTGCTCTTTCTCCTTCTAAAAAACTAGACAAATTATAGCTTTCTTCTCCTGGTTCAGAATGGGTAGAGGATTTTTGGTTGGTTTGTCTGTTTTAACATGAAGCATAGTTGATTTACAATTTTATGTTAGTTTCAGATGTACAGCATAGCGATTCAGTATTTTTTTAGCTTATCTTCCGTTTGAAATTACTTTAAAATGTTGGCTAGATTCCCTGTGCTATACAACATGTGCTTGTAGCTTATGTGTTTCATGCATAGTAGTTTGTACCTATTAATCTTCAACCCCTATCTTGTCCTTCCCCATCCCTTCTCCCCACTGATAACCACTAGTTTTTTCTCTGTATCTGTATATCTATACCTATTTTATATAGTAATACAGGCAGTTTTGGCTCAGAAAGTTAAACGCTGAAAGAAAAGCTAGAAATATAAGACTGCTAGAAATATTAGATGTACTAATATCCATTTTCTTTCAAGATATAAAGGTAATAGTTCACAGAAGAACCAAAAAGAAGCATGTATTCTGTCACCCTCTGTAGGCTGCTCCCTGATCAGCGAATATTTCTTTTTTTTTTTTTATTTATCTTTATTAGTTGAAGGCTAATTACTTTACAATATTGTAGTGGTTTTTGTCATACATTGACATGAATCAGGCATGGATTTACATGTGTTCCCCATCCCGATCCCCCCTCCCACCTCCCTCTCTACCCGATCCCTCTGGGTCTTCCCAGTTCAAATGGCTCTGACTCCACTTGACTTTTGAAGATGATGATAATGAAAATTCGAGTTCATGCACTTTCTTTGAGGTATTAGATGATTGCATCGAGCAAAGTACCAGGATTTGACCAATATATCCTTCTGCAGGTTTGAGTTGTTAACACAATGAGAATACAAGAAAAGAAGCAAAAGTCTTAGTTGAGTAGAAGATCATGTGGCATTTTTAATCTTAAAAATCAGTTCCATTTTACTTGTTCAGAAAAGAAAAGTAGCTCAAACTCTCTAATACATCATTGTAAATAATTATTCTTCTGGCCTTTTTATTAGTAGGTTTTAGTTTATAGTTTTATGGCAAGAGTAACATTTATAGGTTGGCACAACCTTAAAAAAATCACCTTGTTTAAAATTGTCCTACCATTTAAATATCATCATTTTGGCAGTGAACACCTTCTAAACTTATCATTCTCAATTGTGGGCATTAAGCCCATAAATAGGAATGCTAGAGGGGGAGAAAAGGGAGTTACTTCCAGGAGAAGAGAAGCCTTGGAGACGTGAATGGAAAATGTTGCCTCTGTTTAGCATGAATGAGCCTGGGATTTAAATAACATTCTTCAGGCCAGATAAATAGTTTTTCTTTGGCTTAGTAATCATGCATTGCATTCAAATATTTAAGTGAGACATTTTCTGGCTTTCCTCACTTCGTCTTTGATCTTTACGTACCCTGTTGTATTTTAACTCATCAGCTTCACCAAATAAAAAATCTAATTTATTTCTTTTAGTGCATATCACAGAGGCAGATTTGCTGTAAGGGTCTGGAAATACACATAATTGAGGTTTTTTACTTTACATATGCATGTTCCTCAATGTTGAAATACACCAGAATAATAAAGTAGTTGATGCTTAGTGGCTGCATCATGAGAGATTATGATGATCTCATTTATTCTTTTCTTTCCTCTAGTTTCAAGCTGTTTCATGGCTGTGCATTACCATGCATATGACTATAAATGACTGTTTAAAAGTGAAGACATTTAAAGAGAATTATTCCAAAATTTATTTGAATTCTTTGTCAGTAAACTTCCACATTTTGCCATTGTGAGACAATGATTATTTAGCGGATTAGGGGCTTTGTTTGGTTTTGTCTTATTTTTAAATTTTTATTGGAGTGTAGTTGATTTACAGTGTTGTGTTAGTTTCATTGGGCTTCTCTGGTGGCTTATGGTAGAGAATCTGCCAACTATGCAGGAGACCTGGGTTGATCCCTGGGTCAGGATGTGTATAGCAAAGTGAATCAGTTATACATACACTCTTTTTTAAGACTCTTTTGCCATATAGGCTATTACAGAATACTGAGTAGAGTCTCCTGTGCTATTTGGAGGTCCTGATTAGTTCCTGTTTTATATATAGTAATGTGAAATTGAGAGTCGCTCAGTCACGTCTGACTCTTCGTAACACCATGGACTGTATAGTCCATGGGAATTCTCCAGGCCAAAATACTGGAGTAGGTAGCCATTCCCTTCTCCAGGGGATCTTCCCAACCAAGGGATCAAACCCAGGTTTCCTGCATTGCAGGTGGATTCTTCCCCAGCTGAGCCACCAGGGAAGCTATATAGTAATATGTATATGTCAATCTCAGTCTCCCAATTTATCCCTCCTTCCCATCATTACCCCCTGGCAACCATACATTTGTTTTCTACATCTATAACTCTTTTTCTGTTTCTGTAGATACATTCATTTGTACCCTTTTTTAGATTCCACATATAAGTGATATTGTATGATATTCGTCTTTCTCAAGACATTGGTTTTTTTTAATGCATATCTGAATAGTCCCAATGTCCAGTTGCAACTAGGCTCTTCTGAAGTATTTACTCCATGGGAGTTCAATAAATACAGCCTTCCAGAAAGCTCTCATGCATGCATATATCCATGACAAGTCATAGCTGAAAATCAGATAAGCAGAAAGGAATTGCAAGTCTATTTTGTGTCTCTCCCCTTGTGCAACCTTCAGGCAAGGTAAATCAGTACAGGCCTCATCACTCAATAAAATGCTAAGCTGTTTTTTGGGCAGGATTAATCTGCAACAGAGAAGATGGGAATTCTTGTTGGCCATTCAAACAAAGAGAGACAAATAAGAATTTGCCCTAGAATTATGCTATGGATAAGGAGATAACCTCCTGCTGCCTTAATTACATGTTGTGTGAACTATTTTCACTTTTTATACAGGTGATCTTTTCAAGGTCTAAGGATATATCAAACCTAGAGGAATAAAGAAGTCTCTTATTTGTCACCTGAAAAGTACATAGTGATAATCTTTGCTGTGTCTATAGGGCTGATTAATCAAGTGTGATAAGACTATCATCCCTTCTGTTTCCTAAAACTCAAAATGGATCAGGATGAATGATTCAGGGCAAACCACTAATGTTCTTCATAACCTTTAACTTTGCATAGACTCTCTGTAACCCTTTTAGACAGTTGTCTAACGTATTTGCATTTCCTAGAAATTGATTCCAAAAAGAATTAACCAGGTCTTCTATAAAACCCAGCACAGATGACTGCTCGTGTTGATGCAGTGGACAAGTAGTTATTGAAAAGGCTTATTTATAATACTGTTTTTTCCTATCAGTAGTATCTTGACAAGCTCCCAGTTAAGCATTGCATGTTAGTCTTTACAAAAGGAGGAGATAAGGCAGTCTGTACTAGGGGTCTATGACTCTAAAGTCCATTTCTTTTCTCAAAATGTCTTAGAAAGATCTAAGATTTCAACTCTGAAGCCAGCGTGTCTCCCACCCCACTTTGTCCTGCTCACCCTCCCTATGCTGGCCCTTTCCCGGAGTACATCATCTGCCCACTTGTTCTTTTCCCTTTTTGCTTCAGCAAAGCTTCTTTTTGCCCTTTCAGCTGAGTTGATTTACCACACGAGAAGATAAAGAATCCACTAACTTCTCCACGTAGGTGGTAGACGGGCTCAAGAGAGGCCAAGGTAGCCTCAAGAAGGAGCAGGTGTTTGTGGCCATTCGATCTTGGGACTCGGAAAGGCTCCTCCTCTCCTTGAGATGCAGTGGACTCTCAGGAGGCCCACACGTGGAATATGGCCACATTGTTTGTGCTTACCAGGCTGGGCCAAGCCACAGGCTGAGGGGACTCAAGCTGACCTGCGTGCTGTCACTGCCAGAATGTAATGACTGTTCTTCCAAATATCTTCTACAGTCCCTGGGGCTGGGTTGAAATGCCAGCTCTGAGGTAATCCTCACCAAAAAGGGATCTGGGCTGCTTTGGATTCCCAGGCTATGAAAGGGATGCTGTGCTGTGCTGCTGAAGCTCTGATGAAAAGCCTACAGACCCTTGGAGGCCAAGTCACTACCTGTAGCTTCACCGTGGCCCTGGGGACTGTTCTGCTGATCTTTCAGAGGAAAGCGAGGCTGGCCCAGGGAAACATTGACTTCCCACTGTGAGATCAAAGGAAAGGCCCTGTCAGGGAAACACATCCCAGGAGCTTCAAGGGGAACATGCCTGGAGGACCAGGAAGGGGGAGGATTTCCAAATCATGTGCTTAGGATCTCAGAATTTAAGGCCATATCACTTCCTTCAAATGTAATTTTCTTGAAATTGATTGGAAGTTGTGTTTCTCAGTAGCACATCATGTTAAATTTCAGAGCACTTGCAGTTATCTTTAGTGTGTCCTTGGCCAAATTCAGAGATACCTTGATCACTTGCTAGAAAGAACTAACAAAGAGATCTGGAGCACAGAGTTGTGATTAAACACTGCCACTTGCTTATCAGCTCTTTAAGGCTAAGGAAAGCAGTGTCCTCATGTAACCTTTCACACCTTGTAATATGGCCCTGGTAGCATTTCTAAAAGTGGCCATCTGTAACTGTCAAGTTCACTGTGTGTGTACCTGTATGTAACTTGAGCTATGGCTTCCAAGGATACCCTTAGAATCACTCTTAAGTTTTGCTTCTGAGAGTATACAGCAGCCTTGATATCTTGCATATTCAGGGCATAAGCATACTCAATATATATGTATGATTTTTCAGAAAGCTTCCTCTCTTTTTGAAGCAAGACATACTTTATGGTTTTGCACTTGCTCATGATTGGACTTTGTTGGTAAAAGCCACCCTAATTCACAGTCTGGGTAGCATTTCAGGACATCACTGAGAATGCTCTGCCTATGAACTGTGAGCAGACTGTGTCTACAATGAGGCTCTGCCTTTTGTGTTTCCCAGGTAGTCTGTGATTAAATTTATTTTAGCACTTATGATGTGGCAGCTCAATTGGCACAAGATAGCGTGCTGACCACAGGACCTATTGTCTCCCATTCAGGCCATCCGAGACCGCTGTGAAAATTATCTTCTTTGCCAGCCACTTTGATCTTGTCACTCTGTCACTGAAAGATTCTCGCTGTTTCCTGAAGCCCTTCACATTAGCCTCAGCCTCCTCTCTCTGCTGCTGGGGCTTGGCCCTCCCTGAACCACAGATTTTCCCCTGATCTCCTGTCACCACCTCCTTTGCTGCAGCCAAACAAAACTATTCTCAGGTTCTTTTGACACAACCTGACATTTCTGATACCTTGTTTTCACTAGCACAGCTTACCGAAATAGAACAAGGATACATAAACCAAGGTCTATAAGGCATGTGTTAGTTCCATTGGCTTCCTAACCTTTAGCAGTTAGGGAAGGACATGTGGGAATGAGACCTGCGTGTTGATTCCTGCTTTGCATATTTTACATGGTTATCAGGCATGCAATGTCAAAGTCACTCTAGGAGAAATTTCAGGAGGAAGAAGGAACCCTTCTATATTATTGTAATCACAGTTTAAGGATGTTTTAAAGCCAATTAAAGACATGATAAAAGAAGCAGAATTTATAGCAGCAGAAAGTGTCACAAATGAGGAGACAACCAAAAGGAATGGAAGATAAAACAATTCAGTGGCCAATGAATAAATTTTGCAAGTGATCAGCATGAAATGAAGTATAAGGTACAGATCACTTTTTAATCCACATCCATTTATAAATTCATTCACTCATCTGTCTGACAAAATATATCAAGAGCCTGATATGTGTCAGGGGGACTCCAAAAAATAATATGGTCTCTGCCTTACAGAACTAATGACACAAGTTACCATTATAGGAAAGAGGGACATATAAAAATACAGTGGGGACAGAAACTATAGTGGGTTCCCCATCTAAACCTTTAAAGTAGACTTATTTTAAGTGCTATTTTAAGTTTCGTGGTTTGTACTAGGAAGTTTTGTGAACAAGTTTTGATAATACTAATCTCTTTGCAGTTGTATCTATTTACTATCTTTCAGTCCATTTCTTAGGCCTTTGAATATCAATTGTGTATAGAGTACACCTAGGATTTGTGTATGAGCCTGAAACCATGGCTACCAACTCAGCAGCATGGATCCTGAAATCAACACCAGAAGTAAAGCTTGATTTCATTTCAGGCATGCACGAACTGGCTGATTGCCACCATCGTGGAGAAGGATTTCTGTCCCCTGGAATCTCTTGCTATAATCTAGTATCTAATAGAAACCATCACTTCTTGTAGAAGAAAGATTATCTGGTCCTGCTTTTATGATGACTCGCCAGCAGTGGGATGGGAGATTGTATCCAGTGGTGTTGGTGATTGCTGAGCAACAGAACCTGGGTCTCATTCAGGTATTCCCAGAACTGATGGTGAAACTTGGGACAATTCCCTTAACCATTTGTTTGAATTTCCCCCACCAAATGGGGAATATTCCCACAAACATGTACATGTTTGCTTATAAGATGCATGTGATAGGGCTTCCCAGAAACTATAGAGTCTATTGTTAAACATTTCATATGCAGCAAGTTCTTTGCTGGTGACCTTGGGGACTTAATACCTGCGCTGCTGCTACTCATTTGTTTGGGATTTCTCAGTGCCTTCTCCCCCGTGTGGAATAAGACTAGGAAGTAGGAGATAAAATGTTTGCTGAAGCAGTTGAGAAAGAGGAATATTTGCCAAATTTAGTTCATGGAGAAGTTCTTTTGGTCAAATAAGTGTTTGAAATGCTGATTAGTTGAACTTATAATTTTTTCTCCCTAACCGCCCCCCGCCCCCGCAAACATTGCTTTTTAAATGTAGGTTTTACTTCTCAGGACAATTAATATACTGACATGTATTGTGAATCTCTGAAGACGAGAATATAGTGGGCATCCTTTGCTAAAACTCATTTTTAATTGAAGTATAGTTGATTCACAATATCATGTTAGTTTCAGGCGTACAGCACAGTCGTTCAGTTATATATACATATGTACACTTTGCCAATATCTTTTCCCTTGTAGCTTAACTTATTACAAAGTATGGAGTATAATTCTCCATGTTACAGTAGGTCCATGTTGGTTATCTGTTTTATATTTGGTAGTGGCTCAGTTGGTAAAGAATCTGCCTGCAATGCAGGAGACCCGAGTTTGATCCCTGGGTCGGGAAGATCCCCTGGAGAAGGAAATGGCAACCTACTCCAGTACTCTTGCCTGGGAACTCCCATGGACAGAGGAGCCTGACAGGCTACAGTCAATGGGATCGCAAAGAGTCAGATATGACTTTTACTTTTCACTTTTCATGTATCTGTTAATCCCAAACTTCTAATTAATGCCTCCCTCTCCTTCTCCTTTGATAAATAAAAGTTTGTTTTCTATGTCTGTGGGTCTATTTCTGTTTTGTCAGTAATTTCATTTGTATCACTTTTTAGATTCCATGTCTATCTGTGTTATGAAATTTATAATTTCTATCTTATGATATTTGTCTTTCTCTCTCTGATTTACTTCACTTAGTATGGTAATCTCTAGGCCCATCCATGGAGCTACAAATGGCATTATGTCATACTTTTTTATGGCAGGGTAGTAATTTTGCAATTTGTATAGAAACAGAAAAGATGCTGAATAGCCAAGGAAATCTTGAGAAAGAAAAACTGAGCCAAAGATTCAGGCTCCCTGGCTTCAAACTATTCTACAAAGCTATAGTAGTCAAAACAGCATGGTGCTGGCACAAAAACAGATATATAGATCAGTGGAGCAGGATCGAAAACCTAGAAATAAACTCACACACCCATGGCCAATTAATCTATGACAAAGGAGACAAGAAAATACAATGGAGAAAAGACATTCTCTTCGATAAGTGATACTGAGAAAGCTTAAGTCCATTTTCTAAAGAAAATTGCATGGAACTAGCTTTCTGCAGAACTCTTTAGGTGCAATCATGGACCAATGTATTTTCTCCTAACACACTCTATAATGTGCCCTCTTTCCACTATGAAATAAAGGTAGCTGTCATACATCGAGTTGTAGATGGCCTTCCCAATGACAAATCCTTTCCTTTTAGTCACACTCAACACGTAACAATCCTGTGAAAGAGATTAACTTTCCTTAGGAAAAAACTGATGAAACAATCTCAAAAGGCCAATTTGAGATTTTTTTGTTGTATTTAAATGAAAAATTGTAATCATTTTAGGTACTCATGGTCTAGGGATCAAATGGTAAATATCAAAGTGAGAATGAATTTCAATATGTGGTCCCTCTCTCACTCACTGCTCTCTCTTTCTAAATCTCTTTCTTTCATTCTCTCTTTCTGATTCTCTTTCTTCATACTCTTTTATTCTCGCTCTTGTTCTCAGTATCACAAAATGCATATGGATTGTCTAAGTCTTGCTTATGGGATTTCAGAAAGGCAGTGTAGAGTTTATCTGATGTATTTCTCAGCAGACTCAGCCATCTCTGCTTTGCACTGCTGCCTGCTTATCCTCTTAGTCACTCATGAAAGAAATAGTCCTGAGTCACATCAAATCTGCCTGGGCCTGGAGACAAATATACTGTGCATTTCAGAGGCACACGAAGCTTCCTTTCCCTCCCACAGCCCAACCCGGGAGAAAATGCACCTGTTTTCCTTTTGCCTGTAATAACTGCCACGTGTACCCACTGGCACCTTCAGCATTATGGATGTCAGTAAAATTGCCTATAATGCTGATTCTGTCATCCCACACTGATGAGTGACTGAGCTTGGAAAAAAGATGGTCGATGGAAGGCAGCACACAGAAGTGCTGTAAATGAGGCGTTGTGTTTCAGCCCAGCAAGAGGTTTCTGAGGTTGGCTCAGTCGACCTCAGAGATAGGAACAGGATTTTGGCTCCTCTTGATTCTTTCCTTTTTATTATTAACTTATTTTATTGAAGTATAGCTGATTTAGAATGTTATATATATATATATATATATATATATATATATATAATGTTATATATATATAAATTCATATTCTTTTCATTATGATTTATCACAGTGTATTAAATATAGTTCCTTGTGCTATACAGTGGAACCTTGCTGTTTACCCATCCTGCATGTAATAGTTTACGTCTGCTAATCCCAAACTCCTAGTCCGTCCCTCTGCCACCCCATCCACCTTGGCAACCACAAATCTGTTCTCTATGTCTGTGAGTCTGTTTCTGTTTTATCAATAAGTGCATTTGTGCCAAATTTTAGTTCCACATACAGTGATATGATATGGTATTTGTCTTTCTGACTTGCTTCACTTCGCCTGGTCATCTCTAGGTCCATCCACATTGCTACACATGGCGTTACTTCTTTCTTTTCATGGCTGAATAGTACTCCATTGTATATATGTACCATGTATTCTTTATCTGTTCCTCTGTTGATGGACCTTTAGGTTGTTTCCATATCCTGACTATTTTCAATAATGCTACTATGAACATCGGGATGCATGTATCAAATTATAATTTTGTCTGGATTTGTGCCCCAGAGTTGGATTGCTGGATCATATGGTAACTGTATTTTTGGTGTTTGAACCTCCTGATCCTTCAGCTTACTATATACTCACTTGTCTTTCTCTTTCCTCTGGCAAACCACCCATCAATCCCTTTTATACATTTTAGCACCTTATCATGTTCTAAGAAGGCAGAGATAAAGTCAATTCTGCCAGTCAAAGTTCACAGAAAAGGGCTCATGAATAAAATGGAAAGTAGCTGTGTTGATTTCTGTGTACTCTTCTCTGTACCATCAGAGCAAGTCAGCGCATAGCCATTTTCATGACTCACCCAGTCAAGGGAATGTGTGATTTTGAACTGGGTGTTTAAACTCTGTTTACTTTGTTATGTGGAAATTTTTTCTTCCATCTTTATTTGTAAAATGAAGAGATTTGTCTAAAACATTGTCAGAACCCTTCTGTCTTTTTATCTGATTCCATAAACTATGCATAAGTCTGTATCTTCATTGAAATAGTACTCATTTCAGAACTTACAGTAATTAAATCCAATAATATAGTACAGCCTTCCTGAGAGCTTAAATTTTGCAAAAAAAAAGAAAGAAACTAATCTTAAAAGTGGGAGGATGTGAGCTCACAGGCCCAAGTATAAAGAAAATTGCAGAATATTTTCCAGCAGGTAAGTCTAGCTCAACCTACAGGCAATTAAATCAAATGTGAAACAAAATGTTTTTTGAATATGAATAGAGATAAATTGACTTTGGGAGGAGGAGGAAGGTGTTTCCATCTTGGGACCTATATTTGATTTTGAGGAACATGCCGCCTGGGTCTCTCTCTCACTACACCTTCCAGCCAGAGTTTATGGATCTCTGAACTGCACTCTTAACTGACTCTTCTCCAGATGAATGACGTGTAGAGACAGCACCTCAGCAAAATCAATGTGGCGCTTTCATCTCAACGACAGATTGGACAGTGGGCCACTACACCTCATCAGACGTCAATACATTTCCTTCTGGCGTGCTCTTATTTTCTCCTTCATTTTGGCTGAGACCTTGTCATTCAGGAAGCCAAAAAATAAATAAAATACGCCAGACTTGTAGTCAGCTTTCTTCTTTCAGACTCTCCTCCCAGCGTTACATATTCAGAGGACTCAATGATTGGTGCTGTCTGGGTGCTCTTGGAGCTGGCAGAGCTGCCAGGCTGCAGAGAAGCTTCTAGAAGGCAGAGAGGCTACACCTCAGCATGAGTGATATTTGCTGCTGCCCATTCCCAGGAGGCTGATTCAGACTAAGGGAATGTGTTTGTCTTGCTTCAAAGAGATGGTCTTTCCTAATACAGTCTTGCTTTACTACTCCAGCAGGGCTGTTCTTTTCTTTTTCTTTTTTTTTAATCCATATAATCCTGTTTTCCTGAGTAGAATTATTAATAACTTCTAAGAATTCCCTTACTAACCCCACAGAGAGTCTGTAAGTAAGATCTATACTGAACTGAATGGCACTGTTTAAAGGAAGGAAAACTGAGATAGAGGGAGAGGAAGAAAAGCGTCAGTCTCAGCCTTTCTAATACCAAGCTTGAACCTTTGTTGGCCATCCCTGCCTATGCTCCTGGTCCAGGAAGTACACAGCAGGATGCATTTCTTCAGGAATTCACCAGGTGGTGGAATTTAGTGGTCATGAAAAAGGGAGTGAATTTGCCTGGGTTCAAACCTTGCCCCTTCACTGGCTGCATGACCTAAGAAACTGCATCCCACCTCTGTGCCTCACTTTCTTTGTCTATAAACTAAGGATGTGAGCACTGGTTTCACAGAGCACGTGTGAGGATAGGTGAGATGAGGAATGCCGAAAGCTTCGCACAATACTTGGACATAGAAAGTACTACCTAAGAGTTTGCACTCATGACCCCCTGGGGAGCCAGGAATGCCTGTCACTAAAACTCCCTGTTAGATCCTGAAGACCTACTTAAATCCAGGTTAGCTCTTCCTTCAAGGTCTCCTTCCCTGAGACTTGACTGAACTATATGTTTCTCCTTACTTTTCCCTTCCTAACAGGGATTTCTGAGTCAGTTTGATGTAAGTCATATTTTCTAATTTCCCTGTGCTTTGCCTGTTAAGTCACTTCAGGCGTGTCCAACTCTTTGCAACCCTGTGGGCCGTAGCCCCCCAGGCTTCTCTTCCATGGGCTTCTCCAGGCAAGAATACTAGATTGGGTTGCCATGCCCTCTTCAAGAGGATCTTTCCAAACCCAGGGATTGAACCCGAGTATCTCATATCTCCTGCACTGGCAGGTGGGTTCTCTACCCCTAGCACCACCTGGAAAGCCCCAGAACTGCCCAGATCTTCATGTTTGAACACAGCCCCACTGGGATCATCATGGGCCAGAGCTGCCTCTGGGTCCCTGGAACCACCCAGAATCTTTCAAAGGCATGTAGAAGCCTCCCATGGTCTGTTGGCGGCACTGAATTTGGCTCCCTCTGCCTTAACTTTCCCCCAGCTCTTCTCAGTTGATGCCTCCCCTGAACACACAAACACTCACATGAACAACCTCCACTCTCAGCCCAAGCCCACTACTCCACTTACTGGCCCCCACAAGCTCATATGGACCTCTAAGCTCAGATCTTTAAATCATAACTAGACCCTGCCTCTCCAGACTCAGGGAACTATGATTCAGTCAAAAAATGAGCTCCTCTGTTACTGTTGGGGCATTAACAGACATGGCTTTCTTTTTCAGAGCCTGTTTCTACATGCCTGAAATGGTGATAATAAGGCCTGCCTCACACAGAGGTTTTGAAACTTTATTAACCTAATAGTACCTCTCGTGTCTGCCACATGGTCTCTGTCAGCTCTGGTGGCCACAACAAACACCACAGACTGGGTGGCTTAGGCAGCAGACGTCTGTTCTCTCACATGTCTCAGGAGGACAAGTTCAAGATCCAGATGCCAGCAGAGTTGGTATCAGGTGAGATCTCCTTCTGGTTCACAGATGGCTACCTGCTCAACATGTCCTCACGTGCCCTTTTCTCTGTGCATGCCTAGAAGGAGATCCCCGCTGTCTCTTCCTCTTCCCATAAGGACGCCAATCTGATCAGATTAGGGGTCCAACCTTATGACCTCATCTAACCTTAATTGCCTCTTTTACTGTACTGTCTCCAGACACGGTCACCTTAGAGGTTAGGGCTTCAACATAAGAACTGGGAGGGAGGTGGGGAACATTTCAGTCTATAGCACACGTCACAGTAAATGATATTCATGGGACTTCCCTAGTGGTCCAGTGATTCAGACTGTGCTTTCAAGGCAGGGAGTGAAGTTTCCACCCCTGATCAGGAAACTAAGATCCCACACGCCACGCGACATGGCCAAAAAATAATAATAATACTCTTGCCTTTCCTGTGCTCCTCCCACCACCTGGCAGCACCTTAATCTCCAATTATTAAATCAAATGTGTGTGTCCCTCTTGTCCTGACTCAAATGTAACCCATTGCCTGAGAGTCACGGTCGTGTATCATAGGTGTAGCCAGGCTCCCAGTGGCCAGGGCCATCTGTGTCCCTGAGAGCATCTCATTTCCCAGGGATGCCTGCTCCCCTGTATGTTATCCCCTTGCCCCGCCTGCCACTCAGCACACCTGCCCAACCAGAGCTCGGGGCCAAGCTGAGTAGCGGCACCCCTGTGGGAGATCTGCCCCCAACCAGTGTCACCTTGGATAAAGGAGGCTGCTGGCCATGGATCCCACAGTTGCAGGAGTGTATCTTAGGTCCCGCCTGGGAGGCACGTGGTCAGGTCCTTCATCACATTCATGGAAAAGGGTGCAGTCAACACTTTCTACAGCTGACTTGTCTTATATTTCCAGAGATCAGGTATTCTCCTGGGACCTATTGTTCCTTCAGAGGGAGAAGAGCAAACAGATGGGTCTACAGTCCTTTCCTAGTTCAGCCTGCGTTTGACCTCAATTTTCTACTATTTCCTAGCCATGATGAGAAATATAGTTGAAGGCATTGAGATCTGGCATACACGTTTAAAGGATTGGGGAGAGCTGACTGGAAAGTTAAATGCATGTACAAAAGCCTGTAGTGTAGAGATTATATAATGACATAAGATGGCTGTAATAAGTATTTACCTCACTGGGGCTTTTCTGGTGGCTCAGACGGTAAATAATCTGCCTGCAATGCAGGAGACCCGGGTTTGATCCCTGGGTTAGGAAGATCCCCTTGAGAAGGCAATGGCAACCCACTCCAGTAGTCTTGCTTGGAGAATTCCATGGACAGAGGAGCCTGGTGAGCTACAGTCCATGGGGTCACAAAGAGTCTGACATGACTGAGTGACTAACACTTTCACTATCATTGAAGAACCATGTATGGAAAAAATCTCACTGAAGTCCTATTACCATGAGCTCAGACATATATTGACCTGCTAAATCAGAATGCCATCATCCTGTGAATGTGTTGTTCACAGTGAAGCTTGAAGTACAGAGAAAGCTAGAGGTGTTTTGCCCTGCCAGTCATCTTCTGGTTCTCATAAATGAAGAGCTCTGTGACTGGTCTGGGGCCTACTCCCCTCCCACCCTGGTCCCCACCCTGCTCACAGCTCATTCACAGACCTCACTTCCTAGACACAGCATCAGGGGCCTCCCCCTGCCTCTGAGCTCTTAGGGCAGCCACGACATAGACAAGGCCACGCTCTGTATTTATCAGGTGGGCAAGACCTCCAGGGTGTTCAGATAATCCATTTTCGAATTCCCAACCCCAGAAGAACCAGCAGTTCCTACAGCACAGTAAATAGGAAGATACCTCATTGATCTTCAAGACAGACAGCAAAACAAGTGGCCAAAATGTCTGCTTTCTCTGCTTTGTATTTCAGAAGCAGTTATGTATTTCTTTAAACAATTTCATTGACGCTATAGCCAGCTGGCTGTATATATTGTTCACTTGGGATTCACGCAACAGGGGCATTGACTGAAGTTTCTTCTTTTCTTTCTTTACATTCTTTTATGTCATCAAATTGAAGGCAAACTAGAAAAGGCATAACCCATGGTGATTTAAGTAGGTTTATTACTGTCTTATGATGTCCCTCCAGACCATAAAAGGAGGCAAACAGCAGGAAGAGCTACCTGTTCTGACTTAATAGGTTAGATGGTCATCCTAAATCTAGCAGAAAGGATCTATAGTAAAGGATCTATAGTTTCTAGTAGAGAAGATCTATATGTTCTTAAAATTCAAGCAGCTTTATTTACTTTACAGTATTTCCATCGTTCAGGATAATGTCAGTCAGTTCTTTCAGTGATAGTGTGGTTAAAGTCTATAATCATAGTGTCCTATAAACACTCATCTTTGTTTGATTTAAAGACAGTTGCTTTCCCATCCTCTGCCCCAGTAATCTACTTTAGTTCGTGGATCAGATCTGAGTTGTCTCCAAGAGAACAAGGCAACAGGGCCCTTCTGTTTCCTTTACTTTGAATCTTGAAGTGACTCCCCACTCACTTCAGTTATTAAGATATTCCCAGAAATTCTCTGGTGCACATTCTGATTAAGGCCACTTTCCACTCTGCACTACCTGGGGCTGGGTACCAAGGGAGTGTCAGTGGTGAAGGGCAGGGTAGGGGTGGGACACAGACCTTATCTGTGCCATCTCCCAGACATTGCTCTTTAACATACACACCAGGGCTCACTTCACTGTGAAATAGAAAAATGGCAATTTTTTTTTGGTTTGTTTGACCACACAACACAGCATATGGGATCTTAGTTCCCTGACCAGGAATCAAACCCACATCCCCTGCATTGGAAGCATGAAGTCTTACACTGAATCACCAGGGAAATCCCCAAAGGGTCACATTTGAAACTACTCTATTAAAGGTTAAGAACAGAATCTTTACATCCAAAAATGAGAATACAGGTTTCTAAAACTGCACTTTGAACATTAGGAAAGTAATAGAAGAGAAATATTAATGGAAGTATTTCTGGATGGAAATCTAATCTGCTAAATTATAATGTCATTCAAAAATTATGACAACCACCAACACAAATAATAATTGCCCTTTTATAACCAAAAGACAATACATATAACTTAATTATGATTGTGGGATTTCTAAACAGTGTCTTATAACTTGTGTTTGGGTTTCTAAAGCCAAGATAGAAAATTGGCACAGAGGTAGCTAAGAAGAGTACCAGGCGTCACAGGAGACAAACTTTTTGCTACCTTCCAGGGACTGTGCATTTGTTTAACCAGGATCCGTTTCAACACATGTAAAGGTGGGTGTACACTGATAATGATTTACCCAGCATGAAACATGAGCATATTGAAGAATTGTTATTCTCAAGAAACTCCGTGAGTAGTTCTCCAAACAACTTTTGCAACTAGAAAAATTACCAAACAGAAGAAAAAGTTCAGACTGAGACCCAGATCCTGCTTTTCAATATCAATCTAGGAAAGAAATTTTAAGTTATATTTAAGTAAATTACCATATAACCTTAGTAAGCAGGGATTCCTATTATCTATACCCACATGTATCATAACATGCAAGACAAAAATAATATAATCAATAAATAATATTGATAATAAGTATAAATATAAACAAATATAAATAATCAATAGGAGTGAAACTTGTATTATGAATGCTAATACCATTGCTGATAAATGAGACGTAGAAATGTTTTTCATTAAGTTGTGCCTTTGAGGAGCCTTGGAAATTTGCATTGTTTGCATTATTACCTAACATAGGTACCCAGAGTAGCAATCAAACAGAAAAAAATAAATAATAATAATGAAAAAGATAAAAGGGACATACATGAAGAAATAAACCCAAGGTTGTCATTTCCCCACAGTTATAAACTGGCAAAGAAATGGACTAGAACTCTGGCATCAAAAAAAAAAAAATAATTTAAAATAATAATAAGGAGGAAGAGAAGTTAATATCTGAAAGAATTGTTTGGCCAGGTACTCAGAAGTTTGGGAATGAAATATTACAAACCAATGGTGGAAGGTTTATCACAGATATATGTCAAAGTTAGATCATTGCCATTATACATAAACTAATAGACTCAAAGTTTTATTCAGCAGTTTATAAATTTCAAGGCACTGTGTCCTATATCATGTTATCTAATTTTTGAGAATCCTTGTTGAAGGAAGCAGATAAGATGATCAGTCCTCCAAAAACTGAGACTTGGAATCAGTAACATAATGATATTCAGCTGGGAATATAAAAACCAACAGCCTTATAGAATAACAGAACCAGAAAAGGCCTCGAGGCACCATGTGGTCATGCCTGATGCCTTTAAGGAGGATGGTAGCTAATGTTCCCAAGAAAGTTGGCAAGCAGATGATGACAAATTCCCCTACCCTTGCTCTAGGAAGGCCACTTATAGGATGCTCAAGGCTGAGCCTGGCTTTTGCTTACTTCCTATGCATTCTATGTATCCAGCAAGTAGACTGTTAAGCCTCAGTTCCAACTCCCTTGCCTCTCAGCCTCAAGTCAGTATCATCAAGAGAATATATTCTAATTAATCACTCAAAAGATTCCATGTGAAATAGCTTACTTAGAGTTGAGATCATCTTCAAGAAACAGCTCAAAAAACAGTTACAACTTTATGATGCTGATAAAATGAATTATTTTTCTCATAAGTAAGTGGCTTACGGAAGGTGTTTCAAATAGGAAAGACAGAAAAAGTAGACAGCTCCTGAACACATTTTTTAAGTAAAATGACAAACTTGGGAAAAAATAGTTTTCCAAAAGGAATTGAAAACTGGCAAGCAAAGAGAATGTCAAATGATACTAAAAGAGTGCAAATGCAGAGTGGGAAACTATAACTGTGTGACTGTAGGTGGAACGAGATCAGACACTGACCTTTCACAAACATCTAAAGAAAACAACTCCCAAATAATAAATGCTGAGAGTAGCTGGAGGCTGCCAAGTGCCTGGGCCGGTGCCTGGAGGCATGTGCATGGCAGTATGCTTCCCAGCCAGAAGGCCAGGCAGGGGGTGGTGCCCCAGCCCACGATGGCAATGCCTTATTTCAGTCCAGTTTCTCATGCCATGTTTATTAAATATCTTCGGTTTTTAAAACATTTTTAGTGTATTTTATTGAAGTATAGTACTAGATTTCCAATGTTCTATTAATTTCTGCTATACAGCAAAGTGATTCAGTTTTATACACACACACATACATTCTTTTTTTATATTTCTTTCCATTGTGGTTTATCCCAAGATATCGAATATAGTTCCCTGTGCTATACAGTAGGACCTTGTTTTTTATCCACTTTATATATAACAGTTTGCATCTGCTAATCCATCCCTCCCCAACCCTCGTCCCCCTTGGCAACCACAAGTCTGTAAACATTTGTTTTATCTCCTGAGACTAAGATTGAAAAACCTTGTCATTTCATCACCTTGCTAAGGGTAAGATGAGCTAGAAATAGGCAGCAAACACTTATCACCTTCCGTTTCAGCCGCAAGGATGCACAAGGTGGACTTGGCGTCTTAGCTAGGGCATTTCCAATGTGGAAGCATAGACTAAACTTTCTGCCTTGGCTTATTTCACATGCAAAATCATCAAATCTTTGTATCCAGTTTTAGTGCAGTGACATCCATTTATTGCTGGCACATAATCACAATTACACGAAAATAAATAAGTAAAACCTCTGGTGTTTGTGGATAAACAGAAGATAATTAATGAATGCATTGTTTCTTTATCCCCCTGGAAGAAAAAAAGATAGGATAATCTAAGAAAACAAAATTAATATGTCCTTAATTAGGATAATGTTTTTGTTTCTTTTTTTATTATTAAAATAGTTGATTTACAATGTTGTGTTAGTTTCTGGTGTACAGAAAAGTGATTCAGAATACATATATATACTTTCTTCATTTTCTTTTCTATTATGGTTTATTACAGGATATTGAATGTAGTTCCATGTGCTATACAGTAGGACCTTGTTGTTTATCTTTTCTATTTTGTATGTGCTAATTCCAAACTCCTAATTTATCCCTCCTCCATCCCTTTCCCTTTTAGTAACCATAAATTTGTTTTCTTTGTCTGTGAGTCTGTTTCTGTTTCCTTTAGAATTGCAAGTATCTTAATACAAAAATATTGACTACAGGGTGAGCCTTGCAAAAGAAAGATAGTGATTGAGAACACATTCAGGGCAGAGGGAAAGAAATTAATACCTTATTAAAATATCCTTTGGTTATAAAAAGTTAAAGTAGCTTAGAAAAGCTAACATGTTTGAGTATTGACAATAGATATAAACAAAATCCTCGCCAAGGAGTTCTAGCATTTTTGTCTCACAGATTCTTCCTTCTTAATTTTTCAGATCTGATACGTCTGGTTCTTTTGGCATTTCTTACAGCTGTGCCAGTCATCCCTAATTCCTTCAACTAAAACCAGCAGCACAAGCTTTCTCTTTTAGCCTATCTTCATCAGCGACAAGCATCTTTTTCAATTGTGTGAATGTGACGTGCCTTTTGTCGTTCAGTCGCTAAGCTGTGTCTGATGCTTTGCAGCACACCGGGCTTCCCTGTCCTTCATTGCCTCCCAGAGTTTTCTCAAACTCAAGTCTGTTGAGTCGGTGATGCCATCCAGCCATCTCACCCTCTGTCGCCCCCTTCTCCTGCCCTCAATCTTTCCCAGCATCAGGGTCTTTTCTAACGTGTCAGCTCTTCACATCAGGTGGCCAAAGTATTCAGTCAACAGGTATTCACTGAGTGCCCTGGGTACAAGTGCAAGGACTGTTCTCTGGGCACTGGGGACAGTGATAGGCTAGACCTGCCCTCAAGAGGTGTACAGTCCAATGGATGGTTCTTTAGTTCGGAGAAACTCACAATGTCTTCATTGTCATCATTTCTTTGCAGAAGCATTAAAATCATGGTGTTTAATGTTTTATATCCATTGTATAGCGTTTGCCTCATTTGTTCTGACCAGTACTGTGCCTTCTAGCCTAGAGGACGGCCCATCTCCCACTCTGTCCCCCACTTCACTCATTTCTCAACTTGTAGGATTATTCTGTGAAAAACACTAATAGACCAAGAGCCATCCATATCTACTGCTTTCAAAACTCATCTCTTGCCACCTTGAAAGTGCCTCTCAACAATTCCCTCTTCTGCAGAGCTCCCACCTGACTTCAGTAGTTTCAGTAAGCTTAGCACTTGGGCACAGTTCTTGTCCCATATTGATGTTGTTCTGTGACTTTAAGCCTTTTAAGACTGCACACTCTGAAGAGATACTTGCACACCCATGTTCATAGCAGCTTTGGTCATGGTAGTTAAAGGAAAGGAGCAACCTAAGTTGCATTGTCCATGGACAGATGAATGAGAAACAAAATGTGGTGTATTCATACAGTGAGTATTATTCAGCCTTAAAAAGGAATAGAATTTTGATACATGTTGCAATGTGGATGAACCCGGAGAATATCAGGCTGTGTGAAACAAGTTAGTCACCAAAGGGCAAAACTGTGTGATTCCACTAATAGGAGGGACCTAGAGAAGTCAGATTCATGAGAGAAGTAAAATAGTGCTTGGTTGTCAGGCATGAGGGAGGTGGGTAGGAATAGAAGTTATCGTTGAGTGGGTACAGAGTTTAATTTTGCAAGATGAAAAGAGTTCTTGAGATGGATGATGGTTCCCAACAGTGTGAGGGTACTTAATACCACTGATCTGAATATATAGTTAAAAATTGTTGAGACGGTAACTTTTATGTGTATTTTATCACAATTTAAAAATTTGTTTTACACAGTTGCTCATACATAATCAGTTGTGAATCAGACTCTTTTGCTGTCTTATAATGTCAATGTCATTTGTTATATTCTCTAGACACTGAAAACAAACTCAATAGATTTATTTAAATGGGGTTGCAAAATGACATTACCTGAGAGACAGAGAGAGAGAAATTTTTTCAACATCAAAGCATCTCTGTCCTTCCTCTGGTTTCAGTGTCATGCAGGAGTCATAGTCTGATTAAACCAAGGTCAATGTAGCAGATATTTTAAGGAGAGAACCATGGCAAAGAACCAAACAACAACAATAAATTTGCCTTAATCCACAGGATTGGAAAAATGAAAAGAATTGGGGGAAGTAATCAATAGAAAAGCTTTGAGATAAATATAGAAGCAGGACGCTTTATTAAATAGATTTTTGAAACAGGGTAGAATCAGGCACAATCATGAATAAAAGAAACCTATGAGACATATAAGATATATGAGTGAAATAAAGAGAAAGTGCATCAGTATTTTGAGGGGAAATGAAAGAAAGTAGCATTTCTGCAATAGAGGGAAAGACATGAACCAATGGAAATAATAATATATGTCTTTCTGGGCCAACACTAAACGCAACTTGCAGAGCTGGCCTGTGGTGGAACTCACAGTTTTATTGGCAATATATGTGAGGAGACAAAAAGCAGCATATGGAGAAATACAAAAATATACTCCCTAGAGACACTGCCTCTTCAGATGTCAAGAAAAACCTGGCTGAAGCGCAGCAAAAGTGGCACACGGCAGAGTTACAGATTCAAGGCCACCCACAGAACCAAACCGAAAGGTTTAGGCAGCTTATTACTGAAATAGCCCTTTTCGTCTCTATGTTCAGAAGAAGACTCTAGGGAATGATGAGGGAGAACCTGGATCATTCCACGATGCTTAATGACCCCAGCACTAAATGGGAATTAAAATTGAAGAGGAACTAAGTCCTTGTCCAGTGAAACATCACCCCACGTAGGGTTGACCTCTCGGGCAGCCTGGCCTCTTGGCCGCCTCTCTATTTCATGTGAGGGTAAGAGCTACATCACGGTGTTACATTTTGTTATTCAGTGCCTGACACATGTAGCTATGTAAAATGCTTGGCTGCTCAGTCATGTCCAACCCTTTGTGACCCTGTGGACTGTTGTCCACCAGGTCCCAGCCCGCCGGGTTCCTCTGTCCATGGGATCTGCCAGGCAAGAATCCTGAAGTGCCATTTCCTACTCCAAGTAATTTCATTATAGATGTTTTTAAATTAAAAGTGGATGACTATTCCACTCCTCAAATACGACCATTCCTATGAATTAACAGAAAAAAATACTTTAAAAATGTTTAACACTCTGCTTTCAAAATAGGTTGTGTACTGTTACACATCTAGAAGGGCTAGATGTTTCAAATAAGGATTTAAGTTTGTCCACTCTACATACACATAGTAGCACTGAATACACTGCACATAAAGGCTATAGTCTCCAAGCGTCATCCAAACAGGAACACTCTAGCCAAGAGCCCTGCCCTTTCTCATCTCCATCAACCCAGTGGACAAGTCTAATAAGCATCTGTAATGCTTAGAGTGGATTTTAACAATTTCACTTCCGCCAGTTGTTTTCAGAAGTCTTTCCTATGAATTTTAGTATCAAGCATACACAATGTGTTTATCGGTTATTTTTGTCATACACTGGCAACCTCTTTAACATCTAGCAAGACTAAGTGTTATAAATTTGGACATTTGTACAGATTTACACTTGTGTACACTATATACACAGCTAAGTAAAACAAAATGCAGAGACACCTATGGGACAATGGTTAATCTTGCCTAACTGTAAACATACTGGTATAACCCCCTTGCACTTTCTTCCTAAACCAGCACAAATAAAATAATGTGTACTGCTCAGAGAGGTGGTTTGATTATTTTGATCATTCCATTTCTAAGAGTATTTCATATGAATCCTAACAAAATCATATATCTACAAATTATGTTTTTTGGTTTCCTATTATGCACACATTAACTTTTAAGAAATGTTATTTTAAAAACCTTTAAAAAATGGATGACTAAATATATAGAAGTGTGAAGACATTGTTGTCACCCTGGCTCCACTGCTAATGAGCTTTGTGGCCTCCACTGGGATATTTTGTTCTTTTAAATATTTCTTTATTTATTTACTTGGCTGTGCCAGGTCTTGGTTGCGGCATGCAGGATCGTCCTTGCAGCATGTGGGATCTAGTTCTCTGATCAGGGATCGAACCCAGGCCCTCTGCACTGGGAACGTGGAGTTGTAGCCAGTAGACCACCAGGGAAGTCCCTAGGATATTTTAACTCTCTGTATTTCAGTGTCCTCATTGGTAAACTGGAAGTCATAATAGTTCCTACGTCAGAACTGGGATAAAACGAATTAGAAAAGGTGACAGGTTTAGACCAGGGCTTCAGTAAATATTAGCTGTTTCTCATATTATTTCTGCTAAGTGATTGAATAAACCTAGTGAAGTGAAATGAAAGTCACCTAGTTGTGGCCAACTGTTTGTGACCCCATGGATAGTCCATGAAATTCTCCAGGTCAGAATACAGGAGTGGGTAGCCTTTCCCTTCTCCAGGGGATCTTCCCAACCCAGGGATCAAACCCAGGTCTCCCACATTGCAGACAGATTCTTTACCAGCTGAGCCACCAGGGAAGCCCAGATAAACCTAGAAGCCATAATAAATTTCACTATGAATAAAGAATAAGAAAAAAAATTCAGTACAAACTTAACCCACTAAAAAAATATTCAACATAATTTCTACCTAACAATAAAACCTCAATTGTCCATAAATTTTTGGCAGTATATCACATTGAACTGCAAAAGACTTTTATGGTACCTAAGTACTAAATGCTAGGATAATTTTAATGTGCTTTAAATAAGAAAACATTATAAAGTGCACCATATAATTCTTTAAGTTTTGTGTTATAATATGTGGGAGGTAATTTAATTTTCTCTTTGCATTTCAAATTCACTGTTACAGTCATAAAGTATTCATTCCTCACCAAACACATTTTTATTAAGCACTTATTATGTTTCAGAGAAGGCAATGGCAACCCACTCCAGTATTCTTGCCTGGAGAATCCCGTGGAGAGAGGAGCCTGGTGGGCTGCTGCCCATGGGGTCGCACAGAGTCAGACATGACTGCAGCGACTTGGCATGCATGCATATTATGTTTCAGGCATTGTTCTAGACACAAAGGATGCAATGATGAGTTAAACAAAGACCCTGCTCCCGTGGAGCTTGTGTTTCCATTAGTAAAAACAAACACAACATACACAAACACACATGCATAAATATACATGCATACATATACACACATGTACACACACTTAATATTATAGGGCAACATCTGTGAAGGAAAATTATTCAAGAGGGCATAGCATGAAGAAGATGACTCATCTGGTGTAATTAGGAGTGGACTCTGATGCAATGACATTTAAGTAAAAAATTGAATGATGTGATGCTGCTGTATAGGAAGTGACTAGTTCAGGAAACAGAGGACAGGTGATGCAAAGGCCCTGTGGTGGGAGCATGTTTGGAGTGATCACAGAACAGCATATACAGGCTATGTGGCGGTGGGTAAGGGGAAGGATGATGTGAAGGATATTCAGGAAGGTAACTAGGAGATGTAACAGGGATTTGGATTTTGCTGTATGGAATAGGAAGAAATTGGAGTGGTTTTATGCTGAAGAAAGAGATGATTCATGTTTTTAAGTGCCCCCTCTGGCTGCTATCAGTATAATGTGTGGTGTGAGGCCTAAGGTGATAGAAGTAGATGACACAGGAAGCTGTTGTGGGAGATGATCACAGCTTTGACTAGGTTTCTGGGTATATTTGAAGTCGAGCCATGGGCACCCGCCAATGAGCTGGAGGTACTAAGGGACAGTAGATGATGGTAGAGATTCTGTAGACAAGCAAAGTGTGATTTGCCACAATAGGTATGCAGGGAATTGCTTTCCTGAAATGTCCTTTATGCCAGATTGCTTTTGTTTTGTTGTTGCCTGGTTTGGTTTGGTGTGAACTTATTTCCATCCTTTTGTGAAAGAAATGAACCTATGTGGTGAATTGGATTGTTTAACTGTAGCTATGCATGGAACTAGCAATTCTAATTCCAACAGTGGGAATCTTAGCTTCTCTGCTGCTGCTGCTGCTGCTGCTGCTAAGTCGCTTCAGTCCTGTCCGACCCTGTGCGACCCCATAGACGGCAGCCCACCAGGCTCCCCCTGGGATTCTCCAGGCAAGAACACTGGAGTGGGCTGCCGTTTCCTTCTCCAATGCATGAAAGTGAAAACTGAAAGTGAAGTCGCTCAGTCGTGTCCGACTCTTCGTGACCCCATGGACTGCAGCCCACCAGACTCCTCTGCCCATGTGATTTTCCAGGCAAGAGTACTGGAATAGCTTCTCTGAGTCTCACTTTATTTAATTATAAGGTAAGAAAAATTGCGGACTCTGAGAATCTATATTATTCTCCTTCCAGAAGCTATGGAAACAGCTTGTTCAAAGGGCCAGTTTATTTTCTTCCTTCCTTCCTGTCTTTCCTCTCTTCTTCCTCTCTCCATCCCCCCTCCTTCCATTCCCCTGACTCCTTCTTTCTTTCTTTCTTTTTCTTGTCACCAAAGAACTTTACAACTTTCAAACTTGATTAGCTTAGTTTCCATTTGAGGTCAAGAGTTATTCCAGCAACCTTGGGGTTTGAAAACACCTGTTTTCTAATACAGTGTTATGCTTTTCATATTTAAAAAGCATTTATTTTCAGATCAATTTCAGTCTATCAGTCTTTGGTATTTCTTTTTGTACCAGCTTTCCTTAAAAACCCTCCTACCTGCCTTATCTGCGTGCAGGTTGGGGAGGGCTGGGAAAGGCAGCCAACAGAGTGGGCACAGCAAGGTCTCTGACCACCTGGATCTCAAACCCAACTCCCCCTCTTACTAACTGTGTGATCTTGAACAAATGATTCAACCTCACTTGGGTTCACTTTGTTCATCTCTGAAAAGGAGATGGCAACAGTATGTCCCTCACAGGATTGCTATGAAGAGCATATGAATTCATGTCTGATAGGCACTTGGGGCATTGCCTGACACGTGGAAAGCTGAATAGGACTTCCTTATAATTATCATTCCTTCTCCCTGCTCAAATACTGTACCTCTCCTTTTAAAGAATTTGAAGAAGGTTTAATATTTAAAATATCTGTGTCTCTTTCCAAGAATTCTTTTTAATGGTAAAATGATGCCCATGCCCTGAAACTGTGATTTAAGACAGACTGTGAAATGTGCCTTTTATAACACCATGAATTTTCAACAGAAAGAACTCAGTTACTCCCATCCTGCTTATTTATTGGCTCCGTGTATTTTGGGGAGATTCTTTCTGAGTTTCTATTCCAACATCTGTTATATAAACATTAAAATATGTACTTCTCGAGGTTGTTGTAAGGATTAAAGGAGATAATATATGTAAAGTGTTAGCAAATATATTGTATTACTTTATCCTTCACCCTCAGTCAAAACCTGCTTCACTTAAACAGCATATGTAAAATTTAATGTTATATCCCCAAGATTCAGAAATGAAATGTTTCTATGGAACACAATGAAATGAGAATTGCTTACAAGAAAGCGAGGCCATATATATGGTGACTTGTGTGGGTGATGGGGGACAGATGAGACACTTGGACTGTGGGCACTGCCAACATGTGATCTCTGCAGGACCTCTCTATAGCCTCTCACTGCCCTGAAACTACTGTGTTTTTATTTTGTGTTGCTTCTGTCCCAATTTCGGAACAATTAGTACTGGTAGACTGAGGAGGCAGAAAATCCCCCTGTTCACTTCATGAGGAATTTTTCTAAATTGTGTTTCTTTGTGTTTGATGAGTTTTGTTTGTTGGTTTGTTTGTTTTTCTTTTTCAACGTGGGCTTTGTATTCTAAAAGTTCATTTAAGAAACGTCAGAGCTATACAGTATTGCATTATTTACTTTCCCATCACGTGTCAGACAGAGAGGTGGGTAAAAGCAGCTTAGCTCCAAGGATAGAGCCTGGGCCAAGAATCATAAGAAGGGGCTTGCTCCCACAACACGATACAGGAGCCAGGAAACTCTTGGAGGAATCAGTTCATCTCTGCGTTTTCTCAACTCTCAATGGAAGATACTGAATCAAATGCTTTCTAAGGTCTTCTCTCCATCTGTAATCCTTTGATTCCATGAGCAGTTTATTCAGAAGGTGAAATTCAGACATGGTTACACTGCAGGGCCTGGGTGGGCCAGGAAGGTAGGGTGGGAGGCCGCTGATCTCTGTGGTTCATGCCTTCAAGAAAGCCTTTTGGCATCAAGTGTTTTATAAATATCCTCTTGACACCTTGAGGGAACTAGGCACATTATCAGAATACCTGAAGGAACCGTTTTTCTTTGTATGAGAATTTTTTAAATATATTGCTACTCCCAATTATGATGGTAGATGTTCTGGCAATTTTAACACATAAGAGCAGAAAAATGCAAATGCATCCACTGCAGTTTTGTCTCCAATGCAGAAGGCATATCAAAGAGATTATGGAATCCATACTGTTGCGAGTCCCAAGGAAGGGGATTATGTATCATTCCAAAGTTACCTTGGCAAATATCCATTCTCTGAAAATGAAGTCAGAAGTTTGAACCAGAGGTGAGGTCTGGAGATGCCCTGACATGGAGCTAAAGCCCACCTGTGGGATGCTCACAGCATTCTAGGGACATAATTTACTAAGTGTCATGTGATGATCAGAACTATTTGAAGGCAATATTTGTATATTTTATCAGAAATAAGCAGTAAAACTTTTAAAGAAATAAATAGCTAGACTTCTTTTTTCCTCTTAGAAGCATCCTTCCTCAAAAGCAAATGGACATCAGCATTCTTTATGTGATACGCTTTCTCAATGTATTTACGACAAGGCCATTACATTTTTGCTTCAGCTGTCATGCTCATTTTTTTTCTCATGACCTTTATGGAAATGAGGGAAAAAATTAACTCTCCCTGCTTGTGGTCTTGGACAGAATGTGTCACTTCATGTTTTATGGTAAAATCACTTAGACCTGCTGCATGTGAATCCATGCAGTCCTTCCCTTGTAATGCCGACCTCCTGATTTCTGGAGGAAGCAATGCCTCTCCATGGGTTAGCTTCCAGCCAACTACCTTTTGTCCTGTTCTTGTTCTTCAATTATAATTTTGTCAAATGGAGACAAAAGCTGCCACTTTGTGTGAAAAGCAAATGATTATTGGTGTCCATGCTGCCTGTGAGAACATCTGGATTTCCATGACTACTCGTTCAACTTTGACTTATTTTTTTTTTCCTTTGCAAAACTGCTAGCATTTGTCTTCATTCTTAGACAGATAGAAACCCTCCACTGGATCCCTTCCTTATTAAGAGCATGTTAAGAAAGGTACCCTGACCTTCCTGAGCAACAGGGACATTGCCACTAGGTCCATTGTGCAGGATACAATTGCAAAAGCTGCAAAACCTTAGAGCTCAACTCTCCCAGAAAGTTAGTGTGACTCGGCTTTTGTATTGACATGATTTGGGTCCATCTTCCTCATGTGACTGAGTGGGGTTGAGCCATAGTTAGATGCCTCGCTCCCTCCCCTTGGAAGTGCTTTTTCCTTGAATTGAGCTTATTACCGTGACTCTGTCCTCATTCGGGATGAGCTCTTTCTCAGTGAGTTTCTTGCCTGTTCATGCAAAGACACCCAGGCCTGTTCTGTCACTAGGATGGATATGGTCTACACTCAGTGGAGTCCTACAACCCAGAGTTTGATGTCCGAGGAAATTGGGAACTAGCGCCTGAGAGGAAAGGCTGCTCAAATTTCTCCAGGCAGTGACTTCTCAGATCCTCTTTCAATCTTACATTATGCTATGATCTTTATCCCAGAGGAGGTCAAAACAAGACCCCTCGAAGAAGGCTGATACCCTTATGTGCTAAGTTGCTTCAGTTGTGTCCAGCTCTGTGTGACCCTAAGGACTATAGCCCACCAGACTCCTCTGTTTCATGGGGATTCTCCAGGCAAGAATACTGGAGTGGGTTGCCCTGCCCTCCTCCAGGTGATCTTCCCAACCTAGGGATTAAACCCACGTCTCTTATGTCTCCTGCATTGGCAGTCAGATTCTTTACCACTAGCACCACCTGGAAAGCCCCTGATACCCTTAGACTCATGGTATTATTCATGGGGTGGCCTCTCCCCCCAAATTTATTGTTACCACAGAGGAATTCCTTAGTTCACCAACTAAGGAGAATTTTCTTTTAAACCCCAGAGAAGGGGAAGACCTTCTCTATGTGCTGTTCGTGACTGAATTAAAACACCCTGGTGTCCAAAGGCCCTGGTTTGTGATGACTTTTGGCATAAAACTGCCTTATTACCAAGTCCTCCTGGTACTCCTGTAGCTCAGTTCCCTTGGAAGGGGTCCAAATCAAAGCTACCTTTACACTAAACTCCTCTGTGTCCTGAATAGTGAGATTATCGGGTCCACCCACCTGCTCCTGCACTTCCTTCCTGCTCAATTTAAATAAACAGTGAGCTGTTTTTCTTTTTGACTAAGTGCCAGTCTATACAACAGCAGCAGGAAGATTGCTTTCTATCTATATGCAAATAGGATGAATTCTCTCCAATCCTTGGGAAAAGACCCTTTTAACCAAATGATTTATACTTGTGTTTCTTCATGTATAATAAAATCAGTGGCTTGGGGGTAAATAACCTGAGTTTCCTTCCAGCTATTTAATTCCACATCACAAGCACTGAGGAAGCTTTACATACTCTCAACAATTAGAGAATAAACACAGTGGTACATGGTTAAATGCCCAGGAAATACCCAACTCCCCACCATAACCCTCTAGTTTCTTCTGTGTATCTGTGTATGCATGGCCCTTTGCTCAGATGTATGGTCCGACGTTTGAAATGCCATAGCATAGCATATTGGGTGGAGAGGGAGGTGGGAGGGGGGATCGGGATGGGGAACACATGTAAATCCATGGCTGATTCATGTCAATGTATGGCAAAAACCACTACAATATCGTAAAGTAATTAGCCTCCAACTAATAAAAATAAATGGAAAAATAAATAAATAAAAATAAAAAAGATAATTAAAAAAAAAAAAAAGAAATGCCATAGCAAAGCTTACTGTGTACATGGCTGCCTGTACCAAACGGTCTGAGAGCTATTCAGGTTTCACTTGTCTTTCATGATATTTAGCACTGAGCCTGATATGGATCAAGTTCTCAGTGACACTCATTGAATATGGCTTGAATATGAAAGGTTCTTAAAACAATCTGTTTAGACTAAACTTTAACATGGACACACAGTTGTGTAGTTAAAGTCAAAGATATAGGAAAAGCAAATGAAGATATGGGCATGCTTTGGTTCCTAGCAAATTAGTTGGCTTTCATTATTTGGAAAGTGTCTTCCCTGGTGGCTCAGCACTAAAGAATCCTCCTGCAAAGCCGGAGACACAGGTTTGATCCCTGGGTCAGGAGGGTCCCCTGGAGGAGGGCATGGCAACCCACTCCAGTATTTTTGCCTGGAGAATCCCATGGACAGAGGAGCCTGGTGGGCTACTGTTGATAGGGTTGCAAAGAGTCAGACACAATTGAAGTGACTGAGCACACATACTTGGAGATGTTTGAGCCCATCTCTGGTGAAGATTCAGGTGGTGGGGCTAGGGATCAAGGAAGAAGTACCCTTTTACCTTAAATTGCCATTCTGATTGAACATCTTTCCCTGCTAGCAGTGTTTTGTCTAGCAATGATGAAATATTAATCACATGGAGTTCTCAAGGCCAACATGAAACTCGGCAGATCTTCAGTCTTTCTGGCTTCTCCTTGCTAGCTCAGTCCTATGCCTTTTGTTTGGAATGAACAGAGCTGGCTGCCTTTCTTTCTTTAAAAAAAAAAAAAAAAATCTTTTCTCCTTCCTTCCTTCAATGAAGGCAATGAAGTATGAGTCTTTTCTAGGTTCTGGGGTCTAGAAACTGCGGACAGCACGCAACTGTCCAGTTCCCACTATGTTCTCTGCAGCACATAAAATACAGAGGGAGAAATCAGAAGATGGTTTGGGCAGTGCTGTCCAAGAGATTATTCCTTTTACTCAGAAAAAAATATTTATATAACAACATTTCTTGACTTTTTTCTATGTGTGAATGTGCATTACAAGATAGAGATGAATAAAAACTGGTTCTTGACCTCAAAGTCCTTAGAGTTTCAAACAGTGGTTTTCTTTTTTTTAATTGGAGTATAATTGCTTTACAGTGTTGTGATAACTTCTGTTGTACAACAAAGTGAATTAGCTCTGTGTGTGTGTGTGTGTGTGTGCATGTGCTTGTGTATATACACACCTCCATCCTACCCCGCTAGGTTATCACAGAGCACTGAGCTGAGCTTCTTGTGCAATATAGCAGCTTGCCACTAGCTATCTGTTTTACACATGGTAGTGTATTATATGTCAGTCCTAACCTCCCAATTCATCCCATCCTCTTCTTCCCCTTCCATGTCCACATGCAAACAGTGATTTTCACAATTCAAGTTGTGAAATCAATTTAGTAGATTTGGAGGAGCATTTTTACTTATTTAGATAGTATAGAATAGAAAACATTAGAACACCTCCCACAAAGTGAGGATATTGTCACATGAAATTTATTCTCAGTAGAATTGGTATGTGTGTGCACTGAATCACAAAGTAGAATTTTTATTTTCTGTAAAACATAGTCTGAAAAGTTAAAAGCCCACTGATGAAGAATCAGTGAACATGTGTATAAATCACTGCAATTCAGTTTTACAGAAATTGAAGATGAGAAATGGGAGTGAAAGGACTCAATGTCAAATCTGTAAGCTTCATGGATTCCAACTGCCAAAGCTGCATCACATTTGTGCCACTTTATAACTTCTTTTCTAGGACCAGTAAATTCTGCATTAAATTCTTACCTCTAAGAATTCTATCATGAAGTATTGGAATTAAATGAACTAACTCTTTGAATGTCCTCTTTCAACCATTAATATTCATAACAAGTAGGAGACTGATGGGAAGAACTTGTATCTGTCTTCTGACTAGAATTTATCATCATTTGATGAAGGCAATGGCAACCCACTCCAGTACTCTCGCCTGGAAAATCCCATGGACGGAAGAGCCTGGTAGGCTGCAGTCCATGGGGTTGCAAAAAGTCGGACACGACTAAGCGACTTCACTTTCACTTTTCACTTTCATGCATTGGAGAAGGAAATGGCAACCCACTCCAGTGTTCTTGCCTGGAGAATCCCAGGGACGGGGGAGCCTGGTGGGCTGCCATCTATGGGGTCGCACAGAGTCGGACACGACTGAAACGACTTAGCAGCAGCAGCATTATATCAAAGACATATATTCATCATATTGCACCACAGTATTTAGAAAAATGACCTATAACCCCATCTCAGAGATAAGCACTTTTAGTATTTTCCTTGAAGTCATTTTCTATACATATCATATACCATACATTTATACACAGATCACTTTCTTGATGTCTAAATGTTTCATGTATTGTCTTCTTAGAGAAATAGCCAGCCATATCCCTGACACATCTTTTTCATCAACTGAAAGAACACCTTAAAGACTTTTAAAATAATCTTTAGAGTTTTATCTTCAAATTGAATGTAAAAAATATGAATCAACCACCTACGTGCCAGTCACTGAGAACATAGGTATGTAAACATGCTCCTTGCCCTTAAAGGGTTTGTAATCTAGTAAGGGATAAGAAAAAGTTACATCACTGGAAAACAAAGCAGAACAATGCATTAGGTCTCATTTTAAAAAGTAAGTATCACATGCATAGGAAAAAATGAAGCAGGTTTTTTTTTTTTTTTTTATAATAACTTTGTTTTTCTTAATATATATATTTTATTGAAGTATACTTACAATGTTTCAGGTGCACAGCAAGGTGATTCAGTTATACATATATACATACATTATTTTTCAGATTATTTTCCAGTATAGGTTATAAAGTTTACTATATAGCACAGGGAACTATAGTCAATATCTTGAAGCAGGTTTTTGAGGCGTGTCACAGGGAGCTTTCCAGAGGACAGGACCTAGGTAGAAAGAGTGGTGTTGCCAGACAGGCAGGGAACCTACCTTATAAAAGGCCAATTCAAGAATCATTTCCAATTCTAGGGACAAAGTTTGAAACTATGTAAGAAGAATCAACTAGTATGAGAGGAATAAATCAGTCTCCTTATCTTATATTTGAATTCATGGAGCTCTGGGAATGTCCCCAGAAACCCATTTGTTTTCCCTGTGAAAACTGTATCAAAATATCCAGGAAATAATACCATGTACAGCCCATAAAGTCAGTGCAAAAGGATACATGCATGCATACACAATAATATATTCAGTGCAGAAAGAATGTACTCAGGCAGGGTTATTTAGAGGTCAGCTTCTTTTGAGTCGATGGAGGTACATTAGCAGAGAAGAAGGCATTCAGTGCCATGTGTACACAGGCACGGACGGCATTTTGTGGATAGAACTGGCCACAGATTCCAGCCAGTCACCTGGTATTACCTCTTGTTTTAACCAAGGGGAATATTAGCTTCATTTTTTTTAATATTTACTTTATTTGGCTGTGCCAGGTCTTAGTTGCAGCACACAGGATCTTCAGTCTTCGCTGTGGCATGCAGGAATTTTAGTTGCATCATGTGGGATCTAGTTCCCTGACCAGGGAATGAAGCTGGGCCCCCTGCATTGGGAGCATGGAGTCTTACCCACTGGACCACCAGGGAAATCCCTAGCTTCATCATGATAAAGTGCAGGTGACCAGATCCCCAACCAGCAAATCCACAAGTGAGAATTAGACGACTTAACAAAACATCAGGAAATGCAAGTTATTTTAGTCCTGTTTCCCTCAGCTATTTCAAAACCAAAATCTGATCCGCAGACCAAGAAAGGGTGCAGCTCTAGAGGAAGTATGCTTTTCTCCATTCTGTTGCCTGGCCAAGCATCTGAGCCTGGCACCGTGTTTGCTGAATGAAGCCATATCAAATCATTTTTTTTCTCTTTTTTTTAAACACTCAGAATATAAATATATTCCAATTGATAAAAATATAAGAAACCCTGTGATTATGTGGTTCCGATTCCAGTATTTTTCTTGCCTTGGAGCTGAGAGAGGAGCCAGTCTGTCCTTAGCACCCTCCTCTGCTACAAGTATGGGGTCCAAATTCACTCCCACCATCCCCAGACACAAACTTCAGAGCTCCTTTTCACCTGACAGCAGAGTCTCCTAGGATTCCTGGAAGGAGCACCGTGGATGTGTATGGAGATCAATAACAAAAGGAAAGTTTCTTAAAATGTAAGATGGATAGAGGGGTGAGGAATCTTTTTGAACACATAGTCAACGTCATTTCCTGCTGTCAGAGATGCATTGTGGGAGGGTTGTGGGAGAAGAAATGGAACACTTTTGCCCAGAGCTTCATGTGTCTCCCACTGAAATGCCAGCTAAGCCAGGAATTGAGGATCTGTAGTGCCTCAGGGTGTGAAGCCGTGGGAACACATATTGCTTTTCTTTCATTTCCATGCTTACTGTTTGAAGAGTCCCTTTAGAACCAATAAAATGATACCTTTGACACATCCCTTAAGATAGCCCAAGAAAAAAAACGCCCAGGGAGTTGCAAAATTAGGATGAAGCTGTAGAGATCATGAGCCCAGACTATTCTCTCCAAATTGTCCTGTACCTGACATTGCCAATTAGTTTTAAACTAGAAGGGGCCCTGGAGAAGGGATCAGGTGCAAGTCCTCACTGCTTCCCTCTCTTAGCCCTGCCTTGCTCCTTAGAAAGTGGCAAACCCTGACAGATATTTGCAACCAATTAATTCCAGAGACTTAACGGCTCCATGACCTTACATAAGTCTTAGGTTAGATTCCTCAGAACACTGCTGAGAAGCACAGCAGTAAAACCTGTGTGATTGTAGTGAATTTGAGTTCCTGCAAAATAGCTCTGTGCTTAAGCACTTAACTACACAATCGCATAACCATTACTAAATGTTTCTCCTTTAGAATTTCATCCATTGCTGATTTCACTTGTTTGTCTCAAGTTCCCAATCTCCTAAAGAGGTTTAGAGTTGGAGGTCTCCTTTTGATAATCTCTTATCTGTATCCACTGAAAGTAGCCCCTGTCTGTCTGTCTGACTGTCTCAGAGAATGAATATTCTCCGTTTGCTAAGTCTCTTGTTAAGCGACGCAGTGGCCCACACCATATAGCTACTATGAGACTGGAACAGACTGGGTTCTACCCTCCAATTTAGTGTCATTGGGAAGATACATTGTGTGCATATATAATAATGTTGAAAGGTAGAAATAGTAAAATGGCAACATGCTGTGGAATTTTGAAGAACAGGGAGAGTACTTCAGAATGTAGGACTCAAAAATCATGAAAGCGTGATATTTGAATTTTGTCCTAAAAACCAGGGCATTTAAAAATGGAAGACAGTGTGCTAAGTGATGGATAAACAGTGATGTAGGAAATTTCAGAAAGTATTAAGTGCACAAGAAGCAGTTTGCTTTGACTAAAGAATGGGGCGTAATCAATGCAGAAGAAGGAAATGGCAACCCACTCCAGTGTTCTTGCCTGGAGAATCCCAGAGACGGGGGAGCCTGGTGGGCTGCCGTCTATGGGGTCACACAGAGTTGGACACGACTGAAGTGACTTAGCAGCAGCAGCAATGCAAGCATGGGGCATAAAGTTAGAAGGGTAGCTTAGAGTCTGACAATCATAGGCAACAGAGCTTCAACTTGATTATAGATTGTGAGGACCAGGGAAGGTGTTTGGGCAGAAGAGAGAGATTTGATCAGAAACAGATGTTTGTGGTTAAAGATGCCAAGCTACACAAATACCATCTGTTTTCTTGCAGTTTTAGATAACATAGCAATATGTAGAGATCATGTTGGCTGTAACCGGAACGGAACACATGGCAGACGCACTCCTTTTTTCACTGTTCCCCTGAACATTTATAAACTCTTTAAAATTGCCACACCCATTTTGTATGAAACTGATCTCGTTTGTTCCTTACCGCACAGGAGCCAGTGAAGCTTTATCCCAATGTACAGATGAAGGGAAGCACTCTCAGGGAGGTTGAGTGATTTGTCGGATGGTCACATAGACAGTTAGTAACTACATGAACAATGGAATCTTCTCCCTCCAGAACCAGGAAATTCCCCCATTGTATGACAGCCCACCCCCAACACCCAACACACACACACACACAGTTCTTGTACTGGTAACCATAAGCCCTGTAAAATACTATGGGTCCTTTTATGTGTAAAACATTGTAATAAGTAAAGGAGAGAGCTCTTGTTGCAGAAATTGGAAAGGATTTTCTGGGAAACTGACATTTCAAAAAATGCAGCTGGATTTTTTTATATATTCAGAGAATAATTAAGAAAAACCAACTTAGACCAAGGAATTTGTCAAGCAAAGTGTCATGTCATCTAGAAAATTAAAGCTATTTTCTAAGAGGAGGAGCAAAAATAAGGGAGTGCTACATCCTTAAAAATATAGAATGCAAAGTAAATATCCCTTCCCTCTGATCACCCCTCAGGGTATTTTCAAAACACTTGACCCTCCAAATAACCACACAGGAAAGGCATGGTAGGTATTATTATGTCTCCTTTGGTAAATAAGAATATCAAGGCTAATCAACTTGCCCCAGACCATGCTAGTAAATAATTGTGCTGGTACAGGGAACTCTATTCAAGACTCTGTGATAACCTATTTGGGGAAAGAATCTGAAAAAGAACAGATACGTGTATAACTGATTCACTTTGCTGTACGCCTGAGACTAATACAGCTTTGTAAATCAACCTTATTGCTATCTAAAATAAAAACTGAAAGAAATAATTGTGCTGATAGTTTGGGTGACTCTTAATTCAAAGCCACTTTCACTGTCCTTAGATCTGACTCATAATTAAGGATGATTTGAGATGATTAAATAATAAAGTATTATAGACTATACATTCAGTTTGGGAAATATTTATTCCAGTGGTCCTGTATGGTCATCAACCACATCTTTTAGGTTTTCTAGGGACAGTTCTTTGGCCTTTGGGAAGTGCTCTCTCAGAATAGAATGCTTGGGAGCAACATTACCATTTGCATTCCTAACTGTTTAAATGCTTTGAAACTTTCAGGGTCAGTGATGAGAACCTCCTGAGGGTCCAGGCATTCTTATCTATCCTTTAAACAGAGAGGCACGGGTAAAGTGACGTACAAAGGGGCCAGCGAATCCGTAAGTGCTTTGAGAGGTTTGAGACTAAATTCAGTGTGGGATGTGAGCTGTCCTTTTGCACAGCGCCCCAGAGCTGGAGGAGGAGAGGGAAAGAGAGATGAAAGGAGATAGACATGGGCTCTCCTTCCAGCCTTCTAGGAAGAATATCATGGTCTGGTGCGGAGCCAGTCCAGCCTCAGCCTCAGTTTTAAAGTCATTGCTGAAATTGTTGCACATTTTATTTATTGTTAATTTTGACAGTACTGTAGAAATACATTCTTACTCCAAAAACCTCAAACAGTCAAGAGGGAATGAACATCTTCTTTGACTAGCACTCTAGTATCACACCCCTCCCTGGATGTAACCACACTCTTCAATTTTGGGTGTATCCTTCCAGTTGTCTATAAATTTACTTTTATGTGTATATTCAGAAATACATGGGTTTCCTTTGGTTGTGGTTTTTTATTTCTTTTTTTCTTTTTTGCATCCTATTAAAGATATTAAGAAGTCAATTATCTTAGGACACTGTGTAAATTAAAGAATTCACCCAGTTAACCTGTTCTCTATGCCCCATAATTTATTCAAGAACCTGTCACTGGATGACAGCCCTTGGCCTCTTGACAGGGCATTGATTTCCTATTCTTAATCATGCCCAAAGAAGCAGTCAGGTCTGCATTTCCAGTTGAACTCCTGACAAACTGATACTTGGAGGAAAGTGACAGATAGTATACAAAAGAAAATTCTCTAAAGAAGCAAATATCATTATCAAAATGTGGTCTTCTGGCCTGAGGAAAAAGACATGGGCAGCAGAAGCAAACACCATTCATCTGTTGCAGGATGCTAAATTTCTAATTTTTACTGACAAAGTATGGACTGTTATCCTGGTATAAAAAAGAAAATATTTTAAAGATGTTATTTTAAAAGTCATACCTAACAAGGAATTCCCTGGCTATCCAGTGGTTAGAGCTCCATGCTTTCATTTCAGGGCCTGGTTAGGGAACTAAGATCCCCTATGTCACGTGGTGCTGCCAAAACAACAGTAACAAGACAAACAAAAAGTCACACCAAACAAAATCTATCTGGACAACAGAAATCTCATTTTTGCATTTGTGTGTTCCTCCCATATTTCAAATAGCATCAGTTAGCATAATAGAAAGAGTCACCATGGTGTTTCCTCTTCAAAACTTTCAGATTACTTCAATTTGAGGCAGGCTCTTCAGAAATTGAGCACAATCACTGTTTGTTCCCCTTCTTTGTGATTAACATTCTTTGCTGTCATTCTGGCATATGAAGTGATTGTGTCTTGATTCATGGTGCACGTGTGGGCAGCAGCAGACACAGAGAAAGCATCATAATTTTAGGCCATTTACAAATGGCCTACCAGAGCAGACTGCTCCGAGGTCATCCACCCACATTGTACTTCAAGACACCCTCCCTCTCTGTCTGCTTTGAAACTGACCCGAGGTGTCTTCTTCAGTAATAAGCACAGACTAAGTGAGAATGTGTAGTGTTGCCTTTCACTGATCCTCGAAGCTTGAGCAGTGACTTCAAACTTGATAAAGTTCAGTACACTTAACTCTGAATTTTCTTGTGGAATCAGCCTCTTGTTGAATGATACCAGTATAGTATATGTTAGATATTAGCCCTTGAGGGGACAGTTTACTAGAACTTTCAATATGAGCCTTGAGCTAACATGCTCTGGAGATGAATTTAGAAGAAATGTGGGATTTGGTGGGGCATGTCTGAACCTGATGTTGCATTGGTAAAACAGAATTATATTCATTTCTGATGATCTGTTGGGATTCACTGTAGTATTTTATTGTGTGCAGATTCACAAACTTCCAGCTGTCACTAAGGGGCGGGAAAGGAAAATAAAGCTCTATTATTTGTTGAATTGCTATGCTTCATTAGCCTCACAGGTTCCCAGAATTTTCCACCATGAGATTTTTCATATGATTGGAAACGTAAAAGTCTTTGGGACTTGGTATCCTGAATCCATTGGCAGTTAAGGTAGAAAATGAATCCCAGGAGTCGGATGGCCAAGACCCCAGGAGCTGACTAGACTTACCTCACTTGCCCTTTGGAGTCAAGAGTAGTATATGATTCTTGCATAATGCCCTCAAGGCATTGGCATAACCAGCTTCTTATTTTGTCTCCAGTGGGAAATTGGCCCCAAAGGGTAGCCTCAAAAGCCCCAGAAATGGGTTGCCACTCATTTTACTAATGAGGTTCAAGGATACTGAAAGATTTATTTAAGGCTACCCAACTTCTAACAAAGTTAAAATTTTAATCCATGCCACCCATCTGCATGCCTTATGGTTATTGCATATCATCAGATTATAAAATCTCATTTTCTCCTTCTTCCTTATTGATGATGGTTGGGGAGAGCTAGAAGGAGAGAAGAAGAGAAGGGGAAATGAAGAATGATAAATACATGAGAAGACTACAGAACTATATAGGCATCTTTTTTTACCTCACATTTTTTATCACTTTGAAATATCAGGAATCTAAGTGTCTTCATAAAGCCCCAAAATTAGATGGATCATCCAAGCCACTCCAACACACACATACATACACACACACCTTTTAAACATAAAGTATAGCGGCAGATTAGAAAAATATTGGGATATTATCACCATATCTCAGAATTCATGGGTTTCCATTCTCATGGCTACTATGATGGATTCAGATCTTTATCCTCTCTCACTCAGACTGTCTCATCAGACTGCTAGATGGTCTTCTTGCCTCTGGGACCTCTGTTGTTTTGACCATCCTTTAAATCGGAGCCTTAAGTTTTGTGGTGATTGTCTCATTCCTCTCTTCAGTAGACATAATTCACTGACGATTCCTCTCTTCAGTAGACATGATAAATTTCAGTACATGTGATCCCACCACTTACTGAATTAAGGACAAAACTTCCAATGTGGCTTTCTTGTCCCAAGCTACTTCTGTTGCTTTTTCAACCTTTTTACTTCTTACTTTCAGGTAATATAAATTTGGCACCCCAAACAAGGACCGTGCTTTGGTGACATGGAGGCTTTACTAGTGTTAATCCTTCTGCCCACAAGCTCATCATCATTATACTCTTTACCTCCATTTACCAAACTTTTGCCCATCCTTCAAAACTTGGCACAAATGGAGACTATGGTATTTACCTCCATAATCATTCCGTAACAGTACCTTTATAACACCCAAGGATCCATGCTGACTTAAGTTATAGTTATTGATGGGTATTTCTTACCTATTCTATTAGAAATTCTGTTGGATTCTCATTTTTCTTGGCATTCCTTTGAGGCCTTATCGTTTGCCTTTATAGAGAAGGTTAGCTGGAAGCATGAATGATTCAGCAATCATACATGGGGAGAGGAAGAAATTCAGCAGAAAATTTAGTTATCAATAAAAGAACAAGAATTTCCCATACTAAAATTTCGATTAATCCAGTATCCTTAGCCTATCCACGTGTTACTGAGCTGAAAAAACTTTGGTTGTCCATATAAAAGTATCAGGCCCCTCTCCCTCCTCCAAAAAAAAGAGTAAAGAAATGGATAAAATATTTAAACAAGGACATACAGATGTTACTTTTAGTTTCCCTTTCAACATCATGGACAGGTAATTTATATCTAGAGGAGATTATTTGCTGACTTTTATATGAAATATATTTTTTCCACTAAGACTTGGGGAGGAAAAAATGTAAGGTTCTACACTTAGGTTCAAAAATCAAAGTTTAGAAGATCTGATGTATCAATGAGCTCAATATGAGTCATTAATATCAGTCACTACTATTTTCTATGGCATATGTGATCCCAGACAATGGGAAAAGAAATGCAGTCAGTATCCAGAAGAAAAGAGGTGATAGTAAATCCCCTTTCCACATGAATCCAGCCACGCTATTCACTCTGAGATTACATTTAAGATGAAACATGATTGCTTCAATCCTAATAAGTAATACTGGGGCCAGCAGATGACATTTTAGCTCAAATTCAGGGAGAATTCCCTGGAAATTAGAACCATATAATGATAAAATGAGTACCTCTTGCTAATATTTGCTGTTAAGGATAAAGCAGACTCTGATTTCTTTTTCCATTCAGCTTTCCCACCTATCAAACCCATTTTACCAATAAGAATATTTAGATACAAAGAGACTTAAGTAATTATTTGGTGAGTGAGTGGCAGGGCAGGTAGTTACCCCAATGCATTTGACTTTAAAGCCCAGGTTCCTTTTATTTTTTAAGTTTTTTTTTTTTTTTATGTAAACCATTTTAAAATATTTATTGAATTTGTAACCATATTGCTTCTATTTTATGTTCTGGGTTTTGGGCTGCAAGGCATGATGGATCTTATCTCCCCAACCAGGAAGAAAACCCATACCCCCTGTATTGGAAGGCAAAATCTTAACCACTAGACAGCCTGGGAAACCAAAGCCCAGGTTCTTAACGAAGATACTGATACCCATTTTGGTCATTGAAGGTAGAGAAGGGGGAAGGATGGGGAGACGATGGCCTGAGAAGGTTGTAGATGGAATGCAATGCAAAGAGAAGGGGCTTATAGAAGATGTCTTAGAAATTGTTTCCAACCTCCAGACTGGGGAGATTTAATCTGCCTCCTCCAAAGGATGTACTCTTTTAAAGGTAAAGGTCAAAGATGGGTTGAGTGGCATGGCACAGCAGAAAACAGCTTGTAGTCAGTGAGTTTCCCTTAAGTTCTACTTAGTCACAGTATTAAGAAGCTACATAATACCTACAAAAGAGCTAGTGAACGAAGAGATACTGGAAAACTGTAGGAGATGCTTCCTCACTGAGATGAGAAGTGAGGAAAAGAGATGGCATAACAAGAAGTAGCAAGCTGGCAGTCACTGGGCCAAATCAGGAATTAGACCCAGTTTGTCTTTTAGCTTTTAGTTGACTTTTACTCTGCTAATTTGGGTTGTATTTTGTGTCTGTTTTGGCTTTTCAAATAATCAGTTGCCATGTATTCTTGCTTGGGAAATCCCATGGATAGAAAAGCCTGGCAGGCTATAGTCCCAAGGGTCACAAAGAGTCCGACATGACTGAGCGACAGAGCACAGCTCACACATTTTATTTTATTGTTTTTTTGAAAATATGCAGTGTTTTATTAGCTGCATACATTTCAACAAACAAGTTGGGGACACAGATTTGGCTATTTAGATTATTAAAAATATTTATTATAAGCAGGTTTCTTTTCCCATATTGAAGAGAAAACACATGACAGGGCACAGCACACACATTTTAAAACCAAAATGTTTACCTACATGCTTTCCTTGAAAAGTCAAATCTGGCACAGTGAGACCTGAATCCTTGTTTCCAGAAGGTTCCCATCATACCTTCTGGTCTTATACCTTGTTTGTTTCACTCAGCCTGTTGTCCAGCTCATGTAGTCGTTTGAGCATGGACCCCATACTTTACTCTAAGAGTACTTTTCAAGTTGTTGGAGTTCACTGTGTGAATAAAACATCATTTTGTTTCTGAAACCATTCTGCATAAAGAGACATTGAAGAAAAAAACTTTAAGCAAATCTGAAGAACAGCAGCAACAAAACAGTTCAAAGTTTAGCCCTGCATATCAAATTATAGCTTGTGACCTGCTTTACAGATGCCTGCTAAACACATGTCAAGAGTGGACACTTAGGGATTTCCCTGTTGGTCCAGTGACTAAGGCTGGACCTTCCCGATGCAAGGGGCCCAGGTTTGATCCCTGGTCAGGGAACTAGATCCCACATGCTGCAACTAAATACAATAAATAAAAATAAATGTTTAAAAAAAGAGTGGACACATATATCACTGTAAACCATATACTGTCACATGGGCCCTTGCTTACTATGGTTAATCTTCCTTTATGATAGCTTTTGCAAAGAAGGAACACCCTTAAGCATTGCCTTTATGGAAATGAATTTTAAATTTGTATTGATTTTGTAGGATAAAAGTTTGGTAGAAAGTAGTTTATCAACAAAGGACTAGATGGGAATGAGTTTTAAATGCACACTAATAAAATTGTAACTGCTAAAAAAGAAAATGTATCTTAACCCACTTATCTCAAGTTCAGGGATTTTGAAGTTAACCCTCTAACTTTTTTAAAAAGCTATGATTTAATAGACATTTTCTGGGATAGGGCTCCTGCTGATGTAATAAATCTCTGCCTTGCTTCCTTGTAAATTTTCTTTCTGACATAGATGGCAGTGTCAGTGTCATTTTTAAAGTAAATTTCAGAAAATGCTTTCTCTTGAAAGGCCTATAAGAAAAATTATATTCTTGGGACCACTATAGTTATTGGCTGTTTGAGACTTGAACATTTATCTGGACATAAAGGAAAAATTATTACTCCTAGTAGATATCTAGAGATTTTTTTTGTTATAAACCCAAGAAAAATCCAACAGACTTTATCTAAACTCAGTCAAACTAATTGCCTCCATTTCACATAAGGAAAGGATTCTCAGTCTAATGCACCAGTGGACAACGCAATGAAATATACTCCAGACATGCTAGTTTGGCCAAGATCTAAGAAGAAACAGAGACAGAGCTCCCCAAGCAGCAGGTTAGCAAAAGGCTGAACCATAGGGATAATTTATGACACATACTAATTCAGAGGAACAACAGCACTGAACAGCATTTCCAAGGTGCATTGTATGGAAGGGGTATTTATTAACCCAGGGTATTGAAAGGTGTTATTCCAACAATTTAAAAAGCTATGACCATATATGTTTGGGGAACAATGAGTTAATGAAGTCAAGCATTTTCTTTTATTACAGGCTTCTCTGAGTTCTTACAGTTATTTTGTTACTATGAATGGTGGATTCTAAGGATATGTGGCATACAGTATCCAGTTTGGATAGAACATCTCTTTGCATAAGTACTCCTTGTCTATTTGTTACCAACCAGGGGTCTTGGCCTCCTCAATCAATAGAAATTGACTAGAAGCCAGAGAAGAAATTCAGGCAAGGCTTTACTGGGGCCCCTGCTGTATCAGGGGGGAGCAAGAACAAACAACAGGTTCCCTTGCTTGCTCATTCTCAGAGGGGGTCAAGCTTTTTCCTTGTATTGGGTGAGGGTAGCGGTGTGTCCACGGGTCAAGCCAAAGGGGTGGCTTAAGTGGTGTGCCCATCCTTTAGGCAGTATTGTATGCAGAGGACCTGTGCAATACCCTGCTTTTGCTCCCTGCTCTACAAAAGTGGCAGTGGGGATTTTTGGTCTCTGTATCTTTTATTCAGAATTTTCCCTAACTGTACATGCAAGCCGTTATTTTTAGTCCCATGCAGTTTTTTCGTATTTTGTTGCTCAAGAAGAGGTGTGTCCAGATGTAAGCATTGCGGCACTGCAGCAAAGGGTCTCAGGTCCCAGACCTGTCTCATATTGATTAGAATATGTCTAGCTGCAGGAGACAGGATACTAAGCTTCAGTGATAGTGACTTGTTGCTCTTACATGTAGAAGAAGTTTAGGAGCCAGGCCAGGATTGACAAGGCTGCATGTCTTATAGAGTCCTCAAACTCCCTCCTGCCCTCAGTCTCTCCCAACATCAGGGTCTTCTTTCAGTGAGTTGGCTCTGTGCATCAGATGGCCAAAGTATTGGAAATTCAGCATCAACATCAGGCCTTCCAATGAATATTCAGGGTTTATTTCCTTTAGGACTGACTACTTTGATTTCCTTGCTGTCTCAAGTCTTCTCCAGTGTGAGTGACAGCTGATGAGATGACTTGATGCCATCACTGACTCGGTGGACATGAGTGTGAGCAAACTCCGGGAGATACGGAAGGACAGGGAGGCCTGGCATGATGCAGTCCACAAGGTTGCAAAGAGTTGGACACGATTTAGCAACTGAACAACAACTCCCTCCAGTGTTCTGTTCTGTCTTCTTTATTATGATCAAGGATTTCTGCTGCAACTCCACCCATCACATCTGTATTTCAAAAATAAGATGAAAATGGGGATGATGTACCACCTGTCTTTTAAAGAGACTTTCTGAAAGTGCAGCCAGCATTTACTTTTATTTCTCAATGGCAAAGACTTAGTCCTGACTGCCAGAGATATTAGAAATGTAGTCTTTTAGCCAAGTAGTTATATACGTGAGTAAAAGTAGAGAATCTTTTTATTTCAGAGCCATAAGGAGAATAAGTATTTTGTAGGCTGTTAGAATCTATGCCATGCCTCAAAAATCACTAAAATATATAAAACAATATATAACAAATATATTTTATTTAGATATATTTAAGGATTATTTACAGTGACTTTAATGTTTTTGCTAGTATGAATTTCATGAGCCCATAATCAAAAAGAAGGAATAAAAGTAGATGTAAGGTTGAACTACATGGGAAAAATAAATAAATGAAAAATAACCACATGGATTCATAGGTATTGAGAAGCAGATCTCATTATTGTAAATATATGAGATAACCACTGTATTTAACCCAGTCTTCACCCTCATATTAAAATATCCTTTTGTTAAGACTTTTATGCATAAGTTTGCCTAATTGTAATAGATATATCCATCCATGGCAAGGGAGGCATTGTCTAAATTCAGAAATTTTTCATACTGCCTAATAATAAAATTAGCTCTGACTGAGCTAAGGAATCACAAATGCTTTGAAAGGGAGGAGGAGGAGTTATGGTCAATGTTTCCATCATTCAAAGTTATTCTCAAAATCATCCTAGTTGGCTCAGTTGTCTGTTCTGCTAAGTTCAAACCCGTATAAAATATGCATTACTTTTCAATAGTTTCCAAACATCCTGGTGTTGCAGTCAGTTTTATATGATTTTAATGATTCAAAAAATTAGAAAAAACTGTTGCAATTTACTGACTGCTAGATATTGTTAAGTGATCTATATATATTATGCTACTTTATCCTCATAGCAGTTTATCTCCATTTTTCAAAGGGAAACTGAGGTGCAGGGAGGTTAAACAACCCGACTGATGTCTGCATCTAGTAACGAGCAGGTGCAAGCTTTTTGGTCTTAGTTTTTAAATTCTATGCTGTATTTTTCCAACTTAGAAAGAAGCTATTCATCCTTTCAGAAATACTTATTATACCTATTTGAATTTGTTTCTGCAAGGGCATCTCAATACACCGTGTTTAGGTATAGTGGAACTACATGTATCTATTATTTATTATCAAGAATAATAAACTTTGACTCATTAAACTATGGTATAAATGTGCCATGATATTTACACAACATGTTCAGGAATACTATTCTAAATATTCTTGATCCTATAAAATTGAAAATAATTTGATCATAAAAAATAAATTTCACCAGACCATCATTACAGTATAGAGTTTTCAAAATAAATGGTTCCATTTTCACCATGGAGTCTTTGAGACTTGATCATTATGGGTAAACTTTAAACCATTTTAAGAAAAGGGATTGAATGCTAGTTTCAGCTGATTATATAAAAAAGTGATGATGGATAAGTAGTCTTTTAAAAATCAACATCTGTTCCCTATGTATCCTCTAGTCATATTTGCTTAGTTTACAATTCAAGCAAAATCTGGGCTGTTTTTAGCAAAGCCAATACATGAATGGAGGAAGACGCTGAATACCATTCTGATTTTGCATATTTACTTCCCTGTCCCAGGAGTCTTTATTACTGGTGATGATTCAAGTATCATTGCAGAACAAAGATAAGACCAACGGCTACATTTTTCCATCTACAGATACTTCCTATTATAAGTGCAGTGCATGACTAGGGGTTGAGTGTAAGACAGACCTAAAATCCTGCCTGTATATAGGTGTTGTTGACTTCACCTCTTTAAATACTGGAAAAATTGTCATATGAGATGATATAATTTATAAGAAGCAAAACACAGATATTTATTGTGCAGCAAAATATAAAAAGACCCTAATAAAATAGTTTTACATTCTTCCCATATTCTAAGGTAGTAAAAGACACAATTTTCTATTAATTTTTATTGGCATATAGTTTATTTACAATGTTGAATTAATTTCCGCTATATGGCAGAGTAAATCAGTCATATATATATATATGTGTGTGTGTGTGTGTGTGTGTGTGTGTGTATTACATATACACACACTCTCTTTTAGATTCTGTTCCCATGTAAGTTATTACAGAGTGTTTTCTGTAATAGAGTTCTCTATGCTATACAGTAGGTCCTGTTAGTTATCTATTTCATGTATAGTAGGGTGTAGTTGTTGTTGTTCAGGCAGTAAGTCATGTCCAGCTCTTTGCAACCCCATGGACTACAGCATGCCAGGCTCCCCTGTCCCTTCACTGTCTCCCAGAGTTTGCTCAAATTCATGTCCATTGAATTGGTATATGTCAATCCCAATCTCCCAGTTTATTCCTCCCCCACTTTCCTTCTTGGTAACCATAAATTTGTTCCCTACATCTGTGATTCTGTTTCTCTTCTGTAAATAGGTTCATTTGTACCATTGTTTTAGATTTCACATATAAGCAATACCATATGATATTTATCTTTCCCTGTCTGACTTCACTCAGTGTGACAATCTCTAGGTCCATCCATTTCCCTGAAAATGACATTATTGCATGCTTTTTTGTAGCTGAGTAAATAGTCCATTCTATAACATGTACTATATCTTCTTTATTCTTTTCTCATCAGTGGACATTTAGGTTGCTTCCATGTCCTGGCTATTTAGAAAGTACAAACTTGTGATGTAAATTCATCTTGATTTGTTCAAAGAAGCTCTTTCTTTCACTCACTGTGTGAACTTTGTTGATTAACTTCTTATTTCCTCAGTTTCTTCATATATGAAATGAGATGATAATGATACTTGCTCATGGGGTTTTTCTAAGAAATAAGACAGTTAACGTGGATAAAATTCTTTGTAAGTGATCAATAAATGTTAGCTATTCTTGTTAATATTAATAATAGGTGTAATTGGTATCTTCAGCTCATGAAGCCTGGTTTTATTGAAATGTATTTGCTCACTTTTTTGACACTTTAGCATATGCTTTTAATATAAATGTGTTTAAATTCCTTGAAAAATACTTAAGAAATGTATAATCTTTTGAACTTTGACATCATTTGCTGGGAAGTATGTTATAACCAGTTATCTATAAAAAATGAGTTTTCAATTATGGGATATGCCAACTTCTAACAATGTTTTTTGCTATATGCTCTTATTGGTAAGAGATAAAATGCTGTCCACTCAATATAGGAAAGTAAGTGGTACTACCATCTCACATATTTATGTCAAGCAGAAGGAAAATGACTTCTCTGTTTCCCAGACTGTGGGCTTCCATGACACTTGTGGCATTCTTGGACCTGTTACAGACCATAAGATTCAGATCCTATGTCCAAAGGAAACAGTGAAATTCTGGGAAAAGTGAGTATAAAACCAAGACTGATTTGGCTTAGGAAAAACAACGTTGATAAGGAAAACCTCACTATTACTACTTTCTAGTGAAAACATAAAATGAACTGAATAAATGAAAAAGTATAACTCATTTTGGAGAGTAATGTTACCTAGCAAACTTACTCATTGATCTCACAAATTAATCAAACTTTAAAGGAAGCAATCTAGTGCTTTTTAATCATTCATTAAGAAATGACTCACTACTTTAATTGGAGTGTGATTACTCTGAAATATCAAGGAAATTCAAAGAAAAAATAATTTCTAACTTTTTATTCCAGAAGAACCATATATTGTGCTAAATTATTGCATATTTAAGTGAAGTGTTTTTAATCTTCTAATATTATGTGGCAGGAGCAGGTAGAACCATAGAAAGATTTTTAAGCCTCTTACTTACCTAACTCACTCATTGAGAAGAGGCTATTCCACATAATGCAATTGTCTAACAAATCAAATTTAAGTGTAAAGGAATCCAAATTTGATTTCAACCATGTTTGATTTAAAAAAAAAAAAACAACTTTCTTGAAACATGTTAAAGACCCACAGTCCTTTTCAGATAGGAAATAATTAGGAAAACTTGACACCTTCTTAGGAATGCACGATTGTCATAATATAGATATGGAAGAAGCATGTGCTGCTCTCAGCACTGGCCTAGGACTTAATTTATAGAAACTGTTTAGCTATTGACTGTTTGCTTGTCTCCATAAAGCTCACCTAGGAAAGGTATAGTTTCCTTACCTCTAGTGATGTTGTTGTTGTTCAGTCGCTCAGTCGTGTCCAACTTTGCAAACCCATGAACTGCAGCATGCCAGGCTTCCCTGTCCTTCACCATCTCCCAGAACTTACTCAAACTCATGTCCATTGAGTTGGTGATGCCATCCAACCATCTCATCCTCTGCCATCTCCTCCTCCTCCCCGCTTCAATCTTTCCCAGCATCAGGGTTTTTTCTTGTGAGTCGGCTCCTTGTATCAGGTGGCCAAAGTACTGGAGCTTCAGCTTCAGCATCAGTCCTTTCGATTAATATTCAGGATCAGTTTTCTTTGGGATTGACTGGTCCCTTGCAGTCCAAGGGACTCTCAAGAGTCTTCTCCAACACCACAGTTCAAAAGCATCAGTTCTTTAGTGCTTGGCCTTCTTTATGGTCCAACTGTCACACCCATACATGACTACTGAAAAAACCAGTAGTTTTCTGTATAGCTTTGACTATACCGACCTTTGTTGGCAAAGTAATGTCTCTGCTTTTTAATATGCTGTCTAGGTTTGTCATAGTTTTTCTTCCAAGGAGCAAGTGTCTTTTAATTTCATGGCTACATCTGCAGTGATTTTAGAACCCAAGAAAATAAAGCCTGTCACTGTTTTCATTGGTTCCCCATCTATTTGCCATGAAGTGATGGGACGGGATGCCATGGTGTTAGTTTTTTGAATGTTGAGTTTTAAGCCAGCTTTTTCACTCTCCTCTTTCACCTTCATCAAGAGGCTCTTTAGTTCCTCTTCACTTTCTGCTGTAAAGGTCATGTCATCTGCATAGCTGAGATTATTGATATTTCTCCTGGCAGTCTTGATTCCAACTTGTGGATGAGTCTATATATAATTAGTTGCAGAATGAAAACCTTTCCCCCAGATGGCTTTCCTTTTTTATAGTAGACATTCACTTCTCAAAGTGACCAGCACTATCCACACCACCTGGAAACTTGCTAGGACTGAGGAATAAGTTCAGTTCCTCATGGGAGCACAGTCTGTATTTCACAAAATCCCTGTAGGCACACAGAAGTTTTAAAAAGTACTGACTTAGATGACTTGGTTCACTATTACCCTTATCAGCAGAAACATAAGACAACAACTCTCATTCAACTTCAATTAACTTGCTCTAATCTTATTTACACTGAATTTGTTGAAGAGTTGTAAACAAAGTTCTGTCACCAAGTCAAGGAATAACACTTTGAGAATGGCTTGTTATTAAAAGCTAGGTTTGTTTCATAGAGAAGTGGCAGAAAATGGAGCAGTCTAACAAAACAGAGAAAGCGATGAATTAGACACTACCTAATTGTACATTACAAGTCCCTATCAATATAATGTTATGTCCCTGTTCAAGTATAACAACAGGCATATTTTTCTTTGTACATGAAAGAAAATTCTGTTCTTTGCACAGGATTTCAGATACAAGCACTACCCATGTCCTTCTAGAGAGAATCTTTCATTTGTAACAAAGACCATGTAGTTATGGATAGTGGCCAAGACTGGAATCCAGGTGTCTTGATTTATCATTCAGACCAATAAATTCTTACCAATAAATTCCAATAAACTTATTCTTACCAATAAATTCTTCAGGAAATTATATGCAAATGAAAACAGTGCCCATAATTTTGGATTATGAGCAGTCAATCTAAATTGTTTCAATTGCCCATGTTTTATCAATTTTTCATATACTCTAGAATTATTCAGCAAATGTTCAGTACTTTGAATTGATGATGTATTTTCAAGAAATTACCTGCACTGCTATATACAGTGTATTTTAAAGTTCATAATAAAGCAGATTCTAAGAGTTCTCATCACAAGGAAAAAAAGCTTTTTTAATCTTTATAAGATAATGGATGTTAACTAAACTTATTGTAGTAATCATTTCACAATGTATGAAAGTCAAGTTATTAGGCCAGACATCTTATACAGTGCTATATAATGATTACATCTCAGTAAAACTGGAAAAAAATGAACAGTGATTGGACAAATAATAAATAAATAAAAGAAATTTAACGTGCTTAAAAATATTTTCAAGAAAGTAGATGAAAATGAAAAAAGTTTATACTTGGTAGTATTATTAACAAAATGCATGTGAAGTTGTACACATTCCACTTTATGAACTGACAAGAATTACATGGTAATTTTTGTTTTCTCTTGATCTCTCATAAAAAATGAATATGTTCTGTTGTTGATTATTTTAGGCCATTGTTATACTTGGTTTTTGTGTGTTCAGATTAATTTATCGGTTTATTTTCATATTCTTTTCTTTTTACTCCTTGAGGTTTTCATCTTTGTTTTTCTTACAACTTCTTAAATGAAATACTAGGATGTTTATTTTCTTTGCTTCTATTAATATGGGGCTTCCCTGAATATAGTGAAATGTTTTATGACTAAAAAGTAATTTCTTACAAAGATTTGGTCTCATCCTCTGAGTTTTTATTTATTATTTTTATATCTCAGTATCTTCCTCACAACCAAATCAATATTTGGGGAAGTGGTTTTAAATATTTAAAGAGTTAAAAATGTTAAGTTCTTTTTGTTGTGATGTTCTACTTTTATTAGATTAAAGTTAAAGGTAGATTATTTTGTGACATGTAATTTGACACCCTTCTAAATTTTAGAAAGTAAAACTAAATCCAACATTTTGAAACACTTTTTAAATTTCAGTGCCAAAAAGGTGTAAGTAACTTGGAAAATGAAATATATTTCTATGTTCCAACGTTATAAAGAATTGCCTTTTCTGTAGAATTTAAATGCTTTTTTAGCTTGAAAAAGGAAATACTCTTTGTACCGCCATGTGTGTGTGTAAAAACGTAGTCAGTGTGTGTGTCTGTTCAATAGCATAGTCCTCATCTGCGGGGAACACGTCTGACTCACCAGTATGCTCTTTTTCATCTCCTTTATGCTAAGCTCAATAGAAAACTGGTGTTTATGAAATTAGATTAAGTTGAAAGGAGAAGGGATAATGGATGGAATTACATCACCTCAAAACCCATAAAACACTTAAGTATAAAAGTGATCTTCCTGATCTTTATTTCTCTCCTTTACATATTTCATAAAGGACTAGAACTAAATTGAAAAGAAGAGTTTAAAAAAATACAAAGAAAGGATCCTACCTGATTTTCTCAAAGTATTGATAAAGGCTCACCTTGGTAGAGAAAGTAAGAAATACATTACTCTCTGTTTTCTAGAATTTTTAAGATTTTTGTGTATGTAGCGTCTCAGGGCGGAGAAGGCAATGGCACCCCACTCCAGTATTCTTGCCTGGAAAATCCCATGGATGGAGGAGCCTGGTGGGCTGCAGTCCATGGGGTCGCTAAGAGTCGGACACGACTGAGCAACTTCACTTTCACTTTTCACTTTCATGCATTGGAGAAGGAAATGGCAACCCACCCCAGTGTTCTTGCCTGGAGAATCCCAGGGACGGCGGAGCCTGGTGGGCTGCCGTCTACGGGGTCGCACAGAGTCAGACACGACTAAAGTGACTTAGCAGTAGCAGCAGCTTCTCAGGGGAGGGGGATATACATTTTATTTAAGATATGAGTCACGTGACATCTAAAAATATCCAATTAAGGTAAATTCATTCTTCTCTTTAGAATTGCAAAATTTACATAAAGACATAAAAATTGGCATTTCTTCATTTAGACCTTCATTCATTAAGTACTTGCTAAGCCCCTTCTGTGTGTCAGGCAAGCTTCTCAACACAAGGGATGGAGCACTGAATAATTGCAACAAAATCCTTCCCTCTAGCAGAAAGGAAAGACAAGGAGCGTGAAAGCCCAGCATCACATGTTTTACCCATGAAAGTACAAGCGAGAAAAATAAGAGGAAGAAGGAATGCTAATCACTAGCAATAGTATTATAAACTAGTAGTAAACATTCCCCAGACAACAGAGTTCTGAGAAGAAAAGATCAGTAGGGTCAGAGTACAGCAAAGAAGGAAACAATTAGGGATGTAAGAAAATGGAAACAAATTGTTTCTTCTGTTCACATGCTTTCATTCAGAGTGTTGGTTTGGGGAGTTCTTAATATCAACCTAAATTCTTGTTGTTCTCTAAATCCTAAAATGGATAAAGAAGGTATTTAACTGAATCCTGGAGAACAAGATGTGAGCTATTAATATTAAAATATGGTATAGAAGACAAACTAAAGATGCTATTCATATATTTTTTAAGAGAAATGTGTTTCAGGAGAAAGGTTGAAAATAAAATTACCAATATAGAAATAAAGATGTGCATATATGTATATAGATATACACATCTGGAGAGAAAAAATTATTTAAAACATCAGTGCAACCTATGATAAAAGGCAATATAAAACATTTGAGACACAAGTACATTTGTTTCTAGATAAAATAGAATACTTTTAATATGATTCTTTAATAAACTTTAGGTCAAGACATAAATAGATGTAGTGAATATATAACTTTGTATTCTCAGGATGGTTAATTCATACATAAATCAATATACACATAGAATGAAAAAGGAGAAAGTGTGAGAAGGGAGTTGAATTACTTTTTTTAATTGAGGTTTTTTGACAGTTTTTGAGATATAATTGACTTAATAGTATATTAGTTTCAGGTATGCAACATGATTTAGTATTTGTATATTTTGCAAAATGATCATCACAATAAATCTGGTTAACATTCATTACTACACATACTTAAACTTTCTTTTCTTGTGATGAGAATTTTTAAGATCTGCACTCTTAGCAACTTTCAAACATTCAGTATAGTGTTATTAACCATGGTCACTGTGCTGTACTTAACATCCCCAGGACTTTTTTATTTTGTAACTGGAAGTTTATACCTTTTGACCACCTTCATCTATTTCACCCATCCCTTATCCCCTACTTCTGATAACCACCAGTCTGTATTCTGACTCTATAAGCTCATTTTTTTTTGTTGCTTTTTAAAAATTCCACATAAAACTAAAATTTTGTCTTTCTCTGTCTGACTTATATATCACTTAACATAATGCCCTCCAGGTCCAAGGTTCATTCAAATTGCCACAAATAACAAGATTTCCTTCTATTTTGTGGCTCAATAATGTCCCATTTTTTACATATTCCATTGTGGGTGTATATTCTTTATATATTCATTCATTGATGGACACTTAGCTTGTTTCCATGTCTTGACTATTGTAACTAATGGTTCAGTGAACATGTGGGTGCATAAATCTTGTCCAGTTACTGGTTTTGTTTCCTTTGGATTAATACCCAGAAGTGGAATTGCTGGATTTTATGGTGGCTGTATTTTTAATTATTTGAAGAACCTTCATACCATTTTCCATTTTGGCTGCACCAATTTACATTCCCAGCAATAATATGCAATTATTCCCCTTTCTTCACATCCTCACAAACACTTGTTATTTCTTGTCTTTTATATGGTAACCATTCTCACATATGTGAGATGATATCTCATTGTGGTTTTAATTTGCATTTTCCTGATGATAAGTGATGTTGAGCATCACTAGTCATGTACCTGTTGGCCATCCATAAAGACTAGAGATATTCCTCAAAAGGGACACATGTCAATGAAATTCCTGTGTAGGATTTTTAATAAGTATGTTGAATTTAATTGGCCCAGTTGAATCTCTTTCTTCCATGAACTTTCACACTCTTCCCATATTATAAGGATCTAACTTAAAAAGGCCAACAATGTCCTGATAACTGTTAGGAGAATTTAATACAGTTTTATCAATTCTACATGCTTTCTGTGTTTCATTAATAATAAACTTCTATAGCCTATGTTGTTCTTGTTCAGTCACTCAATCATGTCCAACTCTTTGCAACCCCATGGACTATAGGTCCACTATAGCACAACAGGTTTCCCTGTCCTTCACTATCTCCCAAAGTTTGCTCAAATTCGTGTCCATTGAGTCTGTGACACCATCCAACCATCTCATCCTCTGTTGTTCCCTTCTCCTCCTGCATTTAATCTTTCCCAGCATCAAGGTCTTTTCCAGTGAGTTGGCTCTTCACATCAGATGGCCAAAGTATTGGGGCTTCAACTGCAGCATCAGTCCTTCCAATGAATATTCAGGACTCATTTCTTTTAGGATTGACTGGTTTGATCTGCTTGCAGTCCAAGGGACCCTCAAGACCCTGAAGAGTCCCTTCTTCTCCAACACCACAGTTCAAAAGCATCAATCCTTTGGCACTCAGCCTTCTTTATGGTCCAACTCTCACATCTGTACATGACTACTAGAGAAACCATAGCTTTGACTATATGGGCCTTTGTCAGCAAAGTGATATCTCTGCTTTTTAATATGCTGTCTAAATTTGTCATATCTTTTCTTCCAAGGAACAAGCATCTTCTAATTTCATAAACAGTATGAAAAGGCAAAAATATATGAAACTGGAATATGAGCCCCCCAGGTTGGTAGGTGTCCAATATGCTACTGGGGAAGAGTGGATAAATAGTTGTAGAAAGAATGAAGAAGTTGAGCCAAAGCAGAAATGATGCCCAGCTGTGGACGTGTCTGGTGGTAAAAGTCCAATGCTGTAAAGAGCAATACTGCATAGGAACCTGGAATGTTAGTTCTATGAATCAAGGTAAATTGGATGTGGTCAAACATTGACAATTTTAGGAATTGACAAGAATGAACATCAACATTTTAGGAATCAATGAACTAAAATGGGCAAGAATCAGAGAACTTAGTTCAGATGATCATCATCTACCACTGCGGGCAAGAATCCCTTAGAAGAAATGGGGTAGCTCTCATAGTGAGCAAAAGAGTCCGGAATGCAGTACTTGGGTGCAGTCTCCAAGACAAACCATTCAACATCACAGTAATCCAAGTACATAACCTATGCGACTGTCATTAATACTGCTTTGTACTGAATCTTTTGTCACTTGCTAATTATTTCCAACCACACTGCAAGCTCTTGAAAAGCCATGTGGAGGCTATGTGCATTCTACTTCTCTTACATTTTACCATAGGGCACAGAGTTGACCCTAATGCCCACTTGATTATTGATCATTTGAAATGCATGCAGTGTGAGAACTGAGCAGTCAGTGATATGTGAAGGCTTAAGTGGATTGTCTCCTGGTTATTCTTGAGAGCACATTTTATTTTATGTATAAATTTCTTTGTTGATAACACCTGGAAAATTCTTAGTCATAATCCCCAGGACCAAATATAAAGAAGCTAAAAAGCTAATAATTTCATTTGAAGACTTTGTTAAAATCATCTGGTCTCTTATTAAACATACACTTACATCTCTATGATTTGAGAGCATTAAACAACACCATCTGTTATGATGGCTGTGTCCCATGATGAGGGAACTTAGCAAGATATATTGAGTCCATAGGCATTTAAGCTTGCATTTGTTCTTTGTCCGATGCACACACACACACACACAAAAATTGGGCATGTTTTAAAAAGAGGCAGATGCCTAAATACTCAACTTGTATGGGCTCTATTTAGCCTGTAGGTGATTTGCAGAAGCTATGACTCATATGCCACCTGGGTTCATAAGGAAAAACATGAAATCCCTTCCAGACTGCCTGTTGCCTTGCATTTGTGCCTAAGGAGTCATATCCACTATGAAACACGGGCCATTATTGTTTACAGGGAAGAATTATAAGTCCAAAGTTTTTACCAATCTGTTCATTCTAAATCACTTTGGCTATTAGAGATTTCAAAAATATTTTCCTATTTGGAAAACATGAAAAATTTAAGCTCTAGCATTTCCTCTTCACTCTTTGAAGGCTTAATACTGAATGAGTCAAAAGAATTCAGAAAAGTGGAAGGCATTTTAAAGTTAATTGCTCCATTTTACAAATTGCATTGCTCAGATTCAAGAATAAAAGCCATTTCCTAGTTTTTGTCAGGTACTTCTTTCACTGTGTATCAGATGTCATTTCATTCATAAAATCTGCAAAGATTGAACAGACTTATTATACAGTTGTTTCTGGCAATGTCCTTCACTCTCGACTTTGCAAATCAAACTGTTTCATTCGTCCAGATGTCTTAACTGTTTCAGACACGCTTCAGCATATTCCACCTTGCTTGCCATTGTCTTGGGAATGCCTACTGGAACATAAGTGATGGGCGTCCCTTGAGTGAACCCTTGCCTTCCTATTAGAAGGAATAATTCCCATTATTATGGCTTTGGAATGGTCAAAATGATTATGAGTCATCATACATTCCCAAAACATTCTTTAGTACTTGAGTAAAAATAAAAGTACAGAGGGATTTTTAGGTTTGAGATGGACCTTTTTGATTAGCAGCTTCATTCTGAAATCCATTAAAAAAAATTACATAACTCAGTTTTACATCACATATTTTTATTTAAGCTTCAGATGAATTTCTGTTGTCAAAAACACTACCTCCTCCCCACGTTAGACCAGAATTTCCTTCACTGCATGTAGACAAAGCAGGCTATAAGCAAGATAAACTCACATTAATATTTCACTTCTGAACCTCCGTTCATAGTTCTTCAGGCAGATTAGGAAAGGAGTACATCAAGGCTGTATATTGTCACTCTGATTATTTAACTTATATGCAGAGTACATCCTGCGAAAGCCAGGCGGGATGAGGCACAAGCTGGAATCAAGATTGCAGGGAGAAATATCAATAACCTCAGATATGCAGATGACACCACCCTTATGGCAGAAAGTGAAGAGGAACTAAAGAGCCTCTTGATGAAAGTGAAAGAGGAGAGTGAAAAAGCTGGCTTAAAACTCACCATTCAAAAAACTAACACCATGGCATTCAGTCCTATCACTTCATGGCAAATAGATGGGGAAACAATGGAAACAGTTACAGACTTTATTTTCTTGGGCTCCAAAATCACTGCAGATGGTGACTGCAGCCATGAAATTAGAAAACGCTTGCTCCTTGGAAGAAAAACTATGACAAACCTAGATGGCATATTAGAAAGCAGAGACATAACTTTGCCAACAAAGGTCCATCTAGTCAAAGCTGTGGTTTTTCAAGTAGTCATGTGTGGATGTGAGAGTTGGACCATAGAGCTGAGCACCAAAGAACTGATGCCTTTGAACTGAGGGGTTTTGTTGTTGTTGTTGTTGTTTTTTACTTTACAACATTGTGTTGGTTTTGCCATACTTTGACTTCAATCTGCCATGGGTGCACATGTGTTCCCCATTCTGAACCCCCCTCCCACTTCCCTCCCCATCCCATCCCATCCCTCTGGGTCATCCCAGTGCACCATCCTGAGCATCCTGTATCATGCATTGAACCTGGACTGGCGATTCGTTTCACATATGATAATTTACATGTTTCAATGCCATTCTCCCATATCATCCCGCCCTCGCCCTCTCCCACAGAGCCCAAGAGACTGTTCAATACATCTGTGTCTCTCCTGCTGTCTCGCATACAGGGTTATCATTACCATCTTTCTAAATTCCATATATATGCATTTGTACACTGTATTGGTGTTTTTCTTTCTGGCTTAGTTCACTCTGTATAATAGGCTCCAGTTTCATCCATCTCATTAGAACTGATTCAAAAGTATGTTTTGGAGAAGACTCTTGATAGTCCCTTGGACAGCAAGGAGATCAAATCACTCAATCCTAAAGGAAATCAGTCCTAAATATTCATTGGAAGGACTGATGCTGAAGCTGAATTTCCAATACTTTGGCCACCTGATGCAAAGAACTGACTCACAAGAAAAGACCCTGATGCTGGGAAAGATTGAAGGCAGGAGGAGAAGGGGATGACAGAGGATGAGATGGTTGGATGTCATCATCGACTCGATGGACATGAGTTTGAGCAAGCTCCAGGAGTTGGTGAAGGACAGGGAAGCCTGTCGTGCTGCAGTCCAATGGGGTCACAAAGAGTCAGACACGACTGAGCAACGGAACTGAACTGAATATTTCACTGTGTCCTAGGAAACTTAGTCAACATTAGTGGGTTTTTACTAGCAAATGGATCTTTTTTCAGATTCACAACACACACACACACACACACTCATATAAACAGACTTTATTCACAGAAAAACTTGCCTGCCTATAGATTGACCAATGGGTAAAATAAGAGAACATCTCTTTATATTGCCTTTTTACATTATAACTATCTTTCTCTCCCAACATTGATTATAAAAGTTTTCGAAAAGATGAAAATATTTTACAGTAAATATCTTCCCTGGTGACTCAGCAGTAAAGAATCTGCCTGCCAGTGCAGGAGACATGGGTTCATGCAGTTGATGGAGTCCCAAAGAGTTGGACATGACTTAGCCACTAAACAACAACGTCCCTAAACCCACCTCCTAGAATCAACAGTTAGTTTTGTGCTATATTTGCTATAGCACATATCTGCTCTTACATCCATCCAATAATTTGTCATGTTTTCTTGGTAGATTTTGAAGTTAGTTGCAGACATCGGTACATGTTCTCCTAAATATTTCAGGAAACATATCATTGTAACTCATTTTTATGTTGTTGTGGGTGTTTTTCTTTAACATTTCCCAAGAGGGGATCATTTCAGGTGATCTTAAGTATTATAAACTACTGAAAATTTTAGTCTAGTTTTTCTAGCTTCAGCAGAGATCCAATATTCTCTGTTCTCTTTTTGGCTTCATCCACTGCTCCCTTGAAACTGATGCTAATTGTCCTAACTCTGTTTTCCCATCTGTATTCCTTCCCCTTCACTGAGCTGATTTCTTTAGCAACCATGAATCAGAGTTCTTGAACCAAAATGCTCATAGCCATATAGGTTATATGAGATCATTACTGGCAAGACAGTTGGCAGCCATATAATATTACATGAAATATCCATGAAAGATAGGGATAGTTGGCACAGTGTATGTGACACATAGGTGGTGCTTGATCAATGTTTATGGGTGTAAGGTTGGAAGGAACAAGGGAGGAAGGGAAACCATGAGCTTCGATAGTAGGTGAAGGCTCCTTGGAAGAGCTGACATTTGTTTAAATGACATTTCATAAAGAAAGTAGGCAAGGCCCGTCTCAGTACAAAATTTTAAGCAAAGCTTCAGCTGAACATAATCTCTATAGCACATTAGAAGTAATGAATCACTTGCTAAATTAAAAGTAGAGCTGGCCAATGCTTTCTTTGTGGCAGCAACTTGGTTGGAGAAAACTTCCTGAAGACAACTAGCATCTAGGGCTGTCTTTAAAACTTAGACGATTTTGTAGGAGACTGTTTAAAATTTTTGAAAATCAGAAGCCACAGGGTAGAAATGAGTGTGTGGTGAGTTTGAGACATACAGACAATTGCTAAAGCAAGACAGAGAACTTTCAGTTACTGATCCCAATATTTTTTTAAAAACATAGTATTTTAACACTCCTCCCAAAGGGTAAAAACCATTTTTACTTGGAACAAAAATCTCCTTAAATCTAGTATATGAAAACTAAGGTGCCTTTCCAACATTGATTTATAATGATGCTCTGACAAACAGGCAAAACACTAGTCTGTTTCCTAAAGATGAGAAGATGAGACTTACTGCTTTCGAGATGAAAAATTTTAAAGTAATAAAAAAAAAATGGATTTTTAAATTGCATGTATATAGTAAAAATCAAGTTAAAAATAAAACATTCAGGACTTCCCTGGCTATCCAGTAGTTAAGACTCCAAGCTTCCATTGCAGGGGGCATGGGTTCAATTCCTGGTTGGGGAACCAAGATCCCACATGCTACAGGGAGTGGCCAAAAAATAAATTTTAAAAAACTGATGCAAAAAAATCCATGAGGAACAAAAGATCAAAATTAAAACATAAGTAAAACATCCTCTTAAATTTATAATTCCAAAAGATTTTGAAGTTACAAACTAAGTCTAAGGAAACTGAACTAATATGTGCCATTTGTTTTTATTTATTTATACTATTTTAAAATTACTCTTATTATTTAGTGATGCCAGAGGCTCTCTTTGGGTAGTTTGTAATTTCTGCTATTACTTGAGCTGCCTTTTGTTTTTTAACCTTGTCTAGGTCATGAAGAGACCTGGAGGATAGCTAGACAAGTATAAGGAATGGCAGCACAGTCAGACTTTCCACTTCAGTTGGACACAAAGATTAAAATAATTTATCAGCTGACAAAGAACGTAATTATCTATGTCTTTAATCATATTTTACCCTATTGCTATCTGTCTGAAATCTTAATGCTGTAACATGATCTGAACTTGCTTTGGACATTAATTAGCGTGGTCCCTAGTCAGTTAAGTGATCTAGATGTTAAAATGTTTATGTTTAAACAATTTATATGTCATAGAAATATGGCTATAAATATGTGCACCAGGTAGAGGTTATGTAGTTCACACTGTGTACATCATAACTCTTATTGGTTGCCTGTGAGCAAGATGACTTCAAATTCATTCACTCAATGATGCCCTAGTCATTTTATTAGACAGGAAGAAAGCACCAACATTAAATTCATTGATTGGTTTTCAGGAGCTCTCACAAACTGGCATCCTTGTTTTGATATCACAATATTGCACAGCCAAATGGTGCTGTTCTTTAATCATACACACGAATACATTCACTGTAAGTATGTGTTAGATCATCCCTTTCCTTCTCCACATATCCCTCTTTAGAGTGGCTCTTACCTTTTTTTAAAATTTGTTTTTAATCGGAGTATGATTGCTTTACAATGTTGTTTTACTTTCTTCTGTACAATGTGAATCAGGCCTATGTGTGTGTATATCCCCTCCCTCTTGACCCTCCCTCGGACCCACCCCCATTCCACCCCTCTAGGACATCAGCTCTTTTTATTCTCATTGAATCAAATCAAGAACATTCAAAAGGAATAGTAAGAAGAACATTAGTAAGTAGTTGTTTGAGAAGTGTGTTCTAGAATCAGACTGCCTAGACTTCTGTTTTTGCTCTTGCATTAACTACTTTTGAAAATTGCAGCAAGTTACTTAACTTGCCTGAGTATTTTCATTCGGAAAAAAGAAACGAGATTGTATTTGCTTGTGTTGTGTTATATTTGCTTCATATAGTTTGTAGGATTTTTTTTTAATCAAGGTAGAATTTATATAGCATAAAACTAATCACTAACCATTTTAAAATATACAATTCAGTGACATTTCGTATATGCACAATATTAGTAATGATGACCTCTATCTAGTTTCAAAAGGACACCTTGTATGACTTAAGTAGTCACTCCCCCTACCCCTACCCCCAGGCCCTGGCAACCACCAATCTGCTTTCTGTCTCTGTGGATTTATTTATTCTGGATATTTCATATGAATGAAATTATACAATGAGTAACCTTTTGTGTCTTGCTTCCTTCACTTAGCATAATATTTTTGATGTTTGTCCACATGGTACCGTGTATCACTGCTATATTACTTTTTATGGCTGAATAATAATCCATTTTATGGAAATACCACATTTGTTTATTTAGACAATAGTTACTAGACATCTGGGTTGTTTCTGCCTTTTGACTATTATAAATAATGCTGCTAAGAACATTTGTGTGCAAGTTTTTGTGTGGACATGTGTTTTCATTTCTCTGAATTGTTGGATCATATTGCAACCCTATGTTTAACCATTTGAAAAACTCCAGGACTGTTTTCCAGAGTGGTTATACTATTTTACATCCCATCAGCAATGTATAAAGATTCCAATTTCTTCATGTCCTTGCCAACACTTGTTGTTTTCATTTTATTTTGGTTTTCTTTTTTACTATGGCTCTCCTAATGGCCAGGAAGTAGTACCTTATTGTGATTTTGATTTGTCTTTCTCTAATAATGAATGAGGTTGAGCCTGCTTTTCACATGCTTGTTGATATTGTACTGTTTTAAAGTAAGAAATGAATGAGTAAATAATGGATAATACTTATATAGACAGCATATTAACAAAGACATCACTTTGCTGACAAAAGTCCACATAGGCAAAGCTGTGGTTTTGCCAGTAGTTATGTATGGGTGTGAGATTTGGACCATAAAGAAGGCTGGGTACCGAAGAATTGATGCTTTCAAATTGTGGTACTGTAGAAAACTCTTGAGAGTCCCTTGGACTGCAAGGAGATCAAACCAGTCAATCCTAAAGGAAATCAACCCTGAATATTCATTAGGGCTGATGCTGCTGAAGTGTTGGAGCATACTTTGGCCATCTGATGTGAAGAGCTGACTCATTGGAAAAGACGCTGATGCTGGGAAAGATTGAAGGCAAAAAGAGAAGAGGGCAACAGAGGATGAAATGGTTAGATAGCATCACTGACTCAGTGGACATGAATTTGAACAAACTCTGGGAGTTAGTGAGGGACAGAGAAGCCTGGTAGGCTGCAGTCCATGGGTTCAGAGTCAAACATGACTTAGCAACTGGACAATAACTTGTGGCGTACATACCACGTCAGGCATTGTACTGTTTTGTGTGTTTATATATATTAAAACACACACATACACACAGACATATATATATAATCACTGAATCTCAAAATAGGTATGGTATTATTATATGTAAAGTATTTAGAACAGTACTTTGCAGACAATAAATATGAGTTAGAAGGGAAAGACAGAACAAGCATAGGGAAGAATACCGTATCTTCCTTTTCTTACTACACCATTGATTAACACTTATGATTGACTACCCAAAGATATCAAAATTATTTCTCCTATTCTGTCATACAGGAATATACCAGAAGCAGGATAATTACTTGATTGCTTTTTGTCCATCAACAGTGAGAATTTTGTTCTTCTGCTGGGTCAGAATGCTTTTAAGCTTTCATATTCTAGTGGCACTGATATTTTTAGCCAGTCAGGATCCAGAGATCCAGGATCCAGAGATGAACTTCACTCATTTTAAATTCACTCACTCCCTTAAACTGCTATGGGGAAAATTTGCATCTTTATTCCTCATACCCAATTGTAATTTCGAGAAAGAGTAAAAATGTGACTATTATTTTTTTTTCTTTAGCATCTGTATATGACTCAAAGATTTGGTGGCTCCATCTATCACAGCCCATTGATGGCAGCCATGAGCAGAGACTTTTCAACCAACCAGCACAACCTGATTTTTTAGAAGTGTCCGACAACTCTGAGCAAACAGTAAGGTGCCAAGTGTGTACCTAACATCAAAGGTCAGTCTAAAAGTACTTAGCAACAGACATGGCTTGGTTACTACTAACCAACCCAAAAAGATTCTGTCCTTCAACAGTTGTGTGACCATGACAGTGTATGTCAGCCCGATGTATGCTTATCTAAAATCACTCTTTCTCTTCCATACTTAGATCCTGTCCTGTGAATTAAAGAGGCAGGAGTATATTAGGAAGAACTCAATCCAGACTTGGTTTTTGATTCATCCTTCTGGCATCAAGCAGTCTGGTCCACTTGGGCAAGGCTATTTGTTTACTGTAAAATGGATATACTCTTCTGTAAGATCCTCATGAAAAAGGATGCAGATTAAAAGGATCCAGGACAGTACCTGAAACAGAGTTGGCACTCAGTACATTACAGTGGTAGTGATTGTTCCTGGGGTGCTGTGATTGATGGCATCTGGCCTCAGGTGATCATTACAAGAGCTTCAGAAAGACTCTAAGACCTAGGCTCAAACAGTGAGAAGGATGAAATGTGCAGCCGAAAGAACTTGACACTCAGCAGTTGAAAAGAAAACCTGTCTCCTCTAACTCATATGCAGCCACAATGAGGAGAAAGCTGCTAAGGAGTTGTCTGGTGGCGGGAATTGCTCAGGGAGTCAGAGCTAAGACCAAACTTAAATCAGAGCATCTCTGTTCAGGCATCAGCTCTTCATTCACCCGGTCTGTGACCTTGGGCAGCACACTTAGTCGCCTAACATAAACAGAAGCCTGTTATCTCATTTATAAAATGGGACCATAATAATGCCTGTGAAAGTTCATTGTAAGCTACAATGTATTGTACAAAAACTATTGTTATTAAATATATGAATACCTACATTTCTGCCTTTAACAATAAGCGTGGTATCAGAAGTATATGGAGATCCCTTTAAAAATTAAAAATAGAACTACCTACCATACAACCAGCAATCCACTTCTGGGTATATGTCCAAAGAAAATAAAAACACCTAATTTAAAAAGATGCATGCACCCCTGTGTTCATGACAGTATTGTTTACAATAACCAAGATATGGAAGCAACCAAAGTGCCCATCAGTAGATAGTAGATGAATGGATAAAGAACATATACATATAATGGGATATTACTCACTTTTAAGAAAGAGTGAAATCTTGACACTTCCAACAATGTGGGTGGACCTAGAGAGTATTATGTTGGTGAAATAAGTCAGACAGAGAAAAATGAATAGTGTATGATTTCAGTTATATGTGGAATCTAAAAAACAAAATAAATGAACAAACATAACAAAACAGAAATGGAATTATAGATTCAGAGAACAAACAGGTGGTTGCCAGAGGGGACGAAGGTGGGAAGAGGAAAGAAACAAGTGAGGGAGATTAAAAGGTATAAACTTTCAGACGCAAAATAAATGAATCATGATATGAAATATACAGTGTGAGGAATGCAGTCAGTAATTATATAATATCTTTGTATGGTGACATTGTAACTGGACTTACCTTGGTAATTGTTTTGAAATGTACAGAAATGTCAAACCACTGTGTTGCGTAACAGGAACTAACATCGAGTTGTAGTTCAATTATGTCTCAGAAACAAACTCATAGAAAATGAGACCAGACGTGTGGTTACCAGAGGTGGGAGGGAGTGGGGAGGGGAAATCAGAGGAAGATGGTCAAAGCATAGAAATTTTCAATTATAAAAGCTGTAAGTACTATATGATGTACAATGTTAGTTGCTCAGACATGGCTGACTCTTTGCGACCCGGTGGAATATAGCCTGCCAAGCTCCTCCATCCATGGGATTCTCCAGGCAAGAGTACTGGAGTGGGTTGTCATTTCCTTCTCCAGGAGATCGTCGCAACCAAGGGAGTGAACCCAGGTCTCCCGCATTGCAGGCAGACTCTTTTACCATCTGAGCCACCAGGGAAGCCATATAATTACCATATGTTAAATATGAAAGTTGCTAAAAGTAAAACCACTATATATATTCTATATGTAATAGTTTGCATCTGCTTATCCTAGACTCCTAATCCAACCCTCCCTTGCCCCTCATCCCCCTTGACAACCACAAGTCTGTTCTCTGTGACTGTGAGTCTGTTTCTGTTTTGTAAATAAGTTTACTTGTGTCATATTTCAGATTCCACGTATAAATGATATCACATAATATTTGTCTTTCCCATCCATGTTGATACAAATGGCGTTGTCTTATTCTTTCCTATGACCAGCTAGTATTCCGTTGTATGCATGTACACATCTACAGCGTCCATCTGTCAGTGAACTTTTCGGCTGTTTCCATGTCTTAGCTAATATAAATAATGTAGAGGAGGTAGAGTTTATCTAAGAGATTTGAAACATTTCAAATATCTTTTTGATTAATCCCTAGAAGTTATAGTCACATATGTTATTTTGTTCTTATAGTTCTTTGAGCACCATTATTATTCATATTCAGAAGGTAAGAAAATTAAAGGCCAAATAAGTGTAGTCTCCAATATCTCATAAGTCACTTGGTGGAGTAATTATGGCTAAAATTTAGAAGGTTGTTTTCTTTCTATAATTAGTATCTTTATTAAGAACATTCAGTTTAGGTCCTATTGAGTATATTTTGTGAGTCAGGCCCTCTGCTAGACCCTAGGGATTCAATGTGCAGAAAAAGAAGCTGTGGAGCATATGAAAGAGAAGGAACTGTTAATCCAGTAACTACACAATTAAATGTAAAATCCCCCCCCAAAAAAAAAATTCCATAAAAATCGCAATTGCAGAAATGTCTTTGAAAAACAATTATTTTGGTATTTGGGGAGCCTGCAGTGGAAGATTGATGTAGATGGGGAACCTGGAGAGATTTCCCGAGGAAGTGATGATGGAGTTGAGATCCAAAGGATAATTTTTGTTGACTCAGCAAGACCAAACAGAGAAAGCTCATTCCAGGCAGAGGAAAACAGTATGAAAAGCCTGTTTTGAAAAGAAACAAGGCCAGTGTTAGAGACTGAAAGAGGACCAAGGCACTGGAGTGCAAGGATGGTACGGAGAAAGGTCCAAGATGAGGCTGGAGACGTAGCCTAGGGTCACAGAGACCTTGTAATTATCCATGTGATCAAGTGGAGCATGGCAGGGGTAGGGCAATGTATGTGCTGTGTCCAAATCGCGTGGACTTCTGTGTCCCCTTCCCACAGAGACCTAGCTGAGCTCTTAAGAATTGGAAGCACATCTCTAGAATCCTTGGGAAATGTCTCTGAGAAATTCAGATCTTCCGATCCAGTGTTTCATTTTGTTTTCTTCTTTTGGGACTTCTTCAAGTAATTATAGTAAGGGGTTAAACTGATAAAATCATTTTTTTAAGTAAATAAATGTTTTAGTAGGAAGAAAATGGCTTGGGGAGAGATGAACAATTCTGTAGATGGGACACTGAATTCTTTGAAATAGGCCTCTCTTTTGAGACTCTGTGTGGAGCCAAGACAGAGCCATCAGGAAAATCCAAAAAAAAAAACAGCTTACAGTAAATCAGCCTTGCTCTCCAGTTTTCTGGTTTGCAGTAGGGGAATGGCATGACAGTATACAGACCCACAGTCTTTAGGTTTAGACAGGATTGCTTGTTTCAAAGAAGGCTGCAAAATTAAGGAAGAAACTGCCTTCTGAAGTCCTTGGAGTTCTCTCATGATTTTGTTAATGTTTTCTACTGTGTAAACACAAGAGGAAGCTTGCTAAGGTTCTCAATAATTATTCAGACTTTTAGAAAAAAACAACTTTTATGCAAGTTTATTTTCCTTTTACCTGAGAAATCTAGGATGTTAAAAAGGAAGCGATATGAGAAAATTTTCAGCATAACGTCTTGGACAATCATCATCACTTTGACTTATTTGCAGAATAAATCAGAGAAAACATTCATAATTACAGGTTTATCAAAATCAGTGCATTGATGGCTTTGGAAATCATTAAGTGACAATTCCATTGACATGGTTCTTTTTCCTTTTTTTCTTTGCTAAGTCCCAAGAGAGTAGTAGAACACACACACACACGCGCGTGCACACACACACAGAATTGAAATTTAAACATAGCTCTTGGACATAGAGCTTTCCAGGTAGAGTGTGTTTGAACATGTTGGCAAATAATTAAATTTACTGTTTTATGGTTATTCATTTGATTTCTTGGAGAAGGAAATGGCAACCCACTCCAGTGTTCTTGCCTGGAGAATCCTGTGGACGGAGGAGCCTGGTGGGCTGCTGTCCATGGGGTTGCATAGAGTCAGACACGACTGAAGTGACTTAGCATGCATGCATGCATTGGAGAAGGAAATGGCAACCCACTAGTATTCTTGCCTGGAGAATCCCAGGGACAGAGGAGCCTGGTGGGCTGCCATCTATGGAGTCGTACAGAGTCGGACAGGACTGAAGCTACTTAGCAGCAGCAGCAACAGCAGCATTTGATAAGTGTCCTATTAGTTAGTAACATGTTGTGAAAATAAATATAACTAAGGCACACACTGCTTCATAAAGCAGAAAGCAAAACCAGGAGCTCATAGGCTCTGAATCACCTAAGTGCAGCCCACATTCACAGAACCTTCTTTCTATTAGGCTGTATAGGTCAAAGCAGAAAATCCCATGAAATTAAGGGACAATTTTAGGAAAATAGTCACAACAGTTTTCTAATTTATTTTCAACCTTGTAATTCTAAATAAAATGTGGGGAAAAAAATCGCAGAAAAGTTTCCCTAGGCTTGATCGTTAAGATGAGTTTTAGGTTACAGAATCAATGTTTATATAAATTGTTTGAGTCTCAGGATGTCAGGAGGTATTTTTGCCTGGAGGGAACTTGCAGTCAGTTGATGAGGCTTGGAGTAGGTGGTGGGAGGCTGCAAAAGGATGGAACCAGAACTCAAACCTGGGCTGTTGAACTCCAAACCCCATACTCCTAATGGCTAAACCACAGCACCTCATATTATGTAGGTTGGCAAGTTGCAGGGAAGAGATGCTCTGCATATAAGCTTGAACCTTGTTGCCCTGAAAGCAGAATGACATGCTCAGCTGTCGTCTGAGAGAAGGGGGATAGTGGCTGGTCTTTATTCTGGTTACGAGAGCAGCACCTGCAGTGACCCAGCTATCATCTTAGGAGACCCTCAGAAGCCAGGGCCACTTTGCTTCTTCTGTGTGGGCAGCTCAGATTCAGACTCCCCAAGAGCAAAACACATCACGTCCTGTGGCATTTTGCAGTGTGATTGACCTCATTGGCCAGAACCTTGCCCTGAAGGGCCTTAGCCCAGGCCCTCAACATCACCAAACAGAAGTATTCTTGTCTAATCAGTAACAACCAGGGTAGCAAATAGAACAACCATTGGCTGGTTCCTAAAGATGGGAACATGAAAAACATGGAGTCATATCCCCATTATTACTGAAATAGTTCTAAAGTTACTGTAGTCCAAAAAGAAACCAGAAATCTGAAAGATTTTTAGTGGATTCTCTTGAATTCTCTAAGTATAGAATTATATCCAAATTAAACTACCCAAGATCTCATTTTTTATCTATCAGGTTGAAAGAAACTAACAAAGATGGAGACACATTATGTCGTCAAGGGTGATAAGAATCTGGCACCTCTGAGTGTTGCTGATGGGGGTATAAATTGATGCATCTTCTAAGATGGAGAATGTGACAACATCTATCACAATTACAAGTCCACTTCTAGGAATACTGACATGTGTTACATAAGTACCAAATGAAGAATGTATATTGCAGCATTTTGTGTAATAGTAAAAATATAGGAAAAAATCTAAATGGTTGATTAAGTTATGATCCATCTATACAACAGAAGAGAATGAGGAATCTCCCTGTGAAAGGACATGGAATTATTCTCCTCCTTGGTATTTTTACATGAGAAAAAGCAAGATGGAGAACTATATCTATAGTATAAACTCCCATGTGTTTACAGCATGCTCCCATTTGTATGAAAAGAAGAAGGCAGAATCTGTAAACTTACACATGCATAAAATATCCCTAAAAGAAACCACAAGACACTGAAAACATTGGTTGCCTGTGGGGTAGAACCCTGGGTGTCTGCAAGATAAGGATGTCAGGAAAACGCTTCCATTTAGAGCTCTGAAATTGTGAACCACGTGAATTTATTACCTTCTCAAAAGCAAATGAATAAACTGTAAGTTAAAAAAGGAAGGGGAAGGCAGAGGAGCCTGGCAGGAACTTAGAGATGAGTGGCTGGTCTGGTCTAAGTAGCTAGAAGGATGCATCACCTAGAGTAGGGGTGAGAATGGACCTGTGCAACCCTGGCATATGAAGGGGTGTGTGCAAGTGGGGTACGTGTGGGGCCCCAGCAGTGTGCACAGAAAGGAGCCATAGGATTGTAGTGACACTACAGATTGTCAGCCACGTGCAAGGGAGTGTGATGCAGACTGAAAGCTGGATGCAGAGGTAGATGGAGGAGTTGAGAATTGGTCCTGAAACAATGATGGAAGTCCAGTGAGAGGAAGGCTTCTTCCATCCCTGGGAACAAGCCAACAGTTCCTTCCCACTTCCATCTCTAACCTCTCCTTTGGAGAAGAATATGCAGCCTGGAACAGTCTGGTAGCCTGGAACATGATAATTAGGCAATTAGGTGAAACAGTGAATTTACTTGACTGAAGGCCTGCAGCTTCCTTATGGAAGCTGATCCTCTCCCTGGGTAACACAATCAACCACAGTCAAGTCCCCAGTCCTGGCTCATCTGGAAGTAACAGACTGCACTCCCCAGAGCATGCACAACTCAGACCTGCATCCATACCCAAGGTTGCTTCCTCTCACCCCCACAGCTCTGAATTCGAACTTACTACAGTATTAATCACTTCTTAGTAGGTATTCTCTCTTTCTGTGCATATCTCTTCATTTGCCCAAATTTTGAATACCTGTAGGGAATACCTGGGTCTAACTTTTTTATACGCCTTGTTCTACCTGAGTGTTTGGAAAATATTTGTTGATGGTACATAAAGCCCATCAGCCTTGATTATGAGAGTGCAGTTGGTTGCAGGCATCTGGAAAGAAGGGGAAAGAAGGGAAGTAGCACTTACGGTCACATTCAACTCATTGTTTCCTGGTTCCAGCTATGTCTTCTATTCAAACTGGGCATGCTGTGGGCCATTCTGGTGTTCTTGTGGGCCAGTTACTCCTTGGTTCCCAAAGCTGAATAGGATTAGGAAACATTTTATGAGGTGCTCCTGGGGAGATTCTCGGTGTGTAAATCACACAGTCTTTGCACACAAGGAGTTTATTATCTAAAGAGGTAAAGAATAGGCATTTGTATGCAAGACTGACTGAAGGAAGTAGACCTAAAATTCACATATTCTGAACAGTAATGTGTTTAGACCTAGGGACTTGAGGAGAAGTGAGGAGCAAAGAGCTGAACGTGTCCATTTCCCAGGCACCTTACAGTTGTCCAAATAAGTGGAATTACCCCTACCGGGCAGGGAGGACAGATGAAACTTTGTCTGTTAGTTTCCTGTGCAGACCTTCAATTAAGTCATATGATAAGGATTAATATTGTTTGCTGAGTGTCAGCAAGGTGCCAGACACCTGACACCATCCCTTCCTGCAAGCGCTAGACAGAAGGAACAATTCAAATACAAGATGAATCAGCTGACGAGATGGCTCCATCTCAGAGGTGAGCTGTTTCAGGGGTTTGAGGGCTGATTTTTGCTGTTTGTTCTTGAGATGTTTTCCCCCAAATTTTCACCTGGTGTTCTGGAGAGGAGTGAAGCCCCTCCTCCTGTGTGTACTGTGTTCGGCAGTTACTCTGCAGTTACGCTTCCAGGATAACTGTCCACTTTGTTAGCCAGTTTCCTTAATATTAAAATCTGTCTAAAGCAGAACTGCTCTAAGAAGATCCTGCTGTCCATCCATTTTCACCAGTGCATTAAATAGGTGAGTGATCACAGGTGGTGGGCGTGTTTATCCTCGTTAGACTAAAGAGACATTCATTCATTTTCGCCTGCAGCATACCTGAAAGCTAGCTTCACTTCAAGGGAGCAAGGACAGAAATAATAACAATTACAGAGGTGACATTGTGCTTTCCTTCTCCTTGTATTTCTCACACTCACCATGAATGTGCTGCCCTTCTGATCTAAGGTACCGTATCTGATCTACCCCAGCAGAGAGATGGTCCCACAGGATTCTGCAAAGCTAGGATTCTGGAATCACTCCCAACATTGCTAATGAGAGAAGATGATCAAAAAAAGTGGAAAGTTGGAATTATAATGGCATTTATGTATACGCATATTACTTATATAGAGGCTGTCTGGAATGTACTACAGAGTAACCTATGGGACTGTTACTTCCTATGTTTTATGTATGGTATGGATGGAAATAAGTGCTGTGTGGTAAACCTGAATCAGAATATATGAGTATTGGTTTGTTTCTTCTCTTTACTTCATTTTGGTCTGTTTGTTTCTAATATGTCTCTGCTGTCATATTTTGAGTAGATCCCTGCAGTTCTATCAGCTTCCCAGCCTTAGAGGGGTTCTGGGGCTCTAATGCTTACTGCCTTAGACTTATATAAGCACGTTAAACTAGAATCATTCCTCCTTTTCTCATCAGTAAAAGGCAGCATTCCCAAAGACTGGCCAAATATGAAGAGTGAACTAAAAATTTTAACTGGAGTCAAGAGTGAAAAAAGTGCTTGGGCCACAATGTTTATATGTAGCCTTTCTACATCTTGCTAATTAATTTAGACAGTTGTAGTGATTGAATTCTAAAATAGGAAAACACACACACACACAACTAGTCTCTGGTTATTCTGATAAACTTGGCAAGGTGGCCAATATACCCCACCCACTCCAGACCCTGGCCACTTTGGAAATTGCTGCTGTTTATTACATAGATGAGGCCTGGGTTCTCAGTCCACTCTGACCTGGAGCTGCTCATTAAACACCAGGTCATGGCTGCATGGTATGGTCAAAATACAATTTCCTGTGAGTCAAAAGACCTGAACCTTTGTCATGCTGCCATTTCTCAGTTTTAGACTGAAACCCTAAAGGCCTCAGTTTTCACATGTGAAAAATGGGTGAGAAGCTGGCATGTCTGTTGAAGTTGGCGAGCTGATATATCTTCCAACTCGGACACTCTGTGACAGATCAAAGCTCCAGTTATATGTACCCAACAAACCTTCAGGGATGAGTAGGCCAGGAAGAGGAGTAGCTACGGTGGGGGTCCTCCCACAAAGAACTAGCTCACTGCCTATGTGTGAGAGGGGCCCAGTCTCAAAATCAGCTCCACAGACAAGCAACAGGGGCTAAATGATTTACCCAGAATGACTGAGGAACGGCGGGCTTCGACAAGCATCCTTTCCTTAGGCAGCCCTCTTTAAGCCTGAGTCTACACAGTCAACTTTTATAAAGAAAAAATAACAACAAAAAAAGGTAAACATTGTACTTGTGAAAATGTCCAAATATCAGCAGGAAGTATAAAAATCAGAATATAACATTCTGACAGCCTGCAGTCAGGCTCGACTATGAACTATTTTTGGCATCATGGGTCTGTTTTTTCAAGTCATATACATGCTGTGATCCATGTCATGAACAGACCTCAGGAGTCAGCAGGCTCTGAGTCCCTCAGAGTATAAGCCACCTGCCCAGAACAGTGCTTTGGTCAACATATCTCTTGTTCAGCTTGAAAGATTTGCAGAACAACCCTTAGGTTCTTATTTTCCCTTCTGGAACCACACGCAGAATCTAGGGCCAGAAGGTTGTCATCTCCAGAAAGTATTTTTGAAATGGCCCCACAACAGGAATTATTAGGGAAGCATGACTCTTCACGGGGTCCTCAGGTGGTTTTAAAATCACAGCAGGGCCCAGCAAGGACATTGGGATGTATGCATTCAAATGTCTGCAGGGTCTTCAAGGCTAGAACCTCGAAGAAACCGAAAGCCTACATTGGTAACGTGATAATGTGGAGGGAAATTTTCTGAAAACTACCTTGCAGCTATCACTTCCTGTAGCTGACCTCTGTAATTTTCATACAAGAGTCAAAACCTCAGAAGCAGGGGTTTTGTATAATTTTCTGTTTCTCTCCCTCTGTACTTTCTCCTGGTTCCCAGTACATGAACCCTCTGGTACTGCCATCCTCATTTCATTTTCCTTCGCGTACACCACATACTTCCTGATGCTGACCCGCCTTCTCAGATCCAGAATCTGGTTCTTTGCAGGCCAGCTAAAGGCACCCCTCTTCTCCCAGCTCTGTCCGTAAGGCTCGGGATCTGTCTCCACGGTGTCCACTCAGTTCTTAATACACAAGGACTGTCATTTATCTCATGCCCACCTCTTGACTAAGAATTCTGCATACATCATCTTATTTTGGCCTCACAGGAACCCAGAAAGGTAGGCCCTATCCCCATTTTATAGATGAGGAAACCGAGGCTCAGGAATACAAGTGACTTGCCAAAGGTGCCGGCATTTGTCTTCAGAACTGGTTTTGACCTCAGCGTGAACTCAGTTTGAACTTCCCTGTGTGTAGGTTCCTTCACATAGCCTCTTTGTAACTTTAGTTTTAGGATATGTATATATTTTAAATAAATATAAACTGATATATGTGTGCATATACATTGTATGTCATTCATTTAGAACATACACACATGTATGTGTTCAGTGTCCCTGGTTACATTCAAACCTAAGGACAGGGTCTGGAGAACGAAATGGCAACCCACTCCAGTATTCTTGTCTGGAAAATTCCATGGACAGAGGAGCCTGTCCCATGGTGGGCTACAGTCCATGGGGTCATAACTTAGTGACTAAACAACAACAAAGGACAGGGTCAGTATATTCTGTCTTTGTATCTGTCTCTCTAGCAGAATGCCCTTAAAAAATAGTTGTTCGCTGTTCAATCATTTGACGTATATATCTGAATGCAAACTATGTGAGAAGCCTGTACCACATGCTGGATAAATAGTAGCAATAAGACAAAATTCCTACCCTTCAGGACCATAAGACTTGAGAGTAGATGCGTGTTACAAAGAAGCATAGACAGGTTTCCATGGCAGGGGGCCACAGACTTTTTCTTTGAAGGGCCAGAGAGCAAATACTATAGGCTTCACTGTCCTGTGGTCTTGGTTGCAACTATTTAACTCTGTCGTAGCATGAAAGGATAAACAAATGGGGCTGGTTGTTCCAGTAAACTTTATTTTTAGAGATTGAAGATGGAATTGCATATACTTTCTATGCATTGCAAAATGTTATTCTTTTGATTTTATGTTGAACCACTTAAAAAGGTAAGAACCATTCTTAACAGACCTTACAAAATAAGGAGGGCTTGCCAGATCTAGTCTACAGTCAGCCCCTGATCTATGGAACAGTGTGACAATTAAGACCTAGCTGAATTGTATGTTTTATTGATAGTAATTTTGTTAGGGGCTGAATCTTCAGACAGTATTGTGTAGTCATTGTGTTTTTTTATGTTCATTCAGCCTCAGAATGTTAATCTCATCTTGGTCTTTGATTTAGCATGTTGGGAGAAATGAGTAGCAATTGGTCAAAATTAACTGGAAGTTACAATTGTTCTATGTAGTGCTTATTATAATCTCTCCTGTTGTTTCTTCCAAGACAATTTCAAATGAATTAAAGGACAGAAATTTATATTGAGTTGCTACCTCCATCCCCAAATGAGAACACTTATTGCCACCCCAACCTCCTTCCAAAATTCTCCCCCTTGAAGGTAGCTTATACATTGTTATAGAAGTAAATAGCCTTCCCAATACTTGACTGCATCTTAATCCTTAAATTGTTTTTTTTTTTTTTTAATTTTTTTTATTAGTTGGAGGCTAATTACTTCACAACATTTCAGTGGGTTTTGTCATACATTGATATGAATCAGCCATGGATTTACACGTCTTCCCCATCCCAATCCCCGCTCCCACCTCCCTCTCCACCCGATTCCTCTCGAAACATCCCACCCTCGCCTTCTCCCACAGAGTTCAAAAGTCTGTTCTGTATTTCTGTGTCTCTTTTTCTGTTTTGCATATAGGGTTATCGTTACCATCTTTCTAAATTCCATATATATGTGTTAGTATGCTGTAATGTTCTTTGTCTTTCTGGCTTACTTCACTCTGTATAAGGGGCTCCAGCTTCATCCATCTCATTAGAACTGGTTCAAATGAATTCTTTTTAATGGCTGAGTAATATTCCATGGTGTATATGTACCACAGCTTCCTTATCCATTCATCTGCTGATGGGCATCTAGGTTGCTTCCATGTCCTGGCTATTATAAACAGTGCTGCAATGAACATTGGGGTGCACGTGTCTCTTTCAGATCTGGTTTCCTCAGTGTGTATGCCCAGAAGTGGGATTGCTGGGTCATATGGCAGTTCTATTTCCAGTTTTTTAAGAAATCTCCACACTGTTTTCCATAGCGTCTGTACTAGTTTGCATTCCCACCAACAGTGTAAGAGGGTTCCCTTTTCTCCACACCCTCTCCAGCATTTATTGCTTGTAGACTTTTGGATAGCAGCCATCCTGACTGGCGTGTAATGGTACCTCATTGTGGTTTTGATTTGCATTTCTCTGATAATGAGTGATGTTGAGCATCTTTTCATGTGTTTGTTAGCCATCTGTATGTCTTCTTTGGAGAAATGTCTGTTTAGTTCTTTGGCCCATTTTTTGATTGGGTCATTTATTTTTCTGGAATTGAGCTGCAGGAGTTGCTTGTATATTTTTGAGATTAATCCTTTGTCTGTGTCTTCATTTGCTATTATTTTCTCCCAATCTGAGGGCTGTCTTTTCACCTTACTTATAGTTTCCTTTGTAGTGCAAAAGCTTTTAAGTTTCATTAGGTCCCATTTGTTTAGTTTTGCTTTTATTTCCAATATTCTGGGAGGTGGGTCATAGAGGATCTTGCTGTGATTTATTTAATCCTTAAATTGTGGAGATGGAAGGCATCAAAAAGCTGGTTTCCATACCTTTTCCACTGGTAACATGCTGAATGACTCCACTTTTATTTATTATTCACCATCAAAGAACGGCAATCCAGCACTTGTTCCTGGTTCCAGCTCTCCTTTGGCTGTTGGTAGTATTAGTCCAACATATAGGAACTACTTAAATAACCAGCTTCAGTGTAAGGTGTCTTCTTGCATAAGTTAAAATAGTGATACACAGAGATAAGAGGCCTCACTCACATCCTTAAAATTGATCTGATCTGTAAATGTTAAGATATTGGAATGCATTATGACAGCCACATTACAGCTCCTGTGGTTTATCAGCTTCATAGTGGCTGGAGGTAGTGTAAGCAAAACAAAGAAGTTATGCGATGATAGCAAGTATCACAGGAAACCTGAGGGCCGGGAAAGGGCCAGATTTATGTGGGGCCCTAACCAGGACCTGGAAAGCCATTAGCACCCCAAGAAGGACTGTGTCTTCAGCTGTGCCCCAGTTTTTCAGGCAGACCAACTCTCTCCAAGCTTTTCTACACATATGTAAATGGTGAGCTAAAGACAACATCCATAGCCTGAAGGTACATCTTCACTGACCCACTGCCTGCCATTCAGTCCCAAATACACATTTTTGGGAGAGAGAATGTTATCAACCTGCTCTGGTCAGCTCACCCTGGCCATTCATCTGTGCCAGCACATAAATAGCAGAAACTAGGACACCAGAGGGATTCCTATTGAAGTTACTCTACATTTGGTATTACATATATAAATATATATAAAGGTGAAAGAAAGTGTTAGTTACTCAGTCATGTCCAACTCTTTGCAACCCCATGGACTATAGCCCACCAGGTTCCTCTGTCCATGGGATTCTCCAGGCAAGAATACTGGAGTGGGTAGTCATTCCTTTCTCCAGGGGATCTTCTTGACCCAGGGATCAAACCCAAATCTCCCGCATTGCAGGCAGATTCTTTACCATCTGAGCCACCAAGGAATGCCAGTGATCAATTTCTGTAATAGTCAACACTCACTTCATAACCTTTTCTAAAATTTATTGAAGTATAGTTGATTTACAATGTTCTGTTAGCTTCTGGCACAAAGTGATTCAGTTATATACATGTATTCTTTTTCGTATTATTTTCCATTACGGTTCATTATAGGATATTGATTAAAGTTCCCTGTGCTACACAGTAGGACCTTGTAGTTTATCCATCCTATATATAATAGTTTGCATCTGCTAATACCAAACCCCCAGTCCATCTCTTTCCCAGCCTCCCTCCCCTTTAACAACCATAAGTCTCTTCTCTATGCTCATGACCCATTTCTGGTTTCACTTTGGGGGTCACTAAAGTGTTTCAAACCAGGCCAATTTGCAAAAAGTCATTTGCTTATTGAACAGCTCTCAGGAAAAGACAAACATCACTTTGTTTTCACTTTCCACAAGTCATCATCAATATTGTCAACAGAGAGAGCAAATACAAAATGTCTGGAAAATTGCTCTGTCAGAAGGGGCTTACAGAAAATGAAGCAAATTTATGTTAGGACTTCTCTCTCTCTCTCTCATAAACACAGGCCTACAAAGAGTCTTTGTGCTTGCTTGTAATTTTAATATGTAAAAGACACTCACAGGTAGTTTCTACTTACAGATTCTATCATACTCATTCCTTCAGAACTTAATCCAGAGATTTGTATCTTGAAACATAAAGGCATTTCTCACTAAAATCCTATAGGAAGTTGGGAACTTTAGGAAAACCATAGTCCTTTTTTTTTTTTTTTTTTAAGACTCAAATAAATTTTCAACACTGCTGCAGAAAGGTAATTGATCCATTTTACAGAAGAAGACACTGAAACTCAGTTTTGTAAAGGAATTCAAACCCAGGGGTCAGTTGATACACTTCTTCTTGTGAGAAGAAAATCCAGATTCTTTTCATGGAAAATTTTATGTGCTGACTATCTTCTCAGCATTTTTAGATGTTAGACTTTAAAAAAAAAAAATCTGCCCTCAGGTGACCACAGGTGCTAAGGGAAGCGGGTGGTCAGATGGGCAGCTGAAGTGCAGTTGATTTCATCACTGCCATGTGAGAACATGTGCCAGGTGCTCTGACTGCCCAACAGAGGCACCCAACTCAGCCAGGCTGGGTTGAAAGGGGTAGGGTGGGATTTTCCATCAGCATCTTCTGGGCTTGACCAGGTGACCCTGGAGGGTAAAGCAAGACTTTCCAGACCCAGAGAGTAGCAAATGCAAAGATACAGCAGGAAGAAAACAGGCAGTCCTCCAACGTGAATGAGCATCAGAATCCCCTGGAGAAATGGTGAAAACAACCCTCATTGCTGGATGGCACCCCCAGAGCTTCTGTCTCAGCAGGTCTAGCATGAGGACCAAGAACCATGCACTTTCAGCAAACCCCCCAGTGACTCTGCAGCTACGGGACCCCTCACCCTACCCCGACTTGAGAAGCACTGCTTTAAACATCCCAATCCTCTGTCAGCCATTCAAATTGAGCTTTGCTTTCCAGGTTTTATCAATTTGGTGTTTATAGCCATGTTACCTCAGAAACCAATTTTGTGTCACGAAACGTTTACTAAAGCGTCTACAAATCTGCCAAGTTTTCTGCTTTCAGTTGAAAACACCCCCAGCAGGAAGCCATGAATCATCGAACTGAAAATCGGTCGCCCTGTGAACTGGTTGATCCAGGCACCAGGCTACAGGCTGGTAGTACCTGGTGAGCAGAAAGCCAGAGTGATGAAATCCAGAGAGAGAGAGAACTGCTCCCTTCCTTCTCACCCTTCAATGCCCTTAGAGAAGTGCTTGCTGGTCCAAAGCAGAGCCAGTCAACCACCATCCCTCCAGGCTCACAGACAGCTTCATCTCTGGTCCCTCTGCTGCAGTTAAAATCTCTGCCTCCCAGTCATGACAACAGCACTAGATGTACTTTGATTGTATCTGTTTCTAATGGCCATGAAGATGCAGTGGAGAGTTTCAAACATCTCTTGTTGCTGTAATCTGTCTGATATTCCTCTGAGTTCAAAAAAGGAAACAGCAGCAATCCCATTTCTCAGCTGAGGAAGCGGAGGGTAAGATACTTAGAAATGAAGGTGGCAAGCAAGTGCTCAATAAAAGAACCCTCAGCCAGAAGTTTGTGCCAGTTGCTGAAGCTGCTGCCAACTCGCCTAACAGGAAAGTGGGAGGAGTAAGAATGAAAGGGAAAAAAGTAAAAGCCATGAGAAAAAATTAAAGAGAGTGCAAATTGATCAGGGCTCCATCCACAAATATACTTGGGTTCTCATTCAGATCATTGTCAGCTGCCTCATGATGCCCTCCATCACATTTCCCCAAAAGCTTCCTGTAGCCTAAATCAAACAGAAAAATCCACATCTCCAGATTTTACCTTAATTCCCCCAGCGTTCTTCCCTAAGCCACCGAGTTGGAACTCACCCTCAACCATCTGCTTCCTGTGCCCTTTAAATAACTATTTAAAGGAAGTTGTGTGCCAGTCTCACCATCGGAAGAAAACCTTTTTATGGTTCTTTTCCCTGCAAGGAAGAAGGCCCCTCTCTTGATGGACTGTTAATGAAGTCCTTCAGCAAGAAAGCACTGAGGGATTTAGAAACACAAAGTTACGGCTAGAGAACAACCATTCCTTCCACTGTCCTCATTTTACCTGGGAGAAAACAAAACCTGCAGGGAATAATTACTTGCCCCAAATCATCTGCTAATTAGTGCAGACCGGCTCCAAATGCTGGTGATTTTAACTGTTCATTTGGCTTGCTATTACTAATTAAGGAGTTTTGAATTAAGAAGTTTCCTGGTGGTACTAGTAAAGGATAACTATAATCATTCAACACTTTCTGCGTCCTTACCCTGTGCACTGTGCAAATGACAAATTAACTCATTTAATTCCAGCACAGTCCTAGGACAGGGGGTGCTGTTGTCATCTCCACTTGACTGTTTAGGAAACTGGGGTACAGCAATAATTTATATTCATGCATATTTAGGCAACACTGAGAGTCGTTCAATGGTTAATTTACATGGGAGCAATAGGAAAGTAAATTTGAAAGGAAATCTAGTTTATGTTAAATTTCCACCTGATATGTACATATCTTTATACAAGGCCATTGTGACTGAGTCTTTTGTCACAGGCTATGAACTACTAGAAAGTAGCCCCTTGTGTAGGGCAAATTGGCTGCACCCACGTAGCAGTGTCCGATAAAGCTACAGTAAATTGAAATTTACCAGTGGTGGGATTTCTATTCCAGGGTACTCCACAATTTTTAGGCTGCTTTTTGAAATGGGAAAGATTCTTTCCAAGATCGTTGAGGATCATCTTGCTGACAGCTTCCTTGGTGGCTCAGACAGTAAAGGATACACCTGCAATGCAGGACACCCGGGTTCAATCCCTGGGTTAGGAAGATGCCCTGGAGAAGGGAGTGGCTAGTATTCTTGCCTGGAGAATCTCATGGACAGAGGAGCCTTTTGGTCTACAGTCCGTGGGGTCACAAAGAGCTGAACATGATTGAGCAACTAACACTTTGCTGTAGTAGCTAAGAAAACACACACTCATGTATCCCCTCTGCAGGGGATGTTTTCTTTGTGACTCTGGAGAATTTCCCGCCTGCGTTCACTCTGTATAGACTGCTGTGCTATGCTCAGTCGTGTCCAACTCTTTGCGACCCTATGGACAGTAGCCGGCCAGGTTCCTCTGTCCATGGAATTCTTCAGGAAAGAATACTGGAGTGGGTTGCCATTTCCAACCCCAGGGGATCTTCCTGACCCATGGCTGGAACCCAGGTCTCTGTCTCCTGCGTTGCAGACAGTTTCTTTACCCTGTGAGCCACCAGGGAAGTTCCCTCTATGGGTTTTGTTGAAATATCAGATGACAACATTTAACCAGTTACTCAAGAGAATAAGTGTGTCCCCCTTTGACTCATCATTATCAAATATTAATGTAAAACAATTTGTCTTATCAGGAAGCCACGTCTCTCAGTCCACAATGCTACTCCACCAACTTTTTTGCATGGCTCCACTATTTTATGCTTTAGTTCTCAGGCTAAATGCCACCTCCTTAGAGACCTGACCCCTGCCCTTATTTTCTAAAATCGAGCTTCCAGTTTACACAGGCCCTTTAACTGCAGCTCAGAGCTTTATTTCTTTGCTGCAACACAATTATGTCCATTCATTTTTTGAAGGGTTCTCCTTACTATTAGAATGTAACCTTTCATTTGTCTTATTCATCCCAAAAACTAGCCCAGAATCTGGCACTTTTCTGTCTTTGGCAAACATAATCTATTCTATATGTGTTCTGCATTTGAAATGCTTAATGAATTTATTTAACCCCTACTCAGGCACTCATTTCATGTTTTACAGATAAGGAAACTGAAGCATGGAGAAGAGATTAAGTAACTTGCCCAAAGGCAAAAAACTGGTATAAGGACTTTTTTTTTCTTTTTAAAAAATTTTTATGGGAGTATAGTTGATTTACAGTGTTAATTTCTGCTATACAGCAAAATGGTTCAATTTTATATATCTATATATATGCACACATTTATATACATATCTTATAAATATATATGTATATTTTTTCCATATTTCCCATTATGGTTTATCACAGGATATTTTTTGTCTGCAATATTGGTTTGGTTCTGTCATACATCAACATGAATTAACCATAAATATAGATATGTCCCTCCCTCTTGTGTCTCCCTCCCACCTCCCACCCTTTCCCACCCCTCTAGGTTATTACACAACTCCAGACAAAGCATGTATAAGAATTTGAACTCACACTAACTCTGGGTTTGTGTTCAGCCATTATTTTTAACCAGTCTATACACACTGAATTCTTGTTGAACGTATGAACATGTTACTGAATGCAAGTTCATGTGCCCAATCCATGGTGAAGCCAAACAAACCAAAATATCAGAGTTTAGAGCAGAAAAAGGTTTATTACAGGGCCATGCGAGGAGAGGGTGTCTTGTGCCCCCAAAACCCCAAACCCTCAAAGAATTTCAGGAGGCTTGTTAAAGGCCAGCAAGGGAGGAGTGCGATTAGTTGCAAACTTCTTGGTGTTGAAAGCCTTTGTTGTTGCAGCTGTGCCCGTAGGTCAGGTCACAATGTTCCTTTATACCTCCAACAAGACAAATGTTATTCTCAGTTCTGTAATTTTTTTATCTCTATATGGATAGATTCTTAAAGGTCAAAGCCCAGAGAATGGGTTCTCCTGTATATTTCAGGCTATTGGCAACATTCTTTTATGAAAGGTGCAGAGCCAGCATGACTAAGCACAGGCAACAGAGCACAGAGGTTAAAGTAAAAGGAACAGAACTAATAAGGAGTCAGATGTGTTCTTCCCTATTACAAACATATGAATAAATGAAATTGAAATGTAAGTAAAACAGCAGAGGATGAAATATCTGCTTACCTATGTCTGCTTTCCTGCCACTTTACCTCCTACATCTGTGTATACATTTATCCACACCTCTAATCTTTGGGTCCCTTTTTTTTTTTTTTGGAAGTATTATTGAAAGTGCTTCTCTTAAAATTTTTTTAATGCAAATAAAAAACACCCTGATGAAGCCGGTGTCCCAAAGGAAATATATTCATCATATGAAAAGAGAACCCCATCAACAAACACAAACATCAGCCTGTTTGATGAAAGTTCTGTTGTCAGAAGAGCTAAATTTGCCTGCTTTATGCTATGCTCACTTTAGCCCCCAAAAGGATGTGTCCACATCCTAACCTCTGAGAACTTAAGAATGTTACCTTATTTGGAAAATTTACCTTATTTGGAAAAAGGATCTTTAGAGATGAAATTTAGAGCTTGAGACGAGATCATACTGGATTATCTATGAGGGTCCCAAACCTAATGACAAGTGTCCTTATAAAAGATATCCAGAGGGGAAGACAAAGAGGAGGTGGCAAAGTTACCATGGAGGCAGAGAAGCCAAGGGATGCCTGAGCTACTATAAACTGGAAGAAGCCTGTAGCCCTACAACATCTTGTTGAACTTCTAACCACTAAAACTGCGAAAGAATAAATTTCTGTTGTTCTAAGCCATCTAAATTGGGGTAATTTGTTATGGCAGCCAAAGGAAACTTAGTACACTGATACATGATGATTATGTTAAATCTTCTTGGTTTCATTAATGAAGCTTTTTGAGGCTGATTTGGTTCACCTCTTTTGTGTAAATGGATGATAAGGCGTAAGAGAAATAGCTTACCATAGGCATCTTGAAATATCTTCTTTCTTTTAGTAACTCTGGCTTTACTGTGCATGCCTGTGCATGCACATTAAATCAGTCCTACTGTGAAGAAAGCTGAGTGCCGAAGAACTTTTGAACTGTGGTATTGGAGAAGACTCTTGAGAGTCCCTTGGACTGCAAGGAGATCCAACCAGTCCATCCTAAAGGAGATCAGTCCTGGGTGTTCATTGGAAGGACTGATTTGAAGCTGAAACTCCAATACTTTGGCCACTTCATGCGAAGAGTTGACTCATTGGAAAAGACCCCTGATGCTGGGAGGGATTGGGGGCAGGAGGAGAAAGGGACAACAGAGGATGAGATGGCTGGATGGCATCACCAACTCTATGGGCATGAGTTTGAGTAAACTCTGGGAGTTTGTGATGGACAGGGAGGCCTGGCGTGCTGCAGTTCATGGGGTCGCAAAGAGTCGAACACAACTGAGTGACTGAACTGAACTGAACTGACAGTGCATACTAGTAAGTTTTAAATATTACTCTTCCTAGGTAGTCATTCAGCATGTCTTTGTTGAACGTCTGCCCATCACTTTATTGGATGTTGTGGAAAGAAAGCAAAACGTAAACCTGTCTTACGACTTTAATGGTTCTGATCGTTTCATTCTTTTCAACTGGACTATAAACCCCTGAGTTAAAAATACATGCCTTAAAGTTTGTTAATTATTGTTCAAAGCCATAGAAGGCTGAATACGTAGGAAAGGTGCCGAGTGAATGTAGAAAACAAGTAAAGTATGCTTAGCTCCCACCTCAGATGTATTACAGCTAGAAGACAGGGTCTGGCTACTGGTCTTGATTCCTTCTTCCTGTCAAAGTGCTCATAGTCTAACTGCCTATGTAGAATCTGATGATAAAAATTGTCATTTGGGAAATGGGCAGTAATTACTGAAGAGAATTTTTATAGAGATCATTGGAAAAAATTGTAAAAGGCAGCAGGTGCCTTAGAAGAAATGAAAAATAATTGATATCTCTGAAACAGGAAGTCATTGTTTAGTACCAACTTTGTCACCAAATAAACTCAGTTGCTGTTCTTGAGAACTAATGGTTGGGGAAACTCATGTGAGTGAAGTCTATTCTCATCTAAGTAAACCAATTGGCTTGTTGACGGTTATTGACAATCACTTTTTGTACCCTGAGAGAAATATTACTACATGGCTTTTGTACTAAAGCTCTCAGTGTATTTTTAGCAGCAGCTGAGTTTATTAGGAGACCAAGTTGGTACTAAACAATGACTTCCTAAAATGGGTACTTGATTGTACTTTAATCAAGCCGCCAGCACACCTGCTCGGTGCTTCCTACATCCATACAGTGACTAAGCCATTAATCCTCTGTTAATGTGACACCTGCTGTGGTTTTTCCCTTAAAGGTCCCATGAAAGTGAAAGTGAAGTCGCTCAGTCATGTCTGACTCTTTGTGACCCCATGGACTGTAGCCTACCAGGCTCGTCCGTCCATGGGATTTTCCAGGCAAGAGTACTGGAGTAGGTTGCCATTTCCTTCTCCAGGGAATCTTCCCGACCCAGGGATTGAACCCAGGTCTCCCACATTGCAGGTAGATGTTTTACCCTCTGAGCCACCAGGGAAGCCCTAAAGGTCCCAATGGGAACCTTTAGCTCGCTAGCAGGCCCTTCTGATAGAGTGGAAGGCAACTAAGCTAAATAACTGATACAAGTTCACTAGGTTGAAGTTGGTCCTACATGTTGCTCCTTCTCTGTTCATGTCAAATAGAAACTGACCTCTCTCTGGTTCCCCAATATATTATTGAGGGGAAGACTAATTAAAAAGCTCCTGAAACTGTTTCTAAATGATCTTGTAACCATTTCTAAGTGATCCACAGAGTTCTTTTAGGATATTTGGTACCATACAGTCTGCTCCCATAATTTCTCCTTAAGTATGCTTTGTTATGTCAAGCCAGAGTAAGTCATGTTATGGTGATATCTTTAAGCAACCCACTCCAGTGTTCTTGCCTGGAGAATCCCAGGGATGGGGTCACACAGAGACGGACACGACTGAAGTGACTTAGCAGCAATAGCAGTTAAGTAAGCAAGGAAGGTAAGAATGATTCCTGATGCTTGCTGAAACAAAGTCTAAGCCTTGCATTGAATCTTCTCTCATATCCAAACTTTGATGAGGAGGAGAGTCTTGGATTGTGATTGAAGGCAGCCCAAACCTTGATTTTGAGCCATGAATGGCCAGCAGAGTGGGGAGATATGCTAAAGACCAATGATACTACTTTTGGTATGTGCACTGAGAGTTTCCAACCCTGATGGATATGTATTCTAATTTAAAATATCACAGGGAGGAGAAAATAGACGTTCCCATAGAAACATTTTCTCAGGACCAGCTCTTCTATCTTATTATCATATCTTGTTTAAACATTTCCTGGAATCAGTTTTCACTTAATCCTTCTGTATGCCTTCTTCGGTGGCCGTGGATAGCCTAACATCTGGTCAGCAGTGTTCTTTAAATAAATTGCGTAATTGTGGGCAGTTCCTTAGATTTCTGTAGGTCTGCTTATAAGAGTTGCAGATCTCGTATCATGTGAAGACCACATTAGCATTCACTTCCAGATCTGTAATTAAGAATTTTAAGTTTGCTGAACCTCACGTCCCTTCAGGACACACAGTAGACACGGGCCTGCAGCTGGATGTAGAACCATTCATTTGTCACAGGTATGCTGCGGTAGTCCAGCTGGGCTCCAATCAGCCTTACGGGGCATCCGTGCATGACATTGTACCAAATGCAGGGAGAAAACTGTCCCATAAATGTTGCTTTGGCATATTGTCTTATCAAAATGACCTCCTACTTGTTATTCTTTATTATTCTCAGGGATACTAAATCCCCCAAATGTGATATTTGCATGTCTTGATTGGTCCTTTTGTCCTCCTTAAAGGACTTGCTTATGTGTCTCGCAGTGTTGTAGGATGAGTCCTCTCACTTCTGGCTGGGCATTGATAACAGCTTACCATCAGAGGGAATTCACTCTTCCTTCTTTCCTTATTCTCCTCTTTTCTGATGGGATCATTTGATGGTGTACAGTGGGAACTCATGGGTTCTCAAACAATCTAAAAAGCTGATTACACCATCAGACATCTAATTCCTTGAAATACATTATACCTGGGCAAGCTGAATTTCCCTTCCTCACAACATCAGGATTTCCAGCCACTCTATTTGCATGTGTTTGTTGAGATGTTTTTGGGGAGACTTTCATTACCTCTAAATATGGGAATACACATATTGAGTACTTAGTTATGTGGGGAGATTTTTAAACTTTCAATATCATAATCATAACTAGATCATCTCAGTTTAAGTTCTTTCACTTACACAGGATCCCTGGGGGGAGAGAGGAGCGGGAGTGAGGGCATTTTATATTCATCATTTTGTATTCTTTTTGTTAAAGGAGAACAATACATTTAGAGAAGCTCCAGTCTCCACAAAGTCTGTATTCTGGTTGGGATATATTGAAATATGAGTTTTATAAAAAGCCTGTTCTTATATAGCCTGCTTTTAGAGATGAAAAGACTTCCATGGTGGCTCAGACAGTAAAGAATCCTCCTACAATGCAGGAGACCTGGGTTCGATCCCTGGGTCAGGAATATCCCTGAAGAAAGGAACAGCAATCCACTCCAGTATTGTTGCCTGGGAAACCAGAGGAGCCTGGTGTGGGGCCACAGAGTCAGACACAACTGAGTGACCAACACACAGAGTTGAAAGGTTTCTTGTTGTGGCTGTTGGTGTGTTGATGGTCCTTGTGATGTATTTCTCTGGAGGCAGATGCATTGTGATACCGACTCTCGTGTATCATTAAGTATGGCAATGAAAAATGAACTGGATAAAGTTGAGACATGTCAATGCCCTCACAAAGAAGCTAACCAGTTTGTTAATCAGCTTCCCCAAACAATTAATTTTCATCAAACTTCCTACAGCCAGGTTTCCTAATGTGCTAGAATCAGGGGAAGAATGCAGTGATCTCAGTGTCGCTTCCCTTGGCATGTGACAGTGACCCAGAGGTCTCAGGTCATGTTAGTATTGTTACTGAGTCTAAGCTTATACTGCACCCTGCATGCAGGGCAATAAACTGAGAGACGAGTTGTTGGGGCAAGGAACAGCAACTTTATTTGAAAAGCCAGCAGACTGAGAAGATGGCAGACTAGTGTCCCCAAGAACTATCTTCCCCAAGTTAAAACTCAGGCTTCTTTGATACTAGAAGTGGATGAGATGTGGTTTGTTCTTGCAGCCATCCTTGTAGGTCCAGCAACAGTGTTCCTATAAACCTCCAACAAGACAATTATTATCTTCTGTTCTGCAACTTTTTATCTCTATATGAGTGTAAAAATGTTAAACCTTTAAAGACCAAAGCCTTGAGAATGGGTTTTCATGTATATTTCAGGCCACAGGCAACATTCTTTAACAACAAGTGGACAGCCTACATTATATGGAGTGACACATTACATATATGGCATTTATGGAGACATGTATGCCATATGTGGAATGGCACATAGTAATCACTCAATGGATGAAAGGTATCATTGGTTATTATAGAATTGGTTACATCATTGGCCATGTTGTAGACCCCGAAATATATCAGTTCAGCAGTATGCATAGCTCTTTGCAATATGCAGTGCAGCCCCCAATATGAATGTGGTATTCCATGCTAGGTCACTTAGATCATGAAGACCTTAAAATCATTTGAATCTGGGGCTAGCAATGGCTGAAAGAATTCCCTTGGTGAATTATGGTCACCCCATTGTTGCATATTAATTCTATGAAGTGTTTGATGCATGTTATCAACAGTAAGATAGAGCTTATAATAATATTTACTACAGATGGACACTTCTTATCTGAACCATTGAATTATATGTGTGTGTGTATGAGAGCTCAGTCGTGCCTGACTCTTTGCAACTCCATGGATTGCAGCCCACCAGGCTCCTCTTTCTATGGAATTTTCCAGGCAAGAGTACTGAAGCGGATTGCCATTTCCTTCTTCAGGGATCTTCCTGACCCAAGGATAGAACCCGCATCTCTTAAGACTCCTGCATTGTCAGGCAGGTTCTCTACCACTAGCACTACCTAGGAAGCCAACTCTTTTCTTATATTATCCCAGGAAAGAGAAACACAAGCCTCACCTCAAAGGGTGAAGTCACCTGCCCAGGTAACTTAGGTGTACACGGACAGCTTGCCATCAGGTGTATCTGACTCCAAATAATCCATTCACTGGATTGTATATGCGTATGAGCCCCATTTCTTAACCTCTGGGAGCTTAGAGGCAGGAGGTGAGATATGATACTTTTGAACCCATCAGGGCAAGGTATTCTCATGTCAAGATCCTCAGGCAGTGATACCTGGGCAGCCAGTGTATCACTCAGAAGAAGAGCAAATTCCTTCTGAAAGTAATTCCAGGCACAAAACCACAGCATTCAACCTGAAGTTATTTTTTTGTTTGTTTTTGTTCATAATCTCCAGTATGATTTCTTCTTTTCTGCCTGAATAAATCTTTTCATTTTACTGATTTTACACTTCAGAGTTTAATTTTTAATTCATGTTCCTCTTGCATTTTAGAGTAAGGATTCACAGATTCACACCATTTTGTTGGACTAGCTCAACTGTCTTCCTTGGCCTCTTTGTTTTTCATCCCATGGAGCCAGAATTAATAGTGATGTGAGCTTTAGTTTCCATTTGGGTTCAGGAAATTCAAAACAAGAGATCATTGTTTTCTGATATTTAATTATACAGGCTGTGCCAAAATATATATTTTATTATTATTTTATTTCAATTCTCACAGTTTCTGTTCTCATTGTTTCATTTTAAGAGATAGGTAGTACTTTCAATAAAATAGTCTCTTTTTCATACTTATATTTCAATAATTTCATTTCCATTTTATATTTTGATCAGAAACTGAAAATGCCCTTAGAGTTTAGTGTTTTAAGAATTTTTTAAGCTCCCAATCCATCATGTACTTCATCAGAGTGCTTTCATATTTATTCATTTGTTTGATTTTCTACACAATTTTGTGATGGGGGCTAGGTAGTCAATGGATAGCTCTTTTAAACACTGGTAAACTGAGGCTTGCCCTTTAAGGCCTTATAAAATTACAGTAGAGCTTGTCAGGGGGAAATGAGTCAGATACTTACTATTTTACTTTTTAGAGTGTCTTAGGGATTTGTCGGTGAAGGTAATGGCACCCCACTCAAGTACTCTTGCCTGGAAAATCCCATGGATGGAGGAGCCTGGTAGGCTGCAGTCCATGGGGTTGCTAAGTGTCGGCCACGACTAAGCAACTTCACTTTCACTTTTCACTTTCATGCATTGGAGAAGGAAATGGCAACCCACTCCAGTGTTCTTGCCTGGAGAATCCCAGGGGCAGGGGAGCCTTGGTGGGCTGCCATCTATGGGGTCGCACAGAGTTGGACATGACTGAAGCAACTTAGCAGCAGCAGGGATTTGTATTGGCTTCACTAAGGCTCCACACTATTTCACTTCAAAGAAAGAATCTTCAGCAGACACAGCATCTCATGCACTTCCCTGCCCTGAAAATTCTGTTTGAGCCAAAGAGCATGATGTGCCAATAGATGAATCCGCAACAGTCCCTCGTTATATTTTTTAGTTCGCTGCAAGCTAAGGAACATAATATACATTGTTTGGGAGTAAACTTTGAGGTCAGATTGCCTTGCTTCGCATCGTAACTCTGCCACTGAGGAGCTATGTGACCTGGCTCAGGCACTTAACCTCTCTGTGCCTCCATCGTCTCATCGGGACATTAAGTAAAAGACGACACAACTCACAGGGCTGTTGTGCAGATAAGGTTTTAATGTGTGTAAACAGAGAGAACAGTGTCCGGTGCATAGTGACTGCTTAAAAATACACATGTGCTATTTTGTAGAAGGGTACATTTGGGAAGGACATATCCATTTATCTAACAAATATTTACTTACTAAGTAAACTGTTACCACTGGTTACCTCAAGGGCATGAGAATGAAAGAGGCAAGGGCAAGAGGGCTGAATCTCTGCTTTAGACACTTAGGTATTATGTGGAAATACTGCTTGTTTATGACAAGTCCACGACTAGAGTAGGGGTTAGGGCCAGAAGCCAGGACACCTGCATCTTAGTAGCTGTGTGAACTTGGGGCAGGTTTTTCAACCACTTGTATCAGTTTCTTCAGCTTCAAGTGGAAAGCCCAATAGTCTCCACTTCACATGATTATGGGGCTTCCCTGGTGGCTCAGATGGTAAAGAAGTTCCCTGCAATGCAGGAGACCCAGGTTCAATCCCTGGGTCAGGAAGATCCCCTGGAGAAGGGAATGGCTACTGACTCCAGTATTCTTGCCTGGAGAATTCCATGGATAGAGGAGCCTGGCAGGCTATAGTCTATGGGGTCGCAAAGAGTCGGACATGATTGATGACTAACTCTTTCACTTTCACGTGATTATGCTGAGGATTCAACGAGTTAACACATGCACATCATCTAGAAAAGCACCCGTCTCCTTGAAGGACAGATGTTATCACAATAGCAAAAAGCAAACAGCAAGAGCAAAACCTGCAGCATCCTGAGGTCATCATGATGCTTCTCCTCAAAGTCATAAAAAAAGAACTTAGAAAGCATGTCCCTGGAAGGACAAAAGAAATTAAAATTGTGGTGTCTTGCTTTCATTTCCCTCGTTTCCTATTCTTCCCCTAATGCTTTTTTAAAAATTGAAGTAGGGTGGTGGTTTAATCGCTAAGTCGCATCTGACTCTTGCAACCCCGTGGACTATATAGCCTGCCAGGCTCCTCTGTCCATGGGATTCTCCAGGCAAGAATACTGGAATGGGTTGCCATTTCCTTCTCCAGGGAATCTTCCCAGCCCAGAAATCAAATCTGGGTCTCCTGCACTGCAGGCAGATTCTTTACCAACTGAGCTACAAGGGAAGTATTGTTGATTTAAAATGTTGTTTTAGTTTCCCACAATGCTTTTAAATCTCTTAACCATGCATACAATTCTTCACTGAGTATCTAAAGCCATCTTGCTAGGTTTTTACTCTGATGAGTGGTAGAGTTTTTCCACTTTGTATTCTGTCTCCCTGTCCCCATCCTCCAATGCATCTTCTTCAGTAGAATTTGTTGTGATCTTCAGGGCTTTTTGCTTTCAAGTTGTTGAGAGAAATCATGATCACTATGTCTTTTTCTTGCCTGATTTGCTTTTATAAGAAAAAGTTAGCATTTATTAATAAAATATAAATATTTTATATTAATAAGAATATTCATATTAATAAAATGTATGTTTATATTAATAAAATAAAATTTATTAATAAAATCATGTGTATCAAATATCCATCCACTAAACATGTTATCTATTGAGAAACCACTCTATTTTAATCACAATTAAAAGTTCTAAGAAAGACTTGGAAACTTGAAAAAAAGAAAGGAGGAAAGAAAAGAGGAAAGCAAAAATAAAGCTTTGGTACTGTCCCTGAAGATTTATAACCTAATAGGCAAATGAAAATACATACATACACAGAGTAATATTTCAAATATTTAAAAACAAGGAACGGCACAGGTGGCTGCCAGGCCAGGTGGTCCCCTCATCGTGGCCACCTTGCTGGCATATTCCAGGGACCCCAGTTCTGCGTGTGAGGATGCGGTGGGAGAGGAGGGGCCTCCCACTTACAAAACATCTGTTGAGGGATGGCAGTTGTATTAGATGTTTACCTGTTCTCTCACTTAATCTGCTCCCCAGCCACACAGCATTACTATTATGACCTGAAATTCATCGCTCAGCCATGCCCAACTCTTTGTGACCCCATGGACTAAAGCCCACCAGGCTCCTCTGTCCGTGGGATTTCCCAGGCAAGAATACTAGAGTGGGTTGCCATTTACTATTATTGCTATTCTTAATGTTCTTATGTGGAGACTGAGCATCTCAGAGCTTTTATCACTAACCAGAGGCACAACAGCTGGTGAGCAGTGAGCAAGGACTGAAACCCAGGCTACCCCCTTGCCGGAGGCCTAATGCCATCAGGGTGTGTGATAGGTGTTAAGGGTGTGAAGTCCAGAGTACATGATGGAGCAGCAAAGAGGGATTACAATATTTGTGTATTATGTGATGCTGTTTTTCCAGAGAACTCTGCTTTGTACTGTGCTGACTGCTAGGTGAACCTTGAAAGAGAGGGTGTGGTTACTTGGGAACGGGTCTCTCTTTCTCTGAGGTGGAAGAGGCTGATGTGGCTCTGGACGATAGCCTGGTGGTCCAGGGGAGGCTCCTCTCTCCCAGCCTCACCTTCTCCCAGTTCACAAATATGGATTCCACCAAATCCCCTTTTCTGGGGTCAGTCCCAGCCAGATGCTGCCATATCTAAGGTCACTTTGAGAATCCCAGAGTAGTTTCTCAGCACTCTCTACATCTGGAGCCCTGAGCCTGTTGCAAATACAATGCCTATCTCTTCCTTCCTACCACCTTCACATCCTCCAAGTATATCCCCTGAGCCCTTCTGTTCTTGTTCTTAGTTCTCCTGTCCAATAATGTTGTCAATCTCAGTGATGATGCTGGGTGGAGGCAGTAGTTCTGGGTCTACTCTGGGAAAGAAATTATGCTGCGTGTCAGAGTAAAACGTCAAGTAGCAGAGGATGGACCCTCCAGTGTAGAGAGGGAGACAAGTTGAATCACTGTGTGCTGGGATGGCAGGATGCGCAGGGCATGCGGGACCACGGAGTGGTGGGCTTGGCAGAGGCGGCGCCAGGTCTTCAGAAGGCTGTGTTCTGCTTTTAGCGCTTGGCAGCCTGGAGCTCATATTCCTCACACTCACAAAATAGCCTCGCCTTTCTAACTGTGTGGCAGGGATTTTGTTTAGTCGATGGTGTCTCCTAGTGGTTCCTGGATAACAAGAACTCTGACCCCCGTGTGAGGCCTGCAGTAAGCCCTCAGACACACTGACTATCTGAACTAACGATGGAAGAGCTGAATAAATGAATAGGAGATTCATCCTGGTGGGGAGAGATGGAGAGTGTGATTTCCAGGGAAATTAAATGTGAGCTGATTCCGGAAGAGACTTAGAGTATGCCACGTGTGTAAGTGCCAGGATATTTTCCAGATTTTCCTGGCAAATGGAATGTTACAACATTTTCTACATCTCTGTTGTCTCTTTATACTAGAGTTTCTCAACTTCTGCACTGCTGACCTCTTGGACCGGATGATTCCGTATTGCAGGGACTTGTCCAGTGCATTGTAGGATGTTTATCAGCATCTCCTGGCCTCTTCACACCTTGTGCTGGTAACATGTTCTCCCCAAACTGTGACAAGAAATGTCCCCACATGTTGCCAAATAGGGGCAGAGTCACCCTGCTTTGAGAACTCAACCAACAAATGTCTTACGCTCAACAAGTGCCAGCTCTTGTGAGCCTTGAAAAAAGCCAGTCTATAAAATCAAACAGTCATAGAAAATTATTCAATTAGTCTTAACCATTTTCTGAGAAACTTTCATGGACCCATCTGACTATCCTGAGTGTGTTCTACCATCCTAGCCAATCCTCAAGAATGATAATCCTCATTTTATAGATGACAAAGCAGAATCAGAGTGCTCAGACAGCTTGCCTACATGGCAGAGTCGGTCTGTTTCTGGCCCTAATGCACTGTTGCAGGACTCGTTACACTGTTTTCTACAAGTCCTCTACTTCTGCTTTTTTGCAGTCTTCTGTACATGGATGAATGACGGGGTGATGGTACATACAGCCTGCAGTTTAAAAGGAAATCAGATGTATGGTCTGTGTTCAGATGCAAAAATAAATAACTCTGATATATGTGGACCTTGAAAAAAAAATCATAACTCCTCTAATTTAATCATGTGCTGTGTGCTTGGTTGCCCAGTCGTGTCCAACGCTCTGCAAACTCATGGACTGTAGCACGCCAGGCTCCTCTGTCCATGGAATTCTCCAGGCAAGAATACTGGAGTGGGTTGCCATGCCCTTCTTCAGGAGATCTTCCCAAACCAGGGACTGAACCCAGGTCTCCCGCATTGCTGGTGGATTCTCTACCAACTGAACCACCAGGGAAGCCCAAAAAGTAATCATTAGACATCAAAATCAAGCCAAAAGAACTTTCTTCCCAAGTGTCCTTTCCAAATGTAAACCAAAATGTCAGAAATATTTAGCCCACATGACTGTTTTCACTAAAAGATTTCCAATCAGAATTATTTCTACAATTATATTAGCTCTAATAGCATTACAGAAGCAGAGTCTTTGAAATAAATAGCAATGAATTTGCAGAATGTTGAAACCCTGCTGAATGTATCTGCAGTCATAAAGGTTTGCAGTGGAAGCAAAACCAGCAGCTGCACACTGTTCCTGTTTTTCCCTCAGAAAAGGACCACATGGGGAGTGTGTGGACTCCAGGGGGCAAAGTGGGCTCACAGATATTTAGAAAGAACATCTTCACCTATGTTTTCTCATTTCTTGTCTTATCTCTAGAAGTTCCAGCAACAGAGATTTTAGGCTTGGGAGTACTGAGGCAGATGGCCGTTAGTCCCACTTAAGCTTTGGTTTTCGAGGTAAAATCATGTTATTTTAGTAGCAATTGCTATGCCTAGGCAGTGCTGAGGCAAGAACTTTTCCAAGCATCCTTCACTTTTGTTGTCAAATTGAACAAAACCTATGAAAGGTGGCAACCAAGGGAGGCAGCACGATGCATCCACTTTTTAAAAACAAGCTTTGTCCTTTTAAAATGAAATTCTGTTCCAGTTTCGGCTTCTGAGATGTTCTGTTTGCACCAGGAGTGACTGCACCATATTAGGGCTCATCTGTCCTCCCTGCGGCTTGAAATGAATCACACGAGCTAAGTTCACAGAGTTTGATTCTGACTGTGCGCGTCTGAAAAGGTTGGATGCCCTTTAAAGACATGTTTGATTGCCTAGCGTGTGTTGATCTTGTTTGATATCCTCCACGGACTGCGTGAGTGCACTAAGCTGAAGTTTCCCCGTCACCAGCCCGGGGGATCAGGCGGCGCTTTGGCGCCTGCAGGAGTGGCTGCTCTCCGAGTCAGCTCTGCCACCTAGTGGTCAGCGATGGCATTTCCTGTGTGCGGCCAAGTTCGCTTTGGGAAAAGTCGTTTCAGTTGTTGAATACCGTGGTAATTGTGACAGAAAACAGAGACACACTCTTAGCAAAGAAAGCAGACCAAGAGAGACTCAAAACAAGCCCTGCAACATGATGTGTACTAGATTCCAAATATGGAAGAAGCATACTTGGTCTTGGAGAAAAGCATGTTTGTGAATTGCAAAGATATTTTTGGTTTCCTCCGTTCATGATTAAAACAATAATAATTGTCGGACTCATTCAGACTTACATTAAAAAGTAAGTTACACATTTTTTTTCTGAGTTCGGGAGGTTTAAAAATTGAGAAACCTCAGTCTTTTCTTCAGAATAAGCTGCCAGAATGGTCGGAGAAAATCAAGTTTGTCTCCTTGGAATCCATTATTTAAAAAGTTTTCAGATTTATATTGGCCTTTTAGGATTCTCTAAGAACTTTCACATGTGTTTTCACAGATATCAGATATTTAAACATGTATTTTTTTTAATTTTTAAAAGTCATCTGTATATTTTACAGATGTTTAACCCCGAATATTTTCTATTCCACAGCTAGGGGGAAGGGAGGAAATTTCTTACGGTTGTTCTTCACTTTCCCCTAAACTTAGTACTCTCAAATTGTTCTTTGATGTTTTCTCTTTAAGTCTTATTTTTAAATTTAAATAAAAGATGTCAAATTATCCACTGCAATGGTTTTCAAACATGGTTGATCATGACCCACAGTACAGAATACATTTCACATCATGACTGTGTATTGAATACGTGTTTGTGTGTGCATGTGTGTGTGTGCACATGCTAAACAGAACTTCTGTGAAATAACACTTAGGTCATTATGTGGTTCGTGCTCCGGTATATCCTATTCAATTCTATTTATTTTCTTGTTTATTCTCATGCTGGCCCACTTAATATTATAGCTCCTGACTTTTTAAAAAACTAAGTGAATCCATTCTTCTTGTGCTCCTGGATAGAATGTAGGGAAAACAATCTAGAAAAATATACACTCAGAGATGAAATCAAGAGCCATCCTGTATGTACAGTTGTAACTAATCCACATAAAAGAACTGTCCTCCGCCCAGAACCCAGGAGGGCTCTCGAAGGTGTAGGTCTCACCCACGGGCAGATTGTGTTGTTTTGCACTCCTTTGCCTGGGGTCTGGGGCCTGGACCACTTCAATAGCAACACTCTAAATGTCCTAGGACCCCGGTTACCAGCTCCCACCTGAACAGGGCAGGAACCTGCTGTGGACCCAGAGGGGACCTAGAGCCTGCCCGCTGCCCACCTCTTCTCCTACTGGATGACCCCGTTTGCCGTTACGCAGGCTTCACTCCTAGAATTCCTGCCTGGGACCACTTATAAAGTATTAAAGCAGCAGGTTTACAGGCATCTCTGGTCCCAGCATCTGTTTATTCTTGAGCATACAAAAGCAAAGTTTCCCTGAGTTCGCCTCCTCTCTGACATAAGTCACTTCAGTGAGAATCAGCTCTGAACTCTCTTGACTCAAAATTTACTACCTATACAGCATATAAGCTGTTGAGTCAGGATGAGTAAGAGAGTATGGAGCATAGAAGTGATCATCTCTTCTCAGAAAAAGCACCTTAAGCCAAAGACATTAGTCCAGGTTTATCATTGTTTCATTTGAGTCTCACCTAGAACCCCTGATTCTTAGAAAGTCACATGTACTTATAAAATGATCACTACACAGGAAGAAAGGGATTGAGTGACTGTCATATCTAATGACTTCTATTAATATTTTTATTATACTCCTTATGAACTTTTGACCAGGTTTTTCTGATGTCAAACTGTACACCAGTAAGACGTCCTCCCAGAGCAGGAGGATCCCCTTTATGAGATGAATCTGGAACGGTGACACAGAGTCCAAAGAGACAATCATGGAAAATGTCTCAGGTACAGGGACCTGAGTGAAGGTTGGGAGAAGCTCTTTCTCATTTGCCTAATGTTTAGGCCACTATACCATCCCTTGATGCTCAAAGATCGATGTGTCTGCAGCTCAGTAGACCTTATCGCTAAAGCTCTGTCTTTACTAAGAGTATTTAAAGATCAATTGACCATATATGCATGGATTTATTTCTGAGCTTTCTGAGCTTTTCTGGCTACATTAGTCTCCATTTAGGCCAGAAGAGGTGTATCTTGTTTCATTGCACTTAGCTTTACTCCTCTTCGTACATACTTCATTTTTTATAATTGAAAGTTTGTAGCAACCACGCATCAATAGATCTATCAGAGTCATTTTTCCAATAGCATTATTTTCCAATTAAGGTATGCACATTGTTTTTTCAGGCATAGTGCTAGTACACGCAGTATCTGAAATTTTAAGTGGTATTAGATATTGAATTAATGTTGAGTTATAAAAAGAACAGTTACCACTGGTAAGTATGCCAAAGAATTCAGCTCAAATATCACTTAACAGTTCATGATTCACAGGCTTTCTAATGATGAGTCAAAAAGCCCCTAATGCCTGGAACACTAGGGCAGGTATTTAATGAACACATTATAAATAGCTGGTCTGAACTGTAGGTGTCTTTCATCAATTCTTGTTCCTTTTATATTCCATATTCCAGTAAAGCATAACTGGACTGGAATAGTATACAACTTGTGGTGCTCCTGGCAATTCACAGAAATGAACTGAAAGAGAGAATTGGTCTCTAGCTTACTTCCAAAATTCCTACTTATATTCTTTACCATTATATCAGATGAGCAAAATGAGTTGATATTGAATTTAAACATAAAGTGTTACTTCCAGGGAGCAATTTGACATTGCCTAAAAATTATGTGCTTTTGAAAATTATTTTATCCATGTCCTGTTTCTCATCTAAGGTGTAAGTCCATGGAAGGCAGAGTCTTGACTTATTGAATTCAGTAGCGCGGATCTTAATGACCTAAAGCTAGTAGTGGTCCAGTGAAAACTGTTGATATTGCACATGACTGTCATGTTAATAAGGACCCTTCCAGGTGCAGGTGACAGGAACCTTTCTCGGGTAGACCAGACAGCAAAGGAAGTGGTTAGCTTATATAACTGGCAAATTCAAAGTGGTAGGGCTGTCTTCAGGAATGACTTGATCCAGGTTTGAAAGGCCATCATGATCACATCATCTCTGTTCCCTCACATTCCTTCCCATCTCTCTCCTTCCCCCATATCTTTCCTCTGTGTTTACGTGCTTCACCAATTTTTCATGTGGGTGTGAATAGTCAGCAGCACCCAAGAATCCCAAAGAACAGAGAATTACCCTCTTTCTTGCCAGCATCCATATCAGTTCCCCAAAGTTATTCTTACTGCTCCTGTTTGCATGTTCTCCAGGCCCATAACTAAGGTAGAAGAATCAGAACCATGTGGTTGATGCCTATCCAGAACTACGTACCGTGGATGGCAGGCCACTTCCTAAAGAATGACGGAAGGAAAGACAAATAACAGACATCCACTGCATGGTCTTGATAAAAAGCAAAAAAAGAAAGAGAAAGAAGACTGATATATTCTCTTTTTATATAAAGCACTGGGATTATTAGCCATGGTATTTATTTATAATAATATCAGCATGGCCTAAGTGATGAAAATAGTTCTGCAGGATGTGATCAATTCCATATGACATGGGAGCAGAAACTTAGTGTTTAAGGCACTTTAAAAGGTGCTATACAAGATTACATGAGATTCAGAGCACGCCAGTTACTGGAGTGAGGCGGGAGTAAGATGAAGCGAGGAATGTAAAATCAGCTGAACACAACCCCGGCAGTGGACAAGGAGACCTGTTTTTATATTTTATTTATTTACACATGTATTTTTGGCTGTGTTGAGTCTTTGTTGCTACACTGCCTTTTCCCTAGGTGTGGCTAGAGGGGGCTGAAACTCGTCATTGTGGTGCACAGGCCTCTCATCGCAGTGGTTCCTCGCTGTGGAGTGAGGGCTCAGTAGGTGCAGCTCCCAGGCTCCGGGGTACAGGCTCGGCAATTATAGCGCACAGGCTTAGTTGTTCTGTGGCGTGTGGGATCTTCCCAGACCAGGGGTCGAAGCCGTGTCTCCTGCATTGGCAGGCAGATTCTTAACCACTGCGCCACCAGGGAAGCCCTGACCAGGGGGCTCAGCTGCTTGTGTCCAGGAAGCTGTGGAGTGAAAGGTGGTGGGAATATAAAAGCTACTCAGTGAGCACAGATCTTCCTCAACTTATGATAGGGATACTCCTGATGAACCCACTGTAAGTTGAAAATGTTGTTAAGTTGAAAATGCATGTAATACACCTAACCTACCTAACATATAGCTTAGCCTAACCTACTTAGGACACTCACTCACATGAGCCTGTGGTTGGACAAGAACGTCTCATACAAAGCTTATTTTATAATGAAGTTGAATGGTTCATACTCCTTACTGGATACTGTACTGAAAGTGAAAGCCAGAATGGTTGTCTGGGCACAGAATGGCTGTTAGTGTATCAGTCGCTTACCCTCTTGATCGTGTGGCTGACCGACCTATCACTCTCCGCCACTGCCTCTTATCACGAGAAAGTCCCATAACTTGTATCACTCACCTGAAGAAGACGTCAAAATTCAAAGTATGATTTCTGCTGGAATGCATATCACCTTCATACCATTATAAAGTCAAAAATCTGGGGATTGTCTGTATATAAAAAATTAGCAAGGGTATGGTGTCTGAAAATGAGAAATGCGTGAGTAAGAGTGATAGGAAAAAAAATAATCCTTATCTGAACAAATGTAGTGGAGGACTTTGGAGATGCATCCTCAACCCTCTAATAGAAAAGTGGTCATTAATTTCCTATGCAGATCATTGAGCAAAGGTGTCTCACTAAAGACAAGGCTGATCTCATATATGTAGCTATAGGTGCAGTGGAGGGGGTACCAAGGCAAACACCTTTAGAACTATGCCAAACTGGGATCTGCATGGAGAAGGGAGAGCATATTGAGTTTCCATATATGTACCTTGGAAAGTGAAAGCAAAAGTCGCTCAGTTGTGTCTGACTGTTTGTGACCCCAAGGAATTCTCCAGGCCAGAATACTGGAGTGGGTAGCTGTTTCCTTCTCCAGGGGATCTTCCCAACCCAGGGATCAAACCCAAGTCTCCTGCATTGCAGGCAGATTCTTTACCAGCTAGGCCACCAGGGAATCCCTATGTACCTTGGAAGAAATCATAAATGCTGTCGAGTACCCCAAACAGCATGTAGCCCTTCCTAAATATGGACATCCCTTTGAGAGGGAGCTGGAGATACAGATGAGCTCACAGCACCTAATAAAACCCAGAAAAATAAAAAGAAATGAAGAAAAAAAAAAACCGCAGCAGTTAGTGCAATGTAGATTTCATCTATGGGAAAATAGTGATGGGTTATACAGTTTTTAAACTATTCTTCTATATAATATAATAATACATTCTATCTAGACTAGTTACAATATTCTACTATTGCAAATGGTGCTGAAGTGAATGTATGTAAGTGTATTTATGAATGTAAAGGTGTGTGTGCTTGCATATGTCCAATCGTATATGCATACACATGATACATATATACCACATAGAGTCACTTTAGATATTCTTCAGTTAGACTTTAAAGAGGTGTATAATGAATTGTACCCAGTTAGGAGGGACTAGTTAGGAGCCTGGGGGGCTATAGTCCATAGGGTCACAAAGAGACAGACACGACTGAGTGACTAAGCCCAGCACAGTTGTGTGGATGACCTGATGGTAAGGCAGAGGAATACCACAGTTAAACAAAGAAGCAATAGGCTCAGATTATCTGGGGATGGATCTCTGTCCCTTTACCTTTCCTCGTTAGTTTGATTTTTAGACAAATTACTTAACCACCTGGGTCTCAAGTTCCTGTTAAAAATGATGTTATTTTAAAAATTAAATAAGATAGTGCATATGACAACTTACAAAATGTGTACCATGTAGGAAGTGTCTAATAAATATTTCCTTCTATCATTTATTATTGCACTACGTTGAGCTCTTTGACTACGAAAGCAACGTAAATTCACTGTTCAGTAAAGAATAAAATGAAAATAAAATAAAATGGCAGACACCACACTTATGCAGCATGTACTATAAGCAAGCTCTGATCTAAGTAGTTTCAGTTCATTTCAATTCAGTTCAGTCGCTCGGTTGCGTTCAACTCTTTGCAACCCCATGGACTGCAGGACGCCAGGCCTCCCTGTCCATCACCAACTCCCAGAGTTTACTCACACTCGTGTCCATTGAGTCAGTGATGCCATCCAACCATCTCATCCTCTGTTGTCTGCTTCTCCTCCTGCCTTCAATCTTTCCCAGCATCAGAGTTTTTTCCAATGAGTCAGTTCTTCGCATCAGGTGGCCAAAGTATTGGCATTTCAACTTCAGTATCAGTCCTTCCAATGAATATTCAGGACTGATTTCCTTTAGGATGGACTGGTTGGATCTCCTTGCAGTCCAAGGGACTCTCAAGAGTCTTCTCCAACACCACAGTTCCAAAGCATCAATTCTTCGGCGCTCAACTTTCTTTATAGTCCAAGTCTCACATCCATACATGACTACTGGAAAAACCGTAACTTTGACTAGACAGACCTTTGCTGGCGAAGTAATGTCTCTGCTTTTTAATAAGCTGTCTAGGTTGGTCATACCAAAGCAAGCATCTTTTAATTTCATGGCTGCAGTCACCGTCTGCAGTGATTTTGGAGCCCAAAAAAATTAAGTCTCACCGTTTCCACCTTTTCCCTATCTGTTTGCCATGAAGTGATGGGACCAGATGCCATGATCTTAGTTTTCTGAATGTAGAGTTTTAAGCCAATTTTGCTGAGAGACAAACTTTCTTTGGCCAGTTACTATCAAATTCTAGGTTGAATTTATTCCATTATACAAAATGTTTCATACTCATTTCTCAGTGAGGAAACTGGGACTCAAAGAGGTTAAATAATACCCAAGATGTCACCCCCAGAAATTTTTGAACTAAGCTTTGAACCTATGCCTTTGGGACTCCAGAATCTTCCTGCTACTCCTTAAGCTGTTTCCAGAAGGCATTCTATGAACCTCACTGCACTCCTTTGAGAGGTGCCCTGACCTGCAGTATCTAAAGGCTTAATTTAGGACTCTTACCATGTGCATGTGTCAACATATTTGCACTGTAAATGTTTACAGTTGAACACTTTTAACCAAGAGCCACACACACTAGACCGTGGTCTCAATAGATTTTTGCTGTGATTCTCAAATGTTGAATTTTTGGTACGACACTCATTGAGGGATGATTCACTGAATAAAGTCCACAGAGATTGGTGCTATGAGAATCCCAGAGTCAGCTGTGACGTGAAAGTACAAGCTTGGAGGTTCTAAGAGGTTGAAGCAGGTCTCAACCTAAGGCTTTCTCTGACAGCACAGAGGGTCTTACTAGAGATGCATTCATTGTAACCATTCTTGGTCATTTATTTATTTTGGTAACAAGTGATTGACAGAACTAATTGCAAAAAAAAAAAAAAGTGATACAAATGAATGTATTTACAAAACAGAAACAGACTTACAGATTTTGAAAACAAATTTATGGTTACCAAAGTGGAAATGTGGGTGGGGGAGGGATAAATTAGGAGTTTGAGATTAACATATATGTACTACTATATATAAAATAATCAACGAGGACCTACTGTATATCAAACAGGGAACTCTATTCATATTCTATAATAACCTCTGTGTGAAAAGAATCTGAAAAAGAATGAATATATGTGTATGTGTAACTGACTCACTTTGTTGTACACCTGAAAGTAACACAATATTGTAAATCAACTATACTCTAATATAAAATTTAAAAAAAAAAAAAAAGAACTGGGACTTCCCATGTGGTCCAGTGGTTAAGACTCTGCTTGCAATGCAAGGGCTCCAGGTTGGATCCCTGATCAGGGAACTATATCTCACAAGTCACAACTTTAAAAAAGATTCTGCATGCCACAGCTGAAAAAGATCCCATGAGCTGAAACTAAGACCCAGTGCTGCCAAATAAAAAAAAAAAAATTTTTTTTCAAAGAACTAATTTTAGTGTTGCAACTATTTATTGCATGTGTGTGGTACTAAAGGCATTTTCATAACTAGAGATAATGTGTCTAAATACTAGAAATATTCAGAACTGGTTCAGTTCAGACTGTTCAGTTCAGAACAGTTTCATCAGGGTTCTGCATATTATCAAGCATAAGATGGCTGCCTTGTATACTGTTCCCAACCATTACAAAGAACCAGTACATTCCTTTTTCTAACTGTGTGTCAAAGAGAAAATATCAAGTGATGTGAATATATGCTTACTTCCCCCCTTGCTCCAGGCTGTTGTTGCTTATTCCAATGAGGCTGACATAGCTGGAATTGCCTTAGAGTTGCTTATGTCTAAAGCCTGGGATAGCTAAATGCCCAGGTGTATAAAATGCAAATGAGTAAGACCAACTTCTCAAGTAGCATGAGACTAAAGTGGTGCTGGATATCATAATTGCATCTCCAGTATTTCCCATACTTTTCAAAATATGAGATCCAGGAAGGAGGCTTTTGTTTGATAGCGCCATCATGTGGAAGTATTTGTGGTCTGTAGAAATGTGGAAAATGGGGAGAAAAAACACAAAGCTAAGTGCATGCCACCAGCTAATTGTGCTACCTCGAACAAATCAATCTATGCCTGCCTTGTGCTCCTCACCTTGATTTAATTAATTTATTTTTATTGAAATAAAGTTGACAACTCATGATCTTTAAAATGAGAGAATGAACCTGATGTGTCTCAGGTTCATATTAACAGGGCTTCCCTGGTGGCTCAGAGTATAGACTCCACCTGCAGTGCAGGAGACCCAGGTTTCATCCCTGGGTTGAGAACATCCCCTGGAGAAGGAAATGGCAACCCACTCCAGTGTTCTTGCCTGGAGAGTCTCATGGACAGAAGAGCCTGGCAGGCTACAGTCCTTGGGGGCACACACATCATCCGATGATATGTCTTCCATGTCTTTTAGAGGGTGCAATGCGGAAAACAAATCCAGTGAGGGCAGTAATGGTCCTGACTCCATCTTTTCTCTTTTCTCCCCAGACTATGTCAGAGAGTCACCATGACCTTGCACAATAACAATACAACCTCACCCTTGTTTCTGAACATCAGCTCTTCCTGGATTCACGGCCCTTCGGATACAGGGCTGCCCCCAGGAACGGTTACTCATTTTGGCAGCTACAACATTTCTCGGGCAGCTGGGAATCTCTCCTCTCCAAATGGCACCACCAGTGACCCTCTAGGAGGTCATACCATCTGGCAGGTGGTCTTCATTGCATTCTTAACAGGCGTCCTGGCCTTGGTGACCATCATTGGCAACATCCTGGTGATAGTGGCATTCAAGGTCAACAAGCAGCTGAAGACAGTCAACAATTACTTCCTCCTAAGTCTGGCCTGTGCTGACCTGATCATTGGGGTCATTTCAATGAATCTGTTTACTACCTACATCATCATGAACCGATGGGCGTTAGGGAACCTGGCCTGTGACCTCTGGCTGTCCATTGACTATGTGGCTAGCAATGCCTCCGTCATGAACCTTCTGGTCATCAGCTTTGACAGATACTTTTCCATCACGAGGCCACTCACGTACCGAGCCAAACGAACAACAAAGCGAGCTGGTGTGATGATAGGTTTGGCTTGGGTCATCTCCTTCATCCTTTGGGCTCCTGCCATCTTGTTCTGGCAATACTTTGTTGGCAAGAGGACTGTGCCTCCAGGGGAGTGTTTCATCCAGTTCCTCAGTGAGCCCACCATCACCTTTGGTACGGCCATCGCTGCCTTTTATATGCCTGTCACCATCATGACTATTTTATACTGGAGGATCTATAAGGAAACTGAAAAACGTACCAAAGAACTTGCTGGGCTGCAGGCCTCTGGAACAGAGGCCGAGGCAGAGAACTTTGTCCACCCCACGGGCAGTTCTCGAAGCTGCAGCAGCTATGAGCTCCAGCAGCAGAGCATGAAACGCTCAGCCAGGAGGAAGTACGGACGCTGCCACTTCTGGTTCTCAACCAAGAGCTGGAAGCCAAGCGCCGAGCAGATGGATCAAGACCACAGCAGCAGCGACAGCTGGAATAACAATGATGCTGCTGCCTCCCTGGAGAACTCTGCCTCCTCCGACGAGGAGGACATTGGCTCAGAGACCAGAGCCATCTACTCCATCGTGCTCAAGCTCCCAGGTCACAGCACCATCCTCAACTCCACCAAACTACCCTCATCCGACAACCTGCAGGTGCCGGAGGAGGAGCTGGGGACGGTGGGCTTGGAGAAGAAAACCAGCAAGCTTCAGGCCCAGCAGAGCATGGACGACGGAGGCAGCTTTCAGAAAAGCTTCTCCAAGCTTCCCATCCAGTTAGAGTCTGCCGTGGACACAGCCAAGGCCCCTGATGTCAACTCCTCGGTGGGTAAGACCACGGCCACTCTACCTCTGTCCTTCAAGGAAGCTACGCTGGCCAAGAGGTTTGCTCTGAAGACCAGAAGCCAGATCACGAAGCGAAAACGGATGTCCCTCATCAAGGAGAAGAAAGCAGCCCAGACCCTCAGCGCCATCCTGCTTGCCTTCATCATCACCTGGACCCCCTACAATATCATGGTCCTGGTGAACACCTTTTGTGACAGCTGTATCCCCAAAACCTATTGGAATCTGGGCTACTGGCTGTGCTACATCAACAGCACGGTGAACCCCGTGTGCTATGCCCTGTGCAACAAAACGTTCAGAAACACGTTCAAGATGCTGCTCTTGTGCCAGTGCGACAAGAGGAAGAGGCGCAAGCAGCAGTACCAGCAGAGACAGTCGGTCATCTTCCACAAGCGGGCGCCTGAGCAGGCCTTGTAGAACGGGGTGCGTTCAGTAGCCGTCACCACACGCACACGTCAACCCAGAACCTTAGGAGGGCGTAAGGTGAGGGTGGGGGTGATCTCTGGCGCTGATTAACATGTTTTTATCACCCAGACGTGAAAGAAGCTGCCTGTTTCCCGGTCCGTTAAAATAAACCCATTTTAATGTCAAAAGTCAAATACCTATTCAGCCAAAAATAAGTAAGCTCATTACTGAATATGAAGGAATTTATTCTGAAACAGACTTTGTTTTTTCTTAAAGAGAAGGAAATAATTTTTTTCATAGCAATTACACACCCAGATTGGTTTGCCTGGGTCTTTTCATTCCCATTGGCTCTGGAATCCCGGTGAGCATAACTAGCTGGCCCATTGTCACATGCTCTCCAAGGATCCCCAAAGTGTCCATCGGATCCCACGTGGAACATGTCAGGCTAGTGAATCCATGGTTCTGAAATTCTTTCATACATTGCAAAACAGCACCTCCTCGTCCCAGTAGAGCTCTCCGTCTTCTCATGGGTGTGTCATTAAACTCTCTTTGTGGACTTGATTCTTGCAAAGTACTATTTTGTGCAGTTCAAGTTTCATACAAGTAAAAGATATATAAGTATATATGTAGATATATATGTGTGTGTGTGTGTGTGTGTGTGTATGTGTGTGAATTCCACGCACACACACGTAGTGTATATAATATAATGGGAATTAATGAACTGGCAAATTACTCCGGCAATAGATTCTTTCAGTACTTTGGTGACTAAAGTTTCTCTAGGATCCTAACGCAACGTAGGAGTGAAATAAACCCAGTAGTGTTTTGGAAGCCAGGGCTGTTTTCCTGGAGAATAGGCAGCAGACAGCAGCCAGGCCCTCTGGGCTGATCTGTGTAGGACAGTCAGCCTAGTGAGTCAGATGAGCACCACGGTCTGACCAGATTCTGAGTAAGTTGTCACCTTTGTTGACACCCTCAACAAAGCTAAATCAAATGGGATGGGGGCCCCCTCTGTGCCCAAAGAATGAGTCACATCCGCGGGTTTGAATTTCATGGTCCAAATCTGAATGTTTCCAACCAAAACCTTTGCTATCTTACCTGCTTGAAATTTAATAATAGTGTCACATTTGAATTTCATGCACAACATTACCTGGGGCAAAGCAGAAGAGACCTTGTGAGGGCCAGAGAGAAACACAGGATTCGATTTCCTGCTACTCAACATCTTTAAACGCAAAAGGGCTTAACACTCTTGTCACTTTGCTGGGGCCAGTGCTTTTGTGTGACCTTCACCCAGAATAGGTGGGGGTTGGCAAGTCCCAAATCCTCTGAAGAAAGTGTTACACTCTGAAAAGTATTGCTGCAAATTGACTTCTTTAGTACGTTTCTAAAAAGTGATTTTTGTGTTCTCTTCTGAATTGACCCAAATGCTAACCGTTCTGTTTGGGGGAGGGGAGGGGCGCTGCTGTGGCTGTCATCTGTGTTGCTGCTATAGTCGTTGGGGTTCCTTTTCTCCTTTTGTGGGGGCTGCGTGGGGAGTGGGAGGGGTGGGAGGCGGGGGGCTGAGGAGAAATCTTCTGTCTGTACAGGGTCTCTGTGTCGTGAACCCAGAGCCAGGTTGGAAGCTGCTTCTGTGTTCGGTGTGAGCTGGTGTTTACAGCAGATTTTGACAACAGTGGAACTGTACTCAGTTGTGTCTGTGTTCCTGAACTATTTAATTTCATGTTATGTTTATAAGAAGACATATTTATGCATATTTCACCAAGTGTCTATTTAATGTTGATAAATATTACTCTTCAGTCTTCAGCAGTGGTGTGTCCCTTGAAAGTGATTGTTAAGGTCCACTTAAGCAATGAGTAGAGTATACTGTGCTTTCTCGTTGCTAAGAAGAGGAAAAAGCCATCCTGTTGGTGTCAGGAGGTACCTAACTCTGTCTAGGTAGTAAAAAGTCAACTGCAACTTTATCGTAATGGTTTGATACTGTTCTAGTTAAACCTGATGGGAACTGATCAAAGCAACCCTCCACCAGTGTGCTTGAAATCACATGACAAGGGGTAAAAAGCAAATCTGCATAATTGAAAGAGTGATTTTTTTGGGCCCACATTTGACCAAAGAGTAAGAAAAAACAGAGACTACTTTCTAACGTGTGTAGCAGACTACAGAATGTTATATTATCAACCTGTGAAATGTCTAGTGAGCAAGTGCATCTATATTTTATTACCCACGTTGGCCTGGCACTAATAAATTTGTGAATGCTGATTTAAGTCTCCCTGTACATCAGTAATTCCCATTCTCTTTGAAACTCCTATCTTGCCTTCCTCTTGAAAGGCTGTTTCCTGTATTTTAAAAAGATAGAATTAAATTTAAGACATGGAGAAACCCTAAGCTTTAGTGAAGCTGTGAAGTTTAATAACAGGTATACTTAAACATGATTATCTCCTGAATCCTGTCCCTTTATGATGCTGTCAATGGAAGAAATGAAAGACATTTAAGACATCAGCTCTCTTTTTGTGTTACTGGTTTAATTATAGAATTATTTTTAAATCTCCTGTGGGTGAAAACTGCTTTTAAATACTGACTGACTCTGTTTATAGAAATGTATGTCCCACTGACTCTGTTTATGGAAATGTATGTCCAACTCTTAGATCATTATCAGGAAAGGAAAATGAGAAAAATTATTTTGAACACGAAGAATTTAGAAGTATAATCAAGATGTAGTGAAATGTTTAAAACTGGACCATGCATTTCTCAAAGGACTTGTCACCAGCGAAGGTATTCAGCATTTACATATGATTATCCCCAAAATGGGAATCAAATTGCTTCATTCCATAAGAGTGAAGTTTGCAGAGTTTTCATGATTATGTAAAATTGAGAAAGTAAAAGAATCAAACCTAAATAAACTACATGTGAAGAATCTACACCCACCCCAACATACACACACATGTTCTTCCATTCTCTATTCTCCAGGGTCTACCAGTTGGTTAAGAGAAGTGAGCTCTATGATCCTGCATTCCCCCTGATTCTGTCTTTTCCCTGGTGGCTCAGATGGTAAAGAATCTGCCTGCAATGCAGAACTGTGTTCAATCCCTAGGTCAGGCAGATCTCCTGGAGAAGGGAGTAGCAAACCACTCCAGTATTCTTGCCTGGAGAATTCCATGGGCAGAGGAGTCTGGTAGGCTACAGTTTATGGGGTCACAAAGAGTCAGACACAACTGAGTGACTAACACTTTCACTTTTCACTTTCACTGCTCTCTTTTATCCATCACCTATACCTGTGGCCTTTCTCTAGTTCTCTGTATTATCCTGAATCATCTTTGACTTCAAATCTAGCCTTGAATCTCCGAATAAGTTCCATTTCTAGTCACTCTTTCACATATAATAGTTCTAGATTCTGGTAGGGGAAAAAAAAAAAAACATAAGAAAGCATAAGCTTTAGAAGTTGCAGGATCTAAAGATCTAGAAGGCATAGGAGCTTTCTCTGTCAACCCCGTCTGTGTACAGATAGGCAAGTTCATTGCTCTGCGATGGGGTGAGAGCCCTTTGTGCATCACTTGTGAGAAGTGGGGTGCACAGCTCTGATGCAGAGTTAGCTGCCTCAGGTCTGTCTTAGAAAGGGAAAGGACGCCATGGATGCCCCAAGACTTATCCAAGTAGAGAAGATTCCCAGATGGGGACATGTAGTTGATAAACTGGACAGTTCATCACAGCAGCTTCAGAGGACAAGTGAAGGTCCTCAAAGAAGCTCTGAACTTAGCATGAAGAACCCTGAACTCTTGGCCCAGTTCCGTCAACAAGTAATTACGTGTCCTCTGCCATGCTTGTCACTTACCCTTAAACTCACTGGGTCATCTCCATCTGCTCCTACTCATTAGTGACATAAAAGCATCGCCTTCTTGTAGCAAACAGGTCAAATTGAGGCAGGGCATTAGGTAAATAACTACCATGATGAATGTAAATTCTTTGTCTGATGAACACTTGAAGCATTTTGATTTTATATATCCATCAGAGTTATTTCCTTATATTTCAACACAGCAAACTCTAAGGAACTCTCACAATTTGTGGATAAACCTAGAATTTTATTGCAAATACCTCAGTCCAGGATGATCACCTAAGGCCTGATGACCTTAAAAGCAGAGTTGCTGGGTAGCTGGTGTTTGTTTTGGTTTCTCAGTGGCATTTCTTGAAATGGACTGAAACTGTAGAACACAACACCCAAAACAGTGATCGTTTCTTCAATCTGACATCTCTACTTGTATTAATACCAGCTCCTCTAAAAGAGTATTTTCTGTTTCCCTTTACAGTCCTAGGTTAGGCTGACTTTCCTTGTGTTTTCATGACTCTATATTGTAGGAATTCAGTCTCTACCAGGACTCATGCCTTGTATTCCAGACCCAAGAGATTGGTTTCAGGATGGTAGCTGAGAGCTCTTTAGAACTGGGAATTACATTTTCTTTTTCTGTCTGAGAAAGGAGGCTTATGTTGAGATTATAAAAATGGATAAAGAAAAACAAGTTCATAAAATAGCTATATTCAACATAAATTTGTAAATGCATAATATTTTGCCACTGCATTTCAAAGTAGGCAAGTGTTAGTCTTGCTGTTAATTGGACACTTGTTAGATTTACTGCATCACACAGAGATGGACAGTGCACTTAGACATATGGAAGTGGACCCCCAAACACTTCAATGTAATTTTAAGACTGTAGTTGCCCTGATAGAATCAGGAAGATTCAGTAGAGTCTACCACTCTTATCCTGGCTTGGAGTACCCCCAAATAATCACCCAAATCCAAAGTGACTCTCAACTGAGTTGCATGAGAAATTCTACATGAAAAGTAAAGGGAAAAGCAGGCCAAACCCTCAATTGCAGAGAAGTATTAATAACACTTCGCTTACCCAAATAACCTTATCCTAAAATATTATCCCCAGATTATAAAGGTTTATTTTTGTTCTTTCTCGAAATCCAAAATACTTATTAATTCTGTAATTTACATTCCAAATCCCAAACTATTTTTATCCTAGATTCTGTGATTTCCTTGATGATAGAAAGCAGGTCTTATTTGTCCTGTGGCTAGCACAGTATCTGACAGACAGTAGACATTCAATAAATGTTGTTGAATGTTTAATAAACTCTTTATGATTAATACAGCAAATAGTTATCAGAATTACTGCACATCATGCCCTATGTTTCAACTGCAGCCAGAGGTCATCAGGCTGGGAAAGTGAAATAAATGAAAAATGGTCATTCAGATGAGATCTTCTAATAAAATATTACTAAGCAACAAGGAGAAACATTTTAATAGATTTGAAGTAATAAATATATTTAAGAGGACAGGGAAGAAAGAAAATCCACTCTTGATCCCTAGTATTCAGAAATTTTTACCAGGTTAGTCAACTCTACTTAGTCCTAGTAAGTGAAATATTGGGAGAGCCTGGAGAGTCTATAAATAGATCTTCTGTTTGTACAGGTGAAGTTCTGTAGTTTGGCTTAAAACATCCTTGCATGTAGTTTTGCTTGGCATGAAAGTTAGGACAGAATCTATTCTGTTCTGCAAGCATTGAACAAAAGCCCACTCTTCATATCCACTATTCATTCCTTATATAACACATGGGTATTTTCAGCCTCCTACATAAAACACTCCAGAGGAACTTCTTTGGGGCTTGTGGTTAAGGCTATGGAATGGTGACATTTTCAGGAATGCCCCCCTCTTTTCAAACACATGGGAACTGTCTCTAAGTTTGGTACAGGTTTGAAGAATAATTGAAATAGGCTTCCAAGTCAGTGAGTTAGCACATTGATTTTTTTTGGCAGAAAGCTTTCTGGAAAATGTCTATGAAGTGTTCAGTGATGCTCACATCCTTCTAATTCATGAGGATGTAGAAACCACTGTCCAAAGAGATGGCTATATATTTGCTTTGTAAGCAAAAGGCATGTATCATAGTTGCATCTAAAACTAGTGTCCCCATCTTTATCAAAGGCACTGAATTTTACCTGTTTTTATTTCCTAGTGTCCAGCACTTCCTCAGTAGTCTTTTTAGATATGTCATATGCCATTTTTATTCCTTCTCCTAAAAATAAGTCAATTGTCTGTACTATAAAATGATGCCTGCAACTTTATGGTGATATTATCCCCTAAGTTTAATAGTGAAATAAGGAAATAAAACTATAAATAAACAAAGAATGTGGTTGGTTTTCTTTTTAATCCAAGGTCTATAATACAGCAACAGCTTTTTATTATATAAAAGGGTGGACTATTTACACTGAAGGGAAAATTCGGAAACAGATCATTAGTTGCATTGACTTCTCTCTTTTACATGCACCAGAACTTTCATCATGAACATTGCTGCTGTTGTAACTCAAAACAATACCCTGTATTTAGGACTATGAATTAAGGATGTATTAACTATCTATGCACACACAATCTTAATTTTCAGACTGCATATGAAGAAAAATATTTCTAGATATATGCTGTAGATCTAACACAAATAGACTACCAGTTATTTCTACAGCAAAGATGGGTTTATTTGGGCTCTGCAAACTTGGCAAGCTTTCTGCAGGCCCTCCGACAGCAAGGGAAGGAGAAGACTTTTCCTGAGGGGCAAAGAAAGTTGGGAGGGCTCCAGGAAACAGAGTCCATGGCTTCTCAGAGGCCAAGTCCTTGCCAGGAGAGGAGTTCTTCCTGTTGGACTCTGCTGTCCTCACAGAGCTTGGGAGCACCCTCTTCTGGTTTCCCAACTCCCTTTGAGGTTTCTGTTTATTAATTTTTTATAATACCTTGAAGGAGATTTTATTTTTCTCTTTCTAAAAGAAATGTTTATATTCCCCACCCCCCGCCCCCCGTGGCTGTTTAATTTGGTTTCCTTTGCTGTGCAGAAGCTTTTTGGTTTGATGAAATCCCAACTTGTCAATGTTTGCTTTAGTTTGTTTTGCTTTTGGAGTCAGATCGAAAAATTCATTGCTAAGACTTATGCTAAGGAGCTGGTCCTTTACCAGCTGGTTTATAATTTCAGGTCTTTTAGTCAAGACTTTAAACAATTTTGAATCTATTTTTGTGTAAGATATTAAGATAGTGGTCCAGTTGAATTGTGTTATGTGCAGCTGCCCAGTTTTCCCAGCAGCATTGATTGCAGAGACTGCCCTTTCCCCCGCTGTGTATTCTTGCCATACTTGTTGTAAATTACTTGACTGTATACATGTAGGTTTATTTCTGGGCTCTCTATTCCATTGCATTGATCTGTTCATCTGTTTTTATGACAACGCCACACCGCTTTGATCACTACAGCTTTGTAATAGAATCTGAAAGTAGGGATGTGATGCTGACAGCTTTGCTCTCCTTTCTCAGGATTGCTTAGGCTGTTCAGGGTCTTGTGTGTGTTTCCATACAAATTTGAGGATTATTGTCCCTTTTTCTGTGAAAAAATGCATTGGAATTCTGATAGGAATTATATTGACTCATATAGGTTTCTTTAGATAGTATGGACATTTTAACAATATTAATTCTTCCAATCCATAAGGATGGAATATCTTTCCATTTATTTGTATATCCTATCTTGTGTGGTATTAGGAATATTATTATTCTGAACCTGTGTGTGCATAAGTTGAGATAAAACAAGTGACTAATTAGATATTCAAGTTTAATTATTTCTGATGTCCTTGAGAATCAGAATTGTCAGGGTAGAGGAAAGGAGATACAGATGTAACAGAAGAAATTAAGTAAAAGCTATACAGTTTCTATTTGAATTGGACGTATCAATATACACTCAGAGTATTTTACCATACATGTAATTTCTAATTCTTCCCATGGGAAAGAACTAAAAATAGTGATCAACCCAGTAGCAAGGAGGATTCCTTTCTTAATGAAGGAAACCAAGGCATCTTGAAAAAATAGCTGATTCTAGTCTTGGGCAGACAATGTACAAGATGAGCTTGAAACATCTTGCCAACACAGATATCAAGGAAACATTCAGACTAATAAAAAAGACATTTACACACACAAACAGTTGATATCTGCCAGAAGTGGCACACTAGGACAGTGAGAAAATTATATTCTGAATCAGTGGCACTTAAACATGTATATGGGGAAAAGACTTCTACTTCACTAAAAGAGAGGTGGATTCAAGGTGTAACTTAAAAAGGTATAGAAAGCTTTTAGAGATAGAAGTTGGAAAGCTTTTTTTAAGAGTCTTTTCATGACCCTGAGGGAGAGAAAAAGTTCTTAAACAAGATTCAAAAAGCATTAGCCACAAAGTGGGGAAAGATATAAAGAGAGTGAAAAGAAAGCTAATGGAAGAGAGCACTCCAAAACATATAATGACATTAGGCAAACAGAATATATGAAGAACTTCTATAAATCAATAAGAAAAAAACAAAACTGTAATTACAGGAAATAAACATTCCTTGCTATTCCTCACAGTGAAAGGTGACATCTAATTTCCCTTCCCTTGAATCTAGCTGGCCTTAGTGACTTGCCTGATGAATAGAACACATCTGGGACCTGCAAGGGCTTCCCAGGTGACGCTAGTGGTAAAGAACCTGCCTGCCAATGGAAAAGATGTAAGAGATTCACGTTCAGTCCCTGGGTTGGGAAGATCCCCTGGAGGAGGGCATGGCAACCCACTCTAGCATTCTTGCCTGGAGAATGCCATGGACAGAGGAGTCTGGTGGTCACAGACTGTTAGACAGAACTGAAGCGACTTAGCACACACAGGACTTGCAAGACCAGATCAGAAGAAGCCTTGCAGCTCCCAGCCTGATGTATTGCAGTGCTTGCTCTGGGGGAACAGGCTGCTCTGTAAGAAATCTGATGGTATCTGGGCCCCCATGCTGTGAGGAAGCCCTTGAAATCTGACAGTATCTGGACCCCCATGCTGTGAGGAAGCCCTTGTCTAGCTAATTCAGATCCCAGCCTTGAATCATCCCAGCTGAGGCCAACCCCTGCTCATATTGAAGATTTGTGAACAAGGTACATTATTGTTGGTGACAAGCCACTAAGTTTTAGGGTGTTTTTTATGCAACAATAAAGAACTAAAATAGAACCCAATTTTAAAAAGTGAGTGAAAGATTTGAACAGTGGTTTCCAGGGCTTAGGTAGGAGAATAGGGAGAGGTTGGTAAAGGGATATAAGCCTTCAGTTATAAGATGAATAAGGTCTCAGGATCTAATGTATAACATGGTGACTCTATATAGTTTATAACACTACATTATATAGTTAAAATGTGCTAAGAAAGTAGAACTTACATATTCTTACCTAAAGGAAAGTAAATATGAGTGGTAATAGATGTATTAATTAAAATGAGGAGAATTATTTCACTATGTATACTCATATCAAATATCACACTGTACACTTTAAATAGCTTACATTTTATTCATCAATTATACATTGATAAAGCTGGAAAAAATTAACTAAAATTTTAAAACACAAAGTTAACAGTCCAAATGGTTCCAGAGTACATTTAGATGGCAAAATTATTTTTAAAATAACATCAGTGAAGGCAGACTGGTGATACATCTAGGACAGAAGGGAAAGATTCTGACTGCAGAGGAGCACCGGGAAGATTTTTTTTTGAGGTGTTACTATTTTTTTAACCCCAGGTGATGGTTACACAGGTACCTCTCCATGTTGCTGAAACCTGGGATTCCCACCTCAGTCTTCATCTTGTCCTACCAGCACTTGATCCAGATGGTCATCCCCTTCTACAGAAAACATTCCCTTCACTAGGTCTTACCCAACTCCAGCTTCCTGCCTGGTTTTCCTCTTACCTCTCAGCTTCTCCGGTTCAGTCTACTCTACTATCCACCCCACCCACAGCATAGCCACATGTTTTACTCTTTTGTTTTCACCTTCACTCTCTGGATGGTCTCAACTGGTTCCAGGGCTTTAAATGCCGTCTGCCCGTGACTCCCAAACCTTGATTTCCAGCCTAGATCTCCTGTGAACTCCTGGCTCTTGTATCCTCAGCATGTAACCAGCATCACTGCTAGAGGTCATCTACTCAGTTCAAAGGTGGTCATGTTCAAAGGTGAGCTCCTCATCTCCCCCTCCCCAAACATGCTTCTCCAACTGTCTTTGACACTCTGATAATTCCAACCTTTCTGATGGTCAGAAACTTCTGAGATCCCTCGAACCCTCAAACAGTAAATCCTGTCTGCTCTATCTTCCACTTAGAACCAGAATCCAGCCTTTTCTCAGCCCATTGCAATAGCCCATAATGGTCTCAAGACTCACCTCTTGTCCCCTGCAGTCTTTTCTCAGCTTCAGCAGCCAAAGAAATTCAGTTACAGGTGTCCATCCTGCCACTCCTGGGCCAGGAGCCCTCTTGCCCTTGTCTCCCCGGGAGGAAAAGCACACCTCCCACGACACTTTCCTCCAAGGACTTATCCCACTGTGCCCTCCCACCCACCCCAGCATGCTGGCCTATTTGAATCCCTTGAATATGCCTGTGCACTGGCTATTTGCTCCGCCCAGAATCTTCTTCTCCCAGATAGGTCTTTCCATCACGGCAGTGGGAGGGGAGTCTAGACATGCATTTGACAGTGTTTGCATTAAGGACAAGAAGCGATGGGGTAGTAGTTGGAGACGGATGGGAGAGTCTAGATCCAGGTAAACGTATTGATAATCAGTCTCCCCACACTAGGTTGTAAGCTCCAAGTCAGCAGGCACTCTTGGATTCTGAAATATTCCCAGGCACATTTAATAAAAGAATAAAAATGATGCAACAGCCATACCAACCACATGGTGGAACAGCAGAAGTCAGGATTTGCACCTTCCACTGATCCTTAAGAGACCAACCTAGGAGATTGTAGGGGGCGAGGCCTGGGTGGGAGCCAGGGCTCTGGAGGCTCACCCCAGCTCTGACTTGCTTTCTTGGTCTCCAAATTATGACTGGAAAACCAGCCTGGTGGCAAGGCTCAGAAAGTACTGTGAGGCTTCTTCTCCCTGGTCACCAGGCAGCGACGGAGCCCTCTGTTCTCACCTGCCCACCAGTGGCTGAAGGATTACCAGGTCTGAGCACCTGAGGTTATCTGGGGTCCCAGCCTCCTGCCATACTCTCTGGCAAGTACTGGGGCCCAGCAGGCCAGAAGAACAACTCCCAGAACTATGGAAATAGCCCTGGGGGAGGAACAGAGAGCACTGGGAACAACCTCCAGCAAGACCTGTGTTCAATGGGGTCCCAGTCTGGGGCTTTTGAAGGCTGGGGAGGGGGCATCCTTGGAAGAACAGCCAGAGACCAGTGTGACTGGACTGAGGGGAGCAGGCTAGGGATCTGCTGACAGGAGGGGCTTGAGGTCTGGCTGAGGACTGGAGCTTTTCCCCAAAGTGCAGCTGATAGGTTTCCTGTTTGTCAGCAGAGTGACAGGATCAGATTTGTCTGTTCAACCTCCTCCTCCTGGATCAGAGAGAGTGAGAAACAGAAGAAAGTGAATCAGGGACAGTGTTGGCAGGGGCCTGGACTAGGAGAGGGAAGGGAAGGGCAGAGAGGTGAGGAAAGCATTCTAGACTTGGGCTCTAAGGTCAGGGGATGGGGTGATGACATGTGGGGGTGAGGAGGAAAGAGGGAGCAGATGGAGCCCTGGGGTCCTGGATTGAGCAGCTGGGGAGATGGAGCTGCTGCTGCATGGATGTGGGGGGCAGGGGAGGGATGTCTGGAGGGCAATTTGGGGCCAATTAAATCTTAGAAACTTATGAAGTTAGGTAAGCTGTAAGCCCCTTTCCTAATTAAGTCACTGGGAGCAACTACTTATCGGGATTTCAGGTGAGGCTGAGGAGCTTTTACCTCCAGCTAACTAAAAATCCTTTTCATCCTGGTATTTATATAGAGTTGGGCCTGGATAAAATGACACAGCCAGCCTCAGTCTTGAGGAGGGGTGTTTAAGGACAGGGACATAAAGGCAGCAGCAAATCAGATGGTCAAGTCTGTCTGATGCTGGCAGCCCATCATCTCCCAATCTGTCTCTGGCCCACTGTAAGTCCAGCCAGAAAAGCAGAGCCTACCAGGATGTGAGCCCCATGAAGGAATTGCCTTGAAAATTAGGAACCCTAGGATCTTAAGAAAGTGAAAAAAAGAAAGTTCTTCAGTTGTGTCCGACTGTTTGTGACCCCGTGGTCTGTAGACCACCAGGCTCATCTGAACATAGAATTCTACAGGCAGGAATACTGGAGTGGGTTGCCATTCCCTTCTCCAGGGAATCTCCCCAACCCAGGGACTGAACCTGGGTCTCCTGCATTGAAGGCAGATTTCTTACCATCTGAGCCACCAGGGAAAATCTTAGGAAGCTCATGCCTATCCCTTCCCATGTGGGGGTAGTTTTCTTTTCACCTCTTGGAGTGAGCACTCCACACACACAGGTGCACAGTGAATATAATAAAGACTATGAGGTGGGATCAGAAGAGGGACAGATATGAGGAAGGTAATAAGAGGAATATACACGGGCTGGAGGCACTGCCTGCCTGAGACACGACTCCCACATGTTCCAGGTCTTGTCCCACCTATGTCTGAGGACATCCCTAGAAGTCCATGTGAGCATCATCCCCAGTGTGCAGGTGGGACACAGACAGGCTTTGAGAGACAGGGACTCATCCAGGACGGAGAACAGGTGGGAAACGGGAGGTGAGTCTGGGCCCAGGTCTGTCAACTCAGAGCTGCACACACAGCCTGCCCGGGAGCTGTGTGGAGAGGTGTGTGGTGCAACTGTGTGAGACCCGGGGCTGCGTGGGTGAGGGATGAGTGGTCAGGATCCCGAGGGCTATGTGCAGGGGTGTCAACTGTCAATCCAAGGAAGGGGCCCCCGGGTGGTGAAGTCACTTCCTGGATGGCAGACCCTAACAGAACTCGGAACCCTGTAACCAGGCACCCACCTCCTAGCAACAGCGCCCCAGCCAGTTGGGGCTCACTTGGCTGGAGAGTCTTCATCCAGAAGGATGTTCTCCAGCTGTGTCTCGACTGGCCAGGGCTTCTGCTTCAGGAAACCCTGGAGGGAGAGGTTGTTCCGATGTTTCAGGCGGTTCAGCGCTCAACCTGGATGCCTCTGGTCTTTTACCAGGAGGTCACCTAAGATAACCGCAGTCGACCTAGAGCTGGCCACACCAGGCCTGGCCGCCACTGGGATCCCTCCCTGGGCAGCGCCAGCTGCCCTCATCTCCATGTGCGGGGAAGTGGGGCTTGAGGGGAGGTTCTCCCTCTGGGCAGGAGCAGGTTGGTGGGCACGTGGTGACCTGGTGGTCCTGTCCCGGTCACACCTGAAGACGGGCTGTCAGTAGGGAAACAGGATCCCTGAGGTGCTCCTCTCTGTGCCAGTGTGGACCCAGGGCTGTCGGGTGGTCGGGTGTCTGCATCCTCGGTGGAGGTCTGTGCAGAGAGTGGTGGGCGTGTGTCTGGAGGGGAGATGTCTTGGGTCCGAGAAGCACCACACACGGCTGGCCGGCAGCCTGAGACTTTCTGCCCGGCTGCCGGGCACTTGTTCACAGGGCTCCTCACGGGACTGCAGACAGGAGCCCGTCCACAGAGCGCCCTGCTCCATCTCCCCGCTCAAGGGCCAGGAACCCCCACCAGCGACAGAGCCCATGGCAGGCACATGCTCAGGTCCCAGAGGCACCCTGACCCTCCCCTGGGTCCCTCCTAGAGTCCTGCTTCCAAAGGCACCTGGGCCCTGTCTCCTCTCCCACCTGCCCTCAAGGCCCAGGACCTAAGTTGTCCAGATGCAAAATCACTGTTCATCTACATGTGGGAATCTCAGAAAGAGGTTGTGATAGGATTTCCCTTCATGTTCCCAAGGAGCCTTTCTGCATTCTTCTACAGTTAATCCTGGATTAACTCCATCCCCAGGTATCCATGTTGGCCTGAGAATCCTGATGCCTCTCACCCCAGAATCAGCCCCTCTCACCCCAGTTCTCATCCCCAGAATGGGATGTTTTGGTCACCACCACAGGGATGATGAAGTTACCACACGGAGAGCTGTCTAATACAAACTGCCCCGAGTTGCTAACACATGAAACCATCACCAAGCGCCAGTTCACTTGTGATGCCAGGACATTTATTCTGCAGAAGGCACTCCTGCCCCTCCTCCTGCCGTGAGTCCAGGGGACTCAGTCTGAGCTCCAGCCCCTGCTTTCCTGGTGTCCGTGGTGCTGCCTCTGACTTGTGTGTCTGCTGTGTTACAGCCCAGAGGGAAAATGTGTCCCACAGGGGGCATGAGACCTGCATGATGTGAAGTTTCCAAAGACATAGGCTGGAGATGCTAGTGGGAACCTGGTACCTGTTTCCTAGGCAGCAACCCCCTCCTACCTCCCCACATTCCTGGGCACCTACAGGGCTTTTGCCATCTACTGTGAGTAAGAATCCCTTAGAAGGAATGGAGTATCTCTCCTAGTCAACAGAAGAGTCCAAAATGCAATACTTGGTTGCAGTCTCCAAAGTGACAGAACGATCTCTGTTCCTTTCCAAGGCAAACCATTCAGTATCACAGTAATGCAAGTCTATGCCCCAACCACTAATGGTGGAGAGGCTGAAGTCGAATGGTTCTATGAAGAGATACAAGACCTTCTAGAGGTAATACCAAGAAAAAGATATCCTTTTTATCATAGGGGACTGGAATGCAAAAGTAGGAAGTGAGGAGATACCTGGAGTAACAAGCAAGGTTTGCCTTGGAGTACAAAATGAAGCTGGGCAAAGGCTAACAAGACTTTTGCCAAGAGAACACACTGGTCATAGCAAACACCCATTTCCAACAACACAAGAGATGACTCTACACATGGACATCACCAGATGGTCAACACCAAAATCAGATTGATTATATTCTTTGCAGCCAGAGATGCAGAAGCTCTGTACTGTAAGCAAAAACAAGACTGGGAACTGACTGTGCCTCAGATCATGAGCTGTTTATTGTAAAATTCAGACTTAAATTGAAGAAAGTAGGTAAAATCATTATGCAATACAGGTAAAACCTAATCCAATCCCTTACGATTATATAGTGCAAGTGACATATTCAAGAGATGGGATCTGATAGACAGAGTGCCTGGAGAACTATGAACAGTGGTTCTTAAAACTTGTACAGGAGGCCATTCTCAAACAATCCCCAAGAAAAAGAAATGCAAAAAGGCAAAATGGTTGTCTGAAGAGGCCTTACAAAATAGCTGAGAAAAGAAGAGAAGCTGAAGTCAAAGGAGAAAAGTAAAGATAAAACCATCTGAATGCAGAGTTCCAAAGAATAGCAAGGAGAGATAAGAAAGCCTTCCTCCGTGATCAATGCAAAGAAATATAGGAAAACAATAGAATAGGAAAGACTAGAGATCTCTTCAAGAAAATTAGAGATACCAAGGGAACAATAAACTTGGGCACAATAAATGACAGAAACTGTGTGGATCCAACAGAAGCAGAAGATATTAAGAAGAAGTGGCAAGAATACACAGAAGAAATATACAAAAAAGATCTTAGTGACCCAGATAACCACGATGGTGTGATCACTCACCTACAGCCAGATATCTTAGAGTGCAAAGTCAAGTGGGCCTTAGGAAGCATCACTATGAACAAAGCTAGTGGATATCATGGAATTCCAGCTGAGCAATGTCATATCCTAAAAGATGAATGCTGTTAAAGTGTTACACTCAATATACCAGCAAAGTAGGAAAACTCAGCAGTGTTCCTAAAGGTCTTTTTTCATTCCCATCCCAAAGAACAACAATGCTAAAGAATGTTCAAACTACCACACAATTGCACTCATTTCACATGTTAGCAAAGTAATGCTCAAAATTCGCCAAACTGGGCTTCAACAGTACATGAACTGAGAACTTCCACATGTTCAAGCTGGATTGAGAAAAGACAGAGGAACCAGAGATCAAATTGCCAGTATTCATTGGAGATCATAGAAAATGCAAGAGAATTCCAATACAACATCTACTTCATTGAGTACGCTAAAGTCTTTGACTGGTGTGGATCATAACAAACTGTGGGAAATTCTTAAAGAGATGGGAATACCAGACCACCTTACCTGCCTCCTGAGATCCCTGTATGCAGGTCAGGAAGCAACAGTTAGAACTGGACATGGAACAATGGACTGGTTCCAAATCAGGAAAGGAGAATATCAAGACTGTATGTTGTCACCCTGCTTATTTAACCTATATGCAAGTACATCATGCAAAATGTGGGGCTGGATGAAGCACAAGCTGGAATCAAGGTTGCTGGGAGAAATATCAATAACCTCAGATATGCAGATGACACCACCCTCATGGCAGAAAGCCAAGAGGAACTAAAGAGCCTCTTGATGAAGGGGAAAGAGGAGAGTGACAAAGCTGGCTTAAAACTCAACATTCAAAAACTAAGATCATGCATCTGGTCCCATCACTTCATGGCAAATGAATGAGGAAACAATGGAAACAGTGACAGACTTTATTTTCTTGGGCTCCAAAATCACTGCAGATGGTGACTGCAGCCATGAAGTTAAAAGACACTTGCTCCTTTGGAAAAAAGCTATAACAAACCTACACAGCATATAAAAAGCAAAAAAGCTATGACAAACCTATACAGCATATAAAAAGCTGAGACATTACTTTCCCAACAAAGATCCATATAGTCAAAGCTATGGTTTTTCCAGTAGTTATGGATGGGTGTGAGAGTTGGACCATAAAGAAGGCTGAGTGCCAAAGAATTGATGCTTTTGAACTGTGTTGTTGGAGAAGACTCTTGAGAGTCCCTTGGACTGCAAGGAGATCCAATCCTAAAGGACATCAGTCCTGAATATTCATTGGGAGGACTGATGCTGAAGCTGAATCTCCAATACTTTGGCCCCCTGGTGGGAAGAGCTGACGCATTGGGAAATATTCTGATGGAAGCAAAGAGCCAACTCATTGGGAAAGACTCTGATGCTGCAAAGATTGAAGGCAAGAGGAGAAGGGGACAACAGAGGACGAGATGGTTGGATGGCTTCACTGACTCAATGAACATGAGTTTGAGCAAACTCCAGGAGATGGTGAAGCACAGGAAAGCCAGTGTACTGCCATCCACAGGGTTGCAAAGAGTCGGACTAAGTGGCTGAACAACAACAGCAAAGCAGGTGCTGGGCCTTCTTCACAAGGTGAGCGCTTCCCTCCCTCTGTGGCACACTGGGGAGTGGGCCCCATTCCAGCTGGAGTCACAGCAATCTCTCTCCACCTCTCTAAGCCCCAGTTGGTCCCTCTGCACACAAGGGCAGAGGGAGAACCAGCCCTCAGGGTGAATGTGGGGACTCAGTGGGTCCTTCCTGGAAAGCTGGAAAGTGCTTTCTGGGGACCTGGCCCCATGGAAAAGTCTGCTGGAGGGGCTGTGATTGTGCTTAGTCATCATGTTCCTCCTCCCCTCAAGGCAGTCTCTGTCTCAGTTGTCTCTGGCCTTTGACCTTGGGCCAAACTGATTCCCATTTGCAAGGTGAGTTGTGAGAGGTGCCCTGTCCTGGGTGAGTGAGAGCAGGGGTCCCTGGGAGTGATCAGTAGTGCCCCAGGCACTCAGATGGGGCTGGTTGGGCTCATTCATTCTTGAAATATACAGGAAGGCCCACAAGGTGCAGGCACTTTTCTAGGAACAACCATCATGTAATCCATTGAGCAGACAGCAGTCCTGTCCTCCAGGGCTTCAGTTCTCCCGGGGCTCACACTGTCACACTGGCCATCACATCTGGGCGTGTCTCCAGTACTGTCCATGTGATGCCTTCCTGGCCTCCTCTAGCTATGGATGCATCCTCCCTTACTCTGATGAGGACCCCTACACCAGCTGAAAATGTGAGTGGGCCTTTGATTCAAGAGGGAGGGACTCAGTTTTCCAAAGAACCACCAAGGGAGATGTGACATGGAGGAGAACTGGCCTCTGAATGGGCAGGAGCAGAAGGCAAAAAGGCCCAGACCCCACGGGGCTGCCCTGGAGCTCAGAGTGGGAGGAAGGCCAGGTCTCTGACTCTTCTGTCCACCTGACTCCCCCCAGGGCCATGTCCACCATCCTGGGCACCTAGCTGTACCATTCACCTGAGGGTTTCCACCAGCCCCCAGAGTTTCCCTGCCCGAGGATGCTACTGGCTTAAATAGAGCTCAGCATGCCTGACTCAGACCTGGAGCACCAAACCCTACATCTCCTGGCACAGCTGGAGACCCTGGAGCCCACTGAGGCAGAGGGGGAGGTGATGGGAGCAAATGAGGATGGGAGGGAGCTGAACCACACAGAGCAGAACCTTCTGAGGCTGGATCTGGGCCAGGAGCAATGAGGAAGCTCAGATCACTATTGCCCTGGACTGCAGTCTGGGAAGACTTTCTGGGGCTGGCATCTCCGAGAGATCATTGAGTGGCAGTGAGAAGCTTTCTTTTCTGTTTTTGGGAGACACTTGGAAAAGCATTCCTATTGATGTTTTCTCTCCTTGGAACTACAGCACCAGCTCCAGAACAAGCTCTGGAGACATCTCCAGACCTGGAGCCAACTACACCTCTACTGCCCACCAGAGCTGCAGAGTTAGAGCAAGTCCATTTTTGGTATTTTTTTTAATGTATACTAAATTGTTTATGACATAAAGTTCACTTAAAATTTAATAGTTTGATTATCTTAGATTGTACATGTAAATTACAAGAAGTTCATTCACAATGTTACATAGCCCTATTAAATGTCTATTTGAGAACATTTTCACTCTTTTCATTGCTAAAGAATATTTCATTCAGGAACCAGCACATCTGGCTTTCATCTGCTGATGGACATTAGAGTTTTCACCTTTGGGCTCTTCTGAGCAGTGATGCTCTGAATACTTGTCTACAGGCATGAGAATATGTGTGTTCACATGCTTTTGGGTATTGATGTAGGAGGGGAATTTTGGGATTGACTGAAAACTGTAGGCTTGTCCTTTTGAGAAACTGCTGAAGTGTTCTATACAGTGGTTGTAACCATTTGACAGAGAAGGCGCTGGTGACCAACTCCAGTACTCTTGCCTGGAAAATCCCATGGACGGAGGAGCCTGGTGGGCTGCAGTCCATGGGGTCGCTGAGAGTCAGACACGACTGAGCGACTTCACTTTCACTTTTCACTTTCATGCATTGGAGAAGGAAATGGCAACCCACCCCAGTGTTCTTGCCTGGAGAATCCCAGGGACTGGGGAGCCTGGCGGGCTCCCATCTATGGGGTCGCACAGAGTCAGACACGGCTGATGCGACTTAGCAGCAGCAGCAGCTGTACCATTTGACAATCCCCAGAGTTTAGGTGCATAATTTCCACTTCATTTGTATTGCAGTTTCCTCTCTCTCCGTCCTTCTCTCTTTCTGGTCCCTCATTCTAAGGAACAAGGCTGTATATTACAAGTTGCCGTATGAAGAGGCATCTGTGGTTTAGCATTGAGACCATGACAGAGGAGCCCTTGGGTCCTGACTCAGTGAGCTCACAGTCCTAGGCCCCAGGGAGACACTGGCAGAGGCCTCCGGGTGAATCATGGTCAATTCCTGGTCCACAGATAGTGTGAGACAATAAATGTTTGTTGCTTAAGTCACTCAAGATTGGCTAATGTTGTCACACAGAATGGACCACTCACACAGCCATCAAGCATTCAGGCCCTGGCCCCCCCTCCCCGCTGTCCCCTACTGTCCTCCCAAGCTCCAACCAGCCACACTAGCTTCCTCTGGCTTCGTCTCCGGACAAACACATTCTGTGTGTCCATACACTTGAGCCTTCTCCTAGGATAATTATCCCCAGATGTGTGAATGGCTGGCACCTTCTCATTACCCTGCTGGGGACAGACGTGTCCCCTCAGTGCAGCCTTTCCATGAACACATTGTGGCACCTACTGTTTTTCAACATAGAACTTGCTTCCTTCTGTGTTTCTCCACCTCCCCCTCCAGACTGTGACCCTGGTGCTTCTTTTCATCACAGGCCCCACTGAATGCTCAGGGCACAGCTGGTAATTGAATAGATAAGAGGCTCCATTCCTCCACTGAGAAGCTCGGATGCTAATAGGAGGAGGTATAGGCCAGGTCAGGGGCAGGGGAATGTGTAGGAGTGCAAGGGACACTCTCCTCGCCCCAGGACTGGACACATCACCCCTTTGATGGGAACCACTCATGCTACACACCAAGCAGGGAAACCACAGCACAAACCATACCTCTGAGAGACTTCAGGACACCAACATTCCTTGGGCCCCAGGAGGGAATGTGACAGGATCCACAGGAACCAGGGGCTTTGAGAGGGACCTTGAAGAGGACCCTCAACCTCCCCCCACTTCAGCCGTGGGGTGTCTAATTCCCTTCTGAGGACTCCTCACCACAGCCAGTGCAGACGTTCTGACCTTGATTCCATATGAGGTCCAACAAGGTGGTCCTTGCCTTAGTCCAAGGAAAGATGACGCATGTTTCTGTCACCGTTGCTCCCCCAAGGTCCACCCCTCCCCTGACCCCACTCCCTATGGTGCCTTCCTCTGATGTGAGTCAGTGTATGCTTGTGCGCACACCCAGAGAATCTACTCCACATTGCCAAAACATCCTGGGGTCTCAGGACCTCTAATTCCCACGGCAAAGTATGTGGCAGGGAGACAGCCCTAGCCTAGGAGATCCTAACTCTCCTTCGTCTCAAGACTCTGCCCCTGCCAAGGCTGATTAGTAGTAACACACACACACACACACACACACACACACACACACACAATAAAACTGCACAGGCTAAAACGTATTGACTGAAAATTTATAGAAGCAATATATAATTTTGGTACCTATTATCTGACTCAGTTGACCAAGTACAAATTATTATTCTTAAAGAAATCTTACAAAGACAGAAACTATAGTCATGAAACCATGATTAGGATAAGAAAACGTGACATTCATTTTTTAAAAAGACTGATATCAAGTCAAACACTTGAAGGAAACGTAAAATGAGGATATCCCAGCCAGGAGGCCTGAGGCTGACAGACGCCCCTCCCGCCCCCACCGGCCCGGAGCGCGGGCGCAGGCGCGAGCGGCTGCGGGTGCGAGTGCGCAGGCGCGAGCGGCCACGGGGGCGGGGGCGGGGGACGCCTGAGCTGCCGGGGCCGGTCCTGAGGGAAGGGAAGGCGGAGACTGGGTCGGTCCCCACTGCGAGACGCCCCGGAGCGGGCAGCAGCGCAGGCACGAGTAAGTGCAGCTCTACCCGCAGCCCCTCACCGCGCGCCCCCGCCTGCCCGACGGCCCGCGGCCCCGACTCCGCCAGCCTCGAGGAGCGCGAGCCCCGCTCGGTCCTCGGCTCCGGGGTCGCCGCCAGCGGCCGCAGGGTGAGGACGCCGGGCCGGGGCCCCAGGGCGGCCGTGGAGCGCTGGGCGCCCCGCGCGCTCGCAGCCCTCCCTGCCCGGCGCCCCTCGACGGCGGGGGCGGCCTCTGGGTCTGTGGGCGCCGCCTGGACCCGGTCGCCGCGGGCTCGCGGGTTCGGGTCGGGGAGGTGCCGCCGAGGAGCCCGAAGTTGGGGCCGCGGGGTGCGCGTCGGGCGCGGTGGGTCCGCAGGTGTGAGGAGGTCTCTGCTCCCGGGATGCGCGCCGGTGATGGGGGCGCACAGCTCGGGGATTCTGTTCGCTGGCCGGCGGCAGCGGGTTTTCAGATGGAGCTCCGTGCTCTTTCCTAAAGCCTTCTGGAGGATCGGCTACAAAAGGTTAAATTTCACTTTCAGCGTTTTCAGGCTTTCTGGACGGTCGCTGACTCCAAGAGCGCTTCCTGGAGGGCAGTTTGTGACATACTAACATCTAAGCAAAGTTTGAAATAAAACTATTCCCGCCTTTTTATGTTTTGGGGTATGCTGAACAGTTTTTCTTGATTGCGTTAGGCTTTTCAAGCAATAGGGCGACTTTTGGCGAAGCTGCACTGCTCTTAAATGACGACGGTTTTGTCGCCAAGTCGTGTCCCAACTCTTGCGACCCCATGGACTGTAGCCCTTCAGGCTCCTCTGTCCGTGGAATTCTCCAGACAAGAATACTTGAGTGGGTTGCCATTTGCTTCTCCAGGAGATCTTCCCGACCCAGGAATGGAACCCGAGTCTCTGGCATTGTAGGCAGATTCTTTATCAACTGAGCTACTAGGGAAGCTCCTAAGTTAAATGAGCATTTAAAAAATACTTCTTTGAGCAGTTACCACAGACGCTCAAATATTTGAGAATTCTAGTTATAGTAATGGGCGTGGTTTCTTTGGTTTTTTGTTTGGTTTTGGGTCTTCGGTTGTTTTTTGTTGTTGGTTGGCTGGTTCTGGGATTTTTGGATTTTTTGGGGGAGTGGGTGTCGGGGTAAAGTTTGCATTAGGGAGAGATGATATCCAAATCAGGAGAAATGTTTATTTCATGGTATTCTGGTATGCAGTGTTGCAGTTTAAAGTATCTAATCCTGGTTAAATCTCAGATTGGCTCCAGCAAATGGGTATTTTTATTGAGAATAGTTTGGGTTTTGTTCTGTGGGTTTTTTATGTGTTTTTTTTTTTTTTTCCAGTACAATCTGCTTATTTAGCATGCTTCAAATCATAATAGATTGTACTTAACACTGGTGGTTGGTGCAAGGAACAATGCTTTGTAACACAGAGATGGGTTGTGTTTTTCTCCAGAAATTTTTTCTTGAGTTAGTACGTTTCCACGGAAAATTCTCAGCAGTGACTTTTGCAATAGCAGTTTGGTCTCTGTAATGAGGAATAAAGCATATCATTTCCCTGTTGAAGATAATGGCATATGTTATAAAGATAGGCATCTGGTACATAAAAGGAATTCGAGCTTTGAGTTTGGTGAATTAGTGTCCTCAATGAAATGGCTTATCTCTTCGGAGAGAAGAAGAGCAATAACCACATGGTGATGACCAGGGTTCTTTCCCTACACTGAACACCAAGAGGAAGGGGAGGAGACAGAGTGATTTTCAGAAGAATTGACATTCATTTATCAACCATGTATCCTCTTTCCTTGCTGTTTCTTAATTCCCAGAGAAATTAAAAACGTGGTTCCTAACCAGGATATTTGAATGGGAAAGGTCCTTTCAGTTCCCAGGCAGGTAACTGAATCCATTGTATAAGCATTCATCTCCCTGTACCTTGGAAGTAACACTGAGAAAATCCTCTTCTCTAATGGATGAAGTGGGCAGAATAGGAGGGTGGTGGAGCTTTTTGGGGCAAGTTTTCCAAAAGTTGGAGCAAAAGTGAATCCCTGTCTTCAAAGGAACAGACTCATTAGATACCAGCATTTGGACCTTAAGGTCTTTTGCAACATCATGTAGCTTGTTAGCAAAAATAATCCAGACCATAGAAAGATCCACGTGGTCAAATGCTTATTGGATGAAAAGTAATGAAAGAAAAAGAACATTCTGAAGATTTTTAATATCTGGTATTTGACCCAGATCAGTTGACTGAGTACAAATAAAGGTCAGTAAAGAAATCTTCCAGAGAGAGAATTTAGTCATTCAGCTTTGATGTGGACAAGAAACCTGCTATTTATTTGTTAAACATTAATCCCAACTAAAATACTTCGTTAATTAGAAATAAATATGGATAAACTACAAGTGGTTTACTATGCTGTGTTTTCAAAGCAGGATCAAGGAATTAAAAGTTACTGAAGTTTTCTCTGGAAAGAACTTTCTCAACATTATTTTTCAAATATTGTAATTCTGATTGCAGTGTGTATGAATCTCAGAGTAAAAACTGTTGAGGAATTGATATTCTCTGAGGTCAAATGACTGATTCAGAAGAGCAGGGTTAAATTGGAGGGTAAAACTGTCAGTAATACAAATTGATGTGTGTCATTTTAAATGTACTAGCTTGAGGGCAATTTAAGTTGATCGTATAATTAGCATAATTGTGTGTATAATGGTTCCTGCTAAATTACCACACAACTCCCCAAATTTCAGCGGCACAACACTATGGTTCCCCCATCACAGCACTGGGTGGGTATTCACTTTGGGGAGACTGCACTCCTTCAGATGGTCATTCAGGAACCCAGACTCCTCCCATCCTATACTGTCTCCATTCCCTTAGACCTCATCCCCATCTGCATCCATCAGCAGAAGGGGGCAAGAATATGGAGAAATGCATATGGAAGTTTATGATGAGCCAGCTCTGGAAGGATACAGGTCAGTTTCTCTGCTGCTGTTTTGGCCACAATCCGTTTCTGTGGCCACAAAAGAGACTGGGAAGTCTTCCAACTGTTCTCCCCAGGAAGGGAGAACAATTAAAGTTGTCAGCAACTGTGAGTAATTCATTTCGATTTAATTAGTTTTCAACTCTTTATTGGTTGTTTGCCTTACACCAAGCGCTGTGCAGAGTGTGACCTGAGAATTGATTGAGCAGCATCTTGATCTTGGAGGAGTTCTGAATCCTCAGGAGAGAAGACAGAGTATGAAGTGCCTGCCATCCTAGGAGAAAGGGATTAAGAGAAGCTGCTTTGAAAGTTCAGGGAATGATTCTAGATTTGAAAGCTGCCTGGAAATGATAGGATTTGGACTCCACTTTCAGAGATGAAGCAGATATGATTGTGAAAGAAGCTGGCATCAGGAGCTGTAGAAACAGGTCCTGCGATACAAGGTATCATAAAGAATATTATGTCCTCATTGTTCAGTTGCTAAGTTGTGTCGGACTCTTTGTGACCCCACGGACTGCAACACATCAGGTTCCGCTGTATTCCACTACCTCCTGGAGTTTGCTCAAATATATGTCCATTGAGTCGGTGATGGTGTCTAACCATCTCATCCTCTGCTGCCCCCATCTCCTTTTGATTCCAGCCCTTCCCAGGATCACGGTCTTTTCCAGTGGCTTTTCGTATCAGATGGCCAAAATATTGGAGCATCAGCATCAGTCTTTCCAGTGAATATTCCGGGTTACTTTCCTTTAGGTTTGAATGGTTGGGTCTCCTTGCAGTCCAAGGGATTCTCAAGAGTCTTCTCCAGCACCACAGTTCAAAAGCATCAGTTCTTTGGCACTCAGCTTTCTTTACAGTGCAACTCTCACATCCATATATGACTACTGGAAAACCATAGTTTTGACTATATGGACCTGTGTTGGCAAATTGATGTCTCTGCTCTTTAATAGGCTGTCTAGGTTTGTCAGAGCTTTCCTACCAAGGAGTAAGTGTCTTTTAACTTCCTGACTGCTGTCACCATCTGCAGTGATTTTGGAGCTCAAGAAAAGAAAATCTGTCACCACTTCCACTTTTTCCCCTTCTATTTGCCATGAAGTAATGAGACCAGATGCCATAATCTTAGTTTTTTGAATGTTGAGTTTCAAGCCAGGTTTTTCATTCTCCTTTTTACCCGTGTCAAGAGGCTCTTTATTTCCTCTTCACTTTCTGCCATTAGAGTGGTATCACCTGTATTTCTGAGGTTGTTGATATTTTCCCAGCAATCTTGATTACAGCTTGTGATTCATCCAGCCTGGCATTTCACATGATGTACTCTGCATGGAAGTGAAATAAGCAGGGTGACAAAATACAGCCTTGTCATACTCCTTTCCCAATTTGGAACCAGTCCCTTGTTGCATGTCTGATTCTAGCTGTTGTTTCTTGACCCACATACAGGTTTCTCAGGAGTCAGGTAAGGTGGTCTGATACTCTCATCTCTTTAAGAGTTTTCCACAGTTTGTTGTGATCCACACAGTCAAAGGCTTTAGCATAGTCAGTGAAGCAGTAGTAGATGTTTTTCTGAAACTCCCTTGCTTTTTCTATGATCCAATGATGTTGGCAATTTGATCTCTGGTTCTTCTGCCTCTTCAATACCCAGCTTGTACATGTGGAAGTTCCCAGTTCATGTACTGTTGAAGCCTGACTTGAAGGATTTTGAACATAATCTTAGAGGAGCGAGTACAATTTTACAGTAGTCTGAACATTCTTTGGCATTGCCCTTCTTTTGAATTGAAATGAACACTGACCTTTTCCAGTCCTGTGGCCACAGGTGAGTTTTCCAAATTTGCTGATACATTGAGTGCAGCACTTTAACAGCACCGTCTTTTAGGATTTTGATTAGCTCCACTGAAATTTCGTCACTTCCACTAGCTTTGTTTGTAGTCAGCTTTCCTAAGGCCCTCTTGACCTCACACTCCAGGATGTCTGGCTCTAGGTGAGCGCCTACACCATCATTGCCATGGTCATTAAGACTTTTTTCTATAGTTCTTCTGTGTATTCCTGCCACCTCTTCTTAATCTCTTCTGTTTCTATTACGTCTTTACATTTCTGTCTTTTATGGTGTTTTATTGTGTCCATTTTTGCATGAAATGTTCACTTAAATCTTCAATTTTCTTAAATATTATGCAGCCATTAAATTCACATTTTCTAAAATTACAAATGGATGCAATAACTACCCATATTAAGTGAGAAAGAGACCAGTAAGGTAAGGTAATTCCAATTTTTAGAATTCTGTGTAAATTTAGATGAAATCATCTGTACATGTTGAATGATAGTTTTGTAATTTTCTAAACTGTCTTACTAATATAAACAGAAAAGTATCATAAATTGCTTTGATTTGATAGACTAATTTCTATCCACCACACCCAGAGCTGGGTGTAGACAGGTGATCCTAGCAGGTTCCCACCATCTCTCTGCTGGTGAGGTGGCAACAACCTCCTCTCTCCTCTGTGCTGTGGACCCAGGTCCTGGCTCAAGTCCTCAAGACAGTGTGAAGACAGACATCCCCAAAACACTGAGCCTTACAGAGTTTGGTTTGTTCTAACAGTAAGATCGTGAATGTGGCAAGTGTAAATGTTGACTTCTTTTGCTGACAAAATCATGGAGCCATGCAGCACTCCTGCCATTTCTGAAAAACGCCACCAGAGGGCAGTGTGGCTGCTTCTGACAAACACTTTCCCATTCACAACTGATCCAAGTTAGCCTTCATCAGAACACGTTTTATAAACTTACAGGACCTCTTTAAGGTATATTGATTTGCTTTTCTTCTTTAATCTTATTTGGAAGTTAATGGAAATTCACCGGAAATAACAAACATAAAGTGAGCCACCGACTAAGTTTTACCTTGTGACATGTAGACATGTAAAATTATGTGTCCAATCCCGTTCTTCGTCCACTTCTGTCCCTTCCTCTCTATATCCATCTGTAAGCATCTGTGTAACCCATCTTTTGATAATCTACATACCATATCAGATATTTTTCAATCATGTTCCTACTTCTTTGTGACGTGAATGTTTCAGTAGTAAGTGGGCTGCTTATAAGACAGTGGGAAGCAGTGTGAAGGTGAGCAGTAGGTCTCAGTGGGAGTCATCCCAACGGGGAGATCTGCTCAGCACAGCCAGGGTCAGGCCCATCCACACTGTCTCCTATCCTTAAAGCACTGAGTCTACCCTCTTGGGGGAACTTTGCTAAAATGTTGATTATTTTAAGGACCATCAGGGTTAAGATAATAAGTGATGGTTGTAGTAATTCTGGGAGAGAGCTAAGGTTATGATGTTAATGACCTGGTACTCTGCCTCCAACAACCTTCATGCTGTTATCACCACTGCTCAGCCATCTGGGAGCAGAGACTGCACCTTGATTTTGACTGTTACAGCCCTCCAGCCCAGTACTGGGCAAAGTAGATGTGCCAGTACTGCTGAATAAATACATTTGGGGTCAGGACCTGACAGATTTGAGAATGTATTTGAAACTGGGATTCTCCCAGACCTGTCCCAATAGGAGGTCATCATAAATCAGCTGCCTCCTCCCCTGCCAGGCCCTGTATACCTGCTGGCCTTCCCACAGTACCTCTCAGACAGGATGGACTTGGTCCTAGGTATTTCTCAGATCAAATCTTACCATCTTCTCTGACTCCTCTCACGGGCTTTGGCCTCCTTAGTTGTCCTGCTGTGTGACTGTCCACTCTGGGGTTCAGGGACCACCTCTGATTCCCTTCGGGATGGAATGTCAGAATAGTAGATTCTGTGGAGCTAAAGCTTCATGATGGGCTTTAATTGACAAGGCAATAATTACATGGCCAAGGATAACTTTGACATGACTCCCTTTTGTAGAAATAATGTTACTTACTCATTTATGGTTGTACTGTGTCTTCGTTGCACAGGCTTTTCTCTAGTTGTGGTAAACGGAGGCTGCTCTGTAGTTGCGGTGTGTGAGCTTCTCACTGCGGTGGCTCCTCTGGTTGTGGAGCAGGGGGTCTAGAGCGTTCGTTCCCGCTTCAGTAGTTGCCGCCTATGGGCTCAGTAGTTGCTGTTCCTGGGCTCTAGAGTGCAGGCTCAATAGTTGTGGTGCATGGGCTTAGTCGCTTCAAGGGATATGGGATCGAACCTGTGTCTCCTGCATTGGCAGGGAGATTTTTAACCACTGAGCCCCCAGGGAAGCCAATGACTGTATCTTAATGGTGTTGTTTTCCTTGAACAATTCATTTTAAACTTGATGGCATAAAAATAAATGTCTTTTCTCTGAAGTCAGCATGGTTGCTGAATGTCAGCCTTTCTCTGATGGTGCTCTAAAAGACCTGATACACACCAAGAGAAACATAAGTAAATTGTGTCATGTTATAATGTGGTATAGAGTAGTATAACGCTAAAAGCTACTGTTATCCATTTGTGCTAGAGTAATTGTTTACTGGATATGAATATTGACCTGTCTTCTCGTGCTTTGATCAAATTCAATGCTTTTTTCCTACACTAAATACCAGGATGAAGAGTTCAAGACAGAATAATTTTAAGATGAATTGTTTATTTCCCCACCATGGACTCTCTTTTCTTGATGTTTCTTTGTTCCCAGAGAAATGAGAGATGTGGTTTCTAACCAGGGTATTTGAGAGGAAAAGATTCAGTTCCTCAAGAGGTGACTGGGAACCATTTGGTTGCTTTCATCTGCGTGGACCTTGGAAGCAGATGAGAGAAAATCCTTTTCTATTTTCGAATGAAGTGGAGAGACCAGAGGGTGGACTCTTTGGGAAAACAGTTCCAAAAGGTGAATCAAAACTGAGTATCTGTCAAAAAAGAGTATCTGTCATCAAAGAAGTAGGCCGATTGGACACCCACAGTTTGATCCAGGGGCACGTGGGCCATCATGGTGATTTCTAGGAAAAATAATCAACACCAATGAAAACTCCACATGGTATAAATGTGTTACTAACTGAAAATCGATGGTCAGTTGACCATCAGTTGACCAAGTACAAATAATGATCATGAAGAAATCTTACCAAAAGAAGAAACTGTGAAAAAGGCACATCTATAAATCATAAATTATGATTTAGATAAGAACCCTTGCTATTTATGTGAAAAATTTTTGATCCCAAGTAAAACAGTTACAGTAAATTAAAAATAAACAGTAATATCCAGGTCAGGGGTGCCGAGGGTGGAAGGTGGCTGCGAGGTCCGGCTCCATCTCCAGCGAGTGCGCAGGCCTGAGCGGGGACAGGTGCGAGGGCGGAGGCGTGGGGACGCCTGAGCTCCCAGGACCCTTGCTGAGGGAAGGGAAGGCGGAGACTGGGTCGGTCCCCACTGCGAGACACCCGGACCGGGGAGCAGCGCAGACACGAGTAAGTGCAGCTCTACCCGCAGCCCCTCACCGCGCGCCCCCGCCTGCCCAATGGCCAGCGGCCCCTGACTCCTCCAGCCCAGAGGAGCGTGAGCCTCGCTCGGTCCTCGGCTCCGGGGTCGCCGCCAGCGGCCGCAGGGTGAGGACGCCGAGCCGGGGGCCCCAAGGCGGTCGTGGAGCGGTGGGCGCCCCGCGCGCTCGCAGCCCTCCCTGCCCGGCGCCTCTCGAGTCTGCTCTCGGCGGGGCTGCCCCACTACAGCGGGGGGCGGCCTCTGGGCCTGCGGACGCTGCCTGGGCCCCGTCGCTTTGGGTGCGCGGATCCGAGACGGGGAGGTGCCGCCGAGAAGCGCGAAATTGGGGCCGCCGGGCTGCGTCGGGCGCGGTAGGCTGCAGGTGTGAAGGGGTCTCTGCTCCCGGGATGCGCGCGGGTGATGGGGGCGCACAGCTCGGGGATCCTGTTCTCTGGCCGCCGGCAGTGGGTGTTCACATGGGACTCCGTGCTCTTTCCTAAAGCCTTCTGGAGGATCAGGTACAAAAGCTTAAAGTTCACTTTCACGCTCAGTGTTTTCGGGCTTTATTGACTGACTGATGACTCACCGAGCGCTTCCAGGAGGGTAATTCGTGACATACTAACACCTAAGCAAAGTTTCAAGTAAAGTAGTCCCCGCCTTTTAATGTTTTTGCCGATGGAGGGCTTTTTGAACAGTTTGTTTTTGTTTCTGTTCATCTTTTCCAGCAACAGACCACTGAGAAACGGCATTACTCTAAGTTAAAGGAGCATTTAAAATGTTTATTTCTGCACAGTAATCATAGACGCTAAAGTATTTTCAAATTCTAGCATCTACAAAGAGCTCGGTTGTTGTTTGGTAAATTTTGCTTGAAGGAAAGACTTTGGAATCCAGAGAAATGTTCATTTCATGAAATTGTGATACACCCTTTTGCAATTTTGAGTATCTAACCTAGGGGAATTCTCAGATTTTTTTCCAGAAAATGCATATTTTGTTTGAGAATAGTTTGGGTTTCGTTCTGTGGTTTTTATGTGCTGTTTGTTGGTACCTACTTCAGTTCAGTTCAGTTCAGTTGCTCAGTCGTGTCCGACTCTTTGCGACCTCATGAATCGCAGCACGCCAGGCCTCCCTGTCCATCACCAACTCCTGGAGTGTACTCAAACTCAGGTCCATCGAGTGGTGATGCCATCCAGCCATCTTGTCCTCTGTCGTCCCCTTTTCCTCCTGCCCCCAATCCCTCCTAGCATCAGGGTCTTTTCCAATGAGTCAACTCTTTGCATGAGGTGGCGAAAGTATTGGAATTTCAGCTTCAGCACCAGTCCTTGCAACAAACACCCAGGACTGATCTTTAGGATGCACTGGTTGTATCTCCTTGCAGTCCAAGGGACTCACAAAAGACTTCTCCAACACTACAGTTTAAAAGCATCAACTTTTCAGCACTCAGCTTTCTTCACAGTCCAGCCCTCACATCCATACATGACCACTAGAAAAACCATAGCCTTGATTAGATGTACCTTTGTTGGCATACTAATGTCTCTGCTTGTTAATATGCTACCTAGATTGGTCATAACTTTCCTTCCAAGCAGTAAGCGTCTTTAAATTTCATGGCTGCAATCACCATCTGCAGTGATTTTGGAGCCCCCAAAAATAAAGGCTGACACTGTTTCCACTGTTTCCCCATGTATTTCCCATGAAATGATGGGACCAGATGCCATGATTTAGTTTTCTGAATGTTGAACTTTAAGCCCACTTTTTTATTTATTTATTTATTTATTTTTTCAGTGGGTTTTGTCATACATTGATATGCATCAGCCATAGATTTACACGTATTCCCCATCCCAATCCCCCCTCCCACCTCCCTCTCCACCCGATTCCTCTGGGTCTTCCCAGTGCACCAGGCCCGAGCACTTGTCTCATGCATCACACCTGGGCTGGTGATCTGTTTCACCATAGATAATATACATGCTGTTCTTTTGAAACATCCCACCTTCACCTTCTCCCACAGAGTTCAAAAGTCTGTTCTGTATTTCTGTGTCTCTTTTTCTGTTTTGCATATAGGGTTGTGGTTACCATCTTTCTAAATTCCATATATATGTGTTAGTATGCTGTAATGTTCTTTATCTTTCTGGCTTACTTCACTCTGTATAATGGGCTCCAGTTTCATCCATCTCATTAGAACTGGTTCAAATGAATTCTTTTTAACGGCTGAGTAATATTCCATGGTGTATATGTACCACAGCTTCCTTATCCATTCATCTGCTGATGGGTATCTAGGTTGCTTCCATGTCCTGACTATTATAAACAGTGCTGCGATGAACATTGGGGTGCACGTGTCTCTTTCAGATCTGGTTTCCTCAGTGTGTATGCCCAGAAGTGGGATTGCTGGGTCATATGGCAGTTCTATTTCCAGTTTTTTAAGAAATCTCCACACTGTTCTCCATAGCGGCTGTACTAGTTTGCATTCCCACCAACAGTGTAAGAGGGTTCCCTTTTCTCCACACCCTCTCCAGCATTTATTGCTTGTAGACTTTTGGATAGCAGCCATCCTGACAGGCGTGTAATGGTACCTCATTGTGGTTTTGATTTGCATTTTTCTGATAATGAGTGATGTTGAGCATCTTTTCATGTGTTTGTTAGCCATCTGTATGTCTTCTTTGGAGAAATGTCTGTTTAGTTCTTTGGCCCATTTTTTGATTGGGTCATTTATTTTTCTGGAATTGAGCTTCAAGAGTTGCTTGTATATTTTTGAGATTAATCCTTTGTCTGTTTCTTGATTTGCTATTATTTTCTCCCAATCTGAGGGCTGTCTTTTCACCTTACTTATAGTTTCCTTTGTTGTGCAAAAGCTTTTAAGTTTCATTAGGTCCCATTTGTTTAGTTTTGCTTTTATTTCCAATATTCTGGGAGGTGGGTCATAGAGGATCTTGCTGTGGTTTATGTTGGAGAGTGTTTTGCCTATGTTCTCTTCTAGGAGTTTTATAGTTTCTGGTCTTACATTTAGATCTTTAATCCATTTTGAGTTTATTTTTGTGTATGGTGTTAGAAAGTGTTCTAGTTTCATTCTTTTACAAGTGATTGACCAGCTTTCCCAGCACCACTTGTTAAAGAGGTTGTCTTTTTTCCATTGTATATCCTTGCCTCCTTTGTCAAAGATAAGGTGTCCATAAGTTTGTGGATTTATCTCTGGGCTTTCTATTCTGTTCCACTGATCTATATTTCTGTCTTTGTGCCACTACCATACTGTCTTGATGACTGTGGCTCTGTAGTATAGTCTGAAGTCAGGCAGGTTGATTCCTCCAGTTCCATTCTTCTTTCTCAAGATTACTTTGGCTATTCGAGGTTTTTTGTATTTCCATACAAATTGTGAAATTATTTGTTCTAGTTCTGTGAAAAATACCGCTGGTAGCTTGATAGAGGTTGCATTGAATCTATCGATTGCTTTGGGTAGAATAGCCATTTTTGACAATATTGAGTCTTCCAATCCATGAGCATGGTATGTTTCTCCATCTGTTTGTGTCCTCTTTGATTTCTTTCATCAGTGTTTTATAGTTTTCTATGTATAGGTCTTTTGTTTCTTTAGGTAGATATACTCCTAAGTACCTTATTCTTTTTGTTGCAGTGGTGAATGGTATTGTTTCCTTAATTTCTCTGTTTTTTCATTGTTAGTATATAGGAATGCAAGGGATTTTTTGTGTTAATTTTATATCCTGCAACTTTACTATATTCAGTGATTACCTCTAGTAATTTTCTGGAAGAGTCTTTAGGGTTTTCTATGTAAAGGATCATGTCATCTGCAAACAGTGAGAGTTTCACTTCTTCTTTTCCTATCTGGATTCTTTTATTTATTTTTTTTTCTGCTCTGATTGCTGTGGCCAAAACTTCCAACACTATGTTGAATAGTAGTGGTGAGAGTGGGCACCCTTGTCTTGTTCCTGATTTCAGGGGAAATGCTTTCCATTTTTCACCATTGAGGGTGATACTTGCTGTGGGTTTGTCATATATAGCTTTTATTATGTTGAGGTATGTTCCTTCTATTCCTGCTTTCTGGAGAGTTTTAATCATGAATGGGTGTTGAATTTTGTCAAAGGCTTTCTCTGCATCTATTGAGATAATCATATGGTTTTTATCTTTCAATTTGTTGATGTGGTGTATTACATTGATTGATTTGCAGATATTAAAGAATCCTTGCATTCCTGGGATAAAGCCCACTTGGTCATGGTGTATGATTTTTTTAATATGTTGTTGGATTCTGTTTGCTAGAATTTTGTTAAGGATTTTTGCATCTATGTTCATCAGTGATATTGCCTGTAGTTTTTTTTTTTTTTTTTTGTGGCATCTTTGTCTGGTTTTGGAATTAGGGTGATGGTGGCCTCATAGAATGAGTTTGGAAGTTTACCTTCCTCTGCAATTTTCTGGAAGAGTTTGAGTAAGATAGGTGTTAGCTCTTCTCTAAATTTTTGGTAGAATTCAGCTGTGAAGCCATCTGGTCCTGGGCTTTTGTTTACTGGCAGATTTTTGATTACAGTTTCGATTTCCTTGCTTGTGATGGGTCTGTTAAGATCTTCTATTTCTTCCTGGTTCAGTTTTGGAAAGTTATACTTTTCTAAGAATTTGTCCATTTCATCCAAGTTGTCCATTTTATTGGCATAGAGCTGCTGGTAGTAGTCTCTTATGATCCTTTGTATTTCAGTGTTGTCTGTTGTGATCTCTCCATTTTCATTTCTAATTTTGTTAATTTGGTTCTCTCTTTGTTTCTTAATGAGTCTTGCTAATGGTTTGTCAATTTTGTTTATTTTTTCAAAAAACCAGCTTTTAGCTTTGTTGATTTTTGCTATGGTCTCTTTAGTTTCTTTTGCATTTATTTCTGCCCTAATTTTTAAGATTTCTTTCCTTCTGCTAACTCTGGGGTTCTTCATTTCTTCCTTCTCTAATTGCTTTAGGTGTAGAGTTAGGTTATTTATTTGGCTTTTTTCTTGTTTCTTGATGTAAGCCTGTAATGCTATGAACCTTCCCCTTAGCACTGGTTTTACAGTGTCCCATAGGTTTTGGGTTGTTGTGTTTTCATTTTCATTCATTTCTATACATATTTTGATTTCTTCTATGATTTGTTGGTTATTCAGAAGCGTGTTATTTAGCCTCCATGTGTTTGAATTTTTAACAATTTTTTTCCTGTAATTGAGATCTAATCTTACTGCACTGTGGTCAGAAAAGATGACTGGAATGATTTCAGTTTTTTTGAATTTTCCAAGACTAGATTTATGGCCCAGGATGTGATCTATTCTGGAGAAGGTTCCGTGTGCAATTGAGAAAAAGGTGAAGTAGATTGTTTTGGGGTGAAATGTCCTATAGATATCAACTAGGTCTAGCTGGTCCATTGTGTCATTTAAGGTTTGTGTTTCCTTGTTAATTTTCTGTTTAGTTGATCTATCCATAGTTGTGAGTGGGGTATGAAACTCTCCCAGTATTATTGTGTTAGTATTAATTTCCTCTTTCATACTCGTTAGTGTTTGCCGTATATATTGTGGTGCTCCTATGTTGGGTGCATATATATTTCTAATTGTTATATCTTCTTCTTGGATTGATCCTTTGATCATTATGTAGTGTCCTTCTTTGTCTCTTTTCACAGCCTTTATTTGAAAGTCTATTTTATCTGATATGAGTATTGCAACTCCTGCTTTCTTTTGGTCTCCATTTGCATGAAATATTTTTTTCCAGCCCTTCACTTTTAGTCTGTATGTGTCTCTTGTTTTGAGGTGGGTCTATTGTAGACAGCATATATAGGGGTCTTGTGTTTGTATCCATTCAGCCAATCTTTGTCTTTTGGTTGGGGCATTCAACCCATTTACATTTAAGGTAATTATTGATAGGTATGGTCCCGTTGCCATTTACTTTGTTGTTTTGGGTTCACGTTTATACAACTTTTCTGTGTTTCCTGTCTAGAGAAGATCCTTTAGCATTTGTTGAAGAGCTGGTTTGGTGGTGCTGAATTCTCTCAGCTTTTGCTTGTCTATAAAGCTTTTGAATTCTCCTTCATATCTGAATGAGATCCTTGCTGGGTACAGTAATCTAGGTTGTAGGTTATTTTCTTTCATTACTTTCAGTATGTCCTGCCATTCCCTTCTGGCCTGGAGGGTTTCTATTGATAGATCAGCTGTTATCCTTATGGGAATCCCTTTGTGTGTTATTTGTTGTTTCTCCCTTGCTGCTTTTAATATTTGTTCTTTGTGTTTGATCTTTGTTAATTTGATTAATATGTGTCTTGGCGTGTTTCGCCTTGGGTTTATCCTGTTTGGGACTCTCTGGGTTTCTTGGACTTGGGTGGCTATTTCCTTCCCCATTTTAGGGAAGTTTTCAGCTATTATCTCCTCGAGTATTTTCTCATGGCCTTTCTTTTTGTCTTCTTCTGGGACTCCTATGATTCGAATGTTGGGGCATTTCACATTGTCCCAGAGGTCCCTGAGGTTGTCCTCATTTCTTTTGATCCTTTTTTCTTTTTTCCTCTCTGCTTCATTTATTTCCACCATTTTATCTTCTACCTCACTTGTCCTATCTTCTGTCTCCGTTATTCTACTCTTGGTTCCCTCCAGAGTGTTTTTGATCTCATTCATTGAATTATTCATTTTTAATTGACTCTTTTTTATTTCTTCTAGGTCTTTATTAAACATTTCTTGCATCTTTTCAATCTTTGTCTCCAGGCTATTTATCTGTAACTCCATTTTGTTTTCAAGATTTTGGATCATTTTGATTATCATTATTCTAAATTCTTTTTCAGGTAGATTCCCTATCTCCTCCTCTTTTGTTTGACTTGGTGGGCATTTTTCATGTTCCTTTACCTTTTGGGTATTTCTTTGCCTTTTCATCTTGTTTAGATTGCTCTGTCTGGAGTAGGCTTTCTGTATTCTGGAGCTCTGTGGTTCCTTTTTATTGTGGAGGATTTATCCAGTGGGTGGGGTTAGACAATTGGCTTGTCAAGGTTTCCTGGTTAGGGAAGCTTGCGTCAGTGTTCTGGTGCGTGGAACTTGATTTCTTCTCTCTGGAGAGCAATGGAGTGCCCAGTAATGAGTTTTGAGATGGGTCTATGTGTTAGGTGTGACCTTGGGCAGCCTGTATGTTGACGTTCAGGGCTATGTTCCTGCGTTGCTGGAGAATTTGTGTGGTATGTCTTGCTCTAAAAGTTATTGGCTCTTGGGTGGTGGTTGGTTTGAGTGTAGGTATGGAGGCTTTTGGACGGTCACTTATTACTTAAAGTTCCATGTAGTCAGGAGTTTTCTGGTGTTCTCCGGTTTTGGGCTTAAGTCTCCTTCCTCTGGATTTCAGTTTTATTCTTCCTGTAGTCTCAGGACTTCTCCAACTATACAGCACTGATAAGAAAACTTCTAGGTTAATGGCGAAAAGATTCTCCCCCGTTAGGGACACCCAGAGAGGTTCACAGAGTTACATGAAGAAGAGGAGAGGGAGGAGGGAGATAGAGATGAGCAGGAGGAGAAAAAGGGGGACTCAAGAGGACAGAGACAGATCTACGCAGCTGTCTGTTCCCAGAGTGTTCTCCGTAGCCCAGTCACCTACAAAGATTCACAGAATTGGATTGGGAAGAGAAGGGGAAAGGAGGAAATAGAGGTGTTCTGAGGTAGAAAACAGAGAGTCAAGATTGGGAGAGAATAATCTTTGGTTTAAAAATAGGGCTTCTCTTCTTTTTTTTTTTTTGTAAGTTTATAGTGTATTCAAAATGAAAATTAAGGAGTAGTAGAGGAGTACTAGAGGACTTGAAAAGAAATAAGAGAAAAAGAAAAATAGAAAATAGAAGAGAAAAAGGAAAGAAAAAAAAAGAAGAAAAAAGAAAAAGATAAAAAAGGAAAAAAAAAATTTTTTTTTTCCCTAATTAAAAAAATCGTAAAAATCTATGGAAATGAAAGTTAAGGAGTAATGGGGGAATAATAGGGAATTTTAAAGGAAAATAAAAGAGAAAAAATAAAAAATTTAAAAAAAAAAAGAGAGAAAAAAGTAAAATTATATCTAGGAGTTTCTCTGGAGCCGTTGGGGTCAGTGTGGGTTCAGCTCAGTTTCAGATAGCTCCCCGTTCCAGCTTACGCTTCTCGATATCTACAGGCCCCTTCCGGTGTAGTCGGTGTTTTCTACGGGGATTTTAATCTGTTGGACCAGTCCCTTCTGAAGCAGTTCCCTTTGTTTATTTGGCTTCTGTTTGCCGGTCTCTTCAGAGCCTCATTTCCGCCCTGACACAGGCGGGCGGAGGTGGACTCTTATTCAGGTAGCTAGTTCCGTCCTCTGCGGGGAGGGGCTGGCGCTGCGGGGAGAGGCTTGTGCCACGGGGGGACGGGCTGGCGCTGCCGGGAGGGGCTGAAGATGCTTTCTCCGTCTGCGCTGCTCAGGCTCCCGGCTGTTCTATATGGAGCGCGCCCCGCGCTGCGCGAGGTTCCAGCCCTCGGGTGTTCCACAAAAGCGCGGAAGGAAAAGCTGCGCCTGCAATCTGTGCCTTCCCCGTCAGAGCAGTCCAGGCAGCCAGGGGCTTGGTGGGCGCACTCTTCCCAGGTGTGGCGCGCCCCCTCCCCTCCGCGGACCCAGTCTCAGTTTCCGCTGGCACCAGTCGGGTGCGTGCACCTTCTGCCCTCCGCATCCCCAGCCCCAGTCCCTGCCCGCGCTGGTCGGGTGCCTGCTCCCTGTGTCTCGCCGTGACCTTCACCTCCCCCGTGCCTCCTGCCTCCGGCGGGGCTGGGCCGGTCCGCAGCCTGCGAGCTCTTCTCTGGAGTTTCTCGGTCTCTTTGTTCTGCAAACGGCCGGCAGTGTGTTCCGGCCGGTTAATTTACTCTCTCTCTTTTCGTCTCCCACAGTTCAACTTGGCAACTCACAGAAGCTCCCTCCGACTGTCCTCAGGGCACTCAGGCCCAGACCCTACCCCAAGCAATGGCGCCTGAGACTCCCTTTCCGGGAGGGATCTCTGTCCTTAGCTCTTTTGTCTCACTTTTTATCTTTTATATTTTGTCCTACCTCCTTTGGAAGACAATGTGCTGCTTTTCTGGTCGCCAAATGACCTCAGCTAGCGATCAGAAGTTGTTTTGCGAAGTTTGCTCTGCGTTCAGTTATTCTTTTCATGAATTTGTAGGAAAGTGGTCTCCCCGTCCTACTCCTCCGCCATCATGGCTCCTCCCTATATGTACCATTCTTTCAGATTCCATATGTAAGTGACATCACATGATATTTGTCTTTCTATATCAGACTTCACTCAGTATGACAATCTCTAGGTTCATCCATGTTGCTAACATATCGTTATTTTGTTCTTTTTAAGAGTCGGTAATATTCCATTGTAAACATGAGCCACATCTTCTTTATCTATTCCTCCATTGAGGAACATTTAGTTGCTACCGTCTTCTGGCTCTTGTAAATACTGCTGCAACGAACATTGGGGAACATGTATCTTTTCAAATTCTGGTTTTCTCTGGATATATGCCCAAGAGTCAGATTACTATATCATATGGTAAGTCTTATTTTTAGTCTTTTAAGAACCTTCATACTGTCAGACAGAACTGAGCAACTGCACTGAACTGATACTGTTTTCCATAGTGGCTGTACCAATGTACATTCTCACCAACAATGTACGAGGCTTCCCTTTTCTCCACGCCCTCTGCAGCATTTATTGTTTGTAGATTTTTTGATGATGGCCATTCTGACTGGTATGAGCCGACACCTCATTGGAGTTTTGATTTGTATTTCTCTAATGATTAGTGATGTTCAGTGTCTTTTCATGTTCCTCTTGGCCACCTTTATGCCTTCTTTGGAGAAATGTGTATTTAGATCTTCTACCTATTGTTTGATTGGCGACATTAGTTTTTTTTTTTTTTTTTTTAATGTTGAGCTGCATGAGCTGTTGCATATTTTGAAGATGAATCCCCTGTTGGTCACTTCATTTGCAGATATTTTCTTCCTTTCTGTGGGCTCTTTTCATTTTGGGAGAACACTGTCTCCCAGGGGTCAGTTTTTAAGTTTGATTAGGCTGCATTTTTTTATTTTTGTTTTTCTTTTCATCACTCTAGGAAGTGGCTTATAGAAGATCTTTCTGCGATGTGTGTCAGAGAGTGTTCTGCCTATGTTTTTCTCTTAACGTTTTTATAGTGCCTAGTCTTCCATTTAGATCTTTAATCCATTTTGAGTTTATTTTTATGTGTGGTGTTAGAGATTGTTCTGATTTGATTCTTTTCCGTGAAACTGTCCTGTTTTCCCAGCACCACTTATTGAAGAGACTATCTTTTCTCCACTGTGTCTTCTTGTCTCTTTGGTCATAGATAAGGTGAAATAGGTGTGTAGGTTTGTCTGTGGCTTTGTCTCTTGACTCATTTTCCAGTTAGCCTTTCTAAATCTTGTTTACACAGCTCCAGCCACATTATGAGAAACGCTGGGCTGGATGAAACACAAGCTGGAATCAAGGTTGCTGGGAGAAATATCAATCACCTCAGACATGCTGATGACACCACAGCTATGGCAGAAAGAGAAGAACTGAAGAGCCTCTTGGTGAAAGTAAAAGAGGAGAGTGGAAAAGTGGCTTAAAGCTCAACATTCAGAAGACTAAGATCCCGGCATCTGGTCCCATCACTTCATGGCAAATTGATGGGGAAACAGTGACACACTATATTTAGGGCTCCAAAATCACTGCAGCTGGTGACTGCAGCCATGAACTTAAAAGACGCTGACTCCTTTGAAGAAAAGTCATGACCAACCTAGACAGCATATTAAAAAGCAGAGACATTACTTTGCCAAGAGAGGTCCATCTAGTCAAAGCTGTGGTTTTTCCAGTAGTCATGTATGGATGTGAGAGTGGGAGTCTAAAGAAAGCTGAGCACCGGAGAATTGATGCTTTTGAACTGTGGTGTTGGAGAAGACTTTTGAGAGTCCCTTGGACTGCAAGGAGATCCAACCAGTCCATCCTGAAGGCAATCAGTTCTGAATATTTGTTGGAAGGACTGATGCCAAAGCTGAAACTCCAATACTTTGGCCACCTGATGTGAAGAGCTGACTCATTTGAAAAGACCCTGATGCTGGGAAAGATTGCAGATGGGAGGAGAAGGGATCAACAGAGGATGAGATGGTTGGATGGCATCACCAACTCAATGGGCGTGAGTTTGAGTAAACTCCGGGAGTTGGTGATGAACAGGAAGGCCTGGCGTGCTGCAGTCCACGGGGTCGCAAAGAGTCAGCCATGACTGAGCCACTGAACTGACTGACTGTCCCATTCAAAAGAGTCCTTTTCCAGTTGAACTTCCTCAGAACATATTTTATAAACTTAAGGGAATTTCTTTAAAATATATTTCCATGCTTTTCATCTCCAGTTTCATTTGGAAAGGAGTGAAAAGCCATTCCAAGTAACACATGTAAGGTGAGCCCCTGTTTGAAGGTTGTCCCTTGTGACACACCTGTGTGCTCAGCCGCTCAGTCAAGCCCAGCTCTTTGTGATGCCATGGACTGTAGACCAGGCTCCTCTGTCCATGGGGTTTTCCTGGCAAGAGTGCGGGAGTAGGTTGCCACTTCCTACTCCAGAGGAATCTTCTCGACCCAGGGACGGAGCCCGTATCTCATGTGTTTCCTGCATTGGCAGGTGGGTTCTTTCCCACTGCACCAGCTGGATATCGATGGGTAAAATTCTGTGCCAGCCCCTTTGTTTCTTCTTCTCTCCCCCTCATCCATCTATAGATAACTATCTCTCTGAAACGCCTTTGGAGAATCCGTGTAACATTATCAGAGCTATTTTTCAAGCATGTTGATCCTTCCTTGTGATGTCAGTGTTTGTGTAGCAGATCATCTGCTCCTATGACACTGGGTATGTCCCTGAGCCCTGGGAGACAGTGTTCAGGTGGGCAGTAGGTCTCAGTGGGAGTCAGTCGAGGGGGGAGGTCTGCTCAGCACAGCCAAGGCCAGCCCACATTGTCTTCTATCCCCAAAACACTGAGTCTGCTTCCCTCCCCGCCACCCATCCGCCCCAGCCCCAGGGCACTTGGCTAAACTCCTGTATATCCTGAGGAAGCATCAGGGTCAGAACAATGAACAGTGGTTCTAATCATTGTGAGCGAGAGATGAGGTTCTGTGTTTTCAGTTCTTAGATTTATGTGTCTTGATTCATTGTGTTATTATTTTAAATTTTAATTGTCATATCATTCTTTGCAGTGCTGCTAGTTTCTGCTGTGCAGCAAAGTGAATCAGTTATATATATATATATACACCCTCTGTTTTTAGATTCTGTTCCCACGTAGGTTACTACAAAGAACTGAATAGAGTTCCCTGTGCTCTCCAGTAGGTCTTTCTCTATTTTCTGTGTAGTAGAGTGTATTTGTCGATCCTAATTTATCCTTCAGCCTTCTTTGGTACCGTAAGTCTGTTCTCTACATCTGAGACTCTATTTCTCTAAAGAGGTTTATATGTACCATTCTTTCGGATTCCATATGTAAGTGACATCATATGATATTTGTCTTTCTATATCAGACTTCACTCAGTATGACAATCTCCAGGTTCATCCATGTTGCACACATAGCATTATTTTGTTCTTTTTAAGAGTCGGTAATATTCCATTGTAAACATGAGCCACATCTTCTCTATCTATTCCTCCATTGAGGAACATTTAGTTGCTACCGTCTTCTGGCTATTGTAAATAGTGCTGCAACGGACATTGGGGAACATGTATCTTTTCAAATTCTGGTTTTCTGTGGATATATGCCCAAGAGTAAGATGACTCTATCATATGGTAAGTCTTATTTTCAGTCTTTTAAGAACCTTCATACTGTCAGACAGAACTGAGCAACTGCACTGAACTGATACTGTTTTCCATAGTGGCTGTACCAATGTACATTCTCACCAACAATGTACGAGGCTTCCCTTTTCTCCACACCCTCTGCAGCATTTGTTGTTTGTAGATTTTTTGATGATGGCCATTCTGAGTGGTATGAGCTGATACCTCATTGGACTTTTGATTTGTATTTCTCTAATGATTAGTGATGTTCAGTTTCTTTGCATGTTCCTCTTGGCCACCTTTATGCCTTCTTTGGAGAAATGTGTATTTAGATCTTCTACCTGTTGTTTGATTGGCGACATTAGTTTTTTTTTTTTTTTTTTTAATGTTGAGCTGCATGAGCTGTTGAATATTTTGAAGATGAATCCCCTGTTGGTCACTTCATTTGCAGATATTTTCTTCCTTTCTGTGGGCTCTTTTCATTTTGGGAGAACACTGTCTCCCAGGGGTCAGTTTTTAAGTTTGATTAGGCTGCATTTTTTTATTTTTGTTTTTCTTTTCATCACTCTAGGAAGTGGCTTATAGAAGATCTTTCTGCGATGTGTGTCAGAGAGTGTTCTGCCTATGTTTTTCTCTTAACGTTTTTATAGTGCCTAGTCTTCCATTTAGATCTTTAATCCATTTTGAGTTTATTTTTATGTGTGGTGTTAGAGATTGTTCTGATTTGATTCTTTTCCGTGAAACTGTCCTGTTTTCCCAGCACCACTTATTGAAGAGACTATCTTTTCTCCACTGTGTCTTCTTGTCTCTTTGGTCATAGGTAAGGTGAAATAGGTGTGTAGGTTTGTCTGTGGCTTTGTCTCTTGACTCATTTTCCAGTTAGCCTTTCTAAATCTTGTTTACACAGCTCCAGCCACATCATGAGAAACGCTGGGCTGGATGAAACACAAGCTGGAATCAAGGTTGCTGGGAGAAATATCAATCACCTCAGACATGCTGATGACACCACAGCTATGGCAGAAAGAGAAGAACTGAAGAGCCTCTTGATGAAAGTAAAAGAGGAGAGTGGAAAAGTGGCTTAAAGCTCAACATTCAGAAGACTAAGATCCCGGCATCTGGTCCCATCACTTCATGGCAAATCGATGGGGAAACAGTGACACACTATATTTAGGGCTCCAAAATCACTGCAGCTGGTGACTGCAGCCATGAACTTAAAAGACGCTGACTCCTTTGAAGAAAAGTCATGACCAACCTAGACAGCATATTAAAAAGCAGAGACATTACTTTGCCAAGAGAGGTCCATCTAGTCAAAGCTGTGGTTTTTCCAGTAGTCATGTATGGATGTGAGAGTGGGAGTCTAAAGAAAGCTGAGCACCGGAGAATTGATGCTTTTGAACTGTGGTGTTGCAGAAGACTTTTGAGAGTCCCTTGAACTGCAAGGAGATCCAACCAGTCCATCCTGAAGGCAATCAGTTCTGAATATTTTTTGGAAGGACTGATGCCAAAGCTGAAACTCCAATACTTTGGCCACCTGATGTGAAGAGCTGACTCATTTGAAAAGACCCTGATGCTGGGAAAGATTGCAGATGGGAGGAGAAGGGATCAACAGAGGATGAGATGGTTGGATGGCATCACCAACTCAATGGGCGTGAGTTTGAGTAAACTCCGGGAGTTGGTGATGAACAGGAAGGCCTGGCGTGCTGCAGTCCACGGGGTCGCAAAGAGTCAGCCATGACTGAGCCACTGAACTGACTGACTGTCCCATTCAAAAGAGTCCTTTTCCAGTTGAACTTCCTCAGAACATATTTTATAAACTTAAGGGAATTTCTTTAAAATATATTTCCATGCTTTTCATCTCCAGTTTCATTTGGAAAGGAGTGAAAAGCCATTCCAAGTAACACATGTAAGGTGAGCCCCTGTTTGAAGGTTGTCCCTTGTGACACACCTGTGTGCTCAGCCGCTCAGTCAAGCCCAGCTCTTTGTGATGCCATGGACTGTAGACCAGGCTCCTCTGTCCATGGGGTTTTCCTGGCAAGAGTGCGGGAGTAGGTTGCCACTTCCTACTCCAGAGGAATCTTCTCGACCCAGGGACGGAGCCCGTATCTCATGTGTTTCCTGCATTGGCAGGTGGGTTCTTTCCCACTGCACCAGCTGGATATCGATGGGTAAAATTCTGTGCCAGCCCCTTTGTTTCTTCTTCTCTCCCCCTCATCCATCTATAGATAACTATCTCTCTGAAACGCCTTTGGAGAATCCGTGTAACATTATCAGAGCTATTTTTCAAGCATGTTGATCCTTCCTTGTGATGTCAGTGTTTGTGTAGCAGATCATCTGCTCCTATGACACTGGGTATGTCCCTGAGCCCTGGGAGACAGTGTTCAGGTGGGCAGTAGGTCTCAGTGGGAGTCAGTCGAGGGGGGAGGTCTGCTCAGCACAGCCAAGGCCAGCCCACATTGTCTTCTATCCCCAAAACACTGAGTCTGCTTCCCTCCCCGCCACCCATCCGCCCCAGCCCCAGGGCACTTGGCTAAACTCCTCTATATCCTGAGGAAGCATCAGGGTCAGAACAATGAACAGTGGTTCTAATCATTGTGAGCGAGAGATGAGGTTCTGTGTTTTCAGTTCTTAGATTTATGTGTCTTGATTCATTGTGTTATTATTTTAAATTTTAATTGTCATATCATTCTTTGCAGTGCTGCTAGTTTCTGCTGTGCAGCAAAGTGAATCAGTTATATATATATACACCCTCTGTTTTTAGATTCTGTTCCCACGTAGGTTATTACAAAGAACTGAATAGAGTTCCCTGTGCTCTCCAGTAGGTCTTTCTCTATTTTCTGTGTAGTAGAGTGTATTTGTCGATCCTAATTTATCCTTCAGCCTTCTTTGGTACCGTCAGTCTGTTCTCTACATCTGAGACTCTCTTTCTCTAAAGAGGTTTATATGTACCATTCTTTCGGATTCCATATGTAAGTGACATCATATGATATTTGTCTTTCTATATCAGACTTCACTCAGTATGACAATCTCCAGGTTCATCCATGTTGCACACATAGCATTATTTTGTTCTTTTTAAGAGTCGGTAATATTCCATTGTAAACATGAGCCACATCTTCTCTATCTATTCCTCCACTGAGGAACATTTAGTTGCTACCGTCTTCTGGCTATTGTAAATAGTGCTGCAACGGACATTGGGGAACATGTATCTTTTCAAATTCTGGTTTTCTGTGGATATATGCCCAAGAGTAAGATGACTCCATCATATGGTAAGTCTTATTTTCAGTCTTTTAAGAACCTTCATACTGTCAGACAGAACTGAGCAACTGCACTGAACTGATACTGTTTTCCATAGTGGCTGTACCAATGTACATTCTCACCAACAATGTACGAGGCTTCCCTTTTCTCCACACCCTCTGCAGCATTTATTGTTTGTAGATTTTTTGATGATGGCCATTCTGACTGGTATGAGCCGATACCTCATTGGACTTTTGATTTGTATTTCTCTAATGATTAGTGATGTTCAGTGTCTTTTCATGTTCCTCTTGGCCACCTTTATGCCTTCTTTGGAGAAATGTGTATTTAGATCTTCTAGCTATTGTTTGATTGGCGACATTAGTTTTTTTTTTTTTTTTTTTTTTTAATGTTGAGCTGCATGAGCTGTTGAATATTTTGAAGATGAATCCCCTGTTGGTCACTTCATTTGCAGATATTTTCTTCCTTTCTGTGGGCTCTTTTCATTTTGGGAGAACACTGTCTCCCAGGGGTCAGTTTTTAAGTTTGATTAGGCTGCATTTTTTTATTTTTGTTTTTCTTTTCATCACTCTAGGAAGTGGCTTATAGAAGATCTTTCTGCGATGTGTGTCAGAGAGTGTTCTGCCTATGTTTTTCTCTTAACGTTTTTATAGTGCCTAGTCTTCCATTTAGATCTTTAATCCATTTTGAGTTTATTTTTATGTGTGGTGTTAGAGATTGTTCTGATTTGATTCTTTTCCGTGAAACTGTCCTGTTTTCCCAGCACCACTTATTGAAGAGACTATCTTTTCTCCACTGTGTCTTCTTGTCTCTTTGGTCATAGGTAAGGTGAAATAGGTGTGTAGGTTTGTCTGTGGCTTTGTCTCTTGACTCATTTTCCAGTTAGCCTTTCTAAATCTTGTTTACACAGCTCCAGCCACATCATGAGAAACGCTGGGCTGGATGAAACACAAGCTGGAATCAAGGTTGCTGGGAGAAATATCAATCACCTCAGACATGCTGATGACACCACAGCTATGGCAGAAAGAGAAGAACTGAAGAGCCTCTTGATGAAAGTAAAAGAGGAGAGTGGAAAAGTGGCTTAAAGCTCAACATTCAGAAGACTAAGATCCCGGCATCTGGTCCCATCACTTCATGGCAAATCGATGGGGAAACAGTGACACACTATATTTAGGGCTCCAAAATCACTGCAGCTGGTGACTGCAGCCATGAACTTAAAAGACGCTGACTCCTTTGAAGAAAAGTCATGACCAACCTAGACAGCATATTAAAAAGCAGAGACATTACTTTGCCAAGAGAGGTCCATCTAGTCAAAGCTGTGGTTTTTCCAGTAGTCATGTATGGATGTGAGAGTGGGAGTCTAAAGAAAGCTGAGCACCGGAGAATTGATGCTTTTGAACTGTGGTGTTGCAGAAGACTTTTGAGAGTCCCTTGAACTGCAAGGAGATCCAACCAGTCCATCCTGAAGGCAATCAGTTCTGAATATTTTTTGGAAGGACTGATGCCAAAGCTGAAACTCCAATACTTTGGCCACCTGATGTGAAGAGCTGACTCATTTGAAAAGACCCTGATGCTGGGAAAGATTGCAGATGGGAGGAGAAGGGATCAACAGAGGATGAGATGGTTGGATGGCATCACCAACTCAATGGGCGTGAGTTTGAGTAAACTCCGGGAGTTGGTGATGAACAGGAAGGCCTGGCGTGCTGCAGTCCACGGGGTCGCAAAGAGTCAGCCATGACTGAGCCACTGAACTGACTGACTGTCCCATTCAAAAGAGTCCTTTTCCAGTTGAACTTCCTCAGAACATATTTTATAAACTTAAGGGAATTTCTTTCAAATATATTTCCATGCTTTTCATCTCCAGTTTCATTTGGAAAGGAGTGAAAAGCCATTCCAAGTAACACATGTAAGGTGAGCCCCTGTTTGAAGGTTGTCCCTTGTGACACACCTGTGTGCTCAGCCGCTCAGTCAAGCCCAGCTCTTTGTGATGCCATGGACTGTAGACCAGGCTCCTCTGTCCATGGGGTTTTCCTGGCAAGAGTGCGGGAGTAGGTTGCCACTTCCTACTCCAGAGGAATCTTCTCGACCCAGGGACGGAGCCCGTATCTCATGTGTTTCCTGCATTGGCAGGTGGGTTCTTTCCCACTGCACCAGCTGGATATCGATGGGTAAAATTCTGTGCCAGCCCCTTTGTTTCTTCTTCTCTCCCCCTCATCCATCTATAGATAACTATCTCTCTGAAACGCCTTTGGAGAATCCGTGTAACATTATCAGAGCTATTTTTCAAGCATGTTGATCCTTCCTTGTGATGTCAGTGTTTGTGTAGCAGATCATCTGCTCCTATGACACTGGGTATGTCCCTGAGCCCTGGGAGACAGTGTTCAGGTGGGCAGTAGGTCTCAGTGGGAGTCAGTCGAGGGGGGAGGTCTGCTCAGCACAGCCAAGGCCAGCCCACATTGTCTTCTATCCCCAAAACACTGAGTCTGCTTCCCTCCCCGCCACCCATCCGCCCCAGCCCCAGGGCACTTGGCTAAACTCCTGTATATCCTGAGGAAGCATCAGGGTCAGAACAATGAACAGTGGTTCTAATCATTGTGAGAGAGAGATGAGGTTCTGTGTTTTCAGTTCTTAGATGTATGTGTCTTGATTCATTGTGTTATTATTTTAAATTTTAATTGTCATATCATTCTTTGCAGTGCTGCTAGTTTCTGCTGTGCAGCAAAGTGAATCAGTTATATATATATACACCCTCTGTTTTTAGATTCTGTTCCCACGTAGGTTATTACAAAGAACTGAATAGAGTTCCCTGTGCTCTCCAGTAGGTCTTTCTCTATTTTCTGTGTAGTAGAGTGTATTTGTCGATCCTAATTTATCCTTCAGCCTTCTTTGGTACCGTCAGTCTGTTCTCTACATCTGAGACTCTCTTTCTCTAAAGAGGTTTATATGTACCATTCTTTCGGATTCCATATGTAAGTGACATCATATGATATTTGTCTTTCTATATCAGACTTCACTCAGTATGACAATCTCCAGGTTCATCCATGTTGCACACATAGCATTATTTTGTTCTTTTTAAGAGTCGGTAATATTCCATTGTAAACATGAGCCACATCTTCTCTATCTATTCCTCCACTGAGGAACATTTAGTTGCTACCGTCTTCTGGCTATTGTAAATAGTGCTGCAACGGACATTGGGGAACATGTATCTTTTCAAATTCTGGTTTTCTGTGGATATATGCCCAAGAGTAAGATGACTCTATCATATGGTAAGTCTTATTTTCAGTCTTTTAAGAACCTTCATACTGTCAGACAGAACTGAGCAACTGCACTGAACTGATACTGTTTTCCATAGTGGCTGTACCAATGTACATTCTCACCAACAATGTACGAGGCTTCCCTTTTCTCCACACCCTCTGCAGCATTTATTGTTTGTAGATTTTTTGATGATGGCCATTCTGACTGGTATGAGCCGATACCTCATTGGACTTTTGATTTGTATTTCTCTAATGATTAGTGATGTTCAGTGTCTTTTCATGTTCCTCTTGGCCACCTTTATGCCTTCTTTGGAGAAATGTGTATTTAGATCTTCTAGCTATTGTTTGATTGGCGACATTAGTTTTTTTTTTTTTTTTTTTTTAATGTTGAGCTGCATGAGCTGTTGAATATTTTGAAGATGAATCCCCTGTTGGTCACTTCATTTGCAGATATTTTCTTCCTTTCTGTGGGCTCTTTTCATTTTGGGAGAACACTGTCTCCCAGGGGTCAGTTTTTAAGTTTGATTAGGCTGCATTTTTTTATTTTTGTTTTTCTTTTCATCACTCTAGGAAGTGGCTTATAGAAGATCTTTCTGCGATGTGTGTCAGAGAGTGTTCTGCCTATGTTTTTCTCTTAACGTTTTTATAGTGCCTAGTCTTCCATTTAGATCTTTAATCCATTTTGAGTTTATTTTTATGTGTGGTGTTAGAGATTGTTCTGATTTGATTCTTTTCCGTGAAACTGTCCTGTTTTCCCAGCACCACTTATTGAAGAGACTATCTTTTCTCCACTGTGTCTTCTTGTCTCTTTGGTCATAGGTAAGGTGAAATAGGTGTGTAGGTTTGTCTGTGGCTTTGTCTCTTGACTCATTTTCCAGTTAGCCTTTCTAAATCTTGTTTACACAGCTCCAGCCACATCATGAGAAACGCTGGGCTGGATGAAACACAAGCTGGAATCAAGGTTGCTGGGAGAAATATCAATCACCTCAGACATGCTGATGACACCACAGCTATGGCAGAAAGAGAAGAACTGAAGAGCCTCTTGATGAAAGTAAAAGAGGAGAGTGGAAAAGTGGCTTAAAGCTCAACATTCAGAAGACTAAGATCCCGGCATCTGGTCCCATCACTTCATGGCAAATCGATGGGGAAACAGTGACACACTATATTTAGGGCTCCAAAATCACTGCAGCTGGTGACTGCAGCCATGAACTTAAAAGACGCTGACTCCTTTGAAGAAAAGTCATGACCAACCTAGACAGCATATTAAAAAGCAGAGACATTACTTTGCCAAGAGAGGTCCATCTAGTCAAAGCTGTGGTTTTTCCAATAGTCATGTATGGATGTGAGAGTGGGAGTCTAAAGAAAGCTGAGCACCGGAGAATTGATGCTTTTGAACTGTGGTGTTGCAGAAGACTTTTGAGAGTCCCTTGAACTGCAAGGAGATCCAACCAGTCCATCCTGAAGGCAATCAGTTCTGAATATTTGTTGGAAGGACTGATGCCAAAGCTGAAACTCCAATACTCTGGCCACCTGATGTGAAGAGCTGACTCATTTGAAAAGACCCTGATGCTGGGAAAGATTGCAGATGGGAGGAGAAGGGATCAACAGAGGATGAGATGGTTGGATGGCATCACCAACTCAATGGGCGTGAGTTTGAGTAAACTCCGGGAGTTGGTGATGAACAGGAAGGCCTGGCGTGCTGCAGTCCACGGGGTCGCAAAGAGTCAGCCATGACTGAGCCACTGAACTGACTGACTGTCCCATTCAAAAGAGTCCTTTTCCAGTTGAACTTCCTCAGAACATATTTTATAAACTTAAGGGAATTTCTTTCAAATATATTTCCATGCTTTTCATCTCCAGTTTCATTTGGAAAGGAGTGAAAAGCCATTCCAAGTAACACATGTAAGGTGAGCCCCTGTTTGAAGGTTGTCCCTTGTGACACACCTGTGTGCTCAGCCGCTCAGTCAAGCCCAGCTCTTTGTGATGCCATGGACTGTAGACCAGGCTCCTCTGTCCATGGGGTTTTCCTGGCAAGAGTGCGGGAGTAGGTTGCCACTTCCTACTCCAGAGGAATCTTCTCGACCCAGGGACAGAGCCCGTATCTCATGTGTTTCCTGCATTGGCAGGTGGGTTCTTTCCCACTGCACCAGCTGGATATCGATGGGTAAAATTCTGTGCCAGCCCCTTTGTTTCTTCTTCTCTCCCCCTCATCCATCTATAGATAACTATCTCTCTGAAACGCCTTTGGAGAATCCGTGTAACATTATCAGAGCTATTTTTCATGCATGTTGATCCTTCCTTGTGATGTCAGTGTTTGTGTAGCAGATCATCTGCTCCTATGACACTGGGTATGTCCCTGAGCCCTGGGAGACAGTGTTCAGGTGGGCAGTAGGTCTCAGTGGGAGTCAGTCGAGGGGGGAGGTCTGCTCAGCACAGCCAAGGCCAGCCCACATTGTCTTCTATCCCCAAAACACTGAGTCTGCTTCCCTCCCCGCCACCCATCCGCCCCAGCCCCAGGGCACTTGGCTAAACTCCTGTATATCCTGAGGAAGCATCAGGGTCAGAACAATGAACAGTGGTTCTAATCATTGTGAGAGAGAGATGAGGTTCTGTGTTTTCAGTTCTTAGATGTATGTGTCTTGATTCATTGTGTTATTATTTTAAATTTTAATTGTCATATCATTCTTTGCAGTGCTGCTAGTTTCTGCTGTGCAGCAAAGTGAATCAGTTATATATATATACACCCTCTGTTTTTAGATTCTGTTCCCACGTAGGTTATTACAAAGAACTGAATAGAGTTCCCTGTGCTCTCCAGTAGGTCTTTCTCTATTTTCTGTGTAGTAGAGTGTATTTGTCGATCCTAATTTATCCTTCAGCCTTCTTTGGTACCGTCAGTCTGTTCTCTACATCTGAGACTCTCTTTCTCTAAAGAGGTTTATATGTACCATTCTTTCGGATTCCATATGTAAGTGACATCATATGATATTTGTCTTTCTATATCAGACTTCACTCAGTATGACAATCTCCAGGTTCATCCATGTTGCACACATAGCATTATTTTGTTCTTTTTAAGAGTCGGTAATATTCCATTGTAAACATGAGCCACATCTTCTCTATCTATTCCTCCACTGAGGAACATTTAGTTGCTACCGTCTTCTGGCTATTGTAAATAGTGCTGCAACGGACATTGGGGAACATGTATCTTTTCAAATTCTGGTTTTCTGTGGATATATGCCCAAGAGTAAGATGACTCTATCATATGGTAAGTCTTATTTTCAGTCTTTTAAGAACCTTCATACTGTCAGACAGAACTGAGCAACTGCACTGAACTGATACTGTTTTCCATAGTGGCTGTACCAATGTACATTCTCACCAACAATGTACGAGGCTTCCCTTTTCTCCACACCCTCTGCAGCATTTATTGTTTGTAGATTTTTTGATGATGGCCATTCTGACTGGTATGAGCCGATACCTCATTGGACTTTTGATTTGTATTTCTCTAATGATTAGTGATGTTCAGTGTCTTTTCATGTTCCTCTTGGCCACCTTTATGCCTTCTTTGGAGAAATGTGTATTTAGATCTTCTAGCTATTGTTTGATTGGCGACATTAGTTTTTTTTTTTTTTTTTTTTTAATGTTGAGCTGCATGAGCTGTTGAATATTTTGAAGATGAATCCCCTGTTGGTCACTTCATTTGCAGATATTTTCTTCCTTTCTGTGGGCTCTTTTCATTTTGGGAGAACACTGTCTCCCAGGGGTCAGTTTTTAAGTTTGATTAGGCTGCATTTTTTTATTTTTGTTTTTCTTTTCATCACTCTAGGAAGTGGCTTATAGAAGATCTTTCTGCGATGTGTGTCAGAGAGTGTTCTGCCTATGTTTTTCTCTTAACGTTTTTATAGTGCCTAGTCTTCCATTTAGATCTTTAATCCATTTTGAGTTTATTTTTATGTGTGGTGTTAGAGATTGTTCTGATTTGATTCTTTTCCGTGAAACTGTCCTGTTTTCCCAGCACCACTTATTGAAGAGACTATCTTTTCTCCACTGTGTCTTCTTGTCTCTTTGGTCATAGGTAAGGTGAAATAGGTGTGTAGGTTTGTCTGTGGCTTTGTCTCTTGACTCATTTTCCAGTTAGCCTTTCTAAATCTTGTTTACACAGCTCCAGCCACATCATGAGAAACGCTGGGCTGGATGAAACACAAGCTGGAATCAAGGTTGCTGGGAGAAATATCAATCACCTCAGACATGCTGATGACACCACAGCTATGGCAGAAAGAGAAGAACTGAAGAGCCTCTTGATGAAAGTAAAAGAGGAGAGTGGAAAAGTGGCTTAAAGCTCAACATTCAGAAGACTAAGATCCCGGCATCTGGTCCCATCACTTCATGGCAAATCGATGGGGAAACAGTGACACACTATATTTAGGGCTCCAAAATCACTGCAGCTGGTGACTGCAGCCATGAACTTAAAAGACGCTGACTCCTTTGAAGAAAAGTCATGACCAACCTAGACAGCATATTAAAAAGCAGAGACATTACTTTGCCAAGAGAGGTCCATCTAGTCAAAGCTGTGGTTTTTCCAATAGTCATGTATGGATGTGAGAGTGGGAGTCTAAAGAAAGCTGAGCACCGGAGAATTGATGCTTTTGAACTGTGGTGTTGCAGAAGACTTTTGAGAGTCCCTTGAACTGCAAGGAGATCCAACCAGTCCATCCTGAAGGCAATCAGTTCTGAATATTTGTTGGAAGGACTGATGCCAAAGCTGAAACTCCAATACTCTGGCCACCTGATGTGAAGAGCTGACTCATTTGAAAAGACCCTGATGCTGGGAAAGATTGCAGATGGGAGGAGAAGGGATCAACAGAGGATGAGATGGTTGGATGGCATCACCAACTCAATGGGCGTGAGTTTGAGTAAACTCCGGGAGTTGGTGATGAACAGGAAGGCCTGGCGTGCTGCAGTCCACGGGGTCGCAAAGAGTCAGCCATGACTGAGCCACTGAACTGACTGACTGTCCCATTCAAAAGAGTCCTTTTCCAGTTGAACTTCCTCAGAACATATTTTATAAACTTAAGGGAATTTCTTTCAAATATATTTCCATGCTTTTCATCTCCAGTTTCATTTGGAAAGGAGTGAAAAGCCATTCCAAGTAACACATGTAAGGTGAGCCCCTGTTTGAAGGTTGTCCCTTGTGACACACCTGTGTGCTCAGCCGCTCAGTCAAGCCCAGCTCTTTGTGATGCCATGGACTGTAGACCAGGCTCCTCTGTCCATGGGGTTTTCCTGGCAAGAGTGCGGGAGTAGGTTGCCACTTCCTACTCCAGAGGAATCTTCTCGACCCAGGGACGGAGCCCGTATCTCATGTGTTTCCTGCATTGGCAGGTGGGTTCTTTCCCACTGCACCAGCTGGATATCGATGGGTAAAATTCTGTGCCAGCCCCTTTGTTTCTTCTTCTCTCCCCCTCATCCATCTATAGATAACTATCTCTCTGAAACGCCTTTGGAGAATCCGTGTAACATTATCAGAGCTATTTTTCAAGCATGTTGATCCTTCCTTGTGATGTCAGTGTTTGTGTAGCAGATCATCTGCTCCTATGACACTGGGTATGTCCCTGAGCCCTGGGAGACAGTGTTCAGGTGGGCAGTAGGTCTCAGTGGGAGTCAGTCGAGGGGGGAGGTCTGCTCAGCACAGCCAAGGCCAGCCCACATTGTCTTCTATCCCCAAAACACTGAGTCTGCTTCCCTCCCCGCCACCCATCCGCCCCAGCCCCAGGGCACTTGGCTAAACTCCTCTATATCCTGAGGAAGCATCAGGGTCAGAAAAATGAACAGTGGTTCTAATCATTGTGAGAGAGAGATGAGGTTCTGTGTTTTCAGTTCTTAGATGTATGTGTCTTGATTCATTGTGTTATTATTTTAAATTTTAATTGTCATATCATTCTTTGCAGTGCTGCTAGTTTCTGCTGTGCAGCAAAGTGAATCAGTTATATATATATATACACCCTCTGTTTTTAGATTCTGTTCCCACGTAGGTTACTACAAAGAACTGAATAGAGTTCCCTGTGCTCTCCAGTAGGTCTTTCTCTATTTTCTGTGTAGTAGAGTGTATTTGTCGATCCTAATTTATCCTTCAGCCTTCTTTGGTACCGTAAGTCTGTTCTCTACATCTGAGACTCTATTTCTCTAAAGAGGTTTATATGTACCATTCTTTCGGATTCCATATGTAAGTGACATCATATGATATTTGTCTTTCTATATCAGACTTCACTCAGTATGACAATCTCCAGGTTCATCCATGTTGCACACATAGCATTATTTTGTTCTTTTTAAGAGTCGGTAATATTCCATTGTAAACATGAGCCACATCTTCTCTATCTATTCCTCCACTGAGGAACATTTAGTTGCTACCGTCTTCTGGCTATTGTAAATAGTGCTGCAACGGACATTGGGGAACATGTATCTTTTCAAATTCTGGTTTTCTGTGGATATATGCCCAAGAGTAAGATGACTCTATCATATGGTAAGTCTTATTTTCAGTCTTTTAAGAACCTTCATACTGTCAGACAGAACTGAGCAACTGCACTGAACTGATACTGTTTTCCATAGTGGCTGTACCAATGTACATTCTCACCAACAATGTACGAGGCTTCCCTTTTCTCCACACCCTCTGCAGCATTTGTTGTTTGTAGATTTTTTGATGATGGCCATTCTGACTGGTATGAGCCGATACCTCATTGGACTTTTGATTTGTATTTCTCTAATGATTAGTGATGTTCAGTGTCTTTTCATGTTCCTCTTGGCCACCTTTATGCCTTCTTTGGAGAAATGTGTATTTAGATCTTCTAGCTATTGTTTGATTGGCGACATTAGTTTTTTTTTTTTTTTTTTTTTTAATGTTGAGCTGCATGAGCTGTTGAATATTTTGAAGATGAATCCCCTGTTGGTCACTTCATTTGCAGATATTTTCTTCCTTTCTGTGGGCTCTTTTCATTTTGGGAGAACACTGTCTCCCAGGGGTCAGTTTTTAAGTTTGATTAGGCTGCATTTTTTTATTTTTGTTTTTCTTTTCATCACTCTAGGAAGTGGCTTATAGAAGATCTTTCTGCGATGTGTGTCAGAGAGTGTTCTGCCTATGTTTTTCTCTTAACGTTTTTATAGTGCCTAGTCTTCCATTTAGATCTTTAATCCATTTTGAGTTTATTTTTATGTGTGGTGTTAGAGATTGTTCTGATTTGATTCTTTTCCGTGAAACTGTCCTGTTTTCCCAGCACCACTTATTGAAGAGACTATCTTTTCTCCACTGTGTCTTCTTGTCTCTTTGGTCATAGGTAAGGTGAAATAGGTGTGTAGGTTTGTCTGTGGCTTTGTCTCTTGACTCATTTTCCAGTTAGCCTTTCTAAATCTTGTTTACACAGCTCCAGCCACATCATGAGAAACGCTGGGCTGGATGAAACACAAGCTGGAATCAAGGTTGCTGGGAGAAATATCAATCACCTCAGACATGCTGATGACACCACAGCTATGGCAGAAAGAGAAGAACTGAAGAGCCTCTTGATGAAAGTAAAAGAGGAGAGTGGAAAAGTGGCTTAAAGCTCAACATTCAGAAGACTAAGATCCCGGCATCTGGTCCCATCACTTCATGGCAAATCGATGGGGAAACAGTGACATACTATATTTAGGGCTCCAAAATCACTGCAGCTGGTGACTGCAGCCATGAACTTAAAAGACGCTGACTCCTTTGAAGAAAAGTCACGACCAACCTAGACAGCATATTAAAAAGCAGAGACATTACTTTGCCAAGAGAGGTCCATCTAGTGAAAGCTGTGGTTTTTCCAGTAGTCATGTATGGATGTGAGAGTGGGAGTCTAAAGAAAGCTGAGCACCGGAGAATTGATGCTTTTGATCTGTGGTGTTGGAGAAGACTTTTGAGAGTCCCTTGAACTGCAAGGAGATCCAACCAGTCCATCCTGAAGGCAATCAGTTCTGAATATTTGTTGGAAGGACTGATGCCAAAGCTGAAACTCCAATACTTTGGCCACCTGATGTGAAGAGCTGACTCATTTGAAAAGACCCTGATGCTGGGAAAGATTGCAGATGGGAGGAGAAGGGATCAACAGAGGATGAGATGGTTGGATGGCATCACCAACTCAATGGGCGTGAGTTTGAGTAAACTCCGGGAGTTGGTGATGAACAGGAAGGCCTGGCGTGCTGCAGTCCACGGGGTCGCAAAGAGTCAGCCATGACTGAGCCACTGAACTGACTGACTGTCCCATTCAAAAGAGTCCTTTTCCAGTTGAACTTCCTCAGAACATATTTTATAAACTTAAGGGAATTTCTTTAAAATATATTTCCATGCTTTTCATCTCCAGTTTCATTTGGAAAGGAGTGAAAAGCCATTCCAAGTAACACATGTAAGGTGAGCCCCTGTTTGAAGGTTGTCCCTTGTGACACACCTGTGTGCTCAGCCGCTCAGTCAAGCCCAGCTCTTTGTGATGCCATGGACTGTAGACCAGGCTCCTCTGTCCATGGGGTTTTCCTGGCAAGAGTGCGGGAGTAGGTTGCCACTTCCTACTCCAGAGGAATCTTCTCGACCCAGGGACGGAGCCCGTATCTCATGTGTTTCCTGCATTGGCAGGTGGGTTCTTTCCCACTGCACCAGCTGGATATCGATGGGTAAAATTCTGTGCCAGCCCCTTTGTTTCTTCTTCTCTCCCCCTCATCCATCTATAGATAACTATCTCTCTGAAACGCCTTTGGAGAATCCGTGTAACATTATCAGAGCTATTTTTCAAGCATGTTGATCCTTCCTTGTGATGTCAGTGTTTGTGTAGCAGATCATCTGCTCCTATGACACTGGGTATGTCCCTGAGCCCTGGGAGACAGTGTTCAGGTGGGCAGTAGGTCTCAGTGGGAGTCAGTCGAGGGGGGAGGTCTGCTCAGCACAGCCAAGGCCAGCCCACATTGTCTTCTATCCCCAAAACACTGAGTCTGCTTCCCTCCCCGCCAGCCATCCGCCCCAGCCCCAGGGCACTTGGCTAAACTCCTCTATATCCTGAGGAAGCATCAGGGTCAGAAAAATGAACAGTGGTTCTAATCATTGTGAGAGAGAGATGAGGTTCTGTGTTTTCAGTTCTTAGATTTATGTGTCTTGATTCATTGTGTTATTATTTTAAAATTTAATTGTCATATCATTCTTTGCAGTGCTGCTAGTTTCTGCTGTGCAGCAAAGTGAATCAGTTATATATATATACACCCTCTGTTTTTAGATTCTGTTCCCACGTAGGTTATTACAAAGAACTGAATAGAGTTCCCTGTGCTCTCCAGTAGGTCTTTCTCTATTTTCTGTGTAGTAGAGTGTATTTGTCGATCCTAATTTATCCTTCAGCCTTCTTTGGTACCGTAAGTCTGTTCTCTACATCTGAGACTCTATTTCTCTAAAGAGGTTTATATGTACCATTCTTTCGGATTCCATATGTAAGTGACATCATATGATATTTGTCTTTCTATATCAGACTTCACTCAGTATGACAATCTCCAGGTTCATCCATGTTGCACACATAGCATTATTTTGTTCTTTTTAAGAGTCGGTAATATTCCATTGTAAACATGAGCCACATCTTCTCTATCTATTCCTCCATTGAGGAACATTTAGTTGCTACCGTCTTCTGGCTATTGTAAATAGTGCTGCAACGGACATTGGGGAACATGTATCTTTTCAAATTCTGGTTTTCTGTGGATATATGCCCAAGAGTAAGATGACTCTATCATATGGTAAGTCTTATTTTCAGTCTTTTAAGAACCTTCATACTGTCAGACAGAACTGAGCAACTGCACTGAACTGATACTGTTTTCCATAGTGGCTGTACCAATGTACATTCTCACCAACAATGTACGAGGCTTCCCTTTTCTCCACGCCCTCTGCAGCATTTATTGTTTGTAGATTTTTTGATGATGGCCATTCTGACTGGTATGAGCCGACACCTCATTGGAGTTTTGATTTGTATTTCTCTAATGATTAGTGATGTTCAGTGTCTTTTCATGTTCCTCTTGGCCACCTTTATGCCTTCTTTGGAGAAATGTGTATTTAGATCTTCTACCTATTGTTTGATTGGCGACATTAGTTTTTTTTTTTTTTTTTTTAATGTTGAGCTGCATGAGCTGTTGCATATTTTGAAGATGAATCCCCTGTTGGTCACTTCATTTGCAGATATTTTCTTCCTTTCTGTGGGCTCTTTTCATTTTGGGAGAACACTGTCTCCCAGGGGTCAGTTTTTAAGTTTGATTAGGCTGCATTTTTTTATTTTTGTTTTTCTTTTCATCACTCTAGGAAGTGGCTTATAGAAGATCTTTCTGCGATGTGTGTCAGAGAGTGTTCTGCCTATGTTTTTCTCTTAACGTTTTTATAGTGCCTAGTCTTCCATTTAGATCTTTAATCCATTTTGAGTTTATTTTTATGTGTGGTGTTAGAGATTGTTCTGATTTGATTCTTTTCCGTGAAACTGTCCTGTTTTCCCAGCACCACTTATTGAAGAGACTATCTTTTCTCCACTGTGTCTTCTTGTCTCTTTGGTCATAGGTAAGGTGAAATAGGTGTGTAGGTTTGTCTGTGGCTTTGTCTCTTGACTCATTTTCCAGTTAGCCTTTCTAAATCTTGTTTACACAGCTCCAGCCACATTATGAGAAACGCTGGGCTGGATGAAACACAAGCTGGAATCAAGGTTGCTGGGAGAAATATCAATCACCTCAGACATGCTGATGACACCACAGCTATGGCAGAAAGAGAAGAACTGAAGAGCCTCTTGGTGAAAGTAAAAGAGGAGAGTGGAAAAGTGGCTTAAAGCTCAACATTCAGAAGACTAAGATCCCGGCATCTGGTCCCATCACTTCATGGCAAATTGATGGGGAAACAGTTACACACTATATTTAGGGCTCCAAAATCACTGCAGCTGGTGACTGCAGCCATGAACTTAAAAGACGCTGACTCCTTTGAAGAAAAGTCATGACCAACCTAGACAGCATATTAAAAAGCAGAGACATTACTTTGCCAAGAGAGGTCCATCTAGTCAAAGCTGTGGTTTTTCCAGTAGTCATGTATGGATGTGAGAGTGGGAGTCTAAAGAAAGCTGAGCACCGGAGAATTGATGCTTTTGATCTGTGGTGTTGGAGAAGACTTTTGAGAGTCCCTTGGACTGCAAGGAGATCCAACCAGTCCATCCTGAAGGCAATCAGTTCTGAATATTTGTTGGAAGGACTGATGCCAAAGCTGAAACTCCAATACTTTGGCCACCTGATGTGAAGAGCTGACTCATTTGAAAAGACCCTGATGCTGGGAAAGATTGCAGATGGGAGGAGAAGGGATCAACAGAGGATGAGATGGTTGGATGGCATCACCAACTCAATGGGCGTGAGTTTGAGTAAACTCCGGGAGTTGGTGATGAACAGGAAGGCCTGGCGTGCTGCAGTCCACGGGGTCGCAAAGAGTCAGCCATGACTGAGCCACTGAACTGACTGACTGTCCCATTCAAAAGAGTCCTTTTCCAGTTGAACTTCCTCAGAACATATTTTATAAACTTAAGGGAATTTCTTTAAAATATATTTCCATGCTTTTCATCTCCAGTTTCATTTGGAAAGGAGTGAAAAGCCATTCCAAGTAACACATGTAAGGTGAGCCCCTGTTTGAAGGTTGTCCCTTGTGACACACCTGTGTGCTCAGCCGCTCAGTCAAGCCCAGCTCTTTGTGATGCCATGGACTGTAGACCAGGCTCCTCTGTCCATGGGGTTTTCCTGGCAAGAGTGCGGGAGTAGGTTGCCACTTCCTACTCCAGAGGAATCTTCTCGACCCAGGGACGGAGCCCGTATCTCATGTGTTTCCTGCATTGGCAGGTGGGTTCTTTCCCACTGCACCAGCTGGATATCGATGGGTAAAATTCTGTGCCAGCCCCTTTGTTTCTTCTTCTCTCCCCCTCATCCATCTATAGATAACTATCTCTCTGAAACGCCTTTGGAGAATCCGTGTAACATTATCAGAGCTATTTTTCAAGCATGTTGATCCTTCCTTGTGATGTCAGTGTTTGTGTAGCAGATCATCTGCTCCTATGACACTGGGTATGTCCCTGAGCCCTGGGAGACAGTGTTCAGGTGGGCAGTAGGTCTCAGTGGGAGTCAGTCGAGGGGGGAGGTCTGCTCAGCACAGCCAAGGCCAGCCCACATTGTCTTCTATCCCCAAAACACTGAGTCTGCTTCCCTCCCCGCCACCCATCCGCCCCAGCCCCAGGGCACTTGGCTAAACTCCTGTATATCCTGAGGAAGCATCAGGGTCAGAACAATGAACAGTGGTTCTAATCATTGTGAGCGAGAGATGAGGTTCTGTGTTTTCAGTTCTTAGATTTATGTGTCTTGATTCATTGTGTTATTATTTTAAATTTTAATTGTCATATCATTCTTTGCAGTGCTGCTAGTTTCTGCTGTGCAGCAAAGTGAATCAGTTATATATATATATATACACCCTCTGTTTTTAGATTCTGTTCCCACGTAGGTTACTACAAAGAACTGAATAGAGTTCCCTGTGCTCTCCAGTAGGTCTTTCTCTATTTTCTGTGTAGTAGAGTGTATTTGTCGATCCTAATTTATCCTTCAGCCTTCTTTGGTACCGTAAGTCTGTTCTCTACATCTGAGACTCTATTTCTCTAAAGAGGTTTATATGTACCATTCTTTCGGATTCCATATGTAAGTGACATCATATGATATTTGTCTTTCTATATCAGACTTCACTCAGTATGACAATCTCCAGGTTCATCCATGTTGCACACATAGCATTATTTTGTTCTTTTTAAGAGTCGGTAATATTCCATTGTAAACATGAGCCACATCTTCTCTATCTATTCCTCCATTGAGGAACATTTAGTTGCTACCGTCTTCTGGCTATTGTAAATAGTGCTGCAACGGACATTGGGGAACATGTATCTTTTCAAATTCTGGTTTTCTGTGGATATATGCCCAAGAGTAAGATGACTCTATCATATGGTAAGTCTTATTTTCAGTCTTTTAAGAACCTTCATACTGTCAGACAGAACTGAGCAACTGCACTGAACTGATACTGTTTTCCATAGTGGCTGTACCAATGTACATTCTCACCAACAATGTACGAGGCTTCCCTTTTCTCCACACCCTCTGCAGCATTTGTTGTTTGTAGATTTTTTGATGATGGCCATTCTGAGTGGTATGAGCTGATACCTCATTGGACTTTTGATTTGTATTTCTCTAATGATTAGTGATGTTCAGTTTCTTTGCATGTTCCTCTTGGCCACCTTTATGCCTTCTTTGGAGAAATGTGTATTTAGATCTTCTACCTGTTGTTTGATTGGCGACATTAGTTTTTTTTTTTTTTTTTTTAATGTTGAGCTGCATGAGCTGTTGAATATTTTGAAGATGAATCCCCTGTTGGTCACTTCATTTGCAGATATTTTCTTCCTTTCTGTGGGCTCTTTTCATTTTGGGAGAACACTGTCTCCCAGGGGTCAGTTTTTAAGTTTGATTAGGCTGCATTTTTTTATTTTTGTTTTTCTTTTCATCACTCTAGGAAGTGGCTTATAGAAGATCTTTCTGCGATGTGTGTCAGAGAGTGTTCTGCCTATGTTTTTCTCTTAACGTTTTTATAGTGCCTAGTCTTCCATTTAGATCTTTAATCCATTTTGAGTTTATTTTTATGTGTGGTGTTAGAGATTGTTCTGATTTGATTCTTTTCCGTGAAACTGTCCTGTTTTCCCAGCACCACTTATTGAAGAGACTATCTTTTCTCCACTGTGTCTTCTTGTCTCTTTGGTCATAGGTAAGGTGAAATAGGTGTGTAGGTTTGTCTGTGGCTTTGTCTCTTGACTCATTTTCCAGTTAGCCTTTCTAAATCTTGTTTACACAGCTCCAGCCACATCATGAGAAACGCTGGGCTGGATGAAACACAAGCTGGAATCAAGGTTGCTGGGAGAAATATCAATCACCTCAGACATGCTGATGACACCACAGCTATGGCAGAAAGAGAAGAACTGAAGAGCCTCTTGATGAAAGTAAAAGAGGAGAGTGGAAAAGTGGCTTAAAGCTCAACATTCAGAAGACTAAGATCCCGGCATCTGGTCCCATCACTTCATGGCAAATCGATGGGGAAACAGTGACACACTATATTTAGGGCTCCAAAATCACTGCAGCTGGTGACTGCAGCCATGAACTTAAAAGACGCTGACTCCTTTGAAGAAAAGTCATGACCAACCTAGACAGCATATTAAAAAGCAGAGACATTACTTTGCCAAGAGAGGTCCATCTAGTGAAAGCTGTGGTTTTTCCAGTAGTCATGTATGGATGTGAGAGTGGGAGTCTAAAGAAAGCTGAGCACCGGAGAATTGATGCTTTTGATCTGTGGTGTTGGAGAAGACTTTTGAGAGTCCCTTGAACTGCAAGGAGATCCAACCAGTCCATCCTGAAGGCAATCAGTTCTGAATATTTGTTGGAAGGACTGATGCCAAAGCTGAAACTCCAATACTTTGGCCACCTGATGTGAAGAGCTGACTCATTTGAAAAGACCCTGATGCTGGGAAAGATTGCAGATGGGAGGAGAAGGGATCAACAGAGGATGAGATGGTTGGATGGCATCACCAACTCAATGGGCGTGAGTTTGAGTAAACTCCGGGAGTTGGTGATGAACAGGAAGGCCTGGCGTGCTGCAGTCCACGGGGTCGCAAAGAGTCAGCCATGACTGAGCCACTGAACTGACTGACTGTCCCATTCAAAAGAGTCCTTTTCCAGTTGAACTTCCTCAGAACATATTTTATAAACTTAAGGGAATTTCTTTAAAATATATTTCCATGCTTTTCATCTCCAGTTTCATTTGGAAAGGAGTGAAAAGCCATTCCAAGTAACACATGTAAGGTGAGCCCCTGTTTGAAGGTTGTCCCTTGTGACACACCTGTGTGCTCAGCCGCTCAGTCAAGCCCAGCTCTTTGTGATGCCATGGACTGTAGACCAGGCTCCTCTGTCCATGGGGTTTTCCTGGCAAGAGTGCGGGAGTAGGTTGCCACTTCCTACTCCAGAGGAATCTTCTCGACCCAGGGACGGAGCCCGTATCTCATGTGTTTCCTGCATTGGCAGGTGGGTTCTTTCCCACTGCACCAGCTGGATATCGATGGGTAAAATTCTGTGCCAGCCCCTTTGTTTCTTCTTCTCTCCCCCTCATCCATCTATAGATAACTATCTCTCTGAAACGCCTTTGGAGAATCCGTGTAACATTATCAGAGCTATTTTTCAAGCATGTTGATCCTTCCTTGTGATGTCAGTGTTTGTGTAGCAGATCATCTGCTCCTATGACACTGGGTATGTCCCTGAGCCCTGGGAGACAGTGTTCAGGTGGGCAGTAGGTCTCAGTGGGAGTCAGTCGAGGGGGGAGGTCTGCTCAGCACAGCCAAGGCCAGCCCACATTGTCTTCTATCCCCAAAACACTGAGTCTGCTTCCCTCCCCGCCACCCATCCGCCCCAGCCCCAGGGCACTTGGCTAAACTCCTCTATATCCTGAGGAAGCATCAGGGTCAGAAAAATGAACAGTGGTTCTAATCATTGTGAGAGAGAGATGAGGTTCTGTGTTTTCAGTTCTTAGATGTATGTGTCTTGATTCATTGTGTTATTATTTTAAATTTTAATTGTCATATCATTCTTTGCAGTGCTGCTAGTTTCTGCTGTGCAGCAAAGTGAATCAGTTATATATATATATACACCCTCTGTTTTTAGATTCTGTTCCCACGTAGGTTACTACAAAGAACTGAATAGAGTTCCCTGTGCTCTCCAGTAGGTCTTTCTCTATTTTCTGTGTAGTAGAGTGTATTTGTCGATCCTAATTTATCCTTCAGCCTTCTTTGGTACCGTAAGTCTGTTCTCTACATCTGAGACTCTATTTCTCTAAAGAGGTTTATATGTACCATTCTTTCGGATTCCATATGTAAGTGACATCATATGATATTTGTCTTTCTATATCAGACTTCACTCAGTATGACAATCTCCAGGTTCATCCATGTTGCACACATAGCATTATTTTGTTCTTTTTAAGAGTCGGTAATATTCCATTGTAAACATGAGCCACATCTTCTCTATCTATTCCTCCACTGAGGAACATTTAGTTGCTACCGTCTTCTGGCTATTGTAAATAGTGCTGCAACGGACATTGGGGAACATGTATCTTTTCAAATTCTGGTTTTCTGTGGATATATGCCCAAGAGTAAGATGACTCTATCATATGGTAAGTCTTATTTTCAGTCTTTTAAGAACCTTCATACTGTCAGACAGAACTGAGCAACTGCACTGAACTGATACTGTTTTCCATAGTGGCTGTACCAATGTACATTCTCACCAACAATGTACGAGGCTTCCCTTTTCTCCACACCCTCTGCAGCATTTGTTGTTTGTAGATTTTTTGATGATGGCCATTCTGACTGGTATGAGCCGATACCTCATTGGACTTTTGATTTGTATTTCTCTAATGATTAGTGATGTTCAGTGTCTTTTCATGTTCCTCTTGGCCACCTTTATGCCTTCTTTGGAGAAATGTGTATTTAGATCTTCTAGCTATTGTTTGATTGGCGACATTAGTTTTTTTTTTTTTTTTTTTTTAATGTTGAGCTGCATGAGCTGTTGAATATTTTGAAGATGAATCCCCTGTTGGTCACTTCATTTGCAGATATTTTCTTCCTTTCTGTGGGCTCTTTTCATTTTGGGAGAACACTGTCTCCCAGGGGTCAGTTTTTAAGTTTGATTAGGCTGCATTTTTTTATTTTTGTTTTTCTTTTCATCACTCTAGGAAGTGGCTTATAGAAGATCTTTCTGCGATGTGTGTCAGAGAGTGTTCTGCCTATGTTTTTCTCTTAACGTTTTTATAGTGCCTAGTCTTCCATTTAGATCTTTAATCCATTTTGAGTTTATTTTTATGTGTGGTGTTAGAGATTGTTCTGATTTGATTCTTTTCCGTGAAACTGTCCTGTTTTCCCAGCACCACTTATTGAAGAGACTATCTTTTCTCCACTGTGTCTTCTTGTCTCTTTGGTCATAGGTAAGGTGAAATAGGTGTGTAGGTTTGTCTGTGGCTTTGTCTCTTGACTCATTTTCCAGTTAGCCTTTCTAAATCTTGTTTACACAGCTCCAGCCACATCATGAGAAACGCTGGGCTGGATGAAACACAAGCTGGAATCAAGGTTGCTGGGAGAAATATCAATCACCTCAGACATGCTGATGACACCACAGCTATGGCAGAAAGAGAAGAACTGAAGAGCCTCTTGATGAAAGTAAAAGAGGAGAGTGGAAAAGTGGCTTAAAGCTCAACATTCAGAAGACTAAGATCCCGGCATCTGGTCCCATCACTTCATGGCAAATCGATGGGGAAACAGTGACATACTATATTTAGGGCTCCAAAATCACTGCAGCTGGTGACTGCAGCCATGAACTTAAAAGACGCTGACTCCTTTGAAGAAAAGTCACGACCAACCTAGACAGCATATTAAAAAGCAGAGACATTACTTTGCCAAGAGAGGTCCATCTAGTGAAAGCTGTGGTTTTTCCAGTAGTCATGTATGGATGTGAGAGTGGGAGTCTAAAGAAAGCTGAGCACCGGAGAATTGATGCTTTTGATCTGTGGTGTTGGAGAAGACTTTTGAGAGTCCCTTGAACTGCAAGGAGATCCAACCAGTCCATCCTGAAGGCAATCAGTTCTGAATATTTGTTGGAAGGACTGATGCCAAAGCTGAAACTCCAATACTTTGGCCACCTGATGTGAAGAGCTGACTCATTTGAAAAGACCCTGATGCTGGGAAAGATTGCAGATGGGAGGAGAAGGGATCAACAGAGGATGAGATGGTTGGATGGCATCACCAACTCAATGGGCGTGAGTTTGAGTAAACTCCGGGAGTTGGTGATGAACAGGAAGGCCTGGCGTGCTGCAGTCCACGGGGTCGCAAAGAGTCAGCCATGACTGAGCCACTGAACTGACTGACTGTCCCATTCAAAAGAGTCCTTTTCCAGTTGAACTTCCTCAGAACATATTTTATAAACTTAAGGGAATTTCTTTAAAATATATTTCCATGCTTTTCATCTCCAGTTTCATTTGGAAAGGAGTGAAAAGCCATTCCAAGTAACACATGTAAGGTGAGCCCCTGTTTGAAGGTTGTCCCTTGTGACACACCTGTGTGCTCAGCCGCTCAGTCAAGCCCAGCTCTTTGTGATGCCATGGACTGTAGACCAGGCTCCTCTGTCCATGGGGTTTTCCTGGCAAGAGTGCGGGAGTAGGTTGCCACTTCCTACTCCAGAGGAATCTTCTCGACCCAGGGACGGAGCCCGTATCTCATGTGTTTCCTGCATTGGCAGGTGGGTTCTTTCCCACTGCACCAGCTGGATATCGATGGGTAAAATTCTGTGCCAGCCCCTTTGTTTCTTCTTCTCTCCCCCTCATCCATCTATAGATAACTATCTCTCTGAAACGCCTTTGGAGAATCCGTGTAACATTATCAGAGCTATTTTTCAAGCATGTTGATCCTTCCTTGTGATGTCAGTGTTTGTGTAGCAGATCATCTGCTCCTATGACACTGGGTATGTCCCTGAGCCCTGGGAGACAGTGTTCAGGTGGGCAGTAGGTCTCAGTGGGAGTCAGTCGAGGGGGGAGGTCTGCTCAGCACAGCCAAGGCCAGCCCACATTGTCTTCTATCCCCAAAACACTGAGTCTGCTTCCCTCCCCGCCAGCCATCCGCCCCAGCCCCAGGGCACTTGGCTAAACTCCTCTATATCCTGAGGAAGCATCAGGGTCAGAAAAATGAACAGTGGTTCTAATCATTGTGAGAGAGAGATGAGGTTCTGTGTTTTCAGTTCTTAGATTTATGTGTCTTGATTCATTGTGTTATTATTTTAAAATTTAATTGTCATATCATTCTTTGCAGTGCTGCTAGTTTCTGCTGTGCAGCAAAGTGAATCAGTTATATATATATACACCCTCTGTTTTTAGATTCTGTTCCCACGTAGGTTATTACAAAGAACTGAATAGAGTTCCCTGTGCTCTCCAGTAGGTCTTTCTCTATTTTCTGTGTAGTAGAGTGTATTTGTCGATCCTAATTTATCCTTCAGCCTTCTTTGGTACCGTAAGTCTGTTCTCTACATCTGAGACTCTATTTCTCTAAAGAGGTTTATATGTACCATTCTTTCGGATTCCATATGTAAGTGACATCATATGATATTTGTCTTTCTATATCAGACTTCACTCAGTATGACAATCTCCAGGTTCATCCATGTTGCACACATAGCATTATTTTGTTCTTTTTAAGAGTCGGTAATATTCCATTGTAAACATGAGCCACATCTTCTCTATCTATTCCTCCATTGAGGAACATTTAGTTGCTACCGTCTTCTGGCTATTGTAAATAGTGCTGCAACGGACATTGGGGAACATGTATCTTTTCAAATTCTGGTTTTCTGTGGATATATGCCCAAGAGTAAGATGACTCTATCATATGGTAAGTCTTATTTTCAGTCTTTTAAGAACCTTCATACTGTCAGACAGAACTGAGCAACTGCACTGAACTGATACTGTTTTCCATAGTGGCTGTACCAATGTACATTCTCACCAACAATGTACGAGGCTTCCCTTTTCTCCACGCCCTCTGCAGCATTTATTGTTTGTAGATTTTTTGATGATGGCCATTCTGACTGGTATGAGCCGACACCTCATTGGAGTTTTGATTTGTATTTCTCTAATGATTAGTGATGTTCAGTGTCTTTTCATGTTCCTCTTGGCCACCTTTATGCCTTCTTTGGAGAAATGTGTATTTAGATCTTCTACCTATTGTTTGATTGGCGACATTAGTTTTTTTTTTTTTTTTTTTAATGTTGAGCTGCATGAGCTGTTGCATATTTTGAAGATGAATCCCCTGTTGGTCACTTCATTTGCAGATATTTTCTTCCTTTCTGTGGGCTCTTTTCATTTTGGGAGAACACTGTCTCCCAGGGGTCAGTTTTTAAGTTTGATTAGGCTGCATTTTTTTATTTTTGTTTTTCTTTTCATCACTCTAGGAAGTGGCTTATAGAAGATCTTTCTGCGATGTGTGTCAGAGAGTGTTCTGCCTATGTTTTTCTCTTAACGTTTTTATAGTGCCTAGTCTTCCATTTAGATCTTTAATCCATTTTGAGTTTATTTTTATGTGTGGTGTTAGAGATTGTTCTGATTTGATTCTTTTCCGTGAAACTGTCCTGTTTTCCCAGCACCACTTATTGAAGAGACTATCTTTTCTCCACTGTGTCTTCTTGTCTCTTTGGTCATAGGTAAGGTGAAATAGGTGTGTAGGTTTGTCTGTGGCTTTGTCTCTTGACTCATTTTCCAGTTAGCCTTTCTAAATCTTGTTTACACAGCTCCAGCCACATTATGAGAAACGCTGGGCTGGATGAAACACAAGCTGGAATCAAGGTTGCTGGGAGAAATATCAATCACCTCAGACATGCTGATGACACCACAGCTATGGCAGAAAGAGAAGAACTGAAGAGCCTCTTGGTGAAAGTAAAAGAGGAGAGTGGAAAAGTGGCTTAAAGCTCAACATTCAGAAGACTAAGATCCCGGCATCTGGTCCCATCACTTCATGGCAAATTGATGGGGAAACAGTTACACACTATATTTAGGGCTCCAAAATCACTGCAGCTGGTGACTGCAGCCATGAACTTAAAAGACGCTGACTCCTTTGAAGAAAAGTCATGACCAACCTAGACAGCATATTAAAAAGCAGAGACATTACTTTGCCAAGAGAGGTCCATCTAGTCAAAGCTGTGGTTTTTCCAGTAGTCATGTATGGATGTGAGAGTGGGAGTCTAAAGAAAGCTGAGCACCGGAGAATTGATGCTTTTGATCTGTGGTGTTGGAGAAGACTTTTGAGAGTCCCTTGGACTGCAAGGAGATCCAACCAGTCCATCCTGAAGGCAATCAGTTCTGAATATTTGTTGGAAGGACTGATGCCAAAGCTGAAACTCCAATACTTTGGCCACCTGATGTGAAGAGCTGACTCATTTGAAAAGACCCTGATGCTGGGAAAGATTGCAGATGGGAGGAGAAGGGATCAACAGAGGATGAGATGGTTGGATGGCATCACCAACTCAATGGGCGTGAGTTTGAGTAAACTCCGGGAGTTGGTGATGAACAGGAAGGCCTGGCGTGCTGCAGTCCACGGGGTCGCAAAGAGTCAGCCATGACTGAGCCACTGAACTGACTGACTGTCCCATTCAAAAGAGTCCTTTTCCAGTTGAACTTCCTCAGAACATATTTTATAAACTTAAGGGAATTTCTTTAAAATATATTTCCATGCTTTTCATCTCCAGTTTCATTTGGAAAGGAGTGAAAAGCCATTCCAAGTAACACATGTAAGGTGAGCCCCTGTTTGAAGGTTGTCCCTTGTGACACACCTGTGTGCTCAGCCGCTCAGTCAAGCCCAGCTCTTTGTGATGCCATGGACTGTAGACCAGGCTCCTCTGTCCATGGGGTTTTCCTGGCAAGAGTGCGGGAGTAGGTTGCCACTTCCTACTCCAGAGGAATCTTCTCGACCCAGGGACGGAGCCCGTATCTCATGTGTTTCCTGCATTGGCAGGTGGGTTCTTTCCCACTGCACCAGCTGGATATCGATGGGTAAAATTCTGTGCCAGCCCCTTTGTTTCTTCTTCTCTCCCCCTCATCCATCTATAGATAACTATCTCTCTGAAACGCCTTTGGAGAATCCGTGTAACATTATCAGAGCTATTTTTCAAGCATGTTGATCCTTCCTTGTGATGTCAGTGTTTGTGTAGCAGATCATCTGCTCCTATGACACTGGGTATGTCCCTGAGCCCTGGGAGACAGTGTTCAGGTGGGCAGTAGGTCTCAGTGGGAGTCAGTCGAGGGGGGAGGTCTGCTCAGCACAGCCAAGGCCAGCCCACATTGTCTTCTATCCCCAAAACACTGAGTCTGCTTCCCTCCCCGCCACCCATCCGCCCCAGCCCCAGGGCACTTGGCTAAACTCCTGTATATCCTGAGGAAGCATCAGGGTCAGAACAATGAACAGTGGTTCTAATCATTGTGAGCGAGAGATGAGGTTCTGTGTTTTCAGTTCTTAGATTTATGTGTCTTGATTCATTGTGTTATTATTTTAAATTTTAATTGTCATATCATTCTTTGCAGTGCTGCTAGTTTCTGCTGTGCAGCAAAGTGAATCAGTTATATATATATATATACACCCTCTGTTTTTAGATTCTGTTCCCACGTAGGTTACTACAAAGAACTGAATAGAGTTCCCTGTGCTCTCCAGTAGGTCTTTCTCTATTTTCTGTGTAGTAGAGTGTATTTGTCGATCCTAATTTATCCTTCAGCCTTCTTTGGTACCGTAAGTCTGTTCTCTACATCTGAGACTCTATTTCTCTAAAGAGGTTTATATGTACCATTCTTTCGGATTCCATATGTAAGTGACATCATATGATATTTGTCTTTCTATATCAGACTTCACTCAGTATGACAATCTCCAGGTTCATCCATGTTGCACACATAGCATTATTTTGTTCTTTTTAAGAGTCGGTAATATTCCATTGTAAACATGAGCCACATCTTCTCTATCTATTCCTCCATTGAGGAACATTTAGTTGCTACCGTCTTCTGGCTATTGTAAATAGTGCTGCAACGGACATTGGGGAACATGTATCTTTTCAAATTCTGGTTTTCTGTGGATATATGCCCAAGAGTAAGATGACTCTATCATATGGTAAGTCTTATTTTCAGTCTTTTAAGAACCTTCATACTGTCAGACAGAACTGAGCAACTGCACTGAACTGATACTGTTTTCCATAGTGGCTGTACCAATGTACATTCTCACCAACAATGTACGAGGCTTCCCTTTTCTCCACACCCTCTGCAGCATTTGTTGTTTGTAGATTTTTTGATGATGGCCATTCTGAGTGGTATGAGCTGATACCTCATTGGACTTTTGATTTGTATTTCTCTAATGATTAGTGATGTTCAGTTTCTTTGCATGTTCCTCTTGGCCACCTTTATGCCTTCTTTGGAGAAATGTGTATTTAGATCTTCTACCTGTTGTTTGATTGGCGACATTAGTTTTTTTTTTTTTTTTTTTAATGTTGAGCTGCATGAGCTGTTGAATATTTTGAAGATGAATCCCCTGTTGGTCACTTCATTTGCAGATATTTTCTTCCTTTCTGTGGGCTCTTTTCATTTTGGGAGAACACTGTCTCCCAGGGGTCAGTTTTTAAGTTTGATTAGGCTGCATTTTTTTATTTTTGTTTTTCTTTTCATCACTCTAGGAAGTGGCTTATAGAAGATCTTTCTGCGATGTGTGTCAGAGAGTGTTCTGCCTATGTTTTTCTCTTAACGTTTTTATAGTGCCTAGTCTTCCATTTAGATCTTTAATCCATTTTGAGTTTATTTTTATGTGTGGTGTTAGAGATTGTTCTGATTTGATTCTTTTCCGTGAAACTGTCCTGTTTTCCCAGCACCACTTATTGAAGAGACTATCTTTTCTCCACTGTGTCTTCTTGTCTCTTTGGTCATAGGTAAGGTGAAATAGGTGTGTAGGTTTGTCTGTGGCTTTGTCTCTTGACTCATTTTCCAGTTAGCCTTTCTAAATCTTGTTTACACAGCTCCAGCCACATCATGAGAAACGCTGGGCTGGATGAAACACAAGCTGGAATCAAGGTTGCTGGGAGAAATATCAATCACCTCAGACATGCTGATGACACCACAGCTATGGCAGAAAGAGAAGAACTGAAGAGCCTCTTGATGAAAGTAAAAGAGGAGAGTGGAAAAGTGGCTTAAAGCTCAACATTCAGAAGACTAAGATCCCGGCATCTGGTCCCATCACTTCATGGCAAATCGATGGGGAAACAGTGACACACTATATTTAGGGCTCCAAAATCACTGCAGCTGGTGACTGCAGCCATGAACTTAAAAGACGCTGACTCCTTTGAAGAAAAGTCATGACCAACCTAGACAGCATATTAAAAAGCAGAGACATTACTTTGCCAAGAGAGGTCCATCTAGTGAAAGCTGTGGTTTTTCCAGTAGTCATGTATGGATGTGAGAGTGGGAGTCTAAAGAAAGCTGAGCACCGGAGAATTGATGCTTTTGATCTGTGGTGTTGGAGAAGACTTTTGAGAGTCCCTTGAACTGCAAGGAGATCCAACCAGTCCATCCTGAAGGCAATCAGTTCTGAATATTTGTTGGAAGGACTGATGCCAAAGCTGAAACTCCAATACTTTGGCCACCTGATGTGAAGAGCTGACTCATTTGAAAAGACCCTGATGCTGGGAAAGATTGCAGATGGGAGGAGAAGGGATCAACAGAGGATGAGATGGTTGGATGGCATCACCAACTCAATGGGCGTGAGTTTGAGTAAACTCCGGGAGTTGGTGATGAACAGGAAGGCCTGGCGTGCTGCAGTCCACGGGGTCGCAAAGAGTCAGCCATGACTGAGCCACTGAACTGACTGACTGTCCCATTCAAAAGAGTCCTTTTCCAGTTGAACTTCCTCAGAACATATTTTATAAACTTAAGGGAATTTCTTTAAAATATATTTCCATGCTTTTCATCTCCAGTTTCATTTGGAAAGGAGTGAAAAGCCATTCCAAGTAACACATGTAAGGTGAGCCCCTGTTTGAAGGTTGTCCCTTGTGACACACCTGTGTGCTCAGCCGCTCAGTCAAGCCCAGCTCTTTGTGATGCCATGGACTGTAGACCAGGCTCCTCTGTCCATGGGGTTTTCCTGGCAAGAGTGCGGGAGTAGGTTGCCACTTCCTACTCCAGAGGAATCTTCTCGACCCAGGGACGGAGCCCGTATCTCATGTGTTTCCTGCATTGGCAGGTGGGTTCTTTCCCACTGCACCAGCTGGATATCGATGGGTAAAATTCTGTGCCAGCCCCTTTGTTTCTTCTTCTCTCCCCCTCATCCATCTATAGATAACTATCTCTCTGAAACGCCTTTGGAGAATCCGTGTAACATTATCAGAGCTATTTTTCAAGCATGTTGATCCTTCCTTGTGATGTCAGTGTTTGTGTAGCAGATCATCTGCTCCTATGACACTGGGTATGTCCCTGAGCCCTGGGAGACAGTGTTCAGGTGGGCAGTAGGTCTCAGTGGGAGTCAGTCGAGGGGGGAGGTCTGCTCAGCACAGCCAAGGCCAGCCCACATTGTCTTCTATCCCCAAAACACTGAGTCTGCTTCCCTCCCCGCCACCCATCCGCCCCAGCCCCAGGGCACTTGGCTAAACTCCTCTATATCCTGAGGAAGCATCAGGGTCAGAAAAATGAACAGTGGTTCTAATCATTGTGAGAGAGAGATGAGGTTCTGTGTTTTCAGTTCTTAGATGTATGTGTCTTGATTCATTGTGTTATTATTTTAAATTTTAATTGTCATATCATTCTTTGCAGTGCTGCTAGTTTCTGCTGTGCAGCAAAGTGAATCAGTTATATATATATATACACCCTCTGTTTTTAGATTCTGTTCCCACGTAGGTTACTACAAAGAACTGAATAGAGTTCCCTGTGCTCTCCAGTAGGTCTTTCTCTATTTTCTGTGTAGTAGAGTGTATTTGTCGATCCTAATTTATCCTTCAGCCTTCTTTGGTACCGTAAGTCTGTTCTCTACATCTGAGACTCTATTTCTCTAAAGAGGTTTATATGTACCATTCTTTCGGATTCCATATGTAAGTGACATCATATGATATTTGTCTTTCTATATCAGACTTCACTCAGTATGACAATCTCCAGGTTCATCCATGTTGCACACATAGCATTATTTTGTTCTTTTTAAGAGTCGGTAATATTCCATTGTAAACATGAGCCACATCTTCTCTATCTATTCCTCCACTGAGGAACATTTAGTTGCTACCGTCTTCTGGCTATTGTAAATAGTGCTGCAACGGACATTGGGGAACATGTATCTTTTCAAATTCTGGTTTTCTGTGGATATATGCCCAAGAGTAAGATGACTCTATCATATGGTAAGTCTTATTTTCAGTCTTTTAAGAACCTTCATACTGTCAGACAGAACTGAGCAACTGCACTGAACTGATACTGTTTTCCATAGTGGCTGTACCAATGTACATTCTCACCAACAATGTACGAGGCTTCCCTTTTCTCCACACCCTCTGCAGCATTTGTTGTTTGTAGATTTTTTGATGATGGCCATTCTGACTGGTATGAGCCGATACCTCATTGGACTTTTGATTTGTATTTCTCTAATGATTAGTGATGTTCAGTGTCTTTTCATGTTCCTCTTGGCCACCTTTATGCCTTCTTTGGAGAAATGTGTATTTAGATCTTCTAGCTATTGTTTGATTGGCGACATTAGTTTTTTTTTTTTTTTTTTTTTAATGTTGAGCTGCATGAGCTGTTGAATATTTTGAAGATGAATCCCCTGTTGGTCACTTCATTTGCAGATATTTTCTTCCTTTCTGTGGGCTCTTTTCATTTTGGGAGAACACTGTCTCCCAGGGGTCAGTTTTTAAGTTTGATTAGGCTGCATTTTTTTATTTTTGTTTTTCTTTTCATCACTCTAGGAAGTGGCTTATAGAAGATCTTTCTGCGATGTGTGTCAGAGAGTGTTCTGCCTATGTTTTTCTCTTAACGTTTTTATAGTGCCTAGTCTTCCATTTAGATCTTTAATCCATTTTGAGTTTATTTTTATGTGTGGTGTTAGAGATTGTTCTGATTTGATTCTTTTCCGTGAAACTGTCCTGTTTTCCCAGCACCACTTATTGAAGAGACTATCTTTTCTCCACTGTGTCTTCTTGTCTCTTTGGTCATAGGTAAGGTGAAATAGGTGTGTAGGTTTGTCTGTGGCTTTGTCTCTTGACTCATTTTCCAGTTAGCCTTTCTAAATCTTGTTTACACAGCTCCAGCCACATCATGAGAAACGCTGGGCTGGATGAAACACAAGCTGGAATCAAGGTTGCTGGGAGAAATATCAATCACCTCAGACATGCTGATGACACCACAGCTATGGCAGAAAGAGAAGAACTGAAGAGCCTCTTGATGAAAGTAAAAGAGGAGAGTGGAAAAGTGGCTTAAAGCTCAACATTCAGAAGACTAAGATCCCGGCATCTGGTCCCATCACTTCATGGCAAATCGATGGGGAAACAGTGACATACTATATTTAGGGCTCCAAAATCACTGCAGCTGGTGACTGCAGCCATGAACTTAAAAGACGCTGACTCCTTTGAAGAAAAGTCACGACCAACCTAGACAGCATATTAAAAAGCAGAGACATTACTTTGCCAAGAGAGGTCCATCTAGTGAAAGCTGTGGTTTTTCCAGTAGTCATGTATGGATGTGAGAGTGGGAGTCTAAAGAAAGCTGAGCACCGGAGAATTGATGCTTTTGATCTGTGGTGTTGGAGAAGACTTTTGAGAGTCCCTTGAACTGCAAGGAGATCCAACCAGTCCATCCTGAAGGCAATCAGTTCTGAATATTTGTTGGAAGGACTGATGCCAAAGCTGAAACTCCAATACTTTGGCCACCTGATGTGAAGAGCTGACTCATTTGAAAAGACCCTGATGCTGGGAAAGATTGCAGATGGGAGGAGAAGGGATCAACAGAGGATGAGATGGTTGGATGGCATCACCAACTCAATGGGCGTGAGTTTGAGTAAACTCCGGGAGTTGGTGATGAACAGGAAGGCCTGGCGTGCTGCAGTCCACGGGGTCGCAAAGAGTCAGCCATGACTGAGCCACTGAACTGACTGACTGTCCCATTCAAAAGAGTCCTTTTCCAGTTGAACTTCCTCAGAACATATTTTATAAACTTAAGGGAATTTCTTTAAAATATATTTCCATGCTTTTCATCTCCAGTTTCATTTGGAAAGGAGTGAAAAGCCATTCCAAGTAACACATGTAAGGTGAGCCCCTGTTTGAAGGTTGTCCCTTGTGACACACCTGTGTGCTCAGCCGCTCAGTCAAGCCCAGCTCTTTGTGATGCCATGGACTGTAGACCAGGCTCCTCTGTCCATGGGGTTTTCCTGGCAAGAGTGCGGGAGTAGGTTGCCACTTCCTACTCCAGAGGAATCTTCTCGACCCAGGGACGGAGCCCGTATCTCATGTGTTTCCTGCATTGGCAGGTGGGTTCTTTCCCACTGCACCAGCTGGATATCGATGGGTAAAATTCTGTGCCAGCCCCTTTGTTTCTTCTTCTCTCCCCCTCATCCATCTATAGATAACTATCTCTCTGAAACGCCTTTGGAGAATCCGTGTAACATTATCAGAGCTATTTTTCAAGCATGTTGATCCTTCCTTGTGATGTCAGTGTTTGTGTAGCAGATCATCTGCTCCTATGACACTGGGTATGTCCCTGAGCCCTGGGAGACAGTGTTCAGGTGGGCAGTAGGTCTCAGTGGGAGTCAGTCGAGGGGGGAGGTCTGCTCAGCACAGCCAAGGCCAGCCCACATTGTCTTCTATCCCCAAAACACTGAGTCTGCTTCCCTCCCCGCCAGCCATCCGCCCCAGCCCCAGGGCACTTGGCTAAACTCCTCTATATCCTGAGGAAGCATCAGGGTCAGAAAAATGAACAGTGGTTCTAATCATTGTGAGAGAGAGATGAGGTTCTGTGTTTTCAGTTCTTAGATTTATGTGTCTTGATTCATTGTGTTATTATTTTAAAATTTAATTGTCATATCATTCTTTGCAGTGCTGCTAGTTTCTGCTGTGCAGCAAAGTGAATCAGTTATATATATATACACCCTCTGTTTTTAGATTCTGTTCCCACGTAGGTTATTACAAAGAACTGAATAGAGTTCCCTGTGCTCTCCAGTAGGTCTTTCTCTATTTTCTGTGTAGTAGAGTGTATTTGTCGATCCTAATTTATCCTTCAGCCTTCTTTGGTACCGTAAGTCTGTTCTCTACATCTGAGACTCTATTTCTCTAAAGAGGTTTATATGTACCATTCTTTCGGATTCCATATGTAAGTGACATCATATGATATTTGTCTTTCTATATCAGACTTCACTCAGTATGACAATCTCCAGGTTCATCCATGTTGCACACATAGCATTATTTTGTTCTTTTTAAGAGTCGGTAATATTCCATTGTAAACATGAGCCACATCTTCTCTATCTATTCCTCCATTGAGGAACATTTAGTTGCTACCGTCTTCTGGCTATTGTAAATAGTGCTGCAACGGACATTGGGGAACATGTATCTTTTCAAATTCTGGTTTTCTGTGGATATATGCCCAAGAGTAAGATGACTCTATCATATGGTAAGTCTTATTTTCAGTCTTTTAAGAACCTTCATACTGTCAGACAGAACTGAGCAACTGCACTGAACTGATACTGTTTTCCATAGTGGCTGTACCAATGTACATTCTCACCAACAATGTACGAGGCTTCCCTTTTCTCCACACCCTCTGCAGCATTTATTGTTTGTAGATTTTTTGATGATGGCCATTCTGACTGGTATGAGCCGATACCTCATTGGACTTTTGATTTGTATTTCTCTAATGATTAGTGATGTTCAGTGTCTTTGCATGTTCCTCTTGGCCACCTTTATGCCTTCTTTGGAGAAATGTGTATTTAGATCTTCTACCTGTTGTTTGATTGGCGACATTAGTTGTTTTTTTTTTTTTTTTTTTTTTTTTTAATGTTGAGCTGCATGAGCTGTTGAATATTTTGAAGATGAATCCCCTGTTGGTCACTTCATTTGCAGATATTTTCTTCCTTTCTGTGGGCTCTTTTCATTTTGGGAGAACACTGTCTCCCAGGGGTCAGTTTTTAAGTTTGATTAGGCTGCATTTTTTTATTTTTGTTTTTCTTTTCATCACTCTAGGAAGTGGCTTATAGAAGATCTTTCTGCGATGTGTGTCAGAGAGTGTTCTGCCTATGTTTTTCTCTTAACGTTTTTATAGTGCCTAGTCTTCCATTTAGATCTTTAATCCATTTTGAGTTTATTTTTATGTGTGGTGTTAGAGATTGTTCTGATTTGATTCTTTTCCGTGAAACTGTCCTGTTTTCCCAGCACCACTTATTGAAGAGACTATCTTTTCTCCACTGTGTCTTCTTGTCTCTTTGGTCATAGGTAAGGTGAAATAGGTGTGTAGGTTTGTCTGTGGCTTTGTCTCTTGACTCATTTTCCAGTTAGCCTTTCTAAATCTTGTTTACACAGCTCCAGCCACATCATGAGAAACGCTGGGCTGGATGAAACACAAGCTGGAATCAAGGTTGCTGGGAGAAATATCAATCACCTCAGACATGCTGATGACACCACAGCTATGGCAGAAAGAGAAGAACTGAAGAGCCTCTTGATGAAAGTAAAAGAGGAGAGTGGAAAAGTGGCTTAAAGCTCAACATTCAGAAGACTAAGATCCCGGCATCTGGTCCCATCACTTCATGGCAAATCGATGGGGAAACAGTGACACACTATATTTAGGGCTCCAAAATCACTGCAGCTGGTGACTGCAGCCATGAACTTAAAAGACGCTGACTCCTTTGAAGAAAAGTCACGACCAACCTAGACAGCATATTAAAAAGCAGAGACATTACTTTGCCAAGAGAGGTCCATCTAGTGAAAGCTGTGGTTTTTCCAGTAGTCATGTATGGATGTGAGAGTGGGAGTCTAAAGAAAGCTGAGCACCGGAGAATTGATGCTTTTGATCTGTGGTGTTGGAGAAGACTTTTGAGAGTCCCTTGAACTGCAAGGAGATCCAACCAGTCCATCCTGAAGGCAATCAGTTCTGAATATTTGTTGGAAGGACTGATGCCAAAGCTGAAACTCCAATACTTTGGCCACCTGATGTGAAGAGCTGACTCATTTGAAAAGACCCTGATGCTGGGAAAGATTGCAGATGGGAGGAGAAGGGATCAACAGAGGATGAGATGGTTGGATGGCATCACCAACTCAATGGGCGTGAGTTTGAGTAAACTCCGGGAGTTGGTGATGAACAGGAAGGCCTGGCGTGCTGCAGTCCACGGGGTCGCAAAGAGTCAGCCATGACTGAGCCACTGAACTGACTGACTGTCCCATTCAAAAGAGTCCTTTTCCAGTTGAACTTCCTCAGAACATATTTTATAAACTTAAGGGAATTTCTTTAAAATATATTTCCATGCTTTTCATCTCCAGTTTCATTTGGAAAGGAGTGAAAAGCCATTCCAAGTAACACATGTAAGGTGAGCCCCTGTTTGAAGGTTGTCCCTTGTGACACACCTGTGTGCTCAGCCGCTCAGTCAAGCCCAGCTCTTTGTGATGCCATGGACTGTAGACCAGGCTCCTCTGTCCATGGGGTTTTCCTGGCAAGAGTGCGGGAGTAGGTTGCCACTTCCTACTCCAGAGGAATCTTCTCGACCCAGGGACGGAGCCCGTATCTCATGTGTTTCCTGCATTGGCAGGTGGGTTCTTTCCCACTGCACCAGCTGGATATCGATGGGTAAAATTCTGTGCCAGCCCCTTTGTTTCTTCTTCTCTCCCCCTCATCCATCTATAGATAACTATCTCTCTGAAACGCCTTTGGAGAATCCGTGTAACATTATCAGAGCTATTTTTCAAGCATGTTGATCCTTCCTTGTGATGTCAGTGTTTGTGTAGCAGATCGTCTGCTCCTATGACACTGGGTATGTCCCTGAGCCCTGGGAGACAGTGTTCAGGTGGGCAGTAGGTCTCAGTGGGAGTCAGTCGAGGGGGGAGGTCTGCTCAGCACAGCCAAGGCCAGCCCACATTGTCTTCTATCCCCAAAACACTGAGTCTGCTTCCCTCCCCGCCACCCATCCGCCCCAGCCCCAGGGCACTTGGCTAAACTCCTCTATATCCTGAGGAAGCATCAGGGTCAGAAAAATGAACAGTGGTTCTAATCATTGTGAGAGAGAGATGAGGTTCTGTGTTTTCAGTTCTTAGATTTATGTGTCTTGATTCATTGTGTTATTATTTTAAATTTTAATTGTCATATCATTCTTTGCAGTGCTGCTAGTTTCTGCTGTGCAGCAAAGTGAATCAGTTATATATATATATACACCCTCTGTTTTTAGATTCTGTTCCCACGTAGGTTATTACAAAGAACTGAATAGAGTTCCCTGTGCTCTCCAGTAGGTCTTTCTCTATTTTCTGTGTAGTAGAGTGTATTTGTCGATCCTAATTTATCCTTCAGCCTTCTTTGGTACCGTAAGTCTGTTCTCTACATCTGAGACTCTATTTCTCTAAAGAGGTTTATATGTACCATTCTTTCGGATTCCATATGTAAGTGACATCATATGATATTTGTCTTTCTATATCAGACTTCACTCAGTATGACAATCTCCAGGTTCATCCATGTTGCACACATAGCATTATTTTGTTCTTTTTAAGAGTCGGGAATATTCCATTGTAAACATGAGCCACATCTTCTCTATCTATTCCTCCATTGAGGAACATTTAGTTGCTACCGTCTTCTGGCTATTGTAAATAGTGCTGCAACGGATTTGGGGAACATGTATCTTTTCAAATTCTGGTTTTCTGTGGATATATGCCCAAGAGTAAGATGACTCTATCATATGGTAAGTCTTATTTTCAGTCTTTTAAGAACCTTCATACTGTCAGACAGAACTGAGCAACTGCACTGAACTGATACTGTTTTCCATAGTGGCTGTACCAATGTACATTCTCACCAACAATGTACGAGGCTTCCCTTTTCTCCACACCCTCTGCAGCATTTATTGTTTGTAGATTTTTTGATGATGGCCATTCTGACTGGTATGAGCCGATACCTCATTGGACTTTTGATTTGTATTTCTCTAATGATTAGTGATGTTCAGTGTCTTTTCATGTTCCTCTTGGCCACCTTTATGCCTTCTTTGGAGAAATGTGTATTTAGATCTTCTAGCTATTGTTTGATTGGCGACATTAGTTTTTTTTTTTTTTTTTTTTTTTTAATGTTGAGCTGCATGAGCTGTTGAATATTTTGAAGATGAATCCCCTGTTGGTCACTTCATTTGCAGATATTTTCTTCCTTCCTGTGGGCTCTTTTCATTTTGGGAGAACACTGTCTCCCAGGGGTCAGTTTTTAAGTTTGATTAGGCTGCATTTTTTTATTTTTGTTTTTCTTTTCATCACTCTAGGAAGTGGCTTATAGAAGATCTTTCTGCGATGTGTGTCAGAGAGTGTTCTGCCTATGTTTTTCTCTTAACGTTTTTATAGTGCCTAGTCTTCCATTTAGATCTTTAATCCATTTTGAGTTTATTTTTATGTGTGGTGTTAGAGATTGTTCTGATTTGATTCTTTTCCGTGAACCTGTCCTGTTTTCCCAGCACCACTTATTGAAGAGACTATCTTTTCTCCACTGTGTCTTCTTGTCTCTTTGGTCATAGGTAAGGTGAAATAGGTGTGTAGGTTTGTCTGTGGCTTTGTCTCTTGACTCATTTTCCAGTTAGCCTTTCTAAATCTTGTTTACACAGCTCCAGCCACATCATGAGAAACGCTGGGCTGGATGAAACACAAGCTGGAATCAAGGTTGCTGGGAGAAATATCAATCACCTCAGACATGCTGATGACACCACAGCTATGGCAGAAAGAGAAGAACTGAAGAGCCTCTTGATGAAAGTAAAAGAGGAGAGTGGAAAAGTGGCTTAAAGCTCAACATTCAGAAGACTAAGATCCCGGCATCTGGTCCCATCACTTCATGGCAAATCGATGGGGAAACAGTGACACACTATATTTAGGGCTCCAAAATCACTGCAGCTGGTGACTGCAGCCATGAACTTAAAAGACGCTGACTCCTTTGAAGAAAAGTCATGACCAACCTAGACAGCATATTAAAAAGCAGAGACATTACTTTGCCAAGAGAGGTCCATCTAGTGAAAGCTGTGGTTTTTCCAGTAGTCATGTATGGATGTGAGAGTGGGAGTCTAAAGAAAGCTGAGCACCGGAGAATTGATGCTTTTGAACTGTGGTGTTGCAGAAGACTTTTGAGAGTCCCTTGAACTGCAAGGAGATCCAACCAGTCCATCCTGAAGGCAATCAGTTCTGAATATTTGTTGGAAGGACTGATGCCAAAGCTGAAACTCCAATACTTTGGCCACCTGATGTGAAGAGCTGACTCATTTGAAAAGACCCTGATGCTGGGAAAGATTGCAGATGGGAGGAGAAGGGATCAACAGAGGATGAGATGGTTGGATGGCATCACCAACTCAATGGGCGTGAGTTTGAGTAAACTCCGGGAGTTGGTGATGAACAGGAAGGCCTGGCGTGCTGCAGTCCACGGGGTCGCAAAGAGTCAGCCATGACTGAGCCACTGAACTGACTGACTGTCCCATTCAAAAGAGTCCTTTTCCAGTTGAACTTCCTCAGAACATATTTTATAAACTTAAGGGAATTTCTTTAAAATATATTTCCATGCTTTTCATCTCCAGTTTCATTTGGAAAGGAGTGAAAAGCCATTCCAAGTAACACATGTAAGGTGAGCCCCTGTTTGAAGGTTGTCCCTTGTGACACACCTGTGTGCTCAGCCGCTCAGTCAAGCCCAGCTCTTTGTGATGCCATGGACTGTAGACCAGGCTCCTCTGTCCATGGGGTTTTCCTGGCAAGAGTGCGGGAGTAGGTTGCCACTTCCTACTCCAGAGGAATCTTCTCGACCCAGGGACGGAGCCCGTATCTCATGTGTTTCCTGCATTGGCAGGTGGGTTCTTTCCCACTGCACCAGCTGGATATCGATGGGTAAAATTCTGTGCCAGCCCCTTTGTTTCTTCTTCTCTCCCCCTCATCCATCTATAGATAACTATCTCTCTGAAACGCCTTTGGAGAATCCGTGTAACATTATCAGAGCTATTTTTCAAGCATGTTGATCCTTCCTTGTGATGTCAGTGTTTGTGTAGCAGATCGTCTGCTCCTATGACACTGGGTATGTCCCTGAGCCCTGGGAGACAGTGTTCAGGTGGGCAGTAGGTCTCAGTGGGAGTCAGTCGAGGGGGGAGGTCTGCTCAGCACAGCCAAGGCCAGCCCACATTGTCTTCTATCCCCAAAACACTGAGTCTGCTTCCCTCCCCGCCACCCATCCGCCCCAGCCCCAGGGCACTTGGCTAAACTCCTGTATATCCTGAGGAAGCATCAGGGTCAGAAAAATGAACAGTGGTTCTAATCATTGTGAGAGAGAGATGAGGTTCTGTGTTTTCAGTTCTTAGATTTATGTGTCTTGATTCATTGTGTTATTATTTTAAATTTTAATTGTCATATCATTCTTTGCAGTGCTGCTAGTTTCTGCTGTGCAGCAAAGTGAATCAGTTATATATATATATACACCCTCTGTTTTTAGATTCTGTTCCCACGTAGGTTATTACAAAGAACTGAATAGAGTTCCCTGTGCTCTCCAGTAGGTCTTTCTCTATTTTCTGTGTAGTAGAGTGTATTTGTCGATCCTAATTTATCCTTCAGCCTTCTTTGGTACCGTAAGTCTGTTCTCTACATCTGAGACTCTATTTCTCTAAAGAGGTTTATATGTACCATTCTTTCGGATTCCATATGTAAGTGACATCATATGATATTTGTCTTTCTATATCAGACTTCACTCAGTATGACAATCTCCAGGTTCATCCATGTTGCACACATAGCATTATTTTGTTCTTTTTAAGAGTCGGGAATATTCCATTGTAAACATGAGCCACATCTTCTCTATCTATTCCTCCATTGAGGAACATTTAGTTGCTACCGTCTTCTGGCTATTGTAAATGGTGCTGCAACGGATTTGGGGAACATGTATCTTTTCAAATTCTGGTTTTCTGTGGATATATGCCCAAGAGTAAGATGACTCTATCATATGGTAAGTCTTATTTTCAGTCTTTTAAGAACCTTCATACTGTCAGACAGAACTGAGCAACTGCACTGAACTGATACTGTTTTCCATAGTGGCTGTACCAATGTACATTCTCACCAACAATGTACGAGGCTTCCCTTTTCTCCACACCCTCTGCAGCATTTATTGTTTGTAGATTTTTTGATGATGGCCATTCTGACTGGTATGAGCCGATACCTCATTGGACTTTTGATTTGTATTTCTCTAATGATTAGTGATGTTCAGTGTCTTTTCATGTTCCTCTTGGCCACCTTTATGCCTTCTTTGGAGAAATGTGTATTTAGATCTTCTAGCTATTGTTTGATTGGCGACATTAGTTTTTTTTTTTTTTTTTAATGTTGAGCTGCATGAGCTGTTGAATATTTTGAAGATGAATCCCCTGTTGGTCACTTCATTTGCAGATATTTTCTTCCTTCCTGTGGGCTCTTTTCATTTTGGGAGAACACTGTCTCCCAGGGGTCAGTTTTTAAGTTTGATTAGGCTGCATTTTTTTATTTTTGTTTTTCTTTTCATCACTCTAGGAAGTGGCTTATAGAAGATCTTTCTGCGATGTGTGTCAGAGAGTGTTCTGCCTATGTTTTTCTCTTAACGTTTTTATAGTGCCTAGTCTTCCATTTAGATCTTTAATCCATTTTGAGTTTATTTTTATGTGTGGTGTTAGAGATTGTTCTGATTTGATTCTTTTCCGTGAACCTGTCCTGTTTTCCCAGCACCACTTATTGAAGAGACTATCTTTTCTCCACTGTGTCTTCTTGTCTCTTTGGTCATAGGTAAGGTGAAATAGGTGTGTAGGTTTGTCTGTGGCTTTGTCTCTTGACTCATTTTCCAGTTAGCCTTTCTAAATCTTGTTTACACAGCTCCAGCCACATCATGAGAAACGCTGGGCTGGATGAAACACAAGCTGGAATCAAGGTTGCTGGGAGAAATATCAATCACCTCAGACATGCTGATGACACCACAGCTATGGCAGAAAGAGAAGAACTGAAGAGCCTCTTGATGAAAGTAAAAGAGGAGAGTGGAAAAGTGGCTTAAAGCTCAACATTCAGAAGACTAAGATCCCGGCATCTGGTCCCATCACTTCATGGCAAATCGATGGGGAAACAGTGACACACTATATTTAGGGCTCCAAAATCACTGCAGCTGGTGACTGCAGCCATGAACTTAAAAGACGCTGACTCCTTTGAAGAAAAGTCATGACCAACCTAGACAGCATATTAAAAAGCAGAGACATTACTTTGCCAAGAGAGGTCCATCTAGTGAAAGCTGTGGTTTTTCCAGTAGTCATGTATGGATGTGAGAGTGGGAGTCTAAAGAAAGCTGAGCACCGGAGAATTGATGCTTTTGAACTGTGGTGTTGCAGAAGACTTTTGAGAGTCCCTTGAACTGCAAGGAGATCCAACCAGTCCATCCTGAAGGCAATCAGTTCTGAATATTTGTTGGAAGGACTGATGCCAAAGCTGAAACTCCAATACTTTGGCCACCTGATGTGAAGAGCTGACTCATTTGAAAAGACCCTGATGCTGGGAAAGATTGCAGATGGGAGGAGAAGGGATCAACAGAGGATGAGATGGTTGGATGGCATCACCAACTCAATGGGCGTGAGTTTGAGTAAACTCCGGGAGTTGGTGATGAACAGGAAGGCCTGGCGTGCTGCAGTCCACGGGGTCGCAAAGAGTCAGCCATGACTGAGCCACTGAACTGACTGACTGTCCCATTCAAAAGAGTCCTTTTCCAGTTGAACTTCCTCAGAACATATTTTATAAACTTAAGGGAATTTCTTTCAAATATATTTCCATGCTTTTCATCTCCAGTTTCATTTGGAAAGGAGTGAAAAGCCATTCCAAGTAACACATGTAAGGTGAGCCCCTGTTTGAAGGTTGTCCCTTGTGACACACCTGTGTGCTCAGCCGCTCAGTCAAGCCCAGCTCTTTGTGATGCCATGGACTGTAGACCAGGCTCCTCTGTCCATGGGGTTTTCCTGGCAAGAGTGCGGGAGTAGATTGCCACTTCCTACTCCAGAGGAATCTTCTCGACCCAGGGACGGAGCCCGTATCTCATGTGTTTCCTGCATTGGCAGGTGGGTTCTTTCCCACTGCACCAGCTGGATATCGATGGGTAAAATTCTGTGCCAGCCCCTTTGTTTCTTCTTCTCTCCCCCTCATCCATCTATAGATAACTATCTCTCTGAAACGCCTTTGGAGAATCCGTGTAACATTATCAGAGCTATTTTTCAAGCATGTTGATCCTTCCTTGTGATGTCAGTGTTTGTGTAGCAGATCATCTGCTCCTATGACACTGGGTATGTCCCTGAGCCCTGGGAGACAGTGTTCAGGTGGGCAGTAGGTCTCAGTGGGAGTCAGTCGAGGGGGGAGGTCTGCTCAGCACAGCCAAGGCCAGCCCACATTGTCTTCTATCCCCAAAACACTGAGTCTGCTTCCCTGCCCGCCACCCATCCGCCCCAGCCCCAGGGCACTTGGCTAAACTCCTCTATATCCTGAGGAAGCATCAGGGTCAGAAAAATGAACAGTGGTTCTAATCATTGTGAGAGAGAGATGAGGTTCTGTGTTTTCAGTTCTTAGATTTATGTGTCTTGATTCATTGTGTTATTATTTTAAATTTTAATTGTCATATCATTCTTTGCAGTGCTGCTAGTTTCTGCTGTGCAGCAAAGTGAATCAGTTATATATATATATACACCCTCTGTTTTTAGATTCTGTTCCCACGTAGGTTATTACAAAGAACTGAATAGAGTTCCCTGTGCTCTCCAGTAGGTCTTTCTCTATTTTCTGTGTAGTAGAGTGTATTTGTCGATCCTAATTTATCCTTCAGCCTTCTTTGGTACCGTAAGTCTGTTCTCTACATCTGAGACTCTATTTCTCTAAAGAGGTTTATATGTACCATTCTTTCGGATTCCATATGTAAGTGACATCATATGATATTTGTCTTTCTATATCAGACTTCACTCAGTATGACAATCTCCAGGTTCATCCATGTTGCACACATAGCATTATTTTGTTCTTTTTAAGAGTCGGGAATATTCCATTGTAAACATGAGCCACATCTTCTCTATCTATTCCTCCATTGAGGAACATTTAGTTGCTACCGTCTTCTGGCTATTGTAAATAGTGCTGCAACGGACATTGGGGAACATGTATCTTTTCAAATTCTGGTTTTCTGTGGATATATGCCCAAGAGTAAGATGACTCTATCATATGGTAAGTCTTATTTTCAGTCTTTTAAGAACCTTCATACTGTCAGACAGAACTGAGCAACTGCACTGAACTGATACTGTTTTCCATAGTGGCTGTACCAATGTACATTCTCACCAACAATGTACGAGGCTTCCCTTTTCTCCACACCCTCTGCAGCATTTATTGTTTGTAGATTTTTTGATGATGGCCATTCTGACTGGTATGAGCCGATACCTCATTGGACTTTTGATTTGTATTTCTCTAATGATTAGTGATGTTCAGTGTCTTTGCATGTTCCTCTTGGCCACCTTTATGCCTTCTTTGGAGAAATGTGTATTTAGATCTTCTAGCTATTATTTGATTGGCGACATTAGTTTTTTTTTTTTTTTTTTTAATGTTGAGCTGCATGAGCTGTTGAATATTTTGAAGATGAATCCCCTGTTGGTCACTTCATTTGCAGATATTTTCTTCCTTTCTGTGGGCTCTTTTCATTTTGGGAGAACACTGTCTCCCAGGGGTCAGTTTTTAAGTTTGATTAGGCTGCATTTTTTTATTTTTGTTTTTCTTTTCATCACTCTAGGAAGTGGCTTATAGAAGATCTTTCTGCGATGTGTGTCAGAGAGTGTTCTGCCTATGTTTTTCTCTTAACGTTTTTATAGTGCCTAGTCTTCCATTTAGATCTTTAATCCATTTTGAGTTTATTTTTATGTGTGGTGTTAGAGATTGTTCTGATTTGATTCTTTTCCGTGAAACTGTCCTGTTTTCCCAGCACCACTTATTGAAGAGACTATCTTTTCTCCACTGTGTCTTCTTGTCTCTTTGGTCATAGGTAAGGTGAAATAGGTGTGTAGGTTTGTCTGTGGCTTTGTCTCTTGACTCATTTTCCAGTTAGCCTTTCTAAATCTTGTTTACACAGCTCCAGCCACATCATGAGAAACGCTGGGCTGGATGAAACACAAGCTGGAATCAAGGTTGCTGGGAGAAATATCAATCACCTCAGACATGCTGATGACACCACAGCTATGGCAGAAAGAGAAGAACTGAAGAGCCTCTTGATGAAAGTAAAAGAGGAGAGTGGAAAAGTGGCTTAAAGCTCAACATTCAGAAGACTAAGATCCCGGCATCTGGTCCCATCACTTCATGGCAAATCGATGGGGAAACAGTGACACACTATATTTAGGGCTCCAAAATCACTGCAGCTGGTGACTGCAGCCATGAACTTAAAAGACGCTGACTCCTTTGAAGAAAAGTCATGACCAACCTAGACAGCATATTAAAAAGCAGAGACATTACTTTGCCAAGAGAGGTCCATCTAGTGAAAGCTGTGGTTTTTCCAGTAGTCATGTATGGATGTGAGAGTGGGAGTCTAAAGAAAGCTGAGCACCGGAGAATTGATGCTTTTGAACTGTGGTGTTGCAGAAGACTTTTGAGAGTCCCTTGAACTGCAAGGAGATCCAACCAGTCCATCCTGAAGGCAATCAGTTCTGAATATTTGTTGGAAGGACTGATGCCAAAGCTGAAACTCCAATACTTTGGCCACCTGATGTGAAGAGCTGACTCATTTGAAAAGACCCTGATGCTGGGAAAGATTGCAGATGGGAGGAGAAGGGATCAACAGAGGATGAGATGGTTGGATGGCATCACCAACTCAATGGGCGTGAGTTTGAGTAAACTCCGGGAGTTGGTGATGAACAGGAAGGCCTGGCGTGCTGCAGTCCACGGGGTCGCAAAGAGTCAGCCATGACTGAGCCACTGAACTGACTGACTGTCCCATTCAAAAGAGTCCTTTTCCAGTTGAACTTCCTCAGAACATATTTTATAAACTTAAGGGAATTTCTTTAAAATATATTTCCATGCTTTTCATCTCCAGTTTCATTTGGAAAGGAGTGAAAAGCCATTCCAAGTAACACATGTAAGGTGAGCCCCTGTTTGAAGGTTGTCCCTTGTGACACACCTGTGTGCTCAGCCGCTCAGTCAAGCCCAGCTCTTTGTGATGCCATGGACTGTAGACCAGGCTCCTCTGTCCATGGGGTTTTCCTGGCAAGAGTGCGGGAGTAGATTGCCACTTCCTACTCCAGAGGAATCTTCTCGACCCAGGGACGGAGCCCGTATCTCATGTGTTTCCTGCATTGGCAGGTGGGTTCTTTCCCACTGCACCAGCTGGATATCGATGGGTAAAATTCTGTGCCAGCCCCTTTGTTTCTTCTTCTCTCCCCCTCATCCATCTATAGATAACTATCTCTCTGAAACGCCTTTGGAAAATCCGTGTAACATTATCAGAGCTATTTTTCAAGCATGTTGATCCTTCCTTGTGATGTCAGTGTTTGTGTAGCAGATCATCTGCTCCTATGACACTGGGTATGTCCCTGAGCCCTGGGAGACAGTGTTCAGGTGGGCAGTAGGTCTCAGTGGGAGTCAGTCGAGGGGGGAGGTCTGCTCAGCACAGCCAAGGCCAGCCCACATTGTCTTCTATCCCCAAAACACTGAGTCTGCTTCCCTCCCCGCCACCCATCCGCCCCAGCCCCAGGGCACTTGGCTAAACTCCTCTATATCCTGAGGAAGCATCAGGGTCAGAAAAATGAACAGTGGTTCTAATCATTGTGAGAGAGAGATGAGGTTCTGTGTTTTCAGTTCTTAGATTTATGTGTCTTGATTCATTGTGTTATTATTTTAAATTTTAATTGTCATATCATTCTTTGCAGTGCTGCTAGTTTCTGCTGTGCAGCAAAGTGAATCAGTTATATATATATATACACCCTCTGTTTTTAGATTCTGTTCCCACGTAGGTTATTACAAAGAACTGAATAGAGTTCCCTGTGCTCTCCAGTAGGTCTTTCTCTATTTTCTGTGTAGTAGAGTGTATTTGTCGATCCTAATTTATCCTTCAGCCTTCTTTGGTACCGTAAGTCTGTTCTCTACATCTGAGACTCTATTTCTCTAAAGAGGTTTATATGTACCATTCTTTCGGATTCCATATGTAAGTGACATCATATGATATTTGTCTTTCTATATCAGACTTCACTCAGTATGACAATCTCCAGGTTCATCCATGTTGCACACATAGCATTATTTTGTTCTTTTTATGAGTCGGGAATATTCCATTGTAAACATGAGCCACATCTTCTCTATCTATTCCTCCATTGAGGAACATTTAGTTGCTACCGTCTTCTGGCTATTGTAAATAGTGCTGCAACGGACATTGGGGAACATGTATCTTTTCAAATTCTGGTTTTCTGTGGATATATGCCCAAGAGTAAGATGACTCTATCATATGGTAAGTCTTATTTTCAGTCTTTTAAGAACCTTCATACTGTCAGACAGAACTGAGCAACTGCACTGAACTGATACTGTTTTCCATAGTGGCTGTACCAATGTACATTCTCACCAACAATGTACGAGGCTTCCCTTTTCTCCACACCCTCTGCAGCATTTATTGTTTGTAGATTTTTTGATGATGGCCATTCTGACTGGTATGAGCCGATACCTCATTGGACTTTTGATTTGTATTTCTCTAATGATTAGTGATGTTCAGTGTCTTTTCATGTTCCTCTTGGCCACCTTTATGCCTTCTTTGGAGAAATGTGTATTTAGATCTTCTAGCTATTGTTTGATTGGCGACATTAGTTTTTTTTTTTTTTTTTTTTTAATGTTGAGCTGCATGAGCTGTTGAATATTTTGAAGATGAATCCCCTGTTGGTCACTTCATTTGCAGATATTTTCTTCCTTTCTGTGGGCTCTTTTCATTTTGGGAGAACACTGTCTCCCAGGGGTCAGTTTTTAAGTTTGATTAGGCTGCATTTTTTTATTTTTGTTTTTCTTTTCATCACTCTAGGAAGTGGCTTATAGAAGATCTTTCTGCGATGTGTGTCAGAGAGTGTTCTGCCTATGTTTTTCTCTTAACGTTTTTATAGTGCCTAGTCTTCCATTTAGATCTTTAATCCATTTTGAGTTTATTTTTATGTGTGGTGTTAGAGATTGTTCTGATTTGATTCTTTTCCGTGAAACTGTCCTGTTTTCCCAGCACCACTTATTGAAGAGACTATCTTTTCTCCACTGTGTCTTCTTGTCTCTTTGGTCATAGGTAAGGTGAAATAGGTGTGTAGGTTTGTCTGTGGCTTTGTCTCTTGACTCATTTTCCAGTTAGCCTTTCTAAATCTTGTTTACACAGCTCCAGCCACATCATGAGAAACGCTGGGCTGGATGAAACACAAGCTGGAATCAAGGTTGCTGGGAGAAATATCAATCACCTCAGACATGCTGATGACACCACAGCTATGGCAGAAAGAGAAGAACTGAAGAGCCTCTTGATGAAAGTAAAAGAGGAGAGTGGAAAAGTGGCTTAAAGCTCAACATTCAGAAGACTAAGATCCCGGCATCTGGTCCCATCACTTCATGGCAAATCGATGGGGAAACAGTGACACACTATATTTAGGGCTCCAAAATCACTGCAGCTGGTGACTGCAGCCATGAACTTAAAAGACGCTGACTCCTTTGAAGAAAAGTCATGACCAACCTAGACAGCATATTAAAAAGCAGAGACATTACTTTGCCAAGAGAGGTCCATCTAGTGAAAGCTGTGGTTTTTCCAGTAGTCATGTATGGATGTGAGAGTGGGAGTCTAAAGAAAGCTGAGCACCGGAGAATTGATGCTTTTGATCTGTGGTGTTGGAGAAGACTTTTGAGAGTCCCTTGAACTGCAAGGAGATCCAACCAGTCCATCCTGAAGGCAATCAGTTCTGAATATTTGTTGGAAGGACTGATGCCAAAGCTGAAACTCCCAATACTTTGGCCACCTGATGTGAAGAGCTGACTCATTTGAAAAGACCCTGATGCTGGGAAAGATTGCAGATGGGAGGAGAAGGGATCAACAGAGGATGAGATGGTTGGATGGCATCACCAACTCAATGGGCGTGAGTTTGAGTAAACTCCGGGAGTTGGTGATGAACAGGAAGGCCTGGCGTGCTGCAGTCCACGGGGTCGCAAAGAGTCAGCCATGACTGAGCCACTGAACTGACTGACTGTCCCATTCAAAAGAGTCCTTTTCCAGTTGAACTTCCTCAGAACATATTTTATAAACTTAAGGGAATTTCTTTAAAATATATTTCCATGCTTTTCATCTCCAGTTTCATTTGGAAAGGAGTGAAAAGCCATTCCAAGTAACACATGTAAGGTGAGCCCCTGTTTGAAGGTTGTCCCTTGTGACACACCTGTGTGCTCAGCCGCTCAGTCAAGCCCAGCTCTTTGTGATGCCATGGACTGTAGACCAGGCTCCTCTGTCCATGGGGTTTTCCTGGCAAGAGTGCGGGAGTAGATTGCCACTTCCTACTCCAGAGGAATCTTCTCGACCCAGGGACGGAGCCCGTATCTCATGTGTTTCCTGCATTGGCAGGTGGGTTCTTTCCCACTGCACCAGCTGGATATCGATGGGTAAAATTCTGTGCCAGCCCCTTTGTTTCTTCTTCTCTCCCCCTCATCCATCTATAGATAACTATCTCTCTGAAACGCCTTTGGAGAATCCGTGTAACATTATCAGAGCTATTTTTCAAGCATGTTGATCCTTCCTTGTGATGTCAGTGTTTGTGTAGCAGATCGTCTGCTCCTATGACACTGGGTATGTCCCTGAGCCCTGGGAGACAGTGTTCAGGTGGGCAGTAGGTCTCAGTGGGAGTCAGTCGAGGGGGGAGGTCTGCTCAGCACAGCCAAGGCCAGCCCACATTGTCTTCTATCCCCAAAACACTGAGTCTGCTTCCCTCCCCGCCACCCATCCGCCCCAGCCCCAGGGCACTTGGCTAAACTCCTGTATATCCTGAGGAAGCATCAGGGTCAGAAAAATGAACAGTGGTTCTAATCATTGTGAGAGAGAGATGAGGTTCTGTGTTTTCAGTTCTTAGATTTATGTGTCTTGATTCATTGTGTTATTATTTTAAATTTTAATTGTCATATCATTCTTTGCAGTGCTGCTAGTTTCTGCTGTGCAGCAAAGTGAATCAGTTATATATATATATACACCCTCTGTTTTTAGATTCTGTTCCCACGTAGGTTATTACAAAGAACTGAATAGAGTTCCCTGTGCTCTCCAGTAGGTCTTTCTCTATTTTCTGTGTAGTAGAGTGTATTTGTCGATCCTAATTTATCCTTCAGCCTTCTTTGGTACCGTAAGTCTGTTCTCTACATCTGAGACTCTATTTCTCTAAAGAGGTTTATATGTACCATTCTTTCGGATTCCATATGTAAGTGACATCATATGATATTTGTCTTTCTATATCAGACTTCACTCAGTATGATAATCTCCAGGTTCATCCATGTTGCACACATAGCATTATTTTGTTCTTTTTAAGAGTCGGGAATATTCCATTGTAAACATGAGCCACATCTTCTCTATCTATTCCTCCATTGAGGAACATTTAGTTGCTACCGTCTTCTGGCTATTGTAAATAGTGCTGCAACGGACATTGGGGAACATGTATCTTTTCAAATTCTGGTTTTCTGTGGATATATGCCCAAGAGTAAGATGACTCTATCATATGGTAAGTCTTATTTTCAGTCTTTTAAGAACCTTCATACTGTCAGACAGAACTGAGCAACTGCACTGAACTGATACTGTTTTCCATAGTGGCTGTACCAATGTACATTCTCACCAACAATGTACGAGGCTTCCCTTTTCTCCACACCCTCTGCAGCATTTATTGTTTGTAGATTTTTTGATGATGGCCATTCTGACTGGTATGAGCCGATACCTCATTGGACTTTTGATTTGTATTTCTCTAATGATTAGTGATGTTCAGTTTCTTTGCATGTTCCTCTTGGCCACCTTTATGCCTTCTTTGGAGAAATGTGTATTTAGATCTTCTAGCTATTGTTTGATTGGCGACATTAGTTTTTTTTTTTTTTTTTTTTTTTTAATGTTGAGCTGCATGAGCTGTTGAATATTTTGAAGATGAATCCCCTGTTGGTCACTTCATTTGCAGATATTTTCTTCCTTTCTGTGGGCTCTTTTCATTTTGGGAGAACACTGTCTCCCAGGGGTCAGTTTTTAAGTTTGATTAGGCTGCATTTTTATATTTTTGTTTTTCTTTTCATCACTCTAGGAAGTGGCTGATAGAAGATCTTTCTGCGATGTGTGTCAGAGAGTGTTCTGCCTATGTTTTTCTCTTAACGTTTTTATAGTGCCTAGTCTTCCATTTAGATCTTTAATCCATTTTGAGTTTATTTTTATGTGTGGTGTTAGAGATTGTTCTGATTTGATTCTTTTCCGTGAAACTGTCCTGTTTTCCCAGCACCACTTATTGAAGAGACTATCTTTTCTCCACTGTGTCTTCTTGTCTCTTTGGTCATAGGTAAGGTGAAATAGGTGTGTAGGTTTGTCTGTGGCTTTGTCTCTTGACTCATTTTCCAGTTAGCCTTTCTAAATCTTGTTTACACAGCTCCAGCCACATCATGAGAAACGCTGGGCTGGATGAAACACAAGCTGGAATCAAGGTTGCTGGGAGAAATATCAATCACCTCAGACATGCTGATGACACCACAGCTATGGCAGAAAGAGAAGAACTGAAGAGCCTCTTGATGAAAGTAAAAGAGGAGAGTGGAAAAGTGGCTTAAAGCTCAACATTCAGAAGACTAAGATCCCGGCATCTGGTCCCATCACTTCATGGCAAATCGATGGGGAAACAGTGACACACTATATTTAGGGCTCCAAAATCACTGCAGCTGGTGACTGCAGCCATGAACTTAAAAGACGCTGACTCCTTTGAAGAAAAGTCATGACCAACCTAGACAGCATATTAAAAAGCAGAGACATTACTTTGCCAAGAGAGGTCCATCTAGTGAAAGCTGTGGTTTTTCCAGTAGTCATGTATGGATGTGAGAGTGGGAGTCTAAAGAAAGCTGAGCACCGGAGAATTGATGCTTTTGATCTGTGGTGTTGGAGAAGACTTTTGAGAGTCCCTTGAACTGCAAGGAGATCCAACCAGTCCATCCTGAAGGCAATCAGTTCTGAATATTTGTTGGAAGGACTGATGCCAAAGCTGAAACTCCAATACTTTGGCCACCTGATGTGAAGAGCTGACTCATTTGAAAAGACCCTGATGCTGGGAAAGATTGCAGATGGGAGGAGAAGGGATCAACAGAGGATGAGATGGTTGGATGGCATCACCAACTCAATGGGCGTGAGTTTGAGTAAACTCCGGGAGTTGGTGATGAACAGGAAGGCCTGGCGTGCTGCAGTCCACGGGGTCGCAAAGAGTCAGCCATGACTGAGCCACTGAACTGACTGACTGTCCCATTCAAAAGAGTCCTTTTCCAGTTGAACTTCCTCAGAACATATTTTATAAACTTAAGGGAATTTCTTTAAAATATATTTCCATGCTTTTCATCTCCAGTTTCATTTGGAAAGGAGTGAAAAGCCATTCCAAGTAACACATGTAAGGTGAGCCCCTGTTTGAAGGTTGTCCCTTGTGACACACCTGTGTGCTCAGCCGCTCAGTCAAGCCCAGCTCTTTGTGATGCCATGGACTGTAGACCAGGCTCCTCTGTCCATGGGGTTTTCCTGGCAAGAGTGCGGGAGTAGATTGCCACTTCCTACTCCAGAGGAATCTTCTCGACCCAGGGACGGAGCCCGTATCTCATGTGTTTCCTGCATTGGCAGGTGGGTTCTTTCCCACTGCACCAGCTGGATATCGATGGGTAAAATTCTGTGCCAGCCCCTTTGTTTCTTCTTCTCTCCCCCTCATCCATCTATAGATAACTATCTCTCTGAAACGCCTTTGGAGAATCCGTGTAACATTATCAGAGCTATTTTTCAAGCATGTTGATCCTTCCTTGTGATGTCAGTGTTTGTGTAGCAGATCGTCTGCTCCTATGACACTGGGTATGTCCCTGAGCCCTGGGAGACAGTGTTCAGGTGGGCAGTAGGTCTCAGTGGGAGTCAGTCGAGGGGGGAGGTCTGCTCAGCACAGCCAAGGCCAGCCCACATTGTCTTCTATCCCCAAAACACTGAGTCTGCTTCCCTCCCCGCCACCCATCCGCCCCAGCCCCAGGGCACTTGGCTAAACTCCTGTATATCCTGAGGAAGCATCAGGGTCAGAAAAATGAACAGTGGTTCTAATCATTGTGAGAGAGAGATGAGGTTCTGTGTTTTCAGTTCTTAGATGTATGTGTCTTGATTCATTGTGTTATTATTTTAAATTTTAATTGTCATATCATTCTTTGCAGTGCTGCTAGTTTCTGCTGTGCAGCAAAGTGAATCAGTTATATATATATATACACCCTCTGTTTTTAGATTCTGTTCCCACGTAGGTTATTACAAAGAACTGAATAGAGTTCCCTGTGCTCTCCAGTAGGTCTTTCTCTATTTTCTGTGTAGTAGAGTGTATTTGTCGATCCTAATTTATCCTTCAGCCTTCTTTGGTACCGTAAGTCTGTTCTCTACATCTGAGACTCTATTTCTCTAAAGAGGTTTATATGTACCATTCTTTCGGATTCCATATGTAAGTGACATCATATGATATTTGTCTTTCTATATCAGACTTCACTCAGTATGACAATCTCCAGGTTCATCCATGTTGCACACATAGCATTATTTTGTTCTTTTTAAGAGTCGGGAATATTCCATTGTAAACATGAGCCACATCTTCTCTATCTATTCCTCCATTGAGGAACATTTAGTTGCTACCGTCTTCTGGCTATTGTAAATAGTGCTGCAACGGACATTGGGGAACATGTATCTTTTCAAATTCTGGTTTTCTGTGGATATATGCCCAAGAGTAAGATGACTCTATCATATGGTAAGTCTTATTTTCAGTCTTTTAAGAACCTTCATACTGTCAGACAGAACTGAGCAACTGCACTGAACTGATACTGTTTTCCATAGTGGCTGTACCAATGTACATTCTCACCAACAATGTACGAGGCTTCCCTTTTCTCCACACCCTCTGCAGCATTTATTGTTTGTAGATTTTTTGATGATGGCCATTCTGACTGGTATGAGCCGATACCTCATTGGACTTTTGATTTGTATTTCTCTAATGATTAGTGATGTTCAGTGTCTTTTCATGTTCCTCTTGGCCACCTTTATGCCTTCTTTGGAGAAATGTGTATTTAGATCTTCTAGCTATTGTTTGATTGGCGACATTAGTTTTTTTTTTTTTTTTTTTTAATGTTGAGCTGCATGAGCTGTTGAATATTTTGAAGATGAATCCCCTGTTGGTCACTTCATTTGCAGATATTTTCTTCCTTTCTGTGGGCTCTTTTCATTTTGGGAGAACACTGTCTCCCAGGGGTCAGTTTTTAAGTTTGATTAGGCTGCATTTTTTTATTTTTGTTTTTCTTTTCATCACTCTAGGAAGTGGCTGATAGAAGATCTTTCTGCGATGTGTGTCAGAGAGTGTTCTGCCTATGTTTTTCTCTTAACGTTTTTATAGTGCCTAGTCTTCCATTTAGATCTTTAATCCATTTTGAGTTTATTTTTATGTGTGGTGTTAGAGATTGTTCTGATTTGATTCTTTTCCGTGAAACTGTCCTGTTTTCCCAGCACCACTTATTGAAGAGACTATCTTTTCTCCACTGTGTCTTCTTGTCTCTTTGGTCATAGGTAAGGTGAAATAGGTGTGTAGGTTTGTCTGTGGCTTTGTCTCTTGACTCATTTTCCAGTTAGCCTTTCTAAATCTTGTTTACACAGCTCCAGCCACATCATGAGAAACGCTGGGCTGGATGAAACACAAGCTGGAATCAAGGTTGCTGGGAGAAATATCAATCACCTCAGACATGCTGATGACACCACAGCTATGGCAGAAAGAGAAGAACTGAAGAGCCTCTTGATGAAAGTAAAAGAGGAGAGTGGAAAAGTGGCTTAAAGCTCAACATTCAGAAGACTAAGATCCCGGCATCTGGTCCCATCACTTCATGGCAAATCGATGGGGAAACAGTGACACACTATATTTAGGGCTCCAAAATCACTGCAGCTGGTGACTGCAGCCATGAACTTAAAAGACGCTGACTCCTTTGAAGAAAAGTCATGACCAACCTAGACAGCATATTAAAAAGCAGAGACATTACTTTGCCAAGAGAGGTCCATCTAGTGAAAGCTGTGGTTTTTCCAGTAGTCATGTATGGATGTGAGAGTGGGAGTCTAAAGAAAGCTGAGCACCGGAGAATTGATGCTTTTGATCTGTGGTGTTGGAGAAGACTTTTGAGAGTCCCTTGAACTGCAAGGAGATCCAACCAGTCCATCCTGAAGGCAATCAGTTCTGAATATTTGTTGGAAGGACTGATGCCAAAGCTGAAACTCCAATACTTTGGCCACCTGATGTGAAGAGCTGACTCATTTGAAAAGACCCTGATGCTGGGAAAGATTGCAGATGGGAGGAGAAGGGATCAACAGAGGATGAGATGGTTGGATGGCATCACCAACTCAATGGGCGTGAGTTTGAGTAAACTCCGGGAGTTGGTGATGAACAGGAAGGCCTGGCGTGCTGCAGTCCACGGGGTCGCAAAGAGTCAGCCATGACTGAGCCACTGAACTGACTGACTGTCCCATTCAAAAGAGTCCTTTTCCAGTTGAACTTCCTCAGAACATATTTTATAAACTTAAGGGAATTTCTTTAAAATATATTTCCATGCTTTTCATCTCCAGTTTCATTTGGAAAGGAGTGAAAAGCCATTCCAAGTAACACATGTAAGGTGAGCCCCTGTTTGAAGGTTGTCCCTTGTGACACACCTGTGTGCTCAGCCGCTCAGTCAAGCCCAGCTCTTTGTGATGCCATGGACTGTAGACCAGGCTCCTCTGTCCATGGGGTTTTCCTGGCAAGAGTGCGGGAGTAGATTGCCACTTCCTACTCCAGAGGAATCTTCTCGACCCAGGGACGGAGCCCGTATCTCATGTGTTTCCTGCATTGGCAGGTGGGTTCTTTCCCACTGCACCAGCTGGATATCGATGGGTAAAATTCTGTGCCAGCCCCTTTGTTTCTTCTTCTCTCCCCCTCATCCATCTATAGATAACTATCTCTCTGAAACGCCTTTGGAGAATCCGTGTAACATTATCAGAGCTATTTTTCAAGCATGTTGATCCTTCCTTGTGATGTCAGTGTTTGTGTAGCAGATCGTCTGCTCCTATGACACTGGGTATGTCCCTGAGCCCTGGGAGACAGTGTTCAGGTGGGCAGTAGGTCTCAGTGGGAGTCAGTCGAGGGGGGAGGTCTGCTCAGCACAGCCAAGGCCAGCCCACATTGTCTTCTATCCCCAAAACACTGAGTCTGCTTCCCTCCCCGCCACCCATCCGCCCCAGCCCCAGGGCACTTGGCTAAACTCCTGTATATCCTGAGGAAGCATCAGGGTCAGAAAAATGAACAGTGGTTCTAATCATTGTGAGAGAGAGATGAGGTTCTGTGTTTTCAGTTCTTAGATGTATGTGTCTTGATTCATTGTGTTATTATTTTAAATTTTAATTGTCATATCATTCTTTGCAGTGCTGCTAGTTTCTGCTGTGCAGCAAAGTGAATCAGTTATATATATATATACACCCTCTGTTTTTAGATTCTGTTCCCACGTAGGTTATTACAAAGAACTGAATAGAGTTCCCTGTGCTCTCCAGTAGGTCTTTCTCTATTTTCTGTGTAGTAGAGTGTATTTGTCGATCCTAATTTATCCTTCAGCCTTCTTTGGTACCGTAAGTCTGTTCTCTACATCTGAGACTCTATTTCTCTAAAGAGGTTTATATGTACCATTCTTTCGGATTCCATATGTAAGTGACATCATATGATATTTGTCTTTCTATATCAGACTTCACTCAGTATGACAATCTCCAGGTTCATCCATGTTGCACACATAGCATTATTTTGTTCTTTTTAAGAGTCGGGAATATTCCATTGTAAACATGAGCCACATCTTCTCTATCTATTCCTCCATTGAGGAACATTTAGTTGCTACCGTCTTCTGGCTATTGTAAATAGTGCTGCAACGGACATTGGGGAACATGTATCTTTTCAAATTCTGGTTTTCTGTGGATATATGCCCAAGAGTAAGATGACTCTATCATATGGTAAGTCTTAATTTCAGTCTTTTAAGAACCTTCATACTGTCAGACAGAACTGAGCAACTGCACTGAACTGATACTGTTTTCCATAGTGGCTGTACCAATGTACATTCTCACCAACAATGTACGAGGCTTCCCTTTTCTCCACACCCTCTGCAGCATTTATTGTTTGTAGATTTTTTGATGATGGCCATTCTGACTGGTATGAGCCGATACCTCATTGGACTTTTGATTTGTATTTCTCTAATGATTAGTGATGTTCAGTGTCTTTTCATGTTCCTCTTGGCCACCTTTATGCCTTCTTTGGAGAAATGTGTATTTAGATCTTCTAGCTATTGTTTGATTGGCGACATTAGTTTTTTTTTTTTTTTTTTTTAATGTTGAGCTGCATGAGCTGTTGAATATTTTGAAGATGAATCCCCTGTTGGTCACTTCATTTGCAGATATTTTCTTCCTTTCTGTGGGCTCTTTTCATTTTGGGAGAACACTGTCTCCCAGGGGTCAGTTTTTAAGTTTGATTAGGCTGCATTTTTTTATTTTTGTTTTTCTTTTCATCACTCTAGGAAGTGGCTTATAGAAGATCTTTCTGCGATGTGTGTCAGAGAGTGTTCTGCCTATGTTTTTCTCTTAACGTTTTTATAGTGCCTAGTCTTCCATTTAGATCTTTAATCCATTTTGAGTTTATTTTTATGTGTGGTGTTAGAGATTGTTCTGATTTGATTCTTTTCCGTGAAACTGTCCTGTTTTCCCAGCACCACTTATTGAAGAGACTATCTTTTCTCCACTGTGTCTTCTTGTCTCTTTGGTCATAGGTAAGGTGAAATAGGTGTGTAGGTTTGTCTGTGGCTTTGTCTCTTGACTCATTTTCCAGTTAGCCTTTCTAAATCTTGTTTACACAGCTCCAGCCACATCATGAGAAACGCTGGGCTGGATGAAACACAAGCTGGAATCAAGGTTGCTGGGAGAAATATCAATCACCTCAGACATGCTGATGACACCACAGCTATGGCAGAAAGAGAAGAACTGAAGAGCCTCTTGATGAAAGTAAAAGAGGAGAGTGGAAAAGTGGCTTAAAGCTCAACATTCAGAAGACTAAGATCCCGGCATCTGGTCCCATCACTTCATGGCAAATCGATGGGGAAACAGTGACACACTATATTTAGGGCTCCAAAATCACTGCAGCTGGTGACTGCAGCCATGAACTTAAAAGACGCTGACTCCTTTGAAGAAAAGTCATGACCAACCTAGACAGCATATTAAAAAGCAGAGACATTACTTTGCCAAGAGAGGTCCATCTAGTGAAAGCTGTGGTTTTTCCAGTAGTCATGTATGGATGTGAGAGTGGGAGTCTAAAGAAAGCTGAGCACCGGAGAATTGATGCTTTTGATCTGTGGTGTTGGAGAAGACTTTTGAGAGTCCCTTGAACTGCAAGGAGATCCAACCAGTCCATCCTGAAGGCAATCAGTTCTGAATATTTGTTGGAAGGACTGATGCCAAAGCTGAAACTCCAATACTTTGGCCACCTGATGTGAAGAGCTGACTCATTTGAAAAGACCCTGATGCTGGGAAAGATTGCAGATGGGAGGAGAAGGGATCAACAGAGGATGAGATGGTTGGATGGCATCACCAACTCAATGGGCGTGAGTTTGAGTAAACTCCGGGAGTTGGTGATGAACAGGAAGGCCTGGCGTGCTGCAGTCCACGGGGTCGCAAAGAGTCAGCCATGACTGAGCCACTGAACTGACTGACTGTCCCATTCAAAAGAGTCCTTTTCCAGTTGAACTTCCTCAGAACATATTTTATAAACTTAAGGGAATTTCTTTAAAATATATTTCCATGCTTTTCATCTCCAGTTTCATTTGGAAAGGAGTGAAAAGCCATTCCAAGTAACACATGTAAGGTGAGCCCCTGTTTGAAGGTTGTCCCTTGTGACACACCTGTGTGCTCAGCCGCTCAGTCAAGCCCAGCTCTTTGTGATGCCATGGACTGTAGACCAGGCTCCTCTGTCCATGGGGTTTTCCTGGCAAGAGTGCGGGAGTAGATTGCCACTTCCTACTCCAGAGGAATCTTCTCGACCCAGGGACGGAGCCCGTATCTCATGTGTTTCCTGCATTGGCAGGTGGGTTCTTTCCCACTGCACCAGCTGGATATCGATGGGTAAAATTCTGTGCCAGCCCCTTTGTTTCTTCTTCTCTCCCCCTCATCCATCTATAGATAACTATCTCTCTGAAACGCCTTTGGAGAATCCGTGTAACATTATCAGAGCTATTTTTCAAGCATGTTGATCCTTCCTTGTGATGTCAGTGTTTGTGTAGCAGATCGTCTGCTCCTATGACACTGGGTATGTCCCTGAGCCCTGGGAGACAGTGTTCAGGTGGGCAGTAGGTCTCAGTGGGAGTCAGTCGAGGGGGGAGGTCTGCTCAGCACAGCCAAGGCCAGCCCACATTGTCTTCTATCCCCAAAACACTGAGTCTGCTTCCCTCCCCGCCACCCATCCGCCCCAGCCCCAGGGCACTTGGCTAAACTCCTGTATATCCTGAGGAAGCATCAGGGTCAGAACAATGAACAGTGGTTCTAATCATTGTGAGAGAGAGATGAGGTTCTGTGTTTTCAGTTCTTAGATGTATGTGTCTTGATTCATTGTGTTATTATTTTAAATTTTAATTGTCATATCATTCTTTGCAGTGCTGCTAGTTTCTGCTGTGCAGCAAAGTGAATCAGTTATATATATATATACACCCTCTGTTTTTAGATTCTGTTCCCACGTAGGTTATTACAAAGAACTGAATAGAGTTCCCTGTGCTCTCCAGTAGGTCTTTCTCTATTTTCTGTGTAGTAGAGTGTATTTGTCGATCCTAATTTATCCTTCAGCCTTCTTTGGTACCGTAAGTCTGTTCTCTACATCTGAGACTCTATTTCTCTAAAGAGGTTTATATGTACCATTCTTTCGGATTCCATATGTAAGTGACATCATATGATATTTGTCTTTCTATATCAGACTTCACTCAGTATGACAATCTCCAGGTTCATCCATGTTGCACACATAGCATTATTTTGTTCTTTTTAAGAGTCGGGAATATTCCATTGTAAACATGAGCCACATCTTCTCTATCTATTCCTCCATTGAGGAACATTTAGTTGCTACCGTCTTCTGGCTATTGTAAATAGTGCTGCAACGGACATTGGGGAACATGTATCTTTTCAAATTCTGGTTTTCTGTGGATATATGCCCAAGAGTAAGATGACTCTATCATATGGTAAGTCTTATTTTCAGTCTTTTAAGAACCTTCATACTGTCAGACAGAACTGAGCAACTGCACTGAACTGATACTGTTTTCCATAGTGGCTGTACCAATGTACATTCTCACCAACAATGTACGAGGCTTCCCTTTTCTCCACACCCTCTGCAGCATTTATTGTTTGTAGATTTTTTGATGATGGCCATTCTGACTGGTATGAGCCGATACCTCATTGGACTTTTGATTTGTATTTCTCTAATGATTAGTGATGTTCAGTGTCTTTTCATGTTCCTCTTGGCCACCTTTATGCCTTCTTTGGAGAAATGTGTATTTAGATCTTCTAGCTATTGTTTGATTGGCGACATTAGTTTTTTTTTTTTTTTTTTTTAATGTTGAGCTGCATGAGCTGTTGAATATTTTGAAGATGAATCCCCTGTTGGTCACTTCATTTGCAGATATTTTCTTCCTTTCTGTGGGCTCTTTTCATTTTGGGAGAACACTGTCTCCCAGGGGTCAGTTTTTAAGTTTGATTAGGCTGCATTTTTTTATTTTTGTTTTTCTTTTCATCACTCTAGGAAGTGGCTGATAGAAGATCTTTCTGCGATGTGTGTCAGAGAGTGTTCTGCCTATGTTTTTCTCTTAACGTTTTTATAGTGCCTAGTCTTCCATTTAGATCTTTAATCCATTTTGAGTTTATTTTTATGTGTGGTGTTAGAGATTGTTCTGATTTGATTCTTTTCCGTGAAACTGTCCTGTTTTCCCAGCACCACTTATTGAAGAGACTATCTTTTCTCCACTGTGTCTTCTTGTCTCTTTGGTCATAGGTAAGGTGAAATAGGTGTGTAGGTTTGTCTGTGGCTTTGTCTCTTGACTCATTTTCCAGTTAGCCTTTCTAAATCTTGTTTACACAGCTCCAGCCACATCATGAGAAACGCTGGGCTGGATGAAACACAAGCTGGAATCAAGGTTGCTGGGAGAAATATCAATCACCTCAGACATGCTGATGACACCACAGCTATGGCAGAAAGAGAAGAACTGAAGAGCCTCTTGATGAAAGTAAAAGAGGAGAGTGGAAAAGTGGCTTAAAGCTCAACATTCAGAAGACTAAGATCCCGGCATCTGGTCCCATCACTTCATGGCAAATCGATGGGGAAACAGTGACACACTATATTTAGGGCTCCAAAATCACTGCAGCTGGTGACTGCAGCCATGAACTTAAAAGACGCTGACTCCTTTGAAGAAAAGTCATGACCAACCTAGACAGCATATTAAAAAGCAGAGACATTACTTTGCCAAGAGAGGTCCATCTAGTGAAAGCTGTGGTTTTTCCAGTAGTCATGTATGGATGTGAGAGTGGGAGTCTAAAGAAAGCTGAGCACCGGAGAATTGATGCTTTTGATCTGTGGTGTTGGAGAAGACTTTTGAGAGTCCCTTGAACTGCAAGGAGATCCAACCAGTCCATCCTGAAGGCAATCAGTTCTGAATATTTGTTGGAAGGACTGATGCCAAAGCTGAAACTCCAATACTTTGGCCACCTGATGTGAAGAGCTGACTCATTTGAAAAGACCCTGATGCTGGGAAAGATTGCAGATGGGAGGAGAAGGGATCAACAGAGGATGAGATGGTTGGATGGCATCACCAACTCAATGGGCGTGAGTTTGAGTAAACTCCGGGAGTTGGTGATGAACAGGAAGGCCTGGCGTGCTGCAGTCCACGGGGTCGCAAAGAGTCAGCCATGACTGAGCCACTGAACTGACTGACTGTCCCATTCAAAAGAGTCCTTTTCCAGTTGAACTTCCTCAGAACATATTTTATAAACTTAAGGGAATTTCTTTAAAATATATTTCCATGCTTTTCATCTCCAGTTTCATTTGGAAAGGAGTGAAAAGCCATTCCAAGTAACACATGTAAGGTGAGCCCCTGTTTGAAGGTTGTCCCTTGTGACACACCTGTGTGCTCAGCCGCTCAGTCAAGCCCAGCTCTTTGTGATGCCATGGACTGTAGACCAGGCTCCTCTGTCCATGGGGTTTTCCTGGCAAGAGTGCGGGAGTAGATTGCCACTTCCTACTCCAGAGGAATCTTCTCGACCCAGGGACGGAGCCCGTATCTCATGTGTTTCCTGCATTGGCAGGTGGGTTCTTTCCCACTGCACCAGCTGGATATCGATGGGTAAAATTCTGTGCCAGCCCCTTTGTTTCTTCTTCTCTCCCCCTCATCCATCTATAGATAACTATCTCTCTGAAACGCCTTTGGAGAATCCGTGTAACATTATCAGAGCTATTTTTCAAGCATGTTGATCCTTCCTTGTGATGTCAGTGTTTGTGTAGCAGATCGTCTGCTCCTATGACACTGGGTATGTCCCTGAGCCCTGGGAGACAGTGTTCAGGTGGGCAGTAGGTCTCAGTGGGAGTCAGTCGAGGGGGGAGGTCTGCTCAGCACAGCCAAGGCCAGCCCACATTGTCTTCTATCCCCAAAACACTGAGTCTGCTTCCCTCCCCGCCACCCATCCGCCCCAGCCCCAGGGCACTTGGCTAAACTCCTGTATATCCTGAGGAAGCATCAGGGTCAGAAAAATGAACAGTGGTTCTAATCATTGTGAGAGAGAGATGAGGTTCTGTGTTTTCAGTTCTTAGATGTATGTGTCTTGATTCATTGTGTTATTATTTTAAATTTTAATTGTCATATCATTCTTTGCAGTGCTGCTAGTTTCTGCTGTGCAGCAAAGTGAATCAGTTATATATATATATACACCCTCTGTTTTTAGATTCTGTTCCCACGTAGGTTATTACAAAGAACTGAATAGAGTTCCCTGTGCTCTCCAGTAGGTCTTTCTCTATTTTCTGTGTAGTAGAGTGTATTTGTCGATCCTAATTTATCCTTCAGCCTTCTTTGGTACCGTAAGTCTGTTCTCTACATCTGAGACTCTATTTCTCTAAAGAGGTTTATATGTACCATTCTTTCGGATTCCATATGTAAGTGACATCATATGATATTTGTCTTTCTATATCAGACTTCACTCAGTATGACAATCTCCAGGTTCATCCATGTTGCACACATAGCATTATTTTGTTCTTTTTAAGAGTCGGGAATATTCCATTGTAAACATGAGCCACATCTTCTCTATCTATTCCTCCATTGAGGAACATTTAGTTGCTACCGTCTTCTGGCTATTGTAAATAGTGCTGCAACGGACATTGGGGAACATGTATCTTTTCAAATTCTGGTTTTCTGTGGATATATGCCCAAGAGTAAGATGACTCTATCATATGGTAAGTCTTAATTTCAGTCTTTTAAGAACCTTCATACTGTCAGACAGAACTGAGCAACTGCACTGAACTGATACTGTTTTCCATAGTGGCTGTACCAATGTACATTCTCACCAACAATGTACGAGGCTTCCCTTTTCTCCACACCCTCTGCAGCATTTATTGTTTGTAGATTTTTTGATGATGGCCATTCTGACTGGTATGAGCCGATACCTCATTGGACTTTTGATTTGTATTTCTCTAATGATTAGTGATGTTCAGTGTCTTTTCATGTTCCTCTTGGCCACCTTTATGCCTTCTTTGGAGAAATGTGTATTTAGATCTTCTAGCTATTGTTTGATTGGCGACATTAGTTTTTTTTTTTTTTTTTTTTAATGTTGAGCTGCATGAGCTGTTGAATATTTTGAAGATGAATCCCCTGTTGGTCACTTCATTTGCAGATATTTTCTTCCTTTCTGTGGGCTCTTTTCATTTTGGGAGAACACTGTCTCCCAGGGGTCAGTTTTTAAGTTTGATTAGGCTGCATTTTTTTATTTTTGTTTTTCTTTTCATCACTCTAGGAAGTGGCTTATAGAAGATCTTTCTGCGATGTGTGTCAGAGAGTGTTCTGCCTATGTTTTTCTCTTAACGTTTTTATAGTGCCTAGTCTTCCATTTAGATCTTTAATCCATTTTGAGTTTATTTTTATGTGTGGTGTTAGAGATTGTTCTGATTTGATTCTTTTCCGTGAAACTGTCCTGTTTTCCCAGCACCACTTATTGAAGAGACTATCTTTTCTCCACTGTGTCTTCTTGTCTCTTTGGTCATAGGTAAGGTGAAATAGGTGTGTAGGTTTGTCTGTGGCTTTGTCTCTTGACTCATTTTCCAGTTAGCCTTTCTAAATCTTGTTTACACAGCTCCAGCCACATCATGAGAAACGCTGGGCTGGATGAAACACAAGCTGGAATCAAGGTTGCTGGGAGAAATATCAATCACCTCAGACATGCTGATGACACCACAGCTATGGCAGAAAGAGAAGAACTGAAGAGCCTCTTGATGAAAGTAAAAGAGGAGAGTGGAAAAGTGGCTTAAAGCTCAACATTCAGAAGACTAAGATCCCGGCATCTGGTCCCATCACTTCATGGCAAATCGATGGGGAAACAGTGACACACTATATTTAGGGCTCCAAAATCACTGCAGCTGGTGACTGCAGCCATGAACTTAAAAGACGCTGACTCCTTTGAAGAAAAGTCATGACCAACCTAGACAGCATATTAAAAAGCAGAGACATTACTTTGCCAAGAGAGGTCCATCTAGTGAAAGCTGTGGTTTTTCCAGTAGTCATGTATGGATGTGAGAGTGGGAGTCTAAAGAAAGCTGAGCACCGGAGAATTGATGCTTTTGATCTGTGGTGTTGGAGAAGACTTTTGAGAGTCCCTTGAACTGCAAGGAGATCCAACCAGTCCATCCTGAAGGCAATCAGTTCTGAATATTTGTTGGAAGGACTGATGCCAAAGCTGAAACTCCAATACTTTGGCCACCTGATGTGAAGAGCTGACTCATTTGAAAAGACCCTGATGCTGGGAAAGATTGCAGATGGGAGGAGAAGGGATCAACAGAGGATGAGATGGTTGGATGGCATCACCAACTCAATGGGCGTGAGTTTGAGTAAACTCCGGGAGTTGGTGATGAACAGGAAGGCCTGGCGTGCTGCAGTCCACGGGGTCGCAAAGAGTCAGCCATGACTGAGCCACTGAACTGACTGACTGTCCCATTCAAAAGAGTCCTTTTCCAGTTGAACTTCCTCAGAACATATTTTATAAACTTAAGGGAATTTCTTTAAAATATATTTCCATGCTTTTCATCTCCAGTTTCATTTGGAAAGGAGTGAAAAGCCATTCCAAGTAACACATGTAAGGTGAGCCCCTGTTTGAAGGTTGTCCCTTGTGACACACCTGTGTGCTCAGCCGCTCAGTCAAGCCCAGCTCTTTGTGATGCCATGGACTGTAGACCAGGCTCCTCTGTCCATGGGGTTTTCCTGGCAAGAGTGCGGGAGTAGGTTGCCACTTCCTACTCCAGAGGAATCTTCTCGACCCAGGGACAGAGCCCGTATCTCATGTGTTTCCTGCATTGGCAGGTGGGTTCTTTCCCACTGCACCAGCTGGATATCGATGGGTAAAATTCTGTGCCAGCCCCTTTGTTTCTTCTTCTCTCCCCCTCATCCATCTATAGATAACTATCTCTCTGAAACGCCTTTGGAGAATCCGTGTAACATTATCAGAGCTATTTTTCAAGCATGTTGATCCTTCCTTGTGATGTCAGTGTTTGTGTAGCAGATCATCTGCTCCTATGACACTGGGTATGTCCCTGAGCCCTGGGAGACAGTGTTCAGGTGGGCAGTAGGTCTCAGTGGGAGTCAGTCGAGGGGGGAGGTCTGCTCAGCACAGCCAAGGCCAGCCCACATTGTCTTCTATCCCCAAAACACTGAGTCTGCTTCCCTGCCCGCCACCCATCCGCCCCAGCCCCAGGGCACTTGGCTAAACTCCTGTATATCCTGAGGAAGCATCAGGGTCAGAACAATGAACAGTGGTTCTAATCATTGTGAGCGAGAGATGAGGTTCTGTGTTTTCAGTTCTTAGATGTATGTGTCTTGATTCATTGTGTTATTATTTTAAATTTTAATTGTCATATCATTCTTTGCAGTGCTGCTAGTTTCTGCTGTGCAGCAAAGTGAATCAGTTATATATATATACACCCTCTGTTTTTAGATTCTGTTCCCACGTAGGTTATTACAAAGAACTGAATAGAGTTCCCTGTGCTCTCCAGTAGGTCTTTCTCTATTTTCTGTGTAGTAGAGTGTATTTGTCGATCCTAATTTATCCTTCAGCCTTCTTTGGTACCGTAAGTCTGTTCTCTACATCTGAGACTCTATTTCTCTAAAGAGGTTTATATGTACCATTCTTTCGGATTCCATATGTAAGTGACATCATATGATATTTGTCTTTCTATATCAGACTTCACTCAGTATGACAATCTCCAGGTTCATCCATGTTGCACACATAGCATTATTTTGTTCTTTTTAAGAGTCGGTAATATTCCATTGTAAACATGAGCCACATCTTCTCTATCTATTCCTCCATTGAGGAACATTTAGTTGCTACCGTCTTCTGGCTATTGTAAATAGTGCTGCAATGGACATTGGGGAACATGTATCTTTTCAAATTCTGGTTTTCTGTGGATATATGCCCAAGAGTAAGATGACTCTATCATATGGTAAGTCTTATTTTCAGTCTTTTAAGAACCTTCATACTGTCAGACAGAACTGAGCAACTGCACTGAACTGATACTGTTTTCCATAGTGGCTGTACCAATGTACATTCTCACCAACAATGTACGAGGCTTCCCTTTTCTCCACACCCTCTGCAGCATTTATTGTTTGTAGATTTTTTGATGATGGCCATTCTGACTGGTATGAGCCGATACCTCATTGGACTTTTGATTTGTATTTCTCTAATGATTAGTGATGTTCAGTGTCTTTTCATGTTCCTCTTGGCCACCTTTATGCCTTCTTTGGAGAAATGTGTATTTAGATCTTCTAGCTATTGTTTGATTGGCGACATTAGTTTTTTTTTTTTTTTTTTTTAATGTTGAGCTGCATGAGCTGTTGAATATTTTGAAGATGAATCCCCTGTTGGTCACTTCATTTGCAGATATTTTCTTCCTTTCTGTGGGCTCTTTTCATTTTGGGAGAACACTGTCTCCCAGGGGTCAGTTTTTAAGTTTGATTAGGCTGCATTTTTTTATTTTTGTTTTTCTTTTCATCACTCTAGGAAGTGGCTTATAGAAGATCTTTCTGCGATGTGTGTCAGAGAGTGTTCTGCCTATGTTTTTCTCTTAACGTTTTTATAGTGCCTAGTCTTCCATTTAGATCTTTAATCCATTTTGAGTTTATTTTTATGTGTGGTGTTAGAGATTGTTCTGATTTGATTCTTTTCCGTGAAACTGTCCTGTTTTCCCAGCACCACTTATTGAAGAGACTATCTTTTCTCCACTGTGTCTTCTTGTCTCTTTGGTCATAGGTAAGGTGAAATAGGTGTGTAGGTTTGTCTGTGGCTTTGTCTCTTGACTCATTTTCCAGTTAGCCTTTCTAAATCTTGTTTACACAGCTCCAGCCACATCATGAGAAACGCTGGGCTGGATGAAACACAAGCTGTAATCAAGGTTGCTGGGAGAAATATCAATCACCTCAGACATGCTGATGACACCACAGCTATGGCAGAAAGAGAAGAACTGAAGAGCCTCTTGATGAAAGTAAAAGAGGAGAGTGGAAAAGTGGCTTAAAGCTCAACATTCAGAAGACTAAGATCCCGGCATCTGGTCCCATCACTTCATGGCAAATCGATGGGGAAACAGTGACACACTATATTTAGGGCTCCAAAATCACTGCAGCTGGTGACTGCAGCCATGAACTTAAAAGACGCTGACTCCTTTGAAGAAAAGTCATGACCAACCTAGACAGCATATTAAAAAGCAGAGACATTACTTTGCCAAGAGAGGTCCATCTAGTGAAAGCTGTGGTTTTTCCAGTAGTCATGTATGGATGTGAGAGTGGGAGTCTAAAGAAAGCTGAGCACCGGAGAATTGATGCTTTTGATCTGTGGTGTTGGAGAAGACTTTTGAGAGTCCCTTGAACTGCAAGGAGATCCAACCAGTCCATCCTGAAGGCAATCAGTTCTGAATATTTGTTGGAAGGACTGATGCCAAAGCTGAAACTCCAATACTTTGGCCACCTGATGTGAAGAGCTGACTCATTTGAAAAGACCCTGATGCTGGGAAAGATTGCAGATGGGAGGAGAAGGGATCAACAGAGGATGAGATGGTTGGATGGCATCACCAACTCAATGGGCGTGAGTTTGAGTAAACTCCGGGAGTTGGTGATGAACAGGAAGGCCTGGCGTGCTGCAGTCCACGGGGTCGCAAAGAGTCAGCCATGACTGAGCCACTGAACTGACTGACTGTCCCATTCAAAAGAGTCCTTTTCCAGTTGAACTTCCTCAGAACATATTTTATAAACTTAAGGGAATTTCTTTAAAATATATTTCCATGCTTTTCATCTCCAGTTTCATTTGGAAAGGAGTGAAAAGCCATTCCAAGTAACACATGTAAGGTGAGCCCCTGTTTGAAGGTTGTCCCTTGTGACACACCTGTGTGCTCAGCCGCTCAGTCAAGCCCAGCTCTTTGTGATGCCATGGACTGTAGACCAGGCTCCTCTGTCCATGGGGTTTTCCTGGCAAGAGTGCGGGAGTAGGTTGCCACTTCCTACTCCAGAGGAATCTTCTCGACCCAGGGACGGAGCCCGTATCTCATGTGTTTCCTGCATTGGCAGGTGGGTTCTTTCCCACTGCACCAGCTGGATATCGATGGGTAAAATTCTGTGCCAGCCCCTTTGTTTCTTCTTCTCTCCCCCTCATCCATCTATAGATAACTATCTCTCTGAAACGCCTTTGGAGAATCCGTGTAACATTATCAGAGCTATTTTTCAAGCATGTTGATCCTTCCTTGTGATGTCAGTGTTTGTGTAGCAGATCGTCTGCTCCTATGACACTGGGTATGTCCCTGAGCCCTGGGAGACAGTGTTCAGGTGGGCAGTAGGTCTCAGTGGGAGTCAGTCGAGGGGGGAGGTCTGCTCAGCACAGCCAAGGCCAGCCCACATTGTCTTCTATCCCCAAAACACTGAGTCTGCTTCCCTCCCCGCCAGCCATCCGCCCCAGCCCCAGGGCACTTGGCTAAACTCCTGTATATCCTGAGGAAGCATCAGGGTCAGAAAAATGAACAGTGGTTCTAATCATTGTGAGAGAGAGATGAGGTTCTGTGTTTTCAGTTCTTAGATTTATGTGTCTTGATTCATTGTGTTATTATTTTAAATTTTAATTGTCATATCATTCTTTGCAGTGCTGCTAGTTTCTGCTGTGCAGCAAAGTGAATCAGTTATATATATATATACACCCTCTGTTTTTAGATTCTGTTCCCACGTAGGTTATTACAAAGAACTGAATAGAGTTCCCTGTGCTCTCCAGTAGGTCTTTCTCTATTTTCTGTGTAGTAGAGTGTATTTGTCGATCCTAATTTATCCTTCAGCCTTCTTTGGTACCGTAAGTCTGTTCTCTACATCTGAGACTCTATTTCTCTAAAGAGGTTTATATGTACCATTCTTTCGGATTCCATATGTAAGTGACATCATATGATATTTGTCTTTCTATATCAGACTTCACTCAGTATGACAATCTCCAGGTTCATCCATGTTGCACACATAGCATTATTTTGTTCTTTTTAAGAGTCGGGAATATTCCATTGTAAACATGAGCCACATCTTCTCTATCTATTCCTCCATTGAGGAACATTTAGTTGCTACCGTCTTCTGGCTATTGTAAATAGTGCTGCAACGGACATTGGGGAACATGTATCTTTTCAAATTCTGGTTTTCTGTGGATATATGCCCAAGAGTAAGATGACTCTATCATATGGTAAGTCTTAATTTCAGTCTTTTAAGAACCTTCATACTGTCAGACAGAACTGAGCAACTGCACTGAACTGATACTGTTTTCCATAGTGGCTGTACCAATGTACATTCTCACCAACAATGTACGAGGCTTCCCTTTTCTCCACACCCTCTGCAGCATTTATTGTTTGTAGATTTTTTGATGATGGCCATTCTGACTGGTATGAGCCGATACCTCATTGGACTTTTGATTTGTATTTCTCTAATGATTAGTGATGTTCAGTGTCTTTTCATGTTCCTCTTGGCCACCTTTATGCCTTCTTTGGAGAAATGTGTATTTAGATCTTCTAGCTATTGTTTGATTGGCGACATTAGTTTTTTTTTTTTTTTTTTTTAATGTTGAGCTGCATGAGCTGTTGAATATTTTGAAGATGAATCCCCTGTTGGTCACTTCATTTGCAGATATTTTCTTCCTTTCTGTGGGCTCTTTTCATTTTGGGAGAACACTGTCTCCCAGGGGTCAGTTTTTAAGTTTGATTAGGCTGCATTTTTTTATTTTTGTTTTTCTTTTCATCACTCTAGGAAGTGGCTTATAGAAGATCTTTCTGCGATGTGTGTCAGAGAGTGTTCTGCCTATGTTTTTCTCTTAACGTTTTTATAGTGCCTAGTCTTCCATTTAGATCTTTAATCCATTTTGAGTTTATTTTTATGTGTGGTGTTAGAGATTGTTCTGATTTGATTCTTTTCCGTGAAACTGTCCTGTTTTCCCAGCACCACTTATTGAAGAGACTATCTTTTCTCCACTGTGTCTTCTTGTCTCTTTGGTCATAGGTAAGGTGAAATAGGTGTGTAGGTTTGTCTGTGGCTTTGTCTCTTGACTCATTTTCCAGTTAGCCTTTCTAAATCTTGTTTACACAGCTCCAGCCACATCATGAGAAACGCTGGGCTGGATGAAACACAAGCTGGAATCAAGGTTGCTGGGAGAAATATCAATCACCTCAGACATGCTGATGACACCACAGCTATGGCAGAAAGAGAAGAACTGAAGAGCCTCTTGATGAAAGTAAAAGAGGAGAGTGGAAAAGTGGCTTAAAGCTCAACATTCAGAAGACTAAGATCCCGGCATCTGGTCCCATCACTTCATGGCAAATCGATGGGGAAACAGTGACACACTATATTTAGGGCTCCAAAATCACTGCAGCTGGTGACTGCAGCCATGAACTTAAAAGACGCTGACTCCTTTGAAGAAAAGTCATGACCAACCTAGACAGCATATTAAAAAGCAGAGACATTACTTTGCCAAGAGAGGTCCATCTAGTGAAAGCTGTGGTTTTTCCAGTAGTCATGTATGGATGTGAGAGTGGGAGTCTAAAGAAAGCTGAGCACCGGAGAATTGATGCTTTTGATCTGTGGTGTTGGAGAAGACTTTTGAGAGTCCCTTGAACTGCAAGGAGATCCAACCAGTCCATCCTGAAGGCAATCAGTTCTGAATATTTGTTGGAAGGACTGATGCCAAAGCTGAAACTCCAATACTTTGGCCACCTGATGTGAAGAGCTGACTCATTTGAAAAGACCCTGATGCTGGGAAAGATTGCAGATGGGAGGAGAAGGGATCAACAGAGGATGAGATGGTTGGATGGCATCACCAACTCAATGGGCGTGAGTTTGAGTAAACTCCGGGAGTTGGTGATGAACAGGAAGGCCTGGCGTGCTGCAGTCCACGGGGTCGCAAAGAGTCAGCCATGACTGAGCCACTGAACTGACTGACTGTCCCATTCAAAAGAGTCCTTTTCCAGTTGAACTTCCTCAGAACATATTTTATAAACTTAAGGGAATTTCTTTAAAATATATTTCCATGCTTTTCATCTCCAGTTTCATTTGGAAAGGAGTGAAAAGCCATTCCAAGTAACACATGTAAGGTGAGCCCCTGTTTGAAGGTTGTCCCTTGTGACACACCTGTGTGCTCAGCCGCTCAGTCAAGCCCAGCTCTTTGTGATGCCATGGACTGTAGACCAGGCTCCTCTGTCCATGGGGTTTTCCTGGCAAGAGTGCGGGAGTAGATTGCCACTTCCTACTCCAGAGGAATCTTCTCGACCCAGGGACGGAGCCCGTATCTCATGTGTTTCCTGCATTGGCAGGTGGGTTCTTTCCCACTGCACCAGCTGGATATCGATGGGTAAAATTCTGTGCCAGCCCCTTTGTTTCTTCTTCTCTCCCCCTCATCCATCTATAGATAACTATCTCTCTGAAACGCCTTTGGAGAATCCGTGTAACATTATCAGAGCTATTTTTCAAGCATGTTGATCCTTCCTTGTGATGTCAGTGTTTGTGTAGCAGATCGTCTGCTCCTATGACACTGGGTATGTCCCTGAGCCCTGGGAGACAGTGTTCAGGTGGGCAGTAGGTCTCAGTGGGAGTCAGTCGAGGGGGGAGGTCTGCTCAGCACAGCCAAGGCCAGCCCACATTGTCTTCTATCCCCAAAACACTGAGTCTGCTTCCCTCCCCGCCACCCATCCGCCCCAGCCCCAGGGCACTTGGCTAAACTCCTGTATATCCTGAGGAAGCATCAGGGTCAGAAAAATGAACAGTGGTTCTAATCATTGTGAGAGAGAGATGAGGTTCTGTGTTTTCAGTTCTTAGATTTATGTGTCTTGATTCATTGTGTTATTATTTTAAATTTTAATTGTCATATCATTCTTTGCAGTGCTGCTAGTTTCTGCTGTGCAGCAAAGTGAATCAGTTATATATATATATACACCCTCTGTTTTTAGATTCTGTTCCCACGTAGGTTATTACAAAGAACTGAATAGAGTTCCCTGTGCTCTCCAGTAGGTCTTTCTCTATTTTCTGTGTAGTAGAGTGTATTTGTCGATCCTAATTTATCCTTCAGCCTTCTTTGGTACCGTAAGTCTGTTCTCTACATCTGAGACTCTATTTCTCTAAAGAGGTTTATATGTACCATTCTTTCGGATTCCATATGTAAGTGACATCATATGATATTTGTCTTTCTATATCAGACTTCACTCAGTATGACAATCTCCAGGTTCATCCATGTTGCACACATAGCATTATTTTGTTCTTTTTAAGAGTCGGGAATATTCCATTGTAAACATGAGCCACATCTTCTCTATCTATTCCTCCATTGAGGAACATTTAGTTGCTACCGTCTTCTGGCTATTGTAAATAGTGCTGCAACGGACATTGGGGAACATGTATCTTTTCAAATTCTGGTTTTCTGTGGATATATGCCCAAGAGTAAGATGACTCTATCATATGTAAGTCTTAATTTCAGTCTTTTAAGAACCTTCATACTGTCAGACAGAACTGAGCAACTGCACTGAACTGATACTGTTTTCCATAGTGGCTGTACCAATGTACATTCTCACCAACAATGTACGAGGCTTCCCTTTTCTCCACACCCTCTGCAGCATTTATTGTTTGTAGATTTTTTGATGATGGCCATTCTGACTGGTATGAGCCGATACCTCATTGGACTTTTGATTTGTATTTCTCTAATGATTAGTGATGTTCAGTGTCTTTTCATGTTCCTCTTGGCCACCTTTATGCCTTCTTTGGAGAAATGTGTATTTAGATCTTCTAGCTATTGTTTGATTGGCGACATTAGTTTTTTTTTTTTTTTTTTTTAATGTTGAGCTGCATGAGCTGTTGAATATTTTGAAGATGAATCCCCTGTTGGTCACTTCATTTGCAGATATTTTCTTCCTTTCTGTGGGCTCTTTTCATTTTGGGAGAACACTGTCTCCCAGGGGTCAGTTTTTAAGTTTGATTAGGCTGCATTTTTTTATTTTTGTTTTTCTTTTCATCACTCTAGGAAGTGGCTTATAGAAGATCTTTCTGCGATGTGTGTCAGAGAGTGTTCTGCCTATGTTTTTCTCTTAACGTTTTTATAGTGCCTAGTCTTCCATTTAGATCTTTAATCCATTTTGAGTTTATTTTTATGTGTGGTGTTAGAGATTGTTCTGATTTGATTCTTTTCCGTGAAACTGTCCTGTTTTCCCAGCACCACTTATTGAAGAGACTATCTTTTCTCCACTGTGTCTTCTTGTCTCTTTGGTCATAGGTAAGGTGAAATAGGTGTGTAGGTTTGTCTGTGGCTTTGTCTCTTGACTCATTTTCCAGTTAGCCTTTCTAAATCTTGTTTACACAGCTCCAGCCACATCATGAGAAACGCTGGGCTGGATGAAACACAAGCTGGAATCAAGGTTGCTGGGAGAAATATCAATCACCTCAGACATGCTGATGACACCACAGCTATGGCAGAAAGAGAAGAACTGAAGAGCCTCTTGATGAAAGTAAAAGAGGAGAGTGGAAAAGTGGCTTAAAGCTCAACATTCAGAAGACTAAGATCCCGGCATCTGGTCCCATCACTTCATGGCAAATCGATGGGGAAACAGTGACACACTATATTTAGGGCTCCAAAATCACTGCAGCTGGTGACTGCAGCCATGAACTTAAAAGACGCTGACTCCTTTGAAGAAAAGTCATGACCAACCTAGACAGCATATTAAAAAGCAGAGACATTACTTTGCCAAGAGAGGTCCATCTAGTGAAAGCTGTGGTTTTTCCAGTAGTCATGTATGGATGTGAGAGTGGGAGTCTAAAGAAAGCTGAGCACCGGAGAATTGATGCTTTTGATCTGTGGTGTTGGAGAAGACTTTTGAGAGTCCCTTGAACTGCAAGGAGATCCAACCAGTCCATCCTGAAGGCAATCAGTTCTGAATATTTGTTGGAAGGACTGATGCCAAAGCTGAAACTCCAATACTTTGGCCACCTGATGTGAAGAGCTGACTCATTTGAAAAGACCCTGATGCTGGGAAAGATTGCAGATGGGAGGAGAAGGGATCAACAGAGGATGAGATGGTTGGATGGCATCACCAACTCAATGGGCGTGAGTTTGAGTAAACTCCGGGAGTTGGTGATGAACAGGAAGGCCTGGCGTGCTGCAGTCCACGGGGTCGCAAAGAGTCAGCCATGACTGAGCCACTGAACTGACTGACTGTCCCATTCAAAAGAGTCCTTTTCCAGTTGAACTTCCTCAGAACATATTTTATAAACTTAAGGGAATTTCTTTAAAATATATTTCCATGCTTTTCATCTCCAGTTTCATTTGGAAAGGAGTGAAAAGCCATTCCAAGTAACACATGTAAGGTGAGCCCCTGTTTGAAGGTTGTCCCTTGTGACACACCTGTGTGCTCAGCCGCTCAGTCAAGCCCAGCTCTTTGTGATGCCATGGACTGTAGACCAGGCTCCTCTGTCCATGGGGTTTTCCTGGCAAGAGTGCGGGAGTAGATTGCCACTTCCTACTCCAGAGGAATCTTCTCGACCCAGGGACGGAGCCCGTATCTCATGTGTTTCCTGCATTGGCAGGTGGGTTCTTTCCCACTGCACCAGCTGGATATCGATGGGTAAAATTCTGTGCCAGCCCCTTTGTTTCTTCTTCTCTCCCCCTCATCCATCTATAGATAACTATCTCTCTGAAACGCCTTTGGAGAATCCGTGTAACATTATCAGAGCTATTTTTCAAGCATGTTGATCCTTCCTTGTGATGTCAGTGTTTGTGTAGCAGATCGTCTGCTCCTATGACACTGGGTATGTCCCTGAGCCCTGGGAGACAGTGTTCAGGTGGGCAGTAGGTCTCAGTGGGAGTCAGTCGAGGGGGGAGGTCTGCTCAGCACAGCCAAGGCCAGCCCACATTGTCTTCTATCCCCAAAACACTGAGTCTGCTTCCCTCCCCGCCACCCATCCGCCCCAGCCCCAGGGCACTTGGCTAAACTCCTGTATATCCTGAGGAAGCATCAGGGTCAGAAAAATGAACAGTGGTTCTAATCATTGTGAGAGAGAGATGAGGTTCTGTGTTTTCAGTTCTTAGATTTATGTGTCTTGATTCATTGTGTTATTATTTTAAATTTTAATTGTCATATCATTCTTTGCAGTGCTGCTAGTTTCTGCTGTGCAGCAAAGTGAATCAGTTATATTTATATATACACCCTCTGTTTTTAGATTCTGTTCCCACGTAGGTTATTACAAAGAACTGAATAGAGTTCCCTGTGCTCTCCAGTAGGTCTTTCTCTATTTTCTGTGTAGTAGAGTGTATTTGTCGATCCTAATTTATCCTTCAGCCTTCTTTGGTACCGTAAGTCTGTTCTCTACATCTGAGACTCTATTTCTCTAAAGAGGTTTATATGTACCATTCTTTCGGATTCCATATGTAAGTGACATCATATGATATTTGTCTTTCTATATCAGACTTCACTCAGTATGATAATCTCCAGGTTCATCCATGTTGCACACATAGCATTATTTTGTTCTTTTTAAGAGTCGGGAATATTCCATTGTAAACATGAGCCACATCTTCTCTATCTATTCCTCCATTGAGGAACATTTAGTTGCTACCGTCTTCTGGCTATTGTAAATAGTGCTGCAACGGACATTGGGGAACATGTATCTTTTCAAATTCTGGTTTTCTGTGGATATATGCCCAAGAGTAAGATGACTCTATCATATGGTAAGTCTTATTTTCAGTCTTTTAAGAACCTTCATACTGTCAGACAGAACTGAGCAACTGCACTGAACTGATACTGTTTTCCATAGTGGCTGTACCAATGTACATTCTCACCAACAATGTACGAGGCTTCCCTTTTCTCCACACCCTCTGCAGCATTTATTGTTTGTAGATTTTTTGATGATGGCCATTCTGACTGGTATGAGCCGATACCTCATTGGACTTTTGATTTGTATTTCTCTAATGATTAGTGATGTTCAGTTTCTTTGCATGTTCCTCTTGGCCACCTTTATGCCTTCTTTGGAGAAATGTGTATTTAGATCTTCTAGCTATTGTTTGATTGGCGACATTAGTTTTTTTTTTTTTTTTTTTTTTTTTTAATGTTGAGCTGCATGAGCTGTTGAATATTTTGAAGATGAATCCCCTGTTGGTCACTTCATTTGCAGATATTTTCTTCCTTTCTGTGGGCTCTTTTCATTTTGGGAGAACACTGTCTCCCAGGGGTCAGTTTTTAAGTTTGATTAGGCTGCATTTTTTTATTTTTGTTTTTCTTTTCATCACTCTAGGAAGTGGCTGATAGAAGATCTTTCTGCGATGTGTGTCAGAGAGTGTTCTGCCTATGTTTTTCTCTTAACGTTTTTATAGTGCCTAGTCTTCCATTTAGATCTTTAATCCATTTTGAGTTTATTTTTATGTGTGGTGTTAGAGATTGTTCTGATTTGATTCTTTTCCGTGAAACTGTCCTGTTTTCCCAGCACCACTTATTGAAGAGACTATCTTTTCTCCACTGTGTCTTCTTGTCTCTTTGGTCATAGGTAAGGTGAAATAGGTGTGTAGGTTTGTCTGTGGCTTTGTCTCTTGACTCATTTTCCAGTTAGCCTTTCTAAATCTTGTTTACACAGCTCCAGCCACATCATGAGAAACGCTGGGCTGGATGAAACACAAGCTGGAATCAAGGTTGCTGGGAGAAATATCAATCACCTCAGACATGCTGATGACACCACAGCTATGGCAGAAAGAGAAGAACTGAAGAGCCTCTTGATGAAAGTAAAAGAGGAGAGTGGAAAAGTGGCTTAAAGCTCAACATTCAGAAGACTAAGATCCCGGCATCTGGTCCCATCACTTCATGGCAAATCGATGGGGAAACAGTGACACACTATATTTAGGGCTCCAAAATCACTGCAGCTGGTGACTGCAGCCATGAACTTAAAAGACGCTGACTCCTTTGAAGAAAAGTCATGACCAACCTAGACAGCATATTAAAAAGCAGAGACATTACTTTGCCAAGAGAGGTCCATCTAGTGAAAGCTGTGGTTTTTCCAGTAGTCATGTATGGATGTGAGAGTGGGAGTCTAAAGAAAGCTGAGCACCGGAGAATTGATGCTTTTGAACTGTGGTGTTGCAGAAGACTTTTGAGAGTCCCTTGAACTGCAAGGAGATCCAACCAGTCCATCCTGAAGGCAATCAGTTCTGAATATTTGTTGGAAGGACTGATGCCAAAGCTGAAACTCCAATACTTTGGCCACCTGATGTGAAGAGCTGACTCATTTGAAAAGACCCTGATGCTGGGAAAGATTGCAGATGGGAGGAGAAGGGATCAACAGAGGATGAGATGGTTGGATGGCATCACCAACTCAATGGGCGTGAGTTTGAGTAAACTCCGGGAGTTGGTGATGAACAGGAAGGCCTGGCGTGCTGCAGTCCACGGGGTCGCAAAGAGTCAGCCATGACTGAGCCACTGAACTGACTGACTGTCCCATTCAAAAGAGTCCTTTTCCAGTTGAACTTCCTCAGAACATATTTTATAAACTTAAGGGAATTTCTTTAAAATATATTTCCATGCTTTTCATCTCCAGTTTCATTTGGAAAGGAGTGAAAAGCCATTCCAAGTAACACATGTAAGGTGAGCCCCTGTTTGAAGGTTGTCCCTTGTGACACACCTGTGTGCTCAGCCGCTCAGTCAAGCCCAGCTCTTTGTGATGCCATGGACTGTAGACCAGGCTCCTCTGTCCATGGGGTTTTCCTGGCAAGAGTGCGGGAGTAGGTTGCCACTTCCTACTCCAGAGGAATCTTCTCGACCCAGGGACGGAGCCCGTATCTCATGTGTTTCCTGCATTGGCAGGTGGGTTCTTTCCCACTGCACCAGCTGGATATCGATGGGTAAAATTCTGTGCCAGCCCCTTTGTTTCTTCTTCTCTCCCCCTCATCCATCTATAGATAACTATCTCTCTGAAACGCCTTTGGAGAATCCGTGTAACATTATCAGAGCTATTTTTCAAGCATGTTGATCCTTCCTTGTGATGTCAGTGTTTGTGTAGCAGATCGTCTGCTCCTATGACACTGGGTATGTCCCTGAGCCCTGGGAGACAGTGTTCAGGTGGGCAGTAGGTCTCAGTGGGAGTCAGTCGAGGGGGGAGGTCTGCTCAGCACAGCCAAGGCCAGCCCACATTGTCTTCTATCCCCAAAACACTGAGTCTGCTTCCCTGCCCGCCACCCATCCGCCCCAGCCCCAGGGCACTTGGCTAAACTCCTCTATATCCTGAGGAAGCATCAGGGTCAGAACAATGAACAGTGGTTCTAATCATTGTGAGAGAGAGATGAGGTTCTGTGTTTTCAGTTCTTAGATTTATGTGTCTTGATTCATTGTGTTATTATTTTAAATTTTAATTGTCATATCATTCTTTGCAGTGCTGCTAGTTTCTGCTGTGCAGCAAAGTGAATCAGTTATATATATATACACCCTCTGTTTTTAGATTCTGTTCCCACGTAGGTTATTACAAAGAACTGAATAGAGTTCCCTGTGCTCTCCAGTAGGTCTTTCTCTATTTTCTGTGTAGTAGAGTGTATTTGTCGATCCTAATTTATCCTTCAGCCTTCTTTGGTACCGTAAGTCTGTTCTCTACATCTGAGACTCTATTTCTCTAAAGAGGTTTATATGTACCATTCTTTCGGATTCCATATGTAAGTGACATCATATGATATTTGTCTTTCTATATCAGACTTCTCTCAGTATGACAATCTCCAGGTTCATCCATGTTGCACACATAGCATTATTTTGTTCTTTTAAGAGTCGGTAATATTCCATTGTAAACATGAGCCACATCTTCTCTATCTATTCCTCCATTGAGGAACATTTAGTTGCTACCGTCTTCTGGCTATTGTAAATAGTGCTGCAACGGACATTGGGGAACATGTATCTTTTCAAATTCTGGTTTTCTGTGGATATATGCCCAAGAGTAAGATGACTCTATCATATGGTAAGTCTTATTTTCAGTCTTTTAAGAACCTTCATACTGTCAGACAGAACTGAGCAACTGCACTGAACTGATACTGTTTTCCATAGTGGCTGTACCAATGTACATTCTCACCAACAATGTACGAGGCTTCCCTTTTCTCCACACCCTCTGCAGCATTTATTGTTTGTAGATTTTTTGATGATGGCCATTCTGACTGGTATGAGCCGATACCTCATTGGACTTTTGATTTGTATTTCTCTAATGATTAGTGATGTTCAGTGTCTTTTCATGTTCCTCTTGGCCACCTTTATGCCTTCTTTGGAGAAATGTGTATTTAGATCTTCTAGCTATTGTTTGATTGGCGACATTAGTTTTTTTTTTTTTTTTTTTTTAATGTTGAGCTGCATGAGCTGTTGAATATTTTGAAGATGAATCCCCTGTTGGTCACTTCATTTGCAGATATTTTCTTCCTTTCTGTGGGCTCTTTTCATTTTGGGAGAACACTGTCTCCCAGGGGTCAGTTTTTAAGTTTGATTAGGCTGCATTTTTTTATTTTTGTTTTTCTTTTCATCACTCTAGGAAGTGGCTTATAGAAGATCTTTCTGCGATGTGTGTCAGAGAGTGTTCTGCCTATGTTTTTCTCTTAACGTTTTTATAGTGCCTAGTCTTCCATTTAGATCTTTAATCCATTTTGAGTTTATTTTTATGTGTGGTGTTAGAGATTGTTCTGATTTGATTCTTTTCCGTGAAACTGTCCTGTTTTCCCAGCACCACTTATTGAAGAGACTATCTTTTCTCCACTGTGTCTTCTTGTCTCTTTGGTCATAGGTAAGGTGAAATAGGTGTGTAGGTTTGTCTGTGGCTTTGTCTCTTGACTCATTTTCCAGTTAGCCTTTCTAAATCTTGTTTACACAGCTCCAGCCACATCATGAGAAACGCTGGGCTGGATGAAACACAAGCTGGAATCAAGGTTGCTGGGAGAAATATCAATCACCTCAGACATGCTGATGACACCACAGCTATGGCAGAAAGAGAAGAACTGAAGAGCCTCTTGATGAAAGTAAAAGAGGAGAGTGGAAAAGTGGCTTAAAGCTCAACATTCAGAAGACTAAGATCCCGGCATCTGGTCCCATCACTTCATGGCAAATCGATGGGGAAACAGTGACACACTATATTTAGGGCTCCAAAATCACTGCAGCTGGTGACTGCAGCCATGAACTTAAAAGACGCTGACTCCTTTGAAGAAAAGTCATGACCAACCTAGACAGCATATTAAAAAGCAGAGACATTACTTTGCCAAGAGAGGTCCATCTAGTGAAAGCTGTGGTTTTTCCAGTAGTCATGTATGGATGTGAGAGTGGGAGTCTAAAGAAAGCTGAGCACCGGAGAATTGATGCTTTTGAACTGTGGTGTTGCAGAAGACTTTTGAGAGTCCCTTGAACTGCAAGGAGATCCAACCAGTCCATCCTGAAGGCAATCAGTTCTGAATATTTGTTGGAAGGACTGATGCCAAAGCTGAAACTCCAATACTCTGGCCACCTGATGTGAAGAGCTGACTCATTTGAAAAGACCCTGATGCTGGGAAAGATTGCAGATGGGAGGAGAAGGGATCAACAGAGGATGAGATGGTTGGATGGCATCACCAACTCAATGGGCGTGAGTTTGAGTAAACTCCGGGAGTTGGTGATGAACAGGAAGGCCTGGCGTGCTGCAGTCCACGGGGTCGCAAAGAGTCAGCCAGTCCACGGGGTCGCAAAGAGTCAGCCATGACTGAGCCACTGAACTGACTGACTGTCCCATTCAAAAGAGTCCTTTTCCAGTTGAACTTCCTCAGAACATATTTTATAAACTTAAGGGAATTTCTTTAAAATATATTTCCATGCTTTTCATCTCCAGTTTCATTTGGAAAGGAGGGAAAAGCCATTCCAAGTAACACATGTAAGGTGAGCCCCTGTTTGAAGGTTGTCCCTTGTGACACACCTGTGTGCTCAGCCGCTCAGTCAAGCCCAGCTCTTTGTGATGCCATGGACTGTAGACCAGGCTCCTCTGTCCATGGGGTTTTCCTGGCAAGAGTGCGGGAGTAGGTTGCCACTTCCTACTCCAGAGGAATCTTCTCGACCCAGGGACGGAGCCCGTATCTCATGTGTTTCCTGCATTGGCAGGTGGGTTCTTTCCCACTGCACCAGCTGGATATCGATGGGTAAAATTCTGTGCCAGCCCCTTTGTTTCTTCTTCTCTCCCCCTCATCCATCTATAGATAACTATCTCTCTGAAACGCCTTTGGAGAATCCGTGTAACATTATCAGAGCTATTTTTCAAGCATGTTGATCCTTCCTTGTGATGTCAGTGTTTGTGTAGCAGATCATCTGCTCCTATGACACTGGGTATGTCCCTGAGCCCTGGGAGACAGTGTTCAGGTGGGCAGTAGGTCTCAGTGGGAGTCAGTCGAGGGGGGAGGTCTGCTCAGCACAGCCAAGGCCAGCCCACATTGTCTTCTATCCCCAAAACACTGAGTCTGCTTCCCTCCCCGCCACCCATCCGCCCCAGCCCCAGGGCACTTGGCTAAACTCCTGTATATCCTGAGGAAGCATCAGGGTCAGAACAATGAACAGTGGTTCTAATCATTGTGAGCGAGAGATGAGGTTCTGTGTTTTCAGTTCTTAGATGTATGTGTCTTGATTCATTGTGTTATTATTTTAAATTTTAATTGTCATATCATTCTTTGCAGTGCTGCTAGTTTCTGCTGTGCAGCAAAGTGAATCAGTTATATATATATACACCCTCTGTTTTTAGATTCTGTTCCCACGTAGGTTATTACAAAGAACTGAATAGAGTTCCCTGTGCTCTCCAGTAGGTCTTTCTCTATTTTCTGTGTAGTAGAGTGTATTTGTCGATCCTAATTTATCCTTCAGCCTTCTTTGGTACCGTAAGTCTGTTCTCTACATCTGAGACTCTATTTCTCTAAAGAGGTTTATATGTACCATTCTTTCGGATTCCATATGTAAGTGACATCATATGATATTTGTCTTTCTGTATCAGACTTCACTCAGTATGACAATCTCCAGGTTCATCCATGTTGCACACATAGCATTATTTTGTTCTTTTTAAGAGTCGGTAATATTCCATTGTAAACATGAGCCACATCTTCTCTATCTATTCCTCCATTGAGGAACATTTAGTTGCTACCGTCTTCTGGCTATTGTAAATAGTGCTGCAACGGACATTGGGGAACATGTATCTTTTCAAATTCTGGTTTTCTGTGGATATATGCCCAAGAGTAAGATGACTCTATCATATGGTAAGTCTTATTTTCAGTCTTTTAAGAACCTTCATACTGTCAGACAGAACTGAGCAACTGCACTGAACTGATACTGTTTTCCATAGTGGCTGTACCAATGTACATTCTCACCAACAATGTACGAGGCTTCCCTTTTCTCCACACCCTCTGCAGCATTTATTGTTTGTAGATTTTTTGATGATGGCCATTCTGACTGGTATGAGCCGATACCTCATTGGACTTTTGATTTGTATTTCTCTAATGATTAGTGATGTTCAGTGTCTTTTCATGTTCCTCTTGGCCACCTTTATGCCTTCTTTGGAGAAATGTGTATTTAGATCTTCTAGCTATTGTTTGATTGGCGACATTAGTTTTTTTTTTTTTTTTTTTTTTTTTTAATGTTGAGCTGCATGAGCTGTTGAATATTTTGAAGATGAATCCCCTGTTGGTCACTTCATTTGCAGATATTTTCTTCCTTTCTGTGGGCTCTTTTCATTTTGGGAGAACACTGTCTCCCAGGGGTCAGTTTTTAAGTTTGATTAGGCTGCATTTTTTTATTTTTGTTTTTCTTTTCATCACTCTAGGAAGTGGCTTATAGAAGATCTTTCTGCGATGTGTGTCAGAGAGTGTTCTGCCTATGTTTTTCTCTTAACGTTTTTATAGTGCCTAGTCTTCCATTTAGATCTTTAATCCATTTTGAGTTTATTTTTATGTGTGGTGTTAGAGATTGTTCTGATTTGATTCTTTTCCGTGAAACTGTCCTGTTTTCCCAGCACCACTTATTGAAGAGACTATCTTTTCTCCACTGTGTCTTCTTGTCTCTTTGGTCATAGGTAAGGTGAAATAGGTGTGTAGGTTTGTCTGTGGCTTTGTCTCTTGACTCATTTTCCAGTTAGCCTTTCTAAATCTTGTTTACACAGCTCCAGCCACATCATGAGAAACGCTGGGCTGGATGAAACACAAGCTGGAATCAAGGTTGCTGGGAGAAATATCAATCACCTCAGACATGCTGATGACACCACAGCTATGGCAGAAAGAGAAGAACTGAAGAGCCTCTTGATGAAAGTAAAAGAGGAGAGTGGAAAAGTGGCTTAAAGCTCAACATTCAGAAGACTAAGATCCCGGCATCTGGTCCCATCACTTCATGGCAAATCGATGGGGAAACAGTGACACACTATATTTAGGGCTCCAAAATCACTGCAGCTGGTGACTGCAGCCATGAACTTAAAAGACGCTGACTCCTTTGAAGAAAAGTCATGACCAACCTAGACAGCATATTAAAAAGCAGAGACATTACTTTGCCAAGAGAGGTCCATCTAGTCAAAGCTGTGGTTTTTCCAGTAGTCATGTATGGATGTGAGAGTGGGAGTCTAAAGAAAGCTGAGCACCGGAGAATTGATGCTTTTGAACTGTGGTGTTGCAGAAGACTTTTGAGAGTCCCTTGAACTGCAAGGAGATCCAACCAGTCCATCCTGAAGGCAATCAGTTCTGAATATTTGTTGGAAGGACTGATGCCAAAGCTGAAACTCCAATACTCTGGCCACCTGATGTGAAGAGCTGACTCATTTGAAAAGACCCTGATGCTGGGAAAGATTGCAGATGGGAGGAGAAGGGATCAACAGAGGATGAGATGGTTGGATGGCATCACCAACTCAATGGGCGTGAGTTTGAGTAAACTCCGGGAGTTGGTGATGAACAGGAAGGCCTGGCGTGCTGCAGTCCACGGGGTCGCAAAGAGTCAGCCAGTCCACGGGGTCGCAAAGAGTCAGCCATGACTGAGCCACTGAACTGACTGACTGTCCCATTCAAAAGAGTCCTTTTCCAGTTGAACTTCCTCAGAACATATTTTATAAACTTAAGGGAATTTCTTTAAAATATATTTCCATGCTTTTCATCTCCAGTTTCATTTGGAAAGGAGGGAAAAGCCATTCCAAGTAACACATGTAAGGTGAGCCCCTGTTTGAAGGTTGTCCCTTGTGACACACCTGTGTGCTCAGCCGCTCAGTCAAGCCCAGCTCTTTGTGATGCCATGGACTGTAGACCAGGCTCCTCTGTCCATGGGGTTTTCCTGGCAAGAGTGCGGGAGTAGGTTGCCACTTCCTACTCCAGAGGAATCTTCTCGACCCAGGGACGGAGCCCGTATCTCATGTGTTTCCTGCATTGGCAGGTGGGTTCTTTCCCACTGCACCAGCTGGATATCGATGGGTAAAATTCTGTGCCAGCCCCTTTGTTTCTTCTTCTCTCCCCCTCATCCATCTATAGATAACTATCTCTCTGAAACGCCTTTGGAGAATCCGTGTAACATTATCAGAGCTATTTTTCAAGCATGTTGATCCTTCCTTGTGATGTCAGTGTTTGTGTAGCAGATCATCTGCTCCTATGACACTGGGTATGTCCCTGAGCCCTGGGAGACAGTGTTCAGGTGGGCAGTAGGTCTCAGTGGGAGTCAGTCGAGGGGGGAGGTCTGCTCAGCACAGCCAAGGCCAGCCCACATTGTCTTCTATCCCCAAAACACTGAGTCTGCTTCCCTCCCCGCCACCCATCCGCCCCAGCCCCAGGGCACTTGGCTAAACTCCTGTATATCCTGAGGAAGCATCAGGGTCAGAACAATGAACAGTGGTTCTAATCATTGTGAGCGAGAGATGAGGTTCTGTGTTTTCAGTTCTTAGATGTATGTGTCTTGATTCATTGTGTTATTATTTTAAATTTTAATTGTCATATCATTCTTTGCAGTGCTGCTAGTTTCTGCTGTGCAGCAAAGTGAATCAGTTATATATATATACACCCTCTGTTTTTAGATTCTGTTCCCACGTAGGTTATTACAAAGAACTGAATAGAGTTCCCTGTGCTCTCCAGTAGGTCTTTCTCTATTTTCTGTGTAGTAGAGTGTATTTGTCGATCCTAATTTATCCTTCAGCCTTCTTTGGTACCGTAAGTCTGTTCTCTACATCTGAGACTCTATTTCTCTAAAGAGGTTTATATGTACCATTCTTTCGGATTCCATATGTAAGTGACATCATATGATATTTGTCTTTCTGTATCAGACTTCACTCAGTATGACAATCTCCAGGTTCATCCATGTTGCACACATAGCATTATTTTGTTCTTTTTAAGAGTCGGTAATATTCCATTGTAAACATGAGCCACATCTTCTCTATCTATTCCTCCATTGAGGAACATTTAGTTGCTACCGTCTTCTGGCTATTGTAAATAGTGCTGCAACGGACATTGGGGAACATGTATCTTTTCAAATTCTGGTTTTCTGTGGATATATGCCCAAGAGTAAGATGACTCTATCATATGGTAAGTCTTATTTTCAGTCTTTTAAGAACCTTCATACTGTCAGACAGAACTGAGCAACTGCACTGAACTGATACTGTTTTCCATAGTGGCTGTACCAATGTACATTCTCACCAACAATGTACGAGGCTTCCCTTTTCTCCACACCCTCTGCAGCATTTATTGTTTGTAGATTTTTTGATGATGGCCATTCTGACTGGTATGAGCCGATACCTCATTGGACTTTTGATTTGTATTTCTCTAATGATTAGTGATGTTCAGTGTCTTTTCATGTTCCTCTTGGCCACCTTTATGCCTTCTTTGGAGAAATGTGTATTTAGATCTTCTAGCTATTGTTTGATTGGCGACATTAGTTTTTTTTTTTTTTTTTTTTTTTTTTAATGTTGAGCTGCATGAGCTGTTGAATATTTTGAAGATGAATCCCCTGTTGGTCACTTCATTTGCAGATATTTTCTTCCTTTCTGTGGGCTCTTTTCATTTTGGGAGAACACTGTCTCCCAGGGGTCAGTTTTTAAGTTTGATTAGGCTGCATTTTTTTATTTTTGTTTTTCTTTTCATCACTCTAGGAAGTGGCTGATAGAAGATCTTTCTGCGATGTGTGTCAGAGAGTGTTCTGCCTATGTTTTTCTCTTAACGTTTTTATAGTGCCTAGTCTTCCATTTAGATCTTTAATCCATTTTGAGTTTATTTTTATGTGTGGTGTTAGAGATTGTTCTGATTTGATTCTTTTCCGTGAAACTGTCCTGTTTTCCCAGCACCACTTATTGAAGAGACTATCTTTTCTCCACTGTGTCTTCTTGTCTCTTTGGTCATAGGTAAGGTGAAATAGGTGTGTAGGTTTGTCTGTGGCTTTGTCTCTTGACTCATTTTCCAGTTAGCCTTTCTAAATCTTGTTTACACAGCTCCAGCCACATCATGAGAAACGCTGGGCTGGATGAAACACAAGCTGGAATCAAGGTTGCTGGGAGAAATATCAATCACCTCAGACATGCTGATGACACCACAGCTATGGCAGAAAGAGAAGAACTGAAGAGCCTCTTGATGAAAGTAAAAGAGGAGAGTGGAAAAGTGGCTTAAAGCTCAACATTCAGAAGACTAAGATCCCGGCATCTGGTCCCATCACTTCATGGCAAATCGATGGGGAAACAGTGACACACTATATTTAGGGCTCCAAAATCACTGCAGCTGGTGACTGCAGCCATGAACTTAAAAGACGCTGACTCCTTTGAAGAAAAGTCATGACCAACCTAGACAGCATATTAAAAAGCAGAGACATTACTTTGCCAAGAGAGGTCCATCTAGTGAAAGCTGTGGTTTTTCCAGTAGTCATGTATGGATGTGAGAGTGGGAGTCTAAAGAAAGCTGAGCACCGGAGAATTGATGCTTTTGATCTGTGGTGTTGGAGAAGACTTTTGAGAGTCCCTTGAACTGCAAGGAGATCCAACCAGTCCATCCTGAAGGCAATCAGTTCTGAATATTTGTTGGAAGGACTGATGCCAAAGCTGAAACTCCAATACTTTGGCCACCTGATGTGAAGAGCTGACTCATTTGAAAAGACCCTGATGCTGGGAAAGATTGCAGATGGGAGGAGAAGGGATCAACAGAGGATGAGATGGTTGGATGGCATCACCAACTCAATGGGCGTGAGTTTGAGTAAACTCCGGGAGTTGGTGATGAACAGGAAGGCCTGGCGTGCTGCAGTCCACGGGGTCGCAAAGAGTCAGCCATGACTGAGCCACTGAACTGACTGACTGTCCCATTCAAAAGAGTCCTTTTCCAGTTGAACTTCCTCAGAACATATTTTATAAACTTAAGGGAATTTCTTTAAAATATATTTCCATGCTTTTCATCTCCAGTTTCATTTGGAAAGGAGTGAAAAGCCATTCCAAGTAACACATGTAAGGTGAGCCCCTGTTTGAAGGTTGTCCCTTGTGACACACCTGTGTGCTCAGCCGCTCAGTCAAGCCCAGCTCTTTGTGATGCCATGGACTGTAGACCAGGCTCCTCTGTCCATGGGGTTTTCCTGGCAAGAGTGCGGGAGTAGATTGCCACTTCCTACTCCAGAGGAATCTTCTCGACCCAGGGACGGAGCCCGTATCTCATGTGTTTCCTGCATTGGCAGGTGGGTTCTTTCCCACTGCACCAGCTGGATATCGATGGGTAAAATTCTGTGCCAGCCCCTTTGTTTCTTCTTCTCTCCCCCTCATCCATCTATAGATAACTATCTCTCTGAAACGCCTTTGGAGAATCCGTGTAACATTATCAGAGCTATTTTTCAAGCATGTTGATCCTTCCTTGTGATGTCAGTGTTTGTGTAGCAGATCGTCTGCTCCTATGACACTGGGTATGTCCCTGAGCCCTGGGAGACAGTGTTCAGGTGGGCAGTAGGTCTCAGTGGGAGTCAGTCGAGGGGGGAGGTCTGCTCAGCACAGCCAAGGCCAGCCCACATTGTCTTCTATCCCCAAAACACTGAGTCTGCTTCCCTCCCCGCCACCCATCCGCCCCAGCCCCAGGGCACTTGGCTAAACTCCTGTATATCCTGAGGAAGCATCAGGGTCAGAAAAATGAACAGTGGTTCTAATCATTGTGAGAGAGAGATGAGGTTCTGTGTTTTCAGTTCTTAGATGTATGTGTCTTGATTCATTGTGTTATTATTTTAAATTTTAATTGTCATATCATTCTTTGCAGTGCTGCTAGTTTCTGCTGTGCAGCAAAGTGAATCAGTTATATATATATATACACCCTCTGTTTTTAGATTCTGTTCCCACGTAGGTTATTACAAAGAACTGAATAGAGTTCCCTGTGCTCTCCAGTAGGTCTTTCTCTATTTTCTGTGTAGTAGAGTGTATTTGTCGATCCTAATTTATCCTTCAGCCTTCTTTGGTACCGTAAGTCTGTTCTCTACATCTGAGACTCTATTTCTCTAAAGAGGTTTATATGTACCATTCTTTCGGATTCCATATGTAAGTGACATCATATGATATTTGTCTTTCTATATCAGACTTCACTCAGTATGACAATCTCCAGGTTCATCCATGTTGCACACATAGCATTATTTTGTTCTTTTTAAGAGTCGGGAATATTCCATTGTAAACATGAGCCACATCTTCTCTATCTATTCCTCCATTGAGGAACATTTAGTTGCTACCGTCTTCTGGCTATTGTAAATAGTGCTGCAACGGACATTGGGGAACATGTATCTTTTCAAATTCTGGTTTTCTGTGGATATATGCCCAAGAGTAAGATGACTCTATCATATGGTAAGTCTTAATTTCAGTCTTTTAAGAACCTTCATACTGTCAGACAGAACTGAGCAACTGCACTGAACTGATACTGTTTTCCATAGTGGCTGTACCAATGTACATTCTCACCAACAATGTACGAGGCTTCCCTTTTCTCCACACCCTCTGCAGCATTTATTGTTTGTAGATTTTTTGATGATGGCCATTCTGACTGGTATGAGCCGATACCTCATTGGACTTTTGATTTGTATTTCTCTAATGATTAGTGATGTTCAGTGTCTTTTCATGTTCCTCTTGGCCACCTTTATGCCTTCTTTGGAGAAATGTGTATTTAGATCTTCTAGCTATTGTTTGATTGGCGACATTAGTTTTTTTTTTTTTTTTTTTTAATGTTGAGCTGCATGAGCTGTTGAATATTTTGAAGATGAATCCCCTGTTGGTCACTTCATTTGCAGATATTTTCTTCCTTTCTGTGGGCTCTTTTCATTTTGGGAGAACACTGTCTCCCAGGGGTCAGTTTTTAAGTTTGATTAGGCTGCATTTTTTTATTTTTGTTTTTCTTTTCATCACTCTAGGAAGTGGCTTATAGAAGATCTTTCTGCGATGTGTGTCAGAGAGTGTTCTGCCTATGTTTTTCTCTTAACGTTTTTATAGTGCCTAGTCTTCCATTTAGATCTTTAATCCATTTTGAGTTTATTTTTATGTGTGGTGTTAGAGATTGTTCTGATTTGATTCTTTTCCGTGAAACTGTCCTGTTTTCCCAGCACCACTTATTGAAGAGACTATCTTTTCTCCACTGTGTCTTCTTGTCTCTTTGGTCATAGGTAAGGTGAAATAGGTGTGTAGGTTTGTCTGTGGCTTTGTCTCTTGACTCATTTTCCAGTTAGCCTTTCTAAATCTTGTTTACACAGCTCCAGCCACATCATGAGAAACGCTGGGCTGGATGAAACACAAGCTGGAATCAAGGTTGCTGGGAGAAATATCAATCACCTCAGACATGCTGATGACACCACAGCTATGGCAGAAAGAGAAGAACTGAAGAGCCTCTTGATGAAAGTAAAAGAGGAGAGTGGAAAAGTGGCTTAAAGCTCAACATTCAGAAGACTAAGATCCCGGCATCTGGTCCCATCACTTCATGGCAAATCGATGGGGAAACAGTGACACACTATATTTAGGGCTCCAAAATCACTGCAGCTGGTGACTGCAGCCATGAACTTAAAAGACGCTGACTCCTTTGAAGAAAAGTCATGACCAACCTAGACAGCATATTAAAAAGCAGAGACATTACTTTGCCAAGAGAGGTCCATCTAGTGAAAGCTGTGGTTTTTCCAGTAGTCATGTATGGATGTGAGAGTGGGAGTCTAAAGAAAGCTGAGCACCGGAGAATTGATGCTTTTGATCTGTGGTGTTGGAGAAGACTTTTGAGAGTCCCTTGAACTGCAAGGAGATCCAACCAGTCCATCCTGAAGGCAATCAGTTCTGAATATTTGTTGGAAGGACTGATGCCAAAGCTGAAACTCCAATACTTTGGCCACCTGATGTGAAGAGCTGACTCATTTGAAAAGACCCTGATGCTGGGAAAGATTGCAGATGGGAGGAGAAGGGATCAACAGAGGATGAGATGGTTGGATGGCATCACCAACTCAATGGGCGTGAGTTTGAGTAAACTCCGGGAGTTGGTGATGAACAGGAAGGCCTGGCGTGCTGCAGTCCACGGGGTCGCAAAGAGTCAGCCATGACTGAGCCACTGAACTGACTGACTGTCCCATTCAAAAGAGTCCTTTTCCAGTTGAACTTCCTCAGAACATATTTTATAAACTTAAGGGAATTTCTTTAAAATATATTTCCATGCTTTTCATCTCCAGTTTCATTTGGAAAGGAGTGAAAAGCCATTCCAAGTAACACATGTAAGGTGAGCCCCTGTTTGAAGGTTGTCCCTTGTGACACACCTGTGTGCTCAGCCGCTCAGTCAAGCCCAGCTCTTTGTGATGCCATGGACTGTAGACCAGGCTCCTCTGTCCATGGGGTTTTCCTGGCAAGAGTGCGGGAGTAGATTGCCACTTCCTACTCCAGAGGAATCTTCTCGACCCAGGGACGGAGCCCGTATCTCATGTGTTTCCTGCATTGGCAGGTGGGTTCTTTCCCACTGCACCAGCTGGATATCGATGGGTAAAATTCTGTGCCAGCCCCTTTGTTTCTTCTTCTCTCCCCCTCATCCATCTATAGATAACTATCTCTCTGAAACGCCTTTGGAGAATCCGTGTAACATTATCAGAGCTATTTTTCAAGCATGTTGATCCTTCCTTGTGATGTCAGTGTTTGTGTAGCAGATCGTCTGCTCCTATGACACTGGGTATGTCCCTGAGCCCTGGGAGACAGTGTTCAGGTGGGCAGTAGGTCTCAGTGGGAGTCAGTCGAGGGGGGAGGTCTGCTCAGCACAGCCAAGGCCAGCCCACATTGTCTTCTATCCCCAAAACACTGAGTCTGCTTCCCTCCCCGCCACCCATCCGCCCCAGCCCCAGGGCACTTGGCTAAACTCCTGTATATCCTGAGGAAGCATCAGGGTCAGAACAATGAACAGTGGTTCTAATCATTGTGAGAGAGAGATGAGGTTCTGTGTTTTCAGTTCTTAGATGTATGTGTCTTGATTCATTGTGTTATTATTTTAAATTTTAATTGTCATATCATTCTTTGCAGTGCTGCTAGTTTCTGCTGTGCAGCAAAGTGAATCAGTTATATATATATATACACCCTCTGTTTTTAGATTCTGTTCCCACGTAGGTTATTACAAAGAACTGAATAGAGTTCCCTGTGCTCTCCAGTAGGTCTTTCTCTATTTTCTGTGTAGTAGAGTGTATTTGTCGATCCTAATTTATCCTTCAGCCTTCTTTGGTACCGTAAGTCTGTTCTCTACATCTGAGACTCTATTTCTCTAAAGAGGTTTATATGTACCATTCTTTCGGATTCCATATGTAAGTGACATCATATGATATTTGTCTTTCTATATCAGACTTCACTCAGTATGACAATCTCCAGGTTCATCCATGTTGCACACATAGCATTATTTTGTTCTTTTTAAGAGTCGGGAATATTCCATTGTAAACATGAGCCACATCTTCTCTATCTATTCCTCCATTGAGGAACATTTAGTTGCTACCGTCTTCTGGCTATTGTAAATAGTGCTGCAACGGACATTGGGGAACATGTATCTTTTCAAATTCTGGTTTTCTGTGGATATATGCCCAAGAGTAAGATGACTCTATCATATGGTAAGTCTTATTTTCAGTCTTTTAAGAACCTTCATACTGTCAGACAGAACTGAGCAACTGCACTGAACTGATACTGTTTTCCATAGTGGCTGTACCAATGTACATTCTCACCAACAATGTACGAGGCTTCCCTTTTCTCCACACCCTCTGCAGCATTTATTGTTTGTAGATTTTTTGATGATGGCCATTCTGACTGGTATGAGCCGATACCTCATTGGACTTTTGATTTGTATTTCTCTAATGATTAGTGATGTTCAGTGTCTTTTCATGTTCCTCTTGGCCACCTTTATGCCTTCTTTGGAGAAATGTGTATTTAGATCTTCTAGCTATTGTTTGATTGGCGACATTAGTTTTTTTTTTTTTTTTTTTTAATGTTGAGCTGCATGAGCTGTTGAATATTTTGAAGATGAATCCCCTGTTGGTCACTTCATTTGCAGATATTTTCTTCCTTTCTGTGGGCTCTTTTCATTTTGGGAGAACACTGTCTCCCAGGGGTCAGTTTTTAAGTTTGATTAGGCTGCATTTTTTTATTTTTGTTTTTCTTTTCATCACTCTAGGAAGTGGCTGATAGAAGATCTTTCTGCGATGTGTGTCAGAGAGTGTTCTGCCTATGTTTTTCTCTTAACGTTTTTATAGTGCCTAGTCTTCCATTTAGATCTTTAATCCATTTTGAGTTTATTTTTATGTGTGGTGTTAGAGATTGTTCTGATTTGATTCTTTTCCGTGAAACTGTCCTGTTTTCCCAGCACCACTTATTGAAGAGACTATCTTTTCTCCACTGTGTCTTCTTGTCTCTTTGGTCATAGGTAAGGTGAAATAGGTGTGTAGGTTTGTCTGTGGCTTTGTCTCTTGACTCATTTTCCAGTTAGCCTTTCTAAATCTTGTTTACACAGCTCCAGCCACATCATGAGAAACGCTGGGCTGGATGAAACACAAGCTGGAATCAAGGTTGCTGGGAGAAATATCAATCACCTCAGACATGCTGATGACACCACAGCTATGGCAGAAAGAGAAGAACTGAAGAGCCTCTTGATGAAAGTAAAAGAGGAGAGTGGAAAAGTGGCTTAAAGCTCAACATTCAGAAGACTAAGATCCCGGCATCTGGTCCCATCACTTCATGGCAAATCGATGGGGAAACAGTGACACACTATATTTAGGGCTCCAAAATCACTGCAGCTGGTGACTGCAGCCATGAACTTAAAAGACGCTGACTCCTTTGAAGAAAAGTCATGACCAACCTAGACAGCATATTAAAAAGCAGAGACATTACTTTGCCAAGAGAGGTCCATCTAGTGAAAGCTGTGGTTTTTCCAGTAGTCATGTATGGATGTGAGAGTGGGAGTCTAAAGAAAGCTGAGCACCGGAGAATTGATGCTTTTGATCTGTGGTGTTGGAGAAGACTTTTGAGAGTCCCTTGAACTGCAAGGAGATCCAACCAGTCCATCCTGAAGGCAATCAGTTCTGAATATTTGTTGGAAGGACTGATGCCAAAGCTGAAACTCCAATACTTTGGCCACCTGATGTGAAGAGCTGACTCATTTGAAAAGACCCTGATGCTGGGAAAGATTGCAGATGGGAGGAGAAGGGATCAACAGAGGATGAGATGGTTGGATGGCATCACCAACTCAATGGGCGTGAGTTTGAGTAAACTCCGGGAGTTGGTGATGAACAGGAAGGCCTGGCGTGCTGCAGTCCACGGGGTCGCAAAGAGTCAGCCATGACTGAGCCACTGAACTGACTGACTGTCCCATTCAAAAGAGTCCTTTTCCAGTTGAACTTCCTCAGAACATATTTTATAAACTTAAGGGAATTTCTTTAAAATATATTTCCATGCTTTTCATCTCCAGTTTCATTTGGAAAGGAGTGAAAAGCCATTCCAAGTAACACATGTAAGGTGAGCCCCTGTTTGAAGGTTGTCCCTTGTGACACACCTGTGTGCTCAGCCGCTCAGTCAAGCCCAGCTCTTTGTGATGCCATGGACTGTAGACCAGGCTCCTCTGTCCATGGGGTTTTCCTGGCAAGAGTGCGGGAGTAGATTGCCACTTCCTACTCCAGAGGAATCTTCTCGACCCAGGGACGGAGCCCGTATCTCATGTGTTTCCTGCATTGGCAGGTGGGTTCTTTCCCACTGCACCAGCTGGATATCGATGGGTAAAATTCTGTGCCAGCCCCTTTGTTTCTTCTTCTCTCCCCCTCATCCATCTATAGATAACTATCTCTCTGAAACGCCTTTGGAGAATCCGTGTAACATTATCAGAGCTATTTTTCAAGCATGTTGATCCTTCCTTGTGATGTCAGTGTTTGTGTAGCAGATCGTCTGCTCCTATGACACTGGGTATGTCCCTGAGCCCTGGGAGACAGTGTTCAGGTGGGCAGTAGGTCTCAGTGGGAGTCAGTCGAGGGGGGAGGTCTGCTCAGCACAGCCAAGGCCAGCCCACATTGTCTTCTATCCCCAAAACACTGAGTCTGCTTCCCTCCCCGCCACCCATCCGCCCCAGCCCCAGGGCACTTGGCTAAACTCCTGTATATCCTGAGGAAGCATCAGGGTCAGAAAAATGAACAGTGGTTCTAATCATTGTGAGAGAGAGATGAGGTTCTGTGTTTTCAGTTCTTAGATGTATGTGTCTTGATTCATTGTGTTATTATTTTAAATTTTAATTGTCATATCATTCTTTGCAGTGCTGCTAGTTTCTGCTGTGCAGCAAAGTGAATCAGTTATATATATATATACACCCTCTGTTTTTAGATTCTGTTCCCACGTAGGTTATTACAAAGAACTGAATAGAGTTCCCTGTGCTCTCCAGTAGGTCTTTCTCTATTTTCTGTGTAGTAGAGTGTATTTGTCGATCCTAATTTATCCTTCAGCCTTCTTTGGTACCGTAAGTCTGTTCTCTACATCTGAGACTCTATTTCTCTAAAGAGGTTTATATGTACCATTCTTTCGGATTCCATATGTAAGTGACATCATATGATATTTGTCTTTCTATATCAGACTTCACTCAGTATGACAATCTCCAGGTTCATCCATGTTGCACACATAGCATTATTTTGTTCTTTTTAAGAGTCGGGAATATTCCATTGTAAACATGAGCCACATCTTCTCTATCTATTCCTCCATTGAGGAACATTTAGTTGCTACCGTCTTCTGGCTATTGTAAATAGTGCTGCAACGGACATTGGGGAACATGTATCTTTTCAAATTCTGGTTTTCTGTGGATATATGCCCAAGAGTAAGATGACTCTATCATATGGTAAGTCTTAATTTCAGTCTTTTAAGAACCTTCATACTGTCAGACAGAACTGAGCAACTGCACTGAACTGATACTGTTTTCCATAGTGGCTGTACCAATGTACATTCTCACCAACAATGTACGAGGCTTCCCTTTTCTCCACACCCTCTGCAGCATTTATTGTTTGTAGATTTTTTGATGATGGCCATTCTGACTGGTATGAGCCGATACCTCATTGGACTTTTGATTTGTATTTCTCTAATGATTAGTGATGTTCAGTGTCTTTTCATGTTCCTCTTGGCCACCTTTATGCCTTCTTTGGAGAAATGTGTATTTAGATCTTCTAGCTATTGTTTGATTGGCGACATTAGTTTTTTTTTTTTTTTTTTTTAATGTTGAGCTGCATGAGCTGTTGAATATTTTGAAGATGAATCCCCTGTTGGTCACTTCATTTGCAGATATTTTCTTCCTTTCTGTGGGCTCTTTTCATTTTGGGAGAACACTGTCTCCCAGGGGTCAGTTTTTAAGTTTGATTAGGCTGCATTTTTTTATTTTTGTTTTTCTTTTCATCACTCTAGGAAGTGGCTTATAGAAGATCTTTCTGCGATGTGTGTCAGAGAGTGTTCTGCCTATGTTTTTCTCTTAACGTTTTTATAGTGCCTAGTCTTCCATTTAGATCTTTAATCCATTTTGAGTTTATTTTTATGTGTGGTGTTAGAGATTGTTCTGATTTGATTCTTTTCCGTGAAACTGTCCTGTTTTCCCAGCACCACTTATTGAAGAGACTATCTTTTCTCCACTGTGTCTTCTTGTCTCTTTGGTCATAGGTAAGGTGAAATAGGTGTGTAGGTTTGTCTGTGGCTTTGTCTCTTGACTCATTTTCCAGTTAGCCTTTCTAAATCTTGTTTACACAGCTCCAGCCACATCATGAGAAACGCTGGGCTGGATGAAACACAAGCTGGAATCAAGGTTGCTGGGAGAAATATCAATCACCTCAGACATGCTGATGACACCACAGCTATGGCAGAAAGAGAAGAACTGAAGAGCCTCTTGATGAAAGTAAAAGAGGAGAGTGGAAAAGTGGCTTAAAGCTCAACATTCAGAAGACTAAGATCCCGGCATCTGGTCCCATCACTTCATGGCAAATCGATGGGGAAACAGTGACACACTATATTTAGGGCTCCAAAATCACTGCAGCTGGTGACTGCAGCCATGAACTTAAAAGACGCTGACTCCTTTGAAGAAAAGTCATGACCAACCTAGACAGCATATTAAAAAGCAGAGACATTACTTTGCCAAGAGAGGTCCATCTAGTGAAAGCTGTGGTTTTTCCAGTAGTCATGTATGGATGTGAGAGTGGGAGTCTAAAGAAAGCTGAGCACCGGAGAATTGATGCTTTTGATCTGTGGTGTTGGAGAAGACTTTTGAGAGTCCCTTGAACTGCAAGGAGATCCAACCAGTCCATCCTGAAGGCAATCAGTTCTGAATATTTGTTGGAAGGACTGATGCCAAAGCTGAAACTCCAATACTTTGGCCACCTGATGTGAAGAGCTGACTCATTTGAAAAGACCCTGATGCTGGGAAAGATTGCAGATGGGAGGAGAAGGGATCAACAGAGGATGAGATGGTTGGATGGCATCACCAACTCAATGGGCGTGAGTTTGAGTAAACTCCGGGAGTTGGTGATGAACAGGAAGGCCTGGCGTGCTGCAGTCCACGGGGTCGCAAAGAGTCAGCCATGACTGAGCCACTGAACTGACTGACTGTCCCATTCAAAAGAGTCCTTTTCCAGTTGAACTTCCTCAGAACATATTTTATAAACTTAAGGGAATTTCTTTAAAATATATTTCCATGCTTTTCATCTCCAGTTTCATTTGGAAAGGAGTGAAAAGCCATTCCAAGTAACACATGTAAGGTGAGCCCCTGTTTGAAGGTTGTCCCTTGTGACACACCTGTGTGCTCAGCCGCTCAGTCAAGCCCAGCTCTTTGTGATGCCATGGACTGTAGACCAGGCTCCTCTGTCCATGGGGTTTTCCTGGCAAGAGTGCGGGAGTAGGTTGCCACTTCCTACTCCAGAGGAATCTTCTCGACCCAGGGACAGAGCCCGTATCTCATGTGTTTCCTGCATTGGCAGGTGGGTTCTTTCCCACTGCACCAGCTGGATATCGATGGGTAAAATTCTGTGCCAGCCCCTTTGTTTCTTCTTCTCTCCCCCTCATCCATCTATAGATAACTATCTCTCTGAAACGCCTTTGGAGAATCCGTGTAACATTATCAGAGCTATTTTTCAAGCATGTTGATCCTTCCTTGTGATGTCAGTGTTTGTGTAGCAGATCGTCTGCTCCTATGACACTGGGTATGTCCCTGAGCCCTGGGAGACAGTGTTCAGGTGGGCAGTAGGTCTCAGTGGGAGTCAGTCGAGGGGGGAGGTCTGCTCAGCACAGCCAAGGCCAGCCCACATTGTCTTCTATCCCCAAAACACTGAGTCTGCTTCCCTCCCCGCCACCCATCCGCCCCAGCCCCAGGGCACTTGGCTAAACTCCTGTATATCCTGAGGAAGCATCAGGGTCAGAAAAATGAACAGTGGTTCTAATCATTGTGAGAGAGAGATGAGGTTCTGTGTTTTCAGTTCTTAGATGTATGTGTCTTGATTCATTGTGTTATTATTTTAAATTTTAATTGTCATATCATTCTTTGCAGTGCTGCTAGTTTCTGCTGTGCAGCAAAGTGAATCAGTTATATATATATATACACCCTCTGTTTTTAGATTCTGTTCCCACGTAGGTTATTACAAAGAACTGAATAGAGTTCCCTGTGCTCTCCAGTAGGTCTTTCTCTATTTTCTGTGTAGTAGAGTGTATTTGTCGATCCTAATTTATCCTTCAGCCTTCTTTGGTACCGTAAGTCTGTTCTCTACATCTGAGACTCTATTTCTCTAAAGAGGTTTATATGTACCATTCTTTCGGATTCCATATGTAAGTGACATCATATGATATTTGTCTTTCTATATCAGACTTCACTCAGTATGACAATCTCCAGGTTCATCCATGTTGCACACATAGCATTATTTTGTTCTTTTTAAGAGTCGGGAATATTCCATTGTAAACATGAGCCACATCTTCTCTATCTATTCCTCCATTGAGGAACATTTAGTTGCTACCGTCTTCTGGCTATTGTAAATAGTGCTGCAACGGACATTGGGGAACATGTATCTTTTCAAATTCTGGTTTTCTGTGGATATATGCCCAAGAGTAAGATGACTCTATCATATGGTAAGTCTTAATTTCAGTCTTTTAAGAACCTTCATACTGTCAGACAGAACTGAGCAACTGCACTGAACTGATACTGTTTTCCATAGTGGCTGTACCAATGTACATTCTCACCAACAATGTACGAGGCTTCCCTTTTCTCCACACCCTCTGCAGCATTTATTGTTTGTAGATTTTTTGATGATGGCCATTCTGACTGGTATGAGCCGATACCTCATTGGACTTTTGATTTGTATTTCTCTAATGATTAGTGATGTTCAGTGTCTTTTCATGTTCCTCTTGGCCACCTTTATGCCTTCTTTGGAGAAATGTGTATTTAGATCTTCTAGCTATTGTTTGATTGGCGACATTAGTTTTTTTTTTTTTTTTTTTTAATGTTGAGCTGCATGAGCTGTTGAATATTTTGAAGATGAATCCCCTGTTGGTCACTTCATTTGCAGATATTTTCTTCCTTTCTGTGGGCTCTTTTCATTTTGGGAGAACACTGTCTCCCAGGGGTCAGTTTTTAAGTTTGATTAGGCTGCATTTTTTTATTTTTGTTTTTCTTTTCATCACTCTAGGAAGTGGCTTATAGAAGATCTTTCTGCGATGTGTGTCAGAGAGTGTTCTGCCTATGTTTTTCTCTTAACGTTTTTATAGTGCCTAGTCTTCCATTTAGATCTTTAATCCATTTTGAGTTTATTTTTATGTGTGGTGTTAGAGATTGTTCTGATTTGATTCTTTTCCGTGAAACTGTCCTGTTTTCCCAGCACCACTTATTGAAGAGACTATCTTTTCTCCACTGTGTCTTCTTGTCTCTTTGGTCATAGGTAAGGTGAAATAGGTGTGTAGGTTTGTCTGTGGCTTTGTCTCTTGACTCATTTTCCAGTTAGCCTTTCTAAATCTTGTTTACACAGCTCCAGCCACATCATGAGAAACGCTGGGCTGGATGAAACACAAGCTGGAATCAAGGTTGCTGGGAGAAATATCAATCACCTCAGACATGCTGATGACACCACAGCTATGGCAGAAAGAGAAGAACTGAAGAGCCTCTTGATGAAAGTAAAAGAGGAGAGTGGAAAAGTGGCTTAAAGCTCAACATTCAGAAGACTAAGATCCCGGCATCTGGTCCCATCACTTCATGGCAAATCGATGGGGAAACAGTGACACACTATATTTAGGGCTCCAAAATCACTGCAGCTGGTGACTGCAGCCATGAACTTAAAAGACGCTGACTCCTTTGAAGAAAAGTCATGACCAACCTAGACAGCATATTAAAAAGCAGAGACATTACTTTGCCAAGAGAGGTCCATCTAGTGAAAGCTGTGGTTTTTCCAGTAGTCATGTATGGATGTGAGAGTGGGAGTCTAAAGAAAGCTGAGCACCGGAGAATTGATGCTTTTGATCTGTGGTGTTGGAGAAGACTTTTGAGAGTCCCTTGAACTGCAAGGAGATCCAACCAGTCCATCCTGAAGGCAATCAGTTCTGAATATTTGTTGGAAGGACTGATGCCAAAGCTGAAACTCCAATACTTTGGCCACCTGATGTGAAGAGCTGACTCATTTGAAAAGACCCTGATGCTGGGAAAGATTGCAGATGGGAGGAGAAGGGATCAACAGAGGATGAGATGGTTGGATGGCATCACCAACTCAATGGGCGTGAGTTTGAGTAAACTCCGGGAGTTGGTGATGAACAGGAAGGCCTGGCGTGCTGCAGTCCACGGGGTCGCAAAGAGTCAGCCATGACTGAGCCACTGAACTGACTGACTGTCCCATTCAAAAGAGTCCTTTTCCAGTTGAACTTCCTCAGAACATATTTTATAAACTTAAGGGAATTTCTTTAAAATATATTTCCATGCTTTTCATCTCCAGTTTCATTTGGAAAGGAGTGAAAAGCCATTCCAAGTAACACATGTAAGGTGAGCCCCTGTTTGAAGGTTGTCCCTTGTGACACACCTGTGTGCTCAGCCGCTCAGTCAAGCCCAGCTCTTTGTGATGCCATGGACTGTAGACCAGGCTCCTCTGTCCATGGGGTTTTCCTGGCAAGAGTGCGGGAGTAGGTTGCCACTTCCTACTCCAGAGGAATCTTCTCGACCCAGGGACAGAGCCCGTATCTCATGTGTTTCCTGCATTGGCAGGTGGGTTCTTTCCCACTGCACCAGCTGGATATCGATGGGTAAAATTCTGTGCCAGCCCCTTTGTTTCTTCTTCTCTCCCCCTCATCCATCTATAGATAACTATCTCTCTGAAACGCCTTTGGAGAATCCGTGTAACATTATCAGAGCTATTTTTCAAGCATGTTGATCCTTCCTTGTGATGTCAGTGTTTGTGTAGCAGATCATCTGCTCCTATGACACTGGGTATGTCCCTGAGCCCTGGGAGACAGTGTTCAGGTGGGCAGTAGGTCTCAGTGGGAGTCAGTCGAGGGGGGAGGTCTGCTCAGCACAGCCAAGGCCAGCCCACATTGTCTTCTATCCCCAAAACACTGAGTCTGCTTCCCTGCCCGCCACCCATCCGCCCCAGCCCCAGGGCACTTGGCTAAACTCCTGTATATCCTGAGGAAGCATCAGGGTCAGAACAATGAACAGTGGTTCTAATCATTGTGAGCGAGAGATGAGGTTCTGTGTTTTCAGTTCTTAGATGTATGTGTCTTGATTCATTGTGTTATTATTTTAAATTTTAATTGTCATATCATTCTTTGCAGTGCTGCTAGTTTCTGCTGTGCAGCAAAGTGAATCAGTTATATATATATACACCCTCTGTTTTTAGATTCTGTTCCCACGTAGGTTATTACAAAGAACTGAATAGAGTTCCCTGTGCTCTCCAGTAGGTCTTTCTCTATTTTCTGTGTAGTAGAGTGTATTTGTCGATCCTAATTTATCCTTCAGCCTTCTTTGGTACCGTAAGTCTGTTCTCTACATCTGAGACTCTATTTCTCTAAAGAGGTTTATATGTACCATTCTTTCGGATTCCATATGTAAGTGACATCATATGATATTTGTCTTTCTATATCAGACTTCACTCAGTATGACAATCTCCAGGTTCATCCATGTTGCACACATAGCATTATTTTGTTCTTTTTAAGAGTCGGTAATATTCCATTGTAAACATGAGCCACATCTTCTCTATCTATTCCTCCATTGAGGAACATTTAGTTGCTACCGTCTTCTGGCTATTGTAAATAGTGCTGCAATGGACATTGGGGAACATGTATCTTTTCAAATTCTGGTTTTCTGTGGATATATGCCCAAGAGTAAGATGACTCTATCATATGGTAAGTCTTATTTTCAGTCTTTTAAGAACCTTCATACTGTCAGACAGAACTGAGCAACTGCACTGAACTGATACTGTTTTCCATAGTGGCTGTACCAATGTACATTCTCACCAACAATGTACGAGGCTTCCCTTTTCTCCACACCCTCTGCAGCATTTATTGTTTGTAGATTTTTTGATGATGGCCATTCTGACTGGTATGAGCCGATACCTCATTGGACTTTTGATTTGTATTTCTCTAATGATTAGTGATGTTCAGTGTCTTTTCATGTTCCTCTTGGCCACCTTTATGCCTTCTTTGGAGAAATGTGTATTTAGATCTTCTAGCTATTGTTTGATTGGCGACATTAGTTTTTTTTTTTTTTTTTTTTAATGTTGAGCTGCATGAGCTGTTGAATATTTTGAAGATGAATCCCCTGTTGGTCACTTCATTTGCAGATATTTTCTTCCTTTCTGTGGGCTCTTTTCATTTTGGGAGAACACTGTCTCCCAGGGGTCAGTTTTTAAGTTTGATTAGGCTGCATTTTTTTATTTTTGTTTTTCTTTTCATCACTCTAGGAAGTGGCTTATAGAAGATCTTTCTGCGATGTGTGTCAGAGAGTGTTCTGCCTATGTTTTTCTCTTAACGTTTTTATAGTGCCTAGTCTTCCATTTAGATCTTTAATCCATTTTGAGTTTATTTTTATGTGTGGTGTTAGAGATTGTTCTGATTTGATTCTTTTCCGTGAAACTGTCCTGTTTTCCCAGCACCACTTATTGAAGAGACTATCTTTTCTCCACTGTGTCTTCTTGTCTCTTTGGTCATAGGTAAGGTGAAATAGGTGTGTAGGTTTGTCTGTGGCTTTGTCTCTTGACTCATTTTCCAGTTAGCCTTTCTAAATCTTGTTTACACAGCTCCAGCCACATCATGAGAAACGCTGGGCTGGATGAAACACAAGCTGTAATCAAGGTTGCTGGGAGAAATATCAATCACCTCAGACATGCTGATGACACCACAGCTATGGCAGAAAGAGAAGAACTGAAGAGCCTCTTGATGAAAGTAAAAGAGGAGAGTGGAAAAGTGGCTTAAAGCTCAACATTCAGAAGACTAAGATCCCGGCATCTGGTCCCATCACTTCATGGCAAATCGATGGGGAAACAGTGACACACTATATTTAGGGCTCCAAAATCACTGCAGCTGGTGACTGCAGCCATGAACTTAAAAGACGCTGACTCCTTTGAAGAAAAGTCATGACCAACCTAGACAGCATATTAAAAAGCAGAGACATTACTTTGCCAAGAGAGGTCCATCTAGTGAAAGCTGTGGTTTTTCCAGTAGTCATGTATGGATGTGAGAGTGGGAGTCTAAAGAAAGCTGAGCACCGGAGAATTGATGCTTTTGATCTGTGGTGTTGGAGAAGACTTTTGAGAGTCCCTTGAACTGCAAGGAGATCCAACCAGTCCATCCTGAAGGCAATCAGTTCTGAATATTTGTTGGAAGGACTGATGCCAAAGCTGAAACTCCAATACTTTGGCCACCTGATGTGAAGAGCTGACTCATTTGAAAAGACCCTGATGCTGGGAAAGATTGCAGATGGGAGGAGAAGGGATCAACAGAGGATGAGATGGTTGGATGGCATCACCAACTCAATGGGCGTGAGTTTGAGTAAACTCCGGGAGTTGGTGATGAACAGGAAGGCCTGGCGTGCTGCAGTCCACGGGGTCGCAAAGAGTCAGCCATGACTGAGCCACTGAACTGACTGACTGTCCCATTCAAAAGAGTCCTTTTCCAGTTGAACTTCCTCAGAACATATTTTATAAACTTAAGGGAATTTCTTTAAAATATATTTCCATGCTTTTCATCTCCAGTTTCATTTGGAAAGGAGTGAAAAGCCATTCCAAGTAACACATGTAAGGTGAGCCCCTGTTTGAAGGTTGTCCCTTGTGACACACCTGTGTGCTCAGCCGCTCAGTCAAGCCCAGCTCTTTGTGATGCCATGGACTGTAGACCAGGCTCCTCTGTCCATGGGGTTTTCCTGGCAAGAGTGCGGGAGTAGGTTGCCACTTCCTACTCCAGAGGAATCTTCTCGACCCAGGGACGGAGCCCGTATCTCATGTGTTTCCTGCATTGGCAGGTGGGTTCTTTCCCACTGCACCAGCTGGATATCGATGGGTAAAATTCTGTGCCAGCCCCTTTGTTTCTTCTTCTCTCCCCCTCATCCATCTATAGATAACTATCTCTCTGAAACGCCTTTGGAGAATCCGTGTAACATTATCAGAGCTATTTTTCAAGCATGTTGATCCTTCCTTGTGATGTCAGTGTTTGTGTAGCAGATCGTCTGCTCCTATGACACTGGGTATGTCCCTGAGCCCTGGGAGACAGTGTTCAGGTGGGCAGTAGGTCTCAGTGGGAGTCAGTCGAGGGGGGAGGTCTGCTCAGCACAGCCAAGGCCAGCCCACATTGTCTTCTATCCCCAAAACACTGAGTCTGCTTCCCTCCCCGCCAGCCATCCGCCCCAGCCCCAGGGCACTTGGCTAAACTCCTGTATATCCTGAGGAAGCATCAGGGTCAGAAAAATGAACAGTGGTTCTAATCATTGTGAGAGAGAGATGAGGTTCTGTGTTTTCAGTTCTTAGATTTATGTGTCTTGATTCATTGTGTTATTATTTTAAATTTTAATTGTCATATCATTCTTTGCAGTGCTGCTAGTTTCTGCTGTGCAGCAAAGTGAATCAGTTATATATATATATACACCCTCTGTTTTTAGATTCTGTTCCCACGTAGGTTATTACAAAGAACTGAATAGAGTTCCCTGTGCTCTCCAGTAGGTCTTTCTCTATTTTCTGTGTAGTAGAGTGTATTTGTCGATCCTAATTTATCCTTCAGCCTTCTTTGGTACCGTAAGTCTGTTCTCTACATCTGAGACTCTATTTCTCTAAAGAGGTTTATATGTACCATTCTTTCGGATTCCATATGTAAGTGACATCATATGATATTTGTCTTTCTATATCAGACTTCACTCAGTATGACAATCTCCAGGTTCATCCATGTTGCACACATAGCATTATTTTGTTCTTTTTAAGAGTCGGGAATATTCCATTGTAAACATGAGCCACATCTTCTCTATCTATTCCTCCATTGAGGAACATTTAGTTGCTACCGTCTTCTGGCTATTGTAAATAGTGCTGCAACGGACATTGGGGAACATGTATCTTTTCAAATTCTGGTTTTCTGTGGATATATGCCCAAGAGTAAGATGACTCTATCATATGGTAAGTCTTAATTTCAGTCTTTTAAGAACCTTCATACTGTCAGACAGAACTGAGCAACTGCACTGAACTGATACTGTTTTCCATAGTGGCTGTACCAATGTACATTCTCACCAACAATGTACGAGGCTTCCCTTTTCTCCACACCCTCTGCAGCATTTATTGTTTGTAGATTTTTTGATGATGGCCATTCTGACTGGTATGAGCCGATACCTCATTGGACTTTTGATTTGTATTTCTCTAATGATTAGTGATGTTCAGTGTCTTTTCATGTTCCTCTTGGCCACCTTTATGCCTTCTTTGGAGAAATGTGTATTTAGATCTTCTAGCTATTGTTTGATTGGCGACATTAGTTTTTTTTTTTTTTTTTTTTAATGTTGAGCTGCATGAGCTGTTGAATATTTTGAAGATGAATCCCCTGTTGGTCACTTCATTTGCAGATATTTTCTTCCTTTCTGTGGGCTCTTTTCATTTTGGGAGAACACTGTCTCCCAGGGGTCAGTTTTTAAGTTTGATTAGGCTGCATTTTTTTATTTTTGTTTTTCTTTTCATCACTCTAGGAAGTGGCTTATAGAAGATCTTTCTGCGATGTGTGTCAGAGAGTGTTCTGCCTATGTTTTTCTCTTAACGTTTTTATAGTGCCTAGTCTTCCATTTAGATCTTTAATCCATTTTGAGTTTATTTTTATGTGTGGTGTTAGAGATTGTTCTGATTTGATTCTTTTCCGTGAAACTGTCCTGTTTTCCCAGCACCACTTATTGAAGAGACTATCTTTTCTCCACTGTGTCTTCTTGTCTCTTTGGTCATAGGTAAGGTGAAATAGGTGTGTAGGTTTGTCTGTGGCTTTGTCTCTTGACTCATTTTCCAGTTAGCCTTTCTAAATCTTGTTTACACAGCTCCAGCCACATCATGAGAAACGCTGGGCTGGATGAAACACAAGCTGGAATCAAGGTTGCTGGGAGAAATATCAATCACCTCAGACATGCTGATGACACCACAGCTATGGCAGAAAGAGAAGAACTGAAGAGCCTCTTGATGAAAGTAAAAGAGGAGAGTGGAAAAGTGGCTTAAAGCTCAACATTCAGAAGACTAAGATCCCGGCATCTGGTCCCATCACTTCATGGCAAATCGATGGGGAAACAGTGACACACTATATTTAGGGCTCCAAAATCACTGCAGCTGGTGACTGCAGCCATGAACTTAAAAGACGCTGACTCCTTTGAAGAAAAGTCATGACCAACCTAGACAGCATATTAAAAAGCAGAGACATTACTTTGCCAAGAGAGGTCCATCTAGTGAAAGCTGTGGTTTTTCCAGTAGTCATGTATGGATGTGAGAGTGGGAGTCTAAAGAAAGCTGAGCACCGGAGAATTGATGCTTTTGATCTGTGGTGTTGGAGAAGACTTTTGAGAGTCCCTTGAACTGCAAGGAGATCCAACCAGTCCATCCTGAAGGCAATCAGTTCTGAATATTTGTTGGAAGGACTGATGCCAAAGCTGAAACTCCAATACTTTGGCCACCTGATGTGAAGAGCTGACTCATTTGAAAAGACCCTGATGCTGGGAAAGATTGCAGATGGGAGGAGAAGGGATCAACAGAGGATGAGATGGTTGGATGGCATCACCAACTCAATGGGCGTGAGTTTGAGTAAACTCCGGGAGTTGGTGATGAACAGGAAGGCCTGGCGTGCTGCAGTCCACGGGGTCGCAAAGAGTCAGCCATGACTGAGCCACTGAACTGACTGACTGTCCCATTCAAAAGAGTCCTTTTCCAGTTGAACTTCCTCAGAACATATTTTATAAACTTAAGGGAATTTCTTTAAAATATATTTCCATGCTTTTCATCTCCAGTTTCATTTGGAAAGGAGTGAAAAGCCATTCCAAGTAACACATGTAAGGTGAGCCCCTGTTTGAAGGTTGTCCCTTGTGACACACCTGTGTGCTCAGCCGCTCAGTCAAGCCCAGCTCTTTGTGATGCCATGGACTGTAGACCAGGCTCCTCTGTCCATGGGGTTTTCCTGGCAAGAGTGCGGGAGTAGATTGCCACTTCCTACTCCAGAGGAATCTTCTCGACCCAGGGACGGAGCCCGTATCTCATGTGTTTCCTGCATTGGCAGGTGGGTTCTTTCCCACTGCACCAGCTGGATATCGATGGGTAAAATTCTGTGCCAGCCCCTTTGTTTCTTCTTCTCTCCCCCTCATCCATCTATAGATAACTATCTCTCTGAAACGCCTTTGGAGAATCCGTGTAACATTATCAGAGCTATTTTTCAAGCATGTTGATCCTTCCTTGTGATGTCAGTGTTTGTGTAGCAGATCGTCTGCTCCTATGACACTGGGTATGTCCCTGAGCCCTGGGAGACAGTGTTCAGGTGGGCAGTAGGTCTCAGTGGGAGTCAGTCGAGGGGGGAGGTCTGCTCAGCACAGCCAAGGCCAGCCCACATTGTCTTCTATCCCCAAAACACTGAGTCTGCTTCCCTCCCCGCCACCCATCCGCCCCAGCCCCAGGGCACTTGGCTAAACTCCTGTATATCCTGAGGAAGCATCAGGGTCAGAAAAATGAACAGTGGTTCTAATCATTGTGAGAGAGAGATGAGGTTCTGTGTTTTCAGTTCTTAGATTTATGTGTCTTGATTCATTGTGTTATTATTTTAAATTTTAATTGTCATATCATTCTTTGCAGTGCTGCTAGTTTCTGCTGTGCAGCAAAGTGAATCAGTTATATATATATATACACCCTCTGTTTTTAGATTCTGTTCCCACGTAGGTTATTACAAAGAACTGAATAGAGTTCCCTGTGCTCTCCAGTAGGTCTTTCTCTATTTTCTGTGTAGTAGAGTGTATTTGTCGATCCTAATTTATCCTTCAGCCTTCTTTGGTACCGTAAGTCTGTTCTCTACATCTGAGACTCTATTTCTCTAAAGAGGTTTATATGTACCATTCTTTCGGATTCCATATGTAAGTGACATCATATGATATTTGTCTTTCTATATCAGACTTCACTCAGTATGACAATCTCCAGGTTCATCCATGTTGCACACATAGCATTATTTTGTTCTTTTTAAGAGTCGGGAATATTCCATTGTAAACATGAGCCACATCTTCTCTATCTATTCCTCCATTGAGGAACATTTAGTTGCTACCGTCTTCTGGCTATTGTAAATAGTGCTGCAACGGACATTGGGGAACATGTATCTTTTCAAATTCTGGTTTTCTGTGGATATATGCCCAAGAGTAAGATGACTCTATCATATGTAAGTCTTAATTTCAGTCTTTTAAGAACCTTCATACTGTCAGACAGAACTGAGCAACTGCACTGAACTGATACTGTTTTCCATAGTGGCTGTACCAATGTACATTCTCACCAACAATGTACGAGGCTTCCCTTTTCTCCACACCCTCTGCAGCATTTATTGTTTGTAGATTTTTTGATGATGGCCATTCTGACTGGTATGAGCCGATACCTCATTGGACTTTTGATTTGTATTTCTCTAATGATTAGTGATGTTCAGTGTCTTTTCATGTTCCTCTTGGCCACCTTTATGCCTTCTTTGGAGAAATGTGTATTTAGATCTTCTAGCTATTGTTTGATTGGCGACATTAGTTTTTTTTTTTTTTTTTTTTAATGTTGAGCTGCATGAGCTGTTGAATATTTTGAAGATGAATCCCCTGTTGGTCACTTCATTTGCAGATATTTTCTTCCTTTCTGTGGGCTCTTTTCATTTTGGGAGAACACTGTCTCCCAGGGGTCAGTTTTTAAGTTTGATTAGGCTGCATTTTTTTATTTTTGTTTTTCTTTTCATCACTCTAGGAAGTGGCTTATAGAAGATCTTTCTGCGATGTGTGTCAGAGAGTGTTCTGCCTATGTTTTTCTCTTAACGTTTTTATAGTGCCTAGTCTTCCATTTAGATCTTTAATCCATTTTGAGTTTATTTTTATGTGTGGTGTTAGAGATTGTTCTGATTTGATTCTTTTCCGTGAAACTGTCCTGTTTTCCCAGCACCACTTATTGAAGAGACTATCTTTTCTCCACTGTGTCTTCTTGTCTCTTTGGTCATAGGTAAGGTGAAATAGGTGTGTAGGTTTGTCTGTGGCTTTGTCTCTTGACTCATTTTCCAGTTAGCCTTTCTAAATCTTGTTTACACAGCTCCAGCCACATCATGAGAAACGCTGGGCTGGATGAAACACAAGCTGGAATCAAGGTTGCTGGGAGAAATATCAATCACCTCAGACATGCTGATGACACCACAGCTATGGCAGAAAGAGAAGAACTGAAGAGCCTCTTGATGAAAGTAAAAGAGGAGAGTGGAAAAGTGGCTTAAAGCTCAACATTCAGAAGACTAAGATCCCGGCATCTGGTCCCATCACTTCATGGCAAATCGATGGGGAAACAGTGACACACTATATTTAGGGCTCCAAAATCACTGCAGCTGGTGACTGCAGCCATGAACTTAAAAGACGCTGACTCCTTTGAAGAAAAGTCATGACCAACCTAGACAGCATATTAAAAAGCAGAGACATTACTTTGCCAAGAGAGGTCCATCTAGTGAAAGCTGTGGTTTTTCCAGTAGTCATGTATGGATGTGAGAGTGGGAGTCTAAAGAAAGCTGAGCACCGGAGAATTGATGCTTTTGATCTGTGGTGTTGGAGAAGACTTTTGAGAGTCCCTTGAACTGCAAGGAGATCCAACCAGTCCATCCTGAAGGCAATCAGTTCTGAATATTTGTTGGAAGGACTGATGCCAAAGCTGAAACTCCAATACTTTGGCCACCTGATGTGAAGAGCTGACTCATTTGAAAAGACCCTGATGCTGGGAAAGATTGCAGATGGGAGGAGAAGGGATCAACAGAGGATGAGATGGTTGGATGGCATCACCAACTCAATGGGCGTGAGTTTGAGTAAACTCCGGGAGTTGGTGATGAACAGGAAGGCCTGGCGTGCTGCAGTCCACGGGGTCGCAAAGAGTCAGCCATGACTGAGCCACTGAACTGACTGACTGTCCCATTCAAAAGAGTCCTTTTCCAGTTGAACTTCCTCAGAACATATTTTATAAACTTAAGGGAATTTCTTTAAAATATATTTCCATGCTTTTCATCTCCAGTTTCATTTGGAAAGGAGTGAAAAGCCATTCCAAGTAACACATGTAAGGTGAGCCCCTGTTTGAAGGTTGTCCCTTGTGACACACCTGTGTGCTCAGCCGCTCAGTCAAGCCCAGCTCTTTGTGATGCCATGGACTGTAGACCAGGCTCCTCTGTCCATGGGGTTTTCCTGGCAAGAGTGCGGGAGTAGATTGCCACTTCCTACTCCAGAGGAATCTTCTCGACCCAGGGACGGAGCCCGTATCTCATGTGTTTCCTGCATTGGCAGGTGGGTTCTTTCCCACTGCACCAGCTGGATATCGATGGGTAAAATTCTGTGCCAGCCCCTTTGTTTCTTCTTCTCTCCCCCTCATCCATCTATAGATAACTATCTCTCTGAAACGCCTTTGGAGAATCCGTGTAACATTATCAGAGCTATTTTTCAAGCATGTTGATCCTTCCTTGTGATGTCAGTGTTTGTGTAGCAGATCGTCTGCTCCTATGACACTGGGTATGTCCCTGAGCCCTGGGAGACAGTGTTCAGGTGGGCAGTAGGTCTCAGTGGGAGTCAGTCGAGGGGGGAGGTCTGCTCAGCACAGCCAAGGCCAGCCCACATTGTCTTCTATCCCCAAAACACTGAGTCTGCTTCCCTCCCCGCCACCCATCCGCCCCAGCCCCAGGGCACTTGGCTAAACTCCTGTATATCCTGAGGAAGCATCAGGGTCAGAAAAATGAACAGTGGTTCTAATCATTGTGAGAGAGAGATGAGGTTCTGTGTTTTCAGTTCTTAGATTTATGTGTCTTGATTCATTGTGTTATTATTTTAAATTTTAATTGTCATATCATTCTTTGCAGTGCTGCTAGTTTCTGCTGTGCAGCAAAGTGAATCAGTTATATTTATATATACACCCTCTGTTTTTAGATTCTGTTCCCACGTAGGTTATTACAAAGAACTGAATAGAGTTCCCTGTGCTCTCCAGTAGGTCTTTCTCTATTTTCTGTGTAGTAGAGTGTATTTGTCGATCCTAATTTATCCTTCAGCCTTCTTTGGTACCGTAAGTCTGTTCTCTACATCTGAGACTCTATTTCTCTAAAGAGGTTTATATGTACCATTCTTTCGGATTCCATATGTAAGTGACATCATATGATATTTGTCTTTCTATATCAGACTTCACTCAGTATGATAATCTCCAGGTTCATCCATGTTGCACACATAGCATTATTTTGTTCTTTTTAAGAGTCGGGAATATTCCATTGTAAACATGAGCCACATCTTCTCTATCTATTCCTCCATTGAGGAACATTTAGTTGCTACCGTCTTCTGGCTATTGTAAATAGTGCTGCAACGGACATTGGGGAACATGTATCTTTTCAAATTCTGGTTTTCTGTGGATATATGCCCAAGAGTAAGATGACTCTATCATATGGTAAGTCTTATTTTCAGTCTTTTAAGAACCTTCATACTGTCAGACAGAACTGAGCAACTGCACTGAACTGATACTGTTTTCCATAGTGGCTGTACCAATGTACATTCTCACCAACAATGTACGAGGCTTCCCTTTTCTCCACACCCTCTGCAGCATTTATTGTTTGTAGATTTTTTGATGATGGCCATTCTGACTGGTATGAGCCGATACCTCATTGGACTTTTGATTTGTATTTCTCTAATGATTAGTGATGTTCAGTTTCTTTGCATGTTCCTCTTGGCCACCTTTATGCCTTCTTTGGAGAAATGTGTATTTAGATCTTCTAGCTATTGTTTGATTGGCGACATTAGTTTTTTTTTTTTTTTTTTTTTTTTTTAATGTTGAGCTGCATGAGCTGTTGAATATTTTGAAGATGAATCCCCTGTTGGTCACTTCATTTGCAGATATTTTCTTCCTTTCTGTGGGCTCTTTTCATTTTGGGAGAACACTGTCTCCCAGGGGTCAGTTTTTAAGTTTGATTAGGCTGCATTTTTTTATTTTTGTTTTTCTTTTCATCACTCTAGGAAGTGGCTGATAGAAGATCTTTCTGCGATGTGTGTCAGAGAGTGTTCTGCCTATGTTTTTCTCTTAACGTTTTTATAGTGCCTAGTCTTCCATTTAGATCTTTAATCCATTTTGAGTTTATTTTTATGTGTGGTGTTAGAGATTGTTCTGATTTGATTCTTTTCCGTGAAACTGTCCTGTTTTCCCAGCACCACTTATTGAAGAGACTATCTTTTCTCCACTGTGTCTTCTTGTCTCTTTGGTCATAGGTAAGGTGAAATAGGTGTGTAGGTTTGTCTGTGGCTTTGTCTCTTGACTCATTTTCCAGTTAGCCTTTCTAAATCTTGTTTACACAGCTCCAGCCACATCATGAGAAACGCTGGGCTGGATGAAACACAAGCTGGAATCAAGGTTGCTGGGAGAAATATCAATCACCTCAGACATGCTGATGACACCACAGCTATGGCAGAAAGAGAAGAACTGAAGAGCCTCTTGATGAAAGTAAAAGAGGAGAGTGGAAAAGTGGCTTAAAGCTCAACATTCAGAAGACTAAGATCCCGGCATCTGGTCCCATCACTTCATGGCAAATCGATGGGGAAACAGTGACACACTATATTTAGGGCTCCAAAATCACTGCAGCTGGTGACTGCAGCCATGAACTTAAAAGACGCTGACTCCTTTGAAGAAAAGTCATGACCAACCTAGACAGCATATTAAAAAGCAGAGACATTACTTTGCCAAGAGAGGTCCATCTAGTGAAAGCTGTGGTTTTTCCAGTAGTCATGTATGGATGTGAGAGTGGGAGTCTAAAGAAAGCTGAGCACCGGAGAATTGATGCTTTTGAACTGTGGTGTTGCAGAAGACTTTTGAGAGTCCCTTGAACTGCAAGGAGATCCAACCAGTCCATCCTGAAGGCAATCAGTTCTGAATATTTGTTGGAAGGACTGATGCCAAAGCTGAAACTCCAATACTTTGGCCACCTGATGTGAAGAGCTGACTCATTTGAAAAGACCCTGATGCTGGGAAAGATTGCAGATGGGAGGAGAAGGGATCAACAGAGGATGAGATGGTTGGATGGCATCACCAACTCAATGGGCGTGAGTTTGAGTAAACTCCGGGAGTTGGTGATGAACAGGAAGGCCTGGCGTGCTGCAGTCCACGGGGTCGCAAAGAGTCAGCCATGACTGAGCCACTGAACTGACTGACTGTCCCATTCAAAAGAGTCCTTTTCCAGTTGAACTTCCTCAGAACATATTTTATAAACTTAAGGGAATTTCTTTAAAATATATTTCCATGCTTTTCATCTCCAGTTTCATTTGGAAAGGAGTGAAAAGCCATTCCAAGTAACACATGTAAGGTGAGCCCCTGTTTGAAGGTTGTCCCTTGTGACACACCTGTGTGCTCAGCCGCTCAGTCAAGCCCAGCTCTTTGTGATGCCATGGACTGTAGACCAGGCTCCTCTGTCCATGGGGTTTTCCTGGCAAGAGTGCGGGAGTAGGTTGCCACTTCCTACTCCAGAGGAATCTTCTCGACCCAGGGACGGAGCCCGTATCTCATGTGTTTCCTGCATTGGCAGGTGGGTTCTTTCCCACTGCACCAGCTGGATATCGATGGGTAAAATTCTGTGCCAGCCCCTTTGTTTCTTCTTCTCTCCCCCTCATCCATCTATAGATAACTATCTCTCTGAAACGCCTTTGGAGAATCCGTGTAACATTATCAGAGCTATTTTTCAAGCATGTTGATCCTTCCTTGTGATGTCAGTGTTTGTGTAGCAGATCGTCTGCTCCTATGACACTGGGTATGTCCCTGAGCCCTGGGAGACAGTGTTCAGGTGGGCAGTAGGTCTCAGTGGGAGTCAGTCGAGGGGGGAGGTCTGCTCAGCACAGCCAAGGCCAGCCCACATTGTCTTCTATCCCCAAAACACTGAGTCTGCTTCCCTGCCCGCCACCCATCCGCCCCAGCCCCAGGGCACTTGGCTAAACTCCTCTATATCCTGAGGAAGCATCAGGGTCAGAACAATGAACAGTGGTTCTAATCATTGTGAGAGAGAGATGAGGTTCTGTGTTTTCAGTTCTTAGATTTATGTGTCTTGATTCATTGTGTTATTATTTTAAATTTTAATTGTCATATCATTCTTTGCAGTGCTGCTAGTTTCTGCTGTGCAGCAAAGTGAATCAGTTATATATATATACACCCTCTGTTTTTAGATTCTGTTCCCACGTAGGTTATTACAAAGAACTGAATAGAGTTCCCTGTGCTCTCCAGTAGGTCTTTCTCTATTTTCTGTGTAGTAGAGTGTATTTGTCGATCCTAATTTATCCTTCAGCCTTCTTTGGTACCGTAAGTCTGTTCTCTACATCTGAGACTCTATTTCTCTAAAGAGGTTTATATGTACCATTCTTTCGGATTCCATATGTAAGTGACATCATATGATATTTGTCTTTCTATATCAGACTTCTCTCAGTATGACAATCTCCAGGTTCATCCATGTTGCACACATAGCATTATTTTGTTCTTTTAAGAGTCGGTAATATTCCATTGTAAACATGAGCCACATCTTCTCTATCTATTCCTCCATTGAGGAACATTTAGTTGCTACCGTCTTCTGGCTATTGTAAATAGTGCTGCAACGGACATTGGGGAACATGTATCTTTTCAAATTCTGGTTTTCTGTGGATATATGCCCAAGAGTAAGATGACTCTATCATATGGTAAGTCTTATTTTCAGTCTTTTAAGAACCTTCATACTGTCAGACAGAACTGAGCAACTGCACTGAACTGATACTGTTTTCCATAGTGGCTGTACCAATGTACATTCTCACCAACAATGTACGAGGCTTCCCTTTTCTCCACACCCTCTGCAGCATTTATTGTTTGTAGATTTTTTGATGATGGCCATTCTGACTGGTATGAGCCGATACCTCATTGGACTTTTGATTTGTATTTCTCTAATGATTAGTGATGTTCAGTGTCTTTTCATGTTCCTCTTGGCCACCTTTATGCCTTCTTTGGAGAAATGTGTATTTAGATCTTCTAGCTATTGTTTGATTGGCGACATTAGTTTTTTTTTTTTTTTTTTTTTAATGTTGAGCTGCATGAGCTGTTGAATATTTTGAAGATGAATCCCCTGTTGGTCACTTCATTTGCAGATATTTTCTTCCTTTCTGTGGGCTCTTTTCATTTTGGGAGAACACTGTCTCCCAGGGGTCAGTTTTTAAGTTTGATTAGGCTGCATTTTTTTATTTTTGTTTTTCTTTTCATCACTCTAGGAAGTGGCTTATAGAAGATCTTTCTGCGATGTGTGTCAGAGAGTGTTCTGCCTATGTTTTTCTCTTAACGTTTTTATAGTGCCTAGTCTTCCATTTAGATCTTTAATCCATTTTGAGTTTATTTTTATGTGTGGTGTTAGAGATTGTTCTGATTTGATTCTTTTCCGTGAAACTGTCCTGTTTTCCCAGCACCACTTATTGAAGAGACTATCTTTTCTCCACTGTGTCTTCTTGTCTCTTTGGTCATAGGTAAGGTGAAATAGGTGTGTAGGTTTGTCTGTGGCTTTGTCTCTTGACTCATTTTCCAGTTAGCCTTTCTAAATCTTGTTTACACAGCTCCAGCCACATCATGAGAAACGCTGGGCTGGATGAAACACAAGCTGGAATCAAGGTTGCTGGGAGAAATATCAATCACCTCAGACATGCTGATGACACCACAGCTATGGCAGAAAGAGAAGAACTGAAGAGCCTCTTGATGAAAGTAAAAGAGGAGAGTGGAAAAGTGGCTTAAAGCTCAACATTCAGAAGACTAAGATCCCGGCATCTGGTCCCATCACTTCATGGCAAATCGATGGGGAAACAGTGACACACTATATTTAGGGCTCCAAAATCACTGCAGCTGGTGACTGCAGCCATGAACTTAAAAGACGCTGACTCCTTTGAAGAAAAGTCATGACCAACCTAGACAGCATATTAAAAAGCAGAGACATTACTTTGCCAAGAGAGGTCCATCTAGTGAAAGCTGTGGTTTTTCCAGTAGTCATGTATGGATGTGAGAGTGGGAGTCTAAAGAAAGCTGAGCACCGGAGAATTGATGCTTTTGAACTGTGGTGTTGCAGAAGACTTTTGAGAGTCCCTTGAACTGCAAGGAGATCCAACCAGTCCATCCTGAAGGCAATCAGTTCTGAATATTTGTTGGAAGGACTGATGCCAAAGCTGAAACTCCAATACTCTGGCCACCTGATGTGAAGAGCTGACTCATTTGAAAAGACCCTGATGCTGGGAAAGATTGCAGATGGGAGGAGAAGGGATCAACAGAGGATGAGATGGTTGGATGGCATCACCAACTCAATGGGCGTGAGTTTGAGTAAACTCCGGGAGTTGGTGATGAACAGGAAGGCCTGGCGTGCTGCAGTCCACGGGGTCGCAAAGAGTCAGCCAGTCCACGGGGTCGCAAAGAGTCAGCCATGACTGAGCCACTGAACTGACTGACTGTCCCATTCAAAAGAGTCCTTTTCCAGTTGAACTTCCTCAGAACATATTTTATAAACTTAAGGGAATTTCTTTAAAATATATTTCCATGCTTTTCATCTCCAGTTTCATTTGGAAAGGAGGGAAAAGCCATTCCAAGTAACACATGTAAGGTGAGCCCCTGTTTGAAGGTTGTCCCTTGTGACACACCTGTGTGCTCAGCCGCTCAGTCAAGCCCAGCTCTTTGTGATGCCATGGACTGTAGACCAGGCTCCTCTGTCCATGGGGTTTTCCTGGCAAGAGTGCGGGAGTAGGTTGCCACTTCCTACTCCAGAGGAATCTTCTCGACCCAGGGACGGAGCCCGTATCTCATGTGTTTCCTGCATTGGCAGGTGGGTTCTTTCCCACTGCACCAGCTGGATATCGATGGGTAAAATTCTGTGCCAGCCCCTTTGTTTCTTCTTCTCTCCCCCTCATCCATCTATAGATAACTATCTCTCTGAAACGCCTTTGGAGAATCCGTGTAACATTATCAGAGCTATTTTTCAAGCATGTTGATCCTTCCTTGTGATGTCAGTGTTTGTGTAGCAGATCATCTGCTCCTATGACACTGGGTATGTCCCTGAGCCCTGGGAGACAGTGTTCAGGTGGGCAGTAGGTCTCAGTGGGAGTCAGTCGAGGGGGGAGGTCTGCTCAGCACAGCCAAGGCCAGCCCACATTGTCTTCTATCCCCAAAACACTGAGTCTGCTTCCCTCCCCGCCACCCATCCGCCCCAGCCCCAGGGCACTTGGCTAAACTCCTGTATATCCTGAGGAAGCATCAGGGTCAGAACAATGAACAGTGGTTCTAATCATTGTGAGCGAGAGATGAGGTTCTGTGTTTTCAGTTCTTAGATGTATGTGTCTTGATTCATTGTGTTATTATTTTAAATTTTAATTGTCATATCATTCTTTGCAGTGCTGCTAGTTTCTGCTGTGCAGCAAAGTGAATCAGTTATATATATATACACCCTCTGTTTTTAGATTCTGTTCCCACGTAGGTTATTACAAAGAACTGAATAGAGTTCCCTGTGCTCTCCAGTAGGTCTTTCTCTATTTTCTGTGTAGTAGAGTGTATTTGTCGATCCTAATTTATCCTTCAGCCTTCTTTGGTACCGTAAGTCTGTTCTCTACATCTGAGACTCTATTTCTCTAAAGAGGTTTATATGTACCATTCTTTCGGATTCCATATGTAAGTGACATCATATGATATTTGTCTTTCTGTATCAGACTTCACTCAGTATGACAATCTCCAGGTTCATCCATGTTGCACACATAGCATTATTTTGTTCTTTTTAAGAGTCGGTAATATTCCATTGTAAACATGAGCCACATCTTCTCTATCTATTCCTCCATTGAGGAACATTTAGTTGCTACCGTCTTCTGGCTATTGTAAATAGTGCTGCAACGGACATTGGGGAACATGTATCTTTTCAAATTCTGGTTTTCTGTGGATATATGCCCAAGAGTAAGATGACTCTATCATATGGTAAGTCTTATTTTCAGTCTTTTAAGAACCTTCATACTGTCAGACAGAACTGAGCAACTGCACTGAACTGATACTGTTTTCCATAGTGGCTGTACCAATGTACATTCTCACCAACAATGTACGAGGCTTCCCTTTTCTCCACACCCTCTGCAGCATTTATTGTTTGTAGATTTTTTGATGATGGCCATTCTGACTGGTATGAGCCGATACCTCATTGGACTTTTGATTTGTATTTCTCTAATGATTAGTGATGTTCAGTGTCTTTTCATGTTCCTCTTGGCCACCTTTATGCCTTCTTTGGAGAAATGTGTATTTAGATCTTCTAGCTATTGTTTGATTGGCGACATTAGTTTTTTTTTTTTTTTTTTTTTTTTTTAATGTTGAGCTGCATGAGCTGTTGAATATTTTGAAGATGAATCCCCTGTTGGTCACTTCATTTGCAGATATTTTCTTCCTTTCTGTGGGCTCTTTTCATTTTGGGAGAACACTGTCTCCCAGGGGTCAGTTTTTAAGTTTGATTAGGCTGCATTTTTTTATTTTTGTTTTTCTTTTCATCACTCTAGGAAGTGGCTTATAGAAGATCTTTCTGCGATGTGTGTCAGAGAGTGTTCTGCCTATGTTTTTCTCTTAACGTTTTTATAGTGCCTAGTCTTCCATTTAGATCTTTAATCCATTTTGAGTTTATTTTTATGTGTGGTGTTAGAGATTGTTCTGATTTGATTCTTTTCCGTGAAACTGTCCTGTTTTCCCAGCACCACTTATTGAAGAGACTATCTTTTCTCCACTGTGTCTTCTTGTCTCTTTGGTCATAGGTAAGGTGAAATAGGTGTGTAGGTTTGTCTGTGGCTTTGTCTCTTGACTCATTTTCCAGTTAGCCTTTCTAAATCTTGTTTACACAGCTCCAGCCACATCATGAGAAACGCTGGGCTGGATGAAACACAAGCTGGAATCAAGGTTGCTGGGAGAAATATCAATCACCTCAGACATGCTGATGACACCACAGCTATGGCAGAAAGAGAAGAACTGAAGAGCCTCTTGATGAAAGTAAAAGAGGAGAGTGGAAAAGTGGCTTAAAGCTCAACATTCAGAAGACTAAGATCCCGGCATCTGGTCCCATCACTTCATGGCAAATCGATGGGGAAACAGTGACACACTATATTTAGGGCTCCAAAATCACTGCAGCTGGTGACTGCAGCCATGAACTTAAAAGACGCTGACTCCTTTGAAGAAAAGTCATGACCAACCTAGACAGCATATTAAAAAGCAGAGACATTACTTTGCCAAGAGAGGTCCATCTAGTCAAAGCTGTGGTTTTTCCAGTAGTCATGTATGGATGTGGGAGTGGGAGTCTAAAGAAAGCTGAGCACCGGAGAATTGATGCTTTTGAACTGTGGTGTTGCAGAAGACTTTTGAGAGTCCCTTGAACTGCAAGGAGATCCAACCAGTCCATCCTGAAGGCAATCAGTTCTGAATATTTGTTGGAAGGACTGATGCCAAAGCTGAAACTCCAATACTCTGGCCACCTGATGTGAAGAGCTGACTCATTTGAAAAGACCCTGATGCTGGGAAAGATTGCAGATGGGAGGAGAAGGGATCAACAGAGGATGAGATGGTTGGATGGCATCACCAACTCAATGGGCGTGAGTTTGAGTAAACTCCGGGAGTTGGTGATGAACAGGAAGGCCTGGCGTGCTGCAGTCCACGGGGTCGCAAAGAGTCAGCCATGACTGAGCCACTGAACTGACTGACTGTCCCATTCAAAAGAGTCCTTTTCCAGTTGAACTTCCTCAGAACATATTTTATAAACTTAAGGGAATTTCTTTAAAATATATTTCCATGCTTTTCATCTCCAGTTTCATTTGGAAAGGAGTGAAAAGCCATTCCAAGTAACACATGTAAGGTGAGCCCCTGTTTGAAGGTTGTCCCTTGTGACACACCTGTGTGCTCAGCCGCTCAGTCAAGCCCAGCTCTTTGTGATGCCATGGACTGTAGACCAGTCTCCTCTGTCCATGGGGTTTTCCTGGCAAGAGTGCGGGAGTAGGTTGCCACTTCCTACTCCAGAGGAATCTTCTCGACCCAGGGACGGAGCCCGTATCTCATGTGTTTCCTGCATTGGCAGGTGGGTTCTTTCCCACTGCACCAGCTGGATATCGATGGGTAAAATTCTGTGCCAGCCCCTTTGTTTCTTCTTCTCTCCCCCTCATCCATCTATAGATAACTATCTCTCTGAAACGCCTTTGGAGAATCCGTGTAACATTATCAGAGCTATTTTTCAACCATGTTGATCCTTCCTTGTGATGTCAGTGTTTGTGTAGCAGATCATCTGCTCCTATGACACTGGGTATGTCCCTGAGCCCTGGGAGACAGTGTTCAGGTGGGCAGTAGGTCTCAGTGGGAGTCAGTCGAGGGGGGAGGTCTGCTCAACACAGCCAAGGCCAGCCCACATTGTCTTCTATCCCCAAAACACTGAGTCTGCTTCCCTCCCCGCCACCCATCCGCCCCAGCCCCAGGGCACTTGGCTAAACTCCTGTATATCCTGAGGAAGCATCAGGGTCAGAACAATGAACAGTGGTTCTAATCATTGTGAGCGAGAGATGAGGTTCTGTGTTTTCAGTTCTTAGATTTATGTGTCTTGATTCATTGTGTTATTATTTTAAATTTTAATTGTCATATCATTCTTTGCAGTGCTGCTAGTTTCTGCTGTGCAGCAAAGTGAATCAGTTATATATATATACACCCTCTGTTTTTAGATTCTGTTCCCACGTAGGTTATTACAAAGAACTGAATAGAGTTCCCTGTGCTCTCCAGTAGGTCTTTCTCTATTTTCTGTGTAGTAGAGTGTATTTGTCGATCCTAATTTATCCTTCAGCCTTCTTTGGTACCGTAAGTCTGTTCTCTACATCTGAGACTCTATTTCTCTAAAGAGGTTTATATGTACCATTCTTTCGGATTCCATATGTAAGTGACATCATATGATATTTGTCTTTCTATATCAGACTTCACTCAGTATGACAATCTCCAGGTTCATCCATGTTGCACACATAGCATTATTTTGTTCTTTTTAAGAGTCGGTAATATTCCATTGTAAACATGAGCCACATCTTCTCTATCTATTCCTCCATTGAGGAACATTTAGTTGCTACCGTCTTCTGGCTATTGTAAATAGTGCTGCAACGGACATTGGGGAACATGTATCTTTTCAAATTCTGGTTTTCTGTGGATATATGCCCAAGAGTAAGATGACTCTATCATATGGTAAGTCTTATTTTCAGTCTTTTAAGAACCTTCATACTGTCAGACAGAACTGAGCAACTGCACTGAACTGATACTGTTTTCCATAGTGGCTGTACCAATGTACATTCTCACCAACAATGTACGAGGCTTCCCTTTTCTCCACACCCTCTGCAGCATTTATTGTTTGTAGATTTTTTGATGATGGCCATTCTGACTGGTATGAGCCGATACCTCATTGGACTTTTGATTTGTATTTCTCTAATGATTAGTGATGTTCAGTGTCTTTTCATGTTCCTCTTGGCCACCTTTATGCCTTCTTTGGAGAAATGTGTATTTAGATCTTCTAGCTATTGTTTGATTGGCGACATTAGTTTTTTTTTTTTTTTTTTTTTTTTAATGTTGAGCTGCATGAGCTGTTGAATATTTTGAAGATGAATCCCCTGTTGGTCACTTCATTTGCAGATATTTTCTTCCTTTCTGTGGGCTCTTTTCATTTTGGGAGAACACTGTCTCCCAGGGGTCAGTTTTTAAGTTTGATTAGGCTGCATTTTTTTATTTTTGTTTTTCTTTTCATCACTCTAGGAAGTGGCTTATAGAAGATCTTTCTGCGATGTGTGTCAGAGAGTGTTCTGCCTATGTTTTTCTCTTAACGTTTTTATAGTGCCTAGTCTTCCATTTAGATCTTTAATCCATTTTGAGTTTATTTTTATGTGTGGTGTTAGAGATTGTTCTGATTTGATTCTTTTCCGTGAACCTGTCCTGTTTTCCCAGCACCACTTATTGAAGAGACTATCTTTTCTCCACTGTGTCTTCTTGTCTCTTTGGTCATAGGTAAGGTGAAATAGGTGTGTAGGTTTGTCTGTGGCTTTGTCTCTTGACTCATTTTCCAGTTAGCCTTTCTAAATCTTGTTTACACAGCTCCAGCCACATCATGAGAAACGCTGGGCTGGATGAAACACAAGCTGGAATCAAGGTTGCTGGGAGAAATATCAATCACCTCAGACATGCTGATGACACCACAGCTATGGCAGAAAGAGAAGAACTGAAGAGCCTCTTGATGAAAGTAAAAGAGGAGAGTGGAAAAGTGGCTTAAAGCTCAACATTCAGAAGACTAAGATCCCGGCATCTGGTCCCATCACTTCATGGCAAATCGATGGGGAAACAGTGACACACTATATTTAGGGCTCCAAAATCACTGCAGCTGGTGACTGCAGCCATGAACTTAAAAGACGCTGACTCCTTTGAAGAAAAGTCATGACCAACCTAGACAGCATATTAAAAAGCAGAGACATTACTTTGCCAAGAGAGGTCCATCTAGTGAAAGCTGTGGTTTTTCCAGTAGTCATGTATGGATGTGAGAGTGGGAGTCTAAAGAAAGCTGAGCACCGGAGAATTGATGCTTTTTAACTGTGGTGTTGGAGAAGACTTTTGAGAGTCCCTTGAACTGCAAGGAGATCCAACCAGTCCATCCTGAAGGCAATCAGTTCTGAATATTTGTTGGAAGGACTGATGCCAAAGCTGAAACTCCAATACTCTGGCCACCTGATGTGAAGAGCTGACTCATTTGAAAAGACCCTGATGCTGGGAAAGATTGCAGATGGGAGGAGAAGGGATCAACAGAGGATGAGATGGTTGGATGGCATCACCAACTCAATGGGCGTGAGTTTGAGTAAACTCCGGGAGTTGGTGATGAACAGGAAGGCCTGGCGTGCTGCAGTCCTCGGGGTCGCAAAGAGTCAGCCATGACTGAGCCACTGAACTGACTGACTGTCCCATTCAAAAGAGTCCTTTTCCAGTTGAACTTCCTCAGAACATATTTTATAAACTTAAGGGAATTTCTTTAAAATATATTTCCATGCTTTTCATCTCCAGTTTCATTTGGAAAGGAGTGAAAAGCCATTCCAAGTAACACATGTAAGGTGAGCCCCTGTTTGAAGGTTGTCCCTTGTGACACACCTGTGTGCTCAGCCGCTCAGTCAAGCCCAGCTCTTTGTGATGCCATGGACTGTAGACCAGGCTCCTCTGTCCATGGGGTTTTCCTGGCAAGAGTGCGGGAGTAGGTTGCCAATTCCTACTCCAGAGGAATCTTCTCGACCCAGGGACAGAGCCCGTATCTCATGTGTTTCCTGCATTGGCAGGTGGGTTCTTTCCCACTGCACCAGCTGGATATCGATGGGTAAAATTCTGTGCCAGCCCCTTTGTTTCTTCTTCTCTCCCCCTCATCCATCTATAGATAACTATCTCTCTGAAACGCCTTTGGAGAATCCGTGTAACATTATCAGAGCTATTTTTCAAGCATGTTGATCCTTCCTTGTGATGTCAGTGTTTGTGTAGCAGATCATCTGCTCCTATGACACTGGGTATGTCCCTGAGCCCTGGGAGACAGTGTTCAGGTGGGCAGTAGGTCTCAGTGGGAGTCAGTCGAGGGGGGAGGTCTGCTCAACACAGCCAAGGCCAGCCCACATTGTCTTCTATCCCCAAAACACTGAGTCTGCTTCCCTGCCCGCCACCCATCCGCCCCAGCCCCAGGGCACTTGGCTAAACTCCTCTATATCCTGAGGAAGCATCAGGGTCAGAACAATGAACAGTGGTTCTAATCATTGTGAGCGAGAGATGAGGTTCTGTGTTTTCAGTTCTTAGATGTATGTGTCTTGATTCATTGTGTTATTATTTTAAATTTTAATTGTCATATCATTCTTTGCAGTGCTGCTAGTTTCTGCTGTGCAGCAAAGTGAATCAGTTATATATATATACACCCTCTGTTTTTAGATTCTGTTCCCACGTAGGTTATTACAAAGAACTGAATAGAGTTCCCTGTGCTCTCCAGTAGGTCTTTCTCTATTTTCTGTGTAGTAGAGTGTATTTGTCGATCCTAATTTATCCTTCAGCCTTCTTTGGTACCGTAAGTCTGTTCTCTACATCTGAGACTCTATTTCTCTAAAGAGGTTTATATGTACCATTCTTTCGGATTCCATATGTAAGTGACATCATATGATATTTGTCTTTCTATATCAGACTTCACTCAGTATGACAATCTCCAGGTTCATCCATGTTGCACACATAGCATTATTTTGTTCTTTTTAAGAGTCGGTAATATTCCATTGTAAACATGAGCCACATCTTCTCTATCTATTCCTCCATTGAGGAACATTTAGTTGCTACCGTCTTCTGGCTATTGTAAATAGTGCTGCAACGGACATTGGGGAACATGTATCTTTTCAAATTCTGGTTTTCTGTGGATATATGCCCAAGAGTAAGATGACTATATCATATGGTAAGTCTTATTTTCAGTCTTTTAAGAACCTTCATACTGTCAGACAGAACTGAGCAACTGCACTGAACTGATACTGTTTTCCATAGTGGCTGTACCAATGTACATTCTCACCAACAATGTACGAGGCTTCCCTTTTCTCCACACCCTCTGCAGCATTTATTGTTTGTAGATTTTTTGATGATGGCCATTCTGACTGGTATGAGCCGATACCTCATTGGACTTTTGATTTGTATTTCTCTAATGATTAGTGATGTTCAGTGTCTTTTCATGTTCCTCTTGGCCACCTTTATGCCTTCTTTGGAGAAATGTGTATTTAGATCTTCTAGCTATTGTTTGATTGGCGACATTAGTTTTTTTTTTTTTTTTTTTTAATGTTGAGCTGCATGAGCTGTTGAATATTTTGAAGATGAATCCCCTGTTGGTCACTTCATTTGCAGATATTTTCTTCCTTTCTGTGGGCTCTTTTCATTTTGGGAGAACACTGTCTCCCAGGGGTCAGTTTTTAAGTTTGATTAGGCTGCATTTTTTTATTTTTGTTTTTCTTTTCATCACTCTAGGAAGTGGCTTATAGAAGATCTTTCTGCGATGTGTGTCAGAGAGTGTTCTGCCTATGTTTTTCTCTTAACGTTTTTATAGTGCCTAGTCTTCCATTTAGATCTTTAATCCATTTTGAGTTTATTTTTATGTGTGGTGTTAGAGATTGTTCTGATTTGATTCTTTTCCGTGAAACTGTCCTGTTTTCCCAGCACCACTTATTGAAGAGACTATCTTTTCTCCACTGTGTCTTCTTGTCTCTTTGGTCATAGGTAAGGTGAAATAGGTGTGTAGGTTTGTCTGTGGCTTTGTCTCTTGACTCATTTTCCAGTTAGCCTTTCTAAATCTTGTTTACACAGCTCCAGCCACATCATGAGAAACGCTGGGCTGGATGAAACACAAGCTGGAATCAAGGTTGCTGGGAGAAATATCAATCACCTCAGACATGCTGATGACACCACAGCTATGGCAGAAAGAGAAGAACTGAAGAGCCTCTTGATGAAAGTAAAAGAGGAGAGTGGAAAAGTGGCTTAAAGCTCAACATTCAGAAGACTAAGATCCCGGCATCTGGTCCCATCACTTCATGGCAAATCGATGGGGAAACAGTGACACACTATATTTAGGGCTCCAAAATCACTGCAGCTGGTGACTGCAGCCATGAACTTAAAAGACGCTGACTCCTTTGAAGAAAAGTCATGACCAACCTAGACAGCATATTAAAAAGCAGAGACATTACTTTGCCAAGAGAGGTCCATCTAGTGAAAGCTGTGGTTTTTCCAGTAGTCATGTATGGATGTGAGAGTGGGAGTCTAAAGAAAGCTGAGCACCGGAGAATTGATGCTTTTGAACTGTGGTGTTGGAGAAGACTTTTGAGAGTCCCTTGAACTGCAAGGAGATCCAACCAGTCCATCCTGAAGGCAATCAGTTCTGAATATTTGTTGGAAGGACTGATGCCAAAGCTGAAACTCCAATACTCTGGCCACCTGATGTGAAGAGCTGACTCATTTGAAAAGACCCTGATGCTGGGAAAGATTGCAGATGGGAGGAGAAGGGATCAACAGAGGATGAGATGGTTGGATGGCATCACCAACTCAATGGGCGTGAGTTTGAGTAAACTCCGGGAGTTGGTGATGAACAGGAAGGCCTGGCGTGCTGCAGTCCACGGGGTCGCAAAGAGTCAGCCATGACTGAGCCACTGAACTGACTGACTGTCCCATTCAAAAGAGTCCTTTTCCAGTTGAACTTCCTCAGAACATATTTTATAAACTTAAGGGAATTTCTTTCAAATATATTTCCATGCTTTTCATCTCCAGTTTCATTTGGAAAGGAGTGAAAAGCCATTCCAAGTAACACATGTAAGGTGAGCCCCTGTTTGAAGGTTGTCCCTTGTGACACACCTGTGTGCTCAGCCGCTCAGTCAAGCCCAGCTCTTTGTGATGCCATGGACTGTAGACCAGGCTCCTCTGTCCATGGGGTTTTCCTGGCAAGAGTGCGGGAGTAGGTTGCCACTTCCTACTCCAGAGGAATCTTCTCGACCCCGGGACAGAGCCCGTATCTCATGTGTTTCCTGCATTGGCAGGTGGGTTCTTTCCCACTGCACCAGCTGGATATCGATGGGTAAAATTCTGTGCCAGCCCCTTTGTTTCTTCTTCTCTCCCCCTCATCCATCTATAGATAACTATCTCTCTGAAACGCCTTTGGAGAATCCGTGTAACATTATCAGAGCTATTTTTCAAGCATGTTGATCCTTCCTTGTGATGTCAGTGTTTGTGTAGCAGATCATCTGCTCCTATGACACTGGGTATGTCCCTGAGCCCTGGGAGACAGTGTTCAGGTGGGCAGTAGGTCTCAGTGGGAGTCAGTCGAGGGGGGAGGTCTGCTCAACACAGCCAAGGCCAGCCCACATTGTCTTCTATCCCCAAAACACTGAGTCTGCTTCCCTGCCCGCCACCCATCCGCCCCAGCCCCAGGGCACTTGGCTAAACTCCTCTATATCCTGAGGAAGCATCAGGGTCAGAACCATGAACAGTGGTTCTAATCATTGTGAGCGAGAGATGAGGTTCTGTGTTTTCAGTTCTTAGATGTATGTGTCTTGATTCATTGTGTTATTATTTTAAATTTTAATTGTCATATCATTCTTTGCAGTGCTGCTAGTTTCTGCTGTGCAGCAAAGTGAATCAGTTATATATATATACACCCTCTGTTTTTAGATTCTGTTCCCACGTAGGTTATTACAAAGAACTGAATAGAGTTCCCTGTGCTCTCCAGTAGGTCTTTCTCTATTTTCTGTGTAGTAGAGTGTATTTGTCGATCCTAATTTATCCTTCAGCCTTCTTTGGTACCGTAAGTCTGTTCTCTACATCTGAGACTCTATTTCTCTAAAGAGGTTTATATGTACCATTCTTTCGGATTCCATATGTAAGTGACATCATATGATATTTGTCTTTCTATATCAGACTTCACTCAGTATGACAATCTCCAGGTTCATCCATGTTGCACACATAGCATTATTTTGTTCTTTTTAAGAGTCGGTAATATTCCATTGTAAACATGAGCCACATCTTCTCTATCTATTCCTCCACTGAGGAACATTTAGTTGCTACCGTCTTCTGGCTATTGTAAATAGTGCTGCAACGGACATTGGGGAACATGTATCTTTTCAAATTCTGGTTTTCTGTGGATATATGCCCAAGAGTAAGATGACTCTATCATATGGTAAGTCTTATTTTCAGTCTTTTAAGAACCTTCATACTGTCAGACAGAACTGAGCAACTGCACTGAACTGATACTGTTTTCCATAGTGGCTGTACCAATGTACATTCTCACCAACAATGTACGAGGCTTCCCTTTTCTCCACACCCTCTGCAGCATTTATTGTTTGTAGATTTTTTGATGATGGCCATTCTGACTGGTATGAGCCGATACCTCATTGGACTTTTGATTTGTATTTCTCTAATGATTAGTGATGTTCAGTGTCTTTTCATGTTCCTCTTGGCCACCTTTATGCCTTCTTTGGAGAAATGTGTATTTAGATCTTCTAGCTATTGTTTGATTGGCGACATTAGTTTTTTTTTTTTTTTTTTTTTAATGTTGAGCTGCATGAGCTGTTGAATATTTTGAAGATGAATCCCCTGTTGGTCACTTCATTTGCAGATATTTTCTTCCTTTCTGTGGGCTCTTTTCATTTTGGGAGAACACTGTCTCCCAGGGGTCAGTTTTTAAGTTTGATTAGGCTGCATTTTTTTATTTTTGTTTTTCTTTTCATCACTCTAGGAAGTGGCTTATAGAAGATCTTTCTGCGATGTGTGTCAGAGAGTGTTCTGCCTATGTTTTTCTCTTAACGTTTTTATAGTGCCTAGTCTTCCATTTAGATCTTTAATCCATTTTGAGTTTATTTTTATGTGTGGTGTTAGAGATTGTTCTGATTTGATTCTTTTCCGTGAAACTGTCCTGTTTTCCCAGCACCACTTATTGAAGAGACTATCTTTTCTCCACTGTGTCTTCTTGTCTCTTTGGTCATAGGTAAGGTGAAATAGGTGTGTAGGTTTGTCTGTGGCTTTGTCTCTTGACTCATTTTCCAGTTAGCCTTTCTAAATCTTGTTTACACAGCTCCAGCCACATCATGAGAAACGCTGGGCTGGATGAAACACAAGCTGGAATCAAGGTTGCTGGGAGAAATATCAATCACCTCAGACATGCTGATGACACCACAGCTATGGCAGAAAGAGAAGAACTGAAGAGCCTCTTGATGAAAGTAAAAGAGGAGAGTGGAAAAGTGGCTTAAAGCTCAACATTCAGAAGACTAAGATCCCGGCATCTGGTCCCATCACTTCATGGCAAATCGATGGGGAAACAGTGACACACTATATTTAGGGCTCCAAAATCACTGCAGCTGGTGACTGCAGCCATGAACTTAAAAGACGCTGACTCCTTTGAAGAAAAGTCATGACCAACCTAGACAGCATATTAAAAAGCAGAGACATTACTTTGCCAAGAGAGGTCCATCTAGTGAAAGCTGTGGTTTTTCCAGTAGTCATGTATGGATGTGAGAGTGGGAGTCTAAAGAAAGCTGAGCACCGGAGAATTGATGCTTTTGAACTGTGGTGTTGCAGAAGACTTTTGAGAGTCCCTTGAACTGCAAGGAGATCCAACCAGTCCATCCTGAAGGCAATCAGTTCTGAATATTTGTTGGAAGGACTGATGCCAAAGCTGAAACTCCAATACTCTGGCCACCTGATGTGAAGAGCTGACTCATTTGAAAAGACCCTGATGCTGGGAAAGATTGCAGATGGGAGGAGAAGGGATCAACAGAGGATGAGATGGTTGGATGGCATCACCAACTCAATGGGCGTGAGTTTGAGTAAACTCCGGGAGTTGGTGATGAACAGGAAGGCCTGGCGTGCTGCAGTCCACGGGGTCGCAAAGAGTCAGCCATGACTGAGCCACTGAACTGACTGACTGTCCCATTCAAAAGAGTCCTTTTCCAGTTGAACTTCCTCAGAACATATTTTATAAACTTAAGGGAATTTCTTTCAAATATATTTCCATGCTTTTCATCTCCAGTTTCATTTGGAAAGGAGTGAAAAGCCATTCCAAGTAACACATGTAAGGTGAGCCCCTGTTTGAAGGTTGTCCCTTGTGACACACCTGTGTGCTCAGCCGCTCAGTCAAGCCCAGCTCTTTGTGATGCCATGGACTGTAGACCAGGCTCCTCTGTCCATGGGGTTTTCCTGGCAAGAGTGCGGGAGTAGGTTGCCACTTCCTACTCCAGAGGAATCTTCTCGACCCAGGGACGGAGCCCGTATCTCATGTGTTTCCTGCATTGGCAGGTGGGTTCTTTCCCACTGCACCAGCTGGATATCGATGGGTAAAATTCTGTGCCAGCCCCTTTGTTTCTTCTTCTCTCCCCCTCATCCATCTATAGATAACTATCTCTCTGAAACGCCTTTGGAGAATCCGTGTAACATTATCAGAGCTATTTTTCAAGCATGTTGATCCTTCCTTGTGATGTCAGTGTTTGTGTAGCAGATCATCTGCTCCTATGACACTGGGTATGTCCCTGAGCCCTGGGAGACAGTGTTCAGGTGGGCAGTAGGTCTCAGTGGGAGTCAGTCGAGGGGGGAGGTCTGCTCAGCACAGCCAAGGCCAGCCCACATTGTCTTCTATCCCCAAAACACTGAATCTGCTTCCCTCCCCGCCACCCATCCGCCCCAGCCCCAGGGCACTTGGCTAAACTCCTCTATATCCTGAGGAAGCATCAGGGTCAGAACAATGAACAGTGGTTCTAATCATTGTGAGCGAGAGATGAGGTTCTGTGTTTTCAGTTCTTAGATGTATGTGTCTTGATTCATTGTGTTATTATTTTAAATTTTAATTGTCATATCATTCTTTGCAGTGCTGCTAGTTTCTGCTGTGCAGCAAAGTGAATCAGTTATATATATATACACCCTCTGTTTTTAGATTCTGTTCCCACGTAGGTTATTACAAAGAACTGAATAGAGTTCCCTGTGCTCTCCAGTAGGTCTTTCTCTATTTTCTGTGTAGTAGAGTGTATTTGTCGATCCTAATTTATCCTTCAGCCTTCTTTGGTACCGTAAGTCTGTTCTCTACATCTGAGACTCTATTTCTCTAAAGAGGTTTATATGTACCATTCTTTCGGATTCCATATGTAAGTGACATCATATGATATTTGTCTTTCTGTATCAGACTTCACTCAGTATGACAATCTCCAGGTTCATCCATGTTGCACACATAGCATTATTTTGTTCTTTTTAAGAGTCGGTAATATTCCATTGTAAACATGAGCCACATCTTCTCTATCTATTCCTCCATTGAGGAACATTTAGTTGCTACCGTCTTCTGGCTATTGTAAATAGTGCTGCAACGGACATTGGGGAACATGTATCTTTTCAAATTCTGGTTTTCTGTGGATATATGCCCAAGAGTAAGATGACTCTATCATATGGTAAGTCTTATTTTCAGTCTTTTAAGAACCTTCATACTGTCAGACAGAACTGAGCAACTGCACTGAACTGATACTGTTTTCCATAGTGGCTGTACCAATGTACATTCTCACCAACAATGTACGAGGCTTCCCTTTTCTCCACACCCTCTGCAGCATTTATTGTTTGTAGATTTTTTGATGATGGCCATTCTGACTGGTATGAGCCGATACCTCATTGGACTTTTGATTTGTATTTCTCTAATGATTAGTGATGTTCAGTGTCTTTTCATGTTCCTCTTGGCCACCTTTATGCCTTCTTTGGAGAAATGTGTATTTAGATCTTCTAGCTATTGTTTGATTGGCGACATTAGTTTTTTTTTTTTTTTTTTTTTAATGTTGAGCTGCATGAGCTGTTGAATATTTTGAAGATGAATCCCCTGTTGGTCACTTCATTTGCAGATATTTTCTTCCTTTCTGTGGGCTCTTTTCATTTTGGGAGAACACTGTCTCCCAGGGGTCAGTTTTTAAGTTTGATTAGGCTGCATTTTTTTATTTTTGTTTTTCTTTTCATCACTCTAGGAAGTGGCTTATAGAAGATCTTTCTGCGATGTGTGTCAGAGAGTGTTCTGCCTATGTTTTTCTCTTAACGTTTTTATAGTGCCTAGTCTTCCATTTAGATCTTTAATCCATTTTGAGTTTATTTTTATGTGTGGTGTTAGAGATTGTTCTGATTTGATTCTTTTCCGTGAAACTGTCCTGTTTTCCCAGCACCACTTATTGAAGAGACTATCTTTTCTCCACTGTGTCTTCTTGTCTCTTTGGTCATAGGTAAGGTGAAATAGGTGTGTAGGTTTGTCTGTGGCTTTGTCTCTTGACTCATTTTCCAGTTAGCCTTTCTAAATCTTGTTTACACAGCTCCAGCCACATCATGAGAAACGCTGGGCTGGATGAAACACAAGCTGGAATCAAGGTTGCTGGGAGAAATATCAATCACCTCAGACATGCTGATGACACCACAGCTATGGCAGAAAGAGAAGAACTGAAGAGCCTCTTGATGAAAGTAAAAGAGGAGAGTGGAAAAGTGGCTTAAAGCTCAACATTCAGAAGACTAAGATCCCGGCATCTGGTCCCATCACTTCATGGCAAATCGATGGGGAAACAGTGACACACTATATTTAGGGCTCCAAAATCACTGCAGCTGGTGACTGCAGCCATGAACTTAAAAGACGCTGACTCCTTTGAAGAAAAGTCATGACCAACCTAGACAGCATATTAAAAAGCAGAGACATTACTTTGCCAAGAGAGGTCCATCTAGTGAAAGCTGTGGTTTTTCCAGTAGTCATGTATGGATGTGAGAGTGGGAGTCTAAAGAAAGCTGAGCACCGGAGAATTGATGCTTTTGAACTGTGGTGTTGGAGAAGACTTTTGAGAGTCCCTTGAACTGCAAGGAGATCCAACCAGTCCATCCTGAAGGCAATCAGTTCTGAATATTTGTTGGAAGGACTGATGCCAAAGCTGAAACTCCAATACTCTGGCCACCTGATGTGAAGAGCTGACTCATTTGAAAAGACCCTGATGCTGGGAAAGATTGCAGATGGGAGGAGAAGGGATCAACAGAGGATGAGATGGTTGGATGGCATCACCAACTCAATGGGCGTGAGTTTGAGTAAACTCCGGGAGTTGGTGATGAACAGGAAGGCCTGGCGTGCTGCACTCCTCGGGGTCGCAAAGAGTCAGCCATGACTGAGCCACTGAACTGACTGACTGTCCCATTCAAAAGAGTCCTTTTCCAGTTGAACTTCCTCAGAACATATTTTATAAACTTAAGGGAATTTCTTTCAAATATATTTCCATGCTTTTCATCTCCAGTTTCATTTGGAAAGGAGTGAAAAGCCATTCCAAGTAACACATGTAAGATGAGCCCCTGTTTGAAGGTTGTCCCTTGTGACACACCTGTGTGCTCAGCCGCTCAGTCAAGCCCAGCTCTTTGTGATGCCATGGACTGTAGACCAGGCTCCTCTGTCCATGGGGTTTTCCTGGCAAGAGTGCGGGAGTAGGTGGCCACTTCCTACTCCAGAGGAATCTTCTCGACCCAGGGACGGAGCCCGTATCTCATGTGTTTCCTGCATTGGCAGGTGGGTTCTTTCCCACTGCACCAGCTGGATATCGATGGGTAAAATTCTGTGCCAGCCCCTTTGTTTCTTCTTCTCTCCCCCTCATCCATCTATAGATAACTATCTCTCTGAAACGCCTTTGGAGAATCCGTGTAACATTATCAGAGCTATTTTTCAAGCATGTTGATCCTTCCTTGTGATGTCAGTGTTTGTGTAGCAGATCATCTGCTCCTATGACACTGGGTATGTCCCTGAGCCCTGGGAGACAGTGTTCAGGTGGGCAGTAGGTCTCAGTGGGAGTCAGTCGAGGTGGGAGGTCTGCTCAACACAGCCAAGGCCAGCCCACATTGTCTTCTATCCCCAAAACACTGAGTCTGCTTCCCTGCCCGCCACCCATCCGCCCCAGCCCCAGGGCACTTGGCTAAACTCCTGTATATCCTGAGGAAGCATCAGGGTCAGAACAATGAACAGTGGTTCTAATCATTGTGAGCGAGAGATGAGGTTCTGTGTTTTCAGTTCTTAGATGTATGTGTCTTGATTCATTGTGTTATTATTTTAAATTTTAATTGTCATATCATTCTTTGCAGTGCTGCTAGTTTCTGCTGTGCAGCAAAGTGAATCAGTTATATATATATACACCCTCTGTTTTTAGATTCTGTTCCCACGTAGGTTATTACAAAGAACTGAATAGAGTTCCCTGTGCTCTCCAGTAGGTCTTTCTCTATTTTCTGTGTAGTAGAGTGTATTTGTCGATCCTAATTTATCCTTCAGCCTTCTTTGGTACCGTAAGTCTGTTCTCTACATCTGAGACTCTATTTCTCTAAAGAGGTTTATATGTACCATTCTTTCGGATTCCATATGTAAGTGACATCATATGATATTTGTCTTTCTATATCAGACTTCACTCAGTATGACAATCTCCAGGTTCATCCATGTTGCACACATAGCATTATTTTGTTCTTTTTAAGAGTCGGTAATATTCCATTGTAAACATGAGCCACATCTTCTCTATCTATTCCTCCACTGAGGAACATTTAGTTGCTACCGTCTTCTGGCTATTGTAAATAGTGCTGCAACGGACATTGGGGAACATGTATCTTTTCAAATTCTGGTTTTCTGTGGATATATGCCCAAGAGTAAGATGACTCTATCATATGGTAAGTCTTATTTTCAGTCTTTTAAGAACCTTCATACTGTCAGACAGAACTGAGCAACTGCACTGAACTGATACTGTTTTCCATAGTGGCTGTACCAATGTACATTCTCACCAACAATGTACGAGGCTTCCCTTTTCTCCACACCCTCTGCAGCATTTATTGTTTGTAGATTTTTTGATGATGGCCATTCTGACTGGTATGAGCCGATACCTCATTGGACTTTTGATTTGTATTTCTCTAATGATTAGTGATGTTCAGTGTCTTTTCATGTTCCTCTTGGCCACCTTTATGCCTTCTTTGGAGAAATGTGTATTTAGATCTTCTAGCTATTGTTTGATTGGCGACATTAGTTTTTTTTTTTTTTTTTTTTTTAATGTTGAGCTGCATGAGCTGTTGAATATTTTGAAGATGAATCCCCTGTTGGTCACTTCATTTGCAGATATTTTCTTCCTTTCTGTGGGCTCTTTTCATTTTGGGAGAACACTGTCTCCCAGGGGTCAGTTTTTAAGTTTGATTAGGCTGCATTTTTTTATTTTTGTTTTTCTTTTCATCACTCTAGGAAGTGGCTTATAGAAGATCTTTCTGCGATGTGTGTCAGAGAGTGTTCTGCCTATGTTTTTCTCTTAACGTTTTTATAGTGCCTAGTCTTCCATTTAGATCTTTAATCCATTTTGAGTTTATTTTTATGTGTGGTGTTAGAGATTGTTCTGATTTGATTCTTTTCCGTGAAACTGTCCTGTTTTCCCAGCACCACTTATTGAAGAGACTATCTTTTCTCCACTGTGTCTTCTTGTCTCTTTGGTCATAGGTAAGGTGAAATAGGTGTGTAGGTTTGTCTGTGGCTTTGTCTCTTGACTCATTTTCCAGTTAGCCTTTCTAAATCTTGTTTACACAGCTCCAGCCACATCATGAGAAACGCTGGGCTGGATGAAACACAAGCTGGAATCAAGGTTGCTGGGAGAAATATCAATCACCTCAGACATGCTGATGACACCACAGCTATGGCAGAAAGAGAAGAACTGAAGAGCCTCTTGATGAAAGTAAAAGAGGAGAGTGGAAAAGTGGCTTAAAGCTCAACATTCAGAAGACTAAGATCCCGGCATCTGGTCCCATCACTTCATGGCAAATCGATGGGGAAACAGTGACACACTATATTTAGGGCTCCAAAATCACTGCAGCTGGTGACTGCAGCCATGAACTTAAAAGACGCTGACTCCTTTGAAGAAAAGTCATGACCAACCTAGACAGCATATTAAAAAGCAGAGACATTACTTTGCCAAGAGAGGTCCATCTAGTGAAAGCTGTGGTTTTTCCAGTAGTCATGTATGGATGTGAGAGTGGGAGTCTAAAGAAAGCTGAGCACCGGAGAATTGATGCTTTTGAACTGTGGTGTTGGAGAAGACTTTTGAGAGTCCCTTGAACTGCAAGGAGATCCAACCAGTCCATCCTGAAGGCAATCAGTTCTGAATATTTGTTGGAAGGACTGATGCCAAAGCTGAAACTCCAATACTCTGGCCACCTGATGTGAAGAGCTGACTCATTTGAAAAGACCCTGATGCTGGGAAAGATTGCAGATGGGAGGAGAAGGGATCAACAGAGGATGAGATGGTTGGATGGCATCACCAACTCAATGGGCGTGAGTTTGAGTAAACTCCGGGAGTTGGTGATGAACAGGAAGGCCTGGCGTGCTGCACTCCTCGGGGTCGCAAAGAGTCAGCCATGACTGAGCCACTGAACTGACTGACTGTCCCATTCAAAAGAGTCCTTTTCCAGTTGAACTTCCTCAGAACATATTTTATAAACTTAAGGGAATTTCTTTCAAATATATTTCCATGCTTTTCATCTCCAGTTTCATTTGGAAAGGAGTGAAAAGCCATTCCAAGTAACACATGTAAGATGAGCCCCTGTTTGAAGGTTGTCCCTTGTGACACACCTGTGTGCTCAGCCGCTCAGTCAAGCCCAGCTCTTTGTGATGCCATGGACTGTAGACCAGGCTCCTCTGTCCATGGGGTTTTCCTGGCAAGAGTGCGGGAGTAGGTTGCCACTTCCTACTCCAGAGGAATCTTCTCGACCCAGGGACGGAGCCCGTATCTCATGTGTTTCCTGCATTGGCAGGTGGGTTCTTTCCCACTGCACCAGCTGGATATCGATGGGTAAAATTCTGTGCCAGCCCCTTTGTTTCTTCTTCTCTCCCCCTCATCCATCTATAGATAACTATCTCTCTGAAACGCCTTTGGAGAATCCGTGTAACATTATCAGAGCTATTTTTCAAGCATGTTGATCCTTCCTTGTGATGTCAGTGTTTGTGTAGCAGATCATCTGCTCCTATGACACTGGGTATGTCCCTGAGCCCTGGGAGACAGTGTTCAGGTGGGCAGTAGGTCTCAGTGGGAGTCAGTCGAGGGGGGAGGTCTGCTCAACACAGCCAAGGCCAGCCCACATTGTCTTCTATCCCCAAAACACTGAGTCTGCTTCCCTGCCCGCCACCCATCCGCCCCAGCCCCAGGGCACTTGGCTAAACTCCTGTATATCCTGAGGAAGCATCAGGGTCAGAACCATGAACAGTGGTTCTAATCATTGTGAGCGAGAGATGAGGTTCTGTGTTTTCAGTTCTTAGATGTATGTGTCTTGATTCATTGTGTTATTATTTTAAATTTTAATTGTCATATCATTCTTTGCAGTGCTGCTAGTTTCTGCTGTGCAGCAAAGTGAATCAGTTATATATATATACACCCTCTGTTTTTAGATTCTGTTCCCACGTAGGTTATTACAAAGAACTGAATAGAGTTCCCTGTGCTCTCCAGTAGGTCTTTCTCTATTTTCTGTGTAGTAGAGTGTATTTGTCGATCCTAATTTATCCTTCAGCCTTCTTTGGTACCGTAAGTCTGTTCTCTACATCTGAGACTCTATTTCTCTAAAGAGGTTTATATGTACCATTCTTTCGGATTCCATATGTAAGTGACATCATATGATATTTGTCTTTCTATATCAGACTTCACTCAGTATGACAATCTCCAGGTTCATCCATGTTGCACACATAGCATTATTTTGTTCTTTTTAAGAGTCGGTAATATTCCATTGTAAACATGAGCCACATCTTCTCTATCTATTCCTCCACTGAGGAACATTTAGTTGCTACCGTCTTCTGGCTATTGTAAATAGTGCTGCAACGGACATTGGGGAACATGTATCTTTTCAAATTCTGGTTTTCTGTGGATATATGCCCAAGAGTAAGATGACTCTATCATATGGTAAGTCTTATTTTCAGTCTTTTAAGAACCTTCATACTGTCAGACAGAACTGAGCAACTGCACTGAACTGATACTGTTTTCCATAGTGGCTGTACCAATGTACATTCTCACCAACAATGTACGAGGCTTCCCTTTTCTCCACACCCTCTGCAGCATTTATTGTTTGTAGATTTTTTGATGATGGCCATTCTGACTGGTATGAGCCGATACCTCATTGGACTTTTGATTTGTATTTCTCTAATGATTAGTGATGTTCAGTGTCTTTTCATGTTCCTCTTGGCCACCTTTATGCCTTCTTTGGAGAAATGTGTATTTAGATCTTCTAGCTATTGTTTGATTGGCGACATTAGTTTTTTTTTTTTTTTTTTTTTAATGTTGAGCTGCATGAGCTGTTGAATATTTTGAAGATGAATCCCCTGTTGGTCACTTCATTTGCAGATATTTTCTTCCTTTCTGTGGGCTCTTTTCATTTTGGGAGAACACTGTCTCCCAGGGGTCAGTTTTTAAGTTTGATTAGGCTGCATTTTTTTATTTTTGTTTTCCTTTTCATCACTCTAGGAAGTGGCTTATAGAAGATCTTTCTGCGATGTGTGTCAGAGAGTGTTCTGCCTATGTTTTTCTCTTAACGTTTTTATAGTGCCTAGTCTTCCATTTAGATCTTTAATCCATTTTGAGTTTATTTTTATGTGTGGTGTTAGAGATTGTTCTGATTTGATTCTTTTCCGTGAAACTGTCCTGTTTTCCCAGCACCACTTATTGAAGAGACTATCTTTTCTCCACTGTGTCTTCTTGTCTCTTTGGTCATAGGTAAGGTGAAATAGGTGTGTAGGTTTGTCTGTGGCTTTGTCTCTTGACTCATTTTCCAGTTAGCCTTTCTAAATCTTGTTTACACAGCTCCAGCCACATCATGAGAAACGCTGGGCTGGATGAAACACAAGCTGGAATCAAGGTTGCTGGGAGAAATATCAATCACCTCAGACATGCTGATGACACCACAGCTATGGCAGAAAGAGAAGAACTGAAGAGCCTCTTGATGAAAGTAAAAGAGGAGAGTGGAAAAGTGGCTTAAAGCTCAACATTCAGAAGACTAAGATCCCGGCATCTGGTCCCATCACTTCATGGCAAATCGATGGGGAAACAGTGACACACTATATTTAGGGCTCCAAAATCACTGCAGCTGGTGACTGCAGCCATGAACTTAAAAGACGCTGACTCCTTTGAAGAAAAGTCATGACCAACCTAGACAGCATATTAAAAAGCAGAGACATTACTTTGCCAAGAGAGGTCCATCTAGTCAAAGCTGTGGTTTTTCCAGTAGTCATGTATGGATGTGAGAGTGGGAGTCTAAAGAAAGCTGAGCACCGGAGAATTGATGCTTTTGAACTGTGGTGTTGGAGAAGACTTTTGAGAGTCCCTTGAACTGCAAGGAGATCCAACCAGTCCATCCTGAAGGCAATCAGTTCTGAATATTTGTTGGAAGGACTGATGCCAAAGCTGAAACTCCAATACTCTGGCCACCTGATGTGAAGAGCTGACTCATTTGAAAAGACCCTGATGCTGGGAAAGATTGCAGATGGGAGGAGAAGGGATCAACAGAGGATGAGATGGTTGGATGGCATCACCAACTCAATGGGCGTGAGTTTGAGTAAACTCCGGGAGTTGGTGATGAACAGGAAGGCCTGGCGTGCTGCAGTCCTCGGGGTCGCAAAGAGTCAGCCATGACTGAGCCACTGAACTGACTGACTGTCCCATTCAAAAGAGTCCTTTTCCAGTTGAACTTCCTCAGAACATATTTTATAAACTTAAGGGAATTTCTTTCAAATATATTTCCATGCTTTTCATCTCCAGTTTCATTTGGAAAGGAGTGAAAAGCCATTCCAAGTAACACATGTAAGGTGAGCCCCTGTTTGAAGGTTGTCCCTTGTGACACACCTGTGTGCTCAGCCGCTCAGTCAAGCCCAGCTCTTTGTGATGCCATGGACTGTAGACCAGGCTCCTCTGTCCATGGGGTTTTCCTGGCAAGAGTGCGGGAGTAGGTTGCCACTTCCTACTCCAGAGGAATCTTCTCGACCCAGGGACGGAGCCCGTATCTCATGTGTTTCCTGCATTGGCAGGTGGGTTCTTTCCCACTGCACCAGCTGGATATCGATGGGTAAAATTCTGTGCCAGCCCCTTTGTTTCTTCTTCTCTCCCCCTCATCCATCTATAGATAACTATCTCTCTGAAACGCCTTTGGAGAATCCGTGTAACATTATCAGAGCTATTTTTCAAGCATGTTGATCCTTCCTTGTGATGTCAGTGTTTGTGTAGCAGATCATCTGCTCCTATGACACTGGGTATGTCCCTGAGCCCTGGGAGACAGTGTTCAGGTGGGCAGTAGGTCTCAGTGGGAGTCAGTCGAGGGGGGAGGTCTGCTCAACACAGCCAAGGCCAGCCCACATTGTCTTCTATCCCCAAAACACTGAGTCTGCTTCCCTGCCCGCCATCCATCCGCCCCAGCCCCAGGGCACTTGGCTAAACTCCTCTATATCCTGAGGAAGCATCAGGGTCAGAACAATGAACAGTGGTTCTAATCATTGTGAGCGAGAGATGAGGTTCTGTGTTTTCAGTTCTTAGATGTATGTGTCTTGATTCATTGTGTTATTATTTTAAATTTTAATTGTCATATCATTCTTTGCAGTGCTGCTAGTTTCTGCTGTGCAGCAAAGTGAATCAGTTATATATATATACACCCTCTGTTTTTAGATTCTGTTCCCACGTAGGTTATTACAAAGAACTGAATAGAGTTCCCTGTGCTCTCCAGTAGGTCTTTCTCTATTTTCTGTGTAGTAGAGTGTATTTGTCGATCCTAATTTATCCTTCAGCCTTCTTTGGTACCGTAAGTCTGTTCTCTACATCTGAGACTCTATTTCTCTAAAGAGGTTTATATGTACCATTCTTTCGGATTCCATATGTAAGTGACATCATATGATATTTGTCTTTCTATATCAGACTTCACTCAGTATGACAATCTCCAGGTTCATCCATGTTGCACACATAGCATTATTTTGTTCTTTTTAAGAGTCGGTAATATTCCATTGTAAACATGAGCCACATCTTCTCTATCTATTCCTCCACTGAGGAACATTTAGTTGCTACCGTCTTCTGGCTATTGTAAATAGTGCTGCAACGGACATTGGGGAACATGTATCTTTTCAAATTCTGGTTTTCTGTGGATATATGCCCAAGAGTAAGATGACTCTATCATATGGTAAGTCTTATTTTCAGTCTTTTAAGAACCTTCATACTGTCAGACAGAACTGAGCAACTGCACTGAACTGATACTGTTTTCCATAGTGGCTGTACCAATGTACATTCTCACCAACAATGTACGAGGCTTCCCTTTTCTCCACACCCTCTGCAGCATTTATTGTTTGTAGATTTTTTGATGATGGCCATTCTGACTGGTATGAGCCGATACCTCATTGGACTTTTGATTTGTATTTCTCTAATGATTAGTGATGTTCAGTGTCTTTTCATGTTCCTCTTGGCCACCTTTATGCCTTCTTTGGAGAAATGTGTATTTAGATCTTCTAGCTATTGTTTGATTGGCGACATTAGTTTTTTTTTTTTTTTTTTTTTAATGTTGAGCTGCATGAGCTGTTGAATATTTTGAAGATGAATCCCCTGTTGGTCACTTCATTTGCAGATATTTTCTTCCTTTCTGTGGGCTCTTTTCATTTTGGGAGAACACTGTCTCCCAGGGGTCAGTTTTTAAGTTTGATTAGGCTGCATTTTTTTATTTTTGTTTTTCTTTTCATCACTCTAGGAAGTGGCTTATAGAAGATCTTTCTGCGATGTGTGTCAGAGAGTGTTCTGCCTATGTTTTTCTCTTAACGTTTTTATAGTGCCTAGTCTTCCATTTAGATCTTTAATCCATTTTGAGTTTATTTTTATGTGTGGTGTTAGAGATTGTTCTGATTTGATTCTTTTCCGTGAAACTGTCCTGTTTTCCCAGCACCACTTATTGAAGAGACTATCTTTTCTCCACTGTGTCTTCTTGTCTCTTTGGTCATAGGTAAGGTGAAATAGGTGTGTAGGTTTGTCTGTGGCTTTGTCTCTTGACTCATTTTCCAGTTAGCCTTTCTAAATCTTGTTTACACAGCTCCAGCCACATCATGAGAAACGCTGGGCTGGATGAAACACAAGCTGGAATCAAGGTTGCTGGGAGAAATATCAATCACCTCAGACATGCTGATGACACCACAGCTATGGCAGAAAGAGAAGAACTGAAGAGCCTCTTGATGAAAGTAAAAGAGGAGAGTGGAAAAGTGGCTTAAAGCTCAACATTCAGAAGACTAAGATCCCGGCATCTGGTCCCATCACTTCATGGCAAATCGATGGGGAAACAGTGACACACTATATTTAGGGCTCCAAAATCACTGCAGCTGGTGACTGCAGCCATGAACTTAAAAGACGCTGACTCCTTTGAAGAAAAGTCATGACCAACCTAGACAGCATATTAAAAAGCAGAGACATTACTTTGCCAAGAGAGGTCCATCTAGTGAAAGCTGTGGTTTTTCCAGTAGTCATGTATGGATGTGAGAGTGGGAGTCTAAAGAAAGCTGAGCACCGGAGAATTGATGCTTTTGAACTGTGGTGTTGGAGAAGACTTTTGAGAGTCCCTTGAACTGCAAGGAGATCCAACCAGTCCATCCTGAAGGCAATCAGTTCTGAATATTTGTTGGAAGGACTGATGCCAAAGCTGAAACTCCAATACTCTGGCCACCTGATGTGAAGAGCTGACTCATTTGAAAAGACCCTGATGCTGGGAAAGATTGCAGATGGGAGGAGAAGGGATCAACAGAGGATGAGATGGTTGGATGGCATCACCAACTCAATGGGCGTGAGTTTGAGTAAACTCCGGGAGTTGGTGATGAACAGGAAGGCCTGGCGTGCTGCAGTCCTCGGGGTCGCAAAGAGTCAGCCATGACTGAGCCACTGAACTGACTGACTGTCCCATTCAAAAGAGTCCTTTTCCAGTTGAACTTCCTCAGAACATATTTTATAAACTTAAGGGAATTTCTTTAAAATATATTTCCATGCTTTTCATCTCCAGTTTCATTTGGAAAGGAGTGAAAAGCCATTCCAAGTAACACATGTAAGGTGAGCCCCTGTTTGAAGGTTGTCCCTTGTGACACACCTGTGTGCTCAGCCGCTCAGTCAAGCCCAGCTCTTTGTGATGCCATGGACTGTAGACCAGGCTCCTCTGTCCATGGGGTTTTCCTGGCAAGAGTGCGGGAGTAGGTTGCCACTTCCTACTCCAGAGGAATCTTCTCGACCCAGGGACGGAGCCCGTATCTCATGTGTTTCCTGCATTGGCAGGTGGGTTCTTTCCCACTGCACCAGCTGGATATCGATGGGTAAAATTCTGTGCCAGCCCCTTTGTTTCTTCTTCTCTCCCCCTCATCCATCTATAGATAACTATCTCTCTGAAACGCCTTTGGAGAATCCGTGTAACATTATCAGAGCTATTTTTCAAGCATGTTGATCCTTCCTTGTGATGTCAGTGTTTGTGTAGCAGATCATCTGCTCCTATGACACTGGGTATGTCCCTGAGCCCTGGGAGACAGTGTTCAGGTGGGCAGTAGGTCTCAGTGGGAGTCAGTCGAGGGGGGAGGTCTGCTCAGCACAGCCAAGGCCAGCCCACATTGTCTTCTATCCCCAAAACACTGAGTCTGCTTCCCTCCCCGCCACCCATCCGCCCCAGCCCCAGGGCACTTGGCTAAACTCCTCTATATCCTGAGGAAGCATCAGGGTCAGAACAATGAACAGTGGTTCTAATCATTGTGAGCGAGAGATGAGGTTCTGTGTTTTCAGTTCTTAGATGTATGTGTCTTGATTCATTGTGTTATTATTTTAAATTTTAATTGTCATATCATTCTTTGCAGTGCTGCTAGTTTCTGCTGTGCAGCAAAGTGAATCAGTTATATATATATACACCCTCTGTTTTTAGATTCTGTTCCCACGTAGGTTATTACAAAGAACTGAATAGAGTTCCCTGTGCTCTCCAGTAGGTCTTTCTCTATTTTCTGTGTAGTAGAGTGTATTTGTCGATCCTAATTTATCCTTCAGCCTTCTTTGGTACCGTCAGTCTGTTCTCTACATCTGAGACTCTCTTTCTCTAAAGAGGTTTATATGTACCATTCTTTCGGATTCCATATGTAAGTGACATCATATGATATTTGTCTTTCTATATCAGACTTCACTCAGTATGACAATCTCCAGGTTCATCCATGTTGCACACATAGCATTATTTTGTTCTTTTTAAGAGTCGGTAATATTCCATTGTAAACATGAGCCACATCTTCTCTATCTATTCCTCCACTGAGGAACATTTAGTTGCTACCGTCTTCTGGCTATTGTAAATAGTGCTGCAACGGACATTGGGGAACATGTATCTTTTCAAATTCTGGTTTTCTGTGGATATATGCCCAAGAGTAAGATGACTCCATCATATGGTAAGTCTTATTTTCAGTCTTTTAAGAACCTTCATACTGTCAGACAGAACTGAGCAACTGCACTGAACTGATACTGTTTTCCATAGTGGCTGTACCAATGTACATTCTCACCAACAATGTACGAGGCTTCCCTTTTCTCCACACCCTCTGCAGCATTTATTGTTTGTAGATTTTTTGATGATGGCCATTCTGACTGGTATGAGCCGATACCTCATTGGACTTTTGATTTGTATTTCTCTAATGATTAGTGATGTTCAGTGTCTTTTCATGTTCCTCTTGGCCACCTTTATGCCTTCTTTGGAGAAATGTGTATTTAGATCTTCTAGCTATTGTTTGATTGGCGACATTAGTTTTTTTTTTTTTTTTTTTTTTTAATGTTGAGCTGCATGAGCTGTTGAATATTTTGAAGATGAATCCCCTGTTGGTCACTTCATTTGCAGATATTTTCTTCCTTTCTGTGGGCTCTTTTCATTTTGGGAGAACACTGTCTCCCAGGGGTCAGTTTTTAAGTTTGATTAGGCTGCATTTTTTTATTTTTGTTTTTCTTTTCATCACTCTAGGAAGTGGCTTATAGAAGATCTTTCTGCGATGTGTGTCAGAGAGTGTTCTGCCTATGTTTTTCTCTTAACGTTTTTATAGTGCCTAGTCTTCCATTTAGATCTTTAATCCATTTTGAGTTTATTTTTATGTGTGGTGTTAGAGATTGTTCTGATTTGATTCTTTTCCGTGAAACTGTCCTGTTTTCCCAGCACCACTTATTGAAGAGACTATCTTTTCTCCACTGTGTCTTCTTGTCTCTTTGGTCATAGGTAAGGTGAAATAGGTGTGTAGGTTTGTCTGTGGCTTTGTCTCTTGACTCATTTTCCAGTTAGCCTTTCTAAATCTTGTTTACACAGCTCCAGCCACATCATGAGAAACGCTGGGCTGGATGAAACACAAGCTGGAATCAAGGTTGCTGGGAGAAATATCAATCACCTCAGACATGCTGATGACACCACAGCTATGGCAGAAAGAGAAGAACTGAAGAGCCTCTTGATGAAAGTAAAAGAGGAGAGTGGAAAAGTGGCTTAAAGCTCAACATTCAGAAGACTAAGATCCCGGCATCTGGTCCCATCACTTCATGGCAAATCGATGGGGAAACAGTGACACACTATATTTAGGGCTCCAAAATCACTGCAGCTGGTGACTGCAGCCATGAACTTAAAAGACGCTGACTCCTTTGAAGAAAAGTCATGACCAACCTAGACAGCATATTAAAAAGCAGAGACATTACTTTGCCAAGAGAGGTCCATCTAGTCAAAGCTGTGGTTTTTCCAGTAGTCATGTATGGATGTGAGAGTGGGAGTCTAAAGAAAGCTGAGCACCGGAGAATTGATGCTTTTGAACTGTGGTGTTGCAGAAGACTTTTGAGAGTCCCTTGAACTGCAAGGAGATCCAACCAGTCCATCCTGAAGGCAATCAGTTCTGAATATTTGTTGGAAGGACTGATGCCAAAGCTGAAACTCCAATACTTTGGCCACCTGATGTGAAGAGCTGACTCATTTGAAAAGACCCTGATGCTGGGAAAGATTGCAGATGGGAGGAGAAGGGATCAACAGAGGATGAGATGGTTGGATGGCATCACCAACTCAATGGGCGTGAGTTTGAGTAAACTCCGGGAGTTGGTGATGAACAGGAAGGCCTGGCGTGCTGCAGTCCACGGGGTCGCAAAGAGTCAGCCATGACTGAGCCACTGAACTGACTGACTGTCCCATTCAAAAGAGTCCTTTTCCAGTTGAACTTCCTCAGAACATATTTTATAAACTTAAGGGAATTTCTTTAAAATATATTTCCATGCTTTTCATCTCCAGTTTCATTTGGAAAGGAGTGAAAAGCCATTCCAAGTAACACATGTAAGGTGAGCCCCTGTTTGAAGGTTGTCCCTTGTGACACACCTGTGTGCTCAGCCGCTCAGTCAAGCCCAGCTCTTTGTGATGCCATGGACTGTAGACCAGGCTCCTCTGTCCATGGGGTTTTCCTGGCAAGAGTGCGGGAGTAGGTTGCCACTTCCTACTCCAGAGGAATCTTCTCGACCCAGGGACGGAGCCCGTATCTCATGTGTTTCCTGCATTGGCAGGTGGGTTCTTTCCCACTGCACCAGCTGGATATCGATGGGTAAAATTCTGTGCCAGCCCCTTTGTTTCTTCTTCTCTCCCCCTCATCCATCTATAGATAACTATCTCTCTGAAACGCCTTTGGAGAATCCGTGTAACATTATCAGAGCTATTTTTCAAGCATGTTGATCCTTCCTTGTGATGTCAGTGTTTGTGTAGCAGATCATCTGCTCCTATGACACTGGGTATGTCCCTGAGCCCTGGGAGACAGTGTTCAGGTGGGCAGTAGGTCTCAGTGGGAGTCAGTCGAGGGGGGAGGTCTGCTCAGCACAGCCAAGGCCAGCCCACATTGTCTTCTATCCCCAAAACACTGAGTCTGCTTCCCTCCCCGCCACCCATCCGCCCCAGCCCCAGGGCACTTGGCTAAACTCCTGTATATCCTGAGGAAGCATCAGGGTCAGAACAATGAACAGTGGTTCTAATCATTGTGAGAGAGAGATGAGGTTCTGTGTTTTCAGTTCTTAGATGTATGTGTCTTGATTCATTGTGTTATTATTTTAAATTTTAATTGTCATATCATTCTTTGCAGTGCTGCTAGTTTCTGCTGTGCAGCAAAGTGAATCAGTTATATATATATACACCCTCTGTTTTTAGATTCTGTTCCCACGTAGGTTATTACAAAGAACTGAATAGAGTTCCCTGTGCTCTCCAGTAGGTCTTTCTCTATTTTCTGTGTAGTAGAGTGTATTTGTCGATCCTAATTTATCCTTCAGCCTTCTTTGGTACCGTCAGTCTGTTCTCTACATCTGAGACTCTCTTTCTCTAAAGAGGTTTATATGTACCATTCTTTCGGATTCCATATGTAAGTGACATCATATGATATTTGTCTTTCTATATCAGACTTCACTCAGTATGACAATCTCCAGGTTCATCCATGTTGCACACATAGCATTATTTTGTTCTTTTTAAGAGTCGGTAATATTCCATTGTAAACATGAGCCACATCTTCTCTATCTATTCCTCCACTGAGGAACATTTAGTTGCTACCGTCTTCTGGCTATTGTAAATAGTGCTGCAACGGACATTGGGGAACATGTATCTTTTCAAATTCTGGTTTTCTGTGGATATATGCCCAAGAGTAAGATGACTCTATCATATGGTAAGTCTTATTTTCAGTCTTTTAAGAACCTTCATACTGTCAGACAGAACTGAGCAACTGCACTGAACTGATACTGTTTTCCATAGTGGCTGTACCAATGTACATTCTCACCAACAATGTACGAGGCTTCCCTTTTCTCCACACCCTCTGCAGCATTTATTGTTTGTAGATTTTTTGATGATGGCCATTCTGACTGGTATGAGCCGATACCTCATTGGACTTTTGATTTGTATTTCTCTAATGATTAGTGATGTTCAGTGTCTTTTCATGTTCCTCTTGGCCACCTTTATGCCTTCTTTGGAGAAATGTGTATTTAGATCTTCTAGCTATTGTTTGATTGGCGACATTAGTTTTTTTTTTTTTTTTTTTTTAATGTTGAGCTGCATGAGCTGTTGAATATTTTGAAGATGAATCCCCTGTTGGTCACTTCATTTGCAGATATTTTCTTCCTTTCTGTGGGCTCTTTTCATTTTGGGAGAACACTGTCTCCCAGGGGTCAGTTTTTAAGTTTGATTAGGCTGCATTTTTTTATTTTTGTTTTTCTTTTCATCACTCTAGGAAGTGGCTTATAGAAGATCTTTCTGCGATGTGTGTCAGAGAGTGTTCTGCCTATGTTTTTCTCTTAACGTTTTTATAGTGCCTAGTCTTCCATTTAGATCTTTAATCCATTTTGAGTTTATTTTTATGTGTGGTGTTAGAGATTGTTCTGATTTGATTCTTTTCCGTGAAACTGTCCTGTTTTCCCAGCACCACTTATTGAAGAGACTATCTTTTCTCCACTGTGTCTTCTTGTCTCTTTGGTCATAGGTAAGGTGAAATAGGTGTGTAGGTTTGTCTGTGGCTTTGTCTCTTGACTCATTTTCCAGTTAGCCTTTCTAAATCTTGTTTACACAGCTCCAGCCACATCATGAGAAACGCTGGGCTGGATGAAACACAAGCTGGAATCAAGGTTGCTGGGAGAAATATCAATCACCTCAGACATGCTGATGACACCACAGCTATGGCAGAAAGAGAAGAACTGAAGAGCCTCTTGATGAAAGTAAAAGAGGAGAGTGGAAAAGTGGCTTAAAGCTCAACATTCAGAAGACTAAGATCCCGGCATCTGGTCCCATCACTTCATGGCAAATCGATGGGGAAACAGTGACACACTATATTTAGGGCTCCAAAATCACTGCAGCTGGTGACTGCAGCCATGAACTTAAAAGACGCTGACTCCTTTGAAGAAAAGTCATGACCAACCTAGACAGCATATTAAAAAGCAGAGACATTACTTTGCCAAGAGAGGTCCATCTAGTCAAAGCTGTGGTTTTTCCAATAGTCATGTATGGATGTGAGAGTGGGAGTCTAAAGAAAGCTGAGCACCGGAGAATTGATGCTTTTGAACTGTGGTGTTGCAGAAGACTTTTGAGAGTCCCTTGAACTGCAAGGAGATCCAACCAGTCCATCCTGAAGGCAATCAGTTCTGAATATTTGTTGGAAGGACTGATGCCAAAGCTGAAACTCCAATACTCTGGCCACCTGATGTGAAGAGCTGACTCATTTGAAAAGACCCTGATGCTGGGAAAGATTGCAGATGGGAGGAGAAGGGATCAACAGAGGATGAGATGGTTGGATGGCATCACCAACTCAATGGGCGTGAGTTTGAGTAAACTCCGGGAGTTGGTGATGAACAGGAAGGCCTGGCGTGCTGCAGTCCACGGGGTCGCAAAGAGTCAGCCATGACTGAGCCACTGAACTGACTGACTGTCCCATTCAAAAGAGTCCTTTTCCAGTTGAACTTCCTCAGAACATATTTTATAAACTTAAGGGAATTTCTTTCAAATATATTTCCATGCTTTTCATCTCCAGTTTCATTTGGAAAGGAGTGAAAAGCCATTCCAAGTAACACATGTAAGGTGAGCCCCTGTTTGAAGGTTGTCCCTTGTGACACACCTGTGTGCTCAGCCGCTCAGTCAAGCCCAGCTCTTTGTGATGCCATGGACTGTAGACCAGGCTCCTCTGTCCATGGGGTTTTCCTGGCAAGAGTGCGGGAGTAGGTTGCCACTTCCTACTCCAGAGGAATCTTCTCGACCCAGGGACAGAGCCCGTATCTCATGTGTTTCCTGCATTGGCAGGTGGGTTCTTTCCCACTGCACCAGCTGGATATCGATGGGTAAAATTCTGTGCCAGCCCCTTTGTTTCTTCTTCTCTCCCCCTCATCCATCTATAGATAACTATCTCTCTGAAACGCCTTTGGAGAATCCGTGTAACATTATCAGAGCTATTTTTCATGCATGTTGATCCTTCCTTGTGATGTCAGTGTTTGTGTAGCAGATCATCTGCTCCTATGACACTGGGTATGTCCCTGAGCCCTGGGAGACAGTGTTCAGGTGGGCAGTAGGTCTCAGTGGGAGTCAGTCGAGGGGGGAGGTCTGCTCAACACAGCCAAGGCCAGCCCACATTGTCTTCTATCCCCAAAACACTGAGTCTGCTTCCCTGCCCGCCACCCATCCGCCCCAGCCCCAGGGCACTTGGCTAAACTCCTGTATATCCTGAGGAAGCATCAGGGTCAGAACCATGAACAGTGGTTCTAATCATTGTGAGCGAGAGATGAGGTTCTGTGTTTTCAGTTCTTAGATGTATGTGTCTTGATTCATTGTGTTATTATTTTAAATTTTAATTGTCATATCATTCTTTGCAGTGCTGCTAGTTTCTGCTGTGCAGCAAAGTGAATCAGTTATATATATATACACCCTCTGTTTTTAGATTCTGTTCCCACGTAGGTTATTACAAAGAACTGAATAGAGTTCCCTGTGCTCTCCAGTAGGTCTTTCTCTATTTTCTGTGTAGTAGAGTGTATTTGTCGATCCTAATTTATCCTTCAGCCTTCTTTGGTACCGTAAGTCTGTTCTCTACATCTGAGACTCTATTTCTCTAAAGAGGTTTATATGTACCATTCTTTCGGATTCCATATGTAAGTGACATCATATGATATTTGTCTTTCTATATCAGACTTCACTCAGTATGACAATCTCCAGGTTCATCCATGTTGCACACATAGCATTATTTTGTTCTTTTTAAGAGTCGGTAATATTCCATTGTAAACATGAGCCACATCTTCTCTATCTATTCCTCCACTGAGGAACATTTAGTTGCTACCGTCTTCTGGCTATTGTAAATAGTGCTGCAACGGACATTGGGGAACATGTATCTTTTCAAATTCTGGTTTTCTGTGGATATATGCCCAAGAGTAAGATGACTCTATCATATGGTAAGTCTTATTTTCAGTCTTTTAAGAACCTTCATACTGTCAGACAGAACTGAGCAACTGCACTGAACTGATACTGTTTTCCATAGTGGCTGTACCAATGTACATTCTCACCAACAATGTACGAGGCTTCCCTTTTCTCCACACCCTCTGCAGCATTTATTGTTTGTAGATTTTTTGATGATGGCCATTCTGACTGGTATGAGCCGATACCTCATTGGACTTTTGATTTGTATTTCTCTAATGATTAGTGATGTTCAGTGTCTTTTCATGTTCCTCTTGGCCACCTTTATGCCTTCTTTGGAGAAATGTGTATTTAGATCTTCTAGCTATTGTTTGATTGGCGACATTAGTTTTTTTTTTTTTTTTTTTTTAATGTTGAGCTGCATGAGCTGTTGAATATTTTGAAGATGAATCCCCTGTTGGTCACTTCATTTGCAGATATTTTCTTCCTTTCTGTGGGCTCTTTTCATTTTGGGAGAACACTGTCTCCCAGGGGTCAGTTTTTAAGTTTGATTAGGCTGCATTTTTTTATTTTTGTTTTTCTTTTCATCACTCTAGGAAGTGGCTTATAGAAGATCTTTCTGCGATGTGTGTCAGAGAGTGTTCTGCCTATGTTTTTCTCTTAACGTTTTTATAGTGCCTAGTCTTCCATTTAGATCTTTAATCCATTTTGAGTTTATTTTTATGTGTGGTGTTAGAGATTGTTCTGATTTGATTCTTTTCCGTGAAACTGTCCTGTTTTCCCAGCACCACTTATTGAAGAGACTATCTTTTCTCCACTGTGTCTTCTTGTCTCTTTGGTCATAGGTAAGGTGAAATAGGTGTGTAGGTTTGTCTGTGGCTTTGTCTCTTGACTCATTTTCCAGTTAGCCTTTCTAAATCTTGTTTACACAGCTCCAGCCACATCATGAGAAACGCTGGGCTGGATGAAACACAAGCTGGAATCAAGGTTGCTGGGAGAAATATCAATCACCTCAGACATGCTGATGACACCACAGCTATGGCAGAAAGAGAAGAACTGAAGAGCCTCTTGATGAAAGTAAAAGAGGAGAGTGGAAAAGTGGCTTAAAGCTCAACATTCAGAAGACTAAGATCCCGGCATCTGGTCCCATCACTTCATGGCAAATCGATGGGGAAACAGTGACACACTATATTTAGGGCTCCAAAATCACTGCAGCTGGTGACTGCAGCCATGAACTTAAAAGACGCTGACTCCTTTGAAGAAAAGTCATGACCAACCTAGACAGCATATTAAAAAGCAGAGACATTACTTTGCCAAGAGAGGTCCATCTAGTCAAAGCTGTGGTTTTTCCAGTAGTCATGTATGGATGTGAGAGTGGGAGTCTAAAGAAAGCTGAGCACCGGAGAATTGATGCTTTTGAACTGTGGTGTTGCAGAAGACTTTTGAGAGTCCCTTGAACTGCAAGGAGATCCAACCAGTCCATCCTGAAGGCAATCAGTTCTGAATATTTGTTGGAAGGACTGATGCCAAAGCTGAAACTCCAATACTCTGGCCACCTGATGTGAAGAGCTGACTCATTTGAAAAGACCCTGATGCTGGGAAAGATTGCAGATGGGAGGAGAAGGGATCAACAGAGGATGAGATGGTTGGATGGCATCACCAACTCAATGGGCGTGAGTTTGAGTAAACTCCGGGAGTTGGTGATGAACAGGAAGGCCTGGCGTGCTGCAGTCCACGGGGTCGCAAAGAGTCAGCCATGACTGAGCCACTGAACTGACTGACTGTCCCATTCAAAAGAGTCCTTTTCCAGTTGAACTTCCTCAGAACATATTTTATAAACTTAAGGGAATTTCTTTAAAATATATTTCCATGCTTTTCATCTCCAGTTTCATTTGGAAAGGAGTGAAAAGCCATTCCAAGTAACACATGTAAGGTGAGCCCCTGTTTGAAGGTTGTCCCTTGTGACACACCTGTGTGCTCAGCCGCTCAGTCAAGCCCAGCTCTTTGTGATGCCATGGACTGTAGACCAGGCTCCTCTGTCCATGGGGTTTTCCTGGCAAGAGTGCGGGAGTAGGTTGCCACTTCCTACTCCAGAGGAATCTTCTCGACCCAGGGACAGAGCCCGTATCTCATGTGTTTCCTGCATTGGCAGGTGGGTTCTTTCCCACTGCACCAGCTGGATATCGATGGGTAAAATTCTGTGCCAGCCCCTTTGTTTCTTCTTCTCTCCCCCTCATCCATCTATAGATAACTATCTCTCTGAAACGCCTTTGGAGAATCCGTGTAACATTATCAGAGCTATTTTTCAAGCATGTTGATCCTTCCTTGTGATGTCAGTGTTTGTGTAGCAGATCATCTGCTCCTATGACACTGGGTATGTCCCTGAGCCCTGGGAGACAGTGTTCAGGTGGGCAGTAGGTCTCAGTGGGAGTCAGTCGAGGGGGGAGGTCTGCTCAACACAGCCAAGGCCAGCCCACATTGTCTTCTATCCCCGAAACACTGAATCTGCTTCCCTGCCCGCCACCCATCCGCCCCAGCCCCAGGGCACTTGGCTAAACTCCTCTATATCCTGAGGAAGCATCAGGGTCAGAACAATGAACAGTGGTTCTAATCATTGTGAGCGAGAGATGAGGTTCTGTGTTTTCAGTTCTTAGATGTATGTGTCTTGATTCATTGTGTTATTATTTTAAATTTTAATTGTCATATCATTCTTTGCAGTGCTGCTAGTTTCTGCTGTGCAGCAAAGTGAATCAGTTATATATATATACACCCTCTGTTTTTAGATTCTGTTCCCACGTAGGTTATTACAAAGAACTGAATAGAGTTCCCTGTGCTCTCCAGTAGGTCTTTCTCTATTTTCTGTGTAGTAGAGTGTATTTGTCGATCCTAATTTATCCTTCAGCCTTCTTTGGTACCGTAAGTCTGTTCTCTACATCTGAGACTCTATTTCTCTAAAGAGGTTTATATGTACCATTCTTTCGGATTCCATATGTAAGTGACATCATATGATATTTGTCTTTCTATATCAGACTTCACTCAGTATGACAATCTCCAGGTTCATCCATGTTGCACACATAGCATTATTTTGTTCTTTTTAAGAGTCGGTAATATTCCATTGTAAACATGAGCCACATCTTCTCTATCTATTCCTCCACTGAGGAACATTTAGTTGCTACCGTCTTCTGGCTATTGTAAATAGTGCTGCAACGGACATTGGGGAACATGTATCTTTTCAAATTCTGGTTTTCTGTGGATATATGCCCAAGAGTAAGATGACTCTATCATATGGTAAGTCTTATTTTCAGTCTTTTAAGAACCTTCATACTGTCAGACAGAACTGAGCAACTGCACTGAACTGATACTGTTTTCCATAGTGGCTGTACCAATGTACATTCTCACCAACAATGTACGAGGCTTCCCTTTTCTCCACACCCTCTGCAGCATTTATTGTTTGTAGATTTTTTGATGATGGCCATTCTGACTGGTATGAGCCGATACCTCATTGGACTTTTGATTTGTATTTCTCTAATGATTAGTGATGTTCAGTGTCTTTTCATGTTCCTCTTGGCCACCTTTATGCCTTCTTTGGAGAAATGTGTATTTAGATCTTCTAGCTATTGTTTGATTGGCGACATTAGTTTTTTTTTTTTTTTTTTTTTAATGTTGAGCTGCATGAGCTGTTGAATATTTTGAAGATGAATCCCCTGTTGGTCACTTCATTTGCAGATATTTTCTTCCTTTCTGTGGGCTCTTTTCATTTTGGGAGAACACTGTCTCCCAGGGGTCAGTTTTTAAGTTTGATTAGGCTGCATTTTTTTATTTTTGTTTTTCTTTTCATCACTCTAGGAAGTGGCTTATAGAAGATCTTTCTGCGATGTGTGTCAGAGAGTGTTCTGCCTATGTTTTTCTCTTAACGTTTTTATAGTGCCTAGTCTTCCATTTAGATCTTTAATCCATTTTGAGTTTATTTTTATGTGTGGTGTTAGAGATTGTTCTGATTTGATTCTTTTCCGTGAAACTGTCCTGTTTTCCCAGCACCACTTATTGAAGAGACTATCTTTTCTCCACTGTGTCTTCTTGTCTCTTTGGTCATAGGTAAGGTGAAATAGGTGTGTAGGTTTGTCTGTGGCTTTGTCTCTTGACTCATTTTCCAGTTAGCCTTTCTAAATCTTGTTTACACAGCTCCAGCCACATCATGAGAAACGCTGGGCTGGATGAAACACAAGCTGGAATCAAGGTTGCTGGGAGAAATATCAATCACCTCAGACATGCTGATGACACCACAGCTGTGGCAGAAAGAGAAGAACTGAAGAGCCTCTTGATGAAAGTAAAAGAGGAGAGTGGAAAAGTGGCTTAAAGCTCAACATTCAGAAGACTAAGATCCCGGCATCTGGTCCCATCACTTCATGGCAAATCGATGGGGAAACAGTGACACACTATATTTAGGGCTCCAAAATCACTGCAGCTGGTGACTGCAGCCATGAACTTAAAAGACGCTGACTCCTTTGAAGAAAAGTCATGACCAACCTAGACAGCATATTAAAAAGCAGAGACATTACTTTGCCAAGAGAGGTCCATCTAGTCAAAGCTGTGGTTTTTCCAGTAGTCATGTATGGATGTGAGAGTGGGAGTCTAAAGAAAGCTGAGCACCGGAGAATTGATGCTTTTGAACTGTGGTGTTGCAGAAGACTTTTGAGAGTCCCTTGAACTGCAAGGAGATCCAACCAGTCCATCCTGAAGGCAATCAGTTCTGAATATTTTTTGGAAGGACTGATGCCAAAGCTGAAACTCCAATACTCTGGCCACCTGATGTGAAGAGCTGACTCATTTGAAAAGACCCTGATGCTGGGAAAGATTGCAGATGGGAGGAGAAGGGATCAACAGAGGATGAGATGGTTGGATGGCATCACCAACTCAATGGGCGTGAGTTTGAGTAAACTCCGGGAGTTGGTGATGAACAGGAAGGCCTGGCGTGCTGCAGTCCACGGGGTCGCAAAGAGTCAGCCATGACTGAGCCACTGAACTGACTGACTGTCCCATTCCAAAGAGTCCTTTTCCAGTTGAACTTCCTCAGAACATATTTTATAAACTTAAGGGAATTTCTTTAAAATATATTTCCATGCTTTTCATCTCCAGTTTCATTTGGAAAGGAGTGAAAAGCCATTCCAAGTAACACATGTAAGGTGAGCCCCTGTTTGAAGGTTGTCCCTTGTGACACACCTGTGTGCTCAGCCGCCCAGTCAAGCCCAGCTCTTTGTGATGCCATGGACTGTAGACCAGGCTCCTCTGTCCATGGGGTTTTCCTGGCAAGAGTGCGGGAGTAGGTTGCCACTTCCTACTCCAGAGGAATCTTCTCGACCCAGGGACGGAGCCCGTATCTCATGTGTTTCCTGCATTGGCAGGTGGGTTCTTTCCCACTGCACCAGCTGGATATCGATGGGTAAAATTCTGTGCCAGCCCCTTTGTTTCTTCTTCTCTCCCCCTCATCCATCTATAGATAACTATCTCTCTGAAACGCCTTTGGAGAATCCGTGTAACATTATCAGAGCTATTTTTCAAGCATGTTGATCCTTCCTTGTGATGTCAGTGTTTGTGTAGCAGATCATCTGCTCCTATGACACTGGGTATGTCCCTGAGCCCTGGGAGACAGTGTTCAGGTGGGCAGTAGGTCTCAGTGGGAGTCAGTCGAGGGGGGAGGTCTGCTCAACACAGCCAAGGCCAGCCCACATTGTCTTCTATCCCCGAAACACTGAATCTGCTTCCCTGCCCGCCACCCATCCGCCCCAGCCCCAGGGCACTTGGCTAAACTCCTGTATATCCTGAGGAAGCATCAGGGTCAGAACAATGAACAGTGGTTCTAATCATTGTGAGCGAGAGATGAGGTTCTGTGTTTTCAGTTCTTAGATGTATGTGTCTTGATTCATTGTGTTATTATTTTAAATTTTAATTGTCATATCATTCTTTGCAGTGCTGCTAGTTTCTGCTGTGCAGCAAAGTGAATCAGTTATATATATATACACCCTCTGTTTTTAGATTCTGTTCCCACGTAGGTTATTACAAAGAACTGAATAGAGTTCCCTGTGCTCTCCAGTAGGTCTTTCTCTATTTTCTGTGTAGTAGAGTGTATTTGTCGATCCTAATTTATCCTTCAGCCTTCTTTGGTACCGTAAGTCTGTTCTCTACATCTGAGACTCTCTTTCTCTAAAGAGGTTTATATGTACCATTCTTTCGGATTCCATATGTAAGTGACATCATATGATATTTGTCTTTCTATATCAGACTTCACTCAGTATGACAATCTCCAGGTTCATCCATGTTGCACACATAGCATTATTTTGTTCTTTTTAAGAGTCGGTAATATTCCATTGTAAACATGAGCCACATCTTCTCTATCTATTCCTCCACTGAGGAACATTTAGTTGCTACCGTCTTCTGGCTATTGTAAATAGTGCTGCAACGGACATTGGGGAACATGTATCTTTTCAAATTCTGGTTTTCTGTGGATATATGCCCAAGAGTAAGATGACTCTATCATATGGTAAGTCTTATTTTCAGTCTTTTAAGAACCTTCATACTGTCAGACAGAACTGAGCAACTGCACTGAACTGATACTGTTTTCCATAGTGGCTGTACCAATGTACATTCTCACCAACAATGTACGAGGCTTCCCTTTTCTCCACACCCTCTGCAGCATTTATTGTTTGTAGATTTTTTGATGATGGCCATTCTGACTGGTATGAGCCGATACCTCATTGGACTTTTGATTTGTATTTCTCTAATGATTAGTGATGTTCAGTGTCTTTTCATGTTCCTCTTGGCCACCTTTATGCCTTCTTTGGAGAAATGTGTATTTAGATCTTCTAGCTATTGTTTGATTGGCGACATTAGTTTTTTTTTTTTTTTTTTTTAATGTTGAGCTGCATGAGCTGTTGAATATTTTGAAGATGAATCCCCTGTTGGTCACTTCATTTGCAGATATTTTCTTCCTTTCTGTGGGCTCTTTTCATTTTGGGAGAACACTGTCTCCCAGGGGTCAGTTTTTAAGTTTGATTAGGCTGCATTTTTTTATTTTTGTTTTTCTTTTCATCACTCTAGGAAGTGGCTTATAGAAGATCTTTCTGCGATGTGTGTCAGAGAGTGTTCTGCCTATGTTTTTCTCTTAACGTTTTTATAGTGCCTAGTCTTCCATTTAGATCTTTAATGCATTTTGAGTTTATTTTTATGTGTGGTGTTAGAGATTGTTCTGATTTGATTCTTTTCCGTGAAACTGTCCTGTTTTCCCAGCACCACTTATTGAAGAGACTATCTTTTCTCCACTGTGTCTTCTTGTCTCTTTGGTCATAGGTAAGGTGAAATAGGTGTGTAGGTTTGTCTGTGGCTTTGTCTCTTGACTCATTTTCCAGTTAGCCTTTCTAAATCTTGTTTACACAGCTCCAGCCACATCATGAGAAACGCTGGGCTGGATGAAACACAAGCTGGAATCAAGGTTGCTGGGAGAAATATCAATCACCTCAGACATGCTGATGACACCACAGCTGTGGCAGAAAGAGAAGAACTGAAGAGCCTCTTGATGAAAGTAAAAGAGGAGAGTGGAAAAGTGGCTTAAAGCTCAACATTCAGAAGACTAAGATCCCGGCATCTGGTCCCATCACTTCATGGCAAATCGATGGGGAAACAGTGACACACTATATTTAGGGCTCCAAAATCACTGCAGCTGGTGACTGCAGCCATGAACTTAAAAGACGCTGACTCCTTTGAAGAAAAGTCATGACCAACCTAGACAGCATATTAAAAAGCAGAGACATTACTTTGCCAAGAGAGGTCCATCTAGTCAAAGCTGTGGTTTTTCCAGTAGTCATGTATGGATGTGAGAGTGGGAGTCTAAAGAAAGCTGAGCACCGGAGAATTGATGCTTTTGAACTGTGGTGTTGCAGAAGACTTTTGAGAGTCCCTTGAACTGCAAGGAGATCCAACCAGTCCATCCTGAAGGCAATCAGTTCTGAATATTTGTTGGAAGGACTGATGCCAAAGCTGAAACTCCAATACTCTGGCCACCTGATGTGAAGAGCTGACTCATTTGAAAAGACCCTGATGCTGGGAAAGATTGCAGATGGGAGGAGAAGGGATCAACAGAGGATGAGATGGTTGGATGGCATCACCAACTCAATGGGCGTGAGTTTGAGTAAACTCCGGGAGTTGGTGATGAACAGGAAGGCCTGGCGTGCTGCAGTCCACGGGGTCGCAAAGAGTCAGCCATGACTGAGCCACTGAACTGACTGACTGTCCCATTCAAAAGAGTCCTTTTCCAGTTGAACTTCCTCAGAACATATTTTATAAACTTAAGGGAATTTCTTTAAAATATATTTCCATGCTTTTCATCTCCAGTTTCATTTGGAAAGGAGTGAAAAGCCATTCCAAGTAACACATGTAAGGTGAGCCCCTGTTTGAAGGTTGTCCCTTGTGACACACCTGTGTGCTCAGCCGCTCAGTCAAGCCCAGCTCTTTGTGATGCCATGGACTGTAGACCAGGCTCCTCTGTCCATGGGGTTTTCCTGGCAAGAGTGCGGGAGTAGGTTGCCACTTCCTACTCCAGAGGAATCTTCTCGACCCAGGGACGGAGCCCGTATCTCATGTGTTTCCTGCATTGGCAGGTGGGTTCTTTCCCACTGCACCAGCTGGATATCGATGGGTAAAATTCTGTGCCAGCCCCTTTGTTTCTTCTTCTCTCCCCCTCATCCATCTATAGATAACTATCTCTCTGAAACGCCTTTGGAGAATCCGTGTAACATTATCAGAGCTATTTTTCAAGCATGTTGATCCTTCCTTGTGATGTCAGTGTTTGTGTAGCAGATCATCTGCTCCTATGACACTGGGTATGTCCCTGAGCCCTGGGAGACAGTGTTCAGGTGGGCAGTAGGTCTCAGTGGGAGTCAGTCGAGGGGGGAGGTCTGCTCAGCACAGCCAAGGCCAGCCCACATTGTCTTCTATCCCCAAAACACTGAGTCTGCTTCCCTCCCCGCCACCCATCCGCCCCAGCCCCAGGGCACTTGGCTAAACTCCTCTATATCCTGAGGAAGCATCAGGGTCAGAACAATGAACAGTGGTTCTAATCATTGTGAGCGAGAGATGAGGTTCTGTGTTTTCAGTTCTTAGATGTATGTGTCTTGATTCATTGTGTTATTATTTTAAATTTTAATTGTCATATCATTCTTTGCAGTGCTGCTAGTTTCTGCTGTGCAGCAAAGTGAATCAGTTATATATATATACACCCTCTGTTTTTAGATTCTGTTCCCACGTAGGTTATTACAAAGAACTGAATAGAGTTCCCTGTGCTCTCCAGTAGGTCTTTCTCTATTTTCTGTGTAGTAGAGTGTATTTGTCGATCCTAATTTATCCTTCAGCCTTCTTTGGTACCGTCAGTCTGTTCTCTACATCTGAGACTCTCTTTCTCTAAAGAGGTTTATATGTACCATTCTTTCGGATTCCATATGTAAGTGACATCATATGATATTTGTCTTTCTATATCAGACTTCACTCAGTATGACAATCTCCAGGTTCATCCATGTTGCACACATAGCATTATTTTGTTCTTTTTAAGAGCCGGTAATATTCCATTGTAAACATGAGCCACATCTTCTCTATCTATTCCTCCACTGAGGAACATTTAGTTGCTACCGTCTTCTGGCTATTGTAAATAGTGCTGCAACGGACATTGGGGAACATGTATCTTTTCAAATTCTGGTTTTCTGTGGATATATGCCCAAGAGTAAGATGACTCCATCATATGGTAAGTCTTATTTTCAGTCTTTTAAGAACCTTCATACTGTCAGACAGAACTGAGCAACTGCACTGAACTGATACTGTTTTCCATAGTGGCTGTACCAATGTACATTCTCACCAACAATGTACGAGGCTTCCCTTTTCTCCACACCCTCTGCAGCATTTATTGTTTGTAGATTTTTTGATGATGGCCATTCTGACTGGTATGAGCCGATACCTCATTGGACTTTTGATTTGTATTTCTCTAATGATTAGTGATGTTCAGTGTCTTTTCATGTTCCTCTTGGCCACCTTTATGCCTTCTTTGGAGAAATGTGTATTTAGATCTTCTAGCTATTGTTTGATTGGCGACATTAGTTTTTTTTTTTTTTTTTTTTTTTAATGTTGAGCTGCATGAGCTGTTGAATATTTTGAAGATGAATCCCCTGTTGGTCACTTCATTTGCAGATATTTTCTTCCTTTCTGTGGGCTCTTTTCATTTTGGGAGAACACTGTCTCCCAGGGGTCAGTTTTTAAGTTTGATTAGGCTGCATTTTTTTATTTTTGTTTTTCTTTTCATCACTCTAGGAAGTGGCTTATAGAAGATCTTTCTGCGATGTGTGTCAGAGAGTGTTCTGCCTATGTTTTTCTCTTAACGTTTTTATAGTGCCTAGTCTTCCATTTAGATCTTTAATCCATTTTGAGTTTATTTTTATGTGTGGTGTTAGAGATTGTTCTGATTTGATTCTTTTCCGTGAAACTGTCCTGTTTTCCCAGCACCACTTATTGAAGAGACTATCTTTTCTCCACTGTGTCTTCTTGTCTCTTTGGTCATAGGTAAGGTGAAATAGGTGTGTAGGTTTGTCTGTGGCTTTGTCTCTTGACTCATTTTCCAGTTAGCCTTTCTAAATCTTGTTTACACAGCTCCAGCCACATCATGAGAAACGCTGGGCTGGATGAAACACAAGCTGGAATCAAGGTTGCTGGGAGAAATATCAATCACCTCAGACATGCTGATGACACCACAGCTATGGCAGAAAGAGAAGAACTGAAGAGCCTCTTGATGAAAGTAAAAGAGGAGAGTGGAAAAGTGGCTTAAAGCTCAACATTCAGAAGACTAAGATCCCGGCATCTGGTCCCATCACTTCATGGCAAATCGATGGGGAAACAGTGACACACTATATTTAGGGCTCCAAAATCACTGCAGCTGGTGACTGCAGCCATGAACTTAAAAGACGCTGACTCCTTTGAAGAAAAGTCATGACCAACCTAGACAGCATATTAAAAAGCAGAGACATTACTTTGCCAAGAGAGGTCCATCTAGTCAAAGCTGTGGTTTTTCCAGTAGTCATGTATGGATGTGAGAGTGGGAGTCTAAAGAAAGCTGAGCACCGGAGAATTGATGCTTTTGAACTGTGGTGTTGCAGAAGACTTTTGAGAGTCCCTTGAACTGCAAGGAGATCCAACCAGTCCATCCTGAAGGCAATCAGTTCTGAATATTTGTTGGAAGGACTGATGCCAAAGCTGAAACTCCAATACTTTGGCCACCTGATGTGAAGAGCTGACTCATTTGAAAAGACCCTGATGCTGGGAAAGATTGCAGATGGGAGGAGAAGGGATCAACAGAGGATGAGATGGTTGGATGGCATCACCAACTCAATGGGCGTGAGTTTGAGTAAACTCCGGGAGTTGGTGATGAACAGGAAGGCCTGGCGTGCTGCAGTCCACGGGGTCGCAAAGAGTCAGCCATGACTGAGCCACTGAACTGACTGACTGTCCCATTCAAAAGAGTCCTTTTCCAGTTGAACTTCCTCAGAACATATTTTATAAACTTAAGGGAATTTCTTTAAAATATATTTCCATGCTTTTCATCTCCAGTTTCATTTGGAAAGGAGTGAAAAGCCATTCCAAGTAACACATGTAAGGTGAGCCCCTGTTTGAAGGTTGTCCCTTGTGACACACCTGTGTGCTCAGCCGCTCAGTCAAGCCCAGCTCTTTGTGATGCCATGGACTGTAGACCAGGCTCCTCTGTCCATGGGGTTTTCCTGGCAAGAGTGCGGGAGTAGGTTGCCACTTCCTACTCCAGAGGAATCTTCTCGACCCAGGGACGGAGCCCGTATCTCATGTGTTTCCTGCATTGGCAGGTGGGTTCTTTCCCACTGCACCAGCTGGATATCGATGGGTAAAATTCTGTGCCAGCCCCTTTGTTTCTTCTTCTCTCCCCCTCATCCATCTATAGATAACTATCTCTCTGAAACGCCTTTGGAGAATCCGTGTAACATTATCAGAGCTATTTTTCAAGCATGTTGATCCTTCCTTGTGATGTCAGTGTTTGTGTAGCAGATCATCTGCTCCTATGACACTGGGTATGTCCCTGAGCCCTGGGAGACAGTGTTCAGGTGGGCAGTAGGTCTCAGTGGGAGTCAGTCGAGGGGGGAGGTCTGCTCAGCACAGCCAAGGCCAGCCCACATTGTCTTCTATCCCCAAAACACTGAGTCTGCTTCCCTCCCCGCCACCCATCCGCCCCAGCCCCAGGGCACTTGGCTAAACTCCTGTATATCCTGAGGAAGCATCAGGGTCAGAACAATGAACAGTGGTTCTAATCATTGTGAGAGAGAGATGAGGTTCTGTGTTTTCAGTTCTTAGATGTATGTGTCTTGATTCATTGTGTTATTATTTTAAATTTTAATTGTCATATCATTCTTTGCAGTGCTGCTAGTTTCTGCTGTGCAGCAAAGTGAATCAGTTATATATATATACACCCTCTGTTTTTAGATTCTGTTCCCACGTAGGTTATTACAAAGAACTGAATAGAGTTCCCTGTGCTCTCCAGTAGGTCTTTCTCTATTTTCTGTGTAGTAGAGTGTATTTGTCGATCCTAATTTATCCTTCAGCCTTCTTTGGTACCGTCAGTCTGTTCTCTACATCTGAGACTCTCTTTCTCTAAAGAGGTTTATATGTACCATTCTTTCGGATTCCATATGTAAGTGACATCATATGATATTTGTCTTTCTATATCAGACTTCACTCAGTATGACAATCTCCAGGTTCATCCATGTTGCACACATAGCATTATTTTGTTCTTTTTAAGAGTCGGTAATATTCCATTGTAAACATGAGCCACATCTTCTCTATCTATTCCTCCACTGAGGAACATTTAGTTGCTACCGTCTTCTGGCTATTGTAAATAGTGCTGCAACGGACATTGGGGAACATGTATCTTTTCAAATTCTGGTTTTCTGTGGATATATGCCCAAGAGTAAGATGACTCTATCATATGGTAAGTCTTATTTTCAGTCTTTTAAGAACCTTCATACTGTCAGACAGAACTGAGCAACTGCACTGAACTGATACTGTTTTCCATAGTGGCTGTACCAATGTACATTCTCACCAACAATGTACGAGGCTTCCCTTTTCTCCACACCCTCTGCAGCATTTATTGTTTGTAGATTTTTTGATGATGGCCATTCTGACTGGTATGAGCCGATACCTCATTGGACTTTTGATTTGTATTTCTCTAATGATTAGTGATGTTCAGTGTCTTTTCATGTTCCTCTTGGCCACCTTTATGCCTTCTTTGGAGAAATGTGTATTTAGATCTTCTAGCTATTGTTTGATTGGCGACATTAGTTTTTTTTTTTTTTTTTTTTTTAATGTTGAGCTGCATGAGCTGTTGAATATTTTGAAGATGAATCCCCTGTTGGTCACTTCATTTGCAGATATTTTCTTCCTTTCTGTGGGCTCTTTTCATTTTGGGAGAACACTGTCTCCCAGGGGTCAGTTTTTAAGTTTGATTAGGCTGCATTTTTTTATTTTTGTTTTTCTTTTCATCACTCTAGGAAGTGGCTTATAGAAGATCTTTCTGCGATGTGTGTCAGAGAGTGTTCTGCCTATGTTTTTCTCTTAACGTTTTTATAGTGCCTAGTCTTCCATTTAGATCTTTAATCCATTTTGAGTTTATTTTTATGTGTGGTGTTAGAGATTGTTCTGATTTGATTCTTTTCCGTGAAACTGTCCTGTTTTCCCAGCACCACTTATTGAAGAGACTATCTTTTCTCCACTGTGTCTTCTTGTCTCTTTGGTCATAGGTAAGGTGAAATAGGTGTGTAGGTTTGTCTGTGGCTTTGTCTCTTGACTCATTTTCCAGTTAGCCTTTCTAAATCTTGTTTACACAGCTCCAGCCACATCATGAGAAACGCTGGGCTGGATGAAACACAAGCTGGAATCAAGGTTGCTGGGAGAAATATCAATCACCTCAGACATGCTGATGACACCACAGCTATGGCAGAAAGAGAAGAACTGAAGAGCCTCTTGATGAAAGTAAAAGAGGAGAGTGGAAAAGTGGCTTAAAGCTCAACATTCAGAAGACTAAGATCCCGGCATCTGGTCCCATCACTTCATGGCAAATCGATGGGGAAACAGTGACACACTATATTTAGGGCTCCAAAATCACTGCAGCTGGTGACTGCAGCCATGAACTTAAAAGACGCTGACTCCTTTGAAGAAAAGTCATGACCAACCTAGACAGCATATTAAAAAGCAGAGACATTACTTTGCCAAGAGAGGTCCATCTAGTCAAAGCTGTGGTTTTTCCAATAGTCATGTATGGATGTGAGAGTGGGAGTCTAAAGAAAGCTGAGCACCGGAGAATTGATGCTTTTGAACTGTGGTGTTGCAGAAGACTTTTGAGAGTCCCTTGAACTGCAAGGAGATCCAACCAGTCCATCCTGAAGGCAATCAGTTCTGAATATTTGTTGGAAGGACTGATGCCAAAGCTGAAACTCCAATACTCTGGCCACCTGATGTGAAGAGCTGACTCATTTGAAAAGACCCTGATGCTGGGAAAGATTGCAGATGGGAGGAGAAGGGATCAACAGAGGATGAGATGGTTGGATGGCATCACCAACTCAATGGGCGTGAGTTTGAGTAAACTCCGGGAGTTGGTGATGAACAGGAAGGCCTGGCGTGCTGCAGTCCACGGGGTCGCAAAGAGTCAGCCATGACTGAGCCACTGAACTGACTGACTGTCCCATTCAAAAGAGTCCTTTTCCAGTTGAACTTCCTCAGAACATATTTTATAAACTTAAGGGAATTTCTTTCAAATATATTTCCATGCTTTTCATCTCCAGTTTCATTTGGAAAGGAGTGAAAAGCCATTCCAAGTAACACATGTAAGGTGAGCCCCTGTTTGAAGGTTGTCCCTTGTGACACACCTGTGTGCTCAGCCGCTCAGTCAAGCCCAGCTCTTTGTGATGCCATGGACTGTAGACCAGGCTCCTCTGTCCATGGGGTTTTCCTGGCAAGAGTGCGGGAGTAGGTTGCCACTTCCTACTCCAGAGGAATCTTCTCGACCCAGGGACAGAGCCCGTATCTCATGTGTTTCCTGCATTGGCAGGTGGGTTCTTTCCCACTGCACCAGCTGGATATCGATGGGTAAAATTCTGTGCCAGCCCCTTTGTTTCTTCTTCTCTCCCCCTCATCCATCTATAGATAACTATCTCTCTGAAACGCCTTTGGAGAATCCGTGTAACATTATCAGAGCTATTTTTCATGCATGTTGATCCTTCCTTGTGATGTCAGTGTTTGTGTAGCAGATCATCTGCTCCTATGACACTGGGTATGTCCCTGAGCCCTGGGAGACAGTGTTCAGGTGGGCAGTAGGTCTCAGTGGGAGTCAGTCGAGGGGGGAGGTCTGCTCAACACAGCCAAGGCCAGCCCACATTGTCTTCTATCCCCAAAACACTGAGTCTGCTTCCCTGCCCGCCACCCATCCGCCCCAGCCCCAGGGCACTTGGCTAAACTCCTGTATATCCTGAGGAAGCATCAGGGTCAGAACCATGAACAGTGGTTCTAATCATTGTGAGCGAGAGATGAGGTTCTGTGTTTTCAGTTCTTAGATGTATGTGTCTTGATTCATTGTGTTATTATTTTAAATTTTAATTGTCATATCATTCTTTGCAGTGCTGCTAGTTTCTGCTGTGCAGCAAAGTGAATCAGTTATATATATATACACCCTCTGTTTTTAGATTCTGTTCCCACGTAGGTTATTACAAAGAACTGAATAGAGTTCCCTGTGCTCTCCAGTAGGTCTTTCTCTATTTTCTGTGTAGTAGAGTGTATTTGTCGATCCTAATTTATCCTTCAGCCTTCTTTGGTACCGTAAGTCTGTTCTCTACATCTGAGACTCTATTTCTCTAAAGAGGTTTATATGTACCATTCTTTCGGATTCCATATGTAAGTGACATCATATGATATTTGTCTTTCTATATCAGACTTCACTCAGTATGACAATCTCCAGGTTCATCCATGTTGCACACATAGCATTATTTTGTTCTTTTTAAGAGTCGGTAATATTCCATTGTAAACATGAGCCACATCTTCTCTATCTATTCCTCCACTGAGGAACATTTAGTTGCTACCGTCTTCTGGCTATTGTAAATAGTGCTGCAACGGACATTGGGGAACATGTATCTTTTCAAATTCTGGTTTTCTGTGGATATATGCCCAAGAGTAAGATGACTCTATCATATGGTAAGTCTTATTTTCAGTCTTTTAAGAACCTTCATACTGTCAGACAGAACTGAGCAACTGCACTGAACTGATACTGTTTTCCATAGTGGCTGTACCAATGTACATTCTCACCAACAATGTACGAGGCTTCCCTTTTCTCCACACCCTCTGCAGCATTTATTGTTTGTAGATTTTTTGATGATGGCCATTCTGACTGGTATGAGCCGATACCTCATTGGACTTTTGATTTGTATTTCTCTAATGATTAGTGATGTTCAGTGTCTTTTCATGTTCCTCTTGGCCACCTTTATGCCTTCTTTGGAGAAATGTGTATTTAGATCTTCTAGCTATTGTTTGATTGGCGACATTAGTTTTTTTTTTGTTTTTTTTTTAATGTTGAGCTGCATGAGCTGTTGAATATTTTGAAGATGAATCCCCTGTTGGTCACTTCATTTGCAGATATTTTCTTCCTTTCTGTGGGCTCTTTTCATTTTGGGAGAACACTGTCTCCCAGGGGTCAGTTTTTAAGTTTGATTAGGCTGCATTTTTTTATTTTTGTTTTTCTTTTCATCACTCTAGGAAGTGGCTTATAGAAGATCTTTCTGCGATGTGTGTCAGAGAGTGTTCTGCCTATGTTTTTCTCTTAACGTTTTTATAGTGCCTAGTCTTCCATTTAGATCTTTAATCCATTTTGAGTTTATTTTTATGTGTGGTGTTAGAGATTGTTCTGATTTGATTCTTTTCCGTGAAACTGTCCTGTTTTCCCAGCACCACTTATTGAAGAGACTATCTTTTCTCCACTGTGTCTTCTTGTCTCTTTGGTCATAGGTAAGGTGAAATAGGTGTGTAGGTTTGTCTGTGGCTTTGTCTCTTGACTCATTTTCCAGTTAGCCTTTCTAAATCTTGTTTACACAGCTCCAGCCACATCATGAGAAACGCTGGGCTGGATGAAACACAAGCTGGAATCAAGGTTGCTGGGAGAAATATCAATCACCTCAGACATGCTGATGACACCACAGCTATGGCAGAAAGAGAAGAACTGAAGAGCCTCTTGATGAAAGTAAAAGAGGAGAGTGGAAAAGTGGCTTAAAGCTCAACATTCAGAAGACTAAGATCCCGGCATCTGGTCCCATCACTTCATGGCAAATCGATGGGGAAACAGTGACACACTATATTTAGGGCTCCAAAATCACTGCAGCTGGTGACTGCAGCCATGAACTTAAAAGACGCTGACTCCTTTGAAGAAAAGTCATGACCAACCTAGACAGCATATTAAAAAGCAGAGACATTACTTTGCCAAGAGAGGTCCATCTAGTCAAAGCTGTGGTTTTTCCAGTAGTCATGTATGGATGTGAGAGTGGGAGTCTAAAGAAAGCTGAGCACCGGAGAATTGATGCTTTTGAACTGTGGTGTTGCAGAAGACTTTTGAGAGTCCCTTGAACTGCAAGGAGATCCAACCAGTCCATCCTGAAGGCAATCAGTTCTGAATATTTGTTGGAAGGACTGATGCCAAAGCTGAAACTCCAATACTTTGGCCACCTGATGTGAAGAGCTGACTCATTTGAAAAGACCCTGATGCTGGGAAAGATTGCAGATGGGAGGAGAAGGGATCAACAGAGGATGAGATGGTTGGATGGCATCACCAACTCAATGGGCGTGAGTTTGAGTAAACTCCGGGAGTTGGTGATGAACAGGAAGGCCTGGCGTGCTGCAGTCCACGGGGTCGCAAAGAGTCAGCCATGACTGAGCCACTGAACTGACTGACTGTCCCATTCAAAAGAGTCCTTTTCCAGTTGAACTTCCTCAGAACATATTTTATAAACTTAAGGGAATTTCTTTAAAATATATTTCCATGCTTTTCATCTCCAGTTTCATTTGGAAAGGAGTGAAAAGCCATTCCAAGTAACACATGTAAGGTGAGCCCCTGTTTGAAGGTTGTCCCTTGTGACACACCTGTGTGCTCAGCCGCTCAGTCAAGCCCAGCTCTTTGTGATGCCATGGACTGTAGACCAGGCTCCTCTGTCCATGGGGTTTTCCTGGCAAGAGTGCGGGAGTAGGTTGCCACTTCCTACTCCAGAGGAATCTTCTCGACCCAGGGACGGAGCCCGTATCTCATGTGTTTCCTGCATTGGCAGGTGGGTTCTTTCCCACTGCACCAGCTGGATATCGATGGGTAAAATTCTGTGCCAGCCCCTTTGTTTCTTCTTCTCTCCCCCTCATCCATCTATAGATAACTATCTCTCTGAAACGCCTTTGGAGAATCCGTGTAACATTATCAGAGCTATTTTTCAAGCATGTTGATCCTTCCTTGTGATGTCAGTGTTTGTGTAGCAGATCATCTGCTCCTATGACACTGGGTATGTCCCTGAGCCCTGGGAGACAGTGTTCAGGTGGGCAGTAGGTCTCAGTGGGAGTCAGTCGAGGGGGGAGGTCTGCTCAGCACAGCCAAGGCCAGCCCACATTGTCTTCTATCCCCAAAACACTGAGTCTGCTTCCCTCCCCGCCACCCATCCGCCCCAGCCCCAGGGCACTTGGCTAAACTCCTGTATATCCTGAGGAAGCATCAGGGTCAGAACAATGAACAGTGGTTCTAATCATTGTGAGAGAGAGATGAGGTTCTGTGTTTTCAGTTCTTAGATGTATGTGTCTTGATTCATTGTGTTATTATTTTAAATTTTAATTGTCATATCATTCTTTGCAGTGCTGCTAGTTTCTGCTGTGCAGCAAAGTGAATCAGTTATATATATATACACCCTCTGTTTTTAGATTCTGTTCCCACGTAGGTTATTACAAAGAACTGAATAGAGTTCCCTGTGCTCTCCAGTAGGTCTTTCTCTATTTTCTGTGTAGTAGAGTGTATTTGTCGATCCTAATTTATCCTTCAGCCTTCTTTGGTACCGTCAGTCTGTTCTCTACATCTGAGACTCTCTTTCTCTAAAGAGGTTTATATGTACCATTCTTTCGGATTCCATATGTAAGTGACATCATATGATATTTGTCTTTCTATATCAGACTTCACTCAGTATGACAATCTCCAGGTTCATCCATGTTGCACACATAGCATTATTTTGTTCTTTTTAAGAGTCGGTAATATTCCATTGTAAACATGAGCCACATCTTCTCTATCTATTCCTCCACTGAGGAACATTTAGTTGCTACCGTCTTCTGGCTATTGTAAATAGTGCTGCAACGGACATTGGGGAACATGTATCTTTTCAAATTCTGGTTTTCTGTGGATATATGCCCAAGAGTAAGATGACTCTATCATATGGTAAGTCTTATTTTCAGTCTTTTAAGAACCTTCATACTGTCAGACAGAACTGAGCAACTGCACTGAACTGATACTGTTTTCCATAGTGGCTGTACCAATGTACATTCTCACCAACAATGTACGAGGCTTCCCTTTTCTCCACACCCTCTGCAGCATTTATTGTTTGTAGATTTTTTGATGATGGCCATTCTGACTGGTATGAGCCGATACCTCATTGGACTTTTGATTTGTATTTCTCTAATGATTAGTGATGTTCAGTGTCTTTTCATGTTCCTCTTGGCCACCTTTATGCCTTCTTTGGAGAAATGTGTATTTAGATCTTCTAGCTATTGTTTGATTGGCGACATTAGTTTTTTTTTTTTTTTTTTTTTAATGTTGAGCTGCATGAGCTGTTGAATATTTTGAAGATGAATCCCCTGTTGGTCACTTCATTTGCAGATATTTTCTTCCTTTCTGTGGGCTCTTTTCATTTTGGGAGAACACTGTCTCCCAGGGGTCAGTTTTTAAGTTTGATTAGGCTGCATTTTTTTATTTTTGTTTTTCTTTTCATCACTCTAGGAAGTGGCTTATAGAAGATCTTTCTGCGATGTGTGTCAGAGAGTGTTCTGCCTATGTTTTTCTCTTAACGTTTTTATAGTGCCTAGTCTTCCATTTAGATCTTTAATCCATTTTGAGTTTATTTTTATGTGTGGTGTTAGAGATTGTTCTGATTTGATTCTTTTCCGTGAAACTGTCCTGTTTTCCCAGCACCACTTATTGAAGAGACTATCTTTTCTCCACTGTGTCTTCTTGTCTCTTTGGTCATAGGTAAGGTGAAATAGGTGTGTAGGTTTGTCTGTGGCTTTGTCTCTTGACTCATTTTCCAGTTAGCCTTTCTAAATCTTGTTTACACAGCTCCAGCCACATCATGAGAAACGCTGGGCTGGATGAAACACAAGCTGGAATCAAGGTTGCTGGGAGAAATATCAATCACCTCAGACATGCTGATGACACCACAGCTATGGCAGAAAGAGAAGAACTGAAGAGCCTCTTGATGAAAGTAAAAGAGGAGAGTGGAAAAGTGGCTTAAAGCTCAACATTCAGAAGACTAAGATCCCGGCATCTGGTCCCATCACTTCATGGCAAATCGATGGGGAAACAGTGACACACTATATTTAGGGCTCCAAAATCACTGCAGCTGGTGACTGCAGCCATGAACTTAAAAGACGCTGACTCCTTTGAAGAAAAGTCATGACCAACCTAGACAGCATATTAAAAAGCAGAGACATTACTTTGCCAAGAGAGGTCCATCTAGTCAAAGCTGTGGTTTTTCCAGTAGTCATGTATGGATGTGAGAGTGGGAGTCTAAAGAAAGCTGAGCACCGGAGAATTGATGCTTTTGAACTGTGGTGTTGCAGAAGACTTTTGAGAGTCCCTTGAACTGCAAGGAGATCCAACCAGTCCATCCTGAAGGCAATCAGTTCTGAATATTTGTTGGAAGGACTGATGCCAAAGCTGAAACTCCAATACTCTGGCCACCTGATGTGAAGAGCTGACTCATTTGAAAAGACCCTGATGCTGGGAAAGATTGCAGATGGGAGGAGAAGGGATCAACAGAGGATGAGATGGTTGGATGGCATCACCAACTCAATGGGCGTGAGTTTGAGTAAACTCCGGGAGTTGGTGATGAACAGGAAGGCCTGGCGTGCTGCAGTCCACGGGGTCGCAAAGAGTCAGCCATGACTGAGCCACTGAACTGACTGACTGTCCCATTCAAAAGAGTCCTTTTCCAGTTGAACTTCCTCAGAACATATTTTATAAACTTAAGGGAATTTCTTTAAAATATATTTCCATGCTTTTCATCTCCAGTTTCATTTGGAAAGGAGTGAAAAGCCATTCCAAGTAACACATGTAAGGTGAGCCCCTGTTTGAAGGTTGTCCCTTGTGACACACCTGTGTGCTCAGCCGCTCAGTCAAGCCCAGCTCTTTGTGATGCCATGGACTGTAGACCAGGCTCCTCTGTCCATGGGGTTTTCCTGGCAAGAGTGCGGGAGTAGGTTGCCACTTCCTACTCCAGAGGAATCTTCTCGACCCAGGGACAGAGCCCGTATCTCATGTGTTTCCTGCATTGGCAGGTGGGTTCTTTCCCACTGCACCAGCTGGATATCGATGGGTAAAATTCTGTGCCAGCCCCTTTGTTTCTTCTTCTCTCCCCCTCATCCATCTATAGATAACTATCTCTCTGAAACGCCTTTGGAGAATCCGTGTAACATTATCAGAGCTATTTTTCATGCATGTTGATCCTTCCTTGTGATGTCAGTGTTTGTGTAGCAGATCATCTGCTCCTATGACACTGGGTATGTCCCTGAGCCCTGGGAGACAGTGTTCAGGTGGGCAGTAGGTCTCAGTGGGAGTCAGTCGAGGGGGGAGGTCTGCTCAACACAGCCAAGGCCAGCCCACATTGTCTTCTATCCCCAAAACACTGAGTCTGCTTCCCTGCCCGCCACCCATCCGCCCCAGCCCCAGGGCACTTGGCTAAACTCCTGTATATCCTGAGGAAGCATCAGGGTCAGAACCATGAACAGTGGTTCTAATCATTGTGAGCGAGAGATGAGGTTCTGTGTTTTCAGTTCTTAGATGTATGTGTCTTGATTCATTGTGTTATTATTTTAAATTTTAATTGTCATATCATTCTTTGCAGTGCTGCTAGTTTCTGCTGTGCAGCAAAGTGAATCAGTTATATATATATACACCCTCTGTTTTTAGATTCTGTTCCCACGTAGGTTATTACAAAGAACTGAATAGAGTTCCCTGTGCTCTCCAGTAGGTCTTTCTCTATTTTCTGTGTAGTAGAGTGTATTTGTCGATCCTAATTTATCCTTCAGCCTTCTTTGGTACCGTAAGTCTGTTCTCTACATCTGAGACTCTATTTCTCTAAAGAGGTTTATATGTACCATTCTTTCGGATTCCATATGTAAGTGACATCATATGATATTTGTCTTTCTATATCAGACTTCACTCAGTATGACAATCTCCAGGTTCATCCATGTTGCACACATAGCATTATTTTGTTCTTTTTAAGAGTCGGTAATATTCCATTGTAAACATGAGCCACATCTTCTCTATCTATTCCTCCACTGAGGAACATTTAGTTGCTACCGTCTTCTGGCTATTGTAAATAGTGCTGCAACGGACATTGGGGAACATGTATCTTTTCAAATTCTGGTTTTCTGTGGATATATGCCCAAGAGTAAGATGACTCTATCATATGGTAAGTCTTATTTTCAGTCTTTTAAGAACCTTCATACTGTCAGACAGAACTGAGCAACTGCACTGAACTGATACTGTTTTCCATAGTGGCTGTACCAATGTACATTCTCACCAACAATGTACGAGGCTTCCCTTTTCTCCACACCCTCTGCAGCATTTATTGTTTGTAGATTTTTTGATGATGGCCATTCTGACTGGTATGAGCCGATACCTCATTGGACTTTTGATTTGTATTTCTCTAATGATTAGTGATGTTCAGTGTCTTTTCATGTTCCTCTTGGCCACCTTTATGCCTTCTTTGGAGAAATGTGTATTTAGATCTTCTAGCTATTGTTTGATTGGCGACATTAGTTTTTTTTTTGTTTTTTTTTTAATGTTGAGCTGCATGAGCTGTTGAATATTTTGAAGATGAATCCCCTGTTGGTCACTTCATTTGCAGATATTTTCTTCCTTTCTGTGGGCTCTTTTCATTTTGGGAGAACACTGTCTCCCAGGGGTCAGTTTTTAAGTTTGATTAGGCTGCATTTTTTTATTTTTGTTTTTCTTTTCATCACTCTAGGAAGTGGCTTATAGAAGATCTTTCTGCGATGTGTGTCAGAGAGTGTTCTGCCTATGTTTTTCTCTTAACGTTTTTATAGTGCCTAGTCTTCCATTTAGATCTTTAATCCATTTTGAGTTTATTTTTATGTGTGGTGTTAGAGATTGTTCTGATTTGATTCTTTTCCGTGAAACTGTCCTGTTTTCCCAGCACCACTTATTGAAGAGACTATCTTTTCTCCACTGTGTCTTCTTGTCTCTTTGGTCATAGGTAAGGTGAAATAGGTGTGTAGGTTTGTCTGTGGCTTTGTCTCTTGACTCATTTTCCAGTTAGCCTTTCTAAATCTTGTTTACACAGCTCCAGCCACATCATGAGAAACGCTGGGCTGGATGAAACACAAGCTGGAATCAAGGTTGCTGGGAGAAATATCAATCACCTCAGACATGCTGATGACACCACAGCTATGGCAGAAAGAGAAGAACTGAAGAGCCTCTTGATGAAAGTAAAAGAGGAGAGTGGAAAAGTGGCTTAAAGCTCAACATTCAGAAGACTAAGATCCCGGCATCTGGTCCCATCACTTCATGGCAAATCGATGGGGAAACAGTGACACACTATATTTAGGGCTCCAAAATCACTGCAGCTGGTGACTGCAGCCATGAACTTAAAAGACGCTGACTCCTTTGAAGAAAAGTCATGACCAACCTAGACAGCATATTAAAAAGCAGAGACATTACTTTGCCAAGAGAGGTCCATCTAGTCAAAGCTGTGGTTTTTCCAGTAGTCATGTATGGATGTGAGAGTGGGAGTCTAAAGAAAGCTGAGCACCGGAGAATTGATGCTTTTGAACTGTGGTGTTGCAGAAGACTTTTGAGAGTCCCTTGAACTGCAAGGAGATCCAACCAGTCCATCCTGAAGGCAATCAGTTCTGAATATTTGTTGGAAGGACTGATGCCAAAGCTGAAACTCCAATACTCTGGCCACCTGATGTGAAGAGCTGACTCATTTGAAAAGACCCTGATGCTGGGAAAGATTGCAGATGGGAGGAGAAGGGATCAACAGAGGATGAGATGGTTGGATGGCATCACCAACTCAATGGGCGTGAGTTTGAGTAAACTCCGGGAGTTGGTGATGAACAGGAAGGCCTGGCGTGCTGCAGTCCACGGGGTCGCAAAGAGTCAGCCATGACTGAGCCACTGAACTGACTGACTGTCCCATTCAAAAGAGTCCTTTTCCAGTTGAACTTCCTCAGAACATATTTTATAAACTTAAGGGAATTTCTTTAAAATATATTTCCATGCTTTTCATCTCCAGTTTCATTTGGAAAGGAGTGAAAAGCCATTCCAAGTAACACATGTAAGGTGAGCCCCTGTTTGAAGGTTGTCCCTTGTGACACACCTGTGTGCTCAGCCGCTCAGTCAAGCCCAGCTCTTTGTGATGCCATGGACTGTAGACCAGGCTCCTCTGTCCATGGGGTTTTCCTGGCAAGAGTGCGGGAGTAGGTTGCCACTTCCTACTCCAGAGGAATCTTCTCGACCCAGGGACAGAGCCCGTATCTCATGTGTTTCCTGCATTGGCAGGTGGGTTCTTTCCCACTGCACCAGCTGGATATCGATGGGTAAAATTCTGTGCCAGCCCCTTTGTTTCTTCTTCTCTCCCCCTCATCCATCTATAGATAACTATCTCTCTGAAACGCCTTTGGAGAATCCGTGTAACATTATCAGAGCTATTTTTCAAGCATGTTGATCCTTCCTTGTGATGTCAGTGTTTGTGTAGCAGATCATCTGCTCCTATGACACTGGGTATGTCCCTGAGCCCTGGGAGACAGTGTTCAGGTGGGCAGTAGGTCTCAGTGGGAGTCAGTCGAGGGGGGAGGTCTGCTCAACACAGCCAAGGCCAGCCCACATTGTCTTCTATCCCCGAAACACTGAGTCTGCTTCCCTGCCCGCCACCCATCCGCCCCAGCCCCAGGGCACTTGGCTAAACTCCTGTATATCCTGAGGAAGCATCAGGGTCAGAACAATGAACAGTGGTTCTAATCATTGTGAGCGAGAGATGAGGTTCTGTGTTTTCAGTTCTTAGATGTATGTGTCTTGATTCATTGTGTTATTATTTTAAATTTTAATTGTCATATCATTCTTTGCAGTGCTGCTAGTTTCTGCTGTGCAGCAAAGTGAATCAGTTATATATATATACACCCTCTGTTTTTAGATTCTGTTCCCACGTAGGTTATTACAAAGAACTGAATAGAGTTCCCTGTGCTCTCCAGTAGGTCTTTCTCTATTTTCTGTGTAGTAGAGTGTATTTGTCGATCCTAATTTATCCTTCAGCCTTCTTTGGTACCGTAAGTCTGTTCTCTACATCTGAGACTCTATTTCTCTAAAGAGGTTTATATGTACCATTCTTTCGGATTCCATATGTAAGTGACATCATATGATATTTGTCTTTCTATATCAGACTTCACTCAGTATGACAATCTCCAGGTTCATCCATGTTGCACACATAGCATTATTTTGTTCTTTTTAAGAGTCGGTAATATTCCATTGTAAACATGAGCCACATCTTCTCTATCTATTCCTCCACTGAGGAACATTTAGTTGCTACCGTCTTCTGGCTATTGTAAATAGTGCTGCAGCGGACATTGGGGAACATGTATCTTTTCAAATTCTGGTTTTCTGTGGATATATGCCCAAGAGTAAGATGACTCTATCATATGGTAAGTCTTATTTTCAGTCTTTTAAGAACCTTCATACTGTCAGACAGAACTGAGCAACTGCACTGAACTGATACTGTTTTCCATAGTGGCTGTACCAATGTACATTCTCACCAACAATGTACGAGGCTTCCCTTTTCTCCACACCCTCTGCAGCATTTATTGTTTGTAGATTTTTTGATGATGGCCATTCTGACTGGTATGAGCCGATACCTCATTGGACTTTTGATTTGTATTTCTCTAATGATTAGTGATGTTCAGTGTCTTTTCATGTTCCTCTTGGCCACCTTTATGCCTTCTTTGGAGAAATGTGTATTTAGATCTTCTAGCTATTGTTTGATTGGCGACATTAGTTTTTTTTTTTTTTTTTTTTTTAATGTTGAGCTGCATGAGCTGTTGAATATTTTGAAGATGAATCCCCTGTTGGTCACTTCATTTGCAGATATTTTCTTCCTTTCTGTGGGCTCTTTTCATTTTGGGAGAACACTGTCTCCCAGGGGTCAGTTTTTAAGTTTGATTAGGCTGCATTTTTTTATTTTTGTTTTTCTTTTCATCACTCTAGGAAGTGGCTTATAGAAGATCTTTCTGCGATGTGTGTCAGAGAGTGTTCTGCCTATGTTTTTCTCTTAACGTTTTTATAGTGCCTAGTCTTCCATTTAGATCTTTAATCCATTTTGAGTTTATTTTTATGTGTGGTGTTAGAGATTGTTCTGATTTGATTCTTTTCCGTGAAACTGTCCTGTTTTCCCAGCACCACTTATTGAAGAGACTATCTTTTCTCCACTGTGTCTTCTTGTCTCTTTGGTCATAGGTAAGGTGAAATAGGTGTGTAGGTTTGTCTGTGGCTTTGTCTCTTGACTCATTTTCCAGTTAGCCTTTCTAAATCTTGTTTACACAGCTCCAGCCACATCATGAGAAACGCTGGGCTGGATGAAACACAAGCTGGAATCAAGGTTGCTGGGAGAAATATCAATCACCTCAGACATGCTGATGACACCACAGCTGTGGCAGAAAGAGAAGAACTGAAGAGCCTCTTGATGAAAGTAAAAGAGGAGAGTGGAAAAGTGGCTTAAAGCTCAACATTCAGAAGACTAAGATCCCGGCATCTGGTCCCATCACTTCATGGCAAATCGATGGGGAAACAGTGACACACTATATTTAGGGCTCCAAAATCACTGCAGCTGGTGACTGCAGCCATGAACTTAAAAGACGCTGACTCCTTTGAAGAAAAGTCATGACCAACCTAGACAGCATATTAAAAAGCAGAGACATTACTTTGCCAAGAGAGGTCCATCTAGTCAAAGCTGTGGTTTTTCCAGTAGTCATGTATGGATGTGAGAGTGGGAGTCTAAAGAAAGCTGAGCACCGGAGAATTGATGCTTTTGAACTGTGGTGTTGCAGAAGACTTTTGAGAGTCCCTTGAACTGCAAGGAGATCCAACCAGTCCATCCTGAAGGCAATCAGTTCTGAATATTTGTTGGAAGGACTGATGCCAAAGCTGAAACTCCAATACTCTGGCCACCTGATGTGAAGAGCTGACTCATTTGAAAAGACCCTGATGCTGGGAAAGATTGCAGATGGGAGGAGAAGGGATCAACAGAGGATGAGATGGTTGGATGGCATCACCAACTCAATGGGCGTGAGTTTGAGTAAACTCCGGGAGTTGGTGATGAACAGGAAGGCCTGGCGTGCTGCAGTCCACGGGGTCGCAAAGAGTCAGCCATGACTGAGCCACTGAACTGACTGACTGTCCCATTCCAAAGAGTCCTTTTCCAGTTGAACTTCCTCAGAACATATTTTATAAACTTAAGGGAATTTCTTTAAAATATATTTCCATGCTTTTCATCTCCAGTTTCATTTGGAAAGGAGTGAAAAGCCATTCCAAGTAACACATGTAAGGTGAGCCCCTGTTTGAAGGTTGTCCCTTGTGACACACCTGTGTGCTCAGCCGCCCAGTCAAGCCCAGCTCTTTGTGATGCCATGGACTGTAGACCAGGCTCCTCTGTCCATGGGGTTTTCCTGGCAAGAGTGCGGGAGTAGGTTGCCACTTCCTACTCCAGAGGAATCTTCTCGACCCAGGGACGGAGCCCGTATCTCATGTGTTTCCTGCATTGGCAGGTGGGTTCTTTCCCACTGCACCAGCTGGATATCGATGGGTAAAATTCTGTGCCAGCCCCTTTGTTTCTTCTTCTCTCCCCCTCATCCATCTATAGATAACTATCTCTCTGAAACGCCTTTGGAGAATCCGTGTAACATTATCAGAGCTATTTTTCAAGCATGTTGATCCTTCCTTGTGATGTCAGTGTTTGTGTAGCAGATCATCTGCTCCTATGACACTGGGTATGTCCCTGAGCCCTGGGAGACAGTGTTCAGGTGGGCAGTAGGTCTCAGTGGGAGTCAGTCGAGGGGGGAGGTCTGCTCAGCACAGCCAAGGCCAGCCCACATTGTCTTCTATCCCCAAAACACTGAATCTGCTTCCCTCCCCGCCACCCATCCGCCCCAGCCCCAGGGCACTTGGCTAAACTCCTCTATATCCTGAGGAAGCATCAGGGTCAGAACAATGAACAGTGGTTCTAATCATTGTGAGAGAGAGATGAGGTTCTGTGTTTTCAGTTCTTAGATGTATGTGTCTTGATTCATTGTGTTATTATTTTAAATTTTAATTGTCATATCATTCTTTGCAGTGCTGCTAGTTTCTGCTGTGCAGCAAAGTGAATCAGTTATATATATATACACCCTCTGTTTTTAGATTCTGTTCCCACGTAGGTTATTACAAAGAACTGAATAGAGTTCCCTGTGCTCTCCAGTAGGTCTTTCTCTATTTTCTGTGTAGTAGAGTGTATTTGTCGATCCTAATTTATCCTTCAGCCTTCTTTGGTACCGTAAGTCTGTTCTCTACATCTGAGACTCTATTTCTCTAAAGAGGTTTATATGTACCATTCTTTCGGATTCCATATGTAAGTGACATCATATGATATTTGTCTTTCTATATCAGACTTCACTCAGTATGACAATCTCCAGGTTCATCCATGTTGCACACATAGCATTATTTTGTTCTTTTTAAGAGTCGGTAATATTCCATTGTAAACATGAGCCACATCTTCTCTATCTGTTCCTCCATTGAGGAACATTTAGTTGCTACCGTCTTCTGGCTATTGTAAATAGTGCTGCAACGGACATTGGGGAACATGTATCTTTTCAAATTCTGGTTTTCTGTGGATATATGCCCAAGAGTAAGATGACTCTATCATATGGTAAGTCTTATTTTCAGTCTTTTAAGAACCTTCATACTGTCAGACAGAACTGAGCAACTGCACTGAACTGATACTGTTTTCCATAGTGGCTGTACCAATGTACATTCTCACCAACAATGTACGAGGCTTCCCTTTTCTCCACACCCTCTGCAGCATTTATTGTTTGTAGATTTTTTGATGATGGCCATTCTGACTGGTATGAGCCGATACCTCATTGGACTTTTGATTTGTATTTCTCTAATGATTAGTGATGTTCAGTGTCTTTTCATGTTCCTCTTGGCCACCTTTATGCCTTCTTTGGAGAAATGTGTATTTAGATCTTCTAGCTATTGTTTGATTGGCGACAGTTTTTTTTTTTTTTTTTTTTTTTTTAATGTTGAGCTGCATGAGCTGTTGAATATTTTGAAGATGAATCCCCTGTTGGTCACTTCATTTGCAGATATTTTCTTCCTTTCTGTGGGCTCTTTTCATTTTGGGAGAACACTGTCTCCCAGGGGTCAGTTTTTAAGTTTGATTAGGCTGCATTTTTTTGTTTTTGTTTTTCTTTTCATCACTCTAGGAAGTGGCTTATAGAAGATCTTTCTGCGATGTGTGTCAGAGAGTGTTCTGCCTATGTTTTTCTCTTAACGTTTTTATAGTGCCTAGTCTTCCATTTAGATCTTTAATCCATTTTGAGTTTATTTTTATGTGTGGTGTTAGAGATTGTTCTGATTTGATTCTTTTCCGTGAAACTGTCCTGTTTTCCCAGCACCACTTATTGAAGAGACTATCTTTTCTCCACTGTGTCTTCTTGTCTCTTTGGTCATAGGTAAGGTGAAATAGGTGTGTAGGTTTGTCTGTGGCTTTGTCTCTTGACTCATTTTCCAGTTAGCCTTTCTAAATCTTGTTTACACAGCTCCAGCCACATCATGAGAAACGCTGGGCTGGATGAAACACAAGCTGGAATCAAGGTTGCTGGGAGAAATATCAATCACCTCAGACATGCTGATGACACCACAGCTATGGCAGAAAGAGAAGAACTGAAGAGCCTCTTGATGAAAGTAAAAGAGGAGAGTGGAAAAGTGGCTTAAAGCTCAACATTCAGAAGACTAAGATCCCGGCATCTGGTCCCATCACTTCATGGCAAATCGATGGGGAAACAGTGACACACTATATTTAGGGCTCCAAAATCACTGCAGCTGGTGACTGCAGCCATGAACTTAAAAGACGCTGACTCCTTTGAAGAAAAGTCATGACCAACCTAGACAGCATATTAAAAAGCAGAGACATTACTTTGCCAAGAGAGGTCCATCTAGTCAAAGCTGTGGTTTTTCCAGTAGTCATGTATGGATGTGAGAGTGGGAGTCTAAAGAAAGCTGAGCACCGGAGAATTGATGCTTTTGAACTGTGGTGTTGCAGAAGACTTTTGAGAGTCCCTTGAACTGCAAGGAGATCCAACCAGTCCATCCTGAAGGCAATCAGTTCTGAATATTTGTTGGAAGGACTGATGCCAAAGCTGAAACTCCAATACTCTGGCCACCTGATGTGAAGAGCTGACTCATTTGAAAAGACCCTGATGCTGGGAAAGATTGCAGATGGGAGGAGAAGGGATCAACAGAGGATGAGATGGTTGGATGGCATCACCAACTCAATGGGCGTGAGTTTGAGTAAACTCCGGGAGTTGGTGATGAACAGGAAGGCCTGGCGTGCTGCAGTCCACGGGGTCGCAAAGAGTCAGCCATGACTGAGCCACTGAACTGACTGACTGTCCCATTCAAAAGAGTCCTTTTCCAGTTGAACTTCCTCAGAACATATTTTATAAACTTAAGGGAATTTCTTTAAAATATATTTCCATGCTTTTCATCTCCAGTTTCATTTGGAAAGGAGTGAAAAGCCATTCCAAGTAACACATGTAAGGTGAGCCCCTGTTTGAAGGTTGTCCCTTGTGACACACCTGTGTGCTCAGCCGCTCAGTCAAGCCCAGCTCTTTGTGATGCCATGGACTGTAGACCAGGCTCCTCTGTCCATGGGGTTTTCCTGGCAAGAGTGCGGGAGTAGGTTGCCACTTCCTACTCCAGAGGAATCTTCTCGACCCAGGGACGGAGCCCGTATCTCATGTGTTTCCTGCATTGGCAGGTGGGTTCTTTCCCACTGCACCAGCTGGATATCGATGGGTAAAATTCTGTGCCAGCCCCTTTGTTTCTTCTTCTCTCCCCCTCATCCATCTATAGATAACTATCTCTCTGAAACGCCTTTGGAGAATCCGTGTAACATTATCAGAGCTATTTTTCAAGCATGTTGATCCTTCCTTGTGATGTCAGTGTTTGTGTAGCAGATCATCTGCTCCTATGACACTGGGTATGTCCCTGAGCCCTGGGAGACAGTGTTCAGGTGGGCAGTAGGTCTCAGTGGGAGTCAGTCGAGGGGGGAGGTCTGCTCAACACAGCCAAGGCCAGCCCACATTGTCTTCTATCCCCAAAACACTGAGTCTGCTTCCCTGCCCGCCACCCATCCGCCCCAGCCCCAGGGCACTTGGCTAAACTCCTCTATATCCTGAGGAAGCATCAGGGTCAGAACAATGAACAGTGGTTCTAATCATTGTGAGCGAGAGATGAGGTTCTGTGTTTTCAGTTCTTAGATGTATGTGTCTTGATTCATTGTGTTATTATTTTAAATTTTAATTGTCATATCATTCTTTGCAGTGCTGCTAGTTTCTGCTGTGCAGCAAAGTGAATCAGTTATATATATATACACCCTCTGTTTTTAGATTCTGTTCCCACGTAGGTTATTACAAAGAACTGAATAGAGTTCCCTGTGCTCTCCAGTAGGTCTTTCTCTATTTTCTGTGTAGTAGAGTGTATTTGTCGATCCTAATTTATCCTTCAGCCTTCTTTGGTACCGTAAGTCTGTTCTCTACATCTGAGACTCTATTTCTCTAAAGAGGTTTATATGTACCATTCTTTCGGATTCCATATGTAAGTGACATCATATGATATTTGTCTTTCTGTATCAGACTTCACTCAGTATGACAATCTCCAGGTTCATCCATGTTGCACACATAGCATTATTTTGTTCTTTTTAAGAGTCGGTAATATTCCATTGTAAACATGAGCCACATCTTCTCTATCTATTCCTCCATTGAGGAACATTTAGTTGCTACCGTCTTCTGGCTATTGTAAATAGTGCTGCAACGGACATTGGGGAACATGTATCTTTTCAAATTCTGGTTTTCTGTGGATATATGCCCAAGAGTAAGATGACTCTATCATATGGTAAGTCTTATTTTCAGTCTTTTAAGAACCTTCATACTGTCAGACAGAACTGAGCAACTGCACTGAACTGATACTGTTTTCCATAGTGGCTGTACCAATGTACATTCTCACCAACAATGTACGAGGCTTCCCTTTTCTCCACACCCTCTGCAGCATTTATTGTTTGTAGATTTTTTGATGATGGCCATTCTGACTGGTATGAGCCGATACCTCATTGGACTTTTGATTTGTATTTCTCTAATGATTAGTGATGTTCAGTGTCTTTTCATGTTCCTCTTGGCCACCTTTATGCCTTCTTTGGAGAAATGTGTATTTAGATCTTCTAGCTATTGTTTGATTGGCGACATTAGTTTTTTTTTTTTTTTTTTTTTTTTTAATGTTGAGCTGCATGAGCTGTTGAATATTTTGAAGATGAATCCCCTGTTGGTCACTTCATTTGCAGATATTTTCTTCCTTTCTGTGGGCTCTTTTCATTTTGGGAGAACACTGTCTCCCAGGGGTCAGTTTTTAAGTTTGATTAGGCTGCATTTTTTTATTTTTGTTTTTCTTTTCATCACTCTAGGAAGTGGCTTATAGAAGATCTTTCTGCGATGTGTGTCAGAGAGTGTTCTGCCTATGTTTTTCTCTTAACGTTTTTATAGTGCCTAGTCTTCCATTTAGATCTTTAATCCATTTTGAGTTTATTTTTATGTGTGGTGTTAGAGATTGTTCTGATTTGATTCTTTTCCGTGAAACTGTCCTGTTTTCCCAGCACCACTTATTGAAGAGACTATCTTTTCTCCACTGTGTCTTCTTGTCTCTTTGGTCATAGGTAAGGTGAAATAGGTGTGTAGGTTTGTCTGTGGCTTTGTCTCTTGACTCATTTTCCAGTTAGCCTTTCTAAATCTTGTTTACACAGCTCCAGCCACATCATGAGAAACGCTGGGCTGGATGAAACACAAGCTGGAATCAAGGTTGCTGGGAGAAATATCAATCACCTCAGACATGCTGATGACACCACAGCTGTGGCAGAAAGAGAAGAACTGAAGAGCCTCTTGATGAAAGTAAAAGAGGAGAGTGGAAAAGTGGCTTAAAGCTCAACATTCAGAAGACTAAGATCCCGGCATCTGGTCCCATCACTTCATGGCAAATCGATGGGGAAACAGTGACACACTATATTTAGGGCTCCAAAATCACTGCAGCTGGTGACTGCAGCCATGAACTTAAAAGACGCTGACTCCTTTGAAGAAAAGTCATGACCAACCTAGACAGCATATTAAAAAGCAGAGACATTACTTTGCCAAGAGAGGTCCATCTAGTGAAAGCTGTGGTTTTTCCAGTAGTCATGTATGGATGTGGGAGTGGGAGTCTAAAGAAAGCTGAGCACCGGAGAATTGATGCTTTTGAACTGTGGTGTTGCAGAAGACTTTTGAGAGTCCCTTGAACTGCAAGGAGATCCAACCAGTCCATCCTGAAGGCAATCAGTTCTGAATATTTGTTGGAAGGACTGATGCCAAAGCTGAAACTCCAATACTCTGGCCACCTGATGTGAAGAGCTGACTCATTTGAAAAGACCCTGATGCTGGGAAAGATTGCAGATGGGAGGAGAAGGGATCAACAGAGGATGAGATGGTTGGATGGCATCACCAACTCAATGGGCGTGAGTTTGAGTAAACTCCGGGAGTTGGTGATGAACAGGAAGGCCTGGCGTGCTGCAGTCCACGGGGTCGCAAAGAGTCAGCCATGACTGAGCCACTGAACTGACTGACTGTCCCATTCAAAAGAGTCCTTTTCCAGTTGAACTTCCTCAGAACATATTTTATAAACTTAAGGGAATTTCTTTAAAATATATTTCCATGCTTTTCATCTCCAGTTTCATTTGGAAAGGAGTGAAAAGCCATTCCAAGTAACACATGTAAGGTGAGCCCCTGTTTGAAGGTTGTCCCTTGTGACACACCTGTGTGCTCAGCCGCTCAGTCAAGCCCAGCTCTTTGTGATGCCATGGACTGTAGACCAGTCTCCTCTGTCCATGGGGTTTTCCTGGCAAGAGTGCGGGAGTAGGTTGCCACTTCCTACTCCAGAGGAATCTTCTCGACCCAGGGACGGAGCCCGTATCTCATGTGTTTCCTGCATTGGCAGGTGGGTTCTTTCCCACTGCACCAGCTGGATATCGATGGGTAAAATTCTGTGCCAGCCCCTTTGTTTCTTCTTCTCTCCCCCTCATCCATCTATAGATAACTATCTCTCTGAAACGCCTTTGGAGAATCCGTGTAACATTATCAGAGCTATTTTTCAACCATGTTGATCCTTCCTTGTGATGTCAGTGTTTGTGTAGCAGATCATCTGCTCCTATGACACTGGGTATGTCCCTGAGCCCTGGGAGACAGTGTTCAGGTGGGCAGTAGGTCTCAGTGGGAGTCAGTCGAGGGGGGAGGTCTGCTCAACACAGCCAAGGCCAGCCCACATTGTCTTCTATCCCCAAAACACTGAGTCTGCTTCCCTCCCCGCCACCCATCCGCCCCAGCCCCAGGGCACTTGGCTAAACTCCTCTATATCCTGAGGAAGCATCAGGGTCAGAACAATGAACAGTGGTTCTAATCATTGTGAGCGAGAGATGAGGTTCTGTGTTTTCAGTTCTTAGATTTATGTGTCTTGATTCATTGTGTTATTATTTTAAATTTTAATTGTCATATCATTCTTTGCAGTGCTGCTAGTTTCTGCTGTGCAGCAAAGTGAATCAGTTATATATATATACACCCTCTGTTTTTAGATTCTGTTCCCACGTAGGTTATTACAAAGAACTGAATAGAGTTCCCTGTGCTCTCCAGTAGGTCTTTCTCTATTTTCTGTGTAGTAGAGTGTATTTGTCGATCCTAATTTATCCTTCAGCCTTCTTTGGTACCGTAAGTCTGTTCTCTACATCTGAGACTCTATTTCTCTAAAGAGGTTTATATGTACCATTCTTTCGGATTCCATATGTAAGTGACATCATATGATATTTGTCTTTCTATATCAGACTTCACTCAGTATGACAATCTCCAGGTTCATCCATGTTGCACACATAGCATTATTTTGTTCTTTTTAAGAGTCGGTAATATTCCATTGTAAACATGAGCCACATCTTCTCTATCTATTCCTCCATTGAGGAACATTTAGTTGCTACCGTCTTCTGGCTATTGTAAATAGTGCTGCAACGGACATTGGGGAACATGTATCTTTTCAAATTCTGGTTTTCTGTGGATATATGCCCAAGAGTAAGATGACTCTATCATATGGTAAGTCTTATTTTCAGTCTTTTAAGAACCTTCATACTGTCAGACAGAACTGAGCAACTGCACTGAACTGATACTGTTTTCCATAGTGGCTGTACCAATGTACATTCTCACCAACAATGTACGAGGCTTCCCTTTTCTCCACACCCTCTGCAGCATTTATTGTTTGTAGATTTTTTGATGATGGCCATTCTGACTGGTATGAGCCGATACCTCATTGGACTTTTGATTTGTATTTCTCTAATGATTAGTGATGTTCAGTGTCTTTTCATGTTCCTCTTGGCCACCTTTATGCCTTCTTTGGAGAAATGTGTATTTAGATCTTCTAGCTATTGTTTGATTGGCGACATTAGTTTTTTTTTTTTTTTTTTTTTTAATGTTGAGCTGCATGAGCTGTTGAATATTTTGAAGATGAATCCCCTGTTGGTCACTTCATTTGCAGATATTTTCTTCCTTTCTGTGGGCTCTTTTCATTTTGGGAGAACACTGTCTCCCAGGGGTCAGTTTTTAAGTTTGATTAGGCTGCATTTTTTTATTTTTGTTTTTCTTTTCATCACTCTAGGAAGTGGCTTATAGAAGATCTTTCTGCGATGTGTGTCAGAGAGTGTTCTGCCTATGTTTTTCTCTTAACGTTTTTATAGTGCCTAGTCTTCCATTTAGATCTTTAATCCATTTTGAGTTTATTTTTATGTGTGGTGTTAGAGATTGTTCTGATTTGATTCTTTTCCGTGAAACTGTCCTGTTTTCCCAGCACCACTTATTGAAGAGACTATCTTTTCTCCACTGTGTCTTCTTGTCTCTTTGGTCATAGGTAAGGTGAAATAGGTGTGTAGGTTTGTCTGTGGCTTTGTCTCTTGACTCATTTTCCAGTTAGCCTTTCTAAATCTTGTTTACACAGCTCCAGCCACATCATGAGAAACGCTGGGCTGGATGAAACACAAGCTGGAATCAAGGTTGCTGGGAGAAATATCAATCACCTCAGACATGCTGATGACACCACAGCTGTGGCAGAAAGAGAAGAACTGAAGAGCCTCTTGATGAAAGTAAAAGAGGAGAGTGGAAAAGTGGCTTAAAGCTCAACATTCAGAAGACTAAGATCCCGGCATCTGGTCCCATCACTTCATGGCAAATCGATGGGGAAACAGTGACACACTATATTTAGGGCTCCAAAATCACTGCAGCTGGTGACTGCAGCCATGAACTTAAAAGACGCTGACTCCTTTGAAGAAAAGTCATGACCAACCTAGACAGCATATTAAAAAGCAGAGACATTACTTTGCCAAGAGAGGTCCATCTAGTGAAAGCTGTGGTTTTTCCAGTAGTCATGTATGGATGTGGGAGTGGGAGTCTAAAGAAAGCTGAGCACCGGAGAATTGATGCTTTTGAACTGTGGTGTTGCAGAAGACTTTTGAGAGTCCCTTGAACTGCAAGGAGATCCAACCAGTCCATCCTGAAGGCAATCAGTTCTGAATATTTGTTGGAAGGACTGATGCCAAAGCTGAAACTCCAATACTCTGGCCACCTGATGTGAAGAGCTGACTCATTTGAAAAGACCCTGATGCTGGGAAAGATTGCAGATGGGAGGAGAAGGGATCAACAGAGGATGAGATGGTTGGATGGCATCACCAACTCAATGGGCGTGAGTTTGAGTAAACTCCGGGAGTTGGTGATGAACAGGAAGGCCTGGCGTGCTGCAGTCCACGGGGTCGCAAAGAGTCAGCCATGACTGAGCCACTGAACTGACTGACTGTCCCATTCAAAAGAGTCCTTTTCCAGTTGAACTTCCTCAGAACATATTTTATAAACTTAAGGGAATTTCTTTAAAATATATTTCCATGCTTTTCATCTCCAGTTTCATTTGGAAAGGAGTGAAAAGCCATTCCAAGTAACACATGTAAGGTGAGCCCCTGTTTGAAGGTTGTCCCTTGTGACACACCTGTGTGCTCAGCCGCTCAGTCAAGCCCAGCTCTTTGTGATGCCATGGACTGTAGACCAGTCTCCTCTGTCCATGGGGTTTTCCTGGCAAGAGTGCGGGAGTAGGTTGCCACTTCCTACTCCAGAGGAATCTTCTCGACCCAGGGACGGAGCCCGTATCTCATGTGTTTCCTGCATTGGCAGGTGGGTTCTTTCCCACTGCACCAGCTGGATATCGATGGGTAAAATTCTGTGCCAGCCCCTTTGTTTCTTCTTCTCTCCCCCTCATCCATCTATAGATAACTATCTCTCTGAAACGCCTTTGGAGAATCCGTGTAACATTATCAGAGCTATTTTTCAACCATGTTGATCCTTCCTTGTGATGTCAGTGTTTGTGTAGCAGATCATCTGCTCCTATGACACTGGGTATGTCCCTGAGCCCTGGGAGACAGTGTTCAGGTGGGCAGTAGGTCTCAGTGGGAGTCAGTCGAGGGGGGAGGTCTGCTCAACACAGCCAAGGCCAGCCCACATTGTCTTCTATCCCCAAAACACTGAGTCTGCTTCCCTCCCCGCCACCCATCCGCCCCAGCCCCAGGGCACTTGGCTAAACTCCTCTATATCCTGAGGAAGCATCAGGGTCAGAACAATGAACAGTGGTTCTAATCATTGTGAGCGAGAGATGAGGTTCTGTGTTTTCAGTTCTTAGATTTATGTGTCTTGATTCATTGTGTTATTATTTTAAATTTTAATTGTCATATCATTCTTTGCAGTGCTGCTAGTTTCTGCTGTGCAGCAAAGTGAATCAGTTATATATATATACACCCTCTGTTTTTAGATTCTGTTCCCACGTAGGTTATTACAAAGAACTGAATAGAGTTCCCTGTGCTCTCCAGTAGGTCTTTCTCTATTTTCTGTGTAGTAGAGTGTATTTGTCGATCCTAATTTATCCTTCAGCCTTCTTTGGTACCGTAAGTCTGTTCTCTACATCTGAGACTCTATTTCTCTAAAGAGGTTTATATGTACCATTCTTTCGGATTCCATATGTAAGTGACATCATATGATATTTGTCTTTCTATATCAGACTTCACTCAGTATGACAATCTCCAGGTTCATCCATGTTGCACACATAGCATTATTTTGTTCTTTTTAAGAGTCGGTAATATTCCATTGTAAACATGAGCCACATCTTCTCTATCTATTCCTCCATTGAGGAACATTTAGTTGCTACCGTCTTCTGGCTATTGTAAATAGTGCTGCAACGGACATTGGGGAACATGTATCTTTTCAAATTCTGGTTTTCTGTGGATATATGCCCAAGAGTAAGATGACTCTATCATATGGTAAGTCTTATTTTCAGTCTTTTAAGAACCTTCATACTGTCAGACAGAACTGAGCAACTGCACTGAACTGATACTGTTTTCCATAGTGGCTGTACCAATGTACATTCTCACCAACAATGTACGAGGCTTCCCTTTTCTCCACACCCTCTGCAGCATTTATTGTTTGTAGATTTTTTGATGATGGCCATTCTGACTGGTATGAGCCGATACCTCATTGGACTTTTGATTTGTATTTCTCTAATGATTAGTGATGTTCAGTGTCTTTTCATGTTCCTCTTGGCCACCTTTATGCCTTCTTTGGAGAAATGTGTATTTAGATCTTCTAGCTATTGTTTGATTGGCGACATTAGTTTTTTTTTTTTTTTTTTTTTTAATGTTGAGCTGCATGAGCTGTTGAATATTTTGAAGATGAATCCCCTGTTGGTCACTTCATTTGCAGATATTTTCTTCCTTTCTGTGGGCTCTTTTCATTTTGGGAGAACACTGTCTCCCAGGGGTCAGTTTTTAAGTTTGATTAGGCTGCATTTTTTTATTTTTGTTTTTCTTTTCATCACTCTAGGAAGTGGCTTATAGAAGATCTTTCTGCGATGTGTGTCAGAGAGTGTTCTGCCTATGTTTTTCTCTTAACGTTTTTATAGTGCCTAGTCTTCCATTTAGATCTTTAATCCATTTTGAGTTTATTTTTATGTGTGGTGTTAGAGATTGTTCTGATTTGATTCTTTTCCGTGAACCTGTCCTGTTTTCCCAGCACCACTTATTGAAGAGACTATCTTTTCTCCACTGTGTCTTCTTGTCTCTTTGGTCATAGGTAAGGTGAAATAGGTGTGTAGGTTTGTCTGTGGCTTTGTCTCTTGACTCATTTTCCAGTTAGCCTTTCTAAATCTTGTTTACACAGCTCCAGCCACATCATGAGAAACGCTGGGCTGGATGAAACACAAGCTGGAATCAAGGTTGCTGGGAGAAATATCAATCACCTCAGACATGCTGATGACACCACAGCTATGGCAGAAAGAGAAGAACTGAAGAGCCTCTTGATGAAAGTAAAAGAGGAGAGTGGAAAAGTGGCTTAAAGCTCAACATTCAGAAGACTAAGATCCCGGCATCTGGTCCCATCACTTCATGGCAAATCGATGGGGAAACAGTGACACACTATATTTAGGGCTCCAAAATCACTGCAGCTGGTGACTGCAGCCATGAACTTAAAAGACGCTGACTCCTTTGAAGAAAAGTCATGACCAACCTAGACAGCATATTAAAAAGCAGAGACATTACTTTGCCAAGAGAGGTCCATCTAGTGAAAGCTGTGGTTTTTCCAGTAGTCATGTATGGATGTGAGAGTGGGAGTCTAAAGAAAGCTGAGCACCGGAGAATTGATGCTTTTGAACTGTGGTGTTGCAGAAGACTTTTGAGAGTCCCTTGAACTGCAAGGAGATCCAACCAGTCCATCCTGAAGGCAATCAGTTCTGAATATTTGTTGGAAGGACTGATGCCAAAGCTGAAACTCCAATACTTTGGCCACCTGATGTGAAGAGCTGACTCATTTGAAAAGACCCTGATGCTGGGAAAGATTGCAGATGGGAGGAGAAGGGATCAACAGAGGATGAGATGGTTGGATGGCATCACCAACTCAATGGGCGTGAGTTTGAGTAAACTCCGGGAGTTGGTGATGAACAGGAAGGCCTGGCGTGCTGCAGTCCACGGGGTCGCAAAGAGTCAGCCATGACTGAGCCACTGAACTGACTGACTGTCCCATTCAAAAGAGTCCTTTTCCAGTTGAACTTCCTCAGAACATATTTTATAAACTTAAGGGAATTTCTTTAAAATATATTTCCATGCTTTTCATCTCCAGTTTCATTTGGAAAGGAGTGAAAAGCCATTCCAAGTAACACATGTAAGGTGAGCCCCTGTTTGAAGGTTGTCCCTTGTGACACACCTGTGTGCTCAGCCGCTCAGTCAAGCCCAGCTCTTTGTGATGCCATGGACTGTAGACCAGGCTCCTCTGTCCATGGGGTTTTCCTGGCAAGAGTGCGGGAGTAGGTTGCCACTTCCTACTCCAGAGGAATCTTCTCGACCCAGGGACGGAGCCCGTATCTCATGTGTTTCCTGCATTGGCAGGTGGGTTCTTTCCCACTGCACCAGCTGGATATCGATGGGTAAAATTCTGTGCCAGCCCCTTTGTTTCTTCTTCTCTCCCCCTCATCCATCTATAGATAACTATCTCTCTGAAACGCCTTTGGAGAATCCGTGTAACATTATCAGAGCTATTTTTCAAGCATGTTGATCCTTCCTTGTGATGTCAGTGTTTGTGTAGCAGATCATCTGCTCCTATGACACTGGGTATGTCCCTGAGCCCTGGGAGACAGTGTTCAGGTGGGCAGTAGGTCTCAGTGGGAGTCAGTCGAGGGGGGAGGTCTGCTCAGCACAGCCAAGGCCAGCCCACATTGTCTTCTATCCCCAAAACACTGAGTCTGCTTCCCTCCCCGCCACCCATCCGCCCCAGCCCCAGGGCACTTGGCTAAACTCCTGTATATCCTGAGGAAGCATCAGGGTCAGAACCATGAACAGTGGTTCTAATCATTGTGAGAGAGAGATGAGGTTCTGTGTTTTCAGTTCTTAGATGTATGTGTCTTGATTCATTGTGTTATTATTTTAAATTTTAATTGTCATATCATTCTTTGCAGTGCTGCTAGTTTCTGCTGTGCAGCAAAGTGAATCAGTTATATATATATACACCCTCTGTTTTTAGATTCTGTTCCCACGTAGGTTATTACAAAGAACTGAATAGAGTTCCCTGTGCTCTCCAGTAGGTCTTTCTCTATTTTCTGTGTAGTAGAGTGTATTTGTCGATCCTAATTTATCCTTCAGCCTTCTTTGGTACCGTCAGTCTGTTCTCTACATCTGAGACTCTCTTTCTCTAAAGAGGTTTATATGTACCATTCTTTCGGATTCCATATGTAAGTGACATCATATGATATTTGTCTTTCTATATCAGACTTCACTCAGTATGACAATCTCCAGGTTCATCCATGTTGCACACATAGCATTATTTTGTTCTTTTTAAGAGTCGGTAATATTCCATTGTAAACATGAGCCACATCTTCTCTATCTATTCCTCCACTGAGGAACATTTAGTTGCTACCGTCTTCTGGCTATTGTAAATAGTGCTGCAACGGACATTGGGGAACATGTATCTTTTCAAATTCTGGTTTTCTGTGGATATATGCCCAAGAGTAAGATGACTCTATCATATGGTAAGTCTTATTTTCAGTCTTTTAAGAACCTTCATACTGTCAGACAGAACTGAGCAACTGCACTGAACTGATACTGTTTTCCATAGTGGCTGTACCAATGTACATTCTCACCAACAATGTACGAGGCTTCCCTTTTCTCCACACCCTCTGCAGCATTTATTGTTTGTAGATTTTTTGATGATGGCCATTCTGACTGGTATGAGCCGATACCTCATTGGACTTTTGATTTGTATTTCTCTAATGATTAGTGATGTTCAGTGTCTTTTCATGTTCCTCTTGGCCACCTTTATGCCTTCTTTGGAGAAATGTGTATTTAGATCTTCTAGCTATTGTTTGATTGGCGACAGTTTTTTTTTTTTTTTTTTTTTTAATGTTGAGCTGCATGAGCTGTTGAATATTTTGAAGATGAATCCCCTGTTGGTCACTTCATTTGCAGATATTTTCTTCCTTTCTGTGGGCTCTTTTCATTTTGGGAGAACACTGTCTCCCAGGGGTCAGTTTTTAAGTTTGATTAGGCTGCATTTTTTTATTTTTGTTTTTCTTTTCATCACTCTAGGAAGTGGCTTATAGAAGATCTTTCTGCGATGTGTGTCAGAGAGTGTTCTGCCTATGTTTTTCTCTTAACGTTTTTATAGTGCCTAGTCTTCCATTTAGATCTTTAATCCATTTTGAGTTTATTTTTATGTGTGGTGTTAGAGATTGTTCTGATTTGATTCTTTTCCGTGAAACTGTCCTGTTTTCCCAGCACCACTTATTGAAGAGACTATCTTTTCTCCACTGTGTCTTCTTGTCTCTTTGGTCATAGGTAAGGTGAAATAGGTGTGTAGGTTTGTCTGTGGCTTTGTCTCTTGACTCATTTTCCAGTTAGCCTTTCTAAATCTTGTTTACACAGCTCCAGCCACATCATGAGAAACGCTGGGCTGGATGAAACACAACCTGGAATCAAGGTTGCTGGGAGAAATATCAATCACCTCAGACATGCTGATGACACCACAGCTATGGCAGAAAGAGAAGAACTGAAGAGCCTCTTGATGAAAGTAAAAGAGGAGAGTGGAAAAGTGGCTTAAAGCTCAACATTCAGAAGACTAAGATCCCGGCATCTGGTCCCATCACTTCATGGCAAATCGATGGGGAAACAGTGACACACTATATTTAGGGCTCCAAAATCACTGCAGCTGGTGACTGCAGCCATGAACTTAAAAGACGCTGACTCCTTTGAAGAAAAGTCATGACCAACCTAGACAGCATATTAAAAAGCAGAGACATTACTTTGCCAAGAGAGGTCCATCTAGTCAAAGCTGTGGTTTTTCCAGTAGTCATGTATGGATGTGAGAGTGGGAGTCTAAAGAAAGCTGAGCACCGGAGAATTGATGCTTTTGAACTGTGGTGTTGCAGAAGACTTTTGAGAGTCCCTTGAACTGCAAGGAGATCCAACCAGTCCATCCTGAAGGCAATCAGTTCTGAATATTTGTTGGAAGGACTGATGCCAAAGCTGAAACTCCAATACTTTGGCCACCTGATGTGAAGAGCTGACTCATTTGAAAAGACCCTGATGCTGGGAAAGATTGCAGATGGGAGGAGAAGGGATCAACAGAGGATGAGATGGTTGGATGGCATCACCAACTCAATGGGCGTGAGTTTGAGTAAACTCCGGGAGTTGGTGATGAACAGGAAGGCCTGGCGTGCTGCAGTCCACGGGGTCGCAAAGAGTCAGCCATGACTGAGCCACTGAACTGACTGACTGTCCCATTCAAAAGAGTCCTTTTCCAGTTGAACTTCCTCAGAACATATTTTATAAACTTAAGGGAATTTCTTTAAAATATATTTCCATGCTTTTCATCTCCAGTTTCATTTGGAAAGGAGTGAAAAGCCATTCCAAGTAACACATGTAAGGTGAGCCCCTGTTTGAAGGTTGTCCCTTGTGACACACCTGTGTGCTCAGCCGCTCAGTCAAGCCCAGCTCTTTGTGATGCCATGGACTGTAGACCAGGCTCCTCTGTCCATGGGGTTTTCCTGGCAAGAGTGCGGGAGTAGGTTGCCACTTCCTACTCCAGAGGAATCTTCTCGACCCAGGGACGGAGCCCGTATCTCATGTGTTTCCTGCATTGGCAGGTGGGTTCTTTCCCACTGCACCAGCTGGATATCGATGGGTAAAATTCTGTGCCAGCCCCTTTGTTTCTTCTTCTCTCCCCCTCATCCATCTATAGATAACTATCTCTCTGAAACGCCTTTGGAGAATCCGTGTAACATTATCAGAGCTATTTTTCAAGCATGTTGATCCTTCCTTGTGATGTCAGTGTTTGTGTAGCAGATCATCTGCTCCTATGACACTGGGTATGTCCCTGAGCCCTGGGAGACAGTGTTCAGGTGGGCAGTAGGTCTCAGTGGGAGTCAGTCGAGGGGGGAGGTCTGCTCAGCACAGCCAAGGCCAGCCCACATTGTCTTCTATCCCCAAAACACTGAGTCTGCTTCCCTCCCCGCCACCCATCCGCCCCAGCCCCAGGGCACTTGGCTAAACTCCTCTATATCCTGAGGAAGCATCAGGGTCAGAACAATGAACAGTGGTTCTAATCATTGTGAGCGAGAGATGAGGTTCTGTGTTTTCAGTTCTTAGATTTATGTGTCTTGATTCATTGTGTTATTATTTTAAATTTTAATTGTCATATCATTCTTTGCAGTGCTGCTAGTTTCTGCTGTGCAGCAAAGTGAATCAGTTATATATATATACACCCTCTGTTTTTAGATTCTGTTCCCACGTAGGTTATTACAAAGAACTGAATAGAGTTCCCTGTGCTCTCCAGTAGGTCTTTCTCTATTTTCTGTGTAGTAGAGTGTATTTGTCGATCCTAATTTATCCTTCAGCCTTCTTTGGTACCGTCAGTCTGTTCTCTACATCTGAGACTCTCTTTCTCTAAAGAGGTTTATATGTACCATTCTTTCGGATTCCATATGTAAGTGACATCATATGATATTTGTCTTTCTATATCAGACTTCACTCAGTATGACAATCTCCAGGTTCATCCATGTTGCACACATAGCATTATTTTGTTCTTTTTAAGAGTCGGTAATATTCCATTGTAAACATGAGCCACATCTTCTCTATCTATTCCTCCACTGAGGAACATTTAGTTGCTACCGTCTTCTGGCTATTGTAAATAGTGCTGCAACGGACATTGGGGAACATGTATCTTTTCAAATTCTGGTTTTCTGTGGATATATGCCCAAGAGTAAGATGACTCTATCATATGGTAAGTCTTATTTTCAGTCTTTTAAGAACCTTCATACTGTCAGACAGAACTGAGCAACTGCACTGAACTGATACTGTTTTCCATAGTGGCTGTACCAATGTACATTCTCACCAACAATGTACGAGGCTTCCCTTTTCTCCACACCCTCTGCAGCATTTATTGTTTGTAGATTTTTTGATGATGGCCATTCTGACTGGTATGAGCCGATACCTCATTGGACTTTTGATTTGTATTTCTCTAATGATTAGTGATGTTCAGTGTCTTTTCATGTTCCTCTTGGCCACCTTTATGCCTTCTTTGGAGAAATGTGTATTTAGATCTTCTAGCTATTGTTTGATTGGCGACAGTTTTTTTTTTTTTTTTTTTTTTAATGTTGAGCTGCATGAGCTGTTGAATATTTTGAAGATGAATCCCCTGTTGGTCACTTCATTTGCAGATATTTTCTTCCTTTCTGTGGGCTCTTTTCATTTTGGGAGAACACTGTCTCCCAGGGGTCAGTTTTTAAGTTTGATTAGGCTGCATTTTTTTATTTTTGTTTTTCTTTTCATCACTCTAGGAAGTGGCTTATAGAAGATCTTTCTGCGATGTGTGTCAGAGAGTGTTCTGCCTATGTTTTTCTCTTAACGTTTTTATAGTGCCTAGTCTTCCATTTAGATCTTTAATCCATTTTGAGTTTATTTTTATGTGTGGTGTTAGAGATTGTTCTGATTTGATTCTTTTCCGTGAAACTGTCCTGTTTTCCCAGCACCACTTATTGAAGAGACTATCTTTTCTCCACTGTGTCTTCTTGTCTCTTTGGTCATAGGTAAGGTGAAATAGGTGTGTAGGTTTGTCTGTGGCTTTGTCTCTTGACTCATTTTCCAGTTAGCCTTTCTAAATCTTGTTTACACAGCTCCAGCCACATCATGAGAAACGCTGGGCTGGATGAAACACAACCTGGAATCAAGGTTGCTGGGAGAAATATCAATCACCTCAGACATGCTGATGACACCACAGCTATGGCAGAAAGAGAAGAACTGAAGAGCCTCTTGATGAAAGTAAAAGAGGAGAGTGGAAAAGTGGCTTAAAGCTCAACATTCAGAAGACTAAGATCCCGGCATCTGGTCCCATCACTTCATGGCAAATCGATGGGGAAACAGTGACACACTATATTTAGGGCTCCAAAATCACTGCAGCTGGTGACTGCAGCCATGAACTTAAAAGACGCTGACTCCTTTGAAGAAAAGTCATGACCAACCTAGACAGCATATTAAAAAGCAGAGACATTACTTTGCCAAGAGAGGTCCATCTAGTCAAAGCTGTGGTTTTTCCAGTAGTCATGTATGGATGTGAGAGTGGGAGTCTAAAGAAAGCTGAGCACCGGAGAATTGATGCTTTTGAACTGTGGTGTTGCAGAAGACTTTTGAGAGTCCCTTGAACTGCAAGGAGATCCAACCAGTCCATCCTGAAGGCAATCAGTTCTGAATATTTGTTGGAAGGACTGATGCCAAAGCTGAAACTCCAATACTTTGGCCACCTGATGTGAAGAGCTGACTCATTTGAAAAGACCCTGATGCTGGGAAAGATTGCAGATGGGAGGAGAAGGGATCAACAGAGGATGAGATGGTTGGATGGCATCACCAACTCAATGGGCGTGAGTTTGAGTAAACTCCGGGAGTTGGTGATGAACAGGAAGGCCTGGCGTGCTGCAGTCCACGGGGTCGCAAAGAGTCAGCCATGACTGAGCCACTGAACTGACTGACTGTCCCATTCAAAAGAGTCCTTTTCCAGTTGAACTTCCTCAGAACATATTTTATAAACTTAAGGGAATTTCTTTAAAATATATTTCCATGCTTTTCATCTCCAGTTTCATTTGGAAAGGAGTGAAAAGCCATTCCAAGTAACACATGTAAGGTGAGCCCCTGTTTGAAGGTTGTCCCTTGTGACACACCTGTGTGCTCAGCCGCTCAGTCAAGCCCAGCTCTTTGTGATGCCATGGACTGTAGACCAGGCTCCTCTGTCCATGGGGTTTTCCTGGCAAGAGTGCGGGAGTAGGTTGCCACTTCCTACTCCAGAGGAATCTTCTCGACCCAGGGACGGAGCCCGTATCTCATGTGTTTCCTGCATTGGCAGGTGGGTTCTTTCCCACTGCACCAGCTGGATATCGATGGGTAAAATTCTGTGCCAGCCCCTTTGTTTCTTCTTCTCTCCCCCTCATCCATCTATAGATAACTATCTCTCTGAAACGCCTTTGGAGAATCCGTGTAACATTATCAGAGCTATTTTTCAAGCATGTTGATCCTTCCTTGTGATGTCAGTGTTTGTGTAGCAGATCATCTGCTCCTATGACACTGGGTATGTCCCTGAGCCCTGGGAGACAGTGTTCAGGTGGGCAGTAGGTCTCAGTGGGAGTCAGTCGAGGGGGGAGGTCTGCTCAGCACAGCCAAGGCCAGCCCACATTGTCTTCTATCCCCAAAACACTGAGTCTGCTTCCCTCCCCGCCACCCATCCGCCCCAGCCCCAGGGCACTTGGCTAAACTCCTCTATATCCTGAGGAAGCATCAGGGTCAGAACAATGAACAGTGGTTCTAATCATTGTGAGAGAGAGATGAGGTTCTGTGTTTTCAGTTCTTAGATGTATGTGTCTTGATTCATTGTGTTATTATTTTAAATTTTAATTGTCATATCATTCTTTGCAGTGCTGCTAGTTTCTGCTGTGCAGCAAAGTGAATCAGTTATATATATATACACCCTCTGTTTTTAGATTCTGTTCCCACGTAGGTTATTACAAAGAACTGAATAGAGTTCCCTGTGCTCTTCAGTAGGTCTTTCTCTATTTTCTGTGTAGTAGAGTGTATTTGTCGATCCTAATTTATCCTTCAGCCTTCTTTGGTACCGTCAGTCTGTTCTCTACATCTGAGACTCTCTTTCTCTAAAGAGGTTTATATGTACCATTCTTTCGGATTCCATATGTAAGTGACATCATATGATATTTGTCTTTCTATATCAGACTTCACTCAGTATGACAATCTCCAGGTTCATCCATGTTGCACACATAGCATTATTTTGTTCTTTTTAAGAGTCGGTAATATTCCATTGTAAACATGAGCCACATCTTCTCTATCTATTCCTCCACTGAGGAACATTTAGTTGCTACCGTCTTCTGGCTATTGTAAATAGTGCTGCAACGGACATTGGGGAACATGTATCTTTTCAAATTCTGGTTTTCTGTGGATATATGCCCAAGAGTAAGATGACTCTATCATATGGTAAGTCTTATTTTCAGTCTTTTAAGAACCTTCATACTGTCAGACAGAACTGAGCAACTGCACTGAACTGATACTGTTTTCCATAGTGGCTGTACCAATGTACATTCTCACCAACAATGTACGAGGCTTCCCTTTTCTCCACACCCTCTGCAGCATTTATTGTTTGTAGATTTTTTGATGATGGCCATTCTGACTGGTATGAGCCGATACCTCATTGGACTTTTGATTTGTATTTCTCTAATGATTAGTGATGTTCAGTGTCTTTTCATGTTCCTCTTGGCCACCTTTATGCCTTCTTTGGAGAAATGTGTATTTAGATCTTCTAGCTATTGTTTGATTGGCGACAGTTTTTTTTTTTTTTTTTTTTTTTTTAATGTTGAGCTGCATGAGCTGTTGAATATTTTGAAGATGAATCCCCTGTTGGTCACTTCATTTGCAGATATTTTCTTCCTTTCTGTGGGCTCTTTTCATTTTGGGAGAACACTGTCTCCCAGGGGTCAGTTTTTAAGTTTGATTAGGCTGCATTTTTTTATTTTTGTTTTTCTTTTCATCACTCTAGGAAGTGGCTTATAGAAGATCTTTCTGCGATGTGTGTCAGAGAGTGTTCTGCCTATGTTTTTCTCTTAACGTTTTTATAGTGCCTAGTCTTCCATTTAGATCTTTAATCCATTTTGAGTTTATTTTTATGTGTGGTGTTAGAGATTGTTCTGATTTGATTCTTTTCCGTGAAACTGTCCTGTTTTCCCAGCACCACTTATTGAAGAGACTATCTTTTCTCCACTGTGTCTTCTTGTCTCTTTGGTCATAGGTAAGGTGAAATAGGTGTGTAGGTTTGTCTGTGGCTTTGTCTCTTGACTCATTTTCCAGTTAGCCTTTCTAAATCTTGTTTACACAGCTCCAGCCACATCATGAGAAACGCTGGGCTGGATGAAACACAAGCTGGAATCAAGGTTGCTGGGAGAAATATCAATCACCTCAGACATGCTGATGACACCACAGCTATGGCAGAAAGAGAAGAACTGAAGAGCCTCTTGATGAAAGTAAAAGAGGAGAGTGGAAAAGTGGCTTAAAGCTCAACATTCAGAAGACTAAGATCCCGGCATCTGGTCCCATCACTTCATGGCAAATCGATGGGGAAACAGTGACACACTATATTTAGGGCTCCAAAATCACTGCAGCTGGTGACTGCAGCCATGAACTTAAAAGACGCTGACTCCTTTGAAGAAAAGTCATGACCAACCTAGACAGCATATTAAAAAGCAGAGACATTACTTTGCCAAGAGAGGTCCATCTAGTGAAAGCTGTGGTTTTTCCAGTAGTCATGTATGGATGTGAGAGTGGGAGTCTAAAGAAAGCTGAGCACCGGAGAATTGATGCTTTTGAACTGTGGTGTTGCAGAAGACTTTTGAGAGTCCCTTGAACTGCAAGGAGATCCAACCAGTCCATCCTGAAGGCAATCAGTTCTGAATATTTGTTGGAAGGACTGATGCCAAAGCTGAAACTCCAATACTTTGGCCACCTGATGTGAAGAGCTGACTCATTTGAAAAGACCCTGATGCTGGGAAAGATTGCAGATGGGAGGAGAAGGGATCAACAGAGGATGAGATGGTTGGATGGCATCACCAACTCAATGGGCGTGAGTTTGAGTAAACTCCGGGAGTTGGTGATGAACAGGAAGGCCTGGCGTGCTGCAGTCCACGGGGTCGCAAAGAGTCAGCCATGACTGAGCCACTGAACTGACTGACTGTCCCATTCAAAAGAGTCCTTTTCCAGTTGAACTTCCTCAGAACATATTTTATAAACTTAAGGGAATTTCTTTAAAATATATTTCCATGCTTTTCATCTCCAGTTTCATTTGGAAAGGAGTGAAAAGCCATTCCAAGTAACACATGTAAGGTGAGCCCCTGTTTGAAGGTTGTCCCTTGTGACACACCTGTGTGCTCAGCCGCTCAGTCAAGCCCAGCTCTTTGTGATGCCATGGACTGTAGACCAGGCTCCTCTGTCCATGGGGTTTTCCTGGCAAGAGTGCGGGAGTAGGTTGCCACTTCCTACTCCAGAGGAATCTTCTCGACCCAGGGACGGAGCCCGTATCTCATGTGTTTCCTGCATTGGCAGGTGGGTTCTTTCCCACTGCACCAGCTGGATATCGATGGGTAAAATTCTGTGCCAGCCCCTTTGTTTCTTCTTCTCTCCCCCTCATCCATCTATAGATAACTATCTCTCTGAAACGCCTTTGGAGAATCCGTGTAACATTATCAGAGCTATTTTTCAAGCATGTTGATCCTTCCTTGTGATGTCAGTGTTTGTGTAGCAGATCATCTGCTCCTATGACACTGGGTATGTCCCTGAGCCCTGGGAGACAGTGTTCAGGTGGGCAGTAGGTCTCAGTGGGAGTCAGTCGAGGGGGGAGGTCTGCTCAGCACAGCCAAGGCCAGCCCACATTGTCTTCTATCCCCAAAACACTGAGTCTGCTTCCCTCCCCGCCACCCATCCGCCCCAGCCCCAGGGCACTTGGCTAAACTCCTGTATATCCTGAGGAAGCATCAGGGTCAGAACAATGAACAGTGGTTCTAATCATTGTGAGAGAGAGATGAGGTTCTGTGTTTTCAGTTCTTAGATGTATGTGTCTTGATTCATTGTGTTATTATTTTAAATTTTAATTGTCATATCATTCTTTGCAGTGCTGCTAGTTTCTGCTGTGCAGCAAAGTGAATCAGTTATATATATATACACCCTCTGTTTTTAGATTCTGTTCCCACGTAGGTTATTACAAAGAACTGAATAGAGTTCCCTGTGCTCTCCAGTAGGTCTTTCTCTATTTTCTGTGTAGTAGAGTGTATTTGTCGATCCTAATTTATCCTTCAGCCTTCTTTGGTACCGTCAGTCTGTTCTCTACATCTGAGACTCTCTTTCTCTAAAGAGGTTTATATGTACCATTCTTTCGGATTCCATATGTAAGTGACATCATATGATATTTGTCTTTCTATATCAGACTTCACTCAGTATGACAATCTCCAGGTTCATCCATGTTGCACACATAGCATTATTTTGTTCTTTTTAAGAGTCGGTAATATTCCATTGTAAACATGAGCCACATCTTCTCTATCTATTCCTCCACTGAGGAACATTTAGTTGCTACCGTCTTCTGGCTATTGTAAATAGTGCTGCAACGGACATTGGGGAACATGTATCTTTTCAAATTCTGGTTTTCTGTGGATATATGCCCAAGAGTAAGATGACTCTATCATATGGTAAGTCTTATTTTCAGTCTTTTAAGAACCTTCATACTGTCAGACAGAACTGAGCAACTGCACTGAACTGATACTGTTTTCCATAGTGGCTGTACCAATGTACATTCTCACCAACAATGTACGAGGCTTCCCTTTTCTCCACACCCTCTGCAGCATTTATTGTTTGTAGATTTTTTGATGATGGCCATTCTGACTGGTATGAGCCGATACCTCATTGGACTTTTGATTTGTATTTCTCTAATGATTAGTGATGTTCAGTGTCTTTTCATGTTCCTCTTGGCCACCTTTATGCCTTCTTTGGAGAAATGTGTATTTAGATCTTCTAGCTATTGTTTGATTGGCGACATTAGTTTTTTTTTTTTTTTTTTTTTTAATGTTGAGCTGCATGAGCTGTTGAATATTTTGAAGATGAATCCCCTGTTGGTCACTTCATTTGCAGATATTTTCTTCCTTTCTGTGGGCTCTTTTCATTTTGGGAGAACACTGTCTCCCAGGGGTCAGTTTTTAAGTTTGATTAGGCTGCATTTTTTTATTTTTGTTTTTCTTTTCATCACTCTAGGAAGTGGCTTATAGAAGATCTTTCTGCGATGTGTGTCAGAGAGTGTTCTGCCTATGTTTTTCTCTTAACGTTTTTATAGTACCTAGTCTTCCATTTAGATCTTTAATCCATTTTGAGTTTATTTTTATGTGTGGTGTTAGAGATTGTTCTGATTTGATTCTTTTCCGTGAAACTGTCCTGTTTTCCCAGCACCACTTATTGAAGAGACTATCTTTTCTCCACTGTGTCTTCTTGTCTCTTTGGTCATAGGTCAGGTGAAATAGGTGTGTAGGTTTGTCTGTGGCTTTGTCTCTTGACTCATTTTCCAGTTAGCCTTTCTAAATCTTGTTTACACAGCTCCAGCCACATCATGAGAAACGCTGGGCTGGATGAAACACAAGCTGGAATCAAGGTTGCTGGGAGAAATATCAATCACCTCAGACATGCTGATGACACCACAGCTATGGCAGAAAGAGAAGAACTGAAGAGCCTCTTGATGAAAGTAAAAGAGGAGAGTGGAAAAGTGGCTTAAAGCTCAACATTCAGAAGACTAAGATCCCGGCATCTGGTCCCATCACTTCATGGCAAATCGATGGGGAAACAGTGACACACTATATTTAGGGCTCCAAAATCACTGCAGCTGGTGACTGCAGCCATGAACTTAAAAGACGCTGACTCCTTTGAAGAAAAGTCATGACCAACCTAGACAGCATATTAAAAAGCAGAGACATTACTTTGCCAAGAGAGGTCCATCTAGTGAAAGCTGTGGTTTTTCCAGTAGTCATGTATGGATGTGAGAGTGGGAGTCTAAAGAAAGCTGAGCACCGGAGAATTGATGCTTTTGAACTGTGGTGTTGCAGAAGACTTTTGAGAGTCCCTTGAACTGCAAGGAGATCCAACCAGTCCATCCTGAAGGCAATCAGTTCTGAATATTTGTTGGAAGGACTGATGCCAAAGCTGAAACTCCAATACTTTGGCCACCTGATGTGAAGAGCTGACTCATTTGAAAAGACCCTGATGCTGGGAAAGATTGCAGATGGGAGGAGAAGGGATCAACAGAGGATGAGATGGTTGGATGGCATCACCAACTCAATGGGCGTGAGTTTGAGTAAACTCCGGGAGTTGGTGATGAACAGGAAGGCCTGGCGTGCTGCAGTCCACGGGGTCGCAAAGAGTCAGCCATGACTGAGCCACTGAACTGACTGACTGTCCCATTCCAAAGAGTCCTTTTCCAGTTGAACTTCCTCAGAACATATTTTATAAACTTAAGGGAATTTCTTTAAAATATATTTCCATGCTTTTCATCTCCAGTTTCATTTGGAAAGGAGTGAAAAGCCATTCCAAGTAACATATGTAAGGTGAGCCCCTGTTTGAAGGTTGTCCCTTGTGACACACCTGTGTGCTCAGCCGCCCAGTCAAGCCCAGCTCTTTGTGATGCCATGGACTGTAGACCAGGCTCCTCTGTCCATGGGGTTTTCCTGGCAAGAGTGCGGGAGTAGGTTGCCACTTCCTACTCCAGAGGAATCTTCTCGACCCAGGGACGGAGCCCGTATCTCATGTGTTTCCTGCATTGGCAGGTGGGTTCTTTCCCACTGCACCAGCTGGATATCGATGGGTAAAATTCTGTGCCAGCCCCTTTGTTTCTTCTTCTCTCCCCCTCATCCATCTATAGATAACTATCTCTCTGAAACGCCTTTGGAGAATCCGTGTAACATTATCAGAGCTATTTTTCAAGCATGTTGATGCTTCCTTGTGATGTCAGTGTTTGTGTAGCAGATCATCTGCTCCTATGACACTGGGTATGTCCCTGAGCCCTGGGAGACAGTGTTCAGGTGGGCAGTAGGTCTCAGTGGGAGTCAGTCGAGGGGGGAGGTCTGCTCAGCACAGCCAAGGCCAGCCCACATTGTCTTCTATCCCCAAAACACTGAGTCTGCTTCCCTCCCCGCCACCCATCCGCCCCAGCCCCAGGGCACTTGGCTAAACTCCTGTATATCCTGAGGAAGCATCAGGGTCAGAACAATGAACAGTGGTTCTAATCATTGTGAGAGAGAGATGAGGTTCTGTGTTTTCAGTTCTTAGATGTATGTGTCTTGATTCATTGTGTTATTATTTTAAATTTTAATTGTCATATCATTCTTTGCAGTGCTGCTAGTTTCTGCTGTGCAGCAAAGTGAATCAGTTATATATATATACACCCTCTGTTTTTAGATTCTGTTCCCACGTAGGTTATTACAAAGAACTGAATAGAGTTCCCTGTGCTCTCCAGTAGGTCTTTCTCTATTTTCTGTGTAGTAGAGTGTATTTGTCGATCCTAATTTATCCTTCAGCCTTCTTTGGTACCGTCAGTCTGTTCTCTACATCTGAGACTCTCTTTCTCTAAAGAGGTTTATATGTACCATTCTTTCGGATTCCATATGTAAGTGACATCATATGATATTTGTCTTTCTATATCAGACTTCACTCAGTATGACAATCTCCAGGTTCATCCATGTTGCACACATAGCATTATTTTGTTCTTTTTAAGAGTCGGTAATATTCCATTGTAAACATGAGCCACATCTTCTCTATCTATTCCTCCACTGAGGAACATTTAGTTGCTACCGTCTTCTGGCTATTGTAAATAGTGCTGCAACGGACATTGGGGAACATGTATCTTTTCAAATTCTGGTTTTCTGTGGATATATGCCCAAGAGTAAGATGACTCTATCATATGGTAAGTCTTATTTTCAGTCTTTTAAGAACCTTCATACTGTCAGACAGAACTGAGCAACTGCACTGAACTGATACTGTTTTCCATAGTGGCTGTACCAATGTACATTCTCACCAACAATGTACGAGGCTTCCCTTTTCTCCACACCCTCTGCAGCATTTATTGTTTGTAGATTTTTTGATGATGGCCATTCTGACTGGTATGAGCCGATACCTCATTGGACTTTTGATTTGTATTTCTCTAATGATTAGTGATGTTCAGTGTCTTTTCATGTTCCTCTTGGCCACCTTTATGCCTTCTTTGGAGAAATGTGTATTTAGATCTTCTAGCTATTGTTTGATTGGCGACATTAGTTTTTTTTTTTTTTTTTTTTTTAATGTTGAGCTGCATGAGCTGTTGAATATTTTGAAGATGAATCCCCTGTTGGTCACTTCATTTGCAGATATTTTCTTCCTTTCTGTGGGCTCTTTTCATTTTGGGAGAACACTGTCTCCCAGGGGTCAGTTTTTAAGTTTGATTAGGCTGCATTTTTTTATTTTTGTTTTTCTTTTCATCACTCTAGGAAGTGGCTTATAGAAGATCTTTCTGCGATGTGTGTCAGAGAGTGTTCTGCCTATGTTTTTCTCTTAACGTTTTTATAGTACCTAGTCTTCCATTTAGATCTTTAATCCATTTTGAGTTTATTTTTATGTGTGGTGTTAGAGATTGTTCTGATTTGATTCTTTTCCGTGAAACTGTCCTGTTTTCCCAGCACCACTTATTGAAGAGACTATCTTTTCTCCACTGTGTCTTCTTGTCTCTTTGGTCATAGGTCAGGTGAAATAGGTGTGTAGGTTTGTCTGTGGCTTTGTCTCTTGACTCATTTTCCAGTTAGCCTTTCTAAATCTTGTTTACACAGCTCCAGCCACATCATGAGAAACGCTGGGCTGGATGAAACACAAGCTGGAATCAAGGTTGCTGGGAGAAATATCAATCACCTCAGACATGCTGATGACACCACAGCTATGGCAGAAAGAGAAGAACTGAAGAGCCTCTTGATGAAAGTAAAAGAGGAGAGTGGAAAAGTGGCTTAAAGCTCAACATTCAGAAGACTAAGATCCCGGCATCTGGTCCCATCACTTCATGGCAAATCGATGGGGAAACAGTGACACACTATATTTAGGGCTCCAAAATCACTGCAGCTGGTGACTGCAGCCATGAACTTAAAAGACGCTGACTCCTTTGAAGAAAAGTCATGACCAACCTAGACAGCATATTAAAAAGCAGAGACATTACTTTGCCAAGAGAGGTCCATCTAGTGAAAGCTGTGGTTTTTCCAGTAGTCATGTATGGATGTGAGAGTGGGAGTCTAAAGAAAGCTGAGCACCGGAGAATTGATGCTTTTGAACTGTGGTGTTGCAGAAGACTTTTGAGAGTCCCTTGAACTGCAAGGAGATCCAACCAGTCCATCCTGAAGGCAATCAGTTCTGAATATTTGTTGGAAGGACTGATGCCAAAGCTGAAACTCCAATACTTTGGCCACCTGATGTGAAGAGCTGACTCATTTGAAAAGACCCTGATGCTGGGAAAGATTGCAGATGGGAGGAGAAGGGATCAACAGAGGATGAGATGGTTGGATGGCATCACCAACTCAATGGGCGTGAGTTTGAGTAAACTCCGGGAGTTGGTGATGAACAGGAAGGCCTGGCGTGCTGCAGTCCACGGGGTCGCAAAGAGTCAGCCATGACTGAGCCACTGAACTGACTGACTGTCCCATTCAAAAGAGTCCTTTTCCAGTTGAACTTCCTCAGAACATATTTTATAAACTTAAGGGAATTTCTTTAAAATATATTTCCATGCTTTTCATCTCCAGTTTCATTTGGAAAGGAGTGAAAAGCCATTCCAAGTAACACATGTAAGGTGAGCCCCTGTTTGAAGGTTGTCCCTTGTGACACACCTGTGTGCTCAGCCGCTCAGTCAAGCCCAGCTCTTTGTGATGCCATGGACTGTAGACCAGGCTCCTCTGTCCATGGGGTTTTCCTGGCAAGAGTGCGGGAGTAGGTTGCCACTTCCTACTCCAGAGGAATCTTCTCGACCCAGGGACGGAGCCCGTATCTCATGTGTTTCCTGCATTGGCAGGTGGGTTCTTTCCCACTGCACCAGCTGGATATCGATGGGTAAAATTCTGTGCCAGCCCCTTTGTTTCTTCTTCTCTCCCCCTCATCCATCTATAGATAACTATCTCTCTGAAACGCCTTTGGAGAATCCGTGTAACATTATCAGAGCTATTTTTCAAGCATGTTGATCCTTCCTTGTGATGTCAGTGTTTGTGTAGCAGATCATCTGCTCCTATGACACTGGGTATGTCCCTGAGCCCTGGGAGACAGTGTTCAGGTGGGCAGTAGGTCTCAGTGGGAGTCAGTCGAGGGGGGAGGTCTGCTCAGCACAGCCAAGGCCAGCCCACATTGTCTTCTATCCCCAAAACACTGAGTCTGCTTCCCTCCCCGCCACCCATCCGCCCCAGCCCCAGGGCACTTGGCTAAACTCCTGTATATCCTGAGGAAGCATCAGGGTCAGAACAATGAACAGTGGTTCTAATCATTGTGAGCGAGAGATGAGGTTCTGTGTTTTCAGTTCTTAGATGTATGTGTCTTGATTCATTGTGTTATTATTTTAAATTTTAATTGTCATATCATTCTTTGCAGTGCTGCTAGTTTCTGCTGTGCAGCAAAGTGAATCAGTTATATATATATACACCCTCTGTTTTTAGATTCTGTTCCCACGTAGGTTATTACAAAGAACTGAATAGAGTTCCCTGTGCTCTCCAGTAGGTCTTTCTCTATTTTCTGTGTAGTAGAGTGTATTTGTCGATCCTAATTTATCCTTCAGCCTTCTTTGGTACCGTCAGTCTGTTCTCTACATCTGAGACTCTCTTTCTCTAAAGAGGTTTATATGTACCATTCTTTCGGATTCCATATGTAAGTGACATCATATGATATTTGTCTTTCTATATCAGACTTCACTCAGTATGACAATCTCCAGGTTCATCCATGTTGCACACATAGCATTATTTTGTTCTTTTTAAGAGTCGGTAATATTCCATTGTAAACATGAGCCACATCTTCTCTATCTATTCCTCCACTGAGGAACATTTAGTTGCTACCGTCTTCTGGCTATTGTAAATAGTGCTGCAACGGACATTGGGGAACATGTATCTTTTCAAATTCTGGTTTTCTGTGGATATATGCCCAAGAGTAAGATGACTCTATCATATGGTAAGTCTTATTTTCAGTCTTTTAAGAACCTTCATACTGTCAGACAGAACTGAGCAACTGCACTGAACTGATACTGTTTTCCATAGTGGCTGTACCAATGTACATTCTCACCAACAATGTACGAGGCTTCCCTTTTCTCCACACCCTCTGCAGCATTTATTGTTTGTAGATTTTTTGATGATGGCCATTCTGACTGGTATGAGCCGATACCTCATTGGACTTTTGATTTGTATTTCTCTAATGATTAGTGATGTTCAGTGTCTTTTCATGTTCCTCTTGGCCACCTTTATGCCTTCTTTGGAGAAATGTGTATTTAGATCCTCTAGCTATTGTTTGATTGGCGACATTAGTTTTTTTTTTTTTTTTTTTTAATGTTGAGCTGCATGAGCTGTTGAATATTTTGAAGATGAATCCCCTGTTGGTCACTTCATTTGCAGATATTTTCTTCCTTTCTGTGGGCTCTTTTCATTTTGGGAGAACACTGTCTCCCAGGGGTCAGTTTTTAAGTTTGATTAGGCTGCATTTTTTTATTTTTGTTTTTCTTTTCATCACTCTAGGAAGTGGCTTATAGAAGATCTTTCTGCGATGTGTGTCAGAGAGTGTTCTGCCTATGTTTTTCTCTTAACGTTTTTATAGTGCCTAGTCTTCCATTTAGATCTTTAATCCATTTTGAGTTTATTTTTATGTGTGGTGTTAGAGATTGTTCTGATTTGATTCTTTTCCGTGAAACTGTCCTGTTTTCCCAGCACCACTTATTGAAGAGACTATCTTTTCTCCACTGTGTCTTCTTGTCTCTTTGGTCATAGGTAAGGTGAAATAGGTGTGTAGGTTTGTCTGTGGCTTTGTCTCTTGACTCATTTTCCAGTTAGCCTTTCTAAATCTTGTTTACACAGCTCCAGCCACATCATGAGAAACGCTGGGCTGGATGAAACACAAGCTGGAATCAAGGTTGCTGGGAGAAATATCAATCACCTCAGACATGCTGATGACACCACAGCTATGGCAGAAAGAGAAGAACTGAAGAGCCTCTTGATGAAAGTAAAAGAGGAGAGTGGAAAAGTGGCTTAAAGCTCAACATTCAGAAGACTAAGATCCCGGCATCTGGTCCCATCACTTCATGGCAAATCGATGGGGAAACAGTGACACACTATATTTAGGGCTCCAAAATCACTGCAGCTGGTGACTGCAGCCATGAACTTAAAAGACGCTGACTCCTTTGAAGAAAAGTCATGACCAACCTAGACAGCATATTAAAAAGCAGAGACATTACTTTGCCAAGAGAGGTCCATCTAGTCAAAGCTGTGGTTTTTCCAGTAGTCATGTATGGATGTGAGAGTGGGAGTCTAAAGAAAGCTGAGCACCGGAGAATTGATGCTTTTGAACTGTGGTGTTGCAGAAGACTTTTGAGAGTCCCTTGAACTGCAAGGAGATCCAACCAGTCCATCCTGAAGGCAATCAGTTCTGAATATTTGTTGGAAGGACTGATGCCAAAGCTGAAACTCCAATACTTTGGCCACCTGATGTGAAGAGCTGACTCATTTGAAAAGACCCTGATGCTGGGAAAGATTGCAGATGGGAGGAGAAGGGATCAACAGAGGATGAGATGGTTGGATGGCATCACCAACTCAGTGGGCGTGAGTTTGAGTAAACTCCGGGAGTTGGTGATGAACAGGAAGGCCTGGCGTGCTGCAGTCCACGGGGTCGCAAAGAGTCAGCCATGACTGAGCCACTGAACTGACTGACTGTCCCATTCAAAAGAGTCCTTTTCCAGTTGAACTTCCTCAGAACATATTTTATAAACTTAAGGGAATTTCTTTCAAATATATTTCCATGCTTTTCATCTCCAGTTTCATTTGGAAAGGAGTGAAAAGCCATTCCAAGTAACACATGTAAGGTGAGCCCCTGTTTGAAGGTTGTCCCTTGTGACACACCTGTGTGCTCAGCCGCTCAGTCAAGCCCAGCTCTTTGTGATGCCATGGACTGTAGACCAGGCTCCTCTGTCCATGGGGTTTTCCTGGCAAGAGTGCGGGAGTAGGTTGCCACTTCCTACTCCAGAGGAATCTTCTCGACCCAGGGACGGAGCCCGTATCTCATGTGTTTCCTGCATTGGCAGGTGGGTTCTTTCCCACTGCACCAGCTGGATATCGATGGGTAAAATTCTGTGCCAGCCCCTTTGTTTCTTCTTCTCTCCCCCTCATCCATCTATAGATAACTATCTCTCTGAAACGCCTTTGGAGAATCCGTGTAACATTATCAGAGCTATTTTTCAAGCATGTTGATCCTTCCTTGTGATGTCAGTGTTTGTGTAGCAGATCATCTGCTCCTATGACACTGGGTATGTCCCTGAGCCCTGGGAGACAGTGTTCAGGTGGGCAGTAGGTCTCAGTGGGAGTCAGTCGAGGGGGGAGGTCTGCTCAGCACAGCCAAGGCCAGCCCACATTGTCTTCTATCCCCAAAACACTGAGTCTGCTTCCCTCCCCGCCACCCATCCGCCCCAGCCCCAGGGCACTTGGCTAAACTCCTGTATATCCTGAGGAAGCATCAGGGTCAGAACAATGAACAGTGGTTCTAATCATTGTGAGCGAGAGATGAGGTTCTGTGTTTTCAGTTCTTAGATGTATGTGTCTTGATTCATTGTGTTATTATTTTAAATTTTAATTGTCATATCATTCTTTGCAGTGCTGCTAGTTTCTGCTGTGCAGCAAAGTGAATCAGTTATATATATATACACCCTCTGTTTTTAGATTCTGTTCCCACGTAGGTTATTACAAAGAACTGAATAGAGTTCCCTGTGCTCTCCAGTAGGTCTTTCTCTATTTTCTGTGTAGTAGAGTGTATTTGTCGATCCTAATTTATCCTTCAGCCTTCTTTGGTACCGTCAGTCTGTTCTCTACATCTGAGACTCTCTTTCTCTAAAGAGGTTTATATGTACCATTCTTTCGGATTCCATATGTAAGTGACATCATATGATATTTGTCTTTCTATATCAGACTTCACTCAGTATGACAATCTCCAGGTTCATCCATGTTGCACACATAGCATTATTTTGTTCTTTTTAAGAGTCGGTAATATTCCATTGTAAACATGAGCCACATCTTCTCTATCTATTCCTCCACTGAGGAACATTTAGTTGCTACCGTCTTCTGGCTATTGTAAATAGTGCTGCAACGGACATTGGGGAACATGTATCTTTTCAAATTCTGGTTTTCTGTGGATATATGCCCAAGAGTAAGATGACTCTATCATATGGTAAGTCTTATTTTCAGTCTTTTAAGAACCTTCATACTGTCAGACAGAACTGAGCAACTGCACTGAACTGATACTGTTTTCCATAGTGGCTGTACCAATGTACATTCTCACCAACAATGTACGAGGCTTCCCTTTTCTCCACACCCTCTGCAGCATTTATTGTTTGTAGATTTTTTGATGATGGCCATTCTGACTGGTATGAGCCGATACCTCATTGGACTTTTGATTTGTATTTCTCTAATGATTAGTGATGTTCAGTGTCTTTTCATGTTCCTCTTGGCCACCTTTATGCCTTCTTTGGAGAAATGTGTATTTAGATCTTCTAGCTATTGTTTGATTGGCGACATTAGTTTTTTTTTTTTTTTTTTTTTAATGTTGAGCTGCATGAGCTGTTGCATATTTTGAAGATGAATCCCCTGTTGGTCACTTCATTTGCAGATATTTTCTTCCTTTCTGTGGGCTCTTTTCATTTTGGGAGAACACTGTCTCCCAGGGGTCAGTTTTTAAGTTTGATTAGGCTGCATTTTTTTATTTTTGTTTTTCTTTTCATCACTCTAGGAAGTGGCTTATAGAAGATCTTTCTGCGATGTGTGTCAGAGAGTGTTCTGCCTATGTTTTTCTCTTAACGTTTTTATAGTGCCTAGTCTTCCATTTAGATCTTTAATCCATTTTGAGTTTATTTTTATGTGTGGTGTTAGAGATTGTTCTGATTTGATTCTTTTCCGTGAAACTGTCCTGTTTTCCCAGCACCACTTATTGAAGAGACTATCTTTTCTCCACTGTGTCTTCTTGTCTCTTTGGTCATAGGTCAGGTGAAATAGGTGTGTAGGTTTGTCTGTGGCTTTGTCTCTTGACTCATTTTCCAGTTAGCCTTTCTAAATCTTGTTTACACAGCTCCAGCCACATCATGAGAAACGCTGGGCTGGATGAAACACAAGCTGGAATCAAGGTTGCTGGGAGAAATATCAATCACCTCAGACATGCTGATGACACCACAGCTATGGCAGAAAGAGAAGAACTGAAGAGCCTCTTGATGAAAGTAAAAGAGGAGAGTGGAAAAGTGGCTTAAAGCTCAACATTCAGAAGACTAAGATCCCGGCATCTGGTCCCATCACTTCATGGCAAATCGATGGGGAAACAGTGACACACTATATTTAGGGCTCCAAAATCACTGCAGCTGGTGACTGCAGCCATGAACTTAAAAGACGCTGACTCCTTTGAAGAAAAGTCATGACCAACCTAGACAGCATATTAAAAAGCAGAGACATTACTTTGCCAAGAGAGGTCCATCTAGTGAAAGCTGTGGTTTTTCCAGTAGTCATGTATGGATGTGAGAGTGGGAGTCTAAAGAAAGCTGAGCACCGGAGAATTGATGCTTTTGAACTGTGGTGTTGCAGAAGACTTTTGAGAGTCCCTTGAACTGCAAGGAGATCCAACCAGTCCATCCTGAAGGCAATCAGTTCTGAATATTTGTTGGAAGGACTGATGCCAAAGCTGAAACTCCAATACTTTGGCCACCTGATGTGAAGAGCTGACTCATTTGAAAAGACCCTGATGCTGGGAAAGATTGCAGATGGGAGGAGAAGGGATCAACAGAGGATGAGATGGTTGGATGGCATCACCAACTCAATGGGCGTGAGTTTGAGTAAACTCCGGGAGTTGGTGATGAACAGGAAGGCCTGGCGTGCTGCAGTCCACGGGGTCGCAAAGAGTCAGCCATGACTGAGCCACTGAACTGACTGACTGTCCCATTCCAAAGAGTCCTTTTCCAGTTGAACTTCCTCAGAACATATTTTATAAACTTAAGGGAATTTCTTTAAAATATATTTCCATGCTTTTCATCTCCAGTTTCATTTGGAAAGGAGTGAAAAGCCATTCCAAGTAACATATGTAAGGTGAGCCCCTGTTTGAAGGTTGTCCCTTGTGACACACCTGTGTGCTCAGCCGCCCAGTCAAGCCCAGCTCTTTGTGATGCCATGGACTGTAGACCAGGCTCCTCTGTCCATGGGGTTTTCCTGGCAAGAGTGCGGGAGTAGGTTGCCACTTCCTACTCCAGAGGAATCTTCTCGACCCAGGGACGGAGCCCGTATCTCATGTGTTTCCTGCATTGGCAGGTGGGTTCTTTCCCACTGCACCAGCTGGATATCGATGGGTAAAATTCTGTGCCAGCCCCTTTGTTTCTTCTTCTCTCCCCCTCATCCATCTATAGATAACTATCTCTCTGAAACGCCTTTGGAGAATCCGTGTAACATTATCAGAGCTATTTTTCAAGCATGTTGATGCTTCCTTGTGATGTCAGTGTTTGTGTAGCAGATCATCTGCTCCTATGACACTGGGTATGTCCCTGAGCCCTGGGAGACAGTGTTCAGGTGGGCAGTAGGTCTCAGTGGGAGTCAGTCGAGGGGGGAGGTCTGCTCAGCACAGCCAAGGCCAGCCCACATTGTCTTCTATCCCCAAAACACTGAATCTGCTTCCCTCCCCGCCACCCATCCGCCCCAGCCCCAGGGCACTTGGCTAAACTCCTGTATATCCTGAGGAAGCATCAGGGTCAGAACAATGAACAGTGGTTCTAATCATTGTGAGAGAGAGATGAGGTTCTGTGTTTTCAGTTCTTAGATGTATGTGTCTTGATTCATTGTGTTATTATTTTAAATTTTAATTGTCATATCATTCTTTGCAGTGCTGCTAGTTTCTGCTGTGCAGCAAAGTGAATCAGTTATATATATATACACCCTCTGTTTTTAGATTCTGTTCCCACGTAGGTTATTACAAAGAACTGAATAGAGTTCCCTGTGCTCTCCAGTAGGTCTTTCTCTATTTTCTGTGTAGTAGAGTGTATTTGTCGATCCTAATTTATCCTTCAGCCTTCTTTGGTACCGTAAGTCTGTTCTCTACATCTGAGACTCTCTTTCTCTAAAAAGGTTTATATGTACCATTCTTTCGGATTCCATATGTAAGTGACATCATATGATATTTGTCTTTCTATATCAGACTTCACTCAGTATGACAATCTCCAGGTTCATCCATGTTGCACACATAGCATTATTTTGTTCTTTTTAAGAGTCGGTAATATTCCATTGTAAACATGAGCCACATCTTCTCTATCTATTCCTCCACTGAGGAACATTTAGTTGCTACCGTCTTCTGGCTATTGTAAATAGTGCTGCAACGGACATTGGGGAACATGTATCTTTTCAAATTCTGGTTTTCTGTGGATATATGCCCAAGAGTAAGATGACTCTATCATATGGTAAGTCTTATTTTCAGTCTTTTAAGAACCTTCATACTGTCAGACAGAACTGAGCAACTGCACTGAACTGATACTGTTTTCCATAGTGGCTGTACCAATGTACATTCTCACCAACAATGTACGAGGCTTCCCTTTTCTCCACACCCTCTGCAGCATTTATTGTTTGTAGATTTTTTGATGATGGCCATTCTGACTGGTATGAGCCGATACCTCATTGGACTTTTGATTTGTATTTCTCTAATGATTAGTGATGTTCAGTGTCTTTTCATGTTCCTCTTGGCCACCTTTATGCCTTCTTTGGAGAAATGTGTATTTAGATCTTCTACCTATTGTTTGATTGGTGACATTAGTTGTTTTTTTTGATTTTTGTTTTTTTTTTTAATGTTGAGCTGCATGAGCTGTTGCATATTTTGAAGATGAATCCCCTGTTGGTCACTTCATTTGCAGATATTTTCTTCCTTCCTGTGGGCGCTTTTCATTTTGGGAGAACACTGTCTCCCAGGGGTCAGTTTTTAAGTTTGATTAGGCTGCATTTTTTTATTTTTGTTTTTCTTTTCATCACTCTAGGAAGTGGCTTATAGAAGATCTTTCTGCGATGTGTGTCAGAGAGTGTTCTGCCTATGTTTTTCTCTTAACGTTTTTATAGTGCCTAGTCTTCCATTTAGATCTTTAATCCATTTTGAGTTTATTTTTATGTGTGGTGTTAGAGATTGTTCTGATTTGATTCTTTTCCGTGAAACTGTCCTGTTTTCCCAGCACCACTTATTGAAGAGACTATCTTTTCTCCACTGTGTCTTCTTGTCTCTTTGGTCATAGGTAAGGTGAAATAGGTGTGTAGGTTTGTCTGTGGCTTTGTCTCTTGACTCATTTTCCAGTTAGCCTTTCTAAATCTTGTTTACACAGCTCCAGCCACATCATGAGAAACGCTGGGCTGGATGAAACACAAGCTGGAATCAAGGTTGCTGGGAGAAATATCAATCACCTCAGACATGCTGATGACACCACAGCTATGGCAGAAAGAGAAGAACTGAAGAGCCTCTTGATGAAAGTAAAAGAGGAGAGTGGAAAAGTGGCTTAAAGCTCAACATTCAGAAGACTAAGATCCCGGCATCTGGTCCCATCACTTCATGGCAAATCGATGGGGAAACAGTGACACACTATATTTAGGGCTCCAAAATCACTGCAGCTGGTGACTGCAGCCATGAACTTAAAAGACGCTGACTCCTTTGAAGAAAAGTCATGACCAACCTAGACAGCATATTAAAAAGCAGAGACATTACTTTGCCAAGAGAGGTCCATCTAGTCAAAGCTGTGGTTTTTCCAGTAGTCATGTATGGATGTGAGAGTGGGAGTCTAAAGAAAGCTGAGCACCGGAGAATTGATGCTTTTGAACTGTGGTGTTGCAGAAGACTTTTGAGAGTCCCTTGAACTGCAAGGAGATCCAACCAGTCCATCCTGAAGGCAATCAGTTCTGAATATTTGTTGGAAGGACTGATGCCAAAGCTGAAACTCCAATACTCTGGCCACCTGATGTGAAGAGCTGACTCATTTGAAAAGACCCTGATGCTGGGAAAGATTGCAGATGGGAGGAGAAGGGATCAACAGAGGATGAGATGGTTGGATGGCATCACCAACTCAATGGGCGTGAGTTTGAGTAAACTCCGGGAGTTGGTGATGAACAGGAAGGCCTGGCGTGCTGCAGTCCACGGGGTCGCAAAGAGTCAGCCATGACTGAGCCACTGAACTGACTGACTGTCCCATTCAAAAGAGTCCTTTTCCAGTTGAACTTCCTCAGAACATATTTTATAAACTTAAGGGAATTTCTTTAAAATATATTTCCATGCTTTTCATCTCCAGTTTCATTTGGAAAGGAGTGAAAAGCCATTCCAAGTAACACATGTAAGGTGAGCCCCTGTTTGAAGGTTGTCCCTTGTGACCCACCTGTGTGCTCAGCCGCTCAGTCAAGCCCAGCTCTTTGTGATGCCATGGACTGTAGACCAGGCTCCTCTGTCCATGGGGTTTTCCTGGCAAGAGTGCGGGAGTAGGTTGCCACTTCCTACTCCAGAGGAATCTTCTCGACCCAGGGACAGAGCCCGTATCTCATGTGTTTCCTGCATTGGCAGGTGGGTTCTTTCCCACTGCACCAGCTGGATATCGATGGGTAAAATTCTGTGCCAGCCCCTTTGTTTCTTCTTCTCTCCCCCTCATCCATCTATAGATAACTATCTCTCTGAAACGCCTTTGGAGAATCCGTGTAACATTATCAGAGCTATTTTTCAAGCATGTTGATCCTTCCTTGTGATGTCAGTGTTTGTGTAGCAGATCATCTGCTCCTATGACACTGGGTATGTCCCTGAGCCCTGGGAGACAGTGTTCAGGTGGGCAGTAGGTCTCAGTGGGAGTCAGTCGAGGGGGGAGGTCTGCTCAACACAGCCAAGGCCAGCCCACATTGTCTTCTATCCCCAAAACACTGAGTCTGCTTCCCTGCCCGCCACCCATCCGCCCCAGCCCCAGGGCACTTGGCTAAACTCCTGTATATCCTGAGGAAGCATCAGGGTCAGAACAATGAACAGTGGTTCTAATCATTGTGAGCGAGAGATGAGGTTCTGTGTTTTCAGTTCTTAGATGTATGTGTCTTGATTCATTGTGTTATTATTTTAAATTTTAATTGTCATATCATTCTTTGCAGTGCTGCTAGTTTCTGCTGTGCAGCAAAGTGAATCAGTTATATATATATACACCCTCTGTTTTTAGATTCTGTTCCCACGTAGGTTATTACAAAGAACTGAATAGAGTTCCCTGTGCTCTCCAGTAGGTCTTTCTCTATTTTCTGTGTAGTAGAGTGTATTTGTCGATCCTAATTTATCCTTCAGCCTTCTTTGGTACCGTAAGTCTGTTCTCTACATCTGAGACTCTATTTCTCTAAAGAGGTTTATATGTACCATTCTTTCGGATTCCATATGTAAGTGACATCATATGATATTTGTCTTTCTATATCAGACTTCACTCAGTATGACAATCTCCAGGTTCATCCATGTTGCACACATAGCATTATTTTGTTCTTTTTAAGAGTCGGTAATATTCCATTGTAAACATGAGCCACATCTTCTCTATCTATTCCTCCACTGAGGAACATTTAGTTGCTACCGTCTTCTGGCTATTGTAAATAGTGCTGCAACGGACATTGGGGAACATGTATCTTTTCAAATTCTGGTTTTCTGTGGATATATGCCCAAGAGTAAGATGACTCTATCATATGGTAAGTCTTATTTTCAGTCTTTTAAGAACCTTCATACTGTCAGACAGAACTGAGCAACTGCACTGAACTGATACTGTTTTCCATAGTGGCTGTACCAATGTACATTCTCACCAACAATGTACGAGGCTTCCCTTTTCTCCACACCCTCTGCAGCATTTATTGTTTGTAGATTTTTTGATGATGGCCATTCTGACTGGTATGAGCCGATACCTCATTGGACTTTTGATTTGTATTTCTCTAATGATTAGTGATGTTCAGTGTCTTTTCATGTTCCTCTTGGCCACCTTTATGCCTTCTTTGGAGAAATGTGTATTTAGATCTTCTAGCTATTGTTTGATTGGCGACATTAGTTTTTTTTTTTTTTTTTTTTTAATGTTGAGCTGCATGAGCTGTTGAATATTTTGAAGATGAATCCCCTGTTGGTCACTTCATTTGCAGATATTTTCTTCCTTTCTGTGGGCTCTTTTCATTTTGGGAGAACACTGTCTCCCAGGGGTCAGTTTTTAAGTTTGATTAGGCTGCATTTTTTTATTTTTGTTTTTCTTTTCATCACTCTAGGAAGTGGCTTATAGAAGATCTTTCTGCGATGTGTGTCAGAGAGTGTTCTGCCTATGTTTTTCTCTTAACGTTTTTATAGTGCCTAGTCTTCCATTTAGATCTTTAATCCATTTTGAGTTTATTTTTATGTGTGGTGTTAGAGATTGTTCTGATTTGATTCTTTTCCGTGAAACTGTCCTGTTTTCCCAGCACCACTTATTGAAGAGACTATCTTTTCTCCACTGTGTCTTCTTGTCTCTTTGGTCATAGGTAAGGTGAAATAGGTGTGTAGGTTTGTCTGTGGCTTTGTCTCTTGACTCATTTTCCAGTTAGCCTTTCTAAATCTTGTTTACACAGCTCCAGCCACATCATGAGAAACGCTGGGCTGGATGAAACACAAGCTGGAATCAAGGTTGCTGGGAGAAATATCAATCACCTCAGACATGCTGATGACACCACAGCTATGGCAGAAAGAGAAGAACTGAAGAGCCTCTTGATGAAAGTAAAAGAGGAGAGTGGAAAAGTGGCTTAAAGCTCAACATTCAGAAGACTAAGATCCCGGCATCTGGTCCCATCACTTCATGGCAAATCGATGGGGAAACAGTGACACACTATATTTAGGGCTCCAAAATCACTGCAGCTGGTGACTGCAGCCATGAACTTAAAAGACGCTGACTCCTTTGAAGAAAAGTCATGACCAACCTAGACAGCATATTAAAAAGCAGAGACATTACTTTGCCAAGAGAGGTCCATCTAGTGAAAGCTGTGGTTTTTCCAGTAGTCATGTATGGATGTGAGAGTGGGAGTCTAAAGAAAGCTGAGCACCGGAGAATTGATGCTTTTGAACTGTGGTGTTGCAGAAGACTTTTGAGAGTCCCTTGAACTGCAAGGAGATCCAACCAGTCCATCCTGAAGGCAATCAGTTCTGAATATTTGTTGGAAGGACTGATGCCAAAGCTGAAACTCCAATACTCTGGCCACCTGATGTGAAGAGCTGACTCATTTGAAAAGACCCTGATGCTGGGAAAGATTGCAGATGGGAGGAGAAGGGATCAACAGAGGATGAGATGGTTGGATGGCATCACCAACTCAATGGGCGTGAGTTTGAGTAAACTCCGGGAGTTGGTGATGAACAGGAAGGCCTGGCGTGCTGCAGTCCACGGGGTCGCAAAGAGTCAGCCATGACTGAGCCACTGAACTGACTGACTGTCCCATTCAAAAGAGTCCTTTTCCAGTTGAACTTCCTCAGAACATATTTTATAAACTTAAGGGAATTTCTTTAAAATATATTTCCATGCTTTTCATCTCCAGTTTCATTTGGAAAGGAGTGAAAAGCCATTCCAAGTAACACATGTAAGGTGAGCCCCTGTTTGAAGGTTGTCCCTTGTGACCCACCTGTGTGCTCAGCCGCTCAGTCAAGCCCAGCTCTTTGTGATGCCATGGACTGTAGACCAGGCTCCTCTGTCCATGGGGTTTTCCTGGCAAGAGTGCGGGAGTAGGTTGCCACTTCCTACTCCAGAGGAATCTTCTCGACCCAGGGACAGAGCCCGTATCTCATGTGTTTCCTGCATTGGCAGGTGGGTTCTTTCCCACTGCACCAGCTGGATATCGATGGGTAAAATTCTGTGCCAGCCCCTTTGTTTCTTCTTCTCTCCCCCTCATCCATCTATAGATAACTATCTCTCTGAAACGCCTTTGGAGAATCCGTGTAACATTATCAGAGCTATTTTTCAAGCATGTTGATCCTTCCTTGTGATGTCAGTGTTTGTGTAGCAGATCATCTGCTCCTATGACACTGGGTATGTCCCTGAGCCCTGGGAGACAGTGTTCAGGTGGGCAGTAGGTCTCAGTGGGAGTCAGTCGAGGGGGGAGGTCTGCTCAACACAGCCAAGGCCAGCCCACATTGTCTTCTATCCCCAAAACACTGAGTCTGCTTCCCTGCCCGCCACCCATCCGCCCCAGCCCCAGGGCACTTGGCTAAACTCCTGTATATCCTGAGGAAGCATCAGGGTCAGAACAATGAACAGTGGTTCTAATCATTGTGAGCGAGAGATGAGGTTCTGTGTTTTCAGTTCTTAGATGTATGTGTCTTGATTCATTGTGTTATTATTTTAAATTTTAATTGTCATATCATTCTTTGCAGTGCTGCTAGTTTCTGCTGTGCAGCAAAGTGAATCAGTTATATATATATACACCCTCTGTTTTTAGATTCTGTTCCCACGTAGGTTATTACAAAGAACTGAATAGAGTTCCCTGTGCTCTCCAGTAGGTCTTTCTCTATTTTCTGTGTAGTAGAGTGTATTTGTCGATCCTAATTTATCCTTCAGCCTTCTTTGGTACCGTAAGTCTGTTCTCTACATCTGAGACTCTATTTCTCTAAAGAGGTTTATATGTACCATTCTTTCGGATTCCATATGTAAGTGACATCATATGATATTTGTCTTTCTATATCAGACTTCACTCAGTATGACAATCTCCAGGTTCATCCATGTTGCACACATAGCATTATTTTGTTCTTTTTAAGAGTCGGTAATATTCCATTGTAAACATGAGCCACATCTTCTCTATCTATTCCTCCACTGAGGAACATTTAGTTGCTACCGTCTTCTGGCTATTGTAAATAGTGCTGCAACGGACATTGGGGAACATGTATCTTTTCAAATTCTGGTTTTCTGTGGATATATGCCCAAGAGTAAGATGACTCTATCATATGGTAAGTCTTATTTTCAGTCTTTTAAGAACCTTCATACTGTCAGACAGAACTGAGCAACTGCACTGAACTGATACTGTTTTCCATAGTGGCTGTACCAATGTACATTCTCACCAACAATGTACGAGGCTTCCCTTTTCTCCACACCCTCTGCAGCATTTATTGTTTGTAGATTTTTTGATGATGGCCATTCTGACTGGTATGAGCCGATACCTCATTGGACTTTTGATTTGTATTTCTCTAATGATTAGTGATGTTCAGTGTCTTTTCATGTTCCTCTTGGCCACCTTTATGCCTTCTTTGGAGAAATGTGTATTTAGATCTTCTAGCTATTGTTTGATTGGCGACATTAGTTTTTTTTTTTTTTTTTTTTTAATGTTGAGCTGCATGAGCTGTTGAATATTTTGAAGATGAATCCCCTGTTGGTCACTTCATTTGCAGATATTTTCTTCCTTTCTGTGGGCTCTTTTCATTTTGGGAGAACACTGTCTCCCAGGGGTCAGTTTTTAAGTTTGATTAGGCTGCATTTTTTTATTTTTGTTTTTCTTTTCATCACTCTAGGAAGTGGCTTATAGAAGATCTTTCTGCGATGTGTGTCAGAGAGTGTTCTGCCTATGTTTTTCTCTTAACGTTTTTATAGTGCCTAGTCTTCCATTTAGATCTTTAATCCATTTTGAGTTTATTTTTATGTGTGGTGTTAGAGATTGTTCTGATTTGATTCTTTTCCGTGAAACTGTCCTGTTTTCCCAGCACCACTTATTGAAGAGACTATCTTTTCTCCACTGTGTCTTCTTGTCTCTTTGGTCATAGGTAAGGTGAAATAGGTGTGTAGGTTTGTCTGTGGCTTTGTCTCTTGACTCATTTTCCAGTTAGCCTTTCTAAATCTTGTTTACACAGCTCCAGCCACATCATGAGAAACGCTGGGCTGGATGAAACACAAGCTGGAATCAAGGTTGCTGGGAGAAATATCAATCACCTCAGACATGCTGATGACACCACAGCTATGGCAGAAAGAGAAGAACTGAAGAGCCTCTTGATGAAAGTAAAAGAGGAGAGTGGAAAAGTGGCTTAAAGCTCAACATTCAGAAGACTAAGATCCCGGCATCTGGTCCCATCACTTCATGGCAAATCGATGGGGAAACAGTGACACACTATATTTAGGGCTCCAAAATCACTGCAGCTGGTGACTGCAGCCATGAACTTAAAAGACGCTGACTCCTTTGAAGAAAAGTCATGACCAACCTAGACAGCATATTAAAAAGCAGAGACATTACTTTGCCAAGAGAGGTCCATCTAGTGAAAGCTGTGGTTTTTCCAGTAGTCATGTATGGATGTGAGAGTGGGAGTCTAAAGAAAGCTGAGCACCGGAGAATTGATGCTTTTGAACTGTGGTGTTGCAGAAGACTTTTGAGAGTCCCTTGAACTGCAAGGAGATCCAACCAGTCCATCCTGAAGGCAATCAGTTCTGAATATTTGTTGGAAGGACTGATGCCAAAGCTGAAACTCCAATACTCTGGCCACCTGATGTGAAGAGCTGACTCATTTGAAAAGACCCTGATGCTGGGAAAGATTGCAGATGGGAGGAGAAGGGATCAACAGAGGATGAGATGGTTGGATGGCATCACCAACTCAATGGGCGTGAGTTTGAGTAAACTCCGGGAGTTGGTGATGAACAGGAAGGCCTGGCGTGCTGCAGTCCACGGGGTCGCAAAGAGTCAGCCATGACTGAGCCACTGAACTGACTGACTGTCCCATTCAAAAGAGTCCTTTTCCAGTTGAACTTCCTCAGAACATATTTTATAAACTTAAGGGAATTTCTTTCAAATATATTTCCATGCTTTTCATCTCCAGTTTCATTTGGAAAGGAGTGAAAAGCCATTCCAAGTAACACATGTAAGGTGAGCCCCTGTTTGAAGGTTGTCCCTTGTGACACACCTGTGTGCTCAGCCGCTCAGTCAAGCCCAGCTCTTTGTGATGCCATGGACTGTAGACCAGGCTCCTCTGTCCATGGGGTTTTCCTGGCAAGAGTGCGGGAGTAGGTTGCCACTTCCTACTCCAGAGGAATCTTCTCGACCCAGGGACGGAGCCCGTATCTCATGTGTTTCCTGCATTGGCAGGTGGGTTCTTTCCCACTGCACCAGCTGGATATCGATGGGTAAAATTCTGTGCCAGCCCCTTTGTTTCTTCTTCTCTCCCCCTCATCCATCTATAGATAACTATCTCTCTGAAACGCCTTTGGAGAATCCGTGTAACATTATCAGAGCTATTTTTCAAGCATGTTGATCCTTCCTTGTGATGTCAGTGTTTGTGTAGCAGATCATCTGCTCCTATGACACTGGGTATGTCCCTGAGCCCTGGGAGACAGTGTTCAGGTGGGCAGTAGGTCTCAGTGGGAGTCAGTCGAGGGGGGAGGTCTGCTCAACACAGCCAAGGCCAGCCCACATTGTCTTCTATCCCCAAAACACTGAGTCTGCTTCCCTGCCCGCCACCCATCCGCCCCAGCCCCAGGGCACTTGGCTAAACTCCTGTATATCCTGAGGAAGCATCAGGGTCAGAACAATGAACAGTGGTTCTAATCATTGTGAGCGAGAGATGAGGTTCTGTGTTTTCAGTTCTTAGATGTATGTGTCTTGATTCATTGTGTTATTATTTTAAATTTTAATTGTCATATCATTCTTTGCAGTGCTGCTAGTTTCTGCTGTGCAGCAAAGTGAATCAGTTATATATATATACACCCTCTGTTTTTAGATTCTGTTCCCACGTAGGTTATTACAAAGAACTGAATAGAGTTCCCTGTGCTCTCCAGTAGGTCTTTCTCTATTTTCTGTGTAGTAGAGTGTATTTGTCGATCCTAATTTATCCTGCAGCCTTCTTTGGTACCGTAAGTCTGTTCTCTACATCTGAGACTCTATTTCTCTAAAGAGGTTTATATGTACCATTCTTTCGGATTCCATATGTAAGTGACATCATATGATATTTGTCTTTCTGTATCAGACTTCACTCAGTATGACAATCTCCAGGTTCATCCATGTTGCACACATAGCATTATTTTGTTCTTTTTAAGAGTCGGTAATATTCCATTGTAAACATGAGCCACATCTTCTCTATCTGTTCCTCCATTGAGGAACATTTAGTTGCTACCGTCTTCTGGCTATTGTAAATAGTGCTGCAACGGACATTGGGGAACATGTATCTTTTCAAATTCTGGTTTTCTGTGGATATATGCCCAAGAGTAAGATGACTCTATCATATGGTAAGTCTTATTTTCAGTCTTTTAAGAACCTTCATACTGTCAGACAGAACTGAGCAACTGCACTGAACTGATACTGTTTTCCATAGTGGCTGTACCAATGTACATTCTCACCAACAATGTACGAGGCTTCCCTTTTCTCCACACCCTCTGCAGCATTTATTGTTTGTAGATTTTTTGATGATGGCCATTCTGACTGGTATGAGCCGATACCTCATTGGACTTTTGATTTGTATTTCTCTAATGATTAGTGATGTTCAGTGTCTTTTCATGTTCCTCTTGGCCACCTTTATGCCTTCTTTGGAGAAATGTGTATTTAGATCTTCTAGCTATTGTTTGATTGGCGACATTAGTTTTTTTTTTTTTTTTTTTTTTTTAATGTTGAGCTGCATGAGCTGTTGAATATTTTGAAGATGAATCCCCTGTTGGTCACTTCATTTGCAGATATTTTCTTCCTTTCTGTGGGCTCTTTTCATTTTGGGAGAACACTGTCTCCCAGGGGTCAGTTTTTAAGTTTGATTAGGCTGCATTTTTTTATTTTTGTTTTTCTTTTCATCACTCTAGGAAGTGGCTTATAGAAGATCTTTCTGCGATGTGTGTCAGAGAGTGTTCTGCCTATGTTTTTCTCTTAACGTTTTTATAGTGCCTAGTCTTCCATTTAGATCTTTAATCCATTTTGAGTTTATTTTTATGTGTGGTGTTAGAGATTGTTCTGATTTGATTCTTTTCCGTGAAACTGTCCTGTTTTCCCAGCACCACTTATTGAAGAGACTATCTTTTCTCCACTGTGTCTTCTTGTCTCTTTGGTCATAGGTAAGGTGAAATAGGTGTGTAGGTTTGTCTGTGGCTTTGTCTCTTGACTCATTTTCCAGTTAGCCTTTCTAAATCTTGTTTACACAGCTCCAGCCACATCATGAGAAACGCTGGGCTGGATGAAACACAAGCTGGAATCAAGGTTGCTGGGAGAAATATCAATCACCTCAGACATGCTGATGACACCACAGCTATGGCAGAAAGAGAAGAACTGAAGAGCCTCTTGATGAAAGTAAAAGAGGAGAGTGGAAAAGTGGCTTAAAGCTCAACATTCAGAAGACTAAGATCCCGGCATCTGGTCCCATCACTTCATGGCAAATCGATGGGGAAACAGTGACACACTATATTTAGGGCTCCAAAATCACTGCAGCTGGTGACTGCAGCCATGAACTTAAAAGACGCTGACTCCTTTGAAGAAAAGTCATGACCAACCTAGACAGCATATTAAAAAGCAGAGACATTACTTTGCCAAGAGAGGTCCATCTAGTGAAAGCTGTGGTTTTTCCAGTAGTCATGTATGGATGTGAGAGTGGGAGTCTAAAGAAAGCTGAGCACCGGAGAATTGATGCTTTTGAACTGTGGTGTTGCAGAAGACTTTTGAGAGTCCCTTGAACTGCAAGGAGATCCAACCAGTCCATCCTGAAGGCAATCAGTTCTGAATATTTGTTGGAAGGACTGATGCCAAAGCTGAAACTCCAATACTCTGGCCACCTGATGTGAAGAGCTGACTCATTTGAAAAGACCCTGATGCTGGGAAAGATTGCAGATGGGAGGAGAAGGGATCAACAGAGGATGAGATGGTTGGATGGCATCACCAACTCAATGGGCGTGAGTTTGAGTAAACTCCGGGAGTTGGTGATGAACAGGAAGGCCTGGCGTGCTGCAGTCCACGGGGTCGCAAAGAGTCAGCCATGACTGAGCCACTGAACTGACTGACTGTCCCATTCAAAAGAGTCCTTTTCCAGTTGAACTTCCTCAGAACATATTTTATAAACTTAAGGGAATTTCTTTCAAATATATTTCCATGCTTTTCATCTCCAGTTTCATTTGGAAAGGAGTGAAAAGCCATTCCAAGTAACACATGTAAGGTGAGCCCCTGTTTGAAGGTTGTCCCTTGTGACACACCTGTGTGCTCAGCCGCTCAGTCAAGCCCAGCTCTTTGTGATGCCATGGACTGTAGACCAGGCTCCTCTGTCCATGGGGTTTTCCTGGCAAGAGTGCGGGAGTAGGTTGCCACTTCCTACTCCAGAGGAATCTTCTCGACCCAGGGACGGAGCCCGTATCTCATGTGTTTCCTGCATTGGCAGGTGGGTTCTTTCCCACTGCACCAGCTGGATATCGATGGGTAAAATTCTGTGCCAGCCCCTTTGTTTCTTCTTCTCTCCCCCTCATCCATCTATAGATAACTATCTCTCTGAAACGCCTTTGGAGAATCCGTGTAACATTATCAGAGCTATTTTTCAAGCATGTTGATCCTTCCTTGTGATGTCAGTGTTTGTGTAGCAGATCATCTGCTCCTATGACACTGGGTATGTCCCTGAGCCCTGGGAGACAGTGTTCAGGTGGGCAGTAGGTCTCAGTGGGAGTCAGTCGAGGGGGGAGGTCTGCTCAACACAGCCAAGGCCAGCCCACATTGTCTTCTATCCCCAAAACACTGAGTCTGCTTCCCTGCCCGCCACCCATCCGCCCCAGCCCCAGGGCACTTGGCTAAACTCCTGTATATCCTGAGGAAGCATCAGGGTCAGAACAATGAACAGTGGTTCTAATCATTGTGAGCGAGAGATGAGGTTCTGTGTTTTCAGTTCTTAGATGTATGTGTCTTGATTCATTGTGTTATTATTTTAAATTTTAATTGTCATATCATTCTTTGCAGTGCTGCTAGTTTCTGCTGTGCAGCAAAGTGAATCAGTTATATATATATACACCCTCTGTTTTTAGATTCTGTTCCCACGTAGGTTATTACAAAGAACTGAATAGAGTTCCCTGTGCTCTCCAGTAGGTCTTTCTCTATTTTCTGTGTAGTAGAGTGTATTTGTCGATCCTAATTTATCCTTCAGCCTTCTTTGGTACCGTAAGTCTGTTCTCTACATCTGAGACTCTATTTCTCTAAAGAGGTTTATATGTACCATTCTTTCGGATTCCATATGTAAGTGACATCATATGATATTTGTCTTTCTGTATCAGACTTCACTCAGTATGACAATCTCCAGGTTCATCCATGTTGCACACATAGCATTATTTTGTTCTTTTTAAGAGTCGGTAATATTCCATTGTAAACATGAGCCACATCTTCTCTATCTGTTCCTCCATTGAGGAACATTTAGTTGCTACCGTCTTCTGGCTATTGTAAATAGTGCTGCAACGGACATTGGGGAACATGTATCTTTTCAAATTCTGGTTTTCTGTGGATATATGCCCAAGAGTAAGATGACTCTATCATATGGTAAGTCTTATTTTCAGTCTTTTAAGAACCTTCATACTGTCAGACAGAACTGAGCAACTGCACTGAACTGATACTGTTTTCCATAGTGGCTGTACCAATGTACATTCTCACCAACAATGTACGAGGCTTCCCTTTTCTCCACACCCTCTGCAGCATTTATTGTTTGTAGATTTTTTGATGATGGCCATTCTGACTGGTATGAGCCGATACCTCATTGGACTTTTGATTTGTATTTCTCTAATGATTAGTGATGTTCAGTGTCTTTTCATGTTCCTCTTGGCCACCTTTATGCCTTCTTTGGAGAAATGTGTATTTAGATCTTCTAGCTATTGTTTGATTGGCGACATTAGTTTTTTTTTTTTTTTTTTTTTTTTAATGTTGAGCTGCATGAGCTGTTGAATATTTTGAAGATGAATCCCCTGTTGGTCACTTCATTTGCAGATATTTTCTTCCTTTCTGTGGGCTCTTTTCATTTTGGGAGAACACTGTCTCCCAGGGGTCAGTTTTTAAGTTTGATTAGGCTGCATTTTTTTATTTTTGTTTTTCTTTTCATCACTCTAGGAAGTGGCTTATAGAAGATCTTTCTGCGATGTGTGTCAGAGAGTGTTCTGCCTATGTTTTTCTCTTAACGTTTTTATAGTGCCTAGTCTTCCATTTAGATCTTTAATCCATTTTGAGTTTATTTTTATGTGTGGTGTTAGAGATTGTTCTGATTTGATTCTTTTCCGTGAAACTGTCCTGTTTTCCCAGCACCACTTATTGAAGAGACTATCTTTTCTCCACTGTGTCTTCTTGTCTCTTTGGTCATAGGTAAGGTGAAATAGGTGTGTAGGTTTGTCTGTGGCTTTGTCTCTTGACTCATTTTCCAGTTAGCCTTTCTAAATCTTGTTTACACAGCTCCAGCCACATCATGAGAAACGCTGGGCTGGATGAAACACAAGCTGGAATCAAGGTTGCTGGGAGAAATATCAATCACCTCAGACATGCTGATGACACCACAGCTATGGCAGAAAGAGAAGAACTGAAGAGCCTCTTGATGAAAGTAAAAGAGGAGAGTGGAAAAGTGGCTTAAAGCTCAACATTCAGAAGACTAAGATCCCGGCATCTGGTCCCATCACTTCATGGCAAATCGATGGGGAAACAGTGACACACTATATTTAGGGCTCCAAAATCACTGCAGCTGGTGACTGCAGCCATGAACTTAAAAGACGCTGACTCCTTTGAAGAAAAGTCATGACCAACCTAGACAGCATATTAAAAAGCAGAGACATTACTTTGCCAAGAGAGGTCCATCTAGTGAAAGCTGTGGTTTTTCCAGTAGTCATGTATGGATGTGAGAGTGGGAGTCTAAAGAAAGCTGAGCACCGGAGAATTGATGCTTTTGAACTGTGGTGTTGCAGAAGACTTTTGAGAGTCCCTTGAACTGCAAGGAGATCCAACCAGTCCATCCTGAAGGCAATCAGTTCTGAATATTTGTTGGAAGGACTGATGCCAAAGCTGAAACTCCAATACTCTGGCCACCTGATGTGAAGAGCTGACTCATTTGAAAAGACCCTGATGCTGGGAAAGATTGCAGATGGGAGGAGAAGGGATCAACAGAGGATGAGATGGTTGGATGGCATCACCAACTCAATGGGCGTGAGTTTGAGTAAACTCCGGGAGTTGGTGATGAACAGGAAGGCCTGGCGTGCTGCAGTCCACGGGGTCGCAAAGAGTCAGCCATGACTGAGCCACTGAACTGACTGACTGTCCCATTCAAAAGAGTCCTTTTCCAGTTGAACTTCCTCAGAACATATTTTATAAACTTAAGGGAATTTCTTTAAAATATATTTCCATGCTTTTCATCTCCAGTTTCATTTGGAAAGGAGTGAAAAGCCATTCCATGTAACACATGTAAGGTGAGCCCCTGTTTGAAGGTTGTCCCTTGTGACACACCTGTGTGCTCAGCCGCTCAGTCAAGCCCAGCTCTTTGTGATGCCATGGACTGTAGACCAGGCTCCTCTGTCCATGGGGTTTTCCTGGCAAGAGTGCGGGAGTAGGTTGCCACTTCCTACTCCAGAGGAATCTTCTCGACCCAGGGACGGAGCCCGTATCTCATGTGTTTCCTGCATTGGCAGGTGGGTTCTTTCCCACTGCACCAGCTGGATATCGATGGGTAAAATTCTGTGCCAGCCCCTTTGTTTCTTCTTCTCTCCCCCTCATCCATCTATAGATAACTATCTCTCTGAAACGCCTTTGGAGAATCCGTGTAACATTATCAGAGCTATTTTTCAAGCATGTTGATCCTTCCTTGTGATGTCAGTGTTTGTGTAGCAGATCATCTGCTCCTATGACACTGGGTATGTCCCTGAGCCCTGGGAGACAGTGTTCAGGTGGGCAGTAGGTCTCAGTGGGAGTCAGTCGAGGGGGGAGGTCTGCTCAACACAGCCAAGGCCAGCCCACATTGTCTTCTATCCCCAAAACACTGAGTCTGCTTCCCTGCCCGCCACCCATCCGCCCCAGCCCCAGGGCACTTGGCTAAACTCCTGTATATCCTGAGGAAGCATCAGGGTCAGAACAATGAACAGTGGTTCTAATCATTGTGAGCGAGAGATGAGGTTCTGTGTTTTCAGTTCTTAGATGTATGTGTCTTGATTCATTGTGTTATTATTTTAAATTTTAATTGTCATATCATTCTTTGCAGTGCTGCTAGTTTCTGCTGTGCAGCAAATTGAATCAGTTATATATATATACACCCTCTGTTTTTAGATTCTGTTCCCACGTAGGTTATTACAAAGAACTGAATAGAGTTCCCTGTGCTCTCCAGTAGGTCTTTCTCTATTTTCTGTGTAGTAGAGTGTATTTGTCGATCCTAATTTATCCTTCAGCCTTCTTTGGTACCGTAAGTCTGTTCTCTACATCTGAGACTCTATTTCTCTAAAGAGGTTTATATGTACCATTCTTTCGGATTCCATATGTAAGTGACATCATATGATATTTGTCTTTCTGTATCAGACTTCACTCAGTATGACAATCTCCAGGTTCATCCATGTTGCACACATAGCATTATTTTGTTCTTTTTAAGAGTCGGTAATATTCCATTGTAAACATGAGCCACATCTTCTCTATCTATTCCTCCATTGAGGAACATTTAGTTGCTACCGTCTTCTGGCTATTGTAAATAGTGCTGCAACGGACATTGGGGAACATGTATCTTTTCAAATTCTGGTTTTCTGTGGATATATGCCCAAGAGTAAGATGACTCTATCATATGGTAAGTCTTATTTTCAGTCTTTTAAGAACCTTCATACTGTCAGACAGAACTGAGCAACTGCACTGAACTGATACTGTTTTCCATAGTGGCTGTACCAATGTACATTCTCACCAACAATGTACGAGGCTTCCCTTTTCTCCACACCCTCTGCAGCATTTATTGTTTGTAGATTTTTTGATGATGGCCATTCTGACTGGTATGAGCCGATACCTCATTGGACTTTTGATTTGTATTTCTCTAATGATTAGTGATGTTCAGTGTCTTTTCATGTTCCTCTTGGCCACCTTTATGCCTTCTTTGGAGAAATGTGTATTTAGATCTTCTAGCTATTGTTTGATTGGCGACATTAGTTTTTTTTTTTTTTTTTTTTTTAATGTTGAGCTGCATGAGCTGTTGAATATTTTGAAGATGAATCCCCTGTTGGTCACTTCATTTGCAGATATTTTCTTCCTTCCTGTGGGCTCTTTTCATTTTGGGAGAACACTGTCTCCCAGGGGTCAGTTTTTAAGTTTGATTAGGCTGCATTTTTTTATTTTTGTTTTTCTTTTCATCACTCTAGGAAGTGGCTTATAGAAGATCTTTCTGCGATGTGTGTCAGAGAGTGTTCTGCCTATGTTTTTCTCTTAACGTTCTTATAGTGCCTAGTCTTCCATTTAGATCTTTAATCCATTTTGAGTTTATTTTTATGTGTGGTGTTAGAGATTGTTCTGATTTGATTCTTTTCCGTGAAACTGTCCTGTTTTCCCAGCACCACTTATTGAAGAGACTATCTTTTCTCCACTGTGTCTTCTTGTCTCTTTGGTCATAGGTAAGGTGAAATAGGTGTGTAGGTTTGTCTGTGGCTTTGTCTCTTGACTCATTTTCCAGTTAGCCTTTCTAAATCTTGTTTACACAGCTCCAGCCACATCATGAGAAACGCTGGGCTGGATGAAACACAAGCTGGAATCAAGGTTGCTGGGAGAAATATCAATCACCTCAGACATGCTGATGACACCACAGCTATGGCAGAAAGAGAAGAACTGAAGAGCCTCTTGATGAAAGTAAAAGAGGAGAGTGGAAAAGTGGCTTAAAGCTCAACATTCAGAAGACTAAGATCCCGGCATCTGGTCCCATCACTTCATGGCAAATCGATGGGGAAACAGTGACACACTATATTTAGGGCTCCAAAATCACTGCAGCTGGTGACTGCAGCCATGAACTTAAAAGACGCTGACTCCTTTGAAGAAAAGTCATGACCAACCTAGACAGCATATTAAAAAGCAGAGACATTACTTTGCCAAGAGAGGTCCATCTAGTGAAAGCTGTGGTTTTTCCAGTAGTCATGTATGGATGTGAGAGTGGGAGTCTAAAGAAAGCTGAGCACCGGAGAATTGATGCTTTTGAACTGTGGTGTTGCAGAAGACTTTTGAGAGTCCCTTGAACTGCAAGGAGATCCAACCAGTCCATCCTGAAGGCAATCAGTTCTGAATATTTGTTGGAAGGACTGATGCCAAAGCTGAAACTCCAATACTCTGGCCACCTGATGTGAAGAGCTGACTCATTTGAAAAGACCCTGATGCTGGGAAAGATTGCAGATGGGAGGAGAAGGGATCAACAGAGGATGAGATGGTTGGATGGCATCACCAACTCAATGGGCGTGAGTTTGAGTAAACTCCGGGAGTTGGTGATGAACAGGAAGGCCTGGCGTGCTGCAGTCCACGGGGTCGCAAAGAGTCAGCCATGACTGAGCCACTGAACTGACTGACTGTCCCATTCAAAAGAGTCCTTTTCCAGTTGAACTTCCTCAGAACATATTTTATAAACTTAAGGGAATTTCTTTAAAATATATTTCCATGCTTTTCATCTCCAGTTTCATTTGGAAAGGAGTGAAAAGCCATTCCAAGTAACACATGTAAGGTGAGCCCCTGTTTGAAGGTTGTCCCTTGTGACACACCTGTGTGCTCAGCCGCTCAGTCAAGCCCAGCTCTTTGTGATGCCATGGACTGTAGACCAGGCTCCTCTGTCCATGGGGTTTTCCTGGCAAGAGTGCGGGAGTAGGTTGCCACTTCCTACTCCAGAGGAATCTTCTCGACCCAGGGACAGAGCCCGTATCTCATGTGTTTCCTGCATTGGCAGGTGGGTTCTTTCCCACTGCACCAGCTGGATATCGATGGGTAAAATTCTGTGCCAGCCCCTTTGTTTCTTCTTCTCTCCCCCTCATCCATCTATAGATAACTATCTCTCTGAAACGCCTTTGGAGAATCCGTGTAACATTATCAGAGCTATTTTTCAAGCATGTTGATCCTTCCTTGTGATGTCAGTGTTTGTGTAGCAGATCATCTGCTCCTATGACACTGGGTATGTCCCTGAGCCCTGGGAGACAGTGTTCAGGTGGGCAGTAGGTCTCAGTGGGAGTCAGTCGAGGGGGGAGGTCTGCTCAACACAGCCAAGGCCAGCCCACATTGTCTTCTATCCCCAAAACACTGAGTCTGCTTCCCTGCCCGCCACCCATCCGCCCCAGCCCCAGGGCACTTGGCTAAACTCCTGTATATCCTGAGGAAGCATCAGGGTCAGAACCATGAACAGTGGTTCTAATCATTGTGAGCGAGAGATGAGGTTCTGTGTTTTCAGTTCTTAGATGTATGTGTCTTGATTCATTGTGTTATTATTTTAAATTTTAATTGTCATATCATTCTTTGCAGTGCTGCTAGTTTCTGCTGTGCAGCAAATTGAATCAGTTATATATATATACACCCTCTGTTTTTAGATTCTGTTCCCACGTAGGTTATTACAAAGAACTGAATAGAGTTCCCTGTGCTCTCCAGTAGGTCTTTCTCTATTTTCTGTGTAGTAGAGTGTATTTGTCGATCCTAATTTATCCTTCAGCCTTCTTTGGTACCGTAAGTCTGTTCTCTACATCTGAGACTCTATTTCTCTAAAGAGGTTTATATGTACCATTCTTTCGGATTCCATATGTAAGTGACATCATATGATATTTGTCTTTCTGTATCAGACTTCACTCAGTATGACAATCTCCAGGTTCATCCATGTTGCACACATAGCATTATTTTGTTCTTTTTAAGAGTCGGTAATATTCCATTGTAAACATGAGCCACATCTTCTCTATCTATTCCTCCATTGAGGAACATTTAGTTGCTACCGTCTTCTGGCTATTGTAAATAGTGCTGCAACGGACATTGGGGAACATGTATCTTTTCAAATTCTGGTTTTCTGTGGATATATGCCCAAGAGTAAGATGACTCTATCATATGGTAAGTCTTATTTTCAGTCTTTTAAGAACCTTCATACTGTCAGACAGAACTGAGCAACTGCACTGAACTGATACTGTTTTCCATAGTGGCTGTACCAATGTACATTCTCACCAACAATGTACGAGGCTTCCCTTTTCTCCACACCCTCTGCAGCATTTATTGTTTGTAGATTTTTTGATGATGGCCATTCTGACTGGTATGAGCCGATACCTCATTGGACTTTTGATTTGTATTTCTCTAATGATTAGTGATGTTCAGTGTCTTTTCATGTTCCTCTTGGCCACCTTTATGCCTTCTTTGGAGAAATGTGTATTTAGATCTTCTAGCTATTGTTTGATTGGCGACATTAGTTTTTTTTTTTTTTTTTTTTTAATGTTGAGCTGCATGAGCTGTTGAATATTTTGAAGATGAATCCCCTGTTGGTCACTTCATTTGCAGATATTTTCTTCCTTTCTGTGGGCTCTTTTCATTTTGGGAGAACACTGTCTCCCAGGGGTCAGTTTTTAAGTTTGATTAGGCTGCATTTTTTTATTTTTGTTTTTCTTTTCATCACTCTAGGAAGTGGCTTATAGAAGATCTTTCTGCGATGTGTGTCAGAGAGTGTTCTGCCTATGTTTTTCTCTTAACGTTTTTATAGTGCCTAGTCTTCCATTTAGATCTTTAATCCATTTTGAGTTTATTTTTATGTGTGGTGTTAGAGATTGTTCTGATTTGATTCTTTTCCGTGAAACTGTCCTGTTTTCCCAGCACCACTTATTGAAGAGACTATCTTTTCTCCACTGTGTCTTCTTGTCTCTTTGGTCATAGGTAAGGTGAAATAGGTGTGTAGGTTTGTCTGTGGCTTTGTCTCTTGACTCATTTTCCAGTTAGCCTTTCTAAATCTTGTTTACACAGCTCCAGCCACATCATGAGAAACGCTGGGCTGGATGAAACACAAGCTGGAATCAAGGTTGCTGGGAGAAATATCAATCACCTCAGACATGCTGATGACACCACAGCTATGGCAGAAAGAGAAGAACTGAAGAGCCTCTTGATGAAAGTAAAAGAGGAGAGTGGAAAAGTGGCTTAAAGCTCAACATTCAGAAGACTAAGATCCCGGCATCTGGTCCCATCACTTCATGGCAAATCGATGGGGAAACAGTGACACACTATATTTAGGGCTCCAAAATCACTGCAGCTGGTGACTGCAGCCATGAACTTAAAAGACGCTGACTCCTTTGAAGAAAAGTCATGACCAACCTAGACAGCATATTAAAAAGCAGAGACATTACTTTGCCAAGAGAGGTCCATCTAGTGAAAGCTGTGGTTTTTCCAGTAGTCATGTATGGATGTGAGAGTGGGAGTCTAAAGAAAGCTGAGCACCGGAGAATTGATGCTTTTGAACTGTGGTGTTGCAGAAGACTTTTGAGAGTCCCTTGAACTGCAAGGAGATCCAACCAGTCCATCCTGAAGGCAATCAGTTCTGAATATTTGTTGGAAGGACTGATGCCAAAGCTGAAACTCCAATACTCTGGCCACCTGATGTGAAGAGCTGACTCATTTGAAAAGACCCTGATGCTGGGAAAGATTGCAGATGGGAGGAGAAGGGATCAACAGAGGATGAGATGGTTGGATGGCATCACCAACTCAATGGGCGTGAGTTTGAGTAAACTCCGGGAGTTGGTGATGAACAGGAAGGCCTGGCGTGCTGCAGTCCACGGGGTCGCAAAGAGTCAGCCATGACTGAGCCACTGAACTGACTGACTGTCCCATTCAAAAGAGTCCTTTTCCAGTTGAACTTCCTCAGAACATATTTTATAAACTTAAGGGAATTTCTTTCAAATATATTTCCATGCTTTTCATCTCCAGTTTCATTTGGAAAGGAGTGAAAAGCCATTCCAAGTAACACATGTAAGGTGAGCCCCTGTTTGAAGGTTGTCCCTTGTGACACACCTGTGTGCTCAGCCGCTCAGTCAAGCCCAGCTCTTTGTGATGCCATGGACTGTAGACCAGGCTCCTCTGTCCATGGGGTTTTCCTGGCAAGAGTGCGGGAGTAGGTTGCCACTTCCTACTCCAGAGGAATCTTCTCGACCCAGGGACGGAGCCCGTATCTCATGTGTTTCCTGCATTGGCAGGTGGGTTCTTTCCCACTGCACCAGCTGGATATCGATGGGTAAAATTCTGTGCCAGCCCCTTTGTTTCTTCTTCTCTCCCCCTCATCCATCTATAGATAACTATCTCTCTGAAACGCCTTTGGAGAATCCGTGTAACATTATCAGAGCTATTTTTCAAGCATGTTGATCCTTCCTTGTGATGTCAGTGTTTGTGTAGCAGATCATCTGCTCCTATGACACTGGGTATGTCCCTGAGCCCTGGGAGACAGTGTTCAGGTGGGCAGTAGGTCTCAGTGGGAGTCAGTCGAGGGGGGAGGTCTGCTCAACACAGCCAAGGCCAGCCCACATTGTCTTCTATCCCCAAAACACTGAGTCTGCTTCCCTGCCCGCCACCCATCCGCCCCAGCCCCAGGGCACTTGGCTAAACTCCTGTATATCCTGAGGAAGCATCAGGGTCAGAACAATGAACAGTGGTTCTAATCATTGTGAGCGAGAGATGAGGTTCTGTGTTTTCAGTTCTTAGATGTATGTGTCTTGATTCATTGTGTTATTATTTTAAATTTTAATTGTCATATCATTCTTTGCAGTGCTGCTAGTTTCTGCTGTGCAGCAAAGTGAATCAGTTATATATATATACACCCTCTGTTTTTAGATTCTGTTCCCACGTAGGTTATTACAAAGAACTGAATAGAGTTCCCTGTGCTCTCCAGTAGGTCTTTCTCTATTTTCTGTGTAGTAGAGTGTATTTGTCGATCCTAATTTATCCTTCAGCCTTCTTTGGTACCGTAAGTCTGTTCTCTACATCTGAGACTCTATTTCTCTAAAGAGGTTTATATGTACCATTCTTTCGGATTCCATATGTAAGTGACATCATATGATATTTGTCTTTCTGTATCAGACTTCACTCAGTATGACAATCTCCAGGTTCATCCATGTTGCACACATAGCATTATTTTGTTCTTTTTAAGAGTCGGTAATATTCCATTGTAAACATGAGCCACATCTTCTCTATCTGTTCCTCCATTGAGGAACATTTAGTTGCTACCGTCTTCTGGCTATTGTAAATAGTGCTGCAACGGACATTGGGGAACATGTATCTTTTCAAATTCTGGTTTTCTGTGGATATATGCCCAAGAGTAAGATGACTCTATCATATGGTAAGTCTTATTTTCAGTCTTTTAAGAACCTTCATACTGTCAGACAGAACTGAGCAACTGCACTGAACTGATACTGTTTTCCATAGTGGCTGTACCAATGTACATTCTCACCAACAATGTACGAGGCTTCCCTTTTCTCCACACCCTCTGCAGCATTTATTGTTTGTAGATTTTTTGATGATGGCCATTCTGACTGGTATGAGCCGATACCTCATTGGACTTTTGATTTGTATTTCTCTAATGATTAGTGATGTTCAGTGTCTTTTCATGTTCCTCTTGGCCACCTTTATGCCTTCTTTGGAGAAATGTGTATTTAGATCTTCTAGCTATTGTTTGATTGGCGACATTAGTTTTTTTTTTTTTTTTTTTTTTTTAATGTTGAGCTGCATGAGCTGTTGAATATTTTGAAGATGAATCCCCTGTTGGTCACTTCATTTGCAGATATTTTCTTCCTTTCTGTGGGCTCTTTTCATTTTGGGAGAACACTGTCTCCCAGGGGTCAGTTTTTAAGTTTGATTAGGCTGCATTTTTTTATTTTTGTTTTTCTTTTCATCACTCTAGGAAGTGGCTTATAGAAGATCTTTCTGCGATGTGTGTCAGAGAGTGTTCTGCCTATGTTTTTCTCTTAACGTTTTTATAGTGCCTAGTCTTCCATTTAGATCTTTAATCCATTTTGAGTTTATTTTTATGTGTGGTGTTAGAGATTGTTCTGATTTGATTCTTTTCCGTGAAACTGTCCTGTTTTCCCAGCACCACTTATTGAAGAGACTATCTTTTCTCCACTGTGTCTTCTTGTCTCTTTGGTCATAGGTAAGGTGAAATAGGTGTGTAGGTTTGTCTGTGGCTTTGTCTCTTGACTCATTTTCCAGTTAGCCTTTCTAAATCTTGTTTACACAGCTCCAGCCACATCATGAGAAACGCTGGGCTGGATGAAACACAAGCTGGAATCAAGGTTGCTGGGAGAAATATCAATCACCTCAGACATGCTGATGACACCACAGCTATGGCAGAAAGAGAAGAACTGAAGAGCCTCTTGATGAAAGTAAAAGAGGAGAGTGGAAAAGTGGCTTAAAGCTCAACATTCAGAAGACTAAGATCCCGGCATCTGGTCCCATCACTTCATGGCAAATCGATGGGGAAACAGTGACACACTATATTTAGGGCTCCAAAATCACTGCAGCTGGTGACTGCAGCCATGAACTTAAAAGACGCTGACTCCTTTGAAGAAAAGTCATGACCAACCTAGACAGCATATTAAAAAGCAGAGACATTACTTTGCCAAGAGAGGTCCATCTAGTGAAAGCTGTGGTTTTTCCAGTAGTCATGTATGGATGTGAGAGTGGGAGTCTAAAGAAAGCTGAGCACCGGAGAATTGATGCTTTTGAACTGTGGTGTTGCAGAAGACTTTTGAGAGTCCCTTGAACTGCAAGGAGATCCAACCAGTCCATCCTGAAGGCAATCAGTTCTGAATATTTGTTGGAAGGACTGATGCCAAAGCTGAAACTCCAATACTCTGGCCACCTGATGTGAAGAGCTGACTCATTTGAAAAGACCCTGATGCTGGGAAAGATTGCAGATGGGAGGAGAAGGGATCAACAGAGGATGAGATGGTTGGATGGCATCACCAACTCAATGGGCGTGAGTTTGAGTAAACTCCGGGAGTTGGTGATGAACAGGAAGGCCTGGCGTGCTGCAGTCCACGGGGTCGCAAAGAGTCAGCCATGACTGAGCCACTGAACTGACTGACTGTCCCATTCAAAAGAGTCCTTTTCCAGTTGAACTTCCTCAGAACATATTTTATAAACTTAAGGGAATTTCTTTAAAATATATTTCCATGCTTTTCATCTCCAGTTTCATTTGGAAAGGAGTGAAAAGCCATTCCATGTAACACATGTAAGGTGAGCCCCTGTTTGAAGGTTGTCCCTTGTGACACACCTGTGTGCTCAGCCGCTCAGTCAAGCCCAGCTCTTTGTGATGCCATGGACTGTAGACCAGGCTCCTCTGTCCATGGGGTTTTCCTGGCAAGAGTGCGGGAGTAGGTTGCCACTTCCTACTCCAGAGGAATCTTCTCGACCCAGGGACGGAGCCCGTATCTCATGTGTTTCCTGCATTGGCAGGTGGGTTCTTTCCCACTGCACCAGCTGGATATCGATGGGTAAAATTCTGTGCCAGCCCCTTTGTTTCTTCTTCTCTCCCCCTCATCCATCTATAGATAACTATCTCTCTGAAACGCCTTTGGAGAATCCGTGTAACATTATCAGAGCTATTTTTCAAGCATGTTGATCCTTCCTTGTGATGTCAGTGTTTGTGTAGCAGATCATCTGCTCCTATGACACTGGGTATGTCCCTGAGCCCTGGGAGACAGTGTTCAGGTGGGCAGTAGGTCTCAGTGGGAGTCAGTCGAGGGGGGAGGTCTGCTCAACACAGCCAAGGCCAGCCCACATTGTCTTCTATCCCCAAAACACTGAGTCTGCTTCCCTGCCCGCCACCCATCCGCCCCAGCCCCAGGGCACTTGGCTAAACTCCTGTATATCCTGAGGAAGCATCAGGGTCAGAACAATGAACAGTGGTTCTAATCATTGTGAGCGAGAGATGAGGTTCTGTGTTTTCAGTTCTTAGATGTATGTGTCTTGATTCATTGTGTTATTATTTTAAATTTTAATTGTCATATCATTCTTTGCAGTGCTGCTAGTTTCTGCTGTGCAGCAAAGTGAATCAGTTATATATATATACACCCTCTGTTTTTAGATTCTGTTCCCACGTAGGTTATTACAAAGAACTGAATAGAGTTCCCTGTGCTCTCCAGTAGGTCTTTCTCTATTTTCTGTGTAGTAGAGTGTATTTGTCGATCCTAATTTATCCTTCAGCCTTCTTTGGTACCGTAAGTCTGTTCTCTACATCTGAGACTCTATTTCTCTAAAGAGGTTTATATGTACCATTCTTTCGGATTCCATATGTAAGTGACATCATATGATATTTGTCTTTCTGTATCAGACTTCACTCAGTATGACAATCTCCAGGTTCATCCATGTTGCACACATAGCATTATTTTGTTCTTTTTAAGAGTCGGTAATATTCCATTGTAAACATGAGCCACATCTTCTCTATCTATTCCTCCATTGAGGAACATTTAGTTGCTACCGTCTTCTGGCTATTGTAAATAGTGCTGCAACGGACATTGGGGAACATGTATCTTTTCAAATTCTGGTTTTCTGTGGATATATGCCCAAGAGTAAGATGACTCTATCATATGGTAAGTCTTATTTTCAGTCTTTTAAGAACCTTCATACTGTCAGACAGAACTGAGCAACTGCACTGAACTGATACTGTTTTCCATAGTGGCTGTACCAATGTACATTCTCACCAACAATGTACGAGGCTTCCCTTTTCTCCACACCCTCTGCAGCATTTATTGTTTGTAGATTTTTTGATGATGGCCATTCTGACTGGTATGAGCCGATACCTCATTGGACTTTTGATTTGTATTTCTCTAATGATTAGTGATGTTCAGTGTCTTTTCATGTTCCTCTTGGCCACCTTTATGCCTTCTTTGGAGAAATGTGTATTTAGATCTTCTAGCTATTGTTTGATTGGCGACATTAGTTTTTTTTTTTTTTTTTTTTTTAATGTTGAGCTGCATGAGCTGTTGAATATTTTGAAGATGAATCCCCTGTTGGTCACTTCATTTGCAGATATTTTCTTCCTTCCTGTGGGCTCTTTTCATTTTGGGAGAACACTGTCTCCCAGGGGTCAGTTTTTAAGTTTGATTAGGCTGCATTTTTTTATTTTTGTTTTTCTTTTCATCACTCTAGGAAGTGGCTTATAGAAGATCTTTCTGCGATGTGTGTCAGAGAGTGTTCTGCCTATGTTTTTCTCTTAACGTTCTTATAGTGCCTAGTCTTCCATTTAGATCTTTAATCCATTTTGAGTTTATTTTTATGTGTGGTGTTAGAGATTGTTCTGATTTGATTCTTTTCCGTGAAACTGTCCTGTTTTCCCAGCACCACTTATTGAAGAGACTATCTTTTCTCCACTGTGTCTTCTTGTCTCTTTGGTCATAGGTAAGGTGAAATAGGTGTGTAGGTTTGTCTGTGGCTTTGTCTCTTGACTCATTTTCCAGTTAGCCTTTCTAAATCTTGTTTACACAGCTCCAGCCACATCATGAGAAACGCTGGGCTGGATGAAACACAAGCTGGAATCAAGGTTGCTGGGAGAAATATCAATCACCTCAGACATGCTGATGACACCACAGCTATGGCAGAAAGAGAAGAACTGAAGAGCCTCTTGATGAAAGTAAAAGAGGAGAGTGGAAAAGTGGCTTAAAGCTCAACATTCAGAAGACTAAGATCCCGGCATCTGGTCCCATCACTTCATGGCAAATCGATGGGGAAACAGTGACACACTATATTTAGGGCTCCAAAATCACTGCAGCTGGTGACTGCAGCCATGAACTTAAAAGACGCTGACTCCTTTGAAGAAAAGTCATGACCAACCTAGACAGCATATTAAAAAGCAGAGACATTACTTTGCCAAGAGAGGTCCATCTAGTGAAAGCTGTGGTTTTTCCAGTAGTCATGTATGGATGTGAGAGTGGGAGTCTAAAGAAAGCTGAGCACCGGAGAATTGATGCTTTTGAACTGTGGTGTTGCAGAAGACTTTTGAGAGTCCCTTGAACTGCAAGGAGATCCAACCAGTCCATCCTGAAGGCAATCAGTTCTGAATATTTGTTGGAAGGACTGATGCCAAAGCTGAAACTCCAATACTCTGGCCACCTGATGTGAAGAGCTGACTCATTTGAAAAGACCCTGATGCTGGGAAAGATTGCAGATGGGAGGAGAAGGGATCAACAGAGGATGAGATGGTTGGATGGCATCACCAACTCAATGGGCGTGAGTTTGAGTAAACTCCGGGAGTTGGTGATGAACAGGAAGGCCTGGCGTGCTGCAGTCCACGGGGTCGCAAAGAGTCAGCCATGACTGAGCCACTGAACTGACTGACTGTCCCATTCAAAAGAGTCCTTTTCCAGTTGAACTTCCTCAGAACATATTTTATAAACTTAAGGGAATTTCTTTCAAATATATTTCCATGCTTTTCATCTCCAGTTTCATTTGGAAAGGAGTGAAAAGCCATTCCAAGTAACACATGTAAGGTGAGCCCCTGTTTGAAGGTTGTCCCTTGTGACACACCTGTGTGCTCAGCCGCTCAGTCAAGCCCAGCTCTTTGTGATGCCATGGACTGTAGACCAGGCTCCTCTGTCCATGGGGTTTTCCTGGCAAGAGTGCGGGAGTAGGTTGCCACTTCCTACTCCAGAGGAATCTTCTCGACCCAGGGACAGAGCCCGTATCTCATGTGTTTCCTGCATTGGCAGGTGGGTTCTTTCCCACTGCACCAGCTGGATATCGATGGGTAAAATTCTGTGCCAGCCCCTTTGTTTCTTCTTCTCTCCCCCTCATCCATCTATAGATAACTATCTCTCTGAAACGCCTTTGGAGAATCCGTGTAACATTATCAGAGCTATTTTTCAAGCATGTTGATCCTTCCTTGTGATGTCAGTGTTTGTGTAGCAGATCATCTGCTCCTATGACACTGGGTATGTCCCTGAGCCCTGGGAGACAGTGTTCAGGTGGGCAGTAGGTCTCAGTGGGAGTCAGTCGAGGGGGGAGGTCTGCTCAACACAGCCAAGGCCAGCCCACATTGTCTTCTATCCCCAAAACACTGAGTCTGCTTCCCTGCCCGCCACCCATCCGCCCCAGCCCCAGGGCACTTGGCTAAACTCCTGTATATCCTGAGGAAGCATCAGGGTCAGAACAATGAACAGTGGTTCTAATCATTGTGAGCGAGAGATGAGGTTCTGTGTTTTCAGTTCTTAGATGTATGTGTCTTGATTCATTGTGTTATTATTTTAAATTTTAATTGTCATATCATTCTTTGCAGTGCTGCTAGTTTCTGCTGTGCAGCAAAGTGAATCAGTTATATATATATACACCCTCTGTTTTTAGATTCTGTTCCCACGTAGGTTATTACAAAGAACTGAATAGAGTTCCCTGTGCTCTCCAGTAGGTCTTTCTCTATTTTCTGTGTAGTAGAGTGTATTTGTCGATCCTAATTTATCCTTCAGCCTTCTTTGGTACCGTAAGTCTGTTCTCTACATCTGAGACTCTATTTCTCTAAAGAGGTTTATATGTACCATTCTTTCGGATTCCATATGTAAGTGACATCATATGATATTTGTCTTTCTGTATCAGACTTCACTCAGTATGACAATCTCCAGGTTCATCCATGTTGCACACATAGCATTATTTTGTTCTTTTTAAGAGTCGGTAATATTCCATTGTAAACATGAGCCACATCTTCTCTATCTATTCCTCCATTGAGGAACATTTAGTTGCTACCGTCTTCTGGCTATTGTAAATAGTGCTGCAACGGACATTGGGGAACATGTATCTTTTCAAATTCTGGTTTTCTGTGGATATATGCCCAAGAGTAAGATGACTCTATCATATGGTAAGTCTTATTTTCAGTCTTTTAAGAACCTTCATACTGTCAGACAGAACTGAGCAACTGCACTGAACTGATACTGTTTTCCATAGTGGCTGTACCAATGTACATTCTCACCAACAATGTACGAGGCTTCCCTTTTCTCCACACCCTCTGCAGCATTTATTGTTTGTAGATTTTTTGATGATGGCCATTCTGACTGGTATGAGCCGATACCTCATTGGACTTTTGATTTGTATTTCTCTAATGATTAGTGATGTTCAGTGTCTTTTCATGTTCCTCTTGGCCACCTTTATGCCTTCTTTGGAGAAATGTGTATTTAGATCTTCTAGCTATTGTTTGATTGGCGACATTAGTTTTTTTTTTTTTTTTTTTTTTTTTAATGTTGAGCTGCATGAGCTGTTGAATATTTTGAAGATGAATCCCCTGTTGGTCACTTCATTTGCAGATATTTTCTTCCTTTCTGTGGGCTCTTTTCATTTTGGGAGAACACTGTCTCCCAGGGGTCAGTTTTTAAGTTTGATTAGGCTGCATTTTTTTATTTTTGTTTTTCTTTTCATCACTCTAGGAAGTGGCTTATAGAAGATCTTTCTGCGATGTGTGTCAGAGAGTGTTCTGCCTATGTTTTTCTCTTAACGTTTTTATAGTGCCTAGTCTTCCATTTAGATCTTTAATCCATTTTGAGTTTATTTTTATGTGTGGTGTTAGAGATTGTTCTGATTTGATTCTTTTCCGTGAAACTGTCCTGTTTTCCCAGCACCACTTATTGAAGAGACTATCTTTTCTCCACTGTGTCTTCTTGTCTCTTTGGTCATAGGTAAGGTGAAATAGGTGTGTAGGTTTGTCTGTGGCTTTGTCTCTTGACTCATTTTCCAGTTAGCCTTTCTAAATCTTGTTTACACAGCTCCAGCCACATCATGAGAAACGCTGGGCTGGATGAAACACAAGCTGGAATCAAGGTTGCTGGGAGAAATATCAATCACCTCAGACATGCTGATGACACCACAGCTATGGCAGAAAGAGAAGAACTGAAGAGCCTCTTGATGAAAGTAAAAGAGGAGAGTGGAAAAGTGGCTTAAAGCTCAACATTCAGAAGACTAAGATCCCGGCATCTGGTCCCATCACTTCATGGCAAATCGATGGGGAAACAGTGACACACTATATTTAGGGCTCCAAAATCACTGCAGCTGGTGACTGCAGCCATGAACTTAAAAGACGCTGACTCCTTTGAAGAAAAGTCATGACCAACCTAGACAGCATATTAAAAAGCAGAGACATTACTTTGCCAAGAGAGGTCCATCTAGTGAAAGCTGTGGTTTTTCCAGTAGTCATGTATGGATGTGAGAGTGGGAGTCTAAAGAAAGCTGAGCACCGGAGAATTGATGCTTTTGAACTGTGGTGTTGCAGAAGACTTTTGAGAGTCCCTTGAACTGCAAGGAGATCCAACCAGTCCATCCTGAAGGCAATCAGTTCTGAATATTTGTTGGAAGGACTGATGCCAAAGCTGAAACTCCAATACTCTGGCCACCTGATGTGAAGAGCTGACTCATTTGAAAAGACCCTGATGCTGGGAAAGATTGCAGATGGGAGGAGAAGGGATCAACAGAGGATGAGATGGTTGGATGGCATCACCAACTCAATGGGCGTGAGTTTGAGTAAACTCCGGGAGTTGGTGATGAACAGGAAGGCCTGGCGTGCTGCAGTCCACGGGGTCGCAAAGAGTCAGCCATGACTGAGCCACTGAACTGACTGACTGTCCCATTCAAAAGAGTCCTTTTCCAGTTGAACTTCCTCAGAACATATTTTATAAACTTAAGGGAATTTCTTTAAAATATATTTCCATGCTTTTCATCTCCAGTTTCATTTGGAAAGGAGTGAAAAGCCATTCCATGTAACACATGTAAGGTGAGCCCCTGTTTGAAGGTTGTCCCTTGTGACACACCTGTGTGCTCAGCCGCTCAGTCAAGCCCAGCTCTTTGTGATGCCATGGACTGTAGACCAGGCTCCTCTGTCCATGGGGTTTTCCTGGCAAGAGTGCGGGAGTAGGTTGCCACTTCCTACTCCAGAGGAATCTTCTCGACCCAGGGACGGAGCCCGTATCTCATGTGTTTCCTGCATTGGCAGGTGGGTTCTTTCCCACTGCACCAGCTGGATATCGATGGGTAAAATTCTGTGCCAGCCCCTTTGTTTCTTCTTCTCTCCCCCTCATCCATCTATAGATAACTATCTCTCTGAAACGCCTTTGGAGAATCCGTGTAACATTATCAGAGCTATTTTTCAAGCATGTTGATCCTTCCTTGTGATGTCAGTGTTTGTGTAGCAGATCATCTGCTCCTATGACACTGGGTATGTCCCTGAGCCCTGGGAGACAGTGTTCAGGTGGGCAGTAGGTCTCAGTGGGAGTCAGTCGAGGGGGGAGGTCTGCTCAACACAGCCAAGGCCAGCCCACATTGTCTTCTATCCCCAAAACACTGAGTCTGCTTCCCTGCCCGCCACCCATCCGCCCCAGCCCCAGGGCACTTGGCTAAACTCCTGTATATCCTGAGGAAGCATCAGGGTCAGAACAATGAACAGTGGTTCTAATCATTGTGAGCGAGAGATGAGGTTCTGTGTTTTCAGTTCTTAGATGTATGTGTCTTGATTCATTGTGTTATTATTTTAAATTTTAATTGTCATATCATTCTTTGCAGTGCTGCTAGTTTCTGCTGTGCAGCAAAGTGAATCAGTTATATATATATACACCCTCTGTTTTTAGATTCTGTTCCCACGTAGGTTATTACAAAGAACTGAATAGAGTTCCCTGTGCTCTCCAGTAGGTCTTTCTCTATTTTCTGTGTAGTAGAGTGTATTTGTCGATCCTAATTTATCCTTCAGCCTTCTTTGGTACCGTAAGTCTGTTCTCTACATCTGAGACTCTATTTCTCTAAAGAGGTTTATATGTACCATTCTTTCGGATTCCATATGTAAGTGACATCATATGATATTTGTCTTTCTGTATCAGACTTCACTCAGTATGACAATCTCCAGGTTCATCCATGTTGCACACATAGCATTATTTTGTTCTTTTTAAGAGTCGGTAATATTCCATTGTAAACATGAGCCACATCTTCTCTATCTATTCCTCCATTGAGGAACATTTAGTTGCTACCGTCTTCTGGCTATTGTAAATAGTGCTGCAACGGACATTGGGGAACATGTATCTTTTCAAATTCTGGTTTTCTGTGGATATATGCCCAAGAGTAAGATGACTCTATCATATGGTAAGTCTTATTTTCAGTCTTTTAAGAACCTTCATACTGTCAGACAGAACTGAGCAACTGCACTGAACTGATACTGTTTTCCATAGTGGCTGTACCAATGTACATTCTCACCAACAATGTACGAGGCTTCCCTTTTCTCCACACCCTCTGCAGCATTTATTGTTTGTAGATTTTTTGATGATGGCCATTCTGACTGGTATGAGCCGATACCTCATTGGACTTTTGATTTGTATTTCTCTAATGATTAGTGATGTTCAGTGTCTTTTCATGTTCCTCTTGGCCACCTTTATGCCTTCTTTGGAGAAATGTGTATTTAGATCTTCTAGCTATTGTTTGATTGGCGACATTAGTTTTTTTTTTTTTTTTTTTTTAATGTTGAGCTGCATGAGCTGTTGAATATTTTGAAGATGAATCCCCTGTTGGTCACTTCATTTGCAGATATTTTCTTCCTTCCTGTGGGCTCTTTTCATTTTGGGAGAACACTGTCTCCCAGGGGTCAGTTTTTAAGTTTGATTAGGCTGCATTTTTTTATTTTTGTTTTTCTTTTCATCACTCTAGGAAGTGGCTTATAGAAGATCTTTCTGCGATGTGTGTCAGAGAGTGTTCTGCCTATGTTTTTCTCTTAACGTTCTTATAGTGCCTAGTCTTCCATTTAGATCTTTAATCCATTTTGAGTTTATTTTTATGTGTGGTGTTAGAGATTGTTCTGATTTGATTCTTTTCCGTGAAACTGTCCTGTTTTCCCAGCACCACTTATTGAAGAGACTATCTTTTCTCCACTGTGTCTTCTTGTCTCTTTGGTCATAGGTAAGGTGAAATAGGTGTGTAGGTTTGTCTGTGGCTTTGTCTCTTGACTCATTTTCCAGTTAGCCTTTCTAAATCTTGTTTACACAGCTCCAGCCACATCATGAGAAACGCTGGGCTGGATGAAACACAAGCTGGAATCAAGGTTGCTGGGAGAAATATCAATCACCTCAGACATGCTGATGACACCACAGCTATGGCAGAAAGAGAAGAACTGAAGAGCCTCTTGATGAAAGTAAAAGAGGAGAGTGGAAAAGTGGCTTAAAGCTCAACATTCAGAAGACTAAGATCCCGGCATCTGGTCCCATCACTTCATGGCAAATCGATGGGGAAACAGTGACACACTATATTTAGGGCTCCAAAATCACTGCAGCTGGTGACTGCAGCCATGAACTTAAAAGACGCTGACTCCTTTGAAGAAAAGTCATGACCAACCTAGACAGCATATTAAAAAGCAGAGACATTACTTTGCCAAGAGAGGTCCATCTAGTGAAAGCTGTGGTTTTTCCAGTAGTCATGTATGGATGTGAGAGTGGGAGTCTAAAGAAAGCTGAGCACCGGAGAATTGATGCTTTTGAACTGTGGTGTTGCAGAAGACTTTTGAGAGTCCCTTGAACTGCAAGGAGATCCAACCAGTCCATCCTGAAGGCAATCAGTTCTGAATATTTGTTGGAAGGACTGATGCCAAAGCTGAAACTCCAATACTCTGGCCACCTGATGTGAAGAGCTGACTCATTTGAAAAGACCCTGATGCTGGGAAAGATTGCAGATGGGAGGAGAAGGGATCAACAGAGGATGAGATGGTTGGATGGCATCACCAACTCAATGGGCGTGAGTTTGAGTAAACTCCGGGAGTTGGTGATGAACAGGAAGGCCTGGCGTGCTGCAGTCCACGGGGTCGCAAAGAGTCAGCCATGACTGAGCCACTGAACTGACTGACTGTCCCATTCAAAAGAGTCCTTTTCCAGTTGAACTTCCTCAGAACATATTTTATAAACTTAAGGGAATTTCTTTAAAATATATTTCCATGCTTTTCATCTCCAGTTTCATTTGGAAAGGAGTGAAAAGCCATTCCAAGTAACACATGTAAGGTGAGCCCCTGTTTGAAGGTTGTCCCTTGTGACACACCTGTGTGCTCAGCCGCTCAGTCAAGCCCAGCTCTTTGTGATGCCATGGACTGTAGACCAGGCTCCTCTGTCCATGGGGTTTTCCTGGCAAGAGTGCGGGAGTAGGTTGCCACTTCCTACTCCAGAGGAATCTTCTCGACCCAGGGACAGAGCCCGTATCTCATGTGTTTCCTGCATTGGCAGGTGGGTTCTTTCCCACTGCACCAGCTGGATATCGATGGGTAAAATTCTGTGCCAGCCCCTTTGTTTCTTCTTCTCTCCCCCTCATCCATCTATAGATAACTATCTCTCTGAAACGCCTTTGGAGAATCCGTGTAACATTATCAGAGCTATTTTTCAACCATGTTGATCCTTCCTTGTGATGTCAGTGTTTGTGTAGCAGATCATCTGCTCCTATGACACTGGGTATGTCCCTGAGCCCTGGGAGACAGTGTTCAGGTGGGCAGTAGGTCTCAGTGGGAGTCAGTCGAGGGGGGAGGTCTGCTCAACACAGCCAAGGCCAGCCCACATTGTCTTCTATCCCCAAAACACTGAGTCTGCTTCCCTGCCCGCCACCCATCCGCCCCAGCCCCAGGGCACTTGGCTAAACTCCTCTATATCCTGAGGAAGCATCAGGGTCAGAACAATGAACAGTGGTTCTAATCATTGTGAGCGAGAGATGAGGTTCTGTGTTTTCAGTTCTTAGATGTATGTGTCTTGATTCATTGTGTTATTATTTTAAATTTTAATTGTCATATCATTCTTTGCAGTGCTGCTAGTTTCTGCTGTGCAGCAAAGTGAATCAGTTATATATATATACACCCTCTGTTTTTAGATTCTGTTCCCACGTAGGTTATTACAAAGAACTGAATAGAGTTCCCTGTGCTCTCCAGTAGGTCTTTCTCTATTTTCTGTGTAGTAGAGTGTATTTGTCGATCCTAATTTATCCTTCAGCCTTCTTTGGTACCGTAAGTCTGTTCTCTACATCTGAGACTCTATTTCTCTAAAGAGGTTTATATGTACCATTCTTTCGGATTCCATATGTAAGTGACATCATATGATATTTGTCTTTCTGTATCAGACTTCACTCAGTATGACAATCTCCAGGTTCATCCATGTTGCACACATAGCATTATTTTGTTCTTTTTAAGAGTCGGTAATATTCCATTGTAAACATGAGCCACATCTTCTCTATCTATTCCTCCATTGAGGAACATTTAGTTGCTACCGTCTTCTGGCTATTGTAAATAGTGCTGCAACGGACATTGGGGAACATGTATCTTTTCAAATTCTGGTTTTCTGTGGATATATGCCCAAGAGTAAGATGACTCTATCATATGGTAAGTCTTATTTTCAGTCTTTTAAGAACCTTCATACTGTCAGACAGAACTGAGCAACTGCACTGAACTGATACTGTTTTCCATAGTGGCTGTACCAATGTACATTCTCACCAACAATGTACGAGGCTTCCCTTTTCTCCACACCCTCTGCAGCATTTATTGTTTGTAGATTTTTTGATGATGGCCATTCTGACTGGTATGAGCCGATACCTCATTGGACTTTTGATTTGTATTTCTCTAATGATTAGTGATGTTCAGTGTCTTTTCATGTTCCTCTTGGCCACCTTTATGCCTTCTTTGGAGAAATGTGTATTTAGATCTTCTAGCTATTGTTTGATTGGCGACATTAGTTTTTTTTTTTTTTTTTTTTTAATGTTGAGCTGCATGAGCTGTTGAATATTTTGAAGATGAATCCCCTGTTGGTCACTTCATTTGCAGATATTTTCTTCCTTTCTGTGGGCTCTTTTCATTTTGGGAGAACACTGTCTCCCAGGGGTCAGTTTTTAAGTTTGATTAGGCTGCATTTTTTTATTTTTGTTTTTCTTTTCATCACTCTAGGAAGTGGCTTATAGAAGATCTTTCTGCGATGTGTGTCAGAGAGTGTTCTGCCTATGTTTTTCTCTTAACGTTTTTATAGTGCCTAGTCTTCCATTTAGATCTTTAATCCATTTTGAGTTTATTTTTATGTGTGGTGTTAGAGATTGTTCTGATTTGATTCTTTTCCGTGAAACTGTCCTGTTTTCCCAGCACCACTTATTGAAGAGACTATCTTTTCTCCACTGTGTCTTCTTGTCTCTTTGGTCATAGGTAAGGTGAAATAGGTGTGTAGGTTTGTCTGTGGCTTTGTCTCTTGACTCATTTTCCAGTTAGCCTTTCTAAATCTTGTTTACACAGCTCCAGCCACATCATGAGAAACGCTGGGCTGGATGAAACACAAGCTGGAATCAAGGTTGCTGGGAGAAATATCAATCACCTCAGACATGCTGATGACACCACAGCTATGGCAGAAAGAGAAGAACTGAAGAGCCTCTTGATGAAAGTAAAAGAGGAGAGTGGAAAAGTGGCTTAAAGCTCAACATTCAGAAGACTAAGATCCCGGCATCTGGTCCCATCACTTCATGGCAAATCGATGGGGAAACAGTGACACACTATATTTAGGGCTCCAAAATCACTGCAGCTGGTGACTGCAGCCATGAACTTAAAAGACGCTGACTCCTTTGAAGAAAAGTCATGACCAACCTAGACAGCATATTAAAAAGCAGAGACATTACTTTGCCAAGAGAGGTCCATCTAGTGAAAGCTGTGGTTTTTCCAGTAGTCATGTATGGATGTGAGAGTGGGAGTCTAAAGAAAGCTGAGCACCGGAGAATTGATGCTTTTGAACTGTGGTGTTGCAGAAGACTTTTGAGAGTCCCTTGAACTGCAAGGAGATCCAACCAGTCCATCCTGAAGGCAATCAGTTCTGAATATTTGTTGGAAGGACTGATGCCAAAGCTGAAACTCCAATACTCTGGCCACCTGATGTGAAGAGCTGACTCATTTGAAAAGACCCTGATGCTGGGAAAGATTGCAGATGGGAGGAGAAGGGATCAACAGAGGATGAGATGGTTGGATGGCATCACCAACTCAATGGGCGTGAGTTTGAGTAAACTCCGGGAGTTGGTGATGAACAGGAAGGCCTGGCGTGCTGCAGTCCACGGGGTCGCAAAGAGTCAGCCATGACTGACCCACTGAACTGACTGACTGTCCCATTCAAAAGAGTCCTTTTCCAGTTGAACTTCCTCAGAACATATTTTATAAACTTAAGGGAATTTCTTTCAAATATATTTCCATGCTTTTCATCTCCAGTTTCATTTGGAAAGGAGTGAAAAGCCATTCCAAGTAACACATGTAAGGTGAGCCCCTGTTTGAAGGTTGTCCCTTGTGACACACCTGTGTGCTCAGCCGCTCAGTCAAGCCCAGCTCTTTGTGATGCCATGGACTGTAGACCAGGCTCCTCTGTCCATGGGGTTTTCCTGGCAAGAGTGCGGGAGTAGGTTGCCACTTCCTACTCCAGAGGAATCTTCTCGACCCAGGGACGGAGCCCGTATCTCATGTGTTTCCTGCATTGGCAGGTGGGTTCTTTCCCACTGCACCAGCTGGATATCGATGGGTAAAATTCTGTGCCAGCCCCTTTGTTTCTTCTTCTCTCCCCCTCATCCATCTATAGATAACTATCTCTCTGAAACGCCTTTGGAGAATCCGTGTAACATTATCAGAGCTATTTTTCAAGCATGTTGATCCTTCCTTGTGATGTCAGTGTTTGTGTAGCAGATCATCTGCTCCTATGACACTGGGTATGTCCCTGAGCCCTGGGAGACAGTGTTCAGGTGGGCAGTAGGTCTCAGTGGGAGTCAGTCGAGGGGGGAGGTCTGCTCAACACAGCCAAGGCCAGCCCACATTGTCTTCTATCCCCAAAACACTGAGTCTGCTTCCCTGCCCGCCACCCATCCGCCCCAGCCCCAGGGCACTTGGCTAAACTCCTGTATATCCTGAGGAAGCATCAGGGTCAGAACAATGAACAGTGGTTCTAATCATTGTGAGCGAGAGATGAGGTTCTGTGTTTTCAGTTCTTAGATGTATGTGTCTTGATTCATTGTGTTATTATTTTAAATTTTAATTGTCATATCATTCTTTGCAGTGCTGCTAGTTTCTGCTGTGCAGCAAAGTGAATCAGTTATATATATATACACCCTCTGTTTTTAGATTCTGTTCCCACGTAGGTTATTACAAAGAACTGAATAGAGTTCCCTGTGCTCTCCAGTAGGTCTTTCTCTATTTTCTGTGTAGTAGAGTGTATTTGTCGATCCTAATTTATCCTTCAGCCTTCTTTGGTACCGTAAGTCTGTTCTCTACATCTGAGACTCTATTTCTCTAAAGAGGTTTATATGTACCATTCTTTCGGATTCCATATGTAAGTGACATCATATGATATTTGTCTTTCTGTATCAGACTTCACTCAGTATGACAATCTCCAGGTTCATCCATGTTGCACACATAGCATTATTTTGTTCTTTTTAAGAGTCGGTAATATTCCATTGTAAACATGAGCCACATCTTCTCTATCTGTTCCTCCATTGAGGAACATTTAGTTGCTACCGTCTTCTGGCTATTGTAAATAGTGCTGCAACGGACATTGGGGAACATGTATCTTTTCAAATTCTGGTTTTCTGTGGATATATGCCCAAGAGTAAGATGACTCTATCATATGGTAAGTCTTATTTTCAGTCTTTTAAGAACCTTCATACTGTCAGACAGAACTGAGCAACTGCACTGAACTGATACTGTTTTCCATAGTGGCTGTACCAATGTACATTCTCACCAACAATGTACGAGGCTTCCCTTTTCTCCACACCCTCTGCAGCATTTATTGTTTGTAGATTTTTTGATGATGGCCATTCTGACTGGTATGAGCCGATACCTCATTGGACTTTTGATTTGTATTTCTCTAATGATTAGTGATGTTCAGTGTCTTTTCATGTTCCTCTTGGCCACCTTTATGCCTTCTTTGGAGAAATGTGTATTTAGATCTTCTAGCTATTGTTTGATTGGCGACATTAGTTTTTTTTTTTTTTTTTTTTTTTTTAATGTTGAGCTGCATGAGCTGTTGAATATTTTGAAGATGAATCCCCTGTTGGTCACTTCATTTGCAGATATTTTCTTCCTTTCTGTGGGCTCTTTTCATTTTGGGAGAACACTGTCTCCCAGGGGTCAGTTTTTAAGTTTGATTAGGCTGCATTTTTTTATTTTTGTTTTTCTTTTCATCACTCTAGGAAGTGGCTTATAGAAGATCTTTCTGCGATGTGTGTCAGAGAGTGTTCTGCCTATGTTTTTCTCTTAACGTTTTTATAGTGCCTAGTCTTCCATTTAGATCTTTAATCCATTTTGAGTTTATTTTTATGTGTGGTGTTAGAGATTGTTCTGATTTGATTCTTTTCCGTGAAACTGTCCTGTTTTCCCAGCACCACTTATTGAAGAGACTATCTTTTCTCCACTGTGTCTTCTTGTCTCTTTGGTCATAGGTAAGGTGAAATAGGTGTGTAGGTTTGTCTGTGGCTTTGTCTCTTGACTCATTTTCCAGTTAGCCTTTCTAAATCTTGTTTACACAGCTCCAGCCACATCATGAGAAACGCTGGGCTGGATGAAACACAAGCTGGAATCAAGGTTGCTGGGAGAAATATCAATCACCTCAGACATGCTGATGACACCACAGCTATGGCAGAAAGAGAAGAACTGAAGAGCCTCTTGATGAAAGTAAAAGAGGAGAGTGGAAAAGTGGCTTAAAGCTCAACATTCAGAAGACTAAGATCCCGGCATCTGGTCCCATCACTTCATGGCAAATCGATGGGGAAACAGTGACACACTATATTTAGGGCTCCAAAATCACTGCAGCTGGTGACTGCAGCCATGAACTTAAAAGACGCTGACTCCTTTGAAGAAAAGTCATGACCAACCTAGACAGCATATTAAAAAGCAGAGACATTACTTTGCCAAGAGAGGTCCATCTAGTGAAAGCTGTGGTTTTTCCAGTAGTCATGTATGGATGTGAGAGTGGGAGTCTAAAGAAAGCTGAGCACCGGAGAATTGATGCTTTTGAACTGTGGTGTTGCAGAAGACTTTTGAGAGTCCCTTGAACTGCAAGGAGATCCAACCAGTCCATCCTGAAGGCAATCAGTTCTGAATATTTGTTGGAAGGACTGATGCCAAAGCTGAAACTCCAATACTCTGGCCACCTGATGTGAAGAGCTGACTCATTTGAAAAGACCCTGATGCTGGGAAAGATTGCAGATGGGAGGAGAAGGGATCAACAGAGGATGAGATGGTTGGATGGCATCACCAACTCAATGGGCGTGAGTTTGAGTAAACTCCGGGAGTTGGTGATGAACAGGAAGGCCTGGCGTGCTGCAGTCCACGGGGTCGCAAAGAGTCAGCCAGTCCACGGGGTCGCAAAGAGTCAGCCATGACTGAGCCACTGAACTGACTGACTGTCCCATTCAAAAGAGTCCTTTTCCAGTTGAACTTCCTCAGAACATATTTTATAAACTTAAGGGAATTTCTTTAAAATATATTTCCATGCTTTTCATCTCCAGTTTCATTTGGAAAGGAGGGAAAAGCCATTCCAAGTAACACATGTAAGGTGAGCCCCTGTTTGAAGGTTGTCCCTTGTGACACACCTGTGTGCTCAGCCGCTCAGTCAAGCCCAGCTCTTTGTGATGCCATGGACTGTAGACCAGGCTCCTCTGTCCATGGGGTTTTCCTGGCAAGAGTGCGGGAGTAGGTTGCCACTTCCTACTCCAGAGGAATCTTCTCGACCCAGGGACGGAGCCCGTATCTCATGTGTTTCCTGCATTGGCAGGTGGGTTCTTTCCCACTGCACCAGCTGGATATCGATGGGTAAAATTCTGTGCCAGCCCCTTTGTTTCTTCTTCTCTCCCCCTCATCCATCTATAGATAACTATCTCTCTGAAACGCCTTTGGAGAATCCGTGTAACATTATCAGAGCTATTTTTCAAGCATGTTGATCCTTCCTTGTGATGTCAGTGTTTGTGTAGCAGATCATCTGCTCCTATGACACTGGGTATGTCCCTGAGCCCTGGGAGACAGTGTTCAGGTGGGCAGTAGGTCTCAGTGGGAGTCAGTCGAGGGGGGAGGTCTGCTCAGCACAGCCAAGGCCAGCCCACATTGTCTTCTATCCCCAAAACACTGAGTCTGCTTCCCTCCCCGCCACCCATCCGCCCCAGCCCCAGGGCACTTGGCTAAACTCCTCTATATCCTGAGGAAGCATCAGGGTCAGAACAATGAACAGTGGTTCTAATCATTGTGAGCGAGAGATGAGGTTCTGTGTTTTCAGTTCTTAGATGTATGTGTCTTGATTCATTGTGTTATTATTTTAAATTTTAATTGTCATATCATTCTTTGCAGTGCTGCTAGTTTCTGCTGTGCAGCAAAGTGAATCAGTTATATATATATACACCCTCTGTTTTTAGATTCTGTTCCCACGTAGGTTATTACAAAGAACTGAATAGAGTTCCCTGTGCTCTCCAGTAGGTCTTTCTCTATTTTCTGTGTAGTAGAGTGTATTTGTCGATCCTAATTTATCCTTCAGCCTTCTTTGGTACCGTAAGTCTGTTCTCTACATCTGAGACTCTATTTCTCTAAAGAGGTTTATATGTACCATTCTTTCGGATTCCATATGTAAGTGACATCATATGATATTTGTCTTTCTGTATCAGACTTCACTCAGTATGACAATCTCCAGGTTCATCCATGTTGCACACATAGCATTATTTTGTTCTTTTTAAGAGTCGGTAATATTCCATTGTAAACATGAGCCACATCTTCTCTATCTATTCCTCCATTGAGGAACATTTAGTTGCTACCGTCTTCTGGCTATTGTAAATAGTGCTGCAACGGACATTGGGGAACATGTATCTTTTCAAATTCTGGTTTTCTGTGGATATATGCCCAAGAGTAAGATGACTCTATCATATGGTAAGTCTTATTTTCAGTCTTTTAAGAACCTTCATACTGTCAGACAGAACTGAGCAACTGCACTGAACTGATACTGTTTTCCATAGTGGCTGTACCAATGTACATTCTCACCAACAATGTACGAGGCTTCCCTTTTCTCCACACCCTCTGCAGCATTTATTGTTTGTAGATTTTTTGATGATGGCCATTCTGACTGGTATGAGCCGATACCTCATTGGACTTTTGATTTGTATTTCTCTAATGATTAGTGATGTTCAGTGTCTTTTCATGTTCCTCTTGGCCACCTTTATGCCTTCTTTGGAGAAATGTGTATTTAGATCTTCTAGCTATTGTTTGATTGGCGACATTAGTTTTTTTTTTTTTTTTTTTTTTTTTTTAATGTTGAGCTGCATGAGCTGTTGAATATTTTGAAGATGAATCCCCTGTTGGTCACTTCATTTGCAGATATTTTCTTCCTTTCTGTGGGCTCTTTTCATTTTGGGAGAACACTGTCTCCCAGGGGTCAGTTTTTAAGTTTGATTAGGCTGCATTTTTTTATTTTTGTTTTTCTTTTCATCACTCTAGGAAGTGGCTTATAGAAGATCTTTCTGCGATGTGTGTCAGAGAGTGTTCTGCCTATGTTTTTCTCTTAACGTTTTTATAGTGCCTAGTCTTCCATTTAGATCTTTAATCCATTTTGAGTTTATTTTTATGTGTGGTGTTAGAGATTGTTCTGATTTGATTCTTTTCCGTGAAACTGTCCTGTTTTCCCAGCACCACTTATTGAAGAGACTATCTTTTCTCCACTGTGTCTTCTTGTCTCTTTGGTCATAGGTAAGGTGAAATAGGTGTGTAGGTTTGTCTGTGGCTTTGTCTCTTGACTCATTTTCCAGTTAGCCTTTCTAAATCTTGTTTACACAGCTCCAGCCACATCATGAGAAACGCTGGGCTGGATGAAACACAAGCTGGAATCAAGGTTGCTGGGAGAAATATCAATCACCTCAGACATGCTGATGACACCACAGCTATGGCAGAAAGAGAAGAACTGAAGAGCCTCTTGATGAAAGTAAAAGAGGAGAGTGGAAAAGTGGCTTAAAGCTCAACATTCAGAAGACTAAGATCCCGGCATCTGGTCCCATCACTTCATGGCAAATCGATGGGGAAACAGTGACACACTATATTTAGGGCTCCAAAATCACTGCAGCTGGTGACTGCAGCCATGAACTTAAAAGACGCTGACTCCTTTGAAGAAAAGTCATGACCAACCTAGACAGCATATTAAAAAGCAGAGACATTACTTTGCCAAGAGAGGTCCATCTAGTCAAAGCTGTGGTTTTTCCAGTAGTCATGTATGGATGTGGGAGTGGGAGTCTAAAGAAAGCTGAGCACCGGAGAATTGATGCTTTTGAACTGTGGTGTTGCAGAAGACTTTTGAGAGTCCCTTGAACTGCAAGGAGATCCAACCAGTCCATCCTGAAGGCAATCAGTTCTGAATATTTGTTGGAAGGACTGATGCCAAAGCTGAAACTCCAATACTCTGGCCACCTGATGTGAAGAGCTGACTCATTTGAAAAGACCCTGATGCTGGGAAAGATTGCAGATGGGAGGAGAAGGGATCAACAGAGGATGAGATGGTTGGATGGCATCACCAACTCAATGGGCGTGAGTTTGAGTAAACTCCGGGAGTTGGTGATGAACAGGAAGGCCTGGCGTGCTGCAGTCCACGGGGTCGCAAAGAGTCAGCCATGACTGAGCCACTGAACTGACTGACTGTCCCATTCAAAAGAGTCCTTTTCCAGTTGAACTTCCTCAGAACATATTTTATAAACTTAAGGGAATTTCTTTAAAATATATTTCCATGCTTTTCATCTCCAGTTTCATTTGGAAAGGAGTGAAAAGCCATTCCAAGTAACACATGTAAGGTGAGCCCCTGTTTGAAGGTTGTCCCTTGTGACACACCTGTGTGCTCAGCCGCTCAGTCAAGCCCAGCTCTTTGTGATGCCATGGACTGTAGACCAGTCTCCTCTGTCCATGGGGTTTTCCTGGCAAGAGTGCGGGAGTAGGTTGCCACTTCCTACTCCAGAGGAATCTTCTCGACCCAGGGACGGAGCCCGTATCTCATGTGTTTCCTGCATTGGCAGGTGGGTTCTTTCCCACTGCACCAGCTGGATATCGATGGGTAAAATTCTGTGCCAGCCCCTTTGTTTCTTCTTCTCTCCCCCTCATCCATCTATAGATAACTATCTCTCTGAAACGCCTTTGGAGAATCCGTGTAACATTATCAGAGCTATTTTTCAACCATGTTGATCCTTCCTTGTGATGTCAGTGTTTGTGTAGCAGATCATCTGCTCCTATGACACTGGGTATGTCCCTGAGCCCTGGGAGACAGTGTTCAGGTGGGCAGTAGGTCTCAGTGGGAGTCAGTCGAGGGAGGAGGTCTGCTCAACACAGCCAAGGCCAGCCCACATTGTCTTCTATCCCCAAAACACTGAGTCTGCTTCCCTGCCCGCCACCCATCCGCCCCAGCCCCAGGGCACTTGGCTAAACTCCTCTATATCCTGAGGAAGCATCAGGGTCAGAACAATGAACAGTGGTTCTAATCATTGTGAGCGAGAGATGAGGTTCTGTGTTTTCAGTTCTTAGATTTATGTGTCTTGATTCATTGTGTTATTATTTTAAATTTTAATTGTCATATCATTCTTTGCAGTGCTGCTAGTTTCTGCTGTGCAGCAAAGTGAATCAGTTATATATATATACACCCTCTGTTTTTAGATTCTGTTCCCACGTAGGTTATTACAAAGAACTGAATAGAGTTCCCTGTGCTCTCCAGTAGGTCTTTCTCTATTTTCTGTGTAGTAGAGTGTATTTGTCGATCCTAATTTATCCTTCAGCCTTCTTTGGTACCGTAAGTCTGTTCTCTACATCTGAGACTCTATTTCTCTAAAGAGGTTTATATGTACCATTCTTTCGGATTCCATATGTAAGTGACATCATATGATATTTGTCTTTCTATATCAGACTTCACTCAGTATGACAATCTCCAGGTTCATCCATGTTGCACACATAGCATTATTTTGTTCTTTTTAAGAGTCGGTAATATTCCATTGTAAACATGAGCCACATCTTCTCTATCTATTCCTCCATTGAGGAACATTTAGTTGCTACCGTCTTCTGGCTATTGTAAATAGTGCTGCAACGGACATTGGGGAACATGTATCTTTTCAAATTCTGGTTTTCTGTGGATATATGCCCAAGAGTAAGATGACTCTATCATATGGTAAGTCTTATTTTCAGTCTTTTAAGAACCTTCATACTGTCAGACAGAACTGAGCAACTGCACTGAACTGATACTGTTTTCCATAGTGGCTGTACCAATGTACATTCTCACCAACAATGTACGAGGCTTCCCTTTTCTCCACACCCTCTGCAGCATTTATTGTTTGTAGATTTTTTGATGATGGCCATTCTGACTGGTATGAGCCGATACCTCATTGGACTTTTGATTTGTATTTCTCTAATGATTAGTGATGTTCAGTGTCTTTTCATGTTCCTCTTGGCCACCTTTATGCCTTCTTTGGAGAAATGTGTATTTAGATCTTCTAGCTATTGTTTGATTGGCGACATTAGTTTTTTTTTTTTTTTTTTTTTTTTAATGTTGAGCTGCATGAGCTGTTGAATATTTTGAAGATGAATCCCCTGTTGGTCACTTCATTTGCAGATATTTTCTTCCTTTCTGTGGGCTCTTTTCATTTTGGGAGAACACTGTCTCCCAGGGGTCAGTTTTTAAGTTTGATTAGGCTGCATTTTTTTATTTTTGTTTTTCTTTTCATCACTCTAGGAAGTGGCTTATAGAAGATCTTTCTGCGATGTGTGTCAGAGAGTGTTCTGCCTATGTTTTTCTCTTAACGTTTTTATAGTGCCTAGTCTTCCATTTAGATCTTTAATCCATTTTGAGTTTATTTTTATGTGTGGTGTTAGAGATTGTTCTGATTTGATTCTTTTCCGTGAACCTGTCCTGTTTTCCCAGCACCACTTATTGAAGAGACTATCTTTTCTCCACTGTGTCTTCTTGTCTCTTTGGTCATAGGTAAGGTGAAATAGGTGTGTAGGTTTGTCTGTGGCTTTGTCTCTTGACTCATTTTCCAGTTAGCCTTTCTAAATCTTGTTTACACAGCTCCAGCCACATCATGAGAAACGCTGGGCTGGATGAAACACAAGCTGGAATCAAGGTTGCTGGGAGAAATATCAATCACCTCAGACATGCTGATGACACCACAGCTATGGCAGAAAGAGAAGAACTGAAGAGCCTCTTGATGAAAGTAAAAGAGGAGAGTGGAAAAGTGGCTTAAAGCTCAACATTCAGAAGACTAAGATCCCGGCATCTGGTCCCATCACTTCATGGCAAATCGATGGGGAAACAGTGACACACTATATTTAGGGCTCCAAAATCACTGCAGCTGGTGACTGCAGCCATGAACTTAAAAGACGCTGACTCCTTTGAAGAAAAGTCATGACCAACCTAGACAGCATATTAAAAAGCAGAGACATTACTTTGCCAAGAGAGGTCCATCTAGTGAAAGCTGTGGTTTTTCCAGTAGTCATGTATGGATGTGAGAGTGGGAGTCTAAAGAAAGCTGAGCACCGGAGAATTGATGCTTTTTAACTGTGGTGTTGGAGAAGACTTTTGAGAGTCCCTTGAACTGCAAGGAGATCCAACCAGTCCATCCTGAAGGCAATCAGTTCTGAATATTTGTTGGAAGGACTGATGCCAAAGCTGAAACTCCAATACTCTGGCCACCTGATGTGAAGAGCTGACTCATTTGAAAAGACCCTGATGCTGGGAAAGATTGCAGATGGGAGGAGAAGGGATCAACAGAGGATGAGATGGTTGGATGGCATCACCAACTCAATGGGCGTGAGTTTGAGTAAACTCCGGGAGTTGGTGATGAACAGGAAGGCCTGGCGTGCTGCAGTCCTCGGGGTCGCAAAGAGTCAGCCATGACTGAGCCACTGAACTGACTGACTGTCCCATTCCAAAGAGTCCTTTTCCAGTTGAACTTCCTCAGAACATATTTTATAAACTTAAGGGAATTTCTTTAAAATATATTTCCATGCTTTTCATCTCCAGTTTCATTTGGAAAGGAGTGAAAAGCCATTCCAAGTAACACATGTAAGGTGAGCCCCTGTTTGAAGGTTGTCCCTTGTGACACACCTGTGTGCTCAGCCGCTCAGTCAAGCCCAGCTCTTTGTGATGCCATGGACTGTAGACCAGGCTCCTCTGTCCATGGGGTTTTCCTGGCAAGAGTGCGGGAGTAGGTTGCCAATTCCTACTCCAGAGGAATCTTCTCGACCCAGGGACAGAGCCCGTATCTCATGTGTTTCCTGCATTGGCAGGTGGGTTCTTTCCCACTGCACCAGCTGGATATCGATGGGTAAAATTCTGTGCCAGCCCCTTTGTTTCTTCTTCTCTCCCCCTCATCCATCTATAGATAACTATCTCTCTGAAACGCCTTTGGAGAATCCGTGTAACATTATCAGAGCTATTTTTCAAGCATGTTGATCCTTCCTTGTGATGTCAGTGTTTGTGTAGCAGATCATCTGCTCCTATGACACTGGGTATGTCCCTGAGCCCTGGGAGACAGTGTTCAGGTGGGCAGTAGGTCTCAGTGGGAGTCAGTCGAGGGGGGAGGTCTGCTCAACACAGCCAAGGCCAGCCCACATTGTCTTCTATCCCCAAAACACTGAGTCTGCTTCCCTGCCCGCCACCCATCCGCCCCAGCCCCAGGGCACTTGGCTAAACTCCTCTATATCCTGAGGAAGCATCAGGGTCAGAACAATGAACAGTGGTTCTAATCATTGTGAGCGAGAGATGAGGTTCTGTGTTTTCAGTTCTTAGATGTATGTGTCTTGATTCATTGTGTTATTATTTTAAATTTTAATTGTCATATCATTCTTTGCAGTGCTGCTAGTTTCTGCTGTGCAGCAAAGTGAATCAGTTATATATATATACACCCTCTGTTTTTAGATTCTGTTCCCACGTAGGTTATTACAAAGAACTGAATAGAGTTCCCTGTGCTCTCCAGTAGGTCTTTCTCTATTTTCTGTGTAGTAGAGTGTATTTGTCGATCCTAATTTATCCTTCAGCCTTCTTTGGTACCGTAAGTCTGTTCTCTACATCTGAGACTCTATTTCTCTAAAGAGGTTTATATGTACCATTCTTTCGGATTCCATATGTAAGTGACATCATATGATATTTGTCTTTCTATATCAGACTTCACTCAGTATGACAATCTCCAGGTTCATCCATGTTGCACACATAGCATTATTTTGTTCTTTTTAAGAGTCGGTAATATTCCATTGTAAACATGAGCCACATCTTCTCTATCTATTCCTCCATTGAGGAACATTTAGTTGCTACCGTCTTCTGGCTATTGTAAATAGTGCTGCAACGGACATTGGGGAACATGTATCTTTTCAAATTCTGGTTTTCTGTGGATATATGCCCAAGAGTAAGATGACTATATCATATGGTAAGTCTTATTTTCAGTCTTTTAAGAACCTTCATACTGTCAGACAGAACTGAGCAACTGCACTGAACTGATACTGTTTTCCATAGTGGCTGTACCAATGTACATTCTCACCAACAATGTACGAGGCTTCCCTTTTCTCCACACCCTCTGCAGCATTTATTGTTTGTAGATTTTTTGATGATGGCCATTCTGACTGGTATGAGCCGATACCTCATTGGACTTTTGATTTGTATTTCTCTAATGATTAGTGATGTTCAGTGTCTTTTCATGTTCCTCTTGGCCACCTTTATGCCTTCTTTGGAGAAATGTGTATTTAGATCTTCTAGCTATTGTTTGATTGGCGACATTAGTTTTTTTTTTTTTTTTTTTTTAATGTTGAGCTGCATGAGCTGTTGAATATTTTGAAGATGAATCCCCTGTTGGTCACTTCATTTGCAGATATTTTCTTCCTTTCTGTGGGCTCTTTTCATTTTGGGAGAACACTGTCTCCCAGGGGTCAGTTTTTAAGTTTGATTAGGCTGCATTTTTTTATTTTTGTTTTTCTTTTCATCACTCTAGGAAGTGGCTTATAGAAGATCTTTCTGCGATGTGTGTCAGAGAGTGTTCTGCCTATGTTTTTCTCTTAACGTTTTTATAGTGCCTAGTCTTCCATTTAGATCTTTAATCCATTTTGAGTTTATTTTTATGTGTGGTGTTAGAGATTGTTCTGATTTGATTCTTTTCCGTGAAACTGTCCTGTTTTCCCAGCACCACTTATTGAAGAGACTATCTTTTCTCCACTGTGTCTTCTTGTCTCTTTGGTCATAGGTAAGGTGAAATAGGTGTGTAGGTTTGTCTGTGGCTTTGTCTCTTGACTCATTTTCCAGTTAGCCTTTCTAAATCTTGTTTACACAGCTCCAGCCACATCATGAGAAACGCTGGGCTGGATGAAACACAAGCTGGAATCAAGGTTGCTGGGAGAAATATCAATCACCTCAGACATGCTGATGACACCACAGCTATGGCAGAAAGAGAAGAACTGAAGAGCCTCTTGATGAAAGTAAAAGAGGAGAGTGGAAAAGTGGCTTAAAGCTCAACATTCAGAAGACTAAGATCCCGGCATCTGGTCCCATCACTTCATGGCAAATCGATGGGGAAACAGTGACACACTATATTTAGGGCTCCAAAATCACTGCAGCTGGTGACTGCAGCCATGAACTTAAAAGACGCTGACTCCTTTGAAGAAAAGTCATGACCAACCTAGACAGCATATTAAAAAGCAGAGACATTACTTTGCCAAGAGAGGTCCATCTAGTGAAAGCTGTGGTTTTTCCAGTAGTCATGTATGGGTGTGAGAGTGGGAGTCTAAAGAAAGCTGAGCACCGGAGAATTGATGCTTTTGAACTGTGGTGTTGGAGAAGACTTTTGAGAGTCCCTTGAACTGCAAGGAGATCCAACCAGTCCATCCTGAAGGCAATCAGTTCTGAATATTTGTTGGAAGGACTGATGCCAAAGCTGAAACTCCAATACTCTGGCCACCTGATGTGAAGAGCTGACTCATTTGAAAAGACCCTGATGCTGGGAAAGATTGCAGATGGGAGGAGAAGGGATCAACAGAGGATGAGATGGTTGGATGGCATCACCAACTCAATGGGCGTGAGTTTGAGTAAACTCCGGGAGTTGGTGATGAACAGGAAGGCCTGGCGTGCTGCAGTCCACGGGGTCGCAAAGAGTCAGCCATGACTGACCCACTGAACTGACTGACTGTCCCATTCAAAAGAGTCCTTTTCCAGTTGAACTTCCTCAGAACATATTTTATAAACTTAAGGGAATTTCTTTCAAATATATTTCCATGCTTTTCATCTCCAGTTTCATTTGGAAAGGAGTGAAAAGCCATTCCAAGTAACACATGTAAGGTGAGCCCCTGTTTGAAGGTTGTCCCTTGTGACACACCTGTGTGCTCAGCCGCTCAGTCAAGCCCAGCTCTTTGTGATGCCATGGACTGTAGACCAGGCTCCTCTGTCCATGGGGTTTTCCTGGCAAGAGTGCGGGAGTAGGTTGCCACTTCCTACTCCAGAGGAATCTTCTCGACCCAGGGACAGAGCCCGTATCTCATGTGTTTCCTGCATTGGCAGGTGGGTTCTTTCCCACTGCACCAGCTGGATATCGATGGGTAAAATTCTGTGCCAGCCCCTTTGTTTCTTCTTCTCTCCCCCTCATCCATCTATAGATAACTATCTCTCTGAAACGCCTTTGGAGAATCCGTGTAACATTATCAGAGCTATTTTTCAAGCATGTTGATCCTTCCTTGTGATGTCAGTGTTTGTGTAGCAGATCATCTGCTCCTATGACACTGGGTATGTCCCTGAGCCCTGGGAGACAGTGTTCAGGTGGGCAGTAGGTCTCAGTGGGAGTCAGTCGAGGGGGGAGGTCTGCTCAACACAGCCAAGGCCAGCCCACATTGTCTTCTATCCCCAAAACACTGAGTCTGCTTCCCTGCCCGCCACCCATCCGCCCCAGCCCCAGGGCACTTGGCTAAACTCCTCTATATCCTGAGGAAGCATCAGGGTCAGAACCATGAACAGTGGTTCTAATCATTGTGAGCGAGAGATGAGGTTCTGTGTTTTCAGTTCTTAGATGTATGTGTCTTGATTCATTGTGTTATTATTTTAAATTTTAATTGTCATATCATTCTTTGCAGTGCTGCTAGTTTCTGCTGTGCAGCAAAGTGAATCAGTTATATATATATACACCCTCTGTTTTTAGATTCTGTTCCCACGTAGGTTATTACAAAGAACTGAATAGAGTTCCCTGTGCTCTCCAGTAGGTCTTTCTCTATTTTCTGTGTAGTAGAGTGTATTTGTCGATCCTAATTTATCCTTCAGCCTTCTTTGGTACCGTAAGTCTGTTCTCTACATCTGAGACTCTATTTCTCTAAAGAGGTTTATATGTACCATTCTTTCGGATTCCATATGTAAGTGACATCATATGATATTTGTCTTTCTATATCAGACTTCACTCAGTATGACAATCTCCAGGTTCATCCATGTTGCACACATAGCATTATTTTGTTCTTTTTAAGAGTCGGTAATATTCCATTGTAAACATGAGCCACATCTTCTCTATCTATTCCTCCACTGAGGAACATTTAGTTGCTACCGTCTTCTGGCTATTGTAAATAGTGCTGCAACGGACATTGGGGAACATGTATCTTTTCAAATTCTGGTTTTCTGTGGATATATGCCCAAGAGTAAGATGACTCTATCATATGGTAAGTCTTATTTTCAGTCTTTTAAGAACCTTCATACTGTCAGACAGAACTGAGCAACTGCACTGAACTGATACTGTTTTCCATAGTGGCTGTACCAATGTACATTCTCACCAACAATGTACGAGGCTTCCCTTTTCTCCACACCCTCTGCAGCATTTATTGTTTGTAGATTTTTTGATGATGGCCATTCTGACTGGTATGAGCCGATACCTCATTGGACTTTTGATTTGTATTTCTCTAATGATTAGTGATGTTCAGTGTCTTTTCATGTTCCTCTTGGCCACCTTTATGCCTTCTTTGGAGAAATGTGTATTTAGATCTTCTAGCTATTGTTTGATTGGCGACATTAGTTTTTTTTTTTTTTTTTTTTTAATGTTGAGCTGCATGAGCTGTTGAATATTTTGAAGATGAATCCCCTGTTGGTCACTTCATTTGCAGATATTTTCTTCCTTTCTGTGGGCTCTTTTCATTTTGGGAGAACACTGTCTCCCAGGGGTCAGTTTTTAAGTTTGATTAGGCTGCATTTTTTTATTTTTGTTTTTCTTTTCATCACTCTAGGAAGTGGCTTATAGAAGATCTTTCTGCGATGTGTGTCAGAGAGTGTTCTGCCTATGTTTTTCTCTTAACGTTTTTATAGTGCCTAGTCTTCCATTTAGATCTTTAATCCATTTTGAGTTTATTTTTATGTGTGGTGTTAGAGATTGTTCTGATTTGATTCTTTTCCGTGAAACTGTCCTGTTTTCCCAGCACCACTTATTGAAGAGACTATCTTTTCTCCACTGTGTCTTCTTGTCTCTTTGGTCATAGGTAAGGTGAAATAGGTGTGTAGGTTTGTCTGTGGCTTTGTCTCTTGACTCATTTTCCAGTTAGCCTTTCTAAATCTTGTTTACACAGCTCCAGCCACATCATGAGAAACGCTGGGCTGGATGAAACACAAGCTGGAATCAAGGTTGCTGGGAGAAATATCAATCACCTCAGACATGCTGATGACACCACAGCTATGGCAGAAAGAGAAGAACTGAAGAGCCTCTTGATGAAAGTAAAAGAGGAGAGTGGAAAAGTGGCTTAAAGCTCAACATTCAGAAGACTAAGATCCCGGCATCTGGTCCCATCACTTCATGGCAAATCGATGGGGAAACAGTGACACACTATATTTAGGGCTCCAAAATCACTGCAGCTGGTGACTGCAGCCATGAACTTAAAAGACGCTGACTCCTTTGAAGAAAAGTCATGACCAACCTAGACAGCATATTAAAAAGCAGAGACATTACTTTGCCAAGAGAGGTCCATCTAGTGAAAGCTGTGGTTTTTCCAGTAGTCATGTATGGATGTGAGAGTGGGAGTCTAAAGAAAGCTGAGCACCGGAGAATTGATGCTTTTGAACTGTGGTGTTGCAGAAGACTTTTGAGAGTCCCTTGAACTGCAAGGAGATCCAACCAGTCCATCCTGAAGGCAATCAGTTCTGAATATTTGTTGGAAGGACTGATGCCAAAGCTGAAACTCCAATACTCTGGCCACCTGATGTGAAGAGCTGACTCATTTGAAAAGACCCTGATGCTGGGAAAGATTGCAGATGGGAGGAGAAGGGATCAACAGAGGATGAGATGGTTGGATGGCATCACCAACTCAATGGGCGTGAGTTTGAGTAAACTCCGGGAGTTGGTGATGAACAGGAAGGCCTGGCGTGCTGCAGTCCACGGGGTCGCAAAGAGTCAGCCATGACTGAGCCACTGAACTGACTGACTGTCCCATTCAAAAGAGTCCTTTTCCAGTTGAACTTCCTCAGAACATATTTTATAAACTTAAGGGAATTTCTTTCAAATATATTTCCATGCTTTTCATCTCCAGTTTCATTTGGAAAGGAGTGAAAAGCCATTCCAAGTAACACATGTAAGGTGAGCCCCTGTTTGAAGGTTGTCCCTTGTGACACACCTGTGTGCTCAGCCGCTCAGTCAAGCCCAGCTCTTTGTGATGCCATGGACTGTAGACCAGGCTCCTCTGTCCATGGGGTTTTCCTGGCAAGAGTGCGGGAGTAGGTTGCCACTTCCTACTCCAGAGGAATCTTCTCGACCCAGGGACGGAGCCCGTATCTCATGTGTTTCCTGCATTGGCAGGTGGGTTCTTTCCCACTGCACCAGCTGGATATCGATGGGTAAAATTCTGTGCCAGCCCCTTTGTTTCTTCTTCTCTCCCCCTCATCCATCTATAGATAACTATCTCTCTGAAACGCCTTTGGAGAATCCGTGTAACATTATCAGAGCTATTTTTCAAGCATGTTGATCCTTCCTTGTGATGTCAGTGTTTGTGTAGCAGATCATCTGCTCCTATGACACTGGGTATGTCCCTGAGCCCTGGGAGACAGTGTTCAGGTGGGCAGTAGGTCTCAGTGGGAGTCAGTCGAGGGGGGAGGTCTGCTCAGCACAGCCAAGGCCAGCCCACATTGTCTTCTATCCCCAAAACACTGAATCTGCTTCCCTCCCCGCCACCCATCCGCCCCAGCCCCAGGGCACTTGGCTAAACTCCTGTATATCCTGAGGAAGCATCAGGGTCAGAACAATGAACAGTGGTTCTAATCATTGTGAGCGAGAGATGAGGTTCTGTGTTTTCAGTTCTTAGATGTATGTGTCTTGATTCATTGTGTTATTATTTTAAATTTTAATTGTCATATCATTCTTTGCAGTGCTGCTAGTTTCTGCTGTGCAGCAAAGTGAATCAGTTATATATATATACACCCTCTGTTTTTAGATTCTGTTCCCACGTAGGTTATTACAAAGAACTGAATAGAGTTCCCTGTGCTCTCCAGTAGGTCTTTCTCTATTTTCTGTGTAGTAGAGTGTATTTGTCGATCCTAATTTATCCTTCAGCCTTCTTTGGTACCGTAAGTCTGTTCTCTACATCTGAGACTCTATTTCTCTAAAGAGGTTTATATGTACCATTCTTTCGGATTCCATATGTAAGTGACATCATATGATATTTGTCTTTCTGTATCAGACTTCACTCAGTATGACAATCTCCAGGTTCATCCATGTTGCACACATAGCATTATTTTGTTCTTTTTAAGAGTCGGTAATATTCCATTGTAAACATGAGCCACATCTTCTCTATCTATTCCTCCATTGAGGAACATTTAGTTGCTACCGTCTTCTGGCTATTGTAAATAGTGCTGCAACGGACATTGGGGAACATGTATCTTTTCAAATTCTGGTTTTCTGTGGATATATGCCCAAGAGTAAGATGACTCTATCATATGGTAAGTCTTATTTTCAGTCTTTTAAGAACCTTCATACTGTCAGACAGAACTGAGCAACTGCACTGAACTGATACTGTTTTCCATAGTGGCTGTACCAATGTACATTCTCACCAACAATGTACGAGGCTTCCCTTTTCTCCACACCCTCTGCAGCATTTATTGTTTGTAGATTTTTTGATGATGGCCATTCTGACTGGTATGAGCCGATACCTCATTGGACTTTTGATTTGTATTTCTCTAATGATTAGTGATGTTCAGTGTCTTTTCATGTTCCTCTTGGCCACCTTTATGCCTTCTTTGGAGAAATGTGTATTTAGATCTTCTAGCTATTGTTTGATTGGCGACATTAGTTTTTTTTTTTTTTTTTTTTTTAATGTTGAGCTGCATGAGCTGTTGAATATTTTGAAGATGAATCCCCTGTTGGTCACTTCATTTGCAGATATTTTCTTCCTTTCTGTGGGCTCTTTTCATTTTGGGAGAACACTGTCTCCCAGGGGTCAGTTTTTAAGTTTGATTAGGCTGCATTTTTTTATTTTTGTTTTTCTTTTCATCACTCTAGGAAGTGGCTTATAGAAGATCTTTCTGCGATGTGTGTCAGAGAGTGTTCTGCCTATGTTTTTCTCTTAACGTTTTTATAGTGCCTAGTCTTCCATTTAGATCTTTAATCCATTTTGAGTTTATTTTTATGTGTGGTGTTAGAGATTGTTCTGATTTGATTCTTTTCCGTGAAACTGTCCTGTTTTCCCAGCACCACTTATTGAAGAGACTATCTTTTCTCCACTGTGTCTTCTTGTCTCTTTGGTCATAGGTAAGGTGAAATAGGTGTGTAGGTTTGTCTGTGGCTTTGTCTCTTGACTCATTTTCCAGTTAGCCTTTCTAAATCTTGTTTACACAGCTCCAGCCACATCATGAGAAACGCTGGGCTGGATGAAACACAAGCTGGAATCAAGGTTGCTGGGAGAAATATCAATCACCTCAGACATGCTGATGACACCACAGCTATGGCAGAAAGAGAAGAACTGAAGAGCCTCTTGATGAAAGTAAAAGAGGAGAGTGGAAAAGTGGCTTAAAGCTCAACATTCAGAAGACTAAGATCCCGGCATCTGGTCCCATCACTTCATGGCAAATCGATGGGGAAACAGTGACACACTATATTTAGGGCTCCAAAATCACTGCAGCTGGTGACTGCAGCCATGAACTTAAAAGACGCTGACTCCTTTGAAGAAAAGTCATGACCAACCTAGACAGCATATTAAAAAGCAGAGACATTACTTTGCCAAGAGAGGTCCATCTAGTGAAAGCTGTGGTTTTTCCAGTAGTCATGTATGGATGTGAGAGTGGGAGTCTAAAGAAAGCTGAGCACCGGAGAATTGATGCTTTTGAACTGTGGTGTTGGAGAAGACTTTTGAGAGTCCCTTGAACTGCAAGGAGATCCAACCAGTCCATCCTGAAGGCAATCAGTTCTGAATATTTGTTGGAAGGACTGATGCCAAAGCTGAAACTCCAATACTCTGGCCACCTGATGTGAAGAGCTGACTCATTTGAAAAGACCCTGATGCTGGGAAAGATTGCAGATGGGAGGAGAAGGGATCAACAGAGGATGAGATGGTTGGATGGCATCACCAACTCAATGGGCGTGAGTTTGAGTAAACTCCGGGAGTTGGTGATGAACAGGAAGGCCTGGCGTGCTGCACTCCTCGGGGTCGCAAAGAGTCAGCCATGACTGAGCCACTGAACTGACTGACTGTCCCATTCAAAAGAGTCCTTTTCCAGTTGAACTTCCTCAGAACATATTTTATAAACTTAAGGGAATTTCTTTCAAATATATTTCCATGCTTTTCATCTCCAGTTTCATTTGGAAAGGAGTGAAAAGCCATTCCAAGTAACACATGTAAGATGAGCCCCTGTTTGAAGGTTGTCCCTTGTGACACACCTGTGTGCTCAGCCGCTCAGTCAAGCCCAGCTCTTTGTGATGCCATGGACTGTAGACCAGGCTCCTCTGTCCATGGGGTTTTCCTGGCAAGAGTGCGGGAGTAGGTTGCCACTTCCTACTCCAGAGGAATCTTCTCGACCCAGGGACGGAGCCCGTATCTCATGTGTTTCCTGCATTGGCAGGTGGGTTCTTTCCCACTGCACCAGCTGGATATCGATGGGTAAAATTCTGTGCCAGCCCCTTTGTTTCTTCTTCTCTCCCCCTCATCCATCTATAGATAACTATCTCTCTGAAACGCCTTTGGAGAATCCGTGTAACATTATCAGAGCTATTTTTCAAGCATGTTGATCCTTCCTTGTGATGTCAGTGTTTGTGTAGCAGATCATCTGCTCCTATGACACTGGGTATGTCCCTGAGCCCTGGGAGACAGTGTTCAGGTGGGCAGTAGGTCTCAGTGGGAGTCAGTCGAGGTGGGAGGTCTGCTCAACACAGCCAAGGCCAGCCCACATTGTCTTCTATCCCCAAAACACTGAGTCTGCTTCCCTGCCCGCCACCCATCCGCCCCAGCCCCAGGGCACTTGGCTAAACTCCTGTATATCCTGAGGAAGCATCAGGGTCAGAACAATGAACAGTGGTTCTAATCATTGTGAGCGAGAGATGAGGTTCTGTGTTTTCAGTTCTTAGATGTATGTGTCTTGATTCATTGTGTTATTATTTTAAATTTTAATTGTCATATCATTCTTTGCAGTGCTGCTAGTTTCTGCTGTGCAGCAAAGTGAATCAGTTATATATATATACACCCTCTGTTTTTAGATTCTGTTCCCACGTAGGTTATTACAAAGAACTGAATAGAGTTCCCTGTGCTCTCCAGTAGGTCTTTCTCTATTTTCTGTGTAGTAGAGTGTATTTGTCGATCCTAATTTATCCTTCAGCCTTCTTTGGTACCGTAAGTCTGTTCTCTACATCTGAGACTCTATTTCTCTAAAGAGGTTTATATGTACCATTCTTTCGGATTCCATATGTAAGTGACATCATATGATATTTGTCTTTCTATATCAGACTTCACTCAGTATGACAATCTCCAGGTTCATCCATGTTGCACACATAGCATTATTTTGTTCTTTTTAAGAGTCGGTAATATTCCATTGTAAACATGAGCCACATCTTCTCTATCTATTCCTCCACTGAGGAACATTTAGTTGCTACCGTCTTCTGGCTATTGTAAATAGTGCTGCAACGGACATTGGGGAACATGTATCTTTTCAAATTCTGGTTTTCTGTGGATATATGCCCAAGAGTAAGATGACTCTATCATATGGTAAGTCTTATTTTCAGTCTTTTAAGAACCTTCATACTGTCAGACAGAACTGAGCAACTGCACTGAACTGATACTGTTTTCCATAGTGGCTGTACCAATGTACATTCTCACCAACAATGTACGAGGCTTCCCTTTTCTCCACACCCTCTGCAGCATTTATTGTTTGTAGATTTTTTGATGATGGCCATTCTGACTGGTATGAGCCGATACCTCATTGGACTTTTGATTTGTATTTCTCTAATGATTAGTGATGTTCAGTGTCTTTTCATGTTCCTCTTGGCCACCTTTATGCCTTCTTTGGAGAAATGTGTATTTAGATCTTCTAGCTATTGTTTGATTGGCGACATTAGTTTTTTTTTTTTTTTTTTTTTTAATGTTGAGCTGCATGAGCTGTTGAATATTTTGAAGATGAATCCCCTGTTGGTCACTTCATTTGCAGATATTTTCTTCCTTTCTGTGGGCTCTTTTCATTTTGGGAGAACACTGTCTCCCAGGGGTCAGTTTTTAAGTTTGATTAGGCTGCATTTTTTTATTTTTGTTTTTCTTTTCATCACTCTAGGAAGTGGCTTATAGAAGATCTTTCTGCGATGTGTGTCAGAGAGTGTTCTGCCTATGTTTTTCTCTTAACGTTTTTATAGTGCCTAGTCTTCCATTTAGATCTTTAATCCATTTTGAGTTTATTTTTATGTGTGGTGTTAGAGATTGTTCTGATTTGATTCTTTTCCGTGAAACTGTCCTGTTTTCCCAGCACCACTTATTGAAGAGACTATCTTTTCTCCACTGTGTCTTCTTGTCTCTTTGGTCATAGGTAAGGTGAAATAGGTGTGTAGGTTTGTCTGTGGCTTTGTCTCTTGACTCATTTTCCAGTTAGCCTTTCTAAATCTTGTTTACACAGCTCCAGCCACATCATGAGAAACGCTGGGCTGGATGAAACACAAGCTGGAATCAAGGTTGCTGGGAGAAATATCAATCACCTCAGACATGCTGATGACACCACAGCTATGGCAGAAAGAGAAGAACTGAAGAGCCTCTTGATGAAAGTAAAAGAGGAGAGTGGAAAAGTGGCTTAAAGCTCAACATTCAGAAGACTAAGATCCCGGCATCTGGTCCCATCACTTCATGGCAAATCGATGGGGAAACAGTGACACACTATATTTAGGGCTCCAAAATCACTGCAGCTGGTGACTGCAGCCATGAACTTAAAAGACGCTGACTCCTTTGAAGAAAAGTCATGACCAACCTAGACAGCATATTAAAAAGCAGAGACATTACTTTGCCAAGAGAGGTCCATCTAGTGAAAGCTGTGGTTTTTCCAGTAGTCATGTATGGATGTGAGAGTGGGAGTCTAAAGAAAGCTGAGCACCGGAGAATTGATGCTTTTGAACTGTGGTGTTGGAGAAGACTTTTGAGAGTCCCTTGAACTGCAAGGAGATCCAACCAGTCCATCCTGAAGGCAATCAGTTCTGAATATTTGTTGGAAGGACTGATGCCAAAGCTGAAACTCCAATACTCTGGCCACCTGATGTGAAGAGCTGACTCATTTGAAAAGACCCTGATGCTGGGAAAGATTGCAGATGGGAGGAGAAGGGATCAACAGAGGATGAGATGGTTGGATGGCATCACCAACTCAATGGGCGTGAGTTTGAGTAAACTCCGGGAGTTGGTGATGAACAGGAAGGCCTGGCGTGCTGCACTCCTCGGGGTCGCAAAGAGTCAGCCATGACTGAGCCACTGAACTGACTGACTGTCCCATTCAAAAGAGTCCTTTTCCAGTTGAACTTCCTCAGAACATATTTTATAAACTTAAGGGAATTTCTTTCAAATATATTTCCATGCTTTTCATCTCCAGTTTCATTTGGAAAGGAGTGAAAAGCCATTCCAAGTAACACATGTAAGATGAGCCCCTGTTTGAAGGTTGTCCCTTGTGACACACCTGTGTGCTCAGCCGCTCAGTCAAGCCCAGCTCTTTGTGATGCCATGGACTGTAGACCAGGCTCCTCTGTCCATGGGGTTTTCCTGGCAAGAGTGCGGGAGTAGGTTGCCACTTCCTACTCCAGAGGAATCTTCTCGACCCAGGGACGGAGCCCGTATCTCATGTGTTTCCTGCATTGGCAGGTGGGTTCTTTCCCACTGCACCAGCTGGATATCGATGGGTAAAATTCTGTGCCAGCCCCTTTGTTTCTTCTTCTCTCCCCCTCATCCATCTATAGATAACTATCTCTCTGAAACGCCTTTGGAGAATCCGTGTAACATTATCAGAGCTATTTTTCAAGCATGTTGATCCTTCCTTGTGATGTCAGTGTTTGTGTAGCAGATCATCTGCTCCTATGACACTGGGTATGTCCCTGAGCCCTGGGAGACAGTGTTCAGGTGGGCAGTAGGTCTCAGTGGGAGTCAGTCGAGGGGGGAGGTCTGCTCAACACAGCCAAGGCCAGCCCACATTGTCTTCTATCCCCAAAACACTGAGTCTGCTTCCCTGCCCGCCACCCATCCGCCCCAGCCCCAGGGCACTTGGCTAAACTCCTGTATATCCTGAGGAAGCATCAGGGTCAGAACAATGAACAGTGGTTCTAATCATTGTGAGCGAGAGATGAGGTTCTGTGTTTTCAGTTCTTAGATGTATGTGTCTTGATTCATTGTGTTATTATTTTAAATTTTAATTGTCATATCATTCTTTGCAGTGCTGCTAGTTTCTGCTGTGCAGCAAAGTGAATCAGTTATATATATATACACCCTCTGTTTTTAGATTCTGTTCCCACGTAGGTTATTACAAAGAACTGAATAGAGTTCCCTGTGCTCTCCAGTAGGTCTTTCTCTATTTTCTGTGTAGTAGAGTGTATTTGTCGATCCTAATTTATCCTTCAGCCTTCTTTGGTACCGTAAGTCTGTTCTCTACATCTGAGACTCTATTTCTCTAAAGAGGTTTATATGTACCATTCTTTCGGATTCCATATGTAAGTGACATCATATGATATTTGTCTTTCTATATCAGACTTCACTCAGTATGACAATCTCCAGGTTCATCCATGTTGCACACATAGCATTATTTTGTTCTTTTTAAGAGTCGGTAATATTCCATTGTAAACATGAGCCACATCTTCTCTATCTATTCCTCCACTGAGGAACATTTAGTTGCTACCGTCTTCTGGCTATTGTAAATAGTGCTGCAACGGACATTGGGGAACATGTATCTTTTCAAATTCTGGTTTTCTGTGGATATATGCCCAAGAGTAAGATGACTCTATCATATGGTAAGTCTTATTTTCAGTCTTTTAAGAACCTTCATACTGTCAGACAGAACTGAGCAACTGCACTGAACTGATACTGTTTTCCATAGTGGCTGTACCAATGTACATTCTCACCAACAATGTACGAGGCTTCCCTTTTCTCCACACCCTCTGCAGCATTTATTGTTTGTAGATTTTTTGATGATGGCCATTCTGACTGGTATGAGCCGATACCTCATTGGACTTTTGATTTGTATTTCTCTAATGATTAGTGATGTTCAGTGTCTTTTCATGTTCCTCTTGGCCACCTTTATGCCTTCTTTGGAGAAATGTGTATTTAGATCTTCTAGCTATTGTTTGATTGGCGACATTAGTTTTTTTTTTTTTTTTTTTTTAATGTTGAGCTGCATGAGCTGTTGAATATTTTGAAGATGAATCCCCTGTTGGTCACTTCATTTGCAGATATTTTCTTCCTTTCTGTGGGCTCTTTTCATTTTGGGAGAACACTGTCTCCCAGGGGTCAGTTTTTAAGTTTGATTAGGCTGCATTTTTTTATTTTTGTTTTCCTTTTCATCACTCTAGGAAGTGGCTTATAGAAGATCTTTCTGCGATGTGTGTCAGAGAGTGTTCTGCCTATGTTTTTCTCTTAACGTTTTTATAGTGCCTAGTCTTCCATTTAGATCTTTAATCCATTTTGAGTTTATTTTTATGTGTGGTGTTAGAGATTGTTCTGATTTGATTCTTTTCCGTGAAACTGTCCTGTTTTCCCAGCACCACTTATTGAAGAGACTATCTTTTCTCCACTGTGTCTTCTTGTCTCTTTGGTCATAGGTAAGGTGAAATAGGTGTGTAGGTTTGTCTGTGGCTTTGTCTCTTGACTCATTTTCCAGTTAGCCTTTCTAAATCTTGTTTACACAGCTCCAGCCACATCATGAGAAACGCTGGGCTGGATGAAACACAAGCTGGAATCAAGGTTGCTGGGAGAAATATCAATCACCTCAGACATGCTGATGACACCACAGCTATGGCAGAAAGAGAAGAACTGAAGAGCCTCTTGATGAAAGTAAAAGAGGAGAGTGGAAAAGTGGCTTAAAGCTCAACATTCAGAAGACTAAGATCCCGGCATCTGGTCCCATCACTTCATGGCAAATCGATGGGGAAACAGTGACACACTATATTTAGGGCTCCAAAATCACTGCAGCTGGTGACTGCAGCCATGAACTTAAAAGACGCTGACTCCTTTGAAGAAAAGTCATGACCAACCTAGACAGCATATTAAAAAGCAGAGACATTACTTTGCCAAGAGAGGTCCATCTAGTCAAAGCTGTGGTTTTTCCAGTAGTCATGTATGGATGTGAGAGTGGGAGTCTAAAGAAAGCTGAGCACCGGAGAATTGATGCTTTTGAACTGTGGTGTTGGAGAAGACTTTTGAGAGTCCCTTGAACTGCAAGGAGATCCAACCAGTCCATCCTGAAGGCAATCAGTTCTGAATATTTGTTGGAAGGACTGATGCCAAAGCTGAAACTCCAATACTCTGGCCACCTGATGTGAAGAGCTGACTCATTTGAAAAGACCCTGATGCTGGGAAAGATTGCAGATGGGAGGAGAAGGGATCAACAGAGGATGAGATGGTTGGATGGCATCACCAACTCAATGGGCGTGAGTTTGAGTAAACTCCGGGAGTTGGTGATGAACAGGAAGGCCTGGCGTGCTGCAGTCCTCGGGGTCGCAAAGAGTCAGCCATGACTGAGCCACTGAACTGACTGACTGTCCCATTCAAAAGAGTCCTTTTCCAGTTGAACTTCCTCAGAACATATTTTATAAACTTAAGGGAATTTCTTTCAAATATATTTCCATGCTTTTCATCTCCAGTTTCATTTGGAAAGGAGTGAAAAGCCATTCCAAGTAACACATGTAAGGTGAGCCCCTGTTTGAAGGTTGTCCCTTGTGACACACCTGTGTGCTCAGCCGCTCAGTCAAGCCCAGCTCTTTGTGATGCCATGGACTGTAGACCAGGCTCCTCTGTCCATGGGGTTTTCCTGGCAAGAGTGCGGGAGTAGGTTGCCACTTCCTACTCCAGAGGAATCTTCTCGACCCAGGGACGGAGCCCGTATCTCATGTGTTTCCTGCATTGGCAGGTGGGTTCTTTCCCACTGCACCAGCTGGATATCGATGGGTAAAATTCTGTGCCAGCCCCTTTGTTTCTTCTTCTCTCCCCCTCATCCATCTATAGATAACTATCTCTCTGAAACGCCTTTGGAGAATCCGTGTAACATTATCAGAGCTATTTTTCAAGCATGTTGATCCTTCCTTGTGATGTCAGTGTTTGTGTAGCAGATCATCTGCTCCTATGACACTGGGTATGTCCCTGAGCCCTGGGAGACAGTGTTCAGGTGGGCAGTAGGTCTCAGTGGGAGTCAGTCGAGGGGCGAGGTCTGCTCAACACAGCCAAGGCCAGCCCACATTGTCTTCTATCCCCAAAACACTGAGTCTGCTTCCCTGCCCGCCATCCATCCGCCCCAGCCCCAGGGCACTTGGCTAAACTCCTCTATATCCTGAGGAAGCATCAGGGTCAGAACAATGAACAGTGGTTCTAATCATTGTGAGCGAGAGATGAGGTTCTGTGTTTTCAGTTCTTAGATGTATGTGTCTTGATTCATTGTGTTATTATTTTAAATTTTAATTGTCATATCATTCTTTGCAGTGCTGCTAGTTTCTGCTGTGCAGCAAAGTGAATCAGTTATATATATATACACCCTCTGTTTTTAGATTCTGTTCCCACGTAGGTTATTACAAAGAACTGAATAGAGTTCCCTGTGCTCTCCAGTAGGTCTTTCTCTATTTTCTGTGTAGTAGAGTGTATTTGTCGATCCTAATTTATCCTTCAGCCTTCTTTGGTACCGTAAGTCTGTTCTCTACATCTGAGACTCTATTTCTCTAAAGAGGTTTATATGTACCATTCTTTCGGATTCCATATGTAAGTGACATCATATGATATTTGTCTTTCTATATCAGACTTCACTCAGTATGACAATCTCCAGGTTCATCCATGTTGCACACATAGCATTATTTTGTTCTTTTTAAGAGTCGGTAATATTCCATTGTAAACATGAGCCACATCTTCTCTATCTATTCCTCCACTGAGGAACATTTAGTTGCTACCGTCTTCTGGCTATTGTAAATAGTGCTGCAACGGACATTGGGGAACATGTATCTTTTCAAATTCTGGTTTTCTGTGGATATATGCCCAAGAGTAAGATGACTCTATCATATGGTAAGTCTTATTTTCAGTCTTTTAAGAACCTTCATACTGTCAGACAGAACTGAGCAACTGCACTGAACTGATACTGTTTTCCATAGTGGCTGTACCAATGTACATTCTCACCAACAATGTACGAGGCTTCCCTTTTCTCCACACCCTCTGCAGCATTTATTGTTTGTAGATTTTTTGATGATGGCCATTCTGACTGGTATGAGCCGATACCTCATTGGACTTTTGATTTGTATTTCTCTAATGATTAGTGATGTTCAGTGTCTTTTCATGTTCCTCTTGGCCACCTTTATGCCTTCTTTGGAGAAATGTGTATTTAGATCTTCTAGCTATTGTTTGATTGGCGACATTAGTTTTTTTTTTTTTTTTTTTTTAATGTTGAGCTGCATGAGCTGTTGAATATTTTGAAGATGAATCCCCTGTTGGTCACTTCATTTGCAGATATTTTCTTCCTTTCTGTGGGCTCTTTTCATTTTGGGAGAACACTGTCTCCCAGGGGTCAGTTTTTAAGTTTGATTAGGCTGCATTTTTTTATTTTTGTTTTTCTTTTCATCACTCTAGGAAGTGGCTGATAGAAGATCTTTCTGCGATGTGTGTCAGAGAGTGTTCTGCCTATGTTTTTCTCTTAACGTTTTTATAGTGCCTAGTCTTCCATTTAGATCTTTAATCCATTTTGAGTTTATTTTTATGTGTGGTGTTAGAGATTGTTCTGATTTGATTCTTTTCCGTGAAACTGTCCTGTTTTCCCAGCACCACTTATTGAAGAGACTATCTTTTCTCCACTGTGTCTTCTTGTCTCTTTGGTCATAGGTAAGGTGAAATAGGTGTGTAGGTTTGTCTGTGGCTTTGTCTCTTGACTCATTTTCCAGTTAGCCTTTCTAAATCTTGTTTACACAGCTCCAGCCACATCATGAGAAACGCTGGGCTGGATGAAACACAAGCTGGAATCAAGGTTGCTGGGAGAAATATCAATCACCTCAGACATGCTGATGACACCACAGCTATGGCAGAAAGAGAAGAACTGAAGAGCCTCTTGATGAAAGTAAAAGAGGAGAGTGGAAAAGTGGCTTAAAGCTCAACATTCAGAAGACTAAGATCCCGGCATCTGGTCCCATCACTTCATGGCAAATCGATGGGGAAACAGTGACACACTATATTTAGGGCTCCAAAATCACTGCAGCTGGTGACTGCAGCCATGAACTTAAAAGACGCTGACTCCTTTGAAGAAAAGTCATGACCAACCTAGACAGCATATTAAAAAGCAGAGACATTACTTTGCCAAGAGAGGTCCATCTAGTGAAAGCTGTGGTTTTTCCAGTAGTCATGTATGGATGTGAGAGTGGGAGTCTAAAGAAAGCTGAGCACCGGAGAATTGATGCTTTTGAACTGTGGTGTTGGAGAAGACTTTTGAGAGTCCCTTGAACTGCAAGGAGATCCAACCAGTCCATCCTGAAGGCAATCAGTTCTGAATATTTGTTGGAAGGACTGATGCCAAAGCTGAAACTCCAATACTCTGGCCACCTGATGTGAAGAGCTGACTCATTTGAAAAGACCCTGATGCTGGGAAAGATTGCAGATGGGAGGAGAAGGGATCAACAGAGGATGAGATGGTTGGATGGCATCACCAACTCAATGGGCGTGAGTTTGAGTAAACTCCGGGAGTTGGTGATGAACAGGAAGGCCTGGCGTGCTGCAGTCCTCGGGGTCGCAAAGAGTCAGCCATGACTGAGCCACTGAACTGACTGACTGTCCCATTCAAAAGAGTCCTTTTCCAGTTGAACTTCCTCAGAACATATTTTATAAACTTAAGGGAATTTCTTTCAAATATATTTCCATGCTTTTCATCTCCAGTTTCATTTGGAAAGGAGTGAAAAGCCATTCCAAGTAACACATGTAAGGTGAGCCCCTGTTTGAAGGTTGTCCCTTGTGACACACCTGTGTGCTCAGCCGCTCAGTCAAGCCCAGCTCTTTGTGATGCCATGGACTGTAGACCAGGCTCCTCTGTCCATGGGGTTTTCCTGGCAAGAGTGCGGGAGTAGGTTGCCACTTCCTACTCCAGAGGAATCTTCTCGACCCAGGGACAGAGCCCGTATCTCATGTGTTTCCTGCATTGGCAGGTGGGTTCTTTCCCACTGCACCAGCTGGATATCGATGGGTAAAATTCTGTGCCAGCCCCTTTGTTTCTTCTTCTCTCCCCCTCATCCATCTATAGATAACTATCTCTCTGAAACGCCTTTGGAGAATCCGTGTAACATTATCAGAGCTATTTTTCAAGCATGTTGATCCTTCCTTGTGATGTCAGTGTTTGTGTAGCAGATCATCTGCTCCTATGACACTGGGTATGTCCCTGAGCCCTGGGAGACAGTGTTCAGGTGGGCAGTAGGTCTCAGTGGGAGTCAGTCGAGGGGGGAGGTCTGCTCAACACAGCCAAGGCCAGCCCACATTGTCTTCTATCCCCAAAACACTGAGTCTGCTTCCCTGCCCGCCACCCATCCGCCCCAGCCCCAGGGCACTTGGCTAAACTCCTCTATATCCTGAGGAAGCATCAGGGTCAGAACAATGAACAGTGGTTCTAATCATTGTGAGCGAGAGATGAGGTTCTGTGTTTTCAGTTCTTAGATGTATGTGTCTTGATTCATTGTGTTATTATTTTAAATTTTAATTGTCATATCATTCTTTGCAGTGCTGCTAGTTTCTGCTGTGCAGCAAAGTGAATCAGTTATATATATATACACCCTCTGTTTTTAGATTCTGTTCCCACGTAGGTTATTACAAAGAACTGAATAGAGTTCCCTGTGCTCTCCAGTAGGTCTTTCTCTATTTTCTGTGTAGTAGAGTGTATTTGTCGATCCTAATTTATCCTTCAGCCTTCTTTGGTACCGTAAGTCTGTTCTCTACATCTGAGACTCTATTTCTCTAAAGAGGTTTATATGTACCATTCTTTCGGATTCCATATGTAAGTGACATCATATGATATTTGTCTTTCTATATCAGACTTCACTCAGTATGACAATCTCCAGGTTCATCCATGTTGCACACATAGCATTATTTTGTTCTTTTTAAGAGTCGGTAATATTCCATTGTAAACATGAGCCACATCTTCTCTATCTATTCCTCCACTGAGGAACATTTAGTTGCTACCGTCTTCTGGCTATTGTAAATAGTGCTGCAACGGACATTGGGGAACATGTATCTTTTCAAATTCTGGTTTTCTGTGGATATATGCCCAAGAGTAAGATGACTCTATCATATGGTAAGTCTTATTTTCAGTCTTTTAAGAACCTTCATACTGTCAGACAGAACTGAGCAACTGCACTGAACTGATACTGTTTTCCATAGTGGCTGTACCAATGTACATTCTCACCAACAATGTACGAGGCTTCCCTTTTCTCCACACCCTCTGCAGCATTTATTGTTTGTAGATTTTTTGATGATGGCCATTCTGACTGGTATGAGCCGATACCTCATTGGACTTTTGATTTGTATTTCTCTAATGATTAGTGATGTTCAGTGTCTTTTCATGTTCCTCTTGGCCACCTTTATGCCTTCTTTGGAGAAATGTGTATTTAGATCTTCTAGCTATTGTTTGATTGGCGACATTAGTTTTTTTTTTTTTTTTTTTTAATGTTGAGCTGCATGAGCTGTTGAATGTTTTGAAGATGAATCCCCTGTTGGTCACTTCATTTGCAGATATTTTCTTCCTTTCTGTGGGCTCTTTTCATTTTGGGAGAACACTGTCTCCCAGGGGTCAGTTTTTAAGTTTGATTAGGCTGCATTTTTTTATTTTTGTTTTTCTTTTCATCACTCTAGGAAGTGGCTTATAGAAGATCTTTCTGCGATGTGTGTCAGAGAGTGTTCTGCCTATGTTTTTCTCTTAACGTTTTTATAGTGCCTAGTCTTCCATTTAGATCTTTAATCCATTTTGAGTTTATTTTTATGTGTGGTGTTAGAGATTGTTCTGATTTGATTCTTTTCCGTGAAACTGTCCTGTTTTCCCAGCACCACTTATTGAAGAGACTATCTTTTCTCCACTGTGTCTTCTTGTCTCTTTGGTCATAGGTAAGGTGAAATAGGTGTGTAGGTTTGTCTGTGGCTTTGTCTCTTGACTCATTTTCCAGTTAGCCTTTCTAAATCTTGTTTACACAGCTCCAGCCACATCATGAGAAACGCTGGGCTGGATGAAACACAAGCTGGAATCAAGGTTGCTGGGAGAAATATCAATCACCTCAGACATGCTGATGACACCACAGCTATGGCAGAAAGAGAAGAACTGAAGAGCCTCTTGATGAAAGTAAAAGAGGAGAGTGGAAAAGTGGCTTAAAGCTCAACATTCAGAAGACTAAGATCCCGGCATCTGGTCCCATCACTTCATGGCAAATCGATGGGGAAACAGTGACACACTATATTTAGGGCTCCAAAATCACTGCAGCTGGTGACTGCAGCCATGAACTTAAAAGACGCTGACTCCTTTGAAGAAAAGTCATGACCAACCTAGACAGCATATTAAAAAGCAGAGACATTACTTTGCCAAGAGAGGTCCATCTAGTGAAAGCTGTGGTTTTTCCAGTAGTCATGTATGGATGTGAGAGTGGGAGTCTAAAGAAAGCTGAGCACCGGAGAATTGATGCTTTTGAACTGTGGTGTTGCAGAAGACTTTTGAGAGTCCCTTGAACTGCAAGGAGATCCAACCAGTCCATCCTGAAGGCAATCAGTTCTGAATATTTGTTGGAAGGACTGATGCCAAAGCTGAAACTCCAATACTTTGGCCACCTGATGTGAAGAGCTGACTCATTTGAAAAGACCCTGATGCTGGGAAAGATTGCAGATGGGAGGAGAAGGGATCAACAGAGGATGAGATGGTTGGATGGCATCACCAACTCAATGGGCGTGAGTTTGAGTAAACTCCGGGAGTTGGTGATGAACAGGAAGGCCTGGCGTGCTGCAGTCCACGGGGTCGCAAAGAGTCAGCCATGACTGAGCCACTGAACTGACTGACTGTCCCATTCAAAAGAGTCCTTTTCCAGTTGAACTTCCTCAGAACATATTTTATAAACTTAAGGGAATTTCTTTAAAATATATTTCCATGCTTTTCATCTCCAGTTTCATTTGGAAAGGAGTGAAAAGCCATTCCAAGTAACACATGTAAGGTGAGCCCCTGTTTGAAGGTTGTCCCTTGTGACACACCTGTGTGCTCAGCCGCTCAGTCAAGCCCAGCTCTTTGTGATGCCATGGACTGTAGACCAGGCTCCTCTGTCCATGGGGTTTTCCTGGCAAGAGTGCGGGAGTAGGTTGCCACTTCCTACTCCAGAGGAATCTTCTCGACCCAGGGACGGAGCCCGTATCTCATGTGTTTCCTGCATTGGCAGGTGGGTTCTTTCCCACTGCACCAGCTGGATATCGATGGGTAAAATTCTGTGCCAGCCCCTTTGTTTCTTCTTCTCTCCCCCTCATCCATCTATAGATAACTATCTCTCTGAAACGCCTTTGGAGAATCCGTGTAACATTATCAGAGCTATTTTTCAAGCATGTTGATCCTTCCTTGTGATGTCAGTGTTTGTGTAGCAGATCATCTGCTCCTATGACACTGGGTATGTCCCTGAGCCCTGGGAGACAGTGTTCAGGTGGGCAGTAGGTCTCAGTGGGAGTCAGTCGAGGGGGGAGGTCTGCTCAGCACAGCCAAGGCCAGCCCACATTGTCTTCTATCCCCAAAACACTGAGTCTGCTTCCCTCCCCGCCACCCATCCGCCCCAGCCCCAGGGCACTTGGCTAAACTCCTCTATATCCTGAGGAAGCATCAGGGTCAGAACAATGAACAGTGGTTCTAATCATTGTGAGCGAGAGATGAGGTTCTGTGTTTTCAGTTCTTAGATTTATGTGTCTTGATTCATTGTGTTATTATTTTAAATTTTAATTGTCATATCATTCTTTGCAGTGCTGCTAGTTTCTGCTGTGCAGCAAAGTGAATCAGTTATATATATATACACCCTCTGTTTTTAGATTCTGTTCCCACGTAGGTTATTACAAAGAACTGAATAGAGTTCCCTGTGCTCTCCAGTAGGTCTTTCTCTATTTTCTGTGTAGTAGAGTGTATTTGTCGATCCTAATTTATCCTTCAGCCTTCTTTGGTACCGTCAGTCTGTTCTCTACATCTGAGACTCTCTTTCTCTAAAGAGGTTTATATGTACCATTCTTTCGGATTCCATATGTAAGTGACATCATATGATATTTGTCTTTCTATATCAGACTTCACTCAGTATGACAATCTCCAGGTTCATCCATGTTGCACACATAGCATTATTTTGTTCTTTTTAAGAGTCGGTAATATTCCATTGTAAACATGAGCCACATCTTCTCTATCTATTCCTCCACTGAGGAACATTTAGTTGCTACCGTCTTCTGGCTATTGTAAATAGTGCTGCAACGGACATTGGGGAACATGTATCTTTTCAAATTCTGGTTTTCTGTGGATATATGCCCAAGAGTAAGATGACTCCATCATATGGTAAGTCTTATTTTCAGTCTTTTAAGAACCTTCATACTGTCAGACAGAACTGAGCAACTGCACTGAACTGATACTGTTTTCCATAGTGGCTGTACCAATGTACATTCTCACCAACAATGTACGAGGCTTCCCTTTTCTCCACACCCTCTGCAGCATTTATTGTTTGTAGATTTTTTGATGATGGCCATTCTGACTGGTATGAGCCGATACCTCATTGGACTTTTGATTTGTATTTCTCTAATGATTAGTGATGTTCAGTGTCTTTTCATGTTCCTCTTGGCCACCTTTATGCCTTCTTTGGAGAAATGTGTATTTAGATCTTCTAGCTATTGTTTGATTGGCGACATTAGTTTTTTTTTTTTTTTTTTTTTTTAATGTTGAGCTGCATGAGCTGTTGAATATTTTGAAGATGAATCCCCTGTTGGTCACTTCATTTGCAGATATTTTCTTCCTTTCTGTGGGCTCTTTTCATTTTGGGAGAACACTGTCTCCCAGGGGTCAGTTTTTAAGTTTGATTAGGCTGCATTTTTTTATTTTTGTTTTTCTTTTCATCACTCTAGGAAGTGGCTTATAGAAGATCTTTCTGCGATGTGTGTCAGAGAGTGTTCTGCCTATGTTTTTCTCTTAACGTTTTTATAGTGCCTAGTCTTCCATTTAGATCTTTAATCCATTTTGAGTTTATTTTTATGTGTGGTGTTAGAGATTGTTCTGATTTGATTCTTTTCCGTGAAACTGTCCTGTTTTCCCAGCACCACTTATTGAAGAGACTATCTTTTCTCCACTGTGTCTTCTTGTCTCTTTGGTCATAGGTAAGGTGAAATAGGTGTGTAGGTTTGTCTGTGGCTTTGTCTCTTGACTCATTTTCCAGTTAGCCTTTCTAAATCTTGTTTACACAGCTCCAGCCACATCATGAGAAACGCTGGGCTGGATGAAACACAAGCTGGAATCAAGGTTGCTGGGAGAAATATCAATCACCTCAGACATGCTGATGACACCACAGCTATGGCAGAAAGAGAAGAACTGAAGAGCCTCTTGATGAAAGTAAAAGAGGAGAGTGGAAAAGTGGCTTAAAGCTCAACATTCAGAAGACTAAGATCCCGGCATCTGGTCCCATCACTTCATGGCAAATCGATGGGGAAACAGTGACACACTATATTTAGGGCTCCAAAATCACTGCAGCTGGTGACTGCAGCCATGAACTTAAAAGACGCTGACTCCTTTGAAGAAAAGTCATGACCAACCTAGACAGCATATTAAAAAGCAGAGACATTACTTTGCCAAGAGAGGTCCATCTAGTCAAAGCTGTGGTTTTTCCAGTAGTCATGTATGGATGTGAGAGTGGGAGTCTAAAGAAAGCTGAGCACCGGAGAATTGATGCTTTTGAACTGTGGTGTTGCAGAAGACTTTTGAGAGTCCCTTGAACTGCAAGGAGATCCAACCAGTCCATCCTGAAGGCAATCAGTTCTGAATATTTTTTGGAAGGACTGATGCCAAAGCTGAAACTCCAATACTTTGGCCACCTGATGTGAAGAGCTGACTCATTTGAAAAGACCCTGATGCTGGGAAAGATTGCAGATGGGAGGAGAAGGGATCAACAGAGGATGAGATGGTTGGATGGCATCACCAACTCAATGGGCGTGAGTTTGAGTAAACTCCGGGAGTTGGTGATGAACAGGAAGGCCTGGCGTGCTGCAGTCCACGGGGTCGCAAAGAGTCAGCCATGACTGAGCCACTGAACTGACTGACTGTCCCATTCAAAAGAGTCCTTTTCCAGTTGAACTTCCTCAGAACATATTTTATAAACTTAAGGGAATTTCTTTAAAATATATTTCCATGCTTTTCATCTCCAGTTTCATTTGGAAAGGAGTGAAAAGCCATTCCAAGTAACACATGTAAGGTGAGCCCCTGTTTGAAGGTTGTCCCTTGTGACACACCTGTGTGCTCAGCCGCTCAGTCAAGCCCAGCTCTTTGTGATGCCATGGACTGTAGACCAGGCTCCTCTGTCCATGGGGTTTTCCTGGCAAGAGTGCGGGAGTAGGTTGCCACTTCCTACTCCAGAGGAATCTTCTCGACCCAGGGACGGAGCCCGTATCTCATGTGTTTCCTGCATTGGCAGGTGGGTTCTTTCCCACTGCACCAGCTGGATATCGATGGGTAAAATTCTGTGCCAGCCCCTTTGTTTCTTCTTCTCTCCCCCTCATCCATCTATAGATAACTATCTCTCTGAAACGCCTTTGGAGAATCCGTGTAACATTATCAGAGCTATTTTTCAAGCATGTTGATCCTTCCTTGTGATGTCAGTGTTTGTGTAGCAGATCATCTGCTCCTATGACACTGGGTATGTCCCTGAGCCCTGGGAGACAGTGTTCAGGTGGGCAGTAGGTCTCAGTGGGAGTCAGTCGAGGGGGGAGGTCTGCTCAGCACAGCCAAGGCCAGCCCACATTGTCTTCTATCCCCAAAACACTGAGTCTGCTTCCCTCCCCGCCACCCATCCGCCCCAGCCCCAGGGCACTTGGCTAAACTCCTGTATATCCTGAGGAAGCATCAGGGTCAGAACAATGAACAGTGGTTCTAATCATTGTGAGAGAGAGATGAGGTTCTGTGTTTTCAGTTCTTAGATGTATGTGTCTTGATTCATTGTGTTATTATTTTAAATTTTAATTGTCATATCATTCTTTGCAGTGCTGCTAGTTTCTGCTGTGCAGCAAAGTGAATCAGTTATATATATATACACCCTCTGTTTTTAGATTCTGTTCCCACGTAGGTTATTACAAAGAACTGAATAGAGTTCCCTGTGCTCTCCAGTAGGTCTTTCTCTATTTTCTGTGTAGTAGAGTGTATTTGTCGATCCTAATTTATCCTTCAGCCTTCTTTGGTACCGTCAGTCTGTTCTCTACATCTGAGACTCTCTTTCTCTAAAGAGGTTTATATGTACCATTCTTTCGGATTCCATATGTAAGTGACATCATATGATATTTGTCTTTCTATATCAGACTTCACTCAGTATGACAATCTCCAGGTTCATCCATGTTGCACACATAGCATTATTTTGTTCTTTTTAAGAGTCGGTAATATTCCATTGTAAACATGAGCCACATCTTCTCTATCTATTCCTCCACTGAGGAACATTTAGTTGCTACCGTCTTCTGGCTATTGTAAATAGTGCTGCAACGGACATTGGGGAACATGTATCTTTTCAAATTCTGGTTTTCTGTGGATATATGCCCAAGAGTAAGATGACTCTATCATATGGTAAGTCTTATTTTCAGTCTTTTAAGAACCTTCATACTGTCAGACAGAACTGAGCAACTGCACTGAACTGATACTGTTTTCCATAGTGGCTGTACCAATGTACATTCTCACCAACAATGTACGAGGCTTCCCTTTTCTCCACACCCTCTGCAGCATTTATTGTTTGTAGATTTTTTGATGATGGCCATTCTGACTGGTATGAGCCGATACCTCATTGGACTTTTGATTTGTATTTCTCTAATGATTAGTGATGTTCAGTGTCTTTTCATGTTCCTCTTGGCCACCTTTATGCCTTCTTTGGAGAAATGTGTATTTAGATCTTCTAGCTATTGTTTGATTGGCGACATTAGTTTTTTTTTTTTTTTTTTTTTAATGTTGAGCTGCATGAGCTGTTGAATATTTTGAAGATGAATCCCCTGTTGGTCACTTCATTTGCAGATATTTTCTTCCTTTCTGTGGGCTCTTTTCATTTTGGGAGAACACTGTCTCCCAGGGGTCAGTTTTTAAGTTTGATTAGGCTGCATTTTTTTATTTTTGTTTTTCTTTTCATCACTCTAGGAAGTGGCTTATAGAAGATCTTTCTGCGATGTGTGTCAGAGAGTGTTCTGCCTATGTTTTTCTCTTAACGTTTTTATAGTGCCTAGTCTTCCATTTAGATCTTTAATCCATTTTGAGTTTATTTTTATGTGTGGTGTTAGAGATTGTTCTGATTTGATTCTTTTCCGTGAAACTGTCCTGTTTTCCCAGCACCACTTATTGAAGAGACTATCTTTTCTCCACTGTGTCTTCTTGTCTCTTTGGTCATAGGTAAGGTGAAATAGGTGTGTAGGTTTGTCTGTGGCTTTGTCTCTTGACTCATTTTCCAGTTAGCCTTTCTAAATCTTGTTTACACAGCTCCAGCCACATCATGAGAAACGCTGGGCTGGATGAAACACAAGCTGGAATCAAGGTTGCTGGGAGAAATATCAATCACCTCAGACATGCTGATGACACCACAGCTATGGCAGAAAGAGAAGAACTGAAGAGCCTCTTGATGAAAGTAAAAGAGGAGAGTGGAAAAGTGGCTTAAAGCTCAACATTCAGAAGACTAAGATCCCGGCATCTGGTCCCATCACTTCATGGCAAATCGATGGGGAAACAGTGACACACTATATTTAGGGCTCCAAAATCACTGCAGCTGGTGACTGCAGCCATGAACTTAAAAGACGCTGACTCCTTTGAAGAAAAGTCATGACCAACCTAGACAGCATATTAAAAAGCAGAGACATTACTTTGCCAAGAGAGGTCCATCTAGTCAAAGCTGTGGTTTTTCCAATAGTCATGTATGGATGTGAGAGTGGGAGTCTAAAGAAAGCTGAGCACCGGAGAATTGATGCTTTTGAACTGTGGTGTTGCAGAAGACTTTTGAGAGTCCCTTGAACTGCAAGGAGATCCAACCAGTCCATCCTGAAGGCAATCAGTTCTGAATATTTGTTGGAAGGACTGATGCCAAAGCTGAAACTCCAATACTCTGGCCACCTGATGTGAAGAGCTGACTCATTTGAAAAGACCCTGATGCTGGGAAAGATTGCAGATGGGAGGAGAAGGGATCAACAGAGGATGAGATGGTTGGATGGCATCACCAACTCAATGGGCGTGAGTTTGAGTAAACTCCGGGAGTTGGTGATGAACAGGAAGGCCTGGCGTGCTGCAGTCCACGGGGTCGCAAAGAGTCAGCCATGACTGAGCCACTGAACTGACTGACTGTCCCATTCAAAAGAGTCCTTTTCCAGTTGAACTTCCTCAGAACATATTTTATAAACTTAAGGGAATTTCTTTCAAATATATTTCCATGCTTTTCATCTCCAGTTTCATTTGGAAAGGAGTGAAAAGCCATTCCAAGTAACACATGTAAGGTGAGCCCCTGTTTGAAGGTTGTCCCTTGTGACACACCTGTGTGCTCAGCCGCTCAGTCAAGCCCAGCTCTTTGTGATGCCATGGACTGTAGACCAGGCTCCTCTGTCCATGGGGTTTTCCTGGCAAGAGTGCGGGAGTAGGTTGCCACTTCCTACTCCAGAGGAATCTTCTCGACCCAGGGACAGAGCCCGTATCTCATGTGTTTCCTGCATTGGCAGGTGGGTTCTTTCCCACTGCACCAGCTGGATATCGATGGGTAAAATTCTGTGCCAGCCCCTTTGTTTCTTCTTCTCTCCCCCTCATCCATCTATAGATAACTATCTCTCTGAAACGCCTTTGGAGAATCCGTGTAACATTATCAGAGCTATTTTTCAAGCATGTTGATCCTTCCTTGTGATGTCAGTGTTTGTGTAGCAGATCATCTGCTCCTATGACACTGGGTATGTCCCTGAGCCCTGGGAGACAGTGTTCAGGTGGGCAGTAGGTCTCAGTGGGAGTCAGTCGAGGGGGGAGGTCTGCTCAGCACAGCCAAGGCCAGCCCACATTGTCTTCTATCCCCAAAACACTGAGTCTGCTTCCCTCCCCGCCACCCATCCGCCCCAGCCCCAGGGCACTTGGCTAAACTCCTGTATATCCTGAGGAAGCATCAGGGTCAGAACAATGAACAGTGGTTCTAATCATTGTGAGAGAGAGATGAGGTTCTGTGTTTTCAGTTCTTAGATGTATGTGTCTTGATTCATTGTGTTATTATTTTAAATTTTAATTGTCATATCATTCTTTGCAGTGCTGCTAGTTTCTGCTGTGCAGCAAAGTGAATCAGTTATATATATATACACCCTCTGTTTTTAGATTCTGTTCCCACGTAGGTTATTACAAAGAACTGAATAGAGTTCCCTGTGCTCTCCAGTAGGTCTTTCTCTATTTTCTGTGTAGTAGAGTGTATTTGTCGATCCTAATTTATCCTTCAGCCTTCTTTGGTACCGTCAGTCTGTTCTCTACATCTGAGACTCTCTTTCTCTAAAGAGGTTTATATGTACCATTCTTTCGGATTCCATATGTAAGTGACATCATATGATATTTGTCTTTCTATATCAGACTTCACTCAGTATGACAATCTCCAGGTTCATCCATGTTGCACACATAGCATTATTTTGTTCTTTTTAAGAGTCGGTAATATTCCATTGTAAACATGAGCCACATCTTCTCTATCTATTCCTCCACTGAGGAACATTTAGTTGCTACCGTCTTCTGGCTATTGTAAATAGTGCTGCAACGGACATTGGGGAACATGTATCTTTTCAAATTCTGGTTTTCTGTGGATATATGCCCAAGAGTAAGATGACTCTATCATATGGTAAGTCTTATTTTCAGTCTTTTAAGAACCTTCATACTGTCAGACAGAACTGAGCAACTGCACTGAACTGATACTGTTTTCCATAGTGGCTGTACCAATGTACATTCTCACCAACAATGTACGAGGCTTCCCTTTTCTCCACACCCTCTGCAGCATTTATTGTTTGTAGATTTTTTGATGATGGCCATTCTGACTGGTATGAGCCGATACCTCATTGGACTTTTGATTTGTATTTCTCTAATGATTAGTGATGTTCAGTGTCTTTTCATGTTCCTCTTGGCCACCTTTATGCCTTCTTTGGAGAAATGTGTATTTAGATCTTCTAGCTATTGTTTGATTGGCGACATTAGTTTTTTTTTTTTTTTTTTTTTAATGTTGAGCTGCATGAGCTGTTGAATATTTTGAAGATGAATCCCCTGTTGGTCACTTCATTTGCAGATATTTTCTTCCTTTCTGTGGGCTCTTTTCATTTTGGGAGAACACTGTCTCCCAGGGGTCAGTTTTTAAGTTTGATTAGGCTGCATTTTTTTATTTTTGTTTTTCTTTTCATCACTCTAGGAAGTGGCTTATAGAAGATCTTTCTGCGATGTGTGTCAGAGAGTGTTCTGCCTATGTTTTTCTCTTAACGTTTTTATAGTGCCTAGTCTTCCATTTAGATCTTTAATCCATTTTGAGTTTATTTTTATGTGTGGTGTTAGAGATTGTTCTGATTTGATTCTTTTCCGTGAAACTGTCCTGTTTTCCCAGCACCACTTATTGAAGAGACTATCTTTTCTCCACTGTGTCTTCTTGTCTCTTTGGTCATAGGTAAGGTGAAATAGGTGTGTAGGTTTGTCTGTGGCTTTGTCTCTTGACTCATTTTCCAGTTAGCCTTTCTAAATCTTGTTTACACAGCTCCAGCCACATCATGAGAAACGCTGGGCTGGATGAAACACAAGCTGGAATCAAGGTTGCTGGGAGAAATATCAATCACCTCAGACATGCTGATGACACCACAGCTATGGCAGAAAGAGAAGAACTGAAGAGCCTCTTGATGAAAGTAAAAGAGGAGAGTGGAAAAGTGGCTTAAAGCTCAACATTCAGAAGACTAAGATCCCGGCATCTGGTCCCATCACTTCATGGCAAATCGATGGGGAAACAGTGACACACTATATTTAGGGCTCCAAAATCACTGCAGCTGGTGACTGCAGCCATGAACTTAAAAGACGCTGACTCCTTTGAAGAAAAGTCATGACCAACCTAGACAGCATATTAAAAAGCAGAGACATTACTTTGCCAAGAGAGGTCCATCTAGTCAAAGCTGTGGTTTTTCCAGTAGTCATGTATGGATGTGAGAGTGGGAGTCTAAAGAAAGCTGAGCACCGGAGAATTGATGCTTTTGAACTGTGGTGTTGCAGAAGACTTTTGAGAGTCCCTTGAACTGCAAGGAGATCCAACCAGTCCATCCTGAAGGCAATCAGTTCTGAATATTTGTTGGAAGGACTGATGCCAAAGCTGAAACTCCAATACTCTGGCCACCTGATGTGAAGAGCTGACTCATTTGAAAAGACCCTGATGCTGGGAAAGATTGCAGATGGGAGGAGAAGGGATCAACAGAGGATGAGATGGTTGGATGGCATCACCAACTCAATGGGCGTGAGTTTGAGTAAACTCCGGGAGTTGGTGATGAACAGGAAGGCCTGGCGTGCTGCAGTCCACGGGGTCGCAAAGAGTCAGCCATGACTGAGCCACTGAACTGACTGACTGTCCCATTCAAAAGAGTCCTTTTCCAGTTGAACTTCCTCAGAACATATTTTATAAACTTAAGGGAATTTCTTTAAAATATATTTCCATGCTTTTCATCTCCAGTTTCATTTGGAAAGGAGTGAAAAGCCATTCCAAGTAACACATGTAAGGTGAGCCCCTGTTTGAAGGTTGTCCCTTGTGACACACCTGTGTGCTCAGCCGCTCAGTCAAGCCCAGCTCTTTGTGATGCCATGGACTGTAGACCAGGCTCCTCTGTCCATGGGGTTTTCCTGGCAAGAGTGCGGGAGTAGGTTGCCACTTCCTACTCCAGAGGAATCTTCTCGACCCAGGGACGGAGCCCGTATCTCATGTGTTTCCTGCATTGGCAGGTGGGTTCTTTCCCACTGCACCAGCTGGATATCGATGGGTAAAATTCTGTGCCAGCCCCTTTGTTTCTTCTTCTCTCCCCCTCATCCATCTATAGATAACTATCTCTCTGAAACGCCTTTGGAGAATCCGTGTAACATTATCAGAGCTATTTTTCAAGCATGTTGATCCTTCCTTGTGATGTCAGTGTTTGTGTAGCAGATCATCTGCTCCTATGACACTGGGTATGTCCCTGAGCCCTGGGAGACAGTGTTCAGGTGGGCAGTAGGTCTCAGTGGGAGTCAGTCGAGGGGGGAGGTCTGCTCAGCACAGCCAAGGCCAGCCCACATTGTCTTCTATCCCCAAAACACTGAGTCTGCTTCCCTCCCCGCCACCCATCCGCCCCAGCCCCAGGGCACTTGGCTAAACTCCTCTATATCCTGAGGAAGCATCAGGGTCAGAACAATGAACAGTGGTTCTAATCATTGTGAGAGAGAGATGAGGTTCTGTGTTTTCAGTTCTTAGATGTATGTGTCTTGATTCATTGTGTTATTATTTTAAATTTTAATTGTCATATCATTCTTTGCAGTGCTGCTAGTTTCTGCTGTGCAGCAAAGTGAATCAGTTATATATATATACACCCTCTGTTTTTAGATTCTGTTCCCACGTAGGTTATTACAAAGAACTGAATAGAGTTCCCTGTGCTCTCCAGTAGGTCTTTCTCTATTTTCTGTGTAGTAGAGTGTATTTGTCGATCCTAATTTATCCTTCAGCCTTCTTTGGTACCGTCAGTCTGTTCTCTACATCTGAGACTCTCTTTCTCTAAAGAGGTTTATATGTACCATTCTTTCGGATTCCATATGTAAGTGACATCATATGATATTTGTCTTTCTATATCAGACTTCACTCAGTATGACAATCTCCAGGTTCATCCATGTTGCACACATAGCATTATTTTGTTCTTTTTAAGAGCCGGTAATATTCCATTGTAAACATGAGCCACATCTTCTCTATCTATTCCTCCACTGAGGAACATTTAGTTGCTACCGTCTTCTGGCTATTGTAAATAGTGCTGCAACGGACATTGGGGAACATGTATCTTTTCAAATTCTGGTTTTCTGTGGATATATGCCCAAGAGTAAGATGACTCCATCATATGGTAAGTCTTATTTTCAGTCTTTTAAGAACCTTCATACTGTCAGACAGAACTGAGCAACTGCACTGAACTGATACTGTTTTCCATAGTGGCTGTACCAATGTACATTCTCACCAACAATGTACGAGGCTTCCCTTTTCTCCACACCCTCTGCAGCATTTATTGTTTGTAGATTTTTTGATGATGGCCATTCTGACTGGTATGAGCCGATACCTCATTGGACTTTTGATTTGTATTTCTCTAATGATTAGTGATGTTCAGTGTCTTTTCATGTTCCTCTTGGCCACCTTTATGCCTTCTTTGGAGAAATGTGTATTTAGATCTTCTAGCTATTGTTTGATTGGCGACATTAGTTTTTTTTTTTTTTTTTTTTTTTAATGTTGAGCTGCATGAGCTGTTGAATATTTTGAAGATGAATCCCCTGTTGGTCACTTCATTTGCAGATATTTTCTTCCTTTCTGTGGGCTCTTTTCATTTTGGGAGAACACTGTCTCCCAGGGGTCAGTTTTTAAGTTTGATTAGGCTGCATTTTTTTATTTTTGTTTTTCTTTTCATCACTCTAGGAAGTGGCTTATAGAAGATCTTTCTGCGATGTGTGTCAGAGAGTGTTCTGCCTATGTTTTTCTCTTAACGTTTTTATAGTGCCTAGTCTTCCATTTAGATCTTTAATCCATTTTGAGTTTATTTTTATGTGTGGTGTTAGAGATTGTTCTGATTTGATTCTTTTCCGTGAAACTGTCCTGTTTTCCCAGCACCACTTATTGAAGAGACTATCTTTTCTCCACTGTGTCTTCTTGTCTCTTTGGTCATAGGTAAGGTGAAATAGGTGTGTAGGTTTGTCTGTGGCTTTGTCTCTTGACTCATTTTCCAGTTAGCCTTTCTAAATCTTGTTTACACAGCTCCAGCCACATCATGAGAAACGCTGGGCTGGATGAAACACAAGCTGGAATCAAGGTTGCTGGGAGAAATATCAATCACCTCAGACATGCTGATGACACCACAGCTGTGGCAGAAAGAGAAGAACTGAAGAGCCTCTTGATGAAAGTAAAAGAGGAGAGTGGAAAAGTGGCTTAAAGCTCAACATTCAGAAGACTAAGATCCCGGCATCTGGTCCCATCACTTCATGGCAAATCGATGGGGAAACAGTGACACACTATATTTAGGGCTCCAAAATCACTGCAGCTGGTGACTGCAGCCATGAACTTAAAAGACGCTGACTCCTTTGAAGAAAAGTCATGACCAACCTAGACAGCATATTAAAAAGCAGAGACATTACTTTGCCAAGAGAGGTCCATCTAGTCAAAGCTGTGGTTTTTCCAGTAGTCATGTATGGATGTGAGAGTGGGAGTCTAAAGAAAGCTGAGCACCGGAGAATTGATGCTTTTGAACTGTGGTGTTGCAGAAGACTTTTGAGAGTCCCTTGAACTGCAAGGAGATCCAACCAGTCCATCCTGAAGGCAATCAGTTCTGAATATTTGTTGGAAGGACTGATGCCAAAGCTGAAACTCCAATACTCTGGCCACCTGATGTGAAGAGCTGACTCATTTGAAAAGACCCTGATGCTGGGAAAGATTGCAGATGGGAGGAGAAGGGATCAACAGAGGATGAGATGGTTGGATGGCATCACCAACTCAATGGGCGTGAGTTTGAGTAAACTCCGGGAGTTGGTGATGAACAGGAAGGCCTGGCGTGCTGCAGTCCACGGGGTCGCAAAGAGTCAGCCATGACTGAGCCACTGAACTGACTGACTGTCCCATTCAAAAGAGTCCTTTTCCAGTTGAACTTCCTCAGAACATATTTTATAAACTTAAGGGAATTTCTTTCAAATATATTTCCATGCTTTTCATCTCCAGTTTCATTTGGAAAGGAGTGAAAAGCCATTCCAAGTAACACATGTAAGGTGAGCCCCTGTTTGAAGGTTGTCCCTTGTGACACACCTGTGTGCTCAGCCGCTCAGTCAAGCCCAGCTCTTTGTGATGCCATGGACTGTAGACCAGGCTCCTCTGTCCATGGGGTTTTCCTGGCAAGAGTGCGGGAGTAGGTTGCCACTTCCTACTCCAGAGGAATCTTCTCGACCCAGGGACGGAGCCCGTATCTCATGTGTTTCCTGCATTGGCAGGTGGGTTCTTTCCCACTGCACCAGCTGGATATCGATGGGTAAAATTCTGTGCCAGCCCCTTTGTTTCTTCTTCTCTCCCCCTCATCCATCTATAGATAACTATCTCTCTGAAACGCCTTTGGAGAATCCGTGTAACATTATCAGAGCTATTTTTCAAGCATGTTGATCCTTCCTTGTGATGTCAGTGTTTGTGTAGCAGATCATCTGCTCCTATGACACTGGGTATGTCCCTGAGCCCTGGGAGACAGTGTTCAGGTGGGCAGTAGGTCTCAGTGGGAGTCAGTCGAGGGGGGAGGTCTGCTCAGCACAGCCAAGGCCAGCCCACATTGTCTTCTATCCCCAAAACACTGAGTCTGCTTCCCTCCCCGCCACCCATCCGCCCCAGCCCCAGGGCACTTGGCTAAACTCCTCTATATCCTGAGGAAGCATCAGGGTCAGAACAATGAACAGTGGTTCTAATCATTGTGAGAGAGAGATGAGGTTCTGTGTTTTCAGTTCTTAGATGTATGTGTCTTGATTCATTGTGTTATTATTTTAAATTTTAATTGTCATATCATTCTTTGCAGTGCTGCTAGTTTCTGCTGTGCAGCAAAGTGAATCAGTTATATATATATACACCCTCTGTTTTTAGATTCTGTTCCCACGTAGGTTATTACAAAGAACTGAATAGAGTTCCCTGTGCTCTCCAGTAGGTCTTTCTCTATTTTCTGTGTAGTAGAGTGTATTTGTCGATCCTAATTTATCCTTCAGCCTTCTTTGGTACCGTCAGTCTGTTCTCTACATCTGAGACTCTCTTTCTCTAAAGAGGTTTATATGTACCATTCTTTCGGATTCCATATGTAAGTGACATCATATGATATTTGTCTTTCTATATCAGACTTCACTCAGTATGACAATCTCCAGGTTCATCCATGTTGCACACATAGCATTATTTTGTTCTTTTTAAGAGCCGGTAATATTCCATTGTAAACATGAGCCACATCTTCTCTATCTATTCCTCCACTGAGGAACATTTAGTTGCTACCGTCTTCTGGCTATTGTAAATAGTGCTGCAACGGACATTGGGGAACATGTATCTTTTCAAATTCTGGTTTTCTGTGGATATATGCCCAAGAGTAAGATGACTCCATCATATGGTAAGTCTTATTTTCAGTCTTTTAAGAACCTTCATACTGTCAGACAGAACTGAGCAACTGCACTGAACTGATACTGTTTTCCATAGTGGCTGTACCAATGTACATTCTCACCAACAATGTACGAGGCTTCCCTTTTCTCCACACCCTCTGCAGCATTTATTGTTTGTAGATTTTTTGATGATGGCCATTCTGACTGGTATGAGCCGATACCTCATTGGACTTTTGATTTGTATTTCTCTAATGATTAGTGATGTTCAGTGTCTTTTCATGTTCCTCTTGGCCACCTTTATGCCTTCTTTGGAGAAATGTGTATTTAGATCTTCTAGCTATTGTTTGATTGGCGACATTAGTTTTTTTTTTTTTTTTTTTTTTTAATGTTGAGCTGCATGAGCTGTTGAATATTTTGAAGATGAATCCCCTGTTGGTCACTTCATTTGCAGATATTTTCTTCCTTTCTGTGGGCTCTTTTCATTTTGGGAGAACACTGTCTCCCAGGGGTCAGTTTTTAAGTTTGATTAGGCTGCATTTTTTTATTTTTGTTTTTCTTTTCATCACTCTAGGAAGTGGCTTATAGAAGATCTTTCTGCGATGTGTGTCAGAGAGTGTTCTGCCTATGTTTTTCTCTTAACGTTTTTATAGTGCCTAGTCTTCCATTTAGATCTTTAATCCATTTTGAGTTTATTTTTATGTGTGGTGTTAGAGATTGTTCTGATTTGATTCTTTTCCGTGAAACTGTCCTGTTTTCCCAGCACCACTTATTGAAGAGACTATCTTTTCTCCACTGTGTCTTCTTGTCTCTTTGGTCATAGGTAAGGTGAAATAGGTGTGTAGGTTTGTCTGTGGCTTTGTCTCTTGACTCATTTTCCAGTTAGCCTTTCTAAATCTTGTTTACACAGCTCCAGCCACATCATGAGAAACGCTGGGCTGGATGAAACACAAGCTGGAATCAAGGTTGCTGGGAGAAATATCAATCACCTCAGACATGCTGATGACACCACAGCTATGGCAGAAAGAGAAGAACTGAAGAGCCTCTTGATGAAAGTAAAAGAGGAGAGTGGAAAAGTGGCTTAAAGCTCAACATTCAGAAGACTAAGATCCCGGCATCTGGTCCCATCACTTCATGGCAAATCGATGGGGAAACAGTGACACACTATATTTAGGGCTCCAAAATCACTGCAGCTGGTGACTGCAGCCATGAACTTAAAAGACGCTGACTCCTTTGAAGAAAAGTCATGACCAACCTAGACAGCATATTAAAAAGCAGAGACATTACTTTGCCAAGAGAGGTCCATCTAGTCAAAGCTGTGGTTTTTCCAGTAGTCATGTATGGATGTGAGAGTGGGAGTCTAAAGAAAGCTGAGCACCGGAGAATTGATGCTTTTGAACTGTGGTGTTGCAGAAGACTTTTGAGAGTCCCTTGAACTGCAAGGAGATCCAACCAGTCCATCCTGAAGGCAATCAGTTCTGAATATTTTTTGGAAGGACTGATGCCAAAGCTGAAACTCCAATACTTTGGCCACCTGATGTGAAGAGCTGACTCATTTGAAAAGACCCTGATGCTGGGAAAGATTGCAGATGGGAGGAGAAGGGATCAACAGAGGATGAGATGGTTGGATGGCATCACCAACTCAATGGGCGTGAGTTTGAGTAAACTCCGGGAGTTGGTGATGAACAGGAAGGCCTGGCGTGCTGCAGTCCACGGGGTCGCAAAGAGTCAGCCATGACTGAGCCACTGAACTGACTGACTGTCCCATTCAAAAGAGTCCTTTTCCAGTTGAACTTCCTCAGAACATATTTTATAAACTTAAGGGAATTTCTTTAAAATATATTTCCATGCTTTTCATCTCCAGTTTCATTTGGAAAGGAGTGAAAAGCCATTCCAAGTAACACATGTAAGGTGAGCCCCTGTTTGAAGGTTGTCCCTTGTGACACACCTGTGTGCTCAGCCGCTCAGTCAAGCCCAGCTCTTTGTGATGCCATGGACTGTAGACCAGGCTCCTCTGTCCATGGGGTTTTCCTGGCAAGAGTGCGGGAGTAGGTTGCCACTTCCTACTCCAGAGGAATCTTCTCGACCCAGGGACGGAGCCCGTATCTCATGTGTTTCCTGCATTGGCAGGTGGGTTCTTTCCCACTGCACCAGCTGGATATCGATGGGTAAAATTCTGTGCCAGCCCCTTTGTTTCTTCTTCTCTCCCCCTCATCCATCTATAGATAACTATCTCTCTGAAACGCCTTTGGAGAATCCGTGTAACATTATCAGAGCTATTTTTCAAGCATGTTGATCCTTCCTTGTGATGTCAGTGTTTGTGTAGCAGATCATCTGCTCCTATGACACTGGGTATGTCCCTGAGCCCTGGGAGACAGTGTTCAGGTGGGCAGTAGGTCTCAGTGGGAGTCAGTCGAGGGGGGAGGTCTGCTCAGCACAGCCAAGGCCAGCCCACATTGTCTTCTATCCCCAAAACACTGAGTCTGCTTCCCTCCCCGCCACCCATCCGCCCCAGCCCCAGGGCACTTGGCTAAACTCCTGTATATCCTGAGGAAGCATCAGGGTCAGAACAATGAACAGTGGTTCTAATCATTGTGAGAGAGAGATGAGGTTCTGTGTTTTCAGTTCTTAGATGTATGTGTCTTGATTCATTGTGTTATTATTTTAAATTTTAATTGTCATATCATTCTTTGCAGTGCTGCTAGTTTCTGCTGTGCAGCAAAGTGAATCAGTTATATATATATACACCCTCTGTTTTTAGATTCTGTTCCCACGTAGGTTATTACAAAGAACTGAATAGAGTTCCCTGTGCTCTCCAGTAGGTCTTTCTCTATTTTCTGTGTAGTAGAGTGTATTTGTCGATCCTAATTTATCCTTCAGCCTTCTTTGGTACCGTCAGTCTGTTCTCTACATCTGAGACTCTCTTTCTCTAAAGAGGTTTATATGTACCATTCTTTCGGATTCCATATGTAAGTGACATCATATGATATTTGTCTTTCTATATCAGACTTCACTCAGTATGACAATCTCCAGGTTCATCCATGTTGCACACATAGCATTATTTTGTTCTTTTTAAGAGTCGGTAATATTCCATTGTAAACATGAGCCACATCTTCTCTATCTATTCCTCCACTGAGGAACATTTAGTTGCTACCGTCTTCTGGCTATTGTAAATAGTGCTGCAACGGACATTGGGGAACATGTATCTTTTCAAATTCTGGTTTTCTGTGGATATATGCCCAAGAGTAAGATGACTCTATCATATGGTAAGTCTTATTTTCAGTCTTTTAAGAACCTTCATACTGTCAGACAGAACTGAGCAACTGCACTGAACTGATACTGTTTTCCATAGTGGCTGTACCAATGTACATTCTCACCAACAATGTACGAGGCTTCCCTTTTCTCCACACCCTCTGCAGCATTTATTGTTTGTAGATTTTTTGATGATGGCCATTCTGACTGGTATGAGCCGATACCTCATTGGACTTTTGATTTGTATTTCTCTAATGATTAGTGATGTTCAGTGTCTTTTCATGTTCCTCTTGGCCACCTTTATGCCTTCTTTGGAGAAATGTGTATTTAGATCTTCTAGCTATTGTTTGATTGGCGACATTAGTTTTTTTTTTTTTTTTTTTTTAATGTTGAGCTGCATGAGCTGTTGAATATTTTGAAGATGAATCCCCTGTTGGTCACTTCATTTGCAGATATTTTCTTCCTTTCTGTGGGCTCTTTTCATTTTGGGAGAACACTGTCTCCCAGGGGTCAGTTTTTAAGTTTGATTAGGCTGCATTTTTTTATTTTTGTTTTTCTTTTCATCACTCTAGGAAGTGGCTTATAGAAGATCTTTCTGCGATGTGTGTCAGAGAGTGTTCTGCCTATGTTTTTCTCTTAACGTTTTTATAGTGCCTAGTCTTCCATTTAGATCTTTAATCCATTTTGAGTTTATTTTTATGTGTGGTGTTAGAGATTGTTCTGATTTGATTCTTTTCCGTGAAACTGTCCTGTTTTCCCAGCACCACTTATTGAAGAGACTATCTTTTCTCCACTGTGTCTTCTTGTCTCTTTGGTCATAGGTAAGGTGAAATAGGTGTGTAGGTTTGTCTGTGGCTTTGTCTCTTGACTCATTTTCCAGTTAGCCTTTCTAAATCTTGTTTACACAGCTCCAGCCACATCATGAGAAACGCTGGGCTGGATGAAACACAAGCTGGAATCAAGGTTGCTGGGAGAAATATCAATCACCTCAGACATGCTGATGACACCACAGCTATGGCAGAAAGAGAAGAACTGAAGAGCCTCTTGATGAAAGTAAAAGAGGAGAGTGGAAAAGTGGCTTAAAGCTCAACATTCAGAAGACTAAGATCCCGGCATCTGGTCCCATCACTTCATGGCAAATCGATGGGGAAACAGTGACACACTATATTTAGGGCTCCAAAATCACTGCAGCTGGTGACTGCAGCCATGAACTTAAAAGACGCTGACTCCTTTGAAGAAAAGTCATGACCAACCTAGACAGCATATTAAAAAGCAGAGACATTACTTTGCCAAGAGAGGTCCATCTAGTCAAAGCTGTGGTTTTTCCAATAGTCATGTATGGATGTGAGAGTGGGAGTCTAAAGAAAGCTGAGCACCGGAGAATTGATGCTTTTGAACTGTGGTGTTGCAGAAGACTTTTGAGAGTCCCTTGAACTGCAAGGAGATCCAACCAGTCCATCCTGAAGGCAATCAGTTCTGAATATTTGTTGGAAGGACTGATGCCAAAGCTGAAACTCCAATACTCTGGCCACCTGATGTGAAGAGCTGACTCATTTGAAAAGACCCTGATGCTGGGAAAGATTGCAGATGGGAGGAGAAGGGATCAACAGAGGATGAGATGGTTGGATGGCATCACCAACTCAATGGGCGTGAGTTTGAGTAAACTCCGGGAGTTGGTGATGAACAGGAAGGCCTGGCGTGCTGCAGTCCACGGGGTCGCAAAGAGTCAGCCATGACTGAGCCACTGAACTGACTGACTGTCCCATTCAAAAGAGTCCTTTTCCAGTTGAACTTCCTCAGAACATATTTTATAAACTTAAGGGAATTTCTTTCAAATATATTTCCATGCTTTTCATCTCCAGTTTCATTTGGAAAGGAGTGAAAAGCCATTCCAAGTAACACATGTAAGGTGAGCCCCTGTTTGAAGGTTGTCCCTTGTGACACACCTGTGTGCTCAGCCGCTCAGTCAAGCCCAGCTCTTTGTGATGCCATGGACTGTAGACCAGGCTCCTCTGTCCATGGGGTTTTCCTGGCAAGAGTGCGGGAGTAGGTTGCCACTTCCTACTCCAGAGGAATCTTCTCGACCCAGGGACAGAGCCCGTATCTCATGTGTTTCCTGCATTGGCAGGTGGGTTCTTTCCCACTGCACCAGCTGGATATCGATGGGTAAAATTCTGTGCCAGCCCCTTTGTTTCTTCTTCTCTCCCCCTCATCCATCTATAGATAACTATCTCTCTGAAACGCCTTTGGAGAATCCGTGTAACATTATCAGAGCTATTTTTCAAGCATGTTGATCCTTCCTTGTGATGTCAGTGTTTGTGTAGCAGATCATCTGCTCCTATGACACTGGGTATGTCCCTGAGCCCTGGGAGACAGTGTTCAGGTGGGCAGTAGGTCTCAGTGGGAGTCAGTCGAGGGGGGAGGTCTGCTCAGCACAGCCAAGGCCAGCCCACATTGTCTTCTATCCCCAAAACACTGAGTCTGCTTCCCTCCCCGCCACCCATCCGCCCCAGCCCCAGGGCACTTGGCTAAACTCCTGTATATCCTGAGGAAGCATCAGGGTCAGAACAATGAACAGTGGTTCTAATCATTGTGAGAGAGAGATGAGGTTCTGTGTTTTCAGTTCTTAGATGTATGTGTCTTGATTCATTGTGTTATTATTTTAAATTTTAATTGTCATATCATTCTTTGCAGTGCTGCTAGTTTCTGCTGTGCAGCAAAGTGAATCAGTTATATATATATACACCCTCTGTTTTTAGATTCTGTTCCCACGTAGGTTATTACAAAGAACTGAATAGAGTTCCCTGTGCTCTCCAGTAGGTCTTTCTCTATTTTCTGTGTAGTAGAGTGTATTTGTCGATCCTAATTTATCCTTCAGCCTTCTTTGGTACCGTCAGTCTGTTCTCTACATCTGAGACTCTCTTTCTCTAAAGAGGTTTATATGTACCATTCTTTCGGATTCCATATGTAAGTGACATCATATGATATTTGTCTTTCTATATCAGACTTCACTCAGTATGACAATCTCCAGGTTCATCCATGTTGCACACATAGCATTATTTTGTTCTTTTTAAGAGTCGGTAATATTCCATTGTAAACATGAGCCACATCTTCTCTATCTATTCCTCCACTGAGGAACATTTAGTTGCTACCGTCTTCTGGCTATTGTAAATAGTGCTGCAACGGACATTGGGGAACATGTATCTTTTCAAATTCTGGTTTTCTGTGGATATATGCCCAAGAGTAAGATGACTCTATCATATGGTAAGTCTTATTTTCAGTCTTTTAAGAACCTTCATACTGTCAGACAGAACTGAGCAACTGCACTGAACTGATACTGTTTTCCATAGTGGCTGTACCAATGTACATTCTCACCAACAATGTACGAGGCTTCCCTTTTCTCCACACCCTCTGCAGCATTTATTGTTTGTAGATTTTTTGATGATGGCCATTCTGACTGGTATGAGCCGATACCTCATTGGACTTTTGATTTGTATTTCTCTAATGATTAGTGATGTTCAGTGTCTTTTCATGTTCCTCTTGGCCACCTTTATGCCTTCTTTGGAGAAATGTGTATTTAGATCTTCTAGCTATTGTTTGATTGGCGACATTAGTTTTTTTTTTTTTTTTTTTTTAATGTTGAGCTGCATGAGCTGTTGAATATTTTGAAGATGAATCCCCTGTTGGTCACTTCATTTGCAGATATTTTCTTCCTTTCTGTGGGCTCTTTTCATTTTGGGAGAACACTGTCTCCCAGGGGTCAGTTTTTAAGTTTGATTAGGCTGCATTTTTTTATTTTTGTTTTTCTTTTCATCACTCTAGGAAGTGGCTTATAGAAGATCTTTCTGCGATGTGTGTCAGAGAGTGTTCTGCCTATGTTTTTCTCTTAACGTTTTTATAGTGCCTAGTCTTCCATTTAGATCTTTAATCCATTTTGAGTTTATTTTTATGTGTGGTGTTAGAGATTGTTCTGATTTGATTCTTTTCCGTGAAACTGTCCTGTTTTCCCAGCACCACTTATTGAAGAGACTATCTTTTCTCCACTGTGTCTTCTTGTCTCTTTGGTCATAGGTAAGGTGAAATAGGTGTGTAGGTTTGTCTGTGGCTTTGTCTCTTGACTCATTTTCCAGTTAGCCTTTCTAAATCTTGTTTACACAGCTCCAGCCACATCATGAGAAACGCTGGGCTGGATGAAACACAAGCTGGAATCAAGGTTGCTGGGAGAAATATCAATCACCTCAGACATGCTGATGACACCACAGCTATGGCAGAAAGAGAAGAACTGAAGAGCCTCTTGATGAAAGTAAAAGAGGAGAGTGGAAAAGTGGCTTAAAGCTCAACATTCAGAAGACTAAGATCCCGGCATCTGGTCCCATCACTTCATGGCAAATCGATGGGGAAACAGTGACACACTATATTTAGGGCTCCAAAATCACTGCAGCTGGTGACTGCAGCCATGAACTTAAAAGACGCTGACTCCTTTGAAGAAAAGTCATGACCAACCTAGACAGCATATTAAAAAGCAGAGACATTACTTTGCCAAGAGAGGTCCATCTAGTCAAAGCTGTGGTTTTTCCAATAGTCATGTATGGATGTGAGAGTGGGAGTCTAAAGAAAGCTGAGCACCGGAGAATTGATGCTTTTGAACTGTGGTGTTGCAGAAGACTTTTGAGAGTCCCTTGAACTGCAAGGAGATCCAACCAGTCCATCCTGAAGGCAATCAGTTCTGAATATTTGTTGGAAGGACTGATGCCAAAGCTGAAACTCCAATACTCTGGCCACCTGATGTGAAGAGCTGACTCATTTGAAAAGACCCTGATGCTGGGAAAGATTGCAGATGGGAGGAGAAGGGATCAACAGAGGATGAGATGGTTGGATGGCATCACCAACTCAATGGGCGTGAGTTTGAGTAAACTCCGGGAGTTGGTGATGAACAGGAAGGCCTGGCGTGCTGCAGTCCACGGGGTCGCAAAGAGTCAGCCATGACTGAGCCACTGAACTGACTGACTGTCCCATTCAAAAGAGTCCTTTTCCAGTTGAACTTCCTCAGAACATATTTTATAAACTTAAGGGAATTTCTTTCAAATATATTTCCATGCTTTTCATCTCCAGTTTCATTTGGAAAGGAGTGAAAAGCCATTCCAAGTAACACATGTAAGGTGAGCCCCTGTTTGAAGGTTGTCCCTTGTGACACACCTGTGTGCTCAGCCGCTCAGTCAAGCCCAGCTCTTTGTGATGCCATGGACTGTAGACCAGGCTCCTCTGTCCATGGGGTTTTCCTGGCAAGAGTGCGGGAGTAGGTTGCCACTTCCTACTCCAGAGGAATCTTCTCGACCCAGGGACAGAGCCCGTATCTCATGTGTTTCCTGCATTGGCAGGTGGGTTCTTTCCCACTGCACCAGCTGGATATCGATGGGTAAAATTCTGTGCCAGCCCCTTTGTTTCTTCTTCTCTCCCCCTCATCCATCTATAGATAACTATCTCTCTGAAACGCCTTTGGAGAATCCGTGTAACATTATCAGAGCTATTTTTCATGCATGTTGATCCTTCCTTGTGATGTCAGTGTTTGTGTAGCAGATCATCTGCTCCTATGACACTGGGTATGTCCCTGAGCCCTGGGAGACAGTGTTCAGGTGGGCAGTAGGTCTCAGTGGGAGTCAGTCGAGGGGGGAGGTCTGCTCAGCACAGCCAAGGCCAGCCCACATTGTCTTCTATCCCCAAAACACTGAGTCTGCTTCCCTCCCCGCCACCCATCCGCCCCAGCCCCAGGGCACTTGGCTAAACTCCTGTATATCCTGAGGAAGCATCAGGGTCAGAACAATGAACAGTGGTTCTAATCATTGTGAGAGAGAGATGAGGTTCTGTGTTTTCAGTTCTTAGATGTATGTGTCTTGATTCATTGTGTTATTATTTTAAATTTTAATTGTCATATCATTCTTTGCAGTGCTGCTAGTTTCTGCTGTGCAGCAAAGTGAATCAGTTATATATATATACACCCTCTGTTTTTAGATTCTGTTCCCACGTAGGTTATTACAAAGAACTGAATAGAGTTCCCTGTGCTCTCCAGTAGGTCTTTCTCTATTTTCTGTGTAGTAGAGTGTATTTGTCGATCCTAATTTATCCTTCAGCCTTCTTTGGTACCGTCAGTCTGTTCTCTACATCTGAGACTCTCTTTCTCTAAAGAGGTTTATATGTACCATTCTTTCGGATTCCATATGTAAGTGACATCATATGATATTTGTCTTTCTATATCAGACTTCACTCAGTATGACAATCTCCAGGTTCATCCATGTTGCACACATAGCATTATTTTGTTCTTTTTAAGAGTCGGTAATATTCCATTGTAAACATGAGCCACATCTTCTCTATCTATTCCTCCACTGAGGAACATTTAGTTGCTACCGTCTTCTGGCTATTGTAAATAGTGCTGCAACGGACATTGGGGAACATGTATCTTTTCAAATTCTGGTTTTCTGTGGATATATGCCCAAGAGTAAGATGACTCTATCATATGGTAAGTCTTATTTTCAGTCTTTTAAGAACCTTCATACTGTCAGACAGAACTGAGCAACTGCACTGAACTGATACTGTTTTCCATAGTGGCTGTACCAATGTACATTCTCACCAACAATGTACGAGGCTTCCCTTTTCTCCACACCCTCTGCAGCATTTATTGTTTGTAGATTTTTTGATGATGGCCATTCTGACTGGTATGAGCCGATACCTCATTGGACTTTTGATTTGTATTTCTCTAATGATTAGTGATGTTCAGTGTCTTTTCATGTTCCTCTTGGCCACCTTTATGCCTTCTTTGGAGAAATGTGTATTTAGATCTTCTAGCTATTGTTTGATTGGCGACATTAGTTTTTTTTTTTTTTTTTTTTTAATGTTGAGCTGCATGAGCTGTTGAATATTTTGAAGATGAATCCCCTGTTGGTCACTTCATTTGCAGATATTTTCTTCCTTTCTGTGGGCTCTTTTCATTTTGGGAGAACACTGTCTCCCAGGGGTCAGTTTTTAAGTTTGATTAGGCTGCATTTTTTTATTTTTGTTTTTCTTTTCATCACTCTAGGAAGTGGCTTATAGAAGATCTTTCTGCGATGTGTGTCAGAGAGTGTTCTGCCTATGTTTTTCTCTTAACGTTTTTATAGTGCCTAGTCTTCCATTTAGATCTTTAATCCATTTTGAGTTTATTTTTATGTGTGGTGTTAGAGATTGTTCTGATTTGATTCTTTTCCGTGAAACTGTCCTGTTTTCCCAGCACCACTTATTGAAGAGACTATCTTTTCTCCACTGTGTCTTCTTGTCTCTTTGGTCATAGGTAAGGTGAAATAGGTGTGTAGGTTTGTCTGTGGCTTTGTCTCTTGACTCATTTTCCAGTTAGCCTTTCTAAATCTTGTTTACACAGCTCCAGCCACATCATGAGAAACGCTGGGCTGGATGAAACACAAGCTGGAATCAAGGTTGCTGGGAGAAATATCAATCACCTCAGACATGCTGATGACACCACAGCTATGGCAGAAAGAGAAGAACTGAAGAGCCTCTTGATGAAAGTAAAAGAGGAGAGTGGAAAAGTGGCTTAAAGCTCAACATTCAGAAGACTAAGATCCCGGCATCTGGTCCCATCACTTCATGGCAAATCGATGGGGAAACAGTGACACACTATATTTAGGGCTCCAAAATCACTGCAGCTGGTGACTGCAGCCATGAACTTAAAAGACGCTGACTCCTTTGAAGAAAAGTCATGACCAACCTAGACAGCATATTAAAAAGCAGAGACATTACTTTGCCAAGAGAGGTCCATCTAGTCAAAGCTGTGGTTTTTCCAATAGTCATGTATGGATGTGAGAGTGGGAGTCTAAAGAAAGCTGAGCACCGGAGAATTGATGCTTTTGAACTGTGGTGTTGCAGAAGACTTTTGAGAGTCCCTTGAACTGCAAGGAGATCCAACCAGTCCATCCTGAAGGCAATCAGTTCTGAATATTTGTTGGAAGGACTGATGCCAAAGCTGAAACTCCAATACTCTGGCCACCTGATGTGAAGAGCTGACTCATTTGAAAAGACCCTGATGCTGGGAAAGATTGCAGATGGGAGGAGAAGGGATCAACAGAGGATGAGATGGTTGGATGGCATCACCAACTCAATGGGCGTGAGTTTGAGTAAACTCCGGGAGTTGGTGATGAACAGGAAGGCCTGGCGTGCTGCAGTCCACGGGGTCGCAAAGAGTCAGCCATGACTGAGCCACTGAACTGACTGACTGTCCCATTCAAAAGAGTCCTTTTCCAGTTGAACTTCCTCAGAACATATTTTATAAACTTAAGGGAATTTCTTTCAAATATATTTCCATGCTTTTCATCTCCAGTTTCATTTGGAAAGGAGTGAAAAGCCATTCCAAGTAACACATGTAAGGTGAGCCCCTGTTTGAAGGTTGTCCCTTGTGACACACCTGTGTGCTCAGCCGCTCAGTCAAGCCCAGCTCTTTGTGATGCCATGGACTGTAGACCAGGCTCCTCTGTCCATGGGGTTTTCCTGGCAAGAGTGCGGGAGTAGGTTGCCACTTCCTACTCCAGAGGAATCTTCTCGACCCAGGGACAGAGCCCGTATCTCATGTGTTTCCTGCATTGGCAGGTGGGTTCTTTCCCACTGCACCAGCTGGATATCGATGGGTAAAATTCTGTGCCAGCCCCTTTGTTTCTTCTTCTCTCCCCCTCATCCATCTATAGATAACTATCTCTCTGAAACGCCTTTGGAGAATCCGTGTAACATTATCAGAGCTATTTTTCATGCATGTTGATCCTTCCTTGTGATGTCAGTGTTTGTGTAGCAGATCATCTGCTCCTATGACACTGGGTATGTCCCTGAGCCCTGGGAGACAGTGTTCAGGTGGGCAGTAGGTCTCAGTGGGAGTCAGTCGAGGGGGGAGGTCTGCTCAACACAGCCAAGGCCAGCCCACATTGTCTTCTATCCCCAAAACACTGAGTCTGCTTCCCTGCCCGCCACCCATCCGCCCCAGCCCCAGGGCACTTGGCTAAACTCCTGTATATCCTGAGGAAGCATCAGGGTCAGAACCATGAACAGTGGTTCTAATCATTGTGAGCGAGAGATGAGGTTCTGTGTTTTCAGTTCTTAGATGTATGTGTCTTGATTCATTGTGTTATTATTTTAAATTTTAATTGTCATATCATTCTTTGCAGTGCTGCTAGTTTCTGCTGTGCAGCAAAGTGAATCAGTTATATATATATACACCCTCTGTTTTTAGATTCTGTTCCCACGTAGGTTATTACAAAGAACTGAATAGAGTTCCCTGTGCTCTCCAGTAGGTCTTTCTCTATTTTCTGTGTAGTAGAGTGTATTTGTCGATCCTAATTTATCCTTCAGCCTTCTTTGGTACCGTAAGTCTGTTCTCTACATCTGAGACTCTATTTCTCTAAAGAGGTTTATATGTACCATTCTTTCGGATTCCATATGTAAGTGACATCATATGATATTTGTCTTTCTATATCAGACTTCACTCAGTATGACAATCTCCAGGTTCATCCATGTTGCACACATAGCATTATTTTGTTCTTTTTAAGAGTCGGTAATATTCCATTGTAAACATGAGCCACATCTTCTCTATCTATTCCTCCACTGAGGAACATTTAGTTGCTACCGTCTTCTGGCTATTGTAAATAGTGCTGCAACGGACATTGGGGAACATGTATCTTTTCAAATTCTGGTTTTCTGTGGATATATGCCCAAGAGTAAGATGACTCTATCATATGGTAAGTCTTATTTTCAGTCTTTTAAGAACCTTCATACTGTCAGACAGAACTGAGCAACTGCACTGAACTGATACTGTTTTCCATAGTGGCTGTACCAATGTACATTCTCACCAACAATGTACGAGGCTTCCCTTTTCTCCACACCCTCTGCAGCATTTATTGTTTGTAGATTTTTTGATGATGGCCATTCTGACTGGTATGAGCCGATACCTCATTGGACTTTTGATTTGTATTTCTCTAATGATTAGTGATGTTCAGTGTCTTTTCATGTTCCTCTTGGCCACCTTTATGCCTTCTTTGGAGAAATGTGTATTTAGATCTTCTAGCTATTGTTTGATTGGCGACATTAGTTTTTTTTTTTTTTTTTTTTTAATGTTGAGCTGCATGAGCTGTTGAATATTTTGAAGATGAATCCCCTGTTGGTCACTTCATTTGCAGATATTTTCTTCCTTTCTGTGGGCTCTTTTCATTTTGGGAGAACACTGTCTCCCAGGGGTCAGTTTTTAAGTTTGATTAGGCTGCATTTTTTTATTTTTGTTTTTCTTTTCATCACTCTAGGAAGTGGCTTATAGAAGATCTTTCTGCGATGTGTGTCAGAGAGTGTTCTGCCTATGTTTTTCTCTTAACGTTTTTATAGTGCCTAGTCTTCCATTTAGATCTTTAATCCATTTTGAGTTTATTTTTATGTGTGGTGTTAGAGATTGTTCTGATTTGATTCTTTTCCGTGAAACTGTCCTGTTTTCCCAGCACCACTTATTGAAGAGACTATCTTTTCTCCACTGTGTCTTCTTGTCTCTTTGGTCATAGGTAAGGTGAAATAGGTGTGTAGGTTTGTCTGTGGCTTTGTCTCTTGACTCATTTTCCAGTTAGCCTTTCTAAATCTTGTTTACACAGCTCCAGCCACATCATGAGAAACGCTGGGCTGGATGAAACACAAGCTGGAATCAAGGTTGCTGGGAGAAATATCAATCACCTCAGACATGCTGATGACACCACAGCTATGGCAGAAAGAGAAGAACTGAAGAGCCTCTTGATGAAAGTAAAAGAGGAGAGTGGAAAAGTGGCTTAAAGCTCAACATTCAGAAGACTAAGATCCCGGCATCTGGTCCCATCACTTCATGGCAAATCGATGGGGAAACAGTGACACACTATATTTAGGGCTCCAAAATCACTGCAGCTGGTGACTGCAGCCATGAACTTAAAAGACGCTGACTCCTTTGAAGAAAAGTCATGACCAACCTAGACAGCATATTAAAAAGCAGAGACATTACTTTGCCAAGAGAGGTCCATCTAGTCAAAGCTGTGGTTTTTCCAGTAGTCATGTATGGATGTGAGAGTGGGAGTCTAAAGAAAGCTGAGCACCGGAGAATTGATGCTTTTGAACTGTGGTGTTGCAGAAGACTTTTGAGAGTCCCTTGAACTGCAAGGAGATCCAACCAGTCCATCCTGAAGGCAATCAGTTCTGAATATTTTTTGGAAGGACTGATGCCAAAGCTGAAACTCCAATACTTTGGCCACCTGATGTGAAGAGCTGACTCATTTGAAAAGACCCTGATGCTGGGAAAGATTGCAGATGGGAGGAGAAGGGATCAACAGAGGATGAGATGGTTGGATGGCATCACCAACTCAATGGGCGTGAGTTTGAGTAAACTCCGGGAGTTGGTGATGAACAGGAAGGCCTGGCGTGCTGCAGTCCACGGGGTCGCAAAGAGTCAGCCATGACTGAGCCACTGAACTGACTGACTGTCCCATTCAAAAGAGTCCTTTTCCAGTTGAACTTCCTCAGAACATATTTTATAAACTTAAGGGAATTTCTTTAAAATATATTTCCATGCTTTTCATCTCCAGTTTCATTTGGAAAGGAGTGAAAAGCCATTCCAAGTAACACATGTAAGGTGAGCCCCTGTTTGAAGGTTGTCCCTTGTGACACACCTGTGTGCTCAGCCGCTCAGTCAAGCCCAGCTCTTTGTGATGCCATGGACTGTAGACCAGGCTCCTCTGTCCATGGGGTTTTCCTGGCAAGAGTGCGGGAGTAGGTTGCCACTTCCTACTCCAGAGGAATCTTCTCGACCCAGGGACGGAGCCCGTATCTCATGTGTTTCCTGCATTGGCAGGTGGGTTCTTTCCCACTGCACCAGCTGGATATCGATGGGTAAAATTCTGTGCCAGCCCCTTTGTTTCTTCTTCTCTCCCCCTCATCCATCTATAGATAACTATCTCTCTGAAACGCCTTTGGAGAATCCGTGTAACATTATCAGAGCTATTTTTCAAGCATGTTGATCCTTCCTTGTGATGTCAGTGTTTGTGTAGCAGATCATCTGCTCCTATGACACTGGGTATGTCCCTGAGCCCTGGGAGACAGTGTTCAGGTGGGCAGTAGGTCTCAGTGGGAGTCAGTCGAGGGGGGAGGTCTGCTCAGCACAGCCAAGGCCAGCCCACATTGTCTTCTATCCCCAAAACACTGAGTCTGCTTCCCTCCCCGCCACCCATCCGCCCCAGCCCCAGGGCACTTGGCTAAACTCCTCTATATCCTGAGGAAGCATCAGGGTCAGAACAATGAACAGTGGTTCTAATCATTGTGAGCGAGAGATGAGGTTCTGTGTTTTCAGTTCTTAGATTTATGTGTCTTGATTCATTGTGTTATTATTTTAAATTTTAATTGTCATATCATTCTTTGCAGTGCTGCTAGTTTCTGCTGTGCAGCAAAGTGAATCAGTTATATATATATACACCCTCTGTTTTTAGATTCTGTTCCCACGTAGGTTATTACAAAGAACTGAATAGAGTTCCCTGTGCTCTCCAGTAGGTCTTTCTCTATTTTCTGTGTAGTAGAGTGTATTTGTCGATCCTAATTTATCCTTCAGCCTTCTTTGGTACCGTCAGTCTGTTCTCTACATCTGAGACTCTCTTTCTCTAAAGAGGTTTATATGTACCATTCTTTCGGATTCCATATGTAAGTGACATCATATGATATTTGTCTTTCTATATCAGACTTCACTCAGTATGACAATCTCCAGGTTCATCCATGTTGCACACATAGCATTATTTTGTTCTTTTTAAGAGTCGGTAATATTCCATTGTAAACATGAGCCACATCTTCTCTATCTATTCCTCCACTGAGGAACATTTAGTTGCTACCGTCTTCTGGCTATTGTAAATAGTGCTGCAACGGACATTGGGGAACATGTATCTTTTCAAATTCTGGTTTTCTGTGGATATATGCCCAAGAGTAAGATGACTCCATCATATGGTAAGTCTTATTTTCAGTCTTTTAAGAACCTTCATACTGTCAGACAGAACTGAGCAACTGCACTGAACTGATACTGTTTTCCATAGTGGCTGTACCAATGTACATTCTCACCAACAATGTACGAGGCTTCCCTTTTCTCCACACCCTCTGCAGCATTTATTGTTTGTAGATTTTTTGATGATGGCCATTCTGACTGGTATGAGCCGATACCTCATTGGACTTTTGATTTGTATTTCTCTAATGATTAGTGATGTTCAGTGTCTTTTCATGTTCCTCTTGGCCACCTTTATGCCTTCTTTGGAGAAATGTGTATTTAGATCTTCTAGCTATTGTTTGATTGGCGACATTAGTTTTTTTTTTTTTTTTTTTTTTAATGTTGAGCTGCATGAGCTGTTGAATATTTTGAAGATGAATCCCCTGTTGGTCACTTCATTTGCAGATATTTTCTTCCTTTCTGTGGGCTCTTTTCATTTTGGGAGAACACTGTCTCCCAGGGGTCAGTTTTTAAGTTTGATTAGGCTGCATTTTTTTATTTTTGTTTTTCTTTTCATCACTCTAGGAAGTGGCTTATAGAAGATCTTTCTGCGATGTGTGTCAGAGAGTGTTCTGCCTATGTTTTTCTCTTAACGTTTTTATAGTGCCTAGTCTTCCATTTAGATCTTTAATCCATTTTGAGTTTATTTTTATGTGTGGTGTTAGAGATTGTTCTGATTTGATTCTTTTCCGTGAAACTGTCCTGTTTTCCCAGCACCACTTATTGAAGAGACTATCTTTTCTCCACTGTGTCTTCTTGTCTCTTTGGTCATAGGTAAGGTGAAATAGGTGTGTAGGTTTGTCTGTGGCTTTGTCTCTTGACTCATTTTCCAGTTAGCCTTTCTAAATCTTGTTTACACAGCTCCAGCCACATCATGAGAAACGCTGGGCTGGATGAAACACAAGCTGGAATCAAGGTTGCTGGGAGAAATATCAATCACCTCAGACATGCTGATGACACCACAGCTATGGCAGAAAGAGAAGAACTGAAGAGCCTCTTGATGAAAGTAAAAGAGGAGAGTGGAAAAGTGGCTTAAAGCTCAACATTCAGAAGACTAAGATCCCGGCATCTGGTCCCATCACTTCATGGCAAATCGATGGGGAAACAGTGACACACTATATTTAGGGCTCCAAAATCACTGCAGCTGGTGACTGCAGCCATGAACTTAAAAGACGCTGACTCCTTTGAAGAAAAGTCATGACCAACCTAGACAGCATATTAAAAAGCAGAGACATTACTTTGCCAAGAGAGGTCCATCTAGTCAAAGCTGTGGTTTTTCCAGTAGTCATGTATGGATGTGAGAGTGGGAGTCTAAAGAAAGCTGAGCACCGGAGAATTGATGCTTTTGAACTGTGGTGTTGCAGAAGACTTTTGAGAGTCCCTTGAACTGCAAGGAGATCCAACCAGTCCATCCTGAAGGCAATCAGTTCTGAATATTTTTTGGAAGGACTGATGCCAAAGCTGAAACTCCAATACTTTGGCCACCTGATGTGAAGAGCTGACTCATTTGAAAAGACCCTGATGCTGGGAAAGATTGCAGATGGGAGGAGAAGGGATCAACAGAGGATGAGATGGTTGGATGGCATCACCAACTCAATGGGCGTGAGTTTGAGTAAACTCCGGGAGTTGGTGATGAACAGGAAGGCCTGGCGTGCTGCAGTCCACGGGGTCGCAAAGAGTCAGCCATGACTGAGCCACTGAACTGACTGACTGTCCCATTCAAAAGAGTCCTTTTCCAGTTGAACTTCCTCAGAACATATTTTATAAACTTAAGGGAATTTCTTTAAAATATATTTCCATGCTTTTCATCTCCAGTTTCATTTGGAAAGGAGTGAAAAGCCATTCCAAGTAACACATGTAAGGTGAGCCCCTGTTTGAAGGTTGTCCCTTGTGACACACCTGTGTGCTCAGCCGCTCAGTCAAGCCCAGCTCTTTGTGATGCCATGGACTGTAGACCAGGCTCCTCTGTCCATGGGGTTTTCCTGGCAAGAGTGCGGGAGTAGGTTGCCACTTCCTACTCCAGAGGAATCTTCTCGACCCAGGGACGGAGCCCGTATCTCATGTGTTTCCTGCATTGGCAGGTGGGTTCTTTCCCACTGCACCAGCTGGATATCGATGGGTAAAATTCTGTGCCAGCCCCTTTGTTTCTTCTTCTCTCCCCCTCATCCATCTATAGATAACTATCTCTCTGAAACGCCTTTGGAGAATCCGTGTAACATTATCAGAGCTATTTTTCAAGCATGTTGATCCTTCCTTGTGATGTCAGTGTTTGTGTAGCAGATCATCTGCTCCTATGACACTGGGTATGTCCCTGAGCCCTGGGAGACAGTGTTCAGGTGGGCAGTAGGTCTCAGTGGGAGTCAGTCGAGGGGGGAGGTCTGCTCAGCACAGCCAAGGCCAGCCCACATTGTCTTCTATCCCCAAAACACTGAGTCTGCTTCCCTCCCCGCCACCCATCCGCCCCAGCCCCAGGGCACTTGGCTAAACTCCTGTATATCCTGAGGAAGCATCAGGGTCAGAACAATGAACAGTGGTTCTAATCATTGTGAGAGAGAGATGAGGTTCTGTGTTTTCAGTTCTTAGATGTATGTGTCTTGATTCATTGTGTTATTATTTTAAATTTTAATTGTCATATCATTCTTTGCAGTGCTGCTAGTTTCTGCTGTGCAGCAAAGTGAATCAGTTATATATATATACACCCTCTGTTTTTAGATTCTGTTCCCACGTAGGTTATTACAAAGAACTGAATAGAGTTCCCTGTGCTCTCCAGTAGGTCTTTCTCTATTTTCTGTGTAGTAGAGTGTATTTGTCGATCCTAATTTATCCTTCAGCCTTCTTTGGTACCGTCAGTCTGTTCTCTACATCTGAGACTCTCTTTCTCTAAAGAGGTTTATATGTACCATTCTTTCGGATTCCATATGTAAGTGACATCATATGATATTTGTCTTTCTATATCAGACTTCACTCAGTATGACAATCTCCAGGTTCATCCATGTTGCACACATAGCATTATTTTGTTCTTTTTAAGAGTCGGTAATATTCCATTGTAAACATGAGCCACATCTTCTCTATCTATTCCTCCACTGAGGAACATTTAGTTGCTACCGTCTTCTGGCTATTGTAAATAGTGCTGCAACGGACATTGGGGAACATGTATCTTTTCAAATTCTGGTTTTCTGTGGATATATGCCCAAGAGTAAGATGACTCTATCATATGGTAAGTCTTATTTTCAGTCTTTTAAGAACCTTCATACTGTCAGACAGAACTGAGCAACTGCACTGAACTGATACTGTTTTCCATAGTGGCTGTACCAATGTACATTCTCACCAACAATGTACGAGGCTTCCCTTTTCTCCACACCCTCTGCAGCATTTATTGTTTGTAGATTTTTTGATGATGGCCATTCTGACTGGTATGAGCCGATACCTCATTGGACTTTTGATTTGTATTTCTCTAATGATTAGTGATGTTCAGTGTCTTTTCATGTTCCTCTTGGCCACCTTTATGCCTTCTTTGGAGAAATGTGTATTTAGATCTTCTAGCTATTGTTTGATTGGCGACATTAGTTTTTTTTTTTTTTTTTTTTTAATGTTGAGCTGCATGAGCTGTTGAATATTTTGAAGATGAATCCCCTGTTGGTCACTTCATTTGCAGATATTTTCTTCCTTTCTGTGGGCTCTTTTCATTTTGGGAGAACACTGTCTCCCAGGGGTCAGTTTTTAAGTTTGATTAGGCTGCATTTTTTTATTTTTGTTTTTCTTTTCATCACTCTAGGAAGTGGCTTATAGAAGATCTTTCTGCGATGTGTGTCAGAGAGTGTTCTGCCTATGTTTTTCTCTTAACGTTTTTATAGTGCCTAGTCTTCCATTTAGATCTTTAATCCATTTTGAGTTTATTTTTATGTGTGGTGTTAGAGATTGTTCTGATTTGATTCTTTTCCGTGAAACTGTCCTGTTTTCCCAGCACCACTTATTGAAGAGACTATCTTTTCTCCACTGTGTCTTCTTGTCTCTTTGGTCATAGGTAAGGTGAAATAGGTGTGTAGGTTTGTCTGTGGCTTTGTCTCTTGACTCATTTTCCAGTTAGCCTTTCTAAATCTTGTTTACACAGCTCCAGCCACATCATGAGAAACGCTGGGCTGGATGAAACACAAGCTGGAATCAAGGTTGCTGGGAGAAATATCAATCACCTCAGACATGCTGATGACACCACAGCTATGGCAGAAAGAGAAGAACTGAAGAGCCTCTTGATGAAAGTAAAAGAGGAGAGTGGAAAAGTGGCTTAAAGCTCAACATTCAGAAGACTAAGATCCCGGCATCTGGTCCCATCACTTCATGGCAAATCGATGGGGAAACAGTGACACACTATATTTAGGGCTCCAAAATCACTGCAGCTGGTGACTGCAGCCATGAACTTAAAAGACGCTGACTCCTTTGAAGAAAAGTCATGACCAACCTAGACAGCATATTAAAAAGCAGAGACATTACTTTGCCAAGAGAGGTCCATCTAGTCAAAGCTGTGGTTTTTCCAATAGTCATGTATGGATGTGAGAGTGGGAGTCTAAAGAAAGCTGAGCACCGGAGAATTGATGCTTTTGAACTGTGGTGTTGCAGAAGACTTTTGAGAGTCCCTTGAACTGCAAGGAGATCCAACCAGTCCATCCTGAAGGCAATCAGTTCTGAATATTTGTTGGAAGGACTGATGCCAAAGCTGAAACTCCAATACTCTGGCCACCTGATGTGAAGAGCTGACTCATTTGAAAAGACCCTGATGCTGGGAAAGATTGCAGATGGGAGGAGAAGGGATCAACAGAGGATGAGATGGTTGGATGGCATCACCAACTCAATGGGCGTGAGTTTGAGTAAACTCCGGGAGTTGGTGATGAACAGGAAGGCCTGGCGTGCTGCAGTCCACGGGGTCGCAAAGAGTCAGCCATGACTGAGCCACTGAACTGACTGACTGTCCCATTCAAAAGAGTCCTTTTCCAGTTGAACTTCCTCAGAACATATTTTATAAACTTAAGGGAATTTCTTTCAAATATATTTCCATGCTTTTCATCTCCAGTTTCATTTGGAAAGGAGTGAAAAGCCATTCCAAGTAACACATGTAAGGTGAGCCCCTGTTTGAAGGTTGTCCCTTGTGACACACCTGTGTGCTCAGCCGCTCAGTCAAGCCCAGCTCTTTGTGATGCCATGGACTGTAGACCAGGCTCCTCTGTCCATGGGGTTTTCCTGGCAAGAGTGCGGGAGTAGGTTGCCACTTCCTACTCCAGAGGAATCTTCTCGACCCAGGGACGGAGCCCGTATCTCATGTGTTTCCTGCATTGGCAGGTGGGTTCTTTCCCACTGCACCAGCTGGATATCGATGGGTAAAATTCTGTGCCAGCCCCTTTGTTTCTTCTTCTCTCCCCCTCATCCATCTATAGATAACTATCTCTCTGAAACGCCTTTGGAGAATCCGTGTAACATTATCAGAGCTATTTTTCATGCATGTTGATCCTTCCTTGTGATGTCAGTGTTTGTGTAGCAGATCATCTGCTCCTATGACACTGGGTATGTCCCTGAGCCCTGGGAGACAGTGTTCAGGTGGGCAGTAGGTCTCAGTGGGAGTCAGTCGAGGGGGGAGGTCTGCTCAACACAGCCAAGGCCAGCCCACATTGTCTTCTATCCCCAAAACACTGAGTCTGCTTCCCTGCCCGCCACCCATCCGCCCCAGCCCCAGGGCACTTGGCTAAACTCCTGTATATCCTGAGGAAGCATCAGGGTCAGAACCATGAACAGTGGTTCTAATCATTGTGAGCGAGAGATGAGGTTCTGTGTTTTCAGTTCTTAGATGTATGTGTCTTGATTCATTGTGTTATTATTTTAAATTTTAATTGTCATATCATTCTTTGCAGTGCTGCTAGTTTCTGCTGTGCAGCAAAGTGAATCAGTTATATATATATACACCCTCTGTTTTTAGATTCTGTTCCCACGTAGGTTATTACAAAGAACTGAATAGAGTTCCCTGTGCTCTCCAGTAGGTCTTTCTCTATTTTCTGTGTAGTAGAGTGTATTTGTCGATCCTAATTTATCCTTCAGCCTTCTTTGGTACCGTAAGTCTGTTCTCTACATCTGAGACTCTATTTCTCTAAAGAGGTTTATATGTACCATTCTTTCGGATTCCATATGTAAGTGACATCATATGATATTTGTCTTTCTATATCAGACTTCACTCAGTATGACAATCTCCAGGTTCATCCATGTTGCACACATAGCATTATTTTGTTCTTTTTAAGAGTCGGTAATATTCCATTGTAAACATGAGCCACATCTTCTCTATCTATTCCTCCACTGAGGAACATTTAGTTGCTACCGTCTTCTGGCTATTGTAAATAGTGCTGCAACGGACATTGGGGAACATGTATCTTTTCAAATTCTGGTTTTCTGTGGATATATGCCCAAGAGTAAGATGACTCTATCATATGGTAAGTCTTATTTTCAGTCTTTTAAGAACCTTCATACTGTCAGACAGAACTGAGCAACTGCACTGAACTGATACTGTTTTCCATAGTGGCTGTACCAATGTACATTCTCACCAACAATGTACGAGGCTTCCCTTTTCTCCACACCCTCTGCAGCATTTATTGTTTGTAGATTTTTTGATGATGGCCATTCTGACTGGTATGAGCCGATACCTCATTGGACTTTTGATTTGTATTTCTCTAATGATTAGTGATGTTCAGTGTCTTTTCATGTTCCTCTTGGCCACCTTTATGCCTTCTTTGGAGAAATGTGTATTTAGATCTTCTAGCTATTGTTTGATTGGCGACATTAGTTTTTTTTTTTTTTTTTTTTTAATGTTGAGCTGCATGAGCTGTTGAATATTTTGAAGATGAATCCCCTGTTGGTCACTTCATTTGCAGATATTTTCTTCCTTTCTGTGGGCTCTTTTCATTTTGGGAGAACACTGTCTCCCAGGGGTCAGTTTTTAAGTTTGATTAGGCTGCATTTTTTTATTTTTGTTTTTCTTTTCATCACTCTAGGAAGTGGCTTATAGAAGATCTTTCTGCGATGTGTGTCAGAGAGTGTTCTGCCTATGTTTTTCTCTTAACGTTTTTATAGTGCCTAGTCTTCCATTTAGATCTTTAATCCATTTTGAGTTTATTTTTATGTGTGGTGTTAGAGATTGTTCTGATTTGATTCTTTTCCGTGAAACTGTCCTGTTTTCCCAGCACCACTTATTGAAGAGACTATCTTTTCTCCACTGTGTCTTCTTGTCTCTTTGGTCATAGGTAAGGTGAAATAGGTGTGTAGGTTTGTCTGTGGCTTTGTCTCTTGACTCATTTTCCAGTTAGCCTTTCTAAATCTTGTTTACACAGCTCCAGCCACATCATGAGAAACGCTGGGCTGGATGAAACACAAGCTGGAATCAAGGTTGCTGGGAGAAATATCAATCACCTCAGACATGCTGATGACACCACAGCTGTGGCAGAAAGAGAAGAACTGAAGAGCCTCTTGATGAAAGTAAAAGAGGAGAGTGGAAAAGTGGCTTAAAGCTCAACATTCAGAAGACTAAGATCCCGGCATCTGGTCCCATCACTTCATGGCAAATCGATGGGGAAACAGTGACACACTATATTTAGGGCTCCAAAATCACTGCAGCTGGTGACTGCAGCCATGAACTTAAAAGACGCTGACTCCTTTGAAGAAAAGTCATGACCAACCTAGACAGCATATTAAAAAGCAGAGACATTACTTTGCCAAGAGAGGTCCATCTAGTCAAAGCTGTGGTTTTTCCAGTAGTCATGTATGGATGTGAGAGTGGGAGTCTAAAGAAAGCTGAGCACCGGAGAATTGATGCTTTTGAACTGTGGTGTTGCAGAAGACTTTTGAGAGTCCCTTGAACTGCAAGGAGATCCAACCAGTCCATCCTGAAGGCAATCAGTTCTGAATATTTGTTGGAAGGACTGATGCCAAAGCTGAAACTCCAATACTCTGGCCACCTGATGTGAAGAGCTGACTCATTTGAAAAGACCCTGATGCTGGGAAAGATTGCAGATGGGAGGAGAAGGGATCAACAGAGGATGAGATGGTTGGATGGCATCACCAACTCAATGGGCGTGAGTTTGAGTAAACTCCGGGAGTTGGTGATGAACAGGAAGGCCTGGCGTGCTGCAGTCCACGGGGTCGCAAAGAGTCAGCCATGACTGAGCCACTGAACTGACTGACTGTCCCATTCAAAAGAGTCCTTTTCCAGTTGAACTTCCTCAGAACATATTTTATAAACTTAAGGGAATTTCTTTAAAATATATTTCCATGCTTTTCATCTCCAGTTTCATTTGGAAAGGAGTGAAAAGCCATTCCAAGTAACACATGTAAGGTGAGCCCCTGTTTGAAGGTTGTCCCTTGTGACACACCTGTGTGCTCAGCCGCTCAGTCAAGCCCAGCTCTTTGTGATGCCATGGACTGTAGACCAGGCTCCTCTGTCCATGGGGTTTTCCTGGCAAGAGTGCGGGAGTAGGTTGCCACTTCCTACTCCAGAGGAATCTTCTCGACCCAGGGACAGAGCCCGTATCTCATGTGTTTCCTGCATTGGCAGGTGGGTTCTTTCCCACTGCACCAGCTGGATATCGATGGGTAAAATTCTGTGCCAGCCCCTTTGTTTCTTCTTCTCTCCCCCTCATCCATCTATAGATAACTATCTCTCTGAAACGCCTTTGGAGAATCCGTGTAACATTATCAGAGCTATTTTTCAAGCATGTTGATCCTTCCTTGTGATGTCAGTGTTTGTGTAGCAGATCATCTGCTCCTATGACACTGGGTATGTCCCTGAGCCCTGGGAGACAGTGTTCAGGTGGGCAGTAGGTCTCAGTGGGAGTCAGTCGAGGGGGGAGGTCTGCTCAACACAGCCAAGGCCAGCCCACATTGTCTTCTATCCCCGAAACACTGAATCTGCTTCCCTGCCCGCCACCCATCCGCCCCAGCCCCAGGGCACTTGGCTAAACTCCTCTATATCCTGAGGAAGCATCAGGGTCAGAACAATGAACAGTGGTTCTAATCATTGTGAGCGAGAGATGAGGTTCTGTGTTTTCAGTTCTTAGATGTATGTGTCTTGATTCATTGTGTTATTATTTTAAATTTTAATTGTCATATCATTCTTTGCAGTGCTGCTAGTTTCTGCTGTGCAGCAAAGTGAATCAGTTATATATATATACACCCTCTGTTTTTAGATTCTGTTCCCACGTAGGTTATTACAAAGAACTGAATAGAGTTCCCTGTGCTCTCCAGTAGGTCTTTCTCTATTTTCTGTGTAGTAGAGTGTATTTGTCGATCCTAATTTATCCTTCAGCCTTCTTTGGTACCGTAAGTCTGTTCTCTACATCTGAGACTCTATTTCTCTAAAGAGGTTTATATGTACCATTCTTTCGGATTCCATATGTAAGTGACATCATATGATATTTGTCTTTCTATATCAGACTTCACTCAGTATGACAATCTCCAGGTTCATCCATGTTGCACACATAGCATTATTTTGTTCTTTTTAAGAGTCGGTAATATTCCATTGTAAACATGAGCCACATCTTCTCTATCTATTCCTCCACTGAGGAACATTTAGTTGCTACCGTCTTCTGGCTATTGTAAATAGTGCTGCAACGGACATTGGGGAACATGTATCTTTTCAAATTCTGGTTTTCTGTGGATATATGCCCAAGAGTAAGATGACTCTATCATATGGTAAGTCTTATTTTCAGTCTTTTAAGAACCTTCATACTGTCAGACAGAACTGAGCAACTGCACTGAACTGATACTGTTTTCCATAGTGGCTGTACCAATGTACATTCTCACCAACAATGTACGAGGCTTCCCTTTTCTCCACACCCTCTGCAGCATTTATTGTTTGTAGATTTTTTGATGATGGCCATTCTGACTGGTATGAGCCGATACCTCATTGGACTTTTGATTTGTATTTCTCTAATGATTAGTGATGTTCAGTGTCTTTTCATGTTCCTCTTGGCCACCTTTATGCCTTCTTTGGAGAAATGTGTATTTAGATCTTCTAGCTATTGTTTGATTGGCGACATTAGTTTTTTTTTTTTTTTTTTTTTTAATGTTGAGCTGCATGAGCTGTTGAATATTTTGAAGATGAATCCCCTGTTGGTCACTTCATTTGCAGATATTTTCTTCCTTTCTGTGGGCTCTTTTCATTTTGGGAGAACACTGTCTCCCAGGGGTCAGTTTTTAAGTTTGATTAGGCTGCATTTTTTTATTTTTGTTTTTCTTTTCATCACTCTAGGAAGTGGCTTATAGAAGATCTTTCTGCGATGTGTGTCAGAGAGTGTTCTGCCTATGTTTTTCTCTTAACGTTTTTATAGTGCCTAGTCTTCCATTTAGATCTTTAATCCATTTTGAGTTTATTTTTATGTGTGGTGTTAGAGATTGTTCTGATTTGATTCTTTTCCGTGAAACTGTCCTGTTTTCCCAGCACCACTTATTGAAGAGACTATCTTTTCTCCACTGTGTCTTCTTGTCTCTTTGGTCATAGGTAAGGTGAAATAGGTGTGTAGGTTTGTCTGTGGCTTTGTCTCTTGACTCATTTTCCAGTTAGCCTTTCTAAATCTTGTTTACACAGCTCCAGCCACATCATGAGAAACGCTGGGCTGGATGAAACACAAGCTGGAATCAAGGTTGCTGGGAGAAATATCAATCACCTCAGACATGCTGATGACACCACAGCTGTGGCAGAAAGAGAAGAACTGAAGAGCCTCTTGATGAAAGTAAAAGAGGAGAGTGGAAAAGTGGCTTAAAGCTCAACATTCAGAAGACTAAGATCCCGGCATCTGGTCCCATCACTTCATGGCAAATCGATGGGGAAACAGTGACACACTATATTTAGGGCTCCAAAATCACTGCAGCTGGTGACTGCAGCCATGAACTTAAAAGACGCTGACTCCTTTGAAGAAAAGTCATGACCAACCTAGACAGCATATTAAAAAGCAGAGACATTACTTTGCCAAGAGAGGTCCATCTAGTCAAAGCTGTGGTTTTTCCAGTAGTCATGTATGGATGTGAGAGTGGGAGTCTAAAGAAAGCTGAGCACCGGAGAATTGATGCTTTTGAACTGTGGTGTTGCAGAAGACTTTTGAGAGTCCCTTGAACTGCAAGGAGATCCAACCAGTCCATCCTGAAGGCAATCAGTTCTGAATATTTTTTGGAAGGACTGATGCCAAAGCTGAAACTCCAATACTCTGGCCACCTGATGTGAAGAGCTGACTCATTTGAAAAGACCCTGATGCTGGGAAAGATTGCAGATGGGAGGAGAAGGGATCAACAGAGGATGAGATGGTTGGATGGCATCACCAACTCAATGGGCGTGAGTTTGAGTAAACTCCGGGAGTTGGTGATGAACAGGAAGGCCTGGCGTGCTGCAGTCCACGGGGTCGCAAAGAGTCAGCCATGACTGAGCCACTGAACTGACTGACTGTCCCATTCCAAAGAGTCCTTTTCCAGTTGAACTTCCTCAGAACATATTTTATAAACTTAAGGGAATTTCTTTAAAATATATTTCCATGCTTTTCATCTCCAGTTTCATTTGGAAAGGAGTGAAAAGCCATTCCAAGTAACACATGTAAGGTGAGCCCCTGTTTGAAGGTTGTCCCTTGTGACACACCTGTGTGCTCAGCCGCCCAGTCAAGCCCAGCTCTTTGTGATGCCATGGACTGTAGACCAGGCTCCTCTGTCCATGGGGTTTTCCTGGCAAGAGTGCGGGAGTAGGTTGCCACTTCCTACTCCAGAGGAATCTTCTCGACCCAGGGACGGAGCCCGTATCTCATGTGTTTCCTGCATTGGCAGGTGGGTTCTTTCCCACTGCACCAGCTGGATATCGATGGGTAAAATTCTGTGCCAGCCCCTTTGTTTCTTCTTCTCTCCCCCTCATCCATCTATAGATAACTATCTCTCTGAAACGCCTTTGGAGAATCCGTGTAACATTATCAGAGCTATTTTTCAAGCATGTTGATCCTTCCTTGTGATGTCAGTGTTTGTGTAGCAGATCATCTGCTCCTATGACACTGGGTATGTCCCTGAGCCCTGGGAGACAGTGTTCAGGTGGGCAGTAGGTCTCAGTGGGAGTCAGTCGAGGGGGGAGGTCTGCTCAACACAGCCAAGGCCAGCCCACATTGTCTTCTATCCCCGAAACACTGAATCTGCTTCCCTGCCCGCCACCCATCCGCCCCAGCCCCAGGGCACTTGGCTAAACTCCTGTATATCCTGAGGAAGCATCAGGGTCAGAACAATGAACAGTGGTTCTAATCATTGTGAGCGAGAGATGAGGTTCTGTGTTTTCAGTTCTTAGATGTATGTGTCTTGATTCATTGTGTTATTATTTTAAATTTTAATTGTCATATCATTCTTTGCAGTGCTGCTAGTTTCTGCTGTGCAGCAAAGTGAATCAGTTATATATATATACACCCTCTGTTTTTAGATTCTGTTCCCACGTAGGTTATTACAAAGAACTGAATAGAGTTCCCTGTGCTCTCCAGTAGGTCTTTCTCTATTTTCTGTGTAGTAGAGTGTATTTGTCGATCCTAATTTATCCTTCAGCCTTCTTTGGTACCGTAAGTCTGTTCTCTACATCTGAGACTCTCTTTCTCTAAAGAGGTTTATATGTACCATTCTTTCGGATTCCATATGTAAGTGACATCATATGATATTTGTCTTTCTATATCAGACTTCACTCAGTATGACAATCTCCAGGTTCATCCATGTTGCACACATAGCATTATTTTGTTCTTTTTAAGAGTCGGTAATATTCCATTGTAAACATGAGCCACATCTTCTCTATCTATTCCTCCACTGAGGAACATTTAGTTGCTACCGTCTTCTGGCTATTGTAAATAGTGCTGCAACGGACATTGGGGAACATGTATCTTTTCAAATTCTGGTTTTCTGTGGATATATGCCCAAGAGTAAGATGACTCTATCATATGGTAAGTCTTATTTTCAGTCTTTTAAGAACCTTCATACTGTCAGACAGAACTGAGCAACTGCACTGAACTGATACTGTTTTCCATAGTGGCTGTACCAATGTACATTCTCACCAACAATGTACGAGGCTTCCCTTTTCTCCACACCCTCTGCAGCATTTATTGTTTGTAGATTTTTTGATGATGGCCATTCTGACTGGTATGAGCCGATACCTCATTGGACTTTTGATTTGTATTTCTCTAATGATTAGTGATGTTCAGTGTCTTTTCATGTTCCTCTTGGCCACCTTTATGCCTTCTTTGGAGAAATGTGTATTTAGATCTTCTAGCTATTGTTTGATTGGCGACATTAGTTTTTTTTTTGTTTTTTTTTTAATGTTGAGCTGCATGAGCTGTTGAATATTTTGAAGATGAATCCCCTGTTGGTCACTTCATTTGCAGATATTTTCTTCCTTTCTGTGGGCTCTTTTCATTTTGGGAGAACACTGTCTCCCAGGGGTCAGTTTTTAAGTTTGATTAGGCTGCATTTTTTTATTTTTGTTTTTCTTTTCATCACTCTAGGAAGTGGCTTATAGAAGATCTTTCTGCGATGTGTGTCAGAGAGTGTTCTGCCTATGTTTTTCTCTTAACGTTTTTATAGTGCCTAGTCTTCCATTTAGATCTTTAATGCATTTTGAGTTTATTTTTATGTGTGGTGTTAGAGATTGTTCTGATTTGATTCTTTTCCGTGAAACTGTCCTGTTTTCCCAGCACCACTTATTGAAGAGACTATCTTTTCTCCACTGTGTCTTCTTGTCTCTTTGGTCATAGGTAAGGTGAAATAGGTGTGTAGGTTTGTCTGTGGCTTTGTCTCTTGACTCATTTTCCAGTTAGCCTTTCTAAATCTTGTTTACACAGCTCCAGCCACATCATGAGAAACGCTGGGCTGGATGAAACACAAGCTGGAATCAAGGTTGCTGGGAGAAATATCAATCACCTCAGACATGCTGATGACACCACAGCTGTGGCAGAAAGAGAAGAACTGAAGAGCCTCTTGATGAAAGTAAAAGAGGAGAGTGGAAAAGTGGCTTAAAGCTCAACATTCAGAAGACTAAGATCCCGGCATCTGGTCCCATCACTTCATGGCAAATCGATGGGGAAACAGTGACACACTATATTTAGGGCTCCAAAATCACTGCAGCTGGTGACTGCAGCCATGAACTTAAAAGACGCTGACTCCTTTGAAGAAAAGTCATGACCAACCTAGACAGCATATTAAAAAGCAGAGACATTACTTTGCCAAGAGAGGTCCATCTAGTCAAAGCTGTGGTTTTTCCAGTAGTCATGTATGGATGTGAGAGTGGGAGTCTAAAGAAAGCTGAGCACCGGAGAATTGATGCTTTTGAACTGTGGTGTTGCAGAAGACTTTTGAGAGTCCCTTGAACTGCAAGGAGATCCAACCAGTCCATCCTGAAGGCAATCAGTTCTGAATATTTGTTGGAAGGACTGATGCCAAAGCTGAAACTCCAATACTCTGGCCACCTGATGTGAAGAGCTGACTCATTTGAAAAGACCCTGATGCTGGGAAAGATTGCAGATGGGAGGAGAAGGGATCAACAGAGGATGAGATGGTTGGATGGCATCACCAACTCAATGGGCGTGAGTTTGAGTAAACTCCGGGAGTTGGTGATGAACAGGAAGGCCTGGCGTGCTGCAGTCCACGGGGTCGCAAAGAGTCAGCCATGACTGAGCCACTGAACTGACTGACTGTCCCATTCAAAAGAGTCCTTTTCCAGTTGAACTTCCTCAGAACATATTTTATAAACTTAAGGGAATTTCTTTAAAATATATTTCCATGCTTTTCATCTCCAGTTTCATTTGGAAAGGAGTGAAAAGCCATTCCAAGTAACACATGTAAGGTGAGCCCCTGTTTGAAGGTTGTCCCTTGTGACACACCTGTGTGCTCAGCCGCTCAGTCAAGCCCAGCTCTTTGTGATGCCATGGACTGTAGACCAGGCTCCTCTGTCCATGGGGTTTTCCTGGCAAGAGTGCGGGAGTAGGTTGCCACTTCCTACTCCAGAGGAATCTTCTCGACCCAGGGACGGAGCCCGTATCTCATGTGTTTCCTGCATTGGCAGGTGGGTTCTTTCCCACTGCACCAGCTGGATATCGATGGGTAAAATTCTGTGCCAGCCCCTTTGTTTCTTCTTCTCTCCCCCTCATCCATCTATAGATAACTATCTCTCTGAAACGCCTTTGGAGAATCCGTGTAACATTATCAGAGCTATTTTTCAAGCATGTTGATCCTTCCTTGTGATGTCAGTGTTTGTGTAGCAGATCATCTGCTCCTATGACACTGGGTATGTCCCTGAGCCCTGGGAGACAGTGTTCAGGTGGGCAGTAGGTCTCAGTGGGAGTCAGTCGAGGGGGGAGGTCTGCTCAGCACAGCCAAGGCCAGCCCACATTGTCTTCTATCCCCAAAACACTGAGTCTGCTTCCCTCCCCGCCACCCATCCGCCCCAGCCCCAGGGCACTTGGCTAAACTCCTCTATATCCTGAGGAAGCATCAGGGTCAGAACAATGAACAGTGGTTCTAATCATTGTGAGAGAGAGATGAGGTTCTGTGTTTTCAGTTCTTAGATGTATGTGTCTTGATTCATTGTGTTATTATTTTAAATTTTAATTGTCATATCATTCTTTGCAGTGCTGCTAGTTTCTGCTGTGCAGCAAAGTGAATCAGTTATATATATATACACCCTCTGTTTTTAGATTCTGTTCCCACGTAGGTTATTACAAAGAACTGAATAGAGTTCCCTGTGCTCTCCAGTAGGTCTTTCTCTATTTTCTGTGTAGTAGAGTGTATTTGTCGATCCTAATTTATCCTTCAGCCTTCTTTGGTACCGTCAGTCTGTTCTCTACATCTGAGACTCTCTTTCTCTAAAGAGGTTTATATGTACCATTCTTTCGGATTCCATATGTAAGTGACATCATATGATATTTGTCTTTCTATATCAGACTTCACTCAGTATGACAATCTCCAGGTTCATCCATGTTGCACACATAGCATTATTTTGTTCTTTTTAAGAGCCGGTAATATTCCATTGTAAACATGAGCCACATCTTCTCTATCTATTCCTCCACTGAGGAACATTTAGTTGCTACCGTCTTCTGGCTATTGTAAATAGTGCTGCAACGGACATTGGGGAACATGTATCTTTTCAAATTCTGGTTTTCTGTGGATATATGCCCAAGAGTAAGATGACTCCATCATATGGTAAGTCTTATTTTCAGTCTTTTAAGAACCTTCATACTGTCAGACAGAACTGAGCAACTGCACTGAACTGATACTGTTTTCCATAGTGGCTGTACCAATGTACATTCTCACCAACAATGTACGAGGCTTCCCTTTTCTCCACACCCTCTGCAGCATTTATTGTTTGTAGATTTTTTGATGATGGCCATTCTGACTGGTATGAGCCGATACCTCATTGGACTTTTGATTTGTATTTCTCTAATGATTAGTGATGTTCAGTGTCTTTTCATGTTCCTCTTGGCCACCTTTATGCCTTCTTTGGAGAAATGTGTATTTAGATCTTCTAGCTATTGTTTGATTGGCGACATTAGTTTTTTTTTTTTTTTTTTTTTTTAATGTTGAGCTGCATGAGCTGTTGAATATTTTGAAGATGAATCCCCTGTTGGTCACTTCATTTGCAGATATTTTCTTCCTTTCTGTGGGCTCTTTTCATTTTGGGAGAACACTGTCTCCCAGGGGTCAGTTTTTAAGTTTGATTAGGCTGCATTTTTTTATTTTTGTTTTTCTTTTCATCACTCTAGGAAGTGGCTTATAGAAGATCTTTCTGCGATGTGTGTCAGAGAGTGTTCTGCCTATGTTTTTCTCTTAACGTTTTTATAGTGCCTAGTCTTCCATTTAGATCTTTAATCCATTTTGAGTTTATTTTTATGTGTGGTGTTAGAGATTGTTCTGATTTGATTCTTTTCCGTGAAACTGTCCTGTTTTCCCAGCACCACTTATTGAAGAGACTATCTTTTCTCCACTGTGTCTTCTTGTCTCTTTGGTCATAGGTAAGGTGAAATAGGTGTGTAGGTTTGTCTGTGGCTTTGTCTCTTGACTCATTTTCCAGTTAGCCTTTCTAAATCTTGTTTACACAGCTCCAGCCACATCATGAGAAACGCTGGGCTGGATGAAACACAAGCTGGAATCAAGGTTGCTGGGAGAAATATCAATCACCTCAGACATGCTGATGACACCACAGCTGTGGCAGAAAGAGAAGAACTGAAGAGCCTCTTGATGAAAGTAAAAGAGGAGAGTGGAAAAGTGGCTTAAAGCTCAACATTCAGAAGACTAAGATCCCGGCATCTGGTCCCATCACTTCATGGCAAATCGATGGGGAAACAGTGACACACTATATTTAGGGCTCCAAAATCACTGCAGCTGGTGACTGCAGCCATGAACTTAAAAGACGCTGACTCCTTTGAAGAAAAGTCATGACCAACCTAGACAGCATATTAAAAAGCAGAGACATTACTTTGCCAAGAGAGGTCCATCTAGTCAAAGCTGTGGTTTTTCCAGTAGTCATGTATGGATGTGAGAGTGGGAGTCTAAAGAAAGCTGAGCACCGGAGAATTGATGCTTTTGAACTGTGGTGTTGCAGAAGACTTTTGAGAGTCCCTTGAACTGCAAGGAGATCCAACCAGTCCATCCTGAAGGCAATCAGTTCTGAATATTTGTTGGAAGGACTGATGCCAAAGCTGAAACTCCAATACTCTGGCCACCTGATGTGAAGAGCTGACTCATTTGAAAAGACCCTGATGCTGGGAAAGATTGCAGATGGGAGGAGAAGGGATCAACAGAGGATGAGATGGTTGGATGGCATCACCAACTCAATGGGCGTGAGTTTGAGTAAACTCCGGGAGTTGGTGATGAACAGGAAGGCCTGGCGTGCTGCAGTCCACGGGGTCGCAAAGAGTCAGCCATGACTGAGCCACTGAACTGACTGACTGTCCCATTCAAAAGAGTCCTTTTCCAGTTGAACTTCCTCAGAACATATTTTATAAACTTAAGGGAATTTCTTTAAAATATATTTCCATGCTTTTCATCTCCAGTTTCATTTGGAAAGGAGTGAAAAGCCATTCCAAGTAACACATGTAAGGTGAGCCCCTGTTTGAAGGTTGTCCCTTGTGACACACCTGTGTGCTCAGCCGCTCAGTCAAGCCCAGCTCTTTGTGATGCCATGGACTGTAGACCAGGCTCCTCTGTCCATGGGGTTTTCCTGGCAAGAGTGCGGGAGTAGGTTGCCACTTCCTACTCCAGAGGAATCTTCTCGACCCAGGGACGGAGCCCGTATCTCATGTGTTTCCTGCATTGGCAGGTGGGTTCTTTCCCACTGCACCAGCTGGATATCGATGGGTAAAATTCTGTGCCAGCCCCTTTGTTTCTTCTTCTCTCCCCCTCATCCATCTATAGATAACTATCTCTCTGAAACGCCTTTGGAGAATCCGTGTAACATTATCAGAGCTATTTTTCAAGCATGTTGATCCTTCCTTGTGATGTCAGTGTTTGTGTAGCAGATCATCTGCTCCTATGACACTGGGTATGTCCCTGAGCCCTGGGAGACAGTGTTCAGGTGGGCAGTAGGTCTCAGTGGGAGTCAGTCGAGGGGGGAGGTCTGCTCAGCACAGCCAAGGCCAGCCCACATTGTCTTCTATCCCCAAAACACTGAGTCTGCTTCCCTCCCCGCCACCCATCCGCCCCAGCCCCAGGGCACTTGGCTAAACTCCTCTATATCCTGAGGAAGCATCAGGGTCAGAACAATGAACAGTGGTTCTAATCATTGTGAGAGAGAGATGAGGTTCTGTGTTTTCAGTTCTTAGATGTATGTGTCTTGATTCATTGTGTTATTATTTTAAATTTTAATTGTCATATCATTCTTTGCAGTGCTGCTAGTTTCTGCTGTGCAGCAAAGTGAATCAGTTATATATATATACACCCTCTGTTTTTAGATTCTGTTCCCACGTAGGTTATTACAAAGAACTGAATAGAGTTCCCTGTGCTCTCCAGTAGGTCTTTCTCTATTTTCTGTGTAGTAGAGTGTATTTGTCGATCCTAATTTATCCTTCAGCCTTCTTTGGTACCGTCAGTCTGTTCTCTACATCTGAGACTCTCTTTCTCTAAAGAGGTTTATATGTACCATTCTTTCGGATTCCATATGTAAGTGACATCATATGATATTTGTCTTTCTATATCAGACTTCACTCAGTATGACAATCTCCAGGTTCATCCATGTTGCACACATAGCATTATTTTGTTCTTTTTAAGAGCCGGTAATATTCCATTGTAAACATGAGCCACATCTTCTCTATCTATTCCTCCACTGAGGAACATTTAGTTGCTACCGTCTTCTGGCTATTGTAAATAGTGCTGCAACGGACATTGGGGAACATGTATCTTTTCAAATTCTGGTTTTCTGTGGATATATGCCCAAGAGTAAGATGACTCCATCATATGGTAAGTCTTATTTTCAGTCTTTTAAGAACCTTCATACTGTCAGACAGAACTGAGCAACTGCACTGAACTGATACTGTTTTCCATAGTGGCTGTACCAATGTACATTCTCACCAACAATGTACGAGGCTTCCCTTTTCTCCACACCCTCTGCAGCATTTATTGTTTGTAGATTTTTTGATGATGGCCATTCTGACTGGTATGAGCCGATACCTCATTGGACTTTTGATTTGTATTTCTCTAATGATTAGTGATGTTCAGTGTCTTTTCATGTTCCTCTTGGCCACCTTTATGCCTTCTTTGGAGAAATGTGTATTTAGATCTTCTAGCTATTGTTTGATTGGCGACATTAGTTTTTTTTTTTTTTTTTTTTTTTAATGTTGAGCTGCATGAGCTGTTGAATATTTTGAAGATGAATCCCCTGTTGGTCACTTCATTTGCAGATATTTTCTTCCTTTCTGTGGGCTCTTTTCATTTTGGGAGAACACTGTCTCCCAGGGGTCAGTTTTTAAGTTTGATTAGGCTGCATTTTTTTATTTTTGTTTTTCTTTTCATCACTCTAGGAAGTGGCTTATAGAAGATCTTTCTGCGATGTGTGTCAGAGAGTGTTCTGCCTATGTTTTTCTCTTAACGTTTTTATAGTGCCTAGTCTTCCATTTAGATCTTTAATCCATTTTGAGTTTATTTTTATGTGTGGTGTTAGAGATTGTTCTGATTTGATTCTTTTCCGTGAAACTGTCCTGTTTTCCCAGCACCACTTATTGAAGAGACTATCTTTTCTCCACTGTGTCTTCTTGTCTCTTTGGTCATAGGTAAGGTGAAATAGGTGTGTAGGTTTGTCTGTGGCTTTGTCTCTTGACTCATTTTCCAGTTAGCCTTTCTAAATCTTGTTTACACAGCTCCAGCCACATCATGAGAAACGCTGGGCTGGATGAAACACAAGCTGGAATCAAGGTTGCTGGGAGAAATATCAATCACCTCAGACATGCTGATGACACCACAGCTATGGCAGAAAGAGAAGAACTGAAGAGCCTCTTGATGAAAGTAAAAGAGGAGAGTGGAAAAGTGGCTTAAAGCTCAACATTCAGAAGACTAAGATCCCGGCATCTGGTCCCATCACTTCATGGCAAATCGATGGGGAAACAGTGACACACTATATTTAGGGCTCCAAAATCACTGCAGCTGGTGACTGCAGCCATGAACTTAAAAGACGCTGACTCCTTTGAAGAAAAGTCATGACCAACCTAGACAGCATATTAAAAAGCAGAGACATTACTTTGCCAAGAGAGGTCCATCTAGTCAAAGCTGTGGTTTTTCCAGTAGTCATGTATGGATGTGAGAGTGGGAGTCTAAAGAAAGCTGAGCACCGGAGAATTGATGCTTTTGAACTGTGGTGTTGCAGAAGACTTTTGAGAGTCCCTTGAACTGCAAGGAGATCCAACCAGTCCATCCTGAAGGCAATCAGTTCTGAATATTTGTTGGAAGGACTGATGCCAAAGCTGAAACTCCAATACTTTGGCCACCTGATGTGAAGAGCTGACTCATTTGAAAAGACCCTGATGCTGGGAAAGATTGCAGATGGGAGGAGAAGGGATCAACAGAGGATGAGATGGTTGGATGGCATCACCAACTCAATGGGCGTGAGTTTGAGTAAACTCCGGGAGTTGGTGATGAACAGGAAGGCCTGGCGTGCTGCAGTCCACGGGGTCGCAAAGAGTCAGCCATGACTGAGCCACTGAACTGACTGACTGTCCCATTCAAAAGAGTCCTTTTCCAGTTGAACTTCCTCAGAACATATTTTATAAACTTAAGGGAATTTCTTTAAAATATATTTCCATGCTTTTCATCTCCAGTTTCATTTGGAAAGGAGTGAAAAGCCATTCCAAGTAACACATGTAAGGTGAGCCCCTGTTTGAAGGTTGTCCCTTGTGACACACCTGTGTGCTCAGCCGCCCAGTCAAGCCCAGCTCTTTGTGATGCCATGGACTGTAGACCAGGCTCCTCTGTCCATGGGGTTTTCCTGGCAAGAGTGCGGGAGTAGGTTGCCACTTCCTACTCCAGAGGAATCTTCTCGACCCAGGGACGGAGCCCGTATCTCATGTGTTTCCTGCATTGGCAGGTGGGTTCTTTCCCACTGCACCAGCTGGATATCGATGGGTAAAATTCTGTGCCAGCCCCTTTGTTTCTTCTTCTCTCCCCCTCATCCATCTATAGATAACTATCTCTCTGAAACGCCTTTGGAGAATCCGTGTAACATTATCAGAGCTATTTTTCAAGCATGTTGATCCTTCCTTGTGATGTCAGTGTTTGTGTAGCAGATCATCTGCTCCTATGACACTGGGTATGTCCCTGAGCCCTGGGAGACAGTGTTCAGGTGGGCAGTAGGTCTCAGTGGGAGTCAGTCGAGGGGGGAGGTCTGCTCAGCACAGCCAAGGCCAGCCCACATTGTCTTCTATCCCCAAAACACTGAGTCTGCTTCCCTGCCCGCCACCCATCCGCCCCAGCCCCAGGGCACTTGGCTAAACTCCTGTATATCCTGAGGAAGCATCAGGGTCAGAACAATGAACAGTGGTTCTAATCATTGTGAGAGAGAGATGAGGTTCTGTGTTTTCAGTTCTTAGATGTATGTGTCTTGATTCATTGTGTTATTATTTTAAATTTTAATTGTCATATCATTCTTTGCAGTGCTGCTAGTTTCTGCTGTGCAGCAAAGTGAATCAGTTATATATATATACACCCTCTGTTTTTAGATTCTGTTCCCACGTAGGTTATTACAAAGAACTGAATAGAGTTCCCTGTGCTCTCCAGTAGGTCTTTCTCTATTTTCTGTGTAGTAGAGTGTATTTGTCGATCCTAATTTATCCTTCAGCCTTCTTTGGTACCGTCAGTCTGTTCTCTACATCTGAGACTCTCTTTCTCTAAAGAGGTTTATATGTACCATTCTTTCGGATTCCATATGTAAGTGACATCATATGATATTTGTCTTTCTATATCAGACTTCACTCAGTATGACAATCTCCAGGTTCATCCATGTTGCACACATAGCATTATTTTGTTCTTTTTAAGAGTCGGTAATATTCCATTGTAAACATGAGCCACATCTTCTCTATCTATTCCTCCACTGAGGAACATTTAGTTGCTACCGTCTTCTGGCTATTGTAAATAGTGCTGCAACGGACATTGGGGAACATGTATCTTTTCAAATTCTGGTTTTCTGTGGATATATGCCCAAGAGTAAGATGACTCTATCATATGGTAAGTCTTATTTTCAGTCTTTTAAGAACCTTCATACTGTCAGACAGAACTGAGCAACTGCACTGAACTGATACTGTTTTCCATAGTGGCTGTACCAATGTACATTCTCACCAACAATGTACGAGGCTTCCCTTTTCTCCACACCCTCTGCAGCATTTATTGTTTGTAGATTTTTTGATGATGGCCATTCTGACTGGTATGAGCCGATACCTCATTGGACTTTTGATTTGTATTTCTCTAATGATTAGTGATGTTCAGTGTCTTTTCATGTTCCTCTTGGCCACCTTTATGCCTTCTTTGGAGAAATGTGTATTTAGATCTTCTAGCTATTGTTTGATTGGCGACATTAGTTTTTTTTTTTTTTTTTTTTTAATGTTGAGCTGCATGAGCTGTTGAATATTTTGAAGATGAATCCCCTGTTGGTCACTTCATTTGCAGATATTTTCTTCCTTTCTGTGGGCTCTTTTCATTTTGGGAGAACACTGTCTCCCAGGGGTCAGTTTTTAAGTTTGATTAGGCTGCATTTTTTTATTTTTGTTTTTCTTTTCATCACTCTAGGAAGTGGCTTATAGAAGATCTTTCTGCGATGTGTGTCAGAGAGTGTTCTGCCTATGTTTTTCTCTTAACGTTTTTATAGTGCCTAGTCTTCCATTTAGATCTTTAATCCATTTTGAGTTTATTTTTATGTGTGGTGTTAGAGATTGTTCTGATTTGATTCTTTTCCGTGAAACTGTCCTGTTTTCCCAGCACCACTTATTGAAGAGACTATCTTTTCTCCACTGTGTCTTCTTGTCTCTTTGGTCATAGGTAAGGTGAAATAGGTGTGTAGGTTTGTCTGTGGCTTTGTCTCTTGACTCATTTTCCAGTTAGCCTTTCTAAATCTTGTTTACACAGCTCCAGCCACATCATGAGAAACGCTGGGCTGGATGAAACACAAGCTGGAATCAAGGTTGCTGGGAGAAATATCAATCACCTCAGACATGCTGATGACACCACAGCTATGGCAGAAAGAGAAGAACTGAAGAGCCTCTTGATGAAAGTAAAAGAGGAGAGTGGAAAAGTGGCTTAAAGCTCAACATTCAGAAGACTAAGATCCCGGCATCTGGTCCCATCACTTCATGGCAAATCGATGGGGAAACAGTGACACACTATATTTAGGGCTCCAAAATCACTGCAGCTGGTGACTGCAGCCATGAACTTAAAAGACGCTGACTCCTTTGAAGAAAAGTCATGACCAACCTAGACAGCATATTAAAAAGCAGAGACATTACTTTGCCAAGAGAGGTCCATCTAGTCAAAGCTGTGGTTTTTCCAATAGTCATGTATGGATGTGAGAGTGGGAGTCTAAAGAAAGCTGAGCACCGGAGAATTGATGCTTTTGAACTGTGGTGTTGCAGAAGACTTTTGAGAGTCCCTTGAACTGCAAGGAGATCCAACCAGTCCATCCTGAAGGCAATCAGTTCTGAATATTTGTTGGAAGGACTGATGCCAAAGCTGAAACTCCAATACTCTGGCCACCTGATGTGAAGAGCTGACTCATTTGAAAAGACCCTGATGCTGGGAAAGATTGCAGATGGGAGGAGAAGGGATCAACAGAGGATGAGATGGTTGGATGGCATCACCAACTCAATGGGCGTGAGTTTGAGTAAACTCCGGGAGTTGGTGATGAACAGGAAGGCCTGGCGTGCTGCAGTCCACGGGGTCGCAAAGAGTCAGCCATGACTGAGCCACTGAACTGACTGACTGTCCCATTCAAAAGAGTCCTTTTCCAGTTGAACTTCCTCAGAACATATTTTATAAACTTAAGGGAATTTCTTTCAAATATATTTCCATGCTTTTCATCTCCAGTTTCATTTGGAAAGGAGTGAAAAGCCATTCCAAGTAACACATGTAAGGTGAGCCCCTGTTTGAAGGTTGTCCCTTGTGACACACCTGTGTGCTCAGCCGCTCAGTCAAGCCCAGCTCTTTGTGATGCCATGGACTGTAGACCAGGCTCCTCTGTCCATGGGGTTTTCCTGGCAAGAGTGCGGGAGTAGGTTGCCACTTCCTACTCCAGAGGAATCTTCTCGACCCAGGGACAGAGCCCGTATCTCATGTGTTTCCTGCATTGGCAGGTGGGTTCTTTCCCACTGCACCAGCTGGATATCGATGGGTAAAATTCTGTGCCAGCCCCTTTGTTTCTTCTTCTCTCCCCCTCATCCATCTATAGATAACTATCTCTCTGAAACGCCTTTGGAGAATCCGTGTAACATTATCAGAGCTATTTTTCATGCATGTTGATCCTTCCTTGTGATGTCAGTGTTTGTGTAGCAGATCATCTGCTCCTATGACACTGGGTATGTCCCTGAGCCCTGGGAGACAGTGTTCAGGTGGGCAGTAGGTCTCAGTGGGAGTCAGTCGAGGGGGGAGGTCTGCTCAACACAGCCAAGGCCAGCCCACATTGTCTTCTATCCCCAAAACACTGAGTCTGCTTCCCTGCCCGCCACCCATCCGCCCCAGCCCCAGGGCACTTGGCTAAACTCCTGTATATCCTGAGGAAGCATCAGGGTCAGAACCATGAACAGTGGTTCTAATCATTGTGAGCGAGAGATGAGGTTCTGTGTTTTCAGTTCTTAGATGTATGTGTCTTGATTCATTGTGTTATTATTTTAAATTTTAATTGTCATATCATTCTTTGCAGTGCTGCTAGTTTCTGCTGTGCAGCAAAGTGAATCAGTTATATATATATACACCCTCTGTTTTTAGATTCTGTTCCCACGTAGGTTATTACAAAGAACTGAATAGAGTTCCCTGTGCTCTCCAGTAGGTCTTTCTCTATTTTCTGTGTAGTAGAGTGTATTTGTCGATCCTAATTTATCCTTCAGCCTTCTTTGGTACCGTAAGTCTGTTCTCTACATCTGAGACTCTATTTCTCTAAAGAGGTTTATATGTACCATTCTTTCGGATTCCATATGTAAGTGACATCATATGATATTTGTCTTTCTATATCAGACTTCACTCAGTATGACAATCTCCAGGTTCATCCATGTTGCACACATAGCATTATTTTGTTCTTTTTAAGAGTCGGTAATATTCCATTGTAAACATGAGCCACATCTTCTCTATCTATTCCTCCACTGAGGAACATTTAGTTGCTACCGTCTTCTGGCTATTGTAAATAGTGCTGCAACGGACATTGGGGAACATGTATCTTTTCAAATTCTGGTTTTCTGTGGATATATGCCCAAGAGTAAGATGACTCTATCATATGGTAAGTCTTATTTTCAGTCTTTTAAGAACCTTCATACTGTCAGACAGAACTGAGCAACTGCACTGAACTGATACTGTTTTCCATAGTGGCTGTACCAATGTACATTCTCACCAACAATGTACGAGGCTTCCCTTTTCTCCACACCCTCTGCAGCATTTATTGTTTGTAGATTTTTTGATGATGGCCATTCTGACTGGTATGAGCCGATACCTCATTGGACTTTTGATTTGTATTTCTCTAATGATTAGTGATGTTCAGTGTCTTTTCATGTTCCTCTTGGCCACCTTTATGCCTTCTTTGGAGAAATGTGTATTTAGATCTTCTAGCTATTGTTTGATTGGCGACATTAGTTTTTTTTTTTTTTTTTTTTTAATGTTGAGCTGCATGAGCTGTTGAATATTTTGAAGATGAATCCCCTGTTGGTCACTTCATTTGCAGATATTTTCTTCCTTTCTGTGGGCTCTTTTCATTTTGGGAGAACACTGTCTCCCAGGGGTCAGTTTTTAAGTTTGATTAGGCTGCATTTTTTTATTTTTGTTTTTCTTTTCATCACTCTAGGAAGTGGCTTATAGAAGATCTTTCTGCGATGTGTGTCAGAGAGTGTTCTGCCTATGTTTTTCTCTTAACGTTTTTATAGTGCCTAGTCTTCCATTTAGATCTTTAATCCATTTTGAGTTTATTTTTATGTGTGGTGTTAGAGATTGTTCTGATTTGATTCTTTTCCGTGAAACTGTCCTGTTTTCCCAGCACCACTTATTGAAGAGACTATCTTTTCTCCACTGTGTCTTCTTGTCTCTTTGGTCATAGGTAAGGTGAAATAGGTGTGTAGGTTTGTCTGTGGCTTTGTCTCTTGACTCATTTTCCAGTTAGCCTTTCTAAATCTTGTTTACACAGCTCCAGCCACATCATGAGAAACGCTGGGCTGGATGAAACACAAGCTGGAATCAAGGTTGCTGGGAGAAATATCAATCACCTCAGACATGCTGATGACACCACAGCTATGGCAGAAAGAGAAGAACTGAAGAGCCTCTTGATGAAAGTAAAAGAGGAGAGTGGAAAAGTGGCTTAAAGCTCAACATTCAGAAGACTAAGATCCCGGCATCTGGTCCCATCACTTCATGGCAAATCGATGGGGAAACAGTGACACACTATATTTAGGGCTCCAAAATCACTGCAGCTGGTGACTGCAGCCATGAACTTAAAAGACGCTGACTCCTTTGAAGAAAAGTCATGACCAACCTAGACAGCATATTAAAAAGCAGAGACATTACTTTGCCAAGAGAGGTCCATCTAGTCAAAGCTGTGGTTTTTCCAATAGTCATGTATGGATGTGAGAGTGGGAGTCTAAAGAAAGCTGAGCACCGGAGAATTGATGCTTTTGAACTGTGGTGTTGCAGAAGACTTTTGAGAGTCCCTTGAACTGCAAGGAGATCCAACCAGTCCATCCTGAAGGCAATCAGTTCTGAATATTTGTTGGAAGGACTGATGCCAAAGCTGAAACTCCAATACTCTGGCCACCTGATGTGAAGAGCTGACTCATTTGAAAAGACCCTGATGCTGGGAAAGATTGCAGATGGGAGGAGAAGGGATCAACAGAGGATGAGATGGTTGGATGGCATCACCAACTCAATGGGCGTGAGTTTGAGTAAACTCCGGGAGTTGGTGATGAACAGGAAGGCCTGGCGTGCTGCAGTCCACGGGGTCGCAAAGAGTCAGCCATGACTGAGCCACTGAACTGACTGACTGTCCCATTCAAAAGAGTCCTTTTCCAGTTGAACTTCCTCAGAACATATTTTATAAACTTAAGGGAATTTCTTTCAAATATATTTCCATGCTTTTCATCTCCAGTTTCATTTGGAAAGGAGTGAAAAGCCATTCCAAGTAACACATGTAAGGTGAGCCCCTGTTTGAAGGTTGTCCCTTGTGACACACCTGTGTGCTCAGCCGCTCAGTCAAGCCCAGCTCTTTGTGATGCCATGGACTGTAGACCAGGCTCCTCTGTCCATGGGGTTTTCCTGGCAAGAGTGCGGGAGTAGGTTGCCACTTCCTACTCCAGAGGAATCTTCTCGACCCAGGGACAGAGCCCGTATCTCATGTGTTTCCTGCATTGGCAGGTGGGTTCTTTCCCACTGCACCAGCTGGATATCGATGGGTAAAATTCTGTGCCAGCCCCTTTGTTTCTTCTTCTCTCCCCCTCATCCATCTATAGATAACTATCTCTCTGAAACGCCTTTGGAGAATCCGTGTAACATTATCAGAGCTATTTTTCATGCATGTTGATCCTTCCTTGTGATGTCAGTGTTTGTGTAGCAGATCATCTGCTCCTATGACACTGGGTATGTCCCTGAGCCCTGGGAGACAGTGTTCAGGTGGGCAGTAGGTCTCAGTGGGAGTCAGTCGAGGGGGGAGGTCTGCTCAACACAGCCAAGGCCAGCCCACATTGTCTTCTATCCCCAAAACACTGAGTCTGCTTCCCTGCCCGCCACCCATCCGCCCCAGCCCCAGGGCACTTGGCTAAACTCCTGTATATCCTGAGGAAGCATCAGGGTCAGAACCATGAACAGTGGTTCTAATCATTGTGAGCGAGAGATGAGGTTCTGTGTTTTCAGTTCTTAGATGTATGTGTCTTGATTCATTGTGTTATTATTTTAAATTTTAATTGTCATATCATTCTTTGCAGTGCTGCTAGTTTCTGCTGTGCAGCAAAGTGAATCAGTTATATATATATACACCCTCTGTTTTTAGATTCTGTTCCCACGTAGGTTATTACAAAGAACTGAATAGAGTTCCCTGTGCTCTCCAGTAGGTCTTTCTCTATTTTCTGTGTAGTAGAGTGTATTTGTCGATCCTAATTTATCCTTCAGCCTTCTTTGGTACCGTAAGTCTGTTCTCTACATCTGAGACTCTATTTCTCTAAAGAGGTTTATATGTACCATTCTTTCGGATTCCATATGTAAGTGACATCATATGATATTTGTCTTTCTATATCAGACTTCACTCAGTATGACAATCTCCAGGTTCATCCATGTTGCACACATAGCATTATTTTGTTCTTTTTAAGAGTCGGTAATATTCCATTGTAAACATGAGCCACATCTTCTCTATCTATTCCTCCACTGAGGAACATTTAGTTGCTACCGTCTTCTGGCTATTGTAAATAGTGCTGCAACGGACATTGGGGAACATGTATCTTTTCAAATTCTGGTTTTCTGTGGATATATGCCCAAGAGTAAGATGACTCTATCATATGGTAAGTCTTATTTTCAGTCTTTTAAGAACCTTCATACTGTCAGACAGAACTGAGCAACTGCACTGAACTGATACTGTTTTCCATAGTGGCTGTACCAATGTACATTCTCACCAACAATGTACGAGGCTTCCCTTTTCTCCACACCCTCTGCAGCATTTATTGTTTGTAGATTTTTTGATGATGGCCATTCTGACTGGTATGAGCCGATACCTCATTGGACTTTTGATTTGTATTTCTCTAATGATTAGTGATGTTCAGTGTCTTTTCATGTTCCTCTTGGCCACCTTTATGCCTTCTTTGGAGAAATGTGTATTTAGATCTTCTAGCTATTGTTTGATTGGCGACATTAGTTTTTTTTTTGTTTTTTTTTTAATGTTGAGCTGCATGAGCTGTTGAATATTTTGAAGATGAATCCCCTGTTGGTCACTTCATTTGCAGATATTTTCTTCCTTTCTGTGGGCTCTTTTCATTTTGGGAGAACACTGTCTCCCAGGGGTCAGTTTTTAAGTTTGATTAGGCTGCATTTTTTTATTTTTGTTTTTCTTTTCATCACTCTAGGAAGTGGCTTATAGAAGATCTTTCTGCGATGTGTGTCAGAGAGTGTTCTGCCTATGTTTTTCTCTTAACGTTTTTATAGTGCCTAGTCTTCCATTTAGATCTTTAATCCATTTTGAGTTTATTTTTATGTGTGGTGTTAGAGATTGTTCTGATTTGATTCTTTTCCGTGAAACTGTCCTGTTTTCCCAGCACCACTTATTGAAGAGACTATCTTTTCTCCACTGTGTCTTCTTGTCTCTTTGGTCATAGGTAAGGTGAAATAGGTGTGTAGGTTTGTCTGTGGCTTTGTCTCTTGACTCATTTTCCAGTTAGCCTTTCTAAATCTTGTTTACACAGCTCCAGCCACATCATGAGAAACGCTGGGCTGGATGAAACACAAGCTGGAATCAAGGTTGCTGGGAGAAATATCAATCACCTCAGACATGCTGATGACACCACAGCTATGGCAGAAAGAGAAGAACTGAAGAGCCTCTTGATGAAAGTAAAAGAGGAGAGTGGAAAAGTGGCTTAAAGCTCAACATTCAGAAGACTAAGATCCCGGCATCTGGTCCCATCACTTCATGGCAAATCGATGGGGAAACAGTGACACACTATATTTAGGGCTCCAAAATCACTGCAGCTGGTGACTGCAGCCATGAACTTAAAAGACGCTGACTCCTTTGAAGAAAAGTCATGACCAACCTAGACAGCATATTAAAAAGCAGAGACATTACTTTGCCAAGAGAGGTCCATCTAGTCAAAGCTGTGGTTTTTCCAGTAGTCATGTATGGATGTGAGAGTGGGAGTCTAAAGAAAGCTGAGCACCGGAGAATTGATGCTTTTGAACTGTGGTGTTGCAGAAGACTTTTGAGAGTCCCTTGAACTGCAAGGAGATCCAACCAGTCCATCCTGAAGGCAATCAGTTCTGAATATTTGTTGGAAGGACTGATGCCAAAGCTGAAACTCCAATACTCTGGCCACCTGATGTGAAGAGCTGACTCATTTGAAAAGACCCTGATGCTGGGAAAGATTGCAGATGGGAGGAGAAGGGATCAACAGAGGATGAGATGGTTGGATGGCATCACCAACTCAATGGGCGTGAGTTTGAGTAAACTCCGGGAGTTGGTGATGAACAGGAAGGCCTGGCGTGCTGCAGTCCACGGGGTCGCAAAGAGTCAGCCATGACTGAGCCACTGAACTGACTGACTGTCCCATTCAAAAGAGTCCTTTTCCAGTTGAACTTCCTCAGAACATATTTTATAAACTTAAGGGAATTTCTTTAAAATATATTTCCATGCTTTTCATCTCCAGTTTCATTTGGAAAGGAGTGAAAAGCCATTCCAAGTAACACATGTAAGGTGAGCCCCTGTTTGAAGGTTGTCCCTTGTGACACACCTGTGTGCTCAGCCGCTCAGTCAAGCCCAGCTCTTTGTGATGCCATGGACTGTAGACCAGGCTCCTCTGTCCATGGGGTTTTCCTGGCAAGAGTGCGGGAGTAGGTTGCCACTTCCTACTCCAGAGGAATCTTCTCGACCCAGGGACAGAGCCCGTATCTCATGTGTTTCCTGCATTGGCAGGTGGGTTCTTTCCCACTGCACCAGCTGGATATCGATGGGTAAAATTCTGTGCCAGCCCCTTTGTTTCTTCTTCTCTCCCCCTCATCCATCTATAGATAACTATCTCTCTGAAACGCCTTTGGAGAATCCGTGTAACATTATCAGAGCTATTTTTCAAGCATGTTGATCCTTCCTTGTGATGTCAGTGTTTGTGTAGCAGATCATCTGCTCCTATGACACTGGGTATGTCCCTGAGCCCTGGGAGACAGTGTTCAGGTGGGCAGTAGGTCTCAGTGGGAGTCAGTCGAGGGGGGAGGTCTGCTCAACACAGCCAAGGCCAGCCCACATTGTCTTCTATCCCCGAAACACTGAGTCTGCTTCCCTGCCCGCCACCCATCCGCCCCAGCCCCAGGGCACTTGGCTAAACTCCTGTATATCCTGAGGAAGCATCAGGGTCAGAACCATGAACAGTGGTTCTAATCATTGTGAGCGAGAGATGAGGTTCTGTGTTTTCAGTTCTTAGATGTATGTGTCTTGATTCATTGTGTTATTATTTTAAATTTTAATTGTCATATCATTCTTTGCAGTGCTGCTAGTTTCTGCTGTGCAGCAAAGTGAATCAGTTATATATATATACACCCTCTGTTTTTAGATTCTGTTCCCACGTAGGTTATTACAAAGAACTGAATAGAGTTCCCTGTGCTCTCCAGTAGGTCTTTCTCTATTTTCTGTGTAGTAGAGTGTATTTGTCGATCCTAATTTATCCTTCAGCCTTCTTTGGTACCGTAAGTCTGTTCTCTACATCTGAGACTCTATTTCTCTAAAGAGGTTTATATGTACCATTCTTTCGGATTCCATATGTAAGTGACATCATATGATATTTGTCTTTCTATATCAGACTTCACTCAGTATGACAATCTCCAGGTTCATCCATGTTGCACACATAGCATTATTTTGTTCTTTTTAAGAGTCGGTAATATTCCATTGTAAACATGAGCCACATCTTCTCTATCTATTCCTCCACTGAGGAACATTTAGTTGCTACCGTCTTCTGGCTATTGTAAATAGTGCTGCAGCGGACATTGGGGAACATGTATCTTTTCAAATTCTGGTTTTCTGTGGATATATGCCCAAGAGTAAGATGACTCTATCATATGGTAAGTCTTATTTTCAGTCTTTTAAGAACCTTCATACTGTCAGACAGAACTGAGCAACTGCACTGAACTGATACTGTTTTCCATAGTGGCTGTACCAATGTACATTCTCACCAACAATGTACGAGGCTTCCCTTTTCTCCACACCCTCTGCAGCATTTATTGTTTGTAGATTTTTTGATGATGGCCATTCTGACTGGTATGAGCCGATACCTCATTGGACTTTTGATTTGTATTTCTCTAATGATTAGTGATGTTCAGTGTCTTTTCATGTTCCTCTTGGCCACCTTTATGCCTTCTTTGGAGAAATGTGTATTTAGATCTTCTAGCTATTGTTTGATTGGCGACATTAGTTTTTTTTTTTTTTTTTTTTTTAATGTTGAGCTGCATGAGCTGTTGAATATTTTGAAGATGAATCCCCTGTTGGTCACTTCATTTGCAGATATTTTCTTCCTTTCTGTGGGCTCTTTTCATTTTGGGAGAACACTGTCTCCCAGGGGTCAGTTTTTAAGTTTGATTAGGCTGCATTTTTTTATTTTTGTTTTTCTTTTCATCACTCTAGGAAGTGGCTTATAGAAGATCTTTCTGCGATGTGTGTCAGAGAGTGTTCTGCCTATGTTTTTCTCTTAACGTTTTTATAGTGCCTAGTCTTCCATTTAGATCTTTAATCCATTTTGAGTTTATTTTTATGTGTGGTGTTAGAGATTGTTCTGATTTGATTCTTTTCCGTGAAACTGTCCTGTTTTCCCAGCACCACTTATTGAAGAGACTATCTTTTCTCCACTGTGTCTTCTTGTCTCTTTGGTCATAGGTAAGGTGAAATAGGTGTGTAGGTTTGTCTGTGGCTTTGTCTCTTGACTCATTTTCCAGTTAGCCTTTCTAAATCTTGTTTACACAGCTCCAGCCACATCATGAGAAACGCTGGGCTGGATGAAACACAAGCTGGAATCAAGGTTGCTGGGAGAAATATCAATCACCTCAGACATGCTGATGACACCACAGCTGTGGCAGAAAGAGAAGAACTGAAGAGCCTCTTGATGAAAGTAAAAGAGGAGAGTGGAAAAGTGGCTTAAAGCTCAACATTCAGAAGACTAAGATCCCGGCATCTGGTCCCATCACTTCATGGCAAATCGATGGGGAAACAGTGACACACTATATTTAGGGCTCCAAAATCACTGCAGCTGGTGACTGCAGCCATGAACTTAAAAGACGCTGACTCCTTTGAAGAAAAGTCATGACCAACCTAGACAGCATATTAAAAAGCAGAGACATTACTTTGCCAAGAGAGGTCCATCTAGTCAAAGCTGTGGTTTTTCCAGTAGTCATGTATGGATGTGAGAGTGGGAGTCTAAAGAAAGCTGAGCACCGGAGAATTGATGCTTTTGAACTGTGGTGTTGCAGAAGACTTTTGAGAGTCCCTTGAACTGCAAGGAGATCCAACCAGTCCATCCTGAAGGCAATCAGTTCTGAATATTTGTTGGAAGGACTGATGCCAAAGCTGAAACTCCAATACTCTGGCCACCTGATGTGAAGAGCTGACTCATTTGAAAAGACCCTGATGCTGGGAAAGATTGCAGATGGGAGGAGAAGGGATCAACAGAGGATGAGATGGTTGGATGGCATCACCAACTCAATGGGCGTGAGTTTGAGTAAACTCCGGGAGTTGGTGATGAACAGGAAGGCCTGGCGTGCTGCAGTCCACGGGGTCGCAAAGAGTCAGCCATGACTGAGCCACTGAACTGACTGACTGTCCCATTCCAAAGAGTCCTTTTCCAGTTGAACTTCCTCAGAACATATTTTATAAACTTAAGGGAATTTCTTTAAAATATATTTCCATGCTTTTCATCTCCAGTTTCATTTGGAAAGGAGTGAAAAGCCATTCCAAGTAACACATGTAAGGTGAGCCCCTGTTTGAAGGTTGTCCCTTGTGACACACCTGTGTGCTCAGCCGCCCAGTCAAGCCCAGCTCTTTGTGATGCCATGGACTGTAGACCAGGCTCCTCTGTCCATGGGGTTTTCCTGGCAAGAGTGCGGGAGTAGGTTGCCACTTCCTACTCCAGAGGAATCTTCTCGACCCAGGGACGGAGCCCGTATCTCATGTGTTTCCTGCATTGGCAGGTGGGTTCTTTCCCACTGCACCAGCTGGATATCGATGGGTAAAATTCTGTGCCAGCCCCTTTGTTTCTTCTTCTCTCCCCCTCATCCATCTATAGATAACTATCTCTCTGAAACGCCTTTGGAGAATCCGTGTAACATTATCAGAGCTATTTTTCAAGCATGTTGATCCTTCCTTGTGATGTCAGTGTTTGTGTAGCAGATCATCTGCTCCTATGACACTGGGTATGTCCCTGAGCCCTGGGAGACAGTGTTCAGGTGGGCAGTAGGTCTCAGTGGGAGTCAGTCGAGGGGGGAGGTCTGCTCAGCACAGCCAAGGCCAGCCCACATTGTCTTCTATCCCCAAAACACTGAATCTGCTTCCCTCCCCGCCACCCATCCGCCCCAGCCCCAGGGCACTTGGCTAAACTCCTCTATATCCTGAGGAAGCATCAGGGTCAGAACAATGAACAGTGGTTCTAATCATTGTGAGAGAGAGATGAGGTTCTGTGTTTTCAGTTCTTAGATGTATGTGTCTTGATTCATTGTGTTATTATTTTAAATTTTAATTGTCATATCATTCTTTGCAGTGCTGCTAGTTTCTGCTGTGCAGCAAAGTGAATCAGTTATATATATATACACCCTCTGTTTTTAGATTCTGTTCCCACGTAGGTTATTACAAAGAACTGAATAGAGTTCCCTGTGCTCTCCAGTAGGTCTTTCTCTATTTTCTGTGTAGTAGAGTGTATTTGTCGATCCTAATTTATCCTTCAGCCTTCTTTGGTACCGTAAGTCTGTTCTCTACATCTGAGACTCTATTTCTCTAAAGAGGTTTATATGTACCATTCTTTCGGATTCCATATGTAAGTGACATCATATGATATTTGTCTTTCTATATCAGACTTCACTCAGTATGACAATCTCCAGGTTCATCCATGTTGCACACATAGCATTATTTTGTTCTTTTTAAGAGTCGGTAATATTCCATTGTAAACATGAGCCACATCTTCTCTATCTGTTCCTCCATCAAGGAACATTTAGTTGCTACCGTCTTCTGGCTATTGTAAATAGTGCTGCAACGGACATTGGGGAACATGTATCTTTTCAAATTCTGGTTTTCTGTGGATATATGCCCAAGAGTAAGATGACTCTATCATATGGTAAGTCTTATTTTCAGTCTTTTAAGAACCTTCATACTGTCAGACAGAACTGAGCAACTGCACTGAACTGATACTGTTTTCCATAGTGGCTGTACCAATGTACATTCTCACCAACAATGTACGAGGCTTCCCTTTTCTCCACACCCTCTGCAGCATTTATTGTTTGTAGATTTTTTGATGATGGCCATTCTGACTGGTATGAGCCGATACCTCATTGGACTTTTGATTTGTATTTCTCTAATGATTAGTGATGTTCAGTGTCTTTTCATGTTCCTCTTGGCCACCTTTATGCCTTCTTTGGAGAAATGTGTATTTAGATCTTCTAGCTATTGTTTGATTGGCGACAGTTTTTTTTTTTTTTTTTTTTTTTTTAATGTTGAGCTGCATGAGCTGTTGAATATTTTGAAGATGAATCCCCTGTTGGTCACTTCATTTGCAGATATTTTCTTCCTTTCTGTGGGCTCTTTTCATTTTGGGAGAACACTGTCTCCCAGGGGTCAGTTTTTAAGTTTGATTAGGCTGCATTTTTTTGTTTTTGTTTTTCTTTTCATCACTCTAGGAAGTGGCTTATAGAAGATCTTTCTGCGATGTGTGTCAGAGAGTGTTCTGCCTATGTTTTTCTCTTAACGTTTTTATAGTGCCTAGTCTTCCATTTAGATCTTTAATCCATTTTGAGTTTATTTTTATGTGTGGTGTTAGAGATTGTTCTGATTTGATTCTTTTCCGTGAAACTGTCCTGTTTTCCCAGCACCACTTATTGAAGAGACTATCTTTTCTCCACTGTGTCTTCTTGTCTCTTTGGTCATAGGTAAGGTGAAATAGGTGTGTAGGTTTGTCTGTGGCTTTGTCTCTTGACTCATTTTCCAGTTAGCCTTTCTAAATCTTGTTTACACAGCTCCAGCCACATCATGAGAAACGCTGGGCTGGATGAAACACAAGCTGGAATCAAGGTTGCTGGGAGAAATATCAATCACCTCAGACATGCTGATGACACCACAGCTATGGCAGAAAGAGAAGAACTGAAGAGCCTCTTGATGAAAGTAAAAGAGGAGAGTGGAAAAGTGGCTTAAAGCTCAACATTCAGAAGACTAAGATCCCGGCATCTGGTCCCATCACTTCATGGCAAATCGATGGGGAAACAGTGACACACTATATTTAGGGCTCCAAAATCACTGCAGCTGGTGACTGCAGCCATGAACTTAAAAGACGCTGACTCCTTTGAAGAAAAGTCATGACCAACCTAGACAGCATATTAAAAAGCAGAGACATTACTTTGCCAAGAGAGGTCCATCTAGTCAAAGCTGTGGTTTTTCCAGTAGTCATGTATGGATGTGAGAGTGGGAGTCTAAAGAAAGCTGAGCACCGGAGAATTGATGCTTTTGAACTGTGGTGTTGCAGAAGACTTTTGAGAGTCCCTTGAACTGCAAGGAGATCCAACCAGTCCATCCTGAAGGCAATCAGTTCTGAATATTTGTTGGAAGGACTGATGCCAAAGCTGAAACTCCAATACTCTGGCCACCTGATGTGAAGAGCTGACTCATTTGAAAAGACCCTGATGCTGGGAAAGATTGCAGATGGGAGGAGAAGGGATCAACAGAGGATGAGATGGTTGGATGGCATCACCAACTCAATGGGCGTGAGTTTGAGTAAACTCCGGGAGTTGGTGATGAACAGGAAGGCCTGGCGTGCTGCAGTCCACGGGGTCGCAAAGAGTCAGCCATGACTGAGCCACTGAACTGACTGACTGTCCCATTCAAAAGAGTCCTTTTCCAGTTGAACTTCCTCAGAACATATTTTATAAACTTAAGGGAATTTCTTTCAAATATATTTCCATGCTTTTCATCTCCAGTTTCATTTGGAAAGGAGTGAAAAGCCATTCCAAGTAACACATGTAAGGTGAGCCCCTGTTTGAAGGTTGTCCCTTGTGACACACCTGTGTGCTCAGCCGCTCAGTCAAGCCCAGCTCTTTGTGATGCCATGGACTGTAGACCAGGCTCCTCTGTCCATGGGGTTTTCCTGGCAAGAGTGCGGGAGTAGGTTGCCACTTCCTACTCCAGAGGAATCTTCTCGACCCAGGGACGGAGCCCGTATCTCATGTGTTTCCTGCATTGGCAGGTGGGTTCTTTCCCACTGCACCAGCTGGATATCGATGGGTAAAATTCTGTGCCAGCCCCTTTGTTTCTTCTTCTCTCCCCCTCATCCATCTATAGATAACTATCTCTCTGAAACGCCTTTGGAGAATCCGTGTAACATTATCAGAGCTATTTTTCAAGCATGTTGATCCTTCCTTGTGATGTCAGTGTTTGTGTAGCAGATCATCTGCTCCTATGACACTGGGTATGTCCCTGAGCCCTGGGAGACAGTGTTCAGGTGGGCAGTAGGTCTCAGTGGGAGTCAGTCGAGGGGGGAGGTCTGCTCAACACAGCCAAGGCCAGCCCACATTGTCTTCTATCCCCAAAACACTGAGTCTGCTTCCCTGCCCGCCACCCATCCGCCCCAGCCCCAGGGCACTTGGCTAAACTCCTCTATATCCTGAGGAAGCATCAGGGTCAGAACAATGAACAGTGGTTCTAATCATTGTGAGCGAGAGATGAGGTTCTGTGTTTTCAGTTCTTAGATGTATGTGTCTTGATTCATTGTGTTATTATTTTAAATTTTAATTGTCATATCATTCTTTGCAGTGCTGCTAGTTTCTGCTGTGCAGCAAAGTGAATCAGTTATATATATATACACCCTCTGTTTTTAGATTCTGTTCCCACGTAGGTTATTACAAAGAACTGAATAGAGTTCCCTGTGCTCTCCAGTAGGTCTTTCTCTATTTTCTGTGTAGTAGAGTGTATTTGTCGATCCTAATTTATCCTTCAGCCTTCTTTGGTACCGTAAGTCTGTTCTCTACATCTGAGACTCTATTTCTCTAAAGAGGTTTATATGTACCATTCTTTCGGATTCCATATGTAAGTGACATCATATGATATTTGTCTTTCTGTATCAGACTTCACTCAGTATGACAATCTCCAGGTTCATCCATGTTGCACACATAGCATTATTTTGTTCTTTTTAAGAGTCGGTAATATTCCATTGTAAACATGAGCCACATCTTCTCTATCTATTCCTCCATTGAGGAACATTTAGTTGCTACCGTCTTCTGGCTATTGTAAATAGTGCTGCAACGGACATTGGGGAACATGTATCTTTTCAAATTCTGGTTTTCTGTGGATATATGCCCAAGAGTAAGATGACTCTATCATATGGTAAGTCTTATTTTCAGTCTTTTAAGAACCTTCATACTGTCAGACAGAACTGAGCAACTGCACTGAACTGATACTGTTTTCCATAGTGGCTGTACCAATGTACATTCTCACCAACAATGTACGAGGCTTCCCTTTTCTCCACACCCTCTGCAGCATTTATTGTTTGTAGATTTTTTGATGATGGCCATTCTGACTGGTATGAGCCGATACCTCATTGGACTTTTGATTTGTATTTCTCTAATGATTAGTGATGTTCAGTGTCTTTTCATGTTCCTCTTGGCCACCTTTATGCCTTCTTTGGAGAAATGTGTATTTAGATCTTCTAGCTATTGTTTGATTGGCGACATTAGTTTTTTTTTTTTTTTTTTTTTTTAATGTTGAGCTGCATGAGCTGTTGAATATTTTGAAGATGAATCCCCTGTTGGTCACTTCATTTGCAGATATTTTCTTCCTTTCTGTGGGCTCTTTTCATTTTGGGAGAACACTGTCTCCCAGGGGTCAGTTTTTAAGTTTGATTAGGCTGCATTTTTTTATTTTTGTTTTTCTTTTCATCACTCTAGGAAGTGGCTTATAGAAGATCTTTCTGCGATGTGTGTCAGAGAGTGTTCTGCCTATGTTTTTCTCTTAACGTTTTTATAGTGCCTAGTCTTCCATTTAGATCTTTAATCCATTTTGAGTTTATTTTTATGTGTGGTGTTAGAGATTGTTCTGATTTGATTCTTTTCCGTGAAACTGTCCTGTTTTCCCAGCACCACTTATTGAAGAGACTATCTTTTCTCCACTGTGTCTTCTTGTCTCTTTGGTCATAGGTAAGGTGAAATAGGTGTGTAGGTTTGTCTGTGGCTTTGTCTCTTGACTCATTTTCCAGTTAGCCTTTCTAAATCTTGTTTACACAGCTCCAGCCACATCATGAGAAACGCTGGGCTGGATGAAACACAAGCTGGAATCAAGGTTGCTGGGAGAAATATCAATCACCTCAGACATGCTGATGACACCACAGCTGTGGCAGAAAGAGAAGAACTGAAGAGCCTCTTGATGAAAGTAAAAGAGGAGAGTGGAAAAGTGGCTTAAAGCTCAACATTCAGAAGACTAAGATCCCGGCATCTGGTCCCATCACTTCATGGCAAATCGATGGGGAAACAGTGACACACTATATTTAGGGCTCCAAAATCACTGCAGCTGGTGACTGCAGCCATGAACTTAAAAGACGCTGACTCCTTTGAAGAAAAGTCATGACCAACCTAGACAGCATATTAAAAAGCAGAGACATTACTTTGCCAAGAGAGGTCCATCTAGTGAAAGCTGTGGTTTTTCCAGTAGTCATGTATGGATGTGGGAGTGGGAGTCTAAAGAAAGCTGAGCACCGGAGAATTGATGCTTTTGAACTGTGGTGTTGCAGAAGACTTTTGAGAGTCCCTTGAACTGCAAGGAGATCCAACCAGTCCATCCTGAAGGCAATCAGTTCTGAATATTTGTTGGAAGGACTGATGCCAAAGCTGAAACTCCAATACTCTGGCCACCTGATGTGAAGAGCTGACTCATTTGAAAAGACCCTGATGCTGGGAAAGATTGCAGATGGGAGGAGAAGGGATCAACAGAGGATGAGATGGTTGGATGGCATCACCAACTCAATGGGCGTGAGTTTGAGTAAACTCCGGGAGTTGGTGATGAACAGGAAGGCCTGGCGTGCTGCAGTCCACGGGGTCGCAAAGAGTCAGCCATGACTGAGCCACTGAACTGACTGACTGTCCCATTCAAAAGAGTCCTTTTCCAGTTGAACTTCCTCAGAACATATTTTATAAACTTAAGGGAATTTCTTTAAAATATATTTCCATGCTTTTCATCTCCAGTTTCATTTGGAAAGGAGTGAAAAGCCATTCCAAGTAACACATGTAAGGTGAGCCCCTGTTTGAAGGTTGTCCCTTGTGACACACCTGTGTGCTCAGCCGCTCAGTCAAGCCCAGCTCTTTGTGATGCCATGGACTGTAGACCAGTCTCCTCTGTCCATGGGGTTTTCCTGGCAAGAGTGCGGGAGTAGGTTGCCACTTCCTACTCCAGAGGAATCTTCTCGACCCAGGGACGGAGCCCGTATCTCATGTGTTTCCTGCATTGGCAGGTGGGTTCTTTCCCACTGCACCAGCTGGATATCGATGGGTAAAATTCTGTGCCAGCCCCTTTGTTTCTTCTTCTCTCCCCCTCATCCATCTATAGATAACTATCTCTCTGAAACGCCTTTGGAGAATCCGTGTAACATTATCAGAGCTATTTTTCAACCATGTTGATCCTTCCTTGTGATGTCAGTGTTTGTGTAGCAGATCATCTGCTCCTATGACACTGGGTATGTCCCTGAGCCCTGGGAGACAGTGTTCAGGTGGGCAGTAGGTCTCAGTGGGAGTCAGTCGAGGGGGGAGGTCTGCTCAACACAGCCAAGGCCAGCCCACATTGTCTTCTATCCCCAAAACACTGAGTCTGCTTCCCTCCCCGCCACCCATCCGCCCCAGCCCCAGGGCACTTGGCTAAACTCCTCTATATCCTGAGGAAGCATCAGGGTCAGAACAATGAACAGTGGTTCTAATCATTGTGAGCGAGAGATGAGGTTCTGTGTTTTCAGTTCTTAGATTTATGTGTCTTGATTCATTGTGTTATTATTTTAAATTTTAATTGTCATATCATTCTTTGCAGTGCTGCTAGTTTCTGCTGTGCAGCAAAGTGAATCAGTTATATATATATACACCCTCTGTTTTTAGATTCTGTTCCCACGTAGGTTATTACAAAGAACTGAATAGAGTTCCCTGTGCTCTCCAGTAGGTCTTTCTCTATTTTCTGTGTAGTAGAGTGTATTTGTCGATCCTAATTTATCCTTCAGCCTTCTTTGGTACCGTAAGTCTGTTCTCTACATCTGAGACTCTATTTCTCTAAAGAGGTTTATATGTACCATTCTTTCGGATTCCATATGTAAGTGACATCATATGATATTTGTCTTTCTATATCAGACTTCACTCAGTATGACAATCTCCAGGTTCATCCATGTTGCACACATAGCATTATTTTGTTCTTTTTAAGAGTCGGTAATATTCCATTGTAAACATGAGCCACATCTTCTCTATCTATTCCTCCATTGAGGAACATTTAGTTGCTACCGTCTTCTGGCTATTGTAAATAGTGCTGCAACGGACATTGGGGAACATGTATCTTTTCAAATTCTGGTTTTCTGTGGATATATGCCCAAGAGTAAGATGACTCTATCATATGGTAAGTCTTATTTTCAGTCTTTTAAGAACCTTCATACTGTCAGACAGAACTGAGCAACTGCACTGAACTGATACTGTTTTCCATAGTGGCTGTACCAATGTACATTCTCACCAACAATGTACGAGGCTTCCCTTTTCTCCACACCCTCTGCAGCATTTATTGTTTGTAGATTTTTTGATGATGGCCATTCTGACTGGTATGAGCCGATACCTCATTGGACTTTTGATTTGTATTTCTCTAATGATTAGTGATGTTCAGTGTCTTTTCATGTTCCTCTTGGCCACCTTTATGCCTTCTTTGGAGAAATGTGTATTTAGATCTTCTAGCTATTGTTTGATTGGCGACATTAGTTTTTTTTTTTTTTTTTTTTTTAATGTTGAGCTGCATGAGCTGTTGAATATTTTGAAGATGAATCCCCTGTTGGTCACTTCATTTGCAGATATTTTCTTCCTTTCTGTGGGCTCTTTTCATTTTGGGAGAACACTGTCTCCCAGGGGTCAGTTTTTAAGTTTGATTAGGCTGCATTTTTTTATTTTTGTTTTTCTTTTCATCACTCTAGGAAGTGGCTTATAGAAGATCTTTCTGCGATGTGTGTCAGAGAGTGTTCTGCCTATGTTTTTCTCTTAACGTTTTTATAGTGCCTAGTCTTCCATTTAGATCTTTAATCCATTTTGAGTTTATTTTTATGTGTGGTGTTAGAGATTGTTCTGATTTGATTCTTTTCCGTGAAACTGTCCTGTTTTCCCAGCACCACTTATTGAAGAGACTATCTTTTCTCCACTGTGTCTTCTTGTCTCTTTGGTCATAGGTAAGGTGAAATAGGTGTGTAGGTTTGTCTGTGGCTTTGTCTCTTGACTCATTTTCCAGTTAGCCTTTCTAAATCTTGTTTACACAGCTCCAGCCACATCATGAGAAACGCTGGGCTGGATGAAACACAAGCTGGAATCAAGGTTGCTGGGAGAAATATCAATCACCTCAGACATGCTGATGACACCACAGCTGTGGCAGAAAGAGAAGAACTGAAGAGCCTCTTGATGAAAGTAAAAGAGGAGAGTGGAAAAGTGGCTTAAAGCTCAACATTCAGAAGACTAAGATCCCGGCATCTGGTCCCATCACTTCATGGCAAATCGATGGGGAAACAGTGACACACTATATTTAGGGCTCCAAAATCACTGCAGCTGGTGACTGCAGCCATGAACTTAAAAGACGCTGACTCCTTTGAAGAAAAGTCATGACCAACCTAGACAGCATATTAAAAAGCAGAGACATTACTTTGCCAAGAGAGGTCCATCTAGTGAAAGCTGTGGTTTTTCCAGTAGTCATGTATGGATGTGGGAGTGGGAGTCTAAAGAAAGCTGAGCACCGGAGAATTGATGCTTTTGAACTGTGGTGTTGCAGAAGACTTTTGAGAGTCCCTTGAACTGCAAGGAGATCCAACCAGTCCATCCTGAAGGCAATCAGTTCTGAATATTTGTTGGAAGGACTGATGCCAAAGCTGAAACTCCAATACTCTGGCCACCTGATGTGAAGAGCTGACTCATTTGAAAAGACCCTGATGCTGGGAAAGATTGCAGATGGGAGGAGAAGGGATCAACAGAGGATGAGATGGTTGGATGGCATCACCAACTCAATGGGCGTGAGTTTGAGTAAACTCCGGGAGTTGGTGATGAACAGGAAGGCCTGGCGTGCTGCAGTCCACGGGGTCGCAAAGAGTCAGCCATGACTGAGCCACTGAACTGACTGACTGTCCCATTCAAAAGAGTCCTTTTCCAGTTGAACTTCCTCAGAACATATTTTATAAACTTAAGGGAATTTCTTTAAAATATATTTCCATGCTTTTCATCTCCAGTTTCATTTGGAAAGGAGTGAAAAGCCATTCCAAGTAACACATGTAAGGTGAGCCCCTGTTTGAAGGTTGTCCCTTGTGACACACCTGTGTGCTCAGCCGCTCAGTCAAGCCCAGCTCTTTGTGATGCCATGGACTGTAGACCAGTCTCCTCTGTCCATGGGGTTTTCCTGGCAAGAGTGCGGGAGTAGGTTGCCACTTCCTACTCCAGAGGAATCTTCTCGACCCAGGGACGGAGCCCGTATCTCATGTGTTTCCTGCATTGGCAGGTGGGTTCTTTCCCACTGCACCAGCTGGATATCGATGGGTAAAATTCTGTGCCAGCCCCTTTGTTTCTTCTTCTCTCCCCCTCATCCATCTATAGATAACTATCTCTCTGAAACGCCTTTGGAGAATCCGTGTAACATTATCAGAGCTATTTTTCAAGCATGTTGATCCTTCCTTGTGATGTCAGTGTTTGTGTAGCAGATCATCTGCTCCTATGACACTGGGTATGTCCCTGAGCCCTGGGAGACAGTGTTCAGGTGGGCAGTAGGTCTCAGTGGGAGTCAGTCGAGGGGGGAGGTCTGCTCAACACAGCCAAGGCCAGCCCACATTGTCTTCTATCCCCAAAACACTGAGTCTGCTTCCCTCCCCGCCACCCATCCGCCCCAGCCCCAGGGCACTTGGCTAAACTCCTCTATATCCTGAGGAAGCATCAGGGTCAGAACAATGAACAGTGGTTCTAATCATTGTGAGAGAGAGATGAGGTTCTGTGTTTTCAGTTCTTAGATTTATGTGTCTTGATTCATTGTGTTATTATTTTAAATTTTAATTGTCATATCATTCTTTGCAGTGCTGCTAGTTTCTGCTGTGCAGCAAAGTGAATCAGTTATATATATATACACCCTCTGTTTTTAGATTCTGTTCCCACGTAGGTTATTACAAAGAACTGAATAGAGTTCCCTGTGCTCTCCAGTAGGTCTTTCTCTATTTTCTGTGTAGTAGAGTGTATTTGTCGATCCTAATTTATCCTTCAGCCTTCTTTGGTACCGTAAGTCTGTTCTCTACATCTGAGACTCTATTTCTCTAAAGAGGTTTATATGTACCATTCTTTCGGATTCCATATGTAAGTGACATCATATGATATTTGTCTTTCTATATCAGACTTCACTCAGTATGACAATCTCCAGGTTCATCCATGTTGCACACATAGCATTATTTTGTTCTTTTTAAGAGTCGGTAATATTCCATTGTAAACATGAGCCACATCTTCTCTATCTATTCCTCCATTGAGGAACATTTAGTTGCTACCGTCTTCTGGCTATTGTAAATAGTGCTGCAACGGACATTGGGGAACATGTATCTTTTCAAATTCTGGTTTTCTGTGGATATATGCCCAAGAGTAAGATGACTCTATCATATGGTAAGTCTTATTTTCAGTCTTTTAAGAACCTTCATACTGTCAGACAGAACTGAGCAACTGCACTGAACTGATACTGTTTTCCATAGTGGCTGTACCAATGTACATTCTCACCAACAATGTACGAGGCTTCCCTTTTCTCCACACCCTCTGCAGCATTTATTGTTTGTAGATTTTTTGATGATGGCCATTCTGACTGGTATGAGCCGATACCTCATTGGACTTTTGATTTGTATTTCTCTAATGATTAGTGATGTTCAGTGTCTTTTCATGTTCCTCTTGGCCACCTTTATGCCTTCTTTGGAGAAATGTGTATTTAGATCTTCTAGCTATTGTTTGATTGGCGACATTAGTTTTTTTTTTTTTTTTTTTTTTAATGTTGAGCTGCATGAGCTGTTGAATATTTTGAAGATGAATCCCCTGTTGGTCACTTCATTTGCAGATATTTTCTTCCTTTCTGTGGGCTCTTTTCATTTTGGGAGAACACTGTCTCCCAGGGGTCAGTTTTTAAGTTTGATTAGGCTGCATTTTTTTATTTTTGTTTTTCTTTTCATCACTCTAGGAAGTGGCTTATAGAAGATCTTTCTGCGATGTGTGTCAGAGAGTGTTCTGCCTATGTTTTTCTCTTAACGTTTTTATAGTGCCTAGTCTTCCATTTAGATCTTTAATCCATTTTGAGTTTATTTTTATGTGTGGTGTTAGAGATTGTTCTGATTTGATTCTTTTCCGTGAACCTGTCCTGTTTTCCCAGCACCACTTATTGAAGAGACTATCTTTTCTCCACTGTGTCTTCTTGTCTCTTTGGTCATAGGTAAGGTGAAATAGGTGTGTAGGTTTGTCTGTGGCTTTGTCTCTTGACTCATTTTCCAGTTAGCCTTTCTAAATCTTGTTTACACAGCTCCAGCCACATCATGAGAAACGCTGGGCTGGATGAAACACAAGCTGGAATCAAGGTTGCTGGGAGAAATATCAATCACCTCAGACATGCTGATGACACCACAGCTATGGCAGAAAGAGAAGAACTGAAGAGCCTCTTGATGAAAGTAAAAGAGGAGAGTGGAAAAGTGGCTTAAAGCTCAACATTCAGAAGACTAAGATCCCGGCATCTGGTCCCATCACTTCATGGCAAATCGATGGGGAAACAGTGACACACTATATTTAGGGCTCCAAAATCACTGCAGCTGGTGACTGCAGCCATGAACTTAAAAGACGCTGACTCCTTTGAAGAAAAGTCATGACCAACCTAGACAGCATATTAAAAAGCAGAGACATTACTTTGCCAAGAGAGGTCCATCTAGTCAAAGCTGTGGTTTTTCCAGTAGTCATGTATGGATGTGAGAGTGGGAGTCTAAAGAAAGCTGAGCACCGGAGAATTGATGCTTTTGAACTGTGGTGTTGCAGAAGACTTTTGAGAGTCCCTTGAACTGCAAGGAGATCCAACCAGTCCATCCTGAAGGCAATCAGTTCTGAATATTTGTTGGAAGGACTGATGCCAAAGCTGAAACTCCAATACTCTGGCCACCTGATGTGAAGAGCTGACTCATTTGAAAAGACCCTGATGCTGGGAAAGATTGCAGATGGGAGGAGAAGGGATCAACAGAGGATGAGATGGTTGGATGGCATCACCAACTCAATGGGCGTGAGTTTGAGTAAACTCCGGGAGTTGGTGATGAACAGGAAGGCCTGGCGTGCTGCAGTCCACGGGGTCGCAAAGAGTCAGCCATGACTGAGCCACTGAACTGACTGACTGTCCCATTCAAAAGAGTCCTTTTCCAGTTGAACTTCCTCAGAACATATTTTATAAACTTAAGGGAATTTCTTTCAAATATATTTCCATGCTTTTCATCTCCAGTTTCATTTGGAAAGGAGTGAAAAGCCATTCCAAGTAACACATGTAAGGTGAGCCCCTGTTTGAAGGTTGTCCCTTGTGACACACCTGTGTGCTCAGCCGCTCAGTCAAGCCCAGCTCTTTGTGATGCCATGGACTGTAGACCAGGCTCCTCTGTCCATGGGGTTTTCCTGGCAAGAGTGCGGGAGTAGGTTGCCACTTCCTACTCCAGAGGAATCTTCTCGACCCAGGGACGGAGCCCGTATCTCATGTGTTTCCTGCATTGGCAGGTGGGTTCTTTCCCACTGCACCAGCTGGATATCGATGGGTAAAATTCTGTGCCAGCCCCTTTGTTTCTTCTTCTCTCCCCCTCATCCATCTATAGATAACTATCTCTCTGAAACGCCTTTGGAGAATCCGTGTAACATTATCAGAGCTATTTTTCAAGCATGTTGATCCTTCCTTGTGATGTCAGTGTTTGTGTAGCAGATCATCTGCTCCTATGACACTGGGTATGTCCCTGAGCCCTGGGAGACAGTGTTCAGGTGGGCAGTAGGTCTCAGTGGGAGTCAGTCGAGGGGGGAGGTCTGCTCAGCACAGCCAAGGCCAGCCCACATTGTCTTCTATCCCCAAAACACTGAGTCTGCTTCCCTCCCCGCCACCCATCCGCCCCAGCCCCAGGGCACTTGGCTAAACTCCTGTATATCCTGAGGAAGCATCAGGGTCAGAACCATGAACAGTGGTTCTAATCATTGTGAGAGAGAGATGAGGTTCTGTGTTTTCAGTTCTTAGATGTATGTGTCTTGATTCATTGTGTTATTATTTTAAATTTTAATTGTCATATCATTCTTTGCAGTGCTGCTAGTTTCTGCTGTGCAGCAAAGTGAATCAGTTATATATATATACACCCTCTGTTTTTAGATTCTGTTCCCACGTAGGTTATTACAAAGAACTGAATAGAGTTCCCTGTGCTCTCCAGTAGGTCTTTCTCTATTTTCTGTGTAGTAGAGTGTATTTGTCGATCCTAATTTATCCTTCAGCCTTCTTTGGTACCGTCAGTCTGTTCTCTACATCTGAGACTCTCTTTCTCTAAAGAGGTTTATATGTACCATTCTTTCGGATTCCATATGTAAGTGACATCATATGATATTTGTCTTTCTATATCAGACTTCACTCAGTATGACAATCTCCAGGTTCATCCATGTTGCACACATAGCATTATTTTGTTCTTTTTAAGAGTCGGTAATATTCCATTGTAAACATGAGCCACATCTTCTCTATCTATTCCTCCACTGAGGAACATTTAGTTGCTACCGTCTTCTGGCTATTGTAAATAGTGCTGCAACGGACATTGGGGAACATGTATCTTTTCAAATTCTGGTTTTCTGTGGATATATGCCCAAGAGTAAGATGACTCTATCATATGGTAAGTCTTATTTTCAGTCTTTTAAGAACCTTCATACTGTCAGACAGAACTGAGCAACTGCACTGAACTGATACTGTTTTCCATAGTGGCTGTACCAATGTACATTCTCACCAACAATGTACGAGGCTTCCCTTTTCTCCACACCCTCTGCAGCATTTATTGTTTGTAGATTTTTTGATGATGGCCATTCTGACTGGTATGAGCCGATACCTCATTGGACTTTTGATTTGTATTTCTCTAATGATTAGTGATGTTCAGTGTCTTTTCATGTTCCTCTTGGCCACCTTTATGCCTTCTTTGGAGAAATGTGTATTTAGATCTTCTAGCTATTGTTTGATTGGCGACATTAGTTTTTTTTTTTTTTTTTTTTTTTAATGTTGAGCTGCATGAGCTGTTGAATATTTTGAAGATGAATCCCCTGTTGGTCACTTCATTTGCAGATATTTTCTTCCTTTCTGTGGGCTCTTTTCATTTTGGGAGAACACTGTCTCCCAGGGGTCAGTTTTTAAGTTTGATTAGGCTGCATTTTTTTATTTTTGTTTTTCTTTTCATCACTCTAGGAAGTGGCTTATAGAAGATCTTTCTGCGATGTGTGTCAGAGAGTGTTCTGCCTATGTTTTTCTCTTAACGTTTTTATAGTGCCTAGTCTTCCATTTAGATCTTTAATCCATTTTGAGTTTATTTTTATGTGTGGTGTTAGAGATTGTTCTGATTTGATTCTTTTCCGTGAAACTGTCCTGTTTTCCCAGCACCACTTATTGAAGAGACTATCTTTTCTCCACTGTGTCTTCTTGTCTCTTTGGTCATAGGTAAGGTGAAATAGGTGTGTAGGTTTGTCTGTGGCTTTGTCTCTTGACTCATTTTCCAGTTAGCCTTTCTAAATCTTGTTTACACAGCTCCAGCCACATCATGAGAAACGCTGGGCTGGATGAAACACAAGCTGGAATCAAGGTTGCTGGGAGAAATATCAATCACCTCAGACATGCTGATGACACCACAGCTATGGCAGAAAGAGAAGAACTGAAGAGCCTCTTGATGAAAGTAAAAGAGGAGAGTGGAAAAGTGGCTTAAAGCTCAACATTCAGAAGACTAAGATCCCGGCATCTGGTCCCATCACTTCATGGCAAATCGATGGGGAAACAGTGACACACTATATTTAGGGCTCCAAAATCACTGCAGCTGGTGACTGCAGCCATGAACTTAAAAGACGCTGACTCCTTTGAAGAAAAGTCATGACCAACCTAGACAGCATATTAAAAAGCAGAGACATTACTTTGCCAAGAGAGGTCCATCTAGTCAAAGCTGTGGTTTTTCCAGTAGTCATGTATGGATGTGAGAGTGGGAGTCTAAAGAAAGCTGAGCACCGGAGAATTGATGCTTTTGAACTGTGGTGTTGCAGAAGACTTTTGAGAGTCCCTTGAACTGCAAGGAGATCCAACCAGTCCATCCTGAAGGCAATCAGTTCTGAATATTTGTTGGAAGGACTGATGCCAAAGCTGAAACTCCAATACTTTGGCCACCTGATGTGAAGAGCTGACTCATTTGAAAAGACCCTGATGCTGGGAAAGATTGCAGATGGGAGGAGAAGGGATCAACAGAGGATGAGATGGTTGGATGGCATCACCAACTCAATGGGCGTGAGTTTGAGTAAACTCCGGGAGTTGGTGATGAACAGGAAGGCCTGGCGTGCTGCAGTCCACGGGGTCGCAAAGAGTCAGCCATGACTGAGCCACTGAACTGACTGACTGTCCCATTCAAAAGAGTCCTTTTCCAGTTGAACTTCCTCAGAACATATTTTATAAACTTAAGGGAATTTCTTTAAAATATATTTCCATGCTTTTCATCTCCAGTTTCATTTGGAAAGGAGTGAAAAGCCATTCCAAGTAACACATGTAAGGTGAGCCCCTGTTTGAAGGTTGTCCCTTGTGACACACCTGTGTGCTCAGCCGCTCAGTCAAGCCCAGCTCTTTGTGATGCCATGGACTGTAGACCAGGCTCCTCTGTCCATGGGGTTTTCCTGGCAAGAGTGCGGGAGTAGGTTGCCACTTCCTACTCCAGAGGAATCTTCTCGACCCAGGGACGGAGCCCGTATCTCATGTGTTTCCTGCATTGGCAGGTGGGTTCTTTCCCACTGCACCAGCTGGATATCGATGGGTAAAATTCTGTGCCAGCCCCTTTGTTTCTTCTTCTCTCCCCCTCATCCATCTATAGATAACTATCTCTCTGAAACGCCTTTGGAGAATCCGTGTAACATTATCAGAGCTATTTTTCAAGCATGTTGATCCTTCCTTGTGATGTCAGTGTTTGTGTAGCAGATCATCTGCTCCTATGACACTGGGTATGTCCCTGAGCCCTGGGAGACAGTGTTCAGGTGGGCAGTAGGTCTCAGTGGGAGTCAGTCGAGGGGGGAGGTCTGCTCAGCACAGCCAAGGCCAGCCCACATTGTCTTCTATCCCCAAAACACTGAGTCTGCTTCCCTCCCCGCCACCCATCCGCCCCAGCCCCAGGGCACTTGGCTAAACTCCTCTATATCCTGAGGAAGCATCAGGGTCAGAACAATGAACAGTGGTTCTAATCATTGTGAGCGAGAGATGAGGTTCTGTGTTTTCAGTTCTTAGATTTATGTGTCTTGATTCATTGTGTTATTATTTTAAATTTTAATTGTCATATCATTCTTTGCAGTGCTGCTAGTTTCTGCTGTGCAGCAAAGTGAATCAGTTATATATATATACACCCTCTGTTTTTAGATTCTGTTCCCACGTAGGTTATTACAAAGAACTGAATAGAGTTCCCTGTGCTCTCCAGTAGGTCTTTCTCTATTTTCTGTGTAGTAGAGTGTATTTGTCGATCCTAATTTATCCTTCAGCCTTCTTTGGTACCGTCAGTCTGTTCTCTACATCTGAGACTCTCTTTCTCTAAAGAGGTTTATATGTACCATTCTTTCGGATTCCATATGTAAGTGACATCATATGATATTTGTCTTTCTATATCAGACTTCACTCAGTATGACAATCTCCAGGTTCATCCATGTTGCACACATAGCATTATTTTGTTCTTTTTAAGAGTCGGTAATATTCCATTGTAAACATGAGCCACATCTTCTCTATCTATTCCTCCACTGAGGAACATTAATTGCTACCGTCTTCTGGCTATTGTAAATAGTGCTGCAACGGACATTGGGGAACATGTATCTTTTCAAATTCTGGTTTTCTGTGGATATATGCCCAAGAGTAAGATGACTCTATCATATGGTAAGTCTTATTTTCAGTCTTTTAAGAACCTTCATACTGTCAGACAGAACTGAGCAACTGCACTGAACTGATACTGTTTTCCATAGTGGCTGTACCAATGTACATTCTCACCAACAATGTACGAGGCTTCCCTTTTCTCCACACCCTCTGCAGCATTTATTGTTTGTAGATTTTTTGATGATGGCCATTCTGACTGGTATGAGCCGATACCTCATTGGACTTTTGATTTGTATTTCTCTAATGATTAGTGATGTTCAGTGTCTTTTCATGTTCCTCTTGGCCACCTTTATGCCTTCTTTGGAGAAATGTGTATTTAGATCTTCTAGCTATTGTTTGATTGGCGACAGTTTTTTTTTTTTTTTTTTTTTTAATGTTGAGCTGCATGAGCTGTTGAATATTTTGAAGATGAATCCCCTGTTGGTCACTTCATTTGCAGATATTTTCTTCCTTTCTGTGGGCTCTTTTCATTTTGGGAGAACACTGTCTCCCAGGGGTCAGTTTTTAAGTTTGATTAGGCTGCATTTTTTTATTTTTGTTTTTCTTTTCATCACTCTAGGAAGTGGCTTATAGAAGATCTTTCTGCGATGTGTGTCAGAGAGTGTTCTGCCTATGTTTTTCTCTTAACGTTTTTATAGTGCCTAGTCTTCCATTTAGATCTTTAATCCATTTTGAGTTTATTTTTATGTGTGGTGTTAGAGATTGTTCTGATTTGATTCTTTTCCGTGAAACTGTCCTGTTTTCCCAGCACCACTTATTGAAGAGACTATCTTTTCTCCACTGTGTCTTCTTGTCTCTTTGGTCATAGGTAAGGTGAAATAGGTGTGTAGGTTTGTCTGTGGCTTTGTCTCTTGACTCATTTTCCAGTTAGCCTTTCTAAATCTTGTTTACACAGCTCCAGCCACATCATGAGAAACGCTGGGCTGGATGAAACACAACCTGGAATCAAGGTTGCTGGGAGAAATATCAATCACCTCAGACATGCTGATGACACCACAGCTATGGCAGAAAGAGAAGAACTGAAGAGCCTCTTGATGAAAGTAAAAGAGGAGAGTGGAAAAGTGGCTTAAAGCTCAACATTCAGAAGACTAAGATCCCGGCATCTGGTCCCATCACTTCATGGCAAATCGATGGGGAAACAGTGACACACTATATTTAGGGCTCCAAAATCACTGCAGCTGGTGACTGCAGCCATGAACTTAAAAGACGCTGACTCCTTTGAAGAAAAGTCATGACCAACCTAGACAGCATATTAAAAAGCAGAGACATTACTTTGCCAAGAGAGGTCCATCTAGTGAAAGCTGTGGTTTTTCCAGTAGTCATGTATGGATGTGAGAGTGGGAGTCTAAAGAAAGCTGAGCACCGGAGAATTGATGCTTTTGAACTGTGGTGTTGCAGAAGACTTTTGAGAGTCCCTTGAACTGCAAGGAGATCCAACCAGTCCATCCTGAAGGCAATCAGTTCTGAATATTTGTTGGAAGGACTGATGCCAAAGCTGAAACTCCAATACTTTGGCCACCTGATGTGAAGAGCTGACTCATTTGAAAAGACCCTGATGCTGGGAAAGATTGCAGATGGGAGGAGAAGGGATCAACAGAGGATGAGATGGTTGGATGGCATCACCAACTCAATGGGCGTGAGTTTGAGTAAACTCCGGGAGTTGGTGATGAACAGGAAGGCCTGGCGTGCTGCAGTCCACGGGGTCGCAAAGAGTCAGCCATGACTGAGCCACTGAACTGACTGACTGTCCCATTCAAAAGAGTCCTTTTCCAGTTGAACTTCCTCAGAACATATTTTATAAACTTAAGGGAATTTCTTTAAAATATATTTCCATGCTTTTCATCTCCAGTTTCATTTGGAAAGGAGTGAAAAGCCATTCCAAGTAACACATGTAAGGTGAGCCCCTGTTTGAAGGTTGTCCCTTGTGACACACCTGTGTGCTCAGCCGCTCAGTCAAGCCCAGCTCTTTGTGATGCCATGGACTGTAGACCAGGCTCCTCTGTCCATGGGGTTTTCCTGGCAAGAGTGCGGGAGTAGGTTGCCACTTCCTACTCCAGAGGAATCTTCTCGACCCAGGGACGGAGCCCGTATCTCATGTGTTTCCTGCATTGGCAGGTGGGTTCTTTCCCACTGCACCAGCTGGATATCGATGGGTAAAATTCTGTGCCAGCCCCTTTGTTTCTTCTTCTCTCCCCCTCATCCATCTATAGATAACTATCTCTCTGAAACGCCTTTGGAGAATCCGTGTAACATTATCAGAGCTATTTTTCAAGCATGTTGATCCTTCCTTGTGATGTCAGTGTTTGTGTAGCAGATCATCTGCTCCTATGACACTGGGTATGTCCCTGAGCCCTGGGAGACAGTGTTCAGGTGGGCAGTAGGTCTCAGTGGGAGTCAGTCGAGGGGGGAGGTCTGCTCAGCACAGCCAAGGCCAGCCCACATTGTCTTCTATCCCCAAAACACTGAGTCTGCTTCCCTCCCCGCCACCCATCCGCCCCAGCCCCAGGGCACTTGGCTAAACTCCTCTATATCCTGAGGAAGCATCAGGGTCAGAACAATGAACAGTGGTTCTAATCATTGTGAGAGAGAGATGAGGTTCTGTGTTTTCAGTTCTTAGATGTATGTGTCTTGATTCATTGTGTTATTATTTTAAATTTTAATTGTCATATCATTCTTTGCAGTGCTGCTAGTTTCTGCTGTGCAGCAAAGTGAATCAGTTATATATATATACACCCTCTGTTTTTAGATTCTGTTCCCACGTAGGTTATTACAAAGAACTGAATAGAGTTCCCTGTGCTCTTCAGTAGGTCTTTCTCTATTTTCTGTGTAGTAGAGTGTATTTGTCGATCCTAATTTATCCTTCAGCCTTCTTTGGTACCGTCAGTCTGTTCTCTACATCTGAGACTCTCTTTCTCTAAAGAGGTTTATATGTACCATTCTTTCGGATTCCATATGTAAGTGACATCATATGATATTTGTCTTTCTATATCAGACTTCACTCAGTATGACAATCTCCAGGTTCATCCATGTTGCACACATAGCATTATTTTGTTCTTTTTAAGAGTCGGTAATATTCCATTGTAAACATGAGCCACATCTTCTCTATCTATTCCTCCACTGAGGAACATTTAGTTGCTACCGTCTTCTGGCTATTGTAAATAGTGCTGCAACGGACATTGGGGAACATGTATCTTTTCAAATTCTGGTTTTCTGTGGATATATGCCCAAGAGTAAGATGACTCTATCATATGGTAAGTCTTATTTTCAGTCTTTTAAGAACCTTCATACTGTCAGACAGAACTGAGCAACTGCACTGAACTGATACTGTTTTCCATAGTGGCTGTACCAATGTACATTCTCACCAACAATGTACGAGGCTTCCCTTTTCTCCACACCCTCTGCAGCATTTATTGTTTGTAGATTTTTTGATGATGGCCATTCTGACTGGTATGAGCCGATACCTCATTGGACTTTTGATTTGTATTTCTCTAATGATTAGTGATGTTCAGTGTCTTTTCATGTTCCTCTTGGCCACCTTTATGCCTTCTTTGGAGAAATGTGTATTTAGATCTTCTAGCTATTGTTTGATTGGCGACAGTTTTTTTTTTTTTTTTTTTTTTTTTAATGTTGAGCTGCATGAGCTGTTGAATATTTTGAAGATGAATCCCCTGTTGGTCACTTCATTTGCAGATATTTTCTTCCTTTCTGTGGGCTCTTTTCATTTTGGGAGAACACTGTCTCCCAGGGGTCAGTTTTTAAGTTTGATTAGGCTGCATTTTTTTATTTTTGTTTTTCTTTTCATCACTCTAGGAAGTGGCTTATAGAAGATCTTTCTGCGATGTGTGTCAGAGAGTGTTCTGCCTATGTTTTTCTCTTAACGTTTTTATAGTGCCTAGTCTTCCATTTAGATCTTTAATCCATTTTGAGTTTATTTTTATGTGTGGTGTTAGAGATTGTTCTGATTTGATTCTTTTCCGTGAAACTGTCCTGTTTTCCCAGCACCACTTATTGAAGAGACTATCTTTTCTCCACTGTGTCTTCTTGTCTCTTTGGTCATAGGTAAGGTGAAATAGGTGTGTAGGTTTGTCTGTGGCTTTGTCTCTTGACTCATTTTCCAGTTAGCCTTTCTAAATCTTGTTTACACAGCTCCAGCCACATCATGAGAAACGCTGGGCTGGATGAAACACAAGCTGGAATCAAGGTTGCTGGGAGAAATATCAATCACCTCAGACATGCTGATGACACCACAGCTATGGCAGAAAGAGAAGAACTGAAGAGCCTCTTGATGAAAGTAAAAGAGGAGAGTGGAAAAGTGGCTTAAAGCTCAACATTCAGAAGACTAAGATCCCGGCATCTGGTCCCATCACTTCATGGCAAATCGATGGGGAAACAGTGACACACTATATTTAGGGCTCCAAAATCACTGCAGCTGGTGACTGCAGCCATGAACTTAAAAGACGCTGACTCCTTTGAAGAAAAGTCATGACCAACCTAGACAGCATATTAAAAAGCAGAGACATTACTTTGCCAAGAGAGGTCCATCTAGTCAAAGCTGTGGTTTTTCCAGTAGTCATGTATGGATGTGAGAGTGGGAGTCTAAAGAAAGCTGAGCACCGGAGAATTGATGCTTTTGAACTGTGGTGTTGCAGAAGACTTTTGAGAGTCCCTTGAACTGCAAGGAGATCCAACCAGTCCATCCTGAAGGCAATCAGTTCTGAATATTTGTTGGAAGGACTGATGCCAAAGCTGAAACTCCAATACTTTGGCCACCTGATGTGAAGAGCTGACTCATTTGAAAAGACCCTGATGCTGGGAAAGATTGCAGATGGGAGGAGAAGGGATCAACAGAGGATGAGATGGTTGGATGGCATCACCAACTCAATGGGCGTGAGTTTGAGTAAACTCCGGGAGTTGGTGATGAACAGGAAGGCCTGGCGTGCTGCAGTCCACGGGGTCGCAAAGAGTCAGCCATGACTGAGCCACTGAACTGACTGACTGTCCCATTCAAAAGAGTCCTTTTCCAGTTGAACTTCCTCAGAACATATTTTATAAACTTAAGGGAATTTCTTTAAAATATATTTCCATGCTTTTCATCTCCAGTTTCATTTGGAAAGGAGTGAAAAGCCATTCCAAGTAACACATGTAAGGTGAGCCCCTGTTTGAAGGTTGTCCCTTGTGACACACCTGTGTGCTCAGCCGCTCAGTCAAGCCCAGCTCTTTGTGATGCCATGGACTGTAGACCAGGCTCCTCTGTCCATGGGGTTTTCCTGGCAAGAGTGCGGGAGTAGGTTGCCACTTCCTACTCCAGAGGAATCTTCTCGACCCAGGGACGGAGCCCGTATCTCATGTGTTTCCTGCATTGGCAGGTGGGTTCTTTCCCACTGCACCAGCTGGATATCGATGGGTAAAATTCTGTGCCAGCCCCTTTGTTTCTTCTTCTCTCCCCCTCATCCATCTATAGATAACTATCTCTCTGAAACGCCTTTGGAGAATCCGTGTAACATTATCAGAGCTATTTTTCAAGCATGTTGATCCTTCCTTGTGATGTCAGTGTTTGTGTAGCAGATCATCTGCTCCTATGACACTGGGTATGTCCCTGAGCCCTGGGAGACAGTGTTCAGGTGGGCAGTAGGTCTCAGTGGGAGTCAGTCGAGGGGGGAGGTCTGCTCAGCACAGCCAAGGCCAGCCCACATTGTCTTCTATCCCCAAAACACTGAGTCTGCTTCCCTCCCCGCCACCCATCCGCCCCAGCCCCAGGGCACTTGGCTAAACTCCTGTATATCCTGAGGAAGCATCAGGGTCAGAACAATGAACAGTGGTTCTAATCATTGTGAGAGAGAGATGAGGTTCTGTGTTTTCAGTTCTTAGATGTATGTGTCTTGATTCATTGTGTTATTATTTTAAATTTTAATTGTCATATCATTCTTTGCAGTGCTGCTAGTTTCTGCTGTGCAGCAAAGTGAATCAGTTATATATATATACACCCTCTGTTTTTAGATTCTGTTCCCACGTAGGTTATTACAAAGAACTGAATAGAGTTCCCTGTGCTCTCCAGTAGGTCTTTCTCTATTTTCTGTGTAGTAGAGTGTATTTGTCGATCCTAATTTATCCTTCAGCCTTCTTTGGTACCGTCAGTCTGTTCTCTACATCTGAGACTCTCTTTCTCTAAAGAGGTTTATATGTACCATTCTTTCGGATTCCATATGTAAGTGACATCATATGATATTTGTCTTTCTATATCAGACTTCACTCAGTATGACAATCTCCAGGTTCATCCATGTTGCACACATAGCATTATTTTGTTCTTTTTAAGAGTCGGTAATATTCCATTGTAAACATGAGCCACATCTTCTCTATCTATTCCTCCACTGAGGAACATTTAGTTGCTACCGTCTTCTGGCTATTGTAAATAGTGCTGCAACGGACATTGGGGAACATGTATCTTTTCAAATTCTGGTTTTCTGTGGATATATGCCCAAGAGTAAGATGACTCTATCATATGGTAAGTCTTATTTTCAGTCTTTTAAGAACCTTCATACTGTCAGACAGAACTGAGCAACTGCACTGAACTGATACTGTTTTCCATAGTGGCTGTACCAATGTACATTCTCACCAACAATGTACGAGGCTTCCCTTTTCTCCACACCCTCTGCAGCATTTATTGTTTGTAGATTTTTTGATGATGGCCATTCTGACTGGTATGAGCCGATACCTCATTGGACTTTTGATTTGTATTTCTCTAATGATTAGTGATGTTCAGTGTCTTTTCATGTTCCTCTTGGCCACCTTTATGCCTTCTTTGGAGAAATGTGTATTTAGATCTTCTAGCTATTGTTTGATTGGCGACATTAGTTTTTTTTTTTTTTTTTTTTTTAATGTTGAGCTGCATGAGCTGTTGAATATTTTGAAGATGAATCCCCTGTTGGTCACTTCATTTGCAGATATTTTCTTCCTTTCTGTGGGCTCTTTTCATTTTGGGAGAACACTGTCTCCCAGGGGTCAGTTTTTAAGTTTGATTAGGCTGCATTTTTTTATTTTTGTTTTTCTTTTCATCACTCTAGGAAGTGGCTTATAGAAGATCTTTCTGCGATGTGTGTCAGAGAGTGTTCTGCCTATGTTTTTCTCTTAACGTTTTTATAGTACCTAGTCTTCCATTTAGATCTTTAATCCATTTTGAGTTTATTTTTATGTGTGGTGTTAGAGATTGTTCTGATTTGATTCTTTTCCGTGAAACTGTCCTGTTTTCCCAGCACCACTTATTGAAGAGACTATCTTTTCTCCACTGTGTCTTCTTGTCTCTTTGGTCATAGGTCAGGTGAAATAGGTGTGTAGGTTTGTCTGTGGCTTTGTCTCTTGACTCATTTTCCAGTTAGCCTTTCTAAATCTTGTTTACACAGCTCCAGCCACATCATGAGAAACGCTGGGCTGGATGAAACACAAGCTGGAATCAAGGTTGCTGGGAGAAATATCAATCACCTCAGACATGCTGATGACACCACAGCTATGGCAGAAAGAGAAGAACTGAAGAGCCTCTTGATGAAAGTAAAAGAGGAGAGTGGAAAAGTGGCTTAAAGCTCAACATTCAGAAGACTAAGATCCCGGCATCTGGTCCCATCACTTCATGGCAAATCGATGGGGAAACAGTGACACACTATATTTAGGGCTCCAAAATCACTGCAGCTGGTGACTGCAGCCATGAACTTAAAAGACGCTGACTCCTTTGAAGAAAAGTCATGACCAACCTAGACAGCATATTAAAAAGCAGAGACATTACTTTGCCAAGAGAGGTCCATCTAGTGAAAGCTGTGGTTTTTCCAGTAGTCATGTATGGATGTGAGAGTGGGAGTCTAAAGAAAGCTGAGCACCGGAGAATTGATGCTTTTGAACTGTGGTGTTGCAGAAGACTTTTGAGAGTCCCTTGAACTGCAAGGAGATCCAACCAGTCCATCCTGAAGGCAATCAGTTCTGAATATTTGTTGGAAGGACTGATGCCAAAGCTGAAACTCCAATACTTTGGCCACCTGATGTGAAGAGCTGACTCATTTGAAAAGACCCTGATGCTGGGAAAGATTGCAGATGGGAGGAGAAGGGATCAACAGAGGATGAGATGGTTGGATGGCATCACCAACTCAATGGGCGTGAGTTTGAGTAAACTCCGGGAGTTGGTGATGAACAGGAAGGCCTGGCGTGCTGCAGTCCACGGGGTCGCAAAGAGTCAGCCATGACTGAGCCACTGAACTGACTGACTGTCCCATTCCAAAGAGTCCTTTTCCAGTTGAACTTCCTCAGAACATATTTTATAAACTTAAGGGAATTTCTTTAAAATATATTTCCATGCTTTTCATCTCCAGTTTCATTTGGAAAGGAGTGAAAAGCCATTCCAAGTAACATATGTAAGGTGAGCCCCTGTTTGAAGGTTGTCCCTTGTGACACACCTGTGTGCTCAGCCGCCCAGTCAAGCCCAGCTCTTTGTGATGCCATGGACTGTAGACCAGGCTCCTCTGTCCATGGGGTTTTCCTGGCAAGAGTGCGGGAGTAGGTTGCCACTTCCTACTCCAGAGGAATCTTCTCGACCCAGGGACGGAGCCCGTATCTCATGTGTTTCCTGCATTGGCAGGTGGGTTCTTTCCCACTGCACCAGCTGGATATCGATGGGTAAAATTCTGTGCCAGCCCCTTTGTTTCTTCTTCTCTCCCCCTCATCCATCTATAGATAACTATCTCTCTGAAACGCCTTTGGAGAATCCGTGTAACATTATCAGAGCTATTTTTCAAGCATGTTGATGCTTCCTTGTGATGTCAGTGTTTGTGTAGCAGATCATCTGCTCCTATGACACTGGGTATGTCCCTGAGCCCTGGGAGACAGTGTTCAGGTGGGCAGTAGGTCTCAGTGGGAGTCAGTCGAGGGGGGAGGTCTGCTCAGCACAGCCAAGGCCAGCCCACATTGTCTTCTATCCCCAAAACACTGAATCTGCTTCCCTCCCCGCCACCCATCCGCCCCAGCCCCAGGGCACTTGGCTAAACTCCTGTATATCCTGAGGAAGCATCAGGGTCAGAACAATGAACAGTGGTTCTAATCATTGTGAGAGAGAGATGAGGTTCTGTGTTTTCAGTTCTTAGATGTATGTGTCTTGATTCATTGTGTTATTATTTTAAATTTTAATTGTCATATCATTCTTTGCAGTGCTGCTAGTTTCTGCTGTGCAGCAAAGTGAATCAGTTATATATATATACACCCTCTGTTTTTAGATTCTGTTCCCACGTAGGTTATTACAAAGAACTGAATAGAGTTCCCTGTGCTCTCCAGTAGGTCTTTCTCTATTTTCTGTGTAGTAGAGTGTATTTGTCGATCCTAATTTATCCTTCAGCCTTCTTTGGTACCGTAAGTCTGTTCTCTACATCTGAGACTCTCTTTCTCTAAAAAGGTTTATATGTACCATTCTTTCGGATTCCATATGTAAGTGACATCATATGATATTTGTCTTTCTATATCAGACTTCACTCAGTATGACAATCTCCAGGTTCATCCATGTTGCACACATAGCATTATTTTGTTCTTTTTAAGAGTCGGTAATATTCCATTGTAAACATGAGCCACATCTTCTCTATCTATTCCTCCACTGAGGAACATTTAGTTGCTACCGTCTTCTGGCTATTGTAAATAGTGCTGCAACGGACATTGGGGAACATGTATCTTTTCAAATTCTGGTTTTCTGTGGATATATGCCCAAGAGTAAGATGACTCTATCATATGGTAAGTCTTATTTTCAGTCTTTTAAGAACCTTCATACTGTCAGACAGAACTGAGCAACTGCACTGAACTGATACTGTTTTCCATAGTGGCTGTACCAATGTACATTCTCACCAACAATGTACGAGGCTTCCCTTTTCTCCACACCCTCTGCAGCATTTATTGTTTGTAGATTTTTTGATGATGGCCATTCTGACTGGTATGAGCCGATACCTCATTGGACTTTTGATTTGTATTTCTCTAATGATTAGTGATGTTCAGTGTCTTTTCATGTTCCTCTTGGCCACCTTTATGCCTTCTTTGGAGAAATGTGTATTTAGATCTTCTACCTATTGTTTGATTGGTGACATTAGTTGTTTTTTTTGATTTTTGTTTTTTTTTTTAATGTTGAGCTGCATGAGCTGTTGAATATTTTGAAGATGAATCCCCTGTTGGTCACTTCATTTGCAGATATTTTCTTCCTTCCTGTGGGCGCTTTTCATTTTGGGAGAACACTGTCTCCCAGGGGTCAGTTTTTAAGTTTGATTAGGCTGCATTTTTTTATTTTTGTTTTTCTTTTCATCACTCTAGGAAGTGGCTTATAGAAGATCTTTCTGCGATGTGTGTCAGAGAGTGTTCTGCCTATGTTTTTCTCTTAACGTTTTTATAGTGCCTAGTCTTCCATTTAGATCTTTAATCCATTTTGAGTTTATTTTTATGTGTGGTGTTAGAGATTGTTCTGATTTGATTCTTTTCCGTGAAACTGTCCTGTTTTCCCAGCACCACTTATTGAAGAGACTATCTTTTCTCCACTGTGTCTTCTTGTCTCTTTGGTCATAGGTAAGGTGAAATAGGTGTGTAGGTTTGTCTGTGGCTTTGTCTCTTGACTCATTTTCCAGTTAGCCTTTCTAAATCTTGTTTACACAGCTCCAGCCACATCATGAGAAACGCTGGGCTGGATGAAACACAAGCTGGAATCAAGGTTGCTGGGAGAAATATCAATCACCTCAGACATGCTGATGACACCACAGCTATGGCAGAAAGAGAAGAACTGAAGAGCCTCTTGATGAAAGTAAAAGAGGAGAGTGGAAAAGTGGCTTAAAGCTCAACATTCAGAAGACTAAGATCCCGGCATCTGGTCCCATCACTTCATGGCAAATCGATGGGGAAACAGTGACACACTATATTTAGGGCTCCAAAATCACTGCAGCTGGTGACTGCAGCCATGAACTTAAAAGACGCTGACTCCTTTGAAGAAAAGTCATGACCAACCTAGACAGCATATTAAAAAGCAGAGACATTACTTTGCCAAGAGAGGTCCATCTAGTCAAAGCTGTGGTTTTTCCAGTAGTCATGTATGGATGTGAGAGTGGGAGTCTAAAGAAAGCTGAGCACCGGAGAATTGATGCTTTTGAACTGTGGTGTTGCAGAAGACTTTTGAGAGTCCCTTGAACTGCAAGGAGATCCAACCAGTCCATCCTGAAGGCAATCAGTTCTGAATATTTGTTGGAAGGACTGATGCCAAAGCTGAAACTCCAATACTTTGGCCACCTGATGTGAAGAGCTGACTCATTTGAAAAGACCCTGATGCTGGGAAAGATTGCAGATGGGAGGAGAAGGGATCAACAGAGGATGAGATGGTTGGATGGCATCACCAACTCAATGGGCGTGAGTTTGAGTAAACTCCGGGAGTTGGTGATGAACAGGAAGGCCTGGCGTGCTGCAGTCCACGGGGTCGCAAAGAGTCAGCCATGACTGAGCCACTGAACTGACTGACTGTCCCATTCAAAAGAGTCCTTTTCCAGTTGAACTTCCTCAGAACATATTTTATAAACTTAAGGGAATTTCTTTAAAATATATTTCCATGCTTTTCATCTCCAGTTTCATTTGGAAAGGAGTGAAAAGCCATTCCAAGTAACACATGTAAGGTGAGCCCCTGTTTGAAGGTTGTCCCTTGTGACACACCTGTGTGCTCAGCCGCTCAGTCAAGCCCAGCTCTTTGTGATGCCATGGACTGTAGACCAGGCTCCTCTGTCCATGGGGTTTTCCTGGCAAGAGTGCGGGAGTAGGTTGCCACTTCCTACTCCAGAGGAATCTTCTCGACCCAGGGACGGAGCCCGTATCTCATGTGTTTCCTGCATTGGCAGGTGGGTTCTTTCCCACTGCACCAGCTGGATATCGATGGGTAAAATTCTGTGCCAGCCCCTTTGTTTCTTCTTCTCTCCCCCTCATCCATCTATAGATAACTATCTCTCTGAAACGCCTTTGGAGAATCCGTGTAACATTATCAGAGCTATTTTTCAAGCATGTTGATCCTTCCTTGTGATGTCAGTGTTTGTGTAGCAGATCATCTGCTCCTATGACACTGGGTATGTCCCTGAGCCCTGGGAGACAGTGTTCAGGTGGGCAGTAGGTCTCAGTGGGAGTCAGTCGAGGGGGGAGGTCTGCTCAGCACAGCCAAGGCCAGCCCACATTGTCTTCTATCCCCAAAACACTGAATCTGCTTCCCTCCCCGCCACCCATCCGCCCCAGCCCCAGGGCACTTGGCTAAACTCCTGTATATCCTGAGGAAGCATCAGGGTCAGAACAATGAACAGTGGTTCTAATCATTGAGAGAGAGAGATGAGGTTCTGTGTTTTCAGTTCTTAGATGTATGTGTCTTGATTCATTGTGTTATTATTTTAAATTTTAATTGTCATATCATTCTTTGCAGTGCTGCTAGTTTCTGCTGTGCAGCAAAGTGAATCAGTTATATATATATACACCCTCTGTTTTTAGATTCTGTTCCCACGTAGGTTATTACAAAGAACTGAATAGAGTTCCCTGTGCTCTCCAGTAGGTCTTTCTCTATTTTCTGTGTAGTAGAGTGTATTTGTCGATCCTAATTTATCCTTCAGCCTTCTTTGGTACCGTAAGTCTGTTCTCTACATCTGAGACTCTCTTTCTCTAAAGAGGTTTATATGTACCATTCTTTCGGATTCCATATGTAAGTGACATCATATGATATTTGTCTTTCTATATCAGACTTCACTCAGTATGACAATCTCCAGGTTCATCCATGTTGCACACATAGCATTATTTTGTTCTTTTTAAGAGTCGGTAATATTCCATTGTAAACATGAGCCACATCTTCTCTATCTATTCCTCCACTGAGGAACATTTAGTTGCTACCGTCTTCTGGCTATTGTAAATAGTGCTGCAACGGACATTGGGGAACATGTATCTTTTCAAATTCTGGTTTTCTGTGGATATATGCCCAAGAGTAAGATGACTATATCATATGGTAAGTCTTATTTTCAGTCTTTTAAGAACCTTCATACTGTCAGACAGAACTGAGCAACTGCACTGAACTGATACTGTTTTCCATAGTGGCTGTACCAATGTACATTCTCACCAACAATGTACGAGGCTTCCCTTTTCTCCACACCCTCTGCAGCATTTATTGTTTGTAGATTTTTTGATGATGGCCATTCTGACTGGTATGAGCCGATACCTCATTGGACTTTTGATTTGAATTTCTCTAATGATTAGTGATGTTCAGTGTCTTTTCATGTTCCTCTTGGCCACCTTTATGCCTTCTTTGGAGAAATGTGTATTTAGATCTTCTACCTATTGTTTGATTGGCGACATTAGTTTTTTTTTTTTTTTTTTTTTTAATGTTGAGCTGCATGAGCTGTTGAATATTTTGAAGATGAATCCCCTGTTGGTCACTTCATTTGCAGATATTTTCTTCCTTTCTGTGGGCTCTTTTCATTTTGGGAGAACACTGTCTCCCAGGGGTCAGTTTTTAAGTTTGATTAGGCTGCATTTTTTTATTTTTGTTTTTCTTTTCATCACTCTAGGAAGTGGCTTATAGAAGATCTTTCTGCGATGTGTGTCAGAGAGTGTTCTGCCTATGTTTTTCTCTTAACGTTTTTATAGTGCCTAGTCTTCCATTTAGATCTTTAATCCATTTTGAGTTTATTTTTATGTGTGGTGTTAGAGATTGTTCTGATTTGATTCTTTTCCGTGAAACTGTCCTGTTTTCCCAGCACCACTTATTGAAGAGACTGTCTTTTCTCCACTGTGTCTTCTTGTCTCTTTGGTCATAGATAAGGTGAAATAGGTGTGTAGGTTTGTCTGTGGCTTTGTCTCTTGACTCATTTTCCAGTTAGCCTTTCTAAATCTTGTTTACACAGCTCCAGCCACATCATGAGAAACGCTGGGCTGGATGAAACACAAGCTGGAATCAAGGTTGCTGGGAGAAATATCAATCACCTCAGACATGCTGATGACACCACAGCTATGGCAGAAAGAGAAGAACTGAAGAGCCTCTTGATGAAAGTAAAAGAGGAGAGTGGAAAAGTGGCTTAAAGCTCAACATTCAGAAGACTAAGATCCCGGCATCTGGTCCCATCACTTCATGGCAAATCGATGGGGAAACAGTGACACACTATATTTAGGGCTCCAAAATCACTGCAGCTGGTGACTGCAGCCATGAACTTAAAAGACGCTGACTCCTTTGAAGAAAAGTCATGACCAACCTAGACAGCATATTAAAAAGCAGAGACATTACTTTGCCAAGAGAGGTCCATCTAGTCAAAGCTGTGGTTTTTCCAGTAGTCATGTATGGATGTGAGAGTGGGAGTCTAAAGAAAGCTGAGCACCGGAGAATTGATGCTTTTGAACTGTGGTGTTGGAGAAGACTTTTGAGAGTCCCTTGAACTGCAAGGAGATCCAACCAGTCCATCCTGAAGGCAATCAGTTCTGAATATTTGTTGGAAGGACTGATGCCAAAGCTGAAACTCCAATACTCTGGCCACCTGATGTGAAGAGCTGACTCATTTGAAAAGACCCTGATGCTGGGAAAGATTGCAGATGGGAGGAGAAGGGATCAACAGAGGATGAGATGGTTGGATGGCGTCACCAACTCAATGGGCGTGAGTTTGAGTAAACTCCGGGAGTTGGTGATGAACAGGAAGGCCTGGCGTGCTGCAGTCCACGGGGTCGCAAAGAGTCAGCCATGACTGAGTCACTGAACTGACTGACTGTCCCATTCAAAAGAGTCCTTTTCCAGTTGAACTTCCTCAGAACATATTTTGTAAACTTAAGGAAATTTCTTTAAAATATATTTCCATGCTTTTCATCTCCAGTTTCATTTGGAAAGGAGTGAAAAGCCATTCCAAGTAACACATGTAAGGTGAGCCCCTGTTTGAAGGTTGTCCCTTGTGACACACCTGTGTGCTCAGCCGCTCAGTCAAGCCCAGCTCTTTGTGATGCCATGGACTGTAGACCAGGCTCCTCTGTCCATGGGGTTTTCCTGGCAAGAGTGCGGGAGTAGGTTGCCACTTCCTGCTCCATAGGAATCTTCTCGACCCAGGGACGGAGCCCGTATCTCATGTGTTTCCTGCACTGGCAGGTGGGTTCTTTCCCACTGCACCAGCTGGATATCGATGGGTAAAATTCTGTGCCAGCCCCTTTGTTTCTTCTTCTCTCCCCCTCATCCATCTATAGATAACTATCTCTCTGAAACGCCTTTGGAGAATCCGTGTAACATTATCAGAGCTATTTTTCAAGCATGTTGATCCTTCCTTGTGATGTCAGTGTTTGTGTAGCAGATCATCTGCTCCTATGACACTGGGTATGTCCCTGAGCCCTGGGAGACAGTGTTCAGGTGGGCAGTAGGTCTCAGTGGGAGTCAGTCGAGGGGGGAGGTCTGCTCAGCACAGCCAAGGCCAGCCCACATTGTCTTCTATCCCCAAAACACTGAGTCTGCTTCCCTGCCCGCCACCCATCCGCCCCAGCCCCAGGGCACTTGGCTAAACTCCTGTATATCCTGAGGAAGCATCAGGGTCAGAACAATGAACAGTGGTTCTAATCATTGTGAGAGAGAGATGAGGTTCTGTGTTTTCAGTTCTTAGATGTATGTGTCTTGATTCATTGTGTTATTATTTTAAATTTTAATTGTCATATCATTCTTTGCAGTGCTGCTAGTTTCTGCTGTGCAGCAAAGTGAATCAGTTATATATATATACACCCTCTGTTTTTAGATTCTGTTCCCACGTAGGTTATTACAAAGAACTGAATAGAGTTCCCTGTGCTCTCCAGTAGGTCTTTCTCTATTTTCTGTGTAGTAGAGTGTATTTGTCGATCCTAATTTATCCTTCAGCCTTCTTTGGTACCGTAAGTCTGTTCTCTACATCTGAGACTCTATTTCTCTAAAGAGGTTTATATGTACCATTCTTTCGGATTCCATATGTAAGTGACATCATATGATATTTGTCTTTCTATATCAGACTTCACTCAGTATGACAATCTCCAGGTTCATCCATGTTGCACACATAGCATTATTTTGTTCTTTTTAAGAGTCGGTAATATTCCATTGTAAACATGAGCCACATCTTCTCTATCTATTCCTCCACTGAGGAACATTTAGTTGCTACCGTCTTCTGGCTATTGTAAATAGTGCTGCAACGGACATTGGGGAACATGTATCTTTTCAAATTCTGGTTTTCTGTGGATATATGCCCAAGAGTAAGATGACTCTATCATATGGTAAGTCTTATTTTCAGTCTTTTAAGAACCTTCATACTGTCAGACAGAACTGAGCAACTGCACTGAACTGATACTGTTTTCCATAGTGGCTGTACCAATGTACATTCTCACCAACAATGTACGAGGCTTCCCTTTTCTCCACACCCTCTGCAGCATTTATTGTTTGTAGATTTTTTGATGATGGCCATTCTGACTGGTATGAGCCGATACCTCATTGGACTTTTGATTTGTATTTCTCTAATGATTAGTGATGTTCAGTGTCTTTTCATGTTCCTCTTGGCCACCTTTATGCCTTCTTTGGAGAAATGTGTATTTAGATCTTCTACCTATTGTTTGATTGGTGACATTAGTTGTTTTTTTTGATTTTTGTTTTTTTTTTTAATGTTGAGCTGCATGAGCTGTTGCATATTTTGAAGATGAATCCCCTGTTGGTCACTTCATTTGCAGATATTTTCTTCCTTCCTGTGGGCGCTTTTCATTTTGGGAGAACACTGTCTCCCAGGGGTCAGTTTTTAAGTTTGATTAGGCTGCATTTTTTTATTTTTGTTTTTCTTTTCATCACTCTAGGAAGTGGCTTATAGAAGATCTTTCTGCGATGTGTGTCAGAGAGTGTTCTGCCTATGTTTTTCTCTTAACGTTTTTATAGTGCCTAGTCTTCCATTTAGATCTTTAATCCATTTTGAGTTTATTTTTATGTGTGGTGTTAGAGATTGTTCTGATTTGATTCTTTTCCGTGAAACTGTCCTGTTTTCCCAGCACCACTTATTGAAGAGACTATCTTTTCTCCACTGTGTCTTCTTGTCTCTTTGGTCATAGATAAGGTGAAATAGGTGTGTAGGTTTGTCTGTGGCTTTGTCTCTTGACTCATTTTCCAGTTAGCCTTTCTAAATCTTGTTTACACAGCTCCAGCCACATCATGAGAAACGCTGGGCTGGATGAAACACAAGCTGGAATCAAGGTTGCTGGGAGAAATATCAATCACCTCAGACATGCTGATGACACCACAGCTATGGCAGAAAGAGAAGAACTGAAGAGCCTCTTGATGAAAGTAAAAGAGGAGAGTGGAAAAGTGGCTTAAAGCTCAACATTCAGAAGACTAAGATCCCGGCATCTGGTCCCATCACTTCATGGCAAATCGATGGGGAAACAGTGACACACTATATTTAGGGCTCCAAAATCACTGCAGCTGGTGACTGCAGCCATGAACTTAAAAGACGCTGACTCCTTTGAAGAAAAGTCATGACCAACCTAGACAGCATATTAAAAAGCAGAGACATTACTTTGCCAAGAGAGGTCCATCTAGTCAAAGCTGTGGTTTTTCCAGTAGTCATGTATGGATGTGAGAGTGGGAGTCTAAAGAAAGCTGAGCACCGGAGAATTGATGCTTTTGAACTGTGGTGTTGCAGAAGACTTTTGAGAGTCCCTTGAACTGCAAGGAGATCCAACCAGTCCATCCTGAAGGCAATCAGTTCTGAATATTTGTTGGAAGGACTGATGCCAAAGCTGAAACTCCAATACTCTGGCCACCTGATGTGAAGAGCTGACTCATTTGAAAAGACCCTGATGCTGGGAAAGATTGCAGATGGGAGGAGAAGGGATCAACAGAGGATGAGATGGTTGGATGGCGTCACCAACTCAATGGGCGTGAGTTTGAGTAAACTCCGGGAGTTGGTGATGAACAGGAAGGCCTGGCGTGCTGCAGTCCACGGGGTCGCAAAGAGTCAGCCATGACTGAGCCACTGAACTGACTGACTGTCCCATTCAAAAGAGTCCTTTTCCAGTTGAACTTCCTCAGAACATATTTTATAAACTTAAGGGAATTTCTTTAAAATATATTTCCATGCTTTTCATCTCCAGTTTCATTTGGAAAGGAGTGAAAAGCCATTCCAAGTAACACATGTAAGGTGAGCCCCTGTTTGAAGGTTGTCCCTTGTGACACACCTGTGTGCTCAGCCGCTCAGTCAAGCCCAGCTCTTTGTGATGCCATGGACTGTAGACCAGGCTCCTCTGTCCATGGGGTTTTCCTGGCAAGAGTGCGGGAGTAGGTTGCCACTTCCTACTCCAGAGGAATCTTCTCGACCCAGGGACGGAGCCCGTATCTCATGTGTTTCCTGCATTGGCAGGTGGGTTCTTTCCCACTGCACCAGCTGGATATCGATGGGTAAAATTCTGTGCCAGCCCCTTTGTTTCTTCTTCTCTCCCCCTCATCCATCTATAGATAACTATCTCTCTGAAACGCCTTTGGAGAATCCGTGTAACATTATCAGAGCTATTTTTCAAGCATGTTGATCCTTCCTTGTGATGTCAGTGTTTGTGTAGCAGATCATCTGCTCCTATGACACTGGGTATGTCCCTGAGCCCTGGGAGACAGTGTTCAGGTGGGCAGTAGGTCTCAGTGGGAGTCAGTCGAGGGGGGAGGTCTGCTCAGCACAGCCAAGGCCAGCCCACATTGTCTTCTATCCCCAAAACACTGAGTCTGCTTCCCTGCCCGCCACCCATCCGCCCCAGCCCCAGGGCACTTGGCTAAAATCCTCTATATCCTGAGGAAGCATCAGGGTCAGAACAATGAACAGTGGTTCTAATCATTGTGAGAGAGAGATGAGGTTCTGTGTTTTCAGTTCTTAGATGTATGTGTCTTGATTCATTGTGTTATTATTTTAAATTTTAATTGTCATATCATTCTTTGCAGTGCTGCTAGTTTCTGCTGTGCAGCAAAGTGAATCAGTTATATATATATACACCCTCTGTTTTTAGATTCTGTTCCCACGTAGGTTATTACAAAGAACTGAATAGAGTTCCCTGTGCTCTCCAGTAGGTCTTTCTCTATTTTCTGTGTAGTAGAGTGTATTTGTCGATCCTAATTTATCCTTCAGCCTTCTTTGGTACCGTAAGTCTGTTCTCTACATCTGAGACTCTATTTCTCTAAAGAGGTTTATATGTACCATTCTTTCGGATTCCATATGTAAGTGACATCATATGATATTTGTCTTTCTATATCAGACTTCACTCAGTATGACAATCTCCAGGTTCATCCATGTTGCACACATAGCATTATTTTGTTCTTTTTAAGAGTCGGTAATATTCCATTGTAAACATGAGCCACATCTTCTCTATCTATTCCTCCACTGAGGAACATTTAGTTGCTACCGTCTTCTGGCTATTGTAAATAGTGCTGCAACGGACATTGGGGAACATGTATCTTTTCAAATTCTGGTTTTCTGTGGATATATGCCCAAGAGTAAGATGACTCTATCATATGGTAAGTCTTATTTTCAGTCTTTTAAGAACCTTCATACTGTCAGACAGAACTGAGCAACTGCACTGAACTGATACTGTTTTCCATAGTGGCTGTACCAATGTACATTCTCACCAACAATGTACGAGGCTTCCCTTTTCTCCACACCCTCTGCAGCATTTATTGTTTGTAGATTTTTTGATGATGGCCATTCTGACTGGTATGAGCCGATACCTCATTGGACTTTTGATTTGTATTTCTCTAATGATTAGTGATGTTCAGTGTCTTTTCATGTTCCTCTTGGCCACCTTTATGCCTTCTTTGGAGAAATGTGTATTTAGATCTTCTAGCTATTGTTTGATTGGCGACATTAGTTTTTTGTTTTTTTTTTTTTTTAATGTTGAGCTGCATGAGCTGTTGAATATTTTGAAGATGAATCCCCTGTTGGTCACTTCATTTGCAGATATTTTCTTCCTTTCTGTGGGCTCTTTTCATTTTGGGAGAACACTGTCTCCCAGGGGTCAGTTTTTAAGTTTGATTAGGCTGCATTTTTTTATTTTTGTTTTTCTTTTCATCACTCTAGGAAGTGGCTTATAGAAGATCTTTCTGCGATGTGTGTCAGAGAGTGTTCTGCCTATGTTTTTCTCTTAACGTTTTTATAGTACCTAGTCTTCCATTTAGATCTTTAATCCATTTTGAGTTTATTTTTATGTGTGGTGTTAGAGATTGTTCTGATTTGATTCTTTTCCGTGAAACTGTCCTGTTTTCCCAGCACCACTTATTGAAGAGACTATCTTTTCTCCACTGTGTCTTCTTGTCTCTTTGGTCATAGGTCAGGTGAAATAGGTGTGTAGGTTTGTCTGTGGCTTTGTCTCTTGACTCATTTTCCAGTTAGCCTTTCTAAATCTTGTTTACACAGCTCCAGCCACATCATGAGAAACGCTGGGCTGGATGAAACACAAGCTGGAATCAAGGTTGCTGGGAGAAATATCAATCACCTCAGACATGCTGATGACACCACAGCTATGGCAGAAAGAGAAGAACTGAAGAGCCTCTTGATGAAAGTAAAAGAGGAGAGTGGAAAAGTGGCTTAAAGCTCAACATTCAGAAGACTAAGATCCCGGCATCTGGTCCCATCACTTCATGGCAAATCGATGGGGAAACAGTGACACACTATATTTAGGGCTCCAAAATCACTGCAGCTGGTGACTGCAGCCATGAACTTAAAAGACGCTGACTCCTTTGAAGAAAAGTCATGACCAACCTAGACAGCATATTAAAAAGCAGAGACATTACTTTGCCAAGAGAGGTCCATCTAGTGAAAGCTGTGGTTTTTCCAGTAGTCATGTATGGATGTGAGAGTGGGAGTCTAAAGAAAGCTGAGCACCGGAGAATTGATGCTTTTGAACTGTGGTGTTGCAGAAGACTTTTGAGAGTCCCTTGAACTGCAAGGAGATCCAACCAGTCCATCCTGAAGGCAATCAGTTCTGAATATTTGTTGGAAGGACTGATGCCAAAGCTGAAACTCCAATACTTTGGCCACCTGATGTGAAGAGCTGACTCATTTGAAAAGACCCTGATGCTGGGAAAGATTGCAGATGGGAGGAGAAGGGATCAACAGAGGATGAGATGGTTGGATGGCATCACCAACTCAATGGGCGTGAGTTTGAGTAAACTCCGGGAGTTGGTGATGAACAGGAAGGCCTGGCGTGCTGCAGTCCACGGGGTCGCAAAGAGTCAGCCATGACTGAGCCACTGAACTGACTGACTGTCCCATTCAAAAGAGTCCTTTTCCAGTTGAACTTCCTCAGAACATATTTTATAAACTTAAGGGAATTTCTTTAAAATATATTTCCATGCTTTTCATCTCCAGTTTCATTTGGAAAGGAGTGAAAAGCCATTCCAAGTAACACATGTAAGGTGAGCCCCTGTTTGAAGGTTGTCCCTTGTGACACACCTGTGTGCTCAGCCGCTCAGTCAAGCCCAGCTCTTTGTGATGCCATGGACTGTAGACCAGGCTCCTCTGTCCATGGGGTTTTCCTGGCAAGAGTGCGGGAGTAGGTTGCCACTTCCTACTCCAGAGGAATCTTCTCGACCCAGGGACGGAGCCCGTATCTCATGTGTTTCCTGCATTGGCAGGTGGGTTCTTTCCCACTGCACCAGCTGGATATCGATGGGTAAAATTCTGTGCCAGCCCCTTTGTTTCTTCTTCTCTCCCCCTCATCCATCTATAGATAACTATCTCTCTGAAACGCCTTTGGAGAATCCGTGTAACATTATCAGAGCTATTTTTCAAGCATGTTGATCCTTCCTTGTGATGTCAGTGTTTGTGTAGCAGATCATCTGCTCCTATGACACTGGGTATGTCCCTGAGCCCTGGGAGACAGTGTTCAGGTGGGCAGTAGGTCTCAGTGGGAGTCAGTCGAGGGGGGAGGTCTGCTCAGCACAGCCAAGGCCAGCCCACATTGTCTTCTATCCCCAAAACACTGAGTCTGCTTCCCTCCCCGCCACCCATCCGCCCCAGCCCCAGGGCACTTGGCTAAACTCCTGTATATCCTGAGGAAGCATCAGGGTCAGAACAATGAACAGTGGTTCTAATCATTGTGAGCGAGAGATGAGGTTCTGTGTTTTCAGTTCTTAGATGTATGTGTCTTGATTCATTGTGTTATTATTTTAAATTTTAATTGTCATATCATTCTTTGCAGTGCTGCTAGTTTCTGCTGTGCAGCAAAGTGAATCAGTTATATATATATACACCCTCTGTTTTTAGATTCTGTTCCCACGTAGGTTATTACAAAGAACTGAATAGAGTTCCCTGTGCTCTCCAGTAGGTCTTTCTCTATTTTCTGTGTAGTAGAGTGTATTTGTCGATCCTAATTTATCCTTCAGCCTTCTTTGGTACCGTCAGTCTGTTCTCTACATCTGAGACTCTCTTTCTCTAAAGAGGTTTATATGTACCATTCTTTCGGATTCCATATGTAAGTGACATCATATGATATTTGTCTTTCTATATCAGACTTCACTCAGTATGACAATCTCCAGGTTCATCCATGTTGCACACATAGCATTATTTTGTTCTTTTTAAGAGTCGGTAATATTCCATTGTAAACATGAGCCACATCTTCTCTATCTATTCCTCCACTGAGGAACATTTAGTTGCTACCGTCTTCTGGCTATTGTAAATAGTGCTGCAACGGACATTGGGGAACATGTATCTTTTCAAATTCTGGTTTTCTGTGGATATATGCCCAAGAGTAAGATGACTCTATCATATGGTAAGTCTTATTTTCAGTCTTTTAAGAACCTTCATACTGTCAGACAGAACTGAGCAACTGCACTGAACTGATACTGTTTTCCATAGTGGCTGTACCAATGTACATTCTCACCAACAATGTACGAGGCTTCCCTTTTCTCCACACCCTCTGCAGCATTTATTGTTTGTAGATTTTTTGATGATGGCCATTCTGACTGGTATGAGCCGATACCTCATTGGACTTTTGATTTGTATTTCTCTAATGATTAGTGATGTTCAGTGTCTTTTCATGTTCCTCTTGGCCACCTTTATGCCTTCTTTGGAGAAATGTGTATTTAGATCCTCTAGCTATTGTTTGATTGGCGACATTAGTTTTTTTTTTTTTTTTTTTTAATGTTGAGCTGCATGAGCTGTTGAATATTTTGAAGATGAATCCCCTGTTGGTCACTTCATTTGCAGATATTTTCTTCCTTTCTGTGGGCTCTTTTCATTTTGGGAGAACACTGTCTCCCAGGGGTCAGTTTTTAAGTTTGATTAGGCTGCATTTTTTTATTTTTGTTTTTCTTTTCATCACTCTAGGAAGTGGCTTATAGAAGATCTTTCTGCGATGTGTGTCAGAGAGTGTTCTGCCTATGTTTTTCTCTTAACGTTTTTATAGTGCCTAGTCTTCCATTTAGATCTTTAATCCATTTTGAGTTTATTTTTATGTGTGGTGTTAGAGATTGTTCTGATTTGATTCTTTTCCGTGAAACTGTCCTGTTTTCCCAGCACCACTTATTGAAGAGACTATCTTTTCTCCACTGTGTCTTCTTGTCTCTTTGGTCATAGGTAAGGTGAAATAGGTGTGTAGGTTTGTCTGTGGCTTTGTCTCTTGACTCATTTTCCAGTTAGCCTTTCTAAATCTTGTTTACACAGCTCCAGCCACATCATGAGAAACGCTGGGCTGGATGAAACACAAGCTGGAATCAAGGTTGCTGGGAGAAATATCAATCACCTCAGACATGCTGATGACACCACAGCTATGGCAGAAAGAGAAGAACTGAAGAGCCTCTTGATGAAAGTAAAAGAGGAGAGTGGAAAAGTGGCTTAAAGCTCAACATTCAGAAGACTAAGATCCCGGCATCTGGTCCCATCACTTCATGGCAAATCGATGGGGAAACAGTGACACACTATATTTAGGGCTCCAAAATCACTGCAGCTGGTGACTGCAGCCATGAACTTAAAAGACGCTGACTCCTTTGAAGAAAAGTCATGACCAACCTAGACAGCATATTAAAAAGCAGAGACATTACTTTGCCAAGAGAGGTCCATCTAGTGAAAGCTGTGGTTTTTCCAGTAGTCATGTATGGATGTGAGAGTGGGAGTCTAAAGAAAGCTGAGCACCGGAGAATTGATGCTTTTGAACTGTGGTGTTGCAGAAGACTTTTGAGAGTCCCTTGAACTGCAAGGAGATCCAACCAGTCCATCCTGAAGGCAATCAGTTCTGAATATTTGTTGGAAGGACTGATGCCAAAGCTGAAACTCCAATACTTTGGCCACCTGATGTGAAGAGCTGACTCATTTGAAAAGACCCTGATGCTGGGAAAGATTGCAGATGGGAGGAGAAGGGATCAACAGAGGATGAGATGGTTGGATGGCATCACCAACTCAGTGGGCGTGAGTTTGAGTAAACTCCGGGAGTTGGTGATGAACAGGAAGGCCTGGCGTGCTGCAGTCCACGGGGTCGCAAAGAGTCAGCCATGACTGAGCCACTGAACTGACTGACTGTCCCATTCAAAAGAGTCCTTTTCCAGTTGAACTTCCTCAGAACATATTTTATAAACTTAAGGGAATTTCTTTAAAATATATTTCCATGCTTTTCATCTCCAGTTTCATTTGGAAAGGAGTGAAAAGCCATTCCAAGTAACACATGTAAGGTGAGCCCCTGTTTGAAGGTTGTCCCTTGTGACACACCTGTGTGCTCAGCCGCTCAGTCAAGCCCAGCTCTTTGTGATGCCATGGACTGTAGACCAGGCTCCTCTGTCCATGGGGTTTTCCTGGCAAGAGTGCGGGAGTAGGTTGCCACTTCCTACTCCAGAGGAATCTTCTCGACCCAGGGACGGAGCCCGTATCTCATGTGTTTCCTGCATTGGCAGGTGGGTTCTTTCCCACTGCACCAGCTGGATATCGATGGGTAAAATTCTGTGCCAGCCCCTTTGTTTCTTCTTCTCTCCCCCTCATCCATCTATAGATAACTATCTCTCTGAAACGCCTTTGGAGAATCCGTGTAACATTATCAGAGCTATTTTTCAAGCATGTTGATCCTTCCTTGTGATGTCAGTGTTTGTGTAGCAGATCATCTGCTCCTATGACACTGGGTATGTCCCTGAGCCCTGGGAGACAGTGTTCAGGTGGGCAGTAGGTCTCAGTGGGAGTCAGTCGAGGGGGGAGGTCTGCTCAGCACAGCCAAGGCCAGCCCACATTGTCTTCTATCCCCAAAACACTGAGTCTGCTTCCCTCCCCGCCACCCATCCGCCCCAGCCCCAGGGCACTTGGCTAAACTCCTCTATATCCTGAGGAAGCATCAGGGTCAGAACAATGAACAGTGGTTCTAATCATTGTGAGCGAGAGATGAGGTTCTGTGTTTTCAGTTCTTAGATGTATGTGTCTTGATTCATTGTGTTATTATTTTAAATTTTAATTGTCATATCATTCTTTGCAGTGCTGCTAGTTTCTGCTGTGCAGCAAAGTGAATCAGTTATATATATATACACCCTCTGTTTTTAGATTCTGTTCCCACGTAGGTTATTACAAAGAACTGAATAGAGTTCCCTGTGCTCTCCAGTAGGTCTTTCTCTATTTTCTGTGTAGTAGAGTGTATTTGTCGATCCTAATTTATCCTTCAGCCTTCTTTGGTACCGTCAGTCTGTTCTCTACATCTGAGACTCTCTTTCTCTAAAGAGGTTTATATGTACCATTCTTTCGGATTCCATATGTAAGTGACATCATATGATATTTGTCTTTCTATATCAGACTTCACTCAGTATGACAATCTCCAGGTTCATCCATGTTGCACACATAGCATTATTTTGTTCTTTTTAAGAGTCGGTAATATTCCATTGTAAACATGAGCCACATCTTCTCTATCTATTCCTCCACTGAGGAACATTTAGTTGCTACCGTCTTCTGGCTATTGTAAATAGTGCTGCAATGGACATTGGGGAACATGTATCTTTTCAAATTCTGGTTTTCTGTGGATATATGCCCAAGAGTAAGATGACTCTATCATATGGTAAGTCTTATTTTCAGTCTTTTAAGAACCTTCATACTGTCAGACAGAACTGAGCAACTGCACTGAACTGATACTGTTTTCCATAGTGGCTGTACCAATGTACATTCTCACCAACAATGTACGAGGCTTCCCTTTTCTCCACACCCTCTGCAGCATTTATTGTTTGTAGATTTTTTGATGATGGCCATTCTGACTGGTATGAGCCGATACCTCATTGGACTTTTGATTTGTATTTCTCTAATGATTAGTGATGTTCAGTGTCTTTTCATGTTCCTCTTGGCCACCTTTATGCCTTCTTTGGAGAAATGTGTATTTAGATCCTCTAGCTATTGTTTGATTGGCGACATTAGTTTTTTTTTTTTTTTTTTTTAATGTTGAGCTGCATGAGCTGTTGAATATTTTGAAGATGAATCCCCTGTTGGTCACTTCATTTGCAGATATTTTCTTCCTTTCTGTGGGCTCTTTTCATTTTGGGAGAACACTGTCTCCCAGGGGTCAGTTTTTAAGTTTGATTAGGCTGCATTTTTTTATTTTTGTTTTTCTTTTCATCACTCTAGGAAGTGGCTTATAGAAGATCTTTCTGCGATGTGTGTCAGAGAGTGTTCTGCCTATGTTTTTCTCTTAACGTTTTTATAGTGCCTAGTCTTCCATTTAGATCTTTAATCCATTTTGAGTTTATTTTTATGTGTGGTGTTAGAGATTGTTCTGATTTGATTCTTTTCCGTGAAACTGTCCTGTTTTCCCAGCACCACTTATTGAAGAGACTATCTTTTCTCCACTGTGTCTTCTTGTCTCTTTGGTCATAGGTCAGGTGAAATAGGTGTGTAGGTTTGTCTGTGGCTTTGTCTCTTGACTCATTTTCCAGTTAGCCTTTCTAAATCTTGTTTACACAGCTCCAGCCACATCATGAGAAACGCTGGGCTGGATGAAACACAAGCTGGAATCAAGGTTGCTGGGAGAAATATCAATCACCTCAGACATGCTGATGACACCACAGCTATGGCAGAAAGAGAAGAACTGAAGAGCCTCTTGATGAAAGTAAAAGAGGAGAGTGGAAAAGTGGCTTAAAGCTCAACATTCAGAAGACTAAGATCCCGGCATCTGGTCCCATCACTTCATGGCAAATCGATGGGGAAACAGTGACACACTATATTTAGGGCTCCAAAATCACTGCAGCTGGTGACTGCAGCCATGAACTTAAAAGACGCTGACTCCTTTGAAGAAAAGTCATGACCAACCTAGACAGCATATTAAAAAGCAGAGACATTACTTTGCCAAGAGAGGTCCATCTAGTGAAAGCTGTGGTTTTTCCAGTAGTCATGTATGGATGTGAGAGTGGGAGTCTAAAGAAAGCTGAGCACCGGAGAATTGATGCTTTTGAACTGTGGTGTTGCAGAAGACTTTTGAGAGTCCCTTGAACTGCAAGGAGATCCAACCAGTCCATCCTGAAGGCAATCAGTTCTGAATATTTGTTGGAAGGACTGATGCCAAAGCTGAAACTCCAATACTTTGGCCACCTGATGTGAAGAGCTGACTCATTTGAAAAGACCCTGATGCTGGGAAAGATTGCAGATGGGAGGAGAAGGGATCAACAGAGGATGAGATGGTTGGATGGCATCACCAACTCAGTGGGCGTGAGTTTGAGTAAACTCCGGGAGTTGGTGATGAACAGGAAGGCCTGGCGTGCTGCAGTCCACGGGGTCGCAAAGAGTCAGCCATGACTGAGCCACTGAACTGACTGACTGTCCCATTCAAAAGAGTCCTTTTCCAGTTGAACTTCCTCAGAACATATTTTATAAACTTAAGGGAATTTCTTTAAAATATATTTCCATGCTTTTCATCTCCAGTTTCATTTGGAAAGGAGTGAAAAGCCATTCCAAGTAACACATGTAAGGTGAGCCCCTGTTTGAAGGTTGTCCCTTGTGACACACCTGTGTGCTCAGCCGCTCAGTCAAGCCCAGCTCTTTGTGATGCCATGGACTGTAGACCAGGCTCCTCTGTCCATGGGGTTTTCCTGGCAAGAGTGCGGGAGTAGGTTGCCACTTCCTACTCCAGAGGAATCTTCTCGACCCAGGGACGGAGCCCGTATCTCATGTGTTTCCTGCATTGGCAGGTGGGTTCTTTCCCACTGCACCAGCTGGATATCGATGGGTAAAATTCTGTGCCAGCCCCTTTGTTTCTTCTTCTCTCCCCCTCATCCATCTATAGATAACTATCTCTCTGAAACGCCTTTGGAGAATCCGTGTAACATTATCAGAGCTATTTTTCAAGCATGTTGATCCTTCCTTGTGATGTCAGTGTTTGTGTAGCAGATCATCTGCTCCTATGACACTGGGTATGTCCCTGAGCCCTGGGAGACAGTGTTCAGGTGGGCAGTAGGTCTCAGTGGGAGTCAGTCGAGGGGGGAGGTCTGCTCAGCACAGCCAAGGCCAGCCCACATTGTCTTCTATCCCCAAAACACTGAGTCTGCTTCCCTGCCCGCCACCCATCCGCCCCAGCCCCAGGGCACTTGGCTAAACTCCTGTATATCCTGAGGAAGCATCAGGGTCAGAACAATGAACAGTGGTTCTAATCATTGTGAGAGAGAGATGAGGTTCTGTGTTTTCAGTTCTTAGATGTATGTGTCTTGATTCATTGTGTTATTATTTTAAATTTTAATTGTCATATCATTCTTTGCAGTGCTGCTAGTTTCTGCTGTGCAGCAAAGTGAATCAGTTATATATATATACACCCTCTGTTTTTAGATTCTGTTCCCACGTAGGTTATTACAAAGAACTGAATAGAGTTCCCTGTGCTCTCCAGTAGGTCTTTCTCTATTTTCTGTGTAGTAGAGTGTATTTGTCGATCCTAATTTATCCTTCAGCCTTCTTTGGTACCGTCAGTCTGTTCTCTACATCTGAGACTCTCTTTCTCTAAAGAGGTTTATATGTACCATTCTTTCGGATTCCATATGTAAGTGACATCATATGATATTTGTCTTTCTATATCAGACTTCACTCAGTATGACAATCTCCAGGTTCATCCATGTTGCACACATAGCATTATTTTGTTCTTTTTAAGAGTCGGTAATATTCCATTGTAAACATGAGCCACATCTTCTCTATCTATTCCTCCACTGAGGAACATTTAGTTGCTACCGTCTTCTGGCTATTGTAAATAGTGCTGCAACGGACATTGGGGAACATGTATCTTTTCAAATTCTGGTTTTCTGTGGATATATGCCCAAGAGTAAGATGACTCTATCATATGGTAAGTCTTATTTTCAGTCTTTTAAGAACCTTCATACTGTCAGACAGAACTGAGCAACTGCACTGAACTGATACTGTTTTCCATAGTGGCTGTACCAATGTACATTCTCACCAACAATGTACGAGGCTTCCCTTTTCTCCACACCCTCTGCAGCATTTATTGTTTGTAGATTTTTTGATGATGGCCATTCTGACTGGTATGAGCCGATACCTCATTGGACTTTTGATTTGTATTTCTCTAATGATTAGTGATGTTCAGTGTCTTTTCATGTTCCTCTTGGCCACCTTTATGCCTTCTTTGGAGAAATGTGTATTTAGATCTTCTAGCTATTGTTTGATTGGCGACATTAGTTTTTTTTTTTTTTTTTTTTTAATGTTGAGCTGCATGAGCTGTTGCATATTTTGAAGATGAATCCCCTGTTGGTCACTTCATTTGCAGATATTTTCTTCCTTTCTGTGGGCTCTTTTCATTTTGGGAGAACACTGTCTCCCAGGGGTCAGTTTTTAAGTTTGATTAGGCTGCATTTTTTTATTTTTGTTTTTCTTTTCATCACTCTAGGAAGTGGCTTATAGAAGATCTTTCTGCGATGTGTGTCAGAGAGTGTTCTGCCTATGTTTTTCTCTTAACGTTTTTATAGTGCCTAGTCTTCCATTTAGATCTTTAATCCATTTTGAGTTTATTTTTATGTGTGGTGTTAGAGATTGTTCTGATTTGATTCTTTTCCGTGAAACTGTCCTGTTTTCCCAGCACCACTTATTGAAGAGACTATCTTTTCTCCACTGTGTCTTCTTGTCTCTTTGGTCATAGGTCAGGTGAAATAGGTGTGTAGGTTTGTCTGTGGCTTTGTCTCTTGACTCATTTTCCAGTTAGCCTTTCTAAATCTTGTTTACACAGCTCCAGCCACATCATGAGAAACGCTGGGCTGGATGAAACACAAGCTGGAATCAAGGTTGCTGGGAGAAATATCAATCACCTCAGACATGCTGATGACACCACAGCTATGGCAGAAAGAGAAGAACTGAAGAGCCTCTTGATGAAAGTAAAAGAGGAGAGTGGAAAAGTGGCTTAAAGCTCAACATTCAGAAGACTAAGATCCCGGCATCTGGTCCCATCACTTCATGGCAAATCGATGGGGAAACAGTGACACACTATATTTAGGGCTCCAAAATCACTGCAGCTGGTGACTGCAGCCATGAACTTAAAAGACGCTGACTCCTTTGAAGAAAAGTCATGACCAACCTAGACAGCATATTAAAAAGCAGAGACATTACTTTGCCAAGAGAGGTCCATCTAGTGAAAGCTGTGGTTTTTCCAGTAGTCATGTATGGATGTGAGAGTGGGAGTCTAAAGAAAGCTGAGCACCGGAGAATTGATGCTTTTGAACTGTGGTGTTGCAGAAGACTTTTGAGAGTCCCTTGAACTGCAAGGAGATCCAACCAGTCCATCCTGAAGGCAATCAGTTCTGAATATTTGTTGGAAGGACTGATGCCAAAGCTGAAACTCCAATACTTTGGCCACCTGATGTGAAGAGCTGACTCATTTGAAAAGACCCTGATGCTGGGAAAGATTGCAGATGGGAGGAGAAGGGATCAACAGAGGATGAGATGGTTGGATGGCATCACCAACTCAATGGGCGTGAGTTTGAGTAAACTCCGGGAGTTGGTGATGAACAGGAAGGCCTGGCGTGCTGCAGTCCACGGGGTCGCAAAGAGTCAGCCATGACTGAGCCACTGAACTGACTGACTGTCCCATTCCAAAGAGTCCTTTTCCAGTTGAACTTCCTCAGAACATATTTTATAAACTTAAGGGAATTTCTTTAAAATATATTTCCATGCTTTTCATCTCCAGTTTCATTTGGAAAGGAGTGAAAAGCCATTCCAAGTAACATATGTAAGGTGAGCCCCTGTTTGAAGGTTGTCCCTTGTGACACACCTGTGTGCTCAGCCGCCCAGTCAAGCCCAGCTCTTTGTGATGCCATGGACTGTAGACCAGGCTCCTCTGTCCATGGGGTTTTCCTGGCAAGAGTGCGGGAGTAGGTTGCCACTTCCTACTCCAGAGGAATCTTCTCGACCCAGGGACGGAGCCCGTATCTCATGTGTTTCCTGCATTGGCAGGTGGGTTCTTTCCCACTGCACCAGCTGGATATCGATGGGTAAAATTCTGTGCCAGCCCCTTTGTTTCTTCTTCTCTCCCCCTCATCCATCTATAGATAACTATCTCTCTGAAACGCCTTTGGAGAATCCGTGTAACATTATCAGAGCTATTTTTCAAGCATGTTGATGCTTCCTTGTGATGTCAGTGTTTGTGTAGCAGATCATCTGCTCCTATGACACTGGGTATGTCCCTGAGCCCTGGGAGACAGTGTTCAGGTGGGCAGTAGGTCTCAGTGGGAGTCAGTCGAGGGGGGAGGTCTGCTCAGCACAGCCAAGGCCAGCCCACATTGTCTTCTATCCCCAAAACACTGAATCTGCTTCCCTCCCCGCCACCCATCCGCCCCAGCCCCAGGGCACTTGGCTAAACTCCTGTATATCCTGAGGAAGCATCAGGGTCAGAACAATGAACAGTGGTTCTAATCATTGTGAGAGAGAGATGAGGTTCTGTGTTTTCAGTTCTTAGATGTATGTGTCTTGATTCATTGTGTTATTATTTTAAATTTTAATTGTCATATCATTCTTTGCAGTGCTGCTAGTTTCTGCTGTGCAGCAAAGTGAATCAGTTATATATATATACACCCTCTGTTTTTAGATTCTGTTCCCACGTAGGTTATTACAAAGAACTGAATAGAGTTCCCTGTGCTCTCCAGTAGGTCTTTCTCTATTTTCTGTGTAGTAGAGTGTATTTGTCGATCCTAATTTATCCTTCAGCCTTCTTTGGTACCGTAAGTCTGTTCTCTACATCTGAGACTCTCTTTCTCTAAAAAGGTTTATATGTACCATTCTTTCGGATTCCATATGTAAGTGACATCATATGATATTTGTCTTTCTATATCAGACTTCACTCAGTATGACAATCTCCAGGTTCATCCATGTTGCACACATAGCATTATTTTGTTCTTTTTAAGAGTCGGTAATATTCCATTGTAAACATGAGCCACATCTTCTCTATCTATTCCTCCACTGAGGAACATTTAGTTGCTACCGTCTTCTGGCTATTGTAAATAGTGCTGCAACGGACATTGGGGAACATGTATCTTTTCAAATTCTGGTTTTCTGTGGATATATGCCCAAGAGTAAGATGACTCTATCATATGGTAAGTCTTATTTTCAGTCTTTTAAGAACCTTCATACTGTCAGACAGAACTGAGCAACTGCACTGAACTGATACTGTTTTCCATAGTGGCTGTACCAATGTACATTCTCACCAACAATGTACGAGGCTTCCCTTTTCTCCACACCCTCTGCAGCATTTATTGTTTGTAGATTTTTTGATGATGGCCATTCTGACTGGTATGAGCCGATACCTCATTGGACTTTTGATTTGTATTTCTCTAATGATTAGTGATGTTCAGTGTCTTTTCATGTTCCTCTTGGCCACCTTTATGCCTTCTTTGGAGAAATGTGTATTTAGATCTTCTACCTATTGTTTGATTGGTGACATTAGTTGTTTTTTTTGATTTTTGTTTTTTTTTTTAATGTTGAGCTGCATGAGCTGTTGCATATTTTGAAGATGAATCCCCTGTTGGTCACTTCATTTGCAGATATTTTCTTCCTTCCTGTGGGCGCTTTTCATTTTGGGAGAACACTGTCTCCCAGGGGTCAGTTTTTAAGTTTGATTAGGCTGCATTTTTTTATTTTTGTTTTTCTTTTCATCACTCTAGGAAGTGGCTTATAGAAGATCTTTCTGCGATGTGTGTCAGAGAGTGTTCTGCCTATGTTTTTCTCTTAACGTTTTTATAGTGCCTAGTCTTCCATTTAGATCTTTAATCCATTTTGAGTTTATTTTTATGTGTGGTGTTAGAGATTGTTCTGATTTGATTCTTTTCCGTGAAACTGTCCTGTTTTCCCAGCACCACTTATTGAAGAGACTATCTTTTCTCCACTGTGTCTTCTTGTCTCTTTGGTCATAGGTAAGGTGAAATAGGTGTGTAGGTTTGTCTGTGGCTTTGTCTCTTGACTCATTTTCCAGTTAGCCTTTCTAAATCTTGTTTACACAGCTCCAGCCACATCATGAGAAACGCTGGGCTGGATGAAACACAAGCTGGAATCAAGGTTGCTGGGAGAAATATCAATCACCTCAGACATGCTGATGACACCACAGCTATGGCAGAAAGAGAAGAACTGAAGAGCCTCTTGATGAAAGTAAAAGAGGAGAGTGGAAAAGTGGCTTAAAGCTCAACATTCAGAAGACTAAGATCCCGGCATCTGGTCCCATCACTTCATGGCAAATCGATGGGGAAACAGTGACACACTATATTTAGGGCTCCAAAATCACTGCAGCTGGTGACTGCAGCCATGAACTTAAAAGACGCTGACTCCTTTGAAGAAAAGTCATGACCAACCTAGACAGCATATTAAAAAGCAGAGACATTACTTTGCCAAGAGAGGTCCATCTAGTCAAAGCTGTGGTTTTTCCAGTAGTCATGTATGGATGTGAGAGTGGGAGTCTAAAGAAAGCTGAGCACCGGAGAATTGATGCTTTTGAACTGTGGTGTTGCAGAAGACTTTTGAGAGTCCCTTGAACTGCAAGGAGATCCAACCAGTCCATCCTGAAGGCAATCAGTTCTGAATATTTGTTGGAAGGACTGATGCCAAAGCTGAAACTCCAATACTTTGGCCACCTGATGTGAAGAGCTGACTCATTTGAAAAGACCCTGATGCTGGGAAAGATTGCAGATGGGAGGAGAAGGGATCAACAGAGGATGAGATGGTTGGATGGCATCACCAACTCAATGGGCGTGAGTTTGAGTAAACTCCGGGAGTTGGTGATGAACAGGAAGGCCTGGCGTGCTGCAGTCCACGGGGTCGCAAAGAGTCAGCCATGACTGAGCCACTGAACTGACTGACTGTCCCATTCAAAAGAGTCCTTTTCCAGTTGAACTTCCTCAGAACATATTTTATAAACTTAAGGGAATTTCTTTAAAATATATTTCCATGCTTTTCATCTCCAGTTTCATTTGGAAAGGAGTGAAAAGCCATTCCAAGTAACACATGTAAGGTGAGCCCCTGTTTGAAGGTTGTCCCTTGTGACACACCTGTGTGCTCAGCCGCTCAGTCAAGCCCAGCTCTTTGTGATGCCATGGACTGTAGACCAGGCTCCTCTGTCCATGGGGTTTTCCTGGCAAGAGTGCGGGAGTAGGTTGCCACTTCCTACTCCAGAGGAATCTTCTCGACCCAGGGACGGAGCCCGTATCTCATGTGTTTCCTGCATTGGCAGGTGGGTTCTTTCCCACTGCACCAGCTGGATATCGATGGGTAAAATTCTGTGCCAGCCCCTTTGTTTCTTCTTCTCTCCCCCTCATCCATCTATAGATAACTATCTCTCTGAAACGCCTTTGGAGAATCCGTGTAACATTATCAGAGCTATTTTTCAAGCATGTTGATCCTTCCTTGTGATGTCAGTGTTTGTGTAGCAGATCATCTGCTCCTATGACACTGGGTATGTCCCTGAGCCCTGGGAGACAGTGTTCAGGTGGGCAGTAGGTCTCAGTGGGAGTCAGTCGAGGGGGGAGGTCTGCTCAGCACAGCCAAGGCCAGCCCACATTGTCTTCTATCCCCAAAACACTGAGTCTGCTTCCCTCCCCGCCACCCATCCGCCCCAGCCCCAGGGCACTTGGCTAAACTCCTGTATATCCTGAGGAAGCATCAGGGTCAGAACAATGAACAGTGGTTCTAATCATTGAGAGAGAGAGATGAGGTTCTGTGTTTTCAGTTCTTAGATGTATGTGTCTTGATTCATTGTGTTATTATTTTAAATTTTAATTGTCATATCATTCTTTGCAGTGCTGCTAGTTTCTGCTGTGCAGCAAAGTGAATCAGTTATATATATATACACCCTCTGTTTTTAGATTCTGTTCCCACGTAGGTTATTACAAAGAACTGAATAGAGTTCCCTGTGCTCTCCAGTAGGTCTTTCTCTATTTTCTGTGTAGTAGAGTGTATTTGTCGATCCTAATTTATCCTTCAGCCTTCTTTGGTACCGTAAGTCTGTTCTCTACATCTGAGACTCTCTTTCTCTAAAGAGGTTTATATGTACCATTCTTTCGGATTCCATATGTAAGTGACATCATATGATATTTGTCTTTCTATATCAGACTTCACTCAGTATGACAATCTCCAGGTTCATCCATGTTGCACACATAGCATTATTTTGTTCTTTTTAAGAGTCGGTAATATTCCATTGTAAACATGAGCCACATCTTCTCTATCTATTCCTCCACTGAGGAACATTTAGTTGCTACCGTCTTCTGGCTATTGTAAATAGTGCTGCAACGGACATTGGGGAACATGTATCTTTTCAAATTCTGGTTTTCTGTGGATATATGCCCAAGAGTAAGATGACTATATCATATGGTAAGTCTTATTTTCAGTCTTTTAAGAACCTTCATACTGTCAGACAGAACTGAGCAACTGCACTGAACTGATACTGTTTTCCATAGTGGCTGTACCAATGTACATTCTCACCAACAATGTACGAGGCTTCCCTTTTCTCCACACCCTCTGCAGCATTTATTGTTTGTAGATTTTTTGATGATGGCCATTCTGACTGGTATGAGCCGATACCTCATTGGACTTTTGATTTGAATTTCTCTAATGATTAGTGATGTTCAGTGTCTTTTCATGTTCCTCTTGGCCACCTTTATGCCTTCTTTGGAGAAATGTGTATTTAGATCTTCTACCTATTGTTTGATTGGCGACATTAGTTTTTTTTTTTTTTTTTTTTTTAATGTTGAGCTGCATGAGCTGTTGAATATTTTGAAGATGAATCCCCTGTTGGTCACTTCATTTGCAGATATTTTCTTCCTTTCTGTGGGCTCTTTTCATTTTGGGAGAACACTGTCTCCCAGGGGTCAGTTTTTAAGTTTGATTAGGCTGCATTTTTTTATTTTTGTTTTTCTTTTCATCACTCTAGGAAGTGGCTTATAGAAGATCTTTCTGCGATGTGTGTCAGAGAGTGTTCTGCCTATGTTTTTCTCTTAACGTTTTTATAGTGCCTAGTCTTCCATTTAGATCTTTAATCCATTTTGAGTTTATTTTTATGTGTGGTGTTAGAGATTGTTCTGATTTGATTCTTTTCCGTGAAACTGTCCTGTTTTCCCAGCACCACTTATTGAAGAGACTGTCTTTTCTCCACTGTGTCTTCTTGTCTCTTTGGTCATAGATAAGGTGAAATAGGTGTGTAGGTTTGTCTGTGGCTTTGTCTCTTGACTCATTTTCCAGTTAGCCTTTCTAAATCTTGTTTACACAGCTCCAGCCACATCATGAGAAACGCTGGGCTGGATGAAACACAAGCTGGAATCAAGGTTGCTGGGAGAAATATCAATCACCTCAGACATGCTGATGACACCACAGCTATGGCAGAAAGAGAAGAACTGAAGAGCGTCTTGATGAAAGTAAAAGAGGAGAGTGGAAAAGTGGCTTAAAGCTCAACATTCAGAAGACTAAGATCCCGGCATCTGGTCCCATCACTTCATGGCAAATCGATGGGGAAACAGTGACACACTATATTTAGGGCTCCAAAATCACTGCAGCTGGTGACTGCAGCCATGAACTTAAAAGACGCTGACTCCTTTGAAGAAAAGTCATGACCAACCTAGACAGCATATTAAAAAGCAGAGACATTACTTTGCCAAGAGAGGTCCATCTAGTCAAAGCTGTGGTTTTTCCAGTAGTCATGTATGGATGTGAGAGTGGGAGTCTAAAGAAAGCTGAGCACCGGAGAATTGATGCTTTTGAACTGTGGTGTTGGAGAAGACTTTTGAGAGTCCCTTGAACTGCAAGGAGATCCAACCAGTCCATCCTGAAGGCAATCAGTTCTGAATATTTGTTGGAAGGACTGATGCCAAAGCTGAAACTCCAATACTCTGGCCACCTGATGTGAAGAGCTGACTCATTTGAAAAGACCCTGATGCTGGGAAAGATTGCAGATGGGAGGAGAAGGGATCAACAGAGGATGAGATGGTTGGATGGCGTCACCAACTCAATGGGCGTGAGTTTGAGTAAACTCCGGGAGTTGGTGATGAACAGGAAGGCCTGGCGTGCTGCAGTCCACGGGGTCGCAAAGAGTCAGCCATGACTGAGTCACTGAACTGACTGACTGTCCCATTCAAAAGAGTCCTTTTCCAGTTGAACTTCCTCAGAACATATTTTATAAACTTAAGGGAATTTCTTTAAAATATATTTCCATGCTTTTCATCTCCAGTTTCATTTGGAAAGGAGTGAAAAGCCATTCCAAGTAACACATGTAAGGTGAGCCCCTGTTTGAAGGTTGTCCCTTGTGACACACCTGTGTGCTCAGCCGCTCAGTCAAGCCCAGCTCTTTGTGATGCCATGGACTGTAGACCAGGCTCCTCTGTCCATGGGGTTTTCCTGGCAAGAGTGCGGGAGTAGGTTGCCACTTCCTGCTCCATAGGAATCTTCTCGACCCAGGGACGGAGCCCGTATCTCATGTGTTTCCTGCACTGGCAGGTGGGTTCTTTCCCACTGCACCAGCTGGATATCGATGGGTAAAATTCTGTGCCAGCCCCTTTGTTTCTTCTTCTCTCCCCCTCATCCATCTATAGATAACTATCTCTCTGAAACGCCTTTGGAGAATCCGTGTAACATTATCAGAGCTATTTTTCAAGCATGTTGATCCTTCCTTGTGATGTCAGTGTTTGTGTAGCAGATCATCTGCTCCTATGACACTGGGTATGTCCCTGAGCCCTGGGAGACAGTGTTCAGGTGGGCAGTAGGTCTCAGTGGGAGTCAGTCGAGGGGGGAGGTCTGCTCAGCACAGCCAAGGCCAGCCCACATTGTCTTCTATCCCCAAAACACTGAGTCTGCTTCCCTGCCCGCCACCCATCCGCCCCAGCCCCAGGGCACTTGGCTAAACTCCTGTATATCCTGAGGAAGCATCAGGGTCAGAACAATGAACAGTGGTTCTAATCATTGTGAGAGAGAGATGAGGTTCTGTGTTTTCAGTTCTTAGATGTATGTGTCTTGATTCATTGTGTTATTATTTTAAATTTTAATTGTCATATCATTCTTTGCAGTGCTGCTAGTTTCTGCTGTGCAGCAAAGTGAATCAGTTATATATATATACACCCTCTGTTTTTAGATTCTGTTCCCACGTAGGTTATTACAAAGAACTGAATAGAGTTCCCTGTGCTCTCCAGTAGGTCTTTCTCTATTTTCTGTGTAGTAGAGTGTATTTGTCGATCCTAATTTATCCTTCAGCCTTCTTTGGTACCGTAAGTCTGTTCTCTACATCTGAGACTCTATTTCTCTAAAGAGGTTTATATGTACCATTCTTTCGGATTCCATATGTAAGTGACATCATATGATATTTGTCTTTCTATATCAGACTTCACTCAGTATGACAATCTCCAGGTTCATCCATGTTGCACACATAGCATTATTTTGTTCTTTTTAAGAGTCGGTAATATTCCATTGTAAACATGAGCCACATCTTCTCTATCTATTCCTCCACTGAGGAACATTTAGTTGCTACCGTCTTCTGGCTATTGTAAATAGTGCTGCAACGGACATTGGGGAACATGTATCTTTTCAAATTCTGGTTTTCTGTGGATATATGCCCAAGAGTAAGATGACTCTATCATATGGTAAGTCTTATTTTCAGTCTTTTAAGAACCTTCATACTGTCAGACAGAACTGAGCAACTGCACTGAACTGATACTGTTTTCCATAGTGGCTGTACCAATGTACATTCTCACCAACAATGTACGAGGCTTCCCTTTTCTCCACACCCTCTGCAGCATTTATTGTTTGTAGATTTTTTGATGATGGCCATTCTGACTGGTATGAGCCGATACCTCATTGGACTTTTGATTTGTATTTCTCTAATGATTAGTGATGTTCAGTGTCTTTTCATGTTCCTCTTGGCCACCTTTATGCCTTCTTTGGAGAAATGTGTATTTAGATCTTCTACCTATTGTTTGATTGGTGACATTAGTTGTTTTTTTTGATTTTTGTTTTTTTTTTTAATGTTGAGCTGCATGAGCTGTTGCATATTTTGAAGATGAATCCCCTGTTGGTCACTTCATTTGCAGATATTTTCTTCCTTCCTGTGGGCGCTTTTCATTTTGGGAGAACACTGTCTCCCAGGGGTCAGTTTTTAAGTTTGATTAGGCTGCATTTTTTTATTTTTGTTTTTCTTTTCATCACTCTAGGAAGTGGCTTATAGAAGATCTTTCTGCGATGTGTGTCAGAGAGTGTTCTGCCTATGTTTTTCTCTTAACGTTTTTATAGTGCCTAGTCTTCCATTTAGATCTTTAATCCATTTTGAGTTTATTTTTATGTGTGGTGTTAGAGATTGTTCTGATTTGATTCTTTTCCGTGAAACTGTCCTGTTTTCCCAGCACCACTTATTGAAGAGACTATCTTTTCTCCACTGTGTCTTCTTGTCTCTTTGGTCATAGATAAGGTGAAATAGGTGTGTAGGTTTGTCTGTGGCTTTGTCTCTTGACTCATTTTCCAGTTAGCCTTTCTAAATCTTGTTTACACAGCTCCAGCCACATCATGAGAAACGCTGGGCTGGATGAAACACAAGCTGGAATCAAGGTTGCTGGGAGAAATATCAATCACCTCAGACATGCTGATGACACCACAGCTATGGCAGAAAGAGAAGAACTGAAGAGCCTCTTGATGAAAGTAAAAGAGGAGAGTGGAAAAGTGGCTTAAAGCTCAACATTCAGAAGACTAAGATCCCGGCATCTGGTCCCATCACTTCATGGCAAATCGATGGGGAAACAGTGACACACTATATTTAGGGCTCCAAAATCACTGCAGCTGGTGACTGCAGCCATGAACTTAAAAGACGCTGACTCCTTTGAAGAAAAGTCATGACCAACCTAGACAGCATATTAAAAAGCAGAGACATTACTTTGCCAAGAGAGGTCCATCTAGTCAAAGCTGTGGTTTTTCCAGTAGTCATGTATGGATGTGAGAGTGGGAGTCTAAAGAAAGCTGAGCACCGGAGAATTGATGCTTTTGAACTGTGGTGTTGCAGAAGACTTTTGAGAGTCCCTTGAACTGCAAGGAGATCCAACCAGTCCATCCTGAAGGCAATCAGTTCTGAATATTTGTTGGAAGGACTGATGCCAAAGCTGAAACTCCAATACTCTGGCCACCTGATGTGAAGAGCTGACTCATTTGAAAAGACCCTGATGCTGGGAAAGATTGCAGATGGGAGGAGAAGGGATCAACAGAGGATGAGATGGTTGGATGGCGTCACCAACTCAATGGGCGTGAGTTTGAGTAAACTCCGGGAGTTGGTGATGAACAGGAAGGCCTGGCGTGCTGCAGTCCACGGGGTCGCAAAGAGTCAGCCATGACTGAGCCACTGAACTGACTGACTGTCCCATTCAAAAGAGTCCTTTTCCAGTTGAACTTCCTCAGAACATATTTTATAAACTTAAGGGAATTTCTTTAAAATATATTTCCATGCTTTTCATCTCCAGTTTCATTTGGAAAGGAGTGAAAAGCCATTCCAAGTAACACATGTAAGGTGAGCCCCTGTTTGAAGGTTGTCCCTTGTGACACACCTGTGTGCTCAGCCGCTCAGTCAAGCCCAGCTCTTTGTGATGCCATGGACTGTAGACCAGGCTCCTCTGTCCATGGGGTTTTCCTGGCAAGAGTGCGGGAGTAGGTTGCCACTTCCTACTCCAGAGGAATCTTCTCGACCCAGGGACGGAGCCCGTATCTCATGTGTTTCCTGCATTGGCAGGTGGGTTCTTTCCCACTGCACCAGCTGGATATCGATGGGTAAAATTCTGTGCCAGCCCCTTTGTTTCTTCTTCTCTCCCCCTCATCCATCTATAGATAACTATCTCTCTGAAACGCCTTTGGAGAATCCGTGTAACATTATCAGAGCTATTTTTCAAGCATGTTGATCCTTCCTTGTGATGTCAGTGTTTGTGTAGCAGATCATCTGCTCCTATGACACTGGGTATGTCCCTGAGCCCTGGGAGACAGTGTTCAGGTGGGCAGTAGGTCTCAGTGGGAGTCAGTCGAGGGGGGAGGTCTGCTCAGCACAGCCAAGGCCAGCCCACATTGTCTTCTATCCCCAAAACACTGAGTCTGCTTCCCTGCCCGCCACCCATCCGCCCCAGCCCCAGGGCACTTGGCTAAAATCCTCTATATCCTGAGGAAGCATCAGGGTCAGAACAATGAACAGTGGTTCTAATCATTGTGAGAGAGAGATGAGGTTCTGTGTTTTCAGTTCTTAGATGTATGTGTCTTGATTCATTGTGTTATTATTTTAAATTTTAATTGTCATATCATTCTTTGCAGTGCTGCTAGTTTCTGCTGTGCAGCAAAGTGAATCAGTTATATATATATACACCCTCTGTTTTTAGATTCTGTTCCCACGTAGGTTATTACAAAGAACTGAATAGAGTTCCCTGTGCTCTCCAGTAGGTCTTTCTCTATTTTCTGTGTAGTAGAGTGTATTTGTCGATCCTAATTTATCCTTCACCCTTCTTTGGTACCGTAAGTCTGTTCTCTACATCTGAGACTCTATTTCTCTAAAGAGGTTTATATGTACCATTCTTTCGGATTCCATATGTAAGTGACATCATATGATATTTGTCTTTCTATATCAGACTTCACTCAGTATGACAATCTCCAGGTTCATCCATGTTGCACACATAGCATTATTTTGTTCTTTTTAAGAGTCGGTAATATTCCATTGTAAACATGAGCCACATCTTCTCTATCTATTCCTCCACTGAGGAACATTTAGTTGCTACCGTCTTCTGGCTATTGTAAATAGTGCTGCAACGGACATTGGGGAACATGTATCTTTTCAAATTCTGGTTTTCTGTGGATATATGCCCAAGAGTAAGATGACTCTATCATATGGTAAGTCTTATTTTCAGTCTTTTAAGAACCTTCATACTGTCAGACAGAACTGAGCAACTGCACTGAACTGATACTGTTTTCCATAGTGGCTGTACCAATGTACATTCTCACCAACAATGTACGAGGCTTCCCTTTTCTCCACACCCTCTGCAGCATTTATTGTTTGTAGATTTTTTGATGATGGCCATTCTGACTGGTATGAGCCGATACCTCATTGGACTTTTGATTTGTATTTCTCTAATGATTAGTGATGTTCAGTGTCTTTTCATGTTCCTCTTGGCCACCTTTATGCCTTCTTTGGAGAAATGTGTATTTAGATCTTCTACCTATTGTTTGATTGGTGACATTAGTTGTTTTTTTTGATTTTTGTTTTTTTTTTTAATGTTGAGCTGCATGAGCTGTTGCATATTTTGAAGATGAATCCCCTGTTGGTCACTTCATTTGCAGATATTTTCTTCCTTCCTGTGGGCGCTTTTCATTTTGGGAGAACACTGTCTCCCAGGGGTCAGTTTTTAAGTTTGATTAGGCTGCATTTTTTTATTTTTGTTTTTCTTTTCATCACTCTAGGAAGTGGCTTATAGAAGATCTTTCTGCGATGTGTGTCAGAGAGTGTTCTGCCTATGTTTTTCTCTTAACGTTTTTATAGTGCCTAGTCTTCCATTTAGATCTTTAATCCATTTTGAGTTTATTTTTATGTGTGGTGTTAGAGATTGTTCTGATTTGATTCTTTTCCGTGAAACTGTCCTGTTTTCCCAGCACCACTTATTGAAGAGACTATCTTTTCTCCACTGTGTCTTCTTGTCTCTTTGGTCATAGATAAGGTGAAATAGGTGTGTAGGTTTGTCTGTGGCTTTGTCTCTTGACTCATTTTCCAGTTAGCCTTTCTAAATCTTGTTTACACAGCTCCAGCCACATCATGAGAAACGCTGGGCTGGATGAAACACAAGCTGGAATCAAGGTTGCTGGGAGAAATATCAATCACCTCAGACATGCTGATGACACCACAGCTATGGCAGAAAGAGAAGAACTGAAGAGCCTCTTGATGAAAGTAAAAGAGGAGAGTGGAAAAGTGGCTTAAAGCTCAACATTCAGAAGACTAAGATCCCGGCATCTGGTCCCATCACTTCATGGCAAATCGATGGGGAAACAGTGACACACTATATTTAGGGCTCCAAAATCACTGCAGCTGGTGACTGCAGCCATGAACTTAAAAGACGCTGACTCTGAATCTTTGTAGGTGTCTGAGATACGGAAAACACTGTGGGAACAGACAGCTGCGTAGATATGTCTCCCTCCTCTTGAGTCCCCCTTTTTCTCCTCCTCCTCTTCTCCTTCTCCCTCCTCCCTTTTCTCCTCTTCATGTAACTCTCTGAACCTCTCTGTGTGTCCGTAAAGGGCGAGAATCTTTTCGCCATTAATCTATAAGTTTTATTATCCGTGCTGTATAGTTGGAGAAGTTCTGAGACTACAGGAAGAATAAAACTGAAATCCAGAGGCAGGAAACTTAAGCCCAAAACCTAAGAACACCAGAAAACTTCTGACTACATGGAACTTTAAGTAATAAGTGACCGTCCAAAAGCCTCCATACCTACACTGAAACCAACCACCACCCAAGAGCCAATAAGTTTTAGAGCAAGACATACCACGCAAATTCTCCCGCAACGCAGGAACATAGCCCTGAACGTCAACATACAGGCTACCCAAGGTCACACCTAACACATAGACCCATCTCAAAACTCAGTACTGGGCACTCCATTACTCTCCAAAGAGAAGAAATCAAGTTCCACGCACCAGAACACTGACGCAAGCTTCCCTAACCAGGAAACCTTGACAAGCCAATCGTCTAACCCCACCCACTGGATAAATCCTCCACAATAAAAAGGAACCACAGACCTCCAGAATACAGAAAGCCCACTACGGACACAGCAATCTAAACAAGATGAAAAGGCAAAGAAATACCCAACAGGTAAAGGAGCATGAAAAATGCCCACCAAGTCAAACAAAAGAGGAGGATATAGGGAATCTACCTGAAAAAGAATTTAGAATAATGATAATAAAAATGATCCAAAATCTTGAAAACAAAATGGAGTTACAGATAAATAGCCTGGAGACAAAGATTGAAAAGATACAAGAAATGTTTAATAAAGATCTAGAAAAAATAAAAAAGAGTCAATTAAAAATGAACAATGCAATGAATGAGATCAAGAACACTTTGGAGGGAACCAAGAGTAGAATAACGGAGGCAGAAGATAGGATAAGTGAGGTAGAAGATAAAATAGTGGAAATAAATGAAGCAGAGAGGAAAAAAGAAAAAAGGATCAAAAGAAATGAGGACAACCTCAGGGACCTCAGGGACAATGTGAAACGCCCCAACATTCGAATCATAGGAGTCCCAGAAGAAGAAGACCAAAAGAAAGGCCATGAGAAAATACTCGAGGAGATAATAGCTGAAAACTTCCCTAAAATGGGGAAGGAAATAGCCATCCAAGTCCAAGAAACCCAGAGAGTCCCAAACAGGATAAACCCAAGGCGAAACACCCCAAGACACATATTAATCAAATTAACAAAGATCAAACACAAAGAACAAATATTAAAAGCAGTAAGGGAGAAACAACAAATAACACACAAAGGGATTCCCATAAGGATAACACCTGATCTATCAATAGAAACCCTCCAGGCCAGAAGGGAATGGCAGGGCGTTCTGAAAGTAATGAAAGAGAATAACCTACAACCTAGATTACTGTATCCAGCAAGGATCTCATTCAGATATGAAGGAGAATTCAAAAGCTTTACAGACAAGCAAAAGCTGAGAGAATTCAGCACCACCAAACCAGCTCTTCAACAAATGCTAAAGGATCTTCTCTAGACAGGAAATGCAGAAAGGTTGTATAAACGTGAACCCAAAACAACAAAGTAAATGGCAACGGGACCATACCTATCAATAATTACCTTAAATGTAAATGGGTTGAATGCCCCAACCAAAAGACAAAGATTGGCTGAATGGATACAAAAACAAGACCCCTATATATGCTGTCTACAAGAGACCCACCTCAAAACAAGAGACACATACAGACTAAAAGTGAAGGGCTGGAAAAAAATATTTCATGAAAATGGAGACCAAAAGAAAGCAGGAGTCGCAATACTCATATCAGATAAAATAGACTTTCAAATAAAGGCTGTGAAAAGAGACAAAGAAGGACACTACATAATGATCAAAGGATCAATCCAAGAAGAAGATATAACAATTATAAATATATATGCACCCAACATAGGAGCACCGCAATATGTACGGCAAACGCTAACGAGTATGAAAGAGGAAATTAATAGAAACACAATAATAGTGGGAGAGTTTCATACCCCACTCACAACTATGGATAGATCAACTAAACAGAAAATTAACAAGGAAACACAAACCTTAAATGACACAATGGACCAGCTAGACCTAGTTGATATCTATAGGACATTTCACCCCAAAACAATCTACTTCACCTTTTTCTCAATTGCACACGGAACCTTCTCCAGAATAGATCACATCCTGGGCCATAAATCTAGTCTTGGAAAATTCAAAAAAATTGAAATCATTCCAGTCATCTTTTCTGACCACAGTGCAGTAAGATTAGATCTCAATTACAGGAAAAAAATTGTTAAAAATTCAAACACATGGAGGCTAAATAACACGCTTCTGAATAACCAACAAATCATAGAAGAAATCAAAAAAGAAATCAAAATATGTATAGAAATGAATGAAAATGAAAACACAACAACCCAAAACCTATGGGACACTGTAAAAGCAGTGCTAAGGGGAAGGTTCATAGCATTACAGGCTTACATCAAGAAACAAGAAAAAAGCCAAATAAATAACCTAACTCTACACCTAAAGCAATTAGAGAAGGAAGAAATGAAGAACCCCAGGGTTAGCAGAAGGAAAGAAATCTTAAAAATTAGGGCAGAAATAAATGCAATAGAAACTAAAGAGACCATAGCAAAAATCAACAAAGCTAAAAGCTGGTTTTTTGAAAAAATAAACAAAATTGACAAACCATTAGCAAGACTCATTAAGAAACAAAGAGAGAAGAACCAAATTAGCAAAATTAAAAATGAAAATGGAGAGATCACAACAGACAACACTGAAATACAAAGGATCATAAGAGACTACTACCAGCAGCTCTATGCCAATAAAATGGACACCTTGGATGAAATGGACAAATTCTTAGAAAAGTATACCTTTCCAAAACTGAACCAGGAAGAAATAGAAGATCTTAACAGACCCATCACAAGCAAGGAAATCGAAACTGTAATCAAAAATCTTTCAGCAAACAAAAGCCCAGGACCAGATGGCTTCACAGCTGAATTCTACCAAAAATTTAGAGAAGAGCTAATACCTATCTTACTGAAACTTCCAGAAAATTGCAGAAGAAGGTAAACTTCCAAACTCATTCTATGAGGCCACCATCACCCTAATTCCAAAACCAGACAAAGATGCCACAAAAAAAAAAAAAAAAGAAAACTACAGGCCAATATCACTGATGAACATAGATGCAAAAATCCTTAACAAAATTCTAGCAAACAGAATCCAACAACATATTAAAAAAAATCATACACCACGACCAAGTGGGCTTTATCCCAGGAATGGAAGGATTCTTCAATATCCGCAAATCAATCAATGTAATACACCACATCAACAAATTGAAAGATAAAAACCATATGATTATCTCAATAGATGCAGAGAAAGCCTTTGACAAAATTCAACACTCATTTATGATTAAAACTCTCCAAAAAGCAGGAATAGAAGGAATATACCTCAACATAATAAAAGCTATATATGACAAACCCACAGCAAGCATCACCCTCAATGGTGAAAAATTGAAAGCATTTCCCCTGAAATCAGGAACAAGACAAGGATGCCCACTCTCACCACTACTATTCAACATAGTGTTGGAAGTTTTGGCCACAGCAATCAGAGCAGAAAAAGAAGTAAAAGGAATCCAGATAGGAAAAGAAGAAGTGAAACTCTCACTGTTTGCAGATGACATGATCCTCTACATAGAAAACCCTAAAGACTCTTCTAGAAAATTACTAGAGGTAATCAATGAATATAGTAAAGTTGCAGGATATAAAATTAACACACAGAAATCCCTTGCATTCTTATATACTGACAATGAAAAAACAGAAAGAGAAATTAAGGAAACAATACCATTCACCATTGCAACAAAAAGAATAAAATACTTAGGAGTATATCTACCTTAAGAAACAAAAGACCTACACATAGAAAACTATAAAACACTGATGAAAGAAATCAAAGAGGACACAAACAGATGGAGAAACATACCATGTTCATGGATTGGAAGAATCAATATTGTCAAAATGGCTATTCTACCCAAAGCAGTCTATAGATTCAATGCAATCCCTATCAAGCTACCAATGGTATTTTTCACAGAACTAGACCAAAGAATTTCACAATTTGTATGGAAATACACAAAACCTCGAATAGCCAAAGTAATCTTGAGAAAGAAGAATGGAACTGGAGGAATCAACCTGCCTGACTTCAGACTCTACTACAAAGCCACAGTCATCAAGACAGTATGGTACTGGCACAAAGACAGAAATATAGATCAATGGAAACAGAATAGAAAGCCCAGAGATAAATCCACGAACCTATGGACACCTTATCTTCGACAAAGGAGGCAAGGATATACAATGGAAAAAAGACAACCTCTTTAACAAGTGGTGCTGGGAAAACTGGTCAACCACTTGTAAAAGAATGAAACTAGAACACTTTCTAACACCATACACAAAAATAAACTCAAAATGGATTAAAGATCTAAATGTAAGACCAGAAACTATAAAACTCCTAGAGGAGTACATAGGCAAAACACTCTCCGACATAAATCACAGCAAGATCCTCTATGACCCACCTCCCAGAATATTGGAAATAAAAGCAAAACTAAACAAATGGGACCTAATGAAACTTAAAAGCTTTTGCACTACAAAGGAAACTATAAGTAAGGTGAAAAGACAGCCCTCAGATTGGGAGAAAATAATAGCAAATGAAGAAACAGACAAAGGATTAATCTCAAAAATATACAAGCAACTCCTGCAGCTCAATTCCAGAAAAATAAATGACCCAATCAAAAAATGGGCCAAAGAACTAAACAGACATTTCTCCAAAGAAGACATACAGATGGCTAACGGACACATGAAAGGATGCTCAACATCACTCATTATTAGAGAAATGCAAATCAAAACCACAATGAGGTACCATTACACACCAGTCAGGATGGCTGCTATCCAAAAGTCTACAAGCAATAAATGCTGGAGAGGGTGTGGAGAAGAGGGAACCCTCTTACACTGTTGGTGGGAATGTGGACTGGTGCAGCCGCTATGGAAAACAGTGTGGAGATTTCTTAAAGAACTGGAAATAGAACTGCCATATGGCCCAGCAATCCCACTTCTGGGCATACACACTGAGGAAACCAGATCTGAAACAGACACGTGCACCCCAGTGTTCATCGCAGCACTGTTTATAATAGCCAGGACATGGAAGCAACCTAGATCCCCAACAGCAGATGAATGGATACGGAAGCTGTGGTACGTATACACCATGGAATATTACTCAGCCATTAAAAAGAATTCATTTGAACCAGTCCTAATGAGATGGATGAAGCTGGAGCCCCTTATACAGAGTGAAGTAAGCCAGAAAGACAAAGAACATTACAGCATACTAACACATATATATGGAATTCAGAAAGATGGTAACAATAACCCTATATGCAAAACAGAAAAAGAGACACAGAAATACAGAACAGACTTTTGAACTCTGTGGGAGAAGGCGAGGGTGGGATGTTTCGAGAGGAATCGGGTGGAGAGGGAGGTGGGAGCGGGGATTGGGATGGGGAAGACGTGTAAATCCATAGCTGATTCATATCAATGTATGACAAAACCCACTGAAATGTTGTGAAGTAATTAGCCTCCAACTAATAAAAAAATTAAAAAAAAACAAAAAGACAAAAAAAAAAGGTCCATCCATGTCTTATAAATGGCAGGATTTCTGTCTTTTTGCGACTGAGTGGTATTCCACTGTGTATACATACCACATCTATTTTTTTTAACCACATAAATTGATACACTTACATTGTTTCCATTTCTTTGCTGTTGTGAATGATGCTGCAGTGAATATGGGAGTGCAGATATCTCTTCAATATCCTGTTTTCATTTCCCTTGACTGTAAACCCAGATGTGGATCTGCTGGATCATATGGCAGTTCTAGTTTTAATTTTTTGAGGAACCACCATACTGTTTCTGTGATGGCTGAACCAGTTTGCATTCCCCACAGTGTACAAGGGTTTCCTTTTCTCCAACTTTGTCAACACTTGTTATTATCTTTTTGATGCTAGCCATTCAGGTGTGGAGTAGTATCTCATTGTACTTTCAATTTGTATGTCTGGGATAATTAGTAGTGTTGAGTATCTTTTCATGTACCTGTTGGCCTTTTGGATGTCTTTGGATACATGTCTATTTCATTTCTCTGCCCATTTTTTAATCAGATCATGTGAAGTATTTGTTGTTGTTATGGTGTTATATGAGTTCTTTATGAATTTCAGATTTTTTTCATATATTTTCCTCTTACCCTGTATATTTGTGTGTAAATTTATATAAATTATATATATGTGTGTGTGTGTGTGTGTGTGTGTGTGTGTGTGTGTGTGTGTGTATAAGATTTGCAAGTTGAAGAGGGAAATGGCAACCCATTCCACTGTTATTGCCTGGAAAATTCCTTGGATGGAGAAGACTGGCCGGCTACAGTCCATGGAGTTGCACAGTCGGACTGAAGCAACTTAGCACTCACACATGTTCAGCACACACAGTAAGTATCTTGGCCCCAGGTGCCCTTGTAAGACAGATATGGCCAACTTCACTTTTTGTATTAGTCGTCTGGCTACAGTAAACAGTTGAATTTACAATTCGAGCATATGCCATAGATGCAAAGTCAGAAGACCTATGTTCTAGTTTGTTCTTTCTCGAGCTGGAGAATTAGAGGCAGAAGATTTTCTTTCTCTGGGAGGTTCATCTCCTCCTACCACTAGAGGAGCAAAGGGATGCTTCATGCTTCCTGTCAGCAGCAGGGATTGTTCTAAATTGAGTTTGTGGTACTTTTGACTTGGAAACTTTGAAGTGTAATGGTGAAGTCAAGCAGAAGAGAAAGGGAAGGAAGAAACTGAATTATTCTGGTTAGTATGAGAAGTAGGTAAGGCATTTTCAATTTGTAGCATGTGAACCCCATCTCATTTCCTATTTTGGATGTGGATCTCTTCCAGAATTTAAAGAATGATTCTCAGAAGATAAGCAAATATCTGCACAGGTCCAATCAGTGGAGTGAACCCCAGGTGTTTGCCTGGAATGGAATTTCACTGAAAGAATTTAGAAGATCATCATGTTGATCAGTACAGCTGGGCATTGGGCCTCACTGGCCAATCTGAGGGACCGAAGCCAGTTCTGGCTACCTGGGTGCCAGTGTTAATGAGGCTATCTTGTTGTACTCTCATCTCAAACAGGGTTCTGAGCCGTACACAGAGAGAAAGGGAGAGAGGTGAGCTGGGGAAACAGGCTGTGATGAGTGATGAGGCTTTGTCAGTTAAACCAACATGTGCAGCTCATAAATCAGAGAATATTTCCTGATCTGAAAATCTGGATTTGCAACTTTGGTGACTATTTTTGAATAAGTTCGGAGAGGTTGCAAGTAGGGACTTGAAAACACAGTCCCTACAGTCCATGGAGTTCAAAACCCCGGAGCAGATAAGCCATCTGTGTGTGCTCAACGAAAGAGAAATGAATTTTATACTCTTTGAAAAAGGAGGAAGGTTCTCTTGGCAGGCCCATAAAATTTGTGTGATGGTCAGAGTGGCAGACACTCAAAGTCGGGGAGTGAATCGTCTACACAGTGTCATCATTCTTCCTGGATCATCTTTTAAATTTTCATGAGCATCAGTCCCAGTGCCAAAATCATCTCTGAGAAGAAAAAAAAAAATTATATTCTTACAGAGAGCACAGATTTGTTTATGTCTTATCAACATTGGAAGGTGTCTGTTAGATGTTCAGTAAAGTCGGAAAGACCTTCTGTACTTCAGTTCTTTGAAGGGCTGTGATGATTCCTTTCACCTATGCTTTGCCTCTTTCCAAAGTCCAGGAAACTCTTACAGTTTCATGAGAATAAGACATCCCAAATATAACTTCATAACACTCTCAAGTGAAAATTAACCAGATCCTCACAATTCATTTTTATTATCAGTCAAACTTGACAGTTAAGAAACTTTAAAATCATATTCAAGCAGGTTAACACTATATACTGTGTTTAACAAACTAAGATATACTTTCAGTACATTTTCTACCTTTTCAGCTTTTTTCTTTCATTATTCTTCATAGTTATTATCTTGTTAAAGGAAGATTCAGTGATGAATGTCTTGCTTTTAGATAGTCTCACTTTGTCTCTGCCCATTTATTTGTCTTTCCAGTGACTGTGATGCCACTAACATTTTTCAGGAACTTCCTTTTTTGGCTTAAATCAGATGGTTAATTTCTGTTGCTTGCCACCAGAACTTCTGGTTGGTATTTTATCTATTTTGCCTAGTATTGGAGTTGTTTGTGTTTGTATATATCTTCCTAAAGAGACTCTAATATCTTGCAAGAAGAGTTAATCTCTGGCATTTGTATAATAATACAGTACAATAATAATGCCCATTATAGAATCTCACATACTAAGACAGTTAAACATGTGGATTATGGAGCCATATCACCGTGATTAAAATTCTAGCTTCTTTCTTTATGAACTTTATAACAACCTTTCTAGGTTTTGGTTTCCTTGTGTAAGCTTGCAAGCACCTACTTGTTCTAATGGTTAAAACAGGACCTGGCACATAGAACGCATTGCATAAGTATTAGCTATTATCAGTGTAACAGTAGTACATTTTATTATCTTGTTTTACTGCTTCATGTTATTTTCATATTGTATATACGATATAAACTTTATTATATGTATAATGTAGAAATTATATAACACATATTGTTAAATACATTCTATATAATATTATCATTGTAATAAAGTAATTATTATTATTAAAAAAAAAAAGTAACTGTAACTTTGTGATAATGTGAAATCAAGGAATGTGTGTCAGCCCACATTGTTTTTCTTGCTCATAATTGGTTGGCAGTTTGGGCATTAATTAGGTATTAATTAGTGAATTTTAATTAGTTAAGTAGTGAATTTTAGGATTGGTTTTTTATTTTGGATGGGTTTTTTATTTCTGTGGGGTTTTGATAGGGATTGAATTACAATTGTATATTACAGGGGCTGATATTGAAATCTTAACAGTGGTAAATCTAATGCATGAAAATGGAGTGTGTGTCATACACTTTATTTGCAGCGTTTGGAAGGTTTCACTGTGCAAATCTTCACCTCCTCAGTGAACTCCTCAGTGCTGTGCTTAATTGCTTGGTCATGTCTGACTCTTTGCGACCCCGTGGACTGTAGCCCGCCAGGCTCCTCTGTCCATGAGATTCTCCAGGCAAGAATACTGGAGTGGGTTGCCATGCCCTCCTCCAGGGGATCTTCCCAGCCCAGGGATCAAACTCAGGTCTCCCGCATTGCAGGCGGCTTCTTAACCATCAGAGCCCCCAGGGAAACTCAGTAATTTATTATTTCTGATGTATTTGTAAATGCGGTTGTTTTCTTAATTTTCTTTCCAAACTGATCCTATTACTGTACAGAAATGCAAGTGAGTTTCAGTGTTAATTTTTGTACCATGTTACTTTGCTGAATTCATTTATTATTTATAACATTTTTGTGGCATCCTTAGGATTCTACTTATGAAATCATGTCACATGTGAACATAGATCATTCTACTTCCATTTTTCATATTTGAATGTTGGTGATTTATGCGTTAATTCAACTTATTTTGTTCTATGTCTTTGCTGACAGCCATGTCTAAAACTACAAGTACTATTGCTTCGAAGTGGTAAAACCCAGTATTCTTGCATGCTTCCTGAAGTCAAAGGAAAGATTTTCCATGTTTCACCAATGACTGTGATGTTGGCTATGGGTTTTCCATGTATGGCATTATTCTGTCATGATAATTTCCCTCAAATGTAATTTGTCAGATGATTTTAGCATGAAAAGATGTTTAATTTTTTCAACTGTTTTTCCTATGAACTGAGATGAACATGTTTTTTTCCCCTTTATTCTGTTAATATGTGTGGTATCCAGATGCATTTTCCTAGGTTGAAGCCTTCTTGCATCCCCAAAATAAATCCCACTTGCTCATGGTGTATAATTCTTCTTATATGCTGCTGCTGCTGCTGCTAAGTCCCTTCAGTCGTGTCCGAGTCTGTGCGACTCCGTAGACGGCAGCCCACCAGGCTCTGCCGTCCCTGGGATTCTCCAGGCAAGAACACTGGAGTGGGTTGTCATAGATAGCTATAAATGATTATTATCTAAAGGGATATATATGCCCTTCCAACTTCTGCTCAGGATTCCTGGTAGGGCAGCAGGTGATGGCCAGGACATAGCACTGAACCACAGAGATTGATGCTTCTTCTCAGTCACTGATGATTGATACTACTGACCCATGAGTGTTGTTTCACACAGTCAATGACTGTCTCACTTAGACCTGCATCCGCCCATCTCCTGCCTCTGTTTCTCACCCTCTACTCCTTCCTTCTGAGATTCACTCACTTCTTCCTTAAATACAGCCTTCCTCATTCTCAGTGAGAGCCTAAGAGAGGCAAACACTTGTAGTCTTTTTCATCTGAAAAGTCTTAATTCGTTTTTATTCCTGAGTGATAGTTTGTGTGTTAGTAGCTCAGTGATGTCCGATTCTTTGCGACCTCATGGACTGTAGCTCAGCAGGCTCCTCTGTCCATGGAATTCTCCAGGAGGTTGCCATTTACTTCTCCAGGGGATCTTCCCAACCCAGGGATTAAAGCTGGGTCTCCTGCATTGCAGGCAGGTCGTTCAGAATGAAACATTCAGACTGTTTCTGCACAAGGAACCACAGAGCACTATAGGGCCACCAGAGGGCACTGTCTGACTTAGACCTGCATCCACCCATCCTCTGCCTCTGTGTTTCTCTGCTAATGACAAACACACTGCCCCGTTTAAAAGGGGCCCTTTCCTAGTTAGTCTTCATCAGGAAATGGCAACCCACTCCATTCTTCTGGAGAATTCCGTGGACAAGGGAGCTTGGTGGGCTAAGCCCATGGGGTCACAAAGAGTCAGACATGACTGAGCAACTAACACACACACACAGAACATGTTTTGGAAAAAGTCAAAATCCAGGACAAGTAAAAATGCAAGGTGAGCCAGTGACTGGAAGTTTTCCCTTGTGACACATTACAAAGATTTAAAGTCTGTGCCTAAACCCCCCATCTCTGTCCACCTCTGTCCCCTCCTGTCTTCATTCATCTATACACATCTGTCTGTGAAACATATCTTTTCACAATCTATGTAATGTGTTAGAGATATTTTTCAATTATGTTGCCCCTTCTTTCTGATGTGAATCTTTGGGTGGCACTCTGTTTATGAGATCTAATCCCTTCAATCTGTTTGTCACTTCCACTGTATAATTGTAAGGGATTTGATTGTAGGTCATATCTGGATGGTCTAGTGGGTTTCTCTACTTTCTTCCATTTAAGCCTGAATTTTGCAATAGGAGCTCATGATCTGAGCCACAGTCAGCTCCCAGTCTTGTTTTTGCTGACTGTGTAGAGCTTCTCCGTCTTCAGCTGCAAAGAATATAATCAATCTGATTTTCGTATTGACCACCTGGTGATGTCCATGGATAGAGTCATCTCTTGTGTTGTTGTTAAAGGGTGTTTTCTATGACCAGCGTGTTCTCTTGACAACATTCTGTTAGTCTTGGCCCTGCTTCATTTTGTACTACAAGGCCAAACTTGCCTCTTATTCTGGGTTTCTCTTGACTTCCTCCTTTTGCATTCCAATCCTTTATGATGAAAAGGACATCTTTTCCTTTCTTTTTTTTTTTTTTTTGGTGTAAGTTCTAGGAGGTCTTGTAGGTCTTCATAGAACCGGTCAACTTCAGCATCTTTGGCCGTAGTGTTTGGGGCATAGACTAGGATTACTGTGGTATTGAATGGTTTGCCTTGGAAACGAACAGAGATCATTCTGCCGTTGATGAGACTGCACCCAAGTGCTGCATTTTGGACTCTTTTGTTTACTACAAGGCCTACTCCATTTCTTCTAAGGGATTCTTGCCCACAGTCGTAGATATAATGGTCATCTGAATTAAATTCACCCATTCCAGTCCATTTTAGCTCACTGGTTCCTAAGATGTCGATGTTCACTCTTGCCATCTCCTGCTTGACCACATCCAATTTACCTTGATTCATGAACCTAACATTTCAGGTTCCTATGCAATACTGTTCTTTACTGCATGGGCCTTTACTTTCACCACCAGACACATTCACAACTGGGCATCATTTCTGCTTTGGCCCAGCCACTCCTTTCCCTCTGGAGCTGTTAGTAGCTGCCCTCCACTCTTCCCCCGTTCAGCATACTGAATGCCTTCTGACCTGGGGGGCTCATCTTGCAGTGTCATACCCTTTTGCCTTTTCTTCCTGTTCATGGTGTTCTCCAGACGAGAATACTGAAGTTGGTTGTCATTTCACCCCCCAGTGGACCACTTTTTGTCAGCACTCTTCATTCTGATCCATCAATCTGGGGTGACTCTGTACACCATGGCAATGGCTTCACTGAGTTATGGAAACCCCTTCCTCACTGCAAGGCTGTGATCCCTGCCAGTACCAAACTGTTTTGATCACTATAGCTTTGCAGTAAGTTTTGAAATCAGTAACGGTATTCTCCCATATTACGTTTTCTTCTTGTGATTGTTTGGCTTTTTTGGGGTATATTAGTTGTAAAGTGTTTTAGGATGGGCATTTGGGTGTGGGGTGGAGTTTTGATCAGGAGTGCATTGGAATTGTCAATTGCAATGGTTAGTATTGAGATCTTAGCAATAAGTCTCCCAATGCATGAAAACAGGATTTGTGTCATTTAACGTCTTCACAGAGTTTGACATTTCACTGTGCAAGTCTTCACTTTTTTTGTGAGGTTAATCACTAAGTAGTTTATTCTTTCTGAAAGAATTGTAAACAAATCTGTTTTCTTAATTTCCTTTTCACTTTGATCATTAGTGTAGAGAAATGCCACTGATTTTCAGCATTGCCTTTGGTGAATGTCCTTGTTACTTTGCTGAATTAATTTTTTATTTATAACATTATTTTTTGTGGTATACTTAGGATTTCTACATTTGAGATCATGTCATGGGTGGACATAAATAATTGTACCTCTTTTCAGATTTAAATGTCACTGATTTATCTGTCTCTGTGTCTGTCTTGGCTGACTGTGATGGCTAAGACTCTCAGTGCTGTGTTGCATAGAAGTGGCAAAACCTAGCATTCTTATGTGTTTCCTAATCTCAAAGGAAAAATTTTCAGTCTTCATCACTGGCTGTGATGTTGCCTGTGAGTTTTACTTGTCTGTGTGTAGTCAGTTGTGTCCAACTCTTCACGACCTTTTGTACTGTAGGCCTCCAGGCTCCTCTGTCCATGGGACTCTCTAGTCAAGAATAGTGGAGTAGGTTGATGTTTCGTCCTCTAGGGGATCTTCCCGATCCAGGGATCATACCTCTGTCTCTTGCCTCTCCTGCTTTGCAGGCAGATTCTTTACTGCTGAACCATCAGGGACTTTAACTTTATGGTGGTGGTTTCCTTCAAGTGTTATTTGTCAAGTTTTTTTTTTTTTAAGTCATGAAAAGGTTTTGAAGTTTTTAAATTGCTCTCTCTGCATTAATTGGGATCACCCTTTTTCCCTGCGTTATGTGAATGTGGTGCATTGCTTGCTTGCTTGCTTGCTTGCTAAGGCGCTTCAGTCGTGTCCAACTCTGTGCGACCCCCATGGACAGCAGCCCACCAGGCTCCTCTGTCCGCAGGATTCTCTAGGCATGAACACTGGAGTGGGTTGCCATTTCCTTCTCCAACGTGGTGCATGATACCAATGCATTTTACTATGATGAAGCATTCTTGCATTCCAGGAAAAATCCCACTTGTGTATATTGTACAATTCTTATTATATGAATTGATATAAATGATTACATATATATGTATATACATGTATATATATATACACACATGCTCACAACTTCAGCTCTGGCTTCCTAAACCCTGGTAGAGTGGCAGGTGGCCAAGACACAGCACTGGACCACAGAAGTTAATGCTTCTAATTACTCATGATGATTATCACTACTGATCCATGGGTGGTGTTTCGCACAGTCAGTGACTATCTGACTTAGACCTGCATCTGCCCATCTCCTGCCCCCATGTCTCACTGCACTCCTTCCCTCTGGGACTCGCTCAAACTACATCCTTCCTCACTCTCAGTGAGAGCCTGAGAGAGGCAAATGCTCGTAGTCTGAAAATGTTTTCATCTGAAAATGTTCTTATTTTGCTTTTATTCTTGAGTGATAGTTTAGAATGAAAAATCTACAGACCGTTTCTGTGATGTTTCCTTTGGCATCTGAAGCTGTTTTTCCCTTGTGTTCCCTGCTAAATTGTGACTGGTGACTGGTCTCCTGTTGGGTCTCAGTTGGTCTGCCTTCCCTGCTCTGTGATAAAGTCTCCAATTGTCTTTAGTATTCCACAGTCCATTACTGTAGGGTGAGGTTTGAGGAACCTCCATACTGTTCTCCATTATGGGTGTGTTTCATAGTGTCTTATTCATTGATGGTTCCAATAGTGTCTTTTCGGACCTTAACAGATTTATAGGAATTTCTTTTATAAGGTAGTCAAGTTATTCTATGTCATGAAGCACTTGAGGTCTAGTCCTCCCAGTGCAGTCTCTGCTGACCCTCGTTCATGGTGCCATAAAGGCATGTTTTGCTGATAGTGGATCCTTGCTGGTTTTTAGGGTTTGATATGTATATAAATATGTTTTTGTTGTTGTTGTTTTTGCTCATGTGATGGAGCTAAAAATTTCTACCTGCTGCCATTTATGTTAAGTGTTATTTTGGTTTTCAATCAGGAAAGGATTTTTAATTTTCTCAAATGCATTCCAGGGCCTATGGAGAAGAACATTTAGAATTCTTCTTAAGTATCATTTCCTTCATGTTCCTCCCAACACAAAGATGTCACTTATCACTCCAGTTAAAATAAAACATCCCCCACTCCCTGCCTTCAGTCTCATCCTTTGCCTAGTTATATCCGTAGCAATTACAATCAGACACTGGCTGCCTGAATCAGAGGCTGTTTTATTCCACATGGGCTGCTGTAACAAATACCGTAGACCAAGCAGCCTATGAACAGCAGAAATTCACTCCTTAACAGTTGTAGGTGCTGAGAAGTCCAAGACCGAGTGAGTGCAGATTCCGTGAGTAGTGAGGAGCCGCTCTCTGGCTCACAGGAGGGTTGTTTTCAGTGCACTCCCGCCTGTCAGAAGAGGGGCGGGGCTCCCCCAGGCCTGTTTTGCAAGAGCACTCTTCTTCCCTGAGGGAAGTCACATCCACCGGCCCCACCTCCTCATACCACCACCTTAGAGGTTAAGATTTCAGCATGTGAGTGACTCCTGAGGGCCCTGCGCATGTTCAGTGCGGGAACAGAGGAGCCCACACCCGCCGCTTTCCCGGGAGGGCTCCACGCATGCGCGGGGCAGGGGCTGAATGAGGACCCACTGCTGTTTGAGGTAATTTTTATGTGTCACTGATTTTTTCTGTCTTATCTATGTTGAAAATATATTTTCACATCTGTCACTTACTATAACCTCATGGTGTCCTTTTTCCTTTATGGCAGCTGTGCTTCGCTTTATTTTTCCAATAAAAACTTGAATTTGTTTATTTATTTAGCAAGATTGAAGTTACACAGAGCAATCGTTCAACCTAGGAATTGAAGCAAAAATTTTACACATTGGAAATGAAGGATGAATTAAACATGGAAAACCTAAAATTACCAATTGGAAAGTACATACTGTGCTTCATTGGTACAACTAAATGCTGGGTTTTGGAAAAGGAAAGTATTATTTTTCTATACGGAAATAAATGAACCCTGTGAAGACAATAAAAAAATTAGTGTATTATGAATAAAACTAGAAAACCTGTATAAAACAGAATTATGTAAAGATACTGAACAATTTCATACCTATAAATTTGACATGATAGGCTACATGAATAATTTTCTGAACAACAAAAATTACCAAATTTCAATCTAGAGTAGACAGAAACTTCAAACAGAGCACTTTCGTAAAATTATGTTAACAGTTGCTCACACATTCATTTAGGGATGGCCTGAGGAACTGATTCCTTTGAACCATTGGAAAACTGCAATTTATTTTATAAAGGTACTTTTACCCTTGCCTTAGCATCAATAAAAAAATCCCCATTTTTAGAACTGTGACTTGTTTAAGTTTAAAACGTACATGTGAAAACTGCTGACAACACAGAGCTTATTTATTTTATACATAGAAGTCTGTGTGTCTTAATCCTTTAACCCACCTGGTCTCTCTGCTCCTCACCACTAGCAACTACGTGTTTGTTCCTTGTATCTGTGAGTATGTTTCTGTTTTATTGCTTAGTGTTTCAGTTTTATTTTTTTATTTATTCATTTAGTCCCTGCCACCTCGCTGGTAGGATTCCAGTTCCCCAAGCAGGGAGCAAACCCAGGCCCCTGCAGTGTGTGTGTGGGGTCCTAACCACCAGATCACCAGGGATTTCACTGTGTTATTTTCTAGAGTCCAGAAATAAGTGATAACATACAGTAAGTATTTCTGTTTTTCTGATTTATTTCACTAAGCATAATATTCTCCAGATCCATCCAGATTTACAAATGGCAAATTTTGACTCTTTTCTGTAGGTGAGTGGTGTTCCATTGTGTGTGTGTGTGTGTAATTTATTTCAATCAACTCATATGCTGCTGGGCATTTAGATTGCTTCCATATCTTGGCTATTGTTAATAATGTGGTACAAATATTGGAGTCCATGTCTATTTTTGAATTAGTGTTTTTATTTTCTTCAGATATGTATACCTAGGAGTGAAAGTGCTGGATCATGAGGTAATTTTAGTTTTTGTTTTTTGAAGACCCTCCATACTGTTTTGCATACTGGCTGTACCACTCTACCTTCCCACCAACAGCGTCTAAAGGTTCCTTTTTCTCCACATACTCCCCAGCATGTTATTTCTGATCTTTCTGATGATAGCATGTGGTCAGTGATCCTGCATTGCAGTTTGGATTTGCATTTTTCTAATGATTTAGAATGTTGAGCATCTTTTCATGTGCCTGTTGATCGTTTGTATATCTTCTTTGAAAGAATGTCTATTTGGATTTCTGCCCTTTTAAAAACGAGGTTTTGTTTGCTATTAAGTTGTATGAGTTCTTTTCTAATTTAATTTTTATTTTATACTGGAGAATAGTTGATTTACAGTATGGTATTAGTTTCAGGTATACAACAAAGTGATTGAGTTATATATATTCATAGACCTATTCTTTTTCAGATTCTTTTCCCTTATAAGTTATTACAGAATATTGTGGAGAGTTCCCTGTGCTATACAGTAGGTCCTTGTGGATTATTTTACATATAGTAGCATCTGTGTATTAATCTCCACCTCCTAATTTATCCTTCTCTTCACTTGTCCCATTTGGTAATCATAAGTTTGCTTTTAAAATTTGTGTATCCGTTTCTATTTTGTGAATCAGTTCATACGTATCACTTTTTTAGAGTCTACATATTAGCAGTATCATAAGATATTTGTCTTTCTCTGTTGCCTGACTTCACTTCTATGACCATCTGCAGGTCCATCCAAGTTGCTGCAAGTGGCATCATTTCATTCTTTTTATGGCTCAGCAGTATTCCATTGTGTATATGCGCTGCATCTTCTTTATCCATTTGGCAGTGGACATTTAGATTGCTTCCACATCTTAGGCATTGTAACTAGTCGTGCATTATCTTTTCAGTTTACAGCTTTCTCCCAATATATGTCCAGGAGCGGGATTGCTGGATCGTGACGCAGTCTCATTTTTTGAAGAGCCTTCATGGTGTTTTCCATACTGGCTACACCAATTTACATTCCCACCAACAGTGTTCAAGTATTCTTTTTCTCCACATTCTTGCCAACATTTATTTGTGTTCTTCTTGATGATGGCTATTTTGGTAGATGTGAGGGGGTAACTTCTGTTGGTGTGGATTTGCATTTCTTTGATGATTACAGATGTAAAGCATGTTTCCCTGTGCCTGTTTGCCATCTGTATGTCTTTGGAAAAAATGTCTATTGAGACCTTTGGCCCTTTTTTAAATGAAGTTGGTTTTTATTGTTTGCTATTCAGTTGTATGAACTCTTTATATATTTTAGATATTAGCCCCTTACAAAATATATGAATTGCAAATATTTTCTCCTATTTCATTTCACTTCTCTCTGTTTTATTTTGTTGACCTCTGCTATAATTCCAGGTGTTCCTTTTTGCTTTTCTTTTGTGTTTAGAATCAGATCCAAAACTCATTTCTGAGACAGCTGTTAAAGAGGTTTCTACCTGTTTTTTTCTAGTTCTGTGGTTTCAGGTCTTCTACTCAAGGCTTAATGCATTTTGAGTTCAGTTCTCTGCATATTGTAAGATAGTGGTCCAGTTTGGTTGTTTTGCATGTAAGTGTCCAGTTTTCCCAACATCATTTATTGCAGAGGCTGTCCTTACCTACCTTTTATATTTTTGGCTTGCTTGTTGGTGGAGAAGGGAATGGCAATCCACTTCAGTATTCTTGCCTTGAGAATCCCATGAGCAGTATGAAAAGCAAAAAGATATGATACTGAAAGATGAACTCCCAAGGTCAGTAGGTGCTCAATATATGCTACTGGAGAAATAACTCCAGAAAGAATGAAGAGATGGCACCAATGCAGAAACAGTGCCCAGTTCTGGATGTGGCTGGTGATGGGAGTAAAGTCTGATGTTATAAAGAACAGTATTGCATAGGAACCTGGAATGTTAGGTCCATGAATCAAGGTAAATTGAAAGTGGTCAAACAGGAGATGGCAAGAGTGGACACTGGCATTTTAAAATGCCAGTCCATTTAAAATGGACTGGAATGGGTGAATTTAATTCAGATGACCATTACATCTACTACTGTGGGCAAGAATCCCTTAGAAGAAATGGAGTGGCCATCATAGTCAGCAAAAGAGTCTGAAATGGTGTGCTTGGGTGCAATCTCAAAAATGACGGGGTGATTTAAGGACAGGAACGTAAAAGCCCCAACAGATGGGATGCTCAAGTCTGTGTGGCAGACGGCAGGCTGTGAGCACCAGTTTGTCCCTGGGCCTCTGTGTGTCCAGCCTGAGATGCTGAGCCTGCTGGGCTGTGAGCCCCGTGAAGGCAGCTGTGTCGTCACATCGTGTACTGTGGTTATGGGTGTGGACAGTGGGGCCAGACGATGTTGAGTCTGTCATCCCAGCTCCAGCCCCTGCCAGCCTTTAATGCCTTGGGTCACAGTGTCTTGATCTCCTTGGCCAAAGCTGAGAGCCCTCTCTTTGGGTTTGCTTTGGAAATTAGAAACCGTGAGATCGTAGGAAGCTGTTGCCTATTCCTCCTTACAGGGGCAGTTTTCTTCTGGCCTACCAGAGTGACCACTGGGATACACTCACGCATGCACACTCACACTGACATTTAATAAGCACTGTAGGTTGGGATCAGAAGAGGGACAGATATGAGGAAGTAATAAGAATAATATACAGGGGTTGGAGGCACAGATTGCGTGAGACACGACTCCCACATGTTCCATTTCTTGTCCCACCTATGTCTGAGGACATCCCTAGAAGTCCATGTGAGCATCATCCCCGGTGTGCAGGTGGGATACAGACAGGCTTTGAGAGACAGGGACTCATCCAGGACGGAGAACAGGTGGGAAACGGGAGGTGAGTCTGGGCCCAGGTCTGTCAACTCAGAGCTGCACACACAGCCTGCCCGGGAGCTGTGTGGAGAGGTGTGTGGTGCAACTGTGTGAGACCCGGGGCTGCGTGGGTGAGGGATGAGCGGTCAGGATCCCGAGGGCTATGTGCAGGGGTGTCAACTGTCAATCCAAGGAAGGGGCCCCCGGGTGGTGAAGTCACTTCCTGGATGGCAGACGCTAACAGAACTCGGAACCCTGTAACCAGGCACCCACCTTCTAGCAACAGCGCCACAGCCAGTTGGGGCTCACTCGGCTGGAGAGTCTTCATTCAGAAGGATGTTCTCCAGCTGTGTCTCGACTGGCCAGGGCTTCTGCTTCAGGAAACCCTAGAGGGAGAGGTTGTTCAGATATTTCAGGGGGTTGAGCGCTCAACCTGGATGCCTCTGGTCTTTTACCAGGAGGTCACCTAAGGTAACTCCAGTCGACCTAGAGCTGGCCACACCAGGCCTGGCCGCCACTGGGAGCCCTCCCTGGGCAGCGCCAGCTGCCCTCATCTCCATGTGGGGAGAAGTGGGGCTTGAGGGGAGGTTCTCCCTCTGGGCAGGAGCAGGTTGGTGGGCACGTGGTGATCTGGTGGTCCTGTCACAGTCACACCTGAGGACGGGCTGGCAGTGGGGAAACAGGATCCCTGAGGTGCTCCTCTCTGTGCCAGTGTGGACCCAGGGCTGTCGGGTGGTCAGGTGTCTGCATCCTCGGTGGAGGTCTGTGCAGAGAGTGGTGGGCGTGTGTCTGGAGGGGAGATGTGTTGGGTCCGAGAAGCACCACACACGGCTGGCCGGCAGCCTGAGACTTTCTGCCCGGCTGCCGGGCACTTGTTCACAGGGCTCCTCACGGGACTGCAGACAGGAGCCGGTCCTCGGAGCCCCCTGCTCCACATCCCCGCACGAGGGGCAGGAGCCCCACACCAGCCACAGAGCCCAGGGAGGACACAGGGTGAGTGCCAGGTGGGAGGAGGCCTGACCCCCAGGAAGTTCTGGATCCCAGAGCCACCCTGGCCCGCCCCTGGGTCCCTCCTGGAGTCCTGCTCCCAGAGGAACTTGACACTGTCAGTTCTGTGAAGCGCCCTTGTGGCCCAGGCCCTGACGTGTCCAGATGCAAAATCACTGTTCACTTACATGTGGGAATCTCAGAAGGAGATTGTGATAGGATTTCACTTAATGTCCCCAAGGAGCCTGTTTGCGTTTTTCTACAGTTTACCCTGTACTAACTGCATCCCCAGGTGTCCACCTGGGCCTGAGAATCCTGATGTCTCTCACCCCAGGATCAGCCCCTCTCACCCCAGTTCTCATCCACAGAATGGAAGTTTTGGACACCACCACAGGGATGATGCAGTTAACACAGGGGGAGCTGTCCAATACAAAGTGCCCCGAGACGCTGACACGCGTAACCGTGGCCCAGCGCCAGTTCACTCGTGGTGCCAGGATGTTTATCCTGCGGAGGGCACTCCTGCCCCTCCTCCTGCCCTGAGTCCTGGACGCTTGGGGACTCAGTCTGAGCTCCAGCCCCTGCCTTCCTGGAGTCTTTGGTGCCGCCTCTGACTCGTGTCTCTGCTGTGCTCCACCCCAGGGGGAAAGTGTGTCCGCGGGCGACAGGAATGAGACCTGCAGGGTGTGGAGCGTCCAGAGACGCAGACTGGAGATGGTGGTGGGCAACCTGGTGCCTGCCTTCCTGGGCCGTGACCCCGCCTACCTCCCCACATTCCTGGGCACCTACAGGGCTTTTGGGACCCCCCAGCAGGTGCTGGGCCTTCTCTTCACGAGGTGAGCACTTCCCCTGCCGAACTGGGGACTCAGGGGGACCCGGGCACCTTCCAGCTGTGCGTCGTGGGAATGTCCATCCACCGCTCTGAGCCCCAGTTGGCCCCTTCTGCACACGAGGGGAAAGGGAGGAGCAGCCCCCAGGGTAACTGTGGGCACTACGTGGGTGCGTCCCGCAAAGTGCTTTCGGGAACCTGGTCCCCTGGAAAGGCTGGGGTTGTGCTGAGTCATCACGTTCCTCCTCACCTCGATGAAGCCTCTGTCTCGGTTGTCTCTGTGCCTTTGACTTTGGCCCAAAGCATTTTCCCAATGGCAAGGTGAGGTGTGAGAGGTGCCCTGTCCTGGGTGAGTGAGAGCAGGGGTCCCTGGGAGTGACCAGTGGTGCCCCAGGCACTCGGAAGGGGCTGGTTGGGCTCTTTCGCTCTTGAAATATAGAGGAAGGTGCCCAAGGCGCAGGCACTTTTCTGGGAACAAGCATCATGTAACGCGTCGGGCAGAGAGCAGTCCTGCCCCCCAGGGCTTCAGTTCTCTCTGGGCGAGGGGCTGGGGGAGAGGGGGAGCCCTGTCGCACTAGGCGTCACATTGGGGCGTGTCTCCAGTACTGTCCATGTTACACACCTTCCTGGCCTCCTGTAGGTACGGATGCATCCTCCCTTACTGCGATGAGGATGGTGGACCCCTGCACCAGCTGAAAATGTGAGTGGATTGTGATTCAAGAGGGAGCGACCCCCTTCCCCAGAGAGCTGCCAGGAGTAATGGGGTTGCTGGATGGGCAGGGCTAGCAGAATCCTGGATCTCACATAGTGTGGATCCTACTGGGGGGCCAAGGTCTGGGGGGCTTCTCCTGGAAAAGGGGAAAGGAGGCCAAGAGAGCTGTGGAGGGGTCTGGGGTGCTCTGAGGAGCATCTGGTAGGGCAGAGGTCACAGTCCACCCCATGAGAGTCCGCACCTATCCCCTGTCCATCCCAGTCCTGCTCGACCCCTGATCCTGGGACCCAGAACGCAAAGCGTGGAGAGCATCCTGCTCACTGTCTGGTGGAACCTCAGCTGGGGTTGCTCAGCTGGTGCTCAGGGGACCTATTGACACTCAGGAGACAGCTGAGCCCTCGCTGGTAAAGGATGAATGTTAGTGACTGGAGGACATGAAGGCGTGTCCCTAGGGGTGAGGCAGCCTTTAGATGTAGGAGGTAAATCTGAGGTGTTAGGAGGCCTGCAGGAAGCCTGTGCAGATGACAGAGTCCGTGTGTGCCCTCCTGGGCCAGATACTCCTGGGACCGCTTCGTGTTCCCGAGATGCAGTGACCAGAGTAGACGCCCGGCCTGCCCTCGCAGTGGTGACACCAGGGGGCGGGTCAGGTGAGGGTCGGTGCACTCTGTCAGGCTGCCCTCAGGAAGCGGACAGATGGTCACGCCGTGGATCAAGGGCTGTCACTTGAGCAGGCTCGTTGGTGGCCCCTCCCGTGTGTCCAGGCCTCCTCTGCCTGGTCAGCCAGGTGAGATTGTGCATGGAGGAGAACTGACCTCTGGATGGACAGGGGCAGAAGGTGCAGAGGCCTGGGTCCCCGCAGGGAGGCCCCGGAGTGCAGTGTGGCGGGAAGGCCAGGTCTCTGACTCTGCTGCCCCCGTGACGCCCCCAGGGCCATGGCCTCCATCCTGGGCACCTGGCTGCAGCTTTACCCTGAGGACTTCCTGCAGTCCCCGTAACGTCCCTGCCTGAAGATGCTCCTCGCGTACGCAGAGCTCAGCATGCCCGACTCGGACCTGGAGCAGCGAGCCCACCATCTCCTGGCGCAGCTGGAGACCCTGGAGCCCACGGAGGCAGAAGGGCATGGTGAGGAGGACTCGGGGTGGGTGAGGAGGAGGGGGGCGAAGAAGAAAGGGCAGGGGCTGGGCCACACAGAGCAGCGCCTCCTGAGGCTGGAGCTAGACCAGGGGCATTGAGGAGGCTCAGATCACTATTCCCCTGGACTGCAGCCTGGGAGGACCTTCTTGTGGTAGATGGCGTTTTGGACTGAGACTTAAGTTATTGGCAGTTGGATGCTTCCTGTCTTTGGGAAACAGATGGAAAAGTAATCTTATTGATTCTTATTGTAGCTCTTCTTGGAGCTACAGTATCTACTTCAGAACAAGCTCTGGATACATCTCCAGATCTGGAGCCAACTATACCTCTAATACCTGCCACATTTCCACAGCCAAAGCATACTCATGCCTTAGCTCTCAAAAAGCTCATAACAGAAAAAAAGCAGCAGCACAGTTTTCAATTCTGTGTCCAGACAAGGTTCTTCAGCACCTCTCCCTCCTTCTTCAGAGCCAGAATCATCACAGAAACCTGTCCTTGTATTTCCTCTACAACTTCAGCCAGTATCCTTACCACTGTCAGTTCAAGAGCTAAGCCAGCCTCAGCCAGAGTGCCGTTCCATTTTTCTTTGTCACCAGCTGTCGCTGGATTGTCATCTTCCTCCAGTTTTACAGACCACAGCAGACCCAGTTCTAGCTAGAGTGAGATAGAACGAAGGTAGCAAGTATCCAAAAGGGTAAAACAGAGAGGACAAATTATCAGTGAGATAGCAACAGCAGACAGCATCCATCAACCCTTGGCTGAGAAAATGAAGGTAACTGAATAGACATCCCTCTGAGTTGAAGTGCAGGTTCCAAAAAGATTGCTGATTTAAGTATCTCTGGCCCCAGAGGAGGGGACTCATGAGAATGGGATCTGTATTGGCCACCGAGCAAGTGGTGGCTGACTGACACTGATGTGTTTCATGAGGTGTGATGATGCTGGTTTGCAAGCGTTAGAAAAATTCAAATGGTTTTAAGCTGCTGCTCTGAGGGGGCACTGTGCCTTCCTAGGTACAGGAGTATCGCTGCAGTGACGCTGACAGCATATGAAGCAAATGGGGAGACCCCAGGAAATAAACAGGACGGAGCATGTCCCTTTTCCCTCCTCCATCCTTGTAGTCTTCCTCAAGCATATACTATTGACAGAGCATGGCAGGATGGACAGAAATGTGGTTATGATGGGATAAAGTAACTGTACAATGGCAAAAGTGGACTGACTCAATGTGGTCATGTGATTAAAGTTAACATAAGTAATATTGAAACAAATTGAGTCCTTGGTGATGCAGTGGTAGAGAATCTACCTGCCAGTGCAGGATGCACAAGGGACACAGGTTCAATCCCTGGATCAGGAAGATCCCCTGAAGCAGGAAAAGGCAGCCCACTCCAGTATTCTTGCCTGGAAAGTTCCATGGACAGAGGAGCCTTGCAGGCTACAGTCCTTGGGGTCACAAAGAATCAGACATGATTGAGTGACTGAGCACACATATCATTTGATAGGATGCAATGAGAAGAACATGGCCAAAATGCATAACTAAGTCTAAGCAGGAGAAACATCAGACAAACCCAAATTGAGGAATATTGTTCAAAGATTACACTGGCTTATAATCTTCTAATTTTTAAAATTTTTATTTATTTCTTGGCTGTGCAAGATCTGCATTGCTGTGCAGGCTTTTCTCTAGTTTTGGAGAGCAGGGGTTACTCTCTAGCTGCAGTGTGTGAGATTCCTATTGTGATTGCGTCTCCTGTTGCAGAGCAGAGGCTCTGTGGTGTGCGGGCTTCAGTGGTTATGGCACATGGGCTCAATGGTTGTGGCGCCTGGGCCCTAGAGCACAGACTCAGTAGTTGCAGTGCACCAGCTTAGTTGCTCCACAGCATGTAGTATCCTCCCGGACCAGAGATTAAACCCACTTCCCCTGCATTGGCAAGCGGATTCTTTACCACTGAGCCACCAGGGAAATCTTTCAGATGTTGCAAGTTAAGAAAAGAAACTGAGAAAGTGTTTCGCTTTGAAAGAGACTAAAGAGATATGAAATCACAGTGTGTGATCCTGGATTGAGTCATTTTGCTCTACAGAAAATTATTTAGAAAATAGGTGAAACTCAATTGGGGTCAAGCAACAGTGCTAGTTTCCTGGTTTTGATGGTTGAAATATAACTGTGTAGAGTATTCTTGTTACTATAGTATTTGGGAATAATAGAGCATCATGTTGGCAACCTACTTTCAATGGTTCAGAGAAAAAAATTTTATTTGTACTATTGCAAATTTTATAAATTTAGACTTATTTCCAAAGAATAAAAGTTTGTACTTAATAAATAAATCATACAGTTTTACTGCTTTAATTTAGCTGATAATGTTAAGCTATAAATTAAAACACAGACTGAGTTGAAAATTAAACTGGTTCTGAGAACCTTACCCAGAGAAAGCCCATGCATTCAGAGCTCAGAGGACTGCTGTTGACTATGTACTCAGGCCTCTCGTGTCTCTTCCCCACACATGGGTCTCTGAGCCACATTCCCTGAAACAATAAAGGAAGCTGGGATTGGCAACCATAAACGGTGCTCATGTTTACTTGTGAGCTGATGATCCTGGTCTCTGGAGTTCCGTTCCTGGGCTGGAACTGCCATAGTATTAAGAGGAAGAGGGGCTGTGGCAGTCTTACAAGGGAGAGGGAGTGACTGAGTTCAGAGTGTCCATGGGAGGAGGAGAATTCAGGAGCCTCCTATATTGCCATCTGGAACAGACCTTAGCATGGACATTTTAACAATATTAGTTTTTCTGATTTGTGTTTTCTCCAACTTCTTTTAACATCTTTTTTCCATTATACAGGTCTTTCACTTCCTTGCTTAATTCTTAAGTTTACTATTGTATTGATGATATTGTAAGTGGGGTAGTTTTCTTTATTTTTTTCAGATATTTCATTATTAGTATATAGAAATACAGCTGATTTCTGTATATTGATTTTTATGTCTTGCATCTTTGCTGAATTTGTTTCATTCTCACTGTTGTTTGGTTGATTCTTTGGAATTTCTTACATGTAAGTTCATATTATCAGCAAATAATGACAATTTCTTTGTTTCCATTTTGGATGCCTTTTATTTATTTTATTCTTTTGGTCTTACCCAATTGCTCGTTAGGATTTCCATTACTATGTTGAATAAGAGTGCTGAGCAGTCACCCTTGGCCTGTTCCTGATCAGAGAGGAAAAACTTTCAGTTTTTCACCAATGAGTTTGATGATGGCTTCCTTGGTGGCTCAGATGGTAAAGAATCCATCTGCAATGTGGGAGACCTGGATTTGATCCCTGGGTTGGGAAGATCCCCTGGAGGAGGGCATGGCAACCCATTTAGTATTCTTCCCTGAAGAATCCCCATGGACAGAGGAGCCTGGTGGGCTACAGCCCATAGGGTCACAAAGAGTCGGACACAACTGAGCAGCTAAGCATAGCACGTGGGCTTGTTGTATTTGTCCCCTATATTGTGAGGCACATTCCTTCAGTATCCAATTTGTTTAAGTTTTGTTGCTGTTTTTAGATGAAAGACAAGATTTTTATTCATGTACTTACAGGAGTGTTCACAGAAAAATGTGATTCAAAGAAGCAGTTAGAATCTGGGGCATAAATACCATATTAATGGGGGAAAGAAGAGGAGACCACTTATGAGAAAACAATGAGTTCAGGAAAGAGAAATATGGGCCGGTCGAAGGTTAGATGTGAGACATGATAGTTTTCTGATGTCTGTTTAGACAGTTTCTTATGCTGGTGCTAACTTTTTTTTTTTGGCTTTGCTGGATCTTCACACATGGGCTTTAGTAGTTGTGGCACACCGGCTTAGTTGCTCTGAGGTGTGTGGAATTGTCCCACACTAGGGATTGAACCCATTTCCCCTTCATTGGCAGGTGGATTCTTAACCACTGGACCACCAGGGAAGTCCAGTGTGCCAACATCTTGTTTTCTGTCAGAGGAGCCAATCTTCCCTGGTAATTTCTCCCAGAGGGAAGCATTTAAGATGGATGAATTTAGGCAGATAAGAGAATCTTAAAAAAAAAGTAAAAACAAAAACTTTTCACACTGATATATTCTTTATCCCTTCACTTCTAAAAAACACTGCTCTCTGGAAGGGAAGTTCTAGGCAGACCTGGGTAGACCCCTTGACATTGCAGAGTTTGTTTGTGGGTTAGAATGGGCCTCAGGGATGTATTTCTCCAGGTTTTAGTCAAATCTGATAGTTCAGCACACGCTTCTTGGCTCGTTGTGGTGGTGTATCATCTGATAAAATTTCTAAAGCACAGAGTTGACATTTTTTATCTTTTCAAATCCTCTGTTTCTCTTCTCCAACACCACACAAACCTTCTGGATTATGGTAGTTCCTGACATCTTATTCATATTCTTTTTAATCATGAAAAGATATTATATTTTATGAAATTTTTTTCTGCATCTATTGAGATAATCTTGTGATATTTATCTTTCATTCTATTAGTATGGTGTCTCACTTTGATTGATTTATGGTTTGTTGAACCATTCTTGCATCTCAGGGGTGAGTACTAATTGGTCATAGTATAATCTTTTTGTGTTGTGATTTGGTTTGCTAATGTTCTGTTGGGAGTTTTTGCATCTGTATTCATCAAGAATATTATTCCATCCTTTTCTTTTTTGTAGTGTCCATATCTAGCTGTGGTATCAGGGTATCTTGGTATTTAATAACACTAGCCTCATAGGATGAGTTTGGAAGTTTTCTGTCCCCTTCAATTTTGGGGAAGAGTTTGAGAAGAATTGGCTTTAACTCTTCTTTAAATGTTTGGTAGAATTCACCTATGAAACCATTTGGTCCTGGGGTTATCTGTGTAGAGAGGGTTTTGATTCTGATTCACTTTACTTACTTGTTATTGATCTTTTCAGATTTTCTGTTTCTTCACGATTCAGTCTTGGTAGGTTTTAGGTGTCTAGAACTTTATCCATTTCTTCTAGGTTTTCCAATAAATTCATATATAATTGTTCATAGTAGTCTCTTATGATTCTATGTATTCCTGTAGTGTCAGTTATTTCATTTTTTATTTCATTTATATGAGTCCTCTCTCTTTTTCTTAGTCTAACTAAAGATTCATCAATTTTGTGGTGTTTTTTTTTTAAACCTAGACTTTTGAAATCTAAGATTTGTTGATTTTCTTCTGTTATTTCCTTTCTTCTGCTAACTTTGGGCTTAGTTTCTTCCTCTTCCTTTTAGTTCCTTAATATGTAAAGTTAGGTGGTTTGCTTGAGCGCTTTTTAAATTCTTAATATATGCATTTATTGCTGTAAAATTCCCTCTCAAAACTAGTTTTACGGAATCTCAGAGGTTTTGTTTGTTGTGTTTCCATTTCATTTGTTTCAATATATTTTTTAATTTCCTTCCTGTTGAATGGAATGTCCTATAAATATGTTAAGTCCCTTTGGCCCAATGTATGGTTCAAGTCCAACTTTTCTTTTTTTTCTGTCTAGATGATCTAGCCTTGTTGAAAATAGGCTATTTTCAGCAATAGACTATATTAGAAGTCCCCTACTATTCTTGCATTGTTATATATTTCTCCCTTTAGATCTATTAGTATTTGCTTAATATGTTTAGGTGTTCTGATATTGGGTGAATATATATTTACAATTGTTTATTCATCATGAATTGACCCCTTTATCATTATATAGTGACATTCTTTGTCTTGTTACCATTTTTGGCATACAGTCTATTCTCTTTGATAAAGTATAGCTATCCCTGCTTTCTTCTGATGTCAGCCTGCATAGGATTTGCCTTTCTATTCCTTCACTTAGAGACTGTAGGTCCTTAAAGCTGATATGAGTCTTTTGTAGACTGCATATAACTTGAGCCTTGTTTTTCTTATCAATCCAGCCACTCAGCCTTTTGATCGGTGAAATCAATTCATGTACTAGTCAAGCTTATTTTGTATCTCCACATACTCTTTTCCCCTCTATTCTTGCCTTCCTTTGTAAATTTGTGATTTTTTTGTGGTGGTATCCTGTTTTTCGTTTCTTCTTTTCTTTTGTGAATTTATTCTAGGTTTTTTACATTGTGGTTAATGTGAGGTTTACATGAGACATCTCAGCTAATAAAGTCCACTTAAAGCTGGTAGTAACCTAACTTTGATAGCCTACAAAAGCTTCATACTTTTACTCCCTCTTTTACATTTTTGATATCACTTTTTACCTCTCTATTATATATTCATTAGCACATAATAACTATAATTATTTTAATACTCTTTTCCTTTAGCCATTATACTTTAGGTAAGTAGCTTAACATACCATTTATTATAGAATTAGAGTTTTCTAAGTCTGATTGTATATTTATTTTCACCAATGTGTTGTATACTTTATGTTTTCATGTTTCTCATTAGTGTCTTTTCATTTCAGCTTGAAGAACTTCTTTCATCATTTCTTCAAGGCATGTTGAGTGATAATGAAACCCCTCAGCTTTTGTTTGTCTGGGAAAGTATTTTTCCTTCATATGTGAATGATAACTTCGCAGACATATTTTTTCTTTCAGTCTTCGGAATATGACATTTCATTCTCTCCTGGTCTATAGAATTTCCACTGAGAAATTTGTTGTTGTTGTTCAGTTGCTCAGTCGTGTCCAGCTCTTTGTGACCCCATGGACCACAGCACGCCAGGTTTCCCTGTCCTTCACCATCTCCCAGACAAACAAAAAAAAATTTTTCCCTCATTATATTTTGTAGTTTCTGTAAAGATTTTCATATTTTCATGCTATAATTTGTTGTACTGAAACTGTTAGGCGGTGTTTCGGAGAGTTCTAAAGAGCCTGGTCCTTTATAATTCAGCACAGAAAAGAATTCAGCAAGAGGAAAAGTGAGAGATAAGTGATTTATTAGAATAAGTCACTTGTGAGGCTTAGAAGCAGGTGGGCGAGGGGGTGTTGTACCCCGAGAACTTACTAAGATACAGTTTTATAATCAATGAAAAAGTGGAAATGGGGAAATGACCACTTTCTTCCTCATTCTTGATTAGATGTCCTGTTTCCATCATCAGCTCTTCCGCCAGATTAAGCAGGGCAGTATTTTTGTCCTGACATTGTCAAGCCAGGATCATCATCAGTTCAATCCAGTCACTCAGTCATGTCCAACTCTTTGTGACCCAATGGACTGTAGCACGCGAGGCTTCCCTGTCCATTACCAACACCCAGAGCTTGCTCTAACTCATGTCCATTGAGTTGGTGATGCCATCCAACCATCTCATCCTCTGTCATCCCCTTCTCCTCCTGCCCTCAATATTTACCAGCATCAGGGTCTTTTCCAATGAGTCAGTTCTTCACATCAGGTGGCCAAAGTATTGGAGCTTCAGCTTCAGCATCAGTCCTTCCAATGAATATTCAGTACTGATTTCCTTTAGGATGGACTGGTTGGATCTCCTTGCTGTCCAAGGCACTCTCAAGTGTCTTCTCCAACACCACAGTTCTAAAGCATCAATTCTTCAGTGTTCAACTTTCTTTATGGTCCAACTCTCACATCCACACATGACTACTGGAAAAACCATAGCTTTGACTAGACAGACCTTTGTTTGCAAAGTAATGTCTCTGCTTTTTAATATGCTGTTTAGGTTTGTCATAGCTTTTATTCCAAGGAGCAAGCATGTTTTAATTTCATGACTGCAGTCACTGTCCGCAGTAATTTTGGAGCTCAAGAAAATAAAGTCTGTCACTGTTTCCATTGTTTCCCCATCTACTTCCATGAAGTGATGGGACTGGATGCCATGATCTTAGGTTTTGAATGTTGAATTTTAAGCCAGTTTTTACACTCTCCTCTTTCACCTTCATCAAGAGGTTCTTCAGTTCCTCTTCACTTTCTGCCATAAGTGTGGTATCATCTGCATATCTGAGGTTATTGATATTTCTCCCAGCAATCTTGATTCCAGCTTGTGCTTTATCCAGTCTGGCACTTTGCATGATGTACTGTGATGTACTCTGCATATAAGTTCAATAAGTAAGGTGACAATAGACAACCTTGACCAGTTTGGAACCAGTCCATTGTTCCATGTCCGGTTCTAATTGTTGCTTCTTGACCTGCATACAGATTTCTCAGGAGGCCAGTAAGGTGGTCTGGTCTGGCATTCCCATCTCTTTAAGAATTTTCCACAGTTTGTTGTCACACAATCAAAGGCTTTAGCATAGTCAATGAAGCAGAAGTAGATGTTTTTTTGGAATTCTCTTGCTATTTCTATAATCCATCGGATATTGGCAATTTGATCTCTGGTTCCTCTGCCTTTTCTGAATCCAACTTGAACATCTGGAAGTTCTCAGTTCATGTACTTTTGAAGCCTGGCTTGGAGAATTTTGAGCATTACTTTGCTAGCATGTGAGATGCGTGCAATTGAGCAGTAGTTTGAACATTCTTTGGCATTGCCGTACTTTGGGATTGTGATCAAAACTGACCTTTTCCAGCCCTGTGGCTGTTGCTGAGTTTTCCAAATTTGCTGGCATATTGACTGCAGCACTTTAACAGCATCATCTTGTAGAATTTGAAATAGCTCAACTGGAATTGCATCACCTCCACTAGCTTTGTTCGTGTGATGCTTCCTAAGGCCCACTTGGCTTCACATTCCAGGATGTCTGGCTCTAGGTGAGTGACCACACCGTGTTAATTATCTGGGTCAGTAAGATCTTTTCGTATAGTTCTTCTGTGTATTCTTGCCACCTCTTCTTAATATCTTCTGCTTCTGTTAGGTTCATACCATTTCTGTCCTTTATTGTTTCCATCTTTGCATGAAATATTCTCTTTGTATCTCTAATTTTCTTGAAGAGATCTCTAGTCTTTTGCATTCTGTTGATTTCCTCTTTCTTTGCATTGTTCACTTAGGAAGGCTTTCTTATATTTCCTTGCTATTCTTTGGAACTCTGCATTCAGATGGGTATATATTTCGTTTTCTCCTTTGCCTTTAGCTTCTCTTTTTTTCCTCAGCTATTTGTAAGGCCTCCTCAGACAACCATTTTGCCTTTCTGCATTTCTTCTTTTGGGGATGGTTTTGATCACCACCTCCTGTACAATGTTATGATCTTCTGTCCATAGTTCTTCAGGTCATGGCACTGTGGAAAAATTATTTCAGGTCTCAGTACAATAAGGATCTTTACTTTGAAATGTCACCTTTCCATAAATTACTGTTTTGTGTGTGTGCAGAAAGCATGTCCTGGGGGTCATTAACTTAGTGCACTGGGCAGCATGTGGGTCTCACACCACCATTGTTTTATTATTTTGGAGCATGTCTCATGTTGTGCTGCATGGTTTATTAGCAGGCACACAAGCGTGCTTGGTTTTGTGGTTAAAGAAGCCTGCTTTCTAAGTGATCATTAACTTACAGGGGTCTACTGTATTTTTTTTCTACTTACAATCCCCTATTGGTGTTAACTATTTAATCACCTACTTTGTTTCTTTATTCTGTCCCTATGGATACCTTTAAAATAATTTAATTTTCTGAAATTTGTTGTATTGAATTTGTATCAAATTTCTAAAACTTTTATTTTGGATACTTTCATTTGAATATTCTGTGTACATGATTATTTTGCTCTTTTACTCTAAGAACTGTGGGGAAAATGCCAAATAAAGTTGCAGATAATATGCATCCTTATCTTTGTTTGACTTTTCAGTTGAACACTTAACCATATTTCACCATTAAGCATACTATTTGTTACATGTATTTGTAAAAATACTTTTTAGAAAAAACAAACATATAAGCATGAAGAATACGTAGTGGCTGCCAGAAGTTTAGAGTGGTGAGAGGTTTTTATTTCAAAAGGGTAGTATGAAGTACTACCTTTGGGGTAGTAGAAGAAGTAGAAGAAGACCCCCTTTGGGGGTCTGCAGTTCTGTATTTTGAGTACAGTGGTGGTTACACAAATCTATGCACTTGTCAAAACTCATAAAAGTGGACAAAATGAACTTTTGTGTGTGTGTGTGTATACATATAAAGTAAAAATTTATGTCTCAGTAAATGATATCTTGCATGTTTTTACTTAAACGTTTGCATTTCTTTCCATTCTAATCAACTTTTTCAAATGTGTTTATTTGAATTTTTTCTTTTTATTACACTACTACTCAGTTCTATAGCCCATTTTAAGTTTTTTTCCTTTTGTTGCTTTAAAGATCTTATTAATTCTTCTTTTCTTTCAAATAGTAAAAATATAATTTCTTGGTTATTTGCTTTTAACGTCTTTTAAAAACTAGAGCTGAGTTGTTTGCTATTTTTTATTATAAAATGTTTCACATTAAATGTGTGGGTTATTTGATGTCACAACTTTTCATCTCTATTTTCCTTTACTAACTTAGTGGTTTACTTTATAAGCATTTCAGACCTTGAATCCATATGAACCTATATCAAATGTGATCTTTGTTGGGAATGACTTGCTGTTTGGAATATTCCTTTCCTTCCCTGGTTATTTTGAGATGCTACATTTATTATACTACGTTTAAAAAATCATGGTTATTGTATTACCATGGAGCAGATGCCAAACTATTTTAAATAACTGAGCAATATTATACATATTGAGATTTCTCTTAGACAATTTTCTCCTTTTTGAAATGCTTTCTGGCTGTTTGTTGTTCAGTTGCTAGGTCATGTCTAACTCTTTGTGACCCATGGACTAGAGCATGACCGATTCCTCTGTCCTTCACTGTCTCCCAGAATTTGCTCAAATTCATGTCCATTGAGTTGGTGATGCTGTGTAACCACTTCATCCTCTGCCACTCTCTTCTCCTTTTGCTTCAGTCTTCCCAACATCAGGCTCTTTTCCAGTGAGTCGGCTCTTTGCATCAGGTGGCCAATGTATTGGAGCTTCAGCATTAATCCTTTCAATGAATATTTAGGGTTGATTTCCTTTAGGATTAACTGGTTTGATCTCCTTGCTGTCCAAGGAACTCAAGAATCTTCTCCAGCACCAGAGTTCAAAAGCATCAATTCTTTGGTGCTCAGCCTTCTTTACGGTCTACCTCTCACATCCGTGTATGATTACTGGAAAAACCATTGTTTTGACTATATGGACCGTGGTCAGCAAAGTGATGTCTGTTTTTAATATGGTGTCTAGGTTTGTCATAGCTGTCCTTCCAAGGAGCAAACGTCTTTTAATGTCATGGCTGCAGTCACCATCTGCAGTGATTTTGGAGCTCAAGAAAATAAAATCTGGCACTGCTTTCATTTTTTCCCCCTCCTATTTGTCATGAAGTGATGGGACCAGACACCATAATCTTATTTTTTTTTTTAATATTGAGTTTTAAGCCAGCTTTTTCACTCTCCTCTTTCACCTTCATCATGAGGCTCTTTAGTTCCTCTTCACTTTCTGGCATTGGAGTGGTATCATCTGCATATCTGAGGTTGTTGATATTTCTCCTGGCAATCTTGATTTCAGCTTGTGTTTCATCCAGCTTGGCATTTCACATGATGTACTCTACGTATAAGTTAAATAAGCAGGGTGACAACATACAGCCTTGATGTACTCCTTTCCCAGTTTTGAACCAGTCTGTTGTTCCATGTCCAGTTCTAACTGTTGCTTCTTGACTGGCATACAAGTTTCTCAGGAGACAGGTAAGGTGGTCTGGTATTCCCATCTCTTGAAGAATTTTCCACAGTTTGTTGTGATCCACATGGTCAAAGACTTTAGCATAGTCAGTGAAACAGAAGTAAATGTTTTTCTGGAATTCCCTTGCTTTCTCTTTGATTCAACGAATGTTGGCAATTTGATCTCTGGTTCTTCTGCCTTTTCTAAACCCAACTTACACATCTGGAAGTTCTTGGTTCACATACTGCTGAAGTCTAGCTTGAAGGATTTTGAGCATAACCTTACTAGCATGTGAAATGAGTACAGTTGTACAGTAATGTGAACATTCTTTGGAACTGCCCTTCTTTAGAATTGGAATGAAAACTGACCTTTTCCAGTCCAGTGGTCACTGCTGAGTTTTCCAAATTTGCTAACATATTGAATGCAGCACTTTAAGAACATCTGGCTGTTTAATTTAGATTTAATTTTATTCCAGATGAAGTTGAGAATGCTTTTGTAATATACACAATACTTTAAAAAATCAAAGAAAAGGAGTAGATGCAAAAATTAGTTGAGATTCTTATTGGAATTTTGTAAAAAATACTGAATCTACCTATGAAAGGATTTATCTCACTTTTTCTGAAGTAATTTTAATGTCACAAATGAAAGAATATATGTATATATGCGTGCTATGTCTCTTCAGTCGCCTCCCACTCTTTGTGACCCTGTGGATTGTAGCCCGCCAGGTTCTTCCGTCCGTGGGATTCTCCAGGCGAGAATACTGGAGTGGGTTGCCAGGCTCTTCTCTAAGATGATTTATACATAGAAGAAGACTGTTTTCTTTTGGATTGTGTCCACTTAATTTATCTACAATTTTCATTTATTGCTTTCATGATTTTAACTTGCTTTCTTGTCTGCCACCCCCAATCTCCGTCAGCTTTCCCTGATAATATAACTCTTTTATTGTATTAATGGGAACTATTTCCTAGTATTTATTTATTTCATTTGACTGTGCTGGGTCGCCAGATTCTCGATCTTCCTTTTGGCAGCTGTATCTTCAGTTGTGGCATGTGAACTCAGTTAGTGGCGTGTGGGATCCAGCTCCCTGACCAGGGATTGAACCAGGCTCCCTGTGTTGGAAGTGTGTAATCTTAACCACTGAACCAGCAAGTAAGTCCCCATTTCCCAGTATTAAAAAAAAAAAGTGAAACTGACGTACAGTTTTCCTTTACTTGACTGTATGTAAATCTGCATTCTTGGCTGCACAGAGAACTCGGCTGTAATCCATAACTTTGGAAAAAGTCCCTGACCGGCTCTAGCTGCTTAAATGACCTCAGGTCCAAATCTTCCACTGCCAGGTGTGCTGGACTCTCAGCTAATCCCAACCCGCTGGTCGGCGAGACTAAAGGGAAACCTAGTCCTGGTGGTCAGCGTAGACTGTCTGGCCCTGCGTGTGGGCCATCTGCGCATGCCTAGTTCCACCTTTTCCCTCCATGCATTTCCGCCTCTGCTTCTGTTTTCCTCCAGCCCTGCCTGGGAAGCGGTTCCGGGGCTGCTGAGTCTATGCACTCTTCTGGGGCCAGTGCCCCTCGGAGACGAGTGAGAGGCGAGTGAGCTCAGGATGGCTGGCTGAGGACTGAAGGGGTTCTGTGTAGTTTAGGGAGTAGGAGGGAAAAGGTCAGTACCCGTGGTGGGGAGGAGCTCCGTAGGCCGCTGGGACAGCGAGAAGGGGGCGTCTCCATTAAAAAGAGTGGGTCGAAGTCCCTGACAGACTAGCCCGAGCCCTGAGTTGGCGCCGCTGCGCGAGAGGCCGTTTCCGAGGGCTCAGGAGGAGGGGCTTAATATGCATACAAGAGGCGGGGCAGCGGGCGGCCCGGAGCGGGGCGGGGCTGCGCGGCGAGCGCTTGCTGGGGAGGGGCGAGCGGTGCGGGGCGTGGGGCCTTAGAGGAGCCACCAGTCGGGGCTGATCGGTTAGCTTTGTACACACTCTCCGTTCCTTTGGTTCCCCATTTATCCTTTTTGGATTCCAGACTGCTCTCCAGTCATGTCCATTACTTCTTGTTTGTGTATGTTGTTTCTCTCTTCTGCTTCCCTTAGCATTCAGGAAAGATAGTCAAGAATTATCTGGATTTTTGTCTCTTTGGATAAATTTCTTTCTCTTTGTTTCTGAAGATTCGTGCTTTGTTCAGATCAGTTAGTGGCGAAGACTAAAAGATCTGACTCATAAGCCAGTACTGTTTACACTTTTCCATACAACTAAAAGCAAGTGTTTTATAGAAGAGTCTTCTGTGAAATGGCAACAACGATAAAACATGGGTCTTTCCTTAAAGCACTGCTTTTTATAGCTTTCTGTGGAGTCACTAAGCAAAGGTTTAGTAACGTTAGTTGGGAAGTTAAACAGCCTAGTCCTGAGTTTCTTTTTCTTTCTTCTTTAGTCCTAAGTATTCTTTTTTTAACAGTTTTGGTGTAATTAATATTCCTTCATTGTGTGTATTTTTATTTGTTTTAATCAATATTATAATTTAAAAAATTTTGTGAACACCAAGGGAGATTTAAACTGTTATAAAATATCCGTAGGCAGTAAATACTTAACTCTGAAAAAATTTATATCCAAGAGCTACATGGTAATAGTAGAGTTGTATTAGGTAGGTGGTCATCAACAATATATATCCCTGTCTTTGAAGGTCAAAGGGGCGTTAACATTTTTTTCCTTATCTATTGGTGTGTTTAGCTTTATAGGAAAGGAGAATTCAGGAGCTGCCACACAGGCCGGATCTTTCATGACTCCAGTCCTCTTCTAACCCAGTATATCTTCAGAGTTGTCTACATTTTTCCAAGACCAGCTGAAAATGAGTAAATCCCAGGTGAGTTTGTTCATTCATTCCTTTGTTTAACTGTGGACTTTGTGAGATTTTAAGAATCCATACATTAAGATGGGAAATCAGTAATAGATAAAAAATGAACTTCATGGAAAATATAAAGATAGCAAATCAAGAGCAGAATCAAGTTGGCTTATATATACTGATCATTTATATAACACAGTTTCTAAATTAACCTGCAAATAGGTTTCTGATGTTTCTGATAACCATGGCAGAAAGGGAGACACTGTATTTTGGATACAAAAAGATTCCTTTGAAGACGCAACAGAGTCTTACTGGAAGATACCCTTTTTGCTCTTAACCTAGGGACACGTAGTAAGTAATTTCCAGGGACAGCCCTGAAATGAGTGCCTCAAACCATTCCTTACTGAGCGTAAAAGGGTTGAAGAGATGGTTCAAATAATGAATTTTATGATAGTCGTACTTATTTTTAGAGTATGTTTAGAGGAATAAATGGCCTGCATGCCTGTTACAAAGCTATTTTATCTTAGCCAAGCTGTGTGTAGAAGTCCTGAAACAGATGGTTCAAAGTTAAATTCTCTGGTAAATGTTTCTGAGTTCTTCAGTCAGATTTCATCCCATAGCATTCTGTCTTGGTTCTTCTCCACTTTAGAATCTATTCAGGTAAAAGTCACCAGTGACTTAATTGTAGTTGTCTTCCTTGAACAATGCTGCATTACTGACTGCTCTCTCCTGGAAGGTCTCCTTTGTTCACTTCTGAAACCACTCTTCTGATGGCTTTTTCTTGGGGTACTCCTCATTGTGCCCCAGAGTTTAGTTCTGAATTTAGTTCCAGCTTCTGTTAGACTTCTCATTTTACCCCCACATTGGAAAAATACGGAGATAGTTGAACAATACTATATATTGTTTGGGGTGCTTTTTAAAAATACATAAACTATTTTAATGTATCTGTGATACAGTTTTCTGGTTCACTAATAATTTGAAATCTATTGATATGTAGTTTTATTCCTTTTAATGCCATATTTTTCCATTCTCAATATTCTATTGGTAGGTATTTAGGTACCTACCTAAATTTAGGTAGTTTTGATTTTTTAGTAATATAAACTGTGCTACTATGAACATCCTTGTCACTCTCTGCACAAATACAGGTGTGTCTCAGACTCTAGAGCAGTGCTTCTCAAAGTGAGGTTCTTTGGCTGGAAGCAGCAGTATCACCCGGAAACTTGTGTGAAATTGCAGATGCTCATACCCTATCTCAAACCTGCTGGCGAAGAAATGGAGGGGTAGGCTCAGTAGTCTGTTTTAACAGGGTATTCATATGATGCAGATAGTTGCTAAGTTTAAGAATCACTGTTCTAGGGTTCTGTGATTAATAGGTTTGAGTTATAAGACATGAAAATCAAGATTATTTTCCCTCCCGTCTTTCCAGATATAAAAATTTCTTCCTCCGTAATAGGTGAAAAACTTTAATTTTGTGACTGATGATTGTGGTTGTGCAGCTTTCATAAGTGTATGGCTTTTCAGGTTTTGCACTGAGTTTTGTATGCATTCCCTATGTATGTTAAATGGTAATCTTTTGTTATAACTGTTACTAATTATCTTTTCTCAGTATGCTTTTTGTCTTTTCATTTAATAGTATATTTTCTGAAACTTTTATATTGTAATACAATCCTTTTGTGCTTTCTGTTTTTTATTCTTGTCTTCCTTACCCCAGGGGCCTAATGAAATTTTTTATTTTGTCTAAAAATGCCAAGCATGTTTTTTTTAAAAAAGTATTTAGTACCTTAAGCCATCTGGAATTAAAAAAAAAAAAAAAATATATATATATATATATATATATATATATATATAATGTGATTAAAGGACCTAATTTTATGTTACCCATCTGTAAAAAATAAAGAGCACAATAAAAGGATAACATTTCCTGACCAAGCACTAGCAAAACAGATCTGAATAGGAGTACCTGCCACATGTCTTCATTATGAAAGCTGCTGGCTTAGACTGGGTAGATTTTGTCATGTTCACAAAGTATCTATTGAGAGGCATGCAGGTTTTATTTACATTCCCACCAACAGTGCAAGAGGATTTCCTTTTCTCCACCCCCTCTTCCAGCATTTATTGTTTGTAGGTTTTTTGATGATGGCCATTCTGACTGACCGGTGTGAGGTGATACTTCATTGTAGTTTTGATTTGCATTTTTCTATTAATTAGTGATGTTGAGCATCTTTTCATGTGCCTCTTGGCCATCTGTTTTCTTTAGAGAAATGTCCGTTTAGATGTTCTGCCCATTTTTTGATTGGGTTTGTTTTTTGATATTGGAGAATGCTTAAGGTCTACTCTCAGCAAGTTTGTGCTATACAGTACTGTATAGTTAAGAATAGTCAACATACTGTACATTAGATCCTCCTAAATTATTCTTTTTTATCTTTTTTTATTGGAGTATAATTGCACTACAGTTCATTTACCATGAAATGAACCAGTTTTATATATATATATATATATCCCCTCCCTCTTAAACTTCCTTCCCACCCCACCCCCATCCCACCCATCTAGGTCATCACAGAGCACAGAGCTGAGCTTCCTGTGCTTTATAGCAGATTTACACCAGCTGTCTGTTTTACACATGGTAGTGTACATATATGTCAATCCTAATCTCCCAATTCATCCCACCTTCCCCTTCCTCCCATGTCCACATGTCCGTTCCCTACATCTGCTTCTCTATTTTTGCACTGGAAATAGGTTCATCTGTACCATTTTTCAGTGGCAGCCCACTCCAATACTCTTGCCTGGAAAATCCTGTGGACGGAGGAGCCTGGTAGGCTGCAGTCCATGGGGTTGCTAAGAGTCAGATACGCCTGAGCAACTTCACTTTCACTTTTCACTTTCATGCATTGGAGAAGGAAACGGCAACCCACTCCAGTGTTCTTGCCTGGAGAATCCCAGGGACAGGGGAGCTTGGTGGCTGCCATCTATGGGGTCGCACACGACTGAAGCGACTTAGCAGCAGCAGCAGTACCATTTTTCTAGATTCCATACATATGCGTTAATATATGATGTTTATTTTTCTCTTTCTGACTTACTTCACTCTGCATGATAAACTCTAGGTCTGTCCACATTTCTACAAATGACCCAGTTTCATTCCTTTTTGTGGCTGAGCAAAATTATTCTTATAATAACTGAACATTTATACCTTTTGATTTACATCATTCCATTTCCCCTTTTTCCTAGACCTTGGCAACCCCCATTTCATTCTTCCTGTGAAATTGGCTTTTATTGGTGGTGGTGGTGGTGTTTTTAGATTCCACGTGTAAGTGATACCAATAGTATACCTTTCGTTGTCTGACTTATTTCACTTAGCATAATACTCTCAAGGTCCATTTACATTTTTCCCAATGTCAGGATTTCCTTCTTTTTATAGCCAAATAGTATTCCATTGTATACATCCATTACATTTTTTTTATTCATTCTTCTTGAACATTCATTCATTCTTGAATGTTTCTATCCCTTGGCTATTGTAAGTAATGCTACAATGAACATGAGGGTACAGATATCTCTTTAGGATAGTGGTTTTGTTTCTTTGGGGTTTATATCCAAGAGTGGAATTGCTGGATCATAAAATAGTTCTATTTTAAATTTTTTCAGGAGCCTCCATAGTGTTTCCATAATTTCTACACCAGTTTGCATTCCCACTAACAGTGCACAAGGCTTCCCTTTTCTCTGAATCCTTGACAGCGTTTGTTATCATCCTGTCTTTTTGATAATAGCCATTTTAACAAGTGTGAGATGATACCTCATTGTGATTTTGTTTACATTTGATTAGTGATTTTGAGCACCTTTGGCCATTTGTATGTCTTTGGAAAAATGTTTATTAACGTTCTTTGGCCATTTTTAAATTGGATTATTTGCTTTCTTGCTTTTGAGTTATATGAGTTCTTTATGTATTTTGTATATTATCAGAAACATGTCTTGGGAATATTTTCCTATAGGTTACCTTTTCAATTTTCTTGATTGTTTCCTTGGCTGTGCAGAAGCTCTAACGTTTTTGTTTGTTTTGGCCACACCACGTGGCACTGTGGGATCCTAGTTCCCAGACCAGGGGATTGAACCTGCGTCTCCTACAGTGGTAGCTTAGAGTCTTAATCCCTGGACCACCAGGGAAGTCCCCCAAAGCTCTTACATTTGATGTAGCCCTGTTTGTTTATTTTAGCTTTTTTTGCTTGTGCTTTTGGTATCTTATCCAAGAATCATTGCCAGGAATAATGTCAAGGAGCTCCTTCCCTGTGTTTTCTTCTAGGGTCTTTTGTTTAAGTCTTTGATCTATTTCAAGTTAATTGTTCTGAGTGATGTAAGATCAGGGTCCAGTTTTATCCTTTTGCAGGTAGATATCCAGTTTCCTCAACACCAGTTACTAAAGAGATTATCCTTTTCATGTTGTGTGTTATTGGCACCCCCTCAAAAATCAATTAACTGTGTTGTGTTAAGTGTGGTGTGGGTTTATGTTTAGGCTCTCTTCCACTTGACTGCAACTATTTTTATCACACATGAGTCTCCCTTTCACTGTAATTAGTATTCACTTAATGTAACTGAACTGGTTGTTAATTCATCCATTCAGCAACCATTTATGAATATTTATTATGTGTCCTAGAATAAGATATAGTTTTTATAAGTAGCAATTCTTAGAATTATGTCAGACATTTAGTTTTTATATTATTACAAGTCTTATGATAGAGACTTGTATCCCTATCAAGGTGGGCTTCCCAGTAGGTCAAATGGTAATGAATCTGTCTGCAATGCAGGAGACTTCGGTTCAATCCCTGAGTTGGGAATACCCCCTGGAGAAGGGCATGGCAACCCACTCCAGTATTCTTGCCTGGAGAATTCCATGGACAGAGGGGCCTGGCGAGTTACAGTCCATGAAGTCACAAAGAGTCAGACACAACTGAGTGACTAACACTTTCACTGTGATAGAGATATAAACAAAATCCTGTTTTGTTTTCCTTAGGATTTTTTTTTCTAGTCAAAAATTAAGAGGTGGACCTTTTAAGCTTAAGATTACTGTTTTTTATGTTGGGTGATTTAATCTATTTTCATTTATTGTTGTTTGGTTTTAGGCCCTCTGTCCTACAGTGTATTTACTTGCTGTGCTTTCTTGTTGGTTGTTCATACATGTTTTATTGATTTATTTTATTTTGCTTTGTTTTTTTGACACTGAGTCAGCTTACAATGCAATATTCTATTTTAACATAGGATCCCTAAGTGATACTGTGTTTCTCCACCCTACCTTACTTCTCCACCTTACCAACTTACTTTACTTCTCAATCAGTGTACTATCCCTCTTCAGATATTTAAGCAGTCTCAGCCTTAGTACTTATGATACGTAGCTACATCAACAGATACCAAGATTTTTATCAACATATTCTCTATTAGCAACTTAAGAAAATATCACATTTTCAAACCTTTCCTTTCAGAAGCTATAAATTATCTTGTTGTAAAGCCCTGTAGCTACTGGCTGTCAACTTACTGGCAGATATTTATTGCTGATTTTATAAATTCATTCACTGTCTCATATATTCCACTTTCCCCTTTTTTGAAGTCTGATTTTTTAATTCTGTTTTGTGCTATATCATGATACAATAAAGTGTGTAAGATGCATTCAATATAAGTGTATACAGCCTTTTTTTAAAGACACATGTATAAATCATAGTAACTACCAACTAGGTCAACATGCTTAATATTTCCGCCACCCCTTAAGGTTCCTTCATGACTTTTCCAGTCTTAAAGAACAACTTTCCTTCCCCTTTGTGGTGCTTGTCTATCATTATTTATTAATTTTGCCTGTTATTGAAACTTAGATGTATACAATTTGTGTGTACATTTTTATATGAGGCTTTTTTCATCAAATATATGTTAGATTCATCCATGTTGCTGCATGTACCAGTAGTTTATCTCTTGTATTGCTGCATAGTATTCCACTACATGAAAAGACAATTTACTTATCCATTCTCCTTTTTCTTTTTCCTTTTCTTGCCACTTTTATTCAACATATTATTGGAAGTCTTAGTCACAGCAGTTATATAAGACAAAAAGAAAAGAAATCCAAATGGGAAAGGAAGAAAGAAAACTTACATAATTTGCATATGACATTATACCATATATAAAAAAATCATATGGACTTCCCAGGGCGGAGCTCATGGTAAAGAACCTGCCTGTCAATGCAGGAGACGTAAGAGAGGGAGTTCAAACCCTGGGTCGGGAAGATCCCCTGGAGGAAGAAATGGCAACCCACTCCAGTATTCTTGCCTGGAGAATCCCATGGACAGAGGAGCCTGACAGGCTACAGTCCATGGGATAGCAAAAAGACACACACAACTGAAGCGACTTAGCACACAGCACACAAAAAAATCCTATGGATGCCACCAAAAATAGAATAAGTGAATACAGTAAAGCTGCACAATACAAATTAACACATAAAACCTATAGTGTTTCTACACACAAAAAATGATCTATCAGAAACAAATTAAGAAAACAAGCCCATTTATAATTGCATCAAAAAATAAGATATCTAGGAATAAATGAATGTACCCATTTATCAAAACTTATCACATAATACATTAAGATTTGTGTATTTTGATCTTTTACCTAACATGTAAAATAAATTGTAAAAGAAAGTGAAAAACACTGACTAGATAAATTTCAGTTCAGTCTCTTAGTCACATCCGACTCCTTGAAACCCCATGGACTGCAGTACGCCAGGCTTTTCTGTCCATCACCAATTCCCAGAGCTTGCCCAAACTCATGTCCGTCGAGTCAGTAATGCCATCCAACCATCTCATCCTCTGTCATCCCTTTCTCCTCTTGCCTTTAGTCTTTCCCAGCATCAGGGTCTTTTCCAGTGACTCAGTTCTTTGCATTAGGTGGCCAAAGTATTGGAGCTTCAGCTTCAGCATCAGTCCTTCCAATGAATAGTCAGGACTTTAGGATGGACTGATTGGATCTCCTTGCAGTCCAAGAGACTCTCAAGAGTCTTCTCTAACACCTCAGTTCAAAAGCATCAATTCTTTGGTGCTCAGCCTTCTTTATGGTCCAACTGTCACATCCATACATGACTACTGGAAAAACCATAGCTTTGACTAGACAGACCTTTGTCGGCAAACTAATGTCTCTGCTTTCTTGTCTTTTTTTTTTCTTTTTTAATTGAAGGATAATTGCTTTACAGAATTTTGTGGTTTTCTGTCGTACATCAACAAGAATCAGCCATAGGTATACCCATGTTGCCTCCCTCCTGGTCCTCCCTCCCCATCCCACCCTTCAGCCTGTCACAGAGCCCCTGTTTGACTTCCCTGAGTCACATGGCAGATTCCCATTGGCTGTTTATTTTACATATGGTATTGTAAATTTCTATGTAACTCTCTCCAATATCTCCCCTTCTCCCTCCTCTCCTCCCACCGTGTCCATAGGTCTGTTCTCTATGTGTGTTTCTCCATTGCTGCCCTGAAAATAAATTCATCAGTGCCATCTCTTCAGATTCCATATATATGTGTGATTATACGATATTTATACTTCTTTGAGTTACTTCAGTCTATATAATAGGCTCTAGTTTCGTCCACCTCATTAGAACAGATTCCATTGTATTCCTTTTTTATGGCTGAGTGGTATTCCATTATGTATATGTGCCACAGCTTCTTTATCCATTCATCTGTTGATAGACATCTAGGTTGTTTCCATGTTCTAGCTATTGTAAATAGTGCTGCAGTGACCATTGGGGTACATGTGTCTTTTTCAGTTTTGATTTCCTCAGGGTATATGCCTAGGAGTAGGATTGCTGGGTCATATGATGGTTTTATTCCTAGCTTTTTAAGGAGTCTCCATACTGTCTTCCACAGTGGCTGTATCAGTTTACATTCCCACCAGCAATGCAAGAGTGTTCCCTTTTCTCCACACCCTCTCCAGCATTTATTGTTTGTAGGTTTTTTGATGATGGCCATTCTGACTGACCGGTGTGAGGTAATACTTCATTGCAGTTTTGATTTGCATTTCTCTAATAATGAGTGATGTTGAGCATCTTTTCATGTGCTTGTTAGCCATCTGCATGTCTTCTTTGGAGAAATGTCTCTTCAGGTCTGTTTCCTAATTTTATTGGGTTTGCTTTTCTGGTATTAAGTTGTATGAGCTGCTTGTATATTTTGGAGATTAATCTTCATCAGTTGTTTCATTTGCTATTATTTTCTCCCATTCTGAGGGCTGTCTTTTCACCTTGTTTCTGGTTTCCTTTGCTGTGCAAAAGCTTTTACGTTTAATTAGGTCCTACTTGTTTATTTTTGTTTTTATTTCCATTACTCTAGGAGATGGGTCCTAGAAGATCTTGCTTTGATTTATGTCATCGAGTTTTCTGCCTATGTTCTCCTCTAAGAGTTTAACAGTTTCTGGTCTTAAATTTAGATCTATAATCCATTTTCAGTTTATCTTTGTGTATGGTATTAGGTAGTGATCTAATTTCATTCTTTTGAATGAAGTAGCTGTCCAGTTTTCCCCACACCACTTATTGAAGAAGCTGTCTTTGCCCCATTGTATATTTTTGCCTCCTTTGTCAAAAATAAGGTACCATATGTGGATGGGTTTATCTCTGGGTTCTCTTATCTTGTTCCATTGGTCTCTATTTCTGGTTTTGTGCTAGTACCATACTGTCTTGATGACTGTAGCTTTGTAGTATAGTCTGAAGTCAGGAAGGTTAATTCCTCCAGCTCCATTCTTCTTTCTCAAGACTGCTTTGGCTATTCAGGGTCTTTTGTGTCTCTGTATGAATTGTGAAATTTTTTGTTCTAGTTCTGTGAAAAATGCCATTGGTAATTTGACAGGGATTACATTGAATCTGTATTTGCATTTGGTAGTATAGTCATTTTCACAATATTGATTCTTCCTACCCCAGAACATGGAATATCTCTCCATCTATTTATGTCATCTTTGATTTCTTTCATCAGTGTCTTATAGTTTTCCATATACTTTTGACTCCTTAGGTAGGTTTATTCCTAGATATTTAATTCTTTTTGTTGCAGTGGTGAATGGTATTGGTTTCTTAATTGCCCTTTTTGATTTTTCATTGTTAGTATTAGGAGTGCAGGTGATTTCTGTGTATTGACCTTGTATCCTGTGACTTTGCTGAATTCACTGATTAGCCCTAGTAATTTTCTGATAGTTTCTTTTGGGTTTTCTATGTATAGTATCACGTCATCTGCAAGCAGTGAGAGTTTTTATTCCTCTTTTCTGATCTGGATTCCTTTTATTTCTTTTTCTTCTCTAATTGTTGTAGCTAGGACTTCCAAAACTATGTTGAATAATAGTGGTGAGACTGGACATGCTTGTCTTATTCCTGACCTTAGAGGGAATGCTTTTAGTTTTTCACCATTGAGAATAATGTTTGCTATTGGCTTTTCATATATGGACTTTACTATGTTGAGTTAGGTTCCTTCTATTCCCATTTTTTGAAGCGTTTTTATCATAAATGGATGCTGGATTTTGTCAAAGGCTTTTTCTGCATCTATTGAGATGATCATATGGTTTTTATCTTTCAGTTTGTTGATATGGTATATCATGTTGATTGATTTGCATATATTGAAGAATCCTTGCATCTCTGGGCTAAACTGGACTTGATCATGGCCTGTGAGCTTTTTATTGTGTTGTTGGATTCTGTTTGCTAGAATTTTATTGCATCTATCTTCATCAGTGATATTGCTTGTAATTTTCTTTTTTCGTGTTGTCTTGCCTGGTTTTGGTATGAGGGTGATTGTGGACTTATGGAGTGAGTTTGGAAGTGTTCCTTCCTCTGCAGTTTTTTGGAAGAGTTTCAGAAAAATAGGCATTAGCTTTTCTCTAAATGTTTGATAGAATTCCTCTGTGAAGCCATCGGGTCCTGGGCTTTTGTTTTTTGGGAGATTTTTGATCACTGTTTTGATTTCAGTGCTTGTAATTGGGTTGTTCATAATTTCTATTTCTTCCTGGTTCAGTCTTGGGAGGCTGATCTTTTCTAAGTATCTATTCATTTCCTCTAGGCTGTCAGTTTTACTGGCATATAGTTGCTCATAATATTCTCTTATGATCCTTTGTATTTCTGTGTTGTCTATTGTAACCTCTCCTTTTTCAGTTCTAATTCTATTGATTTGATTTTTCTCCCTTTTATTCTTGATGAGTCTGGCTAAGGGTTTGTCAATTTTGTTTATCTTCTCAAAGAACCAGCTTTTAGTTTTACTAATCTTTGCTGTTGTTTGCTTCATTACTTTTTCATTTATTTCTGTTCTGATTTTTACGATCTCCTTACTTCTGATGACTTTGGGGTTTTTTGGTTCTTCTTTTTCCAGCTGCTTTAGATGTCGAGTTAGGCCGTCTATTCGATGCTTTTCTTGTTTCTTGAGGTATGATTGTATTGCTATAAACTTCTCTTTACAAACTGCTTTTGCTGAATCCCATAGGTTTGGGGTCATCGTGTTTTCATTGTCATTTATTTCTAGGAATCTTTTTATTTCCTTTCTTATTTTTTCAGTAACCTCTTTGTTATTTAGTGATGTATTGTTTAATCTCCATGAGTTTGTGTTTTTTGCTGTTTTTTTCCTGTAGTTGCTATTTAGTCTCATAGCATTGTGGTCACGGAAGATACTTGATACAATTTCAATTTTCTTAAATTTACTGAGGCTTGAACTGTGGCCCAGGATGTGGTCTATTATGGAGAATGTTCCTTGTGCACTTGAGAAGAAAGTGTATTCTGCATTTGGATGGAAAGTTCTGAAGATGCCAATTAGATCCATTTGGTCTAATGTTTCATTTAAGCTTTGTGTTTCCTTATGGTTTCTCTGTTTTCGTGATATGTCCATTGGTGAAAGTGGGGTGTTAAAGTCTCCTACTATCATTGTGTTGCTGTCTATTTCTCCTGTTACGCCTATCAGTGTTTGCCTTATGTATCAAGGTGCTCCTTTGTTGGGTGCATAGACATTTACAATTGTTACGTCTTCTTCTTGGATTGATCCCTTGATCATTATGTAGTGTCCTTCTGACAGGTTGTTGTTCAGCTGGGAAAAATGCTGGGATCCTTGGCCTCCGAAGGAGAGGAAATCAATCCAAGGCCAGTGACAAGGCTTGATTGCTCAGAGTTTTTGTGTAATAAAGTTTCATTAAAGTTACAAAAGAGATAGACAAAGCTTCTGACATAGACATCAGAAGAGGGCAGAAAGAGTGCCCCCTTGCTAGTCTTTAGCAAGCTGTTTCATGTCTGTTAGAAAGCTATCAATCAGATAAGAGAGACACCTCAAGGCCAAGGGAGTTTCACCAGGCCCCTCTCCCACAATATGCTTTTTTGAGATAGGATGGAACGAGCTGTGTTATCGAGAAGCCATAAAACAATTCATGTGAATACCAGTTTGTTGAGCTATTATCAGCCCAAGGTTTGAGAAAAGATAAAAAGTTAGTCTGTTAGTCTTAAGTGGAACCATTTTGAAGAAAGGCAAATTACAAAGCAAATACATAGTTTCATTAATATAAACTTAAGATAAATATTTCCATAAGAAAAACTCATTGGTTAGCTCAAGGTTTGAGAAAAGTTAAGTTCAGGTGGAACCGGGTGTCATCTTGGCAACACAGAATTTTAAGAGAAACCTTTAAATTTTGTATAGAGAAGGAAAAAAATTCTGACACTTGTAGTTTGTTTCCTCCTGTCGCTTAAGGGAGAGATAAAAATGTCTGACACTTGTGGCCTGTTTCCTCCATTTGGAGACCTCTGGCCTTCCTGCCTGTTACCCTCTCACTTCTTTGTCTCTTACAAGATTATTTAAAGTCTATTTTGTCTGAAATAAGGATTGCCACTCCAGCTTTCTTTTGTTTTCCATTCACATGGAATATTTTTTTCCATCCTTTTACTTTCAGTCTGTATGTGTTTCTAGGTCTGAAGTGGGTCTCCTGTAGGCAGCATAGGTATGGGTCTTGTTTTTGTATCCATTCAGTCGGTCTGTATCTTTTGGTTGGTGCATTTAATCTGTCTGCATTTCAGTTAATTATTGACACACATGTTCCTGTTGGCATTTTCTTGATTGTACTGGGTTTATTTTTGTGGGTTGTTCCTCTCTCTTATGTCAGTGTGCCTTAGGTCGTCTCTCTCTCTCTCTCTCTCTCTCTCTCTCTCTCTCTCTCTCTCTCTCTCTCTCTCTCTCTCTCTCTCGTGTCAGTCTGCCTCAGGGCGTCCCTCTCTCTCGTGTCAGTCTGCCTCAGGGCGTCCCTCTCTCTCTCTCTCTCTCTCTCTCTCTCTCTCTCTCTCTCTCTCTCGTGTCAGTCTGCCTCAGGGCGTCCCTCTCTCTCGTGTCAGTCTGCCTCAGGGCGTCCCTCTCTCTTGTGTCAGTCTGCCTCAGGGCGTCCCTCTCTCTCGTGTCAGTCTGCCTCAGGGCGTCCCTCTCTCTCGTGTCAGTCTGCCTCAGGGCGTCCCTCTCTCTCGTGTCAGTCTGCCTCAGGGCGTCCCTCTCTCTCTCTCTCTCTCTCTCTCTCTCTCTCTCTCTCTCTCTCTCTCTCTCGTGTCAGTCTGCCTCAGGGCGTCCCTCTCTCTCGTGTCAGTCTGCCTCAGGGCGTCCCTCTCTCTCTCTCTCTCTCTCTCTCTCTCTCTCTCTCTCGTGTCAGTCTGCCTCAGGGCGTCCCTCTCTCTCTCTCTCTCTCTCTCTCTCTCTCTCTCGTGTCAGTCTGCCTCAGGGCGTCCCTCTCTCTCTTCTCTCTCGTGTCAGTCTGCCTCAGGGCGTCCCCCCCCCCCCCCTCTCTCTCTCGTGTCAGTCTGCCTCAGGTCGTCCCTCTCTCTCGTGTCAGTCTGCCTCAGGTCGGCCCTCTCTCTCGTGTCAGTCTGCCTCAGGTCGTCCCTCTCTCTCGTGTCAGTCTGCCTCAGGGCGTCCCTCTCTCTCGTGTCAGTCTGCCTCAGGTCGTCCCTCTCTCTCGTGTCAGTCTGCCTCAGGGCGTCCCTCTCTCTCTTCTCTCTCGTGTCAGTCTGCCTCAGGTCGGCCCTCTCTCTCTCTCTCTCGTGTCAGTCTGCCTCAGGGCGTCCCTCTCTCTCTTCTCTCTCCTGTCAGTCTGCCTCAGGTCGGCCCTCTCTCTCTCTCGTGTCAGTCTGCCTCAGGTCGGCCCTCTCTCTCTCTCGTGTCAGTCTGCCTCAGGTCGTCCCTCTCTCTCGTGTCAGTCTGCCTCAGGTCGGCCCTCTCTCTCGTGTCAGTCTGCCTCAGGTCGTCCCTCTCTCTCGTGTCAGTCTGCCTCAGGTCGTCCCTCTCTCTTGTGTCAGTCTGCCTCAGGGCGTCCCTCTCTCTCGTGTCAGTCTGCCTCAGGGCGTCCCTCTCTCTCGTGTCAGTCTGCCTCAGGGCGTCCCTCTCTCTCGTGTCAGTCTGCCTCAGGTCGGCCCTCTCTCTCTCTCTCTCGTGTCAGTCTGCCTCAGGGCGTCCCTCTCTCTCTTCTCTCTCCTGTCAGTCTGCCTCAGGTCGGCCCTCTCTCCCTCTCGTGTCAGTCTGCCTCAGGTCGTCCCTCTCTCTCGTGTCAGTCTGCCTCAGGTCGTCCCTCTCTCTCGTGTCAGTCTGCCTCAGGGCGTCCCTCTCTCTCGTGTCAGTCTGCCTCAGGTCGTCCCTCTCTCTCGTGTCAGTCTGCCTCAGGTCGTCCCTCTCTCTCGTGTCAGTCTGCCTCAGGGCGTCCCTCTCTCTCGTGTCAGTCTGCTTTAGGGCGTTCCTTTCTCTTATGTCAGTCTGCCTGTGTGAGTCCCTTTAGCGTTTGTTGAGAGGCTGGTTTGGTGGTGCTGAATTCTCTTAACTTCTGCTTCTCCATAAAGATTTTGATTTCTCCATCAGTTTTGAATGAAGCCTTTGCTGGGTATAGTTAGTAATCTTGGTTGTAGGTTTTCCCTTTCAGTACTTTAAATACACCCTGCCGTTCCCTTCTGGCCTGTAGAGTTTCTGCTGAAAGATCTGCTGTTAATCAGATGGGTTTTCCCTTGTATGTTACTTGTTGCTTTTCCCTTGCTGCTTTTAGTATTCTTTCTTTGTGCTTAATCTCTGTTAGCTTGATTAATATGTGTCTCGATGTGTTTCTCCTTGGGTTTAACCTGTAAGAGACTCTGCACTTCTTGGACTTGATTGACTATTTTCTTTCCCATGTTGGGGACATTTTCAACTATAATTTCTTCAAGAATTTTCTCAGTGCCTTTCTTTTTTCCTTCTTTCTCTGGGACCCCTATAAATCGAATGTTGGTGCATTTAATATTGTCCCAAAGGTCTCTGAGGCTATCCTCAATTCTTTTCATTCCTTTGCCTTTATTCTGCTCTTCAGAAGTTATTTCCACCATTTTATCTTCCAGCTCACTTATCTGTTCCTCTGTCTCAGTTATTCTGCTATTGGTTCCTTTAGAGTACTTTTAATTTCAGTAATTGTGCTATTCATCTCTGTTTGCTTATTCTTTATTTCGTCTAGGTCCTTGGTGATTGTATTAACTGTTGAGTGCTTCTTGCATTTTCTCTGTCTGTTTTCAAGTTGTTGGAGCATCTTTACTATCATTATTCTGAATTCTCTTTCAGGGAGATTACTTATTTACTCCTTGTTTATTTGGTCTTGTGAGTTTCTACCTTGCTCTTTCATTTGTGCTGTATTTCTCTATCTTTTCATCTTTTTTTTTTTTTTTCTTCTAACTTGCTCCACTTGAGGTCTCCTTTTCCCAGGCTTTAGGACTGTATTACTTCTTTCTTTTGATTTTTGCCTTCAGAGGGAAATGTTGGTTGGGTGGTTTGTGTTGATTTCTTGTTAGGGATGACTTGTGCCTGTGTTCTAGTAGGAGGAAATCAAGCAGGTAATTACAGAAATACTGGGACATATACACACACACACTTCCACACATACAGTTATAACCAAAGTGTTCTAAAGAAGAGTACAGGAGACTGACTTGGTGAGCAAGGGAAACCGGAGGTGATATCAACCAGTTGAAAGCAGAGTTATCTAATGCTCAATCTGGAGATCTCAGCATAGCAGAGGGCCACCTGGGGAATATAGCATAGAGGGCTCAACAATGTAACTTACTTGGTGAAAGAAGAGAGAGTGAAGGAAAAAAGGGAGAATAAGAAAAAGAGAGAAAAAAGAGAAGGGAGGGAAAAGAGAAAAGGGGGTGGAGATGATTAAAAAAGAGAGAAAAGATAAATAGAAAAGAATGATGAATAGATGTATGTAGAGAAGATTTATATATATTCAGGAATAGTTACAGTTGGTAAAGAACTATGGGAAAAGCAGTGGAATATATAAAAAATAAAATCCAAAAAACTCATCAAGAAAAAAGAAAAAAAAAGTGAAAGAGGAGAAAAAGAAAAAAAAATCTTAAAATGAATCTTTTTCTTTCTTTTTTTTTGACAAACACAAAGAGGAAAACTCCAAACCACCTAACCAACATTTGTCTTTTGGAGGTAGAAATATGTAGGGGGAATAAACCGTGTGTTTTATAAGAAAAAAAGAAAAAAATCTTTAAATGAATTTTTTTCTTTAACAAGGAAAATAAAGAGGGAAAACTCCACAGCACCGCAAAAGGCTAATGTGAAGGTGGAAATACGATGGGGAATAAACACTATGGTTTAGAAAAAGAAAGAATCTTAAAATGAATTTTTTTATTTTTATAACAAGAAAAAGAAAGGAAAACTCCACAGCACTGGTAAAGGCTAGTGTGATGGTGAAGATAGGTTGGGAGAATAAACAGTGTGATTTATAAGAGAAAAAGAAAGAAATTTAAAAAAGGTTCTCAAGGTCGTAGTTCTTGGTTGTGGAGTCTACCCATGTGGATGGCTTTGGGTGAGTGTCCTGCGATGTTCCCCTAGTTGAAGGAGCTTGTGCTTGTGTTACAATTGATGGAGCTGGATCTCGTCTCTCTGAAGGGCAGTGCAGTATCCAGTAGTAGGTTTTGGAGTGTCTATGGGTTCAGCATGCCTTTGGGCAGTTGTTTTAGCTTTCATGGTGTTAGGTGCGTGTATTTCTGCAGCTGCTTCAAAGTGACCCTCTCAGCATATGCAGTGTCACCAGCCCCCTACTTGTCCCTGGGATCATGGAATAATGCTTCTGTTCTCCTGTCCTGCCCTGTGTTGCTGGTTGAAGCTTGCTAGGTGGGTGCTTGTGTGGATCTTTTCCTGTGCCTTCTGCCTCACGGTGACTTGTGTGGGCTTCCCTCCAGCCCCTGAGCTGACCCTTTGTGTCACAGGGCTTGTGTGCACTTGTTTTGGCTCCCGAGGCCTGCCCTTTGCTTCCTTGTGTGCACTTGTCTCAGCTCCCGTGCGTGCACTCTGCATTGCGGGGTTTATGTGCACGTGTTTCATCTCACCCCCTTGCCCTCTCTGTCACAAGTGTTAGGTGTTCTTTTGGCTGTGCCAAGAGGGTTGTGTGCACTTGTCCAGGTTTGTACTCCTCCTGTCTGTTGGTGCCCTGGTCCCACTCTGCGCCTGCTGTGTTTGTCTGCCATGTCACACTAGGCCACCTGGGCCAGCCCTCTGTGCTGCAAGGGCTGTGCCCTGGCTGGGCTTGTATGCCACACCCCCCTTGGTTCCCCAAGCTTGCCTTCTGTTTGGGGCCACAGTCAATGAACTGCCAACAGGCTGAGAAGAGCAGTTTTCTCTGTTTACTGCCTTCTAAGTCCCTGCTTTGCCTAGTTTTCCGAGACTTTGAAGCTCCCCCTTGGGCCCGCCTATGAGGGATATTTCACTGTGCATGGGGACTCCTGATATTTCAGGGCTCCCTCTCTCCCTTGGGGCATAAGTTCTTGCCCAGTTCTCCATCTTTTCCATTTAAAAACAAACAAAAAGACATATTTCCAGATTTGGACTTCCCAGTACAGGAGAAAGATACAATGTGCATATTCCAGCTAAGCATGATAGAATTCTACCATGGAGATGAGTCAAAGCCTAACTAATAATAAATTATTACTTTGCTTCCTTTTTTATTGTTTAGCTCATGAAATATAGAACTGTGAGCCTGGGACACCAAGTAAAGAAGGATGTCAAAGAAAACAGCACTGAAATTATGGCATATGTATGGTGAAGAAAGAAATATATGAATTAAAAGATAAAAAACAAACAAACAAACAAATATTATTTATTTGGCTGCTTGAGGGATATTTTAATTGCAGCATGTGGGATCTAGTTCCTGGACCAGGGATTGAACCCAGGCCTCCTGCATTGGAAGTGCAGTGTCTTAGCCACTGCGCCACCAGGGTGGTCCCCATCTTTTCCCTTTTTATGTCTCCATCCTCTCTCCTACCTCATTTCAGGGAGCTTAGCCTGTCCCCCTGGAGGCCAGAGTCTTCTGTGGTCACCTAGAGGATGCTTTGTAGAAGTTGTTCCATATCTTGATGAGTTTTTGATGTATTTGTGCAGAGGCTGGTTATCTCCCCATCTTACTCCTCTGCCATCTTCCCCATTCTCCTTTTGATAGGCCTTTTCTTTTTGTATCTAGTAGCTTTTAAGTTATATAGTTTCATATTCTTTTAGGTTTTACTCTAGATACTATAATTTGCATTTATGATATTGTTATTATAATAAATTTGTATGTTGATTTTCCTGCAGGGCTTCTTAACTTAGCTCCTAAAACTAATAATATCTTAAGTGATAAAAGCTATAGGGAAATCTGTTGTTATAATATTGAGTTTTTTTTTCCCCTAGTTCCTGAAATAGCTCCAGAACATTTAAGATGGTGTTTTTTGTTTCAGCCATACCTGAGTTTATGTTAATGAGTGACTTTTTGAAATGTCTGTCAAGAATGAGGTACTGAGTACCAGGAGAACCAACCATCTGGTTCAGTTCAAGTTCAGTTGCTCAGTCATGTCCGACTCTTTGCTACCCCATGAATCGCAGCATGCCAGGCCTCCCTGTCCATCACAAACTCCCGGAGTTTACTCAAACTCATGCCCATCGAGTCGGTGACGCCATCCAGCCATCTCATCCTCTGTCATCCCCTTCTCCTCCTGCCCCCAATCCCTCCCAGCATCAGGGTCTTTTCCAATGAGTCAACTCTCTGCATGAGGTGGCCAAAGTATTGGAGTTTCAGCTTCAGCATCAGTCCTTCCAGTGAACACCCAGGACTGATGTCCTTTGGGATGGACTGGTTGGATCTCCTTGCAGTCCAAGGGGCTCTCAAGAGTCTTCTCCAACACCACAGTTCAAAAGCATCAATTCTTCAGCGCTCAGCTTTCTTCACCGTCCAACTCTCACATCCATACATGACCACTGGAAAAACCATAGCCTTGACCAGACAGACCTTTGCTGGCAAAGTAATGTCTCTGGTGTTTAATATGCTATCTAGGTTGGTCATAGCTTTCCTTCCAAGGAGTAAGCATCTTTTAATTTCATGGCTGCAGTATACCATATGATGAGAGGGTTGGAATTCTCAGCCCCACCTCCCAACCTCTGAGGAGGAGTGAGAGTGGCTGGAGGCTGAATTAGCCACCGTTGACCAGTGATTTGATCAGTCTTGCATATGTAATGTAATCTTGATAAAAATCCGTGAGCTTATGGGATTCAGAGAGCTTCCAGGTTGTTGAACATGTGGAGGTATTATTGGAAAGGTAGTGGTTCAGAGAGCATGGAAGTTTTGTACCCTTTTACCCATCCTTAGGGCTTTGTGTATCTCTTGCATCTGGATATTTCTGAGTTCTATCCTTTATGTTAACCCATTAATCTAGTAAGTAAATTATTTTTCTGTGTTTTGTCAGCCACTCTGTCAGATTATTAAACTGAACAAAGAGGGTGTGGGAGCCTTGATTTTTATCCAGTGGTTAGATACACTGGGTTTGCAGTTGGTGTCTGAAGTAGGAATGGTGTCACATGGAACTGAGCCTGGAATCTGATACTGTAGTTTCAGAATTGAGTTAATCACTTGGGATGGGAAAAGATCCCACTAATTTGGTGACCTGAGTAGAGTAAAAGAGAGGAGTTGAACTTTTCCTTTACAGAATTCTTACTTTCATTTACCTTAAGTTAGTGCTTTACCTCTTCACAGACAGTGCCAGAATGTTTAAGCAGTTTAACTTTAATTATCCTATTGCTAGTGTTTTGGTGTATTTTACTTTCAGTGTTTTTCATAGATTCCAAAAGACATTATTTGTTGCTTTAAATTCCATTTTCAGTTTTATTTATTTCTTCCTGAAGTTTTTTTTTTAATTTTTTATTTTATTTAATTTTAATTTTAATTTTTTTTCCATTTATTTTTATTAGTTGGAGGCTAATTACTTTACAATATTGTAGTGGTTTTTGCCATACATTGACATGTTTTCCCATCAGATATCATTTTCCTTACCTGTAGTATTTCTTGACTTGTGTGTATTACTGACAATTTTTTCAGACTTTATGTGGAAAATATATTCATTTTAGAAGAATATTATTTCTGGATTTAGAATTTTCTGGTGATATTTTTCCTAGCTCTTTTAAAATGACATTCCATTTTTATTTTCTTATTTGCAAGTTGCCCATTCAAATTTTTATCCAGTGTCTTCTCACTTTCAAGGTTTCTATTGAGAGATTTGCTGTCAGGTTTGTTACCAAGATGGCCTGCATTTTTGTCCTCACTAATTAAAAAAAAGTCTTTCTATATTAGAGATAGGACTTCTTTGTAAGATATATGTGTTCCAAATGTCTCTTTCCACTTTGTGTTGTACTTTTATTTTCTTTCTGTCTTTTGGTAAGGGTAGGATCTTAATATTGTAGAGTTATTAATGTAATTTGCATCCTATTTAAGAAGTCTTTGCTTATTCTTAGTGTCATGAAGGTATTTCTTATGGTATTTGCTAAAATTTTTATTGTTTTAATTTTTCAAATTTAGATCTGTATACTGTCTAAAATGGATTTCTGTTTACAGTTAAGATAGCCATAAATGCTCACTATAATTAAACACACTGTTTATTGAAATGGTTGTCCTTCTGTTATCCTTGTCAAAAATCAAGTGACATACATACATTTTGGACTCTTCCATTCTATTGATGCATTTGAAAATTCTTGTGCCTATATCACAATATTTAATTATGATACATTGATAATATATTATACTTGATATATGGTACTCCTTATGGCTTAATTTTTCTTTAAGATTGTTTTGTGTATTTTTACCCTTTGCATTTTCACATATTTTAGAATTAGCTTGTCTGGAATTTTTTTGAAATTGGTATGAATTTTTATATCAGCATGGAGAGAATTTATATTTTTATAATACTGAGCCTGTCTATCCAGGAATTTCTTACATCCTTCTATTTATTTGGATCTTCTTATTTTCCTTCATTTTTTGTAAAGACTTTTATAATTTTCACACCTGATGTTTGTTATACCTTTAAAAATTTTAATATTCTGATATTTGTTATATTGAACTTGTATCTAATTTCTAAACCTTTTGTGCTTTCCTGGTGGCTTAGATGGTAAAGAATCTGCCTGCAATTCAGGAGACACAGGAGACCTGGGTTCAGCACCTGGGTGGGAAGATCCCCTGGAGAAGGGAAAGGCTACCCACTCCAGTATTCTGGCCTGGAGAATTCCATGGACTGTATAGTCCATGGGGTTGCAAAGAGTTGGACACAACTGAGAGACTTGCACTTCACTATTTGCATCCAAGTTTCAAGTTTATGTAAGTGGGTTGTTTTGTCCTTTTGCTTTCCATTCCCTTTTTAAAAACAGAGAATTGGTCTGAAATAAAAACTTAGTCATGTATTTTCAGTATACTGTTGAATGTCTCCTTTGGCAGCTCTTTCTCTCCAACAGTGATGCCTGAAGGAGAGGCATGCACTCTGGTGTTGTGTTAGTTGCTCAGTTGTGTCTGACTCTTCATGATCCTATGGACTGTAGCCTACCAGTCTTCTCTGTCCACAGGATTCTTCAGGCAAGAATGCTGGAGTAGGCTGACATGCCCTTTTCTTCTTCTTTTTTTTTCCACTCTGAATGAAATCAAAAACAATTTAGTTGAATATCTGCTCCTGTGTCATCTGCTGCACATCCTAATTATTGTCTCTGAATGGAAGAATTAGAACCTAAGATATGTATTGTAGTGAAATAGCATACTAGATTTTACCTACATTCGTAAGTCTAAATAAGAATAAAGTTTGTAATACATTTCTTGTTAGTTTGTTTCTGTGGTTTGTAGACAAACTTCTGTAGTGTTCAAAAGTATTCTTTAAGGTGGAAAGTGATCACATACTTTGGAGTCTGCTGGTCTAAAGTCACTCTATAGTGCATTTCTTGAGTACTTCTGTGGCCCTTTTTCTTATCTCAACTCCTATGCTGTTTGCCTTGTTACTCATTTCCTGAGGATGTTAGAGGACCCTAGTCTTTGCTTGTGCAGTGGCCCTATATTCATGAAGAACACAGTGTTACTGTTTGTTCAGTAGCTGTTCTTCCTCAGTGAAGCTCAAAACAGAAGTAGTTTTGCTTCTTATTTACATTAATCTATTGAGTGTGTACTTCAGCCACAGTACTTGTAACATATTACTGCATGTTTTCTTACCAGATTATATACTTATTGAATACAGGATGGTTTTTACTAATCTTAATATTTCCAAGAACTAGAATAGTTCCAGATCCATTGTGGAAACTTGAGAATTAATAATTAATGCAAATTGGTTTACTGAATATTTCTACTGTGGTTTGTTCTCCCAGAGTATAAAGCAAAAGGAACATTCTGCAAACCAGTTTGGTAACCTATAAACAATAATCATGGTAGGGATTTGCTTCCATACATCTTTTCCACGTCATCTTAATTCTGAATATTTCAGATTGAACCAAAATTCCAAGGATCAGTATCCTTTAAGGATGTGACTGTGGGCTTCACCCAGGAGGAGTGGCAGCACCTGGATTCAACTCAAAGGTCCTTGTATAGAGATGTGATGCTAGAGAACTACAGGAACCTTGTTTCAGTGGGTAAGGTTGGTTTATGATGTAATTCTAAATGGTATTTAAAAATTCTTTTAAACTCCAATCCTCAAGTAGTGTTAGATTGAATTATTAGATCCTCTTGGTGGGATTAATGCATTTACAAAAACAGGAGAAGAAAAGGGATCTTTTGGTGTTCTCCACCTTGTGAGGACACAGCAAAGAGGTGTGTTCTGTAAACCAGGAAGTGAGGCCGCACCAGATTCTGACCATACTGGCACCTTGATCTCTGAATTCCCAGCCTCCAGAGTGTGAGAAGTAAATTTCTGTTTTTAAAGCCACCTGGTCTATGGTATTCTGTTACAATAGCCCAAACAGACTAAAGCATAAAGTAATAATACATGCATATGAGTATTAAATCAGACCCTCTTTGTAGGGCTCATCTTGGCCACAGAGTTGTAACAAAAAAATTCTTTTAATTAAGAAGCTTATGGACATCATGAGAAGTTTAATGATGTTTAAGATTGGAATTCAAGATTCAATGTTTACAGGTCACTTTAGGGCACCAGGAAGATACTTGTGTTTGCTTCTCCAGTGAAATGTTCAATGACACCTTCATTGAGCAGCTCTAGAAGCTTCCTCCTGTTTCAGAGGCCCTGAAATCTAGGCCACCCAGTCTACATTGTAAATTATTTCACTTTTGACAGGGTATTGTATTACCAAACCAGAGGTGATCTTCAGACTGGAGCAAGGAGAAGAGCCATGGATATTGGAGGAAGAATTCCCAAGCCAAAACTTCTCAGGTGAGTTAATGTGTGTTGAACAAGTGAACATCAGGCAATTTATTATCTTCCTCTGATTAGAGGTTAACTTTGAAATTTTCTTTTTTAAAAATATCACTTTAGAGGTCCTAATACTTAGAAGTGACTTAAAATACTAATTTTTTTTTTCTTCTCTTTTTTTTTCCCCTTTATTTATTTATTTTTTCAGTGGGTTTTGTCATACATTGACATGAATCAGCCATAGATTTACACGTATTCCCCATCCCGATCCCCCCTCCCACCTCCCTCTCCACCCGATTCCTCTGGGTCTTCCCAGTGCACCAGGCCTGAGCACTTGTCTCATGCATCCCACCTGGGCTGGTGATCTGTTTCACCATAGATAATATACATGCTGTTCTTTTGAAACATCCCACCCTCACCTTCTCCCACAGAGTTCAAAAGTCTGTTCTGTACTTCTGTGTCTCTTTTTCTGTTTTGCATATAGGGTTGTCATTACCATCTTTCTAAATTCCATATATATGTGTTAGTATGCTGCAATGTTCTTTATCTTTCTGGCTTACTTCACTCTGTATAATGGGCTCCAGTTTCATCCATCTCATTAGAACTGGTTCAAATGAATTCTTTTTAACGGCTGAGTAATATTCCACGGTGTATATGTACCACAGCTTCCTTATCCATTCATCTGCTGATGGGCATCTAGGTTGCTTCCATGTCCTGGCTATTATAAACAGTGCTGTGATGAACATTGGGTTGCACGTGTCTCAGATCTGGTTTCCTCAGTGTGTATGCCCAGAAGTGGGATTGCTGGGTCATATGGCAGTTCTATTTCCAGTTTTTTAAGAAATCTCTACACTGTTTTCCATAGCGGCTGTACTAGTTTGCATTCCCACCAACAGTGTAAGAGGGTTCCCTTTTCTCCACACCCTCTCCAGCATTTATTGCTTGTAGACTTTTGGATAGCAGCCATCCTGACAGGCGTGTAATGGTACCTCATTGTGGTTTTGATTTGCATTTCTCTGATAATGAGTGATGTTGAGCATCTTTTCATGTGTTTGTTAGCCATCTGTATGTCTTCTTTGGAGAAATGTCTGTTTAGTTCTTTGGCCCATTTTTTGATTGGGTCATTTATTAAAATACTAATTTTTGAATGAAGTCTCCAGATACCACTGTTATTAAAAATGTTCTTTTTTTGATTCACTTTTTGAATATTTATCATTCTTATATTTGCCGGTAATCCAATTTTTGCCCACCTCATTTTATTGTTGTTTTCCTTAGTTACTCTATAATTCTCAAAGCAGCTTCAGTTGCTCAGCTTACAGCCTCCATTGCTCTGTATTCATGCTGTTATTAGCTATTCTTTCATAATTCATTTTTTTGACTCAAATAATTTTTGAGTAGTTACTGTATTCTTAACAGCTGAGAGTATAGTAATGGAAAAATAATGCATCTTAATGAGTTATAGAAATAGTATTTTTAATGCCCACAGGAACCTGAAAAGATAGCATCACTAATCATCAGGGAAATGCAAATCAAAAGCACAGTGAGATACCATGTCACACCAGTTGGAATGGCTGGCATCAAGAAGATAAGAGATAATAACATGTTGGTGAGAATGTTGAGAAAAGGGAACCCTTGTACACCATTGGTTAAGATGCAAATTGGTTCAACCACTATGGAAAACAGTATGGAGGTCCTGCTAAAAAGTTAGAACTAGAACACATTTTCCCCCAGCATACTGAAAATGTCATCCCACCTCCTGGACTCTGTTGTTTCAGATGGGAAGTCAAGTGTTAATCTTACTGGAGTTTCTTGTATGTTAATAGTTGTGTTTCTCTTGTTGATTTTAAAGTTTTGTCTTTGTTTCTTAAATATTTTTGCTATGATGCATCTCTCTGTTTATCCCACTTGGAGTTCATCTTGTTGAATTTGCAGATTAATGTTTTTCTTTACATTTGCCAAATTTTTGCCATCATTTCATTGAATACTTTTTTTGCTCCTTGGTCTTTTTCCTTTCCTTCTGGTACTTCCATTATGAATGTTAATGCAGTTAGTGGTGTCCTTCACTTATTTGAGGCTTTATTCTTTATATTTTCTTTCTCTGTTCCTTAGATTGCATTTTGTTGGTTGAGCTCTCTTCACTTTTCACTAATTCTTCTTCCTGTAAGCACCAATCTACTATTGAATCCTTCCAGTGAATTTCTGTTGCAGTTATTATAATTTTCAAACCTAGAATTTTTATTTGTCTCTTTATTCTTACTCTCTATGTGATGATCTGCCTTCATACTAATATTTGCTTCCTTAAGCTTGGTAGTTTTTGAACATATTTCTAATAGCTGCTGTAAGGCCTGCTAAGTCCCATATCTGGATCCTCTCACAAACAGTTTCTATTGTTTGCTATTTCCCCAGCATAGGTGGAATTTTCCTGTTTCTTTGTATGTCTTATAATTTAAAAACAAATAGATACTTTAGATAATATTTTGTACCTACCAGTAATGAAATTGAATCAGTATTTTTTTTTAAATCATAAAAAGCAAAAGTCCAGGACCAGATGACTTCACAGGTGAATACTACAAAATGTTTAGAGAGGCGTTAACACTTACCCTTCTCAAAGTGTTGCAAAACATTATAGAGATAGATTTATTTCATTTGGTGCAGAATGCTTTTGACAAAATTCTATATCCATTTACAGTAAAACTCTCAGCAGACTGTGTATGGTGAATCATACATGATAATGCAACAGCTAACATCATTATTCAGTGGTAAAAAGCTAAAAGCATTTCCTCTAAGATCAGGAACAAGACAGGGATGCCGACTCTCCCATCGCTTTTATTCAACATAGTATTGGAAGTCCTAGTCATAGCAGACAAAAAAAAGAAATATAAAGAATATAAATTGGAAAGGAAGAAGCAAAACTATCACTGTTTGCAGATGACATAATACTACACATGGAAAATTCTAAAGGTGCTGCCAAAAAGCTGTTAGAGCTTATCAATGAATTTGGTAAAGTTGCAGGATACAAAATTAATATACAGAAATCTGTTTCATTTCTATACACTAACAACAGGCTATCAAAAAGAGAAATTATGGAAGCAATCTCAGTGGCTGCTGATCACTGCTGCCACCACCCCCTCCCACCCTGTTCTCTTTCTGGTCAGGTCAGGACCAACTGGCACCATGCGTGCCCGGCAGAGACTGAGGGAGAGAGAAAGAGGAGGGGAGGAGGAGAAAGAGGATTCACGGAGTAGGAGCTGGGGAGCCCTCCTGTGCCACAGGTGTTTATAGCTATAAATATTCATCTGAGTACTGCCTTGACTGTGTCCTAAAATTTCCAGATACTTGGTGAAGACAGGAAAGATTATCAAAGAGACCATTGGACTATTGTACTGTATTTGCTGTTTATCCTGAAGCTCAGGTGAGGCAGAGCTCAGCTGATCTCTATTTCCTGATTGTTTACTTCCTGTTGGCCAAGCAAGACTTTTATTTGGAGAATTCTGGTGGACAGAGCCTGACATCATCTGTGAGCCATAACAGGAGCATGCATTTTCAAATGTCAGTTAGATTTGTGGATCAATTAAGTTTTCCTGAAAGAGATCAAGCCCTGAGCCTTTGGAGTGGGAGCTGACTCCCAAGACCCTAGACTACCAGAGAACTAACGCTAGGGAGTATCAAATAGTAAGAACTCACAGAAAGGAAACCACTTGAATATAAGACCCAGCATCACCCAACCACATATGCCTCATTTAAACAACAAACAAAAGAAAAATACAAACCCAACCATCAGCAGACAGGATTACCACCTCACTCAGCCTTGCCCATCAGAGGAAAAACAAACAAACAAAAACTCAGCACAAATCTTACCCTAGCTTACACAAACCACTGGACCAACCTTGTGACCTGTGAAGTCGCTCAGTCGTGTCTGACTCTTTGCAACCCTATGGACTATAGCCTACCAGGCTCCTCAGGCCATGGAATTTTCCAGGCAAGAGTACTGGAGTGCGTTGCCATTTCCTTCTCCAGGGGATCTTTCCAACCCAGGGATCGAACCCGGGTCTCCCACACTACAGGCAGACGCTTTACCATCTGAGCCACCAGGGAAGCCCCAACCTTAGGAGGGCAGAAACCAAAAGGAAGAAAGAATTCAGCCTTGAAGCCTGGGAAAAGAAGACCTCAAACACAATAAGTTAAAAAAAGATAATGAAAAGGCAGAGAAACACGACACAAATGAAGGAACAAACTAGAAACACAGAAGTCCAAATAAATGAAGAAGAAATAGGCAAACTACCTGAAAAAGAATTCAGAATAATGATAGTAAAGATGATCAAAAACCTTGAAAACAAAATGGAGAAATTACAAGAATCAATTAACAAAGACCTAGAAGAATTAAAGAATAAACATGCAGAGACAAACAACACAATTACTGAAATTAAAAGTACCCTAGAAGGAATCAGTAGCAGAATATCTGAAGCAGAAGAATGAATCAGTGAGCTGGAAGATAAAATGGTGGAAATATTTTCTGAAGAGCAAAATAAAGTAAAAAAGAATGAAAAGAGCTGAGGACAGTCTCAGAGACCTCTGGGACCATATCAAACACACCAACATTTGAATTATAGGGGTCCCAGAAGAAGAGAAAAAGAAAGGGTATAAGAAATTTTTTGAAGAGATTATAGTTGAAAATTTCCCTAGCATGGAAAAGGAAATAGTCAATCAAGCCCAAGAGGCACAAAGAATACAGGATAAACCCAAGGAGAAACATGCCAAGACACATACTAATCAAACTAACAAAGACTAAACACAAAGAAAGAATATTAAAAGCACCAAGGGAAAAGCAAGAAGTAACATACAAGGGAAATCCCATACACTTAACAGCTGATCTTTCAGCAGAAACTTCAGGCCAGAAGGGAATGGCAGGATATATTTAAAGTACTAAAAGGGAAAAATCTACAACCAAGATTACTATACCCAGCAAAGACCTGATTCACAATTGATGCAGAAATAAAACGTTTTTCAGACAAGCAAAAGAGAATTCAGTACCACCAAACCAGCTTTACAACAAATGTTAAACAGACTTATATAGTCAAGAAATACAACAGCAGAAAAAAGATCTACAAAATCAACCCCAAACAATTAGAAAATGGCAATAGGAACATATATATCAATAATTACTTTAAATGTAAATAGAAAAAAAATAAATGTAAATGGATTAAATGCTCCAACAAAAGACATGCTCTGGCTGGATGTATAAAAAAACAAGACCCATATATATGCTGTCTACAGGAAACCCACTTTAGACCTCGAGACACATACACACTGAAGGTGAGAGGATGGAAAAAATATATTCCATGGAAATGGGAAGCAAAAGAAAGGTGGAGTAGCAATCCTCATATCAGATAAAATAGACCTTAAAATAAAGAAGATTACAAGAGATAAGGAAGAACACTACATAATGATCAAGGGCTCAATTCAAGAGGAAGACATAACAATTGTAAATATCTATGCACCCAACATAGGAGCACCTCAGTATATTAAAAAAACACTAACAGACACAAAAGGAGAAATTGACAGTAACACAATAATAGTAGGAGACTTTAACACCCCACTCAAACCAAAATATAAAATTAATAAACACAAGTCTTAAATGATTCATTAGATGAGATGGATCTCATTGATATCTTCAGGACATTCCATCCAAATGCAGAAGAATGCACCTTCTTCTCAAGTGCACATGGAACATTCTCTAGGATAGACCACATCTCAAACCTCAGTAAATTTAAGAAAAGTGAAATTGTATCAAGCATCTTCTCTGACCACAATGCTATGAGACTAGATATCAATTATAAGAAAAAAACTGTAAGAAACACAAACACGTGGAGATTGAACAACACATTTCTAAAATAAGTGTACTGAAGAAATCAAAAGGGAAATCAAAAGATTTCTAGAAACAAATGACAATGAAAGCACAACAACTCAAAGCCTATGGGATGCAGCAAAAGCAGTTCTAAGAGGGAAGTTTATAGCAATACAATCCTACCTCAGGAAACAAGAAAAACATCAAATAGACAACCTAACATTAACCTAAAGCAACTGGAAAAAAGAAGAAGAATATAACCCCAAAGTTAGTAGAAGGAAAGAAATAATAAAGATTCAAGCAGAAAGAAATGAAAAAAGCAATAGTAAAGATTAATATAACTAAAAACTGGTTCTTTGAGAAGATAAACAAAACTGACAAACCCTTAGCCAGACTCATAAAGAAAAAAACGAGAGAAGAATCAAATCAACAAAATTTGAAATGAAAAAGGAGAGGTTACAACAGACAATGCATAAATACAAAGGATTATAAGAGATTATTATGAACAATTACATGGCAATAAAATGAATAACCTGGAAGAAATGGACAGATTCTTATGAAAGTTCAATCTTCCAAGACTGAACCAGGAAGACATAGAAATTATGAACAACCCAATTACAAGCCCTGAAATTGAAGCTGTCATAAAAAATCTCCCAAAAAACAAAAAGAGCCGGGACCAGATGGCTTCACAGGAGAATTCTATCAAACATTTAGAGAAGAGCTAATGGCTATGCTTCTAAAACTCTCAAACAATTGCAGAGGAAAGAACACTTCCAAACTCATTCTACGATGCCACCATCATCCTGATTCCAAAACAAGACAAACACAACACAAAAAAGAATACTACAGGCCAATATCACTGATGAACATAGATGTAAAAATCCTCAACAAAATTTTAGCAAACAGAATTCAGCAACACATCAAAAATCTCATACACCATGATCAAGTTGGGTTTATTCCAGGGATGCAAGGATTCTTCAATGTACGGAAATCAATCAATGTGATACATCATATGAACAAACCGAAAGATAAAAACCACAAGATCGGCAGTGGCGGCGGAGATGGAGGAGGGTGGCAAGGCACCCGTGCAGCCCCAGCAGCCCCCGGCGACGTCTCCTGGCGGCGGGGACGAGAAGCCGAGCGGCAAGGAGCGGCGGAATGCCAGGGACAAGGACAAAGAGCAGGAGCTGTCTGAGGAGGACAAACAACTTCAGGATGAACTGGAGATGCTCGTGGAACGACTGGGGGAGAAGGACACTTCCCTGTACCGACCAGCCCTGGAGGAACTGCGGAGGCAGATTCGTTCTTCTACAACTTCCATGACTTCAGTACCCAAACCTCTCAAATTTCTGCGTCCACACTATGGCAAACTGAAGGAGATCTATGAGAACATGGCCCCTGGGGAGAATAAGCGTTTTGCTGCTGACATCATCTCTGTTTTGGCCATGACCATGAGCGGGGAGCGTGAGTGCCTCAAATACCGTCTTGTGGGCTCCCAGGAGGAATTGGCATCATGGGGTCATGAGTATGTCAGCCATCTCGCAGGAGAAGTGGCTAAGGAGTGGCAGGAGCTGGATGATGCAGAGAAGACACAGCGGGAGCCACTGCTGACCCTGGTAAAGGAGATTGTCCCCTACAACATGGCCCACAATGCAGAACATGAGGCCTGCGACCTGCTCATGGAAATTGAACAGGTGGATATGCTGGAGAAAGACATTGATGAGAATGCCTATGCAAAGGTTTGCCTCTGTCTTACCAGTTGTGTGAATTATGTGCCCGAGCCTGAGAACTCTGCCCTACTGCGTTGTGCCCTGGGTGTGTTCCGGAAGTTTAGTTGCTTCCCTGAAGCTCTGAGATTGGCACTGATGCTCAATGACATGGAGCTGGTAGAAGATATTTTCACCTCCTGCAAGGACGTGGTTGTACAGAAACAAATGGCATTCATGCTGGGCCGGCATGGGGTGTTCTTAGAGCTGAGTGAAGATGTGGAAGAGTATGAAGACCTGACAGAGATCATGTCCAATGTGCAGCTCAACAGCAACTTCTTGGCTTTAGCTCGAGAGCTGGACATCATGGAGCCCAAGGTGCCTGATGACATCTATAAAACCCACCTAGAGAACAACAGGTTTGGGGGCAGTGGCTCTCAGGTGGACTCTGCCCGTATGAACCTGGCCTCCTCTTTTGTGAACGGCTTTGTGAATGCTGCCTTTGGTCAAGACAAGCTGCTGACGGATGATGGCAACAAATGGCTTTACAAGAACAAGGACCATGGAATGTTGAGTGCAGCTGCATCTCTTGGCATGATTCTGCTGTGGGATATGGATGGTGGCCTTACCCAGATTGACAAGTACCTGTACTCTTCTGAGGACTATATCAAGTCAGGAGCTCTCCTGGCCTGTGGCATTGTGAACTCTGGTGTCCGGAATGAGTGTGACCCTGCCCTGGCACTGCTCTCAGACTATGTCCTCCACAACAGCAACACCATGAGACTTGGTTCCATCTTTGGGCTTGGCTTGGCCTATGCTGGCTCCAATCGTGAAGATGTTCTCACCCTGCTGCTACCTGTGATGGGAGACTCCAAGTCCAGTATGGAGGTGGCAGGTGTTACAGCTCTGGCCTGTGGAATGATAGCAGTGGGATCCTGCAATGGCGATGTCACTTCCACTATCCTTCAGACCATCAAGGAGAAGTCAGAGACTGAGCTCAAGGACACTTACGCCCGTTGGCTTCCTCTTGGACTGGGCCTCAACCACCTGGGCAAGGGAGAGGCCATCGAGGCCATCCTGGCCGCGCTGGAGGTTGTGTCTGAGCCATTCCGCAGTTTTGCAAACACACTTGTGGATGTGTGTGCCTATGCAGGCTCTGGGAATGTACTGAAGGTGCAGCAGCTACTCCACATATGCAGTGAGCACTTTGACTCCAAGGAAAAAGAGGAAGACAAAGACAAGAAGGAAAAGAAGGACAAGGACAAGAAGGAAGCCCCTGCCGACATGGGAGCACATCAGGGAGTGGCTGTATTGGGGATTGCCCTTATTGCTATGGGGGAGGAGATTGGTGCAGAGATGGCACTACGAACCTTTGGCCACCTGCTGAGATACGGGGAGCCTACGCTCCGAAGGGCTGTGCCTTTAGCACTGGCCTTAATCTCTGTTTCAAATCCACGACTCAACATCCTGGATACCCTAAGCAAATTCTCTCATGATGCTGACCCAGAAGTGTCCTATAACTCCATCTTTGCCATGGGCATGGTGGGTAGTGGTACCAATAATGCCCGTCTGGCTGCGATGCTTCGCCAGTTAGCCCAGTATCATGCCAAGGACCCCAACAACCTCTTCATGGTGTGCTTGGCACAGGGTCTGACACATTTAGGGAAAGGCACACTCACCCTCTGCCCCTACCACAGTGACCGGCAGCTTATGAGTCAAGTGGCCGTGGCTGGGCTGCTCACTGTGCTTGTCTCTTTCCTGGATGTCCGCAACATCATCCTAGGCAAGTCGCACTATGTATTATATGGACTGGTGGCTGCCATGCAGCCCCGAATGCTGGTCACATTTGATGAGGAGCTGCGGCCATTGCCAGTGTCTGTCCGTGTGGGCCAGGCAGTGGATGTGGTGGGCCAGGCTGGCAAGCCTAAGACCATCACAGGGTTCCAGACACACACAACCCCAGTGTTGTTGGCTCACGGGGAGCAGGCAGAATTGGCCACTGAGGAGTTTCTTCCCGTCACCCCTATTCTAGAAGGTTTTGTTATCCTTCAGAAGAACCCCAACTATGACCTTTAAGTGGCTACCAGAGGCTCTGAGCTGCAGCTGATATGTCAGCAGGTCATGCTTCCTGCTGCCAGGGGTGGACACTGCTTCAGACCTTTAGGGGAATTATTACCTCCTATTCTTTTGTTACTGAGTGAGATAACTTTGTTGAATAAAGACCTTTATCCCCGAAAAAAAAAAAAACAAAAACCACATGATCATCTCAATAAACGCACAAAAAGCCTTTGACAAAATTTAGCACCTATTTATGATTAAAACTCTTTAAAAAATGGGCATAGAAGGAACCTACCTCAACATAGTAAAGGCCATATATGTGATAGTGAAAGTGAAACTGAAAGTTGTTCAGTCGTGTCTGACTCTTTGCGACCCCATAGTCCATGGAATTCTCCAGGCCAGAATACTGGAGTGGGTAGCCTTTCCCTTCTCCAGGGGATCTAGATCCCAACCCAGGGATCAAACTCAGGTCTGCCACATTGCAGGTGGATTCTTTACCAGCTGAGCCATAAGGGAAGCCCATGTATATGGTAAGCCTACAGCAAACATTATTCTCAATGGTGAAAAACTGAAAGCATTCCCCCTCAGATCAGGAACAAGACAAGGGTGTCCACTTTCACAACTATTATGCAACATAGTTCTGGAAATCCTAGCTAAAGCAATCAGAGAAGAGAAAGAAATAAAAGGAATCCAGATCAGAAAAGAAGAAGTAAAGCTCTCAGTTTGCAGATGACATGGTACTATACATAGAAAACCCTAAAGATAGTATCAGAAAATTACTAGAGCTAATCAGTGAACTTAGCAAAGTTGCAGGATACAAAATCAATACACAGACATCATTTGCATTTCTACATACTAACAGTGAAAAATCAGAAAGAGCAATTAAGGAATCAGTTCCATTCACCATTGCAACAGAAAGACTTAAACATCTAGGAATAAACTTACCTAAGGAGTTGAAAGAAATGTACACAGAAAATTATAAGACACTAATGAAAGAAATCAAAGATGACATAAATAGATGGAGAGATAGTCCATGTTCCTGGGCAGGAAGAATCAATATTGTGAAAATGACTATACTACCAAATGCAATCTACAGATTTAATGCAAACCCTATCAAATTACCAATGGCATTTTTCACAGAACTAGAACAAAACCTTTCACAATTCATATGGAAACACAAAAGACCTCGAATAGCCAAAGCAGTCTTGAGAAAGAAGAATGGAGCTGGAGGAATCAAGCTTCCTGACTTCAGACTATGCTACAAACCTACACTCATCAAGACAGTATGGTACTGACACAAAAACAGAAATATAGACCAATGGAACAAGATAGAAAGCTCAGGAATAAACCCATGTACCCATCGGTACCTTATTTTTGACAAAGGAGGCAAGAATATACAATGGGGCAAAGACTGCTTCTTTAATAAATGGTGCTGGGAAAACTGGATAGTGGCATGTTAAAAGAATGAAATTAGAACACTTTCTAATACATACACAAAGATAAGCTCAAGATGGATTAAAGACCTAAATGTAAGACCAGAAACTATAAGACTCTTAGAGGAAAACATAGGCAGAACACTCGATGACATAAATCAAAGCAAGATCCTCTATGACCTACCTCCTAGAGTAATGGAAATAAAAACAAAAGTAAATAAGTGGGACCTGATTATACTTAAAAGCTTTTGCACAGCAAAGGAAACTATAAGCAAGATGAAAAGACAGCCCTCAAGAATGGGAGAAAATAATAGCAAATGAAGCAACTGACAAAGAATTAATTTCCAAAATATACAAGCAGCTCATACAACTAACTCAATACCAGAAAAACAAATAACCCAGTCAAAAAGTGGGAAAAAGACCTAAACAGACATTTCTCCAAAGAACAGATATAGATGGCTAACAAACACATGAAAAAACGCTCATCAAAACTACAATCACCTCACACCAGTCAGAATGGCCCTCATCAAAAAGTCTTCAAAGAATGTTGGAGAGGGTGTGGAAAAAAAGGAACTCTTTTGCACTGTTGGTGGGAATGTAAATTGATACAGCCACTATGGAAGACAGTATGGAGATTCCTTAAAAAACTAGGAATAAAACCACTATATGACCCAACAATCACAATCCTAGGCATATACCCTGAGGAAACCAAAATTGAAAGAGACACATGTTCACATTGTTCATTGCAGCATTATTTACAATAGCTAGAACATGGAGGCAACCTAGATGTCCATCGACAGATGAATGGATAAAGAAATTGTGGTATATATACACAATGGAATATTACTCAGCCATAAAAAGGAGCGTATTTGAGTCAGTTCTAATGAGGTGGATGAACCTAGAACCTATTATACAGAGTTAAGTGAGTCAGAAAGAGAAAGATATTGTAACACATATATACAGAATCTAGAAAAATGGTAGTGAATAATTTATTTACAGGGCAACAGTGGAGAAACAGACATAGAAAATAGACTTATGGACATGGGGAGAGGGGAGGAGTGGGTGAGATGTATGGACAGAGTAACATGGAAACCTACATTAAAAAAAAATAAAAGAAAAGCTTGTATGATGATCTCAATAGATAAAAGAAAAACATTTGACAAAATTCAGCTTTCATTCCAGATTAAGGCTCTCAATGAAAATAAGACAAAAGGCCTCTTATTGAAAACCAGCTAATGTTGTGCTTAATATTTTAAAACTGAATAATTTCCTAAACAATATCAGGAACAAGACAGGTAGTCCACTCATACTCAGTAAAATAATGTAATCTGGCTAGTATAATCAGGGAAGAAAAAGAAAAGGAGGCAGTAGTGGAAAAAGAAGTAGAACTATCTATTCACAAAAAGATAATTATATAGAATCATAAAAAAATGGCTAGAATTTTTAAGTGCATGTAGGTTGCAAGATAAAAGTCAGCATACAAAAATCAGTTTTATTTGCAATAGCATGAAAAATATTTTTTTGCTGACCTATCTAGCAAAGATGTGAAAGACCTCACTGAACATTATAGACCATTGCAGAGAGCAATTTAATACCTAAATAACTGGAGAGAAATAGCCTCATGTATTGACATATATTCTTTTATACATGGTCATTATCCAAGTGCTCAATATGATGAACATTTTCCTCAGTTAAAAGGTTTGTAGATTCAGAACAACTCCAATCTAAGTCCCAACAGGCTTTCTTAGAGTAATTGACTAGCTGATTCCTAACTTCATATAGAAGTTCAGAGGAGTCAGAGGAGCTAGAGTAACAGCTTCAAAAAATAGAAGCTAAGTTGTAGGGTAACAACTGCCTGATTTCAAGAGTTACTATAAAGTTATGGTAAACAAGACTGTGGTGTTAGCCTCAAGGACACATAGAGGAGTTGATCAAACTACAGAGCCCAGAAATAAATCTGTTGATATATATTATTGTGTCAGAACTTGTCAAACTATATAGTTTGAATGTATTCAGTTGATTCTTCATGTCTACCTCACTAAAACTCTTGGGATTGATGTGAAAGTTTCTAAATGGTTGCCCTCTGTGTATTTATCTTATCACCTACTTGTTACATACCTCATATTGACAGGCATTGATATGCAACTCTCCACTTTTGAGTAGCATTGTTTTAGAGACACTTCCAAGTCGACACCAGCTGTATAGAGGAATGTCTGTATTGTTCATAATAATAGAAAAACTAGATAGTCAACCAGACTATCCATCAAATAGGGGAATCAGTATGTAAATTACAGTATATTTTCACAGTGGTCTTTTCGATATATGTCTATGTGCAACAGTGTGGGTGAATTTAGGAAACAGTGAAAAAACAAGTCAAAGAAACATATGGATAAATTTCAGAATGTATGGAAATTTTTTAAAGAAAAATTTTTTATTAAACCAGTTTCATTAAACACTCTGCCTTTGGAGAATTTTACAGTTAAAGGAAGAGATTTATATAAGTGGAAAGCATGTGATATTTTCAGAGATGCTGCTCTTCATGAATGGCCAGTATAACATATAATATATTATCAGGTATAATTTCCTTGAGTGTGACCACATTTTTATTCTTCGAAGATAGAATGCTGGCGTATTTGGAGTAATGGGTCATGATATTTGAATTTAGAATAGTTAATGGTTAAGAAGGCTTTATATAGAGAAAAATAAAGCATGGTTGCAAAACTTCAACCATCTGTGAATCTAGATTAAAATTTTAGAGGTGCTCATTCTACTGCTTAGGCAAACTTGCTATTTTTTGCTGCTTATGTGGAAATTTTTCTGTTTATATTTTCTGTCTCTACCAGGATATATTTTAATAAGTTGTATTTTCCCAAGAAATTATTTATTCTTCTCTTCCAAATGTATTTGTAGCAAGTTGTGCAAAAAATAGCCTTTTAAGATAATACACCTTGTTTCAATGATTGCTTCTCCCTTATCATTTCTTATTTTGTGTAGTTGCGATTTCTCCCACTTGTTTGTTGATTAGATTAGTCAGTGATTTGCCTTTTTTGTGAATTTTTTCAAAGAACCAGCCTTTTGACTTAATTTGTTCAATTTTTGTCTTTCTGTTTCTTTAACTTCTGATCATCTTAAAACTGCAAAAATTAAAGAAGACCTGTTTCACATATTCAAATAGACTACTAGAAACCTGGGAAAACGTACCTAGAATAGTCCTAAGACATACCTTAATAAAATTTTGTTGTTGTTCAGTTGCTCAATCATGTTCCACAATTTGCAACCCCATGAACTGCAGCACCCCAGGCTTCCTTGTCCTTCACCCTCTCCTGAAGCTTACTCAAACTCATGTCCATTGAGTCAGTGATGCTGTCTAACCGTCTCATCCTTTGTTGTTCCCTTCTCCTGTCTTCCATCTTTTCCAGCATCACGGTCTTTTCCAATGAGTCGGCTCTTCACATCAGGTGGCCAAAGTATTGGAGCTTCAGCTTTAGCATCAGACCTTCCAATGAATATTCAGAGTTGATTTCCTTTAGAATTGACAGGTTTGATCTCCTTGCAGTCTAAGGGACTCTCAAGAGTCTGCTCCAAAATCACAGTTCAGAAGCATCAATTCTTTGATGTTCAGCCTTCTTTATGATCCCAGCTGTCACATCTGTACATGATTACTGGAAAAACCAGAGCTTTGACTATACAGACCTTTGCAGACAAAGTAATGTCTCTCTGCTTTTTAACACACTGTCTAGGTTTGTAGTAGCTTTTCTTCTAAGGATCAAGCATCTTTTAATTCCATGGCTGCAGTCACCATCTGCAGTCATTTTGGAGCCCAAGAAAAGAAAGTCTGTCACTGTTTCCATTGTTTCCCCATCTATTTGCCTTGAAGTTATGGGACCAAATGCTATGATCTTGGTTTTCTGAATGTTGAGTTTTAAGCCAGCTTTTTCACTCTCCTCTTTTACCTTCATCAAGAAGCTCTTTAGGTTTTGTTCACTTTCTGCCATTAGGGTGGTATATCTGAGCATATCTGAGCTTATTGATACTTCTCCCAGCAGTCTTGTTTCCAGCTTGTGCTTCATCCAACCTGGCAGTTTGCATGATGTACTCTGCCTATAAGTTAAATAAGCAGGATGACAAAATACAGTCTTGATGTACTCCTTTCCCAATTTGGAACCAGTCCATTGTTCCATGTCTGTTTCTAACTGTTGCTTCCTGACCTGCATACAGATTTCTCAAGAAGCAGGTGAGATGGTCTGGTATTCCCATCTCCTTAAGAACTTTTTACAGTTGGTTGTGATCCACACAGTCAAAGGCTTTAGCATAGTCAGTGAAGCAGGAGGAGATGTTTTTCTGGAATTCTCTTGCTTTCTCTGTGAGCCAGCAGATGTTGGCAATTTGTTCTCTGCTTCCTCTGTCTCTTCTAAATCCAGCTTCAATATCTGGAAGTTCTCAGTTCATGTACTGTTGAAACCTAGCTTGGAGAATTTTGAGCATTACTTTGCTCCATGTGAAATGAGTGCAATTATGCAGTAGTTTGGAAATTCTTTGGCACTGCCTTTCTTTGAGTTTGGAATGGAAACTGAATTTTTCCAGTCTTGTGGCCATTCCTGAGTTTTCCAAATTTGCTGGCATATTGAGTGCAGCACTTTCACAGCATCATGTTTTAGGATTTGAAATAGCTCATCTGGATTTCCATCACATCCACTATCTTTGTTCATAGTGATGCTTCCTAAGGCCCACTTGACGTTGCACTCTGGGATATCAGGCTCTAGGTCAGTGATCACACCATCATGGTTATCTTTTTTATATATAGTTCTTTGTATTCTTGCCACCTCTTCTTAATATCTTCTGCTTCTGTTAGGTCCATACTGTTTCTGTCCTTTATTCTACCCATCTTTACATGAAATGGTCCTTTGGTATCTCTAATTTTCTTGAAGAGATCTCTAGTCTTTTCCATGTTGTTGCTTTTATTGTTGTTTACCTCTGTTTCTTTGCATTGATCACTGAGGAAGGTTTTCTTATCTCTCTTTGCTATTCTTTGGAACTCTGCATGCAGATGGGTATATCTTTCCTTTTCTCCTTTGCCTTTTACTTATCTTCTTTTCTCAGTTATTTGTAAGGCCTCCTCAGACAACCAGTTTTCCTTTTTGTACTTCTTTTTCTTGGGGATGGTCTTGATCACTGCCTCCTGTACAGTGTTACTGTTGGGGTCCTTTAATGGACTGGAACCTGGTGGTACGGAGTCGACGATAAGAAACTAAAAGAGAGAAAGAGGCTGATAGCCCCTGGTTTACACAGAGCACCAGTTAAGCCCTTGACACAGGACTTGCATCACTCACGAAGTCACCAGGCGCCCTCTCGAGGGGGTGAAGGCACAAAGTGCCTTCTCGAGAGGGTCTTAGAAGCCCGGGCAGGAAAGTGAGCATTATGGGTCTCCACGCTCCAGAGAGTCAGCCAGAAAAAGAGAGAGAGAGAGAGACAAAAAAAAGACCCGGGGACCTAAGCTCTGATGAAGCAAAGGTGCTTTAACGATTTTTCTATGAGTATATATAGGCTGTGGTACAAGAAACTTCTTTCGGGAATGATAGAGATCAGAAAGCCAAACATACAGTAACTGTTACCAAGGGAACAAAGGGTAATCCTAGTCACAAGTTCAGGAGACAATCCATATCTCATGAAGGGGGAGCAAGACTAAGCAATTTTGTCAAAAAGAGAATGTTTACTAAAAGAGACCCAAGCCTGCCTCACACAATGACCTCAGTCTCTGGGAGCACCATACTGTTCCGCTTGAAGAGGGACAAAGGACTCATGAGAGACAGCATGTAGGCATCCTCCCATCAAACACTCCCTGACAATTCCCCCTTATTTTTTTATAATATTTGTAAGAAGAGTTCTGACCATTAAAGTTTGTTTAGTTTTGACAATCTTTGCATGAAGGCAATGGTAGACAACAAATATAATTGTTAAGACAATCACCAAAATTATGGCTCCAGACCCAATGCTATGAGTAAGGCTTTGAAACCATCCATGTGGATCTAGCCCAGATAATTGATCAACTAATTGTTTAGCTAAAGTTTCCATATTAATGGAAGAGGGCAGATTATTAGAAAAGGTTTCAAATATTTCTTTTTGTAATAATTGTACATTCAGAGAGGCATTATCATGTATGTTTTGTAAATGAAACTTGAATTTTTCCCAGTTGTAGGCACTATTATTGAAATGAACAGGAGTAACACAAAATTGAGTAGAATTCCAATCACATTTTAGCATCACCTGTTTTTGTACATCTGTTAATTGATCTCCAACCCATTTGATGGCTGTTCTCAGTTCCTGTATTTCTTCTTGAATTTCCTCATCTGTCTGAGTCTGAGTGGCCCATATAGTATGGGCATCTTTAGTCCAATTTTGAATAAAATCATGTGTCTGAATAGAGGTTTGTAAAGCAACACCAGTGACAGCAGCAGTGGTGCAAATAGCTATTAATCCCAAAATACTACACATCAGCCATCTAATGAATCGCTTAGATTGCCGGAGCAATTTAGTAAGCAACCGGGAAGCAAGTCCAGCCACGGGACCTTCTTCCCAGAGCTGCTGGAGATTTATTGGTAACCATAGACTATGTCACGATTGAAGAATCAAAAGAGAGTCATATCTCAAGGAAATAGAGGAGTTAAGACAAGTATATAATCTGCAATTTATGCAAGTTACAGAACGTAAAGTCTTATTGAATTGTAACTTTCCTATAGCTACAACAAAAGGAAATGGAACACAGGCTTGTATAAAATATGATTGATTATAGCGAAAGAAATAATTGCTATGTCTACGATTGGTCCTTGTGAAATGTCTGGTCCAAGTCCCAAGTTCCTCAGTGCTTGCAGCAAGCTTCCATATATCCCATTGTTCAGGCCCAGTCTGTTTATCGAGGACGATTCTAGGACGAGGAGGGGGCCATTCCACTGTCATGCCATCCAAGAAGTCCTCTGTCATGGTGATGCCCTATTGTAGTATCGGTCACCTTCCGTGCCACTCGAGTAATGTAATCACATACAGTGCTGTTAATATCATCTGAGTAGTTAGATAATCACATACCGTGGGGTCCCCAATCAACAATTGTATGATTGGCTAGAAACATTAATTTTCCTGATTTGGCCTGACATTTGTCCCAATGAACAGGAATATATTTAAAGTTCTTATTAGTAAACCCTTGGCATGTTGTTCTTTGTTCTTTCCCTAATTCTTTCCCTAAAGTTTCAGTAGTCTAAATATGGTTCACCGACAAAGAAAGGGCAGTAAATAATCCAAGCAGTGTCCAAAAATCCTTTCTTGGAGGCAAGACGAAAGCCCAAGTTTGTCGACTAACATTTATACATGATTCTGCTGGGCCCATACATAAAGGAAGGACTTCATAACCTAAAGAGATATTAATTAGTTTCCCTTCTTCTTCAGGGTGTGAGGGCCCTTTAAAGCTCTAGGGAGAAGGCATATGTGTGGAGTCATTAGTTAATACGATTGGTCCTCTCTCCGTCCAATCTAGGATCTGAAGTAAAGGGGGTTGGTATGTGAGCCCAGTAAGTGTGATTTATTGATTTAGCTTGAGCGGGAGAGGTGCAAGCAAGCAAAGCAAGCAGAACAACGAAAACATTTTCAGGATTCCGAGGCATTCCCTGTTGAGAAACCAGATTTTCAGCTTGATTAGTGAGTGTTTTTATTTGTCCCCAAGAGGGGAGATCAAGGTTGATGTCGCCGAGAGTGGAGTTTCTGGAGATTTTTAAAGCTGTCATGGCCCGTATTGGAATTTCTTCTTCCTGGGTTTTTGTTGTCTCTTCTCTATCTTGAAGGCTGGGGCCCCCAGCTGGCTCGGATCTTCCGAAGAGGAAGCCATGTGAGCTCGTTGGATCCATCTGGGGAAATACAAGCATACCCCTTTCCCTGTAAGATTAATTTCCCAGGTTTCCATTGTTTATTTAACCCATCTTGGTACCAAATGGGCAGAGGAAGAGAAGAATCTTTCAATTCTTTGAAATGTTTTTCTGCTGTAGTCAAGATATCTCCTTGTGGTAAGTTTAAAAAATTTAAAACAAATAAAGCCGTATTAACAATAGTTGTAGGTTTAGAAAATATCTTATGTTGGAATTTAGTAAAGTCTGTTTTAGATGAGGAAGATAGCAATGTTCCTATGTATTTTCCTCTTTTTAATTTCTTTATTTGTAATTTTAGTGTGTGATGTGCTCATTCGACTATGCCTTGCGCTTGTGGATTATAAGGAATGCCGGTAATATGTTTAATAGAAAAGAATTGTAAAAATTGTTTGAAATATCCTGAAGTGTAGGCAGGGTCATTGTCTGTTTTAATAGAGCTAGGAGTTCCCATTATAGCAAAGCAGGCTAATAAGTGAGTTATAACGTGATGTGTAGCTTCACTGTGAAGAGGTGTGGCCCATATAAAAGAAGAATTGGTGTTGATGCAGACATGTAGGAAGGAAGATGGAGAAAGTTTAGGACAATGAGTTACATCCATCTGCCATAGTTCATTAGGTTGCAGTCCCCAAGGATTAGCACCTTGTGCAACGGGCCGAAGATGTAGGGGCTTACAAGTACAGCAATTATTAATAATTTCTTTAGCCTGGTGGTATGGGATTTTCCATAGTTGGTGTAGGGAACCAGCATTTTTGTGCAGCAAAGCATGTTGTTCTTCCAGAGTAGCAAAAGAAACAAGTTTATCAGCCTGTTCATTACCATGAGTCATGGGACCAGCAAGGGAGGAATGTGCCCGAATATGGGTAATATAAATGGGAGAAGTGTGGTTTCTAATAATGGATTGTAATTCTGAAAAAAGTTGTTGAATAATAGGTTGATTGTAATTTATAATAGAGGTTTCTATATTTTTTAATACAAAAACTGAATATAAGGAATCAGAGACTATATTAATGGGGTAAGGATGTAGGCAAATAACTTGAATAAGAGCATGTAATTCGTTTTGTTGAGCAGAATGGAACTTAGTGTAAAAGACTTTATATTCTTTGAGAGATCAGAATGAGGCTTTGGCATTTTTAGTTCCATCTATATAAAAAACTTCAGCTTGTGGTATAGGCTGTGAGCTGACAATGTGGGAAATAATAAATTCAGTATTTTTGAAAAAATTCCATAGCTTGCTAGATGGATAATGGAATGAAATTTCTCCAAAATATTCTAGAAAGGCTATTTGAAAATCGGTGGAAGTTTGTAATGCATTCTCAAATTGAAATTTATTGATAGGTATTACAATTTTATGAGGATCAGAGCCAATCAGAGTTTTAGTTCTATTTCTTCCACTGATAATGATAAGAACAATTACATTAAGGTAAGGTGTAAGTGACTTCACTCCTCTAAAATGTGTATAGATCCATTTTATTGGGTGTTCTTGTTGGGCAAGAAGTCCTGTGGGAGAATGAAGAGAGGGCAGTACAAATAATTCTAGAGGTAAATTTAATCTGATGCGAGTAAGAAACTGTTTTTGTAATTTATTTTGCGCTAAATAGAGTTCTTCTCATGCTTCTCGAGAAAGTGAACAAGGGCTGTCTTAATTAGGATCTCCTTTCAAGTATTAAATAGATTAGTTAGCAATGCCTAATGAGGGTCTAATCCAATTTATATTGCCCAAGAGTTTTTGAAAATCATTTAAAGTTGATAATTTATCAGTACGAATCTGAGTTAATTAGGAATAATACGCTGTCTATTAACAATAAATCCTAAGTAATGGTAAGGTGTAGAGGTTTGAATTTTTTCAGGGGCAATGATTAACCCAGAGTTTTTTAAGCATAGTTGAGCTATATCAAACACGTGTTGAGTTTCTAAAACAGATGGAGCCAAAAATAATATATCATACATATAATGAATAACAAGAAAGTCAGGAAACTGTTTTCTCATGGGCTCAAGGGCTTTAGCCACATAGTATTGACACATGGTGGGAGAATTCATCATTCCTTGAGGCAGCACAGTCCATTGATACCGTTTATGAGGGCTTTTGTGGTTAGAAAAAGAGAGAGAAAGCAAATCTCTCTCAGTCTAAAGGGTGTAAAGGTATATTAAAAAAGCAATCTTGTAAATCGATAATAATAATATGCCAGTTTTGAGGAATAGTAGTAGGTGATGAGATTCCTGGTTGTAATGCACCCATAGGTTTCATAGATGCATTAACTTTTCTAAGGTCTGTTAAGAGGCACCATTTGTTAGGCTTCTTTTTTATAACAAAAATAGGAGAGTTCCACAGAGAGCAAGCTTCCTCAATGTGTTTCAATTCTAATTGTGTGTCTATAAGTTCTTTAGCAGCCTGTAATTTTTCTTTTGTAAGGGACCACTGCTCTGTCCAAATAGGCTCATCATTCTTCCAAGTTATTTTAATAATTGCTTTGTTTGTTAAATGAGCAGTGGCCCCTAGGAAAAATGTGGAATGTATATTTGAGTCTGCCATTGCATAAGTAAGTCCCTTCCTATTAGATTAAAGGGTACATTTATCACATAAGGTCTTAATGTTGCAGGTTGGCCTTCTGGTCCCCCACATGGGTATATTTGAACACTTTGATAAACTTCTTGTACTTTAGTTTGAGAAATTCCTGCAGTTTGGCAAGAGACCTTTTGTACAGGCCAGGATTTGGGCCATAAATGTTTGGAAATAATAGTAATATCAGATCCAGTGTCAAGGAGACCAGAAAATCTTTAACCATTAATTTTGATATCTATATTTGGTCGGGCATACTCAGATACTAATGATGTCCATAAAGATTGTTTTTGATCTGTACTGCCGAATCCATCTGTCTGTACATTATTAGAGGAGTTAATAGAAATGTAAGGTAAAAGAAGTAATTGAGCAACTTTGTCCCCCTTTTTGAATTGCCATAGAATCTGAGATGACATCATAATTTGAATCTCTCCTTTATAATCTGAATTGACTATTCCAGGGTGAACAGTAATTCCTTTCGAAGTCAGACTAGATCGGCCAAGCAAAAGACCGAAAGTTTGTGGGGGCAGGGGTCCAAAAAGTCCGGTAGGCACTCTAGTAGGGACTGCTTGAGGGTAAAGGAAAAAATCATTTAGGGCTGGTATATCGATGGCAGCACTGCCGGATGTTGAGGGTTTGAGGGAAAAGATAGAATTTGCCCCTGGTTTTTGTTGTAGGGGACCTGGGGGGTCCCCTGTTTGGAGTTTCCTGGAATAGGTTTTCCATCAATATCAAATTTAAATTTACAATTTTTCCCCAATGCATTCCTCTACAGCAGCGAGGGCAAATTCTTGGTATTTTATTAGCCTTCTTAGGGCAGTCCTTTTCTAAATGATTTTTATCTCCACATATAAAGCATCCTTCATTTCCCTTTCTAAAGGTAGCAGCCATTGCCTCAACTAGCATTTGCATCTTTTGAGTTTCTGATCCTAGATTGCAACAAGCTTTCAAATAATCAATAATAGTTCCAGTCTCAGGAATTGGAGCGATAGCTCTTTGACATTCCTGATTTGCATTCTCATAAGCAAATAATCTCTCTAGCTGTCTTTTAGCTTCTTCTCTGATTACAGTATGGGAAATAGCAGTTTCTAATCTAGCCAAAAAATCAGCATAACTTTCATTAGGTCCGTGTAATATTTTAGTGTAATTACTTGTAGGCTCTCCTTGAGGAGTAATTCGATCCCAAGGTTCAAGGGCCACTGTTTTTAATTGTTCATACAACAAAGCAGGGCATTGCATTTGAGCTTCTATAGTATCAAATTGTCCGGAGCCAGTTAACATTTCGTAAGTAATTTGATTTTGGGGAGTGCCAGCTCGAGCATTCTTGTTAGCATGATCTCTGGCTATATCATGAAACCACATTGTCCATTGAAGATATTCTCTGGGTTTAAGGAGAGCTTTTATTAAAGTTCGCCAATCATAGGGAATAAAGTTTCCAATAGAAGATGTCACAACATTTAGAAGCTCTCTTGTAAAAGGCGAATGGGGGCCATACATAGTTACAACCTTTTTCGTTTGTTGCATGTGAAAAAGATTAATACCGTCATATTGAGGTATTATGTGCCCTTGAGTGTCAGAATTTCTTAAAACTGGAAGGACAGATAAACCATTGGCATCAGAAACTTGTGACTGCAAGGCCAGTAAATCAGAGAGTCTCTGTTGCTGAGGAAAGTGGATAAGTGCTGATTTTTTGTAAGTATGAGTCTGCGTCAAGGACTTATCATAATTGTTCATAAGAGTGTTGCCAGTTTTGGTATCAGGAAATGCCTCAGGAGAGTCGTTATCAGAATCAAGTTTTAACAAAGGAGAGACCTCTGGATATGTGCCTGCTGGCAGAGGAGGAGGAGGAGGAGTTGGAGCAGCCAGGGCAAGGCTAGTAGGAAAGTTTTGAAATATTTTATGTTGTTCTAATTGAGCCTTTTGTAAAGTTTCATCATCTAATTCATATTCATGCAATAAGTGTTCTATCTGTTGTCGAACATCGTGAGGGCTAAAACACCTTGAAATGGTAGCATTACAGCTTTAATGAGAGGCCATAAGGGCCAAAAATCAATTGGAATATTTTCTCCCTGCCCGGTGGCTCTTTCAACATTTTCTTTGACCCGGTGCCAAATTTCTGAATCAAAACTGCCTTCATCAGGGAACCAGGGACTATGTTCAGCTACTGTTTGAAGGCAAGACTCTATTCATTGGTGTGAAACCAAAAGTCCCTGAACTTTAAACAAATGGTGAAGTAAAGTAGAAAAATGATGGGGCTTTCCAGCCGTTTGACCCATGCCTTAGTACTTACCGACCTCAATAGGTCCCTGAGTCACTCCACCCAATATGCCACATATACCAATGTCCCTGTTTCTTGGCGCCACTTGTTGGGGTCCTTTAATGGACCGGAACCTGGTGGTACGGAGTCGACGATAAGAAACTAAAAGGAAGAGGCTGATATCCCCTGGTTTACGCAGAGGACCAGTTAAGCCCTTGACACGGGACTTGCATCGCTCACGAAGTCACCAGGCGCCCTCTCGAGGGGGTGAAGGCACAAAGTGCCTTCTCGAGAGGGTCTTAGAAGCCCGGGCAGGAAAGCAAGCACGATGGGTCTCCACGCTCCAGAGAGTCAGCCAGAAAAAGAGAGAGAGAGACAAAAAAAGACCCGGGGACCTAAGCTCTGATGAAGCAAAGGTGCTTTAATGATTTTTCTATGAGTATATATAGGCTGTGGTACAAGAAACTTCTTTCGGGAATGATAGAGATCAGAAGCCAAACATACAGTAACTGTTAACAAGGGAAGAAGGGGTAATCCTAGTCACAAGTTCAGGAGACAATCCATATCTCATGAAGGGGGAGCAAGACTAAGCAATTTTGTCAAAAAGAGAATGTTTACTAAAAGAGACCCAAGCTTGCCTCACACAATGACTTCAGTCTCTGGGAGCAGCGTACTGTTCCGCTTGAAGAGGGACAAAGGACTCATGAGAGACAGCACGTAGGCATCCTCCCGTCAAACACTCCCTGACAGTTACAAAGCTCTGTCCATAGTTATTCAGGCACTCTGTCTCTCAGATCTAATCCCTTGAATTTATTTGTCACTTCCACTGTATAATCATAAGGGATTTGATTTAGGTCATACCTGATTGGCCTAGTAGTTTTCCCTATTTTCTTCAATTTAAGTCTGAATTTTGCAATGAGGAGTTAATAAAACTAGTAGACCTTAAAAATGAAGTTTTTAAACTTTTATTATTTATCTGTTTTTACCTTTATTTCTTCCTTCATGCTTTCTACTTTTCTTTTACACCATTATTGTCTTTTTCTAATTTTTTAGAATCAAGAATTCACTTGCTTTCATTCTTTCTCTTTTCACTGACAGAAATATCTAATGCTAAGAAATTTCTTTTTGACTAATATGGGTATCCCATACATCCTCATCAGTAATATTTGCATTAGTTTTTTGTTTTAGACCTTTTTTATCTTTGGTTTATGTTTCTCTTCTCACGCAAGAACAGTTTCTTAGAGTTGTTTTTCATGTTCAAATGAAAGGTCATTCTTCCCCATTAATTTCTGTTTTTACTGCATTATTATCTATGCGTGTTATCTATGTCAGTGTTTGTGACTATTTCATGTACCCTTGTGATGCAAGTGTATTTTGTATCATAAAGCTTTGATATTATAAATTTAGATATGGATTAATAATGTGTTATATTTCTGTCTTTTATACCTTTAACTTTTTGTTTTAATCTGACTTTAAATACTTTTCTTATTAGTGTTTTTCTATTTCTCCTTGCTTCTCTGAGTTCTGCTTCATGAAGGTTATTTGTTCTGTAGATGTTCATAACTGTTATTTGTCCACTCAAATTTACAGATTTTAGCAGTGTAAAGTGTTTCTCTTTCCCTCCTGGTAACCAAGATTGGACCTCTGCCTCCCTCTTATTTTCCTTTGTTTGGAATGATACTGTCCATTCCCTGGTTTTTAGCCTTTTTTTAAAAATCATTTTCCCTAAGTGTGTTTTCTCTCTACAGTATAGCTTTAGGTTTTGTTTGTGACTCATGTTAAAGATCATTTTAATTAGTGAGTTAAATTCCTTCTTAATTATTGACATGACTCATATATTTGGTCTCATTTTTGTCTTGTTACATTTATAAGTGTATCACGTTTACTGAATTTTTTATTTGCTCTCTCTCTGTTCTTTTTGGAGGAAGACAATTAGGAAATTCCAACATTTTTGTTCTAAGTAGTCACTTTTATACTGATACAATGCATTAGTTGCCCATTTCCTTACTTAACCCTTTTATTTGATTTTTCAGCTTTTAGTGACATCCTTTATTATTTAGATGGCTGTTTGTGAGTTTATTCTTACTTCCTGCTTTTTTCTCTCCTGTTTCCTGCAGTTATTAAATTACATTATTTCTGCTTCATTAGAACATATAACATTTATGTATTATTCTTCTGTTCTTGTTTCCATCTTTATTTTGGTCTTAAATGTATTCACTGTTCTGTTTTTCTTCCAGTGTTTCCTGTCAGATCTTGGTTGCTCTAAGTTCCTGCTCTTCTAGAAGGTTTTGCGATTACAGTATTACCTACCTTTGTGAATATCTAAACCTTTTTACATAGCCTTGCTGCTTAAGGGAGTATAAATAAATGATAAAACCCATTGACTCCCACTTTCTTTTCTAAAATATGATGCTCCACTGAGCTTTGCTTTGTTTATTGGTGACGAAGTCTGTGGCCGTTTAAACCTACATGATAGTTTTTGTTGAGACATAAGTCTTTTTGTCCAGAGAATTTTTCTTCCTTTTAGAAGTTTTATTAATATATGTCTTAGAGAGGACTCTTCCAGCTCAGTCTTTGCAAGTTCATGGTGGTCCTTTTGAATATGTGGATTAAGTCTTTTATCTTTGGATGGTTTTCTTAGACTGTGCTCTGTGTATGCTTAGTCACTCAGTTGTGTCCAGCTCTTTGCGACCCCATGGACTGCAGTTGCCAGGCTCCTCTGCCCATGGGGATTCTCCAGGCAAGAATACTGGCATGGGTTGCCATGCCTTCCTCTGGGTTATCTTCCCAACCCAAGGTTTGAACCCAGGTCCTCCCACATTGCAGGCAGATTCTTTACTGACTGAGCCACTAGGGAAGCCTTTTCTTAGATGATCTTTTTTAATTTTAGATTCATCCCATTATCTTCTGTTCTTTCTCTTTAAAGACTATAATCATATGTACAATTTTGTTTTAATTTTATTTATTGTATTTTTTGCTGCTACTTCTTTTCTGGGTGATGAAATTACAAGTTTATTTTTTCCATTTACTTTTCTGTATTTTAAAATTTATTTTTGTATTAAGTATAGTTGATTTACAGTGCTGTATTAATTGCTACTATCCAGCAAAGTGATTCAGTTATATGTGTATAAACATTTTTTATTTATTTTTTTTAACTTTTTAAAATTTATATTTATAAATAAACATATTTATTTATGGAAACATCTTTTCCATTATGGTTTATCACAGAATATTGAATATAGTTCCCTGTGCTGTACAGTAGGAACTTATTTTTACCCATTCTATATATGATAGTTTGCACCTGCTAAACACAAACTCCCACTTCATCCCTGCCCACTCTCCCTCACCCTTGGCAACCACAAGTCTGTTCTCTATGTTGTGAGTCCATTTCTGTTTTGTAGTTACATTCATTTGCGTTATATATTAGATTCCACATATAGGTGATATTACATGGTATTTGTCTTTCTGTGTCTGACTTACTTCACTTAGTGTGATAATCTCTAGGTCCATCCATGTTGCTGCAAATGGCACTATTTCATTCTTTTTTATGGTTGAGTAGTATTCCATCATATATATGCACCACATCTTCTCTATCCATTCATCAGTTGATGAACATTAGGTTGTTTCCATGTCTTAGCACTGCTGTGAGCATAGCAGTGCATGTATGTTTTTGAATTACAGTTTTGTCTGGGTATATGCCCAGCAGTGGGATTGCTGAATCATATGGCAACTCTATTTTTAGCTTTTTGAGAAACCTGCTTAACTGTTTTCTGTAGTGTCTGTACCAGCTTATGTTCCCACCAGCAGTCAGACTACCTTTTTAAATCCAGAGTTTACTCGTTCAGTTTTCTTCTTCTTTTTTGTCCTTAGTCTTTGGTTATTATTTTTGGTGCTGTTATGCCTTTCTTGTTGCCATTTATTAAATTTTCAGTCAAATCTGTTTTCTCTTTGGGCTATTAGTATGCTTGCGCTGCTCTAACAGAACACCATAGACTGGGTGGCTTATGAGCAGAAATTCATTTTCTCACAGTACTGGAGGCTAGTTGTTCAAAATGAAAGTACCAGCAGCATTCGTTTCTGATGAGGTCTCTTTCCTCAGCTTGCAGACATCACCTTTTCACTGTCCTCAGATGGCCTTTTCTCTGCGGCACATGAAGAGCAAGTGAGCTCTGGTGTCCTTTCCTCTTCTAATAAGGATACCATTTCCACTGGATTCGTGCTCTACCCTTATGAACTCATTTAACCTTAACCAGTTCTAAAAAGTTTTGTCTCCAAGTACAGCCACATCGGGGATTAAGACTTCAACATTTGAATTTGGGAGGGGGGAAGTAATTCGGTCTTTTATCAGATTCTTTGCAATTTAACTCCTGAAGTCACTTGGTCTTTTTCACAGTTTTGACTAGCTCTTCCTTAGTTGCCCATTACTCCAGGTCCTTTCATATGGATTTCCTAGTAGTCTGACCTTTATCAGAACTGAGATATCATTCCGTATTTTCCCACTTACAATGGAACTTTTTCTTTCTGGGAGTAATTTTAATTTTGGTTCAGTTCAGTCACTAAGTTTTGTCCGACTCTTTGCAACCCCATGGACTGCAAAATGCCAGGCTTCCCTGTCCATCACCAACTCCCGGAGCTTGCTCCAACTCATGTGATTGAGTCAGTGATGCCATCCAACCATCTCATCCTCTGTTGTCCTCTTCTCCTCCTGCCTTCAATCTTTCCCAGCATCAGGGTCTTTTCCAATGAGTCAGTTCTTCACATCAGGTGGCCAAAGCATTGGAGTTTCAGCTTCAGCATCAGTCCTTCCAATGAATATTCAGGACTTATTTCCTTTAGGACTAACTGGTTTGATATCCTTGCAGTCCAAGGGACTCTCAAGAGTCTTCTCCAACATCACAATTCAAAATCATCAATTCTTTGGCACTCAGGTTTCTTTATGATCCAACTCTCACATCCATACATGACTACTGGAAAAACCATAGCTTTTGACTAGACGGACCTTTATTGGTAGAGTATATCTCTGCTTTTTAATATGCTGTCTAGGTTTGTCATAGCTTTTCTTCCAAAGAGCAAGTGTCTTTTAATTTCATGGCTGCAGTCACCATCTGCAGTGATTTTGGAGCCCAAGAAAAGAAAGTCTGTCACTGTTTCCATTGTTTCCCCATCTATTTGCCATGAAGTGATGGGACCAGATGCCATGATCTTAGTTTTCTGAATGTTGAGTTTTAAGCTAGCTTTTTCACTCTCCTTTCACTTTCCTCAAGAGGTTCTTTAGTTCTTTGCTTTCTGCCGTAAGTGTGGTGTAACATCTGCATATCTGAGATTATTGATATTTCTCCCAGTAATTTTGATTCCAACTTGTGCTTCATCCAGCCTGGCATTTTGCATGATGTATTCTGCATATAAGTTAAATAAGCAGGGTGACAATATACAGCCTTGACGTACTCCTTTCCCAATTTGGAACCAGTCTGTTGTTCCATTTCCAGTTCTAACTGTTGCTTCTTGACCTGCATACAGATTTCTCAGGAGGCAGGTAAGGTGGTCTGGTATTCCCTTCTCTTTTAAGAATTTTCCACAGTTTGTTGTGATCCACAGAGTCAAATGCTTTGGCATAGTCAATAAAGCAGAAGTAGATGTTTTTCTGGAACTCTCTTGCTTTTTTGATGATCCAGCAGATGTTGGCAATGTGATCTCTGGCTCCTCTGCCTTTTCTAAACCCAGCTTGAACATCTGGAAGTTCATGGTTCATGTACTGTTGAAGCCTGGCTTGGAGAACTTGGAGCATTACTTTGCTAGCATGTGAGATGAGTGCAATTGTGCGGTAGTTTGAACATTTCTTTGCCATTGCCTTTCTTTGGGATTGGAATGAAAACTGACCTTTTCCAGTCTTGTGGCCACTCCTGAGTTTTCCAAATTTGCTGGCATGTTGAGTGCAGCACTTTCACAGCATCATGTTTTAGGATTTGAAATAGCTCATCTGGAATTCCATCACCTCCACTATCTTTGTTCATAGTGATGCTTCCTAAGGCCCACTTGACTTTGCACTCCAGGATATGAGCCTCTAGGTGAGTGATCACACCATCATTATCTTTTTTTATATATAGTTCTTTGTATTCTTGCCACCTCTTCTTAATATGTTCTGCTTCTTTTAGGCCCATACCATTTCTGTCCTTTATTGTGCTCATCTTTGCATGAAATGTTTCCTTGGTATCTCTGATTTTCTTGAAGAGATCTCTAGTCTTTCCTATTCTATTGTTTTCCTCTATTTCTTTGCATTGATCACTGAGGAAGGCTTTCTTGTCTCTCTATGCTATTCTTTGGAACTCTGTATTCAAATGCATATATCTTTCTTTTTCTCCTTTGCCTTTTACTTCTCTTCTTTTATCAGCTATTTGTAAGGCCTCTTCAGACAAGCATTTTGCCTTTTTGCGTTTCTTTTTCTTTGGGATGGTCTTTATCACTGCCTCCTGTACAATGTCACGAACCTCTGTCCATAGTTCTTCAGGCACTCTGTCTATCAGATCTAATCCTTTTAATATATTTGTCACTTCTGCTGTATAATCATAGGGATTTGATTTAGGTCATACCTGAAGGGCCGAGTGGTTTTCCCTACTTTTTTCAGTTTAAGTCTGAATTTGGCAATAGTGAATTCATGATCTGATCCACAGGCACCTTCCAGTCTTGCTTTTGCTGACTGTATAGAGCTTCTCCATCTTTGGCTGCAAAGAATATAGTCAGTCTGATTTTGGTATTGACCATCTGGTGATGTCCATGTGTAGTCTTCTCTTGTGTTGTTGGAAGAGGGTGTTTGCTGTTACCCGTGCATTCCCTTGGCAAAATTCTGTTATCCTTTGCCCTGCTTCATTTTGTACTCCAAGGCCAAATTTGCCTGTTATTCCAGGAATCTCTTGATTTCCTACTTTTGCATTCCAGTCCCCTGTAATGAACAGGACATCTTTTTTGGGTGTTAGTTCTAGAATGTCTTGTAGGTCTTCATAGAACTGTTCAACTTCAGCTTCTTCAGCATTACTGATTAGAGCATAGACTTGGATTAATGTGATATTTGTGTTTAATCACCTCTTAAGTTCTCTGTCTCATCTTTTACATGTATTTATAACACATGGTAATATGTGATATGCAAAGAGTCAGTCCTCAGCTGACTTTCCGCATACCTATGAAACTCTGTCTCAGTTTGTTTTGTATTTGAATATTTATTTACTTATTTAATGATAATTTGAAGTTAGTAGTATTCTGTAGTTATGCCCAAGTAATGTGTTGTTGGTAATTGTATTTGCTGTCCTTATATTGATCCATAAGTTTTATGGAGAATTCATGGAGAGATTCGGATTTAAAGAGTTGCTCTTATTCCTCAGATATGTCTGAGAAATGTCTTGAAACCAAATGTATGTTTTCTAAAAACAGTTTACTCTTCCTTTTTCAGCTACCAGCAATGTAGGACACTTGTAGGTAGGTCTCATTCCATAAGAAATGTGTTAATTTTCATATGGTGAGATAAATTTTTCTTGTTTCTAGGAGTCTGCAAAACTGATCGCATGAAAGAAAGGAACCAAGAAAACCAGCCTAAACACATATGGAAAGTTGTATTGATCAATAACAAAAGTCTGACTAAAGAACAAGGTAATGTACTAGGAAAGTCACTTGAGTTGGACACAAATTCTTTTCCTCACAGAAAAATACTCTGTCATTGTGGCTCATGTGGAATGAGCTTCAACTATATTTCAGAATTGGTTATTGGTAAAAAAAACTCTTTAGGAAAAAAGACCAATGAATTTAATGCCTGTGGAAAATTGCTACTCAATATTAAACATGAGAAAACTCATACTAGAGAAAAAAATGAATTTTTTAAAAGTGGAAAAATTGTCAGTCATAATGAGGATTCTGTTCAGCTTGAGAAGATTCAAACTTTAGAGCAAAATTTTGCATATAACATACATCAAGAAACCTTCAATGAAAAGGTAGTATTCAATACATACAAGACAGAGATCACTGAAGAGAATGACTGTGCATATGATGAATATGGGAGAAGATTCTGTGATAGCTCATCCTTCTTGTTCCATCAGATAACTCCCTCAAAGGAAAATCACTATGAATTTGGTGATTGTGGGAAATCCTTATGTGTGAAGTCCTCCCTTTTAAAACATCATGAGGCACATTTGAAACACTGTGAATATGGTGAAAGTGGGAATAATTTCAGGAGGAAGTTCTACCTCTCACAGCTTCAGAAAACTCATAAAGGAGAGAAGCACTTTGAATGTGATGAATGTGGGAAAGCTTTTTGGGAGAAGTCACACCTCACTCGACATCAAAGGATTCACACAGGAGAGAAACACTTTCAGTGTAATGAGTGTGGAAAAACTTTCTGGGAGAAATCAAACCTCACTAAACATCAGAGGTCACACACAGGGGAGAAACCGTATAAATGCAGTGAATGTGGGAAAGCCTTCAGCCACAAGTCAGCCCTCACATTACACCAGAGAACACATACGGGGGAGAAACCCTATCAGTGTAATGCATGTGGGAAAACTTTTTATCAGAAGTCAGACCTCACTAAACATCAGAGAACACACACAGGACTAAAACCCTATGAATGTTATGAATGTGGAAAATCTTTCTGTATGAATTCACACCTTACAGTACATCAGAGAACTCATACAGGTGAGAAACCCTTTGAATGTCCTGAGTGTGGGAAATCTTTCTGTCAGAAGTCACATCTTACACAACATCAGAGAACTCACATAGGAGATAAACCCTATGAATGTAATGCATGTGGGAAAACTTTCTACCACAAGTCAGTACTCACCAGACATCAGATAATTCATACAGGTTTGAAACCTTATGAATGTTACGAATGTGGGAAAACCTTCTGCTTGAAGTCTGACCTCACAGTACATCAGAGAACTCACACAGGGGAGAAACCCTTTGCATGCCCTGAGTGTGGAAAATTTTTCAGCCATAAGTCAACCCTATCTCAACACTATAGAATCCATACAGGGGAGAAACCCTATGAATGTCATGAATGTGGAAAAATCTTCTATAATAAATCATACCTAACTAAACATAATAGAACACATACAGGGGAGAAGCCCTATGAGTGCAACGAATGTGGGAAAACCTTCTGCCAGAAGTCACAGCTCACTCAGCACCAGAGAATTCACATAGGGGAGAAACCCTATGAATGCAGTGAGTGTGGAAAGGCTTTCTGCCATAAATCAGCTCTAATTGTACATCAGAGAACACATATAGAAGAAAAGCCCTATAAATGTAACGAATGTGGAAAATCTTTTTGTGTGAAGTCAGGACTTACTCTGCATCAGAGGAAGCACACAGGAGAAAAGCCCTATGAATGTAATGAATGTGGGAAATCCTTCAGTCACAAATCATCACTCACGGTACATCACAGGGCTCACACAGGAGAGAAGTCTTGTCAATGTAATGAATGTGGGAAAATTTTTTACCGTAAATCAGACCTCGCTAAACATCAGAGATCACACACAGGGGAGAAGCCCTATGAATGTAACACATGTCGGAAAACCTTTTCTCAGAAGTCAAACCTTATTGTACATCAGCGAATGCACATAGGAGAAAAACCTTATGATTGAAGTGAATGTTAGAAATGTTGAGCCACAATTCAGCACCTACTCCATTTCAGAGAATTCACACTGTGGAGAAAGCTCTGTTGACATTCTGAATGTTTAGTAACCTTCATCCACACAACTGGCCTTATTTTACTCCAAAGTAATAACATAGGACCAATTTCTAGACTGCAGCAAGTATAGGGCAATTTGTTAACAGATAATATTCCATTGAATGTCACGTACTGGCATAAAACCTCACAGATTTTGATTTTGTGAAAGTGCTAACAAAAATACTAGGTTATGTCAGAATTTATATAGGGGAGGAATCTGTCCATTTGAGACTTGCGGATTCCAGATTTTCTTTAGAGGTAATGTAACATCAAAAGCTAGAGTTTGTGCTTTGGTACGAAACAGCAGATTTTAATTTATAATGCATATTGTGCAATGTAAACCTTTAAAAACTAAAAAGAATAGTAAAATAGGTTCAAAAGAAGTTGCAGTAGTAGTAGTGCATAGAATTCTGATGTGCCCTTTACAAAGCTTCTTCTAATAATAGTTACATAACTATAACATACTCTAATAACAGTGTTATATAACTGTAACATATTTATAGCCATAACAGGATGGTACCCTACTACTAAGTCAGATACAGACTTTATTCAGATTTCACTAGTGTTTACATGTGATCTTTGTGTTTGTGCATTTCTATGAAATTTTGTGGTTTATATGTTTGAGTAACCTTCAACACAGGTTGTAAAATCAAAAAGGAATCTGGAGTCTGTATTACATGAAGATTACAAAGGAATCAGGATTTCACCACAGGAAGTTAATAAATATTATTAATTATTAATAATAACCATAGCCTTTGTGCTACCCTAATCCTGGCAACGATTTAAATATAAATGTTTTTAAAAGCAGAGATAAATTGAATAATTAGGGCAGAAGCATAAACACCAGTGAAGCATCCCTTAAGTTCACAGGACTTAGGTATGTACATTACATAAACTATATGTTTCTTAACAAAATGGAACTTAACATAATTGGGAATAGAAAATAGATACTCCTAGTTTAGCAGTTGTTACAACATTAGGCACATCTCCCCTTGAATATAAGGCCTGGAGCAACAGTTTAAAAGGAAGCCCACGAAGCTCATGTCTAACCTTTTAAAACTTATAAATCAAAATAACTAAATGTTCAATAAAATGTATTCTCTGCATGGGAATATCTAGGCCCTAGTCCCATTGCCCCTTCTCTTTCACCCATAGCTCATTGCAGACCATGATGTGCCTTGAGTAGACATATGTAAATACTCTAGCCTTCAGCCTAAATTTATCCAGGCCCTGGGTAAGCAACTGCTTTCCAAGACAGGGTTCAGGAAGGAAGCCTCAGACTAGACACTCAGGGCTATAAATTAGACTGTAAATTCAAGGGTCTGATGTATCCTGAGATCTGGGCCCTTAATGACTGTTGATTCTGTGGGGAGGAGGACTGAGGCTGGAGCATGACCAGAATGGAACTAGAGTAGTGCTTCTATTGATAGGGTAGAGGTGATATACTAAATTACATGATCAGATTATGTAAACAATTACATTAGGTTAATAACCTAAGATTACACAATCTAGTGATCTTAGATTATACACAGAGTCTAAGCTTCCATTGTGGGAAACTAGAAAAAGAAGAGCAAATTAAGTCCAAGTTATAAAAAAACAAAAGAATAATGAGAACTTAGGCAGATATCAGAGTAATTGAAAACAGGAAGCCAGTAGAGAAAAATCAATAAAACCAAAAGCTGGTTCTTAGAGCAGGTCAATAAAATTGATAAATCTCGAGTCAGGTTAGCTAGAGAAAGAGAAGATACAAATTGCTAACATCAGGAATGAAAGGGAGCCATAAGTACTGATCCCCTCAGCATCAAAAGGGTATAAAGGAATGTTATGGACAACTCTATACCCACAGATTTGATAACCTAAATGAAATGGGCCAATTCCTTGAAAGAAACAATCTGCCAAAACTCACAGAAGGGTAAATCTAAATAGGCATATGTCTCAAGAAATTGAATCAATTTTTAATCTTCCAAAGCAGAAAGTATTAGGCCCAGATGTTTTTACTGATGAATTCTACCAAATTAAGGGAGAAATAGTATCACTTCTCTACAGTATCTTACATAATGTAAAAGAGAGCTTTTACTTATTTTTTGAGGCCAGCATTACCCTAATTGTAAAGCCAGGGAAAGACATTAGAAGAAAGCCAAGGTACAGACCAGGATCTCATGAATAGATACAGAAATCCTCAACAATATGCTTGCAAATTGAATCCAACAGTGTATAAAAAGAACTACATGATATGAACAAGTGGAATTTATCCAGGTATCCAACATTTAATAATTAACCCATCATATCAACAGGCTAAAGAAGAAATATTATATGATCATATGAGTAGATGCAGAAAAACTTTTCAAAAAATCTTAACATCCATTCATGATAAATAAAAAACCCAGTAAGTGAGGAATACAGAAACTTTTTACCAAGTTCCCTCAACTTTTTATAAAAATTTTTATAAAAATCCTACAGCTAACATCGTACTTAATGGTGAGAAACTAGATGCTTTTCCATTAAGATAAAGAACAAGGCAAGGAGGTCCCCTGTAACCATACCTTTTCAGCAACCTTCAGGAAGTCCTAGCTAATGCAGCAGGATAAGGAAGGGAAATAAAAGGTACACAGATTTGGAAGGAAGAGGTAAAACTATTGATGTTCACAGATAACATGATTGTCTATGTAGAAAATTCCAGAGAATCAGCAACAAAAAAAATCTCCTGACACTAGAAAGCAGTTACAGAAAGGTTACCGAATATGATGCTTAGGCAGGTGATAAAAAGAAATGAGCTATCAAGTAACAGAGATACGGAACCTTAGATGCATATGACTAAACGAGACAAGTCAATCTGAAAAGGTTTTATGCTGTATAATTCCAACTGTAATGCATTCTGATAAAGGCAAAACTGTGGAGACACTAAAAAAAATCAGTGGTTTCCAGGTGTTCAGGGTGAGGGTCAGAGTGATGAATAGGTGGATTACAGACAATTTTTAGAACAGTGAAACCATCCTATAGGATACTATAATGGTGGATACATGTCATTCATTTGTCAAAACCTACTAAGTGTAAAACATACCTACAAAGTGTAAAATACAATGGGTCAACCCTAATGTAAACCATGGACTTTAGTTGTAAAAATGTATCAGTATTGGTTCATCAGTTATAACAAATGTACCACACTAATGCACGGTATTAATAAGGGAAAAGTGTGGAGGGAGGTAGAGGTAAAGGGGTATATAGGAACTCTGCTTTCTGCTAATTTTTTCTGTAACCCTGAAACTGCTCAAAAAAATGGAGTGTATTAAATAAAAAACCCTGCTACATATTACTTTCTTATATATTTACAGAATTTGAAACTCACATGATTCAGTACCAGTTTTTCCATGGTGGGGGTGGAGTAGGGTAGGGAATGCATTCTTAGAAATCATATATTGTCAACCACTAAGGCATATTTTCGATTACAGCTTTCTGCTTTACTAAGCCTTATTATCTTCTTTTGAAATTACCTTAAATTACTTACCTCTCATTATAACATCTTATTTCTGCACTGAACATGTTTCTGCCCTGCAGCTATAATAATCACTAATGAACATTTGGGTTGTTTTTATAGTCTTCAGAATACTTTAAATTATAGCAACTGTGGCTTGAAATTAAGGCCCAGTGTAATAGAGTCTCTTCACATCTGAAACTAAGATTTCTGATGGCCTAACTGCAGATTTCCCTCCCTATTCTCCTCCCCCAGGTCACTGTAGTCAGACAGTCCTCCTTCCTTATCTGGGGGACCAGTTCTTGGTTTTCCCTCAGTGGCAAGTTTCACTTCCCTACCAGCCCACAAAATTATTCTGAAAAACCATTCCCATCTTCTCACAGAAACTTCACTGCACCCTCTGCATACTACAGAGCCATTTCCCACAACCCCTGGTTTTCCCTTTGGTCCCAAGCATGATAACCTGTGTGACCCTGGTTGGTGTGTGGTGTCCTCTCGCCTGGCCTATGAATAGACATAACTAGTAAGCTTATGTAGATCTCATCTGTCCAGTTTAAGGTGTCACATGTTTCGCTATTGCATTACCCCAGGGCATGAATCCTGCCACCAACAGAGTGACCAACAGAAGAGGCAGTTAGTACAGCTGGGCGTGAGCAGGATTGTCCATCTAAGATAGGTCACCTGGTCACTTAGCTAATTGCTCTTGTCTAACAGGTTCTGTGATGTGGCAGAGGCTGCTTGGGATGGAACCACCAACTGCTGGCAGGCTTGCACTTTGGCCTGCTCTGCTCTGTGTTCTTTTCTGGATGTTGCTATCTCTTCCTACTCTAAGAAGCTCTTGTCCCTAAGAGAATTATTCATTGGCTGTGCCCCCGGGGTGACTTGCCATGGGGTTCAGTCTGTTTGGCAGTTGGTGTCTGAGCTACCTGTGAGGCCGGCTGCTGGACTGTGGTACTTTCCCTTGTAACTACCCAGAATGTCCACATCATGGGTGATGTACATGGCTAGAAGTCAAGAATAACTGAGGAAATTTGTATGAGAGAAATAAGAGAGAAAGAAACCTGCATGGCAAAAAAAAGACAGCCATAGCAGACAGAGGATGTTAAGTCAGCCAACCTCTCTGGGTTATGGGCCCAGCATGCTTTTGCTGCACCACCTGTTTAAAAGGTTCTGTGCTCATGGTTAGAGTGCAAAACTCCTATCCTGAGGTGCAGCACAGAGGTTAATTCAAATGCAGCTTAGGCCTGGGATCCTTGCACCATGTGAAGCAACCATTGCCATGGAGCAGGCCCCTAACCCTTTCCTGAAGAAAGAAATTTATAAATTTGATGAGAGTAAAGAGAACCCTCCTGAAGTGTAGCAAGTAACCACAGAAAGGAAATAAATGGAACGAAAGAATGAAGGGAGGGAGGCAGAGACTTAGATACAAGGAGAGTAAACAACAACTGAAATATAGTTCCATAGTTTGTTTTTGAAATTGAGATGTAGTTTCTGTACAATATTATATAAATTATATCCACACTTTGACTCAATTATAAATCCAGAATATACTAAAATCATTTGTACAACAAAAGATAAAAGGGTGCTGTGACTGGCTTTTGTACCTTCCAAATTAACTTTAATATTAACTTTAATACTGAAGTGTACCATTGGTAAATTTTCATAGCCTTAATACAGGGCTCAAGTTATAGTTATACCTGGGTACCCCCTTAATCATGTTACCCCCTAAAATCTTAGAGGTGTTATCAAATATAAAATACAGTGCTATACTGAATATGTATATCCCTATGATGGTATTTGGTGGTGGGGCTTTGGGGAGTGATTCAGTTAGGAGAACAGAGCCCTCGTGATTGGGGTTAGTGCTCTTAAAATACAGACTCCAGAAAATTTCCTTACTTCTTCTGCCGTATGGGGACTTAGGAAAAGACAGCCTTCTGTGAACAGGAAGCAGTCCTCACCAAACAAGGAATCTTCTGGTGCCATGATCTTGGACTTCCCAGCCTCTTGAACTGTGAGAAATAAATTTTTGTTGTTTATAAGCCACCTGGTCCATTGTATTTTATTATAGCAACCCAGGGAGACTGAGTCATTTAGGAACAAATAGGATGTTTCGTCTTAACCAACAGAACTATTGTCTTAAGTTTCGCATGGTCATAACACCCACTGACTTAATTTTAGCATAATCCCCTAGAAAGCATGGATGCTCTGATCCAAAGAATAATAAAATTAAATTTTTGGCACTTACAGATTGGATTTACAAAAGGAGACCCTAGTGTACCATATACCTCAATTGAAACCATTGTAAATACCTACCTAGAGAACAAGTGATCATTGCCACTATTTCTCTGTTTAAGGATCCAGTATAGCTTGTTCTTAGCCTGGAAGTAATGATGGTGCCTCACAGTGGGTTATTAAAACCTTAATGCTATGGCCTATCTGCTAAGAACCTAGTACCCAATGTTACTGAAATTACTGTTTCCATTCAAATAGCAAGTAGTAAATGTTTTGTGATTCCAGCTTGGCTAATATGTTCCGTTCAGTGCTCTTTTTAACACCCTTTCAGCCACAGTTTACCTTCACCTCCAAGGGACGCAAGGTACCTTTACCAGGCTACCCATGGGATACCTGAACAACTCTACCATTGCGCAGTCTTTGCAGGCAATGTCTTAACTGCATCCAGTTTCCTCCAGGAGCACAGGTATGACATGACATTGATGATATCCTCCTCTGAGGAAATTCATCTCACAGATTCATTGAGGGCATATAAATACTCACAAAAAAAGCATAACTTATTTCACCACACAGAGATCTGCCCCATCAGTTGAGTTCCTGAAAATCACTTGTAAAACAAGGGCTGTTTCATCCCTGATGCTGTCAAGAAGCAGCTACAGACTTCTTTTCATTTTCTGTTCTTAATACTCACAATGTTAATATAAATACATCTTTTAGTCCTTTTTGGGCTCTGCAGGCAACATATCCCCCACTTAAAGTTTTTAATTTCACTGATGGTGTTACTTTCAAATGCCCAACTTGTATAGGGCCTCCTCCACAAACAGGCTTAAGAATCGATCTGAATTGAAATCAATAGGCACTCCCATTAGTGCCCTCAAAGACACTCTCACTGTGGAGACTTAGCAGCCTCTTGTCTCTCCTGGAGTCCAAGAGTACAAGGAATATCATGCTGGTGGATGAGACATTCTGTAAATCTGTTGGTGTTGGTTTTGACAGATGCATTGCAGGCAGGGAAGGCAAATGCATGTGCAGGGTAAATATCTTTGATGGTAGGTACAAAATACTGTTCATTTGTGATGAGAATGGTCTAATGCAATCAACCTGTAACATGGCTAAACTGATCCATCCAGGGAACGGTGCCAAGTTAATTGTTGGTCTCTGCTGTTAGCAGATTAATCTCTTAACAGTGACGTTAGCCAGATTGGTCTTACTGAGTGAAAGTCGACTTTGCTGAGCACATGCATAATTTCCTTCACTGCTGCTGCAGCCAGTGTTCATGAGCACATTTGGCAATGACAAGTGGCTGGGTGATGGACCTGACTGATAGGAGATTGGCATCACAGAATGTGTCCTTCACTTAATGTTTCAGTCCTCTGACGAGGTCACCCTTTGGTGAGCATTCACATGGTACACAAAGACCTTCACTCTCCTCATCTGGAAAGGTCTAGATGTGCACCTCTTCCCCTGAACTCCCTTTTGCAGGTTTTCCAATGTACCCCTCCTTAGTCCTTGATCATTTAGCCAAACCATTAGGCACTGTGCATAAACAAGTGTTAACTCAACTTCAGCCATTCCTCCTTCCAGGCAAAATAAATCAGGTGATTTCACTACCGACTTTCAGGACCATCTCAGAGTGGGGCTGTGGTGCTGCGTACTATGCAGAATGATCTGATCCAAGCCTGAGTTTTTTTTCTTTCACTGGTCAGCTCGTCACAGGGAATTCCTCATGAAGCCATAGCAGTGGATTGAGGGGGGTGAGGGGTTGCCTGATAGATATATTGAAAGTATTTATAGGTATTGAAGATTCAGCTCCACTGAAATCTGTTATTTCCCCATCCAAGTTTTCAGGATTCTATACTAATCAGTGCCCTAATTTTAATTTTAATGAGACCATATAAAGTTGGAAATTCAATGTACATAGTAATTAAGTCACCCAACAGATTTGTCACTGGATTTCTTTTCATAAATCTCAGCCCTGCAGCTTTAGGGGATGAGGTGCTTTCAGAATTATCATTGAAGCTTTAGGGTCTGTTTGTGGCTCTTGAGCTGGGAATTTAAATTCCTGAGTTTCTCATGTTGTTTCCCAACATTGTCCAACACATTTAGAATAAACAACCAGTTTCATGCTCCTTTTGTTCACTAAAATACCTATGAGAGAAAATCTTGCATTCCCAATAATTTGCTTTCTAAATGCACATGATAATAGATGCTTAGAGATAATCATTTGAGTAACTGTATTGCCACTGCACATCATGGACTATGAGTGCCTTTTTACAACTGAAACAGGATCTTTAATGGTTTTAAATCTGACTCTAATCAGATTGGTGGTGGTTTAGTCACTAAGTCATGTCCGACTCTTGCAACCCCATGGACTGTAGCCTACCAGGCTCCTCTGTCCATGAGATTCTCCAGGCAAGAATACTGGAGTGGGTTGCCATTTCCTTTTCCAGGGGATCTTCCCAACCCAGGAATTGAACCCTGATGAAGCAACACCCAATTTGGTACACATTTGTGATTCAGGAGGATTTAATTAGAAACATAGAACCATGAGAGGAATGTATGTCTAAAGGGATTTATTACAGGGCTTTGTCTTTCTACAACTGTGGGAACTGGTTAAGCGGTGTCTATGAGATTGTCTCCATGCCTGATGAAGACATCTGACTAATGTGCTCAGGGCAGACAATAAGGGAAAGGAGATGGATGTGACATGAAGGAGAGCAAAAACAAATGAGAACTCACAACCATGAGTAGTGCCGACAAGGAGGGGCTAAACCTGGAAACAGTTCTTATTACCTCTCGCCTTGGTATGGAGTCCTTCAGAAGCTGGGTCCCTCAATTAGTGAGGAGATCACACGTATCTGGTGTGAGCATCAGAGATGCCATAGGACCTATGTGGAATGGTCATAGTTCTAGTGGTGCCTCATGCCAGTGAGGTGGTCAGTAGATCAGCAGCAACATGTTACAAAGATACAAAATGGCTATTACATCACTTACACCCTCCAAGTCTTGCACAAGAATATCTTTTATGGCCCACCCTAATGGGAAACATACAGAAAAGGAAACTCAGAAATGTAGTTGAGCCTAGTCTAGGTAACACATTACTAAGCAACCACCTTGGCCTATAAAGGAACTGTGAAATCAGTTCAGTGAATCAGAGCTAATATTTTTAAAGAAATGAAATAAAACATAATGTCAGAATTCATTAGAGATACTGGTAAATAGTATTTTGTGAAAAATACTTATAATCAGTTGTATATTATCATGGACTGAATTGTTTTTCCCCCAAATCTATCCCAATGTGACTGTTTTGGAGATAGGGCCTTTAAAGTGGTAAAGTGAAATGAGGTCATAAGGGTGGGCCCTAATCCAACATGACTGGTATTCTTATAAGAGAAAGAGACACCAGAGACAAGCATGCATAAAGAAAAGGGCATGCAAGAACACAGAAGGCAGCCATCTGCAAGCCAAGGAGAGAGGCCTTGGGAAAACAAACCTACCAACACCTTGACCTTGGACTTCCAGTTTCCAAAACTGAGTCAAATAAAGTTGCATTAAGTCACCTCATCTGTGGTGGTACTTTGTTTTGACAGCTGAATGTTTGTGTCCCCTCCTCCCACCCCTAAATTCATATGTTGGCGTCATCTTCAGTGTGATGGTGTTAGAAGGTGGGGTCGTTGAGAGGTGATTATGTCTGGAGAGTGGAATGCTCATGAATGGGGCCTCACAGAGCTCCCCAGCCTTTCCAGCACATAGAACACAATGAGAAGGTGCCGTCTGTTAACCAGGAAGACTGTTCGCACCAGAATGCAGCCATGCTCCTGCGTTGGCCTTGGACTTCCTGACCTCCAGAACTGTGCAAAATAAAGTTCTGTTGTTTATAAGCTATCCAGTCTGTTAGTAGTTTGTTATAGCAGCCCCAGTGGACTAAGGCAGCAGCCTTGGCAGACTGGTACACATGTGTACTAAAGATTGAATCAGTCTTCTGGCAGCTTTTAAAAAAGAAATTAAGATAATTTTTTTAGAGAAGTTTTAGATTCATAGCAAAATTGAGGGGAAAGTGCAGGGATTTCCCGTTTCCTCCCCCTCACACACATACACCCTCCTGTTATCAGCATCCCCCAGCAGAGTGGCATATATGTTGCAATTGATGAACCTACATTGACACATCATAAAAGTCTATCAATTACATTACATGTCACTCTTGGTATTGTGTATCATATGGGTTTAGACATGTGTTGATGACATTCATCCATCATTATGGTACCGTAGTGAGTATTTTCACTGCTGTAAAAGTCCTCTGTGCTGTCTTTTCATCCTTCCATCTCCACCCCAGCCCCTGATCTTTTTATTGTCTCCATAGTTTTTCCTTTTGTGTTAACTTTATCCCACTTTGATGTTTCAATTTTTTTGTCAAGGTGTCATTTAGCATACAAAGTATTTTAATATGGTCTCATTATTCTGTATTCCTCAATAGAATATAAACTACATTCAGAGCTTGGAATTTTATCTACTTTACGCACTACTATGAATCCAGTGCCTAAAACTGGCATGTTGTTTTTCAACTCAATGAGTGTTGAATGAATGAATGAATGTATTGGATCATGAGTTTAATGTATTTGTTAAGTAAATTAAAGTTGAAGTTACTTGCAAGCTTTGGCAATGTCTTACAAAGAAACATAGTCTTATACAATCTAGCCATTGCTTTCCTAGGTGATTACTCAACTTATTCTAAAGCTTACATTAACACAAAAGCAGGCATAAAAATATAGCAGGTTTAATATTTCCAAAATTAGAATCAACCGAGATACCTTTCAGTAGGTAAATGGATAAGCAGAATGTGGCACATCTACACAATGGAATATTGTTCAGTGATAAATGAGGTGTTAAGTCACTAAAAGTTTTGATGTTAACTTAATAAATGATAGAGGTATAATTGCCTGTAAATTAGAAAATTGTTACCCCATCCCATTTAAAACATGCATACACTCCAGAGATCAAGTGACTGATTTTTAAGAAAGTGGCTCACAAGAAGACTGCCAGAGGCTCCAAGTGAGAAGTGAAAGTGTTAGTCACTCTGTTGTGTCCAGCTCTTTGCGACAGCATCCGTATCTGTCACTGTCACTTCAAGCATATAGAAGGTGGCTATCTTGGCATGCTCCACACCACTGAATGCCTAGAAACTTCAATAAGGTAAAATTCCCCTGAATTTTTTCAGATTTATTTTCCACCGTTTGACATGCAAATACATTTCTGCCCTTTTCTCTTTCTCTTGTCCAGTGACTTCCATAATGCAAAGCACATATTGGTTTTTCATCCACGGATTGTTGTTAAAATTGGTGTTTCTGTAGGGAGAGGTGGCTGGAATTTTATTTTTGCTATCTTGCTAACTTTCCACTTATCTAGATCTTCAAAAATCTTTCAGTGACATTTTCATTGGGCAAGTCTTGTACATATCTTTCACTTTTCATTGTAGAAGTATTACACTTCTTTTGTTATATTCACTCAAGAATTTTTCTTTTGATGCTATTGCAAATGAGTCTGTTGTCTTAACTTTGTATTTGGATTGCTCATTGCTAATGTATACAAGTTCCACTGATATTTATATTATTGATCCTGTATCCTTAACTTTACTTAGCTCATTTATTGGTTCTAATATTTTTCAGTGAGTCCCTGAGCATTTTCTACATACAAGGTCAAGCCATCTGCATATAGCAATAGCATTACCTCTTTATTCCCCATCTTTTGCCACTTACTCCATTTTCTTTCTTAGTTGCCCTAAGACCTGCAGTACAATATTACCTAGAAGTGGTAAGAGTAAGAGCAAATAGAAATGAAAAGAGAATTAATGATAGACGAGATATCCCCACTTATTTTTCTTAGAACATTTTCTTTTGTAAATTTGTAACTGTAAATGCTTTATCCATCCCTTTGGGATGAATATGAACCTTTTAAGAAGCCTTTTGGCAGTTTTACACCCCTACAATATCTTTCTCAGGAAGCCTTGGAGTTATCTCTTTGAAGTGTACCCTTCCAGGGTGTTCGCACTCCCAATTTTTCAGTTTCTGTAGGAGGGTAGAAGCCTAACTTCTTCTATGGGTGCCTTGCTCCAAGTTGCAAAACTACCTCCCTTCATATAGATATGAGAAGCTTCAATTAACACAGATGCTCATCCCAATTACTGGATGAATTTAGGGTAAACTATGATAAATGATGGTGTCAAGTCCTCTTACTTCAGGTTTAGTTATTGTTTATCTTGAGAACATGTATGTAATGAGTTGTATCCAATCAGCTTTATAAAAGGGTGAGGTTTCTTTCTGACTGTAATCTCTTAGCAGACTTCCTATAGTGCACATCACATTCTTCTTTTATGATTATTCACTAATAAAATTCTTTTGTCTTCTACCTTGGTGAATAGATTTTCGTGTTGGGAGAAATTTTTAATTATATTTCTTCAGAAATTTTGATAAGAATGGGATGAGTCTGGTAGTTCCTGATTTGAGCAGATCAGCTGAAAGTCTTGGCCGCACAACAGTCAGGTAAAAGACCCTCAATTATAAATACTCTTCCTCCTAGCCCTCTGTTCTTTTGGAATACTATCTTAAAAAAAACACCCAAATTCAAGATTTTACTTTTGAATAATTATGGGTAATAATAGGCTCCAAAATCTCATCATGATCACTGGATGGTTGGAAAATATGGGAAGCCAGTAATGTTGCCTGGTCTCTTTTTAAAACAGTTAATATCTGTCTGTTGCATTTGGAATTGGCATACATTTGAGATTCCAGTCCTGCAGTAGCCAGAGGACAATGTTTGCAGTTTTGCAGAGGTTCTTAGAAGGGGGTCTATCCCAGTAAATGAGTTGCTGATATTTATGGGATGAATATAATTCTAACCATTCCAAGAGGAAATTTTAAAATTATTTGGATAACCAGAAGAAACTATTGAAAAAATTAAAGAGAAAATGCAAGACAAATACATTTTCTCTCTCATAACCCTGCTTCTCACTCTGCTCCCTGGATGTCTTTACCCCTCCATGCCTCAGACTGAATCAGGGGAAGAGGGAGGTGATAATCTTTCAGATGGGTGGTTCCCATCTAGGCACAGCTTCTTTAACTGGTAAAAAATTACCTGCTCAATTTGAGGACACAGTTAATGTACTTTATGGCCTAGACTGAGTCCACTTCATGTCTTAGACAAGGTGACTCCTTCAGGAGTCCCTTATGCTCCACACACTGCATAGCTATTAATAGAAAGCCAGAAATGATAGAGCATCATGGGAAGATTAAGATTTCTGCATGGAAGGCAACAGAGAGAGTAGCTATACTAGTCAGTTGGAAAAAAGCAAAGAAACAAGGTGTTGAAATAATGTAAACACAGGAAGGGAAACCAAAGTGCCCTGATTACAGTTTTGTTTTGTTTTGGTCTCAATGTGAAGGAAGCCAGCCAGTCTATTTGGGTCACCAGCAGCACCGATGCCATTGAGAAGCTACTCAGGATGTCCATGTAATTCAAATGCCTTTATTACCAGCTGATGTTTCTTATTTAAAGGCTTCTTTCCTCCATGCCCCAGAAATTTGCAAAAGTACACCTCAGTGCGTATTCAGTTTACAGCCCACACATAGGAATATATACTGATTATTAAATGAAATTGAGCAACCAGCAACTGCATGGAATTCTGCAGTTAGGAGATTTTGCTCCTTTGGTAGAGCAATCACATTGGGGTCTGGAAGATCACTACGTCAGGGGAAGCTATCTGGCACCCCACCCCAAGGCAGTTACGAACTCAGAAAAGGATTGCTGGGCTGTACTTGAAGCCTTTCCAAAAATGTTGAGCTGGGCGATGTTGCAGCAGTGCACCTAGAAGACATGGGAGTCCCCCACTGATTTTCATCAGTGCTTTGTTGAGGCCTTCTCAGAACTCCCTGTTTGGAGCTTGGGGTCAGATCAAAACGTGCTCTAGTTTTAGCAACCTTTGTTTTGACTCTCTTGCCAGCTATCCAAATCCAAATTAAGGGAAAGTGGTAGGATGACAAGGACAGTCAGATCTGAGCAGCAGGTACTCAATGTGGGGATAATCTAGAGAAAGACATCCAAGAAAAGAATTGAAGACTTCTGTGTTGGCTGATCAGAACTCTTTACTAAAGGGAGAAATCCCTACTCTGGTCAACCCATGAAGGGATCAGAGGAGGCAGGGTCTGGAGGAGGCAGGGACTGCAGGGACAAGAGAATCAGGAGAATGGAGAAGAACAAAACCTCCAGCTAGGAAATCCTTGGCAAACAGCTCAAAATGGATAGATTGAGAGAATCTCAGAGGTGGGAACTGGTGAACCATATGTGTCAGTAACTTTCCTCAGGCTAATCTCTTTGCCTGTTCTGATAAAAGTTCTGCTTATCCTGCAATTTCCTCAGGAATTTCTCATTTTCCATCTGGTAACAATAGATGGTTACACACTCTTAGTATTTTGCATCAGTCTACTTATTCCTTTTCCTCTACAATTCCCATGCAGTTAGGTCCTTTAACTGAGGGACGTGTGTTCTTGGTTTCTCCCAATCCTTCTATAAACCTGTTGAGGAGAGACCTATTGTGCAACTAAAAGGCTACCATATGCTCTACTCTATTCTACTCTACTCTACTCTACTCTATTCTCTATTCTACTCCATGGAGTATCCATGGAGCTTCTTGAGGAAAAGATACCTTATTTGATCACAGTGTGCCCTTTGAAAGAAAAAAGAGGTATGGCAGAGAGGGGCATTTTCCCACCATGCAGGGCAAGCACATCAATGCATCATGCTGGGTCTGGGAAATGATGTTTTCTTTTCCTTCTTTTGCAATATGAAGAGATTTTCTGCATTCAAAGATTTTATTTTTATTTGTATCTCCCCAATAGTGGACATCTTTGTCTTGTTCCTATTCTTTGGAGGAAAACATTCAATCTTTTATCCTCAAATAGGATATTGCTGTTGCTTAGTCACTAAGTCCAGAGAAGCCAATGGCAACCCACTCCAGTACTCTTGCCTGGAAAATCCCATGGACCAAGGAGCCTGGTAGGCTGCAGTCCATGGGGTTGTGAAGAGTCGGACACGACTGAGCGACTTCACTTTCGCTTTTCACTTTCATGCATTGGAGAAGGAAATGGCAACCCACTCGTGTTCTTGCCTGGAGAATCCCAGGGACGGCAGAGCCTAGTGGGCTGCTATATATGGGGTCACACAGAGTCAGACACGACTGAAGCGACTTAGCAGCAGCAGCAGTCACTAAATCATGTCTGACTCTTTGCAACCCCATGGACTGTAGCCCACCAGGATCCTCTGTCCATGGGATTTCCCAGGCAAGAATACTGGAGTGGGTTGCCATTTCCTTCTCCATGGGAACTAGTACAATAGAAAGAGATAAAATAATTTTTTTGATTAACAGGAATTCAGATTGAGATATAGTAATTGAAGCAGAAGCTGTAAATACCCTCCATACCATCATCATTCTTTCAGCTCAAATGACCTAACGTAGTACTGGCAGAGTATTTTCTGATTCCAAAGTTGCAATCATAATTTCAAGTGCCAAGATAAAGTCCACTGCAACAACAAAAATAATAGCTTCACTTATGATTACAGAGATTATCAGTGTTTTAATAGCCTCATTTTTTTTTCAGCATAGCCATGGATGCAAGCAATTACGATGTAGAAAATACATATTTCCCCTTGCTTCTACACTGCTTTTGATCGATGTAATACAAATACAAATTTTGGTGGATGTTTACATAAAGGTGAAGACATGTTTATTCCGAGGATAAACAAAGCATGAAAGATTATGTGGAAGGTGTTGACTGTCGGGCCACATTCTTCATAATACTTGCTCTTCAAATAGAGGTATTTTTTCTATTGATGTTGAAGTAATTGACATGAAGTTGTTCTCTTACTTCAGCATTTATACTATTAACATTTGAATTGAATGATTAAAGGACTTTTGTAATTTTTGTTGGCAGTCAGTATTCTTCATTTCTCTTGCATTCAGAAATTCATTGACACTCTTTAACAAATACAGCTGGAAGAGTTCTCAGTTTTAATATTTAAAGCACTGAAGTATTTTAATTCTCCAGAAAAGTATTTTAATTCTCCCCAAATTCTTATTTAACTTTTTAAATATTCCATTAAATGAAGCTAATTTGCTTATTTCTTCTTCGTAGTTTTCGGTATCTCTAACAATAGAATTATGGAAATTGAGAGAAGAGCAATTTCTCCTCTTTCAATAATGATTATAAAATTATGTGGATAATCATTATTGTACTTGCTATGACTGTATTTTGAAATGAGTTTCATCTCTTAAAGAATTTGATTTTTTTTACATGGATGTTACTAACTGCTTTTCTAGCATATGGACAAGTGAAAGTATCATAGTGTTAAAAGGGAAAGGAAGAAACTGACAAAAAGTTTTTTTGTTAGTGGACATGTTAAAAAAATTATTAATCAGAGAGATTCAACATGATCCTGAAGAGTGGAAAAGGCAAGTTGTGCCATGAATGATGGTCTTATGTGTTTAACAAATCAAATTTGAAGAGCAGTTCCCAGAGTTGTTAACTTTATGCCATTATATCTGTTCATAAAGCTAAATGTGTTTTCTCATTAATGAATGTCCAAAGGACGAAATAAGTGAGATACAACTATGAAATAAGTAACATATAATGAAAATGGAACCATGTAAATGGACAGTCTCTGGAATAAATTATGTAACTCAATTCTTCAAAACAAGGAATCATTAGGGAGAGCCAATATATCAGAAATTTAATTGATGAGAGATACATAATTTAGATACTTAAAATTTATTTCAGATGAACAACAAATAAAAGAGTGTCTCATGACTTGTACTTTATTTGCTAAAAAATTGGCAATTCTACCCAATGTACCCAAAATTGCAGAGCCTTTTTTAAAAACTGAAGTATAGTTGATTTACAGTGTACTTTCAAGTGTACCACAAGTTGATCCAGTTACATATGTAAGTACATATATACATGGGCTTCCCTGGTGGCTCAGTCGGTAATGAATTCACCTGCAATGTGGGAGACCTGGGTTTGATCCCTGGGTTGCAGAAAGATTCCCTGGAGGAGGGCATAGCAACCCACTCCAGTATTCTTGCCTGAAGAATCCCCATGCACAGAGGAGCCTGGCAGCCTGCAGTCTGTAGGGTTGCAAAGAGTTGGACACGACTGAGTGACTAAGCACATCCACATATATATATATGTATACACACATATGTATACTTTTTCTGATTTTTTCCATTTTAGGTTATTACAAGATACTGAATATATATAGTAATCTCATATTCCTAATTTATCCCTTCCCCCCTTTCCTCTTGAGTAACCATAAGTTTGTTTCTATCGCAGACCCTATCCTAATTGAGATGGGCAAATATCAAAGTAACCATAAGTTTGTTTCTATCGCAGACCCTATCCTAATTGAGATGGGAGAAAGATCAACAACCTCAGATATGCAGAAAGTGAAGAGGAACTACAGAGCCTTTTAATGAGGGTGAAAGAGGAAAGTGACAAAGCTGGTTTGAAGATCAATATTCAAAAAACGAAGATTATGGCATCCAGTCCCATCACTTCATGGCAAATAGAACGAGAAAAAATGGAAGCAGTGACAGATTTTATTTTCTTGGGCTCCAAAATCCCTGGGGACAGTGACTGCAGTTAAAAGACACTTGTTCCTTGGAAGGAAAGCTATGACAAATCTAGACAGCGTATTAAAAAGCAGAGACAACACTTTACCAACAAAGGTCCATACAGTCAAAAACTGGTTTTTCCAGTAGTCAGGTACAGATGTGAGAGTTGGATCATAAAGAAGGCTAAACTCGGAAGAATTGATGCTTTCGAATTGTGCTGGAGAAGACTCTCGCGATTCCTTTGGACTGCAAGGAGATCAAACCAGTCAATCCTAAAGGAAATCAACCTGAATATTCATTGGAAAGACTGTTGCTGAAGCTGAAGATCCAATACTTTGGCCACCTGACTGGAAGAGCCTGCTCTTTGGAAAAGACCCTGGTCCTGGGAAAGACTGAAGGCAAAACGGAGAAGGGGGCGGAAGAGGATGAGATGGTTAGACAGTATCACCGACTCAACGGGACATGCATTTGAGCAAACTATAGGAGATAGTGAAGGACAGCGAGGCCTGGAGTGCTGCAGTTCATGAAGTCGCAAAGAGTCAGACACGACTTAACCGACTGAACAATAACAAGCTTTCAAGAAATGTACTGTGCCTTTTCTGGGACAGGACGCGGCGGCAGCTATGGCCTTCTGCGCATGTGCGCTCCCTCCTCCCGCTCCTCTCCCTGCTAGCCTGCAGGTTCCGGTCTGCAGCTGCAGTCTCGCGAGGAGATGATTCCGGAGCTTCGGGCGTCTGGACCCGACCGTTGAGCAGGACGCTTTGGTGGAGCCCTGCAGAGTTGAGACTGGCGACCGGGGGTCAGGTGAAGGAGGAAACGGCTTTGTCTTCAGACTCGGTCTGACTCTGACTCCTAGTGAGGACCAGCACGTCCCAGCGCTTGTTACCAGGTGAAGCTTGTTTTTTCTCATTTCCAAGGTGTGGGGTGGTCTGAGACCTTGGAAGCCAGCGCAGAAACTGGCTTAGGGCTCCCAGTAGATGTGCACTTTTCTTCTCAGCGGAGAAACTTTTTTTTTTCCCTACTCAGGGCCTCGCTGAGGGCCTCGCCTGGTTGCCTGTAGTCAGCTTTGCCTGTGCCCTCAGTAGCCCTACTTGGCTTTTACAGGAGGTCCCGCTTAAATTCCAGGAGCTTTAGTACTTGGACAAATATTCTGACCCTCTTAGGTCCACCTTTCTTGCAACAAAACAGCTTTTTGTGGAGTAGAAAGGGTGGTTCCGGCAGCAGGAGTCTCTAGCAGGACAGTCAGTTCGCTTGGGACCTCAGAGGAGCAGACTGGTCCTCCTGCTGGACCAGGTGGTAGTGATGGTGGAAACCTCGGGCCAACTTTCCGGACAAAAGGAACAGAAGGTGCTACTGCCTGGGAGGTTGTGAAGGCATTCTGTGGAAGGAAGAGCTGGCCAGCCACAGGAGAGGGTACTTACCTTCTTGCTCCCTTCACTCTTTACTCCACTTGCTGTATTCTGAGCTGCTCCTGCACTCAGCACAACTAGAGACATACCTGAGCTTGCAGAATCAGAGGTGGTGCTGCAAGACAGGTTGTTAAGACTTGGACCTAAGACGGTCTTTTTATGTTTTACTTAAAGCATGGAGTTGGGTTGGTGTGGGCAGGAAGTGGGTAAAAAAGTGGTTAGTTTACAATCCTACATTTTGTTATGGCAGAATCAAGGACAGCCATGGAGTCTCTTGATGGTCCAGGTAGGTCTTTTCTGCCTTAAGAACACAGAAGTCAAAACCAGTTTCTTGTTTTTAATTAAAAAATTACTGTTGAGACCGGAAACCAAGTTAAGAGTAAACTCCCCGCCCGCCCCGCCCCCCCCCCCACCGCCACCCCATGCTTTTTTTCAGAACATTGTTGAGATTTTCTGGTTTGTAATGAACATTATAAATTTTTGTGCTGAATATTTTTGCTCAGCATCAGTTTTAATGTTGTATTCTTTGGCTTTTCTTAATTGACTCAATTAGTTTAATGTGTTGGTCACATTTTCTCTATGTTAGAGCATACACTGTTAACAAATGAGCAGAAAACAAATGCTTTTACATTTGAAAACTAGCTTGTCCAAGTATTACATAATCATACCAGAGTCATGCATGGGCATGGAGTGCTCCCTCCCTTACTGTTATCCTTTCTGCCCCTTCTCAAGGCATCTCCCATTCTAAGATGTTATGCCAGCTACTAGGGTGGAGCTTTTTAGGCAGGTGATATCACTCATGACCTTTCCTTCTTTCTCAGGTGTACTCTCTCAGCTCTCTACATTCCTCCAGCAGCAACAGAAAATGATCACATCGCAGGTGAGTTGTTTAATTTATGCACAGCTTTGCTTAACAGTGATTATTTGAAGTTTATACCATGCCTATACATTCATTTGAAATAGTAGAAATAAATGTTAACATCAGGGAAAATATAGAGCACAAGTCAGCAAATTACAGCCCATGGGCCAAATGAGGCATGCTGCCTGTTTTTTTTATTGCCCATACACTAAGAATTTTTAGATGATTGAGAAACAAATCAAGAGTAATAGTCTGTGATGTGAAAACTGTGTGAAATTCAAATCTCAGTGTCTGTAAAACTTATTACTGAGACACAGCTATGCTGTTTTATTTATGGCTGTGACTGCCTTCAGATTACAAGAGCAGAGTTGAGTGATTGTGACAGAGACAGCTCACAGACCTGTAATACTTACTATGAACATCTACTGAAAATGTTTGCTGACCTCTGATATAGAAGAGCAGATCAGTAGTAGTACAAAGATGCTGTGTAGGTAAATGCAGATCCTGTGATCTTATTGAGCGGTGAAACGGAGCCATAAAAAATTTTTTTTGATAGACTTCATTATGTGATGTTGTGAACCTTCTTTTGACAGTTTTGCAGTTGCATAAAGAAGTGGTTGGAATAAAGGGAATGATTCTTATCTATTCCACAGGAAAAGTTAAGGGATATCAAAAGAAAATTTGTGATAAATAATTCAAGTGAATTAGAGCCAGCATTAGGACTCATGGTTTTTCAAAGAAGAGAACATCTGGATAGACCAAGTGACCTAGGTTGTTTAGTAGGAGTAGGCAGGCTTTGTGACGGTCCTGAGGGCTGGGCAAAAGCTAAATCTTTGTAGAGTCTGGCAAGGGATTCTTCTTTTTTAATTTTGGTAAAATACACATAGCATAAAATTCACATTTCAACCATTTTAAACTGTAGAATTTAGTGACATTTTGTATATTAATGATGTTGTGCAACTATGACCACCACTTACTTCAAGAATATTTTCGTCATACCAGAAGGAGACCCCGTACTGCTTAGTCTCTAAGTCCTGTCTGACTCGTTGCAACCCTATGTACTGCAGCCCACCAGGCTCCTCTGTCTGTGGGATTTTCCAGGCAAGAACACTGGAGTGGGTTGCTGTTTCCTACTCTAAGGGATCTTCCCAACCCAGAGATCGAACCTGAGTCTGCTTTACTGGCAGATGGATTCTTTACCACTGAGCTACCAGCGAATCCTAATAAGCAGTACCATCACTTAATAAACAGCTATTCCCCATTCCTCACAGCCCCTAGCTACTGTTAATCTATTTTCTTCTTATGGGTTTGCCTGTTCTGGATAGCTCATATAAATGGAATCATGTATGTGACTTCTTTCACTTAGTGTGTTTTCAGGACCCTTCCATGTTGTAGTTTGTATTGTTACTTCATCACTTTTATGACCAAATAAATATTCGATTGTCTATACTACCTTTTGTTTATCTATCATTTGATGGGCATTTGGGGGTGACTCCATGTTTGGTTATTGAGAATAGTGCTGTGAGCATTTATGTACAAGTTTTTGTTTGAAGACCTATTTTCAGTTCTTTCCTAGGAGTGAAATTGATGGATCATGTGATAATTCTGTGTTTAGCTTATTTTGAAACTGGCAAACTGTGTTCCACAGCAAGGTCCCTTGCCAAGTCCATATGAATTTTATGTTAGCTTGTCTGTTTCCACACAAAAAGGCTGTTGTGTTTTTGGTAAGGATTGCATTGAATCTATAGACTGCTTTGGGAAATATTGCCACTTTAAGAATATTAAGTCATAGTATCTATGAACGTGAGATGTTTTTCCAGTAAGTTAGATTTTCTGTTTTGTAGTTTTCAGAGTACAGATCTTACATGTTTGCTTAAATTTGCTATTAAGTGGTCTTTTAGATGATTTTGTAAATGGAAGTCTTTTCTTAGTTCCCTTTTTGATTGCTTATTGATGGTGTGTAGAAATACAACTGATTTTTTGAGTGTTGAGCTTATACCCTGTTTTGTCGAATTTGTTCACAAGTTCTAATGGTTGCTTTGTAGATTCTTTAGAATTGTTTATATATGCAGTCATATCATCTGCAAATAGAGATAATTTCATTCTTCTGTCCAGTTTGAATACCTTTTATTTATCTATTTTTTGCCTAGTTGCTCTGGCTAGAATTCCTGGTGCAGAGTTGAATATAAGTGGCCAAAGCAGGCATCCTTGTTTTTGTTTTGTTTTACCATCTTTATGTTCTTAAGTGTATAGTTCAGTAGTGTTAAGTTTATTCACGTTATGGTACAATCAACCTCCAAAATATTTTCATCTTACAAAACGGAAACACTGCACCCATTAAACAAAACCCCCCATTCCTCTGTGCTCCCTGACCAGTGAAAGCCTCCATTCTACTTTCTGTTTCTGTGAGTTTGACTACTCTGATACTTCATGGAAGTGAAATCATACAGGACTTGTCTTTTTGTGACTGGCTTCTTTTACTTAGCATAATGTCCTCAGGGTTCGTCCATGTTGTATGTGTCAGAATTTCCTTCATAATATTCCATTGTGTGTATATATATGACATTTTTGTTTATTCATTCATCTGTTGATGGACATTTGCTTCTGCCTTTTGGCTGCTGTGCATAATGCTTTTATGAACATGGATGTACAAACATGTCCTGAGATTCTGCTTTCAGTTCTTTTGAATAAACACCAAGAAGTGGTATTACTGGGTCACATGGTAATTCAGTTTTTTTTTTTTTTTTTTTTTTGAAGAACACCATACTGTCCCTCACAGAAGCTGTAACCTTTTATATTCCCACCAGCACTTATTCTTTTCAGGTTTTTTAAATAGCATCCCTCATAATAGGTGTAGGTAATATTTGATAGTGGGTTTGATTAGCATTTCCATAATGATTAGTGATTTTGAGCATATTTTCATAAGCTAGCTAGCTACTTGTATATATTCATTGGAGAAATGTCTTTTCAGGTCCATTGTCTATTTAAAAATTTTGTTGTTGTCATTGAGTTGTAGGCATTCTCCTCAAACAGCCCCCAAACAGATCAAAACACAGTTCTTTGAAAATAAGGTACATATAGGCATATCTTATTGTGCTTTGCAGATTTTTTTAAATAAATTGAAGTTTTGTCGCAATTCTGCATTAAGAAATTCTATTGTAATATCTTTGCAAGACCATTTACTTACTTCTTAATAACACTCAACAACATTTCAAACTTTTTCATTATTACTGGGTTGGCCAAAAAGTTCATTCAGGTTTTAACATTACCTCTTATGGAAAAACCCAAATGAACTTATTGGTTAACCCAACAGCAAAATGGCTGTCTGAGGAGGCCTTACAAATAGCTGTGAAAAGAAGGGAAGTGAAAAGCAAAGGAGAAAAGGAAGGATATACCCATTTGAATGCAGAGTTCTAAAGAATAGCAAGGAAAGATAAGAAAGCCTTCCTCAGCAATCAATGCAAAGAAATAGAGGAAAACAATAAAATGGGAAAGACTAGAGATCTCTTCAAGAAAATTAAGAGATACCAAGGGAACATTTCATACAAAGATGGGCTCAATAAAGGACAGAAATGATAGGGACCTAACAGAAGCAGAACATATTAAGAAGAGGTGGCAAGAATACACAGAAGAACTGTACAAAAAAGATCTTCATGACCCAGATAATCACGATGGTGTGATCACTCACCTAGAGCCAGACATCCTGGAATGTGAAGTCAAGTGGGCCTTAGGAAGCATCACTACGAACAAAGCTAGTGGAGGTGTTGGAATTCCAGCTGAGCTGTTTCAAACTGTAAAAGATGATGCTGTGAAAGTGCTGCACTTAATATGTGAGCAAATTTGGAAAACTCAGCAGCGCTCACAGGACAGGAAAAGGTCAGTTTTCATTCCAATCCCAAAGAAAGGCAATGCCAAAGAAATGTTCAAACTACCGCACAGTTGCACTCATCTCACACGCTAGCAAGGTAATGCTCAAAATTCTCCAAACCAGGCTTCAACAGTTAAGTGAACCATGAACTTCCAGATGTTCAAGCTGGATTTAGAAAAGGCAGAGGAGCCAGAGATCACATTGCCAACATCCGCTGGATCATCGAAAAAGCAAGAGAGTTCCAGAAAAGCATCTACTTCTGCTTTATTGACTATGCCAAAGCCTTTGACTGTGTGGATCACAATAAACTGTGGAAAACTCTGATTGAAATGGGAATACCAGACCACCTGACCTGCCTCTTGAGAAACCTGTATGCAGGTCAGGAAGCAGCAGTTAGAACTGGACATGGAACAATAGACTGATTCCAAATAGGAAAAGTAGTACGTCAAGGCTGTATATTGTCACCCTGCTTATTTAACTTATATGAAGAGTGCATCATGAGAAATGCTGGGCTGGAGGAAGCACAAGCTGGAATCAAGATTGCTGGGAGATATACCAATAACCTCAGATATGCAAATGACACCACCCTTATGGCAGAAAGTGAAGAGGAACTAAAAAGCCTCTTGATGAAAGTGAAAGAGGAGAGTGAAAAAGTTGGCTTAAAGCTCAGCATTCAGAAAACTAAGATCATGGCATCCGGTCCTATCACTTCATGGCAAATAGATGGGGAAACAGTGGAAACAGTATCTGACTTTATTTTTCTGGGCTCCAAAATCACTGCAGATGGTGACTGCAGCCAAGAAATTAAAAGACACTTACTCCTTGGAAGGAAAGTTATGACCAACCTAGACAGCATATTAAAAAGCACAAAGGTGCATCTAGTCAAGGCTATGGTTTTTCCTGTAGTCATGTGAGAGTTGGACTATAAAGAAAGCTGAGCACCAAAGAATTGATAGTTTTGAACTGTGGTGTTGGAGAAGACTCTTGAAAGTCCCTTGGACTGCAAGGAGATCCAACCAGTCCATCCTAAAGGAGATCAGTCCTGGGTATTTATTGGTAGGCCTGATGTTGAAGCTGCAACTCCAATACTTTTGCCACCTGATTCAAAGAGTTGACTCATTTGAAAAGACCCTGATGCTGGGGAAGATTGAGGGCAGGAGGAGAAGGGGGAGACAGAGGATGAGATGGTTGGATGGCATCACCGACTTGATGAACATGGGTTTGGGTGGACTTCGGGAGTTGGTGATGGACAGGGAGGCCTGGCGTGCTCTGGCTCATGGGGTCGCAAAGAGTCGGACATGACTAAGCGGCTGAACTGAACTGAATGCTATATTTGTTAAGGTGATCTGTGATCAGTGACCTCTGATGTTATGACTGCACAAAGATCATGACTTGCTGAAAGCTCCGATAATAGTTCAATTCAGTCACTTCATCGTGTCAAACTCTTTGCAACCCCATGGACTGCAGTCTGCCAGACTTCCCTGTCCATCACCAACTCCTGGAGCTTGCTCACACTTATGTCCATTGAGTTGGTGATGCCATCCAACCATTTCACCCTCTGTCATCCCCTTCTCCTCCTGCCTTCAATCTTTCCCAGCATCAGGGTCTTCTCCAATGAGTCAGTTCTTCACATCAGGTGGCTAAAGTATTGGAGCTTCAGCTCAGCATCAGTCCTTCCAATGAATATTCAGGACTGATTTTTCTTAGGATTGACTGGTTGGATCCCCTTGCAGTTCAAGGGACTCTAAAGAGTCTTTTGCAACACCACAATTCAAAAGCATCAATTCCTTGGCTCTCAGCTTTATTGATAGTCCCAACTCACATCTATACATGACTACAGGAAAAACCATAACTTTGACTAGACGGATCTTTGTTGACCATCGCTCTGCTTTTAATATGCTGTATAGGTTGGTCATAGCTTTTCTCCCAAGGAGCAAGCATTCATGGCTGCAGTCACCATCTGCAGTGATTTTGGAACTCAGAAAAATTAAGTCTCTCACTGTTTCCATTGTTTCTCCATCTATTTGCCATGAAGTGATGGGACTGGAAAAGGTCAGTTTTCATTCCAATCCCAAAGAAAGGCAATGCCAAAGAAATGTTCAAACTACCGCACAATTGCACTCATCTCACACGCTAGCAAGGTAACGCTCCAAGTTCTCCAAGCCAGGCTTCAACAGTACATGAACCATGAACTTCCAGATGTTCAAGCTGGGTTTAGAAAAGGCAGAGGAGCCAGAGATCACATTGCCAACATCCGCTGGATCATCAAAAAAGCAAGAGAGTTCCAGAAAAACATCTACTTCTGCTTTATTGACTAAAGCAAACTGGAAAATTCTTCCATAGATGGAAATACCAGATGACCTTACCTGCCTCCTGAGAAATCTGTATGCAGGTCGAGAAACAATAGAACTGGACATGGAACAACAGACTGGTTCCAATCAGGAAGGGAGCAGTTCAACACTGTAGATTGTCACCATGCTTATTTAACTTATATGCAGAGTACGTCATCAAAATGTCAGGCTGGATGAAGCACAGCTGGAATCAAGATTGCCAGGGGAAATATCAGTAACCTCAGATATGCATATGACACCACCTTTGTGGCAGAAAGCGAAGAACTAAAGAACCTCTTGATGAAAGTGAAAGGAGAGTGAAAAAGTTGGCCTAAATTAGGGATGTTGAGCATCTTTTTATGTGGTTTTTGGCCTGCTATATGTCTTTAGAGAAATATCTATTTAGATATTTTGCCAACTTTTTCATTATTTTTTTGTTTGTTTGTTCTATACATAGAGGTGCATGAGCTATTTGTATATTTTGAATATTAATCCCATGTCAGTTGCATCATTTTCAAATACTTTCTCCCGTTGTGTGTGTTTTTGTTTTTGTTTTTTTTCCATTTTGCTGATGATTTCCTTTGCTGTGCGAAACTTTTAAGTTTAATTAGGTCACATTTGTGTATTTTTGTTTTTATTTCCATTATGTTAGGAGGATAATTAAAAAAGATACTGCTGCAATTTATGTGAGAGAGTGTTCTTCCTATGTTTTCCTGAGAGTTTTATAGTATCCATCTGATCTTACATGTAGGTCTTTAAAATCCATTTTGAAAAGATAAAATAAAATCTATTTTGAGTTTATTTTTGTGTCTAGATTAAAGAATGTTCTAAGTTAATTGTTTTACATGTAGCTGTCCAGTTTTCCCAGTACTACTTATTGAAGAGACTTTTTTCTCCATTGATCAGTCTTACTCCTTTATTGTAGATTAATGTCTTTTGTCACTTAAATGTGATTTACAATTTCACTTCTAAAGGTCCTTTTCAGAATATGACCTTTCAGTGAATTTTAACACAAAGTGTACAAAATGTATTAATTTACTAACTCAATTTTTATCATACACTGGCAATCTCTTTAATATCTAGAAACTAGTCCCAACTAAAATTGGGACTCATTTGTCCAGTATACACATAATATATGCAGTGAATATATATGCTCTATATGTAACATATGGACAAGCTGAAATGTTCTAGTACATACTAACAAAACAACTTTTGCAGTCTTCCCTCTCACCTCCCATCAATCCAATGAAAAAGCACAGAGTATACTGTTCAGGGAGGAGGTTTAACAATTCCATTTCTAAAGACAATATTTCCCATCAGTTTTTTTTTTTAATTAATTAATTAAGTTCTTGGCTGTGCTGGGTCTCTGTTGCTGTGCATGGACTTTCTCTGGTTGTGGTGAGCGGGGCTGCCCCTTGTTGCAGTGCTCAGGGTTCTCGTTGCAGTGACTTCTCCTGTTGCAGAGCACAAGCTCTGGAGTGCAGGCTAAGTGGTTGTGGCACATGGGCTTTGTTCTGTGGCATGTGGTGTCTTCCTGCACGAGGGATTGAACCCATTTCCCCTGCTTTCAGCAGGCAAATTCTTAACCACTGGACCACCAGGGAGGCCTTCTCATCAGTTTTTAAAATATATTTACAGGAAGTATTATTCTACTACTTCTCCTTTTAAATACATCAAGCACTTCTAAATATCTAGAAAGACCAGATATTTTATATGAGAACTTACTTATCCACTGTGTACACAGAAGAGTTAATTAAAATAGCACACATGTAACAATGGTTATAACCTGAAGTATCCTCCAAATATGACTGTTTTGACCTGAACTGTTCCCTCCCTCACTTCCTTCTCTCCACCACCAATCCAGTGGGCAAATAATAGGCACATGTAATGTTTAGAGGTAGTTGAACAAATTCATATCCAAACATTATTTACAGAAGACAACTTTCCTATGAATTTCAATAGGAAGTGTACTAAATGTGCTAATTTTATTACTGTATCATACAGTGGCAATGTCTATAACATCTAGAGACTAGACGTTGCAAACATAGGACTCATTTGACCACCATATAGACTATATACACAACAAAATAAAATACAAGTGAACCCCAAAATGGTTCTGTCTGAAAATGTCCAGGTATGAACACACTAGCATGTTACCTTTTCTAATTATTTCCCTCCCACTTCCTCTGAGCCACTTAATAAGTACAGACAATAGTATACTGCTTACAGACGTGGTTTAACATTTAACATCCCCAAAGACATAACTTTCTATGAATTTAAACCAAAAAGATATTTACAAAGTGATTATCTTACTCCCTCTACATTTAAAATACATTCGGCACCTCTAAATATCTAAATGCACTAGATATTTCAAACAAGGACTTAATTTGTCCACTGTATATAGAGCAGTCTTGAGTAAACTGCATACATGTTAACAGTTATAATCTGAAAGTGTCTTCAACATATGAGAACACTGTAGCCTAAGACCAATATGCTTCCCTTCTCTTCCACCTCCACCAACCCAAAGGGCTATAATGCTCAAATTTTCAGAAGACAGTCTTTCCTAGAAATTTTAACACAAAATGTATTATTTACTAATTGTAGTTTTGTCATACACTGGCAAGCTCTATAACATCTGGAAAGACTAAATGTAAATTAGGACTTGTTTGTCCATTCAGTTCAGTTCAGTTCAGTTGCTCAGTCGTGTCTGACTGCTTGCAACCCCTTGAATGGCAGCACGCCAGGCCTCCCTGTCCATCACAAACTCCCGGAGTCTACTCAAACTCATGCCCATCGAGTCGGTGATCCCATCCAGCCATCTCATCCTCTGTCGTCCCCTTCTTCTCCTGCCACCAATCCCTCCCAGCATCAGGGTCTTTTCCAATGAGTCAACTCTTCGCATCAGGTGGCCAAAGTATTGGAGTTTCAGCTTCAGCATCAGTCCTTCCAGTGAACACCCAGGGCTGATCTCCTTTAGGATGGACTGGTTGTCCATTACATACACTAAATACATAGTAGAAGTGAAAAAAATGCACAAGCAAAGACAATGGTTAATCTTGCCTCAGTATTAACACACTGGTGTTGGGGTCCTTTAATGGACCAGAACCTGGTGGTCCGGAGTCGAAGATAAGAAAGTGAGAGAGAGAGAAAAGGCTGATATTCCTTGGTTTACGCAGAGAACCAATAAAGCACTTGACACAGAGCTTGCACTTCTTCATGTAGGCACCAGGCGCCCTCTCGAGGAGGTGAAGACGCAGTGCGCCTTCTCGAGAGGGTCTTAGAAGCCCGGGCAAAAAAATGAGCTCAGTGGCTTCCATGCTCCAAAGAATTAGCTTGAGAGAGAGAGAAGGAAAGACAGACACGGGGACCCAAGCTCTCATGGAGCAAAGGTGTTTTATTCAACACAGTGTGGATATATATACAGTCTTACAAGGTAGCTGTTCTCAGCAAAGATAAAAATCAAAATTGTAGATTTACAAAACATTAGGCGATCCATATCAAAAAGAGAGAGTTGTAAACAATCACTTTTACCTTATGGTTCATAAAAAGGAAGAGGGTCATAAATAGTTACTTATCACTGTATGGAAAAACTAACTAAGGAAATGCATGGATTCCTCAGCCCTGGAAGTGGTTTGCCAACTCCTCTTAATTCCTGAATATTCAGGAATTAATAAGGGATAGAAGATTCATGACAGATCCAAAAGAGCACACAGGAAGCCTCCTGTTAAATGCTTCCTGACACACTGGCACAGAGCTCTTTTCACTTCCGTCTCCATCCCCTCAGTGCACAAACACAATACGTACTGTACAGAGAGGTAGTTTGGCCAGTCCCTCTGAAAGTAACAATATTTCATATGAATTTTAACAAAAAGATATTTGCAAAGTGCCTCTTTACTGCCTCTACTTTTAACATACATCAGGCACTTCAGAACATCTGGAATGACTAGATATTTCCCAAAAAGTACTTACTGTCAACTATATGTATACACACACACACAGAGTTGTTGTTCAGTAGCTAAGTCGTGTCCAGCTCTTTGTGACCCCAGGTACTGCAGCATGCCAGGTTCCTCTGTCCTACACTGTTTCCCAGAGTTTGCTCAAATGCATGTCCACTGAGTCAGTGATGCTACCTAACCATCTCATCCTCTGCCACTCTCTTCTCCTTTTGCCTTCAATCTTTCCCACCATTAAGGTCTTTTCCAGTGAGTCAGCCTTCGCATCAGATGGCCAAAGTATTGGAGTTTCAGCATCAGTCCTTCCAATGAATATTCAGAATTGATTTCCTTTAGGATTGACTGGTTTGATCTCCTTGCTGTACACAGGACTCTCAAGAGTCTTCTCCAGCACCACAGTTCGAAAGTGTCAATTCTTTGGCACTCAGCCTTCTTTATGATCCAACTCTCACATCCATACGTGACTACTGAAAAAACCATAGCTTTGACTTATGGACCTTTGTCAGCAAAGTGATGTCTCTGCTTTTCAATATGCTCTCTAGGTTTCTCATAGCTTTCCTTCCAAGGTGTAGGTGGCTTTTAATGTAAGGGCTGTAGTCACACTCCCCAGTGATTTTGGAGCCCAAGAAAATAAAATCTATCATTGCTTCCACTTTTTCCCCTTCTATTTGCCATGAAGTGATGGGACCTGATGCCATGATCTTAGTTTTTTGAATGTTGAGTTTCAAGTCAGCTTTTTTACTCTGAAGAGACTTTTCATATATAGTATTGACTCTGATGCTGGGAAAGATTGAGGGCACAAGGAGAAGGGAGCAATAGAGGATGAGATGGTTGGATGGCATCGTTGACTCAATAGACGTCAGTTTGAGCAAACTCCAGGAGATAGTGAAGGACAGGGAAGTCTGGCGTGCTGCAGTCCATGGGATCAAGAGAGTCGGACATGACTGAGCAACTGATAAACAACAATAGTGTTAAGGAATAAAATGCACACACAAAACAATGGTTATAGTATGGAAATGTCTTCTAAGTATGACCAGTAGGACATAGAAAACCTTTTCTTCATCTTTACAGTTTTCCATGTCTCCTCTAATCCTCTGAACAAATGTGGATCTTGTGGTTCCTTTCTGTTGTTTTTTCCACTTCTATTTCATTTATTTCTGCTCTGATCTTGATGATTTCATTTCTTCTACTACTGTTGTGTTTTGTTTTTTCTGCTTTCCCTAGTTGCTTTAGGTATAAAGTTGGGATGTTTGAGTTTTTTTGTTTGCTTGCTTCCTGAAGTAAGCTTGTATTGCTATAAACTTTACTCTTAGGATTGCTGTTGTTCCAGCCCATAGATTATGGATTGTCATGTTTTCATTGTCATTTGTCTCTAGGTATTCTTTGAATTCCTCTTTGATTTCCTCAGTGATCCACTGATTTAGTAACATTGTTTAGCCACCATGTGTTTGTATTTTTTATTTATTTTTTTCCTGTAATTGATTTCTAATCTTATAGCATTGTGGTCAAAAAGATGTTTGATTGATTTCAGTTTTCCTGAATTTAGTGAGGCTTGGTTAGTGGCCCAGTTCAGTTCAGTCGATCAGTTGTGTCCGACTCTTTGCAACCCAAGATTAGTGGCCCAAGATGTGATTTATCTTGGAGAATGTTCTGTGTTCACTTGAAAAAAAGTATATACTGCTGCTTTTGGATGGAATGTCCTACAAATATCAATTCTGTGTGGTCTAATATTTCATTTAAGACTTGTGGTTCTGTGTTGATTTTCTCTCTGGATGATGTGTTCATTGATGAAAATGGGATATTAAAGTCCCCCACAATTATTGTGTTACTGTCAATGTCTCCTTTTATGGCTGATAGATTTTGCCTTAAATATTGAGGTGCTTCTTTGTTGGGTGCATATATACTTACAATTGTTTTAGCTTCTTCTTGGATTGATCCCTTGATCGTTATGTAGTGTCTTTCCTTGTCTCTTGGTAACAGTCTTTGTTTTATAGTCTAGTTTTGTCTGATAAGAATATTGCTACACTGGCTTTCTTTTTATTTCCATTTGCTGGAACATCTTTTTCCATCCAGCATCTTTCAGTCTGTATGTGTCCTAGATCTGAAGTGGGTCTCTTGTAGACAGCATGTATATGGGTCTTAGTTTTGTATCCATTAAGCAAATCTGTATCTTGGTTTGGACATGTAATCCATTGACATTTAAGGTATTTGTTGATATGTATGTGCCTGTTGCCATTTTCTGAATATTTTTGGATTTGTTTTTGTAGGTCTTTTTTTCTTTCCTTTCTCTTTGTTCTCTTGTGGTTTGTTGACTATCTTTTGTGTTGTGTTAGGGTTCCTTTTTCTTTTTGTGTGTGCATCTGTTGTTTCTTGTTTGTAGTTCCTGTGTGTGTGTGTGTGTGTGTTTAATGTGGTTTTGATATAGTGGTCTATATAAGATTGTTTTAAGTTGCTGGTCTTTCAGTTTCAATTTGCAGTCCTCATTTCCTGCATTAGTACTCTCCTCATCTAACAGTTGCTAGCTTTGATATCATATTTGTGTGTGGATGATTTCCTACTTTTACTATGTGTTTGCCTTTACTGGTAAGCTTTCCCACTTGTGATTTTCTTGTTTCTAGTTGTGACCTCTTTATTCTACCCTTAGAGAAGTTCCTTTAGCATTTGTTGTAAAGCTGGTTTGGTGGTGCTGAATTCTCTGAGCTTTTGTTCGTCTGTAAAGCTTTTGATTTCTCTGTCAAATCTGAATGAGAGAGCCTTGTTGAGTATTCCTGGCTATAGATTTTTATCTTTCATTGATTTAAATATATTGTGTCACTCCCTTCTGGCCTGTAGAGTTTCTGCTGAAAGATCAGTTGATAACCTTGTGGGGAATCCTTTGTATATTATTTGTTATTTTTCCCTTTTTGCTTTTATAGTTTTTTTTTTTTTTTTGTATTTAATTTTCGTTAGCTTGATTAGCATGTGTCTCAACATTTTAACATAGTGTTCCTCCTTTTGTTTATCCTGTATGGGACTCTGCTTCCTCCAGTTGGGTGACTGTTTCCTTTTCCATGTTAGGGCAAGTTTTCAGCTATAATCAATTCAGTTGTTGCCTTTAATGTTGTCCCAGAGCTCTCTGAGACTGTCCTTATTTCTTTTCATTCTTTTTTCTTTATCCTGTTCTGTGGAAGTATTTCTACCACTGTCTTCCAGCTTATTTATTCATTCTTCTGCCTCAGTTATCCTATTTATTCTTTCTAGTATATTTTTCATTGCAGTTATTATGTTATTCATCTCTATTCTTTAAATCTTCTAGCTCTTTGTTAAACATGTCTTGTATCTTCTTGGTCTGTGCCTCCATTCTTTTTCTGAGATTTTGGATCATCTCTACTATCATTACTATGAATTATTTTTCAGGTAGATTGCCTTTCTTCTCTTCATTTAGTTTTTCTTGTAGGTCTTTAGGTTGTTCTTTGTTTTGCAGCATATTTCTCTGTCATCTCATTTTCTCTAAATTTATATGTTTGTGGTCTCCTTTCCTCAGGTTTTAGGATTATTGTTTCTCTTGCTTCTGGTGTCTGGCCCCTGGTGGGTGAGGTTGGTTTAGGGACTTGTGCAGGCTTCCTTGTCAGAGAGACTGGTATGTGCTCTCTGTGGGGTGGAGCTGGGTGTGGTTCCTCTAGTGCACAAGGCTGTGTCAAAGGGTTTATTTGTGAGGTGGCTGTGAGCACAGTGTGACTTTAGGCAGTCTGTCTGCTGGTGGGTGGGGCTCTGCTCCTATCTTGTTGGTTTATTTAGCCTGAGATTTTACAGCATTGGCGCCTTCAGGCTGTTGGGTAGGATCAGATCTTGGTGCCAAAATGGGGACCTAGATGAGTACTCACACCATAGTTCCCTGGGGCCTTCACTACTAGTATTCTTTCCCCCATGGTGAGCTACAACCAATCCCTACCTTCCCAGGAGACCCTCCAAGACCACTAGGTAGGTCTAGCCCAGGTTCCTTTGGAAGTACTGCTTTGAGCTGGGTCACACTGCACAAGACCTTAAGTGCACCTTCCAAGCATGTAGCCTATGTTTCCCCCAGCCCTGTGGAGCTCCTGCAAGCCCACTTGAAGCCCCACTGGCCTTCAAGGCTACATGCTCTGGAGATCTTTCTCCCAGTGTCAAACCCTCATACTGTCTTGGAGGGCTATTTTTAATGTGGGAGTGTCTCTGTGTAGCCTGTGTAGGGTTTAACATTTTTTGGTCCAAGGGCTGTTTTTAGTTTGAATGTGTGCCACCTTGCTCTTCAGCTTATGCTTACCACCTTAAGAGCTGTGACTGATGTTGTGGTGACCACAGCCTCACCTGGATGTTGAGCGGAGCCTCCCCTTTGCTCTGTGGTGTCACTGCCCTCCCTAGCTGTTGGAGTACATCTGTTTTCCAGCTGTGTTTCTGATCTGCGGTGGTACTGGAGCACTCCCACTGGGAGAGAAGCCTCTGAGTATTCCTCTTGTGAAGCTATTCATCTGCGAGCATGCTCTGTTATGTCACCTTTTACCCACTGTCCATGCTCACAGATTATACTGTTGCTGGCACTGCTCACAGCCTCACCTTAAGGTATTCTAGCAATTGGCCCTGGTCTCTCTCAGGCCAGTTGTTTTCATCAGGCCTCCAGCCTGGATTCACTGAGGTCAGGTCCCAGGATTGCAGTAATCATGCATCTGGACCCACTGTAACTGCTTACGAGGACAGCTCAGCCCAGCCCGTCCCCCACGTGTTAGTGCCCCCAGAGCCCACAGCTGCTACAGCTAGACCCATCTCATTTGCGAGAGCTGTTGTGTATGCTTAGATGTTCTGTGCAGGCCATGTCTGCAAAGTGGGTTCGGGGGTGTAAATCCTTAGTTCATGCAGCCAGCCCAGAGGAGAGGTTTCAGCTCTTCCTCCTTAGCTGCACAGCCCCTGGGGTTCAGTTGTGGTTTTATCTTCCCCTCTGCGTGTGCGCTACCTATAGGCGTCTGCTCCCAGGGCTATCCCAGAGCACATGAAGCCCTCACAGGTGGGAAGGGATCAAGGGTGCGTGGGCCTGCCCAGGCAGGAGGGGGCAGAGGCAGTGACTAACTGTGGCACACTGCCCACCAAGTGGGAGGGGCCAGAGGTGGCAGCCAGGGCCACACCGGCCCACTCCAGCAGGTGCCCCCGCTAGTGCCCATAGTGGAGGCAACTGGCATGTGGGGACAGAGACTACAGTGGTGACTCCTCTCTCTGCATGTCACTGAACAATGCTGCTTCACTTCTGTGGCAGCCCGGGCTTTTTCTGTGCGCATTCCCAGTTATGGAGCTCCTCACGCCCATTCTCAGGCTGCCTCCTCGCAGGCAATACTAGTCCTTTTTCTGGATCTGCTCTCCAAACACCCTGCTCAGCATCCAGCCCCCATTGCACTGGCAGACACATGTCTCTGCCTGGGGCATGCAAAGCTGTGGCACAGACCACCTGTATAGATCTCACTGTGTCCTGCCTGCCACAGAAGGGTGCTACACTCTCCTCCAAACCCCTGAAGCCCCCTATTTTATTCCAACTGATCCCCCTACCCCTGGTGAGGGAGCTTCCTTGGGTGTGGGAACCTCCTCTTCTGCCTAGGGGCATAGGTCCCATCCATTGCCACTTTTCATTTTCTTTCTTTGGTCCTATCTGGTTACCTGAGGATTAATCTTGTCCTTACAGGTGTCTGAGGATCTCTGTTAGTGTTCAGCAGGTGCTCTGGGAGAATTGTTCCACTTGTAGATGTATTCCTGATATATTTGTAGGGAGAGATAAACTCCATGCCCTGCTCCACCATCTTGACTCCTGCCTCTCTTTTAGCTTTTTGAGTAGAGTCTTTGTTTAGGAAGTTCAGTGTCTGGTCTTCCTCAGGAACGTTTCTGTCAGTTTACATTTTTCCTTTGATTGGGCCATATTTTTTGTTTCTTTGTATGCTTTATGATTTTGTTGTTGTTGAAAGATAATGTTGTAATTTTAGAAATTACTTTCTTGCTCTTCTCCATAGTTACCCATATGACTTTCAAACTGCTTTTGTTTTTGCAAGGTATTTCTCATCATCTGTGGTCACTGAATTCTCTGTTCTTTAACTTGTGTTCAGTTAGTGTTTTGACAGACTGTTCCTTGAAAGCTGGGATGAAAAAAAAAAAAAAAAACCAAAACCTCTCAAGCAACCACCTTTCCCAGTCTTTGCAAATTGACACAGTGCTGGAGTTATTCTTTAGGACTTAGCACGCCTATGTTCAGTTGCCCTAGCCTTCGTATCCTGCTTGCACTGCATGTAGAGATCAACTAGATGTACAACCTTAGGTCTTCTGAGGTCTTTCCTAGGAATGCAACCTATCCTGGGTATGTGTATGACTTTCTAAATTCCCTAGTGTACACAAGTATTTTTGGTTAATATCCCAAAAAAGAAACTGTATCCCCAACATTTTTCCCCAGGCTTTAGGTAACCTATTGTATGTCTGTAGTAATCTTTTGCCCAGGTAGCTATGGGCTTTTCTTTGGTCTTAAAATGTTTTTGAACAATGCCTACTGGTTTTCTGCCTGGACTGAATTTTTTGATTTGCAATATTATGTTAATTTCAGACATAACATAATTTGATGTTTGTATATATTTCAAAACTATAAACAAGATGTGATTTTTCCAGCAGTGATTTTCCCCTCTCATATCCCATGTTTTACAGAAATCATTGTAATGGTTTCTTTACATGTTGACTATTAATATTTTTTCTATTCTTAAAAAATGGAATGCTGGTAAGTTAGACTTGCTTGAAGTATTCAGGTTATTTTGTTGTTGCAATATCAAAAATAATTTGTGGGAACAGTAGTTGTTGACATGCAGAAAAGCTGTGATTGAAGAGTGACCACGCGTGAGGCCCTGCAGGTACCACCTCTTTATTAGCTCATATAATTCCAGTGCTCTTTTTATATCATTTTAGAGGTGATGAATGGTAGTCAACAAAGGGTTATATGTGGAAGGTAGATGGAGTGATTCATTCAAAAGAACACTGAAAATGGTTGAGACTTTTTACCTGGGTTTGAGCCCATTGCAATAAATGATAGTGGACTTGTTTTGTCTTTTATTGCAGATTTATCATCTCATTTTAGGTTGCCTATTTCAGCACTTCTCTTTGTATAAATTCTTTGTTCATTGGTGGAACAATGCCACTTCTCTTGTTTCAGGGCAACTCAGCCTGAGTCCTCAGCCTGCAGCACTGTCCATGGTCATTATGGAGGGATGCTTTGGGTACATGTACTTCTCAGGAAGTTGACAGTCTTACGCCACCTGTTCAGTAAACAGAACCACTTCCCTTCCATTTATAACCGTGATAACCATCTTCTCTGGCTTTACTAGAAACTGTTTAATGCTGATCTCTTACATTCTTACTTATTTCTTGTGTCATGTATCTCTCTTTCTTGGATTCTGTTGTTTTGATAGAGTATATTCTGGAATAATTTTGTAAAACAGGCTCAGGGATGTATGGTTTTTAATTTTATCATATACTTGTTTTTTTTGTTGTTGTATGAATGGCTTTTTGGCTGGCTATATAATTCTGGGCAGGAAAAAAAAGTTATTGTTTTCAGAAAATTGTGAGCATCTCTCTCTCTTCCTTTCCTTTGTTACTGATTTTTGCTGCAGATGAATCAGGTATCAGTTTGATTCTCATTTCTTTGCAGTCAGTCATTACTTGTTTATTTTCATAGAAGTTTAAGGATTTTTAATTGGATTTCAGAAATTTCATCAGGTGGAACTACATACACATTTTTATTTTTTTCCCAAAAACCCTTCTTTGTATTCAGTGTGTCTTTTAAATCTGAAGATTCGTCTATCTCTTTGGGCATATGTGCTGTTATTTCTTTTTTTCTTTCCTCCATCCTATGTGGTCTGTCCTAGAATTTCTTTTAGAGTGGTATTTATCTCTGGATTCATTCACATTTTATAAACTCTTCATTATTTTTCTGATTTTTATTTTGAGAGACAATTTTGTATTCTTTGTCAAGTTTGTTTTCTAGTAGCCTTTTGAGAACATTTATCTTATGTTTCCACAATTTAAGCAAATATGAACATTCCCAAGTACTCTCTTTTCTCTCAGATGGATTCTTATAGACAGCTGTTCTCATTTTATGTGGAAGCTATATTCTTTTGAATATCTTTGAGTATCCTTTTTTTTTTTTTTGGCCATGCCGCACAGCTTGTGGGATAGTAGTTCCCTAACCAGGGATTGAACTCAGCCACGGCAGTGAAAGCACTGAGGCCTAATCACTGGATCACCAGACAAGTCCCTCTTTGAGGATTCTGTTTAGAATATTTCACTACTTACCCTTATTTTTGTACTCCCCCCTCCCTTACTCTTCAATCATTCTGTTCATTCTGGTGACTTACTTTTAATGCTTTGGTTCTCCGTACTTGTTTGATAAGTCTTCATTTTCTTTTCATGTTTCTCTATGAAGATCTAGTTTGATTAGCATTGGTAACTATGGCAAAGTAAATGGATAGTTAAGGATGTAGGTGTGGATGTTTCTTACCACAAGATTCTGTAGGTAATGGCTAGGGATAGACACAGAGGACTTTCCTTCAGGCCAGGCAGGCAAGCAGGAGGTCCCCCTTCAGTTCCTGAAATGGAGGGTGATGTGTCCTGAAATGACAGCACTAAAGTCTGTTGGTTTTCTTTTTAATGACTCTGTTTCTGTTTGGTTATATCTGTTCATATATTTGTTTGGAGTCCAGATATAAGTGAAATCACACATTATTTTTCTTTCTCTGTATTGTTTATTTCACTTGGCACCCACTTGGTACATCCATGTCCTTCTCTATCTCACTTGTTTCACTTAGCATGGTACTCTCTAGGTACATCCATGATACCACTCTAATGACAGAAAGTGAAGAAGAACCAAAGAGCCTCTCAGTAAGGGTGGTAGAGGAGAGTTAAAAAGCTGGCTTGAAACTCAACATTCAAAAAACTAAGATCATGGCATCCAGTCCCATCACTTCATGGCAAATAGAAGGGGAAAAAGTGGAAGCAGTAACAGATTTTATTTTCTTGGGCTCCAAAATCATTATGGATAGGGACTATAGCCACAAAATTTAAAAAATGTGTACTTCTTGGAAGGAAAACTATGACAAACCTAGACAGCATATTAAAAAGCAGAGATATCACTTTGCTGACAAAGATCCATATAGTCAAAGCTATGGTTTTTCCAGTGGCCATATATGGATGTGAGATGTGGGCCATAAAGAAGGCTGAGGGATGAAGAATTGATGCTTTTCGAATTGTGGTGCTGGAGAAGACTCTTGAGAGTCCCTTGGACTGCAAGGAGATCAAACCAGTCAATCCTGAAGGAAATCAATTCTGAATATTCATTGGAAGGACTGTTGCTGAAGCTCCAATACTTTGGCCACCTGATGCGAAGGCTGACTCACTGAAAAAGACCCTGATGCTGGGAAAGACTGAAGGCAAGGTGGGGGTGGGAGCACAGGGTGATGTGGTTGAATGGCATCACCGACTCAATGGACATGAATTTGAGCAAACTCCAGGAGACAGTGTAGGACAGGGGAGCCTGGCGTGCTGCAGTCCACAGGCTAAGTCAGACATGACTTAGCAACCGAACCACAACATTATGGAGGACTGAAGTTTGAAGAGTTGTATTTCTTAGTTAACTTAACTTTGGGCAGAGTTGTCCGTGTTGTCCATATACGCTCATCCCTTGGTATCTGCTGGGGGTTGGTTCTAGATTCCTCCCAAAGATATCAAAATCTGCAGATGCACAAGTTTCATACATAAAATGGCGTAATATTTGCATATAACCTACTCACATCATGCCATGTACTTTTAAATTTTTCCCAGTTTTACTGAGATATGATTGACATATAGCATGCATGTTTAAGGTATACAATATAATGATTTGACTTACATCATGAAATGATTACCACAGTAGGCTGAGTGAATATCCATCATCTCATGGGTACAACACTAAAGGAATAGGAAAAATTTTTTTTTTCCTTTTGATAAGAACTCAGGATTGTCTGCTCTCAACTTTCATTTAATAACATGTAACAGTGTAAATTATCTTAATCAGCTGTACTTAATCCATAGTACTTATTTATTTTATAACTAAAAGTTTTTACATTTTACTTACCTTCATCTAATTCCTCCCTCCCCAACCGCTGCCACTTGGTAGCCAGAAATTGTTTTATGTTTCTACTGGCCATCTGTATGTTTTCTTTAGAGAAATGTCTGTTCAAGTCCCTGCCCATTTTTAACTGTGTGTGTGTGTGTGTGTGTGTGTGTGTGTGTGTGTGTGTGTGTGTGTGTGTGTGTTTATGTCAAGCTGTACGAGTTCTTTATACACGTTGGATATTAACCCCTTATTGGATATATTATTTACAAATGTCTTTTCCCATTCATTAGGCTGCCTTTTCATTTTGTTGATAGTTTTCTTCAATGTACAAATGCTTTTTAGACTGATCTAGTCCCTACCTGGTAGTTTTTGCTTTTGTTTCCCTTGTTTGAGTAGAATGTCCAAAACATTGCTAAGACTAATGTTAAAGAGAAAGTACTGCCTATAGGTCTTGGGGGGTCAGGGGTTATTAGCTTTTTTTTTGGACATGGCTTGCGGAATCTTAGTTCCCTGACCAGGGTTTGAACCCGGCCCCCCTGCCGTGGAAGCACAGAGTCCTAACTACTGGACTACCAAGGAAATCCCCTGCCTATGTTTTCTAGAAGTTTTATGGTTTCAGGTCTTACATTTAAGTCTTTAATCCATTTTGAGTTTTAACTTTTTATGGTGTGAGCATGTAGTCCAGTTTTCCCAGCATGATTTATTGAAGCTATCATTCTGCCATTATATATTCTTGCCTCCTTTGTGATAGATCCTCTCATATACTTTAAATTGTCTCTATATTACTTATAATACCAAATATGATGTAAATACTATTTACATAGTATGTAGTTGTAAGTAGTTGCTGCTGTGTGACAAATTCAGTTTTGCCTTTATGGAACTTTCTAGTTTTTTTCCCCCAAATATTCTCAGTTCATGGTTGGTTTAACCTGTGGATGTGGACCCTGTACATATGGAGGGCCAACTATATATAGAGCTTTTTTTTAAGTGTCCCAACTTCATAGAATGGCTGCTCTTCAACTTTGGTCTTCATTAACTGCTGGATCTCCACAGAGTAAGAGAGACTGCCCTAGCAGTCAACTGTCAGTCATTTTGCCATTCATCTTACCACCTATGCTGACCCCTAGCCCTGGTTGGAGGGCTTAGAGCTTGGTGGTCACTGGCTATGGTTGGAAGCTTCCACGTCTGTGCTTACATAAATTCTAGGTATCACACTTGTAGTTGCTCTCTGTCTCATAGTATCTGCTCATATCATCTAGAAGTTGAATAAAATTGTCTTCCAGTATATTCTGTTACTTGCACATTTATTTTTATTGTTTCTTCCACTTACATTGCTGGAGGCATCAGTCTTCAGAAGTAGATGTGTGTTAAGTCTGCCATCTTTAACTGGACGTGTCAGTTATTTGTGAAACTGTGTTACTTGTGAAACTGTTACTTATTATTTCCTACTATTCTGTCATTTGGTTCTGTTCTTACATTTCTTTTTTTCTTTTTTTTTCATTTATTTTTATTAGTTGGAGGCTAATTACTTTACAGTATTGTAGTGGTTTTTGCCATACATTGACATGAATCAGCCATGGATTTACATGTATTCCCCATCCTGAACCCCCCTCCCACCTCCTTCCCCATCCCATCCCTCTGGGTCATCCCAGTGCACCAGCCCCGAGCACTTGTCTCATGCATCCAACCTGGACTGGCGATCTGTTTCACACTTAATATACATGTTTCAATGCTGTTCTCTCAGAACATCCCACCCTCGCCTTCTCCCATAGAGTCCAAAAGTCTGTTCTGTACATCTGTGTCTCTTTTTCTGTCTTGCATATAGGGTTATTGTTACCATCTTTCTAAATTCCATATATATGCGTTAGTATACTGTATTGGTGTTTATCTCTCTGGCTTACTTCACTCTGTATAATGGGCTCCAGTATCATCCATCTCATTAGAACTGATTCAAATGAATTCTTTTTAATGGCTGAGTAATATTCCACAGTGTATATGTACCACAGCTTCCTTATCCATTCGTCTGCTGATGGGCATCTAGGTTGCTTCCATGTCCTGGCAATTATAAACAGTGCTGCGATGAACATTGGGGTACACGTGTCTCTTTCAGTTCTGGTTTCCTCAGTGTGTATGCCCAGGAGTGGGATTGCTGGGTCATATGGCAGTTCTATTTCCAGTTTTTTAAGGAATCTCCACACTGTTCTCCATAGTGGCTGTACTAGTTTCCTGTTCTTACATTTCAAAAAATTTCTTCTTGTCTTTAATAGCCTGTTTTTCTTTTTTCTATCAGCCACTCAAGTATTGGTATTCCTTTATATTCTGTGCTGGCATTTCTTTCTTTGCTTATCTCCTCTGTGACCATCTGATTCACTCTGGTAACACCAGTGACATGGAGTTGCCATTTTCACCCAAGTTTTTTTTTCATACTAGAGCTCTCTCCTCTTTTCTAGAATCATCTATGCAACCTTCCAGTTGTTATTACACTTCCATGTTCTGTTTATTTGGTGTACTGTATGTCTAGTATCTGTTTCATTTAACTGTGAGTCTACCCTGCTCTTCGTTTTGTTTCCCTAGACTTGACAAGGGGCTTCCAGAACCTCTAACACAGATCTTGAAGAACCTCTGAGAGTAAATATTTCTCTCTCCTTTGTTCACCAAGTTGTCTGTTTAGCCTCTCTGCTGCTGCTGCTGCCCCCTTACTATAGGTGATCCAGGTCCAACAGTGCTCTCCAGCACAGTCTCTACCCTACTTTGGGATCACTACTTCCTCAGCAACAATTAGTTTAAGTGAGACTGAATTGTGTATTTCCATTTCACCATTGGCTTCCTGCTATTCACAGCAATGACCTGGGGTGAGTAGAGGTGGGGGGAGAGAGGGAGGCTGTGCCCCAAGGGAGTGTGCAAGATAACTGTGTGTATGTCACATACTGTCTATCCTTTAGGACACAGTAAGAAAATACTAGCTTGTTTATTTAGATTTTTATCTGAAAAGTAAGAATAGAATTAAGTTCTTGTATGTGAATTGATAATATTTAATTTATAGAGAAAACTAATGGTTCCTCAAGAATTGTATGGATTAGGTTGAGTGATGAAATATCTGGAGATCACCAACAGAATTTAAGCCAAATATATTCCCTGGTTTCCTTCCCCTAAACCTTCCCCACCCCTGCCCCCACCTCTACAGCCGTCATCTCATCACAGCTTCAGACTTGCTCTCCCGTCCTGTTGTGCAGTCCATTGGCTTGCTACCCATTTTCTTTTCTAGCAGTTTTGCCATATATTTGCAAAGAAACTACTATTTCTATATAAGCACTGGAAGTTTTATCTGCTCAGTGAAATCCAGGGTGCTGACACTCTCACATGAATTTGCATAGCATCCCTTTATGGTCTCTGTCTGCATTGCATGTATTTGTGATATGAATCCTTTAAGTTATATGGTAGGTATGTCTTGATATGTTTCCTTATGAGAATAAGTTCTTTGAGACCAGGAAGACTAAATTATTCAACTTGGAATTCTCAAAACCTAGGACAGTTTCAGTCATATAAAGCCATGAGGGTATTTTTCCATTAAGTAATAAACCAATTTGCCAATGGTATCTCTACCATGGTTTCTTTTGTTTGATCACAAAGTGTAAAAACACTTTAACACCAAAGTGTAAGCTACATAGTAAAGATCCTTTGTTAACATTTTTACAGGAAAATGGTAAGAATTAGTCTTTAAACTCTTTTTCTTCCCCCACATCAATCACCTGATTCTCACCCTTGGAGATTGAGCCAAAGTGTGGTTTTCTAGGGATCATTGTCATTCAGGGATGTGACTGTGGGCTTCACTCAGGAGGAGTGGCAACACCTAGACCCAGCTCAGAGGATGCTGTACAGGGACGTGATGCTGGAGAACTACAGCCACCTCATCTCAGTGGGTAGGTAGCACTTGTTCCCCATGTAGACTCCCAGTGTACATGTCCTTTCTCACTTATAGAAACTTGTGGAATTTTTGTAGACTAAAATAATACTTAGGTTTGGAATTTAGAGACCAAGGACAGTTTATCCCTTTTGAGTACCAGAAAGAATGTGTTGTCATCTGCCCACGCAGTCGTATCCAATTCTTTGTGACCCCATGGACTGTAGCCCCCCCAGGCTCTGTCCACGGAATTCTCCATGTAAGAACACTGGAATGGGTTGCCATTCCCTTCTCCAGGAGATCATCTCAATCCAGGAATCAAACCTGGGTCTCCCACATTGCAGGTTGATTCTTTACTTTCTGAGCCACCAGGGAAGCCACCTCTGCCCCGTTATAGGATTAAATGAGCTTTCTTTAATTGTATATTCTTTGAAGTACATTGTACTGCTCCTTCAAAGGCCCTGAAACTTAAATCCAATTTGTTTCAAGTCATATAATCCTCATTCACAGGGTACTGTATCCCTAAGCCAGAAGTGATCCTCAAATTGGAGCAAGGAGAGGAGCCATGGATATTAGAGGAAGAGTACTCAAGGCAGAGTGTCCCAGGTGAGTGAGTCAGTGGGAGTATAAGCCACTAGGAGAAAATAAGATCACAAAAGGTTAAGTTCAGAGATTAAGACCGTTGAAAGGGTCTTCAGGAATCATGTTTCTGTGGCTTTGGACCTTTGGAATGCACATTAACATGGCTCAAGTATCCAGTGTCATTGAATCATGCGTATCTTCCCAGTGTCAAAATGCTGGTATCTCTTTTAAGGTATAAATTATATAATGAGTTAAATGCAAATGTTTAAGCATTCAAGTAAATATTCTATACAGAGATGCCTATATATCAATCATGATGAACATATGGAACAGTTTTTTAAGCACCCCAGAAGGTCCCCTGGTGGTGTCCTCCCAGTAAGTAACATTGCTCCCCCTTCTATTAACATAGATCAAGTTTGCCTGTTTTTAACTTCAGATAACTGTAGTCATACAGTATGTACTATATGTAAATATATGTGCACTATGTATATATTATATAATGTGTCTGCCTTCTTTGGATCAGCACTGTGTTTGTCATACATGTCGTGTATCAGTAATTTATTGCTTTGCAGTGTTCCATTGTGACTAACCCAGAACTTATCCCTCCATTCCATTACTGAAACATAATTGGGGTACATATTTGAAACACACTTGTTTTGTTTATTTTGAATTTTGCAATATTTGAAAAATAATGTTATACTTTTTAATTAGTTGATTTACAATATTAGTTTCAAGGTGAACAAAATAGTGATTCAATATTTTTGCAAATTATACTCCATTATAAGTTATTATGCTTATAATTCTCTGTGCTATACAGTATATCCTTGTTGCTTATCTATTTTATACATAACAATTTGTATCTCTTAAATTAGACCCCTAATTTGTCCCTCCACCCTTCAGTCTCCCCTTGAGTAACCGTAAGTTTGTTTTCTGATTTGCATATACACTCATTTTTGTAAGATGAGTCAAGAGAGCATTGTTTCATGATGATTTTTTATATTTCTTTGGTGTTTGGAAAATTTCACCACTGAAGCCATTTGGGTCTGAAGTTATTGTTGTGGAGATTTTCAGAGTGTTAAATTGTAAATATTTATTTTTGTCAATATCATAAATACAGTACATATAGTTTCTGGAACAGAATAGATAATGAATTATATTTACTTAATATGAACTACTAACCATGTGGTCTGACATACCTACTCTCTTGGTGCAATGAGAGAGAAGGCAGGAGTCCTACAGAGAGACACAAAGTTGGTGTTGCAGGTGAAGAATACTACCAGTGAATCTGAGCATGGTTCTGTAGAAGGGAGAGGTAGCTCTCCCTCTCTTTTAAGAGAAGAGAGAGAAGATTTGGGGTTCTTTCTCTTAACTTTTTGGTATGCAGATTTCTTCAGAGGGGAAAAAAAAACAACACTGTCTCCAGCCTATATCAAAGATTGCATCAGGGTCCCAGGGTTCAGCACCCCCACTGAAATGTAAATCTCTCTAGCATTCTATCCATATGTAATAAATTACTCTCCAAAATTTAGGTTCCAAGTTTTGTTAACATTCATTCACAAAGTTCTAACTGTGCAGCAAAGTAAAATGATATTCTGTAGAATCCCACAGTGCCACTCATTTTACTTCTCCATAGGTGACTTCTGGCCAGCTTCTCTATATAATGTGCCATTCCTTGTTTTGTTTTGGCCTTTAACAATGAAGATTTTACCTGGCCGAAGCGGGACACATTAGTATTTTGCCCACACCGTGCCTTGAACTGCAATAAGGAAGTCAGTGGCACGTTTGCTCTCCATACAGCTTTGGCCACTCAGATGAAGCTGGTTTAAATGCCTTCTAGGCTAAGGCAGGCTCATGAATCTCTTCAGCTAAATTCATGTTTCACACCTCTTTCTAATGGAGTAACCACACTATAGGAAAACTGCTTACAGACTACATGTCTGAGGTTTCTTACACTATCAGGGGCTTGCACAATTATTTGAACATTTCTGATAACTATCCTTGTCATCAGAGGGCTCACACTTAAAGGACAAATTAAGGCCAAACTTTCATATACGTAGGATTATGCTTAAGTCTTTTTTTTTCTTTTACAGGTTTTCTGGTGGATTCCAAGTGATCCACCCAAAAGTGCAATAGGCTAGAGAACCATTATCAGCTTCTAATAGATCAGGCAACAGATTTTAATAGGAACTCCTTAGCAAACTCAACATTACTTTTCCAAAACGCATCTCCCAAAGTATCTCCATCTGAAGACTGCCTTGGTCATGTGGTCTCCTTTGTATACTACCTTCCCTGAGAACCTAAAGCCTTTTAATGCCCCCATAGGCAAAAATTGTCCCATTATGGGAATTTGTTCTATCTAGGCATGAACAATAACTTTTCACCCACAAAAACTTCTTTCCCTGATCAGGATGAATTTCTGTAGGGTTTAGGCCAAATTGATTTATACCATACAGTTTGATGTAGTATCCACAAAACAACACAAAGCTCTTTTTAAAAATTACCCTTTTAAGTGATGTCACTATCATAATAGTTGAGATAGTTGTTATTTTCCTTCAACCTGCAAGCAGTAAAACATCTTTGAACCACCAAATCCCTCTGCCTAACACACCAGGACACCAGAGAGTCCATACATCTAAAGGTGGGTGTGCTGGAACACACAGAGAAGGCAGAACTAGGGGAACAGTGAGGAGTGGATGACAGTAGATGAAAAAGCAATTTATGGGGGATAAACAGCTGGGTTTACCTAGAGAAAAATATATTCACTCTACATTTGTAAAATGATGGCTAAAAAACTGTCTCAATGATACTTAAACCCTTCAGAACCAAAAAAAAAAAATATTTTCCACAGTATACAAACATCTCAAACAATTCAACAAAAAATTGGCAGAAGAGCTACATAGATATCTCTCCAAAGAATATATCCAGATGGCCAATGGGCACATGAAAAGATGCTCAACATTGCTAATTATTAGAGAAATACAAATCAAAACTACAATGAGGTATTACCTCACACCAGTAACAATGGCAACCATCAAAAAGTCTACAAACAATAAATGCTGGAGAGGGTGTGGAGAAAAGGGAACCCTCCTACACTGTTGGTGCAACTATAAATTGATACAGCCCCTATGGGGAACAGTATGGAGGTTCCTTAAAAAATAGAACTACCCTATGATCCAGCAATCCCACTCCTGGGCATGTATTCAGAGGAAACTGTAATTCAAAAATGAAACAGGTACCCCAGTGTTGACTGCAGCAATATTTATAATAGTCAAGACATGGAAGTAACCTGAATGTCCATCAACAGAGAAATGGATAAAGATGTGATACATATATACAATGAAATATTACTCAGCCACAAAAAAGAAGGAAAAAACCATTTTTAGGAATATGGATGGACCTAGACCTAGAGATTTTCATACTAAGTAAGTCAGGAAGACAAATACCATATGATATCACTTTTGTGCAGAATCTAAAATACGACACAAATGAGCTTACCTATGAAACAGACACAGAGAACATACTTGTGACGGCCAAAGGAGAGAAGGATGGGGAAGGGATACATTGGAAGTTTTGAATTAGCAGATAGAAACTATTTATATGTAGAATAAATAACAAGGTCCTATATTCAGTATGCTGTAATAAACTACAATGGAAGTGAATATGAAAAAGAATATGTAGAACTGAGTCACTTTCCTGTATACCAGAAACTAACACAGCACTGTAAATCAGCTATATTACCATAAAGTAAAATTTTAGATATATATTGTCACCAAGGACATTAAACTCAAGGATACAGACCATTATTGGAGAAGGAAATGGCAACCCACTTCAGTAATCTTGCCTGGAGAATTCCATGGACAGAGGAACCTGGCAGGCTACATACAGTCCATGGGGTTGCAGAGTCAGTCATGACTGAGCAACTATCATTCACTCATATAGGATTATAGATAGCAGAGGAGTAAAAACAGGTACACATAACCAAAAAAATCATAAGGTTAAAGGTAAATGACATTTTTAGGGCCAGGTTTAGAATTTTATGATTTTCGTGGAATACAGAGATGTTGAAACATGTATGTGAAAGCAGGATTGAGATTTATTTGGGGGGAAAGCCAGAAGGGATTGAAATAGGGTTTGATGGTCAGGAGAGGTCCCCTGATCAGTAAGTCTGATGTACTATAATAAAGAGAACATAAAGATCCCCTGGTAGAGGAAATGGCAACCTGCTCCAGTATTCTTGCAGAAAATTCCATGGACAGAGGAGCCTGGTGGGCTACAGTCCATGGGGTTGCAAAGAGTTGGACATGACTGAGTGTGCACATGAGCATGCACACACACACACAATGTAACTAGAATAGAGCTGTGAGTCTGATCCTGTGGCAAGAATGGCTCACTGACATGTTTTTTTGTTGCATATTTTTATTCATCATGAATCAGAGCTAGACACAGAACTGGAGCTTGGATTTTAGTACTGTTCCTTTATGAATTAGGGCTTTTAGAATATGGGCTTGTTGCTCCTGGGTAGAATTGACAAAGAGATGAGATTGGATGTATATACTTGTCATACTCCAGCCATGAAGAGATTAGGACCTAAACTGATCAACTCCCCCAAACCTAATACTATTTCCTCTAAATATTCTTGTGAACGAATCTTTCTTGTCCCTCTATTTCAGAATTAATTAACAGCAGTAGAAACTATTCAAGAAAGAAGTTTGAGTTTAACAAAAGTAGAAAATGGTTCCATGATGACAAGCATGAAAGAATTCATTATGGAGAGAAGTCTTATGAATATAATAAAAATGAGAATGGCCTCTGTCTTAATGAAGAGTCTGTTCAGCATCAAAAAATTCAAATTTTGGAGCAGCCTTTTGAATACAATGAATGTAGGAAAGCTTTCCATGCGAATTCACTCTTTGTTAAATGTAAGAAACCTTACACAGGACAGAACACCTGTGAATACACTGAAAACAGAAAAACCTGTGATTTGTCACCTTTCATTGCTCAAAGAACACATCCAAAAGAGAATCACTACGAATTTAATGAATGTGGAGAAACTTTCTTTGAGGACTCCATTCTCTTTGAACATAGTGTTCACCCTTTGAGCCAAAAGTCAGACCTGACTCCAATTCAAAGGACCCACTCAGTTGACAGTGTAATTGAATATAATGAATGTGGAAGCTTTTTCAATGAAAACTTAGTCTTTGGTGCACAACAGAGCATGCACACCAGAGAAAAACCCTATGAATGTCATGAATGTGGAAAAACATTTAACCAGAAGTCAGCCCACATAAGACATCAGAGAACCCACACAGGGGAGAAATCCTATGAATGTCATGAATGTGGGAAAAGTTTCTACAAGAATTCAGACCTCATTAAACATCAGAGAATTCATACAGGGGAGAAACCTTATGAATGTCACGAATGTGGGAAATCCTTCAGTGAAAAGTCAACCCTCACCCAACACCATAGAACACACACAGGGGAGAAACCATATGAATGTCATGAATGTGGGAAGGCCTTCTCATTTAAGTCAGTTCTTACTGTACATCAGAAGACACACACAGGGGAGAAGCCCTATGAATGTTATGAATGTGGGAAGGCCTTCCTAAGAAAATCAGACCTCATTAAACATCAAAGAACTCACACAGGAGAAAAACCTTATGAATGTAGTGAATGTGGGAAATCTTTCTCTGAGAAGTCAACTCTCACTAAACATTTGAGAACTCATACAGGTGAGAAGCCCTATGAATGTATTGAATGTGGAAAATTTTTCTGCTATTACTCAGGTTTCACAGAACATCAGAGGAGACACACAGGAGAGAAACCTTTTGGATGTAATGAATGTGGGAAAAATTTCCGTCAGAAGTCAGCTCTAATTGTTCATCAGAGAACTCATGTAAGACAGAAACCCTATGAATGTAATGAATGTGGAAAATCATTCTGTGTGAAGTCAAAACTCATTGCACATCACAGAACACACACAGGGGAGAAACCCTATGAATGTAGTGTTTGCAGAAAATCATTTTATGTGAAGTCAAAACTTACTGTACATCAGAGAATACATTTGGGAAGAAACCCTATAGGTATAATAAATGAGGGAAATCACTCTGGGTGAAGTCAACAGTTTATAGAACAGAGAACACCAAATGGGGAGAAAACTCTGTTAAGATTTCGAGAACACCTTTGGTCTAAAGTCAGTTCTTAAAATACATCAGAGAACTTACAAAGGGGAGAAAATAACGTGAAGATATTAAGGACATAGAAAAATCAGAAGATTTTCTGCTGGAATTAAGCTCAGATAGAGAAGACCTATTGGTGAATGAATACAGGGAACATTCTGCCCAAAACCACACCTCAGTAAATATCAGAGAAATGAAGGTAAACACTCTTATCAGTATTTGTAGAAAAGACTTCATCCACAGGCCAGAGAAAATGCACCAACTATAGGAAATTATAGGAAAGCATTTACTTTGAGGTGATAATTTTATTGGAGTTGCGTGAAATGTTTGAAGTAGCATCTCAGTGGACATCAGACAGTAATTACCAGAAAAATACTTCTGTTTTAAATGGGCAGAAGCTCTAGGTTAAATCTAATCATAATCAGTGAAATTTGAAGAATGCCTGCATTTAGACACAGCATTTATACAGTGTGGCCCAATGCTCAGTGTGCTGTTCCTTCCAATTTAGGGTATTAGATGTGAACTGGAATCAATGATTGTAAGGAATTCAAATGTCTGCTGGTCCTCCTACGGGCCTCGCCACAGGTCTGCCATGGCAGGGGCGGGGTGAGAAAGGTGTTTTGTCCACCTGCATCAAGAGTGCTGAGTGCAGGTGAAAAAGACAGTTAGCATGGCTGATGTGTTGGTAACACTGGGCAGATAAGTAAATGTGTGGAGGATGCTGAAAGTCAAATTTCTCACTGTTGTTGGAAAAGGTATCTGTTAAAATGGAAACAGGAGAAGCTAGAAAATGTCTTAGAGGGTTGAATTGGACTGTAACTCATTTTAAATACACAGAAATCGTTATATTAGTGGTTATGTGTGTGTGTCTTTGTTTTATGGATATGTCAGCTGAGAAGGCCTGAACATAATGACACCTCAGTAGGACTGAGCACACCAAGTACCAAGTTATTAATTACTAAATACTACCCTACCATCCCATGAAATTAAAAGACACTTACTCCTTGAAAGAAAAGTTATGACCAACCTAGATAGCATATTAAAAAGCAGAGACATTACTTTGCCAACAGAGGTCCGTCTAGTCAAGGCTATGGTTTTTCCAGTGGTCATGTATGGATGTGAGAGTTGGGCTGTGAAGAAAGCTTAGCACCGAAAAATTGATGCTTTTGAACTGTGATGTTGGAGAAGACTCTTGAGAGTCCCTTGGACTGCAAAGAGATCCAACCAGTCCATCCTGAAGGAGATCAGTCCTGGGTGTTCATTGGAAAGACTGATGCTGAAGCTGAAACTCCAATACTTTGGCCACCTCATACGAAGAGTTGACTCATTGGAAAAGACCCTGATGCTGGGAGGGATTGGGGGCAGGAGGAGACGGGGACGACAGAGGATGAGATGGCTGGATGGCATTACCGACTTGATGGGCATGAGTTTGAGTAAACTCTGGGAATTTGTGATGGACAGGGAGGCCTGGCGTGCTGCGATTCATGGGGTCGCAAAGAGTCAGACACTACTGGGCAACTGAACTGAACTGAACCCTACTGTCAAAAATGGATCACATCTCTGGAGTAATGCCCTATTCTAAGTCAGTCATGGGAGAAATATAGTATGGTCTTATCTATTAAACAATAAGAAATTGTTCAAATAATTATGCAGATATGTCAAAAGGGCAAAAGAACCACCTTGGACAGGTTTCCTTGGCCAAATCTGAAGACAGTCTGAACATTCATTCATACTGATATAAGTAAATAAATACATAAAGGAAGGGGGAAAAAAGCTTTTCTTTATACAGTGCCAACTAATAAATGTAGTAAGAATAATGGCGATAGATAAAAACACCACTGGCAGCCATCATACAGGTGGTTCATTCATTAAGTCTACTTACACAGTCTACTACTTTGTATGTAGAAGCTTAATGAAGAATACTGGCATAATCTCTTAAGTATTTCCCCACAAAATACTAATCAGGTATACAAACTGGCAGAATGGATGCAAAAATAGACCTGTATAAGAGACCCTCTATAGACCTAGGGACACATACAGATTGAAAATCAGAGGATGGAAAAATACATTCCATTCAAACACGAATCAAAAAGAAAGTTGGCATAGCAATACTCCTATCAGATAAAACTGACTTTAAAGAGTGTTAGATAAGTAAGTACACTACACAATGATCAAGGGAGCACTCCAAGAAAGATACAACAATTAGGAGCATCTCAAAACACAAAGTAAATGCTAACAACCATAAAAGGGGAAATTGGCAGTAACACAATAATAGTGGGAGACTTTAACACCCCACTTTCAGCAATGGACAGATCATCCATACAAGAAATAATACAGTTTTAAATGACACAACAGACCAGGTAGATTTAATTTATATTTACAGGACACTCCACTTGAAAGTGGCAGAGTACACTTTCTTAAGTGCACATGAAACATTCTCCAGAATAAAATCACATCTTCGGTCCCAAATCAAGCCCCAGAAAATTTAAGAAAATTGAAATTTTACCAAGCAACTTTTCCGACCACAATGCTATGAGATTAGAAATCAAGTTACAGGAAAACTGTAAAAAACACAAACAGGGAGGCTGAACACTGCATTGCTAAATAACCAAGAGATTACCAAGAAATCAAAGAGGAAATAAAACATACACAGAAATAACTTACAATAAAAACTCAATGATACAAAACCTAAGTGATGGAGCAAAAAAAGTTCTAAGACAGAAGTTTATAATAATTCCATCTCACTTCAAGAAACAAAAGTCTCAAACAATCTAACTTCATACCGCAACTAGAGAAAGAACAACAAAACCCAAAGTCAGTACAAAGTTCAGAGCAGAAATGAAGAAAACAACAGCAAAGATCAATAAAAGCTGATTCTTTGAAAAGATAAATAAAACTGATAAACCTTTAGCCATACTGATCAAGGAAAAGGAGGAAAGGATTCAAATCAAGAAAATTGGAAATTAAAAAGGATAAATTACTACTGACACTGCAGAAATGCAAAGGATCATAAGAGACTGTTACAAGCAACTATATGCCAATAAAATCAACAATCTGGAAGAAATGGACAAATTCTTGGACAAGCATAAAACTTTATGATTTAAACCTTTTATGACTGAACCAGGTTAGGATTTTCCCAGATTGGGAAACAGACCAATCACAAGTAATGAAATTGAAAGTATAGTTAAAAAGTCTTCCAACACACAAAAGTCAAGTAACAGATGGTTTCACAGGCAAATTCTACCAAACATTTAGAGAAGAGTTAACACTTGTTCTCGAAGTCTTTCCAAAAATTGCAGAGGGAGGCACACACTACCAAATTCATTCTACAAGGCTGACATCACTCTGATACCAAAACCAGACAAAGATATCACAGAAAAAAGTAAATGACATCAATATCACTGATGAACATAGATATAAAAATATCACTGATGAACATGGATAAAAAAAATTCAGCAAAATACTGGCAAACAGAATCCAATAATACATTCAAAGGATCACACACCATGATCAAGTGAGATTTATTTCAGGAATGCAAGGATTCTTCACAATACACACAAATCAATGTGCTACACTATATTAAAAAATTAAATAGATGAAGTAAAAGCTTTTGATAAAATTTAATAGAATTTATGATTTTTAAAAAAGCTCTCCAGAAAATGGCCAAAGAGGGATACTACCTCAGCATAATAAAGGCCATAGACCAAACCAACCTACAGCAAACATCATTCTCAATGGTGAGATATTGAAAATATTTCCTGTAATATCAGGAAGAAGATAAGGATGTCCACTCTCACCACTCTAATTCAACATCGTTTTAGAAGTCCTAGCCAAAGCAATCAAGTAAAAGAAATGAATCCAAATTGGAAAAGAAGTAGAACTCACTTTCGAGATGGCATACTATATGTAGAAAATCCTCAACATGTTACCGGAAAATTACCAGAGCTAATCAATGAGTTTGGAAAAGTTGCAAGGTACAAAATGCAAAGAAATCTCCTGCTTTCCTATACAATGAGAATGAAATGTTGTGAAGTAATTAGCCTCCAACTAATAAAAAAATAAATAAATAAATAAACATCGTTTTAGAAGTCCTAGCCAAAGCAATCAAGTAAAAGAAATGAATCCAAATTGGAAAAGAAGTAGAACTCACTTTCCAGATGGCATACTATATGTAGAAAATCCTCAACATGTTACCAGAAAATTACCAGAGCTAATCAATGAGTTTGGAAAAGTTGCAAGGTACAAAATGCAAAGAAATCTCCTGCTTTCCTATACAATGAGAATGAAATGTTGTGAAGTAATTAGCCTCCAACTAATAAAAAAATAAATTAATTAATTAATTAAAAAAGAATGAAAGATCAGAAAGCAAAACTATGGAAATAATCCCATGTCTCATCCCCAGAAAAGAATAAAATATGTAGGAATACAGCTCTCTAAGGAAGCAAAGGGTTTCCCTGGTGACTCGGATGGTAAAGCGTCTGCCTGCAATGCGGATGACCCAGGTTCAATCCCTGGGTCAGGAAGCTCCCCTGGAGGAGGAAATGGCAACCCACTCCAGTACTCTTGCCTGGAAAATTCCATGGACTCAGGAGCCTGGTAGGCTACAGTCCATGGGGTCACAAAGAATCAGACACAACTGAACTACTTCACTCACTCAAGGAAGCAAAAGACCTGGACTCAGAAAACCATTAAAAAAAAAAAAAAAAAAGTGATGAAAGAAATCGAAGATGACACAAATAGATGGAGAGATTATACCATATTCTTGGATTGGAAAAATCAGTATTGTCAAAATGACTATACTACCCAAAGCAATCTAAAGATTCGACACAATCCCTATCAAATTACCACCTGAAGTTTTCACAGAACAACAAATTTTTAAATTTCTATGGAAATACAAAAGACCTCAAATAAGAAAACGAGCTGGAGAAATGAGGCTCTCAGACTTCAGACTATATTACAAAGCAACAGTAATCAAGTCCATATTGGCATTATCACAGAACAAATGTAAATGAAACAGGATTGAAAGCCCAGAGATACAGCTATGCACTTGTGGTCACCAAATTTAGGACAGAGGAAGTAGAAACATTCAATGGAGAAAAGACGATCTCTTAAATGCTAAAAAAAAAAACAAAAAAAACCCACAAACAAACAAACAAACCGAAAAAAACAACTAGATAGATACATGTAAAAGAATGAACTCCCTAACACCACAAACAAAAGTAAACTCAACATGGTTTAAAGGCCTAAATGTAAGGTTAGGTGTTATAAAATTGGTAGAGAAAAATATAGGTAGAGCAGTTTCTGACATAAACCACATCAAGATATTTTTTGACCAACCTCCTAGAGTAATGAAAGTAAAAACAAAAGACAAGTGTGACCAAATTAAACTTTATGGAAATTATAAACAAGAAAAACGATAACCCTCAGAATGGGAGAAAATATTTGCAAATGAAGGAACTGACAAGGGATTCATCTCCAAAATACATGAACAGCTCATGCAGCTCAATATAAAACAAATAACCTAATCAAAACAAGGGTGGAGGACCTAAATAGACTTTTCTCCAAAGAAGACATGGGCTTCCCCAAAACTGGTGCAATGTTAAGGAATCTGCCTGCCAATGCAAGAGATATGGGTTCAGTCCCTGGGTCGTGAAGATCCCCTAGAGGAAGAAATGGCAACCCACTTCCATATGCTTTCCTGGAAAATTCCATGGATAGAGAAACCTGTGGGCTCTAATCCATGGGGTCGCAAAAAGTTGGACATGACTAAACACATGTGCCAAAGAAGACATACAGATGGCCAAGAGGCACATGAAAAGATGCTCAACATCACTAATTATTAGAGAAAGGCAAATCAAAACTACAGTGGAGTATCACCTCATATGGGTCAGAATGACCATTATCATAAAGTCTACAAATTAGGTGTGGAGAAAACAGAACCCTCTTGTAGTTTTGGTAGGAATGTAAACTGATACAACCACTATGGAGAGCAGTATGGAGGTCCTTTAAAAAAAGTAAAAGTAGAACTATTATTTGACCCAGTAGTCCCACTACAGGGAATAAACCCTTAGAAAACCATAATTCAGAAAGACACAGTGTTCACTGTGGTACTATGTACAATACTCAGAACACAGCAATAATCTAAGTGTCCATCAACAGATGAAAGAATACATGGTACAGTGGAATGTTACTCAGCCATAAAAGGAAACAGAATTAGTCATCTGGAGAGATGTGGGTGGACCTAGAGTCTGTCATACATAGTGATATTAAGTCAGAAAAAACTAATGTCACATATTAATGTTTGTGTGTGGAATCCAGAAAAATTGTACAGATGAACCTAGTTCTAGAGTAAAAATAAAGACATAGACATGGAGAATGGATGTATGGCCACAGGCAGGTGGATAGTGGGATGAATTGGGAAGTTAGGTCTGATATAAATACACTATAAAAATACATAGCTAGTGAGACCTGCACAGTATAGCACAGGGAGCTCAGCTCATAACTCTGTGATGACCAGGATGGGGGAATGGGAGGTCCAAGAGTAAGGGTATATATGTATACATATAGCTGATTCACTTTGTTGTACAACAGAAAATAACATTGTAGAGCAAGTATACTTCAATTTTCTTAAGGTAAAAACAGAATAGTTGGAAAAATTTAAAAATTAGGAGTGTAGACTAGATAGACAGTAGTGTTACTTTCACACTTGGGTCTGTAGGTAAGTGTTTTCTTTGGGGAACATACACACTCAGGTGTATAGGGGAAATGTTCTTTTTTCTTTTTTTGCCTGTAAACCAGGTAATATTTTTTTCCCATTTATTTTTATTAGTTGGAGGCTAATTACTTTACAACACTGTAGTGGTTTTTGCCATACATTGACATGAATCAGCCATGGATTTACATGTGTTCCCTATCCTGAAGCCCCCTCCCAGCTCCCTCTCCACCCCATCCCTTTGGGTCTTCCCAGTGCACCAGCCCTGAGCACTTGTCTCATGCATCCAACCTGGGCTGGCGATCTGCTTCACCCTTGATAGTATACTTGTTTCAGTGTTGTTCTCTCTGAACATCCCACTCTCGCCTTCTCCCACAGAGTCCAAAAGTCTGTTCTATACATCTGTGTCTCTTTTTCTGTCTTGCATATAGGGTTGTCGTTATCATCTTTTTACATTCCATATATATGCGTTAGTATACTGTATTGGTCTTTATCTTTCTGGGTTACTTCACTCTGTATAATGGGCTCCAGTTTCATCCATCTCATTAGAACTGGTTCAAATGAATTCTTTTTAATGGCTGAGTAATATTCCATAGTGTATATGTACCACAGCTTCCTTATCCATTCATCTGCTGATGGGCATCTAGGTTGCTTCCATGTCCTGGCTATTATAAACAGTGCTGAGATGAACATTGAGGTGCACGTGTCTCTTTCAAATCTGGTTTCCTCGGTGTGTATGCCCAGGAGTGGGATTGCTGGGCCATATGGCAGTTCTATTTCCAGTTTTTTAAGGAATCTCCACACTGTTCTCCATAGTGGCTGTTCTAGTTTGCATTCCCACCAACAGTGTAAGTGGGTTCCCTTTTCTCCACACCCTCTCCAGCATTTATTGCTTGTAGACTTTTGGATAGCAGTCATCCTGACTGGCGTGTAATGGTACCTCATTGTGGTTTTGATTTGCATTTCTCTAATAATGAGTGATGTTGGGCATCTTTTCATGTGTTTGTTAGCCATCTGTATGTCTTCTTTGGAGAAATGTCTGTTTAGATCTTTGGCCCATTTTTTGATTGGGTCATTTATTTTTCTGGGATTGAGCTTCAGGAGTTGCTTGTATATTTTTGAGATTAATCCTTTGTCTGTTTCTTCATTTGCTATTATTTTCTCCCATTCTGAAGGCTGTCTTTTCACCTTGCTTATAGTTTCCTTTGTTGTGCAAAAGCGTTTAAGTTTCATTAGGTCCCATTTGTTTATTTTTGCTTTTATTTTCAATATTCTTGGAGGTGGTCATAGAGGATCTTGCTGTGATTTATGTCGGAGAGTGTTTTGCCTATGTTCTCCTCTAGGAGTTTTATAGTTTCTGGTCTTATATTTAGATCTTTAACCCATTTTGAGTTTATGGAAATGAGGTTTCATGTGCAGGTTATTTTCAAATATGTTAGAAAGGAAAAAGTAATTTGTGTATAGATAGAGTTCAAGCAAGTGTAAGAGGTAGATAGAAGAAATGCAATTCAGAGTTGGGAATTGCAAGTTTTTTGTACTATGCTTGTGACTTTTTTGTAAGTTTGAAATCATTTTCAAGCAAATGTTTGACAGTTTTAAGTTAAGTGACATAGAGCCTACCACATTACAGAAAAAGAAGTGAAGCCATATTAATGTCTCAGATACAGAAAAATATGATAAAACTACACACATTCATGATTTCAAAATAGAAATAGGAGACTTCACTAAAAACAAAATGCTAACATACAACAGATATCATACTAAACAGATAAATACTGGAATGTTTCTTCTTTATATTAATAATCAGATATGAATGCTTGTTACTACCACTTCTATTTAACACTGGACTGAAGGCTTTAGCTAGGTCCTTAAGGCCAAATAAAAATAAAGCATCAAAAACTGGAATTAAGCAAACTAAAAAGAAAAAAATGAATTATTTGCAGGTGATACCATTGTATACATTAAACACGTCTCTGGGAAAAGTATTAGTGAATTAGCAAACTGGCTATATAAAAATCATTTTTATATATAGGTAACAAATAGAAAATTTAAGTAATCATAAGGATAATAGCTTATCTTTCAATAAAAGCTCTTCAAGCCAAAAGAGAATGGCAGGACATACTTAAAGTGATGAAAGAGAAAAACCTACAACCCAGACTACTGTACCCAGCAAGGATCTTATTCAAATATGAAGGACAAATCAAAAGCTTTACAGACAAGCAAAAGCTGAGAGAATTCAGCACCACCAAACCAGCTCTCCAACAAATGCTAAAGGATCTTCTCTATACAGGAAACACAAAAAAGGTTTATAAACGTGAACCCAAAACAACAAGGTAAATGGCAATGGGATCACACTTATCAGTAATTACCTTAAATGTAAACAGGCTGAGTGCCCCAACCATAAGACAAAGACTGGCTGAATGGATACAAAAACAAGACCCCTATATATGCTGTCTACAAGAGACCCACCTCAAACCTAGGGACACATGCAGACTGAAAGTCAACGGCTGGAAAAAGACATTTCATGCAAATGGAAACCAAAAGAAAGCAGGAGTAGCAATACTCAGATAAAACAGACTTTGAAATAAAGGCGGTGAAAAGAGACAAAGAAGGACGCTACATAATAATCAAAGGATCCATCCAAGAGGATATAACAATTATATATGCGCCCAACATACAAGCACCATGATATGTAAGGCTGCTGCTGCTGCTGCTAAGTCACTTCAGTCGTGTCTGAATCTGGGTGACCCCATAGATGGCAGCCCACCAGGCTCCCCCATCCTTGGGATTCTCCAGGCAAGAACACTGGAGTGGGTTGCCATTTCCTTCTCCAATGCATGAAAGTGAAGTCACTCAGTTGTGTCCAACTCTTAGCAACCCCATGAACTGCAGCCTACCAGGCTCCTCCGTCCATGGGATTTTCCAGGCAAGAGTACTGGAGTGGGTTGCCATTGCCTTCTCCAATACATAAGGCAAATGCTAACAAATATGAAAGGAGAAATTAACAGTAACACAATATTAGTGGGAGACTTTAATAACCCACTCACACCTATGGATACATCAACTAAACAGAAAATTAACAAGGAAACACAAACTTTAATGATACAATGGACCAGTTAGGCCTAATTGATACCTATATGACATTTCACCATAAAACTATGAATTTCACCTTTTTCTCAAGTGCACACAGAACCTTCTCCAGGATAGATCACATCCTGGGCGTAAATCTAGCCTTGGTAAATTCAAAAAAAATGAAATCATCTCAAGCATCTCCTAGCTGAGAGGTTCTGGAATGTCACTTCACCTCTCTGAGCCTGTTTGCTCCTCTACACACTAGGGTAAAGGGAGGACCAGCCCCATGGGGTGATTGTGGAGCCCAAGTAGGTCCTTCATGGAAAGTGCTTTCTAGGGACCTGGCCCCATTGAAAAGTCTGCTGGAGGGGCTGTGGTTGTGCTAATGGATCACTTATTTATTCCCCTTGAGAAAATCTCTGCCTCATTTGCTACTCCTTGTGGATTTGGGTTGAGCTGTTTTCCCATTTTAAAAGGTGATTTGTGATTCCAAAAAGGGTTCTGTGTCCTGGGTGAATAAGAGCGAGGACCACTGGAGGCAAGCCGTAGAACTGCAGGCCACTCAGATGCATATGATGGGGCTGGTTGATCTCACTCTTCAAATATAGAAGGCTCATTAGAGGCAGGTGCTTTTCTGGGAACACCCAACATTTAATGTATCAGGCAGACAGCAGTCCAGACCTCCAGGGCTTCCATTCTAGTTTGGAGTCAGACAGTCACACTAGACATCATAACCAATGCTGCCCTGGGAGAGCAGTGTGAAAGGAAATGCCTGGCCTCCGACTCTGCTGCCTGCATAACAACCTCCTGGTTCATCTTTCCATCCTGGGCACCTTTACCCTGAGAACTTCCACCAGCCCCATAATTTGCCTCCCTGAAGATGCTGCTGGCTTACATAAAACCCAGCATACCTGGCTCAGACCTGGCACACCAACCCTACCTTCTCTGGGCACAACCTAAGCACCTGGAGCCACTGAGGCAAAGGAGGATAGTGAGGATGACTCAGGGTGGGTGATGGGGGCAAATGGGATGAGAAGGGGGCTGGGCCACACAAGAGTAGAGCCTCCCAAGGCTGGAGCTGGGCCAGGAGCAGTGAGGAGGCTCAGATCACTCTTCCCTTGGACTGTAGTCTGGGAGGACTGCCTGGTGGTGGATGGCATCTTGGACTGAAACTTCAGTTATTAGCAGTGAGAAGTTTCCTGAGACGTGTGGAAAAGCAGTCCTATTGATGACATTTTCTATTCTTGGAGCTACAGCACCAACTCCAGAACAAACTCTGAAAACATCTCAAGATCTAGAGTCTCTACTGCCCACTGTAGCACCAGAGCAAGTTCAAGCCACAGCTCCCACTCAGGTTCAAGAGCCAGAACATGCAACACTGCCAGTTCCTCAGCTAAAACTAAAGAACGGTCATGCCCTAGCTCTCATTTAAGCTACAGCTTATCAACCTGTTTCCAAGATCTATTGCAGTGATTTACAACAGAACAAACAAGCCAGGAAACTAATGAAAACCCAGTATGGCCCATCTGCCCCCAATGGAAATATTAATGATCCAAAGGTCTAAGATCTATATTATATCCATAGATTTTTATAATATACTTTATATAACTATCCAAAGAATACTTTCATCTTTGAATAAGAGAACAGAATTTCAGAAAATACACAATCTGCATCAGTGAAAACAATTTTTTCTTTAGTCTTTCTCTTGGTATCCAAGGTCAAGACCCATAACGGTGGAGACAATGTGTGCTTTCCCACAGTCAGAATGAGTTCGCTAGGACACCTTCTCTCTCTTGATTTCTCTTACCATCAAACCAGCCAGTTGCTGTATCAGACTTTTTGTCTCTATCTCTACTCCCTCTTTCTACCTGTCTCTGTCTGTTTTCCTCTCTTTCAGCTTCAGTCTCCATTTCTCTCTCCTCTTATTCTTACTTGTTCTGGTTTGGTTTTTTGCCTCACTTAGGCCTGAATAATGTTTCTCTGTCTCTCTTCAGTCACCTCAGGCAGTACTGTTTCATAACACACAAGACATTGGGGCAAGTGCCCCTGTCAAAAATTCACTAAACCCAGATAACAATAATTAAAAATCCATGCTGCCTGGGAAATATTCATCTACAGTTAGTTGCATCTTAGTGGATACAGGCCACAGTCCGTTCTAGGTCAGGACACTCTGATGTACCTGATCCCCATCTTTGAAATGTGTGCCACTGACTTCAGTAGTGAAACAATATCCTTGCTTCCTCACTACTGAAGACCAAAGAACAATGTGTGTTCATTTTTCCAGTAATTTCTGAACATTGTGTGTGGATAGTTTGATAAACCAAGAAAAAATTTCTGGGGAAAGACAGTCAATCTTTGTTGATATGCTGTACCATCCCAGGCCTTGTGCTCAAACACTATTTTCTTTAATTACTCCTTTCTTACCTGATCAGAGAGGAAGTCTTCAGCACAGACAGTTCTCTGAAGGCAAGCGATAAAGGACCAAACTCCATGGCACAACCAAGCCTCATGTTTCATTGTTGCATGAGCTTTTCTTTCTCACCATCCTCTGGAATGGGCCTATAGCCACTCAGCTCACTCTGGCCATGTTTTCCCAAGGGATGAACAACCGTTGCCAAGACTGGAGTCACTCTTGTCTCAAGCACCTGAAAAGAAGCACCTCTCTCTAGCATGTCCTCAAAACTGAGGTCCTTGTAGCAGACCACATGTTGGGCATTCAACCTATGAGAAAACTCTCATCTCAGACCCCTTTTCTAGTACGTCACTTTCACGTGTTGGCTGTTTATACTTAATTCTTCACATTGCATGACACCATCAGGCTAACACTTACAAGCAAATTTCCAGACCTAAAAGACTGACTCCAGATTTCTTAGCCCAGACTGCTTCTGGACGTGGACAGAGAATGAATAAAAACATTCTAATTTACCTGAATTCTGCTTTCTAGAATGCCAAGTTCTCAGGCCAGTTGCTCTCTAGTAGTTTTACCAGGGTAGGTGTTCTTTTGATATGGCTTCCACACAAGCATCCTTCTTCACAGTCCTGAGAGTCAGCCTGCTGAACAGAAAAGGGGAAAAGTCTTGGGCGGTGGAGGAGGGGGGGCGGGGGGGTGGGGGGTGGGGGGGGTGTGGATTCCATATAGATGCAAAACAATGGTGTCAGCCTAGCTACTGTCTTTATGTCATGTGGAAAACTTCTAAGTCCAGAGGCTACATTCCATTTTTAACTGAATGGGACACTGGGAGCTTGATATATGTCTATCAAAAAAAAAAAAAAAAAAAAAGAGAGAGAGAGTCAACACTGTTGGGATCTACCAACCATTAACAAACAATCCACAGAATTACATGCAAATGAAATGCAAAGCCACAGAAAAACAGGATATCATTAAATAGATGGAAGAATTTTTCACATACTGATACATGTTAGTTGCTCAGTCATGTCCGATTCTCTGCAGACCCCATGGACTGTAGACCACCAGGCTCCTCTGTCCACAGGATTCTCCAGGCAAGAACACTGGGGTGAGCTGCCATTTCCTTCTCCAACTGACTCATGGGAAAGTCCTTATGCTTGTGCTAATCAGAAAAACTTCTCTTATGGCCTGTCATATGTACATTGCACATCTGCTTGAACTATTAAAAAAACACAGACTCCCTTTATTAGATTGTTTTCAATACCTACTTTCAAGATAAGGACAAACGTCCCCCTTCTGATGATACCCAGGCTGGTACTCCTTGGAGGATGAGTTTCCCTTTGAAGATAGTGAGGTCATGCTGACTACTTGTGTACATGCTAATCTTTCTTATTTCAAACTTTGAAGTGAAACTTTAAACTCCATCATATTTGATGTTTGTTCTTTGTTATGAAAAAGTATAGAACCGTGTTTTTCAGGCATTCCAACTGTAGCCAGATGGCCATGATGGTTGTGGTTCCACACATGTCCCTGCATCATTGAGATCCTGAATTTCCTGAATTCAAACTCCAGGACACCACCAGCCCTTTAAAAAAAAAAAAAAAGATGATGACGATGACTGCTAGCAGCTGCCAGCCGCAAACTTACGGTCTCAAGATCTTCCCCTGTGAGTAGGAAGGGTTTCAGACCTCAACCAATACTTACTTAACACTACCCTTACTTCTTGCTAGCTCCAATAGTAACTCTTTAGAAATAATTCATGGAACTAAGTGCAACACTGCAGATTTCGCCTTTATAAGCCTCCTCCATTTTGTAATCTAGGGGAAGACAATTCCAAGTGAATCTGGAATCTGTGTCTTCTGGGGTCTAGTTTCCAGTTTGGCAAAAATAAACTCTCTTCTGTTCTTACTGTGAATTGTTTCTTGATTATTTCCATCAACACAACAGAAATTAACCACTTATAACTAAAAACAATAAAAACAGACAACAAAAAAGAACCAAACCAACTCAAAATTCCTAACTTGGTCTATTGGAAAACATTATTTTTATCAACTAACTAAAAACATTTGAAAACTTATGTGACATTCTGTACATTTACAGTGCCAACTTTAATTAAGACTTTTGGTAGAGAAGCATTTGATGGGCAACAGGGCTACCAACTTCATTTTCCATCTCAAGAAAATGCCCAAGCCACTCAATCTTTTTACCCAATTTATTCCAGAAACACAGCCCAATAAAACCTGTCATTGCAATCTTAGTGGTCACTTATACTTTGCATCAAGTCATTTGGATGATCCAACAACAAAGCCTAGATGCTGATGTAAACTTATTGCTTGATAAGCTGATGAATCCATGTTGGGGGAACCACGTGGATCACACAAACTGCTGGCCAATTGTTCAGTTTATGGAAGCACAAGATGCTCCACTCCTATCTATCTCAACCGTTTCCTACCATAAGCCCTCATTCAAAATTTATGACCTTGAAGGAATCCCATGTGGCAAGTGGAAATTAAATGAAAAGTACCAGAAGGGCCAGATACTTCTGAAGCTGCCATCATCCTTTCACCTAAATTTTGTTTCAGGGCTCTCTAATTTTCACATACTCAAACAGTTTGCTTTCAGTTGCAATCTGTGATTCTGGGTTCCTCGGGATTAGGTTCAGGTATGTTCTTTCCAAAACGAACAGCCTAACTTCCTTGTGTACACTACACATCTCCCTTGGCATCTTCAGAAACCTACTGCATGCCATTTCTAAATCATTTCATTTGAGGGTGTGATCATGATACTTTGAATACTATGGGTGAATGAGTAAGGCCAGTGTCTACCCGTGGATCATGCTCTTTGATCTCAACTACTCAGCAGCTTCCTGTGTGTAATGTGAAACCCACCCTGTTACTCACATGCCACAGAGACTGAAGAAATGGGCAAACCACACTAGGTAGGTAGGTAGGTGTTTAACAAGCAAAGAAATTTACTTCTGAGGCTCATCTCGGGCAGTCACAAGATGATTTCCCACCTGTATGCCAGAATCTTTAAAAACATTAAATAGAAGCCTTAGCAGTTCAGTCAGCTATACTGTCCAAAGGTGCCAACAACACCATGCTGTCTCAAAGGTGTGTCCTTGTTAAGCTTACCACTTGGGGGAAATCGAGCAGAATGCACATTTCAAGCACAAGGCTGGGGGGTGGGTGAGGTGATTCAATTACCTAGGTTCATCTCCCAGGTCGACCTGGGTCATATTGGCTCCATGAATTCCAACAACACATGCCCAACACAGGACTGAATGTGTGGCTAAGAATAGCCCATCCCATACAAATACAACAGAATCTATAAAACAATGTTCTCTGACAATACCCCCCTAAAGGGAAATAAGATACAACTGTTTAATAGTTGAAGGAAGGAGAAATTCACCATCTGTAGCTGGTTCCTCCCTCCCTGGTCTGGGAGTATCAGAAAACCACAAGTGCAGAAAAGGCGGGCATGACTCAACAACTTGTGAGAAGAAAAAGACAGTTCAAATCAGGGGGGAAGTACAATGATAGCCCCACAGCATCCAAGACAGACCTCATTATACCTATATGAAAACAAAATACAGACCTGAAGTGACAACTGATATTTTTTAAATTATGTGATTAAAAAAAAAAGAGGGATGCAGCAACTCAGATGATCGATGACACAGTTATGTTTGTTTTTTTTCTTTTCTTTTTTTAATTTATCTTTATTAGTTGGAGGCTAATTACTTTACAACATTGTAGTGGTTTTTGCCATACATTGACATGAATCAGCCATGGATTTACATGTGTTCCCTATCCTGAATCCTGGAGCTCCCTCTCCACCCCATCCCTCTGGGTCTTCCCAGTGCACCAGCCCTGAGCACTTGTCTCATGCATCCAACCTGGGCTGGCGATCTGTTTCACCATGGATAATATACATGCTGTTCTTTCGAAACATCCCACCCTCACGTTCTCCCACAGAGTTCAAAAGTCTGTTCTGTACTTCTGTGGCTCTTTTTCTGTTTTGCATATAGGGTTGTCGTTACCATCTTTCTAAATTCCATATATATGTGTTAGTATGCAGTAATGATCTTTATCTTTCTGGGTTACTTCACTCTGTATAATGGGCTCCAGTTTCATCCATCTCATTAGAACTGATTCAAATGAATTCTTTTTAATGGCTGAGTAGTATTCCATTGTGTATATGTACCATAGCTTCCTTATCCATCCGTCTGCTGATGGGCATCTAGGTTGCTTCCACGTCCTGGCTATTATAAACAGTGCTGCGATGAACATTGGGGTGCACGTGTCTCTTTCAAATCTGGTTTCCTCGGTGTGTATGCCCAGGAGTGGGATTGCTGGGCCATATGGCAGTTCTATTTCCAGTTTTTTGAGAAATCTCCACACTGTTTTCCATAGCGGCTGTACTAGTTTGCATTCCCACCAACAGTGTAAGAGGGTTCCCTTTTCTCCACACCCTCTCCAGCATTTATGGCTTGTAGACTTTTGGATAGCAGTCATCCTGACTGGCGTGTAATGGTACCTCATTGTGGTTTTGATTTGCATTTTTCTGATAATGAGTGATGTTGAGCATCTTTTCATGTGTTTGTTAGCCATCTGTATGTCTTCTTTGGAGAAATGTCTGTTTAGTTCTTTGGCCCATTTTTTGATTGGGTCATTTATTTTTCTGGAATTGAGCTTCAAGAGTTGCTTGTATATTTTTGAGATTAATCCTTTGTCTGTTTCTTGATTTGCTATTATTTTCTCCCAATCTGAGGGCTGTCTTTTCACCTTACTTATAGTTTCCTTTGTTGTGCAAAAGCTTTTAAGTTTCATTAGGTCCCATTTGTTTAGTTTTGCTTTTACTTCCAATATTCTGGGAGGTGGGTCATAGAGGATCTTGCTGTGGTTTATGTTGGAGAGTGTTTTGCCTATGTTCTCTTCTAGGAGTTTTATAGTTTCTGGTCTTACATTTAGATCTTTAATCCATTTTGAGTTTATTTTTGTGTATGGTGTTAGAAAGTGTTCTAGTTTCAGTCTTTTACAAGTGGTTGACCAGCTTTCCCAGCACCACTTGTTAAAGAGGTTGTCTTTTTTCCATTGTATATCCTTGCCTCCTTTGTCAAAGATAAGGTGTCCATAAGTTCGTGGATTTATCTCTGGGCTTTCTATTCTGTTCCACTGATCTATATTTCTGTCTTTGTGCCACTACCATACTGTCTTGATGACTGTGGCTCTGTAGTATAGTCTGAAGTCAGGCAGGTTGATTCCTCCAGTTCCATTCCTCTTTCTCAACATTACTTTGGCTATTCGAGGTTTTTTGTATTTCCATACAAATTGTGAAATTATTTGTTCTAGTTCTGTGAAAAATACCGTTGGTAGCTTGATAGAGGTTGCATTGAATCTGTAGACTGCTTTGGGTAGAATAGCCATTTTTGACAATATTGAGTCTTCCAATCCATGAGCATGGTATGTTTCTCCATCTGTTTGTGTCCTCTTTGATTTCTTTCATCAGTGTTTTATAGTTTTCTATGTATAGGTCTTTTGTTTCTTTAGGTAGATATACTCCTAAGTATCTTATTCTTTTTGTTGCAGTGGTGAATGATATTGCTTCCTTAATTTCTCTTTCTGTTTTTTCATTGTTAGTATATAGGAATGCAAGGGATTTTTGTGTGTTAATTTTATATCCTGCAACTTTACTATATTCATTGATTACCTCTAGTAATTTTCTGGAAGAGTCTTTAGGGTTTTCTATGTAAAGGATCATGTCATCTGCAAACAGTGAGAGTTTCACTTCTTCTTTTCCTATCTGGATTCCTTTTACTTCTTTTTCTGCTCTGATTGCTGTGGCCAAAACTTCCAACACTATGTTGAATAGTAGTGGTGAGAGTGGGCACCCTTGTCTTGTTCCTGATTTCAGGGGAAATGCTTTCAATTTTTCACCATTGAGGGTGATACTTGCTGTGGGTTTGTCATATATAGCTTTTATTATGTTGAGGTATGTTCCTTCTATTCCTGCTTTCTGGAGAGTTTTAATCATGAATGGGTATTGAATTTTGTCAAAGGCTTTCTCTGCATCTATTGAGATAATCATATGGTTTTTATCTTTCAATTTGTTGATGTGGTGTATTACATTGATTGATTTGCAGATATTAAAGAATCCTTGCATTCCTGGGATAAAGCCCACTTGGTCGTGGTGTATGATTTTTTTAATATGTTGTTGGATTCTGTTTGCTAGAATTTTGTTAAGGATTTTTGCATCTATGTTCATCAGTGATATTGGCCTGTAGTTTTCTTTTTTTTGTGGCATCTTTGTCTGGTTTTGGAATTAGGGTGATGGTGGCCTCATAGAATGAGTTTGGAAGTTTACCTTCTTCTGCAATTTTCTGGAAGAGTTTGAGTAAGATAGGTGTTAGCTCTTCTCTAAATTTTTGGTAGAATTCAGCGGTGAAGCCATCTGGTCCTGGGCTTTTGTTTACTGGCAGATTTTTTATTACAGTTTCGATTTCCTTGCTTGTGATGGGTCTGTTAAGATCTTCTATTTCTTCCTGGTTCAGTTTTGGAAAGGTATACTTTTCTAAGAATTTGTCCATTTCATCCAGGGTGTCCATTTTATTGGCATAGAGCTGCTGGTAGTAGTCTCTTATGATCCTTTGTATTTCAGTGTTGTCTGTTGTGATCTCTCCATTTTCATTTCTAATTTTGCTAATTTGGTTCTTCTCCCTTGTTTTTTGATGAGTCTGGCTAATGGTTTGTCAATTTTATTTATCTTTTCAAACAACCAGCTTTTAGCTTTGTTGATTTTTGCTATGGTCTCTTATTTCTTTTGCATTTATTCCTGCCCTAATTTTTTAAGATTTCTTTCCTTCTGCTAAGCCTGGGGTTCTTCATTTCTTCCTTCTCTAGTTGCTTTAGGTGTAAAGTTAGGTTATTTATTTGACTTTTTTCTTGTTTCTTGAGGGAAGCCTGTATTGTTATGAACCTTCCCCTTTGCACTGCTTTTACAGTGTCCCATAGGTTTTGGGTTGTTGTGTTTTCATTTTCATTCGTTTCTATGCATATTTTGATTTCTTTTTTTATTTCTTCTATGTTTTGTTCGTTATTCAGGAGGGTGTTATTTAGCCTCCATATGTTGGAATTTTTAATAGTTTTTTCCCTGTAATTGAGATCTAATCTTACTGCATTGCGATCTGAAAAGATGACTGGGATGATTTCAATTTTTTTGAATTTACCAAGGCTACATTTATGGCCCAGGATGTGATCTATTCTGGAGAAGGTTCCAGGTGCACTTGAGAAAAAGGTGAAATTGTTTGTTTTGGGGTGAAATGTCCAAAGATATCAATTAGGTCTAGCGGGTCCAATGTGTCATTTAACATTTGTGTTTCCTTGTGTTTCCATGGCTGCAGTCACCAGCTGCAGTGATTTTGGAGGCCTAAATATCGTGTGTCACTGTTTCCCCATCGATTTGCCATGAAGTGATGGGACCAGATGCCGAGATCTTAGTTTTCTGAATGTTGAGCTTTAAGCCACTTTTTCACTCTCCTCTTTTACTTTCATCAAGAGGCTCTTCAGTTCTTCTCTTTCTGCCATAGGTGTGGTGTCATCGGCATGTCTGAGGTGATTGATATGTCTCCCAGCAATCTTGATTCCAGCTTGTGTTTCATCCAGCCCAAAATTTCTCATGATGTGGCTGGAGCTGTGTAAACAAGATTTAGAAAGGCTAACTGGAAAATTAATCAAGAGAAATAGCCAGAGATAAACCTACACACCTACTTTCACCTTATCTATGACAAAAGAGACAAGAAGAGACAATGGAGAAAAGATAGTCTGTTCAATAAGTGGTGCTGGGAAAACTGGACAGTTTCATGGAAAAGAATACAATCAGAACAATCTCTAACACCACACATAAAAATAAACTCAAAATGGATTAAAGATCTAAATGGAAGACTAAGCACTATAAAAACGTTAAGAGAAAAACATAGGCAGAACACTCTCTGACATACATCACAGAAAGATCTTCTATAAGCCACTTCTTAGAGTGATGAAAAGAAAAACAAAAATTAAAAAATGCAGCCTAATCAAACTTAAAAACTGACCCCTGGGAGACAGTGTTCTCCCAAAATGAAAAGCGCCCACAGGAAGGAAGAAAATATCTGCAAATGAAGTGACCAACAGGGGATTCATCTTCAAAATATGCAACAGCTCATGGAGCTCAACATGAAAAAAAAAAAACACCTAATATCCCCAATCAAACAGTAGGTGGAAGACCGAAATACACATTTCTCCAAAGAAGGCATACAGGTCGCCAAGAGGAACATGAAAAGACACTGAACATCACTAATCATTAGAGAGATGCAAAGCAAAACTCCAATGAGGTATCGGCTCATACCAGTACGAATCGCCATCATCAAAATATCTACAAACAATAAATGCTGCAGAGGGTGTGGAGAAAAGGTAAGCCTCGTACATTGCTGGTGAGAATGTACATGGGTACAGCCACTATGGAAAACAGTATCAGTTCAGTGCAGTTGCTCAGTTCTGTCTGACAGTATGAAGGTTCTTAAAAGACTGAAAATAAGACTTACCATATGATATAGTCATCTTACACTTGGGCATATATCCACAGAAAACCAGAATTTGAAAAGATACATGTTCGTCAATGTCCGTTGCAGCACTATTTACAATAGCCAGAAGAGGATAGCAACTAAATGTTCCTCAATGGAGGAAGAGATAGAGATGTGGCTCATGTTTACAATGGAATATTACCGACTCTTAAAAAGAACAAAATAATGCTATGGGTGCAACATGGATGAACCTGGAGATTGTCATACTGAGTGAAGTCTGATATAGAAAGACAAATATCATATGATGTCACTTACATATGGAATCTGAAAGAATGGTACATATAAACCTCTTTACAGAAATAGAGTCTCAGATGTAGAGAACAGACTGACTGTACCAAAGAAGGGTGAAGGATAAATTAGGATCGATAAATACACCCTACTACACATAAAATAGATAAAACACCTACTGGAGAGCACAGGGAACTCTATTCAGTTCTTTGTAATAACCTACGTGGGAACAGAATCTAAAAACAGAGGGTGTATATATATATATAACTGATTCACTTTGCTGCACAGCAGAAACTAACAGCACAGTAAAGAATGATATGACCATGAAAATTTAAAATAATACCACAAAGAATCAAGACACATAAATCTAAGAACTGAAGACACAGAACCTCATCTCTCTCTCACAATGATTAGAACCACTGTTCATTGTTCTGACCCTGATGCTTCCTCAGGATATACAGGATTTTAGCCAAGAGCCCTCGGGCTGGGGCGGATGGCTGGTGGGGAGGGAAGCAGACTCAGTGTTTTGGGGATAGAAGACAATGTGGGCTGGCCTTGGCTGTGCTGAGCAAACCTCCCCCCTGGACTGACTCCCACTGAGACCTACTGCCCACCTGAACACTGTCTCCCAGGGCTCAGGGACATACCCAGTGTCATAGGAGCAGATGATCTGCTATACAAACACTGACATCACAAAGAAGGATCAACATGATTGAAAAATAGCTCTGATAATGTTCCACAGATTCTCCAAAGGCGTTTCAGAGAGACAGTTATCTATAGATGGATGAGGGGGAGAGAAGAAGAAACAAAGGGGCTGGCACAGAATTGTACCCATCGATATCCAGCTGCTGCAGTGTGAAAGAACCCACCTGCCAATGCAGGAAACACATGAGATACGGGCTCCGTCCCTGGGTCGAGAAGATTCCTCTGGAGTAGGAAGTGGCAACCTACTCCCGCACTCTTGCCAGGAAAACCCCATGGACAGAGGAGCCTGGTCTACAGTCCATGGCATCACAAAGAGCTGGGCTTGACTGAGCGGCTGAGCACACAGGTGTGTCACAAGGGACAACCTTCAAACAGGGGCTCACCTTACATGTGTTACTTGGAATGGCTTTTCACTCCTTTCCAAATGAAACTGGAGATGAAAAGCATGGAAATATATTTTAAAGAAATTCCCTTAAGTTTATAAAATATGTTCTGAGAAAGTTCAACGGGAAAAGGACTCTTTTGAATAGGGCAGTCAGATCAGTGGCTCAGTCATGGCTGACTCTTTGCGACCCCGTGGACTGCAGCACACCAGGCCTTCCTGTTCATCACCAACTCCCGGAGTTTACTCAAACTCACGCCCATTGAGTTGGTGATGCCATCCAACCATCTGATCCTCTGTTGATCCCTTCTCTTCCCATCTTCAAACTTTCCCAGCATCAGGGTCTTTTCAAATGAGTCACCTCTTCACATCAGGTGGCCAAAGTATTGGGGTTTCAGCTTTGGAATCAGTCCTTCCAACCAATGTTCAGAACTGATTGCATTTAGGATGGACTGGTTGGATCTCCTTGCAGTTCAAGGGACTCTCAAAAGTCTTCTCCAACCCCACAGTTCAAAAGCATCAATTCTCCGGTGCTCAGCTTTCTTTAGAGTCCAACTCTCACATCCAAACATGACTACTGGAAAAACCACAGCTTTGACTAGATGGACCTTTCTTGGCAGAGTAATATCTCTGCTTTATAATATGCTGTCTAGGTTGGTCATAACTTTTCTTCAAAGGAGTAAGTATTTTTAGGTTCATGGCTGCAGTCACCATCTGCAGTGATTTTGGAGCCCTAAATATAGTGTTTCACTGTTTCCCCATCTATTTGCCATGAAGTGATGGGACCAGATGCCGTGATCTTAGTCTTCTGAATGTTGAGTTTAAGCCACTTTTTCACTCTCCTCTTTTACTTTCATCAAGAGGCTCTTCAGTTTCTCTCTTTCTGCCATAAGTGTGGTGTCATCTGCATGTCTGAGGTGATTGATATTTCTCCCAGCAATCTTGATTCCAGCTTGTGTTTCATCCAGCCCAGCATTTCTCATGATGTGGCGGGAGCTGTGTAAACAAGATTTAGAAAGGCTAACTGGAAAATGAATCAAGAGACATAGCCTACACACCTATTTTCACCTTATCTATGACAAAAGAGACAAGAAGAGACAATGGAGAAAAGATAGTCTGTTCAATAAGTGGTGCTGGGAAAACTGGACAGTTTCATGGAAAAGAATACAATCAGAACAATCTCTAACACCACACATAAAAATAAACTCAAAATGGATTAAAGATCTAAATGGAAGACTAGGCACTATAAAAACGTTAAGAGAAAAACATAGGCAGAACACTCTCTGACATACATCGCAGAAAGATCTTCTATAAGCCACTTCTTAGAGTGATGAAAATAAAAACAAAAATTAAAAAATGCAGCCTAATCAAACTTAAAAACTGACCCATGGGAGACAGTGTTCTCCCAAATTGAAAAGAGCCCACAGAAAGGAAGAAAATATCTGCAAATGAAGTGACCAACAGGGGATTCATCTTCAAAATATGCAACAGCCAATGCAGCTCAACATTAAAAAAAAAAAAAAACCTAATATCCCCAATCAAACAATAGGTGGGAGTTCTAAATACACATTTCTCCAAAGAAGGCATACAGGTGGCCAAGAGGAACATGAAAAGACACTGAACATCACTAATCATTAGAGAAATACAAATCAAAACTCCAATGAGCTATCGGCTCATACCAGTCAGAATGGCCATCATCAAAAACTCTACAAACAATAAATGCTGCAGAGGGTGTGGAGAAAAGGGAAGCCTCGTACATTGTTGGTGAGAATGTACATTGGTACAGCCACTATGGAAAACAGTATCAGTTCAGTGCAGTTGCTCAGTTCTGTCTGACAGTATGAAGGTTCTTAAAAGACTGAAAATAAGACTTACCATATGATATAGTCATCTTACTCTTGGGCATATATCCAGAGAAAACCAGAATTTGAAAAGATACATGTTCCCCAATGTCCGTTGCAGCACTATTTACAATAGCCAGAAGACGGTAGCAACTAAATGTTCCTCAATGTAGCAATAGATAGAGAAGATGTGGCTCATGTTTACAATGGAATATTACTGACTCTTAAAAAGAACAAAGTAACGCTATGTTTGCAACATGGATGAACCTAGAGATTGTCATACTGAGTGAAGTCTGATATAGAAAGACAAATATCATGTGATGTCACTTACATATGGAATCTGAAAGAATAGTACATATAGGGAGGAGCCAAGATAGCGGAGGAGTAGGACGGGGAGACCACTTTCTCTCCTACAAATTCATCAAAAGAATAACTGAACGCAGAGCAAAGTTTGCAAAACAATTTCTGATCGCTAGCTGAGGTCATCAGGTGCCCAGAAAAGCATCACATTGTCTTCGAAAGGAGGTAGGACAATATATAAAAGATAAAACGTGAGACAAAGGAGCTAAGGACGGAGATCCCTCCCGGGAAGGGAGTCTCGGGTGGCATTGCTTGGGGTAGGGTCCGGGCCTGAGTGCCCTGAGGACAACTGAAGGGACCTTCTGTGAGTTGCCAACTTGAACTGTGGGAGACCAAGAGAGAGAGTAAATTAACCGGCCGGAACACACTGCCGGGCGTTCGCAGAACAAAGAGACTGAGAAAGTCCAGAGAAGGGCTCGCAGGCTGCGGACCGGCCCAGCCCCGCCGGAGGCAGGAGGCACGGGGGAGGGGAAGGTCGCGGCGAGACACAGGGCGCAGGCACCCGACCTGCGCGGGCGGGGACTGGGGCTGGGGACGCGGAGGGCAGAAGGCGCGCGCACCCGACTGGCGCCAGCGGAAACTGAGACTGGGTCCGCGGAGGGGAGGGGTCGCGCCACACCTGGGGAGAGTGCGCCCACCAAGCCCCTGGCTGCCTGGACCGCTCTGACGGGGAAGGCACAGAGAGCAGGCGCAGCTTTTCCTTCCGCGCTTTTGTGGAACACCCGAGGGCTGGAACCTCGCACAGCGCGGGTCGCGCTCCATATAGAACAGCCGGGAGCCTGAGCAGCGCATACGGAGAGAGCAGCGTCAGCCCCTCCCGGCGCCGCAAGCCCGTCCCCGCGGCGCAAGCCCATCCCCGCGGAGCGACAGAAATAGCTCCCTGAATAAGAGTCCACCTCCGCCCGCCTGTGTCAGGGCGGAAATGAGGCTCTGAAGAGACCGGCAAACAGAAGCCAAATAAACAAAGGGAACCGCTTCAGAAGGGCCTGGTGCAACAGATTAAAATCCCTGTAGAAAACACCGACTACACCGGAAGGGGCCTGTAGATATCGAGAAGCGTAAGCTGGAACGAGGAGCTATCTGAAACTGAGCTGAACCCACACTGACCGCAACAGCTCCAGAGAAACTCCTAGATATAATTTTACTTTTTTCTCTCTTTTTTTTTTCTTTTTTTATTTTTTCTCTTTTATTTTCCTTTAAAATTCGCTATTGCTCCCACATTACTCCTTAACTTTCATTTCCATAGATTTTTACGATTTTTTTAATTAGGGGAAAAAATTTTTTTTTCTTTTTTTTTCTTTTTTCTTTCTTTCTTTTTCTCTTCTATTTTCTATTTTTCTTTTTCTCTTATTTCTTTTCAAGTCCTCTAGTACTCCTCTACTACTCCTTAATTTTCACTTTCAATACACTATAAACTTATAAAAAAAAAAAAAGAAGAAGAGAAGCCCCATTTTTAAACCGAAGATTATTCTCTCCCAATCTTGACTCTCTGTTTTCTACCTCAGAACACCTCTATTTCCTCCTTTCCCCTTCTCTTCCCAATCCAATTCTGTGAATCTTTGTAGGTGACTGGGCTATGGAGAACACTCTGGGAACAGACAGCTGCGTAGATCTGTCTCTCTCCTCTTGAGTCCCCCTTTTTCTCCTCCTGCTCATCTCTATCTCCCTCCTCCCTCTCCTCTTCTTCATGTAACTCTGTGAACCTCTCTGGGTGTCCCTAACGGGGGAGAATCTTTTCGCCATTAACCTAGAAGTTTTCTTATCAGTGCTGTATAGTTGGAGAAGTCCTGAGACTACAGGAAGAATAAAACTGAAATCCAGAGGAAGGAGACTTAAGCCCAAAACCGGAGAACACCAGAAAACTCCTGACTACATGGAACTTTAAGTAATAAGTGACCGTCCAAAAGCCTCCATACCTACACTGAAACCAACCACCACCCAAGAGCCAATAACTTTTAGAGCAAGACATACCACACAAATTCTCCAGCAACGCAGGAACATAGCCCTGAACGTCAACATACAGGCTGCCCAAGGTCACACCTAACACATAGACCCATCTCAAAACTCATTACTGGGCACTCCATTGCTCTCCAGAGAGAAGAAATCAAGTTGCATGCACCAGAACACTGACGCAAGCTTCCCTAACCAGGAAACCTTGAGAAGCCAATTGTCTAACCCCACCCACTGGATAAATCCTCCACAATAAAAAGGAACCACAGAGCTCCAGAATACAGAAAGCCTACTCCAGACACAGCAATCTAAACAAGATGAAAAGGCAAAGAAATACCCAACAGGTAAAGGAACATGAAAAATGCCCACCAAGTCAAAGAAAAGAGGAGGATATAGGGAATGTACCTGAAAAAGTATTTAGAATAATGATAATCAAAATGATCCAAAATCTTGAAAACAAAATGGAGTTACAGATAAATAGCCTAGAGACAAAGATTGAAAAGATGCAAGAAATGTTTAATAAAGACCTAGAAGAAATTAAAAAAATCAATTAAAAATGAATAATTCAATGAATGAGATAAAAAACACTCTGGAGGGAACCAAGAGTAGAATAATGGAGGCAGAAGATAGGATAAGTGAGGTAGAAGATAAAATGGTGGAAATAAATGAAGCAGAGAGGAAAAAAGAAAAAAGGATCAAAAGAAATGAGGACAACCTCAGGGACCTCTGGGACAATGTGAAATGCCCCAATATTCGAATCATAGGAGTCCCAGAAGAAGACAAAAAGAAAGGCCATGAGAAAATACTCGAGGAGATAATAGCTGAAAACTTCCCTAAAATGGGGAAGGAAATAGCCACCCAAGTCCAAGAAACCCAGAGAGTCCCAAACAGGATAAACCCAAGGCGAAACACCCCAAGACACATATTAATCAAATTAACAAAGATCAAACACAAAGAACAAATATTAAAAGCAGCAAGGGAGAAACAACAAATAACACACAAAGGGATTCCCATAAGGATAACAGCTGATCTATCAATAGAAACCCTCCAGGCCAGAAGGGAATGGCAGGACATACTGAAAGTAATGAAAGAAAATAACCTACAACCTAGATTACTGTACCCAGCAAGGATCTCATTCAGATATGAAGGAGAATTCAAAAGCTTTACAGACAAGCAAAAGCTGAGAGAATTCAAAACCACCAACCCAGCTCTTCAACAAATGCTAAAGGATCTTCTCTAGACAGGAAATGCAGAAAGGTTGTATAAACGTGAACCCAAAACAACAAAGTAAATGGCAATGGGACCACACCTATCAATAATTACCTTAAATGTAAATGGGTTGGATGCACCAACCAAAAGACAAAGATTGGCTGAATGGATACAACAACAAGACCCCTATATATGCTGTCTACAAGAGACCCACCTCAAAACAAGAGACACATACAGACTAAAAGTGAAGGGCTGGAAAAAAATATTTCACGCAAACGGAGACCAAAAGAAAGCAGGAGTCGCAATACTCATATCAGATAAAATAGACTTTCAAATAAAGGATGTGAAAAGAGACAAAGAAGGACACTACATAATGATCAAAGGATCAATCCAAGAAGAAGATATAACAATTATAAATATATATGCACCCAACATAGGAGCACCGCTATATGTACGGCAAACACTAACAAGTATGAAAGAGGAAATTAATAGAAACACAATAATAGTGGGAGAGTTTCATACCCCACTCACAACTATGGATAGATCAACTAAACAGAAAATTAACAAGGAAACAAAAACCTTAAACGACACAATGGACCAGCTAGACCTAGTTGATATCTATAGGACATTTCACCCCAAAACAATCCACTTCACCTTTTTCTCAAGTGCACACAGAACCTTCTCCAGAATAGATCACATCCTGGGCCATAAATCTGGTCTTGGAAAATTCAAAAAAACTGAAATCATTCCAGTCATCTTTTCTGACCACAGTGCAGTAAGATTAGATCTCAATTACAGGAAAAAAATTGTTAAAAATTCAAACATATGGAGGCTAAATAACACGCTTCTGAATAACCAACAAATCATAGAAGAAATCAAAAAAGAAATCAAAATATGTATAGAAATGAATGAAAATGAAAACACAACAACCCAAAACCTATGGGACACTGTAAAAGCAGTGCTAAGGGGAAGGTTCATAGCATTACAGGCTTACATCAAGAAACAAGAAAAAAGCCAAATAAATAACCTAACTCTACACCTAAAGCAATTAGAGAAGGAAGAAATGAAGAAACCCAGAGTTAGCAGAAGGAAAGAAATCTTAAAAATTAGGGCAGAAATAAATGCAAACGACACTAAAGAGACCATAGCAAAAATCAACAAAGCTAAAAGCTGGTTTTTTGAAAAAATAAACAAAATTGACAAACCATTAGCAAGACTCATTAAGAAACAAAGAGAGAACCAAATTAACAAAATTAGAAATGAAAATGGAGAGATCACAACAGACAACACTGAAATACAAAGGATCATAAGAGACTACTACCAGCAGCTCTATGCCAATAAAATGGACACCCTGGATGAAATGGACAAATTCTTAGAAAAGTATACCTTTCCAAAACTGAACCAGGAAGAAATAGAAGATCTTAACAGACCCATCACAAGCAAGGAAATCGAAACTGTAATAAAAAATCTGCCAGTAAACAAAAGCCCAGGACCAGATGGCTTCACCGCTGAATTCTACCAAAAATTTAGAGAAGAGCTAACACCTATCTTACTCAAACTCTTCCAGAAAATTGCAGAAGAAGGTAAACTTCCAAACTCATTCTATGAGGCCACCATCACCCTAATTCCAAAACCAGACAAAGATGCCACAAAAAAAAGAAAACTACAGGCCAATATCACTGATGAACATAGATGCAAAAATCCTTAACAAAATTCTAGCAAACAGAATCCAACAACATATTAAAAAAATCATACACCACGACCAAGTGGGCTTTATCCCAGGAATGCAAGGATTCTTTAATATCTGCAAATCAATCAATGTAATACACCACATCAACAAATTGAAAGATAAAAACCATATGATTATCTCAATAGATGCAGAGAAAGCCTTTGACAAAATTCAATACCCATTCATGATTAAAACTCTCCAGAAAGCAGGAATAGAAGGAACATACCTCAACATAATAAAAGCTATATATGACAAACCCACAGCAAGTATCACCCTCAATGGTGAAAAATTGAAAGCATTTCCCCTGAAATCAGGAACAAGACAAGGGTGCCCACTCTCACCACTACTATTCAACATAGTGTTGGAAGTTTTGGCCACAGCAATCAGAGCAGAAAAAGAAGTAAAAGGAATCCAGATAGGAAAAGAAGAAGTGAAACTCTCACTGTTTGCAGATGACATGATCCTTTACATAGAAAACCCTAAAGACTCTTCCAGAAAATTACTAGAGGTAATCAATGAATATAGTAAAGTTGCAGGATATAAAATTAACACACAAAAATCCCTTGCATTCCTATATACTAACAATGAAAAAACAGAAAGAGAAATTAAGGAAGCAATATCATTCACCACTGCAACAAAAAGAATAAGATACTTAGGAGTATATCTACCTAAAGAAACAAAAGACCTATACATAGAAAACTATAAAACACTGATGAAAGAAATCAAAGAGGACACAAACAGATGGAGAAACATACCATGCTCATGGATTGGAAGACTCAATATTGTCAAAAATGGCTATTCTACCCAAAGCAGTCTACAGATTCAATGCAACCTCTATCAAGCTACCAACGGTATTTTTCACAGAACTAGAACAAATAATTTCACAATTTGTATGGAAATACAAAAAACCTCGAATAGCCAAAGTAATGTTGAGAAAGAGGAATGGAACTGGAGGAATCAACCTGCCTGACTTCAGACTATACTACAGAGCCACAGTCATCAAGACAGTATGGTAGTGGCACAAAGACAGAAATATAGATCAGTGGAACAGAATAGAAAGCCCAGAGATAAATCCACGAACTTATGGACACCTTATCTTTGACAAAGGAGGCAAGGATATACAATGGAAAAAAGACAACCTCTTTAACAAGTGGTGCTGGGAAAGCTGGTCAACCACTTGTAAAAGACTGAAACTAGAACACTTTCTAACACCATACACAAAAATAAACTCAAAATGGATTAAAGATCTAAATGTAAGACCAGAAACTATAAAACTCCTAGAAGAGAACATAGGCAAAACACTCTCCAACATAAACCACAGCAAGATCCTCTATGACCCACCTCCCAGAATATTGGAAGTAAAAGCAAAACTAAACAAATGGGACCTAATGAAACTTAAAAGCTTTTGCACAACAAAGGAAACTATAAGTAAGGTGAAAAGACAGCCCTCAGATTGGGAGGAAATAATAGCAAATCAAGAAACAGACAAAGGATTAATCTCAAAAATATACAAGCAACTCTTGAAGCTCAATTCCAGAAAAATAAATGACCCAATCAAAAAATGGGCCAAAGAACTAAACAGACATTTCTCCAAAGAAGACATACAGATGGCTAACAAACATATGAAAAGATGCTCAACATCACTCATTATCAGAAAAATGCAAATCAAAACCACAATGAGGTACCATTACACGCCAGTCAGGATGACTGCTATCCAAAAGTCTACAAGCAATAAATGCTGGAGAGGGTGTGGAGAAAAGGGAACCCTCTTACACTGTTGGTGGGAATGCAAACTAGTACAGCCGCTATGGAAAACAGTGTGGAGATTTCTCAAAAAACTGGAAATAGAACTGCCATATGACCCAGCAATCCCACTTCTGGGCATACACACTGAGGAAACCAGATCTGAGACACGTGCACCCCAATGTTCATCGCAGCACTGTTTATAATAGTCAGGACATGGAAGCAACCTAGATGCCCATCAGCAGATGAATGGATAAGGAAGCTGTGGTACATATACACCATGGAATATTACTCAGCCGTTAAAAAGAATTCATTTGAACCAGTTCTAATGAGATGGATGAAACTGGAGCCCATTATACAGAGTGAAGTAAGCCAGAAAGATAAAGAACATTGCAGCATACTAACACATATATATGGAATTTAGAAAGATGGTAATGACAACCCTATATGCAAAACAGAAAAAGAGACACAGAAATACAGAACAGACTTTTGAACTCTGTGGGAGAAGGTGAGGGTGGGATGTTTCAAAAGAACAGCATGTATATTATCTATGGTGAAACAGATCACCAGCCCAGGTGTGATGCATGAGACAAGTGCTCGGGCCTGGTGCACTGGGAAGACCCAGAGGAATCGGGTGGAGAGGGAGGTGGGAGGGGGGATTGGGATGGGGAATACGTGTAAATCTATGGCTGATTCATATCAATGTATGACAAAACCCACTGAAAAAATAAATAAATAAATGAATAAAAAAGTGGGCTTAAAGTTCAACATTCAGAAAACTAAATCATGGCATTTGGTCCCATCATTTCATGGGAAATACATGGGGAAACAGTGGAAACAGTGTCAGCCTTTATTTTTGGGGGCTCCAAAATCACTGCAGATGGTGATTGCAGCCATGAAATTTAAAGACGCTTACTGCTTGGAAGGAAAGTTATGACCAATCTAGGTAGCATATTAACAAGCAGAGACATTAGTATGCCAACAAAGGTACGTCTAATCAAGGCTATGGTTTTTCCAGTGGTCATGTATGGATGTGAGGGCTGGACTGTGAAGAAAGCTGAGTGCTGAAAAGTTGATGCTTTTAAACTGTAGTGTTGGAGAAGACTTTTGAGAGTCCCTTGGACTGCAAGGAGATACAACCAGTCCATCCTAAAGGAGATCAGTCCTGGGTGTTTGTTGCAAGGACTGGTGCTGAAGCTGAAATTCCAATACTTTCGCCACCTCATGCAAAGAGTTGACTCATTGGAAAAGACCCTGATGCTGGGAGGGATTGGGGGCAGGAGGAAAAGGGGACGACAGAGGACAAGATGGCTGGATGGCATCACCACTCGATGGACCTGAGTTTGAGTACACTCCAGGAGTTGGTGATGGACAGGGAGGCCTGGCGTGCTGCGATTCATGAGGTCGCAAAGAGTCGGACACGACTGAGCAACTGAACTGAACTGAACTGAAGTAGGTACCAACAAACAGCACATAAAAACCACAGAACGAAACCCAAACTATTCTCAAACAAAATATGCATTTTCTGGAAAAAATCTGAGAATTCCCCTGGGTTAGATACTCAAAATTGCAAAAGGGTGCACCACAATTTCATGAAATGAACATTTCTCTGGATTCCAAAGTCTTCCCTTCAAGCAAAATTTACCAAACAACAACCGAGCTCTTTGTAGATGCTAGAATTTGAAAATACTTTAGCGTCTATGATTACTGTGCAGAAATAAACATTTTAAATGCTCCTTTAACTTAGAGTAATGCCGTTTCTCAGTGGTCTGTTGCTGGAAAAGATGAACAGAAACAAAAACAAACTGTTCAAAAAGCCCTCCATCGGCAAAAACATTAAAAGGCGGGGACTACTTTACTTGAAACTTTGCTTAGGTGTTAGTATGTCACGAATTACCCTCCTGGAAGCGCTCGGTGAGTCATCACAGTCAGTCAATAAAGCCCGAAAACACTGAGCGTGAAAGTGAACTTTAAGCTTTTGTACCTGATCCTCCAGAAGGCTTTAGGAAAGAGCACGGAGTCCCATCTGAACACCCGCTGCTGCCGGTGGCCAGCAAAGAGGATCCCCGAGCTGTGCGCCCCCATCACCCGCGCGCATCCCGGGAGCAGAGACCCCTTCACACCTGCGGACCCCACCCCGCGCCCGACGCACCCCGGCGGCCCCAATTTCGCGCTCCTCGGCGGCACCTCCCCGTCTCGGATCCGCGCACCCAAAGCGACGGGGCCCAGGCAGCGTCCGCAGGCCCAGAGGCCGCCCCCCCGCTGTAGTGGGGCAGCCCCTCCGAGAGCAGACTCCAGAGGCGCCGGGCAGGGAGGGCTGCGAGCGCGCGGGGCGCCCACCGCTCCACGACCGCCTTGGGGCCCCGGCCCGGTGTCCTCACCCTGCGGCCGCTGGCGGCGACCCCGGAGCCGAGGACCGAGCGAGGCTCGCGCTCCTCTGGGCTGGAGGAGTCGGGGCGCTGGCCGTTGGGCAGGCGGGGGCGCGCGGTGAGGGGCTGCGGGTAGAGCTGCACTTACTCGTGTCTGCGCTGCTCCCCGGTCCGGGTGTCTCGCAGTGGGGACCGACCCAGTCTCCGCCTTCCCTTCCCTCAGCAAGGGTCCTGGGAGCTCAGGCGTCCCCCGCCCCCGCCCCTGCCCCCGCTCAGGCCTGCGCACTCGCTGGAGATGGAGCCGGACCTCGCAGCCACCTTCCACCCTCGGCACCCCTGACCTGGATATTACTGTTTATTTTTAATTTACTGTAACTGTTTTACTTGGGGTCAAAAATTTTTCAAATAAATAGCAAGGTTTCTTATCTAAATCATAATTTATGATTTATAGATGTGCCTTTTTCAGAGCTTCTTCTTTTTGTAAGATTTCTTTATGATCATTATTTGTACTTGGTCAACTGATGGTCAACTGACCATCGATTTTCAGTTAGTAACACATTTATACCATGAGGAGCTTTCATTGGTGTTGATTATTTTTCCTAGAAATCACCATGATGGCCCACGTGTCCCTAAGTCAAACTGTGGGTGTCCAATAGGCCTACTTCTTTGATGACAGATACTCTTTTTTGACGGATACTCAGTTTTGATTCACCTTTTGGAACTGTTTTCCCAAAGAGTCCACCCTCTGGTCTCTCCACTTCATTCGAAAATAGAAAAGGATTTTCTCTCATCTGCTTCCAAGGTCCACGCAGATGAAAGCAACCAAATGGTTCCCAGTCACCTCTTGAGGAACTGAATCTTTTCCTCTCAAATACCCTGGTTAGAAACCACATCTCTCATTTCTCTGGGAACAAAGAAACATCAAGAAAAGAGAGTCCATGGTGGGGAAATAAACAATTCATCTTAAAATTATTCTGTCTTGAACTCTTCATCCTGGTATTTAGTGTAGGAAAAAAGCATTGAATTTGATCAAAGCACGAGAAGACAGGTCAATATTCATATCCAGTAAACAATTACTCTAGCACAAATGGATAACAGTAGCTTTTAGCGTTATACTACTCTATACCACATTATAACATGACACAATTTACTTATGTTTCTCTTGGTGTGTATCAGGTCTTTTAGAGCACCATCAGAGAAAGGCTGACATTCAGCAACCATGCTGACTTCAGAGAAAAGACATTTATTTTTATGCCATCAAGTTTAAAATGAATTGTTCAAGGAAAACAACACCATTAAGATACAGTCATTGGCTTCCCTGGGGGCTCAGTGGTTAAAAATCTCCCTGCCAATGCAGGAGACACAGGTTCGATCCCATATCCCTTGAAGCGACTAAGCCCATGCACCACAACTATCGAGTCTGCACTCTAGAGCCCAGGAACAGCAACTACTGAGCCCATAGGCGGCAACTACTGAAGCGGGAACGAACGCTCTAGACCCCCTGCTCCACAACCAGAGGAGCCACCGCAGTGAGAAGCTCACACACCGCAACTACAGAGCAGCCTCCGTTTACCACAACTAGAGAAAAGCCTGTGCAACGAAGACACAGTACAACCACAAATGAGTAAGTAACATTATTTCTACAAAAGGGAGTCATGTCAAAGTTATCCTTGGCCATGTAATTATTGCATTGTCAATTAGAGCCCATCATTAAGCTTTAGCTCCACAGAATCTACTATTCTGACATGACATCCTGAAGGGAATCAGAGGTGGTCCCTGAGCCCCAGAGTGGACAGTCACACAGCAGGACAATTAAGGAGGCCAAAGCCCGTGAGAGGAGTCAGAGAAGATGGTAAGATTTGATCTGAGAAATACCTAGGACCAAGTCCATCCTGTCTGAGAGGTACTGTGGGAAGGCCAGCAGGTATACAGGGCCTGGCAGGGGAGGAGGCAGCTGATTTATGATGACCTCCTATTGGGGCAGGTCTGGGAGAATCCCAGTTTCAAATACATTCTCAAATCTGTCAGGTCCTGACCCCAAATGTATTTATTCAGCAGTACTGGCACATCTACTTTGCCCAGTACTGGGCTGGAGGGCTGTAACAGTCAAAATCAAGGTGCAGTCTCTGCTCCCAGATGGCTGAGCAGTGGTGATAACAGCATGAAGGTTGTTGGAGGCAGAGTACCAGGTCATTAACATCATAACCTTAGCTCTCTCCCAGAATTACTACAACCATCACTCATTATCTTAACCCTGATGGTCCTTAAAATAATCAACATTTTAGCAAAGTTCCCCCAAGAGTGTAGACTCAGTGCATTAAGGATAGGACAGTGTGGATGGGCCTGACCCTGGCTGTGCTGAGCAGATCTCCCCGTTGGGATGACTCCCACTGAGACCTACTGCTCACCTTCACACTGCTTCCCACTGTCTTATAAGCAGCCCACTTACTACTGAAACATTCACATCACAAAGAAGTAGGAACATGATTGAAAAATATCTGATATGGTATGTAGATTATCAAAAGATGGGTTACACAGATGCTTACAGATGGATATAGAGAGGAAGGGACAGAGGTGGACGAAGAAGGGGATTGGACACATAATTTTACATGTCTACATGTCACAAGGTAAAATTTAGTCGGTGGCTCACTTTATGTTTGTTATTTGCGGTGAATTTCCATTAACTTCCAAATAAGATTAAAGAAGAAAAGCAAATCAATATACCTTAAAGAGGCCCTGTAAGTTTATAAAACGTGTTCTGATGAAGGCTAACTTGGATCAGTTGTGAATGGGACAGTGTTTGTCAGAAGCAGCCACACTGCCCTCTGGTGGCGTTTTTCAGAAATGGCAGGAGTGCTGCATGGCTCCATGATTTTCTCAGCAAAAGAAGTCAACATTTACACTTGCCACATTCACGATCTTACCGTTAGAACAAACCAAACTCTGTAAGGCTCAGTGTTTTGGGGATGCCTGTCTTCACACTGTCTTGAGGACTTGAGCCAGGACCTAGGTCCACAGCACAGAGGAGAGAGGAGGTTGTTGCCACCTCACCAGCAGAGAGATGGTGGGAACCTGCTAGGATCACCTGTCTACACCCAGCTCTGGGTGTGGTGGATAGAAATTAGTCTATCAAATCAAAGCAATTTATGATACTTTTCTGTTTATATTAGTAAGACAGTTTAGAAAATTACAAAACTATCATTCAACATATACGTATGATTTCATCTAATTTACACAGAATTCTAAAAATTGGAATTACCTTACCTTACTGGTCTCTTTTTCACTTAATATGGGTAGTTATTGCATCCATTTGTAATTTTAGAAAATGTGAATTTAATGGCTGCATAATATTTAAGAAAATTGGAGATTTAAGTGAACATTTCATGCAAAAATGGACACAATAAAGCACCATAAAAGACAGAAATGTAAAGACGTAATAGAAACAGAAGAGATTAAGAAGAGGTGGCAGGAATACACAGAAGAACTATAGAAAAAAGTCTTAATGACCATGGCAATGATGGTGTAGGCGCTCACCTAGAGCCAGACATCCTGGAGTGTGAGGTCAAGAGGGCCTTAGGAAAGCTTACTACAAACAAAGCTAGTGGAGGTGACGAAATTTCAGTGGAGCTAATCAAAATCCTAAAAGACGTTGCTGTTAAAGTGCTGCACTCAATGTATCAGCAAATTTGGAAAACTCACCTGTGGCCACAGGACTGGAAAAGGTCAGTGTTCATTTCAATTCAAAAGAAGGGCAATGCCAAAGAATGTTCAGACTACTGTAAAATTGTACTCGCTCCTCTAAGATTATGTTCAAAATCGCTCAAGTCAGGCTTCAACAGTACATGAACTGGGAACTTCCAGATGTACAAGCTGGGTATTGAAGAGGCAGAAGAACCAGAGATCAAATTGCCAACATCATTGGATCATAGAAAAAGCAAGGGAGTTTCAGAAAAACATCTACTACTGCTTCATTGACTATGCTAAAGCCTCTGACTGTGTGGATCACAACCAACTGTGGAAAACTCTTAAACAGATGAGAGTATCAGACCACCTTACCTGACTCCTGAGAAACCTGTATGTGGGTCAAGAAACAACAGCTAGAATCAGACATGCAACAAGGGACTGGTTCCAAATTGGGAAAGGAGTATGACAAGGCTGTATATTGTCACCCTGCTTATTTCACTTCCATGCAGAGTACATCATGTGAAATGCCAGGCTGGATGAATCACAAGCTGTAATCAAGATTGCTGGGAAAATATCAACAACCTCAGAAATACAGGTGATACCACTCTAATGGCAGAAAGTGAAGAGGAAATAAAGAGCCTCTTGACACGGGTAAAAAGGAGAATGAAAAAGCTGGCTTGAAACTCAACATTCAAAAAACTAAGATTATGGCATCTGGTCTCATTACTTCATGGCAAATAGAAGGGGAAAAAGTGGAAGCGGTGACAGATTTTCTTTTCTTGAGCTCCAAAATCACTGCAGATAGTGACAGCAGTCAGGAAGTTAAAAGACACTTACTCCTTGGTAGGAAAGCTTTGACAAACCTAGACAGCCTTTTAAAAGTGGAGACATCAATTTGCCAACACAGGTCCATATAGTCAAAACTATGGTCTTTCAGTAGTCATCTATGGATGTGAGAGTTGCACTGTAAAGAAAGCTGAGTGCCAAAGAACTGATGCTTTTGAACTGTGGTGCTGGAGAAGACTCTTGAGAATCCCTTGGACTGCAAGGAGACCCAACCGTTCAAACCTAAAGGAAAGTAACCCTGAATATTCATTGGAAAGACTGATGCTGATGCTCCAATATTTTGGCCATCTGATACGAAAAGCCACTGGAAAAGACCGTGATCCTGGGAAGGGCTGGAATCAAAAGGAGATGGGGGCAGCAGAGGATGAGATGGTTAGACACCATCACCGACTCAATGGACATATATTTGAGCAAACTCCAGGAGGTAGTGGAATACAGTGGAACCTGATGTGTTGCAGTCCGTGGGGTCACAAAGAGTCCGACACAACTTAGCAACTGAACAATGACGACATAATATTCTTTATGATACCCTGTATCGCAGGACCTATTTCTACAGCTCCTGATGCCAGCTTCTTTCACAATCATATCTGGTTCATCTCTGAAAGTGGAGTCCAAATCCTATCATTTCCAGGCAGCTTTCAAATCTAGAATCATTCCCTGAACTTTCAAAGCAGCTTCTCTTAATCCCTTTCTCCTAGGATGGCAGGCACTTCATACTCTGTCTTCTCTCCTGAGGATTCAGAACTCCTCCAAGATCAAGATGCTGCTCAATCAATTCTCAGGTCACACTCTGCACAGCGCTTGGTGTAAGGCAAACAACCAATAAAGAGTTGAAAACTAATTAAATCGAAATGAATTACTCACAGTTGCTGACAACTTTAATTGTTCTCCCTTCCTGGGGAGAACAGTTGGAAGACTTCCCAGTCTCTTTTGTGGCCACAGAAACGGATTGTGGCCAAAACAGCAGCAGAGAAACTGACCTGTATCCTTCCAGAGCTGGCTCATCATAAACTTCCATATGCATTTCTCCATATTCTTGCCCCCTTCTGCTGATGGATGCAGATGGGGATGAGGTCTAAGGGAATGGAGACAGTATAGGATGGGAGGAGTCTGGGTTCCTGAATGACCATCTGAAGGAGTGCAGTCTCCCCAAAGTGAATACCCACCCAGTGCTGTGATGGGGGAACCATAGTGTTGTGCCGCTGAAATTTGGGGAGTTGTGTGGTAATTTAGCAGGAACCATTATACACACAATTATGCTAATTATACGATCAACTTAAATTGCCCTCAAGCTAGTACATTTAAAATGACACACATCAATTTGTATTACTGACAGTTTTACCCTCCGATTTAACCCTGCTCTTCTGAATCAGTCATTTGACCTCAGAGAATATCAATTCCTCAACAGCTTTTACTCTGAGATTCATACACACTGCAATCAGAATTACAACATTTGAAAAATCATGTTGAGAAAGTTCTTTCCAGAGAAAACTTCAGTAACTTTTAATTCCTTGATCCTGCTTTGAAAACACAGCATAGTAAACTACTTGTAGTTTATCCAAATTTATTTCTAATTGACGAAGTATTTTAGTTGGGATTAATGTTTAACAAATAAATAGCAGGTTTCTTGTCCACATCAAAGCTGAATGACTAAATTCTCTCTCTGGAAGATTTCTTTACTGACCTTTATTTGTACTCAGTCAACTGATCTGGGTCAAATACCAGATATTAAAAATCTTCAGAATGTTCTTTTTCTTTCATTACTTTTCATCCAATAAGCATTTGACCACGTGGATCTTTCTATGGTCTGGATTATTTTTGCTAACAAGCTACATGATGTTGCAAAAGACCTTAAGGTCCAAATGCTGGCATCTAATGAGTCTGTTCCTTTGAAGACAGCGATTCACTTTTGCTCCAACTTTTGGAAAACTTGCCCCAAAAAGCTCCACCACCCTCCTATTCTGCCCACTTCATCCATTAGAGAAGAGGATTTTCTCAGTGTTACTTCCAAGGTACAGGGAGATGAACGCTTATACAATGGATTCAGTTACCTGCCTGGGAACTGAAAGGACCTTTCCCATTCAAATATCCTGGTTAGGAACCACGTTTTTAATTTCTCTGGGAATTAAGAAACAGCAAGGAAAGAGGATACGTGGTTGATAAATGAACGTCAATTCTGAAAATCACTCTGTCTCCTCCCCTTCCTCTTGGTGTTCAGTGTAGGGAAAGAACCCTGGTCATCACCATGTGGTTATTGCTCTTCTTCTCTCCCAAGAGACAAGCCATTTCATTGAGGACACTAATTCACCAAACTCAAAGCTCGAATTCCTTTTATGTACCAGATGCCTATCTTTATAACATATGCCATTATCTTCAACAGGGAAATGATATGCTTTATTCCTCATTACAGAGACCAAACTGCTATTGCAACGGTCACTGCTGAGAGTTTTCCGTGGAAATTTACTAACTCAAGAAAAAATTTCTGGAGAAAAACACAACCCACCTCTGTGTTACAAAGCATTGTTCCTTGCACCAACCACCAGTGTTAACTACAATCTATTATGATTTGAAGCATGCTAAATAAGCAGATTGTACTGGAAAAAAAAAAAACACACATAAAAAACCCACAGAACAAAACCCAAACTATTCTCAATAAAAATACCCATTTGCTGGAGCCAATCTGAGATTTAACCAGGATTATATACTTTAAACTGCAACACTGCATACCAGAATACCATGAAATAAACATTTCTCCTGATTTGGATATCATCTCTCCCTAATGCAAACTTTACCCCGACACCCACACCCCCAAAAAATCCAAAAATCCCAGAACCAGCCAACCAACAACAAAAACCAACCAAAGACCCAAAACCAAACAAAAAACCAAAGAAACCACGCCCATTACTATAACTAGAATTCTCAAATATTTGAGCGTCTATGGTAACTGCTCAAAGAAGTATTTTTTAAATGCTCATTTAACTTAGGAGCTTCCCTAGTAGCTCAGTTGGTAAAGAATCTGCCTACAATGCCAGAGACTCGGGTTCCATTCCTGGGTCGGGAAGATCTCCTGGAGAAGCAAATGGCAACCCACTCAAGTATTCTTGCCTGGAGAATTCCACGGACAGAGGAGCCTGAAGGGCTACAGTCCGTGGGGTCGCAAGAGTTGGGACACGACTTAGCGACAAAACCCTCACCATTTAAGAGCAGTGCAGCTTCGCCAAAAGTCGCACTATTGCTTGAAAAGCCTAACGCAATCAAGAAAAACTGTTCACCATACCCCAAAACATAAAAAGGCGGGAATAGTTTTATTTCAAACTTTGCTTACATGTTAGTATGTCACAAACTGCCCTCCAGGAAGCGCTCTTAGAGTCAGCGACCGTCCAGAAAGCCTGAAAACGCTGAAAGCGAAATTTAACCTTTTGTAGCCGATCCTCCAGAAGGCTTTAGGAAAGAGCACGGAGCTCCATCTGAAAACCCGCTGCCGGCGGCCAGCGAACAGAATCCCCGAGCTGTGCGCCCCCATCACCGGCGCGCATCCCGGGAGCAGAGACCTCCTCACACCTGCGGACCCACCGCGCCCGACGCGCACCCCGCGGCCCCAACTTCGGGCTCCTCGGCGGCACCTCCCCGACCCGAACCCGCGAGCCCGCGGCGACCGGGTCCAGGCGGCGCCCACAGACCCCGAGGCCGCCCCCGCGGTCGAGGGGCGCCGGGCAGGGAGGGCTGCGAGCGCGCGGGGCGCCCAGCGCTCCACGGCCGCCCTGGGGCCCCGGCCCGGCGTCCTCACCCTGCGGCCGCTGGCGGCGACCCCGGAGCCGAGGACCGAGCGGGGCTCGCGCTCCTCGAGGCTGGAGGAGTCGGGGCCGCGGGCCGTCGGGCAGGCGGGGGCGCGCGGTGAGGGGCTGCGGGTAGAGCTGCACTTACTCGTGCCTGCGCTGCTGCCCGCTCCGCGGCGTCTCGCAGTGGGGACCGACCCAGTCTCCGCCTTCCCTTCCCTCAGGACCGGCCCCGGCAGCTCAGGCGTCCCCCGCCCCCGCCCCCGTGGCCGCTCGCGCCTGCGCACTCGCACCCGCAGCCGCTCGCGCCTGCGCCCGCGCTCCGGGCCGGTGGGGGCGGGAGGGGCGTCTGTCAGCCTCAGGCCTCCTGGCCGGGATATCCTCATTTTACATTTCCTTCAAGTGTTTGACTTGATATCAGTCTTTTTAAAAAATGAATGTCACGTTTTCTTATCCTAATCATGGTTTCATGACTATAGTTTCTGTCTTTGTAAGATTTAAGAATAATGATTTGTACTTGGTCAACTGAGTCAGATAATAAGTACCAAAATTATATATTGCTTCTATAAATTTTCAGTCAATACGTTTTAGCCTGTGCAGTTTTATTTTGTGTGTGTGTGTGTGTGTGTGTGTGTGTGTGTGTGTGTTACTACTAATCGGCCTTGGCAGGGGCAGAGTCTTGAGATGAAGGGAGAGTTAGGATCTCCTAGGCTAGGGCTGTCTCCCTGCCACATACTTTGCCGTGGGAATTAGAGGTCCTGAGACCCCAGGATGTTTTGGCAATGTGGAGTAGATTCTCTGGGTGTGCGCACAAGCATACACTGACTCACATCAGAGGAAGGCACCATAGGGAGTGGGGTCAGGGGAGGGGTGGACCTTGGGGGAGCAACGGTGACAGAAACATGCGTCATCTTTCCTTGGACTAAGGCAAGGACCACCTTGTTGGACCTCATATGGAATCAAGGTCAGAACGTCTGCACTGGCTGTGGTGAGGAGTCCTCAGAAGGGAATTAGACACCCCACGGCTGAAGTGGGGGGAGGTTGAGGGTCCTCTTCAAGGTCCCTCTCAAAGCCCCTGGTTCCTGTGGATCCTGTCACATTCCCTCCTGGGGCCCAAGGAATGTTGGTGTCCTGAAGTCTCTCAGAGGTATGGTTTGTGCTGTGGTTTCCCTGCTTGGTGTGTAGCGTGAGTGGTTCCCATCAAAGGGGTGATGTGTCCAGTCCTGGGGCGAGGAGAGTGTCCCTTGCACTCCTACACATTCCCCTGCCCCTGACCTGGCCTATACCTCCTCCTATTAGCATCCGAGCTTCTCAGTGGAGGAATGGAGCCTCTTACCTATTCAATTACCAGCTGTGCCCTGAGCATTCAGTGGGGGCTGTGATGAAAAGAAGCACTAGGGTCACAGTCTGGAGAGGGAAGTGGAGAAACACAGAAGGAAGCAAGTTCTATGTTGAAAAACAGTAGGTGCCACAATGTGGTCATGGAAAGGCTGCACTGAGGTGACATGTCTGTCCCCAGCAGGGTAATGAGAAGGTGCCAGCCATTCACACATCTGGGGATAATTATCCTAGGAGAAGGCTCAAGTGTATGGACACACAGAATGTGTTTGTCCGGAGACGAAGCCAGAGGAAGCTAGTGTGGCTGGTGGGAGATTGGGAGGACAGTAGGGGACAGCGGGGAGGGAGGGGCCAGGGCCTGAATGCTTGATGGCTGTGTGAGTGGTCCATTCTGTGTGACAACATTAGCCAATCTTGAGTGACTTAAGCAACAAACATTTATTGTCTCACACTATCTGTGGACCAGGAATTGACCATGATTCACCCGGAGGCCTCTGCCAGTGTCTCCCTCGGGCCTAGGACTGTGAGCTCACTGAGTCAGGACCCAAGGGCTCCTCTGTCATGGTCTCAATGCTAAACCACAGATGCCTCTTCATACGGCATTGTAATATACAGCCTTGTTCCTTAGAATGAGGGACCAGAAAGAGAGAAGGACGGAGAGAGAGGAAACTGCAATACAAATGAAGTGGAAATTATGCACCTAAACTCTGGGGATTGTCAAATGGTACAGCTGCTGCTGCTGCTAAGTCGCATCAGCCGTGTCTGACTCTGTGCGACCCCATAGATGGGAGCCCGCCAGGCTCCCCAGTCCCTGGGATTCTCCAGGCAAGAACACTGGGGTGGGTTGCCATTTCCTTCTCCAATGCATGAAAGTGAAAAGTGAAAGTGAAGTAGCTCAGTCCTGTCTGACTCTCAGCGACCCCATGGACTGCAGCCCACCAGGCTCCTCCGTCCATGGGATTTTCCAGGCAAGAGTACTGGAGTTGGTCACCAGCGCCTTCTCTGTCAAATGGTTACAACCACTGTATAGAACACTTCAGCAGTTTCTCAAAAGGACAAGCCTACAGTTTTCAGTCAATCCCAAAATTCCCCTCCTACATCAATACCCAAAAGCATGTGAACACACATATTCTCATGCCTGTACACAAGTATTCAGAGCATCACTGCTCAGAAGAGCCCAAAGGTGAAAACTCTAATGTCCATCAGCAGATGAAAGCCAGATGTGCTGGTTCCTGAATGAAATATTCTTTAGCAATGAAAAGAGTGAAAATGTTCTCAAATAGACATTTAATAGGGCTATGTAACATTGTGAATGAACTTCTTGTAATTTACATGTACAATCTAAGATAATCAAACTATTAAATTTTAAGTGAACTTTATGTCATAAACAATTTAGTATACATTAAAAAAAATACCAAAAATGGACTTCCTCTAACTCTGCAGCTCTGGTGGGCAGTAGAGGTGTAGTTGGCTCCAGGTCTGGGGATGTCTCCAGAGCTGGTGCTGTAGTTCCAAGGAGAGAAAACATCAATAGGAATGCTTTTCCAAGTGTCTCCCAAAAACAGAAAAGAAAGCTTCTCACTGCCACTCAATGATCTCTCGGAGATGCCAGCCCCAGAAAGTCTTCCCAGACTGCAGTCCAGGGCAATAGTGATCTGAGCTTCCTCATTGCTCCTGGCCCAGATCCAGCCTCAGAAGGTTCTGCTCTGTGTGGTTCAGCTCCCTCCCATCCTCATTTGCTCCCATCACCTCCCCCTCTGCCTCAGTGGGCTCCAGGGTCTCCAGCTGTGCCAGGAGATGTAGGGTTTGGTGCTCCAGGTCTGAGTCAGGCAAGCTGAGCTCTATTTAAGCCAGTAGCATCCTCGGGCAGGGAAACTCTGGAGGCTGGTGGAAACCCTCAGGGTAATGGTACAGCTAGGTGCCCAGGATGATGGACACGGCCCTGGGGGGAGTCAGGTGGGCAGAAGAGTCTGAGACCTGGCCTTCCTCCCACTCTGAGCTCCAGGGCAGCCCTGTGGGGTCTGGGTCTTTTTGCCTTCTGCTCCTGCCCATTCAGAGGCCAGCTCTCCTCCATGTCACATCTCCCTTGGTGGTTCTTTGGAAAACTGAGTCCCTCCCTCTTGAGTCAAAGTCCCACTCACATTTTCAGCTGGTGTAGGGGTCCACTGCCCTCGTAAGAGTAAGGGAGGATGCATCCATAGCTAGAGGAGGCCAGGAAGGCATCACATGGACAGTACTGGAGACACGCCCAGATGTGATGGCCAGTGTGACAGTGTGAGCCCCGGGAGAACTGAAGCCCTGGAGGGCAGGACTGCTGTCTGCTCAATGGATTACATGATGGTTGTTCCTAGAAAAGTGCCTGCACCTTGTGGGCCTTCCTGTATATTTCAAGAATGAATGAGCCCAACCAGCCCCATCTGAGTGCCTGGGGCACTACTGATCACTCCCAGGGACCCCTGCTCTCACTCACCCAGGACAGGGCACCTCTCACAACTCACCTTGCAAATGGGAATCAGTTTGGCCCAAGGTCAAAGGCCAGAGACAACTGAGACAGAGACTGCCTTGAGGGGAGGAGGAACATGATGCCTAAGTACAATCACAGCCCCTCCAGCAGACTTTTCCATGGGGCCAGGTCCCCAGAAAGCACTTTCCAGCTTTCCAGGAAGGACCCACTGAGTCCCCACATTCACCCTGAGGGCTGGTTCTCCCTCTGCCCTTGTGTGCAGAGGGACCAACTGGGGCTTAGAGAGGTGGAGAGAGATTGCTGTGACTCCAGCTGGAATGGGGCCCACTCCCCAGTGTGCCACAGAGGGAGGGAAGTGCTCACCTTGTGAAGAAGGCCCAGCACCTGCTTTGCTGCTGTTGTTCAGTCACTTAGTCCGACTCTTTGCAACCCTGTGGCTGGCAGTACACTGGCTTTCCTGTGCTTCACCATCTCCTGGAGTTTGCTCAAACTCATGTCCATGGAGTCAGTGAAGCCATCCAACCATCTCGTCCTCTGTTGTCCCCTTCTCCTCTTGCCTTCAATCTTTGCAGCATCAGAGTCTTTCCCAATGAGTTGGCTCTTTGCTTCCATCAGAATATTTTCCAATGAGTCAGCTCTTCCCACCAGGGGGCCAAAGTATTGGAGATTCAGCTTCAGCATCAGTCCTTCCAATGAATATTCAGGACTGATTTCCTTTAGGATGGACTGGTTTGATCTCCTTGCAGTCCAAGGGACTCTCAAGAGTCTTCTCCAACAACACAGTTCAAAAGCATCAATTCTTCGGCACTCAGCCTTCTTTATGGTCCAACTCTCACATCCATCCATAACCACTGGAGAAACCATGGCTTTGACTGTATGGATCTTTGTTGGGAAAGTAATGTCTCAGCTTTTTATATGCTGTATAGGTTTGTCATAGCTTTTTCGCTTTTTATATGCTGTGTAGGTTTGTTATAGCTTTTTTCCCAAGGAGCAAGTGTCTTTTAACTTCATGGCTGCAGTCACCATCTGCAGTGATTTTGGAGCCCAAGAAAATAAAGCCTGTCACTGTTTCCATTGTTTCCTCATTTATTTGCCATGAAGTGATGGGACCAGATGCCATGTTCTTAGTTTTTGAATGTTGAGTTTTAAGCCAGCTTTGTCACTCTCCTCTTTCCCCTTCATTAAGAGGCTCTTTAGTTCCTCTTGGCTTTCTGCCATGAGGGTGGTGTCATCTGCATATCTGAGGTTATTGATATTTCTCCCAGAAACCTTGATTCCAGCTTGTGCTTCATCCAGCCCCACATTTTGCATGATGTACTTGCATACAGGTTAAATAAGCAGGGTGACAATATACAGTCTTGATATTCTCCTTTCCTGATTTGGAACCAGTCCATTGATCCATGTCCAGTTCTAACTGTTGCTTCCTGACCTGCATACAGGGATCTCAGGAGGCAGGTAAGGTGGTCTGGTATTCCCATCTCTTTAAGAATTTCCCACAGTTTGTTATGATCCACACAGTCACAGACTTTAGCGTGCTCAATGAAGTAGATGTTTTTATGGGATTCTCTTGCTTTTTCTGTGATCTCCAATGAATACTGGCAATTTGATCTCTGGTTCCTCTGCCTTTTCTAAATCCAGCTTGAACATCTGGAAGTTCTCAGTTCATGTACTGTTGAAGCCCAGTTTGGTGAATTTTGAGCATTACTTTGCTAACATGTGAAATGAGTGCAATTGTGTGGTAGTGAGAGGGTAACAGTCAGGAAGGCCAGGGGTCTCCAAAGGGAGGAAAGAGGCTGCACGTGCCAGACATTTTTATCTCTCTTAAGCTGCAGGAAGAAACAAACCAGCGATATGTTTTTCCTTCTCTATACAAATTTAAAAGGAGGTTTCTCTTAAAATGCTGTATTGCCATGACACCTGGTCTCACCTAAAGCTAACTACTCTCAAACCTTGAGTTAACCAATACATTTCTTTTTCTTATGGAAATGTTGTTTAAGCTATGTTAATGTACCCCAGACTCTATCTTCAAGTTGGTTCCGCCAAATGGCCTAACTTACTTACTAAGGTATTGTTCCCCTAATCTATGTAAACGAAACTATTTGTTGGTATTCTGCCCTTCTACCAGATTCAAGTCAATCGTTTTATGGCCAGGGTTGAATTATCTGGTGCCATTCTAAATTTTATGACATTCCTGTCTTTTCATTAACAGACTGTGAGTGACTATATAACATACAGCTAAAGACTAGGAGGGGGGTACTCTTTTGCCCCCTTCTGATGCCTATGTCAGAAGCTTTCTCTATCTCCTTTATACTTTAATAAAACTTTATTACACAAAAGCTCTGAGCGATCCAGCCTCGTCTCTGGCCCCGGATAGAATTCCTCTCCTCCGGAGGCCAAGAATCCCGGCGTCTTATCGTTCAGCAACAACCTTTCAGTAGTTTGAACATTCTTTGGCATTGTTGTTCTTTGGGATGGGAATGAAAAAAGACCTTTAGGAACACTGCTGAGTTTTCCTACTTTGCTGGTATATTGAGTGCAACACTTTAACAGCATTCATCTTTTAGGATATGACATTGCTCAGCTGGAATTCCATGATATCCACTAGCTTTGTTCATAGTGATGCTTCCTAAGGCCCACTTGACTTTGCACTCTAAGATATCTGGCTGTAGGTGAGTGATCACACCATCGTGGTTATCTGGGTCACTAAGATCTTTTTTGTATATTTCTTCTGTGTATTCTTGCCACTTCTTCTTAATATCTTCTGCTTCTGTTGGATCCACACAGTTTCTGTCATTTATTGTGCCCAAGTTTATTGTTCCCTTGGTGAAGAAGGAATTCATAGGGCCTGAACTCCATCTCAGGCCTGTCCGTGCTGGCTGTGCTCGACTGCCTCTCCAGTGGACTCTGAACTCTCTGCTTAGCGACTGTGAGGACAACAATGGAAGCATAAGACCCCCTCCAGACACAGGAATCTTGAAGATCACATCCAGGCTACTCATTGCCTGAGAGGAAGCATACCGTAAACACACCTGTCTCCGGACAGGTCATAAACTTTTTTCGTATCTGTCAGGATGTAATCAGAGGCTTATCGATTATTAACTGGTTGGAATGTAACTGCGGGCTTATTGACTATTGACTGTTTAAGACACGTACACATGGGGTAGGTGGTGGGTTTAGACACGTACACATGGGGTAGGTGGTGGGTTTAGACCCATAGACATGGGGTAGGTGGTGGGTCTGGACACGTACGCATGGAGTATAAAAGATTTTCACAAATGCTGGACGGGGTCCTTGGCTAAGAGGAGACTCTGCCTTGGGCCCGCCGGCGTAATAAACTGCACTCCACTATCTGCATTGTCCTTCTGAGTGAGTCTGTTTCCCGGAAAGTGTGGCTATAACATTGGTATCTCCAATATTCTTGAAGAGATCTCTAGTCTTCCCTATTCTATTGTTTTCCTATATTTCTTTGCATTGATCACAGAGGAAGGCTTTCTTATCTCTCCTTGCTATTTTTTGGAACTCTGCATTCAGATGGTTTTATCTTTCCTTTTCTCCTTTGACTTCAGCTTCTCTTCTTTTCTCAGCTATTTTGTAAGGCCTCTTCAGACAACCATTTTGCCTTTTTGCATTTCTTTTTCTTGGGGATTGTTTGAGAATGGCCTCCTGTACAATTTTTAAGAACCACTGTTCATAGTTCTCCAGGCACTCTGTCTTATCAGATCCCATCTCTTGAATATGTCACTTGCACTGTATAATCGTAAGGGATTGGATTAGGTTTTACCTGTTTTGCATAATGGTTTTACCTACTTTCTTCAATTTAAGTCTGAATTTTACAATAAACAGTTCATGATCTGAGCCACAGTCAGCTCCCAGTCTTGTTTTTGCTTGCAGTACAGAGCTTCTGCATCTCTGGCTGCAAAGAATATAATCAATCTGATTTTGGTGTTGACCATCTGGTGATGTCCATGTGTAGAGTCATCTCTTGTGTTGTTGGAAATGGGTGTTTGCTATGACCAGTGTGTTCTCTTGGCAAAAGTCTTGTTAGCCTTTGCCCAGCTTCATTTTGTACTCCAAGGCAAACCTTGCTTGTTACTCCAGGTATCTCCTCACTTCCTACTTTTGCATTCCAGTCCCCTATGATAAAAAGGATATCTTTTTCTTGGTATTACCTCTAGAAGGTCTTGTATCTCTTCATAGAACCATTCGACTTCAGCTTCTCCACCATTAGTGGTTGGGGCATAGACTTGCATTACTGTGATATTGAATGGTTTGCCTTGGAAAGGAACAGAGATCGTTCTGTCATTTTGGAGACTGCATCCAAGTACTGCATTTTGGACTCTTCTGTTGACTAGGAGAGATACTCCATTTCTTCTAAGGGATTCTTACTCACAGTAGATGGCAAAAGCCCTGTAGGTGCCCAGGAATGTGGGGAGGTAGGAGGGGGTTGCTGCCTAGGAAACAGATACCAGGTTCCCACTAGCATCTCCAGCCTATGTCTTTGGAAACTTCACATCATGCAGGTCTCATGCCCCCTGTGGGACACATTTTCCCTCTGGGCTGTAACACAGCAGACACACAAGTCAGAGGCAGCACCACGGACACCAGGAAAGCAGGGGCTGGAGCTCAGACTGAGTCCCCTGGACTCACGGCAGGAGGAGGGGCAGGAGTGCCTTCTGCAGAATAAAGGTCCTGGCATCACAAGTGAACTGGCGCTTGGTGATGGTTTCATGTGTTAGCAACTCGGGGCAGTTTGTATTAGACAGCTCTCCGTGTGGTAACTTCATCATCCCTGTGGTGGTGACCAAAACATCCCATTCTGGGGATGAGAACTGGGGTGAGAGGGGATGATCCTGGCGTGAGAGGCATCAGGATTCTCAGGCCAACATGGATACCTGGGGATGGAGTTAATCCAGGATTAAGTGTAGAAAAATGCAGAAAGGCTCCTTGGGAACATGAAGGGAAATCCTATCACAATCTCTTTCTGAGATTCCCACATGTAGATGAACAGTGATTTTGCATCTGGACAACTTAGGGCCTGGGCCTTGAGGGTAGGTGAGAGAGGAGACAGGCCCCAGGTGTCTTTTGAAGAAGGACTCTAGGAGGGACCCAGGGGAGGGCCAGGGTGCCTCTGGGCCCTGATCCTGTGCCTACCCTGGGCTCTGTTGCTGATGGGGGTCCCTGGTCCTCATGCGGGGAGATGGAGCAGGGGGCTCCGAGGACAGGCTCTTGTCTGCAGTGCCGGCAGGCGGGCAGAAAATCTCAGGCCGCCGGCCAGCCATGGGTGGTCCGTCTCGGACCCCAGACATCTCCCCTCCAGACACACGCCCACCACTCTCTGCACAGACATCCACCGAGGATGCAGACACCCGACCACCCGACAGCCCTGGGTCCACACTGGCACAGAGAGAAGCACCTCAGGGATCCTGTTTCCCCACTGCCAGTCTGACCTCAGGTGTGACCGGGACAGGACCACCAGGACACCACATGCCCACCAACCTATTCCTGCCCAGAGGGAGGACTTCCCCTCAATCCCCACTTCCCCACACATGGAGATGAGGGCAGCTGGCGCTGCCCAGGGAGGGCTCCCAGTGGCGGCCAGGCCTGGTGTGGCCAGCTCTAGGTCGACTGGGGTTACCTTAGGTGACCTCCTGGTAAAAGACCAGAGGCATCCAGGTTGACCGCTGAACCACCTGAAACATCTGAAAAACTTCTCCGTGCAGGGTTTCCTGAAGCAGAAGCCCTGGCCAGTCGAGACACAGCTGGAGAACATCCTTCTGGATGAAGACTCTCCAGCCAAGTGAGCCCCAACTGGCTGTGGCACGGTTGCTAGAAGGTGGGTGCCTGGTTACAGGGTTCCGAGTTCTGTTAGGTCCTGCCATCGAGGAAGTGACTTCACCACCCGGGGGCCCCTTCCTTGCATTGACAGGTGACACCCCTGCACATAGCCCTCGGGATCCTGGCCGCTCATCCCTCATCCACGCAGCCCCGGGTCTCACACAGTTGCACCACACAGCCCTCCACACAGCTCCCGGGCAGGCTGTGTGTGCAGCTCTGAGTTGACAGACCTGGGCCCAGACTCACCTCCTGTTTCACACCTGTTCTCCGTCCTGGATGAGTCCATGTCTCTCAAAGCCTGTCGGTGTCCCCACCTGCACACTGGGGATGATGCCCGCATGGACTCCTAGGGATGTCCTCAGACATAGGTGGGACAAGACTTGGAAAGTATGGGAGTCCGTGTCTCAGGCAGGCAGTGCCTCCAGCCCCTGTATGTTCGTCTTATTACCGTCCTCCTATCTGTCCCTCTTCTGGTGCCAACCCACAGTCCTTTTCGTATTCACTGTGCTTGGGTGTGTGTGTGTGTGTGTCGGTGTATGTGCTCACTCTCTAGAGGCCAGAGGAACACTGCCCCCAAATAGGGAGGGATGGTCAGAGAATTCTAGGATCTAAGGCTATCTAATTTCTAATGTATTAAAAGCTTGAACAGAACTACTGAAACCATTTACCTCCTAGAAAGAAAGGGCTACAGTGTTCCTGTCGATCAGTCTTGGCAGTGAAGTTTGGGTGTGATTCCAAAAGCAAAAGAAGTGAAAGGAAAAGTGAACAAGTGAGAGTGCATCAAACTCGAAAGCCTCGGCATGGGGAACCATCAATAAAATGAGAAATGAAGTATGAAGTGGAGAACATATTGGCAATTGTCATGTCCAATAAGGGTTCGTATCCAAAGTATACAAAAAGGCACACAATTCAAAAGCAAAGAGGCATGCAAGGAATCTGATTGAGAAATGGGGGTAAGTTCTGATTTGTCTGAGAAGGCCTTACAAATACCTCAGAAATGAAGAGAAACAAAACACCCGTGAGACAAGGAAAGATATACCCATCTTAAATCAGAGTTCCAAAAAATATTGAAGACAGATAAGAAACCTTAAGCGAAAAATGCAAAGAAATAGAGGAAAGCAATTGAATGGGAAAGGCCTGAGATTTCTTCATGACAATTAGATATACTAAGGGAATATTTCATGCAAAGATAAGCACAATAAAGCACAGATACGGTATGGAGCTAACAGAAGCAGAAGATATAAAGAAGAGGCAAGAACACACAAAAGCGTTACACAGAAAAAGGTATCAATGACCTGGACAACTACGATGGGGGTGGTCACTCACCTAGAGCCAGACATCCTTGAGTATGAAGTCAAGTGGGCCTAAGGAAGCATTACTACACATAAAGCGTGTAGAGGGGATAGCCCCTCCACTGAGTTCTTAAAGATGTTGCTGTGAAAGTGCTGCACTCAGTATGCCAGCAAATTTGGAAAACTCAGCAGTAGCCGCAGGGCTGGCTTGGATAGGATTTCATTCCAATCCCGCAAAATAATCTTCAAACTACCGCATAACTATTCTCATTTCAAAGGCTAGCAAGTTAATGCTCAAAATTCATCGAGCTAGGTCAACAGCAAATGAACCAAGAGATTCCCGATGACCACTTGGATTTTAAAAAGGCAGAGAAACAAGAGATCAAATTGCCAACATCCACTCGATCATAGAAAAGCAGGTAAATCCAGAGAAACATCTACTTCTGCTTCATTGACGACACAGAACAAAGCCTTTGACTCTGTGGATCATAACAAACGGTGGAAAATTCTTCCAGAGCGGGGAGTAGCAGAAAACCGTACCTGCCTCCTGCAAGAACTGTATACAGGTCAAGAGGCAACACTTAGAAATGGGCATGGAACAACAAACTGGGTCAAATTTGGGAAAGGAGAACATCAAGGCTGTATATTGTCACCCTGCTTATTTAATTCCGAGGCACAGTACATCATGCTAAATGCTGGGCTGGATGAAGCACAAGCTGGAATCCAGACTGCCTGGAGAAATATCGGTAATCTCAGATATGCAAATACCACCGCCCTCATGGCAGATGGTGTGATCACTCACCCAGAGCACATGGTATAATCACTCACCTAGACCAGACATCTTGGGATGCAAAGTCAAGAGGGCCTTAGGAAACATCACTACGAACAAAGCTAGCAAAGGTGACGGATTCCAGTGGAACGATCGCAAGTCCTAGAAGACGAGGCTGTCAAAGTGCTGCACTCAATATGCCTGCAAATTTGGAAAACTTAGCAGTGGCCACAGAACAGAAAAGGTCAGTTTTGATTCCGGTCCCAAAGAAAGGCAATGGCAAAGAATGCTAAAACTACTGCACAATTGCACTCATCTCACACGCTAGCAAAGTAATGCTCAAAATTCTCCAACTCAGGCTTCAACCATACGTGAACCGTGAGCTTCCAGATGTTCAAGTCGGATTCAGAAAAGCCAGAGGAATCAAAGATCAGATTGCCAACATCTGTTGGATCATGGAAAAAGCAAGAGAATGCCAGAAAAACATCTACTTCTGATTTATGGACTACGCCAAAGGCTTTGACTGTGTGGGATCACAACAAACTGTGGAAAATTCTTCAAGAGATGCGGATACCGGCCCACCTGACCTGCCTCCAGAGAACTCTGTATGCAGGTCGAGAATCAAGAGTTAGAACTGGACATGGGCCAACAGACTCGTTCCAAATCGGGAAAGGAGTACGTCAAGGCTGTCTAGCGTCACCCTGCTCCTTTAACTGATATGCAGAGGACATCATGAGAAACGCTGGACTGGATGAAGCACAAGATGGAATCAAGATTGTGGAGAGAAATATCAATCACCTCAGATACACAGACGACACCACTCTTATGGCAGAAAGCAAAGAGGAACTAAAGAGCCTCTTGAAGAAATTGAAGAGCAGAGTGAAAATGTTGGCTTAAAACTCAACATTCAAAAAAGTAAGATCATGGCATCTGGTCCCATCACTTCGTGGCAAATAAATGGGGAAACAGTGGAAAGAGTGACAGACTTTATCCTTTGGAGCTCCAAAATCTCTGCAGGTGGTGACTGCAGCTATGAAATTAGAAGACGCCTGCTCCGTGTGTTAAAGCTGAAACTCCAATACGTTGTCCACCTGATGCCAAGAACTGACCCTGATGCTGGGGAAGGTTGAAGGGGGGTGGAGAAGGGGACATCAGAATACGAGATGGTTGGATGGGATCACTGTCTCGACGGACACGAATTTGAGTAAACTCCGGGATTTGTTGACAGACAGGGAGGCCAGGCGTGCTGCCGTCCATGGGGTCGCAAAGAGCTGGGCACGACTGAGCAACTGAACGGAACTGAATGGCGGAAAGAGAAGAGTAACGCAAGAGCCTCTTTTGTTTTTTTTTTTTATTTTTTTATTATTTTTGTATATTTTTTCAGTGGGTTTTGTCATACATTGACATGAATCAGCAATAGATTTACACGTATTCCCCATCCCGATCCCTCCTCCCACCTCCCTCTCCACCCGATTCCTCTGGGTCTTCCCAGTGCACCAGGCCGGAGCACTTGTCTCATGCATCCCACCTGGGCTGGCGATCTGTTTCACCATGGATAATATACATGCTGTTCTTTCGAAACATCCCACCCTCACCTTCTCCCACAGAGTTCAAAAGTCTGTTCTGTACTTCTGTGTCTCTTTTTCTGTTTTGCATATAGGGTTGTTGTTACCATCTTTCTAAATTCCATATATATGTGTTAGTATGCTGTAATGATCTTTATCTTTCTGGCTTACTTCACTCTGTATAATGGGCTCCAGTTTCATCCATCTCATTAGAACTGGTTCAAATGAATTCTTTTTAACGGCTGAGTAATATTCCATGGTGTATATGTACCACAGCTTCCTTATCCATTCATCTGCTGATGGGCATCTAGGTTGCTTCCATGTCCTGACTATTATAAACAGTGCTGCGATGAACATTGGGGTGCACGTGTCTCTTTCAGATCTGGTTTCCTCAGTGTGTATGCCCAGAAGTGGGATTGCTGGGTCATAAGAGCCTCTTGATGAAGGTGAAAGAGGGCAGTGAAAAAGCTGGCTTGAAACTCAACATTGAAAACACTAAGTTCATGGCATCCAGAGTTCATCACTTCGGTCAAATAGATAGGGAAAGAATGGAAACAGTGACAGACTTAATATTCTTGGGCTCCAAAATCACTGTGGATGGTAACTGCAGCCATGAAATTAAAAGACACTTGCTCCTTGGAAGAAAAGCTATGATAAACCTATACAGCATCTTAAAAGAAGGCATGGGCATCAGTTTGCTGACAAAAGGCCACGTCGTCAAAGCTATAGTTATTCCACTAGTCATGTAAGGATGTGACAGCTGGACCACAAAGAAGGCTGAGCACCAAAAAACTGTTGCTTTTGAACTGTGGTGGTGGCGAAGACTATGATGAGTCCACTGTGCTGCAAGGAGATCAAACCAGTCAGTCCCAAAGGAAATGAACCCTGAATATTCATTGGAAGGACTGATGCTGAACCAGAAGCTCCAATACTTTGGCCACCTGATGCCAAGAACCAACTCACTGGAAAAGACCCTGATTGGGAAATACTGAGGGCAGAAGGAGAAGAGGAGTCACAGATGAGATGGTTGCATGGCATCATCGACTCATCGGACAGAGGTTTGAGCAAACTCTGGGAGACAGTGAAGGACAGGGAAGCCGGGGATGCTGCAGTCCATGGGCTCATAGAGTCAGACACCACTGAGCGAATGAACCATAAGACATTTCTCCAAAGAAGACACGTGCATGTTCAACAAGTACAGGAAGAGATGTTCAACATCGTTAGTCATCACACACATGCAAATAAAAGCCACAATGGGATAGAGATTGGCCATCATCAGGAAGAACACAGTTATGAAATCTTCAACAGGATGGAGAGTACAGGGAATTTTCGTCAACTGCGCTTGGAACGAAAATTGGTGTAGCCGGTATGGAAGGCACTATGGAGTTTCCTCAAAACACTAAAAACAAAACTACTGTGTTATGCAGCAATTCCATGACTGAATACATATATATATATATATTAGAAGAAAACGAATAAACCAGTTAGAAAAGATACGCGCATCCGAATACTTACAGCAGCATTTCTTTCAATAGCCAAGTCATAAAAACAATCTATGTGTGCAGCAGTAGATGAATGGAAATATGGGCGTACAGTACATCCATCTACAATCATCGATTGAATTTGGATGACGTTTGTTTTCCAGGAATTTACTCATATAGCCTAACATGTTAAGCATAGAGGTATGAAAGTTTTCATTCTTTTGTATAATTCTTTTCTGAACAGTATTGATCTTATTCAGAATAAGCTCGTTTTTATCGGCTTGGCAGTGTCCATCTAATTTCCAGATAGAGAGACTATAATTTCATGTTCCAAAACCAAAATTTACTTGACTCCATCAAACATAGTGTTTGTACTCTGATTGTTTTATTAATACTTTGTATTTCTACGTTGAATCCCTCCTCCACTTCCATTGCTTAAAATTTTGTCTTCAATCCCCAGCTACAATAAATGTGCGTTGTAATTACAATTTTGAAACGTAAGGGGGAAAGACCACGTTTTTATTAAAGAAAAAAAAAAATCACATCTGCCGTAAATGGAAGGAAAGGACACCAGAAATATTCAGTTCAGCTCACTTCCGCCGCTCAGTCATGTCCAACTCTGTAACCCCAGGAATCGCAGCATCCCAGGCTTCCGTGTTCATCACCAACTCCCGGAGTCTACCCAAACCCATGTCCATCGAGTCGGTGATGCCATCCAGCCATCTCATCCTCTGTCATCCCCTTCTCCTCCTGCCCCCAATCCCTCCCAGCATCAGGGGTCTTCTCCAACGAGTCAACTCTTCGCATGAGGTGGCCAAAGTATTGGAGTTTCACCTTAAGCATCCGTCCTTCCAATGACCACCCAGGACTGATCTCCTTTAGGATGGACTGGTTGGATCTCCTTGCAGTCCAAGGAACTCTCAGGAGTCTTCTTCAACACCACAGTTCGAAAGCATCAATTCTTTGGCGCTCAGCTTTATTCACCGTCCAACTCTCACATCCATACAAGACGACTGGAAAAACCACAGCCTTGACTAGACAGACCTTTGTTGCCAAAGGAATGTCTCTGCTTTTTCATATGCTATCTAGGTTGGTCATAACTTTCCTTTCAAGGAGTAAGCCTCTTTTAATTTCATGGCTGCAGTCACCATCTGCAGTGATTTTGGAGCCCAAGGAAATGAAGACTGACACTGTTTCCCCATCTATTTCCCATGAAGTGATGGGACCAGATGCCATGATCTTAGTCTTCTGAATGTTGAGATGTAAGCCAACGTTTTCACTCTCCTCTTTCACTTTCATAAAGAGGCTTTTTAGCTCCTCTTCAATTTCTGCCATAAGGGTGGTACCGTCTACATATCTGAGGGTATTGATATTTCTTCCGGCAATCTTGATTCCAGCTTGTGCTTCTTCAGCCCAGCGTTTCTCATGATGAACTCTGCATATATGTTAAATAAGCAGGGTGACCACATCCAGCCTTGATGGACTCCTTTTCCAATTTGGAACCAGTCTGTAGTTCCATGTCCAGTTCTAACTGTTACTTCCCGACCTGAATACAGGTTTCTCAAGAAATGAGGTGGTAATAAATCATGGATAGAATCCTATCTTTTTAAATGTATGAGACGAGGAGTTAAAAGGAACCTCATAGAAAGAATATAAAAATTAAAAAAAAAAAACAGAATAGAAAAACAGAAAAAAGTGTTACAAAAATTCAAATCTGAGGAACTGCCATGCTCAGTCAATCTCAAAACACACCCCTGACCTTACCGAATCAGAAGACAAAGAATATTTGGAATGACTTTCAGCCACTGATATTATGGAAAGGTTTATAAAGGGTCACATGCCGTGCCAGGAATGAAACACTCCTCTTTCCCAATAGGAACCTGCAACCACCTTTAAGTGGAAGTGCTAAGCACAGCTTTTTTTTTCTTTCTTTTCCTTCTTTTTTTAATTTCAACTACATGCTAAGGCATTGAGTGGATAATTGCAGGAACATGGCTTGAATGGAGGAGCCATCTTACCCATGCCATCAGCTTTCTCCCAATTAATCCAATGATCTAAGATGCTGGGGGCTGAGAAGGCTTTTTCACAGAGAGACTCGTGACAAACTCAGGTTATGTAGTTGTTACCCATCATGGACCCGTATGAAGCACTTGAAAATCAAAGACTTCAGCTGATGAGGCTTTGGTCAAGAGGAGGGAAGGCTCCTTCTCAGCTATCACCCATTTCGGACCAAGCTTTCCCACTTCCAAAGCCTGAGAATTTCTGGCGCTTGCTCCATGCCCAGTCTGCAAACACCCACACTGCAGAAGGCTGCCCTCCGAGGCAGAGGCCCCAGGGATCGGACTCTCAAGGCAATTAGGACCGAAGGTGCCTGGGACTCCCCACACAGCCTCCTGTGGGAATTCCACCTGGGGAATCCTGGGTCATGAAAACTGTGGGGGCCAATCAGTCGATTTCATCTTAGACCACAGGGCAACTTTCTCTCTGTGTTTCCTGAAGCCCCTGGCCCACACTCTCCCCGATCCGCTTCCATAATGGGACTGTCTGGATGAGCCAAACATTATACTTTCAGCTGTGCTCTAAACGACAATATCTACTATCAAGGAAAATACTACTTCTGCATAAAAACACAGTGTGAACTTGAACGTGACAATCCCCGTTTCTGAGAGATCTCCTCGGATAGGTACCGTGAGTAAAGATGGCCCGTCTATTCTGCAGATCACAGTCTTGCAGGTGGTCCATGTGCAAGTCATCTTCTTCCCTCACAGTGCCTCAGCCGTTCTTGGGGAAATGTTCCTTATCCTTCAGGGCACAAAGTTAAGTGAGTCTGAACCCTCCTCCTCACCGCAGCAAACAGAGGCCCACAGAGCCACTGAGGGGCGCCTTCCAGCTATGACGAGGCCTGCGATTGCTTGTCACCCAGCCGTAAACCACCCAGGGATGTGGAAGGCTGGGCAGACTCTGTGCAGGCTTTGAAAGCTCCTTGTGTAATCCATCACTATCCGTTTGGAAAACTGAGGCCCAAATAGGAGAGGGAAAAACCAGGGCTCGGGGCAGGGGCGGAGTCTCAGGCCATCCTCGGCTAGGGCTGCACCACACACACCAGCTTGGCTCTGGGAAGTAGAGAGCCAGAACCCCAGAACATCCCCACTCACCTGGACTAGATGTCTCTGGGTGTCCACACAAATAGACACAACACTCACACGAACATCAGAAGAGGTGAGAGCAGGGCATTGGGGTCAAAGGAGGAGTGGACCTGGGGTGGCGACAGATGAAGACGAAGCAAGGCGATGATCACAGACTGGATCTCACGCTGTCTCTGGTGCAGGAACGGGCCAGGACTCAGCCGGAGGCCTCTGCCAGTGGCTCCCAGGGCTTTGAGGCTGTGGACTCACCTGAGACACAAGCTGCTTCATTCAGTGGCAGGCCACAAGGGTCTCCTCAGAGGTTTCTTCCCCAGAATGAGGGACCAGGCGGGGGGGGGGGGGGGGGGGGAGGGGGGAGTGTGGCAGAGAGGACACTGCAACACTAATTAAGAATTGGAAATGGAAACACTAATGGAACACTTCCACCACAGGTCCTCAAAAAGGCAATAGATAGTATTCAGTAGACGCCCACGTTCCGCTCCTACATCACCCCGAAAGAAGTAAACACAGAAAGTCACAAGTCTGCACACAACTGTTCAGAGCAGCGCTATGCACAAGGGCCCACAGGTGAAAATAGTCCGACTGTCCATCAACAGATGAGGGGAGAGTCAAGTGCAGCGCCTTCCCAGACTGCAGGATTATTCGGCGTCAAATAGGACCCAGGTGCTCTGCAACAGACAACAGACATCCCAGTGAATGTTCTCCATGCCACTCACACATACAATTGAAAAACTCATAGAATTCAGTTTCTAAGGTCACTTTATCTCACAGAAAAAATAAGTTTGTACATGGAATCAAAAAATCAAATCACATCTTAAGAGAGGGAAGTATCGGGGTGGAGACACAGGCTCAGGGCTGGTGCTGGCACAGGGGCAGCACAGCATCTGCCTGGGAAGGCGAGGCTGGCGGACGAAGCGGGAGCAGCTCCAGGGATGTTAGGGGAGGACCTGGCTCCAGGGCCCGAGCTGCTAGAAAAGCTGTGTCTGCTGGGGTCTCTAGAAGCACAGCTGGATAACACCGGAGCCGCAGCTGACTGCAAAGCACCAAGGAGCTCCAGAGCCGAGGCAGTGCCCTGGCCGAGGTTGGCTTAAGTCTGGGGACTGAGGCTGTAGAAGCAGTGCTGGCACAGGATTTCTGGGCGATTCAGGCCCTGAAGGAGGAAGAGAGCTGTTTCTTGCACGTTCTCTGGATCTAGAAGTGGAGCCTAGAGGTACTTTTCCTCGCTTCCAAGCCTAAGTGAGAGCCACAGCATGAGCACGCTGCGGCTTTGGGTTTGGAGCCGGCATGTTTATTTGATGCAGTCCTTGAACTTGAATGGGAGCTGGGCTTGGAGCTTGCTCTGACTGTGGAGCTGTGGCAGGTAGTAGGGATGCTGTTGGCTCTAGGTCTGGGGATGTTTCCAGAGCTTCTTCTCCAGCGGGTGCTGTTTCTCCCAGAAGAGAAAACACTGTCAGTAAGACTGCTTGTCCATGGATCCCAGAGACAGGACGCTATTCGCTACTTTGCCCTGAAATCTCAATCCAAGATGCCACCTCCCCCAGGAAGTCCTCCCAGGCTGCAGTCCAGGGGAATAGTGATCTGAGCCTCCTCAATGCCCCTGGTCTAGCTCCAGCCTCAGGAGGCGCTGCTCTGTGTGGCCCAGCCCCCTCCCTTCCTTCTTCGCCCCCCTCCTCCTCACCCACCCCGAGTCCTCCTCACCATGCCGCTCTGCTTCAGTGGGCTCCAGGGTCTCCAGCTGCGCCAGGAGATGGCGGGCTCGCTGCTCCAGGTCCGAGTCGGGCATGCTGAGCTCTGCGTATGCGAGGAGCATCTTCAGGCAGGGACGTTCTGGGGACTGCAGGAAGTCCTCAGGGTAAAGCTGCAGCCAGGTGCCCAGGATGGAGGCCATGGCCCTGGGGGCGTCACGGGGGCAGCAGAGTCAGAGACCTGGCCTTCCCGCCACACTGCACTCCGGGGCCTCCCTGCGGGGACCCGGGCCTCTGCACCTTCTGCCCCTGTCCATCCAGAGGTCAGTTCTCCTCCACGCTCCCTCTCACCTGGCTGAGCAGGCAGAGGAGGCCTGGACACAGGGGAGGGGCCACCAACGAGCCTGCTCAAGTGACAGCCCTTGATCCACGGCGTGACCATCTGTCCGCTTCCTGAGGGCAGCCTGACAGAGTGCACCGACCCTCACCTGACCCGCCCCCTGGTGTCACCACTGCGAGGGCAGGCCGGGCGTCTACTCTGGTCACTGCATCTCGGGAACACGAAGCGGTCCCAGGAGTATCTGGCCCAGGAGGGCACACACAGACTCTGTCATCTGCCCAGGCTTCCTGCCGGCCTCCTAACACCTCAGATTTACCCCTACATCTAAAGGCTGCCTCCTCCCCTAGGGACGTGCCTTCATGTCCTCCAGTCACTAACACTCATCCTTTACCAGCGAGGGCTCAGCTGTCCCCTGAGTGTCAATAGGTCCCCTGAGCACCAGCTGAGCAACCCCAGCTGAGGTTCCACCAGACAGTGAGCAGGATGCTCTCCACGCTTTGCGTTCTGGGTCCCAGGATCAGGGGTCGAGCAGGACTGGGATGGACAGGTGATAGGTGCGGACTCTCATGGGGTGGACTGTGACCTCTGCCCTACCAGATGCTCCTCAGAGCACCCCAGACCCCTCCACAGCTCTCTTGGCCTCCTTTCCCCTTTTCCAGGAGAAGCCCCCCAGACCTTGGCCCCCCAGTAGGATCCACACTATGTGAGATCCAGGATTCTGCTAGCCCTGCCCATCCAGCAACCCCATTACTCCTGGCAGCTCTCTGGGGAAGGGGGTCGCTCCCTCTTGAATCACAATCCACTCACATTTTCAGCTGGTGCAGGGGTCCACCATCCTCATCGCAGTAAGGGAGGATGCATCCGTACCTACAGGAGGCCAGGAAGGTGTAACATGGACAGTACTGGAGACACGCCCCAATGTGACGCCTAGTGCGACAGGGCTCCCCCTCTCCCCCAGCCCCTCGCCCCGAGAGAACTGAAGCCCTGGGGGGCAGGACTGCTCTCTGCCCGACGCGTTACATGATGCTTGTTCCCAGAAAAGTGCCTGTGCCTTGGGCACCTTCCTCTATATTTCAAGAGCGAAAGAGCCCAACCAGCCCCTTCCGAGTGCCTGGGGCACCACTGGTCACTCCCAGGGACCCCTGCTCTCACTCACCCAGGACAGGGCACCTCTCACACCTCACCTTGCCATTGGGAAAATGCTTTGGGCCAAAGTCAAAGGCACAGAGACAACCGAGACAGAGGCTTCATCGAGGTGAGGAGGAACGTGATGACTCAGCACAACCCCAGCCTTTCCAGGGGACCAGGTTCCCGAAAGCACTTTCCGGGACGCACCCACGTAGTGCCCACAGTTACCCTGGGGGCTGCTCCTCCCTTTCCCCTCGTGTGCAGAAGGGGCCAACTGGGGCTCAGAGCGGTGGATGGACATTCCCACGACGCACAGCTGGAAGGTGCCCAGGTCCCCCTGAGTCCCCAGTTCGGGAGGGGAAGTGCTCACCTCGTGAAGAGAAGGCCCAGCACCTGCTGGGGGGTCCCAAAAGCCCTGTAGGTGCCCAGGAATGTGGGGAGGTAGGCAGGGTCATGGCCCAGGAAGGCAGGCACCAGGTTGCCCACCAGCGTCTCCAGTCTGCGTCTCTGGACGCTCCACACCCTGCAGGTCTCATTCCTGTCCCCCGCGGACACACTTTCCCCCTGGGGTGGAGCACAGCAGAGACACGAGTCAGAGGCGGCACCAAAGACTCCAGGAAGGCAGGGGCTGGAGCTCAGACTGAGTCCCCAAGCGTCCAGGACTCAGGGCAGGAGGAGGGGCAGGAGGGCCCTCCGCAGGATAAACATCCTGGCACCATGAGTGAACTGGCGCTGGGCCGCGGTTACGTGTGTCAGCGTCTCGGGGCACTTTGTATTGGACAGCTCCCCCTGTGTTAACTGCATCATCCCTGTGGTGGTGTCCAAAACTTCCATTCTGTGGATGAGAACTGGGGTGAGAGGGGCTGATCCTGGGCTGAGAGACATCAGGATTCTCAGGCCCACGTGGACACCTGGGGATGCAGTTAGTACAGGGTAAACTGTAGAAAAACGCAGACAGGCTCCTTGGGGACCTTAAGTGAAATCCTATCACAATCTCCTTCTGAGATTCCCACATGTAAGTGAACAGTGATTTTGCAACTGGACACGTCAGGGCCTGGGCCGCAAGGGCGCTTCACAGAGCTGACAGTGTCAGGTTCCTCTGGGAGCAGGACTCCAGGAGGGACCCAGGGGCGGGCCAGGGTGGCTCTGGGATCCAGAACTTCCTGGGGGTCAGGCCTCCTCCCACCTGGCACTCACCCTGTGTCCTCCCTGGGCTCTGTGGCTGGTGTGGGGCTCCTGCCCCTCGTGCGGGGATGTGGAGCAGGGGGCTCCGAGGACCGGCTCCTGTCTGCAGTCCCGTGAGGAGCCCTGTGAACAAGTGCCCGGCAGCCGGGCAGAAAGTCTCAGGCCGCCGGCCAGCCGTGTGTGGTGCTTCTCGGACCCCAGACATCTTCCCTCCAGACACACGCCCACCACTCTCTGCACAGACCTCCATGGAGGATGCAGACACCCGACCACCCGACAGCCCTGGGTCCACACTGGCACAGAGAGGAGCACCTCAGGGATCCTGTTTCCCCACTGCCAGCCCGTCCTCAGGTGTGACCGTGACAGGACCACCAGGTCACCACGTGCCCACCAACCTGCTCCTGCCCAGACAGAGAACCTCCCCTCAAGCCCCACTTCCCCGCACATGGAGATGAGGGCAGCTGGCGCTGCCCAGGGAGGGCTCCCAGTGGCGGCCAGGCCTGGTGTGGCCAGCTCTAGGTCGACTGGGGTTACCTTAGGTGACCTCCTGGTAAAAGACCAGAGGCATCCAGGTTGAGCGCTCAACCGCCTGAAACATCTGAACAACCTCTCCCTCCAGGGTTTCCTGAAGCAGAAGCCCTGGCCAGTCGAGACACAGCTGGAGAACATCCTTCTGAATGAAGACTCTCCAGCCGAGTGAGCCCCAACTGGCTGTGGCGCTGTTGCTAGGAGGTGGGTGCCTGGTTACAGGGTTCCGAGTTCTGTTAGGGTCTGCCATCCAGCAAGTGACTTCACCACCCGGGGGCCCCTTCCTTGGATTGACAGTTGACACCCCTGCACATAGCCCTCGGGATCCTGACCGCTCATCCCTCACCCACGCAGCCCCGGGTCTCACACAGTTGCACCACACACCTCTCCACACAGCTCCCGGGCAGGCTGTGTGTGCAGCTCTGAGTTGACAGACCTGGGCCCAGACTCACCTCCCGTTTCCCACCTGTTCTCCGTCCTGGATGAGTCCCTGTCTCTCAAAGCCTGTCTGTATCCCACCTGCACACCAGGGATGATGCTCACATGGACTTCTAGGGATGTCCTCAGACATAGGTGGGACAAGAAATGGAACATGTGGGAGTCGTGTCTCACGCAATCTGTGCCTCCAACCCCTGTATATTATTCTTATTACTTCCTCATATCTGTCCCTCTTCTGATCCCAACCTACAGTGCTTATTAAATGTCAGTGTGAGTGTGCATGCGTGAGTGTATCCCAGTGGTCACTCTGGTAGGCCAGAAGAAAACTGCCCCTGTAAGGAGGAATAGGCAACAGCTTCCTACGATCTCACGGTTTCTAATTTCCAAAGCAAACCCAAAGAGAGGGCTCTCAGCTTTGGCCAAGGAGATCAAGACACTGTGACCCAAGGCATTAAAGATGGCAGGGGCTGGAGCTGGGATGACAGACTCAACATCGTCTGGCCCCACTGTCCACACCCATAACCACAGTACACGATGTGACGACACAGCTGCCTTCACGGGGCTCACAGCCCAGCAGGCTCAGCATCTCAGGCTGGACACACAGAGGCCCAGGGACAAACTGGTGCTCACAGCCTGCCGTCTGCCACACAGACTTGAGCATCCCATCTGTTGGGGCCTTTACCTTCCTGTCCTTAAATCACCCCGTCATTTTTGAGATTGCACCCAAGCACACCATTTCAGACTCTTTTGCTGACTATGATGGCCACTCCATTTCTTCTAAGGGATTCTTGCCCACAGTAGTAGATGTAATGGTCATCTGAATTAAATTCACCCATTCCAGTCCATTTTAGTTCACTGATCCCTAAAATGCCAGTGTCCACTCTTGCCATCTCCTGTTTGACCACTTTCAATTTACCTTGATTCATGGACCTAACATTCCAGGTTCCTATGCAATACTGTTCTTTATAACATCAGACTTTACTCCCATCACCAGCCACATCCAGAACTGGGCACTGTTTCTGCATTGGTGCCATCTCTTCATTCTTTCTGGAGTTATTTCTCCAGTAGCATATATTGAGCACCTACTGACCTTGGGAGTTCATCTTTCAGTATCATATCTTTTTGCTTTTCATACTGCTCATGGGATTCTCAAGGCAAGAATACTGAAGTGGATTGCCATTCCCTTCTCCACCAACAAACAAGCCAAAAATATAAAAGGTAGGTAAGGACAGCCTCTGCAATAAATGATGTTGGGAAAACTGGACACTTACATGCAAAACAACCAAACTGGACCACTATCTTACAATATGCAGAGAACTGAACTCAAAATGCATTAAGCCTTGAGTAGAAGACCTGAAACCACAGAACTAGAAAAAAACAGGTAGAAACCTCTTTAACAGCTGTCTCAGAAATGAGTTTTGGATCTGATTCTAAACACAAAAGAAAAGCAAAAAGGAACACCTGGAATTATAGCAGAGGTCAACAAAATAAAACAGAGAGAAGTGAAATGAAATAGGAGAAAATATTTGCAATTCATATATTTTGTAAGGGGCTAATATCTAAAATATATAAAGAGTTCATACAACTGAATAGCAAACAATAAAAACCAACTTCATTTAAAAACGGGCCAAAGGTCTCAATAGACATTTTTTCCAAAGACATACAGATGGCAAACAGGCACAGGGAAACATGCTTTACATCTGTAATCATCAAAGAAATGCAAATCCACACCAACAGAAGTTACCCCCTCACATCTACCAAAATAGCCATCATCAAGAAGAACACAAATAAATGTTGGCAAGAATGTGGAGAAAAAGAATACTTGAACACTGTTGGTGGGAATGTAAATTGGTGTAGCCAGTATGGAAAACACCATGAAGGCTCTTCAAAAAATGAGACTGCGTCACGATCCAGCAATCCCGCTCCTGGACATATATTGGGAGAAAGCTGTAAACTGAAAAGATAATGCACGACTAGTTACAATGCCTAAGATGTGGAAGCAATCTAAATGTCCACTGCCAAATGGATAAAGAAGATGCAGCGCATATACACAATGGAATACTGCTGAGCCATAAAAAGAATGAAATGATGCCACTTGCAGCAACTTGGATGGACCTGCAGATGGTCATAGAAGTGAAGTCAGGCAACAGAGAAAGACAAATATCTTATGATACTGCTAATATGTAGACTCTAAAAAAGTGATACGTATGAACTGATTCACAAAATAGAAACGGATACACAAATTTTAAAAGCCAACTTATGATTACCAAATGGGACAAGTGAAGGGAAGGATAAATTAGGAGGTGGAGATTAATACACAGATGCTACTATATGTAAAATAATCCACAAGGACCTACTGTATAGCACAGGGAACTCTCCACAATATTCTGTAATAACTTATAAGGGAAAAGAATCTGAAAAAGAATAGGTCTATGAATATATATAACTCAATCACTTTGTTGTATACCTGAAACTAATACCATACTGTAAATCAACTATTCTCCAGTATAAAATAAAAATTAAATTAGAAAAGAACTCATACAACTTAATAGCAAACAAAACCTCGTTTTTAAAAGGGCAGAAATCCAAATAGACATTCTTTCAAAGAAGATATACAAACGATCAACAGGCACATGAAAAGATGCTCAACATTCTAAATCACTAGAAAAATGCAAATCCAAACTGCAATGCAGGATCACTGACCACATGCTATCATCAGAAAGATCAGAAATAACATGCTGGGGAGTATGTGGAGAAAAAGGAACCTTTAGACGCTGTTGGTGGGAAGGTAGAGTGGTACAGCCAGTATGCAAAACAGTATGGAGGGTCTTCAAAAAACAAAAACTAAAATTACCTCATGATCCAGCACTTTCACTCCTAGGTATACATATCTGAAGAAAATAAAAACACTAATTCAAAAATAGACATGGACTCCAATATTTGTACCACATTATTAACAATAGCCAAGATATGGAAGCAATCTAAATGCCCAGCAGCATATGAGTTGATTGAAATAAATTACACACACACACACAATGGAACACCACTCACCTACAGAAAAGAGTCAAAATTTGCCATTTGTAAATCTGGATGGATCTGGAGAATATTATGCTTAGTGAAATAAATCAGAAAAACAGAAATACTTACTGTATGTTATCACTTATTTCTGGACTCTAGAAAATAACACAGTGAAATCCCTGGTGATCTGGTGGTTAGGACCCCACACACACACTGCAGGGGCCTGGGTTTGCTCCCTGCTTGGGGAACTGGAATCCTACCAGCGAGGTGGCAGGGACTAAACGAATAAATAAAAAAATAAAACTGAAACACTAAGCAATAAAACAGAAACATACTCACAGATACAAGGAACAAACACGTAGTTGCTAGTGGTGAGGAGCAGAGAGACGAGGTGGGTTAAAGGATTAAGACACACAGACTTCTATGTATAAAATAAATAAGCTCTGTGTTGTCAGCAGTTTTCACATGTACGTTTTAAACTTAAACAAGTCACAGTTCTAAAAATGGGGATTTTTTTATTGATGCTAAGGCAAGGGTAAAAGTACCTTTATAAAATAAATTGCAGTTTTCCAATGGTTCAAAGGAATCAGTTCCTCAGGCCATCCCTAAATGAATGTGTGAGCAACTGTTAACATAATTTTACGAAAGTGCTCTGTTTGAAGTTTCTGTCTACTCTAGATTGAAATTTGGTAATTTTTGTTGTTCAGAAAATTATTCATGTAGCCTATCATGTCAAATTTATAGGTATGAAATTGTTCAGTATCTTTACATAATTCTGTTTTATACAGGTTTTCTAGTTTTATTCATAATACACTAATTTTTTTATTGTCTTCACAGGGTTCATTTATTTCCGTATAGAAAAATAATACTTTCCTTTTCCAAAACCCAGCATTTAGTTGTACCAATGAAGCACAGTATGTACTTTCCAATTGGTAATTTTAGGTTTTCCATGTTTAATTCATCCTTCATTTCCAATGTGTAAAATTTTTGCTTCAATTCCTAGGTTGAACGATTGCTCTGTGTAACTTCAATCTTGCTAAATAAATAAACAAATTCAAGTTTTTATTGGAAAAATAAAGCGAAGCACAGCTGCCATAAAGGAAAAAGGACACCATGAGGTTATAGTAAGTGACAGATGTGAAAATATATTTTCAACATAGATAAGACAGAAAAAATCAGTGACACATAAAAATTACCTCAAACAGCAGTGGGTCCTCATTCAGCCCCTGCCCCGCGCATGCGTGGAGCCCTCCCGGGAAAGCGGCGGGTGTGGGCTCCTCTGTTCCCGCACTGAACATGCGCAGGGCCCTCAGGAGTCACTCACATGCTGAAATCTTAACCTCTAAGGTGGTGGTATGAGGAGGTGGGGCCGGTGGATGTGACTTCCCTCAGGGAAGAAGAGTGCTCTTGCAAAACAGGCCTGGGGGAGCCCCGCCCCTCTTCTGACAGGCGGGAGTGCACTGAAAACAACCCTCCTGTGAGCCAGAGAGCGGCTCCTCACTACTCACGGAATCTGCACTCACTCGGTCTTGGACTTCTCAGCACCTACAACTGTTAAGGAGTGAATTTCTGCTGTTCATAGGCTGCTTGGTCTACGGTATTTGTTACAGCAGCCCATGTGGAATAAAACAGCCTCTGATTCAGGCAGCCAGTGTCTGATTGTAATTGCTACGGATATAACTAGGCAAAGGATGAGACTGAAGGCAGGGAGTGGGGGATGTTTTATTTTAACTGGAGTGATAAGTGACATCTTTGTGTTGGGAGGAACATGAAGGAAATGATACTTAAGAAGAATTCTAAATGTTCTTCTCCATAGGCCCTGGAATGCATTTGAGAAAATTAAAAATCCTTTCCTGATTGAAAACCAAAATAACACTTAACATAAATGGCAGCAGGTAGAAATTTTTAGCTCCATCACATGAGCAAAAACAACAACAACAAAAACATATTTATATACATATCAAACCCTAAAAACCAGCAAGGATCCACTATCAGCAAAACATGCCTTTATGGCACCATGAACGAGGGTCAGCAGAGACTGCACTGGGAGGACTAGACCTCAAGTGCTTCATGACATAGAATAACTTGACTACCTTATAAAAGAAATTCCTATAAATCTGTTAAGGTCCGAAAAGACACTATTGGAACCATCAATGAATAAGACACTATGAAACACACCCATAATGGAGAACAGTATGGAGGTTCCTCAAACCTCACCCTACAGTAATGGACTGTGGAATACTAAAGACAATTGGAGACTTTATCACAGAGCAGGGAAGGCAGACCAACTGAGACCCAACAGGAGACCAGTCACCAGTCACAATTTAGCAGGGAACACAAGGGAAAAACAGCTTCAGATGCCAAAGGAAACATCACAGAAACGGTCTGTAGATTTTTCATTCTAAACTATCACTCAAGAATAAAAGCAAAATAAGAACATTTTCAGATGAAAACATTTTCAGACTACGAGCATTTGCCTCTCTCAGGCTCTCACTGAGAGTGAGGAAGGATGTAGTTTGAGCGAGTCCCAGAGGGAAGGAGTGCAGTGAGACATGGGGGCAGGAGATGGGCAGATGCAGGTCTAAGTCAGATAGTCACTGACTGTGCGAAACACCACCCATGGATCAGTAGTGATAATCATCATGAGTAATTAGAAGCATTAACTTCTGTGGTCCAGTGCTGTGTCTTGGCCACCTGCCACTCTACCAGGGTTTAGGAAGCCAGAGCTGAAGTTGTGAGCATGTGTGTATATATATATACATGTATATACATATATATGTAATCATTTATATCAATTCATATAATAAGAATTGTACAATATACACAAGTGGGATTTTTTCCTGGAATGCAAGAATGCTTCATCATAGTAAAATGCATTGGTATCATGCACCACGTTGGAGAAGGAAATGGCAACCCACTCCAGTGTTCATGCCTAGAGAATCCTGCGGACAGAGGAGCCTGGTGGGCTGCTGTCCATGGGGGTCGCACAGAGTTGGACACGACTGAAGCGCCTTAGCAAGCAAGCAAGCAAGCAAGCAATGCACCACATTCACATAACGCAGGGAAAAAGGGTGATCCCAATTAATGCAGAGAGAGCAATTTAAAAACTTCAAAACCTTTTCATGACTTAAAAAAAAAAAAACTTGACAAATAACACTTGAAGGAAACCACCACCATAAAGTTAAAGTCCCTGATGGTTCAGCAGTAAAGAATCTGCCTGCAAAGCAGGAGAGGCAAGAGACAGAGGTATGATCCCTGGATCGGGAAGATCCCCTAGAGGACGAAACATCAACCTACTCCACTATTCTTGACTAGAGAGTCCCATGGACAGAGGAGCCTGGAGGCCTACAGTACAAAAGGTCGTGAAGAGTTGGACACAACTGACTACACACAGACAAGTAAAACTCACAGGCAACATCACAGCCAGTGATGAAGACTGAAAATTTTTCCTTTGAGATTAGGAAACACATAAGAATGCTAGGTTTTGCCACTTCTATGCAACACAGCACTGAGAGTCTTAGCCATCACAGTCAGCCAAGACAGACACAGAGACAGATAAATCAGTGACATTTAAATCTGAAAAGAGGTACAATTATTTATGTCCACCCATGACATGATCTCAAATGTAGAAATCCTAAGTATACCACAAAAAATAATGTTATAAATAAAAAATTAATTCAGCAAAGTAACAAGGACATTCACCAAAGGCAATGCTGAAAATCAGTGGCATTTCTCTACACTAATGATCAAAGTGAAAAGGAAATTAAGAAAACAGATTTGTTTACAATTCTTTCAGAAAGAATAAACTACTTAGTGATTAACCTCACAAAAAAAGTGAAGACTTGCACAGTGAAATGTCAAACTCTGTGAAGACGTTAAATGACACAAATCCTGTTTTCATGCATTGGGAGACTTATTGCTAAGATCTCAATACTAACCATTGCAATTGACAATTCCAATGCACTCCTGATCAAAACTCCACCCCACACCCAAATGCCCATCCTAAAACACTTTACAACTAATATACCCCAAAAAAGCCAAACAATCACAAGAAGAAAACGTAATATGGGAGAATACCGTTACTGATTTCAAAACTTACTGCAAAGCTATAGTGATCAAAACAGTTTGGTACTGGCAGGGATCACAGCCTTGCAGTGAGGAAGGGGTTTCCATAACTCAGTGAAGCCATTGCCATGGTGTACAGAGTCACCCCAGATTGATGGATCAGAATGAAGAGTGCTGACAAAAAGTGGTCCACTGGGGGGTGAAATGACAACCAACTTCAGTATTCTCGTCTGGAGAACACCATGAACAGGAAGAAAAGGCAAAAGGGTATGACACTGCAAGATGAGCCCCCCAGGTCAGAAGGCATTCAGTATGCTGAACGGGGGAAGAGTGGAGGGCAGCTACTAACAGCTCCAGAGGGAAAGGAGTGGCTGGGCCAAAGCAGAAATGATGCCCAGTTGTGAATGTGTCTGGTGGTGAAAGTAAAGGCCCATGCAGTAAAGAACAGTATTGCATAGGAACCTGAAATGTTAGGTTCATGAATCAAGGTAAATTGGATGTGGTCAAGCAGGAGATGGCAAGAGTGAACATCGACATCTTAGGAACCAGTGAGCTAAAATGGACTGGAATGGGTGAATTTAATTCAGATGACCATTATATCTACGACTGTGGGCAAGAATCCCTTAGAAGAAATGGAGTAGGCCTTGTAGTAAACAAAAGAGTCCAAAATGCAGCACTTGGGTGCAGTCTCATCAACGGCAGAATGATCTCTGTTCGTTTCCAAGGCAAACCATTCAATACCACAGTAATCCTAGTCTATGCCCCAAACACTACGGCCAAAGATGCTGAAGTTGACCGGTTCTATGAAGACCTACAAGACCTCCTAGAACTTACACCAAAAAAAAAAAAAAAAGGAAAAGATGTCCTTTTCATCATAAAGGATTGGAATGCAAAAGGAGGAAGTCAAGAGAAACCCAGAATAAGAGGCAAGTTTGGCCTTGTAGTACAAAATGAAGCAGGGCCAAGACTAACAGAATGTTGTCAAGAGAACACGCTGGTCATAGAAAACACCCTTTAACAACAACACAAGAGATGACTCTATCCATGGACATCACCAGGTGGTCAATACGAAAATCAGATTGATTATATTCTTTGCAGCCGAAGACGGAGAAGCTCTACACAGTCAGCAAAAACAAGACTGGGAGCTGACTGTGGCTCAGATCATGAGCTCCTATTGCAAAATTCAGGCTTAAATGGAAGAAAGTAGAGAAACCCACTAGACCATCCAGATATGACCTACAATCAAATCCCTTACAATTATACAGTGGAAGTGACAAACAGATTGAAGGGATTAGATCTCATAAACAGAGTGCCACCCAAAGATTCACATCAGAAAGAAGGGGCAACATGATTGAAAAATATCTCTAACACATTACATAGATTGTGAAAAGATATTTTTCACAGGCAGATGTGTATAGATGAATGAAGACAGGAGGGGACAGAGGTGGACAGAGATGGGGGGTTTAGGCACAGACTTTAAATCTTTGTAATGTGTCACAAGGGAAAACTTCCAGTCACTGGCTCACCTTGCATTTTTACTTGTCCTGGATTTTGACTTTTTCCAAAACATGTTCTGTGTGTGTGTGTTAGTTGCTCAGTCATGTCCGACTCTTTGTGACCCCATGGGCTTAGCCCACCAAGCTCCCTTGTCCACGGAATTCTCCAGAAGAATGGAGTGGGTTGCCATTTCCTGATGAAGACTAACTAGGAAAGGGCTCCTTTTAAACGGGGCAGTGTGTTTGTCATTAGCAGAGAAACACAGAGGCAGAGGATGGGTGGATGCAGGTCTAAGTCAGACAGTGCCCTCTGGTGGCCCTATAGTGCTCTGTGGTTCCTTGTGCAGAAACAGTCTGAATGTTTCATTCTGAACGACCTGCCTGCAATGCAGGAGACCCAGCTTTAATCCCTGGGTTGGGAAGATCCCCTGGAGAAGTAAATGGCAACCTCCTGGAGAATTCCATGGACAGAGGAGCCTGCTGAGCTACAGTCCATGAGGTCGCAAAGAATCGGACGTCACTGAGCTACTAACACACAAACTATCACTCAGGAATAAAAACGAATTAAGACTTTTCAGATGAAAAAGACTACAAGTGTTTGCCTCTCTTAGGCTCTCACTGAGAATGAGGAAGGCTGTATTTAAGGAAGAAGTGAGTGAATCTCAGAAGGAAGGAGTAGAGGGTGAGAAACAGAGGCAGGAGATGGGCGGATGCAGGTCTAAGTGAGACAGTCACTGACTGTGTGAAACAACACTCATGGGTCAGTAGTATCAATCATCAGTGACTGAGAAGAAGCATCAATCTCTGTGGTTCAGTGCTATGTCCTGGCCATCACCTGCTGCCCTACCAGGAATCCTGAGCAGAAGTTGGAAGGGCATATATATCCCTTTAGATAATAATCATTTATAGCTATCTATGACAACCCACTCCAGTGTTCTTGCCTGGAGAATCCCAGGGACGGCAGAGCCTGGTGGGCTGCCGTCTACGGGGTCGCACAGACTCGGACACGACTGAAGGGACTTAGCAGCAGCAGCAGCAGCATATAAGAAGAATTATACACCATGAGCAAGTGGGATTTATTTTGGGGATGCAAGAAGGCTTCAACCTAGGAAAATGCATCTGGATACCACACATATTAACAGAATAAAGGGGAAAAAAACATGTTCATCTCAGTTCATAGGAAAAACAGTTGAAAAAATTAAACATCTTTTCATGCTAAAATCATCTGACAAATTACATTTGAGGGAAATTATCATGACAGAATAATGCCATACATGGAAAACCCATAGCCAACATCACAGTCATTGGTGAAACATGGAAAATCTTTCCTTTGACTTCAGGAAGCATGCAAGAATACTGGGTTTTACCACTTCGAAGCAATAGTACTTGTAGTTTTAGACATGGCTGTCAGCAAAGACATAGAACAAAATAAGTTGAATTAACGCATAAATCACCAACATTCAAATATGAAAAATGGAAGTAGAATGATCTATGTTCACATGTGACATGATTTCATAAGTAGAATCCTAAGGATGCCACAAAAATGTTATAAATAATAAATGAATTCAGCAAAGTAACATGGTACAAAAATTAACACTGAAACTCACTTGCATTTCTGTACAGTAATAGGATCAGTTTGGAAAGAAAATTAAGAAAACAACCGCATTTACAAATACATCAGAAATAATAAATTACTGAGTTTCCCTGGGGGCTCTGATGGTTAAGAAGCCGCCTGCAATGCGGGAGACCTGAGTTTGATCCCTGGGCTGGGAAGATCCCCTGGAGGAGGGCATGGCAACCCACTCCAGTATTCTTGCCTGGAGAATCTCATGGACAGAGGAGCCTGGCGGGCTACAGTCCACGGGGTCGCAAAGAGTCAGACATGACCAAGCAATTAAGCACAGCACTGAGGAGTTCACTGAGGAGGTGAAGATTTGCACAGTGAAACCTTCCAAACGCTGCAAATAAAGTGTATGACACACACTCCATTTTCATGGATTAGATTTACCACTGTTAAGATTTCAATATCAGCCCCTGTAATATACAATTGTAATTCAATCCCTATCAAAACCCCACAGAAATAAAAAACCCATCCAAAATAAAAAACCAATCCTAAAATTCACTACTTAACTAATTAAAATTCACTAATTAATACCTAATTAATGCCCAAACTGCCAACCAATTATGAGCAAGAAAATCAATGTGGGCTGACACACATTCCTTGATTTCACATTATCACAAAGTTACAGTTACTTTTTTTTTTTAATAATAATAATTACTTTATTACAATGATAATATTATATAGAATGTATTTAACAATATGTGTTATATAATTTCTACATTATACATATAATAAAGTTTATATCATATATACAATATGAAAATAACATGAAGCAGTAAAACAAGATAATAAAATGTACTACTGTTACACTGATAATAGCTAATACTTATGCAATGCGTTCTATGTGCCAGGTCCTGTTTTAACCATTAGAACAAGTAGGTGCTTGCAAGCTTACACAAGGAAACCAAAACCTAGAAAGGTTGTTATAAAGTTCATAAAGAAAGAAGCTAGAATTTTAATCACGGTGATATGGCTCCATAATCCACATGTTTAACTGTCTTAGTATGTGAGATTCTATAATGGGCATTATTATTGTACTGTATTATTATACAAATGCCAGAGATTAACTCTTCTTGCAAGATATTAGAGTCTCTTTAGGAAGATATATACAAACACAAACAACTCCAATACTAGGCAAAATAGATAAAATACCAACCAGAAGTTCTGGTGGCAAGCAACAGAAATTAACCATCTGATTTAAGCCAAAAAAGGAAGTTCCTGAAAAATGTTAGTGGCATCACAGTCACTGGAAAGACAAATAAATGGGCAGAGACAAAGTGAGACTATCTAAAAGCAAGACATTCATCACTGAATCTTCCTTTAACAAGATAATAACTATGAAGAATAATGAAAGAAAAAAGCTGAAAAGGTAGAAAATGTACTGAAAGTATATCTTAGTTTGTTAAACACAGTATATAGTGTTAACCTCCTTGAATATGATTTTAAAGTTTCTTAACTGTCAAGTTTGACTGATAATAAAAATGAATTGTGAGGATCTGGTTAATTTTCACTTGAGAGTGTTATGAAGTTATATTTGGGATGTCTTATTCTCATGAAACTGTAAGAGTTTCCTGGACTTTGGAAAGAGGCAAAGCATAGGTGAAAGGAATCATCACAGCCCTTCAAAGAACTGAAGTACAGAAGGTCTTTCCGACTTTACTGAACATCTAACAGACACCTTCCAATGTTGATAAGACATAAACAAATCTGTGCTCTCTGTAAGAATATAATTTTTTTTTTTCTTCTCAGAGATGATTTTGGCACTGGGACTGATGCTCATGAAAATTTAAAAGATGATCCAGGAAGAATGATGACACTGTGTAGACGATTCACTCCCCGACTTTGAGTGTCTGCCACTCTGACCATCACACAAATTTTATGGGCCTGCCAAGAGAACCTTCCTCCTTTTTCAAAGAGTATAAAATTCATTTCTCTTTCGTTGAGCACACACAGATGGCTTATCTGCTCCGGGGTTTTGAACTCCATGGACTGTAGGGACTGTGTTTTCAAGTCCCTACTTGCAACCTCTCCGAACTTATTCAAAAATAGTCACCAAAGTTGCAAATCCAGATTTTCAGATCAGGAAATATTCTCTGATTTATGAGCTGCACATGTTGGTTTAACTGACAAAGCCTCATCACTCATCACAGCCTGTTTCCCCAGCTCACCTCTCTCCCTTTCTCTCTGTGTACGGCTCAGAACCCTGTTTGAGATGAGAGTACAACAAGATAGCCTCATTAACACTGGCACCCAGGTAGCCAGAACTGGCTTCGGTCCCTCAGATTGGCCAGTGAGGCCCAATGCCCAGCTGTACTGATCAACATGATGATCTTCTAAATTCTTTCAGTGAAATTCCATTCCAGGCAAACACCTGGGGTTCACTCCACTGATTGGACCTGTGCAGATATTTGCTTATCTTCTGAGAATCATTCTTTAAATTCTGGAAGAGATCCACATCCAAAATAGGAAATGAGATGGGGTTCACATGCTACAAATTGAAAATGCCTTACCTACTTCTCATACTAACCAGAATAATTCAGTTTCTTCCTTCCCTTTCTCTTCTGCTTGACTTCACCATTACACTTCAAAGTTTCCAAGTCAAAAGTACCACAAACTCAATTTAGAACAATCCCTGCTGCTGACAGGAAGCATGAAGCATCCCTTTGCTCCTCTAGTGGTAGGAGGAGATGAACCTCCCAGAGAAAGAAAATCTTCTGCCTCTAATTCTCCAGCTCGAGAAAGAACAAACTAGAACATAGGTCTTCTGACTTTGCATCTATGGCATATGCTCGAATTGTAAATTCAACTGTTTACTGTAGCCAGACGACTAATACAAAAAGTGAAGTTGGCCATATCTGTCTTACAAGGGCACCTGGGGCCAAGATACTTACTGTGTGTGCTGAACATGTGTGAGTGCTAAGTTGCTTCAGTCCGACTGTGCAACTCCATGGACTGTAGCCGGCCAGTCTTCTCCATCCAAGGAATTTTCCAGGCAATAACAGTGGAATGGGTTGCCATTTCCCTCTTCAACTTGCAAATTTTATACACACACACACACACACACACACATACATATATATATATAATTTATATAAATTTACACACACATATACAGGGTAAGAGGAAAATATATGAAAAAAATCTGAAATCATAAAGAACTCATATAACACCATAACAACAACAAATACTTCACATGATCTGATTAAAAAATGGGCAGAGAAATGAAATAGACATGTATCCAAAGACATCCAAAAGGCCAACAGGTACATGAAAAGATACTCAACACTACTAATTATCCCAGACATATAAATTGAAAGTACAATGAGATACTACTTCACACCTGAATGGCTAGCATCAAAAAGATAAGTAATAACAAGTGTTGACAAAGTTGGAGAAAAGGAAACCCTTGTACACTGTGGGGAATGCAAACTGGTTCAGCCATCACAGAAACAGTATGGTGGTTCCTCAAAAAATTAAAACTAGAACTGCCATATGATCCAGCAGATCCACATCTGGGTTTGCAGTCAAGGGAAATGAAAACAGGATATTGAAGAGATATCTGCACTCCCATATTCACTGCAGCATCATTCACAACAGCAAAGACATGGAAACAATGTAAGTGTATCAATTTATGTGGTTAAAAAAAATAGATGTGGTATGTATACACAGTGGAATACCACTCAGTCGCAAAAAGACAGAAATCCTGCCATTTATAAGACATGGATGGACCTTTTTTTTTTGTCTTTTTTTTTTTTAATTTTTTTATTAGTTGGAGGCTAATTACTTCACAACATTTCAGTGGGTTTTGTCATACATTGATATGAATCAGCTATGGATTTACACGTCTTCCCCATCCCAATCCCCGCTCCCACCTCCCTCTCCACCCGATTCCTCTCGAAACATCCCACCCTCGCCTTCTCCCAGAGAGTTCAAAAGTCTGTTCTGTATTTCTGTGTCTCTTTTTCTGTTTTGCATATAGGGTTATTGTTACCATCTTTCTGAATTCCATATATATGTGTTAGTATGCTGTAATGTTCTTTGTCTTTCTGGCTTACTTCACTCTGTATAAGGGGCTCCAGCTTCATCCATCTCATTAGGACTGGTTCAAATGAATTCTTTTTAATGGCTGAGTAATATTCCATGGTGTATATGTACCACAGCTTCCGTATCCATTCATCTGCTGTTGGGGATCTAGGTTGCTTCCATGTCCTGGCTATTATAAACAGTGCTGCAATGAACATTGGGGTGCACGTGTCTCTTTCAGATCTGGTTTCCTCAGTGTGTATGCCCAGGAGTGGGATTACTGGGTCATATGGCAGTTCTATTTCCAGTTCTTTAAGAAATCTCCACACTGTTTTCCATAGCGGCTGCACCAGTCCACATTCCCACCAACAGTGTAAGAGGGTTCCCTCTTCTCCACACCCTCTCCAGCATTTATTGCTTGTAGACTTTTGGATAGCAGCCATCCTGACTGGCGTGTAATGGTACCTCATTGTGGTTTTGATTTGCATTTCTCTAATAATGAGTGATGTTGAGCATCCTTTCATGTGTCCGTTAGCCATCTGTATGTCTTCTTTGGAGAAATGTCTGTTTAGTTCTTTGGCCCATTTTTTGATTGGGTCATTTATTTTTCTGGAATTGAGCTTCAGGAGTTGCTTGTATATTTTTTGAGATTAATCCTTTGTTTCTTCATTTGCTATTATTTTCTCCCAATCTGAGGGCTGTCTTTTCACCTTACTTATAGTTTCCTTTGTAGTGCAAAAGCTTTTAAGTTTCATTAGGTCCCATTTGTTTAGTTTTGCTTTTATTTCCAGTATTCTGGGAGGTGGGTCATAGAGGATCTTGCTGTGATTTATGTCGGAGAGTGTTTTGCCTATGTTCTCCTCTAGGAGTTTTATAGTTTCTGGTCTTACATTTAGATCTGTAATCCATTTTGAGTTTATTTTTGTGTATGGTGTTAGAAAGTGTTCTAGTTTCATTCTTTTACAAGTGGTTGACCAGTTTTCCCAGCACTTGTTAAAGAGGTTGTCTTTTTTCCATTGTATATCCTTGCCTCCTTTGTCGAAGATAAGGTGTCCATAGGTTCGTGGATTTATCTCTGGGCTTTCTATTCTGTTTCCATTGATCTATATTTCTGTCTTTGTGCCAGTACCATACTGTCTTGATGACTGTGGCTTTGTAGTAGAGTCTGAAGTCAGGCAGGTTGATTCCTCCAGTTCCATTCTTCTTTCTCAAGATTACTTTGGCTATTCGAGGTTTTTTGTATTTCCATACAAATTGTGAAATTCTTTGGTCTAGTTCTGTGAAAAATACCATTGGTAGCTTGATAGGGATTGCATTGAATCTATAGACTGCTTTGGGTAGAATAGCCATTTTGACAATATTGATTCTTCCAATCCATGAACATGGTATGTTTCTCCATCTGTTTGTGTCCTCTTTGATTTCTTTCATCAGTGTTTTATAGTTTTCTATGTGTAGGTCTTTTGTTTCTTTAGGTAGATATACTCCTAAGTATTTTATTCTTTTTGTTGCAATGGTGAATGGTATTGTTTCCTTAATTTCTCTTTCTGTTTTTTCATTGTCAGTATATAAGAATGCAAGGGATTTCTGTGTGTTAATTTTATATCCTGCAACTTTACTATATTCATTGATTAGCTCTAGTAATTTTCTGGTAGAGTCTTTAGGGTTTTCTATGTAGAGGATCATGTCATCTGCAAACAGTGAGAGTTTCACTTCTTCTTTTCCTATCTGGATTCCTTTTACTTCTTTTTCTGCTCTGATTGCTGTGGCCAAAACTTCCAACACTATGTTGAATAGTAGTGGTGCGAGTGGGCATCCTTGTCTTGTTCCTGATTTCAGGGGAAATGCTTTCAATTTTTCACCATTGAGGGTGATGCTTGCTGTGGGTTTGTCATATATAGCTTTTATTATGTTGAGGTATGTTCCTTCTATTCCTGCTTTTTGGAGAGTTTTAATCATAAATGAGTGTTGAATTTTGTCAAAGGCTTTCTCTGCATCTATTGAGATAATCATATGGTTTTTATCTTTCAATTTGTTGATGCGGTGTATTACATTGATTGATTTGCGGATATTGAAGAATCCTTGCATTCCTGGGATAAAGCCCACTTGGTCGTGGTGTATGATTTTTTTTTAATATGTTGTTGGATTCTGTTTGCTAGAATTTTGTTAAGGATTTTTGCATCTATGTTCATCAGTGATATTGGCCTGTAGTTTTCTTTCTTTCTTTTTTTTTGTGGCATCTTTGTCTGGTTTTGGAATTAGGGTGATGGTGGCCTCATAGAATGAGTTTGGAAGCTTACCTTCTTCTGCAATTTTCTGGAAGAGTTTGAGTAAGATAGGTGTTAGCTCTTCTCTAAATTTTTGGTAGAATTCAGCTGTGAAGCCATCTGGTCCTGGGCTTTTGTTTGCTGGAAGATTTTTGATTACAGTTTCGATTTCCTTGCTTGTGATGGGTCTGTTAAGATCTTCTATTTCTTCCTGGTTCAGTTTTGGAAAGGTATACTTTTCTAAGAATTTGTCCATTTCATCCAAGGTGTCCATTTTATTGGCATAGAGCTGCTGGTAGTAGTCTCTTATGATCCTTTGTATTTCAGTGTTGTCTGTTGTGATCTCTCCATTTTCATTTTTAATTTTGCTAATTTGGTTCTTCTCTGTTTCTTATTGAGTCTTGCTAATGGTTTGTCAATTTTGTTTATTTTTTCAAAAAACCAGCTTTTAGCTTTGTTGATTTTTGCTATGGTCTCTTTAGTTTCTATTGCATTTATTTCTGCCCTAATTTTTAAGATTTCTTTCCTTCTGCTAACCCTGGGGTTCTTCATTTCTTCCTTCTCTAATTGCTTTAGGTGTAGAGTTAGGTTATTTATTTGGCTTTTTTCTTGTTTCTTGATGTAAGCCTGTAATGCTATGAACCTTCCCCTTAGCACTGCTTTTACAGTGTCCCATAGGTTTTGGGTTGTTGTGTTTTCATTTTCATTCATTTCTATACATATTTTCTTTTTTGATTTCTTCTATGATTTGTTGGTTATTCAGAAGCGTGTTATTTAGCCTCCATGTGTTTGAATTTTTAACAATTTTTTTCCTGTAATTGAGATCTAATCTTACTGCACTGTGGTCAGAAAAGATGACTGGAATGATTTCAATTTTTTTGAATTTTCCAAGACTAGGTTTATGGCCCAGGATGTGATCTATTCTGGAGAAGGTTCCGTGTGCAATTGAGAAAAAGGTGAAGTAGATTGTTTTGGGGTGAAATGTCCTATAGATATCAACTAGGTCTAGCTGGTCCATTGTGTCATTTAAGGTTTCCTTGTTAATTTTCTGTTTAGTTGATCTATCCATAGTTGTGAGTGGGGTATGAAACTCTCCCACTATTATTGTGTTACTATTAATTTCCTCTTTCATACTCGTTAGTGTTTGCCGTATATATTGTGGTGCTCCTATGTTGGGTGCATATATATTTATAATTGTTATATCTTCTTCTTGGATTGATCCTTTGATCATTATGTAGTGTCCTTCTTTGTCTCTTTTCACAGCCTTTATTTGAAAGTCTATTTTATCTGATATGAGTATTGCGACTCCTGCTTTCTTTTGGTCTCCATTTGCATGAAATATTTTTTTCCAGCCCTTCACTTTTAGTCTGTATGTGTCTCTTGTTTTGAGGTGGGTCTCTTGTAGACAGCATATATAGGGGTCTTGTGTTTGTATCCATTCAGCCAATCTTTGTCTTTTGGTTGGGGCATTCAACCCATTTACATTTAAGGTAATTATTGATAGGTATGGTCCCGTTGCCATTTACTTTGTTGTTTTGGGTTCACGTTTATACAACCTTTCTGCATTTCCTGTCTAGAGAAGATCCTTTAGCATTTGTTGAAGAGCTGGTTTGGTGGTGCTGAATTCTCTCAGCTTTTGCTTATCTATAAAGTTTTTGAATTCTCCTTCATATCTGAATGAGATCCTTGCTGGATACAGTAATCTAGGTTGTAGGTTATTCTCTTTCATTACTTTCAGAACGTCCTGCCATTCCCTTCTGGCCTGGAGGGTTTCTATTGATAGATCAGCTGTTATCCTTATGGGAATCCCTTTGTGTGTTATTTGTTGTTTCTCCCTTACTGCTTTTAATATTTGTTCTTTGTGTTTGATCTTTGTTAATTTGATTAATATGTGTCTTGGGGTGTTTCGCCTTGGGTTTATCCTGTTTGGGACTGTCTGGGTTTCTTGGACTTGGGTGGCTATTTCCTTCCCCATTTTAGGGAAGTTTTCAGCTATTATCTCCTCGAGTATTTTCTCATGGCCTTTCTTTTGGTCTTCTTCTTCTGGGACTCCTATGATTCGCATGTTGGGGCGTTCACATTGTCCCTGAGGTCCCTGAGGTTCTCCTCATTTCTTTTGATCCTTTTTTCTTTTTTCCTCTCTGCTTCATTTATTTCCACTATTTTATCTTCTACCTCACTTATCCTATCTTCTGCCTCCGTTATTCTACTCTTGGTTCCCTCCAAAGTGTTTTTGATCTCATTCATTGCATTGTTCATTTTTAATTGACTCTTTTTTATTTCTTCTAGATCTTTATTAAACATTTCTTGTATCTTTTCAATCTTTGTCTCCAGGCTATTTATCTGTAACTCCATTTTGTTTTCAAGATTTTGGATCATTTTTATTATCATTATTCTAAATTCTTTTTCAGGTAGATTCCCTATATCCTCCTCTTTTGTTTGACTTGGTGGGCATTTTTCATGCTCCTTTACCTGTTGGGTATTTCTTTGCCTTTTCATCTTGTTTAGATTGCTGTGTCCGTAGTGGGCTTTCTGTATTCTGGAGGTCTGTGGTTCCTTTTTATTGTGGAGGATTTATCCAGTGGGTGGGGTTAGACGATTGGCTTGTCAAGGTTTCCTGGTTAGGGAAGCTTGCGTCAGTGTTCTGGTGCGTGGAACTTGATTTCTTCTCTTTGGAGAGCAATGCAGTGCCCAGTACTGAGTTTTGAGATGGGTCTATGTGTTAGGTGTGACCTTGGGCAGCCTGTATGTTGACGTTCAGGGCTATGTTCCTGCGTTGCTGGAGGATTTGCGTGGTATGTCTTGCTCTAAAACTTATTGGCTCTGGGTGGTGGTTGGTTTCAGTGAAGGTATGGAGGCTTTTGGACGGTCACTTATTACTTAAAGTTCCATGTAGTCAGGAGTTTTCTGGTGTTCTTAGGTTTTGGGCTTAAGTTTCCTGCCTCTGGATTTCAGTTTTATTCTTCCTGTAGTCTCAGGACTTCTCCAACTATACAGCACGGATAATAAAACTTCTAGATTAATGGCGAAAATATTCTCGCCCTTTAGGGACACCCAGAGAGGTTCACAGAGTTACATGAAGAGGAGAAAAGGGAGGAGGGAGAAGGAGATGAGGAGGAGGAGAAAAAGGGGGACTAAAGAGGAGAGAGACAGATCTACGCAGCTGTCTGTTCCCACAGTGTTTTCCGTATCTCAGACATCTACAAAGATTCAGAGTCAGCGTCTTTTAAGTTCATGGCTGCAGTCACCAGCTGCAGTGATTTTGGAGCCCTAAATATAGTGTGTCACTGTTTCCCCATCGATTTGCCATGAAGTGATGGGACCAGATGCCGGGATCTTAGTCTTCTGAATGTTGAGCTTTAAGCCACTTTTCCACTCTCCTCTTTTACTTTCATCAAGAGGCTCTTCAGTTCTTCTCTTTCTGCCATAGGTGTGGTGTCATCAGCATGTCTGAGGTGATTGATATTTCTCCCAGCAACCTTGATTCCAGCTTGTGTTTCATCCAGACCAGCATTTCTCATGATGTGGCTGGAGCTGTGTAAACAACATTTAGAAAGGCTAACTGGAAAATGAGTCAAGAGACATAGCCACAGATAAACCTACACACCTATTTCAGCTTATCTATGACCAAAGAGACAGAAAGACACAGTGGAGAAAAGATAGTCTATTCAATAAGTGGTGCTGGGAAAACTGGACAGTTTCATGGAAAAGAATCAAATGAGAACAATCTCTAACACCACACATAAAAATAAACTCAAAATGGATTAAAGATCTAAATGGAAGACTAGGCACTATAAAAACGTTAAGAGAAAAACATAGGCAGAACACTGTCTGACATACATCGCAGAAAGATCTTCTATAAGCCACTTCCTAGAGTGATGAAAAGAAAAACAAAAATAAAAAAATGCAGCCTAATCAAACTTAAAACCTGACCCCTGGGAGACAGTGTTCTCCCAAAATGAAAAGAGCCCACAGAAAGGAAGAAAATATCTGCAAATGAAGTGACCAACAGGGCATTCATCTTCAAAATATGCAACAGCTCATGCAGCTCAACATTAAAAAAAAAAAAAAAAAAACTGATGTCGCCAATCAAACAATAGGTAGAAGATCTAAATACACATTTCTCCAAAGAAGGCATACAGGTGGCCAAGAGCAACATGAAAAGACACTGAACATCACTAACCATTAGAGAAATACAAATCAAAAGTTCAATGAGGTATCGGCTCACACCACTCAGAATGGCCATCATCAAAAAATCTACAAACAATAAGTGCTGCAGAGGGTGTGGAGAAAAGGGAAGCCTCGTACATTGTTGGTGAGAATGTACATTGGTACAGCCACTATGGAAAACAGTATCAGTTCAGTGCAGTTGCTCAGTTCTGTCTGACAGTATGAAGGTTCTTAAAAGACTGAAAATAAGACTTACCATATGATATAGTCATCTTACTCTTGGGCATATATCCAGAGAACACCAGAATTTGAAAAGATACATGTTCCCCAATGTCCGTTGCAGCACTATTTATAATAGCCAGAAGACGGTAGCAACTAAATGTTCCTCAATGGAGAAATAGATAGAGAGGATGTGGCTCATGTTTACAATGGAAGATTACCGACTCTTAAAAAGAACAAAATAATCCTATGTGTGCAACATGGATGAACCTGGAGATTGTCATATTGAGTGAAGTCTGATATAGAAAGACAAATATCATATGATGTCACTTACATATGGAATCTGAAAGAATGGTACATATAAAACCTCTTTACAGAAATAGAGTCTCAGATGTAGAGAACAGACTGACGGTACCAACGAAGGGTGAAGGATAAATTAGGATCGACAAATACACTCTACTACACAGAAAATAGAGAGAGACCTACTGGAGAGCACAGGGAACTCTATTCAGTTCTTTGTAATAACCTACGTGGGAAAAGAATCTAAAAACAGAGGGTGTATAGTTATATATAACTGATTCACTTTGCTGCACAGCAGAAACTAGCAGCACTGCAAAGAATGATATGACAATTAAAATTTAAAATAATAACACAATGAATCAAGACACATACATCTAAGAACTGAAAACACAGAACCTCATCTCTCTCTCACAATGATTAGAACCACTGTTCATTGTTCTGACCCTGATGCTTCCTCAGGATATACAGGATTTTAGCCAAGTGCCCTGGGGCTGGGGCGGATGGGTGGCGGGGAGGGAAGCAGACTCAGTGTTTTGGGGATAGAAGACAATGTGGGCTGGCCTTGGCTGTGCTCAGGAGACCTCCCCCCTCGACTGACTCCCACTGAGACCTACTGCCCACCTGAACACTGTCTCCCAGGGCTCAGGGACATACCCAGTGTCATAGGAGCAGATGATCTGCTACACAAACACTGACATCACAAGGAAGGATCAACATGGTTGAAAAATAGCTCTGATAATGTTACACGGATTCTCCAAAGGCGTTTCAGAGAGATAGTTATCTATAGATGGATGAGGGGGAGAGAGAAGAAGAAACAAAGGGGCTGGCACAGAATTTTACACATCGATATCCAGCTGGTGCAGTGGGAAAGAACCCACCTGCCAATGCAGGAAACACATGATACGGGCTCCGTCCCTGGGTCGAGAAGATTCCTCTGGAGTAGGAAGTGGCAACCTCCTCCCGCACTCTTGCCAGGAAAACCCCATGGACAGAGGAGCCTGGTCTACAGTCCATGGCATCACAAAGAGCTGGGCTTGACTGAGCGGCTGAGCACACAGGTGTGTCACAAGGGACAACCTTCAAACAGGGGCTCACCTTACATGTCTTACTTGGAATGGCTTTTCACTCGTTTCCAAATGAAACTGGAGATGAAAAGCACGGAAATATATTTTAAAGAAATTCCCTTAAGTTTATAAAATATGTTCTGAGGAAGTTCAACTGGAAAAGGACTCTTTTGAATGGGGCAGTCAGTCAGTTCAGTGGCTCAGTCATGGCTGACTCTTTGCGACCCCGTGGACTGCAGCACGCCAGGCCTTCCTGTTCATCACCAACTCCCGGAGTTTACTCAAACTCACGCCCATTGAGTTGGTGATGCCATCCAACCATCTCATCCTCTGTTGATCCCTTCTCCTCCCATCTGCATTCTTTCCCAGCATCAGGGTCTTTTCAAATGAGTCAGCTCGTCACATCAGGTGGCCAGAGTATTGGAGTTTCAGCTTTGGCATCAGTCCTTCCAACAAATATTCAGAACTGATTGCCTTTAGGATGGACTGGTTGGATCTCCTTGCAGTTCAAGGGACTCTCAAAAGTCTTCTCCAACACCACAGTTCAAAAGCATCAATTCTCCAGTGCTCAGCTTTCTTTAGACTCCCACTCTCACATCCATACATGACTACTGGAAAAACCACAGCTTTGACTAGATGGACCTCTCTTGGCAAAGTAATGTCTCTGCTTTTTAATATGCTGTCTAGGTTGGTCATGACTTTTCTTCAAAGGAGTCAGCGTCTTTTAAGTTCATGGATGCAGTCACCAGCTGCACTGATTTTGGAGCCCTAAATATAGTGTGTCACTGTTTCCCCATCGATTTGCCATGAAGTGATGGGACCGGATGCCGGGATCTTAGTCTTCTGAATGTTGAGCTTTAAGCCACTTTTCCACTCTCCTCTTTTACTTTCATCAAGAGGCTCTTCAGTTCTTCTCTTTCTGCCATAGGTGTGGTGTCATCTGCATGTCTGAGGTGATTGATATTTCTCCCAGCAACCTTGATTCCAGCTTGTGTTTCATCCAGCCCAGCGTTTCTCATGATGTGGCTGGAGCTGTGTAAACAAGATTGAGAAAGGCTAACTTGAAAATGAGTCAAGAGACATAGCCACAGATAAACCTACACACCTATTTCACCTTATCTATGACCAAAGAGACAAGAAGACACAGTGGAGAAAAGATAGTCTCTTCAATAAGTGGTGCTGGGAAAACTGGACAGTTTCATGGAAAAGAATCAAATCAGAACAATCTCTAACACCACACATAAAAATAAACTCAAAATGGATTAAAGATCTAAATGGAAGACTAGGCACTATAAAAACGTTAAGAGAAAAACATAGGCAGAACACTCTCTGACATACATCGCAGAAAGATCTTCTATAAGCCACTTCCTAGAGTGATGAAAAGAAAAACATAAATTAAAAAATGCACCATATCAAACTTAAAAACTGACCCCTGGGAGACAGTGTTCTCCCAAAATGAAAAGAGCCCACAGAAAGAAAGAAAATATCTGCAAATGAAGTGACCAACAGGGGATTCATCTTGAAAATATGCAACAGCTCATGCAGCTCAACATTAAAAAAAAAAAAAAAAAAACAACTAATGTCGCCAATCAAACAATAGGTAGGAGATCTAAATACACATTTCTCCAAAGAAGGCATACAGGTGGCCAAGAGGACTATGAAAAGACACTGAACATCACTAATCATTAGAGAAATACAAATCAAAAGTCCAATGAGGTATTGGCTCATACCACTCAGAATGGCCATCATCAAAAACTCTACAAACAATAAGTGCTGCAGAGGGTGTGGAGAAAAGGGAAGCCTCGTACATTGTTGGAGAGAATGTACATTGGTATAGCCACTATGGAAAACAGTATCAGTTCAGTGCAGTTGCTCACTTCTGTCTGACAGTATGAAGGTTCTTAAAAGACTGAAAATAAGACTTACCATATGATATAGTCATCTTACTCTTGGGCATATATCCAGAGAAAACCAGAATTTGAAAAGATACATGTTCCCAAATGTCCGTTGCAGCACTATTTACAATAGCCAGAAGACGGTAGCAACTAAATGTTCCTCAGTGGAGAAATAGATAGAGAAGATGTGGCTCATGTTTACAATGGAATATTACCGACTCTTAAAAAGAACAAAATAATCCTATGTGTGCAACATGGATGAACCTGGAGATTGTCATATTGAGTGAAGTCTGATATAGAAAGACAAATATCATATGATGTCACTTACATATGGAATCTGAAAGAATGGTACATATAAACCTCTTTACAGAAATAGAGTCTCAGATGTAGAGAACAGACTGACGGTACCAAAGAAGGGTGAAGGATAAATTAGGATCGACAAATACACTCTACTACACAGAAAATAGAGAAAGACCTACTGGAGAGCACAGGGAACTCTATTCAGTTCTTTGTAATAACCTACGTGGGAAAAGAATCTAAAAACAGAGGGTTTATATATATATATATAACTGATTCACTTTGCTGCACAGCAGAAACTAGCAGCACTGCAAAGAATGATATGACAATTAAAATTTAAAATAATAACACAATGAATCAAGACACATACATCTAAGAACTGAAAACACAGAACCTCATCTCTCTCTCACAATGATTAGAACCACTGTTCATTGTTCTGACCCTGATGCTTCCTCAGGATATACAGGATTTTAGCCAAGAGCCCTGGGGCTGGGGCGGGTGGGTGGCGGGGAGGGAAGCAGACTCAGTGTTTTGGGGATAGAAGACAATGTGGGCTGGCCTTGGCTGTGCTGAGCAGACCTCCCCCCTCGACTGACTCCCACTGAGACCTACTGCCCACCTGAACACTGTCTCCCAGGGCTCAGGGACATACCCAGTGTCATAGGAGCAGATGATCTGCTACACAAACACTGACATCACAAGGAAGGATCAACATGGTTGAAAAATAGCTCTGATAATGTTACACGGATTCTCCAAAGGCGTTTCAGAGAGATAGTTATCTATAGATGGATGAGGGGCAGAGAAGAAGAAACAAAGGGGCTGGCACAGAATTTTACCCATCGATGTCCAGCTGGTGCAGTGGGAAAGAACCCACCTGCCAATGCAGGAAACACATGAGATACGGGCTCCGTCCCTGGGTCGAGAAGATTCCTCTGGAGTAGGAAGTGGCAACCTACTCCAGCACTTTTGCCAGGAAAACCCCATGGGCAGAGGAGCCTGGTCTACAGTCCATGGCATCACAAAGAGCTGGGCTTGACTGAGCGGCTGAGCACACAGGTGTGTCACAAGGGACAACCTTCAAACAGGGGCTCACCTTACATGTCTTACTTGGAATGGCTTTTCACTCGTTTCCAAATGAAACTGGAGATGATAAGCACGGAAACATATTTTAAAGAAATTCCCTTAAGTTTAGAAAATATGTTCTGAGGAAGTTCAACTGGAAAAGGACTCTTTTGAATGGGGCAGTCAGTCAGTTCAGTGGCTCGGTCATGTCTGACTCTTTTCGACCCCGTGGACTGCAGCAGGCCAGGCCTTCCTGTTCATCACCAACTCCCGGAGTTTACTCAAACTCATGTCCGTTGAGTCGGTGATGCCATCCAGCCATGTCATCCTCTCTCGTCCCCTTCTCCTCCCGCCTTCCATCTTCCCTAGCATCAGGCTCTTTTCCAATAAGTTGGTTCTTCGTATCAGGTGGACCAAATACTGGAGTTTCCGCTTCAGCGTCATTCCTTCCAATGGATATTCAGGCTTGATTTCCTTTAGGATTGACTAGTTGGATCTCCTTGCAGTGTTGGCCATAAGCAGCTACACACTGCCCTCTGGTAGCCCTGTGAGAAATAGCAGGAGCACTGCAGGGCTCCATGGGTCTGTCTGCCAAAGAGGCTAACAACCAGTTGCCACCTTCACAGTCTTGCTATGAGCAAACCAAATTCTGCGAGTCTCATTGTTTCGGGAGAGCCGTCTAGTGGAAATCATTGTCTTGACTATGACACAATACATCACTTTCCAAGTGCAGAATTTCAGAGATTGATGGTTGAGCCCCTGAGTTAGGCCCTGGGACCACAACAGAGAAGAGAGAGGAGGTAGCCACCTCTCGGGACCTGCAGGGAAAGGGTGGGAACCTGCTGGGTGGGATCACTTGCCTATACCCCAGCTCTGTGTGTCTAGCGTAGAGATTAGTCTATCTAACCAAACAATTTTCATAGCTTTCTTCTGAGTATGTTAACAAAATGTTTTAGAAATTTGGGAAACTATCATTCAAAATAGTCTGCATAATTTCACCTACAATTACATAGCATTTTAAAAAATGGGATTGCCTGATGTTACCGGTGACCTTTTCACTTCATATGAGTAATTATTCTATATATTTATAAATTTAAAAGATGTGAATTTAATAGCTGTAAATATTCCTTATGATACCTTGTATCACAGGACCTGTTTCTACAGCTCCTGATGCCAGCTTCCTCTGAACATATCTAGTTCATCTCTGAAAGTGAAGTCCAGAACCTATCAGCTCCAGGCAACGTCCAAATCTAGCATCATTCCTTGAATTTTCAAAGCAGGTTCTCTTTTATCCTTTCTGCTAGGACAGCAGGCCCTTCAGACCATGTCTCCTCTCCTTTAAGAGCTCCTCCCAGACCAGGACACTGCTCAACCAATTCTCAGTCTGCTCTGTGCACAGTGCACATTGTATGGTAAATGTCCAATAGAGATTTGAAACACAGTAGGTCTAAATGAGTTACTTGTTATTGCTGATGTCATCCTAAAATTGTAAATAAATTCCAGAAAACAATCAGTGTTACCTGAAGCGAAAGGACAGGGAACTGTCCGCAAGGTTTGCAAACTGGGGACACACAATTCTTGCCTGGAACTGAAAGCACATTCACGGGGCTGAAGGGAGGGAAGAACTTTTAAAAAGCAAAAGCCCCAGAATGCTCAGCTGGGACACTTGTAAGGGGTTAAATGGCCCTGTGGAGCCTGAGCACAAATCCTGGCAGCTGGACCGCAGTCTGCTGTGACTGGCAGTCAACTCAACTTCTCCTTCAGAGTGCTCACAGGCAGGACCCTTAGCAGGATCAGAACTCTTCAGAGCTTTTGTTTGTGGTTTTCCAAGAACTCAGAACATTACTTCATCTCAGGTCTGTTATGACCTCATGACTCTGTTTTATTTGGGGTCTCTGTTAGCTAGAATGGGTCCATTTTCTATGCTCTCTTAAGGAATTTCTCTCAGTTTTACTTTTCCTTGGGGGTTACTATTTTATTTTTACATGGACAAAGTTGATTTTCCATGAAAATTCACTGCCCTTCCTGGGGCAAACTACTGGAAGACTTCCCAGCTTCTTCCGTGGCCACAGGACCACATCATGGCCAATGAAGTAGGAGAGAAACTGATGTTGCATCCTGGCCTATTATAACCTCCCACAGGCATTTCTCCAAGTTCCTGCTCCCTCTGCTGATGGATAGATGGGGATGAGATCCTTGGGATGGAAGAGGCCAAGGAGAGGAGAAGTCTGGGCTCCTGAATGACCACATGAGCAAGTGCCGTCTCCCCAGGGTGAACACCCACTCAGCACTGTCATGTGGGAAACAGAGTGATGTGCTTCTGAAATTTTAAGTTATTTGATAATTCAGCATAAACTATTATATCCATAAAAATGTTCATCATAGGATGAACTTAAATAGCCATCAATCTAATACATTTAAATAACAAAAGTAAATTTTGTACCATTAATAGTTTTAACATCCAGTTTAACCTTGTTAATTCTGACTCGGTCATTTGAACTCAGAGAACTTCAATTCCTCAACATTTTAAATTCTGACCTTAATAAAAACTGCAATAAGAATTATAATAATATTTGAAACACAGTGTAGAGAAAGTATTTTCAGGAGAAATCTTCAATAGGAGATTTTAATTCCTTGATCTTGATTTGAAAGCACAGCACAGCAAACTAGTTGTGGTTTATCCATATTTATTTCTAATTGAAAATATTTTAGTTGGGATTCAGTTTAAAAACATAAATGATAGGTTTCTTAACTGCATCACAGCTGAATGACTATAAATATCCTTTTTGGGAGATTCTTGAGTGATCAGTACTTGTATGTGGTTGACTGACTTGGGTCAAATATCAGCTATCAGAAAATTTCAAAATGTTCTTTTCCTTTCATCAATTTTCAGTCAATAATACATTTGATCTCATGGAGTTTTATATGGGTTGGAACACTTCCACTACTGATGATTTCCCTAATGTTGCAAGAGGCCTTAAGATCAAAATTCTGGCATCCAGTCTATTTCTTTGAAGACAGTGATTAAGTTTGAGTCCAGCTTTTGCAACATTTGCCCCCCCAAGGCTCCACCACCCTCCCTTTCTGCCTAACTCAATAGGGAAGAAGATGTTCTCAGAGCTACTTACAAGGTTCAGGGAGATGAAAGCTACACAATTGATCTCGTCACGTGCCTAGGAATTGAACGGATCTTTCCCATTCAAATATCCTGGTAAGGAACCACACTTCTCATTTCTTGGGGAGTCAAGAAACATCAAGGAAAGGAAGTCTGTGGTTGGGAAATGAACATACGGCCAATCCCTCTGAGAATCACTCCACCTCCTCCCCTTCCTCTGGGTGTTTGGTGTACGGAAAGAGCCCATGGTCATCACCAGGTGGTTTTCCTTCTTTTTCTCTTAGAAGAGAAACGCAGTTTTATTGCCGACACCAATGCACCTAACTTAGTACTCGAATTTCTCTTGTGTACCTGTTGTCCATCTTTGAAATGTCTGCCATTATCTTCAACAGTGAAACAACGTACTTCCTAATTATCAGAGTCAGAACTGCAGCGTTTTAAAAAGTCATTCCTGACTGTTTCAAGGGAAAAATTTGCTAACTCAAGAAACAATTTTGATAGAGAAAGACAACCTATCTCTGTGTTACAAAGCATAGTACTTTGCACCAATCACTAGTTTTAATTAGATTGTTTTGAAGCCTCCTAAGTAGGTACCTCTTTCACTTTCATCAAGAGGCTTTTTAGTTCCTCTTCACTTTCTGCCATAACGGTGATGTCATCTGCATATCTGAGGTTATTGATATTTCTCCTGCCAATCTTGATTCCAGCTTGTGCTTCTTCCAGCCCAGCATTTCTCATGATATACTCTGCATATAAGTTAAATAAGCACAGTGACAATATACAGCCTTGACAAACTCCTTTTCCTATTTGGAACCAGTCTGTTGTTCCATGTCCAGTTCTAACTGTTGCTTCCTGACCTGTATACAGGTTTCTCAAGAGGCAGGTCAGGTGGTCTGGTATTTGATGAAAGTGAAAGAGGAGAGTGAAAAAGTGGGCTTAAAGTTCAACATTCAGAAAACTAAATCATGGCATCTGGTCTCACCATTTCATGGGAAATACATGGGGAAACAGTGGAAACAGTGTCAGCCTTTATTTTTGGGGGCTCCAAAATCACTGCAGATGGTGATTGCAGCCATGAAATTTAAAGACGCTTACTGCTTGGAAGGAAAGTTATGAGCAATCTAGGTAGCATATTAAAAAGCAGAGACATTACTGTGCCAACAAAGGTACGTCTAATCAAGGCTATGGTTTTCCCAGTGGTCATGTATGGATGTGAGAGCTGGACTGTGAAGAAAGCTGAGTGCTGAAAAGTTGATGCTTTTAAACTGTAGTGTTGGAGAAGACTTTTGAGAGTCCCTTGGACTGCAAGGAGATACAACCAGTCCATCCTAAAGGAGATCAGTCCTGGGTGTTTGTAGGAAGGACTGGTGCTGAAGCTGAAACTGCAATACTTTGGCCACCTCATGCAGAGAGTTGACTCATTGGAAAAGACCCTGATGCTGGGAGGGATTGGGGGCAGGAGGAAAAGGGGACGACAGAGGACAAGATGGCTGGATGGCATCACCACTCGATGGACCTGAGTTTGAGTACACTCCAGGAGTTGGTGATGGACAGGGAGGCCTGGCGTGCTGCGATTCATGAGGTCGCAAAGAGTCGGACACGACTGAGCAACTGAACTGAACTGAACTGAAGTAGGTACCAACAAACGGCACATAAAAACCACAGAACGAAACCCAAAGTATTCTCAGACAAAATATGCATTTTCTAGAAAAAATCTGAGAATTCCCCTGGGTTAGATATTCAAAATTGCAAAAGGGTGCACCACAATTTCATGAAATGAACATTTCTCTGGATTCCAAAGTCTTCCCTTCAAGCAAAATTTACCAAACAACCACCGAGCTCTTTGTAGATGCTAGAATTTGAAAATACTTTAGCGTCTATGATTACTGTGCAGAAATAAACATTTTAAATGCTCCTTTAGCTTAGAGTAATGCCGTTTCTCAATGGTCTGTTGCTGGAAAAGATGAACAGAAACAAAAACAAACTGTTCAAAAAGCCCTCCATCGGCAAAAACATTAAAAGGCGGGGACTACTTTACTTGAAACTTTGCTTAGGTGTTAGTATGTCACGAATTACCCTCCTGGAAGCGCTCGGTGAGTCATCACAGTCAGTCAATAAAGCCCGAAAACACTCAGCGTGAAAGTGAACTTTAAGCTTTTGTACCTGATCCTCCAGAAGGCTTTAGGAAAGAGCACGGAGTCCCATCTGAACACCCGCTGCTGCCGGTGGCCAGCAAAGAGGATCCCCGAGCTGTGCGCCCCCATCACCCGCGCGCATCCCGGGAGCAGAGACCCCTTCACACCTGCGGACCCCACCCCGCGCCCGACGCACCCCGGCGGCCCCAATTTCGCGCTCCTCGGCGGCACCTCCCCGTCTCGGATCCGCGCACCCAAAGCGACGGGGCCCAGGCAGCGTCCGCAGGCCCAGAGGCCGCCCCCCGCTGTAGTGGGGCAGCCCCTCCGAGAGCAGACTCCAGAGGCGCCGGGCAGGGAGGGCTGCGAGCGCGCGGGGCGCCCACCGCTCCACGACCGCCTTGGGGCCCCGGCCCGGCGTCCTCACCGTGCGGCCGCTGGCGGCGACCCCGGAGCCGCGGACCGAGCGAGGCTCGCGCTCCTCTGGGCTGGAGGAGTCGGGGCCGCTGGCCGTTGGGCAGGCGGGGGCGCGCGGTGAGGGGCTGCGGGTAGAGCTGCACTTACTCGTGTCTGCGCTGCTCCCCGGTCCGGGTGTCTCGCAGTGGGGACCGACCCAGTCTCCGCCTTCCCTTCCCTCAGCAAGGGTCCTGGGAGCTCAGGCGTCCCCCGCCCCCGCCCCTGCCCCCGCTCAGGCCTGCGCACTCGCTGGAGATGGAGCCGGACCTCGCAGCCACCTTCCACCCTCGGCACCCCTGACCTGGATATTACTGTTTATTTTTAATTTACTGTAACTGTTTTACTTGGGGTCAAAAATTTTTCAAATAAATAGCAAGGTTTCTTATCTAAATCATAATTTATGATTTATAGATGTGCCTTTTTCAGAGCTTCTTCTTTTTGTAAGATTTCTTTATGATCATTATTTGTACTTGGTCAACTGATGGTCAACTGACCATCGATTTTCAGTTAGTAACACATTTATACCATGAGGAGCTTTCATTGGTGTTGATTATTTTTCCTAGAAATCACCATGATGGCCCACGTGTCCCTAAGTCAAACTGTGGGTGTCCAATAGGCCTACTTCTTTGATGACAGATACTCTTTTTTGACAGATACTCAGTTTGGACTCACCTGTTTGAACTGTTTTCCCAAAGAGTCCACCCTCTGGTCTCTCCACTTCATTCAAAAATAAAAAAGGATTTTCTCTCATCTCCTTCCAAGGTCCACGCAGATGAAAGCCACCAAATGGTTCCCAGTCACCTTCTGAGGAACTGAATCTTTTCCTCTCAAATATCCTGGTTAGAAACCACATCTCTCATTTCTCTGGGAACAAAGAAACATCAAGAAAAGAGAGTCCATGGTGGGGAAATGAACAATTCATCTTAAAATTATTCTGTCTTGAACTCTTCATCCTGGTATTTACTGTAGGAAAAAAGCATTGAATTTGATCAAAGCACGAGAAATTTGACAGGTCAATATTCATATCCAGTAAACAATTACTCTAGCACAAATGGATAACAGTAGTTTTTAGCATTATACTGCTCTATACCACATTATAACATGACACAATTTACTTATGTTTCTCTTGGTGTGTATCAGGTCTTTTAGAGCATCATCAGAGAAAGGCTGACATTCAGCAACCATGCTGACTTCAGAGAAAAACCATTTCTTTTTATGCCATCAAGTTTAAAATGAATTGTTCAAGGAAAACAACACCATTAAGATACAGTCATTGGCTTCCCTGGGGGCTCAGTGGTTAAAAATCTCCCTGCCAATGCAGGAGACACAGGTTCGATCCCATATCCCTTGAAGCGACTAAGCCCATGCACCACAACTATTGAGCCTGCACTCTAGAGCCCAGGAACAGCAACTACTGAGCCCATAGGCGGCAACTACTGAAGCGGGAACGAACGCTCTAGACCCCCTGCTCCACAACCAGAGGAGCCACCGCAGTGAGAAGCTCACACACCGCAACTACAGAGCAGCCTCCGTTTACCACAACTAGAGAAGAGCCTGTGCAACGAAGACACAGTACAACCATAAATGAGTAACATTATTTCTACAAAAGGGAGTCATGTCAAAGTTATCCTTGGCCATGTAATTATTGCCTTGTCAATTAAAGCCCATCATTAAGCTTTAGCTCCACAGAATCTACTATTCTGACATTCCATCCTGAAGGGAATCAGAGGTGGTCCCTGAGCCCCAGAGTGGACAGTCACACAGCAGGACAATTAAGGAGGCCAAAGCCCGTGAGAGGAGTCAGAGAAGATGGTAAGATTTGATCTGAGAAATACCTAGGACCAAGTCCATCCTGTCTGAGAGGTACTGTGGGAAGGCCAGCAGGTATACAGGGCCTGGCAGGGGAGGAGGCAGCTGATTTATGATGACCTCCTACTGGGACAGGTCTGGGAGAATCCCAGTTTCAAATACATCCTCAAATCTGTCAGGTCCTGACCCCAAATGTATTTATTCAGCAGTACTGGCACATCTACTTTGCCCAGTACTGGGCTGGAGGGCTGTAACAGTCAAAATCAAGGTGCAGTCTCTGCTCCCAGATGGCTGAGCAGTGGTGATAACAGCATGAAGGTTGTTGGAGGCAGAGTACCAGGTCATTAACATCATAACCTTAGCTCTCTCCCAGAATTACTACAACCATCACTCATTATCTTAACCCTGACGGTCCTTAAAATAATCAACATTTTAGCAAAGTTCCCCCAAGAGGGTAGACTCAGTGCTTTAAGGATAGGAGACAGTGTGGATGGACCTGACCCTGGCTGTGCTGAGCAGATCTCCCGGTTGGGATGACTCCCACTGAGACCTACTGCTCACCTTCACACTGCTTCCCACTGTCTTATAAGCAGCCCACTTACTACTGAAACATTCACGTCACAAAGAAGTAGGAACATGATTGAAAAATATCTGATATGGTATGTAGATTATCAAAAGATGGGTTACACAGAGGCTTACAGATGGATATAGAGAGGAAGGGACAGAGGTGGACGAAGAAGGGGATTGGACACATAATTTTACATGTCTACATGTCCCAAGGTAAAACTTAGTCAGTGACTCACTTTATGTTTGTCATTTGTAGTGAATTTCCATTAACTTCCAAATAAGATTAAAGACGAAAAGCAAATCAATATACCTTAAAGAGGTCCTGTAAGTTTATAAAACGTGTTCTGATGAAGGCTAACTTGGATCAGTTGTGAATGGGACAGTGTTTGTCAGAAGCAGCCACACTGCCCTCTGGTGGCGTTTTTCCGAAATGGCAGGAGTGCTGCATGGCTCCATGATTTTGTCAGTAAAAGAAGTCAACATTTACACTTGCCACATTCACGATCTTACTGTTAGAACAAACCAAACTCTGTAAGGCTCAGTGTTTTGGGGATGTCTGTCTTCACACTGTCTTGAGGACTAGAGCCAGAACCTCGGTCCACAGCACAGAGGAGAGAGGAGGTTGTTGCCACCTCACCAGCAGAGAGATGGTGGGAACCTGCTAGGATCACCTGTCTACACCCAGCTCTGGGTGTGGTGGATAGAAATTAGTCTATCAAATCAAAGCAATTTATGATACTTTTCTGTTTATATTAGTAAGACAGTTTAGAAAATTACAAAACTATCATTCAACATGTACGTATGATTTCATCTAAATTTACACAGAATTCTAAAAATTGGAATTACCTTACCTTACTGGTCTCTTTTTCACTTAATATGGGTAGTTATTACATCCATTTGTAATTTTAGAAAATGTGAATTTAATGGCTGCATAATATTTAAGAAAATTGGAGATTTAAGTTAACATTTCATGCAAAAATGGACACAAGAAAACACCATAAAAGACAGAAATGTAAAGACGTAATAGAAACAGAAGAGATTAAGAAGAGGTGGCAAGAATACACAGAAGAACTATAGAAAAAAGTCTTAATGACCATGGTAACGATGGTGTAGGCGCTCACCTAGAGCCAGACATCCTGGAGTGTGAGGTCAAGAGGGCCTTAGGAAAGCTTACTACAAACAAAGCTAGTGGAGGTGACGAAATTTCAGTTGAGCTAATCAAAATCCTAAAAGACGGTGCTGTTAAAGTGCTGCACTCAATGTATCAGCAAATTTGGAAAACTCACCTGTGGCCACAGGACTGCAAAAGGTCAGTGTTCATTTCAATTCAAAACAAGGGCAATGCCAAAGAATGTTCAGACTACTGTACAATTGTACTCGCTCCTCTAAGATTATGTTCAAAATCCTTCAAGTCAGGCTTCAACAGTACATGAACTGAGAACTTCTAGATGTACAAGCTGGGTATTGAAGAGGCAGAAGAACCAGAGATCAAATTGCCAACATCATTGGATCATAGAAAAAGCAAGGGAGTTTCAGAAAAACATCTACTACTGCTTCATTGACTATGCTAAAGCCTTTGACTGTGTGGATCACAACCAACTGTGGAAAACTCTTAAAGAGATGAGAGTATCAGACCACCTTACCTGACTCCTGAGAAACCTGTATGTGGGTCAAGAAACAACAGCTAGAATCAGACATGCAACAAAGGACTGGTTCCAAATTGGGAAAGGAGTATGACAAGGCTGTATATTGTCACCCTGCTTATTTCACTTCCATGCAGAGTACATCATGTGAAATGCCAGGCTGGATGAATCACAAGCTGTAATCAAGATTGCTGGGTAAATATCAACAACCTCAGAAATACAGGTGATACCACTCTAATGGCAGAAAGTGAAGAGGAAATAAAGAGCCTCTTGACACGGGTAAAAAGGAGAATGAAAAAGCTGGCTTGAAACTCAACATTCAAAAAACTAAGATTATGGCATCTGGTCTCATTACTTCATGGCAAATAGAAGGGGAAAAAGTGGAAGCGGTGACAGATTTTCTTTTCTTGAGCTCCAAAATCACTGCAGATGGTGACAGCAGTCAGGAAGTTAAAAGACACTTACTCCTTGGTAGGAAAGCTCTGACAAACCTAGACAGCCTATTAAAAGCAGAGACATCAATTTGCCAACACAGGTCCATATAGTCAAAACTATGGTTTTTCAGTAGTCATCTATGGATGTGAGAGTTGCACTGTAAAGAAAGCTGAGTGCCAAAGAACTGATGCTTTTGAACTGTGGTGCTGGAGAAGACTCTTGAGAATCTCTTGGACTGCAAGGAGACCCAACCATTCAAACCTAAAGGAAAGTAACCCTGAATATTCATTGGAAAGACTGATGCTGATGCTCCAATATTTTGGCCATCTGATACGAAAAGCCACTGGAAAAGACCGTGATCCTGGGAAGGGCTGGAATCAAAAGGAGATGGGGGCAGCAGAGGATGAGATGGTTAGACACCATCACCGACTCAATGGACATATATTTGAGCAAACTCCAGGAGGTAGTGGAATACAGCGGAACCTGATGTGTTGCAGTCCGTGCGGTCACAAAGAGTCCGACACAACTTAGCAACTGAACAATGAGGACATAATATTCTTTATGATACCCTGTATCGCAGGACCTATTTCTACAGCTCCTGATGCCAGCTTCTTTCACAATCATATCTGGTTCATCTCTGAAAGTGGAGTCCAAATCCTATCATTTCCAGGCAGCTTTCAAATCTAGAATCATTCCCTGAACTTTCAAAGCAGCTTCTCTTAATCCCTTTCTCCTAGGATGGCAGGCACTTCATACTCTGTCTTCTCTCCTGAGGATTCAGAACTCCTCCAAGATCAAGGTGCTGCTCAATCAATTCTCAGGTCACACTCTGCACAGCGCTTGGTGTAAGGCAAACAACCAATAAAGAGTTGAAAACTAATTAAATCGAAATGAATTACTCACAGTTGCTGACAACTTTAATTGTTCTCCCTTCCTGGGGAGAACAGTTGGAAGACTTCCCAGTCTCTTTTGTGGCCACAGAAACGGATTGTGGCCAAAACAGCAGCAGAGAAACTGACCTGTATCCTTCCAGAGCTGGCTCATCATAAACTTCCATATGCATTTCTCCATATTCTTGCCCCCTTCTGCTGATGGATGCAGATGGGGATGAGGTCTAAGGGAATGGAGACAGTATAGGATGGGAGGAGTCTGGGTTCCTGAATGACCATCTGAAGGAGTGCAGTCTCCCCAAAGTGAATACCCACCCAGTGCTGTGATGGGGGAACCATAGTGTTGTGCCGCTGAAATTTGGGGAGTTGTGTGGTAATTTAGCAGGAACCATTATACACACAATTATGCTAATTATACGATCAACTTAAATTGCCCTCAATCTAGTGCATTTAAACTGACATACATCAATTTGTATTACTGACAGTTTTACCCTCCGATTTAACCCTGCTCTTCTGAATCAGTCATTTGACCTCAGAGAATATCAATTCCTCAACATTTTTACTCTGAGATTCATACACACTGCAATCAGAATTACAATATTTGAAAAATAATGTTGAGAAAGTTCTTTCCAGAGAAAACTTCAGTAACTTTTAATTCCTTGATCCTGCTTTGAAAACACAGCATAGTAAACTACTTGTAGTTTATCCATATTTATTTCTAATTAACAAAGTATTTTAGTTGGGATTAATGTTTAACAAATAAATAGCAGGTTTCTTGTCCACATCAAAGCTGAATGACTAAATTCTCTCTCTGGAAGATTTCTTTACTGACCTTTATTTGTACTCAGTCAACTGATCTGGGTCAAATACCAGATATTAAAAATCTTCAGAATGTTCTTTTTCTTTCATTACTTTTCATCCAATAAGCATTTGACCACGTGGATTTTTCTATGGTCTGGATTATTTTTGCTAACAAGCTACATGATGTTGCAAAAGACCTTAAGGTCCAAATGCTGGTATCTAATGAGTCTGTTCCTTTGAAGACAGGGATTCACTTTTGCTCCAACTTTTGGAAAACTTGCCCCAAAAAGCTCCACCACCCTCCTATTCTGCCCACTTCATCCATTAGAGAAGAGAATTTTCTCAGTATTACTTCCAAGGTACAGGCAGATGAATGCTTAGACAATGGATTCAGTTACCTGCCTGGGAACTGAAAGGACCTTTCCCATTCAAATATCCTGGTTAGGAACCACGTTTTTAATTTCTCTGGGAATTAAGAAACAGCAAGGAAAGAGGATACATGGTTGATAAATGAACGTCAATTCTTCTGAAAATCACTCTGTCTCCTCCCCTTCCTCTTGGTGTTCAGTGTAGGGAAAGAACCCTGGTCATCACCATGTGGTTATTGTTCTTCTTCTCTCCCAAGAGACAAGCCATTTCATTGAGGACAGTAATTCACCAAGCTCAAAGCTCGAATTCCTTTTATGTACCAGATGCCTATCTTTATAACATATGCCATTATCTTCAACAGGGAAATGATATGCTTTATTCCTCATTACAGAGACCAAACTGCTATTGCAAAGGTCACTGCTGAGAGTTTTCCGTGGAAATTTACTAACTCAAGAAAAAATTTCTGGAGAAAAACACAACCCACCTCTGTGTTACAAAGCATTGTTCCTTGCACCAACCACCAGTGTTAACTACAATCTATTATGATTTGAAGCATGCTAAATAAGCAGATTGTACTGGGAAAAAAAAAACACACATAAAAAACCCACAGAACAAAACCCAAACTATTCTCAATAAAAATACCCATTTGCTGGAGCCAGTCTAAGATTTAACCAGGATTAGATACTTTAAACTGCAACACTGCATACCAGAATACCATGAAATAAACATTTCTCCTGATTTGGATATCATCTCTCCCTAATGCAAACTTTACCCCGACCCCCACTCCCCCAAAAAATCCAAAAATCCCAAAAGCAGCCAACCAACAACGAAAAACAACCAAAGACCCAAAACCAAACAAAAAACCAAAGAAACCACGCCCATTACTATAACTAGAATTCTCAAATATTTGAGCGTCTATGGTAACTGCTCAAAGAAGTACTTTTTAAATGCTCATTTAACTTAGGAGCTTCCCTAGTAGCTCAGTTGGTAAAGAATCTGCCTACAATGCCAGAGACTCGGGTTCCATTCCTGGGTCGGGAAGATCTCCTGGAGAAGCAAATGGCAACCCACTCAAGTATTCTTGTCTGGAGAATTCCACGGACAGAGGAGCCTGAAGGGCTACAGTCCGTGGGGTCGCAAGAGTTGGGACACGACTTAGCGACAAAACCCTCACCATTTAAGAGCAGTGCAGCTTCGCCAAAAGTCGCCCTATTGCTTGAAAAGCCTAACGCAATCAAGAAAAACTGTTCACCATACCCCAAAACATAAAAAGGCGGGAATAGTTTTATTTCAAACTTTGCTTAGATGTTAGTATGTCACAAACTGCCCTCCAGGAAGCGCTCTTAGAGTCAGCGACCGTCCAGAAAGCCTGAAAACGCTGAAAGTGAAATTTAACCTTTTGTAGCCGATCCTCCAGAAGGCTTTAGGAAAGAGCACGGAGCTCCATCTGAAAACCCGCTGCCGGCGGCCAGCGAACAGGATCCCCGAGCTGTGCGCCCCCATCACCGGCGCGCATCCCGGGAGCAGAGACCTCCTCACACCTGCGGACCCACCGCGCCCGACGCGCACCCCGCGGCCCCAACTTCGGGCTCCTCGGCGGCACCTCCCCGACCCGAACCCGCGAGCCCGCGGCGACCGGGTCCAGGCGGCGCCCACAGACCCCGAGGCCGCCCCCGCGGTCGAGGGCCGCCGGGCAGGGAGGGCTGCGAGCGCGCGGGGCGCCCAGCGCTCCACGGCCGCCCTGGGGCCCCGGCCCGGCGTCCTCACCCTGCGGCCGCTGGCGGCGACCCCGGAGCCGAGGACCGAGCGGGGCTCGCGCTCCTCGAGGCTGGCGGAGTCGGGGCCGCGGGCCGTCGGGCAGGCGGGGGCGCGCGGTGAGGGGCTGCGGGTAGAGCTGCACTTACTCGTGCCTGCGCTGCTGCCCGCTCCGGGGCGTCTCGCAGTGGGGACCGACCCAGTCTCCGCCTTCCCTTCCCTCAGGACCGGCCCCGGCAGCTCAGGCGTCCCCCGCCCCCGCCCCCGTGGCCGCTCGCGCCTGCGCACTCGCACCCGCAGCCGCTCGCGCCTGCGCCCGCGCTCCGGGCCGGTGGGGGCGGGAGGGGCGTCTGTCAGCCTCAGGCCTCCTGGCTGGGATATCCTCATTTTACATTTCCTTCAAGTGTTTGACTTGATATCAGTCTTTTTAAAAAATGAATGTCACGTTTTCTTATCCTAATCATGGTTTCATGACTATAGTTTCTGTCTTTGTAAGATTTCTTTAAGAATAATAATTTGTACTTGGTCAACTGAGTCAGATAATAGGTACCAAAATTATATATTGCTTCTATAAATTTTCAGTCAATACGTTTTAGCCTGTGCAGTTTTATTTAGTGTGTGTGTGTGTGTGTGTGTGTGTGTGTGTGTGTGTGTTACTACTAATCGGCCTTGGCAGGGGCAGAGTCTTGAGATGAAGGGAGAGTTAGGATCTCCTAGGCTAGGGCTGTCTCCCTGCCACATAGTTTGCCGTGGGAATTAGAGGTCCTGAGACCCCAGGATGTTTTGGCAATGTGGAGTAGATTCTCTGGGTGTGCGCACAAGCATACACTGACTCACATCAGAGGAAGGCACCATAGGGAGTGGGGTCAGGGGAGGGGTGGACCTTGGGGGAGCAACGGTGACAGAAACATGCGTCATCTTTCCTTGGACTAAGGCAAGGACCACCTTGTTGGACCTCATATGGAATCAAGGTCAGAACGTCTGCACTGGCTGTGGTGAGGAGTCCTCAGAAGGGAATTAGACACCCCACGGCTGAAGTGGGGGGAGGTTGAGGGTCCTCTTCAAGGTCCCTCTCAAAGCCCCTGGTTCCTGTGGATCCTGTCACATTCCCTCCTGGGGCCCAAGGAATGTTGGTGTCCTGAAGTCTCTCAGAGGTATGGTTTGTGCTGTGGTTTCCCTGCTTGGTGTGTAGCATGAGTGGTTCCCATCAAAGGGGTGATGTGTCCAGTCTTGGGGCGAGGAGAGTGTCCCTTGCACTCCTACACATTCCCCTGCCCCTGACCTGGCCTATACCTCCTCCTATTAGCATCCGAGCTTCTCAGTGGAGGAATGGAGCCTCTTATCTATTCGATTACCAGATGTGCCCTGAGCATTCAGTGGGGCCTGTGATGAAAAGAAGCACCAGGGTGACAGTCTGGAGGGGGAAGTGGAGAAACACAGAAGGAAGCAAGTTCTATGTTGAAAATCAGTAGGTGCCACAATGTGTTCATGGAAAGGCTGCACTGAGGGGACACGTCTGTCCCCAGCAGGGTAATGAGAAGGTGCCAGCCATTCACACATCTGGGGATAATTATCTTAGGAGAAGGCTCAAGTGTATGGACACACAGAATGTGTTTGTCCAGAGATGAAGCCAGAGGAAGCTAGTGTGGCTGGTGGGAGCTTGGGAGGACAGTAGGGGACAGCGGGGAGGAGGGGCCAGGGCCTGAATGCTTGATGGCTGTGTGAGTGGTCCATTCTGTGTGACAACATTAGCCAATCTTGAGTGACTTAAGCAACAAACATTTATTGTTTCACACTATCTGTGGACCAGGAATTGACCATGATTCACCCGGAGGCCTCTGCCAGTGTCTCCCTGGGGCCTAGGACTGTGAGCTCACTGAGTCAGGACCCAAGGGCTCCTCTGTCATGGTCTCAATGCTAAACCACAGATGCCTCTTCATATAGCAACTTGTAATATACAGGCTTGTTCCTTAGAGTGAGGGACCAGAAAGAGAGAAGGACGGAGAGAGAGGAAACTGCAATACAAATGAAGTGGAAATTATGCACCTAAACTCTGGGGATTGTCAAATGGTACTGCTGCTGCTGCTGCTAAGTCGCATCAGCCGTGTCTGACTCTGTGCGACCCCATAGATGGGAGCCCGCCAGGCTCCCCCGTCCCTGGGATTCTCCAGGCAAGAACACTGGGGTGGGTTGCCATTTCCTTCTCCAATGCATGAAAGTGAAAAGTGAAAGTGAAGTCGCTCAGTCGTGTCTGACTCTCAGCGACCCCATGGACTGCAGCCCACCAGGCTCCTCCGTCCATGGGATTTTCCAGGCAAGAGTACTGGAGTGGGTCACCAGTGCCTTCTCTGTCAAATGGTTACAACCACTGTATAGAACACTTCAGCAGTTTCTCGAAAGGACAAGCCTACAGTTTTCAGTCAATCCCAAAATTCCCCTCCTACATCAATACCCAAAAGCATGTGAACACACATATTCTCATGCCTGTACGCAAGTATTCAGAGCACCACTGCTCAGAAGAGCCCAAAGGTGAAAACTCTAATGTCCATCAGCAGATGAAAGCCAGATGTGCTGGTTCCTGAATGGAATATTCTTTAGCAATGCAAAGAGTGAAAATGTTCTCAAATAGACATTTAACAGGGCTATGTAACATTGTGAATGAACTTCTTGTAATTTACATGTACAATCTAAGATAATCAAACTATTAAATTTTAAGTGAACTTTATATCATAAACAATTTAGTATACATTAAAAAAAAAATACCAAAAATGGGCTTGCTCTAACTCTGGAGCTCTGGTGGGCAGTAGAGGTGTAGTTGGCTCCAGGTCTGGAGATGTCTCCAGAGCTTGTTCTGGAGCTGGTGCTGTAGTTCCAAGGAGAGAAAACATCAATAGGACTACTTTTCCAAGTGTCTCCCAAAAACAGAAAAGAAAGCTTCTCACTGCCACTCAATGATCTCTCAGAGATGCCAGCCCCAGAAAGTCTTCCCAGACTGCAGTCCAGGGCAATAGTGATCTGAGCTTCCTCATTGCTCCTGGCCCAGATCCAGCCTCAGAAGGTTCTGCTCTGTGTGGTTCAGCTCCCTCCCATCCTCATTTGCTCCCATCACCTCCCCCTCTGCCTCAGTGGGCTCCAGGGTCTCCAGCTGTGCCAGGAGATGTAGGGTTTGGTGCTCCAGGTCTGAGTCAGGCATGCTGAGCTCTATTTAAGCCAGTAGCATCCTCGGGCAGGGAAACTCTGGGGGCTGGTGGAAACCCGCAGGTTAATGGTACAGCTAGGTGCCCAGGATGGTGGACATGGCCCTGGGGGGAGTCAGGTGGGCAGAAGAGTCAGAGACCTGGCCTTCCTCCCACTCTGAGCTCCCGGGCAGCCCCGTGGGGTCTGGGTCTTTTTGCCTTCTGCTCCTGCCCATTCAGAGGCCAGTTCTCCTCCATGTCACATCTCACTTGGTGGTTCTTTGGAAAACTGAGTCCCTCCCTCTTGAATCAAAGTCCCACTCACATTTTCAGCTGGTGTAGGGGTCCACTGTCCTCGTCAGAGTAAGGGAGGATGCATCCATAGCTAGAGGAGGCCAGGAAGGCATCACATGGACAGTACTGGAGACACGCCCAGATGTGATGGCCAGTGTGACAGTGTGAGCCCCGGGAGAACTGAAGCCCTGGAGGGAAGGACTGCTGTCTGCTCAATGGATTACATGATGGTTGTTCCTAGAAAAGTTCCTGCACCTTGTGGGCCTTCCTGTATATTTCAAGAATGAATGAGCCGAACCAGCCCCATCTGAGTGCCTGGGGCACTACTGATCACTCCCAGGGACCCCTGCTCTCACTCACCCAGGACAGGGCACCTCTCACAACTCACCTTGCAAATGGGAATCAGTTTGGCCCAAGGTCAAAGGCCAGAGACAACTGAGACAGAGACTGCCTTGAGGGGAGGAGGAACATGATGCCTAAGTACAATCACAGCCCCTCCAGCAGACTTCTCCATGGGACCAGGTCCCTGGAAAGCACTTTCCAGCTTTCCAGGAAGGACCCACTGAGTCCCCACATTCACCCTGAGGGCTGGTTCTCCCTTTGCCCTTGTGTGCAGAGGGACCAACTGGGGCTTAGAGAGGTGGAGAGAGATTGCTGTGACTCCAGCTGGAATGGGGCCCACTCCCCAGTGTGCCACAGAGGGAGGGAAGTGCTCACCTTGTGAAGAAGGCCCAGCACCTGCCTTGCTGTTGTTGTTCAGTCACTTAGTCCAACTCTTTGCAACCCTGTGGCTGGCAGTACACTGGCTTTCCTGTGCTTCACCATCTCCTGGAGTTTGCTCAAACTCATGTCCATGGAGTCAGTGAAGCCATCCAACCATCTCGTCCTCTGTTGTCCCCTTCTCCTCTTGCCTTCAATCTTTGCAGCATCAGAGTCTTTCCCAATGAGTTGGCTCTTTGCTTCCATCAGAATATTTTCCAATGAGTCAGCTCTTCCCACCAGGGGGCCAAAGTATTGGAGATTCAGCTTCAGCATCAGTCCTTCCAATGGATATTCAGGACTGATTTCCTTTAGGATGGACTGGTTTGATCTCCTTGCAGTCCAAGGGACTCTCAAGAGTCTTCTCCAACAACACAGTTCAAAAGCATCAATTCTTCGGCACTCAGACTTCTTTATGGTCCAACTCTCACATCCATCCATAACCACTGGAAAAACCATACCTTTGACTCTATGGATCTTTGTTGGGAAAGTAATGTCTCAGCTTTTTATATGCTGTATAGGTTTGTCATAGCTTTTTCGCTTTTTATATGCTGTGTAGGTTTGTTACAACTTTTTTCCCAAGGAGCAAGTGTCTTTTAACTTCATGGCTGCAGTCACCACCGGCAGTGATTCTGGAGCCCAAGAAAATAAAGCCTGTCACTGTTTCCATTGTTTCCTCATTTATTTGCCATGAAGTGATGGGACCAGATGCCATGATCTTAGTTTTTGAATGTTGAGTTTTAAGCCAGCTTTTTCACTCTCCTCTTTCCTCTTCATCAAGAGGTTCTTTAGTTCCACTTGGCTTTCTGCCATGAGGGTGGTGTCATCTGCATATCTGAGGTTATTGATATTTCTCCCAGAAACCTTGATTCCAGCTTGTGCTTCATCCAGCCCCACATTTTGCATGATGTACTTGCATATAGGTGAAATAAGCAGGGTGACAACATACAGTCTTGATATTCTCCTTTCCTGATTTGGAACCAGTCCATTGATCCATGTCCAGTTCTAACTGTTGCTTCCTGACCTGCATACAGGGATCTCAGGAGGCAGGTAAGGTGGTCTGGTATTCCCATCTCTTTAAGAATTTCCCACAGTTTGTTATGATCCACACAGTCACAGACTTTAGCGTGCTCAATGAAGTAGATGTTTTTATGGGATTCTCTTGCTTTTTCTGTGATCTCCAATGAATACTGGCAATTTGATCTCTGGTTCCTCTGCCTTTTCTAAATCCAGCTTGAACATCTGGAAGTTCTCAGTTCATGTACTGTTGAAGCCTAGTTTGGCGAATTTTGAGCATTACTTTGCTAACATGTGAAATGAGTGCAATTGTGTGGTAGTGAGAGGATATCAGGCAGGAAAGCCAGGGGTCTCCAAAGGGAGGAAAGAGGCTGCACGTGCCAGACATTTTTATCTCTCTTAAGCTGCAGGCAGAAACAAACCAGCGATATGTTTTTCCTTCTCTATACATATTTAAAAGGAGGTTTCTCTTAAAATGCTGTGTTGCCATGACACCTGGTCTCACCTAAAGCTAACTACTCTCAAACCTTGAGTTAACCAATACATTTCTTTTTCTTATGGAAATGTTGTTTAAGCTATGTTAATGTACCCCAGACTCTATCTTCCAGTTGGTTCCGCCAAATGGCCTAACTTACTTACTCAGGTATTGTTCCCCTAATCTATGTAAACGAAACTATTTGTTGGTATTCTGCCCTTCTACCAGATTCAAGTCAATCGTTTTATGGCCAGGGTTGAATTATCTGGTGCCATTCTAAATTTTATGACATTCCTTTCTTTTCATTAACAGACTGTGAGTGACTATATAACATACAGCTAAAGACTAGGAGGGGGGTACTCTTTTGCCCCCTTCTGATGCCTATGTCAGAAGCTTTCTCTATCTCCTTTATACTTTAATAAAACTTTATTACACAAAAGCTCTGAGCGATTCAGCCTCGTCTCTGGCCCCGGATAGAATTCGTCTCCTCCGGAGGCCAAGAATCCCGGCGTCTTATCGTTCAGCAACAACATTTCAGTAGTTTGAACATTCTTTGGCACTGTTGTTCTTTCAGATGGGAATGAAAAAAGACCTTCATGAACACTGCTGAGTTTTCCTACTTTGCTGGTATATTGAGTGCAACACTTTAACAGCATTCATCTTTTAAGATATGACATTGCTCAGCTGGAATTCCATGATATCCACTAGCTTTGTTCATAGTGATGCTTCCTAAGGCCCACTTGACTTTGCACTCTAAGATATCTGGCTGTAGGTGAGTGATCACACCATCGTGGTTATCTGGGTCACTAAGATATTTTTTGTATATTTCTTCTGTGTATTCTTGCCACTTCTTCTTAATATCTTCTGCTTCTGTTAGATCCACAGTTTCTGTCATTTATTGTGCCCAAGTTTATTGTTCCCTTGGTATCTCTAATTTTCTTGAAGAGATCTCTAGTCTTTCCTATTCTATTGTTTTCCTCTATTTCTTTGCATTGATCACTGAGGAAGGCTTTCTTATCTCTCCTTGCTATTCTTTGGAACTCTGCATTCAGATGGTTTTATCTTTCCTTTTCTCCTTTGACTTCAGCTTCTCTTCTTTTCTCAGCTATTTTGTAAGGCCTCTTCAGACAACCATTTTGCCTTTTTGCATTTCTTTTTCTTGGGGATGGTTTGATAATGGCCTCCTGTACAATTTTTAGGAACCACTGTTCATAGTTCTCCAGGCACTCTGTCTATCAGATTCCATCTCTTGAATATGTCACTTGCACTGTATAATCGTAAGGGATTGGATTAGGTTTTACCTGTATTGCATAATGGTTTTACCTACTTTCTTCAATTTAAGTCTGAATTTTACAATAAACAGTTCATGATCTGAGCCACAGTCAGCTCCCAGTCTTGTTTTTGCTTACAGTACAGAGCTTCTGCATCTCTGGCTGCAAAGAATATAATCAATCTGATTTTGGTGTTGACCATCTGGTGATGTCCATGTGTAGAGTCTTCTCTTGTGTTGTTGGAAATGGGTGTTTGCTATGACCCATTCTCTTGGCAAAACTCTTGTTAGCCTTTGCCCAGCTTCATTTTGTATTCCAAAGCCAAACTTGCCTGTTACTCCAGGTATCTCCTGACTTCCTACTTTTGCATTCCAGTCCCCTATGATAAAAAGGATATCTTTTTCTTGGTATTACCTCTAGAAGGTCTTGTATCTCTTCACAGAACCATTCAACTTCAGCTTCTCCACGATTAGTGGTTGGGGCATAGACTTGGATTACTGTGATATTGAATGGTTTGCCTTGGAAAGGAACAGAGATCATTCTGTCATTTTGGAGACTGCATCCAAGTACTGCATTTTGGACTCTTCTGTTGACTATGAGAGATGCTCCATTTCTTCTAAGGGATTCTTACTCACAGTAGATGGCAAAAGCCCTGTAGGTGCCCAGGAATGTGGGAAGGTAGGAGGCGGTTGCTGCCTAGGAAACAGGTACCAGGTTCCCACTAGCATCTCCAGCCTATGTCTTTGGAAACTTCACATCATGCAGGTCTCATGCCCCCTGTGGGACACATTTTCCCTCTGGGGTGTAACACAGCAGACACACAAGTCAGAGGCAGCACCACAGACACCAGGAAAGCAGGGGCTGGAGCTCAGACTGAGTCCCCTGGACTCACGGCAGGAGGAGGGGCAGGAGTGCCTTCTGCAGAATAAAGGTCCTGGCATCACAAGTGAACTGGCGCTTGGTGATGGTTTCATGTGTTAGCAACTCGGGGCAGTTTGTGTTGGACAGCTCTCCGTGTGTTAACTGCATCATCCCTGTGGTGGTGTCCAAAACTTCCCATTCTGTGGATGAGAACTGGGGTGATAGGGGCTGATCCTGGGGTGAGAGGCATCAGGATTCTCAGGCCAACATGGATACCTGGGGATGGAGTTAATACAGGATTAACTGTAGAAAAATGCAGAAAGACTCCTTGGCAACATGAAGGGAAATGCTATCACAACCTCTTTCTGAGATCCCCACATGTAGATGAACAGTGATTTTGCATCTGGACACCAATCTGTAGTTCCATGTCCAGTTCTAACTGTTGCTTCCTGACCTGCATACAGGTTTCTCAAGAAATGAGGTGGTAATAAATGATGGATAGAATCCTATCTTTTAAAATAGGACTCGTGACAAACTCATGTTATGTAGTAGTTACCCATCATGGATCCGTATGAAGCACGGACTTCACCTGATGATGCTTTGGTCAAGAGGAGGGAAGGCTCCTTCTCAGCTATCACCCATTTCATACCAAGCTTTCCCACTTCCAGAGCCTGAGAATTCCTGGCGCTGGTTCCACGCCCAGTCTGCAAACACCCACACTGCAGAAGGCTGCCCTCCGAGGCATAGGCCCCAGGGATCAGACTCTCAAGGCAATCAGGACTGAAGGTGCCTGGGGCTCCCCACACAGCCTCCTGTGGGAATTCCACCTGAGGAATCCTGGGTCATGACAACTGCGGGGGCCAATCCGTCGATTTCATCTTAGACCATAGGGCAACTTTCTCTCTGTCTTTCTTGAAGCCCCTGCCCCACTCCCTCCCCGATCCTCTTCCATAATGGGACTGTCTGGATGAGCCAAACATTATACTTTCAGCTGTGCTCTAAACGACAATATCTACTATCAAGGAAAATACTACTTCTGCGTTAAAACACAGTGTGAACTTGAACGTGACAATCCCCGTTTCTGAGAGATCTCCTCGGATAGGTACCGTGAGTAAAGATGGCCCGTCTATTCTGCAGATCACAGTCTTGCATGTGGTCCATGTGCAAGTCATCTTCTTCACTCACAGTGCCTTAGCCGTTCTGGGGGAAATGTTCCTTATCCTTCAGGGCATGAAGTTAAGTGAGTCTGGACCCTCTTCCTCACCGCAGCCAAGAAAGGCCCACAGAGCCACTGAGGGGCGCCTTCCAGCTATGACGCGGCCTGGGGTTGCTTGTCACCCAGCCGTAAGCCGCCCAGGGATGTGGAAGGCTGGGCAGACTCTGTGCAGGCTTTGAAAGCTGCTTGTGTAATCCGTCACTATCTGTTTGGAAAACTGAGGCCCAAACAGGAGTGGGAAAAACCAGGGCTCGGGGCAGGGGCAGAGTCTCAGGCCATCCTCAGCTAGGGCTGCACCACACACACCAGCTTGGCTTTGGGAAGTAGAGAGCCAGAACCCCAGAACATCCCCACTCACCTAGACTAGATGTCTCTGGGTGTCCACACAAATAGACACAACACTCACACGAACATCAGAAGAGGTGACAGGAGGGCATTGGGGTCAAAGGAGGAGTGGACCTGGGGTGGCGACAGATGAAGACGAAGCAAGGCGATGATCACAGACTGGATCTCACGCTGTCTCTGGTGCAGGAACGGGCCAGGACTCAGCCGGAGGCCTCTGCCAGTGGCTCCCAGGGCTTTGAGGCTGTGGACTCACCTGAGACACAAGCTGCTTCATTCAGTGGCAGGCCACAAGGGTCTCCTCAGAGGCTTCTTCCCCAGAATGAGGGACCAGGCGGGGGCGAAGTGTGGCAGAGAGGACACTGCAACACTAATGAAGAATTGGAAATGGAAACACTAATGGAACACTTCCACCACAGGTCCTCAAACAGGCAACTAGATAGTATTCAATTGTTGACAGAAATATCAATCACCTCAGATAGGCAGATGACACCACCCTTATGGCAGAATGTGAAGAAGAACTAAAGAGCCTCTTGAAGAAAGTGAAAGAGGAGGCTGATTCATATCAATGTATGACAAAACCCACTGAAATGTTGTGAAGTAATTAGCCTCCAACTAATAAAAAAAAAAAAAAGTGAAAGAGGAGAGTGAAAATGTCGGCTTAAAGCTGACCATTCAGAAAACTATGATCATGGCATTCAGTCTGATCACTTCATGGCAAATAGATAGGGAAACAGTGGAAACAATGGCTGACTTTATTTTTCTGGGCTCCAAAATCACTGCAGATGTTGACTGCAGCCATGAAATTAAAAGACGATTACTCCTTGGAAGGAATGTTATGACCCACCTAGATAGCATATTAAAAAGCCTAGTCAAAGCTATGGTTTTTCCAGTAGTCAGGTATGGATGTGAGATTTGGAGTGTAAGAAAACCTGATTGCTGAAGTATTGATGGTTTTGAACTGTGGTGTTGGAGAATACTCTTGAGAGTCCCTTGGACTGCGAGGAGATCCAACCAGTCCATCCTAAAGGCAATCAGTTCTGGGTGTTCATTGGAAGGATTGATGTTGCAGCTGTTTCTCCAATATTTTGGCCACCTGATGCGAAGAGCTGATTCATTTGAAAAGACCCTGGTGCTGGGAAAGATTGAAGGTGGGAGAAGAAGGGGACGACAAAGGATGAGATGGTTAGATGGCATCACCGACTCAATGGACATGAATTTGGGTGAACTCCGGGAGTTGTTGATGGACAGGGAGGCCTGGCGTGCTGCATTTCATGGGGTTGCAAAAAGTCAGACACAACTGAGTGACTGAACTGAACTGAACTGAAATTGCCCCATCTTTCACCACCTGAAATCTCTTCAAGTACTTTTGATGTGACCCTTGTACTCTTAATGCTTCCTGTTACCTGGTTTGGCAAGATTCTTCAAGTTACTCTTGTGAATCTCTTGCTCAGGACTAGAATCAGTCATTTCTCCAATAAGCTTTGGTTTCTTTTATTGGAAAATCGCATTGAATATTAAATATGGAACATTAGGATGTTGGGAATTCTTAATTCTGGTTTGATCATTGTTCCTAGGTCTTCTCAGTGGAAAATTAGCATATTACATGTATGCTAAAATATTCTGGTAGTTGTCTACAGATACATCCAATCAAACAGAGAACTTTGACATTCCTACTTAACTTCTCTGTGACATCTTTTCTCCTTTCTTCCACAATTAGAAACATAAATTTCAAGGACACAGATCCTTGTCACACCCAAAGATCCAAATCGCAAAAAGGCAATGTGATTGAAAAATATACATAATAAGCTATATAGATTGTGAAATATGATATACATATAAATAGCTGTGCATAGACATAGAGAGGAAGGGACAAAGGTGGACAGAGATAAGGGGTGGACACATAAAATTAAATGCTTGTATCTATCACAAGAAACAAGTTTCAGTCAGTTGTTCAACTTATCACTAGATGCAATTTTAATTAGCTTCCAAACGAGATTGAAGACAAAATCAAGCAGAAATACCTTAAAAAAAATCCCCTGTTTATAATACATGTTTTGATGAAAACTAACTTGGAAAAGTTTTCACCTGGAATACAAGACTGACAGGAGAAATGTCAATAACCTCAGATATGCAGATAACACCACCCTTATGGCAGAAAGCAAAGAGGAACTGAAGAGCCTCTTGATGAAAGTAAAAGAGGAGAGTGAAAAAGTTGGCTTAAAGCTCAACATTCAGAAAACTAAGATCATGACATCTAGTCCCATCATGTCATGGCAAATAGATGAGGAAACAATGGAAACAGTGACAGACTTTATTTTCTTGAGCTCCAAAATCCCTGCAGATGGTGACTGCAGCCATGAAATTAAAAGACACTTGCTCCTTGGAAGAAAAGCTATGACCAACCTAGACAGCATATTAAAAAGCAGAGACATTACCTTGCTGACAAAGGTCCATCTAGTCAGAGCTATGGCTTTCCCAGTAGTAATGTATGGATGTGAGACTTAGACTATAGAGAAAGCTGAGTGCAGAGGAATTGATGCTTTTGAACTGTGGTTTTGGAGGAGACTCTTGAGAGTCCCGTGGACTTAAAGGAGATCCAACCAGTCCATCCTAGAGGAAATCAGCCCTGGATATTCTTTCGAAGTACTGATGCTGAAGCTGAAACTCCAATACTTTGGCCACCTGATGCAAAGAACTGACTCATTGGAAAAGACCCTGCTGCTGGGAAAGATTGAAGGCAGAAGGGGATGACAGAGGATGAGATGGTTGTATGGTATCACCCACTCTATGGACATGAGTTTGAGGAGTCTCTGGGAGTCGGTGATGGACAGGGAGGCCTGGGGTGCTGCAGTCCACGGTGTCGCAAAGGGTCAGACATGACTGAGCGACTGAACTGACTGAACTTGGGACAGTGTGCTTGTCAGAAGCAGCTACACACCGCCCTCTGGTGGTCTTCTGAGAAATGGCAGGAACCGCTGCAGGACTCTATGGCATCGTGGACAAAAGCAGTCAACCTTCACACTTGCCACCTTCACAGTCTTACAGTTACAACAAACCAAATTCTGTATGATTCACTGTTAGGTTTTACAAAGTTATGGTAATTGAGAGAAGTCATTCAAGAACACCACATATTGTATAATTTCATTTATGGAGTAGACAAGAGCTCTACTATGGAACAGGCAAACCTACAGTGACAGAAAGTAGATTCATTGTGTCCACGATTAGGAGAGAGAGTTTGGACAGTAGTGGGAATTGACTGCTATGAGTAAAAGGTGTGTTTTGTGGATGATGACAAGGCTCTAAAATGGATTATGATGATGGCTCTACAACTCTGAATATCCTGAAAGCTGCTGAAGTTTACAATAAAAATTGGTGAATTGCACAGCCATGAACTATGCCTCAATAAAGTAGTTAAAAATTAGGCCTCCAGCCTTTTGAATTAAAAAAATATAATGTTTGGAGATACTGTATATATGTTAAGTAGTCAAATTCTTCAGGTAGAATAATTAGGTCTGATTTTGCATTAGTGTTCACTCAATGATTTGTATTAAGCCTCCAAATATTATTTCTTTGTCTCTCTGGTTTCTGCCCGCCAAGGCTTGGTTTTTCTTAAGTGAAGAGTTTCAAAATGTACCTGCGGCAATGTTCAAACCCAGGGGGATGGTTGATGTCAAAAATGAATCCAGGGTCAATTATTCAGAACTAGAACTCCCTTTCTAGGGTTTCTTAACTGCTCACTAAGAGGATTTTTCAGTAGTCATGTATGGATGTAAGAGCTGGACCATAAAGAAAGCTGAGCGCCGAAGAATTGATGCTTCTGAACTGTGGTGTTGGAGAAGACTCTTGAGAGTCCCATGGACTGCAAGGAGATCAAACCAGTCCATCCTAAAGGAAATCAGTCCTGAATATTCATTGGAAGGACTGATGCTGAATCTGAAGCTCCAATACTTTGGCCACCTGATGCGAAGAACTGACTCATTGGAAAAGACCCTGATGCTGGGAAAGATTGAAGACAGGAGGAGAAGGGGATGACGGAGGATGAGATGGTTGGATGGCATCACCAACTCAATGAACGTGAGTCTGAACAAGCTCCAGGAGTAGGTGATGGACAGGGAGGCCTGTCCATGGGGTTGATGGGGTCGCAGAGAGTCGGACGTAACTGAGCGACTGAACTGACGGACTCAAGAGGAGTATAAACATCTTGTTAACCAGAAAGAAGACATAAAGGCAAACTGAACATGACTTGAGCTACCCACTACTTCCCTTCCCTATCAAAGGTCCTACAGAGAAGAATCCTAAAATTGTTACCAGGAAAGCTTAGATGCTTCCCCCTCACTCATGAAATATAGTCTTAACATTTCTATTTAAACTAAGTTAGTTTTATCCCAGACTTTATGACACAAAGTACCATCAACTATCAGTGTTTCTCCATGGGCTCAAGGAGGGAATTAGGCCCTGTTGATTGAAGGCCTCTATGGTCTAGATGATTCTACTTAAGTACTACTCTTGAAGACAAAGACTTCAATAATTTTTCTGTGTTTTGACTTCAGATGAAGATCTTTGTTGAGAAAAATAACTATTTACTAGCTTTTTGAGGTATGACCATACAACTTTTGATTTTCCTAAAAGAGGATTGTTTTGTAACAGGTAATACAATATAACAATTCTTGTTCAAGGGACTTTTTAAGATTAGAACACCATCTGCTGAATTTCATCTAAGCATAAGAAATTTGAAAAGCCAACATTCACACTAAGTTTCTTCAAATTACTCTACAATAGTATAATAGCATTTTTCAAAATTATCACACAATTCTATACAGAATTATAACATGACTTAATCTACTTCTGTTTCTCTTGCTGTGTCTTTCAGAGTACCATCAGAGAAAGGGTAACATTCAGCAAGCATGCTCACTTCAAAGAAAAATATATTTGCTTTTTGCCTTGAGTGTAACATTAACTGTTCAAGGAAAACAATCCATTAAGATAGTCATGTTGTGCTTTATTTGCCCATGTAATTATTGCCTTGTCAACTAAGTCCCTGATGGACAGAATGCCTAAAGAACTATGGGTGGAGGTTCATAACATTGTACCGGAGGCAGTGACCAAAATCATCCCAAAGAAAAAGAAATGCAAGAAGGCAAAATGCTTATCTGAGGAGGCCTTACAAATAGCTGAGGAAAGAAGAGAAGTGAAAGGCAAGGGAAAGATATACTCAACTGAATGCAGAGTTTGAGAGAATAGCTAGAAGAGATAAGAAGCCCTTCTTAAATGAACAATGTAAAGGAATTGAGGAAAACAATAGAATTGGGAAAGGCTAGAGATCTCTTCAAGAAAACTGGAGATCAGGGCTGGTGCACTGGGATGACCCTGACTGATGGGATGGGGAGGGAGGTGGAACGGGAGTTCAGTACGGGGAACACATGTACACCCATGACTGATTCATGTCAATGTATGTCAAAAAACACTACAAAATTGTAAAGTAATTTGCCTCAAATTAAAATAAATTAATTAATTTTAAAAAGAAAACTGGAGATATCCAGGGAACATTTCATGCAAAGATGGGCACAATAAAGAATAGAGGCAGTAAGGACCTAATAGGAGCAGAAAATATTAAGAAGAGGTGGCAAGAATAAACAGAACTATACAAGAAAGGTCTTGATGACCCAGATAACCATGACAGTGTGGTCGTGCACTTAGGGTCAGACATCTTGGAGTGTAAAGTCAAGTGGGCCTTAGGAAGCATTACTATGAACAAAAGTAGTGGAAGTGATGGAAATCTAGCTGAGTTATTTAAAATCCTAAAAGATTTTATTTTAAAATTTACTTTAAAATTTTATTTTAAAATTTATTTTAAAATCCTTAATACGTCAGCAAGTTTGGAAAACTCAGCTGTGGCCACAGGACTGAAAAAGTTCAGTTCCATTCCAACCCCAAAGAAAGGCAATGCCAAAGAATGTTGTTCATACTACCATACAATTGTGCTCATTTCACATGCTAGTAAGGTTATGCTCAAAATCCCTCAAGCTAGGCTTCAGCAGTACATGAACAGAGAACTTCCAGATATACAAACTGGGTTTAGATCAAATTGCCAACATTTGTTGGATCATAGCGAAAGCAACAGGATTCCAGAAAAACATTTGCTTCAGTAACTACGCTAAAACCTTTGACTGTATGGATCACAAAAAAAACTGGAGAAAATTCTTAAAGAGATGGGAATACCAGACCACCTTACCTGTCCCCTGAGAAACCTGTATGCGGGTCAAGAAGCCACAGTTAGAACCAGACATGGAACAAGCTGTTCCAGATTGGGAAAAGAGTACATCAAGGCTGTATATTGTCACCCTGTTTATTTAACATCTATGCAGAGTACATATTGTGAAATGCCAGGCTGGATGAATCACACCTGGAATCAAGATTGCCTCATATTGTTGATATAAGGTTGTATATAAACAACCTCAAATATGCAGATAAGACCACTCTCATGGCAGAAAGTGAAGAGGAACTAAAGAGCCTCTTGATGAAGATGAAAAAAGAGAGTGAAAAAACTGGCTTAAAACTCAACATTCAAAAACAAAGATCATGGCATCTAATCCCATCAATTCATGGCAAACAGGTGGGGGAAAAGTGCAAACAGTGGCAGATTTTATTTTCTTGGGCTCCAGTGACTGCAGCCACGAAGTTAAAAGATGCTTGATCCTTAGAAGAAAAGCCATCACATACTTAGACAGCATATTAAAAAACAGAGCCATCACTTTGCCAACAAAGGTCCATATAGTCAAAGCTATGGTTCCAGTAGTCATGTACGGCTGTGAGAGTTGGACCATAAAGACGGCTGAGTGCCAAAGAATTGAGGCCTTCAAATTGTGGTGATGCAGAAGACTCTTAAGAGTCTCTTGGATTGCAAAGAGATCAAACCAGTCAATCCTAAAGGAAATCAGTCCTGAATATTCATTGGAAGGATGGATGTTGAAGCTGTAGCTCCAATACTTTGGCCACCTCATGGAAAGAGCTGACTAATTGGAAAAGACCCTTATGCTTGGAGACTGAAGGCAAAAGAAGGGGGAAACAGAGGATGAGATGGTAGGATGGCATCACTGCCTCAATGGACACGAGTGTGAGCAAACTCCGGGAGATAGTGAAGAACAGGGAAGCCTGGTGCACTGGGGTCCATGGGGTCACATAGCATCCTACTATTGCGACTGAACAACAACAAAATATGATCCAGCAATTCCACTTCTGTGCATATATCTGGATAAAAACTAGCAAAACTGTAGTTCCAAGGGAACTATGTTGGTTTTTATGACAAATCAAAAAAAGAAGTCAGGATGAGGCTACTTTTGAGGACGGGAGTGGTAATAGAGAGAGGTCCCTTAGGAGGGACTTTAGGTGTTGACAATATTTTGTTTGAATTCTTGGTGTTTATGTGGTTATCTTCACCTTTTTTTTTTTTTTTTTCCTGGTAATTCATCTGTTACTACAATTATACCATGCACACTTTCATAGTGTTTGGTGAAAGGTGTCAGATCAGGGTGGTGTCTCCTAGGTGGTCTTCCTCCTTGTTTCAAGAGTAGTTTCAGTCCTGTGGTGTGCAGTTGGTACCTGAGCCCAAAGCAAAAGTTCACTTTATCTAAAGTCTTCACCAATGACTTCAAACTGCCACTTATCTTGGAATTTATTGACTTCTAAAATATGAAGCTGGGGTTTTCAGTAAACTTGGGCCAAATTCACTGACTAGGCACAGAACATAGTTTAAGAAGATCTAGATACTGGAGAAATGCAGAGAAACTCAAGTGCTCTGAAGAGACACCCAAATAGCTGACCATAAAATGGCCACATAAATAGCATCATTCTACAAATTTACTCTACCATCATTTCCTGGGACCTGTCAAGGAGAAATCACTGGGGTAAATAGTATGAAGAAAATAAACTTGGGGAAATTTCTATGTGGGTTTTTACTTAAGGTGGTAATTTCTAAAAGGAATGAAACTTGAAACCTGTAGACAAAATAGTGTTTCATGTTCATTTTAAGATTTCCTTGATGTCCGGTAATATAACAAAGTTTTCATATACATAGTAACTAATTGTACTTTCTTACGATTACATTTCAGTGTTTCTAAGACATGCTTTTTGTCATATTTTAACAGCTTTGAAATTGGATTTGTAATGCATCTTAAAGTAAATGGCCTGTCATAATTTAACTGTCTATATATATATATATATAAAACTCTCTCTCTCTATATATATATATATATTTGCAATCGTAAATAGAATAGTGAAGCATCTGGCAGTCTGCTGCATTGTAGATTGTATGAAAATCTGCAACAGGATATTCTTTTCCTATTTTTATTGCATATTGGATGTTCATCTTTCAATTAATTTGTGAGTAGTTTATCCACAAGTGTTAAATCTGTGTCTCATAATCATTCAATGTATTTTCTCAGTCTGTGATTTCACCTTGTTATATTCTTTGCTGTTTCTGCTTTTTGTTTCATGCTATATCAAATTATGTCCTTTAAAACTTTTTATTTATATTCTAAGTAATTGATGGTTTGCTTTTTAACTTTACATGCTGAAATTCATGTACCATATTAACCTTATTTTCTCAAATCATTAACTGAATATTCCAAACTATTTCCAGTTTTAAATAACAATTTTAACATATACTCAATTCTTATGTATTTGGATCTGTTTCTATTCTCCTTTGAAGCCAGCACCAAATTTTAAATTATGTTTACAATAATATGCATTTCCAATAAAATCTCCTACCTATTCTTTTGAGATTATGCATTTCCTGATGAAGTTTAAAATTACTTGTCAAGGAAAACAAAACCAAACTCTTACAAAAAGAATTGTCATTTGACTGAAATTAAGTTTTATAGAGTTTCCTGTAAGAGTAAATACAAATATTTAAAAAATTGAATTTTCCCTGGTTCAAAAAGGGGGAAAGATTTCCTTCCCCTCTTTTCTTGGAGCATTTCCTTGTTAAAGCTTGTAATCGCAATCCTTTTTCTGTCCCCTTGAGATGCATGCAAATCTTTTCAAAAAGCAAACAAACCTCTTGTTAGTTTTGCCACCCAGGAATACCTTTTTTAAAAGGCCTTGGAACCATGTCTTTGAAATGTAAACAAACATCAAGGAAGATAGCACCCTATCCCCCCCCGCCCCCCTGCCCCCCGTCTCCGGTTAACTCCCAGGCTCTTCGCTTACAAGTTGTAGCTACTTGTTTGTCGTAGACATACAAGAAGCTTAACTTTTCATCTGGATAAAAGCAATTTACTAATAGAGATGGCCACCCCAATTACCAATTTAGGATGAAAGATAAAAGTGAGAAAACTTGACACCATTCACTACGCATTGTTCATCCCCCCAGCTTCGAGTACTATCTTTAAATATTACTATCGCTACTCATCGCACTCCCTCACGGTAGTTTCCTGTTTTCCAATCGCTCCCTGGGGATGGCCCCTCTAACCCGCTGCCACTGACAGTAAAGAAAGGACCAGCCCAGATCGCGGGAAGAAGCCGATTCTCGTGACGTCACCCAGAGTGGAAGCGCAATTCCCGAGTGGGGCGCACAAGCCTTCCGCGCATGAGCAATTCCACCTCCTTTCGGTAGTCGCCATTGTCCACCTCACGCCCCCGGGGGGAGAGGACTCAGGAGCCTCCAGGTCCGCTGGGCGCCGCAGAGGGCGGGCCTGAAACCTGCGCGGGCCAGGAGCGGAGGCCGAGCCCCTGCAGGTGTGTCGGAGGCCTCGCTGCGGGCGCGAGGCCGGGTTGGGGGGAGGCCGGTCTCCGCGGCTGCGCCAAGTCGGGAACTCTGGCAGCCGACGGCCGCCCCCCTCTGCGCGCCGGACTGCCCTTCCAGGAGGCCTGGGGAGGAGGCCAGGCAAGGGGCCTGGCGGAGGGACGGTTGTCTGCAGCCCCGTTCCTCCTCAGGAGCCGCGTTTCTCGACCTGCGTGGAAGGGGTGGCTGGAGGAGGCCTGGGGCGCGCGCGAGAGCGGTTGGTTGTGACGTGGAGCCCAAGCCAGTCACGTCCGCGCCGGCGCGTGGGCGGCGCTGGCTGCTGGGGACGTGGCGCTGTGAAACCGAGGGATCTGGGCTCAACTGCAGAGCCCGCCGGTAAATGGGCAGGTTAATCTGGGAGAACCCGGGTACTCATCTGTAAGAGTACAATAGCCTTTAGGGTCGTTTCTTGTATTCAGTAGGGTAGTGTATATGAAGTATGATAAGGCTTCAATAAAGGTGAGCTGCTTTTCTCATTATGCTGTTCTTTTCATTATTGGCTCATTTAATAATAAGCATCCTTTGAATCGGTATTAACCACCTCCATTTAATAAATACAGATGCTAAGGGTTCAGAGAAAGAAACTGGCTTAGCCATCATTAGCAGGTGGGATTTAAATTCTGATTTGTTTTACTTTGTATTCATGCAGTTTCCCACCCTAAAGTTTTATTTAATACAGTGATTGTTCCTAAGCACCACCAGCGTGTCGTGGATCTAATCTTATTTTCCAGTATTCTGTTTTCCTTAAAACTCCTGGGTAAAAGGTTAATTAAGGCTCTTCTGCATTCTCTGACCTGTGTATTCTCAGATGACTGTTAGACATGTAAATTTAAGCCATAGTTGAAACCCTGAATTTTTAAGTTTTACTGGAGAAGATAAGAATCGTATCCAAGCCAGGTCGGAAATGGGACAGACTTTTTAAAAGGATGTAAACTGCAATTTCATCCATGCTCCATATAATGAAGGTGATATCATAAGGCCTCTGATTGGATGGTGCATCTAGACTTAGTAAGTAGGCGTTTTGTAAGTACCAGGGCAGCTGGAAGTGGTGTCCTCTGCATATGGGAAGGACTTCACATTATGGCATCTAGTTAACTTTTGCTCCCTACATGAAGTGCCTGCTTGGGGATTATGGTGCCAAATTGTTATTTTAGAAGTTAAATTTGTGTCACTGTGAACAGATTAGATGGCCGCGTCAGAATTCATCAAGGCCTATCTGCACTTTGTTTGCTCTAGGCCCCAGTCCAAGGTTGGAGGGGACAGTGCATTCCACGATTCTATTATATCTGTGGTGTTGAATTGAAGATTTACAGGCTTAGAATAGTACATGATTGTTTAAAATTACCTAATTCCTTCTCATGTTAAAGCTAAAAGCATAGAACTAAGACCGTCACTAGGTTTGTTCATAGAGCTTAGCATAGAGCTGGGGCTGACAGCGCGCCTCCCTGTCATTATACCATTTGTAGTCAAAGTTTTTGAAAAAGTGATTTTGGAGAAAATGAAATTTAGGAAGAAGAAACATCCTATTTTTGAGAGCTTTGAAGACTTTCTAACGTTGTGGGGTTTATAATATTAATAGGCAAAATTGTTATGATATGTAACTTAAAGCTTTTCCATATTAATAGATATTTCTCTTTACAAACATTGTAATGCCAGTATAGGATTCCATACCCTGGATATATATTATATACCTTGATTAACTAATCTGCTATTATTGGACATATAAGTTTTCAATTGTTTGTATTATTTAGTAATGGACACATAATTTTTGAAACAGCCAACAGGAAAAACATGTTTAGATTAAAAAATGTCCAGATTCATCAAGATTATATGAGTCACCAGTGGACAGGTGGGTACTCCTTTATTGTGGTCCTTCCTATTGCTTCTCATGGCTCAAAGGGACATTTTCCCAGAGGTTTATCTTTTACTAAAATGTTGTATGTAAATTTCTCACAGGTGATCCTGACTTCAAGATAAGGTCTCTTAGGACTTCTGTCTTTCAGCTTTCCCTGTCCTGACTTCATAGTTTCTATACATTAGCAGCAGAAAATGAACAAGTACAGGGTGAGTCATTTATTTACCTCTTTCTTTATTTCACTCTGTATATGTTTTCAGTGAGTTTTATGAAAGAGAGCCCATATATTAAATTAGAAAAGTGGAAATCATTAAAAATCACCTTTGGGGAAAATATTGTTTGAATACAACAACAGTTACAAGGTGTGTTCTGGGAATCCCAAGACCCTTTCAGTGAGTCTGTGAAGTCAAAACGTAGTGTGTGTGCTCAGTTGTCCCTGACTCTGTGACCCCATGGTCTGTAACCCGCCATTCTCCTCTGTCCATGGAATTTTCGAGGCAAGAATAGTGGAGCAATTTGCCATATCCTTTTCCAGGGGATTTTCTCCAACCCAGGGATCAAACCCAGATCTCCCACACTACAGGCAGATTCTTTACCATCTGAGCCACAAGGGAAGCCCCTCAAAACATACCAGAATACAAATTACCTTTTACACTGATGAAATTAGCATTGATAGTGTAAAAGCACAGCTGCCTGTCTGGCATAAATCAGGATGATAACACCAATGACATTGTATTCCTCCACAATAGGTGCATAGTTAAAAAAAACTGCCACCTTAAGGGTGTCTGATGAAATAGTAAAAATTATTAATTTATTAAATCTTGACCTTTGAGTTTACATCTCTTTCTTACTCAGTGGGATGAAATGGAAAGTTCATAAATTTGCTACATACTGGTATATGATGGTTGGTTGTCTTGAGGAAAAGCACTTACAGTGATTGATTTGTGAGCTCACCTAGCCACTTTTTTTCATGAAATATCGTTTTTATGTGAAAGAGCAACTGACAGACAAACTATGGTATTCACATATTTTCTCAAAAATGAGTGAAGTGAGCCTGTCAATTGATGGAAAATACCTGTTTGTATTTGTTGCTAACATTCAAAGTGCTTTCAAGTGAAAATCAGAATGTTGGAAAACTTGCAAAGTTAACAAATGCTAATACTTAAAGACTTTTCTGATGAGATTAATAAGAGTATTAATTAATGTGATTTTTAATATTAATAAAATGTGTCAGTATTTGAGCAGTATTTCTGATGTATGTGCTCAAAGGTAAACTCAAGCAGTGTAAGAGGACAGTGTGTTAAAAGTGAGGAAGAAGAAATAAGTTGATTAGGGAGTGCAACTCTAAAAAGTAAGATTTGAGGAATATCTTGAATTAAATGAAATATCCAGGTAGAAATCTGGAGGAAAAGCATTCTTCATAGATGGAAAATCATATGCAGACACCCTGAGGCATGTTCCAGAAACAGTATTTAGGACATTGAAACTAGAGAGAGGTAAACTTGGGAGACAGCAATAAAACTTAAGGTCTAAGAAGTAGAAGGGAGTAGAATATGTAGGATTTTATTGGCTATAGAAATTAATTTTTTGTTCAATAAATTATTTAAAAAATCATATGTTATGCAGTCAAAGTAATATACATAACATATAGGTATAATTTAGGGAATGCTGATTAAGTAATACCACTCTATGCCCTGTCTGACTTAAGCAATGAAAATTACCCTGTGTGCCCTGCCTTAAGATCTCATCCTACCATTAACCAGAGAAAATTCTGAATTCTGTGGTAACCATTTCTTTGCTTTTTGAACTTAATTTTTTAAAACAAAACAGCATACTTAGCAATTAATGAAATTGCTGGCCCTTTGGTAAGTGCTTGATGTAGTTTGTCTTACATAATTCTCTCAGACAACTTGGGAAGTGTTATTACCACCATGCCATAAATTTTCAGTGTGGAAATTTTCTTTTATTGACTAGAAATCATAGTCTTTGGGCTTGAAGGTGGGAAAAATAGAGACTCTAGAAAGAGGGGAAGTTTTAACCTATTCTACAGTTCTGCTTTGGTCAGTATTGAACACATTTAAAAAATGTCCTTATAGCATTAATTCAGGGGTGGCACATGATGTTTTTCTTACCTTAGTCTCTGTAACTTACTGCTGAATGGTCAGTTTGGGACAACAGAAATAATTAGTAACCTTTTTGTTTTCTGAAATAATTTTAAGTGCAGTCATCACTACAAACTCTTGGAAAAGTTTATTTTATGCAGATAGTTGGATTTTTTAAGGCATTTTGGCCAGATTAGAAGATCTTTCTTTTAATTATTTCTTGCATCTCCCAAGTTCTACTGGCATCAGCTTTTATCTGTTTGAAAATAGCATTTTTAGTTATTGTTTTTATTCTGATTGCCTGTTGTTTTAGTGAGGATCTGCTGGTAGAAATTCTCAGTTTTCTTTATATGAAATATCCACGAAGAGCTTTTTCATTGTGTGTGGAAATCTTGATTGACAGCTTTTACCTTTTAAAACATTGAAAAGCATTCACTGTCTTATACTACTAGTACTATTGAAAATTCACCTGTTAACTTTGAAATAAATTTGTCTGTTTGGGGCTAGCTGCTTTTTAAGATAACTTTTATTCTAGAATGCTTTATGTATATTTCTTTTTATCCTAATCAGATTTATTGTACTTCCTTTGGATTGAGTATTTTGAGTATTACATTGTATCTTCTTTATTGACTTTGAAGCTTTATGTGTTATTTTGTTTACTCCTTAGTCTGGAGATTACAACTTGCACCATTAAAATAATGGTGTCTTCAAATACTATGCTCATGACCAGTGTAATGAACTTTTATCGGTATAATTCTCTTTATACCCTCACACCTTATGGTCCTTATATCTCACTTTTATATTTTAACCCCCAATACTTGTTATTTTGCTTTAAACAATATTAATATTCTAAAGAAACCTGTGTGCACATGTGTAAGTAACTCTTAATGTTTATTTGTATATCTGCTTTGGGAGCTCATTATTCCTTCCTACGGGTCTAGGGTTCTCTTTGGTATATTTTCCCTTCAGTCTAAGCAACTTATTTTATTATTTCATGTATTACTTCTGCACTGATGGTGACAAATCTACTTAGCTAGTCTTTATGAAAATGTCTTTATTTCACTGTGGTTTTTGAATGATATTTTGCTAGGTATAGAACTACGTTGAGAGTTTTCTGTTTCTGCATTTTTAGGATGTCTTTGTCTTCTGGCTTCTGTTGTTTCTGATGAGAAACTTGTCTTCATCTTACTGTTATCCACCTGAATATAATGTGTTTTCTCCTCTGTGCTTCAGATTTTCATTCTATCTTTAGTTTTCAATAGTTAGACCATAATGTACATAGGCATGATTTGTTCTGTATTTATCTCTTTTGAAGGATGACAAAGATTTATGGGTTGTTGCCTTTAATTTTTTTTTTAATTCTCAGAACTCACTCTTCAGATATTTTCTTTGCCTTATCCTCTTTTTCTTTCTAAAATTCCAGTTACACAAATGTTGAACTATGTACATAATGTCCCAAATGTTCAGATGATCTATTTAGTTGAGGTTTGTTTTGTGTGTGTGGTCCCTTGGGTTGGCTATTTCTATTCAGCTGACTTTTTTCAAGTTTATGGCTTCTTTCTTTTGCTTTATCAGTGTTCTTCATTCATAAGCCTGTAAAATCCACATCTGATATTGTGTTATTCAGTTCTAGAAATTCCTGTTTTTTTCTTTTTGTTTTTCTTTATCTGCTAAGATTCCCCATTATTTCATTTGTATTTTCTATTTTTTTCACTAGGTTAATTTTATTTATTTACTTTTATTGTAATTACTTTAAAGTCCTTATCTGCTAATCGCAACATTCAGGTTAATCTGTAGGTCTGTTTCAGTAGGCTCCCTTTTTCAGTATGAATCAAAATTTTCCACTTTTGCATGTCTCCTATTTCTTTATTTTGTGCTAGACATTATGTGTAAAAGTACAGTAGAGATTGAAGTAAATAATACCTCCAGAAAAAGGCACATCCCTTCCTCTGCTTGCTAAGTCACATATGTAGTTAAGCTGGCCCTGGGCTTTAATTAGACACAGTTCTTCACCAATATCAGATGATTTGAGGGCAGTATCAAGGCTTTCCCTTCAGCAGGACTTGGGTGGTGAACACCACCAAAGCTCCATTGATGTGCTTTATAGCCTAGCCATCAGCTTTTCTTTCAGGTGACTGAGGAGCTCCTGCCCTGTAGAGCTTTTAGCACCTGAGACATCTCTTTCTGCCCCAGTGCCCTGCTCCCAGCCTTTGGAGGGTTGTTGCCATGTACTTAGAGAAAAACACCTACTTCTGCTTTATTGACTACACCAAAGCCTTTGACTGTGTGGATCACAACAAACTAGAATATTCTTAAAGAGATGAAAATACCAGACCATCTTACCTGCCTCCTGAGAAATCTGTATGCAGGCCAAGAAGCAACAGTTAGAACTGGACGTGGAACAATGGACTGGTTCCAAATTGGGAAAGGAGTACATCAAGGCTGTGTATTCAGTTTGGTTCAGTTCAGTCACTCATTCGTGTCCGACTCTTTGTGACCCCGTGGACTGCAGCAGGCCAGGCCTCCCTGTCCATCACTAACTCCTGGAGTTTCCTCAAACTCATGTCCATTGAGTCGGTGATGCCATCCAACCATCTCATCCTGTCATCCCCTGTGTATTGTCACCCTGCTTATTTAACTTCTATGCAGAGTACGTCGTGCGGAATGCTGGGCTGGAAGAAGCACAAGCTGCAATCAAGATTGCAGAGAGAAATATCAATAACCTCAGATATGCAGATGACACCACTCTTATGGCAGAAAGTGACGAAGAACTAAAGAGCTTCTTGATGAAAGAGAAAGAGGAGAGTGAAAAATCTGGCTTGAAACTCAACATTCAAGAAACTAAGATGATGGCATCCAGTCCCATTACTTCCTGGCAAATAGATGGGGAAACAGTGGAAACAGTGGCTGACTATTTTTTTGGGCCCCAAAATCTCAGCAGGTGGTGACTGCAGCCATGAAATTAAAAGACGCTTGCTTCTTGGAAGAAATACTGTGACCAACCTAGACAGCATGTTAAAAAGCAGAGACATTACTTTGCCAACAAAAGTCCATCTAGTCAAAGCTATGGTTTTTCCAATAGTCATGTATGGATATCAGAGTTGGACCATAAAGGAAGCTGAGCGCCAAAGAATTAATGCTTTTGAACCGCCGAAGAATTGATGCTTTTGAACTGTGGTGTTGGAGAAGAGTCTTAAGAGTCCCTTGGACTGCAAGGAGATCAAACCAGTTAATCCTAAAAGAAATCAGTTCTGAATATTCATTGGAAGGACTAATGCTGAAGCTGAAACTCCAGTACTTTGACCACCTGATGCAAAAAGCTGACTTATTGGAAAAGACCCTGATGCTGGGAAAGATCGAAGGCAGGAGAAGGGAGTGAAAGAGGATGAGATGCTTGGATGGTATCACCAACTCAAGGACATAAGTTTGCGCAAGCTATGGGAGTTGGTGATAGACAGGGAAGTCTGGCGTTCTGCAGTCCATGAGGTCACAAGGAGTCGGACACAACTGAGAGACTGAACTAACTGATGGGGGGAGATAGTATTTGTATTTCAGAGCATCCATATAAATTATGCTTTCCTTTGGTTCCAGAAACTGCTTCCCCAGCTTAAAATAAACGTATCACTTTGTGACATTTGATAGGAAGTAAAGAAGTTCTGCAGATACAAAGCTTCTGTTTGGGAACCTCTTGAATATGAAATCCCCATTCAGTTACCAGGTAGTGTCAACAGGCAAGTTGGTGTTGGCTTGCTTTGTGACCAGAGTTCTTAGGGATTCTGATACATCACACAAGATCATAAGCAAACATTAAATGTTTATTAAAAGTTTAACAGTTTCCTCTCTTACCTGCTTGCCCTGAAGAATGAAATAAATTGTGGTTTTCTGTTTGCTTTTGAAATACTTGTCTCTGCTGAATTTTTTCCTTTGTTTACCTTTAGATTCTTAGATCTTTGACTTTAGAAAACAGATTTCTAGGCTAGGGGCTTGTTCTCATTGTTAGAGTAAGATCAGTTTCTCTTTTGCTCCTCTACATTCTATTCAGGAATTGTTTCTTTATCCTTATTTTAGAGATGCTAGCCCTGAGGTACTTTTTGCTTTACATTTTTGTCCTGGCTGTGAAATTTGAAAATGCCCTGAAAATTCTAAGTGGGGGATAGGACTTATCTCAATTAATTTCACTTTTTTCTTGGATCTTTTAAAAAACATTTATTTTTGGCTGTGTTAGGCCTTCATTACTGTGCAGATTTTCTCTAGTTGCAATAAATGGGGGCCACTCTCTAGTTGCAGTGTGTGGGTTTCTCTTGCTGAAGAGCGTGGGCTCTGGGGCATGTGGGGATTCAGTAGGTTTGGTTCCCAAGCTCTAGAGCACAGGCTAAATAGTTGTGGCATGTGGGCTTAGTTGCTCTGACGATGTGGGATATTCCCGGATCAGGGATCAAACCCGTGTCTCCTGCATTGGCAGATGGATTCTTTACCACTGAGCAACCAAGGAAGCCCTTGTATCTTTAACCTTCAAATTCTAGTGCTTAAGTTAATGTTTGATGCTTTCATATAGCTGTTTTTAGTGTGTTTGTGGTGGGTTGCTTTTTGCTTTTTTTTTTTTAATTGAAGTGTAGTTGATTTATTTATAATTGTAGTAACATACACAAAACAAAATTTACCATCATAACAAATTTTAAATGTGTAGCTTTGTGGCATTAAGTGTATTCACGTTGTTGTGTGGCTATCACCACTGTCCACCTCCAGAGCTCTTTTCATCATCCCAGACTGAAACTCCACACACATTAAACACTAACTCCTGTTCCCCCCATACTTTGGGAAACACCATTTACTTTCTGTCTGTATGAATTTGACTACTCTAGGTGCCTCATATAAGCAGAATCCTATAGTATTTGTCCTGGCTTACTTGACTCAGAACAGTGTCTTTAAGGCTCATCCATGTTGTAGCATGTCACAGGATTCCCTTCCTTTTAGGGCCAAATAATATTCCATTATATGATACATATTACATTTTGCTTATGTAATATACATAATTTTGTTTACATTTGTTGGTGGATACCTTGGTTGCTTGTACATTGTAACTGTTGTGAATAATGCTTTTATTATGAACATTGGTGTACAAATATCTGTTTGTTCCCTGTTTTGAAATCTTTTGTATACATAACTAGAAGTGGGATTGCTGGATCATATGGTAATTCCCTGGTGGCTCAGCAGTTTTAAAGAATCTGCCTTGTGAAGTAATTAGCCTCCAACTAATAAAAAAAATAAATAAATAAATAATCTGCCTGCCAATGCAGGAGACACAAGTTTGATCCCTGGTCAGAAAGATCCCCTGGAAGAGGAGATGGCAACCCACTCCAGTATTCTTGCCTGGGAAATCCCAGAGACGGAGAAGCCTAGTGGACTTCAGTCCATGGGGTTGCAAAAGAGTTGGACATGACTTGTTGACTAAACAATAAGAATTCAGTTGTATGTGTGTACCCCATATACCAGTTGAAAAACATTTAGGTTGTTTTGGTTTTGGGGGGCAATTATGAAACGAGCTGTTACAAACATTTGCATTCAGATGTTTGTGTGTACACAGATTTTAATTTCTCTTTGGGTAAATACTTCAGCATGTGCTTACTTGGTCATATGGTATTGTTATAATTAACTTTATAAGAAACTGCCAAATTGTTTCTTGAATAGCTTGTGCTCCTACTGCAATGTATCAGAGTTTCACTTATTTCCCATTCTTGCCAGCACTTGGTATTTCAGTTTGCTTTTTTTCTAAAGTTATTTAGATAGGTGTGCTTTGCTATTCCACTGTGGCTCTAATATGCATTGTTCTAATGACTAATGATACTGAAAATCTTTTGATGTGTTTGTGTTATCCATATATCTTCTATTGTTAAGTGTCTCTTTGAATCTTCATGTTTAAATTGAGCTGTTTTCTTAATGAATGTTCACAATTCTTTATGATTCTGTATACAAGAACAATACTTTGTTAGATTTGTGATTTTCAAATATTTTCCTCACTATTTGTGGCTGATCTTTTATTCACCTAACAGTGTATTTCACGAAAATGTGATGAACTCCAGATTTTCTTTTTAATTTCTTTTGATATCATGTCTAAAAAGTCTTTAAAGTCACAAAGACTTTTCTTCTAAAAAAACTTTGTAGTTTAACATTTTATATATAGATCTATAGTTGATTTTTGTATGAAGAATAATTTACTGACTTAAGGTTCATTTTTGTGTATGGATGCCTATTTTTTTCATTGCCACTTATTGAAAAGCAAATGAATATATGTTATCTTAACACATATTAACTTAGCATGTATATGATACAGAAAAAATTAAAAGATATGTGTATGTACATGAGTTAATATGCAAACATACATGTACTTACTGTCTGCTAGAGGGCCTTTAAGCAGTGACATCTCAGTAGCCATGAGCAAACCTTGCACACAAACCTTGGTTTCTAAATATCATTCTACAATAAAAGGAACCAGAATTCCACAGAGAAACTGATTGATTCTAGGGCAAAGGCAAGGCTAACATAAAATAAGCCCAGAGCATTTTGTAGTATTAGAAATTAAGGAACTTCTCAAAAGCACAGTGATGGGGACATGTCAAATGGACATAGGCACCAACCCCAAAGAGCTTCTCATGGCAAGTCCAGTTCAGTCACTCAGTAGTGTCTGACTCTTTGTGACCCCATGAACCGCAGCATGCCAGGTCTCCCTGTCCATCACCAACTCCCGGAGTTTACCCAAACTCAGGTCCATTGAGTCGGTGATGCCATCCAACCATCTCATCCTCTGTTGTCCCCTTCTCCTGCTGCCCTCAATCTTTCCCAGCATCAGGGTCTTTTCAAATGAGTCAGCTCTTTACATGAGGTGGCCAAAGTACTGGAGTTTCAGCTTCAGCATCAGTCCTTCCAATGAATATTCAGGACAGATCTCCTTTAGGATGGACTGGTTGGATCTCCTTGCAGTCCAGGGGACTCTCAGGAGCCTTCTCCAACACCACAGTTCAAAAGCATCAGTTCTTCAGTGCTCAGCTTTCTCTATAGTCCAACTTTCACATCCATACATGACCACTGGAAAAACTATAGCCTTGACTAGATTGACCTTTGTTGGCAAAGTAATGTCTCTGCTTTTTAATATGCTGTCTAGGTTGGTCATAACTTTCCTTCCGAGGAGTAAGCGTCTTTTAATTTCATGGCTGCAGTCACCATCTGCAGTGATTTTGGAGCCCCCAAAAATAAATTCAGCCACTATTTCCACTGTTTCCCCATCTATTTGCCATGAAGTGATGGGACCGGATGCCATGATCTTAGTTTTCTGAATGTTGAGCTTTAAGCCAACTTTTTCACTCTCCTCTTTCACTTTCATCAAGAGGCTTTTTAGTTCCTCTTGACTTTCTGCCATAAGGGTGGTGTCATCTGCATATCTGAGGTTATTGATATTTCTTCCAGCAATCTTGATTCCAGCTTGTGCTTCTTCCAGCCCAGCATTTCTCATGATGTACTCTGCATATAAGTTAAATAAGTAGGGTGACAATATACAGCCTTGACATGCTCCTTTTCCTGTTTGGAACCAGTCTGTTGTTCCATGTCCAGTTCTAACTGTTGCTTCCTGACCTACATACAGGTTTATCAAGAGGCAGGTCAGGTGGTCTGGTATTCCCATCACTTGAAGAATTTTCCACAGTTTATTGTGATCCACACAGTCAAAGGCTTTGGCATAGTCAATAAAGCAGAAATAGATGTTTTTCTGGAACTGTCTTGCTCTTTTGATGATCCAGCAGATGTTGGCAATTTGATCTCTGGTTCCTCTGCCCTTTCTAAAACCAGCTTGAACATCTGGAAGTTCTCAGTTCACATATTGCTGAAGCCTGGCTTGGAGAATTTTGAGCATTACTTTACTAGCATGTGAGATGAGTGCAATTGTGCAGTAGTTTGAGCATTCTTTGGCATTGCCTTTCTTTGGGATTGGAATGAAAACTGACCTTTTCCAGTCCTGTGGCCACTAGACTCATGACAAAGCTGGAACAATTGGAGTAACAAAATAAATAACATGGTATTGGATTCTAATCCTAAGCAATAAATATTTAAGACCATAGTTATATAAGTAAATGATTGAATAAATGGGAAGAAGAGAGCTCTTTGAAGGATTCCAAATGCTATATCTAGATTCTACCCCCTATTCCTATTCCTTCCTTTCTTGAATAGGGGCTAGACTTAGTGATTGCTTTCAAAGAATAGAGCATGAAAAGGAGATATAGTTACTTTACAGTGGAGAAAACTGGCAAACACTACCTTAGAAAGTGATCCAGGTTAACATCACCTGTGATGTGATGTACCCCCTGATATACTGTGATTAGAAGGGCTCTGGGTTATTCCCCCACAGAACCTATAATCTCAGTCTAATCAAACAGAAAAACACCAGACAAAATCCAAATTAAAAGGCATTCTAAAAAGTATCTGTCTAGTATTTCTCAAAGTTGTCAAGGTCATAAAACACAGGAAAGGCTGTCACAAACCATAAGAGATATGACAACTAAATGCAACATAGTATTCTGAATTAGATCATGGGATGGAAAAAGGGACATTAAAGAAAAGACTGGTGAAAGTCTAGAATTTGATTAAGTGTCCATTGTTCCAGCACTGTTTTTTGAAATGACTATTTATCCACTGAATTTCTTTTGAACCTTTATCAGAATTATATGTGTGGTTCTATTACTGGACACACTATTTTTGTTCCACTGATCCTGAGTGTTTATCCTTTTGCTAATAACACAAGTAATACAGCTTTGTGATAAGTCTTAAAATCGGGTAGTGGATTTGCTGATATTTTGTTGAAGATTTTTGTATTATAATCATGAGAGATATTGGTTGGTAGTCAATATGCTGGTAAGCGTTTAACAATCAGAGTTTTGGGTACTAAGAGAGAAACCTGCTTTTGTATTGTTTACCAACTTTTGTGGTATAAATACCCCTGCTGTGGCTAATTTCAAGCTACAAAATAATTTTAATCAATTGCCAAAAATTTAACAACCAGCACTCTTGATCTGGTACAAACAGGTGCCAACCTCCACTGTAGTTTTCTTTTATGGTAATGTTTCTGTTAGGTTTAGGTATCAGGGTAATAGAAGCTTCATAAAATGAATTGAGAACAGTTCTCTCCTCTTTGTTTTATGGTAAAGAGAAAAGAGAAGTCGCTCAGTTGTGTCCGACTCTTTGCGACCCCATGGACTGTAGCCTACTAGGCTCCTCTGTCTGTGGGATTTTCCAGGCAAGAGTACTGGAGTAGGTTGCCATTTCCTTCCCCAGAGGATCTTCCCAACCCAGGAATCGAACCCAGGTCTCCTGCATTGCAGGCAGACACTTTATTGTCTGAACCACCAGGGAAGATTATGTATAATTGGGATTGTTTCACCATCAATGTTTGGTGGAATTCACCACTGACACCATTTGGGCCTTAAGATTTGTTAGAAGGTTTTATTGGTTTTAATTGAAGTGAAATTCACATAATATTGGCCATTTTAAAGTATACAATTGGGTACAATTTAGTACATCCACAATGTTGTGGGACCACTACAACATATAGTTCCAAAACATTTTCACCATCCCAAAAGAAAACCCCATTCCCATTAAACAGTTGTTAACCTATTCCCTCTCCTAGCCCTTGTCTCTGTGCATTTACCCATTCTGAATATTTCATATAAGTGGAGTCATATAAAGTGTACCTTTTCTGTTTGGCTTCTTTCATTTAGCATGTTTTCCAAGTTCATTCACCCTATACTTTATATCAATACTTCATTTTTATGAAAAATAATATTCCATTGTATGTTTATACCACAGTTGTTTATCAGTTCATCCATTGGTTGAGATTTAGGTGGCTTTCACTTTTTGGCTTTTGTGAATAGTGCCACTATAACTTTTGTGTACTATAGCTTTTGTATAGCTTTTGAGTATCTGTTTTCAAATCTTTTGGGTATGTATCTAGAAGTGGAATTGATGGTATTGATGGTATTGTATGGTAATTGTATATTTAACTTTTCGAGTTACTGACGAAGTTTTCCATAGCAGCTGTACCATTTTATATTCCCGCAATGTATAAGGATTACAATTTCTCCACATCCTCCCCATTACCTGTTGTTTTCTGTTGTTTTTTTTTTTAAACACCCATCATAATGAATGGGAAGTGGTATCATCGTGGTTTTGATCTGGCTTTTCCCTGAAGACTAATGATGATGTTGAGCATCTTTTCATGTGCTCATTTGTATAACTTAAATGTCTGCTCACTTTCTTTGCCCATTTTTTGTCAGGGTTATCTTTTTTGTTATTGAATTTTTAAGTATACTTTATATATTCTGGATAATATACCTTTATCAGATACATGATTTGCAAATATTCTATTCTATTCTGTGAGTTATATTTTTTTCCTATTTTGGTACTATTCTATGATGCATGCAAATTTTAATTTATTTATTATATTTTCTTGGTTGCCACACTGTGTGGCATATGGGATCTTAGTTCCCAAACCAAGGATCAAACCCATGCCCCTTCTATTGGAACCACAGAGTCTTAACACTAGATTACCAGGGAAGTCCCTGTAAAAGTTTTAAAGTTGATAAGGTCAGTTTATTTTTCTTTTAATGCTTATACTTTTTGGTGTCATATCTTGAATCTGTTGTCAAGTTCAAGATAAGGAAATTTATTCCTGTATTTTCTTCTGAGTTTTATATTTTTAGCTCTTAATATTTAGGTCAATGATCTATGTTGAATTAATTTTTTTATATGCAGTGAGGTAGAGGTCAAGTTTTCTTCTTATGCATGTGGTCATCTAGTTGCCAGTGTCATTTATTGAAGAAATTATTCTTTCTCCATTGAATGGTCTTGTCTTCTTTGTTGAAAATGAGGTGGCCATAGATGTATGGTTTTATTTTCAGACTCTCATTTCTATCTATTGGACAATATGTCTGTCTTTATGCCAGTCACACTGTTTTGATACTGAAGCTTTACAGTAAGATTTTAAATAAGTGGGAGTTCTTTGACTGTTTCTTTACCAATTTTGTTTGACTGTTAGAGACTCCTTGCAATTCTGTATAAATTTGAGGATTGGCTTTTCTATTTCTGTGCAGGAGTCATTGAGATTTTAATAGAGATTGCATTGATTCTATAGATTCCTTTGAGTAGTACTGTCACCTGAACTATATTAAGTCTTAACAGTCTATGAACACATACTATCATTTCTTTTATTTAGGTCTTCTTTAATACTTCCAGTGATGTTTTGCAGTTTTCAGTTAAGTCTTATATACTCCTTGAGTAGATTTATCCCTAGGTACTTTATTCTTTTTGATGCTACATTAAATGGAATTGTCTTAATTTCTCTTTTGGATTTTCATTACTGGTAAATAGAAACACAACTGATGTTTGTGTATTGATCTTATAATTCTGAAATGTGCTGACTTTGTTTATTAGCTCTATTTTTGTGGATTCTTAGGGATATTCTATATGTAGTTTTAAGTCTTTCACTACTGAGTATAAAGTTAGCTGGGATAAAAGTGGATTAAAAATATTATCATTTTGAGGGCGTTTCCTTCTATTTCTAGTTTACTAAATGTTTTTATCATGAGAGTGTTGAATTTTGTCAAACGCTTTTTTGCATCATCTGAAATGGTCTACTTTCCCCCCTTTGCTCTGTTAATGTAATTGATTGGTTTTAGTATGTTGAGCCATTCTTGCATTCCTGGGATAAATCACACAAAGTCACGGTGTAAATTATAATCTAATTTTTAATTTTGCTGGATTTGATTTACTAGTAACTTGTTAAAGGTTTTCATCTTATATTCATAAAAGATATTGTTATTAGGTAGAATGCTTTCTCAACTTCATTTAATCCTTTTTCTGAGGTTTTGTCTTGTTCTTTTCTGTGGAACATGTTTCTCTGTCTTATTTTGCTTAATCCTCTGTTTTTATATCTGTGCATTTGGTAAGTTGGCTACATTTCCCAATCTTAGGGAAGTAATCTTACGTGGAGATGTTCTGAGAAACCCAACAGTATATGCTTCTCTGATCATCAGAGTTATAAGCTCTAAGAGCTCTTTATGTATGGGCTACATGAATCCTTCCTTATTGTGGGCTTGACAGTTGTAGACAAACTAGCAGCCAAGGTTGACCCTCAGCCATGTTGGAAGCCAGACCCTGCCTCATGCAGTGGCTACTGGCCCACGGTTGGGAGAGGCTGGGTCCCTGCCTGGCTGGCTGCATGTCCTATGGGGTTCCTGGACTGGGACCCAGTGCAGCTGGCAGAATAGCCTGAAGTGTACTGGGATTGGTGATGGCTCACTGGTTGGCCGGTAAGCCTCTAGCACTAATAGACTAGAGGGAGGACTCCAAAATGGTGCTTATTAGAACCAATGTCCTTATGGTAGAACAAGCTTCCAAAGTGGCTGCTACCAGTGTGTGTCTCCAAGAGAAGTTCCAGTTGCCTCCTGATTCTCTAGGAGGCTCTCCAAGATCTGTAAATGGGTCTGAGCCAGCCTCCCTTCAGATTACTGCCTCTGCACTATATTTGGACTGTGTGAGATTTTGCATGTGTCCTTTAGAGTAGAGTGTCTGTTTTTTGTAGCCCTCTGGCTCTCAAGTTTTATTGGCCTACAAAGCCAGATGTTCTGGGGGGTTTGTCTTCCTGGTGCAGGACCCCTTGGCAGGGGAGCCCAATGTGGGGCTTGAACCTCTGACTCCTTGGGGAGAACCTATACAGTTTTGACTATCCTCCCATTTGTGGGTCACCTATTCAGGGCTGTGGGTCTTGACTATACTGTGTCTCCACCCCTCCTATCTATGTCATTGTGGTTCCTTCCTTATATCATTAGTTGTGGGGAATCTTTTTGCTACTTTTCAGATCATTTTCAAAGATAGTTGCTCTGTAAATAGTTGTCATTTCAGTGTGCCTGTGGAAGGAGATGAGCTCAGAGTCTTCCTTTTCCACCATCTTGGCCATTCTTTTTGACCATCTTTTATCTTGTACATACTTCTGTCATAGCACCTGCTGTGCATATTGCATTTATTAATTTAATCTTTGCCTCCCTGTTGGAATGTAAGCTCCTTGATAACAAGAATAGTTGCTTTCATTCATCTTTGTATCTCTAGCAGAGTTCTAGGCATGGAGTGATATCTTAGTAAATATGTACTGAACAAATATTTTATATATGTGTAAAACAGGGTACAGAGTAGCAGTATATCTCAGCTCTCCAGAGTAAATCCTGTAGTTAACATATTAACAGCTAGTTTATGTGTCTTTTTAATGGTACTCTATTTTGATCACTTCAGTTTGAATTGAAATATGTTGTTGCAGGGACCAGTAACATTTAAGGATGTTACTGTGGAATTCACCCAGGAGGAATGGAAATTGCTGGACACTGCTCAGAGGACCCTATATAGAGAAGTGATGCAGGAGAACTACAGTCACCTCATCTCAGTGGGTGAGGAAATCTTCTGCATCTGTAACTCCCAGTAGTTTTCATTTCCTTTCTCACTTACTGGAATTTGTAAATCCTGTGTAGGGTTGAATATTAGCATTGTTTTCAGGGTCGAAGTTGATGAATCCATTTTGGGTACCAGAAAAATATTTGTGTCCCCATGCACTCCCCTAATAGAATAAATTTGCCAAATCTATGTGAGACCTTCATTGTTCTGATCCTAACCTGCAGTTCCTTATCCTTCAGAGTTGCTGTATTCCAAGTAATTTGTGCTATTTTATCTTTTCTATTAATAGGCTATTGTGCAAATAGGCCAAATGCAATCTTCAAGTTGAAGCAAGGAAAAGAACCATGGATATTAGAAGTACAATTTCCACGTCAGAACAACCCTGGTAAGTTAGAAATTATAACTTGTATTAGGGGGTTGGAATTAATGCCTTTGACTTTTTGAAATTTTTTTTCAAGAATCTCTTTTTTAAATGCCCTAAACTTTTGGAAATGATTGAGAATACTTGATCTGCATATGTAAGCAAGATAAATCACACCTCCAGTTTTTGTTCTCCCCATCTAAATTCCTCTTTTGTGTGGGGCAGATGGAGATGGTTGATTTTTTGTTTAAAAAAACATTCCCTCTTTTGCTTGACATTTTTAAAGTAGATTTATTTCTTTTTCCTATATACTAACTTTCACTTAAAACTCTCATTTTGTCTTTTTGCTAGAATTTCCAGTTACTCTTTGCCATTAAAGTATGCAGCTATAATCTTTTATAAAGTGTTTATAAAATCTATCTTATAAAATTTTCAAATGGCATTTTCCTCCTTTCATTAACAATAAAATGCCTTAGATTTTCAGCACCCATTTTAATTTACTATTCTCTCTTTAATCTCTGAAATTGGATTATAAATCATTATGCCTTTCATCAGCTATATTATTGCAGAGTTGATACAAAATACACCTAATTTTCTGTCAAGAACTAGTCTGGCCCTTTATTGCCTGCTGCATCTTATTTTTCCTTGTGGCCCCAAAACATGTGCTAATCTTCATTTTATCTGCTCTCTTAAATGCTTTATATACATAAGATCTTATTTCATGACTATCCCAAGTTAACCTTGCACATATCCCTATCAAATAACTTTATATTTTCCTACTGTTGAGTCACAGATGCAGTATTTGGTGGTCAGCATTGAAAATCTCTGGTGCTACAACTGGGAATTCATTCTGTGGGATGGCTTGTACTCTGCTTTTTAAAAAATCTTTCCTTTTGGATGTATGTGTTTCTGGGTCTTCTGAACCAGCCAACTAGAAAGAGAAGAATTTTCCTCTAAACATGAGGAAATGGATGTTCTGAGAAGGTCACTTTGGTGTTGACATCTAGATTGTTGGTTATGGGCAAAGAGGAATAAAGTGGAAGTTTATAGTCTAATTACTAGAAATTATAACACTGTAAACTAGGTTTGAGTGGGTAAAGACCTATACTTAGCTCTTTCATTTAATGTAATCTTTCCTTTGATATTTCCAGTGAACACAGTTGTCTACTAATTTTCCTTATCACCCTACTTACTATTCATTGTCCTTAATGGGCTCACATCATGCTCTATGAGTCTCACATTCTTGTTCAGCAGCACTTTGAATACCTTTTGTTTTCTGCTCCCTATTCTTTGTGTGTGTGTGTGTGTTTTGTCTTCACTTTCTCCTCCAAGTTTTTAAGGTCCTATTTGTAGTGTCAAAGTTACTTGAATTTATAACTAGGTCTCTCCCTCTTTGCTATAGCACGTTTTAGTGTTATTTATATGTTTTTTTCTAAGCCACTGAGATAGAGGAAGCTTGCACTTAAGAACTCCTTCATTTGAGAATAGTGGCCTGAAACCTAAGAATCCATCCTATGACCATAATAATGTGTTAAGATCTATAAAGTATTAAATTTTGGATTCCTTTGTAGAAGACGTATGCAATACTCATGACCAAGGAGCAAGATGTCTGGAAAGCCAAGCTGAAAATTCAAGGCAAGTTCAAGAATTCAATTTTGAGATTAGAAGCTTTTTAAGAAAGGGTCTTAATAGGGGTACTGGAAGTGAGACAGCACTAGTTCATGATAAATGAGAAAACTGAAGCAAATTCCAAAGAACATAATCCAAATGGGAAAGCCCTCTTTCATAATAGATAGAGACCTTGTATAATTCAAGATCAGGAGATTAAAACTCTGAAACAGTCTTTTGATTCTTATTTACATAATAAGAGAGGCTTTATTATACAAAGTCAAGTTCAGACAGTTGAGAAACCTGGAGAATATAATGCAAGTGAAATACCTTCTACCAAATGTTAAACCACAGTATATGTCAACATAGAATATTCACAATGGAGAAACCCTATGACTCTAATGAATATTGGAAAAACCTCTAGAAATTGGTTGTCAGACTTACTTGAAAAATATACACAGCAGACCCAACCCCCACCCCCTCACCCCAAAGTCTTATACATTAACGAATTTGGAACTTTCTCTCTAGGAATGGAGAACTCAAGAAACATCAGGAAACTCATACCAGTGAGAAAACCTATAAATGTAATGAATGTGGAAAGTCCTTCTACCAGCAGTCTATCCTCATAATACATGAGCATACTCACTCAAAGGACAAACCCAGCGAATGTGAGAAATCCGTCTCTCAGAACGGACACCTCACAAGACAACCAAAAACTCCTACCAGAGAGAAGACCTATGAATGTAAAGAATGTAAGAAAACTTTCTACCATCTGTCATCTCTCAGTAGACATTTGAGAACTCATGCAGGAGAGAAACCGTACGAATGTAATCAGTGTGAGAAATCCTTCTACCAGAAACCACACCTCATGGAACATCAGAAAACACACACAGGAGAAAAACCCTTTGAATGTACTGAATGTGGGAAGTTCTTCTATGTTAAGGCATACCTTATGGTACATCAGAAAACACACACAGGGGAGAAACCATATGAATGTAAGGAATGTAGGAAGTCCTTTTCCCAGAAATCACACCTCACAGTACATCAGAGAACACATACAGGGGAGAAACCCTATAAATGTAAGGAATGTGGGAAATTCTTCTCTAGAAATTCACACCTCAAAACTCATCAGCGAACTCACACAGGAGAGAAACCCTATGAATGTAAGGAATGTGGTAAATGCTTCTACCAAAAGTCAGCCTTAACAGTACATCAGCGAACTCATACAGGGGAGAAACCCTTTGAATGTAATAAATGTGGAAAAACCTTTTACTATAAATCGGACCTCACTAAACATCAGAGAAAACACACAGGGGAGAAGCCCTATGAATGTAATGAATGTGGTAAATCTTTCTCTGTGAATTCAGTCCTCAGATTACATCAAAGGACTCACACAGGAGAGAAACCCTATGAATGCAAGGAGTGTGGGAAATCCTTCTCTCAGAAGTCACACTTTGTCATACATCAGAGAAAACACACAGGAGAGAAACCCTATGAATGTAAGGAGTGTAAGGAAACATTTTTTCAGAAATCAAAACTCACTGCGCATCAGAAGACACACACAGAAGGGAAAATCTTATAAACAATATCAATTGGAGAATTCTGTCTGAATTTGTCCTTCAGAATAATCAGATAACTCACACAAGACAAAAAACCTTATGAAATATCATCAATATGGGAAAATTTCAGCCACATTCTTTCATCATGGAGAGAAATTCTATAAATCTCTTAGGGAGAAATTTTTACCATATGTCAGACTTTTATTAAATTTCAGACAACATACATAGTAGAAACACTACAAATGGTAAAACATGAGGGAAACCTCTCTTTCAGAAGTCATACTTTATTGTACAACATATAAACCATACAAGAGAAATCCTGTAAGAAAAATAAATATCAGGAAATTTCTGTCAGGGTAGCCGTCATAAATGAGAGATTTCTATCAGTATCCTGAGCATTCAGAAATCTTTTTATACCTGTTGGACTAATTAGCACATTCTAAAAGGAGATAATCACAAAGATTACAACATATATGGAAGGCTTTATCAAGAAGTGATGTTTCAGTGAATGTCAGATCAGTGATATAAAGTATACAACCGTTTTAAAAAATATTTTAAATATGTGAAACCTTTTAAACAAATTCTAAGAGAATATGTATGAGGAAAATACTTATACTAGAGGTCATGTTGCAGAAATTGATTACAAGGTTGTTTTTCTTTTAAAGAAACCTGCAAATGTCAGGTATATGAAGTTTTGTAAAAAGCACAAATAAATTGAAAAAATGTGACATCATTAACACATGTGAAAAGTCCTTTAGTATGTAGGACTTATGTGTGAATGTCAGTGTGCTACAGAACACAGATTGTGGATGTTTGATGTGCATGTGAACCCATCCATAATTGTACATAGTGATATATGTAGCCTTATTTAGTTCAGTAACTTTTATGTATATGAAGATATCTCTCATTTAGTCTCAGCAGGGGCTCCTGTTGTTAACAGAATGTGTATTTAAGTGTAGTATTCTTTTAAAATTATAATGTATCTCCCCCCCCCCCCATTTCTGAATGGATATGGATTTTACTGAACTAATCCTTCAGAAAGAATACAAAAATGTTTCTGTAAAATTTGCAACTCTCTTATGGTTGGCCAAATTTTATATTAGAGATACATTTATAGGAAAAAGGCTTCCCCAGTGGCTCAGTGTAAAGAATCTTCCTGCCAGTAGTGGAGATATGGGTTCACTCTCTGGGTTGGGATGGCAACCCACTCACTCCTGTATTCTTGCCTGGGAAATGTCAAGGACAGAGGGGCCTGGAGGGCTCTGGTCAACAGGTTCACAAGAGTTGGATGTGACTTAGCAACTAAACAACAACAAGTTCATTTTTAAAAACAGCTGAAAATCCCTACATAATAAAAAAATAATACTATGTGAAGAAATATCTGTTAGTGTTGTTTTAGTAAGTTGCAGAGCTGTCTGAATTTATATTTTGTATGAGAGTCCTAAATGTTCTTCACTACCTTTTTCTTTCTAGTAGAAGAAACATGACATAGAGGTTAAGAATATGGACTTTTGACTCCTACTGCCCAGGCTGTTTCTAGCATGAGGCATGCACCTAACCTCTTTGTGCCTCAGTTTCCTTTTTCATAAAAAAAGCGATAATAGGATTGCTTTGAGTTGTAAATGAGTTAATATTTTTAAAGCACTTAGAATAGTGTCTGAGACAAAGGAAGAGCTATATGTTAGATACTATCATAATAATTTGTATTTCTTGAATTATTCTGCAAAATAAATAAAAGGTTGGCTACCAGCATTCGCCCCTCACTTTGCTGCTGCAGTGCCTTGCTTTGATTTGGTTGTATATTTTTCTGCAAGTGATTCAGATCTGGCCCACTGCCTGCAATGTTTTACCTTTCTGAATGGTTGAAAAAGATTATTTTGTGATGTGAAAACTATACAATATTCAAACTTACATGTCTGTAAATTCAACTTTTGTTAGAACACTAATAAAAAAAATTTGTTTGTTTTGCCTGTGGCTGCCTTCACATTACAGTAGCAGAGCTGAGTACACTGAAGAAGACCATATGCCCCACAGGGCCTAAGATAGTTACTTTCTGGTACCTTACAGACTCTCAAGTTTTCTTAGAACTGAAAGTGTCACAGCCAACATAGAAGTATATTTTTACATATGGTATGTGTTTCAGAAATTGTGCATATATCAGTTTGTGGGTAGGTGGAGGTTTTTTGCAATATCTTTGTTATGTGCATTATACGTATGTTACAAGACTATATAAGCATTAGAATTTTTTTCAAAGATATGTTTTAGCTGCTGGACTGTCATAACATCAAAACAAATACCCTGATGGAATGTAGCAGTAACTTATGAAATAAACATTGTCTAAACTAATTAATTGATCCCTACTCACAGTATTCCTGTATTTTCTTCTATGTGCATGGCCAGTTTTCCCTGTATCATTTTTTAATTTTCTATCACATAATAAAATACATCTTTATGTCATACTTAACAGAGTGCAACTGAACAACAACAAAAAGAATACCCAACTCCACCAGCTACTTTACCAGTAAAATTACTTTATTGCCCACACTTCATAGGATTGTCAAATACCGCTCCAATCTAAATCCTGCCATCTTATTTCCCCTTCCTAATAAAAGGGACTTTTATGATGTTTAGCTTCCTAGTCATGCCTCATTTGTGTTTAATATTAATGAGTACCTAGTATAATATTTAGTGTAATATTTAGCATAATATTTATAATAATATTCAGTATAATATTTGCTTACATCTTATGTATACTTTGTACTTATATAACTTCTGAATACTCCATGGTAAACTACTGTTAGTTTAGGCTCTTACATGAGCATGCCGTCTTGATACATGTTTAAGAGGAAACAATCTCTTTAGTGTTCTTTATTTCAGTGTGAAAACAAATACATTGTATAACTTCCTTGGGCTTCTCAATTAAAAATTAAATAAAACTTAGTACTTTCTGGGGACAGTCCAATAACTGAGGCAAATCTACTTTCAGAATAAAGCCTGTACTAATAAAAATACTTTTAAAAATTAATACTCTGGTAAGAGTAAAATGTTGCTAGTCTCCAAGTTGAAGAAAACCTGAGACACTGTTTCTTGGCCATAAGCCCCAAGACATGAACTAGTAACCACCAAAATTGATAGATCAGAGACAAGTGATCAGACACTGATGGCAATTAACTGGAGAATTTTCTCACTAGTGCAGATGCTTATGAAAATCAGCTAGTTGTGACAACTCATTTCTGAAAGCCAAGCAACAGCTTTCATTCTGACACACTCTGGAAATTCAGCAAGTCAGCTATGGCCTACTCCAGTGACTACTGCTACACTTTTTGAAAGAGCCAGTCAGTCCCTCAACACTCCTGCTTTGGAAAGTCTACAAATCCCTGAATCCCCCATTTCCCCAAACCTTTAATCATTTCTTTATCTGACTGATTTACAAATATAGGCCTCTTTTTGTTAGTTTGATGGTCAAAGATGGACAGTATCAATTCCTTCCCTCATGCTATTCTATGCATAAGGGACAGATTCATTTCCCCATCTTCTTGAATCTGGATTGGTCTTGTGACTTGTTTTGGCTTATTAGCATATTACCAAAGTGTCAGGCCTCCCCTTTAGGAGTATGGCAGCTTCCACTTTCCTTCTCAAAGCTAGTAACATGGAAAAAGTACAACTAGTCTGAGATCACCAATCTGTGAAGAAACTCAAGCTACTGGGGATGAAACCCCACAGTGTTGGACATATGAGTGAAGTTTTTCAGACCTTCCAGCCTAGCCCCGTCACTGCCTAAATGCTAGCTGAGTGAGAGGCTACAGCTAATAACTAGTGGAGAAGAAAAATCATCCACTCTTATCTATAGAGAAATAATAAGTTATTATTTTAAGCCTTTTAAGTTTTAGGTGTTTTTGTTGCACAGTAATAGATGGCTGAAACAGAAAAGCAATAAGTCAAGCTTTTGGTTTCAAATGTTTGTTAGACTCTTCTTTCACAGTTACAGTTATGCAGTATAGTTATCCCTTAGAAGTTTACCACAATTAATACTATGACAGTTATTTAATCTAGTTTCTAAAAAGGACTTACCTCCAAAACACCACCCTGTTTCCATGAAAGAGAAGCAATCTTGGCTAAATTAGGCTATTTCTTACTGCATGGTGTCATCCCAACTATATCCAGACCTTGAAACTTATATAGCAAAGAATAAACCTCAATGGAAGAGGGAAGTTATCCATACTTTTTTTTTTTTTTTTTTACAATAAAGACTCTACTTAAGAAATTCAACAGGTGATAAGATCTTGCCTTATCTGTAAAGTTCAGATGTTGTTGGACACTCCTTCATAGAGTATTATAGCCATAGGCTATAAAGGTGTGTGTAGTTGACTGGTACATGGTCTCATGATAATTTAGGGCAGAGAAAATACTGGGTTGGTGTGAGAGATTGGTTGTTTTGTATAGGAAAGATATGCTCCAGGCCTGGCTCTATCCCTTTGCTATCTCTAAGAATTGGCTAGCCCTAAGAGACAAAGTCTCTCCCTGGTCAGCAAGCTTTGTAAGATGTCAAAACATCATAGAATAAATAAAATTTAAAAATATGATTAATACACTATGCTTTGAAAAAGCTTAATATTTCTCAGCCTCAAGTTCTACAGCTGTTCATGATGATAAAGACAATGTGATTATATCTTAAAATCTCTATAAATTCTCATGAAATTGTTATTGAATGATCTGAAACTTGGCTTGAATTTTCTCCTCACAGTATCCAAATTGATATTATCGAATATCTAATAACAGGTACACAGTCATAAGCCCAACAGGTGAAAACTGCATTTCCAAAAGTGGTCACCAGAAACATCTCCGCTTATATAATGAAGAGATTAAATATGTGAAAAGAGACACCAACCAATGTAAGCCTTAAAATCACACTGAAAAGGACCACTTTCTGTATTTACATTCCTAATCACAAATAAATGCTACAAGAATAAAACCATGGCTGAACATTATTCAGAATGTGTGATCCATTATTTATGTCTGACTTTGGGACAAATAATAAAACAGCTTAAACTGTACAGGTCTTACAGACTAAAAATTCACTTGCTAGAGAATGAATGCTAAGAATACTAAGAAGTAAAATTGATGTTGAGTATTACACAGAAAGAGCATATGTGTCTGATTCCCAGGTGCTTGTGCTTAAATGCTGTTACATAGACAGTATGGCCAGCTGATATTAAAGCATGATTCTGACATTTCTCCAAAGAAGACACACAGATGGCCAACTGCCGGGTCCAGCCTCGGCAGGATCCAGGGGGTACCCTCAGGATGAACGGCGTCGGCGAGAGAAGACATGTGAGACCAGCCTTGATCGGGCCAAGTCTGCAAGGCGGGGGGAGAGAGAGAGAGAGAGAGAGAGTGACCAGATGGGGGGTGCAGCAGAGTCTGGCAAATCTTTATTTATTTTTTACCATAGCTTTTATATTCTAAGTTAGTACATTTTTAAGGGGAAGATAGTTTAATATTACATCGGCTCATCCTTCATGAAACCAGGGTGTTTTCTGCATACTTCTTTGTGAGAGTCTTGTACATTATCTTCTGGCCTTGGGGCCTATTGACATTTTATGACCTAGGTGAATGCAAAGCTGTTTTCCGTAATCTATTCTTTAATGGACACAAAGGTCAGTCCTTTTGCAGAAGTTATCAGTTAAATTTATCTAAAAGGTTTACAACACAAAGACTCTGCAGCTCCGGTGAGGCAGCCCCTGTTTAGCATTCCTGGTTAAAATGAACAATTCTAAACTCTTATTTTTCTAAATCTTTAACTATAACCACTTTTAGAATAATATTTTTATGTTCTCTAATAGGGCTTCCTCACCCCCGAAGGGCTCTGTGCCTATTAGGGCCTTTATGTGATCAGGTTCTTTATGCTGTTTATGATTAAGGTGTTGTGAGCAGTTATGTGCATTAGTACGCATTTGCCAAGCAGGCTAGAATGCCAGCAAAGGGGTCTAAATTGAAACACTCCCTTCATCCTGGATAATCTTATAGGATACCGCTGTCCGGGGGACATATTGATTAAAGTTCTAAGTTGATTCTGTTTGGAGAGAGATCGGGGAAGGCCTTCTACCTGTGTCACAGAAGTTAGGGAGTAGTCTAATATAGCAAGCATCAGAAAGACAGAGATCATCTTTAAGGTGAGCGCCAGGGCAACTTTTCGAAATCCCTGCAGTCCTGATCTGCCTTTGTCAGGTCTTCTCCTCACGACCTTGTCATGGATGGGATCTCGTGTGCTGGCTCCCGGCAGCCAACCAACACATGAAAAGATTTTCAACATCACTCATTATTAGATAAATGTAAATCAAAATGCAAATGGGGTATCACCTCACACCAGTCAGAATGGCCATCATCAACAACAGATGATGAAAAAGGTATGGAGAAAAGGGAACCCTCTTGCACCGTGCTTGGAGAAGGCAATGGCAACCCACTCCAGTACTCTTGCCTGGAAAATCCCATGGACGGAGGAGGAGCCTGGTAGGCTGCAGTCCATGGGGTCGCGAAGAGTCGGACATGACTGAGCGACTTCACTTTCACTTCACTTTCATGCATTGGAGAAGGAAATGGCAACCCACTCCAGTGTTCTTGCCTGGAGAATCCCAGGGACGGGGGAGCCTGGCGGGCTGCCGTCTATGGGGTCGCACAGAGTCGGACATGACTGAAGCAACTTAGCAGCAACAGCAGCAGCTTGCACCGTTGCTGGGAATGTAAATTGATAAGAGTCACTACAGAGAACAGTATAGAAGTTCCTTAAAAAAAAAAACTAGGAATAAAACTACCATGTGACCCAGCAATCCCATTACTGGGCATATACCCTAAGGAAACCATAATTCAAAAAGACACATATACACCAACGTTCATTACAACACTATGTACAATAGCTAACACATGGAAGCTAACTAGATGTCCACTGACAGAGGAATGGATAAAGAAGTTGTGGTACATATACAGAGTGGAACATTACTCAGCCATGAAAAGGAATACATTTGAGTCAGTACTAGTAAGGTGGATAATCACAATGGTGTGATCACTCACCTAGAGCCAGACATCCTGGAATTCGAGTCAAGTGGGCCTTAGGAAACATCACTACGAACAAAACTAGTGGAGATGATGGAATTCCAGTTGAGCTACTTGAAATCCTAAAAGACGACGCTGTGAAAGTGCTGCACTCAATATGCCAACAAATTTGGAAAACTCAGCAGTGACCACAGGACTGGGAAAAGTCAGTTTTCATTCCAGTCCCAAAGAAAGGCAATGCCAAAGAATGCTCAAATTACCGCACAATTGCACTCATCTCACACGCTAGCAAAGTAATGCTCCAAAGTCTCCAAACCAGGCTTCAACAGTATGTGAACCCTGAGCTTCCAGATGTTCAAGCTGGATTTAGAAAAGCCAGAGGAACCAGAGATCAAATTGCCAACATCTGTTTGCTCACAGAAAAACTGATACAGTTCAAGAAAAACATCTACTTCTGCTTTATTGACTATGCCAAAGCCCTTGACTGTGTGGATCATGACAACTCTGGAAAATTCTTCAAGAGATGGAAATACCAGACAACCTGAGCTGCCTCCTGAGAAATCTGTATGCAGATTAAGAAGCAACAGTTAGAACTGGACATGGAACAACAGACTGGTTCCAAATCAGGAAAAGGAGCATGTCAAGGCTGTATATTGTCACCCTGCTTCTTTAACTTATATGCAGAACACATCATGAGAAATGCTGGACTGCATGAAGCACAAGCTGGAATCAAGCTTGCAGGGAGAAATATCAATAACCTCAGATATGCAGATGACACCACCCTTATGGCAGAAAGTGAAGAGGAACTAAAAAGCCTCTTGATGAAAGTGAAAGAGGAGAGTGAAAAAGTTGACTTAAAACTCAACATTCAGAAAACTTAAGATCATGGCATCTGGTCCCATCACTTCATGGCAAATAGATGGGGAAACAAAGGAAACAGTGAGAGACTTTATTTTGGGGGGCTCCAAAATCCCTACAGGTGGTGACTGCAGCCATGAAATTAAAAGAAACTTGCTCCTTGGAAGAAAAACTGTGACCAACCTAGACAGCATATTAAAAAGCAGAGATATTACTATGCCAGCAAAGGTCCATCTAATCAGAGCTATGGTTTTTCTAGTAGTCATGTATGGATGTGAGGGTTGGACTATAAAGAAAGCTGAGTGCCAAAGAATTGATGCTTTTGAATTGTGGTGTTGGAGAAAACTCTTAAGAGTCCCTTAAATGGCAAGAAGATCCAACCAGTCAATCCTAAAAAAAAAATCAGTCCTGAATATTCATTGAAAGGACTGATGCTGAAGCTGAAACTCCAATACTTGGGCCACCTGATGCGAATAACTGACTCACTGAAAAAGACCCTGATGCTGGGAAAGATTGAAGGTGGGAAGAGAAGGGGACGACAGAGGATCAGACGGTTGGATGGCATCACCCACATGATGGACATAAGTTTGAGTAGGCTCCAGGAGTTGGTAATGGACAGGGAAGCCTGGTATGCAGTCCATGGCGTCACAAAGAGTCAGACATGACTGAATGACTGAACTGAACTGACTGATATGCAACTGAGACAAGTTTTCAGTTTGAGTCTAACTGAGTTAAATTGCCTACTAAAACAAAATCATCCAGAGGAATTTAACAGAATCTAATCTCCACAAATAACATTTTAAATGTTCAGGATACATTATAAAATTACTGAACATATGAAAAACCAAAAAGAAGGTAACTCATTCTGAAGGAAAAAGATGACCAACATAGGCCAGTATCAAGATTACTCAGTGTTGGAACTGATAAGAACTTTAAAGTGTCCATTATAACTAATTCAATGATATAGGGGACAATATACTCATGATGAGTGAAAAGAAATTCTAGCATACAAATAGAAATTATGAAAAAGTACAAATTGGAAATTTTAGAACTGAAAAACACAAAAGTGGAAATAAAAAATTCATTGGATGGATTGAATAGCAGGAACAAAATGGAAAAGCAAAGCATCAGTGATTTTGGAGAGGGAAAAAAATAAATGAAAATGAAGTATTTAAAGAAGAGATAGAAAAAACACTGAAAAAAAAATAAATAGAATACTAGACTTGTATGACATTAAAAAGTCTAACATGCAAAATTGGAATCTAGAAATAGAGAGAGAAATGTACAAAAACAATATTTAATTCCATATGGGATAAATATGAAGAAAATCAAGTCTAGATATTTGAGAGTCAAACTTCCAAAAACATGAATAAAAATAAAATATCCAAAGACATATTACACTCAAGGGAATAATAATTTAAATAATCAAAGAACTCTCACCAGAAACCACAGGCAGAAAACAGGGAAGCAACATATTTTAAGAAAAAAAAAAAAATCAATCCAGCAGAAGTATCCTTAAACAATGAAAGCTAAAAGCAGACATTTTCAGATAATGGAAAACAAAGAGAACTCCTATATACCAGGCTTAAAGTATAAGAAATGCTAAATGAAGTTCTTACAGATGAAAGAAAATGACACCAGAAAAAAAAATCAGATTTTTTAAAAACAAATGAAGAGCACCAGAAATGTAAATAATTGGATAAGTATTAAAGAAGTTTTTCCTCTTAATTTCTTGAAGATACAAATAAGTGTTTAAAGCAAAAAACATGACATTGTACTGGGTTTATCCTATAAATTTTGACAGGTCATATTTTCATTTAGTTAAAAATATTTAAAAATTTCTTATGAGATTTAATCCATGTATTACTCAGAAGTGTGTTATTTAATCACAAACCATTTTAGAATTTTATAGCTATCTTTGTGTTATTGATATCTAGTTTTAGCCCATATTCTGGGAGCATATTTTGATATCTATTCCTTTAAATTTGTTAAGGTATATTTTAATGGCCCAGAGAGTAATCTATCTTGGTGAATGTTCTAATATGAGCTTGAGAAGAATGTGTATTTTGCTGCTGTTAGATGAAGTATTCTACAAATGTCAATTAGATAGGTGTATTAACTATAGCCTTACTGATTTTCTGACTATTGGAACTGTTAATTACTAATAGAGGGGTGTTGATGTCTACAACAATTAATATAGCTACTTCAGCTTTCTTATGATTAGTGTTAGCATGCTATCTTTCTCCACTGCTTAAAAGTGGGCTTTCTGTAGAAAACATTTAGTTGGATCTTGCTTTCATTATCCACTCTGATAGTCCTTTTTCATTGGTGTATTTAGGCCACTCACATTTAAATGTATTGTTGATAAATTGAAGTTGAAGTAATATTCACCGCATTTTTAACTGTTTTCCATTTTTTTACCCTATTGTTTCTCTTGTCTTCCACTCTTTTTTATGCCTTTTCTGGTTTTGAGTATTTTATATTATTCCATTTTCTCTCCTCTCTTTGCATATCAGTTACACCTATATTTTTATTGATCTCATAACTTTTTTATAATTTATAGGCTTTTTAAGAGCACATTTAGGTAAAAAGAACAATTGAATATGAAGATTTCCAATATATGACCTGCCTCTACATATATACAGCCTCCCTCACCATCAACATTCCCAGCTTCCATCTGCACAGAGTGGCATAATTGCTACAATTCTTTCAGACATCATTATTAACCAAAGTCCAGTTTATATTAGGGTTCACTACTGGTGTTGTACCTTCTAGGGTTTTGACAAATGTATAATAAAATATATCCACCATTACATTATATAGAATAGTTTAACTTCCCTAAACATCCTCTGCACTCCATGTATTCAGCCTTCCGCTTCAATCAGTGGCAACCACTGATTCTTCTATGGTTTCCACATTTTTGCATTTTCCAGAATCTTACACAGTTGAAATCACACAACATTTAGTCTACTGGGTTCTTTCACTTAGTAATATCCTTTTAGGGTCCCTCCATGTCTTTTCATGACTTGGCACCCTCCCCTCCTTTTTTAAGCAGTGAACGAAATCCACTGGCTGGATATACCAGAGTTTGGATATTTATTAAGTTTTTCTTATTGAAGGACACTTTGGTTGCTTCCAAGGTTTGGAAACTATGAATAAAGCTATTATAAACATCTGTGTGCTGGTTTTTGAGTAAGCATATATTTTTAAGCACCATTGGGGAAATACTAAGGATCACAATGGCTGGATTTTATAGTAAAAGAAGTATATTTAGCTTTGTAATAAACTACCAAAGTATCTTCCAAAGTTGTACCACATTAGAGTCCCACTAGTAATGAGAGGGTTAACTTAGGCACGTCAGTAAGGTATCCAAGCCTAAGGCCCCTTTTAGGAGGAGGTGAACATCTTTCCTTCTAACATTCTTTTGCCTTAGACACACAGGCCTTGCAGGCAGCAGTAAGTCGTGTTCAAGGACATACCTTTTCTGAGGTCAGAATGTGTGTTATGGGAGAAGGTCTGGGCCCACAGCCTTGAGCTCTGGGTTAACCCTTCCTTCTGCTGATGTCATCCCAGGATGTATGTTACGGGAAATGGTCTGGGCAAAGTTTTCACAGCCTTGAGATATTTTTTTCTATTCTCAGCAGCTGGCAGAAAAGTATATATTTTCCTGCTTAAAACTAGCAAGGCAGATAATCTTTCTACCCCCTTCTGATATCTATGTAAGAAGTTTTTTTTTTCTGCCATTATCACTTTAACAAAATTTATACTACACAAAGCTCTGGTGACTGAGACTGTCTTTGGTCCCAGAGTTAAATCTTCTCCTTCAGAGGCAATGAATATGTTGGAACACTGTAAACTTTTATCTATCATCTTGGGGGCTCTTCCAGAATCCCAAGATAAGCTAAAGCTTTCAGTAATAAAGAAGAGTTCTTGTTGCTTGACATGCTTGCCAGAATTTGTTGTCAATGTTTTGAATTATGGCCATTCTAATAGATGTCCAGTGTAGTTTGAGAATAGTTTGAATTTACAATTCCCTTATGATATATTTGTTGAGCGTCTTTTCACATGGCTATTTGCCATCTTTATGTCTCCTTCAGTGAGGTATCTAGTCAGGTCTTTTGCCCATTTTAAATAGGGTTTCTTGATTTCTTATTCTTGAGTTTTAACAGTTCTTTGTATATTTTGGATAACAGTCCTTTATCAGATATGCCTTTTGCAAATATGTTCTCCCATTCTGTGACTTGTGTTCTCTATCTCTTGAGATACTTCTTGAAAATTTTTCTACTCGTTGTCCTGGAATTTGAAATATACACATACAACTAATTCAAGTCCACTTTCAGACAACACTGTATCACTTCACAGGTGGTGCAGTTACCTTATAACAGAGTATTCCCAATTCCTCTCTCCAATTCTTTATAATATTGCAGCCATTCATTTCATTTACACAAATCTATAATTACTGAGACTACTGATACTAGTATTAAGTTGAACAAATTGTTATTTGTTAGATTAATTAAGAATAAGAAACATGGAAGACATTACTTGGCTTTTAATAATTCCTGCTCATATCTTCCTTTCCTTACACAGGTAGAACTTTCTAATATCATTTTCCTTCTCTCTTAAGAATCCTATTAACTGTTTTACAAGGTTTACTGGTGAATAATTCTTTCAATTTTGTTTACTTGAGAAAGTTTTTATTTCTTATTTACTTTTGAAGAACAGTTTCACTGGATATAGAGATCTAGATTTTTAAATATTTAAATCTTTAAATATTTTGCTCCACTCTCACATGCATAGTTTTTCAAGAGAAGAACAATATAATCTTTATCCCTACTCCACTGTAGCTATGATATATTTTCCTCTAGCTTTGTTCAAGATTTCTTCTTTACCTTTTATTTTTCTGTAGTTTGAATATGAGATACCTATGTGTAGACTTTTCCCCCCATATTTATCCTGCTTGGTGTTCCCTGAGCTTCCTGGATCTGTGGTTTTATATTTATTCTGCTCCTTTCATTCTTCTCCTTCTGATATTCCCATTAAAATGTGTTAAATATTTTGTAAGTGTTCCACAGTTCTTGAAAATTGTGTTCCTTTATTCTTTTTATTATCCTTTTTCTAATCTTCAGTGTGGCAAGTTTCTATTGACATCACTGAGATCACAGATTCTTTCCCTGTTATGCTCACTGCCTTCATTCTTACTGAGTGATTTTGATTTCTAACATTTCTCTTTTATTCTTTATTATCGTTTCCATTCCTTTGCTTACATTAACCTTCTGTTATTACATGCTGTCCACTTTTTCCAGCAGAGCTCTTAATATATTAATCATAATTATTTTAAATTTCTGTCCAAAATCTTTTCCATATCTGAACAATGTTCTGAAATGTGCTTTGCCTTTTGAACCTTTTTTTTTTCCTTTTAGCATGCTTTGTAATTTTTTGCTTAAAAGCAAGAAATTATGTATTCAATTAAAGGAACTGGCGTAATAAGCTTTTAACGTGAGGTTTGATTTTATGTGGCTACAAGGTAGGCTCTGTTTACTGTTCATTATAGCTGTGCATCAGAGGCTAAAATTCCCTCTAGTGTCTTTTTGTCTCTCTCTTCCATTGTCCTTCTGTTTCTTTAAAGACTCCTCCTTAAATAAGATCTTAGGCTAGCAGTTCTTTCAGCTGTTGGTATTTTAGCTTCTTTTAGCTTTTAGTTCTTTCAGTTTCTTGGTATTCTACAGGAAGTTAATTGATATGGTGATAAGATATGAGAGGAAGGGTTTATAGTTCTATGATTAGGTCTCAGTCTTTTTAGTGAGCATGTGTGCCTATGGTGTCATCTTAATAAGTGTTGCTCAATTTTGTTCTCCCCTGCCACACTTAGGTGAGATGGCAAGTTTAGAGGAATCTTGGATGAGTCTCTTGTCTCAGGTTAGGCTCTGGTTCAACAGTTTATCTTGAGGTGAGGCCTTGTTAAAGAGAAAATGGTTTGCCCTAATTAAAGGCATATTTTAAATGGTTCCTTTTCCCTTCTCCTGGCCAGAAGCACAAAGGGATTTTTCCACGATTTTCACAGTGAGAATTTGGTCATGTTCTTGGAGGACAAACTGATTAAAGACTGCCTCCCCTTGGAATTTTTAACTCTGAACTTAGCCTACAATTCATTAACTACAGGAATGCTGCTGTAAAGTGCTGCCTCCAGTTGTGGGCTTCTCCTCCTGGGCTTCTGTCCTGTGGCTTCAATATTCTGACTGACCTAAAAAAAACTGTTGATTTTTCAATGCTTGTTCAGTTTTTTTTCTTGTTGTCAACATGCTGTTGTTGCTGCTGAGTCGCTTCAGTCGTGTCCAACTCTGTGCGACCCCATAGACAGCAGCCCACCTGGGTCCTCTGTCCCTGGAATTCTGCAGGCAAGACTACTGGAGTGGGTTGACATTTCCTTATCCAATGCATGCATGCATGCTAAGTCGCTTCAGTCATGTCCAATTCTGTGCGATCCTTTGGACAGCAGCTCACTAACGCTCCTCCGTCCACAGGATTCTCTAGGCTGGAGTGGGTTGCCATTTCCTTCTCCAGTTGTGAACATGTGAAATGTACCATATACGGGGTATCATATGCTAGGAATAATGTAGTGAGTTGTATCATATCCTGGATAGCTTATAAACAGCAGAAACTTATTTCTCACAGCTCCAGAGACTGGAAGGTTGAGATTAGGGTGCCAGCAGGGTAGAGTTCTGAAGAGAGCCTGCTTCTGGGATAAAAACTACACACTTGTCATTATATCCTCATGTAGCAGAGAGCAGAGAAGAGAAAGCAAGCTCTCTGGTGACTCTTAAAAGGTACTAATCCCATTGTACCTAGGAGGTACAACAGGAGGCTCCATCCTCATGAACTCATCTAATGCTGATTAATTCCCAAAGGTCCCACTTGATAACACCATCGCACTTGGGGTAGGGTTTCAACAAATGAATTTGGGAGTGGGGACAAACATTCAGTCTATAACAACCAGAAATAAAAGAAACTCACCTCTCATTTTGAGTTTATAATGTAAGTATGACAACAATAACAAAAAGAATAGTGCCAGGGAGCTGGAAATGGACTTTTATATTTGCAGACTTTCTACATTTTATGAGAAATGTTATATTATTAACTATAAATAGATGGTAAAAAGCTGATGTATAATCACTTCTCAGCCTTTTGGCTAAGATCAAGTGTAAAAGTTGATGTATATTGTAACTGATAGAGAAACTACTATATACACAATGGAAAAGAGATACATGGAACAACAGACTGGTTCCAAAAAGGAGTACATCAAGGCTGTATATTGTCACCCTGCTTATTTAACTTATATGCAGAGTACATCATGAGAAACACTGGGCTGGAGGAAGCACAAGTTGGAATCAAGATTGCTGGGAGAAATATCAATAACCTCAGATAGGCAGATGACACCACCCTTATGGCAGAAAGTGAAGAAGAACTAAAGAACCTCTTGATGAAAGTGAAAGAGGAGAGTGAAAAAGTTGGCTTAAAGCTCAACATTCAGAAAACTAAGATCATGGCATCTGGTCCCATCACTTCATGGCAAATAGATGGGGAAACAGTGGAAACAGTGGCTGACTTTATTTTTCTGGGCTCCAAAATCACTGAAGATGGTGATTGCAGCCATGAAATTAAAAGACGCTTACTCCTTGGAAGGAAAGTTGGCCAACCTAGATAGCATGTTAAAAAGCAGAGACATTACTTTGTCAACAAAGGTCAATTTAGTCCAGGCTATGGTTTTTCCAGTGGTTAGGTAAGGATGTGAGAGCTGGACTATAAAGAAAGCTGAGCACTGAAGAATTGATGCTTTTGAACTGTGATTTTGGAGAAGACTCTTGAGAGTCCCTTGGACTGCAAGGAGATCCAACTAGTCCATCCTAAAGGAGACCAGTCCTGGGTGTTCATTGGAAGGACTGATGCTGAAGCTGAAACTCCAATACTTTGGCCACCTGATGTGACTCATTTGAGTCATATGAGGTGACTCATTTGAAAAGACCCTGATGCTGGGAAAGATTGAGGGCAGGAGAAGAAGGGGTATACAGAGGATAAGATGGTTGGATGGCATCACCAACTCAATGGACATGGGTTTGGGTGGAGTCTGGGAGTTGGTGATGGACAGGGAGGCCTGGCGTGCTGCGGTTCATGGGGTCACAAAGAGTCGGACACGATTGAGCGACTGAACTGAACTGAAATGAACTGAAAAGAGATACACCTAAACAGCCAATAGATAAAGTGGAATTTTAAAATACTCAGATTTAACAGGAAAAGAAACCATGAACAAAATGAAAAGACAACCTAAAGAATAAAAAATATTTGCAAATGATGTGACCAACAAGGGCTTAATTTCTAAAATATATTAATACAAACAGCTCATACAACTTAATAACAACAACAAAAACAAACCCAACTGAAAAATGGGCAGAAAATCCAAAGAGACATTTCTCCAAAGAAGACATACAGATGGCCAATAGACATATAAGAAGATGCTCAACATCATTAATTATTAGAGATATGCAAGTAAAGACTAGAATGAGGTACCAGCAGTCAGAATGATCATCATTAAGAAATCTACAAATAACAAATACTGGAGAGGGTGCAGAGAAAAGAGAACCTTACTAAACTGTTGGTGGGGATGTAAGGTGGTGTAGCCACTGGGGAGAATGGCATGGAGGTTCCTCAGAAAAGTAAAAATAGAATAACCATATGATACAGCAATCCCACTCCTGGGCATATATCCAGACAAAATTCAAACAGATACATGCACCCCTATGTTCACCCTATGTTAATACCAACGCTATTCACAATAGCCAAGACATGGAAATGACCTAAACATCCACCGACAAATGAATGGATAAAGAAAATGTGGTACATATCAGTTCAGTTTACTTCAGTTCAGTCACTCAGTCATGTCAAACACTTTGCGACCCCATGGACTGCAGCATGCCAGGCCTCCCTGTCCATCACCTATTCCCAGAGCTTGCTCAAGCTCATGTCCATTGCATCAGTGATGCCATCAAACTATCTCATCTTCTGTCGTCCCCTTCTCCTCCTGCCTTCAATCTTTCCCAGCATCAGGGTCTTTTCCAATGAGTCAGTTCTTCACATCAGGTGGCCAAACTTTGGAGTTTCAGCTTCAGCATCAGTCCTTCCAATGAATATTCAGGACTGATTTACTTTAGGATACACTGGTTTCATCTCCTTGCAGTCCAAGAGACTCTCAAGGGTTTTCTCCAATACCACAGTTCAAAAGCATCAATTCTTTGATGCTCAGCTTTCTTTATAGTCCAACCCTCATATCCATACATGACTACTGGAAAAACCATAGCATTGATTAGATGGATGTTTCTTGGCAAAATAATGTCTTTGCTTTTTAATCTGCTGTCTAGGTTGGTCATAACTTTTCTTCCAAGGAGCATGTGTCTTTTAATATCATGCCTGCAGTCACCACCTGCAGTGATTTTGGAGCCCAAGAAAATAAAATCTGTCAGTGTTTCCATTGTTTCCCCAACTATTTGCCAAGAAGTGATGGGACTGGATGCCATGATCTTAGTTTTCTGAATGTTGAATTTTAAGTCAACTTCTTCACTCTCCTCTTTCACTTTCATCAAGAGGCTCTTTAGTTCTTCTTTGCTTTCTGCCATAAGGGTGGTGTCATCTACGTATCTGAGGTTATTGATATTTCTCCTGGCAATCTTGATTCCAGCTTCTGCTTCATCCAGGCCAGCATTTCACATGATGTACTCTGCATAGAAGTTAAATAAGCAATGGTACATACAGACAATGCATAGAAGTTTGTGCTTCATCCAGCCCAGCATTTCGTATGATGTACTCTACATAGAAGTTAAATAAGCTGTGGTATATATAGACAATGGAATATGACTCAGCCATAAAAAAGAATGTAATAATTCCAGTTTCAGCAATATGGATGCAAATAGAGATTATCATACTAAGTAAAGTAAGTGAGAAAGAGAAATACCATGCGATATCACTTAATTGGGAAAGCAGTATGTCCAAGCATATATTGTCGCCCTGCTTATTTAACTTATATGCAGAGTACATCATGCAAAATGCTGGCCTGGATGAAGGAATCCAGCTGGAACAAGCTGGAATCAAGATTGCTGGGAGAAATATCAATAACCTCAGATATGCAGATGACACCACCCTAATGGCAGAAAGTGAAGAGGAACTAAAGAACCTCTTGATGAAGGTGAAAGTGGAGTGAAAAAGTTGGCTTAAAGCTCAACATTCAGAAAGCTAAGATCATGGCATCCAGTCCCATCACTCATGGCAAATAAATGGGAAAAAAAGGAAACAGTGAGAGACTTTATTTTGGGGGGCTCCAAAATCACTCAGATGGTAACTGCAGCCATGAAATTAAAAGACGCTTGTTCCTTGGAAGAAAAGCTATGAAGAACTTAGTATATTAAAAAGCAGAGAGATCACTTTTCTGACAAAGGTCTGTCTAGTCAAAGCTATGGTTTTTCCAGTAATCATGTATGGATGTGAGAGTTGGACCATAAAGAAGGCTGGATGCCAAAGAATTGATGCTTTTGAACTGTGGTGTTGGAGAAGACTTTTGATGGTCCCTTGGACTGCAAGGAGATCAAACCAGTCAGTCCTAAAGGAAATCAACCCTGAATATTCAATAGAAGGACTGATGCTAAAGTTGAAGCTCCAATACTTTGGCCACCTGATGCACAGAACCAATTCATTGGAAAAGACCCTGATGCTGGGAAAGACTGAGGGCAAAAAGAGAAGCGGCCAGCAGAGGATGAGATGGTTAGATAGCATCACCACCTCAATGGACATGAGTTTGAGCAAACTCAGGGAAACAGTGAAGGACTGGTAATCCTGGCATGCTGCAGTCCATGGGGTCACAAAGAGTAAGACACAACTGAGCAACTGAACAAAAAAAAAACGTTAGGATCTAAATTATGACACAAATGAACCTATCTGTGAAACACAAATAGAACCAGGGACACAGAGAACAGACTTGTGGCTACCAACAAGGAAGGGCTTGGGGAAGGGATGGAGTGGGAGGTTGAGGTTAGCAGATGTATACAGAATGGATAAACAACAAGGTCCTACTGTACAGCACAGAAAACTATTTAATATCCTATGATAAACCATAATGGGGAAGAATATTAAGAAAAGAGCATATATGTGTGTGTGTGTGTATATATGTGTACGTAACTGAATCACTTTGAAATTAACACAACACTGATTCAGCTATATATTTTTTTTAATTTATAGAAAATTCAACAGGAAAAAAAGGCAAGAGGTCAGAGAACAACAAAAACACAGACAGGTCAAACAGAAACAAATAAAATTATAGGATTAAATTCATCATATCAATAATTACATTAAACATTAATAGAGGCAATGAGTAGAGTAGATTTTGAGAACGCCAAGCATCATCTTGAAAGGCATTTGCATCATGTTAAGTATCTGCAGATTCTCTAAAGAAATAGTACAGTGTTCCTCCCTTTCAAAGAGAAATTGCTTCTGCCAACCTGAAGAGTTTAAAGAAACCTATGGGTTCAAGAGTCTCAAGTGTATTGCTACAAATTTCCCCATTCTAGGCCTCAATTTTCCACTCCTTTATGAGACTTCTGAATTTTGTACAAGAAATCTACCAGACCTATACCTATGTAATTGTCTTTGCAATACTGCTATCCTGCAGAATAGCAATTATACACCAGGCATGATTTACAGGACTTGGCTTGTATCTCAGGATAAATGGATATTTTGAATGCTTTTACAGAGATCTATTATCCTTCACTGTGTGTCCTGTGTTGATAATTAGCTAACTTGAACCTGTCTTCAAGGCTTGTAAGGCAGAAAAGTCAGCAACTCCACAACTCATAAACTTACCATTGCCCCATCTTGTTTAAGAGATAGAGCTACTGCAGAAGACATCTACCCGTACTTATCCTAATCTACCACATGTAAGAACAGTTTTAAGTGTGACATTATAGAATAACAAGGGTCATCCTCATACCACTTACCATTAGCAATGTGACTTTCACTGTTATTCGATTAATAAGTGACCTACAATATGGATGTGAGAGTTGGACTATAAAGAAGGCTGAGCACCAAAGAACTGATGCCTTCAAATTGTGGTGCTGGGTAAGACTCTTAAGAGTTCCTTGGACTGCAAGGAGATCAAACCAGTCAATCCTAAAGGAAATCAACCCTGAATATCCGTTGGAAGGACTGATGCTAAAGCTGAAGGTCCAATACTTTGGCCATCTGACACAAAGAGCCGACTCATTGGAAAAGGCCCTAATGCTGGGAAACATCGAAAGCAAAAAGAGAAGAGGCCAGAAGAGGATGAGATGATTAGATAGCATCACCAACTCAATGGACATGAATCTTAGAAAACTTTGGGAGACAGTGAAGGAGAGGAAAGCCTGGTGTCCTGCAGTTCATGGGTTGTGAAGAGTTGAGCATGACTGAGTGACTGAACAACAACAAATTCTAGATTCCAAAAGTGAAGATCTCATTTCTAGAGCCACTTCTGGAATCAACAGTACTGCTCTGTGCTGCGCTTAGTTGCTCAATTGTGTCCAGCTCTTTGCAACCCCAGGGACTGTAGCCCAAGGCCCTTCTGTCCAAGGGCATTCTCCAGGCAAGAATACTGGGATGGTTGCCATTCCCTCTTCCAGGGGATCTTCCCAACCCAGGGATCGAACCCAGGTCTCCCACATTGCTGGATTCCCCATAAAAGCACAGGTTGAGGCCATGAGTTAGGTGCAGTTCATTTTGGAGGTCATCTTCAGAAAATAGAGGGAATGGAGAGAAAGTGAAAGGAAAGGAGGGAAAGTTAATAAAGTGTTACTGGGGACAACAGTGTTTAAAACCTGTGAGAACTCTCAGAATAATTCTAAAGGATGCACCTCAGAATAGATTTTGTTGAAAGGTGACCTTTGGCAAAAAAAAAAAAACCCAACCACTGTCTATTTTTTGTATCATTTTCTTAGTGTTTGCTCATAGTCTATTGGTAATGGTTTCTTCAAATCAAGTATAGAAAATTACAGTTGGCCCACCATATCCCTGGGTTTCACATCCATGGATTCAGTCAACACTCAGGCTCTAGGAACCAAAGCCTCATGGACACCAACTGATGGCTATACTATGTATGTTCTTTGCAGGCTTCACTTTCGAAATATAATTGCTCTTAGAATTTTCTCTCTATATATTGAGTACCACATTAGATGTATTTTTGTTTCCAATATGAACTGTGATTTAAGAAACTTATGAGGATACTGTTACACTTACTCATACTTTTAACCATTTCTTTGTTTCTTTTCAGAATTTCCAAGACTCCTGTTATCATTTCCTTGAAAAAAAAGACAAAACAAAACCCTGTAGCCATTGTTTGAAGTAGGTCACCTTGAAACAAACTCTCACTTTTCCTTTATCAGAGAAAATATTTCTCCTTCATTCCCAAAGCATGTTTTCAACAGATATAGAATTTGCAGCTGACAAATTGCTTGAACAATTTCTTGCCACATACTCCTAACCTCCAAGTTTTTAGGTGAGAAATCTCTTGTCATCTGTATCAGTGTTTCCTATAGATAATACACAGCATCCTCTGATCTCTTTCAATAATTTTGTATTCATTATTAGTTATTAGAAGACTGACTAAGATGTGTCTTTGAATGGATTTCTATTCATTTATCCTCTTATGGTTGATTTTCCTTCTATTGACTTCTGATTTCTGCCAAATTTGAGAAAATTTCAAATTCCACTTCTTCAAATATTTTTCAGACATATATTCATCTTCATATGGGATTCCAGTTATACAGATAATAGATCTTTTGTTTTTGTCCCACAGGCCTCCACATCATTTTATGTAGTCTATTTTCTGATGTTGTTCTGATTGTTTTTTTTTTTTCATTATGGTTAAAAATATATAACATTAGATTTAGCATTTTAACCATACAATTCAGTGATTTTCAGTAAAGAGTGTTGAGCAACCATCACAAATATCAACTTTCAGAACTTTTCATCATCACAATATTAACTCTGTACCCATTAAACAATAACTCCCAATTCTTCCATGCCCACAACTCCTAAGAACATTTATTCTATTCTCTCTATGAATTTTCTTATTTTGGGTATTTTGTATAGATAGAATCATACAATTTTGGTCATTTTGCGCCTGGTTTATCTCACTTAGCAAAATGTTTTCAAGATTTATCAATGCTGTGGCATGTGTCAGATTTTCATCCTTGAAAGTCTGAATAATATTCCACTGTATGTATATACCCTATTTTGTTTATTCATTTATCTGTCAATGGGTTGCCTCTGTTTGGTTGTTGTCAATAACGTGGTTATGAACAGTGATGTGCAAGTGTCTGAGTCCCTGCTTTTAGTTCTTTTGGGTATATACCTAGAAGTGCAACAGATGCATAATATGGTACCAGTCATTTCATTTTTTGAGGAAATAGCATATTGGTTTCCAAAACACCTGTACCATTTTACAATTCTATCAGTAATGCACCAGCATTCCAATTCTCTTCTTCCCCCAACTTACTATTTTCACAGTTCGTCTTTTTCAAATAGTCATTTTTCCCTCTGAAATGTTGGTAGAATTCCAACAGTGAAGCCATCTGATCTTGGGTTTTCTTTACTGGGAGGCTTTTGATTATTGACTTAATTTCTTTAGTAGCTACAGATCTATTCAGACTTTCTATTTATTCTTTAGTCAGTTTTGGTTTTGCGTGTATCCATCAGTTTGCCCATTTGATCTAGGTCATTTAGATTGTCGGCATGCAACTGATAATACTTCTCCTATATAATCCTTTAATTTCTGTAAATTATTAGCAATATCCCCAGTTTCATTTTTGATGTTACATGAGTAATATGAGTTCTTTTTTAAAAGTCAGTCTAGCTAAAGATCTGCCCATTTTGCTGATCTTTTCAAAGAACTAACTTTTCTTACATTTTGTCTTGTTTTCTATTTTATTTCAACTGTAATCTTTATTATATCCTTCTGACCTATGAATGTGACCTATGTCCAGATACTTAAAGGTCATTTAAAACTTTCAACAATGTTTTGTATTTTTCAAAGTACGAGTTTTGCAGTTCTTTTGTCAAATTTACTCCTAAGTATTTTATTCTTCTGGATGTTATATAAATAGAATGACTTTTTAAAATTTCCTTTTTGAGTTGTTAATTGCAAATGTGTAAAAATACAATTGAGTTTTCATATATTGATGTAGCCTGAAAACTTGCTGAACTGGTTTATTAGTTCTAATTGGCTTTCAGTGAATTACTTTAAGTTTTTCTATATTAGAAGATCATGTCATCTGTGAATAGAGATAATTTTACTTTAATTTTCTATTTGTGTGTTTGTAGAATGCTTTCCAGACTTCTGACTTCACTCATTCTATATCACTGTTGTTTTTTTTTTTTTTAATTAGTCAGAGGCTAATTAATTTACAATATTGTAGTGGGTTTTGTCATACATTGACATGAATTAGCCATGGATTTACATGTATTCCCCATCCAGATCCCCCCTCCCACCTCCCTCTCCACCCGATTCCTCTGGGTCTTCCCAATGCACCAGGCCCAAGCACTTGTCTCATGCATCCAGCCTTTATGTCTATTGTAAATAAAATGTATATGTTATTTTTAAATCTATCAAATTCTATACTCTTTTAGGTAACTATCAATTTACATTTAACATAACTAATATTGGTATATTTAAAGTTCAATCTATTCTATCAGTACTTTCTATTAATTTTATCTATCCTATCCATTCCTTTCTTTTTTTCTTCTGTTGTACAGTCTTTTGGATTATTTTTCTCCCCAATTTTACTTCTTAACCCTGAATGTTCCATATATATTTTTGACATTCCATATTTAATTTTTGAGGTTCCATATTTTTACAGAAGATATAACATACATTCCTGACATACCAAAGTCTAAGGTTCACAGGTACTTACTTATATCTTCTACCCAGATAACAAAGTTTCTTTAAAAAATTAATTCAATTTATTCCTTTTAAGTCATTCGCAATTGTTTTTACTCAAATTATTTATAGTTTAATTGCATATTAACTTGTTATATTATCCAGTTAACAGCTATTTGTGCTTACCCACAAATTTATTCTTTGTGTTGTATTTAATTCCTTCATAAAACTCCAAGCTTGTATATAGGTACATTTTCCCTATGGCCAAAAAAAGGTAAAATTTATTTTAGTGTGGTTCTGCTGTCTTAGTATTTGTTATCTAAAAATGAATTTGGTCATTATTCTATAAAGCTATTTTCACTGGTTGTAGAGGTCTAGTTGATAACTATTTCCTTTTACAAAACTTACTACCTCATTCAATTATTTTATGGCCCATTGCTTATACTGAGAAGTCAGTTGTTAGCATAACCATTGCTACTTTAAAAATTATGCCTTATTTTTCTCTTTTATCTTTTAGATTGTACATTTTATTATCAATTTATCTACTTCTCTCTGTATCTTTTAATTCTCAGAAAATTTCCCATGATTTAGCTAGACTGTTTTCTTATATTTATTATTTGGGGTTCAGAGGTCTCCTAAGTTATTATCTTTCAGAATATTATCTCAATCCAATTTCCACTTTCCTATCCATCTAAAATTTAATTGAAATTTTATACCTTGCATACTTTATTTTTTGGCCTCTGTTCAGTTTTTTAAAAAATCATTTTATTTCTCCAATCTTTATTTTAAAAATTCCTTCAATTTGGAATTTTATCTAACTTGCTGTTAAACCATGCACTGATTTGTGGAAGATTTTTAAGCATAACCTAGCCTGTATCCAGGTCTGTAACAACCCTGACTATAGGCAAAAGACAGGCTTTTCTTGGAGGGAGGAGGAGATCATGATGATACTCAAGAGATAATGTCCTTCAGAGGTAATAGCACTTCTTTTCTTGAACAAGCCCAACATAGAATAATCATGATATACATAAAGGAAGACAGACACACTAGGAAAGGGGAGGCTAAGTCCAGGGTAGAAAATGTATGTAGCTGGAGCATGGGGAAAACAACTCTTGGAATTTCTATTAAACTAATCTTACCACAAACTGAGAGTAAAAATAGAAAAACCATATTCAAATGCAGGAACATTATGATGATACAATCCCACCAACAGGTTTACAAACTATAAAAATGACTTGCAAAAAAAAAAAAAAATGACTTGCAAAGTGCATACCATCTACTCATGAGCTGTGAAGTCAACTTAGTTAGGTTTCTGTGATGATTAATTTTAAGTGTTAACTTGACTGGGCCATGAGATGCCAAGATATTTGGTCAAACATTTTCTTGGTGTATCTACAAGGGTATTTTGGATGAGACCAACATTTAAATCAAAAGACTAAGTAAAGCAAATTGATCTCCATAATGTGGATAGCCCTCTTCCAATCCATTGAAAGCATGACTAAGACAAAAAGGCTGACTTTTGTGTAAGAGGGAATTCCTTCCTCCTAGCCATCTTCAAACTAAGACCATTGGCTTTTCCTGCCTTCAGACTTGACCTGAAACATTAGCTCTCTCTGGGCCTTGAGCCTGCTGACCTTGAGACTAGAATATACACCATCATCTCTCCTGGATTACCAGCTTGCTCATTCACCCTGCAGATCCTAAGACTGGTCAGTCTCCAGAGTCGTGAGCCCTCTATTTAAAAATAAATCTCCACCCAAGCAATTACCTATACTTGTTTTCTCTGCTTGACAACACTTATCACCATCTAACTCGCCATACAGTTTAATTATCTTCTTATTGTCAGTTGCCTCTATGGTGCATCCCCATCCCCACCGCCCTGAATCAAAGCACCATGAAGGTAGAACTTCTGTTTTGTTCACAGCTACATTCTTTGATCCTAGAATTCTACCAAGCAGAAAGAAGGTACTTAATAAAATGTACTTAATACATACACATAACAAATTGTATGTAATTTATATTGTTGAGAAGTAAAATGTATTTCCTATAATGTATTAAGGATAAACAAGTCTGAAAACGTTGGCTTGCTCTACAGAATTACACATCTACATGAGGCACACATAAAAATGTCTAAAAAAGGGATTTCCACTTCTAATTATGATGAAGTTAAGGATCTGAAACTCACTATACTGTGGTAAGCAAACAGACAAGATAAAATATTTGAAACAACTGATTTCAGACACTGACCAGAGAAGAAGGAAAAAACTGAGGCAATCCCTGATCACTCTGGCTTTCTGCCCGGAGCCATATTACAGAACATGAGGTAAGGAGACCTGAAACTGAACACAAGAACACAGAGATCTTGTTTAGTTGAAGAGGCAGAGAACCACAAAGACCAAGTCAAACCAGATTCATAAGGCAGAGCTCTAGAGAAGTGGGAGCTACAAAGAACAGAAGGTCCAATTCATTTATGATAAAAAATTTAACAAAAAAACCTCTCCAGAAAGTGGGCATAGAGGGAACATGCATGCATGTATGCTTAGTCACTCAGTCATGTCCAACTCTTTGCAACCCTCTGGACTGTAGTCCACCACGCTACTCTGCCTGTGGGATTTTTCAGGCAAGAATGGTGGAGTGGGCTGCCATTTCCTCCTCTAGGGGAGCTTCCTGACCCAGGGGTCAAACCTATGTCTCCTGTAGCCCCTGCACTGCAGGTGGATTCTCTACCTGCTGAGCCATCAGGGCTTCCCAAAGGGAACACACCTCAACATAATAAAGGCCATATGTGACAAACCTACAGCTAACATCATGCTCAGTGGTGAAAAACTGAAAGCATTTCCTCTAAGATCAGGAACCAGACAAGGATGTCCACTCTTGCCACTTTTATTTAACATAGTTTTGGAAATTCTAACTAATAGCAATCAGACAAGAAAATGAAATAAGGGGAATCCAAATTGGAAAAGAAGAAGTTAAATTGTCACTGTTTGCAGATGACATGATACTAAATATAGAAGATCCTAAAGATGCTCCCAGAAAACTACTAGAACTAATCAATGAATTTGGAAATTTGAAGGTTACAAAATTAATACACAGAAATCTGTTGCATTTCTATAGACTAACAATGAAAGGCCAGAAAGAGAAATTCAAGAAAAAATTCCATTTACCACTGCATCAAAAAGAATAAAATACCTAGGAATAAATCTACCTACAGAGACAAAAGACCTGTACTCTGAAAAGTATAAGGTGCTGATAAAAGAAACTGAATAAGATATAAACAGAAAGAAAGATATAACATGTTCATGGATTAGAAGAATCAGTATTGTCAAAATGGCTAAACTACCCAAGGCAATCTACAGAGTCAATGCAATCCCTATCCAATGTCCAATAGCATTTTTCACAGAAATAGAACAAAAAAATATCAAAATTTATATGGAGACACAAAAGACCCAGAAAAGCCAGAAAAATCTTGAGAAAGAAAACGTATCTGGCGGAATCAGTTTCCCTGGCTTTGGGCGATAGAACAAAGCTACAGTCATCAAAACAGTATGGTACTAGCACAAACTATAGATCAATGGAAAAGGATAGAAAACCCAGAAAGAAACCAATGTACCTATGGTTAATTAATCTATGACAAAGGAGACAAGAATACACAGTGTTTGAAAGACAGTCTCTTCAACAAATGGTGCTGGGGAAACTGGACAGTGACATGTAAAAGATTAAATTAGATCATTCTTTAACACCATACACAAAAATAAGTTCAAAATGGATTAAAGACCTAAATGTGAGATCAGATACTATAAAACTCCTAGAGGAAAACATAGGTACAACACTCTCTGACATAAATTGCAGAAATACCTTTTTTGATCTGTCTCCCAGAATAATAGAAATAAAAACAAAAATAAATAAATGGAACCTACTTAACCTCAAAAGCTTTGGCATGGCAAAGAAAACAATATACAAAATGAAAGACAACCCACAGATTGGAAGAAGATATTTGCAAATGATGTGACTCACAAAGGATTAGTCTCAAAAATTTATAAACAGCCCATGATCCTTAACAGCATAAAAAAAAAAAAAAAACCACCCAATCAGCAAATAGGCAGAAGACCTAAACAGACATTTTTACAAAGAAGACATACAGATGGCCAAGAGGCACATGAAAAGATGTTCAATATCACTATTAGGGAAATGCAAATCAAAACTACAATGAGGGATATCACCTGACACCAGCCAGAATGGTTATCATCAAAAAATCTTCAAACAATAAATGCTGGAGAGGATGTGGAGAGAAAGGGATTCTCCTACACTATTGGTGGGAATGTAAATTGGTACAGCCACTATGGAGAACAGTATGGAGGTTCCTTTAAAAATTAAAAATAGAGCTACCACATGAAACTACAATCCCACTCCTGGGCATATATCTGGAGAAAAACATACTTGAAAGGATACATGGACTCTAGTGTTCATTGCAGCACTGTCTACAATAGCCAAGACACGGGAGCAACCTAAATGTCCATCAACAGAGGAATGGAAAAAGAAGATATACATATACACAGTGGAGTATTACTCATCCATTAAAAAGAGTGAATAATGCCATTTACAGCAACATGGATGGACCTAGAGGTTGTCATACTGAGTGAAGTCAGAAAGAAAAGGAGAAATATCATATGGCACCCCTTTTATGTGGAATCTAAAAAGAAATCTAAACAGTGAACTTACTTAGAAAATAGAAAGAAACTCAGACTTAGAGGACAAACTTATGATTCCTGGAGGGAAGAACAGAGGGAGGGATAGTCAGGGAACTTGGGATGGACATGTACACACTACTTTATTAAAATGGACAATCAACAAGGACCTACTGCAGAGCACATGCAACTCTGTTCAATGTTATGTGGCAGCCTGGATGGGAGGGGAGTTTGAGGGAGAATGGACGTATGTATATGAATCCCTTCACTGTTCACCTGAAACTAGCACAACTTTGTTTGTTGATCGGCTATACTCCAATACAAAATAAAAAGGTTTTTTAAAAAGAATCGCGGCTCCAGAAATCTGCAAATTGCTTACCTGTGTGCATGTGCACTCAGTCGCTCAACTGTGTCCAACTCTTTGTAACCCCATGAACTGTAGCCTGCCAGATTCCTCTGTTCATGGAACTTTCCAGGCAAAAATACTGGAGTGGGTTACCATTTCCTACTTCAGGGGATCTTCCTGACCCAGGGATTGAACTTGCATCTCCTGCATTGACAGGCAGATTCTGTACCACTGCATCACCTGGGAAGCCCACATAGTTTCCCTTAAGTCCCAGCCAAAGTCTAAGCCACACCTGAGTGGAATGTAACTTCACTAGGGAAGCTGAAGCACAACAATTCCCATTCTTCACACATGGCACAGAGACATTCAAGCTGTGCTCAATCTAGAGTGAAAAGTCCTTCTTGTACACCCCGCACACTCAACAGAGACTCTAGAAAGGATACAGCTTAGTAGCTGCTGCTAGATAATCTGAATAGCCTCTATTAAGGAAATTGAATCAATACTTAGTAAACTTTAAAAAAAGGTTTCTCTGGTGAATTCTATCAAGTATGTACAAAGAAATGACAACTCTACAGAATCTCTGTAAGAAAATAAAAGCAAAATAACATTTCCTAACACACTGTAGAGGCTAGTATTACCCTGATACTGAAACCTGATAAAGATATTTTAAAAAAGGAAAGCTGCATACAAACATCTCTCATGAACATAGATGTCAAAATCCTCAAAAATTTAATCCCTTATAAATCCAATGCAACCATGTACAAAAAAAATTATATCCCATGATGAAGTAGGATTTGTTCCAAATATGTAAGAAGAATCAGTCAAGGTAATCTACTACATCAGTGGGTTAACAAAGAAGTATATGACCTATTAATTGATACATGAAAAAGCACTTAGCAAAATCCAGCATCAATACATAATAAAAGAAGCTTGAAGGGAGCTTCTATAACTTGATAAAGAATATGCACAAAACCCCTGCAGCAAACATCCTAATAGTGGGAAAACTGAGGCTCTACCCCTAAGATTGGGAAAAAGGAAAGGATATGTTCTCTCAACACTAGTTGAAATCATACTGATGTCCTAGCAAATGCAACAAATGCAACTGAAGTCCTAGCAAATGCAAAAGGAAACAAATGGTACATAGAACAGAAAGTGAGAAATAAAACTTTGTAGATGACAGGATTGTATATGTACTGTTAACTTTAACTAGTTTTGGCTCTCCTAGAAATAGAATCTTAAACAATTCAATCAGGAACTGCCTGATCAGCACTAGTTAGGTAATTTGCCTAACAGACCTTTGCCATCCCTTAAACGAAGCTAGGATTATAGAGCCATGGAATTCTCCAGGCCAGAATACTGGAGTGGGAAGCCTTTCCCTTCTCCAGGGGATCTTCCCAACCCAGGGACTGAACCCAGGTCTCCCGTATTGCAGGCAGATTCTTTATCAGCTGAGCTACAAGAGAAGCCCAAGAATACTGGAGTAGGTAGTCTATCCCTTCTCTAGGGGGTCTTCCCGACCCAGGAATCAACAGGCTCTCCCACGCTGTGGGCAGATTCTTTACCAAGTGAGATATCAGGAAAGCCCTAAAGGAGGCTAACCTTATAATATGAATCCCTTCACTGTTCACCTGAAACTAGCACAACTTTGTTTGTTGATCGGCTATACTCCAATACAAAATAAAAAGGTTTTTAAAAAAGAATCGCGGCTCCAATCACCTTTTTTGACTAGTATAATTTCTTTGTTTCTGTTCCCTTCTGCCTATTAAAGTCTTTCATTTTGTACAGTTCCTTAGAGCTCCTTTCTATCTACTGATTGGATGTTTGATTCATGAATTACTGAATAAAGCCATATGATATTTGACGTTACTCACTGAATATTTTTTTTTAATAGTTCTGGTGGCAGTGATGGGATCCAAAGGAGACTTCTGACGGCACTGGGGATGAGGAGAAACACAGGTGTTGCTACTCGTGTTTTCTTTCTTCCCACCACTTTCAAGGACTGTGGATAAAGTTCCCTTTCAATTCAAGTTCTGCTCTTTGTGTTGAGGTACTGATCTAACTGGCTTTCCAGGCCAGGGTTAACAAGTCAGTCAAGACTGACAGGGGCCTTTTATAGAGCACCAGTTCTTAGCCCTTAGTCTGAGGCCCCAGTACAGGGCTTAGCAGATCATCTTGAGCTGGGAGACAGTTCAACCTGAAATCTGAGTTCCTAGTCTTGGTTAGTCCACAATTCTGCTTATTGTGTGCTACTGGATCAATCCATAGTTCCACTTTGAGAACTGCTGGTTTTGTTGGTTCACACCTAAGGTCTTTTCTTGGTCAGTCCACAGGACCACTTCTTTGATTACTGTTGGTGTCTATAGTTCTGTTTCTTTGATTACTGTTGGTTTCTGCTAATGTACACATGAAGTAAAGGAATCACATGTTTATTATTAATGGGAATCTCACTCAGAAGCCAAAGCTGTAAAACTGATGAGCATGAATTGAATACTTAAATGGTGTGGTCATCACCGAATTCTAAGACTCCCAAGCTAGAATAAGTTAGTCATGGAATGGGTTAGATTGACACTAAGTCAGCTACCAACCTCAAAAAAACTTCCTTGCAATGAAATACATTGTAAAGCACTAAAAAATCCTCAACCAAATGGCACATTTCTCTTACTATTAATATGGTTCCTCACTTCAGCTCAGTTGCGTTCAGTTCAGTCACTCAGTCATGTCCAACTCTTTGCGACCCCGTGAATCGCAGCACGCCAGACCTCCCTGTCCATCACAAACTCCCGGAGTTTACTCAAACTCATGTCCATCGAGTCGGTGATGCCATCAGCCATCTCATCCTCTGTCATCCCCTTCTCCTTCTGCCCCTAATTCCTCCCAGTATCAGGATCTTTTCCAGTGAGTCAGCTCTTCACATGAGGTGGCCAAAGTATTGGAGTTTCAGCTTCAGCATCAGTCCTTCCAATGAACACCCAGGACTGATCTCCTTCAGGATGGACTGGTTGGATCTCCTTGCAGTCCAAGGGATTCTCAAGAGTCTTCTCCAACACCACAGTTCAAAAGGATCAATTTTTCAGCGCTCAGCTTTCTTCACAGTCCAACACTCACATCCATACATGACCACTGGAAAAACCATAGCCTTGAATAGATGGACCTTTGTTGGCAAAGTAATGTCTCTGCTTTTTAATATGCTATCTAGGTTGGTCATAACTTTCCTTCCAAAGATTAAGCGTCTTTTAATTTCATGGCTGTAGTCACCACCTGTAGGGATTTTGGAGCCCAAAAAAATAAAGTCTGACACTGTTTCCACTGTCTCCCCATCTATTTCCCATGAGGTGATGGGACCAGATGCCATGATCTTAGTTTTCTGAATGTTGAGCTTTACGCCAACCTTTTCACTCTCCTCTTTCACTTTGATCAGGAGGCTTTTTAGTTCCTCTTGACTTTCTGCCAGAAGGGTGGTGTCATCTGCGTATCTGAGGTTATTGATATTGCTCCCGGCGATCTTGATTCCAGCTTGTGCTTCTTCCAGCCCAGAATTTCTCATGGTGTACTCTGCACATAAGTTAAATAAGCAGGGTGACAATATGCAGCCTTGACATACTCCTTTTCCTATTTGGAACCAGTCTGTTGGTCCATGTCCAGTTCTAACTGTTGCTTCCTGACCTGCATACAGGTTTCTCAAGAGGCAGGTCAGATGTTCTGGTATTCCCATCTCCTTCAGAATTTTCTACAGTTTATTGTGATCCACACAGTCAAAGGCTTTGACATAGTCAATAAAGCAGAAACAGATGTTTTTCTGGAATTCTCTTGCTTTTTTGATGATCCAGCAGATGTTGGCAATTTGATCTCTGGTTCCTCTGCCTTTTCTAAAACCAGCTTGAACATCTGGAAGGTCTCGGTTCACATATTGCTGAAGCCTGGCTTGGAGAATTTTGAGCATTACTTTACTAGCGTGTGAGATGAGTGCAATTGTGCAGTAGTTTGAGCATTCTTTGGGATTGCCTTTCTTAGGGATGGGAGTGAAAATTGACCTTTTCCAGTCCTTCGGCCACAGCTGAGTTTTCCAAATTTGCTGGCATATTGAGTGCAGCACTTTCACAGCATCATCTTTAAGGATTTGCAATAGCTCAACTGGAATTCCATCACCTCCACTAGCTTTGTTCATAGTGATGCTTTCTAAGGCCCACTTGACTTCACATTCCAGGATGTCTGGCTCTAGGTGAGTGATCACACCATCGTGATTATCTGGGTCGTGAAGATCTTTTTTGTACAGTTCTTCTGTGTATTCTTGCCCCTTCTTCTTCTTTTTTTTTTTTTCATTTATTTTCGTTGGTTGGAGGCTAATTACTTTACAATATTGTAGTGGTTTTTGTCATACATTTACATGCATCAGCCATGGATTTACATGTATTCCCCATCCCGATCCCCCCTCCCACCTCTCTCTCCATCCAATTCCTCTGCGTCTTCCCGGTGCACCAGGCCCAAGCACTTGTCTCATGCATCCCACCTGGGCTGGTGATCTGTTTCACCCTAGATAATATACATGTTTCTATGCTGTTCTCTCGAAACATCCCACCCTCGCCTTCCCCCACAGAGTCCAAAAGACTGTTCTGTACATCTGTGTCTCTTTTTCTGTTTTGCATATAGGGTTATCATTACCATCTTTCTAAATTCTATATGTGTTAGTATACTGTATTGGTGTTTATCTTTCTGGCTTACTTCACTCTGTATGATGGGCTCCAGTTTCATCCATCTCATTAGAACTGATTCAAATGGATTCTTCTTAATGGCTGAGTAATATTCCATGGTGTATATGTACCACAGTTTCCTTATCCATTCGTCTGCTGATGGGCATCTAGGTTGCTTCCATGTCCTGGCTATTATAAACAGTGCTGAGATGAACATTGGGGTGCACATGTCTCTTTCAGATCTGGTTTCCTCGGTGTGTATGCCCAGAAGTGGGATTGCTGGGTCATATGGCAGTTCTATTTCCAGTTTTTTAAGGAATCTCCACACTGTTCTCCATAGCGGCTGTACTAGTTTGCATTCCCACCAACAGTGTAAGAGGGTTCCCTTTTCTCCACACCCTCTCCAGCATTTATTGCTTGTAGACTTTTGGATAGCAGCCATCCTGACTGGCATGTAATGGTACTTCACTGTGGTTTTGATTTGCATTTCTCTGATAATGAGTGATGTGGAGCATCTTTTCATGTGTTTGTTAGCCATATGTATGTCTTCTTTGGAGAAATGTCTGTTTAGATCTTTGGCCCATTTTTTTGATGGGGTCATTTATTTTTCTGTCATTGAGCTACAGGAGTTGCTTGTATACTTTTGAGACTAATCCTTTGTCTGTTTCTTCCTTTGCTATTTTATTCCCCCATTCTAATCAATGAATATAGTAAAGTTACAGGATATAAAATTAACACACAGAAATCCACTGCATTCCTATACACTAACAATGAGAAAACAGAAAGAGAAATTAAGGAAACAATACCATTCATCATTGCAACAAAAAGAATAAAATACTTAGGAGTATATCTATTTAAAGAAACAAAAGACCTATACATAGAAAACTATAGAACACTGATGAAAGAAATCAAAGAGGACACAAATAGATGGAGAAATATACTGTGTTCATGGATTGGAAGAATCAACATTGTGAAAATGAGTATACTACCCAAAGCAATCTATAGATTCAATGCAATCCCTATCAAGCTACCAACGGTATTTTTCACAGAACTAGAACACATAATTTCACAATTTGTATGGAAATACAAAAAACCTCAAATAGTCAAAGCAATCCTGCGAAAGAAGAAGGGAACTGGAGGAATCAACCTGCCTGACTTCAGGCTCTACTACAAAGCCACAGTCATCAAGACAGTATGGTACTGGCACAAAGACAGAAATATAGATCAATGGAACAAAATAGAAAGCCCAGAGATAAATCCACGTACCTATGGAAACCTTATCTTCGACAAAGGAGGCAAGGATATACAATGGAAAAAAGACAACCTCTTTAACAAGTGGTACCAGAAAATTGGTTAACCACTTGTAAAAGAATGAAACTAGAATACTTTCTAACACCATACACAAAAATAAACTCAAAATGGATTAAAGATCTAAATGTAAGACCAGAAACTATAAAAATCTTAGAGGAGAACACAGGCAAAACACTCTCCGACATATATCACAGCAAGGTCCTCTATGACCCACCTCCCAGAATATTGGAAATAAAAGCAAAAATAAACAAATGGGACCTAATGAAACTTAAAAGCTTTTGCACAACAAAGGAAACTATAAGCAAGGTGAAAAGACAGCCTTCAGAATGGGAGAAAATAATAGCAAATGAAGAAACAGACAAAGGATTAATTTCAGAGAGTTCTAATTCAAGGAACATGGCTGATTTTTGGTAAGAACAGTGAAACTTTGGGACATTCTAACCTGCCCCCATCACAGTTTCCACTCTCCAGCTCAGGAGTAAAGTGTCAAAATAATAACCCACGTTTCCAGTATTAGAAGAATCACAGCAGACCCCATTCACAAACACTTATAGTTTATTTATCTGACCTGTCTGATAGCACAGCTCAAAAACTTTGTGTTTATTTCAGCTAATTCAAAACTGGTTCAGTATTAGAGCTGCTTCCTAGAGAGAATCTGTCAAAAATATTTACAGACTGATGCTGCCTGAAGAGATGAGTGGCATATGAGGTGAAGCTACAATTAGAAAATCCCAATAAACTCACACAAAAGGGATTAAAACTTAAAAAAAAATTCAGCAAGTGGCATTATATAAGATTAACCCACAAAAATCAATTATTTCTATACACAATGAAAATCTAAAAAGGAAATGAAAATTATCCCATTTTCATCAAAGATAATAAATACCATCAAAGATAATAAATATCAAGAGTTAATTTACTCAAAGAGGTACAAAACTTTTAACACTGAAATTACAAAATATCACAGAAGGAACTAAAGAAACCTAAATAAGTGAAATGATATCTCATGTTTCTGAATTGGAAGACCTTAATATTGTTCATATCACAGTATTACCCAAGACAATCTACAGATTTATAATCCCTATCAAAATTCAAACAACTTTTTTTGCAGAAATGAAAAAGTTGATCCTCAAATCTATAAGGACTTGCAAGGGATGCTGAACAGCCAAAACAATAAAGAAAAAGAACAAAGTTGCAAGATTCACATAATCTGGTTTTTAAACTGATTACAAAGCTACATAATCAAAATGGTGTGGTACTAACAGAAGGATAGACATATAGACCAAAAAAATAGAACTGAGAGTCCAGAAATAAACACATACATCTGTGCTCAATTAATTTTCAATAGGGGTAAGTGAAAGTGAAGTCACTCAGTTGTGTCCGACTCTTTGCAACCCCATGGACTGTAGTCTACCAGGCTCTTTTGTCCATGGGATTTTCCAAGCAAGAATACTGGAGTGGGTTGCCATTTCCTTCTCCAGGAGATCTTCCCAACCCAGGGATTGAATCCGGGTCTCCTGCATTGTAGTCAGATGCTTTACCATCTGAGCCACCAGGGAAGTGGGGTAATACCAAATCATTCAACAGAAAAACAGCAGTCTCTTTAGCAAATGATCCTGGAACAACTGGTTCTTTTTTTTTTTTTCAATTATTTTTATTAGTTGGAGGCTAATTACTTCGCAACGAACAACTGGTTCTTCACATACGAAAGAATGAAGTTAGACATTTACTTGAGAATAGATACAAAAATTAACTCAAAATAGACAAAGCCCTAAGTGTGAAAGCTAAAAATATGAAACTACCAGAAGGAAACAGGCAAAAATCATTATGCTCTTGAATTAGACAATGTCTTATATATATGAATCCAAACACACAAAAAAGAGAAATTGGAGTTCATTGAAACTAGAAACATTTCTTCATCAAAGAAATTACATTATCAAGAGTAAAATGACAACCTACAGTATGAGAGAAAATATTTACATATTATATATCCAACAAAGGTATACAATCCAGAATATATACAGAACTTTTATACCTCAAAACAAAACAGAAACAAAAACAAACAGTTAAAAATGAGAAAATACTCTATTGAATAGACATTTCACCAAAGAAGATATGCTAGTGGCCAAGAAGTTCATGAAAAGAGGCTCAATACCATAAGTTATTAAGAAAACGAAAATCAAAACCACAGTAAGATACCACTAACACCCAAGAGGATGAGTAAATGTTTTACATACACAATATCAAGTGCAGTTAAGTATTAGAAAAATTGGAGCCCTCATATATTCTGGTGGGAATGTAAAATGGTGCAGCTGCTGTAGAAAAGTTTGGCAATTACTAGCAATTCCACTTCTAATTATAAACAAGTATTCACCCAAAATATGTATGTTCATAGCAGCATTATTTATAGTAGGCAAAAAGTAGAAACAATCCAAATGTCCACCAACTGAGGGATGGATAAACAAAATACAGTAACTACACAATGGAATATTATTCAGTCCTAAAGAGGAATGAAGTATTCTTATATGTTATAAAAAAGATGGCCTTTGAAAGCCTCATGCTAAGTCTAAAAAAAAAAAAAAGACATATAAAAGGCCAAATAGTATATGACTCCATTTACATATAAAAAGTTCACAGTAGGCAACTCCATAAAGACAGGAGATTTAGTGGCTTGTTACGGATGAGGATGAGGGAATAAGCGGGATTCTGGAAAAGAAAAAGGATATTAGGGAAAACTTAAAGAAATCTAAATATTAAACTATGAACTTTAGTCAACAATAACGTCTCAATACTGGTTCACTAATTATAACAAATGTACTGTATTAATATATTAATAATGGGAAATAGCTGTGGAGTAGATGACAACAGAAAACAATTTTAAAGAAAATGGGCCGGGCTGGAGCGTCCCTCCGCACCCCTCCAACAGCCACCGGCTCTGCGACCTAAGCAGACCAGCCCAGAGTCCAGCGACCGAGGTGGAGAGCAACCTAGGGTGGCGCCGGCGGGCCGGGGATGGGTGAGAGGCCTGGTCCCCGGGCAGCGTTGCCTGATGAGGCCGCCACCACCGCCTACCGCCTGCGTTCTCTCACCGCGGCCAGTGCCTGTGGGATGGGTGGCCAGGCACCAGCCTCATCTCCAGGGCTAGCCCAGCAGCTCGGGCCCCTGCAGCATCCGGGCCATCCGCTGAGACTGTGGCCCGGTTCAGCACTGGGGGCTCGCCCTCTGGTGACTCCCCCAGCCGGCCACCACCGGCCCTCTCCCTGCCCAGACGTAGGGGCACGCAGGCGCAGCAGCTGCTCTTGAGTTTTTAGCTCAAGAGAACGCGCCCAAGTGGCGGCTGCTGGTGTCTGCGTTGAAAAAATGTTCAGGGGCAAGTTCATCCTACTGTTGAGTCTAGTGATGATGCTCTTCAGTATGCTGAAGAATTAATTTTGCAATTATTAAATATGCAATGTCAAGCTCAGCCCCTAAGTTCTTCAGATGTAGAGGCACATGTTCAAAAGTTTCCCTCATGCAGTTGATAAATGGGCAATAGTTGATGCCCAGTCAGCTACTGAAAACAGGAAGCGAAGAAACTTTTTTTCTCTTCCAGTAGAAAAAAATTCATCTTTTGTTAAAGGGGGTCCTAGATTATAAAACTGACCACCAGGTTTCTGTTTACATAGTAGCAGTGTTAGAATACATTTCTGCACACATTTTAAAAGTTGGTGCAAAATATACAGCATTATGAAATTACAAAACAAGATATTAAAGTGGCAATATATGCTGATAAAGTATTGATGGATATGGTTCATCAAGATGTAGAAGATATATTATCTTTGATGAAAGAGCCTTCCACCTCAGGAGAGCAATGTTATCATGATTTTGTAAAAGCATTTATGGCAGAAATTTGACATTATTATAAGGGAAGTTAAATTATAAATGATTTTAGAGAGTGCTTTGTCATTAATACAAAACTGTTTTTCAGCTAATGATGTAGAAAATACATTTGGTCATATAGTGGATATACATGAACCTGGTGGAAAGTTACTGGGCCATACAGAAGATACTGTAGAAATGACAGATGAAGGCAGTCACCATCCATTAGTAGGAAGCTGCTTTGAAGATAGCAGAGGAACTGACATTTGATCCATTTGAATCATAACACTCGAGATATTCTATGACCTGGTTTTCATGATCGTTTCCTTAGTCAGTTATCAAAGCCTGGAGTGGCACTCTTGTTGTTTTTCAGTCGCTAAGTCATGTCCAACTCTTTGCAACCTCATGGACTGCAGCATGCCAGACTTCCCTGTCCTTCACCATCTCCTAGAGTTTGCTCAAACTCATGTCCATTGAGTCAGTGATGCCATCCAACCATCTTCCTCTGTCACCCCCTTTTCCTCTTGCCCTCAATCTTCTCAGTCAATAGGCAAAGGTTTCAAAGAAGCTGTTCAGTATGTTTTACCCAAGCTACTTCTAGCCCATTTACCACTGTCTACATTACTTCATACTTCTGAAGCAGTAAGAAGAGTGAAGAACAAGAAGACAAGGAATGTTTGAATCAAGCAATAACAGCTCTGCTTAATGGTCATAGTGATATAGGGGGGAAAAAATATGTTCTAAAAGTCTTGCAAAATGTAGACTGGGTGAATCTGCATGTTGGATTTATAATCAGCAAATGAAGGGGAAACATCTAGCAATCAAGAAAATGAACGAGATTCAGAAGAATATTGATGGTTGGGAGGAATAGACACTGGACAGTGCTGCAATGAATTTGTAATGGAAGGAACTCTTACACATGTAGGAGAAAACATGAAAGAAACATACTTCTCGTTGATGGCTTAATGATTTGCTGTAACTTAAATCATGACTAGCCAAAACTTCCTGGTGCTAGCAATGCAGAATATCACCTTAAAGAAAAGTTTTTTTATGAGAAAGGTACAAATTAATGACAAAGATGACACTAGTGAGTACAAGCATGCTTTTGAAATAATTTAAGAGATGAAAATAGTGTTATGTTTTCTGCCAAGTCAGATGAAGAGAAAAACAGTTGGATGGCAGCACTGATATCTTTATTGTACCAGAGAACACTGGAAAAGATGTTTGATGTGACGATACTATAGGAAGAAAGGGAGGAGCAGATGAGACTCCCTAGTGCTGATGTTTATAGATTTGCAGAGCCTGACTCGGAAGAAAATATCATATTTGAAGAAAACATGTAGCCCAAAGCTGGAATTCCAATCATCAAAGCAGGAACAGTTATTAAACTTATAGAGAGGCTCACATACTATATATACATGGGTCCCAATTTTGTTTAGACATTTCTCACAACACATAGATCCTTTTGTAAACCTAAAGGACCTATAATAGAAAGGTTTGAAATTCCAGAGCCTGAGTCAACAGAAGCTGATTGCATAGCTTTAGAGAAGATTAGCCCCTGAGTGCAGAACTGAAAAGGGTTTAGAATACAGCCTGTGCAGGTGTGAGCATTAAATGTATGTTGGCACTGAGTAGTACACCACTATGATTTTGAAAGAGACTCAAGATCTTTTGCAGCTGATGGAGGAATTTATTGGAACAGTAAGAGGTAAAGCAATGAAAAAATGGGTTGAATCAATTACTAAAATAATCGAAAGGAAAAGAACTGAATTGCAAGAGACAAGGGACCAGGTCATAATATTACATTTCAGAGTTCACCTCCCAGGGATGAATGGCATATAAGTAGACCTGGTGGAAAGAGAGAATTTTGACCACGTAGAGACTTTTGACCTGCTCCCCTTAAACCAACAGAAATTGCTCGACAGCTCACTCTACTTGAATCAGATTTATATTGAACTGTACAGTCATCAGAATTAGTTGAAAGTATGTGGGCAGAAGAAAACAGATTAATTCTCCTAGCCTTCTGAAAATGATCCAGCATACCACTAATTTCACTCTGTGGTTTGAGAAACGTAGAAACCGAAAACTTAGAAGAAAAAGTAGCTGTGATAAGCTAAATAATTAAGATTCTGCAAGTCTTTCAAGAGCTGAACAGTGTCAATGGTGTCCTTGAGGTTGGCCATGCTATTAACTTATTACCTGTTTACAGACTAGACCACATGTTTGAGCAAAATACAAAGCTAACAAAAGAAAATTTTAGAAACAGCTCATGAACTACAAGAAGATCGCTGTAAGAAATATTTGAGGGAAAAAAAAATATTTGGCAAAACTCAGGTCTATTAATCCACCATATGTGTCTTTCTTTGGAATTTATCTAACTAATACATTGAAAACAGAAGAAGGCAGCCCTGAGGTCCTAAAAAGGCATGGGAAAGAGCTTATAAACTTTAGCAAAGGGAAGAACATAGCAGAAAAATGGCAGGTGAAATCCAGAAATACTTAAATCAGTCTTATTGTTTATGACTAAAATCAGATATCAAAAAGTTCTTTGAAAACTTGAATCCAATGGGAAACAGCATGGAAAAAGAATTTACAGACTATCTTTTCAAGAAATACCTAGAAACAGAATCATGAAACACTAAGCCTCTCTCAAGATTTCCAAAAGAATATAGCCATTCACTAAAAGCTCCCAGTATTTGTCCATTAAACCCAAGACCAGGTACTATGAGACACTCCATACCTCCACAGCAAGAGCCAAGGAAAAATAGTTAAAGTAGAACCCCTGAAAGTGAAACAGAAAGTATATATAGCATTGGCACCAAATTCTCCAAGAACACCATTAACACCTCCTCCTGCTTCTGGTTCTTCCAGTACCACAGATGTCTGCAGCACACCTAATTCTGACCATTCAAGCCCTTTCATTCAAGATCTGCTTCAGTATCATCTATAAGTTTAACTAAGAGCACTGATGAAGTGTCTGTCCCTACCCTCCTGTTCCTCCGCTAAGATGACAAGAATCTGCTCCAGCAGAATCTTCACCATCTAGGATGACGTCTAAGCATTGGAACAGCCCCCCAGCAATTCCTCCGGGGCAACCCATGCCAAAAGCCTATTCACCAAAATATTCCATATCAGACCAGACTGCTATATCAGGCCCTACTGAAAGCTCTCCCTTGTTATCTCCATGAGAACCCATGAGGACACCTGATGTTTTTTTAAACTCACCACTATACCTCCAACCTCCCACTTTGGAGGAAAAAGTGACCATAGTAATGCCTTTGTCCCAAAGTGCCCTTTCCCCTTTACACCACCTCCTCCTCAAATACCTTCTTCGCATGGCACAAGAAGGCATCTGCCATCACCACCGACACAAGAAGTGGACCTGCATTCCACTGCTGGGTCACCTGTTCCTTGATGACAAAGCACTTCTCAACATATCCCTAAACTCCCTCCAAAAACTTGCAAAAGGGAGCACACACCCATCCATGCACAGAGATGGACTACCACTGTTGGAGAATTCCCACTTTTCCTGAGTTCCTCTGTACCAGGATGTGCTTTCCTATCCCCAAATCCATTGCTGGTGGTGGATGCACTGAATGTGCTAGCACTGAGGGCTTAAAATGAGAACTCCAAACACTAACGACTCTACTTCAAGATGCAGTATAAGACAATAAATTTTAACCTAGATGTAATTACAAAGTGGAAATGGTATCTGTTTAAAATATGGGAAGACTTATCTAGAGGAACTGGACAACAGATTGCACTTGAAAATCAAGTAAAGGGACCTTTTCCTAGCCAGTAAGCAGAAGTTCTCTTTTTGTGAAGTGATCTTTATCATGAAAGGGGTGGAAAACATAGTCTAGTGTTCAGCAGGCCCACAGGATGACAGTTTTTTTAATTCAAAATATTATGCACTTTTAAAAAAATAAATCTTAAACAGGGATCTTCAAATCCTCCTTTGTTTTTCTTTGCTTTTACTTGTCCTCCTTTAGAATATTTTCTTAAAAATCATTCGGAGGACTGTGAGAAAAGGATGTGGTACCTGACCTTACTGGAATAAAGGCCCAGCACCATACTGCTGTTCTGCTTACAGATTATCATAGTGAACTGAATGGGTACTGAGGCTTCACCAAAGAAGTACTTCTATTTTTTAAGAATAATTATACCAATTTTATCAGAAAAGACCCTGATGCTGAGAAAGATTGAAGGCAGGAGGAGAGGGGACGACAGAAGATGAGATGGTTGGATGGCATCACTGACTTGATGGACATGAGTTTGAGCAAGCTCCGGGAGTTGGTGATGGACACAGAAGCCTGGCATGCTACAGTCCATGGGGTCACAAAGAGTTGGACACAACTGAGTAACTGAACTGAACTGATACCAATTTTAAGAACATTCCCCTACTCACCCTCCCTACACAGACAAAATGTGGTGGTCTTGCCTTCAAACAAGAGAAGTTTTGTGTCATTAACAATGACAGAAGAACTTTTTAAAATATGCAACTGTCAAGTATATGACTTATATTTAGGAAACTGTTAACTTATGCTAGATTCTCATTTTCCCCCATTCTCCCACAAAAGTTTACTGGTTTTCCATGTTCTGGCTTGTGGCTGTCCTTCTAACCATACTATGGAAATGCAGACACCCAGTGTGAAAGGAGCAGTGAACACCTTCGTTTTAATTGCTAAGTGGTATTCTATTGTATGCACATATTATGATTTATTTATTCATTCATCTTTTGTTTCTAGTTTTTGTGTTAAGAACATAGCTGTAATGAACTTAATGTGTATTTTTGTGAAGACATCTGTTTTTATATTGATTGGTTAAATGCTGAAGAGCAAGATTTTGGGTTGCTAGGGTTATTACATGCAGTGTCAAGCTTTTCTGACATGGTTGTTCCACTTTACATTTCAGTGAGCAGTGTGTAGGAGTTGCAGTTGTTCCACAGTTTTCTCAATGCTTCATATTGTCACTTTTTGATATAGCTATTCTAATACCTATTTTATTAAACTGTGGTTTTCATTTGAATATCCCTGATGAATGATGATGTTAGGCATCTTTCACTTATTTATTGCCCACTGTGTATCTTATTTTGTGAAGCATCTGTTCAAATCATTTGCCACTTTTTAGTCTGGGTTGTTTTATTAAAAAGAATCAACTAAAGCAAAATATACCCACGTGTATAAATACCAAAACCATGCATTTGAAGACAGAAGCAAGTTGCATAAAACATTCTCACTGATATTACTCGTAAAACAATGTTATTACACATATATACATGCAATGATACATGTGTATTATTGTAAAAGTATGAGATATGTGGGATCAATATTAACCAAATTTAGAATCTGTGGAAGATGACAAAGGTTACAGGTTGTGGAACGGACTATGAAAAGCTTCCTGTGAATCTGGATGGGGGCACTGAGGTCATATACACTAGAGTATTCTAGCCAGTACACCAGCTTCATTCACACTCAATGTTTCTGGTTACTGAAGCAGTCTCAAAGCTACCCCTTGCTGATCCTGGCAATTGTTCTGATGTGGATCTAGTCCATTGTGAGATGCCCCCAGAGGCAGGCCTGGGGCTGAACCAAACCATTAAGCAGGACAATCACCCCTCAGCATTTGTTGGGGATTGGTTCCAGGATATCTCTTCGAATACCAAAATCAGCAGATGCTAAAAAGTAGGCCATCCAAACCCTCAGGTTCTGCATCTGTGGATTCAACCAACAACAGAACTGCAGACAGGAAAACACAGACATGCAGGAACTGTATTTGCATGAGTAATAACACAGTTAGGGTTCAGATTCATCAAATACATGTAATGACTCATGATGGGGAGGACCATGAGCTGACATATGTTTCTCCAAAAGTAAAATCAGAGACTTATTAGATTATTTAATGTGTGCTTTTAAAAAAGCTTCACATTCCACAGTTAACATTTTTGTAAATGTCTGTTTTCAGTTTTATTTCTATGAAAAAATTTGAAATTAGTACAAAACATAACATTTAGAACAAGGAAATTTTCTGTCCATATTTCCTAAGTTGACAGACTTTCTTCAATACAAACTTCAGCTATAATAAAGCTAGAATTCTGTTAAAACCTTCACGTTCAAAAAATCTTTAAGACTTTCATCTCAGTATCAATTTTCTTGTCCAATAAAATGGCATTTTTAACATAGGCTGTATTAATGATATCATTCCTATTATTTGCCTGACATACAATAAGTACAACTTGTGTATGAAGGTCTCAAAAAAAATATAAGATGTTGACAGCTTTCCCCAGGTGTGGTATATATGACTATTAGTAGTAGTAGTACTACTATTAGTAGTAGCCAAGTTCTGGAAGAAAATTTTCCTACATTTGTTTGATTCATAAGATTATCTCTTACTTATTGTATGAGTAATAAATAAAGACACAGTAAATAAAGACACACAATAAATAAAGACACAGTGAATAAAGGAGGACATACTTGGGGGGGAAAAGACTGAACCAGGTCTGGGAAATGCAGAGAACCAGAAAAAAAATGAAGATTAGCACATAAGAGTGCCCTGGAGAGATATTAGAGGATTGATTTGATCTTTTGAAGGAAACAAATGAGACTTTACCTAATTTTCTTATACTTAATATACTGCAGCTAAATATCTATGCTTTACATGTTTCTAGTGTTTCTAGTTGAATTCTCTTTTTAAAATTATTTTTATTTTTTATCTCTCCTTGCTATTCTTTGGAACTCTACATTCAGATGGGAATATCTTTCCTCTTCTCCTTTTCTTTTCACTTCTCTTTTTTTCACAGCTATTTGTAAGGCCTCCTCAGATAGCCATTTTGCTTTTTTGCATTTCTTTTCCATAGGGATGGTCTTAATCCCTGTCTCCTGTACAATGTCACAAACCTCCGTCCATAGGCACTCTGTCTATCAGATCTAGTCCTTTAAATCTACTTCTCATTTCCACTGTATAATCATAAGGAATTTGATTTAGGTCATACCTGAATGGTCTAGTGGTTTTCCCTACTTTCTTCAATTTAAGTCTGAATTTGGCAATAAGGAGTTCATGATCTGAGCCACAGTCAGCTCCCGGTCTTGTTTTTGCTGACTGTATAGAGCTTCTCCATCTTTGGCTGCAAAGAATACAATCAATGTGATTTTGGTGTTGGCCATCTGGTGATATCCATGTGTAGAGTCTTGAGAAAATAACAGAATGGGAAAGACTACAGATCTCATCAAGAAAACTAGAGATACCAAGGGAATATTTCATGCAAAGATGGGCTCGATAAAGGACAGAAATGGTATGGACCTAACAGAAACAGAAGCTATTAAGAAGAGGTGGCAAGAATACACAGAAGAACTGTACAAAAAAGATCTTCATGACCCAGATAATCACGATGGTGTGATCACTCACCTAGAGCCAGATGTCCTGAAATGTGAAGTCAAGTGGAACTTAGAAAGCATCGCAACGAACAAAGCTAGTGGAGGTGATGGAATTCCAGTTGAGCTACTTCAAATCCTGAAAGATGATGCTGTGAAAGTGCTGCACTCAATATGCCAACAAATTTGGAAAACTCAGGAGTGGCCACAGGACTGGAAAAGGTCAGTTTTCATTCCAATCCCTAAGAAAGGCAATCCCAAAGAATGCTCAAACTACTGCACAATTGCACTCATCTCACACGCTAGTAAAGTAATGCTCAAAATTCTCCAAGCCAGGCTTCAGCAATACGTGAACCGTGAACTTCCAGATGTTCAAGCTGGTTTTAGAAAAGGCAGAGGAATCAGAGATCGAATTGCCAACATCTGCTTGATCATCGAAAAAGCAAGAGAGTTCCAGAAAATCATCTGTTTCTGCTTTATTGACTATGTCAAAGCCTTTGACTGTGTGGATCACAGTAAACTGTGGAAAATTCTTCAAGTGATGGGAATACCAGACCACCTGACCTGCCTCTTGAGAAACCTGTATGCAGGTCAGGAAGCAACAGTTAGAACTGGACATGGAACAACAGACTGGTTCCAGATAGGAAAAGGAGTATGTCAAGGCTGTATATTGTCACCCTGCTTATTTAACTTATATGCAGAGTACATCATGAGAAACGCTGGGCTGGAAGAAGCACAAGCTGGAATCAAGATCGCCGGGAGCAATATCAATAACCTCAGATATGCAGATGACACCACCCTTATGGAAGAAAGTGACGAAGAACTAAAGAGCCTCTTGATGAAAGTGAAGGAGGAGAGTGAAAAATTTGGCTTAAAGTTCAACATTCAGAAAACTAAGATCATGGCATCTGGTCCCATCACTTCATGGGAAATAGATGGGGAAGCAGTGGAAACAGTGTCAGATTTTATTTTGGGGGGCTCCAAAATCACTGCAGATGGTGACTGCAGCCAAGAAATTAAAAGACACTTACTCCTTGGAAGGAAAGTTATGACCAACCTGGATAGCATATTTAAAAGCAGAAACATTACTTTGCCAACAAAGGTCCATCTGGTCAAGGCTATTGTTTTTCCAGTTGTCATGTGTGGATGTGAGAGTTGGACGGTAAAGAAAGCTGAGCGCCGAAGAATTGATGCTTTTGAACTGTGGTGTTGGAGAAGACTCTTGAGAGTCCCTTGGACTGCAAGAAGATCCAACCAGTCCATCCTAAAGGAGATCAGTCCTGGGTGTTCATTGGAGGGACTGATGTTGAAGCTGAAACTCCAATACTTTGGCCACCTCATGCGAAGAGTTGACTCATTGGAAAAGACCCTAATGCTGGGAAGGACTGGGGGCAGAAGGAGAAGGGGATGACAGAGGATGAGATGGCTGATGGCATCACCGACTTGATGGACATGGGTTTGGGTAGACTCTGGGAGTTGGTGATGGACAGCGAGGCCTGGTGTGCTGCGATTCATGGGGTCGCAAAGAGTAGGACACACCTGAGCAACTGAACTGAACTTATTTTTTTATATATTAATTTATTATACTGTTAATACCAATTAAATTTATGGAAAAGCACCAATTTGTTCCTGCTTAAGAAGACCTGTAGCAACCTACTTTCTTATTCTCCCTCTACTCATGTGACTTACAAAGAATACAAATGTCTACCAGGAATGTAAAATGAAAGAGACAAGAAAGATTGAAAGAGGGCCAGAATTATTTGTTTTTAGTTTTGGTATATTCATCTTATTCTCTAAGTTTCCGTAAAAGTTATGTTACCCTACCAACAAATGCTAACTTTTCCTCATCTTAAATTTGCTGTGATGAATTTAATACATTAATACACTTTTTTAACTTCTAAACAGAACTCTACATTTCTGGGTTTTTTTAATATTTAAAACCATGGAGGACCTAACCTAAAATAATTACTGATACTTATATTTATTTACCCTAAGAATTCTCAGCTAGACTTCACCTTGCTATGTTCCTATGAATAGGAATATACAATATAGTAATGATGGCCTTACTCAAAAACCTGTCCAGAGTTCTTCGTCTCCAAGCACCATTAGACAAAATAGACTACAGGTACAATTCTAGGGGGAAAAATACTTTTTACCAACTATATTCATATTGGGTATCTATACTATCACTCCACAAAGCCATAATAAATGTATTCTTTCTAGAAATGACAGACTATTAATTTGCCAGAAATTGTTCAAGTTCAACCAAGACTTTCAGTAAGCAGACTTACATTCCCATTTTGCCTTTGCTCAGAACCTAAACAACTAAACATCAGGGAAATTACACTGTGTCATATCTGTTTCCAAATAAATCTTTATAACATCTCTACAATTTCAAGTTATATTTACATTGAAATTTAAAATTAATTACATTCCGTACCTCTCATTCTGTCACAACACTGAACGATACTCCTTTGTAGCATAAACGCCCTCTATTAACTGCTAAAATTTAAAATATTCAGCTGTCTTTTTTTCTCCTCCTTTTTCTATCTGTAACCTATGATCTTACAAGTGTTTATCTCTGATTTCCTTTGAGTACTGGAATTAGTGGTCCTTCACAAGTCGTGTGGTTTTCGAAACACAAATCTCATTTTTTTATTCAAACCTTTAATTTCTGAACAGGAATCTAGAGGTTTATAACTCAATATCTGAATTGAAAAGTTAATTTCTTGCAATGTTTTCTGAATGAATCAATATAAAGGGCCTCTCATTCATCAAGAGTTACAATTAAGATATGATCCAATATCCATTATAAGTTATATAACAAAATAAGATAGGCTCTCTTTGGAGAAAGCATAACATAGATAAGAAAATAGCCTCATTCAATATCCATACACTATCAAGAATCAGAATCTATAGCTGATAATGCAAATTAAAACAAACAAGAAACATTTCATAAAAGCTGGGGAAACAAAATCAAAATCCAGAAACAATCTAAAAAGGAGAGCAAAAAAACAAAAGCTTAAAAATGTTAATAACGACAATAACAGGGAAATTAACAAACTATCACCAGAAGCCAGGCTCTGCTCCATGTACTTTCACATATTAATTCATGAGAATCATTAAGTACACAGAATCCAAGACACAGCTGTAGGAAAGGAAAGCATATATAAGGATCATATTCAGGAAGGATTAAATGGGTGTTTGGCAGCCTCAGTTTTGTTCCATAGAGATGAGATATAGCAGTATTTAAAGCATGATTGACAGAGAAAAACTTAAATGTCATATATTACATTTTGGGAAAAATGTAACTCAAGTTAATAACATGATAAACTAAATGGTTTTGGGGGGAATATAATTTCATTTAGAAATTAGAACAAACTAAAAGAATATGGTTAGTGTTTTGGGTGGTATCAGTGGAAAATGAGAAAATAAAAATATTTTTAACACTTTTACAAAAGTATAACAATAATATCTGTAAGACAGGATGAGAGAAAAATAAAATGATGGTATGTCAGTTGTAAGAGTAGAAGGTTCGTAGAGTCTAATAAATGAAAATAAGTATGGAAGATTGTGCTTTGTGAATGATTATTTTAATAGCAGTTCTTGCCATACTGGAGGAACTGGAGTATCCTATTAGAGGTACTCTGGAGATAGGTAAAACGCTGAATATTGAAAAAGCAAAAGATGCTAAAGACAAATATCAAGTCACTAAAACCTGATGTCTTATAGATTAATTTTATTTTATTTTTGAATACCCAATTTGACAATTTTACTTCTGACTGGTAAATTTAGTCCTTATACAATTACAGTCATTATTATATCACATTGTCTCCTACATTTTACTTTCTGCTTTATATCTGTCAGCTTTACCACTACTTCTACTGTACCTTTCTTCCTTTGTTTTAGACTGATTTGATTTTTGTTATCTTTTCCATTTTCTCCTCTATACAACTTTGAAGGTTATACACACCTGTTTCACCACTTTAGATGGCTGTGCCTTAAATTTTGTCATTAATATTTAACTTAAAATCTAAAGTGATTCTATAATCTGAACCTCTTTTTCTAACAGAAGAATCAAATACAATTTGATCAACTCCCAACTCAATTATGAAACTGTCTTTTAGTACAAATTAGGTATCATAATTATTTTTACCCATATATTGTTTAGACTTACCCATAAGTTTCCTAATTTCTTGTCACTTACCACTCCTCTCAAGTATTCATTAGGTTTCGTTTTTTTTCACTTCCTGTAGTATCTCTGTTAGAATTTTACTAGCAAAATTATACAGTGAAAGGTATTGCTTCTATAATTTATTTCAGGACCAATCCAAATTTAACAATATATCCTGACAAAGATTCTCTCCTTGACTAAATTTTAGTTAAGCTCCTCTGAGACCTATTCTTGACTAGGTCTCAACCTTGGCCTTTCGTGTCTGTCTCTACTGAGCAGTTTTAGCATGAATCCTTGTCAGTCTAGGGAGAATCTCCTCACGCATAAGTTCCTCATGTTTCAACCTTGATATATAAACCCTTGGCCTGAATTTAGCAAGAATTCTATAAGGCCAGTTTAGCAAGAATCTCCTTACCCTTGATGTTAACTCTTAGTAATTTTCTATTCACTTACCCCTTCACTCTGCTGGCTACAAATCCTCAGCTGTCTTTGCTGTATTTAGAGTTGAGCTCAGTTTTATTAAAAAAAAACTTTATCCCCCTACTGCAATAGCTAATGAATAAAATCTATATCGCCTTTAACTAGTATCTGGCTTTATTTCTCTTTGACAAATTTCATCCTTTAAAAATTAGTTTTCTGAGTTCATTATTCTAAATTGACAATTTTTGTTTTTTGCTTCAATTTAGATGTCTCTAGCAGTGTCTCATTCCTTAGGAGGCAATGTGATTTTCCCTCTGGCTGTTATTAAGATTTTCTATTTTGGAGAAGGAACTGCTTTTATGGAATTAATATTGAATATCTTTTATTCCTTGCTATTTAGTTCAAATTTTATGTCAGTTTCTTCTTGCTTATTTTTCTCATCTTTCTGAATATAATTTCAGCAGTACCTATTCTTCCTTGATTACTACAATTTGTTTACTTCACTGATTTTGTTTCAACTGTTTTCTGAATTTGACATCCTATAATTGTTTTCTACCTTACTAGCACATTTCTTGAATTCTTCTATCACAGAAGTAATTGATTCATTCTATTTAAAATTCATGGTTTAATATTTTGTAACATTTCTTATGTACTTTATAACTACTCTGATCATAAGACAACTCTATCTAATCTACTACTTTTGTTACCTTTTCCACCCCTTTTTTCTTGTAATTGTCTTGAATGAATTTGTGCTGGTTCCTTTTTGATTATTCAGGTTCAAAGAACATGAGCTTTTTAAGAAATAGCTAACTAGACGAGGTTTACTTGGGAGAGGGAATAGAGCCATGTCTTAGGCCAACAGGATAATTCCTTATGAACAAGTGCTTTACACATGTACCAGACTTGGTATATAGATCAACTCAGATCTGCATTCCTTTCTCAACAGAGTAGCAAATGGCTTGTTCTGTCGCTAATCATGGAGTCAGGTAACTGGGGTTGGCACCACTGCCGCTACCGACTGAGGAACACCAAATGTTGTGCTGACTTCACAGAGACTACATTGCCCAAGGAGCTGAACTGGAGCCATGAAGGCTCTGGCTTCCCCAGCAGTTACCTAGAGAGGTTGTCTGATGTAATCCATAAGTGAGAGGGAGTTAAAAACTCTACAGACCAGTCTAATCTAATGAGAGAGAGGAACAAGAAGACAGAAACTTCCCTTCCACTCTCTAACAAACTGTTTGAGGACACAGTGATTCACATGACGACTACGAAGTCTTGCTGACTGTGAAACCAGAGGTGCTTATCACAGAGCCATAGCTAACTAGGTAATGGCCCCTTTGTACCTACCATTCCTTTTCACCAGCCTTACTCTTCATTTTCTCATTTTTTAAGGAGGTCTGTACATGAGTTTGAGTAAGCTCCAAGAGTTGGTGATGGACAGGGAAGCCTGGCGTGCTGCAGTCCATGGGGTCACAAAGAGTTGGACATGACTGTACATCCTAGCTAACTGCTAACAAGTAAGTTTTTGCTTTAAATTCTGTGTTCTAGGATTACCCATTAAGATAGCATGTAAGTTTATTAACCCACATTTAGGTGTCTGAGAGGGCTTTCCCCTCCTCGCCCCCCACAAACAGAAAGTCTCTTTTCTTACATTGTTAGAGAAATAAGAGTATTACTGAAAAATATGGTTTAAGTGTCCGTTTCCACACTTAGCCCTAATGAGTCTGCTTTGCAGAACCAAACTGTATCCAAAGAAGTTCCACCTCCCTGGGGGCAACATTGTGGTTAATCTAAAGATTTAGGTTTCACACCTCAGAGTATTTCCTTTACTTTGTCCCTGAAAAGTATTTTGCCAATTCCTCTTACTAAGAGATATGCTTTTGTTTTCCATCCATCTGCCATAAATATATTCCTGCTTGATTTTTTCAGTGATTTTGCCACTTTTATACTTGTGCTGATTTGGGATTTTAGATATTCTCTAGTGTCATAAACTGAGTTTATATTGCTCATGTACATTAATGATTCTGGGTGACCTGAAGGCAAGGATGGAGAAAATACTTCACACATCCTTCTTCAAAGAAGTTCACTCTGTCCTTTAAATACTGTCTTCACTTAGCTATAAGACACCACATTCTCTGTTTCCACCCAACCTGCAAATGCTCCTTCTCTTTTTTCTGCTAAGTCATCTCATTTTCACATCTTCTGAAAGGTGGTGTCCTAGGATATAAGCCTTCAGACCTTTCAAATATGTGCATTCCTCCTCCTAAGGAGAGATGTTATCTAATCCTTTTGCTTTAAATACTATGTTTTGAAGCTTTAAATACTGCCATAGCTGACACTTTCCAAATAAATATCTACCACCTGGACTCTTCCCTAATCTACTTCTGCTTATATACCCAAAACCTGAATATTTTATAGTCACCTGAAACTTGATGTGTGCAATTTAAACTCCTATTAACTCCTCCCAAACTGTTTCTCCACATTTTTTCCCAGTCTTGGCAATTGGTGCCTATTGATCCAGTTTTTCTGAATGAAATCCTCGGAGTCTTTCTTGACTCTTCTCTTTTTCTCACATTCCTTGTCCAATTCAACAGCAAATCTTATAGGTTCCCACCTTCAACATATATCCAGAAGCCAATCACTTTTATTCTTCCTCACCACTTTCAACCAAGGATAAGCTACTGTCACATTTACACAGACAGAAATACTATTTTGATTGACGTTCTTGCTTTCAGCCCTCTTCTCCCAATATTTTCTTTGCTCAGCAGTTAGAGGGATCAATTTAAAAGACATATCAATGTATGTTGCTTACTGGGTTAAATTATGCCAATGGCTTCTCATCTCACTCAGAATAAAATCAAAGTCCTTATCATGGTCCTACATAATTTGAGCACCCAGTGCCTCTACAATGCTAACTCTTACTACTCATTGCTCCTTCATTTCCCCCAATCTAGAGTGATATTTATGTGTCCTCAAACACATCAAGTACATCCCTGCCTTAGTGGACTGACATTTGATGTTACCTCTGCCATCGAGACTCTCCATGATTCTCATTCTCATTTTATTCAAGTTGATATCATCAGAAAGCCCTTCTTGATATCCTTTCTAAAGTATAACACTCCATCATTCTTACCCTTATCAATTTCCTTGGTATTTACTGGCATATTTTATGTATATACATGTGTTATTGTTTGTTGACTGTCCTTCTCTCCCTATCAGAATGTAAGCTCCATGAGGTCAGGGACAAAATTTAGTTCACTGATGTATTTCCAACACCTAAAACCTGAGTGATGCTCGTGGGTACTCAGTATTTGTTGAATGAAAAAATGAACATATGAGCAACAATTAAGAATAAAAAGAATTCATACCTGTCACCAGGTGACCTATTTAACCCACCCTAACTCACCTGGGTAGATCTGGCTTGGAAACTCTGTCTCTAATACCCATGGCTGCTCTCCTCATTCCAACTTGAAGATCAGTTCTGGTTTAGGCATGCAAAACCCTGTGAACAGGAAATGACATGGGAATTGGGCTAGGCTCATAGGCTTTAGGGCTTCTGAAGAAAACAGAAAATGAAGCTTCAGACACCCATTTCAAACTTTTACTAGAAAAAGAAAAACATTCTTTATAATGTTTCAACAATCCTTCTAACCACCCTAAATCTGAAGCCTAAATATGATCAAACCCAAAAAAGCTTCCATGGGATTTAGCAAGCAAGAAAGGATGTGCAACTAGGAATCTACATGGAAAACAATTCCTACCCACTGAGATGAGGTGACTATAGTTCTCCAGCATCACATCCTTGTACAGAGTCCTCTGAGCAGGGTCCAGCTTCTGCCATTCCTCCTGAGTGAGGCCCATAGTTACATCCTCAAATGATAAGGATTCCTGAAACAGCACATTTGTGTTCAAATTCAAGTAATCAAAACTGGAAGACATGGAAAATCTGTATGAAGTGGTTATACTGTTTACTATTCAGAATTAATAAAAAAATGTTTGTGATGTCTACTTTTGTATTCTACTTGGTTGGAGAGGGAGAAATCATAATAGATATTCCCTACTACTGTTATAAGTTATTGGTGCCTGCAAGCCATAAAGAACTCTCCTACTTTGGGCGAATCTGAAGACAAAGCAATGTTACTTTTATCAAGGTGCATATAATCTGAAAACAAACATACATCATATAACGACAATAAGAGGTTATTATAGTGAAAAGATGGGCAAAGTTGATTGAGGTTACAAAGGGGACAAAAGATCTATTCCTGCTATTAGGGTAGGTTTCACTGAGGAGGTTAAAAAAATATTAGAGTAACATTCATGAACATGGGGCCACAGCATAACCATGTATACATCTAAAATATATAATTAAAAGAATAACAATTAGCATATAAGATAGTGCCATTCAGGACTATGATAAGATAAAAAGCTATAGATGTATTCAAGGAATGAGTTATTGAATAATTTTGGACTTAGCACCTATAGAATAGGGGTGTCCAAAATATCTGGTTACAAATTTATGATTTAGACAAAAATGTAGGTAGGCACCTGAGTATTGTCTTCCCATAACTGAACAGACTGTTTCACAATTTTCACCAAGAGTGGATTCCATCCCAAGAAACCACTTTCTTTGCTCATTTATAAGAAGCAACTCCTCATCAGTAAAGTTTTACCAAGAGACTGGAGTAATTCAGTAACATCTTCTTGCTCCACTTCTGATTCTAGTTCTCTTGCTATTTCTACCATATCTGCAACTACTTCCTCCACTGAAGTCTTCAATTCCTCAAAGTCATCCATGAGGGCTGAAATCAACTTCTTCCAAATGACTGTTAATGTCGATACACAAACCTCTTCCTATGAATCAGAAACATTCTTATAATGGCTTCCAGAATGGTGAATCCTTTCCAGAAGGTTTTAAACTTACTTTACCAGATCCATCAGAAGAATCACTATCTATGGCAGCTAAAGCCTTACAAAATGTATTTCTTAAATAATAAGATGTGAACAGCAAAACCACTCCTAGATCCATAGGCTGAAGACGTTGTATTAGTAGGCATTGAAAACAACATTAATCTCATTGTACATCTCAATCAGAGCTCTTGGATGACTAGGTGCACTGTCAACGAACAGTAATATTTTGAAAGGACTTTTTTTTTCTGTGCAGTAAGTCTCAATAGTGGGCTTAAGATATTTACCAAACCATATTGTAAACTGATGTGCTGTCATCCAGGCTCTGTTCTTCCATTTACAGAGCAAAAGCAGAGAAGATTCTTAAGGGACCTAGGACTTTTCATATGGCAAATGAGCACTGTCTTCAACTTAAAGTCAACAGTTGCAACAGCCCCTAACAAGAGAATCAGCCTGTTCTTTGAAGCCAGGCATTGACTTCTCTCTAGCTATGAAAGTCCTGAATGGCATCTTCTTCAAATTTTTTAAAAAATAATTGACATTTTAATGATTTTTTTTTTAAAGATTTATTTATTTTTCTGTGCTGGATCTTAGGTACAGCACATGGAATCTTCACTGTGGCATGTGGGATCTTTTAGTTGCATTATGTAAGAGCTTCAGTTGCAACATGCAAACTCTTAGTTGCAGCATGCAGAATCTAGTTCCCTGACCAGGGATCAAACCTGAGCCCCCTGTATTGGGAGCATGGAGTCTTAGCCACTGCCTTTTTCTGGTTTAAGACTGTTTTGTCTACATTGAAAATCTGTTGTTTAGTATACCCACCTTCACTAATTACCTTAGCTAGATCTCCTGGATCACTTACTGCAGCTTCTACATCAGGACCTGCTGCTTCACCTTGCACTTTGATGGTATGGAGACAGCTTCTTTCCTTAAACCTCATGAACCAGTCTCTGCTAACTTCAAACATTTCTTCTGAAGTTTTCCTCACCTCTTTCAGCCTTCATGGAATTGAAGAAAAGAAAATTAAGGTCCTCCTCTGGATTAGGCTTTCACTTAAGGGAATATAGTGGCTTGTTTCATTTTCTATCCAAAACACTAAAACTTTCTCCATATCATAATAAGACTGTTTCACTTTCTTATCATGTGTGTGTTTACTGGAGTAGCACTTTTAATTTCCTTTAAGTACTTTTCTTTTGCATTCACAACTTGATTAACAGTTTGGTGCAAGAGGCCTAGTTTTTGGTCTGTCTAGGTTTTCAACATACTTTCCTCACTAAGTTTAATCATTTCCAGCTTTTGATTTAAAGTGAGAGATTTATGACTCTTACTTTCACTTGAACACTGAGAGGCCACTGTAGAGTTATTAACTGGCCTGATGTCAATACTTTTTTGTCTCACGGAATATGAAGGCCTGAGGAAAGGTAAAGAAACTGGGAAACAGCTGGTTGGTAGAACAGCCAGAACACATACAATATGTAAGTTAATCTTATATGAATGTGGTTTGTGGGGGTCCAAAACAATTACAATAGTAACATCAAAGATCACTGATTACAGATCACCATGACAAATATAATAATAATGAAAAAGTCAAAATATTGTGAAAATTACCAAAATATGACACCCTGATATGAAGTGTGTATGCTTTTGGAACAATGTGCCAAAGACTCAATGCAGGGTTACCATAAACCGTCAATTTATTTAAAAAAATAATAATAATGCAACATCTGTTAAGTGCAATAAAGCAAAGCACAATAAAACAAGGTATGCCTATATTATACATGACAATGAAAAAATGGAAATGACAAGTGTCTTTCAGTAAAGAAATGGAAAACTAAAATGTGGTATGGTTTCATAATAAAACATTATATGGCATTAATAAATAAAGTATTAAGCAATTTGGACCAATCTTAAATATTAAAATTTTTTAAAAGTCCCTCTGTGACTCTAGACAGATATTATCCATGCCTTCCCCTCACTTCTGATGGTAGCCAGCAATATGTAAGAGTCTTTGGATTGAAGGTGCAATACTCCAATCTCTGCTTCTGTCATCAGACAGTGTTCTCCCCATTTGTCTCTATCCTAGTGATACTGTGATATAGTTAGGATTATATATTCTTGTCTCTAGCAAGAAGAAGGACATAATAAAAATTATAGTGACAAATAAGTGGAGTATAAAAATAAAATGAACAAAGCCAAAAGTTGCTTCTCTAAAAATAAATCAACAAAATTAACAAACCTTTAGCCAGACTGACAAAGAAAAAAGAGAAAAGACTCAAAATATTAAAATCAGAAATGAAGATACTTTTACTGACCTAACAGAAATAAAAAGGGTTATAAGACAATACTGCTACAAACAATTACATGTCAAAAAATTAGAAACTTAGATTAAATGAATAAATTCCTAGAAACACAGAAATAACCAATTGACTCAGGAAGAAATACAAAAAGTGAATAGCAAGCAAAGAGATCAAATCAGTAATCAAATATCTCTCAAACAAAGGAAAGTCCAGAACCAGATAACTTCACTGGTGAATTTTAGCAAACATTTAAAGAAGAGTAACACTAATTCTTTCCAAACTCTTCCAAAAATAAGTGGAAGAAATATAGTTGACCCCAAAAAAACACAGGGGTTAGGGGTGATGAACTCAGTGCAGTTGAAAATCTGAGTATAACTTTAGAGCTGACCCTCCTTATCTGGTTCTGCACCTGTGGACTCAACCAACCATGGATTGTGCAGTACTGTAATATTTAGTACTTAAAAAAAAATCTACGAGTGGACCTACGAGTTTAAAACTATGTAGTTCAAGAGTAAACTGTATTTCTTAATTCAATGAGACCAGTGTTAATTACCCTAATATTTAAGCCAAATAAAGGAATCAAAATGAAATGAAATTACAGGTCAATATGCCTTATGAATATATATGTAATATACTCAACAGAATACTGTAAGATTGAGCCCAAACAACATATTAAAAGGGTCATGGGGAATTCGCTGGCAGTCCAGTAGTTAGGACTCTGTACTTCCACTGCAGGAGGCACAGATTCAATCCCTGGTAAGGGAACCAAGATTCCACAAGCCATCTGCTGCAGCAATCAACCAATCATGAATCACAATGAAGTAGAATTTATACCTGGAAGGCAAGAGCAGTTCAACATGAGAAAATCAATTTAATATACTCAATAAAGATGAAAAATCCCCACAAATTGCTCAAGTCAAGCAGAAAAAGTATTTGACTACATCAAAAACCTTTTCAGGATAAAATCACTCAATAAACTAGGAACAGAAGTGAACTTCTCAACATGATAAAAAAGCATGTATGAAAAACTCACAGCTAAAAATATTTAAGGGTAAAAGACTGAAAGCTTTCCCACTAAAGTGAGGAACAAGATGAGAATATTCACTTTGGGCACTTCTATTCAACACTGTAAAAGAAGTTTCAGCTAAAGAAAACCAGGCAATAAAAAGAAATAAAGGCATCCAAATTAGAAAGAATAAAGTAAAAGTATCTCTATCTGTAGAACATAATCTTATACATAGAAAATCCCAAAGAATCCATCAAAAAACTACTAGAGCTAATAAATTCAATAAAATTGTAGAACATAAGATTAACACAAAAAAACTCTGTTGTTTTACTATACACGGACAATGAACAATCCAAAAGTATATTAAGAAAACAACTCTACTTATGATAGCATCAAAAAGAATAAAATACTTCAGAACAGAGTTAATCAATGAGGTACAAGACTTGCATTCACTGAAAATTACAAAACTTTGTTGAAAGAAATTAAAGACCTAAATAAATGGAAGGACATTCCCTGTTCATTGGATAAAATACTTAATATGGTCAAGATCAAAATACTCCCCAGAGTTTCACATATTTGATGAAAAATCCACTGGTCTTTTTTTTGCAGAAATGGACATGATCTTTAAATTCACATGGAAATAAAAGGAACCTCAAATAACCAAAACAACCTTGACAAAGAGAAACAAATCGTAGGATTAACACATTTTAACTTCAAAACTTGCCACAAAGCTAGAGAATCAAAACAGTATAGAACTGGCATAAAGAAACATATAAATCCAGTGAACAAAACTGAAAGTCTGGAAATAAAAAAAAGGTGGTGCTAGTAGTAAAGAACCCACCTGCCAATGCAGAAGACATAAGAGACGTGGTTCAATCCCTGGGTTGGAAAGATTCCCTTGGAGGATGGTATGGTAGCCCACTTCAGTATTCTTGCCTGGAGAATCTCATGGACAGAGGAGTCTGACCGGCTACAGTCCCTAGGGTTGCAAAAAGTCAGACACGACTGAAACAATTTAGCACAAACCTATCCATCTCTGGTCAATTCTCAACAAGAGTACCAAGGCCATTCAATAGAAGGAAAAACAGTCTCGTCAACAAATGGTGTGGGGACAATGGGATATCCACATACAAATAACAAGATTGGATCCCTTCCTGTTATATATGCAAAATTAACTCAAAATAGATCAAAGACCTAAATATATGAGCTGAAACTGTAACACTTTTAGAAGAAAACATAGTAAATCTTCATGATCCTGATTTGGCAACAAGTTCTTAGATATGACATCAACAGTACATGCAACAAAAGATAAATAGATAAACTAAACTTCATCAAAATTAAAACCTTTTTTGATTCAAAGTATATACACTCAAGAGAATGAAAAAACAAGTCAAAGAATGGGAAGAAATACTTGCAAATCATATCTGATATAAGCCTAGAACTCAAAATGCTTTGATAATAAACAACCCAATTTAAAGATGGACCAAAGACATGAATAGACATGTCTACAAAGTAGATATATAACTATCCAACAAGCACATAAAAAGGTGGTCACTGGTTATTAGGGAAAAGTAAGATATGACTTCACATACACTAGGAAGACTATAATAAAAAAATGTAGACAACATGTGCTGTTGAGGATGAGGAAAAACAGGAACTCTCATACATTGCTAGTAAAAATGTAAAATTGTGCAGCCAGTGTGAAAAAGTTTGGTGGCTCCTCATGTAGTTAAAAATAATTAACACAGGACCCAGCATTTGCACTACTAAGCCAATACCCATAGTTGAAAACAGGTTTTCTTTCTTTAAAAAAAAAAAATGAAATACAATTACTTTAATGAGAATATTCAAGACAGGAAAAGATGCAGTGATACAGGCAGAAAACAGGTTTTCAAACAAAAATGTAAACAAATGTTGACAGCAGCACTGTTCACAACAGCTCTAGGGTGTCTATTAATTGATAACTGTATAAACACAATGAGGTACATCAATACAGTGGAATATTATTGAGTCACAAAAAGAAATCTTGGTAAAAGGGTACTAACGTTCAGCTATAAAATGAAAAAGGTCTGAGGATCTAATGTATAACATGGTGACTAAGTCGATAACACTGTACTATATAACTGAAATTTGCTAAGAGAGAAATTAAATATCTCGTACACAAAAAAAGATAAATATGTGAGGCGGTAGATGTGTTTACTAGATGGGAGGAATCCCTTCATATCAAACTGTCATGATATTCAATTGAAATATCTTACAATTTTGTCAATTATACCTTAATAAAGCTGGGGGGAAAGAATAAAGTCTGATATATACAACAAAATGGATGAAACTTGAAAACATTACATTAAGAGAAAGACACAAAATAACACATACTGTATGGTTACATTTATATAAAATAGCTAGAAAAGGCAAGTCTTTAAAATCAAGGCATAAATTAGTGGTTGCCAGTGACAGGGGTAAAAGGGGAATAGAGAATGACTTTCAAGGGTATTAGGTTTTATTCAGGGATGATGGAAATGTTCTGGAACTAGATAGTGATAATGCTTGCACAACACTGTTAATATATTAAATGCCACTGAACTTACACCTTAAAATGGCTAAGTAGGGGACTTGGAGGTCCCGTGGTTCCACTGCAGGGAGGAATGGGTTTGATCCCTGGTTAGGGAACTAAGATCCTGCATGCTAATTGTTTATGTGTGTTTAAACAATATATATTATTGGTGAATTTAACTGACCAAATTCTAGCAAATGATGAGGAAGAATTCATTCTGCATGAAGGAGATTGAAATTTGATTATGCGCAGAAATGTCTTCTATTAACTGAACACTCTACATACCGAGCAAGATAGAGAATTTTAAAGTTTATTGTAAGGACATGCAGTCAACTTATTCTGTAGATGTTCTAACAATAGTTTTATCCAGGAGTGGAAAAACACACATCCTGTAGACAACAGAAAGCTGTCCACATGAGCATCAGTAATATGGTCTCCTGAGAAACCTCATTAACTGAGTTTTACTTGAGACCATTATTTGTATCCATTGAAGAATGATTTCAGGCATTTATTTCATGGTTGCCACCAGAAGGTTGTTCATCATTTACATGAAAAGAGACAAAAGGGTTGTTTTTTTTTTTTTTTTCAGCTTTCAATGCCAGAAAGTCTTTAGGTTCCAAAAGGAATCAGGCAGCTTTATTCACATGATTAATAAAAGCCATGTAACACAGAGTCTTATTTTTGGCCATGACTACCAGAACAGTCAGAAATATTTGCAGCTCACTCTGATAACCACATAACCTCTTATAGAGAGAGAGAGAGTGTGTATGTGTGCGTCTCCTTGCCAACTCTGCTCTGCTGCTGCTAAGTCACTTCAGTTGTTTCCGACTCTGTGCGACCCCATAGACAGCAGCCTGCCAGGCTCCCCCGTCCCTGGGATTCTCCAGGCAAGAACACCAGAACACATTTCCTTCTCCAATGCAAGAAAGTGAAAACTGAAAGTGAAATCACTCAGTCGTGTCCGACTCCGACTCCCAGCGACCCCATGGACTGCAGTCCACCAGGCTCCTCTGTCCATGGGATTTTCCAGGCAAGAGTACTGGAGTGGGGTGCCATTGCCTTCTCCGAACACTGCTCTAGTGACCTGCTATTCCAATGCTACTGGCCTGGAAAGGTTAATATCACCATCACCTGCAATCTCAGGCCTTCTCCGAACACTGCTCTAGTGACCTGCTATTCCAATGCTACTGGCCTGGAAAGGTTAATATCACCATCACCTGCAATCTCAGGCCTCAGGGTTTTACAAACTTTCCTGGTGATTTTAATGCACATTAAAGTTTGAGAACAATTATGCTAGACTGTTTCCCTCAGGTTCATTTGATATATTTCTACTGTTCCGTTTCAAGTCTAGGAGTCATTAACCTCATAAGATACATTGTAAAACAAATTGTAGAAAGTCTTGCAACAACTCACACAGAATTTCTTCATATTTTGCTGGTCTTGGAAAAATGCTGAAATCTCTGAAGGTATAGCTGGAATAGAAAAAGAGGAATAAAATCATTAGAGGTACAGATTGCCTGCAACTCTTGGATTTGCATATTTAAATAGATACAAACGTCACCTGGGTAAAATGCTTCTCTGTGAAGGAATATCCTTTTCATCCTGGAGAAGGGGCAAGAAGGGACATATGGAAAAAGTATCCACATGTCTATGTGTGACTGTGATATGGTCATGCAGATATTGGGTGTGAAAACTTTTCATTGGCTGAATGAAATTAGTTTCTACTTTTTAAAAACAATATATGTAGCTCTTTATTTGAAAGAAATTAAAAAATTACAAGGAAATTGGTCAAATTACAATATTCTAAATGAAGGAACACTAAGCCTTCAGGAGAAGGCAATGGCACCCCACTCCAGTACTCTTGCCTGGGAAATCCCATGGACGGAGGAGCCTGGTGGGCTGCAATCCATGGGGTCGCGAAGAGTCGGACACGACTGAAGTGACTTCGCTGCAGCAGCAAGCCTTCATTAAATTATACAGCAAATATTGCAATGTAATGGTTATTTTCTTATTTACTGCTTGAAACAGAGAATTCACCCAAAGCTATGAAAAAAGGGAAGGAGGCACTTTAAGGTAACATTACTTTTTAAGTGTTTTTCCAATGTATATGTATAGATAAATAACAAGGACTTACTGTATAGCACAAGAAACTATATTCAATATCTTATAATAACCTATATGGGAAAAGAATCTGAAAAAGTGTGTACACACACACACATATATACACACATATATGCTTCACAGATAGCACTAGCGGTAAAGAACCCACCTGCTAATAATGCAGGAGACATCAGAGACATGGGTTCTGGGTTGAGAAGGTTCCCCTGGAGGAGGGCATGACAACCCACTCCAGTATTCCTGCCTGGAGAATCCCATAGACAGAGGAGCCTGGCAGGCTACAGTCCATAGGATCACAAAGAGTTGGACATGACTAAAGTGACTTAGCAAGAATGCATCAATACATACATATATGTGTGTGTGTGTGTGTGTGTGTGTATGTATAAATACATATGTAACTGAATCACTTTGCTGTACACCTGAAGCACTGTAAGTCAATGATATTTCAATTTTTAAAAATCAACTAATTTAAAAAACATTTAAAAATATGCATAAAAGTAAAAAAAAGAAAAGTGTGTATAGATCCGCAAAAAGTTGCCTTTTAAGAACTGTTTTACCAGTGATGATGCAGCAGCCACTGGCCTGGGTATCAGGAGACTCAACATATCTTCTTGGCTCTGCCACTAACACAAAACCAGGGAAATTCACTTGCACCCTCAGGAGTAATTTTTCCCAACTTCTTAACAAGACAAATAGAAAACTCTTCTTATACTGATGTGTGTAAGAAAATCATCAGCATATTTTTAGATGCCAGATTCACTATGATAAGAGCTCAGAATCTGGGACCAGTGAGTGAAAAATAGAGTGGGGTTAAACCAGGATTGGTAAAACAGAATTTATTCCAATCTAGCTTAAAGCTCCTTTCCCCACACTGTATCCTCAAAACCTTTCCAAGGAAGTTAAGTTTCCTGAATAGCCTAACCCTCCCTCATTCCTCTCAGCCCAGTTCCCCTCTCTTCTAAAACCTGGTCCGGACTTTGTTCCACTGGCAGCCTATGATGGCTTCTGAATGTGGCAACATCATCCAAATCTCACTTATTCCGAACGGGTGGGTCAAACCTGGGACCTGCTCTGCTAAGAAACTCACTCAAATGGTGGAGCAGTTCACTCCCATGTCCTTTTCTGTGCCTAGAGGCTCCTCCTTCTTACTTCACAAGAGGCACTTTATTCCAAGAAAGATGAGAAATGCGCCTAAAGGACAAAGTCATTTAACTGGAAACTTCACCAAGTTCAACTCTTTGTACACATTATTCCACAGAATATCAGGTAAGACCTTGAATAAATTCAAACGCACACTGCTCAGAACACAGAGAAAGCTAGACTGTTACAGAACTCAGAAGCAATTATGCTGCCAGTCCCAAGGACTCCAAAAGCATTCAGAAATCTCAAGATACAGAGATGCTACATGGAAATATTCAAACATTCAAATTATGTCTTAACATGTCAAATTATTTCTGCTAAGTGCTGCGGATGATGCAAAGCTGGCTTTCATAATCAAGATAGTAAATGCAGAAGATCATGACATCTGGAGAAAATGTTTGTCTTCTAGTTACCCGATAGTTTCATGACTTTTAATATATAACTGTCCTCTCAGTCTCAGTGTCCTAATTTGTCACAGTGCAGAGAGTTACACTATCCTAGGTGTGAGCCACAAACTAATGAGTGAGAAGAATGATTATTTCTACTGAACATCAGCAGCCAGTATTTACTGCCAGGCACTATGTTACATTATTTAATCTTCTGAACAACCCCACGAGGCACATGTTATTAATTCCTCGAGTTTTACACATGAGGAAATCAAGTGTCACGTAGGTAACTTTGCTGGATATTCCTATATACCAAGTTCTGCCCTGAACCCAAGCGTCCCTCAAACCCGCCCCCTCTTTCAGGCAGGGCTCACCCACCACGCCTATGCACTTGCCTGGCTCGCATCTGCGCACTCCACCTCGCGGAGGGGCCGGACACGCGCGGAAGCGCAGCCTCACCGAGGTCCCGTGTCCCCTCGCCCGACGCTGGCTACTTCCCCTGACAGAGACTCCGCCTAGGCAGCCCCTACCTGCCCGCCGTCTCAGGTTCTGACGCCGCGGGTCCTGGGCCCTCTCTGGAGCCGCGTAGGGCACCTCTCAGCTGTCGCCCAACCATTCTGCCTCGTCTGCCACTCCCACTCGGGCCGCGCCTGCTCAAAGCGGGGCGCGCAGACCCGGACGCTTCGGAACAGTCTCCCACAATAACCCCTGAGGCTCCTTAGAGGCAGAGGCTAAAGGGTATTGCACATGCGCAGAAGGAGCTGCAGACCAGCGAGTCCCATGACCGCGAGCGGCGAGCTCTCAAACTTCCGGACTCTTATCTCCCAGAAGCCCGCTCCCTGAGGACCTTGAGAGAATTTCAGAAATCCGACACCATCTTTAGGAATTCAGAGTTTGTGGGCTAGGGTTATCACTTCTACTATTTGCAGCCCCCAGGGGTTTTTTTTTTGTTTTTTTTTTTTAGTACCTCAGAAAAAGTCTCACAGCCAGTGTGCCTTTTAAAACAGCAAGTTGACCAAAGCAGCAAAGCTGCATATCAATGTCAATTATGAATAAAAATAGGAAGGTTACTTTAACTCCCAAGAAATAACTGAATTAACTACTAGGGAATACTATCAATAAGATGGTACTGTTTTAAAGTAAGCAATAAATAAAAGCCTTTCTCTCAGCAGTGAAAAATATAAGTAAGTTGGCATTTCAGCTATCAAGTAAAAATAAATCCAGGCTTCAGGTAAAGAGAAACATTTTTTAAAAAGACTATTGCAGTAGAAATAATGCCCTGATTTAAATATCAGAAAGCATCTCAATTAAATAGAAAAAGGATTTTCTTTCCTAGGAAAGAATAAGAAGGATTAACAGGAACTAATTGGGCAAGTGAATGGAGGAGGTGAACAACAGCATGCTTGGGTAGTCTGACAGGAAATTTGTCTGACTCTGATTAGCCCTTTTTAGAATGAGCCCTTAAGGGACAGAGGGATATTCTGTATTTCTGTGTTTGGTCAGACTAGGAGAAAGCCAAGGTTGAGGGGCTTATAAGGGTGAGAGAAGCCTGATTAAAGTTTGACCTAAGCTACGTGGTGTTGGAGAAGACTCTTGAGAGTCCCTTGGACTGCAAGAAGATCCAACCAGTCCATCCTAAAGGAGATCAGTCCTGGGTGTTCATTGGAAGGACTGATGCTGAAGCTGAAACTCCAATACTTTGGCCACCTCATGCGAAGAGTTGACTCACTGGAAAAGACCCTGATGCTGGGAGGGGTTGGGGGCAGGAGGAGAGGGGGACAACAGAGGATGGGATGGTTGGATGGCATCACCAACTCGATGGACATGAGTTTGAGTAAACTCCGGGCATTTGTGATGGACAGGGTGGCCTGGCGTGCTGCGATTCATGGGGTTGCAAAGAGTCGGACACGACTGAGCGACTGAACTGAACTGAACTGAACACCTACCATACGAGAAATTCTTCACTGAGTCTGTTAGCCTGAGAAGGAAGGATTCTCAACAACAGGAAAATAACTTAAAGTCATATTAACATATAAAGAATACCAGTAAAGATTACATAGGTAAATATAAAACCCAGTATTGTTGGGGTTTTTGTTAGTAACTCTTGTTTCTCATGTAATTTAAGGACAAACCCACAAGTGGTAAATGTAAGACAATATTAACTCCAGCCTAACAGAGGCAATTCTGACCTAACAGAGGCAGAGGAGATTAAAAAGAGGTGGCAAAAATACACAGAAGAACATACAAAAAAGATATTAATGACCTGGATATCGATGGTGTGGTCTCTCACCTACAGCTGGACATCCTGGAGTGTGAAGTAAAGTGGGCCTTAGGAAGCATAACTAGGAACAAAGCTAGTGGAGGTGATGAAATTCCAGCTGAGCTATTTCAAATTCTAAAGAATGCTGCTGTTAAAGTGTTGCACTCAATATGCCAACAAATTTGGAAAACTCAGCAGTGGCTACAAGACTGGACAAGGTCAGTTTTCATTCCAATTCCAAAGAAGTGAAGTGAAGTCACTCAGTCGTGGCCGACTCTTTGTGACCCAATGGACTGTAGCCTACTCAGCTCTGGGTCCATGGGATTTTCCAGGCAAGAGTACTGGAGTGGGTTGCCATTTCCTTGTCCAAAGAAAGGCAATGCCAAAGAATGTTCAAATTACCATACAACTGCACTCATTCACATGCTACGAATGTAATGCTCAAAATCCTTCAAGCCAGGCTACAGCAGTACTTGTACGGAGAACTTTCAGATGTACAAGCTGGGTTTAGAGAAGGCAGAGGAACCAGAGACCAAATTGCCCACATTCACTGGATCATAGAGAAAGCAAGGGAATTACAGAAAAACATCTACTTCTGCTTCACTGACTACGAGAAAGTCTGTGCATATGTGACTCACAACAAACTGTGGAAAATTCTTACAGAGATGGGAATACCAGACCACCTTACCTGCCTTTTGAGAAACCTGTATGTGGGTCAAGAATCAACAGTTAGAACCTTACATGGAACAGCTAACTAGTTCAAAATTGGGAAAGGAGTACGACAAGGCTGTATATTATCACGTTTATTTAACTTATATGCAAATAAAATTGAATGAAATGTTGGACTAAATGAGTTACAAGCTGGAATCAAGATTGCCAGGAGAACTATCAACAATTTCAGATATGCAGATGACACCATTCTAATGGTAGAAAAAGAAGAGGAACTAAAGAACTTCTTGATAAAGGTGAAAGAGGAGACTGAAAAAGTTAGCTTAAAACTCAACATTCAAAAACTAAGATCATGGTATCCGGTCCCATTACTTCATGGCAAATAGAAGGGGAAAATTTTTTTTTTCTTGGGCTACAAAATCATTGTGGATGGTGACTGCAGCCATGAAATTAAAAGATGTTTGCTCCTTTGGAAGGAGAGCTCTGACAAACCTAGATAGTGTATTAAAAGCAGAGATATCACTTTGCCGACAAAGGTCCATATAGTCAGAGCTATGGTTTTTCCAGTAGTCATGTATGGATGTGAGAGCTGGTCTATAAAGAAGGCTGAGCACCCAAGAATTGATGCTTTGGAATTGTAGTGGTGAAAAAGAGACTGCAAGGAAATCAAATCGGTCACTCCAAAAAAGAAATCAATCATGAATATTCATTGGAAGGATTGAAGCTGAAGCCAAAGCTCCATACTTTGGTCACCTGATGCAAAATCTGACTCATTGGAAAAGACCATGATGCTGGGAAAGATTGAAGGCAAAAGGAGAAGGGGGCAGCAGAGAATGAGATGATTAGATAGCATCACCAATCCAATGGACATTAAGCAAATTCCAGGAGATAGTGAAGGATAAGGAAGCCTGGTTGTGCTGCTGTCCACAGGTCACAAAGAGTCAGACATGACCTAGCAACTGAACAACAACAAAATCAAATATTTAAAGAATTTTCCAAACTCTTCCATAAAATAGCAGAGGAGAGGTGACTCTTAACTCATGCTATGATACTAGCATTATCCTTGATACAAAGACATCAAAAAAGAAAAAATACAGATGAAAATTCCTTATCACTACGGAAATAAAAATCCTCAACAAAATACTAGCAAACTATTGAATAAATCCAATACCATATTTAAAAAAAGACTATACACCATGACTAAGTGGAATTCTTTTTTTTTTTTTTTCATTTATTTTTGTTAGTTGGAGGCTAATTACTTTACAATATTGTAGTGACTTTTGCCATACATTGACATGAATCAGCCATGGATTTACATGTGTTCCCCATCCCAACCCCCTCTCCTGCCTCCCTCCCCGTCCCATCCCTCCCATCCCATCCCAGGAATACAAGTGGTTTAACATAAAGAGTTGCTATCACATACAATTAGCCATCTTGCACATTTTGCAAATTAGTTCATAATAACAAACAGTTGAGAGCAACTTAAAAATAAACTATACTGATGCATAACAAGAAACAGTAAATAGCAATTAAAAGTAATAACGTTGACATACTAACTCACAAGTGGGAGTGGTTTTACATATTTTTAATAAAAATTGTAGTTCAACCAAGAATGTGAAAGTTCTCATTATTTCTTATTAATGAGAGTTAATATTTACTAATTGAAGTTAAGCCTTCAATACTACAATCTGCTTTATAATTAATAATTCCTCATATTAAAATTTCCCAGTTCAAGTTACTAAGTACTGTGTTGGGTCTGATCAATACAGAACTGGTATCAGGAGTGATCAATACAGAACTGATACCAGAAGTGATCTCAGGAGACACTCACACAAAATGGAATTTTAGGATTGGTTTGGCTCTGCCTTTTGATTTGAGTGCAGTACTGCTCTCCTTGCCCATGTAATCCATGACATGTAGAGACATCACAATTAATGAATCGACCATGTATGAAGCACTAACTGAAACGTGTGTCTTGCTGGCCCAAGAGGCTACAGAACTTGACTATTGTAGCAGTAATGATGAATATAAGGATTGTGGTGTGGAAGAAATTCTTCTGAGTGCCTTTGGGAAATTACAAAGAGGAAATAACAAACTTAGGTCTGTCATTTCTCAGCAAAAATCACGGTGTGAGAACAAGACAATTTCCATGACAGCCCTAAAAGAAGCTCTTGTTCATTGCTGCTGTTATGTCTGACACTGCTGAAATTCAAACAGACTTCTGTTTCTGGCCAAGGTGGAGTCGTCCCATTTTTTACAATTATTCTCTCTTTGAATGAAAATATCCTGAACATAATACACCAAGAAACCATAAAAAGTCTCTGAAAGGTGGAAAGAAGGCAAACTGTCTGTGGGACTACCAAGGCATATAGTACCACTAGAGCAATGGTGATGATATACACTGGTTTTCTTGTTACCTCTTATACATCTCACACAGGGAACTGCAGAAGCCCCAAAATAAAACCAAAGCCAAGCTTTTTCCCTCTAGCCAAAGGACCAAGAAAAGAGTGGCCTAACAGAACCCACTCACCCACTTTGTGCTGTGTGGTAGCAGATGGTGGTGCTCTGATTCTCCTACTCATCCACCATTCCTTCCTAGTGAAAGTAGGCAGTGTTTCAGTTTCCCCTGCTGGGTCATACAACACAAGCAGGGATGTGAATTTCCATCTCCACTCAATAAGAAGCAGAAGGTTTTCTGATTAAGCTACCACAGAAGTGTCAATGGGGCTGAGCCAGGAGCTGATTTTGCATCTCTCACCTAGTGGAAGCAAGTGGTATTTGGATTCCTCTGCAAAGGTAATGACAGAGAAGTCCTGTGGTGACCTAAGCCTCTGATCCCTGTGCTGACCTAAGCCTCACTGATCTGACTGAGCAAGGTAACACAACTCAGCACTCCACTTTCTTTCCATCTTTAGCGTCATTGAGGCCCAGTGGGTAGCTGAACCTATTTAGTGACCTGGCAGCAATGAGATTAAATAAGGCAATCACCTAATGTCGGTGGAGCCCAGTGAGCAGCTAAGTTTCTACCCCCACTGGCAACAATGAGGCAGAGCAAGTGATTCAAGGGAGAGCTAGTTGACACTCCACTTCCCATTTCTTTAGTGTCAGGTGGCACAGGAGAAGCTGAGCTTCCACAACTCAGCATCAAAAAAACAGAACTATGGGTAGAAGGCAGGTACTGAGCTACCTTGTTCCCCCTGGTATCAGCAAGGCCCAGCAGGGAGCTGAGCTTACATGCACAACTGGAGACAATGAGATGGTGTGAGTCAGGGCCCTTTTCTACAAGGAGGATGTCAATGAGACTGAGGCAGGGACTGACAATGTACCCTACCCATCTACAACAAGGCAAAGTGAGTCAGAACTCCACTTTTCCCAGGGTAGTATCAGCAAAGCCCAGCCAGAAGCAAAACGTACACTTCCAACCAGGTTTTCATGCTACAACTAAACAATGGGACTGCCTATTTAAAAAGAAAATGAAATGGGTCCAATTGTCCTGAAATATAATATCCCAAATTTCCAGGCTACAATTGCAAATCTCTCATCATACCAATACCTAGGACAATAACAACTTGAATGAAAAAAAGACAGACACCAACATTGAGATGAATTAAATACTGGAATGGTCTGATTGGGATTTTAAAGCAGCTATCATCAAAATTACAAATATACCTGAAACCCAATGAAAAAATAGAAAAATCTTAGCAAAGAGACAAAAGTTAAGAGAGGGAAAGAGGAAGGAACAGGGAAAAAGACAGAGAGAGAAAGGGAGAGAGAGAGAGAAGAAAATGGAAATTAGAGAACTGAAAAAATTCAATAACTAAATTTTGTAAATAGCTGTGTGGGATCAATAGTAGAGTGGAAATGAAAAGGACAGAATCAGTGAATCTGAGATCAATAGAGTTTACTCAGTTGACATAAAAAAAAAGAATGAATAGAGTCTCAGGATCTCTGAGATAACAATAAAAGAGCTAACATCCCTGAAGGAGAGGAGAGAGAGGAACTGAAAAAGTACTTAAAGAAATAATGGCTGAAGCTTTCATAAATTGGGGGGTGGGGGGGGTGGAAAATTAAGCCATAATCATAAAATAAAATGAGAAAATCTCAAATAAGCCCAAAGAAATCCATACCAAGTTACATCATAATTAAATTTAAAAAAAAAAAAAAAAAAAAAACTATAGACAAAGAAAAAACCTTGAAAGCAGACAGAGAAAAAAGACACTTGGAAATTTACTGTCATTTGAATTGATATTCTCCTCAAATAATAGAGATGAAAGGAGAAACAGATGAATCCACAATTATATTAATAGTTCAAGACTTCAACACCCCACTCTTAGAATTACTGAACAGTAAATCAGTAAGAATACAGAAGAACAACACAGTCAACTAAAAGGACCGAAGTGACATATATAAAACACTCTAATCAAAATCAACAGAATATATATATTTTTCAAGTACCATAGAAACATTCACTATGAGAGACCATACTGAGTCATAAAATAAGTTCATAAAATTTAAAATTACTGAAATTATACAGAGTATCTTCTCTGATCACAATATAATAAAACTTGAAATCAATAACAGAAAGACAACAGAAAAATCTCTGAACACTTGAAAATTTTAACAACATATCTAAATAACAGTTGATTAAATAGGTAGTCTCAAAGGAAAATTTAAAAATATATAGAACTGAATGAAAATGAAAATACAGCCTATCAAAATATTTTAGATAGTTAAAGTGGTGTTGTGAGAAGTTTATAGCACCAAATGCTTATATCAGGAACAAGGCAAGATCTCAAATCAATTATGTTAGTCTCTACTCCAAGAAACTTAAGAAAAAGAAGAACAAAATATACCCAAAGTAAGTAGACAAAGGAAATACTGAATATAGACCAGAAATCAATGAAATTGAAAACTGGAAAGCAACAGAGAATATCAATGAAAGAAAAAGCTGGGGACTTCCCTGGTGGTCCAGTGGTTAAGACTCTGCATTTTCGATGCAGGGGACTCAGGTTCAATCCCTGGTCGGGGAATTAAAATCCCACATGCTGCGCAGTGTGGCCAAAAGATTAAAAAATAACAATAAATAAAATTCAACAACTGAAAAAAAAAAAGAAAAAGCTGGTGCCTCAAAAAAAAATCAATAGAACTGGGAAACCTCCAGCAAGACTGTCAGAGATAAAAATAGACATAAAACATCAATGTGATTAAAGAAACAAGGACTTTCACTATAGCTCATTTACTCATTAAGATGATAATAAGAGAACAACTTTATATGCATAAATTCAAAAACTTAGAAAAAACAGATCACTTTCTCAAAAACAACAAACTTACAAAATTCGACCAAGATGAAATAGACATCTGAAGAGTCCAATAACCATTTTTTAAAATTGAATTTGTACTTTTAAAAATCCCCTTAAAAAAAAAAAAAATGCCAGACCCAGATGATTTCACTGAAGAATTCTACGAAAAATTTAAAGAAGAATTCATATCAATTATATATAATATTGTTCAGGAACAGAACACTTCTCACCTCATTTTATGACATCTGTATTATTCTGATATCAATATCAAGTCAAGATGGTACAAAACTAAAACTATAGACAAATATTTCACATGAACTTAGACACAAAAATCCTCAGCAAAATACTACCAAACTGAATCCAATGATGTATAGAAAGAATTATATACCATAATCAAGTGGAGTTTATTCTAGGTTTGGAAGGCTGGTTCAGATAAAAAAATCAATCAGTGACATCCACCATGTCAACAGGCTGAAGAAGAAAAGTCATATGATCATATCTGACTCAGAAGAAGCATCTAATCAAATCCAACATTTACTCATGATATAAAGATAAAAACTCTCAGGAAACTAGGAGTAGAGGGGAACTTCATCTTGACTATTTACAAAACATCCTACATTTAACATCACAGTTACTGTTGAGGGACTGAATGTTTTCCTCCTAAAGTCAGGAACATCATCATTCACCATGCTTATTCACTCAGCATAATACTGGAAGTACTAAATGGTACAATAAAACATACATATAGATACACAAGCAATAAAAGGCATACAGTTTGGGAGGAAAAAGAAATAAAATTATCCCTGTTTGCAGATGACATTGTATATTGTATATAGTCTATGTAGAAAATCTCAAGGCTCTGTAGAAATCTTTGAGAATTAATAAGCAAGTACAGAAAAGATCATAGGAGGCAAACCTATCACATTTTCATATACTAAGTAGGAGCATATGGAAACTGAACTGAAAAACACAATACCATTTACAATTACTCCATAGAAAATGTAATATTCAGGTGTTAATGTAAAGCCAGCAACTTATGAAAGAAAACCAAAAGTATAAACAAATGGAAAGGCAGATCTTGTTAATAGATCAAAAGCCACAACATAGGAAAGGTGGTTGCTGACTGTGTACCAGGAATTAGGACTGCAACAAGCGTCTTGAATTACGATTTTGTTATTTGTTCTTTCCTTCTTGTGGGACAAGAAATCTTAGTGGTTCAGACGGTAAAGAATCTGCCTGCAATGCAGGAGACCGGAGTTTGATCCCTCGGTCAGGAAGATCCCCTGGCGAAGGAAATGGCAACCCACTCCAGTATTCTTGCCTGGAGAATTTCATGGACAGAGGAGCCTGGCAGGCTACAGTCCATAGGGTCTTAAACAGCTGGACACAACTGAGCGACTAACAACAAAAGCCAAACTCGTGTGGGACGTGGAAGAAGAGTTGAGGAGTCTCCAGAGCTGCTACTGTAGGGCTTTGGGTGGAGTGAGCGGCAAGCAGCTGCTCAAACCTGAAAGCAAATGTGTCTCTCTGGTGCGGAGATACTAGTATTTTCTATATGTCTCACTGATTCCTCATCTGCCATCTAGCCTAACTTCAGCTGCTTCAAATGGGGGATGGGTTCTTCCTATCTTTAAGGGGATCAAAGACCCTAATAGATCAATCTGAATATGCTGGGGGACCTCAGGGAAGAGAGTCTTATACTTTTAGAGCTGTATGGGATACAGACAGCCTAGTCCCCACCCTACCTGGTCCCCTGGGGGAAAAAGGCACTGGACAGGGATGCAGAAGGTGCCGTGGAATATAGGGCAGAGCCACTGCTTCATGTAAGGGGGCGTAAAGAAAAAGCTCCTGAGCCCAGTGCTCCCCAGATGCCAGAAGGCACACAGGAGGAGATAAGACTGGGGATATGTACCAAAGAGAAAAATTAAATCTCAACTGCTTCAGCCATCTCCTCAACCTAGCATCCAATACTTTCCACCCTTCAATCCTCTCCTTCAAACCCCCAACCGAGAGGTAGCAAGATCTGGAAGCTGTTAATGCCTGCAACAAGTAGATGTTAAGCTCCTGTGTTCCTGTAGGAGAAAAAAAAAAAAAACCACATGCGTCTAACTAAGCCAGTTCAAAGAAACAATGCAGTGAAAAAGAAAAAATGTAAAAGTGACTTTGTGGGTGGGGCCCTTTGGACAGATTTGATGTATAGTATTTTAAAACAAGATTTTTTAACTTATTTCCTCTTTAAATTTTTTGGTCACATCCATGTGGCATGTTGGATCTTAGTTCCCTGAGCAGGGATCTAACTCATGCCCCGTGTTGGAAGCCTGGAATCTTAACCACTTGACCCTGGAAGTCCCTTGATGAACATTTTTACTGTTGTTTTTGCATTAGAATTATAGTAGAACATTATAAGCTCTAATTCCCTGTCTCATAAGTTTCACAGGATATTCATCCCATGGCTGAAGAGCTGCAGGTAGAGAAGAATGTTGGGCCTGACTTCCTTGTCATTAGCCACCAGTGATCAGGTCATAATTTAATACGAGTTCCCCTCACTTTATTGAATTCTTTAGAAATTGGAGATGGTACAAGGTTCTGACACTGATGTATTTTGCCTATTGTAACCTCTGGTAAAGGGACTAGTATTTCTCATGGTTTTGGACTTTGGGTTTTGGCATGGCTACTACAGCTATTACAATACCTTGTCACTGAGCTGTTGTCCAACTAAATTCCTGATTCTTACAGACCTCGTGAGTCTCCAGCCTCCTATGTTCATTTTGGGGGTGAGTAACCTAGATAGCATTTTAAAAAGCAGAGACATTACTTTGCCAACAAAGGTCCGTCTGGTCAAGGCTATGGTTTTTCCAGTGGTCATGTATGGATGCGAGAGTGGGACTGTGAAGAAAGCTGAGCGCTGAAAAATTGATCCTTTTGAACTGTGGTGTTGGAGAAGACTCTTGAGAGTCCCTAGGACTGCAAGAAGATCCAACCAGTCCATCCTAAAGGAGATCAGTTCTGGGTGTTCATTGGAAGGACTGATGCTGAAGCTGAAACTCCAATACTTCGGCCACCTCATGTGAAGAGTTGACTCACTGGGAAAGACCCTGATGCTGGGAGGGATTTGGGGCAGGAAGAGAAGGGGACAACAGAGGATGAGATGGCTGGATGGCATCACCGACTGGATGGGCATGAGTTTGAGTAAACTCCGGGAGTTGGTGATGGACAGGGAGGCCTGGCGTGCTGCAATTCATGGGGTTGCAAAGAGTCGGACATGACTGAGCGGCTGAACTGAACTGAACTGAACCTCGAATCCATGATGGATAAGGTGGGAAAGGACCAAAGAAACCTTCACCTGTGAAATGGATATGTACATTGAAAAATGCAGTAGCATCTCAGCTTTAATTGTAGCATCTCTGTGGAGGAAATTTTATCTCCCTCTGTGCTGCCTCAAAAAAGCCCTAAGTCACCAGCTCTTTGGGGCTTTCATTTCACAGATGATTCTATGACTGCTAGGTCCTGGTTTACTAATGCTCCAACTAGATTGAAACTCAATATTGTCCACTAACAGCCTCAGAACCAGCTTGACCAACTATGCAGACTGAAAGGGCTTAGGGTTGCTCCTACTGTGGGCAGAATGAAGACTTTTCTTTCCTTTTTTTTTTTAACCCAGTAAAGAAACTCTCTTTGGGGCCAGGAAATTGGTAAACAGGAAACAAATTGCAGGTGATGATGGACCTGTTTCAATCATGTAGATGCCCACAAAGAGCTCTCACTCTCTCTCTAAGACCAACTGGAATCAGCTCCCAGCATCCAGGTTGCAACAAATGTTGCTGGATTCATCGCTTTTCTGAACATGGCAACATGTCTACCTCCACAGACTGGGCATAAAGGGAAAAGACTGTTTCTGATGCAGAAGCTACTGCTGCATGCCACTCCTGTGACCCCTGTCAAAACCAGGCTTGGACCAGCCATTTGAGGGCCTGTGGACACACACGTGCCATGTGAGCATGTGTGAAGGAAGGCAGTGCAGGCAACCTTGGAAATGGGCTGGGCAGGCTGGGTGGGGTAAGGGTGTCTGTGAGGCTAGAGTGCTTTTAAGGAGCAGCAGCCCTGGACCTGCATTTGTCTCTCGGTGGTGAGCCCACATTACATGGAGCAAGGCCTCCCTGCCCACTCCTGGCAGATGCCAGGTTCAGTATTTGACTTTTTCTGGGGACTATCCAGCACCTTACCACTGTTGACATTTTCTGGAGGTTCCTGACCAACCAGCTCGAGCCACATGAATCCATTTCACATGTATGACTTTCTGGACCATTTCCAGTTTGACAATCTGCACCTTTATATGGCAAAAGGTACTCAACACAGACTGGTAATCTGCAGATCTCAGTGGCATATTTAAATGATGGCCATTGAGATATTGCCATATTAATGATGCCTTATTAATAAGAATGCCATATTAAATGATGGCACATCTGCCATCACATATGAGAGGAGGAATGGATAATTGGTTTAAAGCAGAGACATTGAGCAGCAGTCAGGAAGTGCATGCCCAATAAGGACCTCAGAAGATGCCACTCAGAGCCTGGCCCTGGGGAGGAGCTGGGCCTTGTTGACTGCCTGGAACCATCTGTCAGAGGTAACATTCCCCATAAAAACCTCAGGTTTTAACCATTTCCTCTGAGGTATTATCTTTTAGACAATTGCTGTCCTAGTCAGGACTATTTTGTAGGTTGACTTAAATGTTTAGCATCCTTGCAAAGTTACTTGGGAATGCAAGCCATGTGGCACAGTCAAAATAAATTTTTTTTTAAGTGTATGTAAGGAGATGGAAAAATAGGAACCATCATACACTTCAGGTGACAATGAAAAATGGTGGTCACTGTGAAAAAAAAGTGGCAGTTCCTCAAAATATTAACCATAGAATTACCATGAGAATCAGCAATTCCTAGGTAAATCCCCAAGAATAACAAAAACATGTTCAAACAAATCTTATACATGAATATTTATAGCAATGTTATTCACAATAGCAAACAGATGGAAACAACCCAAATGTCCATCATCTGATGAAGGGATAAAGAAAATGTGGCATAAAACAAAAATATTCCACACAACAGAATATTATTCAATCACAAAAAAGAATGAGGTATTAATACATACGAAAACATGGATGAATTTTGAAAAACATTAAGCAAATGTGAAGGAAATCAATCACGAGACCATACATTGTTTGATCCCATTTATATAGAAACAACAGTAGGTTAGTAGTTGCATGGGACTGGAGGATAAAGGCACTGGGGATGACTGCTAAAGCATATGGAATTTGTTTTGAGTTGATGAAAGTGTTCTATAATTGACTGTAGTGATGATCACTCTTATCTGTGAATACACTAAAAATGACTGAATGGTACAATTGTGCACATTAAATGAATGAGTTGTATTTTACATGAATTATATCTCAATAAAAACTGCTAACTTTGGCACTTCTCTGGTGATCCAGTGCATAAGACTCTGCACTTCCAATACAGGGGGCATAGGTTTGATCCCTGGTCAGGAACTAAGATGCCACATGCCATGCAGTGCAGCTGAAGGAAAAAGAAAACTATTTTTTTTTAAATGATAAGAATATGTTAGTGTTAGTGTTAGTCGCTCAGTCGTGCCCAACTCTTTGCGACCCCATGGACTGCAGCCCACCAGGCTCCTCTGTCCATGAGATTTTCCAGGCTAGGATACTGGAGTGGGTTGCCGTTCTCTTCTCCATGGGATCTTCCCAACCCAGGGATGGAACCCGGGTCTTCTACACTGCAGGCAGATTCTTTACCGACTGAGCTACAAGGGAAGTATATAAGAATATATTAAGATGATCCAAAAGCTAACCTATGATAGCTCTCAGTGCCCAAACATAGAACACTTTGAACAACATAATAATATAGCAATACTGAATGAAGTGAAAAAAGTGGGAGAAAAGGAGCTGACCTAAAAAAAAAAGTGGGGAGCTACAACATAAATGAATCTTATATGAATTTTGCTAAGCCAAACCCAGGAGATATACATAATTCCATGTGACATTCTGAAAAGGGTAAAATTACAGAAAGAAAACAGATCAGAGGGTGTACCAGAGCAGGGCAGGCATAGCCCTTAGTAGGCAGCCATTGCTGTGCCTCATTACTCGGCACTCTGTTACCAGGCAGTAGGTCTTGCTCAGCCATTGTTCGATGCCTCAGTGGGCCCCGCCCACAAGCAACCAACTGTCAATCAGTGACCATTACTTGTCCTGCTCAGCCACTGTTCAGAGCCACAGTGGGCCCTGCCTACAAGTAAGTGTTAATGAGGGACTGTTAGGGAAGTGATTCAGCCAAGGCTCAGTGGTGTGGTGGTCACTGGGTGGTGAGTGAGGTAAGAGGCAGATGCAGGTCTTCTCCTGGAGGCCCTCCAGCTCATCCAGCCTTGGGCCAATGGGTGAGCTGGAAGGCCCAGGGAACAGACTGGGGACTGTGTCCTGTAGGGCCCCAGAGCCCTTGCCAAGGCCCTCCACTAGGTATTGACCCAGGTATTGAGGTAGCGGTGAACCTCTCCCCCATCCCTGTCTCTGAGACCTAATAGCAGTGGCCATCTGTTTTGGTCACAGTCTCTGAGACATGATTTTCCCATTTGGGCATCCTGAATAGATTGAGGGCCAGTTGGGCTGGGTGCCTCACTCCCTCAGGGATGACAACTGGGTAGGGTGTCGGAACCTGGCCTGAAGGAATTGCCAACTGAGATCTGCCTCCTCTTAGCCAGGACTGGGACCTTGGAGGGTGAAAGCTATGCCTTGGGACTTTACCCTTTCTTTCAGGACAGAGAATAAAATTCATTTGGTAGGGATCTACAGGAACGTCTGCCATGACCTGATCTCAAGAAGATCCTACAGCAAGAAATTTGCAACAACCACACCCATCCCTCACCTTTTGCTTTTAAAGGGGCTTGCTCAAAGTTTTCAGTAACTTTGGGATTCTTAGGGCATCAGCCACCCATACCCTTGTATGAATCTGTAATAAGCCATTCTCTGTTCTAAACTCTGTTTTAGTGTTGATGGGCCTCACTGTGTGTCAGGCATAGAGACTTGTGATTCAGTAACAGGTTGAATAACTATGGTTATGTTAGGCAGTTAGAATAGGAAAAAGGAGTCCAAAATGGTGGTGGCTAAAAGACAAAGAAAGGAAAAAGTCCGCAAAGATGGAACAAAAGAAAATCTGCAGATGGAGTGAGAACCTCAGGTGAAACAAACAGCCCTCCTGGCTAGCCCAGTTTACATAGGGCAGGCTCAGGGGAAGGAGACAAAACATATAAAAAGAGGAGCCAAGACTGAGCCTGCCTCCTTTTTGGGTCAGCCAACCCTCATGCCTCGAGGATGTACTATCTTTTGCTTGCCAAATAAAACTAAGCTGTAACAGAGCTGTAACACAGGTCCGCCATTTCAAATCTTTGCTGTGGTGAGACAGAACCAAGAAAATTACACACTCCCTCGACATATCTGGTGCCTTAAATCCGACATGTCTTGGATTTAACCTGGCTGAAACAACCCCAGCTCAGCCCCAGCGAGGCAGAGACCAAGCACAGCAGAAGCCCAACTTGGTGAAAGCTCACGTGGTGGAAGCTGAATGCAAAGGAAATCCAGTGCAGTGGAAGTAACAAGAAGCCTAGCACGCTGGAAACTGGGACAAGAACAAATGGCAGAAAGTTCACCGAGCTCAGTCTCAGTTTCTTAATTCCTTTACAATCTCTCATTTCTTGTTTCCTCAAACCCCCTGTGAACAGACGAGCAGCAGTGGGTGCAACTGAGGGACTCTGGCAGGGTCTACTCCCCACTGTGTCCCAAAGGCTCCACTGTCTGCTGTGCCCTAGTAGCTGTTGCCCAAGCAGGTGAGGATTCTTCTGTCTTTAACCTCCTTTGTTCCAAGGATCAGGCCAATGAAAATTGTGTGCACAGGTCAGGTATTTAGCAGATTTTCCAGCAAGTTTTGAAAGGGGTTCCTTGGCACGTTTTCCCCACTACTTTTTCCTCCCATCCTTCAGCTCCTCTCTCCATCTACACCACTGTTTACAAAGTATAGAGCTGGTCATCATCTTTCCATTTCTGAAAGTTGTGTTTGAAACTGTTTACCTAAGACTGGGACTCAAACGCATGTGGCAGGTACCCTATGCTATGCTCAGTCACTCAGTTGGGTTCTACCGGGACTTCAGCAAGGCCAAAGCCCATGGTGCCTGGTTTCAGGACCTAATGAAGCTCAGGTTCTTGATATCTCATTGCAAAAAGAACTCAACGAGAGACACAGTGATAGGTAAGAGGTAGATTTGTTTGGATTCAGACAGAAGCACAGTCCACAGAGTGTGTGCCATCACAGAGGGTGAGTGTGGCAGCCATGAAATGTAAGGTTAGTTTTTGTGAGCTGGGTGATTTCATATGCTAATGAGTGGGAAGATCATTCCAACAACTGGGGAACCACTCAGTCCTCAGTCTTTTGATAGTGCCTTGGAACTGTCCTGGTGCCTCTGGGTATGTTATTTAGCTTGCAGACTGAGGATCAAGGTTTAGTTAAATTTGACTTGTCTGCTATCTTGGACCCATTTGATGTTAATCATTTTATGCTATGCCCTTGGGCTATGTTATTCTTTCAAAAGTTGTGCCCTGCCCCCTTCAGTCCTATTTCGTGCTCTTTTCAGGAGGCCCATCTAGGCCCACAATATTGCATCTATAATCTTCTGGCAGGACAACCAGAAAACAGCTGGCCCTTGGGAGGGAAATACTGTATAATATACAATCCTAGAGATTCAGGCCTTCATCTTCCAAGTTTCCTACAACATGTGTGACAACAGAGCCTTAGTGGACCCATTAGGGTGGGTGACAGGCACACAATACCTGCCAGAAGTCCATCTGTTGGTGGCATCCCTTCAAAGGCAACTGGGCTTCCAGGGACAATGTTTATCACTTTGGGAGTTAGCCCTGCAGGCTGTTTGGGCCCAAACCCTTACCATCCTTCTCCTAAAGTTACAAACATACCCCTTGATCAAATCTCCACTCCACTTTTATGGAACATCTGGTCTGTTGCCTATTATCAATTTGTCCTTAAGCCACTTACTAACTCCTATAACCAAGACCCTGCCCCCTTGTAGGTGACATCTCTCCACCAAGCTTATTATTAAAATATTCTTAATGCCCCTAACAGGACCAGATAACCCACTCCTTTGTCATTACTTGTGTTATTACCTAAAGTGGGTCTATGACAATGAAATGTTTACCATTGGAAACACCCTAAACTGCTCTTATAGTGGACGAGAGGAGGAAATCAGTGAGGAAATTTTATTATCTCAGAGGAATAAGAGGATAAGGCTTATGGCTATTTTGCCAGGTTCCCAGTCTCAGGCCACAAGCTTGGATTGCTTTACATCATGGTACCTATTCCCATCTGTGGTGGAGAAACTGTCAACGAGTTAAGATTACAACCCCTTAATCCTACCCAGCACTAGTCACACTGGAGACCTTAGGGATGCCCAACTCCAGCCTGGGATCCCAGGAGGTCAACCTGCTTTGACATGCCTAGGGATATGGTCCCTGGGAGGTTGTCACACCTCAGCCTACTTGGAGATCCACCAGCCCGGGGTCCCAGGAGGTCAACCTGCCTTGACATGCCTAGGGATATGGTCCCTGGGAGGCTGTCACACCTCAACCTGCTCAGGAATCCGCCAGTCCAGGGGTCCCAGGAGGTCAACCTGCCTAGGGACCAGGTCCTCGGGAGGTTCTCACGCCTCAACCTACTCAGGGATCTTCCAGTCCAAGGGTCCCAGGAAGTGGACATGCTCAACCTGCCCAGGAACCCAATTCTCAGGGGGCTGACTTGCCTCGAACTGCCCAGGGATTTGACCTCCAGGAGGCTATCACGCCTCAACCCGCCTGGGGCTCTGCACCTGACCCGAGGATGCCTGGCTCTCAGGTTGCAACAGTACCGGGTAGGATAAGCTTCAGAAAAACTCACCCCTAAGGAAGTCCACCCATGGAAATAGAAGGAAGCCTATTAGTTGTGGGAATGTGCTTGGTCTCAGAAATAACTCAGGAGTCCAACAAGAACATCATTGCCTCTCTGGAAAGTCTAAGAGAGGCCCTCTAAAAGTTTACCAATCTGGACTTAGACTCTTACGAGGGACAGGTGATTTTAAAGGACAAATTCCTTTCCCAAGGTGCATCAGACATCAGGATGAAGTTACAACAGCTAGAGAAGCAGGACCCTGCTGCCTCTTTAGATGAGATGGTCCAGACAACCACCAATATATTTTATAACAGAACAGGAGAGGGAGGACAAGGCCCAGGAAAGGGAGAAAAGGAAAGAGACAAGGCATGCCCAGATGTTGGCTGCCCTCCAGGGAAGCCCTATGGCAAACCCTGAGTCCTTGAAGGACAAGGCATGAGGTAAATGCCTAATCTGTACACAGGCAGGACCTTGGGCCAAACAGTGTCCAAACCACAGCAAGTCCCCTAAAATGGCTTGCTACAAATGCCATCAATTGGGACACTGGGCAGTACACTGCCCTCGGGACCCAAGAGCCTCAAGGTTAAGCGCCAAGCTTTCCCTCACGATGACTGTTTGACAGGACTGAAGTGGCCCACTCCAGCCAGCCCACTTGTCACAAATAATCATCATGGGGCTGGAGCCAAGGGTGCAGCAAGATGTGGCAGGTAGGTCTGTCCTACTCTGTCTTTACCTCCTACTCCAGAGCCTTCTCCTCCCAAACTTGTACCATTTTGGGTGCTGCAGGAAAAACAATTACAAAAAGATTCACCTGAGCACTTCTTTGTTGCTTGGATGGACAAAAACTTCCCACCAGTTTCTGGTGGTCACTGAGTGTCCTCCTCCCTTATTGGGAAGAGATCTTTCTCTGCTTTCGAAATCTTGCAGCTATCACAGTCCTGATAGAAGATGCTTTAAAACTCTATTTTGGTGGCAAACTATTTTTACCAGCTACCAAATGAAACAACTCCTGAATGGGAGAAGCCATTTATAGGTGTCTGATCACCTCAGATATCAAGTAGTGCTGATGGAAAATACAGGCCTGACTCTATCCCCCTGTGAGGTTCTTAACCCAGCTATCCTCCTGTCTACCCCCAAAGGCTCTCTCCCTTCACTCTTGCCTAGAAACTTTGGACCATTGTTCAAAGCCCCGAGAGAGACTGTCAGAAGATCTTCTGACCAATCCTGAGCAAATCTGGCACACTGATGGAAGCAGCTTTGTCTTGGATGGAAAAAGAAGAGCCAGATATGCAGTAGTCTCCAATTTTGAGACCATAGAGGCTAAATCTTTGCTACCGGTACTTCAGCCGAATTGGCTGAGCTCATAGCCCTGATTCAAGCTTTAGAGCTGGGAAAAAGAAAAGGAGTAGCCATTTACACGGACACCAAGTATGCCTTTCTGGTGCTACATGCACATCTGCTATTTGGAAAAAAAGAGGCCACTTGACCATCCCAGGGTCCTGAATCAAGTATGGTGATCAAATCCTTAGGCTCTTGGAGGCAGTCCATCTGCCTGCTGAGATTTCAGTCTCCCATTGCAGAGGACACCAAAAAGGGAGCATGGAAGTGGTGCAAGGGACCAAGCAGCCAATCAGGCAGCTAAGAGAACAGCATTACAGAACAATGACCTAATAGGGTTTGCCACCTTAGTTCCACAGACTAATTTGCCAGAAACTCCTTCATATATTGAAGGTGAGACTCTTAAAGCTAAGACTGAGGGCTTTCAAGAAGATCATATGGGGTGGTTCCAAAACAGGGACTCCTTGACTCTTTTTTCTGTCTGGGAACCTCCAGTGGAAGTTGGTTAACTCCTTACATGCCACCACTCATTTAGGGGAGAAGGCCCTCCAAAGATTATTAGAAAGGCCCTTCAGAGGAACATGCCTCCAAATGACTATAAGTCAAGTGGTCTCCTCTTGTCCCACTTGCCAATTAAACTCCAAGGAGCTAGAAGACTCCAGTTGGCCCAGCCTGTCCAAGAGCATGGGACATACCCAGGAGAGGACTAGTAGATGGACTTCACCCAGATGCCAGTTTCTCAAGAGTATAAATACCTACTAGTCATGATAGACACATTCACAGAGTGGATTGAAGGTTTTCCCACCTGGACTGAGAAGGCTGAGGAAGTAGTTAAAAAAAAAAAAAAAAAAAAAAAACTGCTCCAAGAAATTATTCCGAGATTTGGTCTGCCCAGGTCATTACAAAGTGACAATAGGACATCATTTACTTCTAAGGTCACCCAAGGGGTCTCTTAAGCATTGGGTATTACTTATTACCTCCATTGTGCCTGGAGGCCTCAGTCTTCAGGAAAAGTAGAAAGAGCCAACCAATTCTTAAAATCACTGATAACAAAGATAACCCAGGAGACTTCCCTTGGATGGAAGGAGGCTTTACCCATATCTCTCCTCCACACCCATATTGCCCCTAAGGAAGAGCTTGATCTTAGTCCTTATGGGATGCTATATGGGAAACATTTTATTTATATCAATGACCTCTTCCTAATCCAGAGGCTCAGAGCCTCTGGTCTTACACCATGGCCACTGGGCAATTCCAACAAGAAATACCCTTGTGGGATGTCAACCTGGACCTAAAAGATTCTAAAGAGCCAACACTATATGCTCCAGGGACTCAAGTCCTAATTAAAGTCTGGAAAGATGGGTCCCCAAAGGCTCAACTCCAGCCCCTACCCTGTAATACTTTCTACCCCCACAGCAGACAAGGTACCAGGGCACAACTCTTGGATTCACTACTCATGAGTCAAGCTGTAGAAGAAAACAGCACTCAGTACACCTGTGAGCCCCTGGGAAACCTCAGATACCTATCCAGGACTACAAGTGAGTGTCATTCTAATGAACATGCTCAATTTAAGTTTCCAGGAATAAGATTTCTCAGGATAGCTCTAAAGAGCCGACATAGCTTGGCAGAGGTTGTACTCCAAAACAGACAGGAGATAGATTTCCTGATCCCTGAACAAGGAGGGACTTGAGTCATCTTGAGTGAGATGTGTTGTTGCTGGGTAAATACCTCCAGCGAAGTTTAAGAAAGTCTCACAGTCCTCAAGAAAAACATTCAGATCCTACAGGATCTCAAAAAACGAGCTGGAAAGTCCTCAGGGTGGCTACAATCTCTCCTTGGGGGATCCTTCTCCTGGCGAAGGGGAATTTGGAGTTGGCTAATGCCCCTATGAACCCATGTTATCACCATATTAATGCTGCTTATGATTGCTCCATGTATTATCAATTGTCTAACCCATTTTGTCTGCCCAGGTCAACAAGCTACAACATGCAATGCCAGTTCAACAAGGATATAGAAAACTACACCCAACCACAGAAAATATCACTCACCCTTAGATGGACACTGCTATAAGGACTCTGAGGCTTGAGATTAGCAAGAGAGGGAGGCCCAATGCCCCTCGTCATCCCAGCTCAGCAGGAAGTAGCCAGAAAGACCTCGATGCCCCTATTCCCAAAGAATTGGGCCTCCCATCTCTTGAGGGGGGATTGTTAGGTAGTTAGAATAGGAAAAAAGAGCCCAAAATGACAGTGGCTAAAAGACAAAGAAAGGAAAAAGCTCGTGAAAATGGAACAAAAGAAAATCCAAGGACCAGACTGAGCACCACAGGTGAAACAGACCTCCTGGCTAGCCCAATTTATATAGGACAGACTCAGGGGGAGGAGACAAAACATTTTTATAAAAAGAGGAGCCAAGATTGAGCCTCTCTCCTTTTTGGGTCAGCCTGTCTTCACACCTCCAGGATGTACTATCCTTTGCTCCCCAAATAAAACTGGGCTGTAACAAAGCTGTAACACTGATCCGCCATTTCAAATCTTTACATTGAGACAGAACCGAGGAAATTACACACTCCTCAAACAGTTGGGAATAAAACAAATATCCATACTGATATAAATAAATGATGTTATAAACAAATTTGGGGAATGAAAATCTTCCCTTACAGAAGATTTCCAATTAATAAAGAAGAAAGAGGTGAAATCTTAAATCACCAATTGGAATACCACAGCAATAACTGTTGCATGCAAGATCCACCAATGAAAGGTAAAAGTAGTGGCCAAAACTCTAAGTAGAAAGAGTATATCTACATAACCTCAAAGGTTCTCAACCCAAATTTACTACTAAATGTGGCAGTTTAAAAATATCACCCTAAATTTGAGATGCAGCTTATTTCTGCCCCCCGCTGAGTGCACTGGACTTCATAACCAGTGTCTACACTGGACTTCTAAGCAGAGATTGGAAAGTGAAAAATCCTAAAGATACTGGAGAAACTTGTCAGACTTGACCTTAACGAAGTAACCAAGGCTAATATAAGTTATGTTGATAATCATGTGTCCCCTCATATATAAAAGACACATCCTCTCTGTGATATTTCTAAAAATTTAAAACCTTAGTCCAATCAGGAGAAAATATCAGACAAACTTAAATTCAGGGACACTATTCAAAATATGTGATCACTATTCTTCACATACCTGAAGGTAATAAAAGACAAAGAAAGACCAGAAACTATTATAGATTGGATGAGACCAAAGAGATGTGATGACTAAACGTACTGTGGTATCCTGGATTGAATCCTAGCTCAGTAAAGAGGGCATTAATGGAAAAACGAATAAACTCTGTAGTTTCATTAGAATTGTACCCATATCACTTTCTTAGTTTTGCTAGATGTACCACGGTTTTGAAAAATGTTAACAATTAAGGGAAACTGGGTGAAGAGTATATGGGACCAATCAGAGCAACTTAGTTATTAAAAAATTTTAAATAACGTTGACCAGAAAGAGTTAACTACATATTCTTTTACGAAAAGTTCATCAACTAACAGGCTCTTATGATTATACTGTGTTAAAAATGTCATGAGAATGCCCACATAAAATAATATATATTTGGTTCCAGGGAAAACATAGTTGGTTTGGAGAGATGAGAAAGTGCCTTCTTCCTTAAGTTTGAATATGAACAGTTTCGAATATATGAACAATTTTTATTAATACTGAACTGCTAGGTCGCTTTTTTCCTCATTCCAGAGAACGACTATGCTGCTCACAGATATCATTTTAGTTTACATAAATCTGCTGTCTAAACTGCTAGAAAATAAGTTTACCAAAACTAAAATAACATCTGTTCACGTTCATAAATAAAGTTAGTGTACCACTTTTCTTGATGTGTCTAGTCAAAAATGCACACTGCTTTGACGTACATCTATGGGACACGGGCAGAATACAGGGTTCAGGTAGCAGGAATGAGTATAACAGATAGTAACCTCTCAGTTCAGTCAACAAGGCAGAAACTCTCCAGCTGATTTCTAGAGTGGGCATGGTGTACAGTTTGAAAGATAATCTTAAGAAACATACTGAACAATTTCTGTGCCGGAACTCATCCTAAGTGCTTTTACAAGACAAACACCCCAAATCTTCATAAAAAACCGTAGTTAGGTACTGCACCACTATTAGCTTACTTTTAAAATTCACGAGTGAGGCCTGCTTCTAAAGGTACAGCCACTTTTCCAACGCAAACTACCAGGAGCTAAGATGCAGCTCGCTGCTACCGCACGCGCCGCGCCGCGCCGCGCCGCGCCCTCCCTCTGCGCATGTGCATCCCCGCCTCCTCCTCCTGGCTCGTCCTTCCGCGGCCTCCAGCCCCTCGTGGGAAACAATCCCTGGCCTCCAGGTCCACGGGCGAGGGAGCTGCGGGTGAGCCCCGGAGGGTGGGGGCAAGCGCCGAGCGGGCTCCGCGCGGCTGGGAGAACCGGCCGAGGCAGCGGTGTCGGGTGGCGGGTTGGAGCCCCGCGAACACTGCGCGACCGCGGGAGTCTACAGCATCTGCAGAACCGAAGGGACGGCAGGCGAGGGCGCTTCTGCCTTAAGGGGCCAGAGTTCCGTGTGAGAACGCGGCCTCTCAGGCTCACTCGGTCTGCAGGTGTTCCGCCCCTCAGCGGAGCGGCAGGCGCTGTCCTGTGGCCGCGGGTGGGAGTGCGCGTGCGTGCAGTGTGCGCTGGGCCCACGGGGGCGGGGGGCGGGGAGGAGGTGCGGGGAAGAGCGACTGCGCCTGTGCGACTTGTTTTTGCGCACTTCACGTAGTGACGTACGCGTCTCTCCTGCGCCGGGCTTACGGGGAGCCGGGAGGCTGTAGGAGAAGACCATTGTCTCCCGCAGGGCCCAGAAATAAATGAATTTCCTGGACCAAATTGCCGCCTAGAGACTTGGTTTTCTTATCTGTAAAATGCAGACCTCTAGAGTGCTTGCCGCTTTGGGTAGTTTTGAGCGCCCACGTTTTGTCAGCTGCTGTTGTGTTTGTTCTGTGTAGGCAGCTGGAGCTTGGACCCCTCAGTTAAGTCGTTTGTGAAATGGATTGGAAGGGGCTGGATCACCTAGCCACCAAAGCCTTTTCTTGGCTCTGTTAACATTACTCAGATCCTAAGTGTTTATTTGTTGTATCTTCATTTGTTATTTGTTGTATATAATCATGACACGGTGTCCTGAAGCCATCGAAGGCTGTGTGATGGTGGAAGGTCTGGGACAAATTTAAGAAGAGAGAGGTGAGCTGGAGATGAGCGGGATGGGCACACAGGCTACACAGGAAATGTCACCTCTTTAGAGATTTGTGAAGCCATGGTTGGGGTTGAGAGGCTCACCAGCCATAGTTAAAATTATCATTATCCGTCCCTAACACCTCTTCCTTTCCTAATTCTCCTAATTCACTCTTCGCTGAGGTTAGCTGTCCTCAAGCAGTGTTCCGTTGTTGATGGCATCTAGAGAAATGCTCCCCGTTGCCTCAGACATACAGAATGGTAGTGCAGACAGGTCCTTTCTGGGTTATCAGTTTCTTATTGAAAGATGCAAAAAGAAATGAGCCTGAGAAGATGACTGGCTCAGATCATGCAGCTTGTTAGTGACAGAATCACAATTGAAAGTCAGGTCTGCAGATTCCTGGGCCACAGCCCATTTTGTCATTTTGTTAGGTCAGAGTTAGCTTTTTATTAAAAGATCGTTTTGAAAATTGTAAGCGGCTTAGAACAAACTTTTTAAAAAAAAACAAATCTTGCCTTAAACACTCCCATCCCTTTTTTCAGAGGTTTCTTTGATTATCCGATCTCATAGGATTAATGGTGTCAGCAGATGAGAGTCAGATAGGACTTAGTGACTAAACAACAACAGTAAGAACCTCAGTTTTGACAACTCCCTAGTGTATCCTTTTAGTTTACTGTTCTGTGTTAAGCATCCTCTCATGTTTTCATTTTTCTGGGTCACAAAACCTAAATTGGTAATAAATCTTCCCAACCCAGGGATCGAACCCAGGTCTCCAGCATTCTTTACGGACTGAGCCACCAGGGAAACCCGGGAATAAATCAGTAAGAAGCAAATGTTTACATTCACTCAGTGAAAAGTATAAGGTCTAAGATCAACATAAATGGGAGCCACACACGAGCAGGTAAGTGTCTTGTGTGTGGAGCTGTGTAGGCTGGTGAATCCAGAACAAGCCAAGTTCTTACTTCCTTCTTTCTCCCTCAGCTCTCCCTCCTCCACTAAGTGAAAAATGAACAAATCCCAGGTGAGTTTTTTTTTTTATTCCCACTTTATCTAAAATGAGTTTTCTAAAGTTTTTAAAGGTTTATTAAACCGTGTGTCAGCTCATTTGTGTTTCTAGCTTCAGTAGCAGAGAGTCCTGGCTTTTGTTTCTGCATTTCCATTTAAATTTCAACCTAATACATGCAGTCTTGTTCCTTCAATACTTCTCCACCTGAATCATTTCTGGAAGAAGCTACCAAATTGTAGTCAAATCCAGTTTTTGTCTTTGTCTTAGTCTTACTGGACCCTTTTGCAGCATTTGATACTATTATGCATAGTCTGTTTTGAAAGTCTCCTCTATTGTTGTCTATGATGCTATGCTCCTAGTTCTCCTTTTCCTAACTTCTGTGCCTCGTGAAGTTGCCTTTGCCTTTTGCCCCAACATTGCTTATCCCTGGGTTTATTGCTTATCCATTGTTTCTCTGTTCTTAGACAACTGCCCTTCTCAGATACCTATTTTTCCTAACAACTTTTGTCTTTAAAAATTAAAATACTTTAAAATTGTTAGTATATTAACATGGTTTTTAAAAAATTTAAGTGATACAGAGAAAGTAAAAATTTACATCCCTTCCTCTCTGTACCTTAGGCTTCCTCCAGGTAGGGTGACATTTATTTCTCATCTAAACTGTGTCACTTTCACTGAGAGTGAGAGAGGTTTTATTAACAATTATGCTGGAACAACTGGCATATATTGGGACAGTCCCAGATGAACTGCAGTATATTGTCACTCAGCTATAGGTATACATTATTTCTGGTTTTTTGTTTGTCCTTCTAGTGTTTCTTTATTCAGTTGAAAGAAAGTTTGTGCCCTCATCTTTTATTTAAAAGGGAATCTATTATAATTAGGGCTTTTTAAGTTTAGATGCACCTGTACATACCTGGCAACGTCTTAAAATGCAGATTTTAATTCAATAGATCTGGGTGGGGCCTTGGAACGTGCATTTCTAATTAGATGGAGCTGATTCTGCTGCTCAGAGAGCCACACTAAGTAGTGAGTCTAAACACTGTTTCCCATTCTTTCTTTCTTTTTTTTTGGTTGCTTTTTTCAGTTCTTTTTTCAGCTTGTCCCAGGGACTCTTTCTGTAACAGAACATGGATTACTTCTTTCTTTGTTATAATCACATAGAAATTCAATTCTGAATGTTCCATAGTTTATTAAACTAGTAATTAACTATTTCCAACCTTTTGCTACTACAAACTATGTTTTAATGAATAACTTTGTATATTAGGTTTATTCTATCATATACATTCCCAGAAATGAGATTTATTCTGTCAGGTAAATCCCCAGAAATGATATTTTGGAATATATAAATTCCCAAAGGGTTGACTACAATTGATAAACTTGATCTGTTTGGTGGGATTATAGATACTTTGTATTTACATTGGCATTGCATGAGAGTGCTTTTTCTCCACAGCTTCTCCCATAGAAATAATGTGGTTCACTTTTGGATTTTGATATCTGATAGGTAAAAATTAGTATTTTATGTAGTTTACATCTGTAATTATCCTAACAATGAGTGAGGTTGAAGATTTTTTTCACATATCTAAAAGATGTCTTGTTTTTATGTTTCTGTGATCTGTTCATATCCTTTACCCATTTTGCTCTTAGCTTTCTGGCTTTTTCTTCTTTTTTTCAGTGTCTGGTTAGCTCTTTGCATGTTAGTGATACTAATGCTTATCTTTCATATGAGTTACAGAACATTATTTTCTTGTATATTATTTGTCTTTTGATAAGTGTTCCTGGTTTCCCTCCCCTCCCCATGCAGGTGTCTGCTTCAGGATACCACATTTCACTTAGTCATCATGTTTCCTTAGGCTCCCCTTGGCTGTGACAGTTCCTCAAATTTCCCTTGTTTTTGATGACCTTGTCAGTTTTGAGGAGTATAAATCAGGTGTTTTGTAGAATGTCCTTCACATGGGAATTGTCTTACTATTTTTCCTGTGATTATATTGGGGTAATTGTTTTCTTGGAGAAAGACCACAGAGGTAAAATGTCATTTGGTCATGTCTTATCAGGGGTAAATTCTCTCACATGACTTTTCACTTTTCAACAAATGATGTACCGCTGTTGATCACCAGCCTGAAGCTGTGCGGTATTAACTTTCTCCAAGGTAAAGTTACTCTTTTTTCCCTTTGTTTTCATAATATACTGTTTGGAAGGAAGTGGGGGGTTATACCACACCTCCTTCTCAGTGGAGTATTCACATAAATTATTAGGCATTCTGCACAGATTTTTCTATTTATTAACTCAGTGTTTATTATCAATATGAACTCATGGCTAGTTATTTTTTTTTGCTTGTTATAGTCTAGTACTACCTTATTAATTTGTTGCTCAAATTGTTTGTTCCAGCTTGGTTATTAAATAGAGCACTTTCAACAAATCCCACTGTTGTGTTTTTGTTTGAGTACTTCTATACTTTCTGGTGATAGAAGATATTCCAGGCCCATATTTCCTGCCCTAGAATTTTATTGGAGCATGGTATTAGAAACCAAGATGGGGGGCTCAGTATGCTGTTGGTTTGTAATTCCTTATAGATCCTGTCAGCTGACTGAACAAGAAAATATATATATACTAACACATATCTGTGAATATTTCAGTATGTAACCATCTGTATTTATATTAAGCTAAGTATTAGTTCACACTAATGTCTCCTGCTGTAATCATTATCACCTGAAACATTCTGACCTTGTCCCCTTGCTTGTCTGTAACTCCCACTCCAGCAGTCTGGCCTCCACCTTCCTCATTTCATTTACTTAATTGTTCAATTCCAGCATACATATATAAGTTATTTCAAAGTTACTAACCTATGGACTCTTGGTTCCTTCCAGTTTTTGGTCATTATGCATTAAGCTGCTAGAAACATATGTAGGTTTTTACATAGATATATGTTTTCAAATAACTAGAGTGTGAAATTAAAAATACTTGATCATATGTTAAGACTTCAGCTTTGTACGAGGTTGAAACTACCCAATTATTTTACAAAAGTGCTGTATCATTTTATATTTCTAACTATGAATGAGAATTCCTCTTGTTCTGCATCTGGACCTGAAATTGACATTGTCATTGTTTTAAATTTAATGGTTCTAATAAATGTGTTATGGTATCTTACTTTTGTTTTAATTCACATTTCCCTAATACACATAATGGGCTTCCCTGGTGACTCAGTGATAAAGAATCCACCTGCCAATGCAGCAGATGTGGGTTTGATCCCTGGGTAAGGGATATCCCTTGGAGAAGGAAATGGCAATTCACTGCAGTATTCTTGCCTGGGAAATCCCATGGACAAAGGAGGCTGATGGGATACAGTCACAAAGAGTTAGACACAACTTAGTGACTAAACAACAACAATGACAAGTGATATTGAGCATTTGTTCATAAATTTATGAACTATCTGTATGTCTTTACTTGACCTGTTCACATTTTTTGTCCATTTTTCAATTAGGCAATTTATTTTCTTACTATTAAGTTTTCAGAATTCTTTTGTATATTTTAAATGCAACTTCTTTATTAGATATATATGCTGAAAATATTTTCTCCCAGTCTGTGGCTTGTCTTTTCATTTTCTTAGAAATGAAATGGGCCTCTTTCACCAATAACACACTGTCTTGGTTATTTGTTGTTGTTGTTTGGTCATTCAAAGTGCCCAACTCTTTGCAACCCCATGGGCTGCAGCACCATCTCCCAGAGCTTGCTTAAACTCATGTCCACTGAGTCTGTGATGCCATCCAACCATCTCATCCTCTGTCATCCCCTTCTCCTCCTGCCTTCAGTCTTTCCCAGCATCAGCATCTTTTCCAATGAGTCGGTTCTTAGCATCAGGTGGTGAAAGTATTGGAGCTTCAGCTTTAGCATCAATCCTTCCAATGAATATTCAGGGTTGATTTCCTTTAGGATTGACTGGTTTGATCTTGCAGTCCAGGGTACTCTCAAGAGTCTTCTCCAGCACCACAGTTTGAAGGCATCAATTCTTCAGAGCTCAGCCTTTTTTATTGTCCAACTCTCACATCCATACACGGCTACTGGAAAAACCATAGCTTCTACTATATGGACCTTTGTAGACTAAATAATGTCTCTGTTTTTTAATATGCTGTCTAGGTTTGTTATTGCTTTTCTTCCAAGGAGCAAGTGTCTTTTAATTTTATTCTTTTCCTTTTTGCAGAGTCTTTGGGATTTTCTACATAGACAATCATGTTGACTTCAGATAGTTTTATTTTTTCTTCTAATCATCTAACTTTTATTTCAGGTTTTTCTGTTTGTTTTGTTTTTGGTCTTTCTGTACTAGCTAGGACTTGAATAATAGTCTTGAAATAGGGCATCCTTGCTCTTTTCCTGCATTTCAGGGAAAAGTGTCATCTCCTAACATTAAGTATTGAGAGGGTAACAGGCAGGAAGGCCAGGGGTCTCCAAAAGGAGGAAATAGGCTTCAAGTATCAGACTTTTTAAAAAAAATCTCTCTCTTAAGCAGCAGAAGGAAACAAGCTAGTGATTTTTTACCCTTCTCTACACAAATTTAAAAAGAGGTTTCTCTTAAAATACTGTGTTGCCGTAATGACACCAGTTTCCACCTGAACTTAACTTTTCTCAAATTTTGAGCTAACAAATACATTTTTCTTATGGAAATGTTTGTCTTAAGCTATGTTAACGTACTATACATTTACCCCAGACTCTGTGTTCAAGTTGGTTCAGCCTAAAGGCTTAGAACTGACTTGACAAACCACTGTGTTATCCTCATACATTGTTCTCCTAATCCATGTAAACGAAACTATTTGTATGGTAATCTGCCTTTATACAAGATTCAAGTCAAATCTTTTATGGCCCCATGACCTCCCTGATGCCAAGATTATCTCAAAATGCTTCTTGTGGGTGAGGGACCTGGTGCCATTCTCTGAGTTTTGAGACATTGCTTTCTTTCATTAACAGACTGCTAGTAACTATATAACATCCAGCTAAAGACTAACAGGCAGGTATTCTTTCTGCCCCCTTCTGGTGTCTATGTCAAAAGCTTTCTCTATCTCTTTTATACTTTTATAATAAAACTTTATTACACAAAAGCTCTGAGCAATCAAGCCTCATCTCTGGCCACAGATTGAATTCTTCTCCAGAGGCCAAGAATCCCAGCGTCTTTTGTAATTCAACAACAACCTTTCAGTATGACGTTCTCTTCTTCATCAAGTTGGGAAAGTTCCCCTATATTCCTAGTTTACTGAGAGGGTTTTTTTTTTTTTTTTTTTCTTTATCATGAATGACTGTTTTTTCTTCATTAGTTGCTATTATTGTGTCATTTTGCTTCTTTGACTTTCTGATATGTTGGATTGTGTTGTTGTTATTGTTGTTATTTTTTTAATGTTGACCCAACCTTTCATACCGGCAATAAATTCCACTTGGCTGTGTTTATATTTCTTTTTATACATTGTCAGATTTTATTTGCCCATGTTTGAGGATTTTTGCATCTGTTATTATTTTTCTCATAATATTCTTGTCTGAGATGTTGGCCTCATATAATGAATTTGGAAGTGTTATTTCCTGGAGGAGATTATGGAGAATTGTATTAATTTTTCCTTAAATGTTTATTAGAATTCACTAGTGACGTTGTCTGGGTTGGTGCTTTCTATTTCGGAAGTATTATTAATTATTGATTTAATTTTTTTAGCAGAAAAGAATCTGTTCACGTTATCTATATCTCCTTTGTGTGAATTTCATAGCTGTGTCTTTTAAGGAATTTGTCAATTTCATCTATGTTCCCAGTTTTTCAGGGACAGAATTGTTTGTAGTATTCTCTTATTATTTTTTATTTATTAATTTTTTCTCCTATTTTTTAATGTCATTAGTATTAGTAGTGTCAATCTATCTTTCATTTCTGAGATTCACAATTTGCTTCTTTTTTTCTTGGTTAGATTGGAGGTTTTTAAAAATTTTATTGATCTTTTCAAAGAAGCAACTTTCGGTTTCATTGACTTTTTCTATTTTCTTTCACAACTGATTTATTTTAATAAAAATTCCTTTATTTTGCTTGCTTTGGGCTCAGTTTGCCTTTTTTTTTCCTCTAGTTTACTAAGATAGAAGGTTAGATTATTGATTTAAAATCTTTTCTAATATATACATTTGATGCTATAAATTTCCCTCTGTGTCCTGATTTCACTGCATGCCACAAATTTTGATACATGATATTTTCATTTTTATTCCTTTTGATTTAAAGTAGTTTAAAATTTCTTTGAGACTTCTTTTTTGACCTATATGCTATTTAATTTTCAAGTATTTGGGGGATTTTTCAGCTGTCTTTTGCTTTTTGATTTCTCTTTAATTCCATTGTGGTCTGAGAATATATTTTTTATAGCTATTGTTTTAAATTTGTTATGGTGTATTTTGTGGCCTAGACTATAACCTATCTAGGTGAATGTTCCATAAGAAGTAGAATAGAATGATAGAATGTATGGTTTATTTTTTTGGATGGAATATTCTAGAAATTTCAGATCATGCTGATTGACAGTACTGTTCAGGTGGTCTATATACTTACTGCTTTTCTGCCTGTTTGATTTCTCAGGACAGTTGGAGGGCTATTGAAGTCTCTAGCTGTGGTTATAGGTTTGTCTGTTTCTCCTTTCAGTTCTGTCACTTTTTGCTGTATGTATTTTGATACTTTTGTTGGATGTATACGAAGCCATCTAATGAGTTCTTAATTTCAGATATTATAATTTTCAACTTTGGAATGCCCATTTTATGAATGCATGTATGTACATGTACATGTTTGTATGCACACTTATCAGAGGTCCCCAAGACTATCACTAGGTACAGTGATTTTCTGGGATGACTCAGCATGTAGTTGTACTTAGGGCTGTGACTTATTAAAGTGAAAGGATAAAAAGCACAGTCAGCAAAGGGAAAGGATATTTGGGGCTTAGTCCAGAGGACACCAGGCATAAGACTTTTCCCAGGACAGGCTTAAGTCCTATAGCAATGCGATGTGATGACAAATGTGAAATGTCTGCCAGGGAAGCTGATTAGACACTCAGTGTTCAAAATGTTTATCAGGGGCTAGTCAATGCAGGTATTCTTTGCCTAGCATATAACAAAATTTCAGACTCCAGAAGGAATGTACATGAGCAGCAAAAACCATATAGTTCACACAAACAGTTCAGGCTCTGTGAACCATTCTTACCAAGGACTGGTAAGAACCATCATGAACTCCAAATTCCCAGATACCAGCCATGAGACACCCTTGTAGCAGCAGGTCTTTCAGAAGATAGCAATCTCAGGCCTGCTGTATTAATTCTTTATCTACAACACACATACCATGTATCTGTTGACTTCTCCCATCCTTTCATTTATTTTGTTCGTATTTTCCTCTTTTATGTTAATTATAATTTATTCTGAAGTTCTTTTGTGTTACAGTATCTGAGTCTCCTATGTTGTTGTTATTCAGTTACTCAGTCATGTCTGACTCTTTGTGACCCCATGGACTGCAGCATGCCAGGCTTCCTTGTGCTTCACCATCTTCCGGAGCTTGCTCAAACTCATGTCCATTGAGTCTGTGATGCCATCTAACCATCTCCTCTTCTGTTGTCCCCTTCTCCTCCTCCCTTCAATGTTTCCCAGCATTAGGGTCTTTTCTAATGAGTCAGCTCTTTGCATCAGATGGCCAAAGTATTGGAGCTTCAGCTTCAGCATCTTTCCAGTGAATATTCAGGGTTGATTTCCTTTAGGATTGACTGGTTTGATCTCCTTGCAGTCCAAGGGACTCTCAAGAGTCTTCTCCAAAACCACAATTTGAAAGGATCAGTTTTTCTATGCTTATCCTTCTTCATGGTCCAACTCTCACATCCATATATGACTACTGGAAAAACCCACAGCCTTAACTATACAGACCTTTTGTAGGCTAAGTAATATGTCTGCTTTTTAACATGCTGTCTAGGTTTGTCCTAGCTTTTCTTCCAAGGAGCAAACGTCTTTTAATTTCATGGCTGCAGTCACCATCCACAGTGATTTTGAAGCCCAAGAAAATAAAGTCTGTCACTGTTTCCATTGTTTCTCTATTTGTCATAAAGTGATGGGACCGAATGCCACAATCTTCATTTTTTGAAAGTTGAGTTTTAAGCCAGCTTTTTCACTCTCCTCTTTCACTTTCATCAAGAGGCTCTTTAGTTCCTGTTTGTTTTCTGCCATAAGAGTGGTGTCATCTGCATATCTGAGGTTATTGACATTTCTCCTGGCAATCTTGATTCCAGCTTGTGCTTCATCCAGCCTGGCATTTCTCATGATGTACTCTGCATATAAGTTAAATAAGCAGGGTGACAATATACAGCCTTGATGTACTTCTTTCCCAATTTTGAACCATTCCATTATTCCATGTCCAGTTCTAATTGTTGCTTATTGACCTGCATACAGTTTTCTCAAGAGGCAGACAAGGTGGTCTGGTATTCTCATCTCTTTAAGAATTTTTCACAGTTTGTTGTGATCCACACAGTCAAAGGCTTTGGTGTAGTCAGTGAAGCAGAAGTAGATGTTTTTCTGGAATTCCTTTGCTTTCTCTATGATCCAACAGATGTTGGCAATTTGATCTCCGGTTCCCCTGCCTAGTCTAAATCCAGCTTTAATTCTGGAAGTTCATGGTTCACGTACTGTTGAAGCCTGGCTGGGAGAATTTGGAGCATTACTTTGCTGGCGTGTGAGATGAGTGCAATTGTGTGGTAGTTTGAACATTTTTTGGCATTGCCTTTTTTTGGGATTGGAATGAAAATTGACCTTTTCCAGTCCTTTGGCCACTACTAAGTTTTCCAAATTTGCTGGCATATTGAGTGCAGCACTTTCACAGCATCATCTTTTAGGATTCAAAATAGCTCAGCTGAAATTCCATGACCTCCACTAGCTTTGTTCATAGTGATGCTTCCTAAGGCCCACTTGACTTCACATTCTAAGATATCTGGCTCTAGGTGAGTGGTCACACCATTGTAGTTATCTGGGTCATTAAGATCTTTTTTGTATAGCTCTTCTGTGTATTCTTGCCACCTCTTCTTAATATCTTCTGTTTCTGTTAGATCCATGCAGTTTCTGTCCTTTATTGTGCCTATCTTTGCATGAAATGTTCCCTTGGTTTCTCTTAATTTTTTTGAAGAGATCTCTAGTCTTTCCCATTCTGTTGCTTTCCTCTTATTTCTTTGCATTTTTCACTTAGGGAGTCTTTCTTATCTCTCCTTGCTTTTCTTTGGAACTCTGCATTCAGTGGGTATATCTCTCTTTTTTTTTGCCTTTTGCTTCTATTCTTTCTCAGCTTTTTGTAAGGCCTCCTCAGACAACCATTATGGTTATGCTTTTATTGTCTTTTTCCTTTGGTCTTGTCTCATTATATAACATGAAATTCTCTGTTGGATGTTGAGCATTGCATCTAACAACACAGATATTAGGAGAGGCTCCAAAAATTATCTCAAGTAGAGAGGATTCATCCTTTTCTCTGCTGGGCAGGTAGAATACAGAACCGGTCATTTTAATCAGTCATGAGTGAGCTTGATTACTATAACATATTAGTTTTAATCCTTCTTTTCATTTTAACAACTGAAAGTTTTACTTCCTTAGTGAAAGTTAACTTTATAATACAAAAGATAATATGAAATAACATTTTCTTGGTCATCCCATTCTACTTTTTGTATAGTGCTAGCTCCTATACTTTCCAGTTTAATACATGTTAATGTGTATGTCTCCTCATTAAGAATAATATTTGTATCAACTAGGACCATTCCACTCTCTCATGGAAACTCAATTTATACAAGATACTACTTTTATCCTACATAGTATAGCATTAAAAAAAAAAGCAAAAATCACTCAATCGTGTCTGACTGTTTGCAAGCCCATGGACTATACAGTCCATGAAATTCTCTAGGCCAGAATGTTGGAGTTGGTAGCTGTTCCCTTCTCCAGGGGATCTTCCCAACCCAGGGATCGAATCCAGGTCTCCCACATTTCAGACAGATTCTTTACCAACTGAGCCACCAGGGAAGCCCAGCATTAAAGAAAGCAGTCCTAAATTTTTAGTAAACTAAAGAGATTCATTTCAGTTCAGTTGCTCAGTCATGTCCGACTCTTTGCGACCCTGTGGACTGCAACATGCCAGGCTTCCCTGTCCATCTCCAACTCCCGGAGCTTGTTCAAACTCATGTCCATTGAGTCCATGATGCCATCCAACCATCTCATCCTCTGTCGTTCCCTTCTCTTCCACCTTCAATCTTTCCCAGCATCAGGGTCATTTTAATGTCAGTTCTTCACATCTGGTGGCCAACTTATTGGAGCTTCAGCCTCAGCATCAGTCCTTGCAATGAGTATTCAGGATTAATATCCTTTCAGATTTTATCTGATTTTATCTCCTTGCAGTCCAAGGGACTCTCAGGAGTCTTCTCCAACACCACAATTCAAAAGCATCAATTCTTCAGCACTCAGCTTTCTTTATATCCAACTCTCACATCCATACCTGACTACTAGAAAAACCATACCTTTGACTAGACGGACCTTTGTTGGCAAAGTCATTCTTTTAAATATTTTCCACTCGTATAGCTCTGACAATTTCATATAGTAAAGGAATGTACTGTTACAGGAGCAAGTGTCATTCAAAGATGTTTGTGTGGACTTCACCCAGGAAGAGTGGTACCTGCTGGATCCTGCTCAGAAAATATTATACAGAGATGTGATCCTAGAAAATTATAGCCACCTTGTCTCAGTAGGTAAGAATTTTTTTCCACATGATTACCAGTAGCATGCATTTCTTAGCTGACGAAGTGTAAAAACTCCCTGTGAAATTTTCTGATGGAGATTCAAGGCCCTAAAATGACTAATCCCTTTTGGCCACTATAGAGGTTGCTATAGTCTTACCTCCTTGGGGATTGGTTTATTTAGGCACCTCTTTTAGATAGCTCTCAAAACTGTACCTTTCTTGCCCATCATTTTTTTTAGAGTTCCTGAAGCCAGACTGTTCAGCCATAGTCCTATGTTACTGTCTTTACAGGGAATTGTACTACTAAGCCTGAAGTGGTCTTCAAGATTGAGCAAGGAGAAGAGCCTTGGATACTAGAGGAAAGATGCCCAAAACAGTGCCGCTCAGGTGAGTTAGTGAGTTCACAAGCAGATGGAAGCCAGAGGAAATGAGATCTTAGGCCATGGGTGTATGGTTCCAACTCCTGACCTTTGAAAGTGATTGACAGTTGGCCCAAATACTTATGTTACCTTAATCACATTCTTCTGTATGTCACTTTCACTCATAAATGCTTCCCTTTGTTCTTTGACATTTTAGAGTCATCTACCTATATCCATAATCCAAACCCAGTTGGCTCCATCTGAGATAATTTTTCTTTATTATTTTAAAATTGTCCACCTTCCATCTATTGCCTTGGGACATCTTTTGTTAGATGCTATGATTTATGTAATACTTCCCTATATTCATTTAACAAATACATGGTGAGCATTCAATATGACCCAGTTATGTTTATACATAATTAAAAGAATGTCCCTATTATCAGAGTGTTTATTACAGTGAGAGACAAAAAGCATACGTGTGTGTGTGTATGAAGATATATGTGCATGTATGCACACATACATGGTGTTGAGTGGTGGTAACTACTGTGAAGAGCTGAAGTAGTGGAAAGGGGGTTAGAGAATGATAATGTGCTATTTGGTACAGAATTCAAGAGAAAATGGGCTTCCCCTGTGGCTCAGCTGGTAAAGAATCCGCCTGCAATGCGGGAGACCTGGGTTCAATCCCAGGGTTGGGATGATCCCCTGTAGAAGGGAATGGCTACCCACACCAGTATTCTGGCCTGGAGAATTCCATGCACTGTATAGTCCATGGGGTTGCAAAGAGTTGGACATGACTGAGCGACTTTCACTTCACTTCAAGAGAAAATGTATTTTATGAGGTACATAGTAGATATGACTCTCTAATAAACTAAAGCGTGAGGTCTGTGGATTCTGAATACTCCAGGCAGAGGGAACATCAGGTGCTGGTGCTAAACTTATTGGACTAGTGTGCTCTTAGAGTGTCTGAGGAATGATAAGGATGTCATGGTGCTGGAGGTGAGTGGGCATGGGGGAGATTGGTAGGAGATGATGTCATAAGTAGCATGGACTATGGTAGATATATTAATTTTATTTTGAGTGGTGTGGGAAATCCTCAGACTTTTTTCAGTATATATAAGTCAAATTAAGCTAGCAGATTGGATTTACAGTTTAAAAGAATCTCTCTGACTTCTCCGTTGTGACCATGTGATGGGTGGATGGTGCTTAGGCACAAGCAAGGAAGGAATACCGGTTAGGACACCATTGTATACTCAGAGGAGAGAAGCTGGTTGCCCAGGCTATGTTGGAAATGCTGAAAAAATGGTGGATTTGTACATATATCTTGAACATGAGGCCAAGAGGATTTGTTACTGGGTTGGATATAGAGTGTGAGAGAAGGAGGAGTTGAGCATGAATTCCAATGATTTGTTTCTGGTACCTGATAACTTAGAGTACCATTTACTGAGAGAGAAAATTTGGAGGAGAGATTAGAGAGGAGAGTTAGTACAATTGGACACAAGAAGCTTGGGATAACTGCTAGACTCTGGGAGACACATACACACAACTTCTTTGTAAAAGACCATACAGTGAATATTTTAGGCTTTGTGGGCCACACATGGTCTCAGTTGCTGCTGCTGCTCTTCCTCCTCTTACATCTTTCTCTTCCTCCTCACTCCTCTCTGCTGCCTTTTCTGTATATTTCCCTCTAAAACCTTAAAAACATCCTTAGTTCTAGGCCCACGACCTTGCAGTCAGAATTTGCTGACCCCTTTCCTAGAGAGTGGTTGTTTGTAAATGAGAGAGGTAGTCATGGGGCAGTACTGCTTTTACAAGGTGTGTAAATCCACTAAATCTTGTCATTAGAGGAGATTGAGGGGAACAGTCTGAGTCACTTGAAAATTAGAGAGCCTGGTTTCCCAGGGGTCAAATAAGGAACATTCAGCCATCCATTACTACCTTAAACGGCAACCATGGGTTCAGTGTCCTGCACCTGTTATCCCCTGTTACTAGTTTTTTCAAATTCCTAATGTTATTTTCTTTTCCATCTTCTTCATCTCTTTATTTTCTCACTTGTCACTGATACCTAACTTGATGTTCCTAATTGTTGTTTTTTTCTACCTAAAGCATCCAGTTTATCTTTCACTAGCCTAACAAAGTTGATCCTTATTAATAAATGAAATCAAAGTCTCCTTTCAGTGACTGTCACAGTCTAGCCCAGTTTTACATATCTGTGTCTTTTTTACTGCTCTTCAGAGCTCTTTTTAAACTTCATGCTATCTTATGTCTTAAATTTCACTTTTAAATATTTTCTCTTTTTTCTATAATTTTCACTTTGCCTTTTAAGTAACTGAATTAAAATTGGGTATGCAAAGTGTTTAAACATTGCATGGTCTATAATGCTTGTTATTATTATTTCACTTATTTTAAGTTAGTGATCAATTTTTTGCTATAACTTAAATAGTCTATATTTTATAACCTTAACCCACTAGCATCTGTAGCCCCAAAACTCAGACCTGATGATCTGACTGTTGCTTAGGGTTTCTATCATTGCTGAGATTTTGTTTTCCCAAAGAGAAGCTTAAGATAATTATTAGAATCTGAGATGGGATAGGAGGTTTCATATGTATATTACTCCAGTATTCTTGGGCTTCGCTCATGGCTCAACTGATAAAGAATCTATATGACTGCAATGTGGGAGACCTGGATTCGATCCCTGGGTTGGGAAGATCCCCTGGAGAAGGAAACTCCAGTATTCTGGCCTGGAAAATTCCCTGGACTGTATAGCCCATGAGGTCACAAAGTCGGACACAACTGAGCGACTTTCACTTTCAGTATATATAGATACACACACAAACACACACACATATATACATATATATACATACACACCATATATAGTATAAAGTACATAGTTGAGGCCAGAACTAGAAGTATCCATACTTTACTTTTCATACTTTTCCTGATTCTGATATTTTAATAATTACTTTGTTGAACCAAGTTTAGAAGAGATCACTCTTTTTCATCCATTCAGAAAGCATTCTATAGTATTTTTACTAAATGCACATTCCCTTATTTTATCCTCAAGTACAGGTTGAAAATAATTCATATGCACATCAGTTTTTAAGAATCACAAATGTCCTATCTCCTTAGTGAAGTCAGAGGAAGTAGAATTTTGCTAACACCTGCCTAAACTGTGCTCATGACACAGCGTGTGTATCATTGAGCAATGGACTTGTTTTATCTTATCTTACAGTGAATTAAACAGGTAGTAACTTCTAAAGGCAGCAGGTAGAGGCTGAAAATGATAGGGATCTTGTAGAGTTTGTTGGCTTTGTTATTTTATTATTACTTTTGTGGTTTGTTGTTTTAAATTAAAGTAGCATTTCCTGGAGGATGTTCAGGTCCCAAGGAGAGCCAAGGCTGGAGTGTAACTAATTACATACAAGGTGTGTTATTGGGAATGAGCAATTTGTTAAATATCCAGCTAGAACCGCACAAATATTTTTTAATGGATTTACAGAATTGTGACTTGAACTCATAATATGAATTCAGTTTTTGTTTTAATTTGTGTTTGTCAAGATAATAACTATTATCAGTTAGTCTTTGGAGCCATGGGCTCAGGACTGTTTTAGATTTTTTTTTAACATATGATTAACATTGTTTCACCTAGTTAGTTACTCAGTCATGTCTGACTCTTCGTGACCCCATGGACTGTAGCAGCCCACCAGGCTCCTCTGTCCGTGGAATTCTCTAGGCAAGAATATTGGAGTGGGTAGCCATTCCCTTCTTCAAGGGATCTTCCTGACTCAGCAGTTGAACCCGGGTCTCCTCCTTTTCAGGCAGATTCTTTACCATCTGAGCCACCTGGCAAGCCCGTTTCATGGAGTATTGACAGTAAAGAATAGCCAAGAATTTTTACAATAAAGTGTGTTGAAGGCCTCAGAACCATATATTAATAGAAAAATATGATCTTATAGGTCTCATCTGTAAGTAAAAGCCACAGATGAGTCTAGATATGAAAGCAGAAAACCTTGATGTGAACAATAAACCTAGATATGAAAGCAGACTTAAAGATCAGTATTGTTCAGGAACAAAATTGTTTTGGGGGAAAGTAAGGCAGCAGACTGAAGTAAAGAAACATATGTCTTGATGGTTGGGACAACTTCATTAACAGCTGTGAGCAAACAGAATGAGCCTGGTCCTTTTGCAGAGATGGTCTGTCCATCATCTGTTTAGTATTTCCTGTTGGACATCTGTTGTTGCAAATTACAGCTTGATAGTTAGAGTCTGGATTAAAGCATTGTCCCTTAGAGCATGAGGAAGTAGGTACCTTCAGAAATTTGTTTTGATGTTCATATGTCAAATGGGAAAAAGGAATAGCAACATGCACATTAGTGAGGATCCTACCACAGTAATCAAGCTGTGGGAAGGTAAGGACAAGAAAGCATGATCTGCCTCTGTCAAACTGAGTTCTTCCTCTAATATGTTTCTTAAACAGTCTATTTTTCTTTAAAAACAAATGAACAAAACAAAAGACCTCTCTTGTTAAACTCATTCAGTTCTTGGAGTTTCCTGTTCCCTAAATGAATAACTCATAAAATCCCCATCCCTTGCTTGCCATGCCTTGTTGTAATTACTCCATGTGAATTAAAGGAATCCTGGGCCATCAGACTATTCTTCTGAACCTGAGGCAGTTGGTGTTTTCAGAACTTTAGTCTGGTGTTGATGTGTAGAGTAGAAGCGAGTATCCTAGTAGGAATCACACCAGGTAATCAGTGTCCGAGGGGGTTAGGAGTAAACTGCTTTGTTTCCACCAAACACAGTTCATCTTCTGAAAGCCCTTGTCTACTAATCTTCAGTGTAATGATATTCATTGTTCAATGTCTCAGTTGGGCTCACTCCATTCTCTTGAGTTTCCTGATTTCTGAATCAGCCACTCTCTGGTTCCCTGTGTTTTGAATGTATTTCACCTTTTCCTGTCTAGTTTTAAAGTTTGTATTAATAAAGAATTAAATGTTATTGCCAGTTTCCTTTCCCTATTTTTACTAAAGCATGTTTTTATATTCCACTCAAACCAGAAGAGTAAAGAAAATATATGTTGGATTTTAGTTCACACCAGAAAACAGAGCCTAAAGCAAAAGAACTGACTGTGTAATAGGGCATTTGTGTAAACGTTGAATTCCATTAGAAATGTACTAGGATTCATAAGATGTGGTTATTTTTCTCATTTCTAGAAGACTGGAAAGTTGATGACCTAATAGAGAGCACCCAGGAAAATCAAGATGAACATTTTTGGCAACTTGCTTTCACCAGCAACAAAATATTAAGTACAGATAGTGGTGACAGAGTAAGGAAAACTTTAAATCTAGGTACAGACTCCATTCCTTCAAGCAATTTTCTATATAAAATATGTGACTCATGTGAATTGAGTTTGAAAAATATTTCAGGCTTAATTATTAACAGAAAGAACTTTTCTAGAAAGAAGCCTGATGAGTTTAATGTATATGAGAAATTGCTCCTTGATATTGGGCATGACAAAACTCCTCCTGGAGGGAAATCTTATAAATATAATCAACAAAAGAATGTCCTCAATCATGGACAGGATCTCACTCAGTCCATTTTTGACCAGCCTTTTGAGTATAATGAAAATGGAAGAGGCAACCATGGAGAGGCAGCCTTTTTCACAAATAAGAAAGTTCAGATTGGAGAGACACATTGTAAATATAATGAATGTGGAAGAACCTTCATCCAAAGTTTGAAGCTCAATTTATCTCAGAGAACTCATTTTGAAATGGAACCATGTGAATGCAGCATTTGTGGTAAGTCCTTCTATATGGATTTAAGATTGGGACATCAGAGAGCTCTTACGGGAGACAATCCTTATGAATATAATGAATATGGGCAAATTTTCTGTGACAATTCAACTTTCGTTATCCATCAGGGAACTTACACAAGAAAGATTCCCCATGAATATAAAGTCAGTCACAAAACATGGGAAAAGTCAGCTCTCTTTAAACATCAGATAGTAAACATGGGAGAAAAACCTTATGAGCACAATGAAAACGGAAATACTTCCAACAAGAAGTCACATCTCACCCAACTTCGAAGAGCTCACTCAGGAGAAAAAACCTTTGAGTGTGGTGAATGTGGGAAAACATTCTGGGAGAAGTCAAACCTCACTCAGCATCAGAGAACCCACACAGGAGAGAAACCCTATGAATGTACTGAATGTGGGAAATCCTTTTGTCAGAAACCACATCTTACCAACCATCAGCGAACACATACAGGAGAAAAACCCTATGAGTGTAAGCAGTGTGGGAAAACATTCTGTGTGAAGTCAAACCTCACCGAACATCAGAGAACACACACAGGGGAGAAACCCTATGAATGTAATGCATGTGGAAAATCCTTCTGCCACAGGTCAGCCCTAACTGTTCATCAGAGAACACACACAGGAGAGAAACCCTTTATATGTAATGAATGTGGAAAATCCTTCTGTGTGAAATCAAACCTCATTGTACATCAAAGAACTCACACAGGAGAGAAACCATACAAATGTAATGAATGTGGGAAAACGTTCTGTGAGAAATCAGCTCTCACTAAACATCAGAGGACTCATACAGGGGAGAAACCCTATGAGTGTAATGGATGTGGGAAAACCTTTAGTCAGCGGTCAGTACTCACTAAACATCAGAGAATTCACACAAGGGTGAAAGCTCTTTCAGCATCCTGAACATTCAGAAGGCTTCATCCACTCTTTCAAATTTGTTATACAGGTTTTTAAAATGAGATGAATGGAACCCAAAGAATATCACAAATTCCTTTAGAGAGTGAGATTTTGTTGTATTTCAGATAATTAGTACTAGAATAAAACCTTATTCATGCTTTGAATATGTAAAAGCTTTCCAAAAAAAGTAAAACTTTTCATCAGAAAATTTATATTGAAGGGAAATTCATTTACATAATATGGTGGAAAAAACACCTTTGTCTAGAATTTATGTTGTGTAGTGCCATATTCTGGATGTGATACAAAAATTTTATTGTTGTTAATATAATGGGTGATACTCATTTGCAGTTATATTCACATTGGAATCTGAAGTTTAAAGAAGTTAAATGACAAGAGCATTAAACATTTATGTGAAGAGTCCTTAATGTTTGGAGGCCTTTTGTGGGTATGCTAATATCATAGAAATTTGAGGTATTCTTGATTTGTATATTAGAGCCTAACATGCTTATGAAGAGAAAATCTAAACCCTTCATTAACTGTTAATAGTCTGTATTAACATTTCCCCCACTAGATACCATCAATGTCTTAGGTTGTAATAGTTATGTATATATGTATATGTAAATGTATTTATACATGCTTACCAATACACAGTGATGTGCTACAGTAAGTTTATACGAACTTGCAAGCACTGCTGATAAATTTTCAGGAATTTTATGAGCCAGTTGTTAAACACAGTCATTATTTTTAAATTAAAATATTAATGTACAGTTAAATAATATTAAAAAAACAAAGGTAATATTTACTCAACACTCATCATTTCCTAAGTATCTCGCAGTGCTTTGCTGTTACCTTTGCTCTTAGGTTATCTGCACTGTGACACCAGCATGGTGAACACTCTATAGTGCTGTAGTGCCACACGTCTGTAACCAGCCCTGCGTTCAGTGCCATCATGTTGGTAGCGTGGCCTTAGTGGGGTATTTACACCATGGTAATTGACAAACTCTACAAATCAGGATTTGTGTTTTCTCGGAGGATCTGCTGTCAGATATTTACAGTGGTACATCACTGTGTATATATGAAAATATGTTTGGAAAATTTAAAATACTAGCCACATACCCCCTCTCCCATTTCCATAGATAAATGGCTGTGTCCATTACTGCTGAATGGCCTCTTCAAAAAAGAAGCCAAAATATGTTTTTTGTGAGGTTTTTAACTACCTATGCATCAATCCTATTTTCAGTACTATCAGAGACTCTCTGTAATGTGGCCAGTATATGCTCTTTTACTACCTATTGCTTACTTTTCTTCTGACTTTGCTGGCATATGCGAATGAGTATGGCCATTATTACTGAGCTTCCACTTCCATAAAAAGGCCAAACAATATTTTCCTGAGGTTATTCAGCTGCCTTGGGTCAGTCAATAATGTGAATGCTATTAATAACAATGATAATTGCATAAATTTTGCAAAGGTTAACATCAGTTATGAACAGTAATGCTCACAGTATTCAGCAAATAAAAAGTAGTGTTGTATAATGAAATGCTTCTGTCCTATTCTTGGTGCTTTATTGCTGTATCTATTTGAGCGTGATGTGTGTAACCCAAGTTGTATGTAACTCAGGAATTATGTATTTGTATTTAATTTAATAGAAGGTAATATACTATCTCTCTCTCTTTTGTCCTACTGTTTTCTTTGCTTCTTTGGAAAACACTGATAAGCAGTTCCAAGAAACACTGCCCACCAAATAGCCATTCCCTGCTTCCTCCTTGTTGGGCCACGTTTTGTCTTTTTGTCCATCCTTTCCCCAGATGATTTAGGGGTAATTCCACATTAGTCTAAGTTAATCATGAATATTCTGTTCTAGTGATTTTGTTGGGATAGACAGGTGAATAGTGAGATATTTGGAAAATATTCTTGGTGCTTTGGGGAAAGAACTCAGTGATAAAATATTGTCATGACATGAGAAGAGATTATCTCTCTTCTGCTGGACTTTTTCATGGCTATATGTTATACTAGATTATAGTTGTGGCCTGGATGGGCAATAGCCTGAAGAGAACAGTACACAAGATGGGAAAAATCTGACTCAGAGGTGCGGTCACTGAACTGCACAACTCTTTCTGGACCTGCTATCTACTAGGAGTTTGTATTACTGGGGCAAAAGAGGCTTCTTGTTTATTCTTGGAGATGTCTGTTATTTAGCACTGAAGGCATTCACCTGATTCAAATGAATTCTTTTCTAATAGAAGTGTTAATGTTCTATACAGCAGTTTTAGAGATGAATTATTTCCTTTGACAAATTAATATAGGGAGGGCTGTTTGTATCAGCCATGTATCTAGTGAAAAACAGGATTCTGATCCAACTAAGAAGACTTTCATGGCAGACTTACTACAGTGGTTTGGCCAGAAACAAGGGATATTGAACCACCTAGAGATTAGTGTCCCCGGGAGGCCATTACCATTCTAAGTCCGTACGGGCAAAGGATGAAAGCAGGTGTTAACCAGAGCCCAGTAAGACCTGCTGCTCTTGTGGAGGAGGGCCCATCTCATAGGAGATACTGTCATCTCCAAAATTACGGACCACATTCCTGGAACCCAATCAGATGCCATCTGCAGGTGAGCCCACATGGGCACAGAGAAAGTAGAGGGGAAGGTCTGGGTGGAGCTATTGTTGAATAGCCAGCACAGTGTTTTTTATTCCTGTAAATTCCTATATAATGGCTTAGTATTAGAAATAAAATTATTCTTCTAGTTGAAAGTTAAGTATTTCTGCTTCATTGTGCTTTTATGTTGTCATAAGTAAATTCCTTTTGGAACTGAGCTCTGTGGCAGGTACGTCTCATTTGATATATGTGAAGCAGACATGTTAACTTGATTATTCATATAACCTCACATGATGTTTCTTGTCATATGTGGTGTGAGGTTAGCAGCTCTGTGTTCTTCCAAATAAATAGCAAGTCCTCTCTGCACTGTTTGATTAATTCGTTCTTTTTCTTGTTGGCTTGATATGACCACTGGAGTAACTGGTTACCTCTCTAGGTAGCATAATAAGAGTAGATGTTTAACTCTCATATTATAATAATTACATTTTATGGGATTTTTAATTGAAATATAATATTTTGACAGTATTTCTGACTGGTAAAATTCAAATGCCCATAAAATAAGACTCTGGTATCTCTATATGTAGATAGATAAGGTTAAGAAAGTGAAAGTATTAGTTGCTCAGTGTGTCTGACTCTTTGTGACCCTATGGACTGTAGCCTACCAGGCTCCTTTGTCCATGAAATTCTCCAGGCAAGAATATTAGCGTGGGTAGCCATTCCCTTCTCCAGGGAATCTTCCTGACCCAGAGATTGAACCCGAGTCTCCTGCATTGCAGGCAGATTCTTTACTGTCTGCTCCCTAGGGTAGCCCAAATATGTGTTAATTACATGGCAAAAGGCCCAGGATATATGCTGCCCATACTGTGAAGAGAGGGCACACGTACTCTTTGGAGTGTAACAGAAGAGTGTTCTTCAATCTCTACATGCAACAGTTACCTCCCTTGTTGCATGTAGAGATTGAGGAACACTCTTCTGTTACACTCCAAAGAGTATGTATGCCCTCTTCTCACAGTATGGACCCTGGCATAATCAGCATAGTCCTAGGAAAGCTTAGGAAATTCCAGTACCCCATGGGCACAAATCATCGCTGCCATACTTCACCAAGTTCTTCCATTTTAAGAAATATAATTAAAGACTGACAAGAGCAGAGCTTGTCGTCACTAGGGGCTTCAAGGAATTCTGAAAACCCTCTTTATTCTCTAAGGACTTGAGCCTCTTTTGAGGGGTTAGACAACTGAGAACTTTGGCCTGTGTGTTATTGAAAGTAAGTTCAGGATAAGACCACCTCTTTTACATAGGGATAACCTCCCCTATTTTGTAGATGAGGATTCTGAGCCCAGAGAGCATCAACTATTCCATACTCTAGACTCCAAACATGTTCAGGGTGGCATGAAAAATATTAAACCTCACTTCTCCACCTCCCCAAGTATCTGAGGGGAACCTGCTCTCAAACAGTGTGTGTCTAAGAGCAGACACCAGTTCCTCATTGTCTGGAAGACAAGCCTGAGTGTGAAAGGAGGGGCAGGCTGGGAAAGGGGAGACTTAGTTCCTCAGACAAAAGGAAGGGATTTGAGATTATGTACTTAAAGGTTATGTAGTGGCTACTGCAACTCTTATACATTCTTCTAGTAATATAACCTATTCTTGTGTACATGGAGTTGGCATTTACCTCAGATGATACCATCTCTTCCTGACCCCATGTCTGTATTCATCCAGGAATAATCCTTTGTTAAAAATAAGCCAATGAGAACCCATTCTAGAATATTTTTATCGAAAAGTCATCATGACCAGATAGCTTGTGTCCTTCTTGCTGTCTGCAGCCATATCAGGAAAATATATCCCCATGGAAGAACATGATGGTGATAAGTATAAAATTTTCCCATTTATAAACATACAATGGGAGAAGTTGTCAGAAAAAGTGATTTTATGTAGTGTGGAAAGGGGAAGACCTCAATGGGGAGGCCAGCATGGAGGGAAGGAGCCATTTGAATATCTGGAGGAAGCTGTGTGTATGTGTGTGTGTAATGCATATATATGTATAACCTGTTTTGTTTTGGCATTGGGCCCGTTTTCTAACTTGAACTTGACCTCCTCTTGCCTGATACGACCTATCACTTCATATACAGTGTATCCTTGGCAGGGCAAGTATACTTGGCAGAGCCATAGACTCTGGGAGGGTTCAACTCAAGGGTAAACTGTATGTCTTCAGCCACTACCCCTGTTTATTGCTTCCAGTTGGAGACTGCAGGTTCCAATTGGTAGGTTGCCCCGAACCTACCCCTTTATCTGTGTTTTCTGGGGAAGGCTTATCCTGTTGAATCCCTGTTATTTTCACACTATCTTACTCTGCCATCCCAACACCACTTATTAAATAGGCCCATTTCTCTCCACTTCTTTGAAACAGTATCATAGACTAAATTCTTATCACAATCTTAGGACTTAACATGTATATTTCCCCACTCAAAGCTAAAATATTTAGATTATTATAGTCATTAAAGATACTTCAGATAAGCATTAGTCTCCATTTTCACAAAATGTTTGGCTCTTCCCAATATTACACATAAAATTTACATTTGCTCTAGCAATGAAACCAAAAGAAATAAGTAACTTGAGATTTTGTTGGGAATGTTGTGCCATAATATACTTCGTTTTTTATTCAGAGAAATGACTTGTACCTCTAATTACTCAGATCTTTTAAGCTGTTGTTTAATAAAGTTCATTTCCTTCATATAGATTCTGCATATGTTATTTATGTCTACATATTTTTCTTTGAACTTGTAAACCTCTTGACAGTATTATTGTGGACATAAGAGGGACACTTTATATTATTAAAATTTATTTACCAATAAAGATTTTCACTGTATGCTTAATGAAAAAATAGTCACAAGTCATTTGTAAAAAAAAAAAAAAAGAGCTGGTACTTAAAGTTAACTTTGAGAAGGGGGTTTCCTTTGGTTAATATTTTGTTTTTTGTTTTTTTTTTCATTTTTGTTTCATTGTGTAATTTTTCCAATTTAACATAATTTGCAACCCAGGAGAAACTCTGATTATCATGGATATGACACTTTTTAATTGTTGGCCTTTGTTTTCAGCTTTATTTAAATGTTGTATCTGTATTCACAAATGAAGTGGATATATTGGTGACGTACATTTGTGGTAGTTTTATGTTAGTATAGAGTCAGGGTGTGATTATAGCCCATTTCCAAACCATCTTCTTGGGATTATAAAAGAGGAGCATCTCCAGAGAGAAGTGGTTATTTATTTAGGAAGCACTGAACTGAACTGAACTGAACTGAAGGAGGGACCATAGAAGTTAATATCCACTGAATCCAGAAAAGTGACGAACTGGGCCTCTGACACTGGGAAGGCAAGGTGCAGTCCTCTGCTCTGCACATGTGAAGTCACTGCCTCCAGCCTCCCAAGGCTCCAGCATCTCACCTTCAGAGACCTGGTTGGGGCAGAGAGCTGGAAAGGAAGTTTGTGCACTTTTGGGTTCTGTGGAGTTTCACAATCAGAAAAGGAATTGAGATTATTTTACAGTGGATAGAATCCAAAATTTCTCCAGATGCCTCTCCATTTACATTTTAATTCATGCCCATAATATTTTTGTGCCTGCCCTGGACTTAACCTTCAGATAAAGGCCTCTGAAGACAGGCTATGCTCCAGGGTCTGTGTTTCAGAGTAGTGGGGACAGTGCAGAGGAGAGAGGATAAGGACTGGAATTAAGCAGGGGATGGGCTGTGGTTGCATTTGTTACTTTCCTTGAGGAAAGCTCCTTAGGTCAGCAGCCAGATGTGTGAAGTAAAACGTATACATATTAATTCCAGAAGATCTTTCTAGAGCTGCACATGCCAGGGCATAAGGTCCATGACTGTTATTGAGGAAGGTTGTTAAAGGCTCTCTGGTAAGAGCTGAGGCTATGGGGTATTAGTGGTCTGTAGTAAAGCACACTGTTCAGAAGCGTGGACTTTGGAGTTATGCCTGCATACATGGCCAGATTTACTACTTAATACATCTGTGATTCTACATAGGCAGTTGAACCACTGAAAACCTAAGTTTACCCCTCTCTAAAATGTGAACGACAGCAGTACCTACTTTATAGAGTTATAGGACTTAAATAAGCAAGTAAATTTTAAATTTATTCATTCAATCAGTAGATAGGAGTCAGATAATTTTACAATTGATTAGGAGTTATTTGAAAGTCAAACAAAAAAATTTGGAGACTTATGTCACTAAGATGGTGAAGTAGCAGACCCCAGCATCATCCCAACAAAGATAAAAAAATAATTATCCAGGAACAAAAACAGCTCTGAGGGAGCTCAGGAGTCCACTTAAGCCTGAGTAATAGAGCAAAAGAAGAAACCTGAGAAGAACTCAAAAGGAAGTACTGCTTCATTTTCCTGCATCACCCCACTCACCCTGGCCACCAAGGCTCAGTGCCAGATGGGACAACCCAGCTAGAGAGTTTTCTTGGAAAAGGAGGAGCAGGCAAGCAGCCAGCCTCCCCAGCTTTCAGGTCATCACACGAAGGACTCACTTAGGTTTCACTCCACCCAGAAACTGGCACAGCTGAGGGGAACAGAGGTAGCTAGGAACAAGGAAGAAGAGCAAGGGCCACCAGTATCTGTCACACAGTGGGAGTAACCATGGTTCCGAGTCAGCTGTTCTGCAGAGGATCCCAGCACTGAAGAAACCAACAGCCAGCACAACCACAGAGTCCCTGCAGATATCACCAGTTTTTGCCCAACAGATATTTGCATTTACAGACACCAGCTGCCTGAGTCCTTCTCTACTCCCTTCAGCTCCACTCCCTCCTCCAGAGCCTGGGATCCACAAGAGCACATAGTCAAGACCTCTGCAGCTGGGTGAGTGTAAGACACCAGCCTAGACCCCACAGCTAACCTCCACCACCATAGGCACCCTTGAGGTTAGCTCCTTTAGCTGTGCATTTGCATACTGCCAGCCTCTTTTTTTTTTTTTTTTTTGTCTTTATTGAATATGTTACAGTATTGTTTCTGTTTTATATGTTTTGGTTTTTTAGCCACAAAGCACCTGGGATCTTAGTTCGCCAATTAGGGATCAAACCCACACTCCCTTCACTGGAAGGCAAAGTCTTAACTACTGAACTGCCAGGGAAGTCCTTGCCAGCCTGACTCTTGTCACCAATTTCTGTTGCCATGTGCACACCTGTTGTGCTGTCCTATGGCCATGGAAGTGCACGCTGTCAGCCAAGTTCCCCATAAATGCTTGTAGGCCTGGATTCAGCCATATCTCAAGTCACTGGACTATACCTCTCAACTCACTGGCAGCTAACATACTGCCAGGTGTGCACTGCACTCCTCTGGCCTGAACTACGTCACTGACATCTACTGCTGTGTGCCTGTGGCAATACCTTACAGCCATAGGACTGCATGGCAATCAGTTCAGTTCAGTCATGTCTGACTCTGCGACCCCATGGACTGCAGCACACCAGGCTTCCCTGTCCATCACCAACTCCCGGAGCTTACTCAAACTCATGTCCATCATGTCGGTGACGCCATCCAACCGTCTCATCCTCTGTTGTCCCCTTCTCCTCCCGCCTTCAATCTTTCCAAGCATCAGGGTCTTTTCCAATGAGTCGGTTCTTCACATCAGGTGGCCAAAGTATTGGAGTTTCAGCTTCAGCATCAGTCCTTCCAATGAACATTCAGGACTGATTTCCTTCAGGATTGACTGGTTGGATCTCCTTGCAGTCCAAGGGACTCTCAAGAGTTCTCCAACAACATAGTTCAAAAGCATCAATTCTTTGGTGCTCAGCTTTCTTTATAGTCCAATTCTCACATCCATACCTGACTACTGGAAAAACCATAGCTTTGACTAGATGGACCTTTGTTGGCAATAGGACCCCATTAACTGCATCTGGACCCAGATTCAGCCCTGTCTCTTGTCACTGGTCTGCACGACTGCACTCACCTGCAACTACCCTTGCAGCTGTTCACCTGCATGTTCCTACCTGACTCCCTTCTCTGGCTTCACTGTCAAGTAAGTGCCTGTGGAGACACCCTGCAGCCACAGGAGTACACACCAACAGCCAGGGCCCCCACAGCAACCCATGTGCCCACAGCTGGCACAGGCCCTTGCTGCTGGCCCTGGTCCTCACCACTGTGTGTCTGCAACCCACACCTGTGTGAACACCTATGCAAGGATACAGGGATTATGAAAAATTAGGAAAATATGACAACAGCAAAGAAACAGTAAACTTACGGTGAAAGTGAAAGTCATTCAGTCGTGTCTGACTCTTTGCGACCCCATGGATTGTATAGTCCATGGAATTCTCCAGGCCAAAATACTGGATTGGGTAGCCTTTCCCTTAACTGACCGCAAGGAAATAGAGATTCATGAATTTCTTGATAATTCAAAATGCTTGTCCTAAATATGCTCAGAGAGCTACAAGAGAACACAGATTAAGAATTCCATGAAATCAGGAAAACACAAAAACAAAATAAGTTCAATGAGGAGAAAGCATTAAAAAAAAAAACACAAGATTTTAGCTGAACAACACAATGAAGAATAACTTCACCAGCAGACTGTACCTTAAAGAAGAAAGAATGAGTGAACCCCACAAAAAGATCACTTGTAATTTATCCAGACAGGAGGAGAAAAAAGGAATGAAGAAAGACTATAGGACTAATGTGACACCATTAAGTGAAACAAGATATGTATCATTGTAGACCCAGGATACAATGGGTCTCCCAGAGGGAGAAAGACAGAAAATTTATTTAAAGAAATAATGGCTGGAAACTTCCCAAACCAAGAGAGAGATTTGGACAGCCAGGTACATGAAACCAATAAATCACCCAATCATTTCAATCCAAAATAATCTTTTCCAAGACACATTTTAATAAAACTATCTGAAATCAAAGACAGATAAAAAGCAGCAAGAGAAAAAAATTTTCTCTCATACAAGGAAACCCTCATGAAGCTATCAGTGGATCTTTCAACAGAAATCTTGCAGGCCAGGTTACATTTGAAGTGCTGAAAGAAAAGAACTGCTAATCAAGAATACTTTAGCCAGCAAAGTCATCCTTCACTTTCCCAAACAAAAGCTGAAGGAATTCATCACCACTAGATTGGCCTTCATCTAAATTATTTCATCTGATTGATGATTGTCATTTACAACTTTATTGCTACTTCTGTCTTGGGTATTCCTTTGGAAAAGGTGTATGGATTCATTACATATTCTAATATATTGTCTATAGATTATAAGATAAAGTCAAGTATATATATGCTGATACTTTTTGAGTTGCCCTGTCTTTATACTTAGACAAGTCTCTTTAATAGTAGGCTTCCCTGGTGACTCAGATGATAAAGGATCTGCCTGCAATGCAGGAGACCAGGGTTCGATCCCTAGGTTGGGAAAAATCCCCTGGAGAAGGAAATGGCAACCCACTCCAGTATTCTTGCCTGAAGAATTCCATGGCCAGAGGAGCCAGGCAGGCTCTCATCCATGGGGTCACAAAGAGTTGGACACGACTGAGTGACTATCACTCACGCACAGATCAGCCTCACAAGAAATGCTGGAAGGAGTTATTCAAGTAGAAACAAAAAGATTCTAATTAATGACATGAAAATATACAACAGACTGGTAAATATAGGTATTCTAAGTCAGACTTGGAATATTCTAATACTATAATATGTGGTGTGTTAACCATTTAATTCTAGTATCAGTATAAACCTTAAAGGACAAAAGCATTAAAATAAGTATAGCTATAATATTAAATGGATATACAATACAAAAATATGTAAATCAACAGCATAAAATAGGGGAGATAAAAAAGCACAGATTTTGTATGTGATGGAAGCTATTTTGAGCTTAAAATAAACTGTTTTGTCAGTAAAATGTTTCAAGTAAGCCTCATGGTAACCAGAAAACAAAACCTATAGTAGATTCACTCAAGAAAAGGGAATCAAAGTATACTTTATGCAGAAGAATGAAATTGGACTGTTTATATGCAAAAGAATGAAACTAGACCCCTATGTTACATCAGTCACAAAAATTAAAATGGATTAAAGTCTTAAACATAAGATCTGAAATGATAAAACTCCCAGGTGAATGCGTAAAGAGCTCCTTGACATTGGCAATGATTTTTTTGGATGACACCTGAATCACCAGCAACAAAGGCAAAAATCACAAGTAGGACTGCATCAAGCTAAAAAGCTGCACAACAAAAGAAGCAAACTATGGAGTGGGGGGAAATATTTGCAAATAATACAAGTGGTAAGGGGTTGATATCCAAAATATATTAGGAATTCACACAACACAATGGCAAAAAGAAATAAACCTGAAATAATTCTGTTTTAAAATGGGCAGAGGAACTGAATAGACATGTCCTCACAAAAGACATAAATGATGTTGAAGCAACATCACTAATCATCAGGGAAAATTAAGTCAAAATGACAATGGCGTATCACCTCACACTAATAACTCTTATCAAAAAGACAGTTCAGGGCCTTCCCTGGTAGTCCAGTGGTTAAGAATCCATGCTTTCACTGCAAGGGGTATGGGTTCCATCCCTGGTCAGGGAAATAAAATCTGTGTAGTGCGGTGAAAAAAAAAAAAAGACAGTTAACAAATGCTGGTGAGGAAAAGAGTACTCTGGTGCACTGCTGGTGGGAATATAAATTGGTAAGGCTACCAAGGAAAACAGTACAGAGATTCCTTAAAATGTTAAAAACAGCACTACCATGTGATCCAGGAATCTCACTCAGTGTATATCCAGAAGAAATGAAATCACAATCTCAAAGAGATACCTGCACCCATGTTCATTGCAGCATTATTCACAATAGCCAAAATATAAAAACAACCTAGGCGTCCACTGCCAAAGGGAAAAAAATAAAAATAATATGTACATATTTTACATATATACAATGAAGTATTATCCAGCCATCAAAAAAGGAGAAAATCCTGCCGTATGAGACAACACTGATACCTTGAGGGCATTAGGTTAAGTGGAATAAGTCAGACAGTGAAGGACAAACACAGTATGTTCTCCTCTATGTGTGGAATCTGAAAACTCATAGAAACAGTATAGAATGGTGACAGGCTGAAAGGTGGGGGAAATGAGAAGATGTGGGGCAAAGGGTACAAACTTATTCATTAGATGAATAAATTCGTGGATCTAAGGAAGAGCTTGGGGACTGTATAGTCAATACTATTGTATTATATAATTGAAAGTTGGTATGAGAGCACAGCTTCATTGTTCTCACCATAACAACAAAATGATAATTAATGTGAAGTGAAGAATATGTTAACTAACCTTACGGTGGTAACCATTTTGCAATCTACAAGTGTATCAAATCATCACGTTGTACACTTTAATCTTACACAATATTATATGTCAATTATATCTCAATAAAACTGGGGGAAATCTCTGTCTTCTTATAGAGCTTATTTTCTAACAAGGACAACAAACATAAAAATGGTTACTTATGACTCCCAGAATGGCAGCAAATGTAAAAACAGTTACTTTTAACTCCACAGACCCACTCCCATGTGAAGCAAGCAGATGCTTCACTTGATGTGCGATGAAAGTTTTTGAAAATCAAGCCTCTGGAAATTGTCCTAAAGGCATATGACAAAGAAGAAACATTCAAGAAAATCTACTCATGCTCATTAAGAACAGCAGGAGTTTGTGGTATTTGACCCTCAGCTACCCCCACCCCTGCCTCCCTAGCTCAAGTCACATGCTATGGCATCTGCCTGGGAAAGGCAGGCTTCCAGTTATTTCTTACATTTCTCCTGCAGCCTCTTTTACAGCCTGCATTGTAGACAAGTGCAGCCGAAGAAAAGCCAAGAGCTTCTATTCCCCAACACGCTGAGAATACTGAGGCCCCAGTCACCCCCAATTTGACTATGTTGGGTAAAGGTTTCAAGCCAAAAGGGAAAATGAGAAGACCAGAGGCTACTGTATCCATACAGCATTATCCTAAAATATGGGTGTCACAGAAGAATGCCACTGTCTCCACTCCTACATCTGGGGCATGGCTCAGAGATTTTTGCAAAGGGGAAAAGGCAGATCATAGAATCAAGAGGTCCTATGCTCTCTCCAAGGAGACTGAAAGCATCATGAGAGATCTAGGCTAAATCATGAAACAAGGAAAGAAGCAAGGAAAAGACGAATAAGTGTCTACCTGAGCTCAAAATGCATCTTAAATATTGACCTCAGAAACTTTTCACAGAAAGGCTGTCCAAAGCCAGTCACAAAAAGAGAACCTTGAAAGCAGCAAGAGAAGCAACTTGTCACATATGTGGAATCACCAATAAGATTATCACTAGATTTTTCACCAGAAATCTTAGAAGCCAAAAGGCAGTGGGTGGTATATTCAAAGTTCTTAAGGAAAAACAAAAACACAACAATCTGTCAAGTCAAGAATCCTATATCCTACAAAACTGTCCTTCAAAAATGAGAAACTAAGACATCGGAAGATAAACAAAGGCTGAAGAAGTTTGTTACCACTAGACCCATCCTTAAGATAGGAATGAAAAGACACTAGACAGAAACTCAAAGCTGTTAAATATCTATGGTAAAGTTAAATACATGAATAATTATAAAAACTAGTGTTACTATAACTTTTTTGTAACTCCACTTTTTTTTTCTATGTTAACATATAGATGCATTGAAAATTATTAGTGTATGTTTTGGGATACATAATGCACAAAGATGTAATTTTATGACATCAGTAACTGAAAGGGGTTGGGATAGAGCTGTAAAGAAACAGAATTTTCATGTTATTAAAGTTAAGCAGGTATAAATTGAAATTAGAATGTTATTAACTGTAGAATGTTAAATGTAATCCCCATAATAAATGCAAATAAAAGTAGCTGTAGAAAATACACAAAAGGAAATTAGGAGAAAATTTTAAATGCCAATACTTTGGCCACCTGATGCAAAAAACTGACTCATTAGAAAAGACCCTGATGCTGGGATGTTGAAGGGAGGAGGAGAAGGGGACAACAGAGGATGAGATGGTTGGATGGCATCACCGACTCGATGGACATAAGTTTGAGTAAGCTCTGGGAGATGGTGATGAACAAGGAGGCCTGGCGTGCTGCAGTCCATGAGGTCACAAAGAGTTGGACATGACTGAGTGACTGAACTGAACTGAACACTTCACTACAAAAAGACTAAAAGGAAGACAGTGATGTAGAAAATAAGGGGGAAAAAGTTATTAGGCATATAGAGAATAAGTAGCAAAATGACAGAAATAAGTCCTTTCTTATAAGTAATTAAATGTAAATGGATAAAACTCTCAAATCAAAAGACAAAGATTGGCGGAAAGGATTTTTTATAATGAGCCAATGGTATGCTGTCCTACAACATATTCACTTTTCTTTTTTTTTTTTTATAACATATTCACTTTTCATCTGAAGACAAAAATGGATTGAAAGTGGAAGGATTGAAAAAGATATTATGTGCAAATAATAGCCAAGAGAGAGCAGAGGTGTCTATACTATCAGTTTTTTTTAAAGGCTTTAAAATTTTAAGAGATAAAGCAATATTTTATATTAATAAAAATTGAAAAATACAGTTGTACCCCAGTGTTCTTTGAAGCACTATTTACAAAAGCTAGGGTATGGAAGCAATCTAGATGTCCATCAGTGGATGAATGGATAAAGAAGCTGTGGTACATATATAAAATGGAATATTACTCAGCCATAAAAGGAACGCATTTGAGTCAGTTCTAATGAGGTAGATGAACCTAGAGCCTATTACACAGAGTGAAGTAAGTCAGAAAGAGAAAAATAAATATCATATATTAACGCATATATATGGAATCTAGAAAAACGTTATAGATGAACCTATTTGCAGGGCAGCAGTGGAGACAGACAGAGAGAACAGACTTATGGACATGGGGGTGGGGAGAGGAGAGGATGGGATGAATGGAGAGAGTAACATGGATTCATATACACTACCATATGTAAAATAGATAGCCAATGGGAATTTGCTATATGTCTCAGAGAACTCAAACCAGGGCTCTGTAACAACCTAGAGGGGTGGAATGAGGTGGGAGGGGGGTAGAGAGTTTCAAAAGGGAGAGGACATATGTATCCTATGGCTAATTCATGTTGATGTATAGCAGAAACCAAGGCAATGTTGTAAAGCAGTTATGCTTCAATTAAAAATAAATTTTGTAAAGAAGTATAGTGAAGTGAAAGTGTTAGTCACTCAGTCATGTTTGACTCTGCAACCACATGAACTTGTAGCCCACCAGGCTCCTCTGTCCATGAAATTCTCCAGGCCAGAATACTGGAGTGGGTAGCCATTCCCTTCTGCAGGGGATCTTCCCAACCTAGGAATCAAACCCAATAAAATGTTCAACCCAATAAAAGTTTCAAATATAATCATTTATGCACATAATACAGACCATCAAAATAGATGAGGCAAAAATGAAAAGAAAAGAGAAATATATTGTTCTGCAATACTGCTTGGAGAATTTAATACTCTTGGAGAATTTAATACTCTTGGAGAATTTAATATTCTCAATAGTGGATAGGAGAACTAGATAGAAGTAGAGAAATAAAGGATTAAAAAACCACAGTAAACCAACTAGATATAACAAATGTCATATATACAGAAAACTACCAAACAACAGGAGAATACACATTCTTCTCAAGTGCACATGGGACATTCTCCAGAATAGACTATGTTAGTCCACAAGTTAACTCTCAGTAGATTTTAAAAGATAGATGTCATAAGAAGTATCTTCTCTGACAACAACAGGATGAAGTTAGAAATCATAAATAGAAGAAAAGCTAGAAAATACACAAATTTGTGGAAATTACAAGACACACTTAAAAAACCAATGGGTCAAAGAAGAAATTACAAGGGAAATTATAAAATACTTAGAGACAAATGGAAGCGAAAACAATATATCAAAACTTATGGATTCCATGAAAGCAATACCTATCAGTAGTTACATTTAAAAATAAAAAGGAACTCAAAACAACCAAACTAGGAACCAGGAAAAGAAGAACTAGCTAAATTCAAAGATAACAGAAAGAAGGAAATAATAACAGAGCAGAAGAAAATAAAGAATAGAAAAGCAACAGAAAAAAATCAGCAAGCTGAAGAATTGACTTTGAAGAGATGGATGAACTTGACAAAACTTTAGCCTGACTAAGAAAAAAAGAGAAGGCTCAAATTACTAAAATCAGAAATGAAAGTGGGGACATTGCTGCTCATCCTACCGAAATAAAAAGAATTAAAAGAAAGTACTGTAAGTAATTTATTCCAACAAATTGCATAACATAGATGAAACAGATTCCTAGAAACACAAGACCTGTGAAGACTGACTCATGAAGAAATGGGATCTATGAAGATTGACTCATGAAGAAATAGAGAACATGAGCAAGATAAAGATGGCAAACAGAAGGATGCCAAGCCTACCTTCCCTCATGAACACATCAAAAACTACAACAACATGTAGAACAACTTTCCCTCAAATTGACCTGGAGACTAGCAGAACAGCTCTTCTACAACCAAGGCTGTAAAGAAAGATCCTCACAGGGTCTGGCAGGAAGGGAGGAACAACCTGGTTGGGACCCACACTCCTAGTGATGGACACAGAGGAGGAGCTACATCCCTGAGGAGTGAGAGGTTTGAGCTACACATTAGGCACCTCAGCTTTGGGGGTTCTGATACCAGAAAATATGAGCCTTCTTAGCTTGTTAGGAGCTTCTTAGCTCCTTCATAGTTTGAGGAATGTGCACACAGTTTTGCTTTATTCTGGGTCACAGCACAGAGGTAGTAGATTGAAAACTGCCTGGGACTCTGGCAGGCATGCCATGACCATCCCAGGGTACCTCCCAGCCCACATCAGGCTCCTGCTCCAACCCCTCTTGCAGCGATGCTATTTCCCAGTTGAAGGTAGAGACTACTGTTGCTAATGATAGTGTGCACACAGGGAGGGAACAATTGGGTAACACCATGAATATTTCTTTATCAATAGTAGAAACAGTAGACAGAAAAATCATCAAGGACATAGAAAACTTGCATAACACCATCAACCAACTATGATTTACAGGACACTAAACTCAACAATTAAACAAACATTTTTCCAAGTCTGCACAGAATAGTCTCCAATATAAAACAAATATTACATTTAAAAGAACTGAAATCACACAAAGTATGTTCTCACACCATTATAGAATTAAAGTAGAAATCAATAATAAAAGCTGGCAAATCTCCAAGCACTTGGGAATAACAAATACTTCTTAATAATCCACAGGTCAAAGAGAACTATCAAAGGAAATCAGAAAAGATTTTGAATAGAACAGAAATGAAAATATAACATGTCAACATTTGTGGCACATAGGTAACAGCACTTAGGAGGAATTTTACAGCAGTAAATATTCATATTAGAAAATGAAGTTTCCATCTTAAACTGGAAAAAGAATAACAAAATAAAATCTAAGCATGTAGAAAAAAGAATGATAAGAGCAGAAATTAATGAAAGTAAAGCAGAAAACCCATAATTTAGGAACAAAAGTCTGATGTTATAACTAAATATTAATGCCACCACCATCATGGAATGTACAGTGAATCTGAAATATACAAATTAATGCCAGAAGCAAAAAAATCAGCATTAAAGAATAAATTTGCTACAATGGTTGTAGATTTATGTTAATAATACATCCAGTCAAATGTGTACTTCTTCTTATGGAAAAAGCCAGTTCTAAAATATGTGTTTATTCACACACATACACTGGTTGGAGGTACTACCCAGTTTTTTGGTCTGTTTTTTGTTAAAGTAGTAAGAATAATAAAATGAATATCTATATTCATTACCTAGATTAAACGCTGAGAATTTTTGCTACATTTGCCCTTTATAACTTTTTGCACACAATATTTTCATTAAATGCTTCAGTATTGCATTTCTGAAAATCAGCATTTCCTACAAGCCTACTACTATCACACTACAAATAACAATAATTCCTAATATCACTAACAGTTCAATTTTAATAAGTAAAAATTAACCCTTACTTGTTCCCCAAATGTCTTTTGCAGCTGATTTAAAGCCAGATACAGTCAAGAATCACGCATTACACCTAGGTATTATGTCAGTAATGTGCGTGTGTGCTCAAGTCGGCTTATTTTGTCTGACGCTTTGCAGCCCGCCAAGTTTCTCTATCCACGGGACAGTCTCTGTCCTTGGAGACAGTCCATGGGATTCTCCAGGCAAGGATACTAGAATGGGCTGCCATGCCTTCCTCCAGGGGATCTTCCTGAGCTAAATCCAGGGATGAAGCCTGCGTCTCCTGCTTCTCTTGCATTGCAGGCAGATTTTTTATCCCCAAGCCACCGGGGAAGCCCTATGTCAGTAAAGTCGCGTTCTATTCTATTACCTGGCGAAGTTTAAAAATCTTGGGCGCCAGGTAACAGGAGCATTTAACAGAGCAACTCCGAGATTAGCCATAGTAAGGACATAGGGAAATGCAATTTTTACCAGTATTGGACTACGCGGCTCCGTTGGCACAGGCGTTCTTCCGCTTGTAGCTCTAAGTTGTCTTTCCCCAGGCTACCGCCTTTTTCTGGAAGCGGTTCCTGGGCTGCCGCCGAGTCTCTGCGCTCCTCGGGAGCCAGTGCAACCCAACGAGCGAGCAGAGGGTGAGCCCGGGAGGGCTAGGGGAGGGAAGAGGGGTACCGACGCGGCTCGGGGCGGGCGGAGGCGGCATTGGGGAGGAGCCCAACTGACCTCTCTGCAAGACCCCGCTGCACTTTGAGCTCGAGGGGGCGAGAGTAGGCCGCCTCGTCTCGCTGGAGGGACCGCTGGGTGGAGGCGCCTCTGTGAGTGGAAGGGGCCGGCCTCCACAGTGGGGACCCGGGGGCGCGGGCTCCGTGGAGGCTGCACAGTTCGTGCGTGTTCGTCTAGCCAAGGGAGGGGAGCGCTGGCTGGAGCGGTTGCAGCGCGGTTCAGGTTGCAGCGCTGTCACTGAGCAACCCTGGGAATGACAGTCAACTGCAGGAGGTACAGTTTCGTCTTCAGCAAAACGAGAATATTAGTGACACCCAAGTCATCCAGCTCTGCGCTGTATATAAAATGTAGATTAGTAGCAGTGGTGTACGGGTGCTCAGGTGTGTCTGACTCTGCGACACCTTGGCTCCTCTGACCCTGTCTACTCTCGCCAGGCGCCTCTGTCCGTGGGATTATCCTGACAAGACCACTGGAATGAAGTGGGTTGCCGTTTCCTTTCCTAGGGGATCTTTCCCATTCAGGGATCCAACCGAAATCTGCAGCTTCTGCATTGGCAGGTGGATTCTTTTACCGTTGAACCACCTGGGAAGCCCAATATGTATATTATGTATATACAAATACACACACTGGTTTTTTCCATCAGAGATCTTCGTTTCTCACAACTATCTCTGAGGTGGGTTTAACTGTCTTCATGTTAAGAGAGGGGACCACTTGAGGCTCAGAGAGGTGAAGTGATCCAAGATCACAGAGTCAGCAGTGGTGGGAGTCTAAATTTCAACTTTCAATTTTCTTTTTTCCTTTTTTGCAAATCTCTTGTTCTTTCTACTAAACCACCCTGCCTAAAACCCAGCATTGTTATTCATAGCATTGGGCCCTGATAAATCTTTCTTGATCCCAAGGAAACAATTGTGAAATGCATATGGACTGAATCATTGCTTGGCCCTTGTGTCTTGGGGATTCTTGATGACTCTTCTAAGCCCTTGGAACAGGCAGCCCAATTGAGATTTCTAAGCCAGGTCTGCCTTGTTCTGTCTTTGTTCTTGGAAGACCTTATTTGAGTTTGTAGATGACCCAGCCCATGAATCTTGGAGAAAGTATGTTCCGTGAGGGTCAGACTGGGGGCCCTGTTTGAAAGCTCCAACTAAGTTTAATTCGTCCCTCTGGCCCTGGTCCCAGCTTTCTTGGAACAGAACAGCTCTTGAGGTGAGAAGGGGCAATCCACAGAAACCCCACCTGGAAGATTACCAGAGCTCAGAATGGAGGCAAAAGAGACCCGAGAGAGACTATATTCTAGAACTTCCTGGGTGTAATTCTTGGTTCTCCTACTCAGAGTAAGCAAGGCTTGGGTGAAGTCATTACATCCAGAAGCCATTGCATACTGTCCAGTGAGCAGCTTTCAGAACTGAGATGACACTGGCAGCATGAGCAAGGGGCCGGCAGCACAGCTGAGGGCAGTTAGGAGGCAGCTTTGTGAGGACGCCGTTCAGCAAAAGGAATTACTGCCTATAGAAGGGGAAATTGCCCCTCTCTCTGGCCCTAATCAGCTCACTCCCTTCACCCTGCATTTACTCTTTACACAGTCTGCAGAGAGGCACCACTGCTCCTTTAATTCTGTTTGTTAAAGAAATCAATGTGTAAAGAGACTTTGAAGATTGTTTTTCTGTTTTGCCTTTATTTGAGAGGTGAAAGAAATTAGTCCTAGAAAATGAATGACTTGTGTAGAGTCACATAATTTATTAGTGGTATGCGCAGAGAACTCACTGCTGTCCACTCTCAATAATTAAGTCACATCAAGTTGTTTTTATTAAAAGATCCTTTTGAGAAACTAAGAGTAAACAAAGTACTCTATCCCTTTCCAGGAGATGTTGATGAGGATTTTCTAACTTAAGGTCCAAACACTGTCACTAAGAATGCAGAGACACAGTACAGTCAAGGCTTGCTTGCTTGCTTCCCTGATTTTATTTAGCTATTTTTGCAGTGTTGGTTCTAATGAAGGCACAGTCTTCTCTGTACTGTACTTTGTTTAATTAGTCCTCTGTTGTTCATTTTTATTTCAGTCAGTGGGAGGGAAAGATGAATTCTTTATAAAGTAATAAGAAATGTATGTGTGCATGCATGCTAAGTTGCTTCAGTCAATATCTGACTCTATACAATCCTATGGACTGTAGCCTGCCAGGCTCCTCTGTCCATAGGATTCTCCAGGCAAGAATACTGGAATGGATTGCCATGTGACCACACAGACTGTAGCCTAGCAGGCTCCTCTGTCCATGGGATTTTCCAGGCAAGAGTACTGGAGTGGGTTGCCATTTCCTTCCCTAGGGGATCTTCCCAACCCAGGGATCGAACCCGGATCTCCAGCATTGCAGACAGACGCTTTACCGTCTGAGCCACCAGGGAAGCCCTCCTCAAGAAATAGGTACCTTCATTCAATGAAAAATCACATTCCAGGCTCTCTCTGACCTATCAGAGTCAACGCAGACATATGGGTGCTCTTCCACAGGATCTGTCCTGCCCTTCTTAAGGCTAAAGGGATTTGTTGTCTCACGGGGGCCTGTAGGCAGCTGCTGTGTGAAGCTTAAGAGGCAGCTGACTCTGGGAGCTGCACAGCAGGCTCAGTTGCGCAGTTCTCTCTCCTTCCCCAGCTGTACCTTTAAGGTTCTTTTCAGGTTTCCAAGAGAATCAAGAAATGAACAGATCACAGGTGAGTTGTTTATTCTCAGTTTGTTTTACAATGAACTTTGTGCAATTTGTAAGGGAACAAGTATTAGAATAAAAAGGTAGAAATACATGAAAATCAATGTCAAAAAACTGTACAGAGTGTCAGGTCACTAGCTGAGCTGAGTCAGAGTATAGATATCTGCAGGTTCTATAATGTGCCAGAGTCATCAAAGTCAAGCTGCAGATTGGCTTCTGATCCTCCTAACAGCAAAAGAGAACCCACAGAGGAGTCTTTTAGAGTACTAAAACATTGGCACTGCTGCAGCAAATTATCATAGACTGGTGGCTTAAACAACGCAGATTTATTGTTCAGAGTTCTGGGGTCTAGAAAGTCCAAGGTCAAGGTGCCGACAGGTTTGGTTCTTGATGAGGACCCTCTTCCCGTTTGCAGATAGCCACCTTCTCTTTGTATCCTCACATGGTTGAGAAAGAGAGCCGGGGGGCAGGCTCTCTTGTGTCTTTTCTTCTACAGGAGCTAATTTCATCATGAGGCCTCCACGCTGATGAGCCAGCTATCTCCCAAAGGCCCCATCTCCAAATACCATCATGTTGGAGATTTTCAACATACGAATTGGGACAGTAGGAGGAAACACAAATGTTCAGTCCATTACAGAGTTTGAATAGACAGTTTTCCAGTGGTCTTGCTTGGTCCAGCAGTAAGATCTAGAATATCTGGAAGACGGTTCAGTGGTCTGCATGCCCTTAAAATAGCCCTGCATGAGTATTTGTTTCCCTTAGCTAGATGGTAGAGCTGTGCAGAAGACTGCCACTTACCCTGCTTTCTTGCCAGCAATCAGCAATTGGTATTGTCAGACTCTAGATGTATTACCAATCTCATTTCTTGTTTTTTTTCAAGGAAATTTGATTGTGGCTATTTTATGGCTGCACTGGGTCTTTGTTGCAGTTTGCAGGCTTCTCTTATTGTGGAGCATGGGCTCTAGGCTTGCAGACTTCAGTAGTTGTGGCGCTTGGGCTTATTGCTCCTTGGCATGTGGAATCTTCCCAGACCAGGGATCAAACCTGTGTCCTCTGCATTGGCAGGCAGATTCTTAACCACTCACTGGACCAGAGGAGAAGTCCGCCAATCACATTTCTGAAAAAAGCTCATCATTTTACTTTGCATTTCTGAGATTACTTCCAGAAATGATTTCCCATGTAGTTCAACTGGTAAAGAATCTGCCTGCAATGCAGGAGACCCTGGTTTGATTCCTGAGTCAGGAAGATCCGCTGGAGAAGGGATAGGCTACCCACTCCAGTATTCTTGGGCTTCCCTGGTAACTTAGCTGGTACAGAATCCACCAGCAATGTGGGAGACCTGGGTTCAATCCGTGAGTTGGGAAGATCCTCTGGAAAACGGAATAGCTACCCACTCTAGTAATGTGGCCTGGAGAATTCTATTGACTGTATAGTCCGTGGGGTCACAAAGAGTCGGACACAGCTGAGTAACTTCCACTCTGAGATTATTAATGAGCTTGTACATCACATATATTGGCTTTTCATTGCTTTTGCGAATGACTTCATTTTTAAATTATATTTTTCTATATTAATTTAAATAATATTTTATATATTTTAAAAAGTAATTCTTTGTCTATTATATTTTTTTGTGTATGTTTTCTCTAACTCTCCCAGACTCCCTCTGCAGTGACTTTGGTCTTATGAGAATTTTGTATTTTTGTGTAGGCTGATCTTTTGATCTTTCCCATTTGATTTTTTTTCTTTGGAATTTTATTTTAAAATTCTACTCTAACCCAAGATCATAGTATTTTCTTTAATTAATATTAATACTATTTTAAAATATTTAAGTAAAATATTTAAGCTTTGAATCAATATGGAATTCATTATTGTACATAGTTTGAGGAAGGAATCTAGTTTTACCTTTTAACAAAGCCAGTTGCACAGACTCATTATTAATGTTTGTAATTGTAATGTAGTTGCAGTTATAATGCCATAGTGTATTACCATGTCTCCACACATCTATTTCTGGATATTCTAATTTATTTCATTAGTTCTTAATTCATCTTAGAGTGTGGAATCCTGGATTAGACCTTGGAACAAAAAAAGGATATTAATAGAAAAATTGGTGAAATCTAAATAAAGAGTATAGTTTGGTTAATAGCATACCAATGTTAATTTCCTTTTTTTTTTCTTTTTGGCCTATGGAATTTTAGTTCCCTGACCAGGAATTGAATGCAGGCCCTTGGCAGTGACAGCGAGGAATCCTAACCACTGGACCACCAGGGAATTCCTATGTTGTTAATTTCTTAATTTTGATAATTGTACTGTTTGCAGATGGGACATGGAAAATAGAAAGTAATTCTGGAAAATCATTTTATGCTATAAATAAGAATGTACTGAAATACCTGATAAAAAAACACAGAAGGCCACCATTGACCAAACTGAGACAGCTTAGCTTCAAAAAGAATAACTGGTAATGGATTATTACACAACAACCAAAAAAATGTCACGAGTTCCTAGTGATACAGAAGAGAGATGTAGAAGAAAGAAAGAAAGCTCTTCCTCATGCAAAAAATGCCAGCTAGCAAATACAGAAGGAATGAGAATAAGAAAATCATCATTTTATAAGCCCACAGTATTAATTGACTTTACAAGAATCATCCATTGGTACTAAAACCATTGACTGAAATGTTGAAGGTGAACAGGTTAATTATTAAATAGTTATAAGGCCTTAAAGCATTGCTTCCTCTCTGTCTCCAGAGTGCTTATCAATTCCAGGAGAAAGTGTGCCTTTGCAATGGAGATTGCTGGTGATCACCACTTTAACCAAATACTCATACTCATTTTCACCAATAGAGGGATAATCTGGTGTTTAGTCCCCCTTTCTGTTGCAATAAGAGGTGTGCAAAGCACCTGTGTTGTGGTCTTTTCCAAAATATAGAAAGCTGATCTGCATTTAGCCATAAGGAGACAATCTGACAAAGCCAGGATATGGGATAGTTTGCAAGACAGCTGGTCTGGATTTTTTAAATTAATTAATTAATTTTATTTTTGGCTGCTTCCGCATGGAATGTGAGATCTTCCCCAACCAGGGATCAAACCCACTCCCGCTGTGCTGGAAGCATGGAGTCTCAACCACTGGACCACCAGAGAAGTCCTGGATTTTTTTAAAAATCAAAACAAAAAAGATAGACTTTGTTCTTAGACTAGAGAAGATACAAGAGGCACAACAACCAAGTGTAATATGTGAGACTGGATTGAATTCTGGATTGGGGAACTATTTTGAAACAATTGCATAAGTAAGAGGTGTGTTAGATTATATTATTGAATTAATCTCCTCAGGTGTGAATGTGATGTATGGGAATGTGACTTTATTCTAAGGATATACATGCTGAAATATAGAAGAGTGAAGTGTCATGATCACTGCAAATTTCAAGTAATTCAGCAAAAGTTATATATAGAAAGAAATACCAAAAATATTACAAAAAGGATTTAGGTGATGATTATTCAAGTGTTCATTTTAGTTTTTTCAGCTTTCTTTAAGTTTGAAAATCAAAATGAACAAGTTTGGGGTAAAAAAAAAAAAAACAGCATTGTGGTTAAGACTTCCCCAGTGGTCCAATGGCTAAGACTCCATGCCCCCAATGCAGGGAGCCCAGGTTTGATCCTTGGTCAGGGAACCAAATCCCACATGCTGCAACTGAAAAAAGAAGATCCCCCATGCCACAACTAAAGGTCTCACACGCTGCACTAAGGCCTGGCTCAGCCAAATAAATTAAGAAAAACAAAAACAGCATTTTGGTATACACCTCGCACCTGGAGCTTGATGTCTAATATCTCTCCCCACTGAAAGGAACCAGGTCTCACTGGAGAATTGACTGTTCCGAGGCTGGGGCAGGATGAGTGTAAGATGAATTTGGGACATCATGTTATGCCCTAAAGGAAAGAAGTTTTCAAAGTAACCACAGGGCATGTCAGGTTGAAGGGGCTTCTACCAGTCAAATTTGAGATAGTTGAACACCAATATCATTAGGTACAATAATGAATTGTAAACCACGGGAAAAATAGAAATTTGTGAGTCTATATGTATAATAAATTGGCAGAAAGGAGATTTCTTACTTATGGTAGATTAAGAGCAAATTGGTAAATATGGAAGTAGTACAGAAGCTGAAAAAGCATTTTGCATTTATCATAGTGAAGATTGTATCAGGCAAGAATCATGAATTGGGGCTTCCCTGGTGGTCCAGGGGTTAAGACTGTGCTTTCACTGCAAGGAGCATTGGCTTGATCCCTGGTTGGAGAAGTTATGCATGCCATGAGGTGTGGCCAAAAGAAAAGAGAAAATTTGCAAATTTAGAAAGAATCATCAATTGATGCTAAATCTAGGGGACAATCTGATGAGGACTGAGGGCTTTTCATGGTCTTAAAATCTCCCCAGAGATCGCTTATTAGTTCCAAGGGAATTAAAAAAGGCAGTAATTATATGGTGGAGAAATGTGACAACCCTTTGCTGGAGTAGTCAGAATTAGCATTTTCATTGAGGAAGAGTGGCAGCATATGCCGTGGATGGGATGCCTATGGAGGGAACAACATCACCTGTGCACTTTCTAGCTTAGTTCACATAACCTGAACCTGACCATGAGGAAACAGCAGACACACTGAAAGTGAGCATTCTAATTTTTCAAAAAGGTGTGCTCAGTCACTTAAGTTGTGTTCAACTCTTTGTGACCCTATGGACTGTAGCCTACCAGTCTCCTCTGTCCATGATGTTCTCCAGGCAAGAATGCTGGAGTGGGTTGCCATGCCCTCCTCCAGAGGATCTTCCCCACCCAGGGATCGAACCTGCATCTCCTTTATCTCCTGCATTACAGGTGGATTCTTTATCTCTGAGCCACTGGGGAAGCCCATTTAGAAAGGGCTGGGAACCATATTTTTCAAAGATGCCAATGTCATAAGAGACAAAAACTGTAGAAATGTCCTAGAACAAGAGAGGCTAAAGAGACATAGCAACTAAATGCAATACTTTACCCCAGGCTGAATCTGTTTGGAAGAGGGAAGTTCTGTAAAAGAGGTTATTGTGTCCATTAACAAAACTGACATAAGAAAGATAACAGATAAAAGTACTATGTCAATGGAAGCAACCTAGATGTCCATCGGCAGACAAATGGATAAGAAAGCTGTGGTACATATACAAAATTGAATATTACTCAGCTATTAAAAAGAAATCATTTGAATCAGTTCTAATGAGGTGGATGAAACTGTAGTCTATTAAACAGAGTGAAGTAAGTCAGAAAGAAAAACACCAATACAGTATATTAATGCATATATATGGAATTTAGAAAGATGGTAATGATGACCCTATATGCGAGACAGCAAAAGAGACACAGATGTAAAGAACAGACTTTTGGACTCTGGGAGAAGGCAAGGGTGGGATGATTTGAAAGAATAACATCGAAACATGTATATTACCATATGTGAAATGGATTGCCAGTCCAGGTTCGATGCATGAGACAGGGTGCTCAGGGCCAGTGCACTGGGATGACCCTGAGGGATGGGATGGGGAGGGAGGTGGCGGGGGTTCAGGATGGGGACACATGTATACCCATGTCTGATTCATGTCAATGTATGGCAAAAACCACTGCAATATTGTAAAGTAATTGGCTTCCAGTTAAAATAAATTAATTGAATTTAAAAAAAAGAAAAAGCACAACTTATATCTGAGCATATCAACTCAAGCAAAACATACTCGTACAATTACTTGACTTTAAAAAAGGGGAAAAAAAGGAGCAATAACTAGATGAAAAGGGCAAGTGACTTACAAAGGAAAGAAAATCAGATCGTTATCAGATTTTTGCCAGCAATGCTTTATGGCAGACCCCCCCCCGCAAAAAATCCATTATTTACATTGAATGAATAACAAGTTAAACTCCAAGTTCTCAAACAGTATATGTAATGTAAGACAGATGCAGACTTCTCAATAAATTTAAGAAACTTAGAAAAGTACCACGTCGATGTGATATGTACTGAATTTGATTATAGGAGAATATCATTATTCTTCGCAATACACACTGAAATATTTATGGCCATGATATATGTAACTTAGCTTCAAATAGTACAGGAAAAAGTGTGAGTGTATGTTAGCAGATATGTGTTTATAGGTAAAGAGGAAGAGGGAATACCTGCAAATGACAAAATGGGTTAAATGTTAACAAAAAGTGAATCTGGGTATGTGAGTATTCTCTGTATGCATTTTATTTTTGCAGTATTTCTGTGGGTTTGACCACTTTCAAACATTAAAAAAAAATCATTATAGAGTCTGGTCTATATACTTTCTAAGGTGATTCAGATGTGCAGGCAGAATTGAGAACCACAATTCCAGAATGTTAAGTCTGAAATTATGTAAGTCCAGGGCTTATTCACATCTTTTTACTGATTCCACATTTTCTGGAGTGGGGGCTTTCAGAATGGGAGATGGGCATTCCAGGAGATGTGCAAGACTCTCCATCAGAATCTCTGAATAAGATATTACAATTTGTATTAAATTTTTATCTAAAATTGAGAAAGTGATTTTCATTAAATAATGCTTGGGTTGTAATTACATGTACTTATGTACAATATATACAAATAGTATAGTTCAGATGATGGAGTGATGATCAAAGGATGTTTGGAGACCACTGATTTATAGAAACTGGTTCTGAATTATTCCATGTCTGGCCTTGCTTAGTTCTTTATCTTATCATATCCCTTTACTCTGTTGATCTAACACACACCCTAGTTGCTCTCTTCTGAACTTAACTTTTAAAATACATTTTAAATGCATACAAACTACATTTGACCATGTGCATGTTTTACATATATACATATGTATTGTGTAAATTATAATTTACACAATACATATGTATATATGTAAAAACACACATTTTTACGTAATACAACTACTCAAAGATTTTTAGCCCCATAACAACCACATAATAATAGAGTGGAACTAATTTTTCCTTCTTTTATGTCTACACTATATACCTTGTACAGGCTTCCCTGATGGCTCAGCTATAAAGAATCCGCCTGCCAGTGCAGGACATGTGGGTTTGATCCCTGGGTTAGGAAGATCCCCTGGAGAAGGAAATGGCAACCCACTCCAGTATACTTGTCTGGAAAACCGCATGGACAGAGGGGCCTGGCAAGGTACAGTCCATGGGGTTGCAAAGAGTTGGACATGACTAAGCGACTAAACAACAACCTTGTCAGCATTTCTAACATAGTTCCTATAATATCTTATTGTAAATAGATGCTTATATATCTGTTTTGCTACTAGAATTTAAGCTTATTGATCTTGATTTTTTAGAGCAGTTAAAATGTTTCCATGTACAGAGTAGCGAGCTCAATAGAAGCTTTTCTAAAACCTGTTTTCTTTATTATTTACTTGTTTTATTTTTGGCTGCACTGGGTCTTCATTGCTGGGTGCAGTCTTTCTCAAGTTGCAGCAAGTGGGAACTATTCCCTGCTTGCACTGCATGGGCTTCTCATTGTGGAGGCTTCTCTTGTTGCAGAGCACAGGTTCAGTAGTTGCAGCTCTTGGGCTCTAGAGCACAAGGCTTAATAGCTGTGGTGCACGGGATTAGTTGCCCTGTGGCATGTGGAACCTTCCTGGACCAGAGATCAAACCCATGTCATCTGCACTGGCAAGTGAATTCTTAACCACCACACCACCAGAGAAGTCCAACAGAAGGATTTTTTAATTCAGTAAGTAATCACTAAGCTTGTTGACAAGCTATTTCTAATACGTATTTCTCCCATAAAAATGAAAACATCATATACTGTATGCATCAAGTCAAATTTTTATAACTTATACCAGGGCGTGCAATAAGGTCCATTTCTTATACGTATTTTTTACACTCTCCAGTTGGGAATAATTCAGATAAAATAAAATGTCCTGTTACAGGGACTAGTATCATTCAAGGATGTGTCAACCAACTTCATCCAGGCGGAGGGGCAGTGGCTGACTCAACTCAGAGGTCTTGTATAGGGATGTGATGCTGGAGAACTATAGCAACCTGGTCTCAGTGAGTAAGCCGAGCTTCCCGTGTTACTTCTGGAACCTGATTTCCACTTTCAGTTGATGAAATATCAAACCTCTGAAGAGTTTAATTGTTTTTAGTGTTAAAGTTTTGGGTTCAAAAATTCTTTTCATAAAACATTTATTTTATGGCGGCACTGGCTTTCTCTAGTTGCAGTGATCAGGGGCTACTCTTCGTTGCTTCTCACCATGATGGCCTTTCTTGTTTCAGAGCACAAGCTCTAGGCAAAGTTGCAGCACATGGGCTCAGTAGTTGCGACTTGCAGACTCTAGAGCAGGGGCTTAGCAATTGTGGCGCATAGGCTTAGTTGTTACACAGCATGTGGGATCTTCCCAGACCAGTAATCAAACCTGTGTCCCCTGCATTGGCAGGAGGATTCTTAATCACTGGACCATCAGTGCTGTGTGCTTAGTAACTTAGATGTATCTGACTCTTTGCCACTCTTTGGACTGTAGCCCACCAGGCTCTTCTGTCTATGGGATTTTTTTCAGGCAAGAATGCTGGAATGGGTTGCCATTTTTTTCCTCCAGGGGAATCTTCCCACCTAGGGATGAAATCAGTGTCTTCTATGTCTCCTGCATTGCAGGTGGATTTTTTACCTGCTGAGCCACCAGGGAAGCCCTCAGAATTACTTAATTACTTTTAGGCTCTAGAAAGGATGTCCGTGTCCTTGCCCCTGGTGAGAAGTCCTACTCTGCTGAGGTTGATATAAGCACTGTCATCACGCATGACAGTCTTTAGGTGCCATGAGGCACAAGGGTCTGGATATGAGCCCTGTGTCACTTCCCATCGACAAGGTGTCTCACAACCAAACCTGATGTCATCTCCCAGTTAAGCTGGGAAAAGAGCCACGGATAACAGAGGTAGAGTTCTCAAGTCAAAGCTTTCCAGGTGAGTTATTGGGTACCAAAGGAGTGGAAGCTAGTGGAAATTGGATCTCAAGTGGACAATGAGTTGCTTGGCGCTTACAGTTTCTTTGGCTTCTGTAACAAAGCAACACAATCTGGGAGGCTTAAAACAACAGAAAATTTATTCTCTCGTAGTCCTGGAAGCTACAAGTGAAAAATCAAAGTGTCAGCAGGACCACACTCCCTCCAAAGACTCCAAGAGGGAGTCCTTTCTGCTTCTTCCTAAATTTTGGTGGTTGCGACAGCCCTTGTCCCGCCTTGACATTTAGCTGTATGACTCCAGTCCCTGCTTCCATTGCCACATGACCTTTTCTGTGTGTCATCTTCTTGTAGTGACAGCAGTCCTACTGAATTTAGGGCCCACCCTAATCCATTATGGCCTCATCCTAATTCATTACATCTGCAAAGACCCTCATTTCAAATAAGGCCACATTCTAAGATCCTGGGTGGACCTGAATTTGGAGCAGACATTAGTCAACCCAGTATAAGATCCTTGAAACCTTTTTGGAAATCTCTTTTTAGAGACTTCATACCTTTTCAAAGTTTGAGGATCATCCAACCACCATTCCTCAAATACTTAAATTAACACCTTGAAATGTCACCCTCCTCACAGGAAGTGCTCCTTCTATGCTTAGTGTTTACAGAGGAACTTTGTGCTCTGACATTACCCAAATCTAATTCTTGGTTACTGCTTCTTGAATATTTATTTCTTCATAATTCCTCTCTTTTTGTAGCACTTTCAGTTGCCAAATTTCCTCTTATTTTCACATAGTCCTTTGACCATCATCATTTTTAGATATCTTCTTTAGAAATTATTATAAACATCTGTGATTCTTGTGTGCCTTCAAGTTTCTCTGCTCATTCCTTCTTTCCTTTTGTGGTAGAATGCCTCATATTTTTTCTGTATCCTGACTCACAATTCACTTTCTCTTTTATCCCTGCTGTTAAAGATTTCATTACCCTTTTTTTTTGCCCAAATTGATAATTACCTTCCGTACCTTTGTGATTTATTTTTATTTGTTTATTATTTTTAACTTCATTTTTATCTTTGGCTACACTGGATCTTTGTTGCTGTACTGGGCCTTTCTCTAGTTGTGGAGCACGAGCTTCAGATCCCACAGGTTTCAGTAGTTGTAGGCAAAGGTTCAGTTGCCTCGAGGCATGTGGGATCTTCCTGGGTCAGAGATAGAACCCATGTCCCCTGCATTGGCAGGAGGATTCTTCACCACTGGACCACCAGGGAAGCCCCTGTACTTTATTTGATAGCACTCAAAATCCTTTCTAAAATACAATGAAATTTGCCTTTGGCAAGTAGAACTAATTCGATCACACTCACCTTTCCTAAATATTTATCCTTCTGTTGTCTGTCTACTTTACCAACCAGCACCAGTTAATTAAATCAATAAATTTTAATTTATGTAGTCATTTGTTCAATTTAAGATGTCTGTAAAGGCTCTGTTTTTTCAACCTTCTGCTCTTCTCAGATGTTTTTAAGTGATTATTAACCCATATTCAGGGCTTAAGCTTTCTTTATGTTTATGACTTCGAAGTTGGTGGCAATCTCATAATCACCATAATCAATACTTGCATTATAGCCTACGGTGTACTGGGCACCATTCTAAGCAGGTTATGTATATTAATTCATCTACTTCCCACAATTACCCCCTGATATAACAGTATAAATAGGGTTACTGTTTTACTGGATTAACAAACTGAAGTCCAAAGAGACTAAGTAACATGCCCAAGGTTCTCCTTTTTCTCCTGTTAACATATATGGAGTCATCTTAAACTGCCATCTCTATCATTCTTTCTTATAAATTTTATCTCAGTATCAGTTATCTGTTATTGTTATGCCTAAGTTCCCTTTAGTGTGCTCAGTTGTCATGAATTTTAACTAGAACCGATATCACATATCTAGATTCTTATTGCATTTGACAGATTTGGTTACCAAAACTGTAAAATATATGTTGATACTAGCCTAAGAAGATAAGTCTATATGTACTACACTTTCCAAATTTATAATTTTCTTTTTTATAAGGACTATCATTATGGCCCTGTGTTTCCTAATCAAATTTTACTTTTCTCTATTTGTCCTAAACTTAGGCTTAATTTCATCTAGATCCATATTCTTAAATATCCTGAAACATATATAGATCTTTTATTAAAATTTATTTTGCCTCGTAAGAAACCTTAAATCGTTAATTAAAAAAAAAAGTTATTGGATTTTTTTGTGAAGACTGAACAATTGCCACCCACCGCATTGCTGACCTCGAGCAGCAATCAGCTTCTCCACGTAGAACCCAGGGGTAGGAGATTCAGAATCTAACCTCTTCTCCCTTCCCCCTCCTGGGAGATTTTTTTGATCTTCAGCTACATTTTTCAGCTGTGTGAGGCACCGTATCATCAAAGACAATGCCCAGCAATGTTACCAACAAGGTGGATCCTCACTCCATGAACTCTCATATATTCATTGGGAATCTCAATACCTTTGTGGTCAAGAAATCTGACATGGAGGCAAGCTTCTCAAAATACAGCAAAACTGTGGGTTGCTCTGTTCATAAGGGCTTTGCCTTCATTCAGTACATTAATGAGAGAAATGCCCAGGATGCTGTAGCAGGAGAGAATGGCAGAATGATTGCTGGCCAGGTTTTTAGATACTAATCTGGCTGCAGAGCCAAAAGTGAACTGAGGAAAAGCAGGTGTGAAATGCTCTACAGCAGAGATATCAGGCTCATCTTTTGACTTGGACTATGACTTTGAACGGGATTATTACGACAGAATGTACAGTTACCCAGCACGTGTTCCTCCTCCTCCTCCTATTGCTTGGGCTATTGTGCCCTCAAAATGCCAGTGTGTATCAGGAAACACCTCATGAAGGGGCAAAAGTGGCTTCAATTCTAAGAGCAGACAGCAGGGATCTTTTTCTAAGTCTGGAAAGTTGAGGTGAAACAGATCACCAGCCCAGGTTGGATGCATGAGACAAGTGCTCAGGGCTGGTGCACTGGGAAGACCCAGAGGGATGGGATGGAGAGGAGGTGGGAGAGGGGATCGGGATGGGGAACACATGTAAATCCATGGCTGATTCATGTCAATGTGTGGCAAAAACCATTACAATGTTGTAAAGTAATTAACCTCCAACTAATAAAAATAAATGGGAAAAAAAATAAGTCTGGAAAGTTGAAAGGAGATGACCTTCAGACTATTAAGAAGGTGTGAACCCAGATAAAACAAAAGGTGAATTCTTTATTGGAAATCCTGGAAAAAATTGAAAAGGAACAGAGCAACCAAGGAATAGAGATGAAGAATGATAAGTCAGAAGAGGAGCAGTGCAGCAAGTCCCTTAAGAAAGATGAGACTAATGTGAAGATGGAGTCTGAGGGGGATGCAGAGGGGTCAGACTCTGCTGAGGAGGGGAACCTACTGGATGATGATGATAACGAAGATCGGGGGGATGACCAGCTGGAGTTGATCAGGCTGAGGAAGAGGAGGATGACAGAGCGCCAATGGCGAGGATGACTCTTAAGCACATAGCAGGCTTTAGAAATCTTGTCCCATTATTTCTTTACCTAGGTGCTTGTCTAAGATCAAAATTTTCACCAGATCCTCTCCCCTAGTATCTTTAGCACATGCTCATTGTTCTCCCCATCCTTGTCCTTCCCGTGTTCATTAATTCATACTGCCCTGTGCCTAGTCCCATTTTCACTTCCTTTGACCCTCCTAGTAGTTATGTTAAGTCTTACCCTGTAATTTTTGCTTTTAATTTTGGTGCCTCATTGTGCCCTAACAACAAAAAGGATATGTGGTTTTTATCAACTGTCTCCAAAACAATACCTTGTTATACAGGGAGTACAGCTGTCTCCATTCACACAGTAAGTGCTTCCCTAACTTCTCATTAGTTGAGTAGTCCCTGAGAGCAGCTTTGAGTTACAGGTATGTGTGTTATACCCCACATAAGAGTGCTATGTGGGGCTTTTCAACACAAATGTAACTATGTATTTTTGTGAATAAGAGTTGGCATGTTAAATGCATCTTCCAGAAAAATAACTAGTGTAATTGTCTTAAGATTTGTCTTCTAAAGTTGATACTGTGTGTTGTTTTTGTGAACAGCCTGATGTTTGAGACCTTTTTTCTCAAAATAAACAAGTCTTTATTAAACCAGGGGGAAAAATGTTATTGAAGTATAGTTGATTGACAATGTTGTGTTAATTTCTGCTGTATAGCATGGTGATTCATTATCATAATGTACATACACCCTTTTCCATATTCTTTTCCATTGTAGTTTATCACAGGATTTTGATTATAGTTCCCTGTGATATATACTTGTTATTTATCCATTCTATACATAATAGTATCCATCTGATAATCCCCAACTCCCTATCCATCCCTCCCCTACCTCCTCTCTACCATGTCTGTTCTCTATGTCTAAGAGTCTGTTTCTTTTTTGTAGATAAGTTAATTTGTGTCATATTTTAGATTCCACCTATAAGTAATATCATATGGTATTTGTCTTTCTCTGTTCTCTATGTCTGAGTCTGTTTCTTTTTTGTAGATAAGTTAATTTGTGTCATATTTTAGATTCCACCTATAAGTAATATCCTATGGTATTTGTCTTTCTCTGTCTAACTTACTTCATTTAGTATGATAATCTCTAGGTCCATTCATGTTGCTGCAAATGGCATTATTTCATTCATTTTTATGGCTGTATACATTTGTATACATCTTCTTTATCCATTCATATGTTGATGGACAACTGGGTTGTCTCCTGGTCTTGACTTTGTGAATAGTGCTGGTATAAATATAGGGGTGCTTGTATCTCTTTGAATCATAGTTTTGTCTGGTGACATGCCCAGGAATGGGTTTGCTGGATCATAAGGCAACTCTATTTTTTAGTTTTTTGAGGAACCTCTGTACTGTTTTCCATAGTGGCTGCCCCAGTTTACATTCCCACCAACAGTGTAGGAGGGTTCCCTTTTCTGCATACCCTCTCCAGCATTGGTTATTTGTAGACATTTTATTGATGGCCATTCTGACCAATGTAAGTGCAACTTCATTGTAGTTTTGTTAAATCTTTAATTGTAAGTTTTATTTGCTTTCAAGAAACTATTCTTTACTACTCTAGCTATATGACTTTAGATGAGTTCTTAATCTTTATATGCCTTAGTAGTGTCCCCTTTGTAAAATGGGGATGAAATATAACCAGTCTCAAAGGTTGTAAGGATTAAATCAATTAAGCATTAATTCATATTAGATGTTATTGTTGTTCTCTCCCTTCTTGTCTTCCATTTGCTCCTAGGAGCTCTACTAACAATTACATATATTGACTTGTGAGTTTCTTTTTCTCACTTGTTTATAATCCTGTTAGGTAAGTGCCTCAATTTTTCCCTTCCTAATGTTCATGTGTAACAGAACAATATATTCAGTGATTAACTGATTGATAGAAGAGTTACTTGAGAAAGAAACCTTTTTCTGCCATCCTAAAATTAATAAAAATCAGAGATGTGTTAACTAAGATGTAAAATTGAGTTAAGAAGTATGACTATTGCAAGAGTAAGACTTCTTTGTAAAATGAGGTAAGTTTAGAAGATTGATTTGGGAAAAACTAGGAATTCATTATTAGCATAGGTTTAGTATTAAACAACTCTGATAGACCAAAATGACTGTATCAGCATTCAAAACAAAGCTCTTAAATATTTGATCTTGATTCAAGGATCACCACCTGGTCTACTTATTTCTTACCTAGCATTAAAGATCACATTTGGAGAAACCAAAGACATGTATCAAACTGCCTGTTTTCTCCCCCTTTTTAAGACTACAAAAGGGTCTTTGACATAGAGAGATAGACTAGTCGATAATTAAATAGAACACAACTAATTAAGAGGAATATACATTTTCTTCCTGGACAACCAGGCCTGAAGCCAAAAGTTAACCACATTTAAATACAATTGGAGAGCCAATTCAAAACCAATATAAGATTCATCAGATGTGGTTAATCTTCCTCTGTTCTAGAAAAAGTCTGGAGAGGCCAGAACATTTATGACCAACAATCCAGGCAGCTTATATTCACCAAAAACAAAACACTGATTAAAGAGAGAAATACTTCATGTGAAAAAGCACTTACTATGGGTATAAATCCTGTAGGTTCAAGAAAAGGACACTATAAATGTGATTCATGTGAGAAATTTTGAAATATATTTCAGAATTAATGACCAGTGATAGAAACTGTTTAAGAAATGCTTGATGAAGGTAATGTATGTGGGAAGTCACTTTTCAGTACTAAGCTTAGAGAATTGTCTGCTGAACTTAATGAATATAATAAAAATGGGAAGGATATCAGTCATTATGGATACCTTGCTCAGCTTCAAACTTTGGAGCCAGACTCTGGATTTAATGAATCTCTGAAAGATTTTTACAAGGCAGGCTCTGATAGCCAAAAGAAATCCCATGCTGGAAAAGTAATGAATATGAAAGAACTTTCATCCAAAAGTCAGTCATCATATATGAGAAAACTCATAGACAAAAGCCCTTTGGAAGCAGTGAACCTGAGCAATCCTGCAGAGTGTCAAAAAATTTAAATCAGAGAACACATATAGGAGAGAAGCCCTTTGGGTGTGATTCATTCAGTTACTCATCAACCATTATTGTACATTGCATAAATCAATCAAAGGACACACCCCATGAGTACCTCAAAATATGAATGCCATAATCCAGACAGCACAGCCCACTGAACATCAGAGAGCTCATACAGGACAAGAACCCAGTGAATGTAATGAATGTGAAGAAGCATTTAAGATTTCAAATTTTAAATATAAGAAAAATGACACAGTGGAGAATCGTTATGAGTTCACTGAGTGTAGGATGCCTTACACAACAAGACTCACCTCACCCATACTCAGAGAACTCATGTAGGAGAGAAATTATATGAATGTAATCAATGTTTCAGACTCTTCAACAAAAAACATACATACTTCACAACACATCAGAGGATGCACACAGGGAAGAATCCCTATGAATGTTCCAAATGCAAAAAAACTTTCAGTGTGAAGTCAGCATTTACTGTGCATCAGAGGATACAGAGGGGAAAAACCCTGTGAATGTTCCGAGTGTGGGAAAGCTTTCTGTGTGAAGTCAAAACTTACTGTGCACCAGAGAACACACACAGGAGAGAAACCTTATGAATGTACTGAATGTGGGATAATTTTAAGTGACAAGTAGACACTGACTGAACATCAGAGATCACACACAAGAGAGACCCTTTGTGTGTTCTGAATGTGGGAAAACCTTCTGTGGAAAGTCAAAACTGATTATACACCAGAGAACATACACTGGAGAGAAATGTTATGAATGTACTGAATGTGGGAAAACCTTAGTGGTAACTCACACCTCGTTGGACATCAGAGAAAACACACAGGAGAGAAGCCCTATGAATATATAGCATGTGGGAAAATATTCAGTCACACATCTTCTCTTGTTGAGCATCAGAGAACACACACTGGGGAGAAATCCTTTGAATGTAGTGAGTGTGGGAGAACCTTCAATTCAAATCTCAAATTGCATCAGAGAACACACACAGGAGAGAAGCCCTCTGAATGTACTGACTGTGGGAAAGCCTACAGTCACAAATAAAGTCTTAATTATCATTGTGGAACACACAGAAGGCAGAAGCCCTGTGGATATGATAAATGTGACATATCATTCTGCCACAGTTTGCTTCTTACTAAATACCAGGGAATTCCAAAAGGAAAGAAGAACTGTAAGTATAATCTATGTAAGAAATCTTTTTTGGTAGAAGGCAAACCCCATGGTACATCAGATAGCACACCTGGGAGATAAATAAGTAAAAATCAAGTTCATAAATCAAACTCATTGTATGACAAAGAATGGATGAGATGAAACACTGATCATCAAAGAATCAGAATAATGCAATATATTCTTCAAAATCCACTTCCATAAGTAGGTATAACTAATTGTACATCAGAATGTTAGTCTGTGATTAAAACTTTGTAGACAGTTTGAATATATTTTAGCCTTTGATAAGAATTCAAAAAAGTTTACATCAGAGAATCATTTAGAGGACTCTTAACATGGAAACGGAGAAGGCAATGGCACCCCACTGCAGTACTCTTGCCTGGAAAATCCCATGGACGGAGGAGCCTGGTAGGCTGCAGTCCATGGGGTCGCGAAGAGTCAGACATGACTGAGCGACTTCACTTTCACTTTTCACTTTTATGCATTGGAGAAGGAAATGGCAACCCACTCCAGTGTTCTTGCCTGGAGAATCCCAGGGATGGGGTCGCACAGTCGGACACGACTGAAGTGACTTAGCAGTAGCAGCAGTAATATGGAAAAGTATATTACGAAGAAATAGTACATAATCACAGTTTTAATAAAAGATGTAATACAAAATATTTTATAAGCCAATATTGTGTATGTATATGAGAATGTTGAGAAAAAGGAAGTCCCATGTTGTATTTTCCTCTTTTAATGCTCTAGTGAAAGAAATAAATAGCTAATAACTTACCAGCTAATAAATTACCTGGTGTTCTTATATGTAACTATATTTACATCTTAGTTGAGAGAGAGAGTGAAATCTTCATTGTCCTGTCCCTTACAAAGAAGGACACCTACTAAGAAACTGATATCAAAAAAAGACATGCTTCTAAGTGGTTTGTCTTTTTGGGTTACCATAACGTGTCATCTTAACTGATAACGGTATTTAGTAGACACTTTATATTTGAATCCTCTCTGAAATGTTTGCTCTCTCCACCTAACAGTAAGCTTATAGAGCCTGAAAAACTAATCTGTAGAGAAAATATTGCTCCTAGAAGAAGCTTCCATTGGCCTTTTTCCTTTTTTGGCTGCACCTGGTCTTAGTTGTGGCACTTGGGATCTTTTTTTTTTTTTCTTTTAGTTTTGGCAAGCAGGGACTTTAGTTGAGTCATGCTAACCCTTCATTGTGGCCAGTGGGATCTAATTCCCCAGGGATCAAACCCAGGCCCCGTGTATTGAGAGCTCGTGGTCTTAGCCACTGGACTGCCAGGCAAGTCTCTTCACTGGCTTTTTAAACAGCTTTATGGAGGTATAATTTGCATACCATAACATTCACTCACTAAGTGTACCATTCAGTGGTTTTCAGTAAATTTTCAGTTGTGCAAATATCACTGTAATCCAAATTAGGGACATTTCCATCACCCAGAAATATTCTCTTGAGTAAATATGCTCTCAGTCTCCACCCACAGCCAACCACTGATTTGCTTTTTGTCTCTGTAAATACATGACTTTTCTGAGTGTTTCATACAAATATATGACCTTTTACATCTAATTTCTTTTATTAGACAAAATTTTTTGGTCTAATTTGGATTTGTCTAATTTTTAGTTTTTTTCATGTTATGGAGATCCAATTTCTCTATATCCTGACTACCATTTAGTATTGTCTGTTTTTATAATAGTCATTCTAGTGAGTGTGAAGTGGTATCTCATAGTTTTAATTTGAATTTCCCCAGTGACTAATGATGGCTAACCATGGCTAACCATGTATATCTTCTCTGGTGAAATGTCTCATGCAAGTCTTTTGCACCTTTTTGAATTGATTTGTTTTTCTTGCTTTGAGATGTATGCCTACATTTTCTGCCCTGACTTTATGTACATGAAAGTCGATCAGTCATGTCCAACTCTTTGTGACCCCGTGGACTATACAGTCCATGGAATTCTCTAGGCCAGAATACTGGAGTGGGTAGCTTTTCCCTTCTCCAGGGGATCTTCCCAACCCAGGATCGAACTTGGGTCTACCGCATTGCAGGTGGATCTTTACCAGCTGAGCCACAAAGGGAGTCATAGAATAGAGTCATCTGTGCCTGCTTCATTTGAAAGCTGATAAACCTTGACTGTGAGTGTACAAGTAACCTGGCCAGAGACACCCAGTTTGTTAGTAGTAGAACCAGAAGTAGAAAAAGTCTGTGCATGTTATAACAGATAAGTCACCCACCAGGTTCTATTACAACTTAGTTAGAAACAAGTTTTTAATATGTATTTTTGTATTTGTGCTAGGTCTTAGTTGTGGCATGTGGGATCTAGTTCCCTGACCAGGGATTGAACCCATGTCCCCTGCAGAGTCTTAGCCAATGGAAAGCCAGGGTAGTCCCACAAGTTTTTTTTTTTAATTAATTTACTTTAATTGGAGGCTGAATTAATTTACAATACACAAGTTTTTAAGTAGACCTTTTCCTCAAGGAACCTCCAGTCCCTTTCTGCAGGGTGATTTCTCTGACTCTGAGGATAGGCAACTCAGGAATATAAGTAAACAAATATGTTGAGTATTTTTCCTACAACATTGATTATGAAAAATAATGGTTTGTCTTCTGTATAATATTATTTATTCAATTAGTTCTAAATTGGTTCAAAAAGAAAAGTCAAATTAATAAATCATTAGGGAGTAAACCCAGGGTTAAATTGCTCAGCCAACCTCTATAAATTATCTGTCAGAGTTGCACATGTTAATTCTTCCTCCACATGGTTCTTGCTGACTCCTCAGGGGCCAGAGAAACTTTTTCCCAGAGGGGCTTTCAACCAGCTGGTAGGCAGAAAGTTTTAGGAAGCTAAGTCTCAAAGATTCACAAAAGCCATATCTCACATGACTCACTCCTATTTTCTTCTCTCATAGCTGTGCATTCAGCCTTTTCTGTATTTTCCCGAAAGGGACAGAAAAAGAATAAGTTTGTTCTAGGTGAGTTGTTTGTTTATTCATTTCTCACATTGTCTTCCACTGCAAAAATAATTAAAGATTAAAATGATAAAAAAAATTTTAAGGAATATATAGAGAGAGTTAACAGATCTAAAACAAGGAAAAGTCAACCTTTAGTTTTATGGAGATAATCATAATTTCTTTGTATGTATATTATACATATAAGTATCATTTGTATAATAACAATTATATGTGGCTTTATCTCTGATACTTTATACAAAAGGAAAACCCTTTTCTTTGAGTTTAAGAATAAACAAAAATAATTCTTCATGGAATATAAAGACTTCCTGGCTTGAAGTCTGAAAAAAATTTCTCTGCTTCATGAAAGTGAGGTGGCTGAAAACCCCACTTAACAAGCCTGAAACGATTGCTGCCTCTCTTTTTCTTTTCTGATTGTTCTTTAGTAGGCACAGAGGGAAGAGAGCCAAAGCATGACTCAGTGGATTTAAGCTGACAATCTCTTGTCTGCTTCTTGGTGTTCTTCCTGTTGTCTTTCAGCAAAGTTTATCCCTAAGCATTCATCCTTGGTCCATTATAATTCTTATCTTAACTATTATTGACTGATTTCATATCATATGGATTGTTAACTATATCAGAGATTGAGACAACCACTCCACATTTGAAATTCAGAAGCTGAATTTTGTAAGTGAGACCTATCACTGGCCAGATATATTCTCAACGCAAACTGTTGATTTTCTGTAGAATTTTTTGCAAAAAGTTAGTGTATTAATTTCCTGTGGCTGCTGTAACAAGTTACTACAAATTAGCCTAGAAAAACAGAAATTTATTGTCTTGCAGTTCTGGACACTAGAAGTCTAAAGTCAAGGTGTTGTCAGGGCTGCACTCCTGCTAAGCTTCTAGAAGAGATTCTATTCACCATCCCTTTTGGCTTTTGGTGGCTGTCGTGAGAGAGAGAGGAGATGGAATGGAAAGAAAAACCAAGATAAAAAAAATACATATCCTTAAACCTGTATCAGTCAGAATTTTCCAAAGAAACAGAAACTATAGTGTCTGTGTGTGTGTGCGCCTGTGTGCTCAGTCATGTCCGACTCTTTGCAACCTCATGGACTGTAGACTGCCAGGCTCCTCTGTCCATGGAATTTTCCAGGCAAGAATACTGGAATGGGTTGCCTTTTCCTTCTCCAGGGGAACTTCCCTAACCAAGGATCGAACCCATGTTTCTTGTGTCCCCTGCATTGGCAGATTCTTTACCACTCTGCTGCCTGGGAAGCTGTTTGCATATATGTATACATATAATACACATGCACACAACCATATGTATTTGTACATGCGTATACTTATTCATTTTAAGGAATTGGTTCATGTGATTGTGGAGGCTGGCAAGTCTAAAATTTGTAGAGCAGGGAATGTGCTGGTGATCCAGTGGTTAAGACTCCACATTCCCAATGCAGGGGCCCAGGTTCAATCCCTGGTCAGGGAACTAGATCCCACATGCTGCAACTAAGAATTTGCATGTCAGAACTAAAGATCCTGGACAGCCAAATAAATAAATACTAAAACAAAAAAATGTGTAGGGCAGATTGTCAAGCTGGAAATTATAAACATATGTGTGTGTGTGCTTAGTCAATTCAGTTGTGTCCAACTCTTTGTGGCCCCATGGACTGTAGCCCATCAGACTCCTCTTGTCCATGGAATTTTTCAGGCAAGAATACTAGAATGGGTTGCCGTTTTCTTCCTCAAGGGGATCTTTCCAACCCAGGGGTCAAACCCAAATCTCTTGAATCTGCTCTATTGGCAAACAGATTCTTTACTGCTAGTGCCACCTGGGAAACCCAAAAATATAAGTGCGTGTATGCTTAGTTGCTCAGTCATGTCTGACTCTTGTGGATATGGAAGTTTAAAAATAGTAGAGCTCATATTTAGCACCAAGTTCCCCTTCACTAAGTTCCTCTGGCTACAAATCTCAAATGTCTCCAGTGGCAGCAAGTAGCAACATTCCCACAGTCAGGTATTTCTTCTCAAACTCCATTTATATTCAATTTGAATTTCACATCTAATATACTCACTTTTCATTTCTTTACTGCTCTTTCATCTTTGTTGGCCTTGTTGCAGTTAACTGTTCTTGCAAATGTCTTGTTGCTGAGAGATAAGGAGGCAGTACAACTACGTGCTTTGCTGTCTGTATGATGAATGTATAGCAACCAGTCACGGGCAGACAGACCTTGAAGATGACATGACTGATCATTGTTCATGATGTATGTCTGTTATTTTGTAGTGATTTGTGAACTGAAAAACAAGCAGTGAAGTTTGTACTTTATTTAATTACAGTTATCATAATAACCAAAAATCTGACCTGTGTTGTTTGGCTGGTGTTACTCAACTAAATAGTGGTGACTGAAATTTGTGCATATCAGAGGCATGCGAAGTTGGACAATCTGTCTAGACATAAATTTTCCTACATACCTATTAACACAAATTTGTAGATGCTTAAAAGTTTTTCCTGGCAGAGTGGGTCTTCAGATACTTAGGAGAACTCTTTTGTAAAGGAATGTTCCCAAGATTACACATTATCTATGCCCTGAACAGACCAGGGCATTCTATATCATTAAAGACCCAAATTCAGTTCTCTCCTGATTTTTTGCTATTTGTTAATCCAATTTGCATCCATACCAGATTCTAAGCTTCCTGAGAGTTGAAACAGCGTTTTATGTATTTTATATAACCACAGAAACTAGGATACCTTCATGCCTACAATGTATTTTATGTTTGTGTGTACTTATATATATGTATATAGTGTAAGGAAGCAAAATTTGCAACTGCAAAATGTGTCCTTTGGTATCAGGGTTAACTTAAGCTGATTATTTTTAAGAAACAGAAGACTCAGGAAGTCTGTCTTTTTACATAAAGAATTTAGATATAGGGCCAGTTCCTGGAGTAGAGCTGTCACCAGAGAATCTGCAAAGAACGAAGGCTAGGTGTGGTGGGGCAAACTGCAGCCTAGAGAGCCCAGCCTACTGTGTCCCACAGTCTCTGCAGAGCCCAGCAAACATATGTTCACCAAACGTTTGCTTTTCCATCTCCAGGTAAATTGCCTTCCTCCCCTTTGAAATCCCAAATCACTGCCACCAACATCCTCTTTTGTCTTTTGCTGAAGACGGTGTTTAAAGTGAGGGTTTTGGGCCATTTTGGCAAGTTACTTTGTTTTCCTGGGTCTTGCCTCTGTATACATTACTTCTGTTTGATTTTCTTTTGTTACCTGTTCTATGTTAATTTATTTTATTTTTATTTGAGTATAATTGATTCACAATCTTGTGTTAGTCTCAGGTGTATAGCACAGGGATTCAGTATCGGTTATTACGAGATACTGGCTATAAGTCTCTGTGCTATACAGTATATCCTTGTTACTTATCTGTTTTATGCATAGTACCTTGTATATGATAATCCCATACCCTAATTTGTCTCTCTCCTTTTCCCTCTCCCCTTAGTAGGATTGTAAATTGGTGCACCCATCATGTAAAACAGTATGGAATTTCTTCAAAACCTAAAAATAGAACTACCATACTATCCAGCAATTCCACACCTGGCTGTATACCCAGAAAAAAATGAAAACACTAATTCAAAAAGTTATATGCACCCAGCGTTTATAGCAGCATTGTTTTTAATAGCCAAGACATTGAAGCAACCCATGAGCCCAACAGAAGATTGAATTAAGGTGTGTGTTACACAGTCATAGAAAAGAATGAAACTATGCCATTTGCCACAGTGTGGATGGACCTAGAGACCATTTGCTTAGTGAAATAAGTCAGACAGAGAAAGACAAAGCTATATGATATCATTTATATGTGGAATCTAAAAAATAATACAGATAATGCATATGCAAAACTGAAACAGACTAACAGATACAGAAAAGAAGCTTGACATAGAGAATATTATCTTTTGTTAATGCGGTGTATCACATTGATTGATTTGCAAAGACTGAACTATTCTTGTAACCTTAGAATAAATCCAACTTGGTCATGTTGTATGATCCTTTTTATATATTGTTGGATTTGGTTTGCTAATATTTTGTAGAGGATTTTTTACATTTGTATTCATCAAAGATACTGGCCTATAATTTTATGTTTTTGTAGTGTCTTTGTCTGGTTTTCTTATCAAGGTAATGGAAGCCTCATGGAATGAATTTGGAAGTGTCTGTCCTCTTCAGTTTATTTATTTATTTATTTTTTGGTCCTCGGGTTTCTTTTTTTTTTTTAATTTTTTAGAATTTATTTTTAACTGTTTAACAGTGTTGCATTGGTTTCTGTCATACAGCAGCATATCATCAACATGAATGATGTCATGCAAGTATACACATGTTCTCTCCCTCTTGAACCTTCCTCCCATTCTCCTCCCACCCACCCCTCTAGGTTGTCACAGAGTACCAGGTTGAGCTCCCTGTGTTATTGAGCTCCACTAGCTGTCAGTTTTACATACGGTAATCTCTTCAGTTTTTTAAAATAGTCTGAGATAGGTGTATGGTAGAATTCCCCTGTGAAGCCTCCTGGTCCTAAACTTTTTGTCCAGGGTGTTTTTAAATTACATATTCAATTTCACTTCTAGTGATTGGTCTGTTCAAATTGTCTGTTTCTTCTTGACTCAGTCTTGGCAGGCTATGTGTTTCTAGAAATTTGCCCATTTCTTCTAGATTTTCCAATTCGTTGGCATAAAACTGTTTCATAATATTCTCTTAAAATTTTTCTATATCTTTGTGATTTTCAAATTGGAACAAAAGAGTTAAACTCTCATGTCAGTTTAATTCTTAGACCAGTCAGAAGAACCTAGAATGGTAGAGGAAAATTTCTTCCTCCCTGACAACATTAATACATGAATTAATAAATTAATTGGGAAGTTTCACAATGTTTTTCTTTCTCTTACCACAAGTAACACAAAACAGGTAGTATAGTAAACACCTTATGTAAGCTTTTTCTAATTAACTCAACAGTGAACTTGGTGAAGAATTAGTTCCTAAATGTCTTTTCTCTATCTTACAATTGTGATTATTTCAGATTAATCAGATATTTCCTGTTATAGGGATCAATTTCATTTGAGGACGTGACTGTGAACTTCACCTGCTCAGAGGATCTTGTGCAGGGACATAATGCTAGAAAACTACAGCATCCACATTTCACTGGGTAAGCAGAGTAACAGCATCAGGCCTATCCTCTGTTACCGAACATATGGATCCTTTGTAGAGTTTAATGGTATTTGATTTTGGATACCACGAATATAGGTGGCCCAATGGTAAAGAATTTGCTTGCCAATGCAGGAGATGTGATTTTGATCCCTGAGTCAGGAGATCCCCTGGAGGAGGAAATGGCAACCAACTCCAGTATTCTTGCCTGGAAAATCCCATGGACAAAGGAGCCTACTGGGCTGCTGTCAAAAGTGTCGCAAAGAGTCAGACATGACTTAGTGACTGCATGGACCAGGAATATTGTTTGTGTTTTCACCTCCCCATTGAAAGATTTCAGTGGGTTCTTTCATTGTGCAGCTTCTGAAGCTGGACCTTGGTTTTTCTTCTAAATTCCTGAAGCCAGACAGCTTTCTCTATGTCCTATATCACTTTCTACTGTCAGGGTATTGCATTACCAAACCAGAGGAGATCATCAAGTTAGAGCAAGAAGCACCATGGATATCAGAGTAAGAATTTACAAGTCAGTGTTACCCAGGTGAGTAATCCAGGGGAAACTAGATCCTTGGTGGTTGTTTTAGGTACAGGCATCTTTGGAGCTTCAACAACAAAAAATCTTTGGAGCATTTTGAACAAACCCCTTTAGAAGCTCAATCTATTTGGAAATTACTAAGGATATTTAGCCTACATGCCTCAGACACCTAAATTCACCACAAGATATAGTCTCACACATAAATGTTTTCTTTTTGGCTTGGCTTTTTTTAGGAGTTTAATCCCTATTACCTGTACCTTGAATTTCTGTCTCGTAATAAGTATTTTATCTTCATTAGTTCTCTTTGCTCTAGCATTCTTGGTTGCCCACATTCCCTCCTATCAAGGACTTCTTTTGTTTTCAGGAGTTAATTAATTAACCAATGCTAAATTGAGCATTTGATCCATTCCAATCATGTTCTAAGTGAAAGAGATACCACAGTGGATGAACTAAGTCTTTTGCTATTAGGGAATTTACATATTAGCAGGAAACAGACACAGGAAGGTGACTGCAAAAAAATGGTTTAGAAGAGTGGCAAGAGTAGAAGCAAGGAGATCAGTCAGGAAAAGTGATAATGCCATGGACCAGGTTTAGGAGGACAGAGCATATATAGTGATGGAGTTCTAGGTATATGATGACAGTGAGGTTAACAAAATTAGCATGCAGACTCTAATATACCTCCTCTGATAATTTCTTGGAATACTTTCATTCCTCTGATAATTTCTTGGAACAACATCCTTGTCTGCTTGTGCTCCATGTCACATTTACTGCATAATTCTCTGATTGAGCATGTTTTATGGTGAATTCCATTCTTTGTAATTCATCCATTCTTACTCTACCTTTTATTCTCTATTCCTGATGTTTCTTTCACCTCTTCTATCCATTTTGAAAGGTATGTATGTTAGTTTAGTTCAGTTCAGTTCAGTCACTCACTCGTGTCCAATTCTTTGCCACGCCATGAATCGCAGCACACCAGGCCTCCCTGTCCATCACCAACTCCCGGAGTCTACCCAAATCCATGCCCATCGAGTCGGTGATGCCATCCAGTCATCTCACCCTCTGTCGTCCCCTTCTCCTCCTGCCCCCAATCCCTCCCAGCATCAGGGTCTTTTCCAGTGAGTCAGCGCTTCGCATGAGGTGGCCAACGTATTGGAGTTTCAGCTTCAGCATCGCCACATAAATATACATACATTCATTGCCAACTTTCCTTCCCTTTTCTACCCCAAAGTAGCTTTGATTAGTTGGTTCATTGTCACCCCTTCCCCTCAAATCCTAAGAAAAGTGGAGGAAATGGGAAAATTTATTTGGGAGTTTTATCTCAAAACAATGGTTCTGAAACCAAAGAGATAAATAAAGTGTATTTGTTTATTAGCCAAATTTAAGAATTATTTTCATTCATAACATATGTTTAATTTTTCTTGCCTTTAGAAAAGTTGAAAGTTGATGGTGTGATAAAGAGCAAAGAAAACCAAGATAGACATATATGGCAAGCTGCATTTATTATTAACAAAAAAGTAATTACAGAGAAAGAGAATATATTAAGAAAGTCATTTAATTTTTGCATAGACTCTATTCCTTCCGGAAAAATGTGGAATAAATATAACCCAGATGGAATCAGTTTAGAAAATATGTCAGAGTTAACCACTAAAAATAGAAACTATTCAAGAAAGAAATCTGGTGATACCAATGGATGTGAGAAATTACTTCCTGAAATTAATCATGAGAAAACTCATACTGGGGAGAAACATAATGAATTTAATAAAAATGGGAGCACTTTCTATCTTAATGAGGATTTTATTCAACAAAAGAGAGACACAAGAGAGGCACAGTGTGGCACAACTATTTGAATATAATTTATGCATTAAAACCTTCCAATGTAATGCTCTTTTCATTACTCAAGAGAGAACTCACACTGGAGAGAAACTCTGTCATTATGATGAACGTGAGAAAACTGTCAGGGATGAGTCAAACCTCATGTTACCTCAGATAATTTACTCAAGGAAGACTCACTATAAGCTTAATGCATCTAGGGAAACCTGTGATAAGTCACTCTTCTGGAAGAAATGTCATACACTTTAGATATAGGTGAGAAATACCATGTTACACCATGAGTGTAACATATGTGGAAAAAGGCTTCTCCCAGAAGCCAAACCTCACAGTACACCAGAGGACACACACAGGAGAAAAACCCTATCAATGTAATGAATATGGGAACTCTTTTTTACCATAAACCAGCCCTCACTGTACATCAAAGAATTCATACAGGAGAGAGACGCTATGAATGTACTAAGTGTGGGAAAACCTTCTATCAGAACTCAGCCGTCCATCAACATCAAAGAACACACATGGGTGTGGAAAATCTTTCTCCCAAAAGTCAAATTTGACTGTGCATCAGAGGTCTCACATGGGAGAAAAATGTTATGTGATGAGTGTGAGAAATCTTTCAGTATAAGGTCAAAACTCACGGTACATGAGAGAATACACTCAGGGGAGAAGCCTACAAATATAGTTAATGTGGGAAAATTTATTATATGAAGTTAACCCTCAGTAAATATCAAAGACTTCACACAGGGGAGAAAATATATGAATGCACTGAATGTAGGAAGACCATCTGTGGGAAGTCAGTTCTTCTTAAACATCAGAGAACTCATACAGGACAGAAACTTTGTGAATGTGTTGTATGTAGAAAAATCTTTTCTGAGAAGTCAACCCTTACCAAACATCAGAGGATTCATTCTGGGGAGAAACCCTACAAATGTAACAAGTGTGGCAAAGCTTTCTGCCAAAAGTCACAACTCATTCAACATCAGAGGATTCATACAGGGGAGAAACCCTATGAATGTCAAGAATGTGGGAGAACATTTTGCCAGAAGGCATCCCTCGATGTACATCAGAGAACACACATAGGAGAGAAGACCTTTGATTGTGAAAAGTGTGGAAAATCATTCTATGGCAGTTCAACCCACCTTAAACATGAGAAAACTCACACAGGGGAGAAACCTTATAATGGTAATGAGTGTGCAAAGACCTTCAACTACAAACCAACTCTTGTCACACATCAGAGAATACATGCAGAAGAGATACGATGTAAAGATGGGTGTATAATACATTCCTCCCATAATTCAGAGGCTTTGGTATGATAGAAACTGTGTCTGGGAAAGAAACTCTATGCCTGTAATGAATGTGGGAAGTCCTTGTACCAGAAGTCAGCCTCAGTTTATATCAGAGAACCACATGGAAGGAATCCTGGCAGTGTTTTTATATGCAAAAATGCATTTCCCTTTGCTGCTGGACATGTTGCTCATCTATATTTGTCAGCCTCTCTCACATCCATGTGGGACAATGTGAATGAGATCTGGCCAATGGGATGTGAACATAATGATGTCATTCACTTCCAGGTCTGAGACATAATGGGCTCCATGGTAGTCCTTCATGTTCTCTGTTCTCTGTGGGGTAGGAATGTAGCTGACTTCCATTGAGAGGTCTATACATACTGTATACTGGTGAACTGACACAAGAGTAGAGACTTCTGTCAAAATCCTGAATGTTTAGAAGGTTCATCCATAAATCAAAGTACTTTTAATTGGAGAGATCAGAGTCAAAAAAATCTATTGGTTACAAACAAATATAGAAAGACCTTACCAAAAGGTGATATTTTCTCGAGCCTCAGGTAAATCAGTAGAATAAAACTTTATAAACATTTGACTTTCTGAAAGTTTTCAGTAAAACATACTTTATCATATTTCAGAGAATTCTTATTGAGGGAGGCAATTTAGAAAAAATAGAGAAATTTAAAAAATGTTTTGGTAACAAAATTCTATAAGTGAAAATATGTCCTATGAATGTAGCCACTGTAGTACATGTGGTTTTGTAAAACATCATAATATTTTAAATTAATAGGTTATAGTATTATGAGACACTCTTGAACTGTGGGGGACTTTTATATTAAATTATATTATATATTATTTTCTGTGTTTAAAATTTTCACTGGCACTCAAGAAAATCAAACTAAAACATCAAGATCCTGAATTTAATGACCACTATGACGTGTTTTTCATTGTAAATGTCACTGTAGTCTTTTATATTTTACCACAATATATATTTTATGTGAAATAATGCTTGACACATTTAAAGTATCATACTAGTTGACCCTTGAATAATGGAGGGGTTAGGGAAACTGAACCTCTGTGCACTTGAGAATAAGAATATATTGGCCTCCATATCTTCAGTTCCACAATCACAGATTCGACCAACCATTTATTATATAGTCCTGTAGTATTTACTACTGAAAAAAATTCACATGTGAATGGACCCACACAGCTCAAACTTGTATTGTTCAAGGGTCAACTGTACACACATTTTCTCTACTATTTTATGGCATACATTAATAAGTATGAGCATTGTTACTGAACTACCTTTTCAGTAAAGAAATCAACGGTATTTTTGCCAGCCACATGTTTCTCAAAATAACAATTATTTACATATGAAGTACAGGCTAAGTTAACAATTTTTATCTCTAGCATAAGCCTGATGTTAAGAAAGAATCTGTGAACAGTAATGCTCTTTTTGCTTATCACCATAAAATGTGCTCAGTAGAAAACCTCCTCTTTCAATATCCTGAAATGTTTAAATGGGGGCTCTTGGTAGGTTTGAGTGTGCCAGCCTAAGTTAGATGTACTTAGGAATTGTTTGTAAAGTAACATGCTACATACTGTTGTCTTTACTTCCCAGTGTTAGCAGCCATGGATAGTGTGGTGCTGATGCTGACAGACATGTTCTGTAAAAGGTCATATAATAAATATTTTAAACTTGTAGGCCACTTTGCTTTCTGTCACTTTTTCTTTTTAACAACCTATAAAAACCATTCTTAGCTCAAGGATCATTGAAAAACAGGCTGTTGGCCAGATCTGGCCTTTGGGCTAGTATACTGATCTCTGGGTAAAGCAGTTGAGAGCATGGATCCTGGAACCACAGTTACTAGACTCAAATCCCAGTTCCACTACATATTAGCTGTGTGACCTGGGCCAAATCCCTTAACATCTGGTCTGCAATGTCCTTATCTGCAAAATGATGATAATGATATTACCTACCCCAGTGGAGATTAGGTAAGTTAGTAAATGTAAACTACTTAGATCATTGTTTAGAATATAAATGTTAGCTTTTCTATGAGGAGTGTAATTTCCTTACAAAAGATTTGTAGGAGCTTTTATAGACTAGATATTCCACAGCTATCTCTCATTTGTTCCATGCCAGCAGAATATTGTGTTTGTTTCATTGTCCATCTTTCCTTCATATGATACAGAAGATAATGATCTAACCTCATTTATTTTCAGTTTTTGACAAATAATTGACAAAATTGTAAGATACAGTTGGTTGTCCATATCCAAGCATTCCACATCTATGCATTCAACCAACCATGAATTGAAAATATTTGAAAAATAGATTCTGGAAAGTTCCAAAAAGCAAAACTTGAATTTGCTGCATGCCAGTACTATTTACATACCATTTACATTGTATTTATAACTATTTACATAGTATTTTCACTGTAGTAGGTATTATTTAATCTAGAGTTGGCTTAAATTATATGGGAGGGTGTCCATAAGTTATATGCAAGTAATACCCTATTTTATATAAAGGATTTCAGTATCTGACATGGATCCTGGAACCCTTTTAGGACATTTGTTCCTGTTCAAAACATCCATTGAGACATTTGGTCCATGATTCATGAAATAATGCAAACATTTAACTTCATTAAAAATTTGTTGTTTTTGGACACAAAACAACTTCTGATCGCTAGCTGAGGTCATCAGGCGCCCAGAAAAGCAGCCCATTGTCTTCGAAAGGAGGTAGGACAAAATATAAAAGATAAAAAGTGAGACAAAAGAGCTAAGGACTGAGATCCGTCCCGGGAAGCGAGTCTTTAGAGGGAAACCCTCGCACTGGCGGGCCTGGGGGAAGTGTTTGAATCTAGGAGGGCAACCTGACTGGGAGGGAAACAGTAAATAAAACCCACAGATTACATGCCTAAAAGCAACTCCCAGCAGAAAAGTGCCCCAGACACCCGCATCCACCACCAGCAAGTGGGGGCGGTACGGAGAGGAGAGGGCGGCATTGTTTGGGGCAGGGTCCGGGCCTGAGTGCCCTGAGGGCAGTCGGAGGGAGCTTCTGTGAGTTGCCAACTTGAACTGTGGGAGAGCAGAGAAGAGAGAGAAAATTGACCGGCCCGAACACGCTGCCAGCCGTTCGCGGAACGGGGGGACCGAGAAAGTCCGGAGAGGGGCTCGCAGACTGCGGGCCGGCCCGGACCCGCCGGAGGCGGGAGCAGGTCGCGGCGAGACACAGCGCGCAGGCACCCAACCGACGCGGGCGCGGACGGGCTGGGGACGCAGAGGGCAGAAGACGCACGCACCCGACTGGCGGGCAGAAACCGAGATTGGGACCGTGGAAGGGAGGGGCGCGCCGCACCCGGAGAGAGTGCGCCGGTCAAGCTCCTGGCTGCCTGGACCGCTCTGACGGGGAAGGCACAAGAGCGAACGCAGCCTTTTGTTCCGCGCTTTTGTGGAGCACTGGAGGGCTGGAGCTGCGCGCGGCGCGCTCCATGTGGAGCGGCCGGGATCCTGAGCAGCGCAGACCGAGAAAGCAGCGCCAGCCCATCCCCGCAGCGTCAGCCCCTCCCAGCAGCGCGACGGAACTAGCTGCCTGAATAAGAGTCCACCTCCGCCCGCCTGTGTCAGGGCGGAAATGAGGCTCTGAAGAAACCGGCAAGCAGAAGCCAAATAAACAAAGGGAACCGCTTCAGGAGAGAGCGGTGCAAGATTAAAATCCCTGTAGAAAACACCGATTACACCGCAAGAGGCCTGTAGATATCGAGAACTGTAAGCTGGAACGAGGAGATATCTGAAACTGAGCCGAACCGACACTGACCGCAACAGCTCCAGAGAAATTCCTACATATATTTTTACTTTTTTTTTTTTAATAAGAAAAAAAAATTTTGTTTTAATTTTTTCTTTTTAATTTTTTTTCTCTTTTATTTTCCTTTAAAATTCCCTATTACTCCCCCATCACTCCTTAACTTTCATTTTCATAGATTTTTACGATTTTTCTAATTAGGGACAATTCTTTTTTTTTTTTCTTTCTTTCTTTTTTTCTCCTTTCTCGCTTCTATTTTCTATTTTTCTTTTTCTCTTATTTCTTTTAAAGTCCTCTAGTACTCCTCTACTACTCCTTAATTTTCATTTTCAATACACTATAACCTTACCAAAAAAAAAAAAAAAAGAGAAGCCCTATTTTTTAAACTGAACTTCATATATATTTTTAAAAATTCTTTTGTGTGTGTTTTGGTTTTTGCTTTTAATATAGTATTTTTAAGAGTCTAATCTCTACTCTAGATTTTTAATTTTTGTTTTTCAGTATATGATATAAATTGTGAACATTTAAGAATCCAATATTCAGTTCCCATTTTTATTCAGGAGTGTGTTGATTATTCTCTCCCAATCTCGACTCTCTGTTTTCTACCTCAGAACACCTCTATTTCCTCCTTTCTCCTTTTCTTCCCAATCCAATTCTGTGAATCTTGGTGGGTGTCTGGGCTACGGAGAACATTCTGGGAACAGACAACTGCGTAGATCTGTCTCTCACCTCTTGAGTCCCCCTTTTTCTCCTCCTGCTCATCTCTATCTCCCTCCTCCCTCTCCTCTTCTTCATGTAACTCTGTGAACCTCTCTGGGTGTCCCTAACGGGGGAGAATCTTTTCGCCATTAACCTAGAAGTTTTATTATCAGTGCTGTGTAGTTGGAGAAGTCCTGAGACTACAGGAAGAACAAAACTGAAATCCAGAGGCAGGAGACTTAAGCCCAAAACCTGAGAACACCAGAAAACTCCTGACTACATGGAACTTTAAGTAATAAGTGACCGTCCAAAAGCCTCCATACCTACACTCAAACCAACCACCACCCAAGAGCCAATAAGTTTTAGAGCAAGACATACTATGCAAATTCTCCAGCAACGCAGGAACATAGCCCTAAACGTCAACATACAGGCTGCCCAAGGTGACACCTAACACATAGACCCATCTCAAAACTCATTACTGAGCACTCCATTGCTCTCCAGAGAGAAGAAATCAAGTTCCACGCACCAGAACACCGACGCAAACTTTCCTAACCAGGAAACCTTGACAAGCCAATCGTCTAACCCCACCTACTGGGAAAAACCTCCACAATAAAAAGGAACCACAGACCTCCAGAATACAAAAAGCCCAGTCCAGACACAGCAATCTAAACAAGATGAAAAGGCAGAGAAATACCCAACAGGTAAAGGAACATGAAAAATGCCCACCAAGTCAAACAAAAGAGGAGGAGATAGGGAATCTACCTGAAAAAGAATTTAGAATAATGATAATAAAAATGATCCAAAATCTTGAAAACAAAATGGAGTGACAGATAAATAGCCTGGAGACAAAGATTGAAAAGATGCAAGAAATGTTTAATAAAGACCTAGAAGAAATAAAAAAGAGTCAATTAAAAATGAATAATGCAATGAATGAGATCAAAAACACTCTGGAGGGAACCAAGAGTAGAATAACGGAGACAGAAGATAGGATAAGTGAGGTAGAAGATAAAATGGTGGAAATAAATGAAGCAGAGAGGAAAAAAGAAAAAAGGATCAAAAGAAATGAGGACAACCTCAGGGACCTCTGGGACAAAGTGAAACGCCCCAACATTCGAATCATAGGAATCCCAGAAGAAGAAGACAAAAAGAAAGGCCATGAGAAAATACTCGAGGAGATAATACCTGAAAACTTCCCTAAAATGGGGAAGGAAATAGCCACCCAAGTCCAAGAAACCCAGAGTCCCAAACAGGATAAACCCAAGGCGAAACACCCCAAGACACATATTAATCAAATTAACAAAGATCAAACACAAAGAACAAATATTAAAAGCAGCAAGGGAGAAACAACAAATAACACACAAAGGGATTCCCATAAGGATGACAGCTGATCTATCAATAGAAACCCTCCAGGCCAGAAGGGAATGGCAGGACATACTGAAAGTAATGAAAGAAAATAACCTACAACCTAGATTACTGTACCCAGCAAGGATCTCATTCAGATATGAAGGAGAATTCAAAAGCTTTACAGACAAGCAAAAGCTGAGAGAATTCAGCACCACCAAATCAGCTCTTCAACAAATGCTAAAGGATCTTCTCTAGACAGGAAATGCAGAAAGGTTGTATAAACGTGAACCCAAAACAACAAAGTAAATGGCAGTGGGACCACACCTATCAATAATTACCTTAAATGTAAATGGGTTGAATGCCCCAACCAAAAGACAAAGATTGGCTGAATGGATACAAAAACAAGACCCCTATATATGCTGTCTACAAGAGAGCCACCTCAAAGCAAGAGACACATACAGACTAAAAGTGAAGGGCTGGAAAAAAATATTTCATGCAAACGGAGACCAAAAGAAAGCAGGAGTGGCAATACTCATATCAGATAAAATAGACTTTCAAATAAAGGATGTGAAAAGAGACAAAGAAGGACACTACATAATGATCAAAGGATTAATGCAAGAAGAAGATATAACAATTATATGTGCACCCAACATAGGAGCACCGCAATATGTATGGCAAACGCTAACGAGTATGAAAGAGGAAATTAATAGTAACACAATAATAGTGGGAGACTTTAACACCCCACTCACAACTATGGATAGATCAACTAAACAGAAAATTAACAAGGAAACACAAACCTTGAATGACACAATGGACCAGCTAGACCTGATTGATATCTATAGGACATTTCACCCCAAAACAATCAACTTCACCTTTTTCTCAAGTGCACACGGAACCTTCTCCAGAATAGATCACATCCTGGGCCATAAATCTGGTCTTGGAAAATTCAAAAAAATTGAAATCATTCCAGTCATCTTTTCTGACCACAGTGCAGTAAGATTACATCTCAATTACAGGAAAAAAATTGTTAAAAATTCAAACATATGGAGGCTAAATAACACGCTTCTGAATAACCAACAAATCATAGAAGAAATCAAAAAAGAAATCAAAATATGTATAGAAACGAATGAAAATGAAAACACAACAACCCAAAACCTATGGGATACTGTAAAAGCAGTGCTAAGGGGAAGGTTCATAGCAGTACAGGCTCACATCAAGAAACAAGAAAAAAGCCAAATAAATAACCTAACTCTATACCTAAAGCAATTAGAGAAGGAAGAAATGAAGAACCCCAGGGTTAACAGAAGGAAAGAAATCCTAAAAATTAGGGCAGAAATAAATGCAAAAGAAACTAAAGAGACCATAGCAAAAATAAACAAAGCTAAAAGCTGGTTTTTTGAAAAAATAAACAAAATTGACAAACCATTAGCCAGACTCATTAAGAAACAAAGGGAAAAGAACCAAATTAACAAAAATTAGAAATGAAAATGGAGAGATCACAACAGACAACACTGAAATACAAAGGATCATAAGAGACTACTACCAGCAGCTCTATGCCAATAAAATGGACAACTTGGAAGAAATGGACAAATTCTTAGAAAAGTATAACTTTCCAAAACTGAACCAGGAAGAAATAGAAGATCTTACCAGACCCATCACAAGTAAGGAAATCGAAACTGTAATCAGAAATCTTCCAGCAAACAAAAGCCCAGGACCAGACGGCTTCACAGCTGAATTCTACCAAAAATTTAGAGAAGAGCTAACACCTATCTTACTCAAACTCTTCGAGAAAATTGCAGAAGAAGGTAAACTTCCAAACTCATTCTATGAGGCCACCATCACCCTAATTCCAAAACCAGACAAAGATGCCACAAAAAAAGAAAACTACAGGCCAATATCACTGATGAACATACATGCAAAAATCCTTAACAAAATTCTAGCAAACAGAATCCAACAACATATTAAAAAAATCATACACCACGACCAAGTGGGCTTTATCCCAGGAATGCAAGGATTCTTTAATATCCGCAAATCAATCAATGTAATACACCACATTAACAAATTGAAAGATAAAAACCATATGATTCTCTCAATAGATGCAGAGAAAGCCTTTGACAAAATTCAACACCCATTCATGATTAAAACTCTCCAGAAAGCAGGAATAGAAGGGACATACCTCAACATAATAAAAGCTATATATGACAAACCCACAGCAAACATTACCCTCAATGGTGAAAAATTGAAAGCATTTCCCCTGAAATCAGGAACAAGACAAGGGTGCCCACTCTCACCACTACTATTCAACATAGTGTTGGAAGTTTTGGCCACAGCAATCAGAGCAGAAAAAGAAGTAAAAGGAATCCAGATAGGAAAAGAAGAAGTGAAACTCTTGCTGATTGCAGATGACATGATCCTCTACATAGAAAACCCTAAAGACTCTTCCAGAAAATTACTAGAGCTAATCAATGAATATAGTAAAGTTGCAGGATATAAAATTAACACACAAAAATCCCTTGCATTCCTATATACTAACAATGAAAAAACAGAAAGAGAAATTAAAGAAACAATACCATTCACCATTGCAACAAAAAGAATAAAATACTTAGGAGTATATCTACCTAAAGAAACAAAAGACCTATACATAGAAAACTATAAAACACTGATGAAAGAAATCAAAGAGGACACAAACAGATGGAGAAACATACCGTGTTCATGGATTGGAAGAATCAATATTGTCAAAATGGCTATTCTACCCAAAGCAATCTATAGATTCAATGCAATCCCTATCAAGCTACCAACGGTATTTTTCACAGAACTAGAACAAATAATTTCACAATTTGTATGGAAATACAAAAAACCTCGAATAGCCAAAGTAATCTTGAGAAAGAAGAATGGAACTGGAGGAATCAACCTGCCTGACTTCAGACTCTACTACAAAGCCACAGTCATCAAGACAGTATGGTACTGGCACAAAGACAGAAATATAGATCAATGGAACAGAATAGAAAGCCCAGAGATAAATCCACGAACTTATGAACACCTTATCTTTGACAAAGGAGGCAAGGATACACAATGGAAAAAAGACAACCTCTTTAACAAGTGGTGCTGGGAAAGCTGGTCAACCACTTGTAAAAGAATGAAACTAGAACACTTTCTAACACCATACACAAAAATAAACTCAAAATCGATTAAGGATCGAAATGTAAGATCAGAAACAATAAAACTCCTAGAGGAGAACATAGGCAAAACATTCTCCGACATAAATCACAGCAAGATCCTCTATGACCCACCTCCCAGAATATTGGAAATAAAAGCAAAAATAAACAAATGGGACCTAATGAAACTTAAAAGCTTTTGCACAACAAAGGAAACTATAAGTAAGGTGAAAAGACAGCCCTCAGATTGGGAGAAAATAATAGCAAATGAAGAAACAGACAAAGGATTAATCTCAAAAATACACAAGCAACTCTTGAAGCTCAATTCCAGAAAAATAAATGACCCAATCAAAAAATGGGCCAAAGAACTAAACAGACATTTCTCCAAAGAAGACATACAGATGGCTAACAAACACATGAAAAGATGCTCAACATCACTCATTATCAGAGAAATGCAAATCAAAACCACAATGAGGTACCATTACACACCAGTCAGGATGGCTGCTATCCAAAAGTCTACAAGCAATAAATGCTGGAGAGGGTGTGGAGAAAAGGGAACCCTCTTACACTGTTGGTGGGAATGCAAACTAGTACAGCTGCTATGGAGAACAGTGTGGAGATTTCTTAAAAAACTGGAAATAGAACTGCCATATGACCCAGTAATCCCACTCCTGGGCATACACACTGAGGAAACCAGATCTGAAAGAGACACGTGCACCCCAATGTTCATTGCAGCACTGTTTATAATAGCCAGGACATCAGCAGATGAATGGATAAGGAAGCTGTGGTACATATACACCATGGGATATTACTCAGCCGTTAAAAAGAATTCATTTGAATCAGTTCTAATGAGATGGATGAAACTGGAGTCCATTATACAGAGTGAAGTAAGCCAGAAAGATAAATAACATTACAGCATACTAACACATATATATGGAATTTAGAAAGATGGTAACGACAACCCTATATGCAAAACAGAAAAAGAGACACAGAATTACAGAACAGACTTTTGAACTCTGTGGGAGAAGGTGAGGGTGGGATGTTTCGAAAGAACAGCATGTATATTATCTATGGTGAAACAGGTCACCAGCCCAGGTGGGATGCATGAGACAAGTGCTCGAGCCTGGTGCACTGGGAAGACCCAGAGGAATCGGGTGGAGAGGGAGGTGGGAGGGGGGATCGGGATGGGGAATACGTGTAAATCTATTGCTGATCCATGTCAATGTATGACAAAACCCACTGAAAAAAATTTTGTTGTTTTTGTTGTATGCAATTCATGATGGATTTTGGATTTCACATTTATTCTTCCTTGTCATAAAGTCTGGCAGGGTTACTCTAGGTGAATGTTCAATTGCTCTTGAGTATGTATTGACCTGATTATTGGTTTTGTATTCATTATACCTGCTAACAATTTTGGTTACATGAATTTGATTTTGTTAATTTCACTGTGAAGTTGGGGTGGCCATCTTTGAATGTGACCACCAAGAACTGGGTGATAACTTGTTCACTGCTTTGCTATTCATCCTTTAACACTTCAGCAGATATCCAAATTGAAAGATGATGCACTACCATCAGCTTTTGAAATTTGTTATGTCAACCTTTCACTGTGTTGCTTGTCCTCTGATCACCATTTAGTACTGAGTTATAGACATTCCAAGTTTCTGATGGAAATCTTGCAGCTTCTAGTGTTCTGCTTCTGCCATTCTTTCCATGGACATACACTCTCTCAACTTAATCCATTAGGTATCTAAATTTTCTTTTGCATTCTCCCCAGGGAATGCAAAAAGTGTCCTTTAAAACATGGATATACACTTACGTGGTGGTGGTTTAGTCGCTAAGTCATGTCCAACTCTTGCGACCCCATGGACTGTAGCCCGCCAAGCTCCTCTGTCCATGGGATTTTCCAGGCAAGAATACTGGAGTGGATTGCCATTTCCTTCTCCAGGGAGTCTTCCCAACCCAGGAATCAAACCCGGTCTCCTGCATTGCAGGCAGATTTTACCGACTGACCTATGAGGGAAGCCCGTACACTTATACATGTTACTTTCCATTGTTATATACTGGAGTAACATCCTGGAGTAGGGAGGGATCCTGCACTCAAGTACAGAATTCCCTCAGGTGGACACGGCGGTAATTAATCTACAGTAACAGGCAGGCAGCAGAGAGCTACATGGGTGGATGTGGTAGTGGAAATCTTTGGTGGTGGGAGTCTCCACTTCCCTTTTTTTAGTGAAGTAGGAAGCAAGAAGCGGGAGGTGGTGAGAAGGATTAAAAAGAGAAGATGAGGTGTGAAATACTCATTTAGAATAATAGCATAGATCAGGCAAAGTTAAAATTATTAAAGTGAGGGTAGTCAGCACGGTTCTGGGTTTTCCTCCAGTTATGTTTATTTGCATTGCTGCAGCATGGAATAGATGGGCAATTGGGTTTATCCAGGGCTTTCAATTTACCAAGCAGGAATGATGAGGTGACAGGGAGGTGAGGTTGAGGATGCAAGACACTGATTATAATGATTAACCATGGACTTGAAACTAGTTTACTAGGGAGGGAGAAGTCATAAGGGAGTAAGTTAGTACTATATGGGTTGGAGATATGGGTTGGGTCATGATGTCTTGATTCAGGGCATTAGAGGGACTAAACTGTAAAGAAAGCAAGTCGGAGTTAGAGTCGGATGCTTCTGGGGGCTCCAGTCCTTAGACAGGACAAAGTTCAGGTAGGGTACCATCTTAGGGAACGTGAAAAGCTTGAAGTAAGGCAGAGGATAAAAGTGTCATTCATGGAGCCAAGAGGTCGTTGGAAGGATTATAATGTGTGCACTGAAATTTCCAAGAAGCGAGGGGAACAGTGTTGCACGATATCACAAAATTATAACCTCTTCACAGATGAGAGAACTGTGTGCCCTGTACAGTAGCCTCCGAAGCACAGCACAGAGGACACAGAGTTCAAAGAGTGAATACCTGTGGGATGCTGAGGGTGAAAAGCATAGGTGAGCCTAGTTTTAGGAGGTAGAAGAACTGAGCCTCGGGTGCCTTGGTGGGATCATACTGAAACGAAAATCTCCAGGAGGGAAATTTAAATTCTGAAAATGTACCTAGCATTGTTGGCACTAGAGCATCCCAGATCACCTGAGAGGTGGAAATGGACAGAGCCCTGGGCGGGGGAGTTGTGCCCCAAGAAAAAGGCAAGAAGTCCACCCCCCAGGCAAAAGCTCCGCTTTCAGGAACAGAAAATGGCCAAAGAATTTCATGCTGGGTCAGAGTGTCCTTGCTCTTAAAGTCTGTTGGTCTCGGCAAAAGAGGGTCCTAACACTAAACGCTCTGTCATCTTTAAGGATAGCAACCAGTGCACACGGACCAACCAGTGCGACTCCCAGTGGAGTGCTGCTCCGTTTGGCCAGTTGGAAGATGCAGTACCTGGGGCTTTCGAAGTGGATGGGCTCAGTGACTCCCGTGTGACTAGGACAAATGTGTCATATCTAGCTTTAGTCCCGCACCAGGGAACGGGAACCGTGCCGCACCATCACCACGGCCTCGGGGTGAACCTGGGCGTGTGCGGCGCCACGGGGCTCTCAGGCTCAGAGCTGCAGCGCGGGTCGGGCTGCAGAGCCGGGCGGGGCGAGGAGGGATTGGGCTGTGGAGCGGGGCGGGGCGGGGCTCCCGGTAGAGCGCACAGCGCAGACTTTGCCAACATCTGCCCTCAGCCAATCACAAGCCTTCCTTCTGGCTTTCCTCTGAAAGTCTTCCTCCCGCTGCTCTTTTTCTTTTGCCTCCTTGTTTCCCGCCGGCAGGTAGAGTCCGCTGGTAGGTTACATTTCCGCTTCCGGCGCTGTCCATGCGGGCCTGAGGAAGAGTAGCAGTTGGGAACCCGGTAACGGCCGCGGGCTGGGGGAAGAGGCGGCAGTCTGGTCTTCCGGGCTGGGGCTCCAAGAGAGTCGCGAGTCGCGCGCGTGGTAAGGTCCTCCCTCGGTTCTTCTGGACAGTCTGCTCCTGAGGAGCGTCTCTTGCGCGGGGCAGACATATTTCGTACCTGCCAGAGAAGTGTTGTATGAAATTCACTCAGAGAGCCAGGACCGGGAGGGAAGGTGACAGGGAGAGGTGAGAGGTCGTTTCATAGCTGGGTAATCCTAGCAGTGACTTAGACCTGAGCCAGATCTGTTGACTCCAAATTGTGCTTTTCTCACCACCCCCACGCCCCCACGCCCCACCCAACCGTAAGAAGGAGAAAGTCATCCGTACAAGTTCGGAACCAAAATATATTCATAGTAGAGAGGAAAAATAATGTCTCTGAAATTCTTCACCTGTTTAGTCAAAGCTTTCCTAGAATCCAGCCCTCCTAACTCCCGGCTAGTGTTTGTCTGGCTGGTGGTGTTTTTTTTTTACCTTATGCTGGTACATGTGGCCTTTCTGTTTCCTCTGGTGAGTGTCTGTGGGAAGTCTCTGACTGACCGCCAATTGTGCAGACTTCTGATGTCCCTATAGAGTGTCACAGAACATGGATTTGGGTTTCCTCCACTAGTTTAGATCTTAGCTGTAGTCATCTACGTGTACAATGCCTCGCTTATTATAGGCCGATGCAAATATTTATTGAACTGAAATAAATTTAGTACCTTATTGAATTAAGTAACCTCACACCCCCCCCCCCCCTCTTTTTTTACCCAAACAAGCGCGCAGATTGTATGCGACCTGATTTTCTAAAAAACTCTTCAGTCTAGTGGTTCCTAATTTATGGGCCATGAATTCCTGGGACTTTCAGAAATCATTGTAAGGGTTTCTGCAAACCTATGTGGTGTCAGCAGGGAGATATTGCCGTTTTTTAAAATATATATGCATGTATTAGAACTTAAAAATTTTGCATATTCAGCAATTGCTAAATGTAACACTGCTATTATGTTGAAAGATTATAAAATGATTTTATTTTTCAAAATGAAATATCTTAAAAATATGTAAATGTGAAAGCCATTTCATTAATCCAGTTGATTTTTAAGGCTGAGTTTATAGGGTAACCACTAGTCACATGTGGCTATTTAAATTTAGAGTTGAATTAAGTAAAGTTAAATAAAATTTAAAATTCCGTTTCACTAGTTCTTAATACCTACATGTGCCTGGCGGCTACTGTGTTGAAAAATACAGGATATTTAAGACAAAAGTAACCTAAGCAGAGGTAACCAATTTATAGCAAAATAGAAAAAAGTGAAATTGGAGATAATATTAAGCAGTTTCCCCCCCTGTTGAGTAACAGAGGTGGGAAATATATATCTTTTCGTAAAGATTTAAATGAAATTTACTGTTTTTCTCTGGGTTTTTATTTTTATTTTTTTGATTGTAAAAAGCTTCTCTTGCCTCCATCCCACTCAGTATAGGTTAGAGTTACTTGTGAATTGGTAAAAGGCCACTATGGACGCTAAGGACCAGAAGAAACACAGAAAGAAAAACAGTGGGCCCAAAGCTGAAAAGAAGAAGAAACGACATCTGCAAGATCTCCAACTTGGTGATGAGGAAGATGCCCGGAAGAGAAACCCCAAAGCATTTGCAGTCCAATCTGCTGTGCGGATGGCGAGATCCTTTCACAGGTATGTTTAATTGGAGTCTAGTGGTTCTTCCATTTATTCTTTTTAAATAGTAGGAGCCTCTCCAGTTATTTGGGTTCATGAGTCTGTTCCAACTCTGAAGGACATGGAGGTACAGGCTGTGTTTCTTGTACTGAAATGTAAGAAGTCTTTCCTGTGGAAGCCACTTAGCCTCCAGCATCTGCATACAGATTGGCTTCTTTTGTCCAAGAGAAAAGCTTAAGAATTTATAGAATTTGTAAATTTTAAAACAATTTCTATGACAACAGGTACACTTGTGTTGTTTTCTGGATATCTTTCATATAATTACAGTGTGTTGTATTAAATAGCTTTCATTAATGAGTCCTTATTATAGGTATATTAAACATTATTGAATTTAAATTCTTCTAATAAGAGAGCCAAAGCCTCCTCTTTTATTTATTATGGTACACTGCCTCCATGTTTGTCTCTTGTTTTCTTTTTAAAGTATTGAAGTCAGCTAATAAGGCAAACAGACTTAAGGTGTGTATGGTTTTCAACTCTGCACTATTGAAGTCAGCCTGATATATATATATATATATATATATATTTATATTTACTGAAGTGGTTATTTGGACTGGGACCAGAAGTTAACAATGTATAATTGTATTCACATATTGTCTGTTCTGCTCTCTTTAAAGTCTTTGCTTCTAGGGAGAATGCCTTCTATATTGAAAGTGAATTTTTTTTTTTTTTTTAAACACACAAATAGGACTCAGGATTTGAAGACAAAAAAGCATCACATTCCAGTGGTTGATCGAACTCCACTAGAGCCCCCACCAATAGTGGTGGTTGTGATGGGGCCTCCAAAAGTTGGAAAGAGCACTTTGATTCAGTGCCTCATTCGGAACTTTACCAGACAGAAGCTGACAGAGATCAGAGGCCCTGTAACAATCGTGTCAGGTAAGAGGTGCTATCACAGACTGGCGTGGCAAGTGTAGTCATCTGGGGGACATGCATGTCTTTGTTGAACACTTTCTTGGCTGGTAAATGTTAAAGTAATATTGTCACTTCATGTTACTGCTCTTATACTTTTATTGTGGCTGTAGCTTCAGAAAAGGATAGATTCCCCAAGGTAATAATAATGTAAATGTATACCTTATTCTGACTGCTATATGGATTTGCAAGCTGTGCTCCTCTGAAAGGCTTGGCAGACTGGGGTGGGCTGGCTTGGTCATGGTGAGCACCTTCATTTAACAGATAGTGAGTACCTACCATGCACCAGGCATAGCTGCTTGCTCTCATGAAGCCACATTCTTGTGGAAGTGAGGGAGTTTTTCATTTCTTTTTCCTGTGAGAACTCATCTGCTCTGGGAAATGGTGACCTTTCTAAAGTCTGAGGGAAGATGAAACAAATTCCCATATGACAGTGGTAGAATCTGAAGTCTCTTCTGATAGCAATAATATATTTGGATTAAGGCTTTTCTTTTTCTTAAGGCATTCCCATGATTATGACTGATTTCTTTTAGTTTGATTTAAAAATAATGATTGCTACAGGAACTTTCTGTTGCATTATGTTTGAGGGTTTTTTCCGCTGTTGTGAGAACAGGGAAAACTTTGATAGAGATAGAAGTGTTAACCCACTTCTAAATATCATGATCATGGCCATCATGAAGCCTACTTATCTGCCCATCCAGTTGGAATTTTACATGTTTGAGCACTTGATTCATAGGATAGACTTTTGATACTCTTATTAAAGTTAGAGAACATAGCAAGAAAACTAAGATGGAATTTGTTTGATTAGTTTTCTCCCATAAAAATGAATTTCTGATATACTCTTGTGAATGTATAAGGTGCGTAAAGCAGGTACAATTAAAAAATAATAACAATTAGAATTAACAGATTTTTTCCAAGATTTTTTAAAAGTAAAATTTTCGTTTTTTCACTTATAGGTAAAAAGCGCAGACTCACCATTATTGAATGTGACTGTGACATTAACATGATGATTGACCTGGCTAAAGTAGCAGATTTGGTAAGTCACTGGGGATAGCATGGGTTTCTGATGGGGACTTACAGCAGTGAGATAGGTTATTTATCACATGTTGAAGGAAAGAAAGGTTTAAGATTATAGAAAGAATGATGAGTATCATCAGGGATACAAAAGATGTGTTTGAATTGGTGATGATAATGATAATTGTCATAATAAAAATAGAATGTGCATAATGAAACGTATTCCGAAATCTAAAGGCAAACCATAGGTCAGAGAAAACCTTTAATGAATGTAGCTAATAAAAGCTCATTGATGGGACTTCCTTGGTTGTCCAGTGGCTGAAACTCCCTGCTTCTAATGCAGGGGGTCCAGATTCAAATCCTGGTCAGGGAATTAGATTCCTCCATGTTGCAACTGAAGATCCTGTGTGTTGTAGCTAAAACCTGGCACAACCAAATAAATACATATATGTATTTTTAAAGCTCATTAAGATATACATACATACATACAAGTTTATAATAATACCATTTCTTGGACCTTTGCTGACCGCTTCTACAAATTTAGCTCAGCTAATCCCCCAGGATGCCTTTGAAGTAAGTAGGTATTATAACTCTTGTTTATATATGATGAAATTGAGGCTCCCAGAAATAAACAACTTGTCTCAGGATGGGACCTCTGTTCTTGGTTGTGTCGGAAACTCTGTTCTTAAATTATAATAAAATATGGATCTTTTTACCGTATTGGGTAAAAAAATCTCATGACAACTTCTGAGTATTTACAATAGAAAAATCTATGCTTTACTTAGCATATGGAAATTTTATAGCCTTGATTGCATTTATAGAAATGTTAATGTCTGTTGATTACCTTTAAAACTAGCAAAAATAAAGCCAAAGAGGAAAAAAATTAAACCATATTGATTAGTAAGTGTGGGTTGACAGATACCTTTTTTTAAAAAAAATTTTCTTGTTTAGCACCTCTGAAGAGCTATTTGGGACAAAGAGCTGCAGATTTTATCCTTTGGCCCAGGAACTCTTCTAAAACATAAAAAGTAATTTAATATAGGTGTTACAGTTATGCCATCTTAATATCAGAGAAATAAGTACCATTCATATTTTGAATATGTAATGCTACCATTAATAAAAATAAATGTTATTGCCAATACAAAATAGTATAAACTTATTAAATCTTGTGTACTTAAAGCGATTGAAATAGTTCAGCATGTCATTAGTTTCTCTTTTATGTAATGTACACCATATACTAATTTTAAAAGTATACACGTATTAAGAAAAATGCCTTTCATATACATATAAGATTTAAAAAGGAACACATGCCTTTGGTGAGAGATTCAAATTGCTACAGGGTATGCACAATACATGATTTTTGCTTTCCTTTCTCTGACCCCTTATTCTCAGTCCCTCTCCAATATCTTTCCAGATATGTATAGAAACACACATACAACCCTTTTAAAGCTCACACTATTTATCATACATGCTGTTCTGTGCTTTGCTTTTTTTTCACTTAGTATGTCTTGAAGGTGTAAAATAAGTACTATAGTTCAACCTCATTCTTTAAGTATCCAATTATGTAGATACTTAAAAGATTTATTGATTTATTTATTCCAGCTTAATTTGTTTGCTCTGTTCTGGGTTGTCACAAAGCCTCTGAAGTCACAGTGAAGGTACAGTGGTATATGGATTTGTGTGCACATGTATGAACATTGGAGGATTAATAGTGGCTTCACTTATCTTTAGTTGACAAAGGGTAGTGCTCTTCTCTATCATGGTGATTCCCTAAATAATCATTTGATTTAGTCTGGAGCAGGAATTGGCAAGCTTTTTCTATAAAGGACAACATAGTAGATATCTTAGGCTTTGTGGGTCCCAGTTTCTGTTGTAGTTACTAAGTTGGCAGTTGTAGTGCAAGTGCAGTGTGGACAATATATAAACAAATCAACCTGGCTGCGTTCCAGTAGAACTTTAATTATAAAACAAGTGATAGGCCAGATTTGGCTCATGAGCCATAGTTTGGTGGTGGTCTATTTTGAGTAGCCTCCTTAAGAAATTATGTCTTCTGTTTTTAGGTTTTGATGCTTATAGATGCCAGCTTTGGGTTTGAAATGGAAACATTTGAATTTCTAAACATCTGCCAAGTACATGGCTTTCCTAAAATCATGGGCGTTCTCACTCACCTGGATTCCTTCAAGCATAATAAGCAACTGAAGAAAACGAAGAAGCGACTAAAACATAGGTTCTGGACAGAAGTCTACCCGGTAGGAAGAGAATTAATTATTGAATATTAACACTGTAATCCTTTAAAAATAGGATAAGTAGGAGAGATTAACAAACATCTCTGCAGGATCACCTCCTTAGTTTCGTTAATATATCTGTTCATAGTCCCTGGAATATTGCCTTTAGATAGTCTTTGTTTTGGACTTCTTTCTGTGTCTCATTGGTCTCTGCATCCCTCCTGCACCAGGCAGTGTCTCGCTCTTAAGTATTTTGAATTTGTGATTTAATAGAATTTATCCAGAGTTTTTCCTTGTTGTGGGACCAGGAACTATAGTGCACACACACTGCCCCTCGTTCCTCTTCCCCATACTACTGTGTCCCATCCATCATAGAATGTTTTCTGTGCCCAGGAGCCTGTGTTCTTTATGTATCATACTCCAGACACATGCCACTGCTTAACTTGAAACTAAATATATTTGCAGTTCTGTCCCTACAAAGCCCTAACAATATGAATCCTGAAAGAAGCCAGAGAAGTTCTGGAAGTGTTGGCACAGTGGGTTGCTAAAAGTCTCCCTTTCTTAGAATTGCTTCTTTAAAGGCCTTTATTTTGGTGCTGTATTGACAAGAATTTAATTTTTTGTTTTTCTTAATATTTAGGGTGCCAAGCTATTTTACCTTTCTGGAATGGTACACGGAGAATACCAAAACCAAGAAATTCACAATCTGGGCCGTTTTATTACTGTTATGAAGTTTAGGCCTCTTACGTGGCAAACTTCTCACCCTTATATCCTGGCAGACAGGTAAAAAGTGAATGTTAACTTTTTCCTTCCTGACTCATATAAAGCTAAAAAAGGTTAGCTTATTTTGTCTTCATTATTGAAAGTATGGAGAGAAGTATAGTTGATGGAAAATATCTACTGTTTTTGTACCATTACTTATAGATACAGTGGCTTCAGGATTAAAAAAAAAGTATGAAATGTTCAAAAAAATGTGAGGATTTTGAAGGCTATACTATGTGGGCCCCATCCTGCTGTTTGAGCCTTAATTCTCAGTGATGCTGTTTTTGGACTGTGGTGCTCTGGTCACTCCGATGTGCTGTGTGCTCTCCTTTCTTTATGCTTTTTTCATATTTTTTATCAACCTGGAATACCCTTTCTCCACCTACCAAATCTAAGCCACACTAAAAAACCCAGATCAAAGCTTATCTTCTCCCTTAAAGGGTTTTTCTGGATTTGTTGTCTACTTTTCCTTAACCCCGGGTGCATGTCGTTTCCCATTTCTGGTGTCTCGCTTAAGGAATGTGGATACTGTAGAGCCTAAGAGAGATATAGTCAGGTGTTGCTTCTTTTTCTCTAGTAGATGGTGAACTCTGCTCCCTTATTTTTGTATTTTCTATACTTTTCTAAATAATATGTGTAGTGAATTACTGAATGTGAGAATCATTGAAATGTGAAGAGAGTTATAAGAACTCTGACATTCATTTCTGCCATATAAAATTGGTTTGTTTTTCTAGGATGGAAGATTTGACAAACCCAGAAGACATTCGAACAAATACCAAGTGTGACCGGAAGGTTTCTCTTTATGGTTATTTAAGGGGAGCACACTTGAAAAACAAAAGCCAAGTTCACATACCAGGTATCCTTTTGCTATAAAATATATTTGTAGAACTCTTGGCATCACTTCAGTTCTCAGTTCAGTGACTCAGTCATGTCCAACTCTTTGCGACCCCATGGACTGCTGCTCGCCAGGCTTCCCTGTCCATCACCAACTCCTGGAGCTTGTTCAAACTCATGTCCATTGAGTCGGTGTTGCCATCCAACCATCTCATCCTCTGTCGTCCCCTTTTCCTCCTGTGTTTAATCTTTCCCATCATCAGGGTCTTTTCCAATGAGTCAGTTCTTCACATCAGGTGGCCAAAGTATTATAACTTCAGCTTCAGCATCAGTCCTTCCAATGAATATTCAGGACTGATTTCCTTTAGAATGGACTGGTTGGATCTCCTTGCAGTCCAAGGGACTCTCAAGAGTCTTCTCCAACACCACAGTTCAAAAGCATCAGTTCTTAGGAAAACTGGAAAATGGCCAAACAAGATAAAGCCATCTTGCTGAAGTTTTAAGAGTAACTCAGCTCTATATTGGTCACCAGAGGTGTTGAGTTGACCAAATTTCCTCTACTCTGATAGTGTTGTTTAGCTGGACAGGCACAATGCTAGTGTCAGGCTCTGCCCTTGTGGTTGAAGCCTTCTGTGCATGTCATTTCTGCCACCAGTCACTTGTCAGCGAACGCCGTCTTTCTGTGTCTGTCTTCCAGGTGTAGGAGATTTTGCTGTGAGTGACGTCAGTTTCCTCCCAGACCCTTGTGCACTGCCTGAGCAACAAAAGAAGCGCTGTTTAAATGAGAAGGAGAAGTTGGTGTATGCACCTCTCTCTGGAGTTGGTGGTGTGCTGTATGACAAAGATGCTGTCTATGTGGACCTTGGGGGCAGCCATGGCTTCCAGGAATCGGTGAGAGGGAAGTCACGGGAAGTAATGTAGTCAGTTTTTATTTAACGAAGCTTTTTATCTTTATTCATATGTATGGTAAAGGCCACAGTGCATGTTGTAAATGTTCAGAATATGTAAGTACAGCAAGCAGAAAGGGAGAGTCATGTCCTCCATACATCCCTGCTGCCAAGGCACACCAGGGATCCCATGTCACCCAGCGTGAGCTTTGGAAGCAATTTGGTGCCTGTACTTCCCATTTCTCCAGCTCTCTTTGGTCATTCTCTTTTCTTTCTGTTTTTCTCTAAACATATACATATTTTCTTAAATTATATTCTAGATTATTATATATTATATGCAGATATCATATACATAGTATTTGTGTGTTAGAGAGACAGAGATAGTATGTGTTACATGCTGACTGTAAATGCTTTTGCAACTTCTGGGAAGCACCTAAGAATATGTGAATCTGTTTTTCCCTGTATTTGCTTCAGGCTTTTAATAGCCATGTTGTCTTTCATTGTATAGATAAACTTTATTTACTGAACCAAATCATTGGAGGGCTATGGGGCTCAGTCCCAGTGTCCCCGGGTTTGAGCAGTTGAGTGCTATAGTGAGCGCCCTCACACATGCAGGTTTGCTCACTGGGAGGGATCTTGTTATGTGGTAAATTCCTTGAAGTGCAATGTTTATATCAGAAGATAACACATTTTTTAAAAACTAGACTCCAAATTTTTATTTCTTTGACTGCTCTGAAATGAGATTTTTCTGTAATTGCTTTCTGTAGCATTGGCAATACAGTATTCAGGTTATCAGATAGTTTACTCCATGAACTTTGGAAGAGTTTAATGAGGACAGAGATCAGTTGTAGGCCTTGTTGTAGGAATTCTTTTTTGTTTGTTTGTTTGAGGCAGTAAGAAAGGTTCTCAGAAACTGTGTTTAAGGTAATTTTGAGAAACTGATTGAAACCAGTGTGTTTTTCTTCAGAATCCTTGTGCATTCCTCACTTTCCCTTTCTTGGTGGCCTTGACAGGAAGAGGTGAGGCCCACTCATGAGCTGGTCCAGAGTCTCATTTCCACCCATGCCACTATTGATGCCAAGATGGCTTCAAGTAGAGTGACACTGTTTTCTGATTCCAAACCACTGGGTTCAGAAGATATAGACAATCAAGGGTAAGTGTGCTGTTTTTCTATTCTTAATATTAAAAAAAAAAAAACCTTTATTATGTAAGATTATATCATACATCATTTTGCCATCATAAAACATTTTGGTGGGATTCATTCCTGGTGGTTTGGTAGTGCTTTGCTTTGTATGTGCTTCTGTTTCTGAGGGCTCTTCACTTATGTGACAATACATGGAAATATTTTCTTGAAATTATATGAAGGATTCAGTTTTCACAGACTCAGGAAGCTTTCAAATATTACAAAGCCTTTTCCAATAGATTGCTTTTATTTCTTAGGAGTCCTGAAGCCACTTGACTTTAATTGGCCAAAATAACAGGCAGAGTTCAGGTCTCTGTCCAGTAGCCACATACCTTGTCTCTAAAATTTTTACTTAGCTTGTGTTGTAATATCTCCTGTGGGTTAATTTCGACTAATATCTGACTTACGTGAATTATTTTCAGTCTGGGTTGGGAATTTGCATATACTTATAGATAGTGGGTATTTTGGTTGTATATTAGTAGTAGTGACATGACTGCTAATAAAATTTAGTCTGAAAATGATTGAGATTATCTACTTTATAACTTAATATATTATACACACACACACACACACACACACACACAAGCAGGCAAACATCTAATTGATTTTTTCACAGTTTTATATAATGCTGCTACATTAAACAGCTTGGTAGTTTTTTCTTACCCACCCCAGTTTTGGCATCTTGATTCTTCTTTATCAGTTATTGCATTGGTGATTTCAAAATGGTGGTATTTGTAATCTGTTACTGCTTCTATGTTTTTTAGCTGGCATTCTTTGACACAGAGCTTTCACCTTTTTATTTTAATATCACAATTGAATAATGGGGTTTAAAAAGGGAATTTCCCAGCAGTCCAGTGGTTAGGACTTGGTGCTTTTACTGCTGGAGCCTGGGTTTGATCCCTGGTTTGGAAACTAAGTTCTCTCAACCTTTGGGGGCAGCCCGCCCCCCAAAAATTTACTTATTATTATGCGATTACTATCATTATTGTTTGGGATGCCTTTATTGTCCCTTCAGCCTGTCTTCCGTGTCCTTTTGGCATGTTCCTGTTAATGCCAGAGCACGTCTTGCTTTCTAATAATGGGATATTTCAGGCTTGCTTTGTACTTCCCTGCCTTGGACCTGGAGTCAGTTATTTCTCTGAGGGTCATCTATTTCAAGCTTGGAAATAATGGGTTTTCTAAAAGATCTATTAAGTGCCCACTTCCATTTTGAGCCATTATTTTCTAAAATTAGAGTTTTTTTTTTTTAATAAAAGTTATCTCTTTATTTTCTCTGTAAGTTCTTTTGAAGAGTGGTACTGCATAAATACACATGAGTTCGCATATTACTGTAACTATTCCAGTATTTATCAAATCATTCCTTTATGTGCTGTGTCATTAAAACCATTTCTTGACGTTATTTTCTGTTTCTTTGCATATTTATTGACTTGCCATCTCTGGCTTAGCTGGTTATTGTACAAATATAATTATTTTGCATTTTTTTGTTCACATAGGCAGTGGATGCCAAAAGAGGAAAAGCAGGTGGATTTGAAAACTGGTCGAGTGCGTCGGAAGGCCATTTTTGGAGATGAAGAAGAAGAAGATGAGTCTGGAGATAGTGATGATGAAGATGATGAAGAACTATCTGAAGGTGACAGATTGGAAAATAACTCTAGTGATGATGAAACAGAAGAGGGGCAAGATGCTAGAGTGACTGATAAACAGTATATGTCTGGTAAAGGTATAAAACGGCAAAAACTTGAGATGGAAGAAGACTTTGAGGTGGATTTGCCAGCGTTTGCAGACAGTGATGATGACCTTGAGAGGAGCTCAGTGGAAGAAGAAGCAGAGGAAGCTGATGAAAGCAGTGAAGAAGAGGATTCCACTGCAGAGGAAGAGAGGGATATTTTAGAATCTAAGACTATTAGAGAAGGTGGTAAGCCAGAACTGTTACATACTGATGATTCAAGTGATAGTTTGAATGTGGAGACGTCTTTGACAAGGCAAAAAGCAACTTTCACCACTTCAGATTCAGGTCATTGCACAGCTGAAGAGGCTTTTGCATCTGAAGATGAACCTGAAGAAAATTCCTCTCTCAGTACAGAGGAGGAGGATTCAGAAAATGAAGAGGCTATTAGGAAAAAGTTTCCAAAACCTTCTCAAGTGGTCAGTTGTCAGAAACTGGGGTCAGAGAACTTAATTGATGAGACCAGTGATATAGAAGACTTACTCAAAGAAGAAGATTATAAGGAAGAAAATAACTATTCCACAGACACTTCAGGTATGCTTAAATTTATTTAACTGCCATTGTAAACTTGGCACTGAAAGGGTTCTATAGATAGAATGTCTACATTTGAGTTTCTGCTGTTTTGGAGATTTTGTTAACTGTTCAAATATTATAACTCATAAAAGGTTTTCAGGATGAATGAGCAATGAGCTTGAAGCATACGGGACAGATAAACAGATTTAACTGATGTCTGTGTTGTCCTTTCAGGTGCCCTCAAGTGGAAGGAAGACCTTTCCAGGAAGGCAGCTGAGGCCTTTCTGAGGCAACAGCAAACAACTCCAAACCTTCGAAAGCTTATTTATGGGACAGGTAAAAGAAAGAGCTCATTTTAATTTCTTAAACTGTTTTCTGAAAAGGAGATTGGTTAGAGGATTTCTGTCATACTTTTGACATCCATAACATATTCCTGGCTGTCATATTTTATGTTTGGCAGATGTTTTTAATCATCAGCTGATGAGGACTGTAAATCAGTCATACAAAGTAGATTTATGGGTTGGCCATAAAACAAAACTTTTGATAAGAATACTCTTCTGTTATGTCATTTTGTACCCCCTGTAGAAAATCCTTCATGGGAATTTTTTTTGTAGAATTTAGTATCAGAAAAAATTCTGCCTCTAAAGGTGTTTTCTCCTCTCTGAGAATGAGTGCTCTGTATAACTCATTCTGTTTTTTCCTTTTACCCTGCTCTGATTTTATATTTTACTGATTTGTGTATATATTCTTTGTGGAAAGAGCTTGACTCAGTAATGCAAAAGACAAAGTGGTGAACCTGATATTGCAGTCCCTATTTACTATATGATTAGAACAAAGCCAAGGAGTATATGTGACCTAGGAGCTTTGAATTGGATTGGTTTTTAATGATTTCTGTTGAGGTTTTGCCTGAGTAATCTTAGTGATTAGAGACTCAACACTCTTCAAGAGAAACTCTTTATGATAGTTGAAAGCTCTGTCTTTAAACATCCCCTCCCTGCCCCAACCCTCAGTATTCTCCCTCCAGACTACATGCTGAGCAGGTTTCCTGGCCTTTTTGTGTCTGTGGCTGATGTGCTTAGGGGCATCACCATATCTACCGCAAAGAGGGAACCTCAGTGCCAAGTCCTCTAGTGGGTAGATTTGTTCTCACTTTTCTATCGTGGTGATTTCTTTAGTGACAGAGGATAATGAAGAGGAAGATGGTGATAAAGGGGAAGAGCTTGGAGGGTTGTTCCGTGTCAGCCAGCCTGCCAGCGAGTGTAAGCACAAGGCCGACTCTTTGGACTGCTCCAGATTTCATGTAGAGGCGCCTCATGATTGGGATTTAGAGGAGGTAAGGCTGAATATGAATAGCATATTTGACTTACAAGAGAATTCAGGAATTGTTCTAAAAGATTATATAATTTCAAAATTGCCTACCTGTTATTAGGCTTATTTTTATAACATAACAGGACATTTCTCCAGATATTGGAATGAGTGTTTCATGCATCCTGAGCAATAATATGTTCTGAGTTTAGTCAGACCATATGCATGTGTTATGGAACAAAGGAGAATGGTTAGCTCTTAGTGTGGATAGTATTATTAATCTTTATTTTGAAGTGTTGCATGTAGGTTTTCATACACGTGAGATATTTTGCGTTTTATAACTAGGAGATGTATAGTATCCCTGAGTTAACATTTAGAATTTCTACTATTTGTAAGGAAACAGATATCCACAATACTGATAAATTTTCATCTCCCACTCATCACTCTCTAGTCACAGAATTCATTCAGACTTTCAAGGTTTAATCCCATCTTAGACCTCTTGCCCTCTATGTTCTGGAATGTTCTTATGACCTTTCCGTGGCTGGCTTCTTTTGATCATTCAGTTTAGTTGAAATGTCAGGGAGGGCCAGTCACTGTCAATTATCTGTTTTAATTCATTTTATATAATCCTTTTATTGGAGGGGGGGCAAAATTTAATACAGATTATAGAAAAGCCTCATGAAGTAATTGTTTGACTTAATGGCTGACTGGGTGAGTACCTCTGTAACCACCGTGTGTCCATCCTAATCACAGTCCACCCTTCTCTACAGAAGAGAGGTAATAAAATGATCTGCAAAGAACCATCTTGTGTTGCTACTTGTGGCTATTGAGCACTTTAAATGTGGCTACCGAGACAGAAGAACTAAAATTTTAATTTTGTTTTGTTTGATCTTAATTAGAATTTAAATAACCACATGTTGTAGCTGCCCTCTGGACAACACATCTCAGTGTGTTTTTGTTGTTGCTTGTTTAGTATCATATCTAAGAAACCATTGTCAAATCCAGAATCGTAAAAATTGACTCCTATGATTTTGTGTTAGAGTTTTATAGTTTAACTCCTACATTTAAGTCTTTGATACATTTTGAATTAATTTTTGAATTTGGTGTGAGATGAGCCCAACTTCATTCTTTTGCATGTGGATATCTAGTTGTCCTAGCCCCATCTGTTGAAAAGTCTGTTCTTTCCTCCATTGACTTGTCCTAAAACCCTGGGTAGAAATCACTTGACTTTAGATACATGGGTTTATTTGTGGGTTCTTAATTATATTCCATTTATCTATACAGCTATCCCTGTGCTAGTATCATAGTATTTTGATTATCATTTCATCCTAAGTTTTGAAATTAGGAAGTCAATCTCCTGACTTTGTTCTTTTTCAAGAATATTTTTTCTTTACTGCATCCTTTGGATTTTCTGTATGTCAAACTTTTCCATTTCTACAAAGAAACCTGCTGGGATTCTGATAAGAATTGCTCTCGATCTGTATTTTGGGTAGTATCAATACCTTAACAATACTGTCTTCTAATATGTTAACATAGGATGCCTTTCCCTTTATTTAGATATTTTCTTTTAATAATGTTTTGTAGTTATCAGAGTATCAGCTTTGCACTTTTGTCGAATTTGTTCCTAGTGTTCTTTTTAAAAAAATATTTATTTATTTGACTGCATCTGGTCTTAATTACAGCATGTGGGATCTTTGATGTTGTGTTCAGGCTCTAGAGCAAAAGGTCTCAGTGGTTGCAGCACTGATATTTTTTCTGTGGATTCCACAGGGTTTTCCATACAACCTGCGAATAGAAATAGTTACTCTTTCTGAACTGGATTCCTTTTATTTAAATTTCTTGCCTAATGGACCTGACTAGAACATCTAGTAGTGTTGGATAGAAGTGGTGAGAGGAGACATATTTATCTTACTCCTGATCTTAGAGGGAAAGTTTTCTCAGTCTTTCATTGTTAAGTATGATGTTAGCTGTGGGTTTTTTTAAAGGATGCCCTTTATCAGATTTAGGAAGTTCCTGTCTAAGTTGTTGAGTGTTTTTTATCATGGAGTGTCTGTTTTTGAAAATTTGTTTGATCCCTGGTTTCCATAAGTCAGTTGCTAAGCTTCATGACAGCAAGGATCTTCCTAGGACAGTTTGTCATTCAGTGCCTGCAAAGCTTCTTGGTGTAGAACAGATGTTCAGTAATAATTAGTGAGCCGTTGTAGGCATGAAGGGATGAGTGAATGCGCAGACTCGCTTTTGCAACCATTGTAATACTAGCTTCGGGGCTACTTTTTCTTTTTTTTGGAGGGCACCACTCCATGTGGCATGTGGGATCTTAGTACTTGACCAAGGATTGAACCTGTACCCCTTGCAGTGGAAATGCAGAGTCTTGACCACTGAAACACCAGGGAAGTCCCCCAAGGCTACTCTTAGAGAGTGAGATTATATATGAAAAACATGAACCATGATCAGAATGTTATCATGTGAAGATTTGAGCCCTTGGCAGTGAGGGACGTGTTCTGTCTTAGGTCAGGTTCCCTAGGAATCACTCTGAAACAGAGTTGTGTACAAGTTTTAGTCTATATTTGAGAACTGTACCTCGCATCCACTACATGCATATACTGGATGATCTAGCTAGCAGATCTGGGACTGGGAGCCTCAGTGCTTCTCTGCAGTGTTGTACTCATACAAGACATTTTGTCTTTGTTAGAGTATTAGCTAAAGGAATTAAGTTTTCAAACAGCCACGATAAGTACAGATTAATGAATTGTTAAATGTCTGACTGTTTACTTATGAAGTCACTAGGCAGATAGTATTTCCTTGTCCACTGTTAATGCTATGATATTTGTTTTTATCTCTGTTATTATACTATCTATGTCAAAGTTTGGAATGAAAATATCCATAGAATTAAAATGAATATATCTATAGAAGTATCTTGAAAAATATTTAAAGGCAAATTGTCAGCTACTGTTTCTAAAAGTGGTTATTTATTGAGTGATTGGAGCCTGTCAACTGAGTGCTGACTTTTCTGTATAAGGTTATGAACAGTATCAGAGATTGCTTCGTGACTGGGAAGTGGGAAGAGGATAAAGATGCAGCCAAGCTCTTAGCAGAAGATGGTAAGTAAAGTCCTGTATTCTTCAGAGAAGACTGCCTTCTCTGTATCTTATTTTCTTCCATATCTTTTAATAGTCAAGTTGAAGATACTAGTCAATTGTGAAATGCTTTGGGCATCTCCTTTGCTTGGTTCTACCTGGATGCATATTGTGTCTAAGGTGGAAGAGGAGAGTCTCATGCCCAGTGGAATTCCCCCTTGCTGATAACCCCTGGGCACCTGGTGTATCTCAGTGGAGGAAAGGAGATTCAAGCTCTTTGGGAAAGTGAGCACTTTGCTTCATCACTTACTTTCAGTGGCATTCCTGATTTACCTGGATTGCTGATGAGATCTGGTTCAGTCTGAGGCAAGAATGACCCTGTCTGGGCTGCCTTCTCTTGCTGCTTGGGGGTTGGGAAACACTGGCATTAAGTTGCTTTTCTGTGGGTTGTGGTATAGGGAGACACAGGCCACTATGTCATTCCTCTGGTCCTGGGGACCCTCACCAACCCATCTTTGTCTTTCCACCTTTGAGAGTTCTCCTTTGGTTGTCCCTTGTGCTCTTGCATCATTTCTGGAGTTGATGGTTATACACAGTCAAGAGGAACAGAGGAAATATGTCTATACCATCTTTTCCAGACTAGAAAGCCTTGGTGATTGTTTTCACTGTAACTGTGTATACAGAGTCTTCATGATACTGAATCGTCCTTTCCAAACACATGGTAGTGTATTTATTCAGTAGATAATACTAATAATACCTTCTTCATTGAGCCATGAAGAAGGTAGTTAAGGAACTTAACTTAGAGCAGTCCCTAGTATGTGAAGCACTTAAAAGCATCAGCTAAGGTTATTCCATGTGTCCTTTAAAAAGCATATTAAAACTTTTAGCATTTTTAAATGAAGTTCCAGTACATTTCTTGTTTAGATTAGTCCTAAGTATTTTATCCTTTTTAATTTTTATTACAAATGAAATCTTCCCATCTTTTGTATCTCTTCTGGTCCTTTTGCTTTTTGTTGCATGAAAATATTTTAATACCTTTCTAAATAATGCCTCCCAAAGTTTAACTTCTCTGTTCCTTTTAAGGGTAGGATCCATAACTAAACCTAGAACTCTAAAAATGAATGAACGAACACTTCTTCTGGGCCTGACATCCTTTTGGATACTACTGTTACTCTCAATGCTGTGTTTTACGTAATCTAAGATTTTCGCTGGGCTTTCCTGGTAGCTCAGTGGTGAAGAATCCATCTGCTAATGCAGGAGATTTGGTTTTGATCCCTGAGTTGAGAAGATCTCCTGGAGAAGGAAATGGCAACCCACTCCAGTATTCTTGCTGGGGAAATCCCATGGACAGAAGAGCCTTGCGGGCTGCAGTCCATGGGTTCACAAAAGAGTCAGACACAACTTAGTGACTAAACAATAACACAACAACAAGATTTTCCCTAGGTATATCATATGGTTGTACTGTATTAATCATATATTGAGACTCTTTTTCACATGCGCTGTTATCATGACATGGATTTTCAAGTCACTCTTTGAACTTTTGGTTTGGGGACTAATGTACATGGCCATGCTTGCCACCTCTGTATGCTTCTCTACTCCAGAATATCTGTCACTAATCCTGGGAAAATAGCTCTTAGCTAAGTGGGATTTTGAAGTAAAATATGGAAAAGTGGATTAAATTCATTTACTTAACCTAAATAGGTGATGAAATCCAAATTTGACAGGAAAAAGAAGGCTGTGTAAATGCAGGATTCTTTAGGGGTGTGTAGCTATAAGAAAACTGAAAATGAAGTTTGAGATGCAGAGCATATAGTGCACTTGGTGCTGGGTGGTGCTAGAGTGACATGCAGGGGAGTCATTTGAATGTTCTTTTCCCAGAGGAGCTCTATGGTGACTTTGAAGACCTGGAAACAGGGGACATGCACAAGGGAAAACCAGGCCCAGATACTCAGGTATGACTTGGCCATGGCTCGCCCAGCGTCAGCCACTGGCCTTTCCTTGATCTGTGGTCAGTATGTTCTGCAGGAGGCCGCATACTGAGAAACACAAGTCTTGTTTATCTGTGTAGATTACAGACTGGATGAATTTCTTCCTAAAAGTGAAGAGGGTGAGAACAGACTAAAAATTGTTGGTTTATTTGTTATCCTTGATTCCTTGAGTTTTTTTGAGTGATATTTATTATCTCCTCTTCTTGTTAGGATTCTTCAGTTATTGAAAGTTTTAGCTCCTGGGGTCACTGTCTTTTGTCATCATTTTCCTCTTCTAACACTAAGTGCTGTTTTAAAAAAACTAATTCCCTGTTCTCCCTAATATTTTTTAGAACAGTTCCTGGGAGCATTTGGGTTGGGGATACTTGCTGTTATTTTTATTCATGTTTGGCATTCCCAACCATATTAAGGAATTGCAGTTAATCGTAATGCAGTTGTCTCAATGTCTCTTGTTGCAGTGCATGTTATTTAGAGCCAAAGGCTTTGTTTTATTTTGTTTTCATGATAAGCATAGCTATGATTTTTGCAGCTCAAATAGAACTTTTAAAATCTGCCTTAATATTTAAAGAAAAGGTCTCCACAAATTTTCACAAAATTTACTCTTCTGGAAATTTAAGATTGAAGATGTGGAGAAAGAAGTTAAAGAAGAAATTGACCCCAGTGCAGAGGAAAGTGCCAAGGAAAAGCTTTTAGATAAAAAGAGAAAATTGAAAGAGATGTTTGATGCAGAATATGATGAAGGAGAAAGCACATACTTTGATGATCTTAAAGGAGAAATGCAGAAACAAGCACAGGTGAGAAAACTCAGTTCCTATCAGCCTCATTGTAGTAGTGATGTGAATATGTAACTTTGTTTAGGTCTCTGCTCCCTGACCTGCATCTGGGCCTCTTGTTTGCACTGCTAGGTTGAGATGCAGATGGGTGTGTTTATTCATGCAGTCATCTAATTATTTCTCCAGTCAGACATTCACCAGAACTATATCAGTATCTATTTTGTACCAAGCATTATATGTTGAGGAAGCAGAAATGGCTGAGACATTGCCTCCATTTTTGAGGATCTCAAAGTGTAGTGATTTGAGACAGTGTGTTTATCTACATGCAGGCATTGTCTTAGTATTTTGATTACTGCTCCCTGGAGTGATAATTGAAAATTTTGAATGGTCATGTGATTCTTGGCCTTGTGTGGCTGATGCACATACCAGCGCTCTCCAGGGAAGATTTTCTGAAAACCCTTCTTAATCACAGTTCAAAGGATACTTTGAATGTAAGGTCAGATACAGAGGTAAAGGGAGCATGTAGAATGCTGAAAGGGAGATGGTCTGGCTCTGCTGTCTGGGCATGCTGAGCAGGCTGTTTGAGTTGATGAACTCTAAAGTTAGAGACACAAAGATGTGTACGTAGTAGATGGTGTGTGTTTGAGTTATGCTTTCACAGATGGGGCCACCAAGAATTCTGTAAACTGGAGCACACCTTAATATGTCTTAAGCAGATTAAATATATGATTTACTGGGGATTTTTCTGGTGGTCCAGTGGTTAAGAATCCATCTTCCAGTGCAGGGGTTGCAGGTTTGCTCCCTGGTCAGGGATCAAAAATCCCACATGCCACAGGGCAACTCAGCCTGAATGCTGCAACTAAGACCCAGTACAGCCATATAAATAAATATTTTTAAATGTATGTGACTTGTGAAGATGCAGTTGAAGGGTTTGCTCAACCTAGGCCTTTATTTAGTCAAAGAAGTATGGATAGTCATTAACAGTGACTCCTAGTGTTTACTGACCTTTGCTAGAAGTGACTAGGGAAGTGTAAGGCTAGTTCTGTTTAAAATCACCTGGAACATTGTGGGTCATTTATAAAGAACTTTGAAATGTATAAGGGGAAATAAGGATGACTTACTGAAAGGATTGGGTGGGTTATCGTAAGTAAAATAGGAAAGCCTTTCACTGATGTCAGTCTGCCAAGGAAGATGAAGTTGGGATTGGTTAGGTTTGAGATACTTTTCGGACAAGAGGAGTGTCAGGTGGTCAGTTGGGAGCTGTTGGGGGGAGAGGGACTGAGATGTGCTGTCCTTAGCATCTGGTTGCTTTTTAAAGCTTTGAGATGGGTGGAGTGACCTGGGGAGTGAGTGTAGGGGCAGGAGAGGAGAAGACTGAGACTGACACCAGGTACTCTGTGAGGCTGGGTAGAGAGGATGAAGCAGCAGTGGGGACTGAGCAGCATTCAGGAGATAGAAGATCTAAGAGAACACGAGGTACACTGGAAACCACTGTAGATGGAAGTGATAAATTGTTTCAGATCCTGCTGATGTATTAACTGTGGTGAAGACAGAATTGACCACTAAATTGTGAGGCCTTTAGTGACTTTGACAAGCATTTCAATAGAGTGTTGGTTGAAGTCTAATTTTAGGGCATTTAAGAGGATAGGAGTGGCATAACTGAAAACAGCCTTTAGAACACATCTGTGACATTTTGCTTCAAAGATAAGTGGAGAAATGGGGCAATAGTTACAGGAAGTGAAGTCAAAATGTTTTAAGATGAGAGAAATAATAGGCAAGATTTGTTGGAATAAAGTTCAACAAGAGTACATGGTCTAGAGTGCAAGTAAAGGTTGGGATTAAATTGAAGCATGGGTAGTCTCTTAACAGCTGCCTAGTAGAGCTTCCTGTGATAATGGAATGCCACATTTTGATACTTACAACTTGAAATATGGCTACTGTGAATGACTGCACTTAAATTTTATGTAATTTTGATTAATTTCAATTTAAATAGCCGTGTGTTTCTACCATATTGAATAGTGCAGAGCTATAAGGCTGAATATGGGTATAAACCCTGGTAGAAGGGCTAATTGGAAGTTCTTTTAGATTGCTTAAATTTTGAGTGAATTAGGAGACGTCAACAGTTGAGAGTGGGGATGAGGAAGGAGGTATTGATTGATGAAAAGAGGAGACGTGAAATAATTGGAGAGTAAAAAGAGAATCTGTGGAAGGAAAAGTTCAGGGTGTGTGTCAACCAGCATTAAGGGCTTCCTTCAGAGTTGTTTGTATTTGCTGTACTATAGTTTGGAGCACCAGAGAAGACAGTTGGGACATATCCTCAGCAAACTGTAAAGATAAAACATGTATTATTTTTAACTAGGATAAAGCCTAAGTAATTCTGTATATGATTCCTTTATTTAGAAATTGGCTTTTTTTTAAATGTTAATCTTACATTTAGTAAAGATAACAGCTTTGTGGATTTTTAATTGTTTTCTTTTTCCCCCTCTCATATATATAGCTTAACCGGGCAGAATTTGAAGACCAAGATGATGAAGCCAGAGTTCAGTATGAGGGTTTTCGACCTGGGATGTATGTCCGAATTGAGATAGAAAATGTCCCCTGTGAATTCGTGGTTAACTTTGATCCGCATTACCCAATTATTTTGGGTGGTCTGGGCAATAGTGAGGGCAATGTTGGATATGTACAGGTAGGTACCCTTTGCTGTGTACTTAACAGCTGAGGTTCTTTGGTCATACTTGAGGCAATAATCTTACCAAAATCTCTTCTCCCCTCAGATGCGTCTGAAGAAACATCGTTGGTATAAGAAAATCCTCAAGTCCCGAGATCCAATCATTTTTTCTGTAGGGTGGAGGAGGTTTCAAACCATCCCACTTTATTATATTGAAGACCACAATGGAAGACAGAGGCTTCTAAAATATACCCCACAGCACATGCATTGTGGAGCAACCTTTTGGGGTAAAAACACATTAGAATAGACTTGTTTATAGGTTGATTTAGATCTTTTAGGATTTATCATTGTAGTTTTGCTTTTTTCCTTTCATGAAATCACAATTCATAAGATTTTTCTTTTTTCTGGGGTTGGGGTATATATGTGAAACAGAATCCAGAATGTGTGGTTCACTGTATTTTTTATTTTTTTCTGTTTTCTTTAAGGTCCTATCACTCCACAGGGTACTGGGTTCTTGGCAATACAGTCTGTCAGTGGCAATATGGTAACTATCTTGGATGTTTTATTTTATAGATTGTGTTTGAGAAATGATGTCTTGATTTTAGAATATGTACCTGAAACTTTAAGTTGAAAATACTCATTTTTGGTATTTATAGCCTTCAGGGAGTGGCAACCCACTCCAGTATTCCTGCTGGAAAATCCCATAGACAGAGGAGCCTGGCGGGCTAGAGCCTGTGGGGTTGCAAAGAGTCGGACATCACTGAGCGACTAACACAGTCTTCTCTTTGCTTTCAATTTTCCTGTGTCTTTTTAATAAGTATGGTGTGGGAGCAGAGAAGAGGGAAGTAGAATTGTAATGGTACTGATAATGTTTTATATTTTTATGCTTTTATGGACATATTTTTCTAAAATTACTTAAGCAGTGCTCACCACTAGCTAATCACTCTGCTGGGTTTTGACGTCCACTGGATACCAGCTAGACATTAGACTACCACCTAGTAATGCTGCTTTAGCAAAGTATGTTCACACAGCCTTCATTTGACCAATTAGAGCAGGTTTTATTAGCCTCATTTAACAGCAAAGAACACAGGACAATGAGCAAATGTAATCTAGCCTAAATGTTCAGAATTTAATTTTTCAGTCATTGTGGCCAAATTACATATTCCCTTTCATTTATCCATCTTTGTGAAACTGTGTTACTGTGAAATCACCCTCAGTAAAATGCTCAAGATATCATCAGTTTGGCTTATGTGTATTATAGTTTCAGATAACTTTTGTTAAAATACTGGTTTGTATGTTCACATATTCTTTCCTTTTCTTAGGTGACTGTAAGTGAATTGCACTTCAGTAATTTATTGCATTACAGAGAAATGTTAGTTTTTCTCTTGCTGATATTATTCCTGTATTCAAATTTTGGGGGTTCCTTTTTAGCCTGACTTCCGGATAGCTGCCACAGGAGTTGTCCTTGACCTGGATAAATCTATAAAAATTGTAAAGAAATTAAAACTAACTGGTTTTCCATATAAAATTTTCAAGAACACTTCATTCATTAAGGTCTGTATATCTTTTTATATATTCAACTATTTTTAATGTATATATTGTTAAAGGAGGAATGAAATACTTCTCATTTAGGTCTAAGGTATAGTTCTAATGTTTTCAGAAAAGTATTTGAAATCTTTTATAAACTTGTTTTTTTATATTTTTAGTTTACTCCTTTATATTGTTCTCTGGGTTACTTAAATACGCTCAGAAATCTTAAGGTGACATAAAATAGAGATATTTAGTAATTAAGGCTATTAATTATTATTTCCCTGTGAGATTGTCACAGAGCCAATATTGAAAATATGTAATCTCATTCACTAGGTTTTGTTTCCTACCTTTTTGGTTTGTGTAGAGAGAGGGGAGAAATCATGGGTTTGTCAACAGATCAGTAGAAAAATAGATAAAGTAGTTCTCAAAAGACTTTATTGGCAGGGGTATGGAGAAACGGATGTTACATCAAGCAGTATAACATGGGAGGGTAGTTTGAGCAACATTTATTGAAAATTTCATTAGTGGGGTGTTTCCATTAAAAATACAGAGTTAAGATGATCATAAAATGTTCTTAAGGTAATATGCAACCATCAGCATTCATTTGTCTAGCTTTCTTTATTTTCGGAGTGTGTGCACATAAGTAATAGGATATGAACTGTAGTCCAGCCCTGTGAGACTATAGCAAAGGCCATCTAGGCTAGTTCAGCCAATAAACATCCATTTGTTCCTCTCTTCTACAAAGATAGCAATAATGAGCATATTTATGAACCCACAATAGAGTCTTAAGTAGTGTTATTTCAGGAAAAATAGAGTTGTATTCCTGTTGACCTACTAATTCTACTTTTGGGGGGAAATACATTTTGATTATTTTATCACCCTTCAATGAATTATTTTCTGTTTTTTAACCAAGGATATATTTATGAACTAAGAGGTAAAATATCTGACTTTGTGTCTATATATTGTTAAAATACACCTATAGGGAATGTTTAATTCTGCCTTGGAAGTGGCCAAATTTGAAGGTGCTGTGATTCGAACGGTCAGTGGAATAAGGGGACAGATCAAGAAAGCCCTCCGGGCTCCAGAAGGTGCTTTCCGGGCCACCTTTGAGGATAAATTGCTGATGAGTGGTAAATCTCCTTTGTGGTGTGTTCTTAACAGCATGTTACTGTTCAGTATTGATTTCTAGCCAGTGTGAATTATAGGTGGGAGTTTAGATCTTTTGAAACAGGAGTCGGTGGTCCACCACTTTGCTGGTGGTCCAGTGGTTAAGACTTTGCCTTCCAATACAGTGGGTGTGGGTTCAGTCCCTGGTGGAGGAGCTAAGATCCCACATACCTCATGGCCAAGAAACCAAAACGTAAAACAAGTAATATTGTATCAAATTCAATTAAGATTTTAAAAATGGTACACATCAAAAGAAAAGAAAAGTGAAACAGGAGTCAGCTGTAGTTCTCCCTGCTTGGAACATCTTGTGCACTGCATCCAGCCACAACCAGAAAACTTTTATGCTATTCAAAAGTAGTTCACTTGGCACAGTCTCTCTTCAAATACTATGCAACCAGCTAGAGAAGTTTGGAGTATTTTGTTTTTTTGTGTACTAAGATGGATATGAATCTTCTGAAAATGTTAATGTAAATACACTCTCTTTCCAGATATTGTCTTCATGCGAACTTGGTATCCTGTCTCCGTTCCAGCCTTCTATAACCCAGTAACATCTTTGCTAAAACCAGTTGGTGAGAAAGACACCTGGTCAGGAATGCGGACAACTGGTCAACTCCGGCTTGCCCATGGCATCAAACTAAAAGCCAACAAGGATTCTCTCTATAAGGTACAGTTGCGCATGTGTTCTGTAGATGCGTGTCATTCAGAAGTTCGTGTGTAATGTCCTTTTGTGGTTTGAGTTTTCAAGTAGAAAGTCTAACATTAAACTGGAATGAATGTGTTTATGTTCATAGACTGTTTTGGAAGGAACACAGGACAAGTGGTAAAAGTGGTTTTCTGTGGATTAGAATGGAGACTTTTCACTGTATATACCTCATTTGAACTATTTTTCTTTGCACTAAACACATATATTACTTTAAAAAACATTAATGTACTTATTCTCATCGAAACAATGTGGAAGGTTATTTTTGAAGGTTTTAATAAACTTTTTATTGAAGTGTTAACATACATACAGCTTCCCTGATAACTTTACCTCCGTTGGTAAAGATCTGCCTGCAATGCAGAAGAGCCCGGTTCAATTCCTGGGTCGGCAAGATCCACTGGGAAAGGGATAGGCTACCCACGCCAGTATTCTTGGGCTTCGCTTGTGGCTCATCTGTAAAGAATCTGCCTGCAATGTGGGAGACCTGGGTTTGATCGCTGGGTTGGGAAGATCCCCTGGAGAAGGGAAAGGCTACCCACTCCAGTATTCTGGCCTGGAGAGTTCCATGGACTACAGTCCATGGGGTCACAAAGAGTCAGACACGACTGAGCGTCTTTCACTTTCAACATACATACAGAGATGTACACAAATAATAAGTGTATACAGCTCAGTGAATTTGTTTTGCTTTTTTTTTAAATTGGAAGATAATTGCTCTACAGTGCTGTGCTGGCTTCTGCTGCACAACACTGTGGATCAGCCCTGAGTATACACAGGTCTCCTCCTCCTTCAGCCTTCCTCCCGTCTTCAACCCTGTCCTACCCTTTACATCTTAAATCCTCAGTCCCTGCCTGAATCCCCACTTTCATTCAGGTTTTAGTCTCTGAGAGTGTCTGTTATTTTGTTCACAGGTTAACAAGGCATTTGAAAAGATTTATTTGTGTTAATGGTGGATATTTAATTGTTTTGTAATAAGTAGGTAATTCAGGGTATTGGTTTATCATTCTGCTAGAAACAGTTTTCCAGGCATTAGTTTTTCTGTAAAATAGTTAATAAAATTTGAGTCATGTTGCCATGAATTGCTTTTAAAATATACTTGAGGACATAGTACCTGTTGTCCAGTTTGTGGAGCCTACTCATTTTTGAGAAGGATATTTCTCTGAATTCTTTCATTCTAAAATATTTTTGTTTTTAAACAGAATATTGAATATTATTGTGGGTGGTGTCTTTAACAATAAATTTAAAGATATTGCAGAAATATTCTCTATGTAGTGAACTTTAGTAAAGGTTTAGGGCAAAACTGTCATCTTACTAACTACTTTTGAGGCAGTTAAGGATTTTGTTTATCTCAATTTAAGTATAGAATTCGGTTAGCTTGAGAATTGAATGTAGAGAGAGTTTTGCTTTCATTTGTCATTTAAATCTCACTTTTCTCAATCAGCCTTTTATTAGAAACAGAATAAACTTCTTAATGAGAATCAGGGGTGGGGGCACTTTGGCTCTTCATTGGAGGAAGAACTATATCCTTAAATCCAGAGAAGCTGATAGTCAAGATGAAAAGCTAGATTATTCTTGTCAGGCTAGAAAAACCCATTTCAGTCCCAAAGATAAGGCCTGAATTTGCCATTAACAGAAAGGTTGAATCTTTTCATCCAGTCTGTTAAGATCTCATTGCCCATACTGTAGAAATTTGCACAGTTGATTTCTTAGAAGAATTGTAAATATGTATTCTATATTTATTCTATATATTCCTTTGTTTTGCCTGTAGCTGTGCATGCTCATTGAAGCATTTGAAGTATTTGATGGATGATTGAGTCCTCATTTCTCATGGTCAGCAAACTGTGGTATTACTGATTTGTAGAAAAATCAATCCATTGAGAAGTTTTCATGCAAATTTTAAGTGCGCATAGATCATAATTTAAATATGTCATAGTCTTTGTTTTCTTTTTCTTTTTCAGCCAATTGTGAGGCAAAAGAAACATTTTAATTCACTGCACATTCCAAAAGCCTTGCAGAAGGCCCTGCCATTTAAGAGTAAGCCCAAGACCCAGGCAAAGGCAGGCAAGACTCCGAAGGACAGAGTGAGACCGGCCGTCATACGGGAGCCTCAGGAAAGGAAGGTACTATCAATGGATGGCTTCCGGTACATTGCATTTAGATGTGAAAATCATGCTCTCAGTCACACACTTGGCGTTCTTACCGCATTCTCACTTTTCATGAGGAAAGGATAAGGGTCAGACTTATTCAGGGCACTAGATCTGGAAGTTAGAAGAAAAGCCAGAATCCATTTCCCTTCTTTTGTTTAGTCATGCTCTGCCCTTATGCATTTTAATGGGAAATAAGAAGCACACAGCTGGCACATCACTCTATCTATGGATACAGAGTATCCATAGAGTGATTAACAAAGGTGGTTTTGTGGTCACGGCCATTATTTAAGTATTTTGCTGAGTCAGTATGCTCCTACTTATATTTCCATGCAAATTATAATTCGCTAGTTCATGATCAGTTTTCACTAGATTAGTTATTCATTTGGATAATGAATTGATTCTCATTTTGATACAGTCAGCTGCAATGTTTAGGATTCCTTAAACTTAGAACGAAGGCATGCTGTAGCTGTAAGGATATTCTGATGCTCAGGAATATTCTGATTCCCTGTCAGATCCTTGCACTGCTGGATGCTCTGAGTACAGTGCACAGTGAGAAGATGAAGAAAGCCAAGGAGCAGCGGCATCTCCACAACAAAGAACACTTCAAAATGAAGCAGAAGGAGGAAGAAGAGAAACTGAAGCGACAGAAGGACCTCAGGAAGAAGCTCTACCGAATTCAGGGTCAGAAAGAAAGAAGAAATCAGAAGTCCAGCTTGAAGGGGCCTGAGGAGCAGTTGAAGTGAGCTGCAGAAAGATAGACTGTCATTTGAACCCACAGTGATGAATGTTTTCACATTGTAAATGACAAGTCAGGGGACTGGACAAGCCTCTTTGTTTGGTGCATTACACAGACTGTGCCTTTGAGAGGAGAAATGAGACTGCTCATAGGATACCTGTTCGTTCTCAACATCTAGCCATAAGGCAAAATAAAGCTACATAATTTATGGTTTTCTAGATCCCCTCACATTCCTCTTAACCTGTCTCAGTTTAATTTTGTGCTACAAAAGTATTAAAATATTTTCTTGTTAATTTTGGCTTAGTTTTCATTAAGGATGAATGCTTGATAGTTGCTTTTTCAGCCACATTCATGATGCATTTTCCAGGAGGGAAAAAATGTTAACTTGAATCCTCAGCGTTAAGATAAAATTTTAGGGGTGGATATGTAATTTTATGTCTTCATGTTTTGCAAGTTAGTGTTAGCTGTGCATGCTCAATCACTTCAGTCATGTCCAACTCTTTGTCACCCTATGGACGGTAACCCACAAGGCTCATCTGTTTGTGGGAATCTCCAGGCAAGAATACTGGAGTGCATTGCCATACCCTCCTCCAGAGGATCTTCCTGACTTACAGATCAAACCCGCACCTCTTATGTCTCCTGCATCGGCAGGCAGGTTCTTTACCACTAGTGCCACCTGGGAAGACAATAATAGCTAGTTAACACTAAATACTCATTTAATGCTTTAGACCAGGGATGATGTATATCTGTGGAGATAGTTAGGTATACTGTCTGAAGTTCATATTGGTTAACCCTCTAGGTCTAAAATATATAACTGAGAGACATCAACACCTACCTGGGAGTGAGCAGAATCATCTAGGGATAGGAAAGGATCAAGATGAAACAGCCAGGTCTTATTAGTGCAGTGTTCCTGCCATTAGCTAAGTGCCTCCACATACGTCAAAAGAATATCATCAAGTCCACATGTTCAGGCCAGCGCCAAAGAAGCCCAAGTGATCTTGCTAAGGCAACCACTCGTCTAAAAGCTGAATAGGTCCAGCTAAGCAAGGCTGTGCACAGAAGCCAGACATGTAACTCACATCAACAGCGAGGGCAGCCTGTCCTTCCCAGTGTCCTAGACTGCTACAGGCAGACTTTACCATCACAGTGCTACATGCAGGGAGGGGCTCCCGGCTCTGCCACTGTTCATGATGTGACTCCGGAAGATGATGCTGTGAATGTGCTGCACTCAATATGCCAGCAAATTTGGAAAATTCAGCAGTGGCCACGACCTGAAAGGTCAGTTTTCATTCCAATTTCAAAGAAGGGCAATGCCAAAGAATGTTCAAACTACCACACAATTGCACTCATCCCACACACTAGTAAAGTAATGCTCAAAATCCTCTAAGCCAGGCTTCAATAGTACATGAACCGTGAACTTCCAGATGTTCAAGCTGGACTTAGAAAAGCTAGAGGAACCAGAGATCAAATTGCCAACATCCATTGGATCATCAAAAAAGCAGGAGAGTTCCAGAAAAACATCTGCTTTATTGACTATGCCAAAGCCTTTGACTGTGTGGACCACAGTAAACTGTGGAACGTTCTTCATGAAATGGGAATCCAAACCCCCTGACCTGCTTCTTGAGAAATCTGTATGCAGGTCAGGAAACAACAGTTAGAACTAGACATGGAAAACAGACTGTTTCCAAATAGGAAAAGGAGTACGTCAAGGCTGTATATTGTCACCCTGCTTATTTAACTTAGATGCAGAACATCATGAGAAACACTGGGCTGGATGAAGCACAAGCTGGAAGATTGGAAGAAATATCAGTAGCCTCAGATATGCAGATGACCACCCTATGGCAGAAAGTGAAGAACTAAAGAACCTCTCGATGAAAGTGAAAGAGGAGAGTGAAAAAGTTGGCTCAAAACTCAACATTCAGAAAACTAAGATCATGGCATCAGGTCCCATCACTTCATAGCAAATAGATGGGGAAACAGTGAGAGACTTTATTTTCTTGGTCTCCAAAATCACTGAAGATGGTGACTGCAGCCATGAAATTAAAAGATGCTTGATCCTTGGAAGAAAAGTTACGACCAACCTAGACAGCATATTAAAAAGCAGATTCATTACTTTGTCCACAAAGGTCTGCCTAGTCAAGGCTATAGTTTTTCCAGTAGTCATGTATGGATGTGAGAGTTGGACCGTAAAGAAAGCTGAGTGCTGAAGAATTGATGCTTTTGAACTGTGGTGTTGGAGAAGACTCTTGAGAGTCCCCTGGACTTCGAGGAGATCACACCAGTCCATCCTAAAGGACATCAGTCCTGAATATTCATTGGAAGGACTGATGCTGAAGCTGAAACTGCAATACTTTGGCCACCTGATGCAAAGGACTGACTCATTTGAAAAGACCCTGATGTTAGGAAAGATTGAAGGTGGGAGGAAAAGGGGACGACAGATGATAAGATAGTTGGATGGCATCACCAACTCAATGGACCTGAGTTTGAGTAAACTCTAGGAGTTGGTGATGGACAGGGAGGCCCTGCATGCTGCAGTCCATGGGGTCGCAAAGAGTCAGACACAGCTGAGCGACTGAACTGAACTGGGCAAATTCCCAAGTATCTCTGAGTTTCAAGTTTCTTATCTGTAATATGGGGGTGATAAACTAATCTTGCAGTTTGTGAGGCTTTAATGAGACCTAATGCAAAATGACTGGCACAGAACAGATTTTTAAATTTTTTGTTTCTCCTGGTCCCATTTTAAAGAGTTGTATAGGGTCCAAGAGTTTTAACACTTACATAGATTTTAACACATATCTATATGTTCATGTAACCACCACCACTGTCAAGATACCAAAGAGTCCCATCTCCAGAGCACTTCCTCATGCTATGTAGCTCAAGCCTTACTCGCTTCCAACCCCTGTTAACTGCTGATGAGTTTTTCATCACTACAGCTTGTCATTTCAAGAATATGTAAGTAAAACAACAGTATGTAATCTTTTGAAATTGGCATTATGTCTTTGAGACTCATCTTGATTGTCCTGTGTATCAACGGTGCATTCTTTTTGTTTACTAAATAGTTACCAGCTATACAGACAGACCACAGTTGGTTATCCATTCTCCAGTGAAAGGTACTGTGGTTGTTTCCAGTTTGGGGCAATTATGAATATAGCTGCTATAAATAATCTGTATAGAGGTTTTTGTGTGAACATGTTTTCATTACTGCAGGGAAAAAAAATAACCCAGAAGAAGCACTTCTGGGTCATACGGTTTAAAAGAACTGTCAAACTGTTTTCTGGAGGGGCTATACCATTTTGCATTCCCACCAGCTAATGGATATGTAGTGGTATCTTGCTGTGGTTTTAATTTGCATTTCCCTAATGACCAATAATGTGGAGCATCTTTTCATATGCTTACTTGCCTTTCATGTACTGTGTCTGTCCTCTCTGGTGAAGTTTATATTCAAATCTTTTGCCTACTATTTATTTGGATCATTATTGTTGATTTTGAGAGTTCTTTGTATATTTTGGAAGAAGTCCTTTGTCACATATGTGATTTGCTAATACTTTCTCCTAGTCTATTGCTGTTTTCTCATTTTCTTAAGAATATCTTTAACAAAATTTAAAATATTTATCCAGCCTAATTTATTTTCTCTTTTATGGATTGTGCATTTGGTGTTCTCACTAAGAATTCTTTTCCTAGCCCCAGGTCAAGAAGATATTCTTGTATGTTTTCTTCTAAAAGCTTTATAGCCTTATGATTTTCATTTTGAGTTAATTTTTATATTAAGATGTGAGATTTAGATTGGAGTCCTATTTTTTTAAGTTAAATTGTTCTAATACCATTTGTTGAAAGGCTATCCTTTCTCCATTGAAATACCTTTGCATCTTTGTCAAAAATCAGTTGGGCATATTTGTGAGGGTATATTCTGGGCTCTATTCTCTTTTGATTGATGTGTCTCACTTTGCCACAATATCTTGATTATTGTAGCTTTACATTAGGTCTGTAAATTGAGACGTGTGATTCCTCTAAATAGCTGTTTTTTCAAAATTGTTGCTGCTGTTCTAGGGCCTTTCCCTTTATAAATTTTGATAAGCTTGCCTACGTTTACCAAAGAATGCTGCTGTGATTTTGATGGCTTTTGATCTATAGATCAACTTGGAAAGAATTGACATCAATATAGATTCCTCCAGTCCATGGCATATCTCTGTTTATTTAGGACTTTTTTTGGCTTCAAATCGTTTACTGCTAGATTTTAGAAAAATCATTGGTTTTTGTGTGTTGAACTTACATTCTATGACTGTAATATGCCCATTTAGTCTAGATCTTTTTGTGGGAAGGGGAGCAGATTTCTTGGGATTTTATACTTAGACTATCATGTCTGCAAGTAGACAGGGCTTTTATTCCTTCCTTTGTAACTGTAAAACTGATGTGTTGCAGTGGCTAGCACTTTCAGGATAATGTGAAATTGAAGTATTGAATGTGGACATTCTTGCTTTGGTTCCTTGTAGACGCTGTTTTTCAGTTTGAGGAAATTCCTTTCTATGCCTGGTTAGCTGGGAATCTTTATCATGAATAAATGTTATAAGAGATATGGTTCTGTAGAGTTCTTATGTCTATTTGATTATGGTATCAGGGTAATGCTGGCCTTATAAGATGATTTGGAAAATGTTCCCTCTCCTTTTATATTCTTGAATTGAGGGTAGGATTGTTGTTATTTCTTCTTTAAGTGTTTGGTAGAATTTGTCAGTGAGGGAATTCCTTAGAGTTAAACTCCATGCTACCAAGGCAGGGGAAATGGGTTCAATACCTGGTTGAGGAACTAAGATCCTGCAAGCCATGAACTGTGACCAGATTTTTTTTTTAATGTTTATTTAACAATGAATTTAATATATTTAATACTTATAGGACTACTCAGATTATTTCATCCTCAGTGAATTTTCATAGATTATGAAATGGAATTGATTTATTTCACCTAGATTGTCAAATTTATGGGTATAGAGTTATTTGTGTGTCCCTTGTGTGTGTGTATGCTCATTCAGTTGTGTCTGACTCTTTGTGACCCAAAGGACTGTAGCCCACCAGACTCCTCTGTCCATGGAATTCTCCAGGCAAGAATACTGGAGTTGGTTGCCATTTCCTTCTCCAGGGGATCTTCCCTATCCAAGGATCAAATCCGCATCTCTTGCATTGGCAGGTGGATTCTTTACCACAGCACCACCTGGGAAGCCCCCTGTATGAATCCCTTACTATCCTTTTAGTATCTTTTGGGTCTGTAGTGACATCACCTCTTTCATTCCTAATACTGGTAATTTGTGTTTTTTCTACTGTTGTTCTTTGTCAGTATTCCTAGAAGTTTGTTCGTTTTTATTTCAAAGAATGAGCTTCTGGTTTCATTGATTTTTCTCTATTCTTTTGCTGTTTTCAATTTTATTGATTTCTGCTCTTTATTATTTTCTTATGCTTGCTTTGATTTTATTATGTTCTTTTTTCCTAATGTCTTAAGATTGAAGCTTAGATTAATGATTTGAGACCTTTCTTTTTTCCTAAAACAAGCATTTCATGTCATACATGTCCTTGTAAGCACTCTGTAGCTACAGGTCCCAACCAGCCTTCTATGGGTTGTGGTCACAGTATCAGTTCCATTTACATACAAAGCCCTTGCAGTGTTATTTGGGTCAGTCTCATATGTGCATTACCCATAGCCTATGTGGGCCTGGGACATTGATCTATTTCTTTGGCCTATTCTCAGAGTCAATGATATGCTTCTTAGAGTCATATCTATGCGTGCACAGCTCGGGAGGGAGCCCAGGAGCTCATTAACAACTTTTGGGGGTCACTGTCCTGAACTCTTCCCACTCCTTGATTTCCTGGTACTTTCCCTGTTTCCTTTTTAGCCCTCAATCTAAACACTGCAGCTTCCGTAATACATCTGTGCCCACACCCAGAGTCAAGCAAAGGACCAGGAGAGTAAGAAAACAATGGTTAAAACAACAGCAACAACAAAACTCCTTCCAACCTGGATCAAAAGAGGGTGTGCTTATGGGCTGCAGAGGGCTGGGCAGGAGAAAATGGAGTAGAGAAGAGGGGAGATTTCTTGCACTCTCTCTGGGTTTTAGGAGACTCTTTCCTGCTCCTCAGCCTTAAGGCTTTCTTGAGTGGTCTCTGTTTGCACCTACATCCACCTCGAGGTTCAGGCTGCCTCGCTCGGGTGAGGATAGCTGTGAGGTACCAGCAACGGAAAAATGGTAAAACTCCCCACCAGCTCAGTGTTACTTTGAATTATGGTCTTCTGTCCCAGTTCTCCTGCTGTTATTTTATTTGACTTTAAAAGTCCTCAAATAGCTCCTCTGTGCATTCTATTCAAGTTTTTACACTTGCATTTCAGTGGAAGACACAGAGAGTGAAATATACTTACTGAATGTTTTTTCATGATCTGAAATCCCCTTTGTTTTTCCCTTTAAAACAAATTCCTATAAATAAGATTCTGAGGCCACTTTTTAAAAATTGCTTTTTATTTTGAAATAATTATAGATTCGCAGGAATTTGCCCAAAAATTTACAGGGAGTTTTCCTTGGGCCATTTACCCAGCTTCCTGCAGTGCTAACATCTGGCAGAACTGTAGTACAATATCAAAATCAGGAAAATTGACCTTGGTACAAATCCACAAAGCTTATTCAGATCTCATGAGTCATTTATGTGCTAATTTATGTGTGTTATTCTGTGTGATATGTGTGTAGCTTTAATGATGACAATCATACAGAACTGTGACATCACTGGAAGGCTTCCTTGTGCTACCACTTTAAAGTCACATGCCCCTCACCCATCCTTAACCTCTAACAACTATTAGTCTGTTTTCTATCTCTATAGTTACGTTACTTCACAACCTTATGGAATCATATAGTATGTGTCCTTTTAAAATCAGCTTATTTCACTCAGCATAATTTCCTTGAGTTGTGCAGGTTGTTGTAAGTGTCAATAGTCTCTTCCTTTAAAAAAAAAATTAATTATTTTTGGCTGTGCTGGGTCTTTACTGCTGCCAGGACTTTTCTCTAGCTGCAGCAAGTGGGGGCTACTCTCTAGTTGCAATGTGCGGGATTCTCATTGCAGTCGCTTCTCGTTGCAGAGCATGGGTTCTAGGCATGTGGGCTCAGTAGTTGCAGTGCGTGGGCTTAATTAGTTGCTCCACGGCATGTGGAATCTCTCCAGACCAGGGATCAAACCCACGTCTCCTGCGTTAGCAGGCAGATTCTTTACCACTGAGCCCCAGGGAAGCTCAGTCTCTTCCATCTTAATGCTGCATGGTATTTCATAATGTTTATTTATGTTCTACAGTTTGTTCAGCATTCCACATTGAAGGACATGTGCATAGTTTCTGAAAAGTGAAAGTTCAAGTCAGTCAGTTGTGTCCAACTCTTTGTGACCCCATGGACTTTACAGGCCATGAAATTCTCCAGGCCAGAATACTGGAGTGAGTAGCCTATCCCTTCTCCAGGGGATCTTCCTGACGCAGGAATCAAACCCGGGTCTCCTGCAATTGCAGGCAGATTCTTTACCAACGGAGCTATTAGGGAATCCCTAGTTTTTGACTATTACAAATAAAACTGCTATGAACATACATGTATAAGATTCTGTGTAAAAGTAAGTTTTCATTTCTCCAGTAAAATGCCCAACATGGCATTTTCTGGGCCAAATGATAAGTCCATTTTTAGTCTTCAAAGGAACTTCCAAACTATTTTCCAGAGTGGCAGTACCATTTTACAGTCTCACCAGCAATGTATGAACTCTCTGGCTCTCTGTATTCTTGCAAGCATTTAGTGTTAGTGCTTTTTTAAAGCCATTCAAATGGGTGTGTAGTCATAAGTCATTGTGGTTCTAATTTGCACTTCCCTAATGACTAATGATGTTGCCCATCCTTTCATGTGTTTATTTGCCATCTATATAGCCTCTTTGGTCAAATATCTGTTCAAATCTTTAGTACATTTTCAATTTTGTTTGTTTAATATTGACTTCTGAGAATTTTTTTAAAATAAATTTGTAGACATCTTAAGTTCTTTGTTAGGTATCCAATTTGCAAGTATTTTATCCCATCTGTAATTTGTCTTTTCATCATCTGAACAGGATATTTTGCAGAGCAAAGAGAATTTTTAATTCTGATGAAGTGTGGTCCAGTTTATCAATTTTTCCTTTCATGGATTGTACTTTTGGTGTCAAGGTTTCAGAACTCTTGGTCTAGTCTCTCCTCCCTCCACCCCCCCACTTCTGCCTGTGCCTTGATCTCAGACTTCTCAGCCTCCAGAACTGTAAGAAAGAAGCTTCTGTTGTTTAAGCCATCCAGTTTAATGACATTTATTTAGCCCAAATGGACTAAGACAATGGGAGAAAACCCAGGAGCTCAGTGCAGTGCCACCTCTCAAGTCTCCTCCTTCCTGTCAGTCTGCCTTCCTCTTTCCACCTTACAAATCCTTTTATGATTGAAGGGATTTCCAATGCCTTTAGTCATATTTAGAGGGAAGGGGCAGGAACAGGTGAATCTATACCACCTTGACATGGAATGCCCAATCTTTCAAGTGTTTGGAATGTGTTCCACTCAATGTCTGTCCCTTGGGGTGGCTGTAACAGTTCATAACCCCACCAGCAATGTTTGCATGCATCCATTTTCTTCATCCATGCAAAGTGGCTTTGCAGGGATGAACAAAAAAGAGGATGCTAAGCCAGCCCATCTCAGCCTGTGCTCTGCCCTGAAGAGCATCCTGCCCACCTTCCCTAACCGACCTGGAAGGTGCTGCCTGGGGCTAAGGCTGCCGGCTCCTCCTCCCAAGTGTACTCAACCGGCTAAGTTGGCTGACCTTCATCAGGAACAGTGAGTGGCTTGGACTTCCATGGTGGCTCAGTGGTTAAGGGAGCATGGGCTCAATCCCTGTCAGGAAACTAAGATCCTACATGTCTTGTGGTGTGGCCAAAAAACAAATAAAAAAACCCAACCAAACAAGTGAGATAAAACAAAACAAACAGAAATAAAAGAGGAAAAAAAAATGGCTGTAGGGGAAAATGAGACATGTGAGAAGAGTAAACACCGAGAGGAAAAGATCACAAACAACACCAGAGAGAGCGGATAGACAAGACAGGAAAAGCATTTACACATGAATAATAAATACCCTCAGTAGGGTACTGGAAATACGAGGCTAGATGAGGCAGTTATGAAGAAGAACCAGCTGGTGATAAAGGGTGTAAACAATGAAGAAATGATGAACTCAGTGGGAAGCTTAAAGGGCAGAAGAACAAATGAATGAACGGGGAGGAGCCAATGAGATGGAGAGTTAAGGGAGGATGGAGGTGAGAAGGCAAAGTGTTCCTATTTATCTATTAATAATATGAGTGCCAGAGGGAGAGGAAGAGATCAACAGATAAGAGGAAATATTTGAAAAGTAACTGAATTTTCCTATTTCCGATTCCTGCCAGTGACACATGTTCTCAATGCTTTTAATTTTTGCCAGTCTGGTGGGTACAAGAAATATTTCATTGTTTAAATTTGCATTTTTATTAGATATCTAGAGGGCTTTAGCATCTCTTCAAGTGTTTATCAGCCATTCTTATATCTTCTGTAATTAGTGCATATTCTTTGCTTGTTTTTCCGTTGGTCTGTATTGACTTTGTAAAAGCTCCTTAGGTATTCTGTATATAAACCAGGTGGCTGTTTATAAATCTTATAAATATTTTTTCCAGTGTAACACATGTCTTTTGATAAGTCCGTGATGCCTTTCCTTGCATAGAGGTTTTAAATGTTCATGTGATCAAATCTGGTGTTTTACTTTTTGGCTTTGAGGTTTTGTGTCCTGTCTGGGTGAGTCATTCTTACCTCTTTAATTACAAAAACGACCCTCTATTTTAAATATCCTCTTATTAAAAAAAAAAAATCTTTCTGTATGTTTTCTAAATTTTTATTCTTTAGCTTAAAATATTAATAATTATTAAGTATTTTTCTTTTCAATTTCATATTAAGTGATTATTGGTTTTATTTATTTTGACTATTTACATTTAGTTTAATTATTTTGAAATAATATATGAACATAGATTGTAAACATTCCAACAATATAGGAATAGTATAAAAAGAATGGTTTTCTCTTTAACTTCCTTCCAAACTCTGCCTCACAGTTAACCATGTACTCTGTCTGATGTGTATCTTCCTGATCTCTAATTTTAGACACTTATATTCATGTATATTTATTTTCTTCCATTGAAGCTCTCTCTTATCACTACTGTATGTGTCTGGAGGATCTTTCTATATCATTGCAGCCTCTGTGTGTGTGTGTGTGTGTGTGTGTGTGAGATCCTTGTTCAGTCTGTTAATCCTGTAGAGAGAACTGGGAGCTAGGATCTTTCTATATCATTGCAGCCTGTGTGTGTGTGTGTGTGTGTGTGTGTGTGTGTGTGTGTGTGTGTGTGTGTGTGTGTGTGTGTGAGAGATCCTTGTTCAGTCTGTTAATCCTGTAGAGAGAACTGGGAGCTAGGATCTTTCTATATCATTGCAGCCTCTGTGTGTGTGTGTGTGTGTGTGTGTGTGTGAGATCCTTGTTCAGTCTGTTAATCCTGTAGAGAGAACTGGGAGCTAGGGTCTTTCTATATCATTGCAGCCTGTGTGTGTGTGTGTGTGTGTGTGTGTGTGTGAGAGATCCTTGTTCAGTCTGTGTGTGTGTGTGTGTGTGTGTGTGTGTGAGATCCTTGTTCAGTCTGTTAATCCTGTAGAGAGAACTGGGAGCTAGGATCTTTCTATATCATTGCAGCCTCTGTGTGTGTGTGTGTGTGTGTGTGTGTGTGTGTGAGATCCTTGTTCAGTCTGTTAATCCTGTAGAGAGAACTGGGAGCTAGGGTCTTTCTATATCATTGCAGCCTGTGTGTGTGTGTGTGTGTGTGTGTGTGTGTGTGTGTGTGAGAGATCCTTGTTCAGTCTGTGTGTGTGTGTGTGTGTGTGTGTGTGTGTGTGAGATCCTTGTTCAGTCTGTTAATCCTGTAGAGAGAACTGGGAGCTAGGATCTTTCTATATCATTGCAGCCTGTGTGTGTGTGTGTGTGTGTGTGTGTGTGTGTGTGTGTGTGTGTGTGTGTGTGTGTGTGTGTGTGTGTGTGTGTGAGATCCTTGTTCAGTCTGTTAATCCTGTAGAGAGAACTGGGAGCTTCCCATTCTCTCCTGTGTTCTGGTAACATCCATAACAGCAATCCCTTGTCTCTGGAGGTTGAGGGAGCCCTCCTTCATTACCTTTTCATTTATGTTTATTATTCTTTTCGGGCTTCCCAGGTGGCCCTACTGGTAATGAACCCACCTGCCAATGCAGGAATACAAGAGACACCGGTTTGATCCCTGGGTCTGGAAGATCCCTTGGAGAAGGAAATGGCAACCCACTCCAGTGTGCTTCCCTGGAGAATCCCATGGACAGAGGAGCCTGGTGTGCTACAGTTCATAGGGCCTCATAGAATCGAACATGATTGAAGCAACTAGCATGCACGCTAGTTTCTGCCTCTTGTTAGGCCTATTTTGGTGATTTATATATTTCAGGAAAATCTTCCATTTGAAAACAATCAGAGTGAAGCTGTGCCTACAATCTTCTTGTGGTTTAAAACATCTCCTTCATATCTGCCGTTGTGTCCCTTTTTTTAACCTCATGTTTTCAGCTTCATATTTTTTCCCCTTTTTCTTTTGATTTTCCAGAGGTCTGCTTATTTTAATGGTCTTTACAAAGAACTGGCTTTTGGTTTTACTTATCAAATCTACTTCTATTGTTGTTTTAAAATTAAATTAGTTTATTTCTTATTTCATCCTTTTTTTTTTTTTTTTTTAAAGCTTGGCTATATCTTTCCTATATTTAAGAATACATATCAATACTCAGGGCTTACCCAGTGGCTCAGCAGTAAAGAATCTGCCTGCAATGCAGAAGTTGCAGGAGATGCGGGTTTGATCCCTGGATAGGGAATATCACCTGGAGGAGGGCATGGCAGCCCACTCCAGTATTCTTGTCTGGAGAATCCCATGGACAGAGGAGTCTGGCAGGCTACAGTCCATAGAGTCACAAAGAGTTGGACACACTGAAGTGACTTAGCAGGCAAGCATGTATACTCAAAGCTAAGAAATATCCTCTTATTTGTACATATACTATAGGTTTTGATAGATCATGCTCTTATTGTACTGATCTTTCTCCACTTACAATGGGGTTACATCCTGATAAACCCATTGTAAGTAGAAAATATCATAAGTTGAAAATGCATTTAATACACATAATCTACCAAACATCGTAGCTTAGCCTGGCCTACCTTAAATATGCTCAGGATACTCAGATTAGCTATAGTTGGGCAAAACCATCTAACAGAAAGCATATTTTATAAGAAAGTTGTTGATATGTAATTTACTGAAAACAAAAAACAGAACAGTTGTCTGGGTACAGAATGGTTCTAAGTTATCAATCGTTTATCCTTGTGATCGTGTGCCTGACTGGGAACCGCAGTTCCACATCATGAGACAGTACTGTACCACATTTCCCTAGCCCAGGAAAAGATCAAAACTCAAAAACTGAAGTATGGTTCTACTGAATGCATATCACTTTCACTGTATTATGAAGTTGAAAAATCGTTAAAACATTTTTAGTCAGAGACCATCTGTAAAGAGTTTTTCATTTTAGCTCTTATTTGCTCTTCAACATAAGCTGCCTTTCTCTTTCCCCCCTTTTATTCTGTTTACTACAAATTAATTTGGGGATATGGATTTCTCTGTACTTTACAATTTTTTTGAACTTCATATTTTATATAAATACCTTATGGCTATTGAGATCCGACATTTTATAATTCCCGTTGTGGAAATTAATTTGGGTCCAAAATGCATTTCTAATGTTCTTATTGTCCCTAATTGTACTGCATCCTGGTGACAGAATGTGATCTGTGAGAGGTGCTGAGGGCTCCTGGCTCATCGAGCACAGCATCAATGTTTCCAAACGCTCTACTGGAGCTTGACAAGAACATATGTTCTCTGTTGGGTTCAAATCTTTCTGTAAAAGCACATTAGAGATATTCTAATCTGTTCTCTTGTTTTGTAATAGCCTCATTTGTTTTGTTTGCTGAAATCTCTCAGGCTAGTGAGACTTTTAATGTATCCAGGATGTTTCTCTGCTTAGGCTGAAGGGGTAGAGTATAGAGGGGCCAGATGCCTGTCGTCCAGGTTTGGCACCTTTTCATTTGCTCTCGTTGCATCTTGCCAGGTAAGCACTCCCCTGTCTCAGAGCGTACTGAGCACGGTGGCAAGGTGGGGTGCATTTCCCTTGGGTTGGGGGCAGTTCCACCTGTGCTGCTGCAGCTGAGACACTGCCCACTCCTCCGCCTCATGATAGATCTTGTTGGTCAGCTGGCTACCACCTGGCCTGGGATCCTGGCACGCCCACAGTGTGGACATGGTCCCAGCAGGGATGGAGAAGAACTTAGGTTCCTCTGAGAGAACCAGGGTCTCCCCAGGCTGCTGCTGCTCTGACACCAGGATGTCTGGGAAGCCCCACACCTCTTCCCCAGTGGGCGGCCCTCTTCCTGTGGTGGCTTTCAGAGTCTTCCTCTCGCAGCCTGTCTCTCTGGTACTCTGTCTTACGCTGCTCTTTGACTACTCACCCTCTGCTCTCCCAAACTGACTCGCATCTTCTGTGAGGTTTATGAAAACCAGCTCTCACATGGTGCTCTAGCAGGTGCTCAGAGTGCGTAGTTCCTTAAAGCCGGGACTCAAGGAGATCTTTGCACATCCATGTTCTCAGCAGCGTTGTTCCCAATAACCAAAACTGAGAAGAAACCTACTTGTCCATCAGAGTATGAATGGATGAACAAAATGTGGTACATCCATGCAATGTAATATTATTCAGCCTTAAAAAAGGAAGAAAATTCTAACATATGCTACAAGATGGATGAACCTTGAAGGTATTATGCTTAGTAAAACAAGCCAGACACAAAAGGACAAATATTATATGATTCCACTTATATGAGATATCCAGAAAAGACAAAACTGAAGAGAGAAAAAGTAGGACAGTGGTTGCCAGGGGCTGGGGGAAGGGAGGACTGAGAGTTGTTTCATGGTTTGGGAGTTTCACTTTGGGAAGATGAAAAAGTTCTGGAGATGGTGGTGACATTTGCACAGCGTTGTGAATGTACTTAATACCAGTGAACTGGTGGTTAACACTTAAAAATGGTTAAAATATAAGTTTTACGTTATGCAGATTTTATCACAGTTCTTTTTTTTAAGGCCTGAATTTTGGAACCTGTCTGCCTGCCTTGGCTATTAAGTCGCTGGGTCTTAGGCAGGTTACATACCCCTTTGTTCCTCAGTCTTAATCTGTAAAACGGAAATCCTAGTATTTTAAGCATGATTGATAACACTGGCAGAGTTGTTCGATCGGCCCGCCCGGTGTTAGCAACGGCCACCGTCACCTTCCCTGGGTCCCTCCTTGGGGGTGGGGATTGCAAGAAGAAACTCATTTTATCATCTCGTTTATTCCCAGTCTTCTTCCAGGAGAGCTTAGCCAGGTTTCCCCTCCCACCCAGTCCTCAGCACCCCTCCTCATCCTGCCCTACTTGTTCCTTGACCTCTAATAACATCCATTCCTGCTCAGCTCTAGAGTGGCCGCCACCAGCCCCTGCCCACTGACGTCCGGGTTCTCGGTGAGCTCAGCGCAGGCGTCCATGTGACGTCTCCTAACACTTCATTGCATGTTTGTTGAGACACCTGCTTCCGCCACTGAATGTTAACAGATCCTGGACAAGGTCCTCAGCTGTGACTGACCGAGGCCATGGGGCCCTCCTTGGATCCTCCGCTACCACAGTCAGCTTGCCGGGCTTGGCGTTGGGAGCCCCACCTGGGAACTGACCATGATGTCACGTTCTTGGCTGCCCTAACATCCGGCCCTGCCGCCCGTCAGCAAATGCTGTGGGGCTGGACTGGACACAGTGTGTCCTCTTCTGAGGCCTCACTTTCCCCATCTATGATATGAACCAACAAGGCTATCGTAGCTCAGATACTGTGTGCCTTCCTGATGGTGAGCGGTGTCTAACCAGTGTAAGCTGAGCAGAGCCATCCAGGTGCGAAAGATTGTGCACACGTGTGCGTGTGTGTGCGTCACGTGTACGTGCGGGTAAGCGTGCACAGGTGTGTGTTCAGACAGAGGACGGCCCAAGTTCCCAGCAGAGCGGAAGACTTTCTTTCTCTTCAGACCCTGGAGGATAAGAAAGGAAAAGGACTGTTTCCAACGTCTTGGGGTGAGTAAATTGGCCGCTCACTGGGCTTGGACTCGGCTCCCCGGCGCTACACGTAGAGGCCAGGAGGGGGCGCCGCAGACAAGCAAATGAAGAGCGACGGCCGGTGGGCCTCCGGCGGATGGCGAGGGGGGCGGGCAGCGCGTGACTCAGATACTGGCCTACCGCTGATGGTGAGAGTAATAATTATGACTGTTCAGGACGCTTGGTGCTAATTTAGCACTTATGGTCCCAGGCACTGGGCTGACCACATAATGTGCATTGTCTCATTTTATTTCGCCAAAATTTGAAACTCTGTATTTTTGTAAGTCTGACGTTATACACCCCCGCTCAGGGTTGAGCTAAAAGTACAGAGACCCGAGTTCTGCCAGTCAGTCAGTGGTTGTGTGACTTTGGACACGTTTTTGAGCCTGAGGTTCTTCTACATAAATCTACAAAAAATAGATTTTTTTTTTTTTAGCCTGTATGTGTACATGCACAGGTGTGTGCAAGTGTGTATATGAGTGTGCACGCACACGTGTGTTTTCATGGATGTGTCTCTGTGAGCGTGTGCTTGCACATGTAAATTAAGGCTGTCAGAGCTGGACTTGGAGAAGTCAAGAGGCGAAGCCAGGAAGGCAGTTACACCGGGCATTTGGTGCCCAGGAGAGATGCCGTGGTCCAGATGCATCCCCGGTTTCCTGTTTTGGGGAGAGGCTCAGAACCTGCTTACAGGAAGAAAAGAGGGGCACTGGTGACTGGATCAGGACGGTCCCGTACTTCAGGGGAGGTGAAGAGAGAGTGACTGAGAAGACGGAGAGAGTGGTTGGAGAAGGGAGTGGAAAGAGGGGGCGCTGAGAAATGCACATGCTGCCAGGAGGGCATCCTGGCCCCTGGGCTGAGGCTGTCCCTTGGGAAGGAGGCTGCAGTAGGGACTGTGCTCACAGCTTGGGGCCTCAAAGGAGGCCCACAGAGTGTGAACAAGTGGGCATAAGACGATGGTGCCACTTCAAGGCACCACTGAAGCAGGAGAGAGATGGGTTCATCTACAAGCATAGTTGAGACAGGTAGTTAACATCCATTTTTTAAAAAACTCATAAACTCACTCCTTACACTATGGTTTAACCAAGATTCCGGATGGATTAAACCTTTAAATGTAAGAAAGAGAGGAAAATTTAAACAGAAGACTTGTGAGTGGGTGGTTAATTAGAAGATGATTCCAGCAAGCAGGAGTGAGGGAGTGGAGAGAAGGGACAGAGGAGAGGCTGACCTTGGGCCTCTGACGTTGACAGCTGGGTGGCGGGGTGTGGGTGGGGTGAGGGGTGTGGGGGTGGGACTCCTCCTGCCACCGCTCCCTCGGGAGTCTCTCCAAGGTCTGGATGCCTCTCACATACCGGCTCCCTGGGTCAGGAGAGACAGTGCTGGAGAAGACACAGTGTTTGACATCACAGGGTCCACCGAGACCTTCTAGAGCACAAGCAGCACCTGCTTCCACAGGTTTGGGAAAGAGAAAAGTTTTGACCTCCAAGACCATGGCCTAAGGACCTACTTGTACTTGCTTAGACCCTTCCATGCTTTTTTTCAGGTCTGCATATATTTCCATGGTTGTAGTCATGGAATGGTGCAATACTAAGCAGTCTGGACTTGCACACTTAGCTTTATTTATTTTTATCACTTACTTATTTGGCCATGCAACTTTGGGGTTCTAGTTCCTCGATCAGGGATTGAACCTGGGCCCTTGGCAGTGAGAGCTCAGAGTCTTAGCTACTGGACCGCCAGGGAATTCCCAGTCTACTTAATATGAGTACTTGGATCTCTGTCCTGATATTGCCATTGCTGAGACCTCCCCCGTGGCTAGACACTCAGGTTGCTGCCATCATTCTTCTCTTCCCATTGTAAAGGTTCTGCCCTGGGGCCTCTGTGCGACTGGCTGGCATGGACTTTCCAAGGTGGACCACACTGTGAACTGCATTGTTATTTCCATCCTCACCATCATTGTCAGCACTGATGGAGAACTTTCTATGCACAAAGCCCAATTTCAGGTGCTTTATAGGACTTTAGTCTCAGCCCTCATATGAAAAGCAGAGGCACAGTTGTCACCCGATTTACTGATGAGGTGCTGGAACTTGCAGAGGTTAAGTAACAAGACCAAAGGCACCACCATTTTCATCTGCTTTGTCCCCAGACCAGCCCTTCTCCCTCTGCCTACTCCCCTTCCCACAGTAACAGAAACACCACCAAGAGTCTCGCTGGGTCCATCCAGCTGGCTCAAGGGGTTTCATCAACCCCTCGGCCCCTGGGCTTCCCTGAGATATGGAGCTAACCAGAATCCTAACTCTGGGAAGGTGGACTGTAGTGTCTATCTTACTGTCAGAGCCTCCACAGGGCCTAGCACAGGGTCCTGGAGAGAGATCTTATTCTATGAGCCTCACAGAATTCCAAGTGTCTGCATGTGTGCACACATGTACACCTGTATGCACACACACACACACCCTATGCCCCCTTGTCGCAGAACCCTGAATTATACCCTCCCTTGCCCATCCCTGCCCGTCCTTTAAGGCCATACTCCAAACTCATCTCAGCCATATCTGGCCCTCTTTTCTTCCCTTCCTCTAAAAATGATGCTCTCCTCAGCCACTGAACATTCACTGGGTGCTTAGTGAATGTCACGGCCTCCCCTGTTAGGTGCAGCTACCAAGTGCAATACATGTGCCAAGCCTGAGCTCCTCTGAGAGGCCTGTGATGGCCACCCCTGTGCTCGTCAGCAGGCCTGTGTCCTGGTTTCCAGGTGCTGTTCTTTCATCCCTGTATTTGTCTGTTTGTCCAGCAAATCAGCGTGGAGAAACTCTCACGTGTACTTTCTCATTGTGATCAGGATATTGGACTATAGCTGACCTGAGAACTATTATAAAAAGTATTCTTAGAGAAGAAACCAGGAGGCATCGTTAAAAGACATTGGCCTTGGGTGTATCCCTTGGGTGTGGTTGGGTTAGTAGGAGTTGTGTCTCCAGGGTACTGGACCTGCAAAATGAAGAAGCAGACTTTGAGATCATCTCCCTATCCCCACCCCAGCCACTAACTCCAGTGGGAATGGTCCTGTCTTTTCTTTCTAATAACAATCAACTTAACAGCCACTTCCCTGAGCCTCTCCCCAAAACAGGGCACCGGGGATGCATCTGGACCACGGCATCTCTCCTGGGCACCAAATGCCCGGTGTAAATGCCCAGTGTAATTGCCTTCCTGGCTTCGCCTAACAGAGCTTCCCTGGTGGCTCTCAAGGCAGGGAATCCACCTGCAATGTGGGAGACCCCGGTTCAATCCCTGGCTCAGTAAGACGGGAATGGCAATCCACTCCCGTATTCGTAACTGGAGATTTCCATGGACAGAGGAGCCTGGTGGGCTGTAGTCCATGAGGTTACAAAAAGTTGGACATGACTGAGCGACTAACACCTAACATCCACTATCATCTACTGGGTGTTTTCTCTGGGCCAGGCTCTGTGTTTAGTGCTTTACATACATTCTGTTATTTGGAACCTCAAAACAACCCTATACTTACCCCATTTCGGATAAGGATAATGAGCCCTAGTGAGGTTAAGAGTTAATTAAGTCCCTTAGCCAGTAGGTGGCAGCACTGCAGTTGGCCTCACCCCTGGAGCTCTTAGGCTTACATCCAGAGCCCTGAATGGTATAATCTCTTTTCAGCAGTCTTGACAAGCAGATGTGATTGGTCCTGCCCCACTGAGGTGCAGACAGGCTGGAACCTGGACCATCAAACTGAAAGACCTGGAAAGAGAGTCCAGAGCTCATGCCTTTGAGCAGGGCACCCCGGTGTGAACCAGTGAACTCAGATCCGCGCCCACCTGCTGCACGCGGGTTTCTTAGGCAGCACTCCTTACCTGTAAAACTAGGGGGGCCTGTGATGTGGGGCCGCTGGGCAGATAACTGGGCCTTCCAATGCCAGGTGTCTGCACTTGTGATCACAGGAAAGGCTGCCTCCTGGGGCTTGGCACCCAGTGCTGCTGGCTGGCCCTGTGATACCCCTGACCCCCAGCGGGGTGGCCCCCGACCCCCCGCCCTGGGTCCCGAGCACTGGCCTTCCTCCCTCCTGCTCTGTCCGGTCCTGGTTCCCCTAAATTGGCCATGTGTGAGCACTAGCCCTTCTGGAAGCCACGTTCTCCAGAGAGATTTGATTATGTCCTGGTGGTGCCACCTCGTTAATGCAATCAGGAAGTTTCCTCAAGACTTCAGCTGCTTTGCTGGCAGCCAGGCCTGGCTCCCTGGACGACCGCACTGCTTCTTGGCTCACGGCTTCTCTCCAGGCTGAACGGGCTTCAGGGACCCTCCGCCATCCATGCCTGTGCCCAAGGGAGGGGCTGGCTCTGGGGCGCAGCCTCGCCAGAGAGTCTTCACGTTGCCTTCTTTTCTCCTCTCTCCCTTTGAGGTCCTTGGCTCTGGTGTTACTTGGAATCATTGAGAGTTTGTTTTATCTGCTTAGAAAAAGCACTCAGCATTGAAGAATCAGTACTTTGGGCATTCCAGACAATGGCCATTTTCCATCAAGGTTAGGCGCTTAACTGAAAATTTTAGGAAGAGAGGAAAATTGGGGAGAGTCCAGCAATTCTCTCCATTATAAGCTGTAATCAGAACGAAAGAGTTGTGTTAATTCCTGAGGGTTCTCTCCTGGGAATTGTCCAGAGTGCGGCTTCAATAGACACTGGGAGTCAGGGTGAGATGGAAGTGAAGGAGTCAGACATTCTAGGAAGCAGATACGGGCAGGGCTGGGGTGCACCTTGCTCCTTGCTTTTTCTGCACCCCCACCTCCTCACTCCAGCCTGCACCCAGCACTGACCTCAGAGGCAACTTGATGTCGTGCAGTCTGAAAATGTGGGGACTGGCCTTCCAAGGGATGAGTTTGAGTTGTAGCTGGATGAGCGGGGGGCATTGAGGGCTGTGCAGGGTGTGTGCTGGTCAGGGTCTGGGGCTGAATTTAAGGTCTGAGTTTTCCCAGCCACGCAGGGACTAGAGATGGAAAGTGAGGTTGATGTGGGGGTGGGGTCCCTGTGGAGAGCAAAGGTTTCCCAGGACGCGGCCAAAAGAACCACTTCTCCAGGTGCATCTGGCCTGGCTCACTGGCACAGCCCCCAGTCTCTTTATTTTATTTTTTGAAATATTTATTTATTTGGTTGCGCCAGGTCTTAGCAGTGTGTGCAGGATCATTGATCTTTGTTACAACATGTAGGATCTTTAATTATGGCATATGAACTCTTAGTTGCGGCATGTGGCATCTTGTTCCCCGACCAGGGATTGAACCCGGGCCCCCTGCTTTGGGAACTCGGAGTCTTAGCCAAGTTTTATTGAATAAGACTCTCTCTTTGTTGAATAAGACTGTTCCTCAATTTTTGTAGATTTTCCTCCCATTATTACTGATTGTGGGACATCTTTTCTGGAAGGAGGTCAGGCATAAAGATTGAATGAGAAATAATAGGAGATGACTGTCTGTGAAGGACTCTCTGCCCAGGATGGGTCATGGCTGTGGGCTGGAAAGGAGTGGGACTGATGGCCTCAGGAGCAGGTGTCAAGGAACACACGCCTACAGGGACATCATGGCATGTCGTGTGACATAGACTCTAGAAATACACAGAAGTGTTGCACATGAACATGGTTGAACCTCCCTGTGCACAGGAGTGAAAACCGGATCACAGTCCATGCCCCTTATTCAGTTGTCACCGCTTTCGTCTTTCTTGGCTGTCTTGACTTGTACCTGTGGCAGCTCTGTATGTATTTGTGTTGTGCTTTGCTCACTGACCTCATGCCAGAGAGAGAAGCCTCGGGCTTTATGTGAGCCCATCTGACAGTGTCCTGCCTGCTTCTTGCTGAGATCCAGGTTGTTCCTATTTTTCTGCCCCCTGATGAAGATAATGTACAGTGAGCCTGTTAGTGCATAGACTGTTTCTCTTCTCTTCAGTCATTTCTGAGGGTAATAAATGTGGAATTAGTGCACCTGAGGAGGAGCATTTGCATGCAGGTTATGTGTGGGGCCAGCCCAAAGCAGGGAGCCAGTTCCCAGGCCACTGTCCCAGACACTTGCTCCTGCACTCAGACTTGTCACTGCTGGGTTTGGCATTAAGACATTAATTTGGTGTAGCACTCAATCTGAATTTCTTTGACTGCTATGTAGTTTGACAGATTGCTCTACTTTTTGTTCTTGTGTTTTGTATTGTTTTGCTATTTATATTTCATTCTCTTAAACTATTTGTTCAGACTCATTGCAACTTTATCAAGGACTTGCTGAGTTCATGAAAAATTGAGCGAATTTTTTATGTATCATAAAACTAGTCACAGGTCAGTCATATTTGTTTTTTTGAAATGTGTTTCATTTATTGGCTGCACTACAAGGCTTGTGGGATATTAGTTCCCCAACCAGGGATTGAACCACACTCCTTATAGTGGAAGGCTGAAGTCTTAACCAGTGGAACACCAGGCAAGTCCCTGGCCAGTTTTATTTGATAGAAGTATTTTCTAGTTTGTAGTTCCTTCTGGAGAAGGAAGTGGCTAACCACTCCAGTTGGAGAAGGAAATGGCAACCCACTCCAGTATTCTTGCCTGGAGAATCCCGTGGACAGAGGAGCCTGGCAGGCCATGGTCCATGGGGTCGCAGAGAGTCGGACATGATTGAAGTGACTAAGCATGCAACCACTCTGGTGTTCTTGCCTGGGAAATCCCATGGACAGAGGAGCCTGGCAGGTTGCAAATGAGCCAGACATGACTTAGGGACTAAATAACAACGACAGATTTCCTTCTAATTTTAGTTTTTACCTTAGAAATTCAGATTGTTTTCTACCCGTGTCATGGAAGAATGTTCATGTCATGGCTAGAATATTCATTGGAAAGACTGATGCTGAAGCTAAAACTCCAGTACTGTGGCCACCCGATGCGAAGAACTGACTCATTGGAAAAGACCCTGATGTTGGGAAAGATTAAAGGTAGGAGGAGAAGGGGATGACAGAGGAGATGGTTGGATGGCACCATCAACTCAATGGACATGAGTTTGAGTAGGCTCCGGGAGTTGGTGATGGACAGGGAAGCCTGGCAGGCTGCTGTCCGTGGGGCTGCAAAGAGTTGGACACAACTGAGCGACTGAACTGACTGAACCCATGTCATAGCCTTGATTTTTCTGGGAACCACCCCTGTCCCGATGCAGTTCCCCACCCCGACCTGGGGATTAACGGAGCCTGGCTGGGAGTGGTCTTTGGGTCCTGCACACCACATCATGCTGTGCTATTCAGGAGTAAAGGCCTGGGAGCTGGGGAAGGGCATACACCTGGACGAGGGCTGGGGGCACACAGTGCCTCCTGGGATTGGAAGGACCAGGTAGGTGAGCTCCCCACTTGGCCCCGAGAGGGCAGCACGAAGGAGCTCTTACTCAGGCTGTGTGGTTCTTCAGGACTCGCCCACACGTGAGAAGGAGAGTCCCAAGGACACAGCCCTCAGGGGCCACACGGTCCTCCACGTCGGTCCTGCGCTGAGTGGGCCCTGGAAGTTGCTCTGGGGATGGGGTAGGCGCACCCACAGGGGAGGGTTTTGTGCTGCAGGGTCAGAGTCAGGGAGGATCTGAGCCGCACGTGCTGAGCAAGAGCCCCGCCCCCTCAGCCCCCCAGCGCTTCCCATTCTGCAGACCCAGCCTCTCCTCAGCCTCCTGCCCACTGTGCCCTCCCCTTGGGCTGCCTTGGCAGCGGTCAGTCCTGCTGATCATGCACCAGACTCTTCTCACGAACCTTCCCTTGCTGTCTGCTGCAGTTGATCCCAAGGCCTCTGCAGAGCACTTCCTTGGTGCCTCATCCCAGAGGACTTCCTGGTAGAGATATTCTTGCTGGCTATGGACCTGGCCCACAGCTAGGTGTGGAAGGTGGCTGTCAGACTAATGTGTTTGTTGGATGGTGTGGTCTGAAGGGTGAGTAAGGTTCCTTTCTGGTCCCTCTGGGATCCCCTCAGCTCCCCCGATGTGAGTGTGGACTTTCGGGGTTCTCTGGGTGGAGTGGGAGGTTGGGAGGTGCTCCTTTCTTGCCTCATCACAGAGCCTGGGCATAGTTCCGGAAGGCAGCCAGCCATCTCCTTGTCTCCGGCCTCCTTCGTGTGTGAGTCACCATCTGGAAGTCGCCTTCATTTGTTTTAATTTAATGGGACTCGGCTCATCCTGGGAGCACGGCCACCAGCTTGTCCTTCCGTCTACTGTAGCTTTACGCTTCTGTGGAGAAAGGGGGCAGGGTGCAGAGTGCTTTGCAATAAAGCACTTCCCCCTCATCATCTTTTTAAAAAAAATTTCTTAACAGAAGCAATGGGAGAAATTTACTGGCCTGTCAGAAAAGCCATTGCTCATCAGACTGGAGAAAGGAAAAGCAGAGGTCATCAATTCATGGGCAGTGTCTCAGGAAGGGATTAAATCATTTAGCAACATGTTCTTAAGAAATCATTGCGGCCTCACATTGCCATTTTCTTTCTTGGACCTTCCCATCAAATACATTTTCTAAATGCAAGGTGAGTCAGCTGCTGATGGTCAGAAGGCTGAGCCTGCTCCATTTCTAGAAGATGACGCAGACCTGTGTGTGTGTGGGTGTGTGGATGATACACACACATGTGCCTACGTGTGCCAACAGATCTATATTTGTGTGATATATTTGCATAAACACACAACCATTGTCTAGCTGTAATATTCAGTTTGTTGGTTTTTTTTTTTTTTTTTGGATGCATCATGGCATGTGGAATCTTAGTTCCCCAACTGGGGATTGAACCTATACTCCCTGCAGCCAGAAGTGCAGAGTCTTAAGTACTGGGCCTCCAGGGAATTCCCTGATGTTCTGTTTTCTTATGTTTGTATTATTTGTAAGTTGCCACAAATTTATTCTGATAAATACATATATATGTGTGTATATGTATACACATACATATATATATATATATATGTATGTATGTATATGCCCCATGTATATGTATGTATGTATATGACTCCGAGGCTGGGTCAGAGTCCCTGGGTGTGTGTCACTTCTGTCATGTACAGGGCTCTGTAGCACTTGGCATGGTGTCATCAGATGACCAGGGGGGCTTTAAACTGCCCCAGGCCAGAAGACCCCTTGAGAGTCAGTAGCCCAGTAGTTGGGAGCTTTGGCTTTGAAGTCAGCTGGAACAGGTTCAAATTCCAGCTCTGAGCTAGTGAGTCGTGTGGCCTACCCTCTCAACTCTCCTCCTGGGGCCACATGAGCCTGGAACACATGATGCTGTGACTGGTATTCAGGTTGATGGATGCAGGTTGATGGTTGACAATGTCCCTGAAATTCTGGCAGCCTCTCTCAGAAGGACAAACAGGGCACTAGGGTATTTGACCAGGCATGAGGATGGATAACTGAGATATTATGGTGGCTAATTTTATGTGTCAAACTTGACTGGGCCATGGGGCAAACAGATTAAGCATTATTCCTGGGTGTGTCTATGAGGGCCTGCATGGACAAGATTAGGACTTAAACTGGTAGACTGAGTAAAGCAGATTGCCCTCCCCAGAGGGGTGGGCCTCATAATCAGTTGAAGGCCTGAACAGAGCAAAAAGTGGAGGGAGGATATGTTGCCTTCCTGCCTGTCAGATTGAGCTGGAATGCCAGTGTTCTCCTGTCCCTGGCCTTGGCTAACACCATCAGCCCCCTAGTACTCAGGTCTTTGCACTGGGGCTGGAATTACAGCACTGAGTCACCTGAGTCTCCAACTTGCAGATTGTGGGGCTTCTCAGCTTCCATAGTCACAAGAGCCAGTTCCTCATAATCAGTCAATGTATGTATGTATCTCATCATCAATCTATGTATGTACCTACCGCCTATTCTGTTTTTCTCTCGAGACCCCTGACTAATACAGACATGAAGATCATCAAAACAACCAAGCTGGTCATGAAAAACAACATAAAACAGATGAAATATCCCTGTTGCAATTAAATAGGAAAACTTTCTAAGCACTGATTGCTTCCTTTTGTTCATCCAAAAAAACACTTGCTGAGTATCTCCTTGTGCTGGGCCCCGGACTAGGGATCCAGGGTGGATCTGGGTCCTGTCTGTCCCCGTGGGGCTCAGGTTTTTGGGGAGATGGGCTGTGAACTGGTGAGTGAGTAGAGAGGTGCAGAGGGTGGCACTGTGCGGGCAGCAGCAGGGCCATGGCAATGAAGGGTGAGGACGGCCACACACCTGCTGAGGACAGCACCGTGGGCACCAGCCACCTCACGGGGTCTGGGGGGTTGGGTGGGCAGATGGGAGAAGCCCTGCAGGTCTGTGGAGCAGCACGGGGCTTGGAGAGCTGCCAGACCCCCAGGAGTCACCTCAGGTGAGGCAGCTGGCACCCAGCCAGGCTGACAGGCCACATCTTCAGTCTTCATTTCATCCTACAGGAGGCATTTGGGCAGAGGCTGCCCGAGGCAGGGCAGGCTTGTGGCCCTTGCAGGGCTCTGAGGGCCTGGAGCATCCCCCTCTGGCCTCCCTCCCTGGAGCACCTTCTGTTTTCAGCTCTGCTCCACGGTGTCACACTTCCTGCCCGGGCTCAGAGGGGCCAGCCACACCCCTTTATCTGGTTCTCCTACAGTGTTACCTGCAGTCGCCCCAGCCCCTCGCAGGAGTCAGGAGTGCGACTGGGAGCCTGCTAAGTGGTCAATGCCCTCAGCCAATGGGTTCTGAGAGTCCCTGGTGGCGGCATGGTGCCTGGAGATGAGCCCATTCAGCCACCTTGGTGGGCATCTCCTGGAAACCGGCCCAGCCTCACCCATGATCACTCCTGGAAGGTTCATGGGGCAGTTCTCACTCATCACCCCTTTCCCTGTGCCTGTTTAGGTGGTGACAGCTGGAAGTGCCCCTTGGGCAGCTGGAAACAGTGGTGGGTGGAGCTATGCCGGGGATGGAAGACTAGTGTGATGGCCGGAGGCATCCTCCTTCCGGAAGACAGTGGGATCTGTAGTTGGTCTGGTCCTCCTGTGCTGCCTCCACCTCCCTCCTGGAGTCACCCAGGCTCTCTGTGTGTCTGCCCCACACCTGGGGACTCAGGGCTGACCCTTGGGGTCCCTCCCTGGGGCCTCACTGTTCCTAGGTCCTCAGGGGCCACAGTTGCAATCACAGCCTGGCCTAAGAGCGATCTCCGGGGGGCCTCCCCCCTGAACCTCCCACCATGACCCTCTCCCTGTAGGTAGGTATGAGTCAAGAGAATCATGCACTGAGCTTTACCGTGTTCTCCATGGTTCTGCTTCCCCCAAGAGAGACCAAGGGCTGAAGTCAGAGACACCCCAAATCCATCTTTCATGCTTATTAAGCAAGCTATAAGTGAATATGCCCTGTGCCTTCGGGCATTAACTGGATGGGGGATACAGAGTTAAAAACTACAGTCTCTTCTCCCCAGGAGCCAGAGCCTATGGGAATAGGGCATTAGGTTCTCGGGGCCTGTGGGAGCACACAGGAGCCCTGCCTCATGGGGTTGGAGGTAGGGGGGTGGCGGCGAGAGTCTCCCCAAGTGAGTCCTGGAGTGGGAAGAGCTGACCTTGAGGGGGAGAGGGTGATTCAGGCTGAGGACACAGCAGCACAAGACCGAGAGGTGGAGGGACATGGCTCATCCCTCTGACCAGGACTTCCCTGGTTTTAGCAACAAAAGTCCTAAGGGCCAAAGCACTGCATCCAGGTCCAGCTTGAATGGTTGGTCCTCCTTCTGGGAGGCAGGGTTTGGGTGTAAGAGGAGAGATCAAGAAAGCAGGCCAGGCTCGGAGGGTGACAAACACGCCCAGGAGCTTTAACTGGGCCCTGTGCGGTATAGTGGATCCTGGGGGCCCACTGGGTCAGACTGTGCTTCTGAAAGGTTCTGAAGCTGCACTCAAGGGTGATGGGTGGGAAGACAGAGGTCAGCCAGGAGACTTCTGGGAATGAAGGCCGGGCATCAGGGTCCCTCAAGTCAAGGAGGTCGAGGACTAGGGGACCCAGTGAGTGTTCCAAGGAACTGACCGGCTCTGTGTTGAATCCATGGAACAGGAGGCATCCTGCACTGGTCTAGACAGAAGTGCAGTAGACCCAGACTGGAGTCACCCTAATTGCAGGGTTCCCAGGGAGTTGGTCACTGAAGATCCAGAGGCCCCGGGAGCGTGCAGGCTGAGGGTAGCTGGCGGGCAGATGAGAGTGGGGAAGAGCCAGGGGACCCGTGGAGAAGGTCAGGGGGCATGGACAGCAGGAGGGAGAGGGTGCCAAGTGAGGTGGCCATTGGGGCCGGGGAAGGGACAACGGGCAGAAGGGGATCTTTCAGGTTTGCCAGGTCCATGCTTCACAGGGAGACCAGTGTGAACCAGTGGATACAGAGGTGTGACCGTTGGTTCCCCGAAAGGGTGAACAGCTGCCTCTTGATCTCCCTTGGTGGTGATCGTGGTTATTTCCTTCTTCTTATCTAGAGATTATTTTATTTTTATTAACTTCTTCTTCTTCATTTGGACTCTTTAAATATTCTTTTCTAACAGATAACATTAAAGATCATAAATTCCTCTAGTGCATTTCAATGGCATCCCTCAGGTTTTGATATGTATTATTTTCATCAATGATGTGTTATAATCAATCATACAGTATGAATTATTTTATGCCTCAATTTTTGCACTCAGTGTTTTGTTTGTGAGTTTTATCCACATTGTTGCCTGTGGCTATAATGTATTCATTTTCTCTATTATATAATGTTTCATTGAATGATTATGTCATAATCTGTCCATCCTAATGTTGGTGGATATTTGGCTTGTTTCTGACCCTTGGTTTTATGAATGATGCTACTGTGACCATTCTTGCCATGACTGTTTATTTGCCTGTGCCAGGTCTTAGTTTTGGCATGTGGGTTGTTTTTCTTTCAGTTGTGGCCTGTGGGATCCAGTTCCCTGACCAGGGCTCAAATCTGGTCCCCCTGCGTTGGGAGCGTGGAGAGTTAGCCACTGGCCCACGAGAGAAGTCCCGGTGCATGACTCTTGAGATACATGTTCACACGTTTAGGTTGGGTATATATCTAAGAGTGAAGTCTCTGGGTCATAGGAAATGCTTATATTAAACTCCAGTTAATAGTGCCATCTGTTTTCCAAAATGTTGGTACAGTGTAAACTCCTGCCACCAGAGTGTGACCACCCACCTCATTCTCCACAGTCTTGTCAGCACTTGATATTGTCAGTCACCATTCTGGTGAGTGTGTAATGGCTTCTCAGAGAGGTGTGAATTTGCATTTCCTTGATGGATATTGAGATTGAGCAAGTGTGCATGTGTATATTACCCCCTGGTGTATCTTTTGTTTGAATTCCATTTTCAGTTTTCTACACTGTTTTTCTTTTGATTTGCCCGTCTTTTCTTTATTCATCAATAGGCTGTATAGAGAGAATTAAAGTAATTTGGTTTTTTATGTGTATTGTAAATATATTCTCTTAGTATGTGGACTGCTTTTTCACTGTTAGTGGTATCTTTTGATGAATAGATATTCTTAACTTTAATGTAGTTCAATTTAGCAATCTTCCTTTATGGTTAGTGCTTTTTGTATCCTGTTTAAGAGGTCTTTCCCTACCTCCCAAATCACTCTCCTGTATTATCTTCACCTAAAACGGATCTTTATGTATGATAGGAAGTAGGAGTCAATCCTTATTTTTTTCCCATAAGGATATCTAGTTGTCCCAGTGCCATTTACTGAAAACTCCATCCTTTGTTCTTTGACCTGCAATGACAACTAAAATCAAGTGCCCATGAGTGCCTGAGTCTGTTTCTTGCTTCTGTATTCTGTTCCACTAACCTGTCTATTCTTGCACCAAGAAACTGTCAGGAAGCTTAAAATAATTGTTATTGATATCTGATAGAGCAAGTTCCGTCACTTTGTTTGTCTTCTTAAAGCATGCTTTTGCTATTTAGGGTCCATTTCATTTCTATTCTAAACATTTTGGGAATTAGCTTGTCAAATCTCTCTAAAAACCCTGGTGGGATTTTGGCTGTGACTGATTGATTGCATTGAATCTATCTATGTGGGGATGATTAACATCCTTATTGTATTAAATCCTCCAATCTAAGAACATGATACATCCTTCCAGTTATTTAGTTGTTGTGTTTCTGTGTCGAGCTCCAGCACACAGTTTGTTAAATTTATTGTATATATGATATCAGGCTTCCCCTCGTAGCTCAGTTGGTAAAGAATCCGCCTGCAATGCAGGAGACCCTGCTGGTTTAATTCCTGGGTTGGGAAGATTTGCTGGAGAAGGGATAGGCTACCCACTCCATGATTCTTGGGCTTCCCTGGTGGCTCAGCTGGTTAAGAATTTGCCCACAATGTGGGAGACCTGGGTTTGATCCCTGTGTTGGGAAGATCCCCTGGAGAAGGGAAAGGCTACCCACTCTAGTATTCTGGCCTGGAGAATTCCATGGACTATGTAGTCCATGGGGTCACAAAGAGTTGGACACAACTGAGCATCTTTCACTTTCTTTCACTTTCACTTTCTTTATGATATCACTTAAAAAAGTAAAGTTCATTGTTGGGACTTCCTTTATAGCACAGTAGATAGGAATCTGCCTGCCAATGCAGGGGACATGTGTTCAATCCCCGGTCTGGGAAGATTTCACATGCCACGGATTAACTAAGTCTGAGCCACAACTACTGAGCCTGTTTGCCATAACAACTGAAGCCCATGCACCTAGAGCCTGTGCTCTGCAACAAGAGACACCACCACAATGAGAAGCCCACACACCTACCACAGTGAAGAATAGTCCCCGCTAGCCACAAGCTGAGAAAGCCCACGCGAAAGCAGCAAAGACCCAGCTCAGCCAAAAATAAAAATTAATTTAAAATTTCATTGTTGCTGCAGATGTTTAACAATGCAGTTATTTATTTATTTATTTATTGAAATAGAGTTGATTTATAATGCTGTGTTAATTTCTACTGTACACCAAATTGATTCAGCTATACATATACATATATTTTTAATATTATTTTCCATATGGTTTACCACAGGATATTGAATATAGTTCCCTGTGCTATACAGTAGGACCTTGTTGTTTATCCATTCTAAATGTAATAATTTGCATCTGCTAATCCCAAACTCCCAATTCATCCCCACCTACTCCCCTCCTCCTTGGCACCCATAAGTCTGTTCTCTATGTCTGTGTGTCTGTTTCTGTTTCATAGAAAGGTTCATTTGTGTCATATTTTAGATTCTACAGAGAAGTTATATCATGTGGTATTTGCTTTTCAATTTTTGACTTACTTCACTTTAATATGATAAACTCTAAGTCCATCCATGTGGCTGCAAATTTCATACTTTTTGTAGCGGTGTAATATTCCAACAATGCAACTGTTATTTCTAAATATATTGATCTAAAAAAAGAAAAAATAAATATATTGATCTTCTATCAAGATTGCTAAAATAATTTATTCATCTAAAATTTTATCTGTTGATTCCTTTGGATTTTCTATGTATACCATTAGATCATCTTCAAATGAAAGCAGTTTTATTTGTCTTTGTATTTTAACTTGCTTGCTTGACTAAGGCCAAAGTTGATAAATATCAATAACCACCTTTCAAGAAATATCTCAGATCCTTGTCTGGCATCCCATTTTACTATTATTCTTCTGTGCTATTTCAGTTCCAACTTGTTTTGTAGAGCAAGCATTTTTAAATTTTGATAAGACCCAACTTATTAATTGTGCTTTTGTGTCAAGTCTAAGATCTCTTTGCCTGGCCTCAACTCCAGAGATTTTCTCCTGTATTTTTTTCTAAAATTGTTTATAGGTCTATATTTTATATTTGAGTCTGTGATCCATTTTGAGTCAATTTTTGTATAAGGCATGAGGTGTGCGTAGAGATTTTTTTTTTTTTTTTTGCTATGGATATTCAATTGCTAGAGCCCAATTTGTAGGAAAAGTTATCCTTCCTTTTCTTTTTAAAATTTTTTACCTTTCCTTCTTGAAGTACTCTTGCACCTTTGTCAAAGATAAGTTGAACATATTTATGTCTGTCTTTTTCTGGGTTCTTGAATCTGTTCTACTGATTTGTGTGTCTGTCCATCCACCAATACTTTGATTACTGCACTTAAAGTAAGACTTAATATCAGGTAGAGTGATTCTTCCTACTTTATTTTTATTTGTCAAGATTATTTTAGTTATTCTAGGGCATGTGTTTTTCCATTTAAGTTTTAGAATAATAATCACTTCTTGGCCTTTTGGCTAAGATCAAGTGTAAATTTTAGAATAAGCTTGCTTATGCCAAAAAAAAACCTTGCTGAGAATTTGATAGGAATTGCATTAAACCTATCAATCAGTTTAAGGAGAACTGACATCTTTATAATGGTGAGTCTTTCAGTCCATGAACACAGTATGTGTTAACATTTATTTAGGTGTTCTTTGATTTTTTTTTTCCTATCAGTATTTTGTAATTTTCAGCATACAGACCATGTACATGTTTTATTAAGTCTATACTTAAGTATTTAATTTTCTTTGGAGTGATCAGAAATAGTATTGCATTTTAGATTTCAGTTTCCACTTGTTCATTGTTAGTTTATAGAAATACAATTAACTTTTGTGCATGATCTTATTTCCTGAGGGGCTTCCCAGATGGCACTAGTGGTAAAGAATCCACCTTCCAATGCAGGAAACACAAGAGACGTGGGTTCAATCCCTGGGTTGGAAAGATCCCCTGAAGTAGGAAATGGCAACTCAGTCCAGTATTCTTGCCTGAAAAATTCCATGGATAGAGGAGCCTGGTGGGCTGCAGCCCATGGAGTTGCAAAGAGTTGGACATGATTGAGTGACTGAACATACACTTATTTCCTGAGACACTGCTGAACTCACTTAGTTCTTTTGTATTTGTTGTGTAGGTTCCTTCGGTTTTTCTATATAGACAATCATGCCATCTGCAAATCAGGACAGTTTATATCCTTCTTTCCAATTGTTATGCCTTTATTTATTTTTTTTTTCCATTTATTTTTATTCATTGGAGGCTAATTACTTTACAATATTGTAGTGGTTTTTGCCATACATTGACATGAATCAGCCATGGATTTACATGTATTCCCCATCCCGATCCCCTCTCCCACCTCCCTCTCCATCTCATCCCTCTGGGTCTTCCCAGTGCACCAGCCCTGAGCACCCGTCTCATGTATCCAGCCTGGGCTGGTGATCTGTTTCTCCCTTGATAGTATACTTGTTTCAGTGCTGTTCTCTCAGAACATCCCACCCTTGCCTTCTCCCATAGAGTCTAAAAGTCTGTTCTGTACATCTGTGTCTCTTTTTCTGTCTTGCATATAGGGTTATCGTTACTATCTTTTAAAATTCCATATATGTGCGTTAGTATACTGTATTGGTCTTTATCTTTCTGGCTTACTTTACTCTGTATAAGGGGCTCCAGTTTCATCCATCTCATTAGAACTGATTCAAATGAATTCTTTTTAATGGCTGAGTAATATTCCATGGTGTATATGTACCACAGCTTCCTTATCCATTCATCTGCTGATGGGCATCTAGGTTGCTTCCATGTCCTGGCTATTATAAACAGTGCTGCGATGAACATTGGGGTGCACGTGTCTCTTTCAGATCTGGTTTCCTCGGTGTGTATGCCCAGGAGTGGGATTGCTGGGTCATATGTCAGTTCTATTTCCAGTTTTTTAAGGAATCTCCACACTGTTCTCCATAGTGGCTGTACTAGTTTGCATTCCCACCAACAGTGTAAGAGGGTTCCCTTCTTTTCTCATCGCAGCAGCTAGAACTTCCAGTACTATGTTAAAGAACAGTGACGAGAGTGGGCCTATTAAGGGAAGGAGTCCAGTCGTTCATCATTACGTGTGATCTTGTGCTTAGTCGTGCCTGACTCTTTGCAATCCTGTGGATAGTAACCCACCAGGCTCCTCTGTCCACAGGGGTTCCCCAGGCAAGAATACTGAAGTGTGTTGCCATGCCCTCCTCCCGGGAATCTTCCCAACCCAGGGATTGAAACCAGGTCTCCCGAATTGCAGGAAGATTCTTTACCATCTGAGCCATGAGGGAAGTGATCTTAGTTGTGTTTGATGAAGGTGCTCCTTATCAAATTAAAGTAATCCCCCTTTGTTACTAATATGATGAGGATTTTGGGGGTTTTATTTTTATAAAAAATGGGTGTTGTGTTTGTCAAATGCTTTTCCCGCATAACTGATATGATCATGTGTTTTTTCTTCTTTAGTCTTTTGGTATAATTAATGACATTACATACTTGGATTAAATCCCGCTTGTTAATTGTTCAACAAAACAATTGTTGGAATTGGTTTGCTAACAAGTAGTTGAGGAATTTTGTGTCTGAGTTTCTGGACAATATTGGTCTGCAGTTTTCTTTTTGTATACTTGTTTTATCTGGTTTTATGTGATAATACTGGCCTCAAAATGAAAAGAGTTTCTTCTGTTTTTGGGGGGTTGATAATGTGTAAAACTGGTGTTGTTCCTATTTTAAATACTTGGGAAGATTCTTCAGTGAGACTCTCAGGGCCTGGAGATTTCTTGTTCAGGAGATTTAAAATTACATATTTAAAGTTCAATTTTGTTAAATGGTCGTAGGATTATAAGACTATGCATTTCATCATGGTTGAGTTTTGGTAGTTTTGGTTTTCATTCATTTGACAAATGAGACTTTTGCTCCATTTTAATATAAGCATTTAGTGCTAGAAGTTTCCCCTTAGCATTGCTTTATATGTGTATTTTAATATGTAGTATTTTCACTTCATATAGTTCTATGTATTTTTAAAATTTTACTTTGAGACTTTTTCTTTGACCCATTTCTTCTAAATTGTTGAATATATGAGCATAAAATTGATCATAGTATTTTCCTAATAGCCTTTGAATGGCTTCAGGATCTTCTGTGAGTTCTCTGTTTTATTTCTGATTTTGGTGATTTGTTTATTCTCTCTTTTTATCTGTTAATCTTGCTGAAGGTTTATCAATTTCAACAAACTGATGTTTGTTGAAGTATCAGATTTTTATTTTATTAATTTCTCTACTGCTTTTCTGTTTTAAATTTTGTTGATTTCTGCTGTATATTATTTTTTTGCTTTGCTTTGGTTTATCTTGCTCTTCTTCTAGTTTCTTAGACCATTGATTTTGAGACCATTTCTTTATTAGCTTCCTTTTCAGATTGCTTTAACTGCATTTCACATTTTGATATTTGTATTTTTACTCTCATGTACTTCTGTGTATTTTTATTTATTTATTTATTTTTAAAGATTTTTTTTCAAAGATTTTTTTTCATTTATTTTTATTAGTTGGAGGCTAATTACTTTACAATATTGTAGTGGTTTTTGCCATACACTGACATGAATCAGCCATGGATTTACACGTATTCCCCATCCCGATCCCCCCTCCCACCTCCCTCTCCACCCCATCCCTCTGGGTCTTCCCAGTGCACCAGCTCTGAGCACTTGTCTCATGCATCCAACCTGGGCTGGTGATCTGCTTCACCCTTGATAGTATACTTGTTTCAATGCTATTCTCTCAGAACATCCCACCCTCGCCTTTTCCCACAGAGTCCCAAAGTCTGTTCTGTATTTCTGTGTCTCTTTTTCTGTCTTGCATATAGGGTTATCGTTACTATCTTTTAAAATTCCATATATATGCGTTAGTATACTATATTGGTCTTTATCTTTCTGGCTTACTTCACTCTGTATAATGGGCTCCAGTTTAATCCATCTCATTAGAGCTGATTCAAATGAATTCTTTTTAACGGCTGAGTAATATTCAATGGTGTATATGTACCACAGCTTCCTTATCCATTCATCTGCTGATGGGCATCTAGGTTGCTTCCATGTCTTGGCTATTATAAACAGTGCTGCGATGAACATTGGGGTGCACGTGTCTCTTTCAGATCTGGTTTCCTCGGTGTGTATGCCCAGAAGTGGGATTGCTGGGTCATATGGCAGTTCTATTTCCAGTTTTTTAAGGAATCTCCACACTGTTCTCCATAGCAGCTGTACTAGTTTGCATTCCCACCAACAGTGTAAGAGGGTTCCCTTTTCTCCACACCCTCTCCAGCATTTATTGCTTGTAGACCTTTGGATAGCAGCCATCCTGACTGGCGTGTAATGGTACCTCATTGAGGTTTTGATTTGCGTTTCTCTGATAATTCTGTGTATTTTTAAAATTTTCCTTTGGAACTTTAACTTTGACCATGGGTTATTCAGGATTGGGTTGCGTAACTTGCATGTGTTTAGAGATCTTGTTTTTATGTTATGAATTTCTAGTTTGACTATATTATGGCTAGAGAAAATGATCTGTGTGACATCTATCGTTTTAGATTTGTTGTGGTTGTTTTGTGGCCCTGGATATGGTATGTTTTGATGTCTACTCAATAGACAGTTGAAAACGAGATGTATTCTGTTGCTGCTGTACGGAGTGACCTCCTGCTGTCAGTCGGATCCTGTTGGTTGACTCTGTTTTTCAAATCGATATCCTTGCCAGTATTCTGTCTGGTAGTTCTAACAGTTGCTGAGAGGGAAGTATTGAAATCATCAACCGTAATTGTTGATTTTCTGTTTTTCCTTTCAGTCCTGTCAGTTTTTGCTTTATGTATTTTGAGGCTCTGTTTTTGGTGGATATACATTTAGTTTTTATGACTTCCTGGTGGATTGATTCTTTTAACATTTTATAACATTCCTTTTTGTTTCTAGTAATTATCTTTGCTGTGAAGTTTTTACTTAATTGGATAATATAGCCAGTCCTGCTTTTTAAAGGCTAACGTTCATATGGTATATATTTTTCTATCATTTTATTTTTAACCTTCTTATGTCACTGAATTTGAATGAGTTTTTATGTTTAGTTGTAAATAGTAGATAGTTGAACTATGGGTTTTTAATTTTTTTGTTTAATACACTCCTCCTATCTGTCTTTGTGTTTGTATATTTAGACCATTTACATTTAAGGTAATCTTTGATATGTTAGAACTTAAGCTTGCCACTTTATTATTTGTTTTCTGTTTGTTTCCTCTGGTTCTTATTATTGTTTCTCTTTTGTTGTTTTCTTGGTTACTTGCACAATTTTTAGTATTTCATATTTATTTATTTATAGTGCTTTTGAATTTATTTCTTCGTATAGTTTTCATTTTGGCCGCTCTATATATGACAATATACACATATGACTTATTACAGAGTGAAAGTGTAGTCGCTTAGTCATGTCTGACTCTGCGACCCCATGAACTGTAGCCCACCAGGCTCTTCTGTCCATGGAATTCCCCAGACAAGAATACTGGAGTAGACTGCCGTTCTCTTCTCAGAGGATCTTCCCAGCCCAGGGAATGAACGCACGTCTGCCACACTGCAGACAAATCCTTCACTGTCGGAGGCACCAGGGAAGCCCATTATTACAGAGTACTGGTATCAATGTCTTACCACTTAAGGTGAAATTTGAAAACCTTTATTCCATTTAGGTTAATTTACTTTCCTTAATTTTATGTACTGTAGTCCTGAGCATCAGATAATGCCATAATTTTTATTTCAATCTTTAAATATGATTTATAAAACTCATAAGAAAAAGGATGGTCTGTTTTGTGTATATTTCTGATTATTCTGTTGTTCTTTCTCCCTTTCTGATGTTCCATGATTCCTTCTTTTTCAATTTCTTTCCTTTTTGAAGATTATCCTTTAGCCAATTTTTAAGGTATATCTGAAGGTGACAAATTATTTGTTTTCCTTTATCTGAGAATGTCTTTCTTTCACCTTGATTTTTTTTTTTTTTTGGCTGTGCGGATCTTGGTTGCTGTGCTCAGGCTTTCTCTGGTTCGGTGAGTGGAGCCTATTCTTCATTGCGGAGAACAGGCTTCTCATTGTGGAGGCTTCTCTTGTTTCTGAGCATGGGCTCTAGGGCCCACAGGCTTAATAGTTGTAGCACATGGCCTTAGTTGTTCCCCAGCATGTGGACTCTTCCTGAACCAGGGATCGAACCCATGTCCCTTGCATTGGCAGGCTGATTCTTAACCACTAGACCACTATGGAAGTCCTCCCCTTAATTTTTGAAGGATATTTTCACCAGATGCAGAATTTGTGGCTGACAGTGCTGTTTTTTTCAGTATCTGAAAAATGTACCAATACTGTCAGGCATCCATAGTTTCAAATGAGAAATCCATTGCCATTCAAATTGATATTCCCTTATACGTGTCATTTCTTTCTGGCTATTTCAATATGTTTTCTTTTTAGTTTTTAGAAATTTAATTATTTTTAGTTTTAAGAAGTTTAATTATGATATGTTGTGGTATGTATTTCTTTGGGTTTACCCTGTTTGTGGATATTGTACTATCTTGAACCTATAGGTTTATGTATCATTCGTCAAAATGAGAATTTTCAGCCATTATTTCTTCAAACACTCTTTTGGCTTTCCTTTTTTCTCTCTTTCTGAGAATCTGATGATATGGGGGCTGCATCTTTTCTTATTATTCCACAGGTCTCTGTTCATTTTTTTCAGCCTGTTTTTTTTTTTCTAGTATTTCGGTTAAGTTCAGTCACTCAGTCGTGTCCAACTTTTTGCAACCGCATGAACTGCAGCATGCTACCCTTCACTGTCCAACTTCCGGAGCTTGCTCACTCTCATGTCCATCGAATCAGTAATACCATCCAACCATCTCATCCTCTGTCGTCCTCTTCTCCTCCTGCCTTCAATCTTTCCCAGAGTTAGGGTCTTTTCTAATGAGTCAGTTCCTCGCATCAGGTTGCCAAAGTATTGTAGCTTCAGCTTCAGCATCAGTCCTTCCAATGAATATTCAGGACTGATCTCCTTTAGGATGGACTGGTTGGATCTCCTTGCAGTCCAAGGGACTCTCAAGAGTCTTCTCCAATATCACAATCCAAAAGCATCAATTCTTTGGCACTCAACGTTCTTTATTCCAACTCTCACATCTATACATGAATATTGGAAAAACCATAACTTTGACTAGATGGACCTTTGTCAGCAAAGTAACGTCTCTGCTTTTTAATATGCTGTCTAGGTTAGTCATAGCTTTTCTTCCAAGGAGCAAACGTCTTTTACTTTCATGGCTGTTGTTACCATCTGCAGTGATTTTGGAGCCCAAGAAAAGAAAGTCTGTCACTGTTTACATTGTTTTCCCATCTATTTGCCATGAAGTGATGGAGCCAGATGCCTTGATCTTAGTTTCTTGAATGTTGAGTTTTCAACCTTCAACGTTTTCACTCTCCTCTTTCACCTTCACCAAGAGGCTCTTTAGTTCCTCTTCTCTTTCTGCCATAAGGGTGTTGTCATCTGCATTTCTGAGGTTATTGATATTTCTCCTTGCAATCTTGATTCCAGCTTGTGCTTCATCCAGCCTGGTATTTCACATGATGTACTCTGCATATAAATTAAATAAGCAGGGTGACAAAAACAGTCTAGACATACTTCTTTCCCAATTTGGATTCCAGCTTGTGCTTCATCCAGCCTGGTATTTCACATGATGTACTCTGCATCTAAGTTAAATAAGCAGGGTGACGATATACAGCCTTGATGTACTTCTTTCCCAATTTGGAACCAGTCTGTTGTGCCATGTCAGGTTTAACCGTTGCTTCTTGACCTACATACAGATTTCTCAGAAGGCAGGTTAGGTGGTCTGGTATCCCCATCTATTGAAGAATTTTCCACAGTTTGTTGTGATCTGCACAGTCAAAGGCTTTGGCATAGTCAATAAAGCAGAAATAGATGTTTTTCTGGAACTCTCTTGCTTTTTCGATGATCCAGTGGATGTTGGCAATTTGATCTCTGGTTCCTCTGCCTTTTCTAAAACCAGCTTGAACATCTGGAAGTTCATGGTACATGTATTGTGGAAGCCTGGCTTGGAGAATTTTGAGCATTACTTTGGTTTAGTGTGACATGAGTGCAATTGTGCGGTAGTTTGAACATTCATTGGGATTGCCCTTCTTTGGGATTGGAATGAAAACTGACCTTTTTCAGTCCTGTGACCACTGCTGAGTTTTCCAAATTTGCTGGCGTATTGAATGCAGCACTTTCACAGCATCATCTTTCAGGATTTGAAACAGCTCAGCTGGAATTCCATCATCTCCACTAGCTTTGTTCCTAGTGATGCTTCCTAAGGCCCACTTGACTTCACACTCCAAGATGTCTGGCTCTAGGTGAGTGATCACACCATCGTGGTTATCTGGGTCATTAAGATCATTTTTGTATAGTTCTTCTGTGTATTCTTGCCACCTCTTCTTAATATCTTCTGCTTCTGTTAGGTCCATACCATTTCTGTCCTTTATTGTGCCCATCTTTGCATGAAATATTCCCTTGATATCTCTAATTTTCTTGAAGAGAACTCTAGTTTTTCCCATTTTGTTATTTATGTGGGTAAATGATAATCAACAGATCTGTTGTCTGTCTCAAGTTGCTGCTTTTATCCTCCATCATCTCTACTCTAGCCCATCCAGCAAGGTTTAAGTTTCTGTTACTGTATTTTCAGTTCTATACTTTTCATTTGATATTTTTTATTACTTAATTTCTTTGCTGGTGTTTTATCTTTCTTCATTTATAATTGATTGTTGAAGCATTTTATGATGGCTTCTTTAAAGCCCTTGCCAGAATATGTTACCATCAGATTTATCTCTGTGTTGGTGTCATTTGATTGTCTTTTCTCAGTTAAGTTGTTATATTTCTGATTCTTCATATGATGGGTGGTTTTTAAAATTATATACTAGAGTCTTTCCAGGTGGCTCAGTGGTAAAGAACCTGCCTGCCAATGAAGGGGACATGGGTTTGATCTCTGGTCTGGGAAGATCCCACATGCTTCAGAGCAACTAAGCCCGTGTGCCGCAATTATTGAGCCTGTGGTCTGGAGCCTGGGAACTGCGACTACCAAAGCCCGTGCACCCTAGAGTCCATGCTCTGCAACAAGAGAAGCCATTGCAATGAGAAGACTGAGCACCACAACTAGAGAGTAGCCCCTGCTTGCCACAATTAGAGAAAAGCCCATGCAGCAACGAAAGCCCAACACAGTCAAAAATAAGCAATAAATATTAATAAATATAATTTAAAATTGCGTACTAGACATTTAGTCTTTTATAAGTAGACTGATTCTTTTATTAAATTTTTTATTTTATATTGGAGTATAGTTGATTTACAATGTTATGTTAGTTTCAAGGGTACAGCAAAGTGGTTTAGTTAAACATATTCATATATTTATTCTTTTTCAGATTCTTTTCCCATACAGGTTATTACAGAGTATAGTTCCCTGCGCTGTATAGTAGGTCCTTGTGACTATCCATTTTACATATAGTAGTGTGTTTATGTTAATCCCAACCTCCTAATTTATCCCTCTTCCCTCCTTTTCTCTTTGGCAACTGTAAGTTTGTTTTCTAAGTCTGTGAGTCTGTTTTGGTTTTGTAAATAAGTTCATTTGGATCATTTTTTTAGATTCCACATATGATATCATGTGATATTTGTCTTCCTATGTCTGACTTACTTGATTTAGTATGATAATCTCTAGGTCTATCCCTATTGCTTACAAATGGCATTATTTTATTCTTTTTTGAAAATAATTTGATTTCTTTATTTTTGGTCATGCTGGGTCTTCATTGCTTCACAGGCTTTTCTCTAGTTGCTGCAAGTGGGGGGCTACTCTCTGGTTGCAGAGCAGAGGCTCTTGGGCTCTGACTCCTGGGCTCTGGAGCATAGGCTCAATAGTTGTGGCACACAGGCTTAGTTGCTTCAGGGGATATGGGATCTTCTGGGATCAGGGATTGAACCTGCATCTCTTGCATTGGCAGGTGGATTCTTTACCACTGAGCCACAAGGAAAGTCCTATTTCACTTTTAATGGCTGAGGAATATTCCATCATATATATGTACCACATCTTCTTTATTCATTCATCAGTCCATGGATACTTACATCGCTTCCGTGTCTTGGCTACTGTAAATAGTGCTGCAGTGAATATTGGGATGCATGTATCTTTTCTACTTACAGTTTTGTATGGATATATGCCTAAAAGTGGGATTGCTGGATCATATGGTATTTGTATTTTTAGTTTTTTTCAGGAACTTCCGTACTGTTCTGCATAATGGCTGTACCAATTTACATTCCCACCAACAGCGTAGGATGGTTCCCTTTCCTCCACACCTCTCTAGCATTTGTTATTTGTATACTTTTTAATTATGGCCCTTCTGTTCAGTGTGAAGTGGTACCTCAAAGTAGTTTTGATTATTATTTTCTCTAATAATTAGCTCAAATGGTAAAGAATCTGCCTGCAATGCAGCAGACCTGGGTTCGATCCCTGGGTCAGGAAGATCCCCTGGAGAGGCAAATGGCAACCTACTCCAGTATTTTTGCTTGGAAAATCCCATGAACAAAGGACCCTGGAGGGCTACAGTCCATAGGGTCACAGAAGAGTTGGACATGACTTAGCAACCAAACAACAATAATTAGTGATGTTGAGTATCTTTTCATGTGCTTTTTGGCCATCTGTATGAGGAAGATGCTGATTCTTATTTAAACTTTTTATTTTAGCAGACGATCACCTTTTAGGTTTAGTGTAAGGTGCAAGTTTACTTTTGTGGGCTGTGGTTCCAATGACAGTTTAATTTTCAAGCACTTTGTGGTATTATCTTCATTTTCTTAGTTTAAATCATGCTGTCAGGCTCCCATTGGTCCCTGCTCTTGCTACCTGGAAGAGTGAGGAGTTTCTCTAGGCTTGTCAGGCTGTTGTCTCTGAGTGGGGGAAGGGAGTCTAAGGCCCACAGGGACAAAAAAGCCTTCCTGTCTGTGTGGCAGGTTCTGTCCTGCTTGTGGGGTACAGAGTGCCTCCCCAGTTAAGTGCTTGTTTTGGTAGAATTCCCTTGGTCAGTGCTCTGTCCCCTGTCCTGCTATTTCTTGATAGGGAGACAGATCTCAGGCCTACAGAGAAGTGAATACTTCTGGCTGTTTATTGATAGTGGACTCCCAATCTGCCTCCCTGGCAGGTGGTACTGAGCTTTTCATAGGAAGGCACTAGGATGAACCCTCTTGTCTAATGGTGTGAATCCCTGTGACATGCATGGAAGACTCATATGGTTCTTGGTGATGTTACACCAGTAGAAACACTGCCAGACTGGACTGAAGGGTATAGAGAGAATACAAAATTAAATGAATACAAAACAAAAGAGGCTGTTGGACCCCTAAAATACTACGGGCAAGAAATGGGAGCCCATAAAACTACTCATGTGTTAACCTTTAAGAAAAAGGAAGGATGACTCTGAGGGCAGAACCACTAGCTCAAAGGACTGAACTTTGCATCACAGAAGATTAGTCCCAGACCATGAAACAAAAAGTCTACATGGTGGGGCTGCACAAAGAGGTCTTTTCTGTCACCCTCACTGTGTCCCTGTGCCCTCCCTGTCTCAGGACCCCTGCAACCATCCCCTCAGAGGGCTGAAAGCATCCACCTCTCAGGCTTTCTACCCACCAACCCCAGTACCTCTGTGTTGACAGATCTCTTGCTTCCCTTCTGTCTCCTAAGCCCACCTTCCCTGGCACCCCGCCTCCTGCTGGGCTCCTCAGGTGTTATCTGTTCCATCAGTGCTTCCTGCTGAATGGGGGTGGGGAGGCCACTGTGTCTTAGGAGAGAGGAGGCCCTGTCCTCTGTGACTTTGCCTGAGGCCTTCTAACACCGCATGTACTAATTTTTCTTTTCCATGGCAGATTGATTGGATTAACAGTGGCTACTGTCTATGGATCGTACTAAGCAAGGTGCCCCACGGTCTTCATGTTCTATTCTAGATGGGTTATCCATTTTCCCAATACCCTATTAAGAATCCTTTGTTGTTTGAATTCATGCTTGCTTTTTATAGATCCATAAAAGACCAGGGTGAAACTGCCCATTACTGTCTCAAATAAAGTAAAAAAGAGGTTAATATTGGGTGTTGCCTTAGTAACACAATAAAGGAACACAAATGCTTGTTTCCAATGGAATGGTATTTAGCTGTTCCTATCGGGGCTTGACTATAAGTTGAGAGCAAACATTGTGTTTTCACTACTCATTTCTGTGTGACAACCACTCCATGTATAGTTTCTTATGAGTGAAGTAGAAAATCTTTTATGCTGTTTACACTATAAAGATGAACCTCCCACTAGCCTGTCTCTAGCTGTTCATGGTAACAGAGTGTGTGTGTCCCTTAGAGACACACTTCTTTTAGAGAAAGCTTACTTCTTTTGCCTTGACCTTGGAAAGTGTCCAGTTCCAGGGGGAATATGTGTATGCTGGAGAGGAGAAGGAAGGGTATATTTTTTAAAATTATTTAAGATAATTTCTCTCTTCTTCCCCACCACAGTCTCTACCTATATCAGTGAATTTGTTGTTTTTGTTAGTCTCTCAGTTGTGTCTGACTCTTTGCAACCCCATGGACTGAAGCCCATCAGGCTCCTCTGTCCATGGAATTCTCTAGGCAAGAATACTGGAGTGGGTATAGCCATTCCCTTCTCCAAGGGATCTTCCTGACCCAGGGATCAAGCCTGGGTCTCCTGCATTGCAGACAAATTCTTTACTGTCTGAGTCACCAGGAAGACAGAGGACTAATTTGAAATTCATGGACCCTAAGAAGGGGTTTAGGGTGTGGTTCTATTTCATCTTACTTTTGGAGAGATGTGGGCCTGGCAGGTAGTTGATGAGTAGATTCTCAGCTAGAATAAAGAAAAAAATCTCCTTGTAATGTGTATTTTATTTGTCTCTCTTGTGAGCTAACATTTGGTGGAAGGTGGCCTGATCAGGACTGTTCAGAAGCAGTGATAGCTCACAGGGAAACACAGGTGGTCTTGGCCACCTGTGTTTGCCAGGAAAAATTGAGAGGACGAAACTGCTAGATCACCCAGCAAGAGACCCAGTGAGACCCAGTGAGAGCTGGAAGCCTGGCCTGTCACAACTAGAGAGCAATTTCTTTCAATCTTGTGCATCCCAACACCTAAGTACCCCCTCCCATAAACACATAAATCCATTTTCTCATCAAGGTCATAACTCTCCTTGGAATAGGGCTTCTCTGTGAAGAAGGCATCAGAGATGCTGGCTCAGGACCTGTGGTGCTGACTGCTCACTCTGCATCTGGGATGGAGAAATGTTTGGGAATCACGATCATTTACAGTTCAAGGGGCTGGGGTTGCTTTTTAGGTTAAAGAAAGCCTGTATCTGTATCTTGGATCCTTCTGTCTCTTTTCTCCTCCCCATCCCCACCCCCAACCCCCCCACCCCCTGTAATTAAACTATTACAGTGAGGAGAAACCTTTAAATGCTGACCTTGGAAAAGGAAATGAATTTCCTCTCATTTCTTGGAAAAGGAATGAGAACTAGGCCTGGCAGAAGAGCAAATTGTTACAAACAAGCCCTGAGGCCTCTGCTGTCTCTCATCCGCAATCTATCAGTGTAAAATAAGAGTCCCTGCTTGCCTCTTTGAACTCGGGAAGTGGCTTTGGCTGAGCAGGGAGGATGTTCTTGGGCAGAGGAGAGAAGGTGGCAAAGTTGTTCCCTCAGCAGTGAGTGCTGGCTTGACCACAATAAAAGGCACAGTCAAGGTGCGTGGATCACAGTCCGGGGCCCTGGGCATTGGGCAGGGGCTTTTAGAGATGCCCTGGGCTTGGGCTGGGGGCTCTGAGTCCTTCCCCTCACTTCCCTGCTACTCTGTGGGGCCACTTCTGTAGGAACTGAGAAGATGGTCCCTCAGGAGCATTGGCTCCACAGGGAGGCTCCACCCTATCTTCTCTGGTGACATCTTTCACAGGGACGCAGGGCAAGACCCCACCTGGCTACCTGTTGTTGGCTGAGTGGCCTGGGTCACTCTGATCTGTGCTGTCAGAAGTAAAGACACAAGCATTGCAGCTTGCAAAGGAGGTGTTCGTGCTGCTCTGAAAGAAGAAGGGCCCCACCAGCCAACGGAAGAGCAAGCAGAATACTAGAGCCCAGTAGCTTTGTGACCACAAGGATCCAGTTTTAAAAACCAGACAGAGGTGATGGCAGTTGGATTATGAAGACTGTTGTAATGATGGAATGAGAAAGTCACAAGTGGAATAAAAAGGCACAACTAGAGGAAAGAAGTATGCACACCTTGCATGTGTGTGTGGTAAGAAGAAAGGAGATGAAGTAGGAAAAAGGAAGATTGACAGGTTAAATTCTTGCTTCTCTTTTATTGACCTCTGTGAGTTAGCTTGGTTATACATATGTATATGCATGCATGTGTGTACAAGCATGTGTGTGTTTTAGGTCAGGCAGTGAGGGGTTAAAGAAAGTGAGGCCAGACAGACTGGAGTTCCACTTGTCAGCTAGGTGACCTCTGGGCCTTTGCACATGATTTTTTTTTTCTGCCTGGGAGACTCGCTCACTGCTTCTGGCCTGGCTAACTCCTATTGGTAATTCACTTCTCGGTTTGCAGTTTGGAAGCCTTCTTCTCCCATGCCTGCTCCTACCTCTGGGTTAAGAAAGATACTCAGCTGCCTGCATCCTGGCCTCTCCCCACATGTCGCACTGCTCATGCTGTCCTGTGAGTGCCCTCTCACACACATAGCTTTTGATGAAGCAAAATGTGCATATACATAGAGAAGAACCTCAGGCAATGCAATTGCACTATTCAAATAATAATAATTCGGTGAACATCTGTGTACTTGCACCCGATTTAAGAATAGGATATTTCTAATTGCTTAGAATATACCCTTCCCCTTCCTTTCTCACTCCCCTGACAGAAACAACCACTCTTCTGATTTTGGTGATAAACATCCTTGCTCTTCTTTATTAGTATATATAATGAACTTTATATTATTGCAATTTTGTTGCATGTGTTCTGTGATGCTCACTCTCTATGAAGTTTCTGGAATTTATCCATGGTAATGTATGTCACTATCTATAATTCATTCCTTTTCACTATTATGAAATTTTATTCCATCATATGTATATACTACAAATTATTTATTTTTTCTGTGCTAATATTCATATAGGTTGTTTTCACTTTTTTTCCTGTTGCTCATAGTGCTCCCAGGAACTGTGTGGGATACATGGGAAAGAATTTCTTTAGTGTATGTGTGTGTGTTTTGCATGAAATATATATTTATATTGTATATATATTTATAGGACAGAAAACACTGGGTTGCAGGGTTTGCACATTTCACCTCTTCTAGGAAATGCTAACCTGTTCCACCAGCAGTGAGTCAGAATTCCCACTGATCAAGTTCCTGTTATTCAACATTACCAACACGGTATTGCCAAACTTTTAAACATTCGTTGATATGAAGGTAATATAGTATCCAACTGTGGTTTTGATTTGCATTTCTTTTATCAGTAACATAGTGAAACATCTTTTAATATTTTATTATTCATTCAGGTTTTCTCTTTTATGACTTCATAAAAATCTTCTCAAGTCTCTTGCACATTTTCCCATTGAATTTTCTTTTCTTATTGATTTTTGTAATGGAGCTGCTCAGACCAGGCTCATGAGACCCAACTATGCCTGTCTCTTCCCTCTACACTCAGAGACCTCATGTTCTCATGTTGGTGGCTTGAAATCAACCAAGTGGGCCAATTAGTTAAAACTAGTAAGTAATAACCTCAGATATACAGATGACACCACCCTTATGGCAGAAGGCAAAGAAGAACTAAAGAGCCTCTTGATGAAGGTAAAAGAGGAGAAAGAAAAAGCTGGCTTAAAACTTAACATTCAAAAAATGAAGATTATGGCATCTGGTCCCATCACTTCATGGCAAATAGATGGGGAAACAATGGGAACAGTGACAGACTTTATTTTCCTGGATTCCAAAATCACTGCAGGTGGTGACGGCAGCCATGAAATTAAAAGTAGCTTGCTCCTTGGAAGAAAAGTTATGACCAACCTAGACAGCATATTAAAAAGCAGAGACATTACTTTGCCAACAAAGGGCCATCTAGTCAAAGGTATGGTTTTTTTCCCAGTAGTCATGTATGGATGTGAGAGTTGGACCATAAAGAAAGCTGAGCACCAAAGAATTGATGATTTTGAATTGTGGTGTTGGAAAAGACTCTTGAGAGTCCCCTGGACTTCAAGGAGATCCAACCAGTCCATCCTAAAGGAAGTCAGTCCTGAATATTCATTGGAAGGACTGATGCTGAAGCTCCAATACTTTGGCCACCTGATGTGAAGAACTGACTCATTGGAAAAGACCCTGATGCTGGGAAAGATTGAAGGCAGGAGGAGAAGGGGACAACAGAGGATGAGATGGTTGGATGACATCACTGATTCGATAGACATGAGTTTGAGCAAGCTCTGGGAGCTGGTGATGGACAGGGAAGGCTGATGTGCTGCAGTCCATGGGGTCTCAGTCTGCTCAGAGTCAGACACAACTAAGCAACTGAACTGAGCTAATCTGTATAAATAATCCATTTATCAATTAACTTGTCTGATGGTTTGAGCATCCCTTGTTTTTTTTTTTTTTTTTTGTCCTAAACCAATTATTACAATGGTGCTACAAAATGGTGGTTTCTAACTCTAGATCATTCCTTGTAAAGAAGAACATTCATCCATTCATTCACTTTCTAGCTTTTGGTAATAGTAAGATTCTGTGTATTCTGTTTTTATTTGCTCTCTTATAATCTATTAGTGTTGTTTTTCATTTTCACTCTCAGATTATCTTGGGTTTTGCCAGTGGGAGCCTCTTCACTCTGAATACTGTGTCCTTCGTCATGTCTAATGAGTTTTCAAGCACCTTCTTGCTTTCTGGTACAAGAAAATGTACCACAATGTACTTTTCCTGCTTCAGTCTTGGATTTAGCCATTTTGGCCAGAATTTGTTTGGTTGGTTATTTTGAAGAAGGGGTAAGGGTAGAAGGGAGAGCTTTGACTATCAATTTAATTTTGTTAATTTTTCCTGGTTTAGCTATCTACCTTATTCTTATGTACTTTTGACTTTCTATATTTTTGTAGGATATTATTCATTTCATTTAGAATTTTAAATTTTTTCACATGTAACAAAATATTCATCTACTCTTTTAAAAAATATCCCCTGTGTTAGTAGTTATTACCCTTTTTGTTCTGTATTTTCTGTCATACTTACTTTTGTATTAAAACTTGTCTTTTTTTCCTTGAGGAGTATTGTGAGATATGTGTCTTTTTTAAAATTTTTTATTGAAGGATAATTGCTTTACAGAGTTTTGCTGTTTTCTGTCAAACCTCAGCATGAATCAGCCACAGGTATACACACATCCCCTCCTGTTTGAAGCTGCCTCCATCTCCCTCCCACCCACCGCCTAGATTGATACAGAGCCCTGTTTGAGTTTCCTGACCCACAAGGCTAATTCCGTGGGCTGTCTGTTTTACATATGGCGATGTCAGTTTCCACTTTTAGTTTTTACGACGACTTGTTTTGCTTCTGTTAATCTTCATTGTTTTATTTACTTGATCTCTGTCCTGACAGTTGTCATTACCGTCTGTCTTGTTTCTTTCTTTGGCTTTGCTGTTTTTCCCGTTTTTTAAATTGAATGCTTAGCTTTTTTGTTCTTAATCATACTTTTTCAAAAATGCATTTAATGCTATAATTTTCCCTCTGAAAATGGATTTTTTTTACAAGTTGTTTTTATTTTTTAGTGTTAAGTATCCCTCAGTTTCTTTCTTTTTTTTTTTTTTACCCAAGGATTATATTTATTTTCAAGAATTGTGAGATTTAAAAAAAAAACCAACACCTCTCTTATCCTGGTTTTAATTGTCTTGTATTATGCTTAGGAATCACATTCTGTGTGAAATTCATCCTCTAAAATTTATTTGTTTCCTAGTGCATGGTCAACTTTTGTGCATGTTCCATTTGTGCTCTAATTCAATATGTTCCAACTATCTGCTGGGCTTGGAGTTCTCTCTCTATATATGTTTATTATAATGTTCACATCTTGATATGTGTGATTCTTTTGTCTGCTTGATCTATCAATTTCTGAAATGGCAAATTAAAATATTGGTCCATCTCTGTACAGTTGCAATTTTGTTCACTGTGGCTTTATATATTTTGTTACTATCATGGTAGTGGCATGTATTTTCATTGAGTGTGATATGTATATTTTATTTTTCCTTTAAGTAGTTCACAATCCTTAATTTTGCTTAACATTTTATCCTAAATTCTATTTTGTGAGATACCACATTTCATTGTTTCTAAGTCAAGCATCTTTCCTCATTTTAACCTCTCTAAATTGAGCTGCTTCTTACACTTGCTGTCACAGAAACAGCAGATGTGACCCAGTTGTCATTGCTTGTATTTATGTGCACATAATGATAGCTGTTTTTCTTGTCAAAACTTCAGTCGAATTATGTACAACTTTGGCACTATAATGTGTTGAGTTTAATTGCTGTGTTATAATTTGCTAGTGAAATAATGAAAAGTTATAATAGATGCAGGAAGACATGGAAATAGGTAATACATTCAATATTTAAAAGACTGTCATTGGAAAAATGACTGAAATTCTAAATTATTATGCAAAGCAATAATCAAATGCTTTGTGGAACCCAAGAATTGAAGATACAAGTAGATGAGGTGTGTTTCTTTTGTTACTAAGACTCATGCAGAAGGGCTGCCTATTATCACCAAGTGCTCCAGTCAGAGGGAAGATACTTTGTTAGATTTCTTGGAATGGATGAAGAAAATTAAAAACAAGTGGCAGGCATGGCCTACTGATGTCATGTCCTAATGTCATGTAGGACTTTAGTCAAGATGTCATATATCAATTTTGTCAGAAAATTCCTGCTGACTTGATCTGAAGCTATTTAACTTCCAGTAACACATGTTTCAGGGGCTTCACAGGTGGCGCTAGTGGTAAAGAACCCACCTGCCAATAAGGAGATTAAGAGATGTGGGTTTGATCCCTGGGTCGGGAATATCCCCTAGAGGAGGGCATGGCAACCCACTCCAGTATTCTTGCCTGGAGAATCCCATGGACAGAGGAGGCTGGCAGGCTACGGTCCACACAGAGAGTTGGACACAACTGAAGTGACTTAGCATGCATGTAACACATGTTTCAGGCTTCACTGGTGGCTCATTGGTAAAGAATCCACCTGCAATGCAGGAGACTCAGGTTTGACCCTTGGGTCAGGAAGATCCCCTGGAGAAGCAAATGCAACCCACTCTAGTATTCTTGCCTGGAGAATCCCATGGATAGAGGATCCTAGCAGACTACAGTCCTTGGGGTTGCAAAAGAGTTGTATGTGATTTGATGACTAAACAACAACAACAACACATTTTTGTTGGGAAAAAAAAGTGAAGCTATGAATTACATCAAATAAGAAATACTAATAAAACCCTGTTGCTTTCATGGAGCCACTGCTAACATTGCCTTGTTATGAGCACAGGTTATAAAAAGTAGTGCATCACTGTGTTGCTATGAATAACTACCCAAATCAAAAGTTGCCACCGTATTTAATTTTAAACTACAGAGCATCAAGTAAGAGTGAGATGTTTCCCAAATATGCTACTGTGCTTGCACTAAAAAGAAAAGTAGGACATGAGGTAAACTGACAGCAGACTAACTTAAAGAATCTGGAATAGGTGTCTAGGCAACCTAAACAACTAACCAAGTACATCTCTTTTTTTTTTTTTTTTTTTTATTAGTTGGAGGCGAATCACTTCACAACATTTCAGTGGGTTTTGTCATACATTGATAAGAATCAGCCATGGATTTACACGTATTCCCCATCCCGATCCCCGCTCCCACCTCCCTCTCCACCCGATTCCCCCGGGTCCTCCCAGTGCACCAGGCTGGAGCACTTGTCTCATGCATCCCACCTGGGCTGGTGATCTGTTTCACCATAGATAGTATACATGCTGTTCTTTTGAAATATCCCACCCTCACATTCTCCCACAGAGTTCAAAAGTCTGTTCTGTATTTCTGTCTCTCTTTTTCTGTTTTGCATATAGGGTTCTCGTTATCATCTTTCTAAATTCCATATATATGTGTTAGTATGCTGTAATGTTCTTTATCTTTCTGGCTTACTTCACTCTGGATAAGGGGCTCCAGCTTCATCCATCTCATTAGGACTGGTTCAAATGAATTCTTTTTAACGGCTGAGTAATATTCCATGGTGTATATGTACCACAGCTTCCTTATCCATTCATCTGCTGATGGGCATCTAGGTTGCTTCCATGTCCTGGCTATTATAAACAGTGCTGCGATGAACATTGGGGTGCACGAGTCTCTTTCAGATCTGGTTTCCTCAGTGTGTATGCCCAGAAGTGGGATTGCTGGGTCATATGGCAGTTCTATTTCCAGTTTTTTAAGAAATCTCCACACTGTTTTCCATAGCGGCTGTACTAGTTTGCATTCCCACCAACAGTGTAAGAGGGTTCCCTTTTCTCCACACCCTCTCCAGCATTTATTGCTTGTAGACTTTTGGATAGAAGCCATCCTGACTGGCGTGTAATGGTACCTCATTGTGGTTTTGATTTGCATTTCTCTAATAATGAGTGATGTTGAGCATCTTATCATGTGTTTGTTAGCCATCTGTATGTCTTCTTTGGAGAAATGTCTGTTTAGTTCTTTGGCCCATTTTTTGATTGGGTCATTTATTTTTCTGGAATTGAGCTTCAGGAGTTGCTTGTATATTTTTGAGATTAATCCTTTGTCTGTTTCTTCATTTGCTATTATTTTCTCCCAATCTGAGGGCTGTCTTTTCACCTTACTTATAGTTTCCTTTGTAGTGCAAAAGCTTTTAAGTTTCATTAGGTCCCATTTGTTTATTTTTGCTTTTATTTCCAATATTCTGGGAGGTGGGTCATAGAGGATCTTGCTGTGATTTATGTCGGAGAGTGTTTTGCCTATGTTCTCCTCTAGGAGTTTTATAGTTTCTGGTCTTACATTTAGATCTTTAATCCATTTTGAGTTTATTTTTGTGTATGGTGTTAGAAAGTGTTCTAGTTTCATTCTTTTACAAGTGGTTGACCAGTTTTCCAGCACCACTTGTTAAAGAGGTTGTCTTTTTTCCATTGTATATCCTTGCCTCCTTTGTCAAAGATAAGGTGTCCATAGGTCCGTGGATTTATCTCTGGGCTTTCTATTCTGTTCCATTGATCTATATTTCTGTCTTTGTGCCAGTACCATACTGTCTTGATGACTGTGGCTTTGTAGTAGAGTCTGAAGTCAGGCAGGTTGATTCCTCCAGTTCCATTCTTCTTTCTCAAGATTACTTTGGCTATTCGAGGTTTTTTGTATTTCCATACAAATTGTGAAATTATTTGGTCTAGTTCTGTGAAAAATACCGTTGGTAGCTTGATAGGGATTGCATTGAATCTGTAGACTGCTTTGGGTAGAATAGCCATTTTGACAATATTGATTCTTCCAATCCATGAACACGGTATGTTTCTCCATCTGTTTGTGTCCTCTTTGATTTCTTTCATCAGTGTTTTATAGTTTTCTATGTATAGGTCCTTTGTTTCTTTAGGTAGATATACTCCTAAGTATTTTATTCTTTTTGTTGCAATGGTGAATGGTATTGTTTCCTTAATTTCTCTTTCTGTTTTTTCATTGTTAGTATATAGGAATGCAAGGGATTTCTGTGTGTTAATTTTATATCCTGCAACTTTACTATATTCATTGATTAGCTCTAGTAATTTTCTGGTAGAGTCTTTAGGGTTTTCTATGTAGAGGATCATGTCATCTGCAAACAGTGAGAGTTTCACTTCTTTTCCTATCTGGATTCCTTTTACTTCTTTTTCTGCTCTGATTGCTGTGGCCAAAACTTCCAACACTATGTTGAATAGTAGTGGTGAGAGTGGGCACCCGTGTCTTGTTCCTGATTTCAGGGGACATGCTTTCAATTTTTCACCATTGAGGGTGATGCTTGCTGTGGGTTTGTCATATATAGCTTTTATTATGTTGAGGTATGTTCCTTCTATTCCTGCTTTCTGGAGAGTTTTAATCATAAATGAGTGTTGAATTTTGTCAAAGGCTTTCTCTGCATCTATTGAGATAATCATATGGTTTTTATCTTTCAATTTGTTAATGTGGTGTATTACATTGATTGACTTGCGGATATTAAAGAATCCTTGCATTCCTGGGATAAAACCCACTTGGTCATGGTGTATGATTTTTTTAATATGTTGTTGGATTCTGTTTGCTAGAATTTTGTTAAGGATTTTTGCATCTATGTTCATCAGTGATATTGGCCTGTAGTTTTCTTTTTTTGTGGCATCTTTGTCTGGTTTTGGAATTAGGGTGATGGTGGCCTCATAGAATGAGTTTGGAAGCTTACCTTCATCTGCAATTTTCTGGAAGAGTTTGAGTAAGATAGGTGTTAGCTCTTCTCTAAATTTTTGGTAGAATTCAGCTGTGAAGCCATCTGGTCCTGGGCTTTTGTTTGCTGGAAGATTTTTGATTACAGTTTCGATTTCCTTGCTTGTGATGGGTCTGTTAAGATCTTCTATTTCTTCCTGGTTCAGTTTTGGAAAGTTATACTTTTCTAAGAATTTGTCCATTTCTTCCAAGTTGTCCATTTTATTGGCATAGAGCTGCTGGTAGTAGTCTCTTATGATCCTTTGTATTTCAGTGTTGTCTGTTGTGATCTCTCCATTTTCATTTCTAATTTTGTTAATTTGGTTCTTCTCTCTTTGTTTCTTAATGAGTCTTGCTAATGGTTTGTCAATTTTGTTTATTTTTTCAAAAAACCAGCTTTTAGCTTTGTTGATTTTTGCTATGGTCTCTTTAGTTTCTTTTGCATTTATTTCTGCCCTAATTTTTAAGATTTCTTTCCTTCTGCTAACCCTGGGGTTCTTCATTTCTTCCTTCTCTAGTTGCTTTAGGTGTAGAGTTAGGTTATTTATTTGGTTTTTTTCTTGTTTCTTGATGTAAGCCTGTAATGCTATGAACCTTCCCCTTAGCACTGCTTTTACAGTGTCCCATAGGTTTTGGGTTGTTGTGTTTTCATTTTCATTCATTTCTATAGATATTTTGATTTCTTTTTTGATTTCTTCTATGATTTGTTGGTTATTCAGAAGCGTGTTATTTAGCCTCCATATGTTTGAATTTTTAACAATTTTTTTCCTGTAATTGAGATCTAATCTTACTGCACTGTGGTCAGAAAAGATGACTGGAATGATTTCAATTTTTTTGAATTTTCCAAGACCAGATTTATGGCCCAGGATGTGATCTATTCTGGAGAATGTTCCGTGTGCACTTGAGAAAAAGGTGAAGTTGATTGTTTTGGGGTGAAATGTCCTATAGATATCAATTAGGTCTAGCTGGTCCATTGTGTCATTTAAGGTTTGTGTTTCCTTGTTAATTTTCTGTTTAGTTGATCTATCCATAGTTGTGAGTGGTGTATTAAAGTCTCCCACTATTATTGTGTTACTATTAATTTCCTCTTTCATACTCGTTAGTGTTTGCCGCACATATTGCGGTGCTCCTATGTTGGGTGCATATATATTTATAATTGTTATATCTTCTTTGATTGATCCTTTGATCATTATGTAGTGTCCTTGTTTGTCTCTTTTCACATCCTTTATTTGAAAGTCTATTTTATCTGATATGAGTATTGCGACTCCTGCTTTCTTTTGGTCTCCGTTTGCGTGAAATACTTTTTTCTAGCCCTTCACTTTTAGTCTGTATGTGTCTCTTGCTTTGAGGTGGGTCTCTTGTAGACAGCATATATAGGGGTCTTGTTTTTGTATCCATTCAGCCAATCTTTGTCTTTTGGTTGGGGCATTCAACCCATTTACATTTAGGGTAATTATTGATAGGTGTGGTCCCGTTGCCATTTACTTTGTTGTTTTGGGTTCACGTTTATACAACCTTTCTGTGTTTCCTGTCTAGAGAAGATCCTTTAGCATTTGTTGAAGAGCTGGTTTGGTGGTGCTGAATTCTCTCAGCTTTTGCTTGTCTGTAAAGCTTTTGAATTCTCCTTCATATCTAAATGAGATCCTTGCTGGGTACAGTAATCTAGGTTGTAGGTTATTTTCTTTCATTACTTTCAGTATGTCCTGCCATTCCCTTCTGGCCTGGAGGGTTTCTATTGATAGATCAGCTGTTATCCTTATGGGAATCCCTTTGTGTGTTATTTGTTGTTTCTCCCTTACTGCTTTTAATATTTGTTCTTTGTGTTTGATCTTTGTTAATTTGATTAATATGTGTCTTGGGGTGTTTCGCCTTGGGTTTATCCTGTTTGGGACTCTGGGTTTCTTGGACTTGGGTGGCTATTTCCTTCCCCATTTTAGGGAAGTTTTCAGGTATTATCTCCTCGAGTATTTTCTCATGGCCTTTCTTTTTGTCTTCTTCTTCTGGAACTCCTATGATTCGAATGTTGGGGCATTTCACAGTGTCCCAGAGGTCCCTGAGGTTGTCCTCATTTCTTTTGATCCTTTTTTCTTTTTTCCTCTCTGCTTCATTTATTTCCACCATTTTATCTTCTACCTCACTTATCCTATCTTCTGTCTCTGTTATTCTACTCTTGGTTCCCTCCAAAGTGTTTTTGATCTCATTCGTTGCATTATTCATTTTTAATTGACTCTTTTTTATTTCTTCTAGGTCTTTATTAAACATTTCTTGCATCTTTTCAATCTTTGTCTCCAGGCTATTTATCTGTAACTCCATTTTGTTTTCAAGATTTTGGATCATTTTTATTATCATTATTCTAAATTCTTTTTCAGGTAGATTCCCTATCTCCTCCTCTTCTGTTTGACTTGGTGGGCATTTTTCATGTTCCTTTACCTGTTGGGTATTTCTTTGCCTTTTCATCTTGTTTAGATTGCTGTGTCTGGAGTGGGCTTTCTGTATTCTGGAGGTCTGTGGTTCCTTTTTATTGTGGAGGATTAACCCAGTGGGTGGGGTTAGACGATTGGCTTGTCAAGGTTTCCTGGTTAGGGGAGCTTGCTCAGTGTTCTGGTGCGTGGAGCTTGATTTCTTCTCTTTGGAGAGCAATGGAGTGCCCAGTAATGAGTTTTGAGATGGGTCTATGTGTTAGGTGTGACCTTGGGCAGCCTGTATGTTAATGTTCAGGGCTATGTTCCTGCGTTGCTGGAGAATTTGCGTGGTATGTCTTGCTCTAAAACTTATTGGCTCTTGGGTGGTGGTTGGTTTCAGTGTAGGTATGAAGGCTTTTGGACAGTCACTTATTACTTAAAGTTCCATGTAGTCAGGAGTTTTCTGGTGTTTTCAGGTTTTGGGCTTAAGTCTCCTGCCTCTGGATTTCAGTTTTATTCTTCCTGTAGTCTCAGGACTTCTCCAACTATACAGCCCTGATAATAAAACTTCTAGGTTAATGGCTAAAAGATTCTCTCCCGTTAGGGACACCCAGAGAGGTTCACAGAGTTACATGAAGAAGAGGAGAGGGAGGAGGGAGATAGAGATGAGCAGGAGGAGAAAAAAGGGGACTCAAGAGGAGAGAGAGAGATCTACGCAGCTGTCTGTTCCCAGAGTGTTCTCCGTAGCCCAGTCACCCACAAAGATTCACAGAATTGGATTGGGAAGAGAAGGGGAAAGGAGGAAATAGAGGTGTTCCGAGGTAGAAAACAGAGAGTCAAGATTGGGAGAGAATAATCTTCGATTTAAAAATAGGGCTTCTCTTCTTTTTTTTTTTTTGTAAGGTTATAGTGTATTGAAAATGAAAATTAAGGAGTAGTAGAGGAGTACTAGAGGACTTTAAAAGAAATAAGAGAAAAAGAAAAATAGAAAATAGAAGAGAAAAAGGAAAGAAAAAAAAGAAGAAAAAAGAAAAAGAAAGAAAGAAAGAAAAAGAAAAAAAAATTTTTTTTTCCCTAATTAAAAAATCGTAAAAATCTATGGAAATGAAAGTTAAGGAATAATGGGGGAGTAATACGGGATTTTAAAGGAAAATAAAAGAGAAAAAATAAAAAATAAAAAAGAGAGAAAAAAGTAAAATTATATCTAGGAGTTTCTCTGGAGCTGTTGCGGTCAGTGTGGGTTCGGCTCAGTTTCAGATAGCTCCCCGTTCCAGCTTACGCTTCTCGATATCTACAGGCCCCTTCCGGTGTAGTCAGTGTTTTCTAGAGGGATTTTAATCTGTTGCACCAGTCCCTTCTGAAGCGGTTCCCTTTGTTTATTTAGCTTCTGTTTGCCGGTCTCTTCAGAGCCTCATTTCCGCCCTGACACAGGCGGGCGGAGGTGGACTCTTATTCAGGTAGCTAGTTCCGTCGCTCCGCGGGGCGGGGCTGGCGCCACGGGGATGGGCTGGCGCCGCGGGGATGGGCTGGGGCTGCCAGGAGGGGCCGACCCTGCCCTCTCCGTCTGCGCCGCTCAGGCTCCCGGCTGTTCTATATGGAGCGCGCCCCGCGCTGCGCGAGGCTCCAGCCCTCGGTGTTCCACAAAAGCGCGGAACGAAAAGCTGCGCCCACTCTCAGTGCCTTCCCCGTCAGAGCGGTCCAGGCAGCCAGGGGCTTGGTGGGCGCACTCTCCCCAGGTGTGGCGCGCCCCCTCCCCTCCGCGGACCCAGTCTCAGTTTCCGCTGGCGCCAGTCGGGTGCGCGCACCTTCTGCCCTCCGCGTCCCCAGCCCCAGTCCCCGCCCGCGCTGGTCGGGTGCCTGCGCCCTGTGTCTCGCCGCGACCTTCACCTCCCCCGTGCCTCCTGCCTCCGGCGGGGCTGGGCCGGTCCGCAGCCTGCGAGCTCTTCTCTGGACTTTCTTGGTCCCTTTGTTCTGTGAACGGCCGGCAGTGTGTTCGGGCCGGCTAATTTACTCTCTCTCTTTTGCTCTCCCACAGTTCAAGTCGGCAACTCACAGAAGCTCCCTCCGATTGTCCTCAGGGCACTCAGGCCCGGACCCTACCCCAAGCAATGCCGCCCAAGACTTCCCGGGACGGATCTCCGTCCCCAGCTCTTTTGTCTCACTTTTTATCTTTTATATTTTGTCCTACCTCCTTTCGAAGACAATGGGCTGCTTTTCTGGGCGCCTGACGACCTCAGCTAGCGATCAGAAGTTGTTTTGCGAAGTTTGCTCTGCATTCAGTTATTCTTCTGATGAATTTGTAGGAGAGAAAGTGGTCTCCCCGTCCTACTCTTCCACCATCTTGGCTCCTCCCCTCCAAGTACATCTCTTTTGATGCATCTGATCAGCTAAAAAATAAACTCACTGAAAAGTGAATTGAGTTGGTTGTTATTTCCATGAGGCATGACCAGAGTATGACCCCTTGATGATTCCATCAACAAACCGTTTCAGATCTGACTGAAGAAGGAAAATGATTTCTGTTTGTTATCCAAAACCTTCCACTGGCAAGTTCTGGTAAGATTGTAAAAGCACTCATCAACTTGCAGATTGATGTCAGTGTCTTGGAAGAAAAGAGAGAATAGTGCCAAAGAGAAGAGTGGGGCCCTCGTAAACAATGTCTCATCACAAATCTATTATTATCCCTGAGGACATGTTAGTGTACTTAAAAGCTTGAGTAACTGAATGAAAAAGTAATTCAGAAGAGTTATACTCGGATGTGAAAAAGTGTTAATTTTCCTTTTTATGTATGAACAAGGGTGATATATGATAAAAATCTGTATCTAAGTAGGTCTAAAAGAATTTTTCATTTTAATTTTATTTGTTTATCTTTTGGCCATACTGTGTGGATCTAGTTACCCAAGCAGAGATCGAACCCCTATCCCCTGATTGGAGGTACAGAGTTTAACCACTGGACCACCAGGGAAGTCCCAAGAGTTATTTTAATATAGATATTAAAAATTCTATGTGATAAGAAAGAATTATTTCATTATTTAGATGGTAGGGATTTTTCTTTCTTAATTATACATAAAATAGTATAACAGATGAAACCTCAGATACAATGTAAGTATTACAGTTATTCCACAAGATTTTTGTTAGACAGCTATTTTCATGGAATGGCTATTTGCACCTTTTATGTTCAATTCTTCTGTGTCTTTTTGTTTTAAAATTTCTTCTGGAGACCACTTATTATTGGATACTGTTTTGTTGTTGTTTTACTCTCAGCCTTTTAATTGTTGGATTTAACACTTTTTATACATTTTGTAATTATATCTGTATACTTGTTTCATATTTCTTTTTACTTTTTTCCATTGAATACATTATTTTCTTTCATTGATTTAAGCTTACAGCTATTATTTTACAATAAGACAATTGGCTTAAAATCCAAATACATGTTTATTTACCTCTTCTGTCTTCTTAAGCATATTAATATTAATATTTTAATATATACATCTTTCCTCTAACAATGTAAGTACTTTAGACGCTCATGATGCTTTCAATATTTTCTTCTTATTCCTCCAATCCTTGTCATGTTGACGTTTAGAATCTCAATTCTTAGTTGCCATAAATACGTTTTCTTCTCTTTGGTGTTATATTTCTTTCCTCCCTCTCTACCTCCCTTCCTTCTTCCCTGCTTCCCTTCTTTCCTGCTTTCCTTTCTCTTACTTTAACTTTCCATGTCTTCCTTTCTTTCTTTTTTCTATCCCTCATTTCTTTCTAAAACAAAGACAGTGTTTGCTGATGTATTTGAGGATCCTTATTGCCCACATCTTCTATAGCATACTTCTGAAATTCTTTCTCTTCTTATTTCTGTATTTTCTCTAAAACTATTCTCATGAGATGTTTAGATAACATCACCAACTGAATGGGCAGAAAGTTGAGCAAACTCTGAGAGATAGGGGACTTCCCTGGTGGCTCAGACGGTAAAAAATACACTTGCAATGCAGAAACCTGGATTCAGTCCCTGGGTTGGAAAGATCCCCTGGAGGAGGGCATTGCAACCCACTCCACTGTTCTTGCCTGGAGAATCCCAAGGACAGGGGAGCCTGCGGGCTACAGTCCATGGGGTCGCAAAGAGTTGAACATGACTTAACGACTAAACAACAATAATTCTCACTGTGGATTTTTTTGAATCTTTGAGTGAAAACCTGAGGCCCTATCTATGCTTCAGCATATTTTTAATATATCCTTAGGTTTTCATGAAAAATTGGCTGGAGATTAAAATTCTAGTTTCAAAAAAAAAAAAAAAACTTCTAGTTTCAAATTTCTTTTTCTTAAATACTTTAAAATATTTTTCAATTGCCCTGTTGCTTCCAGTGTTGCTTTAAAGGTTTAAAGCCAATTATTGTTGTTGTTTAGTCACCAAGTCATAACTGACTCTTTGCAATCCCATGGATTGCAGCATGCCAGGCTTCCCTGTCCTTCTCTATCTTCCAGAGTTTGCTCAAACTCATGTCCATTGAGTTGGTGATGCTGTCTAACCATCTCATCCTCTGCCTCCCCCTTCTCCTTGTGCCTTCAGTCTTTCCCAGCATCAGGGTCTTTTCCAGTGAGTCAGCTCTTCACATCAGGTGACCAGAGTTTTGGAGCTTCAGCTTTAGCAACAGTCCTTCCAATGAATATTCAGGGTTGATTTCCTTTAGGATTGACTGGTTTCATCTTGCAGTCAAAGTGACTCTTCAAGAGTCTCTTCCAGCACCACAATTCAAAAGTATCGATTTTTTGGCGCTCAGCCTTCTTCTATGTGAGTGTTCTCTGGGAGCTTTCAGAATTTTGTCTCTTATTTTCCTAAGTGTCACTGTAATGAGAGTGAATGTGTCTTTATCTCTTCTGACACTTTATGAGCCCCTTCAAACTGAACTCTTTATTTCTGGGAGATTTATCTTTACCTTTATTTAGATCTCTCTCTCTCTCTTTTAGAGGATTCCGTTATCTCCTTCTCTTCTGAATGTCGGCACTTCCATATCTATCCTCCATATCTTTTAGCTTGCTTCTATAGTTTTTTTTTTTTTTCCAATATTTATTTATTTATTTGGCTGTGCCGAGTCTTAGTTGAGGCTTGTGGGACCTAGTTCCCTGACCAGGGATTGAACCTGGGTCCTCTGCATTGGGAACATGGAGTCTTAGCCATTGGACCACTAGGGAAGCCCACTTTTATAGTTTTAAATGCTTTATTCTTTGCTGTCTTGTGTAATGTTCTCAACCTTTTCTTTCAGTCTCTTGACCTCAGCTCTCTCAGCTCCTCAGCTCTCTCCAGCATGGTATAAGGCCCAGTCCGACAGACATTTCGGTAGTTTCCAAACAACGTTTACCATGAAAAAACTGCAGTGAGTAGCCTACACCACTTCACATGTGTGAAAGGATGTCTGTAGGATAACTGCCACCCTCAAATTGGAAATGCTGAGTCAAGGGCATCTAATTTTGTCATTTCTGATAATTAAATTGCTCTCCATAGGAGTGGACCAACTCCAACCAGCAATGGGCAAGAACCCCAGCCTCAGACAGAGTATCTCACATTTTAAAAAGATTTTCCCAATCTGATAGGTGAAAATAGTTTTTAGTGTGGTTATAATTTGCATTTCTCTTGATATGATGTTAAGCGTGTTTCCAGAGTTTTTGTATTTTTTTTAAATGAACATTCTAGTGGTGGTGGAGTCTATCTGACTCTTGTGACCCCGTGGACTGTAGCCCACCAGGCTCCTCTGTCCGTGGAATTCTCCAGGCAAGAATACTGGAGTGGGTTGCCATGCCCTCCTCCAGGAATCTTTCTGACCCAGGAATCGAACTCAGCTGTCCTGCATTGCAGGCAGATTCTTTACTGATTAAGCCACCGGGGAAGCCTGTCACCTTTACACATTTAGAAACTGAATTATTGGTCTTATTCATGATAATTCTTAGAAGTTATTTGTATATTGGGAGGATTAGTTCTCTGGTCTGATATGAGATACAGTGTTTCCTCCAGGTTATTATATGTCTTTTGATACTGCTTATAGTATTTTTTTAAATTCTCTTATAGATACATTTATCAATCTTTTCTTTCATGTTCTTTAGATTTTGAGTCATGGTAAGAAAAGCCTTCCTTCCTTCAAAGTTTTAAAAAGAATCTTCCAAAAATGCTTTCTTCTGGAACATTTTTGTTCAGTTTTTAATATTGTAGTCTTTGATCTGTTTGGAATTTCTTCTGGTTTAATGGATCAAGTACAGATATACTAATTTTATTTCAAAATGGGTACTAAGTTGTCACCAAATTATCAAAAAATCCATCTTCTTTCATTCTTTGAGATTCTACCCTATGTTGCATACTAATATGCTCTTTCTGAATCCATCACTAGATTTTAAAATCTATTCCATTGATCCATCTGAATGTTCATGAAATCAATACCATACTCTTTTAGTCATTGAGGCTTTAGAAAAATTTTAATAACTAGTGGAACTGTTGCTCCATCATTGCTTTTCTTCCTCAAAGTCTTCTTACTCAACAGTCTTTGGGCTTTTTTTTTTTTTTTAACTTTCCAGTGTATACTTAAGGACCGGTTTGTCTAGTTAAAAAAAGTCTATTGATATTTTCACTGGGTTCATATTAAATTTGTGAAGTAGATCAGAGAGAATTCCCCTTTTTATGTCATTGTTTCTTCATACCCACTCCCATTTGTTCAAAAATTCTTTTTTGTTTCTCCAGTGCTAATATCTTAAGGTTTTCTTTACTTTATTATTTATTTATTTTTGAAATGTATTTACTTTATTTTTTATTAATTTATTTTTTCTTCTTCTTCTTCTTCTTTTTTTTTTTGGCTGACCTAGGTCTTCATTGCTGCATGTGGGCCACTCTCTAGTTGCCGTGCACAAGCTTCTCACTGTGGTGGATTCTCTTGTTGTGGAGCACGGGTTCTAAAGTGTGTGGGCTTCAGTAGTTGTGAAAGAGCTTAGTTACCCCACAGCATGTTGAATCTTCCTGCACTAGGGAACCCATGTCAGATTCGTAACCACTGGACCACCAGGGAAGTCCATCTTCATTTTAAATTTAACATATAGGTCTTGCATATTTCTTGTGTTTACTCCTAGGCATTTTGACTTAATAGTACTATATAGAAATTGAAGCCTTTTCATAATTGATATTTTCTTTTTTAGAACTTTATTGAAATATATTTCACATGCCATAATAATTCATTCATTTAAAGTGGATTTTAGCATATTCACAGAGTTGGGCAACATCACTACACACTAATTTTAGAATACCATTGACCCCTAAAAGAAACCAGGCAAATGTTAACATTCACTCCAACTCCCACTCCTCCCCCAGCCCCCACCTGTTCCACCCCCAAGCAACAAATCATTTTTTTTCTGTCTCTATAGATTTGTCTATTCTGGACATTTTACATAAATGTAATCATACAATATGTGGTCTTTTGTGAATAGCATTTTTTGCATAGCATAGTGTTTTCAAAGTTCATTGATGTTGCAGCATGTATCAGTACTTCATTTTTTACTGCCAAATAGTATTTCACTGTGTAGCCATACCACATTTTGTTTATCCATTCTCATTAGCTGATAGATATTTAGGTCATCTCCATATTTTGGCTGCTATTAATAATGCTACTATGAACATTCATGTACAAGTTTTTGTATGGACCTGCTTTTAACTCTCTTGGGTATTAAGAGGTTCTGAAATCAGTTCCAATGTGTATAGGGTGGTTTCCCTCACCATCATGCAATTCTTGGACTTCAGCTAAGTGTCCTACAACTCAACTCAATTCTGACACTGTTTACAGGTTCCGCAGGTTAAGGGCTCAGTCCCACGAGACCACCTTCTCCACACCTGTCACTTCAGATGCCAATCAAAAGTCCAGGTTGTGGCATCTTTAGATGATAAATAAATATTAAAAATTCAGGTTGTCACCCAGGCTTGTGCCCAGCGGCTATGGATTGGAAGTTCCAATAACCTCCTTCTTGGGTTGGATTAATTTGCTAAAGTGGCTCATAAAGCTCACAGAAACATTTTGCTTACTAGGTCACTAGTTTATTATAAAACGATATAGCTAAGGAACAGTCAAATGGAAGATATGCATAGGGCATGTGAAAGTTGTGCAGAGCATCCATGCTCTCTCCCTGAGGGTGCTCCTCTCCCCAAATCTCCATGTATTCAACCGGAAACTCTCTTAGCCCAGTCCTTTTGGGTTTTATAAAGGCTTCCTTACATGGGCATGATTGATTAAATCATTAGTCATTGGTGACTGATTCAACCTCCAGCCCTTCCCCTATCTCCAGAAATCAGAGGTTGGGACTGAAAGTTCCAACCCACCATGGATGGTCAGTTCCCTTGACAACCAGCCCCTATCTTTAGGTCTTTACCAAAAATCACCTTATTAACATAAACCTAGTGTGGTGGAAAGGGCCTTGTTACAAATAACAAGACATTCTGAAGCCATTTCAGGGACTGAGACAAGGACAAAATATAAATATTGTAAAAAAAGATCATTCCATTTTTCTTATTACTCAGGAGATACAAAGGATTTGGGGAACTGTAAGCCAGGAACTATGAACAAAGACAAAAATATATGAGAAAAATATATTGGTCATCTGAATGGCCAAATATATATTTCTTATAAATCACGATATTGCAGATATATCCAAGGGTGGAATTACGGGGTCATATGGTAACTCTATTTTTAGCATTTTAAGGAACTGCCAAACTTTTCTAAAGTGGCTCACCATTTTATATTCCCATCAATAGTTTATGAGAGTTTCAGTTTCTATGCATCCTCATCAGTACTTGTTATTGTCCATATTTTTTACAATAACCATCCTAGAGGGCGTGAAGTGGTATATTGTTGTGGTTTTGATATGTTTACATAATGACTAATTATGCTGAACATTTTTTCTTATGTTTATTGACCATTTGTGTGTCGTCTTTAATGGTATGCACTCAACTGCCCAGTTTAAAAATTAGACTATTTGTCTTTTTGTTATTGGGTTGATAATTCATATTTTCTACTTGATTATTGCTTTATGTGTGAAAAGCTATGGATTTTAGTGGATTAATTTTGTTATCTGTTAATTTTTTTAAATGTTTATTTTAATTATTCAGCTGTGATGGATCTTAGCTGTGGCACACTGGATCTTTACTTGTGGTATGTGGGAACTATTTTCCCTACCAAGGGTCAGACCTGGGCCCCCTGTATTGGCAGCATGGTGACTTGGCCACTGGACCAGCAGGGAAGTCCTCCTTTGCTAACTCAGTAAATTGTCTTTTGTTTGTTACACTGTTTCAAAACACTGATTATCTTGGATTTTTCAGATACACAGTCACACTATAGTTTCTCTTTCCAATATTTCTGCTAATTTATTTCTCTTATCTAATTGTGTTGGCTGCTTCCTCGAGTGCCATATTAGATATAATGTCATAGAGGACATCTTGTTTTATTTCTGACACTGATAGGAATTTTTCTAGTGATATGAATTTTTGAGGTAGATATACATTTACCACATTATAAAGTATTAATATATTCTTTTTTCATTTAAAATATTTAAACTGAGACTGGATATAAATTTTTTATAGTCTGTGAAGGCAATCTAATTTTTTTCTTTAGAGCCATTGAATTCATGAATTAATTTCCTGATATTCAGTTATCCTCTTATTCTTGGAATAAATTCTACTTAGTCATATGATGTATTTTTATTTTAGTCCATTGATAAGTTTTGTTTTTGACTATTCAATGTAGGATTTTAAAATTGGGATTAATAATTCAGATTGGTCTATGTTTTTTCCCTTTTTGTGAGTACACTCCTCATCAGGTTTCAATGTTATATTTACTTCATAGAAAGACATTAGAAGTTTTTTCTCATTTTCACCACTTTGTTGTAGTTTAAAAAGCACTGAAAGTGTCATTATTTATTAAAAACTGTGTAAATTATTTTATACAATTATCTAAGGCTATTCTGGAGAATAATTCATTGAAAACAGTATTAGTTTGCTGGGGCTACCATAGTAGGGTACCTCAAACTGAGTGGCTTCAATGACAGAAGTTTCTTGTCTCCAGTTCTGGAGTTCAGAAGTCTGATATCATGGTGTTGGCAGGGCCATGCTCCTCTGAAGGGTCTAGGGAAGGAGCTGTCCCAGGCCTTTCTCCTAGCTTCTGGGGATCGCTTGTTCTGTGGCTGCATAGCTCCCGTCTTCATGTGGCATCTCCCTGTGTGTCTGTGTCCACATTTCCTCTTTTTATAAGGACATCAGTCATGCTGTATTAGTCCCAACCTGCCCTAGTTAGTGAGACTTCATCCTGACTTGGGCTTCCCTGGTGGCTTAGATGGTAAGGAATCTGCGTGCAATGTAGGAGACACGGGTTCGATCCTTGGGACAGGAAGATCCTTTGGAGAAGGGAGTGACTACCCACTGCAGTGTTCCTGCCTGGAGAATCCCACAGACAAAGGATCCTTGCGGGCTGCAGTCCCTGGGGTTGCAAAGAGTTGGATACAACTGAGCAGCTAGCACATCCTAACTTAACTGATTACATCTTCAATAACTGTATCCCTAAACAAGCGCACCTTTTGAGTTGCTGGTGGTTAGAGTTTCAATATATAAATTTTGGAGGACACAATTCAACTTGTAACAACAATCTTATCTCCTTCTTGCAAATCACTCTATTTAAATTTCCTAACTCTTTTGAAGTTAGTTCTAATAAAGTTATATTTTTCTAGGAAATTATTAATTTCTTAAATGTTTTCAATGTATTTGAATATAATTGACCAAGTAAGCATTTATAATTCTTTTAATAAAGCATTTTGTAGAGTGATACTCTGAGATGTGTTTCAACACTGTGTGACAAGATGAACACAGTTGTCTTTGTAAAGCCTTTAGTTTAGGGGAGGAGCCAAGATGGCGGAGGACTAGGACGGCGAGACCACTTTCTCCCCTACAAATTCATCGAAAGAACAATTCATCGCTGAGCAAACTTCACAAAACAACTTCTGATTGCTAGCTGAGAACATCAGGCGCCCAGAAAAGCAGCTCATTGTCTTCGAAAGGAGGTAGGACAAAGTATAAAAGATAAAAAGAGAGACAAAAGAGCTAGGGACGGAGACCCGTCCCGGGAAGGGAGTCTAAATAGAGGAAGTTTCCAAACACCAGGAAACCCTCGCACTGGCGGGTCTGGGGGAAGTTTTCAAATCTCGGAGGGCAACCTAACTGGGAGGAAAATAAATAAATAAATAAATAAATAAACCCCACAGATTACGTGCCTAATAGCAACTCCCAGCAGAAAAGTACCCCAGACGCCTGCATCCGCCACCAGCAAGTGGGGGCGGAACAGAGAGGAGCGGGCAGCACTGTTTAGGGTAAGGACCAGGCCTGAGTGCCCTGAGGGCAATCGGAGGGAGCTTTTGTGAGATACCAACTTAAACTGTGGGACAGCAAAAGAGAGAGAGAAAATTAACTGGCCCAAACACACTGCCGGCCGTTCGCAGAACAAAGGGTCTGAGCAAGTCCAGAGGAGCTAGCAGGCTGCGGACCAGCCCAGCCCCGCCGGAGGCAGGAGGCAGGGGGGAGAGGAAAGGGGCAAACTTGGCCCCAAAGACTGCATCCCCTACCACACTACAAACAGGCCTCCAGTTTCTAACCAGAGACTTCCTGAGATTCTGGATGGTCGACATCCGCTGGGAGGGTCGCGGCTAAACACAGGGCACACGCACCCGACTGGCGCGGGTGGAAACTAAGGCTGGGGCCGCGGAGGGGAGAAGGCGCACCGCACTTGGGGAGAGTGCACCCGTCAAGCCCCTGGCCGCCTGAGCTGCTCGGGCACGGGAAGACACAAAACGCAGGCGCAACCGAGTCCGTGCTTTTGTGGAGTACCCAAAAACTGGAACCGCACGCAACACAGGGCACGCTCCATATAGAGCAGCCGGGAGCCTGAGCAGCGTAGACGGGGAAAACAGTGCCTCCCACCCCCCAGCACGATGGAACTAGCGAACCTTGAACCAGAGACCACCTCCGCCCGCCTGTGTCAGGGCGGAAATTAGGCACTGAAGAGACCGGCAAACAGAAGCCAAATAAACAAAGGGAACCGCTTCAGAAGGGACCGGTGCAACAGATTAAAATCACTGTAGATAACACCGACTACACCGGAAGGGGCCTGTAGATAGCGAGAAGTGTAAGCTGGAACAAAGAGCTATCTGAAACTGAGCCGAACCCACACTGACTGCAACAGCTCCAGAGAAATTCCTAGATATATTTTTACTTTTTTTTTTTTATTAAAAAAATTTTTTTTCTTTTCTTTTCTTTTTTATTTTTTCTCTTTTATTTTCTTTTAAAATTCCCTATTACTCCCCCATTACTCCTTAACTTTTATTTTCATATATTTTTATGCTTTTTTTAATTAGGAAAAAAATTTTTTTTTCTTGTTTTTTTCTTTTTCTCTTATTTTCTTTTAAAGTCCTCTATTACTCCTCTACTACTCCTTAAGTTTTATTTTCATTTCACTATAACCTTGCAAAAAAAAAAAAAAAGAGAGAGAGAAGCCCTATTTTTAAGCCAAACTTCATATATATTTCTAAAATTATTTGTGTTTTTGTTTTTAACATTGTATTTTTAAGAGTCTAACCTCTACTCTAGATTTTTAATTTTTGTTTTTCAGTATGTGATATAAATTTTGGACATTTAAGAAGCCAATATTCAGTTCCCATTTTTACTCAGGAGGGTGTTGATTACTCTCTCCCACTTTTGACTCTCTATTTTCTACCTCAGACCACCTCTGTTTCCTCTTTTCCCCTTCTCTTCCCAATCCAATTCTGTGAATCTTTGTGGGTGTCTGGGCTACGGAGAACACTTTGGGAACAGACAGCTGTGTAGATCTGTCTCTCTCCTCTTGAGTCCCCCTTTTTCTCCTCCTGCTCATCTCTATGTCCCTCCTCCCTCTCCTCTTTTTCATGTAACTCTGTAAACCTCTCTGGGTGTCCCTCACGGGGGAGAATCTTTTCACCAGTAACCTAGAAGTTTTATTATCAGTGCTGTATAGTTGGAGAAGTCTTGAGACTACTGGAAGAATAAAACTGAAATCCAGAGGCAGGAGACTTAAGCCCAAAACCTGAGAACACCAGAAAACTGCTGACTACATGGAACATTAAGTAATAAGAGACCATTCAAAAGCCTCCATACCTACACTGAAACCAACCACCACCCAAGAGCCAGTAAGTTTCAGAGCAAGACATACCATGCAAATTCTCCAGCAACGCAGGAACATAGCCCTGAGCATCAACTTACAGGCTGCCATAGTCACACCTAACACATAGACCCATCTCAAAACTCATTACTGGGCACTCCATTGCACTCCAGAGAGAAGAAATCCAGTTCCATGCACCAGAACACCAACACAAGCTTCCCTAACCAGGAAACCTTGACAAGCCAATCGTCCAACCCCACCCACTGGGTGAAACCTCCACAATAAAAAGGAACCACAGACCTCCAGAATACAGAAAGCCCACTCCAGACACAGCAATCTAAACAAGATGGAAAGGAAGAGAAATACCCAACAGGTAAAGTAACATGAAAAATGCCCACCAAGTCAAACAAAAGAGGAGGAGATAGGGAATCTACCTGAAAAAGAATTTAGAATAATGATAATAAAAATGATCCAAAATATTGAAAACAAAATGGAGTTACAGATAAATAGCCTGGAGACAAAGATTGAAAAGATGCAACAAATGTTTAATAAATAGTTAGAAGAAATAAAAAAGAGTCAATTAAAAAAGAATAATGCAATAAATGAGATCAAAAACACTCTGGAGGGAACCAAGAGTAGAATAACAGAGACAGAAGATAGGATAAGTGAGGTAGAAGATAAAATGATGGAAATAAATGACGCAGAGAGGAAAAAAGGAAAAAGAATCAAAAGAAATGAGGACAACCTCAGGGACCTCTGGGACAAAGTGAAACGCCCCAACATTTGTATCATAGGAGTCCCAGAAGAAGAAGACAAAAAGAAAGGCCATGAGAAAATACTCGAGGAGATAATAGCTGAAAACTTCCCTAAAATGGGGAAGGAAATAGCCACCCAAGTCCAAGAAGCCCAGAGAGTCCCAAACAGGATAAACCCAAGGCGAAACACCCCAAGACACATATTAATCAAATTAACAAAGATCAAACACAAAGAACAAATATTAAAAGCAGCAAGGGAGAAACAACAAATAACACACAAAGGGATTCCCATAAGGATAACAGCTGATCTATCAATAGAAACCCTCCAGGCCAGAAGGGAATGGCAGGACGTACTGAAAGTAATGAAAGAGAATAACCTACAACCTAGATTACTGTACCCAGCAAGGATCTCATTCAGATATGAAGGAGAATTCAAAAGCTTTATAGACAAGCAAAAGCTGAGAGAATTCAGCACCACCAAACCAGCTCTTCAACAAATGCTAAAGGATCTTCTCTAGACAGGAAACACAGAAAGGTTGTATAAACGTGAACCCAAAACAACAAAGTAAATGGCAACGGGACCATACCTATCAATAATTACCTTAAATGTAAATGGGTTGAATGCCCCAACCAAAAGACAAAGACTGGCTGAATGGATACAAAAACAAGACCCCTATATATGCTGTCTACAATAGACTCATCTCAAAACAAGAGACACATACAGACTAAAAGTGAAGGGCTGGAAAAAAGTATTTCACGCAAACAGAGAACAAAAGAAAGCAGGAGTCGCAATACTTATATCAGATAAAATAGACTTTAAAATAAAGGATGTGAAAAGAGACAAAGAAGGACACTACATAATGATCAAAGGATCAATCAAAGAAGAAGATATAACAATTATAAATATATATGCACCCAACATAGGAGCACCACAATATGTACGGCAAACGCTAACGATATAAAAGAGGAAATTAATAGCAACGCAATAATAGTGGGAGACTTTAATACCCCACTCACAGCTATGGATAGATCAACTAAACAGAAAATTAACAAGGAAACACAAACTTTAAATGACACAATGGACCAGCTAGACCTAATTGATATCTATAGGACATTTCACCCCAAAACAATCAACTTCACCTTTTTCTCAAGTGCACACGGAACCTTCTCCAGAATAGATCACATCCTGGGCCATAAATCTAGTCTTGGTAAATTCAAAAAAATTGAAATCATTCCACTCATCTTTTCTGACCACGGTGCGCTAAGATTAGATCTCAATTACAGGAAACAAATTGTTAAAAATTCCAACATATGGAGGCTAAATAACACGCTCCTGAATAGCCAACAAATCACAGAAGAAATCAAAAAAGAAATCAAAATATGCATAGAAACGAATGAAAATGAAAACACAACAACCCAAAACCTATGGGACACTGTAAAAGCAGTGCTAAGGGGAAGGTTCATAGCAATACAGGCTTACCTCAACAAACAAGAAAAAAGTCAAATAAATAACCTAACTCTACACCTAAAGCAACTAGAGAAGGAAGAAATGAAGAACCCCAGGGTTAGTAGAAGGAAAGAAATCTTAAATTTAGGACAGGAATAAATGCAAAAGAAACTAAAGAGACCATAGCAAAAATAAACAAAGCTAAAAGCTGGTTTTTTGAAAAAATAAACAAAATTGACAAACCATTAGCCAGACTCATTAAGAAACAAAGGGAGAAGAACCAAATTAACAAAAATTAGAAATGAAAATGGAGAGATCACAACAGACAACACTGAAATACAAAGGATCATAAGAGACTACTACCAGCAGCTCTATGCCAATAAAATGGACGACTTGGAAGAAATGGACAAATTCTTAGAAAAGTATAACTTTCCAAAACTGAACCAGGAAGAAGTAGAAGATCTTACCAGACCCATCACAAGCAAGGAAATCGAAACTGTAATCAGAAATCTTCCAGCAAACAAAAGCCCAGGACCAGACGGCTTCACAGCTGAATTCTACCAAAAATTTAGAGAAGAGCTAACACCTATCTTACTCAAACTCTTCCAGAAAATTGCAGAAGAAGGTAAACTTCCAAACTCATTCTATGAGGCCACCATCACCCTAATTCCAAAACCAGACAAAGATGCCACAAAAAAAGAAAACTACAGGCCAATATCACTGATGAACATAGATGCAAAAATCCTTAACAAAATTCTAGCAAACAGAATCCAACAACATATTAAAAAAAATCATACACCATGACCAAGTGGGCTTTATCCCAGGAATGCAAGGATTCTTTAATATCCACAAATCAATCAATGTAATACACCACATTAACAAATTGAAAGATAAAAACCATATGATTATCTCAATAGATGCAGAGAAAGCCTTTGACAAAATTCAACACCCATTTATGATTGAAACTCTCCAGAAAGCAGGAATAGAAGGAACATACCTCAACATAATAAAAGCTATATATGACAAACCCACAGCAAGCATCACCCTCAATGGTGAAAAATTGAAAGCATGTCCCCTAAAATCAGGAACAAGACAAGGGTGCCCACTCTCACCACTACTATTCAACATAGTGTTGGAAGTTTTGGCCACAGCAATCAGAGCAGAAAAAGAAGTAAAAGGAATCCAGATAGGAAAAGAAGAAGTGAAACTCTCGCTGTTTGCAGATGACATGATCCTCTACACAGAAAACCCTAAAGACTCTACCAGAAAATTACTAGAGCTAGTCAATGAATATAGTAAAGTTGCAGGATATAAAATTAACACACAGAAATCCCTTGCATTCCTATATACTAACAATGAAAAAACAGAAAGAGAAATTAAAGGAACAATACCATTCACCATTGCAACAAAAAGAATAAAATACTTAGGAGTATATCTACCTAAAGAAACAAAAGACCTATACATAGAAAACTATAAAACACATATTCCAATAAAATTATTTTAAAAACTCTTCAAAAAAAAAAAAAAACACTAATGAAATCAAAGAGGTATGGAGAAACATACCGTGTTCATGGATTGGAAGAACAAATATTGTCAAAATGGCTATTCTACCCAAAGCAATCTATAGATTCAATGCAATCCCTATCAAGCTACCAACGGTATTCTTCACAGAACTAGAACAAATAATTTCTCAATTTGTATGGAAATACAAAAAACCTCGAATAGCCAAAGTAATCTTGAGAAAGAAGAATGGAACTGGAGGAATCAACCTGCCTGACTTCAGACTCTACTACAAAGCCACAGTCATCAAGACAGTATGGTACTGGCACAAAGACAGAAATATAGATCAATGGAACAGAATAGAAAGCCCAGAGATAAATCCACGGACCTATGGACACCTTATCTTTGACAAAGGAGGCAAGGATATACAATGGAAAAAAGACAACCTCTTTAACAGGTGGTGCTGGGAAAACTGGTCAACCACTTGTAAAAGAATGAAACTGGAACACTTTCTAACACCATACACAAAAATAAACTCAAAATGGATTAAAGATCTAAATGTAAGACCAGAAACTATAAAACTCCTAGAGGAGAACATAGGCAAAACACTCTCCGACATAAATCACAGCAGGATCCTCTATGACCCACCTCCCAGAATATTGGAAATAAAAGCAAAAATAAACAAATGGGACCTAATGAAACTTAAAAGCTTTTGCACTACAAAGGAAACTATAAGCAAGGTGAAAAGACAGCCCTCAGATTGGGAGAAAATAATAGCAAACGAAGCAACAGACAAAGGACTAATCTCAAAAATATACAAGCAACTCCTGCAGCTCAATTCCAGAAAAATAAATGACCCAATCAAAAAATGGACCAAAAGAACTAAACAGACATTTCTCCAAAGAAGACATACAGATGGCTAACAAACACATGAAAAGATGCTGAACATCACTCATCATCAGAGAAATGCAAATCAAAACCACAATGAAGTACCATTACACGCCAGTCAGGATGGCTGCTATCCAAAAGTCTACAAGCAATAAATGCTGGAGAGGGTGTGGAGAAAAGGGAACCCTCTTACACTGTTGGTGGGAATGTAAACTAGTACAGCCACTATGGAGAACAGTGTGGAGATTCCTTAAAAAACTGGAAATAGAACTGCCATATGACCCAGCAATCCCACTTCTGGGCATACACACTGAGGAAACCAGATCTGAAAGAGACACGTGCACCCCAATGTTCATCGCAGCACTGTTTATAATAGCCAGGACATGGAAGCAACCTAGATGCCCATCAGCAGATGAATGGATAAGGAAGCTGTGGTACATATACACCATGGAATATTACTCAGCCATTAAAAAGAATTCATTTGAATCAGTTCTAATGAGATGGATGAAACTGGAGCCCCTTATACAGAGTGAAGTAATCCAGAAAGATAAAGAACATTACAGCATACTAACACATATATATGTAATTTAGAAAGATGGTAATGATAACCCTATATGCAAAACAGAAAAAGAGACACAGATGTACAGAACAGACTTTTGGACTCTATGGGAGAAGGCAAGGGAGGGATGTTTCGAGAGAATAGCATCGAAACATGTATATCATCTGTGTGAAACAGATCACCAGCCCAGGTGGGATGCATGAGACAAGTGCTCGGGCCTGGTGCACTGGGAAGACCCAGAGGGATCAGGTGGAGACGGAGGTGGGAGGGGGGATCAGGATAGGGAATACGTGTAAATCTATGGCTGATTCATATCAATGTATGACAAAACCCACTACAATATTGTAAAGTAATTACCTCCAACTAATAAAAATAAATGAAAAAAAAAAGCCTTTAGTTTAGAAGTGTGTAGTTCTTGTAGTTCATGCTCTGAGACATGTTTAAAGAATGTGCTTAACAGAGAGAAGTGCATGAGGGAGTGATTTTATTTATTAATGTTTGCCTGGCATATTTGTTCATCTTTTGGTGCTTATCTTGTATTTGCTTAGAGTTGGATTTTATTTTGTGATGTAATCTGTAAACCCGTTTCTAAAAAACAGATGAGGGACACTTACGATTATTTATAGGCCAAATATGTTAACTCTGATCTTTGTCTCAAATCCTTCTTTCTTTCTTTCAGATTCTTTTAGCTCTTTCTTGTGTGTTTCATTTTGGTTGCCTGCCTCATTTTTATCCTCCATGTCCTTTAATATGTTTTTCTCATGTCTACACTCCTTTTAAGAAGTGTTTTATTTATTTATTTTTTGTTGCGTCACACAGCTTTTCTCTAGTTGAGGTGAGCAGAGCCTACTCTTTAGTGGGGTGCTCAGGCTTCTCATTGCAGTGGCTTCTTTTGTTGGGGACCATGGGCTCTAGAGTGTGAGCTCAGCAGCATGTGGGGTTTTCCCGGGTCAGGGTTCCAAGCCGTGTTCCCTGCGTCGGCAGGTGGATTCTTATCAACTGGACCACAAAGGAAATCCTACACTCTTTTTTTATTCTCTTTCATTTTCTCACTATTTTGTATTTCTGCTTTGTGATCTTCCTTCAAATACGTTGTTGCTTTATAAAGTTTTTTTTTTAATTCATAGAAAGATGTTTTGTTGTTAACATTTTATGGCAACATTTTTCAGATGAGTTTTATTTGTGGGGGGGGGGGGAGCCTGGTAATTTTTACTGATTTTACTCACTTTTTGCCCCCTGGGATTTTCTTTATATTGATGCCATGCCAGCAGCCTTTTAGTTCACTGGGTAATGAGTTGGATATTCCTTGCTTCAATATCAGCAGGAGCTTATTTTAGGGAATGTTTTTTACTGGCAATTTCTGAGAATTGCAGCCTCACTCTCTGGATGTTTTTATAGCACTTCTTCCTTTTTTTTTTTTTTTTTGGTTAGAGACAGTTTGTTTATTTATTTCACCAAGCTCAGTGGAATCTGGGATCTTAGTTCCCTGAGCAGGGATTGAACCCATGCCCCTTGCAATAGAAGCATGCAGTCTTAACCACTGAACCACCAGGAAGTCCCAGCACTTCCTCCTTTGTTGAGTCTGTTGCCTCCTGCTTACTACGCCCTCTGTCCCACAGTCATGGATATAGGACTGTCACTCCAGAGTGTGTCCCTTACCTATAGGAAAGGCAAGTTTTGTGATTGTCTCCTGAGATCTGCTGCTCACAAGGAATCCTCTCCAGTTCATCTTCTCCCCATGTGAATTCTGGGCAGATTTAAGTATATTAAGTGAACAATACAAAGAAATAGAGGAAAATAAGAGAATGGGAAAGACTAGAGATCTCGTCAAGAAAATTAGAGCTAACAAGGGAACATTTCATGTAAAGATGGGCACAATAAAGGACAGAAATGGTATGGACCTAACAGAAGCAGAAGTTAGTAAGAAGATGTGGCACGAATACAAAAAAGAACTATACAAAAAGATCTTGACCAGATAATCACAATGGTGTGATCACTCACCTAGAGCCAGACATCCTGGAGTGTGAAGTCAAGTGGGCCTTAGGAAGCATCACTATGAACAAAGGTAGTGGAGGTGATGGAATTCCAGCTGAGCTGTTTCAAATCCTAAAAGATGATGTTGTGAAAGTGCTGCATTCAATAGGCCAGCAAATTTGGAAAACTCAGCAGTGGTCACAGGACTGGAAAAGGTCAGTTTTCATTCCAGTCCCAAAGAAGAGCAAAGAATGTTCAAACTACTGCACAATTGCACTCATTTCACATGCTAGTAAGGTAATGTTCAAAATCCTTCAAGCTAGGCTTCAACAGTATATAAACCAAGAACTTCCAGATGTACAACTTCCTGGATTTAAAAAAGGCAGAGGAACCAGAAATCAAATTACCAATGTCCATTGGATCATATAAAATGCAAGAGAATTCCAGAAAAACATCTACTTTTAATTCATGGGCTACACTAAAGCCTTTGACTGTGTGGATCACAACAAACTGTGGAATATTCTGAAAGAGATGGGAATACCAGACCACCTGACCTGCCTCATAAGAAATCTGTATACAGGTCAAGAAGCAACAGAACCAGACATGGAACAACAAACTGGTTCAAAATTGGGGAAGGAGTACATCAAGGCTGTATATTGTCTCCTTGGTTATTTAACTTACATGCAAAGTACATCATATGAAATGCCAAGCTGGATGAAGCGCAAGCTGTAATCAAGATTGCAAGGAGAAATACAAATAACCTCAGATGTGCAGATGACACCACCCTTACAGCAGAAAGCGAAGAGGAACTAAAGAGCCTCTTGGTGAAGGTGAAAGAGGAAGTGAAAAAGTTGGCTTAAAACTCAACATTCAAAAAACTAAGATTCAGTCCCATCACTTCATGAGAAATACATGGGGAAACAGTGGAAGCAGTGACAGACTTTATTTTCTTGGGCTTCAAAATCACTGCAAATGGTGACTGCAGCCATGAAGTTAAGAGACGCTTGCTCCTTGGAAGAAAAGCTATTATCAACCTAGACAGCATATTAAAAAGCAGGGACAAAGGTCCGTTTAGTCAAAGCTATGGTTTTTCCAGTATTCATGTGTGGATGTGAGAGTTGGACCATAAAGTAGTCTGAGCGCTGAAGAATTGATGCATTCAAACTGTGGTGTTGAAGAAGACTCTTTGAGAGTCCCATGGACTGCAAGGAGATCAAACCAGTCAATTCTAAAGGAAATTAACCCTGAATATTCATTGGAAGGACTGATGCTGAAGCTCCAGCATTTTGACCATCTGATGTGAAGAACTGACTCCTTAGAAAAGACCCTGATGCTGGAAAAGATTGAAGGCAGGAGGAGAAGGGGACAACAGAGGATGAGATGGTTGGATGGCATCACTGACTCAATGGACATGAGTTTGAGCAAGCTCTAGGAGATGGTGAAGGACATGACTGAGTGACTAGACAACGACAACAGAAAATTTCAATCCACAGATCATTACTGTGTCTTGCTTTTTCTGAAGATAAAGTCTATGCCTTTTTTTCCATTGGGCTTCCCTTGTTGCTCAGCTGGTAAAGAGTCCACCTGCCATGTGGGAGACCTGGGTTCGATCCCTGGGTTGGGAAGATCCCCTGGAGAAGGGAAAGGCTACCCACTCCAGTACTCTGGCCTGGAGAATTCCATGGACTGTGTTGTCCATGGGGTCGCAAAGAGTCAGACATGACTGAGAGACTTGCACTGCACCTTTTTTTCCCCACTACCCTATAATTTTTGTAATCTATCTGGGGTAAAAATTATTTTCACATGCTACTCCCATGTTTGTACTCCAAGTCTCAACATCCCACTCTGAAATGATTTGGTCAAGGTATTACTGGTCTGTGTGACCCATAACCATCATTTTTAAACTGTGATCCATGGTCACCCACAGGGGCTTGCCTCTAATATCCTAACCACATATCTCATATGTCCAAGCATCATTTTGTGTAATCCTAACTGTGATCATCTCTAACAACAGAGAGAAAAGTTGGCTCTACATATGGAGATTTTGCTTCCCAGGTGGTGCTAGTGGTAAAGAACCCACCTGCCAATGCAGGAGATGCAGGTTCTATCCCTGGGTTGGAAAGCTCTCCTGGAGGAGGGAACTGCAACCCACTCCAGTATTCTTGCCTGGAGAATCCCATGGATAGAGGAGCCTTGTGGGCTATAGTCCATAGGGTTGCAAAGAGTCGGACAGAACTGAATCAACTTAGCACATGGAGATTTTAGAGTGTTAAACCTATCCTACCTACTTGCTTTATCATGTCAATTCATGTATCATTAATATTTCCTTTCCTTTCTCTTGATTTCATGCTTGTCAAACAGGCTCACCATGGTACAGAAACATTCCACAGGGGGTTTCTGAGGAGCTAAGGCAGGGGCTGGGCCGTCCCCTGTGGGATCATCAGTGTTTCCTAACGAGTGACTTCTTTGCCCAGTCACATTTACAGGTTCATCTGCTCCAACAGAACACCTTCTTTGGCACTCTCCATGTTGTCTTCCCCTGAAGATTTACCATCTTGGAACATCACTGTAGGTATGGACTGCTTGTTTGTGACCTCCCCAAATTCATATGTTGAAACTTTAACCACAGTCAATGGTATTCAGATCTGAGGCCTTTGGCGATAACTAGGTCATGAGGGTGGAATCTAATGATGGGATTAGTGACCTTATAAGAAGCAGAAAAGAGCTAGGCCTCTCTTCTTTCTCTGCCATGTGAGGATACAACGAGAAGGTGGCTGACTCACCCAGAAAGGGTGTCCTCAGCAGAACCTGACCCTGCTGGTATCCTGATTGTGGCCTCTCAGCTGCCACAGCTGTAGAAAGAAAGTGTTCATTCTTTAAGGCACCCAGTCTGTGGCATCCCAGACTCCCTGAGATAGGCACCAGTGAATGATGGCCCCTGCTTTGAGCCAGCAGACACTGGCTGAGTCTCTCAGAGTTCCACTTTCTGCTGTGTTGTCTGTGACCCTTATTTGGTGGTCAGGCTCTCAGCCCAGCTCCCACCCCTCGATGGGGACCAGGATGTTGCTGGGCTGGAGGGCCCAAGAGAAGCTTGGCTGTGGCAGGGGATTGGCTGCAAGGGCTCTGCTGCCCATGGGGATAGTGTCCTCTGGGCCAGCCTGCTCACTACCTCCTCCCCACTCACCACCTCTGAGTGGGCCAGGTGCCCTGGCACTAGTTTCTAAGAGGAACCTCAGATAGCCAAGAACCATAATTCCTGACAAATTCCTCTTCTTCCTCATGACAATATGTATGATTTATCTTCTGGGAAGGAACATCCCGGCCCTTGGCATCAGTTCCTTAAGAGGACTCCCATTTGTTCATTCATTTCAAGAGAAAGAAAAGAATCATTCATTACAGAGAGAGTGCTGAGAGTGAGGAGAGACAGGGAGACTCAACCCCAGAAAGGCTGATCTGGCCGAGGGTCCCTGCACAGCCTGGAGGTGTGGCTCTTGGCCACCCCGCTGGTCTCCAACATCCTCTGCTAAACTGCTAGTCTTATTTCATGGCTTCCCTGTGTTCCCATTCCTGATCCCCAAGCACTCTGCAGTCAGAGGGTTCTTATGAACCCACTAGGGCACTTCTCCCAGAGAAGGCAATGGCAACCCACTCCAGTATTCTTGCCTGGAAAATACCATGGGCGGAGGAGCCTGGTAGGCTGCAGTCCATGCGGTTGCGAAGAGTCAGACATGACTGAGTGACTTCACTTTCACTTTTCTTTTTTTTTAATTTATAGATCATCTTTTTTTTTCATTTATTTTTATTAGTTGTAGGTAATCACTTTACAATATTGTGGTGATTTTTGCCATACACTGACATGAGTCAGCCATGGATTTACATGTGTCCCCATCCTGAACCCCCCTCCCACCTCCTTCCCCATCCCATCCCTCTGGGTCATCCCAGTGCACCAGCCCTGAGCACTTGTCTCATGCATCCAACCTGGACTGGCAATCTGTTTCACACTTGATAATATACATGTTTCGATGCTGTTCTCTCAGATCATCCCACCCTCGCCTTCTCCCATAGAGTCCAAAAGTCTGTTCTATACATCTGTGTATCTTTTTCCGTCTTGCATATAAGGTTATTGTTACCATCTTTCTAAATTCCATATATATGCGTTAGTATACTGTATTGGTGTTTATCTTTCTGGCTTACTTCACTCTGTATAATGGGCTCCAGTTTTATCCATCTCATTAGAACTGATTCAAATGTGTTCTTTTTAATGGCTGAGTAATATTCCATGGTGTATATGTACCATAGCTTCCTTATCCATTCGTCTGCTGATGGGCATCTAGGTTGCTTCCATGTCCTGGCTATTATAAACAGTGCTGCGATGAACATGGGTACACCATATGACCCAGCAATCCCACTTCTGGGCATACACACCAAGGAAACCAGAACTGAAAGAGACACTTTCACTTTTCACTTTCATGCATTGGAGAAGGAAATGGCAACCCACTCCAGTGTTCTTGCCTGGAGAATCCCAGGGACGGGGGAGCCTGGTGGGCTGCCGTCTATGGGGTTGCATAGAATCGGACATGACTGAAGCGACTTAGCAGCAGCAGCAGCCAGGCACTTCTCCATTTTTAGATAGCCTGGCCTAGCTGCAACTTTTAACTCTGCTGGCCAACCTCCTTTTGTTTTTTTTTAATTACAAATGTAATGCATGCTGCTTGCAAGAAAATGCACCTAAGACAGAAGCATATTAAGTGAGATATAACATTTTCTTCTCTCAATGCCCTCCTCCAACACCCATCTCCATTTCTGGAGGTAGCTGCTGTTGATACGTTGGAGAATATTCTTCCCGATTCTTCTCTGTACACCTGCACACACACACACACATTTGCACATCTATATTAGATACTGTTAGTGCTTGCCTAGATGTTGTTCATCTGACCAATACACCCATCCTAGCTGCTAATGGTTCAGAGTTGCACCCTTTTCTGGAGAATCACCCTTAGCAGAAATGATCTGTTTCACCCAGCAGTGTCTGGGAGGTCAAAGCATGTCCCGTGGGGCCAGCCCCCAACCAATGACTACCTAATATGTGTGTGTGTGCTGTGTGCTCAGTTGTGTCCAACTCTTTGCAACCCCAAGGACTGTAGTCCACCAGACTCCTCTGTCCATAGAATTTTTCAGGCAAGAATACTGGAGTGGGTTGCCATTTCCTCCTCCAGGGAATCTTCCCAACCCAGGGCTCCAACACGTATCTCTTGCGTCTCCTTCATTGGCAGGTGGATTCTTTACCACTACCCACCTGGGAAATCAATGACTGCATAATGCAGGAGCAAAACTCTGGTCCCCTTTCTTTGAGGTGGGGCAGCTCTGTGGTTCCATTCACACTCTAGAGCTCCCATGGGTATCAAGTGAGGCTTTTGATGGGCCCAGGATCTTCCCTGGCTTCTTTCTCTGCCCTTGCCTGCTTCGCTCAGTCCCTTAAAAATTTCACCTGAGAGCACTTTCTAAACAAATCCCTTGCAAATAAATGTTACCATATAATGTATAATATACAGGTGTGGGCATGCCAAGTCACTTCAGTCGTGTCTGAATCTTTGCGACCCCATGGACTGTAGCCCACCAGGCACTCCTGTCCATGGGATTTCCCAGGCAAGAATACTGGAGTGGGTTGCCATGCCCTCCTCCAGGGAATCTTCCTGACCCAGGGATTAAACCCATGTCTCTTATATACTCCTGTATTGGCAGTCAAGTTCTTTACCACTAGGTCCACCTGGGAAGCCCATAATACGTAAGTGTATGTATGCAAATATACACATATGTATTTTCAGAAAGGAGTCCATGTTTATCTGAAACATTTGGTGACATTTTCACTTTACAGGACACCATAAACACCCCTGAATGTAAGTCTACTTAATGTTTACATGGTAGCAGAGTTGCCCTTGGAATTGATCTTCCATAATTTAGGTGATCAGTAGTCCTATCAATGAAATTGAATTTATTCATTCATTAAATGAATGGCTTATGAAGTGCTACAGCATGCCAGCTGCTGCCATATGCACTGGAGTTACCTCCAATTTTTTCTCTCTTACAAAAGCTATGAGTATCTTTGTAAGCATTTTCAAACATTTGTGTAAGTGGTTTTGAAAGACAGATTCTTGGAGGCGGCTTTGTGGGTCAACAGTAAGCTGCACTTGTAGCCCTAATGGATCATTTTAAGGAAATGTTCCTCCTTCAACTCCTCCCTGTGTATTCTTTCTTGGACCCTCTTTTGCAACTTCTCCTCTTTGCATCTTTTCCACCTGCCCAGTGAATGCCCAGAAACCCTTGGAGGGTCAGGGCTTTCTGCTCAGCCCTCTTTGCTTTGCTGATGCTCTTTCCCTGAGCTGTGTCCACCCACCCTACCTGCTTCACCAGGCATTGAGTCCAAGGACTCCTAGACCAACTTTCTCATGGGTTCCCACTGGATCTCAGGAGAGTAAGTGACTGTACCAGTCAGGGTTCTCCAGAGAGACAGAACCAAAAAGATAGAGGTGGACGGATATATAAGAGCAGATTTATTGTAGGAATTGGCTTATGGAGTTATGGAGGCAGAGAAGTCCCACGACCTGCCATCTGAAAGCTGCAGAACCAGGTAAGCCAGAGGTGAAATTCATTGCCAGCCTGAAGACCTGAGGATCAGGTGGGGCTGGTGGTGCCAGTTCCCATCTGATTCTGAAAGCCTGAGAACCAGGAGCACCAGTGAGCTAGGGCAGGAGAAGATGGATGCTTCAGCTCAAGCAGAGAATGAATTTATCCTCTCTCTGTCTTTTTGCTCTATGTGGATGCTCAGTGTGAAGCCCACTCACACTGGGGAGGGCCCTCTGCCTTACTCAGTTCACCAACTCAAATGCCTGTCTCTTCAGGAAGCATCCTCCCAGACACATCCAGAAATAATGTTTTACCAGCTCTCTGGGCATCCCTTTTCCCAGTCTAGTTGATACTAAAACTAACCATCATGGTGATCAACTTTTCCCAAGGCTCTTGTCCAAATTTCTACCACATGTGTCCACTGGGCTATCCCAAAGTCATTCTAGATTCATCTGTGTCCCAAATTCTCTTAACCTCTGCCCCCAAGCTTTCTCTTTCTATGTCCTGTAATACCCAGAGGAAAATGTCCCATCACCCATAGCCACCTTGCTCTCCTTCCCGTCTTTGTCAAGGATAGGTCCTCTTGACCAGCCCTCAGACGCATTTCTCCAGCTCACCACCCCTGGGTGTACCTCTATTTCTGTCCTAGTCCAGGCCTTGTTTTATGGTCTCTGACTGGCTTGCCACCTGCCCTGGGAGTACAGTTCTTCCTCCTCCTCACAGTCAGGGGAGAGCTCAGCAGGAGTTGCCCTGCCCCTACCCCCAGCTCTGAGGGCATTCTGGAGAGGGGAACAAGTAAGGGCTGGTACAGCATCCCAGGCTGACTTGGGCCATGCATCCCAAGTGCATCTTGGGTCCTGAGGACTTGGGACCAGCACGTGACACGCACACCCGGTCCCCAGGAGCTGATGGACATAGCTCAGGTCGCTTCAGCTCTCCCCCTGACAGCCCCCTCTCCCCTCACACACCCTCCTCCATCACACCCCCAGCACAGTTGGTACCTCAGTGACAGGTACTCACCAAGTGTACAGGAAACAGAGGAGAAGAACATCTCCATGATGGAGCCAGGAGAAGACTATGATGCACTTTTTGTGTGTGTGTGGTGGGGGGGAGGCACTAACTGGCTTTGGTGGGAGTAGAAAAGGATGAAAGGCTAGCCATCAGGCTGGTTTCCTAGAGATCTGAGACTGGGCAGGTCCCCATACCACTTGACTTCAAGTGCCTCATTGGCAAATCTAAGGCAACAGATAGAGTGTCTCAGCAGACCCCTCTAAAAAAAGTAAATTTCTTGGAGTATTTGGAGAACATTTGGGAAAACAAACCATTTTTATGGCGTCTTTGTTCTTTTCTGGATGGTTACTGTCCAGTGCCTCACTGCACAGTAGGGGGTGGGGAGATGTGTAATGAATGAGGGAGTGAGGACCTGGGCTTTCCCATTAGGAAATTGTATGACTTTCCTGATGTAGCAAAAGCTGAGACAGGAACCTGAGGATATCATTTGCTTTTACTTCACTGGAGAATTGTTTTAAATGGGAGTGACTGGTATCCTGCTGGTGGTTGTGCTTGTGGTAAACTTTTCTGGAGGTCTCTATAGAAGGTCCCCAAAGTATGCATGTCTTTAACTTATTGGAATTTAGGATGTATGGTAAGTTTTAGTAACAAGACTCATCTTTGCAAATGCTGTTTATAATAGAAAAAAAGTTGAAAACAACCCATGTGTCCAACAATAGAAGACTGGTTAAATAGATTCGAGAACTTATATACAATGGACTTCTGTATAGCAGATAAAATTTATTATTAAAGTATATTCTTGGTATGGAATAGGAGTCAAGATATGTTATTAAATTGAGTCATGTTACAAAATAGTATGTACTCTATGGAAACTTCATAGAACTAAAATGTATATACATGTATATTACTTTTAAACGTCTGGCAAGGCCTTGCTGTCACGGTGTCACCCCTGGACCAGCAGCCTCCTCGTGACCCAGGAGCTCGCCAGAGATCTGAGTGGGCTCAGTGTGTCATACGCTCACTCTCCACATCTGCATGTGGGACGATGAGGGGTTTTCATCCCTTCTTTTTGCTTGTTTGTTTATTTGAGGTTTTTAAAAATTTATTTCACTTGATATTTAATTTTTTAAAATTTAATTTATTTGAGGTTTTTAAAAAAGTATAATTGATTTACATGGTTGTGCTAATTTCTGCTGTACAGCAAAGCGATTCAGTTATATATATATATATATATATAATTGTTCATATTCTTTTCCATTATAGTTTATTACAGGGTATTATAATATAGTTCCCTGTGCTATACAGCGGGACCTTGTTGTTTATCCATTCTAACTTCGTATCTTTTAACCCCAAACTCCCAATCCTCTCCCCAACCCCTTGCTTATTTATTTTTGATTAATGTATATTATTGGCATAAAGAGGGGAAAAGAGTGATATGCCTTCTCCACAATGCACACTGGTGGGCTTCATTGTCATCAGACCTTTCCTGGTTCTTTCCCATCTGAAAATGTGGCAGACGGGCCAGGTCAGCACAGTCTGGGTTCCTGTCGACCACTCTCATTTTCTTGGGTGTATTTCTTTCCTCCACGTTGGCTCTTGGCTTCAAGAGTGTTGTGTTCAGAATCATTGCTGCTTTCCAAGGGACTCGGCTGCTCCTGGGGCAGGGCCTGAGGTGGAAAGGACTCCACGCCCCCGACCCCAGGCTGGGACAAAACCCCCTTCCAGCCCTCCCACTCCACCGCATGGTGTTCCCATTAAGATTCAGGCTGGCTTGGCGGATGAGCTCATTTCTTTTCCAGTAAGCGAGTTGGCTGCTTATGTATTCTCCTGCGGCACCGATGCCAGACACATTTCTCAATCCTCCTCTGGTCGGAGAAGGCCAGGAACAGGCCATTTCCACCTTCTTGCGTCAATCTGTCAGGCGGTGGCAGGTGGCTGTGTTGGAAGGCCACCGCCCTCGTCCCCGGCTGTCCAGGGGCCTGTCTGCCTCCAGCTCCGGTGACGTCAGGCGGATGCTCCACCTGTGAATGGGAACAGCTGCCTTTCCAGAGTGTGACTTCCGGTCAGAATCCCGATGTGCCTAATGGGACCATGACAGTAGCTGGCAGCTCTCAGCACGCATTCACAGGGACGGGCATTGTTCTCCAAAGCCTCTGAAACAAGCAAGATTTTCACACACACACACCCGCCACCCCACCCCCCCACCCCCAGCAGAGGGGGTAAATTGAGCCCTGCGGTTTCTTCAAATTGAGTGAGGAGGGTCTTGGGTTCCTGTCCAACTCCAGTTCTAATGACAGATGACCTAAAGTGGAGATGCCAGGCCAAATATTTGTTGACGGTTTCCCATGATCGGAGTATTATCACAGTTTTTAAGACCCAGAGAGTGCTGAGCCCAGTCGCCTGATTTCATTTGTTTTTTTCATTCCTTGCTGAGCACTGGCATCCCTTCAGGTTTAGGGACAACTTATATGGGTGTGTTTAAGGGAAGGGGAGAGAGAACCAAGATACCTAAGATGGGATTGCACATCAAGGAGTCTGTCATATGACTGAGAATGTCATAGGATATGGCCCCTTCAAGGACACAGGCTGAGGAGCAGGGCCTGGGATGACCTCTGGGCTCAGAAGTTCATTTTCAGAAAGGTGCACCCAGGAGAGGGGAGGATCAATGCACACAGCTCTGCTGGGAGGACCAGCTGGGGCCTGAGGCCCCAGTAGGGAGGGGGTGGAGGCAGAGCCTTCTCCCCTCCCTCTCCTCCTCCATCACTTTAGTCCCCTGCAGATGGCACATGTACCCAGGTGACCCATGTCAGCCCAGGGCATGGTAGGTCCCCACTTTTGGCACTAGCCCAGCTTGTCCTCACCACTCACTCCCGGGACCTGGCCCTGCACCACTGTCCTTCTCAAGGTGGCACACGTTACCCTGTTAAGGTCCCCTAGAGCAGCACCAGCAGAGAGACGTGAGGAAGGGTGTGCTATATTGTTCCAGCACTCTCCTGCATGTCCCCCAAGTGTCTGACAAGACCAGAGGACAGGGCTTCCCTGGTGACTCAGTGGTAAAGACTGAGGAGACATGGGTTCAATCCCTGATCTGGTAAGATTTCACATGCCACAGAGCAGCTAAGCCCGTGCGCCACAACTACTGAGCCTGTGCCCTAGATCCTGGGAGCTGCAACTACTGAAGCCTGAGTGCCCTAGAGCCTGTGCTCCACAACAAGAGAAGCCACTACAAGGAGAAGCAGCTAAAGAGTGGCTCCCACTCTCTGCAACTAGAGAAAAGCCTGTACAGCAGCAAAGATCCAGCACAGCCAAGAGTAATTAAAAAAAAATCAGAGGACACACCAGGATTCCTTGGCGACCCTTCCTCTCCCCTCTTTGGGCTTCTTTATTTTATTGTCTTTTACTTCCTTCCCATTCCTATTTCCCTCTTTTCTTCCTCATCTCCCCAACCTTTCCTCTCCATACCTACCTGCATGGATGGAGCACGCTGTGCTGGTCCTCAGGGTCTCAGGCCTCTGCTGACCCAGTTACAGCCTCGGGGGTGCCTTAGATGATGGCTCATCTTGGGGCTGACTCCATACTTCACTACATGCATGCTTCAGAGGAGTCCCCACCTCAGTCTTAGTCAGCAAGATGCCTTATTCTTATATATATGACTTCTCATGACTTGCACGTGATGCTATAATCCCGGAGCACCCATGAAAGGAACACCTTGGCCTCTTGCTCTTCCCAGGGACAAAGCGGAGAGGTGGGGGAAGTGATTCCAATAACATCTACTTATTGCTTGGTATATTACTATTGGTGCATTATTGCTTGGTATAATTTTATTGGCAAAACTATAGTTGCTCATACGGTTAAGTATCTTCCTGCAATGCGGGAACCCAAGGTTCGATCCTTGGGTCAGGAAGATCACCTGGAGAAGGGAATGGCACACCACTCCAGTATTCTTGCCTGGAGAATTCCATGGACAGAGGAGCCTGGTGGGCTACGGTCCATGGGGTTGCAAAGAGTTGGATACGACTGAGTGACCAACAGTTTCACTTTAACTTTCATAGTATTATTGGAATAGTCTTGTGCAAAGTCCTGGCAGATGGAGTTGGGGAGGGACACCGAGCCAAATCAGATCCGGTGCTCACCCACAAGGATTGCTCTTTGCAGGAGATGGAGAGCACTTGGCTGAAACAGGAAGGGAAGGATCAAGAAATGGTACCCATCTGGAGTGAGTCATCCTGACGGAAATCAGGAAATGCTCCTTGGAAGAGGCATCATTTGAGACTTTGATGATGAGTTATAATTGAAGGGATTGAAGGAGATGGGAGAGGGCACTCTGGGCTGGTGAAGCGCCGGAAGAGGGCGAGGAGGCCTACAACATGTGCTGTGTATAGCGAGTGCGTGATCACCAGGCACAGGTGGAGTGTGCAGAGGGAGATGAGCCCAGGCTGAGAGATCAGGGCCAGGTTCCGGGTGGCCCAGAGAGCAGGTGAAGCAAAGGACCCGTGTCCTGGAGGCAAGCAGGAATGACGAAGGCCAACAGGGTGCCTATCTGTGACTGAAAGGACAGGTCCAAGGAGACACTTGAGTGTTGAAGGAAGAAGTGATCGGCCCTGTACTTTAGTTAGCTCTTCTCAAAATGTGTTAGATGAGAAAAGACTTCATGATCAAATAGATGTAGGAAATGTTGCATGTTTATTTGCTGCAGAATCTCTCAGAGCCTTTTATCTGGTGAACTTGTATTAAAAATTCAGAAGCAAGATTGGCAGTGAGTGGAGGGGAGGTGGGGTGCGGCCTTTTCCAGTGCACAGGACAAAAGGACTTTGTGGGCCACTGACCCATGAGACGCACTCCTGTGAGCTGCTGGTCCCAGGGGCGGTCATTCTGGGGCCGTTGGAGGGTGGGGAGAGTTAGAGGAGAGCTCAGAGCCTGTCCCTGGGGATGTTGAGGACGGGGGTGGCTAGTAGTCAGGGTGGGATCCTCCCTGGGGTGACAGCTGATGGCTATGTGGTTCCTCCTCTTGGTGGGCCAGGTTCCTCAGATGAAGGCAGCAGGACACAGAAGGCCTGGAGGCTGCAACTGGGGCAGGACTCAGGCTTCTCTGGTTTCTGCAGAGAACAGGCCGGGCAGAGCCTGGCTAAGGCTTCATCCCTGCTGTTTCCTTTCTCTCCCGTCATGGCTTGCCTTTTCCAGGAGGGAGAAACAGCAGAAAGTTGTGCTGCCCGGGCCTTGCCGACTTCCTTCCAGGCACCTGAACAGCTTTTTGGGGGTCTGCTCCCTTCGGTCTCTCGGGTTTCTGCTCAGAACCGCATGCTCCGGGCAGGGCTCTCTGGGCCTGAGTGCAGGGCTGGGTGCCCTCCACGGTCATCCCCTGCTGGCCCCGACAGGGGAACCTCCCTCAGGAGCAGTGTCACCCTGGACGGTGACCTGGCCTCTCTCTACAGGAAGCATGGAGGTGGCCGGTGAGATCCCTGAGGCAAAGGGAAGCGAGCGCCAAGATGACGGCTCAGGAGGGGCCCTGGGAAAGCTGGGGTGTCTGTGAACTGCTAGGGGGAGATGGGGCTGTGGGTCTGGACTTCACTGGACAGCAGGGTGCTGTGGGTGGCTGGTGAGCAGGAGGAGACAGTGAAGGCCCAGGTGTGCAAAGGCATGGGGTGTGAAGACTGGCATGGTGCCGGGGGCTGTGAAGCCACCACACCCAACTTCGCAGACCTCAGCCTCAGTTCTCAAGGGGACGTGGAAAGACACAGCATACTTCGAGCTTTGCGGGTGCGGCCGGCTATCTCCTCCCCCCCCGACACCTGCTCTGTGCTGAATTCTGAGGCAGCTTCTGGGTGGGTCTGGACTCCTGTTCTGGAGACACCTGTGTGGGCGGCGGGGAGAGGCTGGGGCCGCAGAGGAGGAGAATGGGCTGCCGGTGAAGGGGAGGCGCCTGGGCTGCAGAAGGCAGGTAGGTGCTGACCTCCAGCCCAAATAGGACTCTGAAAAAGGGGCGGGGGGAAGGCTTTCTGCTGAAAGGATGCTCCTACGGAGACCTGGATGCCGTTGACCTGCAGTTTCACACAATCCCACAGGCCAGGGCCAAGCACCCACCCTGCAGCACCAGTCACACAAACTCGGAAGCAGCCCAGCTGTGCACAGACCTTTCCTGCTCAGAGCTGGAGTCACAACCCCGGACAGCTGCACAAGCGGGGCCCCTTCAAAAACCATCAGGAGCATTCCTGGCACAGCCCTTACGGCTGACGCCATCCCTCCCCCCACCTCACTAACGAGGTATTTGAACTTCTGACGCCCTCTACATGCAGGACACGCCTGGTGATGTCACCGACTGATGTCACCGGCTGCGAAGGAACAGGAGGATGCTTTGGTTTCCCCCCCAGGTGCCCAGGTGTGCGGTCCATCCCCCACTGCTGCTGGAGTGTGGTGGGGCTGGTGGGCAGGTAGGGAACACCTGAGGTTCTGATGTCACTCAGGCTCGGGCCGCAGGTGGAAGCCCTGAAGGGCATGCTCCTGCTGCTGCCTTCTCCTCCCCTCTCACACCAACGGATGGCTCCAAGGAGGTGGCAGGCCTAATGCTGTCCATGTAGCTCTGTCCGGCGGCCGGCTCTCTGGCCTCTGGCTCCTGCTGGGCTCAGAAGTCAGGAGGCACCAACAAGTCGCAGAGAGTGACCCGGGAGCATTTCTTCTCCCTATTCCTCCACTGTCAGATTGCGCTGGGTGGCCACATCCTCTACCAAATGCCTGGCTTCTGTCAAGCCCCATCTCCAGGGCAATGGCCACACCCTGCCCTGTCCCTTCTTACCTCAAGAGGTCACTGCTCTCTGCCCTCCCCCATCTTTATAGACAGACTCTCTGTTATCAGATGTCCTTGTTCGGGCGCACCGGGGTCCCAGCTGGTGCCGCTGGCTGGAGGCTGCTTGTTCTACCATGGGTCTCCTTGGATTTATTCAGTGCCTTTGGTGGGCATTCAGTGAGCATCTACCGGGTTCACCAGGCTGCGTAGGTGCCACTACAGGCAAGAGTGAGACTTGAGTCCTGGCCTGCAGTAGGCTGAGCCACAGTGGGGGAGGAGGTGGGAGGGACCGTCAGGGGCCTGTGATCCCAGGGCTCCCAGTGTCCTTCTACATCCCAGTGCATGTCCCAGGAGGGGACAGTGGTACCTGTGTCAGTGTTGTGTAGTAGTTCACTATAACGGATGGCCAAGAAAACCACCTGTGACAGGATAGGTTGTCCTCCCTTTATTTTTGTCATACTCTGGTTCTGCACGTGGGACAAGAAAGTCATGTAGCTGGGTACACACACACCAGCATGCGAAACATTATTTCTGTAGGAACAAATGTATGTGCATAGACACACACACAGTCTACAAGTATCCACACCAGCTTACAACTGTGCCCCCTCTGGGGTTGTATTAATAGACAGCAGCAAAGAGGAGATTTAACTTTAACTAGAAGGTCTGAGTTTTTTTTTTTTCCCCAGGGGTCGTTGTTTATTTTGTAAATCAGTACAGGTTCATGGATTGGTTTTGTAACTTAATCTTATTGAAGTATAATTGATTTATGATGTTGTTTTAGTTTCTAGTGAAATTATTAATATCAGGGCTTCCCTAATAGCTCAGTTGGGAAAGAATCCACCTGCAATGCAGGAGACCCTGGCTCAATTCCTGGGTTGGGAAGATCTACTGGAGAAGAGATAGGCTACCCACTCCAATATTCTTGGGTTTCCCTTGTGGCTTAGCTGGTAAAGAATCTGCCTGCAACGTGGGAGACCAGGGTTAATCCCTGGATTGGGAGGATCCCCTGGAAAGTGGAAAGGCTATCCACTCTGGTATTCTGGCCTAAAGAATCCCATGGGGTCACAAAGAGTCGGACACGACTAAGCAACTTTCACTTCACTTTCTTTAGTTTCTGGTGAAGCTACTAATACAAGGTGATTCAGATATATATAACTGATTCAGGGGTGTGTGTGTGTGTGTGTGTGTGTGTGTGTGTGTGTGCGCGCGCGCGCGCGCACACGCGCTCAGTCGTATTCAACTTTTTGCGACCCCAGGGATTGTAACCCGCCAGGCATCTCTGTCCATGGGATTCTCCAGGCAAGAATATTGGAGTAGGTTGCCATTTCCTCCTCCAGAGGCTCTTCCTGACCCAGGGATCAAACTCATGTCTCATGTCTCCTGCGTTGGTAGGCGTGTTCCACTAGAGCCTCCAGGGAAGCCTAATATAGATATTGCTTTTCATGTTCTTTTCCATTATGGTTTATTATAGGATATTGAATTTATTTATTTTTATTTATTTATTCTATGGCTGTGCTGGGTCTTTGTTGCTGTGAGGGCTTTTCTGTAGCTGCGGCGAGCAGTGGCTACTCTTCATTGTGGTGCGCCTGCTTCTCTCTGCGGTGTCTTCTCTTATTGGGGAGCACAGACTCTAGGTGTGTGAGCTTCAGTAGTTTTCGTTCCTGGGCTCTTGAGGACAGGTTCGATAATTGTGGTGCACAGGCTCAGTTGCTCCACTGCATGTGGGATCTTCCTGGACCAGGGATTTTTTTTTTTTTTTTAATTTAATTTAATTTTATTTTTTGGTTTTATTTATTTATTATTATTATTATTATTTTTTGTCATACATTGATATGAATCAGCCATAGATTTACACGTATTCCCCATCCCGATCCCCCTCCCACCTCCCTCTCCACCCGATTCCTCTGGGTCTTCCCAGTCCACCAGGTCCGAGCACTTGTCTCATGCATCCCACCTGGGCTGGTGATCTGTTTCACCATAGATAGTATACATGCTGTTCTTTTGAAATATCCCACCCTCACATTCTCCCACAGAGTTCAAAAGTCTGTTCTGTATTTCTGTGCCTCTTTTTCTGTTCTGCATATAGGGTTATCGTTACCATCTTTCTAAATTCCATATATATGTGTTAGTATGCTGTAATGTTCTTTATCTTTCTGGCTTACTTCACTATGTATAATGGGCTCCAGTTTCACCCATCTCATTAGGACTGGTTCAAATGAATTCTTTTTAATGGCTGAGTAATATTCCATGGTGTATATGTACCACAGCTTCCTTATCCATTCGTCTGCTGATGGGCATCTAGGTTGCTTCCATGTCCTGGCTATTATAAACAGTGCTGCGATGAACATTGGGGTGCACGAGTCTCTTTCAGATCTGGTTTCCTCAGTGTGTATGCCCAGAAGTGGGATTGCTGGGTCATATGGCAGTTCTATTTCCAGTTTTTTAAGAAATCTCCACACTGTTTTCCATAGCGGCTGTACTAGTTTGCATTCCCACCAACAGTGTAAGAGGGTTCCCTTTTCTCTACACCCTCTCCAGCATTTATTGCTTGTAGACTTTTGGATAGCAGCCATCCTGACTGGCGTGTAATGGTACCTCATTGTGGTTTTGATTTGCATTTCTCTAATAATGAGTGATGTTGAGCATCTTTTCATGTGTTTGTTAGCCATCTGTATGTCTTCTTTGGAGAAATGTCTGTTTAGTTCTTTGGACCATTTTTTGATGGGGTCATTTATTTTTCTGGAATTGAGCTTCAGGAGTTGCTTGTATATTTTTGAGATTAATCCTTTGTCTGTTTCTTCATTTGCTATTATTTTCTCCCAATCTGAGGGCTGTCTTTTCAGCTTACTTATAGTTTCCTTTGTAGTGCAAAAGCTTTTAAGTTTCATTAGGTCCCATTTGTTTATTTTTGCTTTTATTTCCAATATTCTGGGAGGTGGGTCATAGAGGATCTTGCTGTGATTTATGTCGGAGAGTGTTTTGCCTATGTTCTCCTCTAGGAGTTTTATAGTTTCTGGTCTTACGTTTAGATCTTTAATCCATTTTGAGTTTATTTTTGTGTATGGTGTTAGAAAGTGTTGTAGTTTCATTCTTTTACAAGTGGTTGACCAGTTTTCCCAGCACCACTTGTTAAAGAGGTTGTCTTTTTTCCATTGTATATCCTTGCCTCCTTTGTCAAAGATAAGGTGTCCATAGGTCCGTGGATTTATCTCTGGGCTTTCTATTCTGTTCCATTGATCTATATTTCTGTCTTTGTGCCAGTACCATACTGTCTTGATGACTGTGGCTTTGTAGTAGAGTCTGAAGTCAGGCAGGTTGATTCCTCCAGTTCCATTCTTCTTTCTCAAGATTACTTTGGCTGTTCGAGGTTTTTTGTATTTCCATACAAATTGTGAAATTATTTGGTCTAGTTCTGTGAAAAATACTGTTGGTAGCTTGATAGGGATTGCATTGAATCTGTAGACTGCTTTGGGTAGAATAGCCATTTTGACAATATTGATTCTTCCAATCCATGAACACGGTATGTTTCTCCATCTGTTCGTGTCCTCTTTGATTTCTTTCATCAGTGTTTTATAGTTTTCTATGTATAGGTCTTTTGTTTCTTTAGGTAGATATACTCCTAAGTATTTTATTCTTTTTGTTGCAATGGTGAATGGTATTGTTTCCTTAATTTCTCTTTCTGTTTTTTCATTGTTAGTATATAGGAATGCAAGGGATTTCTGTGTGTTAATTTTATATCCTGCAACTTTACTATATTCATTGATTAGCTCTAGTAATTTTCTGGTAGAGTCTTTCGGGTTTTCTATGTAGAGGATCATGTCATCTGCAAACAGTGAGAGTTTCACTTCTTCTTTTCCTATCTGGATTCCTTTTACTTCTTTTTCTGCTCTGATTGCTGTGGCCAGAACTTCCAACACTATGTTGAATAGTAGTGGTGAGAGTGGGCACCCTTGTCTTGTTCCTGATTTTAGGGGAAATGCTTTCAATTTTTCACCATTGAGGGTGATGCTTGCTGTGGGTTTGTCATATATAGCTTTTATTATGTTGAGGTATGTTCCTTCTATTCCTGCTTTCTGGAGAGTTTCAATCATAAATGGGTGTTGAATTTTGTCAAAGGCTGTCTCTGCATCTATTGAGATAATCATATGGTTTTTATCTTTCAATTTGTTAATGTGGTGTATTCCATTGATTGATTTGCGGATATTAAAGAATCCTTGCATTCCTGGGATAAAGCCCACTTGGTCATGGTGTATGATTTTTTTAATATGTTGTTGGATTCTGTTTGCTAGAATTTTGTTAAGGATTTTTGCATCTATGTTCATCAGTGATATTGGCCTGTAGTTTTCTTTTTTTGTGGCATCTTTGTCTGGTTTTGGAATTAGGGTGATGGTGGCCTCATAGAATGAGTTTGGAAGCTTACCTTCTTCTGCAATTTTCTGGAAGAGTTTGAGTAAGATAGGTGTTAGCTCTTCTCTAAATTTTTGGTAGAATTCAGCTGTGAAGCCATCTGGTCCTGGGCTTTTGTTTGCTGGAAGATTTTTGATGACAGTTTCGATTTCCTTGCTTGTGATGGGTCTGTTAAGATCTTCTATTTCTTCCTGGTTCAGTTTTGGAAAGTTATACTTTTCTAAGAATTTGTCCATTTCTTCCAAGTTGTCCATTTTATTGGCATAGAGCTGCTGGTAGTAGTCTCTTATGATCCTTTGTATTTCAGTGTTGTCTGTTGTGATCTCTCCATTTTCATTTCTAATTTTGTTAATTTGGTTTTTCTCTCTTTGTTTCTTAATGAGTCTTGCTAATGGTTTGTCAATTTTGTTTATTTTTTCAAAAAACCAGCTTTTAGCTTTGTTGATTTTTGCTATGGTCTCTTTAGTTTCTTTTGCATTTATTTCTGCCCTGATTTTTAAGATTTCTTTCCTTCTGCTAACCCTGGGGTTCTTCATTTCTTCCTTCTCTAGTTGCTTTAGGTGTAGAGTTAGGTTATTTATTTGGTTTTTTTCTTGTTTCTTGATGTAAGCCTGTAATGCTATGAACCTTCCCCTTAGCACTGCTTTTACAGTGTCCCATAGGTTTTGGGTTGTTGTGTTTTCATTCATTTCTATAGATATTTTGATTTCTTTTTTGATTTCTTCTATGATTTGTTGGTTATTCAGAAGCGTGTTATTTAGCCTCCATATGTTTGAATTTTTAACAATTTTTTTCCTGTAATTGAGATCTAATCTTACTGCACTGTTGGACCAGGGATTGAATCCATATCTCCTACATTGACAGGTGGATTCTTTGCCACTGGCCACCAGGGAAGCCCTGTTGTTTATTTTAGATATAGGAGTTTGTATCTGCTAATCCCAAACTCCTAATTTATCCCTTCCCCACCCTTTTTCCTCTTTGGTAGTGGTAAGTTTGTTTTCCATGTCTGTGAGTCTATTTGTGTTTATGTTTCATAAGTTCATTTATGTCATATTTTAAATTCCACATTTAAGTGATATCATATGAAATTAGTCTTTCTCTTTCTGACTTACATTACTTAGTATGATAATCTCTAGATCCATCCATGTTGCTGCAAATGGCATTATTTCATTCTTTTTCATGGTTGAGTGGTATTCCATTGTATATATGTATCACATCTTCTTTATCCATTCATCTGTCAATGAACATTTAGGTTGTATCCATGTCTTGACTACTGTGAATAGTGCTGCTATGAAAACAGGAGTGCATATATCTTTTCAAATTATAATTTTGTTCAGATACATGCCCAGGAGTGGGATTGCTCTTCCTATGTTAATCCTATCTTTAGTTTTATGAGGAACCTCCTGACTATTTCCTATAGTGGCTACACCAATTTATATTCCCACCCACAGTGTAGGAGGGTTCTCTTTCTCCACACCCTCTCCAGCCTTTGTTATTTATAGACTTTTTAATGATGGTCATTCTGACCAGTGTGAGGTGGTACCTCATTGTAGTTGTGATTTGCATTTCTCTAATAATTAGTGATATTGAGGATCTTTTCATATGCCTATTGGCCATCTGTATGTCTTTTTTGGGGAAATATTTATTTAGGTCTTCTGCCCACTTTTTTTGTTTGTTTATTTTACAGTTTCAGTACCAATAAGTTTTTATTCATTGTATATTCCCAAGGAAAAGAAAGGGAAGGGGAAAGGGTCAGCAAATATGTTACAAAATGATAGCAAATGGGAAAGGAAGTACCTGGCACACAGCAGAATCAGCTATCAAACAAACACTGCCCAGATGGGGTCACCAAGGCCCAAGGGGCTGTCTCCTGCAGTTCAGGAATGAGAAGGGATGAGGGAAAGAACATATGGGCACATGCTTTTCTACCCTCCCTCCCTATAAATTCAAGATTTCATACAAAGAGCAGTAAACGTGGAGTTACATTCGTCCATCTGCTATTAAACAATCTTGTGGCTACTTTGACATAAGTTTCTTGCACCTGCATAATCATTCCTGAGTGACTTGAATATACATTCATCTTTCCTTTTGTGGTCTCCCAGCCCTACCTTCTACATGGAAAGCCCTCTTCATTGCTCATCTCTACCCTTGGGATAGAAATTAAAGTTGGTCTTAATCCATCCAAATACAGCAGTCCATTTAGCATGAATCAAATCAAGGAATGGACATGACTCAAGATTGGGAACAAGGGATGGAGAGATCTTAGCTTCTTCAGGATTTTTGCACAAATCGTTTAATCACAGATACCCCACAAATTAAACATATAGGTATATGGTCTATTTTGGGGGGCACAAAGATGGAAAGAGGAGGGGGTAGAAATCTAGTTTTTAGGACAGATCCTGTTTGAAACAGGAAATAGAGGAAGAGGAACACAAAAGAAAGTGTGGTTCAAGATGCCCCCGCTTCAAGAAGAGGGGTCCCCAAGCTTATGTTTCAGATCTTTTTGCCTGGTGAAGAACATTTTCTCAAAGATTCTTTGGCTATTTTTCTCAATATAAAAAGAAGTTTGAAAACAATAAAACTCCAAAAGAACACGGAGAAGACCAACACATTATATTTACACAAACTAGGCCACCTAGCAGTCACCAAATCAGCTACTTGTGAAGTCCTACAAAGCCCAGACAAATATAATAACTAGAGGGGGCAGCAGCTGGGGGAGACAGGGATCAGACACACATCACCCAATGCGTTCTACTGCATTTGCCCAATGACAACACAGTGAGGTAAGTCTGCATTGATCTCACGGCATGTAAATGAATGTACCCTCCACTTTCTCCTTGAGCTGCCATGATACTAATCACTGCTGCAGCAGGGCAGGACCCTGGCTCTGGGAACCACAAGGAAGCCATTGCTGATGGGCTCTCTGGAAGCCAAGGAGGAAAAGCCCAGAATCGTTAAAGATCTTGTCCTTGCTTCACATATCCGTCCCTGGGCAGCTCAAGATGGGTACACAGGCATTGTTCTTAAAACCTCTCCTTACCAACTTCCATTTCTTATAAAAACACACTTACACCCTGCTGTGCATGGTTGGATGCACAGTCAGGTAAAGGATGGATCTGGTATATAAAGCGAGTCCTGTGCCCTGGGATTATAGATCTGGAACAGAAATCCTTTATCACACATACAGATGACCTTTGCCTAATCTTGGCTTCCCCTGCCTGCACTTCTTACCTGACCCAGCCTCACCTAACCTCTCTGTACCACGTTTTCCTGTTCAGACCAATTTCCAATCTTTCAGTAGGAAGGAGACCCAAGTCATAGGGCAACCCAGTTAAAACCTAGTCTCTCATGAAACGCTGAAGATGGAGGGGTTTCAAGAGGACACTATTGCAGAAGAGCCACCTCTAATTGGCAAAAATAAGGTAATTCAATAGGCTGTACACTCCAAATAGCTGTTCTCTCTGGTGACACAGCAACAAAAAGCATTCCTGCCATGCAGACCCGGAGCTGCTGCCTACTTATCACGAAGATTACTCACGTACCTGAGTAATGCAGGAATGAGGGCCTTAAATTAAAATACACAAAATGCAAAACCAGAATATTTATATTACAGAAAAAAAAAGTTAAAATGCACAAGATACATCATTTGCACATAGCTAGTGCAGTTGACATCTTGGAGAAAGTGGGACCCAAGTTACAGTCACCAAAGGCAGGAAATAAAATTGTGTTGGCCCAGAATGGGGTGAGACTGAGCTTAGAAGCAGCAGGTCTGCAGCCATTCCCTCGATCACCCCTTTTGCCTGTCATCACAACCTACTATTTGAGACATTTCTCAGCATTCTGTCCCAAGAGGGGGGTTATGAGGAGAGAAGACAAGGAAAACCCTGCTGCCCCGTAGATGTTTCCTCCCACAGAATGTACGGGCTTGTGGGTTGGGTCCATCAATCTGTTCTCTTCTTAATCTTTACACTCTGATATGGGAAATATTATTCCACATTCTTCTTTAAGAGTCAGACAACTTCCCTACCCAGGCCACTTTCAAAAGCTGGAGATTCTGGGGTTGGAGATCCAGATAAAGTATGCAAGGAGGATTAACCCCCAAAGCCCTCATGTGCGTTTGGATAGAGCTGGTTGGAGTTTCTTTGCCTCACCCCTTCCTCCCACCAAGAGGGAAGAATGTATGGTGCTGTGGACTCCAGCCTCAGATATATGGCAGTGCCAGCTGCTCCCTACCCACTCTGTCCCCACTTTCTCCACTCTGCTGATTGATGCCTGCTCCTCAAAACTTTCTGCTCACAAAAGGATAGCCCCCACCCGCTGTGGCTCAATTCTGGGCCTCTGGGAGCATGGCAGAGCTATGGATCTCTTCTTCCTCCTCCGGAAAGTAGGCTGGCTTTCCCTGGGGGCTTGGAGCTTGCTGGGCCTTCAGTGGGCATGAGGCTGCCACATGGTTGATGCTCTGGCAGAAGTGGCACTTCTTGGGTTGGGGTGGCAGTTTGCATTCCTTGGCATGATGGTCTAGACCTTCACAGTTGTAGCACCTGTCTCCCTTTGATCTGTGTTTCTGCATATTCTTCCCTTTGGGCTGCCTTTCACTCCCAATACAGAACACCCCACCAGGGCTGGGGAGTCGGATAGATTCCAGGCCCTTGCCGGCCTTCTTAAAGGTGAACTCCACGGCCTCACCCTCCTTCAGGCTCCGGAAGCCGTCTATGTATAGCTTACTCTGGTGCACAAAGACATCCACTGGGGGGTCGAGAGCGACGCCTGCGCGGGCAGTCATGGACAGGAAGCCAAACCCCGTGTGCACGTTGAACCACTTACAGATGCCGGCACCGTGCAACAGCCGCGGCTCCTCCGCCCGGTCGGCCGCGTCCTCCGGCGCTTTGGCGCAGCCACCTGCAAACTGCTGGTTTGACACAGAGCCCATGGTAGTCTGCTGAGCCCGCGGCCCCGGGCCCCTGCTCCGGTGGCTGCTGGCCCCAGAGAAGTCCGGAGGCAAAGGGGTGGCTCGGGCAAGAGGCAGCGACATCTTCCCCAGCTCTGCCCACTTTTTGATTGATTTATTTGGTTTATTTTTTGGTTGTTGAGTTGTTCGAGCTGTTTGTATATTTTGGAAATAAGCCCTTGTCAGCTGCATTGTTTTCCTTTCAATCCATAGGTTGTGTTTTGTTTTGTTTATGATTACCTTTGCTGTGTAAAAGCTTATAAATTTGTTCATTTTTGCTTTTATTTCTGTTGCCTGGGGAGACTGACTATAAGGTCTGCATTTTTAACAAAAAATGTATTCATGTATTTATTGAGTAAATAAAATGCAATAATTTAAAAGAAATTATAATGAGGAAATATCTTATTCAGAATAGGACCCCTATAATATTGAAAGTATATAGAATGCTCAGAAATTGTGAAAAAAACTAAACACATAAAAAACAAGAACTACATATGGTTGGCCCAGTAACTCTTACCTAATCAGGTCTGTTTAGTCAGTTTGCTGAGCTGATGGTCTGGAGAGAGGAAGGTGGATTCAACCTTCTATCCCAGGAGGGACTAGCCCTCTGAGAACCAGGAGAGGGACTCACCCAATTAGCAGAACAGGAGGAGGTTTCCAGGAGTGACCCTAAGCAGTAAGGCAAGTAAGGCAGAGCCTCAACATTAATTCCAGTTACAGTCCGATGAGAACCCATGCATAAGGACTGCCTTTGACAGGCTCCTCTCCTGCCGCTCTGGCCTGACCTTGAGCCATCGCTGTCGCCAGCCTCAGAGAGGAAATTGCACTGGGCTCAGCCCCAGGCTGGGTGGGGATGGGAAAGGGGAGAAGTGGTCCTGGCAGAGAGAGAAGCATGAGATAATCCTTTCGGTAGAGGGACCCAAATCTTCCCCCACTTTCCTGTCCTGGAGGAAGGTGCCCAGTCCCTGGTCTTCGTGAGCCACCACCCTTGCAAGGGAGGCCCCGTGTCACACTTCACCACTCACTGGCTGACCAGGGCACTCACTCTGATCTTGGGTGATGGACATGGTCCTCAAGGCCTCCATCCCAGGGGGGAATCCTTGGAAAGCTGGGGTCATGGAAAGGAAGGCTACATGCCTTGGCCATCTTGTTTCTCCAGGGACCCTGTCATTACAGCTGGTGATAAACCTGCTGTTTTTCCCAATTAGCAGCCTTAATACCTCATGCAAGCCATTAACAGGCTGGTGCAGTGGATACACTTCTTTTGATGTAATTAGCAATGTAATTAGTAATCGATACTTGGGTAATTGCTTCCTTGGGTTTGTATTTAGTCCTTGGGGTCTTGGCGTCATGAGGATCATTCATCTCCAGATGTGATAATGAGTGTGTGTCAGTCACTGACAGCCCTGCTCACCCAGGATCCCCCAAGGGACAGCTCAGCAAGCAGACACTGATGGTCAGGCTTTGTCCCCAGCGTCTGGGAGCCTTCGAAGGATGTGGTTGCAGCGAATCCTGGGTCCATCAAGGGCTTGGGTTCCTGCTCTGGGAGAAGAGGTCAAAGGGTGTTCCCAGCGAAAGCTCAGACCCTCCTCCTCCCCATACTGCCACCCTTCCAGAAGAATCTAGGGATGATACTGAGGATGGTCCCCCAACTAAAGGTGCTGAGACATCATGTCCTTCATATTCTTCCTCCTCATGCTCCCTCAGCTCTCGCCCTCCACGCCCAGCACACCGTGGCCTGCCTTCCAGCTTGCTGGGAAGCCTGGGGCTGAGCCCAGTGCAATTTCCTCTCTGAGGCTGGCGACAGCGATGGCGGCTCAAGGTCAGGCCAGAGCGGCAGGAGAGGAGCCTGTCAAAGGCAGTCCTTATGAATGGGTTCTCATCCGACTGTAATTGGAATTAATATTGAGGCTCTGCTTCCAGGAACTTCCCCAGCAGACAAATCTGAGCTGCGGAGGTCTGGGCTGGAATGCTCCGAGAGCCAGCCATAAATCTCTCCCCAGCATGACGATGCACAAGCTAATTGCTCTGGATTCACACAGCATGTCATTCCGCGTCCTCCCAGGCTCGATCCCCTTGCTGGGAGCAGGGCCAGGGAGAGGTGGACGGGAGCTGGCAAAGTCACCGTGAAGGAAAACATTTTAATTCATTTAATTATGAGTCTCAGAAAACCAAGCTCTGTTTATTCTTGAGCTAGTCAAAGGAAATGAGATGTGACACGTCCCACCCCCACCTTCCCCTTGGATAAGCTGGAAGTGTTGGATGTGGGCAGCATCAGGCTGAGTGCACCCAGGAACAGGTCGTACAGGGGGCAGTGGTCCAGCCCGAGCAGGCTTGTGCCCCCCCAGCCCCTGATCAGCACCCTCCCCATCCTCTCTCTCTCTCTCACACACACAATCAGCGTTATCTCTTTCCCTTCACAATGGACAAAGTTTCATGTTGGATCTACCCTTTCTAAGTATGCACTTGATAAATGGCAAGATGGTAACAGATATGAAACTTAAAATAATAATCATAAACTTTGAAATAATAATCAATAAACCTTTAAATGATAACCATAAGCCCTTTACCAGAATCTCTGTACCTCTCCGTCCCTCCATCTATCCATGACGGTGATGTATGTTAGTGCATCCGCAATGTGCCCCGCTTAAGTACTGGTCACGGTTACTTACTGAGGATGCAGGCAGGGCTTGGGTTCCATTCTAAGGGCAGGACATGAGGCTTTAGAGCAAGAGTTGCCCTGGTTGATGCTTTTAGAAGAGTCAGTCTGAGGGACCCTGGGTGCTGGCCTGAAGAGGTAAGACATTCTCCTGGAGGAGACAGGAATCTGGAAGGGGCTTTTCCATAGGGAACTGGCAGATTGTTCTTGCTTGTCTTTGGTCCCTTGGTCTGCCCAAGTGCAAGTCCTGGCGGGCCTCACACCTGGCAGCCTGGGGGCCTTGTCCCTCCTTAAGGAGCTTGTGTACTTGTGCCGGCTCTGGGTGCTGCCAACAGCAGAGCTCCACTCCTCCCTGGGAGGCCTGGGACAAGGTGTCCCTGACGAGTCTTCTGTTTCCGTCTCTACAAAACAGTACACTGAATTTATACCATCTGACACTGATGTACACTTTAAAACACTTAAAATGGTAAATTTTATGTCTATTTTATGACAAAAATTTTATAAAAATGTAGTATCCAATTCAGGATGAAATTCTCAGAAAAAGTAACAACAAAGGGGAAATAGCTCAACATGATAAAGTGTTTTTATTAATATCAAAAACCTACAGTCAACATTTTACTTTTTTGGCTACTATCCTTAACTTACTAGGCATTTATTCACATTTATTAATACTAGAACTATTCCTACCTGCAAAGAGAACCCTCATCCAGACTCAGTCAGTACAGGCTGCCTTAAGTGCTCAAAGTAATTTACTAATTAATAGTAGCAATACTCTTGTACATAGTTTCCAGTGTTCTTATTGATTTCTTTTGTCTTTACCTCTCTGGGACTTTTGCATTAACAAATCAATTGAATAAACATTCTTCATTTTATATATATTGTTTATTAATAATTAAAATAGTTGTTTATCATTAATTTTGCTAACAAGTACTTTGTGAAATTGATAATTGCCTTCCCAAGGGTTTAATAGAAAAAAATTACCCTCTTAGGGTGAGAGAAGACTTATAAAATTTAAAATATATTTTATTTCTGTAAAAATAAAAATTTAAATTTTGATTTAAATTTAATGACAGAGACAACATTACTTCTTCCTTCCCAGGCTGAAAGACTAAGTGCTTTTCCCCCCCTCAGCTCAGGAAAAAGATAAGAATGACCACTCTTGCCACAAAATTGTGCTGATGGGTCTAGATGGTGCAATAAGACAAGAAAATAAAATAAAAGTCATTCAGCCTGGGAAGGAAGAAGTAATATTGTCTCTGTTTGCAGGTGACATGATTGTTTGCATAGAAAATTCAAAAAATATTCAAAAAAACCCCACCAAACCCTCTGAGAACCCTCTTATTAAGTAAGTTCAACAAGGTCACATGATAAAAGATGAACAAAATCAGTGTATTTCTATACATTAGCCTGAACACAGGAATACTGGAACTAAATTCAAAATAGATGTGTGACACAACTTAGCAGCCCCACTGTTGGGTACATCTGAGAGAATGAAAGCAGCATCTTAAAGAGGCACCTCCACCCCCGTGTTCATGGCAGCATTACTCACAGTAGCCAAGGTAAGGAAACTATCTGAGTGTTGTAAATAAACAAAGGACATGTTATATATAATTATCCATGAGAAAGAAGGAAATCCTCCCTTTGCAACATCATGGATTAATCTGGACATTATGCTAAGTGAAATAAGCCAGATAAAGAAAGATGAATACTGTATGATCTCACCAATATGAGGAATTTTTTTTAAAAACTCAGAGAAGAGAAGAAGGAAAGAGTGGTTTCCAAGGTCTTAGGTGGGGGTTGGAGGAGGAAGTGGATAGATGTTGGTCAGAGGGTGAAAACTTTCAGTTATAAGATGAATAATGCACAACGTGGTGACTATAGTTAATAATACTATATTGTGTACTTTAAATTTGCTGTGAGTAGATTTTTAAGCTTTCTGACCACATACAAAAAAGGTAACTGTGTGAAATGATAGATGTGTTAACTTGATTGTGGTAATTATTTCATAATGTATACATATATCAAATAATCATATTGCATACTTTAAATAATCTTCCTTAGTAGCTCAGATGATAAAGAATCTGCCTGCAATGTGGGAGATCTGGGTTAGACTCCCCAGGTCAGGAAGATCCCCTGGAGAAGGAAGTGACAAACCACTCCAGTATTCTTGCCTGGAGAATCCCATGGACAGACTATGGAGCTGCAAACAGTCAGACACAACTAAGTGACTAACACTTTCATTTTTCATACTTTAAATACAATTTTGTCAATTATGTCTCAATAAAACTGGAAAAATACAGTACTATATATAATCACTAAAACAAAACATGTACAGTATTTGAATGCCAAGAACTACTAAACACTGATGAGAGAAATCAAAGAAGATCTAAATGAAGGGGGATACACACTGTGTTTGTGGACTGGAAGACTGAACATGGTAGAGATACCCATCAATTCTTCCCAAATTTAGATTATTCTAAAACTTATATGCAAGTTCAAAGGAACTAGAATAACCAAAACAGTTTTCAAAAAGAAAAATAGAGTAGGAGGAATTAGTCCACATGATTTTAAGACATTATACAGCTATAGTAATCAAGACTGTGGTACTGGTAGAGGTTAGTTACATAGATGAATGGAACAGAATATAGAACCCAGGAAAAAACCCACTGATCTTTGGCAAGGTGCAAAAGCAATTCAGTAGAGGAAAGACAGCTTGTTCAACAAATAGTGTTGCAGAAATCAGTCAGTCATTGGCGAAAAAAAGAGAGCCAAACTTCAATCTAAACCTCCTATCTGATTTAAAAAATTAACTTACTAAGGATGATAGGCTTAAATGTAAAACTTAAAACTATAAAGCTTTTGGAAAAAAATAAGAGAAAAAATTCAGGACCTAGGATTAGGCAAAGTGTTCTTAGACTTGATACTAAAAGCACAATCCATTTAAAAAATCAATAAATTGGGCTTTTTCAGAATTAAAAACTTTTGCTCTGCAGAATGTTCTGTTAAGAGGATGAAAGACAAGCTATAGACAATATATTTGGAAAATATATTTGTAGGCCACATATCTGATAAAAATATAAAATATACAAAGAACTCTCAGAAGGCAATAAAGAAAAAAAAAAAAAAAACCCAATTAGAAAATGGGCAAAGGACATGAAGAAACATCTCACCAAAGATCACAAATAAGCACATGAAAAGATATTCAACATCATTGACCATCAGAGGAATGTGAATTAAAACCACTACACATCTATCAGAATGTCTAAAATAAAAATAGTGACAACACCAAATGCTGGTGAGGATGCAGAGAAACTGGATCCATTGGATACACTGCTTATGAGAACCTAAAATGGTAAAGCCACTCTGGGAAACAGTTTGGCAGTTCTTTAAGAACAAAACAAAAAAAACAAGCAGCAGCAGCAGCAACAACAAAATCCCTAAATATGCAACTACGCTGTGACCCAGCAACTGCATTCCGAGGCATTTATATATGAGAAATGAAAACTTAGGTTTGCACAAAAATCTGTACAAGAAGATACATAACAACTTTTTTGGTAGTAGCTGAAAATTGGAAACACCCTAGAAAACAGTCTTTCATTGAGTGACTGGTTAAACAAACCAAGGCAAATCCACACCATGAAATTTTACACAGCATTAACAAGGAAAAAATTATTGGTTCATGCATCAACCTGAATGAAACTCCAGAGGATTATGCCAAGTGAGAAAACCCAAAACCAAGGTTACATACTTCATGACTCCATCTGCATAATATTCTTGATAAAATTATAGAAATGGAGAATGGATTGATGTTTCCCAGGGGTTAAGGATGGGGCAGGGTTAAGGGGCAGGGAACGCTTCTCCTTGGGGGAGCTGAGGGGGGGACGTATATGATAATAAAATGGCAACATGAGGATCCTTGTGGTGATGGAAATACTGTGTCTCTCCACTGTATCTGTGGTTATCCTGGTTGTGACATTGTAGTACAGTTTTACAAGATGTTATCGTTGGAGGAAATTGGGTAAAAAGTACATTATAAATATACTAATAAACCTCTCAGTATTATTTATTAGAATTGCATATGAATCTGTTTTTAAAAATTAAAAGTTTCATTAAAAAGTACTCAAAATGTCGCCTAGATTTAACAAAATCAAGCTAAGCTGTGAATTTAATGACATAAAGCATTAAAACAAAGTTATCTTTGATTACCTGACTCTTAAACTTCATCCAAATGATCTGTATACATTGTTTGTATAAAACATTTAAACCTATTACAAGGCTTATAAAGAAAAATGGCAGTCCTTTGCCCTAACGCTCTCCATCCCTAGAAGGATCTCATTTAGGCTTTACAGCTCTTCCATCTGGTATACACTTTCAGATTTTAAGAAAAATGCTTACATTGCTATTTCTTGATTTTTCCACTTAGATGTTAACCAAGTGATGAACCTGCTTTCAAGGAAACTAAGAGTTTGGTTCTGCTTACATCCCCTCCTCCCTCCACCCCCTACCCTCAACTTCCAGTGGCATTATCTCATGACAGCTTCTTTTTAATATGTAAAATAAGATGTATTTATTTATTTGGCTGTGTCAGATCTTAGTTGCAGCGTGCAGGATCTTCAGCTGTGGCACATGGGATCTAGTTCCCTGACCAGGGATCGCACCCAGGCCCCCTGCATTGGGAGCACAGAGTCTTAGCTGCTGGATCACCAGGGAAGTCCCTCTTATGATATCATTTTAAATTAATTTTACTTCTTAATATATGATTAAGTAAATGTCTTTTATAGCCTAGTCAGATCCTTTTCTATTCGTTCGTCCAGTCATGCATGCCTAGTATGCACCAGGCACTGTTGTAGGGACTGAGGACCTAGCACTGAACAAAACAAATGAAATGCTTTGCATTGAGGCTCAAGGAGCTGGATAAGAAACAAATATGTGATTATTTTTCAAGTCTTAAGCACCACAGAGGTTCAGGGAATGGGGTGCAAACTGGTCTTGAACCATAACCACAAAATATCGTATGGTAGATGAACTGCCAAGAATGGACTATATTAATAAGAAAAGGAACATGTCAATACAGCAAATGCTTGAGTGTCTACTGTCATTCCTAGTGCTGTGTTAGAAATGAGTATTCAGAATGAGTACTAGTCCTTCCCTACGAAAGCCCACAATATAGAAGTATTGTCAAAAGTTCGTTTGGGTTTTTCCATCACAAATTATGGAAAAACCTGAACAATCTTTTTGGCCAACCCAATAATTCTGTGTCAGGTATTTCACTGAATGTTGAGTAACTGTCCATCATATTGTAACTTTCATGCTTAGGTCAAAAAGCAGTACCACCAGCAGCATCACCTTTTGGTGATAATTTGACATTCATGATTTTTTCTATCAACTTTCATTTTTTGATTTTTCTATAATCATGCAATGTCTCTTTTTTATTAAAAATAGTTGATTTACAATGCTGTGTTAATTTCTGCTGTATAGCAGAGTAATTCAGTTATATATGTGTATACATTCTTTTTCATACCCTTTTCCATTATGATTTATCACAGGATACTGAATATAGTTCTCTGTGCTATACAGTAGGAGCTTCTTGTCTATCTATCCTATATGTGATAGTTTGCACTTGCTAACTCCAGATTTCCAATCCATTCTTCCTCCTCCCCCATCCTCCTCTCCCTTGGCAACCACAAGTCTGTTCTCTACAAGTCCGTGAGTCTATTTCCTAAGTTTATTTGTGCCATAATTTAGATTGCACGTTTAAGTGATATCATATGATATTTGTCTTTCTTTATCTGACTTACTTCACAGTAAACAATGTCTAAGTCCATTCATGTTGCTGCAAATGGCATTATTTTGTTCTTTTTTGTGGCTGAGTATGTATTCCACTATGTATATATACCACATCTTCTTTATCCATTCACTTATCTGTGGACACTTAGACTGTTTCCATGTTTTGGTCATTGTGAATAGTGCTGCTTTGAACATAGGGATGCATGTATCTTTTCAAATTATAGTTTTGTCTGAATATATGCCCAGGAGTTGGATTCTTGGATCCTTTGGCAACTCTATTTTTAGTTTTCTGAGGAGCCTCCATACTGTTTTCCATAATGGCTGCACTGCCTTTTCTTGTTAGGATTTTTAGTAGAGCTTTGATTAAAATGCTTCTTTGATATTATAGCAGAGATATGTGATTTTCTAATTTATTATACATTGTAATTTTCCTAAAATATCAAGAATAATGGGGAAAACCTTGTCTTTAAAATTTTAAAAAAAGAGGACAGTTTTTTTTTTTAAGGTGACAAGTTGCAGGAATAAGGAAGGAGAACAACAATTCTAATATAAAGACACACAGGAAGCATCTCAAGTTTTTTTTTTTTTTTTTTCTTCTTTTTTTAGGCAATGGAGAAAGCTAAGTCTCGTATATATAAAGCTGGCCCTGTTGCATACCTTGGGGATACTTCTTTAAGCCAGTTGACCTACTTATGTATTTCATGTAACTGTGTCTCCACTTCCCCAGAAGCACTGATCTCTTGTTTCAGAGAAACAGAGGTCTCAGAAGTCAAGCAGAAGTTTGCAATGGGCAGAGCTATAGGATGCCCAACATTGTAGCAAATCCAACATTTGAAGCTTAGATTACCTTTCTTTTTTAAAAAATTAAATTTATTTATTTTTAATTGAAGGATAATTGCTTTACCATATTGTGTTGTTTTCTGCCATACATCAACATTAATCAGCCATAGGTATACCTACGTCCCCTCCCTCCCACCTCCCTCCCCATCCCACCCATTTAGATTGTTAGAGAGCCCTGGTTTGAGTTCCCTGCACCATACAGCAAATTCCCATTGGCTATCTATTTTACATATGATGGTATATATGTGTCCAGGAATGTATGGAGAGTAACATGGATTACCTTTGTTTGTAGCAGCCTGAGATATGTGAATGATAACATTATCTTTCTGGGCCAGGGCAAAGCAACAGATGATCAAAAATTATACCATAAAAACATTTATGGTGTAAGAATTAGGAAAAGAATGGTCAGAGATGGAAAGAGGAATGGGAAGAAATATTATTGGTCCAGCATCTTGTGGGGAAGCAGCCAACCTCCATGTCAGTTACTTCTGTTCCTAGACAATTGGATTTGAAGATCTTCAGCATTTTCATGCTTTCTTTTTTAATGTCATGAGCTTATGTGTTAGAGATGTAATAGTGTCTATGTATTGGAATACAGCATGGTTTGATCTAAAAGTTTATCTAACTTCTACTGTTAAAAAAAAAAGGAAAACCCAAACCCAATGCTCAAGTATTTGGGCTTTTTAAAAGTTATTTTGATCCAGTATCGAAGGCAAAAAGTTCACCTTGTAATGGCCAGAAGAATTTAGGAAACAGGACTACTGAGAATTGCCAACTCTTGGATCAGTGCAGCATTTGTGTGTGTGTGAAACAGATGGTGAAATGTAAAATGGTATAGGTGCAAAAAAGGGAACAGTGTTTGCACTTAACCTTTAAACAAACATAAGAATACAGAACACAGTACTTAAAAATTGAAGTAGAATTTAATATCTACTTAGTTATTTCCTTTCAGTTCAGTTCAGTCACTCAGTCGTGTCTGACTCTTTCCTTTAGGTAATATGAAAAACTGAGATGCAGAAGTAAATTGATACCAGGGATGAAGTAAGAGTAGATAATATGCTGACAACTCTGGATGTTATTCTTCCCAGCAACTTGCAAACCCTGGCTGGGTCTCTCAGCAGAGCCTCACTGACTACTAGCAGAGGGCAGCTCCAGCGAGGGCCCCAGTCTTCTCAGAGCGGACAGAGGAGACACTGGGGGCCTGACAATGGCAGGCGAGCCCCGGGGGTTTCTAGAGGAAGAGCTTATCCAGGCAGGAGGAACAGAAAGTTCTGAAGCCCTGTGTGGGAGTAAGCTTGGTGTGTCCCCAGGCCAATGTGATGGAGTGATGGAAAAGAGATGGGAACCAGAGGAGATGACAACAGAAGAGCTCCCCTTTCCTCCCAGGGCCCCTCACCTCGTGGGAAGTCAGGCTCGCTTCTCACTTGCTGATGCCCTGCCTGCCCTTAGCGGTAGCTAAGATTCAGCCTTTTCCACTCTGTGAAGTCAGGTGCCGCTCATCCTCCAAGTTTCCATCTTCCAAAATTCTGTGACACCCTGACTCTGCTGTCCTATCTTCTCCCCACAGAGCTCTGTCACCTCTTCCTGCCGCTCATCTCCCAAGGGTAGAGGCTCCACGCCTGAGGGAGGGGTGGGGGGCCCACCCGGAGGGCTAAGGCAGTCAGCAGAGATGTCGCCAGGGAAATGGAGCTTGAGCTGAACGGGAGCAAGTGAGGAGGAGGAGGTGAGGGTGCTGCGTTCCCAACAGCTGGGCTGCGTCGCCCTTGCCACGCTCTGCTTCCCCAGCTTGGGTTATTCTGGGTCAGGCAGCAGGGACCCGCCACGGTAGCACCACGGGTGGTGAGTGGCAGGCTCGCCTACCTCCTCCAGCTGCCTGGGAACAGGGCCAGGCTGGTCCCAGTTCAGGCTGAGCGAGGGGTCAACAACCCCGGAGGAGAGCTGGGAGGGGCCCTTGGAGCAGGGAAATCAGATCCCTGTCAACATCAGCTGCTGTGGTGCTCAGTTTAGGGAGGGGACAGATGTCTAAGCAGACCCCTGCCAGGCCGGCCGCACAAAGGACGCACCACATGACGCAGGTCATAGGCAGTGTCTCTGGGTGGGCTGGGGTCTGGGGACAGTCTTCACTACCAGTCAGCAGTTGAATAGGACAAGAACAGAGGAGTTTGTTAGGCTGAGTAGTGCTGGGCAAAGAGCAAAAGCAAGGAAGGAGGCTCGGAGACTCCTTGCGGGGGCAGGAGCCTCTCCTGGGGATGCTGTGGCTTTGTCATAGGGCCAGGAGTTGGGGAGCTCCCAACAGCTCTGGAATAGTGGAAACAGCTGCTTCCCTCAGCTCTGAGCAACCCTCACAGCTACCTGGGAGGTGACATTCCCTCATCTGAGGAGGCAGGATGTGTCCCCTGGCTGGTTTCACCTTCTCGTTACCCTCACAACTGAGTGTGTGCCTGTTTAGTCACTTCAGCCACGTCTGACTCTTTGCAACCCTAAGGACTGTAGCCCGCCAGGCTCCTCTGTCCATGGGATTTTCTGGAGTGGGGGTGCTGGGCGGGCCACTGGAGTGCTGGAATACTGGAGTGGGGTGCTGGGCGGGCCCTCCTGCAGGGGATCTTCCCCACCCAGGGGTCGAACCCAGGTCTCCTGCATTGCAGGCAGAGTTTTAGTGCTGAGCCGGGGGGAAGCCCCACAACTGAGTGAAGCACTATCAAAGTCAACCTTCTGAAAAGTCACAACTCCCCACTTCTTAGGTGCAGGAGCAAAAGGGAAAGATTGAAAGAACCCCGATTACCTACTGCGGTCCCCAGTCCCAGGGCAGAAGCTTCGGGTCTGAGTGCAGGGCGCAGCAGCAGGGCATGTGTGGCTGCACCAGTCGGAGGGTTCACCCTGGCCGTGGCCTCTGGGACAGAATGTGCTGTCATCCCTCAGAGCAAGGATGTGTCTGCCAGTGGTGGGGCTCCCCTGGAATCCAGCAGAGGAAAGGCTTTTTCACCTGCAGCTCAGTCACCCACAAGTCGCTCAGCAGGGCCGTCAGGGCATCTCTCTGAACCTGCTGACTCTCAGGGAGGCTTGGTGTGAGTTAAGAAGAGGAGGCAGCCTTGAGTCGGGGTGGGTGGTGGACTGGGTGGGCTCCTGGCCCCGATCTCCTGGAGGACACCCGGACTCGAGGTGTGGCCCCCACAGCTGCATGCAGCACCTCTGCACTGTGGGCCCCACATAGTTCCCGAGCAGGCTGGCTCCCGGATTTGTGACCTCTGCGGGGCCCAGCCTTGGCTGGTATCTTTGCTCCCAGGGGCAGGACAGTGGGCCTTTCTCCTTCGCTCAGGGGAGCTGCAGCTGTGGGTAGGCAGTCCCAGCCCCTGGCAGGGGGGTGCTCAGGTTCTCTGCCGGAGTCAGGGCGGGCTGGTCTGAGAGAAGGATGTGGCGAGTGTCTTGGACTCTGTATGGTCTCTGCGCTCGGTGGCCGTGGCCTTCCCACCTGGATCCCAGCCAGTGGAGTGGCACAGCGTGCTCTTTATACACTCACCCGCACCATCCCACTCCTGCTGATTAATTGCATAATTAGCTCAAAGCTACATGTTGCCACTCAGGGTGAATCTGGTCTAAAAATATTTTCTTATGAAAAACACAGCAGAACCTAAAATAACCTCCTGCTGGGGCCACCCCAAGCTGTGACTCAGGTTTTTGAGAGAGTGGAATCCTCAGGCAGCAGACATACTGGGCACAGTTTCCCTCCTCAGGGCAGGTGAGCAATAGCTGTCCAACCTGTCGGCACTGCCAGGGTCCACAGAAACCCAGCTCCCCAGAGCCGGCCAGAAGTCCACCAGGACTGCCCGGGAGGCTCCCATTTGTGTTGAGGCAGAGTCCAAACATGATCTTGGAAAAGAATTTCAAGACCCAGAGTATGTCAGAGGGAGTGAGTTTATTAAGAGCAAAGAGCAGAGCTAATGCGGGCACTGCAAGCACAACAGGATGACCTCCTGAGAGACCAGGGGTAATCGACACTTTTCATGGGTTAGTAGTCAACTTTTATGGGCTCAAGACAAAGAAAATTCCTGCTGGAAGTTTGGCATTAGGTGATTGGTTAGGGCACTCTAGGGTGACTAGCAGGATAGGCATTTTTTTTGCCTAATTTGGGGTCAGGAAGCCTGCTGGTGATGATCAGGGGGCCTTTTGGCAATGGTTGGAAGGGGGCTCAGACATCTTTGGAGGTGACCTTGATTCAAGGCCAGCACACAAGATCTCACAGACTCAACAGGTTACAGAGAGGACTTGCAGAGACCCTGATTCCAGGGAAGCCATGATGGTCCCATGAGGAGGTACAGGCCACATGATACTGGGTCCTGTGAAAAGCCCTCCTCACCCTGTATACCCTGTCTGAGCCATCAGAGGAGTCTCACAAAGGACTAAAGCTGAACTGGTGTGACTTCAAAGGCCAGAGACACCAGAAGGTGTGGGCCTGAGGACAGGCAAAAGGAGCAGCTGCAGTGGGGTTCCCGGGGAAGAGGTCACTGCCAGCCTGTGCAGGGGATTGAGCGGGGCTGGAGGGAGGGCAGGCCTGGGATGGAAGGACTGGGCTCAGGCCTAGACCCCCTAAACCGAGGTTGCCAGGTGCCTGGCCCTGTGCCTGCACAGGACTTGGATGGTTGGCTGCATGTTCAGTGGTTAGTGGGGATAGGCAAGAGCTGGGACACTGCCTCGGATTGTGCTCCAAGCTTCATGAGCAAAACCACACCCCTACTCTGTCACAGATGTCTCCCTGGGTGTATTGATCAAGGGGGATGATCAGGAACTTATTCTTCCTCCCTTATAGTCTCCTTAACTGTGAGCCATTGCCTCCTACTGCTAGAGTCTGTCCAGACCATGCCTGCCCTCCATCTGATCCCTGGGTAGGTGGCCAGCACTCCTTGCCTCCACTCCCTCCTCTGGCCAAGTGAAGCAGCTAAGAGCACATCTGGGGCCTTCTTTCTGGTCCCAGGCCCCTCTGGACCACACAGGGAGGTGAAAGGCACAGCCGGAGGTGGGGGGCACTGCCTTCTCCCAAGCCAGGCGGTGGTTACTCTGGGGATTCCTACATGAACAGAGCAAGGGGATGCTCCCTGCACCCCACCAGCCTTGAATCTCTCAAGGGTGATAGGGTAAGTTGGGAGCAGAGCATGGCCTGTATGAGTCATATTCACCAGACTTGACCATGGGTGCTACCCTTGGCCAGCAGGGGACCTTGGGCAGGTCATTTATAGCCACTGAGCCTTGGCTTCTTCATCTGTGAAAAGGAATGAACAGTCCCATTGCTCAGGGTATGTGTAGATTAAATGGCAGTGTATGTAAACCCTTGGAATTTGACATATTTTTTTTTAATAGATGGTGACTGTGTAGTTATTACCTGAGTTAGTCAGCTCTCCAGTAATAGAGCTGGAGACGTGGCCATCTCTACCACAGTGTATCACAAAGTCCAACATCCCTGGAGGGTTTGTTAAATACAGATGACTGGGCCAATAGCACTTGAAAGGGTGGACTGTGATCAGGTAATGATATATACTCTAAACTTTAATATAAAATAACAAAACAGGGTTACAGCTCATGAATTTGTTTATTTTTTTTTTTGCTCATGAATTTAAAAAGGAAATAAAATGGAATCATAACACAGACTTAATTTATGCAAAAGGAAAACAGGAAAAGAGAAAAGGGAAAACAAAAACAGAGTTTCACTTCTACAATTGCACCATGAGTACTTTCATAAAAAGTGAATTTCTGTTGTTTTAAGCTACCGACTTTGTGGTATTTTGTTAAAGCAGCTGCGACAAGCTAATACACATTTTGACACTGGGGAGTGGGGTGCTGCTGTAACAAATATCTAAAATAGGCAAGTGGCTTTGGAATTGGATATAGGTAGGGCTGGAAGAATTGTGAGGACATGATAGAAAAATCCAAGATTGCTTTGAACAGACAGTCAGTAAAAATATGGTTGTTAAAGATTCGGCCTGTGAGGGCTCAGGTGTGCAAGCCTGCATTGTCATAGAGAGTCCATATATCATCATAAGCAGAACACTGTTAGAAACAGGAACATCAAAGGAACTTCTGGAGAAGGCTCAGAAGGAAATGAGGAACATTTGGAAACTGGAGGAAAGGCAGTCCTTGGTATTTAGTGTCAGGAAACTGAGCTGAAGTGTGTTCCAGATTGTATGGAAAGCAGGGTTTGTAACAGTGATGTTGGATATTTGGTTAAGGAGGTTTCCAAGCTTGGTGTGAAAGGTGCAGCTGGTTTGTTTGGTTTTTTTTTTTTTTTTTTTCCTTATTGCTTACAGTAAAATGTGTGAGAGAGAAATTGAGGAAAGAACTGATAGGCAAAAAAGAACCAGCATTTGATGAGTTAGAAAATTCTCAGCCTACCCAGTTTGCAAAAGATGCTACAAATAGGGGATTCACTGTTAGGAAGCATGCACCCTTCACCCAAGGATGTGGCTGAACAATCCTTTATTTGTGAATGCAGGAACTAGCTATGAGAATTTCCAGAACCGCATTCCCAGAGCCAGGGTAGAAGTATTGGAGGTGGTGCTATAGTTTTCACCTATAAGTGGTTGAAGGTGGAGCTAGAGAAAAATTATCTGTTCTGTGTGAACTTGAGTTATCTTTACACGCTGAGTGATACCTCAGGGGCCTCTGCATTCTAGTCCTCTCTGGAGGGCTTCGTTCTCCTCTCTGACTCTTATTTATGTCATTCTTAGACTACAGTTTACCATGTATCATGTATGTAAATTTATTATTAGTTTGAGCTTTGCTCAACCATTGTAGTGTATAGAACCATAAAATTTAGTTTTCACACATTTTTTTTTCTCAGTATCTTTTTTTCTCCCATTCCTTAGACTTTCTCCCCCCAAAATCTCTATCAAATATTCCTTTTTGAAAAAATAGGAGGAGAGGGGAGGAGCTAAGATGGCGGAGGAATAGGACGGGGAGACCACTTTCTCCCCTACAAATTCGAAAGAACATTTGAACACTGAGCAAACGCCACAAAACAACTTCTGATCGCTAGCAGAGGACATCAGGCGCCCAGAAAAGCAGCCCATTGTCTTCAAAAGGAGGTAGGACAAAATATAAAAGATAAAAAGAGAGACAAAAGTTAGGGATGGAGACCCGTCCTGGGAAGGGAGTCTTAATAGAGGAAGTTTCCAAACACCAGAAGACCCTCTCACTGGCGGGTCTGGGGGAAGTTTTCGAACCTAACTGGGAGGAAAAATAAATAAAACCCACAGATTACATGACTAAAAGCAACTCCCAGCAGAAAAGTACCCCAGACACTCACATCCGCCACCAGCAAGTGGGGGCTGAAGGGAGAGGAGCAGGCAGCATTGCTTAGGGTAAGGACCGGGCCTGAATGCCCTGAGGGCAATTGGAGGGAGCTAACGTGAGATAGCAACTTCAACTGTAGGATAACAAGAGAGAGAGGGAAAATTAACCTGAGAAAAACCCTAACCGAAGCACTGCCGGCCCGTTCACAGAACAAAGGAAGGACTAAGCAATTTCAGAGAAGAGCTAGCCGACTGCGGACCGGCCCATCCCCCGCCGGAGGCAGGAGGCAGGGTGGAGGGGAAAGGGGCAAACGCGGCCCCAGGGATGGCATCCTCTACCAAACTGCAAACAGGCTTCCAGTCTCTAACCAAAGACTTCCTGAGATTCTGGATGGTTGACATCCGCCGGGAGGGTCGCAGCTAGAGACCAGCTCCCCAGAGGAGACACAAGGTGCACCAGACCGGCTCGCTCGAGGAAACTGAGACTGGGAACGTGGAAGGGATAAGGCGCACTGCACCCGGGGAGAGTGCGCTCATCAGGCTCCTGGCTGACTGAGCTGCTCTGCAGGGGAAGGCACAAAACGCAGGCCCAACCGAGTCTGCGCCTTTGTGAAGTACCAGAAAACTGGAACCTGAGCGACTTAGGCCTGGGAAGTGCACACAACTCAGGGCCCGCTCCCTGTAGAGCAACCTGGAGCCTGAGCAGTGTAGACAGAGAAAGCCGCCGCGGAGCGGGGGCAAACCCAGTGTGGCCGGAACACTGGGAGTGCTCCCCACACACGCCAGTGGTGTTTGTCTGCAGCGCCCCTCCCTCCCCACAGCACGACTGAACAAGCGAACCTAAACAAGAGACCACCTCCGCCCACTTGTGTCAGGGCGGAAATTAGACACAGAAGAGACCTGCAAACAGAAGCCAAATAAACAAAGAGGACCTTTTAGAAGTGACAGGTGCAACAGATTAAAATCTCTATAGTTAACACTGACTACACTGGAAGGGGCCTATAGATACTGAGAAGTGTAAGCTGGAACAAGGAGCTATCTGAAACTGAACTGAACCCACACTGCCTGCAACAGCTCCAGAGAAATTCCTAGATATATTTTTACTATTATTTTTTTTTAATTAAAATTTTTTTTCCTTTTTTAAATTTTTTTCTTTTATTTTTTTAAAGTCCTCTATTACTCCTCTATTACTCTTAATTTTCATTTTCCTAACTCACTATAACCTTGCAAAAAAAAAAAAGACCCTGTTTTTAAAGCAAACTTCATATATATTTCTTAAATTTTTTGTATTTTTGTTTTTGTTTTTATTTATTTATTTTTTATTTTATTTTATTTTAAAAATTTTTTTTAAATTTATTTATTTTTTCAGTGGGTTTTGTCATACATTGATATGAATCAGCCATAGATTTACACGTATTCCCCATCCCGATCCCCCCTCCCACCTCCCTCTCCACCCGATTCCTCTGGGTCTTCCCAGTGCACCAGGCCCGAGCACTTGTCTCACGCATCCCACCTGGGCTGGTGATCTGTTTCACCATAGATAATATACATGCTGTTCTTTCTTATTTTTTTTAATTTATTTTTTTTAATTTATTTTATTTTATTTTTTTTAATTAGTTGAAGGCTAATTACTTCACAACATTTCAGTGGGTTTTGTCATACATTGATATGAATCAGCCATAGATTTATACGTATTCCCCATCCCGATCCCCCCTCCCACCTCCCTCTCCACCTGATTCCTCTGGGTCTTCCCAGTGCACCAGGCCCGAGCACTTGTCTCCTCCATCCCACCTGGGCTGGTGACCTGTTTCACCATAGATAATATACATACTGTTCTTTTGAAACATCCCACCCTCACCTTCTCCCACAGAGTTCAAAAGTCTGTTCTGTACTTCTGTGTCTCTTTTTCTGTTTTGCATATAGGGTTGTCGTTACCATCTTTCTAAATTCCATATATATGTGTTAGTATGCTGTAATGTTCTTTATCTTTCTGGCTTACTTCACTCTGTATAAGGGGCTCCAGCTTCATCCATCTCATTAGAACTGGTTCAAATGAATTCTTTTTAACGGCTGAGTAATATTCCATGGTGTATATGTACCACAGCTTCCTTATCCATTCGTCTGCTGATGGGCATCTAGGTTGCTTCCATGTCCTGGCTATTATAAACAGTGCTGCGATGAACATTGGGGTGCACGTGTCTCTTTCAGATCTGGTTTCCTCAGTGTGTATGCCCAGAAGTGGGATTGCTGGGTCATATGGCAGTTCTATTTCCAGTTTTTTAAGGAATCTCCACACTGTTCTCCATAGCGGCTGTACTAGTTTGCATTCCCACCAACAGTGTAAGAGGGTTCCCTTTTCTCCACACCCTCTCCAGCATTTATTGCTTGTAGACTTTTGGATAGCAGCCATTCTGACTGGCGTGTAATGGTACCTCATTGAGGTTTTGATTTGCGTTTCTCTGATAATGAGTGATGTTGAGCATCTTTTCATGTGTTTGTTAGCCATCTGTATGTCTTCTTTGGAGAAATGTCTGTTTAGACCTTTGGCCCATTTTTTGATTGGGTCATTTATTTTTCTGGCATTGAGTTGCAGGAGTTGCTTGTATATTTTTGAGATTAGTCCTTTGTCTGTTTCTTCATTTGCTATTATTTTCTCCCTTTCTGAAGGCTGTCTTTTCACCTTGTTTATAGTTTCCTTTGTTGTGCAAAAGCTTTTAAGTTTTATTATGTCCTATTTGTTTATTTTTGCTTTTATTTCCAGTATTCTGGGAGGTGGGTCATAGAGGATCTTGTTGTGATTTATGTCGGAGAGGGTTTTGCCTATGTTCTCCTCTAGGAGTTTTATAGTTTCTGGTCTTACATTTAGATCTTTAATCCATTTTGAGTTTATTTTTGTGTATGGTGTTAGAAAGTGTTCTAGTTTCATTCTTTTACAAGTGGTTGACCAGTTTTCCAGCACCACTTGTTAAAGAGGTTGTCTTTTTTCCATTGTATATCCTTGCCGCCTTTGTCGAAGATAAGGTGTCCATAGGTTCGTGGATTTATCTCTGGGCTTTCTAATCTGTTCCACTGATCTATATTTCTGTCTTTGTGCCAGTACCATACTGTCTTGATGACTGTGGCTTTGTAGTAGAGCCTGAAGTCAGGCAGGTTGATTCCTCCAGTTCCCTTCTTCTTTCTCAAGATTGCTTTGGCTGTTAAAGGTTTTTGATATTTCCATACAAATTGTGAAAATATTTGTTCTAGTTCTGTGAAGAATACCGTTGGTAGCTTGATAGGGATTGCATTGAATCTATAGATTGCTTTGGGTAGTATACTCATTAAAAATATGGAACACTTCACGAGTTTGCATGTCATCCTTGTGCAGGGGCCATGTTAATCTTCTCTGTATCGTTCCAATTTTAGTATATGTGCTGCTGAAGCAAGCAGTCAATACCTCTTTAATAATAACAATCATCAAATTGGGAGTAAAAGGGCACTTCCTCATCCTTCTAAATAGCATCCATAAAAATTCCATAGTTAGCATCATACTTGGGGCTTCCCAAGTGGCACTAGAGGTAAAGAACCTGTCTGCCAATGCAGGAGACTTAAGAGATGCGGGTTCAATCCCTGGGTTGGGAGGATCTTGTGGAGAAGGGTATAGCAACCCACTCCAGTATTCTAGTCTGGAGAATCCCATGGACAGAGGAACTTGGCAGGCTAACAGTCCATAGGCTTGCACAGAGTTGGCCATGACTGAAGCGACTTAGCACACATGCACCCAACATCATACTTAGTGGTGAAAGACTGAGGATGTTCCCTTGGAAATCAAAACCAAGACAAACAAGTCTGCTCCTGCCACTTTTCTTCAACATTGTGCTGCAAGTTATACCCTGGCAATTTGGCGAGAAAAGACAAATGGCATCCAGATTGGAAAGCACGAAGTAAGATTCTCTATTTGCAGATTGTATGATCTTTCATGTGAAAAATCCTAATGAGTCCACAGAAAAATGTTAGAACTAGTAAATAAGTTCAGCAAAATACAAAATCAATAAACAAAAATCAGTTGTAGTTGGGAACACTTGAACATCCCTATGTGAAGTCTTTTTTAAAATATCCATTTACAGTAGCATCAAAAGAATAAAATACAAAGGAATAATTTAACAAAAGTATAAGAATTTTATACTGAAACCTATAAAACATTGTTGAAAGAAATGAAAGATGGCCCAAATAAATGGAAGGACATCCACATTCATTGATTGGAAGACAGTTTCATTAAGTTGGCAACTCTCCCCAAACTGACCTACAGTTCTAAAACTCCCTATCAAAATTCCAGCTTATTTCTTTGAAGAAATTGACAAGAAATTGATCCTAAAATTCATACGGAAATACAAGGGACCCAGAATAATCAAAGTAATCTTGAAAAAGAACAAAATCAGAAGACACGTGCTTTTCTACCTCAAAAGTTACTATAACCAGCCGGGATGAGAGGAGGATGGTTTGAGGGAGAATGGATACACATATATGTATGGCTGAGTCCCTTCACTGTTCACCTGAAACTACCACAACATTGTTAATCAGCTATACCCCAATATAAAATAAATGTTTAAAGTTTGAAAAAAAATTTACTATAAAGCTACAATAAGCAAGACAATGTGGTACTGGCATAAGGCCAGACTTTACAGACCAGTGGAATAGAATTGAGAATCCAGAAATAATCTCTTAAATTTATAGTCAATCCATTTTAGACAAAGGTGCTAAATCAATTCAATAGGGAAAAGTTAGTCTTCAACAATGATGCTGGTGCTACTGGATATCCACATGTGGACAAATGAAGGTGGAACCTTACCTCACACCATATATAAGAATGAACTCAAAGGCATCAAAGGTCAAAATCTAAAAGCTAAAGCTATTAAAATCTTAGAAAACATGGGTATGATTTTTCATATACTTGGATCTTAGCTTGTCTTTCTGGATTTCCATATGGTGTAAATGTTTTGACTTGAGAAGTTCTTGCTTTTTTGACTAATTTTTTAATGAATTTTAGAAAATTATTTTTGTATTTTGTCCAGGTTTTCAGTTGTTTTCAGTGGAAGACCTGATGTAGGTATCCTGCCAACCATATTATCAATGTGTCCAGAATGACCCAATTTTTAAGTTTCCAAATTATATAATTTCAAACTTATGCAATGCACTTTGTCTCTAAGATTTTGGGAGATTTGAGAGATCAGTCTTATCCACAGAAGCTGACATCTCTTCCTTCCAACTGCCATACCCCCTACTCCACTCCGCTTATAACTTGTACTTGCAGCCTGTGCCAGGCGGGGGAGTCCTGGAGTCCTCTGTGGCCTAGACTCCAGCTCTGACCTTCCTAGGGTCATGGGCCTCTTTCAGAACTGATGAAAGCTAGATGGGAACACACAGGTAAAAACATAGCGAACGATTTCTGCTGGATACAACCTCAGGAGGCTGTGGATCCTGTGTAGTGGGATCCCCTGTTTCCAGAAGGACTGCCTCCCCCCACTTCTCTGCCTCACATCTGTGGGTTTGCTGCTGGAAGGACAGGGCCGCAGGGGCTCAGCTGCGGGTGTTCTGCTGTGAACCAGCTGTGCCTGTGTCACGTGCCAGGGCCGTGATTAAAGGCTGCTAAGGCAGAGCCAGAATCTTCCCTGCTGGCTCAGCAGTAAAGAATCTGCCTGCAATGCAGGAGACCTGGGTTCGATCCCTGGGTCAGGAAGATCCCCTGGAGGAGGGCATGGCAACCCACTCTAGTACTCTTGCCTAGAGAATCCCATGGACAGAGGAGCCTGGCAGGCTGCAGTCCACAGGGTCGCAGAGAGTTGGATACGACTGAAGTGACTAAGCAGTAGCAGCAAGGCTGAGTAAGAGGTGGCCCAGCTCCTCCTGGGCTCCTCCAAGCCTCAGCAGAGACTCTGGCCAAGAAGTGAAGTCTCCGGCAGACATCTGGGCTTGTGAGCCATCCAAAGTGTTATCCTTGGCAGAGGCAAGATGCTCTCAGGTCAGCGACTGGGTGCTTCTGTGCTCATGTAGGCTTTTTGTTGGAATGGGAGCTTCTCAGGTCAGGACTTCTCTCACTCATGCAGCCAGCTACGCCTGGTACCCCACACCCCACTAGAGGCTTCTGTCCAGCTGTCAGTTGGAGCCACCTCCCTGCCCCCGGCATCCCTCTAACCTTGATGAGATCACACTGCGGGTGTGGTGCCTCCATCTACAGAGCTCTGGAACAGAGAGCTGGGAGCAAAAGCAGACACGTGCTTCCAGAGGCATGAGCGCCTGCAGGCCCCAGAGGAGCGGATGGGCTCAGGTGATGGGGAAAGCCTCACAGAGCAGCCCGGGAACGGCCAATGCCGCTTCCATTGCCGCTTCACCCCCAGACCACTCTGCGCCTCACTTACTGGGAAAACAGCCACCCTTGACCACCTGCCCACTGGCCCCTCCTGCAGAAGACACTCCAAGAAGCAACTGTTAGAATGTTCTCAGAGCTAATCACTGTTGGCTGTCTCCAAAGTACACTCAGCTGTCCTTGGGGCTCAGCCAGCCCTGCACAGAAGAGGGACAGTGCCCACAGAGGCAGCCACACGGCTCACAGCCCTCATCCCCAGGGCCTCCCTGGCCTCTCTTTAGGTCTTTCTGTTTATGCAGTATTAGCTTTGGGATTGTTTACAGAGATTGTCCCGGTGCTATGTTAAGACCACATATTGTTTTCCCAATTTAGACTCACTCTGAGGTAGTCCATGCTCCAAGGGTGACATTTCCAGAGCTGCTTCCCCAGGTGGCTCAGAGCAGACCCTGACTTAGCCCACCCAGCAGAGCCAACCCCCTCTGAGAGAAAGACAGATCAGCCAAGAGCCCTGGGTCTAAAGTCTCAGAGGGCCCCACCCAAGTCCTGTCCTGTTCTTGCTGCCTGTGTGACTTGGTGTGAGAGCCTCTCCGTGACTCCATTTTGTTTAATTTTTTAAATTAGTTTAATTTTTTTAGTGTTATACAACAAGGTTAATTAGCTATATGTATACATGTATCCCCCCTCCCCCCTCATCCCCATCTAGGTCACCACAGAACACTGAGCTGAGCTCCCTCTACTGTACAGCAGGTCCCCACTAGCAGTTTACACTTGGTAGTTCACATACGTCAATCCCAATCTCCCAGTTCATCCCATCACACCCTCCCGTGTCCACATGTCCATTCTTTATATCTTTATATCTCTATTCCTGCCCTGGAAATAGGTTCATCAGTACCATTTTTCTAGATTCCAGATGTATGTGTTAATATACGATATTTTGTTTTCTCTTTCTGACTTACTTCACTCTCTATGACAGCCTCTAGGTCCAACAATGTCTCTACAAATGATGCAGTTTCATTCCTTTTTATGGCTGAGTAGTATTCCATTGTATATATGTGCCACATCTTTATTCATTCTCCTTGTAATAAGAGGAAACCATTCTTGCACAGGGCTTCCCTGGTGGCTCAGAGGTTAAAGTGTCTGCCTCCAATGTGGGAGACTTGGGTTCGATCCCTGAGTTGGGAAGATCCCCTGGAGAAGGAAATGGTAACCCACTCCAGTATTCCTGCCTGGAGAATCCCATAGACGGAGGAGCCTGGTAGGCTATGGTCCACGGGGTTGCGAAGAGTTGGACATGACTGAGCGACTTCACTTTCATTCTTGCATAACTCACCATGCTATGATGGTTTAGGGGAGGGCATGACATATTGCAAGCACCTACAGCAATAATGATCATGTTTATGGCATACCATCATTGTTTCTAAGGTGTGCCTGAACAGCCAGCTCCGAGGCCTCCCACAGACTGGCTCCTCTGGACTCCAGACAAGCCTGTCCCACCCTCACACCCTGTGCTGCCTGGCCTCCACTGGCCGTTCTTCTGGGCATTCCTCCTCACAGGGGCCATTACTGCCACTACCAGCGAACCAAAGTCAGGGGAGACTGTTCTCCAGCTCCCTCAGCTCCTTGGGCACCTGTGAACATCACCACCCGTGCCCCCTCCACCTAGGCCCCACCCTTGCTCAGCCTGCAGCGTCAGCCAGGCCATGGGAACCCATCCCAGCCACTGGGAGCGGGGAGAAGGAGGCTAGCTGGGGCCGTTTCTCTGTGCCCGAACCCAGTGTCTGTTGAACTGATTTATTGATCAGCAGTAGACCAGTCCCTGAAACCAGATCCTACTCCGCACTGGGGTGGAGAGCCTGGCTGCCACCCACCAGCCTGAGTGGTTGTGCCTGGGGCCCAAACAAGGGCCTCCCCGTGCTCCGCCCCACATGGTGCTCATTTTTGGAGACTGACGCAGGCTCGGTGTCTCCCGGTGATTCCCAGTCTCATGCTTGGGTTCCCTCTTCACAGCTGGGTGCCCTGCTTTGCCTGCCCTCCCCTGCCTGCTCTCATGCTGGGCTCACGTGGCAGGGCCTCTGTGTCTGTTATCTTGGGACAGGCTGAGCCTGGGAGGACAGGGGGCAGGGATGTGGGCTGAGGGGGTGGCCGCTGCAGCTGCTGCATCAGGACGGGGACCAGAAGTCCCCAAGAGGGAAGTCCGAAGGCGTGGAGGAGTGCTGAGGGTGCGCTGGGCAGATGCGTCATCCCCGAGCAGGGGTTTCCTGGGGACAGCAGTTGGCCGGGTGAGCCAGCTGTGCTGGTTTGCAGGCTCAGAGTCCAAGAGCGATGACATCGTGGGCTCTGGCCTCCTGCCTAGATGTTCCCCTCATGAGGGGCCTGCTCTGGGCTCCATCGACAGCCAACCCTCTCTTAGCCCAACCCCACTGGGTGAAAAGGGCTCTTCTCCCTCCAGGCACCCACCCCTGGGCCTGTGTCCACCAGGACTTGCCTCTGTCTTCTCACACAAAACAGCAATGATCACCACGGCAAACATTTTTTTCCTTTTTTTTTTTTTTCTCCTATAATTTTATTTATTTGTGTCTGTGCTGCATCTTCTGTGGTTTCTCTAGTTGCAGTGAGAAGGGGGAGGCTACTCTCTAGATGCAGTGCAGGGTCTTGTTGCCGTGGGTTTTCTTGTTGCAGAGCACAGACTCTAGAGTGTGGGCTCATTGGTTGCGGTACATGGGCTTAGTTGCCCCGAGGCGTGTGGGATCTTAGTTTCAGAACCAGGGATAGAACCTGAGTCCCCTGCCTTGGCAGGTGAATTCTTAACCACTGGACCACCAGGGAAGTCCCACGGCAAACATTTCTGAGCACGCTGCTGGCCAAGGCCCAACCCACAGAGAGGTCATGGGCATCATCAGTTGTCATAACTCTTCTCACCACATGCCAGAGGGTCCTGTAGGATAAAAGCTAGTTCAGAGCCCTCCTCTGTTCTGAGTAAAAGTTATGATTCCCACGTGGCCTGTGAAGCTTTCCAGGCTGCTGCTGCCCCAGCCTGAAGCAGGCCTCGGTCCACACCGGCTCTCGGCTGTCCATCTGCAGAGCTCTTGCCCACTGAGGAGCAGGATGTGTTTAAGGCTGGCCTGGAGAGCTGGCCAAAGTGAGGGTTGTATCAGGAACCATGGGACCCAGAGGGACCAGTCAACCTGGCCTGGAGCAGCACCTCCCAGCTGGGACAATTGTCTGGCCAGAAGGACAGGGGCTCAGGACACCTTTGGGTGGGATTCTCAGATTTCCATACTGTGTTAGCATTGGAGAGGGGTGGCACAGTGTAGAAGAAAATGATCCAGGGCCATGTGGGGTTCACAGGAGGGTGGGCTCCACAGCCACAGCTGACTCGGAGGCCACCCGCCTCGCCAGGCCAGGCCCTTAGCAGCAGACTTCCTGTGCGCTTTCACCCTGGGGATGCCAATCTATTGGCCACAATGGGGAGACTGGAGGCCCTGAGCCCACGTGGCCTCACCCTCTGCCTGTAACAGGACATTTGTGTTCTCCAGTTTCCTTAGAAGTAAAAGGGGCCACAGGCCTCCTCAGTGGGGTTGTCAGGAAGATTCAACAAGATGTAGTACTAAGAATGAGAACATTGACATACTGAGTTCTTGCTATAGACCCATCTGTCTTTTAGCTCCTTTGACAACCCCCCCACCAACCAAAGCATAGCAGTTAGACCCTGGCTATGGTCCTCATTTTAGGGGTGAAGAAATAGAGGTGCTGAATTGCTTATTAGGGATGTAGTGGTGCCCTGACTGGAGACCAGGCACCCAGCCTTCACTGCTGTGGGTCAGTGTCCAGGGCTCTAGAGGGAGTCTGCTCCCATTTGTCCTCAAGGAGGGGCCTCTCCAGCCCATACCTCCCCAGACCCAGCCACAGAAACCCACTGTCACATGGCCACCCTCTACTGTCCTTCTGTTCAAGCTTTAAGATTCAGGAGTCCCTGAATGTTTTTACATAACATAACAGATGTTTAAAATGTTTATATGTCTAAAGACAGCAATTACTATTAGACCTGCTCACAAATCTCTTTATTTAACATGTTAATAAAGAAGCCTGTGGATTACTATGTCTCAAATCTGCTTTTAACTTGATGATTGTCTATTTATTTGGTTCCCTCTGTAATCATATGTAGTTTTATAGTGTACATTTTAAAGTATCACTGTAAGAAAGGGCCTGGGTAATTCCCTAGTGGTTCAGTGGTTAAGAAGCTACCTGCCAGTATGGGGGAGACAGGTTCGATGCCTGGTCTGGGAAGATTCCACATGTCACAAGGCAACTAAGCCCATGCACCACAACTATTGAAGCCGGAGTGCCCTAGAGCCAGTGTTCCCCAACAAGAGAAGCCACTGTAATAAGAAGCCGGTGAATATCAACTAGAAAGTAGCCTCTATTTGCCACAACTAGAGAAAGCCCATGCACAGCAACAAAGACCCAGCACAGCCCAAAGTAAATATAAATAAGTAAATAAAACATTTTAAAACAGAGGGGGTGGAGCATAGGCTCCACCAGAAGCCTGAAGAAGGTCAAGGGGCCTGTTCTTAAGGCTCATTGTCACCTTTACTTTTTTTTAAAATATGACAGAAATCAGTTTTTTTTTTTTTTTTTAAATTATTGTTTTATTTGGCTACGCCGAGTCTCAGCTGTGGCATGCAGGATCTTTAATTGCAGCATGGGAACTTAGTTGGGCATGTGGGATCTAGTTACCTGACCAGGGTTTGAACCCGGGTCCCCTGCCTTAGAAGTGTGGAGTCTTAGCTTCTGGACCATGAGGGAAGTCTCTCATTGTCTCCTCTTGTTGGGGGTCTCCATGTGGCCCTGTGGACAGCCCTTCACGTCTGGCTCCTGAGGCAGCTCTGAAGTGTAATGGGCCTTCAACAAGTGACTGAATATGGTGCAAGATAGGCCTCTGCCCAGCCCACTAGCTTCAAACCTCAGCAAGTTGTATCACCTCTCTCTCTCTTTTAACTTTATATTTTGAGGTAATTGGAGATTCCCTGGCATCTGTTAGAAATAATAGAGGGATCCCCTGCCCCCTCTACTCTTTCCCACAATGGTAACACTTTGCAAAACTGGAAAACAGTGTCAGAACCAGGATATTGACATTGAGACAGAACATTTCCATCCCCACCAGGATCCCTCCTGCTGTCTTTTAGAACTGTTAGGTAGTTAGAATAGGGAAAAGGAGTCCAAAATGGCGGTGGCTAAAAGACAAGGAAGGGAGAAGCCTGTGAAAATAGAACAGAGGAAGGTCAAGGGAAGGTCCGAGGACCGGAGTGAGGACTTCAGCTAGAACGGCGCTCCTGCCTAAGCCCAATTTGCACAGGACAGGCCCAGGGGGAAGGAAAAAACATACAAAAAGAGGAGCCAAAGGGCTCGCTCTCTCCCACGCGTGCGTTCTCTCTCTCTCTCTCTCTCTCTCTCTCTCCACCCCTCACCACCGCCCCGGATTTTCCTGCTATCTTATAAATAAAATAGAGCTGTAACACTGATTTCTCTAAGACCTATAACATGGTCCGTTCGAGGCCTGAGAGCTATCACATGGTCTGTCCAAGACCCGAGAGCTGTGACCTGCTGAGGGGGCTTTAATGTCCGTCACTCCAAGTCTTTGCTGTGACGAGACAAAGAAACGAGGAGCATACACTCACCTGACAGAACCACCCCACTTCCCTCCGACCCCCGGGGACTGAGCCATGTTATATGAACGGAATCACTAGCTTATGAACATTTTGGCCTTGATTTTTTTCATCCTGCCGTGGAGACCCATCCACGTTAGTGTGTGTATCAATAGTTGATTCCTTTTTAATAGAAATTTAAAGTATAGATAGTACTCCATGATACTGCAATTTTGTTTAAACATTCACTTACTGAAGAGCATCTGAGTTTTTCCCAATTTTTGGTTATTATGAAAAAACTACTATGAACTTTTATGTAAAGATTTTATGTGAATGTAAGTCTTAATTTCTTTGAGATACATGCCCAAAAGTGCAATTTCTGGAGTGTATGGTAATTGTATGTTTATATATAAGAAACTGTTTTCCAGAGTGACTGTAACATTTTCTATTCCTGCCAATGTCAAAAATATCCAGTTTCTTCACATCTTCATCAGCATTTAATGTTGTCACTATTTTTTATTTTAGCCATTTTTACAGATATATAGTGATATCTCATTGTAGTTTTAACTCCCATTTCTCTAATGGCTAATGGTGATAAACATGTTTTCATGGGTTTATTTGCCATCTGTATAGACTCTTATGTGATAAGTCTGCTCATGTCTTTTGCCCATTTTCTAATTGGATTATTTGTATTTTTTAAAAGTACTGATTCCTGAGATACTAGATACTAAAAGCTGTTGTCAGAGATGTATTTTACAACAATCTGCCCATCTATAGTTTGCCTTTTCATCCATTTAACAGGGTCTTTCACAGAGCAAAACATTTTTAATTTTAAGGAAATTCAGTCAAAATCTAAGAACCCTTATAAGTCCTAGATTATAAAATTTTTATCCTATTTTTTTCTAAAAATTTTATAGTTTTATTTTTTACATCCATGATCCATTTTGAGTTAACTGTTGTATGAGGCATAAGATCTAGATCAAGATTTCTTATTTTTCCCTTCATGTCAATTGGGTGGTGCAGTGGTAAAGAACCCACCTGCCAAAGCAGGCAACTCAAGAGACTTGGGTTCAATCCATGGGTCAGGAAGATCCCCTGGAGTAGGAAATGGTAACACACTCCAGTATCCTTGCCTGGAAAATTCCACAGATAGAGAAACCTGGCAGTCTACAGACCCCATGTCAGAATGAATTGAACACGACTAACCACACATACATCATGTCCACGTTCCTGCACCATTTGTGAAAAGGCCGTCCTTCCTTCACTCAATTGCTTTTGTACCTTTGTCAAAGTTCAGTTGGGAATATTTGTGTGGGTCTATTTCTGGACGTTATTGATCTGTGATTTGTCTGTCCCTCGGCTGATACCACACTGTCTCGATTAGTAAGCTTTAATATCAGGCAGAGCGATTCTTCCTGCTTTATTCTTCCTTTTTAAGATTGCTTTTGCTGTTTCAGGGCCTGTGCTTTTTTAGAGTAAGTTTTTCTACATCTACAAAGAAATATTGCTAACATTTTGATCCATCTGTAGATCAATTTGGAAAGAATTGGCCTTGTTTTTACATTGGGTCCTGTATATATTTTGTTAAGTTTACATCTAAATATTTTATTACTTTGGAGGTGATTGTAAATGATCTTGTATTTAGTTGGTTCATCACTAGTGCTTAGAAATGAGATTGATTTTTTTGAGTGTTGATCATGTATACTACAATTTTGCTGAACACACTTATTAGTTCTAGGTGTTTTATGTAGATTCCTTGACATTTTCTATGTAGACTATCAGTCATATGCAAATAAGGACAGTCAATTTCTTTCCAATCTGTATGCCCTCTCCTTTTCTTCCCTTTATTGGAGTGGGTAGAACTTCCAGTGGGGCTTCCCAGATGGCACAGTAGTAAAGAGTCCACCTGCCAATGCAGGAGATGCAAGAGACATGGGTTAGATCTCTGGGTCGGGAAGATCCCCTGGAGTAGGAAATAGCAACCCACTCCAGCATTCTTGGCTGGAAAATTCCATGGACAGAGGAGCCTGGTGGGCTAGATTCCATTGGGCTACAGAGTCAGACACAACTGAGCAACTTGAGTGTCCATGTGTGTGTGCGTGCACGCACACACACACACACACATAGACCTTCCAGTGTTACATTGAATAAGAGAGGTGAAAATAGACATCCTTGCATGGTTCTCAATCTGAGAGGGAGAACGTTCAGTTTTTTAATCATTTATGGTATTAGCTATAGTTTTTTTTGTGAATGATCTTTATGAGGTTGAGGAAATTCCCTCCTATTCCTTGTTTGCTGAGAGTTGTTATCATGAATAAGCTTTGGATTTTCTTGAATGGTTTTTCTGTATAAGTTGATATGATTATGTGGTTTTTCTTCTTTAGCCTCTTGGTAAGGGGTGTCACACTGATTTTGAATGTTGAACCAGGCTTGCATGCTTAGAATAAGTCCCAGCTGGTCATGGTGTTGACTTTAATTTACAGGTTGCTGAATTTGATTTGCTAATATTTTGTTGAAGATTTTTGCATTGAAATTCATGAGAGATACTGATCTTTAGTTTTCCTTTTGTATACTATCTTTTTTCTGGTTTTGGTATCAGGCTAAGAGCAGCCTCATAAAATAACTGCTTCTTCTATTTTCTGGAAAAGATTGTGTAAACTTGCATTCAGTTCAGTTCAGTCTCTCAGTTATGTCCGACTCTTTGCAACCCCATGAACCGCAGCACGCCAGGCCTCCCTGTCCATCACCAACTCCTGGAGTTCACCCAAACCCATGTCCATTGAGTTGGTGATGCCATCCAACCATCTCATCCTCTGTCGTCCCCTTCTCTGTCCCCTTCTCCTGCCCTCAATCTTTCCCAGCATGAGGGTCTTTTCAAATGAGTCAGCTCTTTGCATCAGGTGGCTGAAGTATTGGAGTTTCAGACATTCTGACAGAATGTGGTCCACTGGAGAAGGGAATGCAAACCACTTCAGTATTCTTGCCTTGAGAACCCCATGAACAGAATGAAAAGGCAAAACTTGGCATTAAGTCTTTGTAAATGTATAGATGTTTTTTCCAATGAAACCAGCTAGGCCTGTAGATTTCTTTTAAATTTCAAATTCATTTTTAAAAATTGTTATAGGACTATTTAGGATGTATATTTCATATGGGTTGAGTTTGGGTAGTTTGTGGATTTTGAGGAATTGGTCCATTTTTCTGTGTTGTCAAGTTTATGATTGTAAATTGGTTGTAGTACTCCCTTTAAATGGCTTCAGGGTCTGGTAATGATATCTCTGTTTCATTCCAGATATTAGCTATTTGTGTATTCACTATTTTATCTTTGACAATCTTGCCAGAGATTTTTTTTTTTCAGAGAACCAGAGTTTTGTTTCATTGTTTTTCTCTATCATTGTCCTGTCATCAGTTTCATTGACTTCTGCCTTATCTTAATGGTTTCCTTCACTCTGCTTGCTCTGGGTTATTTTTCTCTTCTTTTTTTATGTTTCTTGGTGCAGTTACTTAGATTGTCAGTTTGAGACTTTGTCTCTTTTTTTTCCTTTCTCTCTCTTTCTTTTGATTTTCTTTCCTTCTTTCTTTTGATTTTCTCTTTTCTTTTTTAAAAGGTATTTATTTGACTGCAGGATCTTCAGTCTTTGTTGCAGCATGCAGGATTTTTAGTTGCTGTGTGCGAACTCTTAGTTGTGGCATATGGAATCTAGTTGCCTAACCAGGGATCAAACCTGGGCCCCCTGCATTCAGAGCATGGAGTCTTAGCCACAGGATCACCAGGGAAGTCCCTCTTTTTTCTAATGCAAGTATTTAGTGCTATAAAGTTGTGAGCTTCAGGTATTCATTCTCATTTGCAAATGAAAGCTTAACTGAGGCAGATGGTATAGAAGACAGAGAAACCTGGTCAAGAAAGGACAGGCTCTGTTGCTTTTCAGCCTGGTCCTTGGCTTGGTTATTTCAGCTCTCAGCACTTTCTCATCAGAAAATAGAGATCATATAGCCATTGTAATGGATTTCTGGGAAGACTGAGGCTTCTTGTCTCTGAGCATGTTTCCCCAACCAAGCAGATCTTCAGAAAACCTTTCTAACAGTTTGATTCTGTGATTAACTTAAAAATAACATTTATTTTACATTATAAAGTAATTTTGGCCACCTGATGCAAAGAGCTGACTCATTGGAAAAGACTCTGATGCTGGGAAAGATTGAGGGCAAGAGGAGAAGGGGGTGGCAGAGGATGAGATAGATGGATGACATCACTAACTCAATCACTAACTAAGCAAATTCCAAGAGAAAGTAAAGGATAGGGAAGCCTGGGACTTCCCTTGTGGCTCAGTTGGTAAAGAATCTGCCTGCAATGTGGGAGACCTGGGTTCGACCCCTAGGTTGGGAAGATCCCCTGGAGAAGTGAAAGGCTACCCACTCCAGTATTCTGGCCTGGAGAATTCCATGAACTGTATAGTCCTTGGGATCGCAAAGAGTCTGACACCTTTTCACTAAAAGGGCTTCCCGATAGCTCAGTTGGTAAAGAATCCGCCTGCAATGCAGGAGACCCTGGTTTGATTCCTGGGTCGGGAAACTGGAGAAGGGAAGCCTGGCGTGCTGTAGTTTGTGGGGTTGCAGAGTCAGACACAACTTAGCGACTGAACAACAACAAATGAAGTAATTACATTCCTACTGGAAAAAGTTTGGAAAACATCAAAGAGTGTAGAGAGAGCAAGTATTCAAAAACTTGGCCTCTTCCACCACTTTTTGACTACTGCTGTCCTCAGGGACACCCTTCAAACATTTTTATATGAACTTAAAAAAAAAAAAATAAAGTGCATGTGTATTTTGAACACATTCACTTAGCAATAATTCAAGTATATCTTTATGTTATTAAATATTGTCCTAAAATACAATTTAGCATATGTGGATATATACCGTAAGTCCCCAGTTAACTGTGTATTTAAGTGTTTCTAATTTTTGCGGTGGGTTTTGTGAACAAAAACACGCATAAATCTTTAGATGGGTCTCTGATTGTTTCCTTAAGATTAACTCTTAGAAGGGGAATTTTGGTGTCAAAGGATACAGTCATTTTTAAGATTGCCCTCTAGAAAATTTAATCCCAAATTAAATCCCACACAGTATGCCCTACATTCTTCTACGTGGATGTTTGATTATTTTTAAAATACTGCATTTGCTTTGTGGTGGTTGTTGTTTAGTAGCTAAGCCATGTCCAATTCTGTGACCCCAGCTATAACCCGCCAGGCTCCTCTGTTCATGGAATTCCCCAAGCAAGAATACTAGAGTGGGTTGCCATTTTCTTCTCCAGGGAATCTTCCCAACCCAGGGATCAAACCTGCCTCTCCTGCATTGGCAGGCAGAATATTTACCTCTGAACCACCTGGGAAGTCCCACCTTTGCCTTTAGTGTGGGTAAAATCTTATACCATATTGTTTTAATTTGCATCCCTTATAGTAAATCATGGGTCACTCTATGTATAATTTGCACACATGGAGAAAGAGCTCATCTTTGTCTGTCTTAAAACCAACTTGCTTTCACTCCAAGCTTGGAACTTCCCTGTGGGGCAGTAGCCTGAGTGTCTGTTCTACACTGGTTACCCCTGAGACCCCCAAGGTGCTAATGTGCATGGACCTTTCAGATTTGTAGTCTTTGCTGTTTCTTCCCTACCTTGGCCATAAGACACCTCTCAACATATCTCCCTCAGAAACTGGGCTCTGAGTCCTTCTGCTGATGTAGCACCCAGACCCTTGCACTCATTCTTGGCTCTAGGAAGCCCCTGGCCTCTTTCTGCTTCTCAAATGTTCTCTCTGCCTTCTCTTCCCAGGACACCCAGCATCATCCATTCTGGGCATTAGCCTCTTAAGGGAGTGGCTACCCACCAGGGTCTTTCCATTTCCTGAGAAAGCAAAACAGAAAACAGCACACAATTTAGCAACTCACACAAAAAAAATCACTTTGCTTTGTGAACCAGTCTCCGAGGGTTGCTGGCCTGCCTGCCTCCTCAATAATGTGACAGCTTTTGTTACTGGCCTCTGTTCACCTTCTCCTTATTGAATTATAGGAGATCTTTATACAATAAGACAACAATCCTTTGGTTATCATTCATGTGACAACATTCCCCCTAAGGGCAGTGTTATTTGCCTTTGAACTCTACTGGGAGCTTTGTGTGTTAATTTTTTTTTTCTTTCCTTTTAAATTTTGTTGTGAGTTGAAGCCTTCATTTTTTTAAAATGGTTTTCACAGTGTTTTTTTTTATGATTGGAAAGGCCTTGCCTATGCTCACCATTTGGCTTTTCATGGCTTCTTGTTAATTTTAGAATGTAAATTGCTCTGGGATGCATTTTGGGGTATTATTGGGTGGGACACTCTCATTTTCTCACTGGATATCAGATGTACCAGTGCCTGCCATGAAAACACCTTCTGTCCACAGTTGACATTTGCTGAGCTGAGTGCAAGGCCCTGGGTCTCCTTAAGGGAAGAGAGGCAGTGGTGCAGAAGCCAACAGCCACCGAGGGGATCCCAAGTCCTCAGGGTGGTGTCGCCCTGCAGTGGCTGAGGCCCAGTGCTCAAGGACACCCATAGCTACAAGGTGGCCCCTCACTCCTTCCTTCCCATGAAATGGGAGGCAAGGGGGCTCTTCCTTCTCCTGGTGTCAGGAAGCATGACCTGCTTCCTCTGCTGGTTGTGTTAGGCCCTTCGAAATGGTTTCTTTCTTTCTCCCAGGCCTGGCCAACATTCCCAGTGCTCAACAGAATTTGTTCCAAAGACAACGTTATCACCTAGGATATAACAGAAGCTGTTAACTGATGGCCCCCTAGCAACCGGAGCTGCGGCTCCCAAGATCAGGGCCCTCAGCTGCTGGCCGTGTCAGGGGCTGGGCTCTCTTAAGACAGGAAGCCTGTCTCCCCTCCTGTGTTCTGTTCTCTGTTTCCCTCTTGCATCATCACCAGAAGTGTGTTGGGCAGGGAGGGCTGAGGGGCTGAGAGGGGAGCAGATGCAGAACAGAGACCCCGAGCAGAAGCTGCGGTCTTTGAATGGCCGCAAAGGCCAGCGCTGTCTTCCCAGGGCCCGTGCTGGGGAGCGGATGTGATCCTTCTTGAGATGTCATCTGAGGGTCCTAAAGTAAATTAGGAGGCACTTTCAGTCACTGTAATTAAAGGGGAGACAATTACCCAGACAAGGAGCCCTTAACCCCGGGGAGCTGGAGTCAATGGCATGCCCGCGGGTCCGCCTTTGTTGTCACCCCCCCTCCCCTCCTCTGCTAGCAAGACTGAGCTTCCCTCTGGTTCCTGGCAGCCCCTGCATAGGGTGCTCCTCATGGGGCCCTAGCCCCTTGGCTGAAGCTGGGGGAGGCGGTGTGTGGAGCGGCCACTTGCTGACCCCAAAGCACCAGCTTGGGGTTCAGATGCAAAGAGAGGGCATCTATCTTGCGTCTGGCATCTGAACAAGACGAAGAGATCCATCAAGTGCAATTAGGTGAACAGCTCCTTCCTGCTCTGCTTAGCTGAGTAATTCAATAGGAGCCAAACCAGAGGCCTGGCCTGGGAAAGGCGCTCCCAAATTGAATGAAGGCCTCGCTTCTGCGGCCCGGCCGCCAGCATTAACATGTCAGCTTCCGCTCAGGAGTCAGGCTGGGGCCACCCCTGCCTCGAGAGGTACCAGGGCCCTGCTGCCACCACCCTGCCACCTCCCCACAGGCACCCATCTGTCAGGCAGGGGCTCAGGAGGGAAGGGGGCTTGTCATGTCAGCCACAGGGAGCAGGAAGTGCTGCAGCCCCCACACAGGCCTGTCCACAGCGAATGCTCTGTTCTTACTGGGTTCCTTTCTGGGTAGAGTGCTATGCTGTGAGCTGCGTTGCTCCAGCCCAGCTGGAGGGTCAAGTTGAAGTAACCATGGTGGGGAGGGTGCTGCTGGGCTGGGGGAGGTGGGGACAGGCTCTGGGCACACCTGGATTCAGGCTCCAGCCAGACCTACCGAGGGAAGCACAGGAGAGGGGCCATGTGACTTCCCTTATGGGGCTCAAGGCCAAGGCTGTGTCCCAAAGACCCCTGGATCTCTCAACACCCAGCCTGAATGGGTTCCTTCACTGCGCTCAAATCTTAGACCCAGAGACACTGGCATCTCAGGACTTGAGGGGATTAGAGAGACCAAAAAGTCCAACTCCTACCTACCCGACCAGGGATTGCCATTAAGAGCAGGGTCTCACCAAGGATGAGCAGCACTAAGTCCAGCTGAGGTTCAGGAGACGTGGAGACATGAGACATGTATGACTAGTTACGGATAAGGCTTTGCAGTGTTAACTTCTTAACGTGCATGTTCTGTTGATCATTCAAATTAGTTTTCCTGTGACTCATTCAATACCACTGAACTTCCAGGGCACTTTCTACATAAAAATGTGTGGTATACCCCTCCTAGGAGTTGGGTCAATTCAAGGATGAGCCATCCTTCCCACTCGCAGTGGGGTCAAGTCCAGCACCCTCAGGGTACCCCCAGCACCTCTGGGGTTCACGCTTGATGCTCAAACCCACTCACTCCATCTCTGGGCCAGCATGACTGCCTGGAAGCTCTTGAAATAATTTATTATTCATAGACTTTTTAGGATAAATAAATCCATACCTTTGGCACCCTCTGTTGAGATAATGGATTTTTTATTATCCTGTTTTGCTTTGTCTGTGTTTTTGTTGTTGTTTCAGTTTGGTTTGTGTTAAAACTGATACCTACATGTGATCAATTTCAAACAATACTGATTTGGTGAAATATACATAAAATTAAAAGCTCACCTCCCAATAGTCTCTCTCTCCTAGAGTAACTGCTGTTAACCATTCACTATGTATACTTTCAGAAAAAAATGTTTATGCATACTCAACATCCACACAATGAGCATCATACTATACACTCTTCTGAATCACAATGCAAAAGCAACACCTTTTTTAAAGTTTTATAGTAGATTGATCATGTGCAGCCCATGTTCCACAGCTAAGCAATTTCCCACTGGTGGACACTGAGGCTGTTTCCAGCCATTGGCCCCTGCAAACAATGCCCCAGGACATCTTATAGGAAATTTTACTTGGCAAAATTTGCAAGTGTGTTCTTAGGATAATTTCCTGGTAGTATAACCACCACCACCACCACCAAATTCATCTGGGCCAAATCATATGTGGAAATAAATTTTTAAAGGAATCTTGCTAAATTGCTTTCGAAAAAGACCACATTTATTTACCCAACTTTCAACAACACAGATTATCAATGCTTTCAAATGAACATAGCATCTCATTCTGTTTTGCATGTACTTAGTCACAAGTGAAGTTGAGTGCTTTTTAATATTTTTGCCCATGGTTCTATGGGTTGTCTTCTTCCAGCTGGTGTATGAGTGCTCTTGATCAGTTTAGGAAATTAGACCCCCTTGGTTGTCCTATATGTCGCAAATATTTTCCCCCATTTGTTTATTGTATCATACCAAAGTTTAAAAAACAGAAAAAGAGACACAGATGTACAGAACAGACTTTTGGACTCTGTGGAGAAGGCGAGGGTGGGATGTTTCGAGAGAACAGCATCGAAACATGTATATCATCTGGGTGAAACAGATCACCAGCCCAGGTTGGATGCATGAGACAAGTGCTCGGGCCTGGTGCACTGGGAAGACCCAGAGGGATTGGGTAGAGAGGGAGGTGGGAGGGGGGATCAGGATGGGGAATACATGTAACTCCATGGCTGATTCATGTCAATGTATGACAAAACCCACTACAGTATTGTAGAGCAATTAGCCTCCAACTAATAAAAATAAATGAAAAAAAGTTTTTTTAATTTAAACAAATGTATCAATCATTTTAAAATCAAGTTTGTTTGACATTGCTTAGAAAGGCATTTATTATTTTTAAAAAATCACATTTACTTCTAGTAATTTTGTGGTTTTATGTTTAAATTTATTTTATATTTGATATTGAGTTAGGGTAGGATAACTTTATTCTGCTCAAAATATTGCTTTATTTCTTCTAAATGGCTTATCTGTTATCAAATCATTATTTATTCAATGGTTCATTTTTACCCCCATTGCTACAATGTCACTCTACCTTCTACTAAATTTCCATACATTTTGACTTGATTTTGGACCCTGTTCTATACCTTTCTTATACAAGATTAATCTATCCTAATTCCTATAGTTGTAGAAAGAACTTTTCTGTTCTTTTTTTTAAAAAAGAATTTTCTTTTTATTTTGGCTGCACTGTCTTCCTTGCAGTGTGCAGGGCTTACTCTTGCAGGCTGTGGGATCTTAGTCCCCCAAGTTAGGGATTGAACCTGCATACCTTGCAGTGGGAAGGCAGATTCCTTTTTTAAACAAATATTATTTATTTCCTTGTATTTGACTGTGTTGGGCCTTCATACAGGCTTTTCTCTAGTTGCAGCAAGCGGGGGCTACTCTCTAGTTGTGGTATGTAGGCTTCTCACTGCAGGGGCTTCTCTTGTGGAGCACAGGTTCTAGGGCATGAGGGCTTCAGTAGTTGCAGCACATGGGCTCAGTAGCTGTGCCTCTGGGCTCTAGAGCACAGACTCAGTCACTGTGGCCCACAGGCTTCATTGCTCCTTGACAGGTGGGATCTTCCCAGATCAGGAATCGAACCCGTGTCTCCTGCAGTGGCAAGCAGATTCTTCCCTGCTGAGCCACCAGGGAAGCCCCTGGCCTTCTCTGCTCTGGTACAAGCTTTTCTGTATCTTTCAGTAGCAGTTCAAAGTTTTCTTCATGTAGCTCCTATACATTTATGTTAGGATTATATTTTTCTTCAATGAATTGCTTTTGTATATGGAATATTTTATTCTATTGTGTCTTTATTTTGTTGACTCTTATGCATTGGAAAGCCCCTAAGATGTGTATATTATTTTTGTTAATATCAACTCTACAGAATTCTACTTTTACCAGTTTTGGGTTTACTGTGAAGTCAGTCATATCTGCATTAACGATCATTCTGCCCCCTCCCTTCTCCCATGTCCCATTTTTCCATCTCTTTTTTAACATTGTATATGTGTGTGTGTGTGTGTGTGTGTGTGTATATAATTATAATATTTATTTATTTGACTGTGCTGAGTCTTACGTGAGGCACATGGGATCTTCAATCTTCATTGCAGGATGTAGAATCTTAGTTGCAGCATGAGAACTCTTAGCTGTAGCATGTGGGATCTAATTCCCCGACCAGGGATCGAACCCCATTCCAGTGCATTGGGAGCACAGAGTCTTAGCTCTTGGACCACCAGGGAAGTTCCCCATTTCTCCCTCTTAATTGGCTGTGTCCTGGCTTCACCCCATTCAGTGGTCGTAAATCTATGATTCTGTGGCTCTTGGGGTTGGTGAATGTTTGCTGTATCTCTATCTATTCTGTTTTCTCAGGTTCACGACTGTTGAATTGTATTCAGTGCCTTTGTAGCATTTATTAAGGTTTATGTTTTCTAGTCTTCAGGGGTTAATCTTGATCATTTACATAATTTTAGAAAATCATTCTTTTTATCTAGATATTCAGATTTATTTGCGTAGCAATTTCCGAAGCAGGCTCTTTTGAAGTTCTTGTGCCTCTGTGGCAATTTCCCCTTATTTATTTCCACTTTTCTCTCTTGTTCCTCCACCACCCACTTTTCCTCCTCCCTCTCTGTGTCAGGAAACAACAGTTGCTGGCTGGCGGGCCTCCGACTCCAGAAGAAGGGCCGCTGGCCTTGTGCTCTGCTCCTGACTGGGCTGGTCAGACTCCAGCCCTGTGCTGTCCAAGTTGGGGAACAGTTTCTCTGCTGATGGAGGGTGGCCCCTGGGTCATGTTTGGTGCTGGCATTTTCCTGTCTCTTGCCCCAGAATTAGGCAGACTAGAGAAACTGCTGCCAGGGGATGCTGAAGAATCCTGGGGGTTCACCATCCATTTGGGGTCTGCCTTGTTTCATTTTATTTTATTAACCCTTTATTATGGAGAATTCCAAACATATGTAAAAGGAGACAGAGTTATATAAGGCACCCCTCCGTACCATCACCCCATCCCCAAACCATTGGCCTGCAGTTCCTCCTGCCTTCTCCACACCCCAACTACTTCCCATTTTTGTTACTTTGAAGCACATTCAAAACATCATATCATTTCATTCATAGACATTGCAGCACGTAGCTTATCTATAAAACATGAAACTTTAAAAAATTGTGTTTTTAATTGAAAAAAAATTGTGTTTTTAATTGAAATATAGCAGATTTACAATGTTGTGCCAATCTTTGCTGTACAGCAAAGTGACTCAGGTTATACATATATATATATATATATACACACACACACACATTCTTTTTTTATATATTCTTTCTCACTATGGTTTATCACAGGATACTGAATATAGTTTCCATGCTATACAGTAGGACCTTGTTGTTTATCCCTCCTATATATAATAGTTTAACTCTGCTAATCCTAAAGTCCCAGTCCTTCCCTTCCCTACCCCCTCCACCTTGGTATTCACAAGTTTTGAAAAAAATGGACACTTTTAAAACATAACCACAATACTGTTATCACATCCAAAAAATTAATCACAACTTTTTTTCATCAGATGTCCAGTGTTCAAATTTCCAGTTGTCCCCCCAAAATTCTCTTTACAGTTTATTTGAACCAGATCCAAGTAAGGTCCACTCCTTTTGTCTATCATTGCCATTCTATCCCATCCTTTATTGTCTTATAATATTCGTTGAAGAATTATTTGCCTGTAGAGCTCCCCATCTGCATTTGGCTGGGTGCTCCCCTGTGGTGGTGTATACCTTCCCTGACCTGGGCATTTTCTGCAAATTGGCAGCTGGGTTCACAGGCCACAGGACCTTTAAGCCTGTTATAGTGTGTGCTTCTAGGGCTTTCCAGGTGGCACAGTGGTAAAGAATCTGCCTGCCAATGTAGGAGACGCAAGAGATGTGGGTTTGATCCCTGGGTCAGGAAGATCCCCTGGAGTAGGAAATGGCAACCCATTCCAGTATTCTTGCCTGGAGACTTCCATAGACAGAGGAGCCTGGCGGGCTACAGTCTGTGGGATCGCAGAGTCAAACACGGGTAAGCACACAGCGGTAGCAGAGTGTGCTTCTAACACATGGCGCTCGCAAGATTTTCCTTGAAGGGACAAACAGTAATATTTTCAGCTTTGTGGGCCATGGGGCCTCTGTCACAGCTGTTCAAGTGAAAGCAGCGAAGACAACGTATAAACAAATGAGACTTCAGTTAACAGGCTGGTAGCCGCCGGGACAAGGCCCATTGGTGGCAGTTTGCTGGCCCTTGACCCTGAATCACAACAGCAGGAAAAACCCCCGTGACTCTGCCTGGTGCAGGCCCAGGCTTACTGGGAATGACTTCCAGAAGGAGGACACGGGGGCCACATAGAGGAGACATGGGGTCCTCACAATACTTCCTGTTTCTCATTTGAATCTGATGTCTGCCTGCTAGAAGGAGCCCCAAGAAGAAAGGACTTCTTTTTCTGAATACATCTCAAGGGCAGAATTAATGGCCTGGGCAAGGGACTCTCTCCTGAGCAAGTTGGCCATGGTAATGGGGACAAGTGACTGATTCCCTGGCAATGTCACCTGTGCTCGGAGGCAAGCTGGGAATGGACTGGCTGAGGCTCTGTTGGCCCCACTCCGGCATTAGTCCAGCCCTGGCCTTCTTGGGGCCATCCTGCCAGTCACAGGTGCCCCAACCAGGGCAGCATACCCCAGGGACACTTGGGGTGCTCCTTCTTTGCAGCAGTGGTAAGCGGCTTCTCTGCAGGCTCAGTGGGTCCTCTACAAGTATCCTTCTCAGCATAGGGCTGTGCTCTCCCATCACCTGACTTGTAGACTCCTCTGTCCACCAGCTGCCAGGCCCCCAGAGAGCCTGCCTCTCCCTTCTCTGTTACCTGGACACCTAGTGTCAGCTTGGACCGTGCAGAGGTCAGGCTGTTCGGGGAGACCCAAGGAGAGTCCCAGAGAGGCCATGGGTGATGCTTCCAGTGCACTGGCCCCAGCAGACCCCAGGATATTCCTGGGGTGGATCTGTCCCGGTGCTGAGGTTGCTGAGGGCCAGCAGGGTCCAGGTGGACACACAGTGGGCAGGATCTACAGGGAAGCCAGATCAGAGGTCATGGGAAGAAAAGGCCAACTCTAGCACTTGTCCACTCGCTGTACCCCTGTGCCCTCTGGGGTCCCAAGATGAGTGAGGCAGAGCTGGCTTCTAGGGAGTCCTGACCCCTTTTGCTGGCATGCAGGGCTGTGGAGTGGACCCAGGGGAGCAACTTGGAGGCCAGGGGGGCCCCAGGAGCCTCCCTCATCTGAGGTTGGCAAATGTCCTCCAGGCGTCCCATCTCAGGCAGCTCAGTGCACAGTGGAGGCTTTGAACTTCACTTGTGAAGGCCTGGGGACCCTGAACCCTGCGCTTGGAGGACATGGATGATATCAACAGTCAGGTGCCACATACACACACACACACAGTACATGCACACATCACATAAATACATCTATATGCATACCACACACATACACATACCACACATCACAGATATACACACCCTAAACACTTATACATATGGCACACACATATACACATGCTACATACACACACAGTACACATACACATATACTGAATGCGCCATACACACCACACACACCACATACATATATACACCATGCACACACATACACAGATACCACACATATGCACCACACAAACAGTACACATGTATTTACACACCACACACGTGCACATACATGCACCACACATACACACATATATACACACTACGTGCACACACCATGCGCGCACACACCAAAAAATTCACATCCACACACTGCACATATACCTATCACACCACATATACATGCACACTCCAAGAGGGAAGTGAGGACATCCCAGCCCCTCAGTCCCTCACAAGAATAGGCCAGGCCAAGCAGGAGGAGCCCTGGGGTCAGAGTTCCTGGCGCGATGCCTCACGTCTCAGACCAGGGTCTTTTTTATTGAAGTATAGTTGATTTACAGTGTTGTGTTAATTTCTGCTGTACAGCAAAGTAACTCAGTTAAACATATATATATTCTTTCCATTATGATTTATCACAGGACATTGAATATAGTTCCCTATGCTATATGGTAGGACCTTATTGATCCATGCTATATATACTAGTTTGCAGCTGATAATCCCAAACTTCCAATCCTTCCCTCCTCCACCCACCCCCCATTTGGCTATCACCAATCCGTTGGTTCCAAATAGGGAAAGGAGTACGTCAAGGCTGTATATTGTCACCTTGCTTATTTAACTTATATGCAGAGTACGTCATGAGAAACGCTGGGCTGGAAGAAGCACAAGCTGGAATCAAGATTGCCAGGAGAAATATCAGTAACCTCAGATATGCAGATGACACCACCCTTATGGCAGAAAGTGAAGAGGAACTAAAAAGTCTCTTGATGAAAGTGAAAGAGGAGAGTGAAAAAGTTGGCTTAAAGCTCAACATTTGGAAAACTAAGATCATAGCATCTGGTCCCCATCACTTCATGGGAAATAGATGGGGAAACAGTGGAAGCAGTGTCAGACTTTATTTTTGGGGCTCCAAAATCACTGAAGATGGTGATTGCAGCCATGAAATTAAAAGACGCTTACTCCTTGGAAGGAGAGTTATGACCAACCTAGATAGCATGTTAAAAAGCAGAGACATTACTTTGCCAACAAAGGTCCATCTATTCAAGGCTATGGTTTTTCCAGTGGTCCTATATGAATGTGAGAGTTGGACTGTGAAGAAAGCTGAGTGCTGAAAAATCAATGTTTTTTAACTGTGGTGTTGGCGAAGATTCTTGAGAACCCCTTGGACTGCAAGGAGATCCAACCAGTCCATCCTAAAGGAGATCAGTCCTGGGTGTTCATTGGAAGGACTGATGCTGAAGCTGAAACTCTAATACTTTGACCACCTCATGCGAAGAGTTGACTCATTGGAAAAGACCCCTATGCTGGGAGGGATTAGGGGCAGGAGGAGAAGGGGACAACAGAGGATGAGATGTCTGGATGGCATCTCCGACTCAATGGACATGAGTTTGAGTGAACTCCGGGAGTTGGTGATGGACAGGGAGGCCTGGCATGCTGCGATTCGTGGGGTCACACGACTGAGTGACTGAACTGACCTGAACTGAACTGAATCTCTTTTCTATGTCCATGATTCTGTTTCTGTTTCATAGATAGATTCATTTGTGTCATATTTTAGATTCCACATATAAGTGATATCCTATGGTGTTTGTCTCTCTCCTTCTGACTTACTTCACGTGGTATGATAATCTCTAGGTCTATCCATGTTGCTGCATATGACATTCTTTCATTCTTTTTTATGGCTGATTAGTGCTCCATTATATATATGTACCACACCTTCTTTATTCATTCGTCATCAATGGACATTTGGGTTGCTTCCATGGCTTGGCTATTGTAGATAGTGCTGTTATGAACATAGGGGTACCTGTATCTTTTCAAATTAAAGTCTTATTTGGATATATGCCCAGGAGTGGGATTTCTGGATTATATGGTAACTCAATTTTTAGTTTTTTAAGGAACCTCCATACTGTTCTTCATAGTGGCTGTTGTTGTTGTTCAGTCTCTAAGTCACGTCTGACTCTTTGCGACCCCGTGGACTGCAGCACTCCAGGCCTCCCTATCCTTCACTATCTCCCAGAGTTTGCTCAAACTCATGTCCACTGAGTTGGTGATGCCATCCAACCATCTCACATCCTGTCACCCCCTTCTCCTCCTGCCCTCAATCTTTCCCAGCATCAGTCTTTGCCAATGAGTTGGCTCTTTGCCAAACTATTAGAGTGGCCAAAGTGGTTAGGTAGCCAAAGTATTGGAGCTTCAGCTTCAACATCAGTCTTTCCAATGAATATTCAAGGTTGATTTCCTTTAGGATTGACTAGTTTGATCTCTTTACTGTCCAAGGAACTCTCAAGAGTCTTCTCCAGCACCAGAGTGCTTCCATAGTGGCTGTACCAACTTATATTTCCACCAACGGTGTAGGAGGGTTCTCTTTTCTCCACACCCACCTCCAGGATTTGTTAGACTTTTTGATGATTGCCATTCTGACCAGAGTGAGGTGATACCTCCTGATAGTTTTGATTTACATTTCTCTAATAATTAACGATGATGAGCATCTTTTCATGTGCCTATTGGCCATCTGGAGAAATATCTATTTTGATCTTCTGTCCATTTTTTGATTGGGTTGTTTGTTTGTCATTGAGTTGTATGAGTTGTTTGTGTATTTTGGAAATTAAGGCCTTTAAGTTGCATTATTTTTAAGTATTTTCTCCCAGCCCATAGGTTGTCTTTTCATTTTGTTTACAGTTTCCTTTGCTGTGCAAAAGCTTATAAGTTGGATTGATCCCATTTGTTATTTTTGCTTTTATTTCTAAGAAATAAAACTGACCTAAGAAAACATTGCTGTGATTTATGTCAGAAAACGTTTTGCCTATGTTCTCCTGTAGGAGTTTTATGGTGTCATGTCTTACATTTAAGTCTTTAAGCCATTTCAAGTTTATCTCTAATGTATGGTGTGATGGAGTGTTCCAACTTCATTGATTTACATGCAGATGTCCAGCTTTCCCAGCACCACTTATTGAAGAGACTGTTTTTTCTTTATTCTATATTCTTGCCTTCTTTGTTGAAGATTAATTGACCCCTAGCTGTAGGAGTTTATCTCTGGATTTATCTCTCTTCTGTTCCATGGGTCCATATGTCAGACCCGAGGCTTTTACATCTCCAAGCCTCAGTTCCTTCACCTGTGAACTGAAGTGTGTCTGTCTTTGCCCCAAAGCCATCATGAAGGTTAGTAGAGTGGAAGAGTGCCTGGTGACATTCCTACCATGCATGCCCACTCACCCTTCCAGGATGCACTAGGGAAGGAGAGGCCCTCGTTCTGGCCCAGCCCGTGCTGCCCAGCCTTCAACTCAGGAGGGAAGTGGTCCTTCACAGAGGGGGGCTGGCCCCAAGATAAGGCCCAGCATGGCACGGGCCTCTTCTCTTCCTTCAGGGACCTGGATTCAAGTGTCAGCCTTTCCTTGGGGACTGTCACTGCTGGGCCTTATGGTGACCTATGGTGGGGAGCTCCAGACTCAGGGGTCAGAGCCTGTTATATGGCAATTTTGTTGTGTCTCTGCAGGTCCAAGGTTGGGGCTCAGCTCCAAGTGTGCCCAAAGGGAAGAGGTGTCCCTGTGTGGCTCAGACCTGGGGTCCCCTCCAAAGGCAGCTGGGTGCTGGACCCAGGCTACAACACCAGGGTCTGCTCTGCTGAGATCTGGACTCCTGTGAGCCCAGCAGCTCACATCCTTCTTTCCGGAAGGCCCAGCAGTTCTGACTGGGCCTTTTGGGGGTTCTTGTGACCCATGTTAGCCCTGGTAGAACACTGGGCACAGCTCTCTTTGGCCAGCCCTCCTGAAAGCCTGAAGAAGCAATAAATGCAAGACAAAAGTCCAGGGAGGTCTCTTGGGATGGTCATAAACTGGGGTTTCCTCATCCTGACTTTGAGGGAGGGAGGGGTGGAGGGCATCTTTCTGGCTCATCAGGAAGCCAGGAAGTCCGTGCTTGGTGGTTTGGGTCCCTGCCTGGTGGCGCAGTACCACTGACCTCCTGTGCTGCTTGGAAGCCAAACTTTCTTCTTGGCCAAAGGGAAGCCCAGGGGAGCAGACAAGCTGCAAATGTGTCTGTGAGTCAGGGTGAATGCTCGCCCTGGGGCGGTGTGAGGGCCCAGGACTCAGCATCCTCGGGTCTCAGGTTGGATGTGCCTGGAGAAGGCTGTACTGAGGGGAGCACCGGGCTGGGGAGCACAGTCCTGCAGCGGACCACACACAGGCTGGGGTGCTGCTTGGGCAGGTCAGCGCCAGGGTCTGGAACTCTCATTCCTTTATCAGAAAACTGCCACGTTCTCCATTAGGTAGGACTGGACATTATCAAATTTAGTTCTATTGACTTCTTTTCAGGACATGTTTAATTTGTGCCAAATGAAAAATATCCTTGAATAGGGTGCTGCATCACATGGAGCTACTCTTGGGCCCTCCCAGGGGCTTGGCAGGGAAAAGGGTAGTAGCCCCTGGGAGCCCACATTTCACCTCTACAGGGTCAAGGAGCTCTGCCCAGGCCAGGGAGGAGGGCCCAGCCTAGATGGGCCCCTCCAAGGGGTGCATCCAGAGCCTCGAGGAATTGGGCTTTGCAGCTCCAGGATGCACTAAAGAAGCGTCATCTCAGTGTGACTCAAACAGCCTGGGACCTGCTCTTTAGAGCAGCGTGGGAAGACCATGACACAAGGTGGGAAATGAGTGATGCCCATGGAGCACTGCAGATGTCCAGGCCAAGCCTGAGCCGTGTCAAGGCATCACATTGGTTTGGGGAGAGGACAGAAGCTATCTAGAAGGAATGGCCCTGTGGATGGTGTTGGCTGCCCCAGCAGTGTCCCCAGTCCCCAGTGGACCTGGTGGCTACAATCAGTAGTCCCCAGTCATCAGACCCTGGCCTGGCAGACAGCAGCCTCGCCTCTCTGGATTGATGAAGAGGACGTCAAATGAGAAAGGACAGGACCCTGCCATGGGGCTGTGCTGACACTTTCCAGCAGCCAGGAAAGGCTCCCTGGTGAAGGGAGACTTACAAAGGGGAAGGGTGTGTGCGGGGGGAGTCGGGAGTGCTAGTCACGAGGGAGGAGGGCTCCAGGCAGGGAACAGCAGGAATGGGATTCTGAGACCAAAGGCCCCTGATGCCCAGAGCAGGACTGACAGTTCTAAAGTAGCAGGTGGAGAAGTGGGCAGACAAGCAGGGCCACCTGGTTCTGGCTGGAAGAAGAGGGCCATCCGGGAGTTGTGGCCAGAGGCACAGGTCCTCAGGAAGAGAGGAGAGCTTTGTGCCTGGTGGGGCTGTATCCTATTTTTTATGATGAAAAATGTCAAACACAAAGGTTGGAAGGGTTGAAAGACCAGTACAAGGACAGCTGAACTGAGCAATTGTGAAAACTGTTAACATTTGCTATGTTGTCTTTTCCTCCTCTTTCCTTCCCTTTCTCTCCTTGCACACACATACACACCTATACACACAGATGCACAGGCAATTTTACTGAATGATTTGAAGACACTTGATTCCTAAATACTTCAGCCTGTATCACACAATAGAAAGGGCATTTCCTTACATTCGGTTATGATACCTTGGAAAATTAAGAATGACTCCAATATGTCTCCACTCCAAACTCTGATTTCCCAAATCGACCCAAGAATCTGTGTTATGTCCTTTTAAAAAGTCCAAACCAATCTGGGACCATGCTGCCATTTGCCTTCCCCCCTGTGGTCTTTCTAGTAGAGAATAGCCCTTCTGCTGCTGTCTTTTTGAAGAATCCAGGGGCCACTGTCTCTTGGAAGACTCACGTCCAGGATCTGCCTATTTAGTGTTGTTGAACTTGTTCCTCTCTCCCCTGTATTGCCTGTAAATTAGAAGTTAGCACATTTAGGAGTGACTGTCTCATAGCAGGGCTTCCTTGGTGTTGACCAGGGGTTCCCAGTGAGGTCACCCACTGCCGGTCCCATTGCGTGGTGGGGTGCTGCCAGGTCGCCTCATTATAAGGGCTCAGTTTCCTTGAAGGGACATTTTCTGTCCCATCTCTTGGATTGACAGAGATGGGCCCCATAGGCACTTCCAACTCAGGAAGTTGATATCCCTGACAGGGCTTCCACAGACAACTGCCCAAGACAACTTGCCAAGGGTCAGGTAGAGGCTGAAGTCCACTCTCCAAGCTCAAGGCTGGCTTGACCCACATAGGGCCAGATCCAGAGGGGACATCCTATCTGCTATAGACCATACCGCTGACTCTGACAACCTGGGGTCAGGACAGCGGCATCCCAAGTGCCCCCTGCCCCCCACTTTCCAGGCCTCTTCCACCATCCAGTGGACTCACTACTACCTTGAGTCCCTGCTGAAAAGGTGGCTGCCTTCCTCTGGGCAGGGTGGAGGAGCAGGCAGCAGAGAGTCAGGATTTATTTTTGCTCCAAATCACCCCTGATTTCTTGGAGGCTCCTGCATGGGTGCTTGCAGAGCTGGTGGGCTGGCTGGGAACAGTCAGGGAAACCGAGGAAACAGGCCCTACGCTGGCGCGCCCAGAGGAAGGAAGAGGTGGGTGAAGTCTGCAGTTTGCGTGGGGTCTTCTCTTTCTTGTTCCCACCTCCACCCTTTTCCCAACCCCTGTAAGAGCAGGAGTTGGCCACCAACAGCATGACTGTGTCTCTGTCCCCAGCACACATACACACATGTGCACACACACACACACACACACACTCATATCTCTATGTTCATGGGGACTTTATCACTGGGCATGTGGGGGTTTCTTGGTGGGGGTAAGGGAGGGCAGGTGGCAGGAAAGAGAGAGAGCTCCCCTGGGGTCCCTCGATAGAGAAGATAGGAGGCAGCAGCTGGTGGACTGTTCCGGGGGACTTGGGAAACTGGGTTGGGCAGATCCACTTTGGAGCCCCCCAGTGAGGGGCTTCTCCCCACCTCAGGCCTGGACACCTGCCTTGTGGAAAGGCTCAGAGACCTTCCAACGTCAGGTTGGGGGGCGGTAGGGGGGTCAGCCCATCATAAGAGTCTGTGCTGTGAGAACTGCCCTCCAGGAGCGCCGGTCCCACTTCACAGAAAAGCCCGAGTTTCAGAGCAAGTCTCTGCTGTCATGCTCCGCCGCCTCTCTGCCTGCCCGTCGGCCTCCCTCTGGGCTTTCTAGAGACCCTGCCCAAGGCCAAGATGCTGGGACTAAACCCCCTCGTGTACAAGCAAAGGCGGGAGAGCGCTGAACACTGAGGGGCCAGTCCCCCACCCTCTCTGGGATCTGAGGGCCTGGGGCGAGGTGGGCACCCTGGGAGCAGTGGGCTAGGCCCCAGGTGCACCCCCAGCTGGGCAGCCTGCCGTGGCCTCTGGACCTCCCCCACATGGTGGGGCCCAGATGAGAGGCCGTGTGGGAGCGGGAAAGCTGCTTCTCCAGCAGGAGTGCCGGCCTCCCTCCAGGCTGCCCTGGGCTGACCCTGAGCAATTTGAAAGGCCCCCTGAGACTTTCTGCCAGTACAGGCCCTGGAGCTGAGCACAGCCCAGAGCAATCACACAGGCCATCAGTCACAGGAGCCTGGAGCCCCGCCTCCCCCAGCCTCCCCTACAGGCAGCCCTTCGCATTCAGCCCTGGCTGTTCAGAGCCCCAGGCATCCCCAGTTTCCTTCCTGAGACTCTGCACCTCCCAGAGTCTCCATTATCAGCACCCACACCAGCTCAGAGCCACCCTGGGGAGTACAGGTGTGGGGCAGACAGGTGAAGGGACCATCCTGGGGGCAGAGGGCGGAGGGAGGCTGCAGCAGGACAGTGCCCTGACCTTCAGTGGAAGTCAGAGGGGCTCTCCACCCGCCCTGTGCCCAGAGAGATACCTGCATGATCTACTTCCCCATGCTGGTCACCCCACGAGGAAACGGGAACCATCAGGGCCAGTGAGTGACAGACTGGCCAGCCTTAATCTCTCTGAAGTTCAAAAAAGACCACCGAGTCAGGAGCAGGATTTAAGGCCAAGCCGCCCCCTGTCCCCACCCTGGTACCTGTTGGCATGGCTGATCCATCCCTGGGGACACGCACATGCTACCACCAACCACCTCCACACCCTCAGTCCCAGCGTGAACAGAGCAGAGGTGCTGGCCAGGCGTGGGCTGGTCACCGCCCGAGGCGGGGCTCCAATGTGCAGGATGCAGGGCTCCTGGGCAGAGGTCGAGGTCCAAGGCCCAAAGATCCCGTCTTCTGGGAGGACAAGGGACACGACACCTCCAGTGAGTGTGATGAGGCCATATTAACCAGGCTGTGGGTGTGGGTGGGGTCTCAGTTTGGACCTACTGATTAATACTCACTTTGCAGACACATCATGGGCAGATGAGAAATTCCCGACAGCTTGACGGTCAGGGTCCCTGTGCCCCTGTATGTCAAGGAGAGGGAGACTGATTCCACACTCCACCTACCCGCCCAAGGCCTGTGTATCGACAGACAGGCGCTGCAGAGGGCGACTGATGAGGGCTGTGACTATGGCTGCGGCTGCTTCCTGAGCACTGGGAGCATTTCGGTCAGGTTCTGGGATTACTGTAGCCCTCCTTATCTCCAGCTCCACTGGGAGAGGACGCTTTTCTATGATTCAGCTGCCAGCTCTCCCTCCTGCTGGCAGATAAGATTGATACAGTGAGGCTGTGCCCCTGAGATGCAGAGCTCGCAGGGGTTAGCTCTGAAGGGGACAGAGGCTGGGCCCCCTGAGCGGGGGCAGCCTCACTGTCTGGAAGGAGGGCCAGGGCCGGCTGGGACCAGCGCGTGTGGATGGAGGCTGGTATTCAGGGCACCACTTTCAAACCCTGCTCCATCTTCCTAGACTGGGCGCTGGGCAGGTTATTAATTCTCTCTGAGCCTTGGTTCTCTGAGCCTTAGTCTGAGGCTTAGTCTCTGAGTCTTATTGCCCTCATCCATGTAAGTGTGTTGATGATGATGGTATCTCAGGGGGATGGGTAAGGAGGAAAGTCTCTGGTGAGAAGTCAGCAAAGGTGACATTTTATGGAAAGTGTTAGTCGCTCAGTCGTGTCCAACTCTCTGCGACCCTATGGACTGAACCTGCCAAGCTCCTCTGTCCATGAGATTCTCCAAGAGATTGTCCCACTGGGGTGGGTTGCCATGCCCTCCTCCAGGGGATCTTCCCAACCCAGGGATCAAACCCTGTTCTCCTGCATTGCAGGCAGATTCTTTATCATCTGAGCCACCAGGGAAGCCCTGGTTTAATGTAAATGCTTGTTATTAGGCAGCCTAAGGAAAGACCAGGGCATTTGGCTCTGCTCCTGAGAAGACCCTGGGGTGGTGGGGGAGCAGGCAGCAGAGCCTGGGGGCAGCCCTTCCCTGATTCAGGTCCTCTGGTGGGAACTTCTGCCTTCTACAGACCCCTGGGGTCAGAGCACCTGGATGGACACTAGATGGGGCTGGAGGCCACAGCAGGACATCATCCTGTCCTCAGAGCCCTCTATCCTGTAGGGAAGCACAGTCCCCACTGGTGCGGCGGCTCCTCTTCACATTGGGTGGGTGGGAGTGCAAACTGCAGGTCCCACTTCTCTCTGTTTTTGATTTTACAACTTTTAGAACAGGTTGAGTGAAAAAGAGTGTACAAGTGCTCATTTGCATTAAATTTCTTATGTGCTACTTACTTCATGTTCCTTTTTTTTTTTTTTTTTTTGGGCTGCATAGGACTTTATTTGTGGCACATGGGATCTTTGTTGTAGTACATGGGTTCCAGGTTGTGTGGGCTTGCTCAGTAGCTGCACATGGCACGCGGAGTCTTAGTTCCCCAACCAGGGATCAAACCGGCATCCCCTGAATTGGAAAGACCAGGTTGTTAACCACTGGACCGCCAAAGAGTCCCTGCTACTTCATGTTGATTCTTATAGATTACATAGAATTTTATGGTTGACCAAGAGTTTCTGGGAAGAAAGCAGGGCAGAGACAGGCAAAATTACTTGCCACTGTTTTACAGAACACAGTCTGTCCAAACCACAAAGTCTTAGAGAGTACCCAGGTAAGCTGAGAACTAGATGAAGTTACCTCTTCCTGGGTCAGAGAACAGGCCTGGAGGGACAGGAGAAAGGGGTACCAAGCAAGGTGCCTGGGTTCTCAAAACAGGGTTTCTTCCCTCCTCATCAATTTCATTAGTATTTTAAAAAGTAGAAATAGCTTTCAGCCTTATTTGTGCTTGTTTCTTTTAAAAAGTTTTTAGTAATCTCTGCCTTTTAGCACTTCTTTACTTGCTTTTCCTGTTTTTTTTTTTTTTAATTTAAAAACTTTAGAATTTTCCTTCTTGTTCAATGAATGTATTCAAGGCTATACATTTTCCTCTAAAAACTGATTTAGCTGAGTTCCACAAGTTCTATATTCCACAATATATAGTAATTTATATATTATATCCTGCCCTACTATGCTGAATGGTTTGAAATTTCATCTTCAGTTCAGTCAATTAGGAGTATATTTATAAACTCCCAAGTATACTTTTATGCAAGTACTTCATAAGTTGATTTCTAGTTTACCGCACTGTGGTCAGAGTGTTGTTCAATCGCTCAGTTGTGTCCGACTCTTTGTGACCCCGTGGACTGCAGCATGTCAGGCTTCCCTATCCTTCACTATCTCCCAGAGTTTGTTCAAATTCATGTCCATTGAGTCAGTGATGCCATGCAACCATCTCATGTTCTGTCACCCCCTTCTCCTCCTGCCATCAATCTTTCCCAGCATCAGAGTCTTTGCGAATGAGTTGGCTCTTCGACAAACTATTGGAGTGGCCAAAGTGGCCAGGTGGCCAAAGTATTGGAGCTTCAACTTCAGCATCAGTCCTTCCAATGAATATTCAGGGTGGATTTCCTTTAGGATTGACTGTTTTGATTTCCTTGCTGCCCAAGGAACCCTCAAGAGTCTTCTCCAGCACCACAGTTCGAAAGCATCAATTCTGTGCTCAGCCTTCTTGGGCTGTATCAGTATCATCCTCTGAACATTCATGAGACTTTTCCTTTTATTTACTAATTTGTGTCTCCTTGAGCTATCTGTCCATTTCTGATTTTTAAATATTTCAAACTTCCATTGAAGGGCAAATTCATTAGTTTTATGCAAATTCTTGCTGATTTGCAACAGCTTATTATTAAGTTCACACAGGTCCTTGGTAAGTGAGTCATATTGGCAAACATAATAACTGTGGTTTCATTTTTATCCTCAGTATTGCTCTCTGCCTTGCATTCTATTATGTCTGAAATTACTAGTGCCATGTCAACTTTTTTTGACATTTTGGTCTCAGATTTTCTGGGCATATATTTTATTCCTTTTCGTTTTTTTTTTTAAAGATTTTTTTATGTGGATCATTTTCAAAGTCTTTATTGAATCTGTGACAATATTGTTTCTATTTCATGCTTTGGTCTTTTGGCCGCACGGCATGTAGGATCCCAGTTCCCCGCTGCTGCTGCTAAGTCACTTCAGTCCTATCCGACTCTGTGCGACCCCATAGAAGACAGCCCAGTTCCCTAACCAGGGACCCAAACCCACACCCTCCATTTATCGGAGGGTGAAGTCTCAATGGTTCACGTATTGCTGAAGACTGGCTTGGAGAATTTTGAGCATTACCTTACTAGCATGTGAAATGAGTGCAATTGTGCAGTAGTTTGAGCATTCTTTGGCATTGCCTTTCTTTGGGACTGGAATGAAAACTGACCTTTTCCAGTCCTGTGGCCACTGCTGAGTTTTCCAAATTTGCTGGCATATTGAGTACAGCACTTTCACAGCATCATCTTTCAGGATTTGAAATAGCTCAACTGGAATTCCATCACCTCCACTAGCTTTGTTCATAGTGATGCTTTCTAAGGCCCACTTGGCCTCACATTCCAGGATGTCTGGCTCTAGGTGAGTGATCACACCATCATGATTATCTGGGTCATGAAGATCTTTTTTGTACAGTTCTTCTGTGTATTCTCGCCACCTCTTCTTAATAGCTTCTGCTTCTGTTTGGTCCATACCATTTCTGTCCTTTATCGAACCCATCTTTGCATGAAATGTTCCCTTGGTATCTCTAATTTTCTTGAAGACATCTCTAGTCTTCCCCATTCTGTTGTTTTCCTCTATTTCTTTGCATTGATCGTTGAGGAAGGCATTCTTATCTCTCCTGGCTATTCTTTGGAACTCTGCATTCAAATGGGAATATCTTTCCTTTTCTCCTTTGCTTTTCACTTCTCTTCTTTTCACAGCTATTTGTAAGGCCTCCTCAGACAACCATTTTGCCATTTTCCAGATGTTCAAACTGGTTTTAGAAAAGGCAGAGGAACCAGAGATCAAATTGCCAACATCTGCTGGATCATCGAAAAAGCAAGAGCGTTCCAGAAAAAATCTATCTCTGCTTTACTGACTATGCCAAAGCCTTCGACTGTGTGGATCACAATAAACTGTGGAAAATTCTGAAAGAGATAGGAATACCAGACCACCTGACCCACCTCTTGAGAAACCTATATGCAGATCAGGAAGCAACAGTTAGAACTGGACAGGGACCAACAGACTGGTTCCAAATAGGAAAAGGAGTACGTCAAGGCTGTATATTGTCACCCTGCTTATTTAACTTTTATGCAGAGTATATCATGAGAAATGCTGGGCTGGATGAAGCACAAGCTGGAATCAAGATTGCCAGGAGAAATATCAATAACCTCAGATATGCAGATGACACCACCCTTATGGCAGAAAGTGAAGAGGAACTAAAAAGCCTCTTGATGAAAGTGAAAGAGGAGAGTGAAAAAGTTGGCTTAAAGCTCAACATTCGGAAAACTAAGATCATAGCATCTGGTCCCATCACTTCATGGGAAATAGATGGGGAAACAGTGGAAACAATGTCAGACTTCATTTTTGGGGGCTCCAAAATCACTGAAGATGGTGATTGCAGCCATGAAAATAAAAGACGCTTACTCCTTGGAAGGAGAGTTATGACCAACCTAGATAGCATGTTAAAAAGCAGAGACATTACTTTGCCAACAAAGGTCCATCTATTCAAGGCTATGGTTTTTCCAGTGGTCATGTATGGATGTGAGAGTTGGACTGTGAAGAAAGCTGAGTGCTGAAAAATCAATGCTTTTGAACTGTGGTGTTGGTGAAGACTCTTGAGAACCCCTTGGACTGCAAGGAGATCCAACCAGTCCATCCTAAAGGAGATCATTCCTGGGTGTTCATTGGAAGGACTGATGTTGAAGCTGAAACTCCAATACTTTGACCACCTCATGCGAAGAGTTGACTCACTGGAAAAGACCCTGATGCTGGGAGGGGTTGGGGGCGGGAGGAGAAGGGGACGACAGGCAGGAGGAGAAGGGGCTGGATGGCATCTCCGACTCGATGGGCATGGGTTTGAGTGAACTCCGGGAGTTGGTGATGGACAGGGAGGCCTGGCGTGCTGCGATTCGTGGGGTTAGAAAGAGTCGGACGCAACTGAGTGACTGAACTGAACCGAACTGAGCTGAAGTCTCAACTACTGGACTGCCACGGAAGTTCCCCTCTACCTTTTTCTATGATCTGATTTTAGGTGCATCTGTGATGTCCTCTGCGTTCATGGGAACCAAGATCCGCTCTGTTGGAGGGACACTAACTGTCCTGAACCCTCAGGAACAAAGAACCCAGAAGTATATTTGTGCTCAAGTTTGTTTTACAAGTACACTACTGCATGTACACACCTCACACACACCTACACTCTTACACAGCACATACATGCACACATATATACACACACATACACACATTTGAAGCAGGTTTAATTAACAGAAAATTCCGTTTAAAAATAGCTACTCATTCCTACCTGGGCATTATAGATCCTGGAGGAGATGAAGGCGATTACTGTAATTAGCACAATTCATTATACACAGAAGGACCCTCAGTGTGACCCTTCTCTCTGGGGCCTTTGTTTTCCCTTCACTAAATGAGGCCCATCTGAGGGCATTTCCTGCTGAGCTTCTTCTAGCCACCCTGATGGGGCCTGCTGGGAGGGAAATTGCTCCCTGGGGACTTTGGTTAGATGGATGTTAACTGCAGGAGGAGAGTTGGGAGGGGCCTTTGAAGCAAGTGGCCCCCTTACCAGTCAGCCACACACCATGGATGCATGGACACAGGGTTCTGCCTCCAGGTGTCAGACCAGGCAATTTAATTAAACACAAACTGAGCAGCCAGCACTGTGACATCATAGTTCCTGGAAGCTGAATTGTAGCCATAACTCTAGCAGCTTTTTATGTCCTTTAAGAGTTCTAAAAAGTTTATTTTGTAATATGTGTCTTTTTGGTGCTCTGGGCTTTGTTTGGTTACCTTCACAGGAGGCTGGCCTCTTCATGGGGGAGGTCCACCTGCTTGTTAGCAACCTCTCTCTGGCCTCACTGTGGTCCCACCAGTAATTAAGCCTTTTAAGAGATGTGGGAGCTTCAATATCAGTAATTCAATCTTCCCTGTTTACTGATCTCTGCCATTAGTAGAGTTGAAAGCAAAATGTTTTAATTAAAAAGATTGGCAATAAGTTGGTGTAATGCCATAATTTGCACAGGGCCCTCTAGAAAATGACTTCGCCCTGTCTTGGTTGCTATGACAACTAATGGACGTGATCGTTCCTCCGTGAGAAGCAGCAGGGTGCGGTGGGGACAGGGAGTGAGAAGAGGGGCTTCTGAGGGGGACAGAGCCACGAGGTGAAAAGACCAGGCCTCTTAATGAGCTCCAAGGGGGTCTTTCTACTCAGAAATTCCTTCTGGGATCTTCTTTTCATCCCGTCTGGCTTGGAGAATCCAGGGCCCTGGATGGGAGACTCAGCAGTGTCTCCAGGTACCTTGGCTAATGCTGTCACTGGCCAGTGCTGTCGGAACTGGACTGTCTGGCCCAGAGCAGAGGGTGAGACCCAAAGCAGCTCACTTTGGAACAGCCATGGGAGCCTCCCTGCCTCCAAGCTGCGCAGATATGCGGAGGGGCCATCACAGCTTCAGGTAAAGGCACCGCGTGCTGCCCCCGCCCACATCCCTTTCCCATACAAGGGAGGTCACGGCCAAGGAAAGGGAGGCTGGTACCCGGCCTCAGGTACTGAAGGGTGGCCAGGACACCCGCGGCCCAGACCCTGGAGGCCAGCATACCACAGGTCTCCCCAGATGCTTGGAGGACTGGACAGAGCAGGAGATGCTCAATGTCTGTCAGTGGGGGCAGGCCCACCTGGAAGAGGAAAGCTCCTTTCAGGAGCAAAGAAGGAGAGGCCTCATAGAAAGGGACCAGGAGCTTCTGAATCTTAATTCCTCATCTGTGAAATGGGAATAAAAGTATCTTTCTCTCGAGTCACTCTAAGGATTGACCAAGACCTCAAGTTGAGTCCTACAGCTCTGCTGGTGCATACATGGGGTGAGGAGAAGGACTGGGGCCCCTGCCAGTCAGACTCTACAATCCCCATCCTTGGCTCAGTTCCAGTCTGCACTGAGGGCCACAGGGCAACGTGGGTGACTCTGAGATGGCAGGACACAGAAAGTCTGGGCTTGAACCCCAGGAGAGGGGCATACATCCTGTCCAGCCAGGATCGAGGATGGCTGGGGGAAGCAAAAATTACACAGGTGAGACAGAACGAAAAGGGCTGGTCCTCAGTGTCTTGAGCCATAGCTGAGAGGAGAGCAGACCCTGCTGTGTTCCAGGCCCCCCAAGTCTGCGCTGTGCCACACCACCCCGCCCCCCATGCCTGGCCAGGGCAGGGGACTCTGTTCTGTTTTGTTTGCTGGCGGTTTTTTCGCCATGCAGCACAGCATGTGGAATCTAAGTTCCCTGACTAGGGATCGAACCTACAGCCCCTGCATTAGAAGCATGGAGTCTTAACAACTGGACAAGCAAGGAAGTCCGGGGAGCTCTATTCTGACAGGTCCAGGAAACACTCTCCAGGGGCAGCCCTGAGCATGGTGAGATAGCAACCTTGTGTACAGGGAGGATGACTTGTGGGCAGAGGGGGGCCATTTCTGAATGCTAACTCAGGTGTAGGGCCCAACAGTGATGGGTGACATATGAGAACTAGTGGCTCTCACCCAGGAGGCCAACGAGGGGTGGCCTACAGATATCAGGCACCCCAGCATCCTCCACCATGACCAGGGCCACCTCGTTCCCAGGCCAGTCCCAAATCAGATGCCGGGGACAGCTGTGTCCCCACCCTGTGTTGCCCACCATAGGAGCTGCCTTTTGAGTCATCCCAGACTGGAGGGCCCGCTGACAGAGGGCAGAGCTTTCTGAAGCTGGGGAGGTGGGGGGTCAGGAGGCTGTGGGGTCTCAGCTCTGGCGCCTGAAGGCTTGTCTGCCCGGGTGGAGAGCGTGCCTTATCAACAGCCAGGAGGGCGATCGATCACTCTCTGCTGTGCTGGTGTGGAAGGACAATAAAACAGATATTGACTCCGATCCTAATCTGGCACGTGTGCACTGGGCCTCACAGAATGGAGCGTGCTGAATGTTGGGCCCTGATGTGAGTGGAGGCCAGCCCACTTCTGAGCAGGAACGAGATAAGAAAATGCCCTGGTTTATTCAATTTAGTGGAGCAAGCACTTAGAATGTCTACTCTTTGCTAAGTGCTATGGGGGTACAGTGACAGACGAGATAACATGCGTCCTTTTCTGTTCTGACAGGCAGGCCCAGGGCCCCATCCTGGTGGGGGTTGGAGGAGGCGGGGGGCCCGGGCTGCAGCCCAGGCAGGGGAAGAAAGGGCAGCATAGGGCTGAGGGGAGCTGTGTGTGGAGCTGTGTGAACTGGCAGAGCCCAGGTGGAGCCAGGAGGGTCCTGCTGTGGTCTCAGCCCTTCTGCTCCATTGTCACCTTGTGCTGGCTACTCGGACTCAGGCTTGGGCCCCGCCTCTCCCTGGGGCCCCCTCGCCTAGGCCCCACCTGTCTTCAGCTGTCTCACCCGCCAAATGCACTCTTTGCATCCCCTTGACGCCTGTAGCATGTGGTACCCAGGACCCAGAACCACAGTGAGATCCACCCCAGGTCTCCCTGTCTGAACTGACCCACCCCTGCTACTCAGGTCAAACCCCCTTTGAGTCCCCTCACCACCATTCCTTCACCCCCACACCCAACCAAGGCAGCTCTGTTGCCCACCTCCAGGATAGCTCAGCACAGCAACATCTCACTCAGACCCATCTCTCAAGGATTCGTCTACTCTGTCACCTCAGCTGCCATCCCAGTCCAGCCAGCCTGCATACTCACCACCCCCACCCCACATCCATACCCCACAGCATCATCTTCCCAAATGCACACTGGGTCCCATTGCTTCCAGGCTTGATCCCACCACTAGCTGCCAGTACAGCCAAGACAACCCCTGCTCCTCACTCCTACAGAACTGTCTATGGGCCCTTGCTCACCTTCCACTTTCATCTCCTCTTCTACCTCTGTGCCTGCATCAGATGCTCCAGCCAGTCTGCCCTCACCAACCTCACTGCATCCACCCAGGCTCTGGGTCTTTGCTTGGCTGTGCCTTCTGCTTGGAGCTCTTTATCTCCTGTCTCGGCAGGCCACCTCCTTCCCTCCAACTCAGACATCCCTTCAGGGGCTTTCTCTCCAGCCCAGCCAGAGTCCCTCCCTGGGATCCCCCTCTATACATTCTTAATCACCACATGGGCCAAGCTGGCCATGTTATTTGTTTACACACTGATTGTGAGTCTCCCCCTTTCACTCTGACGTGTCAGCTGTTTGACTCTTCAACTCATTTGTTGCGATGCCCAGAACAGGGCCCTGGGAGTGCTCAGTTCAGTTCTGTTGCTCAGTCGTGTCCGACTCTTTGCGACCCCATGAACTGCAGCACGCCAGGCCTCCCTGTCCATCACCAATTCCCGGAGTTCACTCAAATTCATGTCCATCGAGTCGGTGATGCCATCCAGCCATCTCATCCTCTGTCATCCCCTTCTCCTCCTGCCCCCAATCCCTCCCAGCATTGGACTCTTTTCCAATGAGTCAACTCTTTGCATGAGGTGGTCAAAGTATTGGAGTTTCAGCTTCAGCATCAGTCCTTCCAATGAACACCCAGGAATGATCTCCTTTAGGATGGACTGGTTGGATCTCCTTGCAGTCCAAGGGGTTCTCAAGAGTCTTCACCAACACCACAGTTCAAAAGCATTGATTTTTCAGCACTCAGCTTTCTTCACAGTTCAACTCTCACATCCATACATGACCACTGGAAAAACCATAGCCTTGAATAGATGGACCTTTGTTGGCAAAGTAATGTCTCTGCTTTTTAACATGCTATCTAGGTTGGTCATAACTCTCCTTCCAAGGAGTAAGTGTCTTTTAATTTCATGGCTGCAATCACCATCTTCAGTGATCTTGGAGCCCCCAAAAATGAAGTCTGACATTGTTTCCACTGTTTCCCCATCTATTTCCCATGAAGTGATGGGACCAGATGCTATGATCTTAGTTTTCCGAATGTTGAGCTTTAAGCCAACTTTTTCACTCTCCTCTTTCACTTTCATCAAGAGGCTTTTTAGTTCCTCTTCACTTTCTGCCATAAGGGTGGTGTCATCTGCATATCTGAGGTTATTGATATTTCTCCTGGCAATCTTGATTCCAGCTTGTGCTTCTTCCAGCCCAGCGTTTCTCATGATGTACTCTGCATATAAGTTAAATAAGCAGGGTGACAATATACAGCCTTGACGTACTCCTTTTCCTATTTGGAACCAGTCTGTTGGTCCCTGTCCAGTTCTAACTGTTGCTTCCTGATCTGCATATAGGTTTCTCAAGAGGTGGGTCAGGTGGTCTGGTATTCCCATCTCTTTCAGAATTTTCCACAGTTTATTGTGATCCACACAGTCAAAGGCTTTGGCATAGTCAGTAAAGCAGAGATAGATGTTTTTCTGTAACTCTCTTGCTTTTTCAATGATCCAGCAGATGTTGGCAATTTGATCTCTGGTTCCTCTGCCTTTTCTAAAACCAGCTTGAACATCTGGAAGTTCACGGTTCACATAATGCTGAAGCCTGGCTTGGAGACTTTTGAGCATTACTTTACTAGCGTGTGAGATGAGTGCAATTGTGCGGTAGTTTGAGCATTCTTTGGCATTGCCTTTCTTTGGGATTGGAATGAAAACTGACCTTTTCCAGTCCTGTGGCCACTGCTGAGTTTTCCAAATTTGCTGACATATTGAGCGCAGCACATTCACAGCATCATCTTTCAGGATTTGAAATAGCTCAGCTGGAATTCCATCAGCTCCACTAGCTTTGTTCGTAGTGATGCTTCCTAAGGCCCATCTGACTTCACATTCCAGGATGTCCCAGTGCCCCACATATGCTGACTGAGTGGCCTCCTGTGCCTCTGTTTCCTCATCTGTAAAATGGGGGTAGCTACAGCGTCGTTGTGAGGATGAAATGAGGGCTACATCTAGGTCCTCAGGACAGAGTGCAGTCTGATTACTACCAATGCCACTCTGTTGAGCTGCTTAGCCTGTTTGGGGCAGTGCAGCCAGGGAGGTGAGCGGGCGGCACAGGACCACAAGGCCACCATCCATTTGGCTTCACTCAGAGCAAAATGTACCTTCAACAGAGTCCCTCTTTTTTGTGCTGCTTGTGCCTGCCTGCCACTTCCTCCCTCACTCAGCAGTGCCATTTGTCAGCCTGCCCCGCACTGCCTCTACTAGCCGGAGCTCTAGTCTCTTTGGTTTGGGGCTGGGAGAGTAGCGGGGTGGCACCATTGAGGGTCCTGGGGGTCCCCATGTACATGGGTGCCACGTGGACCCCAGGGCCAGACTCATCTCCAAAGAACCAGGTCCCTGATTTGATTTGGTCCTGGTTCTCCGAGCTCCTCTTGCCCGTGTCCTGGGGCCTGTCTCTTTAGAGGGTAATTGTAAGAAGTAATTCTATTTGAGGAACAATCAGTCCAGCAACATGACGATGTACTCTAAGCTAACAGCTCCAGCGCCCTTGCATACTAGGACACGTTTCCACTGAGCACAGGGTGTTAGAGAGAAAGGTCTCGTTACCCGTCAAGGCGCTGCCCTCTGAGCGATCAACAGGCAGGCTGAGAACAGGGGAACTGAGGGGAGGAGGAAGCTCAGAAGTGCTGTGTGCACTCGGCTCCTTCCAGCGTCTGGGGCAGCCGGGGCCTGGGCTGTGAGCAGGTTCTCTGCACACCCCCCTCATCTAACCTCAGTCTGCTCTGGAGAGATTCCCATTGTTAGCCCATTTTATAGGTGACATAATTGAGAATGGAGAAGACAAAGGAACATGCCCAAATCCACACAGCCAGTGAGCAGGGAAGCCGAGAACTCTCCAGAAAATTGCTCACAAGTTCCCTCACTCCCACTCTTCTTTGGCTGACTCAGTTTCCCACTTCTGCTTGGCTCATGGCACTGCCTCCTCACTGTTTGCCCTGCATTTTCTCTTCCTCCAGTCTGTCCTGCCCACCACCAACTTAAACCTCTAAACACAAAATGTTCTCACTCCCCATTTTTTGGTATATTTTAAAAATTTATTTATTTTTATTGAAATATAGTTGATATATAATATTGTGTTAATTACTGCTCTATAGCAAAGCAATTCAATTAAACATATATAAACATTCTTTTATATATTCTTTTCATTATGTTTTATCATAGGATATTGAATATAGTCCTCTATGCTATACAATAGGACCTTGTTTATCCATTGTAAAAGCTTACGTTTATCCATTGTAAAAGCCTACATCTGCTACAGTCCATGGGGTCACAAAGAGTCAGACACATCTGAGCAACTTTACATCTGCTAACCCCAACCATCCACCTCTCTCTCTCCTCTTCTCCCTCGGCAGCCACAAGTCTTCTCTATGTCTGTGAGTCTGTTTCTGTTTCATAGGTAAGTTCATTCATGTCATATTTGAGATTCCACATATAAGTAATATCATATGGTATTTGTCTTTTTCTTTCTGACTTACTTCACTTAGAATGATAATCTCTAATTGCATCCGTGTGCATGCATGCTAAGTTGCTTCAGTCCTGTCCAGCTCTTTCCAACCTCATGGACTGCCAGGCTCCTCTGTCCATGGGATTCTCCAGGCAAGAATACTGGAGTGGGTTGCCATGTCCTCCTCCAGGGGATCTTCCCAACCCAAGGATCAAACCCAGGTCTCTTATGTCTCTGGCATTGGCAGGTGGGTTCTTTATCACTAGAGCTGCATCCATATTGGTGCAAATGGTGCTATTTCCTTCTTTTTATGTCTGAGTACTATTCCATTGTATACATGCTACATCTTCTTTATCCATTCATCTGTCGGTGGACATTTAGGTTGTTTCCATGTCTTGGCTATCATGAATAGTGCTGCTTTGAACATCGAGGTGCATGTATCTTTTTGAGTTATAGTTTTGTCCATATATATACCCACTCACTTCTGCTGTTAAAATTCTTCACTGCAATTCAGGAGATGCTGGGGCTCCACGATGCCGCCCTGCCTCGGGCTCACGTTGGCCAGCCCTCCCCTGGCCACGCTGCACTCCTTGCAGTGTCCTGTTCATACCTGGACACTCTCATTCAATACACACTGATTGAGGGCCCACTGTGTGTCAGGCCCGGCTCTGGGCACTCAGACACCACAGTGACAAAACAAATAAGAATCGTGCCCAAAGAGCTGCAGTGTTCACCAAGGACAGGCAGTGTGGAGGCGCCAGGCAGGAGGAGACCCAGGGCCAGCTGTGCTCCGGAGGGTTAGAGATGAGCTCGGGGCCAGCGGAGCGCAGGAGCCGGGCAAAGTCCAAGAAGCTGCTGCGGGGAAGAGGACGGCCACTGCTGGTTTCTGACTTTAGCCTCCAAAGGACTTGTGGCTAGTGGGAAGGGACAGACTGTAGCGCAGGTGGGCACAGAAGAACAGGCACGGGCTGGTGCAGGAACGGAGTGAGAGAGGATGGGGCTCAGCTAGGTAGGTGGGCAGGGGGGTGAGTGGAGGTCTCATTCTGGTGTACTTGAAAGGTACAGGTCACGGGTCTGCTGGAAGACATGCTGTGGGGGAAGGGAGGAAAAAGCACTGGGAGACACCAAGACTTGGACCCTGAGAAACTGGAATGTTCTAACTGGGGTGGGGGGAGGGGAGGGAGATCAGGCAGGTGCCTTGTGAACACCTACTGGCCACCCCAGTGGAAGTGTGAGTGGACATTGGATCTGTGAACCCACGGCCCCAGCCCCGGCCCTTGTCCCTGGCCTCCCACAGGGTCAGCACACTGCCAAGATGCAGCCAGTCCCCTGGGGACCCTGGTGGGTGTCATGGACCCCAGACACCACACAGGCCTGGCACACAGGGGTGCCTGGTGGGTGTATTGTCCCTGATGGCTGTTCCTGCTTTAGTGGACATTCTCTGGGAGCCAGTGCCCTGACTGTGGTGAAGTGAGGGACAGATTTGTGCCTTGGACTGGACACCTTTGCCCTCCAACGCCTGCCCTGAGCATCCCAGCCTCTGCTCCCAGGATCGCAGCTGCGTGCCTTCCCTGGGACCAGGCCCCTGGGGGGCCTGAACTCCCTGCCTGTCATTATTGAGGGATGACTTTTCTTCTCTTCACAAGCCGGCAAATTAATTCATACCATCTATTTCCCCGACTCGGATCAAAGGTTGTCAAATTCCTTCACCCACTTAATGATCTGTAATATACCTTTCTATTTCCTGACCAGGCTATTAGATGAATTAGAATTCATAATAGCCTGCCGACAGCCTCCGTGCACCTGTGTACATGTGTGGGGTCAGGCAGGACCCCAGCATCCCCCTCAGCCAGGATGCAACATTTTTCAAAAGATTCTTCAAACCAGACCTCCAGTCATGTGATAGTCTTGGTGCCAAATGGATTCTATGGTTCATGTGAAGCTAAAAATATATCACACATGTTCCATCACTGCCGATTTTGTGCCCATGGAAGACATTATTGATTAATTATTGGCACTCTTCACCTCTGAGTTCAGACAGGGGGCTTCCCTACTTAGTCATCAACAGATGATTTAAGTCCAAGCCTGGACAAGGAAAACTCTTGACCATCTAGACAAGAGAAGTAACTGATGGCTCTTCCCACAGTGTTTCCTTTCTTTCTTTTCTCTCTCCCTCTCTCCCTTCCTTCCTTTCTTTTTAACGTGCATTACTACTTCTGAGCATGGATAGCATCAGGTGGCTGAGCTCCTCCCACTGGGCCTCCTCCAGGCTGTTAAAAGGGGCCCAGCCAGGACCCTATTGCAGGGCCAGGAAAGAGCAGCCCCAAGCCTGCCTACCTCCCACCTTACAGGGCTCTTACGTAGACCACCCCAGCTTTGGGGCCTGGAAACACTTTGCTAGACAAGACCGGGATTACTGGCAGTCAACAGTGAACAAGCCATGCTCTGTTAGCTTTGTGACACTGAAGCATGAACATCCAGGCTGACAGTCAAAGCCGAGAAAAGCCTGCGGCCACCCTGGCCTGCCTTCTCCCCTGTGAGGAGGGCTTGCCCTCGGCCTGAGTGTGACACCGGCTTGGGGCACAGGTTGCTCATCATCTCCCTGGTTGTCGGAGAACTGTGTCAGCTCCGGCCCCTCTGCCAACCTTGGTACGCTGGGACCTGCCCGCTCCCTCCCTTCTGTCCTGGCTCACAGGGCACAGCCTCCTCTCCTGGATCTTCTGAGCTGGACCCGTGGGATGAGCTGTCCAAAAGAGCAGAGGAGGTCAGGACAGAAGTCCTGCGAGTGGGGTGAAGGTAGCCGGGACCTCCCTCTCATCCTGGCTTCAAGAGAAGGGCTTCTGGAAGAAGAGGTGACGACGGAGTGAGAGGGAAGCTGGGGGATTGGAGGGGACCCTGAACTGGCTACCACATGTCCTTCTGTCACCCAGCCCCCTCTGTTCCCTGGTGATCCGCAGCATGGTCTTCCTGGACCTGAAGCCATGCTCTCTGGAGCCGTGAGGCCCGCTTCTCTCACCCCTGCCTCAACCTGAGCCTTTTAAGCAAATCAGCAAAGTAATTATTGATCTGTAAGAGAAAAGGAATTAATACGGCCGCCCACATCCTTTGTACATAAGAGTATTTAACAATGAACTCTGCTTAAACTTCATAAAAGCCTCTTCAGCAAATCAGCACGCAAGTATTGATCGGGAAGCCCGCCTGTGAATCCCAGCTGTCTGCCTCTTCCACTGAAGGACCATTAGTTGGTCTTGCCGGACTCCTTTCTACGTTTATGGCCTGGCGCTTACCTCCCGGGACGTTTCCGCTGCCTCTCAGAGAGCAGTGTGCTGCCCGGTTTTGCTGACCCTCCCTTTCCCTGGAGTCCAGGGTATCAACTCAGGAGTACCAGGCGGGTGCTCCCCTGGTACTGTCCTGGACGTGGGGGTAGCAGGTGAGGGGACTGGTTGTATGGCTGCAGGACAAGCTCCCTGCAGGCTTGTGCTGGCCCCACACCCAGAGGCTCACCCCCACCCCACCCTGCCCTCTGCACAGCCGGGACACCTGAGTGCATCTCCTCGCTCAGCCTCCCATCAACTCCAGGCATTCCCATCTCCACCTTGCAAAACAGAAAACCAAGGCTCGAGATGTCCTAACCCTCCCAGGATCCCCTGGATGGTGAGGGCTGAGTGCAGGAATTTGAGCCAATGGCTTGAGCAACTGCCTTTTTTCTTTTCTTTAATTTTTTTTAATATTTATTTATTTTGTCTGTGCCAGGTCTTAGTTGCAGCACACAGGATCTTCTATCTTTTTTGCAGCATGTAGGATCTTTTAATTGCAGCATGGCTCATCAGTAAGGAAGCCACCTGCAATGCCGGAGATGTGGGTTCAATCCCTGGGTCGGGAAGATAGCCTGGAAGAGGGCCTGGCAACCCATCCGGTATTCTTGCCTGGAGAATCCCATGGACAGCGGATCTGGGAGGGCTACAGTCCATGGGGTCACAGAGAGTCGGACACGACTTAGTGACTAAACAACAGCAATGCCATGCTCTTAGTTGCAGCATGTGGGATCTGGTTCCCTGATCAGGGGTCGAAGCTGGGCCCCGTGCATTGGGAGCACAGAGCCTTAGCCATTGAACCACCAAGGGAATCTCTGAGCAACTTTCTTCTTGGAAATGAGTCCAGGGCCCCAAGCAAACTGGGCCCATTGTTTATGATACCATGGACTGTAGGGTGGGAAGTGTCCCTCCCTGAGGAGGAACGTGTCTCAGGAACGTTTCTCCCTGAGAAACACTTCATGGCTCAGAACATCCTGCCAGCTTGGAGTCTGGGACCCCGAACTTCTTCAGACCTCCTTTAGGGCTTCCCTTAAATGCAGACTGCATCAGAAGGGTGTTCAGACCTTGGCTCAAGGGATTGGGGGGCATCAGATTTCTCAAGAAGGAAGCTGAGATGGGGGCAGCTGAGGGGTCCCTGCTGGTCAGGACTGGCAGCCCGGAGGCATCACCGTGCAGGAAGTGTTTTTAGGAGCCTCAGTGCAGCTCGTTCACTTCAGGCTGTCTCCTAAGGGTTGTAACTGTGGCAAGAGCAGGGAGAATTCCAAGAGAGGTTCTGGAAAATGATCAGCCCAGGCTCCCGGAGCTGACAGCCCTTTTATGATTGGTCAAGGGGTACTAGGGTGCACTGAGCCTGCTCTGGGGTACCCCCCAGGACCTCCCTGGACTGGCCGCTTCCTCTGCACACAGTCCCATTCAGGTCAGAGGTCTGCCCCCATAGCCCTGGCTTCCTGTCCCCTCACCCGCCACCCCCACGTCCAGGACAGTCAGGCAGCTGCTCAACACTGGTGTCTGTCAGAAGGGCAACCCTCCTTCCTGACCCTTTGTTTCCCGCTGCCCTGAGATCAAAGGGTGTCTCCTGGGGGGGCAGTTCCTGTCATCGACCTTAATGGGAGCTCTCCCTATTAGCACAGGGACTGGGAGGAGACGCAGCCAGGAGAGAGGCAGGGGCCTCAGACCTGGGCCCCAGCCTGGGGAGGAGAAGGAAGGAGGCTCAATCCCACCCAGGTCAGCACAGGATTCGAAAGTGCTTGCGCACTGGGCTGCGGGTGAGCCTCCAGAACACACTCTGCAGGTGGGACTCCCCTGGGACCCTGGTGTCTCAGAGCCCCTGTGTGGAGGGGCGTGGGATGATAGGATGGGAGACTGGGATATCCAGCCTTTGCTTTCCAGAATCTCCAAAGTGTGGCCATTCCCCACAGCAGCCCTCATGGGTGTGCAAAGAGCATGAGTGACAGCAGGAGCCAGGGCCTAGGCCTCAAGTCCTCTCTGTGGCCTGAGGCCTGAGACCCCACCTCCCTTCACCCATCTCCCCATGGCTGTAGCAAGGACAAGGTGAGTGTGGGGGGACCAGACGAGACCCTGAGCTCCGAGGAGCTCCGTGAGCGCTCTCATGCCTGCCTTTGCCCTTGTCCTTCCGTGAGCCCCTTGCTCAGGCGTGTCACAGACCGTGGTCGAGACCCTTCCTGGAGAAGCTTGTTGGGGAGCTGCACCAGCACCCGCATCGCTGGCAGAGTTTGAGCTGGGCAGCGTGCTCAGCAGGGCACTCGGGGACAGCTGCCAGGAGGGCTTCGGGGGCCTGGCAGGTGGCTGTGGGGAGACATGAGGACTGCTGATGATTCTGCCGTGCTCAGAAGGCCAGCAGTGAGTAAGGTGAAGGACAGGAGGGACGAGGCCTGCCCAGGAGGTCTCTGGCCAGGCCCGCTGGAAGGGCCCTGCCTGCCGACTCTGAGGCAGTGTCCTTTGTGGTCTTGGAACTGAGGGTTGCCCAGCTCAGCTCCACAGCCATCACTTGACTCTCCTCCCTGGGCCTCTGGCAGGACGCTGTCCTTATTCCCAGAGAAGCACCTGCCAACAGCAGCAGCTGGAGGAGAAGCTGGTCTCCTTGTGGCCAGTGCCGGGCTTGGGAGCTAAGCCCACCCTCGCAGCATCAACGCACCCAGCACCCCACCGGCTCCAGGCTGTGAAGGTGCTGGAAGGCCCGTGAGACACACAAGCCCTGGGCCATCAAGTGTGACCAGTGTGGGGAGTGGAACCCAGGCCAGGCCAGGCCGGGCATCAGAAAGACAGTGGCTCACGACTCGGGGATCCCCAGCCTGGCCTGGCCCAGCAGCCTTGAGCAGGTCCCTTCATACAGTCAGAACACGAGGGTCACAACACCAGCCCCCCAACCTTTGGACACTCTGTGGGCCCAGCGGGGCCAGGGGTTCTTTGTCCCTCATCCCCGTCCCCCATCTGGGCCTGCTGTCTGGAACTTGGAGACTCGCCAGGCCGGGAGGCTCGTGTCTGTCAGCTCCTGGCATTTAGCTGCCTCTCATCAGGTCCCCTCTGTAGTTCAATGCAGTGATATATGAAGACACGTTTATTGACAGCGCTCCTGTCTGGAGGGAGATGAGAGGGTAGTGATGACCATCTGTACCTTCCTCCACATTGCTGGGTCAGGGGCTGGCATCCCGTTTCCACAGACCCTTGTGGTAACTCCAAGGATAGGGAGTTGATAGAAGCCTGTGTGTTTTTTGCTTGTGACCTCGTTTCATTCCCTGGATTTGGTGATGGGGCAAGGGCAGCGGCTTTCTCTGGGACTCCTGATTCCCAGAAAGTTTAGGTTCCTGTGCTGGCCCAGCTGGAGGCTGGGGGCTGAGGGGCGGCTGAGTGGGCTGCAGCTTGGCACCCACAGCCGGACCAGGCCTAGGAGCCAGAGGGCCTGGGCAAAGTGGTGGGGCAACTGGTAGCAGGGCTCTGCTGTGGGTAGGAACCAGGGGTGCCAGTCAGCCCCGTGGAGGAGGAGCCCATGTCTCATCCATACAAGCAGTGCCTTAGCTGTGACCTCCTTCCTTCACCCCCAGCTCACACCACTGCCTGTTCTTGGCTGCAGGGTGAACCCTGTATGATTCAGAGGCCAAGGTCCCTTTCTCTGAAAAACCAGCTCAGAGAAACCAGCTGGAGAGCTTAACCCCAGACTTTTCAGCAGGATGTGAGCATTCTAGGGTGGACCTGAGAATGCTGTGGGGACCCCTTGTCACATCTAGGCAGGGGCAGGCCCAGAGGGGCTCACTGTGTGTGGAGTGCAGGTAGACACAGGCCCACATAGAAGAAGGAACTCCTGACTGAACGCCGCCCCCTCTGCCAGCCAGGCCCATCACCCCATCACGGCCAGCCAGGCAGCCCAGGCCTCTCGTGGTGCAGCGACTGCCAGTGGGGGTGAGGTGTTCCCGTGGGTCCGTTCAGCACAGCCCTGCAGACCCCTCTGCAGCCTGCACGGGACACCCGTGCCCACCACCTCCCCTGCGGGCTGCTTCACAGAGATGGCCAGAGGGCAAGTGCCCCCCGCCCCCCACCTTGTCTCTTCATCCAAACAGGTCCAGGTCAAGGCAGGTTCAATTCTGGGAAAGGTGACTGGTCAGGAGGCAGGATCACGCTGGCAGGGCCCTATAGGCCACAGAGACGGCTATGCAGGCTTCTGGATGAGATGAAGCTGCTGCCAGCTCTCCCGTGAGAGCTCCTTCCACCAGTGCAATCTGCCTGCTGTGTCGGCCACCCGTGAGGACAGTCTGTGAGGTGTTGCCTGAGCTTGCTCAGGGTGAAAGTGAGGGTCAAAGGCTTTAAGAACAGCTGATTGAGGCAGCCAAGCCTGAGGCTGGGGGTGACAGAGAGGGGGTGCAGCCCTGGGCAGGGGTGGGTGAGGCAAGGCGGGTCAAAGAAGGTCACGGTGGCCTGTGGCCACCACTGCAAGGGAATGGGAGCTCAGAGGCAGCCCCCTACATTCCCCTAGCTCTGGGCTGCCAGCTGGGCACATCTGGGCTCTGATTCCCAAGCAATAGCTCAGGTGCCCGGAGTTCTGGCCTGCAGTGGACGGGAAGCCTGTTCCTCCGACACTAAGTGTTCAGGGGGGACCTCGGGCTTGGTCTGGCCGGGCCTTTCCAAGGTGTGATCGACCCAAGAGCTGAGCTAATGGGACCCTCTGGGCATTGAGTCCAGGGGTTGGGCTGCCTGTAAGCAAGAATCTCGGGTGCTTTATCAGCAGGCTGCCTCATGCAATATGTAACAGCACATTAACCTGCACTCCCGAGATGGAGCCAGTGCAGCAGAACCTGCCACCACTCTAAAGAAGAGGCCCAAGAACCGGCTGGGGTGGTTCCACGGTGTGCCAGGCTGGGGGCGGGAGATCTAGGCCCATGGCAGAGCCTGCGGGCCCTTTCCTTCTTGCTGTGCCTTCCCCACAGCCATCTGTGGAGACAAGGTGGGCAGTGAAGCTGGCATTACACAGAGGCACCCCTGCCCCCCGAGGAGGGCGTTGGTAATCACTTGCAGCCCTGCTGCTCCCTGAGCCCAGGTGAGCTCTCAGGATCTTTCTTAACACAGTACTCCAGGTAGTCACAACCAAGATGCCCAAGTGGACAAGCAGGGTTGAAGCTGTTGGCCATTCCCAACACCATAACAGCTTCCAACTCTGGCCCATCCCCCTGTTAATCTGGGAGGTTCCTGGCAGTCCCTGCCCATGGCCTCTGCACTAACACCTTCTCAGGAGTGGGGAAAACAGGCACAGCAAAGTCTGGACTTAAGAGAAGACAGGGCAGGCAATCCTACCCTGTTCTGTATGCCAGGAGACTGAGACCCAGAGAAAGCCCAGCACTGGGCTGCTTTCCCCAGACACCTTGGTGGCAGAGGGGGTTGGAGGAGGCTTCCTGACCAGGGTTCAAAGTCCCCACGTGGGCTCCATGGCTAGAAGCCTGGGGAGGTTTCTGCTCTCCCAAGGCTATAAGAGGCACCCCGACTCAGCAATGGTGGTGGGCCCACCAAGGTGTAGGGAACCACGGCCACCTCTCTTTGGACCAGGCTGCCCTGAGCTGCAGTGCTGGCTCAGGCCCCCTGCCCTCTGCCTCACAGATCATCTTGTACCGGAGTGTGAAAGTGGAAACACACATCACTGAGGACACCGCCAGCCTCAGAGGAGTCAGGAGACTGGGTGAGCCTTCCAGCTCTGCCATTCGCCGAGCAGGGGAAGGTAGAGGCCACTTTTGCCGCTCTGAGCCTCAGTTACTCATCTGCAAACTGCCTGAGTAATTGTCATTGTCACCTATGGTGACAATCCACTGAAAATGTATATCGTAGGGGCCAGGGTCCCCGCGATGGATAGTCAGACAACTAGAGAGCCCTGGAGCCGAAGGGGCCTCACAGCTGCTCCTCCTCAAAGCCACTCTGTGGACCCTGATGAGGATTTGAACATTCAAAGGAAGAGCCTTTGAATCAGGAGGCAGTGTGTGCATGCTAAGTTGCTTTAGTTGTGTCCAACTCTTTGTGACCTTATGGGCCATAGTCCACCAGGCTTCTCTGTCCATGAGATTCTCCAGGCAAGAATATGGAGTTGCTATGCCGTCTTCCTGGAGATCTTCCCAACCCAGGGATTGAACCCACATCTTTTATGTCTACCTTCATTGGCCGCTGGGTCCTTTACCACTAGCGCCATCTGGGAAACCCTCAGGAGGCATACCCAGGGTCGAATCTCAGCTGCACCCCAGTGACTGCAGGACTGTTGTAGGATGAGTTTCCTGATGCCAGCCTCAGCTTCCTTGTCCACAAAAAGGGCACAGCAGGCTCCATTTCAATCCTGGAGACCTCAGACATCTTTTACCCCACCCCATCCCCCTCCACACAGGACTTAGAAAGACTGGGCAGTATATTACAAACAACCTTTAAATGCATGACTGAGCTTTTGAGAAGGTGAGAGGCATTTCCAAGGACAGAAACGAAGAGTGAGAAATCGGAGTGGAAGCCCAGGCGCTGATCTGATGCTGTGCTAACCAGAGCCGGGCAGAGAGACGGCTGCCTAGCCAGGACCAGGGCTTGGATACACTCACAAAACACTGACTGCAGCCTGCAACCTCAGCATGCAGTGAGTTGGGACTTCCTTAGGGGGCTGCCAGGAAACACAACAGTCAGCTAAAACTTCACAGAAATCTTTAGAAACTGTTGAAAATTATACCACCCAATAGCTGCACACTTTATTATCACCAAAGAAACAGACTGTTCTTAAATTGGTAAATTTGGTATACTGGTCATTTTGGTATATTGCCAATTGGTCATTGGCAAATTCTGTCTTCAGCAAATTGATTTTTTTGAAAAATTGACTTTCAGCAAATTGATTTTCCATAAATTGGCCCTTTGGTGAATGTAGCATCTTGGCCTGCTTCCAGTTTTAAAGGTCCCTACAGGAGAGGTGTCAAGAGCTTGGGCCCATGAGAGAAAATGGGAATTGATATACTGAGGAGCAAAGCCCAGCCCACTCAGGAGGAGCAGGGAGTGATGTTAACTATGTCCATGAAGAGTCTGCATGCTCCAGCATATAGGCAAAGAATTTCAGGGCAACTTACTAAAGCAATAGACATAGACAAGATAAGTGCTGTACTAGTTTCCTGTGACTGCTATAACAAGTTGACACAAAGTTGGTGGTTTACAACAACAGAAATGTATTCTTCTACAGTTCTGAAGGCCAGAAGACAGAAAGCAAGTGTCAATCAAGAAGGCTCCCTCCTGAGGATTTATGGGAGAATCTTTCCTTGCCTCATCCAGCTTCTGGTGGCTGTCCTAGCATTTCTTGCCTGTAGTCACATTACTTCAGTCTCTGCCAATCTTCATAAGGCCTTCTTGTCTGTGCAGGTCTATTTGAAAACTCCCTCTGCTTCCCTCTTATAAGGATATATGTGATTGCATTTAGGGCCACCCAGAGAGCCTGGGTGCTCAAGTAATGCTCAGTCTCCAAACCAGGCTTCAATAGTACATGAAGCATGAACTTCAAACTGTTAAAGCTGGATTTAGAAAAGGCAGAGGAACCAGAGATCAAATTGCCAACATCCATTAGATCATAGAAAAAGCAAGAGAATACCAGAAAAATATCTACTTCTGCTTTATTGACCACGCTAAAGTCTTTGACTGTGTAGATCACAACAAACTGTGGAAAATTCTGAAAAAGATGAGAATACCAGACCACCTTACCTGTCTCTTAAGAAGTCTGTATGCAAGTCAAAAAGCAACAGTTAGAACCAGATATGGAGCAATGGACTTGTTCCAAATTGGGAAAGGAGTATGTCAAGGCTGTATACTGTCACCCTACTTATTTAACTGATATGCAGAGTACATCATGCAAAATAGTGGGCTGAATGAAGCACAAGCTGGAATCAAGATTTCCAGGAGAAATATCAATAACTTCAGATACATAGATGACACCACCCTTATGGCAGAAAGTGAAGAAGAACTAAAGAGCCTCTTGATGAAAGTGAAAGAGGAGAGTGAAAAAGTTGGCTTAAAACTCAACATTCAAAAAGATTAAGTTCATGGCATCCAGTCCCATCATTTCAAGGCAAACAGATGGGGAAACAATGGAGTGACAGACTTTCTTTTCTTGGGCTCCAAAATCACTGCAGGTGGTGACTGTAGCTATGAAATTAAAAGACTCTTGCTCCTTGGAAGAAAAGCTATGACCGCATATTAAATATTAAATAGCAGAGACATTACTTTGCTGACAAAGGTCCACCTAGTCAAGCTATGGTTTTTCCAATAGTCATGTATGGATGTGAGAGTTAGTCTGTAAAGAAAGCTGAGCACCGAAGAATTGATGCTTTTGAACTGTGGTGCTGGAGAAGACTCTTGAGAGTCCCTTGGACTGCAAGGAGATCCAACCAGTCCATCCTAAAGGAAATCAGTCCTGAATATTCTTTGGAAGGACTGATGCTAAAGCTGAAACTCCAATACTTTGGCCACCTGATGTGAAGAACTGACTCATTGGAAAAGACTCTGATGCTGGGAAAGACTGAAGGCAGGAGGAGAAGGGGACAACAGAGGATGAGATGGTTGGATGGCATCACTGACTCGATGGACATGAGGTTGAGCAAGCTCTGGCAGTTGGTGATGGACACGGAAGCATGGCATGTTGCAGTCCATGGAGTCTCAAAGAGTTGGACGTGACTGCGCGACTGAACTGAACTGAGAGAGCCCAGGATAAGCTCCTGCTCTCAAGATCATCAACTTAATCACATCTTTTGCTAAAAGATGATATTAACAGTTTCTGGGGATTAGCATGTGGTTGTATCCTTGGGAGGACTTCTCAGGTGGTGCCAGTGATTAAAAAAAAAAAAAAACAAAAACCGCCTGCCAATGCAGGAGACATAAGAGATGTGGGTTCCATCCCTGGGTTGGGAAGATCCCCTGGAGAAGGAAATGGCAACCCACTCCATTATTCTTGCCTGGAGAATCCCCAAGGACAGAGGAGTCCGGTGGGCTACAGTCCATGGGGTCACAATGCAGGCCTACCGTTATCAGCCATTAATAATTTCCAAACCACTATGAAGAGGAAAAGGGAAGACAGAAAATGTAATCATTCTAATAGGAGTTAGGAAGGAGAGGGAAAATACAAGTCTAGGAAAATCCAGGACAAAAATTAAAAGGTAGAATTAAATTCTCATAGTTTAGTGGAAACAATAAACATACATGTACTCTACAGAGACTGTCAGATTGGACACAGAAGGAAAATCTAGCCTTATATTGGTAGCAAGTGTCACAGTGGAGCAGAAATAGGTAGAAGGCAAGAGGATGGGGGAATCCTGTCACATAAATACTAAATGTGAATGTGTACATCCCAAGACAATGTGGACTTTCAGACACCAGCTCTCATGGGGATAAAGGTGGCCACTTGGAGAAGACGCAGGAGAAGATGAAGCCCACTCTACTCTATTGAACCCTCTGTCATATGAAGATGGGTCAGTCACAGCACGTGACCTGGCTTTACAAAGAAAAAGACATTTCAATGAAGGTTGTGGGGCTGTGGTCAAGATCAGCCCAGGGCAGCCTGGCTCCCAGAGAATGACCTGACCAACCCTGTCCTCCTGGGCCGGGGCTACCTCACAGCAGCCTTGGGACCACCCAGTGAGCAGCTGCAGAACAAAGCTTGGCTCCTTAAGTCAGGAGCTATCCAAACCATCTTCATCTCCATGAGTCATCTTCATGAGGGGAGAAGAAACCTAAGTACGTTGAAAGACTGATTTGAAGGCTGACATTGCTTAAGATGTTCAGTTCAGTCACTCAGCCATGTCTGACTCTTTGTGACCCCATGGACTACAGCATGCCAGGCTTCCCTGTCCATCACCAACTCCCAGAGCTTGCTCAACCTCATGGTCATTGAGTCAGTGATGCCATCCAACCATCTCATCCTCTGTCATCCCCTTCTCCTTCCGCCTTCAGTTTTTCCCAGCATCAGTTTTCCAATGAGTCAGTTCTTCACATCAGATGGCCAAAGTATTGGAGTTTCAGCTTCAGCATCAGTCCTTCCAATGAATATTCAGGACTGAATTTCTTAAGGATGGACTGATTTGATCTCCTTGCAGTCCAAGGGACTCTCAAGAGTCTTCTCCAACACCACAGTTCAAAAGCATCAATTCTCCAGCTCTCAGCTTCCTTTATGGTCCAACTCTCACATCCATACATGACTGTTGGAAAAACCATAGCTTTGACTAGATGGACGTTTGTTAGCAAAGTAATGTCTCTGCTTTATAATATGCTATCCAGGTTGGTCATGGCTTTTCTTCCAAGGAGGAAGAATCTTTTAATTTCATGACTGCAGTCACCACCTGCAGTGATTTTGGAGCCCAAGAAAAGAAAAGTCTGTCACTGTTTCCATTGTTTCACCATCTATTTGACCTGAAGTGATGGGACTGGATGCCATGATCTTAGTTTTCAGAGTTTTAAGCCAGCTTTTCTACTCACCTCATTCACTTCATTAAGAGGCTTTTGGTTCCTCTTTACTTTCTGCCATAAGGGTGGTATCATCTGCATATCTGAGGTTATTATACTTCTCCAGGCAATCTTGATTCCAGCTTGTGCTTCATCCAACTTGGCATTTCACATGATGTACTCTGCATATTAGTTAAATAAACAGGCCAACAGTATACAGCTGTGATGTATTCCTTTCCCAATTTGGACCAGTCTGTTGTTCCACGTCCTGTTCTAACTGTGGCTTCTTGACCTGCATACAGATTTCTCAGGAGGCAGGTAAGGTCATCTGGTATTCCCATTTCTTGAAGAATTTTCCACAGTTTGTTGTGACCCACACAGTCAAAGGCTTTAAATAGTCAATAAAGCAGAAGTAGATTTTTTTGGAATTTTCTTGCTTTTTCTATGAGCCAACAGATGTTGGCAATTTGATGTCTGGTTCCTCTGCCTTTTCTAAATCTAGCTTGAACATCTGGAAGTTCTCGGACCATTGAAGCCTAGCTTGGAGGATTTTGAGCATTATTTTGCTAGCATTGAGATGAGTGCAGTTGTGCAGTAGTTTGAACATTCTTTGGCATTGCCCTTCTTTGGGATTGGAATAGGTTAAGAAGTGAATTGATTTACAGAAAGTGATAACAAAGCCAATGTGGTGTTTGGACACAGCACAAGTGGAGAAGGAGAAGCTAACTCCTGGGGTCCAGTATGGGGCAGTGACCAGCACCTGGCTGGTCTTGGCATCTGGGGCCTGGCAGGACACCTCTTCCCTGAGGGGCCTCATCTAGAGGACAGGGGATGGGTGTGCTGGTCTCTGAGGCCTGGAGGGTGTGGACCTGTGAGCAGCCATAGGCCAGGGCTTTCCCTCCCAGGAATGTACCTTGTTATCTCTGGGTCCTGAGCCCTCCAGGACCCTGTCAAAAGTGGGTCACCTTGGCACTTCCCTGGAGGTCCAGTGGTTAAGACTGTGCTTCCAATGCAAGGGGCTTGATTTCAATCCCTGGTTGGGGAACTAAGATCCCACATGTTGCAAGGTGCAGCCAAGAAAATATATATTTTTTTAAAAAATTATATATATATGTACTTAAAGTGTGCCAGCCTTAATAGGACCCTGGATCTACTCTCCAGAACCTTGAAGGCCATCCTCTCTAGTTGAAATCCTTAGGGCCACCCTCACCCCTCACCACACACACACACACACAGAACTTTGGACTCAGTTCTACAAATCTCACCATGTACCAGAATCATTTCGGTATGTAAAAGCCTATACTGATTTTTAGAAGGAGTTGTTTTTAAACTGCATGTGAACATCATTCTGTCTGGAATCTTATACCAAGTCTAGGGGTCTCCATGGTGGGGGGAGTCATCTTGCCAAGGCATTGGGAGACTCTCCCCCTTTAAGGCCATCCAGCCTTCCTCTGACTGACTGTCTTGGCCTGTCCCCTACAAGGCCAGCCCCTGGTGGGTTCAAGGGAGAGACATGGTCCTCTCTCGGCAGGAGGGAGTCGTCCTCTTCACCCCCAGACCCCCCATTCAGCATCAGCTTCCTCTTCATATCCCAGACTGTTCCAAGGACCCTGACTGGCAGGCCACCCAGCTTCAGAAATAGCCACGAGCCAGCTGGAGTGGGGAAAGCACTCCATCCCCAGCAGGAGGCAGAAGGCAGGACAGTCTGGGGCTGGGCGCCAGAGCACTGGGTTCAGATCCCAGCGGTAACTTGGACTGACTGTGGGGCCTCTTCAAACCCCAGTGCCCTGGTCTATCCCGCCTGGGTCACTGGTCCTGGACTGCACACCCATGTCCAGAGGAGGAAGGAGGCTCAGAGTGTGAAGGGCATGCTCAGGAGACGTGCTGTTAAGTGGTCTCACCCACATCCAGGCCATCCAGTCGAAGCCTGTCCCAGAGCAGGTGTATGGCTGGGAGCTGGTGCATCTGCGGGGCTCCTGGGCCTGGAGTCTCTGAGCACAAGATATTTGCATTTTACCTGTCAACATGTGACTTGGTCAGTGGTGTCCCTGGAGCTTCCTAGGTGGTGCAGTGGTGAAGAGTCCACCCGCCAGTGCAGGAGATACAATAGACTTGAGTTCAGTCCCTGAGTGGGAAAGACACTCTGGAGAAGGAAATGGCAACCCGCTGCATTATTCTTGCTTGGAAAATTCTATGGACAGAGGATTCTGGCAGGCTACAGCCCAGTCCATGGGGTTGCAAAGAGTCGGATATACCTGAGCATGCACACAGTCCCTGGGGGTATTTCTGGAGGATATTATCATTTGGATCAGTAGAAGGTAGAAAGCAGATTTCCCTCCCTGATGTGGGTGGACCTCATCCAGTCACTCATAAGCCTGAATAGAACAAAAGGCTGATGCTCCCTGAAGCAAAAGGGAATTCTTCCTGCCTGATAGTTGAACTGGGATGTTGATCTTTTCTGACCTTCAGGCCTGAACTGAAATACTGAGTCTCAAACCTGTCAGCCTTCAGACTAGAACTCAGACCATCAGCTCTCCTGGGTCTCCAGCTGCCAACTACAGATCTTGGAACTTCTCAGCCTCCACGATTAGGTGGGCTAGTTCTTTATAATAAATTTCTCTAGATAGATGTATAGATAGGTAGAATATCTCATTGGTCTGTTTCTCTGGAGAACCCTGACTAATACAGAACCCAAGCATTGGGGTGATACAGAGCCCTGGGGCCATGGTACCCAGCAAAGATTCATCCTCCATGCTCCCAGGAAGGGTCCCTCAGGTAGGGGAGGACCACACTGCCTCAGCCAGCACTTCTGGGGTTTGTGAGGTCAGCAGCCATGGGCTGAGGGAGCCACCTCCAAGGTCAGTGAGACAGCCTGGGCTGTGAAATTCAATGGGTTGAGGTGTAAACTCAACTCAGAAACTCAACCAGCATGGCCTGGGGCAAGCTACTTATCCTGTGAAATCTGGGTTTGAGAGTACTTACCTCACAGGGTCATAAATGCCCAGGACAGTGTTTGGCACAAGGCTGACATTGGATAAGTATTACTGGCGGCAGAAAAAATGGAAAGTAGACAGCTGACTTCCACAAAAGGGCCACACTTGTCCCATGTTTGGCCATAGACAGAGGGTTGAGCCCCATTTCTGAGGACCCCAGGGCTGCATGCCAAGGGGCCCCCGGCCCAGAACACCTGCAGCTGTCCAATAGATGCATCTGTTAGGAGTGGGAGCCCCAGGGGACACAGAGGCTGCAGCCTTGGAGACCCTAGTGCCTCTGCAGTTTGTGTGCCCAGCTCCTCCGGGAGTACAGCAGGGTAAGCCCACACTCCCCACTGGGAGGCAGCCAGGGCCTGCATCTGTGCCAAGGGTCACACCTTGGGGGTCAGAACCCATGGAAACCTCTTCTCAGATCCCTAGCCAAGAGCAACACCTGATTGTGCCTGTCCCATGACAGCTGGCCCAGAGCTAGCTTCCAGGGGCGTGTTGGTCACCTTGCACTTTCAACCCTCTATGCCAGTTTTGTCATCAAGTTGTCATCAGTGGTCTCAGGCACAGTGGAGGACTGCTTAGCACCAGGATCCAGCTCCCCAGTGGTCCTGATATGTCTCCTGGCTTCAGAGGGGTCGTCCAGGGGAAGGATCCTCTCAGGGGGAGGGAATGGCATGGGGAGGGGTCCTGCAAGCCCCAGTCCACATGGGCCCACTTCCAGGCACCTGGGCTCCCTGTGCCTCTTGCTAATCTTACCCCTGCTCCTCCAGCCTCACAGCCCAGAGCACCTTCCTATCCAGAACATTCCTACTGGGGCCACTGTATCAGTCAGCTAAGCCTGCCATACCAGACACCACAGACCAGGGAGCTGAATGACAGAAATTGATTTCTCACTGTTCTGGAGGAGGGGCTGGTTTCTGGTGAGGCCTCTCTTCCCAGATTGCAGGCAGCCGCCTTCTGCTGTGTCCTCACATGCCCTGTCCTCTGTGCACGAGCGAAGAGGGAGAGAGACGGGTGGAGAGCTCTCCATGTCTTTTCCTCTTCTTATAAGGATGCCAGTCCTGTAGGGGCCCCACTCTTATGACCTCATTTAACCTTAATCATCTCTCTTAAGACCCTGTCTCCCATTACAGTCACATTAGGAGCCAAGGTTTCAATACAGGCATTTGGGGAGGATACCATTTAATTCATAACTGCTCTCGGGGTGTGTCCCCTGCCCAGCTGTATGCCGGTGACCGCCAGAAGATTCAAGGCCCTCGGAGAGACTGGGAACAGATCCAGTGCATCCCGGGTGTCCTGTCTGCCCTCCCTGGAGTCCAGAAACCCCGAACCAGCCTCCCTTTAGAGGGATGGAATTCATTGACTCCGAGGACCCTTAGTCCCCAATTCTCCTCTCCCCACCAATCCCCCACTACTGTGCTGACCCCATGCCGTGAACACCTCTGATGACTCCAACAGGAGCTAGGGTTCCCATGAGAGATGTGAGACTTGTCATGGTCCTTGCGAGGGCAAGACCCTGAAAGAAAAGGGGCCTTGGAATCTGCATCCCACCTCCAATGCTCCAGAGCAGGTCCAGGAACCCCATGAGGTCCATTCCCGGACCTCTGGGCCTAGGTCCTCTCCTGAGAGCTCCGTTCTGTGTCCCCCAAGGCTCTTGTGCAGGCAGAGACCATTACTTCCTTTCAGAAAGAACTCTTTGAAGAAGGAGGACTTTAGAAGGAGATGTTTCGCAGCAGTGATTTCCAACCAGCCCCTGGTGTGGGATTTATATCATTGATTTTATTGATAAACAGAGAACACAGCTTGACAGAAAACAAGAAAGGGCTATTATAAATACATGAAGATGGAGCAGAGCCTGTTTTCTGGAGGGAGTGGGGCTAGCAGACTTGCCCTGAGATGCCCCTCCCTGCTGCCTGCCTGGGCCTGGGCCCTGCCTGGGGAGGGGTGGGGAGAGGTGCTGGGACCCCTGACACGTGGTGGTAACCTCCTTGAGTGGCCTCACCTGCCTCCCTGTGTGGGGTCCTGGGTCTGCTGCTCTGGGCTCTGCCAGAGCAGAGATGATGTCAGGGCTGGAATCCAGACACAAGGAGTGTGCTTAGGGAGGGGTGGTTCGGCCCCGGCAGGAGAGGGGACGCAGCAGAGGGTCCCAGGAGGGCTGGATGGGGTGGGGTGGGGAACTGATGCTCAGGGGAGGCCCCCCACCATGGGAGCCAACCCTTAGTGGAGACACAGCCATCACCCCAGGGGGAGGCTGGGGTGGGGCCACCCCTACTCTGCACCTCACAGCTCTGCCCATTCCCAGGTAAATGGACCCGATTAGGTTGGTGGAGGAGGCTTCGCTGGATTCTAGGGAGTGAATCGGGCTGTGAGCAGGAGAGAATGTCTGGGGTACACCAAGGCCTGTAAGCACCAGCACCTCCTGCCTGACTGCCCAAGCCTGGCTCCCCAGGGCTGCAGAGCAAGTCAACAACAGTGTAGATTCCCACTTCCCAGGACCAGGGGAGACAGCGGTGTAGGCCAGCAGTTCAGCTGTTTGTCTGCATTTTCTGGGCTATGAGATTGCTGTGAGGGGAAGGCCTTTCAGAGGGCATTCAGTCTGGCCCCAAGCGGTGAGGGACACCAACTTAGACAGGCTCTCGGTGTGGTGGGCCAAGTCTCAGACCAGGCTCTCCTGGCCTGGTTGTCCCCCTGAATAAAAAACGAGGTGACACCAAGGCTGGCAGGCAGCTGGGAGCCGAATCCCACACAGATTCTCCTGGATCCAGGGAGGGACAGAGCCCTGAGTAACAGAGATGCCTGGAGGCAGTCTCTTAAGTACTTTCTTGAAGCTTCACATCCCATGTTCAGGCTACTTTGGCCTGAGTGACGTTGTTTAGCTTTCTTTTTGTGAGGAAAAACCCATGGAATTGACTTCCTTTTTATATTTCCACTGGGCTGCAGCCTATACCTTAAATGTATGTCAGGATAAAGCGGGTCAGGGGACATGCTGAGTGACCACATCTCCAAGTGGTCCAGTAGGAGCATGCCCAAACTCTGCTGGCCCATTTGAGAATGGGACAGGTGCTGACTGGCTTCATGATGGTCATTCAGGCTCTGTTGAGAGGCTCCCATGGGCCCCAAAGAGATCAGGGCTGCTATGTAATTACACAGCCACAAGGCGAGAGCTGCCACCTATCTGCACAAGCTAATGCTCAGAGAAGCTCACCCATGTGGCCGTCTTTCCCTCCAGGTAATGGGGTCATGGCTTTCCAAGGGAATCTGGCTTTTTAGGGAGTTGGAGATTCTGACTTTGATCTTTCAGCTCTAGTACTTCATCTGCCCATTTTCTGATTAGTTTTTGTCTGACAGGAGCGTTGGGGCCAGCGTTCAGCCCCAGGCTCTTAAGGTTGGAAAGGTCATATCCCAGATTTCCTACAGAATATTTGATCATGGTCGAAGAACCATGAAACTTTCAGTTAAAATTGGCTGAAGGAGCATATAATTTATTTTCACTCTCTCCCCAAATCCTACCAAAATGATCATGAAAGAAAGAGAACTCTGAAAGCTAAAAAGACAAATAAACAAGAGGGTGCATCAAAACACACGGGAAGAGACAACCGAACACCTGATGTCAACACACTTGTGGGAACATGGAAAGCAGATAGTTTGGTAGAAACAGCACTGAGTCCCATGGAGGGAAATGAATGAGAAGCAGTGACTGAGCCCCAGAGTCAGGCCCCAAGACCCCCACCACATGCCTGCAAGAGGTGGGAGCAGTGTTCACAGGAAAAGTGATCCAGAAAGGTCCTGGTATTGGAAACATCAAGTATTAGTATTGGGATTGTAAATTGATATAGCCACAATGGGGAGAAGCATGGAGTTTCCTTAAAAACTAAAAACTGAACTGCCACATGACTTAGCAATCCCACTACTGGGCATATACCCTGAAAAATAATTCAAGAAGACACATGTACCACAATGTTCACTGCAGCACTATTTACCACAGCCAGGACATGGAAATAACTTAAATGTCCATCAATAGAGGAGTGGATGAAGAAGATGTGGTACATATATACAGTGGAATATTACTCAGCCATAAAAAAGAATACAATTGGGTCATTCATAGAGACGTGAATGGACCTGTGTCTGTCATAGAGAGAGAAGAAAGTCAGAAGGAGAAAACCAAATAGCCTATGTTAACACATATATATGGAGTCTAGAAGAAAGGTACAGATTTGTAGGGGAATAGAGATGCAGACGTGGAGGACAGATGTGTGGACAAGGTCGGGGGGAGGGAGTGTGGGGTGAATTGGGGTATTAGGATTCACACATACACACTGCCCTGTGTTGGTAGCTGGGGGAACCTGCTGCGGAGCAGAGGGAGCTCAGCTGAGTGCTCTGTGAGGACCCACACGGGTGGGGTGGTGGGGGAGTGTCCAAAAGGGAGCAGGGGTGTCCAAAGGGGAGAGTATACGTGTACACGCATAGCTTGTTCATCTTGCTGTACAGCAGAACTAACACAACACTGCAAAACAACTATACCCCCATTTTTTAAAAAACAGAATCTACTGAGAAGGGGAGGTGTCTCGTTGAAAGTGAGGGACCGGTGAGGAAGCATTTGCCTCCTGAGCACACAGGCTCCCCATCCCCTCCCCCATGAAGCAGCCCCCAGTCCCATAGTCTCCAGGCCAGAAATCTGAGGGGTTTTCTCCAGGGACGTGAGTCATCCCAGAGAAAAGGCATTTAGGAAAATATCCCTTACTTAAATGCCGGCACATCTATAACGTCTCTCTACACAAAGTTTCAAATCCATTTTTTTAATAAAATTTTTTCTTTTAGAAGAGCTTTAGATGCACAGAAGGATTGTGCAGACAGTACAGGGAGCTCTTGTATACCCCACACCCAGTTACCCCTGATATTAGCTTCTTTTGTCAGTATGGTACCTTTGTCACAACCAAGTCATCACTTAAACAGCACACCTTGTTTGAATTTTCTTGGTTTTATCCGACGTCCTTTTTCTGCTCCAGGAGCCCATCCGGGAGAACACATTACCTGTGATCATCATATCTCCTTCAGTTCTCCTTGACTGTGGCAGTTTCTCAGACTTTCCTTGTCTTTGATGACCTTCATAGTTTCAAGGAGTACTAATCAGGTATTTTGTAAAATATCCATCAGTTGGGATATATCTGATACTATATCATGATTAGGCGGGGGTAATATGTTTTGGAGATGAAGACCACAGAGGTAAAAGGTCCATCTCATCCTATCATATCAAGGGTCTTTGCTGTTAATATGTCTTGGGATTGTCAATATTGACCTTGGTTACTTGGCTGAGATAGTATTTGTGAGGTTCCTCTACTGTAAAATTACCCTCTTTCTTCCTTTCTTCCCTCCCTCCCTCCCTCCTTTCTGTCTTCCTTCTCCTCTGCTTTTTTTTTTTTTTTTTTTGCAAAGTATACCATATTCTATAAAAGAAAGTAACTAAGAATAGCCCACACTTAAGGAGTGGGAGTTACACTCTACCTCTAAGTGTGTAGCATCTACAACAATTGTTTGGAATTCTTCTCCATGGGATATTTGTCTATTCTCCCCATTTTATTTATTTACTCAGTAATTTAATTATCTAAGGCTTTCCTGGTGGCTTGGTGGTAAAGAATCTGCCTGCAATGCAGTAGACCTGGTTTTGATCCCTGGGTTGGGAAGATCCCCTGGAGAAGGGAATGGCAACCCACTCCAGTATTGTTGCCTGGAGAATTCCATGGACAGAGGGGCCTAGAGGGCTCTAGTCTCTGGTGTCACAAAGAGTCAGACACTACTGAATGACTGAATGACTAACACTTTCATTTTTATTTATATCAGTAAAGAATCATCAATATTTATTTTCTACTTTGGGTTATAATCCAATACTAGTTTATTTTGTCACTCAGATTATTCCAGCTTTGGGCATGAGAACTCTTTCACTTGATTCCTGTGCTCCTTTTAGCTCCATCATTGTAGACTTTTTTCTTTTACTCTTTTGTTTTTATCATTTTCTTACTTTCTGGCACTACAAGATGCTCCAGCCTCACCTTGTATGTTTCCAGTCCCAGCCTAGATTCAGCCATTCTCCAAAGTGCTCCGGTTCCTTTTATTGGAGAATGGTTTTAGAAACCAAGATCTGAGTGCTGAGTTTGCTCATTGCTACTGGGATGTTGTTGCTTCTAGGCTTTCTTAGCTGACAAAGCAAAGAAATAACTGCTTATACTACATGCAGTGATTAGTTTTTCTGTGTCAGCTTGGCTAAGCTATAGATCATTCTACCTTTCCCTCCTTGTTCAGCTGAAATCTTGCACTCCAACAAGGAGAAACCTGACTTCCAAAATCAACCACCCTTATATTTAATTGCTCCGTTTCAGTATACACATAGAATGGCTTCAGAATTGTTAACTCATACTTTTGTGAGGAACGACTGTATCAACTAGAATATAGTGCTTGTGTACAGTTGCTTTCTAGTCTTACAAACTCCACTCATTTTTTTTTAAATATGTATTTGTTTATTTATTTGGCTGCACTGGGTCTTAGTTGTGGCATGTGGGAATCTGTAGTTGCAGCATGCGAGATCTATTTCTTCGATCAGGGATCGAAGCTGGGCCCCCTACTTTGGGAGCATGGAGTCTTAGCCACTGGACCACCAAATAAGTCCCTCCACTCATTTCTGAAGTTACTTAGATCAGCACCTTTTCTCCCCCATCCTTTTCAGGGAAGTAATGTCAGACATTTCTAGTGCAATTAGATTCTTTTGTCACATTCTGCATTCTAATCTAGCACCCTCCAACTTCCTAAATTATTTATTTATTTATTTGGCTGTACCACATGGCGTGTGGGATCTTAGTTCCCCAAACAGGGATCCAACCCACAACCCGCTGCTTTCAAAGTGCTGGGTCTTTACTACTGGACAGCCAGGGAGGTTCCCTTAAATGATTTTTTTTTTTTTTTTTTAAATCAAAGCTTACTGCATATGAATAGCTCCATGCCTAAGGCATTTGCTAACAGCGATGAGCAGCAAGCAGTTCTCACTTGACTGTCTGAAGTAGCAATAGTAGTTGGGGCAGACAAGAGGCTGAAAAAAAAACTGCAAAAGAAAGCCTAGGGAACATGATGCTTATAACAGGGGGCTTTAAAAAGCTCTGACACATTCCTGAGAATCTGAAAGGTCATATGCACATGCAGGGCTATGCACATGCTTAGGAAAACCTGTCATGAACCTAATCTCTCACTTCTGATGTAACTTGAGGCTCTCTGCAAGCAGAGAGTGAAAGTTAAAGCAGACTTGTAAACTGCCTGCCTGAGTGTTAAAGATGCTCCCTTACTCCCATTTCACACACACACACACACACACACACACACACACACACACACACACACATGTCCCTCAGCAAAGGCTAAAGGACTTACTGGTTCAAAGCATTTAAGGAAATCTTCCTAAACATTAGCTGATCGTTAATATGTCTGCTGTAATCTGCAGGGATCCGTTAAGAAAATAACTTTAAAAATACAATAAAAGAAACAGCAAGGACAGTAAAACAGTATGCTAGAATATATAACACAAAAGAAGGAAGTGATGGAGAAACAGAGGAACAAACCACAGGTAGACTGATGAGAAAGAGAGAGAACAGGAGGAGATGGAGAGGGAGAGATAGAGTGAGAGGATTCAAATTACTAAAGTCAGAATTGAAATAAATAGGGAACATTATTACCAACCTTACAGAAACAAAATGAATTATAAAGAAATACTATAACTGAGTTGCCAACAAATTAGGTACCTTGATAAAGAATCTACTTCACAGATGACTGAAATGGATTCAGGAATAAATAGAATATCTCAGTTCAGTTCAGTCGCTCAGTCGTGTCCGACCCTTTGCAACCCCATGAATTGCAGCACGCCAGGCCTCCCTATCCATCACCAACTCCCGGACTTCATTCAAACCCATGCCCATCGAGTCGGTGATGCCATCCAGCCATCTCATCCTCTGTCATCCCCTTCTCCTCCTGCCCCCAATCCCTCCCAGCATCAGGGTCTTTTCCAATGAGTCAACTCTTCGCATGAGGTGGTCAGAGTATTGGAGTTTCAGCTTCAGCATCAGTCCTTCCAACAAACACCCAGGACTGATCTCCTTTAGGATGGACTGGTTGGATCTCCTTGCAGTCCAAGGGACTCTCAAGAGTCTTCTCCAACACCACAGTTCAAAAGCATTGATTTTTCGGCGCTCATCTTTCTTCACAGTCCAACTCTCACATTCATATATGACCACTGGAAAAACCATAGCCTTGAATAGATGGACCTTTGTTGGCAAAGTAATGTCTCTACTTTTTAATGTGCTGTCTAGGTTGGTCATAACTTTCCTTCCAAGGAGTAAGCGTCTTTTAACTTCATGGCTGCAATCACCACCTTCAGTGATTTTGGAGCCCCAAAAAATAAAGTCTGACACTGCTTCCACTGTTTCCCCATCTATTTCCCATGAAGTGATGGGGACCAGATGCCATGATCTTAGTTTTCTGAATGTTGAGCTTTAAGCCAACTTTTTCACTCTCCTCTTTCACTTTCATCAAGAGGCTTTTTAGTTCCTCTTCACTTTCTGCCATAAGGGTGGTGTCATCTGCATATCTGAGGTTACTGATATTTCTCCTGGCAATCTTGATTCCAGCTTGTGCTTCTTCCAGCCCAGCGTTTCTCATGATGTACTCTGCATATAAGTTAAATAAGCAGGGTGATAATATACAGCCTTGATGTACTCCTAGATAGACTTATAATAGGTACAGAAGTTGAATTAGTAATCAAAAGTATTACCCACAAAGAAAAGCCAAAGCCCAGATAGTTCACTGGTGAATTATACCAAAGATTGAAAGATGAGTTGCTACAAACTCTTCACATACTCTTCCAAAAAATATATGGGATCATTTACCACCTCATTCCATGAGGTCAATAATGTCTTGGTTCCAAAACTCAACAAAGACACCACAATAAAAGAATACAACAGGCCAGTATCCCTTATGAATATAGATATAAGAATGCTAGCAAATCAAATCCAGCAACATGATTTTTAAAAAGGATTACATACTATAAACAAGTGAGATTTATCTCGGAGTGTAAGGTTCATATAACATCTGAAAAAGAGTCAGTGTAAAACGCCATACTAAACAGAACAAAGGAAAAAGATTCACATGATTGTATAGATACAGAATAAGCATTAGACAAAATACAACGTATTTTCATCTGAAAAACAATCAACAAACAAGTAGAAGGGAACTTCCTTAATCTTCGGAAGGGCATCCATGAAAAGCCCACAAAATCATACTTAACAGTAAAAAGCCTGAGTACTTTCCCCCTAAGATAAGAAATAAAATAAGGATGCCTGCTCTCACCACTTCTATTCAATACTGTCTTAGAGATTTGAGCCAGGGCAATTAGACGAGAAAAGAAAAGGCATATAGATCATAAAGGCAGAAGTAAAACCATCTCTACTCACAGGTAACATAACATAATCTTGTGCATAAAAAATTCTAAGGAATCCTAAAAGAACTATGAAAACTAATATGAGTTCAGCAAGTTTTTGAGATAGAAAGTCAACAGACAAAAATCCATATATTAGTACTTTCATATACTTGCAAACAACAATTTGCAAATGAGATGAAAAATCCATTTAATAGAATCAGAACGAATAAAATGCTAAGAAAAAAGTTAATAAAAGATGTGCAACATTTGTTCACTGAAAATTACAAAACATTGCTGAAAGGAATGAAAGAGGATCTAAATAGATGGAAGGGCAGGACTTCCCTGGTGGGGCAATGGTTAAGAATCTGTCTGCCAATGCAAAGGACACAGGTTTGATCCCTGATCCCAGAAGATTCCACACGTTGAGGGGCATCTGGGCCTCCATGCCTCAGCTACTGAAGTGCAAGTGCCTTGGAGCCCATGCTTTGCAACAAAGAAGCCACCACAATGAGAAGCCCACATACCTCAACTAGAGACCCCACTTGCCGTAACTGGAGAAAGACTTCACACAGCAACGAAGACCCAGACCAGCCAAAAATTAGTAATTGTTTTAAAAAATGGAATGGCATCCCTACCACCCCTTCGTCAGTTAAACCCACACATAAGGATCTGAGATGAAACACTGAAAATCCCTGAGATAGATTCAGCGCCCTGGAAACAGCAGTTGCTCTGGTAATAGTTATGAGAACCCACGTGAGGATTAAATAAATGAGATAATGCATCTAGAGAGCCAGGTCCAGCGTGGCTGTGCGGGAAGCCTGAGTTCTCCATATGTCCACTTCCCTAACCTCCCTGCCCAGCCCTGCCTTGCTGACCTCACAGAACGGCTATATCACACAAGGTCCTCTGTGTGTGTGTGTGTGTGTGTGTGTGTGTGTGTGTGTGTGTGTGTGTGTGTGTGTGAGAGAGAGAGAGAGAGAGAGAGAGAGAGAGAGAGAAAGAGACCCCAGGGAGGGTAGAACAAGTGCAGAAGGGAAAAACCATGTGCCACTTTCCCCAGAAGCTAATGGAAAACACTTCCATCACCACCAGCCTTGGCTTTAATCATCCACACTTTCAAGTGGAAGGCAGCACTCCCCAGACACCAGCTGGCCGTCAGCTTCCTACCCGGGCTGCAGAGCAGGGCTGCTGAGTGAAAGGAGAGATGCTGGACCTTCCTCACTGGTTGACCTCACTCGGGGCCAAGACAGCCTCCAGGGTAGGGGTGGGGCGAGGTGTTGAAATCAAACTGCTTCCCATATCCACAGCTCCCACGGTGGACCTTGGTGGGGAGGAGGTGTCCTGGACCTCCACAGAGCTCTGGGTGCCAGGCTGGAAGTACTCATGTCCAGTCCTGAATTCAGCCCGGGAGTTGCCTTTGCCCCAGGTCTCCACGCAGCCTCTGAACCATGTTCAAGGGAAATGTTACTTGGAGGTCAGATGCATAAAAACTGTTGGCCGCACGAGGCAGGGGGCTGCTCCTTTTCTGCCCTGCACCCCGACTCCCAGGCTGTCCCTAAGAGGGCACTAAATGGCACACTTGAGGGGTCCCTGCAGCGACCACAGCTGGTGGGCAGCCACTGTCCCCCAAGACCATGCTGGACCCTTATCACAGGCTCCTCTCTGACCAACCCCTCTTCCCCCACCTGCTCCCACATACCTTTTGCAGGCACCATGGTTCCAATACAATGCTCACTCAGGCCCAGTGCAGAGTGAGTCATGGGCTCCACATTCAAAAAGCAAGGACAAAGTTCTGAAATGTGAAGCTTCTTCCTTTCTTTCTCCATCTTCCTCTTTTGCAGTGTTTTAATTTGTTATTTAATGTCATTCTAAGGAAAGAAAAAATTTTAATTTTAATTATTAGCATGAACCTTACCATTTCATCTTTCTGTTTTAAATGCAAGTGTAAGAACATTTAACTGATACCCAAGATTCCCAAGACTTCTATAGCTCATACGTTCATGTATGTTTTTTTTTTTCTTTTCTCATCAGAACAGTGAAAATACTTCACACTACTGACTCAGCTGTTTTAATTTCGCTTCTTGACACCAGGGGACCAACACCCTCAACCTCAACTTACTCATGAGAAAGGAAGTCCCTCTCCTATCATCATTCTCATCCAAGTGGCTGACTGATATGAAAAGTGTCAAAGTGACATGAGAGAGAAAGGACATGATGGGCCCCTGTTTGGATTTCTTACACTGCCAATGCCCAGTGCATTCAGATTCTACCAGAAAGCATGGGCCCTCAGGTCTCACTGCCACCCTTACTCAGTGATTGACGTGACAAGCTGTCTTTGTCCTTGCTGTCCCAAAACACTGTCCACCCAGCACCCTGTGCTCATGAGGCTTCATGAAGGCCTATGTAGTCCACTGAAAAAGCAATCACAACCTAAAAGTTGAGTTATATTTTGTTTGGCAGAAATTTTCAGGGCTTCAAGCCCTGGAGACAGCATCTCAAGTAGCCCTGAAAGAGCTGCTACAGGGAGGTGTGGGGAGGAGTCACGTCATATAGAAGTTTTACAACGCAGGTCAGATAGCCCTGAACATCAAGCGCATGCGTGTGTAGTTGCTTGGGTTGCGTTTGACTCTTTGCAACCCTATGGACCATAGCCCACCTCTGTCCATGGGGCTTCTCCAGTCAAGAATATTGAAGGGGGTTGCCATTTCCTCCTCCAGGGGATCTTCCCTGGAGATTCAACTCAGGGATTGAACATGCATCTCCTGCATTGGCAGGCAAGTTCTTTACCACTAGTGCCACCTGTTAATTAAAGGAAACCAGATATCCCAAGTTAAGGCATTTAGTGCTTTTTTATGTATGGGAAGATGCAAGAGTCTGGGCTCACTGAAATCACTCCTTTCATCTGCTATCTGAGGCCAGTGTCCTGTGTTTTTCACATCCTGAGCTCACCGTCGGTAGTGGCTGCCTGGTAGCAGGTATTGTTCTCCTTCCTATTTGCCCTGAAGGGCTAGAATCACTGATGACTGTGATGTCCTTGTTTATTGATATGGCAGGAAATAATCCATTTCTCAATATAAAGGAAGCTGCAACGAATTTACATGTCTTCCCTGATCACAGGTGCTCTGTTTTTCTCCACGGCCTTACTCAGAGAACACAAGGTCAAAGGTAAAATGTTAAGAATTTCAAGATGGCCACAGCTGAGACTAGCCACGCCTCCCATCCCTTACTCTCTGCCTTGTCTGATTCTCTGTCCATGACCCTGGGACCTCACAGGACGGGGACCGTCACTGTGCCCCAGGGGTTCTCTCAGGGATCTCTCCTTCCACTCAGGCTGTTGTTTATGGCTCCGTCTCACCCACTAGAACACAAGCTCAGGGGACGGGGCTGTGTCTGTGCTATTGGCCACTGGCACCACACTGAGCCTGGCACCTGTGCTGAATAAACACATCAACCACTCGCTGAGTATCCACCAAACACCTAGGATGGGCTGGGCATCTCCAGGGTCCAGAGTTACAGACAACATAACAGCTTCTGCCCCCTGGGAGGCTGGGTCCTCCCAGCCTTTTTCCCACCTGGATGGCTTCTAACTTTGGGCTCTATGAGGTGAGTGGGGCCCAAAGGATTGACCCATGTTGCTGATGTAAAAGCCTGGTTGCCAGGAGCATTCCCAGGACATGGGCCGACTGTCCTTTTGGCCCTGGGCCCTCAGGATCCAGACTCTCAGGAGCCCGAGAATGAGAAAGGGCTGGGCAGGTCCCCAGTCCAGTCCGGCACCAGGCTCACCCTGGCCTCCCCCACTGCCCTGGGCTGCTGGGTTAGGGAGGAGCAGCCTGTGCCTGGACGGAGGCCTTCCTGACTTGGAACCAACCTGCTCCACCTTCCACTTTCCACTTTCAAGCTTCCAGGCCTGTGCAAGACCAAACATGGGTCTTCACCTGAATTTTGCAAAATGATTTGCATTTACTGATAGAACACCTGCTGTGTTCAACTGGCCTGTTTTTCCTATTTGTATACCTATTCTTTTTAGCTCAATCTTGTCTCCCCAAAGATGACAAAGACTATTTCTAATGTATTATTTGAACCTGTGCATACTAACATGAATTGATCAGATTTACTGCTCACAAGTTTGCTTTGGGACACTGGGCACGTAAATGAGATATCATCTGAGAGTTGGCTTCTTGCAGATGAGCTGAGGACGTGGCCTCTGAGCAGGGCCTCTGGCCCAGAAGACAGTTAGACTGGGAATGGTGGACCGCAGGAGCCAGTGCAGGCCAGATGGAGGGCGCCAGCCCCAGAAGGGCCTCAGCCGCCGCTGGGGCTCTCTATCTAGCTGTGTGCTGGGTCACAAGGCGTGAACATGATACTGTGGCAAAAGCTCTCGGTCTTGGGTGGTGATTGCATTACTATCCTTTCAGGCACTCCCCAGCTCCGAGCCTCCCTCCCTGGGGTCCACTGTGAGCAGACACCACGACCATCTTCTTGGGGGTGGGGGTGGGGGATTCAGGGCCCAGAGAGGCCACCCCAGCTCCACCCCCACTGCACTCTGACATGTAAACATGGATGGGCTCCAGCAGGAAAAATCAGATGTGACCATGGAATTCTTTGAGTCTAGAGAGTGCTGTGGGCTGTGGATAGCATGGCAGCATGCTGGGCCCCTGGAACTTATTTCCGGTTGTACCAAGTGCTGGTGAGAAATGAAGACACCAGCTCCTGCCCACTACTGCCGGGGGGGGCAGGTATATGTGGGGGACATACCCCAGCCTCTGACCCTGAAACCTGAGTAGGCCAGATGGGTGCAAGGGTCAGGTGAAGCCTCTGGGTGCCCCAGAACTGTGAGGCTGTGAGGAGGGACCAGAGCTAGAGAGCAAGGGGCCCAACAGGTGATAGCCTAAGACCTTGCAGTGCCTACATCTCTCAGCAATGCCAGCCTAGACCCTGCCTCTCCTGACCCGAGGGCAACCACTTCCTTCCAGCAGGCCCTTCCTCCTGAAGCAGGAGGAAGTCCCAAGCCTGGAGGGGGGCCAGTACTGGGGCACCACCCATTGTTATCCCTGTTCACATGTGAGCTCTTTCTGACTTCCACGTGTCTGGGACCAAAAAAAAAAAAAAGTCAAATAGTTTTCCCAGCCTTTTCCCCCTCCTTGTCTGTTCTGGGTCCTTTCCTTGTTCCTGGGTCTTCAGTGGGCTAAAAGGAACATGGATTTCCCTTGTGAGGGGTCCTGGTCTCCTGGTGTTTGCTTTCCTAGAGGATGGTTGTGAGAGGTAATTCAGGTGATGACAGGGGATTCTAAGTACAGGATAAATGTGGGCTGTTATTTTTATAGCTTGGGTATATACCTATATCTCCCTTCTCCTCAAGCCCCAGAACAGGAGGGGAGTGTGGAGGGCTGCAGTCTCTGAGCTGGTCTGGGCTCTGGAATCTGGTGTAGGGGAGGTGGACTGGGCTGACGTTGGACTGGGGACACAGCCACCAGATCCCCAAGTGGCTTCCATGATAAGGGTGAGTTAGAGGCCAGAGGGGCTGCCCAGAGCTGGACCAGAGCTGGACCTGAAACGAGGGCCTGCATAGGCTGATCGAGCAGTGACCAGCTCTATAATCCAGGGCACCCATTGGTGCCTCCAAGGTCAGCCGAGAGCCTCTGCAAACTCAGACCCAGTCATGGGCTGGAAGAGTTCATGAATGAAGCCCTGAGATTCAGTCTGGCCAGGGCCCTGCACTGTTCTGAGAGTTGTGGCAGCTGCCACTTTCTCCAAATCCATCAGCCTTTTCTTAATTGTTGTTTTTTCCCCAGTTCATTCCCTTGGTTTTCCTTTGTGTGTGTGTTTTTCCTGTTTAAAATTTAAAACTGTAGAAAAGTATGGTCTGTAGCGGACACCAGTGTCAGAATTTGTAAATGTTGAGATCTGGTCATGTTTACTTGAGAAGTTTTAAATTCATGTAAAAGCAACAAAATATTGCAGAATTTTTCCTTTCCTTCTAACTCAGGGTGCTTTCCATAGTTTGAGACATGCAGACACAGATGCACATACATACATACACACACATGCACAAAGGGCCCATGAGCATGTATGGATGATGAAGCCACACGGGCTTTAAACTATAATCTAAATTTGAGTTCATCTACATTGATCTAATTCACTCATTTTAACTTTTCCACGAGGATTCTATTTAATAAATATCTCACAATTTGTCTGCTTTCCTAATGATTTAAGCTGTTTCCAGTTTTGTTCTATGGCAAACTTCATACCATAGTGAACATTCTTATTCAGCTTCCCAGTGGTATCAAAGGGCATGTACCAAGAGTGGAATTTCCACATCTTCAGGCATGCACTGTTTTGAATTCACACATTTCTTTTCCATCCTTCAAGTGGTTGGATTAATTTGCACCCCTGTCCGTGGGTGTGAAATTTCTCACAATTCATCATTCTCACAATCACTCTTGGGATTACCAGATACCATTTTTCCCCCAAACTGATGGATATGAAATGATACTCCATTTTTATTTGTTTGTATTTTCTCAATGGATTACTGATTGTTGAACAGTTGATTTCACATTTTTATGACCATTCGTGTGTCCTTCAGTGAATTGCTCTTTTTCATCCCTTGCCCACTTTTCCTATCTTTATCATCAACAGTTGCTCACTCGTGTCCCACTCTTCTTTTTTTCCATTTATTTTTATTAGTTGGAGGCTAATTACTTTACAATATTGTAGTGGTTTTTGTCATACATTAACATGAATCAGCCATGGATTTACATCCCGATCCCCCCTCCCACCTCCCTCTCTACCTGTCCCACTCTTTGTGTCCCCATGGACTGAAGCTCACCAAGCTCCTCTGCCCATGGGATTCTTCAGGCAAGAATATTGGAGTGGGTTGAGGTTGTTTTTATTTTTTCTTACTGATTTTTTAAGTTGCTAGTTCTCAGTTTGCTGTATGTTTGTTGCTTCTTATTGAAGCAACATCTTCTCTCTGTTGGTTACTTTTCTTATTGAATTGTTTTTGAAGCATAACACCACACAATGACAGCATGGCTCAAATGTGTAGCTCCATGAATTCTCCAGAGTGCCTACGTCGGTGTCACCCACCCAGGTCAGAGCACTGCTGGGTCCTAAAGCCCCTTTGCACCCCTCCAAACACTGTCCACCACTGACCAATTAAAGAGTGGACTCTGTTAATATCCTTTCTACCCGTGTATTGCCTTGCTTATCAGAGGGATGGGCCTCCTGGTTGTGGCATATTATTTTATTTGCTAATAATTTAAGGTTTTTTGCATCTGTCTTCATAGAGGAGAGTGGTCCATGGTCTGGTGATCTCCATTGTTTTTTTTTGCTGTTTATTGAGTTATGGTATTCATGTTGGGCTGGCTCTGTAACTACCTTTCAAATATGACTTTGTATTGATAATTAATCCCAGAAGCTGTGTTAGGGATAAGAAAAAGCAGCAAAGAAATGCCCGTTTAACTCTGGGCATCGAGTGAAGGATCCATCCCATAAGCAGAAGCCTGCAGCCTAGGGCAGGTCAGGCTAGGAGCTCAGGGACCAGGGATGTCCGAGAACAGAGTGACAGATGCATCCTGCCCATTGGCTCATGCACTGACTCGTCCCCAGGCAGAGGCCCAGAGCTTGGCCCATGGGATGGAGCCTGTGATTCTGACTTCATCACTACGTCTGTGGTCCACTGGTCCAGCTGGGCAGGGCTCTGGAGGGATGGTGACCTGGTTACTGGACCCTCTTTCATCCCACCTGCCAGCAGGGCCTAGGGGAGGGGCAGGTAATGTGTAGCCCCTCCCTGGAGCAGAATAGCCTAGAGACTCAGAGAGGCAGGGGACTGGCCCTGTCCCCAGCCCTGCCATCACAGGAGGTGTCACAGAGGAGGCTCACCTGGGGACATAGAAGGGACAGTGCTGACGGTGCCTAGGGCCTAGGTACATGTGAGGCTCAGAGAATGGGGTGCCCCGGAATTGCAATGGGAGGGGCCAGGGTCATGGGTTGGCCAGTGGGTAGGGACTTTGTGTGGCATGATGGGGTGGCCTCCCCAGGGTCTTCATCCTGCCTGTGTGATGACGTCCCTCTGTGCAGGAGCGCTGGGCCTCAGAGGTGGTGGGAAGCACAAGGCCTCTGTCCAATGCTCTGTGGTGCAAGAGGAGGAGGATTCAGAGGCCGGTGCTAGTCTGTGGTCCAGGCTTTCCCTCAAGGAATCCCACCAAGCAGAAGGCATGGCCAGGCAGCCTCAGTTTGGCAGCTGCGTTGTCTCATGCTCTGAGGGGATATGCCCAGGCCATGGGAAACATGGGGTACTAGGTGCAGTGTTCTCCAGCTTCCATCCCCTGAGATGGCATATGCACCTGAAGAGCTAGAACAATCCATGATCAGGGAAAGCCAGCTTGGACAGATGCGGGAAAACACAGGAAAAACCCAGCCCAACTCCGGAGGAGGAGAGCACAGAGGCAACCCCGTGCTGGCGCCGTGAATCAGAGGGGAAACAGTTAGAGGGCAAGGCTCCGGGGCTGCCCACTGGGCACAGACTGCAGTCCTCAGGCTGAAGTTCTGGTTGGCTGCACACAAAGGAGTAAACTGGTCCTCATCTCGTTACAGGGAGGCATTCAGCTCAGCTCAGAGCCGGGGGAGTTAGCAGAACTAGGACATGGAGGGTAAAATAACAACCCATGCTGGCCTGTGCTCATTATTTTTATTGCTTCCATCCTTTCACACAGCACTGTCACTTGGACTCCAGGTGGCCCTGGAGCAGACAGGGCAGACCAGCTCCCATGACATGGCTGAGGCCTGGGAGGTACAGGGGGCTGCCCCCCACCCAAAGGCCCCCACCCTGGGTGGCTGGAGAGCGTTTTCTGACACTGCTCTTGTTTTTTGTTTGCTTAATAGAGTGTAATTGATTTACAATGTTTTGTTAGTTTTGGGTATACAGCAAAGTTATATAAACAATCGGTTATACATATCTTTTTTTAGGCTTTTTTCCCATATAGATCATTACAGAGTGTTGAGTGGACTTCCCTGTGCTATATAGGAGTTCCTTATTAGTTATCTATGTTATATATAGTTGATTGGGATTGGTCTTCCCTGGTGGCTCAGATGGTAAAGAAACCGCCTACAATGCAGGAGACCTGGATTCGATCCCTGGGTTGGGAAGATCCCCTGGAGGAGGGAATGGCAACCCACTCCAATATTCTTGGAGAATTCTATGGACAGAGGAGCCTGGTGAGCTATAGTCCGTGGGGCAGCAAAGAATTGGACACGACTGAATGATTAACACAAAGATGCAGATTGGGATTAACTGCTCTTGTTTTTAATCCTCCCCAATCCCAAATCTGGCTGCTGAAGGAGAGCACCTTGGAGAGCAACATGGACACTGAACCTCCAGAGGACTCGCCCTGGAGGCCTGAGACAAGAAGTGACAGGAGGTGAATCCTACGAGAAGGAGGGGTTGGTGTGTGACCTCAGCTACCCCATCTCTGCCCCAACAGCCCCAGAAAACCCACAAACCTGGCTGGAGGGGTGGGTGCACCCTCCCTGTGTGGTAGAGCACAGGTGCTGAAGCTTCTTGCCCCTTGCCAGCTTCCAGGGAACCCCTGGGAATCCCCAAGGACTGGCACTCTCCATCTTCCCAGGCTGGAAGATCTCAGGAGGCTCCAGAGGAAAAAGCAGAGTCCCCAAATAGGCCCATACCCAGCAGTGGAGGCCTGAACAGAGCTCAGATTTCAGTCGTGAGCGTGACGGTCTCTTTAGCTCCTGTCACCGGGCCGGCTTTCTTGGGCCTGTATCCTCTCATGGAGCTTCCTAGCTGCCTCCTGAGTAGTCAGGAACAAGGTCGCCTTTGAGGTTCCCGGCTTCCCCAAGGTCCTGCCACTAAGTGTGCTGGACCCCGAGGTCTCCCTCCAGCCCCACCCCAGTCCTCTCCATGACACTTCCCAGCACCTACTGGGGTGGGAGGGGCCTTCAGCACTTGTCCTGCATTTTCATCCTCATGGTGAACCTGAGAGTGAGGTAGAACTGTTGCCCTGTTTTATAGATAAGTATACTGAGACCCTTGAGAGGTTGAATGGGGTGGAGCATCAGGAAGTGTGGCCTCTGAGATTCCAAAGCCTTTAGACATCCCATGACACTGTCTCTTTAAAAAGCAGACCCAACTGTGCTACCTCTCCACCCTAGACCTCTCAGTCCCCGAGGAGCGACTCTACACACTCACGTGCACATGCATACATGCACACACACACACACACACACACACACACACACACACACAGGCGCACGTGCCCGCACACACGTACCTGCAGAGAAGCCCACCCTCTGCCCACCTGCAGCCGACCACTCCCCAGGCTCCGGGGAGCTAATTACGTCACAGGAAATCGCAGTGTGAGTCTCACATCACCAGGGGCGTCCCCAGTGCAGGGTTCGAGACAGAACACATGTGGCAGAGCTGCAGGCCAGGCCCAGCTGCAGCAGATGTCCGCCGCAGGTGTTGGGCCATGTGCGGCTGGTCAGGGTCAGGGCCTCGCCTGAGGGTCAGCACAGGCCTTCCAGCCAGTGCTGGCCCCGCTGCCGCTCCGCTCACTGGGGAGCGCCCCTCCAGGGCACGGGGTATGGGAGGCAGTGTTTCCTCGCCTGTACAGTGGGAAGAAGATCAGCACCGTGACCCAGTGAGCGGAGCCCATGCAGGTCAGGGCATCACACCGTGTACCCGGCTTGGAGGCAGAAGGAGTACTGCCCTCAGTAAGCTGACAGCCTGCGGGGCAGAGGGGGCCACTCTTGTGCCTGAAGCAGCAACCATTCAGAGCATGGGCCAGAGAGGTGAGTCCCCTACTTCTGTTAGCAGAGAGACGGCCAACAGGTCAATAAGGAACATGCTTGCCAACTCTGACCAGCAGGCCCGTGAAGGGGGCAGACGGGCCAAGGGGACAGGGTTTGCTGGGAGGTGATTCACGCAGGATGGCTGGGAGTGCTCAGGAAGGACCTCTCCTGAGAAACGACGGTTGAGCTTGAGAGAGACAAAAAGCCAGACAGGTGAGGAGACAGGGAGCCCAACAGAAATATAAATGCAGGGACCTGAGGCTGGAAGGATGGATAGGTGGCAGCGTGGTCCCAGGGAAGTAAGTGGCTGAAGGAGAGGAGTCAGGAGGCCATGAAGGGCCCTGGGGGCCATCAGAAAGGATGTGGAATTTACTCTGCTGGCAACAGGAAGCTGCTGGGAGGTTTGCATGAAGGAGTTTCAGGGTCTGACTGTCGTTTGGAAAGCTCACTCTGGCTAATGCTTATGTGAAGGGGGGTTTTGGGGGACCCGAGGGGAGCAGGGAGGCCAGTGAGAGGCGTCTGCTCTGGTCTAGGACCCAGATGCTGCTGCTATCCCCTCCCCCCTTTCCCCTGCCCTCTTCCCTCTGTGTCCCCTCCCTATCCCTTTCTTCCCGCTCCCAACCCACCCCCCTCAACCCACCCCTCCCCCCAACTCACCACCCCCTGTGAGGAGGCCCAGGCCTGACCCCTCAGATAGGCTCTCAGCATCAGGGACTCTGCCCACCCCTATATGCTGACAAGACTAATACTTGACCCACAGGGGCGCTTCCTGGCAGGTGGGATCATCCCCACCTCCAGTAAGTAGAATCCGGGCTTCCCCACCCCCACTCCACCTGCTCAGCCCCACCCACTGGGCCGCTCCAGGCCTGGCGGCTCAGTCTCCTCTCAGGAGGAAGGCAATTGTACTCTCCTAATCCACAGATGTGCAGCCCTTTCATGATGAATGAGGCCAAGGATCCCTAATTGTCGGTAGTTGATTTTGGTTAAAATGGAAACACCTCCTGTGGTTTGCAGGCGGGAGCTGGAGTGGAGGGTGTGGGTTGTTTACACAGACCTGGAAGGTTGCTGCTTGAAATGGGTCCATGGGCGTGATAGCAATTTATAACTAGGAGCTAGGCCGAGGGTGATTTAATTAAGGCCAAACCAGCCCCGTGTCACCGGAAGACAGTGCCGAGCCTGTCCTTCTCTTTTCTCCAGGACAGGTAAGAACATGGTGTTGGAGTGCACCAGTGTTCCATCTGCTTGCAAAGCCAGGTTCCAGGACCTCATACCTAGACTGCATTCCAGCCATGGTGAGGGAGACGGGGACCCCCAGGGTGCTGCCCTGGGGAAGGTCCAGCATGCACAGCAAGCACCCAAGGGCCCCCCACGGGGCTGCTCAGCAGGCCCTCAATTGGCAGCTGTGCAGGGCTGGGACTCACACCCCAGTCAGTGTGACTGTGACACCTTTGTCTGGTGCTGGGGGAGAGGCAACACCCTAGTGCGGCCACCTCAGAAGTGCTTGGGTGATGGCTGATGGGGAAGGAGATTCCTCTGGCCACAGGTGCCCCTGGCACCTTGAGACAGATCCCACAGAATAACTAGGATTGTTAGCTCAGAATGAAGCCTGCCAGCAGTCAACTCAGCCCTTTGACTGCGGGGGAACCCCTAGCAGATGCTGATAACAAAGACACAAAGGAGAGCAAAGGGCACAGCACACAAGATCCAGAGACAGACTAATACAGGGCACAACCGATAGAGCTGGCCGGCAGTCCCCAGTGGGGTCATTGACCACAGTCCCACCGAGAAGGAAGCCATGGTCTTGCCTGGTCTCTTTCTGACCTGCCCCTCAGAGCATGGGGCCAAGCAGAGATTGGAAGGATCCCTGCACCTGTGGGTGGCTGCCTACCGCCCCTCCTTTCTCAGGGAAGAAGGGTGGGGGAGAGGCTGGCACCCCTGCCGCCTTTCCCGCTCCTGGGCGCTGGGGACCAGAGGCGGAGGGTATAAGCTGTGTGCAAACATCCTGCCTTCTCCCCAGGATATTTTCTTTAATAAAAGACCATGGAAATGTCAGCTAGTCTAAACAAATAGCCAGGCTTTACAGAGGACGAACAGCCTGCATACAAGCACCCCCAGGGCCCGCTTTCCGGGGTGGCTTTGCAAAACTGTGTGCCAGGAAAGAAGCTCAGAAGCCTTCGTGGTGGGGCAAGCCTTTAGGGCCCAGACAGGTGAGGTTTACAGGGTTCCCGGGGAGGAAGGGGCAGCCGGACTGGGGCCTGGTGTGGGGTGACTGTCCCAGGTGGTCCTGAGGACCTGGGTTCCCATCAGACCAGGGATCCCTCCTGAGGACCCTCAGGCAAGGCTGCACCCTGTGGGCAAGGAGGTGGAGGAAGGGACTGACAGCAGAGGACCCTCAGGTTCTGTTCCTCCTCTCCCCCTACAGGAAGCCCCATCTTCCTGGCCCATTACACAGATCTCTTAGATGTTAGGGGAGGCACCCATGGAGTCTGATCCTGAGGGGCCTCCCGGGATGAGGTGGGCCTCCCTGTATCCACTGGACTAGGGGACCGGGAGGCCCAGAATGGAGGAGAGGACTTACAACGGAGCAGTTAAGTGATGGAGCCACCAGGTCCCCACTCCTCATCTGTGGAGCGGGGCAGTGATTTCCACTGTGTGTGCCGTGAAGAGGAGGCAGACACAGGGCAGGGCACTCAGTCAGTGGAGGTTTGTTCCCCCCTCATGATCTCTCCGCGGTGGGCACCAAGATGGGTGCTTCTCAAGGCCGAGGACACCATCCTCAGGCCTCCAGGAAGGGATCCAATGTAGCAGGTGATATTTTCCAAAACTGGCCACCAAAGTGCTCTAGTTCCACATGCTCTCTCAGAAATCTGCCACTCCCCTGCCAACAGGGAGTCCGTTTCCTCTCCCTTGAACTTGAGTTGGGTGCTGAGCGTAGGAGGCTGGGCACCCACATTACCTGATCCACCTCTGGTCAGACGAAACCCGGCAGAGCCCTTGCCTGTTGGCAAGGCCTGACTCAGAAGACCAGGCCCCCTGACCATTCTGTCCCTCCTACCCTCGGCCCCAGGACAAGACTGGACTTGAATTCCTTGGCCTAGAATTCCTTGACAGTCAGGAATACAGCCCCACCTGTCATGAACCCTCAGAGCCATGCCACTCACCATCCAAGTTCTGCTTCATTTAGTCCACGAAAGAATACCATGTTATCAGCCCTGTTGTTTTGGAGAAAATGGAGGCTCCAAGATCGACTGACTCCCTTGTCTAATGTGTCCCAGTTTGACCTTGGGAGAGGCACACTGGGGAGTGATTTAAAAGCCCCCACTTAGGATCACTTCCCGGTGCCCCCATGCCAGCCACCGCCCCACACTGCTGGGGAGAAGCAGCCGCTTTCGGCCCCTGGTGCCCCCATCAATCAATATTTTTAATTACTTACATGATTGACTAATAAAATTCTCCACCAACTAATTGATTTTGTGATCAAGCAAGAGCCTCTGTTTTTATTAAAAGGCTACTTAGATGAATTTTTTTCCCCCACTGAAATGAGAGGCTGTATTTCTTTTGGTCATTTTGGAAGAAGAAAAATGGGAGGGGACAGCAACAGGAGGAGACCCAGAGGCCAGGAAGACTCCAGGCCCAAACCAAGAGGCCTTGGGATCCATGAATCGGCAACTGGCTCACTTCTGTGTCCTGCCAAACACCCAGAGGCTCCGCAGTGGGTCAGGTGCTGGCCAGAAGACCCCTCAGGCGCCCACTTTACCCAACTCAACTTGGCCAGAGCCATTTCTATTGTTTTTATAAGTAAACTATAAACTTTCCTCTGAATCTTAATGGAAGTATTGGCTTTTCAGTTATAAAGGTAACTCATGCTTGGTGCACAGTTCGGAAAAGACAGGCTAATCTAGCAAAGCAACAAAGTGATGAGAGGGCTCTCACCCTGGAGACTCAGCTGAAAAGGCAGTTGATGGAGATGCTGTGAGAAGGACTGCAGCGCTGATCCCCACATTTCCAGGGGTCCAAAGCCCCAAGGAACCATCACCATAGAAACCACCCAGAGCCCAGGGTCCAGAGAAAGCTGCTTATGGTTACTGCGTTAGCAGACTTCTGGTTTTTGTTTTTCTGTTTTACTGCATTGATTTTCGACTGGCTTGGAGTTGTCCTGTGATGTGTTTATAAATGACTCCAGTGTGGCCTGTCCTGTGGTACAGGCCAAGGTCACCTTTCCTGGGCAGCATGCCAGGTGGGGCCAGGGGCTCAGCATGGGCAGTTAGGGTGAGTGAGCGTGGAACGTTTTGTGAAGGAGTGGCAGTGAGTGGGCTGAGGCTGGGAGAAGGGCACTCACTCACGGCGCTGGGCAGCACTTTCTGCCCCAGTCCTCAGACTCCTCACCTGGTGTGGGGCTGCTTCTGCAAGGGGCTCCCAGGCCTGGCCACTGTCAGTTCTCCACTAGGAGAGGCGCTGCAGACTGGGCTGTAGCAGCAGCTCGGCTCAGGGCCTTGGGCCCGCCTCTGCTCGTTGCATCCACAGTCACAGTTATCCCCCTGTTCCTGACCTTTGTTGTTTTTGTTCAGTCGCTCAGTCATGTCCTACTCTTTGCAACCCCATAGACTGCAGCATGCCAGGCCTCTCTGTCCTTCACCGTCTCCTGAGTTTGCTCAGACTCATGTCCATTGAGTCAATGATGCCATACAACAAGAGGATGAGATGGTTAGATGGTCCCTGACCTTGCTCTGACTGCATCTTCTCTTAACTGCTACATACCTAGCAACCAGAATGGTGGATGGCACAGAGTGGGTGCTCAGTTACCACGTAACAGGTGAATGCTGAATAAATCTATTTTAACCATGGATACTTGTGATGGCAGTCAGATGGCCCTGCTGAGCTGGCCTTGGAGCCAGGAGACAATGACCTCCATGCCTGCCCTCTGAGGAAGCTCATGGCAGACAAACAGCATGGCAGGCAGTGATGCCCCTCTGCCCCTCGCCACCCCAGTGTGCAGAGGCCACTTTTCCGTCCTCATGGACAGAGGCAGCAGAACCACAGAGGGGACAAGAGACTCTACACAGGCTGTCTGAAATGGGAGTCTGGTTCTCTCCAGGGGAAGCTGCTCGGGATCACCTAGAAGTCCAGCCCCACTGAACCAAAACCCAGGTGAACTGTCCTCCCCTGGGTGTAAAGTCCCCAGACGCACTTGGTAGCCATGAGGTTATCACTAGCCCACCACTGTGCCTAAAGGATCTAGAATATGTCTGGAACCTAGCTTACTTTTTTTTTGGCTATGGACATTGAATTTGAAAAAATAAAAAGCAGTATTTGTGATACACAGTACAGCAAAGCATGCTGAAAGGAGGTATGTCTGTATTCAAGTCCTTTGCCCATTTTAAATCAAATTTCTTTCATTTTTTCTCTTTTTTTGCTTTTGAGTTGTATGAGTTTGTTGTATATTTTGGTTATTAACCCTGTAGCTGATACATAATTTACAAATATCCTAACTTACCTTTAAATTAAATAAGATACACTGGTTTTTCTTACACAAAAAAATAACATCTGCTCAAAGTAGAAAACAGATTTTTAAAAAGCCATAAAGGGAAAAAGCTCAGTTGTCCTCCTCCCGAGTGCTAATGACACGTCAGAGATGCAGCAGCTCCCGAGGCAGCCGACCCCTCCTCCCTGAATCTCGGGATGTCTGAGGGATGCGCTCGCATCCAGGCTGTCGTGCCCTCCACACTGCTGGCTGCCCTTGACGGGGTGACTCACTCCCTCCTGGCAGCGCTCCCCTCCCTGGCTGGGACCCGCAGAGCAGCAGCAGAATCCTGCCTCACACAGCTGGCTTGGAGTCTCACCTCACCTGCCACCCACCCTCCTTGGTCCCCTGGCTGGCCTCACCCTCTTGTCCTGACGTGTGGATTTTGGAATGTCCCAGGAGCCTCCATTCTTGGTAGCCTCCTCTCTTCCCCACTCCTTCCACGGTGAGCTCATTCAGGCAATGGCTTCATGCATCTGTGCACTGATGTCACCCACAAAGGTCACTCTGATGCTCTGGAAGGCACCTCCAGGGTAACTAGTAGCACTTGCCTAGCTCTGCCTGGAACTCTCCTGCATAGCAGCAGGTGGCAACCTCGTCCTTCCGGTGCTGCATTCCAAAGCCTGGGAGCAGAGCCACCACGACTGTGCTGTTGTCCCCCATGGTCTATCAGCAAACCCTCCAGTCCCAGCCACAGTGGCCCTCAACTCAACGGTGGCAGATGCTCCTGACTGGTCTCCCCAAGCTGCATGGACACCCTGGGGCTCAGCAGCCCACCAAGCAGGTTGCCTTGGTCCCCACCAAAGCAGGGCCTGAGATAGGACTTGGGGTGGGAGTTGGTTTGGGAGGTGATGGCAGAAGGCAGGAGTAAGAGAGGAGAAAGTCCAATAGAGGGGTGGTCATCATGGGGACCGGGGGCTGCTGGGCCCCCCGAGAAGCTTTCAGAATCATCCATTAGGAGGATGTGAAGTTGGAACTCTGTCTATCCTCCCCTCCCCTGTAAGGACTACTATAACTTTATCTCCCAGGCCCCCGCTCTGCCTTGGGAAGGCCCCAAGTTACTACTTTTCCTTTTGTAATCAACAAGTTCAGTGATTACACTATTCCTGTCCAAACTTTCACCCACAAATTTGGCATCTGCTGCTGATCCTCGTCTGTATCAGTTATCATTACAATTGTTGCCAAATGATAATTTTTCTAAGTTCTATCTATACTTCTTAGCTGACATTCTACTGTGAAGGCTAGCCTTTCCTTTTTTCTTTACTAGGTGGCTCAGATGGTAAAGAATCTGCGTGTCAAAAAAAAAAAAAAAAAGAATCTGCGTGTCATTGCAGGAGATGCAGGTTCAATCTCTGGATTGGAAAGCTCCCCTGAAAAAAGGAAATGGCAATCCACTTCAGTATTTTTGCCTGGAGAATCCCATGGACAGAGGAGCCTAGCAAGCTACAGTCCATAGGGTTGCAAAGAGTGGAACATGACTGAGCAAGCATGCAATCTCATAGGATGCATGGAGTTTTTTAATTCTAGTGGTTATAATTCATCTTTGTAATTACTTATTTTGATGCTCAAAATATCCCAGTTGGGTCAATGGGAACTCCTTCAAGTTGGCTCCTGTGTCCCTTTGACACACCCCCATCATAGTTTGATTACTTCCTTACTTTCTGTCACAGCAAGCTATTCTAAGCCAATTAAAAAAAAACTATGTATTTATCTGGCCGTGCTGGGTCTTAGTTGTGGCATATGGGATCTAGTTCCCTGATCAGGGCTCAAACCCTGGCCCCCTGCATTGAGAGCACAGAGTCTTAGCCACTGGACCACTAGGGAAGTCCCTCTAACCCCATTTTTAAGTTCCCTGCCCCAACCCTGGAAACGATCATTTCTCCAAGGAGCTTTGGTTCCTGGTTCCTTTTAGTGGGGGCTGTATTTAGAAACCAAGATTAGGGAACTGCATGTTGTGATGGGGTGTTTGCAACATTTTTAAGTATTGAAAGTATCTACGATTAGCAAGGCATGGATGAGGAGCACTCTTGTCCTCAGTCAGCGGAAGAGGGCCTGGGACAGCAGTGAGAAAGGGCACTTGGCCATGCCTGTCATACCTGTTTGATGGAGATAGGTGTGCACATGCACACAACTGTGCCACACAGTTAACCCAAACTAGCACACAAGTACACAAAAGCAACACGTTGGAAACAATCAGTGTCCATGGACACAAAGTTAACTGAGGAAATTGTAGTACTTCCTTCCTAAAATGAACCAAATTTAAGTCCATGAATTATTTTTGGAGAAGCAGCAATTTACAGAATGCCATGTATAGTCTGATTTTTTTTTAATTTAAGATAAGAGATGTGCATCTTACAAAGGTGAGTGTGTTTGTGTAGAGAAAACTAAAAGGACACACTCTAATCTCATAGGCAACATTATTCTTCTGAGTTATGGGGAAAGACCCTGGAGGTTGAAAACATAGGAGCAGAAAATCATACTTTGCATTTCACACACTTCTGAACTATGTTAAGGGTTTATAGCAGCCACGTATTTCCTTCACAATTGAAAAAAAAAGCTGTGAGGACTTCCCTTCCCTGGTGGTACAGTGGATAAGGCAGGTAGATACCTGCCAAGGCAGGAGTTCAATCCCTAGTCCAGGAAGATTCTGTATGTCGAGGAGCAACTAAGTCCATGCACCACAACTGCTGAGCCAGTGTGCCTAGAGCCTGTGCTCAGCAACAAGAGAAGCCACCGCACTGAGAAGCCTTCACACCTCAACAAAGAGTAGCCTTGGTTTACTGAGACTAGAGAAAGCCCGCACAGCAACAAAGCACACTAAAAATAAGTAAATGAATAATGAGAAAAATGCTCTAAGTGATAATAGGTGAAGAAGAGACAGCCAGCTCCCCAGCCTATAAGACTCACCAATGTTACTGAATACTGCTGCTGCTGCTAAGTCGCTTCAGTCTTGTCCGACTCTGTGTGACCCCATAGACATCAGCCCACCAGGCTTCCCCGTCCCTGGGATTCTCCAGGCAAGAACACTGGAATGGGTTGCCATTTCCTCCTCCAATGCTTGAAAGTGAAAAGTGAAAGTGAAGTCACTCAGTCCTGTTCGACTCTTAGCGACCCCATGGACTGCAGCCTACCAGGCTCCTCTGTCCATGGGATTTTCCAGGCAAGAGTACTGGACTGGGGTGCCATTGCCTTCACCATTACTGAATACTAAAGTAGCTTTAAAAATAAATGAAAAAGATGTTCATCAGAAGTGGGGTTAATCAACTTGGGAAATGGGAGAAGGAAGAGAAAAAAATATTGACAGTGTTCACTCATACATGCCCTGGAGCAGAGAAGGGGTCTTGGCTGTCTGTGAAGTAGCCCCAAAGGCTGCCCCAGCCCGAGGCTGTCAAACATTTCAGATCGCAGTTCCTCCAGCTCTGATCCTGGCTCTCCACTCTCCTTTAGCAGGTAGCTGGCTTCCCTGGAGAAGTGCGTGAAAGGAAGGAATGAGGCAGCCATGAGGCTCAGGACAAGAAGCCTCGATCAGGGCTATGCTGGTCTCCCCTGACTCCTAATTGGAGAGAGAGAGAGGGTGAGTATCACATGTGACTGTGAGGATGGATCCCGGAGCCAGACTTTCTGAATCCACATCTTGGCTCACTGCTTACTAACTTGAGCAAGTTCCCTCAACCTCTCTGTGCCTTAGTTTTGACACCTGTAAAATGTTCCCCATGGGATTGTTGGAAGATCAAATGAGTCAATATGCCAACTGCTTAGGATAGTTGTTGGCATGTAATGAATACTCAGAAATGTTATTTGTATTGTTATCGTTCTTGGTGATTACAGCAGACACACCCCTATCTCAAAATGCAGTGGGAATGCAGGCAGGGTTTCAGTGTCACCTGTGATGCTGGCTGATACTTTGCCACAGTGGTGTGCATTAGCCAGCAGTGCTTTCAGCTGCAGAAATTCCAAACACAACAGCTTAGACAAATAAAGCTTGGTTTTACCTCAGATTATAAGAGGCCTGTGAGTTGACAGCTGCTGGCCTAGGTTCAGCAGCTCAGCCATGTCAAGCCCTGTCTCCATAAGGACTTTGCCTCTTTTTCTGTGTTCTGCCTCAGTGTTACAACATGACTGCCACAGCTCCTGGTGTCACATCCACCTGCAAGGCAGGAAAAAGGGAAATGGAGAGAAAATTAGAAATACCAGCCACCCATGGCTCTTTAATCAAGAAAACAAGTCTTCCCAGAACCCACCAGCTGACTGCCAATTATATCTCATTTACTAGAACTGTATTATTTGACCACACTTAGTTCAAGACAGGCTGGGAATTTAATTAGCTTTCCAGCTGCAATTAGTGCAGATCATAAGGGAAAGGAAGGTAAGAATGACCTTGCCGAGTCTGCCACTATTTTCTTTTTCCCATGAAAGGAAAATCCGTGACCATGTTCAGTGAATCAGGAGTGGGTAGTGAAGTTCACCAAACGTTTTCTCAGCAGCAGAACCCTCTCCCGCTCTTGGGGTCCATCTAAATAGAGGCCCACCTGTTGTGAAACAAGAGGCAAATATCGAGCCATGGGGACCACCTGGGAGCCCACATTTTCTTGAGACAGAAAAGCTGAGAACCATGCAGACCAGGATCCGAGGTTTCCAAAGAACTCCTTTCCAACTTTCAAACCCAGACACTCTTCTGCCAGAAATGGCCATCACTACCAGCCTCAGGCCGGTGAGGAAGCCAGAAGCAATCGGGTTGCTGAACCAAGCCCTTGGCAGCAAAGGCATCTCTGCTCATTTCCTCCTGGACTTGTTAACCTGTTTTCCATCTTCCGGACTCTCAGGAGCACTGGGCAGGCCAGCTGGAGAGTAGGTGACTCCCATGTGTGACTGCCCTAGTTTTCCTTTATGTCCTCTGAGCAGGCCAGGCTGATGCTATCTAGTTCCTGAGACCCTGCAGTGAACTCAGCCCTCAGATACCACCTCTTGATAACAGTTTCACCTTTTCAATTTCTTTTAACAAATACCAACTCCTGGCCAAAGCCCAAACTCCTGGCTGAAGACCAACTGCTGCTGGCTGACAGCTCCTTGCTCCTTCCCAGAAGCAAACCTGGTCTGAGATGGCCTGGAGGGTGGGGCAGGGAGAAGCAGGCCAGGTGCCCAAGACTCCCTGCCTGCCCCAGGCAGCTCAGTGCCTTCTCTGGGCCCTGGTTCCCCACAGCAAAAGGGGTATATTAGATGCTTCCTGGGGTCGCTGCTCTCTGCATGCCTTCTGCAGGCTCCCCTGGCTCACCCATCATGGCACCTGGACTCTGCCCCTGTGCCAGCCACAGATTCTGTGACCAGCCATGGGCCACCTTCAGCAAAAGGGTCCTTGCCATGGTCCCAGGCCTCAGCGGAAAGGCAGCTCGTTATTTCTGAGTCTGTGGAAAGTGCACTTTGAACACATTTGCATCAATGCAGGACACAATATCTCCCCCAGGAGGCCAGAAAAGAAGGAAAATTCAATTTGTCAAGACATCCAGCCCTCGCGTCCTGCTCTTCCTACCTGCTTTCTTGGCCCCTGAGAGGCAGCAAATCCTCCTGGGCCCAGACGAAGAGGAAGGGAAGCAGATGCTGTTTCAGACAGCATTTTTCCTCAGTTCAGTGGCAGGTTTATACTTTCACAAATATGATTTTGCACCACCCTCCCGCCCATCACACAGAGCAACACTTTGACTTTCCAGGGCACTCTCCCCACCCCCCACCGCTGGTGCCACCTGAGTCCCTCTCCCAGAAGGACACAAGGTCCCTGCCCACCTCCTGCTCCCGCTCTACAGCCTGTGAGGTGGTGTTCCCAGGCACGCCATTTGTCTGATGGAGAAACAGGCTTGGGAAGTCCAGCCCCACAGCGGGTGTCTGACCGGGGCTGGTCTTGCAACCCGGCACACTCGGCATCCCCTGGCTGCACCCTCAGCCCAGACCCATGCCCCCTGAGTCTCTGTCCTTCCCCTCACTGGCACCTTGGAGCTCACTCAGAACGTCTTGGGTTGGTCTCTCCTCGCCTCTGTGAAGCTTATCAGCCCTTTTCTTTTTTTCCCCAGCTTCTCACAAACCACATGAGACAAGGCTATAGATGCAACATGAGATTAAAGGCTGAACCTCATCCAGGTCAGGAAATTCCGAAGGCCCAGTTTATCTCCAGCCCTGCTGATGCCCCCAGGGTAACTAGTCTGCCAGTGAGGCGGGGGACCAGGGGCAGGCATGAACTGCAGGGGCATCCGGGTCCTCGGAATTTCCCGAGGACCAGATGCCCTGACTCCCCACCAGCTCCCAGGGCTGTTGCCCTCTCCCTGTCTTGGGCCTGGTTCCCACTCCCTCCCTTGATGCTGTGTCCTGAGTGTGTCCCTCTGCAGCTAGACTGTTCCCACCAGATCCAAATATGCTTACTTCCTCGTCCTTCAGACAGGCCTCTGTTGGACTCACTCTACACTGACCGTCCCAGTCGCTAAGTCAGTGCTCAGCCTCAACTCTCAGCAACCCAGCACTTTGGTCCCATGCTGTCCTCGGCTGGACTACAAACTCCCCGCCTCACTCCCACCCCTTGGTCCTCTCCTCACCTACCCCCACACTCACTCCTATCCTGTGGCCTTAAACACTGTACACGCTGCCTGACCCAACTGCCTGCTCAGCCCTCTACCTCAAGGTCAGACAGGCATCTTGGGCCTGTGAACCCCAACCGCCAGGTTTCCCCAAACCTGCCCCCTACACCCGCCCTTAGATGTAGGAACTCTTCCCTCACACCCTACATCTATTATTATGGTCACCTTTCATGTAAACTGGGGACCTGACACCTCTGGCCATCTCCCTGCTACCCTCCACCTTTCCTTAAACCTATCACCCACCTGGACCCTGTTGAAATGTGCATTTGCTCAAAGTCTTAAAAGCCCCCTTTGCCCAAGTTCAGGGTCCAAAAAAAAAAAAAAAAAATGCTAGTGTGACATCCTTCCATCCATCTTCTTCCTGCCCCTGCCTCTTGCCCCTCTCACTCTATTCCAGCCACCCTTGTAACTGCCATCCAAAATCCAACTCTGCCCCTGGAATCCCAAGGCTCAGTCTCCCCCTTCTTCAAGTCTTCTCAAAAAATTCCTTCCCTCCTATCCTATTTTAAACTGCATCACCTCCCCGGCACTCTCTATTCCCCTTTGTGTGAGTTAGCTATTGCTGAGTAACAAGTTAGCCCAAAACGTAGAAGCTTAAAGACAGTATTTGCATGTTTATCTTACAGTTTCTATGGGTCAGGAATATGGGTGTGGTCTCGCTATTCCTCTGGGTCTCTCATAACTTCAGGCAAGCTAGGCTGGGGTCCTTTCAGGGCTGGGTCTGCATAAGGCTGTCTTATGAGGCTGTGGGCAGTAATTGTCTCTTCCCAGGCTGCCCTCAGTCCCTGGCACACGGGCCCTCCTGTGCTGCTCAAAACATCAATGTGAGCAAGGGGAAAGGGAGGGCGTGCCAGTGAGACAGACTCACAGATGTTTGTTTTGTTTTTTAATTAAGTAATTTGGCTGTGCCAAATCTTTAGTTGCAGCATGTGGGATCTAGTTCCCCAGTCAGGGATCGAACCTGAGCCCCTCGCATTGGGAGTGCAGAGTCTTGGCCACTGGACTGCCAGGAAGTCCCCTCACAGGCATTTGTAACCTAGTCTTGGAAGTGCCAGCCCATCACTCTGCCTTTCCTAGTCATTAAAAGCAAGTCCCAGGTCCAGTTCAAACTTGGAGGGAGGGAACTGCACAAGAGTGTGAGAACCCAGAGGTGTGAACACCTGAAGCCACTTCTGAAACTGTTTCTGCTGGTCTGGCTTCCTCACATCCTTCCTTCCCATCTGACGTACTCTCCTGTTCATTATCTGTCTCCTCGAGTGCCCTGCAAGCTCTCTGAAGGCCAAGCTTTTCTGGGTTGTTGAAGGCTGTGTCCACACTGTTGCAGCACATAGCCAGCACTGAATAGATCCTTATTGGGTTGGTGCTTCAGGAAGCTCCTGACAGTGCAGAATAATAACAGCCCTCCACTCTCAGTGACTGTCCTTAATTTTTCCCAAAGTCAGCCAGTGACAGGCACTGAAGGCTGATTTCTGTAAGGGTGAAAGAGGCTGGGGTGTGGGACCCAAGGGCTGGAGTGTGTTGACTACCATGGCCATGGCCAAGGAATGACAGTCCCTATGCCCTCCCTGAGACTCAGTCTCGCCCTTGTGAAATGACACTCAGTCGCAGAGCCTGATCTCAGTTTCAAGAGCTCTTTAAAGGAGTGAGGCTAATTCATTCTTTGACATATGGATTTTCAAATATTTAAAAAATTCAAAAATCATAATTTGGTAAAAAATATTTTTGGGTGACAATTTAGGATTATCTACCAAAGCTTTAAATGCACACACTCCTTGATCCAGCAAGTGCAGAGCCTGTAATTATTGATTTTTCACTATATTCACACATAAATGCAAAGATAGGTGTACAAAGATGTGCAATGCAACTTTGTTTATTGTAGCAAAAGAATAAGAATGATAAATGTCCTCAAGTGAGGGGCCACATAATTAAACCTGAGCATGTCCACCTGTGGAATAGCACACAGCTATTGGGAATCCACAAGTCCTGAAGTGGATGCAACATCATCTCATTTACTGAGTTAATCAACAGGTATTTCTTGAGCATCTACTGTGTTCCAAGTATTATTCTAGGCACTAGGGACACAAAAGAGCAAACTCCCTGTTCTTGGAAGCTTACATTCATGTAAACCCATACATGCACGTGCAAAGCACACCAACAAATATAACCATGCAAACATAACAGGATTCTAAAGAAAGCCCAGTGGAACAGGGAGAGCATGGGAGACTGCTTCTTAGAGCATGGCCACTGAGGACCATCTGAGCCAACATCTGGGCAAAGTGAAGGAGAGGCCAAGGGCAAGCACCTCCCAGATAGAAGGGACAGCCAGTGCAGAGTCCCCAGTACCAACAGGCTTCTATATTTAAAGAAGAGCAGTCCCGGGGTGGGTGGGCGCTTCCCAAGTGGCTCAGTGGTAAAGACTCCGTCTGCCAGTGCAGGAAACAAGGGAGACAAGGGCTCCATCCCTAAGAGGCGACGAGCCCCTGGAGGAGGAAACGGCAACCAACTCAAGAATTCTGGCCTGGAGAATCCCCATGGACAAAGGAGCCTGGTGGGCTGCAGTCCACGGGGTCGAAAAGAGTTGGACATGACTGAGCAATTGAGCATACACCTACAGCAGGCTGGAGAAGCCCAAGTGGAGTGAGGAGGAGAAGAGGGAGGGGAGGAGGAGGCAGGGGGAGGCTGAGGTCAGGGAGGTGGGGTGAGCAGAGGTTGGTGGGTGAGCATCAGATGGGTGACAGCCACCCATCTGAGCTGGCTGTGGACTACTTACCCTTCAGGATATAGGCTCAGGGGCAGGTGAGCTGGTGCAGCTGCTGAGATTCCACCCTGGTGGGGTTGGGACCTCAGCTGCCTGCTCCATGCAACAGGCTGAGTTTTTCCCCAGCACCCCTCTGGGACTGTGGGAAGGGGATGAAACAACGGCGGGAGCCTGAGAAGGAGGCCAATGCGACAGCCTGGAAAGGACGGCAGCTTGGACCAACGCAGACGGATGAGATTCTGAGTATGTTCTGGAGACCCAGCAGAACATGCCGTTGGGTCAGATTCAAGGTATGAAAGAGAAAAGGGAATCACTTGTAACTCTTTGGTCTTTGTCCTGAGAAACTGAGTGAATATGAACCCTTTTACTAAGATGGGAATAAGTGAAGGACAAGCAAGATTTGGGGATGGGAAAAGTGGAAGTTAAGAGTTTGTTTTTGGGAATTCCCTGGTAGTCTAGTGGTTAAGACACCAATGCTGAGGTCACTGGTTCAATCCCAGTTTGGGGAACTAAGGTCCTGCAAACCACATGACATAGCCACAAAAAAAAGTTTACTTTTGAGGCATTAAACCTGAGATGCCCTCTGGGGGCCATGCAGAGAGTCCATGGAGGCAGGCAGCTGAGTGAGTGGACTTCAGTGGGGAGGAGAGGCTGGGAATAGATGGGGGATGGAGGAGAGTGCTGGGGGTGGGGTGGGCTGGGTTTCAAGCTGGGTCTGGATGCAGTCACTGAGGAGTCAGTGTGGGCTGAACTGACGGCCCAGGTTGGGGATCTTTTGTGAACACATCCGTGTTTAGTAATGCAGACCAGGAAGGCACACCGATGAAGAAGAGGAGGGGGTGTATCCAGGAAGCCAAGTGAGGAGAGGCCTGGGGGTGGGCTGGAGGAGGGGGTGCGGGCATGCAGGCAGGTGGAGGAGCGGTCCAGTGCTGCCAGGAGCTGAGTGTACGTGGACAGCAGAGGGTCACTTCTGGCCCATTGGGTGGAGGTCCTTCAGCTTTCAGGCTTAGACAAAGCCAGAGTCAGGGCAGGGCAGGGTCCACAGGGGTTGCAGGGGGCTGCAGGGACCACAGGGGCCAGAAAAGGAGGTGGTTACAAAGATCACACCTGTCAAGAGAGCCGAGGGAATTCCCTGGCAGTCCAGTGGTTCAAACTCCATGCTTCTACTGCAGGAGATACAGGTTCGATCCCTGGTTGGAGAACAAAGATCCTGCGAGCAATGAGGCCCCTCCTCCCCCCAGAAAAAGAGCCAAGGAATAAGGGATAGGCACAAGGTCTTGGAGTTTGGGTTTGAAGATGAGGAGCATTCCAGCATGTTCTGACAGGGAGTGATCCAGGAAGCCTGAGAACTGGGTTCAAGCTGCAGCAAGACAATGCACAAGGCTCAGGAGCTGTGACTGAGTGGGTGGTGCAGACGGACTGGAAAAGGCTGAGTAGGTCCTTCCAGGAGATCTGGAGGCCCAGGGAGGTGGGTGTGAGGGCTGCGGAGGCACAGAAGACAGGGAGCGAGCAACCAGGGTGGCTGAGACCACTGTTGTGGGGAGAGGGTCCTGAACACAGACAGCCTCCCTCACCTCCTCCAGCCAGGCGAGGACTCGGGGGAGGCAGAAAACTGGGCCACCCAAGGTCGAGCTTTGCCGGGTGAATAGGAACACTTGGGGGGCAGTGTTGGGAAGAGGGAGAGAGAGATGTCCGTGGATTGTCCTTATCACACTCAGTTCCCAGAGCCCTCGCCCATACCCTGCTCTGTTTCACCCCCACCCTGGGGCAGGCACCACTTGGAACCCTTTCTGCACTGATGACAGGGGGTTTGCAGCTGAGGAAGGGCTCAGTAATTGGACAGAATCTCTGGGAGGGGCCATGGGGATTAGTGACAAGGAGAGAAATGCGGGGGTCAGACCAGGAGTGGAAGAGGCTCCAAGGAGCCCAGGACCCTCACTTTCCGAGGACTCAAGTGCTCCCTTTTCTTCCATTGACCTTGGAGATGGCTGCAGTCCCTTCTGAGTCTCAGATCCAGTAGTTCGATCCAGAATATGGACATTCGGAGTGATCTCCAACCAGGGGTAGGAACACACCCACCCCAGCCCTCTGGGGTCCTCATAGCAGCCCTGCCCAGCATCACAGCTACAGCCCACTCCGCCCCGTCTCAGAGGGCCTGAGGTCCTTGTCTTCCTTGACCTGTTCTGAGAATGAGCAGGAGGCCACGGGACCCTGTGTGTGCCCAGCACTGTGCTAGGCCTCATGGGGAAAGCAAGGGAAGGAGGAGAGGGTGTGCCCCCGGAATCCAGTACTCCTGAAGCTGAGCCCTTTGCTGCCTGTCGCTGCCAGGTGAGTGTCACCTGTGAACAGGTGCACAGGCCTCAGGTGGTGGTGCACACTCACCCATACCAGGCAGTGGAAGACCAGGGCCTGGGCCTGGGTCCTGGGTGCAGACAGCTGTCTTTGCAGCCTGGCCAGCTCCTGCCTTGTGTTGGGGTCCAGGGGAGCCCAGCTCAGGGTTGTTTTGTCTCACACAGGTGTCACAAATGTAGCGTGCAAGCTTGAGCCTGCAACCTCCACCCTACAATTTGGCTGGGAGGAGCTGAGCACTCGGGGTCCCCCTCAGGTAGGTGGGAGGAGGCAGCCACGGCACGGGTCACCGGTCCCCCCCATGTGCCCTCGATCCAAGCATCTGCCCTGGCAGCATCACCTCATGCTGGCTGTTGTTCCTAATGGAATCACAGCTTGCCAGACAAAGCAACAACATTCATAAAACGCCCTAGGCATGACAAATCTTCCCTTTGAATGGGTCATTTGCTGAAGGAGATGCCACTGATGACTCATTCCATAGATCAGAGAGTCCTGGCATTACAGACAGCTGAAGCTGAGGAGTCTTGAGAGAGGATTATTGCTGGTCTTTGTGCCGATGGGCCCACGGGGCCAAAGGGGACACAGGTGTGGCCTGCTCAGTGTTAGCTCAGACTCACTTCAGGAGCAGTAGGGAGGCATTTTTGGACTCTGTCCCTAACTCCTGATGGTGAACCACGTTGGGAACCTGCCCCCTTGACCCAGACTCCCCAGTGTGACCTCTGGACCAGGATGCCGCAGGCTGCAAATGACCACAGCAATATTTCTGTCCTGCCGGCTCTTCCAGAATCCTGCCACCACCACCCCCATCCAGAGATGGATTCTGTTTCCCCTCGCCTAGAAATTGGGCTGGACTTCATGACTGCTATGATGAATAGAATGTGACGGAGGGATGCAGGGGGACTTTGGAGACGAGGCTACAGAAGGTGATACGACTTTGACCGCCGTATTGTAAGGAAGCCCAGCTCCTACAGGGCTGTATGTCTGTGCCCTGGTGGACAGTTCCAGTGAAGGCAGAGGGTCTGGGCTAGCAACCAGCACCACACACAGTCATGGGAGGAAGTCCATGTGATTCTACATGACACAAGTCATGTGGTTCCAGTCCTGCTGTGAGCCACCCTAAGCTAAGCGGAGTGCAGCAGAGACAAGGTATGCCTACTGAGGACTGCCCATGTTATAGACTCGTGAGCAAAAGAAATAACGGTGTTGTTTTAAGACAGTTTGGGGATGGTTTGTTATTGAGTAATAGACGGTGAGAATGCTGCCCTTGATGATCTCTTGGACTTCCCTGAATTTCTCTGACCCAGGGACGCAGCACCCGCTCTGTGGATGACCGACTGAGAATATGGGTGGACACAGAGTTCCTTGTCCTGGGGGAGCTCTAGTACATTTGGGTCAGTGAGAGCTACACCAGAGGGTCTGCCATCTGTGGGAGGGGAAGTGTCTCATTCCTGGAAGTGGTTTATATTTATATTTTTTAAAGATTTTTTGATGTGGACCATTTAAAAAGTCTTTATTGAATTTGTTACAACATTGAAAGTGGAAGTGTTAATCACTCAGTTGTGTCCGACTCTTTGCGACCCCATGGTGTAGCCTGCCAGGCTCCTCTATCCATGGAGTTCTCCAGGCAAGAATACTGGGGTGGGTTGCCGTTTCCTTCTCCAGGGGATCTTCCCAACCCAGGGATCAAACCCAGGTCTCCTGCATCGCAGGCAAGTCCTTTACTGTCTGGAGCCACCAGGAAAGTTCATATTTACAACATTGCTTCTGTTTTATTTACTTATTTTGCTTCAAGGCATGTGGGAATCTTAACTCCCAGACCAGGGAGTGAACCCACACTCCTTACATTGGAAGGTGAATTTGTAACCACTGGACAACCAGGGAAGTCCCTGGGGGTTTCTGTTTAATGGGAAATGTCTTCTTGGTAGCAAAATGTTTGGTATTAGTTTTCAGAATAAGATATTTGGTCATTTTCCCAAAGGTTGTGAGGTCTGTGAATCCCTCCTGTGATCTCAGAGCTGTGGCCTGCAGAGAAATTGCTTTTTTTAAGCCTCCACTGAAACCCAGCAGTGACAGAGCTGCTGTGAGAGCAAAAATGCACTAATCAGGGCGAGTCAACAGGGTGTCAAACAACACACTGAAACCCCCTGGAACAAGTTTCACCAAGTGGGGGTCTGGATTTTGTTTAGAGTTCATATTGTGTGATTACGCCTACAGCAGTAATGCCCACGAAGTCCTTTTCACTAGAACAACACTGACCTGCTATTATGTGAAGGGACAAGCAAGCACTCAGCAGCCCATTGCTTCCATCTCTTTGGCTGGATGGAGGTGCCGTGTATGGGTCACCGTGGGGTTCCTGATCAAGGTCACTGCCATCAGTGGGGACAGAAAACATCACTGAGACAGCGGGAAATGTGGGCTACAGTGTCCTCATCCATTTCACACTTCAGTGGCCCACCCACATATCCAGCAATTCTTGCCCTCTATCCCAGCAACCTGGGAACCCACATCCCAGGAGGGCCTCAGCCCCTAGAATGCACTGAGCAGACTTCCCCATCAGCATCCTCTCCTGAGTCTCTGACCATTGATAAATACACCCCAATTTGTGAATTCATAATAAAAACTAAAAGCATACAAATAATTGGAACTGGAGAAGGAAATGGCAACCCACTCCAGTATGATTGCCTGGAAAATCCCATGGACAGAACAGCTTGCAGGCTACCGTCCATGGGGTCACAAAGGGTCAGACTAGTGACTAAACAACAGCAAAATCTGAAACACCAACAGCACCCCCCCCCCCAAAAAAAAAATAAAATTAATAGTGCTCTAAGTTCATCACCAGGACCTTCTTTCCAGTCTGCATCAGTTTCCGGTGACTGCGTGGCTTGTTATCATCTCACAGTTCTGGAGGCCGGAAGTCTGATATCAGGGCTGGTCCCTTTGAGGGCTGTGATGGGAGGATCTTTTGATGGGCTCTCTCCTCAGCTTATGTCTCTTCACCTCACCTTCCCTCTGGGCCTGACTCTGTCCAAATTCCTTCTTTTTATAAGGACACCAGTGATATTGGATTGGGGCCCACCCCAGTGACCTCATTTTAACCTGATTACATCTGTAAAGACCCTGTTTCTGAATCAGATCACATTCTGAGTTAACAGAGAGTCAGGACTCTAATACATGGATCTGGGGGGACACCATTCAACTCCTGATGCAATGAAAATAGTACTTGAGTTTATGTTTCTCCCTTTAGTAGGGTTGAGGATGACTGCACAGTAGCCTAGACCAGCATCAGGGTGATTTGGCAGGCAGAGGGCAGAGGGCACTGCCCTCGGGCCAGGAGGCCAGCTTTACCCTGTGGCCTTGGCCAGTCTCAGTGGAACCTCAGTCTTTCTGTGATGAGGCTTAGACCGAGTGGTCCCTTTGGGCCTTTCTGTCCCTGAGATTGCTCAGGGTCACTTGTCCCTGGCTTTAGGTCACATGAGGCATGGAGGCCTGTGCTGGGCCCGCTCAGTGTGGGTGTGAACAGAAGTGTGGCGGACACCGGGGCACTCAGCCAGGCTGCTCAGGGTGGATGTGCCAAGGAGACACCAGTAGGCCTCCCGGGGAAGGGCCAGGTTCTTGTGGGATCAAGAACAAGGAACCCTAGTTTCTCTTTCCCGCAGACTTTCCTCACTGCTAGCCCTACAGGAATTTCCCCTGAGGGCTGGATGGTCAGAGTAGAAGATGACACTCCTGAAGGGCAATGACTAGGCTTAATGCTAGAGCAGAGGGCTGGGCAGTGCATGATGAGAGGCTGGTGCCCCTTCCCCCAACAGCTGCTGCAACTCCAGAGTAGAGAGTGTGGCTGAGGGACCATGGGAGGCTTGGCAGGGAGGGGCTGAGGAGTAAGTAAACACTTTGTCTTCTTTGCTTTCACCTCTCCCTGGGCCTCGACATCAAGGGCCAGATGACAGGATATTCCTCTGCCCCCCGCTCCACCCCCAGGGGCAGCCTGGCTGGCCCTGACACCGGCTGGTCCAACCCACTGCCCAGGCCCGCCAAGCGTGGCTGGTGCACACTGGGGCAAAACTGAGCAGGTATAGCCCTCACCGTGGAGGAGTGGGGATGACGCACATCTCACCCAGCACAGCAGGAAAGCCAGCCCTGCAGCTGCGGTGAGGCCCATCTGTTTCCGGGCACGAGCCCCAGCCTGGAGCTCCCTCAGGGAAGCACCCCAGGAATGCCCAACAAGGGCTTAGATCCAACAGCAGATCCTAAGTCTGGGACAGTGGGAATAAATAGTTGCTTAGGCAAGTTTCACCCTAAACCAAGACTTGGGGACGGTAATTCTTGCAGAGCAAAGATGGCTGTGTGATTGCTTACTGTCAGGAGGTTTGCCCAGGCTTCCAGGGTTGGGGTGCGGGTCCCACTGCTCTGGTCTTGGCTGCACCTGGCTCAGCCTGCCCTGCCCTCCTCTCCCTAGGCCGCCTCCTGTAGGCCTGGAGGAGCTGGGCATAGGGGTGAGGACCAGTGGGACCATGGTCCAGGCTTCCAGAAACACGTGGGCCACGGGCCTGGAGCTCACCAGTGAGGCAGAGGAAGGGGAAGAAAGGACAGACAGCTCAGATGGGTTGTTGCTCCCAGCAGCCTGCAGGGCTGCCCTGTGCCCCCTCAGTTCCCCTCCCCAGCCCTGCAGGCAAGCATGGCCGGGTGGCCCCATTTCTCACCCCTATCGATTATGCCGGCAGAGCCCTGCAGCACAGGATGTAAATCATCGTCCCTGGGGTATTTAACCCAGGGAGGGTTAGATGGAGGTGGCATCCCTTATAAGTCCTGCATCTGATGTTTTTATATTAATTCCTATAGCAGCCAGATTAATTTTTATTCCACTGACTATTATCTCTTCTTCATTGACTAGGAGACATTTCTGAGCAGTGCGTATCTTCTGGAGTATCAGTCATTTAGTGGGGTGCTTCCTCTGGTTGCAAGTTTTTTCATTAATGTAAAAGGAATGAAAATTCCTTTGCTTCAAAGACTCGGTCTTTGGAAATAACAATGCACAGGCCAGCCAGAGTCACTGCTGCCGGCACCACCACTGCCATGTATGTGCCCTGTCTGGAGGGGCCTGTGAGCCTCTGACTAAGGGTGCAAAATCCCCTGGCCTCCTCTCTTTCCTCTTTTTCCTCAGTCCCCCTTGGCCATGCACAGGACCTGAATTAGCCTCTGTTAAGGGACCATGGCTTGGCAGAGACCAGGTCCCCGAGAGCCAAGCACGTGGTCATCAGGATGATGGCAATAACCGTCTTGCTCTGAGGACCCAGTTGAAGACAAGGGTGTTAGGGGAAGAAAGCTGTCTGCAAATACAGGTGGGTCCCTGCAGAGGAATGGAGCAGGCATGTTCTGGGTGATGGTGACAGCCTACTTGCTTTGCAGATGAGAGAATCATGTTTGTTGGAGACTGTCTGAAGCTCCACCCCATGCAAGAGTTGGATAGCAGTAGAATCCAGCCCAAACAAAGAGATGACCACCCTTTACCTGCACAGTGAGTGTGCTGGATCGCCCAGTGGACTCAGTCGGGTCTGAGTCTCCCATGAGGGACCCAGCTGAAAAAACGGGTGTTAGGAGGAGACAGCTGTCTGCAAACACAGGTGGGTCCCTGAAGAGGAGCGGAGAAGGTGAGTTCTGGGTGGGCTCCCAGCAAAGCCAGGGCCATGGGCATCAGCCAGGGGCAGATAGAGGCTGCAGAAAGGGAGGAGACACAGAGGAGGGGAGGCTCGCTGGGAACAGGGCGTGCGAGCAGCAGAGTGAAGCAGGCACCTTCCATTTTGAGATCCTCACCTGTGTCTCTCCCAGCTGATCCCCACCCAGTGGGCCGGGTACCAGTGGCATCAGCAGCCCCAGGGATCTAGTCCCGAGGACAGCCTGTCACCCTACCCCCACACCCAGAGTTAGAACCTGGGGGGCAGGCTCACAGTGTGTTTGACCAGCCTCGCACTAGAATTTGGAAACCAGGAACATAGTGAAGTGAGGGCAAGAAGCCCAGAGAAGGAACAGCTGGGTTTGCACCTCAGCAATCTGCCTGGAAAATGGGGCACTGCTCCCACCCAGGCGGGTGTTGTGACCCTGAATGAGTTAGAAGCTCCAGTCCAGGGCTGCCCCCATGTAGGTTCTCCACAGCCATGAGCCATTCCCACTGTGCTCACTCAAGGCCGGCCTCCTCTTCTAGGAGAGATGATTCGGGCCTCAAAGCTTTGCCTCCCAGGGAAACCTCACTCAGCTGTTCTTCCAGGGGTCAGACATGCATAATTCAACCTTTAGGATTTTGAGATTGCTGATAAATTACAGAGACAAATGGGTAACCAGGCAAAGCCCCTCTGCAGCCCGGGTATCCCCCTGGGAAATAAAACAGAGGTCACTCCCTCCTGCCCCCCACCACAGGCAAGGTCGCAGGAGCCCCCAAAGACGAAGGCTGCTTGCATTTGTGGGCAGCTGCTTCCAAGACAACCGTGAAGAAAACAAAAAAAGGTTGTGAATGGTGTTAGAGAATCAGCCGTATCCAAGCGTCTGGATCCTGTAAGGAAACAATTATGAGGCAGGAGCGAAGCTTTAGAAGATCGTAGGTGCTTCATCCAAACTCTTCTCTTCCATCCCTGAGGTGGACTCCTGATGAGGGTCTGGGCAAGTCCCAGGAGCGAAGGAGGTAAGCTCGGGGCCCCGGGGCGGGGGTGAGGGAGGAGAGCAGGCACCCAGGTCCCTGCTCAGTCCCGGCCTCTCTGCATCAGTCTCCCTGTTCATTCATTGCCTGACACAGCCGTGGATGAAATGACTAGGACGGGGAGTGATCTGGTCATTTAGATAAATACATCTTGTAGACCAGCCATCAGGTTCCTGTGGGTAGGAGGGGTTGGGGGTTGGGGAGGGGAAGGAGAGTTGCTGTGAGTGAGCAGGATGCTTCTAAGCTTCTGAATCAGCTTTCCATGAGACCCCAGGGGTCTGAGGCAAAGAGAGGGTCTGAGACAGGCCTCTGAGGGCCATTGCTAGGGGGCGGGAGATGGAGGGGCGGAGTGGGAGGGCAGAATTATCCACAGACGTGGAAAAGCTGAAGTTCAGTTTCTCAGTTACAGGAGTGGTTGAAAGTGTGGTTCCGGGTGTCCTCAGAAGTCACCTAAGGGAAACGAGAGGCCCTCCCTGAAATCAGTGTTGAGTCTTGGTGTATTGATTGATTAGAACCTTTCTCCTGCCCCCGGGAGATGTCCTGTGTGGAGAACACACAGACACGGTGGTCCCTTCTCTCCCATCCCCCACCACCCGAGTGTTCATCTCACAGCTGTACTAGCAGGTGGACTGCTGTGCCCACCAAGTTCACATGGGCTTCCTTTCAGTTCCATCCATGTGGTTTCCGTGAGCCAGGTCCTAGGCCTTCCTGTGTGCCCCCAGCCCACCCACACCCACGTGTGGTGGGAAGACAAGCCCGAGCTCTGCCTGGCTCAGCCAGGGGGCCTCCCCGTGTGGCCGAGTCACAGCACAGACAATCCGTGGTGCGTTCTTCCATGGTAGCCTCATTCAAGGACAGGTTACAATTCGCAGAGGCTGCAACTGCATCCACCCCTCACAATGCAGCCCCTGCTCTTGGGAGCAGCACACACGGGGTAGTAGAAGCAGCCCCACCAGAGGCTACTTGGTGTCCGGGCTGGAGCTGGGCAGACAGCAGCCGCAGGGCTCCCTGGAGGTCCTGGGACAGAGCCCGGGATGGGCAGGTAGGGGCCTGTCTCTAAGCCAGAAGGGAGAAGCTTCCAGACATGATTGCATCTGACCTTCTCCTCATGTCTCCTTTCTCTGGCGTAGGGCCTGCAGTGAGCTCAGCTCCTTCGTACTCCTGGGCTTCAGCGTGGGGGAACTTTGTCAAGCTTCCAACCCACAGAAAATTGCCAACCTCTGGAGGCTTGAGGGGGACCCACGATCTCCACACAGAGCCCTTCTCATTCCTGTGGACCTCTGTGGAGAGAGGAATTGGGGGTGGGGAGTGGGAGAGCTGCTCTGAGTGAGGAGGGTGCTTCTAAGCTTCTAAACCAGCTTCCTGAGAGACCCTCACCCCCAAGCCTGCTGGCCTGGAGCACCGAGGTCTTCAGAACCTTCCAGAACATTCCTCCGTTGAGCAATCCCAGCCCAGGGCCAATCCCCAGGGAACCTGGAGAAAGAGAAGCTCCCCTTGCTGAGGATCCCTGTATCCTTCTGTTTAAAGCGCCAGAGGGAGGAGAAGGATTCTGAGCTTTTAAGAGAAGGTCTCTCAACAAAACACTTTCTGATGCTTGTCTGACACTAAAAACCTATTCAAGTCATAAACTTCTCCTGTGGAACACGTCTCAAGAATGTATTTATCTAAAGGGCATCTGTGTTTGGTCTCAAACTCAAACGCTCCAAATGTCAGGCCCCGAATGATTTATTTGGGGCCTCTTGTTCCCTCCCTGTGAATTGTCTTCCGGCTCCAGCCCTGCTCCTGTCACCCCTTCCACTGATGTTTACAGACTCAACAGGCTTCTGTTCACACCAAGGAGGCAGCCCAGAGGGAGCTGGGGGCAGAGGGGTGTGAGTGTGCACCGGTAAGGACTGATGCTGTCACAGCAGATGGCCCTGCCCTACCTCCTGCCTCCTGAATGCACCTTGTGCCTCTGCCCAGGCTGTCTTCTTAGCTTCCAGGGCCATTCCTCACAGCAGGTCATCTGACTAGCACCCTGAGTCCTCACCATGTCCCCACGGAGAGGGCCGGGAGATAAATCCAGCACAGTTAAACCAGGAAGCAGGACTTCCCTGGCTGTGCAGTGGTTAAGACTCCATGCTCCCGATGCAGGGGACATGGGTTTGATCCCTAGTTGGGGAACTAAGCTCGCACATGCTGCAGGGCATGGCCAAAAAACAACAACAAAAACAAAAAAAAAAACAGGAAGCACACTGCGTGCACGCGTGTGTGCTCAGTGGCTTCAGTCGGGTACAACTCTCTGCGACCCCATGGATTGTAGCCCGCCAGTCTGCTCTGTCTGTGATATTCTCCAGGCAAGGTTACTGGGGTGGGTTGCCATATCCTCCTCCAAAGATCTTCCCAACCCAGGGATCAAACCCACGTCTCCTGTGACTGCTGCAACGCAGGCGGATTCTTTACCACTGAGCCACCAGGGAAACCCAGGAAGCATACTGGGTTCCCTTCAAACTGTTTAGATGGAGCATCTGAGTATCGGCTAGGGAGAGGGGTATCTTGGAGCCCAGACTTCTGAGTGACAATTAAGAGTTGAACAACAGAGGGGGCCAGAAGCAGGCAGGAAGACAGAAGGAACAGCCAGTGGAGGTCAGTGGCCACAGAACACGTGGGGAGTCTGAGACCATTGGAGGCAGGGTGGCTCGGGAGCAGAGGGAGGTGGGCCCTGGAGAGGGGCTAGATGCTGAGCTCCCAGCCCCAGCAAGCAAGCCCTTGGGTCTCAGGCTGCTGCACAGAGTCCCCTGACAGCCCTTCATCACAACATATTAACATGCATGAGCTCATCAGCCCCTTTCCAAAGAGGCCCCTGAGAACAGGGCCCTCCAACGCCCACTCTGGCTACAGGAGGCAGGGGTTTCAGGAGACGTGGTCAGGCTTGGTGCTGGGTCTGCAGGGGAACAGAAGATTCCCCAGGACGAGAGCGAGTATGCCCAGGGGGAACCCCAGCAAGACTGCTGCTGTTGGGGGTGGGGGCGGGGGCTCGGGCACCTTCAATCCACCAGGAAACAGAGTGGAAGCTGCTGGATCAGACAGCCCACTGGGACTCAGCAGGCTCTGGTTTCTCTGCTCTCCCCACCGCGGGGGAGGTTTGGGCTAGGAGCCTGCCCAGCCCCCCAGGAGCCCCAGGGAGAAGCTGGGAAGGTGTTTCTTAGAGCATCAATGCCCAATAAGTACATAGCCATGTATGACTACTTAATTTTACATTATTATAAATTCAGTTCCTGAGTCGCACCATCCATATCTCAAGTGCTCCACAGCCACACTTGGCTAGTGGCCCTCACATTGGATGGAACAGAGGGGGAAGTTACCACCATCACAGAACATTTTGTGGACAGCACTGGGGATGAAGGCCAGGCTGGCCAGCTTCTCAGCAAACAGGGGTGCTGAGGGGTGCCCACCTGGGCTGGGAAAGGTGTCTACAGCAGAGCTGGGAGCTACCCCCCAACCATGCACCTAGGTTCAGATAGCCCCCTTTAGGGAGGTGTTAGAGAGGAAGCAATGGTGGCACCCTAGATCCACCCGAGACAGCCACCTCCCCCGGCCACCCGGGGCTGCTGCCATCACTGAACAAGGCCTTTAGGAGCACTTCCTGGATTGGGGTGGGGAGACCGGGGGTCAGTCGGTGCCCTGCTGCTCGTGGGCTTGTCTGTAAGCACAGGGGGCTGGGGGAGCCACACAGGTTATGCCCTCCCACACAGGTTATGTCCCCCTCCTTTCCAGGGACAGCGGCACCCCCCCACACACACTGCCTCAGCACCCGCAGGCCTGAGATGGATGTAGAAGCAGCACACCGTGCCTGGAGCTGCACCCACCCCATCCTGGGCAAGGAGGCCTCAGAAGCCATTACAGGACATTAAGGCAATGGACTGCCTATTTGTCAGCACACCAAGAACACAGCAGGCTTTTTCCGCTCCAAAAGATTGCCTGGGTCAGAGCATTCACTCTGCCAATCCTGCAGGCTGTAACCCTCTCAGAGACCAGAACTGCACCTTCTAGAGGGATGAGGTGAGGCTGCCAAGGAGGTGCTTCATGGGGAGACAAAGACCCCCTTATCCCTGCTGGGGCAACAGAGGAAACCCCAAGGCCCACCCTGTCACTTCCCCCACTCCCTGTGGGCAGCACCATCCCCAGAGCTCTGTCTTCTTTGCCCAAACTCAACTCCCCGGGACATCCGCCCTGACAGACACCCTGCCCCATGTCCCTCCCCATCTGGGGTCACTTGTGAATGCTCTGTGTGTCTGTACCTTATGTGTTGGCGATTGTCCTTGAGAAGCACCCCAAAGGAAGGGTCTTGGCTTAGCTCACTGTAGTTTGAAAAGGGTGCCAGGAAAATAGTGCCCAGCAAGTATTTATTAAATAGATGAACTTTTCAAGAAGAAGAGCAAATGGTACATGTGCAGATCAGGTGAAATACAGACTCGGATGTGAATTTTTGAGCAAAAACAAGGCTCAACTTCATGCTTGTTGATCATTTTAGGTTACATGACCAGGGAGGGACATCCAAGGCCCCTCCCTGTAGACCCTGGCTAAGCAACCCTGCCACAAGGCAGACCTCCCTGGCTTTGTGATTCTGCCCTCCTGAATATGACAGGTAGCATATGCTACCTGTCACCAGTTTTGTTTTGTTTTTCCACTGTGGGCCACAGAACAAATCGAGAGGCATCATCCATCTTACCTGAAGGTTTTGTCATTTCAGTCTGGAAACTGGAGATTTCATAAATAGGTTTTGTGATGGTAAAGGTAAGCTTAATTTTTCATTCACCTCTAGCTAATAACTGATGGGTTGGTTCGCCTTTGCTTCTAGAAGCAAAAGGGAAAAGAAAAGGCTTCCCAGTGACAGGATAATTTGTCAGAAAGTTATGAGTGAGCACAAGCAGGACTGTATAGGAAGTGTGTATTGAATGATATGACATACTGGCTTCTAATTGCTGCTGCCTTTCTGATCAATAATACATGTTTTCAAAAAGCCTTCTGTTTGCATTTACACAATGGGCTGTAACTACTGCAAAGGATCCATTAAGACCTATTTTAAAAAGTGCATTCGTAAAAACTTGTCTAAATCTGCATTACGAGGCAGATTATGAAACTGCCCTGGGAGATGTTTTTTCTAAAGAGCATTCAGGCCATATCTGTTGGACTGGCCAATTCAAGCTCCCTGTTACTGCTATGGCTTGCTTGTAAGCTAGGACAGTCCTTCTCCTTGGTGTCCTTGAGGCAAGAGGCGGGCACTGCCTGGAACCCATTAGGTTCCAGCGGTCTCCAGCCAGTGGTACCCTTGGACTGGGGACTTGATGTGAGCAAAGCCCCCAAAGCCTGGGTGAGGTATGAGCATAAATCAACCTACCACTCCCGAATGTGTAATTACATGCTCAGATAAGTGCTGCGGTGGCAAAGAGGACTCTGGGGTTCTAGGGCTCTCTCTCCTTCCACTGAGAAAGCTGTAGGTCCTGTGGGGAGGGCTGGAGACAGGCATTGGCTCCTGCAGGCTGGTATCATTGGCTGCCAGCCCCATGCAGGTGTGACTTGTTACCTGTGCAGGTGGGAAGCCAGAGCTGGGGCAGCAGACAGCCCGTTTTAGGGGTCACCTGTGTTCTGTGCTACCTGAGCTAGGTCCACTGACCACTCTCGCCTCAGCTCAGCTTCCACAGCTGACGGGAACCAGTGATAACAAGGACAGCTCCTGCCCATTGCCTCGGATTCACCTGTCCTCAGGCACCTCAGGGGAGAGAGCTCTGCTTTCCTGAGGCCCAGAGATGTTGCACACATGCTGAGGTCACACAGACCAGAGAGAGACGGCCGCGATACAACCCAGAGCCTACCTGCAACCTTCACACCAGGTCACTGCCCCCAGCCTACCATCCAGACAGCACCTTGGACTTTAGAGGATCCCTGGAAGAAGAGCCAAAAAAAAAAAAAAAAAAGCTCATTTTGTAGAGAGCCAGAAACAGTGCTGATTCTGTCAAAGCTTCATTTGGGTTCAGCCTCACAGCACTGCCAGGTAGTTACTGTATTATTACTTCCATGTTCTAGTACATGATGAAGACCCCGAGGCCCCAGTGATGCAGCTAGCCTGGTTCTTGTGCTGTGGGGAGGAATGGAGAAGAGATTCTTCCAGAGAAGGGGGAGGGAAGCAGGCGAGGGAGGAAAAGGAAGAACAGAGGAAGGAAGGGAAAAGAGCAAGGTGGAGCCAGAAATTCAGAGGAGAAAAACAACTCCATTGGGGTGGCCCATAGAAGGGTGACTGGGGCAAAGAGTTGACGTCAGGCCTTCTGGTGGAGATGGGCCTTGTCTGGGTCTCATGGGGGTCTCATAGATATGCAGGACCCAAGGCCAGAAAGCCCAATGCTTCACCTCTGCCCTCTCCTGGATGATTATCTGGTCAGGTCTCTGGGCATACACATGGGGGCGAGTGTGCATCCGTGTCCTGTACATGACACAGGTATATGCTCATGCATACATGTGTACATACACAGATGGGGATAGAACTACACATAGGAGGCTCCCTGGACTTTTTTCTAAGAAGAAGGCAATAGCCCCACCATAGTGTTAGATGTCCTCTCAAGACCCCCAAGGGCGGTGGTGGAGAAGGAGTGGAAGGGCCTGAGGGGATCAGGCAGGAGCACAGTGTCCAACGGGCCCTTGAGGTGGTCACCCAGAGCACGACTGGACATCCGGCCTGACCAGTGTCAGCCAAGGCTTGGCTGGGGCAGTTCCACAAGGGTGGGGCCAGTTGGAAAGAATGCACCAGGCCACCCCTCTTCATTCTGCATCCTCCTGTCACAGAAGTCTGTGTGTAACAAAGAAGTCTCTCTTGGGATCTCCCTTCCTAACTCAGGTCCCTTCGCTGTGCACAGGCCTGAGCAGCTCAGCCTTGGTGGTTATTATTAGCACCAGAGGTAGGGCCCACCCACACCCAGGGGAGTCCCCCACAGCCAACTCCAGCCCCAGACGTCCAAGAGCCTGAGGCCCTGGGACAACGTAAGGTCTGGTGGCCGCAGGGTGGCTCTCCTGAGCTGGTAGCACTGTGCCCTGGCCTTCTGCCAACAGGCTGGCTTGGACATCTCAGCGGGCAGAGCCCCCAGCCAGCCTGTCTTGGCAGCTCCTCCTCCTGACGGCGAGTGACTTCACTTTGACTTCATATCTGCAGTGATGTGCGCAGCTCCTACTCAGCTCTGAGCTCAGCCAGGCAGGAGGGCGCGGCTCTGTGCACAGCAGGAAAAAAAGACCCTGAAATAGGGGCACCTCAGGCCTAGGGACCTGGGATCCTCCCACCCCAAGCTCCCATGTGCATCCCATCCCTCTGTGCCCCGGTGGGGGCCAGACCTCAAAAGGCAGCTGGGAGGCGGGAGGAGAACAGCGGACTTTTCCCGCAGGAGCCTAGTACTCACCTCCCGCCTCACCCCAGGACCTCCCATGTTAGGGACCCAGAGTCTTCCCTCTTTTTAGTATCAGATGTGTTTATAGGCATCATTTCTTGGGGCAAAAATTAAATCCTTTTGGGCTCCAGTTCCTTCTTGCTACTTGCTCTGCTACCCTGTCAGCCCCACATCCTAAGAATTCTAATGTGTGGCGCGGGGGAAAGGGTATTACCCTCCAAGCATCCCGTTAACGCCGGCTCCCCGTCTCTTTGAAAGGTGTGCCCGGTCAGATCCCTGTTTTCATTGGCTGGACCGGTCCTAAAGAGGGGTTCACAAACTGACGCTAGGACACCCCCAGAGGGACTACGGAAGCCACTCGCCAGGCGCACCCCTGGAGTGCGCAGAAGGCGCGCCGGCTCCGGGTCCCTCGCGGGGGCTCTTCCCCTCCTCCCGCCTCCGGCCGCCAGGGAGGCCGCGCTCCCACCGCACCTCCCCCTCCGCGAAATGGCGGAGGATGCGCGCCGCGCCCGGAGCCTGGAGGCGGGGCGCCTGCCTGGTCTGCAGGTCCGTTCCGGCTCACCCCCAGCCAGTCCGCCCAGACCCCGCATCCCCGCCTGGTTTCCCTGCCCTCTCTGGGCGGCAGGGAAGGTCGAAGCGCAGAGACAGCGAGAGGGCGCACAGGCTGAGGAAGAGTGACTGTGCGTGCGGAGGTGCGCGGCTTGGGGCCGCGGCTGCCAGGCCGGTAGCCGGGTCCCGCACCTCGCCCCTACTCGTGCCTCGCCCGGCCTGCACCCCGCGTCCGGCTCTGGTCTCCATACCCTCGCCCCGGGGTAACCGCACCAGGGCTCGCCTGGGGAGGTACCCCGCGCCCCGCCCTCACTCCCGCACCCTGGCCCCGCCCCCCCCGCCGCCCTCACCGCCCCGCCCCGCCCCTGCTCTCGCCCCGGGCGCAGCCGGCGCCCTCCCCGCCTCAGTCGCGTGCTCGGAGCCCCGCGCACAGCTGCGGAGACTGCCCTGGAGCCCGCGCCCCGACGCTCGGTGCCCGCAGTGTTCGCTGCGTCCTCCGCTCCAGGACGGGCATGGGGCGGCCCGGCTGAGCGCCGCACCCCGCTGCCGAGCCCCCCAGCCCAAGGAGGCGTCCCTCTCGCCGCAGCCGCAGCGTGCATCGGCGATGGCGAAGGCGACGGCCAGCGCCGTGGGGTTGCGGTTGCTGCTTCTGCTACTGCCCCTGCTCGGCGAAGGTGAGTTCTCTCTGGGACTGGTGCCCGCGGCGGCCGGGGCGAAGTTGGAGCCGCGCGGTGGCGTGGACGCGTTCGGAAACGCCTTTCTGTTCGCGGCGGGCAGCGGGCCACGCAGTTACTGGCCGCTTGGGCTCCACTGGGAGTGGGGTGGTGTGCCGGGCAGCGCGCCTCGGGCCCCAGGCTGGGCGGGTCTCGGGCCGGAGCGGGACACGGGCCGGGCGCCTGTGCCCAGGGCCCCGAGTCGCAGCCACGCTTGCCTGCCTGGTTGCGCCTCGCGCCACAGCGGCGTCTCGGGGCGAACCGAGCGGATCTTGTTGGCGTTTCGGTGCGGGTGGGGGAGGACGGGTAAGGTAGCCCTAAAAAGCCTGCCACTGGGGCAGGAGGAGTTGTGTTTCTGTAAACGATTGCTCCGTCTCGGTTTCCTTGTCACACTCCACGTCGGTGCGTTTCTCCTCCGGCTCTGATATCCTCTCTGGGGTGAGACCGGAGGAGATCTGCTCTTTTTAAAACGGTTGCTTTTCCTTGTGAGTTTTTGACACCCTACTTCTTAAAAATCCCCCAAGGCTGTGGTTTCTAGGGAGGCTGCCCTCGAGGGCCCGCTCGGGCTGGCCCAGCGCCGCCGGCCCTGGCTCCAGTCCCACCCGCGTCTTTAGAGTCCCCTGTTGCTGCTCCGCAGGGGTACCTGAAGGCGCGGCCTTTGGCACCATTTGACGGTTCGGGGCCAACATGCACCAAGCGCTTTTACCATCCTGGAGTGGAGTAGGGCTGTGTGTCGTCAGCATCGGTGCTGGGAGGATTCGAAGTGGCTTTGCAAAGGCTGGTCACTGCCCCCACCTCCAAAACTCTCGACAGATGAATGAACCCCAAGGCTGTGGAATCTGCTCCTTACCGCCCCCCCCCCCGCCCGCCCGCCCGCCCCGTGGCCACGAATTTTAGTTTCTCTAAAATTGTCCCCGATTTCTTTTTCTTAAATACTTATATGTATGTACTAAATTTCCTTCAGAGAGTAGCCCCCGCCACCCTTCCCCACCTTTCCCTGCGGCCTTTGGGAATACAAGAGGCAGTGAATGGTTCCCTGCTTCTGGCCCTGGGTCCTGCACAGATGGTGGGTTCACAGGCCTGCCCAAGGTTTCATTTGTATGACTGGATCCTAAGCTCAAGAGTCAGATACTTAAACTAGGATGGGCCCCCAGCCCATCACAGGACAGGAAAGGAAGGGGAGAAATCCTTTCCATGCCCTGGGGAAGAATGGGGGAAGCATTGGGAGTCTGGGGTCAGGGTGCTGTGAGGCGGAAACAGAAGGTTGAAAACAGGGCAGAAGTAAACACAGACAAGGCGTTCAGAAGATCTCTTGTAACTCTGCGTTGCAACTTTGTAGTAATGGGCGGGTGATCAGGTGAGAGGCGGAAGCCAGGGTGGACTGGGCGGCCTCAGAACCTAGCAGAGGACTTCCCATGCCTCTGCTGTGCTTAGCCAAGGTGTCCAGCTGAGGCTAGGAGGACTGGACTGGGAGCGGGGCCGCCAGCATGGACCTGTGACACTTGGTAGGAATGCAAGTGGCTTTTTCACAGCCTGGACTCAAGGAGTTGGGTGGTGGGAGAAAGGCCCTCCAATCCAAGGAAAGCAGGTCTCCTGCCCCACCCACTCTTCCAACAGGATGAGTAAGAAACCGTGATTGACGACACTGAGAGTGGAGAGGTGGCCCCGCGGTACTCAGGAGGAGACAGCTGGGCGTTTGGAGAGGCCTGCGGGCACACTACTCAGAGTGGCAGTTCTGGAGCTCTCTCGGTGTGGCGCTCCAGACTGCCGCAAGTGAGCGGGGGCCACTGCTCCGGGACTCGCCCAGGCTGGGAGTAGCCCGGCCTCGGGGCGCCCCCTTGTGGATGCAGCCCTTCAGTGGCCGTGCCTGTTACCTGGGGTATGGGCTGGGTCTCTAGGGGATGAAAGCCCTCCCTGCTGGCCCAGACCTACCTCCCCCAGACCAGAAGCTCTCTTCTGTGCTGGATGACTGATGAGAGGCGGGGTAGGGAGGCAACCAGATGGAGCGGCAATGGCCTGGACCCCAGTGTTGGGGAAGGAAAGCACTGCCTCAGGGCTGGCAGGGATGGGCTAGAGGGCTCAGGGGTGCTCAGACCAAGGTCATAGGACATCACCAGACCCCTAGGGTGTGCCCCTCTCCACGTGTACACACTCTCATTGTGTAAGAATGCACACGCCTTCAGAAGAAGGTACCATCCCAGACACAGACTCCCAGAGTAGGGCAGTACTCCTCACCCACACGCTGGTATCTGTGTGAGGGCACACATGGGCACACACACACACTCTTGAATCCATGCTCACACACTCTCACGCTCACTCTTGGTGGTCACCGAGACACCACTGCCCTCTCTCAAGGATATGTGATCATGAGGCCTGTGGACACACTCACACCCATGCTCGGCCCCTCACACTACACCCTTGTCTGGGAAACCCAGCCCCCCTCCCTGCTACTCCCACACATTGCGACCCCCGCGTGTATACACAGGGACACCTGCTCCTCCCTGCTCACACTCAGGGGGCACAGCCTGTCCACCTGGGGCATCCTGGACCCATCTAGAAGTTGTTCTCAGAAGAGTGTGTGGCATTTTACTGCTCCAGGGCAGGTACAGATGTCCCCGTGGCATGGATGAAGAGACTGATTCCCAGCTTCCAGGGCGCTCCCTGAATGTCTCAGGCTGACCGCTCACCCAGCACCTTCTCCCTGACCCCCTGCTCTTCCTCACGAGGCCTCGCACCTCCCATCTTCCTGGCCTGGCTTCTGGGGTCCCATTTTGCTCAGCACCTCTGCCCACAAGGAGAGACCTGCCCCCTGTGCCTGCACGCCCCTGGGGCCTCTCACTCCTAGTACTGGCCATGACTTACAGCCTCTCTCCAGGCTGCGGGCCCTGCTCCTCTGCAGTTGGACCACGTCTGCTGGGACCAGCAGGTGCCAGCGCAGCCCCTCAGCCAGGAAGACTGCTCTGCCGACCTCTTTGTTTCTCTTTCTGCTCCTTCCCTCTCTGGCCAGGGACGAGTGGTGGTGTGCTTCACCAGGCTCACCTGGGTCCCCCTAAGCCCTTCTGGCTTCTGGGAGCTGCCTGCGCCCCACACTGACTGTCCTGGGCCCTAGCAGAGTCCAGCCTTCTGAGGGAGCAAGGGGCTGGGTCAGCTGGTAGGCTCCTAAGAGTGGGGTCTGTGAGCAGAGAGCAAATGGGGAAGTTTATTGAGACCATTGCAAAATTGCCTTTATTCTGCAGAATTGCATTAAGGATGGCTAAGTAAATCACTGTTTCCTTGGTGGTGTGAAGAAAATGGGATTCTTTTACCTAATGGGGTGCTAATGGCCTTTTAGCCAGGGGAGGAGAAAACAAATAAAAAATTATGGGATCTGTTAACCTGGAGTATGGGGTGCCAAGCGGAAGCGGGGTGGGGGGGGGGCAGGAAACTGCTGCCTTGCCTGAGGGCTTCTCTCCCTGTGACCCAAAAGAGGTGTCCTCTGCCCATTGGTCTTAACTGGATAAGGTGATGCCAGCAACGGCCACCCCAGGGGGCCCACGGCATGTTGATCCTGTGCTCAGCACCGCCTGTCTGCTACTCACTGTATCCTCCCGAAACCCTGAGGGATGTGGCCTTGTATTCCCATTTCACAGGTAAGAAAACTGAGGCTCCCACAGCCCGTGTACCTGAGCCCGTGAAGAGGACTTCATGACTCTGTGGCCCTGGTCTGGCCCAGCGGTGGTGGGGACTTTGCAACAGGGCTCAGGAGGAGTCCGGGGGTGGGCGTGGCCCTGAGTCTCCTCAGCCACTGGTCACCCTCTGGTGGGGTGCTCCAGGGGCCCGAGGGACAGCCTGGCCTGGGTCTGGGACAGAAGTGTGCTGCCATGCTCCCCAACACCTGAGTCAGGAGCCCCCAGGACTCTGGCTGATTCTCAGATGGGACTGCTACTGTAGCTGATGTCTGGGAGTCCTACAGGTCCAGGAACTGCCTCCAGGTGGGATCCTGTCATAACTGGCCCCAGGGGAGGGGGCGTGCTAGTGGTGTAGGCTGAGAGTGTGACCCTTGCACCCGCCTCTGCCTGGGGACCTAGAACCTGACAGAAGCCACTGTGCTGAGGAGTTGGGGGGGGGGGGGCAGGGGCTGGGCTTCAGGGCACATGGGTATGACTGTGTCTCCTTACCTGGACTCCAGGACATTCTGGGAGAAGAAAGTGCCCACTGGGCTCCCCAGGAAAGAGGCAGAGCTGGAGAAGTGCCCCCCACAACGGTATTGCTTTCTTCTATCCTGAAGAAGTGGCTAGTCTCCACTGTGGAGACCCACCCCCTTCCTGTGGATGTGGGGGAGGACACTTCCTCCTGTGGGGGTTGTGTTCAGGCTCCAGTCCCTCATCTTCTCCTCTTCATTTCTTTCTCTTCTTCCTCCTGGTTTCTGCAATTGTTGTTCTGAGAGAGTGACTTAATAGTAACAATAACACTACTGGTGAGCAGCCCACATACACGCTCCGAGGGACCACCTGCCACCCAGGCAGCTTCTCCAGGACTAGGGGTGCACCCGGGGAGAATGCAGAAGGTGACTTTGACCTCAGAGCTGTCTCCATATAGGAGAAATGGGCAGTAAAGGAAGCGCCAAGCTGTCATTTATCTCAAATGTGTGTGTGTGTGTGTGTGATTTCAAATGGAAGTGCATGGCAGAAGGCAGGCTGTGGGGCCGGGTGGAAGCGGGGATGGTGGGCTGCCAGGCAGGAAAGGGGCCCTTCTGGGCTTGGGCCACAGGGTGTGATGGCGGTGGAGGACATCCCCCTCCCTCCCTCCCTTCTTCCTTCTCACTTGCTTCCCCTGGGTCTTCAAGGGCAGAGTGCTATGCTTTATGGATGGGCGTGCTTCAGCTCCTGGAAGGCTGGGGGGTTGGTGTGACTCAGAGAGATCACCCAGGGCCATGACCTGGGTGGTCTCAGAGGGGCCTGAAGGGGTATGAAGACTCAGGCCTCCAGAGCCCACACGGCTTTCCCTCCCTACCCCAGAGCAGCGGACTGGCAGCCCACGTCCCCCTCCCCGACCCCCGTGTTCCCATGCTCAAGGGAGGCTGCGGCTCCCAAGACAGAGCTCCGCCATACCTGAGAGGACCCGAGGGTATTGTCCTCTTTGGGCTGAAGCCCTGGGAGCCCCTGTGGACGGGGCCCACTTCCTGCCTGGCTTCACCTCCCAATCCTCCCACCATCCGCCTTCCCAAGCTCTGGACCAGACGAGACCTGGGCTTCCGTCAAGCTCTGGCCTCACAGCTGGGTAACTGTGGGAGCCCCTGGCACCTGGCCCTAAGGCTGGAGCCTGAAAGCCAGTGGCCGTATCAGCTGTCCACTGCAAGACCTGGGCAAGGCAGGGTGGGGTGAGAGAGAGCAGGGAGGTAGAACTGATGCCCCCTAGAAAGCGTGGTTGTGGGGGTGATGACGCCAGCAGGAGCTTGGGGAAGGCAGTTCAGGCACCACCTGGGCCCTCAAGGAGAGCAGGTGGCCAGCCCTGAGCAAACACCTCTGTTTGCTTTTGCCTGGTGAGCGGCTCCACAGAGTATAGCAGCCAAGGCACCACTGTAGAAAGGTCACCTGTGCACCTGGACAGGTGTGTGCCCACCTGTTGGTCCGGCCGATGCAGGCTCTCCTTGACATCAAGGATACCTAGTGGGACTGGGGGCCTCTGTGGCAGGCAGGGCTCAGTTCTGGGACCCACTCAGGGGAGACGCCCCTGCCCCTGCAGACCCAGGTCCTGGGGGCCCCAGCCCACCGCCCCCAGATTCAGGTACTGGGACTTTACTTTATCCCCATCTTAAGCCTTCGCTCTTCTGACCTGGGAGCTACTGTCTGGGTTCCACGGGGCCCTGGGCTCCAGAGAAGTATCTAAGGGGCAGGGTGGCCGGGAGAGGGAGGCAGAGCTCCAAGCTGTGCCCTGAGTACCAGCTCTGACTGCCCTGTGATTGAATAAACGATTCTGCTTCTGAAACAATCAGAACCTCCCTGGTGAGACGATGGACATCAGAACTGGTTCTAGTCCCCCATTCCTGCCTATGGGATTGCCAGAAAACTCCAGTGGTTCTTAGTCTTAGCAAAAGGGGGAAAGAAACCATACAAGTTCCTATGCTTTAATTAACAAAAAAAGGAAAAGAAAAACTATAAGTTCCTAAGCTTTAACTAACAGCCTGGAAAATGCTTGGGAAGATATATGTTCTGTGTGCCAGAACCTGAGAGTGAGACAGGTGTGGGGGTGGGGGGCGATCTGGGGTGCACAGCATGGTGGTGGGAGTCTGAGAGGAGGGAAGGAGTTTATGGAGTTTCTTTCTCAAGTTTTTTTGCCCCTGAAACAGTCAAAGACACAGATATGGTGAAACAGGGAAAGACCCAGAAGCTGGGGGGCTGGTTCTGAGTGTGCTTTCTCCTTCCCTCCTCCCCTATCCTGCCCTTCCAGCATTGCCCATGGCGCATCTGCTGCTGTCTCGTTTTTTTCTTTCTGGGAAGGAGAAAGGATGGAATCAGGGCTCCATTCCGCCACCTCTTGGCCATGACATGGGTGCAAGGTGACTGTGTACTCTGTGCTGTGAGCACATGCTTTGTCACTGGGTTGAGCCTCCTCATCAGATTGGCACCTGCAGGGGATCTTTACAGGAGATCACACATGTGACTCCACAGAGCCTTGAGAAGTCTCCCCTGGGACCCTCTTGAATCTTCTTCTGCAGGCTCCTATCCCCTGTACCTATGTGAGCAGGAAAGACTGTGAACTTGGGGGTGACAGGAACCCCCAGTCTCAACGTCTCAACACTGTTCATTTGTCTCCTGCTCCCCGCCCCCTGCCCTTGGCAGCCACTCCACACCTGACTGTGCACAAGAGGGGCCCAGAGCCCTGAGGAGTCGGGTCTGTAGGGCCCTGGGCTCTTTGCCCATTTCCACAGGCTGGAACCCCATCACAGGGTCCTTTTCTCTTCGAGAGAAGCCGGTGTGCAGAGGAGAGCATGGTGGTTTGGTGGGATGCACACTGGGGCAACCGTGCAGGCTCCTGGGGTCCGCTCTGGACTTGTGCCCCTGCCTCTTCTAGGGTGGTCTCTCCTGCGGAGATGGGGGGAAGAACAGGGTGGTAAACAATTAAAATTCACTTCTTTTGAGGTATGAAATTCACATAACAAAATTAAAGTGAACAGTTGAGTGGGATTTAGAGTGGGATTTAGCACATTCACAGCATTGCATATTCATCACCCCTGTGTAGTTCCAGAACATTATTGTTAACCCCCCAAAGGAAACCCCATTCCCGTTAGGCAGTGCGCCTAGTCCCCCCACACTAGCCCCTGGTACCTGCCACTCTGCACCTGTCTCTATGGACTTGTCTATTTTGGATATTTAAAATAAATTGACCTTTCATTTGTATCAGGCTGCTTTTACTTGGTTGGAGGTACATCCATGTTGTAGCATGTATTGGTATTTCATTCCTTTTTAAGGGTGAGTAATATTACATTGCATGTATTGGGTTGGCCAGGAAGTTTGTTTCGTTTATGAACTTTCGGGCCAATGCAACATGTATCACATTTATTTATTCATTCATCTCTTGGTGGACATTTGGGTTGTTTACATCTTTTGACTTTTGTGAATAATACTGCTGTGGATATTTTTGTGTGAGTATCTGTTTGAATCCCTGTTTTCAGTTCTCTTAGGTGTTTATTTTGGAGTAGAATTGCTGGGTTATGTGTTAATTTCAACTTTTCTGTTTTGAGGATCTGCCAAGCTATTTTCTGATAACAACTGAAACATTGTACAATTTTACCAGCTCTGTGTGAGAGTTCTAGTTTTACCACATCCTCACAAACACATGTTACTTCCTATTTATATTTTTAAATTGTATCCATCTTCTTGGATACAAGCAGTGTCCTCACCTATGGTTTTGATTTGCTTTTTCTTAATTATCAGTGATGCTGAGAGTCTTTTCACTTGCTTCTTGGCCATTTGTATCTTTTTTGGAGAAGTAACTATTTTGCCCCTGTTTTAGTTGGATGGACCTTCTTTTGTTGTTGAGTTTACTTTGCTTTATCAAATTTCCACCAGGTGTTGCCAAGAAGCAGTTTTTGGCCAGAAACATTTCAGTGTCTGAACCCCAGGTCCCTTTTGAAGAGGACATGGCTTCATCCAGTGTCCTTCTGTGGGGTTGAGTCATTGTGACCCCACTGGGACCCTAAGGATAGTCTCAGAAGACAGAGACCCTAAAGCCACATTGAGCTCAAATGTCCCAGAAGCAATGGTGTCCCTTCTTGTAAGTGAGATGCCAGTGCTCAAGGACCATTCTGTAGAAGATCTGGGGCTGGGGAGGAAGATGCAAGGTTCTGGGGACCAGTGACCTACTCAGCCCACTTGACAAGGCAGGACTGAGCAATAGAAGAACCCAGGGCTGCCCTGTCTTCGGTTCAGTTCAGTTCAGTCGCTCAGTCGTGTCCGACTCTTTGCGACCCCATGAATCGCAGCACGCCAGGCCTCCTTGTCCATCACCAGCTCCCGGAGTTTACTCAAACTCATGCCCATCGAGTCAGTGATGCCATCCAGACATCTCATCCTCTGTCGTCCCCTTCTCCTCCTGACCCCAATTCCTCCCAGCATCAGGGTCTTTTCCAACGAGTCAACTCTTCGCCTCAATCCAGACTCTAAAAATAACCAGGCTGATCTGGCGTAAGTTGATTACCGTAATTGCAGCTGTGTGATGTCGTACTGCCAGTTCCTTGAAGCTGTTTTCCTGGGACAGCAGAATGTACCAAAGCAGTGTGCCCCACCCCTCGCACCCAGAAGCTGCACGAGTGCTGGGACTCTGCTCAGGGTGGGAAGATCTTGACTGGGGGGTTATCAGGAAGCCTTTGTGGGCCCAAGGAGGTCTCATTCAGGAGTCAGGGAGGCTCCTTGCCAGGCTGTCCTGTGGATGCTTCTGGGACTTTGTATGCTTCCCTTTTTCTTCCTCTTCCCACACAGTATTTGGGAGATTTTTGCTCTTTATTCAGACTCCTGGTTATTTATTGCAGGTTGGCAAGTGCTTGGTTTGGAAATGAAGGGTAAGGCTGGAAAGGAGGAAGCAGGTTGGAGACATGGTCTTCCTGACCTTCCAGAGTCAGTCAGCATCCTCTCTCCCTGCCTCTGGGACCTTCCTGGTTTTCCAGGAGGTCCTGGCTGGGGGAGCTCTGAGCTCTGTAGTAGAAATGGGTGTAAGGGAGAACTAGTGTGTAAAGACACCACACCAGTATGAGGCAGAAACACACCTCCTCCCAGCAGCCTGGGTCACCCTTGTACCAGAACTCGTCTGCTGGTGGTCAGCCCCTGCGTGATCCCTTCACAGCCCGAGGTTGGGGCCGCAGCTGTGACCCAGCAGACACTGACCAGGACCCCAGTGCATTCCCTCTCGCCTGTCCCTCTGCCCTCCTCCTTCCTGGGACCATCCTGCATCCCTGCATCTGATTTGCCTCAGTGGCAGACCTGGGTCCAGTGTCCTCTCCTTGGCTTTGTGATGAAGGTCAAAAGAGCACAGGGACCATACCAAGGTTAGACTGAGCTCCTCCAATGGGAAGGCTTGCCCTTGGCAATTTCCACGCCCCCACCCCCTGCAAGACTCTCAAGGGAGGTGCCAAGAGACCCCGAGACTCCAAGGCTTCCTCCTTGGGAAGCTGCCCCTGGGACTCTGGACACTGGGCTGAATGAATTCAGTCAGTCTCACTCCAAGGATCAGAATGTTAGTCTGCTTTTATTTTTTCGTTTGTTTTGTTCGTTGAATAAATGCTGCTGATGACAAGCTGTCTTTAATAAACCACATGTTCTTTGCAAAAAAAAAAAAGAGAGAGGGAGAAAAGAGGAGAAGTGGCTCTGGCTCCCACCAGTAGGCGCTTGGTCCCAGCAGCCCTTCCAGGGAGGGTCTCTGTCCCTGTTCACAGCTGGGAACAGACGCAGGGAGGCTGAGCACTGAGCGGGCCATGCAGCAAGACAGAAGGAGTGTGGCCTGGGCCTGGCTCTGCACTTGTCTCTCTGCTTTCACGAGTCACGCTGAAATCTCCCCTTTGTATCTAGGCTCACTTCTGAAGGTGAAATGTGTGTGTGTACGTGCACATGCTCAGTTGTATCCTACTCTTTGCAACCACATGGACTCTAGCCCTCCAGGCTCCTCCGTCCATGGGATTCTCCAGGCAAGAATACTGGCGTGGGTTGCCATTTCCTCCTCCAGGGGATCTTCCCGACCCAGGGATCGAATAGTAGGATCTAACAGCGGCAAAGAAAAGGACCCCTCAAGGCTCAGTCCTGTGTCCAGGGGCCATGGGCACATCAGGCCCCCAGCATCCCCAGGTACCTGCACACTCGGCAGCCTTGACCATGTCCATCCCTGTTGGGCAGCGCTGGCTGAGCAAACTCCCCCCTGGTCACGCCTTCCTGGGCCTTTGCTCTGTTTCACTGAGATATGAAAGAGCAAATTTCCACGAGGAGACTTTGAAGGGCACCTGCATTTTTGAGGAGGCTGAAGAAGACTATGGAGGATTATTTAGGTTGGATTTTCCACCTGGTCAGCAAGCAGGTGGATGGGTGGCCTGGAGTCCCAGGTCATGGTGCCCTGGCTTTTCCACATGTGTGTGCACAGCCGTCACCGAGCAGAGGAGCCTGGTGGCCACGCATACCTAAGAGTAGAACCCTTAAGTCCTGGCTCACTCACTCTGTACAGCCTTGGGCAAGGTAGCCTCTCTCTGCCTTGGTTTCCTTGCTCTAAGACAGGAACCAGAAGTTGTCCTTACCTCTGGCAGTTGTCCTGTCCATTAGTAGGGTGATGCACGTGAAGCATTTGGAATAGAGCCTCTCAGGAAGAATGCATTGGCTTGCCAAAAAGTTCATTTGGGTTTTTCTGTAATATCGTGCATTAAAAACTCAAACGACCTTTTTGGCCAACCCAATAAAGAAGTCTCACTCGTGCTCAGTTATATCCTACTCTTTGCAACCACATGGACTCTAGCCCTCCAGGCTCCTCTGTCCATGGGATTCTCCAGGCAAGAAGACTGGAGTAGGTTGCCATTTCCTCCTCCAGGGGATCTTCCCGAGCCAAGGATCGAACCTGTGTCTCCTGCATCGCAGGGAGATTCTTTACCTGATGAACCTTCGGGGAAGCCCTTGCTGGTTAATGGTAAACCTGGGCTGGGCGAGACCGGTGCTGGGGGGAGGGGCAGAAAGGGGCAGGACCATGGCTGTTCAAGGAGGTCCAACGAGGTGACAGATTTGTTGAGATCTGAGTCATAGTGCCCTGCTGGGTGTGAGGGGGACAGTTGCTGGGCAGCAGCACCAGAGTCAAAGCCTGGGATGTACTGGCCGGTCACCAGGGCTGACCTGACCAGGCTGGGGCTGATACACCTGCCGTTGGCTGGGGCCTCAGAGCGCAGGAACCCCAGAGCCAAGGGAGCCTGGTGACCTGCAGAACAGTCATCATCAGGCCACTTGGGTGGCCAGTCTTTTTCTAGTCAGGCTTTGCCCTGGGTAAAGAAATTAATTGTAACCTAATTGGCAGTTTCCTTTGCATAGAAGCCGGAAGGAACTGCCAGTGAGGTTGGTGATTAACTCAGCGGCAGCTGGGAAATCACATTTGGGCATGAGTGTCCATCATCTGAGCGAGGCTGTTGCAGCTGGTCCAGGCGGGTGGGGATGTGGGTGGTGGCCATGGGTGCCTGCTGGGTGCAGCCTTGGCCCTCAGGCCTCTGGGAGCAGAAGGCTGGGGCCTGGGCACAAGGGAGGAATTTGGGCTGCTGGCTCCATGCAGCTGGGCTGCAGATCTCATCTGCACACCTCACTACCCCAAACTTCAGCCACACCCTGACCCCTTCCTGCCCATCAGCAGAGGACTACGTAGATGGCATGGCAGAGGAGGGGGTTGTCAGGAGACCTAGGCCTGGTTGCAGTTCCATTCTGAGAGCAAGAAGTGAATTCTCTTTCTCAGAATTGGGAAACAGATGGGGAGACTGAGGTCTACATAAGAGCTCGGGTAAGGTGGGCAAGTCAGAGCTTTTCACGTGTGGAGGAAGGTACCTGTACGAACAGGTCTGTGGTGCCTCTGAGGCAAGGCCTGGTCCTCGGGTCTCTCCTCTCTCTCCAGGCCACCAGCCACCCTGTCCAAGCAGGGCCCACACAGACAGGTGTGTGGGGAGACACAGTACCCCTGCATGTGATCGCCTGCCCTGCCCACCGTGGACCACACGATGAGGCTCAGTCTGAAGGGATGATGGAGGGAAGGCCTGCAGAGCTGGGCTATGTGTGAAGCCCCTGACCAGACAGGCAGGTAGGTGCCTGGGCTCGGCGCTAGAAAGAATCCTCAGGAGCGTGGAGAGCCCCGGGCATCCAGGGTGAGCCAGGGTGGCTGCTCACTCCTCCTTGTGTGCCAGGCCTTTGTGCCAGCTGGCCTTTGTTGGGTGCCCAGTCCGGACCAGGAGGGCCACTCAGCCTTGTGGCCACAGTGGCACACAGGCTGTCCACTGAGGGCTGCCGGCAGCATTTGGGAAGAGGGAATTTAAGACTGGAATTGAGGCTTCACTCATGGTGACTAGTGTCCTCACTGGGCACCAGGTAAAGTAGCTAGCCCTGGCTTGTATTCACTACCCATGTATGCACTTAGCTGTCCAGCTTTGGGTACACCTGCACAGGCCAGAGTTTTCTTGATGATTTTGTAGAGAGGCTTCAGTTCCCAGCATGAGGACTGGGGCAAGCTGTCATATTCCCTTCAAGGAGGCACTGGCTTGTGACATCTAAGCTGAGCCCAGGACCCGTGAACAGAGGTGGCTGGCTCTCAAAGCGAGGTGTCTGTGAGCCATCAAATTACTAAAGCCCACCCAGGCCTTCCCTTCTCGCCTGCTCTGTGCCAGGCGTCAGGCAAGGTTCTGGGAATGCAGCAGTGAACAGGACAGGCCCAGGCTGGCTTTGTGGGTCTTTCCAGTCCAGCTTTCTTCCCACATCTTATGTGGGTCAAACCTGGCAGAGCTGCTTCATTTGGAAGCCTCTGGATGCCTAGCAGAGTGATGATGGTGGCGATGGTTGGAGGGTGGTGATGGTGTAGGCATGGTCAGCAGTAGTGGTGAAGCTGGTGGGTGAAGGTGTGAGGTGATGGTTGTGGGGAGGGTGGTGATGGTGTCAGTGGTGGTTAGGGTGTGGGGATGATAATATAGTGGGGGGGGGGCTGGAGTTCAGGTGAAGTTAGTGATGGTGGTGGTGATGCTGTGTAGGTGACGGGGGTGAAGGTGATGGTGCTTCTGGGGAGAGTGGTGATCATGGTAGTGGTAATGGTGTAGCTGGGGGTGGTGATGGTGGTGATGGTTTTATGGCCACACACAGGAGGTACTGAGCATCCCATCAGCCCCATTTATGGCCACAGTGGGGCTGGCCTGCAGGGCCCTATCTGTGCTCGTAGGCACGGGCTCTCCTGACCTGTGCTTTTTTCCTAAAAAGCCAAAATTACATTATAATCCCTTGCAAGACCAGCCTCCACCTGGGACAAAAAATGGAGATTGTGGGGTGTGTGGAGCATCCTACAGGGTGACCCTGCCTGAGAGTGCACACGTGTGTGTGTGTGTGTGTGTGTGTGTGTGTGTGTGCATGTCTGTGTCGTTCTGCCTAATGTCTCCCAGTTGGCAGTGTTCCTCAGTTACCAGGGCATCATCTCCTGAGCTGTGGTCAGTGATTTCGTTCTTAGGTGTCCTCAGGGTTTCTTTGCTCAATGCCAACTCTGGCCCCACCCAGGCAGGGTGCTGTGTGCCCCATGCAAGCCTCATGGGGCGGGGAGGGGCATCCGTGAGGCTCCATTGCGCTCATCCTGCCACTGGCCACCCACCTGTGGCTCCCTGTGCCTGTCAGACCAAGCCAGGGGGTCTTGACCAAGGTGATATCACCCATCTCTCTGATGCCCTGCCCCCTCTCCTATCCCAGAGTCTCACTGTTTTCCAAATGTGCCCAGCTGTTAACCTCCCGCCCACCTTCCCCCCGCCACTCTGTGCTTGAAACCATTTATGTATTAGTTTGTTCCTTCCTGGATTCATTTGTTGTTTCACTCACTAGTTTGTTGTTTCAGACAGATTGTGACATGATCTGACTGACCCTGGCTGCTCTGGGGCAAGTGGCCTATGGGGTCAAGAGTGGTCTTAAGGAGGGACTTCCCTGGTGGTCCAGTGACTAAGACTCTGTGCTCCCAAAGCAGGGGGCCTGGCTTCAGTCCTGGTCCAGGAACTTAAATCTTGCATGCCACAACTAAGATCCAGTACAGCCAAAAAAAAAAAAGAGTGGGCTCAGGGAGGCTCGGTGGTCCTCTAAGCGGAACTGAGATGAGGGAGAGGATGGAGCGAGTTGGTAGGGATGTCTCTGGTACTTGGGTGGAGGTCAGGGCTGGTGAACACAGCAGTCCTTGGCCCAGAGGCAGCCATTCGCGCTGTGGGACTGGCTGCCGTTTGCTCAAGGATGCTCTGGAGAGAACACCTGGAAGATGAGCTGAGACGGAGGAAACCCACATGGGGGTGAGCAGGCTGGCTCATCAGAATGAAATAGGAAAGCACCAAACACGGGAGGTCCTGAAGCAACCAGAGAGAAGAGAGAACCAAGAAGGGAATCATTAGAACGAGTACAGAGCTCTCAGAAGCAGGACAGCAGGATCATGCTTTTGAAGGACAGAATAACTGTCCTGTAGGAGTCTCAGGGCTTCCCAAGTGGGCTTCCCAGTTGGCGCAGTTGATAAAGGGTCTGCCTGCCAATGCAGGAGATGCAGATTCAATCCCTGGGTCGGGAAAATCCCCTGGAGCAGAAAATGGCAACTCCCTCCAGATATTCTTGCCTGGAAAATTCCATGGACAGAGGAGCCTGGCAGGCTACAGTCCATGGGGTCACAAAAGAGTTGGACATGACTGAGCACTCACACACACAGAATTCTCTGCCTAGCAGAAGTGCCTTTCAAGAATGAGGTAAAAGTGTTTTAAAAAGAGGGGCAAGGAAAACAAAGACCCAGATTCATGTTTCTGTGAGTGTATGAGGTGGAAGGGGCGTGTGGGAGGGGCAGCACTGTTGCTAAACGTCCAGTTAAGTTGGCCACGGGTTCATGAGTGTCTGTTGCAGAACACTATTTTGACATAAATGTTCTGCAAAATATGCTGCTTGTACATGTCAAATATTCAACTAGAATAAAGAGAACATGTGACCAGGATATGAGAGGAGGGGCATGGGGTGGACGAGGAGAGGGTAATGGTGCCAAAAGTTGCTGTCTGGGCGGTGGGGCTAGGGGGACCCCCCACAGGGACAGCTGGTCCTCAGGGAGAGGGGCAGTCCCTGGGGAGGAGTCCATGAGGTCTGCTTCCTGTTCCTGCAGAGGTGATGGCATTAGGAAACCGTCTGTTAAGGAGATTGTGCTGGGCCATAATAAAGCTGTCATCTGCAGGATCTGGTGCTTGTCACAGGCAGGAGCAGGGCTGCCCGGTGAGTGGATTCTGCGGGAAGGTACTGCCTTGCACACACATGCGGGCACTATTGTCACCCCACTCAGTTCTTAGATCAGACCATCTTGCCATGTGTTTTTTTCTTGAGAGCCCCAAATTCTGGCTTTTACATTGCAATCCTAGGACATTCGTTGTCTGGGGCCTTGTGTGGGATGACCACGGTGACTGCCACTCACTCTAGTCCAGGGTGCCCAGTTAGGAAGCACCTGCCTGGATCTGGGCTGGTATGGTCAGACTGGCAGCACATCCTCTGTCGAGGGCAGCAAGGAGGTCAAAGGAACCTCAGGGGAGTTGTGCGTGGCCTCTCATGGCCAGGGCTGACCAGGGGGCACTGGTGAGGGGAGCCTGCAGTTAGGGCTGGGTAGGCTCGGTATGTCTCACTAAATGAGCAAGAAGATGGGGGAGGTGGGGGTGGGTCTGCAACAGTGTGAGAGAGTGTGCATGTGACATGCTAAGTGTAAGAGAGAAGTGTGTATCAGTCTGGGTCCAATCCAGAGACACCCACACAGCGACTGGACCAGAGGAGGTTAACATAAGAGTTGATCGGCAGTGATGAGTGTAAGAGAGCTCTGTGGGCCACCCTGAGGCAGAGGGCAGGAGCTTGGGGAAGGGGCTCCCTCCCCAGAGTGGAGTCACAGCTCACTGCATATTGAGAAGTTGGCTGGGTTGCAGGGGCCAGGACTGGTCTGCAGCCTCGGGGCCAGCGGGAGGTGACCCTCCAGTACACGGGGGAGCTGAGGCTGGTGCACAGAGGCTGGCGATGGGTGCATCTGGGGGCTATGGGAGGTGATCGTGGGGCAGGGGCGTGGGCTACGTTGGCGCCAAGGGGATGCGTGCATTTGGCACGGACTGAGGCAGAGCATGAAGGATGTCCCCACAATGTGCTGCAGAAGCGAGGGATGACAACCAGAAACCCTCGTCCACCTGCATGGTCCTCCACCGCACAGGAGGGGGCTCACAGCTTCTGTGTGGGTCTGAGAATGTGTACGAGTATCACCAGTGTTCATGTGTGAGTGTTCACACGGGGCTGAGCTTGTGGACAGTTGAATGAGTGAAAGTGAAGTAGAGACTTGGGCTTGCTTCTCTCTGCATACAAATGTGAGTAAATGACACATCCAGCCAGCATTGAAGCATTGGAGCATTGAAGACTGCCTTTCCAGGATACAAAAAGGCTGGTGACTGCGTGCGCCGAATGAGACCATCCGTGCCTGGTGGCTCTGCTTGTAAAGATGCTGGAGGAGGCCCTCCTTGGAACAGGACAGCCCGTTGTCCCCACTGAGTGTTAGTTGCACATCTTCTCCAGCAGGGGTGGGGCAGGGTGGGAGCATATGGGGTCTTGGGCCCACGTGCCTGTCTCTGTTTCCATCTGCTGCATACCTGTGCATACACATTCATGCATATACACACACAGGCCATGAAGGGGGCCTGGGGTCTCTGCAAATGCGAGCAGCAACCAGGGCCTTTGGCAGGCATGTCATGAGCAGTGTGGGACCCCTCCCCACTCCTGAGAGAGCAAAGCCCAGCTCCTCACCCTCTGGTGTGATGCCAGGGCAACTTGAGGGGCCAGAACCCCACGTGGTGCTGGCCACACCTGTCGAGGCAGAAACGTGGGACTAGGTGTTGGGGGAGGACCCTGTCACCCAGAGGCATTCAGGGGTGGAAGGCGTGGGTGGGACAGGTTTTACAAGTCCTGCTGTGTCGACCTGCCCCAAGTTACAGGGGAGACTCATCAGAGGTTGGTCAAAAAGCCCTTCTGGCAAAACGGTGCCAGCAGGGAGGGGTGGTCAGCTGGCAGGGCCTGGGGCTTCCTGGTGGGGCCGGCATCTGCCCTGCTCCTGAGTCCCATCGCTGCTTTGTTAGTCATCGTCCAAACCCCAAGATGCCCAACCTCCAGCTGTTTGACCATGGGAAGTCTTCTCACCTCCCAGCCTCCGTGTTCTTACCTGTTTAATGGGGGCAGTGAAGAGGTTTGCCCAGTGATTATAAATCGGAAGTGAGAACTTCATACCGCGTGTACCTGTGCAAAGGTGAGGCCTATCTGCACCTGTACCAGCTCCTCCTCTCCCCAGCCTGCCCTTCTCTTGTTCACAGTCAGAGAAAGCGAGGCCCAGAGGAGGCTAGAACTTTACAGAGGCTGCACCGCCCCAGAAACTGGACACCTCTGATGGCCCATTCCGGGCTCTTCTCCTTCACCCTCTGGGGTTGGCCCCATCATTTGTAGGGCCCAGCATAGAGTGCAGATTGTTCTAGAATTATGAATTATTTTAGGACAATGACAGGAGAGCATTAAACCAAGTATGGGGACCTGTGGTCTCCCCAGGCTACACCCCCCTGAGGCCAGCCCTGCACCCACACCCTCGTTCCCTACCTTGGACCATGTGTTTTTCCATCTAAAAGTGTCTGTGACAAGGAGGAGCATTAAGGCGGCCATGCCCTGAGTAGGGACCACCTGGGAAGCATTTTAAGTGCATTTAAGACTGTTTCTGCTCACAATCATGGCCCAACCCACAAATCCCTTTTGGCAGCAACAGACCAGGCCCCACATGGATCCCGTAGGACCTGGCTCGGAGATGAGAGCAGCACGTGAGGTCTGTGTGGTGGGGACTGGGCCAGCTTGGAGGTGGGGGCTTCTGGAGCTCAAGGCAGCTCCCAGCCCCTGGACCATTGAATGTACATGTGCTCAAGGGGGCCCCAGGGGAGGAACCCTATTCTGGATCTGCTCCTCACTACCTGGCAGGTGGAGTGAGCATCTCGCCCCCGCTTAGAAGACCGATCTGCAAGCCCTACCCCCCATGGGTGGCTCCCAGGGCTGCCAGTTCATGCACAGCTGACCAAGGCCACAGGGATTATATCCTGAGAGAATAAGAAGCAAAAGTCACGATATTCTGCTGATGTGGGTGCAGGCGTCCCACAGCATCCTTGACAGTACTCCGGAGACCAGAATGCAGACCTCACTTCTCCACGGAGAGCTCTGGCACACCAAGGAGCGCTGGTGGCCAGGCAGGCTGGCAGACATAGGCTGCCCTTGGCTGCGTGCCATCTGGGGGACCCACCCACACCCACCGTGGGCTTCCCCCTCCCCACCAACTGAGTCTCCTGCAGCTCTGGGGTTGGGGCCCTGCAGGCAGCATCTCAGATCACTAGCGGTTGGCGCTCACCTTTCTGCCAGGATGAGAAGGAGGCTGGCAGCACAGAGCCCCCTTCCCACCCAGCATGGTGTCACGCGCCTGGACTGCCACCAGGTCACCACCCTGTCAAGCCACTGGGAAATCTCTCATTCTCTTTGTGGCCAGAAAGTCAACCTTCCCGAGAGATGGTGCACCCTCCGGGACTGCTATCTACTGCAGGCCAGCGTCCCTGACTTGCGGTCACCGCTCAGGACTTCGGGTGGGGGTGGAGGGTGGGCACAGTAACCGTGGGTTCTGGACCATGTGACATGGGGTTGAGCAGGCCGGTGAGGGCTGTGCTGCTGGAAAGACAGCCCTCCGAATCCCAATCCCCTGGCTGGCTGCACATGTGCCCTCGAGCATACAAACAACTTTCTGTCCTGCCCAGCTGTCTGTTTGCAAAGCAGTGATCCCATCAGCAGCTCCATCTGGGGCTGCGAAGAAAATGCAGGGTCACCATGTGCCACGGGGCCTGGCCTGGTGCTGTGTGAGTCTACCTGGCCGCGCTCACCCCACTCTGCACCTTTGAGAGGCGGGGTGGGCGAAGGCGGTGGGCCAGGTCCTCTGGAGAAGGTGGCAGTGGAGGGAAAAGCAAGCCACTCCTCTTCCTGTCCGCAGGGCTGTGAGCGTCAGCTTCTGCGCTCCTTCCCCAGCCCCCCACAGCCCACCCCAGAGCTCCCCCTAGACCCTTTGACTTGCAACCTTCATGGAGTGTTGGAGGGAAAGGAAGCTGGGCTGCTGCTTATGAATCAGGCACTTGTTTTGGGGCAGCAGGGCTGTGTCTGGTGTTGACCCCCACTTTGAGTCTGCCTTCCCGGACCCGGCCTTACTGGGGCGGGACAGGGGGCCGCCGTGGGCTCGGAGCCCTTCTGATTTCTGTGAGGAGTGCAGACCCAGGTTTATTACTCTGCCAGGCAGTGCAGTGGACTTCAGTGCACTACAGGTGGGGAGCAGCTGCCCCTTCCCCCTCGTTGGCTGAGGAAACACCACAGGGACCCTCCTGCCTTTGTCACAAGAGCAGTGATGAGCAGTGCTGTAGGGTCCTCTTTGGGACCCCGAACTGTGTACTTCTCAGGAAGCGTGAGCCAGTGGAGTGCTTCCTAGCTGTGCAGGAGGATCTGTCAGCTGTGGCCCGTCACTCTGCCCAGCTTGCGAAAGGTCTGCTCCGAGCTAGTGCCACTGGCTGCCCTTTCACAGAAGCATCAAGGCCAGTCTTGAGGCCATTTGGGGCTGACACAGTTCTCTGAGCTGCCAGCCGTCCCTGCTAGGGTTGGCTACTAAATCCTGAAGAAATGAACACCCTGAGTGTATCTGAGAGGCAGCCCATGTCCTCGTGGCCAGTTGGGAGGCTGTGGGACAGGAGGGTGGCATCCAGCCATGTGTGGGTGGCTCCTGTCGTGGTCTGTACCAGTGAGACCCTCGGCAAGGGAAGTCAGGTCTCAGTGCTCCCTCCCCAGAGGGACTTCTTCCTAGGGCTCCTGGAGCTGCCACACCCTTGGATGGCAGGCAGCATGATGCTCTGGGTGGATCCCTTCCGCCAAGAGGCGGCAGGGCAGGAAGGCCACACGCAGAGCCTGACTTGGGCACAGGGCCAGCTCCTTGGAGTTCAGCTGCCCTTCCCAGTACCTCACCTGCAGAGACCCAGTGATTCTGGGTCCCACTCCAGGGACAGCACTCCTAGGGAGCAGTTTTCCGAAGGTCTAATAAGTCAGCCCCGTGCCTGCAGCCCCCTCCTTCCATCTCTGTCTTTAGTGCTGGGTGTGCAGTAGCCTTTGACTCCTGGCCAGAGCATCTCTCCCCTCCATCCTCTCTGCCTTACTTACCTTTGTCCTTAGCCCCGTTTGTCTTTTCCCTCCTTCCCTCTCTCTCCCTCTGTTTCTCTTCCTGTTCCCTCCCTCTCCTGCTGGCTCTGTGGTCCAGCCTGTTTGGCAGGGCAGCACCCACACTGGGTAGGCTGGACCCAGTCAATGCACACTTCAAGTTGGCATTCCCAGCCGGGTTGCCTTTGAAGTCATCCTTGGGAAGCCTGGCACAGTGCTGGCAACCTTCCAGTTTTCTTACTGTTTCACCACTTTGGGATCCAAAAGGTCTTCACCAGTTATCCTCACCTGACTCCACTTGGCTCTTGATTGTTTCCCACACACAAGTGTGTCTTCAAGGACCCAGGCAGCCCCAGGGTGTCTTCCACTGGTGTGGAGCGGACCAACCATTCACCTTGGTGGCTGCAAGAGAAGCTGAATGTAGGTGGAAACAAATTGATTGAAAAGAGAAATCGCTTACACATAAGTACAATGTTTCTCATGTTTGCTTTGTGTGTTAGTATATTTTGTGCTTTGTAGAGAATATTGGCAGGTTTTCAGTTTTTTTTTAAAGCATCACCTGCCCATTTATCCATCTTTTTAAAATTTCTTACTATTTAAAAATAACTGTTTATGATGCAAAATGTTGAACATACACCAAGTCAAGAGAGTAGTAGGATGAGTGCCCCCTTGGTTCACCCAGCGTGGCCATGGTCAGCATCCCTCTTCCTCATGGCATTTACAGCTCTACCCACAGCCTCTCAGTGATAAATTTAGGCCACGTTTACATAGGTTGAAACGCACAAATCTTGGCTGTATGTTGTTGACAAATGGATGTCCCTGTGTGACTCACACCCCATCAGGATATGAAACCTGTATGTTTCCCAGAATATGCCCCCTGCTTTTCCAGTCTGTTACCTCCCCTACCCCCAGCTGGTACCCAGTCTGATATCTGTCACCTAAAATCAGTCTGGAACGGTGCCATGTGATTCTTTTGTGCTGCTTCTTCCACTTGGCAGGATGTCTATGAGATGTGTCCAGGCTGTCGTGTGTATCAATAGTTTGTGCCCCATCCTAACTGCATAGGGTTCCATGGTGTGACGGATTGAGGTTTGTTATCTGATAACCTGCTGGAACACATCTGGGTTCTTTCCAGTTCTTGGCTCTGTGAATAACCCCGGCATTTGTGAACAAGTCACTTGACGGACATATGTTTTCATTTTTCTCAGATAAATGGAGTGGAATTTTTCGGTACTATGGTAGGAGCATGTTTGACTTTAGATGAAGATTTTGTTACTTACAGGGGCTTCCCAGGTGGAACTAGTGGTAAAGAACCCACCTGCCAATGCAGGAGGTGTAAGTGATGCAGGTTCGATCCCTGAGTCAGTAAGATCTCTTAGAGGAGGGCGTGGCAACCCACTCCAGTATTCTTGTCTGGAGAGTTCCAAGGACAGAGCAGACTGGAGGGCTATAGTGCATAGGGTTACAAAGAGTTGGACACGACTGAATCGACTTAGCATGCACGCACGCTGTTACTTATAAAGTGCTCTAGTTCCATCTTTGGGGACCCCTGCCTGCTCTGCTTGTCTGGCAGCGTCTTGTACACTTGAAAACTCTGGCTCCAGGTGATTTGCTCAGAAGCTTGGGTGAAAGCCGAGTGGTTTACGTGCTTATCTATCTCCGGTAATCGAGGATGATATTGCAACTGTTTATGCTTCCTCACTTCCTCTTTTTTCTGTTTTAAAGCAGTGTATTTGCAGCTAGTGTTTAGCTATACAGATAACTGTGTGTTGATGTTCTTAGGACTACGGATGAGAAAGACCTACTTAGACCAGAATTTTAAATTAGTGAAGTTTTCTTTTTTGGCCCACAAGGAAGCTATTACTAAAATGTGAAGTCAAGCCGCTGGGAAAGGTGATCTGCCTGGGAGGGCTGCTGGGCTCTGCACCGTGGTCGTCCCTCAGTCCCTCCTTCCCTTACGTGTTTCCCTGCCTCCCACAGCCCCGCTGGGACTCTACTTCTCCAGGGACGCTTACTGGGAGAAGCTGTACGTGGACCAGCCGGCCGGCACGCCCCTGCTCTATGTCCACGCCCTGCAGGACGTGCCGGAGGAGATGCCCAGCTTCCGCCTGGGCCAGCACCTCTACGGCGCCTACCGCACGCGGCTGCACGAGAACGACTGGATCCGCGTCCAGGAGGACACGGGGCTTCTCTACCTTAACCAGAGCCTGGACCACAGCTCCTGGGAGAAGCTCAACATCCGCAGTAAGGGGGCGGCCCTGACCCCACCCCACACACCTCATTACCCACCCCCGCCCCACCCTCGTCTGGTCCTTCCTTAGCGCCCATCACACAGCTCCTACGACTCCTGCTGTGTAAGAGTGGAGCAAGTGAGATGGGGCTGGCCTGTCCTCTTTGTCCAGCCCGTGAGGGAGCCAGGATGAGCTTGAGGACCACTGATGACCCTGAGGCCTCCTGAGGCTGTTGGGATTTTGGAGAACTTACGTGGAGGACTTGAGGGGCTCTCTGAATGCTGGCTCCAAATGTGTTTTCCAGTTGGATTAACAGAGATGTGGGGTTGTGAGAGAAGAGTTAAGAAAGGCAGGAGACATCCTAAGTAAGATCTTGATTTAGTGGATGATCTGGAACTTGGTGGAGAAGCAGCTGTTTGCACGGAAAGCCCACCTTACCATCAGCAGCAGGCTGCTCTTGGCACCTGGTGAGGACTGGGGCCTGGTGCCAGGGAGGAAAGTGGAGCAGGAGGAAGGCCTGGACGGCTTCTCAGAGCAGGGGTCCAAGCTGGAGTGAAGGCCACATGTGACCCTGGTACTGGGAGGAGGTTGTTTGTGGAGCAGAGTTCTGCCTTGTGGCACCAAATGGTGATCACAACCCCACCTCTTGCTCTATAGACATGGCCTCCCTGGACCCTCAGGCCAGCTCTGAGCTCCTGTGAGTGCTGAGAGGCAGACACTCTGCTGTGAACAGTACTGCCAGAGTGGAATTTGCCAAGGGTCTGAGTTTCATAGGAGGCCTGTTCTGTTCGTGATTGGAGAGCAGCCTCATGCACCTGCTAGCTCTAGTCAGGAGACAAATCACAGTAATTAGAACAGAGAAAGTTTATACGGAGAATTATTAACCACAGCAGGGGACTGGAGCAACAGAGGACAGGCTAGTAAGAAGCAGAGAACTGATGAATATGGGAGGAGTAGATGTAGGGGGGGGACACTTCCCTAGAGCTAAGATAGAAGGCCCAGGAAGAGCCCCCGCCCCAGCTGAGATCCAGATGGGTTGGACGGGGGTTGCTATGGTGCCTCCATGATGGAACTTGCCAGAAATCCCCTCTCTAGGTGCTGGGGAAGTCTGTGTCTCTGCAGGGGTGGCATGGAATTCCCTGGGGGTCCAGTGGTTAGGACTCTGAGCTTTCATTGTTGAGGTCCTGGGTTCAGTCCCTGGTCAGGGAACTAAGATCCCACAAGCAGCAACACCAGCAAAAATAGAACAGAATAAGTGTTTTATTTTTATTTATTTTTAATTGAGGGATAATTACAATATTGTGTTGGCTTCTGCCATACATCACAATGAATCAGCCATAGGTATACATATGTCCCCTCCCTCTTGAACCTCTCTCCCCCCTCCCACCCAATTCCACCCCTGTAGTGTTTTTAAAAGTGAGAAAAGAAAGAAAGTGCTTGGGGGTAGTGGGTGAGGGAGGGAAGGGAGGTCACCTGAGGTGCCAAGAGCCTGCCTTGGGGAAGCACTCCATCTTAGACCCAGGGTTCAGCGCACCTCTCTGAGGAAGGGTATTTGAACTGAGACTTGGAATAATCAGAGAGATGGACCTGTGAGGCAGCCCCCAGGACGAGGGAGCAGATCCATAGGGCCCTGAGGCTGCCAGACCCCAAGTCCAGGGCCGTAGGGGGCAAGCAGGAGGTAGGGGGCAGGGCGGGGGTTCCCAGCAGAGCCCTGCTAGCCTTGGTGAGGACTAGGCTTTGCACCAGCCCCGAGCTCCTGCCCTCTCCCCATTCAGGTCCCAGCTGGGCGGGTGTGGCTGACACCCTGGCGGGGCCTGACTTGTCTCTGCAGACGGCGGCTTCCCGCTGCTTACCATCTACCTGCGGGTCTTCCTGTCACCCACATCCTTTCGTGAGGGCGAGTGCCAGTGGCCAGGCTGTGCCCGAGTGTACTTCTCCATCATCAATGCCTCCTTCCCGGCTTGCGGCGCCCTCAAACCCCGGGAGCTCTGCTTCCCCGAGTCAGGCCTGTCCTTCCGCATCCGGGAGAACAGGCCCCCTGGCACCTTCCACCAGTTCCGCCTGCTGCCCGTGCAGTTCCTCTGCCCCAACGTCAGCGTGGCCTACAGGCTCCTGGGAGGTGAGTGCCAGCCACATGGAGCCTTCCTCGATGCCTACCGAGTGCCAGGCATGGCCCTGCGGTTCCTCTGCATGAGCCGTCCAAGTTGACTACACCACCCCATCATCCATTCATTCAGAGGTCCATGTGTATCTCATGTATGCTGGCCACAGGCCAGGCATGGTTCTAGGGACCAGGGATGAAACAGTGAACAAGTTCAGGCCCAAATCCTGCCTGTCTGGACCTTCCACGCCTGGGGCAGGTGGAGACCACACAGGCGCGAAGGACGTTGGGTGGCCTCTGAAGGGGCCAGGTGGGAGGTAACGCTGAGAAGGCATGGAGTGGTGGAGACCACTGTCCTAAGTCAGGGGGCTGGAGCAAGGTAAAGGAGGGCGCCCAGCAAGCAGGGCGAGCTCATTCAAAAGTGCGGAGGGGGAAGTGCGGCTGGAGGGGAGGGCAGAGGCTGCTGAGGGCAGAAAAATGCAAGGGAGGGGGCAGGACTTCCTGATGAGGGGACTAGGGAGCCAAAGAAGGTGTTTTCAGGGGTAGGTGGGAGGGTGTCATTGACAGGATATAACTTAACTTTAAAGGGTTAGTCGGGCTGATGTGTTCGAAATGATTTGGGGCGAGTGGTTTGGAGGAAGCAGGAAAACTATGAAGAGGCAGGAGACATCCTTGAGTGAGAGGATGAGGACTGGGGTTGAGGGTGAAAGCCTTTAGGCCACAAGAAGCAGGCAGATTCTGGGCATGGTTTTGCAGGAAGATCCAGCAAGATTTTCTGGGGAGTTGAATGTGGGGTGTTGAGAGATTCACGAGGGGACCAAGCATGGTTCCAGGATTCCGCCTGAGCCACTGTAAGGACAGTGGATCTTGTCACAAGATAGTCCTACCACACGATGGCCCTGGGGAAGCCACATGGATTTGGGGTAGGGGAAGGGCACTGGATCCGAGTGGAGATGAGAGAAGGCAACTGAGCCGCTGTGTGTGAGGTGCCATTGGACAGTTTAAAGGGGACTTTAAAGGGGACACTTATTACGCTGGGCGGCTGGTAAGTGAAGCCTGGATTCCCACCAGGTTGATGGCACCCACACATGGTCATAATGTTAAAGGAGCGCTCGGTAGTGTAAGGAAAGTAGTCACTCACACTCCCACGTCCCTTCATTTATCCTGCCACAGGGATGGATGTCTTTGTACAAAGTTGTCCCTAGAGCATATGGTTTAGTGTGCTGCCTTTTTCGCTTAAAAAGAAAAGCCATTTTTGTAACCATAAGCAATACAGGGAAATGTGTAGTTCACATGTAATATGTGGCTCTGATGTGATTTTCCACCAAGTAGAGTTGACAGCCCTCCTGAGGTTGGCTATGGGGTGGTCACTGTTGACCTTCAAGCGTTCAGCTTTTCCCCCTTTCTGGGTCCTTTCTGGAGGATGAATTCCAGGACAGGCTTGGGTTGAAGAGTATGTTGTTATTACTGGTCCTCCCCTCACCAGGTTGCAGTGAGTCATTGAACTTACAGCAGTGTCTGGCGATGAATACACACAGCATCTCATCTTCTGGGGCTTCCCTGGTGGCTCAGCTGATAGAGAATCTACCTGCAGTGCGGGAGACCTGGGTTCAATCCCTGGGTTGGGAAGACCCCCTTGGAAAAGGGAACGGCTACCCACTCCAATATTCTGGCCTAGAGAATTCCATGAACTGTATAGTCCATGGGGTCGCAAAGAGTCAGACACGACTGAGCAACTCTCACTTCACTTCATCTTCTGGAGAGGAAGCTGAAGAACAGAGACAGAACCATCAGCCTCAGGCCACACAGCCTGCAGGTGTATAGGGCAGGGATCCAAACCAGGCAGTCAGAAATATTTGTGTGTTAACATGAAATTACACCAGATGTCCCCAATGTTGGTTTTCAAGTGGTGGAATTGTGGCTTTTTTCTCACATTCTCTAAAATGAGCATGTCTTGCTTCCACAGTTAAGAAAATTCCTGACAGTTTTTCAAATACCAGCAAACGCTAGGAGCTGGATCTCTGGGCCTGCAGCGTGACTGGTGCCAGCCCTCGCCACAGAGGAGGCAGGCAGGGTGTGTGAAGGCGTGTGCCCTCCTAGGTGATTGGGTGGAGGACCTGAGGCAGACCTCCTGGTCCCTGCTCTTCCCTATCAGCACCGGTGCAGGCTGCAGGCGCAGTGACGCTCAGAGCATAATCTTCACTGCAAACTGTGCTTGGAGGCTGTGCTCCACTGTGGAAGCTGAAGAGGGGCCACGGCCCAGGCCCAGCATGCACCCCAGCTCGGTCTCCTCTTGCACACTGCTCCCTGTGGGGCCCTGAGGAAGGCAGCTCACCCTCCCCTCAGCTCAGGGTCATCCTGGGGTTGCTGGTCTGTTTGGTGCTCAGGTGAGAGTCTGCCTTTCCGCTGCGATCCGGACAGCCTGGAGGTGAGCACGCGCTGGGCCCTGGACCGCGAGCAGCGCGAGAAGTATGAGCTGGTGGCCGCGTGCACGGTTCGCGCGGGCACGCGCGAGGAGGAGGTGATGGTGCCCTTCCCTGTGACCGTGTACGACGAGGACGACTCTGCGCCCACCTTCCTCGGGGGCGTCGACAGCGCCAGCGCGGTGGTGGAGTTCAAGCGGAAGGAGGTGCCTATGCGTCTGTCTGGTGCTTGTCTAGTGTCTGTCATCTCTTTGTTGGGCATCTGGGTCTCTCCATTCGTCATTTGTTCCTCGGTCTATCCAGCTGTCCATCTAGCCACCCAGACATGTGGCTGGCCGTCACTGTGGTTATTCGTCTTTCATTCGTCCATCAGCCTGTCTGTTGGGGTTTTGCTGGTTTCCAGGACAGCTGAGGAGGAGAGAGGACCAGCCCCGCTGGCCCCGAGCTGACCCCTGCCCTGGGAAGCGGGGGAGGGGAGGGGTTGGGGTGCCGGTGGGGTTGAGGGTGAGGGTGCCCAGCCTCGGACTCAACCATCAGGGCTCGCATCAGAGGGGCACAACTGTGGTGCTGCAGAGGCGGGGCACACTGCCCCGAGGAGACGGCGAGGACATCTGCCAGGAGGGCGTTCCCTCCTTTGGGCTGTCAGCCCCTCAAGGGAGGGCCAGTGAGTTCAGGGAGGGTTCCCCGAGTGGAGGAAGACAGGCCAGTGGATCCGGCGGGGCTGTCCCTGCGCCGCCCCTCCCATCGGGGCCCCGCCTTCCTCTTGCCCGTGCAGGCGGAGCGTGACTGCCACCTGCTGGGCCCCGGGCTGTCCTGCAGCCGGCAGGCTGGCGGGAGCAGGGGGAGGGTCGCGGTCGGATATGCTGTGGTTGCCTGCTTCCCTGGACACCCAGGGAGCAGGTTTGGTGGATGGATGGGCAAGAGGAAAGCACATGGAGTGGGGAAATGTCCCATGAGCCTGGCAGGGCAGCTCCATGGTAACACTGTGGAGCCTGGCCAGGAGTGAGAGCAGAGATGACATGTGGCTTTACTCAGAACCCCTCTCATGACCCCGTCTAGCCTGGGGTACAGAAGAAGCTGTAGGAGAGCATTCTGGTGGACACTGTGCTTAGGTCCCAGCTCTGTCATCTGTCACTGCATGACGCTGAGCTAACTTCTCCACTGTGCGGGGCCCAGCTTCCTGGAAGGAGAGTGGGGGTGCCCACTCTGCACTGTGGGGACCTGAATGAGGTCTTCCACAGAGCACCAGGGCATCTGTTCTAACCCATAATCATGGGAAGTCTGGAGATGCCGTTGCACCTGTTGCAGAGGTGAGGTGCAGTGGCCCAGGAAGGGTGACAAGCAGGCTGGCTGGGGGCCCCTTGCAGCTCGAACCCTGGTCAGGCTGTCCCTGGAGCCAGCTCTGACCGCACACACCTGATCCACCTGTGGGGCACGTGCCCCCCTATGGGCTCTGGCTTTCGGGGCCCTGACTGGCCCCCGTATTCTTTGCAGGGCACAGTGGTAGCCACGTTACGTGTCTTCGATGCAGACGTGGTGCCAGCCTCCGGGGAGCTCCTGAGACGGTACACGAACACGCTGCTCTCTGGGGATGCCAGGGCCCTCCGGACCTTCCGAGTGGAGCACATGCCCAATGAGACCTTGGCCCAGGCCAACGGCAGCTTTGTGCGGGCAACCGTGCATGACTACAGTAAGAGGGGACCAGTGTGGCCTGACAGGGCCCCCTGGGGAACTGGCGACCTGCTCTCCTTGGGCAGGGCAGCACCCTGCACAAGTAGACACCTGTCCTGGCCCTCTCAGCCCCAGGTGGCCACCCCTTCCAACCCTCTTCCCAGCCTTTGTCTCTGCTGGGCTCACCTTGGCCACCTTGGTGGGTGTTTACAGGCTGTCCTTTTTCTCTGAACTGCCCCAAGGCCAAGGCTGACCCTGGCAGGACCCCCACCACACTACCCGGTGCTGACCACTCCAGGGCTCACTGCAACCTCCTAGGTGCCCAAGTGCCCAGGGATCCTTGACCCTCCCCAGCAACTCTCCACTAACAGCAGTTGATGTCCAGTAGCAGCTCTGTGCCCTCAGATTGGAGGGTTCTGGGATGACTGTCCTGTCTGACTTCTGAAATGTGCCCACCCTCAGGGCTAAGCACCACGTGCCCCCAGGGCTCACCTGCAGGATGGGGTGTCCTCATCAGTTGCCAAACCTCCCCACCTCCCTCGTCTGCTCTCCTGCCTGTGTTTTATAGGATCACCTTTCAAATATGCCATTTGTGCTTGGATCCTTGTTTGGAGGCCTGCTTCTGGGGAACCCAGGATCACTGGTGCCTTTACCCCTTTCTGCCTGACCTAGTCCTATTTCCTGTCTTTTTCCTCACCAAGCCTCTGATGACCTCTGTTCTGTGCAAGGGAAAATGTCATCCTTGCCCCTGCACACTCACTCTGTATGCCACGTGCACCCAGAGATCCTCGCCTCCTTTGTTCTCCACTAAATGGGGATCTTAGCCTTGGCACACGGTGACTGCTTAGGAGTGCGGAAGCCCCTGGATGCTTGAGGCCTGTGGAATCTGAGGGTCCATAGGAGGCTGGTACTGTTGCGAGAAGTTCTCAGGGGCCAGGACGGTCTTTCTGGGACCTTACTGGTGGTGGTGGTGGGTCTTTACCTGTGTGTGCTTGCCCTGACATGCATCTTTCTCATACACACGCGCGCGCACACACACACACACACACACACACACACACACACACCTCACTGAGGTTACCTCCCAGCTGAGGAGGGTCTTCTGGGCTCAGCTCAGCACAGTGACTCACATTTAAAATAGTTCAACCTTAGTGCCTCCAGCCAGGTCTGTTGTCTGTGTACCGTGCGGGTAGAAGTACCTGTTGTCACACGTACGCCCGTGTGTCCAGGGAATGCTTTGCAGGGGAGATGTGCAGCAGCGTGGGGCAGTGGTCTCCACCCTGGGCAGGGCCCCTACCTATCATCATGTGCCTCCACCCACAGGGCTGGTTCTCAACCGGAGCCTCCCCATCTCGGAGAGCTGGGCTGTGCAGCTGGCCGTGCTGGTCAACGACTCAGACTTCCAGGGCCCGGGGGAGGGTGTCGTCCTCCTCCACTTCAATGTGTCCGTGCTGCCCGTCAGCCTGCGCCTGCCCAGTGCCTACTCTTTCTCGGTGAGCCGGCGGGCCCACCGCTTTGCCCAGGTGAGCTCCTGGCCTCTTGCCAGCCTGGGGAGGGGAATGGAGGAGCAGGGACCCCCAGGGTGGGGTCACATGGGGGACACCACCTCCCTGAGCACACAGAGTGGCCCTGGGGAGCAACAGGCACAAAGCCAAGGAGGCTAAGGCTGTGGGAGAAAGGAGTGGGGCTGGTGGGCTTTGTGGGCCCCTCTTTGCCCTCTCCCTTCTCAGCATTTTTACATTTTTTACTAATGAAAGGGCAGTGCCAGGTAAATCTATGCTGACTTAGAAAGACATTCCTGGTGAATGAAGTGGGAAAAGTAGTTTGCAGAAGTATTGGCCTTAGATGGCTCCATATGTTCAAAACCAAGTCTTCATTGCCGGAAATTTCCAAGTGTGCAAACACAGGCATTAGTGGAGACCTCTACAAGGAAAGACAGGAAGTGCTTCTATTTCCTACTTTCCTGCAAGTCTGTTTGCTAGAGCTTATTTTGCATTTTTTATCAGAAAATAGTGATTAGAAGTAGAAAAAAAAAGGGAAGTAGTAAGAATTTGTCAAAAGGATATAAGGGATAGATAAGAGCGATCTCTTTTCCTCATATCAGCCAGTGTTTAACGTTTTGGTGCAATTCTTTCTAGAATGTTTCTCTGAAGCACTTTTTAAAGTTTACTTGCAGTTACGGCAAGCATGACTTAATGCATTCTCCTAATGGCACAGCTGTGGCCATGTGCCCTTTAGAATATCCCATTTAGGGTCATCTCCTGACTAGGACAGTGGCTTTGCCAGTTTCTGTGGTTGGTTCCCATGCCACCTCCGCTCCTGACAGCCACTTAGGACCCAGCACAAGAAGAGCCCCACCCTTGGACACAGCCAGGCTCCCCACTTGCCACCCCCGCCAGGCCTTTCCTGGAGGCAGAGGGCAAGGGTGGTGAGAGGTGACGAAGCAGAGGGGCCTGAGGGGTGTCCAGGGGGGCTGAGGCGGGCATAGGCATTGCCAGGGGTGTGTCAGCAGAGCCAGGCAGTGGGGAGGGTGATGAGGGCTGAGTGGGAGTGGGGTCTGGGAGGGCGGGCCCTGCCAGCCTCTGCAACACCTCCTACCCCTGACCACTAAGTCTTTCCCTGTGCCTGGACTCAGGAGGGTGCAGAGACCCGAGTCTCGGCCCAGCCTTACACACACTGCTGTCTCTCACCAGCCCCCCCTTAGCATTCATGATTATAAATTGAAGGTGGTGACCTCAGGCAATTTTGAGGATCACAGGAGAAAGTGGAAGTGAACCTGCTCTGTACAAGGAAGTGCTCGGAGCCTAGGAGGTAGTTTTGTTGTGGTATGAGGAGTGGGCTTGGTAGAGCCTGGCTCTGCCCTGGGCCTGAGCAAGGCTGAGCAAGGGCCTGGCCTGTGGCTGCAGGCAGGGGGCCCTGTGCCACCACTGCCGCCAGGCCCGCAGCCCTCGACCTTGACTAGTCAGAGCTTCTGATCTCAGGCCCCAGCAGCCCTAACTCCACCTTGGGTGGTGGGGGAGGGAAAAGGAGAGTTCAGGCCCCAGTGACCGCTGCGGCCATGAGGCATCCCTGGAGAAGGATCCCTTCTCTCCCAGGGGTTCCGGCCCAAGTCTTGGAGGAGGCTCTGGGGCCTGGGTGGGACAGCAGCCCTGCTGTGTGAATTATGGCCCGGGTGCTGTGCTCTGGCTGACCAGGCAGGTGACCCAGGCAGGACACTGAGGATGGACCCTAGTGGTGCCCAGAGGGGAGGGAGGTGTGTGGGAGGCACCCAGGCTGCCTCTGTGCCTGAATGAGGGAGCAAGTGAGCGGTGAGCCGGGCAAGCCAGCAAGCGCCTCCCTGGAGGGCCAGTCCCTAAACCAAAGCCCGGCACCCTGTGTTCTTTTTCACCTCCGGCTCCCAGGAGCAGGGATGAAGGCAGGCAGATGGGTCTACAGATTCCAGGGGCATGGAGGATGGGGAGATTGGGGGCCACCATCTCTGGGCTGAGTGGGAAACTATCCCGGGACTCAGCTGGCATGGAGCCCATCCAGCCACTGTCCCAGGTGGCCCACTCACCTGGCTAAGGGTTCCGTGATCCCATGCCTAGATCGGGAAAGTCTGCGTGGAAAACTGCCAGGAGTTCAGCGGCATCCAAGTGCAGTACAGGCTGCAGCCCTCCAGCGCCAACTGCAGCGCCCTGGGGATGGTCACCTCGGCTGAGGACACCTCGGGGACCCTGTTCGTGAATGACACGGAGGCCTTGCAGCGGCCCGAGTGTTCCCAGCTCCAGTACACAGTGGTGGCCGCCGAGAAGCCAACCCGCCAGCAAGCCCAGGCCCTGCTGCTCGTTACCGTGGAAGGGAAGTGTGAGTGCCCGGCTTCGGGAAGGCTCAGGGTGGGCGGGGCGTGGCAGAGCCTCGGGCTGTTCCTGCAGAAGGGTGCCCCGTCACTGACCAGGGGGCTGTCTTGAGCCTCCTCCTCTGTGAGACGAGAAAACGGCACACAGCTGCACTGGAAGGATGACGGGGGAGGCATGACACAGTCCAGTCCAGTGTGACGGCACTGTGGGTGGCCGCTGCTGCCCATCGCCTCTGTCAGCGGGTCCTACCTGTGCGCTTGTTTTAGGGCTGCCAGGTACGATAGAGGACCCAGGTTGAGTGTGAATTTCAGGTAAACAACGAGCAGTTTTTGTGGTGTAAGTACATCTCGTGCAGCCTTTGCAGTGAATTAGAAGACAAACTCCCCTATGTCCCTGTGATATTAGGGCCATATTTACACAAAGCAGGTATTCACTGTTCTCTGAAGTTCAAGTTTAACTGGGTGTCCTGCGTGTCCCTGGATGAGTCTGGCCACCTCCCATCCCCACTCCATACTCGGACCCCTAGCTGCCCCTGCTGTGTGACTGTGATGCCACCCCTCCCCCAGCAGCCCCCTCACTACCCTGCGCCCCCAGTTTAGTGACTGCCTCCCCTCTGGGCTCAACTCGGGACAGCTCCAGCCAGTGCTGCCTGCACCCATGGGTGCCCGTGGCAGGCTGGCCCCCCATGACTGCTTTCTGCCACCCCTAGACGTGCCTGAGGAGCCTGGCTGTCCCCTGTCCTGCGCGGTCAGCAAGAGGCAGCCCGAATGTGAGGAGTGCGGTGGCCTGGGCTCTCTGACGGGCAGGTGCGAGTGGAGACAGGGAGATGGCAAAGGTAAGCCCTGGGCAGAGCCAGGCGGTGGGGAGCGTGATGGGGGCTGAGGGGGAGTAGGGTCTATGCCTGCGGGCCCTCCCAGCCTCTGTGACACCCCCCGCCCCTGCCCGTCTAGTCCTCCCCTGCGCTTGGTCCCTGCCGTGGCTCCTGATGCCAGGAGAGGGTGGTCACGAGCGCAGGGAACAGAGAACCCCCCAGCTGTTTATCACCGATGGGATCACAGGTGCCTGAGACTGAGCTCGCTCTGGACTTGAGAAGGTCGGGGCCAAAGTTGAGATGTGTGTGTTTTCTTTTTACTTTATTCTAAAATTCTGAATTTCTGTATTGGTGCCTACACCAGATGGTAATTAACATGTATATATCCATTTCTCTACCCATATACACATAAATACACGTGCAGTTGTGAATGTGAAGTTAAAGGTGTTAGTTGCTCACTTGTGTCTGACTCTTTGCGACTCTGTGGACTGTAGCCCACCAGGCTCCTCTGTCCATGGAATTCTCTGACAAGAATACTGGAGTGGTAGCCATTTCCTTCTCCAGGGACTTTCCCAAGCCAGAGATCAAACTCAGGTCTCCAGCATTACAGGCAGACGCATTACTGTCTGAGCCACTATATTCACCCAATGCCTTCTTTTTTTTTTTTTTTTAAACTTTTTATGTTATATTGGAGCATAGTTGATGAACAATGTTGTGTCAGTTTCCAGTGTACAGCATAGTGATTCAGTTATACATATACGTGTATATATTCTTTTTTCAAATTCTTTTTTCATTGAGGTTTTTATAGCATATTGAGCAGAGTTCCATGTGCTATACAGTAGGTTCTTGTTGGTTGTTCTAAATATAGTGTGTATACATGTGTATCCCAAACTCCCTGACTATCCCTTCTCCCCACTCTTCCCCCCATTCACCCAACGCTTTTAAACACATAGTTCACAGACACTTTTCGAAGATCTCTTGGTAATATTACTGTGCATCAAGAAGTGGAGGAATTAAGGTAGACTACACTGTTGACACGTCATTTATGGTTGGCTTTACTTCATGAAAACACAAACCTTAAAATAATTCAAAATATCCAAAATGGTCTTCAGAGAGGCTCTACCCAGGAGGTCCCAGCCCAGGGGACGTGGACCCAAATAGGAGGGACCTGAGCAGCCTTGGGTGTGGACAGTAACTGGCTGCCAGCTGGGCCCACCAGTCTGAGGGTCCCACCCACAGTGCAGCCTGGAGAGGGTCCCAGCCTCATCTGGTCTCTTCTGGCCTCTCTGATGTGAGCCTGGCACAGCTCTGGGACTGCCTGGCTCCTCTGGCCCTCACCATCCTGGCTGCCCTGTACCTCAGGGATGCCCTGCTGGTGGGGCTCTGTGTGTGGTTCTTCTCTGCTCAGATCTCAGTTTGCTCTTCCTTGCAGGGGATGGGGTGGGGTACAGGGTTGACCTGGAAGGCCCTGGGGTGTGACCCTCCTGGCTCTGCAGTCTGAACAGGGCAGCTGCTCCCTTGTGGTCATAACTGCCCACTCTGTGTTGTAGGGATAACCAGGAACTTCTCCACCTGCTCCCCCAGCATCAGGACCTGCCCCGATGGCCACTGTGACGCCGTGGAGAGCAGAGACCCCAACATCTGCCCCCAGGACTGCCTCCGTAAGCAGCCCGATGAGCCTGCACCGTGACTCTGAGCGAGCAGGAGCCTGAATGGGTGGGGGGAATAACAAGCTAAAGGGGCTTGGACTCTCACCTGCACTTCAGCCAGACCAGCCAAGTTTCTGGGTTTTGAGTGCTGAGCCCTTTCCTAACATTTTTTTTGAATAAAGGCGCTCCTCCCCCAAAACTAGAGCTTGCTGGCTTGACCCGTACCCTTCCAGTGTTGCTCTAGCCAACTCATGGGGCACGACTCCCTGTCCCCCGTTTTGCTGACTGCCAGCTGCCCCCTCTGCCCCTTTCCTGCTTCTGAAAAGTGACCAAGTGTGGACCTTGGCCTGGGCCCAGGGCAGCCTGTGGGTTCCTCCTCTCACCCGATGCGGCCGGGGAGCTGGTTTGGGGGCTCATCATGCTGCAACTGGGGCTTCCCAGATGGCGCTAGTGGTAAAGAAACCCACCTGCCAATGTAGGAGATGCGCGGGTTTGATCTCTGAATCGGGAAGATCCCCTGAAGAACGGCCTGGCGACCCACTCCAGTATTTTTGCCTGGAGAATCTCATGGACAGAGGAGCTTGGTGGGCTACAGTCCATAGTGTTGCAAAGAGTCGACCTGACTGAAGCGACTTAGCACACACGCATGCATGCTGAGGCTCTTGCCTGGGGTGACCTAGACTTCTGATCTCACTGTGCTCCCTGGGCGTGAGAGTGCTGACATCAGGTGGGGAGGGGCCTCTCATGATCCTGTCTGGTGGTCCTGGCTGGCCAGGTCCCCCTGGAGGCTGAGAGTGGGCTGCTGAGTGGGTGGTGTCTGTCCTCAGGGGGTGGCAGCATCATTGGTGGGCACGAACCTGGGGAGCGCCGGGGGATTAAAGCTGGCTTCGGTATCTGCAACTGCTTCCCTGAGGAGAAGAAGTGCTTCTGCGAGCCGGAGGATAGCCAAGGTGCTTTGGGGGTGGGGGGGTGGGGGGCACAGCTGGCCGGGATCCCCACGCCTCTCTGAGCCTCCAGGGAGCATGCAGGAAGGAAGAGAAACCTAGGAGATCTTGCTCCTTCCCTGGGGTCTTGGTTCCCCCATGTGTGCAGACAAGGAGCTGGCTCGAGGCTACTAAGACTGCCTTGTGGCCCGAAGTTCCTTTTTTTTTTTTTTTGGCAAGGCTAATGGGATCTTAGTTGCCCAACCAGGGATTGAATCTTGGCCACAGCCGTGAAAGCTCCTTGTCCTAACTGCTGGACCACCAAAGAATTCCCTGGCCTCAAGTTCTATAATAAAGATTGGATTGGAAAACTAGTTCTTCCATCAAATAACTCAGCATCTCCTCAGACTATGCCTGTATAGAGCCTTTCCTGGGCCTGCGGCATTGGCCAGCTGGGTACCCCCTCCCAGCACCCTCCAGGTGCTTCTTCTAGAACAGGGGGGCCCCACTGAACACATGGGGAACTTTTCTGGCATTTGGGTGGTCATTGCATGGCCCAGATCCTGGGCCACTTGTCTCTCCTCTCCACTATATATTGAACATAAAGAAAATACAGAAGATATTAGGAACGCAGGAGGCCCCTGGGCCTCTGGCTTAAGTGCAGCGTTCCAGGTTGGGGGAGGTGCAGGGGTGCACAACCTCTGGTGTGTGACCTCAGGCAGGATGTTTATAAATGCTCATTCCTTCTAGAAAAGGGCAATAATAGTCTCTTGTAGCAAAAACATACAGAACAGTACCTGCCATGGGTCAGGAGGGTTGGCAGGCAGCTCACAGTCGGTCACAGCAGCCACTTCCTGGCTGTCACAGGTGTGGCTCTGTTGGGTATTGGGGGTCCCCCTTGTGGGGTGTCTACTCTCACGGCCCCTACTTGCCCGCAGACGCCCTGTGTGATGACCTCTGCCGCACAGTGATCACGGCAGCCGTGCTCTTCTCCTTCATCGTATCTGTGCTGCTGTCCACCTTCTGCATCCACCGCTACCACAAGAATGCCCACAAGCCGCCCATTGCCTCGGCTGAGATGACCTTCCGTCGACCTGCCCAAGCTTTCCCGGTCAGCTACTCCTCATCTGGCGCCCGCCGGCCCTCTCTGGACTCCATGGAGAACCAGGTCTCGGTGGACACCTTCAAGATCCCGGTGAGGTTCTCCATGTGGCAGCAGGGCCAGGGAGGCAGCCCTTCCAGTTAGCTGTGTGGGTAGCCTCTGGTCTAGGGCAGCTGGGGAAGGAGAGGGGGGACAGAAGGGGCAGGGCCCTTGGGGTTGTTGCATCCTTGCCTGCCAGGAGGACCTCGTGAGCTTCCAGCTGTCTTCTGACCTCCACCGAGCTGTCTTTCAGGGAGGGCAGAAGGCAGGGGTAGGGCAGAGAGCATGAATCAAGGTGGAAAAGGATAGGCGCGGATTTAAATGACAGATCTGGGCCATTTGGCTCCAAGGAGAGGGCAGGCCATGCTGTACCCGCCTAAGATCTCTCCTACGGAGGCCCCAAGTGCTGGAGGATGCAGCCTTGGGGGAGGCCCTGAGGAGGAGTGTGTGGGTTTTATTCTCAGAGGGTAGGACCACCCTAGGGCTGGAGGCCAATGTTCTGCCTTCATTTCCACAGGTCGCTCTGTTGGGGAGTCTGTTGGGTAGGAGCCCCATGATGAAACACTGTCCCCATCCAGGCGAGAGAGACTGGCAGGTGGGGGGCCTGGCCGCAGCCAGGAGGGGATTCTGTCTGTGGCTTGGAGGGTGGGGTTGCTGAGAGGCCTCTCAGGCACCTGCAGGGGAGCCCGGCCCCAGGACTCTGTGACTGGCCTGCCAAGAGGGGAGAATCAGCCCAAGCCTCCTCCTCCATGGCATGGTCTGGGCCTGCAGTTAGTGTGGGAGCCTCAGACACCACCTCCTGCCCGGCCAGGCTGCTCCTCCGCCTGTCTGCCCTCCAGTGTTTTTGCTGAGGAGACTGAAATGCTATGGGGACTGGGGGCTGGAGACCTCCCACATGCTGAGTGTTTGGAACCGGCAAAGTCAGGAAGGAGGCCCCTGTGGCCACCACATCTGGGAATGGCCCTCGTGGCCCAGGGACGAGCCATTTGATTCCCTTATATGCCCTGGCGGTTTGTGCTGAGACACACAATGAGAGCGGTTCTTCTGTGGGGGGGGCCACGGATCACTTTCAGCCTCTGGCCCAGAGTGCAGAGAAGCCAGAGCTCGGCCGGAGGCCCAGGGCCACACTGGCCAGCTCTGAGGTCTTAGACACATTATTCGACCCTTTGGCCTTAGTTCTGTCTTACATAAAGTGGGGAGGACACTTTGGGGTTTTAGCACTTTTAAAGAGAAACAAATCAGAGATATCCCCTCTTAGCCCAGTCTTTGTGTGCCGTCAGCCGTTATCCAGTGCAGTGTGGACACCAGGGCGGTGGTGACTGTGTTGTCACCTTTGAGCCTGACTATGGGTTCTTGGTAGAGGAGGAGATGGCAACCCACTCCAGTATTCTTGACTGGAGAATCTCATGGACAGAGGAGCCGGGCTACAGTCCATGGGGGTCAGACACAACTGACTCTTTTGCAACTTAAAGAACAAACAACATGGGTTCTTGGGGAAGCTGAGACACCAGGACACCTGGGGAGCTGGCTGGAAGGTGCCCCTGGCCGTGGTGCTTAGAGGAGCCTGCCTCTGCTCCCAGACGTAAGAAGACAGGGCTCTGGTCCCTGGGGGGGCAGTGGGTCACCAGTGTGTGTCTGTGGGTTAGGCGAGCCTGCCAGGCACATCATAAGCAGCCCCTGGAGCCATGCCCACACCCAGCCACAGCGAGACTTGGGGACCTGGGCATCCAGTGCTGACGGGAGGGCAGGTTCCAGACAGGCTTCAGCATCCCCAGAGTTCAGGTCTTCAAGCCAGTCTTGGGGTCTGGGAAGACCCCACCCCAGAGGGGTCTTCAGTGGGCATGGTGTGTTGGGAAGGCCGGTGTGTGCAAGTTCTGGCCAGTGGCTGGGCTGTGGGGGGAGCAGCCTCTTCCACACATTGTCAGGGAGGTTGGGGGTGCGGTTCCTGAGGGGCACAGTGGTAACTTTCTAGAGGCTGCCACACCAGGAAGGTGTTCTTGACACCCCCTCCTGTAGCTGGGAGTGCAGGGCTGGTAGGCAACTGGGGCCACAGGTGCCACTTGAGTTCTCTTGGAAGTCCTGGAGCCTGGGCCACTGTCAGTGCCTGGTGTCCAAAGCAGAGGAGGTACCATGAGGCTTGGGCCTGAGTCCCAGGGAAGAGGCTGTGGTCCCCCTGGGAGCACCTGTGGGTGCTGAGTAAACCCTGACTCCCTCACTGGAGATACCAGGCCCTGGGCCTGAGGTGGCCCAGGGCATCTACAGTAGATGGAGGCCAGTGAGGGTATGAGCATACGGAGTCCAGCCGGTCTGTGGCAACACCTGCCTTCCGGTGGGGGGACGCATCTTGTCATGGCACCTCAGGGCCTGACTGTGGGGTCTTGCCCTTGGACATGGTGACTGTCACCTGTCACTTCAGGTGACAGTCGGCCGTCTGCACACGGAGCTGGTCCGCCGGCTCTTGCCTTCTTCCTTTCTTCTTACCTTTGCCATCTCTCTTCCCTCTCTTTTTCCTTCAAACCCAATGTAGGAGGATCCCAAGTGGGAATTCCCACGGAAGAACTTGGTGCTTGGAAAAACTCTGGGAGAAGGTGAATTTGGAAAAGTGGTCAAGGCCACAGCCTTTCGGCTGAAAGGCAAAGCAGGGTACACGACTGTGGCTGTGAAGATGCTGAAAGGTACGTGCCCGGGCAGTACACGGGGGGCTCTGCCACTCACACCTGCGGGGGCCGCCAGGACTCTGGCAATCAGCCTGCTGCCTCCTGAAGAACCAATACCCCTCCCCTGCTCTTCTTGAGTGGCTGCAGTCTAGGGACCCCCACCATGGATGATGTGGGCTGGTGTGGTCCCTGGAGAAGCAGGGTAAGACATTCCTCCCTTGAAAGCTTTCAGAGCCATGCTGCTTGTGTATCAGTGTTGGGTAAAGATCCAAGTTTAAGTTAAAAGCCCTTAAGTTCAAAACCGACAGCTCTCCCCACCTCAGTCTGCCCCATTCATTTCTTTCGCCAAGCGTCCACTGAGGTCCTGGTGAAGAGACCACCTGTAAGGACTGGCCCCTGTCCCCCAGGTCCCTGCCTTTCCCAGTCCCCCCACCCCGGCCCTTAGCGGGCCAGCACTGCTCCAGTCTTACCACATGCTGGGTATCCTCACTACCGCTTCTCAGCAGGGACTGGGTAGATGGTCCTCTGCCATGGCCGAGCTCTGGCTCAGCTGGACCAACTGAGGGCCCAGTGGCCATGTGATGGGCACATTTTAGGCTGATGCACTCTGATGTTCAGCAGTCGGGGAGCCATGCAGTGCCGGGTACTTTTGTGTACTTACCCAGGCCCTCAGACTGGGGTTGCCCCTTGTCTATGAGACCCCAGGCCCTAAGAGGGCACAGTGGGACTGGCCCTGGGTCACCCACGTGTGGTCCAAAGGGTTCCAATGCCCCATCTTGCAGCTGTCTTCTCATTTCCAGACAAGTCTACAGCCAGAGGCAGTGGCACAACTGGGCAGTGGGATGTGGGGCCATGACCCAGGAGGACAGTTTGGCCAGGAGACCTCCACACCCAAGCTCCTGAGCACAACTATCTCTGCCCTTGGAAAACACACGCTCAGCATGGCAAGACGACTTCCGTGAAGTCTCATGGCCTTCACCTTTCTCCAGGGCCTCACCCGCCTTTGCCGAGTGCTTGGTTGGCAGGTGTTTGGGCACCAGGGAGTCCCTTTTCCTCCCCAGAAGGGTTAACGGAGGAGTGTCTTTGTGCGCCACTGTCTTTCAGAGATGGTGATTGCAGGGAAATAATGCCACTTGCATGCATAGCCCAGCCCAGAAGGCTTTCCATGGAAAGACTCTGCTCACATGGAAGTGCGCTCCTCCGGTTCTTACTCCCTGGAGGCAATTGAGGCCGCTGTTGGCCCTCCCGTGGGCTGAGAGTAGCTCCAAGCAGTGAGGTCCTGGCAGGCCTCAGTCTGAACCTGAGTAGGATGTCTGGGAAGGAGACAAGTCTGTGTAGACCCCTCGTTTGCGTCTGTGACCCAGCACGGTGGTAGCAGGGACTTTGTGACCTGCTTTGTTTCTGTGCATTTCAGAGAATGCCTCCCCAAGCGAGCTGCGGGACCTGCTATCAGAGTTCAACCTCCTGAAGCAGGTCAACCACCCGCAAGTCATCAAGCTGTACGGGGCCTGCAGCCAGGATGGTAAGACCGGCCGGGGACTAGCAGCTGCCGGGCACAAGCCAGGGGCTCTGGGCTGCTCCATTCTGCATTCTCCCTCATCCCCATCCTTCTGTCCTCTCTCTTCCTGGAAGCATGGTTTCTCTGGCCCTTGCCTGAAACTTGTGTGTCAGTGGACCATGAGGGCTGCCACAGGAGTGTTCCCTGGGGTCTCTGGCGACATCCTGGTTGTCAGCACCCTGCCCCAGGCCGAGCCCTTAAGACAGGGAAGTCCAGAGATGAGCAGTGTCTCCTGGGCACCTATTGGGAACTAGATATGCCATAACCTCCAGGTGATCTCAACCCCACCCCAGCCTGGGGTGGCAAAGGCAATGGCAGATCGTTTTTCACATAAGAGCATTTTGCTCTATTGGTCTTCCGAAACTGCTTTGCCACCCTGGGGGCCTCCCACTTTGTGTGTGTGTGTGCGTGCATGTGTGTGCGTGTGCGTGTGTGTGCATGTGTATTTGGGGTGTGAGGGAGATGGGAGGCCGACAGGGAGAGAGCAGCAGGGGCACCGGTCAGCACCAGTAGCACTCAGGGCCGGGCCTCGGAGGACTGTGGCCTGAAAGCAGGCAGGGCAGGGAGAGGGTGGCCAGGGGCAGTCCAGAACCTCTGCCTCCATCAGCCGTCCCCAGGCCATACTGTGGCAAGACCAGGGGTACAGAAAGTTCCTGACATCCGAGCAGCAGTGGTTATCTCCCGGGCAGCTTCAAATGCAGTAATTGCTTGCCCTGGACACCCAGGAAAGAGGTTGTGGTCAACTGTCCAGGCAGCTGGCTTTGGAATCCAAAGCCCCTGCAAGATGGAGGAGCTTCCCAAGTGGCACTAGTGATAAAGAACCTGCCTGCCAATGCAGGAGATGTAAAAGACTTGGGTTCAATCCCTGAGTCGGGAAGATCCCTTGGAGGGGGACATGACAACCTACTCCACTATTCTTGCCTGGAAAATCCCATGGACAGAGGAGCTTGGCGGGCTACAGTCTATAGGGTCACAAAGAGTCAGACATGACTGAAGTAACATAGCGCTGCAAGGTGGAGAGCAGAGTGATGTGAGAGTGAGCTGAGGCTTGAGTCCTCAGGCTGCTGGAAGCGATTGCCCCGTGCTGGCCCAACTTCTGCCTGCCCAGGGTCACCTAAGCAGCCAGCCCACGTACCTACCGCTCTGCCCCTAGGGCCACTGCTCCTCATCGTGGAGTATGCCAAGTACGGCTCCCTGCGGGGCTTCCTCCGAGAGAGCCGCAAGGCGGGACCCGGCTACGTGGGCAGCGGGGGCAGCCGCAACTCCAGTTACCTGGACAACCTGGAGGAGCGGGCCCTGACCATGGGCGACCTCATCTCCTTTGCCTGGCAGATCTCACGAGGGATGCAGTACCTGGCTGAGATGAAGGTGCGTGCCGCCCCAGCCCCGCGCCCCCTCTGCCAGCGATGGGCCTGGGGTTCAGGGGTCCCTGCTGTTGTCTTTCCCACAGCTCGTCCATCGGGACTTGGCAGCCAGAAACGTCCTGGTAGCCGAGGGCCGCAGGATGAAGATCTCAGATTTTGGTCTGTCCCGAGATGTTTATGAAGAGGATTCCTACGTGAAGAGGAGCAAGGTACCAGGCTCTGGGGTGTGATGGCCTGAGGGCAGAGGGCGTGGTCAGGGAGCCCACGGGATGGGGACAGATTCTGATCTGAGGAAGATAAAGCGGGTTTTTAGAGTGTAAACTTCCAGTCCTCATCCCCGAACTCTTTCCTAGTCCTGGGTCCCCAGAGACCCCGAGCAGGACTCAGCCCTGAGCCTGTTCCTTCTCTTCCTCACAGCCACAAGTGCTGTTTTGGCGCTCCCTGCTGGGAGTGGGGTTCCTGCAGCTTCTCTCGCTTCTCATCACTATCACTTCTAAAGGTCACCCACCACTGCAGAAATAACAATCTTGTCTGCAGTTGCTCCTCTCACTGCTGCCGAGGGAAGGTCACTGTTTCACTTTCTGTGTAACTTGAGTCCTTTGCTTGGGGAAAAGAAATGAATTAAACCCAAGCTTGCTAGTCATTCTTTACAGAAAGGAAGGAACCACTTTACAGCAGGGTATGCTCCTGGTCCAAGGGCCTAGGAACCGCCGACTAAGTGAGTTTGGAAGGCGATCAGGAGGATCCTGGAGACAAAGTCCAGAGTCGCAGTGTAGAGATTTGGGAAGCTTTTTCCAAGTCACTGAAACAGGTGGTTCGGGGACCTTCTTGGGAAACCTGGTTCCCTGGTATGGTCCCCTTCCCTGTGACATTGGTCTTGACTTTCTTGATGCTGCTATCCTCCCAACCCCTTTCTAGTAGCCTCCCTGTGACAGACTAGACAGGGAAGATCACAGGCCCCCTCAAGACACACAGCTAAGCTGGCATTTGGAACAGATGCTGCTCAAAAAGAAAAACACAGAAAGCCACGACATACACTTCAGCTTTGCTCTGAGGGGCGAGTGAAGCCCAGGTGCTCCTGGGGCTGTGAGGATGACATTTGATTTCTTGTGGGGTTCCCGTTGTGACAGCACGTCTTAGAAGTGCTGAAGGGGAAGTGGAGAGGGGTGCTCCCTACTCGTGGAGGGGGCTGGATGGAACTTCCTGTTGATGCAGTGGTCCTCGGGAATGCCCTGTGTCACCCAGCAAGGAAGCACAGGGTGCCCAACGTGGCCCCTGAGAGCACAGCCTGCAGGTGGCGTTGTTAGAAACACACACCCTTGAAGCAGTCACACTTCATGTAGGGTATGAATCCTAAATAGTACTTTAAAAAAAAAAAAAAAAGAAGTACAATAAATGCATTAAAATCCAAAGCAAATGCCTTTTTTTAAATTGATTGTGCCTTGACGCTGACCTATTTGTTGTTGTTTAATCGATCAGTCGTGTTTGACTCTTTGCGACCCATGGACTGTAGCCCAGCAGGATCCTCTGTCCATGGAATTCCTCAGGCAAGAATACTGGAGTGGGTTGCCATTTCCTCCTCCAGGGTATCTTCCTGACCCATGGATCAAACCTGCATCTCCTGCACTGCAGGTGGATTCTTTACCACTGAGCCACCAGGAAAGCCCGCTGATCTATTTGTACCAAAAAGCTATTTCTTAAGTTGCATTAGAAAGGATTTGTTAGGTTGAACTCCAGCCTCTCCATGGTGGAGGACAGTCTTTCAGAAGATGCTAAAAGGGCCCTGGGATAAAATAAGAGGGAAAAATCAGACTCAAGACACTCACATTGATTTCTTCGCTCAGAGCTTCTTAGAAAGGCCTTTAGTGTGTTCGTTTGTGTCAGAAATTCCCAAGATGGAAACACTGGATGTTGGCTTCCCAAACCCCTTCACCCTCAGAAATCAGGGGAGATCTTGATGGAAATGCTTCCAGCCTACCCACTGGGCAGCACCCAGGGTGCCCCTGATCTCCCCAGAAGTGACCACAGTGGGGCCTGGCTTGCACTTAGCATCAATTCCTTGGGATGTGGTGCATGACCAGCACACCTTGTATAGCTGTGGGCAGGCCGACTGACTCCCTCAGGTATCTCAGCCAAGCCTAGGAAGGCGGGGCTGGGACTCCAGCCCCTGTGAGGCTGTGCTGCTGGCCTGTACCCAGGAACACACTGGAGTCATTACTCAGTGTTCCCTAAGAGCTGAAAGAGCCTGAGATGTGTCCCCCACACACACCAGTTCCTAGGATCTCAGAGCAACGTTAATGCCTTTCTTTCACTCCTTCCTTAGGGTCGGATCCCAGTCAAGTGGATGGCCATTGAGTCCCTCTTTGATCATATCTACACCACCCAGAGTGATGTGTGAGTCTGGGTGTTGCCTTCCTGGGGTGGAGGTTACACGTATGCACCTTTCTGGGCAGCTCCGCTGGGGAACAGAGTTGCCCTGAGTCCCTGTCAGCTCATTCCAGCTGTCCAGAGTGACCTCCCCAAACTGGGGGGCTGCGGATGGGGGAGCTTTGTGTACTCATACAGCAAATGGCAAAGGCCCAGGCAGTAGTTCTGAGTGCCATGGTGGAATACATGAGGACGTGAGCTATAGCTGCAGCCCCTCTTGCCTCCCATAACTCCCCTGCCCTCTCTTTGGACATCTCAGTGACACACAGTCTCAGCCGAACAGTTCCCTCTCTGTGAGCCTGAGTGTGAGTGGGCTTCAAGCAGGTCCCCGGCGACTGGTCCCCACCCAGAGACAGGTTTAGGGTGGAGTGACCTTGAGTGGGTTTCCGGTACCCAAACTGCTCCAAGACCAAAACTCAGTCTTCCAAGTCCAACTACATTCTCAATTATTTCCAAAACCACAACAGACTTCGTTTCCAAATGTTCTGCTGTAAACAGCCTTGCATGTTTTGAATAAGGTAGGCTGTGAAAAGGCAATTCTTAAACAGTTTTAACAACTGTGTTCTGATTACCAAGTTGACTGTAAAACAACTGGAAATGCAGGGGAAAGCATAACGAAGAGACTAAAAGTCAGTGGGGCCCCACCATCCCTAAATAACTAGGGCCAGCGCTCACAGGCCTTGCCTAGAGTTGTCCGTGGCATGCAGGCATTCTTTATTACTGTAAACAGGCTTGTGTGATAATGCTGTTTTGTGATGATTTTGTCCCCACTTGACAGGAAATTTTCCCTCACAGTTGATATTTTCCCATTGCAATGTTTTTTCCTTTTAACATCTTATGAAAATTTCCAAGCACACAGAAAAGGTGAAGGGGTTTTGCAGAGTGCCCCCGGTGCCCTGTGGCCTCAGTTCGACCTGCTTTTCACTGTGCTTATTTGCATTCCCTGTGTCATCTCTGATGCTACAGAGCTTCACCTCAGGGGTCAGCCACCTGCCCCTTTTGGGCATGGGGGCTGAGCTTTGGCAGCAGCTTGTCGGGGGGTTGGGGCAGGGCAGGCAGACACCTGGTCCGCCTCCATTCCAATTCCATCTGTCTGGTCAGCCTAGGCTGAAACTGTGGGCACTTGGACCACTCTCTGTACGGGGAACTCGGGTGCTGTTGCTGCTCAGGGGGAGGGTATCCGGGGCGCTGAGGATGCCACAGACCCAGTGCAGTCGCTCATTGGCCCTCTGGTTCTGCAGGTGGTCCTTTGGTGTCCTGCTGTGGGAGATTGTGACCCTGGGCGGCAACCCATACCCTGGGATTCCTCCAGAACGGCTCTTCAACCTTCTGAAAACAGGCTACCGGATGGAGAGGCCAGACAACTGCAGCGAGGAGATGTGAGCATGCTTTCTCTGGTCCAGCCTCCCCAGACACTGACACTCCAGGCTTTGGAGGGGTGGGGTCATGCACACTCATCCTTTCCCACTGCTGGGCAGCCCTGGGTGCCAGCCCCAGGCAAGCTGGGCAGCTGGAAGCGACGGGCTAAGACAAAGGCACAGATGACAGAGAACCACCCTTGGGCATGATGGCAGATGCTGGGGACCCAGATTCCACTGGGGGCTGGGTGGGCCTCCTGGGGGGACTTACAAGCTGAGGGGGAGCAGGACCCCAGGAGAGGTGGTGGAAGGATGAGGGAGCAGCTTCAGTCTAAGGCTAGAGACCTGTCCCAGGATGCTTGGGGAGGGGCAGGTAATTCAGAATGGCCCCAGGGGTACATACAGGGGAGCGCCCAAGTGGAGACACCAGGGCAGGCAAAGGGCAGGCAGATGGCACCTGGACTTCAGCTCGAGGGCACCAGAATCTTCTCATCAAATGGTGGTTCCATCAGATGATCCTTGGAGAACAGGTTGAGAACACATGAGAGGGGGGTCGTCCATAGTTAGACACACACTGGTCCATTCAAAGTCTGTCATGCACCTGCCATGTGCCTGGCTCGGGGCTGTGGGAGTGCGAGGGTGAGTAGGTGCTGCCTGCCTGGGCACCCTAGACTGGCAGGCACAGGCCCAGCACTCACCCACAAAGTGGCCCCTGCAGCCCTGCCAGAGCCCCAGGGGAGGGAGGGAGGGAGGGAGGTGCAAGACAGAGTGTGCTTGGCAGGTTTTTGTGTTCATACACAGTTCATCCTTCATAAGAGTTTTAAGGACTGGCATTTCTGCGTTAGCTGCCATAACAAGCATGGCTGGACCACAGCGCCAGACACTGTGAGCCCCTGCTGACCCATCATACCCTGGCCCAACTCAGAGAAGGATGTCAGTGACACAGGAACAGCTTTGGGGTTTTGGACCAGAGCCTCTGGGGCCCAGGCGCACTGTACTGGGTCTGGTGGTTGTGACTGGGCAATCCTCGCTGGATTGTCACCACCCACCTGCTTGTCTCACCAGGTACAGTCTAATGCTGCAGTGCTGGAAGCAGGAGCCAGACAAGAGGCCAGTGTTTGCCGACATCAGCAAAGACCTAGATAAGATGATGGTTAAGAGCAGAGTGAGTACCTGGAGCCAATCCCTGGTGCCACCTCCCTCACCCCAGTTCATGGAATTCCCAATACAAAGGCAGAGTGCGGCTGTGCAGAGTGAGATGGTCATGTCGTCTCCTGGTAGGGGGCAGGGCAGATGGGGGGGGGGGGGGGTCGGGCACGAACCTTTATCCTTAATCCAGGCCTCTTGGACTTCTTGAAATTAGGGAGAAACCAGGATTTTTACCTTGACACTTAGGAAGAGCCCTCCACAGACAGGGGTGGGAAGAAGATATGCCAATACCAAACAAAATTATTTTCAATAATGGAACTTGAGGAAGTAAAGTTGGAATGAATGTGTCCTAAATTCACATTCTATGAAGGGTCCGGCTAGGGGTGGGAAGTGAAGGGAGCAGTGGAAACTGTGACAAATAGTGGCCTACAGCTGCCTCTGAGGGACCTCTTACCATAGACAATGTAACCTGTAGGAATAAGAGAGCCAGCATGCCAGGCTTTTTAAGGGATGTTTATGTTTCCCAGTTTTTATAGCAATTTCCAAAAGCTCAGTGTGGGCCAAACAACATATCTGTGTGCCTCTAGTTTACAACTCTAGGTGATAGAGGAAATCAACACAGTTTCCACTAATATTGATTGGGCAATGGGCTGCCTCCTGTATTCTGCCTTAGATGCTGGGGATGCAAGTAAAGAAAATAGACACAGACCTTGCTTGCCCTCTGGTGGTTTCATCCTTAAATTGACACAGTTACTGAAAGTTGTCATTTCTCCAAACATGGAAGGCAAGATGCATGGACTGGGCCCCTTGGAATAAAACCCAACCTCGGTGTATCGTTTGGGCAAATCCTATGATTTGCCCTAAACAGAGGTAATAGCTGATGCCTACAGACAGCTTTCCTAGAACAGTGCTGAGAACCAGCCAGAAACACACTGGAAGCATTCTTGACACCTTTAACCAGGGCAGTGGAAGTAGCCGGTCCTCACAAATCATCCTGCTTGGGAACTGAAGCCTCTAGCAGCATCTTAATGCAAAACCCACACCGATGACTCAGATTTCTTGGTCCTGACTTGATATTGGAGATGGCAGGAGTGCCTGGAGGGAAGCCAGAAAGTGTGGAGCAGATGGGGAATGTGTCTTGGCTTTCCCACATGAGTCACGGGACTGCAGTCCCAGAGCCTCAGGTTTTATAAACAGGCCTGTTCTCCGGTGCTGGGCCTGGTGCCCCTAGCGCTGCAGAGAGAGGACCAGAACAATGAGGGAACACATTTCTGCCTCCAAGAGGTGATTTTCTGTGATGAGGACCAGAGGCTGGGGGAACTCATGCTGACAGCCCTGGCCAGGGGCTCAGATCTGGCGAGAGGTTGATAGGTGCGGGGTGGGACTCGGCTGGGGCTTCTGCTCTCAGGCAGGGCGGGGGTGGGGAGGGGTGGGCATGTCCAGCAGTGGCCTGCTCCAGCAGTGACCAGGTCTCTCTCCCTTCCAGGACTACTTGGACCTGGCCGCGTCCACCCCATCCGACTCCCTGCTGTATGATGACGGCCTGTCGGAGGAGGAGACGCCCCTGGTGGACTGTAATAATGCTCCCCTCCCTCGCACCCTCCCCTCCACGTGGATTGAAAACAAACTCTATGGTAGAATTTCACATGCATTTACTAGATTCTAGCCACGTTGTTCCTGCTCTCTGCACTGTCCTTACTCTCTGTAATGCTTTTTAAGAGTGTTTCTGGTTTGAATGAAACCAAAGTCTGCTCTGAACCTTTTTGTTTGTAAATGTCTGACTTTGCATCCATTTACATTCAGGCATTTTTTTTTAAAACTATGTTTTTTTTAAAGGATGTGAAAATATGTGTGATGATCACATTGCCCAGCAGCTTAAGATGATAGAGGAGAGGGCGGGGCAGAACTCTCAGGGGATATTGAGAAATGATGACTCAGTCATTTCCCGGGTGGGGATTTAGTCATAGTACTTCTAATTTAACTACTGGGGTACATTTTCCTGACCTGGGGAGGCATTTAATCTGGAAAGGCGGAACCAGCACTACCCTGCCTGCACTGAGAACACAGCCAGCAGCCCCCCAGGCTCTGTCTGGGTGAGTGGGGGTGGGGGGGGGCTTGGAGGCCACCCGGTGCTGGGGACCACCATCGGCGGGAGGGACACACACAGAGTACTGTTTTCACATCCTTTGTATCACACACTGTCATGACAGTTGTCACTTACGAAGTCAGTGCTAAAAGCTGGAGCAAAATGCTTTTTGAAAGAACGTAGTCTGTGGTGCTGTGGTCTTGCAATGGACAGTAAATATGGTTCTTGCCAAAACTCCTTCTTCTGTCTTCAATACTTGAAATTTTTTTCCTGTTTCCTAACTTCATCATGGAGTGTTTTGAAATCTTGGAGTCTCAAGCCTTTTTCAGCCGAGGTTGTTTCTCTCGCATGCCTCCTGGGTCACTGATTCCTTGCTGGCCAGTGTTCCTTGCCACCTGTCCCGTCGACGCTGTGGGACTGGGCTGCGTGCACCCTTGATTTGGAAAGATCCTCTCTGTAGTAGGCTGGGATGGAAGATGAGTAGGCTCCTTTACGTTAGAGCACTGTGTGTAGAAGCTTCTGCTTCAGTAAGCCAGGCAGTACAACAAGGTGCTGTTGCGTTATGCTGCCTTACAGAAAGAGTTAAACAGGCCACCAGAGATTGATCAGATTTGAGAGTCCGAAGCTTATAAAAGTCAAAATTGGTAGTTTCTGGTAAGCTGCAGTTAGCAAGAGAACATGTGATGTTCCCCCCCTTCTCCCAAACATGTTTTGGAAACCTGGAGCATGAAACCCTGCAGGCGGTTGGCCCAGAAACCAGAAGTTTGGTTTGAACCTCAAAGGGAGTTTTGCCAAGGCCTTACTGTCTGGACATGAAGTTTGGGTTCTTCAGCGCAGAACAAATGATCTGTTTTCATTTTTAGGCATGTCAGACCCGAACTGGCCTGAAGAGAGTCCTGTACCACTCACGAGAGCCGCTGGCACCAACATTGGGTGTCCGAGATATGCAAATGATAGTGTATATGCTAACTGGATGGTTTCACCCTCAGCGGCACAATTAATGGACGCGTTTGATAGTTAACATTTCTTTGTGAAAAGTAATGGACTTGCGAGGGGAAGAAACATGCTGAGAACAGAAGGTCTGCCGGCCCCTATTTGCACATTGCACACTGGCTGGCGGTCTTGCCACCCAGCAGATGTAGCACGCTGGACGGTGTAGGTGTTCCTTCTTCTTCAGCCCTCCGCAGCACCCAACCGGTGCATCCGTGAGCACCACGCGCTCCGCGCTCACACGTATGGGTCCCTCACTCACTACCTGAACTGTTTGATTTTTTTCTGGTTGCCTCCAAACAAGGCCACATGATTTAAACATGAAGCACACACACCAAAAAAGGCAGCAGGGGAAAAAAACCTGGCCCAGACGACCTGTCCTTGTTCAAAGCAAGAGCCCGGCCAGGCCGCATAGGGATGTCAAAGCCCGACCAAGGCTGGAGGGGAAGAGGGGACTTCTGGACAGGCCTCGCCGCAACCTTCAATATCCTGTTTTTTTTTTTTTAATCATGTAACCTCTTCTTAGGAAGACATTTGATTCTTATTATGATTAAAATGATCCTTAGGTTTAGCACAATGGAGAGACGTGATGTCACATTTGGTATGTAGGTAGGTGGTGTGAGGGGAGGGGGCTTCTAGGATACATCTGTCCATCTGGCTGAGAGATCACACCCCTGTGATGAGAAGTGTATGGAGGAGGGGGCCTTGGAGTGGAGTGGACTCATATCCAAGTATTGCTGACCACAGAGACTTGGCTGCCATGAACTCCCCAGCCTACCCCACCACAGCCTTCAGTACCCACCCATCCAGTGCCCCAAAGTGGCAGGGGCTCATCTCACACGTTCGTGGTTGGGACTTGTGCTCAGTCTCAGCTAGTTAGGTTAGAAGTAGTGTCGACAAATGACCGAGGACTGTGACACCTCTGATGACAGTTCTGACGGGGAAACGACAGGGTTTTGGCTCTTACAGAGCTTGTGTGAAAAGGTACATGTGTCCACTCTTGCTGTGTCTGTGACGTAATGCTGCTATGGCAAGACATTTTTGTTCTTAGGTTCTGACCGTGACTCATAAGCTTCTTGTCATTCTTCACTGCTTGTTTGTGGTCACAGACACTCAGCATTCCTCCCATCCTGTGGGGGCGGCTTTCGGGAAGTCCTGGGGGCTCTTCTTTCTGTCCCACCGCTGTCACTTTGCAGGAGAGGGTCCGTTACCAAAACACTGCCTGGTCTTCAGACTTAAAGCACTGTGAAAGAACCTAACGATGTCTCATGAGAATGCTGGATTTTATAGCCATTTCACCAAAGTGGTAAAGTGGTAAAAATTATGGCATTTTTGTGGCCAAGAAGGCTTGGATGAGTTTTGTGGAGGAGTTGTGTGTGTGTGTGTGCGCGCATGTGCATCTGTGTGTGCATGCACGTGTGTGTGTACACACCCAGGGAGAGCACTGGAAAAACACTTAACTGCAGATGCAACACGGCTTTAGTTTCGGCCATTGTTCAGACGCACTGTGATAAGTTCTTTTACAGATATCTAGTCGTGGTAGTAAACTTGTGGGTTTCAGATGTACTTGATGATAGTCTTGTTAAATGCAGAAGTAGGGAGAAACTTTCTCAAGTTATTAAAAATGCCTACTCAGTGTGAGAGGCTGTAGCAGATTTGTCCTCAGCTGGGGGAGAACTCCAAGTCTAACTGGCTGACCCAGTGGTGGGGAGTTAACCCTTGACTCATAACCTAATTGTCTGTTTCTGAGTTATCCAGGTACTCATACTTGTTAGTCTATCAGACAATTTTCATATGCATATACACAGAAGTTACTAAGTATTTAAGTATTACTGAGTATTAAGTAACAATCTGTTTTAAAATTTGTTAAATCTGTTTATGAAAGGTTATTAATCATACCGTGTCAATTTGCTTTTGTAGTCAAGGTGACTAAGAAAATCATTTCAGTTATGTAAATAAAATCATGTATCATACAATGTGTAAACTTCTTTTCTCTTTTTAACCTTCTGGTTGGAAACATTAGGTTTCTGATTTTAAAGTTTCCATAAAAGGAGTAAGATATCACAAGGGGATCTATTGTGATGACCACTGGGGAAGTAAGACTGATCGAAGGACCGTGGGGGCTCTTGGTGATGTTATTGACTTGTCTTGTATATATATGTATAATATGTACATGAACAGCCACATTTATCGTAATTGTGAAAACTAAGCTCATTCTGCCACTCAAAGGATTCCTTCCCTAAAACAGAGCAGCAACCAATGTTGAGTTCAGGTATTTGCTCTTGTCTAGTAATTTGCTGTTTGTTTCTTGAAGCTGGAGTTGGACAGTTGTGAGAGAGACTGTAAAATGCATTGTCATGACTGAAGGTCCATTGGAGGAAAAACTTTGCTCTGAACCACTATGAAATCTAAAATATAAATGCTTCTGTTTATGACTTCCTGTTGGGTTATGCAGGGATGCTATGAGCTCCTCAGAAATCTGGCAAGGAGCAGGTGGTGGGTCAGTAGGGAAACACAAGTTATTAGCAGTGTAAGTCTGATTTGTGGTTACATTGTGCACTGGATACTGAGGGCCTTGGGTGCACACGTGTACACACAGTCAGGTGCATAAGTCACCCAGGGGCTGCCCCAGGCCCATAGTGCTCCAGCTCCTGGCCCTTAGCGCCTCCTTCAATCTAGACCTCAGGGATGGGAAATGAATGTAATTTCTAGACTCAGTTGTTTGCCTCTGAATGTTTAGAAACCCGTGTTGAAAAAAGCTAATACTAAAATACGAAAAACTCCTTTTTCAAGAGGAGAAACCTTCCATTAGTAGTGTGTGTGTGTGTGTGTATGTGTGGTTTATTTTTCTGAAAAGGCACATTCTCCACCAAGCTCCACACAGGATTGCTTAGCCACAAGGTCAGCTTATTTGGCTAGAAATGTAGTTGAATATTGGAGGAGGGAATGGTTACCTGTTCCAGTATTCTTGCCTGGAAAGTTCCATGGACAGAGGAGCCCGGTGGGCTACAGTCCATGGCATCACAAAAGTCAGACACACGACTGAGCAACTGAGCAGGTATTTGAATATAATGTCTGAGAACATGTCTCGGACAAACACTTAACATAAAAGGGAAAGCAGAGTTTCCCCCACTAGAAACAGAGCATTTTTCCAGGCAGAGGAGTGGATATTTCCCTCTTCTCCTTTGAGCATGTTTATATGTGGGGTATTTGGATGGTGGTATTTAGGGTGATTCTAGAAAGTGCGGAAGAAATCCTTATCTCTGTGTCCCTGGAAAGACACAGTAAGAGTGGCTCTGAAGGGCATGTGCCGCAGTGGGGCACACCCTCCCTTCCGCGTGAATCTGCACGTGGGCTTACCCTCTGTGTGGGCCTATCCACTCAGGCTGCCTGCCCCTCTCCATCCCTTCTCCACGGCAACAACTTTGGCAGGCTCACTAGAACTTTATAGGAACTTCCCTGGCAGTCTGGTGGTCGAGACTCCATGCTTCCACAGCAGGGGTCATGAGTTCGATCCCTGGTCAGGGAACTAAGATCCCCCACATGCCACCCAGCACAGCCAAAGTTTTTTTTTTTTTTTTTTTTTTTTTATAATTAAAAGAACTTTGTAGAGTTTCCCACATCTTTAGGGAGTTGGGATTCACATGAATAATTCTTGGCTGAGATCAGGAGAAACCAGAACCTGTATGTAGAGAGTTTTTCACTGTGGAATATGGTGCTGTGCCTGCAGAAGAGGCTGGCTGGGTGGCTGTGTTAACCAACAGCTGGGAGGATAAGCTTCACTCCCAGAATTAAAGAGGGACGTATGTGAATGCTTGAAAGAAATCCGTTAATCTGTGCAACTCCGATTTCAATTGCTGTGTCAGGTGACAAGATATTTTTTCAGAAGTTTCTGGAATGTGCTAAGTCACAGGACCTGGCGAATGGCGATCTCTCAGGGGGGCTGTGACCGGGAGGCTGTCTCGCTGTGTCAGCTTCAGGGACATGAGTGTCGCAGGAACTGGGCCAGGCACGTGGAGGGAGCCGCGACCGGAGACCACCAATCAGTGTGACCACAGCACTTCTGTATCACCCCAGGAGAGACCATGATCCTGCATCCTTTCAGATGACACTGCGCAGTTCAAGTTCAAAATTGGTGTGGGGAGGTGAGGTAAGTGCATTCTAAAACTAAGAGGGAAAAAATCATTTTTCAAGAAAAAAATTTTTGATGCTTCAGACACAGACTGTATTTATCATGCAGACCATCAGTTTTTTTTAATAAAAATGCAAAGTTCATTTTTTATATCCCTATTTTTATTGATGTCAGTTTTGTCAATGGTACTCTTTCAGGCTGCACTTGGTTTTCACCTGTGGTCCAGTCCTTTTCTGCACTTTTCATTTTCCCATAGAGGAAGGTCATTCTTGTGGGTTGGGAAGGGTCTAGCCCCAGGTGGCACAGTGGAAAAGAATCCACCTGCCAATGCAGAAGGTGCAAGAGACGGGTTCGATCCCTGGGTTGGGTCTCCAGTGTTCTTGCCTGGGAAATCCCATGGACAGAGGAGCCTGGCGGGCTACAGTCCATGGGGGCGCAGAGAGTTGGACACGACTGAGCAACTGCACACACATAGCCCAGAAGTAAAGAACATAAGGCTGCCTCTTGCTACCGGAGGCAAGGGACTTTGAAGGACTTCAGGGAGCCCATATATGCCTGGTCACAGCCTCTGCCCTCAGGAGCGCCTCTCAACAAGAGCAAGTGACTTGCTCCATGTTTTGTACCTTTTTTTTCTGGGAGTTTTAAAAAAAATTTTAAAACTTAAAGAAAATTTTTAAACTTAAAAAAAAAATTTTTAAAACTTCAATTTTAAAAATTGAAAATTTTCCTTGAGACTCTCTGGCCACAGGACATGAGAAGCCAAAGTTCTTGGATTTTTCAGAACTCCAGGGTAAAGCGGTTGGAGGACTTCATGAACATATTAATAAAGAAGATTACAGGAAACAAATATATATATATATATATATATATGTATGTGTTTATTTAGCGTGGAGTCTTAGCCACTGGACCAACAGGAAAGTGCCCATAGGAAACAATTTTTAATGTCAGGAATGACACAGAAGAGGGAAAGATTGCGGTTTCTCAAAGGACAGTCATTGAAAGAAATTAAAAGAAGTGTTATGGCAAAAATTAGAATTTTTTTTTGTCTGCGCTGTTGTAGCTTGCAGGATCTTAGTTCCCCAACCAGGGATTGAACGCTTGCCCCCTGCAATAGAAGCATGGAGTCATAACCACTGGACCACCATGGAATTCCCAGGAAATTGTACTTTTTAAGAGCTGAATCATCTATATAGCTTTGTAGAAATAAGACCACCCAAAAGAGAACATGCAGGGTTTATTTATTCTGCACTTGCTATTGCAAAGGAAGAGGCCACCATCTTCTTGCTTATGGCAGAGACTCAAAGGCAGGCAGAGGAGGAAGAAAGCTTTACAGGAAAAAAAAAAAATAGTGGGGGAGGCTTCAGGTATACTGTGGACGCTATTGGCATGAGGAGGCTGAAGGCACTAAAGTAACTAGAAACAGCATCTTAGGTGATTCACTTGGAGAATATATTTGGCTTTCTTTGGGCGGTTTCAAGTTGGAAATGGGGGCAAAATAAAACAGGGAAGCTGGCAGTCATTGACCAAATCCTGACCATTTTGGGCTGGTGACTGCAGAGGTTACAGGAACTCCAGTTCTTTGGTTATTCATGGGCTGGCCATTGTCTGTTTGCATATTCAGTCTCTCAGTTCTTCTCTTATGGTCATTTTTTTGCTTGAAAGTTGATGAATACAAGGAACTTTAGAAATTCAGGCCTTCACCGCTTAGAGGCTGATTGTTCAGTCATCTCCATGGCTAACTATATTGTGGGGTATTTTGTGGGGTGGATTATATTTATTTACTTTCAATGTTTATTTATTTGGTCATGCTGAGGGAGTATGTGGAATCTTAATTCCCAGACCAGTGACCAATCTCATATCCCTTGCATTCTGGAAGCATGGAGTCTTAACCACTGGACCACCAGGGAAGTCCCTGTTGATTGTCTTTTTTTTTTTAATAAGAGTCATTCTAACAAATGTGAGGTAATATGCCATGGTTGTCTGGACTTGATTTTCCCTTCCCTTCCTGTTGTATCATCATGTTGATCACCTGACAAGAAAGTGGCTGTTCAGAAGCATTTGGGTCCCAGATAGATGCAAAAAACCAGCATCATGACCACTAGGACAAAAACACAAACAGTTAATAAACCCTCTAAGGTTTATTGAACCAAGAATTCCAACCCAAGCCAAGCCCATATAGACCATGAGGATCAAATTTATTACAGAGTGAAGTAGCTTTGCCAGAAGGCATGTATTGTCTGTCCCAGCTTCCCTGTTTCAATGACACAAGTACGGTATTAGGAATGGCACAGATCATGACTAACCAACAAGAAATCTAAAGCAATTATTAAGCAATAATAAAGCTCTAGTGCCAGCCTCCTGGCAAAGCGCTTCTTGTAGCTCCTTTCTTAGGGGCGGTTATCCCTGAACTTGGGGCCATAGGGAGTAGTAGCCCCACATTCACAGGGAAAGGCAGACCCACCTTCACACATCTCTTCCGTCCCCTTTGCTCTGTAGGACAGCTCTAGTAAGCCTAGGTCTGTCAGAAAATTCTTGGCTTTGACGGGAACACATCCTGGGTGTGAACCTGCACACCCTACCTAGGGGCCACAGGGTTCCTGTTTCACTCGAGTGGGCCCTGAATTGTTGCAGCCCAACAAGAGCTTGCAAATCCATCCAATTGCTCTTTTTGTACCTCTGACAGAGCTAGCTTTGCTCCACCCTTTGGCAGTGTGGAGGGAAGAGGGCCCAACCCCCTCCCCAAGGGGACCTGGGACCTACTTCGAGAGGAAAGGGCTTTAGAGTGTTACTGAGATTTTCAGTTATTTGGACCAACTTGATGGATTTAAAGCAGACCTGGTGAGTATGGGATCTGGGTGGCCTTTTCTATATGGATTTTTTTCACTAAAGAGGGTTTTAATGTTTATTCATGTTGTAATATGCATGAATCCTGCATTCTTTTTCTCCCCATAGTAATTAAAAATAAATAACATGCCATTTACCATTTAGATATTTGTAAGCATAGAGTGTTGTAGTATGAACTACCTTCTTTTGCAAACCAGTTTAATAATGTGTACCTTGTGCATGCTTTGGAGAAACTCAGGAAACTGAGTCAGTGACTGAAATGGCCCAAGATAGCACCTCGGATAGCATCTTCATCTGAAAACAGAACCCGGGCTTCCTGGTGGTCCAGTGGCTAAGACTGGACACTCCCAAAGAAGGAGGCCCAGGTTCAATCCCTGATCCGAGAACTAGATTTCCCATGCCGCAATGAAGAGTTTGCATGCTGTAGCTAAATATCTGGCTTGCCTCAACGAAGGTCGAACAGGCGCAGCCAAATAAAAGAAAATAAAACCAAAGGAAAGGAAGGGTATGGTTGTTGTACAGATTTACATCTTAGCTTTCCCTATTGATTAAAAAAAAGAGTTTCACAAGACTGTCATCCTTCTATCTGGTATATACCAAGGGTTCCTTTGAAATGAGATTTCTCTTGTAACTGTGACTCACAGAAGAGCCGTCTTGAACTTGGGTTTCAGAGATGATCATGTGTCCTCTTTAAAAAAAAAGTTCATTAGGTCCAACTAATTCTCATGTTGAAGAGGTATATTTTGCAGTAGCATTTACTCCCCTTCACTTTGGATGTATCCCAATTTGCTTACACAGTCACCTACCAAAGACATCCTGATATTGAGCTGTTACAAGTAGAGCTGCTGTTGTGTGATAGTTTTTGTCTGGACACTTTTTCAAAGCTGTTTACTAAGTGCTAAACATGTAGTGTTCAGGTCACTGGTGAGCCTTGTTTAGCTGTGGAAAAATGCAGCTAAGTTTCTCTGGCACGTGGGCTCTTCCTGAGTAAGGGATCGAACTTGAGTGTCTTGCATTGTCAGGCAGAGTCTTTACCACTGAGCCACCAGAGAAGCCCCGCCCCTCCCCCTTTAGCCCCGCCCCTCCCCCTTCTAGCCCCGCCCCCTCCCCTTTTTTGAGTTTACTGGATCTAATAGGTGTTCAGTGCTACTTCACTGTTGTTTTAGTTTGTAATTTCCTAATGATATATGATTTTGAGTATTTTTGATATGCTTATTTACTATCTGTGTATTTTCTTTGGCCAGGCGTTCAGATTTATACATTTTTAATGAGGTTGTTTGTTCCAGATTTTTTGGTATAGTCGGAGTACAATCCTTTATCAAATATGTATTTTGTAAATGTATTTTTCTGTGGCTTGTGTGTAAGTTTTGTGAATAAGGTTTTTCACAGTTTAAATTTATAATTTTTTAAAGTTCATGTCATAAATTTTATATCCTTTTTTGGATAGACTTTAGTGTTTTGCTTTTTTTTTTTTGGTTAAATTTCATAAGCAAAACTGAGGTACTGTAGATACAGTTTTAAGCAAAGCTGAGGTGCCATAGATACAGTTTTGCCTTTTGTCTGTTGAGAAGTTTGAGTGAGGTTGGTGTAAATTGTAAAATTATGTCTACATTCCTTTGATTAGATATGGCTTCCAATTATTTGTATAATTGGTTTTGGAGATGTCATGGGAAGTCAGTTTCCTCAAGGGAAACTGGGTGGGTTCCATGAAACATGAACTGTCTTCGATCCCTGGGAATCACTTTCTGCTTTTTCTGGCTTTGGATTTGACTTGTTTGGATATCTCATACTAGTGGAATCACAGAACGTTTGTCCTTTTTTGGTCTGGTGTATTTCACTTAATATAATGACCATAAGGTTCATCCAGATTGTAGCATTGTCAGAATTACCATCTTTGAAGGGCTGAATCATAGTCCATTGTGTGTATACCACAGTTTGTTTATGGAATTGGCTGTCCTGGACACTTAGATTGCTTCTGCTTGTTGGCCAGTGTGACTCATGCTATTATGAATATGCCTGCAGAAATATGCAATTTTTCAGCCCCTTTTTCCAAACCTTTTGGGTACATAGCGTGATTTAGAATTGAAATATATGTTCATTCCATGTGTTAGTTTTGGAGTAATTTCTGTAATGTCTTACACGGTGGCAGAACCATTTCAGACCATTTCATACCATTTCAGTATGGTAGAATACTGTTCAAGCTTTTGAAAATACCTTGTATTGCATATTCATTCACCCACCGATGGACACTTCAATGGGTTCTACCTTTGGGCTATTGTGAATAATGTCGCTATGAATATTTGCGTACCAGTTTTTGTTTGAATTATTAACAAATACATAGTACTATATATGAAAGAAACCACAAGGACCTACTGTATAGTTTAGGAAACTGTATTGAATATCTTGTGATAACGTATAATGGAACAGAATCTCAAAAGGAATATATGAAAAAGACATAATACCATGATAATTATTGTGCCAACACTATGAGTTATCATAACACTAGTCAACATGTATTTATACATGCCACTAAAATATTCACATCTGTAGGTATATTTCACTGCTTGATTATATAAAAATAGAGAATTCAAACAGAGAATAAATAAACTTCCCGTCATTGATCATCATCACTTATGCACTATTACTACCTGTAATACTCATTGTATAAGTGCTGGACTAGGAATTTACATTCGTGTAAACCAAGAGATTGTGAAGGTATAAGGAAGTATAACTTATTTAATTCCTTAATGAAGGATTATAGAACTCTATGTACATGAAGTGAATGAAAGTCCAATGGTTTAATTGAGCCACATTCTTACTAGAGTGATGAGCTTCCACCCCACCCAATGTTAGCTCACAATTAAATCCTGCAGTTACCTGGCCTCAGTGTCTGCTTCCTGCCATCCAGAAAGAAAAGGTGAGGAAGTCCTGACAAAAACGTTGCTATTTTTCTTTTTTTTGATTTTGTATTTAATTGCAGGGCTTGGCAAAAAGAGGGCCTAACCTGTTTTTAGAGTTCCATCCCAAGGCTTGCTCTGGCATGTTACATATGTTAACAAACTGCTGATTATTTAACAAAGGACAATGATCTACACTTCACTATTTGTTGCTTGAGCTGGAATAGTAGGCATCCCTTTAAGTGTAGTCCTTCATGCTGAAGTAGGCATACCTGAAGCAATAGCATATGAGGAACACATTTATCATGTAGACATCACATCCCATGAACTTGTAATAATTTTTCAGTTATATCCATCATCATTGGAGGAACTGACTTGTCCCAGTAATAACTGGAGTACCCAACATAACAGTTCCTTGACTAAATAATACGCTTACGAGTACTTCTTCCAATGTTCTTTCTCCTACTTTGGTCATGAACAGGAGAAGCTGATGGCAGTGGTTCTTGAAATGTATATCAATTCCTAGGTGCCACAGTTGGTAAATAATCTGCCTACCAGTGCAGGAGATGGAAGTGATGTGGGTTTGATCCCTGGGTCGGGAAGATAACAATTCATACACTCATTTTATGTGATTAAGTTTTATACTCATGAGTTTTTTTCTTCTGTATACAGAATATATAGTTGGGCTATAAAGAAAGCTGAGCGCAGAAGAATGGATGCTTTTGAACTGTGGTGTTGGAGAAGACTCTTGAGAGTCCCTTGGACTGCAGGGAAATCCAACCAGTCTATCCTAAAGGAAATCAGTTCTGGGTGTTCATTGGAAGGACTGATGTTGAAGCTGAAACTCCAATATTTTGGCTACCTAATGTGAAGAGCTGACTCATTTGAAAAGACCCTGATGTTGGGAAAGATTGAAGGCAGGAGGAGAAGGGGACGACAGAGGATGAGATGGTTGGATGGCATTACCAACTCAATGGACATGAGTTTGGGTAGACTCTGGGAGTTGGTGATGGACAGGGAGACCTGGCATGCTGTGGTTCATGGGGTCACAGAGTTGGACACGACTGAGCAACTGAACTGAACTGAACAGAAAAACAAATGCTGTTCCAGGACACTGAAAGAACCCTAATGTTGAAAGTCAGATCTGTGTTGTGAGCAATGCTTAGAAATCCATGAGTTGAAGCATAGTATTATGCCTATCATCCTTGTAGTTTCCTCAGTGAAATATGTTGAGAAAGCTCTTCATTCATGGTATAGATTCATGAAGAAGCTAAATAGCATTAATCCTTTATGTTGACAACTGTGAATTTAAATCTCCTGTGAATCAACCACACATACCAACATGATTTATTAGTATTATATCAATATTTTTTAGGCCTATTTCACGGAGAAGGCAATGGCACCCCACTCCAATATTCTTGCCTGGAAAATCCCATGGACAGAGGAGCCTGGTAGACTGCAGTCCATGGGGTCACTAAGAGTAGGGCACGACTGAGCGACTTCACTTTCGCTTTTCACTTTCATGCATTGGAGAAGGAAATGGCAACCCACTCCAGTGTTCTTGGCTGGAGAATCCCAGGGACAGAGGAGCCTAGTGGGCTGCGGTCTATGGGGTCGCACAGAGTCGAACATGTCTGAAGCAACTTAGCAGCATTGTATTTCAACTAAAAATATCAATATACAATTTACATGAAGTCAAGACATAAAATCAGGGCAAATACAAAATATTCCATCCTTTGAGAAAGGGAGCGAAAAATCTATGTGCTTTGCCTATTGCATTTTTATGTATTAGATCCTTAAGTATTTTATTCACCACACCCAACTGAATGATTCACCAATGTTTCAGAGAGGAAAGGATCATTTCTCTTTAACAATGAGTAGTTCAACTCCTCTCAAAGCAAATACCGGATGGTAATAACTATGAAGGACAAAGTTGATTATTCATATTTATATTACTCATTCATTAGCTTGACAAAGGCACTAGATCTGTTACCACATTTAAAAAAAAATAATATCCGCATGTGACAGTGCAAGTGGCTCAATCGTGCCTGACTATTTGTGACCCCATGGACTATACAGTCCATGGAATTCTCTAGGCCAGAATACTGGAGTGGGTAGTTTATCCCTTCTCCAGGGGATCTTCCTGACCCAGGAATCAAACCAGGGTCTCCTGCATTTCAGGCAGATTCTTTACCAACTGAGCTATTAGGGCTTCCCTGGTGGCTCAGTTGGTAAAGAATATCTGCATAACTGTCTATAAATTTGGAATTAGCAATCTGTCTGTGAGCAGGACCGGTTATAAGCAGCTTCTGTGATAAAACAGAAGCATGACTGTCTGACTTTCTTCTACAAGGATCTTTCACTATTCTTGTGCTAGTGAACATGGAAAGTATTAGATTCGGTTTCTAAGTGAGAATTACAGTGAGAAACTAATGGCTAATATCACAGCTGGCCATTTAAGTACTTAATGGGAGAGGCAATCCTAGCTCTACCAAGCAGTAGCCATCATGAAATTAGCTATTGTCATTATAGCCAAGTTCCTTGAATTTGTAGTGTTATTTGCTGTGTTATTCAAGAATATGCCTTCACCCTGTCAATAACACATATTTCCATAACACATAGCAATGCACTAAACCGATGTGCATCTTACAGTAAATCCCAGCCCTGATGTCTTTTAGGAGCCTCTCCGGCCATTGTCATAATTTTGTGTGAGACCGTGAAAACTCAGTGTTTTTATTATGCTTGTGCTTATGATGGGAGGTCTGAGAAAGCACTTCTGAAGCTTTATTCCTATCAGTTGTTATCATTTTTATAGAGTCTTTAAGGTTTAATCACTGAGGTGTTGCTTCTACACTTGTACTAGGCTGAGTAGTAACATGCCCTTTCTCCCTAAGTGCAGTAGAAGTCATTCCCACTTCCCAACATGCCTGTCTTCTGTCCTCTGAAGTATGTATTGCTTGAGTTCACCATAGCCTGGTAGATGGAAATCGTCAGGATATTCTAGAAAACATTTTTATTGCAGTCTCTTCAGGAGGTTACAACTGCTGCAAACCTCAGGATTTTACAAAGCACTTTTTACAACCTCAGATGAAGGAGAAGTCAACACACGTGACAGTCACAGGCTTCCATGGCCTGTACATGATCGTGGGCTTTGCTTTCATAGTCATCCTGTTTCTTATACCAACTAAGATATCACTGTATTTTTTTAAATCACTTTATCTTTGATGTTTTTTAGATATATTATGGATTTTCCTATATATCTTCACTTATTGATGAGGGTCTTATGTTAGTAGTAGTTACTAAAACTGACTTCCAGTCAGTTAGCTGTGGTAGAATAGGAAAAAGAATGACCAACTGTATATTTTTAACATTATGTATTAATATATTATTAGTTTTATTTGCAGTCATCCAACTCTAACTTTCTGAAATAAACACTCAGATAAATCATGTCCTTTTGAATGTCCGTTTGACTGTATAGGAGCACGGCAATGTTATTAAATTGTTTAGTTTCCATTTATGTTTCTCCTGTTTGATGTAGATATCGGCCTTTGGTTTTATCACAAGCATTGCAAGTAAAAAAAAAATTAATTAGAGCTCCAGTGGTAGTTTTACTGTTAGCAATAAGTATAGCATAATGTGAACACAAAAGAGGTTAGAGTAGACGAAATATGAAAGTTAGTTTAAAAGAAAGTATACAATGTTGAATGATTACAGTAGGATTAAATTTATAGTTATGAAGTTCCTTTAGTATTATTCTATCCTTTCAGTTTCTTTTGCAGGGGTGTTAATGTACAGATTCCAGTACCATGGCTAGAGTGAATAATACTATCATTATTCATGAGAGCAACTCTACTAATTCTTAACGCTCATGTCACTCAAGGTATTTTAATACCTATTATGTTAGTAGTGTTTGTAGTTTGTGAAGTCACATAAGTTGTATTCATTCAAGCAATAGTATAAAACAGCTATGGCATCAATTATAGATGTGAATAGATACAGAATGTGAATCTTTTTCACTGTGACATTATTATTTAAGGTATTCTATTAATACCAGTAAAAAAGCTGTACAGAAATAATATAATGTTTATTAAGAAAACAGATTTACTAATGCATTTTATTATTCTATTTCTTTTAAACCGATTTAATGACAACAGGCTTAATTTTTCATTAACTTGTATGACCATCAGCAGTTTGACCAAGTTGAAGAACATGACTCGTTCGTAGTCTTCCTCATCAGCTCACTCCATCTACTAGCTTTAAAATTATTTAGTACAGAGCTCAAACACTGTTTAGGTGTTAATCCAGTGTTTTGTTTGATTATCGTGCAGGATCATTTTAAAAGTAAAAGTATGCCTGTTTGAGTTAGAGCTCTGATCCCAACAGTCCATGTAGAATTTCTTCCACTGAGAAATGTATTATTTTTGCACAAATGCTACTGAAATTTGTGGATATGGTATACGGCGAATCACAATAAGTGTAAACAGCTTAGCATGCTACTTATTTGAAACCACCACTACTAATGACATTCTCATTCATTTGAGGACTAAATATAGCCAACTTAGGCTGTGTTTGCCAAATAGACTTTGAAGTATTCTTCACATAATCCTTCATCAGTCCATGGCACTTGTCAGAGCAAGGAAACCCTTGCTACATCAAGGTTGTGAACACATATACTCATGTGTTGTTTGAGATTTTAAAGTCATTCTTCAGTTTTCTTTGAGGAATGGTTCTGTATATGTCCCGTGGATCCCCAAATCCACTGATGTTCATGTGCCTTGGGGCTTCCCAGGTGGTGCTAGTGGTAAAGAACCCATCTGCCAATGCAGGAGACATAAGAGATACGGGTTCGATGTCTGGAGCAGGAAGATCTCCTGAAGGGGAGAGCATGGCAACGCACTCCAGTATCCTTGCCTGGAGAATCCCATGGACGGAGGAGCCTGGTGGGCCCTAGTCCATACGATCCCAAAGAGCTGGACACGGTGTAAGTGACTTAGCACAGCACATGATTCCTTGTAATAGCTGATATAATGGAGATGACGTGTAAAGAAGTGCCAGCAGGTGAAAGTCAATATTCACCACTTTTAAAAGTTTAAACTTTGGAATTTATTGCGATATTTACATCCATATTTGTATGACTTCATAGTTGGAGAATCTATGCATATGAACGGCTGATTGTGTTATATTTATGTTGAGGGAAGATTTATTTTTATGTGGTTTGAGATACAGGTCCCATTTCATTCGTATGCATGTGTATACTCATCACATACCATCCTTTTTTGAAAAGACCATTGTTTTGAAAGGTTGTTGCCGAGCCACAAAAGATGCTGGGATTCTTGGCCTCCTTAGGAGACGAATTCAATCCGGGGCCAGTGACGAGGCTTGGTCACTCAGAGCTTTTGTGTCAGAAAGTTTTATTAAAGTATAAAAGAGCTTCTGACATAGACATCAGAAGGGGGCAGAAAGAGTACCCCCTGCTAGTCTTTAGCCAGGTGTTATAGTAGCTACTAGCAGTCTACTAAATTAGAGAAAGGAAATGTCTCAAAACTCAGAGAATGGCAGCAGGCCCCTCACCCACAAGATACATGGAGATACCAGTGGCACCAGGTGAGTCATCCTGGGCCATAAAACGATTGACATGAATCTTGGAGAAAGGCAGATTTCCAAGCAAATATATAGCTTCATTAACATAGATTAGGAGAACAAGGTATGAGTAAAACATACTGGTTTGTCAAGTCAGTTCTGAGCCTTCAGGTGGAACCGATTTGAAGAGAGAGTCTAGGGTAAATACCTACTACACTAACATAGCTTAAGGCAAACATTTCCATAAGAAAAATGCCTTGGTTAGCTCAAAGTTTGAGAAAAGTTCAGGTGGAACCAGGTGTCATTATAGCAACAAGGAATTTTAAGAGAAAACCTCTTTTTAAATTTGTATAGAGAAGGGGAAAAAAGATAACACTAGCTTGTTTCCTGCTGCCTCTTAAGAGAGAGATAAAAAATAGACGTCTGCACTTGCAGCCTATTTCCTTCCTTTGGAGATGCCTGACCTTCCTGCCTGTTACCAGCTCAATTTCATTAATTGAATGTTATCTGCCTTGTGAAACACTGAGTCTAGAAGTATGTGTTTATTGGGGGGTATTTCATCCAATTTCGTTTAAATGCATATGTTAATGGTAGTATTACAAAGTTTTATATGCTGCTGCTTTGTATACTGACATATGACATTGGGAAATGTGAGTCTCCAAGTTTGATTTTGTTTTTCAAGTTTGTTTTTCTTTTTAGGGGTACAAAGAAAAATAATATGACTGTTAAAATCAGCTTTTGTATTTTTTGCCAAATATTAATTCTGATCACATCGAATCTGGAGGTGTGTCTGTGCAATAAAGTCCTAATAACTATGTTAATTCATTTCTCTACCATGGGATGTTTTCATACCTATTGAGGATTTACTTCATTTATTTTGGTCATACTTGTTTAATTTTCTGTCTTACAGTCTTGTTCATAGATCAAAGCTATTAAATACTGAAAATGACATTTGAAATGGTCATCTTTTTTTTTTTTCATCTGTTTTTAAATGCCTTGTGAGGTTCTTCATTGGTAGTTTATAAAACTGAATGGATTCTGGGTAGCCATACTTTCTTATTGTCATTCTGTGAATTTGAAGAATGTCTGAAGTTGTTTATGCCTTAAACATTAATACAGATGATGTCCAATATTTATCTGAATAGACTTGCTTTCAATTTGTAGTTTCCTATGCGTATGTCTTTCTTTATGGATTTGGGTGGAACTTGTACTGGAACACTGAAAAATCTGTTAGAGCAACCATCCTGACCTTTTTTCTGACGGTCATAATTAAGATTTTCATTGTCAATGATGAGTATGACATTTGTACTGTCATTTTGTGTTGGGAGCCGCCGGGATGCACCCAGTCCATGACAAGGTCATGGGACGAGACAGGAACCTGCAAGGCAGCTCTTCCTCACATGGGGCTGCCCCGGGGGCCCGATATGTCCCCTCTGGAGCCAGCGGGACGAGAAAGGAACCTGCAAGGCAGCTCTTCCCCTCGAGGTTGTCCCGGGGACAAGGTCACGGGATGAGAAAGGAATCTGCAAGGCAGCTCTTCCCCTCGAGGTTGTCCCAGGGGCCCGGTATGTCTCTTTCTTCCTTCTGTCTTACTGTTGTTGGGCTTTCTATTAATTTTTGGAAATGATAATATATAGTAATAAGGCCTCGCTGGAAAAGTCCAAGCCTTTTTGGAAATGCTTAAGATTGCTCTGGCTCAGGACACGACCATAAACATCAAGTCATAAAAGAAAGGGCCACAGGTATAGTTTGGCTGCTTGCCTAAAAGATTATAACATTCTAGAATAGAAAAGAGTAGAGGTATTTAGATTTAGAAGTAGATATACTGCTTTAGTTTACTTGCTCCTTGGTTGAAAGGGTTTTCACTATTGCTATTTCCTTGCTGCTATTTGTTCATTGCTTCCCTTTCTTTAAACAACATGGGATATTATGGGTATTTTTGTAAAATTAGAAAATGGGGTATATAGGATTTTAATAGAAGATTTATATTAACCAGCTTTACTGCCATTATCTTACTATTAATAGAGGTGTTTTGCTGCTTTAGAGGTGTTTTTGCTGTTTAATAGTTAATCGTTGTAAAATGAGATTTTGTGGTTTCAGGTAAAGAAAAATATCAGGTTTTCCTCATGGTACTATTTTCAGAAATGTCAAACATGTTACTGTAACCCTTCCCATGTATTGTTTTATTGTCTAAAGAATTTACACTATACCTGAGATTTGTAAAACATTGTTTTTGTTAGAGTGAAAATGTTAGGCCATTGAGGCAAGAAGACTATGTACGGGACATTTAAGTATAAACCCTGTAATCGGAAACGTTCTAGACGAATGCTTAGGGGAAAAACATGGGGAAAAAAATATTGACAGAAGCACAAACCAATATCTGATGTAATATGTGGTGACTTAAGGGGTAGGTAACATTCATTCTATAAAAACTGAGCTATCCTAAAAAAAAAAAAAGCTACCTCTTCTATGCAACGTCTGTGTGTGTGTGTCTGTCTGTCTTCTTCCTCGCCGACCCCACTCATCCCTTGGGTATTCCTGGTCCTGCCAGGGCTGGACCTTGGCAATTTTGCTCAATGCTTTGGATCCTAGTGGTAAAACGTGCTGTTAATCCTACTTTTGCGAGGATTGAAAACATCATAAAAACTGGAATTTGTTTAAATATTTTTGGTTTAAATATATCTTGTGTATATAATTACCCAGATTACTGTTGGGTATTAGATTGCTATGTTACAATATGTATGACATACATGAGTTCCACTGTTATTGATAGGATATGTGGTGGAGAGGTATTTGGTGGTGCAAGTGATTTAAATGATGTGTTCACAGTGTTTATATTCCTGCTATGCGGTTAATGGGTCTTGGATCCACGTTTGAAATATGACTCCCTTGTCTTTTGTGATGCATGAGAAGTGCCGAAATGGAAGATGATGCAGGTTAAGTCTAGGGTTGAGGGTGTGAGTAGGGTGTGGGGGAGGGTGTGGGTTAGGTTAAGGGTGTGGATTAGGGTGTGGGTTACCTTGTGGCTTAGGGGTTAGAAGTTAGGGGTGTGGGTGAGGGTGAGGGCTGAGGGGTGAAGGTGTCAGGTTAGGGTTAGGGGGTCTGGGATAGGGTTACGGTGTTGGTTAGGGTTAGGGTGTCATGTTGGGGTTAGGGTTAGGGCAAGGGCGAGGGCAATTTCGGGGCCTTATGGAGGGGCCTCACAGTCAAAGGTAAAGGCAGAGTCACATCCACACGTCTGTTCCATCCCCTTTGCTCTATAGTAGAGCTCTAGTAAGCCTAGGCCTGTTAGGAAAACTCTTGGCTCCTGTGAGGACACATCCTGTGTGTGAATCTGCATACCAGACCTAGGGGCCACAGGGCGCCTGTTTCCTTCTGGGAGAGGGGACCCTGAAGCGGTGTTGCCTGGCAACAGCTTGAAAATCCATTAAATTGCACTTTACATACCTCTGACAAAGCTAGTTTTGCTCCACCTTTTCACCATTTAGAAGCAAGCCCTCCATACCCTCTCCCCAAGTAGGCAATGGGCCTACTTTGAGTGGAAAGGCCCCTTGAGGAGCTGAGCCCAGGAAGGCACCCAATCATGTCAGACACACTTCTGCTGCTTACTTCCTCATGGGCAGTATCACTATCAGCTAGGAATGTCTTTGCAAGGATTGCAAAGGGAAGGGGAGATATATGGCCCTGCCTCTGAAACTTTGGTCCTCTGAGCAGAACTGGAATTCAATTCTATCAGTGAAACTGTGCCTTCCAAAGAGGCTTGCAAACACACGCTGGGTGGCTGCCTCTTCTTCCCCGAAGAAGGCTCCCTTCCCCTGCAACCTGCAAACTCCCTGTCCCAGCCTCCTGGAAAAGCGCTTCTTGGAGTTCCTTTCTTAGTGGCAGTTATCCCTGAACTTGGGGCCATAGGGAGTAGCCCCACACTCACAGGGAAAGGCAGACCCACCTCCACACATCTCTTCCGTCCCCTTTGCTCTGTAGGACAACTCTAGTGAGCCTAGGTCTGTCAGAAAATTCTTGGCTTTGATGGGAATACACCCTGTGTGTGAACCTGCATACCCGACCTAGGGGCCACAGGGCGCCTGTTTTGCTCGAGTGGGCCTTGAAGCAGTACAGCCTAGCGAGAGCTTGAAAATCCATCCAATTGCTCCTTTCTTACCTCTGACAGCTAGCTTTGCTCCACCCTTTGGCAGTGTGGAGGGAAGAGGGCCCAACCCCCTCCCCAAGCGGACATGGGGCCTACTCTGAGAGGAAAGGCCCCTTGAGGAGCTGAGCCCATCAAGGCACCCAGTCATGTCAAACATACTCCCACTGCTTGCTTCTTCATGGGCAGTACCACTATCAGCTTGGAATGTCTTTGCAAGGATCGCAAGGGGAAGGGGAGATACACGACCCTGCCTCTGGAACTTCGGTCCTCTGAGCAGACCTGAGAGCTCTAGGGAGCCTAGGACTGTCAGGAAAATTCTTGGCTCCTTCGGGGACACACCCCGTATGTGGCATACCGGACCTCGGGGCCACAGTGTGCCTGCTTCTCTCGGTGTGCCTGAAGCAGTACAGCCTAGCAACAGCTATTGAGCCTAGGTCTGTCTGAACATTCTTGGGTCCTGCGGGGAAAACACCCTGTGCACACCCCTGGATACCGGGCCTAGGGGCCAAAATTCTCACATGTCTCCTGGGGAGCCCTAACACAGTGTGACCTAGCAACTGCTTGAAAATCCATCCCATTGCTGTTTTCCTCCTTCTGATACAGATAGCATTGCTCCTTGCTTTGGGATATCTCAAGCAAGGGGCGAGTCCATAACTGCTCGCCTGGGGCCCAATGGATGTGCAAGGTGCCCTCGACCAGGTGACCCTAGCATGGCACCTGGCCCCCTCAGACACACTCCTGCAGCCTTCTTCCTCATGGGCAGCATCGCTCTGACCCAGGAATGTGTTTGCAAGGCTCGGAATGTGCAGGGAGACACACGGCCCTGACTCTGGAATTGAGGTCCTCGGGGCAGGCCTGCAGGTCTGACATCTGAGAAGCAAAACACTTGCTGCAAATAGAGGCCTGAAAACACACTCTCTGTGGATGCCTGTCCTTCCTCCAAGGAAGATAGCTTTCCCAGTCTCCTGCGTGCTGAGTGTCATACAGCTGGAATGCGCTTGCATGGAGGGCATGATTCAGTGGCAATGGCCCCTAAGGCGCTGTGCCCAGGTAGGGCTCCCACACTCACAGGCAAATCAAAGCAACACAAAAGCTCTGAGCAATCAAGCTGCATCAACTGGCCAGGATTGAATTCTTCTCCTCTGGAGGCCAAGAATCCTGGTGCCTTTTGTGGTTCAACAACGACCTTTCAGTCTTTTGTAATTCATATTGAATCTTCATTTCAGATTGAAGATGCATTCCAAGGTATTGCCATCTTAAGTCTTTCCATCGCTATGGAATATCTGTACATGTATTCAGGATATTTTTCAGCAATCATGTATAATTTCCAGTGTGCCAGTCTTGTCATCCTCATTACATCCGTGGCAAAGTATTTTATTAATGTTGACATTATCAAAAGGGAATTTTTTTTTTTAAATTCCTTTTCAGATTATTATTTGCTAGTGTATACAGATAAAACTGTGTAATCATTCATTTTTATCAGTTTGGACAGCTTGACAGTTGTCTTTACTTTCTTTACTTTCTCATACTTTAAGATTATCCTGGCTTATATATTTACTGTCTCGCCCCTAGTCTCAGTCATTTATTCAAAGAATTTCTGTCCTTTTTTTTTAAACACTGAATTATTTTTGATGATGCTGGGTCTTTGTAGCTAGATGCCTAGTTGTAGTGAGCAGAGGCTACCCTCTAGTTGCCTTGCCATGGCTTCTCATTGCAGCGCTTTCTCTGGTTGCAGAACTTGGGCTCTGGAGCATGCAAGTACTTCAATAGTTGTACGGGGGCTTAGTTGCCCCTGGGCATGTGGAATCTTCTAGGACCAGGGATTGAACCTGTGTTCCCTGCATTGGTAGGCAGATCCTTTACCACTGGACCACCAGGGACATTTCCTGTTCCTTTTCATTAGAGAATGATATTTAAAACATACATGTAGGAGCTAAATATGCTCAGCTGACAATATTTGGAAATATATACATGTATTCCAGCTTACATATTCAGTTGAAGGTAATTTGTGATGATGTCTCCATGGATCTTGTAACCTTTCCTTTTGTTTATCCGTAACTTCCCATTCCAATGGTAAGATACCTGGCTTCCACCACTTGTCAGGTATAGAATTCAGTGCTTGTCCCATGTGGTTACTGAAAAATCTGTCAGACTGTCTTCCAAAGGGGGCTGTACATGCGTTCCACCAGTATCTTGAGTATGTTTCTGTAGGAGAGTTTACTATCAGTATACCCTCCGTGGCCAGGTGTCTATTTCAATCTTTACCAGTTATGAATGGACTTGTTTGCTCTAGCGTTCTTGGACAATTTGAGTGCAGATTCTTTGCCAGATATGCATTTTTTAGGAAAACGATTGTATTTATTTTTGGCTGTGTTGGTCTTCGTGTGTGGGCTTTTCCCTAGTTTGGGTGAGCGTGGGCCATAACCAGTGGTGTGCGGGCTTCTCACTGCAGTGGCTCCTCACACTGTGGGGCACAGGCTCACGGGCTTCAGTAGTTGCAGTGTGTCAGCTCGGCGTTGTGGCTTCCAGGCTCTGGCGCACAGGCTCTGCAGTTGTGGCACACGGGCTCCATAGCATGTGGGATCTTCCCATCCCAGGGATCACACCTGCATCTCCAGCACTGGCAGGCAGATTCTTTACCACGGAGCCACTAGGGAAGCACTCAGGCATATTTTTGATTCTAGTTCTCCACACATGTACCTGGTGAGAGAGGCCAGCATCAAGAGGCCTGGCAGCTGGGAGTCCTCAGCTATAGTTCTAGCTGTGCCATCAAAAGCTCTGGGGCCTTTGGTGAGCATCTCAACTTCCCTGGGATTGTTTCCTCCCCTCAGAAATGCCCTGCTGTGGGACTGTAGCCCACCAAGCTCCTCTGTCCCTGGGATTTCTGAGGCCAGAATACTGGAGGGGGTGCCATTTCCTTCTCTACAAGATAGCATTTTGAAGATGTTTTCTCCTGGATTGTGGTTTTGATGAAGGAAGGGGGATCCCTTCCAGGGCTTGAGAGTGGGTTCCTGTCTGACACTTGGAAGTGAATTGTCCGAGGAGAGGAGTGCTGTCCAAGCGAGAGACTTTATTGGGAAGGGCTGCCAGGGCGGAGGGCAGGAGGGTGAGGGAAACGGAGAGAACTTCTCTGCCACGTGGATCACAGTCTCAGGTTTTATGGTCATTGGGTTAGTTTCTGGTTTGTCTCTTGCCAGTCATTATGAATTGGGATCCTTCCTGGGGGCACACGCATCACTCAGCTGAGATGGATTCCAGCAAGGAGGATCCTGAGAAGCTGGTAGGACCTCTGGACTGGAGTCTCCCATCTCTTTTTGACCTCTCCAGAATCCTGGTTGGTGGTAGTTTGTTAGTTCCTTGTTCCTTACCAGGACCTCCTGTTGTAAGATGACTCCTGCAAGTGTTTTCTCTTTTCTGTTGCCTGGCAAGGGTGGATGGTCAGTGGTTCATTTAATAGTTTGTCTTGACAATACCTCACTAGAAGAAATGGAATGCTCTGGTTAACAAAGAAAAGTATGATTAGATCAATATAATTAGTGAAACAGCAAATGAGTGATCTGCGTTACAACACTCAGCCCTCTCATGCTCATGGTAGACACAATAGACAGAGCAGATTCGTTACCATGCCTTGTGTCCCTGGGGGCTTCCCTGAGAGCTCCGCTGGTAAAGAATTCGCCTGTAGTGCAGAAGGCTCTGGTTCTATTCCTGGGTTGGGAATATCTGCTGGAGAAGGGATAGGCTACCCACTCCAGAATTCTTGGGTTTCCCTTGTGGCTCAGCTGGTAAAGAATCTGCCTGCAATGCGGGAAGCCTGGGTTCAGTTGTCCCTGAGCCAGAGAGGGCCTGACAGTTTTCATTATCAAAGAGAGGCGGGCAGAGCTTAACCAGCAAGTAGTCAGTCAAAAATCTGAATCGATTTGCTATTTTGGTACTACACCATATACTTGTTTGGTTTCCCTATCTTTCATTTCTCTTTCTACCATTTTCCTACCCTTGTTTTACCACAGTAAAAATGTTAAAGACACAGGAACAATATTCCTAATACTGCATAAGTAATTTTTAAATAAGTACAGTTAAACACAAAATTGAACACAAACTGCTTAACTAGAATCTACATTCCTAAAGTGCATATCTTTACATTATAGAAGTGTAAAAATGTTATTGAAGAATATATTAGGTCAGATCATATGACACTGATGTTTCTGTATGTCAAAAATGACTAAAAAAGATTTGACAATTTCCTATAGCTCAACACATAATCACTTGTCTTTTTTCTACTTGGTTTCAGTAGCTTCTAAAGAGGTAAGATGGTGACTTGCAGGAAAGTCATCTTTAAGCACTGTTATTAATTTGGGTGGGTCACAGACATCTTTCAGGATCTGAAACTCATTCCAGAGTTTTCAAAATAAACATAATTCAAAATCTTATATAAGATTTTAAGAAAATTCAAGAACCACAGAAACTCATCTGTGAGCTCCCTCGATTCTGTAGAGACCCCTGAATAAGAAGAATCAGTGCCCACTTCGAGGGATCCCAGATCCTCCAACTCATGGGAACCCACACACTCTGTCAGGACTTCCCTGTAGCTCAGATGGTAACGAATCTGCCTGCTATTCAGGCGATCTGGGTTCGATCCCTGGCTCAGGAAGATCCCCTGGAGGAGGGGATGGCAACCCACTCCAGTAATCTTGCCTGGAGACTCCCATGGACAGAGCAGCCTAGGGGGCTACAGTCCGTGGGGTAGCAAAGAGTCGGACATGACTGAGCGACTAATGCTACTGCTAAACACTTTATCAGACTGGAGGAAGATCCCCTGGACTCACTGGGATTTGGAGGAAAAAGGTACCAGGAAGCAGGAATTCATGAAGAAAAATAAGTTACTTCAAAATGTTGCCATGATCCAGTTCTCTGTCCTTCAGACACCACCCAGTTTGGAATATCTTCCTAGAAGTCTTAGAATGGAATTACTGGGCCAAAGGGCACAGGCATTCCACTGAAGGCTACATCTAAGATGAAATTCCAAAGTTCTATAAAAACCTAAGGTGATCTCCCTTCTCCTTGCTCTAATCCATTCCATATCCTAAAATCTTCTAATGTACTTGAAATTGAGATGGGCATCTTATTGTCCAGTTCATCAGTTCTCAACTTCCTGGACTACTGATGACCATCTCCTTCTATCCTATTTAATTTCCCATTACCCCAAATATAAACTCTCAGCTTTATAAAATGGTTAAGCTTTTCAATTGTCACCTATCTCACATTCATGTCTGAGTTATTATTCATAAAGATCCACTTCTCTCTGCTTTCCAAAATCAAATCTGCGTCATCCTTTATGATCCTCTCTGAATCTCACCTCACACCATTAGCACTTTAGTGTGGTCTAACCGAGAGGAGCTACCACACACCTGAGGTCAGGGGCCACGCCCAAGAGGAGCTTCCTCACGCCCGAGGTCAGGGGCAGCGGCCGAGAGGAGCAACCACACCTCCAAGGAGCGGCTGCTGTGCAGGCACAGGAGGGCCGAGAGGAGCTACTCCACGTTCAAGGTCAGGAGGGGCGGCCCTGAGAAGATACACCTCATTCAAGGTAAGGAGCAGCGGCTGCGCTTTGCTGGAGCAGCCGTGAAGAGATATCCCACATCCAAGGTAAGAGAAACCCAAGTAAGACGGTAGGTGTTGCAAGAGGGCATCAGAGGGCAGACACACTGAAACCATAATCACAGAAAACTAGCCAATCTGATCACAGGACCACAGTCCTGTCTGACTCAATGAAACTAAGCCATGCCGTGTGGGGCCACCCAAGACGGTCGGGTCATGGTGGAGAGGTCGGACAGATTGTGGTCCGCTGGACAAGGTAATGGAAAACCACTTCAGAATTCTTGCCTTGAGAACCCCATGAACAGTAGGAAAAGGCAAATTGATAGGATACTGAAAGAGGAACTCCCCAGGTTGGTAGCTGCCCAATATGCTAATGGAGATCAGTGGAGAAATCACTCCAGAAAGAATGAAGGCATGGAGCCAAAGCAAAAACAATACCCAGTTGTGGATGTGACTGGTGATAGAAGCAAGGTCCGATGCTGTAAAGAGCAATACTGCATAGGAACCTGGAATGTTAGGTCCATGAATCAAGGCAAATTGGAAGTGGTCAAACAGGAGATGGCAAGAGTAAATGTCAACATTCTAGGAATCAGCAAACTAAAATGGAATGGAATGGAATGGGTAAATTTAGCTCAGATGACCATTATATCTACTACTGTGGGCAGGAATCCCTTAGAAGAAATGGAGTAGCCATCATGGTCAACAAAAGAGTCTGAAATGCAGTACTTGGATGCAATCTCAAAAACGACAGAATGATCTCTGTTCATTTCCAAGGCAAACCATTCAATATCACGGTAATCCAAGCCTATGCCCCAACCAGTAATGCTGAAGAAGCTGAAGTTGAATGGTTCTATGAAGACTTACAAGACCTTTTAGAACTAACACCCAAAAAAGATGTCCTTCTCATTATAGAGTACTGGAATGCAAAAGTAGGAAGTCAAGAAACACCTGGAGTAACAGGCAACTTTGGCCTTGGAGTACAGAATGAAGCAGGGCAAAGGCTAATAGAGTTTTGCCAAGAGAACGCACTGGTCATAGCAAACACCCTCTTCCAACAACACAAGAGAAGACTCTACACATGGACATCACCAGATGGTCAACACCGAAATCAGACTGATTATATTCTTTGCAGCCAAAGATGGAGAATCTCTATACAGTCAGCAAAAACAAGACCGGGAGCTGACTGTGGCTCAGATCATGAACTCCTTATTGCCAAATTCAGACTTAAGTTGAAGAAAGTAGGGAAAACCACTAGACCACTCAGGTATGAACTAAATCAAATCCCTTATGACTATACAGTGGAAGTGAGAAATAGATTTAAGGGAGTAGATCTGATAGACAGAGAGCCTGATGAACTATGGACAGAGGTTCGTGACATTGTACAGGAGACAGGGATCAAGACCATCCCCATGGAAAAGAAATGCAAAAAGGCAAAATGGTTGTCTGAGAAGGCCTTACAAATAGCTGTGAAAAGAAGAGAAGTGAAAAGCAAAGGAGAAAAGGAAAGATATTCCCATCTGAATGCAGAGTTCCAAAGAATAGCCAGGAGAGATAAGAAAAGCCTTCCTCAGCGATCATTGCAAAGAAATAGAGGAAAACAACAGAATAGGAAAGACTAGAGATCTCTTCAAGAAAATTAGAGATACCAAGGGAACATTTCACACAAAGATGGGTTCGATAAAGGACAGAAATGGTATGGACCTAACAGAAGCAGAAGATATTAAGAAGAGGTGGCAAGAATACACAGAAGAACTGTACAAAAAAGATCTTCACGACCCAGATAATCACAATGGTGTGATCACTCACCTAGAGCCAGACATCCTGGAATGTGAAGTCAGGTGGGCCTTAGAAAGCATCACTATGAACAAAGCTAGTGGAGGTGATGGAATTCCAGTTAAGCTATTTCAAATCCTGAAAGATGATGCTGTAGAAGTGCTGCACTCATAATGCCAGCAAATTTGGAAAATTCAGCAGTGGCCACAAGACTGGAAAAGGTCAGTTTTCATTCCAATCCCTAAGAAAGGCAATGCCGAAGAATGCTCAAACTACTGCACAATTGCACTCATCTCACAGGCTAGTAAAGTAATGCTCAAAATTCTCCAAGCCAGGCTTCAGCAATACTTGATCCATGAACTTCCAGATGTTCAAGGCAGAGGAACCAGAGATCACATTGCCAACACCCGCTGGATCATCGAAAAAGCAAGAGAGTTCCAGAAAAACATCTATTTCTGCTTTATTGACTATGCCAAAGCCTTTGACTGCGTGTATCACAATAAACTGGGGAAAATTCGGAAAGAGATGGGAATACCAGACCACCTGACCTGCCTCTTGAGAAACCTGTATGCAGGTCAGGAAGCAACAGTTAGAACTGGACATGGAACAACATACTGGTTCCAAATAGGAAAAGGAGTATGTCAAGGCTGTATATTGTCACCCTGCTTATTTAACTTATATGCAGAGTACATCATGAGAAACACTGGGCTGGAAGAAGCACAAGCTGGAATCAAGATTGCCGGGAGAAATATCAATAACCTCAGATATGCAGATGACACCACCCTTATGGCAGAAAGTGAAGATGAACTAAAAAGCCTCTTGATGGAAGTGAAACAGGAGAGTGAAAAAGTTGGCTTAAAGCTCAACATTCAGAAAACTAAGATCATGGCATCTGGTCCCATCACTTCATGAAAAATAGATGGGGAGACAGTGGAAACAGTGTCAGACTTTATTTTTTTGGGCTCCAAAATCACTGAAGATGGTGACTGCAGCCACGAAATTAAAAGATGCTTACTCCTTAGAAGGAAAGTTATGACCAACCTAGATAGCATATTAAAAAGCAGAGACATTACTTTGCCAACAAAGGTCTGTCTGGTCAAGGTATGGTTTTTCCAGTGGTCATGTATGGATGTGAGAGTTGGACTGTGAGGAAAGCTGAGCACCGAAAAGTTGATGCTTTTGAACTGTGGTGTTGGAGAAGACTCTTGAGAGTCCCTTGGACTGCAAGGAAATCCAACCAGTCCATCCTGAAGGAGATCATTCCTGGGTGTTCACTGGAAGGACTGATGCTGAAGCTGAAACTCCAATACTCTGACCACCTCATGTGAAGATTTGATTCATTGGAAAAGACCCTGATGCAGGGAGGGATTGGGGGCAGGAGTAGAAGGGGAAGACAGAGCATGAGATGGCTGGATAGCATCACCAACTCGACGGGCATGAGTTTGAGTGATGGACAGGGAGTTGGTGATGGACAGGGAGGCCTGGCGTGCTGCGATTCATGGGGTCGCAAAGAGTCGGACACGACTGAGCTGAACTGAATCACGAATTCATTTCTCCCCAAGTAAATTTTAACCTCCATGTGGGCCATTAGTTATTTTCATTAATATCAAATGCTTAGAAAAGTGCAAAGCACATCAGTCAATAAATCTTAATTGATTAAAGTGCTATCAAAATATTGCAGACCTAAAAAAGGAGGAAAAGCAGAAGAGTATACATTGCTATTCTGAAAGCACCTAACAATTTGCTAAAAAGAGGGAAAAAAACCTTGTCCAGAAATTAATTCCTGGACATCAAAATGTTCATTAAAATGTTCTAAACAAACCTCAATGGAGCATTATGACATTAAAGATTCTTATTCCCCATGTAATTTGTTTTTAGTTTTCTGTAAGTTGAGAAGGATACAAAATAAGTCTTAATTCACATATTTTAAATATAAAGAAACTTTATGAAAAAATGGAAAGTCCAGAATTAAGGTACAATATTTTAACATCATGGGAAAAAAAGACAAAACAAATAACAACAACAAACTAAGTGGGGGGTTGGCAAGGAAGTAGTCAGAGGAGCACCACATATAAATTACAGTAAAGAAAGGGGACCTGTGTGTGTCAACACAGGTAAAACTTGAAAATCAAACTGAATAGAAAAAGGAGAACTGTAAAAAAAAAAAAAATGAACAGATTTTCCAAATGGGGATTCAATGCTATTACACCATTTTAATATGGTAAAATATTGACATTTCTAAAATCTGGATTGTAGGTACAAAGATTTTTATTATAGTCTTTATTCTTCTCAGTGTGAATAGTTTCATAATTAAAATACAAAATATGTTAGCAAAAGGGATATATACATAGACATACATGTGTACTCGAGAGAGAAACTGCAACTTTGCCTACAGGAACAAAGACTGTAAAGGATGGAACACTAGCATGGGAACTTTTCATTATCATCTGTGTAATTTTTATTGTGAAGATGCATTACTTTTTCATTCATGTTTGATGAGCCAGATTTTTTTAAATAAAATAATTAAAACATTAAAATTTAACCACAGTTTGATGGAAAAGCTTGGGAATGCCAATGCTCCCACCAGGAACAATCAGAAAGCCTGAAAAAACAAAAGAGGGTGGGACTAATGGAGAGAGCAGCATGGAAATATATCTACTACTGTATGGAAGTTAGATAGCCGGTGGGAATTTGCTGTCCGATCAAATCCGGTGCTCTGTGACAACCTAGAGGGGTGGGGTAGGGTGGGACGCAGGAGGGAGGTTGCAGAGGAAGATGACATGCGTGCAGCTGTGGCCAATTCATGCTGGTGCATGGCAGAGGCCAACCAGTACTGTAACTATCCTCTGATTACATTCTTTAAATAACATTTTTTAAGATAAATAGATTTAAAGGTACTGGAGAGCTAGCAGACCATCAAGAATCAAAGAGTTTGGAGCCTAGAGAGAAGAAAACCACACAGAAGTAAACCAACACTCTACAAATTGTAACCTTTTGGACATCCCTACACTAGGAAAAACACTGAGAACCTGGGCAGGCAGCTGCTGCTGAGACCTAGAGAATCCAACAAAGCCTTTGGCAATGTTATCAGCCTGTAGAGATAAAAATGTAAATTTGTGGCAGCCCATGTAGCCAGGACTTGGGGACCCAAAAGAGAATAAAACAAATAAAGAATAAAGAGAATAAAATAAATTAAAAGACAAGAGAATAAAAATAAAGAATAAAAGTATAAAAAATAAAAATAAGAATAAAAATATACCTTCTGGATTTAAAAAAAAAGACATGAAAAGAAAGCTATCTCAAATTACTTTACCTACTTTAATACAAATTCTGAAGTAAAGTCTTAAGAAGAATGAGAGAAGGAGTTTTATAGGCAGGAATTTATATGTGGAAAAGTCAGATAAATAAACAGAGGCCAAGTCCTGGTAAGAGGGGAGATGAACTTCAACATCAAGTTTTAAAAGAATTACTATCAACATGTTAAGCTTAGCTAAAAAGCAAAAGAGAATATAAATATTAGTTGTGCACATTTCTTTGCTATGCTTGCTATTGTTCCATTCTTCTCTTGTAGTTATTTGAACGCTGTAGAAGAAACTAAACCACGTTTCAGGATTAATGAGAATTTCATCATCAATTTTCAGGGTAAACTAGTATTAGGAGAGTGAAATCACTTTAAAAGGCTACCCTTTGAAGTACTGTATCTTATTTACTCACATTTTTGTTACAAGGGTATTTCACTTGCTTTAGAGATTTAGCTAATGATATTTAGACCATTCTTTTTTTTTTAGAATATCTATTTAAAGGACATATCAAGAAGACAAAGACGGAAAAAGTGGGATAAAAAATTATTTCTAGAATCTCAGCACTCCTTTAGACTGGCCAATGATGTAGAAGCTTATATTATCTTTCATGTCACAATAAAGTAAATTTTTCCTACGTAGGTATATGATGCATAAGTTACTTTTTTAATGATTATTTTGGGTTTAAGGTAGAAAATTACACTTAACGTGAATAATTAGTAAATCAGACAGATGAAGTGGTAGAAAGATTCACATTAAAACCAATATTTAAAAGCAACTAGAGAAGGAAGAAATGAAGAACCCCATGGTTAGCAGAAGGAAAGGAATCTTAAAAATTAGGGCAGAAATAAATGCAAAAGAAACTAAAGAGACCATAGCAAAAATCAACAAACCTAAAAGCTGGTTTTTTGAAAAAATAAACAAAATTGACAAACCATTAGCAAGACTCATTAAGAAACAAAGGGAGAAGAACCAAATTAACAAAATTAGAAATGAAAATGGAGAGATCACAACAGACAACACTGAAATACAAAGGATCATATGAGACTACTACCAGCAGCTCTATGCCAATAAAATGGACAGCTTGGAAGAAATGGACAAATTCTTAGGAAAGTATAACTTTCCAAAACTGAACCAGGAAGAAATAGATGATCTTAACAAACCCATCACAAGCAAGGAAATCGAACCTATAATCAGAAATCTTCCAGCAAACAAAAGCCCAGGACCAGACGGCTTCACAGCTGAATTCTACCAAAAATTTAGAGAAGAGCTAACACCTATCTTACTCAAACTCTTCCAGAAAATTGCAGAAGAAGGTAAACTTCCAAACTCATTCTATGAGGCCACCATCACCCTAATTCCAAAACCAGACAAAGATGCCACAAAAAAAGAAAACTACAGGCCAATATCACTGATGAACATAGATGCAAAAATCCTTAACAAAATCCTAGCAAACAGAATCCAACAACATATTAAAAAAATCATACACCATGACCAAGTGGGCTTTATCCCAGGAATGCAAGGATTCTTTAATATCTGCAAATCAATGTAATACACCACATTAACAAATTGAAAGATAAAAACCATATGATTATCTCAATAGATGCAGAGACAGCCTTTGACAAAATTCAACACCCATTTATGATTGAAACTCTCCAGAAAGCAGGAATAGAAGGAACATACCTCAACATAATAAAAGCTATATATGACAAACCCACAGCAAGCATCACCCTCAATGGTGAAAAATTGAAAGCATTTCCCCTAAAATCAGGAGCAAGACAAGGGTGCCCACTCTCACCACTACTATTTAACATAGTTTTGGAAGTTTTGGCCACAGCAATCAGAGCAGAAAAAGAAGTAAAAGGAATCCAGATAGGAAAAGAAGAAGTGAAACTCTTGCTGTTTGCAGATGACATGATCCTCTACATAGAAAACCCTAAAGACTCTACCAGAAAATTACTAGAGCTAATCAACAAATATAGTAAAGTTGCAGGATATAAAATTAACACACAGAAATCCCTTGCATTCCTATACAGAAAGAGAAATTACAAAACAATACCATTCACCATTGCAACAAAAAGAGTAAAATACTTAGGAGTATATCTACCTAAAGAAACAAAAGACCTATACATAGAAAACTATAAAACACTGATGAAAGAAATCAAAGAGGACACAAACAGATGGAGAAACATACCGTGTTCATGGATTGGAAGAATCAATATTGTCAAAATGGCTATTCTACCCAAAGCAATCTATAGATTCAATGCAATCCCTATCAAGCTACCAATGGTATTTTTCACAGAACTAGACCAAAGAATTTCACAATTTGTATGGAAATACAAAAAACCTCGAATAGCCAAAGTAATCTCGAGAAAGAAAAATGGAACTGGAGGAATCAACCTGCCTGACTTCAGGCTCTACTACAAAGCCACAGTCATCAAGACAGTATGGTACTGGCACAAAGACAGAAATATAGATCAATGGAACAGAATAGAAAGCCCAGAGATAAATCCACGAACTTATGGACACCTTATCTTCGACAAAGGAGGCAAGTATATACAATGGAAAAAAGACAACCTCTTTAACAAGTGGTGCTGGAAAACTGGTCAACCACTTGTAAAAGAATGAAACTAGAACATTTTCTAACACCATGCACAAAAATAAACTCAAAATGGATTAAAGATATAAATGTAAGACCAGAAACTATAAAACTCCTAGAGGAGAACATAGGCAAAACCCTCTCCGACATAAATCACAGCACGCTCCTCTGTGACCCACCTCCCAGAATATTGGAAATAAAAGCAAAACTAAACAAATGGGACCTAATGAAACTTAAAAGCTTTTGCACTACAAAGGAAACTATAAGCAAGGTGAAAAGACAGCCCTCAGATTGGGATAAAATAATAGCAAACGAAGCAACAGACAAAGGACTAATCTCAAAAATATACAAGCAACTCCTGCAGCTCAATTCCAGAAAAATAAATGACCCAATCAAAAAATGGGCCAAAGAACTAAACAGACATTTCTCCAAAGAAGACATACAGATGGCTAACAAACACATGAAAAGATGCTCAACATCACTCATTATTAGAGAAATGCAAATCAAAACCACAATGAGGTACCATTACACGCCAGTCAGGATGGCTGCTATCCAAAAGTCTACAAGCAATAAATGCTGGAGAGGGTGTGGAGAAAAGGGAACCCTCTTACACTGTTGGTGGGAATACAAACTAGTACAGCTTCTATGGAGAACAGTGTGGAGATTCCTTAAAAAACTGGAAATAGAACTGCCATATGACCCAGCAATCCCACTTCTGGGCATACACACCAAGGAAACCAGATCTGAAAGAGACACGTGCACCCCAATGTTCATCACAGCACCGTTTATAATAGCCAGGACATGGAAGCAACCTAGATGCACATCAGCAGATGAATGGATAAGGACGCTGTGGTACATATACACCATGGAATATTATTCAGCCATTAAAAAGAACCCATTTGAATCAGTTCTAATGAGATGGATGAAATTGGAGCCCATTATACAGAGTGAAGTAAGCCAGAAAGATAAAGAACATTACAGTACACTAACACATATATATGGAATTTAGAAAGATGGTAATGATAACCCTATATGCAAAACAGAAAAAGAGACACAGATGTACAGAACAGACTTTTGGACTCTGTGGGAGAAGGTGAGGGTGGGATGTTTCGAGAGAACAGCATCGAAACATGTATATCATCTAGGGTGAAACAGATCACCAGCCCAGGTTGGATGCATGAGACAAGTGCTCGGGCCTGGTACACTGGGAAGACTCAGGGGGATTGGGTAGAGAGGGAGGTGGGAAGGGGGATCGGGATGGGGAATACATGTAACAGCCAATGCATAAGACATAAGAGACACTGGTTCAATCCCTGGGTTGGGAACATCCTCTGGAGAAGGAAATGGCCACCTACTCCAGTATTCTTGCCTGGAGAATCCTATGGACAGAGGAGCTGGTGGGCTACAGTCCATGAGGTCACAAAATGTTTAACAGGACTAAAGAAAATTCAGCAAGAGATGTTAACACCAGACCACTTGACCTGCTTCCTGAGAAATCTGGATGCAGGTCAAGAAGCAACAACAGACAGGTTACAAATCTGGAAAGGATTTGTACTTTCCAGAGGAAAGGAAAGTACTTCAAGGCTATATATGGGTCATGCTGCTTATTTAACTTATATGCAGAGTACATCATGAGAAATGCTGGGCTGGATGAAGCACAAGCTGGGGTAAAGATTGTCAGGAGAAATATCAATAACCTCAGATATGCAGATATCACCACCCTTATGGCTGCTGCTGCTGCTGCTAAGTCACTTCAGTCATGTCCGACTCTGTGCGACACCACAGACAGCAGCTCACCAGGCTCCCCTGTCCCTGGGATTCTCCAGGCAAGAACACTGGACTGGGTTGCCATTTCCTTCTCCAATGCATGCAAGTGAAAAGTGAAAATGAAGTCGCTCAGTCATGTCCGACTCTTCACGATCCCATGGACTGCAGCCTGCCATGCTCTTCCGTCCATGGGATTTTCCAGGCAAGAGTACTGGAGTGGGTTGCCATTGCCTTCTCTGCCACCCTTATGGCACAAAGGGAGAACTACAGAGCCTCTCGATAAAAGTGAAAGAGGAGAGTGAAAAAGTTGGCTTAAAACTCAACATACAGAAAACTAAGATCATGGCATCTGGTCCCATCACTTCATGGCAAATAGATGGGGAAACAAAGGAAACAGTGAGAGACTTTATTTTGGGGGGCTCCAAATCACTGCAGATGGTGACTACAGCCATGAAATTAAAAGATGCTTGCTCCTTGGAAGAACGAGTTATGACCAACCCAGAGAGCATATTAAAAAGCAGAGACTTTACTTTGCCAACAAAGGTCCGTCTAGTCAGAGCTATGGTTTTCCAGTAGTCATGTATGGATGTGAGAGTTGGACTGTGAAGAAAACTGAGCACCCAAGAATTGATGCTTTTGAACTGTGATGTTAGAGAAGAGTCTTGAGAGTCCCTTGGACTGCAAGGAGATCCAACCAGTCCATCCTAAAGGAAATCAGTCCTGAATATTCATTGGAAGGACTGATGCTGAAGCTGAAGCATCAATACTTTGGCCACCTGATGCAAAGAACTGACTCATTGGAAAAGACCCTGATGCTGGGAAAGACTGAAGGCAGGAGAAGGGGATGACAGAGGATGAGATGGTTGGATGGCATCACTAACTCAATGGACATGAGTTTGAGTAAGCTCCAGGAGTTGGAGATGGACAGGGAGGCCTGGCATGCTGCAGTCCATGGGGTCGCAAAGAGTTGGACATGACTGAGAGACTGAACTGAAAGTGCCTTACACACACACACACACACACATAGACAGATATAATTTTTAATAATAATAAACAGTACAGAGGGGCATAATGACAACCAGTAAATCCCTGCCCCACCGTTTTCAACTCTCAGCTTGCCAGTATAGAAATGAACCCCTCCCTGTGTCTGCTCTGATCAAGCCGTCTCCCTTAATTGTTCCAAACTGTGTCACGTCTTTGGTTGCTGCACGCTGCAAGCGTGCTTTCTTTTACAGTTTGAAATGCTTCCTTTTCCTAAAGTTTCCACCACAATAGGGGTGAAGAAATGAGGCCTTCCAGGGTTTCCTTAGCTCCTCATCAATCCATATATTACTGAAAACTCATTTCACTTCATTTGAGGTCTACTTGCTCTTCTAATTTGGAGGACTGGCCTCCCCTTCGGCTCATCCCTGTACAATTTATCATTCCATGAGGTTTTAGACACATTTCCCATTTTTAAACAATGCACCCTGTACTCCTCCTTTTGTAAAGTTTGTGCCAGTTTTTGTTTTATAGATAAAACAGCTTCTCAGATACTTCTGAGGATTTCAAGATTTTAATATTTTTAGTCCTTTGCTACTCCTTCAACTATTTATTTCCTCATAAGTTAATTTTTTATTTTATCTTGGGGCTTTTTTGGTCATGCTGCAGGCTTTCGACAAATGGTGCTTTTCAGCCAGACAAGTTTGCAGGCAGGATGGGTGAGCCAATGGATGAGAATCAGCCCTTCTGTCGGGCCCCCAGCTGGCACAAAGCTAGCAGCGACTCCCGGGCAGGTGCTGAGCTTCAGAGCAGGGCAAGGTCACGGTCAGCTCCCGGCCGAGGGGAAGGAGACAGGCAACACGCGCTTGAGCCTCCTGCAGAAGAGCATCTCCCTGGTAAAGCTGCTGATCTAAGATGACTGTTATTTTCAACGTCCTGTGTATCTTCTTCATACCAAGAATTGATAAAATATTTCTTATTCATTTATTTCTTTATTTTGTTATGGTCTGACTATACTACTATGTTATTAATAAACAGATACATATGATATCTAAATGATATAATATAGGACACATTCTAATTGGAGGATTAGAATTCTAACTCTAATTCTAATTGATAAAGACTTGGCTTATACTCTTTATAAGCATATGTGATAACCTTAAAACTAGGGACACTCTTCAAATGATAATTCTACCTATGACGTATATAATTAATATAATATTTCATTAACATTATTATCTATATTATTATATTATATAATTAATTTTGACTTACAAAATCCTAATTTTGCTTTGTTTTTGCTCTCCTACACACACACAGAAGCAGGCTGCCATAGTGAATCATAATTACTTGATTCAGAGGGTAGAAGCTTCTAGTTCATGACTATTACACTAGTGCTATGTTATTGTCATTGTTTAGTCACTAAGTCGTGTACTGACTCTTTAACCCCATGAACTATAGCATGCCAAACTTCTCTGTCCTTCACTATCTCCCTGAGTTTGCTCAAATTCATGTTCATGGAGTCAGTGATGCCATCCAACCACCTCATTCTTAATCGCCCCTTCCCCACCTGCCCTGATCTTTTCCAGCATCAGGGTCTTTTCCAATGAGTCAGCTCTTCACATCAGGTGGCGAAAGTATTGGAGCTTCAGCTTCAACATCAGTCCTTCTGATGAATATTCAGGGTTGATTTCCTTTAGGATTGACCACTAGTGCTATATGGAGAAGGAAATGGCAACGTACTCCAGTATTCTTGCCTGGAGAATCCCATGGACAGAAGAGCCTAGTGGGTGACAGTCCATGGGGTCGCAGAGTCAGACACGACTGAAGCAGCTTAGCACACGCGAGTGCTATATAAGTTGGGCTTCCCAGGTGGCGCTAGTGGTAAAGGACCTGCCTGCTAATGCAGGAAATGCAGGAGATATGGGGTCAACCCCCGGGTCAGGAAGGTCCCCTGGAGGAGGACATGGCAACCCACTCCAGTATTCTTGCCTGGAGAATCCCATGGACATAGGAGCCTGGTGGGCCACAGTCCATGGGGTTGCAGAGAGTCGGACATGCCTGAAGCAACTTAGCATGCTATATAAGTTGTCAAAAACAACTCCAGTGAAGTCACTCAATCACATCCCTACTACCCATATTTCAAACAAATTTATTTTGGTCAAGAGAAAAGTCCTTTCTTATTCAATGCGAATCCTTGCTAACTGCACATGAAGTCCAAGAAGGCGCCCACCCGAGTCGGTCAGCCAGGTTTTGACTCAAATAACCCCACTCCCAGCTCAGGGAAAGCACATCTTTCTGGTGTGGGACAAAACATGCTGCCCACCAAAACCTGCTCTTCACTTTGCCCAAGCAGTTGTCAATGTTTCCCAGATCACTGGCCTTTTCACTTCATACATTCATCCTAGAGCCTCCTACATGTATAACGGTTTCCGCCACCATCTTTATGCTGATGACTCCGATATCTTCCTAACCAACTCTCATCTCTATGTTGAGATCCAAATCCCTATTTCTAACTAATTCCTGTATCTTCAAATGCAAGTTGAGCTTAGTAGCCTTCAGCCTCATCTCTCACGCCAGCTCTCCTCTCTTTCTATAAGCCAGAATGGCATGAGCATCTCCCCAGTCAGCCAGGCTAAGAGACTGTGCCCCTTCCCAGTCAAGCCCTGCTGAGTTTATCTCCTTCATGCTTCCTGTCTTTCTGCACCCCTGTATCTCCTCTATGAGCCACTCAAAGGTATACAGCATCTGGTTCATTATTTGTAAAACAATAGGAGAGGCATTCATTTGGTATATGACACTAATGTATACAAAAAAGACAAATTTTCTAAGTACCTAATCTATTGTGTTAAGCATTCAAACTCAGTGAAAAATTCTTTCCTACAAGTTAATAAAAAACATAAGAGACTTACTTAAATGGTGTAAACAAAAATGATAAAGTAGCTTCCTTTTTCTGAGTCATTTTTACCTGGGAACCAAGCATGAAAATATTTTATATTAGAAAAGAGAAAAAAATGAACTAATTTCATTTTGAAATACAAACATCCATGAAAATGGTTCTTCAGCGGTAGAAATAAATGGAATTTTGTGTTACTATCCTACTTCATAAATATTTAAAGAAAATGTTAATACTATATAGTACCATTATAATAAAGCTGAGAATGAAGCATATGAAGCCTGCAAAAAAAAAAAAGTCATAGAATTAAGCTATACTTTTTAACTCTTAGGAAACAAAATAAGCTATGCTGCATTAACACTATTATGAATAACAAAGTTTCAGTTAAATGGTCATTTCTTTGCATTGTTAATGCAAATAATAATATACACAGAATGACATGAAATGTTGCAATCTCTAAAACTACTTCTACAAGGCAAATTCCATCAACAGAGACTTTATAAGCATATGTGGTACTCTAACAGTTAGGGACACTTCTCAGTGCTAATTCTACACCCTCAAACTGATTCATGAAAACTGCACCTCAGAAATGTGGAACTGCAGGATGCTAGTCAGGTACAGACAATTTAAAGATAATACATTACAAAAATCATTTCTTCAAATGCAAAATCAAGTATTTTCACAAGATATATTCAGTTTTAAAATTGGAATCATGTCCATATTTGTGTGTGGTCTTGTTTTACCTTGAACTGTTCAAGAATCTGTACTGCATTTGTAAACATGCTCCCTGCTTTGAAGAGATCAGAGGTATTAAGCATGTCCACAGGAATGATTCCCTGTAAATAATAAACACTGGTTTAATATTAGTACCAACAAAGCTCAGGTTATTCTTATAAAACAAAACAGACTTACAAGGGAAGCAATAGAGATAAGACATGGACACATAAATTATTGGAATAATTTAAAAATCTTTTTTTAAATCATAACTGAAAAATGTTCTATTACTTTCTCACAAAATAGATATAATAAAATAAATAAAGCAAAAGAGATGAATTAAGTCCAATAAAACCTAACATTTATCAAAAGATTACTATATGGCAGGCAGTGAACTAAATGCTCTGCACACACAAAAAGCTACTATGGTGGGCCACAGCGAGCACACTGAAAAAAAAAAAAGAAAGACATAAGAAAAATAGGAGTATGCTATTAAGGTTTAGTTGCTAAATTGTGCCCAGCTCTTGTGACTCCATGGACTGTAGCCCACCAGGCTCCTCTGTCTTTGGGATTTTCCAGGCAATACTAGAGTGGTTTGCCATTTCCTTCTCCAGGGGATCTTCTCCACCCAGGGATTGAACCTGGGTTCTCCTGCACTGAAGGCAGGTTCTTTACCAACTGAGCTGCCAGGGAAGCTCCACACTATTATACTATACTTAAAAGTGAGGATGTTTTGTGAAACTTTCATTTCAGTTATAGACATACACACACATTTATGACAGGGGTCAGATGACTCAGGGTTCCGAGGCAGATGATATTATTTTTTTAAACTTTGACTTGAAGGGCTAGAAAGAATGGCTGATGGGAATGGATTCTGTTTGTCTTGTAGTTTTTCAGCATCCAGTTCCCATCTTAAAAACATTTCCACTGGAAGCTGAGATATTAGATGGAGCATAGTGAGTCTAATGAGGTCCCCTGACTTCCCATAATGAAGGGTAGACAAGTAATCCAGGCTGGACCACTCAAATGCTAATAAACATTGGAATCTGAAGCTTCAGGGTCAAGGAACAGACAGTACAAGAGGCACAGTGCGAGTCGGTGACCCTGCAGACTGGCTCTGCCATGGAACCGCAGTGAGTTTCTTTGTCCTGAGTCTCTGGAGCACTGATTTAGCAAACCAGCAATATCTTTGTCATAAATTTTCTTTAAATGGATTCAGAAACACATAAAAAGTAAATTTTACTGTACGATAATTTTTCTTTTATTCTGAGAGTTGATAAGAAAATTGTACTCTTTACCACTGAATTAAGAGGGTAGGGAACTCCAATAAGAGCTGCTATCAACGGTGCAACATCAGCCTGCAAACAGAAGAAGTTAAATCTAAGACGGTGACAGATCAACAAGGACATTAAAGTAATTTAATTTGTATAACTGGATTTTGAAAGATAACCACGATATCCATTTTAATCCATTATCATCAAATATTTATTCAATACACAGTAGATACTGATCTCTAAAAAAATGTCATTTGCTAGAGGTACAGGAACTCAAGAAAACCTCAATTTGAAACCACTAGGAGCCCCCAAAGTAAAATATATAAAACAAAAAAGTTACTTATTCTACAAGCTAAGAGCTTGACCACCTAATGTAACAGTTTTGGGGTATTATGACAAGGATGCTTACTAGACAGAAAATAAACAGCAAAAGTAGACTTCAACGAGATTTATATATATACACATATATATATTAACTAAAGAAAGAATACAGCAGAAGGAGGTTGGTTGGCCAGCCAGTGAAGTCTAGAAAAAGACATCAAGCAGGATAAGAGTCTCTTTAGACACAAGTCCGCAAGCACGGCTTTGGAGAGCCCCCTCCAGGTCAAGTATCCAGAAGAGCAGGCCACGCTTCTGGTCTCCATGGCCTCACCTCCCCATCTGTCCTCGGGCTGCTCTAACTTGTTCTGACTCTTTATCATCCTCTAGGCTGTGCTCACTGCAGAACTAATAACCTCCATTTTCTACATCTAATTGATTGCTTTTGTATTAGTCCTGATAATGTTTCAGGCAGTCAAGTGCTTGGCTGTCAGAATGCCCAATTTCAAACACTTCACTTGTGATCTCTGAGACCTTGGGCAGATTATTTCAACTCTCCAATGCTTCAGTTTTCCTTGTCAGTTAAAAAATAAATAAAAGTTTCTCCCTTACAGAATTACGACACGATCGAATGAGAAAATTTATAATGTACTGGTGTGTAATAGTCCTGCACTAACCAGCTGCTGCAGACGCTGCTGTGATTATAATGATGTGACCACTTGGCACTGTGCAGACCACTCCCTCTGGATCTCTGTAACCCCACCGTTAGAGTGTCTCCAATCTCTACTTTCTCAGTTCAGCTCATTCAGTCAGTCGTGTCTGACTTTTTGCGACCCCATGGACTGCAGCATGCCAGGCCTCCTTGTCCATCACCAACTTCCAGGGTTTACTCAAACTCATGTCCATCAAGCTGGTGATGTCAACCAATCATCTCATCCTCTGTTGTCCCCTTCCCCTGCCCTCAATCTTTCCCAGTATCAGGGTCTTTTCCAATGAGTCAGCTCTTCTTATCAGGTGGCCAGAGTACTGGAGCTTCAGCTTCAGCATCAGTCCTTCCAGTGAACATTGAGAGCTGATTTCTCAAGCCCTCATTTGAAGTTGGAGTTTTGTCCCAGGCTCTCAGTCTGTCTTACTTTCACCATCTACGCCCTCTTTACCAAACCCCATCTCACAGAAAACTGACAATATCCCTGGCCGCCTGATTGCATCCTCTCCTTCCCCAGCCTCCACTGCTGGCCTCTTAACAATTCTCCAACATAGAGAAGATCCGGCCGTAAAACCTCAGATCGTATCACTCTCCAGGCTTCAAACACCAGGAGGGCTTCCCCAAACTTAAGGATAAACTCCACAGGCCCACGAGGCCCTGAGTGTCCAGTGTCTGCCTCCCATTAAACCATGGTGTCTGTGCTCTGTTCAGCTGCCTTCTTGAGGATCCTTTGAAATGCCATGTACCCGCTCCCAGACTTCTGGGCACAAGCTGCTCCTCGAACTGAGAAGCTCCCTGCCTCCTGCGCTGGCCTGGCAACTTCTACTCAGGCTTCAGTCTCGGCTCAAGCCTCAGTTTCTCAGAAAACCTTTGCTGACCACACAGCCCACCAGACAGATCTGCTTTATACCCTCATGGCTTCCCAGGTCTCTTCTGCTGTACTTATCACTGCTATAATTTTACATTTATTTGTATGATAAGTAAAGATAAATGTAAAATTTATCTTATTCCTAAACTATAAGCTTCCTAGGGGAGGGACTGTGTCTCCTTTTTATTCACCATTACAGCTGTCTCATGAAGTTTAATGTTAATATTTCAATGTTGAATGTTAGTGTTAATGTTTGCACAGTGCTTAAACATACTGCAGACACATAACAATGCTGGCAGAAGGAATGAATACAGAATTCTCATCTAACGTAGATCTGAAGCAGTATTCAGAGAGTAATAGCATTCAGTTTTTGATCATGATAGTCTGGCTATAAATAATACATGCTCTTATTTTATGAACTTCAAGATATTCCCATCCCCCTGACAGTGATTTTTATTGCAAATTAATAGACTGCTATCTGATTCTATACATTTTCATTTGCTTGGGTAATAAGCATTCATCTGGAGAGATGAGACCATTCTTAATATGCTGAGAAAGAAAAGGTTTCTGTGAGCACACAGCTGAAAATGAGACCCCGGAGCTTGGTTTATCCTCCACAGTAAGGAAAGCCAGCTTCTGAGGTGAACATGTGAGGTAACCTGGAGGAAGTGCAAGATATTCCTGCCATTCTGGAGGACACACACCAATGACACCATGCCTTTCACTTGAAGACAGCTGTCTACATAGCATATCCTCAACAAGAAAATTCTGTGCTTCCTATTTACAGGTGATGCTACTTGGTCTAACTCTACTAGATTGGATAGGCATTTTCCTGTAATGTACGTTTTCCTACAATGTAAGGATTCCTATAATGTAAGGTTTCTAATCTATATACTCTTGTCACTTTTTTCCCCACTGCATGTGTAAAAGTTTGGGGGTAGAATTAAAGATAAAACTTGCATTAATAAAGAAGAAACAGTAACTGACACACTAACAGGAAGGAAACCCATAGTGGGGTTTTATTAGATCCGTGCTGAAAGCAACTGAGCAAGGCAACCATGACAAGAAAGTCACACAAGTGTAACAGGCACGCACATTTCAATTTGCACAATAATTCTGTAATCAGCCAGTGTTATTTGGAGGAAGTCGTCTTCTTTCAGTTTTATTTGAGGCTGCTTTATTTTGCCCAAAGAAAGACTACTTAGGGTGAAAATATTCACACAAGCAGGATTTCTCTTAGTAACTGAAATATTTTAGAAAAACCTTTTATCATCTTTAATACAATTTTCTTTCCCAGATTTTTTTGTTCTAAACTTCTTATAGGAGAGAAAATTAAATTTGAACATGATTAAATATAATGAATACCTGATTATTATCTTGTCTCTTCCAGTTCTCCAAATTTCATTCTGAAAGATACAAATAAACATAAGTGCTGATGTTAAGAATTAAAAAAAAAAGAAGTTATTTGATTATTGCAGGTGGTCAATGAAAAAGAAAATATTGGGACAGTCGATTTTAAGCCAAGTATGGACCATGAGGGTGCTAAAAAGGCAGAGTGGCAAACTTTTTTAAACTAGAATTTTAAAAGAGTAACTCAATAATATATATTTGATATTTTCTGTAATAGTTTATCAAACTTCCAAAATGCTCAGTAGGAGATAATTGTTTCAAAACATCAAAAGGCTAAGGAAGGAAAGATGGAAGTAAAGGGCACAATGATAACAACCGCCACATGACTGCAGTGACAGTCCTGCTCCAGGGAGTCACTACGGCGGCCGACCGTCCGTTAGTCACTCTAAGCTTTTCTTTTTTTTGTAATGGCAGCTGCTTGCAAAATACATGAAATTTTTTAGCTCTGATGCTCCTACCACCACTAATCCCAAATGTGAAAGTAGTATGTGCTTAGCAGCTCAGTCATGTCCGACTCTTTGTAACCCCATGGACTGCAGTCCGCCAGGATTCTCTGTCCATGAGGATTCTCCAGGCAAGGATACTGGAGTGGGTTGAAATCAGCTGCCAAAATAAAGTTCTGTTTCCTAAGTACAAACATCCCATTTAACCTAGCTTCTACTTAGACCCAATCTAATCCATTTAACAGGCAACCGTGGCAAAGAACCTGCCTGCCAAGCAGGAAACACGGGTTTGATCCCTGGGTCAGGAAGATCTCTTGGAGAAGGAAATGGCAACCCACTCCAGTCTTCTTGTCTGGGAAACCCCATGGACAGAGGAGCCTGGCGGGCTACAGTCCACAGGGTCACAAAGAGTCAGGCACGACTGAGTGACTAAACAAAAGCAATCTATTTAACACGGAGTATAGGAATACAAAATGATGCAGCTGCTTAGGAAAACAGTTTGGCAGTTTGCAAAAATAAAACATAAGGAACATATGACCTGTTATTACTCACTTAGGAATCTACCCAAGAGAAATAAAAACACATATCCACACAAAAAATTTTATACAAAGGTTCACTGCATCATTGTAATAATAGCCCAAATGTGGAAACAACCCAAATGTCCATAAGATGATTGAACAAAATAGGGTATATACATACAATAGAGAGAGGAGTAAGGAGTGACTGCTAATGGATAAGGGTTTTTTGTGGAGTGGGGGAGAGCAATGAAATTGCACAGTAGAGGCAATATCGTGTGAATATGCTAAAAAAAAATTCAATTACACACTTTTAAAACATGAATTTTATAGTAGGAGAATTATATGCCCAAAGAATTCAAAAAAAGGAAGAATATGTAAGAAAACTTTATTATACAAACCCAAAAGTCTTCTAGTAGAAACACCTAATACACCTGTGAGTTCACATCCCTGGAGAAGGTTTTAAAAAAGTTTCCAGGCCTTACCCAGACTCATGGAATCGAAATATCTAATGATAAGGCCTAGAAATCTGTAATTTAGAAAAAATCTGTATTCTTAACAAGTACTTTGAATGAGTTGACACGACTAATCCAGAGAAGGACACTTGGGGGAAATTTATTTTGTCCAATTAGTAAAAGCTCTGAAATTCTAAAAAGACCCTTACTTTACAAGAGAACCAGAGCTCCAAGGAAAAAGAAATTCCTTTTTATCATGGATTGAGAAACAAGGAGGCTTGCGCAACAGAGAAGGCCTTCAAAACTATTAGAGACAGGGCAAAATCTGTTCAGTTTTGAAATGTAAATTGTGACATAAATGTGGCTTATCTGATTGATAGTCTTTGCAGGTAAGATCTAAGCCAAGGGTTTAACCTGAGTCCTAGAGTAATAAAGTTTGTGAAAAAAGAACAGTACACTTGAACTTTCATAAGGCAAATAATAATGTGTATTTTAAGCTGAATATCATAAATGAAATGATATAAACTATACAAAAGCAATACACAGAAATAGTAATGTCACAAATAACAAAAGGAAAGCTATAATTTGAGAAGTCATTTTTTAAAATTAAACTTTGATTTTAAAATGTCACATTCATAAAAACAATAAAGGTAAGCATTCCTACCTTGCAAATATGAGTCATCAAATTTCTGAGCTGACACTTTTTGGGGAAGCCTGATTCCAGCTCCCCGAGCGATAAAAGGAGTACAAGTCTCTAAAGGATGACCGGCTCCACGGGAGCCTACAAATAAGGCACAAAGAGCAACGTGAGTATATAAAGATGAACCTATACCTGATTAACCTATACCTAAATATTTTTTAATACTTAGTTCTAAAGAGTTGACCCATAAAGAGCTAATTTCTGCCACCACACTCCCAAAAGATTGCATCTCTATTTAACAATTAGTTTTAAAATATTCTCAAGGCAAGTCAGAGCATCAACAACAAACAGGCAAAAAGAAAAACCGGAACATCTGTGGAGTGACTCTGGCTGAAAGAAGATTAAGAATCATGACGACTAAGGCTTGGAGGGTGATGCCACCAGAGTGGCACCAAAGGCAGAAACCACAGGGAAGGCTCCTCTGGGGAGTAACCGCCAGGTTTGGGGTGGGCAGTCAAGGCCAGCTCTGCTCTGAAGAGGATAGCAGGGTCTCGGTCTGCTTTTCTTCCCGGCCACTCTGGCTGGTGTAGCCAAAACCCCATTATAAAGTGGGACCCACTCATCAGAATTCTACACTGTGATCTGGAGACCCAAGTCTCAGCTTTGCCTTGATTTGCTCTCTGGGCACACACTGTGTCTGCCTTGGGAGTCTGGCAGAGGGGACAGTCTCCTCTAGTGGGACAAGGTCAGTAGCCCTAGGTCCCGCGGCAACACCACCTTAAACTCACGCGCTATGCCACATCACATACAGTTACTTATAGGTAGATGAATGTGGGTTTGGGGAGTTCTCTGTCTGTGTGTGTGTGTGTGGGTGGGTGTGCACACATGCACACACTCAGCTGTGTCCGACTCTGCAACCCTGTGGACTGTAGCCCTCCAGGCTCTGTCCACGGAACTTTCCCGGCAAGTACACTGGAGTGGGTTGCCATTTCCTACTCCAGGGGATCTTCCCAACCCAGGGACCGAACCCGTGTCTCCTGTCTCCTGCACTGGCAGGCGGGTTCTTTAGCAAATGTGCCACCTGGGAAGTCAAATGAGAATATATTCCTTTCATAGAAGAAAGATTATATAAGATTAGTCTTTTTTACGCTAACATTTTATGCGTACTATTATGTGCTAGACACTTTGCATATACTAAGACATCTAATCCTCTTCAATACCCTAAAATATTTGCAAGCTACATTGACCACTACTTTAATCATAAAGTATGTATCACTTAGAGACAGACTAACCCCAGTCTGTCATTCCATGGTCAGTGGTAAAGATAAATGCTGTTTTCCCATCATTTCCATAAAAATTAACAGTAGACTCAATTTCTTTCAATTCCTTATCAACTAATTTAATATTGTCTGAATATTTTGTTTAAGAAGAGCAAATTAAATTATATTAATTACATTAATTTGGCAAAATCAAATTTATTCAACACGAATTTATGATAAAGTCAATAACTCCTAAAATACTTTTAGATTTCAACCTTAATGTTTTTCAATCAGAGCTCTGTAGATTGTTAAAAACAACTTTTCCTCTCTTAAAGAAGTAAAGCAATCTGAAATCATTTTAAAAAATATTTTTTTAAAAAAAGTATTGATTAGCAAATAGATTTTCATGAATGCTTTTTAAGTCTCAAATGCAACAATGATGACTTTTAAATTCAAGTCTCTAATAATGTAAACTATTTTGCTCTTGTCACATTTATCAAGCAAGTTAAGTATCACTGTTTCAACTATAGAATATTTTCATTCTTTAGTGTGTTTGTGATATAATACATTTTGAACAAACTATATTTAAGCTTTCCATACAATTGAACAAGGGAGTGATTTAGTATAAGTTTTATTACTTAAGACAATGCATTGCGTTAAAGAAGAGAAGCATGAGGTATTCATTACTGGACGTTAATAGACTTTACTGTTAGTTAGACTAATCTAAATCTAATCCAAAATGAAAAATAAAAGTATAATATGAATTCTTCCTATCTTATGCTTTGCAAAAGTGAGAAAAACAGTTGCTGCTTTATATAAGGAGTGCTACTGAAATATAGAATACAAAACTTTATATATTATCTGCTAGATATAGCACTAATTAAATGGAACGTAAAGAACAGCTAGTTACATCTTTTTGTGATATAAATACTAGCATCATAAAAATGCTTTTTGTTTCAAAATTTATTAAAATCCTTCTAAAGTATAATCTTTTTCTCTCTGCTTTGATAAATGAGTAATATGGAATACATGTACAGAACATATTTTACTTATATTAATGTGTAGTGTGGTCACAGCACATGTGATTTTAGCCACAATATCATACTACATATCATGTAAATTAGAATGTATTCTACTTCAGAGTTATTCAAAAGATAAGTTCTGTTGTGATCATCACAAAGAAAACATTACAGTACTTTAAAAGTTCAAACAGAATAGGTATTTCCCTCAAAACCATGAAATTAAACACAGCGTTAAAATTACCTTGATGATGGTCGATCTGTCTATTCCTAATAAATGTAAGAAGAAAACTATTTTGTGTTCATTTACTTTAGAAAACAAAGATTGGTTGTTTCTGGCAGCATGAAAGAATTCCTATATGTAACAAATCAGTAAAAAATTTTTAGTTCATTAATTTTATTTAAAAAGTACTTCCAATGAAAACATTTAATTAAACTTATACAGAACTAACAAATTAAATTGTCCTATTTTGTTTAAATTTGTCCTCAGGACCTACCAACACAAAGTACTTGTCAGTTCAGGCATCTATATTCAAAAAAACAAGTGAGATATTTTCCGTGTTATAATTAGGCTGAAAAAAGATGATAGAAAGGGGATCTCAATTTCATGAAGTTCTAATAATACTGGAGAACTATTTTGACATGAGCCAACAATAAAATAGCACTAATGGCAACAATTTAGGAATGCTTTATGAGTTTAAAATGTTTTCCTGCTTCTTGTCCCGTGTTAGCACCCAAGTTCAACCATAATCTCTCACTCGGAACATTGTAAATAGCCTATTTCTACCGTCCCAAGACTCAAATCTGTGCTTCACAAGGTATGATAGAAAAATGTCCACATAATGAATGGAAATACAGATGAAAAATGATTAATTTCACAATGATAAGCTGGTTTCATAAAGCCCTCTAAGAAAAGGATTCATCCTGTACTTACATACACATGAACATATAAGCAAGTACCTATGGAAAGTACTTTTAAGTCACCTGATTACCAAGATATATAATTATTATTCACATAAATGTCTTTAACTATATAAGATGTTAATTTTAACAAGGTATTTAACTTTCCAATAAAAGTCTGAAGTATTCCTTCAACTAACTCTTCATTATTACAAACATTAAAAACATATACATGGTGCCATTAGAGTAACTACCTATTTCCGAATAGAAGAAAAAAAAAGGAATACATATGAAATTAAATATAAATAAATATAAATTAAATATAAATATACATAATCATCCTTAAAAGCATAAAATGACCCCCTAGCTTTCACATACATTCTAATTAGCCCCTAAGAAACTTTAAATCTAGATAGAAATGGGAAGTTTTTCAAGAGAAAGGACTTATAAAGATGTAACTGAGAAGCTGACAAGAAACAAAAAAACTTAGCAATTGAGTGGAGTCGAATTTACAATCTGTTTCATGACTGTAAAAAGTGCTGTTCATTCAAACGTGGACACAAGATCTGGGAAACCATGAAACACTAATCTTGCGGAGCTCAACCTGATAGATTCCCATTGCCTTTTAAAAAGTTGGTCTTTTGCACACAAGAGGTGAAATACACTCCTAGCTTCCTCTCCACTCCCAATATTTAGTATAATTATGCCCACCAACTCCCGTTGTTTTTCTTAGCTCAAAGGCACTCGTTCCTTTTTGTGCTTAAATATTTACTATGCATTGTGGGAGAGTGCATGCATTCTCCCTTTTTCTCTAAGTAAAACTTCTGATTTTATGGGAACATGTCAGTGCTTCAAACTTAAAACCTACATATTTCTTACTCTCTCCCACAGCTACCTGTCTGTGTCTTTTTGGTTATGGCCAATGAGACAGAAATCAAACACTTCAGTCAAAAGACGATGTGCCTTTTGAAATAAATTTAACTATTTATTAAAATCTTTTTGAAATAAATTTAATTTAGTAGAAGAGAAGATCCCTTTCAATTCCTTGTATTGTTGACCTAAAACACTGAAATAATGGCTGGAACGCCAGCATCTCCCGTCGTAAGACAACTCAGAAGCTAAGGCCATGCTCTGAGGACAGAAGAGACACTTAAGAGACTGGGTCTTAATGACACTGGTCTTAAGAGACACTTAATGACACCACCATGGCAATCTTGGACTACATCAATCCTGGGCTGCCTACTTCTGGCATTATCGTTCATTGAGAGACAAACAAACTTTAAAGCAATATTTTTACTCTATTACAGAGTTCCTTTGGAGCCCAAGTTATCATTATGCTGTTGGCCTGAGATACTCTTCTCTATATGCAATCCAGGTCCAACCATTTCTTTGTTTCCTAGGCTTCTCCAGAGATTATCTCAAAACTCACAGGAAAGTCTTCCTCTAACTGTTCAGCTTAGATTGAACTTTTCTAAAGATATATTCTTAGTCCCTATATTTTTCCTTCCCACCATTCTTTATTGTGGATGATTTCATATTTTTGTTGTTACTTGATTAATGTACATACTCTATCATATCTTACGAAATTATAGGGAAATTTTTTTTTTCTGGTCAATAGCAGTGTTGAAATAAGGTAAAAAAGGCATAGAATCAAGCCAGCCACTAACTATATCTGCTTATCCACAATGAATCAAATCCACAATGTTGAACATTTTTAGGTATGTTTATGAAGTTCAAAGCCAAGGGCCTTGAAACAAATACTAACGTAAGTTGATTATATTAAGAAGTGATACTTAGCAAAATCATTTGCTACTTTTGTAAAGAGATTTTATTTAACTTGAAGATTCTCACTTTCATTTTGAGTAAGAAAAGAAAATCTTAAGGAAAAAAATTCTAAGAAAAGAAATAGGGTTTATCCAAGAACATATTGAGCACTTAATTTCTGATAAATATGCAGGCACTTACCGACTGTTTACAAACAAACAATAAAAAATGACTCTGTTATGGAGAAGCCCACAATGTCAGTCCACAGATGCTACTGGTAAAAAGAAGAATCACTAAAGGTCAGTCAATGAATGCCTCTTACGATAGATGAATTATGAGTTCTAATTTGGAGATGAGAAAGAAGAGAATGATAGATAGGAGTCAGCCAATATCAAGAGTTGAGATTCTCTCACAATTTTTTTTTTTTTTTTTTTACACTTTACTTGTTTATTATGTTTTATCCATCAGAATGAAAGCTCCTTGAAGGCAGGGACTTTTGTCTGTATTCCCTGCCACCTAGAATTGTGCCGGTACACAGCAGGCGTTCAATAAAGATTTTTGCTGGAGACTGGATGGCATGAATTAATCAGATTTCTGGGGGCTTCTGCAGAGTCTGGGACAGGAGAGGGGGAGATAGACACTATCCCTCCCTCCCCAAAAAATGCCTCTCCCACGCCATTTTAACCTTAAGTGTTGCAAAGTGTGGTGGAGTTAGATTTAGTCTGCTGGGTGACAGGGTCAGTGGGCTGCAGAGGGATCCAAAACAGCCTTTGGAAAGGTTCAAGGGGGAGCTGGATTCCTGACTTCTGGTCTCCTGGCCTGGGTTGGACCCAGGACCCTGAGACAGAGCCCACACATTCTGGGGAGTCACCCTCCAGTCTTCAGCTCCCTGAGGAAGCAGAAATTACTCTTCTCAGTTTGAAGGCACTTGGAGAGAAGAGGGCAGTGGTTGGGAGTAGGGGGGAGGAGAGGGCTGACCCTTTTCCGTCTTCCAGTCTCTGTTCCAGGATGGAAGTTCCAGGCTCCGCCTGCTCCACAGAGACCTGCCCGATGGCCCTCGAAGGCTCAGAGCCTCAGCTCGGGTGCAGCCCGTTTGGGGGCCACAGAGCCGGAGTGCCAGATCAGCGGAGGCGGGTGGCCAGTGGCCCGGGGGCTGCCGTGTGTGACACGGTGGTTGGCCACCGAAGGCCTCGGCCATCCTGAGCTCAGACCTCGGTGGCTGGCCGCTGTCTCTCACAATTTTTGAAAACATAAATTCTATTGGATTCCTGGTGAAACTGTGAGGATTGTCACTAACAAATAGTCTAAAAAACCCCCCTCTATTTCTTAAAGAGACTCAAATGTTTTATTATGATTAACTTATGAACTTGTTTTTTGCTTATCTAATTTTTCTTTACAAATATTGAAAATATCTACCTTATTTTATAATAAATGCCTTAGATTTGAACATTCAAAAGACTTTCACATACATCACTGCTTGTAAGAGACTGGTTCTGTGGTCAACAAAAGACCAGGAAGGTTATTCTGGGGTGATTCAGCAAACGAGGAATGAAATGTGGGGTTCCTGAATCCCATCCAGGGCTCACTTCACTGTCAGAAGCATGGAACAGAAAAGGATTTACTTTTTCAAATTACTTTTTAAAAACCTGTATGTTATTGTAGAATGTGCAATTTCTTAGAATCCAGTCTTTTCAAAATAATATGCTACAGTAAGGAACTTTCAAATTCATCCAAGCAGAAAAAACTAAGATGCATGTATTAACCAATCAGTTTCTAGTACATTAGGTACAGGTACTAGACAACTAGTGCATATTAGACAAATACCTACATCTAGTGTGTTGCAGGTTAGCTACTCAACAGCACATACCTTCACATGATCAAAAACCCACGTGTCCAGTTTTGTTACATCGTGGGCACCAAAATCCTCACTGGATGCATCGTTAAGTGTGTGCAAAAATATGGTTTCCAAGGTCACCTGAAGAGGAAATTTGGGGGAAAAATTTTTAATGACATGCCACAGACCATGGTGTATGCTTGAACATACGCTGTTGCTTTTGTTCTCACAGTAACATTTTCCAATTTTACAGATACAAGTGAGTTGTAATTTTAAAATGCTAAGAAAAAAAAAAATCACAAAGCTAGTTAGTATACAATAGTGTAAAAGACAACAGAGTTTGTCTTCAAGTAAGGATGAAACTAATCAAAGAATTTGGGCATCTAGGGATGGTACAATCTAAAACAGATTAAGTCACCTGTTTTACAAAATTCCCCAACCAAAAAGAAAATTCAAATATTTCAATTCTTTTGTTCATAAAATACATGCATTTTTCTCAATATATGAGAAAAAATACTGATAATTGCCAAATAGTTTGAAAGGGTCAACAAATATATTAATCTTATACACTTGTAAGATTTTATTAAGGATCTAATCAACTTAGTGAATTTCTGAGTTAGATAGCCTCTTAAAGGTCATAAGGAAGAGATAAAATAATGACAATCTCTTATAATAATGACAAGCTAAGCTCTAATGATACTGGTTCCACTCCTCAACCATTCTACTCTTCAAATCCCAAGTAAAGATCTGAGTGAGACTGCAAGTTACTATAAGAAATGGAACACTTCTATTGGACTGTCTCCAGTTAAGGCATTGATCCTGTCCTATGAACTGTAGTCAGAAGTAGGGAGGTGAATTTGGTAAACCATAGCAACTTCCTCTTCACCACTACCAAAAAAAGCTTAACTCCTTGCTCCTTGGAAGAAAAGCTATAACCAACCTAGACAGCATATTAAAAAGCAGAGACATTACTTTGCCAGCTAAGGTCAATCTAGTCAAAGCTATGTTTTTTCCAGGAGTCATGTGTGGATGTCAGAGCTGGACTATAAAGAAAGCTGAGCACCGAAGAATTGATGCTTTTGAACTGTGGCGTTGGAGAAGATTCTTGAGAGTCCCTTGGACAGCAAGGAGACCCAACCAGTCCATCCTAAAAGAAATCAGTCCTGAATATTCATTGGAAGGACTGATGCTTAAGCTGAAGCATCAATACTTTGGCCACCTGATGTGAAGAACTGAGTCATTGGAAAAGACCCTGATGCTGGGAAAGATTGAAGATGGGAGGAGAAGGGGATGACAGAGGATGAGGTGGTTGGATGGCATCACCGACTCAATGGACATGAGTTTGAGTAAACTCCGGGAGTTGGTGATGGACAGGGAGGCCTGGCGTGCTGCAGTCCACGGGGTCGCAAAGAGTCGGACACGACTAAGCAACTGAACTGAACTAAGGGAGTATATAAATAGCAAGCAGTATGAGTTTTTGGACCTGCTCTACATAATAATGTTCTGTGACTATCATACAGAAAATTCTGAATATCTCTTTTGCTTTTGAGATACAGAATAATCTTTAATAATTCCGATTGTTATCATTTATAGTATAATGATACCCATGGCTAAAGGTCCAAAGCTTTTCATTAGGTGAAATGCTACAATGCTCTCACTAAAAAGCACTTAATAACATAAAATTCAAGTGGAATCCAGCTGATTCTAGAAAATGATGCAAATGAATTTTCTCATCAAGAGATGTTCTCATACTTGCAGATTCATGCACAGAAACACAACAAATACAACAAATCTCAATGGCATGGTCTTGAATACATGAAAATAGAAGTTATAAATATAAATTTTAACATTTAAATCTTTATGTGATTATCTAACTTCTTAACAATCAAAGTAAGTGTACATCATCACCATAATGAAATCATTGTAATAAGCATTTTGGTCAATATTTCACATGAATTAACTTATTTAATGCCCAAAACAAACCCATTAGATAGAAATTATTATTACCACATTTTACAAAAAAGAAAACTGAAATTTAGAGAAGTTATCTAACTTACCCAAGATTAAAAAGCTGTTAGATGTTAGAATCATATACCATTTCACTGAATCCAAGGTATTTAAACTGTATAATCCAACATTTTAAGTACAACTTAGATGAAAAAAAATCAAACTCACACATCTATTATAATATACACTCATTTCAAAGATGTTAAATGTGTCAAAACATGTATCTCATAATCAGTAAAATGTATGTCTGGGCTTCCCCAGGACTGTGTGTACCTGGTTTCATTAAGAAGAGAATCAAATTCTACAGGATTTTCCTTCCAGCCTTCAGGTAATTGAGAAAAAAAAAACCAAGCAGTGACAATAGTAATATTTAGATGGTGAAGTATTGGTATGGCTCCTGAAGAAGTATTTTTCAAATGATAACAAAGAGGATTAACTGCAGAACAAATGCAAAACTTACAAGAGATTTTGTTATCTGTATTATATTACAAATTTTTTTTTAAAAAAGCTTACAACAGTTAATTGACTTCTTATTAAAATACAGAATCACTTTTGAACTTTTGAGAGTTAACATCTAGGAAAACCAGAGATCCATCCAATCATATTCTATCAACAGGACACGATGATACAAGATTGAAGTTTTATTCTTGAGTCAGTCCCAGTGCGTGTTTAAGTGACTTAGGCAAGCTAAATGACTTGTCAAAAGGATCTCAAAATGTACTTTGCCTTGTGTCATGATTCAGTATTAAAGAAGCAATATTTATGCAATCAGTCTCTTCATGTGATAAAATCATCTAAAGAGACAGTACCTTTGGCAACTGCGCTGACATCTTCATAAAACCCTGCAGTCATGGCCACGTGCCCTGGCCGAGACTCGGTCGGCACACACGTGTGAGAGATGCCCCAGCTGCCTTCGTTCATTACGACATTCCTGAAAGGTATCACAGACGAGGAGTCAGCACACACTATGACCACATGCTCTGTTAAGGCCTTAGAAAAACAAGATCACCACAGAAGAAATCCAATCAAAAGAAGGAGTCAAAATTTAAGAAGGAATCTTTCTGATCGCAGCTGGGCTCAGTCCAGTTCCTCCCACCAGACTGATTCCGTGGCATAAGAAAGCCCAAGGAACTTTCTTAGACAAGGAACCACCCAACCACTGCACAGAATCACAAAACAAAATACACGCTACAGCTCTAAGTCACAAAGTATTGAAACGTTGTGTTATATAAGAAATCACTGATACACAAAGTATTACTTTGTCAATGTTAAATTTTGTTAGGTGTGATGATGGTGTTGTGATCATGTTGAAGTCCTTGTTCTTAGGCGATACACACTAAAGTGTTTAGGGGTAAAGTGTTAAAATATTTTGCTTTCAAATTATTCAGGAAAAAATAATTAAAGTTTAAGTGTGTGTATGTGTGTATTGGGACAGAGAATGCAAATATGAAAAATGTTTAAAATGGTCATATCTAGATTAAGGATATACAGATGAATATTCGTGATATAATCCTTTTAACATTTCTCTAGTTAAAAGTTTTTCAAAATAAAAAAATTGAGAGGAACCAGCTATACTCTCAAATAGGAGTTAAATTATCTTTCTAAATTTGAGATTAAAACAAGTCAAAAGTTTCTTTTGATAAAATGTATCACCATTCTTTAAGCTGTCTAAGGGTTATTTGCAAAATCTGGAGAAAAATGCAAAAGTAACAGTAATGCCATGGCAGGTGAAAGGACAGCAGAGCAACAAGTTATGAAACACGAATTCATTTGTAACAGTTTTCAAGCTGAACTCTCAACTCTCAAAATGTTCTGGAGAGAAGTACCTACAAGTGCTGATTTAGATACTTTTAATCGACTTATAACCAAACAGACTTTGGTAAAATACATACATAAAAAGTAAAAGGCTTGAAAAACCATTACACCACATGTTAAGAGAGAAATATTTTTTAACTTCTTCAGTTCTATAATGGAAACTGAACTCAAGCCAAAACAGGGAGGTATAAAGCAATGTGGATACCTTTCTTGAGAAACATTTTGATCAGATCGTGTTTTTAAAAAAATGAAGTGAGAAACAAAGAAAACCTACCAAAAAAGGCTTCAGAAGCAGCTAGAATGGCAGACAACACATCGCACATCACCGGGGAGCCCTTGGCCCTCCACAGAACACCGCGGGGAGAAACAGGCGCTGTCAGAGAAGCTCATCTTTGCCTTAACAACCAGAATATTTTAATGTCATTAACTTTGCAATGAATTACATTTCTCTCCTCTCTATGACAACTAAGAAATTCAACCAAATATATCACCCCAATTTTTAAACTAGTCATAGAAATTTATGTTACATATTTTTGTGTACTGAACCTAACCCTGACAACCTTATTTTCCTACTGGTATTTTCCTATTGCCCTGAGTTGCTTGTTTCTTTGTATCCTTTAATATATTATGCATTTCTTTGATGCACCATAAATTTATTCCTGGAAATCTGACATAGACTTCAGGTTCATTCATTCTTCTAGCAGTCAACAAATATTTATTAACTGCCTACTATGTTTTAGGAACCAGGGATAATGTAGTGTATAAAACAAAGTCCCTGCCTTAGTGGAAGTTGTACATGCTAAGTAGTACCATAAAGAAAATCAAAATAGGGTAGAGGGATAGGAAGCAATGATGACAGGTAGGGACAGGGGAGAGATAGACAATTTTAGATAAACTTCCCTTGAATTTGAGTTTTAATCTCTCCACAGTAGGATTAGGAAGGGCTTTTGAGGGGCTTGCTATGAATGAAAAAAAAAGAATAGTTGATTGCAAGAACCCCACAGGTCCAAAAAATATTTCTTTTCAAAGCCACTTAACAGAATCCAAAATTATCATATTACATAGTGACATAAATTTGGAAGGCTTTATTTTATAGAAAACATATTTTGAATTGAAATCTATGTTTTTTAGCTAAATACCTTTGTAATTGGCAATTCACTGAAATTTATGCTTGTCATTACTTAAAAATTGAACAGTCTTAGTTTACAAAAAAGAAAAAAAGATAATATACTGAGTTGTAAGCCAGGATTCAGAAATCAGGACAAGTGAGGCCAAGCAGCTAAGGTCATGCATTTCGACTACCTGGTATCAACTTCCACAATAAGAGAAGTAACTGTAGAAGGAAACACATTTGCTAATTTCTATGACAAAGACAGAGGCATATGTGCCCTACTCTCTTTTTCATCATCACCCCTCTATCCAATGTGAGATAAACAGCATCAGCGTAACAATTTCCAGAGACGTCTTTGTACCAGTCGACATGCTCACCTAACAAATGGTGCCCTAGAATTTCCATCTTCATCTAATTCATAAAGTTTACGTGCTCGCAGGCCATCAGCGACAAACAGCACTAATCGTTTTGCTGGGGGAGGCAGGGGCATAAACTGAGGAGTCATTCCATGAACCAAAGGAGAGGTGAAACACATGCTGAAGATGGAGGCGAAGAACACGAAGTGCACGAGCAATCCCGAAGTAACGTACAGCAGCAAATCCAGAGGAACTAATCTATCTCCAAGAGAAACTGGAAAGAGGGAGCAAAACTAAATCTGGGTAAGCCTTAGTGCAAACAAACATGTTTTCAACTTATTTGATGACTAGAGCTGCCTGCCTCATTTTTCAGTCTCAAAAAACTTCTTCGTTTGGTGGACACTTTTTATTTCCTCCATCTTTCAATAAGCTTCTTTGTTCTGCAGCTACTTGCCTTATCTACATGGCTTTCAAGTTTTCAAGTTGTGCTAAGAGGGCTTCCCTAGAGGCCCAAATGGTAAAGAATTTGCTGGTAATGCGGGAGACCTGGGTTCAGTCCCTGGGTTGGGAAGATCCCCTGGAGATGTGGAACTGCAACATACTCTAGTATTCTGACCTGGAGAATTCTATGGACAGAGGAGCCTGGCGGGCTCTAGTCCACGGGGTCAAGAAGAGTCGGACATGACTGAGCGACTTAAAAAAAAAAGAGAGAGAGAGAGTTCTTAACATAAGATCTACCCTCTTAAATTTTTACGTGTGAAATACAGTATTTCAAACTACAGGCACTGTTATACATCAGATCTCGACAACTTATTCACTTTGCATAAGCGAGATTTTACAGCCATTGAACCACCACTTTCTTCCCTCAACACACCCCAAGCCAATCATTGGGTGGATTATCTTCTGGATTATCTCCGACAAGGAGAAATGTGCACATCTGTCCTCCTGTGACTGACTTGTTTCACTGAGCAGTATATCCTCAACAACATAACCATTACATTGGCCAAAACTTGGTATTGTTATCTGTTTGATTTTGTCCAGTCTGTTAACTTATTGTGGTTTTAATTTACATTTCTCTGGTGATCAATAATATTGAGCTACTTTACATGCATGTAATGGACATTTTTTAATCCTCTTTTATCCCCTTTTCATTTTTTTAACTGTGTTTTTCAAAGAGCAGTGCTTATAAATTCTTAAAGTTCTGTGAATTAACTTTTCTGTTGGCGATTGTATTTTGTATTCCACCCAGGGAATTTTTGTAGATGACAACACTTTCTTTAGTACAGACTTTTAATATTTTTATTTTAAAACAATTTCAAGTTCAGAGAAAAGTTGCAATAATGGTACAAACATCCATACACCCCTTAGCCATATATCTCTAACATTATCATTTTTCTCTGGTCCTTGCCTCATCTCTTTAACTTACCCCTCTTGTGTGTGAGTGTGTGTGTGTGGGGGGGTGGGGGGTGGGGGGAGGCGGGTGTATACTTCAGTGTTTACTTTCTGATAATAATGATACTCCCCTATGTACCTACAGTGGTTACCAACATCACTAAACTCAACGTCAGTATTTTACCTAATCTACCATTTATACTCCAACTTTTTGAAGTGTCCCAGTAATGTTCTTAACAGCATTTTTATTGCTTTATTGAGGCATAACTGGCCTGTCATAAGCTATGTACATATTTAAAGTGTATAATAATCACAGGAGAGTGAACATACTCATAACCCTCAAATGTTTCCTCATGCCCCTGTGGTTCATCCCTATATATTTCACTTTTTGATGTTATTGTAAATGGTATTTATTTCAGTTTCCCCTCCTTAGTTTTTAAATTACCGCTGATTTTTATATATTCACCTTGTATTCTGCAACACTGAAAAACTGTTTGTTATAGTAGTTTTTACATAGATGTCTTTTGATTTTCCAAGGAGAAAAATTATGTCACCTGTGAATAAAGGACTTCATCCTTATCAATCTATATACTTTTTATTTATGTCTCATGCTTGTACTGTCCAGTACTTCTAGTGTAATGTTGAATAGGTGTGGAAACAACAGAAATCCCTGCTGTGTTTCCAGTCTTATGGTGAAAGTTGTCAGTTTTTCAGGTTTTTTTTTCATAGATTCTTTTTGTTGCATTAAAGTTCTCTTTTAGTCTCAATATGCAGTTCTAAAGTTGTGAATGAAAAATGCCAGATTTTGTCAAGTGCTTTTGACAAAAGCAAAAGTCAGAGGGGAGGATCACGTGAGATCCTCTCCCGTGAGAGGACCAAGACCATCTGGTTTTTCTCTTTTGGTCTCTCCTGGTGTGGGGTCTCTCCTGCTGCGGGGTCTCTCCTGATGTGGGGTCTCTCCTGGCGTGGGGCCTCCTGGTGTGGGGTCTCCTAATGTGGTGTCTTCTAATGTGGTGAACTACAATGATGGAGTTTCAAATGTTAAACCAAGCTAGGGTTCCCAGAATAAACTGAACTTAATCATTAAGTATTATCCTTCCTATATATTCTTGGATTTTATTTGCTAAAATATTTAGCATTTTAAATTAATATTTATTAGTGATATTAGACTATAATTTTTTTTTTTGTAATGTCTTTCTCTGGTTTTGGTGTCAGACAATGCATTGGGAAGTGTTATTACCTTTCATGTTTTGGAAGAGTTTGTGTAGAATTAGTACTATTTCTTCCTTTATTGTGTAACAGGATATCAATGGCTCAGAGTTTCCTTTGTTGGAAGGTTTTTAACTATAAATTCAATTTCTTCATATGCAGAGAGATACTAAGATTATTTACTACTTGCTGAGTAAGTTTTGGTAGTTGTATCTTTTGTCCATTTGTCCATTTCATCCAAATTGTCAAATTATTACAAAACTGTCCATAATATTCTGTTCACTTATTCTTTCTTCTATTCTCTAGCTCAGAACTCTTCTATCAGGTATCATATTTAGTTATGCAAAGTAACTCATTTTTCAACTCATTTTAATTCATTTCAGTAAGATCTTAAGCTCTATTTACAACTAAAGTACATATGGTATCTACCTAGATGTAGAGAAGCTCCCATTGACTTAAATACTCCTCTCTACCACGGTAACCTGAGTACTCTCCTTATCATGTTCACTAATAAGGAAATACCTCTATCATTTCTCACTTTCTTTTGTATTTACAAATAACTCCCTGCTCTTATGTTCTTCCTTTTCCCCATGTTGTCACACAACTTTTCTGTAAAAAGTATCAATGTGTCTGTGTTAAAGGATAATACAAATTTTCCACTACCCTAAAGCTTACTGAAGCAGTAAAACAAACATTTTATTTGAGAACCTTGACCCTGAAGCTGTAATAGCTAACACAAAAATCTAGCTCTCTCATATAGTAACAGTGGGATCTTAGTCGGTCCCTCCCCGGCACTTTCGAGCATCACTTCCTCAGGGACTGCTCAGTCCAAATCAGAAGCTCAACCCTTTACTTTAGTTTATAACTACAGAGCTATGACTCTGACTATTTGTAGTAACGTCTGCCTCTATAACTTCATGCTGATCCCAGGACAGCAAGACAGGCTTTCTCCAGTACTCGGCCCAGTCCTGGGCACTTCGTCAGGGCTATTAAATAACCTAGGATTATCCTTTCAACGGTATGTGTAATACGCACTGTAGCCACTAGAGGCTGCCTTGCTTCTCTATTCCCCCAGAACAGAGACACGAGCAGTGAAGGTTCAGGATAAATACAACCACAGTAACTTTCATATTTGTCATTTACTATACATAAAATTTCAGTGATTCCAAAATATCATCCTTCACATACTACTTACTTTATTATAGCTACGCACATATAATTAAGCACTATTATCATTTAATGGGCTTCCCTGGTGGCTCAGAGGTTAAAGCTTCTGCCTGGAATGAGGGAGACCTGGGTTCGATCCCTGAGTTTGGAAGATCCCCTGGAGAAGGAAATGGCAACCCAAACCAGTACTTTTGCCTGGAGAATCCCATGGAGGGAGGAGCCTGATAGGCTACAGTCCATGGGGTCACAAAGAGTCAGACACGACTGAGTGACTTCACTTCACTTTCACTCTGCATGTAAGTTAAATAAGCAGGGTGACAGTATACAGATCATTTAATATTTCTCTTTTTTTTTAAATCACTTTTTATTCAGATTTAGTGAAAAAGAAAACTTTTTCACGGATGAATCATTTGGAAATCACCTAAAAAATGAATAACAAATAAAATTTTTAAAATACACATAACCATGTATCAATAAAAGTCATTTAACTTATACCTCTGGGATGTTTACCACACACTGAAAAACAATGTCAAAAATCAGAATATGTAAAAATGTATAAAAAATTAGATATTTATAAAACTTCAAAAAGTCAATGAAAATCTTGCACTGAAAATATTACTTGTGGTTATTTTAAGAGTACTAAAACAAAAAAATAATTTTTCAATCAAGAAAACAATTGAAGTGCTTGGGAAAAAGCGATCTTTTATATTTTTAGCACTAACATACAAGCATCAATGACTATCTAGATTATGCAGTGAAACATTGGCTGTAAAGACCTAGATTAATGCAAATCTTGGTAAGTAGAAGGAAAATTCCCCAACAATATTAATGGCAAATTATTATTAAATAGAAATCATCAATTGTTAATAATATCCTAGTGTTCTTGCCTGGAAGATCCCAGGGACAGTGGAGCCTGGTGGGCTGCTGTCTATGGGGTCGCACAGAGTCGGACACGACTGAAGCGACGCAGCAGCAGCAGCAGTATGCACTATTAATATTTCTTCAACATTTTTATGATAAGCAAATCTATATGCACTGTGGAAGAGAAAGGTACTTACTGAGACGACTGGCCAGTTGATTTGTTAGGGGCTTGGAAGGTCACATTAACAAGTCCATGATTACAGGATATGAGGTAGAACCAGGAAATCACAGATGTGTCATAGGAAGCTGCTGATCAAGGAAGAACTTCTACATCCAACTTCTTACAACTCTCTGAGGAAACATATTTTAAATCTATTTTCAATTTTCATTTTAGAAATCAAACCCTAAAGATATTCCCTTTGGGGCCTACTACCTTAATTGCTTTTTCTGGCTAACACTACTAAATGACTGACATCAGGTTTGTTTTGCTTTACTTTCAAAAATCTGTCAAATATTCTCAATATATACGAGTAGTACATTAATTGATAAATGATTATAACATTTGTTGTGTACTAGGTACCAGGTACTGTGACAAGCACATTCCTAAGTCTGTGTACTTTAAGTATCTCCTTGACAGAGGAGGCTGAGAGAAGTCAAGTAACCTTTTAAAAGTCTCAAGGCAAATCATTGGCAGGACGGGGATATGAAGTGTAGGCTCTTCAACCTAATAAGCACAATCCTTGAGAGGAAGACCCTAAGTGTGGGGACCTTAGGTACAACAGATGTGTAAAATTCCCATTACACAGGCTGAAATAGTGCATATAAATAATCCATGTCTAAACATGCCCTTTCCATGCCATTCCCTAGTTCTTCCCATCTTTCCATTCCAGAAATTGGTTCCATTTTCAATCTCTCTGGCAACTCAATTACAATAAAGATCAGCAATCCTTTTAGCTAAGGACTATGAAACAACACTGGTGGCTCTTTTGATACTATTTTCCTAAGATCTGGTGTTTTTTCCCATGCTTTTCTTCAATACATGGCGTGCGCGCGCACACACACACACAAATTTAGAATTAAACACTAGGAGCTAATGTTCTGTTAAAAAAAAATGCTTCCAATTCTTAGTATTAAAAGTATCAACAACAACAACAAAAGACTGAACTGGGGGTTCAGTTCAGTTCAGTCGCTCAGTCGTGTCTGACTCTTTGCGACCCCATGGACTGCATCACGCCAGGCTCCCCTGTCCGTCACCAACTCCTGGAGCTTGCTCAAACTCATGTCCATTGAATCGGTGATGCCATCCAACCATCTCATTCTCTGTCGTCCCCTTCTCCTCCCTCCTTCAATCTTTCTCAGCATCAGGGGCTTTTCCAATGAGTCAGTTCTTCGCATCAGGTGGCCAAAGTATTGGAGCTTCAGCTTCAGCATCAGTCCTTCCAATGAATACTCAGGACTGATTTCCTTTAGGATGGACTGGTCGGATCTCCTTGCTCTGCAAGGGACCCTCTGAGGGACAGCATTTGACGTTTTGAAGCGTCCCTATAGTGCAAGCTGTGTATTAAACCACAAGTGTGTACTGCGTTCCTAATTGTTACCGAAGTCGAGACTATCGGGATATTCGCAGATCCAAGCAGATCCCAACGTCCCGCTGCATTTTCCATTGGCTCTGTCCCTGTGCCGCACCCAGGCCCCAGGGGCCCGCAGGCACGAGACTGGGAGGGCGAGGAAGAGGAAGCAAGCCCCCTTCTGACCACCGGCCCTGCCGGGCGCCCGCCACCCCGGCGGGGAAAACGTCAGCAGCGGGCAGCGCACACCGCAGGAGCGAAGTAAGAGGGGGCAGCGCACCCCAGCGAGCGCCAGTGTCGGGCCTGGCCCCTGCCCCCACTTCTCCCAGACTCTACCTGGGCTTGAGCAGGTCAGGCCTGACCTGGGGAACGAGGCCTCGTCAGCGAGAAGGCGGGGTCCGGCTGCGAGTCAGAGCTCCCCTCCCGCGCAGAAGAGAAGGCTCCTAAACCACCGTCACAAACCCCGCTCAACCACGAAACGCCGCGGACACTTACCTGGCCAGAAGCTACTCTCGCGATAATTCACGGGTCAGTCCTCCGTGACTCCAATCCCCGCCCCCACCTCCTGCGACCAGTCAAATAGGAGTGGGGTGGGGCTTTCCCTTCGAGCAGGGCGCGGGGCCGCTTAGTCTCTGCTCACAAGCGTGGGGAGCAGGCGGGGCGGGGGGCGGGGCGGGGCACGCGCCATTTCTCGCGAGACCGGGGACCAGGAAGACGCCCGCAGAGCCGTGCTGCTGGTGCAGCCGTGGCTGAGGCAGTCGCTGCTGCCGCCGCTGCAGCCTCCGGACGGTTCGTCTGCGAGCCTGCGCCTGGTCTCCAGGTGAGGAGGCGGAACGTGGCAAGGCCGGGGCTGCGCAAGCGAGCGGTGCCTGCCGAGGCCGAGCAGGGACTCAGGCCGCGGCCTGTCAGAGCCAGGCAAGGAGGCGCCCACACGCCTGACAGTGTAAGGTGGCGGCGATGGCTCCTGGAGGTGGCGGGGGCGGCGTGAACCCTTTCCTCAGCGATTCGGACTAGGACGAGGACGAGGACGAGGTCTCGGCGACCGACGAGCGGCCGGCAGGACTTCGGCTGGGTGCCGGGGGCGGCCTAGATCCGGGCTCTGCGGACTCGCTGTCGCCCCGGGCCCCCCGGCCTTGGGGAGCAGTGCCCGAGCGGGGCTCCCCGGGGAGGCGGCGGCGGCGGCGGCCCTGGGGGCCCCGGGGAGACCCCGGCCCGCCTGTCAATTGATGTGATCGCGGCCTAGCTGCTGCGCGATCAGTACCTACTGACCGCCTTGGAGCTGCACACCGAGCTGTTAGAGAGCGGCCGCGAGCTCCCTCGGCTGCGCGACTACTTCTCCAACCCTGGCAACTTCGAGGGGCAGAGCGGGACCCCGCCGGGGACGGGGGCGCCGGGGGTCCCCGGGGCGGCCGGCCTTGGAGGCGCAGGAGGTCGGGAGCCGAGTACGACGTCGGGTGGGGGACAACTCAGTAAGTGAACGACGGTGCTGTCCCTCCGGCTGGACTGTTGGGGTTGTGGGGGTTATTGTGGGGAGGGGGTGCTTGTGGGCCTGTGCTGAGTACTGGGAGCATTTCAGCTAGAGGGTTGGGGCTGGGTCGGGCGGTGATCTGTTGCGGTGGAGGTCAAAGGATCTGGCAGCGACTGTTCTCTACCTGCCTGCCTCCAGCCCTTGGAGGGACTTGCAGCAGCTCCTGGTTCCATTATTGGTGTCGATATCTATTAAATATCCAGAGTTTCTAGTTCACTGGCTACTACATGACTCCAGAAGACTCCCTTGCAACCTTGGTTTATCGCTTTAATCGTTTTTCCATTCTCTCCCATCTCCTGAATCGCCACTACCTGGAAACAGTGTTCCTTATGTTGTTCGCAGTAATTATTTGACTCCAAGTCAAGAGAGAAAAGAATAGGAAATGTTGCTCTCTGCCCGAAGCCAGATCCACTTGTGAAGACCCGTTGTCTTTCGGTTGAGTTGATTACTCAAAAGTTGCATCTTCTGCTGAATAAAATTTGTTCAGTTTAAAGAAACTCAGTTTCATTCACTTTTGGTTCCTTAATTTCAGTGGGTTTCCAGAATTATAGGAGGTCTAACGAGCAGAGTAGGCAGGTTCTCCCTGCAGTGTTACCTCCTGGTCTCAAAACCTTGTAGGCTTTTTTCTCTTTGTAAGTTTAGGAATTAACTTTTCTGCCTCATTGTAATCATTGTTAACTGTATAGACTGGTCGTTTACCTCATTCATCATATATTTACTAGCATTTCTTATGTCTTTAAAACGTACTGCCAAGGATGCATATTGGAGTCTCAGTACCTACCCTTCTTAAGAGGCATCTTAGATTTTCCTGTACTAACAGTATGAGGTTTTCAATGTGTTATGTGAGGCCAACTGAAATTTGCTCACACATGTTAAAATACATGATTTGAAATTGTAGCCGAACTGATGGTTTTTTGTCAATACTTTTAAGTGGTGCTGGAGACTGAGATCACCTAACTTCAGTTCAGTTCAGTCCCTCAGTCACTTGTCTGATTCTTTGTGACCCGGTGAACCGCAGCCCGCCACGCCTCCCTGTCCATCACCAACTCCAGGAGCTTGCTCAAACTCATGTCCATTGAGTCGGTGATGCCATCCAACCATCTCATCCTCTGTCGTCCCCTTCTCCTCCCGCCTTCAATCTTTCCCAGCATTGGTGGCTTTTCCAATGAGTCAGTTCTTCACATCAGGTGGCCAAAGTATCGGAGTTTCAGCTTCAACATCAGTCCTTCCAATGAATATTCAGGACTGATCTCCTTTAGGATGGACTGGTTGGATCTCCTTGCAGTCTAAGGCACTCTCAAGAATCTTCTCCAACACCACAGTTGCCTAACTTAGATGTAACTTAGTTAGATGTAGTTAAACTGCAAAGAGTGCCTTTTTCCATCAAGATAAATCCATAGCAGCCTTCACTCTTGAATATGGAATTTTCTCAGCAGGTTTAACTTCCTTGCTCAGTATTGTAGGATTATCTTCCCTTTCCCAAAACTGGTTTTTCTGTTGCTGACCTTTAAAACTATAAAATGTAACAGAAGAGCAGTGTAACAAAATTGTTAGGCAGTTGGCTTTTGTTTAAGATTTTTGAAGTGTCTAATAATGATTTTCACCTGATAAGCTCTTACTACTTCCTCAAGACCCAGCTCAACTGTCATCTTTGTCAATATTTCCCACACTACCAAGGCTTAGTTGTTTGATTCTTTCATTGTACTACTTTCAAACCTCAACCATAGCCTTTAACTCTTTTTATTTGATTTATTAGCAGTATCATTTCTCTCCATTAGATAGTCAGCTTCTTGAGGGACATCTTTTTATTACAGTTTGTATAGTCCCTGGCCTGTTGTTGAACATAACTGAATTGTATCTGCTATGTTTTTCTACTGTATAGATATAATGAAATAAGTTATTCCTTTATAACATTATTTTATTTAATTTAAAAGAATTTATTAATCTTTTCAGCCTACCTTATTATGGTGTGGTATCACTGTTTATAGTGAAAATTTCTCTTAAAAACTTTTTGTACAGAAATAGTTATATTTATAATTTAGGCTCTAAATATAGCTGTGTTTTAAAGTAAAAGTTGACTTCTAAATGCCTTTGCATTATACATTTTTATAGTTTCTTAAAATAACTTCAGTCCTGTGATCATAAATCAGAATTTAGCTATAATCAGATATTCATGTGCAGTTGTGCTCTTCCATAGTTTGTTTGGACCTGTTTTGAGTATAACTCAAAAGTACATTATTACAAAATATAATGTATTTTCAAGTGAATACAAAATAGATGAGCAGTAGGGGAAAAAAAATCACACTTATCCATAATCCAAACAATAGTACTTGCCTTTTCCGTTTTTTCTATGCATATATGTTTAAAAGAAAAAATTGGATTAAACTGTTTTTGTGGCTTTATATTATTTGATAGCCTGTAATTTTTACCATCAACTTTGAGGTAAAATTGCATACAATAAAATGTGCCCATTTGAAGTGTACAGTGTGGTGAATTTTGGAGAACAAATTAATACTGCAAATAAGTTATAGAACATTTTTATTGTCCCCAGAACGCCTTCATTTTCATTTACATTCAGTATCCCAAGACCATCACTGACCACAGTAGACAACAGTTTTCCAACCTGGGCCTAGGCACTTTTGGAATTTTGGGGCTGATAATTCTTTGTTGTGTTAGTGTCCTGTATATTCTAAAATGTTTAACAGCGTTGCTGGCCTCTGTGTCCACTACATAACAGAAGCAACCACCCAGCCCCCATTCCCCAAGTTGTGATAATCAAGAAATGTCACCAGCACCGTCTGAGGAAGGGGAGGGCAAAATTCCCCAAGTGAGAACCACTTCCTTAGATAAGTTTTGCCTGTTTAAAAATGTCATATAAATGCAGTTGGAGCATTTAGTCTTTTCTGTATGGCTTCATTTCCTCAGTAGAATGTTTTTGAAATTCATCCAAATAATGTTTTTATATGTAAGAGTAGTTCATTCCTTTTTTGGTTTTTCCATTCATCAGTTATTAGACATTTATTTTTTTCCCCATTTTTGGCCCATATGAATAAAGCTGCCATGAACATGCTTGTATAAGTTTTGCAGAGACATGTTTTCATTTCTTTTGGATAATACCTAGGAATAGAATTGCTGGTTCATATAGTTAGTATACATTTAAATTTGTAATAAGCTGCCAAACAGGCTTTCCAAAGTGGTTGTATCATTTAAAATTTCCATCACCAGTGTATGAGAGTTTCAATTTCTATACACCCCCCAAACCCTTGGTATTTTCAGGCTTTTTATTTAACTCATCCTAGTGAGAGTACAGTGGTATTTCATTGTGGTTTTCATTTTTATTTCTTGAGGACTAGTAATGCTGAGCTCCTTCTTTGAGCTTTTGGCATTGGAGGGGGGGGTGTGTGTCAACTGCCGTTACATATCTTTTGTGCAAAGTCTGTTAATAGCTTTTTATTGAGTTGTGGTTCTTTTATATATTCTGAACCCAAGTCCCCCACCTAATATGTGTTTTCCAAGTTTTTTCTCCCAGCATGATTTGCCTTTTCATTTTTTAACAATGTGTCTTACAAGCAAAAGATTTTCATTTCATCAAGTCCTGTTAATTGTGTTTTTTCCTTAATGATTCATGGTCTTTGTTTCCTAAATAAATAGTTGTGTATCCTAAAGTTGCAAAATTGTTCTTGTATATTTTCTTCTGGAAGTTTTATAGTTTCTAAATTTAGGCCTATGATGGCATCATAAAAAGGAGAAATATTTCTGAAATGTTCCTCCTATAATTATAGGAGGAACTTATAGCACAAGTTTAGTATAATTTAAATCCAAATGCATTGTATGTCAAAATATCAATATATTTAAATGTCTTAGTACAGTCAGAAAATAGATAAATGCCAAAATAAGTCTGTAAATCTGTGGTTAGTACCATGTTTTGAAGATTTTGACTAATATTTGGATCATACAAATTATATCTTAGAAACTCAGAGGATGAATCTTTCTTTAGGACCAGACTACTGCCGGTTATAAAGGTCCTCTGTATTCAGTTCTACCATGTTAATTGGTGCTAGTTGGGTTATGACTTTATAATACTCAATGAGTAGCTTTTGGTTTATTATAAACAGTATAAAGATTGATAGTGTAGATTATCTAAAACATTAAGTTATTTTTATTTGTTTTTATGTATTTTTGATTAATGTGTGTCTGATCTGAAAATTCATAAAACTTCAGAGTAATAAATGTATAGTCAACAGTAGCTTTCTTTGTTTAAAGATGTCTAAAAGGCTTCCCTGGTGGCTCAGATGGTAAAGAATCCGCCTGCAATGCAGAGACCTGGGTTCAATCCTGGGTTGGGAAGATCCCCTGGAGGAGGGCATGGCAACCCACTCCAGTATTTTTGCCTGGAGAATCCCCATGGACAGAGGAGCCTGGCGGGCCACAGTTCACGGGATCACAGAGAGACAGGACTGAGCGACTCATCACACACAAAAGCAGTTTCACTTTGTAAGATTTACTGAATTGTTTGCCCCAAAGTCTGTTGACGTAGATAATAGCACAGTGGTACTTATAAAATGCTTTAAGAAGTCTTCATACTATCTTCTTTTTCTTGACTAAAAGAGTAAGTCACATTTATAAAACATATCAAAGAACTATAGCTTTTTAAGTTTGATGTTTTCAGTGGAAGAATTTAAAATGAGCTCTCATGGAGTCTCAGTGTTTGATAAATTGTAGCATCCTTGTGATGTTCCTACTAGATCCACTTGATAAACTAATTTGATCTTTTGCATGTAACATTACTTGCTTGAATATACACACACATTAATTATATATTTTCCCCTGTATTTTTTTTCCAGTTGAGCCAGTTTGGTTTCCAGTTAGATTGCAAGGTAAAAGTTGTGCCAATGCCTTTGGCACAACTTAATTACAAATAACAGTATTTTATCTAGAGGAATGCTGTTCTACTCTGAGCCTTCAAGGTCTAATCAAAATCAGACTAAAATTCCTTAGAATGAGTCAGCTCTGTAGAGACAGTAAGTGGTCAAATAACTTATGCCTTTCAGTGATGAATTTATTTTATTCTGTATTTATCATGCTTCTAGATGTTCATACGGCAGCTTATCAGGAGGCATTTATGATTGACTTTAATAATTTAACTTATGAGCCTACAGACTTCTTGAGTCATCCTTCTCCTTTTTTAAATACTCTTTCATTGTCCTACCTGTCTTTTCTCAGAACTCTGAAAGAGTACTTACCTCACTGTGCTCTCTTCCCTCTTAGTATCAGCTGTGCTGTGATTCCCATCTTCCAAAAGTTCCCATCTCTTCCACTTAAAAAAGTAGTTCCTCCCTGTTGGGCTGGAGTTGGGTTTAGTGCTTCCTCTGGCTTCTAACAAAATATCAAGAGAATATTTCTAGAATGTATTAAGTTCACTGCTTTTAGCTGAGTGAGACTTGCTACTGTTGTCTGGACCACATACAGTTCAGTTCAGTCGCTCAGTCGTGTCTGACTCTTTGCGACCCCATGAACCGCAGCACGCCAGGCCTCCCTGTCCATCACCAATTCCCGGAGCTTGCTCAAACTTATGTCCATTGAGTCGGTGATGCCATCTAACCATCTCATCCTCTGTCGTCCCCTTCTCCTCCTGCCTTCAATCTTTCCCAACATCAGGGTCTTTTCAAATGAGTCAGTTCTTCGCATCAGGTGGCCAAAATATTGGAGCTTCAGCTTCAACATCAGTCCTTCCAATGAACACCCAGGACTGATCTGCTTTAGGATGGGCTGGTTGGATATCCTTGCAGTCCAAGGGACTCTCAAGAGTCTTCTCCAACACCACAGTTCAAAAGCATCAATTCTTCTGTGCTCAGCTTTCTTCACAGTCCAACTCTCATATCCATACATGACAACTGGAAAAACCATAGCCTTGACTAGATGGACCTTTGTTGGCAAAGTAATGTCTCTGCTTTTTAATGTGCTGTCTAGGTTGGTCATAACTTTCCTTCCAAGGAGTAAGCGTCTTTTAATTTCATGACTGCAATCACCATCTGCAGTGATTTTGCAGCCCAAAAAAGTACAGTCTGACACTGTTTCCCCATCTATTTACCATGAAGTGATGGGGCCAGATGCCATGATCTTAGTTTTCTGAATGTTGAGCTTTAAGCCAACTTTTTCACTCTCCTCTTTCACTTTCCTCAAGAGGCTCTTTAGTTCTTCTTTACTTTCTGCCATAAGGGTGGTATCATCTGCATATCTGAGGTTATTGGTATAGATTCTTAAACTTCTCTCTTATATGACTGTCATTTTGTACCCATGCCTTTCAGCAGCTTCAAACTTTTTAATTCTTGTGGAAATTTTGTCAGATATTTTCATTGCCTAGGACAGTGACTTGCATATAGTTGGTATTCAATATTTTACATTGATCAGTAAATTTATTAAATTATGTGATCAGCTAAGTATTATAGGAATCCAAAGGAAGTTTAGTGCATATCCTTGAGCATATTATGTTCTTAATGGAGAGGCAAGACTAACACCTGAAAGTCTATAGAATAGTTTTCTGTGGTACAGGTAATAGTGTAAGCATTCAGATACAGAAAAATCATTGTTGATTGTGATGATTGTGGAGAAAGTAAAATTTTAATGTGATGCTCGAGTATGAGTGAAATTTTAATATTAATAGTAGCTTTCTTATTTGGCCATATTTAGACTCTTCATCCTGAGTGAGGAAGAGGAAAAGAAAGTGAGGGTAAAGAGAAGATAATATTTATTTTATATTTTGCCTTGTTTAAAACATCATCTGGGAACATGCTTGCCATTATCTGACTCACAATTAATAAAGTGATTCCATTTGGGTAGTTATAAAAATGCAGTATGACACTTGAAGCCATTGTGGGTACAGAGTTTAAAAGGAAACAAGATAGGGGTATTTAATCAGCAAACAGGGCTTTTTGTGTTAAAAGCTAAATTTACACTTTCTACTTTAGAGATGATCTTCAGACTGTGTGCTTTTTTGTTTCTTTGTTTGTTTCTTGCTTGTTGGAAAAAAAAAAAACCATTCAGGATTGGCACAGTTTTCATTTTGTTTAGTCTATTTAGGTCAAAAACTAAGTTTTGTTACTTTTTTTTGTATGGTGGCTTTTAACTGTGCCTACTACCTTAACTCCCATTGGTTTTAGGATGATTAACTGAAAAAGAGCACTTACCTTGGTCTAAAAGTACAGTCTGCTTATATCTAAAGTGTAAATATCGATTGAGAAGGGCCTTAAATATTAATAGCCTATTTTTTTTCCTTTGGGTAGTTGTTTTTATTGGCTTCTATGTATATATACTGTAACTATCTAAACACACACAACACACACATCTGTACTGTAAGAGTTGATGATAAAATGTGGTTTCTAACTTGGATTTATACTAAAAACATACTTGTTGATACTTAAATAAATTGTGTTCTGCTGTTTGGCCATATTTTGAACACGATGCCTCTTTTGTTGACTTTTGGGGGATTTGTATTAGTTCAGGATTGATCTGGAGAAGGCAGTGGCAGCCCACTCCAGTACTCTTGCTTGGGAAATCCCATGGACGGAGGAGCCTGGTAGGCTGCAGTCCATGGGCTGCCAAGAGTCAGACACGACTGAGCGACTTCACTTTCACTTTCATATGTGCTATAGGTTTAAAAAACATCAACTAGAGTCACACTGAATCCATTATTGTGATTGCCCTTGAGGAAGGAAACACTGGGGACATGAACTTTAAGGTATTTCTTTTTAAATTTTGCAAAATGTTAGCAGTTGTTCATATCAGGTGGTGGCTATGTGGTGGTGTACTTTGCACTTTTCTTTTTTGAGTCAATTTAAGGTATTTTTGTCAAATTTTGCATGTAATAAATTCTAGCAAAACAAGAAACATTTGTAATAGGAATTACAGCTCCAGTGTTCTGCCATTAATTGACACCAAATCCTGTAACTGTGCCGTGTAAACCGAGTTTGGTGTTTCTGGTGACGTGAAATACCAATACCATCTTCCCTCTGGTATATGAACGCAAAGAATATATTCTGCATCGTTAAGTTATTTCTGCATGTGTGTTTGGTACATGTTTTTGCCTTTTTTGTTGCCTTATATTGAATATCTGTCTTGTATCGTCTATTAATTAAATTTGCACAAGACAGCAGCAAAATATGTCATTCTTTGCTCACAAATTATTGGTGCCTATGTACCAGTTTCTCTGTTCTCAGTCTCCTATTGCTATTTTACCTTGAAGGTGAGTTTTATTTGGAAGGGAAATTTTGAGACTCAGGTGATAATTCTTACTATAATGTTGACAAGGATCTCTTTTAGGATACATTTGACATGTTTCAAGCAGACAGAACTATACCGATAGCTTCTTATTGCACTGTAATAAGAAGTATTACAGTGTATTGCACTGCACATTGCACTGTTTGGGGAGTCTTGTAAATATTCTGTATATATGTGCAGAAGTAGAATCACCATTGGAGAAGTATGTAGCAGCGGCCTTAAAAGCTTCTAATTTTTTTATTCAAGAGTAGTTCCTGATTATAGGCATTCTTTACAATCTTTGTAAGGAATAAAGCATGTGTGTGTGTGTGTGTGTGTGTGTGTTGGAGGATAGGGGGCGTGGAGAATGGATGTATGAGTAAGGAGAAATGTCCGAAGAATATAAGATGAGATGATGAGAGTAACGAATGTATCACCAAAATCTCTTAGTCATATTTTATTATGTTCTTAATGTTTCTTATTTGCATTGTGGTAAGAAGTAAGAATAGTAGTAAGTAGTAAGAATACAGTAGTAAGAATACTGATTTTTGCCTCCTAAACCTTCTAATAAGATGTCTGTAACAAATAGGTAGCTTGTATTGATAGGTGGGTTTTGAGTCTACAGTCTCACTGAACTCTTCCTAACAGATTTTTTTTTTTTTTTCTGTAAACAATGTTGTCTCCTGAGTGTAGTTTTGATCAAAATATGTATGATACCAAGGTTGGAAAGTAAAATGTATACTTATATACTCTTGGTAGGACACTCTTTTGAGAGCAATTTGGTGGTATCAAGCACATTTTAAAAATGCATATTCCTTAGTATCCAGTTCCATTCCATATTTTATTATAGACCAGCATCCAAATTATTGAACCTAGACTTTTTTCATATCTTCTACATTCGAGTAAAGGTATCAAAGATTGAAAACAACCTGAATGTCCAACAGTGGGGGATTGGTTAATTAAAACAGAATGATCTACATGTGCTGAAGTGGAATGATATAAGATATAAATTGAACAAGTTAGGATGCAGGCAATATTTGTGAATTGTTTCCATTGACATACAAAAAGGGAGAAACTGGTCTATGCCTAGCGTATTTCTAAAGGGATACGTACAGAAGAGTCTAAGCAATGATTGGTGACCCATAGGGTGATGGCTGGTTGAAAATGGGCTTACCTTTTATTTGTATGCCCTTTTGTATATTACTACGTATCATGTCTTAAGTTCTTAAATGACAAGACTGGGATTCCAAACCAGATCATCAGCTTCCAAGTTTTCATTCTTTCCATTGCTCCACAACTACTGTTTTGTCAATTTTAAAGCACAGGTAAGCAGATGTTCTCGAATCATTTTAGTATGTGATCAGGCAAAGTATCTTAGTGACGCATTCAGAGTATATCTTATTGACTCAGAGTAGCCAGTCATTTTAATGCAGAGGGCAGGTCAGGTAGAATAATATTGATCATTTAACAAATAAAATGATAAGCTATAGCACCAACCAAGACAAAGGAGAATAATCTGCTGAATGAAATTCAGCTACGGAAATCCACTAAGGTTGGATTAGCATGTCCTCCTTTTTTTCAATCCCGCAGCTTTGCTGCATGGTTACATCTCAGTTTCTGGTCTAGTCATGGAAGATGACTAAGCCTCTAGGAGGGGACCATGGTTGCCATCATGAGTGTAACCTTCCAGATTTCCTCAGCAGTCAGAAATGATGTTCATTTGTTTTTGAAACCAGCCGATCCTGACTAGGTGGCTAATATTGCTCATTCTATTTTCTGTGTTCTTTCTAACCGTCCATCCGCTCTGTGCTTGTGTGCTGCCTTAGTTCAGGCCTTCAGCTCACATCTGGACCCTCAGTTTTAGCCTTATCATTGGTTCCTGTGCCTTTAATCAGTTCCTCCCTCCTTAATTGATTTTAAAAGCAGTTAGGTCATGTCACTCTAGCTAACACCGTTTAAAATCACTCTCATCCAAGACAATTTTTTTGAACTCTTTTTTTTATTAGCAGAATTATATATTGCAGAAAAAAGAATTTGCAAATCTGTTTAGGAATTTAATTTTTCCCATTTTTGCACAGTATATGATAAAAATGACTTTGAAATATTTTATTATAAATATGCGTCATAAAGTTCTCCCTATAATTTTGTTTTTTCCTGTGTTTTCCATCCACATTGTCATAAATAGACGTTTCTTGTATTCACATTGTGTACTTAGTGTTTCTTGAACTTGTTTTATATATTCTTGTCTCAGTGCTCTTGTCCATATTATTTTTCCTTCTCTTCATATTCTTTTCCTCCATCATTCTTTTCTTCTTTCCAGATTCTGTTTATCTTTAAGGGAAGGTCCAGTTTATGTTCCTTCCTCAAAGTAGTCTCTAAATCCTCTGAACTTGTGGTTTTTTGTTGGTTTTTTTTTTTTTGTCTTTCTCTTATGGAAATTAATTATATGAAACTTGTGATTGTGGTAGTGTTGCTTTTATTTTTGTATGTTGATGTTTTAGCTGACTAGATTTTTTTAAAGGTGTTTGTTGGGGTTCCTGTCTCATATATCTTTGTCTTCTTTCACACCTGGCACAAGTGCCTAAAGTAGGCAGTTCATAAATATGTATTTAGCATGGATATAGAAAAAGAGACCATATTTTATTTATCTTTTTGTCACCAGTGCCTAATATTGTGCCTGACAAAAAAGCCTTTGAATAAATGTTGATGGTATGTTAAAGAGATGATCTTTAGATATTGGGATTCTTTAAATATGTAAGTTTGGAATATTCCTTGTGAAATTAGCTTTTCCCTCCGTAGCCTGAGGAAAGCTGAGTCCAGGTTGACCTTCCTGAGGTCATTCATGGTATCAAGCCCAACTTAGCTGGTATTTAGGAGATCTGAACCTGCATGCTTTTACACGTTGCTCAAGGAAACTAATGGTTTAAAGCTCAGGCTTTGGCATCCCAGGGCTTGAGTTCGTATTTCTACTCTGCTCCTTCCCAGTTGCGTGAGTCTGGGATGGTCTCTTTATCCTTTACTGTAAAATACATAAGGTAACAGCTTCTATTTATCTGTGAAAAATATCTGGCACAGAATAAGTGGTCAGAAAGTGTTAAATATAATAATAGGTAATGCTGTTAATAATAACCCTCCTCTTTACCTGACAAAATGTTCATATGATCAAGTCATCCGGCGTCATAGAAATTTTAACTTTAGTGAATAATTTGTCAGTAAAGTTTCAGTGTTCGCCTGTTCCAAAGTGTAAGTCTTTTAATTTGATTTTTAATTTAGTGGAATCTTGTGACAAAGAAAAGACAGTGAACTAGAAACTGGGAGACTTCAATTATACCGAGAGCTTCTCACAAAGGTTAATTTGCTTAACCTTTAATGTAGTCTAATTGTATCATTATTATCTGTGTCACACATGACTAAATTCCAGTGGTTTGTAAGCTTACTTAAGGCTAGAGCCAAGTCTTACTTAATTTTTACCTTTCTCCTCCACACCATGGGTTAGTAAATATGCACTGAATGAATACACAGCTCTGTTTTCTTATTAGTCAAGATGAGGGGTTGAGCTGTCTCTAAGATTCCCTCTAACTTCAAATATTTTGAATATAGGGGCCAGTGAAATGAGTCCCCATGTTAGAGAAGAACTGAAGATCAGGAAATCTAAATGTAAATTTTGCCATTGATAAATTTCTAAGATCCATTTTTTAATTTAAGTGGATAATATACTAAAGTGTTTATGCATGACCTCAAATTTAGATATAATTATTTTTAAGGTAAATTTGTTATCTATTTACTGAATTTATAAACTATATACTTCTTTCTTTGCTTTAACTCTAACCCATGACACAGGTGCAGTTGAGTAAATTATCTTTACTAAGCAAATTGAAATTTAAAGATAACTGCTTGACATTATTTTTCTTCAAATCCATTAATTGTAATTGGTTACTTTAATGACTTTTTAATTATAAAATGCCCATATTACAAAAAGCATTAATTGTAAAAAGTTTAAACAGTATAGAGAGAAGTATTCAGAAATGTTAAGTCTATTCTTCAGAATCAGTTATATCTATAGCCTTTAAAAATTATTCTTTAATTCTTTATTGTATTTTCCTGTTATTAACCTGGTACACAGTAGTTGTTCATTGAATGTTCACTGAATTAACCAATGCTCTTTACCAGTCAGGAGCTGATCAATTTTTCTGATACATTTTTCTTTTACAATGCTATTGATATGTAATTTCTGTAAAAGATAGCTCTTCAAGAGTCTGAAACTAATTTTTTTAGCTATTGTAAAAGTACATTCTGTCATCAGTACTGAAAGGTTTAATGTATATAAATAAGAATACTCTCATACAATAATTTATGAAATCAGTCTGCATGCCTTAAAGTTACACTGTGTCTAATGATTTTAGTTTTCAGGCCTACTAAAACTTACATACAGGTTTTACTGGTTTGCCAGATATGACAAAAGTCCCTGATCATTCAGTTTCTGAGTTACAAAGTGAATTACTGAAAAGTTACACCATCTTGGAATTTGAAGAAATGCTTTGTGGTATACTTTATATTAGAAAGTGGTAATAGCTTCTTTCTTAAGAAAAGAGGCTAGTTTTTCCAAACTCTTGCTCTTTTATATCAGAGTATTTGGAAAGGTATGTGCTTGCCCTGGAGAAAAATTCTGGCTGAATCCAAAGAAGCTTATTTATCTAGAAGCTATCATCTTACCTCAGTTCAGTTCAGTCGCTCAGTCATGTCCAACTCTTTGCAACCCCCCTGGCAGCACGCCAGGCTTCCCTGTCCATCACCAACTCCTGGAGCTTGCTCAAACTAAAGTCCATCAAGTCGCTGATGCCATCCACCTATCTCATCCCCAGTTGTCCGCTTCTCCTCCCTCCTTCAATCTTTCCTGACATCAGGGTCTTTTCCAATGAGTCAGTTCTTTGCATCAGGTGGCCAAGTATTGGAGCTTCAGGTTTAGCATCAGTCCTTCCAATGAATATTCAGGACTGATTTCCTTTAGGATGGACTGGTTGGATCTCCTTACAGTCCAAGGGACTCTCAAGAGTCTTCCTCAACACCACAGTTCAAAAGCATCAATTCTTCGGTGCTCAGCTTTCTTATAGTCCTACTCTCACATCCATACATGACTACTGGAAACACTGAAAAATCTTACCTATTAGTCTTAAATTTCAAAGTATATTTTATATACAAACTGTTATAGGTTAGCTCCATCAAAGTTGAAATTACTTTCTTCCATAAATAATTATTTTCTGACATGGCATATATTTTAATACATCGGGAAATTGGTTTTACTTTTATGACATTATTGTTATTATAGTTTAAAAGATACTAAAGCTTTTTTTCCTTGGAGAATATAAAATTGTTGACTCAGAACTAAAAAAAAAAAAAAAAAAAAGTCAGGTGCCCGGGTCCAGCCCCAGCAGGATCCAGGGGAACCCTCAGGATGAATGGTGTCGGCGAATGAGAGAGAGAGAGAGAGAGAGAGAGAGAGAGAGAGACAGAGCAGACCAGACCAGACCAGGATATGTGGCAGAGTCTGGCAGTTGCTTTATTTTTCACCGTAGCCTTTATACCCTAAGTTGGGACATTTCTAAGGGGCAGATAAGCATACAGACTTAGTTTAACATTATATCAATTTGTCCTTCACGAAACCAGGTGTTCTCTGTATATTTTTGTTTATGAGTCTTTTCCCATAGACTTTTTGTACATTATCTTCTGGCCTTGAGCTTAGCAGAAAACAGAAAAGTGGCAGTCTCATGATACAGCAGGTTGCAACATAATAGAAATACAATCCTGTTAACATAAAAGTCAGTCTTTTTGCAGAAGTTCTCAGCTAAATTTATCTAAAAAGTTTAGCACACAAAGACTCTGCGGCTCTGGTGAGGGAGCCCCTGTTTAGCACTCCTGGTTAAAATTAACAATTATCTTATTGTTTTTACTCTAGGGCTAAACTCTTATTTTTCTAGATCTCCAACTATATTAACAATAGTTTCCACTGCACAACCTCAGCACATTAACATCAATCAAACGTTGATCTAATAACCACTTTTAAAACAATATTTTTTGTATTCTCTAATAGGGCTTCCTCACCCCCCAGAGGGCTCTGTGCCTATTAGGGCCCTTTTTATGGTTAATCTCTATGTATAATATCTTTTGGCTTTCAGGCCTGTTGACAATTTATGGCTTGCCACCTGGTGTAACTTTAAGCAACTTCAGTAGCCGACCCTGTCTTTTTTGTGGTTAATCTATTTTCCTTCTATTAGGTGTCATCTCCATGGGAACTAGATAGGATTACATTTTTACAGAACAGAAATGCAAAGGATTGCAAAAACAGCAGATATGGCACAAAACAGGCCCTTAGTCTAAAAGTTAATTACCTGCAAGAAGTCACCAGCTAATCTCTAAAAAAAAATAAAAGTGTTTTTTATTAGACACATTTGTGGCTATTTTATTTGTGGAGCTTTTCTCACCCTGCGGAGAGACCTATGCTTAATGGTGTCTTTTGTTAGCTTACTGTGCTTAGGATGTTTAGAACAATCATGAGCATATTTTGCAATGGGAGCACACATTTATCAAACAAGCCAGAATGCCAGCAAAAGGGTTTGAATTGAAGCATTTCCTTCATCCCTGGTCCCTTCATAGGGTAGCAGCGTCCAGGAGATTTATTAATTAGGGTTTTAAGTTGGTCCTCATTCAGTGAAAGAGGAGCAGGAGAGCTCTCGGCAGGCAACACAAGAATCTGCAACAGGGCAAACAAGAACAACAGCAGAAAAAGGGGGGAGGATACAGGGTGGGGTAGAGGCTGAGGCCAACCTGGGGGGCCCCTTATCCTAGACGGCCTTGCTTGTCAGGTTTTTTCCTCGTGACCTCGTCATGGATGGGGTCCCAGACGGCCTTGTCTGCCTGGTATTTTCTTCATGACCTCGTCACGGGCGGGACCTCCCATAATGGCTCCCGGCAGTTAGGATATATTTTTCAATGGTTATAATAATACCAAGACAGAAATTAAGCTGCGTTTGCTTTCCCCAAAGACTCTTTCCTATTACAAACTTCTGGAGAAATAGTATAATGGAGGAATAATGTATGATGATCAAATAGCCTCTTACTTAGTAGGCCTGTATGTCTGATTGAAAATACCAGAAAGAGAAAGTAATACTTAGAAAACTAACGTTAGATACTTAACATGTAGAAAAATATATATCTGAAATCAACAACCAGCATCATACTTCACTATTCATGAAACTCAGGAATAAACAGTGAGGTCTGCTACACCACCACCAGAATATTGGTTGATAAATATTTATCCTACTGGGTGTACATGTTTTAATACACAGGTTGGAGACATGAGACTAGCTAGTGAGGAGCTAAAACATGCTTGTGAGTGTGAGCAGAGGGACTCAAGAGGAGTTTCTGGTTACGGCAGTAATGGCAAAATAACTTACCAGGAAAATCTGGATGTTAGTTACGTGGTCAAAGAAAAATGAATAGAAAATTTGCACACATACACCCAAAAAAGGTAGATGGCCATTACATCTTTAAAAGAATGTTCAAGTTCATGGGGAATCAAAGAGATGCATTATTAAATAAGACAATTTTATAGTATATGTTAAATTGGTGAGATTAAAAATAATAATACCAAGCATTGACAACTGCTGTTGTATACTGTGGATGGAACTCAGATTGCTGTGCTTACTTAATTTAGAAAGCAGTCTAAGCAATATGTATCCATCGCCCTATCGATATGGCAAAATCTCACTACATGGTCTTCATTTTTAAAAAGCACGTTACAGAGATGCAAGTATCCATTCTGTTTTTGCAGAAATGTATATGTTCTTACACCTGGGGAAAGAGTTCAGAAAAGAGTAGCTAGAAATTCTGGGGGGGGATTAATAATCTCTGATCATGTTTCCAATCTTAGTAAGATTGGAATGGTTTTCTACTTTTCCATGTACCTCTATTTTTGTCATTATTTATAGTATGTGTATTTATATAATTGGAGGAAAGAGCTCTTATTTGCAGTAAGGTACACATCATTGGAGAAAAGTCATTATTTTAAAAAAAAAAACAGGAAATTTTAGATAGCATACATATAGTGATCTGAGAACACCATTTTATAATATATATTAGTTATTTACCAGGCAGATGTATTCATAGGTCAGAGGTCTATTCCAGTCAAGCATTTTGTGTTTTTACTTGTTTAAAAGATGTATAAGTAAAAAGCCTTAAGAAGTTTATCCGTTATATTTTGAAATTTATTTTTGTGACACGTTGTTTAACTTTGGTTCCATTTCAAACAGTAGAAGTAAAGCAAAATTATTTATTTTGTCATGTAAGACAATAAGAAATCATAGCTATTTCCCAGTATTACAACTTCAGTTATTAAATTCTAGGAGTCAGTGGATCCTGGATTTAACTTAAATGTGTTTTTTCCTTCGGTCCTCTGTACATCCAGGTTTTTTTCCAACATTTATTTTTTGAAAATTTCAAAACTTAAGATGGGAAAGAATCTTTACAGCTGATATCTACCACCTTGATTATGTGATGTAATTTTTACTGTGATTGCCTTATCTCCGATTTATACAACTCTCTGATCCTCTACCCATCTGAAAGTTCGTCTTATTTTTTTGTGCATTTCAAATTAAGTTGCAGATATCGGTGTTGGTGGTGGTTTAGTTGCTGTTTGTTTGTGCTAAGTCACTTCAGTCGTGTCTGACTCTGTGTGACTCTGTGGGCTGCAGTAGGGTCAGGCTCCTCTGTCCATGGGATTCTCCAGGCAAGAGTACTTGGAGTGGGTTGCCATTTCCTCCTCCAGGGGATATTCCTGACCTAGGATTCGAACCCGCATCTCTTATCTCTCCTGCAGTGGCAGGCAGGTTTTTCCCACTAGCGCCACCTGGGAAGCCCTTAGTTGCTGAGTCGTATCCAGCTCTTACAACCACATGGGCTGTCACCTGCCAGGCTCCTCTATCCATAGGATTCTCCAGGCAAGAATACTGGAGTGGATTGCCATTTCCTTCTTCAGTGGATCTTCCCGACCTAGGAATCAAACCCAGGTTTCCTGCACTGCAGGCAGATTCTTTACCAACTGAGCTACCAGAGAAGCTTTTCAATACCGGTATACTTCCCTCTAAATATTTCAGCATGAGTATCACTGACTTGGGCTCAATGTTTAGAATTCACCTTTTTTTCTTTTGAGGCAAATTTAAAGACAGTGAAATATACGTCTCAAGTGTACTACTTGATGAATTTTAACAAATGAATACACTTGTGACGACCCAGTCTCCTGTCAGTCAGTGTCACCCCAGAAAGCTCCCTCATACCTCTTCCCAGTCAGTCAACCCCCACTCCTTTCAACCCCCGACTCCAAGAACCACTATAATGATTTTTTCTACCATAAATTACTACTGTCTATTCTAAAACTTCATGTAAATGAAATTACACAGTGTGTATTCTGTATAAAGATTCTTTCATTCATCATAAAGTGTTGAAATTCTGTCATGTGGCGTATATCAGTAGTTTTTTTTATTGCTGAGTAATATTCCTAATTTCAACCCATTTTAATATGAATTTTTGAGATTTCTGTAGTAAATATTATTATTTGATATTTCTTGGTTTATGCTTAAATCAATTATGCCCTAATGAACGGTATACTTGATTTCCTGTTATTTGTTTATACTATCTTACAACATAAGTTAATAGTAAGTTGTTATTTATCAGATATAATTGAAGTGCAGAGAAATTAAATGCTTCTCTGAATACAAACACTGTGTTCTCAGAAGAGTACTATGTATAGAATTTCACTTAGTTCACCTTAATAGGAATTTAAACATAAGAGGTACATTGATAATAGCATAACTCTATTTGAAAAGTCAACTATTTCAATTATTGGCATATACTAATTGTTTTAAAAGGAGGTGGGGGAGCCACATGTGGATTTCAAATCTATATTTCTGTAATCTGCATTTATTTGCCCAGATAGTGCTTTCTAAACAGATAATCTATTCCTTAGAGCAATATATAAACAGTAAGTACTCTGTAAGTAGTATGCTTTAATAAAGAGTTGACCTATTGTCCCTTATTTGCATTAGCATCTGATACATCGCCCTTAATAAGTGTCAGCTTTGATTTCTTCCTTCAAGTGAGAATTTTTACAGTGTGTTTTTCTGTTTAGAGACACTTAAAAATCTGCCTAAAGCTAAGAACACTCCATACCACCCCCATGCACTTAAAACACAGACTTCCTAAAGGCCCTGCATTCATCTTTTGCATCTCATATTACAAATTCAGTAAATGGAGTCTTCAGGAATCACCTTGTTTTCTCTCTTTTACTTAAACCCACATTCATTTCACTACCAGGACATGTTAGTTTTACACCAAAAAATAACCCAAATCAGACCACTTCTCACATTTCTAGAACCTCTATTCTAGGCCAGATCTGATCATCTCTCACCCACACGCCTCTGTGCGGTGTGCTGTGCTAAGTCAGTTCATTTGTGTCCAACTCTTTGCGACCCTATGGACTGTAGCCCACAGGTTCCTCTGTCCCTGGGATTCTCCAGGCAAGAATACTGGAGTGGGTTGCCATGCCCTCCTCAGGGGATATTCCTGACCCAGGGATCAAACCCAAGTCTCTTAATGTCTCTTGCATTGGCAGTCAGGTTTGTTTTTTGTTTTTTTTTTTTTTTTACCACTAATGCCACCTGGGAAGCCCTTACATGACTCTGATAGCCTCTCTTTTTTAATTTTTATTTTTTAATGGAGTATAGTTGATTTACATAATAGCTTCTGAGCTGGTCTCTCTGCAAACCACTTTCCTTACAGCAGCCAGTTTCTAAAAATGCATGTGTTTCTGTTGTTTTTCCAGTGGACTTCGAATAAAATCCAAATTGTTTGCAGTTCTATTGTCCTTAGCTAGGCTGGTTGCATTATACTCTCTGTGTGTCTTGTTCAGGAGTTAGAGATCTCAGCAGGGAAACTCGAGTTACTTCAAAGTAGTTTAATTAGTATGAGCATTTTTACCTTATAGTTTTAATAGAATTCCTATACCTTAGAATCATAGTTTATTAACTGGAAAAAAAATCATAGGTAATTTCCAGTCCCTTATTTTGGCAGTTAAATAACAAGCTGTTTAATCTTTTTTTTTTCTTTCCTGTTTTTGATTTATTACAGATTGAGCCGGGAGCATCAGTACCCTTGATTCTTTAGACTTTGCAAGATATTCCAGGTGATGGTAACAGGGAAACAGATGAGAGAGTGGCAGGTAAGATTCTAAAGACAGATTTGGATGTTTTTGACATTCCAGAAATAATGAAATGACTTGAAAAATTCTCTTCCTTCTACAGTTAGTATGTGAATAGAATTAGACAGTTATCATACAAAGTTATATTACTAATTTATTGGCTTCAGGGAACATTCCTGAATGTTCAGCAACACCCAGCTGCTCTTCCCGGTGACGCCCTGAGTTTTTGATTATGTGTACCTACAACTACTGAGTTCTGCTTACAGTTAACAGTTTACAGCCATATAATTATAAAACTGGTGTAAAGCAGGTGTAAGTCAGCCATGGTTTAGTGCAAAGTTATTTGGACCTTGCTTTCCTCATTCCTTTTATCCCCCGGACCAGGGCTAAATAATATTTATGTGGTATATACCTATGCAACTCTGCTGATGGTTAAAAATTGGTTTAACCAACTAATAAAAATAAATGAAAAAGAATTGGTTTAAATACTTCCATGCTGATTGGTGATCAAAACTTTGTCTTCATTCCTTGGATTCTCCCTGGCCGCCACTGCATCCCTCTAGAAACTTCATTTGACTTTCCTGTGATCCTGAAAATAGAGGTTGTTAATGCTCGGTCCACTCAGGGCTTCCTGGACTTTGCCCATTCCAAAAAGAAGACCAGCATCCTTTTTAGTTGCTTGGTTCCTCATTCCAGTCTCCTTCCCTCTCCACCCTCCCACCAGTTTTGCCTTTTTGGCATCACCATAGGATCTGTAGGGACTTCAGAAGACCAATTTGTACCCTCTGTATTCTGCCCACATCAGATGAGGCCAGTTGATTCTTCTGGGGGTCCACCCTGAATTTACCAGTGTAGAAGCCCTGGCTCCTCAGATGTCCAGTGACTGGTACCTTTCTGGTGCTTGAGGCTGTGACTGTCAGTTATTGAAGTAGTTCCTGAACGTCTTTATAGGAACTGTAGTTTTCACGGGATGTTGACTCTGAGATAGATGGGAAGCCACCCTCAGCTACGTACTTTAACCCACTGGAATGGCAGGCACATCTGGCGTAGGAAAGATGCCACATGGGACAGGTGGGGCCTGTGAGGGCCCTGTGGGGTCAGGGAGCATCCACACTGTGGCTTCCCCTCTTCACCAACCCTGTTGATTCTTTTTTTCCCTTTACTGGAACAGGATTGTTAAAACCTGCCATATATTTGCTTGTCGTAGTCATCATGAATAAAGATGAGTGCTGTTGAGCGCTAATTTTTATATAGCACTCGCTCCTTTCTGAACATTTTGTAAATGTATGTTAACTCATTAGGTTATAGAATTATCCTCATCTTCGACTCCCCAAGAAACCGAGGCACTCAGAGAGTCTTAAGACTTAAGTGGCAGAGCTAAGACTCAAATGTAGAATAGCCCAGTAACAGAGCCCATGACTCTGTACCATATGCCACCTCTTAGGGTGAAGGATTAAGTTTGACCTAAGTAAAATGACATTGCAATTTGTGCTTTTCATTTATTGCCTGAGAAAAGAGCTATTGAATGTTTAAAAACCTCAAACAGTATTACATGATTTAGGGGAAAAAATGATGTAATCATTTTTAGTTTAGCAGAGGCTCAGAGAGGAGTGAGCCGTGAGAACAGCAGCAGTATCCGCTGAAGGGGGAGTCATTGGAAGACTTCAGTGCAGCTGCCTCCTCCATAGTCATGGTTTAGTCGTGAGCATTGTTAATCGACAGCTGTGTCAAAAGAGCAAATCACATCAGTGATATCTGAAAATTAGCCAATCAAGCGGGAATTATTTCAGTAGTTTTAGGACTCATCCTCCTAATTATATCATTTGTTAAGTGGCATTATATTTAATTATATCGTAAATGTTAGATATGATATGTTTTATGTTATTTATTATTAAATACATGGTATTTTAGTTTCTTTGAAACTAACCAAATATATTTAGTTTTGTATATTGTATTATTGTTCAAATGGTTATGTATTTGAAAATAACTTCAACCCATAAATAGACCACGTAATTATTTTCATTCCTCTAATTTTTATTTGAAAACCTAAAGTCAAATTTAAGAGGTTCATCATCATTCTTGTTATTAGGTATGTTAGTATTTTTAATTAGGGGAAACATGGATGTAAAAGCAAGATGTTATAACTAAGCAAAATGCTATAACCAAACATAACTAAGAATGAAAATTTTAAATAGTTGGTAGGTTTTTGTTTTTCCTTTTTCTTTAACAATATAAATTTATTTATTTTAATTGGAGGCTAATCACTTTACAGTGTTGTATTGGTTTTGCCACACACTGACATGAATTCACCACGGGTGCACATGTGTTCCCCATCCTGAACTCCACTCCCTCTTCCCTCCCCATCCCATCCCTCTGGGTCATCCCAGTGCACCAGCCCCGGGCACCCTGTATCTGCATCGAACCTGGACTGGCGATTAGTTTTGACCTTATATTTTTAATCTAAAGATTATACTCTTTCTCTTAAGTTTGGGGAAATAAAGTAATTTTTGCTTACTATATAATGCTAATATATAAATACCTGTGGTCTTGAGAAAGACAAATACTATGTGATATCACTTATATGCGGAATCTAAAAATAATAGCAGTGAATACATATATAAAACAGAAATAGACTTACAGACATAGGAAACAAACTTGTGGTTCCCCAAAGTGGAGAGAGAGGGGAGGATGGGACAGGTTACTACTAAACATGGGTTTACTTCATAGCAAAAGTTTATATCTAATATCTTGTAATAACCTATAATGAAATATAGGCTACAAAAAAGTGGGATGACACCTGAAACTAACACAATATTATGAATCAGTGGTACTTCAGTATAAATGAATGAATGGATGCAGTCTTTCATCTTCACTGGGAAAAGGAAGAAAATACATGTTATTACAAGATAATAGCCTTTAGACTCTTAGGGCTCTTGTACCATAGCCTGTTGTTGAACCACATGTGTGATGTGTGGCTGAAAATTTAAATTAATCACAATTCTTATTTCCAAAGAGATTTACTTTGGAAAGTAAATCTCTTTACTAACGATTGGTAGTAACTTAGAAGCTAATTGAAAGACCAGTAATTCAGAAGACATAATTATCATGTCATCTGTCATTGGATCACATGTAAACCTTACTGAGAAAGAACAAAAATTTCTGTTTGATATTCCTGTTCCAGTCTTGGGCAGAGGAGTTTATAGATAACACAGGTTTTGAGTCCATTGCCCCATGATGCAAATGTAGGGTCTGCTCCAACCATTAGTAAACTGTTTATCTGACATATATATCTATGTGTGTGTGTGTGTGTTTATATATATATATATATATATATATAATTTTATTATATATATGTGTGTGATATATATATATGTATGTGATGATTTTCATCATCATTTTCCTAAATTTAAAAATCTGGTTATTTTTTCGAGTCTGTGCAGATGTTCTTTAAATGAGGAAAAGATTTCTAAGTGAATATATGTTTATAGAGCTCCATTATTTTGAGTTTTGTGCTAAAAGAACTAGGACTAAAAAATATTTTAAGATAGTAGTGATACACACTTGCATATATCCCAAGTCATGAGTGCCTGATCTTTAACTAAGCACTCAAGTACCCCTGATATAATACCAGTATTATCCAACCTTGATTGAGAAATAACTGTTTCAGCTAATCTATAATGGCTGATACTGGCTTAGTCATTAATTTTTTCGTAAGATTATAATATGCAGTATTACAATATACCTATATCTTTGCAGTTATTACTTTAGTTCCACTAAAATTGCATTCAACAGTGTTGGGCTAGTAGACGGTTGGGGTAGTGGAGTGAGCAGGCTGGTAGCTGGTTCCTACAGTGTTTTTTAAAAGCATTCACTTCAAACATTCTTATGAAGAATTATAACATTTGAAAACTACTTGGAGGTTGCTTGGTATAATGTATCACTTTACAAAGTAATAAGTTTTGAGTTTTAATCCAATATCTTTTAATAAAGAAGTGACAAATTCATATGTGTGTAAATATATCTGTTCAGACCTTTCATGTAAAACTTTTTCACATAACTGCAATTATTTGATCATACTGTGCCTTTATAGAGATGTGCTGTAGCTTCAAAGATATTTCTTTGTCTTTTAAAGTCTGTATTATATATTAAGATGCATGCAGCAGAGTGAATTCATTTTGATAAGCACTAGCTTTAAAAGCAGTGGTAACTTTTAATGACATTTGGCAATGTATGTGTAGATGTGCATAAAAATATAAATTCTTGCCGTCTGACATGGGTTTTTCTGGCTTTCTGTGCCTTGATCATTCATTGTTTTGCTCTTGGTCACCTAAACTTTCACCAATTGAATTGAGTTTTTTTTTTTTTTTTCTTTTTTCCCCCACAGTTTGTGTTTTAACCTTTTTTTTTTTTTTTTTCATATTCTATCATTTTGGTGCAGGGCATTTCTGATCTGCAATTGTTCTGTAATATGTCTTAGTAAATTGTAAGTGATACTGAAAGTATGATATGTATACTTACTTTGCTTATGGTATAGTGAAGTGCTTTTAAATCAAAACCTAGAGTTTTGAAATAGAAGAAAAATAAATCTATTCAGTACTTACCTTACATGTAGAATCTGTGCAGTCTGACTTTAAATACAAACTCTAAGAGTTTCCAGAAGTGTAACTTTTAGGGAAAATGTTTCTACTTTGTTGCACAGAAATGTTTGCAGATCAGCATTGCTGATGACCAAAAAAAGAAATAGTCATATACACATCATCTGATTTTTAGCTGTGCTTCCGTGTTGCTGCAGTGAAATTCTGTGCATCAGAATAATTGGCCTTCTGTACTAGATGTGATTCAGTTACATCTTAGTTTTTAATGAAAATGTGCAAACTGAGTGAATTCTATTTTTTTCCATATATTTTTATAGCTTTATTGTCTCTGATAGCATTTCATTTGCCATCTTCTTTTTTCTGTTTATTAGTCAATCAGGAAAAAGTTGCATCTCTAAAGTTTTAAATGTACTCATCTTTATGCAGAACTATTTAAATAATAATATTTTTAATATTCAGTTGTGACAAAGATCACTTAATTTTCTCAGAGCTTTTACTTCACAGAAGTGACTGTTTCCCCCCAATACTTTTTTCTTCATAGCAGTATTTATATATTTTAAAGAAAATTCCCAGTAAAGACATAGTTAAATCTTGTTCATGATGAAACATTTCAAAAAGCTCATTAAAATGTTTCCTCAGTATTCATGTTTATTGTATTAGACTCTGCAGTAAAAGGAGAAATCTTTAAGTTTCATTAGTACCTCTTACTGTGAACAGAGATCTATTTGAAGGGTTGTCAGAAACTTTGAAATTCTACCTAATTTTATTCAGTATCCTTAGATAACTACACTCTTAGAATTGTACACAATCATTTGCTTTAGAATGATTTTAATTGTAACTTAAAAAGCAAACATATGTCTATTCTTTGGCTTTAAATGAAACCTAAAATAAATCCCTTGGAACTTTTTTTAGATATGTGTTTAACATATCTGTGCTTGTTTATAGAAGACATATACTTTGTAGAAAAATTGATAGACATCCCACATTTGTAAGATACTTAAAACATACTTCTTCAACATCTTAATGAAGGAATATATTCACTGTTTCTGTATGTTGATTTATAACATTATTCTAGATAAATACTTTGTTTTTAATCCTAAGATTTTCTTTAACTGTATTTGCTAGGACTGCATCTAAGTTTTGTCTTTTCCCCTAAAATTATGTTACCTGGAAACATTCCATTACATTTCTTACCTAGACTGAGTGAAGCACACCACCTAAGGTTTTTATTTGCCTAAATGAGAATATGCCATAGATTTTATTTTTAAATAGAGCTATTCCTTGTCAGACAGCTATAACATTTGATCAGTAGTCCCCTGTATTCTACAACTATGGAAAACATTCACCAGTTTGCTTGCAAATCAACTCTGCTGCATGCGTTCACAAGTTTCATAAAGATTGCATGCTTTCTGTTTTCAATACAAATTGTATTTTTATTTCATACCCATCCTTGCTTTTAATTTTATTTTTGTTTCCCTTTTCTTGGTTGGATGCCTGTGTGTGTTTATTCCACATCTCTGTCCAGTCCTGGAGTTTGAACTACGGAAAGCCAAGGAGACCATTCAGGCCCTCCGAGCCAACCTGACAAAGGCTGCAGGTGGTGTCCATGCAACTTTTTTGAGACTTTTTCTACTTTGACGATGTAGAAGTAGTTGAGATATTTTCAAATGTAAAAGAGTAAAATGTTATTTGTATTTCTTCCACCAGAACATGGAGTTCCTTTACAGGAACAAAAAAATTACAAATCAAGTCCTGAAATTCAGGTGGGTTAATGACAGATCTAAAAGTATCTTCCATGTGAAATGGTAGCACATGTATTGAAAGAGGAAGACTTACAGTGCTGTGTCCATCTTTTATCCGTCTCTAGGAGCCAGTCAGACCTCTTGAAAGGAGAGCTCTAAACTTCTTAGTCAGTGAATTTCTGTTGAAGAATAACTACAAGCTGACATCAATAACGTTTTCAGATGAAAATGATGATCAGGTACAGTTTCCTTTTTTTTTCTTTTTAAACAATAATTTGTTTCCTTTCTAATTTAGAATGTACTTATTTCCTCTTTTACCTAGCTTCTTTAGTTTTTTTAAAAGTTATACATACAGTAAAATTCTGTAATACCAAAATACTGAAATAGAAAAGAAAGAAGATTTCAAATTGATGAAGATTGGTTTCTATTTTAAGAAACTAGAAAAAGAAAGCTAACTGAAGTCCAAAGAAATTGAAAGGAAGGCAATATTAAAAATGAGAATGTATCAGTGATACAGGCAACAGAGAAAAACAGAGAAAAATTAATAACAACAAAACACTGGGTATTTGAGGTTAATGAAATTGGTAAACCTCTAGCCTGACTTATTAATAAAAAGAGACAAGAAGCAAATTATCAGAATCTGGAATGAGCAAAGTTATATCACTGTAGATATCTTTTAGACTTTTAAGGAAGAAGTAAAGTAAATGAACAAGGTTATATCACTGTAGATACCTACCAGATATTTAAGGAAGAAGTAATACCACTTCTCCACAAACTCTTCTAGAAATTGAAGAGAAGGGAATTGTTCAAAACTCAATTTATGAGACCAGCATAATTCTGATATCAAAACCAGATACAGACCTGGCTAACAAAGAAGTTTACAGACTCATTTTCCTCATGAGCATGGAAGTAGAAAATCTATACAACATTTTACTATATCAAATCCAACAATGTGTAAAAATGCTAATACACAATGACCAAATGGTTTATCTGAGGAACATAAGATTGATTAGTCCAAAAATCAATCATTGTAATTCACCATTTTAAGAAACTTTTCAAAAGAGAAAAGAAATCATATGCTCAACTCAAGAGAAAACATTTGACACAATCAAACATATCTTTCCCATGAAAGCTTTAAAGAAATTAGGAATTGTGAGGAATTTCCTCAAATTCATAAAAGACATTTACAGGAAAACTATCACTAACATCATACTTAATGATGAAAGATAAGGAATAAACAGGGATATCTGCTCTCACTACTTCTGTTGAACATCATACGGAGGAGTCTAGCCAGTACAAGGCAAGAAAAAGAAATAAAAGGCATATATTTTGGAAAAGAAGAAAGAAAACTTTCACTGGTAACATGATTATATATATATAGAAAATCCTATAGACTGCATTAAAAAAGACACTATAATAAGTGATGATAGACAAGTTGTAGGATACAAGATCAGTAAACAGAAATGAATTGTATTTCTGTATGCTAGCAACAAATAGACAGACATTCAACTTTTAAAGATACCATGTACAAAAGTATCCAAAAAAATAGGAAATACTTAGGGATAAGTATGATGAAGGATTATACACTGAAAACTATTATACATGCGGAAAGAAAATAAAGAAGAGATATATTGTGCTAATAGATAAGATTCAGTGTTGTCAAAAAGTGTCAATTTTTGTAAAATTGATTTGTACTTTTAACACAATCCTAATCAGAATCTCGCTAGCTTTTTTTGTAGAGGTTGGCTTATTCTAAAATTTCTATGGGAATGGAAATAACATAGTATAGCCAAAACAACTTTAATAAAGATGTACAAAATTAGGGGACTTCAACTAGCTGACTTTAAGATATTATAGTTCAGGCAGTATCTTATTGACATAAACGTAGACAGGTCACTGGAACTTAGTGGAGAGTCAAGAGATTAACTTACACATAGATGATCTTTTGATGTCTAACAAAGCACAAAGTAAATTCCATTCAGAAAGTGTAGTCTTTTTTACAATTGGTACTGTAACATTTTGATATCTGTATACCTCCAAAAATGAACTTCGAACCTTACCTCACACCATACACAAAAAGTAATTCAAATGGATCATGGATTTAAATGTAAATTCTAAAGCCATAAGGCTGCTAGAAGAAAACATGGAAAAATTTCATTGCAACCCTGGAAGGTAGGCCAAGAATTCTCATATATGACACCAAAAGTATGGTATTCTTCATCAAATATTTGTTCTCATCAAAGTCAATGACTTCTACTCTTTGAAAGCGACTCTAAACAAATGAAAAGATGAGCCATAGACTAGGTAAAATATTTCAAGTAACATATCTGATATTTCTATCCAGAATTTCTATCCAGAATATTTAAAGAACTCTCTAAAGTGAATAATTTTTTTAAAAAGACCCAATTTTTTAAAAAATGGACAAAAAATTTATACAGATGTTTCAACAAATAACATATATGGATATCAAATAAGCACATGAAAAAAGATATTCTACATCTTTAGTCATTAGGTAGATTAAAATTAAGTCACAGTGAAATACCATAGCACACTTACTAGAAGGTTTAGCCGAGACTATACCAAGTCTTGGCAAAGATGTGGAGTAAGTAGAAATATCATCATTGCTCTTGGGAGTCCAAAATGGTGCAGTCACTTTGGAACATTTTTTGGCAGTCAATTTAAAAAAAATTAAAACCTTCACCACATATATGACTTGATCATTCCATTCGTAGGTATTACAGTCCAAGAGAAGTGAAGGGACATGTTCATACCAAGACTCCTACACAGTGTTCACACCAACTTTATTTATAATAGCCGACATTAGGGAGACAACCCAAGTATCCAAAAGCAGGCAGTTGAATAAAAAATTTTGATGTATTGTTACAGTGAAATGCTAACTCAGCAATAAAAAATAATGAACCTCGGACAGATACAACATAGATTAGTCTGAAAATCAATAATCTGGATGGAAGAAACCAGGCAAATAGATGGAAGAAACCAGTGTTCTGCTTCCACTTATATAAAATTCTAAGAAATGTGAACTTGTAACAGTGACAGAAAGCAGAACAGTATTTGCCTAGGTACAGGGCATCTGTGAGGAAAAAAGGGGAAGTATTACAAGCAAGCAGTAAAACTTTGGGGAGTGAACAGTTCATCTTTTTTTTTTTCCATAGCTTTGGTGTTTAATTTTTTTTTTTTCCCCTCTGCTTTATTTGTTTATTTTTGGCTGTGCTGGGTCTTCATTGCTATGCTGGCTTTTCGCTAGTTGCAGCGAGCGGGGGCCACTCTGTAGTTGCAAAACACAGACTCTAGGGATGTGGGCTTCAGTAGTTGCAGAACATGGGCTCAATAGTTGCAACTCCCAGGCCGTAGATCAAACAGGCTCAGTAGCTGTGGCACACAGCCTTAGTTGCTCCAGGACATGTGGGATCTTCCCAGATCAGGAATCAAACCTGTGTCTCCTGCATTGGTAGGCAGATTCTTTACCACCGAGCCACGAGGGAAGCCCCCAAGTTCATCTTCTTGATTGCACTGATCTCTTCAGGTGTGTACTCAGATGTCAAAACTTCGAAGATTGTACATTTTAAATTAGCTTGTGAATTTAAGACTTCCCTGGTGGCTCAGACAGTAAAAGCATCTGCCTACAAGGTGGGAGACCCAGGTTCAATCCCTGGGTCGGGAAGATCCCCCGGAGAAAGAAATGGCAACCCACTCCAGTGTTCTTGCCTGGAGAATCCCATGGACGGAGGAGCCTGGTAGACTATAGTCCATGGGGTCACAAACAGTCGGATTTAAATAATGTGGTTTGTTATTTATTAATTATATACCCCAATAAAATTATTTTATAAAGGGCAGTGCAAGTGCTCATCATTACTTATTCTTTAACCATTAAGTGATGTTTAATGGTAATTTCAATTGACCTTAAAGCAGTTCTATCCTAGAGCCCTCACTCCTTTCATGTTTAGCCTCTGCCTAAAATGTAAGACTTCTTACCTGATTTTGTTTTTTGATCATTTATATTAGTGGCCTGATTTTATCTTCATGGCTCTATTGTTACCTAAGATTATCTCTTATCTCCCTTGACTAGCCTATAATCTTCTTGAGACTAAACGAATCTCTTGTTCATCTCTGTATCTGCATGAATAGTAACACTCATTACATACTTATTGATAATTTTCTTATATTTTTATCTGCGTATAATCCTTGTCTTATTGTTTTTTGGTTCCCTGTTGCCCATTCTTTCCTTTACTTCCTGTCTTTCCTTTCTGTGGTGCTATGTGAAATTTTCTTATTGTAAATAAACGTTCTTCATTTTCAACTTCTCTCTGAATATCCTTTTTTTAATTTTAGAAATTTATTATTTTTTAATTCTTTGGTTGTGATGGGTCTTTGTTGCTGCACGCGGGCTTTCTCTAGTTGTGGCGAGCTGGGGTTACTCTTCACTTTGGGGTACATGGGCTTCTCATTCCTTGGTTTCTCTTGTTGCAGAGCACAGGCTCTAGGTGCATGAGTCTCAGTAGTCGAAGGTTGCAGGCTCAGTTGTTGCAGCCCTCCAAGTTCTAGAGCTTGCACTCAGTAGTTCCAAGGCAGGTGGAATCTTCTTGGACCAGGGACGAAACCCAGGTCCCCTGCATTGGCAGGCAGGCTCTCATCCATTGTGCCACTAGGGAAGTCCAGAATATCCTTTTTGCTGTAAAGAAAACTTGTCTCTCCACTGAGGACCCTGTTTCCCTTATTTTCCAAGTATGAGGTGGGGGTGCATCTCACAGTTTAATCCTAGACACTTCCTGACTCCCAGGATATTTATTCACCGGGCACATCCACTTTGACATTATCACACAATTATGTTGAATTTTCAAGATGCTAGCAATAAGGAAAAGATCCATCTCAAAAATGCAAGATAAAACTGCCACATGGATTTTTTTTTTATCTTTTAAGATTTTGAATTATGGGATGATGTAGGATTAAACATTCCCAAACCTCCAGACTTACTACAGCCCTACCGAGATTTTGGAAATCATCAAGTAACTGGAAAGACCTTGTGGAAGTGGCCAGCGGTGTAGAAGAAGATGAGTTAGAGGCTCTACACCAGTTTTAGGCAGCCTTCCTTCAACCCTTGAAACTCCGCAGACTGTAGAGGTGAGAGGTATTAATAATATAGTCCACAAAAAGTGTTTAAGCCATGTCAAAGCAGACTATGAGATCTTGAGTTTCTGTTTTTCTCCCATTCTGATTTTAGAATGCCTCGATAGTGCAGAAATTAGAAGATAAAATTAGTTTATTCAATAGTGAGAATGGTCTTTGATGGAACAAATCAGAAGACTTGAAAGGTTAGTACTTAATCATCATTTCTATAAAACCTCTTAAAATTATTAAAGAAATTGACAGATTATATAAACATATAAGATAATATTTCAGTGGAAAGCTATAATTTTTCATACCCTAATACTTCTGGGGGAAAAAAAAATCTATAAATGCTTATATACTTAATGTGTTCTTTTCCCCCCAAAAGTTGTTAATCACTGTAATAATCAGAAAATCATATATGTCTTAGAACCAAGGAGTAAGATATTTTTTACTTTCTTCAGGTTGTATCAGTAGTAATAAAGTAACTTCTTCATGCTAGTGTTATACATATTTTCCATTCATTATTTCATTTAATTCTTATACTCATGATGTGGGTTAGATGGAATTTTCCACATTTCGCACACAAAGAAGGCTCAGTGATAATCCAAAGCATAGTTTATAAAATCATTTTTATGTTTTGTAAGAGTTTGTGGCTACATTTCTATATAAAGCATCAATATATATGGTACAGAAAAGATTAATTAGTTGCCAAACCACTTTCTATTAACATGTTATACTTTTAAAGCATTAAACCCAGTATGAGGTTTATGCTATTGCCAAAGTCTTAAAAAATACAATTCTTCACTAATAATTTCTCTTTCTTTTACAGTGAAATGGACCTCCTCAAAAATGAACACTTTGCCAGCCCTGTAGTTTGTGACTCTGTTCAACCTTCTTTGGATCAGTCTCCCCACAGAGACTCTGAAGACAGTGGAAAGAAATCAGTTATAAATAGTTTTGACAAGGGAGAAAACAGGATGTCCATCTTTCAAAATCAGATGAAGTTGATTCCACTGTTCCTAAAGAGAATTTCCCACATTCTTTCCTCAGGAGAGAAAGATAAGGAATACCATCTTCTTCTCCATCAAGTAAAAACAGAGTCCATTTTGATAAACACAATAGGTTAGTATGTGTTCTGTGTTTTGAGATGCATCTTTCAGCTATTTAGTACATTGTCAAACTAGAAGAGTTTCAGTTCTTATTTTGCAGATCAGATGCATGAATTTTTATGTGTCTGACATGAACTTAACACATAGCAGAGTCCACATCATTGCAAAAAAATCACAAATAATTACTAAGTTAAATTGTGTTAAAGAGGAATAGACCATAAATGAACTAGGTCCTATTTTAGCTAAGTACTGATACCCATAAATAATATATATGTTCTGTGTGCTGTATTTTACCCAGTGTTTTTTACCTTTTCTGTGTTCTACAGTCATTATCAGATTCAGTAGAAAGCTTTGATATTAAATAGTTGCCTTTATAAAAAGGCGATTAGTTCTTGATCTTAGTCCTTTTTCCTGTGTCTGCCTCCATTAGTAATGTTGTGTCATGAATATTATCTTAATTCATTTAATTTTTATTGAATAGCAATGATTGAACTTAGATGACTAAAGCAGGGTCCCTTGCCCATCATGATTATGTTTCCTAGTAGAGGAGACAAAAAGTATTTACATTATAATGTGAAAAAAGAATATTCTCTAAGAGAGGAATATTTATTGAGTTCTTTTTATATGTTAGGCACAGTTCTAAATGCTTTACATATGCTAGCTTAGTTAATCCTCACACATACCTTGTGATGCATTCTGAGCCAGTCATACTTCCTCCTCCTGTTAAATGGAGGAGTATTAGAGCAAGTGTTGGGATGTAATAGGAAAGCAGGACTAATTTGTTTTAGACTTAAAGGTACTCATTATTAGTGAGAAGTATTTGATTTTTTTTTTCCAAAGCAAATATTTTTACTCATATGCCACAACTTTGTGTGTGGTTGTGTGTGATTGAAATAGACATGGCCCAGTCCTCAAAGTGCATTTAATCTAATATGGTTAAGATATAGTCATAAAAATAATGCAGTGGCATTTGTAGTAGTTCTTAATGTTTAGTAGTTCCATATATCTCCTTTATAGTCCAAAGCCACTCTCAGGAGAAAGATGGTTGTTAAATTTATCCAGCTAACTTTTTTTAGCTCTTAACTGTATGTTGGGCAATGTTAATGAAGAATATGAAGTTTAAAAGAAGAGTGAAAGTGTTAGTTGCTCAGTCATGTCTGACTCTTTGGGACCCCATGCACTATAGCCTGCCAATCTTCTCGAGGTCCATGGAATTCTCCAGGCAAGAATACTGGAGTGGGTAGCCATTCCCTTCTTTGGGGGATCTTCCCAACCCAGGGATCCAGGCTGGGTCTCCTGCATTGCAGGCAGATTCTTTACCATCTGAGCCACTAGGGAAGCCCAAATGAAGCCACTGGAGAAGCCCAAATGAAGAGTATAGTAACGGTAACCAAACATGTTACACTTCAGTTACAAACTTTACAGTATAAGAGAGACTGTCAGGCAATTATAATATTGTAAAAGGTAATAATATAAGAGAAGTTCAGCTTGCTTGGGGAACACACAATCAGTGTTCCTAACCTAGTCATCAGAGTAGGAAAGCTTTCAGGGAAGAAGTATTTTCTAACTTTATACCTGATGAGTAGGTAGCAGTGAACCAGGCAAAGAGACCTAAGAGGGACTAACAGGAGCAGGAAGAACACTGCACTTGGGGAGCTAAGAAGGATTTATGAGGATTTCGGCAAAGCATACAAATGAGAAGACAACAGGAGGGGAAGTTGGAGAATTAAGCTGAGACTAAGTCATATAAGCTGTGTTAACTCATTTTAGAGACTTGGTATCTGTTTTTTTTTTTTTTTTGGTATCTAAGTTTTAAAAGAAAGTAAGGAAAACCACTAGACCATTTGGGTATGATCTAAATCAAATCCCTTATGATTGTACAGTGGAAGTGACAAATAGATTTAAGGGACTAGATCTGATAGACAGAGTACCTGATGAACTATGGACAGAGGTTCGTGACATTGTACAGGAGACAGGGAGCAAGATCATCCCCAAGAAAAAGAAATGCAAAAAGCCAAAATGGTTATCTGAGGAGGCTTTACAAACAGCTTTGAAAAGAAGATATGTGAAAGGCAAAGGAGAAAAGGAAAGATATACCCATCTGAATGCAGAGTTCCAAAGAATAGCAAAGAGAGTTAAGAAAGCCTTCCTCAGTGATCACTGCAAAGAAATAGCAGAAAACAATAGAATGGGAAAGACTAGAGATCTCTTCAAGAAGAGCAGAGATACCATGCAAAGATGGTCACAATAAAGGACAGAAATGGTATGGACCTAACAGAAGCAGAAGATATTAAGAAGAGGTGGCAAATAAACACAGAAGAACTGTACAAAAAACATCTTCACCACCCAGATAATCACGATGGTGTGATCACTCACCTACAGCCAGACACCCTGGAATGTGAAGTCAAGTGGGCCTTAGGAAGCATCACTATGAACAAAGCTAGTGGAGGTGATGGAATTCCAGCTGAGCTATTTCAAATCCTGAAAGATGATGCTGTGAAAGTGCTGCACTCATAATGCCAGCAAATTTGGAAAACTCAGCAGTGGCCACAGGACTGGAAAAGGTCAGTTTTCGTTCCAATTAGAAAGAAAGGTAATCCCAAAGAATGCTCAAATTACCGCACACCTCACTCATCTCACACGCTAGTAAAGTAATGCTCAAATTCTCCAAGTCAGGCTTCAATAATACATGAACTGTAAACTTCCAGATGTTCAAGCTGGTTTTAGAAAAGGCAGAGGAACCAGAGATCAAATTGCCAACATCTGCTGGATCAAGGAAAATGCAAGAGAGTTCTGGAAAAACATCTATTTCTACTTTATTGACTATGCCAAAGCCTTTGACTGTGTGGATCACAATGAACTCTGGAAAATTCTGAAAGAAATGGGAATACCAAACCACCTGACCTGCCTCTTGAGAAATCTGTATGTAGATCAGGAAGCAACAGTTAGAACTGGACGTGGACCAACAGACTGGTTCCAAATAGGAAAAGGAGTACGTCAAGGCTGTATATTGCCACCCTGCTTATTTAACTTCTATGCAGAGTACATCATGAGAAACGCTGGGCTGGATGAAGCACAAGCTGGAATCGAGATAGCCGGGAGAAATATCAATAACCTCAGATATGCAGATGACACCACCCTTGTGGCAGAAAGTGAAGAAGAACTAAAGGGCCTCTTGATGAAAGTGAAAGAGGAGAGTGAAAAAGTTGGCTTAAAGCTCAACATTCAGAAAACTAAGATCATGGCATCCGGTCCCATCACTTCATGGAAAATAGATGGGGAAACAGTGGCAAACTTTATTTTTGGGGGCTCCAAAATCACTGCAGATGGTGACTGGAGCCATGAAATTAGAAGACGCTTACTCCATGGAAGGAAAGTTATGACCAACCTAGACAGCATATTAAAAAGCAGAGACATTACTTTGCTAACAAAGGTCCATCTAGTCAAGGCTATGGGGTTTTTCCAGTAGTCGTGTATGGATGTAAGAGTTAGACTATAAAGAAAGCTGAGTGCCGAGGAATTGATGCTTTTGATCTGTGGCGTTGGAGAAGACTCTTGTGAGTCCCTTGGACTGCAAGGAGATCCGAACAGTCCTGAGTGTTCATTGGAAGAACTGATGTTGAAGCTGAAACTCTAATACTTTGGCCACCCGATGCGAAGAACTGACTCATTGGAGAAGACCCTGATGCTGGGAAAGATTGAAGGCGGGAGGAGAAGGGGAAGACAGAGGATGAGATGGTTGGATGGCATTACTGACTCAATGGACATGAGTTTGAGTAAACTCCGGGAGTTGGTGATGGACAGGGAGGCCTGTTGTGCCGCAGTCCATGGGGTCGCAAAGAGTCGGACACGACTGAGTGACTGAACTGACTGAACTGAAGTTTTAGAGAGTCCTCTAGAGTAGTGGTAATTAGAAGGTAGCAAAAATGGAGACTCATGGGATATCTTTTGGAAGAGTCCAAGAAAGAAATGGGGGAATTTCCTGTATTGGAAAGAGGTAGATAGATTTATAAGATAGTTAGAAGGTAAAATTGATTGGATTAGGAGGTTAAAACTAAGGGAAGGATAAAGACTTTCTGGCTTGGGCAGTTAGATGTGTTGTAGCTCCCTCCGCTGAAAGAATAGGGGAGGGGGAAGTAATGAGCAAACAGGCTTCAGCTTTGGCACACTAACTCCAAAATCAGATGCTACTGGGGGCCGCTTTGTGGTGTATACTAAGTAACCTGTGTTGTATAACCTTAGACGTTACCCCTTTTCTTCATAGATTAAGCACATAAAGTACAACTCATAGTTACAATATTATGAATACTATTACATAGAGACCAGTGTTATTTTACAAATATAAATGTTTTAACTTTCTTTATTAAACATAAATAGCTAATATTTTCAATTACAAAAAATCCTTTAAAATATATGTGAATGTTGAATGAGCCTCTCCTTCATTTATTTTTCATTTTTAATTCTTTTGTGTGGGTTTCTAACATTAAGGCTTTCTAACATTATCATGATATGGATCTGCAGAACTTCTCAGCAACATACCAGGTTAGCCTTCACAGCCACTCTTTACTTTTCTGGGACCATAGAGAATTCGGGAAGAAAAAAAAAATCCTCATTTCAGGTTTTGCAAACAGTTTCTATAGACATTGACCTGCCATACAACTTCAGGTTTAATCCATTAACATTTTTAAGACATTCATTCACATAATATCAAGCTCTTTTAAGATCAGCAGCTATTGCTATTCCTTTTTCCCTGTATGATTCTCCAGTGAAGTGACCTTAAATCTTTTGTGACTGAGAAATTCAAACATTTGTGGGGTAGGATTCACGCGATGATGGGAATTATAACCTGCAACTTTCCTCCTCCTTAAACGCCAGTTTAACTGTTTGGTATTGTCCCATTTTCATTCAGTGTTTTCTTCTTGGAAGTTGTCTCCTGCTTTCCATCAAGCACTACTCTCTTTCTGTCGAATGTCAGCAGATAGTCGTTTAGGATCAGAGGTAAGTTATACCAGATTCTTGCAATTTTCTTAAAACATTCCATTTTTCTTGTTAGCCTTTTACCCCCAAAATAATTGTAATACAACTCTGTTTCAAGTACAAATCTATTATTTAAACTAACAAACACTCTAAGAAATAATTCCAAAGTTTTCAGCTTTTAAGGAAAGTAGTTGATTATTTTTATCTTTGGATTAAAGCTCTTTTTAGTATGAAAGTGACTCTTTACAGTCTAGTTTTAATTTTTTATGTCTACCAACCTACAATTATATGCCTCTCTATGGTGTAATTTAGAAAACCAAGTCAGGTATATATATTATTTATAACTTCAGTTATTTTTAGATTACTCCATTTTTAATTTCTCTAGGATTGATTGTCTTTGATTGCAGAGTTTATTGGCTCTCGGATTTCTTTTCATCAAGTCCTTTGTAACGGTTGTTGCAGGCTTATCTTAAAAGGGTGTTTTTTTCCTCCTTTCTTTATACTTCTCCCTTTCTATTGATGCCTTTCTTGTGGTTGATTCCACTTCACCTCTCCTGGGCTTCTGTCCCACAGTGTCATTAAGAATCTGAGAGAGCTAGAGGATGGTTTGGAGGCAGATGGCAGTTCTCATTGCAAGACTGGGGCAGCCCCCATGGACTTCCCCTTGCATGCGTTTTCATTATGCAAACTACTCTTTCACCTTAGCCAAAGATCGTGACTTTGTGGGTACCTTTTCCCCCAAAACAAAGATTAAAAACCACTGAAGCTGCCCCAGTCCTGTGTTATCGCTATTTGTTCCCAGAACTGAAGCCTAGTAAGCCTCCCTGTCTGTTCCCTTGCTTCTTACTACTGTTTTAAATCCATTTCTGGTCTACAAAAATGTTTGTCCTGTTTGGAATCTCAGGTTGTTGTTGTTTTTGTTTTCCTCCTCATCATAAATTGTCCTTTTGAATGTGTGTTTGAAACAGAAGTGACAGGGTCCAAATCATAGCCTTGAAGTCCCATCACGCACAGGAGGCCTCCAGTGTCGTCTTTGATTAACCCTGTGGTCTTCTAGGTGTCTCGGATTGCAGACAGTGAGACGAGCATCATGCTAATGCTGGGGCGCTGCCTGCCGCACATCGTCCCTAACGTGCTGTTGGCCAAGAGAGAGGTGAGGCCCAGAGAAGTACTGTCATCCCCATCATCACCCTGTCCATTTTTTGTCATTTTGAAGTTTAGTGTTATATTTTTATTTTGTTAAAGTTTATTACGTGCAATCATATTCTTACTTTTGTGCATGCATCTCTGCTCCTAGAGAATGGTTTTACACCTCTGTCAGGTGAGTTCAGTAAAAGTGCATGGTATTCATGTTTTCCAATTTTGCTTAAAGCATCATTAGCTTCTGCACACTAACTATTACTGCAGGTCCATTTATGTGCCATGAACACTGTCCGTTCTCTACATTATCGGTTAACTAATTTATTTGATCTCTCTCTTGATATGATATGTGTGACTTGCCTACAGAAATAGACAGTCTTGGGATTGAACATTAATAGGAACTAATAATGTAACTCTTTTCATAAATGTACTTGTAGTTACCTCTTATTAATGTTAGTTTTATTGTGTTTGTTTGGCAGTAGTTAGACTTGTCTTAGAATAGGATAGTTATAATATTGTCTGCAATAACTTTTGAGAGTATCTTTTTCATTTTTCTTGTAGCTAACCTGTTATTGACAGATGCTTTAAATGTCTAAAATAGAGTAGCAGATTTATTTTGGTACACATTGCCTATGTTATAAGCCATAAATACTAAGAAAGTATTCTTTAGAGTTATTTTTCACCATTAAAAGATTAAGGAAAAATTATGTGTTATCTCATTTAAATAATGAATGATTTATTTGCAAACAAGTTTATTTATTTGAATTATTCAATTTATGAAATCAATTTGCAATTCACAAATTTTTTAAATAGGTTAAGAATATTATCGAACGTGTCCTACAAGTTTTCTTTTGTTAACCTCTTAATCTATACCGCTGGTTTAAATCATAATTAACGGGACCTACAGTATGATAGGTACACAATGCATTGGCAAAACCCATATAAGAGCTTATCCTTAATTATCTGTTTAGCACAAGAAATTTGTACTGATCCTCAAGAAAACGTATATGTAGAGCTTTAATAATTTTTATAACTATAGGTATTTTTAATTTAAAAATGGTAAACATGACTGTTTTCTTACTACGGTTTTATTTTACCTAACATTTAAGAATAGTTGTGAGATATTAAGAAGTATGAAAATTTTCTATGTCTTGAAGGATCAGTGTCCAATTTCAGATTGTTTTGCAGTTCTGCCTGGCAGAATGGTGTTTGAACTTCTTTTTCCTTTTTCAGCTTGTAACATAATCTGTGCAATGCATTAATGTTTGCATCCCTTTTACTATGTTTCCTTAAGATAATCTTTAAAATAGCATAGAAACCTAATTGCTATGAGATGCAGTTTAAGCTTTTTAAAAATTTTTATTTTCTCTTTTTTAATCATAAAAAACTCTACCACTAAAACTGATTGTACTGCATGAGTTTTTATAAATTTGCATCATCAGTAATCAGATATATTATATATGTAAATATAAAGTGAAAGAGGAGAGTGGAAAAAGTTGGCTTAAAGCTCAACATTCAGCAAACTAAGATCATGGCATCTGGTCCTGTCACTTCATGGGAAATAGATGGGGAAACAGTGGAAACAGTGTCAGACTTTATTTTGGGGGGCTCCAAAATCAATGCAGATGGTGATTGCAGCCATGACATTAAAAGATGCTTACTCCTTGGAAGGAAAGTTATGACCAACCTAGACAGCATATTAAAAAGCAGAGACATTACTTTGCCAACAAAGGTCCGTCTGGTCAAGGCTATGGTTTTTCCAGTGTTCATGTATGGATGTGAGAGTTGGACTGTGAAGAGAGCTGAGTGCTGAAAAATTGATGCTTTTGAACTGTGGTGTTGGAGAAGACTCTTGTGAGTCCCTTGGACTGCAAGGAGATCCAACCAGTCTATCCTGAAGGAGATCAGTCCTGGGTGTTCATTGGAAGGACTGATGCTGAAGCTGAAACTCCAATACTTTGACCACCTCATGCGAAGAGTTGACTCATTGGAAAAGACCCTGATGCTGGGTGGGATTGGGGGCAGGAGGAGAAGGGGAAGACAGAGGATGAGATGTCTGGATGGCATTACTGACTCGATGAACATGAGTTTGAGTAAACTCCGGAAGTTGGTGATGGACAGGGAGGCCTGGCGTGCTGCGATTCATGGGGTAGCAAAGAGTCGGACATGACTGAGCGACTGAACTGAACTTATATATGTAAGCATATATTTATATATATACTTGTATATTTTATTTGTGGTATGATGTTTACTTTTCTGGCTGATTTTAAGTTTTTTATATTTAAAAATATTTTTATACTTATAATTTCATGAAGATTTGATCACTTATCTTTGTTTTCTTAATTATTTGTATCATATTTTGTTTTACCAGAAAATTTACCATTTTTAGTATACCAGAGTTGCATTCCCTCAAAATTAAATTGGTAAATAATGAGGTTTATCTTGCCTTTCTTTGAAACTAATTCCAGGGCATAGAAGCACAGAACTTTTGATTTTATCCTTTGATATTGGATTACTTGTATTTAATATTTTACCCTAGTTCCATAAATTTATTTTTTTAAAAGGTCTTATGATTTCAGGATTAGTATTTTTGTTTCTTCTTATTTCTCAAGTTTTTTGTGTTCTTTTATCAGTATAAGCCTTTTTATCAGTATGTGAATACAATTAAAATGTCCATTTGTATGATTGATCATAGCAATATCCTAGATAATTTAAAAAATAAAACATTAGAAACAGAGTGTAAAGTTTGATTAAATAATGTATATTCATGGTTTAACATCTTTTGAATATGAAAAGTTGTACAATAAGAGCTTTTCTTCCCCTGTCCCTGAGCCATCATTTCACATGCAGTAAATTTTAGTAAATCCTTTGCCCATTTTTTAAGTGGATTGTTAGTCTTTGAATTGTAAGAGTTCTTACAATTCTGGATATTAAACTCTGACCTCATATCTGATTTGCAAGTATTTTCTTCCATCCTGTAGTTGATGTTGTCCTTAAATGGAGAGATGTTTTTAATTTCTGTGAAATCTGATTTCTCTATTTTTTCTTTTGTTGCTTATGTTTTTGGTATCCATCTAAGAATCCACTGCTAAAGCTGAAGTCAGAAAGATTTACCCCTATGTTTTCTTCTAATAGTTCTATACCTTTAGCTCTTATATTTAGGTGATTGATCCATGTTTTTGTTTTGTTTTTTGTTAATATATGGAGTGAGGCAGGAGTTCAGAACTGTATTCTTTTCATGTAGTTACCCAGGTTCCCCAGCACCATTTGTTGAAGAGACAATTGTTTCTTTATTGAATGGTCATGGCACCTTTGTCAAAAATCAGTTTGATGTAGCTGTTTGGATTCATTTGTATACTTTGAATTCTGTACCATGGGTCTTTATGTTTATTTATTTTTATGCCTGTTCCACTCTATTTTGGTTACTGTAGCTTTACAGTAAGTTTGGAAATTAGGAAGTATGAGTCTTCCAGATTTGTTCTCTTTTTCAATATCATTTAGCCATTTAGGGCCCCTTTTGGTTCCACATAATGGGATGCTCAGTTTTGGTCTCTGCCATAAAAGTCATTTGAATTTTGATAGGAATTGCACTGAATCTGTGGATTCCTTTGAGGAATATTGACATTCAAATAGCATTAACTCTTGTATTTTATGAACAGGAAATTCTTTATAGTATTTGCACACAGAATGTGTTAAGAATTGTTCTTCCTTTTCTGTTCTTTCAAAGAGTTGAGTAGGATCAGTATTAATAATTCTTTAAATGTGTTTTAGAATTCACAAGCAAAATCATCTGATCCTAGAGGTTTTTTTAATTATTGATTCAATCTATTTGCCTGTGATAGGTCTGTTTTGATTTTCTGTTTCTTGTGTCGGTTTTGGTCATTTATGTGATTCTAGGAATTAGTTCACTTATTATCTAACTTGTTGGTGGAGCATTGTTTATGGTATTCACTTATAATCCTTTTAATTTTTTTTAAGTTTGTTACTAATGTCCTCTATTTCTGATTCTAGTTGTTTGCATCTTCTCTATTTTTCTCTTAGTCAGTCAAGGTAAAAGATGGTCAATTGTATTGATCCTTTCTTTTTTTTTTTTTTAAAGTGAAGTTGCTCAGTCGTGTCTGACTCTTTTCGACCCCATGGACTGCAGCCTACCAGGCTTTTCTGTCCTCGGGATTTTCCAGGCAAGGGTACTGGAGTGGGTTGCTATTTCCTTCTCCATGTATTGATCCTTTCAAAGAGCCAACTTCTGATGTTGTTGATTCTGTTTTTTTTTTTTCGGTCCTATATTTCACTTACCTCTGCTGTAATCTTTATTATTTTCTTCTTTCTGCTGGCCTTTAGTTTAGTTTCCTTTTTGTGGCAAGGTTGTTGAACTGGAATCTCATTTTTTTTTAAATGTAGGTGATTATGGCTATAAATTTCCCTCTGTGTTCTGCTTATGCTGCATCTCACATGTTTTGGTATGTTCTGTTTTTCATTTATCTCAAAGTATTTTAATTTCCTTAGTGACTTCTTTGACCCATTGGTTGTTTTAGAGTGTGTTGTGTAAAATGTATATCATTAAAGCTATAAAAAGAAAACAAATACAGGAGAGCACCAATTCCCTAAAAGCCTGAAAAATTAGCTAGTCACTCTAAAGACTTGTTCATCTTCTAAGAAACCAGACTTTACTCTTTTGCATTACCATTTGTGGTTGCTCTGTGGTAAATTTTTGACTTAAGAGTAATAATATAATTTATAATTGTATGAGTGCAATGTAGTAGCACAAGTATAGTAAAGTAGATAGTAAGTCGCGTAAGCTTGGTCCACCTTCTTCACCCATGTTGTGTTTGTGTGTGTGTATCTTGTAATTTTCAGAGCAAATCACATGCTCTTTAGCAGTATCAGAGTTTAAAAGTCACTAAAGTATTTCAGTTAGGCTTCCTGAAGGCTAAGACCTGGGAATTATAGATAATAATTCTAAGAATAGGTATTTTAGCAGCCCTTGAAGTATAAAACTTTTCCAGAGGTGAGTAATCTTGTCTTTTGCTTGTAAAAGTCTTTGTAATGTTTTTTTTTCTTTGTATGTTATTACCAACATCATGACAAATTTCAACTGAAAATCCAAATCAAAGGGTGAATACTTAACAGTATTTGACTTTAAATTTTAATTCATTATTGCTTAATTCCTAGGCAAAAGACTAGATGAAAAAAATTTAGTAAGAGCCATCTAAAATTTTTTCGAAGCTTAGGTTATAGGAAATATTTTCAGTGGAATAATGAAGACAAGTAGTGACCTATAATTAACTGGACTGATACCACCTTTCTAGAATTGTAGAATTTTGCTTCCTGATCTGAAGTACTCAAACATTTCCTCATTGGCATCTGATCTAAGTGCAATACTTCCTTTTGTATTTTAGATTCCTTTCAGATCTTGGAGTCATTATCATATCAACATTCCCATACTTTTAAAAATTTTAAATTGTGCCCGATCTCATTTCCTACTTCATATCTTTTCCCTTTAACATCTGATCACTCACATTGTTTTAGATCCTGTTTAGGTACTATTTTTCTTCTGTTTTTGTAGTCTGAACACATATTAATCTTTAAAGACTGAGAAAGTCAAGTAAAAGTATTCATTAAATCAAATGTAATCATCTCTGAAGATGTTTACTACCTTGAAAATGATTTCTTTATTATCATTAGAATTTATTTTGTTTTACTTGTAAAACTGAAAGAAAAATACTGGAAGCCTTTCCTGTTTAATTCTGTACAAAATTTCATAGGAAGGGCGGGAGGTCCTTCATATGGAGGGAACTAGTGTTGTCAAAATGGCAGAAGTCAAACCATTTGAAGCAAAACTCATTTACTTGAGTAAAGTGCAGATTACTAAGTCTTTCAGAGTAATGAATTCTAAAGGCCTTAGAAATATCTTTCCTAGTGTCCATGGTAAGAAACTGCTGGAATACCTTCAGTAATTGGATTACTACACTGATTTCCTCTCTAATGATCAGTAGGAGATCAGTTTTATATTTCACTTCAGTACACGTTAACTGATAAAGCATGTTTGAAAATATTTAAAATTTCTGTTGCTTTCAAATATGGACTCAGTAACGTTTTTATGCGGGGTAGGTAAGGGATTCCTTTTGGATATCATGTTTATCAAAGCTTTATTATTTCGCCATGGTTATTATTCAAAGACATTTTTAAAACCATTGTCACATTTTCTTCTGAAAATCTAGACGCCAGTTTTTAAATATTTTATTTCGAATTATAAGGAAACTTTTATTTTATTATTTTTTTTTGGAAACTATTTTAAACACTGGATTTCTTCAGATGGAGATGATGATACCAATGGGAGAATATTGATTCAAATCTATACATTTATGCATACCATTGACCCTTCCTTGAACAGTGAACAGATTATGTGTGCTGACCACTGCACAGTTCAGTATCCAAGTATAACTTTACATTCAGCCAACCACAGATCCGTGTAGTAATGTAGTACATGTTTATGGGGTAAAATCTGCATATAAGTGGGCTTCCCTGGTAGCTCAGCTGGTAAAGAATCTGCCTGCAATGAAGGAGACCCTGGTTCAATTCCTGGGTCGGGAAGATCCCCTGAAGAAGGGATAGGCTATTCTTGGGCTTTCCTGGTGGCTCAGACAGTAAAGAATCCGCCTGCAATGCAGGATACCTGGGTTCGATCCTTGGGTTGGGAAGATCTCTTGGAGGAGAGCATGGCAACCCACTCCAGTATTCTTGCCTGGAGAATCCCCATGGACAAGGGAGCCTGGCGGGCTATAGTCTGTGGGGTTGCAAAGAGTCAGACACAACTGAGTGACTAAGCACACACACACTTCATATAAATGGACCCACAGCACAGTTCAAACCTGTGTTGTTTAAGGGTCAACTGTAGTGTGAAAATCCTAAATAGAGTCTTGTGGATAAACTAGTATGTCAGAGGCTTGAAAAAGGTGACTTTACAAGAAGTAAGGTATGCAGCACAGCAGATAACGTACTTACAGAATTCATTATTTGAAGAGTGGTATAAATAGAAGTTGTGATTAAATGAATGATAGAGGAAGAGGAAATTAGGATATTTGAAGTTGGTCATAACTTAGCCATTAAAGTCCTGATGGCTCTGTCACAGACTACAGCCTCCACTTTTTCCTGCCGTCACCTTCTGGACCTCTTCTCAACTCAGCGATGCTCAGGAAGAGGAAGCTATCTGGCACACTTTATGATGGCCACAGCCATCAAGGTGCCAGGATGTACCCAGTTCTTCTTGGCGTAGAGTATCAACCAAAGTGTATTGGCACTGACTTCCCACATTTGCTATTTTAGCCAGCAAGAAATAAAAACAGATGGCAGTGTAAATTATTACTAACTGTGATTGAGAAAAGTGGAAGAATATTTCTCTAAAGTCCTAAATTCACAGAATTTTAGAGTTCAAGGAGACAAGGACTGACAATTTTTTTTTCCTTTCCTATGTGTCCGTTTGGATTGGTTGGTAATGGCTGCTGTGTTGAGAAGGGTTTTGAGGCCAGCTTTGATCTCAGAAAGGAAAATTAACAATCTTGTTAGCAATAGGTAAGAAAATGATAAAATATATGTATTTTTGATTTCTGTACTCAGCTTAATTCCTGTATGTTCAGTTGAGGAAACAAAAACTCAGGTTCACAGTTTTCACTGGGTTCTTTGGTATTTAGGAGTTTTGAGACAGGAGCTCTTCGAACTCCGAGTTTAGCGTTCTTGGTTTGGCACATCTGTAGCCACATTCCGGTTAAAAGATTCATTACAGTAATGTATAACATAAAATTCCTCTTTGATTAAGAATCACTAAGCCTCATGGTTTGAACAAAAAGAAAAAAGGAAAAGAAAACTTAAGGCACAAAAAGTAAACAGTAACACAGTTATTTTGGTATACCTGTTTTTGAGATAAAGAAACAAATTATTATTCTGTATTTTAAACAGAGGGTGTATGCATGTACTTGCAGTTAGAGCAGATATCTTACCTACACTTCATAAGTTTATTTCTTTAAAGAGTAATGCAATAGGAAGAGAGTAGAGTGAGATAGTTTAAGAGTGAATATTTGGAGATGATTGGGAAGCAGGGAGAAGGGTTAGGAGAAAGCAAGAAAACCCATGGGAGAGAAAGATCAGCCATGAGGGAAAAGTACAAGTGAACTATATAGGGCCTTTTTGATTCTTCAGGCATTAAAATATTTTCTCTTTTTGTTAGTACTTTCTAGAATAACTACCTTTTAATCCTTAAACTTTTACTCTCAGTGGAATATGCTTATGTGTCATCCTAGTCCTCTCATTAAAAGCACTGGCCCTTAGCAATCTCAGTGGAGTTCTCTAAGGATCCTTGGTATTAATGGTCCTCAGCCATCAAGCCTCATAGTAAGCATCTTTGGAAAACATCAAAATACAAGGATCCATACATATACAGTTCCATTCCCAGTGCAAAATTACTTTCCCCACTTTTCAGTTATTCACTCGTCTAAAACCTACTACTACCAAGTTACTTCAGTCGTGTCTGACTCTGTGCGACCCCATAGACGTCAGCCTGCGAGGTGCCCCCGTCCCTGGGATTCTCCAGGCAAGAACGAACACTGGAGTGAGTTGCTATTGAAAGATGGCAGAATAAGTGTTTTTTTTTGACTTTAAAATTTTATTGACGTATTGGTTTACAATGTTAAATTCTGTTGTATAGCAAAGTGATTCAGTTATACATATACATACATTTGTCTTCATATTTTGCATATGATTTTAGACAAGTGCCAAGGTCATCACTGCTGTTCTGTAGATTGGTATATTGAAGTTACTTGTTAAGTAGGAATTTTTAAAAATTGTTAATACTTGAGTGATGTATATATCAATATATGAATGTTCAGTATCTAAGAAAGCATCCAATGTGGTTATTTCCAATTGTATCCCTCTTCCTCCACTGCTCCCAGGGATATCTATAATCTTGAATTTTGTACTTAGCATTTCCTTACTTTTTTTTTTATAATAGCTTTACCTTGTATGTTTTCATATAATATATAGCTTACATTTCCACATTTTTGACATTTGTATGAAAGAAAGCATGTCATATTTTCTGAGACTTGGTTTGTTCACTTTTAATTTTAGATTTATTCATATTGATGCCTGTGGTTGTAGTTCATTCATTTCTCTTTTTTGAACATTTGGTAATTCATTTCTCTTCTTGGTAAAAATTGGAATTATTTCTAGTTTTCCTTTTCTTTGCTGTTAAAAACAATGATGTTCTAAATACGTTTATACATGTCACTTGGTGAATATGTAAGTGCAAAACTCTCTCTAGAGTAGTCTTTGGAGTGGAAATTGATAGGTCATGTGGATTTTCATTTTCCTAGTTTTTTTTTTTTTTGCTACATAAGTTGTTTTCTGCCAGACAAATTATTTTCCAAAGTAGTTATATTAATTTAAACTAACTGATAGTGTATTAAAAATTCCCTTTGTGTCAGCACTTCGTATTGTTTGCTTTTTAAATTTTGTCAGTTTGGTACATTTAAAATGGAACCTCATGGTTTGATTTACATTTTTCTGATTACTAATGAGAGTAGAGTGCCTTTTCTAATTTTGTATTCGTGTTTCTACTTCTGTGAAGTGTCTGCTTGTTTACTGCCCATTTTTCTAATAAGTTTCTCTTATTTATAGATTTTCTTTTTTCCACTCTTTGTGGATTATATATGTTGCAAATCACTTCTCCCAGTTCTTAATCTTAAAGATAAGTTCAGCCAGTGAAGTATATTTGCTTAGTCTGCGACCCCATGAACTGTAGCCTACCAGGCTCCTCTGTCCATGGGATTTTCCAGGCAAGAATACTGGAGTGGGTTGCCATTTCCTCTTCCAGAACAAGTGTTTTAAATTTGTTTTTGCTTCTCAGATTTGCTTTTCCTCTTCTTATCTACATCTTTGTGCTTTGAATTTAGGTTTATATCATGTAATTATAATTTAACATAATATATGTAAGACATTAGAAATAATGGAAAGGACTTCTAGTCATGCCTTAGTTTCAGTCTCAACTTCTCTAAAAGCATATCATCTGTTTCTAAGGGAGGATCTTCAGAATAATGTAGACTTTTCTTTAAAGTGTCATGCATTAGTACATAGTGATTGATTCCTATTTTAAATCTGCTAGTACTTTTTGGTGGGTAGGGAGGTAGATGGGAAAAATAAATGAGAAAAATCATTCTACCCTTTTTATTATATCATAGTGATTTCTTTAAAATATGTGCAAAATAACTTAGAGGATTTCTCTCCAAAAATACTTTATCACTTTTGAACTTTTATTTCATTAGATTTGCAAATCTACTTCGAAAGTGAAAAACATTAATATCTTTTAAATGTATTTTAGGATTTTATCTTGGTTTAATTAAAATGTGAAAAAGCTTTAATTTTCAAATACTTTGTAAAAGAGAAATAAACTCTTGTCTGTTTCCTTGAAAATACTAAATTTACCTCTGTATGTTGAAAGTGGAACAAAATATTTAAAATTTTCATTTCAAAATAGAACATTTCTGCAAATGTTTTTATGGGGAGCTTTCAACACCTGTGAAGATGGTCTTTTTAACTGGCCACTAGGTTAGGTGCTAAGGGTATAAAATTAGTAATTATTTCTGATCCTACTGTGCTTATGGAAGTATGAAGAGTTATCTTTATTTTCTGTTTTTCATTTTAGGTTTTAAAATATAGTTAACTTCTGCAAGTTTTTATTTAAAAGCACTTTCAAAATTTAAACTACTATATCAGCTTATAGTAAGATAAAATGTTACTTAGTGTAAAAGGTAATAGACCTTTGGGAAGTATTGGATGAGAAAACAAGGTTAGTTCAATCGTAAGTTACTTTATTGCATTGTGATGTGCACCTTCTGCACAATCTCTCCGTAACTATGTTTATGTTTTTCTCTTGAATTATCAGCCTTACAAAATAAAAATTTGCTCCTCTCTCTGTTGAGGTTTATTTCATTTAAAACTTCCATTTATGAATACTTTGGGGGGAAAAGAATATTCTGCAATGCACTTTTACTTTGACTTTTTCCACCTTCGTGTTTCTTTAGGAGTTGATCCCCCTCATATTGTGTATAGCCTGCCTGCATCCTGAGCCTAAGGAGAGAGACCAGCTTCACCACATACTTTTCAATTTGATCAAGAGGCCAGATGATGAGCAGAGGTGAATGTGACTGCTTCTTTGGGAAGTAAATACAATGTTGACTTGCTCATTTTATTAATTTGGCATCATGATTACCTTTTTTATCTTAATGCCATCTTTTCTTTCTAAGGTCTCTTTTAATAAAGGAAACACTGACCTTGTTCACAATGAAGGCCCTACAGTGTTTTCCTTCTTGTCATTCCAACTGCTTACGTTGAACTTCTGCACTTTTGTGTTCGTTATCTTTGGACTGCTAATTATTCCATTAAGTCTTTGCTTTTATCTTTCACATTTGATTTCTAAGAACTCCTAAATATTTCCCTTTTCCCCCCACAGATGAACTAGATACAGCATGGCCTCTTAATAGTTATGCTTTACCAGAAATAAAATATTTAACATAGGAATGTCTGCATCACCAAGCTGTCTGTAAAGCAGTTTCTGTATGGCTAGAGGGATACAGTGTTTTAGTTAGTCCTGATTCAAACGCCCACAGTCAAGGATGCCTGAGTGGAGAAATGAGTTGTACTTGGGGGTGTTGAGGGGCATGAGGGTGGTTGGGGCAGGGGGACAAGACACATACCCAAGAGACTTCTGGAAGAAAGGGGAATGGGTGTTTTGCTCAGGCAACCACGATAGATGTCTCCCCAGAAAGTAGACTTTTAAATACTAGGAGAAGCTGTGCAAGTGTGAACGTGAACAGAATATCCTAGTGGAGGGTAAGCAGACTAAGCACCAGTTGGACAAGACTGAGCTGTTGAAATGTTTCCACACTGCAATTTTCTAAATAAGCAGATAACTTTTGCTTATACATTCGCAAAACAATAGAATTGTACATTAAGATTAGGTAACTTGATATAATTTTAGTTCTTGTTTTACTGATTGTTAGAGTTTTTACCTCTTCTGAGAATGTTGGAAAATCATAAAGTGAACCGTAAGACAAATCAAGCCCAAAATTTAAAACACAAGGAATCTCTCCACCGTGAGAATAAAAAGTCATGTAGACTTTTAAACTCTATGAACAGGTATCTCTTTCCTACCCTTATTAAAATATACCTGAGCAAGCAGAGAGACATGTTTTTTTCAGGATCCAGTCAAGATTAATCTACATGCTAGCTGAATAGAAGTAAGGGAAATTCAATCAGGTTCCAGTCTTTGCAAACTGAAAATTTTCTGAGGACAATTTGATGGTGCTGTATAGGAAAATGAATATTTTATCTTCTCCTTGAAAATGCTATTTCCTATCTTGGAAACTTAATTAATAATTAAATACTACTTATTACATTGTCATTTTCAGAGTGCAAGGCAAAAATCTCTCAATTTACATAGCCCGTTTTTACAGACTGCATGTAAAGCTAACAGCTGCCACCTGGTGGCCAAAAGTAGCTATCCGCGTGACTTCAGGTCAAGATACATCAGGATTTAAACACGCATATTCGCAGTTGATCTTCCACTTTTCAGAAATAAAGTTATTTCTTTAAATAAGCTAAACTGTTAACTATATTTGATATGAATAAAAAATAAAGCAAAAATTTTAAATTAGCATAAGTTTGACATATAATCAGTTATTACTTTACTTACTGAATCACAAGCTTCCTTGTGCCCTCCTGAGGAGGACACAAGGACTGTCCAATTTTATGGTCAGCTGTATTGCGTTTTTTGGTAATTCTTTGCTAGCAGCCATAACTAACACCATATTTCCACCTATTGTGTTAGTTCAGTTGCTCAGTTGTGTCCTGCTGTTTGTGACCCCACGGACTGCAGGACGCCAGGCCTCCCTGTCCATCACCAACTCACGGAGTTTACCCAAACTCATGTCCATCTAGTCGGTGCTGCCATCCAACCGTCTCATCCTCTGTCGTCCCCCTTTCCTCCCGCCTTCAATCTTTCCCAGCATCAGGATCTTTTCCAGTGAGTCAGTTCTTTCCATCTGGTGGCCAAAGTATTGGAACTATAGCCCATGGAATTTCTCCAGGCCAGAATACTGGAATGGGTAGCCTTTCCCTTCTCCAGGGGATTTTCCCAACCCAAGGATCGAACCCAGGTCTCCTGCATTGCAGGAGGATTCTTCACCAGCTGAGCCACAAGGGAAGCCCATTGTGTCAAATACCAGTCAAATAATTTCACAAGTAGGAACAGTATTTATGATTTCCCACAAGTAGAAATAGTGTTTTTACTATCACAGGAGTCTGTTTCCAATGCTATTAATAATCTGTAGCCATCTGATCTTTTCTGTTTTCAAGTATATTTCAAAACTGACCTACTTTTTACAATTGTGACTCTTAATTCTGCTGACTAGAAAGTTTATTTTGAGGGGCTTAACATTTTTTGAACAAATTTGTACATGTTTAATATAGTGATGGTGACTTCACGATTTAAAGTTATTTCACATGAAGGTCTTATACAAGTATATACTTCTTACATTTGTTCAAAATGCTTAAATTTCAACAGTTCATTTATTATAATTATCAAATATTTCTGAAACCTATGTATATGACTTCTCATTATTTTAGTAGCGGTAGAAATGATCAGAAATGAAGAAATTTTTAGTGGGAAGCTAAATGTCTATCTTAAAGCCTGGGAATTTCTTTTTCCATTTGTCTTTTATTCACTTTATTTGCCTTCCTAAAGTAGGAGAAAATAGAGAAAGAAAAATTGAGAAGCCATCAGAGAAGACAATGACATAAGTATAAAGGGAAATCATGTAGATAAAAATTACAAGGTTATGGTGAAAGGAAGCTGCCGTATACAGTGAAGACATATTGGCTCAACATTTTCCTACCGCCCATATACTTATTGTCTGTCATTGTTCTCCTCAGCCTGAGAGAACAGTTGTAGCTGACTTGGATAGACTAAGTAGAAATGTAAAGTCACTCTTCAATTTTCAGTTAAATTGACATATTTTAAGAAACAGCAATGAGTTATTGCTTTTATAGTTGATATGAATTAAACATTCTGTTTTGGTTTTCCTTAAAGTTGGCTACTTTGAAATATCTCTGGAAAACATGCTTTTTTTTTCCATCAAGTTTTACTGGTTTTGAAGTCATAGGTAATCAGAAGTAAAAAAAAAAAAAAAAAAAAGAAACTTACCATTCTGACTTTCAGAGTCATTTTAAATGTACCTTCATTATGAAAAGTGAAAAATCTTTTTCAAAATTTTGAACTATAAATCCATCATCAAATGAAACTATCAGATTATTTATATATTGTTTTATAACAAATTACCCCAAAAGAAAGTGGTTTAAAGTAACACTTGTATTATGATTTATGTGAGTCAGTTCATCTGGGTCTCTTATAAAGCTGTAGTCAAGGTGTTGTCTGTGGCTGTAGTCACCTCAAGGTCCATGGGGGAAGGATTTGCGTCTGAGCTCATTCAGGTGGTTGGTCATTGGCGGGATTCAGTTTCTCATGGGTCTTTGGACTGCAGGCCTTGGTTCCTCCTTCACTGACTTATAGCCAGAAGTTGCCTTCAGTTTCTCTCCACATGAAACCATTCAACATGGTAGTGTCTTCAGAGCATGCCAGCTGAGAAGGCAGAAAAGACTGTCTCACGAGATGGACGTCACAGGCCTTTGTAACCTCATCTCATAAGTGACATCCCATCACTTTGGCCATTATTCTGTTTGTTAGAAGCAAATCATTGGGTCCAGTCTACACTCACCAAGATGGGATTACATACAGGCATGAATATCGGGAGACAGACCTCGTTAGGAATCATGTCAGAAGCTGCCTACCACAGTTATCTTGCGTTCCATACCAAAAATTCTCAAGTATCATTTTACTAATATGGTATCATAGTTTTTAATTACAGAAATCTGTCTGCTCAGTCGTGTCCAACTCTTTACAACCCCATGGACTATAGGCTAGGCTCCTCTGTCCATGGAATTTTCCAGGCAAGAATATTGGACTGGGTTGCCATTTCCTCCTCCAGGGGACGTTGCCAGTCCAGGGTTTGAACCTGTGTCATCTGGGTCTGCTGCATTGGCAGGTGGATTCTTTACCACTGTGCCCCCTGGGAAACTGAATTATAGGAATACTGGGAAAATAATCATAGATTGATTTAGTGACTAGAAACTGAAATTCATTAGAAATGGAAGCATTAAACATAATCTCAGAATGTGTTATATATATGGGAAGTTAATTAAGGAGATTCAGCTTTACAACAGTAGAGAATCTCTTCACAACATCTCTCAAATGGTGTTGCCATTGCTGGAAGGACTAGTCTTAAGAAACTCACTCCCTTGGGGCAGCCTTTCCACTGGGAAAAGTCAAAAGTCAAATTTGATTGTACAAAAATAGTTGTACTCCATGATAATTAGAGCTGACTCCTTTAACACTTAGTCCTAGTTGTGCTTTCTAATGCAAATGCTAGTCTACATGCTTTAATTCCGTCTTTCAGGCAAACGGTGCTGACGGGCTGTGTGGCATTTGCACGTCACGTTGGACCCACACGTGTTGAAGCTGAGCTTTTACCACAATGTTGGGAACCGGTAAATAGCTGTATTGGGTTTTCTCTAGCTGTTGTATTCTAGGTTATTGTAAATGCTCATGTTATCTTTTAAAAATGCTATTAGGAAATAATATGTGGGATATAAATTATGCTACTCTTTCTGTTGCCCAGCCCAGTGATTTAACAGTGCTTAAGAAACGTCTGGGATGTTTTGCTTTATTCTGAATCAAGTGAGATACAAAATACAAAAAAATATAAAAAAACTAATGAGCTCAGGGAAAGCAAGAGGTTTTGTGTATGCATAAGTAAGGAGGTAAATAATAGACATAGTATCTGTATATACTGTATACTTGTATATATTACAAATATATACAGAATATAAAGTGTAAACCTTTGATGTAAGAAGTCTGTATATTTATAATTCAACTCACTATTTACTAACAATACTTTTGGTTTTATATTGAATATTCCCGTCTTCTCTAGAATTCAGGATCTTTGACTTTGTACACTTGACATTTAGGTCTTTAAGTAACTCATTGTTCCATCCTAAAAAGATGAATTTCTTACTTATGAAGACAGATTTCATGGCCTTATTTATATCTGCTCTGTCACTTGTTCTTAAGAAAAAATATTACTCTCCGGAATATTGCTAAAGTATATGGTCTTTGAGAATTCTCTTCCCACTTTCTTCAGATATTCACTTTTTTCTTTAAAATTTAGTAGATTCATCTACTAATTTAGTAATCCAGAGACATTATTTGAAAGGGAACATTATATATTATTCATATTATCTCTGACAGTCCCTATGTTACCTGCAAATTATAATGCACACTAATTTAGGGTGAGACTCTAATCACTGAAAATCAAGTTAAGTTGGAAACAATATACACAACTTTGAATTTACAGTTCTCTACAGTTCTATATATGTACATGTCTTTTTTAATTGTTTTTCCATCTTTTAAGCTTTATTGAGATTGTAATTCAGATAGCATACCACTCACCTATTTAGTCTACAATTCAGTGGTTTTTAGTAGTCACAGAGATACACAGCCATCACTACCATCAATTTTAGAACAGTTTTATTACCCATAAAAGAAGCCCCAGCCCCTTAAATTGGTTCTTGTATTTCAAGGTTGTTTTGGCTATTCTGAGTCCCTTTAATTTCTGTGTAAATTTTAAGATCAACATGTCAATTTCTGCAAAGAAGCCAGCTGAAATTGTAAGGATTGCCCTGAATCTGTAGATCAATCTGGAGATTGTTGCCATTCCAATAGTGAACCTTTCAATCCATGAATTTAAGATGTCTTTTTGTTTGTTTTGGCAATGATGCATGAATTTCTTCACCTGGAATCACTGTGAAGAGTAAAATCCAAGCTTTTTAACTCCACTGGTAAAGAATCCACCTGCAATGCGGGAGACCTGGGCGTGATCCCTGGGTTGGGAAGACCCCCTGAACAAGGGAAAGGCTACCCACTCCAGTATTCTGGCCTGGAGAATTCCATGGACTGTATAGTCCATGGGGTCGCAAAGAGTCGTACACGACTGGCCGACTTTTACTTCACTTCACTTCTCCGTTTATTTAGGTCTTTTGAATTTTCTTTCAGTAATGTTTTATAGTCTTCAGAATACAATGTACATACTTCTAAAGTTTATTCCTGAGTGTTTTATTCTTTTTAATACTATTGTGTAAATAGAATTTTCTGTATTTTTCTGGTTGTTCATTGAAAGTATGTAGGAATAGAGTTGACTGTAGTATGTACATTTAATTTTGAGACATCCTGCTAGACTAAAGAAACGTGTGAGTTTATGTGTAACATATTATGACATTCAAACCATTTTGTCTTGAGGTTACTGTTTCTGGGTTAAGTCTAACTCTGAGATCTCAGTTACCAACAACTCCCCTGCCACCTCTTTCTTCTGTAACCTGAATAAACATGGACATCAGGGATCTGTCAACCGCCTGCCTCCAGTTTGTTGCCCAGTAGATTGCTGCATAATTTCTTTTCTTAATTTTAGGCATCCAATACTTTAATGAATTATGTCACCTTTTCATATGGGAATATGAGAACAGATATAATTCTTTTCCAGTCAAAGAAAGATTTATATTCTATGAAGAAGACATATGGGAACAAAACCCAGTATGTGTCATTTTTTTTGTTTTTGTCATTTTTTGTTATGTTTGTAGTCATTACAATAGTAAAACCCCATGATCTTGATATGCAAGCAGGAATGAATTGACATCACTTACTTTAAAAACAAAGTCATAACACCAGTCAGGAGCTCTGGTTAAATCACTGATAATTTGCAACTTAATCCTTGAGGTAAAAAAGAGGAATGAAGGATCATTCCTGGTACATATTGTAGGCCATATCAGTAAATACCTAGAAGCGGGATTTTCCAAATTTGAAAATATAATAATGTTCCTAGGGAAGGAAAAGGTTGCTCCTGACATCCTAAGGAAAGCTGTCTTGGGCAAGCCCACAATCTCTAGACACCTTGCCATATTTTCATCTTTGCTTTATCCTCTTTCTCTTCAACAGATAGCCCCCGTGAACTCATTTTTTAGGTTCTCTGAGTCCCTTAATCCTGATCCAGGTATAGGTATCCTCAGAAGTGGAAAGAAAGAAGCCTTATTGCAGTCCTAACAGGATTTGTGGTGAAAAATAATTCTGTTTTGGAGGAAGGGAGGGTATGTTGTTTATGTTTGATTTATTTATTTTTTCTCTAGATTAATCACAAATACCCAGAAAGAAGATTGCTTGTGGCAGAATCTCGTGGCGTGCTGGCACCCTACCTTCCTGTAAGAATTGTGATTTTTCTTAAAAAAAACTTTTCCTTCTTTTTTTAGCAATAGAGAAACCTTTTTTTCAGGTGTCTTATTATATATTTTAATCCACATTCTGTCGTAACAAAGGAAGAAGTTAAGCTGAATAAAGAAAGCTCACGTTGATACCATGTGACATTGCAGACAGAGGGGAACATTAGCCATTGATTTTACATGAGTATAAATATATTAAACCTCATCAGGAATTCTCAAAGTTTGGTCAGAGGACCCTGGGGAGTTCCTTGATCCTTTTGAAGAGGTCCATGAGATGAACATTATTTTCGTAATAATATTAAAACATTTTTTGTCTTTTTCTCTGTGTTGACAGTTACAGTGTTGGTGCAAGCAAAATTTGTAATGGGTAACGGTGGCAGTGCATTAGCGCTGATCAAAGCAGTGACCCCCAGATGGAGAGAGAATGATCATATTCTTCACTACAGGGCACTCACAGAAAGTCAACTTCACTTAAAAATAAACTTGGTGAATCAGTGAAATTATTAATTCTCCTAAATTTTGACCCTAAGTATGCCTCTTTTTTAATATTCAGCTGGAAAATACTGATATTAAGCCCTTTTGCTGCATTCTGAACTATGATGGCTGTTGCAGAAAGAAAGCACTCAGATAGTTTGAGTTGTGAGCTGAACCAGCTGCTTTTCTCATGGGGTACCAATTTTACTTGATAGATCACTGAAAAACTTGGTATGTGGCAGACATCTTCATGAAAATAAGTGACATGGAGCCTTGCTTCAAGGAGAACAAGTAGACGGTTTTCATTGCCAATGATAAAATTAGAACTTCTAATGAGAGCAAGAATTTTGGAAAACTTGTATTCACCATTCCGAGCTTGACAGCTTCTATTCTTATCAGAAGAGGCTATGAAGATACTTCTCCCTTTCTCAGTTACGTGTTTCTGTGAGGCCAGGTTTTCTTAAGTACTTCCACCCAAGCAACATATAGTTGAAGGCAGAGCAGATAAGATGATCCTATCTGTCTTCTTTTAAGTCAGACGTCACTGAGATTTGCAACACAATATAAAGCAACACTATTCCTCTCACTAGTTTTTTTGATTATAGTTATTTCCATTAAAATTGTAATTTCATTAGTCATGTTAACCTTTAAGAAGTTTATTGTTTTTAATGAGTTAATAATTTGAAATTTCTCGTTTTTAATTTCTGATATGATAAATGTCAGGAGATATTACCCACCCAAACAAAAGCTGTTTGAGGTGCTCATTAGTTTCTAAATGACCAAGGGCCTCCCGCCAGGAAGAAGACTGAGCACTCTGGCCTGCTCTGCTCTTGAGGTGTCTCCTGATGGGTCCAGGGCTTACAGGGGATGGAAGCAAGAGGTGATATCAAGAGTCATTTTACTTTGAACAACGGTAATTTAAAGCAGAGCTTGACAGTCTGGAGACCAAATGGAATCCACAGCCTGTTTTTATAAATAAAGTTTTATTGGCATGCAGCCACACCCATTCCTTGTGACTTGTCTGTGTCTGCTTCCATACTGCAACAGCCGAGTTGAGGAGTTGCAGCAGAGACTTTTTGGCCCAGTTTGCTGACCCCTGCCTTGAAGGGTCATTTCTATAAGACTGCTCTTTAAAAGGAGTACAAAAATTGGAACTGTGCAACAGTACATGAGCTATTTATGTTACATTTACTGTTACCTCACATTCTTTAGTGTGAGGGTGAGTGAAGACTGAGAAACCCAAGAGTCAGACAATTGTCTTTTTAAAAAATAAAATTTATCTTTTCTTTTTATACAGAAAAATACAAAGAATAATTTAAGAATAATTTATAGTCTCCACTCCCAGAAATGTTGTTGTTGAAAATAAATTTTCAGACAGATGAAAATCAAAGACTTCCCTGGCCCTAGTCATTCTCTCCAAAGACAGACATCTGTGGTTAATGGTTTTTGATGAATACTTAAGAAAATAAAAATTCATGCATATGCAAGCTTACATTTTTGTATCTTTAAAATTTTTCTTACTTGGAATTAATCGCACTGTACAATGATCTATTTATCCCTTGTGTGGGAATCTATGCATTTTAAATTTTCACATATTGTTAAAACCTCTGTATCTTGCTTCTCTTGACATGTGCATTTTTTATTTGGACAGTGTTAAATCGCCCCCCAACCAAGACATCATAGATTGAACTCCTATTAGCAGGGCATCAGAGTTCTTATTTTCCCATACTTCCACCAGGAACTGGGCATAAACTTTTTTTTTTTTTTTTTTTTTTTTTAGTGTTTTCCTATCTTTTCAGAGAAAATTATCTTATTGTGATAAATTGTGTAGGTAGATATCCATGAGTGAGTCTGAGCGTCCTATTATTTATTGTCCCAAGAGAGAGCTGAACGTCACATGCTCTCAAAGAAGGAAGAGGCTGTTCGGCGCTGTTCCTAGTACTAGAGTGCCAAGCAGCGTTAATAATGGACTTAATGTTTCCTGCGTGGAGCTCCACTTGCCTCACTGTACCCCACTACTGTTACCCCACTGTAACTGGTAGCAGTAAAACCTCAGTGTAGTCATAGCTCAGATGGCGTGAAGCCTCCTAACTTGTCCTGTGGGTTTCCTTAGCATATGGAAACGGCCACAGTTGACCTCAGCCTTGATTGCTGCAAAGCAAATACCCAGCTGAGGTTTACGTACCTCTGTCTATTGCCTGTGTAGATATCGACCAAAAAGCCCTTTTAATACACTTTTAAAGAAATGTTGGGAAGCAGTATTTAACCTAAAAGATCAATAAACAAGGCTGTACCAAAAGGTATATTCACCACCCTAAATGTGACCAAACTTTTCTATAATTACATATATTTTGTTTTTAAAAATCAAAACAAAAACTAGATATTTAAAAACGTCTTTCAGACCTTGCTCTGCATACCAAATCACACTGACGAGAGATTTATAGAAATGGTCATTTCCTTTTATTGTAACTGTTAAATGTAAAGGTGACCTAAACAAGTTTAGGTTTTAAAGAATTTTAGAAATTGATCAAGTTACAATACTGGTACAAAAAAGGGCAGGAAGGGCAAGAATATGAAAACAATGACATTTTATTCCAACCTCAGACATTAATTAGGCTGAATCCATGGGGTAAAAGTTGTATGAAACTTAAGACAAAATAGTAGTTGACATTATATTTAATAGTAGCATCTGAAAATAGCCATGCAGTTTTGTAAGCACTTTTAAAGTTTACTCTCATCTTTTATCATTGTTTTTTTTCCCTCAGTTCTTCAAAAAAAAAAATAGCAACACCAGGATTTTAGTTTCCATACTCCTACCCCAGGCAAATGTTTTGATTACCAGAGTGATTTTTGTAATCCCTCATGTTGTTTTGACTATCAGTGCTTTTCTGAGTTCCATAGGTAGTGATAGAAAGAATTGTCTTTTCAACCTCTTTAACAAGTGGTGCTGGGAAAACTGGTCAACCACTTGTAAAAGAATGAAACTAGAATACTTTCTAACACCATACACAAAAATAAACTCAAAATGGATTAAAGATATAAATGTAAGACCAGAAACTATAAAACTCCTAGAGGAGAACATAGGCAAAACACTCTCCGACATAAATCACAGCAAGATCCTCTATGACCCACCTCCCAGAATATTGGAAATAAAAGCAAAACTAAACAAATGGGACCTAATGAAACTTAAAAGCTTTTGCACTACAAAGGAAACTATAAGTAAGGTGAAAAGACAGCCCTCAGATTGGGAGAAAATAATAGCAAATGAAGAAACAGACAAAGGATTAATCTCAAAAATATACAAGCAACTCCTGAAGCTCAATTCCAGAAAAATAAATGACCCAATCAAAAAATGGGCCAAAGAACTAAACAGACATTTCTCCAAAGAAGACATACCGATGGCTAACAAACACATGAAAAGATGCTCAACATCACTCATTATTAGAGAAATGCAAATCAAAACCACAATGAGGTACCATTACACGCCAGTCAGGATGGCTGCTATCCAAAAGTCTAGCAATAAATGCTGGAGAGGGTGTGGAGAAAAGGGAACCCTCTTACACTGTTGGTGGGAATGCAAACTAGTACAGCCGCTATGGAAAACAGTGTGGAGATTTCTTAAAAAACTGGAAATAGAACTGCCATATGACCCAGCAATCCCACTTCTGGGCATACACACTGAGGAAACCAGATCTGAAAGAGACACGTGCACCCCAATGTTCATCGCAGCACTGTTTATAATAGCCAGGACATGGAAGCAACCTAGATGCCCATCCGCAGACGAATGGATAAGGAAGCTGTGGTACATATACACCATGGAATATTACTCAGCCGTTAAAAAGAATTCGTTTGAACCAGTCCTAATGAGATGGATGAAGCTGGAGCCCCTTATACAGAGTGAAGTAAACCAGAAAGATAAAGAACATTACAGCATACTAACACATATATATGGAATTTAGAAAGATGGTAACGATAACCCTATATGCAAACCAGAAAAAGAGACACAGAAATATAGAACAGACTTTTGGACTCTGTGGGAGAATGTGAGGGTGGGATATTTCAAAAGAACAGCATGTATACTATCTATGGTGAAACAGATCACCAGCCCAGGTGGGATGCATGAGACAAGTGCTCCGGCCTGGTGCACTGGGAAGACCCAGAGGAATCGGGTGGAGAGGGAGGTGGGAGGAGGGATCGGGATGGGGAATACGTGTAAATCCATGGCTGATTCATATCAATGTATGACAGAACCCACTGAAATGTTGTGAAGTGATTGGCCTCCAACTAATAAAAAAAAAAAAATAAAAAACAAAACAAAAAATTAAAAAAAAATAAATAAAAAAATAAATAAATAAAAAAAAGAAAGAATTGTCTTTTTACACAAAAGAATCTGTTTATGGCGGAGTGGTGACTGTTGATTTGCCAAAAGCATACTGTGAAGATTTCAGGGATTGGCATATACATAGTAAAAATACAAAAATATGCTGGGAGATGATTAATACCAAGTTCAGGGTAAATGTTATCTTTAGAGAGGAGAATTAGGGCAAGGGGGAGGGTGGAAGAGAGGCATGCACTTCTGCTGTGTCTACAATGTCTTCTGTGTTTCAGAAATTAGGACTTGCAGCAAACATAGCAACGTGTTAATATATATTTAATCTGGATTGTGAATACGTGGCTATCTGTCATTTTTTTCTATTCTTTTCTGCTGCTAGTATAAATAAATAGTAAAACATGTTTATTTCAGAAAGAGATCCGTAGCTCCTTGGTTCTTTCAATGTTGCAACAAATGTTAATGGAAGATAAGGCAGATTTGGTAAGAGAAGCTGTGATCAAAAGCCTTGGTATCATTATGGGATACATTGATGGCCCAGACAAATATCAGCAGGTATGCTTTTCAGAATAAATCCCCTCTGTTCCATTATAAAATTCCGAATGGTGTAATATCCCAAATCTCTGATTCAGATACCCCATAATCTATAGTATGGATGGCAAATGGGTCAATTTGAACAAGTTAAAGTTGGCTGCCTGGTTTCAGTTCTGCAATTTCAAGGAGAAAATGCTTTGATTCATTTATAGTATCTGCCACAGCTTTGTGGCAGGAAATTGGCTTGCCATTTCCTCTCTGGCTTCCCCATTAATGGATACCTGACATTTTTCTTCAAAGAAATTGGGGAAGGCAGGCTTATGAATGGCTTCTTTCTTGCTTAAAATGTCTTCTAAATGTATTGGAATGTATGTTTATTACATTTTATTGTGTTTTTGAGGCTTCTGTTTTGTTTTAAATCTGCATTGTGTCTGTTTCCTTTTGGCAGGGTTTTGAACTGTTGCTGTCAGCCTTGTGTGATCCCTCAGAAAGAGTCGTTAGTGCCACACATCAAGTATTTTTACCAGCCACTGCCGCCTGGACTACAGAACTTGGAAATTTACAGTCTCACCTTATACCCAAATTGCTGAACAAGATTGAAAAACTTCTCAGGGTAAATGCTTCCTTTATTTATACAGTTAATAGAAATTTTAAAGGTGTGTTTTAAGGCTTCTTGAAAGAATGTTGGGGAAACAAAGACAGAAAGTACCACTTGGCTGAACATTCTAATTAATTACCCGTTAAAGATTCTATTGGTCTGGAGCCAAGAGAGAATTGAGGAAGTTTTGCTTGACTGAAGCTAAGGAGAAAGGGCATGATCTGACTTTGTTAGCTAAAATAGCACCTTTGTGGCACCTACTCTGACACTGTTCCCAATGCTGCCTCTTCCTAACCTCTTCTGAATACTTAAATACTTTAGATAAAGTATTCAGCTTCAGTCTCCAGAATGCAGAGATAACTTAAAATATTTACACAATGTCAAAATGTTTTAACTTTATTTCACTGCATTCGTTCATACCCTCACTCTGTAAAATGAATTTTCTTCAATTTCCTTTTAGATACTGGGGCAACTTACTCCGTGCTTACTGAAGCCCCTGGCCCACTTTCTTCCCGATCCGCTTCCGTAATGGGACTGTCTGGACGAGCCAAAAGGTATTACTTCAGTTATTCTCTATTGTGCAACTGGGATTCTGTGCTATTTTCACACGAGTTTCTTATCGTGCCAGAATCACCCTCACCCCTTTTGGGGAGGGATATACTGAGCAAGGTCCATGCCTCTGTTTTCATGAATATGGAGCCCTCCCTTTCTCTCCCTTTAGTTGAACAAAATGTGAATCCTAGAGTATGGGCTGATGGAAAATCTGTGGGTCGAGCACAAAATGCTATTCCTGTAGTTGTCAAGCTCAAAGACCCACACTTATTCCCACATAAGAAGCAGTATCCACTGAAACCTGAGGTTAAGGAAGGGTTAAAATCCATCATTGAGAATTTAAAGGAGCAGGGACTATTAGTTCCCTGTAACAGTCCATGCAACACTCCTATTTTGGGTATAAAGAAATCAAATGATAAATGGAGATTAGTTCAAGATTTACAAATAATAAATGAGGCTGTGGTTCCTTTACACCCCATGGTGCCTAATCCTTATACTCTATTGTCTGAAATTCCTGAATGAGCCAAATATTTCTCAGTAATTGATTTGCAAGATGCCTTCTATTCAGCGCGTTTGGTGGAGGAAAGTCAATTTCTATTTGCCTTTGAAGACCCCACGCAGTCAGCTTCTCAGTTAACCTGGACAGTTTTGCCCCAGGGATTTCGTGACAGTCCTCACTTATTTGGACAAAGTTTGTCACGGGATCTACAAAACTTTAATAGTTCTGAAGCGGTAGTGTTACAATATGTAGATGATATTTTGCTCTGTGCTGAGACAGAGGAAGCTTGTTCACGAGCCTCAGAAGATTTCTTAAACTTTCTGGCAGGCTGCGGTTACAAGGCATCAAGAGAAAAGGCTCAGCTTTGTCAACAATCTGTTAGATATCTCGACCTAATCATATCAGAAGGGACTAGGGCCATAGGCCCCGAGAGAATTAAACCTATACTAAACCATCCCCTACCTATGACTTTAAGACAATTGAGGGGATTTTGGGGACTCACAGGCTACTGTCGTATTTGGATTCCGGGCTATGGGGAACTTGCCCGGCCTTTATATAAACTTATAGCTGAAACTCAGCAGGCCCAAACCGACAAACTGGTTTGGTCTCCAGATACTCAAAAGGCTTTTAAGGTTCTTCAGACTGCTCTCCTGCAAGCTCTGGCTTTGAGTTTGCCCACAGGGTCAGAATTCAACTTGTTTGTCACTGAAAGAAAAGGTATGGCTCCACCTTTAAAGCTGCTGTAACTCAGGGGGTGTCTAAAGCTCTAGGAATAGAGTATCACTTACACTGTTCCTGGAGACCCCAATCCTCAGGAAAGGTTGAAAAAGCTAATGACATTATCAAAAGACATCTGTGCAAAGTAACTCAAGAAACGCAGGACAACTGGATTAAAGTCCTACCCATAGCTTTAATGAGGGCTCGAACTGCCCCCAAAAAGGAGGGACTGTCCCCCTTTGAATGTATTTATGGAAGGCTTTTCTTACGCACAGACATTGTTATAGATCCTGAAGCCTTGGAGTTAACTAATTATGTAACTCAGCTCTCAGCTTTTCAACAGGCATTAACAGAACTCTGGGAGACGACTCCTGACCCAGCCTCTGAATCCAGCAAGCCTCTATTTGAGCCAGGAACCGAGATCCTCATAAAAACACTGGGGTCTGGGGGCCCATCCCTCGAGCCCCTCTGGGAAGGCCCTTACCAGGTTATTCTTTTCAACAGGCATTAACAGAACTCCGGGAGACGATTCCTGACCCAGCCTCTGAATCCAGCAAGCCTCTATTTGAGCCAGGAACCGAGGTCCTCATAAAAACATTGGGGTCTGGGGGCCCATCTATCGAGCCCCTCTGGGAAGGCCCTTACCAGGTTATTCTTTCTTCTCCCACAGCTGTCAAAGTGCCAGGAATTGATTCATGGGTGCATCACACTCGAGTCAAGAGATGGCACCCTGACCAGAACTAAGTGACGTCATTTTATGTCTTTACTTTCTATGCTCTGGCTTTGTACTTTTCAGATGGGCGTGATAATCTATGTAAGTCTACTTATGCTGACTTCAAAAATCCTGAGTCTGCCGTTTGAACCTCAAGACAATGCTTGGGCTCACTCCTACGCAGCATTTCACAATCAGTCTAACTTCTGGGTCTGCGGAGCACTCCCCTCTTCATCAGTGGAAGGCTTCCCATGGTGGACATCTCCACTTCAAGGAAAGGACTTTCTCCAAGTCTGCAAATACCTTCAACAATCGCATGTGATGCCTCTTCTTAAACTGATGACATCTAACAACCTTAAGATGGACTGATGTAACTATGGACATAATGTGACTTTTCATTTTGATTTTAACTTGGTTTAATGACTGTTTTGCCTTACATCTGTAACTGTATAATGGGGTTTTCTAACCGTCTAAAAGCTTTTAATTTACAAATAGTTGTCCGAGCTCCTATGAGTGCCACAGCCTCCTCCAGCTATTACTTGGGGCCCCTGGATCAGACATCCTCACTATGAGGATTAGGAGATTATGTTGCCACACCAATTTAGGGACAACGCCCCTTGTCAGCTCGGAAGCCGTTGTGGAATGAGAACGACGCCCCTTTTCCCTAGGCAACATAATTCTCCTAAAAGAAAAGGGGGGAATGAGAGAGTCATTTCCTAGGCAGGTTGATAAGAAATCTAGGGGTCCCCAAGGAGAGAGAGGTCTGGGATATTCAAGGAGGAAGAAAGGACAAACTTTTTTTACTTTTTTTCCTCTACATTCCTTAGGATTATATAACAATAATGTATCCTGCCTGAGGACAGTCTTTGTATTAAACCCTCTGGCTAATTCTGTTATTTTAAAACATAAATTATGGGAGTAGGTCTGGTCTTTACAAGGATGTATCCTGCCTGAGGACAATCTTTGGATTAAACCTTCTGGCCAACTCTGTTATCTTAAAATGTAAATTATGGGAGTGGGTCTGGTGAGGTCTTTGCAGCCTCCAGACATTCTTTGGATTCATTGGAGAGTATATAACTCCATTGCTAATACTAGCAAAGGGGGTACTCTTTTGCCCCCTTCTGATGCCTATGTCAGAAGCTTTCTCTATCTCCTTTATACTTTAATAAAACTTTATTACACACACACACACACACACACACACAAAAACCCAACAACAACAAAAAAAACGAATTTTCCGTTCTTCCTAAGAACAGAAGAAAAGTCGATACAATGAAACTAATTTTTGTATTAAAAGTCTCAGCATCTGGGAGAAAAACTAACATTTCTTTCATGTGTACTATGTACACATTATGTACCATATTTTATAAATAAAATCTATTATTTCATTGTCAGAACTCTTTGAATTATATTTTGGTTTTTTGGTGTGGAAACTGTTTAACTTTCCACAGCTGTCAAATGGCAGGACCAGGATCAGGTATCAGCCTCTGAAACTACACTGTTGCCCTCTCTACCCCCAGATTTTAAGATTCTTTATAAGACTCTTAACATAAAGTATTTTAACATATATATATATATACTACTCTGTATATCGTCTTACCTGTATATATGTGCATTTATCTAATTTAAAAATTGGACTTTTTTCCCCTATAAATTTCATAATGCATGTTGAAGACTATAAATAGACAGCTAGACTGGAGTACTTCTTTTTATGAAACCTAGGGAATTTTTCTCAAGTATTTTTTTTTTTTCAATATTTGCATCCCTTCTATCTGAGAATTATCAATACCAGGCTTTCTTTGTTCCATTCCATAACACAGCTAATTCCATATTGCTACTCAACATAGCTGCAGTATTCAGCACAGGTAATGGTCCATAAAGAAATTAACTAATTTAGAACTTGATAGTAAAAAAATGTAACTTATCTGGTATTCCTGACACAGTTATTTATAATATAATGACATCCCAAGTGGATTTGAGCAGCATTAAATGCTTTTATCTCTAGTGATTCTAGTTTTCACTTTAATACTTGGTTTCTGTGTACCATAGTGATCGTTTTACTCTTTTTGGTTGTTGTTTCTATTATCTCTTTGTTTTGTTTCCTTTTGAAATTTCTTCAGCGTTTTACATTGAATTATTTTAAAGTGTATTAAATACTGGCAAATACAGTTGTCATCAAATCTATGAAAGGAGTTTGGAAGTAGAAAATAATAAATGCTACTGCTGGTTTAACAGTTGAGCATTTAAAATGATTCCTTTGATCACTTTAATATCTTTAACCTGACTTCTAAAATTTCAAAAGTTAAGACCCTCTTAAAAGAAAAAACCTGTGAAAGAAGTTCCATACAAATGAAATGACTGATGTTCACCCTGAAGTTTTCCATACAAAAGATTCTATTACGTCCACAGTGCCTTGCGAAAGTTAAAATGTTAGCCGACCAGTAGTGTCCAACTCTCTGCGACCCCATGAACTGCAGCCCACTAGGCTCTTTTGTCCATGGAATTCTCCAGGCAAGAATACTGAGTGGGTTGCCTTCTCCTCCTCCAAGGGATCTTTCTGATCTAGGGATCCACCCAGGATCTCCTTCACTGCAGGCAGATTCTTTACTTTCTCAGTCACCAGGGAAGCCCCCACAGTGCTTTTAGCTCTTCATATTTGCACATACTCAGAGCAATTCAGAAAAGATTCTTGGTCATCTCCATTAGGTTCACTGTGAAGCTAACATGCTGCTGCTGCTGCTAAGTCGTTTCAGTCGTGTCTGACTCTGTGCGACCCCATAGACGGCAGCCCACCAGGCTCCCCTGTCCCTGGGATTCTCCAGGCAAGAACACTGGAGTGGGTTACCTTTTCCTTCTCCATTGCATGAAAGTGAAAAGTGAAAGTGAAATCACTCAGTCGTGTCCAACTCTGCGCAACCCCATGGACTGCAGCCTACCAGGCTCCTCCATCCATGGGATTTTCCGGGCGAGAGTACTGGAGTGGGTTGCCATTGCCTTCTCTGGTGAGGCTAACATACATGTCCTTAAATGTTTTATTGTTTGCCACCGAAAGGAAGAGCATCATAAATGCATACTCTCAGGAGACTAAATTAGCTTCCACCTGCTTATGTTTCAGGAAGGCGAGCACGGGCTGGATGAACATAAGCTCCACATGTGTCTGTCTGCCTTGCAGTCCTTGATCCCATCTCTCTTTGCATTAGTGCTACCGAACACACCCTTCTCCAGCAAAGCCAAGCTTCATGGTGACGTGCCACAGATAGAAGGTATTGAACTTAGATTATGGAAGGAAGATGTAGAACATTGACAGCTTAGCTTCCCACAGAACTGTTTTTGATTAAAATTGTAAAAGTCACTCTGTTTTAGTTGCTGAATCATGGCCAACTCTTTGCAACCCCAAGGACTGTAGCCCACCAGGCTCTTCCGTCCATGGGATTTCCTGGGCAAGATTACTGGAGTGGGTTGCCATTTCCTTCTCCACAAGTCACTGTATGACAGCATAATTACTAAAATGTTTTATATGTGTGGAACCGCATGGTCAGAGATTGTATGATACCTAAGGGGAACTACATGGCTTGATCATTTATGGATAAGCCTCATGGTGTTATTTTACAATATTTATTCTTCCTCTCCATTCTTAATCTAGAGCCTTTTTATAGCCTTTTTTTTTTTTTTTTGGTGTGGTAAGTCAGAAGTGTTTTCTTTCATTAACAGAGCTAAATTAATAGTTACCAGGGCCAGTTCGTGAAGCTTTTCATTTTCTTTGTATTTTTTTTCTTCCTCAGCTATTTTGTGTTATTTTCAGTAGGGGAAAGAAAGTGTAATTGCTATTTCCTGCTGTGTCCTTGATAGGAATATAAGCATATGCAGCACAGTGTTTTTTTTCCCCAGAAAAAAGAATATGATTTATTTTCAGGAATACATGAAATTGATAGCAAAAGCCATTATTTTCTTAGCTCAGAGTCCAGCTAACCAGTAAGTGACCTTTGATCCATGGCATCTGGTAGCCCCACAGCACTCAACCCCCAGAATAAATGGCTATAGACAAGCTATTAGTATGTATGAGATTTTCAGATTTGTGAAATTATTCATATCTCTTCTGGGCTTCTAATAAACAGGAGTATAAAATCAAGTGTTTTTAGTGTTACAATTTCCATATGAAGTAAACTGGGCCACCTGTAATCTCTGGGATATGAAGCAGTATATCATCCAACAATGCGCGAAGCATTACATAAAAATGGTATATACTGTAAGAATGCCAGTTTTACTTGGAAAATTGAGAATGGATAGGGTAGAGTTAGTTGAATAATTTTTAATTATAATTATTGAGGAGAATGCAACTTCAGACTTAAAGATAAACCACAAAGTGCTCACAGCTGGCCACTTTAGGTTTACCCCTTCACTCATTAAGGCACTTCAGTTGCCTAGGGACTTTCTAATTCCCTTTTTCTTTCTATCTTGCTGCATTGTTCTGCTACATCCACCATAACAAAGTAACTGAAACATAGTGCTTTAACATCAGATGCTCATTGTCATGCAGTTCTGAAGGCGAGAGGTGTAAGATCAGGTTGTCAGCAGGGTTGGCTGCTTCTGAAGGCTGTGGTCCACTGGAGAAGGGAATGGCAAACCACTTCAGTATTCTTGCCTTAAGAACCCCATGAACAGTATGAAAAGCAAAATGATAGGATGCTGAAAGAGGAACTCCACAGGTTGGTAGGTGCCCAATATGCTACTGGAGATCAGTGGAGAAATAACTCCAGAAAGAATGAACGGTTGGAGCCAAAGCAAAAACAATACCCAGTTGTGGATGGGACTGGTGATAGAAGCAAAGTCCGATGCTGTAAAGAGCAATACTGCATAGGAACCTGGAATGTTAGGTCCATGAATCAAGGCAAATTGGAAGTGGTCAAACAGGATATGGCAAGAGTGAATGTCGACATTCTAGGAATCAGCGAACTAAAATGGACTGGACTGGGTGAATTTAACTCAGATGACCATTATATCTACTACTGTGGGCCGGAACCACTTAGAAGAAATGGATAGCCATCATGGTCAACAAAAGAGTCCGAAATGCAGTACTTGGATGCAATCTCAAAATCGACAGAATGATCTCTGTTCGTTTCCAAGGCAAACCATTCAATATCACACTAATCCAAGCCTATGCCCCATAGCTTGTGATCAATGCCCCAACCAACAATGCTGAAGAAGCTGAAGTTGAACCGTTCTAAGAAGACCTACAAGACTGTTTAGAACTGACATCCCAAAAAGATGTTCTTTTCATTATAGGGGACTGGAATGCAAAAGTAGGAAGTCAAGAAACACCTGGAGTAACAGGCTAATTTGGCCTTGGAGTACAGAATGAAGCAGGGCAAAGGCTAATAAAGTTTTGCCAAGAGAACGCACTGGTCATAGCAAACACCCTCTTCCAATAACACAAGAGAAGACTCTACCATGGACATCACCAGATAGTCAACACTGAAATCAGATTGATTATATTCTTTGCAGCCAAAGATGGAGAAGCCCTGTACAGTCAGCAAAAACAGGACCGGGAGCTGACTGTGGCTCAGATCATGAACTCCTTATTGCCAAATTCAGACTTAAACTGAAGAAAGTAGGGAACACCACTAGACCATTCAGGTATGACCTAAATCAAATCCCTTATGACTATACAGTGGAAGTGAGAAACAGATTTAAGGGAGTAGATCTGATAGACAGAGAGCCTGATGAACTGTGGACGGAGGTTTGTGACATTGTACAGGAGACAGGGATCAAGACCATCCCTATGGAAAAGAAATGCAAAACGGCAAAATGGCTGTCTGAGGAGGCCTTACAAATAGCTCTGAAACGAAGAGAAGTGAAAAGCAAAGGAGAAAAGGAAAGATATTCCCATTTGAATGCAGAGTTCCAAAGAATAGCAAGGAGAGATAAGAAAGCCTCCCTCAGTGATCAATGCAAAGAAATGGAGGAAAACAACAGAATGGGAAAGACTAGAGATCTCTTCAAGAAAATTAGAGATACCAAGGGAACATTTCATGCAAAGATGGGCTCAATAAAGGACAGAAATGGTATGGACCTAACAGAAGCAGAAGATATTAAGAAGAGGTAGCAAGAATACACAGAAGAACTGTACAAAAAAGATCTTCATGACCCAGATAATCACGATGATGTGATCACTCACCTAGAGCCAGACATCCTGGAATGTGAGGCCAAGTGGGCCTTAGAAAGCATCACTACAAACAAAGCTAGTGGAGGTGATGGAATTCCAGTTGAGCTATTTCAAATCCTGAAAGATGACGCTGTGAAAGTGCTGGACTCAATATGCCAGCAAATTTGGAAAACTCAGCAGTGGCCACAGGACTGGAAAAAGTCAGTTTTCATTCCAATCCCTAAGAAAGGCAATCCCAAAGAATGCTCAAACTACAACACAATTGCACTCATCTCACATGCTAATAAGGTAATGCTCAAAATTCTCCAAGCCAGGCTTCAGCAATACGTGAACCGAGAACTTCCAGATGTTCAAGCTGGTTTTAGAAAAGGCAGAGGAACCAGAGATCAAATTGCCAACATCTGCTGGATCATCAAAAAAGCCAGAGAGTTCCAGAAAACATCTATTTCTGCTTTATTGACTACGCCAAAGCCTTCAACTGTGTGGATCACAGTAAACTGTGGAAAATTCTGAAGGAGGTGGGAATACCAGACCACCTGAACTGCCTCTTGAGAAACCTGTATGCAGGTCAGGAAGCAACAGTTAGAACTGGACATGGAACAACAGACTGGTTCCAGATAGGAAAAGGAGTATGTCAAGGCTGTACATTGTCACCCTGCTTATTTAACTTCTATGCGGAGTACCTCATGAGAAACGCTGGGCTGGAAGAAGCACAAGCTGGAATCAAGATTGCCGGGAGAAATATCAATCACCTCAGATATGGAGATGTAACCACCCTTATGGCAGAAAGTGAAGAAGAACTAAAAAGCCTCTTGATGAAAGTGGAAGAGGAGAGTGAAAAAGTTGGCTTAAAGCTTAACATTCAGAAAACTAAGATCATGGCATCTGGTCCCATCACTTCATGGGAAATAGATGGGGAGATAGTGGAAACAGTGTCAGATTTTATTTTTCAGGGCTCCAAAATCACTGCAGATTGTGAGTGCAGCCATGAAGTTAAAAGACACTTACTCTTTGGAAGGAAAGTTATGACCAACCTAGATAGCATATTAAAAAGCAGAGACATTACTTTGCCAACAAAGGTCCGTCTAGTCAAAGCTATGGTTTTTCCAGTGGTCATGTATGGATGTGAGAGTTGCACTGTGAAGAAAGGTGAGTGCTGAAAAATTGATGCTTTTGAACTATGGTGTTGGAGAAGACTCTTGAGAGTCCCTTGAACTGCAAGGAGATCCAACCAGTCCATCCTAAAGGAGATGAGTCCTGGGTGTTCATTGGAAGGACTGATGCTGAAGCTGAAACTCCAATACTTCGACCACCTCATGTGAAGAGTTGACTCGTTGGAAAAGACCCTGATGCTGGGAGGGATTGGGGACAGGAGAAGAAGGGGACGGCAGAGGATGAGATGGCTGGATGGCATCACCGACTCGATGGGCATGAGTTTGAGTAAACTCCGGGAGTTTGTGATGGACAGGGAGGCCTGGCATGCTGCGATTCATGGGGTCGCAAAGAGTTGGACATGACTGAGTGACTGAACTGAACTGAACTGAAGACTGTGAGGGGAAAGCTCTTTCCTGCCTGTCCCCTAGCTTCCTGTGGCTTGCTGGTGATCTCTAGTACTCTGGCTTGTAAATGCATCCCCTCAATCTCTGCCTTCATCTTCACATTCCGTTCTGTGTGTGTGTGTGTGTGCGCACGTGCGTGTCTCTGTGCCCAAACTTCCCCTTGTTATGAGATCAATTATATTACATTGAAAGTCCACACTGTTCCAGTGTGACTTCATATTATCTAATTATACCTGCAACAGTACTATTTCCAAATAAGATCATATTCTGAGGTCCTAGGTATTAGGATTTCAACATACAAATTTTTAAGGGAGACACAGTTCACCCCATAGCATTCGCTATCATTCATTCACTTAGCACATAATTCTTCAGTGTCACTTATGGCCAAGCACATGCTAGAGATTAGACAGAAAATTTTCAAAACTACTTTACCATTCTGAACAGATGTTTATGTGACATTTCCTGTGACTATGTCTTTATCATGTCAAAAATAATCTTAAGTTCCCACTGACTTAATTTGACCTTCTGACTTTTAATAGTAGCTGTAAATGTTAACGTTGTTATACTCACATGTAGGTTATAATACATTTGCTATAAATGAGGAAATATATCTGTGTTTAGGGTCTGTCTATATAGCTGTGTCTATATGTCTGTCTATATGCACATCTATATAATTTGGGATACAGTTTATTACAAGTGAAGATTTGTTTTTCTCTTAAGTAATGAAAATTCCACAACACTAACTAATATTTATGCAAGGTACTATTTTGAACACTTCAGATGCACTCACGAAGAAAACAGAAAAAAAATCTCTGCCATCATAGAGCTGATATTTTGGTGGGAAGGAAATACATTAAAGAATCATAGCAGCTGTTATTTTGCTGGATTTGGATTATTTTGGTAATTTTTAGACAATGAAATGCTAGGTTTTTGCCAGTCTATTGAAATGGCATTCTGAGGACTTTTCTGTATGTTGACAAGTTAGATGCTTAAATTTTTAAAAATCCTTTTAAATAGAATAATACTTGGAGGTTCCTAAACCTCAAACTTATTATTCCGACTACCTATCTTTTACAACTGAGTTATCCATGGTGTATTAGTTGCTCAGTCATATCTGATTCTTTCCGACCCCATGGACTGTAGCCCGCCAGATTCCTCTGTCCATGGAATTCTTCAGGCAAGAATACTGGAGTGCGTAGCCATTCCCTTCTCCAGGGAATCTTCTCAACCCAGGAATCAAACTCCAGTCTCCTACATTGCAGGCGGATTCTTTACCATCTGAGCCCCCAGGGAACCCATGAGTTATCCAAGTAATTGCTTATTTCTTGTTTTGCTTCTGTTGGACCTCGCTTTAAATCTTTGGACCTCACTTTTCCTATAATAAATCTTAACACTATCTATTTTACTCTTAACTCTTCCACTGTTTTTCAGTAATTTGTCATATTTCTGAAGGAATAATATGCCTTCCATCATAGTATCACAGATTGTGACCAATATGATATAATCCTATTTGAAATGATCAGATGTGCTTCAACATGATATAGAAATATGAGGTACAGCTATCCCTCAGTGTCCAAATCTGTTTGATTTCTAGGTTGAGATAATGATGATTCAGGCAGAAATCTCAGAGAGTATGGGGTACCATTTTACCTAAATTCATTTATTTGCTTGTGTATTATGATAGCAAGTAGAAACTTTAACTAACAAGGGACAACCTTTATCTGTACTTAAGATATTATTAAATACCTTAGGAAGCATAGGAAGATAATACCATCTAAATTTTGTCTTTCAGCATTTTAAAAGTTATTTCATGTTTTCTTAAGTTTAATGATTATCATTAAGCCATTCATATGCTTTGAGAAAATGCTGCATCCTTCATTGTGTCTTTTTAGGATGTTAACCTCTATACAGGAGCTGTTGGGCCACTAGGAATTTCTCTTCAACAGTTAAGGAGCTGTTGGTAGAGTTCTTCACTTAAGAGCCAGCTAAGACCTGGGATCTAATTGTGATCTGTAGGATCATAAATTTTATTGATATGTTCAAATTTGAAAATATACTAATGTATATTTGTTATTTATTTACACAATTTTTAAAGTCATTTTTTCAGTTTTCCCCCAAAACTTTTAAAGTGTGTATTTGAGACCCTGGTTATAATATTTATAATAATTTTTTAGTTATCATTATATATAGTTTTATCTTACTGGTCACTGTTTTTAACACTTTGTATTAACTTAATGTTTATCAAATTATGGAAAAATTTCTAAATAAAGCATTTAATATTGGAGATTAAATACTTAAGAATCCTGTTCAGCTAAGCTTTAGTGTATTTTAAGTTATTCTCTGGTATTAAACAATTTTTCCCTGCTGTCAACCTATTAGTTTCTTACTCCATGAAGGAAATATCTTATTGTAGTTATTATTTATTGACGTAAGCAGTGTGGTGGATTTAAAACTATCTTTTTTTTTTAAAACCAAATTCAAATCCATATTTTAACTGAGATCTTATTTTGGAGCAAATTTTAAATTAAAATAAATAAAATTTTGCTTTTTACTGGCAAACTCTTTCATTTCAGTGTTCGTTTACTAGATATTTAGTCTCATAAAATCTTAATTTTTGAGATTTGTTAAATTTGTTCACATGTAAGAGAAATTTACAGTCGACCCTTAAACATTACAGGAGTTTGAGGTGTACACATCCACTTATATATGGATAGTTTTCTGTAGTTAATGTTGTAGTACTGCCTGGTCCATGGTTGGCTGAAAGGTCTGACTGTGAGTTAGACAGTTTAACCGCTGATTGTGCAGGGATCAACTACATTTCATTTTTTTCTAAAAGTGATTTAATGTATTTTAGTTTTATATTTGAAGTCTATAATATGCTAAGTAGATATTAGGAGGCAGAACCTTGCTTTTCTTTTGATAAGATAGTTAACTTTCCAAACTGCCATTTTCTACATGATTTATTTTGCTTCTCTTATTTTATGGTGACTAGGTTCCCTCGGCCTGTCACCTCTTCAGGATGTGTCTACTATTATTGGAGTCATGACAACTGGCACTGCTGCTACAGTTTTATGACCACCAGCTGGAACACGAGGGTACAGCCGGCTGGGAGAGGTTACCATGGGCTGTCAGTCAGCTGTAAGTTACCACCTCCGTGTTCATTTGGTACATCTCAGCTACTTGAATGGAAGATAGCTCATGATATTTAGCCAGGGAAAGAAAGAAAGAAAGTGAAGTCGCTCAGTCGTGTCCGACTCTTTGCGACCCCGTGGACTGTAGCCAGCCAGGCTCCTCTGTCCATGGGATTCTCCAGGCAAGAGTACTGGAGTGGGTTGCCCTTTCCTTCTCCAGGGGATCTTCCCAACCCAGGGATCAAACCCGGGTCTCCCGCATTGCAAGCAGACGCTTTATCCTCTGAGCCACTAGGGAAGCCCGGGAACTGAGGGACAAAATATAGCAAAATATTTTTTTAAAAAGAACAAAACATAACTTGGTGTCATCTGTGGTAACTGTCTTCAGGAGAGAAGATTTATACCTGTAGACATGTAGTTGCTTATCTGTGCTTATCTGCGTTTGTATTACTGCAGAAAGACCTGTCTGTTCCCTTAGTATCTAAAAGTGGTGGTGGATTGTAAACTACATCCAGACTTCTCATTTTTGAGGTTAAAATATATGGTGGCATGTTAGCCAAGCTTTTGTATGAAGTATCACCTCCATTGACTTAGTCTTATTAACACCACACTTAGAACTCTGCCATTAAGGTTCCATATATTTCATGACAATCTGTTAAAATTTAAGAAGTTTACAGAATATAAAGTTAAGACTTTTTCAAAGGATCCCAAACAACTCCTTTGCATTCTAATTTTACTGGCTGTGAAAAGCAGAAGAGATTGTTAGATTTGGATTGTTTCCAAAATTGGCAAGGAAACAGTAATTTATTTGTATCCCCTGCCGATTTTCCCTTCTTTCTTATTCAGGTTACCACAGCTTATAGAAATAGTTGGCAAAATTAATGTTATTTCAACTGCCTGTGTCCATGAATTCTCCAGATTTTTCTGGCGCCTTTGCTGGACATTTGGCAAAATTTTTACAAACACTAGGGTAAAAACTTGTATTTCATATTTTCTTGTATGCAAGACATATAAAAATGTAATGTGTTAATTAATGCTATGGCAGAGTAAGTAAAAGCAGGAGCCCTTCCTTTATTCTAATTATCTTTTAATGTCTTAGAAAACTATGATAATAAAAGAAAATTCTGGTCTGTAATATTCTTTATTGATTTTCAGAAAATGATTTAGTCAAAATTTAGTCTGTATCCACATTTAAATATAAGGTCTGCTCACTGTGGATGTCTCAGAGCTTTCCAGCAGAGAAAGTATCAGCTAGGGGACTCCACTGCAATTCCTTGAATGTGCTTCTTGTACTGAATCTACCAGAGATTCAGGAAGCCCCCGTTTCCTCTATATGCTTTGGTCAGAACTTCAGGTGATTGTGGGCTTCCCTGATAGCTCAGTCGGTAAAGAATCCACCTGCGATGCAGGAGACCCCAGTTCGATTCCTGTGTTGGGAAGCTCTGCTGGAGAAGGGATAGGCTACCCACTCCAGTATTCTTGGACTTCCCTTGTGGCTCAGCTGGTAGAGAATCCACCTGCAGTGCAGCAGATCTGGGTTCAGTCCCTGGATTGGGAAGGTCCCCTGGAGAAGGGAAAGGCTACCCACTCCAGTATTCTGGCCTGGAGAACTCCATGGACTGTGTAGTCTATGGGGTCACTAACAGTCGGACACAACTGAGCAACTTTCACTTTCAGTGATTATAGAAACAAAGCAGCTTGTGTAGAATACTTGCTACAGGATAGAAGCTCTTGGAATAGAATGGACACTTGAGATAAATGCTGCATATTTCAATCACTGTCACCTTTGCCTAACCAGGTTATTTTGTTGTTTATTAAAATTGGAAAGTCCTTAGGTCCTACTTTCTTCTTTAATCCTGTTAATCCATTTGTCTTCATAACAGATTGTTGAGCCAGTTACTTAGAGCATTAACAAAACCTTATAAAGATGTAGTTGCTATATGTTAATACATTTAAAAGGTAAAAATTTTGTGGCACCTCTTTACTGAGCCTGTAGTTTTTGAAACGTTTAGAGCATGACAGTTTGGTATAGTGGACTGGCAAAATTCAGAAAATGGGTTATGACTGTGTATCCTTGAATCAATCATTTAATGTATCTGTACTTAATCTTTTCATGTGTGAAATGAAATTTAACCCTGTACATCTGATGCTGTAGGTTAATCTTTTCACAGTGGTCTACATCTCAGTTTAAATGGAATTTGCAATTTAATATGCCTGACCTATTGATAGGAGGGCAAGAACCAGAGCTTAATGTTACTGTAGGGGAAACCAAATCATTGATTAACATCTAATTATTAAGTATAATTGGACTTTACTGGGAATTACTATTGGCAAAAACTGTTTGACATCTCCAGAAGAAGTAACTGTTATTTATTTTACTTTGTCTTACAAAAGCAATTAGGAATTCACTTTAACACTTAAGTGGTTGACTTCAGAGGCCTGAAATCTGTGATGTTAAAAATGAAAATTGAAACAAGCATTCCCTCTAACTTGAAACTTTAATGTTAAATTCTGTCTTTCATGTTTAAAATTAAATTTTAAAAAAGTTAAAGACTAAGCCAATGGATATAACATAAACAGTATCTTACTCACTGAATATCCTAAATGAAACGAATTTCATTTTCATTCCTTTTATACACAACATTTTCTTTCAACAGTTTTAATCATATAATATCTGCCTAAGTATCCTTTCCATCATCAGGTTCGGTTTTGGGAGGTAGTAATTTCAAACACTTAAAGTCACCTTGGAAATGATTTTAATTTAGTGAAGGAATCTTAAGGTCCTTCAGAAAACTTGCTGACCTAAATTGATTTTTAAAAAATTTTATCTCTAAAAAGATGTTGTTTTCAGAAACTTGACCGTTCTTTTTTCCTATGGATTTTAAGAACTGTTGTGTTTTTGACTACTTGAATCTTTAAAAATCAGTAGTAGTAGCAATGGTAGGAATCATTTTATTTAAACATTGACTGGTCTATTGAACCTGAGACTTTCTGGATCTTTTCTTTGGGTTGCTTAGGTGAAACTTCAGTTCCAGGAGATTTTAAGGCTGTCTGAAGAAAATATTGGTGAGTTTGTGCATCATCATTTTTACAAACAATTAAGTCTCTTTACTCCAGGAAAATACTTTATTCATTATATGCAAATTGTATAAATAAACTAACAAGTACAGTTGAAAAGGAAAATTTATACTATGGAGTTCTTGGGTTTACAGCACTGCTACATCTAATATCCTTTCCATGGAATAGTAGTAAGATTAATCTCTGTCAGTTTTATTGTAAATATCTACCTTCACTGTAATCAGATTGACCTAAGCCTGACCTTCTCAGACTGTGTACTTTACTTGTACCCTTGGTGCTTTGAAGTGGTGCAATTGAAATACTAAAAAGGAAAAAATACAGAGCGTGTAATTCATAATTAGTTACTTAGAACTTTTAAAAATTAAAACAAGTATAACTGAATAGAATATAAGGTATACATGTATTTTTTGTAATGAAACATGAGATTTTTAAGAAACTACAGGCTTTATTGGGCAGCTCCAGCCCCTCTGTTCATAGTTTTCAATTACTGTCTTAAGAAGTCTGGTTATAGCACCAAGAACTCCTTTATGTGTGGATCTTATGTCCCTGTGTATTTTTAGGATTGAATTTCTAGGAATGAATTGTGAAAAATATTAAGGACAAAAATGTATGGTCCCCGTGATTTGTATATTAACTTGGCTGTTTTGGATGTATAGGTAATTCTTATCTCAGTCTTACCTTAGTGATTTGATTTGAGTCATCTGGAAAACTCCATTTTTGTCTGTCCTCAGAGGTAATTAGAGAGTGAATAAATGATTCCTTTTAAGTTTGAAAATGTCAGTGAGTTGTGTTTTTTTTTTTTTTTTTGACAAATGCTTCCTAAGGTTTATATTTCATAGCTTTCTAATGGTTTAATTACTTGGAATTAAAAATTGGTATTATTTGTTTAGTTAATTATTCATTCTGATGATGATAGCTTTCAGAATTGTTAGTTATGAGGTGATTATATACAGTCTATATGTATGAATTCAACCTAAGCTTATGTTCGTAGCCTCAGATTTACCTCTCAGCTACCATAGTCACACTTAGCCAACATCAGTACTCCCCAAAAGATAAAATGACTCTTGCCAAGAGAATAAAATAATCCTCAAATAGTAATTGATATGAAAATAGATTCTTTTTTGGTGAAAATACCTTCAAGATGGTTAGATACATGCTTTTAACTGAATTCTGTATGTACTACTTTCTGAAAAGAATTTAAAGCCATGTAAGAATAGAAAAAAGTAATTTTTAAAAGTTTGAGTACATAAAAGCAAATGTAACGTGCTTCAAATAATGCCTAACATCAGTAAGTGAGAGCTGTTGGTGCTATAAATCACAACTGCCATATCATCTCTGGACCTGTTTTTAAAAAATCATCTACACATGCTGCATAAGAAAATCTGATATCTTAAAGTCGTCACAGGACACTCAGCTGTGGTTGGATGCTTTCCCCTCTCCCCAAGCTGTATTTAGCCTCCCTATTCCATGAAAATAGTCAGGATTCTGTCTGGCTTCTGAAAAACCCCTCTATAGGATGGAGGAAGACCTCTGGAACTAGGCTAATACTAGAAACTGGGTCTCGATGTCTAGAAGCAGGTTAAATATATATCTAGGTGTCTCCTTTCAGCTGAATACCTTGATGTTTTACTGAATACTGCAAATTAGAAGCCTGAAAATTCATACAACATGCTTATACGGCCACTTGGGAAAGTGTTAAAGAAAGCTCTGACTTATGACTATGCAAATAACAGTATAGCATCTAATTTTGGTCATTAAAGTTTTTCCCATCTATCAAAATTGTGTATGCTAATGGCTCTGAAAAGTATTCAGTTGCATTTTCACAACCACCAGTGGATATATATGTTTTGATCAAAGTATTTTTAAAGTAATGATAACATTTATTTGTAAGCCTTGTAACCAATTGTAATTTAAAATATAATTTATACTATGACTTTGACTTTTTGCTTTACATTTAAAGCATACTCAGATATTTAAAATTATTTTTGTGATTTTTAGATTCCTCAGCAGGAAATGGGGTCCTCACTAAAGCTAATGTCCCCATTTATGCAACAGGAGTCCTTACGTGTTATATTCAGGTAAGGGAAAAATTCTTTGGCTGGAAAATGTAAAAGCCATTTCTATTTAGAAAGATAACTCATGTTATGTCTTTTAATGTGTTTAAAAGTGAAAATAATACCCATAAATGAGAAACAAATTTATTTATTCTTCTTATTCAATAAATAATTTATCGTAGAAAGCATATTTTAATAAGTCTCTTGAGGACTATTTCTGTTAAATAAAATTAGAGATTTTGTGCTTCTTGATATTTTGTTGAAAAGTGTTAGATTGTACTTATGTAGCAGTTTCTTTGTGTTTCATGATAATTTTTTCATTAATAAACAAAGCACATGTGTTAGCTGAAGCACACTGCAAAATGCTATAACATACTGTTTCATCATTTTTAGCAAAGTATTTTGTAATCCTGAAACATGAAGGATTGTTATAACTCTTTTATTGCTCATGGTCTTTGCTCAGCTGGGCGTCTCTTCTGCTCTTCTTGCTGGTAGTCGCTGTGTGGCTGCGTTCACCTGGTTGGTTGGTGGGGCTCCTGGAAGGGTGGCTGGGCTTCAGTCCCCACGGTCTTAGGGCCTCTCTCTGTCTGCATGTCCTGAGGATCGGCAGAGCCAGACTCATTCTGTGCTAGCTTAGGGCTCCCAAAATTGTAAGAAACAGAATTTGCTAGGCTGCAGCCTGGGCTTTGGAATTAGCACATCACTACTACTGCATTCTGTTGGTTAAAGCAAGTCACAGGTCCAATCTGGATTGAAAAAAGAGGAAACTGAATGAGAGCCTGACCCAGGAGGTGGTTCATTGGTGGTCACCAGTATAGCAGACCACCTCACTCTACATAGCATTGCTTTAAATTAACACGTTGTGTGTTAAGGCACATCAGTCGTTTTTAAGTGTGAGGCAGTCCCACCTGTGAGTTGAAAATATGGACTCAAGACAAAGCATTTTTAGAAATCATGACACAATAATTCCTATGTAGTATTTCCTGACCATTCCCCCCAATTAATCTGAATGTAATCCTAGGAAAACAATAAAATAAATCCAAATTAAGTTTTAAAAAGGAACTAGAATGGGAAAATCAAAGAGGAAAATCTTTTTTCCCCAAATTTTCCACACTAATTCCTAACTTTTTTTGCTTTTTGAATTCAAAGTGTAGCCATTCATATTTATTGCACTCTTCTTCCAAAACAGATTTGAACCATCTTATAATATTAAACTGTAGTTCTACAATATCATAAGATATCTTGTAGTAGAAGCTCCAACTCAGTTAAAGTAGTGTAGTATTCTTTTAATGTTTCTACCCTAGTTTCTCAGACTACCTCATAATACAGGTACACACAGGATCTCTGTGTTTAGAATATTTTAAGTCATGTAAACTTAACAGATTCCATCTGTTGTTGTCCTTCAATTTGTGGAGATTAAGTCCTAGCACATTACCAGGCACAACAGCATGAATACCGTTTTCCTCTTTAATTTTGGAAGCTCTTGCAGCAGAATAACAAAGGTGATGTCAGTATTTTCCTCTCTCATTTTTAAGCTTGGGCAGTAAGTATGCTAAGTCTGTTGATTTTGACCATAAATAGTATTTTAAGGCATAATAAATATGAAATACATATTTTAAGACTTGATAAAGTATGAAATAGAAGGTTTGTCTCATAGTAGTCCCTCAGAATAAATTTACTGAATAAATCAATATAGACGTATTTTTTGAGTAACTGTGTGAAATCCAAATATCTAAAGAGATAAGAGCTTTGCTACTATTTACAAAATGAGAACTGAGTGGCTATCATAGATCGCCAGTGCTTAAGGAAGCACACGCCAGTGTCTTTCTTACTAAACAAAATTTTCTGTTAAGGTAAATTAACTGTCCTTGTTGCTTTGATAAACAAAGCCTATTTTGAATCAAGTACATAAGCAGTATTACTTGTTTTGAAATTTCAAAGTTGAGAAATCATGTTGTAGTAAATTTTCAAATCAAAGAATTCATGCTCAAAGCAGTATATTTTATAGCTGTTACTTCACAGTTAAGTTTTTTCAGATTTACAGTTTATTTTCCAAATTTTGTGGATCCTCTGATACAGTAAGCAACTAAAAATGAGTGAGGTTTCTGTTCCACCATAGCTCTGATGGTGGCTTGTCAGTATTTCTGTCCTTCACTAAGCAGACCAGCATATTATAAAACTGCTGTGTCCATCCTTTATTCATGGTGAGCATTACTTTGGTCAGTCCTTTATTTCTGCCTCACTCTAAGTTAACCTGACCATGTAGGAAAAGTTAGATGGTTACCCAGTCTTTGTCATGGATCTAGTGATGTATGTGCCTTTTTAGTCACTCTGTCATGTCCAACTCTTTGTGACCCCATGGACTATAGCCTGCCAGGCTCCTCTGTCCATGGGATTTTTCAGGCAAGAATACTGGAGTGGGTTGCCGTTTCCTTCTCCAGGTGTCTTCCTGACCCAGGGATCAAACCTGCGTCTCCTGCATTGATTGGCAGGTGGATTCTTTACCACCGAGCCACCAGGAAATGTTGATACTGACATATATAGAAGCCATTTATTGTTGAGATAATATAGCCCTAAAGACAAAATATTTGACTCTAATTTATTATATATTTATTTCCTGATAGAATGTCAGATTCTTTCCCTTACAGATTGTGGCTAATTTAACGTACGATTATCTTTTTAACTTTTCTATTGAGCAGACTTGCTTTTTCTAACAAATTTCTTAGTAGTGTGCTATGTAAACAAAGAAAGAAAGAAATATTTTCTGATTATTAAAATAATGGTTTGTCAAAGAAAGCTTAAAAATAAAGGTAATTTTTTTTAATCAAAGGTGTGACTATTTTTTTTAAGGACACAATGGTCTGTATTTCAGCAACTGTGTGACTTCTCACCACTAATAATTTCTCAGATATCAATTTCGACTCTTAGGAGGATAACTGTTTTAGTGGCTTATATTTAAGTATTTAGAGCCAAAATTAATGGGAAGTAAAACTGTTGAAATGAATTTTAATTAAAAAAAATACCCTTTTCATGTCTCAAACCGGAACTATCTCATCAAACTTTCTGCAGCGATGCAAGTAATCTGCATCTGAGTTGTCCAGTGAGGAGACCACACATGGATGTTAAACAGCTTGAATTGTAATTAGTGCAGCTCAGGAACTGAATCTTTGATTTTACTTCTCTTTAGTTTGAGTGTAAGTTACCACATGTGGTGAGTGACTGCCATATTTGACAGCTCAGGTCTAAATCTATGAATCAGAAGAGTGTTTGTCCTCATACCATTGTGATCGTAGATATGCTTAATAAATATCTTTAATTAAAATGCTTCCAAATCAGGATATATTCCCCTTATTTGATAAAATTTTCTAATTATAGATACGAAATGATGGTTTTTAAGTTCTACCTGATTGCTTGGAAATTCATTATCATTCTTTTTCATCTGTAGGAAGAAGACCGAAAGCTGTTGATTGGATTCTTAGAAGATGGAATGACCTTGCTTTCATTATCTCATGCTCCTCTTGATAGCCTGAAAGCTTCTTTTGTAGAACTGGGGTAAAAATAATAGCTTATAGATTTTAAAAGGTATAGAAAGTTTTAAAATTGGTTTTATAGACTACATATTTTTAGTCTAAATAAAGATTAGTATACACACCAAACTTCTTGATTTTTTACTTAAGATTTTTTTGTTCTTTTTTTTTTGTATATTTTAATATTTTCTAATCAATACATTGTAATAAAAGAAGGAGGTAATGGATAGAGATGTGTCTTCTTTGAAGCAGCTGGAGGCATAAAATCAAGTACAAATTTGAAGAAAATTCAGTGGCCCCAGACTGATCACTGGGCTTCCTTTTCCATTCCAGTTGATCTGCCTGGTTTACCACACAGTTGCACTCATCTCACTGGCAAAGTAATGCTCACAATTCTCCAAGCCAGGCTTCAACAGTACGTGAACCATGAACTTCCAGATGATCAAGCTGGTTTTAGAAAAGGCAGAGGAACCAGAGATCAAATTGCCAACATCCACTGGATCATCAAAAAAGCAAGAGAGTTCCAGAAAAATATCTATTAATGCTTTATTGACTATGCCAAAGCCTTGGACTGTGTGGATCACAACAAACTCTGGAATATTCTTCAAGAGATGGGAATACCAGACCACCTGACCTGCCTCTTGAGAAACCTGTATGCAGGTCAAGAAGTAACAGTTAGAACTGGACATGGAACAACAGAATGGTTCCAAAGCGGGAAAGAAGTACGTCAAGGCTGTATATTGTCACTCTGCTTATTTAACTTCTATGCAGAGTACATCATGAGAAAAACTGGGCTGGATGAAGCACAAGGGGAATCAAGATTGTGGGGATAAATATCAATAACCTCAGATATGCAAATGACATCACTCTCATGGCAGAAAGTGAAGAGGAAGTAAGCAGGCTCTTGATGAAAGTTGAGAGGAGAGTGAAAAAGTTGGCTTAAAGCTTAACATTCAGAAAACTAAGATCATGGCATCTGGTCCCATCACTTCATGGTAAATAGATGGGGAGACAGTGGAAACAGTGTCAGACTTTATTTTGGGGGGCTCCAAAATCACTGCAGATGGTGACTGCAGCCATGAAATTAAAAGACACTCCTTGGAAGGAAAGCTATGACCAAACTGGGTAGCATATTAAAAGCAGAGACATTACTTTGCCAACAAAGGTCCCTGTAGTCAAGGCTATGATTTTTCCAGTGGTTGTGTATGGATGTGAGAGTTGGACTGTGAAGAAAGCTGAACACCGAAATATTGATGCTTTTGAACTGTGGTGTTGGAGAAGGCTCTTGAGAGTCCCTTGGACAGCAAGGAGAGGTAGAGCCACATCCACACATCTCTTGTGTACACTTTGCTCTGTTGGAGAGCTCTAGTGAGCCCAGCTCTGTCAGGAAAATTGTTGGCCTTAACGGAAAAACACCCAGTGTGTGAAACTGCATACCAGACTTAGGGTCTACAGGGCACCCATGTTGCTCGAGTGGGCCCTGAAGCACTGCAGACTAGCAAAAGCTTGAATATCCATCCAATTGGCTCTTTTTGGACGTCCGACAGAGCTAGATTTGCTCCACCCATTGGCAGTGTGCAAGGAAGAGGGGCAAAGCCCCTCCCCAGAGGGAGGTGTGCCTACATAGAGAGGAAAGGCCCCTTTGAAGAGCTGAGCCCAGGAAGGCACCCAGTCATGCCATACACACTCCTGCTACTTGCTTCTTCATTGGCAGCACTGCTCTCAGCTTGGAATGTCTTTGCAAGGATCGCAAAGGGAATGGGAGATGCACGGCCCAACCTCTGGAACTTCGGTCCTCTGAGCAGAGCTGGAGGTCTCCCGTTGAATCAGCGAACCTCTTGCTTCAAACAGAGGCTGGCAAACACACCGTGGCTTGCTGTCTCTTCTTCCCCGAAGGAGGCTCACTTTTCCCGGATCCTGCAAATTTCCTGTCCCAGCCTCCTGGAAAAGCACTTCTTAGAGTTCCTTTCTTAAGGGCACTTATCCCTGAGCCTGGGCTACTAGGGAGTAGCCCCACTCTCAGAAGGAAAGGTACAGCCACGTGCACACATCTCTTGCGTCCCCTTTGCTCTGTAGGAGAGCTATAATGAGCCAAGTTCTCTTTGGAAAATTCAGGGCTTTGATGGGAACATACTCTGTCTGTTAACCAGCATACCTGTCCTAGGGGCCCCAGGGCGACTGAATCTCTCGAGTGGACCCAGAAGTGGTTCAGACTAGCAAGAGCTTGAAAATACACCTGATTTCTCTTTTCGTACCTCTCACAGAGCCAGCTTTGTTTCATCTATTGGCAGTGTGGAAGGAAGAAGGCCAAAGCCCCTCCGCAGAGGGACTTGGTGCCTACTTGGAGAGGAAAGGCCCCTTTGAAGAGCTAATCCCAGGAAGGCACCCAGTCATGCCAAAACTCTCCTGCTGCTTGCTTCTTTATAGGCAGTACTGCTATCAGCTAGAAATGTTGTTGCAAGGATCGCAAGGGAAGGGGACATACATGGCCTTTCCTCTGGAATTTCTGTCCTCTGGGCCGAACTGGAGGTCTGTATGTGACCTTGGCTCACTAGAGCTCTCCTACAGAGTAAAGGGGACGCAAGAGATGTGTTGACGTGGCTGTACCTTTCCTTTTGAAAGTGGGGCTACTCCCTCTTTCCCCAGGCTCAGGAATAACTGACCCTAGAAAGGAAATCTAAGATGCACTTTTCAAGGAGGCTATGACAGGAAATTCGCAGGATGCATGAAAAGTGAGCCTCCTTCGGGGAAGAAGAGACAGCAAGCCACTGTGTGTTTGCTAGCCTCTATTTGAAGCAAGAAATTCGCTGATACAAAAGGTAACTCCAGTTCTGCTCAGAGGACAAAGTTTCAAATGCAGGGCCATGTAATACCCCTTCCCTTTGTGATCCTTGCAACAACATTCCTAGCTGATAGCAATAGTGCCCATGTAGAAGCAAGAAGCAGAAGAGTATTTGGCATGACTGGGTGCCTTCCTGAGCTCAGCTTCTCACAGGGGCATTCCTCTTGAAAGAGGACCCAACTCCCTTTGGGGAGGGGCTTTGGACCTCTTCTTTCCACACTGACAAAGGGTGGAGCAAAGCTAGCTCTGTGAGACATCTGAAGGGTGCAGTTGGATAGATTTTCAAGCTCCTGCTAGTATGCAGCCTTTAGGGCCCATAAGAGCAATAGGGGTGTGCTGTAGCCCCTGTGCTTTGTAGCCCCTAGGTCTGGAAATTTCTGGGCTTTGATGGGAACACACCCTGTCTGTTAACCTGCATACGTGACATAGAGGCCCAAGGGCGACTGATTTTCCCGAGTGGGCCTTCAAGTGGTTCAGATTGGCAAGAGCTTAAACATCCACCCAACTGCTCTTTTCGTACCTCTCACAGAATCAGCTTTGTTCCACTCATTGGCAGGGTGGAAGGAAGAGGGGCAAAGCCCTTCCCCAGTGGGATTTGGGGCCTACTTCGAGAGAAAAGCGCCTTTGAAGAGCTAAGCCCAGGCGGGCACCCAATCATGTCAAACACACTCCTGCTGCTTGCTTCCTCATTGGCAGTACTGCTCTCAGCCGGGAATGACTGTGCAAGGATTGCAAAGGAAACGGGATTTTCACAGCCATGTCACTAGAACTTCGATCCTCTGAGCAGAGATGGAGTTCTCCCGTTTGATCAGCAAACCTCTTGCTTCAAATAGAGGCTGGCAAACACACCACAGCTTGCTGTCTCTTCTTCCCCAAAGGAGACTCGCTTTTCCTGCATCCTGTGAATTTCCTGTCCCAGGCTCCTAGCAAAGCGCTTCTTAGAGTTCCTTCCTTTGAAAAGGGCAGTTATCCCTGAGCCTGGGGTAATAGGGAGTCGCCCCACTCTGAAACGAAAAGGTACAGCCACGTGCACACATCTCTGCCGTTCCCTTTGCTCTGTAGGAGAGCTCTAGTGACACTAGGTCTGAACAGGAAATCTTGGCTTTAACGGTAAGACACCCAGTTTCAGGAACTGCATACCAGACCTAGGGGGTACAAGGCACCCATTTTGGTTGACTGGGCCCTAAAGTCTGCATAATAGGAGAGCTTGAATATCCATACAATGCTCCCTTTAGTTGCAGAGCTAGCATTGATCCAACTTTTGTCCTTGTGGAAAGACAGGGCAAAAGCCGCTACCCAAAGTTACTTGTGGCCTATATAGAGAGGAATGGCCCCTTTGAAGAGCTGAGCTGAGGATGACACCCAGGCATGCCAAACATTCTCCCTTTGCTTGCTTCTTCAAGGGAGTACTGCTCTAAACCTGGAATGTCCTTCCTAGGATTTCAAAGGGAATGGGAGATACATGGGCCTGCGTGTGGAACATTGGTCCTCTGAGCAGAACTGGAGGTCTCCTGTTCTATCAGTGAATCTCCTCCTTCAAATACAGGCAGACAAACACACCGCAGGTTGCTCTCTCTTCTTCCCCAAAGGAGGCTCGCTTTTCCCGCATCCTGCGAATTTCCTATACCAGGCTCCTGGAAAAGCGCTTCTTCGAGTTCCTTTCTTACAGGCAGTTATCCCTGAGCCTGGGGTAATAGGGAGTCGCCCCACTCTGAAACAGAAAGGTCCAGCCACGTGCACACATCTCTGGCTTTCCCTTTGCTCTGTAGGAGAGCTCTAGTGAGACTAGGTCTGTCCTGGAAATTCTTGGCTTTAATGGGAAAACAGTTAGTTTCAGGAACTGCATACAAGACCTAAGAGCTAGAAGGCACCCATTTTGCTCGACTGGGCCCTAATGCTGCACAATAGAAGAGCTAGAAAATCCATACAATTGCTCCCTTCAGATGCCGTGCAGAGCTAGCTTTGCTCCAAACTTTGCCACTGTGGAAAGACAGGGCAAAAGCCGCTAGCCAAAGGTACTTGTGGCCTACATAGGGAGGAAAGGCCTCTTTAAAGAGCAGAGGCCAGGAAGGTCCCAAATCATGCTAAACACACTCCCCCTGCTTGCGTCCTCATTGGCAGTACTGCTCTCAGCCAGGAATGCCTCTGAAAGGATTGCAAAGGAAACGGGCTTTACACGGCCCTCTCACTAAAACTTTGCTGCTCTGAGCAGAACTGGAGTTCTCCCGTTGTATCAGCGAACTTCTTGCTTCTAATAGAGGCTGGCAAACACACGGCGGCTTGCTGTCTCTTCTTCCATGAAGGAGGCCCGCTTTTCCCGCAACCTGTGAATTTCCTTTCCCAGGCTCCTGGAAAAGCGCTTCTTAGAGTTCCTTTCTTCAGGGCAGTTATCCCTGAACCTTGGGGAATAGGGAGTCACCCCACTTTCAGAAGGAAAGGTAAAGCCACGGGCACAAAACTCTTACATCCAATTTATTCTGTTGGAGAGCTGTAGGGAGACTAGGTCTGTCTGGGAAATTCTTGGCTTTAAACATAAAACAGCCAGTTTCAGGAACTGCATACCAGACCTAGGGGTAAAAGGCACCCATTTTGCTCGGCTGGCCCCAAAGTGCTGCATAATAGTGGAACTTGAAACTCCATACAATTGCTCCCTGCAGACGTCTTATAGAACTAGCTTTTCTCCAACGTTTGTCAGTGTGGAAAGACAGGGCCGAAGGCGCTCCAAGAGGTACTTGTGGCTACACATGAGTAAAGGCCACTTTGAAGGGCTTGGCCCAGGACGGCCCACCATCATGCCAGTCACACTGCTGCTGCTTGCTTCCTCATTGCCATTTCTGCTCTCAGCCGGGAATGTCTGTGCAAGGATTGCACAGGAAATGGGCATTTCAGGGCGCTCTCACTAGAACTTTGCTGCTCTGAGCAGAACTGGAGGTCTCCCGTTATATCAGCGAACTTCTTGCTTCAAATAGAGGCTGGCAAACACACGGCAGCTTGCTGTCTCTTCTTCGCTGAAGGAGGCTCGCATTTCCCACACCCTGCAAATTTCCTGTCCCAGGCTCCTGGGAAAGTGCTTCTTAGAGTTCCTTTGTTAAGGGAAGTTATCCCTGAGCTTGGGGTAATAGAGAGTAGCCCCACTCTGAAAAGGGAAGGAACAGACACATGCACACATCTCTGGCGTCCCTTATGCTCTGTAGGAGAGCTCTAGTGAGACAAGGTCTGTCTGGAAATTCTTGGCTTTAACGGGAAAACAGCCAGTTTCAGGAACTGCATACCAGACCTAGGGGCTACAAGAAACCCCTTTTGCTCCACTGGGACCTAAAGTTCTGCATAATAGAAGAGCTTAAAAATCCATAAAACTGCTCCCGTCAGACATTTGCAGAGCTAGCTTTGCAACAACATTTGTCAGTGTGGAAAGACAGGGCCACAGCTGCTCCCCAGAGGTACTTGTGGCCTACATATGAGGAAAGGACCCTTTGAAGGTCTTAACCCAGGAGAGCCCCCAATCATGCGAATCACACTGCCGCTGCTGGCTTCCTCATTGGCAGTACTGCTCTCAGCCGGGAATGTCTGTGCAAGGATTGCAAAGGAAACGGGCTTTACACTGCCCTCTCACTAAAACTTTGCTGCTCTGAGCAGAACTGGAGGTCTCCCGTTGTATCAGTGAACTTCTGGCTTCAAATAGAGGCTGCAAACACAGGGCGGCTTGCTGTCTCTTCTTCCCTGAAGGAGGCTCGCTTTTCCCGCATCCTGCGAATTTCCTGTCCCAGCCTCCTGGAAAAGCATTTCTTAGAGTTCCTTTCTTAAGGGCAGTTATCCCTGAGCCTGGGCTACTAGGGAGTAGCTCCAGTCTCAAAAGGAAAGCTACAGCCACGTGCACACATCCCTTGTGTCCATTTGCTCTGTAGGAAGGTCTAGTGAGCCAGGGTCTCTCTGGAAAATTCTGGGCTCTGATGGGAACACACTGTGTCTGTTAAACTCTATTCCCTACCTAGGGGCCCAAGGGCGACTGATTCTCCTGAGTGGGCCTTCAAATGGTTCAGATGGGCAAGAGCTTGAACCTCCACCCAGCTGCTCTTTTCCTACCTCTCACAGAGCCAGCTTTGTTCCTCCCATTGGCAGGCTGGAAGAAAGAGGGGCAAAGCCCTTCCCCAGTGGGATTTGGGGCCTAGTTCAAGAGGAAAGGCCACTTGGAAGAGCTGAGCCCAGGAGGTCACCCAATCATGCCAAACACACTCCTGCTGCTTTCTTACTCATTGGCAGTACTGCTCTCAGCTGGAAATGTCTGTGCAAGGATTGCAAAGGAAGTGGGATTTTCACGGCCCTTTCACTTGAAATTTGGTGCACTGAGCAGAGCAGGAGGTCTCCTGTTGTATCAGCAAACTTCTTGCTTCAAATAGAGGCTGGCAAGCACACCACAGCTTGCTGTCTCTTCTTCCCTGAAGGAGGCTCACATTTCCCACATCCTGCAAATTTCCTGTTCCAGGCTCCTGGAAAAGCGCTTCTAGCTGGAGGTCTCCCGTTGTATCAGCGACCTTCTTGCTTCAGATAAAGGCTGGCAAGCACACCACAGCTTGCTGTCTCTTCTTCCCTGAAGGAGGCTCGCTTTTCCTGCATCCTGCGAATTTCCTTTCCCAGGTTCCTGGAAAAGCGCTTCTGAGAGTTCCTTTCTTAAGGGCACTTTTCCCTGAGCTTGGGGGTAATAGGGAGTAGCTCCACTCTGAAATGGGAAGGAACAGCCACATGCACACATCTCTGGCGTCCCCTTTGCTCTGTAGTAGAGCTCTAGTGAGACAAGGTCTGTCCGGAAATTCTTGGTTTTAAAGAGAAAACAGCCAGTTTCAGGGACGGCATACAAGACCTAGGGGCTACAAGAAACCTATTTTGCTCCACGGGCACCTGGAGTGCTACATAATAGAAGAGCTTGAAAATCCATACAACTGCTCCCTTCAGAGGTTTGCAGAGCTAGCTTTACTCCAACCTTTGTCAGTGTGGAAAGACAGGGCTAAAGCCACTCCCCAGAGGTACTTGTGGCCTACATATGAGGAAAGGCCACTTTGAAGGGCTTGGCCCAGGACGGCCCACCATCATGCCAATCACACTGCTGCTGCTTGCTTCCTCATTGCCATTTCTGCTCTCAGCCGGGAATGTCTGTGCAAGGATTGCACAGGAAATGGGCATTTCAGGGCGCTCTCACTAGAACTTTGCTGCTCTGAGCAGAACTGGAGGTCTCCCATTGTATCAGGGAACTTCTTGCTTCAAATAGAGGCTGGCAAACACACTGTGGCTTGCTGTTTCTTCTTCCCCGAAGGAGGCTCGCTTTTCCCGCATCCTGCGAATTTCCTGTCCTAGGCTCCTGGAAAAGTGCTTCTAACTGGAGGTCTCCTGCTGTATCAGCGAACTTCTTGCTTCAAATAGAGGCTGACAAGCACACCACAGCTTGCTCTCTCTTCTTCCCTGATGGAGGCTCGCTTTTCCCGCATCCTGTGAATTTCCTGTCCAAGGCTCCTGGAAAAGCGCTTCTTAGAATTCCTTTCTTAAGGGTAGTTATCCCTGGGCCTGGGCTACTAGGGTGTAGTTCCAGTCTCAAAAGGAAAGGTACAGCCATGTGCACACATCCATTGCATCCCTTTTGCTCTGTAGGAGAGGTTTAGTGAGCCAGGGTCTCTCATGAAATTTGTGGGCTCTGATGGGATCACACCCTGTCTGTTAAGCTGTATTCCTGTCCTAGGGGCCCCTGGGCGACTGATTCTCTTGAGTGGCCCTTCAAGTGTTTCAGATTGGCAAGAGCATGAACATCCACACTACTGCTCTTTACTTACCTCTCACAGATCCAGCTTTGTTCCACCCATTGGCACGCTGGAAGGAAGAGGGGAAAAGCCTTTTCCCAGTGGGATTTCGCGCCTACTTCGAGAGGATGTAGGGCCCTCTTCAAAGGCCCCTTTGAAGAGCTAAGCCCAAGAGGGCTCCCAATCATACCAAAGACACTCCCGCTTTTTTCTTCCTCATTGGCAGCACTGCTTTCAGTCGGCAAGGTCTGTACTAGGATTGCAAAGGAAACGGGATTTTCATGGCCCTCTCACTTGAAATTTGGGGTGCTGAGCAGAGCTGGAGGACTCCCGTTGTTTCAGCAACCTTCTGGCTTCAAAGAGAGGCTGGCAAGCACAACGCAGCTTGCTGTGTCCTCTTCCCTGAAGGAGGCTAGCATTTCCCACATCCTGCGAATTTCCTGTCCCAGGATCCTGGAAAAGGGCTTTGAGCTGGAGGTCTCCCGTTGTATCAGGGAACTTCTTGCTTCAAATAGAGGCTGGTAAGCAAACCACAGCTTGCTGTCTCTTCATCTCTGATGGAGGCTCTCTTTTCCTGCATCCTGCGAATTTCCTGTCCCTGGCTCCTGAAAAAAGCGCTTCTTAGAGTTCCCATCTTAAGGGCAGTTATCCCTGAGCCTGGGCTACTAGGGAGTAGTTCCAGTCTCTAAAGTAAAGGAATTGCCACGTGAACCCATCCCTTGCATCCCTTTTGCTCTGTAGGGAAGGTCTAGTGAACCACAGTCTCTCTGGAAATTTCTGGGCTCTGATGGGAACACACCCTGTCTGTTAACCTGTATTCCTGACCTAGGGGCCCCAGAGCGACTGATTCTCCCAAGTTGGCCTTCAAGGTGTTCTGATTGGCAAGAGCTTGAACATCCACCGAACTGCTCTTTTCCTACCTCTCACAGAGCCAGCTTTGTTCCACCCATTGGCAGGCTGGAAGAAAGAGGGGCAAAGCCCTTCTCCAGTGGGATTTGGGGCCTACTTCGAGAGGAAAGGCCACTTTGAAGAGCTGAGCCCAGGAGGGCACCCAATCATGCCAAAGACACTCCCGCTGCTTTCTTACTCATTGGCAGTACTGCTCTCAGCCAGAAATGTCTGAGCTAGGATTTCTAAGGAAACGGGAATTTCACAGCCCTCTCACTTGAATTTCTGTGATCTGAGCAGAGCTGGAGGTCTCCCATTGTATCACTGAACTTCTTGCTTCAAATAGAGGCTGGAGAACACACCACAGCTTGCTGTCTATTCTTCCCTGAATGAGGCTCGCTTTTCCCGCATCCTGCGAATTTCCTGTCCCAGGCTCCTGGAAAAGCACTTCTAGCTGGAAGTCTCCCATTGTACCAGTGAAGTTCTTGTTTCAAATACAGTCTGGAAAGCACACCACAGCTTGCTGTCTCTTCTTCCCTGAAGAGGCTCTCTTTTCACGCATCCTGTGAATTTCCTGTCCCAGGTTCCTGGAAAAGCTCTTCAAAGAGATCCTTTCTTAAGGGCACTTATCCCTGAGCTTGCGGTAATAGGGAGTAGCCCCACTCTGAAATAGGAAGGAACAGCCACATGCACATATCTCTGGTGTCCCCTTTGCTCTATAGAAGAGCACTACAAGTTCAGTCCGGAAAGTCTTGGCTTTAACAGGAAAATACCCAGTTTCAGGAACTGCATACCAGACCTAGGGGTTACAAGAAACCCATTTTGCTCCACTGGGACTTAAAATGCTGCTTAATAGAAGAGCTTGATTCCATACAAATGCTCCCTTCAGATGTTTGCAGAGCTAGCTTTCCTCCAATCTTTGTCAGTGGGGAAAGACAGGACCAAATCCACTCCCCAGAGGTTCTTGCGGCCTACATATGAGTAAATGCCCCTTTGAAGGGCTTGGCCCAGGAGGGCCCCCAATCATGCCAATCACACTGCTGCTGGGTGCTTCCTCATTGGCAGTACTGCCCTCAGCCGGGAATGTCTGTGCAAGGATTGCAAAGGAAATGGGCATTTTACGGCCCTCTCACTAGAACTTTGCTGCTCTGAGCAGAATTGGAGGTCTCCCATTATATCGGCGAAATTTTTGCTTCAAATAGGGGCTGGCAAACACACGGCAGCTTGCTGTCTCTTCTTCCCCGAAGGAGGCACGCTTTTCCTGCATTCTGTGAATTTCCTGTCCCAGGCTCCTGGAAAAGCACTTCTTAGAGTGCCTTTATTAAGGGCAGTTATCCCTGAGCCTGGGTTACTAGGGAGTAGCTCCAGTCTCAAAAGGAAAGTACAGCCACATGCACACATCCCTTGCATCCCTTTTCCTCTGTAGGATAGGTCTAGTGAGTCAGGGTCTCTCTGGAAATTTCTGGGCTCTGATGGGAACACACCTTGTCTGTTAACCTGTGTACCCAACCTAGGGGCCTCAGGGCGACTGATTCTCTCAAGTGTGCCTTCAAGTGCTTCAGATTGTCAAGAGATTGAACATCCACCCAACTGCTCTTTTCCTACCTCTCACAGAGCCAGCTTTGTTCCACTCATTGGCAGGTTGGAAGAGGGGCAAAGGCCTTTCCCAGTGGGATTGGGGCCTACTTCGAGATTAAAGACCCCTTTGAAGTGCTGATCCCAGGAGGGCACCCAACATGCCAAACACATTCCCGCTGCTTTCTTCCTCATTGGCAGTACTGCTCTCAGCCAGGAATGTCTGCTGAAGGATTGCAAAGGAAACGGGATGTTCAAGTCCCTCTCACTTGAACTTTGGTGCTCTGAGCAGAGCTGGAGGTCTCCCGTTGTATCAGCAAACTTCTTGCTTCAAATATAGGCTGGAGAACACACCACAGCTTGCTGTGTCTTCTTCCCTGAAGGAGGCTCACTTTTTCCGCATCCTGCGAATTTCCTGTCCCAGGCTCCTGGAAAAGTGCTTCTAGCTGGAGGTCTCCCATTGTATCAGCGAACTTCTTCCTTCAGATAGAGCCTGGCAAACACACAGCAGCTTGATGTCTCTTTTTTCCTGAAGGAGGCTTGCTTTCTCAAATCCTTCAAATTCCCTTTCTCAGGACCTTGGAAAAGTGCTTCTTAGAGTTCCTTTCTCAATGTCACTTATCCCTGAGCTTGGGGTAATAGGGAGTAGCTCCACCCTGAAATTGGAGGAAACAGCCACATACACACATCTCTGGTGTCCCCTTTGCTCTGGAGGAGAGCTCTAGTGAGAAAAGTTCTGTACAAAATTCTTCGATTTAACGGGAGAACACCCAGTTTCAGGAACTGCATACCAGAGCTAGGGGCTACAAGAAACCCATTTTGCTCCACTGGTACCTAAGTTGCTGCATAATAGAAGAGATTGATAATCCAAACAATTGCTCCCTTCAGACTTTTGCAGAGCTAACTTTCCTCCAATCTTTGTCAGTGTGGAAAGACAGGGCCAACGCCTCTCCCCAGATGAATTTCTGGCCTACATATGTGTAAAGGTCCCTCTGAAGGGCTTAGCCCAGGAGGGACCCCAATCATGCCAATCACACTAACGCTGCTTGCATCCTCATTGGAAATACTGTTCTCAGCCGGAAATGTCTGTGCAAGGATGATGGTGGTGCAAGGATCATGTCCCAGGGAGGGGGAAGTCTCATGGTTTTTCTCGAGTTGCGGCAGGAAATTCGTGGTACCTCTTGAGTTCCTACGGGGATGGCAGTGAACCTCTCGTGGTTTGTCAGGGACGTCAGACCTCCTTGCTAGTTGCCCAGGGCACCTCAGGGTACATCTTGAGTCATGGCAGGGGAATCGAGATGCCTCTCGAGTTGAGGCGGGAAATCCAGAGTCCGGTTCCTTTTGCCACAGGGATCTTGGGCTTCATATCGATTTTCAAGGGGAATCCATCGTCGTCTCGTGTTGAGGCATGGAAGACCTCGTTGTTCTCAAGTTGGATATGGGGTGTCAGTCCTCATGTCGACTTGAGGCAGGGATCTCGGGCTTTTTCTAGAACTTCTACAGGGGAGTCAGACCTCCCTTAGTGTTGCGAGTGGAAACTTGGAGTTCCATTCAAGTTGTTTCCATGGAAGCAGTCCTTCTGTCGAGCTGCGGGGGACCATTATGTCCTTTCATCTTACAGAAGGAACCTCGGGATCCTTCTCGAGTTTCAGCAGCTGAGACAAGGCACCGCTTCCACTGTGAGTGGAACATCGACATTCCTCTTGAGTCAAATAATGAGAATCGGCCCTCATTTCGAGATCATATGGGGTACACGGAGGTCTTCTGGAGTGGCTGTGCTGACCTCGGGGTTCCTCTAGTCTTTCTATGGTGTTTTCGGGAAATGTCTGGAGTTGCCTAAAAGAAGTCATGCCTCCTGACGTGTTTGATGGGGAATATGGGGTGGCTCTGTTGCCACTGCAGGAGAATCGGGCCTCCTCTCGCGGTGAGGGGGAATTCTCATGGTTTTTCTCGAGTTGCGGTGGGAACCTGGGGTTTCCTCTCGAGTTACGACTGGGATGGGCCTTAAAAACTCGTGTTTGTTCAGTGACGTCAGGATTCCTGTCTAGTTGCGAGGGACACCTCGGGATTCTCCTCGAGGCTTGGTAGGGCAATAGGGACGCCTCTCAAGGAGAGGATAGAGACCCAGGGTCCCTTTCCAGTTGCCACAGGGATACTGGGATTCCTATCGATTTTCGAGAGGAGTCAGACATTGTCTCCTTTTGAAGCATTGAACTCTGCATTACTCTCGAGTAGTGAAAGGGATGTGAGGCCTCCTGTTGAGATGAGGCGGGGAACTAGGGCTTTTCCTAGGGTCTCAACAGGGGATTCAGACATCCCTTCATCTTGTGAGACGAAAGACGAGCCTGCATTCAAGTCAGTGCAGGGAAATCAGGACTTATTTCGAGTCAGTGCATCTCGGTGTCCATTCCACTTGAAGCAGCAAACTCAGGGTCCCTCTCACATACCTATAGCTGAGAGAAGCCTCCTCTTGAGGTGTGACTGGAAAGTCGGCATTCCTCTCGAGGTGAAGCAAGGGAATTGGCCCTCATCTCAAGATGATTTGTTGTACACGGAGCTCTTTGAGATTGTGGCAGTGACCTCCGGGTGCCTCTAGACTTGTGTCGGTGTTCCTGGGGACTCTCTGGAGTTCCATAAAGGAAGTCAAGCCTCCTTTCTTGTTGGTTGTGGAAGACGGAATTGCTCTGGAGGCAGTGAAGGGGAATCGGATATCATCTTGCATTGAAGGTGGAATTTTGTGGTTTTACTCAAGTTGCCATAGGAAACTCGTGGTTCCTCTCGAGTAACTACGGGGATGGCAGTGAACCTCTCGTGGTTTCTCAGGGATGTCAGGCCTCCTTTCTCGTTGCCAGAGACACTTTGGGATTCTTTTTGAGTTGTGACAGGGGAATCGGGATGCATCTCGAGTTGAGGCGGAAATGCCAGCGTCTGTTTCCTGTTGCGACAGCAATCTTGCGGTTTGTATAGATTTTCCAGGGGAGTCAGGCATCGTCTCGTGGTGAGGCATGGAAGACCTCTTTGGTCTCAACATCGAAATGGGGTGTCAGGCCTCATTTGGAGATGGGGCGGGGAACTCGGGCTTTTTCTAGAAGTGCAACAAGGGAGTCAGACCTCCCTTAGTGTTGCGACAGGAAACTCGGAGTTCCATTCAAGTCGCTGCCATGGAATCAGTCCTTATGTCGAGCTGAGGGGGAACACGGTGTCCTTTGGACTTACATCAGGGACCTCGGGGTTCTTCTCGAGTTTCAACAGGTGAGACAAGGCAGCGCTTCTGGTGTGAGTGGAACATCAGGATTCCTCTCCAATTGAAGAACGAGATTCGTCCGTCATCTCGAGATGATTTAGGTTACACAGAACGCTTCTCGAGTTGCTGTGCTGATCTCGGTGTTCATCTGGACTTGTGACAGTGTGCTCAGGGAATCTCTGGAGTTGCTTAAAGGATGTCAAGCCTCCTGTCATGTTTGATGGGGAACACGGGATGGCTCTGGAACCAATGCAGGGTATTTGGGCCTCATCTCGTGGTGGTGGGGGGCATATCATGGTTTTTCTCGAGTTGCGGTGGGAACCTGGGGTTTCCTCTCGAGTTATGACGGGGAAGTTCTTTAAACACTCGTGTTTTCTCAGCGATGTCCGGACTCTTGTCTAGTTTCCAGGGACACCTCGGGATTCTCCATGAGTCATTGCAGGGCAGTAGGGACGCCTCTTGAGTTGAGGAGGGAGACCCAGGTGCCCTTTCCAGTTCCAATGGGATATTGGAATTTCTATCGATTTTCAAGAGGAGTCAGGCAACGTCTCCTTTTGAAACATGCAACTCGGTATTCATCTTGAGATGTCAAAGGGGTGTGAAGCCTCCTGTGGTGATGAGGCAGGGAACTAGGGCTCTTTCTAGGGTCTCAACAGGGGATTCAGACATCCCTTCAAGTTGGGAGAGGAAACATGGGCTTGCATTTGAGTCACTGCAGGGAAATTAGGCCTTACCTCGAATGAGGGGAACTCGGTGTCCAGTCCACTTGAGGCAGCAAACTCAGGGTCCCTCTCACATACCTATAGCTGAGAGAAACCTCCTCTTGAGGTGCTTGTGGAAAGCTGGCGTTCCTCTTGAGTTGAAGCCAGGGAATCAGCTCTCATCTCGAGATGATTTGGGGAACACGGAGCTCTTTCCGAGTTGCTCTGCTGAACTTGGTGTTCCTCTAGACTTGTGACAGTGTTCTCAGGGAATCTCTGGAGTTGCCTAACTGAAGTCAAGCCACTTGTGTTTGATGGGGAATGTGGGGTGGGTCTGGAGTCAAAGCAGGGGAATCAGGCCTCATCTCGAGTTGATTTGGGGTACACGGAGCTCTTTTGTGTTGCTGAGGTGACCTCAGGGTTCCTCTAGACCTATGACGGTGTTCTTGGGTATGCTCTGGAGTTCCATAAAGGAAGTCAAGGCTCCTTTCTTGTTTGATGGGGAAGACGGAATTGCTCTGCACGCAATGCAGGGGAATGGGGCCTCATCTCGAGGTGAGGGGGAAGTCTCATGGTTTATGTCGAGTTGCTGCGGGAACCTGGGGTTTAATCTCGAGTTACGAAGGGGATGGCCCTTCAAAACTCGTGTTTGTTCAGCTATGTCAGGACTCCTGTCCAGGTGCGAGAGACACCTCGGGATTCTCCTCGATGCTTGGCAGGGCAATAGGGACTCCTCTCGAGGTGAGGCGGGAGACTCAGGGTCCCTTTCCACTTGTCACAGGGATATTGGGATTGCTGTCGATTTTCAAGAGGAGTCAGACATTGTCTCCTTTTGAAGCATTGAACTCCGCTTTCCTCTCGAGTTGTCAAAGGGATGTGAGGCCTCCTGTTGAGATGAGGCGGGGAACTAGGGCTTTTCCTAGGGTCTCAACAGGGGATTCAGACATCCCTTCATCTTGTGAGACGAAAGACGAGCCTGCATTCAAGTCAGTGCAGGGAAATCAGGACTTATTTCGAGTCAGGGTATCTCGGTGTCCATTCCACTTGAAGCAGCAAACTCAGGGTCCCTCTCACATACCTATAGCTGAGAGAAGCCTCCTCTTGAGGTGTGACTGGAAAGTCGGCATTCCTCTCGAGGTGAAGCAAGGGAATCGGCCCTCATTTGGAGATGATTTGGGGTACACGGAGCTCTTTCGGGTGGCGGAAGTGACCTTGGGGTTCCTCTAGACTTGTGACGGTGTTCCCAGCGAGTCTCTGGAGCTCCATAAAGGAAGTCAAGCCTCCTTTCTTGTTGGTTGTGGAAGACGGAATTGCTCTGGAGGCAGTGCAGGGGAATCGGGCATCATCTAGCATTGAAGGTGGAATCTTGTGGTTTTACTCAAGTTGTGGAAGGAAACTCGTGGTTCCTTTTGAATAACTACGGGGATGGCAGTGAACCTCTCGTGGTTTCTCAGGGATGTCAGGCCCCCTTTCTCGTTGCCAGAGATACTTTGGGATTCTTTTCGAGTTGTGACAGGGCAATCGGGATGCATCTCGAGTTGAGGCAGAAATGCCAGGGTTCGTTTCCTGTTGTGACAGCGATCTTGCAGTTTGTATAGATTTTCCAGGGGAGTCAGGCATCGTCTCGTGGTGAGGCATGGAAGACCTCTTTGGTCTCAACATCGAAATGGGGTGTCAGGCCTCATTTGGAGATGGGGTGGGCAATTCGGGCTTTTTCTAGAAGTGCAACAAGGGAGTCAGACCTCCCTTAGTGTTGCGACAGGAAACTCGGAGTTCCATTCAAGTTGTTGCCATGGAATCAGTCGTTATGTCTAGCTGAGGGGAAACACGATGTCCTTTCAACTTACAGCAGTGACCTCGGGTTCTTCTCGAGTTTTAACAGTTGAGACAAGGCAGCACTTCTTGTGTGACTGGAACATCAGGATTTCTCTCCAATTGAGAACGAGATTCAGCTGTCATCTCGAGATGATTTGGGTTACACAGAACACTTCTCAAGTTGCTGTGCTGACATCGGTGTTCATCTAGACTTGTGACGGTATGCTCGGGGAATCTCTGGAGTTGCTTAAAGGAAGTCAAGCCTCCTGTCGCATTTGATGGTGAATGCAGGATGACTCTGGAGACATTGCAGGGTATTTGGGCCTCATCTCGTGGTAAGTGGGGACATCTCATGGTTTTTCTCGAGTTGCGGTGGGAACCTGGGGTTTCCTCTTGAGTTACGACGGGGATGTTCTTTAAACACTCGTGTTTCCTCAGCGATGTCAGGACTCCTGTCTAGTTTCCAGGGACACTTCGGGATTCTCCTCGAGTCATGGCAGGGCAGTAGGGATGCCTCTCGAGTTGAGGAGGGAGACCCAGGGTACCTATCCTGTTGCCACTGGGAAACTGGAATTCCTATCGATTTTCAAGAGCAGTCAGGCATCATCTTCTGTTGAAACATGCAACTCGGCATTCCTCTTGAGATGTCAAGGAAGTGTGAAGCCTCCTGTGGTGATGAGGCGGGGAACTAGGACTCTTTCTAGGGTCTCCACAGGGGATTCAGACATCCCTTCACCTTGTGAGATGAAAGACGAGCCTGCATTCAAGTCACTGCAGGGAAATCCGGGCTTATTTCGTGTCAGGGCATCTCCGTGTCCACTCCACTTGAGACAGCAAACTCAGGGTCCCTCTCACATAACTATAGCTGAGAGAAGCCTCCTCTTGAGGTGCTTGTGGAAAGTTCGCATTCCTCTTGAGTCGAAGCCAGGGAATCAGCTCTCATCTTGAGATGATTTGGGGTACACGGAGCTTTTCTCGAGTTGCTGTGGTGAACTTGGTGTTCCTCTAGACTTGGGATGGTGATCTCGGGGAATCTCAGGAGCTGCCTAAAGGAAGTCAAGCCACTTGTCGTGTATGATGGGGAACGCGGGATGGCTCTGGAGCCAATGCTGGGGAATCGCGCCTCCTCTCGAGTTGATTTGGAGTACACGGAGCTCTTTCGTGTTGCTGCAGTGACCTCAGGGTCCCTCTATACTTGTGAGAGTGTTCTTGGGGACTCTCTGGAGTTCCATCAAGGAAGTCAAGTTTCCTTTCGTGTTTGATGGGGAATACGGACTTGCTCTGCATGCAATGCAGGGGATTGGAACTCCTCTCGCGGTGAGTGGGATGTGTCATGGTTTTTCTCGAGTTGCGGCGGGAACTGGGGGTATGTTCACGAGTTACGGTGGGGATGGCACTTCAAAACTCGTGTTTGATCAGCGACGTCAGTACTACTGTCTAGTTGCGAGGGACAGCTCGGGTTTCTCTTCGAGGCTGGCAGGGCAATAGGGACACCTCTCGAGGTGAGGTGGGAGACCCAGTGTCCCTTGCCAGTTGCCACAGGGATTTTGGGATTCCTATCAATTTTCAAGACGAGTCAGGCATCGTCTCCTTTTGAAGCATTGAACTCCGCCTTCCTCTCGAGTTGTCAAAGGGATGTGAGGCCTCCTGTCGAGATGAGGCAGGGAAGTAGGGCTTTCTCTAGGGTTTCCACAGGGGATTCAGACATCCCTTCACCTTTTGAGATGAAGGACGAGTCTACATTCAAGTCACTGCAGGGAAATCCGGACTTATTTCGAGTCAGGGTATCTCGGTGTACATTCCACTTGAGGCAGCAAACTCAGGGTCCCTCTCACATACCTGTAGCTGAGAGTATCCTCCTCTTGAGGTGCTTGTGGAAAGTTGACATTCCTCTTGAGTCAAAGCCAGGGAATCAGCTCTCATCTCGAGATGATTTGGGGTACACAGAGCTTTTTTCCAGTTGCTGTGCTGAACTTGGTGTTCCTCTAGACTTGGGACGGTGTTCTCGGGGAATCTCTGGAGTTGCCTAACAGAAGTCAAGCCACTTGTCTTGTTTGATGGGGAACGTGGGATGGCTCTGGAGCCAATGCAGGGGAATCGGGCCTCCTCTCGAGTTGATTTGGGGTACACGGAGCTCTTTCGTGTTGCTGTGGTGACCTCAGGGTCCCTCTATACTTGTGAGAGTGTTCTTGGGGGCACTCTGGAGTTCCATCAAGGAAGTCATGTCTGCATTCATGTTTGATGGGGAACACAGAATTGCTCTGCATGGAATGCAGGGGAATTGGTCCTCATCTTGCCACGAGGGGGAAGTCTCATGGTTTTTCTCGAGTTGCGACGGGAACCTTTGTGTTGGGGTCGTTTAATGGACCGTAACCTTGTGGTACGGAGTCGACGATAAGAAAGTAAAAGCGAGAAAGAGGCTGATATCCCTTGGTTTACACAGAGGACCAATAAAGTCCTTGAGACAGGACTTGCATCGCTCATGAAGGCACCAGGCGCTCTCTTGAGGGGTCTTAGAATCCCAGGCAGAAAAGTGAGCACGACGGGTCTCCTCGCTCCAGAGAGTCAGCCAGAAAATGAGAGAGAGAGAGAAAGAGAGAGAGAGAGAGAAACAAGAAAGACCCAGGGACCTAAGCTCTTATGGGGCAATGGTGCTGTAATGATATTTCTATGAGTATATATAGGCTGCAGTACAAAAAACTTCTTTTGGGAATGATAGAGATCAGAAAACCAAATGTACAGCAACTGTTACCAAGGGAACAAGGGGTAATGTTAGTCACAAGGTCAGGAGACAATCCATATCTCAGGAAAGAGGAACGAGACTAAACAGTTTTGTCCTAAAGAGAATGTTTACTAAAGGAGACCCAGGCCTGCCTCACACAATGACCTCAGTCGCTGGGAGCAGCGTGCTTTTCCGCTTGAAGAGGGACAAAGGACTCATGAGAGATGGCATGTAGGAATCCTCCCATCAAACATTCCCTGACAATTCCCCCTTATTTATGTATAATATTTGTAAGAAGAATTCTGACAATCAGAGTTTATTCAGTTTTAACAATCTTTGCATGAAGGCAACAGCAGACACCAAATATAATTGTTAAGATAATCACCAAAATTATATTTCTAGACCCAATGTTATGAGTAAGGCTCTGAAACCATCCATGTGGGTGTAGCCCAGATAATTGATCAGCCAATTGTTTAGCTAAAGTTCCCATACTAGTGGAAGAGGGCAGATTATTAGAAAAGGTTTCACATATTTCTTTTTTGTAATAACTGTACATTCAGAAAGACATTATCATATATGTTTTAAAAATGAAACTTGATATGTTTCCAGTTGTAGCCACTATTATAGAAATGAACAGGAGTAACATGAAATTGAGTAGAATTTCAATCATATTTTAGCATCATCTGTTTTTGTACATGTGTTCATTGATCTCCAACCCATTTGATGGCTGTTCTCAGTTCTTGTATTTTTTTTTGAATATCCTCATCTATTTGAGCCTGAGTGGCCCACATATATGAGCATGTTTAGTCCAATCTTGGATAAAATTATGTGTCTGAATAGAGGTTTGTAAAGCAACACCAGTGACAGCAGCAGTGGTGCAAATGGCTATTAATCCCAAAATACTAAAAATCAGCCATCCAATGAATCACTTAGATCACTGGAGCAATTTAGTAAGCAACCGGGAAGCAAGTCCAGCCATGGGACCTTCTTCCCAGGGCCGTTGGAGATTTATTGGTAACCATAGACTATGTCGAGATCAAAGAATTAAAAGAGAATCATATTTTAAGGAAATAGAGGAGTTAAGACAAGTATATAACCTGCAATTTATGCAAGTTACAGAACGTATAGTCTTATTGAATTGTAAGTTTCCTATAGCTATAACAAAAGGAAATGGAACACAGGCTTGTATAAAATATGATTGATTATAGCAAAAGAAATAATTGCTATGGCTATGATTGGTCTTTGTGAAATGTCCGGTCCAAGTCTCAAGTTCCTCAGTGCTTGCAGCAAGCTTCCAGATATCCCATTGTTCAGGCCCAGTCTGTTTATTGAGGCCGATTCGAGGACGAGGCGGGGCCATTCCACTGTCATGTCATCCAAGAAGTCCTCTGTCATGGTGATGCCCTATTGTAGTATCGGTAACCTTCCATGCCACTCGAGTAATGTAATCACATACAGTGCTGTTAATATCATCTGAGCAGTTAGATAACCACATACCGTGGGGCCCCCAATCAACAATTGTATGATTGGCTAAAAATATTAATTTTTCTGATTTAGCCTGACATTTGTCCCAATGAACAGGAATATATTTAAAGTTCTTATTAGTAAACCCTTGGCATGTAGTTCTTTGTTCTTTCCCTAATTCTTTCCCTAAAGTTTCAGTAGTATAAATATGGTTCACTGACAAAGAAAGGGCAGTAAATAATCCAAGTAGTGTCCAAAAATCCTTTTCTGGAGGCAGGACGAAAGCCCAAGTTTGTTGACTAACGTTTATACATAATTCTGTTGGGCCCATACATAAAGGAAGGACTTCATAACCTAGAATGATATTAATTAGTTTTTCTTTTTCTTCAGGATGAGAGGGCCCCTCCAAGTTAAAAGGAGGGGGCATATGTGTTGACTCATTAGTGGATATGATTGGTCCTATATCTGTCTATTTTACAACCTACAATAAAAAAGGGGGATTAGGTATATAAGCCCAATAAATGTGATCAATCAGGTCAGCCTGAGTGGGGGAAGCAAAAGCAAGCAAAGCAAGCATAGCGAAGAAAAATATTTTCAGGATTCCGAGGCATTCCCTGTTGAGAAATCAGATTTTCAGTTTGATTAGTAAGAGTTTTTATCTGTCCCCAAGTAGGGAGATCATAAGGTCGATGACGTCGAGTGCAGCGTTTTTTGGAAATTTTTAATGTCGCCATGGCTTGTATTGGAATTTTTTCTTCTTGGGTTTTTTGCTGTTTCATCTCTAGTCTGAATGCTGGGGGCCCCCTTAGGTTGAATCTTCTGAAGAGGAAGTCATGTGAGCTCGTTGGATCCATCTGGAGAAATAGAAGCATATCTTTTCCCTGTAAGATTAGTTTTTTAGATTTCCATTGATTAGTTAACCCGTCTTGATATCAAATGGGCAAAGAAAAGGAGGTGTCCTTTAATGTTTCAAAACTTCTTTTTTTTTTTTTTTTGAGTTTTTTGCTTTTGTCAAAACATCTCTTTGTGGTAAGTTTAAAAAGTTTAAAACAAATAAGGCTATATTAACAATAGTTATAAAAAGAAAGGGAAGCAATAATGATGAAAACATTCTTAGGAAATATTTTAGTCCAAAAGAAAAAAATCGTTCAGAAATCTGTTTGGGACTGGTATTTGACTGTGGTTTGTGTTATTTGGGGCAAAGGATTAGGAGTAACCATTCAAATATATTTTCCTAAGTGAAATTATTGAAAAGGTGATGCAGAACAACTTGACAAATGAAATGTTGCTCACATCCAAATATATTTGACCTTGTCCTTGAAAAGGAAATGCAGCTTAGCAACTGTTGAATCTCACTGTTCAGCGTGTTAAAGAGGATGACTACACTTCCAAGACAGACCTGAAAAGAAGGGGAACATTCCACATTTCTGACATTCTTGGGAACAAATAACCCATTCGGGAAATGGTGTCTTTTTTTATGCCGTTTTCGCCCTGCTTTAAGAATCTTACAGATTGGAAACAGAAATAAAGTCACATCAACAATAGTTATAGGCTTAAAGACTACATTACACCAGAATCTAGTAAAGTTTGCTCTGGACAAGGAAGACAAACGTGTTCTTGTGTATTTCCTCTTATTTAATTTTTTATTTGCAGTTACAGTGTGTAATGTGTTTGTCCAATCATGCCTTGTGTTTGTGGACTATAAGGAATGTCTGCAATCTGTTTAATAGAGAATGAAGGTAAAAATTGTTTGAACTGCTTAGAAATATAGGCAGAGTCATTGTCTGTTTTTATAGAATTAGGTGTTCTCATTATCATGAAGTAAGTTGATAGGTGGGTTATAACATGTTGTGTAGTCTTACCTTAGAGAGGTGTTGCCCCTAGAAAAGAAGAATTTGTATTGATCAAGACATGTAAGAAGGAAGAGGAAGAAAGTTCAGGACAATGAGTTGCATCTATTTGCCATAAAATTTTCCTTCATTTGTCATAAGCCCTTTTAAAATTCTAGCATTAAACATTCCTAAAAGTTAAAAGGCCAAAACAAAATATGATAGCACAATAAACAAATGCAATGTTTATTTCAAATAAACGTATCATACTTTGTGGTTTTCATTGTGATCCACCCAAGCATTTCAACTGCATTTTCCAATATATTTGCAGTCTGAATGTATCTGCTGACCAAAGTTATTTCTGTTAAATGTTGTTTTCTCAGAATTTTTTTTTGTTTCTAATTTGGCCTAATTTGGAGAAAGAACATTTGCTGTAGCTAGAACGACAATGAAAAACTAGCCTAGCAAAGCCTATGCAAATACTAGTTTATTCTATAATAAATGTTTCAACAATTAAAAAAAATATTTTTGTATTGATCATTTTATTTGCCATTTCTTACATCTTTTTATTAAAAGCATATATTTTACTTTTCTATAGCAACCATGAAATGTCTTGTATGTTAGCATTTTATAGATCATTGAACATATTTATCAAATCATATTATATTATATATACATCCATTCCTATACAAATATATATTTATATTCATTAACAGCTCAAAATCTCTTCAGCTCTTCTGCAAGAAAAACCCCTTGTAAGAGTAAGCCAGTGTTCAGCAATTAACGCTTTAAAATCCTACTTCATTTGGAAATGACCCAGCCATTCAACAAACTTCTACTACTTAGTTCGGCACAACTCCAGAAACCTAAGTCACTCTAATCCCAAGAGACGGCTCCAGATTATAGACAATTAATCATTTTATCAAAAATACAATTATTTTTAATAGAGCTTATCTAAAAGTTTTCATCTCATCTATATATTTGTGTATATATATATATATATAAAGAGTTACCTTTTTGTTGACAAACTTAGCTTACCCCAAACCAAGGCATAACAAAAGTATTATATAATGTTGATGACTCAAGACATGTCCCAACTAGATTAACAAATAATTATATTTAAATCACATTCACATTTAAATAAACATTATACCCAACATTGAACACCCTTCAGTTCATGTAAAGCTGAATTCAAATAGAGCTCATTAACTCCACACTATCTAAAAACAAAGACATACATTGAGACATAGATAATTTTAGATACATAGGCATAGTTCTCCGTTTGAAATTTAAAATATCTTTTTGTTTTATTTATTTATTTTGAGCTCCACCAATTTGTTAATGGCTGGAGTCCTAGATAGAGTGGGCTGTGTATCCCAAGGACATGATAAGAGTTAACTTAAGGTTTTTTCTTAGACCTATTTTTGTTTCCCAGGCAGAACTGGAGCTCCAAAAAAAAAAAAAAAAAAATTTTAACAAGTTAACCTTTTCTTAACTGCACGTGCAAGAAGAACCGGTTTTGCAATTTCAAAAAAGATTTTATTTTCATCAGTTTTCTCCGGAGTCTAAAGAATATCATAGCCATTCAGTGTAAAAAATATAATTTCTCCTTTTTGTAGCTATAGTATATTATTAATGATATAGCATGAGGGAATTGTTGTCACATAGGAAGTAAAGCCTTGGCTACAAAATTTTGACAAATACTAGGACTATTATGGAGACGGCAATGGCACCCTATTTCAGTACTCTTGTCTGGAGAATCCCAGGGATAGGGGAGCCTGGTGGGCTGACATCTATGGGGTCGCATAGAGTAGGACACGACTGAAGTGACTTAGCAGCAGCAGTAGCAGGACTTTTAAGCATACCTTGAGGTAACATAGTCTACTGAAATCTTTTATGAGGCCTGATATGATTAGGATAAGGGAGAGAGAAAGTGAATCTCTCCTGGTCTAAAGGGTGTAAAGGTATATTAAAAAAGCAATCTTGTGAATCAGTAATAATAATGTGCCAGTTTTGAGGAATAGTAATAGGTGATGGGATCTCTGGTTGCAAAGCACCCATAGGTTTCATAAAATAATTAACTTTTTTAAACTCTGTTAAGAGACACCATTTGTTATATTTCCTTTTTATAACAAAAATAGGAGAGTTCCAAAAAGAGCAAGATTCTTCAATATGTTTCAATTTTAATTGTGTGTTTATAAGTTCTTTAGTAGCTTGTACTTTTTCTTTTGTAAGGGGCCATTGCTTTGTCTAAATAGGCTCATAATTTTTCTCAGTTATTTTAATAATTGTTTTGTTTGTTAAATGAGCAGTGGCCCCTAGGAAAAATGGGGAATGTATATCTGAGTTTGCCATTGCATAAGTAAGTCCCTTCCTTAAGGGGTGCATCTATCACATAAGGTCTTAATGTTGTAGGTTGGCCTTTTGGTCTATCATATGGGTAGATTTGAATATTTTGATAAATTTCTCATACTTTGGTTTGAGAAATTCCTGCAATTTGGCAAGAGACCTTTTGTATAGGTCAGGATTTGGGCCACAAGTGTTTGGAAATAATAATAATATTAGATCCAGTGCTGAGGAGACCAGAAAATCTTTTACCATTAATTTTGATATTTATATTTGGTTGGAAATATTTAAATACCAATGATGTCCATAAGGATTGTTTTTGATCTGTATTACCAAATCTGCCTCTCCGTACATTATTAGAGGAGTTAATAGAAATGTAAGGCAAAAGAAGTAATTGAGAAATTTTGTCCCCTCTTTTGAATTTCAATAGAATCTGAGCTGACATCATAATTTGAATTTCTCCTTTATAATTTGAATCAACTATTCCAGGGTGAACAGTAATTCCTTTAGAAGCCAAATTAGACTGTTTTGTGTCTAAGTAAAAGACTGGTTTGTGGGGGCAGGGGTCCAAAAAGTCCAGTAGGTACTCTAGAAGGGACTGCTTAAGGGTAAAGGAAAAAATCATTTAGGGCTGGTATATTAATGGCAGCACTGCTGGACGTTGAGGGTTTGAGGGAAAAGATAGAATTTGCCCCTGGTTTTTGTTGTAGGGGACCTGGGAGGTGCCCCGTTTGGAGTTTCTTGGAATAGGTTTTCCTTCAATATCAAATTTTAATTTACTGTCTTTGGCTCAGTGCATTCCTCTGTGGCAGCAAGGACAAATTTGTGGAGGTTTTTTATTAGCCTTCTTAGGGCAGTCCCTTTTTAAACGGTTTTTATCTCCACATGCAAAGCATCCTTCATTTCTCTTTTTAAAAGGTAGTAGCCATTGTTTCAGCTAGTATTTGCATCTTTTAAGTTTTTGATCCTAGATTGTGACAAGCCTTTAAATAATCAATAATAGTCCTAGTCTCACAAATTGCAGCTATAGCTCTTTGACATTTCTGATTTGCATTCTCATAAGCAAGTAATTTCTCTAGCTGTTTTTTTTTGGTTTCTTCTCCAATTACAGTATGGGAAAGAGCAGCTTCTAATCTAGCTTAAAAATTAGCATAACTTTTCATTAGGTTCCAACAAAGCAGAGACTTTTGGAGTTGTGACTGTTGGCAGAGGAGAAGCATTCGGAGCAGCCAAGGCAGGGCTAGTAAGAAAATTTTGAGATATTTTGTATTGTTTTAATTGGGCCTTTTGTAAAGTTTAATCATTTAATTTATATTTATGTAATAAGTGTTTTGTCTGTTGCTGAATATTGGAGGGGCTAGAATGTACCTTGAAATGGCAGAATTACAGCTTTAATAAGAGCCCATAGGGGCTAGAGATCAATTGGAATATTTTTTCCTTGTGTGGCTGCTCATTTAACATTTTCTTTGATCCAGAGCCAAATTTATAAATCAAAACTGCATTTATCAGGAAACTAAGGATTATGTTCAACTACTGTTTGAAGGCAAGCCTCTATTCATTGGTGTGAAACCAGAAGTCCCTGAAATTTAAACAAATGGTGAAGTAAAGTAGAAAAATAATGGGGTTGGCCAGCTTTTTAACCCATGCCTTAGTACTTACTGACCTCAATAGGTCCCTGAGTCACTCCGCCCCATATGCCACGTATACCAGTTTCCCTGTTCCTTGGCGACATTTGTTGGGGTCCTTTAATGAACCAGAACCTTGTGGTACAGAGTCAACGATAAGAAAGTAAAAGAGAGAAAGAGGCTGATATTCCTTGGTTTACAGAGGACCAATAAAGACCTTGACACAGGACTTGCATCACTCACGAAGGTACCAGGCACCCTCTCGAGGGGGTCTTAGAAGCCCGGGCAAAAAAGTGAGCACGACGGGTCTCCACGCTTTAGAGAGTCAGCCAGAAAAAGAGAGAGAGAGAGAGAAAGAGAGAGAGAGACAAAAAAAGACCCGTGGACCTAAGCTCTGATGGAGCAAAGGTGCATTAATGATTTTTCTATGAGTATATAAAGTCTGCAGTACAAGAAACTTCTTTTGGGAATGATAGAGATCAGAAAACCAAATGTACAGCAACCGTTACCAAGGGAACAAGGGGTAATGTTAGTCACAAGGTCAGGAGACAATCCATATCTCAAGAAAGGGGAACGAGACTAAACTGTTTTGTCCTAAAGAGAATGTTTATTAAAGGAGACCCAAGCCTGCCTCACACAATGACCTCAGTCGCTGGGAGCAGCGTGCTGTTCCGCTTGAAGAGGGACAAAGGACTCATGAGAGATGGCATGTAGGAATCCTCCCGTCAAACATTCCCTGACACCTGGGGTATATTCTCGAGTCACGACGGGGATGGCCCTTCAAAACTCGTGTTTGTTCAGCGAAGTCAGGACTCCTGTCTAGTTGTGAGGGACACATCGGGACTCTCCTTGAGGCTTGGCAGGGCAATAGGGACACCTCTCGAGGTGAGGCAGGAGAGCCAGGGTCCCTTTCCAGTTGCCACAGGGATATTGGGATTCCTATCAATTTTCACGAGGAGCCAGGAATCGTCTCCTTTTGAAGCACTGAACTCTGAGTTCCTCTCGAGTTTTCAAAGGGATGTGAGGCCTCCTGTCGAGATGAGGCGGGGAACTAGGGCTTTCTCTAGGGTCTCTGCAGGGGATTCAAACATCCCTTCCTCTTGGGAGATGAAAGACGAGCCTGCATTCAAGTCACCTCAGGGAAATCCGGCCTTATTTAGAGTCAGGGCATCTCGGTGTCCATTTCACTTGAGGCAGCAAACTCAGGATACCTCTCACATACCTATAGCTGAGTGAAGCCTCCTCTTGAGGTGCTTGTGGAAAGTTGGCATTCCTCTTGAGTTGAAGCCAGGGAATCAGCTCTCATCTCAAGTTGATTTGAGGTACACGGAGCTCTTTCTTGTTGCTGCGGTGACCTCAGGGTCCCTCTAGACTTGTGACAGTGTTCTTGGGGACTCTCTGGAGTTCCATCAAGTAAGTCAAGGCTCCTTTCATGTTTGATGTGCAACACGGAATTGCTCTGCATGCAATGCAGGGGAATCGGGCCTCATCTCGTGTCGAGAGGTTATAAAGATAAGGAGGTTATAAAGATTTCAATCCATGAAATTATCCCCAGGTTGGATTGCCATGGAGCTTTCAGAGTGAGAATGGTTCTGCCTTTGAAGGTGCTGTAACTCAGGGGGTGTCTAAAGCTCTAGGAATAAAATATTACTTACAGTGTCCTGTAAACTCCAATCCTCAGGGAAGTTTGAAAAAGCTAATGACATTATCAAAAGACATCTGCATAAATTAACTCGAGACACAGGACAATTGGTTTAAAGTTCTACTCATAGCTTTAATGAGGAGGGACCGTTTCCTTTTGAATGTATTTGTGGAAAGCCTTTCTTATGCATAGACATTGTTATAGACCATGAAGCCTTGGACTTTACTAATTATGTAACTCAGCTCTCAGCTTTTCAACAGGCATTAACAGAACTCTGGGAGTTGACTCCTGACGAGCTTGAGTCAAGCAAGCCTCTATTTGAACCAGGAACCAAGGTCCTCATAAAAACATTGGGGTCTGGGGGCCCATCCCTTGAATCCCTCTGGGAAGGCCCTTACCAGGTTATTCTTTCTTCTCCCACAGCTGTCAAAGTGCCAGGAATTGATTCATGGGTACATCACACTCGAGTTAAGAAGTGGCACCCTGACCAGAACTAAGTGACTTCATTTTATGTCTTTACTTTCTATGCTCTGGCTTTGTACTTTTCAGATGGGCATGATAATCTATGTAAGCCTACTTATGCTGACTCCAAAAATCCTGAGTCTGCCATTTGAACCTCAAGACAATGCTTGGGTTCACTCCTACGCAGCATTTCACAATCAGTCTAACTTCTGGGTCTGTGGAGAGCTCCCCTCTTCATCAGTGGAAGGCTTCCCATGGTGGACATCTCCACTTCAAGGAAAGGACTTTCTCCAAGTCTGCAAATACCTTCAACAACAATCACATGTGATGCCTCTTCTTAAACTGATGACATCTAAAGAACACTAAGATGGACTGATGTAACTGTGGGCATAATGTGACTTTTCATTTTGATTTTAACTTGGTTTAATGACTATTTTGCCTTACATCTGTAACTGTATAATGGGGTTTTCTAACCGTCTAAAAGCTTTAAAGTTACAAATTGTTGTCCAAGCTCCTATGAGTGCCACAGCCTCCTCCAACTATTACTTGGGGCTCCTGGATCAGAGACCCTCATTATTAGGGTTAGGAGAATATGTTACCTTAACAATTTAGGGACCACGCCCCTAGACAGCAGAAAGTATTTATGAAATGAAAACAATGCCCCTTTCCCTTGGCAACATAATCCTCCTTAAACAAAAGGGGGAAATGAGAAAGTCATTTCCTAGGCAGATTGATAAGAAGTCCAGGGGTCCCCAAGGAGAGAGAGGTCTGGAATTCTCAAGGAGGAAGAAAGGACAAACTTTTTTGTCCCTCTACATTCCTTAGGATTATATAGCAATAATGTATCCTGCTTGAGGACAGTCTCTGGAAAAAAACCTTTGGGCTAATCCTGTTATCTTAAGGTGTAAATTATGGGAGTAGGTCTAGCAAGGTCTTTACAACCTCTAGACATTCTTTTGATTCACTCTAATAACTAATTACCTTGGACATGTTGCAAGAGAGCATCAAAGGGCAGGCACACTGAAGCCATAATCACAGGAAGCTAGCCAATCTGATCACATGGACCGCAGTCTTGTCTAACTCAATGAAACTAAGCCATGCTGTGTGGGGCCACCCAAGACGGAAGGGTCATGGTGGAGAGGTCTGACAGAATGTGGTCCACTGGAGAAGGAAATGGCAAAACACTTCAATATTCTTGCCTTGAGAACCCCATGAACAGTATGAGAAGGCAAAATGATAGGATACTGAAAGAGGAACTCCCCAGGTCATTAGGTGCCAATATGCTACTGGAATTCAGTGGAGAAATAACTCCAGAGAGAATGAAGGGATGGAGCCAAAGCAAAAACAATACCCAGTTGTGGATGTGACTGGTGATAGAAGCAAGGTCCGATGCTGTAAAGAGCAATATTGCATAGGAATCTGGAATGTTAGGTCCATGAATCAAGGCAAATTGGAAGTGGTCAAACAGGAGGTGGCAAGAGTGAATGTTGACATTCTAGGAATCAGTGAACTAAAATGGACTAGAATGGGAGAATTTAACTCAGATGACCATTATATCTACTACTGTGGGCAGGAATCCCTCAGAAGAAATGGAGTAGCCATCATGGTCAACAAAAGAGTCTGAAATGCAGTACTTGGATGCAATCTCAAAAATGACAGAATGATCTCTGTTCGTTTCCAAGGCAAACCATTCAATATCACGGTAATCCAAGCCTATACCCCAACCAGTAATGCTGAAGAAGCTGATGTTGAACGGTTCTATGCAGAGCTACAAGACCTTTTAGAACTAACATCCAAAAAAGACGTCCTTTTCATTATAGGGGACTGGGATGCAGAAGTAGGAAGTCAAGAAACACCTGGAGTAACTCAAAGGCAAATTTGGCCTTGGAGTACAGAATGAAGCAGGACAAAGGCTAATAGAGTTTTGCCAAGAGAACACACTGGTCATAGCAAATGCCCTCTTCCAACAACACAAGAGAAGAGTCTACACATGGATACCACCAGATGGTCAACACTAAAATAAAATTGATTACATTCTCTGCAACCAAAGATGGAAAAGCTCTATACAGTCAGCAAAAACAAGACTGGGAAAGGACTGTGGCTCAGATCATGAACTCCTTATTGCCAAATTCAGACTTAAATTGAAGAAAGTGGGGAAAACCACTAGACCATTCAAGTATGACCTAAATCATATCCCTTATGAATATACAGTGGAAGTGAGAAATAGATTTAAGGGACTCGATCTGATAGACAGAGTGCCTCATGAACTATGGATGGAGGTTTGTGACATTGTACAGGAGACAAGGATCAAGACTATCCCCATGGAATAGAAATGCAAAAAGTCAATATGGTTGTCTGAGGAGGCCTTACAAATAGCTGTGAAAATAAGAGAAGCAAAAAGCAAAGGAGAAATGGAAAGATATTACCATTTGAATGCAGAGTTCCAAAGAATAGCAAGGAGAGATAAGAAAGCCATCCTCAGAGATCAATGCAAAGAAATAGAGGAAAAGAAGAGAATGGGAAAGACTAGAGATCTCTTCAAGAAAATTAGAGATACCAAGGGAACATTTCATGCAAAAATGGGTTCGATAAAGGATAGAAATGCTATGGACCTAACAGAAGCAGAAGATATTAAGAAGAGGTGGCAAGAATACACAGAAGAACTGTACAAAAAGATCTTCATGACCCAGATAATCACAATGGTGTGATCACTCACCTAGAGCCAGACATCCTGGAGTGTGAAGTCAAGTGGGAATTAGAAAGCATCACTACGAACAAAGCTAGTGGAGATGATGGAATTCCAGTTGAAGTATTTCAAATACTGAAAGATGATGCTGTGAAAGTGCTGCACTCATAATGCCAGCAAATTTGGAAAACTCAGCAGTGGCCACAGGACTGGAAAAGGTCAGTTTTCATTCCAATTAGAAAGAAAGGTAATCCCAAAGAATGCTCAAAATACCACACAATTATGCTCATCTCACAGTCTAGTAAAGTAATGCTCAAAATTCTCCAAGCCAGGCTTCAGCAATACGTGAACTGTGAACTTCCAGATGTTCAAGCTGGATTTAGAAAAGGCAGAGGAACCAGAGATCAAACTGCCAACATCTGCTGGATCATTGAAAAAGCAAGAGAGTTCCAGAAAAAAACATCTATTTCTGCTTTATTGACTACGCCAAAGCCTTCAACTGTGTGGATCACAATTAACTGTGGATAATTCTGAAGGAGATGGGAATACCAGACTGCCTGACCTGCCTCTTGAGAAACCTGTATGCAGTTCAGGAAGCAACAGTTAGAACTGGACATGGAACAACAGACTGGTTCCAAATAGGAAAAGAGTAAGTCAAGACTGTATATTGTCACCCTGCTTATTTAATTTATATGCAGAGTACATCATGAGAAACGCTGGGCTGGAAGAAGCACAAGCTGGAATTAAGATTGCCAGGAGAAATATCAATAACCTCAGATATGCAGATGACACCACCCTTATGGCAGAAAGTGAAGAAGAACTGAAAAGCCTCTTGATGAAAGTGAAAGAGGAGAGTGAAAAAGTTGGCTTAAAGCTCAACATTCAGAAAACTAAGATCATGGCATCAGGTCCCATCACTTCATGAAAAATAGATGGGGAAACAGTGGAAGCAGTGTCAGACTTTATCTTTTTGGGCTCCAAAATCACTGCAGATGGTGATTGCAGCCATGCAATTAAAAGATGCTTACTTCTTGGAAGGAAAGTTATGACCAACCTAGATAGCATATTAAAAAGCAGACATACTACTTTGCCAACAAAGGTCCATCTGGTCAAGGCTATGGTTTTTCCAGTGGTCCTGTATGGATGTGAGAATTGGACTGTGAAGAAAGTTGAGTACCGAAGAGTTTATGCTTTTGAACTGTGGTGTTGGAGAAGACTCTTGAGAGTCCCTTGGACTGCAAGGACATCCAACCAGTCCATCCTAAAGGAGATCAGTCCTGGGTGTTCACTGGAACGACTGATTCTGAAGCTGAAACTCCAATAATTTGGCCACCTGGTGCGAAGAGTTGACTCATTGGAAAAGACCCTGATGCTGTGAGGGATTGGGGACAGGAGGAAAAGGGGATGACAGAGGATGAGATGGCTGGATGGCATCACCGACTCGATGTACATGAGTTCGAGTAAACTCCGGGAGTTGGTGACTGACATGGAGGCTTGGCGTGCTGCGATTCATGGGATCCCAAAGAGTCAGACACGACTGAGCGACTGAACGGAACTGAACTGATCTGAATAACTAATTAAAAGTAAAGTAAAGTTGCTCAGTCGTGTCCAACTCTTTGTGGCCCCATGGACTGTAGCCTATTAGGCTCCTCTGTCCATGGGATTTTCCAGGCAAATGTACTGGAGTGGGTGGCCATTTCCTTCTCCAGGAGATCTTCCTGACCCAGGGATCTAACCTGGGTCTCCAGCATTGCAGACAGATGCTTTACCATCTGAGCCATATAATTCCATTGCTAACACTTGAAAGGGGCTACTCTTTCTGCCCCCTTCTGATGCCTATGTCAGAAGTTTTCTCTATCTCCTTTATACTTTAATACAACTTTATCACACAAAAGCTCTAAGCAATCAAGCCTTGTCTCTGGCCCCGAATTGAATTCTTCTCCTCTGGAGGCCAAGAATTCCAGTGTCTTTGCGTGGTTCAGCAATACCTTTCAAGATCATCCTGGAGATTCTGGCCATGTACCTCAGGAACACGGTCAGATAGGGGGTCACCCTTGAGACTGTGGGCTTTTGACCCAGGTGCAGGGTGTTGGAGTGGTGGGAATCCTGGATAATTTGCACATGTGACCCCAGGTAAAGGGTCTGGGAGGTAAGGTCACCTTGGAGACTGTGGATATGTTACCCAAGGTGCAGGGTGTGGGATATAATGTCACCCTGGAGAATGTAGACTTCTAGCACAAGGGATAAGTTCTTGACATTGGGGTCTCATGGGAGACTGGATGATTCCGCTCAGACAGTGTGTGGAGATGAGGTTCACCCTGGAGACTGTAGATATGTGATCTCAGGTACAGGATATCCGAGGGGTTCACCCTGGAGCCTGTGAATATGTGATTCCAGGTGCAGGGTCTGCGAGGGAGTCACCATGGAACCTGTGTTTGTGTGACTCCAGGTGAGGTCTACAAAGTTTTGACAAACAGGAGGTTGTGGACATGTGACCCTTATTACAGGGTCTTGGAGGGGGTAACCCTTGTGGCCAGGGTCATGGGATGCAAGGTTATATGTCTGGGAGGTGGGGATACCCTGAGAGTATGGGAGTGTGACCCCAGGTACAGGTTCTGGGAGTTGGTGCCATCCTGAAAATAGTGGAGATTTCACCCGAGGTATGGTTTCTGGGAGGTGGGGTCACCCTGGAGACTCTGGACATGTGACCCCAAATGCAGGGTCTGGGAGGTAGACTCACCATGGAAAAAGTGGACTTGTGACCCCAGGTACAGGATCTTGAGGGTGGGGTCACCTGGAGGCTGTGGACTTGTGACACCAGGTACAGGTTTAGGAGGGGGGTCACCCTGGACACTGTAGATGTGTGATCCCAGGTGCATGGTATGGGAAGTGGGGAAGCCCAGGAGATTGTATATATGACACTAGGTACACGGTCTGGGGGATGACACCATGGAGAATATGGACTTGTGATCCCAGATGCAGGTTCACAAGGTTCAGGGTACAAAATGGGTCTCATCAGGCAGACTGTTGAACTGTGACCACAGGTTCAGGATCTGTTGGTGGTCACTGTGGCAATGGTGATCGTGTGAAATCTGGAACAAGTTCAGGGAAGAGGTCACCCTTGAGACAGTGGACATGTGACCTTACGTGTAGGTACTGGTTTGTGGTCACTCTGGAGACTGTGGATGTGTGAGTAAGTTGCAGGGTTAGGGGATGGGGTCACTTTGAAGATTGTGGACATATGACCCCAGATGCACTGATTGGGGAGGCAAGTCATCCTGGATACTGGACATTTGACCCTAGATGCAAGGTCTGAACTGGGTCCCACAAGACACTAGGATATCTGAACCCAGGTACAGGGTTTGGGATGGGGGTGACCCAGGAAACTCTGTATATGTGACCTCAGGTACAGTGTTTGGGAGGTACGGGGTCACTCTGGGGACTGCAGGCATTTAATGGCAGGGAAATGGTCTGGAAGGGGTGTCACCCTGCAGAATGTGGATATGTGAGCCCAGGTGCAGTGTGTGAAGTGGGGTTCATGCTGGAAACTGTTGACATGTGACTCCAGGTGCAGGGTATGGGAGGGCGAATATCCTGGAGATTGTGGATGTGTGTAAATAAGCACACGGTCTGGCAGGGGAGGGTTACCCTGGAATCTGTGGCCAAGTCACCAAAGGTATAGGGTATGAGAGGTGGGGTCACACCGGATACTGAGGACATGTGACCCAAGTTACAGAGACCAGGAAGCGGGTCACCACGGAGCCTGTGAATCTGTTACCACATGTGCAGAGTCTGGGAAATGACATCACACAAAAGTCTGGGGACATGGAATGCCAGGTGAACGGTCTGGGAGGGAGTCACCCTGGAGTCAGTTGACGTGTGACCCCGGGTACAGGCACTTGTGGGTGGGAAAAGCCTCGAGACTGTGGACATGTGATCCCAGTTACTAGCTCTTGAATGTGGGTAAATCCAGGAGACTCTGGACAGGTGACCCCAGGTACAGGGCGGGGAAGTTGGGGTCACCCTGGCGACTGTGCCAATGTGATCCCGTGTACAGAGTCTGGGGAGGCGTGTCTTCCTAGCCACCATGTACATGTAACCCCAGGTAAAGGGTTAGAGATACGGGGTCACCCTGGAGACTGGGGCAATGTGACCAGAATTACAATATTCTGTGAGGTGTAGTCACCCTGGAGACTGCGGAGGTGTGAGACCTGGTGCATGATCTGGGAGGCGTTGCCACCCAGGAGACCATGGATGTGTGACCCTAGGTTCACGGGCTTGGAATTGGTGTCACCCTAGAACCAGTGGGTGTTTGAACCCAGTACAATTGTTTGACAGGTGGTGTTACCCTGGGCGCTGTGGACATATGACCCCAGGTGCAAGTTCTGGCGAGTGGGGTCACCCTGAGACTATCTACGTGTGACCCTAGGTACAGGGTTTGGGAGTTGGTGAATGTGCCCATGTGACACCATGTACAGCGTTTAGGAGGGTGTTCACCCTAGAGACTGTGGGTATGTGTCCCAAGGTACAGTGTCTGGAATGTGGGGTCATGCTAGAATCTGTGGACATGTGACGCTGGGTGCTGGGGTCAATAGTCCAGCATCTGGAAGACTGTGGTTATGTGAGCCCTGGTACAGTGATTTGGATGAGTCACCTGTGAGACTGTGGATATGTGGCTCCAAGTGCAGGGTCTATGAGGGAGTCAACCTGGAACCTCTGTTTGTGTGCCTGCAGGTGAAGGTTCTGGGAACTGATGACACACAGGAGACTGTGGACATGTAAACCACATTACAGGGTCTTGGGGGGTGTAACCCTGTGGACCAGGGGCATGGAACAGGTTCAATGTCTATGGAAGAGTGACTCCAGGTACAGTTTCAGGGAGTTGGGACCATCCTGAGAACTGTGGACGTTTATCCCCAGGTAAAGTTTCTGGGAGGTGGGATCACTGGAGACAGGAATGTGACCCCAGGTATGGGATCTTGAGGGTGGGGCCATCCTGGTGGCTGTGGGCTTGTGGCACAAGGTACAGGAATGGGATCAGGGTCACCCTGCAGACTGTGAGCGTGTGATCCCAGGTGCATGATATGGGAAGTGGGGTAACCCGGGAAACTGTGGATATATGACACTACGTACAGGGTCTGGGCGGATATATGACACTAGGTACTGGAGTGGGCAACCCACTTGCCTGGAAGTGGGAACTTGCCTGGAAAATCCCATGGATGGAGGAGCCTGGTAGGCTGCAGTCTATGGGGTCGCTAAGAGTCAGACACAACTGAGTGACTTCACTTTCACTTTTCACTCTCATGCTTTGGAGAAGGAAATGGCAACTCACTCCAGTGTTCTTGCCTGGAGAATCCCAGGGATGGGGGAGCCTGGTGGGCTGCCATCTATGGGGTCGCAGAGTTGGACACGACTGGCATGACTTAGCAGCAGCAGCAGCACAGGGCCTGGGGGATGTCACCATGGAGAGTATGGACATGTGACCCCAGGTGCAGGTTTGGCAGGGATGACCCTGGAGACTGGCTAGGTGAACCAAGGTTTAGGGTACGAAATGGTCTCACCCTGCAGACTGTGGACCCTGACCACAGGTACAGGATCTGGTGGTGGTCACTGTGGAGATGGTGCATGTGTGAAACCTGATAGAAGTTCAAGGAGGGGGTCAATATGGAGATGGTGGAGGTGTGACCCTATGTGCAGGGTCTGGAGTGAGGTCATTCTGGAGACTGTGGCTGTGTGACTAAGGTGCAGGGTTAGGGAATGGGGTCACTTTGCAGAATGTGGACATGTGACTCCACATGCACTGTTTGGGTCATCCTGGAAACTGTGGACAAGTCACCAAAGTACAGGGTATGAGAGGTGGTGTCACACTGGATACTGAGGACATGGGATCCAAATTACAGGGTCTGGGAAGGGGATTACCATGGAGACTGTGGATCTGTGACCACAGGTATAGAGTCTGGGAAGTGATATCACACAGGAGACTGTGGACATAGGGTGCCAGGTGAAGGGTCTGGGAGGGAGTCACCTTGGAGACTGTGGATGTGTGACCCCAGGTAAAGGCTCTTGAGGGTGGGGAAAGCCTGGTGACTGTGACCTGTGACCCCAGGTACAGGGTTGGGAATTTAGCGTTGCCCTGGAGACTGTGCCAATGCGACCCCAGGTACAGGGCCTGGGGAGAGGTGTCATCCTGGCCACAGTTGATATGTAACCCCAAGTACAGTGTCTGAGATATGGGGTCACCCTGGAGACTGAGGCCATGTGACCGGAGGTACAATAGTCAGTGAGGTGGGTTCACCCTGGAGACTGTGGACGTGTAACCCCAGCTGCAGTGTCTGGGAGGGGTGTCAACCTGGAGACTGAGGACGTGTGAGACCAGGTGCATGATCTGGGAGGGGTTGCAACCCAGAAGACTATGGATCTGTGTCCCCAATATCAGACTTTGGTGTGGATGTTACCATGGAGACTGTGGATGTTTGACACCAGGTGAAGGGACAGGGAAGGGCATCACCCTCGAGACCCTGGAGGTAGGATCCCAGATTCAGAGTCTGGGAAGGGAGTTCTTCAGGAGTCTGTGGAAATGTTATGTCAGAAAAAAGGCCTGCAGTGGTTACCCTGGTGACTATGTACATGTGACACATAATACAAATACTGAGATTGGGGTTCATCCTAGAGACTGGAGAAATGTAACCACAGGTGCAGATTCTGAGGATGGGGTCACCTTGGAGACTGTTGACATGTGACATCAGGTGCTTCATCTTGGAGGTAGATCATTCTGGAGATTCTGGACATGTGACCCCAGGAACAGGGTCTGAGAGGGGGTCACCCTTGAGACTGTGGGCTTTTGACCCAGGTACAGCATGTTGGAAGGGTGGTAACCCTGGAGAATGTGCACATTTGACACCATGTACAGGCTCTGGGAGGTAGGTTCACCCTGTTGACTATGGCTATGTGACCCAAGGTGTGACTCTGGAGACTATGGATATGTGACCCAAGGTGTGACTCTGGAGACTATGGATATGTGACCCAAGGTGTGACTCTGGAGACTATGGCTATTTCTCACCCAAACCAGGTCTGGGGATGGGGATCACACTGGAGGCTGTAGACATGTGACCCCGGGTGCAGGGTCTGCAAGAGGTACACCCTGGAGCCTGTGGATATGTGACCCTGGGTGCAGGATCTGGGTGCTTAGGTCACCCTGGAGACTGTGGTCATGTGAGCCCCAGTGTGGGGTTTTGGATGAGTCACCCTGGAGACTGTGGATAAGTGACTCCAGGTGCAGGGTCTGCAAGGCAGTAACCTGGAAACTGTGATTGTGACTCCAGGTGAAGGGTCTGGGAAGTGACGACACACAGCAGACTGTGGACATGTGATCCCCATTACACGGTCATGGAGAGGGTAATCCTGGCTAACAGGGACATGGGAAACCGGGTTCAATGTGTGGGAGGTGGGGTAACCCTTAGACTATGGAAGTGTGACCCCAGGTACAGGTTCTGGGAATTGGGTCCATCCTTAAAACTGTGGATGCTTCACACTGGTAGCTTCTGGGAGGTGGGGTCACCCTGAAGACTCTGGACATGTGACCACAAATTCAAGTTCTTGGAGGTGGACTCGACATGGAAATAGTGGACTTGTGACCCCAGGTACAGGATCTTGAGGGTAGGGTCATCCTGGAGGCTGTGGATTTGTGACACCAGGTACAGATTTTTGAGGGTTCACACTGGAGACTCTGGATGTATGTTTCCTCTGCAGGAGAGCTCCAGTGAACCTAGGTCTGTCTGAAAAATTCTTGGATCATGTGGGGAAAGACCCTGTGTGTTAATCTGGACACCCAGGTTCAAATTTGCATATTTTTCTCGGGTGGCCCTAAAGTGGTGCGACCTATCCACATCTTGAAAATCCGTCCAATTGCCATTTTCTTACTTTTGACAGAGCTAACTTTGTTCCACCCCTGGGGGTTCTGAAGCACATGGAAGGCTCGCAACTCCTATCTTTGGGCCTATTTACAGTGGAATGTCACCTCACAGAGGTGACCACAGTAAGGGACCCAGCACTCTGAGACATATTCCTGCAGTCTGCTTCCTCATGGGCAGTACCAGTATCACCTAGATATGTGTTTGAAAGGTGGGAAAATGCACCGAGACACATGGCACAGACTCTCGAATTTAGGTCCTCTGAGCAGAACTGGAGGGTTCAAGTCTTAGGAGCTAAAGAGTTCCTGCAAGAGAGAGGTTTGAAAACACACTCTCTGTGGATGCCTTTCCTTCCTTGAAGAAATATAGGTTTCCCAGTATCCTGCGAACTGAGAGTCACACAGTGCTTGAAAAGTGCTCGCTTAGACATGAGTTTTCAATGGTAATTTCCACTTGGGTCTGTAGCCAAACAGAGGGGTCCCACACTCACTGGGAAAGGCAAAGCAATATCTAAATGTCTGTTCCATCCCATTTTCTCTGTAGGAGAGCTCTAGTGAGCGTAAGTCTGTCTGGAAAATTCTTGGATCCTTTGGGGACACACCCTGTTTGTGAACCAGGATACCAGAATGAGGGGGCACAATTCGTGTTTCTCTCTGTGGGCCTTAAAGCAGTGTGGCCTAGCAACAGCTTGAAAATCCATCCCATTGCTCTTTTCTTGATTCTGAGAGAGCTAGATTTGCTCCGTCGTTTTTGATTTCTGAAGCAAGTCGGTGAATTGCAGCTCCCAGCTGTGGGCCTTTTTACAGTGGAATGCCACCTCACAGAAGTGAATATAGTGAGGGACCTAGCCCTCTTGGAGACACTCTCGCAGCCTGCTTCCTCATGTGCAGTACTGATATAACCTAGGAATGGCTTTGCAAGGCTTGGAAAGTGCAGGGAGACACATGGCCTTGACTCTGGAATTTAGTTCCTCTGAGCAGTACTGGAGGCCTCCCACCTGGGAAGCTAAACAGTTCCTGCAAGATAGAGGGTTGAGAATACACTCTCTTTTGATGCCTTTCTTTCCTTGAAGGAAGATATCTTTCCCTGCATTCTGTGAACTGAGAGTCACACACTGATTGAAAAGTGCTTGCTTGGAGGTCATCTTTCAGGGGCACTTTCTCCTTGAGTCTGCAACAATAGGGAGGGGCAAACCAACTTCCAATGTCTGTTCCATCCCATTTTCCCAGCAGGAGAGGTCTAGTGAGCCTAGTTCTGTGGAAAATTCTTGGATCCTGCCGGGACACACCCTGTGTTTGAACCTGGATACTTGACCTACAGGACACAATTCGCATTTTTCTCTCAGGGGGCCCTAAAGTGGTTCAGCCTAGCAACAGCTTGAAAATCCGTCCAATTGCTATTTTCTTACCTCTGACAGAGCTAGCTTTGCTCTACCTTTTGGGGTTTCTGAAGCAAGCGGGTGGCTCACACCTTGTAGCTTTGAGCCTGTCACTGGAATGTCACCTCACACAGTTGACCACAGTAAGGCACTCAGCCCTTTCAGACACACTCCTGCTGCCAGCTTTCTCATGGTCAGTACCGTTATGACCTAGGAATGTGTTTGCCAGACTCGGAAATTACAGGGAGACACACGGCCCTGACTCAGGAATTTAGGTCCTCTCAGCAGACCTGCTGGTCTCATGTTTTAGAAGCTCAAAATTTCCTGCAAGATAGAGGTTTGAAAACACACTCTCTGAGGATGTCTTTCCTTCCTCAAAGGAAGATAGCTTTCTTCACATTCTGCGACCTGAGAGTCACACTCTGCTTGAAAAGTGCTTGCTTGGAAGTCTATTTTCAGTGGCAATATCTCCTTGAGGCTGTGACCATAGGTGGGGTCCCACACTCACAGGGAAAGGCAAAGCAACCTCCAAATGGCTGTTGCAACCAGTTTTCTTTGTAGAAGAACTCTAGGGAACAAAGGTCTGTCTGGAAATTTCTTGACTCACGAGGGGACACATCCCATGTGTGAACCTGAATACCGGCCCTAGGGTGCACAATTTGTATTTTTCTCTCTGGGTGCCATAAAGAGATGTGGCTAGCAATTGCTTGAAAATCCATCCAATTACTTTTTTCTTACTTCTGACAGTGCAACCTTTGGTCCACCATTCAGGATTTCTGAAGCAAGCTGGTGGCTCACAACTCCTAGCCACGTGCTGATTTGCTATGGAAAGTTACCTCATCTAGGTAAGCACAGTATGGTACTCAGCACTCTCAGACATACACCTGAAGCCTGTTTTCTCATGAGCAGTCCTGGCATTACTCAGAAATGTGTTTACAAAGCTCAGAAAATGCTCAAAAACACACTGCCCTTGCTCTGAAATTTAGGTCCTCTGTACCAACCTAGAGGTCTCACATCTTAGTATCTAGCCAGTTCCTGATATAGAGAGCCTGTTTCCTCATGGGCAATCCTGGTATGACCAAGAAATGTGTTTACAAAGCTCAAAAAGTGCAGGAAAGCACATTGCCCTGACTCTGGAAGTGAGGTCCTCTGGGCAAATATGGAGAATTCACATCTCTGAAGCTAGACAGTTCCTAATAGATAGAGTCTTGAAAACACACTGTCTATAAATACATTTCCTTCCTCAATGGAACATAGGTTTCCAGCATTCCATGTCCATAGAGTCACATACGGCTTGCAAACACTTGTTGGAAGTCATTTTTCATTAGCAATTGCTCCTGATAGTGTGACCATAGGGAAGGCCACCAAACTCACAGGAAAAGGAAAAGCAACATCCAAAGGTCAGTTCCATCATGTTTTCTCTGTAGTGGAGATTCAGTGTCCCTAGGTCTGTCTGGAAAATTCTTGGATCCTGAGTGGACACATCCTGGGTGTGAACATGGACAGTGGACCTTAGTGGCAAAATTCACCTTTCTCTCTCAGTTGGCAAAAAACAGTACAGCATAACAACTACCTGGAAATGCATTTAGCTGCTGGTTTCTTACTTCTGGCAGTGATCGCTTGGTACACCCTTTGGGATTTCTGAAGCAAGTAAGCAGCTAGCAACTCGTAGCTGCTGGCCCATTTACAGTGGAATACTACATCATCTTGGTAAGTGCAGCATGGCACCCAGCAATCTCAGAAACACTCCTGCAGCCTGTTTTTTCTTAAGGGCACTTCTGGTATGACCTAGGAATGTGTTTACAATGCTCAGAAAGTGTTCAGTTCCGTCCAGATGCTCAGTTTTGTATCCGACTCTTTGGGACCCCATGAATCGAAGCACACCAGGCCTCCCTGTCCATCACCAGCTCCCGGAGTTTACTCACACTCATGACCATCGAGTTGGTGATGCCATCCAGCCATCTCATCCTCTGTCATCCCCTTCTCCTCCTGCCCCCAATCCCTCCCAGCATCAGGGTCTTTTCCAATGAGTCAACTCTTCACATCACGTGGCCAAAGTACTGGAGTTTCAGTTTCAGCATCAGTCTTTCCAATGAACACCCAGGACTGATCTCCTTTAGGATGGACTGGTTGGATGTCCTTGCAGTCCAAGGGACTCGCAAGAGTCTTCTCCAACACCACAGTTCAAAAGCATCAATTCTTCAGTGCTCAGCTTTCTTCACAGTCCAACTCTTACATCCATACATTACCACTGGAAAAACCATAGCCTTGACCAGATGGACCTTTGTTGGCAAAGAAATGTCTCTGCTTTTTAATATGCTATCTAGGTTGGTCATAACTTTCCTTCCAAGAAGTAAGCGTCTTCTAATTTCATGGCTGCAATCACCATCTGCAGTGATTTTAGAGCCCCCCCCCAAAATAAAGTATGACACTGTTTCTACTGTTTCCCCATCTATTTTTCATGAAGTGATGGGACCTGATGCCATGATCTTAGTTTTCTGAATGTTGAGCTTTAAGCCAACTTTTTCACTCTCCTCTTTCACTTTCATCAAGAGGCTTTTTAGTTCCTCTTCACTTTCTTCCATAAGGGTGGTGTCATCTGCATATTTGAGGTTATTGATGTTTCTCCTGGCAATCTTGATTCCAGCTTGTGCTTCTTCCAGCCCAGTGTTTCTCATGATGTACTCTGCATATAAGTTAAATAAGCAGGGTGACAATGTACAGCCTTGACGTACTCCTTTTCCTATTTGGAACCAGTCTGTTGTTCCATGTCCAGTTCTAACTGTTGCTTCCTCACCTGCACATAGGTTTCTCAAGAGGCAGGTCAGGTGGCCTGGTAGTCCCATCTCTTTCAGAATTTTCCACAGTTTACTGTGATCCACACAGTCAAAGGCTTTGGCATAGTCAATAAAGCAGAAATAGATGTTTTTCTGGGACTCTCTTGCTTTTTCAATGATCCAGCAGATGTTGGCAGTTTGATCTCTGGTTCCTCTGCCTTTTCTAAAACCAGCTTGAACATCTGGAAGTTCACGGTTCATGTATTGCTGAAGCCTGGCTTGAAGAATTTTGAGCATTACTTTACTAGCGTGTGAGATGAGTACAATTGTGCAGTAGTTTGAGCATTCTTTGCTATTGCCTTTCTTTCTAATTGGAATGAAAACTGACCTTTTCCAGTCCTGTGGCCACTGCTGAGTTTTCCAAATTTGCTGACCAATTGAGTACAGCACTTTCACAGCATCATCTTTTAGGATTTGAAATAGCTTAACTGGAATTCCATCACCTCCATTAGCTTTGTTCATAGTGATGCTTTCTAAGGCCCACTTGGCCTCACATTCCAGGATGTCTGGCTCTAGGTGACTGATCACGCCATCGTAATTATCTGGGCCATGAAGATCTTTTTTGTACGGTTCTTCTGTGTATTCTTGCCACCTCTTCTTAACAGCTTCTGCTTCTGTTAGACCCATAGCATTTCTGTCCTTTATTGAACCCAATCTTCGCATGGAATGTTCCCTTGGTATCTCTAATTTTCTTGAAGAGATCTCTAGTCTTTCCCATTCTGTTGTTTTTCTCTATTTCTTTGCATTGATCAGAGTAAGGCTTTCTTATCTCTCCTTGCTATTCTTTGGAACTCTGCATTCAAATGGTGCAGGCTGTGATGGACCATGCAGAAGCATGGCCATGAGGAGCTACCTCTCGCCCAAGGTCAGAGGCAGTGGCTGAAGGGAGCCACCCCATGTCCAAGGCCAAGGGCAGAGGCCGAGAGGAGCTACCTCACGCCTGAGGTCAGGGGAGGTGGCTGAGATGAGCTACCCCATGCCCAAGGTCAGGGGCTGTGGCCAAGAGGAGCAATCCCACATCCAAAGAGCAGCAGCTGCACGGGTGCAGGAGGACCGAGAGGAGCTACTCCACATTCAAGGTCAGGAGGGGCGGCCTGAGGAGATACCCATCGTCCAAGGTAAGGAGGAGGGGCTGCGCTTTGCTGGAGCAGCTGTAAAGAGATACCCCACGTCCAAGGTAAGAGAAACCCAAGTAAGACGGTAGGTGTTGTGAGAGGGCATCAAAGGGCAGACACTGAAATCATAATCACAGAAAACTAGCCAATCTGATCACATGGACCATAACCTTGTCTAACTCAATGAAACTAAGCCATGCCGTGTGGAGCCACCCAAGATGGACGGGTCATGGTGGAGAGGTCTGACAGAATGTGGTCCACTGGAGAAGGGAATGGCAAACCACTTCAGTATTCTTGCCTGGAGGACCCCATGAACAGTATGAGAAGGCAAAATGATAGGATACTGAAAGAGGAACTCCCCAGGTCGGTAGGTGCCCAATATCCTACTGGAGCTCAGTGGAGAAATAACTCCAGAAAGAATGAAGGGATGGAGCCAAAGCAAAAACAACACCCAGTTGTGGATATGACTGGTGATAGAAGCAATGGCCGATGCTGTAAAGAGCAATATCGCATAGGAACCTGGAATGTTAGGTCCATGAATCAAGGCAAATTGGAAGTGGTCAAACAGGATATGGCAAGAGTGAATGTCGACATTCTAGGAATCAGCAAATTAAAATGGACAGGAATGGGTGAATTTAACTCAGATGACCATTATATCTACTACTGTGGGCAGGAACCCCTTAAAAGAAATGGAGTAGCCATCATGGTCAACAAGAGAGTCCAAAATATGGTACTTGGATGCAATCTCAGAAAGTGTAGGGAAATACAATGCTGTGACTCTGGAATTTGGGTCCTGAGGGCAAACCTGGAAGTCTCACATCTTTGAGTCTATACAGTTTGTGATACACAGAGGCCTGATAAAACACTCTCTGTTGATGCCTTACCTTCCTGGACGGAACATAATTTTCCCAGCTTTTTGTGTGCTCAGAGTCACACACTGCTTGAAAACGCTTGTTGGAAGTAATTTTTCAGTAGCAACTTCCCCTGATGTTGTGACCTTAGGGAAGACCACCACACTCACAGGAAAAGGCAAAGGATCATCCAGACGCCTGCTCAATCACATTTTCTTGATAGGAGCGATCCATTCAACCTAACTGTCTAGAATACTCATGGATACTGTTCCTACACATCCTATGTTTGAACCTGGATACCGGACCTTGGCAGCAAAATTTGCATTTTTTTCTCAGTTGGCCCTAAAACGGTTAGACCTAGTTACTGCCTGAAAATGCATCTAATTGCTGTTTTCTTACTTCTGACAGTGATAGTGTTGGTGCACCCTTTGGGATTTATGAATCAAGCAGGAGGCTTTCCACTCCAAGCCACTGGCCCCTTTCCAGGGAGATGTCATCTCATCTAGGTTAGCACAATATGTCACCCAGCACTCTGAGACACACTCTTGCAGCGTGACTTTTCATGGTCAGATCTGGTATGACCTAGGAATGTGTTTACAAATCTCAGAAAGTGGTGGGAAACACAGTGCCCTGACTCTGGTATTTAGGTCCTCTGGGAAACTTGGAGGACTCACATGTTTGAATCTAGACAGTTCATGACAGGTAGAGGCCTGATAACATATTCTCTCGAGATGCTGTTCCTTCCTCAAAGGAATATAGCTTTCTCAGCATTCTGTGTGCTGAGTGTCACACACTGCTTGAAAACGCTTGTTGGAGGTCATTTTTCATTAGCAGTTTCCCCTGGAGGTGTGACTGTAGGGAAGGTGCCACACTCACAGGTAAATTCAAAAGCACTTCCAAACATCTGTTCAATCACGTTTTCTTGGTAGGGGCCATCCATTCAATGGAAGTCTATCTAGAAAATTCGTGGACACTGCGGGGAAACACCTATGTTTGAATCTGGATACCAGCCTTTGGTGTTAAAATATGCATTTTTCTCTCACTTGGCCCTAAAACAGTGCAGCCGAGCAACTGCTTGAAATTCCATCTGAATGCTGTTTTCTTACTTCTGACAATGCTAGCTTTGGTTCACCCTTTGGGATTTCTGAAGCACGTGAATGACTTGCAACTCCTAGCTGCAGGCCCATTTCCAGTGGAATGACACCTCTTCTATGGGAGCACAGTATTTCACCCAGCACACGCTGATACACTCCCTCAGCATCCTTCCTTAGGAGCAGACCTGGTATGACCTAGGAATGCATTTAGAATTCTCAGAAAGTGCAGCAAGACACACTGTCCTGACTCTGGAACTTAGGTCCTTTAAGCAGGCCTGAGCTCTCACATCTTAGAAGCTGAACAGTTCCTGCTATAAAAAGCACACTCTCTGTTGATGCCTTTCCTTCACTGAAGGAACATAACTTTCCCAATGTACTGTGTGCTGAGAGTCACACACTGCTTGAAAACGTTTGCTTGGAGTTCATTTTTCAGTCGCAATTTCCCCTGAGACTGTGACAGTAGGGAAGTGCCCACAATCACAAGACAAGCAAGCAAGCATCCAAATGCCTCTTCCATCATGTTTTCTCTGCTAGAGAGGTCCAGTGAACCCAGGTCTATCTGGAAAAGTTTGGATCCTGTGGGGTCACATCCTGAGTGTGAACCTGAATACAGGACAAAATTCACCTTTTTCTCTCAGTTGGCACTAAAACGGTTTGGCATAGCAACTGCTTGAATATCCATCCAGTACTTGTTTTCTTATTTCTGACAGTGACAGATTTGGTCCACCCATGTAATTTCTGAAGCAAGCAGTCCGCTTGCCACTTCTATCTGGTGGTCCCTTTCCTGTGAAATGTTACATAATGTAGGTAGCACCACATGGCACCCAGCTCTCTCAGACACACTCTGACAGCCTGTTTCCTCATTGGCAGTCCTGGTATGACCTAGGAATGTATTTACAAGGCTCAGAAATTGTATGGAAACATATGCCCTGACTCGGGATGTTAGGTCATCTGGGCAAGACTGGAGGTCTCACGTCTTACAATCTAGACAGTTCCTAATAGATAGAGGCCTGGAAACACACTCTCTGTTGATTCCTTTCCTTACTCAAAGGGCCATTGCTTTCCCAACATTTTAGGGCCAACCTAGAGGAAAATGCGAATTTTCCCACCAAGGTCCATTACCCAGGTTCAGACACAGGATGTGTCCCCACAGCACTGAAGAATTTTCAAGACAGACCTAGGCTAACCCTAACCCTAACCCTAACCCTAACCCTAACCCTAACCTTAGGATCTCTCCTACAGAGAAACATGATGGAACAGACTTTTGGATGATGTTTTGCCTTTTCCTGTGAGTGTGGTGGACTTCCCTATGGTCAAACCATCAAGGGAAATTGCTACTGAAAAATGACTTCCAGGCAAGCATTTTCAAGCAGTATGTGACTCTCAGCACACAGAACGCTGGGAAAGCTATGTTCATTCGAGGAAGGAAAGGCATCAATAGAGAATGTGTTTTCAGGCCTCTATCTATCAGGATCTGTCTATATTCTAAGATGTGAGATCTCCAGGCTTGTCCAGAGGACCCATCTTCCAGAGTCTGGGCAGTGTTTCCCTGCAAATTCTGAGCACTCAGGAATGCCCGTGATGAAACAGGTTATGGAAGAGTGTCCGTGTGTGCTGTGTGTCATTCTGTCCTTACCAAATGAACTGACATTCCACTGGAAATGGGCCAGGGACTAGGAGTTATGAACTGCCTGTTGCTTCAGAAATCCAGAAAGGTGGAACAAAGCTATCATTGTCAGAAGTAAGAAAACAGGTATTAAATGAACTTTCAAGCAGTTGTTAGGCCACAACGTTTTAAGCCCAATGGAGAGAATAATGCAAATTTTGCCACCAAGATCCGCTATCAAGATTCACATTCAGGATGTGTCCCTGCAGTATCCAAGAATTTTCCAGATAGGACTAGGCTCACTATATCTCACCTACAGAGCAAACGTGATGGAACAGACATTTGAATGTGGTTCCCTTTTACTGTGTTTGTGGGGCTTTCCCTCCAGTCACATCTTCAGGGGAAATTCTTAGTGATAAATGACCTCCAAGCAAGTGTGTGACACTCAGGAAGCAGAATGTTGGGAAAACAATGTTCCTTCAAGGAAAGAAAGGCAACAGCAGAGAATGAATTTTCAGTCCTTTATCTATCAAGAATTGTCTAGATTCTAAGATGTGAGACCTCCAATCTTACCCTGAGGACCTAACTTGCAGAGTCAGGGCAGTGTGTTTCCCTGCACTAGCCCAGGCTTTTAACCACCTTTCTACATCATCCCAGAACTGCCCATGAGGAAACAGGCTGCAGGAATGTGTTCAGACTGCTGGGTGCCATACTGTTGTTACCCAGGTGAGGTGACATTCCATTGCAAATAGGCCATCAGCAGCACTTGTGAGCCGCCTTCTTGCTTCTGAAATCCCAAAGGTGGGTCAAAAGCGATCACTGTCAGAAGTAAAAAAAAAAAAAAAAAAAAAAGCAATTGTATGGATTTTCTAGCAGTTGCAAATTTGGCCATCAAGGTCCGGTATCCACTGTCAGACTCAGGAGGTGTCTCTGCTGTATCTACCCATATTTCACAAAGACCTAGGCTCACTGGCTGCTCCTATAGAGAAAATGTGATGGAACAGATGTTTGGATCTTGGATTGCCTTGCCCTGTGAGTGTGGGGGACATCCTTACTGTCACAACATCACAAGAAATTGCTACTGAAAAATGACCTGCAAGCAAACGGTTTCAAGCAATGTGTGACTCTCAGTTCACAGAATACTGGGAAAGTACTGTTTCTTCGAGGAAGGAAGGGTATCAACAGAGAGTGTGTTTTCAGGCCTCTATCTATGAAGAACTGTCTTGATTCTAACAAGAGAGCCCTCCAGCCTTCCCAGAGAACTGAATTTCCAGAGTCAGGGCAGTGTCTTCCCTGCCCTTTAAATGCTTTGTAAACATATTCCTAGGTCACACCAGGACTGTCCATGAGGACTCAAACTGTGGGAGTGTGTCTGAGTATACAGAGGGGCCATAATGTGCTTACTTAGATAAGGTGACATTCCACTGGAAATAGGCCCGTGACTAGGAGTGGTGATCTGCTTGCTTGCTTCAGAAATCCCAAAGGGTGAACCAAAGTTATTGTCCTTCAAAGTAAGAAAATAGCAATTAGATGGATTTTCAAGCAGGTGCCAGGCCACACAGTTTTAGGACAAACCGAAAGAAAAATGTGAATTGTGCCACCAGTTCCGGTATCCAGATTCACACTTAGGATGTGGTCCTGCAGTATACACGATTTTCCAGACAGACCTAGGTTCTCTGGATCACTCCTAGAGACAAATTGTGATGCAACAGAAGTTTGGATGTTGGTTTGCCTTTTCCAATGAGTGTGGGGGCCTTCCCTAAGGTTACACTGTCAGAGGAAGTTTCTACTGAAAAATGACCTCCAAAGAGCGTTTTCAAGCAGTGTGTGACTCTCAGCACAGAGAATGCAGGGAAAAGTATGTTTCTTCAAGGAAGAAAAGGCATCAACAGAGAGTGTGTTATTAGGCCTAAATCTATTAGGAACTGTCTAGAATCTAACATTGACCTCCAGGCTTGTCCAGGGGACCTAACTACCAGAGTCAAGGCACTGTTTTTCCTGCACTTTCCGAGCCTCCCAAAGACATCCTAGCTCATATAGGGACTGCCCATGAGGAAACAGACTGGAGGAGAGTGTCTGAGAGTGTATGGTACCAATACTGTGCTTACCTAGATGAGATGACATTCCCCTGGGAATGGGCCAGAGGCTAGGAGTGGTGAGTCGCCTGCTTGATTCAGAAATCCCAAAGAATGGACCAAAGCTATCATTGTCAGAAGGAAGAAAACAGCAATTGGATGGATTTCCAAGCAGTTGCAAGGCCATAGCATTTTCCCAAATCAAGAGAAAAAATGTTATTTTTGCCCCCAAAATCCGGTATCCATGTCCAGACTCAGGATGTCTCCATGCAGTATCCACAAAGTTTCCAGACAGAACTAGTCTCAGTGGATCGATCCTACTGAGAAAATGTGATGGAACAAACGTTTGGATGCTAATTTGTCTTTCTCTATGAATGGGGAGTGCGGCATCCCCATGGTCACACCATCAGGGGAAAGTGCTACTGAAAAATGACCTCCATGCCAGCATATTCAAGCCGTGTGTGTCTCTCTGCACACAAAATGTTTGGAAAGTTATGTTTCTTCAAGAAAAGAAATGCATCAACAGAGAGTGCTTTCAGCCCTCTATCTATCAGGAACTGTCTACATTCTAAGTCGTGAGACCTTCAGTCTTTCCTAGGGATCCTAACACCCAGAGTCAGGGCAGTGTGTTTCCATGAACTTTTCAAGCCTTGTAAACAATTTCCAAGTATATACTGGGACTGCTCCTGAAGAAACAGGCTGCACGAGTGTATCCGAGTGTGTTGGGCAGCATACTGTGCTTACCTGCATGAGGTGCCAATACAATGGAAATCGGCTAGTGGCTGGAATGGTGAGCAACCTGCTTGCTTCAGAAATTCCAAAGGGTGGACAAATCTATCCCTGTCAAAAGTAAGAAAACAGCAATTGGATGGATTTTCAAGGATTTTCTATGCTGCACCATTTTAGAACCAACGTGGTCCCAAAATGAGTGTGGGAGATAAAAATGAGAATTTTGCCACCAAGTTCATATATACAAGTTCACACTCATGATGTGTCCCCACAATACCCACGAATTTTCCAGACAGACCTAGACTCACTTGATCGCACCTAAAGACAAAATGTGATGGAGTACCCGTTTGGATGTTGGTTTGCCTTTCCCCGTGAGTGTGGGAGCCTTCCCTACCATTGCACCTTCAGGGGAATTTTCTACTGACCAATGACCTACAAGCAAGTGTTTTCAAGCACCGTGTGACTCTCAGCACACAGAATGTTGGGAAAGCTATGTTCCTTCAAGGAAGGAAAGGCATCCATATGGAGTGTATTTTTAGGCCTCTATCTATCAGGAACTGTCTAGAACCCAAGGCATGAGACTTCAAGGCTTTCCCAGGGTCCTAACTTCCAGAGTTAGGGCACTGTGTTTCCCTGAACCTTCCAAGGCTTTAAACACATTCCTTATTCAAACTGGGACTGCCCATGAGGAAACAGGATGCAGGAGTTTGTCTGAGAGGGCTGGGTGCCGTACAGTGCTTAACTAGATGAGATGACATTCCACTGGAAATGGGCCAGCAGATAGGAGTAGCGAGCCGCCTGCTTGTTTTAGAAATCTCAAAGGTTTGACCAATGTTATCACTGTCATTATTAAGAAGAGAGCAATTGGATGGATTTTCAGGCAGTTGCTAAGGCCGCACTCTTTTAGATCCAACCGACAAAATTTGCTAATTTTGCCAACAAATTCAAGAATGCAGATTCACACTCAGTATGTGTCCCTGTAGTATCCGAGAATTTTCCAGACAGACAGAGGATCATTGGATCTCTCCTACAGAGAAAACTTGATAGAACAGACATTTGGTTGTTTGTTTTCTTTTTCCTGTGAGTTTGGGGGTCTTCCCTACAGTAACAGAGTCATGGGAAATTGTTACTGAAAAATCACCTTCAAGCAAGGATTTTCAACCAGTGTGTTACTCTCATCACACAGAAATCTGGAATAACTATGTTACTTCAATGCATGAAAGACATAAAAGAGGGTGTTTTTCAGGCATCTATCTATCAGGAACTATCTAAAGTCTAAGATGTGAGAACTCCAGGTTTGCACACAGGCCCTAATTTCCAAAGTCATAGCCAGTATGTTTCATTGCACTTTCAGAGCCTTATGGACACATTCCTGGCTCCTATTGGGTCTGACTCAGAGGAAACAGGCTGTGAAATTGTCTAAGAGTGCTGAGAGCCATGCTGTTGTTACCTAGATTGTTTGACATTTTAATGGAAATGATCCACCCAATGGGGTTGCAAGCCACCTGCTTGTGTCAGAAATCTGAAAGATTTGACCAAACCTATTGATGTCAGAAGTAGGAAAATATCAATTGGATGGATTATCAGGCAGCTGCCAGCGCACATCCTGTTAGTGCCAAAAGAGAGACAATGCTAATTTTGCCAAGAAGGTCAAATATTCAGGTTCACAGTCAGTATGTTTCCCTTGCAGTATCCAAGAAATTTCCAGAGAGACCTGGGACCATTGGATCATTCTGATAGAGAAAAATTGATGGAAGAGACATTTTGATGTTTGCTTGCTTTTCCCTGTGAGTGTGGGAGCCTTCCCTACTGTAACACACGTGAGGGGAAATTTTTACTTAAAAATGACTTCCAGGCAAGGGTTTCCACTTAGCGGGTTACTCTCAGCAAACAGAATGCTGGGACACCTGTGTTCACTCGTGGAATGAGCGGCAATGAATAGGGTGCTCTTCAGGCATCTCTCTTTCCATGACTGCTGTCTGGATTCTAAGATGTGAGAAGACCACACTTCCACAGATGCCCTAAATTCCTGAGACACAGCCAGTAAGTTTCCCTGAACTTTCCATGGTTCATGAGCACAATACTCTATCTTACTGGGACTCCCCATGAGGAAAGAGTCTGGAGGAGTGTGTCTGACACAGCTGAGTGCCATACTGTTTTTAAGTAGTTTAATTGGCATTCCAATGGAAATGATCTTGCCACAAGGAGTTGCACACTGCCTGCTTGCTTCAGAAATTCCAGTGTTTTGACCAAAGCTATTGCTGTCGTTAGTGGGAAAAGAGCAATTGTACTGATTTTCAAGGAGTTGCTAAACCCCAGCCTACTGTGGCCAACACAGAGAAAATTCTAATTTGCCAACAAGGTCCAGAATCCAGGTTCACACTGAGCATGTGTCCAAGCACTATCCAAGAATTTTCCAGACAGACTTAGGATCACTGGATCCCTCCTACAGGGGACTTCACAGAACAGATGTTTTGACATTTGTTTACTTTTCTCTGTCAGTGTGGGGGCATTTCCCATGGTAACACAGGGGAGGGGAAATTATTACTTCAAAATGACCTCCAGGCAAGAATTTCCAAGCAGTCTGTCACTCTCAGCAAACATAATGCTGTGAAATCTATGTTTCTTTGATGAATGAAAGGCAAAAAATAAAAAAGAGTGTATTTCAGACATCTATCAGAAACTGTCTAGATTCTAAAATGTTAAAACTCCAAATTTGCACAGAGCACCTAATTTTCAGAGTCACAGCCAGTATGTTTCCTTGCATTTCTGATACTAGCGAACCCATTCCTAGGTCATCCTGGGACTGTCTATGAAGAAACAGGCTGTAGGAGTGTGTCTGAGCATGCTGAGTGCCATCTAGTCTGGTTACCTAATGAGTTTACCTGCCATTGGAAATGATCCAGTGGCAAGGAATTGAAAGTCCCATGTTTGCTGCAGAAATCCAAGAGGTCTGACCAAAGATATTGCTGTCACAAGTAAGAAAACAGCAACTGGATGGATCTTCAGGCAGTTGCTACTCTGCACCATTTTAGGACCACCTGAAATAAAATGCTGATTTAGCCAACAAGGTCCAGGATCCAGCTTCACACTCAGTATGTGTCCATGCAGTATCCAAGCATTTTCCAGACAGACCTAGGATCACTGGATCTCTCCTACAGAGAAAACCTGATGGAACAAACGTTTGGATGTTAGTTTGCTTTTTTGCCTGTGAGTGTGGGACCGTCCTGACTGTAACGCAGTCAGGGGAAGTTCTTACTGAAAAATGAAATCCAAGCAAGCATTTTAGAGCAGTGAGTTACTCTCAGCACACAGAATGCTAGGAAATCTATGTTCCTTTGATGAAAGAAAAACATAAAAGTAGAGTGTTTTTCATGCATCTGTCTATCAGGAACTGTCTAGATTGTAAGGTGTCAGAACTCCAGGTTTGCACAGAGACCCTAATTTCCAGTCATAGCCAGTGTATTTTCCTGCACTTTCTGAGCCTTTTGAACACATTCCTAGCTCATATTGGGTCTGTCCCTAAGGAAAAAGGCTTAGGAAATTATCTAAAATTGCTGAGTGCCATAATGTTGTTACCTTGACTAGTTGACAATCTATTGGAAATGATCCTGCCACAAGGAGTTGCAAGCTGCCTGTTTGCATAGAAATAGAAATAATTTGACCAAACCCATTTATGTGGTAAGTAGGAAATTGTCAATTGGATGGATTCTCAGGCAGCTGTCAGCCCACACCCTTTTAATGCTAACAGAGAGAAAAGATGAGTTTTGCCAACTAGGTTCAATATCCAGGTTCACACTCAGTATGTGTCCTTGCAGTGTCCCAGACTTTTCCAAACAGATCTAGGATCACTAGATCTCTCCTGCAGAGAAAACTTGATGGAACTTTTACTCTGAAGCAGGGTCAGTCTTGTTGAGGTGACTCCTTCCCCAAGGCCACAGCTGGGAGGCCTCACACCAAGGCCATACAAGTGGGGCCCAGAACCAAGGTCACCTGTGAATCTGACTGGGCCCCCTTTGCAACTGTTGCCAAAAGCATCTGATCATCGCTAATGAGCTTCCTGACTCCCTACCAGGCAAAGATGCCCACTCCAGTAAACACCCTATGGTACCCCACCCAATCACCTAATATCAACCTTCCAGCAGGAATTTTCTTTGTCTTGAAACTGTAAAAATTGGCTCTTAACCCAGGAAATCAGTCAACTTTCCCTAGTCTGTCAGGTGGTTGGCCCCCTGAGCTCACAGTGCCCACTTTATCTCTGCTCTTTGTTCTTAATACAAACTCACTCCCTTCTGAAATGCTCTATGTCTGGACATTCTTTTCCAACTCGTGCTCAGACGGCCTCAACACGCCTCCCATCACCAGGGCCGCTTTCCTGGATCACACTCACCACTTGCTTGTCCACTCCCCGCTCAGAGCAGAAAGGCCCCCTCAGCCTGGTCCTTCCCTCTCACGTCCCGTGCCTGGTCACCAGGAGCTCCCACCGTCCCTGGGCAGGCTGTCTTCTGTGTCCTGCAGAGGCCTCTGTGGTGTCAGGTGAAGAAACAAGAGGCACCCACGAAGCCTCCCACTCCAGCACAGGAACCAGTACCCACCTACTGAACTCTTCACTCTGGATGGGCCTGGGGGTGTTTCAGGGAACGTCCCCCAACATGTCCTTGTTCTCATCGAATTCCAGCACTGCCCACGTGAGAGTCACTAAGCTACTCTGTGATGACTGCACAGAGAGAATACTTGTTCACTCGCCCCTCCCAGGATACATGGTTCTTATGGGCAGGTGCCTCCCAGGATATGGGGCTCACCTGGGCACGTACCCTGCAGGGCTCAGCACCCAGGAACTGTGCACAGAGCCCTCATTGCAAAGAGCCCCCAGTTCCTCTGTTGGACATATCTGACCTTGAGACCCTCAGAGGAGGACCTGAGGTAACATACAGCAGCTTCAGGATAGCTTTGTGACCTTGGGCTTCACTGGTTGCAGCCTCCTTCCAGCAGGGTTTCCAGAGGGTCCCATAGCACCTGGGCACTGAGCCTGTCTCCACCCACCACCCATCCTCTCCCTGACCCCTGGGTCCCTCTCATTAGAAGAAGGCCTTCCTGAAATCCTCTCCCACTTAGAGGTCAGATAAAAAGATTAGAAAACAAGTCAGAGCAGCAGCCCCATATCCATCCTGACCCAAAGGACCCACACCTGTTCCTGGAACCCTGGCCAGGACAACGAGGCCCATTTTCTGAAGCCACAAGCCCAGGTGGGCAGATTGGCTGACCTGACTGGCCTGCCCTTTGGATGTGTGCCTGGGTTGAGGTCTATATAAACCCCCTCAAGTGCCTGGAGCTGTACCTGATGCTGTCTTTCTGCTTAGATCTTGCAGGGCTGGCTTGATAAGAGAGAGTGGGGGCCCATGGTGTTTCGGGGGATTGGGTCTGTGTTGGGCTCTGCTGGACCTTCTGCAGGAGGTGCTAAGCTGTCACTTCCTAAGGATGGGCTGTGTCACCTGTTCCTGCTGTTGGAAATCTTCTCAGTCAGAGATGAGGAAGCAAGAAAACAGGCAATGGGAGCAGCACAGGAGGAGTAACTCAGGTAGGAAAGTACAAAGCTTCTAGATCACCCAGGCCAGGACCATTCTGCCTGACCTACAGGAGCCACGTCAGTAAGCATGCTGTCGCTGGAGTGGCTCCACTTTTCTCCAGCCTGTGAAGTCTTTGCACATATTCAAGTGTTTTATCTATGAAGGGCAGATGAGGTTCAGGAATGGCTAGCCTGGGGGTCAGCCAGCATTTACTTAGAGATGACTCTGTCGAGTCTCCCAGCTTCCCACTGAGGACCCTCCTTGGGAGGGGAGGGGGTGGGGTATGTGCAAGGGCTGCTGGCTACACATGAGTAAGTCCCCATCCCTGACCATCTTCAGAATTGCTCATCCCTGAAGCAAGTGCCCTAATTGGGCTTTCACCTGTGCAACTGGTGGCTTCTTAATTAGCAATGTGGCCATTGATATTAAATGTCCTCCATCAGGACTGAGATGTTACATCACATGTACTGGTGTAAGAACCTGGGGAGGCGTGTGCATCCAGTACCCCTAGGCACAGGCTTCAGACTTGACCCTCAACATTCTGGAGCCCAGCCACTGCTTTAGCATTTCTGAGGGTCCAGTGCTGATTTTAAGGGTTCTGTAATCCACCCTTCATCTGCTTTAATGAGACCCACATTTCTAGGATCCTACAGAGCAGGGTCTGTGTGGCTGCTCTGTGGCTTCTCTAACATGATCACAAGCTGGGTGGTTTAAAAGAGGAGTTCATCCTCTCCCAGTCCTGGAGACCAGAAATCGGAAATCAAGGTGGCACAAGGCTGAGGCCCCTCCAGAGGCTCCAGGATAGGATCATTCCTGCCTTTTCCAACTTCAGGGGCTCCAGGGGTCCCTGGGCTTGTGGCCCCCTCCCTCCCATCTCTGCCTCTGCCTTTAAGAGGCTTCCCCTTTGTGTCCTCTTTCGTCTCTTTGAAGGAGTCTGTCAGTTGGATTGAAGGTCACCCTAACCCTAGATGACCTTACCTTGCTATCCTTAACTACATCTACAAAGACTCTTTCCCCAGATACAGCCCTGTTCTGGGGGAACACATCTCTGGTGGCCACCATTTACCCCATTCTCTCTGTATCAAATAACCCTCAGTTTAGGAGATCACCACAGGCCCATAAAGACGGGCACAGAGAGCGGCCACACACATGGAGAGAATGAGGCCCTTGGAGTCACCTGGAACGGATGAAGGCCTGGCTTCATCAGGTGAGGGGAATCACAGGGAGGAGAGGAGTATGGTCTTGTTTAGGCTTCAAAAAGACCACGTTGGGGTGGGATGTGAGATGCACAATGGGGGCGGGGAGCTTCATCAGGGCCTGAGGGGGAGGTTAGGCTTGGGCCAGGGCCATGGGTGTAGAGGGGACTTAGTGTGGGGGTTGGTCATACACCCAGGAGGAAGAGCTCACAGTCACTGGGGCACAAGGACCTGGGAACCTGGGAGGTCTTCGTCTTTCTGAACCTGAAGAGGAAACGTTAAAATTTTACATCACCTCCTGCTCCTTCTGCCTCTGTAACTCAGCTTGCTCCTTGCAAAGTCTGGATCATGTAGGTCACGCAATCTCAGAAAGTGGGGACTTAGAATACTCGGAGCTGGAGCTCGTCTCCCTTGCCCTTGCCCTGGCCCCTGCAAACCTTCTTGATCATGCCTGTTCGTGATAATGAAGAGCCCGCCTCCCTGACACTTCCCTCACCCCAGGGGGAACTCCCCACTCTGCTGGAGCACCTGGCTGTTGGTGGCCACTGACAGCACTCTGGTCTCCTCAGGACCCACTAGGGCTTCAGCTTTGGGATACTGTGAGGTTCAGTTCAGGCAGATGGAATCTGGTCTCCTCAGAACCCACTGGGGCTTCATTTTGGGGGCATTGTGGGGTTTAGTTCAGGTTGATGGAATCTGGTCTCCTCAGGACCTGCTGGGGGTTCAGCTTTGGGACATTGTGGGGTTCAGTTCAGGCTGACAGGAGATGGGTCACCACAAGACCCATGTGGTTTCAGCTTTGGGGCATAGTGGGGTTCAATTCAGGCTGAGAGAACTTGATCTCCTCAGGATCTTATGGAGGTTCAGCTTTGTGACATTGTGGGGTTCAGTTCAGGCTGACAGGAGATGGGTCACCACAGGATCCACTGTATTTTGGCTTTGGGGCATTATGGGGTTTAGTTTTGGCTGATGGAATCTAGTCTCCTCAGGATCCACTAGGACTTCAATTTTGGGGCATTGTGGGGTTCAGTTGAGGCTGACAGGACTCTGATCTCCTCAGAACCCATTGGTGCTTCAGCTTTGGGACATTGTGGGGTTCAGTTGAGTCTGACGGGAGTCTGGTTTCCTCAAGATTCCTGCAACGATGTGCTGCTGAAAGAAAAAGTGAGGAAAATTGGGAAGAAGCTTCTGTGTGTGGCTGTTGCTGAAAATCTGTCTTAAGAGGACCCAAGACTGTTAGGGCTTGATGTGGAAAGTTGTGGGATTTTAGTCAGTTTTTGTCTGTAGTATAAGATGGTGTCCTATATTGTTCCTTGGTGTGTGGTTTCCATTTTTCCCAGCACGGTTTATGGGGTGGGGGTGGGGGGGACTGTCCTTTCCCGCGTATATGTTCTTAGTTCCTTTCTTGTAAATTAATTACCATGCACCTGTAGGTTTACTTCTGAGCTCTCTTGACTATTTCTGTGCCAATTCCACACGTCTTCTGGTGACTTTAGGTCCATACTCTAGATTGAAGTCAGGGATAGACATGCCACCAGCCTGTTCTGCTTTCTCAGGATCCCTTTGGCTCTCCTGGTTCCTTTGTGGCTCCACAGAGATGTGAAGATTGCTTTTGTTTCTGTGAAAAATGTCATTGAAATGTTGACAGTGATTGCATGAATGTGTACGTTGCTTTGTTTAGAATGGATATTTTAATGGTATTTTCACCCATAAGCATGGGATATCTTTTTACTTGTGCCCATTCAGTTTCTTTGATTATTGTCTTGTAGTTTTTAGCTTGCAGGTCTTTCAAGTCCTTGGTTAGATTTCTAGTTATGTGGGGGAGCGGATGCAATTATAAAAGGAATTATTTTCTTAATTTCTCTTTCTGATAGTTCATTATTAGTGTAGAGAATCACAAATGATCTTGCAGTTCTGCTGACTTTCTTTTTTCCTTTTTTTTTTTTTTTTGGCCCTGCAGCTCGACATGTTGGATCTTAGTTCCCTGACCAAGGATCAAACCTGTACCCCCTGCAGTGGAAGTGCAGTCTTAACCACTGGACTGCCAGGCAAGTCCGTGAATTCGCTTTTTAGTTCTGACAGTTGCTTTGGTGTAGTGTTATGTGGAAAACTAGAATTAAGACATCTCATAGTTTCAGTTCCATCTGGTCATCCACAGCACCCAGGGCATGGTGTCTACTAATACACTCTTCCTATGGTGCCTTTTAATACCATGTGGACTAGTACAAGGCAATTAGCATCAAACTACTTTAGCTGAATTTGGTTAGGTTAAGTCTTGGCCTCTATTGCAATGTTCGATGTCATCTCTGATTTTCTGGCATGTGACTTACATGGCTGTATTGAAAAGTAACTTACTTTCTAGTAAAATTTCAAACGTGTCTACTTTAAATAGTGGTACAAAGTTTTCTACATTCACACCAAATACCGCAATGTGTTTTACCCAAAACATGGTCACTTTCTCGGGGAACCAGCCCACAACCCCAAAATGGGGGATAATTATGTTTTCCACATTACAGTCCCATCCATAGGACCAGTTCAACTTTCATCAGCTGCCCAAGCTTTGTGCAACTGTCTTTCTTCATTCTAATGCAGTTTTCTTTTTCTGGAGCCATCACTGGGGCTTTCCCTCATGTTAAATACCTTCATGGATTTAAAGTGACAAGATGACTATGATCTGGGTGGCTTTTCAGTGTGGTTTCTTTCACTGAGAATGTTTTTAGTGCTTTTCCATGTTGTGCCATGTGTCATTTTTTTCATTGTGCTTACAAACATATAACAACATTTATTATTTGAGTCATTTTAAGTATGAACTTCTATAGCATTAACGGCACTCACATTGTAAAAATTCCCCCACCATTCATCTCCAGAATCTTTTCCTTTTCCTGAAGTGACACTGTAACTATTAAATACTCATAACCCCCAATCCCTGGCCATCTTATTCTACTTGGAATTTGTCTTATATGGATATCTCATACTAGTGGAATCATAGAACATTTTTCCTTTTGTGTCAGGCTTGTTTCACTTCACCTAATGACTTGAAGTCTCATCTACATTATAGCATGTATGAGAGTTATCTTGTTTTTAAAGGTGGAATCATATCCCATTGTGTATATACTACATCGTGCTTATCCAGTCACCTGTTGAACACTTGTGCTGCTTCCACCTTTTGGTTACTATGAATAATGCTGCTATGAATATGGGGTTTGAATATCTGTTCCAGTATTCGGTTTTAAATATTTTGAGTGTATAACCTGGACCGCAATTGATGGATTCTATGTTAACTCTGTGTTTAAGTTTTTGAAAAGCCCCCTACTATTTTCTGAAGCTGTGGCATTATTTTACTATATTCCTTTATATGGCAGAGTAATGCACCTCATGGATGGAACTGCCCTATTTGCTCTTCCATTCACTTGTTGGTGGACATTTTCATTGTTTTTAACTTGGGCTATCAAGAACACTGCTGCTGTAAATATTGGTGTACAAGTATATATTTAAGCACCACTTTTAAATTCTTTGGATGTATATCTAGGAGTGGAGTTACCAAAACATATGATATTTCAGTTCAGTCACTCAGTCATGTCCGACTCTTTGTGACCCCGTGGACTGCAGCACACCAGGCTTCCCTATCCATCACCAACTCCCGGAGCTTGCTCAAACTCATGTCCATTGAGTTGGTGATGCCATCAACCATCTCATCCTCTGTTATCCCCTTCTGCTCCTGCCTTCAATCTTTCCCAGCATCAGGGTCTTTTCCAATGAGTCAGTTCTTCACATTAGGTGGCCAAAGTATTGCAGTTTCAGCTTCAGCATCAGTCCTTCAAATGAATATTCAGGGCTGATTTCCCTTAGGATTGACTTGTTGGGTCTCCTTGCAGTCCAAGTGATGCTCAAGAGTCTTCTCCAACACCACAGTTCCAAAGCATCACTTCTTCAGTGCTCAGTTTTCTTTGTAGTCCAGCTGTAACATCTATACATGACTATTGGAACAACCATAGCTTTGAGTACATGGACCTTTGTTGGTAATGTCTCTGCTTTTTAATATGCTATCTAGGTTGGTCATAACTTTTATTCCAAGGAGCAGGTGTCTTTTAATTTCATGGCTGCAGTCACCATCTTCAGTGATTTTGGAGCTCCCCCCGCCACAATAAAGTCTGTCACCATTTCCATTGTTTTCCCATCTATTTGCCATGAAGTGTTGGGGCCGGATGCCATGATCTTAGTTTTCTGAATACTGAGTTTTAAGCCAACTTTTTCACTCTCCTCTTTCACTTTCATCAAGAGACTCTTTAGTTCTTCTTTGCTTTCTGCCATAAGAGTGGTGTCATCTGAGTATCTGAAATTATTGATATTTCTCCTGGCAATTTTGATTCCAGCTTGTGCCTCATCCAGCCCTGGGATTTCACATGATATACTCTGCATATATGTTAAATAAGCAGGGTGCTGTACTCCGTTCCTGATTTGGAACCAGTCCACTGTTCCATGTCTAGTTCTAATTGTTGCTTCTTCACCTGCATACAGATTTCTCAGGAGGCAGGTAAGGTGGTCTGGTATTCCCATACCTTTCAGAATTTTCCACAGTTTGTGGTGATCTGCACAGTCAAAGGCTTTGGCATTGTTAACAAAGCAGAAGTAAATATTTTTCTGGATGTTTTTCTCTCTTGCTCTTTCAATGATCCAACGGGTGTTGGCAATTTGATCTCTGGTCCCTCTGTATTTTCTACATCCAGCTTGAACATCTAGAAATTCATGGTTCACTTACTGTTGAAGCCTGGCTTGGAGAAATTTGATCATTACTTTGTTAACGTGTGAGATGAGTGCAACTGTGTGCCAGTTGGAACATTCTTTGGCTTTGCCTTTCTTTGGCATTGGAATGAAAACTGACCTTTTCCAGTCCTGTGGCCAATGCTGAGTGATATAATTACATTTTTATGTTTTCGAGAAAATGCTTGTTTTGCACACATTGATTGCATCATTTTACCTCTCCATAAGTAAAGTTTTGAGTTTCAATTTCGTACATTTTCGCCAACATTTGTCATTTGTCTTTATTGTTGATTTTCCTCACGTCCATCCTGAGTGCCTTATTAAGGAGGAAGTCATAATGCAGGACCCACATTTGAGGAGAGGGGAGTTAGCTTCATATACTTGATGGACAGCTGAGTCTGTATTAATTATTTAGAATCTTTCTGTGTGAGATTTTTATTCAACATTACTCATAAAACCTAATTTTTACTTTTTACCAGTTTGGACAGCTAAAAATTATTTTAAACTTTTGGGAGCTTCCCTGGTGGCTCAGCCTGTAAAAGCATATGCTTGCAATGCAGGAGACCTGGGTTCAATCCCTGGGTGGGGAAGATCCCCTGGAGAAGGAAATGGCAACCCACTCCAGTACTCTTGCCTGGAAAATTTCATGAATGGAGGCGCCTCATAGCTTACAGTCCATGGGGTTGCAAAGAGTCAGACACGACTGAGCAACTTCGCTTTCACTTTCTTTTGGCTTTAATCCAGCCAATTAGACTGCTTAGTTCATTCTAGCTTTGGCTACTGAGAGCTTTTTCCATACTCTCCTGCTTTTATTTTACATAATTCAGCTTTTATGGGGCTTTTTGGTCCTTCTTTCTCACATTTTAAGATTATGCTGCTTTACATATTTACTGTCTCAGTCCTAGTATCAGACACATATTTAAAGAATCCTTGTCCCTTTTTATTAGAGTATATTAATAAAAACTTGTATGTGGGAACTTACACATGCATGTATCCAGACTATGCATACACACGGTTATGAAGATTTTCACATGGAGTTATATGTTTCTGTATTAGGCTAAAGATAGTTTATAATGATGTCTCCAACCTGATCTCTTATGACACAGGTATTATAACCTTCTCCTTTTGTCTGCCTGTAACTTCCCACTCCAATGGTAAGAAACCTGGCTTCCACTGCTCATCTCTTATCAAATTCAGGGCTTGCTCCTTCAATGACTGATATGGTAGTTTCAGTCCTGTTAGCTGCAAACCCCTGGAAAGAACTTACAGAGCCCATTGTTTATGTATGGTACATTTTGCCTTTGGCCTGCAGATTCCATTCAATTACACAGTGAACTTAGGTCAGATAATTTTGTCCTAACAGTGAGAGTGGCTTTTTAAAAATTTTCTCCTTCCTTTTAAATCTTTTGGCTGTGCCGCAGCATGTGGGGTTTTAGGTCCCTGACCAGGAATTGAACCCACCTTTCCTGCACTGACAATGTGGAGTCTTAACCACTGAGCCCCTAGGGGAGTCTGAAGCTTTTCATGTATTTCTCAATCTGTTAGATTCTTTGTTAAATTCTGCATTCCAGTCTTTGGCACTCCATACCATAAATAAATAAATGTGAATAGGTAATAAATTACTTGTGTTCTGAAAACAAAAATCTATGTACTTAGACAAATGCATAGTGGCAGGTATTCCTCACTAAAGTACCATGTGAAATATTTCAGCCATATATTCCATAAACTGTTTATCATGTCTGTTTTACTTTTGCTAGAATGTCTTATAAGATCATACAGTGTGTAGCACTTGAGGCTGGATTCCTTCACTTAGTAATGTGTTAGATTCATGCTTTTCTTTATTATTATTTTTTTTTTATATTGGTCTGTGGTTCTTTCCTCTATATCTCTGAATGCTATTTTATTGCATTAGATGAGAGGAAAGATAATTTTCCCCCTAGCCTCAATGTTCTTCACTGAGATGTTCATAATGGAAGGGAGATGGATTGGAGAAAAACAATCAGAAGTTTAATATATGCCATGCATACCTCCTATATAGTTGAAAGATACCTGGGAAAACAGTCACTTTCTGAAATGGTCCAAGACTTTACCTTAAATGCTGTCATCAGCTAAGAATGAAAGAAGGAGGTTAAGGAATGGAAGAAGCTATTTAAGGGAGATTATTAGGTGAAGCACAGTAAAGAAAGGCATGGTGGTATACAGATTAACTTCCAGGTCCATTCCATAGACCTTCTTGATATTTAGTCAAGTCATTTAGTGAAATCAAGTCAGTCTTGATACTTAGTCCATTCTTGATATTTAGTCATCCTCTATTTCCTGGTCCAGACAGGGACACATCCTTAAAGATGGAGATATCCTTAATAAATGTAAATCTACTTCATAAAATGGCATTTCGACTTGGTTTTCAAAGATCCTCCTGGGGCAGCTGTTTGTTTGTTTGTTTGTTTTTAAATTAATCAGTCCAAAATAACCCTTTTGTCAAATGGGTATATTTTGGGTGTGCTGTTTTGTGCTCCCCTTGAAATGTGCATTCAGGGGAGGAGTGTCACCCTGGAGACTGTTGATATGTGACCCCATGGAGAGGGACTGGGTTGGTCACCCTGGAGAATGTGGATATGTGACCCCAGGGAAAAGGTCAGAAGGAAGTCACCCTGGAGACTGTGGAATTGTGAGCCCAGTTGCAAGGCTTGGGAAGGGGTCACCGTGGAGACTGTGGATGTGTGACTCCAGGTACAGTGTCTGGGAGGGATCACCCAGGGGACTGTAGATATGTGATCCTAGATATAGGGTTTGGGAGAGTGTCACCCTGCAGACTGTGGACATGTGACCCCAGGTGCATGGTCCAGTGTGTTGTGGTCACCCTGGAGATTGTGGAAGCGTGACCCCAGGTACTGGGTCTGGGAAGTGGGGTCATCCTGGAGATGTGCACATGTGATTCCAGACACAGGATATTTCAGGTGGAGTCACTTTGGAAACTGGACGAGTGACCCCAGGTGCAGGGTCTGGGGTGAGGTTCAGTGACGTCAGGGCTCCTGTCTTGTTGGGAGGGACACATTGGGATTCTACTCGAGACGTTGCAGAACAATACAGAGGCCTCTGGAGGTGAGGCGGGAGACCAAGTTTCCCTTTGCAGTTGCCAGAGCAATACTGTGACTCCTGTCAGTTTTCAAGACGAGTCAGGCTTCGACTCCTTTTGAAGCATTGAACTCCGCGTTCCATTTGTGTTGTCAAAGGGAAGTGAGGCGTCCTGTCGAGATGAGGCGGGGAACTAGTGTATTCTCTAGGGTCTCCACAGGGGATTCAGACATCCCTCCATCTTGTGAGATGAAAGACGAGCCTGCATTAAAGTCACTGCAGGGAAATCCGGCCTTATTTCGAGTCAGGGCATCTCGGTGTCCATTCCTCTTGAGGCAGCAAACTCAGGGTCCCTCTCACACACATATAACTGAGAGAAGCCTCCCTTGAGGGGCTTGTGGAAAGTGGGCATTCCTTTTGATTCGAAGTCAGGGAATCAGCTCTCATCTCAAGATGATTTGGGGCACATGGAGCTTTTCTCGAGTTGCTGTGTTGAACTTGGTGTTCCTTTAGACTTGAGACGGTATTCTCAGGGAAACTCTGGAGTTGCCTAAAGGAAGTAAGCCCCTTGTCGTGTATGATGGGTAATGCAGGATGGCTCTGGAGACAATGCAGGGGAATCGGGCCTCATCTCGAGTTGATTTGGAGTACATGGAGCCCTTTCATGTTGCTCCTGGGACATCAGGGTCCCTCTAACTTTTGACAGTGTTCTTGGGATCTCTCTGGAGTTCCATCAAGGAAGTCAAGGCTCCTTTCATGTTTGATGGGGAACACGGATTTACTGTGCATGCATTGCACGGAAATCGGGCCTTATCTTGAGTTGATGGAGTGCACGGAGCTCTTTCATGTTCCTGCGGGGACCTCAGGGTCCCTCTAGACTTGTGACAGTGCTCTTAGAGTCTCTCTGGAGTTCCATCACGGAATTCAAGGCTCCTTTCATGTTTGATGGAGAACACGGACTTACTCTGCATGCAATGCAGGGGAATCGGGCCTCATCTCGCGGCGAGGGGAAAGTCTCATTGTTTTTCTGGAGTTGCGGCGGGAACCTGGGTTATGTTCTCGAGTTACGGGGGGGATGGCCTTTCAAAACTCGTGTTTGTTCAGCTACGTCAGGACTCCTGTCTAGTTGCAAGGGACACCTTGGGATTCTCCTCGAAGCTTAGCAGGACAAGAGGGAGGCCTCTCGAATTGAGGCGGGAGACCAAGTTTCCCTTTGCAGTTGTCAGAGCGATACTGTGACTCCAATCAGTTTCCAAGCGGAGTTAGGCTTCGTCTCCTTTTGAAGCATTGATCTCCGCGTGCCTCTCATGTAGTCAAAGGGATGTGAGGCCCCTTGTTGAGAGGAGGCGGGGGACTAAGGTGTTCTCTAGGGTCTCCACCGGGGATTCAGACATCCCTTCATTTTGTGAGATGAAAGATGAGCCTGCATTCAAGTCACTGCAGGAAATCCGGCCTTATTTCCAGTCAGGGCATCTCGGTGTCCATTCCACTTGAGGTAGCAAACTCAGGGTCCCTCTCACGTATCTATAGCTGAGGGAAGCCTCCTCTTTAGGTGTTCTTTAAAGCTGGCATTCCTCTTGAGTCAAAGCCAGGGAATCAACTCTCATCTCGAGATGATTTGAGGTACACGGAGCTGTTTTCTAGTTGCTGTGCTGAACGAGGTGTTACTGTATACTTAGGACGGTTCTCGGGGAATCTCTGAAGTTTCCTAAAGGAAGTCAAGCCACTTCTCGTGTTTGCTGGGGAATGCTGATGACTCTGGAGCCAATGTAGGGGAATCTGGCCACATCTCGAGGTGATTTGGGGTACACCGAGCTCTTTCGTGTTGCTGCGGTGACCTCACGGTTCTTCTAGACTTGTGTCAGTGTTCTTGGGGACTCTCTGGAGTTCCATCACGGAAGTCAAGGCTCCTTTCATGTTTGATGGGGAACACGGAATTGCTCTGCAGCAATGCAGGAAATCTGATCTCATCTCTCATCGAGTGGGAAGTCTCACGGTTTTTCTCGAGTTGCCGCGGGAACCTGGGTTATATTCTCGAGTGACGACTGGGATGGCCCCTCACAACTCCTGTTTGTTCAGCGACGTCAGGACTCCTGTCTAGTTGCGAGGGACAACTCGGGATTCTCTTCGAGGTTTGGGCAGGGCAATAGGGACACCTATCGAGGTGCGGTGGGAGACCCAGTGTCCTTTCAAGTTGCCACACGGTTACTGGGATTCCTGTCAATTTTCAAGAGGAGTCAGTCATCGTCTACTTTTGAAGCATTGAACTCCACATTCCACTCGTGTTGTCAAAGGGATGTGAGGCCTCCTGTCGATATGAGGTTGGGAAGTAGGTCTTTATCTAAGGTTGTCACAGGGCATTCAGACATCCCGTCATCTTTTGAGATGAAAACGAGCCTGCATTCAAGTCACTGCAGGGAAATCCAGCCTCATTTCGAGTCAGGGCATCTCGGTGTCCATTCCACTTGAGGCAGCAAACTCAAGGTCCCTCTCACATACTTAGGGCTGAGAAATGCCTCCGCTTGAGCTGCTTGTGGAAAGTTGGCATTCCTCTTGAGTCAAAGCCAGGGAATCAGGTCTCATCTCGAGATGATTTGGGGTACACGGAGCTTTTCTCGAGTTGCTGTGCTGAACTTGGTGTTCCTCTAGACTTGGCATGGTGTTCTCGGGGAATCTTGGAGTTGCCTAAGAGAAGTTAAGCCACTTGTCCTGTTTTGAGGAATGCAGGATTGCTCTGGACCCAATGCAGGGGAATCTGGCCTCATCTCGAGGTGATTTGCAGTACACGGATCTCTTTCTTGTTGCTGCGTTGACCTCAGGGTCCCTCTATACTTGTGACAGAGCTCTTGGTAATGATGTGGAGTTTCATCTAGGAAGTAAAGGCTCCTTTCGTGTTTGATGGGGAACACAGACTTGCTCTGCATGCAATGCAGGGGAATCGGCCCTCATCTCGTGGTGAGGGGGAATTCTCATGGCTTTCTCGAGTTGTGACGGGAACCTGGGTTATGTTCTCAAGTTACGGCGGAATGACCCTTCAAAACTCGTGTTGGTTCAGTGACATCGGGACTCCAGTCTAGTTGCGAGGGACACATTGGGATTCTCCACGAGGCTTGGCAGGATAATAGGGACTCCTCTCGAGGTGAGGGGTGAGACTCAGGTTCCATTCCACTTGCCACAGGAATTTTGGGATTCCTATCAATTTTCAAGAGGAGGCAGCCATCCTCTCCTTTTGAAGAATTTAACTCCGCGTTCCTCTGGAGGTTTCCAAAGGTTGTGAGGCCTCCTGTCGAGATGAGCCGGGGAACTAGGGCTTTCTCCAGGGTCTCCACAGGGGATTCAGACATCCCTTTATCTTGTGTGATGAAAGACGGGACTGCATTCAAGTCACTGCAGGGAAATCCGACCTTATTTCAAGTCATGGCATCTCGGTGACCATTCCACTTGATGCAGCAAACTCAGGGTCCCTCTCACATACATATAGCTGAGAGAAGCTTCCTCTTGAAGGGCTTGTGGGAAGTTGGCATTCCTCTTGAGTCAAAGCCAAGGAATCAGCTCTCATCTTGAGAGGTTTGGGGTACACGGAGCTTTTCTCGAGTTGCCGTGCTGAACTTGGTGTTCCTCTAGACTTGAGACGGTATTCTCAGGTAATCTCTGGAGTTGCCTAAAGGAAGTCAAGCCACTTGTCATGTTTGATGGGGAATGAGTGATGGCTCTGGAGACAATGCAGGGGAATCGGGCCTCATCTTGAGTTGATTTCAATACACGGTGCGCTTTCATGTTGCTGCGGGGACCTCAGGGTCCCTCTAGACATGTGACAGTGTTCCTGGGGACTCTCTGGAGTTCCATCAAGGAAGTCAAGGCTCCTTTCGTGTTTGATGGGCAACACGGACTTGCTCTCAATGCAGTGCAGGGGAATCGGACCTCATCTCGAGTTGATTGGGAGTATATGGAGCCCTTTCATGTTACTGCGCGGACCTCAGGGTCCCTCTAGACTTGTGACAGTGTTCTTGGGGTCTCTCTGGAGTTCCATCAAGGAAGTCAAGTCTCCTTTCCTGTTTGATGGGGAGCACGGACTTACCCTGCATGCATTGCAGGGGAATTGGGCCTCATCTCACGGCGAGGGGAAAGGCTCATGTTTCTCTGGAGTTGCGGCGGGAACCAGGGTATGTACTTGAGTTACTGCGGGGATGGCCCTTCAAAACTCGTGTTTGTTCAGCGATGTGTGGACTCCTATGTAGTTGCAAGGGAAACCTTGGGGTTCTTCTCGAGGCTTGGCAGGACAATAGGGATGCCTCTCGAGTTGAGGCAGAGACCAAGTTTCCCTTTGCAGTTGCCAGAGTGATACTGTGACTCCTGTCAGTTTTCAAGAGGAGTCAGGCTTTGTCTCGTTTTGAAGCATTGAACTCCGCTTTCCACTCGTATTGTCAAAGGGATGTGAGGCCTCCTGTCAAGATGAGGTGGGGAACTAGGGCTTTCTCTATGGTCTTCACTGGGGATTCAGACATCGCTTCATCTTGTGAGATGAAAGGCGAGCCTGCATTCAAGTCACTGCAGGGAATTCCTGCCATATTTCGAGTCAGGGCATCTCAGTGTCCATTTCACTTGAGGCAGCAAACTCAGGGTCCCTCTCACATACACAGAGCTGCGAAAAGCCTCAGCTTTAGCTGCTTGTGGGATGTTGGCATTCCTCTTGATTCGAAGCCAGGGAATCAGCTCTCATCTCAAAATGATTTAGGGTACACGGAACTTTTCTCGAGTTGCTATGCTGAACTTAATGTTCCTCTTGACTTGGGACGGTGTTCTCGGGGAATCTCTGGAGTTGCCTAAAAGAAGTCAAGCCACTTGTCCTGTTTGATGAGGAATGCAGGATTGCTCTGGAGCCAATGCAGGGGAATTGGGCCTCATTTCGAGTTGATTTGGGGTACACGGGTCTCTTTCGTGTTGTGCATTGACCTCAGGGTCCCTCTAGACTTGTGACAGAGTTCTTGGGGACTATGTGGAGTTTCATCTAGGAAGTCAATGCTCCCTTCATGTTTGATGGGGAACACGGACTTACTCTGCATGCATTGCAGGGGAATCAGGCCTCATCTCGCGGCGAGGGGAAAGTCTCATTGTTTTTCTGGATTGCGGCAGGAACCTGGGTTATGTTCTCGAGTTACGGCGGTGATGGCTCTTCAAAACTCGTGTTTGTTCAGCGACGTCAGGACTCCTGTATAGTTGCGAGGGACACCTTGGGATTCTCGTCGAGGATGGCAGGACAATAGGAATGCCTATTGAAGTGAGGTGGAGACCAAGTTTCTCTTTGCAGTTGCCAGAGCGATACTGTTACTCCTGTCAGTTTTCAAGAGGAGTCAGGCTTTGTCTCCTTTTGAAGCATTGAAATTCATGTGCCTCTCGTGTTGTCAAAGGAATGTGAGGCCCCTTGTCAGGATGAGGCGGGGAACTAGGGTATTCTCTAGTGTCTCCACAGGGGATTCAGACATCCCTTCATCTTTTGTAATGAAAGAGGAACCTGCATTCAAGTCACTGCAGGGAAATCCGGCCTTATTTCTAGTCAGGGCATCTCGGTGTCTATTCCACTTGAGGCAGCAAACTCAGGGTACCTCTCACATACATATAGCTGAGAGAAGCCTCCTTGTGAGGTGCTTGTGGAAAGTTGGCATTCCTCTTGAGTCAAATCCAGGGAATCAGCTCTCATCTCGAGAAGATTTGTGGTACACGGAACTGTTTTCTAGTTGCTGTGCTGAACGTGGTGTTCCTCTATACTTAGGACGGTGTTCTCGGGGAATCTCTGGAGTTGCCTTAAAGAAGTCAAGCCACTTCGTGTTTGATCATCAATGCGGGATGGCTCTGGAGTCAATGCATGGGAATCGGGCCTCATCTCGAGTTGATTTGCGGTATACGGGGCTCTTTCGTGTTGATGCCTTGACCTCTGTGTCCCTCTAGACTTGTGACAGAGTTCTTGGGGACTATGTGGAGTTTCATCCAGAAAGTCAAGGCTCCTTTCATGTTTGATGGGGAACTCAGACATGCTCTGCATGCAGTGCAGTGGTATTGCACCTCATCTCGCGGCAAAGGGGAATTCTCATGGTTTTCTCGAGTTGTGGTGGGAACCTGGGATATGTTCTCGAGTTAGGGCGGGGATGGGCCTTCAAAACTCGTGTTGGTTCAGCGACGTCAGGACTCCTGTCTAGTTGTGAGGGACACATTGGGATTCTCCTCGAGGCTTGGCAGGACAATAGGGATGCCTCTCGAGGTGAGGGGGGGAGACCCAGGGTCCTTTCCAGTTGCCACAGGAATTTTGGTATTCCTATAAATTTTCAAGAGGAGGCATCCTCTCGTCTTGAAGCATTTAACTATGCGTGGCTCTCGAGGATTCAAAAGGATTGGAAGCCTCCTGTCGAGATGAGCCGGGGAACTAGGGCTTTCTCTAGGGTCTCCACAGGGGATTCAGACATCCCTTCATGTTGTGTGATGAAGACAAGCCTGCATTCAAGTCACTGCAGGGAAATCCGGCCTTATTTTGAGTCACGGCATCTCGGGGGCCATTCCACTTGATGCAGCACATAACTATAGCTGAGAGAAGCCTCCTCTTGAGGGGCTTGTGGAAAGTTGGCATTCCTCTTGAGTCGAAGCCAGGGAATCAGCTCGCATCTCGAGATGATTTGGGGTACACGGAGCTTTTCTCGAGTTGTTGTGCCGAATTTGGTGTTCCTCTAAACTTGAGACGGTACTCTCGGGTAATCTCTGGAGTTGCCTGAAGGAAGTCACACCACTTGTGGTGTTTGATCTGGAATGCGTGATGGCTCTGGAAACAATGCAGGGGAATCGGGCCTCATCTCGAGTTGATTTGGAGTACACGGAGCCCTTTCATGTTGCTGCGGGGACCCTAGGGTCCCTCTAGACTCGTGACAGTTTTCTTGGGGTCTCTCTGGAGTTCCATCAAGGAAGTCAAGGCTCCTTTCGTGTTTCATCGGGAACATGAACTTACTCTGCATGCAGTGCAGGGGAATCAGGCCTCATCTCGCGGCGAGGGGGAAGTCTCATATTTTTTCTGGAGTTGCGGCGGGAACCTGGGTTATGTTCTCGAGTTACGGCGGGGATGGCCCTTGAAAACTCGTGTTGGTTCAGCGACGTCACGACTCCTATCTAGTTGTGAGGGACACCTTGGGATTTTCCTCAAGGCTTGGCAGGACAATAGGGACGCCTCTCGAGGTGAGGCGGGAGACCCAGTTTCCCTTTGCAGTTGCCACAGGGATGTTTGGATCCCTATCAATTTTCAAGAGGAGTCAGGCCTCGTCTGCTTTTGAAGCATTAATCTCCGCATGCCTCTCGAGTTTTCAAAGGGATGTGAGGCCTCCTGTCGAGATAAGGCAGGGAACTAGGGCTTTCTCTAGGGTCTCCCCAGTGGATTCAGTCATCCCTTCTTCTTGTGAGATGAAAGACGAGCCTGCATTCAAGTCACTGCATGGAATTCCAGCCTTATTTCGAGTCAGGGCATCTCGGTGTCATTCCACTTGAAGCAGCAAACTCGGGGTCCCTCTCACTTATATATAGCTGAGAGAAGCCTCCCCGTGAGGTTCTTGTGGAAAGTTGGCATTCCTCTTGAGTCAAAGCCAGGGAATCAGCTCTCATCTCGAGATGATTTGGGGTACATGCATCTTTTCTCGAGTTGCTGTGCTGAACTTGGTGTTCCTCTAGACTTGTGATGGTATTCTCTTGGCATCTCTGGAGTTGCCTGAATGAAGTCAAGCCACTTGTCCTGTTTGATGGATAATGCGTGATGGCTCTGGAGACAATGCAGGGGAATCGGGCCTCATCTCGAGTTGATTTGGAGTACTGGAGCGGTTTTGTGTTGCTGCGGGGACCTCAGGGTCCCTCTATACTTGTGAGAGTGTTCTTGGGGTCTCTCTGGAGTTCCATCAAGGAAGTCAAGGCTCCTTTCATATTTGATGGGGTATACGGACTTGCTCTGCACTCAACCCAGGGGAATCTGTTCTCATCTCCCATCGAGCGGGAAGTCTCATGGTTTTTCTCAAATTGCGGAGGGAACCTGGGGTATATTCTCGAGTTACAATGGGGATGGCCCCTCAAAACTCCTGTTTGTTCAGCTACGTCAGAACTCCTGTCTAGTTGCCTGGGACAACTCGGGATTCTCTTCGAGGCTTGGCAGGGCAATAGGGACGCCTCTCAAGGTGATGTGGGAGACCCAGTGTCCTTTCAAGTTGCTACAGGGATACTGGGATTCCTGTCAATTTTCAAGAGGAGTCAGTTATTGTCCACTTTTGAAGCATTGAACTCCGCGTTCCACTCGTGTTGTCAAAGGGATATGATGCCTCCTCTCGAGATGAGGCGGGGAACTAGCGCTTTCTCTAGGGTCTTTACAGGGGATTCAGACATCCCTTCATCTTGTGAGATGAAACACGAGCCTGCATTCAAGTCACTTCAGGGAATTCCAGCCTTATTTCTAGTCAGGGCATCTCAGTGTCCATTCCACTTGAGGCAGAAATCTCAGGGTCCCCCTCACATACCTAAAGCTAAGAAAAGCCTCCGCTTGAGCTGCTTGTGGAAAGTTGGCATTCCTCTTGATTCGAAGCACGGGAATCAGCTCTCATCTCGAAATGATTTGGGGTACACGGAAATTTTCTCGAGTTGCAGTGCTGAACTTGGTGTTCCTCTAGACTTGGGATTGTGTTCTCGGGGAATCTCTGAAGTTGCCTAAAAGAAGTCCAGCCACTTTTCCTGTTTGATAAGGAATGCAGGATTGCTCTGGCGCCAACCCAGGGGAATCGGGCCACATCTTGAATTGATTTGTGGTACGTGGGGCTCTTTTGTGTTGTTGCGTTGACCTCAGGGTCCTTCTAGACTTGTGACAGAGTTCTTGGGGACTAAGCGGAGTTTCATCTAGGAAGTCAAAGCTCCATTCATGTGTGATGGGGAACACGGACTTTCTCTGCATGCAATGCAGGGGAATTGGGCCTCATCTCCCAGCAGGGTGGATTTCTCATGGTTTTCTCGAGTTGTGGCGGGAATCTGGGGTATGTCTCGAGTTATGGTGCAGAGAGCCCTTCAAAACTCGTGTTGATAGTGACGTCAGGAGTCTTGTCTAGTTGTGAAGGACACATCAGTATTCTCCTCGAGGCTTGGCAGGGCAATAGGGACACCCCTCGAGGTGAGGGGGGAGACCCAGGGTCCTTTCTAGTTGCCACAGGTATCTTGGGATTCCTATCAATTTTCAAGAGGAGGCAGCCATCCTCTCCTTTTGAAGCATTTAAATTCCGTGTGACTCTTGAGGGTTCAAAAGGATGTGCGGTGTCCTGTCGAGATGAGCTGGGGAACTAGGGCTTTCTCTAGGGTCTCCACAGGGGATTCAGACATCCCTTCATATTTTGAGATGAAAGACAAGCCTGCATTCAAGTCACTGCAGGGATTTCCAGCCTTATTTCGAGTCACAGCACCTCGGTGTCCATTCCACTTGACACAGCAAACTCAGAGTCCCTCTCACATACATATAGCTGAGAGAAGCCTCCTCTTGACGGGCTTGTGGAAAGTTGGCATTCCTCTTGAGTTGAAGCCAGGGAATGAGCTCTCATCTTGAGATGATTTGGGGTACACGGAGCTTTTCTCGAGTTTCTGTGCTCAACTTGGTGTTCCTCTAGACTTGAGACGATATTCTCGGGTAATCTCTGGAGTTGCCTAAAGGAAGTCAAGCCACTTGTCGTGTTTGATGAAGAATGCGTGATGGCTCTGGAGACAATGCAGGGGAATCAGGCCTCATCTCGAGTTGATTTCAGGTACACGTTGAACTTTCATGTTGCTGCACGGATCTCAGGGTCCCTCTAGACTTGTGACAGTGTTCCTGGGGACTCTCTGGAGTTCCATCAAGGAAGTCAAGCCTCCTTTCATGTTTGATGGGGAACACGGACTTGCCTTGCATGCAGTGCAGGGGAATTGGGCCTCATCTCGAGTTGATTTGGAGTACACGGAGCCCTTTCATGTTGCTGCGGGGACCCTAGGGTCCCTCTAGACTCGTGACAGTTTTCTTGGGGTCTCTCTGGAGTTCCATCAAGGAAGTCAAGTCTCCTTTCTTGTTTGATGGGGATCACGTACTTACTCTGCATGCATTGCAGGGGAATCGGGACTCATCTCGCAGCGAGGGTAAAGTCTCATTGTTTTTCTGGAGTTGGGGTGGGAACCTGGGTTATGTTTTTGAGTTAAAGCAGGGATGGCGCTTGAAAACTTGTGTTTGTTCAGCGACGTCAGGACTCCTGTCTAGTTGCGAGGGATACCTTGGGATTCTCCTCGAGGCTCGGCAGGACAATAGGGACACCTCTCAAATTGAGGCGGGAGACCAAGTTTCCCTTTGCAGTTGCCAGAGTGATACTGTGACTCCTGTCAGTTTTCAAGAGGAGTCAGACTTCGTCTCCTTTTGAAGCATTGAACTCCACGTGCCTCTCGTGTTGTCAAAAGGATGTGAGGCCGCCTGTTGAGAAGGGGCGGGGACCTAGGGTATTCTCTAGGGTCTCCACAGGGGATTCAGCCATCCCTTCATCTTGTGAGATGAAAGACGAGCCTGCATGCAAGTCACTGTTTGAAATCCGGCCTTATTTCGAGTCAGGGCATCTCGGTGTCCATTCCACTTGAGGCAGCAAACTCAGGGTCCCTCTTACGTACCTATAGCTGAGAGAAGCCTCCTCTTTAGGTGTTGTTTAAAGCTGGCATTCCTCTTGAGTGAAAGCCAGGGAAGAACTCTCAATTCGAGATGATTTAAGGTACACGGAGCTGTTTTCTAGTTGCTGTGCTGAACGTGGTGTTCTTCTATACTTAGTACGGTGTTCTTGGGGAATCTCTGGATTTGCCTAAAGAAAGTCAAGCCACTTCTCGTGTTTAATGGGGAATGCCGGATGGCTCTGGATCCCACGTAGGGGAATCTGGCCTCATCTGAAGTTGATTTGCCATACACCAAGCTCTTTCGTGTTGCTGTGGTGACCTCAATGTCCCTCTAGACTTGTATCAGTGTGCTTGGGGACTCTCTGGAATTCCATCAAGGAAGTCAAGGCTCATGTCATGTTTGATGGGGAACCCGGAATTGCCCTGCACGCAATTCAGGGGAATCTGATCTCATCTCTCATCGAGCGGGAAGTCTCATGGTTTTTCTCGAGTTGCCAAGGGCACCTGGATTATATTCTCGAGTGACGATGGGGATGGCCCCTCAAAATTCCTGTTTGTTCAGCGACATCAGGACACCTGTCTAGTTGCGAGGGTCACCTCGGGATTCTCCTCGAGGCTTGGCTGGGCAATAGGGACGCCTCTCAACGTGAGGAGGGAGACCCACTGTCACTTTCAACTTGCTACAGGAATACTGGGATTCTTGTCAATTTTCAAGAGGAGTCAGTCATCGTCTACTTTTGAAGCATTGAACTCCGTGTTCCTCTCGAGTTGTCAAAGGGATGTGAGGCCTCCTGTCGAGATGAGGCAGGGAACTAGGGTGTTCTCTAGGGTCTCCACAGGGGATTCAGACATCCCTCCATCTTTTCAGATGAAAGACCAGCCTGCATTCCTATCACTGCAGGAAAAGCTGGCCTTATGTTGAGTCACGGAATCTCGGTGACCATTCCACTTGATGCAGCAAACTCAGGGTCCCTCTCACATACCTATAGCTGAGAGCATCCTCCTCTTGAGGGGCTTGTGGACAGTTGGCATTCCTCTTGATTCGAAGCCAGGGAATCAGCTCTCATCTTGAGATGATTTGGGGCACACGGAGCTTTTCTTGAGTTGCTTTGTTGAACTTGGTGTTCCTTTAGACTTGAGACGGTATTCTCGGGGAAACTTGGAGTTGACTAAAGGAAGTAAGCGCCTTGTCGTGTATGATGGGTAATGAGGGATGAGTCTGGAGACAATGTAAGGGAATTGGGCCTCATCTCGAGTTGATTTGGAGTACTCGGAGCCCTTTCATGTTGCTCCGGGTACCTCAGGGTCCCTCTAGACTTGTGGCAGTGCTCTTGGGGTCTCTCTGGAGTTCCATCAAGGATGTCAAGGCTCCAATTGTGTTTGACGTGGAAAACGGACTTACTCTGCTTGCATTGCAGGGGAATCGGGCCTTATCTCGCGGCGAGGGGAAAGTCTCATTTTTTTTCTGGAGTTGCGGTGAGAACCTGGGTTATGTTCTCGAGTTAAGGTGGGGATGGCCCTTCAAAACTCGTGTTTGTTCAGCGACGTCCCTCGCAACTAGACAGGAGTCCTGACGTCACTGAACAAACACGAGATTTGAGGGGCCATCCCCGTCATCACTCGAGAATATAACTCAGGTTCCGTCCGCAACTTGAGAAAAACCATGAGACTTCCTGCTCGATGAGAGATGAGATCAAATTCCCCTGCACTGGGTGAAGAGCAATTCCGTGTTCCCCATCAAACATGAAAGGAGCCTTGACTTCCTTGATGGAATTCCAGAGAGTCCCCAAGAACCCTGATACCAGTATAGAGGGACCCTCAGGTCACCACAGCAACACGAAAGAGCTCAGTGTACCCCAAATCAACTTGAGATGATGCCAGATTCTCCTGAATTGTCTCCAGAGCCATTTGGCGTTCCCATCAAACACGACAAGTGGCATGACTTTCTTTAGGCAACTCCAGAGATTCCCCAAGAACACCGTCCTAAGTATAGAGGAAAACCACGTTCAGCACAGCAACTAGAAAAAAGCTCCGTGTACCTCAAGTCATCTTGAGATGAGAGCTGATTCCCTGGCTTTGACTCAAGAGGAATGCCAGCTTTAAACAACACCTAAAGAGGAGGCTTCTCTCAGCTATAGGTACGTAAGAGGGACCCTGAGTTTGCTGCCTCAAGTGGAATGGACACCAAGATGCCCTGACCAGAAATAAGGCCAGATTTCCCTGCAGTGACTTGAATGCAGGCTCGTCTTTCATCTCACAAGATGAAGGGATGTCTGAATCCCCTGTGGAGACCCTAGAGAAAGCCCTTGTTCCCCGCCTCATCTCGACAGGAAGCCTCACATCCCTTTGACAACATGAGAGGCACGCGGAGTTCAATGCTTCAAAAGGAGACGAAGCCTGACTCCTCTTGAAAACTGACAGGAGTCACAGTATCACTCTGGCAACTGCAAAGGGAAACTTCATATCCCGCCTCAACTCGAGAGGTGTCCCTATTGTCCTGCCAAGCCTCGAGGAGAATCCCAAGGTTTCCCTCACAACTAGACAAGAGTCCTGACGTCGCTGTCCAAACACGAGTTTTGAAGGGCAATCCCCACCGTAAATCGAGAACATGACCCAGGTTACCGCTGCAACTCCAGAAAAACATTGAGACTTTCCCCTCGCCACGAGATGAGGCCTGATTCCCCTGCAATGCGTGCAGAGTAAGTCTGTGTTCCCCATCAAACACGAAAGGAGCCTTGGCTTCCTTGATGGAACTCCAGAGAGACGCCAAGAATACTGTCACAAGTCTAGAGGGACCCTGCTGTCCCCGCAGCAACATAAAAGGGATTCCCGTACTCCAAATCAACTTGAGATGAGGCCTGATTCCCCTACACTGTGTGCAGTGCACGTCCGTGCTCCCCATCCAACAAGAAAGGAGGCTTGACTTCCGTGCTGGAACTCCAGAGAGTCCCCAGGAACACTGTCACAAGTCTAGAGGGACCCTGAGGTCCCCGCAGCAACATGAAAGCGCACTGTGTACTTGAAATCAAATCGAGAAGAGGCCCGATTCCCCTGCATTGTCTACAGAGCCATCACGCATTCCCTATCAAACAGGGCAAGTGTCTTTATTTCCTTTAGGCAACTCCAGAGATTACCCAAGAATACCGTCTAAAGTCAGAGGAACACCAAGTTCAGCACAGCAACTCGAGAAAAGCTCCGTGTACCCCAAATCATCTCGAGATGAGAGCTGATTCCCTGGCTTCAACTCAAGAGGAATGCCAACTTTCCAAAAGCCCCTCAAGAGGAGGCTTCTCTCAGCTATATGTATGTGAGAGGGACCCTGAGTTTGCTGCGTCAAGTGGAATGGTCACCGAGATGCAGTGACTCGAAATAAGGCCGGAATTCCCTGCAGTGACTTGAATGCAGGCTCGTCTTTCATCACACAAGATGAAGGGATGTCTGAATCCCCCGAGGAGACCCTAGAGAAAGCCCTAGTTCCCCAGCTCAACTCGACAGGAGGCCTCACATCCTTTTGAAACCTCGAGAGTTATGAGGAGGTAAATGCTTCAAAAGGAGAGGATGGCTGCCTCTTCTTGAGAATTATTAGGAATCCCAAAATTCCTGGGGCAACTGGAAAGGACACTGGGTCTCCCCCCTCACCTCGAGAGGCGTCCCTATTGTCCTGCCAAGCCTCAAGGAGAATCCCGATGTGTCCCTCACAACTAGACAGGAGTCCTTACATAGCTGAACCAACAAGAGTTTTGAAGGGCCATCCAGCCGTAACTCAACAACATAACCCAGGTTCCCGCCACAATTCGAGAAAACTGTCAGAGTTCCCCCTCGCCGCGAGATGAGGCCCGATTCCCCTGCACTGAATGCAGAGCAGTCCATGTTCCCCAACAAACACGAAAGGAGCCTTGACTTCCTGGATGAAACTCCACATAGTCCCCAAGAACTCTGTCACAAGTCTAGAGGGACCCTGAGGTCAACACAGCAACACGAAATTGCCCCGTGTACTGCAAATCAACTCGAGAGGAGGCCCGATTCCCCTATATTGGCTCCAGAGCCACCTGCAATCCTCATCAAACAGGACAAGTGGCTTGACTTCTTTTAGGCAACTCCAGCGATTCCCCGAAAACACCGTTCCAAGTCAAGAGGAACACCAAGTTCAGCACAGCAACTCAAGAAAAGCTCAGTGTACCCCAAATCATTGCGAGATGAGAGCTGATTCCCTGGCTTCGAATCAAGAGGAATGCCAACTTTCCACAAGCACCTCAAGAGGATGCTTCTCTCAGCTCTAGATATGTGAGAGGGACCCTGAGTTTGCTGCCTCAAGTGGAATGGACACTGAGATGCCCTGACTCGAAATAAGGCCGGAATTCCCTGCAGTGACTTGAATGCAGGCTCGTCTTTCATCTCACAAGATGAAGGGATGTCTGAATCCCCTGTGAAGACCCCAGGGAAAGCCCTATTTCCCCGCCCCATCTTGACAGGAGGCCTCACATCCCTGTGACAACACGAGTGGAACGTGGAGTTCATTGATTCAAAAGTAGTCGATGACTGACTCCTCTTGAAAACTGACAGGAGTCCTAGTATCCCTGTGGCAACTTGAAAGGACACTGGGTCTTCCGGCTCACCTCGAGAGGTGTCCCTATTCCCCTGCCAAGCCTCGAAGAGAATCCCGAGTTGTCCCTCACAACTAGACAGGAGTCCTGACTTCGTTGAGCAAACACGAGTTTTGAGGGGCCATCCCCATGGTCACTCAAGAATATACCCCAGGTTCCCTTCGCAATTCGAGTAGAACCATGAGACGTCCTGCTCGATGAGAGATGAGGTCAGATTCCCCTGCATTGAGTGCAGAGCAAGTCAGTGTTCCCCATCAAACGTGAAAGGAGGCTTGACTTCCTTGATGGAACTCCAGAGAGTCCCCAAGAACACTATAACAAGTCTAGAGGGACCCTGAGGTCCCCACAGCAACATGAAAGGGATCTGCGTACTCCAAATCAACACAGGATGAGGCCTGATTTCCCTGCACTGCATGCAGTGCAAGTCCGTGCTCCCCATCCAACAAGAAAGGAGGCTTGACTTCCGTGATGGAACTCCAGAGAGTCCCCAGGAACACTGTCACAAGTCTAGAAGGACCCTGAGGTCCCCGTGGCAACATGAAAGCGCACCGTGTACTTGAAATAAACTCGAGATGAGGCCCGATTTCCCTGCATTGTGTCCAGAGCGATCACGCATTCCCCGTCAAACACGACAAGTGTCTTTATTTCCTTTAGGCAACTCCAGAGACTACCCGAGAATACCGTCTAAAGTCTAGAGGAACACCAAGTTCAGCACAGCAACTCGAGAAAAGCTCTGTGTACCCCAAATCATTTCGAGATGAGAGCTGATTCCCTGGCTTTGACTCAAGATGAATGCCAACTTTCCAAAAGCCCCTGAAGAGAAGGCTTCTCTCAGCTATATGTATGTGAGAGGGACCCTGAGTTTGCTGCGTCAAGTGGAATGGTCACCGACATGCCGTGACTTTAGATAAGGCCGGAATTCCCTGCAGTGACTTGAATGCAGGCTCGTCTTTCATCACACAAGATGAAGGGATGTCTGAATCCCCCGAGGAGACCCTAGAGAAAGCCCTAGTCCCCCGGCTCAGCTCGACAGGAGACCTCACATCCTTTTGAAACCTCGAGAGGCATGCACAGTTAAATGCTTCAAACGGAGAGGATGGCTGCCTCCTCTTGAAAATTAATAGGAATTCCAAAATTCCTGGGGCAACTGGAAAGGAGCCTGGGTCTCCCCCCTCACCTCGAGTGGCGTCCATATTGTTCTGCCAAGCCTCAAGGAGAATCCCGATGTGTCCCTCGCAACTAGACAGGCGTCCTGACGTCACTGAACCAACACGAGTTTTGAAGGGCCATCCAGCTGTAACTCGACAACATACCCCAGGTTCCCACCACAACTCAAGAAAACCGTCAGAGTTCCCCCTCGCCGCGAGATGAGGCCTGATTCCCCTGCACTGCATGCAGAGCAAGTCCGTGTTCCACATCTAACACGAAAGGAGCCTTAACTTCCTAGATGAAATTCCACATAGTACCCAGGAACTCTGTCACAAGTCTAGAGGGACCCTGAGTTCAACGCAGCAAAACGAAAGAGCCCCGTGTACGCAAATCAACTCGAGATGAGGCCCGATTCCCCTGTGTTGGCTCCAGAGCCATGCTGCATTCCTCATCAAACAGGGCAAGTGGCTCTACTTCTTTTAGGCAACTCCAGCAATTCCCCGAGAACACCGTCCCAAGTCTAGAGGAACACCAAGTTTAACACAGCAACTCGAGAAAAGCTCCGTGTACCCCAAATCATTTTGAGATGAGAGCTGATTCCCTGGCTTTGAATCAAGAGGAATGCCAACTTTCCCCAAGCAGCTCAAGCGAAGGCTTTTCTCAGCTCTAGGTATGTGAGAGGGACCCTGAGTTTACTGCCTCAAGTGGAATGGACACCAAGGTGCCCTGACCCGAAATAAGGCCGGAATTCCCTGCAGTGACTTGAATGCAGGCTTGTCTTTCATCTCACAAGATGAAGGGATGTCTGAATCCCCAGTGAAGATCCTAGAGAAAGCTCTAGTTCCCCACCTCATCTAGACATAAGGCCTCACATCCCTTTGACAACATGAGTGGAACGCGGAGTTCAATGCTTTAAAAGTAGATGATGACTGACTCCTCTTGAAAATTGACAGGAATCCCAGTATCCCTGTGGCAACTTGAAAGGATACAGGGTCTCCCGCCTCAGCTCGAGAGGCCTCCCTTTTGCCCTGCCAAGCCTCGAAGAGAATGCCGAGTTGTCCCTCTCAACTAGACAGGAGTCCTAAAGTCGCTGAAAAAGCACGAGTTTTGAGGGGCCATCCCCGTGGTCACTCGAGAATATAACCCAGGTTCCCTCCGCAACTCGAGTAAAACCATGAGACTTTCCGCTCGATGAGAGGTGAGATCAGATTCCCCTGCATTGCATGCAGAGCAATTCGGTGTTCCCCATCAAACATGAAAGGAGCCATGACTTCCTTGATGGAACTCCAGAGAGTCCCCAAGAACACTGTTACAAGTCTAGAGGGACCCTGAGGTCACCACAGCAACCTGATAGAATTTGGTGTACCCCAAATAAACTCAAGATGAGGCCAGATTCCCCTACATTGGCTCCAGAGCCATCTGGTGTTCCCTATCAAACACGACAAGTGGCTTGTCTTCCTTTAGGTAACTAAAGAGATTCCCCAAGAATACCGTCCTAAGTATAGAGCAACACCACTTTCAGCACAGAACTAGAAATCAGCTCCATGTACCTCAAATCATCTCGAGATGAGAGCTGATTCCCTGGCTTTCACTCAAGAGGAATGCCAGATTTAAACAACATCTAAAGACGAGGCTTCAATCAGCTATAGGTACGTGAGAGGGACCCTGAATTTGCTGCCTCAAGTGGAATGGACACCGAGATGCCCTGATTCGAAATAAGGCTGGAGTTCCCTGCAGTGACTTGAATGCAGGTTCGTCTTTCATCTTACAAGATGAAGGGATGTCTGAATCCCCTGTGGAGACCCTAGAGAAAGCCCTTGTTCCCTGCCTCATCTCAACAGGAGGCCTCACATCCCTTTGACAACACGAGAGGCACACAAATTTCAATGCTTCAAAAGGAGAGGAAGCCTGACTCCTCTTGAAAACTGACAGGAGTCACAATATCGCTCTGGCTACTGCAAAGGGAAACTTGGTCTCCCGCCTCACCTCGAGAGGCATCCCTATTGTCCTGCCCAGCCTCGAGGAGAATCCCAAGGTGTCCCTCACAACTAGATAGGAGTCCTGTCATCGCTGAACAAACACGAGTTTTGGAGGGCCATCCCCGCTGTAACTCGAGAACATAACCCAGGTTCCTGCTGCAACTCCAGAAAAGCAATGAGACTTTCCCCTCGCCATGAGATGAGGCCCGATTCCACAGCAATGCATGCAGGCTCAGTCTGTGTTCCCCATCAAACGTGATAGGAGCCTTGACTTCCTTGATGGAACTCGAGAGAGACCCCAGAAACACTGTCACAAGTCTACAGGGAACCTGAGGTCCCCACAGCAACATGAAAGGGCACCGTGTAATCCACATCAACTCGAGATGAGGCCTGATTCCCCTGCACTGCATGCAGAGCAAGTCCGTGTTCCCCATCAAACATGAAAGGAGCCTTGACTTCGTTGATGGAACTCCAGAGAGTTCCCAGGAACATTGTCAGAAGTCTAGAGGGACCCTGAGGTCCCCGCAGTAACATAAAAGTGCACCGTGTACTTCAAATCAACTCGAGATGAGGCCAGATTCCCCTGTATTTTCTCGTGAGCCATCATGCGTTCTTCATCAAACACGACAAGTGACTTGACTTCCTTTAGGGAAGTCCAGAGTTTCCCCGAGAATACCATCTCAAGTCTAAAGGAACACCAAGTTCAACACAGCAACTCGAGAAAAGCTGTGTGTACCCCAAATCATCTCGAGATGAGAGCTGATTCCCTGGCTTCGACTCAAGAGGAATGACAACTTTCCACAAGCCCTCAAGAGGAGGCTTCTCTCAACTATAGGTATGTGCCAGGGACCCTGAATTTGCTGCATCAAGTGGAATGTTCACCGAGAGGCTGTGACTCGATATAAGGCCGGATTTCCCTGCAGTGACATGAATGCAGGCTTGTCTTTCATCACACAAGATGAAGGGATGTCTGAATCCCCTGTCAAGACCCTAGAGAAAGCCCTAGATTCCCGCCTCATATTGACAGGAGGCCTCACATCCATTTGACAACACAAGAGGAACACGAAATTCATTGTTTCAAAAGTAGGCGATGACTGACTCCCCTTGAAAATTGACAGGAATCCCAGTATCCCGGTAGCAACTTGAAAGTGACAGTGGGTCTCCCTACTCACTTCGAGAGGTGTCCCTATTGCCCAGCCAAGCCACGAGGAGAATCCCAAGGTGACCCTCGGAACTAGACAGGCTTCCTGACATCGCTGAACAACAGTAGTTTTGAGGGGCCATACCTGGCGTAACTCGAGAATATACCCCAGGTTCCCTATGCAATTCGAGAAAAACCATGAGACTTCCCGCTCGATGAGAGATGAGACCAGATTCCCCTGCATGAGTGCAGAACAAGTCCATGTTCCCCAACAAACATGAAAGGAGCCTTGACTTCTTGATGGAACTCCAGAGAGTCCACAAGAACACTCTCACAAGTCTAGAGGGACCCTGAGGTCCCCCCAGCAACACGAAAATGCTCCATGTACTCCAAATCAACTCGAGATGAGGCCCAATTCCCCTGCATTTTCTCCAGAGCCATCCCACATTCCCCATCAAGCAAGACACGTGGCTTGACTTCCTTTAGGCAACTCCAGAGATTCCACGAGAATACCATCACAGGTCTAGAGGAACACCAAGTTCATCACAGCAACTCAAGAAAAGCTCCGTGTACGCCAAATTTTCTCAAGATGAGAGCTGATTCCCTGGCTTTCACTCAAGAAGAATGCCAACTTTCCAGAAGCACCTTACGAGGAGGCTTCTTTCAGCTATATGTATAAGAAAAGGACCCTAAGTTTGCTGCCTCAAGTAGAATGGACACTGAGATGCCCTGAGTCGAAATCAGGCCGAATTTCCCTGCAGGGACTTGAATGCAGGCTCTTCTTTCATCTCACATGATGAAGGGATGTCTGACCCCTGTGAAGACCATAGAGAAAGCCCTTGTGCCCCGCCTAATCTTTACAGGAGGCCTCACATCCCTTTGACAAAACGAGTGGAACGCGGAGTTCAATGCTTTAAAAGTAGAGGATGACTGACTGCTCTTGAAAATTGACAGGAATCCCAGGATCCCTGTGGCAACCTTAAAGGACACTGGGTCTCCCGCCTCACCTCGAGAGGCGTCCCGATTGCCCTGCCAAAGCTCGAAGAAAATTCCCACTTGTTCCTCGCGACTAGACAGGAGTCCTGACGTCGCTGAACAAAGACGAGTTTTGAGGGGCCATCCCCATCATCGCTCAATAATATAACCCACGTTCCCTCCGCAACTCGAGAAAAACCATGAGACTTCCCGCTCGATGAGAGATGAGATCAGATTCCCCTGCATTGCGTGCAGAGCAATTTCGTGTTCCCCATCAAACATGAAAGGAGCCTTGACTTCCTTGATGGAACTCCAGAGAGTCCCCAAGAACTCTGATTCAAGTCTAGAGGGACACTTAGGTCAACGCAGCAGCATGAAAGAGCTTGGTGTACCCCAAATGAACTTTAGATGAGGCCAGAGTCCCCTACATTGGATCCATAGACATCCGGCATTTCCCATCAAACATGACAAGTGGCTTGACTTCCTTTAGGCAACTCAGGGATTCCCCGAGAGCACTGTCCCATATCTAGAGGAACAACAAGTTTACCACAGCAACTAGAGAAAAGCTCCCTATACCACAAATCATCTCGAGAAGAGAGCGGATTCCTTGGATTAGACTCAAGAGGCATGCCAACTTTCCACAGGCAAATCAAGAGGAGGCTTCTCTCAGCTAGAGATATGTGAGAGAGACCCTGATTTTGCTGCCTCAAGTGGAATGGACACCGAGATGCCCTGACTCGAAATAAGGCCGAATATCCCTGCAGTGACTTGAATGCAGCCTCGTCTTTCATCTCGCAAGAAGAAGGGATGACTGAATCCCCTGTGGAGACCCTAGTTCCATAGACCATAGAGAAAGCCCTAGTTCCCCGCCTCATCTCGACAGGAGGCCTCACATCACTTTGAAAACTCGAGAGGCACGCGGAGTTTAATGCTTCAAAAGCAGACGAGGCCTGACTCCTCTTGAAAATTGATAGGGATCCAAATATCCCTGTGGCAACTGCAAAGGGAAACTGGGTCTCCCGCCTCACCTCGAGAGGCGTCCCTATTGTCCTGCCAAGCCTCGAGGAAAATCCCAAGGTGTCCCTTGCAACTAGACAGGAGTCCTGACGTTGCTGATCCAACACGAGTTTTCAAGGGCCATCCCCACCGTAACTCGAGAACATAACCGAGGTTCCCGCCGCAACTCCAGAAAAATCATGACACTTTCTCCTGGATGCGAAATGAGGCCCGATTACCCTGTACGGCATGCAGAGCACGTCTGTATTCCCGATAAAACACGAAAGGAGCCTTGACTTCCTTGATGGGACTCCAGCGAGATCCCAGGAACACTGTCACAAGTCTAGAGGGACCCTGAGGTCCCGGCAGCAACATGAAAGTGCATTGTGTACTCCAAATCAACTCGAGATGAGGCCCTATTCCCCTGCATGGTCTCCAGAGCCATCCCTCATTCCCCATCAAACACGACATGTGGCTTGACTTCCTTTAGGCAACTCCAGAGATTCCACGAGAACACCGTCCCAAGTATAGCGGAACACCACGTTCAGCACAGGAACACGAAAACAGCTCCATGCACCCCAAATCGTCTCGAGATGAGAGCGGATTCCCTGGCTTTCACTCAAGAGGAATGCCAACTTTCCACAAGCACCTCACGAGGAGGCTTCTCTCAGCTATAGGTATGTGAGGTGGACCCTGAGTTTGCTGCCTCAAGTGGAATGGACACCGAGATGCCCTGACTTGAAATGCAGGCTCTTCTTTCATCTCATAAGATGAAGAGGTGTCTGAATCCCCTGCGGAGACCATAGAGAAAGTCCTAGTTCCCCACCTCATCTCGACAGGAAGCCTTACATCTCTTTGACAATTAGAGTGGAACGCAGAGTTCAATGCTTCAAAAGGAGACGATGCCTGACACCTCTTGAAAATTGGTAGGAATCCAAATATCTCTGCTGCAACCGCAAAGGGAAACTGGGTCAGCCCCTCACATCGAGAGGCATCTGTACTGCCCTGCCAAGACTCGAAAAGAATTCCGAGGTGTCCGTCACAACTAGGCAGGAGTCCTGTCGCTGCTCAAACAACACGGGTTTTGAAGGGCCATCCTCACCATAACTTGAGAACATAACCTAGGTTCCTGCCGCAACTCGACAAAAACCATGAGACTTACACCTGGCTGTGAGGTGAGGCCCGATTCCCCTGCATTGAGAGCAGGGCAAGTCCGTGTTACCCATCAAACACGAAAGGTGCCTTGACTTCCTAGATGAAACTCCTTATAGTCCCCAAGAACACTGTCACAGGTCTAGAGGGACCGGGAGGTCAGCGCAGCGACACGAAAGAGCTCATGTAACTCAAATCAACTCGAGATGAGGCCCGATTTCCCTGCATTGACTCCAGAGCCATCCTGCATTCCCCATCAAACAGGACAAGTGGCTAGATTTCCTTTAGGCAACTCCAGAGATTCCCCGAGAGCACCGTCCCATATCTAGACAAACACCAAGTTTAGCACAGCAATTCCAGAAGAGCTCCCTGTACCGAACATCATCTCGAGATGAGAGTGGATTCCCTGGATTCGACTCAAGAGGAATGCCAGCTTTCCACAAGGAAATCAAGTGGAGGCTTCTCTCAGCTATAGGTATGTGAGAGGGACCGGGAGCATGCTGCCTCAAGTGGAATGGACACCGAGACACCCTGACTCGAAAGAAGGGCGGATTTCCCTTCAGTGACTTGAATGCAGGCTCCTCTTTCACCTCACAAGAAGAAGGGATGACTGAATCCCCTGTGGAGACCCTAGAGAAAGCCCTAGTTCCCCGCCTCATCTCGACAGGAGGCCTCACATCACTTTGAAAACTCGAGAGGCACCCGGAGTTTAATGCCTCAAAAGCAGACGAGGCCTGACTCCTCTTGAAAATTGATAGGGATCCAAATATCCCTGTGGCAACTGCAAAGGGAAAAAAGGTCTCCCGCCTCACCTTGAGAGGTGTCCCTATTGTCCTGCCAAGCCTCGAGGAAAATCCCAAGGTGTCCTTTGCAACTAGACAGGAGTACTGACATCGCTGAACCAACACGAGTTGAAGGGCCATGCCCGCTGTAACTCGAGAGCATAACCGAGGTTCCCGCCGCAAATCCAGAAAAATCATGAGACTTTCCCCTCTCCGCGAGATGAGGCCCGATTACCCTGCACTGCATGCAGAGCAAGTCCGTGTTCCCCATCAAACACGAAAGGAGCCTTGACTTCCTTGATGCAACGCCAGAGAGTCCCAGGAACACTGTCACAAGTCTAGAGGGTCCCTGACGTCCCCACAGCAATATGAAAGCACACCGTGTACTTGAAATCAACTGGAGATGAGGCCCGATTCCCCTGCATTGTCTCCAGAGCCATCCTTCATTCCCCATCAAACACGAGAAGTGACTTGACTTCCTTTAGGCAACTCCAGTTATTCCACGAGAATACCGTCACAAGTCTAGAGGAACACCAAGTTCAGCACAGCAACTCGAGAAAAGCTCCGTGTATCACAAATCATCTCGAGATGAGAGTGGATTCCCTGGCTTTGACTCAAGAGGAATGCCAACTTTCCACAAGCACCTCACGAGGAACCTTCACTCAGCTATAGGTATGTGAGAGGGACCCTGAGTTTGCTGCCTCAAGTGGATTGGACACTGAGATGCCCTGACTCGAAATGGGGCTGGATTTCCCTGCAGTGACATGAATGCAGGCTCTTCTTTCATCTCACAAGATGAAGGGATGTCTGATTCCTTTGTGGAGACCGTGGAGAAAGCCCTAGTTCCCCAGTTCATCTCAACAGGAAGCCTTACATCTCTTTGACAATTAGAGTGGAACGTGGAGTTCAATGCTTCAAAAGGAGACGATGCCCGACACCTCTTGACAATTGATAGGAATCCAAATATCTCTGTGGCAACTGCAAAGGGAAACTGGGTCACCCTCACCTCGAGAGGCATCCGTACTGCCCTGCCAAGACTCGAGAAGAATTCTGAGGTGTCCCACGCAACTAGACAGGAATCCTGGCGCCACTAAACCAACACGGGTTTTGAAGGGCCATCCTTGCCGTAACTCGAGAACATACCCTAGGTTGCCGCTGCAACTCGAGAAAAACCATGAGACTTCCCCCTGGCTGGGAGGTGAGGCCTGCTTCCCCTTCATTGAGTGCAGAGGAAGTCCGTCTTCCCCATCAAACAGGAAAGGTGCCTTGACTTCTTAGATGAAACTCCACATAGTCACCAAGAACACTGTCACAGGTCTAGACGGACACTGGGGTCACCGCAGCAACACGAAAGAGCTCGTGTAACTCAAAGCAACTCAAGATGAGGCCCGATTCACCTGCATTGGCTCCAGAGCCATCGCGCATTCCCTATCAAACAGGAGAAGTAGCTTGACTTCTTTAGGTAACTCCAGAGGTTCACCGAGAGCACCGTCCCATATCTAGAAGAAGACCAAGTTCAGCACAGCAACTCGAGAAAAGTTCCGTGTACCACAAATCATCTCGAGATGAGAGCTGATTCCCTGGCTTCGACTCAAGAGGAATGCCAACTTTCCCAAGCAACTCAAGCAGAGGCTTTGCTCAGCTGTAGGTATGTGAGAGGGACCCTGAGTTTGCTGCCTCAAGTGGATTCGACACCAATTTGCACTCACTCTAAGGAATGCCGGATTTCAGTGCAGTGACTTGAAGGCAAGCTCATCTTTCATCTCACAAGAGGAAGAGATGTCTGAATCCGCTGTGGAGACCGTAGAGAAAGCCCTAGGTCCCCGCATCATCTCGACAGGAGTCCTTACATCTCTTTGACAACTGAGAGGAACGCGGAGTTCAATGCTTCAAAAGGAGACGATGCCTGACACCTCTTGAAAATTGATAGGAATAACAATATCTCTGTGACAACTGCAAAGGGATACAGGGTTACCCGCATCACCTCGAGAGGCATCCCTCTTACCCTGCCAAACCTCAAGGAGAATTCCGAGGTGTCCCTCACAACTAGACAGGAGTCCTGTCACCACTCATCCAACACAGGTTTTGAAGGGCCATCTTCGCCATAACTCGAGAACATACCCTAGCTTCTCGCCGCAACTCGACAAAAGCCATGACATGTTCCACTGGCCAAGAGGTGAGGCCCGATACCCTGCACAAATTCAGAGCAAATCCGTTTTCCCCAACAAACACGAAAGCAGCCTTGACTTAATAGATGAAACTCCACATAGTCCCCAAGAACACTGTCACAGGTCTAGGGAGACCCTGAGGTCAGCGCAGCAACACGAAAGAGCTCATGTAACTCAAATCAACTCGAGATGAGGCCCGATTCCCCTGCATTGGCTCCAGAGCCATCCCGCAGTCCCCATCAAACAGGACAAGTGGCTAGACTTCCTTTAGGCAAATCCAGAGATTCCCCGAGAGCACCGTCCCATATCTAGACGAACACCAAGTTTAGCACAGCAACTCGAGAAAAGCTCCCTGTACCGCAAATCATCTCGAGATGAGAGCGGATTCCCTGGATTCGACTCAAGAGGAATGCCAACTTGCCACAAGCAAATCAAGAGGAGGCTCCTCTCAGCTATAGGTATGTGAGAGGGACCGTGAGTTTGCTGCCTCAAGTGGAATGGACACCGAGATACCCTGACTCGAAAGAAGGGCGGATTTCCCTGCAGTGTCTTTAATGCAGGCTCCTCTTTCACCTCACAAGAAGAAGGGATGACTGAATCCCCTGTGGAGACCCTAGAGAAAGCCCTAGTTCCCCGCCTCATCTCGACAGGAGGCCTCACATCACTTTGAAAACTCGAGAGGCACCCGGAGTTTAATACTTCAAAAGCAGACGAGGCCTGACTCCTCTTGAAAATTGATAGGGATCCAAATATCCCTGTGGCAACTCCAAAGGGAAACTGGGTCTCCCGCCTCACATCAAGAGGCGTCCCTATTGTCCTGCCAAGCCTCGAGGAAAATGCCAAGGTTTCCTTTGCAACTAGACATGAGTACTGACATCTCTGAACCAACACGAGTTGAAGGGCCATGCCCGCTGTAACTCGAGACCATAACCTAGGTTCCCGCCGCAAATTCAGAAAAATCATGAGACTTTCCCCTCTCCGCGAGATGAGGCCCAATTCCCCTGCATTGCATGCAAAGCAAGTCCGTGTTCCCCGTCAAACACGAAAGGTGCCTTGACTTCCTAGATGAACTCCACATAGTCCCCAAGAACACTGTCACAAGTCTAGACGGACGCTGAGGTCACTGCAGCAAAACGAAATAGCTCGTGTAACCAAAATCAACTCAAGATCAGGCCCAATTCGCCTGCATTGTCTCCAGAGCCATCCCACATTCCCCATCAAACAGGACAAGTAGGTTGACTTCCTTTAGGCAACTCCAGAGATTCCCCGAGAACACCGTCCCAAGTATAGAGGAACACCACATTCAGCACAGGAACTCAAAAACAGCTCACTGTACCCCAAATTATCTCGAGATGAAAGCTGATTCCCTGGCTACGACTCAAGAGGATTGCCAGCTATAAATAAAAATTAAAGAGGAGGCTTCTCTCAGCTAAAGGCACTTGAGAGGAACCCTGATTTTGCTGCCTCAAGTGAAATGGACTCCTTAATGCACTGACTCGAAATAAGGCCGGATTTCCCTGCAGTGACTTCAATGCAGGCTGATCTTTCATCTCACAAGAAGAAGAGATGTCTGAATCCCCTGTGGAGACCGTAGAGAAAGCCCTAGGCCCCCGCATCATCTCGACAGGAGTCCTTACATCTCTTTGACAACTGAGAGGAACGTGGAGTTCAATGCTTCAAAAGGAGACGATGCCTGACACCTCTTGACAATTGATAGGAATCCAAATATCTCTGTGGCAACTGCAAAGGGAAACTGGGTCACCCTCACCTCGAGAGGCATCCGTACTGCCCTGCCAAGACTCGAGAAGAATTCCGAGGTGTCCCTTGCAACTACATAGGAATCCCGTCGCCACTAAACCAACACTGGTTTTGAAGGGCCATCCTCGCCGTAACTCGAGAACATACCCTAGGTTGCCGCTGCAACTCGAGAAAAACCATGAGACTTCCCCCTGGCTGGGAGGTGAGGCCTGCTTCCCCTTCACTGAGTGCAGAGGAAGTCCGTCTTCCCCATCAAACAGGAAAGGTGCCTTGACTTCTTAGATGAAACTCTACATAGTCGCCAAGAACAGTGTCGCAGGTCTAGTCGGACCCTGAGGTCACCGCAGCAACACGAAAGAGCTCGTGTAACTCAAAGCAACTCAAGATGAGGCCCGATTCGCCTGCATTAGCTCCAGAGCAATCCCGCATTCCCTATCAAACAGGAGAAGTAGCTTGACTTCTTTAGGTAACTCCAGAGATTCACCGAGAGCACCGTCCCATATCTAGAAGAAGACCAAGTTCAGCACAGCAACTCGAGAAAAGTTCCGTGTACCACAAATCATCTCGAGATGAGAGCTGATTCCCTGGCTTCGAATCAAGAGGAATGCCAACTTTCCCAAGCAACTCAAGCAGAGGCTTTGCTCAGCTTTAGGTATGTGAGAGGGACCCTGAGTTTGCTGCCTCAAGTGGATTCGACACCAATTTGCCCTGACTCTAAGGAAGGCCGGATTTCAGTGCAGTGACTTGAATGCAAGCTCATCTTTCATCTCACAAGATGAAGAGATGTCTGAATCCCCTGTGGAGACCATAGAGAAAGCCCTAGGTCCGCGCATTATCTCGACAGGAGTCCTTACATCTCGTTGACAACTGAGAGGAACGCGGAGTTCAATGCTTCAAAAGGAGACGATGCCTGACACCTCTTGAAAATTGATAGGAATAACAATATCTCTGTGGCAACTGCAAAGGGAAACAGGGTTACCCGCATCACCTCGAGAGGCATCCCGATTACCCTGCGAAACCTTGAGGAGAATCCCGAGGTGTCCCTCACAACTAGACAGGAGTCCTGTCACCACTCATCCAAGACAGGTTTTGAAGGGCCATCTTCTCCATAACTCGAGAACATACCGTAGAATCTTGCCGCAACTCGACAAAAGCCATGACATGTTCCACTGGCCAAGAGGTGAGGCCCGATTTCCCTGCACTGAATTCAGAGCAAGTCCGTTTTCCCCAACAAACACGAAAGCAGCCTTGACTTAATAGATGAAACTCCACATAGTCCCCAAGAACACTGTCACAGGTCTAGAGGGACCCTGAGGTCAGCGCAGCAACACGAAAAAGCTCATGTAACTCAAATCAACTCGAGATGAGGCCCGATTCCCCTGCATTGGCTCCAGAGCCATCCCACATTCCCCATCAAACAGGACAAGTGGCTAGACTTCCTTTAGGCAAATCCAGAGATTCCCTGAGAGCACCGTCCCATATCTAGAAGAAGACCAAGTTTAGCACAGCAATTCGAGAAAAGCTCCCTGTACCGCAAATCATCTCGAGATGAGAGCGGATTCCCTGGATTCAACTCGAGAGGAATTCCAGCTTTCCACAAGCAAATCAAGAGGAGGCTTCTCTCAGCTATAGGTATGTGAGAGGGACCGTGAGTTTGCTGCCTCAAGTGAAATGGACTCCTTAATGCACTGACTCGAAATAAGGGCGGATTTCCCTGCAGTGACTTGAATGCAGGCTCCTCTTTCACCTCACAGGAAAAATGGATGTCTGAATCCCCTGTGGAGACTGTAGAGAAAGCCCTAGTTCCCCGCCTCATCTCGACAGGAGGCCTCACATCACTTTGAAAACACGAGAGGCACCTGGAGTTCAATGCTTCAAAAGGAGACGATGCCCGACACCTCTTGACAGTTGATAGGAATCCAAATATCTCTGTGGCAACTGCAAAGGGAAACTGGGTCACCCTCACCTTGAGAGGCATCCGTACTGCCCTGCCAAGACTCGTGAAGAATTGCGAGGTGTCCCTCGCAACTAGACAGGAATCCTGTCGCCACTAAACCAGCACGGGTTTTGAAGGACCATCCTCGCCGTAACTCGAGAACATATCTTAGGTTGCCGCTGCAACTTGAGTAAAACCATGAGACTTCCCCCTGGCTGGGAGGTGAGGCCTGCTTCCCCTTCACTGAGTGCAGAGGAAGTCCGTCTTCCCCATCAAACAGGAAAGGTGCCTTGACTTCTTAGATCAAAATCCACATAGTCCCCAAGAACACTGTCACAGGTCTAGAGGGACCCTGAGGTCACCGCAGCAACAAGAAAGAGTTCGTGTAACTCAAAGCAAGTCATGATGAGGCCCGATTCCCCTGTATTGGCTCCAGAGCCATCCCGCATTCCCTATCAAACAGGAGAAGTAGCTTGACTTCTTTAGGTAACTCCAGAGATTCACCGAGAGCACCATCCCATATCTAGAAGAAGACCAAGTTCAGCACAGCAACTCGAGAAAAGTTCCGTGTACCACAAATCATCTCTAGATGAGAGCTGATTCCCTGGCTTCGACTCAAGAGGAATGCCAACTTTCCCAAGCAACTCAAGCAGAGGCTTTGCTCAGCTGTAGGTATGTGAGAGGGACCCTGAGTTTGCTGCCTCAAGTGGATTCGACACCGATTTGCCCTGACTCTAAGGAATGCCGGATTTCAGTGCAGTGACTTGAATGCAAGCTCATCTTTCACCTCACAAGAAGAAGGGATGACTGAATCCCCTGTGGAGACCCTAGAGAAAGCCCTAGTTCCCCGCCTCATCTCGACAGGAGGCCTCACATCACTTTGAAAACTCGAGAGGCACGCGGAGATTAATGCTTCAAAAGCAGACGAGGCCTGACTCCTCTTGAAAATTGATAGGGATCCAAATATCCCTGTGGCAACTCCAAAGGGAAACTGGGTCTCCCGCCTCACCTCGACAGGTGTCCCTATTGTCCTGCCAAGCCTCGAGGAAAATCCCAAGGTGTCCTTTGCAACTAGACAGGAGTACTGACATTGCTGAACCAACACGAGTTGAAGGGCCATGCCTGCTGTAACTCGAGATCATAACCGAGGTTCCTGCAGCAACTCCAGAAAAATCATGAGACTTTCCCCTCTCCGCGAGATGAGGCCCAATTCCCCTGCATTGCATGCAGAGCAAGTCCGTGTTCTCCGTCAAACACGAAAGGTGCCTTGACTTCCTAGATGAAACTCCACATAGTCCCCAAGAACACTGTCACAGGTCTAGACGGACGCTGAGGTCACTGCAGCAAAACGAAAGAGCTTGTGTAACCAAAATCAACTCAAGATCAGGCCCAATTCGCCTGCATTGTCTCCAGAGCCATCCCACATTCCCCATCAAACAGGACAAGTAGGTTGACTTCCTTTAGGCAACTCCAGAGATTCCCCGAGGACACCGTCCCAAGTATAGAGGAACACCACATTCAGCACAGGAACTCAAAAACAGCTCACTGTACCCCAAATCATCTCGAGATGAAAGCTGCTTCCCTGGCTTTGACTCAAGAGGATTGCCAGCTATAAATAAAAATTAAAGAGGAGGCTTCTCTCAGCTAAAGGCACTTGAGAGGAACCCTGATTTTGCTGCCTCAAGTGAAATGGACTCCTTAATGCACTGACTCGAAATAAGGCCTGATTTCCCTGCAGTGACTTCAATGCAAGCTCGTCTTTCATCTCACAAGAAGAAGGGATGTCTGAGTCCCCTGTGGAGACCGTAGAGAAAGCCCTAGGCCCCCGCATCATCTCGACAGGAGTCCTTACATCTCTTTGAAAACTGAGAGGAACGCGGACTTCAATGCTTCAAAAGGAGACGATGCCTGACACCTCTTGACAATTGATAGGGATCCAAATATCTCTGTGGCAACTGCAAAGGGAAACTGGGTCACCCTCACCTCAAGAGGCATCCGTACTGCCCTGCCAAGACTCGAGAAGAATTCCGAGGTGTCCCTCGCAACTAGACAGGAATCCTGTCGCCACTAAACCAACACGGGTTTTGAAGGGCCATCCTTGCCGTAACTCGAAAACATACCCTAGGTTGCTGCTGCAACTGGAGAAATACCATGAGACTTCCCCCTGGCTGGGAGGTGAGGCCTGCTTCCCCTTCATTGAGTGCCGAGGAAGTCCGTGTTCCCCATCAAACATGAAAGGTGCCGTGACTTCTTAGATGAAATTCCACATAGTCCGCAAGAACACTGTCACAAGTCTAGAGGGTCCCTAAGGTCCCCGTAGCAATATGAAAGCACACCGTGTACTCGAAATCAACTCGAGATGAGGCCCGATTCCCCTGCATTGTCTCCAGAGCCATCCCTCATTCCCCATCAAACACGACAAGTGGCTTGACTTCCTTTAGGCAACTCCAGAGATTCCACAAGAATACCGTCACAAGTCTAGAGGAACACCAAGTTCAGCACAGCAACTCGAGAAAAGCTCCGTGTACCCCAAATCATCTCAAGATGAGAGCGGATTCCCTGGCTTTGACTCAAGAGGAATGCCAACTTTCCATAAGCCCTTCAAGAGGAGGCTTTTCTCAGCTATATGTATGTGAGAGGGACCCTGAGTTTGCTGCCTCAAGTGGAATGGACACTGAGATGACCTGACTCGAAATAAGGCCGTAATTCTCTGCAGTGACTTGAATGCAGGCTCTTCTTTCATCTCACAAGATGAAGGGATGTCTGAATCCCCTGTGGAGCCCGTAGATAAAGTCCTAGTTCCCCGCCTCATCTTGACAGGAAGCCTTACATCCTTTTGACAACTTGAGTGGAACGCGGAGTTCAGTGCTTCAAAAGGAGACGATGCCTGACACCTCTTGAAACTTGATAGGAATCCAAATATCCCTGTGGCAACTGCAAATGTAAACTGGGTCACCCGTTCACCTCGAGAGGTATCCGTACTGCCCTGCCAAGTTTCGCAAAGAATTCTAAGGTGTCATTCGCAACTAGGGAGGAGTCCTCTCGCCACTCAACCAACACGGGTTTTGGAGGGCCTTCCTCGCCGTAACTTGAGAACAAAACCCGGGTTCCAGCCGAAACTCCAGAAAAACAATGAGACTTTCCCCTCACCGCAAGATGAGGCCTGGTTCCCCTGCAATGCATGTAGAGTAAGTCCGTGCTCTCCATCAAAATTAAAGGAGCCTTGACTTCCTTGATGGAACTCCAGAGAGTCCCCAAGAACACTGTCACCATTCTACCGGGACCCTGAAGTCCCCGCAGCAACAGGAAAGCGCTCTGTGTACTCCAAATCAATTCGAGATGAGGCCCAATTCTCCTGCATTGTCTCCAGAGCCATCCTGCGTTACACATCATACATGACAAGGGGCTTAGTTCCTTTAGTCAACTCCAGAGTTTCCCTGAGAATACCGTCTCAAGTCGAAAGGAACACCAAGTTCAACACAGCAACTGCAGAAAAGCTCCGTGTGCCCCAAATCATCTCGAGATGAGAGCTGATTCCCTGGCTTCGACTCATGAGTGATAACAACTTTCCACAAGCCCCTCAAGTGGAGGCTTCTCTCAGCTATAGGTATGTGATAGGGACCCTGAATTTGCTGCGTCAAGTGGAATGGTCACTGAGATGCCCTGACTCGTAATAAGGCCAGATTTTCATGCATTGACATGAATGCAGGTTTGTCTTTTATCTCAAAAGATGAAGGGATGTCTTAATCATTTGTAGATACCCTAGAGAAAGTCCTAGTTCCCTGCCTCATCTCGAAAAGAGGCCTCATATCTCTTTGACAACGTGAGATGAACACGGAGTTCAATGCTTCAATAGTAGACGATGACTGACTACTCTTGAAAATTGACAGGAATCCCAGTATCCCTGTAGCAACTTGAAAGTGACAGTGGGTCTCCCTACTCACCTCGAGAGGCATCCCAATTGCCCAGCCAAGCCTCAAGGAGAATCCCGAGGTGACCCTTGCAACTAGACAGGCATCCTGATGTCGCTGAACATACAGGAATTTTCAGCGGCCATCCGCATCGTAACTCGAGAATATACCCCAGGTTCCGACTGCAATTCGAGAAAAACCATGAGACTTCCCGCTCAATGAAAGATGAGACCAGATTCCCCTGCATTGAGTGCAGAGCAAGTACCTGTTCCCGTTCCAACACGAAAGGAGCCTTGACTTCCTTGATGGAACTCCAGAGAGTCCCGAAGAACACTCTCACAAGTATAGAGGGACACTGAGGTCACCGCAGCAACAGGAAAGTGCTCCGTGTACACCAAATCAACTTGCAATGAGACGCAATTCCTCTGTATTGTCTCCAGAGCCATCCCGTAGTGCCCATCAAACACGACAAGTGGCTTGGCATCCTTTAGGCAACTCCAGAGATTCCACGAGAATACCGTCACAAGGCTAGAGGAACACCAAGTTGAGCACAGCAACTCGAGAAAAGCTCCGTGTACCCCAAATCATCTCGAGATGAGAGCTGATTCCCTGGCTTTGACTCAAGAGGAATGCCAACTTTCCACAAGCACCTCACGAGGAGGTTTCTGTCAGCTATATGTATGTGAGAGGGACACTGAGTTTGCTGCCTCAAGTGGAATGGACAATGAGATGCCCTGACTCGAAATAAGGCCGGAATTCCATGCAGTGAGTTGAATGCAGGCTCGTCTTTCATCTCACAAGATGAAGGGATGACTGAATCGCCTGTGGAGACCCTAGACAATACCTTAGTTCCCTGCCTCATCTCGACAGGAGGCCTCACATCCCTTTGACAACACGAGAGGCACGTGAATTTCAATGCTTCAAAAGGAGACGAAGTCTGACTCCTCTTGAAAACTGACAGGAGTCACAGTATTGCTCTGGAAACTGCAAAGGGAAACGTGGTCTCCCGCCTCACCTCAAGAGGGTTCCTTATTGTCCTGCCAAGCCTCGAGGAGTATCCCAAGGTGTCCCTCGCAAATAGACAGGAGACACGATGTCACTGAACAAACACCAGACTTGAAGGGCCATCCCCGCCGTAACTCGAGAACATAACCCAGGTTCCCGCCGCTACTCCAGAAAACCATTGAGACTTTCCCCTCGCCACGAGATGAGGCCCTATTCACCTGCAATGCATGCAGAGTAAGTCCGTGTTCCCCATCAAACACGAAAGGAGACTTGACTTACTTTATGGAACTCCAGAGAGACCCCAAGCACACTGTCACAAGTCTAGAGGGACACTGAAGTCTCTGCAGCAATATGAAAGGGCTCCGTGTACTCCAAATCAACTTGAGATGAGGACCGATTCACCTGCATTGTTTACAGAGCAATCCTGCATTACCCATCATACACGACAAGGGGCTTACTTCATTTAGGCAACTCCAGAGTTTCCCCGAGAATACCGTCTCCAGTCTAAAGTAGCACCAAGTTCAGCACAGCAACTCAAGAAAAGCTCCATGTGCCCCAAATCATCTCGAGATGAGAGCTGATTCCCTGGCTTCAACTCAAGAGGAATGCCAACTTTCCACAAGCCCCTCAAGAGGAGGCTTCTCTCAACTATAAGTATGTGAGAGGTACCCTGAGTTTTCTGCGTCAAGTGGAATGGTCACCAAGATGCTGTGACTCGAAATAAGGCCGGATTTCCCTGCAGTGACATGAATGCAGGCTTGTCTTTCATCTCAAAAGATGAAGGGTTGTCTGAGTCCCCTGGGGAACCACTAGAGAAAGCCCTAGTTCCCCGCCTCATATAAACAGGAGGCCTCACATCCCTTTGACAACTAAAGAGGAAAACGGAGTTAAATGCTTCAAAAGTAGATGATGACTGACTCCTCGTGAAAATTGACAGGAATCCCAGTATCCCTGTAGCAACTTGAAAGTGACAGAAGGTCTCCCTACTCACCTCCAGAGGCGTACCTATTGCCCAGCCAAGCCTCGAGGAGAATCCTGAGGTGACCCTTGCAACTAGAAAGGCATCCTGACGTCGCTGAACAAAAAGCAATTTTGAGGGACCATCCCTGTCATAACTGGAGAATATACCCCAGGTTCCGTCCACAATTCGAGAAAAACCATGAGACTTCCTGCTCGATGAGACATGAGACCAGATTCCCCTGCATTGAGTGCAGAGCAAGTTCGTGTTCCACATCAAACAAGAAAGGAGACTTGACTCCCTTGATGGAACTCCAGAGAGTCCGCAAGAACACTCTCACAAGTATAGAGGGACCCTGAAGTCACCGCAGCAACAAGCAAGTGCTCCAGGTACTCCAAATCAAATCGAGATGAGGCCCGATTCCGCTGATTTGTCTCCAAAGCCATCCCGCATTGCCCATCAAACACGACAAGGGGCTTACTTCCTTTACGCAACTCCAGAGATTCCAGAGAATACCGTCTCAAGTCTAAAGGAGCACCAAGTTCAACACAGCAACTCGAGAAAAGCTCCATGTGCCCCAAATCATCTCGAGATGAAGCTGATTCCCTGGCTTCGACTCAAGAGGAATTCCAGCTTTCCAGAAGCCCCTCAAGAAGAGGCTTCTTTCAGCTGTATGTATGTCAGAGGGACCCTGAGTTTCCTGCTTCATGTGGAGTGGTCAGCAAGATGCCGTGACTCGAAATAAGGCCGGATTTCCCTGCAGTGACATGAATGCAGGCTTGTCTTTCATCTCAAAAAATGAAGGGATGTCTTAGTCCCTTGTGGAGACCCTAGAGAATACTCTAGTTCCCTCCTCATGTCGACCAGAGGCCTCACAACCCTTTGACAACTCGAGAGGAACATGGAGTTCAATGATTCAAAAGGAGACAAAGCTTGACTCCTCTTGAAAATTGACAGGAATCCTAGGTTTCCTGTAGTAACTTGAAAGTGACAGTGTGTCTCCCTACTCACCTCCAGAGGCGTCCCTACTGCCCAGCCAAGGCTCGAGGAGAATCCCGAGGTGACCCTCGCAACTAGACAGGCGTCATGACGTTGCTGAACAAACAGGAGTTTTCAGGGGCCATCCCCGTCGTAACTCGAGAATACACCCAAGGTTCCCTCCGCAATTTGAGAAAAACCATGAGACTTCCCGCTCAATGAGAGATGAGACCAGATTCCCCTGCACTGAGTGCAGATCAAGTATGTGTTCCCCTTCAAACACGAAAGAAGCCTTGACTTCCTTGATGGAACTCCAGAGAGTCCCGAAGAACACTCTCACAAGTATAGAGGGACACTGAGGTCCCCGCAGCAACACGAAAGCACTCCGTGTACTCCAAATCAACACAAGATGAGGCCTGATTCCACTGCATTGTCTCCAGAGCCATCCTGCATTCCCCATCAAACACTACAAGTGGCTTGACATCCTTTAGGCAACTCCAGAGATTCCACGAGAATACCGTTTCAAGTCTAGAGGAACACCAAGTTGAGCACAGCAACTCGAGAAAAGCTCCGTGTACCCCAAATCATCTCGAGATGAGAGCTGATTCCCTGGCTTTGACTCAAGAGGAATGCTAACTTTCCACAAGCACCTCACGAGCAGGCTTTTCTCAGCTATATGTATGTGAGAGGGACCCTGAGTTTGCTGCCTCAAGTGGAATGGACACTGAGATGTCCTGACTCGAAATAAGGCTGGAATTCCCTGCAGTGAGTTGAATGCAGGCTCGTGTTTCATCTCACAAGATGAAGGGATGTCTGAATCCCCTCTGAAGACCCTAGAGAAAGCCCTAGTTCCCCACCTCATCTCAACAGGAGGCCTCACATCCCTTTGCAACTTGAGTGGAATGCAGAGTGCAATGCTTCAAAAGTAGACAATGACGGACTCCTCTTGAAAACTGACAGGAATTCCAGTATCCCTGTGGCAACTGGAAAAGGACCCTGGGTCTTCCGCCTCCCCTTGAGAGGCGTCCCTATTGCCCTGCCATGCCTCGAGGAGAATCCTGAGTTGTCCCTCACAACTAGACAGGAGTCCTGTTGTCGCTGAAACAACACGAGTTTTGAAGGGCCATCCCCTTCGTAACTCGTGAATATACCTCAGGTTTCTGCCGAAAATTGAGAAAAAACATGAAACATCCCACTCGCCACGAGATGAGGCCAGACTCCCCTACACTGCGTGCAGAGCAATTCCGTGCTCCCCATCAAACATGACAAGAGCGTTGGCTTCCTTGATGGAACTCCATAGAGTTCCCAAGAACACTGTCACAAGTCTATAGGGACTCTGAGATCATCACAGCAAAATGAAAAAGCTCCGTGTACCCCAAATCAATTCGAGATGAGAGCTCATTCCCTGGCTTCGACTCAAGAGGAATGCCAACTTTCCACAAGCACCTCAAGAGGAGGCTTCTCTCAGCTATAGGTATGTGAGAGGGACGTTGAGTTTGCTGCCTCAAGTGGAATGGACACCTAGATGCCCTGACTCGAAATAAGGCCAGATTTCCCTGCAGTGACTTGAATGCAGGCTTGTCTTTCATCTCACACGATGAAGGGATGTCTGAATCCCCTGTGGAGACCCTAAGGAGAGCCCTAGACCCTCGCATCACCTCGACAGGAGGCCTCACATCCCTTTGACAACTCGAGAGAAACACGGAATTCAATGCTTCTAAAGGAGATGATGCCTGTCTCATCTTGAAAATTGATATTAATCTCAATATCCCTGTTGCAACTGAAACGGGACACTCGGTCTCCTGCCTCACATCGAGAGGCGTCCCTTTTGCCCTGCCAAACCTCGAGGAAATCCCGAGGTGTCCCTCGCAACTAGACAGGAGTCTTGACGTCGCTGAACAAACATGAGTTTTGAAGGGCTATCCCCATCGTAACTCGAGAATATACAATAGGTTCCCACCGCAACTCGAGAAAAACCATGAGACTTCCCCCTCGCTGCATGATGAGACCCGATTCCCCTGCTTTGCATGCAGAGCAATTCCGTGTTCCCCATCAAACATGAAAGGAGACTTGACTTCCTTGATGGAACACCAGAGAGTCCCCAAGAAGACTGATACAAGTCTAGAGGAACCCTGAGGTCAACGCAGCAACACGAAAGAGCTCGGTGTACCCCAAGTCAATTCGCGATGAGGGCAGATTCCCCTATATTGGCTCCAGAGCCATCTGTCGTTCCCCATCAAACACGACAAGTGACTTAACTTCCTTTAGGAAACTTCAGAGATTCCCCGAGAACACCGTCCTAAGTATAGAGGAACAGCATGTTCAGCACAGCAACTAGAAATCAGCTCCGTGTACCTCAAATCATCTCGAGATGAGAGCTGATTCCCTGACTTTACTCAAGAGGAATGCCAGCTTTAAACAACACCTAAAGAGGAGGCTTCTCTCAGCCATAGGTACGTGAGAGGGACCCTGAGTTTGCTGCCTCAAGTGGAATGGACACCGAGATGCCCTGACTCGAAATAAGGCCTTATTTCCCTGCAGTGACTTGAATGCAGGCTCGTCTTTCATCTCACAAGACGAAGGGATGTCTGAATTCCCTGTGGAGACCCTAGACAATACCCTAGTTCCCTGCCTCATCTCGACAGGATGCCTCATATCTCTTTGACAACACGAGAGGCACACAGAGTTCAATGCTTCAAAAGGAGACAATGACTGACTCCTCTTGAAAAATGACAGGAGTAACAGTATCGCTCTGGTAACTGCAAACGAAAACTTAGTCTTCCGCCTCACCTCGAGAGGCGTGCCTATTGTCCTGCCGAGCCTCGAGGAGAATCCCAAGGTGTCTGTAGCAATAGACAGGAGTCCTGACATCGCTGAACAAACATGAGTTTTGAAGGGCCATCCCTGCCGTAACTCGAGAACATAACCCAGGTTTCCGCCGCAAGTCCAGAAAAACAATGAGACTTTCCCCTCGCCGCGAGATGAGGTGCGATTCCCCTGAAATGCATGCAGAGTAAGTCCGTGTTCCCCATCCAAACTAAAGGAGCCTTAACTTCCTTGATGGAACTCCAGAGAGACCCCAAAAACACTGTCACAATCCTAGAGGGACCCTGAGGTCCCCGCAGCAACATGAAAAGTCTCCGTGTACTCCAAATCAACTCGAGATGCGGCCCGATTCCCCTGCATTGTCTCCGGAGCCATCCCGCAATCCCCATCAAACACGACAAGTGGCTTGACTTCCTTTAGGCAACTCCAGAGATTCCCCGAGAACACCGTCACAAGTCTAGAGGAACACCAAGTTGAGCACAGAAACTCAAGAAAAGCTCCATGTAACCCAAATCATCTCGAGATGAGAGCTGATTCCCTTGCTTTGACTCAAGAGGAATGCCAACTTTCCACAAGCACCTCATGAGGAGGTTTCTGTCAGCTATATGTATGTGAGAGGGACCCTGAGTTTGCTGCCTCAAGTTGAATGGACACCGAGATGCCCTGACTCGAGATAAGGCTGAATTTCCCTGCAGTGACATGAATGCAGGCTTGTCTTTCATCTTAAAGGACGAAGGGACGTCTTAGTCCCTTGTGGAGACCCTAGAGAAAGACCTAGATTCCCGCCTCATCTCGACAAGAGGCCTCACATCCTTTTGACAACTCGAGAGGAACACGGAGTTCAATGCTTCAAAAGGAGATGATGACTGACTCCTCTTGAAAATTGACAGGAATCCTAGGATCCCTGTAGCAAGTTGAAAGTGACAGTGGGTCTCCCTACTCACTTACAGAGGCATACCTACTGCCCAGCAAGCCTCAAGGAGAATCCCGAGGTGACCCTCCCAACTAGACAGGCGTCAAGACATTGCTGAACAAACAGAAGTTTTGAGGGCCATCCCCGTCTTAACTTGAGAATACACCCCAGGTTCCGTCCGCAAGTTGAGAAAAACCATGAGACTTCCCGCTCAATGAGAGATGAGACCAGATTCCCTTGCACTGACTGCAGAGCAAGTACGTGTTCCCCTTCAAACATGAAAGGAGACTTGACTTCCTTGATGGAACTCCAGAGAGTCCCCAAGAACAGTGATACAAGTCTATAGGGACCCTGAGGTCACCGCAACAACACGAAAGAGTTCGTTGTAATCCAAATCAAATCGAGATGAGGCAAGATTTCCCCTACATTGGCTCCAGAGCCATCCAGCATTCCCCATCAAACACGACAGTGGCTAGACTTCCTTTAGGCAACTCCAGAGATTCCCCGAGAACAGCGTCCTAAGTGTAGAGGAAAACCACGTTTAGCACAGCAACTAGAAAACAGCTCCGTGTACCTCAAATCATCTCGAGATGAGAGCTGATTCCCTGGCTTTGATTCAAGAGGAATGTCAACTTCCCACAAGCACCTCACGAGGAGGCTTCTCTCAGCTATATGTATGTGAGAGGGACCCTGAGTATGCTGCCTCAAGTGGAATGGACACTGAGATGCCCTGACTCGAAATAAGGCTGGATTTCCGTACAGTGATTTGAATCCAGGCTCGTCTTTCATCTCACAAGATGAAAGGGTGACTGAATCCCCTGTGGAGACCCTAGAGAATACCCTAGTTCCCTGCCTCATCTCGAGAGGAGGTCTCACATCCCTTTGACAACACGAGTGGAACACGGAGTTCACTGCTTCAAAAGGAGGCGAAGCCTGACTCTTTAAAACTGTCAGGAGTCACAGTATTGCTCTGGCAATTGCAAAGGGAAACTTGGTCTCCCACCTCACCCGAAGAGGGGTCCTTATTGTCCTGCCATGCCTCGAGGAGAATCCCAAGGTGTCCCTCGCAACTAGACAGGAGTCCTGACGTCGCTGAACGAACACGAGTCTTGAAGGGTCATCCCCGCCGTAACTCGAGAACATAACCCAGGTTCCAGCCGCTACTCCAGAAAACCGTTGAGACTTTCCTCGCTGCGAGATCAGGCCCGATTCCCCTGCAATGCATGCAGAGTAAGTCCGTGTTTCCCATCAAACATGAAAGGAGCCTTGACTTCCTTGATGTAACTCCAGAGAGTCTACAAGAACACTGTCACAAGTCTACAGGGACCCTGAAGTCTCCACAGCAATATGAAAGGGCTCCTTGTACTCCAAATCAACTTGAGATGAGGTCCGATTTGCCTGCATTGTTTCCACAGCCATCCTGCATACCCATCATACACGACAAGGGGCTTACTTCCTTTAGGCAACTCCAGAGTTTCCCCGAGAATACTGTCTCCATTCTAAAGGAGCACCAAGTTGAACACAGCAAATCGAGAAAAGCTCCGTGTGTCCCAAATCATCTCGAGATGAGAACTGATTCCCTGGCTTTGACTAAAGAGGAATGCCAACTTTCCACAAGCCCTGCAAGAGGAGGCTTCGCTCACCTATAAGTATGTGAGAGGTACCCTGAGTTTGCTGCATCAAGTGGAATGGTCACCAAATGCCATGACTCGAAATAAGGCCGGATTTCCGTGCAGTGACATGAATGCAGGCTTGTCTTTCATCTCAAAAGATGAAGGGTTGTCTGAATCCCCTGGGGAGACTCTAGAGAAAGCCCTAGTTCCCCGCCTCATCTCACCAGGAGGCCTCACATCCCTTGAACAATTCGAGAGGAACACGGAGTTCAATGCTTCAAAAGTAGACAATGACTGACTCCTCTTGAAAATTATCAGGAATCCCAGTATCCCTGTAGCAACTTGAAAGTGACAGTGGGTCTCCCTACTCACATCAAGAGGTGTCCCTCTTGCCCAGCCAAGCCTCGAGGAGAATCCTGAGGTGACCTTTGCAACTACACAGGCGTCCTGACGTCGCTGAACAAAAAGGAGTTTTGAGGGGCCATCCCCGTCGTAAGTCAAGAATATAACCCAGGTTCCCTCCGCAATTTGAGAAAAACCATGAGACTTCCCGCTCGATGAGAGATGAGACCAGATTCCCCTGCAGAGAATGTCCGTGTTCCACATCAAACAAGAAAGGAGACTTGACTTCCTTGATGGAACTACAGAGAGTCCCCAAGAACACTCTCAGAAGTATAGAGGGACCCTGAGGTTCCCCAAGCAACAAGAAAGCGCTCCGTGTACTCCAAATCAAATCGAGATGAGGCCCGATTCCCCTGTATTGTCTCCAGAGCCATCCCGTACTGCCTATCAAACACAACAAGGGGCTTACTTCCTTTACGCAACTGCAGAGTTTCCCCCAGAATACCGTCTCAAGTCTAAAGGAGCACCAAGTTCAACACAGCAACTCGAGAAAAGCTCCGTGTGCCCCAAATCATCTCGAGATGAGAGCTGATTCCCTGGCTTCGACTCAAGAGGAATGCCAACTTTCCACAAGCCCTCAAGAGGAGGCTTCTCTCAGCTATAGGTACGTGAGAGGGACCCTGATTTTGCTCCTTTAAGTGGAATGGACACCGAGATGCCCTGACTCGAAATAAGGCTGGATTTCCCTGCAGTGACTTGAATGCAGGCTCGTCTTTCATCTCACAAGATGAAGGGATGTCTGAATCCCCTGTGGAGACCCTAGACAATACCCTAGTTCCCCGCCTCATTGCGAGAGGCAGCTTCACATCTCTTTGACAACACAAGAGGCATGCAAATTTCAATGCTTCAAAAGGAGACGAAGCCTGACTCCTCTTGAAAACTGACAGGAGTCACAGTATCGGTTTGGCAAGTGCAAAGGGAAACTTGGTCTCCCGCCTCACCTTGAGAGGGGTCCTTATTGTCCTGCCAAGCCTCGAGGAGAATCCCAAGGTGTCCCTTGCAGTAGACAGGAGTCCTGACCTCGCTGAGCAAACACGAGTTTTGAAAGGCCATCCCCGCCATAACTCGAGAACATAACCCAGGTTTCAGCTGAAACTCCAGAAAAACAATGAGACTTTCCCCTTGCCGTGAGATGAGGCCCGATTCCCCTGCAATGCATGCAGAGTAAGTCCATGCTCCCCATCAAATCTAAAGGAGCCTTGACTTCCTTGATGTAACTCCAGAGAGACTACAAGAACACTGTCACAAGTCTACAGGGACCCTGAGGTCCCTGCATCAACATGAAAGGGCTCCATGTACTCCAAATCAATTCGAGATGAGGCCAGATTCCCCTACATTGCCTCCAGAGCCATCCCGCATTACCCATCATACATGACAAGGGGCTTACTTCCTTTAGGCAACTCCAGAATTTCCCTGAGAATATCGTTTCAAGTCGAAAGGAACCCCAAGTTCAACACAGCAACTAGAGAAAAGCTCCGTGTGCGCCAAATCATCTCGAGATGAGAGCTGATTCTCTGGCTTCAACGCAAGAGGAATGCCAACTTTCCACAAGCCCCTCAAGAGGACGCTGCTCTCAGCTATATGTATGTGAGAGGGACCCTGAGTTTGCTGCGTCACGTGGAATGGTCACCAAGATGCCGTGACTCGAAATAAGGCCGGATTTCCCTGCAGTGACATGAATGCAGGCTTGTCTTTCATCTTAAAGGATGAAGGGATGCCTTAATCCCCTGTGGAGACCCTAGAGAAAGCCCTAGATTCCCGCCTCATCTCGAAAAGAGGCCTCACATCCCTTTGACAACTCGAGAGGAACACGGAGTTCAATGCTTCAAAAGTAGATGATGACTGACTCCTCGTGAAAATTGACAGGAATCCCAGTATGCCTGTAGCAACCTGAAAGTGACAGTGGGTCTCCCTACTCACCTCGAGAGGCATTCCTATTGCTCAGCCAAGCCTCGAGGAGAATCCCAAGGTGACCCTCACAACTAGACAGGCGTCCTCCCGTCACTGAACAAACAGGAGTTTTGCAGGGCCATCTGTGTCGTCACTCGAGAATATAAACCAGGTTCCATCCGCAATTCGAGAAAACCCATGAGACTTCCCACTCGATGAGAGATGAGATCAGATTCCCCTGTATTGTGTGCAGAGCAATTCTGTGTTCCCCATCAAACAGGAAAGGAGCCTTGACTTACTTGATAGAACTCCAGAGAGTCCCCAAGAACACTCTCACAAGTATAGAGGAACCCTGAGTTTCCCGCAGTAACGAGAAAGTGCTCCAAGTACTCCAAATCAAATAGAAATGAGGCTCCATTCGCCTGCATTGTCCCCAGAGCCATCCTGTGTTCCCCATCAAACACTACAAGGGGCTTACTTCCTTTAGGCAACTCCAGAGATTCCCCGAAAATAGTGACACAAGTCTAAAGGAGCACCAAGTTCAACACAGCAATTCGAGAAAAGCTCCATGTGTCCCAAATCATCTCCAGATGAGAGCTGATTCCCTGGCTTCGACTCATGAGTGATGACAACTCTCCACAAGCCCCTCAAGTGGAGGCTTCTCTCAGCTATATGTATGTGAGTGGGACCCTGAGTTTGCTGCATCAAGTGGAATGGTCACCGAGATGCCCTGACTCGAAATAAGGCCAGATTTACATGCAGTGACATGAATGCAGGCTTGTCTTTCATCTCAAAAGATGAAGGGATGTCTTAATCCCTTGTGGAGACCCTAGAGAAAGCCCTAGTTCCCCGCCTCATCTTGAAAAGAGGCCTCACATCCCTTTGACAATGTGCGATGAAGATGGAGATCAATGCTTCAATAGTAGACGATGACTGACTACTCTTGAAAATTGACAGGAATCCCAGTATCCCTCTAGCAACTTGAAAGTGACAGTGGGTCTCCCTACTCACCTCGAGAGGCATCCCTCTTGCCCAGGCAAGCCTCGAGGATAATCCCGAGGTAACCCTGGCAACTAGACAGGCGTCCTGACGTCGCTGAACAAACAGGAGTTTTGAGGGGCCATACCTGGCGTAAGTCAAGAATATAACCCAGGTTCCCTCCGCATTTGAGAAAAACCATGAGACTTCGCGCTCGATGAGGGATGAGACCAGATTCCCCTGCATTGAGTGCAGAGCAAGTACGTGTTCCCCTTCAAACACGAAAGGAGACTTGACTTCCTTGATGGAACTCCAGAGAGTCCCCAAGAACACTCTCACAAGTAAAGAGGGACCGTGAGGTCCCCACAGCAACATGAAAGCACTCCGTGTATTCCAAATCAACTCGAGATGAGGACTGCTTCCCCTGTATTGTCTCCAGAGCCATCCGGTAGTTCCCATCAAACACGACAAGGCGCTTACTTCCTTTACACAACTCCAGAGTTTCCCCGAGAATACCGTCTCAATTTGAAAGGAGCACCAAGTTCAACACAGCAACTCGAGAAAAGCTCCGTGTGCCCCAGATCATCTCGAGATGAGAGCTGATTCCCTGGCTTCGACTCAAGAGGAATGCCAGCTTTAATCAACTCCGAAAGAGGAGGCTTCTCTCAGCTATAGGTACGTGAGAGGGACCCTGAGTTTGCTGCCTTAAGTGGAATGGACACCGAGATGCCCTGACTCGAAATAAGGCCGGATTTCCCTGCAGTGACTTGAATGCAGGCTCGTCTTTCATCTCACAAGATGAAGGGATGTCTGAATCCCCTGTGGAGACCCTAGACAATACCCTAGTTCCCCACTTCATCACGACAGGAGGGCTCACATGCCTTTGACAACACGAGAGGCACGCGGAGTTCAATGCTTCAAAAGGAGATGAAGCCTGACTCTTCTTGAAAACTGACAGGAGTCACAGTATCGCTCTGGCAACTGCAAAGGGAAACTTGGTCTCCAGCCTCACCTCAAGAGGGGTCCTTATTGTCCTGCCAAGCCTCGAAGAGAATCCCAAGGTGTCCCTCGCAATAGACAGGAGTCCTGACCTCGCTGAGCAAACACGAGTTTTGAAGGGCCATCCCCGCCATAACTCGAGAACATAACCCAGGTTTCAGCCAAAACTCCAGACAAACAATGAGACTTTCCCTTCGCTGCGAGATGAGGTCCAGTTCCCCTGCAATGCATGCAGAGTAAGTCTGTGCTCCCCATCAAAACTAAAGGAGCCTTGACTTCCTTGATGGAACTCAGAGAGACTACAAGAACACTGTCACAAGTCTACAGGGACCCTGAGGTCCCCGGAGCAACATGAAAGGGCTCCATGTACTCCAAATCAATTCGAGATGAGACCTGATTCTCCTGCATTGCCTCCAGAGCCATCCTGCATTACCCATCATACACGACAAGGGGCTTACTTCCTTTAGGCAACTCCAGAGTTTCCCCGAGAATACTGTCTCAAGTCGAAAGGAACACCAAGTTCAACACAGCAACTGGAGAAAAGCTCCGTGAGCCCCAAATCATCTCGAAATGAGAGCTGATTCCCTGGCTTCAACACAAGAGGAATGCCAACTTTCCACAAGCCCCTCAAGAGGAGGCTTCTCTCGGCTATATGTATGTGAGAGGGACCCTGAGTTTGCTGCATCAAATGGAATGGTCTGCGAGATGCTGTGACTCGAAATAAGGCTGGATTTCCCTGCAGTGACATGAATGCAGGCTTGTCTTTCATCTTAAAGGATGAAGGGATGCCTTAATCCCCTGTGGAGACCCTAGAGAAAGCCCTAGATTCCCGCCTCATCTCGAAAAGATGCCTCACATCCCTTTGACAACTCGAGAGGAACACGGAGTTCAGTGCTTCAAAAGTAGATGATGACTGACTCCTCGTGAAAATTGACAGGAATCCCAGTATGCCTGTAGCAATGTGAAAGTGACAGTGGGTCTCCCTACTCACCTAGAGAGGCGTCCCTATTGCCCCGCCAAGCCTCGAGGAGAATCCCGAGGTGACCCTCGCATCTAGACAAGCGTCCTGACATCGCTGATCAAACAGGAGTTTTGCGCGGCCATTCCCGTCATCACTCGAGAATATGCCCCAGGTTCCGTCTGCAATTTGAGAAAAACCAAGAGACTTCCCGCTGGATGAGAGATGAGATCAGATTCCCCTGCATTGCATGCAGAGCAATTCTGTGTTCCCCATCAAACATGAAAGGAGCCTTGACTTCCTTGATGGAACTCCAGAGAGTCCCCAAGAACACTCTCACAAGTATAGAGGAACCCTGAGTTTCCTGCAGCAACAAGAAAATGCCCCATGTACTCCAAATCAAATAGAGATGAGGCTCGATTCCCCTGCATTGTCCCCAGAGCCATCCTGTGTTCCCCATCAAAAACTACAAGGGGCTTACTTTCTTTAGGCAACTCCAAATATTCGCCGAGAATACTGACTCAAGTCTAAAGGAGCACCAAGTTCAACACAGCCATTCGAGAAAAGGTCCGTGTGCCCCAAATCATCTCCAGATGAGAGCTGATTCCCTGGCTTCGACTCATGAGTGATTACAACTTTCCACAAGCCCTGAAGTGGAGGCTTCTCTCAGCTATATGTATGTGAGAGGGACCCTGAGTTTGCTGCATCAAGTGGAATGGTCACCAAGATGCCGTGACTCGAAATAAGGCCGGATTTCCCTGCAGTGACATGAATGCAGGCTTGTCTTTCATCTCAAAAGATGAAGGGATGTCTTAGTCCCTTGTGGAGACCCTAGAGAAAGCCCTAGTTCCCCGCCTCATCTCGAAAAGAGGCCTCACATCCCTTTGACAATGCGAGATGAACTCGGAGTTCAGTGCTTCCATAGTAGACGATGACTGACTACTCTTGAAAATTGACAGGAATCCCAGTATCCATGTAGGAACGTGAAAGTGACAGTGGGTCTCCCTACTCACCTCGAGAGGCGTCCCTATTGCCCAGCCAAGCCTTGAGGAGAATCCCGAGGTGACCCTCACAACTAGACAGGCGTCCTGACGTCGCTGAACAAACAGGAGTTTTGCGGGGCCATCCCCGTTGTCACTGGAGAATATACACCAGGCTCCCTCTGCAATTCGAGAAAAAACATGAGACTTCCCACTCGATGAGAGATGAGATCAGAATCCCCTGCATTGCGTGCAGAGCAATTTTGTGTTCCCCATGAAACACGAAAGGAGCCTTGACTTCCTTGATGGAACTCCAGAGAGTCCCCAAGAACACTCTCACAAGTATAGAGGGACCCTGAGTTTCCCGCAGCAACGAGAAAGCGCTCCATGTACTCCAAATCAAATAGAGATGAGGCTCGATTCCCCTGCAGTGTCCCCAGAGCCATCCTGTGTTCCCCATGAAACACTACAAGGGGCTTCCTTCCTTTAGGCAACTCCAGAGGTTCCCCGAGAATACTGACTCAAGTCTAAAGGAGCACCAAGTTCAACACAGCCATTCGATAAACTGTCCGTGTGCCCCAAATCATCTCGAGATGAGAGCTGATTGCCTGGCTTCGACACATGAGTGATAACAACTTTCCACAAGCCCCTCAAGTGGAGGCTTCTCTCAGCTATAGGTATGTGAGAGGGACCCTGAGTTTGCTGTGTCTCGTCGAATGGCCAGCGAGATGCCGTGACTCGAAATAAGGCCGGATTTCCCTGCAGTGACACGAGTGCAGGCTTGTCTTTCATCTCGAAAGATGAAGGGATGTCTTAATCCCTTGTGGAGGCCGTAGAGAATACCCTAGTTCCCCGCCTCATCTCGACTAGAGGCCTCACATCTCTTTGACAACTCGAGAGGAACACGGGGTTCAGTGCTTCAAAAGTAGACGAAGCCTGACTCCTCTTGAAAATTGACAGGAATCCTAGGATCCCTGTAGCAACTTGAAAGTGACAGTGTGTCTCATTGCTCACCTCCAGAGCCATACCTACTGCCCAGCCAAGCCTCGAGGACAATCCCGAGGTGACCCGTGCAACTAGACAGGCGTGAAGACATTGCTGAACAAACAGGAGTTTTGACGGGCCATCCCCATCGTAACTCGAGAATATACCCCAGGTTCCCTCTGCAATTTGAGAAAAACCATGACACTTCCCGCTCGATGAGAGATGAGACCAGATTCCCTTGCATTGGGTGCAGAGCAAGTACGTGTTCCCCCTCAAACACGAAAGGACCCTTAAGTTCCTTGATGGAACTTCAGAGAGTCCCCAAGAAGACTCTTACAAGTATAGAGGGACCCTGAGTTCCCTGCAGCAACACGAAAGCTCTCAGTGTACTCCAAATCAACTCAAGATGAGTCCCGATTCCCCTGCATTGTCTCCAGAAACATCCTGCATTCCCTATCAAACACGACAAGTGGCTTGACATCCTTTAGGCAACACCAGAGATTCCTCGAGAATACCGTCACAAGTCTAGAGGAACACCAAGTTGAGCACAGCAACTCGAGAAAAGCTCCATGTACCTCAAGTCATCTCGAGATGAGAGCTGATTCCCTGGCTTTGATTCAAGAGGAATGCTAACTTCCACAAGCACCTCACGAGGAGGCTTCTCTCTGCTATATGTATGTGAGAGGGACCCAGAGTTTGCTGCCTCAGGTGGAATGGACACCGAGATGCCCTGACTTGAAATAAGGCCGGAATTCACTGCAGTGACTTGATTGCAGGCTCGTGTTTCATCTCACAAGATGAAGGGATGTCTGAATCCCCTCTGAAGACCCTAGAGAAAGCCTTAGTTCCCCGCCTCATCACGACAGGAGGACTCACATCCCTTTTACAACACGAGTGGAACGCAGAGTTCAATGCTTCAAAAGTAGACGATGACTGACTCCTCTTGAAAATTGACAGGAATCCCAGTATCCCTGTGGCAACTTGAAAGGAAACTGGGTCTCCCGCCTCACCTGGAGAGGCGTCCCTATTGCCCTGCCAATACTCGAAGAGAATCCCGAGTTGTTCCTCGCAACTAGACAGGAGTCCTGACGTCGCTGAACAAACACGAGTTTTGAGGGGCCATGCCCGTCATCACTCGAGAATATAACCCAGGTTCCCTCCGCAACTCGAGAAAAACCATGAGACTTCCCGCTCGATGAGAGATGAGATGAGATTCCCCTGCACTGTGTGCAGAACAATTCCGTGTTCCCCATCAAACATGAAAGGAGACTTGACTTCCTCGATGGTACTCCAGAGAGTCCACAGGAACACTGATACAAGTCTAGAGGGACCCTGAGGTCACCACAGCAACACGAAAGAGCTCAGTGTACCCCAAGTCAATTCGAGATGATGCCAGATTCCCCTATATTAGCTCCAGAGCCATCCGGCGTTCCCCATCAAACATGACAAGTGGCTTGACTTCCTTTAGGAAACTTCAGAGATTCCACGAGAACACCATCCTAAGTATAGAGGGACACCACGTTCAGCACAGCAACTAGAAATCAGCTCCGTGTACCTCAAATCATCTCGAGATGAGAGCTGATTCCCTGGCTTTGACTCAAGAGGAATGCCAGCTTTAAACAACACCTAAAGAGGAGGCTTCTCTCAGGTATACTTACGTGATAGGGTCCCTGAGTTTGCTGCCTTAAGTGGAATGGACACCGAGATACCCTGACTCGAAATAAGTCCGGATTTCCCTGCAGTGACTTAAATGCAGGCTCGTCTTTCATCTCACAAGATGAAGGGATGTCTGAATCCTCTGTGGAGACCCTAGACAATACCCTAGTTTCCCGCCTCATCACGACAGGAGGCCTCACATCCCTTTGAGAACATGAGAGGCACGCGGAGTTCAATGCTTCAAAAAGAGACGAAGCCTGACTCTTCTTGAAAACTGACAGGAGTCACAGTATCGCTCTGGCAACTGCAAAGGGAAACTTGGTCTCCCGCCTCACCTCGAGAGGCGTCCCTATTGTCCTGCCAAGCCTCGAGGAGATTCCCAAAGTGTCCCTTGCAATAGACAGGAGTCCTGACCTCGCTGAGCAAACATGAGTTTTGAAGGGCCATCCCCGCTGTATCTCGAGAACATAACCCAGGTTTCAGCTGAAACTCCAGAAAAACAATGAGACTTTCCCCTTGCCGTGAGATGAGGCCCGATTCCCCTGCAATGCATGCAGAGTAAGTCCGTGCTCCACCTCAAAACTAAAGGAGCCTTGACTTCCTTGATGGAACTCCAGAGAGACTACAAGAACACTGTCACAAGTCTACAGGGACCCTGAGGTACCCGTAGAAACATGAAAGGGCTCCGTGTACTCCAAATCAATTCCAGATGAGGCCCGAATCTCCTTCATTGTCTCCAGAGCCATCCCGCATTACCCATCATACACGACAAGGGGCTTACTTCCTTTAGGCAACTCCAGAGTTTCCCCGAGAATACCGTCTCAAGTCGAAAGGAACCCCAAGTTCAACACAGCAACTCGAGAAAAGCTCCGTGTGCCCCAAATCATCTCGAGATGAGAGCTGATTCCCTGGCTTCAACACAAGAGGAATGCCAACTTTCCACAAGCCCCTCAAGAGGAGGCTTCTCTCGGCTATATGTATGTGAGAGGGACTCTGAATTTGCTGTATCACTTGGAATGGTCAGCGAGTTGCCGTGCCTCGAAATAAGGCTGGATTTCCCTGCAGTGACATGAATGCTGGCTTGTCTTTCATCTCAAAAGATGAAGGGATGTCTTAATCCCCTGTCAAGACCCTAGAGAAAGCCCTAGATTCCCGCCTCATCTCGAAAAGATGCCTCACATCCCTTTGACAACTCGAGAGGAACACGGAGTCCAATGCTTCAAAAGTAGATGATGACTGACTCCTCGTGAAAATTGACAGGAATCCCAGTATCCCTCTAGCAACTTGAAAGTGACAGTAAGTCTCCCTACTCACCTCCAGAGGCGTACCTACTTCCCAGCCAAACCTCGAGGAGAATCCCGAGCTGACCCTCGCAACTAGACAGGCGTCCTGACGTCACTGAACAAACAGGAGTTTTGCGGGGCCATCCCCGTTGTCACTGGAGAATATACACCAGGTTCCCTCCGCAATTCGAGAAAAACCATGAGACTTCCCGCTCGATGAGAGATGAGATCAGATTCCCCCGCATTGCGTGCAGAGCAATTTTGTGTTACCCATCAAACATGAAAGGAGCCTTGACTTCCTTGATGGAACTCCAGAGAGTCCCCAAGAACACTCTCACAAGTATAGAGGGACCCTGAGTTTCCCTCAGCAACATAAAAGCCCTCCGTGTACTCCAAATCAAATAGAGATGAGGCTCGATTCCCCTGCATTGTCCCCAGAGCCATCCTGTGTTCCCCATCATACACTACAAGGGGCTTACTTCCTTTACATAACTCCATAGAATCCCCGAGAATACTGACTCAAGTCTAAAGGAGCACCAAGTTCAACACAGCCATTCGAGAAAAGCTCCATGTGTCCCAAATCATCTCGAGATGAGAGCTGATTCCCTGGCTTTGACTCACGAGTGATGATAACTTTCCACAAGCCCCTCAAGTGGAAGCTTCTCTCAGCTATAGGTATGTGAGGTGGACCCTGAGTTTGCTGCATCAAGTGGAATCGTCACCGAGATGCCCTGACTTGAAATAAGGCCAGATTTCTATGCAGTGACATGAATGCAGGCATGTCTTTCATCTCAAAAGATGAAAGGATGTCTTAATCCCTTGTGGAGACCTTAGAGAAAGCCCTAATTCCCCGCCTCATCTCAAAAAGAGGCCTCACATCCCTTTGACAACACGAGTGGAACGTGGACTTCAATGCTTCAAAAGTAGAAAATGACGGACTCCTCTTGAAAACTGATAGGAATCCCAGTATCCCTGTGGCAACTTTAAAGGACACTGGGTCTCCCCCCTCACCTCGAGAGGCGTCCCTATTGCCCTGCCAATCCTCAAAGAGAATCCCGAGTTGTCCCTCGCAACTAGACAGAAGTCCTGACGTCGCTGAACAAACATGAGTTTTGAGGGGCGATCCCCGTCGTCACTTGAGGATATAACCCAGGTTCCCTCCGCAATTCGAGAAAAACCTCGAGACTTCCCGCTCGATGAGAGATGAGATCAGATTCCCCTGCATTGCGTGCAGAGCAATTCCGTGTTCCCCATCAAACTTGAAAGGAGCCTTGACTTCCTTGATGGAACTCCAGAGAGTTCCCAAGAACACTGATACAAGTCTATAGGGACCGTGATGTCACGGAAGCAACACGAAAGAGCTAGCTGTACCCCAAATCAACTTGAGATGATTCCAGATTCCACTACATTGGCTCCGGGGCCATCCGGTATTCACCATCAAACACGACAAGTGGCTTGACTTACTTTAGGCAACTCCAGAGTTTCGCCGAGAATACTGTCTCAAGTCTAAAGAGCACCAATTTCAACACAGCAACTCGTGAAAAGCTCTGTGTGCCCCTAATCATCTCGAGATGAGAGCCGATTCCCTGGCTTTGACTAAAGAGGAATGCCAACTTTCCACAAGCCCCATAAGAGGAGGCTTCTCTCAGCTATATGTATGTGAGAGGGACAATGAGTTTGCTGCATCATGTGGAATGGTCACCAAGATGCCTTGACTCGAAATAAGGCCGGATTTCCCTGCAGTAACTTGAATGCAGGCTCGTCTTTCATCTCACAAGATGAAGGGATGTCTGAATCCCCTGTGGAGACCCTAGAGAAGGCCTTGTTCCACACCTCATCTCGTCAGGACGTCTCACACCCCTTTGACAACTCGAGAGGAACGCGAAGTTCAGTGCTTCAAAAGGAGATGATGACTGACTCCTCTTGAAAATTGATAGGAATCCCAATATCCCTGTGGCAACTGGAAAGGGACCCTGGGTCTTCCGCCTCCCCTTGAGAGGCGTTCCTATTGCCCTGCCACACCTCGAGGAGAATCCTGAGTTGTCCCTCACAACTAGAGAGGAGTCCTGTCATCGCTGAACCAACACGAGTTTTGAAGGGCTATCCGCGTCGTAACTCATGAATATACCTCAGGTTTCTGCCGAAAATTGAGAAAAAACGTGAGACATCCCACTCGCCACGAGATGAGGCCAGATTCCCCTACACTGCGTGCAGAGCAATTCCGTGTTCCCCATCAAACATGAAAGGAGCCTTGGCTTCCTTGATGGAACTCCATAGAGTCCCCAAGAACACTGTCACAAGTCCAATGGGACCCTGAGGTCATTGCAGCAACATGAAAAAGTTCCGTGTACCCCAAATCAAGTCAAGATGAGAGCTTAGTCTCTGGCTTCGACTCAAGAGGAATGCCAACTTTCCACAAGCACCTCAAGAGGAGGCTTCTCTCAGCTATATGTATGTGAGAGGGACCCTGAGTTTGCTGCCTCAAGTGGAATGGACACCTAGATGCCCTGACTCGAAATAAGGCCGGATTTCCCTGCAGTGACTTGAATGCAGGCTTGTCTTTCATCTCACACGATGAAGGGATGTCTGAATCCCCTGTGGAGACCCTAAGGAGAGCCCTAACCCTCGCGTCACCTCGACAGGAGGCCTCACATCCCTTTGACAACTCGAGAGAAACACGGAATTCAATGCTTCTAAAGGAGATGATGCCTGTCTCATGTTGAAAATTGATATTAATCCCAATATCCCTGTGGCAACTGAAACGGGACACTCGGTCTCCCGCTTCACATCGAGAGGCCTCCCTTTTGCCCTGCCAAACCTCGAGGAAATCCCGAGGTGTCCCTCTCAACTAGACAGGAGTCTTGACGTCGCTGAACAAACACGAGTTTTGAAGGGCTATCCCCGACGTAACTCGAGAATATACCATAGGGTCCCACCGCAACTCGAGAAAAACCATGAGACTTCCCCCTCGTCACGGGATGAGACCCGATTCCCCTGCTTTGCCTGCAGAGCAATTCCGTGTTCCCCATCAAACATGAAAGGAGACTTGACTTCCTTGATGGAACTCCAAAGAGTCCCCAAGAACACTGTCACAAGTCTAGAGGGACCCTGAAGTCACCGCAGCAACATGAAAGAGCTCCGTGTACCCTAAATCAACTTGCGATTAGGCCCGATTCCCATACATTGGCTCCAGAGCCATCTCGCGTTCCACATCAAACACAAGTGGCTTGACTTACTTTAGGCAACTCCAGGGAATCCCCAAGAAGACCGTCCCAAGTGCAGAGGAACAACACGTTCAGCACAGCAATTTGAGAAAAGCTCCATGTACCACAAATCATCTCGAGATCAGAACGGATTCCCTGGGTTCAACTCAAGAGGAATGCCAACTTTCCACAAGCACCTCAAGAGGAGGCTCCTCTCAGCTATAGGTATGTGAGAGGGACCCTGAGTTTGCTGCCTCAAGTGAAATGGACACTGAGATGCCGTAACTCGAAATAAGGCCAGATTTCCCTGCAGTGACTTAAATGTAGGCTTGTCTTTAATCTCCCAAAATGAAGGGATGTCTGAAAACCCTGTGGAGTCCCTAGAAAAAGCCCTAGTTCCCCACCTCATCCCGACAGGATGCCTCACATCCGTTTTAAACCTCGAGAGGCACGCAGAGTTCAATTCTTCAAAAGGAGACAATGCCTGACTCCTCTTGAAAATTGATATTAATCCCAATATCCCTGTGGCACCAGGAAAGGGACCCTGGGTCTCCCGCCTCTCTTTGAGAGGGTCCCTATTGCCCTGCCAAGCCTTGAAGAGAATCCCGAGGTGTCCCTCACAACTAGACAGGAGTCCTGACGTCGCTGAACAAACACGAGTTTTGAAGGGCCATCCCCATCGTAACTCGAGAATATACCCTAGGTTTCCACCGCAACTCTAGAAACACCATGAGACTTCCCCCTCTCTGCCAGATGATGCCCGTTTCCACTGCATTTTGTGCAGAGCAATTCCGGGTTCCACATAAAACACGAAAGGAGCCTTGACTTCCTTGATGGAACACCATAGAGTCCCCAAGAACACTGTCACAAGTCTAGAGAGACCGTGAGGTCACCACAGCAACATGAAAGAGCTCCGTGTACCCCAAGTCCACTCGAGATGAGGCCCGATTCTCCTGCATTGTCTCCAGAGCCATCCCGCGTTCCCCATCAAGCACAACAAGTCCTTCACTTCCTATAGGCAACTCCAGAGATTCCCCGAGAACACCGTCCCAAGTCTAGAGGAACACCAAGTTCAGCACAGCAACTCGAGAAAAGCTCCATGTACCTCAAATCATCTCGAGATCAGAGTGGATTCCCTGGCATCGACTCAAGGGGAATGCCATCGTTCCACAAGCATCTCAAGAGGAGTCTTCTCTCGGCTATAGGTATGTGAGAGGGACCCTGAGTTTGCTCCCTCAAGTGGAATGGACAGTGAGATGCCCTGACTCGAAATAAGGCTGGATATCCAAGCAGAGACTTGAATGCAGGCTCGTCTTTCGTCTCCCAAGATGAAGGGATGCCTGAATCCCCTGTGGAGAACCTAGAGAAAGCCCTAGTTCCCCTCCACATCTCGCCAGGAGGCCTCACATCCCTTTGACAACTCGAGAGGAGCACCGTGTTCAAGGCGTCAAAAGGAGACGATGCCTGACTCAACTTGAAAATTGATAGGAACCTCAATATCCCTGTGGCAACTGGGAAGGGAGCCTGGGTCTCCCGTGTCACCTCGAGAGGCGTCCCTATTGCCCTGCCAAGCCTCAAGGAGAATCCTGAAGTATTGCTGGCAACTAGACAGGAGTCCTGAAGTCGCTGAACCAACACGAGTTTTGAGTGCCATCCCCGCTGTAACATGAGAACATACCCCCGATTCCCACTGCAACTGAAGAAAAACCATAAGACTTCCCCATCAGCGTGAGATGAAGCCCAATTGCAATGCTGCGTGCAGAGCAAGTCCGTGTTCCTCATCAAACAGGAAAGGAGCCTTGACTTCCTTGATGGACCTCCAGAAAGTTCCCAAGAACACTGTCATAAGTCTAGTGGGACCCTGAGGTCCCCGCAGCAACACGAAAGAGCTCTATGTACCCTGAATCAACTCAAGATGAGGCCCGATTCCACTGCATTGCATGCAGACCACATCCGTGTTCCCCATCAAACACGAAAGGAGCCTTGACTTCTTAGATGAAATTCCACATAGTCCTCAAGAAGACTGTCACAAGTCTAGAGATGCAACACGAGATGCAACACGGAAGTGCTCCGTGTACTCCAAATCAACTTGAGATGAGGCCCGATTCCCCTGCAATGTCTCCAGAGCCATCCCGCGTTACCCATAATACACGACAAGGGGCTTACTTCCTTTAGGCAACTCCAGAGTTTCCCTGAGAATACCGTCTCAAGTTTAAAGGAACACCAAGTTCAACATGCCGTGTTTTTTCATGGTAGATATTTTGCTTTTCTTGGCTAAGATGTTGCCAAGTGAAAGGCATTTTTATAGAAATAACAGCAAGCCACAAAGAGAAGATCTCGAACATAGAAATGAAGACAGAAAGGAAACTTCTAGGAGAGAGTAGACCAGGCAGCAGCTTCAATAGCAGTTCTCTTCTCCCTGACAGACTTTTATCTCTTCCCTCTTAGGAAAAGGGCTGTATTCATCAGGGATTTGGTCACATTCTCCTTTCCACATGAGGAGTACGAAGGAGGTCTGTCACTCTATTCTTATCATGACTCTTTTTTTTTTTTTTGCAGGAAGGAGATTCCTCACACCCAGTGGAACCACCCTTCTGTCAGATAGAGAAGGCTCTCTGCCTCCAGGGTTCTGCCAAACCTTCCACAAGAGCAGTCAGTTGGTCATTTCCTCCCAAGCATGGCTTTCAATAAACTAACAAAACAAAACAAAAACAGAAAAACACAAAAAGCAACAAACTGATGCTGTTGTCTCCTAGATTATATCAGTATTACCATGGGAGTGCTGCACGTATGGAAGTCAGAAGCTGGAAGAAATTATTTGAGAAGCTTTAACATCTATGGTTTTTCCAGTGGTCAAGTATGGATGTGAGAGTTGGACTGTGAAGAAAGCTGAGTGCCAAAAAATTGATGCTTTTGAACTGTGATGTTGGAGAAGACTCTTGAGAGTCCCTTGGACTGCAAGGAGATCCAACCAGTCCATTGTAAAGGAGATCAGGCCTGGGGGTTCATTGGAAGGACTGATGCTGAAGCTGAAACTCCAATACTTTGGCCACCTGATGCAAAGAGTTGACTCATTGGAAAAGACCCTGATGCTGGGAGGGATTGGGGGCAGGAGGAGAAGGGGACAACAGAGGATGAGATGGCTGGATGGCATCACCAACTCAATGGAGATGAGTTTGAGTAAACTCTGGGAATTGGTGATGGACAGGGAGACCTGGCATGCTGTGATTCATGGGGTTGCAAAGAGTTGGACACGACTGAGCGACTGAACTGAACTGAACTGAACATCTAGGACACACTTGTTCTGTGCTCTGGTCTCCATCCAGTGAACCTTGGATACTGGGGTTGGTTGATTGTAGTAATGTCTGAATTTTTTCCCACCACCTGTATCCAGGCCTTTCATAATGCCCCCCTGCACTGACTTTTGGCACAGTCACGTGTCTTGATTTGGCCAAGGGAGCAGCCTGAAAAGTGCCTGTATATTGGGGCTGGTCCTCTTGCTGGTCTTGCAACCACTGCTGCTGCCACCAAATGATCAAGCACAAGCTTGCTTCCTGGAGGAGATACCACATGATCAGAGATAAGCCATCCCACTCGAGCCATCATAGACTAGCCAGTTGCCAGTCAACTCTACAGCTGATCACAGATGTATGAGTGCCCAGCTGATATTAACAGAGTCTGGTCCCAAGCTGCAAGAACCACTCAGGCACAAGAGGCCTACACTGCAACTTCTCAAATTGTAAGCCAAAGTAATGTCTTTTTTTTTCCTTTTTTCTTTTTGTTGTTGTTGTAGGCCACCTGGTTTTGAAGTGTTTTGTTGTGTAGCAAAAGTTAACTGACACAGATATTTCCCTAAGTGTTCTCCTAGAGCCCAGTGCCACTGGCGGGATCACATGGCTGGGATTTTAGGGGCATTTTCTACTGTGCCCTAATGTGGGTGAACTGAGCTAGCAGGTGGGCTGTTACCAGTCATGCTCTGTGCTGTTCAGGAGCACAGGCTTTGGAGTCAAATTGGCATTGATTCAAATCATGGCATTATGTCAGTGTGGAAGTAACAGCTATAAAATCTCAATGGTATAAAAACATCAAAATCTCAGTGGCTTCACACCAGAAAGGTGTATTTCTCTCCTATGTCACTTCTTATCTATAAATTTATATATTTGGTGCCCTATACATATGCGATGGTATTTCCCTGGTGGCTCAGATGGCAAAGAATCAGCCTGCAATGCAGGAGATCAGGTTTGACCCCTGGGTCAGGAAGATCCCCTGGAGAAGGAAGTGGCAATGCACTCCAGTATTCATGCCTAGAGAACTCCATGGACAGAGGAGCCTGGTGGGCTACAGTCCATGGGATTGCAAAGAGTTGGACATGGTTGAACAACTAACACTTTTCACTCACATCTGTGATGATCTGCAGAGCTGGCTGGCTGCCAGGTCTAAGAGGGCTCAGTTGGGATGATATCTTGTCCTCCAGCTGGCTAACTTGTGCATGATCACACTCATGTATATTCATGTAGAGATTCAGGGACCAAGGCTCCTTCCACCTAGTGTGTTCTCTGGGTCCTCCACTGGATCTTCTGCAACCAGCCAGGAGACAAGAAAAGAAAAAGAACATGGAGAATCTGGTGGGTTTAAGGGGCAGGGCTGTAAATGCCAGAAGTTAACTCATTCCATTGCTAGAACTAGTCACATGGTTCCACCTAGATGTAAAGGGACTGGGAACATGATCCAGTAGAGTGCCAAGGAAAGAGAGAAGGTACATATTGGTGAGATACGGAAATCTGTCTCATTTAGCAATTCATTAACTAGGTAATTAGGCAAGTTACTTGATTTCTTTGATAGTTAAATAGTCCTGTATGGATTGTACAATCATGTAGAAGTGACCTCATGCCAATCTGTCTTTTCATTCTGGTTTGTGTCCATTCATACTAGGAATTGAGGCTGTTTAATGCCATATTGTTATGCTGTTTTTGAGAATCAGGCCCTATCTGGCATACCAAGGAAGAAGGATATGAATGGTTTTCCCTGGGTGCAGGAAATGAGTGGGTACATTTTTTGCAAGGAAATTTTTTAAATTATAAAACCATCTGTGAGTTGGTCTTTTTTTTTATTATTGTCATATGCCAGTGAATGATAATAAAATATTCCTTCCTAAAAGAAAAACTGTTATCTAACTGTGGAAAATTTGGAAAGAGGTGGGAATACCAGACCACCTGACCTGCCTCTTGGGAAATCTGTATGCAGATCAGGAAGCAACAGTTAGAACTGGACATGGAACAACAGACTGGTTCCAAATAGGAAAAGGAGTACATCAAGGCTGTATATTGTCACCCTGCTTATTTAACTTATATGCAGAGTACATCATGAGAAACGCTGGGCTGGAGGAAGCACAAGTTGGAATCAAGATTGCCGGGAGAAATATCAATAACCTCAGATATACAGATGATACCACCCTTATGGCAGAAAGTGAAGAGGAACTAAAGAGCCTCATGATGAAAGTAAAAGAGGAGAGTGAAAAAGTTGGCTTAAAGCTCAACATTCAGAAAGCTAAGATCATGGCATCTGGTCCCATTACTTCATGGCAAATAGATGGGGAAATAGTGGAAACAGTGGCAGACTTAATTTTTTTGGGTTCCAAAATCACTGCAGATGGTTACTGTAGCCATGAAATTAAAAGATGCTTACTCCTTGGGAGGAAAGTTATGACCGACCTAGATAGCATATTAAAAAATAGAGACAACACTTTGCCAACAAAGGTCCGTCTAGTCAAAGCTATGGTTTTCCCAGTAGTCATGAATGGATGTGAGAGTTGGACTATAAAGAAAGCTGAGCATGGAAGAATTGATGCTTTTGAACTGTGGTGTTGGAGAAGATTCTTGAGAGCCCGTGGACTGCAAGGAGATCCAACCAGTCCATCCTAAAGGAGATCAGTCCTGAATATTCATTGGAAGGACTGATGCTGAAGCTGAAACTCCAATACTTTGGCCACCTAATGTGAAGAACTGATTCATTTGAAAAGACCTTGATGCTGGGAAAGATTGAAGGCAGGAGGAGAGGGGGATGACAGAGGATAAGCTGGTTGGATGGCATCACCAACTCAATGGAGATGAGTTTGAGGAAACTCTGGGAGTTGGTGATGGACATCCTGGTGTGCTGCAGTCCATGGGGTCGCAAAGAGTTGGACACAACTGAGTGACTGAACTGAACTGAAGACCTAAACTGTTACTGCAATACTATTGAGATTTAATTGTATTATGTAGCTAGAATGGGCCCTTAACACACAAGGGCCCAACTGCACACTTGAGGAGTACATTACAGAGGTATTCGGATTTCAGTTTCATTTGAGCATGTTTTCAAATAATCACCCTGGTCACTCTGTTTCAGTGTTTTATTTATTTATTTATTTAAATTGAGTAACTCACTTTAATTGGGGAATAACTACTTTACAATATTGTGATGGTTTTTGCCTTGCTTCAACATGAATGAGCCTCAGGTGTTCATGTTTCCCCCTCTCCCATCCTGAACGCCCTTCCCACCTTCCTCCCCACCCTCTATCTCTGGTTGTCCCAGAGCAGGCTTTCGATTCCCTGCTTCATGCATTGAATTTGCCCTGGTCATCTATTTTACATATGGTAATGTACATGTTTCACTGCTATTCTTTCAAATCATCAGTGGGAGAAGGCAGGGTGGGATGTTTCATGTTCTAAACTCTTGAACACAAATAGAAAGCATGTGGTCACATAGAATGTTAGAACTAAAGGAACTCAGCTTCTGTTCCATCATCTTCACAAGCATTGTTTATTTTTGCTTTACAGCTTAAATGCAAGAATATCTAGTACCACAGGTGTTGGAGACACAAAGTGATCCCAAAGGGAGCTTTTGTTGTTTTTCAGTTGCTAAGTCATGTCCAACTCTTTGTGGCCCCAAGGACAGCAGCATGTCAGGCTTCCTGTCTTTCACTATCTCCAGGAGTTTGCTCAAACTCATGCCCATTGAGTCGATGATGCCATCCAACCATCTCATCCTCCATCACCCTCTTCTCCTCCTGCCCTCAGTCTTTCCCAGCATCAGAATCTTTTCCAGTGAATTGGCTCTGCACATCAGGTGCCTGAAGTTTTGGAGCTTCAGCTTCAACATCAGTCCTTCCAATGAGTATTTAGGGTTGATTTCTTTTCGGATTGACTGGGTTGGTCTCCTTGCAGTTCAAGGGACTGTCAATTCTTTTCCATTTATGCTAAACCATTATGAACTTATTGGAAGCTCACCAAATTCACTTCCATATAGAATATAGTATCTACTTAAAGGATAAAGTGTTTTAGTCAGCATGGGCTGCTATAAAACATACCACATGCTGGCTGGCTTAAACAACAGACATTTGTTTCTCACAGTTCTGGAGGCTGGTAAGTCCAGGGTGAAGATGCTGGCCAGTTTGGTTCTTGGTAAGGGATCTCTTCTTGGATTGCAAATGGCTGTCTTGTTGCTGTATCCTCACATGGTAGAGAAAGGAAACTCTGATGTCTACTCCTCTTCTTATAAGGGCACTAGTCCCACCATGGGGGCTCCACCTTTATGAAATCATCTAAATTTAATCACATACCCAAAGCCCTACCTCCTGATGCTATACCTTAGGGGTAGGGCTTCAAGAAATAAATTTGAGGTGGGACACAAACATTCAGTCCAAGACAATCAGTAATGAAATTGTACCACTTTGAAGATAATTTGAGGGAGAAGTCAGAAAATGATATGTTCTGTGTTCAAATTTTGCTAGCTTAGCCACTGGCTGCTCCACAGAGATTTGGTCTTTGATATCTGCTCCTTGCTAGCACTCAGCCCTCCACTGTTTCCTGGATCCTCCCACATGCATTAGAATCTTCATTAGAAGCAGGATGACTGGATAGGTCTGCAGAATTCCAGGTCTCAGATCTAGACATTGTGGCCTAGACCACACGGTTCACTGGCTGGTGTGGCAAAGCCATGTTGAATCCAAGGGTGTAAGCATAGAAGCAGATCATCATCTCCTGAATCCTTGTCCTTTCTCTCACCTGTAGTTTGCTGCCCTAGTCTTTTTGCTTGTTTGTTTTGTTTTTCAGTTAATGAAATACCTGCTGCCTATCAGATAGCTCTGTTCAATTTTCCTCTTATCTAAATGATTAAATCCAAATCTGTACGGATCTGTTCTTCCCATTCATGACTCTTTTTCCAAGTGTCCCACATTCTTCCTTTAGTTGTTGTTGTCATCATTATTGTCCCAGCTTCTGTAATCTTGGACATGTTCTCTTTTACTCTTCCAACAAAATTTCAAGATCTGTAATCACTTTCTTTCCTCTTCCATTTACCCTGGTTTCAATCCAGATCAAATTGCATCTAGGATTGTGCCTCACTAACCCTGCCACTAACCCTGTTTTCTACTGCCAAATGAACATTTCCAAATACCATTTCCATCATGTCACTGTTCCCCCAAGAGTTTGCAATAGTTTCCTGTTGCTAATGTATCAAAATTATCTCCCCTGAGGCCTGAGGATGCTGGAGCAAATGATAGATGAAAGTTTTTTTCAACTAAACATTCCAGTTTTCAATTAAAGATTTTTTCCATAAGCCTAAATCTTTCTTTTATACATAAGAAGGATGTGTTAAGTGATGTAGGGGCTTAGTAAATATTTCTTGAATAGAGAAAAGAACTTTATCGTTAGTATGTGAAACTGTAACTCCCCTAAATAGGGTACTTTGTCCATATTCATTTATGGATACTGTTTTATTTATCTATAGCTGCATTAATAAGCTATTGAAAACCTTGGTGGCTTAAAGCAATGATTTTATTACCTTTCATATTTCTGTGGGATGCCTGGGGTCATCGGGACAGTTCTTCTGCTGATCACTCTTGAGTTCTGTCATGCAGTTGTAGTTAGATGGAGGCTTGGCTGAGATGCCAGGATAGCTGCTCCTCTTTCCCACTTTAAGTGGCCTCCTCTGTCTCTCCATGTGGCCTCTCTATGTTTTCTGTCAATGTGATCTTTCCAGAAGGAAAGCCAGACTTCTTATGTGAAGACTCAAGGTTTTCAAAACTAAAAAGTGGAAGCTGCCAAGTCTATAAAGCTTAGACTCTAGCTGGTATAGTGTCAGTTCTGCCATATTCTGTTATTTAAATCAAGTCCCAGGAAAGCCCAGCTTCAATGACGGAGGGGTCTACACATGGTGTAAATTCAAAGAGATGTGGTTCATTGGGAGCCATCTTTGGAGACCGGGGTACCATCCTCTGGCTCTTACTGATTCATGGCCTTTCTACATGAAAAATGTGCTTACCTCTGCAAATCTCATCCTAAATATGGTATCAGTTTAAATTCCAGGATATTGTCAACAAAATCAGGTGCTGGTGTCGATGTGACTGCTCGAAGGCATCTTCTCATATGCACTTTCTCAGGTGCAGAGACCAGTGAAGAAGAGCAGATTATCCACCCACCCCCAACCCATCTCTTTCATGTAATGGTGAAAGAGACAGAAAAACTTCAGCAAACTCCCATGTTCAAAAAGAGGAGAAAAGGGAGACATGAGCATTTCCTGATTTATAGCAATTCTAAAATCCAACCTGGTGCATATCCCAATTTCTCTAACTCAAGGCAGAGGATAGTCCTTGATTAAGGTACAGTTTTGCTTTTTAGGAATGGTTTCCCTCTGCTCTTGGTTTTATCCTCTGGGTTCTGGCTCTGAGTCATTCTTCCATTTTCATTAAAATGGCCTATGTTTGTAGCTGTATAACTCTAAACCTGTTTCCTATCTCTTTGGAAGTTAAGGGCCCAAAGTGAAGGCAAACTGGGGTGGCTAGTCTATGAACATGCCCCAATGAATCACACCTCCTGTTCATATTCTTCTGTGGTTCCCCTACTCGTTGAATCTGGGCTGGCCCAGTGATCTGTTTTAACCAATGGACAATGGCAGTTTTCTGATTTTGTACTTTGGGGATGCCTGAGCCACCACCATGTAAGAGGTCTGGTTTCCCTGCTGCAAAGACCACATGTAGAGTCTACATAGAGAGGAAGAAACTTGAGACTATGGAGAGGGAGAGAGACCATGTCAACCCAGTGTCCTGGTTGAGCCTCCAGATGAACCCATGCTAAGCTGTTACCTGACTGCAAGCACACGAGAGAACCCAAGTGAAGCCACCAGAAGAACTTCCCATTGAGCCTAGTCAACCTTTGGAACTGTGAAAGGTAAAGTCATTTTAAGCCATTAAATTGGGGTGTTTTGTTATGCAGCAGTAGAAAACCACACATAATCCATTCACTGAAAGTTACTGAACTGTCCATCTGTGCCTGACACAGCCTTAGGTGACGTGAATGTAAGACTAAATAAAGCATTGATTCTGAGCTCTACCTCATTTTTGTTAATGAAAGATTTTTGTAAAAGGAAATGTTTCAATTTTTTTTTTTTTAATTTTAAGGGTGAAAGATTTCTGTTTAAAATATACTGGCAGTGAATTCTTTTATAAAAAGAAATAATCACTCAGATTTTTCAAATTTTTAATTTTTCACATTAAAGTTTTTAAATAGTGAAGCATACCAGAGTTTTTAATAACAGAATTTGATTCAGCAAATATTATCTGATCCTTTGCTACATGTTTCCTCAGTATATTTTAAAAATCTGTGTGAAATTCAAGTGCTGTTTTCCACCTGATATCTACTAGCTTGCATAGGACTTGTTAAGTTACTTGGGGGAATCCTAGTTTTGTCTATTAGCATGTATTCTTGTTATTATCGTGCATCCCATGGTTGTTTCCTTATTGCTTCAGCAAGAATTACATTCGGTTATTCAGTTTCTAAATGACCTAATTAGCAGCAGTTTTTCCATTTTTTTTTCTTTAGAATTCTCTTAGTCTACAGTTGGACTCCCTCTCTATTACTCCCTTTTCCTCCCTGAGTTTTATTCAACATTCTGCTAATGAGTTCACATTCCACTCTTGTCCCTCCATGGATTGTTGCCCATGTGTTTGGAGACTTTCTTGCCTTAATTATTGGGGGAAAAAATCTCTTCTTGGTCTTTCCTTGCTAGACATTGCTGGCTCTGAGTTTCTAGCTCTTACCTCTGATGTGTCTTTGTTTTTCACATAAAGAGAGATCATAAAGCAGAGAGAAGCCCTGAAGACCATATAATTTTATGGATGATCAAACTTTAGCCAGAGAGCCAAGTGACTTATTCAAAGAACTACAGTTAGTGGCAGAATCAGGGCCAGAATCCATATCTCCAAACTAAGAAGTTCTGGTTTCACTATAGTAATGAATTCACTCTCAGACCACATTAAACTAATGCAGGTAGGCTAACTGATGCTTAATCAACCCGTTCTATTTATAATTAATTAATACATTTTAATTATATCTCAATTAGATTCTCAGTCTTGGACTACAACTGGGGGAAAATAAGAGAAAAAAGAGAAGTAGAGTGAGTTCATAAGCTGTGAGCTGTGCAGCAGCAGTTCATAATATTTATTATTGCTTAGGGTTTTGATGAATGCTCTTGAGCCTCTCATTACTTTATTCAAGAAATATTTACTGAGTATCTACTCTGTGCATATCTGTGTGCATGTGTGAACACATACACACATAAACACAATTTCCTTAGATCTTCTTTTAGGGAGACACTATGTGAATGGTGTCAATATCCTCATAAATATCTTATAATACATACAAGTTTCATACCCACAGCAATATACCAAAAATTAGTTGCTTTTTTGGGGAAATGCACACTGTGATTCCTTATAGATAGTTTACCTTCATAATTATTCCCATGTCTCCAATTCTTAGAATCATCTAATTCTTGTATTTCATGGTGGAGGACCTCAGACTCAAACACCTTCAAAGGCCATGTAGTTATGGTAAATGAGTGAAGTAGGTGGAGACCTGGAGACAGAGGCGGTGTTGAGACTACAAGTCCTGTTTGAAGGGGTAGCTGCCACTCCATGTCAGGTGATTTTTGTCATGTGGGAAATCAAGGGCTAGTACTTCTAGAACTTCTGTATTTCTAAGAGAGGCTGGAAATCTTTCTTTATATGAAATCTCCTGATTTTTATAATGTTGGTGACTAATCAAAAACATTAAAAACCTCTGCATTGGCCAAATGAAACATGTGTACCTAATTAAAATCCTGGACATATAGTTTGCCCTAGCACCCTTTGTGTGCCCATTTACAGAGACAAATTGCAAGATCCAAGCTTCCAAGCCACAGGACTCTCTCCTTTCTAAGAATTCTGGAAGTGGGGGTTCAAGGGAAATAGTCCTAACTCACTGACCTCTGGAGTGGTCAAACAACCCACCCACTTATTTGCTTGGTCAGTTCCCACTTAATGCCACTGAGAGAATAAAAATCCCTTTCTAGAGAAAATGCAGGGAAAAGTGTTGTTCCTTTTGCAGAGATCAAAATAAGGGCTATCTTGCTTTTATTCAAACTATAATAATTATTCTAGAAATTAAAATGTAGTATTGGTATGCGTGCTACCCAATGGGTGTGTTTGATGTTTGGCCCTACATGGGTCATGCAAACACAAATCTATACATGGCATCTTGAATCCTATTTCTCCAAACTCAATAATTAGTGTCTGATATTAGCTCCAACTCCTCAGTTCAAGGTCCTCACTAGTCTCATAAACTTCAAATCTAATTGCCTGTCTTATTTCATTTTCTCATTTGTCAAATATTTATAGACTGCCTCCTAGGTGTCAGATATGTTTTAAACACTAAAGATATATGATAGTTAATCACATAGACATGGTCTATTCACCCACAAAGCTTACTCTCTGTGAAGCCTAGGGAGACAATAGTCATGTAAACAAATGAATAAATAACACAGTTTCAAGCAGTGATAATTGTTATGAAGAAAGTAAAATGGGGAAATGGGATAGGAGTGAATGAGGAAAAGCTGTACTGCACAGTCATTTGGATTGAGACCTGAATGGTGAGAAGGTGACAGCAATGCAAAGATATGGGGGAAGAGGGTTGCAATCAAGGGAAACATCTGGTGCAAAAGCCTGTCACAGGACTGGACTTGAAGTATTTAAGGATCAGAAAGTCAACCTGTGGCTGGAAAGTCTAAGCTGACTTCTTTCCAGTATTTGCCCGTTTATAATCCTGGTTTTGACAGAACTTGCCTAGTTCTATTTATCAGCTAGCTTTGCTGGTTCTCTCCAAGGTCCTGATGAAAGATTGTGTCCTTCTTTGGAGAGTTTATCCACTACTAAAACCTTATTTATTACCTCAGTGTTGTCTTCACCTGAGTATATGTACTAACTTATGAATTCAGGTAAATTTTCTATGCATGGAAATGGCAAGAAGACTTGCCATATTTACAGATTTCTTCTCTCTGAAACCCAGAAACCATATGAAGTAGTCGAGAAAGATAATGTCCTGAACTAAAGCAGTGGCTGGGATAGAATCATCAGTACCTGATAGCCCACTAGACATGTCTGTGTGGATGTGGATCCCTGTAATGCGAGTGAGGGGGCACACTAAGGGAGAATGACTCCAAAGTGCCAGACTTTAGTCAATGGTAGACGACAAGTGCTACTCACTGAGATTCAGAAAACAGGAGGAGAAGTAGGCTTTATTTGGATGAAGGTGGGTAGGTGAGTATAGGTAATGGAAGGTAAGAAAGAGTGGAGAGTTAAGAAGGAATTCCCGAATCTGAACAGCGGGTAGTCTCTTTCTGCCATCTTAGACTGGAACTTCAAATAAATATTGCCAAGTAAGAATGATTACAATGGGAAAACAGGTCTGTAATATAATTGAATGCCATTAGTTTTCTATATTCTGATAAAATAATTTTACAAGGAGTACATCAAAGCTGTATATTGTCACCTGCTTATTTAGCTTATATGCAGAGTACATCATGCAAAATGCTGGGCTGGATGAAGCACAAGCTGGAATCAGGATTGCTGGAAGAAATATCAATAACCTAAAATATGCAGATGGCACCACCCTTGTGGCAAAAAGTGAAGAGAAACTAAAGAGCCTCCTGATGAAAGTGAAAGAGAAGAGTAAAAAAGCAGGCTTAAAACTCAACATTAAAAAAACTAAGATCATGGCATCCAGTCTCATTACTTCATAGTAAGTAGATGGGGAAACAATGGAAACAGTGAGAGACTTTATTTTTGGGGGCTCCAAAATCACTGCAGATGGTGACTGCAGCCATGAAATTAAAAGACGCTTACTCCATGGGAGGGAAGTTATGACCAAGCTAGACAGTATATTAAAAAGCAGAGACTTACTTTGCCAACAAAGATCCATTTAGTCAAAGCTATGGTTTTTCCAGTAGTCATGTATGGATGTGAGAGTTGGATCATAATGAAAGCTGAGTGCCAAAGAATTGATGCTTTTGAACTGTGGTGTTGGAGAAGACCCTTGAGAGTCCCTTGGACTGCAAGGAGATCCAACCAGTCCATCCTGAAGGAAATCAGTCCTGAATATTCATTGGAAGGAGTGATGTTGAAGCTGAAACTCCAATTCTTTGGTCACCTGATGCAAAGAACTGACTTATTTGAAAAGACTCTGCTGCTGGGAAAAATTGAAGGCAAGAGGAGAAGGGGATGACAGAGAATGAGATGGTTGGATGGCATCACCGACTCTATGGGCATGAGTTTGAGCAAGCTCTGGGAGTTGGTGATGAACTGGGAGGCCTGGCGTGCTGCAGTCCATGGTGCTGCAAAGAGCTGGACATGACTGAATGACTGAACTAACTGACTGAATTTTACAAGCTGATCTAGAAACTCACCCATTAATAATGGAATTGCTTCCATTAAATCAGAATGCTACAAACCATGTAAGTTAAAAGTTGAGGCAATTCCCTAGGAAATTCAGGCTAGAGCTGTTTGATGTCAATCCAGTGTTACCTTCATCCAACTAAGTATAGTTGATTAATATAATCCTAAATATATTCCTTGGTTTTAGAGAACTGGAGCAAAGTGGCAGACATGGCATCATTATATCCTGGCTAATATTCACTAATCACTAAACAAAACTTATTGGGTACTTACAATGTGCCAGACATTATGCTGGGTGTTGGGGTTGCAACGATGAGTAAGACATAGCTCTTGCACAAAAATTACAAACAAACCATACCTAGGCTGACCTTCGCACAGAGACTTTTTTGTAACTGATGGATACTGTCTTTTAAGTGGTATGTTATGAATCAAGGCTATATGGGGCCAATTTGTACTTACTCTTTTATTCTTAAAGCTAATTGCAAATTCTCGTCTCAGCACAGAGCCCTGTGATGCCACGAGACTCATTGTAGTTCACTGGGGAGAGGAAAGAATTCTAGTAGTGGTCAAGATCTGCTGCATTTATTATTTTAAGAGTTTGTTCCACTTGGAAATAGTTTTCCTAGTTATTATTTATGAGTCCTCTCACCTGGTCTTCTGATAAAGCTGCTTGCAGGCATACATTCTGGCATTTTGATGGAATGGGTTTATTTCCTTTACCCTGGACACCAGATGCTGCTGGCTAAAAACAGCAGAGGACTGAATCTCTTCTCTTAAGGGTCCTGGCAGCTCTGTGGCAAATTTGGCCACCGAGCTATCTAGGCTCTATTATTTCCATTCTAATGGGCTTTCCTCCCTAATGGTGTGTGTATGTGTGTGTATGAGAAAGAAGTGGGAGCAGGGGAGAGAGAGAGAATATGTTTCATTGTCCCTATTCTCAAATGGAGTTGACGTTCTCAGTTGTCTCACAGCATTTTCTGGAAATAAAACAGGACAAAAGTGTGACTGTACCTAGAAAAAATGAATTGTGATATTTAAAAATATCACTAATTGTGCAGTAGTTTGAGCATTCTTTGGCAGTGCCTTTCTTTGGGATTGGAATGAAAATTGACCTTTTCCAGTCCTGTGGCCACTGTTGAATTTTCCAAATTTGCTGGCATATTGAGTGCAGCACTTTCACAGCATCATCTTTCAAGATTTGAAATAGCATATGAGAAATGGGATAATCTACTGGTTAAAATCCCCACTTTTTTATTTGGCTTTTGCTGGTGTGATTTCAGGTGAATTACTAAATCTCTTCAAGCCACAATTTCTTTGTCTGTGAAAAGATAATAACTTAATCTGCTTCTCTATGTTGCTGTGAGGGTTGAATAACTTATTTAGGTAAAGCACTTAGCCTGGTGTCTGGCAAATGGAAAATGTTAACTTAATCAAGTATTTATTCTCCTTATCCCTTCCCTGCCCAAGAGGACCTTATAGCTCTTTACAAATGCAGTTATACAGAAATGACCACCTTCATCCTCCCATGACCCACTGAAATCAAAAACAGTTGCAAAATGGAGAGACCTCATGTGCCCAAGAAAACAAGCTGTTGAAGGACCAGGATTTTAATTCTGATGCTTTGGTCAGTTGGCTGGATGACCTTGGACAGACTCTTTGTTTACAGTTATATTAACATTTCTGCAATATTTGGATGGAGAAGCTAAGGACCTGACTCCCCCCCCGCCCCAGGTAATAGAAATGCTCATGTCTCCCCTATGCCCTTTAAAATCAACCAATCAATCAATATCCATCCAAACATTTCAATAAAAGACTTTCTCTTTTTGGTCCTAGTCAACCTTCTTAAAAGGTTATCTGCATTAATTTTTCTCCACCTTTCCACCTGCATTTGTTTCTTAGCAAGGCATGGCAATCTGCCCTTGGCCTCCTAACCATCATTACACCAGCTCTGGTTAAAACTACCTCTTCATTAACAAAAGCAAATGGTTATCTTTCAATTGTCATCTTGCTTAACTTTTGACCACAAAAAGAAGAAGGCAAATGACCCTAAGGTGTGGGATATACATTTTGAAGTTTGAGTCCAGACAAACTGAGTCTCAATGCTGAAATCACAATTGCCATTTAAAGGGCCTTTGTTCTGCTGAAAACATCCCATATTCAGAATCAAAATGTGAATTATTCAAGTAATCAAGGAAACTAGGTCTACTAAAGTACCTTACTGTGACATCAGACACCAAAAGTGAAATCTGATGACAGGGAAATGATTAGAGCACAAAGCAATCTGTTGCTTTGTTCTGATGTGAAATGATGATGGTAAAGTAGGCACCTGCTGCTATTTGTACCTGGCGGGTCCTAATACATTTCAGACCACTGTCTAGTCATTCTGCCATGTTCAGTCACAATGTATTTGTCTGGTGTCATATACCATTAAGACCTTCTTCTCTGTTAAGGAGCCTCTCCAAAGATCCAAGCAAAATGTTAAAGATGATAATTTGCCTTACAGCAGACATTTTCAGTGGTTAATTTCAGGCACACAGGTATGTGGGTGCGGGCAATATTTTTGGTTAGGAAAAACTTTTCCAAGCCCTCTGGACCACCACCCCCTTCCTTTTTTTTCACCTCCCCTTGGAGTTGACTGCATTTTAATGGGGCATTTGGTGAAGCTGCTACCCTGAGCTGAGTCAGATTGTTGCAGAGAGTTTATCATTCTCAGGATTGCTGTCAGGATGATGAAATAGGGCTGTTGTGCAATAGGTCCCAACACACAGCAGCAATGAAGGGGAGTAAACACTGGACTGGGATTCGGGAACTGGTCTAGTCTGGTTTGGTGACACTGGGCAAGTCTCTTCCACTCTGTTAGCCTGGGCAGTGTCACCAATAAAAGGTGGGCTGACCTAGATAACTGATTCTAAACTCAGTTTTAAAAATTTCTCTCTCAACTCTATAGTTCTCCGAATTTCTTTAAACCAGTTTTACCTTGGTTGATTTGACCACTACTTTGCAAAGTGATTACTTCTTGTCTCTCACCTCTTAAATTACTTTTGGCTATTTCACCCAGAGATAACCACAGGAAACATGCATCTCACAAGCAAATAATTTTCCCATTTGGAGACATCTATGCTGTGTTCACTGTGGAACAATTACATGGTAAATCTGGGGTGCATCCCAAAAAAGCTGGAAAGTAAACCGAAGAAGACAGAGTACATAAAATATGAAAATATATGAAATATATGAAAATATGACAATATATGAAATATATGAAAATATTTGAAATATATGAAAATATATAAAAACTATGAAATATATGAAAATATATGAAATATAGGAAAATATATGAAAATATAAGAAAAATATGAAAATATATGAAATTATATGAAAGATGTGAAATATATGAAATATTTAGAAAATATGAAAAATATATGATATATGAAAAATATGAAATATATGAACATATATGAAATATATGAAAACTATGAAATATGTGAAAATATAAGAAATATATGGAAATATATGAAAACTATGAAATATATGAAAACTGTGACATATATGAAAATATAAGAAATATATGAAAAATATGAAAATATATGAAATATATAAGATATATGAAAACTATGAAATATATGAAATATAGGACAATTATGAAATATATACAACTATGAAAAATATGAAAATATATGAAATGTATGAAAATATATGAAATATATGAAAATTAGGAAATATATGAAAACTATGAAATATACGAAAATATATGAATATATGAAATATATAAAAATATATGAAAAATATGACAATATATGAAAAATATGAAGAATATGAAAATATATGAAATATATGAAAAATATGAAGAATATGAAAATATATGAAAACATGAATAATATGAAGAGTATGAAAATATATGGAATATATGAAAAACATGAAGAATATGAAAAATTTGAAAAATATTTGAAAAATATGAAGAATATGAAAAATATGAAGAATATGTAAATATATGAAAAATATGAAGAATATGAAAAATATGAATAACAAAATATATAAAATATAAGAAAATATATGAAAATAAGAAAATATATTAAATATATTAAATATATTTTAGAATATGAAAATATTCTAAAAATATGAGGAATATGAAAATGTATGAAAAATATGAAGAATGTGAAAATATGTAAAAAATATGAAGAATATGAAAAATATTCTAAAAATATGAAGAGTAAGAAAATGTGTGAAAAATATGAAGAGTATGAAAATGTGTGAAAAATAGGAAGAATATGAAAATGTATGAAAAATATGAAGAATATGACAATATGTGAAAAATATGAAGAATATGACAATATGTGAAAAATATGAAGAATATGAAAAGAAATGAAAAATATGAAGATTATGAAAATGTATGAAAAATATGAAGAATATGAAAATATTCTAAAAATATGAAATATATGTAAATGTATGAAAAATATGAAGAATATGAAAATATTCTAAAAATATGAAGAATATGAAAATGTATCAAAAACATGAAGAATTTGAAAATGTATGAAAAATATAAAGAATATGAAAATGTATCAAAAACATGAAGAATTTGAAAATGTAGGAAAAATATGAAGAATATGAAAATGTGTGAAAAATATGAAGAATATGAAAATGTATGAAAACTATTAAGAATAAAAAAATGTGTTAAAATTATGAAGAATATGAATATGTGTGAATAATATGAAGATTGTGAAAATATTCTAAAAATATGAAGAGTATGAAAATGTGTGAAAAACGTGAAGAATTTGAAAATGTATGAAAAATATAAAGAATATGAAAATGTATCAAAAACATGAAGAATATGAAAATATATGAAAAATATGAAGAATATGAAAATGTGTGAAAAATATGAAAAATATGAAAATGTATGAAAACTATTAAGAATATAAAAATGTGTTAAAATTATGAAGAATATGAAAATGTGTGAATAATATGAAGATTGTGAAAATATTCTAAAAATATGAAGAGTATGAAAACGTGTGAAAAACGTGAAGAATATGAAAATATTCTAAAAATATGAAGAGTATGACAATGTGTGAAAACTATGAAGAATATGAAATTGTGTGAAAAATATGAAGAATATGAAAATATTCTATAAATATGAAGAATATGAAAATGTATGAAAAATATGAAGAATATAAAAATATTCCAAATATGTGAAGAGGATGAAAATATGTGAAAAATATGAAGAGTATGAAAATGTGTGAAAAATATGAAGAATATAAAAATATTCTAAAAATATGAAGCATATGACAATGTGTGAAAACCATGAAGAATATGAAAATGTGTGAAAAATATGAAGAATATGAAAATGTGTGACAAATATGAAAATATGAAAATATTCTAAAAATATGAAGAGTATGAAAATGTGTGAAAAATATGAAGAGTATCAAAACGTGTGAAAAATATGAAGAATATAAAAATATTCTAAAAATATGAAGAGTATGAAAATGTGTGAAAAACATGAAGAATATAAAAATATTCTAAAAATATGAAGAATATGAAAATGTGTGAAAACTATGAAGAATATGAAAATGTGTGAAAAATATGAAGAATATGAAAATATGTGAAAAATATGAAGAATATGAAAATATGTGAAAAATATGAAGAATATGTAAATGGGTGAAAACTATGAAGAGAGTCAAAATGTGTGAAAAATATGCAGAATAGGAAAATATCTGAGAAATATGAAGAATATGAAAATATGTGAGAAATATGAAGAATATGAAAATATGTGAAAAAAATGAAGAATATGAAAATATGTGAAAAATATGAAGAGCATGAAAATGTGTGAAAAATATGAAGAAGACAATTGTGAAAACTGAAGAATATGAAAATGTGTGAAAAACATGAATAATATGAAAATGTATGAAAAATTTGAAGAATATGAAAATGTGTGAAAAATATGAAGAAGATGACAATTGTGAAAATTGAAGAATATGAAAATGTGTGAAAAACATGAGGAATATGAAAATATTCTAAAAATATGAACAATCTGAAAATGTATGAAAAATATGAAGAATGTGAAAATATGTGAAAAATATGAAGAATATGAAAATATTCTATGAATATGAAGACTATGAAAATGTGTGAAAAATATGAAGAATACAAAAATGTATGAAAAATATGAAGAATATGAAAATGTGTGAAAAATATGAAGAATATGAACTTGTTTGAAAAACATAAAGAATATAAAAATATTCTAAAAATATGAGGAGTATGAAAATGTGTGAAAAATATGAAGAATATAAAAAGATTCTAAAAATATGAAGAATGTGACAGGAGAATCCTGAGGTGTCCCTCGCAACTAGGCCGGAGTCCTGACGTCGCTGAACAAACACGTGTTTGGAAGGGCCATCCCTGTCGTAACTCGAGAATATACCCCTGGTTCCTGCCGCAACTCGAGAAAAACCATGAGACTTCCCCCTCGCCGCGAGATGAGGTCCGATTCCCCAGCATTGCGTGCAGAGCAATTCCGTGTTCCACATCAAACATGAAAGGAGCCTTGATTTCCTTGATGGCACTCCAGAGAAATCCCAAGAACACTGTCTCAAGTCTAGAGGGATCATCAGGTCACTGTAGCAACATGAAAGAGCTCCTTGTACCCCAAATCAACTTGAGATGAGAGCTTAGTCCCTGACTTCGACTCAAGAGGAATACCAACTTTCCCCAGCACCTCAAGAGGACGCTTCTCTCAGCTAAAAGTATGTGAGAGGGACCCTGAATGTGCGGCCTCAAGTTGAATGGACAACGAGATGCCCTGACTCGAAATAAGGCCGGATATCCCTGTAGTGACTTGAATGCAGGCTCATCTTGCATCTCTCAAGACGAAAGGATGTCTGAATCCCCTGTGGAGACCACAGAGAAAGACCTAGTTCCCCACCTCATCGCGACCGGAGGCCTCACATCCTTTGAAAACTCCAGAAATATGCGGAGATCAATGCTTCAAAAGGAGACGATGCCTGACTCCTCTTGAAAATTGATAGGAGTCCCAGGATTACTGTGGCAAGTGGAAAGGGACCCTTGGTCTCCCGCCTCAGCTGGAGAGGCGTCCCAGTTGCCCTGCCAAGTCTCGAGGAGAATCCCGAGGTGTCCCTCGCTACTAGGCAGAAGTCCTGACGTCGCTGAAGAAACACGTGTTTGGAAGGGCCTTCCCCGTCGTAACTCGAGAATACACCCCAGGTTACCGCCCCAACTCGAGAGAAACCATGAGCCTTCTCCCTCGCCACGACAAGAGGCCTGATTCCCCTGCATTGCATGCAGAGCAATTCCGTGTTGCACATCAAACATGAAAGGAGCTTTGATTTCATTGATGGCACGTCAGAGAAACCCCAAGAACACTGTCTGAAGGCAGAGGGATCCTGAAGTCACTGGAGCAACACGAAAGAGCTCTGTGGACCAAAATTCAACTGGAGATGAGAGGTTCTTCCCTGGCTTAGACTCCAGAGGAATACCAACTTACCACAAGCACCTCAAGAGGAGGCTTCTCTCACCTATAGGTATGTTAGAGGGACCCTGAGTTTTTGGCCTCAAGTGGAATGGACACTGAGATGCCCTGACTCGAAATAAGGCCGAATATCCCTGCAGTGACTTGAATGCAGGCTCGTCTTGCCTCTCCCAAGACGAAAGGATGTCTGAATCCCCTGTGGAGACCACAGAGAAAGACCTAGTTCTCCGCCTCATCGTGACCCGAGGCTTCACATCCTTTGAAAACTCGAGAGGTCCACGGAGATCAATGCTTCCAAAGGAGACGATGCCTGACTCCTCTTGAAAATGGATAGGAGTACCAGGATCCCTGTGGCAAGTGGAAAGGGACCCTGGGTCTCCCGTCTCACGTGGAGACGCGTCCCAATTGCCATGCCAAAACTCGAGGAGAATCCCGAGGTGTCCCTCGCACCTAGGCAGGAGTCCTGACGTCGCTGAACAATCACGTGTCTGGAAGGGCCCTCCCCGTCGTAACTCGAGAATATACCCCAGGTTCCGGCCGCAACTCGAGAAAAACCATGAGACTTCCCGCTCGCCGCGAGATGAGACCCGATTCCCTAGCACTGCATGCAGAGACATTCCGTGTTCCACATCAAACTTGAAAGGAGCCTTGATTTCCTTGATGTCACTCCAGAGAAAACCCAAGATCACTGTCTCAAGTCTAGAGGGATCCTGAGGTCACTGGAGTAACACGAAAGGGCTCCGAGGACCCCAAATCAACTCGAGAAGAGAGCTTTGTCCCTGGCTTCGACTCAAGAGGAATACCAACTTTCCACAAGCACCTCAAGAGGAGGCTTCTCTCAGCTACAGGTATGTGAGAGGGACCCTGAGTTTGTGGCCAAAAGTGGAATGGACACCGAGATGCTCTGACTCGAAGTAAGGCAGGATATCCCTGCAGTGAATTGAATGCAGGCTCGTCTTGCGTCTCCCAAGACGAAGTGATGTCTGAATCCCCTGTGGAGACCACAGAGAAAGTCCAAGTTCTCCGCCTCATCGCGACCGGAGGCCTCACATCCTTTGAAAACTCGAGAGGTCCGCGGAGATCAATGCTTCCAAAGGAGACGATGCCTGACTCTTCTTGAAAATGGATAGTAGTCCCAGGATCACTGTGGCACGTGGAAAGGGACCCTGGGTCTCCCGCCTGACGTTGAGACGCGTCCCAATTGCCATGCCAAGACTCGAGGAGAATCCCGGGTGTCCATCCCACCTAGGCAGGAGTCCTGACGTCGCTGAACAAACACGTGTCTGGAAGGGCCCTCCCCGTCGTAACTCGAGAATATACACCAGGTTCTGGCCGCAACTTGAGAAAAACCATGAGACTTCCCCGTCGTCGCGAGATGAGGCCCGATTAACCTGCACTGCGTGCAGAGAAATTCCGTGTTCGACATCAAACGTGAAAGGAGCCTTGATTTCCCTGATGGCACTCCAGAGAAAACCCAATATCACTGTCTCAAGTCTAGAGGGATCCTGAGGTCACTGGAGCAAGAAGAAAGGGCTCCGTGGACCCCATATCAACTCGAGATGAGAGCTTAGTCCCTGGCTTCGACTCAAGAGGAATACCAACTTTCCACAAGGATCTCAAGAGGAGGCTTCTCTCAGCTACAGGTATGTGAGAGGGACCCTGAGTTTGTGGCCTCAAATGGAATGGACACCGAGATGCTCTGACTCGAAGTAAGGCCGGATATCCCTGCAGTGAATTGAATGCAGGCTCGTCTTGCATCTGCCAAGACGAAGGGATGTCTGAATCCCCTGTGGAGACCACAGAGAAAGACCTAGTCCTCCGCCTCATCGCGACTGGAGGCCTCACATCCTTTGAAAACTCGAGAGGTCCGCGGAGATCAATGCTTCCAAAGGAGACGATGCCTGACTCCTCTTGCAAATGGATAGGAGTGCCAGGATCCCTGTCCACGTGGAAGGGGACCCTGGGTCTCCCGCCTCACGTGGAGACGCGTCCCAATTGCCATGCCAAAACTCGAGGAGAATCCCGAGGTGTCCCTCGCACCTAGGCAGGAGTACTGACGTCGCTGAACAAACACGTTTCTGGAAGGGCCCTCCCCGTCGTAACTCGAGAATATACCCCAGGTTCCGGCCGCAACTCGAGAAAAACCATGAGACTTCCCCCTCGACGCAAGATGAGGCCCGATTCCCCTGCACTGCGTGCAGAGCATTTCCGTGTTCCACATCAAACGTGAAAGGAGCCTTGATTACCTTGATGGCACTCCAGAGAAAACATAAGATCACTGTCTCAAGTCTAGAGGAATCCTGAGGTCACTGGAGCAACACGAAAGGGCTCTGTGGACCCCAAATCAACTCGAGATGAGAGCTTAGTCCCTGGCTTCGACTCAAGAGGAATACCAACTTTCCACAAGCACCTCAAGAGGAGGCTTCTCTCAGCTACAGGTATGTGAGAGGGACCCTGAGTTTGTGGCCTCAAGTGGAATGGACACCGAGATGCTCTGACTCGAAGTAAGGCCGGATATCCCTGCAGTGAATTGAATGCAGGCTCGTCTTGCATCTCCCAAGACGAAGGGATTTCAGAATCCCCTGTGGAGACCACAGAGAAAGACCTAGTCCTCCGCCTCAACGCTACCGGAGCCCTCACATCCTTTGAAAACTCGAGAGGTCCGCGGAGATCAAGGCTTCCAAAGGAGAGGATGCCTGAGTCCTCTTGAAAATGGATAGGAGTCCCAGGATCCCTGTGGCACGTGGAAAGGGACACTGGGTCTCCCGCCTCACGTGGAGACGCGTCCCAATTGCCATGCCAAGACTCGAGGAGAATCCCGAGGTGTCCCTTGCACCCAGGCAGGAGTCCTGACGTCGCTGAACAAACACGTGTCTGGAAGGGCCCTCCCCGTCGTAACTCGAGAATATACCCCAGGTTCCGGCCGCAACTCGAGAAAAACAATGAGACTTCCCCCTCGCCGCGAGATGAGGCCCGATTCCCCTGCACTGCGTGCAGAGCAATTCCGTTTTCCACATCAAACGTGAAAGGAGCCTTGATTTCCTTGATGGCACTCCAGAGAAAACCCAAGATCACTGTCTCTAGTCTAGAGGGATCCTGAGGTCACTGGAGCAACACGAAAGGGCTCCGTGGACCCCAAATCATCTCGAGATGAGAGCTTAGTCCCTGGCATCGACTCACGAGGAATACCAACTTTCCAGAAGCACCTCAAGAGGAGGCTTCTCTTAGCTACAGGTATGTGAGAGGGACCCTGAGTTTGTGGCCTCAAGTGGAATGGACACCGAGATGCTCTGACTCGAAGTAAGGCCGTATATCCCTGCAGTGAATTGAATGCAGGCTCGTCTTGCATCTCCCAAGACGAAGGGATGTCTGAATCCCCTGTGGAGACCACAGAGAAAGACCTATTCCTCCGCCTCATCGCGACCGGAGGCCTCACATCCTTTGAAAACTCGAGAGGTACACGGAGATCAATGCTTCCAAAGGAGACGATGCCTGACTCCTCTTGAAATGGATAGGAGTCCCAGGATCCCAGTGGTACGTGGAAAGGGACCCTGGGTCTCCCACCTCACGTGGAGACGCGTCCCAATTGCCATGCCAAGACTCGAAGAGAATCCGGAGGTGTCCCTCGCACCTAGGCAGGAGTCCTGACGTCGCTGAACAAACACGTGTCTGGAAGGGCCCTCCCCGTCGTAACTCGAGAATATACCCCAGGTTCCGGCCGCAACTCGAGAAAAACCATGAGACTTCCCCCTCGCCGCGAGATGAGGCCCGATTCCCCTGCACTGCATGCAGAGCAATTTCATGTTCCATATCAAACGTGAAAGGAGCCTTGATTTCCTTGATGGCACTCCAGAGAAAACCCACGATCACTGTATCAAGTCTAGAGGGATCCTGAGGTCACTGTACCAACACGAAAATGCTCCGTGGACCGCAAATCACCTCGAGATGAGAGCTGAGTCCCTGGCTTCCACTCAAGAGGAATACCAACTTTCCACAAGCACCTCAAGAGGAGGCTTCTCTCAGCTACAGGTATGTGAGAGGGACCCTGAGTTTGTGGCCTCAAGTGGAATGGACACCGAGATGCTCTGACTCGAAGTAAGGCCGGATATCTTTGCAGTGAATTGAATGCAGGCTCGTCTTGCATCTCCCAAGACGAAGGGATGTCTGAATCCCCTCTGGAATCCACAGAGAAAGACCTAGTTCTCCGCCTCATCGCGATCGGAGGCCTCACATCCTTTGAAAACTCGAGAGGTCTGCGGAGACCAATGCTTTCAAAGGAGACGATGCCTGACTCCTCTTGAAAATGGATAGGGGTCCCAGGATCCCTGTGGCACGTGGAAAGGGACCCTGGGTCTCCCGCCTCACGTGGAGACGCGTCCCAATTGCCATGTCAAGACTCGAGGAGAATCCCGAGGTGTCCCTCGCACCTAGGCAGGAGTACTGACGTCGCTGAACAAACACGTGTCTGCAAGGGCCCTCCCCGTCGTAACTCGAGAATATACCCCAGGTTCCAGCCGCAAATCGAGAAAAACCATGAGACTTCCCCCTCGCCGCGAGATGAGGCCCGATTCCCCTGCACTGCGAGCAGAGCAATACCGTGTTCCACATCAAAAGTGAAAGGAGCCTTGATTTCCTTGATGGCACTCCAGAGAAAACCCAAGATCACTGTCTCAAGTCTACAGGGATCCTGAGGTCACTGGAGCAACACGAAAATGCTCCGTGGACCCCAAATCACCTCGAGATGAGAGCTGAGTCCCTGGCTTCCACTCAAGAGGAATACCAACTTTCCACAAGCACCTCAAGAGGAGGCTTCTCTCAGCTACAGGTATGTGAGAGGGACCCTGAGTTTGTGGCCTCAAGTGGAATGGACACCGAGATGCTCTGACTCGAAGTAAGGCCGGATATCTTTGCAGTGAATTGAATGCAGGCTCGTCTTGCATCTCCCAAGACGAAGGGATATCTGAATCCCCTCTGGAAACCACAGAGAAAGACGTAGTTCTCTGCCTCATCATGATCGGAGGCCTCACATCCTTTGAAAACTCGAGAGGTCTGCGGAGATCAATGCTTCCAAAGGAGACGATGCCTGACTCCTCTTGAAAATGGATAGGAGTCCCAGGATTCCTGTGGCACGTGGAAAGGGACCCTGGGTCTCCCGCCTCACGTGGAGACGCGTCCCAATTGCCATGCCAAGACTCGAGGAGAATACCGAGGTGTCCCGCGCACCTAGGCAGGAGTCCTGATGTCGCTGAACAAACACGTGTCTGGAAGGGCCCTCCCCGTCGTAACTCGAGAATATACCCCAGGTTTTGGCCGCAACTCGAGAAAAACCATGAGACTTCCCCCTCGCCGCGAGATGAGGCCCGATTCCCCTGCACAGCGTGCAGAGCAATTCCGTGTTCCACATCCAACGTGAAAGGAGCCTTAATTTCTTTGATGGCACTCCAGAGAAAACCCAAGATCACTGTCTCAAGTCTAAAGGGATCCTGAGGTCACTGTAGCAAAACGAAAGGGCTCCGTGGACCCCAAATCAACTCGAGATGAGAGCGTAGTCCCTGGCTTCAACTCAAGAAGAATACCAACTTTCCACAAGCACCTCAAGAGGAGGCTTCTCTCAGCTACAGGTATGTGAGAGGGACCCTGAGTTTGTGGCCTCAAGTGGAATGGACACCGAGATGCTCTGACTCGAAGTAAGGCCGGATATCCCTGCAGTGAATTGAATGCAGGCTCGTCTTGCATCTCCCAAGACCAAGGGATGTCTGAATCCCCTGTGGAGACCACAGAGAAAGACCTAGTTCTCCGCTTCATCGCGACTGGTGGCCTCACATCCTTTGAAAACTCGAGAGGTCCGCGGAGACCAATGCTTCCAAAGGAGACGATGCCTGACTCCTCTTGAAAATGGATAGGAGTCCCAGGATCCCTGTGGCACGTGGAAAGGGACCCTGGGTCTCCCGCCTCACGTGGAGACGCGTCCCAATTGCCATGTCAAGGCTCGAGGAGAATCCCGAGGTGTCCCTCGCACCTAGGCAGGAGTAGTGACGTCGCTGAACAAACACGTGTCTGGAAGGTCCCTCCCGGTCGTAACTCGAGAATATACCCCAAGTTCTGGCCGCAACTCGAGAAAAATCATGAGACTTCCCCCTCGCCGCGAGATGAGGCCCGATTCTCCTGCACTGCATGCAGAGCAAATCCGTGTTCCACATCAAACGTGAAAGGAGCCTTGATTTCCTTGATGGCACCCCAGAGAAAACCCTAGATCACTGTCTCAAGTCTAGAGGGATCCTGAGGTCACTGGAGCAACACGAAAGGGCTCCGTGGACCCCAAATCACCTCGAGATGAGAGCTTAGTCCCTGGCTTCGACTCAAGTGGAATACCAACTTTCCACAAGGATCTCAAGAGGAGGCTTCTCTCAGCTACAGGTATGTGAGAGGGACCCTGAGTTTGTGGCCTCAAATCGAACGGACACCGAGATGCTCTGACTCGAAGTAAGGCCGGATATCCCTGCAGTGAATTGAATGCAGGCTCGTCTTGCATCTGCCAAGACGAAGGGATGTCTGAATCCCCTGTGGAGACCACAGAGAAAGACCTAGTCCTCCGCCTCATCGGGACTGGAGGCCTCACATCCTTTGAAAACTCGAGAGGTCCGCGGAGATCAATGCTTCCAAAGGAGACGATGCCTGACTCCTCTTGCAAATGGATAGGAGTGCCAGGATCCCTGTCCACGTGGAAGGGGACCCTGGGTCTCCCGCCTCACGTGGAGACGCGTCCCAATTGCCATGCCAAAACTCGAGGAGAATCCCGAGGTGTCCCTCGCACCTAGGCAGGAGTCCTGACGTCGCTGAACAAACACGTGTCTGGAAGGGCCCTCCCCGTCGTAACTCGAGAATATACCCCAGGTTCCGGCCGCAACTCGAGAAAAACCATGAGACTTCCCCCTCGACGCAAGATGAGGCCCGATTCCCCTGCACTGCGTGCAGAGCATTTCCGTGTTCCACATCAAACGTGAAAGGAGCCTTGATTACCTTGATGGCACTCCAGAGAAAACATAAGATCACTGTCTCAAGTCTAGAGGAATCCTGAGGTCACTGGAGCAACACGAAAGGGCTCTGTGGACCCCAAATCAACTCGAGATGAGAGCTTAGTCCCTGGCTTCGACTCAAGAGGAATACCAACTTTCCACAAGCACCTCAAGAGGAGGCTTCTCTCAGCTACAGGTATGTGAGAGGGACCCTGAGTTTGTGGCCTCAAGTGGAATCGACACCGAGATGCTCTGACTCGAAGTAAGGCCGGATATTCCTGCAGTGAATTGAATGCAGGCTCGTCTTGCATCTCCCAAGACGAAGGGATTTCAGAATCCCCTGTGGAGACCACAGAGAAAGACCTAGTCCTCCGCCTCAACGCTACCGGAGCCCTCACATCCTTTGAAAACTCGAGAGGTCCGCGGAGATCAAGGCTTCCAAAGGAGAGGATGCCTGACTCCTCTTGAAAATGGATAGGAGTCCCAGGATCCCTGTGGCACGTGGAAAGGGACACTGGGTCTCCCGCCTCACGTGGAGACGCGTCCCAATTGCCATGCCAAGACTCGAGGAGAATCCCGAGGTGTCCCTTGCACCCAGGCAGGAGTCCTGACGTCGCTGAACAAACACGTGTCTGGAAGGGCCCTCCCCGTCGTAACTCGAGAATATACCCCAGGTTCCGGCCGGAACTCGAGAAAAACAATGAGACTTCCCCCTCGCCGCGAGATGAGGCCCGATTCCCCTGCACTGCGTGCAGAGCAATTCCGTTTTCCACATCAAACGTGAAAGGAGCCTTGATTTCCTTGATGGCACTCCAGAGAAAACCCAAGATCACTGTCTCTAGTCTAGAGGGATCCTGAGGTCACTGGAGCAACACGAAAGGGCTCCGTGGACCCCAAATCATCTCGAGATGAGAGCTTAGTCCCTGGCATCGACTCACGAGGAATACCAACTTTCCAGAAGCACCTCAAGAGGAGGCTTCTCTTAGCTACAGGTATGTGAGAGGGACCCTGAGTTTGTGGCCTCAAGTGGAATGAACACCGAGATGCTCTGACTCGAAGTAAGGCCGTATATCCCTGCAGTGAATTGAATGCAGGCTCGTCTTGCATCTCCCAAGACGAAGGGATGTCTGAATCCCCTGTGGAGACCACAGAGAAAGACCTAGTCCTCCGCCTCATCGCGACCGGAGGCCTCACATCCTTTGAAAACTCGAGAGGTCCACGGAGATCAATGCTTCCAAAGGAGACGATGCCTGACTCCTCTTGAAATGGATAGGAGTCCCAGGATCCCTGTGGTACGTGGAAAGGGACCCTGGGTCTCCCACCTCACGTGGAGACGCGTCCCAATTGCCATGCCAAGACTCGAAGAGAATCCGGAGGTGTCCCTCGCACCTAGGCAGGAGTCCTGACGTCGCTGAACAAACACGTGTCTGGAAGGGCCCTCCCCGTCGTAACTCGAGAATATACCCCAGGTTCCGGCCGCAACTCGAGAAAAACCATGAGACTTCCCCCTCGCCGCGAGATGAGGCCCGATTCCCCTGCACTGCATGCAGAGCAATTTCATGTTCCATATCAAACGTGAAAGGAGCCTTGATTTCCTTGATGGCACTCCAGAGAAAACCCACGATCACTGTCTCAAGTCTAGAGGGATCCTGAGGTCACTGTACCAACACGAAAATGCTCCGTGGACCGCAAATCACCTCGAGATGAGAGCTGAGTCCCAGGCTTCCACTCAAGAGGAATACCAACTTTCCACAAGCACCTCAAGAGGAGGCTTCTCTCAGCTACAGGTATGTGAGAGGGACCCTGAGTTTGTGGCCTCAAGTGGAATGGACACCGAGATGCTCTGACTCAAAGTAAGGCCGGATATCTTTGCAGTGAATTGAATGCAGGCTCGTCTTGCATCTCCCAAGACGAAGGGATGTCTGAATCCCCTCTGGAATCCACAGAGAAAGACCTAGTTCTCCGCCTCATCGCGATCGGAGGCCTCACATCCTTTGAAAACTCGAGAGGTCCGCGGAGACCAATGCTTTCAAAGGAGACGAGGCCTGACTCCTCTTGAAAATGGATAGGGGTCCCAAGATCCCTGTGGCACGTGGAAAGGGACCCTGGGTCTCCCGCCTCACGTGGAGACGCGTCCCAATTGCCATGTCAAGACTCGAGGAGAATCCCGAGGTGTCCCTCGCACCTAGGCAGGAGTACTGACGTCGCTGAACAAACACGTGTCTGCAAGGGCCCTCCCCGTCGTAACTCGAGAATATACCCCAGGTTCCAGCCGCAAATCGAGAAAAACCATGAGACTTCCCCCTCGCCGCGAGATGAGGCCCGATTCCCCTGCACTGCGAGCAGAGCAATACCGAGTTCCACATCAAAAGTGAAAGGAGCCTTGATTTCCTTGATGGCACTCCAGAGAAAACCCAAGATCACTGTCTCAAGTCTACAGGGATCCTGAGGTCACTGGAGCAACACGAAAATGCTCCGTGGACCCCAAATCACCTCGAGATGAGAGCTGAGTCCGTGGCTTCCACTCAAGAGGAATACCAACTTTCCACAAACACCTCAAGAGGAGGCTTCTCTCAGCTACAGGTATGTGAGAGGGACCCTGAGTTTGTGGCCTCAAGTGGAATGGACACCGAGATGCTCTGACTCGAAGTAAGGCCGGATATCTTTGCAGTGAATTGAATGCAGGCTCGTCTTGCATCTCCCAAGACGAAGGGATATCTGAATCCCCTCTGGAAACCACAGAGAAAGACGTAGTTCTCCGCCTCATCATGATCGGAGGCCTCACATCCTTTGAAAACTCGAGAGGTCTGCGGAGATCAATGCTTCCAAAGGAGACGATGCCTGACTCCTCTTGAAAATGGATAGGAGTCCCAGGATACCTGTGGCACGTGGAAAGGGACCCTGGGTCTCCCGCCTCACGTGGAGACGCGTCCCAATTGCCATGCCAAGACTCGAGGAGAATACCGAGGTGTCCCGCGCACCTAGGCAGGAGTCCTGATGTCGCTGAACAAACACGTGTCTGGAAGGGCCCTCCCCGTCGTAACTCGAGAATATACCCCAGGTTTTGGCCGCAACTGGAGAAAAACCATGAGACTTCCCCCTCGCCGCGAGATGAGGCCCGATTCCCCTGCACAGCGTGCAGAGCAATTCCGTGTTCCACATCAAACGTGAAAGGAGCCTTAATTTCTTTGATGGCACTCCAGAGAAAACCCAAGATCACTGTCTCAAGTCTAAAGGGATCCTGAGGTCACTGTAGCAAAACGAAAGGGCTCCGTGGACCCCAAATCAACTCGAGATGAGAGCGTAGTCCCTGGCTTCAACTCAAGAAGAATACCAACTTTCCACAAGCACCTCAAGAGGAGGCTTCTCTCAGCTACAGGTATGTGAGAGGGACCCTGAGTTTGTGGCCTCAAGTGGAATGGACACCGAGATGCTCTGACTCGAAGTAAGGCCGGATATCCCTGCAGTGAATTGAATGCAGGCTCGTCTTGCATCTCCCAAGACCAAGGGATGTCTGAATCCCCTGTGGAGACCACAGAGAAAGACCTAGTTCTCCGCTTCATCGCGACTGGTGGCCTCACATCCTTTGAAAACTCGAGAGGTCCGCGGAGACCAATGCTTCCAAAGGAGACGATGCCTGACTCCTCTTGAAAATGGATAGGAGTCCCAGGATCCCTGTGGCACGTGGAAAGGGACCCTGGGTCTCCCGCCTCACGTGGAGACGCGTCCCAATTGCCATGTCAAGGCTCGAGGAGAATCCCGAGGTGTCCCTCGCACCTAGGCAGGAGTAGTGACGTCGCTGAACAAACACGTGTCTGGAAGGTCCCTCCCGGTCGTAGCTCGAGAATATACCCCAAGTTCTGGCCGCAACTCGAGAAAAATCATGAGACTTCCCCCTCGCCGCGAGATGAGGCCCGATTCTCCTGCACTGCATGCAGAGCAAATCCGTGTTCCACATCAAACGTGAAAGGAGCCTTGATTTCCTTGATGGCACCCCAGAGAAAACCCTAGATCACTGTCTCAAGTCTAGAGGGATCCTGAGGTCACTGGAGCAACACGAAAGGGCTCCGTGGACCCCAAATCACCTCGAGATGAGAGCTTAGTCCCTGGCTTCGACTCAAGTGGAATATCAACTTTCCACAAGGATCTCAAGAGGAGGCTTCTCTCAGCTACAAGTATGTGAGAGGGACCCTGAGTTTGTGGCCTCAAATCGAACGGACACCGAGATGCTCTGACTCGAAGTAAGGCCGGATATCCCTGCAGTGAATTGAATGCAGGCTCGTCTTGCATCTGCCAAGACGAAGGGATGTCTGAATCCCCTGTGGAGACCACAGAGAAAGACCTAGTCCTCCGCCTCATCGCGACTGGAGGCCTCACATCCTTTGAAAACTCGAGAGGTCCGCGGAGATCAATGCTTCCAAAGGAGACGATGCCTGACTCCTCTTGCAAATGGATAGGAGTGCCAGGATCCCTGTCCACGTGGAAGGGGACCCTGGGTCTCCCGCCTCACGTGGAGACGTGTCCCAATTGCCATGCCAAAACTCGAGGAGAATCCCGAGGTGTCCCTCGCACCTAGGCAGGAGTCCTGACGTCGCTGAACAAACACGTGTCTGGAAGGGCCCTCCCCGTCGTAACTCGAGAATATACCCCAGGTTCCGGCCGCAACTCGAGAAAAACCATGAGACTTCCCCCTCGACGCAAGATGAGGCCCGATTCCCCTGCACTGCGTGCAGAGCATTTCCGTGTTCCACATCAAACGTGAAAGGAGCCTTGATTACCTTGATGGCACTCCAGAGAAAACATAAGATCACTGTCTCAAGTCTAGAGGAATCCTGAGGTCACTGGAGCAACACGAAAGGGCTCTGTGGACCCCAAATCAACTCGAGATGAGAGCTTAGTCCCTGGCTTCGACTCAAGAGGAATACCAACTTTCCACAAGCACCTCAAGAGGAGGCTTCTCTCAGCTACAGGTATGTGAGAGGGACCCTGAGTTTGTGGCCTCAAGTGGAATAGACACCGAGATGCTCTGACTCGAAGTAAGGCCGGATATTCCTGCAGTGAATTGAATGCAGGCTCGTCTTGCATCTCCCAAGACGAAGGGATTTCAGAATCCCCTGTGGAGACCACAGAGAAAGACCTAGTCCTCCGCCTCAACGCGACCGGAGGCCTCACATCCTTTGAAAACTCGAGAGGTCCGCGGAGATCAAGGCTTCCAAAGGAGAGGATGCCTGACTCCTCTTGAAAATGAATAGGAGTCCCAGGATCCCTGTGGCACGTGGAAAGGGACACTGGGTCTCCCGCCTCACGTGGAGACGCGTCCCAATTGCCATGCCAAGACTCGAGGAGAATCCCGAGGTGTCCCTTGCACCCAGGCAGGAGTCCTGACGTCGCTGAACAAACACGTGTCTGGAAGGGCCCTCCCCGTTGTAACTCGAGAATATACCCCAGGTTCCGGCCGCAACTCGAGAAAAACAATGAGACTTCCCCCTCGCCGCGAGATGAGGCCCGATTCCCCTGCACTGCGTGCAGAGCAATTCCGTTTTCCACATCAAACGTGAAAGGAGCCTTGATTTCCTTGATGGCACTCCAGAGAAAACCCAAGATCACTGTCTCTAGTCTAGAGGGATCCTGAGGTCACTGGAGCAACACGAAAGGGCTCCGTGGACCCCAAATCATCTCGAGATGAGAGCTTAGTCCCTGGCATCGACTCACGAGGAATACCAACTTTCCAGAAGCACCTCAAGAGGAGGCTTCTCTTAGCTACAGGTATGTGAGAGGGACCCTGAGTTTGTGGCCTCAAGTGGAATGGACACCGAGATGCTCTGACTCGAAGTAAGGCCGTATATCCCTGCAGTGAATTGAATGCAGGCTCGTCTTGCATCTCCCAAGACGAAGGGATGTCTGAATCCCCTGTGGAGACCACAGAGAAAGACCTAGTCCTCCGCCTCATCGCGACCGGAGGCCTCACATCCTTTGAAAAGTCGAGAGGTACACGGAGATCAATGCTTCCAAAGGAGACGATGCCTGACTCCTCTTGAAATGGATAGGAGTCCCAGGATCCCTGTGGTACGTGGAAAGGGACCCTGGGTCTCCCACCTCACGTGGAGACGCGTCCCAATTGCCATGCCAAGACTCGAAGAGAATCCGGAGGTGTCCCTCGCACCTAGGCAGGAGTCCTGACGTCACTGAACAAACACGTGTCTGGAAGGGCCCTCCCCGTCGTAACTCGAGAATATACCCCAGGTTCCGGCCGCAACTCGAGAAAAACCATGAGACTTCCCCCTCGCCGCGAGATGAGGCCCGATTCCCCTGCACTGCATGCAGAGCAATTTCATGTTCCATATCAAACGTGAAAGGAGCCTTGATTTCCTTGATGGCACTCCAGAGAAAACCCACGATCACTGTATCAAGTCTAGAGGGATCCTGAGGTCACTGTACCAACACGAAAATGCTCCGTGGACCGCAAATCACCTCGAGATGAGAGCTGAGTCCCTGGCTTCCACTCAAGAGGAATACCAACTTTCCACAAGCACCTCAAGATGAGGCTTCTCTCAGCTACAGGTATGTGAGAGGGACCCTGAGTTTGTGGCCTCAAGTGGAATGGACACCGAGATGCTCTGACTCGAAGTAAGGCCGGATATCTTTGCAGTGAATTGAATGCAGGCTCGTCTTGCATCTCCCAAGACGAAGGGATGTCTGAATCCCCTCTGGAATCCACAGAGAAAGACCTAGTTCTCCGCCTCATCGCGATCGGAGGCCTCACATCCTTTGAAAACTCGAGAGGTCCGCGGAGACCAATGCTTTCAAAGGAGACGAGGCCTGACTCCTCTTGAAAATGGATAGGGGTCCCAGGATCCCTGTGGCACGTGGAAAGGGACCCTGGGTCTCCCGCCTCACGTGGAGACGCGTCCCAATTGCCATGTCAAGACTCGAGGAGAATCCCGAGATGTCCCTCGCACCTAGGCAGGAGTACTGACGTCGCTGAACAAACACGTGTCTGCAAGGGCCCTCCCCGTCGTAACTCGAGAATATACCCCAGGTTCCAGCCGCAAATCGAGAAAAACCATGAGACTTCCCCCTCGCCGCGAGATGAGGCCCGATTCCCCTGCACTGCGAGCAGAGCAATACCGAGTTCCACATCAAAAGTGAAAGGAGCCTTGATTTCCTTGATGGCACTCCAGAGAAAACCCAAGATCACTGTCTCAAGTCTACAGGGATCCTGAGGTCACTGGAGCAACACGAAAATGCTCCGTGGACCCCAAATCACCTCGAGATGAGAGCTGAGTCCCTGGCTTCCACTCAAGAGGAATACCAACTTTCCACAAGCACCTCAAGAGGAGGCTTCTCTCAGCTACAGGTATGTGAGAGGGACCCTGAGTTTGTGGCCTCAAGTGGAATGGACACCGAGATGCTCTGACTCGAAGTAAGGCCGGATATCTTTGCAGTGAATTGAATGCAGGCTCGTCTTGCATCTCCCAAGACGAAGGGATATCTGAATCCCCTCTGGAAACCACAGAGAAAGACGTAGTTCTCCGCCTCATCATGATCGGAGGCCTCACATCCTTTGAAAACTCGAGAGGTCTGCGGAGATCAATGCTTCCAAAGGAGACGATGCCTGACTCCTCTTGAAAATGGATAGGAGTCCCAGGATACCTGTGGCACGTGGAAAGGGACCCTGGGTCTCCCGCCTCACGTGGAGACGCGTCCCAATTGCCATGCCAAGACTCGAGGAGAATACCGAGGTGTCCCGCGCACCTAGGCAGGAGTCCTGATGTCGCTGAACAAACACGTGTCTGGAAGGGCCCTCCCCGTCGTAACTCGAGAATATACCCCAGGTTTTGGCCGCAACTGGAGAAAAACCATGAGACTTCCCCCTCGCCGCGAGATGAGGCCCGATTCCCCTGCACAGCGTGCAGAGCAATTCCGTGTTCCACATCAAACGTGAAAGGAGCCTTAATTTCTTTGATGGCACTCCAGAGAAAACCCAAGATCACTGTCTCAAGTCTAAAGGGATCCTGAGGTCACTGTAGCAAAACGAAAGGGCTCCGTGGACCCCAAATCAACTCGAGATGAGAGCGTAGTCCCTGGCTTCAACTCAAGAAGAATACCAACTTTCCACAAGCACCTCAAGAGGAGGCTTCTCTCAGCTACAGGTATGTGAGAGGGACCCTGAGTTTGTGGCCTCAAGTGGAATGGACACCGAGATGCTCTGACTCGAAGTAAGGCCGGATATCCCTGCAGTGAATTGAATGCAGGCTCGTCTTGCATCTCCCAAGACCAAGGGATGTCTGAATCCCCTGTGGAGACCACAGAGAAAGACCTAGTTCTCCGCTTCATCGCGACTGGTGGCCTCACATCCTTTGAAAACTCGAGAGGTCCGCGGAGACCAATGCTTCCAAAGGAGACGATGCCTGACTCCTCTTGAAAATGGATAGGAGTCCCAGGATCCCTGTGGCACGTGGAATGGGACCCTGGGTCTCCCGCCTCACGTGGAGACGCGTCCCAATTGCCATGCCAAGACTCGAGGAGAATCCCGAGTGTCCCTCGCACCTAGGCCGGAGTCCTGACGTCGCTGAACAAACACGTGTCTGGAAGGTCCCTCCCGGTCGTAACTCGAGAATATACCCCAAGTTCTGGCCGCAACTCGAGAAAAATCATGAGACTTCCCCCTCGCCGTGAGATGAGGCCTGATTCTCCTGCACTGCATGCAGAGCAAATCCGTGTTCCACATCAAACCTGAAAGGAGCCTTGATTTCCTTGATGGCACCCCAGAGAAAACCCTAGATCACTGTCTCAAGTCTAGAGGGATCCTGAGGTCACTGGAGCAACACGAAAGGTCTCCGTGGACCCCAAATCACCTCAAGATGAGAGCTTAGTCCCTGGCTTCAACTCAAGTGGAATACCAACTTTCCACAAGCACCTCAAGAGGAGGCTTCTCTCAGCTAAAGGTATGTGAGAGGGACCCTGAATTTGTGGCCTCAAGTGGAGTGGACACCGAGATGCTCTGACTCGAAGTAAGGCCGGATATCCCTGCAGTGAATTGAATAGAGGCTCGTCTTCCATCTCCCAAGCCGAAGGGATGTCTGAATCCCCTGTGGAGACCACAGAGAAAGACCTAGTTCTCCGCCTCATCGCGACCGGATGCCTCACATCTTTGAAAACTCAGGAGGTCCGCAGAGATCAATGCTTCCAAAGGAGACGATGCCTGACTCCACTTGAAAATGGATAGGAGTCCCAGGATCCCTGTGGCACGTGGAAAGGGACCCTGGGTCTCCCGCCTCACGTGGAGACGCATCCCAATTGCCATGCCAAGACTCGAGGAGAATCCCGAGGTGTCCCTCGCACTTAGGAAGGAGTCCTGACATCGCTGAACAAACACGTGTCTGGAAGGGCCCTCCCCGGCATAACTCGAGAATATACTCTAGGTTCCGGCCGCAACCCGAGAAAAACCATGAGACTTCCACCTCGCCGCGAGATGAGGCCCGATTCCCTTGCATTGCATGCAGAGTAATTCCGTGTTCCACATCAAATGTAAAAGGAGCCTTGATTTCCTTGATGTTACTCCAGAGAAAACCCAAGATCACTGTCTCAAGTCTAGAGGGATCCTGAGGTCAGAGTAGCAACACGAAAGGGCTCTGTGGACCCCAAATCAACTCGAGATGAGAGCTTAGGCCTGACTTCGACTCAAGAGGAATACCAACTTTCCACAAGCACCTCAAGAGGAGGCTTCTCTCAGCTACAGGTATGTGAGAGGGACCCTGAGTTTGTGGCCTCAAGTGGAATGGACACCGAGATGCTCTGACTCGAAGTAGGACCGGATATCCCTGCAGTGAATTGAATGCAGGCTCCTCTTCTATCCCCCAAGACGAAGGGATGTCTGAATCCCCTGTGGAGACCACAGAGAAAGACCTAGTTCTCTGCCTCATCGCGACCGGAGGCCGCACATCTTTTGAAAACTCGAGAGGTCAACGGAGATCAGTGCTTCCAAAGGAGATGATGCCTGACTACTCTTAAAAATGGATACGAGTCCCAGGATCCCTGGGCACGAGGAAAGGGACCCTGGGTCTCCCGCCTCACGTGGAGACGCGTCACAATTGCCATGCCAAGACTCGAGGAGAATCCCGAGGTGTCCCTCGCACCTAGGCAGGAACCCTGATCGCAGAACAAACACGGGTCTGGAAGGGCCCTCCCCGTCGTAACGCGAGAATATACCCCAGGTTCGGGCCGCAACTCGAGAAAAACCATGAGACATCCCCCTCGCCGCGAGATGAGGCCCGATTCCCCTGCACAGCATGTAGAGCAATTCCGTGTTCCACATCAAACGTGAAAGGAGCCTTGATTTTCTTGATGGCACTCCAGAGAAAACCCAAGATCACTGTCTCAAGTATAGAGGGATCCTGAGGTCACTGGAACAACACGAAAGGGCTCCGTGGACCCCAAATCAACTCGAGATGAGAGCTTAGTCCCTGGCTTCGACTCAAGAGGAATACCAACTTTCCACAAGCACCTCAAGAGGAGGCTTCTCTCAGCTACAGGTATGTGAGAGGGACCCTGAGTTTGTGGCCTCAAGTGGAATGGACACCGAGATGCTCTGACTCGAAGTAGGACCGGATATCCCTGCAGTGAATTGAATGCAGGCTCGTCTTGCATCTCCCAAGACGACGGGATGTCTGAATCCCCTGTGGAGACCACAGAGAAAGACCTAGTTCTCCGCCTCATCGCGACCGGAGGCCTCACATCCTTTGAAAACTCGAGAGGTCCGTGGAGATCAATGCTTCCAAAGGAGAGGATGCCTGACTCCTCTTGAAAATGGATAGGAGTCCCAGGATACCTGTGGCACGTGGAAAGGGACCCTGGGTCTCCCGCCTCACGTGGAGACACGTCCCAATTGCCATGCCAAGACTCGAGGAGAATACCGAGGTGTCCCGCGCACCTAGGCAGGAGTCCTGATGTCGCTGAACAAACACGTGTCTGGAAGGGCCCTCCCCGTCGTAACTCGAGAATATACCCCAGGTTCCGGCCGCAACTCGAGAAAAACCATGAGATTTCCCCCTCGCCGCGAGATGAGGCCCGATTCCCCTGCACAGCATGCAGAGCAATTCCGTGTTCCACATCAAACGTGAAAGGAGCCTTAATTTCCTTGATGGCACTCCAGAGAAAACCCAAGATCACTGTCTCAAGTCTAAAGGGATCCTGAGGTCACTGTAGCAAAACGAAAGGGCTCTGTGGACCCCAAATGAACTCGAGATGAGAGCGTAGTCCCTGGCTTCAACTCAAGAAGAATACCAACTTTCCACAAGCACCTCAAGAGGAGGCTTCTCTCAGCTACAGGTATGTGAGAGGGACCCTGAGTTTGTGGCCTCAAGTGGAATGGACACCGAGATGCTCTGACTCGAAGTAAGGCCGGATATCCCTGCAGTGAATTGAATGCAGGCTCGTCTTGCATCTCCCAAGACGAAGGGATGTCTGAATCCCCTGTGGAGACCACAGAGAAAGACCTAGTCCTCCGCCTCATCGCGACCGGAGGCCTCACATCCTTTGAAAACTCGAGAGGTCCGCGGAGACCAATGCTTCCAAAGGAGACGATGCCTGACTCCTCTTGAAAATGGATAGGAGTCCCAGGATCCCTGTGGCACGTGGAAAGGGACCCTGGGTCTCCCGCCTCACGTGGAGAAGCGTCCCAATTGCCATGTCAAGACTCGAGGAGAATCCCGAGGTGTCCCTCGCACCTAGGCAGGAGTACTGACGTCGCTGAACAAACACGTGTCTGGAAGGGCCCTCCCCGTCGTAACTCGAGAATATACCCCAGGTTCCGGCCGCAACTCGAGAAAAACCATGAGACTTCCCCCTCGTCTCGAGATGAGGCCCGATTCCCCTGCACTGCGTGGAGAGAAATTCCGTGTTCCACATCAAACGTGAAAGGAGCCTTGATTTCCTTGATGGCCCTCCAGAGAAAACCCAAGATCACTGTCTCAAGTCTAGAGGGATCCTGAGGTCACTGGAGCAACACAAAAGGGCTCCTTGAACCCCAAATCACCTCGAGATGAGAGCTGAGTCCCTGGCTTCCACTCAAGAGGAATACCAACTTTCCACAAGCACCTCACGAGGAGGCTTCTCTCAGCTACAGGTATGTGAGAGGGACCCTGAGTTTGTGGCCTCAAGTGGAATGGACACCGAGATGCTCTGACTCGAAGTAAGGCCGGATATCCCTGCAGTGAATTGAATGCAGGCTCGACTTGCATCTCCCAAGACGAAGGGATATCTGAATCCCCTCTGGAAACCACAGAGAAAGACCTAGTTCTCCGCCTCATCGTGATCGGAGGCCTCACATCCTTTGAAAACTCGAGAGGTCTGCAGAGATCAATGCTTCCCAAGGAGACGATGCCTGACTCCTCTTGAAAATGGATAGGAGTCCCAGGATCCCTGTGTCACGTGGAAAGGGACGCTGGGCCTCCCGCCTCACGTGGAGACGCGTCCCAATTGCCATGCCAAGACTCGAGGAGAATCCCGAGGTGTCCCTCGCACCTAGGCAGATCTCACGTCGCTGAAGAAACACGTGTCTGGAAGGGCCCTCCCGTCCTAACTCGCGAATATACCCCAGGTTCCGGCCGCAACTCGAGAAAAACCATGAGACTTTCCCCTCGCCGAGAGATGAGGCCCGATTCCCCTGCACTGCATGCAGAGCAATTCCGTGTTCCACATCAAACATGAAAGGAGCCTTGATTTCCTTGATTGCACTCCAGAGAAAACCCAAGATCACTGTCTCAAGTCTAGAGGGATCCTGAGGTCACTGTAGCAACACAAAAGGGCTCCCTGGGGCCCAAATCACCTCGAGATGAGAGCTTAGACCCTGGCTTCGACTCAAGAGGAATACCAACTTTCCACAAGCACCTCAAGAGGAGACTTCTCTCAGCTACAGGCATGTGAGAGGGACCCTGAGTTTGTGGCCTCAAGTGGAATGGACCCCGAGAGGCTCTGACTCGAAGTAAGGCCGGATATCCCTGCAGTGAATTGAATGCAGGCTCGTATTGCATCTCCCAAGACGAAGGGATGGCTGAATCCCCTGTGGAGACCACAGAGAAAGATCTAGTTCTCTGCCTCATCATGACCGGAGGCCTCACATCCTTTGAAAAGTCGAGAGGTCGACGGAGATCAATGCTTCCAAAGGAGACGATGCCCGACTTGGAGGAATCAACCTGCCTGACTTCAGACTCTACTACAAAGCCACAGTCATCAAGACAGTATGGTACTGGCACAAAGACAGAAATATAGATCAGTGGAACAGAATAGAAAGCCCAGAGATAAATCCACGAACCTATGGACACCTTATCTTTGACAAAGGAGGCAAGGATATACAATGGAAAAAAGACAACCTCTTTAACAAGTGGTGCTGGGAAAACTGGTCAACCACTTGTAAAAGAATGAAACTAGAACACTTTCTAACTCCATACGCAAAAATAAACTCAAAATGGATTAAAGATCTAAATGTAAGACCAGAAACTATAAAACTCCTAGAGGAGAACATAGGCAAAACACTCTCCGACATAAATCACAGCAAGATCCTCTATGACCCACCTCCCAGAATATTGGAAATAAAAGCAAATCTAAACAAATGGGGCCTAATGAAACTTAAAAGCTTTTGCACTACAAAGGAAACTATAAGTAAAGTGAAAAGACAGCCCTCAGATTGGGAGAAAATAATAGCAAATGAAGAAACAGACAAAGGATTAATATCAAAAATATACAAGCAACTCCTGCAGCTCAATTCCAGAAAAATAAATGACCCAATCAAAAAATGGGCCAAAGAACTAAACAGACATTTCTCCAAAGAAGACATACAGATGGCTAACAAACACATGAAAAGATGCTCAACATCACTCATTATTAGAGAAATGCAAATCAAAACCACAATGAGGTACCATTACACGCCAGTCAGGATGGCTGCTATCCAAAAGTCTACAAGCAATAAATGCTGGAGAGGGTGTGGAGAAAAGGGAACCCTCTTACACTGTTGGTGGGAATGCAAACTAGTACAGCCGCTATGGAAAACAGTGTGGAGACTCCTTAAAAAACTGGAAATAGAACTGCCATATGACCCAGCAATCCCACTTCTGGGCATACACACTGAGGAAACCAGATCTGAAAGAGACACGTGCACCCCAATGTTCATTGCAGCACTTTTTATAATAGCCAGGACATGGAAGCAACCTAGATGCCCATCAGCAGATGAATGGATAAGGAAGCTGTGGTACATATACACCATGGAATATTACTCAGTCATTAAAAAGAATTCATTTGAACCAGTCCTAAAGAGGTGGATGAAGCTGGAGCCCATTATACAGAGTGAAGTAAGCCAGAAAGATAAAGAACATTACAGCATACTGACACATGTATATGGAATTTAGAAAGGTGATAACGATAACCCTATACGCAGAACAGAAAAAGAGACACAGGAATACAGAACAGACTTTTGAACTTTGTGGGAGAATGTGAGGGTGGGATATTTCAAAAGAACAGCATGTATACTATCTATGGTGAAACAGATCACCAGCCCAGGTGGGATGCACGAGACAAGTGCTCCGGCCTGGTGCACTGGGAAGACCCAGAGGAATCGGGTGGAGAGGGAGGTGGGAGGGGGGATCGGGATTGGGAATACATGTAAATCCATGGCTGATTCATATCAATGTATGACAAAACCCACTGGGAAAAAAAAATAATAATAATAAAAAAAAAGGAAAAAAAAAGAAAAAAAGAAAATGGATAGGAGTCCCAGGATCCCTGTGGCACGTGGAAAGGGACCCTGGGTCTCCCGCCTCACGTGGAGACGCGTCCCAATTGCCATGCCAAGACTCGAGGAGAATCCCGAGGTGTCCCACACACCTAGGCAGGAGTCCTGATGTCGCTGAACAAACACGTGTCTGGAAGGGCCCTCCCAGTCGTAACTCGAGAATATACCCCAGGTTCCGGCCTCAACTCGAGTAAAACCATGAGACTTCCCCCTCGCCGCGAGATGAGGCCCGATTCCCCTGCACTGCGTGCAGAGCACTTCCGTGTTCCACATCAAACGTGAAAGGAGCCTTGATTTCCTTGATGGCCCTCCAGAGAAAACCCAAGATCACGGTCTCAAGTCTAGAGGGATCCTGAGGTCACTGTAGCAACACGAAAGGGCTCCATGGACATCAAATCAACTCGAGATGAGAGCTTAGTCCCTGGCTTCGACTCAAGAGGAATACCAACTTTCCACAAGCACCTCAAGAGGAGGCTTCTCTCAGCTACAGGTATGTGAGAGGGACCCTGAATTTGTGGCCTCAAGTGGAATGGACACCGAGATACTCTGACTCGAAGTAAGGCCGGATATCCCTGCAGTGAATTGAATGCAGGCTCGTCTTGCATCTCCCAAGACGAAGGGGTTGTCTGAATGACCTGTGGAGACAAGAGAGAAAGACCTAGTTCTCCGCCTCATCGCGACCGGAGGCCTCACATTCTTTCAAAACTCGAGAGGTCCGCGGAGATCAATGCTTCCAAAGGAGAGGATGCCTGACTCCTCTTGAAAATGGATAGGAGTCCCAGGATCCCTGTGGCACGTGGAAAGGGACCCTGGGTCTCCCGCCTCACGAGGAGACGCGTCCCAATTGCCATGCCAAGACTCGAGGAGAATCCCGAGGTGTCCCTCGCAACTAGGCAGGAGTCCTGATGTCGCTGAACAAACACGTGTCTGGAAGGGCCCTCCCCGTCGTAACTCGAGAATATACCCCAGGTTCCGGCCGCAACTCGAGAAAAACCATGAGACTTCCCCTCGCCGCGAGATGAGGCCCGATTCCCCTGCACTGCGTGAAGAGCAATTCTGTGTTCCACATCAAACGTGACAGGAGCCTTGATTTCCTTGATGGCACTCCAGAGAAAACCCAAGATTACTGTATCAAGACTAGAGCGATCCTGAGGTCACTGTAGGAACACGAAAGGGCTCCGTGGACCCCAAATCAACTCGAGATGAGAGCGTAGTCCCTGGCTTCCACTCAAGAGGAATACCAACTTTCCACAAGCACCTCAAGAAGAGGCTTCTCTCAGCTATAGGTATGTGAGAGGGACCCTGAGTTTGTGGCCTCAAGTGGAATGGACACCGAGATACTCTGACTCGAAGTAAGGCCGGATATCCCTGCAGTGCATTGAATGCAGGCTCGTCTTGAATCTCCCAAGACGAAGGGGTTGTCTGAGTGCCCTGTGGAGACCACAGAGAAAGACCTAGTTCTTCGCCTCATCGCGACTGGAGCCTCACATCTTTAGAAAACTCGAGAGGTGCCCGGAGATCAGTGCTTCCAAAGGAGACGAGGCCCGACTCCTCTTGAAAATGGATAGGAGTCTCAGGATCCCTGTGGCACGTGGAAAGGGACCCTGGGTCTCCCGCCTCACGTGGAGACGGGTCCCAATTGCCATGCCAAGACTCGAGGAGAATCCCGAGGTGTCCCTCGCACATAGGCAGGAGTCCTGACGTCGCTGAGCAAACACGTGTCTGGAAGGGCCCTCCCCGTCGTAACTCGAGAACATACCCCAGGTTCCGGCCGCAACTCGAGAAAAACCATGCGACTTCCCCTCGCCGCGAGATGAGGCCCGATTCCCCTGCACTGCGTGCAGAGCAATTCCGTGTTCCACATCAAACGTGCAAGGAGCCTTGATTTCCTTGATGGCACTCCAGAGAAAACCCAAGATCACTGTCTCAAGTCTAGAGGGATCTGAGGTCACTGTAGCAACACGAAAGGTCTCCGTGGACCCCAAATCAACTCGAGATGAGAGCTTAGTCCCTGGCTTCGACTCAAGAGGAATACCAACTTTCCACAAGCACCTCAAGAGGAGGCTTCTCTCAGCTACAGGTATGTGAGAGGGACCCTGAGTTTGTGGCCTCAAGTGGAATGGACACCGAGATGCTCTGACTCGAAGTAAGGCCGGATATCCCTGCAGTGAATTGAATGCAGGCTCGTCTTGCATCTCCCAAGAGGAAGGGGTTGTCTGAATGCCCTGTGGAGACCACAGAGAAAGACCTAGTTCTCCGCCTCATCGCGATCGGAGGCCTCACATTCTTTGAAAACTCGAGAGGTGCCCGGAGATCAATGCTTCCAAAGGAGACGATGCCCGACTCCTCTTGAAAATGGATAGGAGTCTCAGGATCCCTGTGGCACGTGGAAAGGGACCCTGGGTCTCCCCCCTCACGTGGAGACACGTCCCAATTGCCATGCCAAGACTCGAGGAGAATGCCGAGGTGTCCCTCGCACCTAGGCAGGTGTCCGGACGTCGCTGAACAAACACGTGTCTGGAAGGGCCCTCCCCAGTGTAACTCGAGAATATACCCCAGGTTCTGGCAGCAACTCGAGAAAAACCATGAGACTTCCCCCTCGCCACGAGATGAGGATCGATTCCCTTGCACTGCGTGCAGAGCAATTCGGTGTTCCACATCAAACGTGAAAGGAGCCTTGATTTCCTTGATGGCACTCCAGAGAAATCCCAAGATCACTGTCTCAAGTCTAGAGGGATCCTGAGTCACTGTAGCAACACCAAAGGGCTCCGTGGACCACAAATCAACTCGAGATGAGAGCTAAGTCCCTGGCTTCGACTCAAGAGGAATACCAACTTTCCACAAGCACCTCAAGAGGAGGCTTCTCTCAGCTACAGGTATGTGAGAGGGACCCTGAATTTGTGGCCTCAAGTGGAATGGACACCGAGATGCTCTGACTCGAAGTAAGGCCGGATATCCCTGCAGTGAATTGAATGCAGGCTCGTCTTGCATGTCCCAAGACGAAGGGATGTCTGAATCCCCTGTGGAGACCACAGTGAAAGACCTAGTTCTCCGCCTCATCACGACCGGAGGCCTCACATCCTTTGAAAACTCGAGAGGTCCGCGGAGATCAATGCTTCCAAAGGAGACGATGCCTGACTACTCTTGAAAATGGATAGGAGTCCCAGGATCCTTGTGGCACGTGGAAAGGGACTCTGGGTCTCCCGCCTCACGTGGAGACGCGTCCCAAGTGCCATGCCAAGACTCGAGGAGAATCCCCAGGTGTCCCTCGCACCTAGGGAGGAGTTCTCACGTCGCTGAACGAACCCGTGTCTGGAAGGGCCCTCCCCGTCGTAAATCGAGAATATACCCCAGGTGCCGGCCGCAACTCGAGAAAAACCATGAGACTTCCCCCTCGCCGCGAGATGAGGCCCGATTCCCCTGCACTGCCTGCAGAGCAATTCCGTGTTCCACATCAAACGTGAAAGGAGCCTTGATTTCCTTGATGCCACTCCAGAGAAAACCCAAAGTCACTATCTCAAGTCTAGAGGGATCCTGAGGTCACTGGAGCAACACGAAATTGCTCCGTGGACGCCAAATCAACTCGAGATGAGAGCATAGTCCCTGGCTTCGACTCAAGAGGAATACCAACTTTTCACAAGCACCTCAAGAGGAGGCTTCTCTCAGCTACAGGTATGTGAGAGGGACCCTGAGTTTGTGGCCTCAAGTGGAGTGGACACCGAGATGCTCTGACTCGAAGTAAGGCCGGACATCCCTGCAGTGAACTGAATGCAGGCTCGTCTTGCATCTCCCAAGACGAAGGGATGTCTGTATCCCCTGTGGAGACCACAGAGAAAGCCCTAGTTCTCCGCCGCATGGCAACCCGAGGCCTCAGATTCTTTGACTACTCGAGAGGTCCTCGGAGATCAATGCTTTCAAAGGAGACGATGCCTGACTCCTCTTGAAAATGGATAGGAGTCCCAGGATCCCTGTCCACTTGGAAGGGGACCCAGGGTCACCCGCTTCACGTGGAGACGCATCCCAATTGCCATGCCAAGACTCGAGGAGAATCCCGAAGTGTCCCTGGCAGCTAGGCAGGAGTCCTGACGTCGCTGAACAAACACGTGTCTGGAAGGGCCCTCCCCGTCGTAACTCGAGAATATACCCCAGGTTTCGGCCGCAACTCGAGAAAAACCATGAGACTTCACCCTCCTGCGTGAAGAGCCACAATTCCCCTGCACTGCGTGCAGAGCAATTCCGTGTTCCACATTAAACGTGAAAGGAGACTTGATTTCCTTGATGGCACTCCAGAGAAAACCCAAGATCACTGTCTCAAGTCTAGAGGGATCCTGAGGTCACTGGAGCAACACGAAAGGGCTCCGTGGACCCCAAATCAACTCGAGATGAGAGCTTAGTCCCTGGCTTCGACTCAAGAGGAATACCAACTTTCCACAAGCACCTCAAGAGGAGGCTTCTCTCAGCTACAGTTATGTGAGAGGGACCCTGAGTTTGTGGCCTCAAGTGGAATGGACACCGCGATGCTCTGACTCGAAGTAAGGCAGGATATCCCTGCAGTGCATTGAATGTAGGCTCGTCTTGCATCTCCCAAGAGGAAGAGATTTCTGAATCCCCTGTGGAGACCACAGAGAAAGACCTAGTCCTCCGCCTCATCGCGACCGGAGGCCTCACATCCTTTGAAAACTCGAGAGGTCCGCGGAGATCAATGCTTCCAAAGGAGACGATGCCTGACTCCTCTTGAAAATGGATAGGAGTCCCAGAATCCCTGTGGCACCTGGAAAGGGACCCTGGGTCTCCCGCCTCACGTGGAGATGCGTCCCAATTGCCATGCCAAGACTCGAGGAGAATCCCGAGGTGTCCCTCGCACCTAGGCAGGAGTCCTGACGTTGCTGAACAAACACGTGTCTGGAAGGGCCCTTCTCGTTGTAACTCGAGAATATACTCCAGGTTCCGGCCGCAACTCGAGAAAAACCATGAGACTTACCCCTCGCCGCGAGATGAGGCCCGATTCCCCTGCACTGCGTGCAGAGCAATTCCGTGTTCCACATCAAACGTGATAGGAGCCTTGATTTCCTTGATGGCACTCCAGAGAAAACCCAAGATCACTGTCTCAAGTCTAGAGGGATCCTGAGGTCACTGGAGCAACACGAAAGGACTCCGTGGACCCCAAATATACTCAAGATGAGAGCTTCGTCCCTGGCTTAGACTCAAGGGGAATACCAACTTTCCACAAGCAACTTTAGAGGAGGCTTCTCTCAGCTACAGGTATGTGAAAGGGACCCTGAGTTTGTGGCCTCAAGTGGAATGGACACCGAGATGCTCTGACTAGAAGTAAGGCCGGATATCCCTGCAGTGAATTGAATGCAGGCTCGTCTTGCATCTCCCAAGACGAAATGATGTCTGAATCCCCTGTGGAGACCACAGAGAAAGACCTAGTCCTCCGCCTCAACGCGACCGGAGGCCTCACATCCTTTGAAAACTCGAGAGGTCCGCGGAGATCAATGCTTCCAAAGGAGACGATGCCTGACTCCTCTTGAAAATGGATAGTAGTCCCAGGATCCCTGTGGCACGTCGAAATGGACACTGGGTCTCCTGCCTCACGTGGAGACGCGTCCCAATTGCCATGCCAAGACTCGAGGAGAATCCGGAGGTGTCCCTCGCACCTAGGCAGGAGTCCTGACGTCGCTGAACAAACACGTGTCTGGAAGGGCCCTCCCCGTCGTAACTCGAGAATATACCCCAGGTTCCGGCCGCAACTCGACAAAAACCATGAGACTTCCCCCTCGTCACGAGATGAGGCCCGATTCCCCTGCACTGCGTGCAGAGCAATTCCGTGTTCCACATCAAACGTGAAAGGAGCCTTGATTTCCTTGATGGCCCTCCAGAGAAAACCCAAGATCACTGTCTCAAGTCTAGAGGGATCCTGAGGTCACTGGAGCAACATGAAAGGCCTCTGTGGACCCCAAATCAACTCGAGATGAGAGCTTAGTCCTTGGCTTCGACTCAAGAGGCATACTAACTTTCCCCAAGCACCTCAAGAGGAGGCTTCTCTCAGCTACAGGTATGTGAGAGGGACCCTGAGTTTGTGGCCTCAATTGGAATGGACACCAACATGCTCTGACTCGAAGTAAGGCTGGATATCCCTGCAGTGAATTCAAAGCAGGCTCGTCTTGCATGTCCCAAGGCGAAGGGATGTCTGAATCCCCTGTGGACACCACAGAGAAAGACCTAGTTCTCCGCCTCATCGAGACCGGAGGCCTCACATCCTTTGAAAACTCGAGAGGTCTGCGGAGATCAATGCTTCCAATGGAGACAATGCCTGACTCCTCTTGAAAATGGATAGGAGTCCCAGGATCCCTGTGGCACGTGGAAAGGGACCCTGGGTCTCCCGCCTCACGTGGAGACGCGTCCCAATTGCCATGCCAAGACTCGAGGAGAATCCCGAGGTGTCCCTCGCACCTAGGCAGGAGTCCTGACGGCGCTGAACAAACAAGTGTCTGGAAGGGCCCTCCCCGTCGTAACTCGAGAATATACCCCATGTTCCGGCCGCAACTCGAGAAAAACCATGAGACTTCCCCCTCGCCGCGAGATGAGGCCCGATTCCCCTGCACTGCGTGCAGAGCAATTCCGTGCTCCACATCAAACATGAAAGGAGCCTTGATTTCCTTGATGGCACTCCAGAGAGTTTCCAAGATCCCTGTCTCAAGTCTAGAGGGATCCTGAGGTCACTGGAGCAACACGAAAGGGCTCCGTGGACCCCAAATCAACTCGAGATGAGAGCTTAGTCCCTGGCTTCGACTCAAGAGGAATACCACCTTTCCACAAGCACCTCAAGAGGAGGCTTCTCTCAGCTATATGTATGTGAGAGGGACCCTGAATTTGTGGCCTCACGTGGAATGGACACCGAGATGTTCTGACTCGAAGTAAGGCCGGATATCCCTGCAGTGAATTGAATGCATGCTCGTCATAAATCTCCGAAGAGGAAGGGATGTGTGAATCCCCTGTGGAGACCACAGAGAAAGAATTAGTTCTCCGCCTCTTCGCGACCGGAGGCCTCACATCCTTTCAAAATTTGAGAGGTCCGCGGAGATCAATGCTTCCAAAGAAGACGATGCCTGACTCCTCTTGAAAATGGATAGGAGTCCCAGGATCCTTGAGGCACCTGGAAAGGGACCCTGGGTCTCACGCCTCACGTGGAGACGCATCCCAATTGCCATGCCAAGACTCGAGGAGAATCCCGAGATGTCCCTCGCACCTAGGCAGGAGTCCTGACGTCACTGAACAAACACGTGTCTGGAAGGGCCCTCCCCGTCTTAACTCGAGAACATACCCTAGTTCTGGCCGCAACTCGAGAAAAACCATGAGACTTCCCCCTCGCCGCGAGAAGAGCCCCAATTCCCCTGCACTGCGTGCAGAGCAATTCCGTGTTCCACATCAAACGTGAAAGGAGCCTTGATTTCCTTGATGGCACTTCAGAGAAAACCCAAGATCACTGTCTCAAGTCTAGAGGGATCCTGAGGTCACTGGAGCAACACGAAAGGGCTCCGTGGACCCCAAATCAATTCGAGATGAGAGCTTAGTCCCTAGCTTCGACTCAAGAGGAATACCAACTTTCCACAAGGACCTCAAGAGGAGGCTTCTCTCAGCTACAGGTAGGTGAGAGGGACCCTGAGGTTGTGGCCTCAAGTTGAATGGACACTGAGATACTCTGACTTGAAGTAAGGCCGGATATCCCTGCAGTGAATTGAATGCAGGCTCGTCTTGCATCTCCCAAGACGAAGGGATGTCTGAATCCCCTGTGGAGACCACAGAGAAAGACCTAGTCCTCCGCCTCATCGCGACTGGAGGCCTCACATCCTTTGAAAACTGGACAGGTCTGCGGAGATCAATGCTTCCAAAGGAGACGATGCCTGATTCCTCTTGAAAATGGATAGGAGTCCCAGGATCCCTGTGGCACGTGGAAAGGTACCCTGGGTCTCCCGCCTCACGTGGAGACGCGTACCAATTGCTATGCCAAGACTCGAGGAGAATCCCGAGGTGTCCCTCGCACCTAGGCAGGAGTCCTGACGTCACTGAACAAACACATGTCTGGAAGGGCCCTCCCCGTAGTAACTCGAGAATATACCCCAGGTTCCGGCCGCAACTCGAGAAAAACCATGAGACTTCCCCCTCGCCGCGAGATGAGGCCCGATTCCCATGCACTGCGTGCAGAGCAATTCCGTGTTCCACATTAAACGTGAAAGGAGCCTTGATTTCCTTAATTGCACTCCAGAGAAAACCCAAGATCACTGTCTCAAGTCTAGAGGGATCCTGAGGTCACTGGAGCAACACGAAAGGGCTCCGTGGACCCCAAATCAACTCGAGATGAGAGCTTCGTCCCTGGCTTCGACTCAAGAGGAATACCAACTTTACACAAGCACCTCATGAGGAGGCTTCTCTCAGCTACATGTATGTGAGAGGGCCCCTGAGTTTGTGGCCTCAAGTGGAATGGACACCGAGATGCTCTGACTCAAAGTAAGGCCGGATATCCCTGCAGTGAATTGAATGCAGGCTGGTCTTGCATCTCCCAAGACGAAGGGATCTCTGAATCCCCTCTGGAAACCACAGAGAAAGACCTAGTTCTCAGCCTCATGGCGACCGGAGGCCTCACATCCTTTGAAAACTCGAGAGGTCCTAAGACATCAATGCTTCCAAAGGAGACGATGCCTGACTCCTCTTGAAAATGGATAGGAGTCCCAGGATCCATGTGGCACGTGGAATGGGACCCTGGGTCTCCCGCCTCACGTGGAGACGCGACCCAATTGCCATGCCAAGTCTCGAGGAGAATCACGAGGTGTCCCTCGCACCTAGGCAGGAGTCCTGACGTCGCTGAACAAACACATGTCTGGAAGGGCCCTCCCTGTCGTAACTCGAGAATATACCCCAGGTTCCGACCGCATCTCGAGAAAAACCATGAGACTTCCCCCTCGCCGCGACATGAGGCCCGATTCCCCTGCACTGCGTGCAGAGCAATTCCGTGTTCCACATCAAACGTTAATGGAGCCTTGATTTCCTTGATGGCACTCCAGAGAAAACCCAAGATCACTGTCTCAAGTCTAGAGGGATCCTGAGGTCACTGGAGCAACACGAAAGGGCTCCGTGGACCCCAAATCAACTCGAGATGAGAGCTTAGTCCCTGGCTTCGACTCAAGAGGAATACCAACTTTCCACAAGCACCTCAAGAGGAGGCTTCTCTCAGCTACAGGTATGTGAGAGGGAAACTGAGTTTCTGGCCTCAAGTGGAATGGACACCGAGATGCTCTGACTCGAAGTAAGCCCGGATATCACTGCAGTGAATTGAATGCAGGCTGGTCTTGCATCTCCCAAGACGAAGGGATGTCTGAATCCCCTGTGGAGACGACAGCGAAAGACCTAGTCCTCCGCCTAAACGCGACCGGAGGCATCACATCCTTTGAAAACTCGAGAGGTCTGCGGATATCAATGCTTCCCAAGGAGACGATGCCTGACTCCTCTTGAAAAAGGATAGGAGTCCCAGGATCCCTGTGGCACGTGGAAAGGGACCCTGGGTCTCCCGCCTCATGTGGAGACGCGTCCCAATTGCCATGCCAAGACTCGTGGAGAATCCCGAGGTGTCCCTCGCACCTAGGCAGGAGTCCTGACGTCGCTGAATAAACACGTGTATGGAAGGGCCCTCCCCGTCGTAATTCGAGAATATACCCCAGGTTCCGGCCGCAACTCGAGAAAAAGCATGAGACTTCCCCCTCGCCGCGAGATGAGGCCCGATTCCCCTGCACTGCGTGCAGAGCAATTCCGTGTTCCACATCAAACGTGAAAGGAGCCTTGATTTCCTTGATGGCACTCCAGAGAAAACCCAAGATCACTGTCTCAAGTCTAGAGGGATCCTGAGGTGACTGGAGCAACAGGAAAGGGCTCCGTGGACCCCAAATTAACTCGAGATGAGAGCTTAGTCCCTGGCTTCGACTCAAGAGGAATACCAACTTTCCACAAGCACCTCAAGAGGAGGCTTTTCTCAGCTACTTGTATGTGAGAGGTACCCTGAGTTTGTGGCCTCAAGTGGAAGGGACACCGAGATGCTCTGACTCGAAGTAAGGCCGGATATCCCTGCAGTGAATTGAATGCAAGCTCGTCTTGCATCTCCCAAGACGAAGGGATGTCTGAATCCCCTGTGGAGACCACAGAGAAAGACCTAGTTCTCCGCCTCATCGCGACCGGAGGCCTCACATCCTTTGAAAACTCGAGAGGTCCGCGGAGATCAATGCTTCCAAAGGAGACTTAGCCTGACTCCTCTTGAAAATGGATAGGAGTTCCAGGATCCCTGTCCACGTGGAAGGGGACCCTGGGTCTCCCGCCTCACGTGGAGACGCGTCCCAATTGCCATGCCAAGACTCGAGGAGAATCCCGAGGTGTCCCTCGCACCTAGGCAGGAGTCCTGACGTCGCTGAACAAACACATGTCTGGAAGGGCCCTCCCCGTAGTAACTCGAGAATATACCCCAGGTTCCGGCCGCAACTCGAGAAAAACCATGAGACTTCCCCCTCGCCGCGAGATGAGGCCCGATTCCCCTGCACTGCGTGCAGAGCAATTCCGTGTTCCACATCAAACTTGAAAGGAGCCTTGATTTCCTTGATGGCACTCCAGAGAAAACCCAAGATCACTGTCTCAAGTCTAGAGGGATCCTGAGGTCACTGGAGCAACACGAAAGGGCTCCGTGGACCCCAAATCAACTCGAGATGAGAGCTTAGTCCCTGGCTTCGACTCAAGAGGAATACCAACTTTCCACAAGCACCTCAACAGGAGGCTTCTCTCAGCTACAGGTATGTGAGAGGGACCCAGAGTTTGTGGCCTCAAGTGGAATGGACACCGAGATGCTCTGACTCGAAGTAAGGCCGGATATCCCTGCAGTGAATTGAATGCAGGCTCATCTTGCATCTCCCAAGACGAAGGGATGTCTGAATACCCTGTGGAGACCACAGAGAAAGACCTAGTCATCTGCCTCAAGGCGACCGGAGGCCTCACATCCTTTGAAAAGTCGAGAGGTCGACGGAGATCAATGCTTCCAAAGGAGACGATGCCTGACTCCTCTTGAAAATGGATAGGAGTCCCAGGATCCCTGTGGCACGTCGAATGGGACACTGGGTCTCCCGCCTCACGTGGAGACGCGTCCCAATTGCCATGCCAAGACTCGAGGAGAATCCCGAGGTGTCCCTCGCACCTAGGCAGGAGTCCTGACGTCACTGAACAAACACGTGTCTGGAAGGGCGCTCCCCGTCGTAACTCGAGAATATACCCCCAGGTTCCGGCCGCAACTCGAGAAAAACCATGAGACTTCCCCCTCGCAGCGAGATGAGGCCCGATTCCCCTGCACTGTGTGCAGAGCAATTAGGTGTTCCACATCAAACGTGAAAGGAGCCTTGATTTCCTTGATGGCCCTCCAGAGAAAACCCAAGATCACTGTCTCAAGTCTCGAGGGATCCTGAGGTCACTGGAGCAACACGAAAGGGCTCCGTGGACCCCAAATCAACTCGAGATGAGAGCTTAGTCCCTGGCTTCGACTCAAGAGGAATACCGACTTTCCACAACCACCTCAAGAGGAGGCTTCTCTTAGCTACAGGTATGTGAGAGGGACCCTGAGTTTGTGGCCTCAAGTGGAATGGTCACCGAGATGCACTGACTCGAAGTAAGGCCGGATATCCCTGCAGAGAATTGAATGCAGGCTCGTCTTGCATCTCCCAAGACGAAGGGATGTCTGAATCCCCTGTGGAGACCACAGAGAAAGACCTAGTCCTCCGCCTCAATGCGACCGGAGGCCTCACATCCTTTGAAAACTCGAGAGGTCCGCGGAGATCAATGCTTCCAAAGTAGACGATGCCTGACCCTTCTTGAAAATGGATAGGAGTCCCAGGATCCCTATGGCACGTGGAAAGGGACACTGGGTCTCCCGCCTCACGTGGAGACGCGTCCCAATTGCCATGCCAAGACTCGAGGAGAATCCAGAGATGTCCCTCGCACATAGGCAGGAATCCTGACGTCGCTGAAAAAACACGTATCTGGAAGGGCCCTCCCCGTCGTAACTCGAGAATATACCCCAGGTTCCGGCCGCAACTCGAGAAAAACCATGAGACTTCCCCCTCGCAGCGAGATGAGGCCCGATTCCCCTGCATTGCGTGCAGAGCAATTCCGTGTTCCACATCAAACGTGAAAGGAGCCTTGATTTCCTTGATGCCACTCCAGAGAAAACCCAAGATCACTGTCTCAAGTCTAGAGGGATCCTGAGGTCACTGGAGCAACACGAAAGGGCTCCGTGGACCCCAAATCAACTCGAGATGAGAGCTTAGTCCCTGGCTTCGACTCAAGAGGAATACCAACTTTCCACAACCACCTCAAGAGGAGGCTTCTCTCAGGTACAGGTATGTGAGAGGGCCCCTGAGTTTGTGGCCTCAAGTGGAATGGACACCGAGATGCTCTGACTTGAAGTAAGGCCGGATATCTCTGCAGTGAATTGAATACAGGCTCGTCTTGCATCTCCCAAGACGAAGGGATGACTGAATCCCCTGTGGAGACCACAGAGAAAGACCTAGTTCTCCGCCTCATTGCGACCGTAGGCCTCACATCCTTTGAAAACTCGAGAGGTCCACGGAGATCAATGCTTCCAAAGGAGACGATGCCTGACTCCTCTTGAAAAAGGATAGGAGTCCCAGGATCCCTGTGGCACGTGGAAAGGGACCCTCGGTCTCCCGCCTCACGTGGAGACGCGTCCCAATTGCCATGCCACGACTCGAGGAGAATCCCGAGGTGTCCCTCGCACCTAGGCAGGAGTCCTGACGTCGCTGAACAAACACGTGTCTGGAAGGGCCCTCCCCGTCGTAACTCGAGAATATACCCCAGGTTCCGACCGCATCTCGAGAAAAACCATGAGACTTCCCCCTCGCCGCGACATGAGGCCCGATTCCCCTGCACTGCGTGCAGAGCAATTCCGTGTTCCACATCAAACGTTAATGGAGCCTTGATTTCCTTGATGGCACTCCAGAGAAAACCCAAGATCACTGTCGCAAGTCTAGAGGGATCCTGAGGTCACTGGAGCAACACGAAAGGGCTCCGTGGACCCCAAATCAACTCGAGATGAGAGCTTAGTCCCTGGCTTCGACTCAAGAATAATACCAAATTTCCACAAGCACCTCAAGAGGAGGCTCCTCTCAGCTACAGGTATGTGAGAGGGACCCTGAGTTTGTGGCCTCAAGTGGAAAGGACACCGAGATGCTCTGACTCGAAGTAAGGCCGGATATCCCTGCAGTGAATTGAATGCAGGCTCGTCTTGCATCTCCCAAGACGAAGGGATGTCTGAATCCCCTGGGGAGACCACAGAGAAAGACCTAGTCCTCCGCCTCATCGCGACCAGAGGCCTCACATCCTTTGAAAACTCGAGAGGTCCGCAGAGATCAATGCTTCCAAAGGAGACGATGCCTGACTCTTCTTTGAAATGGATAGGAGTCCCAGGATTCCTGTGGCACGTGGAAAGGGATTCTGGGTCTCCCGCCAATTGCCATGCCACAACTCGAGGAGAATCCCGAGGTGTCCCTCGCACCTAGGCAGTAGTCCTGACGTCGCTGAATCAACACGTGTCTGGAAGGGCCCTCCCTGTCGTAACTCGAGAATATACCCCAGGTTCCGGCAGCAACTCGAGAAAAACCATGAGACTTCCCCCTTGCCGCGAGATGAGGCACGATTCCCCTGCACTGCGTGCAGAGCAATTCCGTGTTCCACATCAAACGTGAAAGGAGCCTTGATTTTCTTGAAGGCACTCCAGAGAAAACCCAAGATCACTGTCTCAGGTCTAGAGGGATGCTGAGGTCACTGTAGCAGCACGAAAGGGCTCCGTGGACTCCAAATCAACTCGAGATGAGAGCTTCGTCCCTGGCTTCGACTCAAGAGGAATACCAACTTTCCACAAGCACCTCAAGAGGAGGCTTCTCTCAGCTACAGGTATGTGAGAGGGCCCCTGGGTTTGTGGCCTCAAGTGGAATGGACACCGAGATGCTCTGACTCGAAGTAAGGCCGGATATCCCTGCAGTGAATTGAATGCAGGCTCGTCTTGCATCTCCCAAGACGAAGGGATGTCTGAATCCCCTGTGGAGACCACAGAGAAAGACCTAGTTCTCTGCCTCATCGCGACCAGAGGCCTCACATTCTTTGAAAACTCGAGAGGTCCACGGATATCAATGCTTCCAAAGGAGACGATGCCTGACTCCTCTTGAAAATGGATAGGAGTCCCAGGATCCCTGTGGCACGTGGAAAGGGACCCTGGGTCTCCCGCCTCACGTGGAGACGCGTCCCAATTGCCATGCCAAGACTCGAGGAGAATCCCGAGGTGTCCCTCGCACCTAGGCAGGAGTCCTGACGTCGCTGAATAAACACGTGTCTGGAAGGGCACTCCCCATCGTAAGTCGAGAATATACCCCAGGTTCCGGCCGCAACTCGAGAAAAACCTTGAGACTTCCCCCTCGCCGCGAGATGAGGCCTGATTCCCCTGCACTGCGTGCAGAGCAATTCCGTGTTCCACATGAAACGTGAAAGGAGCCTTGATTTCCTTGATGGCACTCCAGAGAAAACCCAAGATCACTGTCTCAAGTCTCGAGGGATCCTGAGGTCACTGGAGCAACACGAAAGGGCTCCGTGGACCCCAAATCAACTCGAGATGAGAGCTTAGTCCCTGGCTTCGACTCAAGAGGAATACCAACTTTCCACAAGCACCTCAAGAGGAGGCTTCTGTCAGCTACAGGTATGTGAGAGGGAAACTGAGTTTCTGGCCTCAAGTGGAATGGACACCGAGATGCTCTGACTCGAAGTAATCCCGGATATCACTGCAGTGAATTGAATGCAGGCTGGTCTTGCATCTCCCAAGACGAAGGGATGTCTGAATCCCCTGTGGAGACGACAGCGAAAGACCTAGTCCTCCGCCTAAACGCGACCGGAGGCATCACATCCTTTGAAAACTCGAGAGGTCTGCGGATATCAATGCTTCCCAAGGAGACGATGCCTGACTCCTCTTGAAAAAGGATAGGAGTCCCAGGATCCCTGTGGCACGTGGAAAGGGACCCTGGGTCTCCCGCCTCATGTGGAGACGCGTCCCAATTGCCATGCCAAGACTCGTGGAGAATCCCGTGGTGTCCCTCGCACCTAGGCAGGAGTCCTGACGTCGCTGAATAAACACGTGTATGGAAGGGCCCTCCCCGTCGTAATTCGAGAATATACCCCAGGTTCCGGCCGCAACTCGAGAAAAAGCATGAGACTTCCCCCTCGCCGCGAGATGAGGCCCGATTCCCCTGCACTGCGTGCAGAGCAATTCCGTGTTCCACATCAAACGTGAAAGGAGCCTTGATTTCCTTGATGCCACTCCAGAGAAAACCCGAGATCACTCTCTCAAGTCTAGAGGGATCCTGAGGTGACTGGAGCAACAGGAAAGGGCTCCGTGGACCCCAAATTAACTCGAGATGAGAGCTTAGTCCCTGGCTTCGACTCAAGAGGAATACCAACTTTCCACAAGCACCTCAAGAGGAGGCTTTTCTCAGCTACTTGTATGTGAGAGGTACCCTGAGTTTGTGGCCTCAAGTGGAAGGGACACCGAGATGCTCTGATTCGAAGTAAGGCCGGATATCCCTGCAGTGAATTGAATGCAAGCTCGTCTTGCATCTCCCAAGACGAAGGGATGTCTGAATCCCCTGTGGAGACCACAGAGAAAGACCTAGTTCTCCGCCTCATCGCGACCGGAGGCCTCACATCCTTTGAAAACTCGAGAGGTCCGCGGAGATCAATGCTTCCAAAGGAGACTTAGCCTGACTCCTCTTGAAAATGGATAGGAGTTCCAGGATCCCTGTCCACGTGGAAGGGGACCCTGGGTCTCCCGACTCACGTGGAGACACGTCCCAATTGCCATGCCAAGACTCGAGGAGAATCCCGAGGTGTCCCTCGCACCTAGGCAGGAGTCCTGACGTCGCTGAACAAACACATGTCTGGAAGGGCCCTCCCCGTAGTAACTCGAGAATATACCCCAGGTTCCGGCCGCAACTCGAGAAAAACCCTGAGACTTCCCCCTCGCCGCGAGATGAGGCCCGATTCCCCTGCACTGCGTGCAGAGCAATTCCGTGTTCCACATCAAACTTGAAAGGACCCTTGATTTCCTTGATGGCACTCCAGAGAAAACCCAAGATCACTGTCTCAAGTCTAGAGGGATCCTGAGGTCACTGGAGCAACACGAAAGGGCTCCGTGGACCCCAAATCAACTCGAGATGAGAGCTTAGTCCCTGGCTTCGACTCAAGAGGAATACCAACTTTCCACAAGCACCTCAACAGGAGGCTTCTCTCAGCTACAGGTATGTGAGAGGGACCCAGAGTTTGTGGCCTCAAGTGGAATGGACACCGAGATGCTCTGACTCGAAGTAAGGCCGGATATCCCTGCAGTGAATTGAATGCAGGCTCATCTTGCATCTCCCAAGACGAAGGGATGTCTGAATACCCTGTGGAGACCACAGAGAAAGACCTAGTCATCTGCCTCAAGGCGACCGGAGGCCTCACATCCTTTGAAAAGTCGAGAGGTCGACGGAGATCAATGCTTCCAAAGGAGACGATGCCTGACTCCTCTTGAAAATGGATAGGAGTCCCAGGATCCCTGTGGCACGTCGAATGGGACACTGGGTCTCCCAACTCACGTGGAGACGCGTCCCAATTGCCATGCCAAGACTCGAGGAGAATCCCGAGGTGTCCCTCGCACCTAGGCAGGAGTCCTGACGTCACTGAACAAACACGTGTCTGGAAGGGCCCTCCCCGTCGTAACTCGAGAATATACCCCCAGGTTCCGGCCGCAACTCGAGAAAAACCATGAGACTTCCCCCTCGCAGCGAGATGAGGCCCGATTCCCCTGCACTGTGTGCAGAGCAATTAGGTGTTCCACATCAAACGTGAAAGGAGCCTTGATTTCCTTGATGGCCCTCCAGAGAAAACCCAAGATCACTGTCTCAAGTCTCGAGGGATCCTGAGGTCACTGGAGCAACACGAAAGGGCTCCGTGGACCCCAAATCAACTCGAGATGAGAGCTTAGTCCCTGGCTTCGACTCAAGAGGAATACCGACTTTCCACAACCACCTCAAGAGGAGGCTTCTCTTAGCTACAGGTATGTGAGAGGGACCCTGAGTTTGTGGCCTCAAGTGGAATGGTCACCGAGATGCACTGACTCGAAGTAAGGCCGGATATCCCTGCAGAGAATTGAATGCAGGCTCGTCTTGCATCTCCCAAGACGAAGGGATGTCTGAATCCCCTGTGGAGACCACAGAGAAAGACCTAGTCCTCCGCCTCAATGCGACCGGAGGCCTCACATCCTTTGAAAACTCGAGAGGTCCGCGGAGATCAATGCTTCCAAAGTAGACGATGCCTGACCCTTCTTGAAAATGGATAGGAGTCCCAGGATCCCTATGGCACGTGGAAAGGGACACTGGGTCTCCCGCCTCACGTGGAGACGCGTTCCAATTGCCATGCCAAGACTCGAGGAGAATCCAGAGATGTCCCTCGCACATAGGCAGGAATCCTGACGTCGCTGAACAAACACGTGTCTGGAAGGGCCCTCCCCGTCGTAACTCGAGAATATACCCCAGGTTCCGGCCGCAACTCGAGAAAAACCATGAGACTTCCCCCTCGCAGCGAGATGAGGCCCGATTCCCCTGCATTGCGTGCAGAGCAATTCCGTGTTCCACATCAAACGTGAAAGGAGCCTTGATTTCCTTGATGCCACTCCAGAGAAAACCCAAGATCACTGTCTCAAGTCTAGAGGGATCCTGAGGTCACTGGAGCAACACGAAAGGGCTCCGTGGACCCCAAATCAACTCGAGATGAGAGCTTAGTCCCTGGCTTCGACTCAAGAGGAATACCAACTTTCCACAACCACCTCAAGAGGAGGCTTCTCTCAGGTACAGGTATGTGAGAGGGCCCCTGAGTTTGTGGCCTCAAGTGGAATGGACACCGAGATGCTCTGACTTGAAGTAAGGCCGGATATCCCTGCAGTGAATTGAATACAGGCTCGTCTTGCATCTCCCAAGACGAAGGGATGACTGAATCCCCTGTGGAGACCACAGAGAAAGACCTAGTTCTCCGCCTCATCGCGACCGTAGGCCTCACATCCTTTGAAAACTCGAGAGGTCCACGGAGATCAATGCTTCCAAAGGAGACGATGCCTGACTCCTCTTGAAAAAGGATAGGAGTCCCAGGATCCCTGTGGCACGTGGAAAGGGACCCTCGGTCTCCCGCCTCACGTGGAGACGCGTCCCAATTGCCATGCCACGACTCGAGGAGAATCCCGAGGTGTCCCTCGCACCTAGGCAGGAGTCCTGACGTCGCTGAACAAACACGTGTCTGGAAGGGCCCTCCCCGTCGTAACTCGAGAATATACCCCAGGTTCCGACCGCATCTCGAGAAAAACCATGAGACTTCCCCCTCGCCGCGACATGAGGCCCGATTCCCCTGCACTGCGTGCAGAGCAATTCCGTGTTCCACATCAAACGTTAATGGAGCCTTGATTTCCTTGATGGCACTCCAGAGAAAACCCAAGATCACTGTCGCAAGTCTAGAGGGATCCTGAGGTCACTGGAGCAACACGAAAGGGCTCCGTGGACCCCAAATCAACTCGAGATGAGAGCTTAGTCCCTGGCTTCGACTCAAGAGTAATACCAAATTTCCACAAGCACCTCAAGAGGAGGCTCCTCTCAGTACAGGTATGTGAGAGGGACCCTGAGTTTGTGGCCTCAAGTGGAAAGGACACCGAGATGCTCTGACTCGAAGTAAGGCCGGATATCACTGCAGTGAATTGAATGCAGGCTCGTCTTGCATCTCCCAAGACGAAGGGATGTCTGAATCCCCTGTGGAGACCACAGAGAAAGACCTAGTCCTCCACCTCATCGCGACCAGAGGCCTCACATCCTTTGAAAACTCGAGAGGTCCGCAGAGATCAATGCTTCCAAAGGAGACGATGCCTGACTCTTCTTTGAAATGGATAGGAGTCCCAGGATCCCTGTGGCACGTGGAAAGGGATTCTGGGTCTCCCGCCAATTGCCATGCCACAACTCGAGGAGAATCCCGAGGTGTCCCTCGCATCTAGGCAGTAGTCCTGACGTCGCTGAATCAACACGTGTCTGGAAGGGCCCTCCCTGTCGTAACTCGAGAATATACCCCAGGTTCCGGCAGCAACTCGAAAAAACCATGAGACTTCCCCCTTGCCGCGAGATGAGGCCCGATTCCCCTGCACTGCGTGCAGAGCAATTCCGTGTTCCACATCAAACGTGAAAGGAGCCTTGATTTTCTTGATGGCACTCCAGAGAAAACCCAAGATCACTGTCTCAGGTCTAGAGGGATGCTGAGGTCACTGTAGCAGCACGAAAGGGCTCCGTGGACTCCAAATCAACTCGAGATGAGAGCTTCGTCACTGGCTTCGACTCAAGAGGAATACCAACTTTCCACAAGCACCTCAAGAGGAGGCTTCTCTCAGCTTCAGGTATGTGAGAGGGCCCCTGGGTTTGTGACCTGAAGTGGAATGGACGCCGAGATGCTCTGACTCGAAGTAAGGCCGGATATCCCTGCAGTGAATTGATTGCAGGCTCGTCTTGCATCTCCCAAGACGAAGGGATGTCTGAATCCCCTGTGGAGACCACAGAGAAAGACCTAGTTCTCTGCCTCATCGCGACCAGAGGCCTCACATTCTTTGAAAACTCGAGAGGTCCACGGAGATCAATGCTTCCAAAGGAGACGATGCCTGACTCCTCTTGAAAATGGATAGGAGTCCCAGGATCCCTGTGGCACGTGGAAAGGGACCCTGGGTCTCCCGCCTCACGTGGAGACGCGTCCCAATTGCCATGCCAAGACTCGAGGAGAATCCCGAGGTGTCCCTCGCACCTAGGCAGGAGTCCTGACGTCGCTGAATAAACACGTGTCTGGAAGGGCCCTCCCCGTCGTAACTCGAGAATATACCCCAGGTTCCGGCCGCAACTCGAGAAAAACCATGAGACTTCCCCCTCGCCGCGAGATGAGGCCTGATTCCCCTGCACTGCGTGCAGAGCAATTCCGTGTTCCACATGAAACGTGAAAGGAGCCTTGATTTCCTTGATGGCACTCCAGAGAAAACCCAAGATCACTGTCTCAAGTCTAGAGGGATCCTGAGGTCACTGGAGCAACACGAAAGGGCTCCGTGGACCCCAAATTAACTCGAGATGAGAGCTTAGTCCCTGGCTTCGACTCAAGAGGAATACCAAGTTTCCACAAGTACCTCAAGAGGAGGCTTCTCTCAGCTACTTGTATGTGAGAGGTACCCTGAGTTTGTGGCCTCAAGTGGAATGGACACCGAGATGCTCTGACTCGAAGTAAGGCCGGATATCCCTGCAGTGAATTGAATGCAAGCTCGTTTTGAATCTCCCAAGACGAAGGATGTCTGAATCCCCTGTGGAGACCACAGAAAAAGACCGAGTTCTCCGCCTCATCGCGACCGGAGGCCTCACATCCTTTGAAAACTCGAGAGGTCCGCGGAGATCAATGCTTCCAAAGGAGACGATGCCTGACTCCTCTTGAAAATGGATAGGAGTTCCAGGATCCCTGTCCACGTGGAAGGGGACCCTGGGTCTCCCGCTTCACGTGGAGACGCGTCCCAATTGCCATGCCAAGACTCGAGGAGAATCCCGAGGTGTCCCTCGCACCTAGGCAGGAGTCCGGACGTCGCTGAACAAACACGTGTCTGGAAGGGCCCTCCCCGTCGTAACTCGAGAATATACCCCAGGTTCCGGCCGCAACTCGAGAAAAACCATGAGACTTCCCCCTCGTCGAGAGATGAGGCCCGATTCCCCTGCATTGCGTGCAGAGCAATTCCGTGTTCCACATCAAACGTGAAAGGAGCCTTGATTTCCTTGATGGCACTCCAGAGAAATCCCAAGATCACTGTCTCAAGTCTAGAGGGATCCTGAGGTCACTGGAGCAACATGAAAGGGCTCCGTGGACCCCAAATCAACTCGAGATGCGAGCTTAGTCCCTGGCTTCGACTCAAGAGGAATACTAACTTTCCACAAGCACCTCAAGAGGAGGCTTCTCTCAGCTACAGGTAGGTGAGAGGGACCCTGAGTTTGTGGCCTCAAGTGGAATGGACACCGAGATGCTCTGACTCGAAGTAAGGCCGGATATCCCTGCAGTGAATTGAATGCAGGCTCGTCTTGCATCTCCCTAGATGAAGGGATGTCTGAATCCCTGTGGAGACCATAGAGAAAGACCTAGTCCTCCGCCTCAACGCGAACGGAGGCCTCACATCCTTTTAAAACTCAAGAGGTCCGCGGAGATCAATGCTTCCAAAGGAGACGATGCCTGACTCCTCTTGAAAATGGATAGGAGTCCCAGGATCCCTGTGGCACGTGGAAAGGGACCCTGGGTCTCCCGCCTCACGTGGAGACGCGTCCCAATTGCCATGCCAAGACTCGAGGAGAATCCCGAGGTGTCCCTCGCACCTAGGCAGGAGTCCTGACGTCGCTGAACAAACACGTGTCTGGAAGGGCCCTCCCCATCGTAACTCGAGAATATACCCCAGGTTCCGGCCGCAACTCGAGAAAAACCATGAGACTTCCCCCTCGCCGCGAGATGAGGCCCGATTCCCCTGCACTGCTTGCAGAGCAATTCCGTGTTCCACATCAAGCCTGAAAGGAGCCTTGATTTCCTTGATGGCACTCCAGAGAAACCCAAGATCACTGTCTCAAGTCTAGAGGGATCCTGAGGTCACTGGAGCAACATGAAAGGGCTCCGTGGAACCCAAATCAACTCGAGATGAGAGCTTAGACCCTGGCTTCGACTCAAGAGGAATACCAACTTTCCACAAGCACCTCTAGAGGAGGCTTCTCTCAGCTACCGGTAGGTGAGAGGGACCCTGAGTTTGTGGCCTCAAGTGGAATGGACACCGAGATGCTCTGACTCGAAGTAAGGCCGGATATCCCTGCAGTGAAGTGAATGCAGGCTCGTCTTGCATCTCCCAAGACGAAGGGATGTCTGAATCCCCTGTGGAGACCACAGAGAAAGACCTAGTACTCCGCCTCATCACGACAGGAGGCCTCACATCCTTTGAAAACTCGAGAGGTCCGCGGAGATCAATGCTTCCAAAGGAGACGATGCCTGACTCCTCTTGAAAATGGATAGGAGTCCCAGGATCCCTGTGGCACGTGGAAAGGGACCCTGGGTCTCCCGCCTCACGTGGAGACGCGTCCCAATTGCCATGCCAAGACTCAAGGAGAATCCCGAGGTGTCCCTCGCACCTAGGCCGGAGTCCTGACGTCGCTGAACAAACACGTGTCTGGAAGGGCCCTCCCCGTCGTAACTCGAGAATATACCCCAGGTTCCGGCCGCAACTCGAGAAAAACCATGAGACTTCCCCCTCGCCGCGAGATGAGGCCCGATTCCCCTGCACTGCGTGCAGAGCAATTCCGTGTTCCACATCAAACGTGAAAGGAGCCTTGATTTCCTTGATGCCACTCCAGAGAAAACCCAAGATCACTCTCTCAAGTCGAGAGGGATCCTGAGGTCACTGGAGCAACACGAAAGGGCTCTGTGGACCCCAAATCAACTCGAGATGAGAGCTTAGTCCCTGGCTTCGACTCAAGAGGAATACCAAGTTTTCACAAGCACCTCAAGAGGAGGCTTCTCTCAGCTACACTTATGTGAGAGGTACCCTGAGTTTGTGGCCTCAAGTGGAATGGACACCGAGATGCTCTGACTCGAAGTAAGGCCGGATATCCCTGCAGTGAATTGAACGCAAGCTCGTCTTGCATCTCCCAAGACGAAGGGATGTCTGAATCCCCTGTGGAGACCACAGAGAAAGACCTAGTTCCCCGCCTTATCGCGACCGGAGGCCTCACATCCTTTGAAAACTCGAGAGGTCCGCGGAGATCAATGCTTCCAAAGGAGACGATGCCTGACTCCTCTTGAAAATGGTTGGGAGTCCTAGGATCCCTGTCCACATGGACGGGGACTCTGGGTCTCCCGCTTCACGTGGAGACGCGTCCCAATTGCCATGCCAAGACTCGAGGAGAATCCCGAGGTGTCCCTCGCACCTAGGCAGGAGTCCAGAAGTCGCTGAACAAACACGTGTCTGGAAGGGCCCTCCCCGTCGTAACTCGAGAATATACCCCAGGTTCCGGCCGCAACTCGAGAAAAACCATGAGACTTCCCCCTCGCCACGAGATGAGGCCCGATTCCCCTGCACTGCGTGCAGAGCAATTCCGTGTTCCACATCAAACGTGAAAGGAGCCTTGATTTCCTTGATGCCACTCCAGAGAAAACCCAAAGTCACTATCTCAAGTCTAGAGGGATCCTGAGGTCACTGGAGCAACACGAAAGGGCTCCGTAGACCCCAAATCAACTCGAGATGAGAGCTTAGTCTCTGGCTTCGACTCAAGAGGAATACCAACTTTCCACAAGCACCTCAAGAGGAGGCTTCTCTCAGCTACAGGTAGGTGAGAGGGACCCTGAGTTTGTGGCCTCAAATCGAATGGACACCGAGATGCTCTGACTCGAAGTAAGGCCGGATATCCCTGCAGTGAATTGAATGCAGGCTCGTCTTGCATCTCCCAAGATGAAGGGATGTCTGAATCCCCTGTGGAGACCACAGAGAAAGACCTAGTCCTCCGCCTCAACGCGAACGGAGGCCTCACATCCTTTTAATACTCGAGAGGTCCGCGGAGATCAATGCTTCCAAAGGAGACGATGCCTGACTCCTCTTGAAAATGGATAGGAGTCCCAGGATCCCTGTGGCACGTGGAAAGGGATCCTGGGTCTCCCGCCTCACGTGGAGACGCATTCTAATTGCCATGCAAAGACTCGAGGATAATCCAGAGGTGTCCCCCGCACCTAGGCAGGAGTCCTGACGTCGCTGAACAAACACGTGTCTGGAAGGGCCCTCCCCGTCGTAACTCGAGAATATACCCCAGGTTCCGGCCGCAACTCGAGAAAAACCATGAGACTTCCCCCTCGCCGCGAGATGAGGCCCGATTCCCCTGCACTGCGTGCAGAGCAATTCCGTGTTCCACATCAAACGTGAAAGGAGCCTTGATTTCCTTGATGCCACTCCAGAGAAAACCCAAAGTCACTATCTCAAGTCTAGAGGGATCCTGAGGTCACTGGAGCAACACGAAAGGGCTCCGTACACCCCAAATCAACTCGAGATGAGAGCTTAGTCTCTGGCTTCGACTCAAGAGGAATACCAAGTTTCCACAAGCACCTCAAGAGGAGGCTTCTCTCAGCTACACTTATGTGAGAGGTACCCTGAGTTTGTGGCCTCAAGTGGAATGGACACCGAGATGCTCTGACTCGAAGTAAGGCCGGATATCCCTGCAGTGAATTGAATGCAAGCTCGTCTTGCATCTCCCAAGACGAAGGGATGTCTGAATCCCCTGTGGAGACCACAGAGAAAGACCTAGTTCCCCGCCTCATCGCGAACGGAGGCCTGACATCCTTTGAAAATTCGAGAGGTCCGCGGAGATCAATGCTTCCAAAGGAAACGATGCCTGACTCCTCTTGAAAATGGTTAGGAGTCCCAGGATCCCTGTGGCACGTGGAAAGGGACCCTGGGTCTCCTGCCTCACGTGGAGACGCGTCCCAATTGCCATGCCAAGACTCGAGGAGAATCCCGAGGTGTCCCTCGCACCTAGGCAGGAGTCCTGACGTCGCTGAACAAACACGTGTCTGGAAGGGCCCTCCCCATCGTAACTCGAGAATATACCCCAGGTTCCGGCCGCAACTCGAGAAAAACCATGAGACTTCCCCCTCGCCGCGAGATGAGGCCCGATTCCCCTGCACTGCTTGCAGAGCAATTCCGTGTTCCACATCAAGCCTGAAAGGAGCCTTGATTTCCTTGATGGCACTCCAGAGAAACCCAAGATCACTGTCTCAAGTCTAGAGGGATCCTGAGGTCACTGGAGCAACAGGAAAGGGCTCCGTGGAACCCAAATCAACTCGAGATGAGAGCTTAGACCCTGGCTTCGACTCAAGAGGAATACCAACTTTCCACAAGCACCTCAAGAGGAGGCTTCTCTCAGCTACCGGTAGGTGAGAGGGACCCTGAGTTTGTGGCCTCAAGTGGAATGGACACCGAGATGCTCTGACTCGAAGTAAGGCCGGATATCCCTGCAGTGAAGTGAATGCAGGCTCGTCTTGCATCTCCCAAGACGAAGGGATGTCTGAATCCCCTGTGGAGACCACAGAGAAAGACCTAGTACTCCGCCTCATCACGACAGGAGGCCTCACATCCTTTGAAAACTCGAGAGGTCCGCGGAGATCAATGCTTCCAAAGGAGACGATGCCTGACTCCTCTTGAAAATGGATAGGAGTCCCAGGATCCCTGTGGCACGTGGAAAGGGACCCTGGGTCTCCCGCCTCACGTGGAGACGCGTCCCAATTGCCATGCCAAGACTCAAGGAGAATCCCGAGGTGTCCCTCGCACCTAGGCCGGAGTCCTGACGTCGCTGAACAAACACGTGTCTGGAAGGGCCCTCCCCGTCGTAACTCGAGAATATACCCCAGGTTCCGGCCGCAACTCGAGAAAAACCATGAGACTTCCCCCTCGTCGCGAGATGAGGCCCGATTCCCCTGCATTGCGTGCAGAGCAATTCCGTGTTCCACATCAAACGTGAAAGGAGCCTTGATTTCCCTGATGCCACTCCAGAGAAAACCCAAAGTCACTGTCACAAGTCTACAGGGATCCTGAGGTCACTGGAGCAACACGAAAGGGCTCCGTGGACCCCAAATCAACTCGAGATGAGAGCTTAGTCCCTGGCTTCGACTCAAGAGAAATACCAAGTTTCCACAAGCACCTCAAGAGGAGGCTTCTCTCAGCTACACTTATGTGAGAGGTACCCTGAGTTTGTGGCCTCAAGTGGAATGGACACCGAGATGCTCTGACTCGAAGTAAGGCCGGATATCCCTGCAGTGAATTGAATGCAAGCTCGTCTTGCATCTCCCAAGACGAAGGGATGTCTGAATCCCCTGTGGAGACCACAGAGAAAGACCTAGTTCTCCGCCTCATCGCGACCGGAGGCCTCACATCCTTTGAAAACTCGAGAGGTCCGCGGAGATCAATGCTTCCAAAGGAGAGGATGCCTGACTCCTCTTGAAAATGGTTAGGAGTCCTAGGATCCCTGTCCACATGGACGGGGACTCTGGGTCTCCCGCTTCACGTGGAGACGCGTCCCAATTGCCATGCCAAGACTCGAGGAGAATCCCGAGGTGTCCCTCGCACCTAGGCAGGAGTCCGGACGTCGCTGAACAAACACGTGTCTGGAAGGGCCCTCCCCGTCGTAACTCGAGAATATACCCCAGGTTCCGGCCGCAACTCGAGAAAAACCATGAGACTTCCCCCTCGTCGCGAGATGAGGCCCGATTCCCCTGCATTGCGTGCACAGCAATTCCGTGTTCCACATCAAACGTGAAAGGAGCCTTGATTTCCTTGATGGCACTCCAGAGAAAACCCAAGATCACTGTCTCAAGTCTAGAGGGATCCTGAGGTCACTGGAGCAACACGAAAGGGCTCCGTGGACCCCAAATCAACTCGAGATGAGAGCTTAGTCCCTGGCTTCGACTCAAGAGAAATACCAACTTTCCACAAGCACCTCAAGAGGAGGCTTCTCTCAGCTACAGGTAGGTGAGAGGGACCCTGAGTTTTTGGCCTCAAATCGAATGGACACCGAGATGCTCTGACTCGAAGTAAGGCCGGATATCCGTGCAGTGAAGTGAATGCAGGCTCGTCTTGCATCTCCCAAGACGAAGGGATGTCTGAATCCCCTGTGGAGACCACAGAGAAAGACCTAGTCCTCCGCCTCATCGCGGACGGAGGCCCCACATCCTTTGAAAACTCGAGAGGTCCGCGGAGATCAATGCTTCCAAAGGAGACGATGCCTGACTCCTCTTGAAAATGGTTGGGAGTCCTAGGATCCCTGTCCACATGGACGGGGACTCTGGGTCTCCAGCTTCACGTGGAGACGCGTCCCAATTGCCATGCCAAGACTCGAGGAGTATCCCGAGCTGTCCCTCGCACGTCGGCAGGAGTCCTGACGTCGCTGAACAAACACGTGTCTGGAAGGGCCCTCCCCGTCGTAACTCGAGAATATACCCCAGGTTCCGGCCGCAACTCGAGAAAAACCATGAGACTTCCCCCTCGTCGCGAGATGAGGCCCAATTCCCCTGCATTGCGTGCAGAGCAATTCCGTGTTCCACATCAAACGTGAAAGGAGCCTTGATTTCCCTGATGCCACTCCAGAGAAAACCCAAGATCACTGTTTCAAGTCTAGAGGGATCCTGAGGTCACTGGAGCAACACGAAAGGGCTCCGTGGACCCCAAATCAACTCGAGATGAGAGCTTAGTCCCTGGCTTCGACTCAAGAGGAATACCAACTTTCCACAAGCACCTCAAGAGGAGGCTTCTCTCAGCTACAGGTAGGTGAGAGGGACCCTGAGTTTGTGGCCTCAAATCGAATGGACACCAAGATGCTCTGACTCAAAATAAGGCCGGATATCCCTGCAGTGAATTGAATGCAGGCTCGTCTTGCATCTCCCAAGATGTAGGGATGCCTGAATCCCCTGTGGAGACCACAGAGAAAGACCTAGTCCTCCGCATAAACGCGAACGGAGGCTTCACATCCTTTTAAAACTCGAGAGGTCCACGGAGATCAATGCTTCCAAAGGAGACGATGCCTGACTCCTCTTGAAAATGGATAGGAGTCCCAGGATCCCTGTGGCACGTGGAAAGGGACCCTGGGTCTCCCGCCTCACGTGGAGACGCGTCCCAATTGCCATGCCAAGACTCGAGGAGAATCCCGAGGTGTCCCTCGCACCTAGGCAGGAGTCCTGACGTCGCTGAACAAACACGTGTCTGGAAGGGCCCTCCCCGTCGTAACTCGAGAATATACCCCAGGTTCCGGCCGCAACTCGAGAAAAACCATGAGACTTCCCCCTCGCCGCGAGATGAGGCCCGATTCCCCTGCACTGCGTGCAGAGCAATTCCGTGTTCCACATCAAACGTGAAAGGAGCCTTGATTTCCTTGATGCCACTCCAGAGAAAACCCAAGATCACTCTCTCAAGTCTAGAGGGATCCTGAGGTCACTGGAGCAACACGAAAGGGCTCCGTGGACCCCAAATCAACTCGAGATGAGAGCTTAGTCCCTGGCTTCGACTCAAGAGGAATACCAAGTTTTCACAAGCACCTCAAGAGGAGGCTTCTCTCAGCTACACTTATGTGAGAGGTACCCTGAGTTTGTGGCCTCAAGTGGAATGGACACCGAGATGCTCTGACTCGAAGTAAGGCCGGATATCACTGCAGTGAATTGAATGCAAGCTCGTCTTGCATCTTCCAAGATGAAGGGATGTCTGAATCCCCTGTGGAGACCACAGAGAAAGACCTAGTTCCCCGCCTTATCGCAACCGGAGGCCTCACATCCTTTGAAAACTCGAGAGGTCCGCGGAGATCAATGCTTCCAAAGGAGACGATGCCTGACTCCTCTTTAAAATGGTTGGGAGTCCTAGGATCCCTGTCCACATGGACGGGGACTCTGGGTCTCCCGCTTCACGTGGAGACGCGTCCCAATTGCCATGCCAAGACTCGAGGAGAATCCCGAGATGTCCCTCGCACCTAGGCAGGAGTCCGGAAGTCGCTGAACAAACACGTGTCTGGAAGGGCCCTCCCCGTCGTAACTCGAGAATATACCCCAGGTTCCGGCCGCAACTCGAGAAAAACCATGAGACTTCCCACTCGTCGCGAGATGAGGCCAGATTCCCCTGCATTGCGTGCAGAGCAATTCCGTGTTCCACATCAAACGTGAAAGGAGCCTTGATTTCCTTGATGGCACTCCAGAGAAAGCCCAAGATCACTGTCTCAAGTCAAGATGGATCCTGAGGTCACTGGAGCAACACGAAAGGGCTCCGTGGACCCCAAATCAACTCGAGATGAGAGCTTAGTCCCTGGCTTCGACTCAAGAGGAATACCAACTTTCCACAAGCACCTCAAGAGGAGGCTTCTCTCAGCTACAGGTAGGTGAGAGGGACCCTGAGTTCGTGGCCTCAAATCGAATGGACACCGAGATGCTCTGACTCGAAATAAGGCCGGATATCCCTGCAGTGAATTGAATGCAGGCTCGTCTTGCATCTCCCAAGATGAAGGGATGTCTGAATCCCCTGTGGAGACCACAGAGAAAGACCTAGTCCTCCGCCTCAACGCGAACGGAGGCCTCACATCCTTTTAATACTCGAGAGGTCCGCGGAGATCAATGCTTCCAAAGGAGACGATGCCTGACTCCTCTTGAAAATGGATAGGAGTCCCAGGATCCCTGTGGCACGTGGAAAGGGATCCTGGGTCTCCCGCCTCACGTGGAGACGCATTCTAATTGCCATGCAAAGACTCGAGGATAATCCAGAGGTGTCCCCCGCACCTAGGCAGGAGTCCTGACGTCGCTGAACAAACACGTGTCTGGAAGGGCCCTCCCCGTCGTAACTCGAGAATATACCCCAGGTTCCGGCCGCAACTCGAGAAAAACCATGAGACTTCCCCCTCGCCGCGAGATGAGGCCCGATTCCCCTGCACTGCGTGCAGAGCAATTCCGTGTTCCACATCAAACGTGAAAGGAGCCTTGATTTCCTTGATGCCACTCCAGAGAAAACCCAAAGTCACTATCTCAAGTCTAGAGGGATCCTGAGGTCACTGGAGCAACACGAAAGGGCTCCGTACACCCCAAATCAACTCGAGATGAGAGCTTAGTCTCTGGCTTCGACTCAAGAGGAATACCAAGTTTCCACAAGCACCTCAAGAGGAGGCTTCTCTCAGCTACACTTATGTGAGAGGTACCCTGAGTTTGTGGCCTCAAGTGGAATGGACACCGAGATGCTCTGACTCGAAGTAAGGCCGGATATCCCTGCAGTGAATTGAATGCAAGCTCGTCTTGCATCTCCCAAGACGAAGGGATGTCTGAATCCCCTGTGGAGACCACAGAGAAAGACCTAGTTCCCCGCCTCATCGCGAACGGAGGCCTGACATCCTTTGAAAATTCGAGAGGTCCGCGGAGATCAATGCTTCCAAAGGAAACGATGCCTGACTCCTCTTGAAAATGGTTAGGAGTCCCAGGATCCCTGTGGCACGTGGAAAGGGACTCTGGGTCTCCTGCCTCACGTGGAGACGCGTCCCAATTGCCATGCCAAGACTCGAGGAGAATCCCGAGGTGTCCCTCGCACCTAGGCAGGAGTCCTGACGTCGCTGAACAAACACGTGTCTGGAAGGGCCCTCCCCATCGTAACTCGAGAATATACCCCAGGTTCCGGCCGCAACTCGAGAAAAACCATGAGACTTCCCCCTCGCCGCGAGATGAGGCCCGATTCCCCTGCACTGCTTGCAGAGCAATTCCGTGTTCCACATCAAGCCTGAAAGGAGCCTTGATTTCCTTGATGGCACTCCAGAGAAACCCAAGATCACTGTCTCAAGTCTAGAGGGATCCTGAGGTCACTGGAGCAACAGGAAAGGGCTCCGTGGAACCCAAATCAACTCGAGATGAGAGCTTAGACCCTGGCTTCGACTCAAGAGGAATACCAACTTTCCACAAGCACCTCAAGAGGAGGCTTCTCTCAGCTACCGGTAGGTGAGAGGGACCCTGAGTTTGTGGCCTCAAGTGGAATGGACACCGAGATGCTCTGACTCGAAGTAAGGCCGGATATCCCTGCAGTGAAGTGAATGCAGGCTCGTCTTGCATCTCCCAAGACGAAGGGATGTCTGAATCCCCTGTGGAGACCACAGAGAAAGACCTAGTACTCCGCCTCATCACGACAGGAGGCCTCACATCCTTTGAAAACTCGAGAGGTCCGCGGAGATCAATGCTTCCAAAGGAGACGATGCCTGACTACTCTTGAAAATGGATAGGAGTCCCAGGATCCCTGTGGCACGTGGAAAGGGACCCTGGGTCTCCCGCCTCACGTGGAGACGCGTCCCAATTGCCATGCCAAGACTCAAGGAGAATCCCGAGGTGTCCCTCGCACCTAGGCCGGAGTCCTGACGTCGCTGAACAAACACGTGTCTGGAAGGGCCCTCCCCGTCGTAACTCGAGAATATACCCCAGGTTCCGGCCGCAACTCGAGAAAAACCATGAGACTTCCCCCTCGTCGCGAGATGAGGCCCGATTCCCCTGCATTGCGTGCAGAGCAATTCCGTGTTCCACATCAAACGTGAAAGGAGCCTTAATTTCCCTGATGCCACTCCAGAGAAAACCCAAAGTCACTGTCACAAGTCTACAGGGATCCTGAGGTCACTGGAGCAACACGAAAGGGCTCCGTGGACCCCAAATCAACTCGAGATGAGAGCTTAGTCCCTGGCTTCGACTCAAGAGAAATACCAAGTTTCCACAAGCACCTCAAGAGGAGGCTTCTCTCAGCTACACTTATGTGAGAGGTACCCTGAGTTTGTGGCCTCAAGTGGAATGGACACCGAGATGCTCTGACTCGAAGTAAGGCCGGATATCCCTGCAGTGAATTGAATGCAAGCTCGTCTTGCATCTCCCAAGACGAAGGGATGTCTGAATCCCCTGTGGAGACCACAGAGAAAGACCTAGTTCTCCGCCTCATCGCGACCGGAGGCCTCACATCCTTTGAAAACTCGAGAGGTCCGCGGAGATCAATGCTTCCAAAGGAGACGATGCCTGACTCCTCTTGAAAATGGTTGGGAGTCCTAGGATCCCTGTCCACATGGACGGGGACTCTGGGTCTCCCGCTTCACGTGGAGACGCGTCCCAATTGCCATGCCAAGACTCGAGGAGAATCCCGAGGTGTCCCTCGCACCTAGGCAGGAGTCCGGACGTCGCTGAACAAACACGTGTCTGGAAGGGCCCTCCCCGTCGTAACTCGAGAATATACCCCAGGTTCCGGCCGCAACTCGAGAAAAACCATGAGACTTCCCCCTCGTCGCGAGATGAGGCCCGATTCCCCTGCATTGCGTGCACAGCAATTCCGTGTTCCACATCAAACGTGAAAGGAGCCTTGATTTCCTTGATGGCACTCCAGAGAAAACCCAAGATCACTGTCTCAAGTCTAGAGGGATCCTGAGGTCACTGGAGCAACACGAAAGGGCTCCGTGGACCCCAAATCAACTCGAGATGAGAGCTTAGTCCCTGGCTTCGACTCAAGAGAAATACCAACTTTCCACAAGCACCTCAAGAGGAGGCTTCTCTCAGCTACAGGTAGGTGAGAGGGACCCTGAGTTTTTGGCCTCAAATCGAATGGACACCGAGATGCTCTGACTCGAAGTAAGGCCGGATATCCGTGCAGTGAAGTGAATGCAGGCTCGTCTTGCATCTCCCAAGACGAAGGGATGTCTGAATCCCCTGTGGAGACCACAGAGAAAGACCTAGTCCTCCGCCTCATCGCGAACGGAGGCCCCACATCCTTTGAAAACTCGAGAGGTCCGCGGAGATCAATGCTTCCAAAGGAGACGATGCCTGACTCCTCTTGAAAATGGTTGGGAGTCCTAGGATCCCTGTCCACATGGACGGGGACTCTGGGTCTCCAGCTTCACGTGGAGACGCGTCCCAATTGCCATGCCAAGACTCGAGGAGTATCCCGAGCTGTCCCTCGCACGTCGGCAGGAGTCCTGACGTCGCTGAACAAACACGTGTCTGGAAGGGCCCTCCCCGTCGTAACTCGAGAATATACCCCAGGTTCCGGCCGCAACTCGAGAAAAACCATGAGACTTCCCCCTCGTCGCGAGATGAGGCCCAATTCCCCTGCATTGCGTGCAGAGCAATTCCGTGTTCCACATCAAACGTGAAAGGAGCCTTGATTTCCCTGATGCCACTCCAGAGAAAACCCAAGATCACTGTTTCAAGTCTAGAGGGATCCTGAGGTCACTGGAGCAACACGAAAGGGCTCCGTGGACCCCAAATCAACTCGAGATGAGAGCTTAGTCCCTGGCTTCGACTCAAGAGGAATACCAACTTTCCACAAGCACCTCAAGAGGAGGCTTCTCTCAGCTACAGGTAGGTGAGAGGGACCCTGAGTTCGTGGCCTCAAATCGAATGGACACCGAGATGCTCTGACTCGAAATAAGGCCGGATATCCCTGCAGTGAATTGAATGCAGGCTCGTCTTGCATCTCCCAAGATGAAGGGATGTCTGAATCCCCTGTGGAGACCACAGAGAAAGGCCTAGTCCTCCGCCTCAACGCGAACGGAGGCCTCACATCCTTTTAAAACTCGAGAGGTCCGCGGAGATCAATGCTTCCAAAGGAGACGATGCCTGACTCCTCTTGAAAATGGATAGGAGTCCCAGGATCCCTGTGGCACGTGGAAAGGGATCCTGGGTCTCCCGCCTCACGTGGAGACGCGTTCCAATTGCCATGCAAAGACTCGAGGATAATCCAGAGGTGTCCCTCGCACCTAGGCAGGAGTCCTGACGTCGCTGAACAAACACGTGTCTGGAAGGGCCCTCCCCGTCGTAACTCGAGAATATACCCCAGGTTCCGGCCGCAACTCGAGAAAAACCATGAGACTTCCCCCTCGCCGCGAGATGAGGCCCGATTCCCCTGCACTGCGTGCAGAGCAATTCCGTGTTCCACATCAAACGTGAAAGGAGCCTTGATTTCCTTGATGCCACTCCAGAGAAAACCCAAAGTCACTATCTCAAGTCTAGAGGGATCCTGAGGTCACTGGAGCAACACGAAAGGGCTCCGTAGTCCCCAAATCAACTCGAGACGAGAGCTTAGTCCCTGGCTTCGACTCAAGAGGAATACCAAGTTTGCACAAGCACCTCAAGAGGAGGCTTCTCTCAGCTACACTTATGTGAGAGGTACCCTGAGTTTGTGGCCTCAAGTGGAATGGACACCGAGATGCTCTGACTCGAAGTAAGGCCGGATATCCCTGCAGTGAATTGAATGCAAGCTCGTCTTGCATCTCCCAAGACGAAGGGATGTCTGAATCCCCTGTGGAGACCACAGAGAAAGACCTAGTTCCCCGCCTCATCGCGAACGGAGGCCTCACATCCTTTGAAAATTCGAGAGGTCCGCGGAGATCCATGCTTCCAAAGGAAACGATGCCTGACTCCTCTTGAAAATGGTTGGGAGTCCTAGGATCCCTGTCCACATGGACGGGGACTCTGGGTCTCCCGCTTCACGTGGAGACGCGTCCCAATTGCCATGCCAAGACTCGAGGAGAATCCCGAGGTGTCCCTCGCACCTAGGCAGGAGTCCAGAAGTCGCTGAACAAACACGTGTCTGGAAGGGCCCTCCCCGTCGTAACTCGAGAATATACCCCAGGTTCCGGCCGCAACTCGAGAAAAACCATGAGACTTCCCCCTCGCCGCGAGATGAGGCCCGATTCCCCTGCACTGCGTGCAGAGCAATTCCGTGTTCCACATCAAACGTGAAAGGAGCCTTGATTTCCTTGATGCCACTCCAGAGAAAACCCAAAGTCACTATCTCAAGTCTAGAGGGATCCTGAGGTCACTGGAGCAACACGAAAGGGCTCCGTAGACCCCAAATCAACTCGAGATGAGAGCTTAGTCTCTGGCTTCGACTCAAGAGGAATACCAACTTTCCACAAGCACCTCAAGAGGAGGCTTCTCTCAGCTACAGGTAGGTGAGAGGGACCCTGAGTTTGTGGCCTCAAATCGAATGGACACCGAGATGCTCTGACTCGAAATAAGGCCGGATATCCCTGCAGTGAATTGAATGCAGGCTCGTCTTGCATCTCCCAAGATGAAGGGATGTCTGAATCCCCTGTGGAGACCACAGAGAAAGACCTAGTCCTCCGCCTCAACGCGAACGCAGGCCTCACATCCTTTTAATACTCGAGAGGTCCGCGGAGATCAATGCTTCCAAAGGAGACGATGCCTGACTCCTCTTGAAAATGGATAGGAGTCCCAGGATCCCTGTGGCACGTGGAAAGGGATCCTGGGTCTCCCGCCTCACGTGGAGACGCGTTCTAATTGCCATGCAAAGACTCGAGGATAATCCAGAGGTGTCCCCCGCACCTAGGCAGGAGTCCTGACGTCGCTGAACAAACACGTGTCTGGAAGGGCCCTCCCCGTCGTAACTCGAGAATATACCCCAGGTTCCGGCCGCAACTCGAGAAAAACCATGAGACTTCCCCCTCGCCGCGAGATGAGGCCCGATTCCCCTGCACTGCGTGCAGAGCAATTCCGTGTTCCACATCAAACGTGAAAGGAGCCTTGATTTCCTTGATGCCACTCCAGAGAAAACCCAAAGTCACTATCTCAAGTCTAGAGGGATCCTGAGGTCACTGGAGCAACACGAAAGGGCTCCGTACACCCCAAATCAACTCGAGATGAGAGCTTAGTCTCTGGCTTCGACTCAAGAGGAATACCAAGTTTCCACAAGCACCTCAAGAGGAGGCTTCTCTCAGCTACACTTATGTGAGAGGTACCCTGAGTTTGTGGCCTCAAGTGGAATGGACACCGAGATGCTCTGACTCGAAGTAAGGCCGGATATCCCTGCAGTGAATTGAATGCAAGCTCGTCTTGCATCTCCCAAGACGAAGGGATGTCTGAATCCCCTGTGGAGACCACAGAGAAAGACCTAGTTCCCCGCCTCATCGCGAACGGAGGCCTCACATCCTTTGAAAATTCGAGAGGTCCGCGGAGATCCATGCTTCCAAAGGAAACGATGCCTGACTCCTCTTGAAAATGGTTGGGAGTCCTAGGATCCCTGTCCACATGGACGGGGACTCTGGGTCTCCCGCTTCACGTGGAGACGCGTCCCAATTGCCATGCCAAGACTCGAGGAGAATCCCGAGGTGTCCCTCGCACCTAGGCAGGAGTCCAGAAGTCGCTGAACAAACACGTGTCTGGAAGGGCCCTCCCCGTCGTAACTCGAGAATATACCCCAGGTTCCGGCCGCAACTCGAGAAAAACCATGAGACTTCCCCCTCGCCGCGAGATGAGGCCCGATTCCCCTGCACTGCGTGCAGAGCAATTCCGTGTTCCACATCAAACGTGAAAGGAGCCTTGATTTCCTTGATGCCACTCCAGAGAAAACCCAAAGTCACTATCTCAAGTCTAGAGGGATCCTGAGGTCACTGGAGCAACACGAAAGGGCTCCGTAGACCCCAAATCAACTCGAGATGAGAGCTTAGTCTCTGGCTTCGACTCAAGAGGAATACCAACTTTCCACAAGCACCTCAAGAGGAGGCTTCTCTCAGCTACAGGTAGGTGAGAGGGACCCTGAGTTTGTGGCCTCAAATCGAATGGACACCGAGATGCTCTGACTCGAAATAAGGCCGGATATCCCTGCAGTGAATTGAATGCAGGCTCGTCTTGCATCTCCCAAGATGAAGGGATGTCTGAATCCCCTGTGGAGACCACAGAGAAAGACCTAGTCCTCCGCCTCAACGCGAACGCAGGCCTCACATCCTTTTAATACTCGAGAGGTCCGCGGAGATCAATGCTTCCAAAGGAGACGATGCCTGACTCCTCTTGAAAATGGATAGGAGTCCCAGGATCCCTGTGGCACGTGGAAAGGGATCCTGGGTCTCCCGCCTCACGTGGAGACGCGTTCTAATTGCCATGCAAAGACTCGAGGATAATCCAGAGGTGTCCCCCGCACCTAGGCAGGAGTCCTGACGTCGCTGAACAAACACGTGTCTGGAAGGGCCCTCCCCGTCGTAACTCGAGAATATACCCCAGGTTCCGGCCGCAACTCGAGAAAAACCATGAGACTTCCCCCTCGCCGCGAGATGAGGCCCGATTCCCCTGCACTGCGTGCAGAGCAATTCCGTGTTCCACATCAAACGTGAAAGGAGCCTTGATTTCCTTGATGCCACTCCAGAGAAAACCCAAAGTCACTATCTCAAGTCTAGAGGGATCCTGAGGTCACTGGAGCAACACGAAAGGGCTCCGTACACCCCAAATCAACTCGAGATGAGAGCTTAGTCTCTGGCTTCGACTCAAGAGGAATACCAAGTTTCCACAAGCACCTCAAGAGGAGGCTTCTCTCAGCTACACTTATGTGAGAGGTACCCTGAGTTTGTGGCCTCAAGTGGAATGGACACCGAGATGCTCTGACTCGAAGTAAGGCCGGATATCCCTGCAGTGAATTGAATGCAAGCTCGTCTTGCATCTCCCAAGACGAAGGGATGTCTGAATCCCCTGTGGAGACCACAGAGAAAGACCTAGTTCCCCGCCTCATCGCGAACGGAGGCCTGACATCCTTTGAAAATTCGAGAGGTCCGCGGAGATCAATGCTTCCAAAGGAAACGATGCCTGACTCCTCTTGAAAATGGTTAGGAGTCCCAGGATCCCTGTGGCACGTGGAAAGGGACCCTGGGTCTCCTGCCTCACGTGGAGACGCGTCCCAATTGCCATGCCAAGACTCGAGGAGAATCCCGAGGTGTCCCTCGCACCTAGGCAGGAGTCCTGACGTCGCTGAACAAACACGTGTCTGGAAGGGCCCTCCCCATCGTAACTCGAGAATATACCCCAGGTTCCGGCCGCAACTCGAGAAAAACCATGAGACTTCCCCCTCGCCGCGAGATGAGGCCCGATTCCCCTGCACTGCTTGCAGAGCAATTCCGTGTTCCACATCAAGCCTGAAAGGAGCCTTGATTTCCTTGATGGCACTCCAGAGAAACCCAAGATCACTGTCTCAAGTCTAGAGGGATCCTGAGGTCACTGGAGCAACAGGAAAGGGCTCCGTGGAACCCAAATCAACTCGAGATGAGAGCTTAGACCCTGGCTTCGACTCAAGAGGAATACCAACTTTCCACAAGCACCTCAAGAGGAGGCTTCTCTCAGCTACCGGTAGGTGAGAGGGACCCTGAGTTTGTGGCCTCAAGTGGAATGGACACCGAGATGCTCTGACTCGAAGTAAGGCCGGATATCCCTGCAGTGAAGTGAATGCAGGCTCGTCTTGCATCTCCCAAGACGAAGGGATGTCTGAATCCCCTGTGGAGACCACAGAGAAAGACCTAGTACTCCACCTCATCACGACAGGAGGCCTCACATCCTTTGAAAACTCGAGAGGTCCGCGGAGATCAATGCTTCCAAAGGAGACGATGCCTGACTCCTCTTGAAAATGGATAGGAGTCCCAGGATCCCTGTGGCACGTGGAAAGGGACCCTGGGTCTCCCGCCTCACGTGGAGACGCGTCCCAATTGCCATGCCAAGACTCAAGGAGAATCCCGAGGTGTCCCTCGCACCTAGGCCGGAGTCCTGACGTCGCTGATCAAACAAGTGTCTGGAAGGGCCCTCCCCGTCGTAACTCGAGAATATACCCCAGGTTCCGGCCGCAACTCGAGAAAAACCATGAGACTTCCCCCTCGTCGCGAGATGAGGCCCGATTCCCCTGCATTGCGTGCAGAGCAATTCCGTGTTCCACATCAAACGTGAAAGGAGCCTTGATTTCCCTGATGCCACTCCAGAGAAAACCCAAAGTCACTGTCACAAGTCTACAGGGATCCTGAGGTCACTGGAGCAACACGAAAGGGCTCCGTGGACCCCAAATCAACTCGAGATGAGAGCTTAGTCCCTGGCTTCGACTCAAGAGAAATACCAAGTTTCCACAAGCACCTCAAGAGGAGGCTTCTCTCAGCTACACTTATGTGAGAGGTACCCTGAGTTTGTGGCCTCAAGTGGAATGGACACCGAGATGCTCTGACTCGAAGTAAGGCCGGATATCCCTGCAGTGAATTGAATGCAAGCTCGTCTTGCATCTCCCAAGACGAAGGGATGTCTGAATCCCCTGTGGAGACCACAGAGAAAGACCTAGTTCTCCGCCTCATCGCGACCGGAGGCCTCACATCCTTTGAAAACTCGAGAGGTCCGCGGAGATCAATGCTTCCAAAGGAGAGGATGCCTGACTCCTCTTGAAAATGGTTAGGAGTCCTAGGATCCCTGTCCACATGGACGGGGACTCTGGGTCTCCCGCTTCACGTGGAGACGCGTGCCAATTGCCATGCCAAGACTCGAGGAGAATCCCGAGGTGTCCCTCGCACCTAGGCAGGAGTCCGGACGTCGCTGAACAAACACGTGTCTGGAAGGGCCCTCCCCGTCGTAACTCGAGAATATACCCCAGGTTCCGGCCGCAACTCGAGAAAAACCATGAGACTTCCCCCTCGTCGCGAGATGAGGCCCGATTCCCCTGCATTGCGTGCACAGCAATTCCGTGTTCCACATCAAACGTGAAAGGAGCCTTGATTTCCTTGATGGCACTCCAGAGAAAACCCAAGATCACTGTCTCAAGTCTAGAGGGATCCTGAGGTCACTGGAGCAACACGAAAGGGCTCCGTGGACCCCAAATCAACTCGAGATGAGAGCTTAGTCCCTGGCTTCGACTCAAGAGAAATACCAACTTTCCACAAGCACCTCAAGAGGAGGCTTCTCTCAGCTACAGGTAGGTGAGAGGGACCCCGAGTTTTTGGCCTCAAATCGAATGGACACCGAGATGCTCTGACTCGAAGTAAGGCCGGATATCCGTGCAGTGAAGTGAATGCAGGCTCGTCTTGCATCTCCCAAGACGAAGGGATGTCTGAATCCCCTGTGGAGACCACAGAGAAAGACCTAGTCCTCCGCCTCATCGTGAACGGAGGCCCCACATCCTTTGAAAACTCGAGAGGTCCGCGGAGATCAATGCTTCCAAAGGAGACGATGCCTGACTCCTCTTGAAAATGGTTGGGAGTCCTAGGATCCCTGTCCACATGGACGGGGACTCTGGGTCTCCCGCTTCACGTGGAGACGCGTCCCAATTGCCATGCCAAGACTCGAGGAGTATCCCGAGCTGTCCCTCGCACGTCGGCAGGAGTCCTGACGTCGCTGAACAAACACGTGTCTGGAAGGGCCCTCCCCGTCGTAACTCGAGAATATACCCCAGGTTCCGGCCGCAACTCGAGAAAAACCATGAGACTTCCCCCTCGTCGCGAGATGAGGCCCAATTCCCCTGCATTGCGTGCAGAGCAATTCCGTGTTCCACATCAAACGTGAAAGGAGCCTTGATTTCCCTGATGCCACTCCAGAGAAAACCCAAGATCACTGTTTCAAGTCTAGAGGGATCCTGAGGTCACTGGAGCAACACGAAAGGGCTCCGTGGACCCCAAATCAAATCGAGATGAGAGCTTAGTCCCTGGCTTCGACTCAAGAGGAATACCAACTTTCCACAAGCACCTCAAGAGGAGGCTTCTCTCAGCTACAGGTAGGTGAGAGGGACCCTGAGTTTGTGGCCTCAAATCGAATGGACACCAAGATGCTCTGACTCAAAATAAGGCCGGATATCCCTGCAGTGAATTGAATGCAGGCTCGTCTTGCATCTCCCAAGATGTAGGGATGCCTGAATCCCCTGTGGAGACCACAGAGAAAGACCTAGTCCTCCGCATAAACGCGAACGGAGGCTTCACATCCTTTTAAAACTCGAAAGGTCCACGGAGATCAATGCTTCCAAAGGAGACGATGCCTGACTCCTCTTGAAAATGGATAGGAGTCCCAGGATCCCTGTGGCACGTGGAAAGGGACCCTGGGTCTCCCGCCTCACGTGGAGACGCGTCCCAATTGCCATGCCAAGACTCGAGGAGAATCCCGAGGTGTCCCTCGCACCTAGGCAGGAGTCCTGACGTCGCTGAACAAACACGTGTCTGGAAGGGCCCTCCCCGTCGTAACTCGAGAATATACCCCAGGTTCCGGCCGCAACTCGAGAAAAACCATGAGACTTCCCCCTCGCCGCGAGATGAGGCCCGATTCCCCTGCACTGCGTGCAGAGCAATTCCGTGTTCCACATCAAACGTGAAAGGAGCCTTGATTTCCTTGATGCCACTCCAGAGAAAACCCAAGATCACTCTCTCAAGTCTAGAGGGATCCTGAGGTCACTGGAGCAACACGAAAGGGCTCCGTGGACCCCAAATCAACTCGAGATGAGAGCTTAGTCCCTGGCTTCGACTCAAGAGGAATACCAAGTTTTCACAAGCACCTCAAGAGGAGGCTTCTCTCAGCTACACTTATGTGAGAGGTACCCTGAGTTTGTGGCCTCAAGTGGAATGGACACCGAGATGCTCTGACTCGAAGTAAGGCCGGATATCCCTGCAGTGAATTGAATGCAAGCTCGTCTTGCATCTTCCAAGATGAAGGGATGTCTGAATCCCCTGTGGAGACCACAGAGAAAGACCTAGTTCCCCGCCTTATCGCAACCGGAGGCCTCACATCCTTTGAAAACTCGAGAGGTCCGCGGAGATCAATGCTTCCAAAGGAGACGATGCCTGACTCCTCTTGAAAATGGTTGGGAGTCCTAGGATCCCTGTCCACATGGACGGGGACTCTGGGTCTCCCGCTTCACGTGGAGACGCGTCCCAATTGCCATGCCAAGACTCGAGGAGAATCCCGAGATGTCCCTCGCACCTAGGCAGGAGTCCGGAAGTCGCTGAACAAACACGTGTCTGGAAGGGCCCTCCCCGTCGTAACTCGAGAATATACCCCAGGTTCCGGCCGCAACTCGAGAAAAACCATGAGACTTCCCACTCGTCGCGAGATGAGGCCAGATTCCCCTGCATTGCGTGCAGAGCAATTCCGTGTTCCACATCAAACGTGAAAGGAGCCTTGATTTCCTTGATGGCACTCCAGAGAAAGCCCAAGATCACTGTCTCAAGTCAAGATGGATCCTGAGGTCACTGGAGCAACACGAAAGGGCTCCGTGGACCCCAAATCAACTCGAGATGAGAGCTTAGTCCCTGGCTTCGACTCAAGAGGAATACCAACTTTCCACAAGCACCTCAAGAGGAGGCTTCTCTCAGCTACAGGTAGGTGAGAGGGACCCTGAGTTCGTGGCCTCAAATCGAATGGACACCGAGATGCTCTGACTCGAAATAAGGCCGGATATCCCTGCAGTGAATTGAATGCAGGCTCGTCTTGCATCTCCCAAGATGAAGGGATGTCTGAATCCCCTGTGGAGACCACAGAGAAAGGCCTAGTCCTCCGCCTCAACGCGAACGGAGGCCTCACATCCTTTTAAAACTCGAGAGGTCCGCGGAGATCAATGCTTCCAAAGGAGACGATGCCTGACTCCTCTTGAAAATGGATAGGAGTCCCAGGATCCCTGTGGCACGTGGAAAGGGATCCTGGGTCTCCCGCCTCACGTGGAGACGCGTTCCAATTGCCATGCAAAGACTCGAGGATAATCCAGAGGTGTCCCTCGCACCTAGGCAGGAGTCCTGACGTCGCTGAACAAACACGTGTCTGGAAGGGCCCTCCCCGTCGTAACTCGAGAATATACCCCAGGTTCCGGCCGCAACTCGAGAAAAACCATGAGACTTCCCCCTCGCCGCGAGATGAGGCCCGATTCCCCTGCACTGCGTGCAGAGCAATTCCGTGTTCCACATCAAACGTGAAAGAAGCCTTGATTTCCTTGATGCCACTCCAGAGAAAACCCAAAGTCACTATCTCAAGCCTAGAGGGATCCTGAGGTCACTGGAGCAACACGAAAGGGCTCCGTAGTCCCCAAATCAACTCGAGATGAGAGCTTAGTCCCTGGCTTCGACTCAAGAGGAATACCAAGTTTCCACAAGCACCTCAAGAGGAGGCTTCTCTCAGCTACACTTATGTGAGAGGTACCCTGAGTTTGTGGCCTCAAGTGGAATGGACACCGAGATGCTCTGACTCGAAGTAAGGCCGGATATCCCTGCAGTGAATTGAATGCAAGCTCGTCTTGCATCTCCCAAGACGAAGGGATGTCTGAATCCCCTGTGGAGACCACAGAGAAAGACCTAGTTCCCCGCCTCATCGCGAACAGAGGCCTCACATCCTTTGAAAATTCGAGAGGTCCGCGGAGATCCATGCTTCCAAAGGAAACGATGCCTGACTCCTCTTGAAAATGGTTAGGAGTCCCAGGATCCCTGTGGCACGTGGAAAGGGACCCTGGGTCTCCTGCCTCACGTGGAGACGCGTCCCAATTGCCATGCCAAGACTCGAGGAGAATCCCGAGGTGTCCCTCGCACCTAGGCAGGAGTCCTGACGTCGCTGAACAAACACGTGTCTGGAAGGGCCCTCCCCGTCGTAACTCGAGAATATACCCCAGGTTCCGGCCGCAACTCGAGAAAAAATATGAGACATCCCCCTCGCCACGAGATGAGGCCCGATTCCCCTGCACTGCGTGCAGAGCAATTCCGTGTTCCACATCAAACGTGAAAGGAGCCTTGATTTCCTTGATGGCACTCCAGAGAATACCCAAGATCACTGGCTCAAGTCTAGAGGGATCCTGAGGTCACTGGAGCAACACAAAAAGGTTCCGTGGACCCCAAATCAAGTCGAGATGAGAGCTTAGTCCCTGGCTTCGACTCAAGAGGAATACCAACTTTCCACAAGCACCTCAAGAGGAGGCTTCTCTCAGCTACAGGTATGTGAGAGGGACCCTGAGTTTGTGGCCTCAAGTGGAATGGACACCGAGATGCTCTGACTCGAAGTAAGGCCGGATATCCCTGCAGTGAATTGAATGCAAGCTCGTCTTGCATCTCCCAAGACGAAGGGATGTCTGAATCCCCTGTGGAGACCACAGAGAAAGACCTAGTTCTCCGCCTCATCGCGACCGGAGGCCTCACATCCTTTGAAAACTCGAGAGGTCCGCGGAAATCAATGCTTCCAAAGGAGACGATGCCTGACTCCTCTTGAAAATAGTTAGGAGTCCTAGGATCCCTGTCCACATGGACGGGGAATCTGGGTCTCCCGCTTCACGTGGAGACGCGTCCCAATTGCCATGCCAAGACTCGAGGAGAATCCCGAGGTGTCCCTCGCACCTAGGCAGGAGTCCGGAAGTCGCTGAACAAACACGTGTCTGGAAGGGCCCTCCCCGTCGTAACTCGAGAATATACCCCAGGTTCCGGTCGCAACTCGAGAAAAACCATGAGACTTCCCCCTCGTCGCGAGATGAGGCCCGATTCCCCTGCATTGCGTGCAGAGCAATTCCGTGTTCCACATCAAACGTGAAAGGAGCCTTGATTTCCTTGATGGCACTCCAGAGAAAACCCAAGATCACTGTCTCAAGTCTAGAGGGATCCTGAGGTCACTGGAGCAACACGAAAGGGCTCCGTGGACCCCAAATCAACTCGAGATGAGAGCTTAGTCCCTGGCTTCGACTCAAGAGGAATACCAACTTTCCACAAGCACCTCAAGAGGAGGCTTCTCTCAGCTACAGGTAGGTGAGAGGGACCCTGAGTTTGTGGCCTCAAATCGAATGGACACCGAGATGCTCTGACTCGAAATAAGGCCGGATATCCCTGCAGTGAATTGAATGCAGGCTCGTCTTGCATCTCCCAAAATGAAGGGATGTCTGAATCCCCTGTGGAGACCACTGAGAAAGACCTAGTCCTCCGCCTCAACGCGAACGGAGGCCTCACATCCTTTGAAAACTCGAGAGGTCCGCGGAGATCAATGCTTCCAAAGGAGACGATGCCTGACTCCTCTTGAAAATGGATAGGAGTCCCAGGATCCATGTGGCACGTGGAAAGGGACCCTGGGTCTCCCGCCTCACGTGGAGACGCGTCCCAATTGCCATGCCAAGACTCGAGGAGAATCCCGAGGTGTCCCTCGCACCTAGGCCGGAGTCCTGACGTCGCTGAACAAACACGTGTCTGGAAGGGCCCTCCCCGTCTTAACTCGAGAATATACCCCAGGTTCCGGCCGCAACTCGAGAAAAACCATGAGACTTCCCCCTCGCCGCGAGATGAGGCCCGATTCCCCTGCACTGCGTGCAGAGCAATTCCGTGTTCCACATCAGCCTGAAAGGAGCCTTGATTTCCTTGATGGCACTCCAGAGAAAACCCAAGATCACTGTCTCAAGTCTAGAGGGATCCTGAGGTCACTGTAGCAACACGAAAGGGCTCCGTGGAACCCAAATCAACTCGAGATGAGAGCTTAGTCCCTGGCTTCGACTCAAGATGAATACCAACTTTCCACAAGCACCTCAAGAGGAGGCTTCTCTCAGCTACAGGTAGGTGAGAGGGACCCTGAGTTTGTGGCCTCAAGTGGAATGGACACCGAGATGCTCTGACTCGAAGTAAGGCCGGATATCCGTGCAGTGAAGTGAATGCAGGCTCGTCTTGCATCTCCCAAGACGAAGGGATGTCTGAATCCCCTGTGGAGACCACAGAGAAAGACCTAGTTCCCCGCCTCTTCGCGAACGGAGGCCTCACATCCTTTGAAAATTCGAGAGGTCCGCGGAGATCCATGCTTCCAAAGGAAACGATGCCTGACTCCTCTTGAAAATGGTTAGGAGTCCCAGGATCCCTGTGGCACGTGGAAAGGGACCCTGGGTCTCCTGCCTCACGTGGAGACGCGTCCCAATTGCCATGCCAAGACTCGAGGAGAATCCCGAGGTGTCCCTCGCACCTAGGCAGGAGTCCTGACGTCGCTGAACAAAGACGTGTCTGGAAGGGCCCTCCCCGTCGTAACTCGAGAATATACCCCAGGTTCCGGCCGCAACTCGAGAAAAAATATGAGACATCCCCCTCGCCACGAGATGAGGCCCGATTCCCCTGCACTGCGTGCAGAGCAATTCCGTGTTCCACATCAAACGTGAAAGGAGCCTTGATTTCCTTGATGGCACTCCAGAGAATACCCAAGATCACTGGCTCAAGTCTAGAGGGATCCTGAGGTCACTGGAGCAACACAAAAAGGTTCCGTGGACCCCAAATCAACTCGAGATGAGAGCTTAGTCCCTGGCTTCGACTCAAGAGGAATACCAACTTTCCACAAGCACCTCAAGAGGAGGCTTCTCTCAGCTACAGGTATGTGAGAGGGACCCTGAGTTTGTGGCCTCAAGTGGAATGGACACCGAGATGCTCTGACTCGAAGTAAGGCCGGATATCCCTGCAGTGAATTGAATGCAAGCTCGTCTTGCATCTCCCAAGACGAAGGGATGTCTGAATCCCCTGTGGAGACCACAGAGAAAGACCTAGTTCTCCGCCTCATCGCGACCGGAGGCCTCACATCCTTTGAAAACTCGAGAGGTCCACGGAAATCAATGCTTCCAAAGGAGACGATGCCTGACTCCTCTTGAAAATAGTTAGGAGTCCTAGGATCCCTGTCCACATGGACGGGGAATCTGGGTCTCCCGCTTCACGTGGAGACGCGTCCCAATTGCCATGCCAAGACTCGAGGAGAATCCCGAGGTGTCCCTCGCACCTAGGCAGGAGTCCGGAAGTCGCTGAACAAACACGTGTCTGGAAGGGCCCTCCCCGTCGTAACTCGAGAATATACCCCAGGTTCCGGCCGCAACTCGAGAAAAACCATGAGACTTCCCCCTCGTCGCGAGATGAGGCCCGATTCCCCTGCATTGCGTGCAGAGCAATTCCGTGTTCCACATCAAACGTGAAAGGAGCCTTGATTTCCTTGATGGCACTCCAGAGAAAACCCAAGATCACTGTCTCAAGTCTAGAGGGATCCTGAGGTCACTGGAGCAACACGAAAGGGCTCCGTGGACCCCAAATCAACTCGAGATGAGAGCTTAGTCCCTGGCTTCGACTCAAGAGGAATACCAACTTTCCACAAGCACCTCAAGAGGAGGCTTCTCTCAGCTACAGGTAGGTGAGAGGGACCCTGAGTTTGTGGCCTCAAATCGAATGGACACCGAGATGCTCTGACTCGAAATAAGGCCGGATATCCCTGCAGTGAATTGAATGCAGGCTCGTCTTGCATCTCCCAAAATGAAGGGATGTCTGAATCCCCTGTGGAGACCACTGAGAAAGACCTAGTCCTCCGCCTCAACGCGAACGGAGGCCTCACATCCTTTGAAAACTCGAGAGGTCCGCGGAGATCAATGCTTCCAAAGGAGACGATGCCTGACTCCTCTTGAAAATGGATAGGAGTCCCAGGATCCATGTGGCACGTGGAAAGGGACCCTGGGTCTCCCGCCTCACGTGGAGACGCGTCCCAATTGCCATGCCAAGACTCGAGGAGAATCCCGAGGTGTCCCTCGCACCTAGGCCGGAGTCCTGACGTCGCTGAACAAACACGTGTCTGGAAGGGCCCTCCCCGTCTTAACTCGAGAATATACCCCAGGTTCCGGCCGCAACTCGAGAAAAACCATGAGACTTCCCCCTCGCCGCGAGATGAGGCCCGATTCCCCTGCACTGCGTGCAGAGCAATTCCGTGTTCCACATCAGCCTGAAAGGAGCCTTGATTTCCTTGATGGCACTCCAGAGAAAACCCAAGATCACTCTCTCAAGTCTAGAGGGATCCTGAGGTCACTGGAGCAACACGAAAGGGCTCCGTGGACCCCAAATCAACTCGAGATGAGAGCTTAGTCCCTGGCTTCGACTCAAGAGGAATACCAAGTTTTCACAAGCACCTCAAGAGTAGGCTTCTTTCAGCTACACTTATGTGAGAGGTACCCTGAGTTTGTGGCCTCAAGTGGAATGGACACCGAGATGCTCTGACTCGAAGTAAGGCCGGATATCCCTGCAGTGAATTGAATGCAAGCTCGTCTTGCATCTTCCAAGATGAAGGGATGTCTGAATCCCCTGTGGAGACCCTAGAGAAAGACCTAGTTCCCCGCCTTATCGCAACCGGAGGCCTCACATCCTTTGAAAACTCGAGAGGTCCGCGGAGATCAATGCTTCCAAAGGAGACGATGCCTGACTCCTCTTGAAAATGGTTGGGAGTCCTAGGATCCCTGTCCACATGGACGGGGACTCTGGGTCTCCCGCTTCACGTGGAGACGCGTCCCAATTGCCATGCCAAGACTCGAGGAGAATCCCGAGATGTCCCTCGCACCTAGGCAGGAGTCCGGAAGTCGCTGCACAAACACGTGTCTGGAAGGGCCCTCCCCGTCGTAACTCGAGAATATACCCCAGGTTGCGGCCGCAACTCGAGAAAAACCATGAGACTTCCCACTCGTCGCGAGATGAGGCCAGATTCCCCTGCATTGCGGGCAGAGCAATTCCGTGTTCCACATCAAACGTGAAAGGAGCCTTGATTTCCTTGATGGCACTCCAGAGAAAGCCCAAGATCACTGTCTCAAGTCAAGATGGATCCTGAGGTCACTGGAGCAACACGAAAGGGCTCCGTGGACCCCAAATCAACTCGAGATGAGAGCTTAGTCCCTGGCTTCGACTCAAGAGGAATACCAACTTTCCACAAGCACCTCAAGAGGAGGCTTCTCTCAGCTACAGGTAGGTGAGAGGGACCCTGAGTTCGTGGCCTCAAATCGAATGGACACCGAGATGCTCTGACTCGAAATAAGGCCGGATATCCCTGCAGTGAATTGAATGCAGGCTCGTCTTGCATCTCCCAAGATGAAGGGATGTCTGAATCCCCTGTGGAGACCACAGAGAAAGGCCTAGTCCTCCGCCTCAACGCGAACGGAGGCCTCACATCCTTTTAAAACTCGAGAGGTCCGCGGAGATCAATGCTTCCAAAGGAGATGATGCCTGACTCCTCTTGAAAATGGATAGGAGTCCCAGGATCCCTGTGGCACGTGGAAAGGGATCCTGGGTCTCCCGCCTCACGTGGAGACGCGTTCCAATTGCCATGCAAAGACTCGAGGATAATCCAGAGGTGTCCCTCGCACCTAGGCAGGAGTCCTGACGTCGCTGAACAAACACGTGTCTGGAAGGGCCCTCCCCGTCGTAACTCGAGAATATACCCCAGGTTCCGGCCGCAACTCGAGAAAAAGCATGAGACTTCCCCCTCGCCGCGAGATGAGGCCCGATTCCCCTGCACTGCGTGCAGAGCAATTCCGTGTTCCACATCAAACGTGAAAGGAGCCTTGATTTCCTTGATGCCACTCCAGAGAAAACCCAAAGTCACTATCTCAAGTCTAGAGGGATCCTGAGGTCACTGGAGCAACACGAAAGGGCTCCGTAGTCCCCAAATCAACTCGAGATGAGAGCTTAGTCCCTGGCTTCGACTCAAGAGGAATACCAAGTTTCCACAAGCACCTCAAGAGGAGGCTTCTCTCAGCTACACTTATGTGAGAGGTACCCTGAGTTTGTGGCCTCAAGTGGAATGGACACCGAGATGCTCTGACTCGAAGTAAGGCCGGATATCCCTGCAGTGAATTGAATGCAAGCTCGTCTTGCATCTCCCAAGACGAAGGGATGTCTGAATCCCCTGTGGAGACCACAGAGAAAGACCTAGTTCCCCGCCTCATCGCGAACGGAGGCCTCACATCCTTTGAAAATTCGAGAGGTCCGTGGAGATCCATGCTTCCAAAGGAAACGATGCCTGACTCCTCTTGAAAATGGTTAGGAGTCCCAGGATCCCTGTGGCACGTGGAAAGGGACCCTGGGTCTCCTGCCTCACGTGGAGACGCGTCCCAATTGCCATGCCAAGACTCGAGGAGAATCCCGAGGTGTCCCTCGCACCTAGGCAGGAGTCCTGACGTCGCTGAACAAACACGTGTCTGGAAGGGCCCTCCCCGTCGTAACTCGAGAATATACCCCAGGTTCCGGCCGCAACTCGAGAAAAAATATGAGACATCCCCCTCGCCACGAGATGAGGCCCGATTCCCCTGCACTGCGTGCAGAGCAATTCCGTGTTCCACATCAAACGTGAAAGGAGCCTTGATTTCCTTGATGGCTCTCCAGAGAATACCCAAGATCACTGGCTCAAGTCTAGAAGGATCCTGAGGTCACTGGAGCAACACAAAAAGGTTCCGTGGACCCCAAATCAACTCGAGATGAGAGCTTAGTCCCTGGCTTCGACTCAAGAGGAATACCAACTTTCCACAAGCACCTCAAGAGGAGGCTTCTCTCAGCTACAGGTATGTGAGAGGGACCCTGAGTTTGTGGCCTCAAGTGGAATGGACACCGAGATGCTCTGACTCGAAGTAAGGCCGGATATCCCTGCAGTGAATTGAATGCAAGCTCGTCTTGCATCTCCCAAGACGAAGGGATGTCTGAATCCCCTGTGGAGACCACAGAGAAAGACCTAGTTCTCCGCCTCATCGCGACCGGAGGCCTCACATCCTTTGAAAACTCGAGAGGTCCGCGGAAATCAATGCTTCCAAAGGAGACGATGCCTGACTCCTCTTGAAAATAGTTAGGAGTCCTAGGATCCCTGTCCACATGGACGGGGAATCTGGGTCTCCCGCTTCACGTGGAGACGCGTCCCAATTGCCATGCCAAGACTCGAGGAGAATCCCGAGGTGTCCCTCGCACCTAGGCAGGAGTCCGGAAGTCGCTGAACAAACACGTGTCTGGAAGGGCCCTCCCCGTCGTAACTCGAGAATATACCCCAGGTTCCGGCCGCAACTCGAGAAAAACCATGAGACTTCCCCCTCGTCGCGAGATGAGGCCCGATTCCCCTGCATTGCGTGCAGAGCAATTCCGTGTTCCACATCAAACGTGAAAGGAGCCTTGATTTCCTTGATGGCACTCCAGAGAAAACCCAAGATCACTGTCTCAAGTCTAGAGGGATCCTGAGGTCACTGGAGCAACACGAAAGGGCTCCGTGGACCCCAAATCAACTCGAGATGAGAGCTTAGTCCCTGGCTTCGACTCAAGAGGAATACCAACTTTCCACAAGCACCTCAAGAGGAGGCTTCTCTCAGCTACAGGTAGGTGAGAGGGACCCTGAGTTTGTGGCCTCAAATCGAATGGACACCGAGATGCTCTGACTCGAAATAAGGCCGGATATCCCTGCAGTGAATTGAATGCAGGCTCGTCTTGCATCTCCCAAGATGAAGGGATGTCTGAATCCCCTGTGGAGACCACTGAGAAAGACCTAGTCCTCCGCCTCAACGCGAACGGAGGCCTCACATCCTTTGAAAACTCGAGAGGTCCGCGGAGATCAATGCTTCCAAAGGAGACGATGCCTGACTCCTCTTGAAAATGGATAGGAGTCCCAGGATCCATGTGGCACGTGGAAAGGGACCCTGGGTCTCCCGCCTCACGTGGAGACGCGTCCCAATTGCCATGCCAAGACTCGAGGAGAATCCCGAGGTGTCCCTCGCACCTAGGCCGGAGTCCTGACGTCGCTGAACAAACACGTGTCTGGAAGGGCCCTCCCCGTCTTAACTCGAGAATATACCCCAGGTTCCGGCCGCAACTCGAGAAAAACCATGAGACTTCCCCCTCGCCGCGAGATGAGGCCCGATTCCCCTGCACTGCGTGCAGAGCAATTCCGTGTTCCACATCAGCCTGAAAGGAGCCTTGATTTCCTTGATGGCACTCCAGAGAAAACCCAAGATCACTGTCTCAAGTCTAGAGGGATCCTGAGGTCACTGTAGCAACACGAAAGGGCTCCGTGGAACCCAAATCAACTCGAGATGAGAGCTTAGTCCCTGGCTTCGACTCAAGAGGAATACCAACTTTCCACAAGCACCTCAAGAGGAGGCTTCTCTCAGCTACAGGTAGGTGAGAGGGACCCTGAGTTTGTGGCCTCAAGTGGAATGGACACCGAGATGCTCTGACTCGAAGTAAGGCCGGATATCCGTGCAGTGAAGTGAATGCAGGCTCGTCTTGCATCTCCCAAGACGAAGGGATGTCTGAATCCCCTGTGGAGACCACAGAGAAAGACCTAGTTCCCCGCCTCTTCGCGAACGGAGGCCTCACATCCTTTGAAAATTCGAGAGGTCCGCGGAGATCCATGCTTCCAAAGGAAACGATGCCTGACTCCTCTTGAAAATGGTTAGGAGTCCCAGGATCCCTGTGGCACGTGGAAAGGGACCCTGGGTCTCCTGCCTCACGTGGAGACGCGTCCCAATTGCCATGCCAAGACTCGAGGAGAATCCCGAGGTGTCCCTCGCACCTAGGCAGGAGTCCTGACGTCGCTGAACAAACACGTGTCTGGAAGGGCCCTCCCCGTCGTAACTCGAGAATATACCCCAGGTTCCGGCCGCAACTCGATAAAAAATATGAGACATCCCCCTCGCCACGAGATGAGGCCCGATTCCCCTGCACTGCGTGCAGAGCAATTCCGTGTTCCACATCAAACGTGAAAGCAGCCTTGATTTCCTTGATGGCACTCCAGAGAATACCCAAGATCACTGGCTCAAGTCTAGAGGGATCCTGAGGTCACTGGAGCAACACAAAAAGGTTCCGTGGACCCCAAATCAACTCGAGATGAGAGCTTAGTCCCTGGCTTCGACTCAAGAGGAATACCAACTTTCCACAAGCACCTCAAGAGGAGGCTTCTCTCAGCTACAGGTATGTGAGAGGGACCCTGAGTTTGTGGCCTCAAGTGGAATGGACACCGAGATGCTCTGACTCGAAGTAAGGCCGGATATCCCTGCAGTGAATTGAATGCAAGCTCGTCTTGCATCTCCCAAGACGAAGGGATGTCTGAATCCCCTGTGGAGACCACAGAGAAAGACCTAGTTCTCCGCCTCATCGCGACCGGAGGCCTCACATCCTTTGAAAACTCGAGAGGTCCGCGAAAATCAATGCTTCCAAAGGAGACGATGCCTGACTCCTCTTGAAAATAGTTAGGAGTCCTAGGATCCCTGTCCACATGGACGGGGAATCTGGGTCTCTCGCTTCACGTGGAGACGCGTCCCAATTGCCATGCCAAGACTCGAGGAGAATCCCGAGGTGTCCCTCGCACCTAGGCAGGAGTCCGGAAGTCGCTGAACAAACACGTGTCTGGAAGGGCCCTCCCCGTCGTAACTCGAGAATATACCCCAGGTTCCGGCCGCAACTCGAGAAAAACCATGAGACTTCCCCCTCGTCGCGAGATGAGGCCTGATTCCCCTGCATTGCGTGCAGAGCAATTCCGTGTTCCACATCAAACGTGAAAGGAGCCTTGATTTCCTTGATGGCACTCCAGAGAAAACCCAAGATCACTGTCTCAAGTCTAGAGGGATCCTGAGGTCACTGGAGCAACACGAAAGGGCTCCGTGGACTCCAAATCAACTCGAGATGAGAGCTTAGTCTCTGGCTTCGACTCAAGAGGAATACCAACTTTCCACAAGCACCTCAAGAGGAGGCTTCTCTCAGCTACAGGTAGGTGAGAGGGACCCTGAGTTTGTGGCCTCAAATCGAATGGACACCGAGATGCTCTGACTCGAAATAAGGCCGGATATCCCTGCAGTGAATTGAATGCAGGCTCGTCTTGCATCTCCCAAGATGAAGGGATGTCTGAATCCCCTGTGGAGACCACTGAGAAAGACCTAGTCCTCCGCCTCAACGCGAACGGAGGCCTCACATCCTTTGAAAACTCGAGAGGTCCGCGGAGATCAATGCTTCCAAAGGAGACGATGCCTGACTCCTCTTGAAAATGGATAGGAGTCCCAGGATCCATGTGGCACGTGGAAAGGGACCCTGGGTCTCCCGCCTCACGTGGAGACGCGTCCCAATTGCCATGCCAAGACTCGAGGAGAATCCCGAGGTGTCCCTCGCACCTAGGCCGGAGTCCTGACGTCGCTGAACAAACACGTGTCTGGAAGGGCCCTCCCCGTCTTAACTCGAGAATATACCCCAGGTTCCGGCCGCAACTCGAGAAAAACCATGAGACTTCCCCCTCGCCGCGAGATGAGGCCCGATTCCCCTGCACTGCGTGCAGAGCAATTCCGTGTTCCACATCAGCCTGAAAGGAGCCTTGATTTCCTTGATGGCACTCCAGAGAAAACCCAAGATCACTGTCTCAAGTCTAGAGGGATCCTGAGGTCACTGTAGCAACACGAAAGGGCTCCGTGGAACCCAAATCAACTCGAGATGAGAGCTTAGTCCCTGGCTTCGACTCAAGAGGAATACCAACTTTCCACAAGCACCTCAAGAGGAGGCTTCTCTCAGCTACAGGTAGGTGAGAGGGACCCTGAGTTTGTGGCCTCAAGTGGAATGGACACCGAGATGCTCTGACTCGAAGTAAGGCCGGATATCCGTGCAGTGAAGTGAATGCAGGCTCGTCTTGCATCTCCCAAGACGAAGGGATGTCTGAATCCCCTGTGGAGACCACAGAGAAAGACCTAGTAGTCCGCCTCATCACGACCGGAGGCCTCACATCCTTTGAAAACTCGAGAGGTCCGCGGAGATCAATGCTTCCAAAGGAGACGATGCCTGACTCCTCTTGAAAATGGATAGGAGTCCCAGGATCCCTGTGGCACGTGGAAAGGGACCCTGGGTCTCCCGCCTCACGTGGAGACGCGTCCCAATTGCCATTCCAAGACTCAAGGAGAATCCCGAGGTGTCCCTCGCACCTAGGCAGGAGTCCTGACGTCGCTGAACAAACACGTGTCTGGAAGGGCCCTCCCCGTCGTAACTCGAGAATATACCCCAGGTTCCGGCCGCAACTCGAGAAAAACCATGAGACTTCCCCCTCGTCGCGAGATGAGGCCCGATTCCCCTGCATTGCGTGCAGAGCAATTCCGTGTTCCAATTCAAACGTGAAAGGAGCCTTGATTTCCCTGATGCCACTCCAGAGAAAACCCAAAGTCACTGTCACAAGTCTACAGGGATCCTGAGGTCACTGGAGCAACACGAAAGGGCTCCGTGGACCCCAAATCAACTCGAGATGAGAGCTTAGTCCCTGGCTTCGACTCAAGAGGAATACCAAGTTTCCACAAGCACCTCAAGAGGAGGCTTCTCTCAGCTACACTTATGTGAGAGGTACCCTGAGTTTGTGGCCTAAAGTGGAATGGACACCGAGATGCTCTGACTCGAAGTAAGGCCGGATATCCCTGCAGTGAATTGAATGCAAGCTCGTCTTGCATCTCCCAAGACGAAGGGATGTCTGAATCCCCTGTGGAGACCACAGAGAAAGACCTAGTTCTCCGCCTCATCGCGACCGGAGGCCTCACATCCTTTGAAAACTCGAGAGGTCCGCGGAGATCAATGCTTCCAAAGGAGAGGATGCCTGACTCCTCTTGAAAATGGTTAGGAGTCCTAGGATCCCTGTCCACATGGACGGGGACTCTGGGTCTCCCGCTTCACGTGGAGACGCGTCCCAATTGCCATGCAAAGACTCGAGGAGAATCCCGAGGTGTCCCTCGCACCTAGGCAGGAGTCCGGACGTCGCTGAACAAACACGTGTCTGGAAGGGCCCTCCCCGTCGTAACTCGAGAATATACCCCAGGTTCCGGCCGCAACTCGAGAAAAACCATGAGACTTCCCCCTCGCAGCGAGATGAGGCCCGATTCCCCTGCATTGCGTGCAGAGCAATTCCGTGTTCCACATCAAACATGAAAGGAGCCTTGATTTCCTTGATGGCACTCCAGAGAAAACCCAAGATCACTGTCTCAAGTCTAGAGGGATCCTGAGGTCACTGGAGCAACACGAAAGGGCTCCGTGGAACCCAAATCAACTCGAGATGAGAGCTTAGTCCCTGGCTTCGACTCAAGAGGAATACCAACTTTCCACAAGCACCTCAAGAGGAGGCTTCTCTCAGCTACAGGTAGGTGAGAGGGACCCTGAGTTTGAGGCCTCAAATCGAATGGACACCGAGATGCTCTGACTCGAAATAAGGCCGGATATCCCTGCAGTGAATTGAATGCAGGCTCGTCTTGCATCTCCCAAGATGAAGGGATGTCTGAATCCCCTGTGGAGACCACTGAGAAAGACCTAGTCCTCCGCCTCAACGCGAACGGAGGCCTCACATCCTTTGAAAACTCGAGAGGTCCGCGGAGATCAATGCTTCCAAAGGAGACGATGCCTGACTCCTCTTGAAAATGGATAGGAGTCCCAGGATCCATGTGGCACGTGGAAAGGGACCCTGGGTCTCCCGCCTCACGTGGAGACGCGTCCCAATTGCCATGCCAAGACTCGAGGAGAATCCCGAGGTGTCCCTCGCACCTAGGCCGGAGTCCTGACGTCGCTGAACAAACACGTGTCTGGAAGGGCCCTCCCCGTCTTAACTCGAGAATATACCCCAGGTTCCGGCCGCAACTCGAGAAAAACCATGAGACTTCCCCCTCGCCGCGAGATGAGGCCCGATTCCCCTGCACTGCGTGCAGAGCAATTCCGTGTTCCACATCAGCCTGAAAGGAGCCTTGATTTCCTTGATGGCACTCCAGAGAAAACCCAAGATCACTGTCTCAAGTCTAGAGGGATCCTGAGGTCACTGTAGCAACACGAAAGGGCTCCGTGGAACCCAAATCAACTCGAGATGAGAGCTTAGTCCCTGGCTTCGACTCAAGAGGAATACCAACTTTCCACAAGCACCTCAAGAGGAGGCTTCTCTCAGCTACAGGTAGGTGAGAGGGACCCTGAGTTTGTGGCCTCAAGTGGAATGGACACCGAGATGCTCTGACTCGAAGTAAGGCCGGATATCCGTGCAGTGAAGTGAATGCAGGCTCGTCTTGCATCTCCCAAGATGAAGGGATGTCTGAATCCCCTGTGGAGACCACAGAGAAAGACCTAGTCCTCCGCCTCATCGCGAACGGAGGCCCCACATCCTTTGAAAACTCGAGAGGTCCGCGGAGATAAATGCTTCCAAAGGAGACGATGCCTGACTCCTCTTGAAAATGGTTAGGAGTCCTAGGATCCCTGTCCACATGGACGGGGACCCTGGGTCTCCTGCCTCACGTGGAGACGCGTCCCAATTGCCATGCCAAGACTCGAGGAGTATCCCGAGGTGTCCCTCGCACCTAGGCAGGAGTCCTGACGTCGCTGAACAAACACGTGTCTGGAAGGGCCCTCCCCGTCGTAACTCGAGAATATACCCCAGGTTCCGGCCGCAACTCGAGAAAAACCATGAGACTTCCCCCTCGTCGCGAGATGAGGCCCGATTCCCCTGCATTGCGTGCAGAGCAATTCCGTGTTCAACATCAAACGTGAAAGGAGCCTTGATTTCCCTGATGCCACTCCAGAGAAAACCCAAGATCACTGTTTCAAGTCTAGAGGGATCCTGAGGTCACTGGAGCAACAAGAAAGGGCTCCGTGGACCCCAAATCAACTCGAGATGAGAGCTTAGTCCCTGGCTTCGACTCAAGAGGAATACCAACTTTCCACAAGCACCTCAAGAGGAGGCTTCTCTCAGCTACAGGTAGGTGAGAGGGACCCTGAGTTTGTGGCCTCAAATCGAATGGACACCAAGATGCTCTGACTCAAAATAAGGCCGGATATCCCTGCAGTGAATTGAATGCAGGCTCGTCTTGCATCTCCCAAGATGTAGGGATGCCTGAATCCCCTGTGGAGACCACAGAGAAAGACCTAGTCCTCCGCATAAACGCGAACGGAGGCTTCACATCCTTTTAAAACTCGAGAGGTCCACGGAGATCAATGCTTCCAAAGGAGACGATGCCTGACTCTTCTTGAAAATGGATAGGAGTCCCAGGATCCATGTGGCACGTGGAAAGGGACCCTGGGTCTCCCGCCTCCCGTGGAGACGCGTCCCAATTGCCATGCCAAGACTCGAGGAGAATCCCGAGGTGTCCTTCGCACCTAGGCAGGAGTCCTGACGTCGCTGAACAAACACGTATCTGGAAGGGCCCTCCCCGTCGTTACTCGAGAATATACCCCAGGTTCCGGCCGCAACTCGAGAAAAACCATGAGACTTCCCCCTCGCCGCGAGATGAGGCCCGATTCCCCTGCACTGCGTGCAGAGCAATTCCGTGTTCCACATCAAACGTGAAAGGAGCCTTGATTTCCTTGATGGCACTCCAGAGAAAACCCAAGATCACTGTCTCAAGTCTAGAGCGATCCTGAGGTCACTGGAGCAACACGAAAGGGCTCCATGGACCCCAAATCAACTCGAGATGAGAGCTTAGTCCCTGGCTTCGACTCAAGAGGAATACCAAGTTTTCACAAGCACCTCAAGAGGAAGCTTCTCTCAGCTACACGTATGTGAGAGGTACCCTGAGTTTGTGGCCTCAAGTGGAATGGACACCGAGATGCTCTGACTCGAAGTAAGGCCGGATATCCCTGCAGTGAATTGAATGCAAGCTCGTCTTGCATCTCCCAAGACGAAGGGATGTCTGAATCCCCTGTGGAGACCACAGAGAAAGACCTAGTTCCCCGCCTTATCGCAACCGGAGGCCTCACATCCTTTGAAAATCGAGAGGTTCGCGTAGATCAATGCTTCCAAAGGAGACGATGCCTGACTCCTCTTGAAAATGGTTGGGAGTCCTAGGATCCCTGTCCACATGGACGGGGACTCTGGGTCTCCCGCTTCACGTGGAGACGCGTCCCAATTGCCATGCCAAGACTCGAGGAGAATCCCGAGATGTCCCTCGCACCTAGGCAGGAGTCCGGAAGTCGCTGAACAAACACGTGTCTGGAAGGGCCCTCCCCGTCGTAACTCGAGAATATACCCCAGGTTGCGGCCGCAACTCGAGAAAAACCATGAGACTTCCCACTCGTCGCGAGATGAGGCCCGATTCCCCTGCATTGCGTGCAGAGCAATTCCGTGTTCCACATCAAACGTGAAAGGAGCCTTGATTTCCTTGATGGCACTCCAGAGAAAGCCCAAGATCACTGTCTCAAGTCAAGATGGATCCTGAGGTCACTGGAGCAACAAGAAAGGGCTCCGTGGACCCCAAATCAACTCGAGATGAGAGCTTAGTCCCTGGCTTCGACTCAAGAGGAATACCAACTTTCCACAAGCACCTCAAGAGGAGGCTTCTCTCAGCTACAGGTAGGTGAGAGGGACCCTGAGTTTGTGGCCTCAAATCGAATGGACACCGAGACGCTCTGACTCGAAATAAGGCCGGATATCCCTGCAGTGAATTGAATGCAGGCTCGTCTTGCATCTCCCAAGATGAAGGGATGTCTGATTCCCCTGTGGAGACCACAGAGAAAGACCTAGTCCTCCGCCTCAACGCGAACGGAGGCCTCACATCCTTATAAAACTCGAGAGGTCCGCGGAGATCAATGCTTCCAAAGGAGACGATGCCTGACTCCTCTTGAAAATGGATAGGAGTCCCAGGATCCCTGTGGCACGTGGAAAGGGATCCTGGGTCTCCCGCCTCAGGTGGAGACGCGTTCCAATTGCCATGCCAAGACTCGAGGATAATCCAGAGGTGTCCCTCGCACCTAGGCAGGAGTCCTGACGTCGCTGAACAAACACGTGTCTGGAAGGGCCCTCCCCGTCGTAACTCGAGAATATACCCCAGGTTCCGGCCGCAACTCGAGAAAAACCATGAGACTTCCCCCTCGCCGCGAGATGAGGCCCGATTCCCCTGCACTGCGTGCAGAGCAATTCCGTGTTCCACATCAAACGTGAAAGGAGCCTTGATTTCCTTGATGCCACTCCAGAGAAAACCCAAAGTCACTATCTCAAGTCTAGAGGGATCCTGAGGTCACTGGAGCAACACGAAAGGGCTCCGTAATCCCCAAATCAACTCGAGATGAGAGCTTAGTCCCTGGCTTCGACTCAAGAGGAATACCAAGTTTCCACAAGCACCTCAAGAGGAGGCTTCTCTCAGCTACACTTATGTGAGAGGTACCCTGAGTTTTTGGCCTCAAGTGGAATGGACACCGAGATGCTCTGACTCGAAGTAAGGCCGGATATCCCTGCAGTGAATTGAATGCAAGCTCGTCTTGCATCTCCCAAGACGAAGGGATGTCTGAATCCCCTGTGGAGACCACAGAGAAAGACCTAGTTCCCCGCCTCATCGCGAACGGAGGCCTCACATCCTTTGAAAATTCGAGAGGTCCGCGGAGATCCATGCTTCCAAAGGAAACGATGCCTGACTCCTCTTGAAAATGGTTAGGAATCCCAGGATCCCTGTGGCACGTGGAAAGGGACCCTGGGTCTCCTGCCTCACGTGGAGACGCGTCCCAATTGCCATGCCAAGACTCGAGGAGAATCCCGAGGTGTCCCTCGCACCTAGGCAGGAGTCCTGACGTCGCTGAACAAACACGTGTCTGGAAGGGCCCTCCCCGTCGTAACTCGAGAATATACCCCAGGTTCCGGCCGCAACTCGAGAAAAAATATGAGACATCCCCCTCGCCACGAGATGAGGCCCGATTCCCCTGCACTGCGTGCAGAGCAATTCCGTGTTCCACATCAAACGTGAAAGGAGCCTTGATTTCCTTGATGCCACTCCAGAGAATACCCAAGATCACTGGCTCAAGTCTAGAGGGATCCTGAGGTCACTGGAGCAACACAAAAAGGTTCCGTGGACCCCAAATCAACTCGAGATGAGAGCTTAGTCCCTGGCTTCGACTCAAGAGGAATACCAACTTTCCACAAGCACCTCAAGAGGAGGCTTCTCTCAGCTACAGGTATGTGAGAGGGACCCTGAGTTTGTGGCCTCAAGTGGAATGGACACCGAGATGCTCTGACTCGAAGTAAGGCCGGATATCCCTGCAGTGAATTGAATGCAAGCTCGTCTTGCATCTCCCAAGATGAAGGGATGTCTGAATCCCCTGTGGAGACCACAGAGAAAGACCTAGTTCTCCGCCTCATCGCGACCGGAGGCCGCACATCCTTTGAAAACTCGAGAGGTCCGCGGAAATCAATGCTTCCAAAGGAGACGATGCCTGACTCCTCTTGAAAATAGTTAGGAGTCCTAGGATCTCTGTCCACATGGACGGGGAATCTGGGTCTCCCGCTTCACGTGGAGACGCGTCCCAATTGCCATGCCAAGACTCGAGGAGAATCCCGAGGTGTCCCTCGCACCTAGGCAGGAGTCCTGACGTCGAAGAACAAACACGTGTCTGGAAGGGCCCTCCCCGTCGTAACTCGAGAATATACCCCAGGTTCCGGCCGCAACTAGAGAAAAACCATGAGACTTCCCCCTCGTCGAGAGATGAGGCCCGATTCCCCTGCATTGCGTGCAGAGCAATTCCGTGTTCCACATCAAACGTGAAAGGAGTCTTGATTTTCTTGATGGCACTCCAGAGAAAACCCAAGATCACTGTCTGAAGTCTAGAGGGATTCTGAGGTCACTGGAGCAACAAGAAAGGGCTCCGTGGACGCCAAATCACCTCGAGATGAGAGCTTAGTCCCTGGCTTCGACTCAAGAGGAATACCAACTTTCCACAAGCACATCAAGAGGAGGCTTCTCTCAGCTACAGGTAGGAGAGAGGGACCCTGAGTTTGTGGCCTCAAATCGAATGGACACCAAGATGCTCTGACTCGAAATAAGGCCGGATATCCCTGCAGTGAATTGAATGCAGGCTCGTCTTGCATCTCCCAAGATGAAGGGATGTCTGAATCCCCTGTGGAGACCACAGAGAAAGACCTAGTCCTCCGCCTCATCGCGACCCGAGGCCTCACATCCTTTGAAAACTCGAGAGGTCCGCGGAGATCAATGCTTCCGAAGGAGACGATGCCTGACTCCTCTTGAAAATGGATAGGAGTCCCAGGATCCCTGTGGCACGTGGAAAGGGACCCTGGGTCTCCCGCCTCACGTGGAGACGCGTCCCAATTGCCATGCCAAGACTCGAGGAGAATCCCGAGGTGTCCCTCGCACCTAGGCCGGAGTCCTGACGTCGCTGAACAAACACGTGTCTGGAAGGGCCCTCCCCGTCGTAACTCGAAAATATACCCCAGGTTCCGGCCGCAACTCGAGAAAAACCATGAGACTTCCCCCTCGCCGCGAGATGAGGCCCGATTCCCCTGCACTGCGTGCAGAGCAATTCCGTGTTCCACATCAAACGTGAAAGGAGACTTGATTTCCCTGATGCCACTCCAGAGAAAACCCAAAGTCACTGTCACAAGTCTAGAGGGATCCTGAGGTCACTGGAGCAACACAAAAGGGCTCCGTGGACCCCAAATCAACTCGAGATGAGAGCTTAGTCCCTGGCTTCGACTCAAGAGGAATACCAAGTTTCCACAAGCACCTCAAGAGGAGGCTTCTCTCAGCTACACTTATGTGAGAGGTACCCTGAATTTGTGGCCTCAAGTGGAAGGGACACCGAGATGTTCTGACTCGAAGTAAGGCCGGATATCCCTGCAGTGAATTGAATGCAAGCTCGTCTTGCATCTCCCAAGACGAAGGGATGTCTGAATCCCCTGTGGAGACCACAGGGAAAGACCTAGTTCCCCGCCTTATCGCGACCGGTGGCCTCACATCCTTTGAAAACTCGAGAGGTCCGCGGAGATCAATGCTTCCAAAGGAGACGATGCCTGACTCCTCTTGAAAATGGTTAGGAGTCCTAGGATCCCTGTCCACATGGACGGGGACTCTGGGTCTCCCGCTTCACGTGGAGACGCGTCCCAATTGCCATGCCAAGACTCGAGGAGAATCCCGAGGTGTCCCTCGCACCTAGGCAGGAGTCCTGACGTCGCTGAACAAACACGTGTCTGGAAGGGCCCTCCCCGTCGTAACTCGAGAATATACCCCAGGTTCCGGCCGGAACTCGAGAAAAACCATGAGACTTCCCCCTCGTCGCGAGATGAGGCCCGATTCCAATGCATTGCGTGCAGAGCAATTCCGTGTTCCACATCAAACGTGAAAGGAGCCTTGATTTCCTTGATGGCACTCCAGAGAAAACACAAGATCACTGTCTCAAGTCTAGAGGGATCCTGAGGTCACTGGAGCAACACGAAAGGGCTCCGTGGACCCCAAATCAACTCGAGATGAGAGCTTAGTCCCTGGCTTCGACTCAAGAGGAATACCAACTTTCCACAAGCACCTCAAGAGGAGGCTTCTCTCAGCTACAGGTAGGTGAGAGGGACCCTGAGTTTGTGGCCTCAAGTGGAATGGACACCGAGATGCTCTGACTCGAAGTACGGCCAGATATCCCTGGAGTGAATTGATGCAGGCTCGTCTTGCATCTCCTAAGATGAAGGGATGTCTGAATCCCCTGTGGAGACCACAGAGAAAGACCTAGTCCTCCGCCTCATCGCGACCGGAAGCCTCACATCCTTTGAAAACTCGAGAGGTCCGCGGAGATCAATGCTTCCAAAGGAGACGATGCCTGACTCCTCTTGAAAATGGATAGGAGTCCCAGGATCCCTGTGCCACGTGGAAAGAGACACTGGGTCTCCCGCCTCACGTGGAGACCCGTCCCAATTGCCATGCCAAGACTCGAGGAGAATCCCGAGGTGTCCCTCGAACCTAGGCAGGAGTCCTGACGTCGCTGAACAAACACGTGTCTGGAAGGGCCCTCCCCATAGTAACTTGAGAATGTACCCCAGGTTCCGGCCGCAACTCGAGAAAAACCATGAGACTTCCCCCTCGCCGCGAGATGAGTCCCGATTCCCCTGCACAGCGTGCAGAGCAATTCCGTGTTCCACATCAAACATGAAAGAAGCCTTGATTTCCTTGATGGCACTCCAGAGAAAACCCAAGATCACTGTCTCAAGTCTAGAGGGATCCTAAGGTCACTGGAGCAACACGAAAGGGCTCCATGGACCCCAAATCAACTCGAGATGAGAGCTTAGTCTCTGGCTTCGACTCAAGGGGAATACCAACTTTCCACAAGCACCTCAAGAGGAGGCTTCTCTCAGCTACAGGTATGTGAGAGGGACCCTGAGTTTGTGGCCTCAAGTGGAATGGACACTGAAATGCTCTGACTTGAAGTAAGGCCGGATATCCCTGAAGTGAATTGAATGCAGGCTCGCCTTGAATCTCCCAAGCGAAGGGATGTCTGAATCCCCTGTGGAGACCACAGAGAAAGACCTAGTTCTCCGCCTCATCGCGACCGGAGGCCTCCAATCCTTTGAAAACTCGAGAGGTCCGCGGAGATCAATGCTTCCAAAAGAGACGATGCCTGATTCCTCTTGAAAATGGGTAGGAGTCCCAGGATCCCTGTGGCACGTGGAAAGGGACCCTGGGTCTCCCGCCTCACGAGCAGACGCGTCCCAATTGCCATGCCAAGACTCGAGGAGAATCCCGAGGTGTCCCTCGCACCTAGGCAGGAGTCCTGACGTCGCTGAACAAACACGTGTATGGAAGGGCCCTCCCCGTCGTAACTCGAGAATATACCCCAGGTTCTGGCCGCAACTCGAGACAAACCATGAGACTTCCTCCTCGCCACGAGATGAGGCCCGATTCCCCTACACTGTGTGCAGAGCAATTCCGTGTTCCACATCAAACGTGAAAGGAGCCTTGATTTCCTTGATGGCACTCCAGAGAAAACCCAAGATCACTGTCTCAAGTCTAGAGGGATCCTGAGGTCACTGTAGCAACACGAAAGGGCTCCGTGGACCCCAAATCAAGTCGAGATGAGAGCTTAGTCCCTGGCTTCGACTCAAGAGGAATACCAACTTTCCACAAGGACCTCAAGGGGAGGCTTCTCTCAACTACAGGTATGTGAGAGGGACCCTGAGTTTGTGGCTTCAAGTGGAATGGACCCCGAGATGCTCTGTCTCGAAGTAAGGCCAGATATCCCTGTAGTGAATTGAATGCAGGCTCGTCTTGCATCTCCCAATCCGAAGGGATGTCTGAATCCCCTGTGGAGACAACAGAGAAAGACCTAGTTCTCCGCCTCATCGCGACCGGAGGCCTCACATCCTTTGAAAACTCGAGAGGTCCGCGGAGATCAATGCTTCCAAAGGAGACGATGCCTGATTCCTCTTGAAAATGGATAGGAGTCCCAGGAGGCCTGTGGCACGTGGAAAGGGACCCTGCGTCTCCCGTCTCACGTGGAGATGCGTCCCAATTGCCATGCCAAGACTCGAGGAGAATCCCGAGGTGTCCCTCGCACCTAGGCAGGAGTCCTGACGTCGCTGAACAAACAACTGTCTGGAAGGTCCCTCCCCGTCGTAACTCGAGCATATACCCCAGGTGCCGGCCGCAACTCGAGAAAAATCATGAGACTTCCCCCTCGCCGCGTGATGAGGCCCGATTCCAAAGCACTGCGTGCAGAGCAATTCCGTGTTCCACATCAAACGTGAAAGGAGCCTCGATTTCCTTGATGGCACTCCAGAGAAAACCCAAGATCACTGTCTCAAGTCTAGAGGGATCCTGAGGACACTGGAGGAACACGAAAGGGCTCCGTGGACCCCAAGGCAACTCGAGATGAGAGCTTAGTCCCTGGCTTTGACTCAAGAGGAATACCAACATTCCACAAGCACCTCAAGAGGAGGCTTCTCTTAGCTACAGGTATGTGAGAGGGACCGTGAGTTTGTGGCCTCAAGTGGAATGGACACCGAGATGCTCTGACTCGAAGTAAGGCCGGATATCCCTGCAGTGAATTGAACGCAGGCTCGTCTTGGATCTCCCAAGACGAAAGGGACGTCTGAATCCCCTGTGGAGACCACAGAGAAAGACCTAGTTCTCCGCCTCATCGCGACCGGAGGCCTCACATCACATGAAAACTCGAGAGGTCCGCGGAGATCAATGCTTCCAAAGGAGACGATGCCTGATCCCTCTTGAAAATGGATAGGAGTCCCAGGAGGCCTGTGGCACGTGGAAAGGGACCCTGCGTCTCCCGTCTCACGTGGAGATGCGTCCGAATTGCCATGCCAAGACTCGAGGAGAATCCCGAGGTGTCCCTCGCACCTAGGCAGGAGTCCTGACGTCGCTGAACAAACAACTGTCTGGAAGGTCCCTCCCCGTCGTAACTCGAGCATATACCCCAGGTGCCGGCCGCAACTCGAGAAAAATCATGAGACTGCCCCCTCGCCGCGTGATGAGGCCCGATTCCAAAGCACTGCGTGCAGAGCAATTCAGTGTTCCACATCAAACGTGAAAGGAGCCTTGATTTCCTTGATGGCACTCCAGAGAAAACCCAAGATCACTGTCTCAAGTCTAGAGGGATCCTGAGGTCACTGTAGCAACACGAAAGGGCTCCGTGGACCCCAAATCAAGTCGAGATGAGAGCTTAGTCCCTGGCTTCGACTCAAGAGGAATACCAACTTTCCACAAGCACCTCAAGGGGAGGCTTCTCTCAGCTACAGGTATGTGAGAGGGACCCTGAGTTTGTGGCTTCAAGTGGAATGGACCCCGAGATACTCTGTCTCGAAGTAAGGCCAGATATCCCTGCAGTGAATTGAATGCAGGCTCGTCTTGCATCTCCCAAGATGAAGGGATGTCTGATTCCCCTGTGAAGACAACGGAGAAAGAACTAGTTCTCCGCCTGATCGCGACCGGAGGCATCACATCCTTTGAAAGCTCGAGAGGTCCGCGGAGATCAATGCTTCCAAAGGAGACGATCCCTGACTCCTCTTGAAAATGGATAGGAGTCCCAGGATCCCTGTGGCACGTGGAAAGGGACCCTGCGACTCCGCCTCACGTGGAGACGCATCCCAATTGCCATGCCATGACTCGAGGAAAATCCCGAGGTGTCCCTCGCACCTAGGCAGGTGTCCTGACGTCGCTGAAAAAACACGTGAATGGAAGGGCCCTCCCCATCGTAGCGAGAATATACCCCAGGTTCCGGCCGCAACTCGAGAAAAACCATGAGACTTCCCCCTCGCCGCTAGATGAGGCCCGATTCCCCTGCACTGCGTGCAGAGCAATTCCGTGTTCCACATCAAACGTGAAAGGAGCCTTGATTTCCTTGATGGCACTCCAGAGAAAACCCAAGATCACTGTCTCAAGTCTAGAGGGATCCTGAGGTCACTGTAGCAACACGAAAGGGCTCCGTGGACATCAAATCAACTGGAGATGAGAGCATAGTCCCTGGCTTCGACTCAAGAGGAATACCAACTTTCCACAAGAACCTCAAGAGGAGGCTTCTCTCAGCTACAGGTATGTGAGAGGGACCCTGAGTTTGTGGCCTCAAGTGGAATGGACACCAAGATGCTCTGACTCGAACTAAGGCCGGATATCCCTGCAGTGAATTGAATGCAGGCTCGTCTTGCATCTCCCAAGATGAAGGGATGTCTGAATCCCCTGTGGAGACCACAGAGAAAGAACTAGTTCTCCGCCTCATCGCGACCGGAGGCCTCACATCCTTTGAAAATTCGAGAGATCCACAGAGATCAATGCTTCCAAAGGAGACAATTCCTGACTCCTCTTGAAAATGGATAGGAGTCCCAGGATCCCTGTGGCACGTGGAAAGGGACCCTGGGTCTCCCTCCTCACGTGGAGACGCGTCCCAATTGCCATGCCAAGACTCGAGGAGAATCCCGAGGTGTCCCTCGCACCTAGGCAGGAGTCCTGACGTCGATGAACAAACACGTGTCTGGAAGGGCCCTCCCCGTCGTAACTCGAGAATATACCCAGGTTCCGGCCGCAACTAGAGAAAAACCATGAGACTTCCCCCTCGTCGAGAGATGAGGCCCGATTCCCCTGCATTGCGGGCAGAGCAATTCCGTGTTCCACATCAAACTTGAAAGGAGTCTTGATTTTCTTGATGGCACTCCAGAGAAAACCCAAGATCACTGTCTGAAGTCTAGAGGGATTCTGAGGTCACTGGAGCAACAAGAAAGGGCTCCGTGGACCGCAAATCACCTCGAGATGAGAGCTTAGTCCCTGGCTTCGACTCAAGAGGAATACCAACTTTCCACAAGCACATCAAGAGGAGGCTTCTCTCAGCTACAGGTAGGAGAGAGGGACCCTGAGTTTGTGGCCTCAAATCGAATGGACACCAAGATGCTCTGACTCGAAATAAGGCCGGATATCCCTGCAGTGAATTGAATGCAGGCTCGTCATGCATCTCCCAAGATGAAGGGATGTCTGAATCCCCTGTGGAGACCACAGAGAAAGACCTAGTCCTCCGCCTCATTGCGACCCGAGGCCTCACATCCTTTGAAAACTCGAGAGGTCCGCGGAGATCAATGCTTCCGAAGGAGACGATGCCTGACTCCTCTTGAAAATGGATAGGAGTCCCAGGATCCCTGTGGCACGTGGAAAGGGACCCTGGGTCCCCCGCCTCACGTGGAGACGCGTCCCAATTGCCATGCCAAGACTCGAGGAGAATCCCGAGGTGTCCCTCGCACCTAGGCCGGAGTCCTGACGTCGCTGAACAAACACGTGTCTGGAAGGGCCCTCCCCGTCGTAACTCGAAAATATACCCCAGGTTCCGGCCGCAACTCGAGAAAAACCATGAGACTTCCCCCTCGCCGCGAGATGAGGCCCGATTCCCCTGCACTGCGTGCAGAGCAATTCCGTGTTCCACATCAAACGTGAAAGGAGCCTTGATTTCCCTGATGCCACTCCAGAGAAAACCCAAAGTCACTGTCACAAGTCTAGAGGGATCCTGAGGTCACTGGAACAACACAAAAGGGCTCCGTGGACCCCAAATCAACTCGAGATGAGAGCTTAGTCCCTGGCTTCGACTCAAGAGGAATACCAAGTTTCCACAAGCACCTCAAGAGGAGGCTTCTCTCAGCTACACTTATGTGAGAGGTACCCTGAGTTTGTGGCCTCAAGTGGAAGGGACACCGAGATGCTCTGACTCGAAGTAAGGCCGGATATCCCTGCAGTGAATTGAATGCAAGCTCGTCTTGCATCTCCCAAGACGAAGGGATGTCTGAATCCCCTGTGGAGACCACAGGGAAAGACCTAGTTCCCCGCCTTATCGCGACGGGTGGCCTCACATCCTTTGAAAACTCGAGAGGTCCGCGGAGATCAATGCTTCCAAAGGAGACGATGCCTGACTCCTCTTGAAAATGGTTAGGAGTCCTAGGATCCCTGTCCACATGGACGGGGACTCTGGGTCTCCCGCTTCATGTGGAGACGCGTCCCAATTGCCATGATAAGACTCGAGGAGAATCCCGAGGTGTCCCTCGCACCTAGGCAGGAGTCCTGACGTCGCTGAACAAACACGTGTCTGGAAGGGCCCTCCCCGTCGTAACTCGAGAATATACCCCAGGTTCCGGCCGGAACTCGAGAAAAACCATGAGACTTCCCCCTCGTCGCGAGATGAGGCCCGATTCCCCTGCATTGCGTGCAGAGCAATTCCGTGTTCCACATCAAACGTGAAAGGAGCCTTGATTTCCTTGATGGCACTCCAGAGAAAACACAAGATCACTGTCTCAAGTCTAGAGGGATCCTGAGGTCACTGGAGCAACACGAAAGGGCTCCGTGGACCCCAAATCAACTCGAGATGAGAGCTTAGTCCCTGGCTTCGACTCAAGAGGAATACCAACTTTCCACAAGCACCTCAAGAGGAGGCTTCTCTCAGCTACAGGTAGGTGAGAGGGACCCTGAGTTTGTGGCCTCAAGTGGAATGGACACCGAGATGCTCTGACTCGAAGTACGGCCAGATATCCCTGGAGTGAATTGATGCAGGCTCGTCTTGCATCTCCTAAGATGAAGGGATGTCTGAATCCCCTGTGGAGACCACAGAGAAAGACCTAGTCCTCTGCCTCATCGCGACCGGAAGCCTCACATCCTTTGAAAACTCGAGAGGTCCGCGGAGATCAATGCTTCCAAAGGAGACGATGCCTGACTCCTCTTGAAAATGGATAGGAGTCCCAGGATCCCTGTGCCACGTGGAAAGAGACACTGGGTCTCCCGCCTCACGTGGAGACCCGTCCCAATTGCCATGCCAAGACTCGAGGAGAATCCCGAGGTGTCCCTCGAACCTAGGCAGGAGTCCTGACGTCGCTGAACAAACACGTGTCTGGAAGGGCCCTCCCCATAGTAACTTGAGAATGTACCCCAGGTTCCGGCCGCAACTCGAGAAAAACCATGAGACTTCCCCCTCGCCGCGAGATGAGTCCCGATTCCCCTGCACAGCGTGCAGAGCAATTCTGTGTTCCACATCAAACATGAAAGAAGCCTTGATTTCCTTGATGGCACTCCAGAGAAAACCCAAGATCACTGTCTCAAGTCTAGAGGGATCCTAAGGTCACTGGAGCAACAGGAAAGGGCTCCATGGACCCCAAATCAACTCGAGATGAGAGCTTAGTCTCTGGCTTCGACTCAAGGGGAATACCAACTTTCCACAAGCACCTCAAGAGGAGGCTTCTCTCAGCTACAGGTATGTGAGAGGGACCCTGAGTTTGTGGCCTCAAGTGGAATGGACACTGAAATGCTCTGACTTGAAGTAAGGCCGGATATCCCTGAAGTGAATTGAATGCAGGCTCGCCTTGAATCTCCCAAGCGAAGGGATGTCTGAATCCCCTGTGGAGACCACAGAGAAAGACCTAGTTCTCCGCCTCATCGCGACCGGAGGCCTCCAATCCTTTGAAAACTCGAGAGGTCCGCGGAGATCAATGCTTCCAAAGGAGACGATGCCTGATTCCTCTTGAAAATGGATAGGAGTCCCAGGAGGCCTGTGGCACGTGGAAAGGGACCCTGCGTCTCCCGTCTCACGTGGAGATGCGTCCCAATTGCCATGCCAAGACTCGAGGAGAATCCCGAGGTGTCCCTCGCACCTAGGCAGGAGTCCTGACGTCGCTGAACAAACAACTGTCTGGAAGGTCCCTCCCCGTCGTAACTCGAGCATATAACCCAGGTACCGGCCGCAACTCGAGAAAAATCATGAGACTTCCCCCTCGCCGCGTGATGAGGCCCGATTCCAAAGCACTGCGTTCAGACCAATTCCGTGTTCCACATCAAACATGAAAGAAGCGTTGATTTCCTTGATGGCACTCCAGAGAAAACCCAAGATCACTGTCTCAAGTCTAGAGGGATCCTGAGGTCACTGGAGCAACAGGAAAGGGCTCCATGGACCCCAAATCAACTCGAGATGAGAGCTTAGTCCCTGGCTTCGACTCAAGAGGAATACCAACTTTCCACAAGCACCTCAAGAGGAGGCTTGTCTCAGCTACAGGTATGTGAGAGGGACCCTGAGTTTGTGGCCTCAAGTGGAATGGACACCGAGATGCTCTGACTTGAAGTAAGGCCGGATATCCCTGAAGTGAATTGAATGCAGGCTCGTCTTGCATCTCCCAAGACGAAGGGATGTCTGAATCCCCTGTGGAGACCACAGAGAAAGACCTAGTTCTCCGCCTGATCGCGACCGGAGGCCTCAGATCCTTTGAAATCTCGAGAGGTCCGCGGAGATCAATGCTTCCAAAAGAGACGATGCCTGACTCCTCTTGAAAATGGATAGGAGTCCCAGGATCCCTGTGGCACGTGGAAAGGGACCCTGGGTCTCCCGCCTCACATGGAGACGCGCCCCAATTGCCATGCCAAGAATCGAGGAGAATCCCGAGGTGTCCCTCGCACCTAGGCAGGAGTCCTGACGTCGCTGAACAAACACGTGTATGGAAGGGCCCTCCCCGTCGTAACTCGAGAATATACCCCAGGTTCTGTCCGCAACTCGAGACAAACCATGAGACTTCCTCCTCGCCACGAGATGAGGCCCGATTCCCCTACACTGCGTGCAGAGCAATTCCGTGTTCCACATCAAACGTGACAGGAGCCTTGATTTCCTTGATGGCACTCCAGAGAAAACCCAAGATCACTCTCTCAAGTCTAGGGGATCCTGAGGTCACTGGAGCAACAGGAAAGTGCTCCATGGACCCCAAATCAACTCGAGATGAGAGCTTAGTCCCTGGCTTCGACTCAAGTGGAATACGAACTTATCACAAGCACCTCAAGAAGAGGCTTCTCTCAGCTACAGGTATGTGAGAGGGACCGTGAGTTTGTGGCCTCAAGTGGAATGGACACCGAGATGCTCTGACTCGAAGTAAGGCCGGATTTCCCTGCAGTGAATTGAACGCAGGCTCGTCTTGGATCTCCCAAGACGAAAGGGACGTCTGAATCCCCTGTGGAGACCACAGAGAAAGACCTAGTTCTCCGCCTCATCGCGACCGGAGGCCTCACATCACATGGAAACTCGAGAGGTCCGCGGAGATCAATGCTTCCAAAGGAGACGATGCCTGACTCCTCTTGAAAATGGATAGGAGTCCCAGGATCCCTGTGGCACGTGGAAAGGGACACTGGGTCTCCCGCCTCACGTGGAGACGCGTCCCTATTGCCTTGGCAAGACTCGAGGAGAATCCCGAGTTGTCCCGCGCACCTAGGCAGGAGTCCTGACGTCGCTGAACAAAAACGTGTCTGGAAGGGCCCTCCCCGTCGTAACTCGAGAATATACCACAGGTTCCGGTCGCAACTCGAGAAAAACCATGAGACATCCCCCTCGCCGCGAGATGAGGCCCGATACACCTGCACTGCGTGCAGAGCAATTCCGTGTTCCACATCAAAAGTGAAAGGAGCCTTGATTTCCTTGTTGGCACTCCAGAGAAAACCCAAGATCACTGTCTCAAGTCTAGAGGGATCCTGAGGTCCCTGGAACAAAAGAAAGGGCTCCGTGGACCCCAAATCAACTCGAGATGAGAGCTTAGTCCCTGGGTTTGTATCAAGAGGAATACCAATTTTCCACAAGCACCTCAAGAGGAGGCTTCTCTCAGCTACCAGTATGTGAGAGGGACCCTGAGTTTGTGGCCTCAAGTGGAATGGACACCGAGATGCTCTGACTCGAACGAAGGCCGGATATCCCTGCAGTGAAATGAATACAGGCTCGTCTTGCATCTCCCAAGACGAAAGGGACGTCTGAATCCCCTGTGGAGACCACAGAGAGAGACCTAGTTCTCCGCCTCATCGCGACCGGAGGCCTCACATCCTTTGAAAACTCGAGAGGTCCGCGGAGATCAATGCTTCCAAAGGAGACGATGCCTGACTCCTCTTGAAAATGGATAGGAGTCCCAGGATCACTGTGGCACGTGGAAAGGGACACTGTGTCTCCCGCCTAACCCGGAGACGCACCCCAATTGCCATGCCAAGACTCGAGGAGAATCCCGAGGTGTCCCTCGCACCTAGGCAGGAGTCCTCACGTCGCTGAACAAACACGTGTCTGGAATGGCCCTCGCCGTCGTAACTCGAGAATATACCCCAGGTTCCGGCCGCAACTCGAGAAAAACCATGAGACTTCCCCCTTGCCGCGAGATGAGGCCCGATTCCCGTGCACAGCGTGCAGAGCAATTCCGTGTTCCACATCAAACGTGAAAGGAGCCTTGATTTCCTTGATGGTACTCAGGAGAAAACCCAAAATCACTGTCTCAAATCTAGAGGGATCCTGAGGTCACTGGAGCAACACGAAACGGCTCCGTGGACCCCAAATGAACTCGAGATGAGAGCTTAGTCCCTGGCTTCGACTCAAGAGGAATACCAACTTTCCACAAGCACCTCAAGAGGAGGCTTCTCTCAGCTACAGGTAGGTGAGAGGGACCCTGAGTTTGTGGCCTCAAGTGGAATGGACACCGAGATGCTCTGACTCGAAGTACGGCCAGATATCCCTGGAGTGAATTGATGCAGGCTCGTCTTGCATCTCCTAAGATGAAGGGATGTCTGAATCCCCTGTGGAGACCACAGAGAAAGACCTAGTCCTCCGCCTCATCGCGACCGGAAGCCTCACATCCTTTGAAAACTCGAGAGGTCCGCGGAGATCAATGCTTCGAAAGGAGACGAATCCGGACTCCTCTTGAAAATGGATAGGAGTGCTAGGATCCCTGTCCACGTGGACGGTGACTCTGGGTCTCCCGCTTCACGTGGAGACGCGTCCCAATTGCCATGCCAAGACTCGAGGAGAATCCCGAGGTGGCCCTCGCACCTAGGCAGGAGTCCGGACGTCGCTGAACAAACACGTGTCTGGAAGGGCCCTCCCCGTCGTAACTCGAGAATATACCCCAGGTTCCGGCCGCAACTCGAGAAAAACCATGAGACTTCCCCCTCTTCGCGAGATGAGGCCCGATTCCCCTGCATTGCGTGCAGAGCATTTCCGTGTTCCACATCAAACGTGAAAGGAGCCTTGATTTCCTTGATGGCACTCCAGAGAAAACCCAAGATCACTGTCTCAAGTCTAGAGGGATCCTGAGGTCACTGGAGCAACACGAAAGGGCTCCGTGGACCCCAAATTAACTCGAGATGAGAGCTTAGTCCCTGGCTTCGACTCAAGAGGAATACCAACTTTCCACAAGCACCTCAAGAGGAGGCTTCTCTCAGCTACAGGTAGGTGAGAGGGACCCTGATTTTGTGGCCTCAAATCGAATGGACACCGAAATGCTCTGACTCGAAATAAGGCTGGATATCCCTGCAGTGAATTGAATGCAGGCTCGTCTTGCATCTCCCAAGATGAAGGGATGTCTGAATCCCCTGTGGAGACCACAGAAAAAGACCTAGTCCTCCGCCTCAATGCGAACGGAGGCCTCACATCCTTTTAAAACTCGAGAGGTCCGCGGAGATCAATGCTTCCAAAGGAGACGATGCCTGACTCCTCTTGAAAATGGATAGGAGTCCCAGGATCCCTGTGGCACGTGGAAAGGGATCCTGGCTCTCCCGCCTCACGTGGAGACGCGTCCCAATTGCCATGCCAAGACTCGAGGAGAATCCCGAGGTGTCCCTCGCACCTAGGCAGGAGTCCTGTCGTCGCTGAACAAACACGTGTCTGGAAGGGCCCTCCCCGTCGTAACTCGAGAATATACCCCAGGTTCCGGCCGCAACTCGAAAAAAACCATGAGACTTCCCCCTCGCCGCGAGATGAGGCCCGATATCCCTGCACTGCGTGCAGAGCAATTCCGTGTTCCACATCAAACGTGAAAGGAGCCTTGATTTCCTTGTTGGCACTCCAGAGAAAACCCAAAGTCACTATCTCAAGTCTAGAGGGATCCTGAGGTCACTTTAGCAACACGAAAGGGCTCCGTGGACCCCAAATCAACTCGAGATGAGAGCTTAGTCCCTGGCTTCGACTCAAGAGGAATACCAAGTTTCCACAAGCACCTCAAGAGGAGGCTTCTCTCAGCTACACTTATGTGAGAAGACCCTGAGTTTGTGGCCTCAAGTGGAATGGACACCGAGATGCTCTGACTCGAAGTAAGGCCGGATATCCCTGCAGTGAATTGAATGCAGGCTCGTCTTGCATCTCCCAAGACGAAGGGATGTCTGAATCCCCTGTGGAGACCACAGAGAAAGACCTAGTTCTCCGCCTCATCGCGACCGGAGGCCTCACATCCTTTGAAAACTCGAGAGGTCCGCGGAGATCAATGCTTCCAAAGGAGACGATGCCTGACTCCTCTTGAAAATGGTTAGGAGTCCTAGGATCCCTGTCCACATGGACGGGGACTCTGGGTCTCCCCCTTCACGTGGAGACGAGTCCCAATTACCATGCCAAGACTCGAGGAGAATCCCGAGGTGTCCCTCGCACCTAGGCCCGAGTCCTGGCGTCGCTGAACAAACACGTGTCTGGAAGGGCTCTCCCCGTCGTAACTCGAGAATATACCCCAGGGTCCGTCCGCAACTCGAGAGAAACCATGAGACTTCCCCCTCGCCCCGAGATGAGGCCCGATTCCGAGCACTGCGTGCAGAGCAATTCCGTGTGCCACATCAAATGTGAACGGAGCCTTGATTTCCTTGATGGCACTCCAGAGAAAACCCAAGATCACTGTCTCAAGTCTAGAGGGATCCTGAGGTCACTGGAGCAACAGGAAAGTGCTCCATGGACCCCAAATCAACTCGAGATGAGAGCTTCTTCCCTGGCTTCGACTCAAGAGGAATACCAACTTTCAACAAGCACCTCAAGAGGAGGCTTCTCTCAGCTACAGGTACGTGAGAGGGACCCTGAGTTTGTGGCCTCAAGTGGAAGGGACACCGAGATGCTCTGACTCGAAGTAAGGCCAGATATCCCTGCAGTGAATTGAATGCAGGCTCGTCTTACATCTCCCAAGCGAAGGGATGTCTGAATCCCCTGTGGAGACCACAGAGAAAGACCTAGTCCTCCGCCTCATCGCGACCGGAGGCCTCACATCCGATGAAAAGTGGAGAGGTCCGAGGAGATCAATGCTTCCAAAGGAGACGATGCCTGACTCCTCTTGAAAATGGATAGGAGTCCCAGGATCCCTGTGGCACGTGGAAAGGGACCCTGGGTCTCCCGCCTCACGTGGAGACGCGTCCCAATTGCCATGCCAAGACTCGAGGAGAATATCGAGGTGTCGCTCGCACCTAGGCAGGAGTCCTGACGTCGCTGAACAAACACATGTCTGGAAGGGCCCTCCCCGTCGTAACTCGAGAATATACCCCAGGTTCCGGCCGCAACTCGAGAAAAAATATGAGACATCCCCCTCGCCACGAGATGAGGCCCGATTACCCTGCACTGCGTGCAGAGCAATTCCGTGTTCCACATCAAACATGAAAGGAGCCTTGATTTCCTTGATGGCACTCCAGAGAAACCCCAAGATCACTGTCTCAAGTCTAGAGGGATCCTGAGGTCACTGGAGCAACATGAAAGGGCTCCGTGGAAACCAAGTCAACTCGAGATGAGAGCTTAGTCCCTGGCTTCGACTCAAGAGGAATACCAACTTTCCACAAGCACCTCAAGAGGAGGCTTGTCTCAGCTACAGGTATGTGAGAGGGACCCTGAGCTTGTGGCCTCAAGTGGAATGGACACCGAGATGCTCTGACTCGAAATAAGGCCGGATATCTCTGCAGTGAATTGAAAGCAGGCTCGTCTTGCATCTCCCAAGCAAAGGGATGTCTGAATCCAATGTGGATACCACAGAGAAAGACCTAGTTCTCCGCCTCATCGCGACCGGAGGCCTCACATCCTTTGAAAACTCGAGAGGTCCACGGAGATCAATGCTTCCAAAGGAGACGATGCCTGATTCCTCTTGAAAATAGATAGGAGTCCCAGGATCCCTGTGGCACGTGGAAAGGGACCCTAGGTCTACCGCATCACGTGGAGACGCGTCCCAATTGCCATGCCAAGCCTCGGGGAGATACCGAGGTGTCCATCGAACGTAGGCATTGGTTCTGACGTTGCTGAACAAACACGTGTCTGGAAGGGCACCCCCCCGTCGTAACTCGAGAATATACCCCAGGTTCCGGCCGCAACTCGAGAAAAACCATAAGACTTCCCCCTCGCCGTGAGATGAGGACCGATTCCCTGCACTGCGTGCAGAGCAATTCCGTGTTCCACATCAAACGTGAAAGGAGCCTTGATTTCCTTGATGGCACTCCAGAGAAAACCCAAGATCACTGTCTCAAGTATGGAGGGATCCTGAGGTCAATGCAGCAACACGAAAGGGCTCCGTGGACCCCAAATCAACTCGAGATGAGAGCTTAGTCCCTGGCTTCGACTCAAGAGGAATACCAACTTTCCACAAGCACCTCAAGAGGAGGCTTCTCTCAGCTACAGGTTTGTGAGATGGACCCTGAGTTTGTGGCCTCAAGAGGAATGGACACCGAGATGCTCTGACTCGAAGTAAGGACAGATATCCCTGCAGTGAATTGGATGCAGGTTCGTCTTCCATCTCCCAAGACGAAGGGATGTCTGAATCCCCTGTGGAGACCAGAGAGAAAGAATTAGTTCTCCGCCTCTTCGCGACCGGAGGCCTCACATCCTTTGAAAACTCGAGAGGTCCGCGGAGATCAATGCTTCCATAGGAGACGATGCCTGACTCCTCTTGAAAATGGATAGGAGTCCCAGGATCCTTGTGGCACGTGGAGAGAGACACTGGGTCTTCCGCCTCACGTGGAGGCCCGTCCCAATTGCCATGCCAAGACTCGAGGAGAATCCCGAGGTGTCCCTCGCACCTAGGCAGGAGTCCTGACGTCGCTGAACAAACACGTGTCTGGAAGGGACCTCCCCGTAGTAACTTGAGAATGTACCCCAGGTTCCAGCCGCAACTCGAGAAAAACCATGAGGCTTCCCCCTCGCCGCGAGATGAGGCCCGATTCCCGTGCACAGCGTGCAGAGCAATTCCGTGTTCCACATCAAACGTGAAAGGAGCCTTGATTTCCTTGATGGCACTCAGGAGAAAACCCAAAATCACTGTCTCAAGTCTAGAGGGATCCTGAGGTCACTGGAGCAACACGAAAGGTCTCAGTGGACCCCAAATCAACTCGAGATGAGAGCTTAGTCCCTGGCTTCGACTCAAGAGGAATACCAACTATCCTCAAGCACCTCAAGAGGAGGCTTCTCTCAGCTACAGGTATGTGAGAGGGACCCTGAGTTGCTGGCCTCAAGTGGAATGGACACCGAGATGTTCTGACTCGAAGTAAGGCCGGATATCCCTGCAGTGAATTGAATGCAGGCTCGTCTTGCATCTCCCAAGACGAAGGGATGTCTGAATCCCCTGTGGAGACCACAGAGAAAGACCTAGTTCTCCGCCTCATCGCGACCGGAGGCCTCACATCCTTTGAAAACTCGAAGGTCCGCGGAGATCAATGCTTCCAAAGGAGACGATGCCTGACTCCTCTTGAAAATGGATAGGAGTCTCAGGATCCGTGTGGCACGTGGAACGGGACCCTGGGTCTCCCGCCTCACGTGGAGCCGCGTCCCAATTGCCATGCCAAGACTCGAGGAGGATCGCAAGTTGTCCCTCGCACCTAGGCAGGAGTCTTCACGTCGCTGAACAAACACGTAACTGGAAGGGCCCTCCCCGTCGTAACTCGAGAATATACCCCAGGTTCCGGCCGCAACTCGAGAAAAACCATGAGACTTCCCCCTCGTCGCCAGATGAGGCCCGATTCCCCTGCATTGCGTGCAGAGCATTTCCTTGTTCCACATCAAACGTGAAAGGAGCCTTGATTTCCTTGATGGCACTCCAGAGAAAACCCAAGATCACTGTCTCAAGTCTAGAGGAATCCTGAGGTCACTGGAGCAACACGAAAGGGCTCCGTGGACCCGAAATTAACTCAAGATGAGAGCTTAGTCCCTGGCTTCGACTCAAGAGGAATACCAACTTTCCACAAGCACCTCAAGAGGAGGCTTCTCTCAGCTACAGGTAGGTGAGAGGGACCCTGAGTTTGTGGCCTCAAATCAAATGGACACCGAGATGCTCTGACTCGAAATAAGGCCGGGAATCCCTGCAGTGAATTGAATGCAGGCTCGTCTTGCAACTCCCAAGACGAAGGGATGTCTGAATACCCTGTGGCGACCACAGAAAAAGACCTAGTCCTCCGCCTCAACGCGAACGGAGGCCTCACATCCTTTTAAAACTCGAGAGGTCCGCGGAGATCAATGCTTCCAAAGGAGACAATGCCTGACTCCTCTTGAAAATGGATAGGAGTCCCAGGATCCCTGTGGCACGTGGAAAGGGATCCTGGCTCTCCCGCCTCAGGTGGAGACGCGTCCCAATTGCCATGCCAAGACTCGAGGAGAATCCCGAGGTGTCCCTCGCACCTAGGCCGGAGTCCTGACGTCGCTGAACAAACACGTGTCTGGAAGGGCCCTCCCCGTCGTAACTCGAGAATATACCCCAGGATCCGGCCGCAACTCGAGAAAAACCATGAGACTTCCCCCTCGCCGCGAGATGAGGCCCGATTCCCCTGCACTGCGTGCAGAGCAATTCCGTGTTCAACATCAAACGTGAAAGGAGCCTTGATTTCTTTGTTGGCACTCCAGAGAAAACCCAAAGTCACTATCTCAAGTCTAGAGGGATCCTGAGGTCACTTTAGCAACACGAAAGGGCTCCGTGGACCCCAAATCAACTCGAGATGAGAGCTTAGTCCCTGGCTTCGACTCAAGAGGAATACCAAGTTTCCACAAGCACCTCAAGAGGAGGCTTCTCTCAGCTACAGGTAGGTGAGAGGGACCCTGAGTGTGTGGCCTCAAGTGGAATGGACACCGAGATGCTCTGACTAGAAGTAAGGCCAGATATCCCTGCAGTGAATTGAATGCAGGCTCGTCTTGCATCTCCCAAGACGAAGGGATGTCTGAATCCCCTGTGGAGACCACAGAGAAAGACCTAGTTCCCCGCCTTATCGCGACCGGAGGCCTCACATCCGTTGAAAACTCGAGAGGTCCGCGGAGATCAATGCTTCCATGGGAGACGATGCCTGACTCCTCTTGAAAATGGATAGGAGTCCCAGGATCCCTGTGGCACGTGGAAAGAGACACTGGGTCTTCCGCCTCAGGTGGAGACCCGTCCCAATTGCCATGCCAAGACTCGAGGAGAATCCCGAGGTGTCCCTCGCACCTAGGCAGGAGTCCTGACGTCGCTGAACAAACACGTGTCTGGAAGGGCCCTCCCCGTAGTAACTTGAGAATGTACCCCAGGTTCCAGCCGCAACTCGAGAAAAACCATGAGGCTTCCCCCTCGCCGCGAGATGAGGCCCGATTCCCCTGCACTGCGTGCAGAGCAATTCCGTGTTCCACATCAAACGTGAAAGGAGCCTTGATTTCCTTGATGGCACTCAGGAGAAAACCCAAAATCACTGTCTCAAGTCTAGAGGGATCCTGAGGTCACTGGAGCAACACGAAAGGTCTCAGTGGACCCCAAATCAACTCGAGATGAGAGCTTCGTCCCTGGCTTCGACTCAAGAGGAATACCAACTATCCTCAAGCACCTCAAGAGGAGGCTTCTCTCAGCTACAGGTATGTGAGAGGGACCCTGAGTTTGTGGCCTCAAGTGGAATGGACACCGAGATGCTCTGACTCGAAGTACGGCCAGATATCCCTGCAGTGAATTGAATGCAGGCTCGTCTTGCATCTCCTAAGATGAAGGGATGTCTGAATCCCCTGTGGAGACCAGAGAGAAAGACTTAGTCCTCCGCCTCATCGCGACCGGAAGCCTCACATCCTTTGAAAACTCGAGAGGTCCGCGGAGATCAATGCTTCCAAAGGAGACGATGCCTGACTCCTCTTGAAAATGGATAGGAGTCCCAGGATCCCTGTGGCACGTGGAAAGAGACAGTGGGTCTTCCGCCTCACGTGGAGACCCGTCCCAATTGCCATGCCAAGACTCGAGGAGAATCCCGAGGTGTCCCTCGCACCTAGGCAGGAGTCCTGACATCGCTGAACAAACACGTGTCTGGAAGGGCCCTCCCCGTAGTAACTTGAGAATGTACCCCAGGTTCCAGCCGCAACTCGAGAAAAACCATGAGACTTCCCCATCGCCGCGAAATGAGGCCCGATTCCACTGCACAGCGTGCAGAGCAATTCCGTGTTCCACATCAAACATGAAAGAAGCCTTGATTTCCTTGATGGCACTCCAGAGAAAACCCAAGATCACTGTCTCAAGTCTAGAGGGATCCAGAGGTCACTGGGGCAACAAGAAAGGGCTCCGTGGACCCCAAATCTACTCGAGATGAGAGCTTAGTCCCTGGGTTCGACTCAAGGGGAATACCAACTTTCCACAAGCACCTCAAGAGGAGGCTTCTCTCAGCTACAGGTATGTGAGAGGGACCCTGAGTTTGTGGCCTCAAGTGGAATGGACACTGAAATGCTCTGACTTGAAGTAAGGCCGGATATCCCTGCAGTGAATTGAATGCAGGCTCGCCTTGAATTTCCCAAGACGAAGGGATGTCTGAATCCCCTGTGGAGACAACAGAGAAAGACCTAGTTCCCCACCTCATCGCGACCGGAGGCCTCACATCCTTTGAAAACTCGAGAGGTCCGCGGAGATCAATGCTTCCAAAGGAGACGATGCCTGACTCCTCTTGTAAATGGATAGGAGTCCCAGGATCCCTGTGGCACGTGGAAAGGGACACTGTGTCTCCCGCCTAACGTGGAGACGCGTCCCAATTGCCATGCCAAGACTTGAGGAGAATTCCGAGGTGTTCCTCGCACCTAGGCAGGAGTCCTCACGTCGCTGAACAAACACGTGTCTGGAATGGCCCTCCCCGTCGAAACTCGAGAATATACCCCAGGTTCCGGCTGCAACTCGAGAAAAACCATGAGACTTCCCCCTCGTCGCGAGATGAGGCCCGATTCCCCTGCATTGCGTGCAGAGCAATTCCGTGTTCCACATCAAACGTGAAAGGAGCCTTGATTTCCTTGATGGCACTCCAGAGAAAACCCAAGATCACTGTCTCAAGTCTAGAGGGATCCTGAGGTCACTGGAGCAACACGAAAGGGCTCCATGGACCCGAAATCAACTCGAGATGAGAGCTTAGTCCCTGGCTTCGACTCAAGAGGAATACCAACTTTCCACAAGCATCTCAAGAGGAGGCTTCTCTCAGCTACAGTTAGGTGAGAGGGACCCTGAGTTTGTTGCCTCAAATCGAAAGGACACCGAGATGCTCTGACTCGAAATAAGGCCGGATATCCCTGCAGTGAATTGAATGCAGGCTCGTCTTGCATCTCCCCAGATGAAGGGATGTCTGAATCCCCTGGGGAGACCACTGAGAAAGACCTAGTCCTCCGCCTCAACGCGAACGGAGGCCTCACATCCTTTTAAAACTCGAGAGGTCCGCGGAGATCAATGCTTCCAAAGGAGACGATGCCTGACTCCTCTTGAAAATGGATAAGAGTCCCAGGATCCCTGTGGCACGTGGAAAGGGACCCTGGGTCTCCCGCCTCACGTGGAGACGCGTCCCAATTGCAATACCAAGACTCGAGGAGAATCCCGAGGTGTCCCTCGCACCTAGGCCGGAGTCCTGACGTCGCTGAACAAACACGGGTCTGGAAGGGCCCTCCCCGTCGTAACTCGAGAATATACCCCAGGTTCCGGCCGCAACTCGAGAAAAACAATGAGCCTTCCCCCTCGCCGCGAGATGAGGCCCGATTCCCCTGCACTGTGTGCAGAGCAATTCCGTGTTCCACATCAAACGTGAAAGGAGCCTTGATTTCCCTGATGCCACTCCAGAGAAAACCCAAAGTCACTGTCACAAGTCTAGAGCGATCCTGAGGTCACTTTAGCAACACGAAAGGGGTCCGTGGACCCCAAATCAACTCGAGATGAGAGCTTAGTCCCTGGCTTCGACTCAAGAGGAATACCAAGTTTCCACAAGCACCTCAAGAGGAGGCTTCTCTCAGCTACACTTATGTGAGAAGACCCTGAGTTTGTGGCCTCAAGTGGAATGGACACCGAGATGCTCTGACTCGAAGTAAGGCCGGATATCCCTGCAGTGAATTGAATGCAGGCTCGTCTTGCATCTCCCAAGACGAAGGGATGTCTGAATCCCCTGTGGAGACCACAGAGAAAAACCTAGTTCCCCGCCTTATCGCGACCGGAGGCCTCACATCCTTTGAAAACTCGAGAGGTCCGCGGAGATCAATGCTTCCAAAGGAGACGATGCCTGACTCCTCTTGAAAATGGTTAGGAGTCCTAGGATCCCTGTCCACATGGACGGGGACTCTGGGTCTCCCGCTTCACGTGGAGACGAGTCCCAATTACCATGCCAAGACTCGAGGAGAATCCCGAGGTGTCCCTCGCACCTAGGCCCGAGTCCTGGCGTCGCTGAACAAACACGTGTCTGGAAGGGCTCTCCCCGTCGTAACTCGAGAATATACCCCAGGGTCCGTCCACAACTCGAGAGAAACCATGAGACTTCCCCCTCGCCCCGAGATGAGGCCCGATTCCGAGCACTGCGTGCAGAGCAATTCCGTGTTCCACATCAAATGTGAACGGAGCCTTGATTTCCTTGATGGCACTCCAGAGAAAACCCAAGATCACTGTCTCAAGTCTAGAGGGATCCTGAGGTCACTGGAGCAACAGGAAAGTGCTCCATGGACCCCAAATCAACTCGAGATGAGAGCTTCTTCCCTGGCATCGACTCAAGAGGAATACCAACTTTCAACAAGCACCTCAAGAGGAGGCTTCTCTCAGCTACAGGTATGTGAGAGGGACCCTGAGTTTGTGGCCTCAAGTGGAAGGGACACCGAGATGCTCTGACTCGAAGTAAGGCCAGATATCCCTGCAGTGAATTGAATGCAGGCTCGTCTTACATCTCCCAAGACGAAGGGATGTCTGAATCCCCTGTGGAGACCACAGAGAAAGACCTAGTCCTCCGCCTCATCGCGACCGGAGGCCTCACATCCGTTGAAAAGTGGAGAGGTCCGAGGAGATCAATGCTTCCAAAGGAGACGATGCCTGACTCCTCTTGAAAATGGATAGGAGTCCCAGGATCCCTGTGGCACGTGGAAAGGGACCCTGGGTCTCCCGCCTCACGTGGAGACGCGTCCCAATTGCCATGCCAAGACTCGAGGAGAATATTGAGGTGTCGCTCGCACCTAGGCAGGAGTCCTGACGTCGCTGAACAAACACATGTCTGGAAGGGCCCTCCCCGTCGTAACTCGAGAATATACCCCAGGTTCCGGCCGCAACTCGAGAAAAAATATGAGTCATCCCCCTCGCCACGAGATGAGGCCCGATTACCCTGCACTGCGTGCAGAGCAATTCCGTGTTCCACATCAAACATGAAAGGAGCCTTGATTTCCTTGATGGCACTCCAGAGAAACCCCAAGATCACTGTCTCAAGTCTAGAGGGATCCTGAGGTCACTGGAGCAACATGAAAGGGCTCCGTGGAAACCAAGTCAACTCGAGATGAGAGCTTAGTCCCTGGCTTCGACTCAAGAGGAATACCAACTTTCCACAAGCACCTCAAGAGGAGGCTTGTCTCAGCTACAGGTATGTGAGAGGGACCCTGAGTTTGTGGCCTCAAGTGGAATGGACACCGAGATGCTCTGACTCGAAGTAAGGCCGGATATCTCTGCAGTGAATTGAAAGCAGGCTCGTCTTTCATCTCCCAAGACGAAGGGATATCTGAATCCCCTGTGGAGACCAAAGAGAAAGAACTAGTTCTCCACCTCCTCGCGACCAAAGCCTCACATCCTTTGAAAATTCGAGAGGTCTGCGGAGATCAATGCTTCCAAAGGAGACGATGCCTGACTCCTCTTGAAAATGGATAGGAGTCCCAGGATCCCTGTGGCACGTGGAAAGAGACAGTGGGTCTTCCGCCTCACGTGGAGACCCGTCCCAATTGCCATGCCAAGACTCGAGGAGAATCCCGAGGTGTCCCTCGCACCTAGGCAGGAGTCCTGACATCGCTGAACAAACACGTGTCTGGAAGGGCCCTCCCCGTAGTAACTTGAGAATGTACCCCAGGTTCCAGCCGCAACTCGAGAAAAACCATGAGACTTCCCCCTCGCCGCGAGATGAGGCCCGATTCCCCTGCACTGCGTGCAGAACAATTCCGTGTTCCACATCAAACGTGAAAGGAGCCTTGATTTCCTTGATGGCACTCCAGAGAGTATCCAGGATCACTGTCTCAAGTCTAGAGGGATCCTGAGGTCACTGGAGCAACACGAAAGGGCTCCGTGGACCCCAAATCAACTCGAGATGAGAGCTTAATCCCTGGCTTCGACTCAAGAGGAATTCCAACTTTCCACAAGCACCTCAAGAGGAGGCTTCTCTCAGCTACAGGTATGTGAGAGGGACCCTGAGTTTGTGGCCTCAAGTGGAATGGACACTGAGATGCTCTGACTCGAAGTAAGGCCGGATATCCGTGCAGTGAATTGAATGCAGGCTCGTCTTGCATCTCCCAATCCGAAGGGATGTCTGAATCCCCTGTGGAGACAACAGAGAAAGACCTAGTTCTCCACCTCATCGCGACCGGAGGCCTCACATCCGTTCAAAACTGGAGAGGTCTGCCGAGATCAATGCTTCCAAAGGATACGATGCCTGACACCTCTTGAAAATGGACAGGAGTTTAAGGATCCCTGTGGAACTTGGAAAGGGACCCTGGGTCTGCCGCCTGACGTGGAGACGCGTCCCAATTGCCATGCCAAGACTCGAAGAGAATCCCGAGGAGTCCCTCGCACCTAGGCAGGAGTCCTGACTTCGCTGTACAAACACGTGTCCGGAAGGGCCCTCCCCGTCGTAACTCGAGAATATACCCCAGTTTCCGGCCGCAACTCGAGAAAAACCATGAGACTTCCCCCTCGCTGCGAGATGAGGCCCGATTCCCCTGCACTGTGTGCAGAGCAATTCCGTGTTCCACATCAAACGTGAAAGGAGCCTTGATTTCCTTGAGGGCACTCGAGAGAAAACCCAAGATCACTGTCTAAAGTCTAGAGGGATCCTGAGGTCACTGAACCAACACGAAAGGGCTCCGTGGACCCCAAATCAACTCGAGATGAGAGCTTAGTCCCTGGCTTCGACTCAAGAGGAATACCAACTTTCCACAAGCACCTCAAGAGGAGGCTTCTCTCAGCTAAACTTATTTGAGAGGTACCCTGAGTTTGTGGCCTCAAGTGGAATGGACACCGAGATGCTCTGACTCGAAGTAAGGCCGGATATCCCTGCAGTGAATTGAATGCAAGCTCGTCTTGCATCTCCCAAGACGAAGGGATGTCTGAATCCCCTGTGGAGACCACAGAGAAAGACCTAGTTCCCCGCCTTATCGCGACCGGAGGCCTCACAACCCTTGAAAACTCGAGAGGTCCGCGGAGATCAATGCTTCCAAAGGAAACGATGCCTGACTACTCTTGAAAATGGTTAGGAGTGCTAGGATCCCTGTCCACATGGACGGTGAATCTGGGTCTCCCGCTTCACGTGGAGACGCGTCCCAATTGCCATGCCAAGACTCGAGGAGAATCCCGAGGTGTCCCTCACACCAAGGCAGGAGTCCGGACGTCGCTGAACAAACACGTGTCTGGAAGGGCCCTCCCCGTCGTAACTCGAGAATATACCCCAGGTTCCGGCCGCAACTCGAGAAAAATCATGAGACTTCCCCCTCGTCGCGAGATGAGGCCCGATTCCCCTGCATTGCGTGCAGAGCATTTCCGTGTTCCACATCAAACGTGAAAGGAGCCTTGATTTCCTTGATGGCACTCCAGAGAAAACCCAAGATCACTGTCTCAAGTCTAGAGGGATCCTGAGGTCACTGGAGCAACACGAAAGGGCTCCGTGGACCCCAAATTAACTCGAGATGATAGCTTAGTCCCTGGCTTCGACTCAAGAGGAATACCAACTTTCCACAAGCACCTCAAGAGGAGGCTTCTCTCAGCTACAGGTAGGTGAGAGGGACCCTGAGTTTGTGGCCTCAAATCGAATGGACACCGAGATGCTCTGACTCGAAATAAGGCCGGATATCCCTGCAGTGAATTGAATTCAGGCTCGTCTTGCATCTCCCAAGATGAAGGGATGTCTGAATCCCCTGTGGAGACCACAGAAAAAGACCTAGTCCTCCGCCTCAACGCGAACGGAGGCCTCACATCCTTTTAAAATTCGAGAGGTCCGCGGAGATCAATGCTTCCAAAGGAGACGATGCCTGACTTTTCTTGAAAATGGATAGGAGTCCCAGGATCCCTGTGGCACGTGGAAAGGGATCCTGGCTCTCCCGCCTCACGTGGAGACGCGTCCCAATTGCCATGCCAAGACTCGAGGAGAATCCCGAGGTGTCCCTCGCACCTAGGAAGGAGTCCTGACGTCGCTGAACAAACACGTGTCTGGAAGGGCCCTCCCCGTCGTAACTCGAGAATATACCCCAGGTTCCGGCCGCAACTCGAGAAAAACCATGAGAGTTCCCCCTCGCCGCGAGATGAGGACTGATTCCCCTGCACTGCGTGCAGAGCAATTCCGTGTTCCACATCAAACGTGAAAGGAGCCTTGATTTCCTTGTTGGCACTCCAGAGAAAACCCAAAGTCACTATCTCAAGTCTAGAGGGATCCTGAGGTCACTTTAGCAACACGAAAGGGCTCCGTGGACCCCAAATCAACTCGAGATGAGAGCTTAGTCCCTGGCTTCGACTCAAGAGGAATACCAAGTTTCCACAAGCACCTCAAGAGGAGGCTTTTCTCAGCTACTCTTATGTGAGAGGTACCCTGAGTGTGTGGCCTCAAGTGGAATGGACACCGAGATGCTCTGACTCGAAGTACGGCCGGATTTCCCTGCAGTGAATTAAATGCAAGCTCGTCTTGCATCTCCCAAGACGAAGGGATGTCTGAATCCCCTGTGGAGACCACAGAGAAAGACCTAGTTCCCCGCCTCATCGCGACCGGAGGCCTCACATCCTTTGAAAATTCGAGAGGTCCAAGGAGATCAATGCTTCCAAAGGAAACGATGCCTGACTCCTCTTGAAAATGGATAGGAGTCCCAGGATCCCTGTGGCACGTGGAAAGGGAACCTGGGTCTCCTGCCTCACGTAGAGAAGCGTCCCAATTGCCATGCCAAGACTCGAGGAGAATCCCGAGGTGTCCCTCGCACCTAGGCAGGAGTACTGACGTCGCTGAACAAACACGTGTCTGGAAGGGCCCTCCCCATCGTAACTCGAGAATATAACCCAGGTTCCGGGCGCAACTCGAGAAAAACCATGAGAATTCCCCCTGGCCGCGAGATGAGGCCCGATTCCCCTGCACTGCGTGCAGAGCAATTCCGTGTTCCACATCAAACGTGAAAGGAGCCTTGATTTCCTTGACGGCACTCCAGAGAAAACCCAAGATCACTGTCTCACGTCTAGAGGGATCCTGAGGTCACTGGAGCAACACGAAAAGGCTCCGTGGAAACCCAATCAACTCGAGATGAGAGCTTAGTCCCTGGCTTCGACTCAAGAGGAATACCAACTTTCCACAGGCACCTCAAGAGGAGGCTTCTCTCAGCTACAGGTATGTGAGAGGGACCCTGAGTTGCTGGCCTCAAGTGGAATGGACACCGAGATGCTCTGACTCGAAGTAAGGCCGGATATCCCTGCAGTGAATTGAATGCAGGCTCGTCTTGCATCTCCCAAGACGAAGGGATGTCTGAATCCCCTGTGGAGACGACAGAGAAAGACCTAGTTCTCCGCCTGATCGCGACCGGAGGCCTCACATTCTTTGAAAACTCGAAGGTCCGCGGAGATCAATGCTTCCAAAGGAGACGATGCCTGACTCCTCTTGAAAATGGACAGGAGTTTAAGGATCCCTGTGGAACTTGGAAAGGGACCCTGGGTCTGCCGCCTCACGTGGAGACGCGTCCCAATTGCCATGCCAAGACTCGAAGAGAATCCCGAGGAGTCCCTCGCACCTAGGCAGGAGTCCTGACTTCGCTGAACAAACACGTGTCTGGAAGGGCCCTCCCCGTCGTAACTCGAGAATATACCCCAGGTTCCGGCCGCAACTCGAGAAAAACCATGAGACTTCCCCCTCGCTGCGAGATGAGGGCCGTGTCCCCTGCAATGCGTGCAGAGCAATTCCGTGTTCCACATAAAACGTGAAGGGAGCCTTGATTTCCTTGAAGGCACTCCAGAGAACACCCAAGATCACTGTCTCAAGTCTAGAGGGATCCTGAGGACACTGTAGCAACACGAAAGGGCTCCGTGGACCCCAAATCAACTCGAGATGAGAGCTTAGTCCCTGGCTTCGACTCAAGAGAAATACCAACTTTCCTCAAGCACCTCAGGAGGAGGCTTCTCTCAGCTACAGGTATCTGAGAGGGACCCTGAATTTGTGGCCTCAAGTGGAATGGACACCGAGATGCTCTGACTCGAAGTAAGGGTGGATATGCCTGCAGTGAATTGAATGCAGGCTCTTCTTGCATCTCCCAAGACGAAGGGATGTCTGAATCCCCTGTGGAGACCACAGGGAAAGACCTAGTTCTCTGCCTCATCGCGACCGGAGGCCTCACATCCTTTGAAAACTCGAGAGGTCCGCGCAGAACAAAGGTTCCAAAGGAGACGATGCCTGACTCCTCTTGAAAATGGATAGGAGTCCCAGGATCCCTGTGGCTCGTGGAAAGGGACTCTGGGTCTCCCGCCTCACGTGGAGACGCGTCCCAATTGCCATGCCAAGACTCGAGGAGAATCCCGAGGTGTCCCTCGCACCTAGGCAGGAGTCCTGACGTCGCTGAACAAACACGTGTCTGGAAGGGCCCTCCCCGTCGTAACTCGAGAATATACCCCAGGTTCCGGCCGCAACTCGAGAAAAACCATGAGACTTCCCCCTCACTGCAAGATGAGGCCCGATTCCCCTGCACTGCGTGCAGAGCAATTCCGTGTTCCACATCAAACGTGAAAGGAGCCTTGATTTCCTTGATAGCACTCCAGAGAAAACCCAAGATCACTGTCTCAAGTCTAGAGGGATCCTGAGGTCACTGGAGCAACACGAAAGTGCTCCGTGGGCCCCAAATCAACTCGAGATGAGAGCTTAGTCCCTGGCTTCGACTCAAGAGGAATACCAACTTTCTACAAGCACCTAAAGAGGAGGCTTCTCTCAGCTACATGTATTTGAGAGGGCCCTGAGGTTGTGGCCTCAAGTTGAATGGACACCGAGATACTCTGCCTCGAAGTAAGGCCGGATATCCCTGCAGTGAATTGAATGCAGGCTCGCCTTCCATCTCCCAAGACGAAGGGATGTCTGAATCCCTGTGGAGACCACAGAGAAAGACCTAGTTCTCCGCCTCATCGCGACCTGACGCCCCACATCCTTTGAAAACTCGAGAGGTCCGCGGAGATCAATGCTTCCAAAGGAGACGATGCCTGACTCCTCTTGAAAATGGATAGGAGTCCCAGGATCCCTGTGGCACATGGACCGGGACCCTGTGTCTCCCACCTCATGTGGAGACGCGTCCCAATTGCCATGCCAAGACTCGAGGAAAATCCCGAGGTGTCCCTCGCACCTACGCAGGAGTCCTGAGGTCGCTGAACAAACACTTGTCTGGAAGGGCCCTCCCCGCCGTAACTCGAGAATATACCCCGGGTTCCCGCCGAAACTCGAAAAAAACCATGAGACTTCCCCCTCGCCGCGAGATGAGGCCCGATTCCCCTGCACTGCGTGCAGAGCAATTCCGCGTTTCACATCAAAAGTGAAAGGAGCCTTGATTTCCTTGATGGCACTACAGAGAAACCCAAGATCACTGTCTCTAGTCTAGAGGGATCCTGAGGTCACTGGAGCAACACGAAAGGGTTCCGTGGACCCCAAATCAACTCGAGATGAGAGTTTAGTCCCTGGCTTCGACTCAAGAGGAATACCAACTTTCCAAAAGCATCTCAAGAGGAGGCTACTCTCAGCTAAAGGTATGTGAGACGGACCCTGAGTTTGTGGCCTCGAGTGGAATGGACACCGAGATGCTCTGACTCGAAGTAAGGCCGGATATCCCTGCAGTGAATTGAATGCAGGCTCGTCTTGCATCTCCCAAGACGAAGGGATGTCTGAATCCCCTGTGGAGACGACAGAGAAAGTACTAGTCCTCCGCCTCATCGCGACCGGAGGCCTCACATCCGTTGAAAAATCGAGAGGTCGGCGGAGATCAATTCTTCCAACGGAGACGATGCCTGACTCCTCTTGAAAATGGATAGGAGTCCCAGGATCCCTGTGGCACGTGGAAAGGGACCCTGGGTCTCCCGCCTCACGTGGAGACGCGTCCCAATTGCCATGCCAAGACTCGAGGAGAATCCCGAGGTGTCCCTCGCACCTAGGCCGGAGTCCTGACTTCGCTGAACAAACACGTGTCTGGAAGTGCCCTCCCCGTCGTAACTCGAGAATATACCCCAGGTTCCGGCCGCAACTCGAGAAAAACCATGAGACTTCCCCCTCGCCGCGAGATGAGACCCGATTCCCCTGCACTGCGTACAGAGCAATTCCGTGTTCCACATCAAACGTGAAAGGAGTCTTGATTTCCTTGATGGCACTCCAGAGAAAACCCAAGATCACTGTCTCAAGTCTAGAGGGATCCTGAGTTCACTAGAGCAACACGAAAGGGCTCCGTGGACCCCAAATCTACTCGAGATGAGAGCTTAGTCCCTGGCTTCGAGTCAAGAGGAATACCAACTTTCCACAAGCACCTCAAGAGGAGGCTTCTCTCAGCTACAGGTATGTGAGAGGGACCCTGAGTTTGTGGCCTCAAGTCGAATGGACATCGAGATGCTTTGACTCGAAGTAAGGCCGGATATCCCTGCAGTGAATTGAATGCAGGCTCGTCTTGCATCTCCCAAGACAAAGGGATGTCTGAATCCCCTGTGGAAACCACAGAGAAAGACCTAGTCCTCCGCCTCATCGCGACCGGAGACATCAAATCCTATGAAAAATCGAGAGTTCTGCGGAGATCAATGCTTCCAAAGGAGACGATGCCTGATTCCTCTTGAAAATGGATAGGAGTCCCAGGATCCCTGTGGCACGTGGAAAGGGACCCTGGGTCTCCCTCCTCACGTGGAGACGCGTCCCAATTGCCATGCCAAGACTCGAGGAGAATCCCGAGGTGTCCCTCGCACCTAGGCAGGAGTCCTGACGTCGCTGAACAAACACGTGTCTGGAAGGGCCCTCCCCGTCGTAACTCGAGAATATACCCCAGGTTCCGGCCGCAACTCGAGAAAAACCATGAGACTTCCCCCTCGCCGCGAGATGAGGCCCGATTCCCCTGCACTGCGTGCAGAGCAATTCCGTGTTCCACATCAAACGTGAAAGGAGCCTTGATTTCCTTGATGGCACTCCAGAGAAAACCCAAAATCACTGTCTCAAGTCTAGAGGGATCCTGAGGTCACTGGAGCAACATGAAAAATTTCCGTGCACCCCAAATCAAATCGAGATGAGAGCTTAGTCCCTGGCTTCGACTCAAGAGGAATACCAACTTTCCACAAGCACCTCAAGAGGAGGCTTCTCTCAGCTACAGGTATGTGAGAGGGACCCTGAGTTTGTGGCCTCAAGTGGAATGGACACCGAGATGCTCTGACTCGAAGTAAGGCCGGATATCCCTACAGTGAATTGAATGGAGGCTCGTCTTGCATCTCCCAAGACGAAGGGATGACTGAACCCCCTGTGGAGACGACAGAGAAAGACCAGTCCTCCGCCTCATCGCGACCGGAGACATCACGTCCTATGAAAAATCGAGAGGTCTGCGGAGATCAATGCTTCCAAAGGAAACGATGCCTGACTCTTCTTGAATATGGATAGGAGTCCCAGGATCCCTTTGGCACGTGGAAAGGGACACTGGGTCTCCCGCCTCACGTGGAGACGCCTCCCAATTGCCATGCCAAGACTCGAGGAGAATCCGGAGGTGTCCCTCGCAACTAGGCAGGAGTCCTGACGTCGCTGAACAAACACGTGTCTGGAAGGGCCCTCCCCGTCATAACTCGATAATATAACCCAGGTTCCGGCCGCAACTCGAGAAAAACCATGAGAATTCCCCCTCGCTGTGACATGAGGCCCGATTCCCCTTCACTGCGTGCAGAGCAATTCTGTGTTCCACATTAAACGTGAAAGGAGCCTTGATTTCCTTGATGGCACTCCAGAGAAAACCCAAGATCACTGTCTCAAGTATAGAGGGATCCTGAGGTCACTGGAGCAACACAAAAGGGCTCCTTGGCCCCCAAATCAACACGAGATGAGAGCTTAGTCCCTGGCTTCGACTCAAGAGGAATACCAACTTTCCATAAGCACCTCAAGAGGAGGCTTCTCTCAGCTACAGGTATGTGAGTGGGACCCTGAGTTTGTGGCCTCAAGTGGAATGGACACCGAGATGCTCTGACTCGAATTAAGGCCGGATATCCCTGCAGTGAATTGAGCGCAGGCTCGTCTTGCCTCTGCCAAGACGAAGGGATGTCTGAATCCCCTGTGGAGACCACAGAGAAAGACCTAGTCGTCCACCTCATCGCGACCGGAGACATCACATCCGTTGAAAAATCGAGAGGTCTGCGGAGATCAATGCTTCCAAAGCAGACGATGCCTGACTCCTCTTGAAAATGGATAGGAGTCCCAGGATCCCTGTGGCACGTGGAAAGGGACCCTGGGTCTCCCGCCTCACGTGGAGACGTGTCAAAATTGAAATGCGAAGACTCGAGGAGAATCCTGAGGTGTCCCTCGCACCTAGGCAGGAGTCCTGAAGTCGCTGAACAAACACGTGTCTGGAAGGGCCCTCCCCGTCGTAACTCGAGAATATACCCCAGGTTCCGGCCGAAACTCGAGAAAAACCATGAGACTTCCCCCTCGCTGCGACAGGGGCCCGATTCCCCTGCACTGCGTGCAGAGCAATTCCGTGTTCCACATCAAACGTGAAAGGAGCCTTGATTTCCTTGATGGCACTCCAGAGAAAACCCAAAATCACTGTCTCAAGTCTAGAGGGACCCTGAAGTCACTGGAGCTACACGAATGGGCTCCGTGGACCCCAAATCAACTCGAGATGAGAGCTTAGTCCCTGGCTTCGAGTCAAGAGGAATACCAACTTTCCACAAGCACCTCAAGAGGAGGCTTCTCTCAGCTACAGGTATGTGAGTGGGACCCTGATTTGCTGGCCTCAAGTGGAATGGACACCGAGTTGGTCTGACTCGAAGTAAGGCCGGATATCCCTACAGTGAATTGAATGCAGGCTCGTCTTGCATCTCCCAAGACGAAGGGATGTCTGAATCCCCAGTGGAGACCACAGAGAAAGACCTAGTTCTCCGCCTCATCGCGACCGGAGGCCTCACTTCCTTTGAAAACTCGAGAGGTCCGCGGAGATCAATGCTTTCAAAGGAGAAGATGCCTGACTCCTCTTGAAAATGGATAGGAGTCCCAGGATCCCTGTGGCACGTGGAAAGGCACCCTGGGTCTCCCGCCTCACGTGGAGACGCGTCACAATTGCCATGCCAAGTCTCGAGGAGAATCCCGAGGTGTCCCTCGCACCTAGGCAGGAGTACTGACGTCGCTGAACAAACACGTGTCTGGAAGGGCTCAGCCCGTCATAACACGAGAATATACCCCAGGTTCCGGCCGCAACTCGAGAAAAACCATGAGACTTCCTCCTCGCCGGGAGATGAGGCCCGATTCCCCTGCACTGTGTGCAGAGCAATTAGGTGTTCCACATCAAACGTGAAAGGAGCCTTGATTTACTTGATGGCACTCCAGAGGAAACCCAAGACCACTGTCTCAAGTCTAGAGGGATCCTGAGGCCACGGAGCAACACGAAAGGGTTCCGTGGACCACAAATCAACTCGAGATGAGAGCTTAGTCCCTGGCTTCGACTCAAGAGGAATGCCAACTTTCCACAAGCACCTCAAGAGGAGGCTTCTCTCAGCTACAGGTATGTGAGAAGGACCCTGAGTTTGTGGCCTCAAGTGGAATGGACACCGAGATGCTCTGACTCGAAGTAAGGCCGGATATCCCTGCAGTGAATTGAATACAGGCTCGTCTTGCATCTCCCAAGACGAAGGGATGTCTGAATCCCCTGTGGAGACCACAGAGAAAGACCTAGTCCTCCGCCTCAACGCGAACGGAGGCCTCACATCCTTTGAAAACTCGAGAGGTCCGAGGAGATCAATGCTTCCCAAGGAGACGATGCCTGACTCCTCTTGAATGTGGATAGGAGTCCCAGGATCCCTGTGGCACGTGGAATGGGACCCTGGGTCTCCCGCCTCACGTGGAGACGCGTCCCAATTGCCATGCCAAGACTCGAGGAGAATCCCGAGGTGTCCCTCGCACCTAGGCAGGAGTCCTGATGTCGCTGAACAAACACGTGTCTGGAAGGGCCCTCCCCGTCGTAACTCGAGAATATACCACAGGTTCCGGCCGCAACTCGAGAAAAACCATGAGACTTCCCCCTCGCCGCGAGATGAGGCCCGATTCCCCTGAACTGCGTGCAGAGCAATTCCGTGTTCCACATCAAACGTGAAAGGAGCCTTGATTTCCTTGATGGCACTCCAGAGAAAACCCAAAAGCAGTGTCTGAAGTCTAGAGGGATCCTGAGGTCACTGGAGCAACACGAAAGGGCTCCGTGGACCCCAAGTCAACTCGAGACGAGAGATTAGTCCTTGGTTTCGACTCAAGAGGAACACCAACTTTCCACAAGCACCTCAAGAGGAGGCTTCTCGCAGCTACAGGTATGTGAGAGGGACCATGAGTTTGTGGCCTCAAGTGGAATGGACACCGAGATGCTCTGACTCAAAGTAAGGCCGGATATCCCTGCAGTGAATTGAAAGCAGGCTCGTCTTGCATCTCCCAACATGAAGGGATGTCTGAATCCCCTGTGGAGACCACAGAGAAAGACCTAGTCCTCCGCCTCAACGCGAACGGAGGCCGCACATCCTTTGAAAACTCGAGAGGTCCGCGGAGATCAATGCTTCCAAACGAGACGATCCCTGACTCCTCTTGAAAATGGATAGGAGTCCCAGGATCCCTGTGGCACGTGGAAAGGGACACTGGGTCTCCCGCCTCACGTGGAGACGCGGCCCAATTGCCATGCCAAGACTCGAGGAGAATCCCGAGGTGTCCCTCGCACCTAGGCAGGAGTCCTGACGTCGCTGAACAAACACGTGTCTGGAAGGGCCCTCCCCATCGTAACTCCAGAATATACCCCAGGTTCCGGCCGCAACTCGAGAAAAACCATGAGAATTCCCCCTCGCCGCGAGATGAGGCCCGATTCCCCTGCACTGCGTGCAGAGCAATTCCGTGTTCCACATCAAACGTGAAAGGAGCCTTGATTTCCTTGATGGCACTCCAGAGAAAACCCAAGATCACTGTCTCAAGTCTAGAGGGATCCTGAGGTCACTGGAGCAACACGAAAGGGCTCCGTGGACCCCAAATCAACTCGAGATGAGAGCTTAGTCCCTCGCTTCGAGTCAAGAGGAATACCAACTTTCCACAAGCACCTCAAGAGGAGGCTTCTGTCAGCTACAGGTATGTGAGAGGACCCTGAGTTTGTGGCCTTAAGTGGAATGGACACCGAGATGCTCTGACTCGAAGTAAGGCCGGATATCCCTGCAGTGAATTGAATGCAGGCTCGTCTTGCATCTCCCAAGACGAAGGGATGTCTGAATCCCCTGTGGAGACCACAGAGAAAGACCTATTTCTCCGCCTCATCGCGACCAGAGGCCTCACATCCTTTGAAAACTCGAGAGGTCCGCGGAGATCAATGCTTCCAAAGGAGACGATGCCTGACTCCTCTTGAAAATGGATAGGAGTCCCAGGATCCCTGTGGCACGTGGAAAGGGACGCTGGGTCTCCCGACTCACGTGGAGACGCCTCCCAATTGCCATGCCAAGACTCGAGGAGAATCCCGAGGTGTCCCTCGCACCTAGGCAGGAGTCCTGACGTCGCTGAACAAACACGTGTCTGGAATGGCCCTCCCCGTCGTAACTCGAGAATATACCCCAGGTTCCGGCCGCAACTCGAGAAAAACCATGAGACTTCACCTTAACCACGAGATGAGGCCCGAATCCCCTGCACTGTGTGCAGAGCAATTCCGTGTTCCTCATTAAACGTGAAAGGAGCCTTGATTTCCTTGATGGCACTCCAGAGAAAACCCAAGATCACTGTCTCAAGTCTAGAGGGATCTTGAGGTCACTGTAGCAACACGAAAGGGCTCCGTGGACCCCACATCTACTCGAGATGAGAGCTTAGTCCCTGGCTTCGAATGAAGAGGAATACCAACTTTCCACAAGCACCTCAAGAGGAGGCTTCTCTCAGCTACAGGTATGTGAGGGGGACCCTGAGTCTGTGGCCTCAAGTGGAATGGACACCGAGATGCTCTGACACGAAGTAAGGCCGGATATCCCTGCAGTGAATTGAATGCAGGCTCGTCTTGCATCTCCCAAGCAAAGGGATGTCTGAATCCAATGTGGATACCACAGAGAAAGACCTAGTTCTCCGCCTCATCGCGACCGGAGGCCTCACATCCTTTGAAAACTTGAGAGGTCCACGGAGATCAATGCTTCCAAAGGAGACGATGCCTGACTCCTCTTGAAAATGGATAGGAGTCCCTGGATCCCTGTCGCACAATGAAAGGGACCCTGGGTCTCGTACCTCACGTGGAGACGCGTCCCAATTGCCATGCCAAGACTCGAGGATAACTCCGAGGTGTCCATCGCACCTAGGCAGAAGTCCTGACGTCGCTGAACAAACACGGGTCTGGAAGGGCCCTCCCCGTCGTAACTCGAGAATATACCCCAGGTTCCGGCCGCAACTCGAGAAAAACCATGAGATTTCCCCCTCGCCACGAGATGAGGCCCGATTCCCCTGCACTGCGTGCAGAGCAATTCCGTGTTCCTCATCAAACGTGAAAGGAGCCTTGATTTCCTTGATGGCACTCCAGAGAAAACCCAAGATCACTGTCTCAAGTCTAGAGGGATCCTGAGGTCACTGTAGCAACACGAAAGGGCTCTGTGGACCCCAAATCAACTCGAGATGAGAGCTTAGTCCATGGCTTTGACTCAAGAGGATTACAAACTTTCCACAAGCACCTCAAGAGGAGGCTTCTCTCAGCTACAGATATGTGAGAGGGACCCTGAGTTTGTGGCCTCAAGTGGATTGGACACCGAGAAGCTCTGACTCGAAGTAAGGCCAGATATCCCTGCAGTGAATTGAATGCAGGCTCGTCTTGCATCTCCCAAGGGAAGGGATATCTGAATCCAATGTGGAGACCACAGAGAAAGACCTAGTTCTCCTCCTCATCGTGACCGGAGGCCTCACAACCTTTGAAAACTCGAGAGGTCCGCGGAGATCAATGCTTCCAAAAGCGATGATGCCTGACTCCTCTCGAAAATGGATAGGAGTCCCAGGATCCCTGTGGCACGTGGAAAGGGACCCTGGGTCTCGCACCTCACGTGAAGACGCGTCCCAATGGCCATGCCAAGACTCGAGGAGAATCCCGAGGTGTCCCTCGCACTTAGGCAGGAGTCCTGACTTCGCTGAACAAACACGTGTCTGGAAGGGCCCGCCCCCCCCCGTCTTAACTCGAAAATATACCCCAGGTTCTGGGCACAAGTGGCGAAAAACCATGAGACTTCCCCCTCGCCGCGAGATGAGGCCCGATTCCCCTGCACTGCGTGCAGAGCAATTCCGTGTTCCACATCAAACGTGAAAGGAGCCTTGATTTCCTTGATGGCACTCCAGAGAAAACCCAAGATCACTGTCTCAAGTCTAGAGGGATCCTGAGGTCACTGGAGCAACACGAAAGTTGTCCGTGGACCCCAAATCTACTCGAGATGAGAGCTTAGTCCCTGGCTTCGACTCAAGAGGAATTCCAAGTTTCCACAAGCACCTCAAGAGGAGTCTTCTCTCAGCCACAGGTATGTGACAGGGACCCTGAGTTTGTGGCCTCATGTGGAATGGACAACGAGATGCACTGATTCGAAGTAAGGCTGGATATCCCTGCAGTGAATTGAATGCAGGCTCGTCTTGCATCTCCCAAGATGAAGGGATGTCTGAATCCCCTGTGGAGACCACAGAGAAGGACCTAGTTCTCCGCCTCATCGCGACCGGAGGCCTCACATCCTTTGAAAACTCGAGAGGTCCGCGGAGATCAATGCTTCCAAAGGAGACGATGCCTGTCTCATCTTGAAAATGGATAGGAGTCCCAGGATCCCTGTGGCACGTGGAAAGGGACCCTGGGTCTCCCGCCTCACGTGGAGACGCGTCCCAATTGCCATTCCAAGACTCGAGGAGAATCCCGAGGTGTCCCTCGCACCTAGGCAGGAGTCCTGACGTCTCTGAACTAACACGTGTCTGGAAGGGCCCTCCCCCTTGTAACTCGAGAATATATCCCAGGTTCCGTCCGCAAATCGAGAAAAAACATGAGACTTCCCCCTCGCCGCGAGATGAGGCCCGATTCCCCTGCACTGCGTGCAAAGCAATTCCGTTTTCCACATCAAACTTGAAAGGAGCCTTGATTTCCTTGATGGCACTCCAGAGAAAACCCAAGATCCCTGTCTCAAGTCTAGAGGGATCCTGAGGTCACTGGACCAAGACGAAAGGGCTCCGTGGACCCCAAATCAACTCGAGATGAGAGCTTAGTCCCTGGCTTCGACTCAAGAGGAATACCAACTTTCCACAAGCACCTCAAGAGGAGGCTTCTCTCAGCTACAGGTATGTGAGAGGGACCCTGAGTTTGTGGCCTCAAGTCGAATGGTCACCGAAATGCTCTGACTCAAAGTAAGGCCAGATATCCCTGCAGTGAATTGAATGCAGGCTCGTCTTGCATCTCCCAAGACGAAGGGATGTCTGAATCCCCTGAGAAGACCACAGAGAAAGACCTAGTTCTCCACCTCCTCGCGACCGAGGCCTCATATCCTTTGAAAATTCGAGAGGTCTGCGGAGATCAATGCCTCCAAAGGAGACGATGCCTGACTCCTCTTGAAAATGGTTAGCAGTCCCAGGATTCCTGTCCACATGGACGGGTCCCTGGGTCTCCCGCCTCACGTGGAGACGCGTCCCAATTGCCATGCCAAGACTCGAGGAGAATCCCGAGGTGTCCCTCGCACCTAGGCAGGAGTCCTCACGTCGCTGAACAAACACGTGTCTGGAAGGGCCCTATCCGTGGTAACTCGAGAATATACCCCAGCTTCCGGCCGCAACTCGAGAAAAACCATGAGACTTCCCCCTCGCCGCGAGATGAGGCCCAGTTCCCCTGCACTGCGTGCAGAGCAATTCGGTGTTCCAGATAAAACATTAAAGGAGCCTTGATTTCCTTGATGACACTCCAGAGAAAACCCAAGATCACTGTCTCAAGTCTAGAGGGATCCTGAGGTCACTGGAGCAACACGAAAGGGCTCCGTGGACCCCAAATCAACTCGAGATGAGATCTTAGTCCCTGGCTTCAACTCAAGTGGAACACCAACTTTCCACAAGCACCTCAAGTGGAGGCTTCTCTCAGCTACAGGTATGTGAGAGGGACCCTGAGTTTATGGCTTCAAGTGGAATGGACACCGAGATGCTCTGACTCGAAGTCAGGCCGGAAATCCCTGCAGTGAATTGAATGCAGGCTCGTCTTGCATCTCCCAAGGTGAAGCGATGTCTGAATCCCCTGTGGAGACCACAGAGAAAGACCTAGTTCTCCAGCTCATCGCGACCGGAGGCCTCACATCCTTTGAAAACTCGAGAGGTCCACGGAGATCAATGCTTCCAAAGGAGACGATGCCTGACTCCTACTGAAAATGGATAGGAGTCCCAGGATCCCTGTGGCACGTGGAAAGGGACCCTGGGTCTCCCGCCTCACGTGGAGAACCATCCCAATTGCCATGCCAAGACTCGAGGAGAATCCCGAGGTGTCCCTCGAACCTAGGCAGGAGTCCTGACGTCATTGAACAAACACGTGTCTGGAAGAGCCCTTCCCGTCGTAACTCGAGAATATACCCCAGGTTCCGGCCGCAACTCGGGAAAAACCATGAGACTTACCCCTCGTCGCGAGATGAGGCCCGATTCCCCTGCACTGCATGCAGAGCAATTTCATGTTCCACATCAAACGTGAAAGGAGACTTGATTTCCTTGAAGGCACTCCAGAGAAACCCAAGATCACTGTCTCAAGTCTAGAGGGATCCTGAGGTCACTGGAGCAACACGAAAGGGCTCCGTGGACCATAAATCAACTCGAGATGAGAACTTAGTCCCCGGCTTCGACTCAAGAGGAATACCAAGTTTCCACAAGCACCTCAAGAGGAGGCTTCTCTCAGCTACACGTATGTGAGAGGGACCCTGAGTTTGTGGCCTCAAGTGGAATGGACACCGAGATGCTCTGACTCGAAGTAAGGCCGGATATCCCTGCAGTGAATTGAATGCAGGGTCCTCTTGCATCTCCCAAGACGAAGGGATGTCTGAATCCCCTGTGGAGACCACAGAGAAAGACCTAGTCCTCCGCCTCAACGCGAACGGAGGCCTCACATCCTTTGAAAACTCGAGAGGTCCGAGGAGATCAATGCTTCCCAAGGAGACGATGCCTGACTCCTCTTGAAAGTGGATAGGAGTCCCAGGATCCCTGTGGCACGTGGAAAGGGACCCTGGGTCTCCCGCCTCACGTGGAGACGGGTCCCAATTGCCATGCCAAGACTCGAGGAGAATTCCGAGGTGTCCCTCGCACCTAGGCAGGAGTCCTGACGTCGCTGAACAAACACGTGTCTGGAAGGGCCCTCCCCGTAGTAACTCGCGATTATACCACAGGTTCCGGCCGCAACTCGAAAAAAACCATGAGACTTCCCCCTCGCCGCGAGATGAGGCCCGATTCCCCTGCACTGCGTGCAGAGCATTTCTGTGTTCCACATCAAACGTGAAAGGAGCCTTGATTTCCTTGATGGCACTCCAGAGAAAACCCAAGATCACTGTCTCAAGTCTAGAGGGATCCTGAGGTCACTGGAGCAACACGAAAGGGCTCTGTGGACCCAAGTCAACTCGAGATGAGAGCTTAGTCCTTGGCTTCGACTCAAGAGGAACACCAACTTTCCACAAGCACCTCAAGTGGAGGTTTTTCTCAGCTACAGGTATGTGAGAGGGACCCTGAGTTTGTGGCCTCAAGTGGAATGGACACCGAGATGCTCTGACTCAAAGTAAGGCCGGATATCCCAGAAGTGAATTGAATGCAGGCTCGTCTTGCATCTCCCAAGACGAAGGGTTGTCTGAATCCCCTGTGGAGACCACAGAGAAAGATCTAGTCCTCCGCCTCAACGCGAACGGAGGCCTCACATCCTTTGAAAACTCGAGAGGTCCGATCAGATCAATGCTTCCAAAGGAGACGATGCCTGACTCCTCTTGAAAATGGATAGGAGTCCCAGGATCCCTGTGGCACGTGGAAAGGGACCCTGGGTCTCCCGCCTCACGTGGAGACGCGTCCCAATTGCCATGCCAAGACTCGAGGAGAATCCCGAGGTGTCCCTCGCACCTAGGCAGGAGTCCTGACGTCGCCGAACAAACACGTGTCTGGAAGGGCCCTCCCCGTCGTAACTCGAGAATATACCCCAGGTTCCGGCCGCAACTCGAGAAAAACCATGAGACTTCCCCCTCGCCGCGAGATGAGGCCTGATTCCCCTTCACTGCGTGCAGAGCAATTCCGTGTTCCACATCAAACGTGAAAGGAGCCTTGATATCCTTGATAGCACTCCAGACAAAACCCAAGATCACTGTCTCAAGACTAGAGGGATCCTGAGGTCACTGGAGCAACATGAAAGGGCTCTGTGGACCCAAGTCAACTCGAGATGAGAGCTTAGTCCTTGGCTTCGACTCAAGAGGAACACCAACTTTCCACAAGCACCTCAAGTGGAGGTTTCTCTCAGCTACAGGTATGTGAGAGGGACCCTGAGTTTGTGGCCTCAAGTGGAATGGACACCGAGATGCTCTGACTCAAAGTAAGGCCGGATATCCCTGAAGTGAATTGAATGCAGGTTCGTCTTGCATCTCCCAAGACGAAGGGTTGTCTGAATCCCCTGTGGAGACCACAGAGAAAGATCTAGTCCTCCGCCTCAACGCGAACGGAGGCCTCACATCCTTTGAAAACTCGAGAGGTCCGATCAGATCAATGCTTCCAAAGGAGACGATGCCTGACTCCTCTTGAAAATGAATAGGAGTTCCAGGATCCCTGTGGCACGTGGAAAGGGTCCCTGGGTCTCCCGCCTCACGTGGAGATGCGTCCCAATTGCCATGCCAAGACTCGAGGAGAATCCCGAGGTGTCCCTCGCACCTAGGTAGGAGTGCTGATGTCAGTGAACAAACACGTGTCTGGAAGGGCCCCCACCGTCGTAACTCGAGAATATACCCCAGATTCCGTCTACAACTCGAGAAAAACCATGAGACTTACCCCTCGCCACGAGATGAGGACCGATTCCCCTGCACTGTGAGCAGAACAATTCCGTGTTCCCCATCAAACGTGAAAGGAGACTTGATTTCCTTGATGGCACTCCAGATAAAACCCAAAATCACTGTCTCAAGTCTAGAGGGATCCTGAGGTCACTGTAGCAACACGAAAGGGCTCCGTGGACCCCAAATCAACTCGAGATGAGAGCTTAGTCCCTGGCTTCGACTCAAGAGTCATACCAACTTTCCACAAGCACCTCAAGAGGAGGCTTCTCTCAGCTACAGGTATGTGAGAGGGACCCTGAGTTTGTGGCCTCAAGTGGAATGGACACCGAGAGGCTCTGACTCGAAGTAAGGCCGGATATCCCTGCAGTGAATTGAGTGCAGGCTCGTCTTGCATCTCCCAAGACGAAGGGATGTCTGAATCCCCTGTGGAGACCACAGAGAAAGAACTAGTTCTCCGCCTCATCGCGACCGGAGGCCTCACATCCTTTGAAAACTCGAGAGGTCCGTGGAGATCAATTCTTCCAAAGCAGACGATGCCTGACTCTTCTTGAAAATGCATAGGAGTCCCAGGATCCCTGTGGCACGTGGAAAGAGACACTGGGTCTTCCACCTCACGTGGAGATGCGTCCCAATTGCCATGCCAAGACTCGGCGAGTATCCCGAGGTGTCCCTGGCACCTAGGCAGGAGTCCTGACGTCACTGAACAAACACGTGTCTGGAAGGGCCCTCCCCGTATTAACTTGAGAATGTACCCCAGGTTCCGGCCGCAACTCGAGAAAAACCATGAGAGTTCCCCCTCGCCGCGAGATGTGGCCCGATTCCCCTGCACAGCGTGCAGAGCAATTACGTGTTCCACATCAAACGTGAAAGGAGCCTTGATTTCCTTGATGGCACTCCAGAGAAAACCCAAGATCAGTGTCTCAAGTCTAGAGGGATCCTGAGGTCACTGGAGCAACAGGAAACGGCTCCGAGGACCTCAAATAAACTCGAGATGAGAGCTTAGTGCCTGGCTTCGACTCAAGAGTCATACCAACTTTCCACAAGCACCTCAAGAGGAGGCTTCTCTCAGCTACAAGTATCTGAGAGGGACCCTGAGTTTGTGGCCTCAAGTGGAATGGACACGGAGATGCTCTGACTCGAAGTAAGGCCGGATATCCCTGCAGTGAATTGAATGCAGGCTCGCCTTGCATCTCCCAAGACGAAGGGGTGTCTGAATCCCCTGTGGAGACCACAGAGAAAGACCTAGTTCTCCGCCTCATCGCGACCGGAGGCCTCACATCCTTTGAAAACTCGAGAGGTCCGCGGAGATCAATGCTTCCAAAGGAGACGATGCCTGACTCCTCTTGAAAATGGATAGGAGTCCCAGGATCCCTGTGGCACGTGGAAAGGGACCCTGTGTCTCCCGCCTCACGTGGAGACGCGTCCCAATTGCCATGCCAAGACTCGAGGAGAATCCCGAGGTGTCCCTTGCACCTAGGCAGGAGTCCTGAGGTCGCTGAACAAACACGTGTCTGGAAGGGCCCTCCCCGTCGTAACTCGAGAATATACCCCAGGTTCCGGCCGCAACTCGAGAAAAACCATGAGACTTCACCCTCGCCGCGAGATGAGGCCCGATTCCCTTTCACTGCGTGCAGAGCAATTCCGCGTTCCACATCAAACGTGAAAGGAGCCTTGATTTCCTTGATGGCACTCCAGAGAAATCCCAAGATCACTGTCTCAAGTCTAGAGGGATCCTGAGGTCACTGGAGCAACACGGAAGGGCTCCGGGGACCCCAAATCAACTCGAGATGAGAGCTTAGTCCCTGGCTTCGACTCAAGAGTCATATCAACTTGCCACAAGCACCTCAAGAGGAGGCTTCTTTCAGCTACAGGTATGTGAGAGGGACCCTGAGTTTGTGGCCTCAAGTGGAATGGACACCGAGATGCTCTGGCTAGAAGGAAGGCCGGATATCCCTGCAGTGAATTGAATGCAGGCTCGTCTTGCATCTCCCAAGACGAAGGGATGTCTGAATCCCCGGTGGAGACCACAGAGAAAGACCTAGTTCTCCGCCTCATCACGACCGGATGCGTCACATCCTTTGAAAACTCGAGAGGTCCGTGGAGATCAATGCTTCCAAAGGAGACGATGCCTGACTCCTCTTGAAAATGGATAGGAGTCCCAGGATCCCTGTGGCACGTGGAAAGGGACCCTGGGTCTCCCGCCTCACGTGGAGACGCGTCCCAATTGCCATGCCAAGACTCGAGGAGAATCCCTAGGTGTCCCTCGCACCTAGGCAGGTGTCCTGACGTCGCTGAACAAACACATGTCTGGAAGGGCCCACCCGTTGTAACTCGAGAATATACCCCAGGTTCCGGCCGCAACTCGAGAAAAACCATGAGACTTCCCCCTCGCCGCGAGATGAGGCCCGATTCCCCTGCACTGCGTGCAGAGCAATTTCATGTTCCACATCAAACGTGAAAGGAGCCTTGATTTCCTTGATGGCACTCCAGAGAAAACCCAAGATCACTGTCTCAATTCTAGAGGGATCCTGAGGTCACTGGAGCAACACGAAAGGGCTCCATGGACCCCAAATCAACTCGAGATGAGAGCTTAGTCCCTGGCTTCGACTCAAGAGGAATACCAACTTTCCACAAGCACCTCAAGAGGAGGCTTCTCTCAGCTACAGGTATGTGAGAGGGACTCTGAGTTTGTGGCCTCAAGTGGAATGGACACGGAGATGCTCTGACTCGAAGTAAGGCCGGATATCCCTGCAGTGAATTGAATGCAGGCTCGTCTTGCATCTCCCAAGATGAAGGGATGTCTGAATCCCCTGTGGAGACCACAGAGAAAGACCTAGTCCTCCGCCTCATCGCGACCGGAGGCCTCACATCCTTTGAAAACTCGAGAGGTCCGCGGAGATCAATGCTTCCAAAGGAGACGATGCTTCACTCCTCTTGGAAATGGATAGGAGTCCCAGGATCCGTGTGGCACGTGGAAAGGGACCCTGGGTCTCCCGCCTCACGTGGAGACGCGTCCTAATTGCCATGTCAAGACTCGAGGAGAATCCCGAGGTGTCCCTCGCACCTAGGCAGGAGTCCTGACGTCGCTGAACAAACACGGGTCTGGAAGGGCCCTCTCCGTCGTAACTCGAGAATATACCTCAGGTTCCGGCCGCAACTCGAGAAAAACCATGAGAATTCCCCCTCGCCGTGAGATGAGGCCTGATTCCCCTGCACTTCGTGCAGAGCAATTCCGTGTTCCACATCAAACGTGAAAGGAGCCTTGATTTCCTTGATGGCACTCCAGAAAAAACCCAAGATCACTGGCTCAAGTATAGAGGGATCCTGAGGTCACTGGAGCAACACGAAAGGGATCCGTGGACCCCAAATCAACTCGAGATGAGAGCTTAGTCCCTGGCTTCGACTCAAGAGAAATACCAACTTTCCACAAGCACCTCAAGAGGAGGCTTCTCTCAGCTACAGGTATGTGAGAGGGACCCTGAGTTTGTGGCCTCAAGTGGAATGGACACCGAGATGCTCTGACTCGAAATAAGGCCGGATATCCCTGCAGTGAATTGAATGCAGGCTGGTCTTGCATCTCCCAAGACGAAGGGATGTCTGAATCCCCTGTGGAGACCACAGAGAAAGACCTAGTCCTCCGCCTCAACGCGAACGGAGGCCTCACATCCTTTGAAAACTCGAGAGGTCCGAGGAGATCAATGCTTCCCAAGGAGACGATGCCTGACTCCTCTTGAAAGTGGATAGGAGTCCCAGGATCCCTGTGGCACGTGGAAAGGGACCCTGGGTCTCCCGCCTCACGTGGAGACACGTCCCAATTGCCATGCCAAGACTCGAGGACAATCCCGAGGTGTCCCTTGCACCTAGGCAGGAGTCCTGACGTCGCTGAACAAACACGTGTCTGGAAGGGCCCTCCCCGTCGTAACTCGAGAATATACCACAGGTTCCGGCTGCAACTCGAGAAAAACCATGAGACTTCCCCCTCGCCACGAGATGAGGCCCGATTCCCCTGCACTGCGTGCAGAGCAATTCCGTGTTCCACATCAAAAGTGAAAGGAGCCTTGATTTCCTTGATGGCACTCCAGAGAAAACCCAAAATCACTGTCTCAAGTCTAGAGGGATCCTGAGGTCACTGGAGCAACACGAAAGGGCTCCGTGGACCCCAAGTCAACTCGAGATGTGAGCTTAGTCCTTGGTTTCGACTCAAGAGGAACACCAACTTTCCACAAGCACCTCAAGAGGAGGCTTCTCTCAGCTACAGGTATGTGAGAGGGACCCTGAGTTTGTGGCCTCAAGTGGAATGGACACCGAGATGCTTTGACTCGAAGTAAGGCCGGATATCCCTGCAGTGAACTGAATAGAGGCTCGTCTTGCATCTCTGAAGACGAAGGGATGTCTGAATCCCCTGTGGAGACCACAGAGAAAGACCTAGTCCTCCGCCTCTTCGCGACCGGAGGCCTCACATCTTTTGAAAACTCGAGAGGTCTGCGGAGATCAATGCTTCCAAAGGAGACGATGACTGACTCCTGTTGAAAATGGATAGGAGTCCCAGGATCCCTGTGGCACGTGGAAAGGGACCCTGGGTCTCCCGCCTCACGTGGAGACGCGTCCCAATTGCCATGCCAAGACTCGAGGACAATCCCGAGGTGTCCCTTGCACCTAGTCAGGAGTCCTGACGTCGCTGAACAAACACGTGTCTGGAAGGGCCCTCCCCGTCGTAACTCGAGAATATACCCCAGGTTCCGGCCGCAACTCGAGAAAAACCATGAGACTTCCCCCTCGCCGCGAGATGAGGCCCGATTCCCCTCCACTGCGTGCAGAACAATTCCATGTTGCACATCAAACGTGAAAGGAGCCTTGATTTCCTTGATGGTACTCCAGAGAAAACCCAAGATCACTGTCTCAATTCTAGAGGGATCCTGAGGTCACTGGAGCAACACGAAAGGGCTCCATGAACCCCAAATCAACTCGCGATGAGAGCTTAGTCCCTGGCTTCGACTCAAGAGGAATACCAACTTTCCACAAGCAACTCAAGAGGAGGCTTCTCTCAGCTACAGGTATGTGAGAGGGACCCTGAGTTTGTGGCCTCAAGTGGAATGGACACCGAGATGCTCTGACTCGAAGTAAGGCCGGATATCCCTGCAGTGAATTGAATGTAGGCTCGTCTTGCATCTCCCAAGACGAAGGGATGTCTGAATCCCCTGTGGAGACCACAGAGAAAGACCTAGTCCTCCGCCTCATCGCGAACGGAGGCCTCACATCCTTTGAAAACTCGAGAGGTCCGCGGAGATCAATGCTTCCAAAGGAGCCGATGCCTGACTCTTCTTGAAAATGCATAGGACTCCCAGGAGGCCTGTGGCACGTGGAAAGGGACCCTGGGTCTCCCGCCTCACGTGGAGACACGTCCCAATTGCCATGCCAAGACTCGAGGAGAATCCCGAGGTGGCCCTCGCACCTAGGCAGGAGTCCTGACGTCGCTGAACAAACACGTGTCTGGAAGGGCCCTCCCCATCGTAACTCGAGAATATACCCCAGGTTCCAGCCGCAACTCGAGGAAAACCATGAGACTTCCCCCTCTCCGCGAGATGAGGCCTGATTCCCCTGCACTGCGTGCAGAGCAATTCCGTGTTCCACATCAAACTTGAAAGGAGCTTTGGTTTCCTTGATTGCACTCCAGAGAATCCCCAAATCACTGTCTCAAGTCTAGAGGGATCCTGAGGTCACTGGAGCAACAAGAAAGGGCTCCGTGGACCCCAAATCAACTCGAGATCAGAGCTTAGTCCCTGGCTTCAACTCAAGAGGAATACCAACTTTCCACAAGCACCTCAAGAGGAGGCTTCTCTCAGCTACAGGTATGTGAGAGGGACCCAGAGTTTGTGGCCTCAAGTGGAATGGACACCGAGATGCTCTGACTCGAAGTAAGGCCGGATATCCCTGCAGCGAATTGAATGCAGGCTCGTCTTGCATCTCCCAAGACGAAGGGATGTCTGAATCCCCTGTGGAGACTACAGAGAAAGACCTAGTTCTCCGCCTCAACCCGACCGGAGGCCTCACATCCCTTGAAAACTCGAAAGGTCTGCGGAGATCAATGCTTCCAAAGGAGACGATGCCTGACTCCTCTTGAGAATGGAAAGTAGTCCCAGGATCCCTGTGGCACGTGGAGAGGGACTCTGGGTCTCCCGCCTCACATGGAGAGGCGTCCCAATTGCCATGCCAAGACCTGAGGAGTATCCCGAGGTGTCCCTCGCACCTAGGCAGGAGTCCTGACGTCTGATCAAACACGTGTCTGGAACGGCCCTTCATGTCGTAACTCGAGAATATACCACAGGTTCCGGCCGCAACTCGAGAAAAACCATGAGACTTCCCCCTTGCCGCGAGATGAGGCCAGATTCCCCTGCATCGCGTGCAGAGCAATTCCGTGTTCCACATCAAACGTAAAAGGAGCCTTGATTTCCTTGATGGCACTCCAGAGAAAACCCAAGATCACTGTCTCAAGTCTAGAGGGATCCTGAGGTCACTGTAGCAACACGAAAGGGCTCCGTGGACCCCAAATCAACTCGAGATGAGAGCTTAGTCCCTGGCTTCGACTCAAGGGGAATACCAACTTTCCACAAGCAACTCAAGAGGAGGCTTCTCTCAGCTACAGGTATGTGAGACGGACCCTGAGTTTGTGGCCTCAAGTGGAATGGACACCGAGATGCTCTGACTCGAAGTAAGGCTGGATATCCCTGCAGTGAATTGAATGCAGGCTCGTCTTGCATCTCCCAAGACGAAGGGATGTCTGAATCGCCTGTGGAGACCACAGAGAAAGACCTAGTTCTTCGCCTCATCGCGACCGGAGGCCTCACATCCTTTGAAAACTCGAGAGGTCCATGTAGATCAATGCTTCCAAAGGAGACGATGCCTGACTCCTCTTGAAAATGGATAGGAGTTCCAGGATCCTTTTCTCACATGGAAAGGGGCCCTGGGTCTCCCGCCTCACGTGGAGACGGGTCCCAATTGCCATGCCAAGACTCGAGGAGAATCCCGAGGTGTCCCTCGCACCTAGGCAGGAGTCCTGACGTCGCTGAACAAACACGTGTCTGGAAGGGCCCTCCCCGTAGTAACTCGCGATTATACCACAGGTTCCAGCCGCAACTCGAAAAAAACCATGAGACTTCCCCCTCGCCGCGAGATGAGGCCCGATTCCCCTGCACTGCGTGCAGAGCATTTCTGTGTTCCACATCAAACGTGAAAGGAGCCTTGATTTCCTTGATGGCACTCCAGAGAAAACCCAAGATCACTGTCTCAAGTCTAGAGGGATCCTGAGGTCACTGGAGCAACACGAAAGGGCTCTGTGGACCCAAGTCAACTCGAGATGAGAGCTTAGTCCTTGGCTTCGACTCAAGAGGAACACCAACTTTCCACAAGCACCTCAAGTGGAGGTTTTTCTCAGCTACAGGTATGTGAGAGGGACCCTGAGTTTGTGGCCTCAAGTGGAATGGACACCGAGATGCTCTGACTCAAAGTAAGGCCGGATATCCCAGAAGTGAATTGAATGCAGGCTCGTCTTGCATCTCCCAAGACGAAGGGTTGTCTGAATCCCCTGTGGAGACCACAGAGAAAGATCTAGTCCTCCGCCTCAACGCGAACGGAGGCCTCACATCCTTTGAAAACTCGAGAGGTCCGATCAGATCAATGCTTCCAAAGGAGACGATGCCTGACTCCTCTTGAAAATGGATAGGAGTCCCAGGATCCCTGTGGCACGTGGAAAGGGACCCTGGGTCTCCCGCCTCACGTGGAGACGCGTCCCAATTGCCATGCCAAGACTCGAGGAGAATCCCGAGGTGTCCCTCGCACCTAGGCAGGAGTCCTGACGTCGCTGAACAAACACGTGTCTGGAAGGGCCCTCCCCGTCGTAACTCGAGAATATACCCCAGGTTCCGGCCGCAACTCGAGAAAAACCATGAGACTTCCCCCTCGCCGCGAGATGAGGCCTGATTCCTCTTCACTGCGTGCAGAGCAATTCCGAGTTCCACATCAAACGTGAAAGGAGCCTTGATATCCTTGATAGCACTCCAGACAAAACCCAAGATCACTGTCTCAAGACTAGAGGGATCCTGAGGTCACTGGAGCAACATGAAAGGGCTCTGTGGACCCAAGTCAACTCGAGATGAGAGCTTAGTCCTTGGCTTCGACTCAAGAGGAACACCAACTTTCCACAAGCACCTCAAGTGGAGGTTTCTCTCAGCTACAGGTATGTGAGAGGGACCCTGAGTTTGTGGCCTCAAGTGGAATGGACACCGAGATGCTCTGACTCAAAGTAAGGCCGGATATCCCTGAAGTGAATTGAATGCAGGCTCGTCTTGCATCTCCCAAGACGAAGGGTTGTCTGAATCCCCTGTGGAGACCACAGAGAAAGATCTAGTCCTCCGCCTCAACGCGAACGGAGGCCTCACATCCTTTGAAAACTCGAGAGGTCCGATCAGATCAATGCTTCCAAAGGAGACGATGCCTGACTCCTCTTGAAAATGGATAGGAGTCCCAGGATCCCTGTGGCACGTGGAAAGGGACCCTGGGTCTCCCGCCTCACGTGGAGACGCGTCCCAATTGCCATGCCAAGACTCGAGGAGAATCCCGAGGTGTCCCTCGCACCTAGGCAGGAGTCCTGACGTCGCTGAACAAACACGTGTCTGGAAGGGCCCTCCCCGTCGTAACTCGAGAATATACCTCAGGTTCCGGCCGCAACTCGAGAAAAACCATGAGACTTCCCCCTCGCCGCGAGATGAGGCCCGATTCCCCTTCAATGCGTGCAGAGCAATTCCGTGTTCCACATCAAACGTGAAAGGAGCCTTGATTTCCTTGATGGCACTACAGACAAACCCAAGATCACTGTCTCAAGTCTAGAGGGATCCTGAGGTCACTGGAGCAACACGAAAGGGCTCCGTGGACCCCAAATCAACTCGAGATGAGAGCTTAGTCCCTGACTTCGACTCAAGAGGAATACCAACTTTCCACAAGCACCTCAAGAGGAGGCTTCTCTAAGCTACAGGTATGTGAGAGGGACCCTGAGTTTGTGGCCTCAAGTGGAATGGACACTGAGATGCTCTGACTCGAAGTAAGGCCGGATATCCCTGCAGTGAATTGAATGCAGGCTCGTCTTGCATCTCCCAATATGAAGGGATGTCTGAATCCCCTGTGGAGACCACAGAGAAAGACCTAGTTCTCCGCCTCTTTGGGACCAGAGGCCTCATATCCTTTGAAAACTCGAGAGGTCTGCGGAGATCAATGCTTACAAAGGAGACGATGCCTGACTCCTCTTGAAAATGAATAGGAGTTCCAGGATCCCTGTGGCACGTGGAAAGGGTCCCTGGGTCTCCCGCCTCACGTGGAGATGCGTCCCAATTGCCATGCCAAGACTCGAGGAGAATCCCGAGGTGTCCCTCGCACCTAGGTAGGAGTGCTGATGTCAGTTAACAAACACGTGTCTGGAAGGGCCCCCACCGTCGTAACTCGAGAATATACCCCAGATTCCGTCTACAACTCGAGAAAAACCATGAGACTTACCCCTCGCCACGAGATGAGGACCGATTCCCCTGCACTGTGAGCAGAACAATTCCGTGTTCCCCATCAAACGTGAAAGGAGACTTGATTTCCTTGATGGCACTCCAGATAAAACCCAAAATCACTGTCTCAAGTCTAGAGGGATCCTGAGGTCACTGTAGCAACACGAAAGGGCTCCGTGGACCCCAAATCAACTCGAGATGAGAGCTTAGTCCCTGGCTTCGACTCAAGAGTCATACCAACTTTCCACAAGCACCTCAAGAGGAGGCTTCTCTCAGCTACAGGTATGTGAGAGGGACCCTGAGTTTGTGGCCTCAAGTGGAATGGACACCGAGAGGCTCTGACTCGAAGTAAGGCCGGATATCCCTGCAGTGAATTGAGTGCAGGCTCGTCTTGCATCTCCCAAGACGAAGGGATGTCTGAATCCCCTGTGGAGACCACAGAGAAAGAACTAGTTCTCCGCCTCATCGCGACCGGAGGCCTCACATCCTTTGAAAACTCGAGAGGTCCGTGGAGATCAATTCTTCCAAAGCAGACGATGCCTGACTCTTCTTGAAAATGCATAGGAGTCCCAGGATCCCTGTGGCACGTGGAAAGAGACACTGGGTCTTCCACCTCACGTGGAGACCCGTCCCAATTGCCATGCCAAGACTCGGCGAGTATCCCGAGGTGTCCCTGGCACCTAGGCAGGAGTCCTGACGTCACTGAACAAACACGTGTCTGGAAGGGCCCTCCCCGTATTAACTTGAGAATGTACCCCAGGTTCCGGCCGCAACTCGAGAAAAACCATGAGAGTTCCCCCTCGCCGCGAGATGTGGCCCGATTCCCATGCACAGCGTGCAGAGCAATTACGTGTTCCACATCAAACGTGAAAGGAGCCTTGATTTCCTTGATGGCACTCCAGAGAAAACCCAAGATCAGTGTCTCAAGTCTAGAGGGATCCTGAGGTCACTGGAGCAACAGGAAAGGGCTCCGTGGACCTCAAATAAACTCGAGATGAGAGCTTAGTGCCTGGCTTCGACTCAAGAGTCATACCAACTTTCCACAAGCACCTCAAGAGGAGGCTTCTCTCAGCTACAAGTATCTGAGAGGGACCCTGAGTTTGTGGCCTCAAGTGGAATGGACACGGAGATGCTCTGACTCGAAGTAAGGCCGGATATCCCTGCAGTGAATTGAATGCAGGCTCGCCTTGCATCTCCCAAGACGAAGGGGTGTCTGAATCCCCTGTGGAGACCACAGAGAAAGACCTAGTTCTCCGCCTCATCGCGACCGGAGGCCTCACATCCTTTGAAAACTCGAGAGGTCCGCGGAGATCAATGCTTCCAAAGGAGACGATGCCTGACTCCTCTTGAAAATGGATAGGAGTCCCAGGATCCCTGTGGCACGTGGAAAGGGACCCTGTGTCTCCCGCCTCACGTGGAGACGCGTCCCAATTGCCATGCCAAGACTCGAGGAGAATCCCGAGGTGTCCCTTGCACCTAGGCAGGAGTCCTGAGGTCGCTGAACAAACACGTGTCTGGAAGGGCCCTCCCCGTCGTAACTCGAGAATATACCCCAGGTTCCGGCCGCAACTCGAGAAAAACCATGAGACTTCACCCTCGCCGTGAGATGAGGCCCGATTCCCTTTCACTGCGTGCAGAGCAATTCCGCGTTCCACATCAAACGTGAAAGGAGCCTTGATTTCCTTGATGGCACTCCAGAGAAATCCCAAGATCACTGTCTCAAGTCTAGAGGGATCCTGAGGTCACTGGAGCAACACGGAAGGGCTCCGTGGACCCCAAATCAACTCGAGATGAGAGCTTAGTCCCTGGCTTCGACTCAAGAGTCATATCAACTTGCCACAAGCACCTCAAGAGGAGGCTTCTTTCAGCTACAGGTATGTGAGAGGGACCCTGAGTTTGTGGCCTCAAGTGGAATGGACACCGAGATGCTCTGGCTAGAAGGAAGGCCGGATATCCCTGCAGTGAATTGAATGCAGGCTCGTCTTGCATCTCCCAAGACGAAGGGATGTCTGAATCCCCGGTGGAGACCACAGAGAAAGACCTAGTTCTCCGCCTCATCACGACCGGATGCGTCACATCCTTTGAAAACTCGAGAGGTCCGTGGAGATCAATGCTTCCAAAGGAGACGATGCCTGACTCCTCTTGAAAATGGATAGGAGTCCCAGGATCCCTGTGGCACGTGGAAAGGGACCCTGGGTCTCCCGCCTCACGTGGAGACGCGTCCCAATTGCCATGCCAAGACTCGAGGAGAATCCCTAGGTGTCCCTCGCACCTAGGCAGGTGTCCTGACGTCGCTGAACAAACACATGTCTGGAAGGGCCCACCCGTTGTAACTCGAGAATATACCCCAGGTTCCGGCCGCAACTCGAGAAAAACCATGAGACTTCACCCTCGCCGCGAGATGAGGCCCGATTCCCCTGCACTGCGTGCAGAGCAATTTCATGTTCCACATCAAACGTGAAAGGAGCCTTGATTTCCTTGATGGCACTCCAGAGAAAACCCAAGATCACTGTCTCAATTCTAGAGGGATCCTGAGGTCACTGGAGCAACACGAAAGGGCTCCATGGACCCCAAATCAACTCGAGATGAGAGCTTAGTCCCTGGCTTCGACTCAAGAGGAATACCAACTTTCCACAAGCACCTCAAGAGGAGGCTTCTCTCAGCTACAGGTATGTGAGAGGGACTCTGAGTTTGTGGCCTCAAGTGGAATGGACACGGAGATGCTCTGACTCGAAGTAAGGCCGGATATCCCTGCAGTGAATTGAATGCAGGCTCGTCTTGCATCTCCCAAGATGAAGGGATGTCTGAATCCCCTGTGGAGACCACAGAGAAAGACCTAGTCCTCCGCCTCATCGCGACCGGAGGCCTCACATCCTTTGAAAACTCGAGAGGTCCGCGGAGATCAATGCTTCCAAAGGAGACGATGCTTCACTCCTCTTGAAAATGGATAGGAGTCCCAGGATCCGTGTGGCACGTGGAAAGGGACCCTGGGTCTCCCGCCTCACGTGGAGACGCGTCCTAATTGCCATGTCAAGACTCGAGGAGAATCCCGAGGTGTCCCTCGCACCTAGGCAGGAGTCCTGACGTCGCTGAACAAACACGGGTCTGGAAGGGCCCTCTCCGTCGTAACTCGAGAATATACCTCAGGTTCCGGCCGCAACTCGAGAAAAACCATGAGAATTCCCCCTCGCCGTGAGATGAGGCCTGATTCCCCTGCACTTCGTGCAGAGCAATTCCGTGTTCCACATCAAACGTGAAAGGAGCCTTGATTTCCTTGATGGCACTCCAGAAAAAACCCAAGATCACTGGCTCAAGTATAGAGGGATCCTGAGGTCACTGGAGCAACACGAAAGGGATCCGTGGACCCCAAATCAACTCGAGATGAGAGCTTAGTCCCTGGCTTCGACTCAAGAGAAATACCAACTTTCCACAAGCACCTCAAGAGGAGGCTTCTCTCAGCTACAGGTATGTGAGAGGGACCCTGAGTTTGTGGCCTCAAGTGGAATGGACACCGAGATGCTCTGACTCGAAATAAGGCCGGATATCCCTGCAGTGAATTGAATGCAGGCTGGTCTTGCATCTCCCAAGACGAAGGGATGTCTGAATCCCCTGTGGAGACCACAGAGAAAGACCTAGTCCTCCGCCTCAACGCGAACGGAGGCCTCACATCCTTTGAAAACTCGAGAGGTCCGAGGAGATCAATGCTTCCCAAGGAGACGATGCCTGACTCCTGTTGAAAGTGGATAGGAGTCCCAGGATCCCTGTGGCACGTGGAAAGGGACCCTGGGTCTCCCGCCTCACGTGGAGACACGTCCCAATTGCCATGCCAAGACTCGAGGACAATCCCGAGGTGTCCCTTGCACCTAGGCAGGAGTCCTGACGTCGCTGAACAAACACGTGTCTGGAAGGGCCCTCCCCGTCGTAACTCGAGAATATACCACAGGTTCCGGCTGCAACTCGAGAAAAACCATGAGACTTCCCCCTCGCCACGAGATGAGGCCCGATTCCCCTGCACTGCGTGCAGAGCAATTCCGTGTTCCACATCAAAAGTGAAAGGAGCCTTGATTTCCTTGATGGCACTCCAGAGAAAACCCAAAATCAGTGTCTCAAGTCTAGAGGGATCCTGAGGTCACTGGAGCAACACGAAAGGGCTCCGTGGACCCCAAGTCAACTCGAGATGTGAGCTTAGTCCTTGGTTTCGACTCAAGAGGAACACCAACTTTCCACAAGCACCTCAAGAGGAGGCTTCTCTCAGCTACAGGTATGTGAGAGGGACCCTGAGTTTGTGGCCTCAAGTGGAATGGACACCGAGATGCTTTGACTCGAAGTAAGGCCGGATATCCCTGCAGTGAACTGAATGCAGGCTCGTCTTGCATCTCTGAAGACGAAGGGATGTCTGAATCCCCTGTGGAGACCACAGAGAAAGACCTAGTCCTCCGCCTCTTCGCGACCGGAGGCCTCACATCTTTTGAAAACTCGAGAGGTCTGCGGAGATCAATGCTTCCAAAGGAGACGATCACTGACTCCTGTTGAAAATGGATAGGAGTCCCAGGATCCCTGTGGCACGTGGAAAGGGACCCTGGGTCTCCCGCCTCACGTGGAGACGCGTCCCAATTGCCATGCCAAGACTCGAGGACAATCCCGAGGTGTCCCTTGCACCTAGTCAGGAGTCCTGACGTCGCTGAACAAACACGTGTCTGGAAGGGCCCTCCCCGTCGTAACTCGAGAATATACCCCAGGTTCCGGCCGCAACTCGAGAAAAACCATGAGACTTCCCCCTCGCCGCGAGATGAGGCCCGATTCCCCTCCACTGCGTGCAGAGCAATTCCATGTTCCACATCAAACGTGAAAGGAGCCTTGATTTCCTTGATGGTACTCCAGAGAAAACCCAAGATCACTGTCTCAATTCTAGAGGGATCCTGAGGTCACTGGAGCAACACGAAAGGGCTCCATGAACCCCAAATCAACTCGCGATGAGAGCTTAGTCCCTGGCTTCGACTCAAGAGGAATACCAACTTTCCACAAGCAACTCAAGAGGAGGCTTCTCTCAGCTACAGGTATGTGAGAGGGACCCTGAGTTTGTGGCCTCAAGTGGAATGGACACCGAGATGCTCTGACTCGAAGTAAGGCCGGATATCCCTGCAGTGAATTGAATGCAGGCTCGTCTTGCATCTCCCAAGACGAAGGGATGTCTGAATCCCCTGTGGAGACCACAGAGAAAGACCTAGTCCTCCGCCTCATCGCGAACGGAGGCCTCACATCCTTTGAAAACTCGAGAGGTCCGCGGAGATCAATGCTTCCAAAGGAGCCGATGCCTGACTCTTCTTGAAAATGCATAGGACTCCCAGGAGGCCTGTGGCACGTGGAAAGGGACCCTGGGTCTCCCGCCTCACGTGGAGACACGTCCCAATTGCCATGCCAAGACTCGAGGAGAATCCCGAGGTGGCCCTCGCACCTAGGCAGGAGTCCTGACGTCGCTGAACAAACACGTGTCTGGAAGGGCCCTCCCCATCGTAACTCGAGAATATACCCCAGGTTCCAGCCGCAACTCGAGGAAAACCATGAGACTTCCCCCTCTCCGCGAGATGAGGCCTGATTCCCCTGCACTGCGTGCAGAGCAATTCCGTGTTCCACATCAAACTTGAAAGGAGCTTTGGTTTCCTTGATTGCACTCCAGAGAATCCCCAAATCACTGTCTCAAGTCTAGAGGGATCCTGAGGTCACTGGAGCAACACGAAAGGGCTCCGTGGACCCCAAATCAACTCGAGATCAGAGCTTAGTCCCTGGCTTCAACTCAAGAGGAATACCAACTTTCCACAAGCACCTCAAGAGGAGGCTTCTCTCAGCTACAGGTATGTGAGAGGGACCCAGAGTTTGTGGCCTCAAGTGGAATGGACACCGAGATGCTCTGACTCGAAGTAAGGCCGGATATCCCTGCAGCGAATTGAATGCAGGCTCCTCTTGCATCTCCCAAGACGAAGGGATGTCTGAATCCCCTGTGGAGACTACAGAGAAAGACCTAGTTCTCCGCCTCAACCCGACCGGAGGCCTCACATCCCTTGAAAACTCGAAAGGTCTGCGGAGATCAATGCTTCCAAAGGAGACGATGCCTGACTCCTCTTGAGAATGGAAAGTAGTCCCAGGATCCCTGTGGCACGTGGAGAGGGACTCTGGGTCTCCCGCCTCACATGGAGAGGCGTCCCAATTGCCATGCCAAGACCTGAGGAGTATCCCGAGGTGTCCCTCGCACCTAGGCAGGAGTCCTGACGTCTGATCAAACACGTGTCTGGAACGGCCCTTCATTTCGTAACTCGAGAATATACCACAGGTTCCGGCCGCAACTCGAGAAAAACCATGAGACTTCCCCCTTGCCGCGAGATGAGGCCAGATTCCCCTGCATCGCGTGCAGAGCAATTCCGTGTTCCACATCAAACGTAAAAGGAGCCTTGATTTCCTTGATGGCACTCCAGAGAAAACCCAAGATCACTGTCTCAAGTCTAGAGGGATCCTGAGGTCACTGTAGCAACACGAAAGGGCTCCGTGGACCCCAAAATCAACTCGAGATGAGAGCTTAGTCCCTGGCTTCGACTCAAGGGGAATACCAACTTTCCACAAGCAACTCAAGAGGAGGCTTCTCTCAGCTACAGGTATGTGAGACGGACCCTGAGTTTGTGGCCTCAAGTGGAATGGACACCGAGATGCTCTGACTCGAAGTAAGGCTGGATATCCCTGCAGTGAATTGAATGCAGGCTCGTCTTGCATCTCCCAAGACGAAGGGATGTCTGAATCGCCTGTGGAGACCACAGAGAAAGACCTAGTTCTTCGCCTCATCGCGACCGGAGGCCTCACATCCTTTGAAAACTCGAGAGGTCCATGTAGATCAATGCTTCCAAAGGAGACGATGCCTGACTCCTCTTGAAAATGGATAGGAGTTCCAGGATCCTTTTCTCACGTGGAAAGGGGCCCTGGGTCTCCCGCCTCACGTGCAGACGCGTCCCAATTGCCATGCCAAGACTCGAGGAGAATCCCGAGGTGTCATTCGCACCTAGGCAGGAGTCCTGACATCGCTGAACAAACACGTGTCTGGAAGGGCCCTCCCCGTCGTAACTCGAGAATATACCCCAGGTTCCCGCCGAAACTCTAAAAAAACCATGAGACTTCCCCCTCGCCGGGAGATGAGGCCCGATTCCCCTGCACTGCGTGCAGAGCAATTCCGTGTTCCACATCAAACATGAAAGGAGCCTTGATTTCCTTGATGGCACTCCAGGGAAAACCCAAGATCACTGTCTCAAGTCTAGAGGGATCCTGAGGTCACTGGAGCAACACGAAAGGGCTCCGTGGACCATACATCAACTCGAGATGAGACCTTAGTCCCTGGCTTCGACTCAAGAGGAATACCAACTTGCCACAAGCACCTCAAGAGGAGGCTTCTCTCAGCTACAGGTATGTGAGAGGGACCCTGAGTTTGTGGCCTCAAGTGGAATGGACACCGACATGCTCTGACTCGAAGTAAGGCCGGATATCCCTGCAGTGAATGGAATGCAGGCTCGTCTTGCATCTCCCAAGACGAAGGGATGTCTGAATCCCCTGTGGAGACCACAGAGAAAGACCTAGTTCTCCCCCTCATCGCAACATGAGGCCTCACATCCTTTGAAAACTCGAGAGGTCCGCGGAGATCAATGCTTCCAAAGGCAACGATGCCTGACTCCTCTCGAAAATGGATAGGAGTCACAGGATTCCTGTAGCACTTGGAAAGAGATCCCTGGGTCTCCCGCCTCACGTGGAGACGCGGCCCAATTGCCATGCCAAGACTCGAGGAGAATCCCGAGGTGTCCCTCCCACCTAGGCAGAAGTCCTGAAGTCGCTGAAAAAACAGGGGTCTGGAAGGGCCCTACTCGTCGTAACTCAAGAATATACCCCAGGTTCCGGCCGCAACTCGAAAAAAACCATGAGACTACGCCCTCGCCCCGAGATGAGGCCCGATTCCACTGCACTGCGTGCAGAGCAATTCCATGTTCCACATCAAACGTGAAAGGAGCCTTGATTTCCTTGATGGCACTCCAGAGAAAACCCAAGATCACTGTCTCAAGTCTAGAGGGATCCTGAGGTCACTGGAGCAACACGAAAGGGCTCCGTGGACCCCAAGTCAACTCGAGATGAGAGCTTAGTCCCTGGCTTCGACTCAAGAGGAATACCAACTTTCCACAAGCACCTCAAGAGGAGGCTTCTCTCAGCTACAGGTATGTGAGAGGGACCCTGAGTTTGTGGCCTCAAGTGGAATGGACACCGAGATGCTCTGACTCGAAGTAAGGCCGGATATCCCTGCAGTGAATTGAATGCAGGCTCGTCTTGCATCTCCCAAGATGAAGGGATGTCTGAATCCCCTGTGGAGACCACAGAGAAAGACCTAGTTCTCCGCCTCATCGCGACCGGAAGCCTCACATCCTTTGAAAACTCGAGAGGTCTGCGGAGATCAATGCTTCCAAAGGAGACGATGCCTGACTCCTCTTGAAAGTGGATAGGAGTCCCAGGATCCTTTTCTCACGTGGAAAGGGACCCTGGGTCTCCCGCCTCACGGGGAGACGCGTCCCAATTGCCATGCCAAGACTCGAGGACAATCCCGAGGTGTCCCTTGCACCTAGGCAGGAGTCCTGACGTCGCTGAACAAACACGTGTCTGGAAGGGCCCTCCCCGTCGTAACTCGAGAATATACCCCAGGTTCCGGCCGCAACTCGAGAAAAACCATGAGACTTCCCCCTCGCCGCGAGATGAGGCCCGATTCCCCTCCACTGCGTGCAGAGCAATTCCGTGTTCCACATCAAATGTAAAAGGAGCCTTGATTTCCTTGACGGTACTCCAGAGAAAACCCAAGATCACTGGCTCAAGTCTAGAGGGTTCCTGAGGTCACTGGAGCAACACGAAAGGGCTCCGTGGACCCCAAATCAACTCGAGATGAGAGCTTAGTCACTGGCTTCGACTCAAGGGGAATACCAACTTTCCACAAGCTCCTCAAGAGGAGGCTTCTCCCAGCTACAGGTATGTGAGTGGGACCCTGAGTTTGTGGCCTCAAGTGGAATGGACACCGAGATGCTCTGACTCGAAGTAAGGCCGATATCCCTGCAGTGAATTGAATGCAGGCTCGTCTTTCATCTCCCAAGCGAAGGGATGTCTGAATCCAATGTGGAGACCACAGAGAAAGACCTAGTTCTCCGCCTCATCGCGACCGGAGGCCTCACATCCCTTGAAAACTCGAGAGGTCTGCAGAGATCAATGCTTCCAAAGGAGACGATGCCTGACTCCTCTTGAAAGTGGATAGGAGTCCCAGGATCCCTGTGGCACGTGAAAAGGGATTCTGGGTCTCCCGCCTCATATGGATAGGCGTCCCAATTGCCATGCCAAGACCTGAGGAGAATCCCGAGGTGTCCCTCGCACCTAGGCAGGAGTCCTGACGTCGCTGAACAAACACGTGTCTGGAAGGGCCCTCCCCGTCGTAACTCGAGAATATACCCCAGGTTCCGGCCGCAACTCGAGATAAACCATGAGACTTCCCCCTCGCCGAGAGATGAGGCCCGATTCCCCTGCACTGCGTGCAGAGCAATTCCGTGTTCCACATCAAGCCTGAAAGGAGCCTTGATTTCCTTGATGGCACTCCAGAGAAAACCCAGGATCACTGTCTCAAGTCTAGAGGGATCCTGAGGTCACTGTAGCAACACGAAAGGGCTCCGTGGAACCCAAATCAACTCGAGATGAGAGCTTAGTCCCTGGCTTCGACTCAAGAGGAATACCAAGTTTCCACAAGCACCTCAAGAGGAGGCTTCTCTCAGCTACAGGAATGTGAGAGGGACCCTGAGTTTGTGGCCTCAAGTGGAATGGACACCGAGATGCTCTGACTCGAAGTAAGGCCGGATATCCCTGCAGTGAAGTGAATGCAGGCTCGTCTTGCATCTCCCAAGACGAAGGGATGTTTGAATACCCTGTGGAGACCACAGAGAAAGACCTAGTCCTCCGCCTCATCGCGACCGGAGGCCTCACATCCTTTGAAAACTCGAGAGGTCCGCGGAGATCAATGCTTCCAAAGGAGACGATGCCTGAATCCTCTTGAAAATGGATAGGAGTCCCAGGATCCCTGTGGCAGGTCGAAAGGGACCATGGGTCTCCAGCCTCACGTGGAGACGCGTCCCAATTGCCATGCCAAGACTCGAGGAGAATCCCGAGGTGTCCCTCGCACCTAGGCAGGAGTCCTGACGTCGCTGAAGAAACACGTGTCTGGAAGGGCCCTCCCCGTGGTAACTCGAGAATATACCCCAGCTTCCGGCCGCAACTCGAGAAAAACCATGAGACTTCCCCCTCGCCGCGAGATGTGGCCTGATTGCCCTGCCCTGCGTGCAGAGCAATTCCGTGTTCCACATCAAGCCTGAAAGGAGCCTTGATTTCCTTGATGGCACTCCAGAGAAAACCCAAGATCACTGTCTCAAGTCTAGAGGGATCCTGAAGTCACTGTAGCAACAAGAAAGGGCTCCGTGGAACCCAAATCAACTCGAGATGAGAGCTTAGTCCCTGGCTTCAACTCAAGAGGAATACCAAGTTTCCACAAGCACCTCAAGAGGAGGCTTCTCTCAGCTACAGGTATGTGAGAGGGACCCTGAGTTTGTGGCCTCAAGTGGAATGGACACCGAGATGCTCTGACTCGAGTAAGGCCGGATATCCCTGCAGTGAATTGAATGCAAGCTCGTCTTGCATCTCCCAAGACAAAGGGATGTCTGAATCCCCTGTGGAGACCACAGAGAAAGACCTAGTTCTCCGCCTCATTGCGACCAGAGGCCTCACATCCTTTGAAAACTCGAGAGGTCCGCGGAGATCAATGCTTCCAAAGGATACGATGCCTGACTCCTCTTGAAAATGGATAGGAGTCCCAGGATCCCTGTGGCACGTGGAAAGGGACCCTGGGTCTCCCGCCTCACGTGCAGACGCGTCCCAATTGCCATGCCAAGACTCGAGGAGAATCCCGAGGTGTCCCTCGCACCTAGGCCGGAGTCCTGACGTCGCTGAACAAACACGTGTCTGGAAGGGCCCTCCCCGTCGTAACTCGAGAATATACCCCAGGTTCCGGCCGCAAAACGAGAAAAACCATGAGACTTCCCCCTCACCGCGAGATGAGGCCCGATTCCCCTGCACTGCGTGCAGAGCAATTCCGTGTTCCACATCAAACGTGAAAGGAGCCTTGATTTCCCTGATGGTACTCCAGAGAAAACCCAAGATCATTGTCTCAAGTCTAGAGGGATCCTGAGGTCACTGTAGCAACACGAAAGCGCTCCGTGGAACCCAAATCAACTCGAGATGAGAGCTTAGTCCCTGGCTTCGACTCAAGAGGAATACCAACTTTCCACAAGCACCTCAAGAGGAGGCTTCTCTCAGCTACAGGTAGGTGAGAGGGACCCTGAGTTTGTGGCCTCAAGTGGAATGGACACCGAGATGCTCTGACTCGAAGTAAGGCCGAATATCCCTGCAGTGAATTGAATGCAGGCTCGTCTTGCATCTCCCAAGACGAAGGGATGTCTGAATCCCCTGTGGAGACCACAGAGAAAGACCTAGTTCCCCGCCTCATCGCGACCGGAGGCCTCACATCATTTGAAAACTCGAGAGGTCCGCGGAGATCAATGCTTCCAAAGGAGACGATGCCTGACTCCTCTTGAAAATGGTTAGGAGTCCTAGGATCCCTGTCCACATGGACGGGGACTCTGGGTCTCCCGCTTCACGTGGAGACGCGTCCCAATTGCCATGCCAAGACTCGAGGAGAATCCCGAGGTGTCCCTCGCACCTAGGCCGTAGTCCTGACGTCGCTGAACAAACACGTGTCTGGAAGGGCCCTCCCCGTCGTAACTCGAGAATATACCCCAGGTTCCGGCCGCATCTCGAGAAAAACCATGAGACTTCCCCCTCGTCGCGAGATGAGGCCCGATTCACCTGCATTGCGTGCAGAGCAATTCCGTGTTCCACATCAAACCTGAAAGGAGCCTTGATTTCCTAGATGGCACTCCAGAGAAAACCCAAGATCACTGTCTCAAGTCTAGAGGGATCCTGAGGTCACTGGAGCAACACGAAAGGGCTCCGTGGACCCCAAATCAACTCGAGGTGAGAGCTTAGTCCCTGGCTTCGACTCAAGAGGAATACCAACTTTCCACAAGCACCTCAAGAGGAGGCTTCTCTCAGCTACAGTTATGAGAGAGGGACCCTGAGTTTGTGGCCTCAAATCGAATGGACACCGAGATGCTCTGACTCGAAATAAGGCCGAATATCCCTGCAGTGAATTGAATGCAGGCTCGTCTTTCATCTCCCAAGATGAAGGGACGTCTGAATCCCCTGTGGAGACCACAGAGAAAGACCTAGTCCTCCGCCTCAACGCCAACGGAGGCCTCACATCCTTTTAAAACTCGAGAGGTCCGCGGAGATCAATGCTTCCAAAGGAGACGATGCCTGACTCCTCTTGAAAATGGATAGGAGTCCCAGTATCCCTGTGGCACGTGGAAAGGGACACTGGGTCTCCCGCCTCACGTGGAGACGCGTCCCAATTGCCATGCCAGGACTCGAGGAGCATCCCGAGGTGTCCCTCGCACCTAGACAGGAGTCCTGACGTCGCTGAACAAACACGTGTCTGGAAGGGCCCTCCCCGTCGTAACTCGAGAATATACCCCAGGTTCCGGCCGCAACTCGATAAAAACCATGAGACGTCCCCCTCGCCGAGAGATGAGGCCGGATTACCATGCACTGCGTGCAGAGCAATTCCGTGTTCCACATCAAGCCTGAAAGGAGCCTTGATTTCCTTGATGGCACTCCAGAGAAAACCCAAGATCACTGTCTCAAATCTAGAGGGATCCTGAGGTCACTGTAGCAACACGAAAGGGCTCTGTGGAACCCAAATCAACTCGAGATGAGAGCTTAGTCCCTGGCTTCGACTCAAGAGGAATACCAACTTTCCACAAGCACCTCAAGAGGAGGCTTCTCTCAGCTACAGGTAGGTGAGAGGGACCCTGAGTTTGTGGCCTCAAGTGGAATGGACACCGAGATGCTCTGACTCGAAGTAAGGCCGGATATCCCTGCAGTGAATTGAATGCAGGCTCGTCTTGCATCTCCCAAGACGAAAGGATGTCTGAATCCCCTGTGGAGACCACAGAGAAAGACCTAGTTCTCCGCCTCATCGAGACCGGAGGCCTCACATCCTTTGAAAACTCGAGAGGTCCGCGGAGATCAATGCTTCCAAAGGAGACGATGCCTGACTCCTCTTGAAAATGGATAGGAGTCCCAGGATCCCTGTGGCACGTGGAAAGGGACCCTGGGTCTCCCGCCTCACGTGGAGACGCGTCCCAATTGCCATGCCAAGACTCGAGGAGAATCCCGACGTGTCCCTCGCACCTAGGCCGGAGTCCTGACGTCGCTGAACAAACACGTGTCTGGAAGGGCCCTCCCCGTCGTAACTCGAGAATATACCCCAGGTTCCGGCCGCATCTCGAGAAAAACCATGAGACTTCCCCCGCGCCGCGAGATGAGGCCCGATTCCCCTGCACTGCGTGCAGAGCAATTACGTTTTCCACATCAAACGAGAAAGGAGCCTTGATTTCCCTGATGCCACTCCAGAGAAAACCCAAAGTCACTGTCCCAAGTCTAGAGGGATCCTGAGGTCACTGGAGCAACACGAAAGGGCTCCGTGGACTCCAAATCAACTCGAGATGAGAGCTTAGTCCCTGGCTTCGACTCAAGAGGAATACCAACTTTCCACAAGCACCTCAAGAGGAGGCTTCTCTCAGCTACAGGTATGTGAGAGGTACCCTGAGTTTGTGGCTTCAAGTTGAATGGACACCGAGATGCTCTGACTCGAAATAAGGCCGGATATCCCGACAGTGAATTGAATGCAGGCTCGTCTTGCATCTCCCAAGATGAAGGGATGTCTGAATCCCCTGTGGAGACCACAGAGAAAGACCTAGTCCTCCGCCTCAACGCGAAAGGAGGCCTCACATCCTTTTAAAACTCGAGAGGTCCGCGGAGATCAATGCTTCCAAAGGAGACGATGCCTGACTCCTCTTGAAAATGGATAGGAGTCCCAGGATCCCTGTGGCACGTGGAAAGGGACCCTGAGTCTCCCGCCTCAGGTTGAGACGCGTCCCAATTGCCATGCCAAGACTCGAGGAGAATCCCGAGGTGTCCCTCGCACCTAGGCAGGAGTCCTGACGTCGCTGAACAAACACGTGTCTGGAAGGGCCCTCCCCGTGGTAACTCGAGAATATACCCCAGCTTCCGGCCGCAACTCGAGAAAAACCTTGAGACTTCACCCTCGCCGCGAGATGAGGCCCGATTCCCCTGCACTGCGTGCAGAGCAATTCCGTGTTCCACATCAAACGTGAAAGGAGCCTTGATTTCCCTGATGCCACTCCAGAGAAAACCCAAAGTCACTGTCACAAGTCTAGAGGGATCCTGAGGTCACTGGATCAACACGAAAGGGCTCCGTGGACCCCAAATCAACTCGAGATGAGAGCTTAGTCCCTGGCTTCGACTCAAGAGGAATACCCAGTTTCCAAAAGCACCTCAAGAGGAGGCTTCTCTCAGCTACACTTATGTGAGAGGTACCCTGAGTTTGTGGCCTCAAGTGGAATGAACACCGAGATGCTGTGACTCGAAGTAAGGCCGGATATCCCTGCAGTGAATTGAATGCAAGCTCGTCTTGCATCTCCCAAGACAAAGGGATGTCTGAATCCCCTGTGGAGACCACAGAGAAAGACCTAGTTCCCCGCCTCATCGCGACCAGAGGCCTCACATGCTTTGAAAACTCGAGAGGTCCGCGGAGATCAATGCTTCCAAAGGAGACGATGCCTGACTCCTCTTGAAAATGGTTAGGAGTCCTAGGATCCCTGTCCACATGGACGGGGACTCTGGGTCTCCCGCTTCACGTGGAGACGCGTCCCAATTGCCATGCCAAGACTCGAGGAGAATCCCGAGGTGTCCCTCGCACCTAGGCAGGAGTCCTGACGTCGCTGAACAAACACATGTCTGGAAGGGCCCTCCCCGTCGTAACTCGAGAATATACCCCAGGTTCCGTCCGCAACTCGAGAAAAACCATGAGACTTCCCCCTTGTCGCGAAATGAGGCCCGATTCACCTGCATTGCATGCAGAGCAATTCCGTGTTCCACATCAAACGTGAAAGGAGCCTTGATTTCCTTGATGGCACTCCAGAGAAAACCCAAGATCACTGTCTCAAGTCTAGAGGGATCCTGAGGTCACTGGAGCAACACGAAAGGGCTCCGTGGACCCCAAATCAACTCGAGGTGAGAGCTTAGTCCCTGGCTTCGACTCAAGAGGAATACCAACTTTCCACAAGCACCTCAAGAGAAGGCTTCTCTCAGCTACATTTAGGTGAGAGGGACCCTGAGTTTGTGGCCTCAAATCGAATGGACACCGAGATGCTCTGACTCGAAATAAGGCCGAATATCCCTGCAGTGAATTGAATGCAGGCTCGTCTTGCATCTCCCAAGATGAAGGGATGTCTGAATCCCCTGTGGAGACCACAGAGAAAGACCTAGTCCTCCGCCTCAACGCGAACGGAGGCCTCACATCCTTTTAAAACTCGAGAAGTCCGCGGAGATCAATGCTTCCAAAGGAGACGATGCCTGACTCCTCTTGAAAATGGATAGGAGTCCCAGGATCCCCGTGGCACGTGGAAAGGACCCTGGGTCTCCCGCCTCACGTGGAGACTCGTCCCAATTGCCATACCAGGACTCGAGGAGAATCCCGAGGTGTCCCTCGCACCTAGGCAGGAGTCCTGACGTCGCTGAACAAACACGTGTCTGGAAGGGCCCTCCCCATCGTAACTCGAGAATATACCCCAGGTTCCGGCCGCAACTCGAGAAAAACCATGAGACTTCCCCCTCGCCGCGAGATGAGGCCGGATTACCATGCACTGCGTGCAGAGCAATTCCGTGTTCCACATCAAGCCTGAAAGGAGACTTGATTTCATTGATGGCACTCCAGAGAAAACCCAAGATCACTGTCTCAAGTCTAGAGGGATCCTGAGGTCACTGTAGCAACACGAAAGGGCTCCGTGGAACCCAAATCAACTCGAGATGAGAGCTTAGTCCCTGGCTTCGACTCCAGAGGAATACCAACTTTCCACAAGCACCTCAAGAGGAGGCTTCTCTCAGCTACATGTATATTTGAGGGACCCCGAGTTTGTGGCCTCAAGTGGAATGGACACCGAGATGCTCTGACTCGAAGTAAGGCCGGATATCCCTGCAGTGAATTGAATGCAGGCTCGCCTTGCATCTCCCATGACGAAGGGATGTCTGAATCCCCTGTGGAGACCACAGAGAAAGACCCAGTTCTCCGCCTCATCGTGACCTGAGACCTCACAACCTTTGAAAACTCGAGAGATCCACGGAGATCAATGCTTCCAAAGGAGAAGATGCCTGACTCCTCTTGAAAATGGATAGGAGTCCCAGGATCCCTGTGGCACATGGAAAGGGACACTGGGTCTCCCGCCTCACGTGAAGTAGCGTCCCAATTGCCATGCCAAGACTCGAGGAGAATCCAGAGTTGTCCCTCGCACCTAGGCAGGAGTCCTGAGGTCACTGAACAAACAGGTGTCTGGAAGGGCCCTCCCCGTCGTAACTGACGTCGCTGAACAAACACTTGTCTGGAAGGGCCCTCCACGTCTTAACTCGGGAATATACCCCAGGTTCCGGCCGCAACTCGAGAAAAACCATGAGACTTCCCCCTCGCCGCGAGAAGAGCCCCAATTCCCCTGCACTGCATGCAGAGCAATTCCGTGTTCCACATCTAACGTGAAAGGAGCCTTGATTTCCTTGATGGCACTCCAGAGAAAACCCAAGATCACTGTCTCAAGTCTAGTGGGATCCTGAGGTCACTGGAGCAACACGAAAGGGCTCCGTGGACCCCAAATCAACTCGAGATGAGAGCTTAGTCCCTGGCTTCGACTCAAGAGGAATACCAACTTTACACAAGCACCTCAAGAGGAGGCTTCTCTCAGCTACAGGTATGTGAGAGGGACCCAGAGTTTGTGGCCTCAAGTGGAATGGACACCGAGATGCTCTGACTCGAAGTAAGGCCGGATATCCCTGCAGTGAATTGAATGCAGGCTCATCTTGCATCTCCCAAGACGAAGGGATCTCTGAATCCCCTCTGGAGACCACAGAGAAAGACCTAGTTTACCGCCTCATCTCGACCAGAGGCCTCACATCCTTTGAAAACTCGAGAGGTCCGCGGAGAACAATGCTTCCAAAGGAGACGATGTATGACTCCTCTTGAAAATGGATAGGAGTCCCAGAATCCCTGTGGCACGTCGAAAGGGACCCTGGGTCTCCCGCATCACTTGGAGACGCGTCCCAATTGCCATGCCAAGACTCGAGGAGAATACCGAGGTGTCCTTCACACCTATGTAGGAGTCCCGACGTCGCTGAACAAACACGTGTCTGGAAGGGCCCTCCCCGTCGTAACTCGAGAATATACCACAGGTTCCGGCCGCAACTCGAGAAAAACCATGAGATTTCCCCCTCGCCGCGAGATGAGGCCCGATTCCCGTGCACTGTATGCAGAGCAATTCCGTGTTCCACATCAAACGTAAAAGGAGCCTTGATTTCCTTGATGGCACTCCAGAGAAAACCCAAGATCACTGTCTCAAGTCTAGACGGATCCTGAGGTCACTGGAGCAACATGAAAGGGCTCCGTAATCCCCAAATCAACTCGAGATGAGAGCTTAGTCCCTGGCTTCGACTCAAGAGGAATACCAAGTTTCCACAAGCACCTCAAGAGGAGGCTTCTCTCAGCTACACTTATGTGAGAGGTACCCTGAGTTTTTGGCCTCAAGTGGAATGGACACCGAGATGCTCTGACTCGAAGTAAGGCCGGATATCCCTGCAGTGAATTGAATGCAAGCTCGTCTTGCATCTCCCAAGACGAAGGGATGTCTGAATCCCCTGTGGAGACCACAGAGAAAGACCTAGTTCCCCGCCTCATCGCGAACGGAGGCCTCACATCCTTTGAAAATTCGAGAGGTCCGCGGAGATCCATGCTTCCAAAGGAAACGATGCCTGACTCCTCTTGAAAATGGTTAGGAGTCCCAGGATCCCTGTGGCACGTGGAAAGGGACCCTGGGTCTCCTGCCTCACGTGGAGACGCGTCCCAATTGCCATGCCAAGACTCGAGGAGAATCCCGAGGTGTCCCTCGCACCTAGGCAGGAGTCCTGACGTCGCTGAACAAACACGTGTCTGGAAGGGCCCTCCCCGTCGTAACTCGAGAATATACCCCAGGTTCCGGCCGCAACTCGAGAAAAAATATGAGACATCCCCCTCGCCACGAGATGAGGCCCGATTCCCCTGCACTGCGTGCAGAGCAATTCCGTGTTCCACATCAAACGTGAAAGGAGCCTTGATTTCCTTGATGGCACTCCAGAGAATACCCAAGATCACTGGCTCAAGTCTAGAGGGATCCTGAGGTCACTGGAGCAACACAAAAAGGTTCCGTGGACCCCAAATCAACTCGAGATGAGAGCTTAGTCCCTGGCTTCGACTCAAGAGGAATACCAACTTTCCACAAGCACCTCAAGAGGAGGCTTCTCTCAGCTACAGGTATGTGAGAGGGACCCTGAGTTTGTGGCCTCAAGTGGAATGGACACCGAGATGCTCTGACTCGAAGTAAGGCCGGATATCCCTGCAGTGAATTGAATGCAAGCTCGTCTTGCATCTCCCAAGACGAAGGGATGTCTGAATCCCCTGTGGAGACCACAGAGAAAGACCTAGTTCTCCGCCTCATCGCGACCGGAGGCCTCACATCCTTTGAAAACTCGAGAGGTCCGCGGAAATCAATGCTTCCAAAGGAGACCATGCCTGACTCCTCTTGAAAATAGTTAGGAGTCCTAGGATCCCTGTCCACATGGACGGGGAATCTGGGTCTCCCGCTTCACGTGGAGACGCGTCCCAATTGCCATGCCAAGACTCGAGGAGAATCCCGAGGTGTCCCTCGCACCTAGGCAGGAGTCCTGACGTCGATGAACAAACACGTGTCTGGAAGGGCCCTCCCCGTCGTAACTCGAGAATATACCCCAGGTTCCGGCCGCAACTAGAGAAAAACCATGAGACTTCCCCCTCGTCGAGAGATGAGGCCCGATTCCCCTGCATTGCGTGCAGAGCAATTCCGTGTTCCACATCAAACTTGAAAGGAGTCTTGATTTTCTTGATGGCACTCCAGAGAAAACCCAAGATCACTGTCTGAAGTCTAGAGGGATTCTGAGGTCACTGGAGCAACAAGAAAGGGCTCCGTGGACCCCAAATCACCTCGAGATGAGAGCTTAGTCCCTGGCTTCGACTCAAGAGGAATACCAACTTTCCACAAGCACATCAAGAGGAGGCTTCTCTCAGCTACAGGTAGGAGAGAGGGACCCTGAGTTTGTGGCCTCAAATCGAATGGACACCAAGATGCTCTGACTCGAAATAAGGCCGGATATCCCTGCAGTGAATTGAATGCAGGCTCGTCTTGCATCTCCCAAGATGAAGGGATGTCTGAATCCCCTGTGGAGACCACAGAGAAAGACCTAGTCCTCCGCCTCATCGCGACCCGAGCCCTCACATCCTTTGAAAACTCGAGAGGTCCGCGGAGATCAATGCTTCCGAAGGAGACGATGCCTGACTCCTCTTGAAAATGGATAGGAGTCCCAGGATCCCTGTGGCACGTGGAAAGGGACCCTGGGTCTCCCGCCTCACGTGGAGACGCGTCCCAATTGCCATGCCAAGACTCGAGGAGAATCCCGAGGTGTCCCTCGCACCTAGGCCGGAGTCCTGACGTCGCTGAACAAACACGTGTCTGGAAGGGCCCTCCCCGTCGTAACTCGAAAATATACCCCAGGTTCCGGCCGCAACTCGAGAAAAACCATGAGCCTTCCCCCTCGCCGCGAGATGAGGCCCGATTCCCCTGCACTGCGTGCAGAGCAATTCCGTGTTCCACATCAAACGTGAAAGGAGACTTGATTGCCCTGATGCCACTCCAGAGAAAACCCAAAGTCACTGTCACAAGTCTAGAGGGATCCTGAGGTCACTGGAGCAACACAAAAGGGCTCCGTGGACCCCAAATCAACTCGAGATGAGAGCTTAGTCCCTGGCTTCGACTCAAGAGGAATACCAAGTTTCCACAAGCACCTCAAGAGGAGGCTTCTCTCAGCTACACTTATGTGAGAGGTACCCTGAGTTTGTGGCCTCAAGTGGAAGGGACACCGAGATGCTCTGACTCGAAGTAAGGCCGGATATCCCTGCAGTGAATTGAATGCAAGCTCGTCTTGCATCTCCCAAGACGAAGGGATGTCTGAATCCCCTGTGGAGACCACAGGGAAAGACCTAGTTCCCCGCCTTATCGCGACCGGTGGCCTCACATCCTTTGAAAACTCGAGAGGTCCGCGGAGATCAATGCTTCCAAAGGAGACGATGCCTGACTCCTCTTGAAAATGGTTAGGAGTCCTAGGATACCTGTCCACATGGACGGGGACTCTGGGTCTCCCGCTTCACGTGGAGACGCGTCCCAATTGCCATGCCAAGACTCGAGGAGAATCCCGAGGTGTCCCTCGCACCTAGGCAGGAGTCCTGACGTCGCTGAACAAACACGTGTCTGGAAGGGCCCTCCCCGTCGTAACTCGAGAATATACCCCAGGTTCCGGCCGGAACTCGAGAAAAACCATGAGACTTCCCCCTCGTCGCGAGATGAGGCCCGATTCCCCTGCATTGCGTGCAGAGCAATTCCGTGTTCCACATCAAACGTGAAAGGAGCCTTGATTTCCTTGATGGCACTCCAGAGAAAACACAAGATCACTGTCTCAAGTCTAGAGGGATCCTGAGGTCACTGGAGCAACACGAAAGGGCTCCGTGGACCCCAAATCAACTCGAGATGAGAGCTTAGTCCCTGGCTTCGACTCAAGAGGAATACCAAGTTTCCACAAGCACCTCAAGAGGAGGCTTCTCTCAGCTACAGGTAGGTGAGAGGGACCCTGAGTTTGTGGCCTCAAGTGGAATGGACACCGAGATGCTCTGACTCGAAGTACGGCCAGATATCCCTGGAGTGAATTGATGCAGGCTCGTCTTGCATCTCCTAAGATGAAGGGATGTCTGAATCCCCTGTGGAGACCACAGAGAAAGACCTAGTCCTCCGCCTCATCGCGACCGGAAGCCTCACATCCTTTGAAAACTCGAGAGGTCCGCGGAGATCAATGCTTCCAGAGGAGACGATGCCTGACTCCTCTTGAAAATGGATAGGAGTCCCAGGATCCCTGTGCCACGTGGAAAGAGACACTGGGTCTCCCGCCTCACGTGGAGACCCGTCCCAATTGCCATGCCAAGACTCGAGGAGAATCCCGAGGTGTCCCTCGAACCTAGGCAGGAGTCCTGACGTCGCTGAACAAACACGTGTCTGGAAGGGCCCTCCCCATAGTAACTTGAGAATGTACCCCAGGTTCCGGCCGCAACTCGAGAAAAACCATGAGACTTCCCCCTCGCCGCGAGATGAGTCCCGATTCCCCTGCACAGCGTGCAGAGCAATTCCGTGTTCCACATCAAACATGAAAGAAGCCTTGATTTCCTTGATGGCACTCCAGAGAAAACCCAAGATCACTGTCTCAAGTCTAGAGGGATCCTAAGGTCACTGGAGCAACACGAAAGGGCTCCATGGACCCCAAATCAACTCGAGATGAGAGCTTAGTCTCTGGCTTCGAATCAAGGGGAATACCAACTTTCCACAAGCACCTCAAGAGGAGGCTTCTCTCAGCTACAGGTATGTGAGAGGGACCCTGAGTTTGTGGCCTCAAGTGGAATGGACACTGAAATGCTCTGACTTGAAGTAAGGCCGGATATCCCTGAAGTGAATTGAATGCAGGCTCGCCTTGAATCTCCCAAGCGAAGGGATGTCTGAATCCCCTGTGGAGACCACAGAGAAAGACCTAGTTCTCCGCCTCATCGCGACCGGAGGCCTCCAATCCTTTGAAAACTCGAGAGGTCCGCGGAGATCAATGCTTCCAAAAGAGACGATGCCTGATTCCTCTTGAAAATGGGTAGGAGTCCCAGGATCCCTGTGGCACGTGGAAAGGGACCCTGGGTCTCCCGCCTCACGAGCAGACGCGTCCCAATTGCCATGCCAAGACTCGAGGAGAATCCCGAGGTGTCCCTCGCACCTAGGCAGGAGTCCTGACGTCGCTGAACAAACACGTGTATGGAAGGGCCCTCCCCGTCGTAACTCGAGAATATACCCCAGGTTCTGGCCGCAACTCGAGACAAACCATGAGACTTCCTCCTCGCCACGAGATGAGGCCCGATTCCCCTACACTGTGTGCAGAGCAATTCCGTGTTCCACATCAAACGTGAAAGGAGCCTTGATTTCCTTGATGGCACTCCAGAGAAAACCCAAGATCACTGTCTCAAGTCTAGAGGGATCCTGAGGTCACTGTAGCAACACGAAAGGGCTCCGTGGACCCCAAATCAAGTCGAGATGAGAGCTTAGTCCCTGGCTTCGACTCAAGAGGAATACCAACTTTCCACAAGGACCTCAAGGGGAGGCTTCTCTCAACTACAGGTATGTGAGAGGGACCCTGAGTTTGTGGCTTCAAGTGGAATGGACCCCGAGATGCTCTGTCTCGAAGTAAGGCCAGATATCCCTGTAGTGAATTGAATGCAGGCTCGTCTTGCATCTCCCAATCCGAAGGGATGTCTGAATCCCCTGTGGAGACAACAGAGAAAGACCTAGTTCTCCGCCTCATCGCGACCGGAGGCCTCACATCCTTTGAAAACTCGAGAGGTCCGCGGAGATCAATGCTTCCAAAGGAGACGATGCCTGATTCCTCTTGAAAATGGATAGGAGTCCCAGGAGGCCTGTGGCACGTGGAAAGGGACCCTGCGTCTCCCGTCTCACGTGGAGATGCGTCCCAATTGCCATGCCAAGACTCGAGGAGAATCCCGAGGTGTCCCTCGCACCTAGGCAGGAGTCCTGACGTCGCTGAACAAACAACTGTCTGGAAGGTCCCTCCCCGTCGTAACTCGAGCATATACCCCAGGTGCCGGCCGCAACTCGAGAAAAATCATGAGACTTCCCCCTCGCCGCGTGATGAGGCCCGATTCCAAAGCACTGCGTGCAGAGCAATTCCGTGTTCCACATCAAACGTGAAAGGAGCCTCGATTTCCTTGATGGCACTCCAGAGAAAACCCAAGATCACTGTCTCAAGTCTAGAGGGATCCTGAGGTCACTGGAGGAACACGAAAGGGCTCCGTGGACCCCAAGGCAACTCGAGATGAGAGCTTAGTCCCTGGCTTTGACTCAAGAGGAATACCAACATTCCACAAGCACCTCAAGAGGAGGCTTCTCTTAGCTACAGGTATGTGAGAGGGACCGTGAGTTTGTGGCCTCAAGTGGAATGGACACCGAGATGCTCTGACTCGAAGTAAGGCCGGATATCCCTGCAGTGAATTGAACGCAGGCTCGTCTTGGATCTCCCAAGACGAAAGGGACGTCTGAATCCCCTGTGGAGACCACAGAGAAAGACCTAGTTCTCCGCCTCATCGCGACCGGAGGCCTCACATCACATGAAAACTCGAGAGGTCCGCGGAGATCAATGCTTCCAAAGGAGACGATGCCTGACTCCTCTTGAAAATGGATAGGAGTCCCAGGATCCCTGTGGCACGTGGAAAGGGACACTGGGTCTCCCGCCTCACGTGGAGACGCGTCCCTATTGCCTTGGCAAGACTCGAGGAGAATCCCGAGTTGTCCCGCGCACCTAGGCAGGAGTCCTGACGTCGCTGAACAAAAACGTGTCTGGAAGGGCCCTCCCCGTCGTAACTCGAGAATATACCACAGGTTCCGGTCGCAACTCGAGAAAAACCATGAGACATCCCCCTCGCCGCGAGATGAGGCCCGATACACCTGCACTGCGTGCAGAGCAATTCCGTGTTCCACATCAAACGTGAAAGGAGCCTTGATTTCCTTGATGGCACTCCAGAGAAAACCCAAGATCACTGTCTCAAGTCTAGAGGGATCCTGAGGTCCCTGGAACAAAAGAAAGGGCTCCGTGGACCCCAAATCAACTCGAGATGAGAGCTTAGTCCCTGGGTTTGTATCAAGAGGAATACCAACTTTCCACAAGCACCTCAAGAGGAGGCTTCTCTCAGCTACCGGTATGTGAGAGGGACCCTGAGTTTGTGGCCTCAAGTGGAATGGACATCGAGATGCTCTGACTCGAAGGAAGGCCGGATATCCCTGCAGTGAAATGAATGCAGGCTCGTCTTGCATCTCCCAAGACGAAAGGGACGTCTGAATCCCCTGTGGAGACCACAGAGAGAGACCTAGTTCTCCGCCTCATCGCGACCGGAGGCCTCACATCCTTTGAAAACTCGAGAGGTCCGCGGAGATCAATGCTTCCAAAGGAGACGAATCCTGACTCCTCTTGAAAATGGATAGGAGTCCCAGGATCCCTGTGGCACGTGGAAAGAGACACTGGGTTTTCCGCCTCACGTGGAGACCCGTCCCAATTGCCATGCCAAGACTCGAGGAGAATCCCGAGGTGTCCCTCGCACCTAGGCAGGAGTCCTGACGTCGCTGAACAAACACGTGTCTTGAAGGGCCCTCCCCGTAGTAACTTGAGAATGTACCCCAGGTTCCAGCCGCAACTCGAGAAAAACCATGAGGCTTCCCCCTCGCCGCGAGATGAGGCCCGATTCCCGTGCACAGCGTGCAGAGCAATTCCGTGTTCCATATCAAACGTGAAAGGAGCCTTGATTTCCTTGATGGCACACAGGAGAAAACCCAAAATCACTGTCTCAAGTCTAGAGGGATCCTGAGGTCACTGGAGCAACACGAAAGGGCTCAGTGGACCCCAAATCAACTCGAGATGAGAGCTTAGTCCCTGGCTTCGACTCAAGAGGAATACCAACTATCCTCAAGCACCTCAAGAGGAGGCTTCTCTCAGCTACACTTATGTGAGAGGTACCCTGAGTTTGTGGCCTCAAGTGGAATGGAAACCGAGATGCTCTGACTCGAAGTAAGGCCGGATATCCCTGCAGTGAATTGAATGCAAGCTCGTCTTGCATCTCCCAAGACGAAGGGATGTCTGAATCCCCTGTGGAGACCACAGAGAAAGACCTAGTTCTCCGCCTCATCGCGACCGGAGGCCTCACATCCTTTGAAAACTCGAGAGGTCCGCGGAGATCAATGGTTCAAAAGGAGACGATGCCTGATTCCTTTTGAAAATGGTTAGGAGTCCTAGGATCCCTGTCCACATGGACGGGGATTCTGGGTCTCCCGCTTCACGTGGAGACGCGTCCCAATTGCCATGCCAAGACTCGAGGAGAATCCCGAGGTGTCCCTCGCACCTAGGCAGGAGTCCTGACGTCGATGAACAAACACGTGTCTGGAAGGGCCCTCCCCGTCGTAACTCGAGAATATACCCCAGGTTCCGGCCGCAACTAGAGAAAAACCATGAGACTTCCCCCTCGTCGAGAGATGAGGCCCGATTCCCCTGCATTGCGTGCAGAGCAATTCCGTGTTCCACATCAAACTTGAAAGGAGTCTTGATTTTCTTGATGGCACTCCAGAGAAAACCCAAGATCACTGTCTGAAGTCTAGAGGGATTCTGAGGTCACTGGAGCAACAAGAAAGGGCTCCGTGGACGCCAAATCACCTCGAGATGAGAGCTTAGTCCCTGGCTTCGACTCAAGAGGAATACCAACTTTCCACAAGCACATCAAGAGGAGGCTTCTCTCAGCTACAGGTAGGAGAGAGGGACCCTGAGTTTGTGGCCTCAAATCGAATGGACACCAAGATGCTCTGACTCGAAATAAGACCGGATATCCCTGCAGTGAATTGAATGCAGGCTCGTCTTGCATCTCCCAAGATGAAGGGATGTCTGAATCCCCTGTGGAGACCACAGAGAAAGACCTAGTCCTCCGCCTCATCGCGACCCGAGGCCTCACATCCTTTGAAAACTCGAGAGGTCCGCGGAGATCAATGCTTCCGAAGGAGACGATGCCTGACTCCTCTTGAAAATGGATAGGAGTCCCAGGATCCCTGTGGCACGTGGAAAGGGACCCTGGGTCTCCCGCCTCACGTGGAGACGCGTCCCAATTGCCATGCCAAGACGCGAGGAGAATCCCGAGGTGTCCCTCGCACCTAGGCCGGAGTCCTGACGTCGCTGAACAAACACGTGTCTGGAAGGGCCCTCCCCGTCGTAACTCGAAAATATACCCCAGGTTCCGGCCGCAACTCGAGAAAAACCATGAGACTTCCCCCTCGCCGCGAGATGAGGCCCGATTCCCCTGCACTGCGTGCAGAGCAATTCCGTGTTCCACATCAAACGTGAAAGGAGCCTTGATTTCCCTGATGCCACTCCAGAGAAAACCCAAAGTCACTGTCACAAGTCTAGAGGGATCCTGAGGTCACTGGAGCAACACAAAAGGGCTCTGTGGACCCCAAATCAACTCGAGATGAGAGCTTAGTCCCTGGCTTCGACTCAAGAGGAATACCAAGTTTCCACAAGCACCTCAAGAGGAGGCTTCTCTCAGCTACACTTATGTGAGAGGTACCCTGAGTTTGTGGCCTCAAGTGGAAGGGACACCGAGATGCTCTGACTCGAAGTAAGGCCGGATATCCCTGCAGTGAATTGAATGCAAGCTCGTCTTGCATCTCCCAAGACGAAGGGATGTCTGAATCCCCTGTGGAGACCACAGGGAAAGACCTAGTTCCCCGCCTTATCGCGACCGGTGGCCTCACATCCTTTGAAAACTCGAGAGGTCCGCGGAGATCAATGCTTCCAAAGGAGACGATGCCTGACTCCTCTTGAAAATGGTTAGGAGTCCTAGGATCCCTGTCCACATGGACGGGGACTCTGGGTCTCCCGCTTCACGTGGAGACGCGTCCCAATTGCCATGCCAAGACTCGAGGAGAATCCCGAGGTGTCCCTCGCACCTAGGCAGGAGTCCTGACGTCGCTGAACAAACACGTGTCTGGAAGGGCCCTCCCCGTCGTAACTCGAGAATATACCCCAGGTTCCGGCCGGAACTCGAGAAAAACCATGAGACTTCCCCCTCGTCGCGAGATGAGGCCCGATTCCCCTGCATTGCGTGCAGAGCAATTCCGTGTTCCACATCAAACGTGAAAGGAGCCTTGATTACCTTGATGGCACTCCAGAGAAAACACAAGATCACTGTCTCAAGTCTAGAGGGATCCTGAGGTCACTGGAGCAACACGAAAGGGCTCCGTGGACCCCAAATCAACTCGAGATGAGAGCTTAGTCCCTGGCTTCGACTCAAGAGGAATACCAAGTTTCCACAAGCACCTCAAGAGGAGGCTTCTCTCAGCTACAGGTAGGTGAGAGGGACCCTGAGTTTGTGGCCTCAAGTGGAATGGACACCGAGATGCTCTGACTCGAAGTACGGCCAGATATCCCTGGAGTGAATTGATGCAGGCTCGTCTTGCATCTCCTAAGATGAAGGGATGTCTGAATCCCCTGTGGAGACCACAGAGAAAGACCTAGTCCTCCGCCTCATCGCGACCGGAAGCCTCACATCCTTTGAAAACTCGAGAGGTCCGCGGAGATCAATGCTTCCAAAGGAGACGATGCCTGACTCCTCTTGAAAATGGATAGGAGTCCCAGGATCCCTGTGCCACGTGGAAAGAGACACTGGGTCTCCCGCCTCACGTGGAGACCCGTCCCAATTGCCATGCCAAGACTCGAGGAGAATCCCGAGGTGTCCCTCGAACCTAGGCAGGAGTCCTGACGTCGCTGAACAAACACGTGTCTGGAAGGGCCCTCCCCATAGTAACTTGAGAATGTACCCCAGGTTCCGGCCGCAACTCGAGAAAAACCATGAGACTTCCCCCTCGCCGCGAGATGAGTCCCGATTCCCCTGCACAGCGTGCAGAGCAATTCCGTGTTCCACATCAAACATGAAAGAAGCCTTGATTTCCTTGATGGCACTCCAGAGAAAACCCAAGATCACTGTCTCAAGTCTAGAGGGATCCTAAGGTCACTGGAGCAACAGGAAAGGGCTCCATGGACCCCAAATCAACTCGAGATGAGAGCTTAGTCTCTGGCTTCGACTCAAGGGGAATACCAACTTTCCACAAGCACCTCAAGAGGAGGCTTCTCTCAGCTACAGGTATGTGAGAGGGACCCTGAGTTTGTGGCCTCAAGTGGAATGGACACTGAAATGCTCTGACTTGAAGTAAGGCCGGAAATCCCTGAAGTGAATTGAATGCAGGCTCGCCTTGAATCTCCCAAGCGAAGGGATGTCTGAATCCCCTGTGGAGACCACAGAGAAAGACCTAGTTCTCCGCCTCATCGCGACCGGAGGCCTCCAATCCTTTGAAAACTCGAGAGGTCCGCGGAGATCAATGCTTCCAAAAGAGACGATGCCTGATTCCTCTTGAAAATGGATAGGAGTCCCAGGATCCCTGTGGCACGTGGAAAGGGACCCTGGGTCTCCCGCCTCACGAGCAGACGCGTCCCAATTGCCATGCCAAGACTCGAGGAGAATCCCGAGGTGTCCCTCGCGCCTAGGCAGGAGTCCTGACGTTGCTGAACAAACACGTGTATGGAAGGGCCCTCCCCGTCGTAACTCGAGAATATACCCCAGGTTCTGGCCGCAACTCGAGACAAACCATGAGACTTCCTCCTCGCCACGAGATGAGGCCCGATTCCCCTACACTGTGTGCAGAGCAATTCCGTGTTCCACATCAAACGTGAAAGGAGCCTTGATTTCCTTGATGGCACTCCAGAGAAAACCCAAGATCACTGTCTCAAGTCTAGAGGGATCCTGAGGTCACTGGAGCAACACGAAAGGGCTCCGTGGACCCCAAATCAAGTCGAGATGAGAGCTTAGTCCCTGGCTTCGACTCAAGAGGAATACCAACTTTCCACAAGGACCTCAAGGGGAGGCTTCTCTCAACTACAGGTATGTGAGAGGGACCCTGAGTTTGTGGCTTCAAGTGGAATGGACCCCGAGATGCTCTGTCTCGAAATAAGGCCAGATATCCCTGTAGTGAATTGAATGCAGGCTCGTCTTGCATCTCCCAAGACGAAGGGATGTCTGATTCCCCTGTGGAGACAACAGAGAAAGACCTAGTTCTCCGCCTCATCGCGACCGGAGGCCTCACATACTTTGAAAACTCGAGAGGTCCGCGGAGATCAATGCTTCCAAAGGAGACGATGCCTGATCCCTCTTGAAAATGGATAGGAGTCCCAGGAGGCCTGTGGCACGTGGAAAGGGACCCTGCGTCTCCCGTCTCACGTGGAGATGCGTCCGAATTGCCATGCCAAGACTCGAGGAGAATCCCGAGGTGTCCCTCGCACCTAGGCAGGAGTCCTGACGTCGCTGAACAAACAACTGTCTGGAAGGTCCCTCCCCGTCGTAACTCGAGCATATACCCCAGGTGCCGGCCGCAACTCGAGAAAAATCATGAGACTGCTCCCTCGCCGCGTGATGAGGCCCGATTCCAAAGCACTGCGTGCAGAGCAATTCCGTGTTCCACATCAAACGTGAAAGGAGCCTTGATTTCCTTGATGGCACTCCAGAGAAAACCCAAGATCACTTTCTCAAGTCTAGAGGGATCCTGAGGTCACTGTAGCAACACGAAAGGGCTCCGTGGACCCCAAATCAAGTCGAGATGAGAGCTTAGTCCCTGGCTTCGACTCAAGAGGAATACCAACTTTCCACAAGCACCTCAAGGGGAGGCTTCTCTCAGCTACAGGTATGTGAGAGGGACCCTGAGTTTGTGGCTTCAAGTGGAATGGACCCCGAGATACTCTGTCTCGAAGTAAGGCCAGATATCCCTGCAGTGAATTGAATGCAGGCTCGTCTTGCATCTCCCAAGATGAAGGGATGTCTGATTCCCCTGTGAAGACAACGGAGAAAGAACTAGTTCTCCGCCTGATCGCGACCGGAGGCATCACATCCTTTGAAAGCTCGAGAGGTCCGCGGAGATCAATGCTTCCAAAGGAGACGATCCCTGACTCCTCTTGAAAATGGATAGGAGTCCCAGGATCCCTGTGGCACGTGGAAAGGGACCCTGCGACTCCGCCTCACGTGGAGACGCATCCCAATTGCCATGCCATGACTCGAGGAAAATCCCGCGGTGTCCCTCGCACCTAGGCAGGTGTCCTGACGTCGCTGAAAAAACACGTGAATGGAAGGGCCCTCCCCATCGTAGCGAGAATATACCCCAGGTTCCGGCCGCAACTCGAGAAAAACCATGAGACTTCCCCCTCGCCGCGAGATGAGGCCCGATTCCCCTGCACTGCGTGCAGAGCAATTCCGTGTTCCACATCAAACGTGAAAGGAGCCTTGATTTCCTTGATGGCACTCCAGAGAAAACCCAAGATCACTGTCTCAAGTCTAGAGGGATCCTGAGGTCACTGTAGCAACACGAAAGGGCTCCGTGGACATCAAATCAACTGGAGATGAGAGCATAGTCCCTGGCTTCGACTCAAGAGGAATACCAACTTTCCACAAGAACCTCAAGAGGAGGCTTCTCTCAGCTACAGGTATGTGAGAGGGACCCTGAGTTTGTGGCCTCAAGTGGAATGGACACCAAGATGCTCTGACTCGAACTAAGGCCGGATATCCCTGCAGTGAATTGAATGCAGGCTCGTCTTGCATCTCCCAAGATGAAGGGATGTCTGAATCCCCTGTGGAGACCACAGAGAAAGAACTAGTTCTCCGCCTCATCGCGACCGGAGGCCTCACATCCTTTGAAAATTCGAGAGATCCACAGAGATCAATGCTTCCAAAGGAGACAATTCCTGACTCCTCTTGAAAATGGATAGGAGTCCCAGGATCCCTGTGGCACGTGGAAAGGGACCCTGGGTCTCCCTCCTCACGTGGAGACGCGTCCCAATTGCCATGCCAAGACTCGAGGAGAATCCCGAGGTGTCCCTCGCACCTAGGCAGGAGTCCTGACGTCGTGAACAAACACGTGTCTGGAAGGGCCCTCCCCGTCGTAACTCGAGAATATACCCAGGTTCCGGCCGCAACTAGAGAAAAACCATGAGACTTCCCCCTCGTCGAGAGATGAGGCCCGATTCCCCTGCATTGCGGGCAGAGCAATTCCGTGTTCCACATCAAACTTGAAAGGAGTCTTGATTTTCTTGATGGCACTCCAGAGAAAACCCAAGATCACTGTCTGAAGTCTAGAGGGATTCTGAGGTCACTGGAGCAACAAGAAAGGGCTCCGTGGACCGCAAATCACCTCGAGATGAGAGCTTAGTCCCTGGCTTCGACTCAAGAGGAATACCAAGTTTCCACAAGCACCTCAAGAGGAGGCTTCTCTCAGCTACAGGTAGGTGAGAGGGACCCTGAGTTTGTGGCCTCAAGTGGAATGGACACCGAGATGCTCTGACTCGAAGTACGGCCAGATATCCCTGGAGTGAATTGATGCAGGCTCGTCTTGCATCTCCTAAGATGAAGGGATGTCTGAATCCCCTGTGGAGACCACAGAGAAAGACCTAGTCCTCCGCCTCATCGCGACCGGAAGCCTCACATCCTTTGAAAACTCGAGAGGTCCGCGGAGATCAATGCTTCCAAAGGAGACGATGCCTGACTCCTCTTGAAAATGGATAGGAGTCCCAGGATCCCTGTGCCACGTGGAAAGAGACACTGGGTCTCCCGCCTCACGTGGAGACCCGTCCCAATTGCCATGCCAAGACTCGAGGAGAATCCCGAGGTGTCCCTCGAACCTAGGCAGGAGTCCTGACGTCGCTGAACAAACACGTGTCTGGAAGGGCCCTCCCCATAGTAACTTGAGAATGTACCCCAGGTTCCGGCCGCAACTCGAGAAAAACCATGAGACTTCCCCCTCGCCGCGAGATGAGTCCCGATTCCCCTGCACAGCGTGCAGAGCAATTCCGTGTTCCACATCAAACATGAAAGAAGCCTTGATTTCCTTGATGGCACTCCAGAGAAAACCCAAGATCACTGTCTCAAGTCTAGAGGGATCCTAAGGTCACTGGAGCAACAGGAAAGGGCTCCATGGACCCCAAATCAACTCGAGATGAGAGCTTAGTCTCTGGCTTCGACTCAAGGGGAATACCAACTTTCCACAAGCACCTCAAGAGGAGGCTTCTCTCAGCTACAGGTATGTGAGAGGGACCCTGAGTTTGTGGCCTCAAGTGGAATGGACACTGAAATGCTCTGACTTGAAGTAAGGCCGGATATCCCTGAAGTGAATTGAATGCAGGCTCGCCTTGAATCTCCCAAGCGAAGGGATGTCTGAATCCCCTGTGGAGACCACAGAGAAAGACCTAGTTCTCCGCCTCATCGCGACCGGAGGCCTCCAATCCTTTGAAAACTCGAGAGGTCCGCGGAGATCAATGCTTCCAAAAGAGACGATGCCTGACTCCTCTTGAAAATGGATAGGAGTCCCAGGATCCCTGTGGCACGTGGAAAGGGACCCTGGGTCTCCCGCCTCACGAGCAGACGCATCCCAATTGCCATGCCAAGACTCGAGGAGAATCCCGAGGTGTCCCTCGCACCTAGGCAGGAGTCCTGACGTTGCTGAACAAACACGTGTATGGAAGGGCCCTCCCCGTCGTAACTCGAGAATATACCCCAGGTTCTGGCCGCAACTCGAGACAAACCATGAGACTTCCTCCTCGCCACGAGATGAGGCCCGATTCCCCTAAACTGTGTGCAGAGCAATTCCGTGTTCCACATCAAACGTGAAAGGAGCCTTGATTTCCTTGATGGCACTCCAGAGAAAACCCAAGATCACTGTCTCAAGTCTAGAGGGATCCTGTGGTCACTGTAGCAACACCAAAGGGCTCCGTGGACCCCAAATCAAGTCGAGATGAGAGCTTAGTTCCTGGCTTCGACTCAAGAGGAATACCAACTTTCCACAAGGACCTCAAGGGGAGGCTTCTCTCAACTACAGGTATGTGAGAGGGACCCTGAGTTTGTGGCTTCAAGTGGAATGGACCCCGAGATGCTCTGTCTCGAAGTAAGGCCAGATATCCCTGTAGTGAATTGAATGCAGGCTCGTCTTGCATCTCCCAAGACGAAGGGATGTCTGATTCCCCTGTGGAGACAACAGAGAAAGACCTAGTTCTCCGCCTCATCGCGACCGGAGGCCTCACATCCTTTGAAAACTCGAGAGGTCCGCGGAGATCAATGCTTCCAAAGGAGACGATGCCTGATTCCTCTTGAAAATGGATAGGAGTCCCAGGAGGCCTGTGGCACGTGGAAAGGGACCCTGCGTCTCCCGTCTCACGTGGAGATGCGTCCCAATTGCCATGCCAAGACTCGAGGAGAATCCCGAGGTGTCCCTCGCACCTAGGCAGGAGTCCTGACGTCGCTGAACAAACAACTGTCTGGAAGGTCCCTCCCCGTCGTAACTCGAGCATATACCCCAGGTACCGGCCGCAACTCGAGAAAAATCATGAGACTTCCCCCTCGCCGCGTGATGAGGCCCGATTCCAAAGCACTGCGTTCAGAGCAATTCCGTGTTCCACATCAAACATGAAAGAAGCGTTGATTTCCTTGATGGCCTCCAGAGAAAACCCAAGATCACTGTCTCAAGTCTAGAGGGATCCTGAGGTCACTGGAGCAACAGGAAAGGGCTCCATGGACCCCAAATCAACTCGAGATGAGAGCTTAGTCCCTGGCTTCGACTCAAGAGGAATACCAACTTTCCACAAGCACCTCAAGAGGAGGCTTGTCTCAGCTACAGGTATGTGAGAGGGACCCTGAGTTTGTGGCCTCAAGTGGAATGGACACCGAGATGCTCTGACTTGAAGTAAGGCCGGATATCCCTGAAGTGAATTGAATGCAGGCTCGTCTTGCATCTCCCAAGACGAAGGGATGTCTGAATCCCCTGTGGAGACCACAGAGAAAGACCTAGTTCTCCGCCTCATCGCGACCGGAGGCCTCAGATCCTTTGAAATCTCGAGAGGTCCGCGGAGATCAATGCTTCCAAAAGAGACGATGCCTGACTCCTCTTGAAAATGGATAGGAGTCCCAGGATCCCTGTGGCACGTGGAAAGGGACCCTGGGTCTCCCGCCTCACATGGAGACGCGCCCCAATTGCCATGCCAAGAATCGAGGAGAATCCCGAGGTGTCCCTCGCACCTAGGCAGGAGTCCTGACGTCGCTGAACAAACACGTGTATGGAAGGGCCCTCCCCGTCGTAACTCGAGAATATACCCCAGGTTCTGTCCGCAACTCGAGACAAACCATGAGACTTCCTCCTCGCCACGAGATGAGGCCCGATTCCCCTACACTGCGTGCAGAGCAATTCCGTGTTCCACATCAAACGTGACAGGAGCCTTGATTTCCTTGATGGCACTCCAGAGAAAACCCAAGATCACTCTCTCAAGTCTAGGGGATCCTGAGGTCACTGGAGCAACAGGAAAGTGCTCCATGGACCCCAAATCAACTCGAGATGAGAGCTTAGTCCCTGGCTTCGACTCAAGTGGAATACGAACTTACCACAAGCACCTCAAGAAGAGGCTTCTCTCAGCTACAGGTATGTGAGAGGGACCGTGAGTTTGTGGCCTCAAGTGGAATGGACACCGAGATGCTCTGACTCGAAGTAAGGCCGGATATCCCTGCAGTGAATTGAACGCAGGCTCGTCTTGGATCTCCCAAGACGAAAGGGACGTCTGAATCCCCTGTGGAGACCACAGAGAAAGACCTAGTTCTCCGCCTCATCGCGACCGGAGGCCTCACATCACATGGAAACTCGAGAGGTCCGCGGAGATCAATGCTTCCAAAGGAGACGATGCCTGACTCCTCTTGAAAATGGATAGGAGTCCCAGGATCCCTGTGGCACGTGGAAAGGGACACTGGGTCTCCCGCCTCACGTGGAGACGCGTCCCTATTGCCTTGGCAAGACTCGAGGAGAATCCCGAGTTGTCCCGCGCACCTAGGCAGGAGTCCTGACGTCGCTGAACAAAAACGTGTCTGGAAGGGCCCTCCCCGTCGTAACTCGAGAATATACCACAGGTTCCGGTCGCAACTCGAGAAAAACCATGAGACATCCCCCTCGCCGCGAGATGAGGCCCGATACACCTGCACTGCGTGCAGAGCAATTCCGTGTTCCACATCAAAAGTGAAAGGAGCCTTGATTTCCTTGTTGGCACTCCAGAGAAAACCCAAGATCACTGTCTCAAGTCTAGAGGGATCCTGAGGTCCCTGGAACAAAAGAAAGGGCTCCGTGGACCCCAAATCAACTCGAGATGAGAGCTTAGTCCCTGGGTTTGTATCAAGAGGAATACCAACTTTCCACAAGCACCTCAAGAGGAGGCTTCTCTCAGCTACCAGTATGTGAGAGGGACCCTGAGTTTGTGGCCTCAAGTGGAATGGACACCGAGATGCTCTGACTCGAACGAAGGCCGGATATCCCTGCAGTGAAATGAATACAGGCTCGTCTTGCATCTCCCAAGACGAAAGGGACGTCTGAATCCCCTGTGGAGACCACAGAGAGAGACCTAGTTCTCCGCCTCATCGCGACCGGAGGCCTCACATCCTTTGAAAACTCGAGAGGTCCGCGGAGATCAATGCTTCCAAAGGAGACGATGCCTGACTCCTCTTGAAAATGGATAGGAGTCCCAGGATCACTGTGGCACGTGGAAAGGGACACTGTGTCTCCCGCCTAACCCGGAGACGCGCCCCAATTGCCATGCCAAGACTCGAGGAGAATCCCGAGGTGTCCCTCGCACCTAGGCAGGAGTCCTCACGTCGCTGAACAAACACGTGTCTGGAATGGCCCTCGCCGTCGTAACTCGAGAATATACCCCAGGTTCCGGCCGCAACTCGAGAAAAACCATGAGACTTCCCCCTTGCCGCGAGATGAGGCCCGATTCCCGTGCACAGCGTGCAGAGCAATTCCGTGTTCCACATCAAACGTGAAAGGAGCCTTGATTTCCTTGATGGTACTCAGGAGAAAACCCAAAATCACTGTCTCAAATCTAGAGGGATCCTGAGGTCACTGGAGCAACACGAAACGGCTCCGTGGACCCCAAATGAACTCGAGATGAGAGCTTAGTCCCTGGCTTCGACTCAAGAGGAATACCAACTTTCCACAAGCACCTCAAGAGGAGGCTTCTCTCAGCTACAGGTATGTGAGAGGGACCCTGAGTTTGTGGCCTCAAGTGGAATGGACACCGAGATGCTCTGACTCGAAGTACGGCCAGATATCCCTGCAGTGAATTGAATGCAGGCTCGTCTTGCATCTCCTAAGATGAAGGGATGTCTGAATCCCCTGTGGAGACCACAGAGAAAGACCTAGTCCTCCGCCTCATCGCGACCGGAAGCCTCACATCCTTTGAAAACTCGAGAGGTCCGCGGAGATCAATGCTTCCAAAGGAGACGAATCCTGACTCCTCTTGAAAATGGATAGGAGTGCTAGGATCCCTGTCCACATGGACGGTGACTCTGGGTCTCCCGCTTCACGTGGAGACGCGTCCCAATTGCCATGCCAAGACTCGAGGAGAATCCCGAGGTGGCCCTCGCACCTAGGCAGGAGTCCGGACGTCGCTGAACAAACACGTGTCTGGAAGGGCCCTCCCCGTCGTAACTCGAGAATATACCCCAGGTTCCGGCCGCAACTCGAGAAAAACCATGAGACTTCCCCCTCTTCGCGAGATGAGGCCCGATTCCCCTGCATTGCGTGCAGAGCATTTCCGTGTTCCACATCAAACGTGAAAGGAGCCTTGATTTCCTTGATGGCACTCCAGAGAAAACCCAAGATCACTGTCTCAAGTCTAGAGGGATCCTGAGGTCACTGGAGCAACACGAAAGGGCTCCGTGGACCCCAAATTAACTCGAGATGAGAGCTTAGTCCCTGGCTTCGACTCAAGAGGAATACCAACTTTCCACAAGCACCTCAAGAGGAGGCTTCTCTCAGCTACAGGTAGGTGAGAGGGACCCTGATTTTGTGGCCTCAAATCGAATGGACACCGAAATGCTCTGACTCGAAATAAGGCTGGATATCCCTGCAGTGAATTGAATGCAGGCTCGTCTTGCATCTCCCAAGATGAAGGGATGTCTGAATCCCCTGTGGAGACCACAGAAAAAGACCTAGTCCTCCGCCTCAATGCGAACGGAGGCCTCACATCCTTTTAAAACTCGAGAGGTCCGCGGAGATCAATGCTTCCAAAGGAGACGATGCCTGACTCCTCTTGAAAATGGATAGGAGTCCCAGGATCCCTGTGGCACGTGGAAAGGGATCCTGGCTCTCCCGCCTCACGTGGAGACGCGTCCCAATTGCCATGCCAAGACTCGAGGAGAATCCCGAGGTGTCCCTCGCACCTAGGCAGGAGTCCTGTCGTCGCTGAACAAACACGTGTCTGGAAGGGCCCTCCCCGTCGTAACTCGAGAATATACCCCAGGTTCCGGCCGCAACTCGAAAAAAACCATGAGACTTCCCCCTCGCCGCGAGATGAGGCCCGATTCCCCTGCACTGCGTGCAGAGCAATTCCGTGTTTCACATCAAACGTGAAAGGAGCCTTGATTTCCTTGTTGGCACTCCAGAGAAAACCCAAAGTCACTATCTCAAGTCTAGAGGGATCCTGAGGTCACTTAACAACACGAAAGGGCTCCGTGGACCCCAAATCAACTCGAGATGAGAGCTTAGTCCCTGGCTTCGACTCAAGAGGAATACCAAGTTTCCACAAGCACCTCAAGAGGAGGCTTCTCTCAGCTACACTTATGTGAGAAGACCCTGAGTTTGTGGCCTCAAGTGGAATGGACACCGAGATGCTCTGACTCGAAGTAAGGCCGGATATCCCTGCAGTGAATTGAATGCAGGCTCGTCTTGCATCTCCCAAGACGAAGGGATGTCTGAATCCCCTGTGGAGACCACAGAGAAAGACCTAGTTCTCCGCCTCATCGCGACCGGAGGCCTCACATCCTTTGAAAACTCGAGAGGTCCGCGGAGATCAATGCTTCCAAAGGAGACGATGCCTGACTCCTCTTGAAAATGGTTAGGAGTCCTAGGATCCCTGTCCACATGGACGGGGACTCTGGGTCTCCCCCTTCACGTGGAGACGAGTCCCAATTACCATGCCAAGACTCGAGGAGAATCCCGAGGTGTCCCTCGCACCTAGGCCCGAGTCCTGGCGTCGCTGAACAAACACGTGTCTGGAAGGGCTCTCCCCGTCGTAACTCGAGAATATACCCCAGGGTCCGTCCGCAACTCGAGAGAAACCATGAGACTTCCCCCTCGCCCCGAGATGAGGCCCGATTCCGAGCACTGCGTGCAGAGCAATTCCGTGTTCCACATCAAATGTGAACGGAGCCTTGATTTCCTTGATGGCACTCCAGAGAAAACCCAAGATCACTGTCTCAAGTCTAGAGGGATCCTGAGGTCACTGGAGCAACAGGAAAGTGCTCCATGGACCCCAAATCAACTCGAGATGAGAGCTTCTTCCCTGGCTTCGACTCAAGAGGAATACCAACTTTCAACAAGCACCTCAAGAGGAGGCTTCTCTCAGCTACAGGTACGTGAGAGGGACCCTGAGTTTGTGGCCTCAAGTGGAAGGGACACCGAGATGCTCTGACTCGAAGTAAGGCCAGATATCCCTGCAGTGAATTGAATGCAGGCTCGTCTTACATCTCCCAAGCGAAGGGATGTCTGAATCCCCTGTGGAGACCACAGAGAAAGACCTAGTCCTCCGCCTCATCGCGACCGGAGGCCTCACATCCGATGAAAAGTGGAGAGGTCCGAGGAGATCAATGCTTCCAAAGGAGACGATGCCTGACTCCTCTTGAAAATGGATAGGAGTCCCAGGATCCCTGTGGCACGTGGAAAGGGACCCTGGGTCTCCCGCCTCACGTGGAGACGCGTCCCAATTGCCATGCCAAGACTCGAGGAGAATATCGAGGTGTCGCTCGCACCTAGGCAGGAGTCCTGACGTCGCTGAACAAACACATGTCTGGAAGGGCCCTCCCCGTCGTAACTCGAGAATATACCCCAGGTTCCGGCCGCAACTCGAGAAAAAATATGAGACATCCCCCTCGCCACGAGATGAGGCCCGATTACCCTGCACTGCGTGCAGAGCAATTCCGTGTTCCACATCAAACATGAAAGGAGCCTTGATTTCCTTGATGGCACTCCAGAGAAACCCCAAGATCACTGTCTCAAGTCTAGAGGGATCCTGAGGTCACTGGAGCAACATGAAAGGGCTCCGTGGAAACCAAGTCAACTCGAGATGAGAGCTTAGTCCCTGGCTTCGACTCAAGAGGAATACCAACTTTCCACAAGCACCTCAAGAGGAGGCTTGTCTCAGCTACAGGTATGTGAGAGGGACCCTGAGTTTGTGGCCTCAAGTGGAATGGACACCGAGATGCTCTGACTCGAAATAAGGCCGGATATCTCTGCAGTGAATTGAAAGCAGGCTCGTCTTGCATCTCCCAAGCAAAGGGATGTCTGAATCCAATGTGGATACCACAGAGAAAGACCTAGTTCTCCGCCTCATCGCGACCGGAGGCCTCACATCCTTTGAAAACTCGAGAGGTCCACGGAGATCAATGCTTCCAAAGGAGACGATGCCTGATTCCTCTTGAAAATAGATAGGAGTCCCAGGATCCCTGTGGCACGTGGAAAGGGACCCTAGGTCTACCGCATCACGTGGAGACGCGTCCCAATTGCCATGCCAAGCCTCGGGGAGATACCGAGGTGTCCATCGAACGTAGGCATTGGTTCTGACGTTGCTGAACAAACACGTGTCTGGAAGGGCACCCCCCCGTCGTAACTCGAGAATATACCCCAGGTTCCGGCCGCAACTCGAGAAAAACCATAAGACTTCCCCCTCGCCGTGAGATGAGGACCGATTCCCTGCACTGCGTGCAGAGCAATTCCGTGTTCCACATCAAACGTGAAAGGAGCCTTGATTTCCTTGATGGCACTCCAGAGAAAACCCAAGATCACTGTCTCAAGTATGGAGGGATCCTGAGGTCAATGCAGCAACACGAAAGGGCTCCGTGGACCCCAAATCAACTCGAGATGAGAGCTTAGTCCCTGGCTTCGACTCAAGAGGAATACCAACTTTCCACAAGCACCTCAAGAGGAGGCTTCTCTCAGCTACAGGTATGTGAGATGGACCCTGAGTTTGTGGCCTCAAGTGGAATGGACACCGTGATGCTCTGACTCGAAGTAAGGACAGATATCCCTGCAGTGAATTGGATGCAGGTTCGTCTTCCATCTCCCAAGACGAAGGGATGTCTGAATCCCCTGTGGAGACCAGAGAGAAAGACCTAGTTCCCCGCCTTATCGCGACCGGAGGCCTCACATCCTTTGAAAACTCGAGAGGTCCGCGGAGATCAATGCTTCCATAGGAGACGATGCCTGACTCCTCTTGAAAATGGATAGGAGTCCCAGGATCCTTGTGGCACGTGGAAAGAGACACTGGGTCTCCCGCCTCACGTGGAGACGCGTCCCAATTGCCATGCCAAGACTCGAGGAGAATCCCGAGGTGTCCCTCGCACCTAGGCAGGAGTCCTGACGTCGCTGAACAAACACGTGTCTGGAAGGGACCTCCCCGTAGTAACTTGAGAATGTACCCCAGGTTCCAGCCGCAACTCGAGAAAAACCATGAGGCTTCCCCCTCGCCGCGAGATGAGGCCCGATTCCCGTGCACAGCGTGCAGAGCAATTCCGTGTTCCACATCAAACGTGAAAGGAGCCTTGATTTCCTTGATGGCACTCAGGAGAAAACCCAAAATCACTGTCTCAAGTCTAGAGGGATCCTGAGGTCACTGGAGCAACACGAAAGGTCTCAGTGGACCCCAAATCAACTCGAGATGAGAGCTTAGTCCCTGGCTTCGACTCAAGAGGAATACCAACTATCCTCAAGCACCTCAAGAGGAGGCTTCTCTCAGCTACAGGTATGTGAGAGGGACCCTGAGTTGCTGGCCTCAAGTGGAATGGACACCGAGATGTTCTGACTCGAAGTAAGGCCGGATATCCCTGCAGTGAATTGAATGCAGGCTCGTCTTGCATCTCCCAAGACGAAGGGATGTCTGAATCCCCTGTGGAGACCACAGAGAAAGACCTAGTTCTCCGCCTCATCGCGACCGGAGGCCTCACATCCTTTGAAAACTCGAAGGTCCGCGGAGATCAATGCTTCCAAAGGAGACGATGCCTGACTCCTCTTGAAAATGGATAGGAGTCTCAGGATCCGTGTGGCACGTGGAACGGGACCCTGGGTCTCCCGCCTCACGTGGAGCCGCGTCCCAATTGCCATGCCAAGACTCGAGGAGGATCGCAAGTTGTCCCTCGCACCTAGGCAGGAGTCTTCACGTCGCTGAACAAACACGTAACTGGAAGGGCCCTCCCCGTCGTAACTCGAGAATATACCCCAGGTTCCGGCCGCAACTCGAGAAAAACCATGAGACTTCCCCCTCGTCGCCAGATGAGGCCCGATTCCCCTGCATTGCGTGCAGAGCATTTCCTTGTTCCACATCAAACGTGAAAGGAGCCTTGATTTCCTTGATGGCACTCCAGAGAAAACCCAAGATCACTGTCTCAAGTCTAGAGGAATCCTGAGGTCACTGGAGCAACACGAAAGGGCTCCGTGGACCCGAAATTAACTCAAGATGAGAGCTTAGTCCCTGGCTTCGACTCAAGAGGAATACCAACTTTCCACAAGCACCTCAAGAGGAGGCTTCTCTCAGCTACAGGTAGGTGAGAGGGATCCTGAGTTTGTGGCCTCAAATCGAATGGACACCGAGATGCTCTGACTCGAAATAAGGCCGGGAATCCCTGCAGTGAATTGAATGCAGGCTCGTCTTGCAACTCCCAAGACGAAGGGATGTCTGAATACCCTGTGGCGACCACAGAAAAAGACCTAGTCCTCCGCCTCAACGCGAACGGAGGCCTCACATCCTTTTAAAACTCGAGAGGTCCGCGGAGATCAATGCTTCCAAAGGAGACAATGCCTGACTCCTCTTGAAAATGGATAGGAGTCCCAGGATCCCTGTGGCACGTGGAAAGGGATCCTGGCTCTCCCGCCTCACGTGGAGACGCGTCCCAATTGCAATGCCAAGACTCGAGGAGAATCCCGAGGTGTCCCTCGCACCTAGGCCGGAGTCCTGACGTCGCTGAACAAACACGTGTCTGGAAGGGCCCTCCCCGTCGTAACTCGAGAATATACCCCAGGATCCGGCCGCAACTCGAGAAAAACCATGAGACTTCCCCCTCGCCGCGAGATGAGGCCCGATTCCCCTGCACTGCGTGCAGAGCAATTCCGTGTTCAACATCAAACGTGAAAGGAGCCTTGATTTCTTTGTTGGCACTCCAGAGAAAACCCAAAGTCACTATCTCAAGTCTAGAGGGATCCTGAGGTCACTTTAGCAACACGAAAGGGCTCCGTGGACCCCAAATCAACTCGAGATGAGAGCTTAGTCCCTGGCTTCGACTCAAGAGGAATACCAAGTTTCCACAAGCACCTCAAGAGGAGGCTTCTCTCAGCTACAGGTAGGTGAGAGGGACCCTGAGTGTGTGGCCTCAAGTGGAATGGACACCGAGATGCTCTGACTAGAAGTAAGGCCAGATATCCCTGCAGTGAATTGAATGCAGGCTCGTCTTGCATCTCCCAAGACGAAGGGATGTCTGAATCCCCTGTGGAGACCACAGAGAAAGACCTAGTTCCCCGCCTTATCGCGACCGGAGGCCTCACATCCGTTGAAAACTCGAGAGGTCCGCGGAGATCAATGCTTCCATGGGAGACGATGCCTGACTCCTCTTGAAAATGGATAGGAGTCCCAGGATCCCTGTGGCACGTGGAAAGAGACACTGGGTCTTCCGCCTCAGGTGGAGACCCGTCCCAATTGCCATGCCAAGCCTCGAGGAGAATCCCGAGGTGTCCCTCGCACCTAGGCAGGAGTCCTGACGTCGCTGAACAAACACGTGTCTGGAAGGGCCCTCCCCGTAGTAACTTGAGAATGTACCCCAGGTTCCAGCCGCAACTCGAGAAAAACCATGAGGCTTCCCCCTCGCCGCGAGATGAGGCCCGATTCCCGTGCACAGAGTGCAGAGCAATTCCGTGTTCCACATCAAACGTGAAAGGAGCCTTGTTTTCCTTGATGGCACTCAGGAGAAAACCCAAAATCACTGTCTCAAGTCTAGAGGGATCCTGAGGTCACTGGAGCAACACGAAAGGGCTCAGTGGACCCCAAATCAACTCGAGATGAGAGCTTAGTCCCTGGCTTCGACTCAAGAGGAATACCAAGTTTCCACAAGCACCTCAAGAGGAGGCTTCTCTCAGCTACAGGTATGTGAGAGGGACCCTGAGTTTGTGGCCTCAAGTGGAATGGACATCGAGATGCTCTGACTCGAAGTACGGCCAGATATCCCTGCAGTGAATTGAATGCAGGCTCGTCTTGCATCTCCTAAGATGAAGGGATGTCTGAATCCCCTGTGGAGACCAGAGAGAAAGACCTAGTCCTCCGCCTCATCGCGACCGGAAGCCTCATATCCTTTGAAAACTCGAGAGGTCCGCGGAGATCAATGCTTCCAAAGGAGACGATGCCTGACTCCTCTTGAAAATGGATAGGAGTCCCAGGATCCCTGTGGCACGTGGAAAGAGACACTGGGTCTTCCGCCTCACGTGGAGACCCGTCCCAATTGCCATGCCAAGACTCGAGGAGTATACCGAGGTGTCCCTCGCACCTAGGCAGGAGTCCTGACGGCGCTGAACAAACACGTATCTGGAAGGGCCCTCCCCATAGTAACTTGAGAATGTACCCCAGGTTCCGGCCGCAACTCGAGAAAAACCATGAGACTTCCCCCTCGCCGCGAGATGAGGCCCGATTCCCCTGCACAGCGTGCAGAGCAATTCCGTGTTCCACATCAAACATGAAAGAAGCCTTGATTTCCTTGATGGCACTCCAGAGAAAACCGAAGATCACTGTCTCAAGTCTAGAGGGATCCTGAGGTCACTGGGGCAACACGAAAGGGCTCCGTGGACCCCAAATCAACTCGAGATGAGAGCTTAGTCCCTGGCTTCGACTCAAGGGGAAAACCAACTTTCCACAAGCAACTCAAGAGGAGGCTTCTCTCAGCTACAGGTATGTGAGAGGGACCCTGAGTTCGTGGCCTCAAGTGGAATGGACACTGAAATGCTCTGACTTGAAGTAAGGCCGGATATCCCTGCAGTGAATTGAATGCAGGCTCGTCTTGCATCTCCCAAGACGAAGGGATGTCTGAATCCCCTGTGGAGACCACAGAGAAAGACCTAGTTCTCCGCCTCATCGCGACCGGAGGCCTCACATTCTTTGAAAACTCGAAGGTCCGCGGAGATCAATGCTTCCAAAGGAGACGATGCCTGACTCCTCTTGAAAATGGTTATGAGTCCCAGGATCCCTGTGGCACGTGGAAAGGGACCCTGGGTCTCCCGCTTCACGTGGAGACGCGTCCCAGTTGCCATGCCAAGACTCGAGGAGTATCCCGAGGTGTCCCTCGCACCTAGGCAGGAGTCCTGACGTCGCTGAACAAACACGTGTCTGGAAGGGCCCTCCCCGTCGTAACTCGAGAATATACCCCAGGTTCCGGCCGCAACTAGAGAAAAACCGTGAGACTTCCCCCTCGTCGCGAGATGAGGCCCGATTCCCCTGCATTGCGTGCAGAGCAATTCCGTGTTCCACATCAAACGTGAAAGGAGCCTTGATTTCCTTGATGGCACTCCAGAGAAAACCCAAGATCACTGTCTCAAGTCTAGAGGGATCCTGAGGTCACTGGAGCAACACGAAAGGGCTCCATGGACCCGAAATCAACTCGAGATGAGAGCTTAGTCCCTGGCTTCGACTCAAGAGGAATACCAACTTTCCACAAGCATCTCAAGAGGAGGCTTCTCTCAGCTACAGGTAGGTGAGAGGGACCCTGAGTTTGTTGCCTCAAATCGAAAGGACACCGAGATGCTCTGACTCGAAATAAGGCCGGATATCCCTGCAGTGAATTGAATGCAGGCTCGTCTTGCATCTCCCCAGATGAAGGGATGTCTGAATCCCCTGGGTAGACCACAGAGAAAGACCTAGTCCTCCGCCTCAACGCAAACGGAGGCCTCACATCCTTTTAAAACTCGAGAGGTCCGCGGAGATCAATGCTTCCAAAGGAGACGATGCCTGACTCCTCTTGAAAATGGATAAGAGTCCCAGGATCCCTGTGGCACGTGGAAAGGGACCCTGGGTCTCCCGCCTCACGTGGAGACGCGTCCCAATTGCAATGCCAAGACTCGAGGAGAATCCCGAGGTGTCCCTCGCACCTAGGCCGTAGTCCTGACGTCGCTGAACAAACACGGGTCTGGAAGGGCCCTCCCCGTCGTAACTCGAGAATATACCCCAGGTTCCGGCCGCAACTCGAGAAAAACAATGAGCCTTCCCCCTCGCCGCGAGATGAGGCCCGATTCCCCTGCACTGTGTGCAGAGCAATTCCGTGTTCCACATCAAACGTGAAAGGAGCCTTGATTTCCCTGATGCCACTCCAGAGAAAACCCAAGATCACTGTCTCAAGTCTAGAGGGATCCTGAGGTCACTTTAGCAACATGAAAGGGCTCCATGGACCCCAAATCAACTCGAGATGAGAGTTTAGTCCCTGGCTTCGACTCAAGAGGAATACCAAGTTTCCACAAGCACCTCAAGAGGAGGCTTTTCTCAGCTACTCTTATGTGAGAGGTACCCTGAGTGTGTGGCCTCAAGTGGAATGGACACCGAGATGCTCTGACTCGAAGTACGGCCGGATTTCCCTGCAGTGAATTAAATGCAAGCTCGTCTTGCATCTCCCAAGACGAAGGGATGTCTGAATCCCCTGTGGAGACCACAGAGAAAGACCTAGTTCCCCGCCTCATCGCGACCGGAGGCCTCACATCCTTTGAAAATTCGAGAGGTCCACGGAGATCAATGCTTCCAAAGGAAACGATGCCTGACTCCTCTTGAAAATGGATAGGAGTCCCAGGATCCCTGTGGCACGTGGAAAGGGAACCTGTGTCTCCTGCCTCACGTAGAGAAGCGTCCCAATTGCCATGCCAAGACTCGAGGAGAATCCCGAGGTGTCCCTCGCACCTAGGCAGGAGTCCTGACGTCGCTGAACAAACACGTGTCTGGAAGGGCCCTCCCCATCGTAACTCGAGAATATAACCCAGGTTCCGGCCGCAACTCCAGAAAAACCATGAGAATTCCCCCTCGGCGCGAGATGAGGCCCGATTCCCCTGCACTGCGTGCAGAGCAATTCCGTGTTCCACATCAAACGTGAAAGGAGCCTTGATTTCCTTGATGGCACTGCAGAGAAAACCCAAATCACTGTCTCACGTCTAGAGGGATCCTGAGGTCACTGGAGCAACACGAAAAGGCTCCGTGGAAACCCAATCAACTCGAGATGAGAACTTAGTCCCTGGCTTCGACTCAAGAGGAATACCAACTTTCCACAGGCACCTCAAGAGGAGGCTTCTCTCAGCTACAGGTATGTGAGAGGGACCCTGAGTTGCTGGCCTCAAGTGGAATGGACACCGAGATGCTCTGACTCGAAGTAAGGCCGGATATCCCTGCAGTGAATTGAATGCAGGCTCGTCTTGCATCTCCCAAGACGAAGGGATGTCTGAATCCCCTGTGGAGACCACAGAGAAAGACCTAGTTCCCCGCCTCATCGCGACCGGAGGCCTCACATCCTTTGAAAATTCGAGAGGTCCGCGGAGATCAATGCTTCCAAAGGAAACGATGCCTGACTCCTCTTGAAAATGGTTATGAGTCCCAGGATCCCTGTGGCACGTGGAAAGGGACCCTGGGTGTCCCGCTTCACGTGGAGACGCGTCCCAGTTGCCATGCCAAGACTCGAGGAGTATCCCGAGGTGTCCCTCGCACCTAGGCAGGAGTCCTGACGTCGCTGAACAAACACGTGTCTGGAAGGGCCCTCCCCGTCGTAACTCGAGAATATACCCCAGGTTCCGGCCGCAACTAGAGAAAAATCGTGAGACTTCCCCCTCGTCGCGAGATGAGGCCCGATTCCCCTGCATTGCGTGCAGAGCAATTCCGTGTTCCACATCAAACGTGAAAGGAGCCTTGATTTCCTTGATGGCACTCCAGAGAAAACCCAAGATCACTGTCTCAAGTCTAGAGGGATCCTGAGGTCACTGGAGCAACATGAAAGGGCTCCATGGACCCGAAATCAACTCGAGATGAGAGCTTAGTCCCTGGCTTCGACTCAAGAGGAATACCAACTTTCCACAAGCATCTCAAGAGGAGGCTTCTCTCAGCTACAGTTAGGTGAGAGGGACCCTGAGTTTGTTGCCTCAAATCGAAAGGACACCGAGATGCTCTGACTCGAAATAAGGCCGGATATCCCTGCAGTGAATTGAATGCAGGCTCGTCTTGCATCTCCCCAGATGAAGGGATGTCTGAATCCCCTGGGGAGACCACTGAGAAAGACCTAGTCCTCCGCCTCAACGCGAACGGAGGCCTCACATCCTTTTAAAACTCGAGAGGTCCGCGGAGATCAATGATTCCAAAGGAGACGATGCCTGACTCCTCTTGAAAATGGATAAGAGTCCCAGGATCCCTGTGGCACGTGGAAAGGGACCCTGGGTCTCCCGCCTCACGTGGAGACGCGTCCCAATTGCAATACCAAGACTCGAGGAGAATCCCGAGGTGTCCCTCGCACCTAGGCCGGAGTCCTGACGTCGCTGAACAAACACGGGTCTGGAAGGGCCCTCCCCGTCGTAACTCGAGAATATACCCCAGGTTCCGGCCGCAACTCGAGAAAAACAATGAGCCTTCCCCCTCGCCGCGAGATGAGGCCCGATTCCCCTGCACTGTGTGCAGAGCAATTCCGTGTTCCACATCAAACGTGAAAGGAGCCTTGATTTCCCTGATGCCACTCCAGAGAAAACCCAAAGTCACTGTCACAAGTCTAGAGCGATCCTGAGGTCACTGGAGCAACACGAAAGGGCTCCGTGGACCCCAAATCAACTCGAGATGAGAGCTTAGTCCCTGGCTTCGACTCAAGAGGAATACCAAGTTTCCACAAGCACCTCAAGAGGAGGCTTCTCTCAGCTACACTTATGTGAGAAGACCCTGAGTTTGTGGCCTCAAGTGGAATGGACACCGAGATGCTCTGACTCGAAGTAAGGCCGGATATCCCTGCAGTGAATTGAATGCAGGCTCGTCTTGCATCTCCCAAGACGAAGGGATGTCTGAATCCCCTGTGGAGACCACAGAGAAAAACCTAGTTCCCCGCCTTATCGCGACCGGAGGCCTCACATCCTTTGAAAACTCGAGAGGTCCGCGGAGATCAATGCTTCCAAAGGAGACGATGCCTGACTCCTCTTGAAAATGGTTAGGAGTCCTAGGATCCCTGTCCACATGGACGGGGACTCTGGGTCTCCCGCTTCACGTGGAGACGAGTCCCAATTACCATGCCAAGACTCGAGGAGAATCCCGAGGTGTCCCTCGCACCTAGGCCCGAGTCCTGGCGTCGCTGAACAAACACGTGTCTGGAAGGGCTCTCCCCGTCGTAACTCGAGAATATACCCCAGGGTCCGTCCACAACTCGAGAGAAACCATGAGACTTCCCCCTCGCCCCGAGATGAGGCCCGATTCCGAGCACTGCGTGCAGAGCAATTCCGTGTTCCACATCAAATGTGAACGGAGCCTTGATTTCCTTGATGGCACTCCAGAGAAAACCCAAGATCACTGTCTCAAGTCTAGAGGGATCCTGAGGTCACTGGAGCAACAGGAAAGTGCTCCATGGACCCCAAATCAACTCGAGATGAGAGCTTCTTCCCTGGCATCGACTCAAGAGGAATACCAACTTTCAACAAGCACCTCAAGAGGAGGCTTCTCTCAGCTACAGGTATGTGAGAGGGACCCTGAGTTTGTGGCCTCAAGTGGAAGGGACACCGAGATGCTCTGACTCGAAGTAAGGCCAGATATCCCTGCAGTGAATTGAATGCAAGCTCGTCTTACATCTCCCAAGACGAAGGGATGTCTGAATCCCCTGTGGAGACCACAGAGAAAGACCTAGTCCTCCGCCTCATCGCGACCGGAGGCCTCACATCCGTTGAAAAGTGGAGAGGTCCGAGGAGATCAATGCTTCCAAAGGAGACGATGCCTGACTCCTCTTGAAAATGGATAGGAGTCCCAGGATCCCTGTGGCACGTGGAAAGGGACCCTGGGTCTCCCGCCTCACGTGGAGACGCGTCCCAATTGCCATGCCAAGACTCGAGGAGAATATTGAGGTGTCGCTCGCACCTAGGCAGGAGTCCTGACGTCGCTGAACAAACACATGTCTGGAAGGGCCCTCCCCGTCGTAACTCGAGAATATACCCCAGGTTCCGGCCGCAACTCGAGAAAAAATATGAGACATCCCCCTCGCCACGAGATGAGGCCCGATTACCCTGCACTGCGTGCAGAGCAATTCCGTGTTCCACATCAAACATGAAAGGAGCCTTGATTTCCTTGATGGCACTCCAGAGAAACCCCAAGATCACTGTCTCAAGTCTAGAGGGATCCTGAGGTCACTGGAGCAACATGAAAGGGCTCCGTGGAAACCAAGTCAACTCGAGATGAGAGCTTAGTCCCTGGCTTCGACTCAAGAGGAATACCAACTTTCCACAAGCACCTCAAGAGGAGGCTTGTCTCAGCTACAGGTATGTGAGAGGGACCCTGAGTTTGTGGCCTCAAGTGGAATGGACACCGAGATGCTCTGACTCGAAGTAAGGCCGGATATCTCTGCAGTGAATTGAAAGCAGGCTCGTCTTTCATCTCCCAAGACGAAGGGATATCTGAATCCCCTGTGGAGACCAAAGAGAAAGAACTAGTTCTCCACCTCATCGCGACCAAAGCCTCACATCCTTTGAAAATTCGAGAGGTCTGCGGAGATCAATGCTTCCAAAGGAGACGATGCCTGACTCCTCTTGAAAATGGATAGGAGTCCCAGGATCCCTGTGGCACGTGGAAAGAGACAGTGGGTCTTCCGCCTCACGTGGAGACCCGTCCCAATTGCCATGCCAAGACTCGAGGAGAATCCCGAGGTGTCCCTCGCACCTAGGCAGGAGTCCTGACATCGCTGAACAAACACGTGTCTGGAAGGGCCCTCCCCGTAGTAACTTGAGAATGTACCCCAGGTTCCAGCCGCAACTCGAGAAAAACCATGAGACTTCCCCCTCGCCGCGAGATGAGGCCCGATTCCCCTGCACTGCGTGCAGAACAATTCCGTGTTCCACATCAAACGTGAAAGGAGCCTTGATTTCCTTGATGGCACTCCAGAGAGTATCCAGGATCACTGTCTCAAGTCTAGAGGGATCCTGAGGTCACTGGAGCAACACGAAAGGGCTCCGTGGACCCCAAATCAACTCGAGATGAGAGCTTAATCCCTGGCTTCGACTCAAGAGGAATTCCAACTTTCCACAAGCACCTCAAGAGGAGGCTTCTCTCAGCTACAGGTATGTGAGAGGGACCCTGAGTTTGTGGCCTCAAGTGGAATGGACACTGAGATGCTCTGACTCGAAGTAAGGCCGGATATCCGTGCAGTGAATTGAATGCAGGCTCGTCTTGCATCTCCCAATCCGAAGGGATGTCTGAATCCCCTGTGGAGACAACAGAGAAAGACCTAGTTCTCCACCTCATCGCGACCGGAGGCCTCACATCCGTTCAAAACTGGAGAGGTCTGCCGAGATCAATGCTTCCAAAGGAGACGATGTCTGACACCTCTTGAAAATGGACAGGAGTTTAAGGATCCCTGTGGAACTTGGAAAGGGACCCTGGGTCTGCCGCCTGACGTGGAGACGCGTCCCAATTGCCATGCCAAGACTCGAAGAGAATCCCGAGGAGTCCCTCGCACCTAGGCAGGAGTCCTGACTTCGCTGTACAAACACGTGTCCGGAAGGGCCCTCCCCGTCGTAACTCGAGAATATACCCCAGGTTCCGGCCGCAACTCGAGAAAAACCATGAGACTTCCCCCTCGCTGCGAGATGAGGCCCGATTCCCCTGCACTGTGTGCAGAGCAATTCCGTGTTCCACATCAAACGTGAAAGGAGCCTTGATTTCCTTGAGGGCACTCGAGAGAAAACCCAAGATCACTGTCTAAAGTCTAGAGGGATCCTGAGGTCACTGAACCAACACGAAAGGGCTCCGTGGACCCCAAATCAACTCGAGATGAGAGCTTAGTCCCTGGCTTCGACTCAAGAGGAATACCAACTTTCCACAAGCACCTCAAGAGGAGGCTTCTCTCAGCTAAACTTATTTGAGAGGTACCCTGAGTTTGTGGCCTCAAGTGGAATGGACACCGAGATGCTCTGACTCGAAGTAAGGCCGGATATCCCTGCAGTGAATTGAATGCAAGCTCGTCTTGCATCTCCCAAGACGAAGGGATGTCTGAATCCCCTGTGGAGACCACAGAGAAAGACCTAGTTCCCCGCCTTATCGCGACCGGAGGCCTCACAACCCTTGAAAACTCGAGAGGTCCGCGGAGATCAATGCTTCCAAAGGAAACGATGCCTGACTACTCTTGAAAATGGTTAGGAGTGCTAGGATCCCTGTCCACATGGACGGTGAATCTGGGTCTCCCGCTTCACGTGGAGACGCGTCCCAATTGCCATGCCAAGACTCGAGGAGAATCCCGAGGTGTCCCTCACACCAAGGCAGGAGTCCGGACGTCGCTGAACAAACACGTGTCTGGAAGGGCCCTCCCCGTCGTAACTCGAGAATATACCCCAGGTTCCGGCCGCAACTCGAGAAAAATCATGAGACTTCCCCCTCGTCGCGAGATGAGGCCCGATTCCCCTGCATTGCGTGCAGAGCATTTCCGTGTTCCACATCAAACGTGAAAGGAGCCTTGATTTCCTTGATGGCACTCCAGAGAAAACCCAAGATCACTGTCTCAAGTCTAGAGGGATCCTGAGGTCACTGGAGCAACACGAAAGGGCTCCGTGGACCCCAAATTAACTCGAGATGATAGCTTAGTCCCTGGCTTCGACTCAAGAGGAATACCAACTTTCCACAAGCACCTCAAGAGGAGGCTTCTCTCAGCTACAGGTAGGTGAGAGGGACCCTGAGTTTGTGGCCTCAAATCGAATGGACACCGAGATGCTCTGACTCGAAATAAGGCCGGATATCCCTGCAGTGAATTGAATTCAGGCTCGTCTTGCATCTCCCAAGATGAAGGGATGTCTGAATCCCCTGTGGAGACCACAGAAAAAGACCTAGTCCTCCGCCTCAACGCGAACGGAGGCCTCACATCCTTTTAAAATTCGAGAGGTCCGCGGAGATCAATGCTTCCAAAGGAGACGATGCCTGACTTTTCTTGAAAATGGATAGGAGTCCCAGGATCCCTGTGGCACGTGGAAAGGGATCCTGGCTCTCCCGCCTCACGTGGAGACGCGTCCCAATTGCCATGCCAAGACTCGAGGAGAATCCCGAGGTGTCCCTCGCACCTAGGCAGGAGTCCTGACGTCGCTGAACAAACACGTGTTTGGAAGGGCCCTCCCCGTCGTAACTCGAGAATATACCCCAGGTTCCGGCCGCAACTCGAGAAAAACCATGAGAGTTCCCCCTCGCCGCGAGATGAGGACTGATTCCCCTGCACTGCGTGCAGAGCAATTCCGTGTTCCACATCAAACGTGAAAGGAGCCTTGATTTCCTTGTTGGCACTCCAGAGAAAACCCAAAGTCACTATCTCAAGTCTAGAGGGATCCTGAGGTCACTTTAGCAACACGAAAGGGCTCCGTGGACCCCAAATCAACTCGAGATGAGAGCTTAGTCCCTGGCTTCGACTCAAGAGGAATACCAAGTTTCCACAAGCACCTCAAGAGGAGGCTTTTCTCAGCTACTCTTATGTGAGAGGTACCCTGAGTGTGTGGCCTCAAGTGGAATGGACACCGAGATGCTCTGACTCGAAGTACGGCCGGATTTCCCTGCAGTGAATTAAATGCAAGCTCGTCTTGCATCTCCCAAGACGAAGGGATGTCTGAATCCCCTGTGGAGACCACAGAGAAAGACCTAGTTCCCCGCCTCATCGCGACCGGAGGCCTCACATCCTTTGAAAATTCGAGAGGTCCACGGAGATCAATGCTTCCAAAGGAAACGATGCCTGACTCCTCTTGAAAATGGATAGGAGTCCCAGGATCCCTGTGGCACGTGGAAAGGGAACCTGGGTCTCCTGCCTCACGTAGAGAAGCGTCCCAATTGCCATGCCAAGACTCGAGGAGAATCCCGAGGTGTCCCTCGCACCTAGGCAGGAGTACTGACGTCGCTGAACAAACACGTGTCTGGAAGGGCCCTCCCCATCGTAACTCGAGAATATAACCCAGGTTCCGGCCGCAACTCGAGAAAAACCATGAGAATTCCCCCTCGCCGCGAGATGAGGCCCGATTCCCCTGCACTGCGTGCAGAGCAATTCCGTGTTCCACATCAAACGTGAAAGGAGCCTTGATTTCCTTGACGGCACTCCAGAGAAAACCCAAGATCACTGTCTCACGTCTAGAGGGATCCTGAGGTCACTGGAGCAACACGAAAAGGCTCCGTGGAAACCCAATCAACTCGAGATGAGAGCTTAGTCCCTGGCTTCGACTCAAGAGGAATACCAACTTTCCACAGGCACCTCAAGAGGAGGCTTCTCTCAGCTACAGGTATGTGAGAGGGACCCTGAGTTGCTGGCCTCAAGTGGAATGGACACCGAGATGCTCTGACTCGAAGTAAGGCCGGATATCCCTGCAGTGAATTGAATGCAGGCTCGTCTTGCATCTCCCAAGACGAAGGGATGTCTGAATCCCCTGTGGAGACGACAGAGAAAGACCTAGTTCTCCGCCTGATCGCGACCGGAGGCCTCACATTCTTTGAAAACTCGAAGGTCCGCGGAGATCAATGCTTCCAAAGGAGACGATGCCTGACTCCTCTTGAAAATGGACAGGAGTTTAAGGATCCCTGTGGAACTTGGAAAGGGACCCTGGGTCTGCCGCCTCACGTGGAGACGCGTCCCAATTGCCATGCCAAGACTCGAAGAGAATCCCGAGGAGTCCCTCGCACCTAGGCAGGAGTCCTGACTTCGCTGAACAAACACGTGTCTGGAAGGGCCCTCCCCGTCGTAACTCGAGAATATACCCCAGGGCCCGGCCGCAACTCGAGAAAAACCATGAGACTTCCCCCTCGCTGCGAGATGAGGGCCGTGTCCCCTGCAATGCGTGCAGAGCAATTCCGTGTTCCACATAAAACGTGAAGGGAGCCTTGATTTCCTTGAAGGCACTCCAGAGAACACCCAAGATCACTGTCTCAAGTCTAGAGGGATCCTGAGGACACTGTAGCAACACGAAAGGGCTCCGTGGACCCCAAATCAACTCGAGATGAGAGCTTAGTCCCTGGCTTCGACTCAAGAGAAATACCAACTTTCCTCAAGCACCTCAGGAGGAGGCTTCTCTCAGCTACAGGTATCTGAGAGGGACCCTGAATTTGTGGCCTTAAGTGGAATGGACACCGAGATGGTCTGACTCGAAGTAAGGGTGGATATGCCTGCAGTGAATTGAATGCAGGCTCTTCTTGCATCTAACAAGACGAAGGGATGTCTGAATCCCCTGTGGAGACCACAGGGAAAGACCTAGTTCTCTGCCTCATCGCGACCGGAGGCCTCACATCCTTTGAAAACTCGAGAGGTCCGCGCAGAACAAAGGTTCCAAAGGAGACGATGCCTGACTCCTCTTGAAAATGGATAGGAGTCCCAGGATACCTGTGGCACGTGGAAAGGGACCCTGGGTCTCCCGCCTCACGTGGAGACGCGTCCCAATTGCCATGCCAAGACTCGAGGAGAATCACGAGGTGTCCCTCGCACCTAGGCAGGAGTCCTGACGTCGCTGAACAAACACGTGTCCGGAAGGGCCCTCCCCGTCGTAACTCGAGAATATACCGCAGGTTCCGGCAGCAAATCGAGAAAAACCCTGAGACTTCCCCCTCGCCGCGAGATGAGGCCCGATTCCCCTGAACTGCGTGCAGAGCAATTCCGTATTCCACATCAAACGTGAAAGGAGCCTTGATTTCCTTGATGGCACTCCAGAGAAAACCCAAGATCACTGTCTCAAGTCTAGAGGGATCCTGAGGTAACTGGAGCAACACGAAAGGGCTCCATGGACCCCAAATCAACTCGAGATGAGAGCTTAGTCCCTGGCTTCAACTCAAGAGGAATACCAACTTTCCACAAGCACCTCAAGAGGAGGCTTTTCTCAGCTACAGGTATGTGAGAGGGACCCTGAGTTTGTGGCCTGAAGTGGAATGGACACCGAGGTGGTCTGACTTGAAGTGAGGCCGGATATCCCTGCAGTGAATTGAATGCAGGCTCGTCTTGCATCTCCCAAGACGAAGGGATGTCTGAATCCCCTGTGGAGACCACAGAGAAAGACCTAGTCCTCAACCTCAACGCGACCGGAGGCCTCACATCCTTTGAAAACTCAAGGGGTCCGCGGAGATCAATGCTTCCAAAGGAGACGATGCCTGAGTCCTCTTGAAAATGGATAGGAGTCCCAGGATCCCTTTGGCACGTGGAAAGGGAACCTGCGTCTCCCGCCTCACGTGGAGACGCGTCCCCATCGCCATGCCAAGACTCGAGGAGAATCCCGAGGTGTCCCTCGCACCTAGGCAGGAGTCCTGACGTCGCTGAACAAACACGTGTCTGGAAGGTCCCTCCCCGTCGTAACTCCAGAATATACCCCAGGTTCTGGCCGCAACTCGAGAAAAACCATGAGACTTCCCCCTCGCAGCGAGATGAGGCCCGATTCCCCTGCACTACGTGCAGAGCAATTCCGTGTTCCACATCAAACGTGAAAGGAGCCTTGATTTCCTTGATGGCACTCCAGAGAAAACCCAAGATCACTGTCTCAAGTCTAGAGGGATCCTGAGGTCACTGGAGTAACACGAAAGGGCTCCGTGGACCCCAAATCAACTCGAGATGAGAGCTTAGTCCCTGGCTTCGACTCAAGAGGAATACCAACTTTCCACAAGCACCTCAAGAGGAGGCTTCTCTCAGCTACAGGTATGTGAGAGGGACCCTGAGTTTGGGGCCTCAAGTGGAATGGACATCGAGATGCTCTGACTCGATGTAAGGCCGGATATCCCTGCAGTGAATTGAATGCAGGCTCGTCTTGCATCTCCCAAGACGAAGGGATGTCTGAATCCCCAGTGGAGATCACAGAGAAAGACCTAATTCTCCGCATCATCGCAACCGGAGGCCTCACATCCTTTGAAAACTCTAGAGGTCTGCGGAGATCAATGCCTACAAAGGAGACGATGCCTGACTCCTCTTGAAAATGGATAGGAGTCCCAGGATCCCTGTGGCTCGTGGAAAGGGACTCTGGGTCTCCCGCCTCACGTGGAGACGCGTCCCAATTGCCATGCCAAGACTCGAGGAGAATCCCGAGGTGTCCCTCGCACCTAGGCAGGAGTCCTGACGTCGCTGAACAAACACGTGTCTGGAAGGGCCCTCCCCGTCGTAACTCGAGAATATACCCCAGGTTCCGGCCGCAACTCGAGAAAAACCATGAGACTTCCCCCTCACTGCAAGATGAGGCCCGATTCCCCTGCACTGCGTGCAGAGCAATTCCGTGTTCCACATCAAACGTGAAAGGAGCCTTGATTTCCTTGATAGCACTCCAGAGAAAACCCAAGATCACTGTCTCAAGTCTAGAGGGATCCTGAGGTCACTGGAGCAACACGAAAGTGCTCCGTGGGCCCCAAATCAACTCGAGATGAGAGCTTAGTCCCTGGCTTCGACTCAAGAGGAATACCAACTTTCTACAAGCACCTAAAGAGGAGGCTTCTCTCAGCTACATGTATTTGAGAGGGCCCTGAGGTTGTGGCCTCAAGTTGAATGGACACCGAGATACTCTGCCTCAAAGTAAGGCCGGATATCCCTGCAGTGAATTGAATGCAGGCTCGCCTTCCATCTCCCAAGACGAAGGGATGTCTGAATCCCTGTGGAGACCACAGAGAAAGACCTAGTTCTCCGCCTCATCGCGACCTGACGCCCCACATCCTTTGAAAACTCGAGAGGTCCGCGGAGATCAATGCTTCCAAAGGAGACGATGCCTGACTCCTCTTGAAAATGGATAGGAGTCCCAGGATCCCTGTGGCACATGGACCGGGACCCTGTGTCTCCCGCCTCATGTGGAGACGCGTCCCAATTGCCATGCCAAGACTCGAGGAAAATCCCGAGGTGTCCCTCGCACCTACGCAGGAGTCCTGAGGTCGCTGAACAAACACTTGTCTGGAAGGGCCCTCCCCGCCGTAACTCGAGAATATACCCCAGGTTCCCGCCGAAACTCGAAAAAAACCATGAGACTTCCCCCTCGCCGCGAGATGAGGCCCGATTCCCCTGCACTGCGTGCAGAGCAATTCCGCGTTTCACATCAAAAGTGAAAGGAGCCTTGATTTCCTTGATGGCACTCCAGAGAAACCCAAGATCACTGTCTCTAGTCTAGAGGGATCCTGAGGTCACTGGAGCAACACGAAAGGGTTCCGTGGACCCCAAATCAACTCGAGATGAGAGTTTAGTCCCTGGCTTCGACTCAAGAGGAATACCAACTTTCCAAAAGCATCTCAAGAGGAGGCTACTCTCAGCTAAAGGTATGTGAGACGGACCCTGAGTTTGTGGCCTCGAGTGGAATGGACACCGAGATGCTCTGACTCGAAGTAAGGCCGGATATCCCTGCAGTGAATTGAATGCAGGCTCGTCTTGCATCTCCCAAGACGAAGGGATGTCTGAATCCCCTGTGGAGACGACAGAGAAAGTACTAGTCCTCCGCCTCATCGCGACCGGAGGCCTCACATCCGTTGAAAAATCGAGAGGTCGGCGGAGATCAATTCTTCCAACGGAGACGATGCCTGACTCCTCTTGAAAATGGATAGGAGTCCCAGGATCCCTGTGGCACGTGGAAAGGGACCCTGGGTCTCCCGCCTCACGTGGAGACGCGTCCCAATTGCCATGCCAAGACTCGAGGAGAATCCCGAGGTGTCCCTCGCACCTAGGCCGGAGTCCTGACTTCGCTGAACAAACACGTGTCTGGAAGTGCCCTCCCCGTCGTAACTCGAGAATATACCCCAGGTTCCGGCCGCAACTCGAGAAAAACCATGAGACTTCCCCCTCGCCGCGAGATGAGACCCGATTCCCCTGCACTGCGTACAGAGCAATTCCGTGTTCCACATCAAACGTGAAAGGAGCCTTGATTTCCTTGATGGCACTCCAGAGAAAACCCAAGATCACTGTCTCAAGTCTAGAGGGATCCTGAGTTCACTAGAGCAACACGAAAGGGCTCCGTGGACCCCAAATCTACTCGAGATGAGAGCTTAGTCCCTGGCTTCGAGTCAAGAGGAATACCAACTTTCCACAAGCACCTCAAGAGGAGGCTTCTCTCAGCTACAGGTATGTGAGAGGGACCCTGAGTTTGTGGCCTCAAGTCGAATGGACATCGAGATGCTTTGACTCGAAGTAAGGCCGGATATCCCTGCAGTGAATTGAATGCAGGCTCGTCTTGCATCTCCCAAGACAAAGGGATGTCTGAATCCCCTGTGGAAACCACAGAGAAAGACCTAGTCCTCCGCCTCATCGCGACCGGAGACATCAAATCCTATGAAAAATCGAGAGTTCTGCGGAGATCAATGCTTCCAAAGGAGACGATGCCTGATTCCTCTTGAAAATGGATAGGAGTCCCAGGATCCCTGTGGCACGTGGAAAGGGACCCTGGGTCTCCCGCCTCACGTGGAGACGCGTCCCAATTGCCATGCCAAGACTCGAGGAGAATCCCGAGGTGTCCCTCGCACCTAGGCAGGAGTCCTGACGTCGCTGAACAAACACGTGTCTGGAAGGGCCCTCCCCGTCGTAACTCGAGAATATACCCCAGGTTCCGGCCGCAACTCGAGAAAAACCATGAGACTTCCCCCTCGCCGCGAGATGAGGCCCGATTCCCCTGCACTGCGTGCAGAGCAATTCCGTGTTCCACATCAAACGTGAAAGGAGCCTTGATTTCCTTGATGGCACTCCAGAGAAAACCCAAAATCACTGTCTCAAGTCTAGAGGGATCCTGAGGTCACTGGAGCAACATGAAAAATTTCCGTGCACCCCAAATCAAATCGAGATGAGAGCTTAGTCCCTGGCTTCGACTCAAGAGGAATACCAACTTTCCACAAGCACCTCAAGAGGAGGCTTCTCTCAGCTACAGGTATGTGAGAGGGACCCTGAGTTTGTGGCCTCAAGTGGAATGGACACCGAGATGCTCTGACTCGAAGTAAGGCCGGATATCCCTACAGTGAATTGAATGGAGGCTCGTCTTGCATCTCCCAAGACGAAGGGATGACTGAACCCCCTGTGGAGACGACAGAGAAAGACCAGTCCTCCGCCTCATCGCGACCGGAGACATCACGTCCTATGAAAAATCGAGAGGTCTGCGGAGATCAATGCTTCCAAAGGAGACGATGCCTGACTCTTCTTGAATATGGATAGGAGTCCCAGGATCCCTTTGGCACGTGGAAAGGGACACTGGGTCTCCCGCCTCACGTGGAGACGCCTCCCAATTGCCATGCCAAGACTCGAGGAGAATCCGGAGGTGTCCCTCGCAACCAGGCAGGAGTCCTGACGTCGCTGAACAAACACGTGTCTGGAAGGGCCCTCCCCGTCATAACTCGATAATATAACCCAGGTTCCGGCCGCAACTCGAGAAAAACCATGAGACTTCCCCCTCGCTGTGACATGAGGCCCGATTCCCCTTCACTGCGTGCAGAGCAATTCTGTGTTCCACATCAAACGTGAAAGGAGCCTTGATTTCCTTGATGGCACTCCAGAGAAAACCCAAGATCACTGTCTCAAGTATAGAGGGATCCTGAGGTCACTGGAGCAACACAAAAGGGCTCCTTGGCCCCCAAATCAACACGAGATGAGAGCTTAGTCCCTGGCTTCGACTCAAGAGGAATACCAACTTTCCATAAGCACCTCAAGAGGAGGCTTCTCTCAGCTACAGGTATGTGAGTGGGACCCTGAGTTTGTGGCCTCAAGTGGAATGGACACCGAGATGCTCTGACTCGAATTAAGGCCGGATATCCCTGCAGTGAATTGAGCGCAGGCTCGTCTTGCCTCTGCCAAGACGAAGGGATGTCTGAATCCCCTGTGGAGACCACAGAGAAAGACCTAGTCGTCCACCTCATCGCGACCGGAGACATCACATCCGTTGAAAAATCGAGAGGTCTGCGGAGATCAATGCTTCCAAAGCAGACGATGCCTGACTCCTCTTGAAAATGGATAGGAGTCCCAGGATCCCTGTGGCACGTGGAAAGGGACCCTGGGTCTCCCGCCTCACGTGGAGACGTGTCAAAATTGAAATGCGAAGACTCGAGGAGAAACCTGAGGTATTCCTCGCACCTAGGCAGGAGTCCTGAAGTCGCTGAACAAACACGTGTCTGGAAGGGCCCTCCCCGTCGTAACTCGAGAATATACCCCAGGTTCCGGCCGAAACTCGAGAAAAACCATGAGACTTCCCCCTCGCTGCGACATGAGGCCCGATTCCCCTGCACTGCGTGCAGAGCAATTCCGTGTTCCACATCAAACGTGAAAGGAGCCTTGATTTCCTTGATGGCACTCCAGAGAAAACCCAAAATCACTGTCTCAAGTCTAGAGGGACCCTGAAGTCACTGGAGCAACACGAATGGGCTCCGTGGACACCAAATCAACTCGAGATGAGAGCTTAGTCCCTGGCTTCGAGTCAAGAGGAATACCAACTTTCCACAAGCACCTCAAGAGGAGGCTTCTCTCAGCTACAGGTATGTGAGTGGGACCCTGATTTGCTGGCCTCAAGTGGAATGGACACCGAGTTGGTCTGACTCGAAGTAAGGCCGGATATCCCTACAGTGAATTGAATGCAGGCTCGTCTTGCATCTCCCAAGACGAAGGGATGTCTGAATCCCCAGTGGAGACCACAGAGAAAGACCTAGTTCTCCGCCTCATCGCGACCGGAGGCCTCACTTCCTTTGAAAACTCGAGAGGTCCGCGGAGATCAATGCTTTCAAAGGAGAAGATGCCTGACTCCTCTTGAAAATGGATAGGAGTCCCAGGATCCCTGTGGCACGTGGAAAGGCACCCTGGGTCTCCCGCCTCACGTGGAGACGCGTCACAATTGCCATGCCAAGTCTCGAGGAGAATCCCGAGGTGTCCCTCGCACCTAGGCAGGAGTACTGACGTCGCTGAACAAACACGTGTCTGGAAGGGCTCAGCCCGTCATAACACGAGAATACACCCCAGGTTCCGGCCGCAACTCGAGAAAAACCATGAGACTTCCTCCTCGCCGGGAGATGAGGCCCGATTCCCCTGCACTGTGTGCAGAGCAATTAGGTGTTCCACATCAAACGTGAAAGGAGCCTTGATTTACTTGATGGCACTCCAGAGGAAACCCAAGACCACTGTCTCAAGTCTAGAGGGATCCTGAGGCCACTGGAGCAACGCGAAAGGGTTCCGTGGACCACAAATCAACTCGAGATGAGAGCTTAGTCCCTGGCTTCGACTCAAGAGGAATGCCAACTTTCCACAAGCACCTCAAGAGGAGGCTTCTCTCAGCTACAGGTATGTGAGAAGGACCCTGAGTTTGTGGCCTCAAGTGGAATGGACACCGAGATGCTCTGACTCGAAGTAAGGCCGGATATCCCTGCAGTGAATTGAATACAGGCTCGTCTTGCATCTCCCAAGACGAAGGGATGTCTGAATCCCCTGTGGAGACCACAGAGAAAGACCTAGTCCTCCGCCTCAACGCGAACGGAGGCCTCACATCCTTTGAAAACTCGAGAGGTCCGAGGAGATCAATGCTTCCCAAGGAGACGATGCCTGACTCCTCTTGAATGTGGATAGGAGTCCCAGGATCCCTGTGGCACGTGGAATGGGACCCTGGGTCTCCCGCCTCACGTGGAGACGCGTCCCAATTGCCATGCCAAGACTCGAGGAGAATCCCGAGGTGTCCCTCGCACCTAGGCAGGAGTCCTGATGTCGCTGAACAAACACGTGTCTGGAAGGGCCCTCCCCGTCGTAACTCGAGAATATACCACAGGTTCCGGCCGCAACTCGAGAAAAACCATGAGACTTCCCCCTCGCCGCGAGATGAGGCCCGATTCCCCTGAACTGCGTGCAGAGCAATTCCGTGTTCCACATCAAACGTGAAAGGAGCCTTGATTTCCTTGATGGCACTCCAGAGAAAACCCAAAAGCAGTGTCTGAAGTCTAGAGGGATCCTGAGGTCACTGGAGCAACACGAAAGGGCTCCGTGGACCCCAAGTCAACTCGAGACGAGAGATTAGTCCTTGGTTTCGACTCAAGAGGAACACCAACTTTCCACAAGCACCTCAAGAGGAGGCTTCTCGCAGCTACAGGTATGTGAGAGGGACCATGAGTTTGTGGCCTCACGTGGAATGGACACCGAGATGCTCTGACTCAAAGTAAGGCCGGATATCCCTGCAGTGAATTGAAAGCAGGCTCGTCTTGCATCTCCCAACATGAAGGGATGTCTGAATCCCCTGTGGAGACCACAGAGAAAGACCTAGTCCTCCGCCTCAACGCGAACGGAGGCCGCACATCCTTTGAAAACTCGAGAGGTCCGCGGAGATCAATGCTTCCAAACGAGACGATCCCTGACTCCTCTTGAAAATGGATAGGAGTCCCAGGATCCCTGTTGCACGTGGAAAGGGACACTGGGTCTCCCGCCTCACGTGGAGACGCGGCCCAATTGCCATGCCAAGACTCGAGGAGAATCCCGAGGTGTCCCTCGCACCTAGGCAGGAGTCCTGACGTCGCTGAACAAACACGTGTCTGGAAGGGCCCTCCCCATCGTAACTCCAGAATATACCCCAGGTTCCGGCCGCAACTCGAGAAAAACCATGAGAATTCCCCCTCGCCGCGAGATGAGGCCCGATTCCCCTGCACTGCGTGCAGAGCAATTCCGTGTTCCACATCAAACGTGAAAGGAGCCTTGATTTCCTTGATGGCACTCCAGAGAAAACCCAAGATCACTTTCTCAAGTCTAGAGGGATCCTGAGGTCACTGGAGCAACACGAAAGGGCTCCGTGGACCCCAAATCAACTCGAGATGAGAGCTTAGTCCCTGGCTTCGAGTCAAGAGGAATACCAACTTTCCACAAGCACCTCAAGAGGAGGCTTCTGTCAGCTACAGGTATGTGAGAGGACCCTGAGTTTGTGGCCTTAAGTGGAATGGACACCGAGATGCTCTGACTCGAAGTAAGGCCGGATATCCCTGCAGTGAATTGAATGCAGGCTCGTCTTGCATCTCCCAAGACGAAGGGATGTCTGAATCCCCTGTGGAGACCACAGAGAAAGACCTATTTCTCCGCCTCATCGCGACCAGAGGCCTCACATCCTTTGAAAACTCGAGAGGTCCGCGGAGATCAATGCTTCCAAAGGAGACGATGCCTGACTCCTCTTGAAAATGGATAGGAGTCCCAGGATCCCTGTGGCACGTGGAAAGGGACGCTGGGTCTCCCGACTCACGTGGAGACGCCTCCCAATTGCCATGCCAAGACTCGAGGAGAATCCCGAGGTGTCCCTCGCACCTAGGCAGGAGTCCTGACGTCGCTGAACAAACACGTGTCAGGAATGGCCCTCCCCGTCGTAACTCGAGAATATACCCCAGGTTCCGGCCGCAACTCGAGAAAAACCATGAGACTTCACCTTAACCACGAGATGAGGCCCGAATCCCCTGCACTGTGTGCAGAGCAATTCCGTGTTCCTCATTAAACGTGAAAGGAGCCTTGATTTCCTTGATGGCACTCCAGAGAAAACCCAAGATCACTGTCTCAAGTCTAGAGGGATCTTGAGGTCACTGTAGCAACACGAAAGGGCTCCGTGGACCCCACATCTACTCGAGATGAGAGCTTAGTCCCTGGCTTCGAGTGAAGAGGAATACCAACTTTCCACAAGCACCTCAAGAGGAGGCTTCTCTCAGCTACAGGTATGTGAGGGGGACCCTGAGTCTGTGGCCTCAAGTGGAATGGACACCGAGATGCTCTGACACGAAGTAAGGCCGGATATCCCTGCAGTGAATTGAATGCAGGCTCGTCTTGCATCTCCCAAGCAAAGGGATGTCTGAATCCAATGTGGATACCACAGAGAAACACCTAGTTCTCCGCCTCATCGCGACCGGAGGCCTCACATCCTTTGAAAACTTGAGAGGTCCACGGAGATCAATGCTTCCAAAGGAGACGATGCCTGACTCCTCTTGAAAATGGATAGGAGTCCCTGGATCCCTGTCGCACAATGAAAGGGACCCTGGGTCTCGTACCTCACGTGGAGACGCGTCCCAATTGCCATGCCAAGACTCGAGGATAACTCCGAGGTGTCCATCGCACCTAGGCAGAAGTCCTGACGTCGCTGAACAAACACGGGTCTGGAAGGGCCCTCCCCGTCGTAACTCGAGAATATACCCCAGGTTCCGGCCGCAACTCGAGAAAAACCATGAGATTTCCCCCTCGCCGCGAGATGAGGCCCGATTCCCCTGCACTGCGTGCAGAGCAATTCCGTGTTCCTCATCAAACGTGAAAGGAGCCTTGATTTCCTTGATGGCACTCCAGAGAAAACCCAAGATCACTGTCTCAAGTCTAGAGGGATCCTGAGGTCACTGTAGCAACACGAAAGGGCTCTGTGGACCCCAAGTCAACTCGAGACGAGAGATTAGTCCTTGGTTTCGACTCAAGAGGAACACCAACTTTCCACAAGCACCTCAAGAGGAGGCTTCTCGCAGCTACAGGTATGTGAGAGGGACCATGAGTTTGTGGCCTCACGTGGAATGGACACCGAGATGCTCTGACTCAAAGTAAGGCCGGATATCCCTGCAGTGAATTGAAAGCAGGCTCGTCTTGCATCTCCCAACATGAAGGGATGTCTGAATCCCCTGTGGAGACCACAGAGAAAGACCTAGTCCTCCGCCTCAACGCGAACGGAGGCCGCACATCCTTTGAAAACTCGAGAGGTCCGCGGAGATCAATGCTTCCAAACGAGACGATCCCTGACTCCTCTTGAAAATGGATAGGAGTCCCAGGATCCCTGTTGCACGTGGAAAGGGACACTGGGTCTCCCGCCTCACGTGGAGACGCGGCCCAATTGCCATGCCAAGACTCGAGGAGAATCCCGAGGTGTCCCTCGCACCTAGGCAGGAGTCCTGACGTCGCTGAACAAACACGTGTCTGGAAGGGCCCTCCCCATCGTAACTCCAGAATATACCCCAGGTTCCGGCCGCAACTCGAGAAAAACCATGAGAATTCCCCCTCGCCGCGAGATGAGGCCCGATTCCCCTGCACTGCGTGCAGAGCAATTCCGTGTTCCACATCAAACGTGAAAGGAGCCTTGATTTCCTTGATGGCACTCCAGAGAAAACCCAAGATCACTTTCTCAAGTCTAGAGGGATCCTGAGGTCACTGGAGCAACACGAAAGGGCTCCGTGGACCCCAAATCAACTCGAGATGAGAGCTTAGTCCCTGGCTTCGAGTCAAGAGGAATACCAACTTTCCACAAGCACCTCAAGAGGAGGCTTCTGTCAGCTACAGGTATGTGAGAGGACCCTGAGTTTGTGGCCTTAAGTGGAATGGACACCGAGATGCTCTGACTCGAAGTAAGGCCGGATATCCCTGCAGTGAATTGAATGCAGGCTCGTCTTGCATCTCCCAAGACGAAGGGATGTCTGAATCCCCTGTGGAGACCACAGAGAAAGACCTATTTCTCCGCCTCATCGCGACCAGAGGCCTCACATCCTTTGAAAACTCGAGAGGTCCGCGGAGATCAATGCTTCCAAAGGAGACGATGCCTGACTCCTCTTGAAAATGGATAGGAGTCCCAGGATCCCTGTGGCACGTGGAAAGGGACGCTGGGTCTCCCGACTCACGTGGAGACGCCTCCCAATTGCCATGCCAAGACTCGAGGAGAATCCCGAGGTGTCCCTCGCACCTAGGCAGGAGTCCTGACGTCGCTGAACAAACACGTGTCAGGAATGGCCCTCCCCGTCGTAACTCGAGAATATACCCCAGGTTCCGGCCGCAACTCGAGAAAAACCATGAGACTTCACCTTAACCACGAGATGAGGCCCGAATCCCCTGCACTGTGTGCAGAGCAATTCCGTGTTCCTCATTAAACGTGAAAGGAGCCTTGATTTCCTTGATGGCACTCCAGAGAAAACCCAAGATCACTGTCTCAAGTCTAGAGGGATCTTGAGGTCACTGTAGCAACACGAAAGGGCTCCGTGGACCCCACATCTACTCGAGATGAGAGCTTAGTCCCTGGCTTCGAGTGAAGAGGAATACCAACTTTCCACAAGCACCTCAAGAGGAGGCTTCTCTCAGCTACAGGTATGTGAGGGGGACCCTGAGTCTGTGGCCTCAAGTGGAATGGACACCGAGATGCTCTGACACGAAGTAAGGCCGGATATCCCTGCAGTGAATTGAATGCAGGCTCGTCTTGCATCTCCCAAGCAAAGGGATGTCTGAATCCAATGTGGATACCACAGAGAAACACCTAGTTCTCCGCCTCATCGCGACCGGAGGCCTCACATCCTTTGAAAACTTGAGAGGTCCACGGAGATCAATGCTTCCAAAGGAGACGATGCCTGACTCCTCTTGAAAATGGATAGGAGTCCCTGGATCCCTGTCGCACAATGAAAGGGACCCTGGGTCTCGTACCTCACGTGGAGACGCGTCCCAATTGCCATGCCAAGACTCGAGGATAACTCCGAGGTGTCCATCGCACCTAGGCAGAAGTCCTGACGTCGCTGAACAAACACGGGTCTGGAAGGGCCCTCCCCGTCGTAACTCGAGAATATACCCCAGGTTCCGGCCGCAACTCGAGAAAAACCATGAGATTTCCCCCTCGCCGCGAGATGAGGCCCGATTCCCCTGCACTGCGTGCAGAGCAATTCCGTGTTCCTCATCAAACGTGAAAGGAGCCTTGATTTCCTTGATGGCACTCCAGAGAAAACCCAAGATCACTGTCTCAAGTCTAGAGGGATCCTGAGGTCACTGTAGCAACACGAAAGGGCTCTGTGGACCCCAAATCAACTCGAGATGCGAGCTTAGTCCATGGCTTTGACTCAAGAGGATTACAAACTTTCCACAAGCACCTCAAGAGGAGGCTTCTCTCAGCTACAGATATGTGAGAGGGACCCTGAGTTTGTGGCCTCAAGTGGATTGGACACCGAGAAGCTCTGACTCGAAGTAAGGCCAGATATCCCTGCAGTGAATTGAATGCAGGCTCGTCTTGCATCTCCCAAGGGAAGGGATATCTGAATCCAATGTGGAGACCACAGAGAAAGACCTAGTTCTCCTCCTCATCGTGACCGGAGGCCTCACAACCTTTGAAAACTCGAGAGGTCCGCGGAGATCAATGCTTCCAAAAGCGATGATGCCTGACTCCTCTCGAAAATGGATAGGAGTCCCAGGATCCCTGTGGCACGTGGAAAGGGACCCTGGGTCTCGCACCTCACGTGAAGACGCGTCCCAATGGCCATGCCAAGACTCGAGGAGAATCCCGAGGTGTCCCTCGCACTTAGGCAGGAGTCCTGACTTCGCTGAACAAACACGTGTCTGGAAGGGCCCGCCCCCCCCCATCGTAACTCGAAAATATACCCCAGGTTCTGGGCACAAGTGGCGAAAAACCATGAGACTTCCCCCTCGCCGCGAGATGAGGCCCGATTCCCCTGCACTGCGTGCAGAGCAATTCCGTGTTCCACATCAAACGTGAAAGGAGCCTTGATTTCCTTGATGGCACTCCAGAGAAAACCCAAGATCACTGTCTCAAGTCTAGAGGGATCCTGAGGTCACTGGAGCAACACGAAAGTTGTCCGTGGACCCCAAATCTACTCGAGATGAGAGCTTAGTCCCTGGCTTCGACTCAAGAGGAATTCCAAGTTTCCACAAGCACCTCAAGAGGAGTCTTCTCTCAGCCACAGGTATGTGACAGGGACCCTGAGTTTGTGGCCTCATGTGGAATGGACAACGAGATGCACTGATTCGAAGTAAGGGTGGATATCCCTGCAGTGAATTGAATGCAGGCTCGTCTTGCATCTCCCAAGATGAAGGGATGTCTGAATCCCCTGTGGAGACCACAGAGAAGGACCTAGTTCTCCGCCTCATCGCGACCGGAGGCCTCACATCCTTTGAAAACTCGAGAGGTCCGCGGAGATCAATGCTTCCAAAGGAGACGATGCCTGTCTCATCTTGAAAATGGATAGGAGTCCCAGGATCCCTGTGGCACGTGGAAAGGGACCCTGGGTCTCCCGCCTCACGTGGAGACGCGTCCCAATTGCCATTCCAAGACTCGAGGAGAATCCCGAGGTGTCCCTCGCACCTAGGCAGGAGTCCTGACGTCTCTGAACTAACACGTGTCTGGAAGGGCCCTCCCCCTTGTAACTCGAGAATATATCCCAGGTTCCGTCCGCAAATCGAGAAAAAACATGAGACTTCCCCCTCGCCGCGAGATGAGGCCCGATTCCCCTGCACTGCGTGCAAAGCAATTCCGTTTTCCACATCAAACTTGAAAGGAGCCTTGATTTCCTTGATGGCACTCCAGAGAAAACCCAAGATCCCTGTCTCAAGTCTAGAGGGATCCTGAGGTCACTGGACCAAGACGAAAGGGCTCCGTGGACCCCAAATCAACTCGAGATGAGAGCTTAGTCCCTGGCTTCGACTCAAGAGGAATACCAACTTTCCACAAGCACCTCAAGAGGAGGCTTCTCTCAGCTACAGGTATGTGAGAGGGACCCTGAGTTTGTGGCCTCAAGTCGAATGGTCACCGAAATGCTCTGACTCAAAGTAAGGCCAGATATCCCTGCAGTGAATTGAATGCAGGCTCGTCTTGCATCTCCCAAGACGAAGGGATGTCTGAATCCCCTGTGGAGACCACAGAGAAAGACCTAGTTCTCCGCCTCATCGCGACAGGAGGCCTCACATCCTTTGAAAACTCGAGAGTTCCGCGGAGAAAAATTCTTCCAAAGAGACGATGCCTGACTCCTCTTGAAAATGGATAGGAGTCCCAGGATCACTGTGGCACGTGGAAAGGGACCCTAGGTCTCCCGCCTCATGTAGAGACGCATCCCAATTGCCATGCCAAGACTTTTGGAGAATCCGAAGGTGTCCCTTGCACCTACCACGTGTCTGGAAGGGCCCTCCATGTCGTAACTCGAGAATATACCCCAGGTTCCGCCGCAACTCGAGAGAAACCATGAGAGTTCCCCCTCGCCGCGAGATGAGGCCTGATTCCCCTGCACTGCGTGCAGAGCAATTCCGTGTTCCACATCAAACGTGAAAATAGACTTGATTTCCTGGATGGCACTCCAGAGAAAACCCAAGATCACTGTCTCAAGCCTAGAGGGACCCTGAGGTCACTGGAGCAACACGAAAGGACTCCGTGGACCGCAAATCAATTCGAGATGAGAGCTTAGTCCCTGGCTTCGACTCAAGAGGAATACCAACATTCCACAAGCACCTCAAGAGGAGGCTTCTCTCAGCTACATGTATGTGAGACGGAACCTGAGTTTGTGGTCTCAAGTGGAATGGACACCGAGAAGCTCTGACTCGAAGTAAGGCCAGATATCCCTGCAGTGAATTGAATGCCGGCTCGTCTTGCATCTCCCAAGATGAAGGGATGTCTGAATCCCCTGTGGAGACGACAGAGAAAGACCTAGTTCTCCGCCTCATCGTGACCGGAGGCCTCACATACTTTGAAAACTCGACAGGTCTGCGGAGATCAATGCTTCCAAAGGAGCCGATGCCTGACTCCTCTTGAAAATGGATAGGAGTCCCAGGATCCCTGTGGTACGTGGAAAGGGACCCTGGGTCTCCCGCCTCACGTGGAGACGCGTCCCAATTGCCATGCCAAGACTCGAGGAGAATCCCGAAGTTCCCTCACACCTAGGCAGGACTCCAGACGTCGCTGAACAAACACGTGTCTGGAACGGCCCTCCCCGTCGTAACTCGAGAATATACCACAGGTTCCAGCCGCAACTCGAGAAACACCATGAGACTTCCCCCTCGCCGCGAAATGAGGCCCGATTCCCCTGCACTGCGTGCAGAGCAATTCCGTGTTCCACATCAAATGTGAAAGGAGCCTTGATTTCCTTGATGGCACTCCAGAGAAAACCCAAGATCACTTTCTCAAGTCTAGAGGGATCCTGAGGTCACTGGAGCAACACGAAAGGGCTCCGTGGACCCCAAATCAACTCGAGATGAGAGCTTAGTCCCTGGCTTCGACTCAAGAGGAATACCAACTTTCCACAAGCACCTCAAGAGGAGGCTTCTCTCAGCTACAGGTATGTGAGAGGGACCCTGAGTTTGTGGCCTCAAGTGGAATGGACACCGAGATGCTCTGAATCAAAGTAAGGCCAGATATCCCTGCAGTGAATTGAATGCAGGCTCGTCTTGCATCTCCCAAGACGAAGGGATGTCTGAATCCCCTGTGGAAACCACAGAGAAAGACCTAGTTCTCCGCCTCATCGCGACCGGAGACCTCACATTCTTTGAAAACTCGAGAGGCCCGCGGAGATCAATGCTTCCAAAGAGACGATGCCTGACTACTCTTGAAAATGGATAGGAGTCCCAGGATCCCTGTGGCACGGCAAAGGGACGCTTGCTGTCCCTCTTCATGTGGAGACGCGTCCCAATTGCCATGCCAAGACTTTACGAGAATCCGGAGGTGTCCCTGGCACCTAGGTAGGAGTGCTGACATCGCTGAACAAACACGTGTCTTTAAGGGCCCTCCCCATCGTAACTCGAGAATATACCCCAGGTTCCGGCCGCAACTCGAGAAAAACAATGAGACTTCCCCCTCGCCGCGAGATGAGGCCCGATTCCCCTGCACTGCGTGCAGAGCAATTCCGTGTTCCACATCAAACGTGAAAGGAGCCTTGATTTACTTGATGGCACTCCAGAGAAAACCCAAGATCACTTTCTCAAGTCTAGAGGGATCCTGAGGTCACTGGAGCAACACGAAAGGGCTCCGTGGACCCCAAATCAACTCGAGATGAGAGCTTAGTCCCTGGCTTCGAGTCAAGAGGAATACCAACTTTCCACAAGCACTTCAAGAGGAGGCTTCCCTCAGCTACAGGTATGTGAGAGGGACCCTGAGTTTGTGGCCTCAAGTGGAATGGACACCGAGATGCTCTGACTCGAAGTAAGGCCGGATATCCCTTCAGTGAATTGAAAGCAGGCTCGTCTTGCATCTCCCAAGACGAAGGGATGTCTGAATCCCCTGTGGAGACCACAGAGAAAGTCCTAGTCCTCCGCCTCATCGCGACCGTAGGCCTCACATCCTTTGAAAACTCGAGAGGTCTGCGGAGATCAATGCTTCCAAAGGAGACAATGCCTGACTCCTCTTGAAAATGGATAGGAGTCCCAGGATCCCTGTGGCACGTGGAAAGGTTCCCTGGGTCTCCCGCCTCACGTGGAGACGCGTCCCAATTGCCATGCCAAGACTCGAGGAGAATCCCGCGGTGTCCCTCGCACCGAGGCAGGAGTTCTGACGTCGCTGAACAAACATGTGTCTGGAAGGGCCCTCCCCGTCGTAACTCGAGAATATACCCCAGGTTCCGGCCGCCACTCGAGAAAAACCATGAGACTTCCCCCTCGCCGCGAGATGAGGCCCAATTCCCCTGCACTGCGTGCAGAGCAATTCCGTGTTCCACATCAAACGTGAAAGGAGCCTTGATTTCCTTGATGGCACTCCAGAGAAAACCAGAAGTCACTGTATCAAGTCTAGAGGGATCCTGAGCTCACTGTAGCAACACAAAACGGCTCCGTGGACCCCAAATCAACTCGAGATGAGAACTTATTCCCTGGCTTCGACTCAAGAGGAATACCAACTTTCCACAAGCACCTCAAGAGGAGGCTACTCTCAGCTACAGGTATGTCAGAGGGACCCTGAGTTTGTGGCCTCAAGTGGAATGGTCACCGAGATGCTCTGACTCGAAGTAAGGCCAGATATCCCTGCAGTGAATTGAATGCAGGCTCGTCTTGCATCTCCCAAGACGAAGGGATGTCTGAATCCCCTGTGGAGACCACAGAGAAAGTCCTAGTCCTCCGCCTCATCGCGACCGTAGGCCTCACATCCTTTGAAAACTCGAGAGGTCTGCGGAGATCAGTGCTTCCAAAGGAGACGATGCCTGACTCCTCTTGAAAATGGATAGGAGTCCCAGGATCCCTGTGGCACGTGGAAAGGGACCCTGGGTCTCCCGCCTCACGTGGAGACGCGTCCCAATTGCCATGCCAAGACTCGAGGAGAATCACGAGGTGTCCCTCGCACCTAGGCAGGAGTCCTGACGTCGCTGAACAAACACGTGTCAGGAATGGCCCTCCCCGTCGTAACTCGAGAATATACCCCAGGTTCCGGCCGCAACTCGAGAAAAACCATGAGACTTCACCTTAACCACGAGATGAGGCCCGAATCCCCTGCACTGTGTGCAGAGCAATTCCGTGTTCCTCATTAAAAGTGAAAGGAGCCTTGATTTCCTTGATGGCACTCCAGAGAAAACCCAAGATCACTGTCTCAAGTCTAGAGGGATCTTGAGGTCACTGTAGCAACACGAAAGGGCTCCGTGGACCCCACATCTACTCGAGATGAGAGCTTAGTCCCTGGCTTCGAATGAAGAGGAATACCAACTTTCCACAAGCACCTCAAGAGGAGGCTTCTCTCAGCTACAGGTATGTGAGGGGGACCCTGAGTCTGTGGCCTCAATTGGAATGGACACCGAGATGCTCTGACACGAAGTAAGGCCGGATATCCCTGCAGTGAATTGAATGCAGGCTCGTCTTGCATCTCCCAAGCAAAGGGATGTCTGAATCCAATGTGGATACCACAGAGAAACACCTAGTTCTCCGCCTCATCGCGACCGGAGGCCTCACATCCTTTGAAAACTTGAGAGGTCCACGGAGATCAATGCTTCCAAAGGAGACGATGCCTGACTCCTCTTGAAAATGGATAGGAGTCCCTGGATCCCTGTCGCACAATGAAAGGGACCCTGGGTCTCGTACCTCACGTGGAGACGCGTCCCAATTGCCATGCCAAGACTCGAGGATAACTCCGAGGTGTCCATCGCACCTAGGCAGAAGTCCTGACGTCGCTGAACAAACACGGGTCTGGAAGGGCCCTCCCCGTCGTAACTCGAGAATATACCCCAGGTTCCGGCCGCAACTCGAGAAAAACCATGAGATTTCCCCCTCGCCGCGAGATGAGGCCCGATTCCCCTGCACTGCGTGCAGAGCAATTCCGTGTTCCTCATCAAACGTGAAAGGAGCCTTGATTTCCTTGATGGCACTCCAGAGAAAACCCAAGATCACTGTCTCAAGTCTAGAGGGATCCTGAGGTCACTGTAGCAACACGAAAGGGCTCTGTGGACCCCAAATCAACTCGAGATGAGAGCTTAGTCCATGGCTTTGACTCAAGAGGATTACAAACTTTCCACAAGCACCTCAAGAGGAGGCTTCTCTCAGCTACAGATATGTGAGAGGGACCCTGAGTTTGTGGCCTCAAGTGGATTGGACACCGAGAAGCTCTGACTCGAAGTAAGGCCAGATATCCCTGCAGTGAATTGAATGCAGGCTCGTCTTGCATCTCCCAAGGGAAGGGATATCTGAATCCAATGTGGAGACCACAGAGAAAGACCTAGTTCTCCTCCTCATCGTGACCGGAGGCCTCACAACCTTTGAAAACTCGAGAGGTCCGCGGAGATCAATGCTTCCAAAAGCGATGATGCCTGACTCCTTTCGAAAATGGATAGGAGTCCCAGGATCCCTGTGGCACGTGGAAAGGGACCCTGGGTCTCGCACCTCACGTGAAGACGCGTCCCAATGGCCATGCCAAGACTCGAGGAGAATCCCGAGGTGTCCCTCGCACTTAGGCAGGAGTCCTGACTTCGCTGAACAAACACGTGTCTGGAAGGGCCCGCCCCCCCCCGTCGTAACTCGAAAATATACCCCAGGTTCTGGGCACAAGTGGCGAAAAACCATGAGACTTCCCCCTCGCCGCGAGATGAGGCCCGATTCCCCTGCACTGCGTGCAGAGCAATTCCGTGTTCCACATCAAACGTGAAAGGAGCCTTGATTTCCTTGATGGCACTCCAGAGAAAACCCAAGATCACTGTCTCAAGTCTAGAGGGATCCTGAGGTCACTGGAGCAACACGAAAGTTGTCCGTGGACCCCAAATCTACTCGAGATGAGAGCTTAGTCCCTGGCTTCGACTCAAGAGGAATTCCAAGTTTCCACAAGCACCTCAAGAGGAGTCTTCTCTCAGCCACAGGTATGTGACAGGGACCCTGAGTTTGTGGCCTCATGTGGAATGGACAACGAGATGCACTGATTCGAAGTAAGGCTGGATATCCCTGCAGTGAATTGAATGCAGGCTCGTCTTGCATCTCCCAAGATGAAGGGATGTCTGAATCCCCTGTGGAGACCACAGAGAAGGACCTAGTTCTCCGCCTCATCGCGACCGGAGGCCTCACATCCTTTGAAAACTCGAGAGGTCCGCGGAGATCAATGCTTCCAAAGGAGACGATGCCTGTCTCATCTTGAAAATGGATAGGAGTCCCAGGATCCCTGTGGCACGTGGAAGGGGACCCTGGGTCTCCCGCCTCACGTGGAGACGCGTCCCAATTGCCATTCCAAGACTCGAGGAGAATCCCGAGGTGTCCCTCGCACCTAGGCAGGAGTCCTGACGTCTCTGAACTAACACGTGTCTGGAAGGGCCCTCCCCCTTGTAACTCGAGAATATATCCCAGGTTCCGTCCGCAAATCGAGAAAAAACATGAGACTTCCCCCTCGCCGCGAGATGAGGCCCGATTCCCCTGCACTGCGTGCAAAGCAATTCCGTTTTCCACATCAAACTTGAAAGGAGCCTTGATTTCCTTGATGGCACTCCAGAGAAAACCCAAGATCCCTGTCTCAAGTCTAGAGGGATCCTGAGGTCACTGGACCAAGACGAAAGGGCTCCGTGGACCCCAAATCAACTCGAGATGAGAGCTTAGTCCCTGGCTTCGACTCAAGAGGAATACCAACTTTCCACAAGCACCTCAAGAGGAGGCTTCTCTCAGCTACAGGTATGTGAGAGGGACCCTGAGTTTGTGGCCTCAAGTCGAATGGTCACCGAAATGCTCTGACTCAAGGTAAGGCCAGATATCCCTGCAGTGAATTGAATGCAGGCTCGTCTTGCATCTCCCAAGACGAAGGGATGTCTGAATCCCCTGTGGAGACCACAGAGAAAGACCTAGTTCTCCGCCTCATCGCGACAGGAGGCCTCACATCCTTTGAAAACTCGAGAGTTCCGCGGAGAAAAATTCTTCCAAAGAGACGATGCCTGACTCCTCTTGAAAATGGATAGGAGTCCCAGGATCACTGTGGCACGTGGAAAGGGACCCTAGGTCTCCCGCCTCATGTAGAGACGCATCCCAATTGCCATGCCAAGACTTTTGGAGAATCCGAAGGTGTCCCTCGCACCTACCACGTGTCTGGAAGGGCCCTCCATGTCGTAACTCGAGAATATACCCCAGGTTCCGCCGCAACTCGAGAGAAACCATGAGAGTTCCCCCTCGCCGCGAGATGAGGCCTGATTCCCCTGCACTGCGTGCAGAGCAATTCCGTGTTCCACATCAAACGTGAAAATAGACTTGATTTCCTGGATGGCACTCCAGAGAAAACCCAAGATCACTGTCTCAAGCCTAGAGGGACCCTGAGGTCACTGGAGCAACACGAAAGGACTCCGTGGACCGCAAATCAATTCGAGATGAGAGCTTAGTCCCTGGCTTCGACTCAAGAGGAATACCAACATTCCACAAGCACCTCAAGAGGAGGCTTCTCTCAGCTACATGTATGTGAGACGGAACCTGAGTTTGTGGTCTCAAGTGGAATGGACACCGAGAAGCTCTGACTCGAAGTAAGGCCAGATATCCCTGCAGTGAATTGAATGCCGGCTCGTCTTGCATCTCCCAAGATGAAGGGATGTCTGAATCCCCTGTGGAGACGACAGAGAAAGACCTAGTTCTCCGCCTCATCGCGACCGGAGGCCTCACATACTTTGAAAACTCGACAGGTCTGCGGAGATCAATGCTTCCAAAGGAGCCGATGCCTGACTCCTCTTGAAAATGGATAGGAGTCCCAGGATCCCTGTGGTACGTGGAAAGGGACCCTGGGTCTCCCGCCTCACGTGGAGACGCGTCCCAATTGCCATGCCAAGACTCGAGGAGAATCCCGAAGTTCCCTCACACCTAGGCAGGACTCCAGACGTCGCTGAACAAACACGTGTCTGGAACGGCCCTCCCCGTCGTAACTCGAGAATATACCACAGGTTCCGGCCGCAACTCGAGAAACACCATGAGACTTCCCCCTCGCCGCGAAATGAGGCCCAATTCCCCTGCACTGCGTGCAGAGCAATTCCGTGTTCCACATCAAATGTGAAAGGAGCCTTGATTTCCTTGATGGCACTCCAGAGAAAACCCAAGATCACTTTCTCAAGTCTAGAGGGATCCTGAGGTCACTGGAGCAACACGAAAGGGCTCCGTGGACCCCAAATCAACTCGAGATGAGAGCTTAGTCCCTGGCTTCGACTCAAGAGGAATACCAACTTTCCACAAGCACCTCAAGAGGAGGCTTCTCTCAGCTACAGGTATGTGAGAGGGACCCTGAGTTTGTGGCCTCAAGTGGAATGGACACCGAGATGCTCTGAATCAAAGTAAGGCCAGATATCCCTGCAGTGAATTGAATGCAGGCTCGTCTTGCATCTCCCAAGACGAAGGGATGTCTGAATCCCCTGTGGAAACCACAGAGAAAGACCTAGTTCTCCGCCTCATCGCGACCGGAGACCTCACATTCTTTGAAAACTCGAGAGGCCCGCGGAGATCAATGCTTCCAAAGAGACGATGCCTGACTACTCTTGAAAATGGATAGGAGTCCCAGGATCCCTGTGGCACGGCAAAGGGACGCGTGCTGTCCCTCTTCATGTGGAGACGCGTCCCAATTGCCATGCCAAGACTTTACGAGAATCCGGAGGTGTCCCTGGCACCTAGGTAGGAGTGCTGACATCGCTGAACAAACACGTGTCTTTAAGGGCCCTCCCCATCGTAACTCGAGAATATACCCCAGGTTCCGGCCGCAACTCGAGAAAAACAATGAGACTTCCCCCTCGCCGCGAGATGAGGCCCGATTCCCCTGCACTGCGTGCAGAGCAATTCCGTGTTCCACATCAAACGTGAAAGGAGCCTTGATTTACTTGATGGCACTCCAGAGAAAACCCAAGATCACTTTCTCAAGTCTAGAGGGATCCTGAGGTCACTGGAGCAACACGAAAGGGCTCCGTGGACCCCAAATCAACTCGAGATGAGAGCTTAGTCCCTGGCTTCGAGTCAAGAGGAATACCAACTTTCCACAAGCACTTCAAGAGGAGGCTTCCCTCAGCTACAGGTATGTGAGAGGGACCCTGAGTTTGTGGCCTCAAGTGGAATGGACACCGAGATGCTCTGACTCGAAGTAAGGCCGGATATCCCTTCAGTGAATTGAAAGCAGGCTCGTCTTGCATCTCCCAAGACGAAGGGATGTCTGAGTCCCCTGTGGAGACCACAGAGAAAGTCCTAGTCCTCCGCCTCATCGCGACCGTAGGCCTCACATCCTTTGAAAACTCGAGAGGTCTGCGGAGATCAATGCTTCCAAAGGAGACAATGCCTGACTCCTCTTGAAAATGGATAGGAGTCCCAGGATCCCTGTGGCACGTGGAAAGGTTCCCTGGGTCTCCCGCCTCACGTGGAGACGCGTCCCAATTGCCATGCCAAGACTCGAGGAGAATCCCGCGGTGTCCCTCGCACCGAGGCAGGAGTTCTGACGTCGCTGAACAAACATGTGTCTGGAAGGGCCCTCCCCGTCGTAACTCGAGAATATACCCCAGGTTCCGGCCGCCACTCGAGAAAAACCATGAGACTTCCCCCTCGCCGCGAGATGAGGCCCAATTCCCCTGCACTGCGTGCAGAGCAATTCCGTGTTCCACATCAAACGTGAAAGGAGCCTTGATTTCCTTGATGGCACTCCAGAGAAAACCAGAAGTCACTGTATCAAGTCTAGAGGGATCCTGAGCTCACTGTAGCAACACAAAACGGCTCCGTGGACCCCAAATCAACTCGAGATGAGAACTTATTCCCTGGCTTCGACTCAAGAGGAATACCAACTTTCCACAAGCACCTCAAGAGGAGGCTACTCTCAGCTACAGGTATGTCAGAGGGACCCTGAGTTTGTGGCCTCAAGTGGAATGGTCACCGAGATGCTCTGACTCGAAGTAAGGCCAGATATCCCTGCAGTGAATTGAATGCAGGCTCGTCTTGCATCTCCCAAGACGAAGGGATGTCTGAATCCCCTGTGGAGACCACAGAGAAAGTCCTAGTCCTCCGCCTCATCGCGACCGTAGGCCTCACATCCTTTGAAAACTCGAGAGGTCTGCGGAGATCAGTGCTTCCAAAGGAGACGATGCCTGACTCCTCTTGAAAATGGATAGGAGTCCCAGGATCCCTGTGGCACGTGGAAAGGGACCCTGGGTCTCCCGCCTCACGTGGAGACGCGTCCCAATTGCCATGCCAAGACTCGAGGAGAATCCCGAGGGGTCCCTCGCACCTAGGCAGGAGTCCTGACGTCGCTGAACAAACACGTGTCTGGAAGTGCCCTCCCCGTCGTAACTCGAGAATATACCCCAGGTTCCGGCCGCAACTCGAGAAAAACCAGGAGACTTCCCCCTCGCCGCGAGATGAGACCCGATTCCCCTGCACTGCGTACAGAGCAATTCCGTGTTCCACATCAAACGTGAAAGGAGCCTTGATTTCCTTGATGGCACTCCAGAGAAAACCCAAGATCACTGTCTCAAGTCTAGAGGGATCCTGAGGTCACTAGAGCAACACGAAAGGGCTCCGTGGACCCCAAATCTACTCGAGATGAGAGCTTAGTCCCTGGCTTCGAGTCAAGAGGAATACCAACTTTCCACAAGCACCTCAAGAGGAGGCTTCTCTCAGCTACAGGTATGTGAGAGGGACCCTGAGTTTGTGGCCTCAAGTCGAATGGACATCGAGATGCTTTGACTCGAAGTAAGGCCGGATATCCCTGCAGTGAATTGAATGCAGGCTCGTCTTGCATCTCCCAAGACGAAGGGATGTCTGAATCCCCTGTGGAAACCACAGAGAAAGACCTAGTCCTCCGCCTCATCGCGACCGGAGACATCACATCCTATGAAAAATAGAGAGTTCTGCGGAGATCAATGCTTCCAAAGGAGACGATGCCTGACTCCTCTTGAAAATGGATAGGAGTCCCAGGATCCCTGTGGCACGTGGAAAGGGACCCTGGGTCTCCCGCCTCATGTGGAGACGCATCCCAATTGCCATGCCAAGACTTTTGGAGAATCCGAAGGTGTCCCTCGCACCTACCACGTGTCTGGAAGGGCCCTCCATGTCGTAACTGGTGAATATACCCCAGGTTCCGCCGCAACTCGAGAGAAACCATGAGAGTTCCCCCTCGCCGCGAGATGAGGCCTGATTCCCCTGCACTGCGTGCAGAGCAATTCCGTGTTCCACATCAAACGTGAAAATAGACTTGATTTCCTGGATGGCACTCCAGAGAAAACCCAAGATCACTGTCTCAAGCCTAGAGGGACCCTGAGGTCACTGGAGCAACACGAAAGGGCTCCGTGGACCGCAAATCAACTCGAGATGATAGCTTATTCCCTGGCTTCGACTCAAGAGGAATACCAACTTTCCACAAGCACCTCAAGAGGAGGCTACTCTCAGCTAAAGGTATGTGAGAGGGACCCTGAGTTTGTGGCGTCAAGTGGAATGGTCACCGAGATGCTCTGACTCGAAGTAAGGCCAGATATCCCTGCAGTGAATTGAATGCTGGCTCGTATTGCATCTCCCAAGACGGAGGGTTGTCTGAATCCCCTGTGGAGACCACAGAGAAAGACCTCGTTCTCCGCATCATCGAGACCGGAGGCCTCACATCCTTTGAAAACTCGAGAGGTTCACAGAGATCAATGCTTCCAAAGGAGAAGATGCTTGACGCTTCTTGAAAATGGATAGGAGTCCCAGGATCCCTGTGGCACGTGGAAAGGGACCCTGGGTCTCCCGCTTCACGTGGAGACGCGTCCCGATTGCCATGCCAAGACTCGAGGAGAATCCCGAGGTGTCCCTCGCACCTAGGCAGGAGTCCTGACGTCACTGAACAAACACGTGTCTGGAAGGGCCCTCCCCGTCGTAACTCGAGAATATACCCCAGGTTTCGGCCGCAACTTGAGAAAAACCATGAGACATCCCCCTTACCGCGAGATTAGGCCCGATTCCCCTGCAGTGCGTGCAGAGAAATTCCGTGTTCCACATCAAACGTGAAAGGAGCCTTGATTTCCTTGATGGCACTCCAGAGAAAACCCAAGATCACTGTCTCAAGTCTAGAGGGATCCTGAGGTCACTGGAGCAACACGAAAGGGCTCCGTGGACTCCAAATCAACTCGAGATGAGAGCTTAGTCCCTGGCTTCGACTGAAGAGGAATACCAACTTTCCACAAGCACCTCAAGAGGAGGCTTTTCTCAGCTACAAGTATGTGAGAGGGACCCTGAGTTTGTGGCCTCAAGTGGAATGGACACCGAGATGCTCTGACTCGAAATAAGGCCGGATATCCCTGCAGTGAATTGAATGCAGGCTCGTCTTGCATCTCCCAAGACGAAGGGATGTCTGAATCCCCTGTGGAGACCACAGAGAAAGACCGAGTTCTCCGCCTCATCGCGAGCGGAGGCCTCACATCCTTTGAAAACTTGAGAGGTCCGCGGAGATCAATGCTTCCAAAGGAGACGATGCCTGACTCCTCTTGAAAATGGATAGGAGTCCCAGGATCCCTGTGGCACGTGGAAAGGGACCCTGGGTCTCTCGCCTCACGTGGAGACGCGTCCCAATTGCCATGCCAAGACTCGAGGAGAATCCCGAGGTGTCCCTCTCACCTAGGCAGGAGTCCTGACTTCGCTGAACAAACATGTGTCTGGAAGGGCCCTCCCCGTCGTAACTCGAGAATATACCCCAGGTTCGGGCCGCAACTCGAGAAAATCGATGAGATTTCCCCCTCGCCGCGAGTTGAGTCCCGATTCCCCTGCACTGCATGCAGAGCAATTCCGTGTTCCACATCAAACGTGAAAGGAGCCTTGATTTCCTTGATGGCACTCCAGAGAAAACCCAAGATCACTGTCTCAAGTCTAGAGGGATCCTGAGGTCACTGGACCAACAGGAAAGGGCTCTGTGGACCCCAAATCAACTCGAGATGAGAGCTTAGTCCCTGGCTTCGACTCCAGAGGAATACCAACTTTCCACAAGCACCTCAAGAGGAGGCTTCTCTCAGCTACAGGTATATTTGAGGGACCCTGAGTTTGTGGCCTCAAGTGGAATGGACACCGAGATGCTCTGACTCGAAGTAAGGCCGGATATCCCTGCAGTGAATTGAATGCAGGCTCGTCTTGCATCTCCCAAGACAAAGGGATGTCTGAATCCCCTGTGGAGACCACAGAGAAAGACCTAGTTCTCGGCCTCATCGAGACCGGAGGCCTCACTTCCTTTGAAAACTCGAGAGGTCCGCGGAGATCAATGCTTCCAAAGGAGACGATGCCTGACTCTTCTTGAAAATGGATAGGAGTCCCAGGATCCCTGTGGCACGTGGAAAGGGACCCTATGTCTCATGCCTCACGTGGAGACGCATCCCAATTGTCATGCCAAGACTCGAGGGGAATCCCGAGGTGTCCCTCGCACCTAGGCAGGAGTCCTGACGTCGCTGAACAAACACGTGTCTGGAAGGGCCCTCCCCGTCGTAACTCGAGAATATACCCCAGGTTCCGGCCGCCACTCGAGAAAAACCATGAGACTTCCCCCTCGACGCGAGATGAGGCCCAATTCCCCTGCACTGCGAGCAGGGCAATTCCGTGTTCCACATCAAACGTGAAAGGAGCCTTGATTTCCTTGATGGCACTCCAGAGAAAACCCAAGATCACTGTCTCAAGTCTAGAGGGATCCTGAGGTCACTGGAGCCACACGAAAGGGCTCCGTGGACCCGAAATCAACTCGAGATGAAAGCTTAGTCCCTGGCTTCGAGTCAAGAGGAATACCAACTTTCCACAAGCACCTCAAGAGGAGGCTTCTCTCAGCTACAGGTATGTGAGAGGGACCCTGAGTTTGTGGCCTCAAGTGGAATGGACACCGAGATGCTCTGACTCGAAGTAAGGCCGGATATCCCTGCAGTGAATTGAATGCAGGCTCGTCTTGCATCTCCCAAGACGAAGGGTTGTCTGAATCCCCTGTGGAGGCCACAGAGAAAGACCTAGTCCTCCACCTCAAAGCAACCGGAGGCCTCATATCCTTTGAAAACTCGAGAGGTCCGCGGAGATGAATACTTCCGAAGGATAAGATGCCTGACTCCTCTTGAAAATGGATACGAGTCCCAAGATCCGTGTGGCACGTGGAAAGGGACACTGGGTCTCCCGCCTCACATGGAGTCGCGTTCCCATTGCCATGTCAAGACTCGAGGAGAATCCCGAGGTGTCCTCGCACCTAGGCAGGAGTCCTGACGTCGCTGAACAGACACGTGTCTGGAAGGGACCTCCCCGTCGTAACTCGAGAATATACCCCAGGTTCTGGCCGCAACTAGAGAAAAACCATGAGACTTCCCCCTCGCCGTGAGATGAAGCCCGATTCCCCTGCACTGCGTGCAGAGCAATTCCGTGTTCCACATCAAACGAGAAAGGAGCCTTGATTTCCTTGATGGCACTCCAGAGAAAACCCAAGATCACTTTCTCAAGGCTAGAGGGATCCTGAGGTCACTGGAGCAACACGAAAGGGCTCCATGGACCCCAAATCCACTCTGGATGAGAGGTTATTCCCTGGCTTCGACTCTAGAGGAATACCAACTTTCCACAAGCACCTCAAGAGGAGGCTTCTCTCAGCTACAGGTATGTGAGAGGGACCCTTATTTTGTGGCCTCAAGTGGAATGGACACCGAGATGCTCTGACTCGAAGTAAGGCCGGATATCCCTGCAGTGAATTGAATGCAGGCTTGTCTTGCATCTCCCAAGACGAAGGGATGTCTGAATCCCCTGTGGAGACGACAGAGAAAGACCTAGTCCTCCGCCTCATCGAGACCGGAGGCATCACATCCTTTGAAAACTCGAGAGGTCTGCGGAGGTCAATGCTTCCAAAGGAGACGATTCCTGACTCCTCTTGAAAATGGATAGGAGTCCCAGGATCCCTGTGGCACGTGGAAAGGGACCCTGAGTCTCCCGCCTCATGTGGAGACGCGTCTCAATTGCCATGCCAAGACTCGAGGAGAATCCCGAGGTGTCCCTCGCACCTAGGCAGGAGTCCTGAAGTCGCTGAACAAACAAGTGTCTGAAAGGGCCCTCCCCGTCGTAACTCGAGAATATACCCCAGGTTCCGGCCGCAACTCGAGAAAAACAATGACATTTCCCCCTCGTCGCGAGATGAGCCCCGATTCCCCTGCACTGCGTGCAGAGCAATTCCGTGTTCCACATCAAACGTGAAAGGAGCCTTGATTTCCCTGATGCCACTTCAGAGAAAACCCAAAGTCACTGTCACAAGTCTAGAGGGATCCTGAGGTCACTGGAGCAACACGAAAGGGCTCCGTGGACCCCAAATCAACTCGAGATGAGAGCTTAGTCCCTGGCTTCGACTCAGGAGGAATACCAAGTTTCCACAAGCGCCTCAAGAGGAGGCTTCTCTCAGCTACATTTATGTGAGAGGTACCCTGAGTTTGTGGCCTCAAGTGGAATGGACACCGAGATGCTCTGACTCGAAGTAAGGCCGGATATTCCTGCAGTGAATTGAATGCAAGCTCGTCTTGCATCTCCCAAGACGAAGGGATGTCTGAACCCCTGTGGAGACCACAGAGAAAGACCTAGTTCCCCGCCTCATCGCGACCGGAGGCCTCACATCCTTTGAAAATTCGAGAGGTCCGCGGAGATCAATGCTTCCAAAGGAGACGATGCCTGACTCCTCTTGAAAATGGATAGGAGTCCCAGGATCCCTGTGGCACGTGGAAAGGGACCCTGGGTCTCCCGCCTCACGTGGAGACGCGTTCCCATTGCCATGCCAAGACTCGAGGAAAATCCCGAGGTGTCCTCCCACCTAGGCAGGAGTCCTGACGTCGCTGAACAAACACGTGTCTGGAAGGGACCTCCCCGTCGTAACTCGAGAATATACCCCAGGTTCTGGCCGCATCTAGAGAAAAACCATGAGACTTCCCCCTCGCCGCGTGATGAAGCCCGATTCCCCTGCACTGCGTGCAGAGCAATTCCGTGTTCCACATCAAACGAGAAAGGAGCCTTGATTTCCTTGATGGCACTCCAGAGAAAACCCAAGATCACTGTCTCAAGGCTAGAGGGATCCTGAGGTCACTGGAGCAACACGAAAGGGCTCCATGGACCGCAAATCAACTCTGGATGAGAGGTTATTCCCTGGCTTCGACTCTAGAGGAATACCAACTTTCCACAAGCACCTCAAGAGGAGGCTTCTCTCAGCTACAGGTATGTGAGAGGGACCCTTATTTTGTGGCCTCTAGTGGAATGGACACCGAGATGCTCTGACTCGAAGTAAGGCCGGATATCCCAATAGTTAATTGAATGCAGGCTTGTCTTGCATCTCCCAAGACGAAGGGATGTCTGAATCCCCTGTGGAGACGACAGAGAAAGACCTAGTCCTCCGCCTCATCGAGACCGGAGGCATCACATCCTTTGAAAACTCGAGAGGTCTGCGGAGGTCAATGCTTCCAAAGGAGACGATTCCTGACTCTTCCTGAAAATGGATAGGAGTCCCAGGATCCCTGTGGCACGTGGAAAGGGACCCTGGGTCTCCCGCCTCATGTGGAGACGCTTCCCAATTGCCATGCCAAGACTCGAGGAGAATCCCGAGGTGTCCCTCGCACCTAGGCAGGAGTCCTGACGTCGCTGAACAAACACGTGTCTGGAAGGGCCCTCCCCGTCGTAACTCGAGAATATACCCCAGGTTCCAGCCGCAACTCGAGAAAAACCATGAGCCTTCCCCCTCGCCGCGTGATGAGGCCCGATTCCCCTGCACTGCGTGCAGAGCAATTCTGTGTTCCACATCAAATGTGAAAGGAGCCTTGATTTCCTTGATGGTACTCCAGAGAAAACCGAAGATCACTGTCTCAAGTCTAGAGAGATCCTGAGGTCACTGTAGCAACACAAAAGGGCTACGTGGACACCACATCAACTCGAGATGAGAGCTTAGTCCCTGGCTTCGACTCAAGAGGAATACCAACTCTCGACAAGCACCTCAAGAGGAGGCTTCTCTCAGCTACAGGTATGAGAGAGGGACCCTGAGTTTGTGGCCTCAAGTGGAATGGACACCGAGATGCTCTGACTCGGAATAAGGCCGGATATCCTTGCAGTGAATTGAATGCAGGTTCGTCTTGCATCTCCCAAGACGAATGGATGTCTGATTCCCCTGTGGAGACCACAGAGAAAGACCTAGTTCTCCGCCTCATCGCGACCTGAGGCCTAACATCCTTTGAAAATTCGAGAGGTCCACGGAGATCAATGCTTCCAAAGGAGACGATGCCTGACTCCTCTTGAAAATGGATAGGAGTCCCAGGATCCCTGTGGCACGTGGAAAGGGACCCTGGGTCTTCCACCTCACATGGAGTCGCGTCCCAATTGCCATGCCAAGACTCGAGGAGAATCCCGAGGTGTCCCTCGCACCTAGACACGAGTCCTGAGGTCGCTGAACAAACACGTGTCTGGAAGGGCCCTCCCCGTCGTAACTCGAGAATATACCCCAGCTTCCGGCCGCAACTCAAGAAAAACCATGAGACTTCCCCCTCGCCGCGAGATGAGGCCCGATTCCCCTGCACTGTGTGCAGAGCAATTCCGTGTTCCACATCAAACGTGAAAGGAGCCTTGATTTCCTTGATGGCACTCCAGAGAAAACCCAAGATCACTGTCTCAAGTCTAGAGCGATCCTGAGGCCACTGTAGCAGCATGAAAGGGCTCCGTGGACCCCAAATCAACTCGAAATGAGAGCTTAGTCCCTGGCTTCGACTTAAGAGAAAAAGCAACTTTCCACAAGCACCTCAAGAGGAGGCTTCTCTCAGCTACAGGTATGTGAGAGGGACCCTGAATTTGTGGCCTCAAGTGGAATGGACACCGAGATGCTCTGACTGGAAGTAAGGCCGGATATCCCTGCAGTGAATTGAATGCAGGCCCGTCTTTCATCTCCCAAGACGAAGGGATGTCTGAATCCCCTGTGGAGACCACAGAGAAAGACCTAGTCCTCCGCCTCATTGCGACCAGAGGCCTCACATCCTTTGAAAACTCGAGAGGTCTGCGGAGATCAATGCTTCCAAAGGAGACGATGCCTGACTCCTACTGAAAATGGATAGGAGTCCCAGGATCCCTGTGGCACGTGGAAAGGGACCCTGGGTCTACCGCCTCACGTGGGGACGTGTCCCAATTGCCATGCCAAGACTCGAGGAGAATCCCGAGGTGTCCCTCGAACCTAGGCAGGAGTCCTGACGTCGTTGAACAAACACGTGTCTGGAAGAGCCCTCCCCGTCGTAACTCGAGAATATACCCCAGGTTCCGGCCGCAACTCGAGAAAAACCATGAGACTTATCCCTCTTCGCGAGATGAGGCCCGATTCCCCTGCACTGCATGCAGAGCAATTTCATGTTCCACATCAAACGTGAAAGGAGACTTGATTTCCTTGAAGGCACTCCAGAGAAACCCAAGATCACTGTCTCAAGTCTAGAGGGATCCTGAGGTCACTGGAGCAACACGAAAGGGCTCCGTGGACCCCAAATCAACTCGAGATGAGAACTTAGTCCCCGGCTTCGACTCAAGAGGAATACCAACTTTCCACAAGCACCTCAAGAGGAGGCTTCTCTCAGCTACAGGTATGTGAGAGGGACCCTGAGTTTGTGGCGGCAAGTGGAATGGACACCGAGATGCTCTGACTCAAAGTAAGGCCGGATATCCCTGCAGTGAATTGAATGCAGGCTCGCCTTGCATCTCCCAAGACGAAGGGATGTCTGAATCCCTTGTGGAGACCACAGAGAAAGACCTAGTTCTCCGCCTCATCGCGACCAGAAGCCTCACATCCTTTGAAAACTCGAGAGGTCCGCGGAGATCAATGCTTCCAAAGGAGACGATGCCTGACTCCGCTTGAAAATTGATAGGAGTCCCAGGATCCCTGTGGCACGTGGAAAGGGACCCTCGGTCTCCCGCCTCACGTGGAGACGCGTCCCAATTGCCATGCCATGACTCGAGGAGAATCCAGAGGTGTCCCTCGCACCTAGGCAGGAGTCCTAACGTCGCTGAACAAACACTTGTCTGGAAGGGCCGTCCCCGTCGTAACTCGAGAATATACCCCAGGTTCCGGCCGAAACTCGAGAAAAACCATGAGACTTCGCCCTCGCCGCGAGATGAGGCTCGATTTCCCTGCACTGCGTGCAGAGCAATTCCGTGTTCTACATCAAGCCTGAAAGGAGCCTTGATTTCCTTGATGGAACTACAAAGAAAACCCAAAGTCACTGTCTCAAGTCTAGAGGAATCCTGAGGCCACTGTAGCAGCATGAAAGGGCTCCGTGAACCCCAAATCAACTCGATATGAGAGCTTAGTCCCTGGCTTCGACTCAAGAGGAATACCAACTTTCCACAAGCACCTCAAGAGGAGGCTTCTCTCAGCTACAGGTTTGTGAGAGGGACCCTGAGTTTTTGGCCTCAATTGGAATGGACACCGAGATGCTCTGACTCGAAATAAGGCCGGATATCCCTGCAGTGAAGTGAGTGCAGGCTCGTCTTGCATCTCCCAAGCCGAAGGGATGTCTGAATCCCCTGTGGAGACCACAGAGAAAGACCTAGTCCTCCGCCTCATCGCGACCGGAGGCCTCACATCCTTTGAAACTCGAGAGGTCCGCGGAGATCAATGCTTCCAAAGGAGACGATGCCTGAATCCTCTTGAAAATGGATAGGAGTCCCAGGATCCCTGTGGCACGTAGAAAGGGACCCTGGGTCTCCCGCCTCACGTCGAGACGCGTCCCAATTGCCATGCCAAGACTCGAGGAGAATCTCGAGGTGTCCCTCGCACCTAGGCCGGAGTCCTGACGTCGCTGAACAAACACGTGTCTGTAAGGGCCCTCCCCGTCGTAACTCGAGAATATACCCCAGGTTCCGGACGCAAATCGAGAAAAACCATGAGACTTCCCCCTCGCCGCGAGATGAGGCCCAATTCGCCTGCACTGCGTGCAGAGCAATTCCGTGTTCCACATCAAACGTGAAAGGAGCCTTGATTTCCTTGATGCCACTCCAGAGAAAACCCAAAGTCACTGTCTCAAGTCTAGAGGGATCCTGAGGTCACTGGAGCAACACGAAAGGGCTCCGTGGACCCCAAATCAACTCGAGATGAGAGCTTAGTCCCTAGCTTCGACTCAAGAGAAATACCAAGTTTCCACAAGCACCTCAAGAGGAGGCTTCTCTCAGCTACATGTATGTGAGAGGTACCCTGAGTTTGTGGCCTCAAGTGGAATGGACACCGTGATGCTCTGACTCGAAGTAAGGCCGGATATCCCTGCAGTGAATTGAATGCAAGCTCGTCTTGCATCTCCCAAGACGAAGGGATGTCTGAATCCCCTGTGGAGACCACAGAGAAAGACCTAGTTCCCCGCCTCATCGCGACAGGAGGCCTCACATCCTTTGAAAACTCGAGAGGTCCGCGGAGATCAATGCTTCCAAAGGAGACGATGCCTGACTCCTCTTGAAAATGGTTAGGAGTCCCAGGATCCCTGTCCACATGGACGGAGACTCTGGGTCTCCGGCTTCACGTGGAGACGCGTCCCAATTGCCTTGCCAAGACTCGAGGAGAATCCCGAGGTGTCCCTCGCACCTAGGCAGGAGTCCTGACGTCGCTGAAGAAACACGTGTCTGGAAGGGCCCTCCCCGTGGTAACTCGAGAATATACCCCAGCTTCCGGCCGCAACTCGAGAAAAACCATGAGACTTCCCCCTCGTCGCGAGATGAGGACGGATTCCCCTGCACTGCGTGCAGAGCAATTCTGTGTTCCACACCAAACATGAAAGGAGCCTTGATTTCCTTGATGGAACTCCAGAGAAAACCCAAGATCACTGTCTCAAGTCTAGAGGGATCCTGAGGTCACTGGAGCAACACGAAAGGGCTCCGTGGAACCCAAATCAACTCGAGATGAGAGCTTAGTCCCTGGCTTCGACTCAAGAGGAATACCAAGTTTCCACAAGCACCTCAAGAGGAGGCTTCTCTCAGCTACAGGTATGTGAGAGGGACCCTGAGTTTGTGGCCTCAAGTGGAATGGACACCGAGATGCTCTGACTCGAAGTAAGGCCGGATATCCCTGCAGTGAATTGAATGCAGGCTCGTCTTGCATCTCCCAAGACGAAGGGATGTCTGAATCCCCTGTGGAGACCACAGAGAAAGACCTAGTCCTCCGCCTCATCTTGACCGGAGGCCTCACATCCTTTGAAAACTCGAGAGGTCCGCGGAGATCAATGCTTCCAAAGGAGACGATGCCTGACTCCTCTTGAAAATGGTTAGGAGTCCCAGGATCACTGTCCACATGGACGGGGACCCTTGGTCTCACGCTACACGTGGAGACGCGTCCCAATTGTCATGCCAAGACTCGAGGAGAATCCCGAGGTGTCCCTCGCACCTACGCAAGGGTCCTGACGTCGCTGAACAAACACGTGTCTGGAAGGGACCTCCCCGTCGTAACTCGAGAATATACCCCAGGTTCCGGCCACAACTCGAGAAAAACCATGAGACTTCCCCCTCGCCGCGAGATGAGGCCCGATTCCCCTGCACTGCGTGCACAGCAATTCCGTGTTCCACATCAAACGTGAAAGGAGCCTTGATTTCCTTGATGGCACTCCAGAGAAAACCCAAAGTCACTGTCTCAAGTCTAGAGGGATCCTGAGGCCACTGTAGCAGCATGAAAGGGTTCGGTGGACGCCAAATCAACTCGAGATGAGAGCTTAGTCCCTGGCTTCGACTTAAGAGGAATACCAACTTTCCACAACCACCTCAAGAGGAGGCTTCTCTCAGCTACAGGTATGTGAGAGGGACCCTGAGTTTGTGGCCTCAAGTGGAATGGACACCGAGATGCTCTGACTTGAAGTAAGGCCGGATATCCCTGCAGTGAATTGAATGCAAGCTGGTCTTGCATCTCCCAAGACGAAGGGATGTCTGAATCCCCTGAGAAGACCACAGAGAAAGACCTAGTTCTCCACCTCCTCGCGACCGAGGCCTCATATCCTTTGAAAATTCGAGAGGTCTGCGGAGATCAATGCCTCCAAAGGAGACGATGCCTGACTCCTCTTGAAAATGGTTAGCAGTCCCAGGATTCCTGTCCACATGGACGGGGACCCTGGGTCTCCCGCTTCACGTGGAGACGCGTCCCAATTGCCATGCCAAGACTCGAGGAGAATCCCGAGGTGTCCCTCGCACCTAGGCAGGAGTCCTGACGTCGCTGAACAAACACGTGTCTCGAAGGGCCCTCCCCGTCGTAACTCGAGAATATACCCCAGGTTCTGGCTGCAACTCGAGAAAAACCATGAGACTTCCCCCTCGTCGCGAGATGAGGCCCGATTTCCCGGCACTGCGTCCAGAGCAATTCCGTGTTCCACATCAAACGTGAAAGGAGCCTTGATTTCCTTGATGGCACTCCACAGAAAACCTAAGATCACTGTCTCAAGTCTAGAGGGATCCTGAGGTCACTGGAGCAACACGAAAGGGCTCCGTGGACCCCAAATCAACTCGAGATGAGAGCTTAGTCCCTGGCTTCGACACAAGAGGAATACCAACTTTCCACAAGCACCTCAAGAGGAGGCTTCTCTCAGCTACAGGTAGGTGAGAGGGACCCTGAGTTTGTGGCCTCAAATCGAATGGACACCGACATGCTCTGACTCGAAGTAAGGCCGGATATCCCTGCAGTGAAGTGAATGCAGGCTCGTCTTGAATCTCCCAAGACGAAGGGATGTCTGAATCCCCTGTGGAGACCACAGAGAAAGACCTAGTACTCCGCCTCATCGCGACCGGAGGCCTCACATCCTTTGAAAACTCGAGAGGTCCACGGAGATCAATGCTTCCAAAGGAGACGATGCCTGACTCCTCTTGAAAATGGATAGGAGTCCCAGGATCCCTGTGGCACGTTGAAAGGGACACTGGGTCTCCCGCCTCACGTGGAGACGCGTCCCAATTGCCATGCCAAGACTCGAGGAGAATCGCGAGGTGTCCCTCGCACCTAGGCCGGAGTCCTGACGTCGCTGAACAAACACGTGTCTGGAAGGGCCCTCCCCGTCGTAACTCCATAATATACCCCAGGTTCCGGCCGCAACTCGAGAAAAACCATGAAACTTCCCCCTCGCCGCGAGATGAGGCCCGATTCCCCTGCACTGAGTGCAGAGCAATTCCGTGTTCCACATCAAACGTGAAAGGAGCCTTGATTTCCTTGATGCCACTCCAGAGAAAACCCAAAGGCACTGTCTCAAGTCTAGAGGGATCCTGAGGTCACTGGAGCAACACGAAAGCGCTCCGTGGACCCCAAATCAACTCGAGATGAGAGCTTAGTCCCTGGCTTCGACTCAAGAGGAATACCAACTTTCCACAAGCACCTCAAGAGGAGGCTTCTCTCAGCTACATGTATGTGAGAGGTACACTGAGTTTGTGGCCTCAAGTGGAATGGACACCGAGATGCTCTGACTCGAAGTAAGTGCGGATATCGCTGCAGTGAATTGAATGCAAGCTCGCCTTGCATCTCCCAAGACGAAGGGTTGTCTGAATCCCCTGTGGAGACCACAGAGAAAGACCTAGTTCTCCGCCTCATCGCGACCGGAGGCCTCACATCCTTTGAAAACTCGAGAGGTCCGCGGAGATCAATGCTTCCAAAGGAGACGATGCCTGACTCCTCTTGAAAATGGTTAGGAGTCCCAGGATCCCTGTCCACATGGACGGGGACCCTGGGTCTCCCGCCTCACGTGGAGACGCGTCCCAATTGCCATGCCAAGACTCGAGGAGAATCCCGAGGTGTCCCTCGCACCTAGGCAGGAGTCCTCACGTCGCTGAACAAACACGTGTCTGGAAGGGCCCTCCCCGTGGTAACTCGAGAATATACCCCAGCTTCCGGCCGCAACTCGAGAAAAACCATGAGACTTCCCCCTCGCCGCGAGATGAGGCCCAATTCCCCTGCACTGCGTGCAGAGCAATTCGGTGTTCCAGATAAAACATTAAAGGAGCCTTGATTTCCTTGATGACACTCCAGAGAAAACCCAAGATCACTGTCTCAAGTCTAGAGGGATCCTGAGGTCACTGGAGCAACACGAAAGGGCTCCGTGGACCCCAAATCAACTCGAGATGAGATCTTAGTCCCTGGCTTCAACTCAAGTGGAACACCAACTTTCCACAAGCACCTCAAGTGGAGGCTTCTCTCAGCTACAGGTATGTGAGAGGGACCCTGAGTTTATGGCTTCAAGTGGAATGGACACCGAGATGCTCTGACTCGAAGTCAGGCCGGATATCCCTGCAGTGAATTGAATGCAGGCTCGTCTTGCATCTCCCAAGGTGAAGCGATGTCTGAATCCCCTGTGGAGACCACAGAGAAAGACCTAGTTCTCCAGCTCATCGCGACCGGAGGGCTCACATCCTTTGAAAACTCGAGAGGTCCACGGAGATCAATGCTTCCAAAGGAGACGATGCCTGACTCCTCTTGAAAATGGATAGGAGTCCCAGGATCCCTGTGGCACGTGGAAAGGGACCCTGGGTCTCCCGCTTCACGTGGATACGCGTCCCAATTGCCATGCCAAGACTCGAAGAGAATGCCTAGGTGTCCCTCGCACCTAGGCAGGAGTCCTGACGTCGCTGAACAAACACGTGTCAGGAAGGGCCCTCCCCGTCGTAACTCGAGAATATACCCCAGGTTCCGGCCGCAACTCAAGAAAAACCATGAGACTTCCCCCTCGCCGCGAGATGAGGCCCGATTCCCCTGCACTGTGTGCAGAGCAATTCCGTGTTCCACATCAAACGTGAAAGGAGCCTTGATTTCCTTGATGGCACTCCAGAGAAAACCCAAGATCACTGTCTCAAGTCTAGAGGGATCCTGAGGCCACTGTAGCAGCATGAAAGGGCTCCGTGGACCCCAAATCAACTTGAAATGAGAGCTTAGTCTTTGGCTTCGACTTAAGAGGAAAAGCAACTTTCCACAAGCACCTCAAGAGGAGGCTTCTCTCAGCTACAGGTATGTGAGAGGGACCCTGAATTTGTGGCCTCAAGTGGAATGGACACCGAGATGCTCTGACTGGAAGTAAGGCCGGATATCCCTGCAGTGAATTGAATGCAGGCCCGTCTTTCATCTCCCAAGACGAAGGGATGTCTGAATCCCCTGTGGAGACCACAGAGAAAGACCTAGTCCTCCGCCTCATTGCGACCAGAGGCCTCACATCCTTTGAAAACTCGAGAGGTCTGCGGAGATCAATGCTTCCAAAGGAGACGATGCCTGACTCCTACTGAAAATGGATAGGAGTCCCAGGATCCCTGTGGCACGTGGAAAGGGACCCTGGGTCTCCCGCCTCACGTGGAGACGCGTCCCAATTGCCATGCCAAGACTTGAGGAGAATCCCGAGGTGTCCCTCGAACCTAGGCAGGAGTCCTGACGTCATTGAACAAACACGTGTCTGGAAGAGCCCTTCCCGTCGTAACTCGAGAATATACCCCAGGTTCCGGCCGCAACTCGAGAAAAACCATGAGACTTACCCCTCGTCGCGAGATGAGGCCCGATTCCCCTGCACTGCATGCAGAGCAATTTCATGTTCCACATCAAACGTGAAAGGAGACTTGATTTCCTTGAAGGCACTCCAGAGAAACCCAAGATCACTGTCTCAAGTCTAGAGGGATCCTGAGGTCACTGGAGCAACACGAAAGGGCTCCGTGGACCATAAATCAACTCGAGATGAGAACTTAGTCCCCGGCTTCGACTCAAGAGGAATACCAAGTTTCCACAAGCACCTCAAGAGGAGGCTTCTCTCAGCTACACGTATGTGAGAGGGACCCTGAGTTTGTGGCCTCAAGTGGAATGGACACCGAGATGCTCTGACTCGAAGTAAGGCCGGATATCCCTGCAGTGAATTGAATGCAGGGTCCTCTTGCATCTCCCAAGACGAAGGGATGTCTGAATCCCCTGTGGAGACCACAGAGAAAGACCTAGTCCTCCGCCTCAACGCGAACGGAGGCCTCACATCCTTTGAAAACTCGAGAGGTCCGAGGAGATCAATGCTTCCCAAGGAGACGATGCCTGACTCCTCTTGAAAGTGGATAGGAGTCCCAGGATCCCTGTGGCACGTGGAAAGGGACCCTGGGTCTCCCGCCTCACGTGGAGACGGGTCCCAATTGCCATGCCAAGACTCGAGGAGAATCCCGAGGTGTCCCTCGCACCTAGGCAGGAGTCCTGACGTCGCTGAACAAACACGTGTCTGGAAGGGCCCTCCCCGTAGTAACTCGCGATTATACCACAGGTTCCGGCCGCAACTCGAGAAAAACCATGAGACTTCCCCCTCGCCGCGAGATGAGGCCCGATTCCCCTCCACTGCGTGCAGAACAATTCCATGTTCCACATCAAACGTGAAAGGAGCCTTGATTTCCTTGATGGTACTCCAGAGAAAACCCAAGATCACTGTCTCAATTCTAGAGGGATCCTGAGGTCACTGGAGCAACACGAAAGAGCTCCATGAACCCCAAATCAACTCGCGATGAGAGCTTAGTCCCTGGCTTCGACTCAAGAGGAATACCAACTTTCCACAAGCAACTCAAGAGGAGGCTTCTCTCAGCTACAGGTATGTGAGAGGGACCCTGAGTTTGTGGCCTCAAGTGGAATGGACACCGAGATGCTCTGACTCGAAGTAAGGCCGGATATCCCTGCAGTGAATTGAATGCAGGCTCGTCTTGCATCTCCCAAGACGAAGGGATGTCTGAATCCCCTGTGGAGACCACAGAGAAAGACCTAGTCCTCCGCCTCATCGCGAACGGAGGCCTCACATCCTTTGAAAACTCGAGAGGTCCGCGGAGATCAATGCTTCCAAAGGAGCCGATGCCTGACTCTTCTTGAAAATGCATAGGACTCCCAGGAGGCCTGTGGCACGTGGAAAGGGACCCTGGGTCTCCCGCCTCACGTGGAGACACGTCCCAATTGCCATGCCAAGACTCGAGGAGAATCCCGAGGTGGCCCTCGCACCTAGGCAGGAGTCCTGACGTCGCTGAACAAACACGTGTCTGGAAGGGCCCTCCCCATCGTAACTCGAGAATATACCCCAGGTTCCAGCCGCAACTCGAGGAAAACCATGAGACTTCCCCCTCTCCGCGAGATGAGGCCTGATTCCCCTGCACTGCGTGCAGAGCAATTCCGTGTTCCACATCAAACTTGAAAGGAGCTTTGGTTTCCTTGATTGCACTCCAGAGAATCCCCAAATCACTGTCTCAAGTCTAGAGGGATCCTGAGGTCACTGGAGCAACACGAAAGGGCTCCGTGGACCCCAAATCAACTCGAGATCAGAGCTTAGTCCCTGGCTTCAACTCAAGAGGAATACCAACTTTCCACAAGCAACTCAAGAGGAGGCTTCTCTCAGCTACAGGTATGTGAGAGGGACCCAGAGTTTGTGGCCTCAAGTGGAATGGACACCGAGATGCTCTGACTCGAAGTAAGGCCGGATATCCCTGCAGCGAATTGAATGCAGGCTCGTCTTGCATCTCCCAAGACGAAGGGATGTCTGAATCCCCTGTGGAGACTACAGAGAAAGACCTAGTTCTCCGCCTCAACCCGACCGGAGGCCTCACATCCCTTGAAAACTCGAAAGGTCTGCGGAGATCAATGCTTCCAAAGGAGACGATGCCTGACTCCTCTTGAGAATGGAAAGTAGTCCCAGGATCCCTGTGGCACGTGGAGAGGGACTCTGGGTCTCCCGCCTCACATGGAGAGGCGTCCCAATTGCCATGCCAAGACCTGAGGAGTATCCCGAGGTGTCCCTCGCACCTAGGCAGGAGTCCTGACGTCTGATCAAACACGTGTCTGGAACGGCCCTTCATGTCGTAACTCGAGAATATACCACAGGTTCCGGCCGCAACTCGAGAAAAACCATGAGACTTCCCCCTTGCCGCGAGATGAGGCCAGATTCCCCTGCATCGCGTGCAGAGCAATTCCGTGTTCCACATCAAACGTAAAAGGAGCCTTGATTTCCTTGATGGCACTCCAGAGAAAACCCAAGATCACTGTCTCAAGTCTAGAGGGATCCTGAGGTCACTGTAGCAACACGAAAGGGCTCCGTGGACCCCAAATCAACTCGAGATGAGAGCTTAGTCCCTGGCTTCGACTCAAGGGGAATACCAACTTTCCACAAGCAACTCAAGAGGAGGCTTCTCTCAGCTACAGGTATGTGAGACGGACCCTGAGTTTGTGGCCTCAAGTGGAATGGACACCGAGATGCTCTGACTCGAAGTAAGGCTGGATATCCCTGCAGTGAATTGAATGCAGGCTCGTCTTGCATCTCCCAAGACGAAGGGATGTCTGAATCGCCTGTGGAGACCACAGAGAAAGACCTAGTTCTTCGCCTCATCGCGACCGGAGGCCTCACATCCTTTGAAAACTCGAGAGGTCCATGTAGATCAATGCTTCCAAAGGAGACGATGCCTGACTCCTCTTGAAAATGGATAGGAGTTCCAGGATCCTTTTCTCACATGGAAAGGGGCCCTGGGTCTCCCGCCTCACGTGGAGACGGGTCCCAATTGCCATGCCAAGACTCGAGGAGAATCCCGAGGTGTCCCTCGCACCTAGGCTGGAGTCCTGACGTCGCTGAACAAACACGTGTCTGGAAGGGCCCTCCCCGTAGTAACTCGCGATTATACCACAGGTTCCGGCCGCAACTCGAAAAAAACCATGAGACTTCCCCCTCGCCGCGAGATGAGGCCCGATTCCCCTGCACTGCGTGCAGAGCATTTCTGTGTTCCACATCAAACGTGAAAGGAGCCTTGATTTCCTTGATGCCACTCCAGAGAAAACCCAAGATCACTGTCTCAAGTCTAGAGGGATCCTGAGGTCACTGGAGCAACACGAAAGGGCTCTGTGGACCCAAGTCAACTCGAGATGAGAGCTTAGTCCTTGGCTTCGACTCAAGAGGAACACCAACTTTCCACAAGCACCTCAAGTGGAGGTTTTTCTCAGCTACAGGTATGTGAGAGGGACCCTGAGTTTGTGGCCTCAAGTGGAATGGACACCGAGATGCTCTGACTCAAAGTAAGGCCGGATATCCCAGAAGTGAATTGAATGCAGGCTCGTCTTGCATCTCCCAAGACGAAGGGTTGTCTGAATCCCCTGTGGAGACCACAGAGAAAGATCTAGTCCTCCGCCTCAACGCGAACGGAGGCCTCACATCCTTTGAAAACTCGAGAGGTCCGATCAGATCAATGCTTCCAAAGGAGACGATGCCTGACTCCTCTTGAAAATGGATAGGAGTCCCAGGATCCCTGTGGCACGTGGAAAGGGACCCTGGGTCTCCCGCCTCACGTGGAGACGCGTCCCAATTGCCATGCCAAGACTCGAGGAGAATCCCGAGGTGTCCCTCGCACCTAGGCAGGAGTCCTGACGTCGCTGAACAAACACGTGTCTGGAAGGGCCCTCCCCGTCGTAACTCGAGAATATACCCCAGGTTCCGGCCGCAACTCGAGAAAAACCATGAGACTTCCCCCTCGCCGCGAGATGAGGCCTGATTCCTCTTCACTGCGTGCAGAGCAATTCCGTGTTCCACATCAAACGTGAAAGGAGCCTTGATATCCTTGATAGCACTCCAGACAAAACCCAAGATCACTGTCTCAAGACTAGAGGGATCCTGAGGTCACTGGAGCAACATGAAAGGGCTCTGTGGACCCAAGTCAACTCGAGATGAGAGCTTAGTCCTTGGCTTCGACTCAAGAGGAACACCAACTTTCCACAAGCACCTCAAGTGGAGGTTTCTCTCAGCTACAGGTATGTGAGAGGGACCCTGAGTTTGTGGCCTCAAGTGGAATGGACACCGAGATGCTCTGACTCAAAGTAAGGCCGGATATCCCTGAAGTGAATTGAATGCAGGCTCGTCTTGCATCTCCCAAGACGAAGGGTTGTCTGAATCCCCTGTGGAGACCACAGAGAAAGATCTAGTCCTCCGCCTCAACGCGAACGGAGGCCTCACATCCTTTGAAAACTCGAGAGGTCCGATCAGATCAATGCTTCCAAAGGAGACGATGCCTGACTCCTCTTGAAAATGGATAGGAGTCCCAGGATCCCTGTGGCACGTGGAAAGAGACCCTGGGTCTCCCGCCTCACGAGGAGACGCGTCCCAATTGCCATGCCAAGACTCGAGGAGAATCCCGAGGTGTCCCTCGCACCTAGGCAGGAGTCCTGACGTCGCTGAACAAACACGTGTCTGGAAGGGCCCTCCCCGTCGTAACTCGAGAATATACCTCAGGTTCCGGCCGCAACTCGAGAAAAACCATGAGACTTCCCCCTCGCCGCGAGATGAGGCCCGATTCCCCTTCAATGCGTGCAGAGCAATTCCGTGTTCCACATCAAACGTGAAAGGAGCCTTGATTTCCTTGATGGCACTACAGACAAACCCAAGATCACTGTCTCAAGTCTAGAGGGATCCTGAGGTCACTGGAGCAACACGAAAGGGCTCCGTGGACCCCAAATCAACTCGAGATGAGAGCTTAGTCCCTGGCTTCGACTCAAGAGGAATACCAACTTTCCACAAGCAACTCAAGAGGAGGCTTCTCTCAGCTACAGGTATGTGAGAGGGACCCTGAGTTTGTGGCCTCAAGTGGAATGGACACCGAGATGCTCTGACTCGAAGTAAGGCCGGATATCCCTGCAGTGAATTGAATGCAGGCTCGTCTTGCATCTCCCAAGACGAAGGGATGTCTGAATCCCCTGTGGAGACCACAGAGAAAGACCTAGTCCTCCGCCTCATCGCGAACGGAGGCCTCACATCCTTTGAAAACTCGAGAGGTCCGCGGAGATCAATGCTTCCAAAGGAGCCGATGCCTGACTCTTCTTGAAAATGCATAGGACTCCCAGGAGGCCTGTGGCACGTGGAAAGGGACCCTGGGTCTCCCGCCTCACGTGGAGACACGTCCCAATTGCCATGCCAAGACTCGAGGAGAATCCCGAGGTGGCCCTCGCACCTAGGCAGGAGTCCTGACGTCGCTGAACAAACACGTGTCTGGAAGGGCCCTCCCCATCGTAACTCGAGAATATACCCCAGGTTCCAGCCGCAACTCGAGGAAAACCATGAGACTTCCCCCTCTCCGCGAGATGAGGCCTGATTCCCCTGCACTGCGTGCAGAGCAATTCCGTGTTCCACATCAAACTTGAAAGGAGCTTTGGTTTCCTTGATTGCACTCCAGAGAATCCCCAAATCACTGTCTCAAGTCTAGAGGGATCCTGAGGTCACTGGAGCAACACGAAAGGGCTCCGTGGACCCCAAATCAACTCGAGATCAGAGCTTAGTCCCTGGCTTCAACTCAAGAGGAATACCAACTTTCCACAAGCACCTCAAGAGGAGGCTTCTCTCAGCTACAGGTATGTGAGAGGGACCCAGAGTTTGTGGCCTCAAGTGGAATGGACACCGAGATGCTCTGACTCGAAGTAAGGCCGGATATCCCTGCAGCGAATTGAATGCAGGCTCGTCTTGCATCTCCCAAGACGAAGGGATGTCTGAATCCCCTGTGGAGACTACAGAGAAAGACCTAGTTCTCCGCCTCAACCCGACCGGAGGCCTCACATCCCTTGAAAACTCGAAAGGTCTGCGGAGATCAATGCTTCCAAAGGAGACGATGCCTGACTCCTCTTGAGAATGGAAAGTAGTCCCAGGATCCCTGTGGCACGTGGAGAGGGACTCTGGGTCTCCCGCCTCACATGGAGAGGCGTCCCAATTGCCATGCCAAGACCTGAGGAGTATCCCGAGGTGTCCCTCGCACCTAGGCAGGAGTCCTGACGTCTGATCAAACACGTGTCTGGAACGGCCCTTCATGTCGTAACTCGAGAATATACCACAGGTTCCGGCCGCAACTCGAGAAAAACCATGAGACTTCCCCCTTGCCGCGAGATGAGGCCAGATTCCCCTGCATCGCGTGCAGAGCAATTCCGTGTTCCACATCAAACGTAAAAGGAGCCTTGATTTCCTTGATGGCACTCCAGAGAAAACCCAAGATCACTGTCTCAAGTCTAGAGGGATCCTGAGGTCACTGTAGCAACACGAAAGGGCTCCGTGGACCCCAAATCAACTCGAGATGAGAGCTTAGTCCCTGGCTTCGACTCAAGGGGAATACCAACTTTCCACAAGCAACCCAAGAGGAGGCTTCTCTCAGCTACAGGTATGTGAGACGGACCCTGAGTTTGTGGCCTCAAGTGGAATGGACACCGAGATGCTCTGACTCGAAGTAAGGCTGGATATCCCTGCAGTGAATTGAATGCAGGCTCGTCTTGCATCTCCCAAGACGAAGGGATGTCTGAATCGCCTGTGGAGACCACAGAGAAAGACCTAGTTCTTCGCCTCATCGCGACCGGAGGCCTCACATCCTTTGAAAACTCGAGAGGTCCATGTAGATCAATGCTTCCAAAGGAGACGATGCCTGACTCCTCTTGAAAATGGATAGGAGTTCCAGGATCCTTTTCTCACATGGAAAGGGGCCCTGGGTCTCCCGCCTCACGTGGAGACGGGTCCCAATTGCCATGCCAAGACTCGAGGAGAATCCCGAGGTGTCCCTCGCACCTAGGCTGGAGTCCTGACGTCGCTGAACAAACACGTGTCTGGAAGGGCCCTCCCCGTAGTAACTCGCGATTATACCACAGGTTCCGGCCGCAACTCGAAAAAAACCATGAGACTTCCCCCTCGCCGCGAGATGAGGCCCGATTCCCCTGCACTGCGTGCAGAGCATTTCTGTGTTCCACATCAAACGTGAAAGGAGCCTTGATTTCCTTGATGGCACTCCAGAGAAAACCCAAGATCACTGTCTCAAGTCTAGAGGGATCCTGAGGTCACTGGAGCAACACGAAAGGGCTCTGTGGACCCAAGTCAACTCGAGATGAGAGCTTAGTCCTTGGCTTCGACTCAAGAGGAACACCAACTTTCCACAAGCACCTCAAGTGGAGGTTTTTCTCAGCTACAGGTATGTGAGAGGGACCCTGAGTTTGTGGCCTCAAGTGGAATGGACACCGAGATGCTCTGACTCAAAGTAAGGCCGGATATCCCAGAAGTGAATTGAATGCAGGCTCGTCTTGCATCTCCCAAGACGAAGGGTTGTCTGAATCCCCTGTGGAGACCACAGAGAAAGATCTAGTCCTCCGCCTCAACGCGAACGGAGGCCTCACATCCTTTGAAAACTCGAGAGGTCCGATCAGATCAATGCTTCCAAAGGAGACGATGCCTGACTCCTCTTGAAAATGGATAGGAGTACCAGGATCCCTGTGGCACGTGGAAAGGGACCCTGGGTCTCCCGCCTCACGTGGAGACGCGTCCCAATTGCCATGCCAAGACTCGAGGAGAATCCCGAGGTGTCCCTCGCACCTAGGCAGGAGTCCTGACGTCGCTGAACAAACACGTGTCTGGAAGGGCCCTCCCCGTCGTAACTCGAGAATATACCCCAGGTTCCGGCCGCAACTCGAGAAAAACCATGAGACTTCCCCCTCGCCGCGAGATGAGGCCTGATTCCTCTTCACTGCGTGCAGAGCAATTCCGTGTTCCACATCAAACGTGAAAGGAGCCTTGATATCCTTGATAGCACTCCAGACAAAACCCAAGATCACTGTCTCAAGACTAGAGGGATCCTGAGGTCACTGGAGCAACATGAAAGGGCTCTGTGGACCCAAGTCAACTCGAGATGAGAGCTTAGTCCTTGGCTTCGACTCAAGAGGAACACCAACTTTCCACAAGCACCTCAAGTGGAGGTTTCTCTCAGCTACAGGTATGTGAGAGGGACCCTGAGTTTGTGGCCTCAAGTGGAATGGACACCGAGATGCTCTGACTCAAAGTAAGGCCGGATATCCCTGAAGTGAATTGAATGCAGGCTCGTCTTGCATCTCCCAAGACGAAGGGTTGTCTGAATCCCCTGTGGAGACCACAGAGAAAGATCTAGTCCTCCGCCTCAACGCGAACGGAGGCCTCACATCCTTTGAAAACTCGAGAGGTCCGATCAGATCAATGCTTCCAAAGGAGACGATGCCTGACTCCTCTTGAAAATGGATAGGAGTCCCAGGATCCCTGTGGCACGTGGAAAGAGACCCTGGGTCTCCCGCCTCACGAGGAGACGCGTCCCAATTGCCATGCCAAGACTCGAGGAGAATCCCGAGGTGTCCCTCGCACCTAGGCAGGAGTCCTGACGTCGCTGAACAAACACGTGTCTGGAAGGGCCCTCCCCGTCGTAACTCGAGAATATACCTCAGGTTCCGGCCGCAACTCGAGAAAAACCATGAGACTTCCCCCTCGCCGCGAGATGAGGCCCGATTCCCCTTCAATGCGTGCAGAGCAATTCCGTGTTCCACATCAAACGTGAAAGGAGCCTTGATTTCCTTGATGGCACTACAGACAAACCCAAGATCACTGTCTCAAGTCTAGAGGGATCCTGAGGTCACTGGAGCAACACGAAAGGGCTCCGTGGACCCCAAATCAACTCGAGATGAGAGCTTAGTCCCTGACTTCGACTCAAGAGGAATACCAACTTTCCACAAGCACCTCAAGAGGAGGCTTCTCTAAGCTACAGGTATGTGAGAGGGACCCTGAGTTTGTGGCCTCAAGTGGAATGGACACTGAGATGCTCTGACTCGAAGTAAGGCCGGATATCCCTGCAGTGAATTGAATGCAGGCTCGTCTTGCATCTCCCAACACGAAGGGATGTCTGAATCCCCTGTGGAGACCACAGAGAAAGACCTAGTTCTCCGCCTCTTTGGGACCAGAGGCCTCATATCCTTTGAAAACTCGAGAGGTCTGCGGAGATCAATGCTTACAAAGGAGACGATGCCTGACTCCTCTTGAAAATGAATAGGAGTTCCAGGATCCCTGTGGCACGTGGAAAGGGTCCCTGGGTCTCCCGCCTCACGTGGAGATGCGTCCCAATTGCCATGCCAAGACTCGAGGAGAATCCCGAGGTGTCCCTCGCACCTAGGTAGGAGTGCTGATGTCAGTGAACAAACACGTGTCTGGAAGGGCCCCCACCGTCGTAACTCGAGAATATACCCCAGATTCCGTCTACAACTCGAGAAAAACCATGAGACTTACCCCTCGCCACGAGATGAGGACCGATTCCCCTGCACTGTGAGCAGAACAATTCCGTGTTCCCCATCAAACGTGAAAGGAGACTTGATTTCCTTGATGGCACTCCAGATAAAACCCAAAATCACTGTCTCAAGTCTAGAGGGATCCTGAGGTCACTGTAGCAACACGAAAGGGCTCCGTGGACCCCAAATCAACTCGAGATGAGAGCTTAGTCCCTGGCTTCGACTCAAGAGTCATACCAACTTTCCACAAGCACCTCAAGAGGAGGCTTCTCTCAGCTACAGGTATGTGAGAGGGACCCTGAGTTTGTGGCCTCAAGTGGAATGGACACCGAGAGGCTCTGACTCGAAGTAAGGCCGGATATCCCTGCAGTGAAGTGAGTGCAGGCTCGTCTTGCATCTCCCAAGACGAAGGGATGTCTGAATCCCCTGTGGAGACCACAGAGAAAGAACTAGTTCTCCGCCTCATCGCGACCGGAGGCCTCACATCCTTTGAAAACTCGAGAGGTCCGTGGAGATCAATTCTTCCAAAGCAGACGATGCCTGACTCTTCTTGAAAATGCATAGGAGTCCCAGGATCCCTGTGGCACGTGGAAAGAGACACTGGGTCTTCCACCTCACGTGGAGACCCGTCCCAATTGCCATGCCAAGACTCGGCGAGTATCCCGAGGTGTCCCTGGCACCTAGGCAGGAGTCCTGACGTCACTGAACAAACACGTGTCTGGAAGGGCCCTCCCCGTATTAACTTGAGAATGTACCCCAGGTTCCGGCCGCAACTCGAGAAAAACCATGAGACTTCCCCCTCGCCGCGAGATGTGGTCCGATTCCCATGCACAGCGTGCAGAGCAATTACGTGTTCCACATCAAACGTGAAAGGAGCCTTGATTTCCTTGATGGCACTCCAGAGAAAACCCAAGATCAGTGTCTCAAGTCTAGAGGGATCCTGAGGTCACTGGAGCAACAGGAAAGGGCTCCGTGGACCTCAAATAAACTCGAGATGAGAGCTTAGTGCCTGGCTTCGACTCAAGAGTCATACCAACTTTCCACAAGCACCTCAAGAGGAGGCTTCTCTCAGCTACAAGTATCTGAGAGGGACCCTGAGTTTGTGGCCTCAAGTGGAATGGACACGGAGATGCTCTGACTCGAAGTAAGGCCGGATATCCCTGCAGTGAATTGAATGCAGGCTCGCCTTGCATCTCCCAAGACGAAGGGGTGTCTGAATCCCCTGTGGAGACCACAGAGAAAGACCTAGTTCTCCGCCTCATCGCGACCGGAGGCCTCACATCCTTTGAAAACTCGAGAGGTCCGCGGAGATCAATGCTTCCAAAGGAGACGATGCCTGACTCCTCTTGAAAATGGATAGGAGTCCCAGGATCCCTGTGGCACGTGGAAAGGGACCCTGTGTCTCCCGCCTCACGTGGAGACGCGTCCCAATTGCCATGCCAAGACTCGAGGAGAATCCCGAGGTGTCCCTTGCACCTAGGCAGGAGTCCTGAGGTCGCTGAACAAACACGTGTCTGGAAGGGCCCTCCCCGTCGTAACTCGAGAATATACCCCAGGTTCCGGCCGCAACTCGAGAAAAACCATGAGACTTCACCCTCGCCGCGAGATGAGGCCCGATTCCCTTTCACTGCGTGCAGAGCAATTCCGCGTTCCACATCAAACGTGAAAGGAGCCTTGATTTCCTTGATGGCACTCCAGAGAAATCCCAAGATCACTGTCTCAAGTCTAGAGGGATCCTGAGGTCACTGGAGCAACACGGAAGGGCTCCGTGGACCCCAAATCAACTCGAGATGAGAGCTTAGTCCCTGGCTTCGACTCAAGAGTCATATCAACTTGCCACAAGCACCTCAAGAGGAGGCTTCTTTCAGCTACAGGTATGTGAGAGGGACCCTGAGTTTGTGGCCTCAAGTGGAATGGACACCGAGATGCTCTGGCTAGAAGGAAGGCCGGATATCCCTGCAGTGAATTGAATGCAGGCTCGTCTTGCATCTCCCAAGACGAAGGGATGTCTGAATCCCCGGTGGAGACCACAGAGAAAGACCTAGTTCTCCGCCTCATCACGACCGGATGCGTCACATCCTTTGAAAACTCGAGAGGTCCGTGGAGATCAATGCTTCCAAAGGAGACGATGCCTGACTCCTCTTGAAAATGGATAGGAGTCCCAGGATCCCTGTGGCACGTGGAAAGGGACCCTGGGTCTCCCGCCTCACGTGGAGACGCGTCCCAATTGCCATGCCAAGACTCGAGGAGAATCCCTAGGTGTCCCTCGCACCTAGGCAGGTGTCCTGACGTCGCTGAACAAACACATGTCTGGAAGGGCCCACCCGTTGTAACTCGAGAATATACCCCAGGTTCCGGCCGCAACTCGAGAAAAACCATGAGACTTCCCCCTCGCCGCGAGATGAGGCCCGATTCCCCTGCACTGCGTGCAGAGCAATTTCATGTTCCACATCAAACGTGAAAGGAGCCTTGATTTCCTTGATGGCACTCCAGAGAAAACCCAAGATCACTGTCTCAATTCTAGAGGGATCCTGAGGTCACTGGAGCAACACGAAAGGGCTCCATGGACCCCAAATCAACTCGAGATGAGAGCTTAGTCCCTGGCTTCGACTCAAGAGGAATACCAACTTTCCACAAGCACCTCAAGAGGAGGCTTCTCTCAGCTACAGGTATGTGAGAGGGACTCTGAGTTTGTGGCCTCAAGTGGAATGGACACGGAGATGCTCTGACTCGAAGTAAGGCCAGATATCCCTGCAGTGAATTGAATGCAGGCTCGTCTTGCATCTCCCAAGATGAAGGGATGTCTGAATCCCCTGTGGAGACCACAGAGAAAGACCTAGTCCTCCGCCTCATCGCGACCGGAGGCCTCACATCCTTTGAAAACTCGAGAGGTCCGCGGAGATCAATGCTTCCAAAGGAGACGATGCTTCACTCCTCTTGAAAATGGATAGGAGTCCCAGGATCCGTGTGACACGTGGAAAGGGACCCTGGGTCTCCCGCCTCACGTGGAGACGCGTCCTAATTGCCATGTCAAGACTCGAGGAGAATCCCGAGGTGTCCCTCGCACCTAGGCAGGAGTCCTGACGTCGCTGAACAAACACGGGTCTGGAAGGGCCCTCTCCGTCGTAACTCGAGAATATACCTCAGGTTCCGGCCGCAACTCGAGAAAAACCATGAGAATTCCCCCTCGCCGTGAGATGAGGCCTGATTCCTCTGCACTTCGTGCAGAGCAATTCCGTGTTCCACATCAAACGTGAAAGGAGCCTTGATTTCCTTGATGGCACTCCAGAAAAAACCCAAGATCACTGGCTCAAGTATAGAGGGATCCTGAGGTCACTGGAGCAACACGAAAGGGATCCGTGGACCCCAAATCAACTCGAGATGAGAGCTTAGTCCCTGGCTTCGACTCAAGAGAAATACCAACTTTCCACAAGCACCTCAAGAGGAGGCTTCTCTCAGCTACAGGTATGTGAGAGGGACCCTGAGTTTGTGGCCTCAAGTGGAATGGACACCGAGATGCTCTGACTCGAAATAAGGCCTCATATCCCTGCAGTGAATTGAATGCAGGCTCGTCTTGCATCTCCCAAGACGAAGGGATGTCTGAATCCCCTGTGGAGACCACAGAGAAAGACCTAGTCCTCCGCCTCAACGCGAACGGAGGCCTCACATCCTTTGAAAACTCGAGAGGTCCGAGGAGATCAATGCTTCCCAAGGAGACGATGCCTGACTCCTCTTGAAAGTGGATAGGAGTCCCAGGATCCCTGTGGCACGTGGAAAGGGACCCTGGGTCTCCCGTCTCACGTGGAGACACGTCCCAATTGCCATGCCAAGACTCGAGGACAATCCCGAGGTGTCCCTTGCACCTAGGCAGGAGTCCTGACGTCGCTGAACAAACACGTGTCTGGAAGGGCCCTCCCCGTCGTAACTCGAGAATATACCACAGGTTCCGGCTGCAACTCGAGAAAAACCATGAGACTTCCCCCTCGCCACGAGATGAGGCCCGATTCCCCTGCACTGCGTGCAGAGCAATTCCGTGTTCCACATCAAAAGTGAAAGGAGCCTTGATTTCCTTGATGGCACTCCAGAGAAAACCCAAAATCAGTGTCTCAAGTCTAGAGGGATCCTGAGGTCACTGGAGCAACACGAAAGGGCTCCGTGGACCCCAAGTCAACTCGAGATGTGAGCTTAGTCCTTGGTTTCGACTCAAGAGGAACACCAACTTTCCACAAGCACCTCAAGAGGAGGCTTCTCTCAGCTACAGGTATGTGAGAGGGACCCTGAGTTTGTGGCCTCAAGTGGAATGGACACCGAGATGCTTTGACTCGAAGTAAGGCCGGATATCCCTGCAGTGAACTGAATGCAGGCTCGTCTTGCATCTCTGAAGACGAAGGGATGTCTGAATCCCCTGTGGAGACCACAGAGAAAGACCTAGTCCTCCGCCTCTTCGCGACCGGAGGCCTCACATCTTTTGAAAACTCGAGAGGTCTGCGGAGATCAATGCTTCCAAAGGAGACGATGACTGACTCCTGTTGAAAATGGATAGGAGTCCCAGGATCCCTGTGGCACGTGGAAAGGGACCCTGGGTCTCCCGCCTCACGTGGAGACGCGTCCCAATTGCCATGCCAAGACTCGAGGACAATCCCGAGGTGTCCCTTGCACCTAGTCAGGAGTCCTGACGTCGCTGAACAAACACGTGTCTGGAAGGGCCCTCCCCGTCGTAACTCGAGAATATACCCCAGGTTCTGGCCGCAACTCGAGAAAAACCATGAGACTTCCCCCTCGCCGCGAGATGAGGCCCGATTCCCCTCCACTGCGTGCAGAGCAATTCCATGTTCCACATCAAACGTGAAAGGAGCCTTGATTTCCTTGATGGTACTCCAGAGAAAACCCAAGATCACTGTCTCAATTCTAGAGGGATCCTGAGGTCACTGGAGCAACACGAAACGGCTCCATGAACCCCAAATCAACTCGCGATGAGAGCTTAGTCCCTGGCTTCGACTCAAGAGGAATACCAACTTTCCACAAGCAACTCAAGAGGAGGCTTCTCTCAGCTACAGGTATGTGAGAGGGACCCTGAGTTTGTGGCCTCAAGTGGAATGGACACCGAGATGCTCTGACTCGAAGTAAGGCCGGATATCCCTGCAGTGAATTGAATGCAGGCTCGTCTTGCATCTCCCAAGACGAAGGGATGTCTGAATCCCCTGTGGAGACCACAGAGAAAGACCTAGTCCTCCGCCTCATCGCGAACGGAGGCCTCACATCCTTTGAAAACTCGAGAGGTCCGCGGAGATAAATGCTTCCAAAGGAGCCGATGCCTGACTCTTCTTGAAAATGCATAGGACTCCCAGGAGGCCTGTGGCACGTGGAAAGGGACCCTGGGTCTCCCGCCTCACGTGGAGACACGTCCCAATTGCCATGCCAAGACTCGAGGAGAATCCCGAGGTGGCCCTCGCACCTAGGCAGGAGTCCTGACGTCGCTGAACAAACACGTGTCTGGAAGGGCCCTCCCCATCGTAACTCGAGAATATACCCCAGGTTCCAGCCGCAACTCGAGGAAAACCATGAGACTTCCCCCTCTCCGCGAGATGAGGCCTGATTCCCCTGCACTGCGTGCAGAGCAATTCCGTGTTCCACATCAAACTTGAAAGGAGCTTTGGTTTCCTTGATTGCACTCCAGAGAATCCCCAAATCACTGTCTCAAGTCTAGAGGGATCCTGAGGTCACTGGAGCAACACGAAAGGGCTCCGTGGACCCCAAATCAACTCGAGATCAGAGCTTAGTCCCTGGCTTCAACTCAAGAGGAATACCAACTTTCCACAAGCACCTCAAGAGGAGGCTTCTCTCAGCTACAGGTATGTGAGAGGGACCCAGAGTTTGTGGCCTCAAGTGGAATGGACACCGAGATGCTCTGACTCGAAGTAAGGCCGGATATCCCTGCAGCGAATTGAATGCAGGCTCCTCTTGCATCTCCCAAGACGAAGGGATGTCTGAATCCCCTGTGGAGACTACAGAGAAAGACCTAGTTCTCCGCCTCAACCCGACCGGAGGCCTCACATCCCTTGAAAACTCGAAAGGTCTGCGGAGATCAATGCTTCCAAAGGAGACGATGCCTGACTCCTCTTGAGAATGGAAAGTAGTCCCAGGATCCCTGTGGCACGTGGAGAGGGACTCTGGGTCTCCCGCCTCACATGGAGAGGCGTCCCAATTGCCATGCCAAGACCTGAGGAGTATCCCGAGGTGTCCCTCGCACCTAGGCAGGAGTCCTGACGTCTGATCAAACACGTGTCTGGAACGGCCCTTCATTTCGTAACTCGAGAATATACCACAGGTTCCGGCCGCAACTCGAGAAAAACCATGAGACTTCCCCCTTGCCGCGAGATGAGGCCAGATTCCCCTGCATCGCGTGCAGAGCAATTCCGTGTTCCACATCAAACGTAAAAGGAGCCTTGATTTCCTTGATGGCACTCCAGAGAAAACCCAAGATCACTGTCTCAAGTCTAGAGGGATCCTGAGGTCACTGTAGCAACACGAAAGGGCTCCGTGGACCCCAAATCAACTCGAGATGAGAGCTTAGTCCCTGGCTTCGACTCAAGGGGAATACCAACTTTCCACAAGCAACTCAAGAGGAGGCTTCTCTCAGCTACAGGTATGTGAGACGGACCCTGAGTTTGTGGCCTCAAGTGGAATGGACACCGAGATGCTCTGACTCAAAGTAAGGCTGGATATCCCTGCAGTGAATTGAATGCAGGCTCGTCTTGCATCTCCCAAGACGAAGGGATGTCTGAATCGCCTGTGGAGACCACAGAGAAAGACCTAGTTCTTCGCCTCATCGCGACCGGAGGCCTCACATCCTTTGAAAACTCGAGAGGTCCATGTAGATCAATGCTTCCAAAGGAGACGATGCCTGACTCCTCTTGAAAATGGATAGGAGTTCCAGGATCCTTTTCTCACGTGGAAAGGGGCCCTGGGTCTCCCGCCTCACGTGCAGACGCGTCCCAATTGCCATGCCAAGACTCGAGGAGAATCCCGAGGTGTCATTCGCACCTAGGCAGGAGTCCTGACATCGCTGAACAAACACGTGTCTGGAAGGGCCCTCCCCGTCGTAACTCGAGAATATACCACAGGTTCCCGCCGAAACTCTAAAAAAACCATGAGACTTCCCCCTCGCCGGGAGATGAGGCCCGATTCCCCTGCACTGCGTGCAGAGCAATTCCGTGTTCCACATCAAACATGAAAGGAGCCTTGATTTCCTTGATGGCACTCCAGGGAAAACCCAAGATCACTGTCTCAAGTCTAGAGGGATCCTGAGGTCACTGGAGCAACACGAAAGGGCTCCGTGGACCATACATCAACTCGAGATGAGACCTTAGTCCCTGGCTTCGACTCAAGAGGAATACCAACTTGCCACAAGCACCTCAAGAGGAGGCTTCTCTCAGCTACAGGTATGTGAGAGGGACCCTGAGTTTGTGGCCTCAAGTGGAATGGACACCGACATGCTCTGACTCGAAGTAAGGCCGGATATCCCTGCAGTGAATGGAATGCAGGCTCGTCTTGCATCTCCCAAGACGAAGGGATGTCTGAATCCCCTGTGGAGACCACAGAGAAAGACCTAGTTCTCCCCCTCATCGCAACATGAGGCCTCACATCCTTTGAAAACTCGAGAGGTCCGCGGAGATCAATGCTTCCAAAGGCAACGATGCCTGACTCCTCTCGAAAATGGATAGGAGTCACAGGATTCCTGTAGCAATTGGAAAGAGATCCCTGGGTCTCCCGCCTCACGTGGAGACGCGGCCCAATTGCCATGCCAAGACCTGAGGAGAATCCCGAGGTGTCCCTCGCACCTAGGCAGGAGTCCTGACGTCGCTGAACAAACACGTGTCTGGAAGGGCCCTCCCCGTCGTAACTCGAGAATATACCCCAGGTTCCGGCCGCAACTCGAGATAAACCATGAGACTTCCCCCTCGCCGAGAGATGAGGCCCGATTCCCCTGCACTGCGTGCAGAGCAATTCCGTGTTCCACATCAAGCCTGAAAGGAGCCTTGATTTCCTTGATGGCACTCCAGAGAAAACCCAGGATCACTGTCTCAAGTCTAGAGGGATCCTGAGGTCACTGTAGCAACACGAAAGGGCTCCGTGGAACCCAAATCAACTCGAGATGAGAGCTTAGTCCCTGGCTTCGACTCAAGAGGAATACCAAGTTTCCACAAGCACCTCAAGAGGAGGCTTCTCTCAGCTACAGGTATGTGAGAGGGACCCTGAGTTTGTGGCCTCAAGTGGAATGGACACCGAGATGCTCTGACTCGAAGTAAGGCCGGATATCCCTGCAGTGAAGTGAATGCAGGCTCGTCTTGCATCTCCCAAGACGAAGGGATGTTTGAATACCCTGTGGAGACCACAGAGAAAGACCTAGTCCTCCGCCTCATCGCGACCGGAGGCCTCACATCCTTTGAAAACTCGAGAGGTCCGCGGAGATCAATGCTTCCAAAGGAGACGATGCCTGAATCCTCTTGAAAATGGATAGGAGTCCCAGGATCCCTGTGGCAGGTCGAAAGGGACCATGGGTCTCCAGCCTCACGTGGAGACGCGTCCCAATTGCCATGCCAAGACTCGAGGAGAATCCCGAGGTGTCCCTCGCACCTAGGCAGGAGTCCTGACGTCGCTGAAGAAACACGTGTCTGGAAGGGCCCTCCCCGTGGTAACTCGAGAATATACCCCAGCTTCCGGCCGCAACTCGAGAAAAACCATGAGACTTCCCCCTCGCCGCGAGATGTGGCCTGATTGCCCTGCCCTGCGTGCAGAGCAATTCCGTGTTCCACATCAAGCCTGAAAGGAGCCTTGATTTCCTTGATGGCACTCCAGAGAAAACCCAAGATCACTGTCTCAAGTCTAGAGGGATCCTGAAGTCACTGTAGCAACAAGAAAGGGCTCCGTGGAACCCAAATCAACTCGAGATGAGAGCTTAGTCCCTGGCTTCGACTCAAGAGGAATACCAAGTTTCCACAAGCACCTCAAGAGGAGGCTTCTCTCAGCTACAGGTATGTGAGAGGGACCCTGAGTTTGTGGCCTCAAGTGGAATGGACACCGAGATGCTCTGACTCGAGTAAGGCCGGATATCCCTGCAGTGAATTGAATGCAAGCTCGTCTTGCATCTCCCAAGACAAAGGGATGTCTGAATCCCCTGTGGAGACCACAGAGAAAGACCTAGTTCTCCGCCTCATTGCGACCAGAGGCCTCACATCCTTTGAAAACTCGAGAGGTCCGCGTAGATCAATGCTTCCAAAGGAGACGATGCCTGACTCCTCTTGAAAATGGATAGGAGTCCCAGGATCCCTGTGGCACGTGGAAAGGGACCCTGGGTCTCCCGCCTCACGTGCAGACGCGTCCCAATTGCCATGCCAAGACTCGAGGAGAATCCCGAGGTGTCCCTCGCACCTAGGCCGGAGTCCTGACGTCGCTGAACAAACACGTGTCTGGAAGGGCCCTCCCCGTCGTAACTCGAGAATATACCCCAGGTTCCGGCCGCAAAACGAGAAAAACCATGAGACTTCCCCCTCGCCGCGAGATGAGGCCCGATTCCCCTGCACTGCGTGCAGAGCAATTCCGTGTTCCACATCAAACGTGAAAGGAGCCTTGATTTCCCTGATGGTACTCCAGAGAAAACCCAAGATCATTGTCTCAAGTCTAGAGGGATCCTGAGGTCACTGTAGCAACACGAAAGCGCTCCGTGGAACCCAAATCAACTCGAGATGAGAGCTTAGTCCCTGGCTTCGACTCAAGAGGAATACCAACTTTCCACAAGCACCTCAAGAGGAGGCTTCTCTCAGCTACAGGTAGGTGAGAGGGACCCTGAGTTTGTGGCCTCAAGTGGAATGGACACCGAGATGCTCTGACTCGAAGTAAGGCCGAATATCCCTGCAGTGAATTGAATGCAGGCTCGTCTTGCATCTCCCAAGACGAAGGGATGTCTGAATCCCCTGTGGAGACCACAGAGAAAGACCTAGTTCCCCGCCTCATCGCGACCGGAGGCCTCACATCATTTGAAAACTCGAGAGGTCCGCGGAGATCAATGCTTCCAAAGGAGACGATGCCTGACTCCTCTTGAAAATGGTTAGGAGTCCTAGGATCCCTGTCCACATGGACGGGGACTCTGGGTCTCCCGCTTCACGTGGAGACGCGTCCCAATTGCCATGCCAAGACTCGAGGAGAATCCCGAGGTGTCCCTCGCACCTAGGCCGTAGTCCTGACGTCGCTGAACAAACACGTGTCTGGAAGGGCCCTCCCCGTCGTAACTCGAGAATATACCCCAGGTTCCGGCCGCATCTCGAGAAAAACCATGAGACTTCCCCCTCGTCGCGAGATGAGGCCCGATTCACCTGCATTGCGTGCAGAGCAATTCCGTGTTCCACATCAAACCTGAAAGGAGCCTTGATTTCCTAGATGGCACTCCAGAGAAAACCCAAGATCACTGTCTCAAGTCTAGAGGGATCCTGAGGTCACTGGAGCAACACGAAAGGGCTCCGTGGACCCCAAATCAACTCGAGGTGAGAGCTTAGTCCCTGGCTTCGACTCAAGAGGAATACCAACTTTCCACAAGCACCTCAAGAGGAGGCTTCTCTCAGCTACAGTTATGAGAGAGGGACCCTGAGTTTGTGGCCTCAAATCGAATGGACACCGAGATGCTCTGACTCGAAATAAGGCCGAATATCCCTGCAGTGAATTGAATGCAGGCTCGTCTTTCATCTCCCAAGATGAAGGGACGTCTGAATCCCCTGTGGAGACCACAGAGAAAGACCTAGTCCTCCGCCTCAACGCCAACGGAGGCCTCACATCCTTTTAAAACTCGAGAGGTCCGCGGAGATCAATGCTTCCAAAGGAGACGATGCCTGACTCCTCTTGAAAATGGATAGGAGTCCCAGGATCCCTGTGGCACGTGGAAAGGGACACTGGGTCTCCCGCCTCACGTGGAGACGCGTCCCAATTGCCATGCCAGGACTCGAGGAGCATCCCGAGGTGTCCCTCGCACCTAGACAGGAGTCCTGACGTCGCTGAACAAACACGTGTCTGGAAGGGCCCTCCCCGTCGTAACTCGAGAATATACCCCAGGTTCCGGCCGCAACTCGATAAAAACCATGAGACGTCCCCCTCGCCGAGAGATGAGGCCGGATTACCATGCACTGCGTGCAGAGCAATTCCGTGTTCCACATCAAGCCTGAAAGGAGCCTTGATTTCCTTGATGGCACTCCAGAGAAAACCCAAGATCACTGTCTCAAATCTAGAGGGATCCTGAGGTCACTGTAGCAACACGAAAGGGCTCTGTGGAACCCAAATCAACTCGAGATGAGAGCTTAGTCCCTGGCTTCGACTCAAGAGGAATACCAACTTTCCACAAGCACCTCAAGAGGAGGCTTCTCTCAGCTACAGGTAGGTGAGAGGGACCCTGAGTGTGTGGCCTCAAGTGGAATGGACACCGAGATGCTCTGACTCGAAGTAAGGCCGGATATCCCTGCAGTGAATTGAATGCAGGCTCGTCTTGCATCTCCCAAGACGAAAGGATGTCTGAATCCCCTGTGGAGACCACAGAGAAAGACCTAGTTCTCCGCCTCATCGAGACCGGAGGCCTCACATCCTTTGAAAACTCGAGAGGTCCGCGGAGATCAATGCTTCCAAAGGAGACGATGCCTGACTCCTCTTGAAAATGGATAGGAGTCCCAGGATCCCTGTGGCACGTGGAAAGGGACCCTGGGTCTCCCGCCTCACGTGGAGACGCGTCCCAATTGCCATGCCAAGACTCGAGGAGAATCCCGACGTGTCCCTCGCACCTAGGCCGGAGTCCTGACGTCGCTGAACAAACACGTGTCTGGAAGGGCCCTCCCCGTCGTAACTCGAGAATATACCCCAGGTTCCGGCCGCATCTCGAGAAAAACCATGAGACTTCCCCCGCGCCGCGAGATGAGGCCCGATTCCCCTGCACTGCGTGCAGAGCAATTCCGTGTTCCACATCAAACGAGAAAGGAGCCTTGATTTCCCTGATGCCACTCCAGAGAAAACCCAAAGTCACTGTCCCAAGTCTAGAGGGATCCTGAGGTCACTGGAGCAACACGAAAGGGCTCCGTGGACTCCAAATCAACTCGAGATGAGAGCTTAGTCCCTGGCTTCGACTCAAGAGGAATACCAACTTTCCACAAGCACCTCAAGAGGAGGCTTCTCTCAGCTACAGGTATGTGAGAGGTACCCTGAGTTTGTGGCTTCAAGTTGAATGGACACCGAGATGCTCTGACTCGAAATAAGGCCGGATATCCCGACAGTGAATTGAATGCAGGCTCGTCTTGCATCTCCCAATATGAAGGGATGTCTGAATCCCCTGTGGAGACCACAGAGAAAGACCTAGTCCTCCGCCTCAACGCGAAAGGAGGCCTCACATCCTTTTAAAACTCGAGAGGTCCGCGGAGATCAATGCTTCCAAAGGAGACGATGCCTGACTCCTCTTGAAAATGGATAGGAGTCCCAGGATCCCTGTGGCACGTGGAAAGGGACCCTGAGTCTCCCGCCTCAGGTTGAGACGCGTCCCAATTGCCATGCCAAGACTCGAGGAGAATCCCGAGGTGTCCCTCGCACCTAGGCAGGAGTCCTGACGTCGCTGAACAAACACGTGTCTGGAAGGGCCCTCCCCGTGGTAACTCGAGAATATACCCCAGCTTCCGGCCGCAACTCGAGAAAAACCTTGAGACTTCACCCTCGCCGCGAGATGAGGCCCGATTCCCCTGCACTGCGTGCAGAGCAATTCCGTGTTCCACATCAAACGTGAAAGGAGCCTTGATTTCCCTGATGCCACTCCAGAGAAAACCCAAAGTCACTGTCACAAGTCTAGAGGGATCCTGAGGTCACTGGATCAACACGAAAGGGCTCCGTGGACCCCAAATCAACTCGAGATGAGAGCTTAGTCCCTGGCTTCGACTCAAGAGGAATACCCAGTTTCCAAAAGCACCTCAAGAGGAGGCTTCTCTCAGCTACACTTATGTGAGAGGTACCCTGAGTTTGTGGCCTCAAGTGGAATGAACACCGAGATGCTGTGACTCGAAGTAAGGCCGGATATCCCTGCAGTGAATTGAATGCAAGCTCGTCTTGCATCTCCCAAGACAAAGGGATGTCTGAATCCCCTGTGGAGACCACAGAGAAAGACCTAGTTCCCCGCCTCATCGCGACCAGAGGCCTCACATGCTTTGAAAACTCGAGAGGTCCGCGGAGATCAATGCTTCCAAAGGAGACGATGCCTGACTCCTCTTGAAAATGGTTAGGAGTCCTAGGATCCCTGTCCACATGGACGGGGACTCTGGGTCTCCCGCTTCACGTGGAGACGCGTCCCAATTGCCATGCCAAGACTCGAGGAGAATCCCGAGGTGTCCCTCGCACCTAGGCAGGAGTCCTGACGTCGCTGAACAAACACATGTCTGAAAGGGCCCTCCCCGTCGTAACTCGAGAATATACCCCAGGATCCGGCCGCAACTCGAGAAAAACCATGAGACTTCCCCCTTTTCGCGAAATGAGGCCCGATTCACCTGCATTGCATGCAGAGCAATTCCGTGTTCCACATCAAACGTGAAAGGAGCCTTGATTTCCTTGATGGCACTCCAGAGAAAACCCAAGATCACTGTCTCAAGTCTAGAGGGATCCTGAGGTCACTGGAGCAACACGAAAGGGCTCCGTGGACCCCAAATCAACTCGAGGTGAGAGCTTAGTCCCTGGCTTCGACTCAAGAGGAATACCAACTTTCCACAAGCACCTCAAGAGAAGGCTTCTTTCAGCTACATTTAGGTGAGAGGGACCCTGAGTTTGTGGCCTCAAATCGAATGGACACCGAGATGCTCTGACTCGAAATAAGGCCGAATATCCCTGCAGTGAATTGAATGCAGGCTCGTCTTGCATCTCCCAAGATGAAGGGATGTCTGAATCCCCTGTGGAGACCACAGAGAAAGACCTAGTCCTCCGCCTCAACGCGAACGGAGGCCTCACATCCTTTTAAAACTCGAGAAGTCCGCGGAGATCAATGCTTCCAAAGGAGACGATGCCTGACTCCTCTTGAAAATGGATAGGAGTCCCAGGATCCCCGTGGCACGTGGAAAGGACCCTGGGTCTCCCGCCTCACGTGGAGACTCGTCCCAATTGCCATACCAGGACTCGAGGAGAATCCCGAGGTGTCCCTCGCACCTAGGCAGGAGTCCTGACGTCGCTGAACAAACACGTGTCTGGAAGGGCCCTCCCCATCGTAACTCGAGAATATACCCCAGGTTCCGGCCGCAACTCGAGAAAAACCATGAGACTTCCCCCTCGCCGCGAGATGAGGCCGGATTACCATGCACTGCGTGCAGAGCAATTCCGTGTTCCACATCAAGCCTGAAAGGAGACTTGATTTCCTTGATGGCACTCCAGAGAAAACCCAAGATCACTGTCTCTAGTCTAGAGGGATCCTGAGGTCACTGTAGCAACACGAAAGGGCTCCGTGGAACCCAAATCAACTCGAGATGAGAGCTTAGTCCCTGGCTTCGACTCCAGAGGAATACCAACTTTCCACAAGCACCTCAAGAGGAGGCTTCTCTCAGCTACATGTATATTTGAGGGACCCCGAGTTTGTGGCCTCAAGTGGAATGGACACCGAGATGCTCTGACTCGAAGTAAGGCCGGATATCCCTGCAGTGAATTGAATGCAGGCTCGCCTTGCATCTCCCATGACGAAGGGATGTCTGAATCCCCTGTGGAGACCACAGAGAAAGACCCAGTTCTCGGCCTCATCGTGACCTGAGACCTCACAACCTTTGAAAACTCGAGAGATCCACGGAGATCAATGCTTCCAAAGGAGAAGATGCCTGACTCCTCTTGAAAATGGATAGGAGTCCCAGGATCCCTGTGGCACATGGAAAGGGACACTGGGTCTCCCGCCTCACGTGAAGTAGCGTCCCAATTGCCATGCCAAGACTCGAGGAGAATCCAGAGTTGTCCCTCGCACCTAGGCAGGAGTCCTGAGGTCACTGAACAAACAGGTGTCTGGAAGGGCCCTCCCCGTCGTAACTCGGGAATATACCCCAGGTTACGGCCGCAACTCGACAAAAACCATGAGACTTCCCCCTCGCCACGAGATGAGGCCCGATTCCTGTGCACTGTGTGCAAAGCAATTCCGTGTTCCACATCAAACGTGAAAGGAGCCTTGATTTCTTGATGGCACTCCAGAGAAAACCCACGATCACTGTCTCAAGTCTAGAGGGATCCTGAGGTCACTGGACCAACAGGAATGGGCTCCGTGGACACCAAATCAACTCGAGATGAGGGCTTAGTCCCTGGCTTAGACTCAAGAGGAATACCAACTTTCCACAAGCAGCTCAAGAGGAGGCTTCTCTCAGCTACAGGTATGTGAGAGGGACCCTGAGTTTGTGGCCTCAAGTGGAATGGACACCGAGATGCTGTGACTCGAAGTAAGGCCGGATATCCCTGCAGTGAATTGAATGCAGGCTCGTCTTGCATCTCCCAAGACGAAGGGATGTCTGAATCCCCTGTGGAGACCACAGAGAAAGACCTAGTCCTCCACCTCAACGCGACCGGAGGCCTCACATCCTTTGAAAACTCGAGAGGTCTGCAGAGATCAATGCTTCCAAAGGAGACGATGACCGACTCCTCTTGAAAATGGATAGGAGTCCCAGGATCCCTTTGGCATGTGGAAAGGGACCCTGGGTGTCCCGCCTCACGTGGAGACGCCTCTCAATTGCCATGCCAAGACTCGAGGAGAATCCCAAGGTGTCTCTCGCACCTAGGCAGGAGTCCTGACGTCGCTGAACAAACACGTGTCTGGAAGGGCCCTCCCAGTCGTAACTCGAGAATATACCCCAGGTTCCGGCCGCAACTCGTGAGAAACCATGAGACTTCCCCCTCGCCGCGAGATTAGGCCCGATTCCCCTGCCCTGCGTGCAGAGCAATTCTGTATTACACATCAAAATTGAAAGGAGCCTTGATTTCCTTGATGGCACTCCAGAGAAAACCCAAGATCACTGTCTCTAGTCTAGAGGGATCCTGAGGTCATTGTAGCAACACGAAAGGGCTCCGTGCACCCCAAATCAACTCGAGATGAGAGCTTAGTCCCTGGCTTCGACTCAAGAGAAATACCAACTTTCCACAAGCACCTCAAGAGGAGGCTTCTCTCAGCTCCAGGTATGTGAGAGGGACCCTGAGTTTGTGGCCTCAAGTGGAATGGACACCGAGATGCTCTGACTCGAAGTAAAGCCGAATATCCCTTCAGTGAATTGTATGCAGGCTCATCTTGCATCTCCCAAGACGAAGGGATGTCTGAATCCCCTGTGGAGACCACAGCGAAAGACCTAATTCTCCGCCTCATCGCGAGCGGAGGCCTCACATCCTTTGAAAATTCGAGAGGTCCGCTGAGATCAATACTTCCGAAGGAGACGATGCCTGACTCCTCTTGAAAATGGATAGGAGTCCCAGGATATCTGTGGCACGTGCAAAGGGACCCTGGGTCTCCCGCCTCACGTGGAGACGCGTCCCAATTGCAATGCAAAGACTCGAGGAGAATCCCGAGGTGTCCCTCGCTCCTAGGCAGGAGTCCTGACCTCGCTGAACAAACACGTGTCTGGAAGGGCCCTCCCCGTCGTAACTCGAGAATATACCCCAGGTTCCGGCCGCAACTCGAGAAAAACCATGAGACTTCCCCCTCGCCGCGACATGAGGCCCGATTCCACTCCACTGCGTGCAGAGCAATTCCATGTTCCACATCAAACGTGAAAGGAGCCTTGATTTCCTTGATGGCACTCCAGAGAAAACCCAAGATCACTGTCTCAAGTCTAGAGGGATCCTGAGGTCACTGGAGCGACACGAAATGGCTCCGTGAACCCCAAATCAACTCGAGATGAGAGCGTAGTCCCTGGCTTCGACTTAAGAGGAATGCCAACTTTCCACAAGCACCTCAAGAGGAGGCTTCTCTCAGCTACAGGTATGTGAGAGGGACCCTGCATTTGTGGCCTACAACTGGAATGGACACCGAGATGCTCTGACTCGAAGTAAGGCCGGATATCCCTGCAGTGAATTGAATGCAGGCTCGTCTTTCATCTCCCAAGACGAAGGGTTGTCTGAATCCCCTGTGGAGACCACAGAGAAAGACCTAGTCCTCCGCCTCAAAGTGAACGGAGGCCTCACATCCTTTGAAAACTCGAGAGGTCCGCTGAGATAAATACTAACGAAGGAGACGATGCCTGACTCCTCTTGAAAATGGATAGGAGTCTCAGGATATCTGTGGCACGTGGAAAGGGACCCTGGGTCTCCCGCCTCATGTGGAGACGCGTCCCTATTGCCATGCCAAGACTCGAGGAGAATCCCGAGGTTTCCCTCGCACCTAGGCAGGAGTCCTGACGTCGCTGAACAAACACGTGTCTGGAAGGGCCCTCCCCGTCGTAACTCGAGAATAAACCCCAGGTTTCGGCCGCAACTCGAGAAAAACCATGAGACTTCCCCCTCGCCGCGAGATGAGGCCCGATTCCCCTGCACTGCGTGCAGAGCAATTCCGTGTTCCCCATCAAACGTGAAAGGAGCATTGATTTCCTTGATGGCACTCCAGAGAAAACCCAAGATCACTGTCTCAAGTCTAGAGGGATCCTGAGGTCACTGGAGCAACAGGAAAGGGCTCCTTGGACCCCAAATCAACTCGAGATGAGAGCTTAGTCCCTGGCTTAGACTCAAGAGGAATACAGACTTTCCACAAGCACCTCAAGGGGAGGCTTCTCTCAGCTACTTGTATGTGAGAGGTACCCTGAGTTTGTGGCCTCAAGTGGAATGGACACCGAGATGCTCTGACTCGAAGTAAGTCCGTATATGCCTGAAGTGAATTGAATGCAGGCTCGTCTTGAATCTCCCAAGACGAAGGGATGTCTGAATCCCCTGTGGAGACCACAGAGAAAGACCTAGTTCTCCACATCATTGCGACCGGAGGCCTCACATCCTTTGAAAACTCGAGAGGTCTGCAGAGATCAATGCTTCCAAAGGAGACGATGCCTGACTCCTCTTGAAAGTAGATAGGAGTCCCAGGATCCCTGTCCACGTGGAAGGGGACCCTGGGGCTCCCGCTTCACGTGGAGACGCATCCCACTTGCCATGCCAAGACTCGAGGAGTATCCCGAGGTGTCCCTGGCAGCTAGGCAGGAGTCCTGACGTCGCTGAACAAACACTTGTCTGGAAGGGCCCTCCACGTCTTAACTCGGGAATATACCCCAGGTTCCGGCCGCAACTCGAGAAAAACCATGAGACTTCCCCCTCGCCGCGAGAAGAGCCCCAATTCCCCTGCACTGCATGCAGAGCAATTCCGTGTTCCACATCTAACGTGAAAGGAGCCTTGATTTCCTTGATGGCACTCCAGAGAAAACCCAAGATCACTGTCTCAAGTCTAGTGGGATCCTGAGGTCACTGGAGCAACACGAAAGGGCTCCGTGGACCCCAAATCAACTCGAGATGAGAGCTTAGTCCCTGGCTTCGACTCAAGAGGAATACCAACTTTCCACAAGCACCTCAAGAGGAGGCTTCTCTCAGCTACAGGTATGTGAGAGGGACCCAGAGTTTGTGGCCTCAAGTGGAATGGACACCGAGATGCTCTGACTCGAAGTAAGGCCGGATATCCCTGCAGTGAATTGAATGCAGGCTCATCTTGCATCTCCCAAGACGAAGGGATCTCTGAATCCCCTCTGGAGACCACAGAGAAAGACCTAGTTTACCGCCTCATCTCGACCAGAGGCCTCACATCCTTTGAAAACTCGAGAGGTCCGCGGAGAACAATGCTTCCAAAGGAGACGATGCCTGACTCCTCTTGAAAATGGATAGGAGTCCCAGAATCCCTGTGGCACGTCGAAAGGGACCCTGGGTCTCCCGCATCACTTGGAGACGCGTCCCAATTGCCATGCCAAGACTCGAGGAGAATACCGAGGTGTCCTTCACACCTATGTAGGAGTCCCGACGTCGCTGAACAAACACGTGTCTGGAAGGGCCCTCCCCGTCGTAACTCGAGAATATACCCCAGGTTCCGGCCGCAACTCGAGAAAAACCATGAGATTTCCCCCTCGCCGCGAGATGAGGCCCGATTCCCGTGCACTGTATGCAGAGCAATTCCGTGTTCCACATCAAACGTAAAAGGAGCCTTGATTTCCTTGATGGCACTCCAGAGAAAACCCAAGATCACTGTCTCAAGTCTAGACGGATCCTGAGGTCACTGGAGCAACATGAAAGGGCTCCGTGGACCCCAAGTGAACTCGAGATGAGAGCTTAGTCCCTGGCTTCGACTCAAGAGGAATACCAACTTTCCACAAGCACCTCAAGAGGAGGCTTCTCTCAGCTGCAGGTATGTGAGAGGGACCCTGAGTATGTGGCCTCAAGTGGAATGGACACCGAGAAGCTCTGACTTGAAGTAAGGCCGGATATCCCTGCAGTGAATTGAATGCAGGCTCGTCGTGCTTCTCCCAAGACGAAGGGATGTCTGAATCCCCTGTGGAGACCACAGAGAAAGACCTAGTTCTCAGCCTCATCGAGACCGGATGCCTCACATCCTTTGAAAATTCGAGAGGTCCTCGGACATCAATGCTACCAAAGGAGACGATGCCTGACTCCTCTTGATAATGGATAGGAGTCCCAGGATCCCTGTGGCACGTGGAAAGGGACCCTGGGTCTCCCGCCTCTCGTGGAGACGCGTCCCAATTGCCATGCCAAGACTCGAGGAGAATCCCGAGTTGTCCTTCGCACCTAGGCACGAGTCCTGACGTCGCTGAACAAACACGTGTCTGAAAGGGCCCTCCCCGTCGAAACTCGAGAATATACCCCAGGTTCCGGCCACAACTCGAGAAAAACCATGAGACTTCCCCCTCGCCCCTAGATGAGGCCCGATTCCCCTGCACTGCGTGCAGAGCAATTCCGTGTTCCACATCAAGCCTGAAAGGAGCCTTGATTTCCTTGATGGCACTCCAGAGAAAACCCAAGATCACTGTCTCAAGTCTAGAGGGATCCTGAGGTCAGTGGAGCAACACGAAAGGGATCCGTGAACCCAAAATCAACTCGAGATGAGAGCTTAGTCCCTGGCTTCGACTGAAGAGGAATACCAACTTTCCACAAGCACCTCAAGAGGAGGCTTCTCTCAGCTACAGGTATGTGAGAGGGACCCTGAGTTTGTGGCCTCAAATGGAATGGACACCGAGATGCTCTGACTCGAAGGAAGGCCGGATATCCCTGCAGTGAATTGAATGCAGGCTCGTCTTGCATCTCCCAAGACGAAGGGATGTCTGAATCCCCTGTGGAGACCACAGAGAGAGATCTAGTTCTCAGCCTCATGGCGACCGGAGGCCTCACATCCTTTGAAAACTCGAGAGGTCCGCGGAGATCAATGCTTCCAAAGGAGACGATGCCTGACTCCTCTTGAAAATGGATAGGAGTCCCAGGATCCCTGTGGCACGTGGAAAGGGTCCCTGGGTCTCCCGCCTCACGTGGAGACGCGACCCAATTTCCATGCCAAGACTCGAGGAGAATCCCGAGGTGTCCCTCGCACCTAGGCAGGAGTCCTGACGTCGCTGAACAAACACATGTCTGGAAGGGCCCTCCCTGTCGTAACTCGAGAATATACCCCAGGTTCCGACCGCATCTCGAGAAAAACCATGAAACTTCCCCCTCGCCGCGAGATGAGGCCCGATTCCCCTGCACTGCGTGCAGAGCAATTCCGTGTTCCACATCAAACGTTAATGGAGCCTTGATTTCCTTGATGGCACTCCAGAGAAAACCCAAGATCACTGTCTCAAGTCTAGAGGGATCCTGAGGTCACTGGATCAACACGAAAGGGCTCCGTGGACCCCAAATCAACTCGAGATGAGAGCTTAGTCCCTGGCTTCGACTCAAGAGGAATACCAACTTTCCACAAGCACCTCAAGAGGAGGCTTCTCTCAGCTACAGGTTTGTGAGAGGGACCCTGAGTTTGTGGCCTCAAGTGGAATGGACACCGAGATGCTCTGACTCGAAGCAAGGCCGGATATCCCTGCAGTGAATTGGATGCAGGCTCTTCTTGCATCTCCCAAGAAGAAGGGTTGTCTGAATCCCCTGTGGAGACCACAGAGAAAGACCTAGTCCTCCGCCTTAACGCGACCGGAGGCCTCACATCCTTTGAAAACTCGAGAGGTCCCCGGAGATCAATGCTTCCAAAGGAGACGATGCCTGACTCTTCTTGAAAATGGATAGGAGTCCCAGGATCCCTGTGGCACGGGAAAGGGACCCTGGGACTCCCGCCTCATGTGGAGACGCGTCCCAATTGCCATGCCAAGACTCGAGGAGATTCCCGAGGTGTCCCTCGCACCTAGGCAGGAGTCCTGACGTCGCTGAACAAACACGTGTCTGGAAGTGCCCTCCCGTAGTAACTTGAGAATGTACCCCAGGTTCCGGCCGCAACTCGAGAAAAACCATGAGACTTCCCCCTCGCCGCGAGATGAGGCCCGATTCCCCTGCACAGCGTGCAGAGCAATTCCGTGTTCCACATCAAACCTGAAAGGAGCCTTGATTTCTTGATGGCACTCCAGAGAAAACCCACGATCACTGTCTCAAGTCTAAAGGGATCCTGAGGTCACTGGAGCAACACGAAAGGGCTCCGTGGACCCCAAATCAACTCGAGATGAGAGCTTAGTCCCTGGCTTCGACTCAAGAGGAATACCAAGTTTCCACAAGCACCTGAAGAGGAGGCTTCTCTCAGCCACAGGTATGTGAGAAGGACCCTGAGTTTGTGGCCTCAAGTGGAATGGACACCGAGATGCGCTGACTCGAACAAAGGCCGGATATCCCTGCAGTGTATTGATTGCAGGCGCGTCTTGCATCTCCCAAGACGAAGGGATGTCTGAATCCCCTGTGGAGGCCACAGAGAAACACGTAGTCCTCCGCCTCATCGCGATCGGAGGCCTCACATCCTTTGAAAACTCGAGAGGTCCGCGGAGATCAATGCTTCCAAAGGAGACAATGCCTGACTCCTCTTGAAAATGGATAGGAGTCCCAGGATCCCTGTGGCACGTGGAAAGGGACCCTGGGTCTCCCGCCTCACGTGGAGACGCTTCCCAATTGCCATGCCAAGATTCGAGGAGAATACCGAGGTGTCCCTCGCACCTAGGCAGGAGTCCTGAGGTCGCTGAACAAACACGTGTCTGGAAGGGCCCTCCCCGTCGTAACTCGAGAATATACCCAAGGTTCCGGCCGCAACTCGAGAAAAACCATGAGACTTCCCCCTCGCCGCGAGATGAGGCCCGATTCCCCTGCACTGCATGCAGAGCAATTCCATGTTCCACATCAAACGTGAAAGAAGCCTTGATTTCCTTGATGGCACTCCAGAGAAAACCCAAGATCACTGTCTCAAGTCTAGAGGGATCCTGAGGTCACTGGAGCAACACGAAAGGTCTCCGTGGACCTCAAATCAACTCGAGATGAGAGCTTAGTCCCTGGCTTCGACTCAAGAGGAATAACAACTTTCCATAAGCACCTCAAGAGGAGGCTTCTCTCAGCTACAGATATGTGAGAGGGACCCCGAGTTTGTGGCCTCAAGTGAAATGGACACCGATATGCGCTGACTCGAAATAAGGCCGGATATCCCTGTAGTGAATTGAATGCAGGCTCGTCTTGCATCTCCCAAGACGAAGGGATGTCTGAATCCCTTGTGGAGACCACAGAGAAAGACCTAGTTCTCGCCACATTGCGACCGGAATACTCACATCCTTGGAAAACTCGAGAGGTCCGCGGAGATCAATGCTTCCAAAGGAGACGATGCCTGAATCCTCTGGAAAATGGATAGGAGTCCCAGGATCCCTGTGGCACGTGGAAAGGGACCCTGGGTCTCCCGCGTCACGTGGAGACCTGTCCCAATTGCCATGCCAAGATTCGAGGAGAATCTCGAGGTGTCCCTCAAACCTAGGCAGGAGTTCTGACGTCGCTGAAGAAACACGTGTCTGCAAGGGCCCACCCCGTCATAACTCGAGAATATACCTCAGGTTCCGGCCGCCACTCGAGAAAAACCATGAGACTTCCCCCTCGCCGCGAGATGAGGCCCGATGTCCCTGCACTGCGTGCAGAGCAATTCCGTGTTCCCCATCAAAAGTGAAAGGAGCCTTGATTTCCTTGATGGCACTCCAGAGAAAACCCAAGATCACTGTCTCAATTCTAGATGGATCCTGAGGTCCCTGGAGCAACAGGAAAGGGCGCCGTGGACCCCAAATCAACTCGAGATGAGAGCTTAGTCCCTGGCTTCGACTCAAGAGGAATACCAACTTTCCACAAGCACCTCAAGAGGAGGCTTCTCTCAGCTACAGGTATGTGAGAGGGACCCTGAGTTTGTGGCCTCAAGTGGAATGGACACCGAGATGCTCTGACTCGAAGTAAGGCCGGATATCCCTGCAGTGAATTGAATGCAGGCTCATCTTGCATCTCCCAAGACGAAGGGATGTCTGAATCCCCTATGGAGACCACAGAGAAAGAACTAGTTCTCCGCCTCATCGCGACCGGAGGCCTCACATCCTTTGAAAATTCGAGAGGTCCGCGGAGATCAATGCTTCCAAAGGAGACAATGCCTGACTTCTCTTGAAAATGGATAGGAGTCCCAGGATCCCTGTGGCACGTGGAAAGGGACCCTGGGTCTCCCGCCTCTCGTGGAGACGCGTCCCAATTGCCATGCCAAGACTCGAGGAGAATCCCGAGGTGTCCCTCGCACCTAGGCAGGAGTCCTGACGTCGCTGAACAAACACGTTTCTGGAAGGGCCCTCCCCGTCGTAACTCGAGAATATACCCCAGGTTCTGGCCGCAACTCGAGAAAAACCATGAGACTTCCCCCTCGCCGTGAGATGAGGCCCGATTCCCCTGCACTGCGTGCAGAGCAATTCCGTGTTCCACATCAAACGTGAAAGGAGCCTTGATTTCCTTGCTAGCACTCCAGACAAAACCCAAGATTACTGTCTCAAGTCTAGAGGGATCCTGAGGTCACTGGAGCAACACGAAAGGGCATCGTGGACCCCAAACCAACTCGAGATGAGAGCTTAGTCCCTGGCTTCGACTCAAGAGCAATACCAACTTTCCACAAGCACCTCAAGAGGAGTCTTCTCTCAGCTACAGGTATGTGAGAGGGACCCTGAGTTTGTGGCCTCAAGTGGAATGAACATCGTGATGCTCTGACTCGAAGTAAGGCCGGATATCCCTGCAGTGAATTGAATGCAGGCTCGTCTTGCATCTCCCAAGACGAAGGGATGTCTGAATTCCCTGTGGAGACCACAGAAAAAGAACTAATTCTCCGGCTCATCGCGACCGGAGGCCTCACATCCTTTGAAAAGTCGAGAGGTCCGCCGAGATCAATGCTTCCAAAGGAGACGATGCCTGACTCCTCTTGAAAATGGATAGGAGTCCCAGGATCCCTGTGGTACGTGGAAAGGGACCCTGGGTCTCCCGCCTCACGTGGAGACGCATCCCAATTGCCATGCCAAGACTCGAGGAGAATCCCGAGGTGTCCCTCGCACCTAGGCAGGAGTCCTGACGTCGCTGAACAAACACGTGTCTGGAAGGGCCCTCCCCATCGTAACTCGAGAATATACCCCAGGTTCCGGCCGCAACTCGAGGAAAGCCATGAAACTTCCCCCTCGCCGCGAATGAGGCCAAATTCTTTTGCACTGTGTGCAGAGCAATTCCGTGTTCCACATCAAACGTGAAAGGAGCCTTGATTTCCTTCATGGCACTCCAGAGAAAACCCAAGATCACTGTCTCAAGTCTAGAGGGATCCTGAGGTCACTGTAGCAACACAAAAGGGCTCTGAGGACCCCAAATCACCTAGAGATGAGAGCTTAGTCCCTGGCTTCGGCTCAAGAGGAATACCAACTTTCCACAAGCACCTCAAGAGGAGGCTTCTCTCAGCTACTGGTATGTGAGAGGGACCCTGAGTTTGTAGCCTCAAGTGGAATGGACACCGAGATGCTATGACTCGAAGTAAGGCCGGATATCCCTGCAGTGAATTGAATGCAGGCTCGTTTTGAATCTCCCAAGACGAAGGGATGTCTCAATCACCTGTGGAGACCACAGAGAAAGACCTAGTTCTCCGCCTCTTCGCGACCAGAGGCCTCGCATCCTTTGAAAATTGGAGAGGTCTGCGGAGATCAATGCTTCCAAAGGAGACGATGCCTGACTCCTCTTGAAAATGGATAGGAGTCCCAGGATCCCTCTGGCACGTGAAAGGGACCATGGGTCTCCCTTCTCACGTGGAGACGCGTCCCAATTGCCGTGCCAAGACTCGAGGAGAATCCCGAGGTGTCCCTCACACCTAGGGAAGAGTCCTGACATCGCTGAACAAACACGTGTCTGGAAGGGCCCTCCCCGTCGTAACTCGAGAATATACCCCAGGTTCCAGCCGCAACTCGAGAAAAACCATGAGCCTTCCCCTTCGCCGCGTGATGAGGCCCGATTCCCCTGCACTGCGTGCAGAGCAATTCCGTGTTCCACATCAAATGTGAAAGGAGCCTTGATTTCCTTGATGGTACTCCAGAGAAAACCCAAGATCACTGTCTCAAGTCTAGAGAGATCCTGAAGTCACTATAGCAACACAAAAGGGCTACGTGGACACCACATCAACTCGAGATGAGAGCTTAGTCCCTGGCTTCGACTCAAGAGGAATACCAACTTTCGACAAGCACCTCAAGAGGAGGCTTCTCTCAGCTACAGGTATGAGAGAGGGACCCTGAGTTTGTGGCCTCAAGTGGAATGGACACCGAGATGCTCTGACTCGGAATAAGGCCGGATATCCTTGCAGTGAATTGAATGCAGGTTCGTCTTGCATCTCCCAATACGAATGGATGTCTGATTCCCTTGTGGAGGCCACAGAGAAAGACCTAGTTATCCGCTTCATCGCGACCTGAGGCCTAACATCCTTTGAAAATTCGAGAGGTCCGCGGAGATCAATGCTTCCAAAGGAGACGATGCCTGACTCCTCTTGAATATGGATACGAGTCCCAGGATCCCTGTGGCACGTGGAAAGGGACCCTGGGTCTCCCGCCTCACATGGAGACGCGTCCCAATTGCCATGCCAAGACTCGAGGAGAATCCCGAGGTGTCCCTCGCACCTAGACACGAGTCCTGAGGTCGCTGAACAAACACGTGTCTGGAAGGGCCCTCCCCATCGTAACTCGAGAATATACACCAGGATCCGGCCACAACTCGAGAAAAACCATGAGACTTCCGCCTCGCCCACGAGATGAGGCCCAATTTCCCTGCACTGCGTGCAGAGCAATTCCGTGTTCCACATCAAACGTGAAAGGAACCTTGATTTCCTTGATGGCACTCCAGAGAAAACCCAAGATCACTGTCTCAAGTCTAGAGGGACCCTGAGGTCACGGTAGCAACACGAAAGGGCTCCGTGGACCCCAAATCAACTCGAGATGGGAGCTTATTCCGTGGCTTCGACTCAAGAGGAATACCAACTTTCCACAAGCACCTCAAGAGGAGGCTTCTCTCAGCTACAAGTATGTGAGAGGGACCCTGAGATTGTGGCCTCAAATCGAATGGACACCGAGATGCTCTGACTCGAAGTAAGGCCGGATATCCCTGCAGTGAATTGAATGCAGGCTCGTCTTGCATCTCCCAAGACGAAGGGATGTCTGAATCCCCTGTGGAGACCACAGAGAAAGACCTAGTTCTCCGCCTCATCGCAACCGGAGGCCTCACATCCTTTGAAAACTCAAGAGGTCCGCGGAGATCAATGCTTCCAAAGGAGACGATGCCTGACTCCTCTTGAAAATGGATAGGAGTCCCAGGATCCCTGTGGCACGTGGAAAGGGACCCTGGGTCTCCCGCCTCACGTGGAGACGCGTCCCAATTGCCATGCCAAGACTCGAGGAGAATCCCGATGTGTCCCTCGCACCTAGGCAGGAGTCCTGAGGTCGCTGAACAAACACTTGTCTGGAAGGGCCCTCCCCGTCGTAACTCGAGAATATACCCCAGGTTCCGGCCGCAACTCGAGAAAAACCATGAGACTTTCCCCTCGCCGCGACATGAGGCCCGATTCCCCTGCACTGTGTGCAGAGCAATTCCGTGTTCCACATCAAACTTGAAAGGAGGCTTGATTTCCTTGATGGCACTCCAGAGAAAAAGCAAGATCACTGTCTCAAATCTAGAGGGATCCTGAGGTCACTGTAGAAACACGAAAGGGCTCCGTGGACCCCAAATCAACTCGAGATGAGAGCTTAGTCCCTGGCTTCGACTCAAGAGGAATACCAACTTCCCACAAGCACCTCAAGAGGAGGCTTCTCTCAGCTACAGGTAGGTGAGAGGGACCCTGAGTTTGTGGCCTCAAGTGGAATGGACACTGAAATGCTCTGACTCGAAGTAAGGCCGTATATCCCTGCAGTGAATTGAATGCAGGCTCGTCTTGCATCTCCCAAGACAAAGGGATGTCTGAATCCCCTGTGGAGACCACAGAGAAAGACCTAGTTCTCCGCCTCATTGCGACCGGAGGCCTCACATCCTTTGAAAACTCGAGATGTCTGCGGAGATCAATGCTTCCAAAGGAGAAGATGCTTGACTCCTCATGAATATGGATACGAGTCCTAGGATCCCTTTGGTACATGGAAAGGGACACTGGGTATACAGACTCACGGGGAGACGCGTCCCAATTGCCATGCCAAGACTCGAGGATAATCCCTAGGTGTCCCTCGCACCTAGGCAGGAGTCCTGACGTCGCTGAACAAACACGTGTCCGGAAGGGCCCTCCCCGTCGGAACTCAAGAATATACCCCAGGTTCCGGCCGCAACTCGAGAAAAACCATGAGACTTCCACCTCGCCCCGAGATGAGGCCCGATTCTCCTGCACTGCGTGCAGAGCAATTCCGTGTTCCACATCAAACAAGAAAGGAGCCTTGATTTCCTTGATGGCACTCCAGAGAAAACCCAAAATCACTGTCTCAAAATCTAGAGGGATCCTGAGTTCACTGTAGCAACAAGAAAGGGCTCCGTGGACCCCAAATCAACTCGAGATGAAAGCTTAGTCCCTGGCTTCGACTCAAGAGAAATACCAACTTTCCACAAGCACCTCAAGAGGAGGCTTCTCTCAGCTACATGTATGTGAGAGGGACCCTGAGTTTGTGGCCTCAAGTGGAATGGACACTGAGATGCTCTGAATCGAAGGAAGGCCGGATATCCCTGCAGTAAATTGAATGCAGGCTCGTCTTGCATCTCCCAAGAGGAAGGGAAGTCTGAATCCCCTGTGGAGACCACAGAGAAAGACCTAGTTCTCCGCCTCATCGCAACCGGAGGCCTCACATCCTTTGAAAACTCGAGAGGTCCGTGGAGATCAATGCTTCCAAAGGAGACGATGCCTGACTCCTCTTGAAAATGGATAGGAGTCCAAGGATCCCTGTGACACGTGGAAAGGAACCCTGGGTCTCCCGCCTCACGTGGAGACGCATCCCAATTGCCATGCCAAGACGCGAGGAGAATCCCGAGGTGTCCCTCGAACCTAGGCAGGAGTCCTGAGGTCGCTGACGAACGACGTGTCTGGAAGGGCCCTCCCCATCGTAACTCGAGAATATACCCCAGGTTCCGGCCGCAACTCGAGAAAAACAATGAGACTTTCCCCTCGCTGCGAGATGAGGCCCGATTCCACTGCACTGTGTGCAGAGCAATTCTGTGTTCCACATCAAACATGAAAGGAGGCTTGATTTCCTTGATGGCACTCCAGAGAAAAAGCAAGATCACTGTCTCAAGTTTAGAGGGACCCTGAGGTCACTGTAGCAACACGAAAGGGCTCCGTGGAACCCAAATCAACTCGAGATGAGAGCTTAGTCCCTGGCTTCGACTCAAGAGGAATACCAACTTTCCACAAGCACCTCAAGAGGAGGCTTCTCTCAGCTATAGGTATGAGAGAGGGACCCTGAGTTTGTGGCCTCAAGTGGAATGGACACCGAGATGCTCTGACTCGGAATAAGGCCGGATATCCTTGCAGTGAATTGAATGCAGGTTCGTCTTGCATCTCCCAATACGAATGGATGTCTGAATCCCCTGTGGAGACCACAGAGAAAGACCTAGTTCTCCGCTTCATCGCGACCTGAGGCCTAACATCCTTTGAAAATTCGAGAGGTCCGCGGAGATCAATGCTTCCAAAGGAGACGATGCCTGACTCCTCTTGAAAATGGATAGGAGTCCCAGGATCCCTGTGGCACGTGGAAAGGGACCCTGGGTCTCCCGCCTCACATGGAGTCGCGTCCCAATTGCCATGCCAAGACTCGAGGAGAATCCCGAGGTGTCCCTCGCACCTAGACACGAGTCCTGAGGTCGCTGAACAAACACGTGTCTGGAAGGGCCCTCCCCGTCGTAACTCGAGAATATACCCCAGGTTCCGGCCACAACTCGAGAAAAACCATGAGACTTCCGCCTCGCCCATGAGATGAGGCCCAATTTCCCTGCACTGCGTGCAGAGCAATTCCGTGTTCCACATCACACGTGAAAGGAGCCTTGATTTCCTTGATGGCACTCCAGAGAAAACCCAAGATCACTGTCTCAAGTCTAGAGGGACCCTGAGGTCACGGTAGCAACACGAAAGGGCTCCGTGGACCCCAAATCAACTCGAGATGGGAGCTTATTCCCTGGCTTCGACTCAAGAGGAATACCAACTTTCCACAAGCACCTCAAGAGGAGGCTTCTCTCAGCTACAGGTATGTGAGAGTTACCCTGAGTTTGTGGCCTCAAGTGGAATGGACACCGAGATGCTCTGACTCGAAGTAAGGCCGGATATCCCTGTAGTGAATTGAATGCAGGCTCGTCTTGCATCTCCCAAGACGAAGGGATGTCTGAATCCCCTGTGGAGACCACAGAGAAAGACCTAGTTCTCCGCCTCATCGCAACCGGAGGCCTCACATCCTTTGAAAACTCAAGAGGTCCGCGGAGATCAATGCTTCCAAAGGAGACGATGCCTGACTCCTCTTGAAAATGGATAGGAGTCCCAGGATCCCTGTGGCACGTGGAAAGGGACCCTGGGTCTCCCGCCTCACGTGGAGACGCGTCCCAATTGCCATGCCAAGACTCGAGGAGAATCCCGAGGTGTCCCTCGCACCTAGGCAGGAGTCCTGGCGTTGATGAACAAACACGTGTCTGGAATTGCCCTCGCCGTCGTAACTCGAGAATATACCCCAGGTTCCGGCCGCAACTCGAGAAAAACCATGAGACTTCCCCCTCGCCGCGAGATGAGGCCCGTTTCCCGTGCACTGCGTGCAGAGCAATTCCGTGTTCCACATCAAACGTCAAAGGAGCCTTGATTTCCTTGATGGCACTCCAGAGAAAACCCAAGATCACTGTCTCAAGTCTAGAGGGATCCTGAGGTCACTGGAGCAACACAAAAGGGCTCCGTGGACTCCAAATCAACTCAAGATGAGACCTTAGTCCCTGGCTTCGACTGAAGAGGAATACCAACTTTCCACAAGCACCTCAAGAGGAGGCTTCTCTCAGCTACAGGTATGTGAGAGGGACCCTGAGTTTGTGGCCTCAAGTGGAATGGACACCGAGATGCTCTGACTCGAAGTACAGAAAGATATCCCTGCAGTGAATTGAATGCAGGCTCGTCTTGCATCTTCCAAGACGAAGTGATGTCTGAATGCCCTGTGGAGACCACAGAGAAAGACCTAGTTCTCTGCCTCATCGCGACCGGAGGCCTCACATCCTTTGAAAACTCGAGAGGTCCGTGGAGATCAATGCTTCCAAAGGAGACGATGCCTGACTCTTCTTGAAAATGGATAGGAGTCTCAGGATCCCTTTGGCACGTGGAAAGAGACACTGGGTCTTCCGCCTCACGTGGAGACCCGTCCCAATTGCCATGCCAAGACTCGACGAGTATCCCGAGGTGTCCCTCGCACCTAGGCAGGAGTCCTGACTTCGCTGAACAAACACGTGTCTGGAAGGGCCCTCCCAGTAGTAAATTTAGTGTGTACCCCAGGTTCCGGCCGAAACTCGAGAAAAACCGTGAGACTTCCCAATCGCTGCGAGATGAGGCCCGATTCCCCTGCACAGCGTGCAGATCAATTCCGTGTTCCACATCAAACGTGAAAGGAGACTTGATTTCCTTGATGGCACTCCAGAGAAAACCCAAGAGCACTGTCTCAAGTCTAGAGGGATCCTGAGGTCACTGGAGCAACAGGAAAGGGCTCCGTGGACCCCAAATCAACTCGAGATGAGAGCTTAGTCCCTGGCTTCGACTCAAGAGGAATACCAACTTTCCACAAGCACCTCAAGAGGAGGCTTCTCTCAGCTACAAGTATGTGAGAGGGACCCTGAGTTTGTGGCCTCAAGTGGAATGGACACGGAGATGCTCTGACTCGAAGTAAGGCCGGATATCCGTGCAGTGAATTGAATGCAGGCTCGCCTTGCATCTCCCAAGACGAAGGGATGTCTGAATCCCCTGTGGAGACCACAGAGAAAGACCTAGTTCTCCGCCTCATCGCGACCGGAGGCCTCACATCCTTTGAAAACTCGAGAGGTCCGCGGAGATCAATGCTTCCAAAGGAGACGATGCCTGACTCCTCTTGAAAATGGATAGGAGTCCCAGGATCCCTGTGGCACGTGGAAAGGCACCCTGAGTCTCCCGCCTCACGTGGAGACGCGACCCCAATTGCCATGCCAAGACTCGAGGAGAATCCCGAGATATCCCTCGCACCTAGGCAGGAGTGCTGACGTCGCTGAACAAACACGTGTCAGGATGGGCCCTCCCCGTCGTAACTCGAGAATATACCCCAGTTTCCGACCGCAACTCGAGAAAAACCATGAGACTTCACCCTCGCCGCGAGATGAGGCCCGATTACCTTGCACTGCGTGCAGAGCAATTCCGTGTTCCACATCAAACGTGAAAGGAGCCTTGATTTCCTTGATGGCACTCCAGAGAAAACCCAAGATCACTGTCTCAAGTCTAGAGGGATACTGAGGTTACTGTAGCAACACAAAAGGGCTCCGTGGACCCCAAATCACCTCGAGATGAGAGCTTAGTCCCTGGCTTCGACACAAGAGTCATATCAACTTGCCACAAGCACCTCAAGAGGAGGCTTCTCTCAGCTACAGGTATGTGAGAGGGACCCTGAGTTTGTGGCCTCAAGTGGAATGGACACCGAGATGCTCTGGCTAGAAGTAAGGCCGGATATCCCTGCAGTGAATTGAATGCAGGCTCGTCTTGCATCTCCCAAGACGAAGGGATGTCTGAATCCCCTGTGGAGGCAACAGAGAAAGACCTAGTTCTCCGCCTCATCACGACCGGAGGCGTCACATCCTTTGAAAACTCGAGAGGTCCACGGAGATCAATGCTTCCAAAGGAGACGATGCCTGACTCCTCTTGAAAATGGATAGGAGTCCCAGGATCCCTGTGGCACGTGGAAAGGGACCCTGGGTCTCCCGCCTCACGTGGAGACGCCACCCAATTGCCATGCCAAGACTCGAGGAGAATCGCGAGGTGTCCCTCGCACCTAGGCAGGAGTCCTGTCGTTGCTGAACAAACACGTGTCTGGAAGGGCCCTGCCCGTCGTAACTCGAGAATATTCCCCAGGTTCCAGCCGCTTCTCGAGAAAAACCAGGAGCCTTCCCCCTCGCCGCGAGATGAGGCCCGATTCCCCTGCACTGCGTGCAGAGCAATTCCGTGTTCCACATCAAACGTGAAAGGAGACTTGATTTCCTTGATGGCACTCCAAAGAAAACCCAAGATCACTGTCTCAAGTCTAGAGGGATCCTGAGGTTACTGTAGCAACACGAAAAATCTCCGTGGACCCAAAATCAACTCGAGATGAGAGCTTAGTCCCTGGCTTCGACTCAAGAGGAATACCACTTTCCACAAGCACCTCATGAGGAGGCTTCTCTCAGCTACAGGTATGTCAGAGGGGCCCTGAGTTAGTGGCCTCAAGTGGAAAGGACACCGAGATGATCCGACTCGAATTAAGGCCGGATATCCCTGCAGTGAATTGAATGCAGGCTCGTCTTGCATCTCCCAAGACGAAGGGATGTATGAATACCCTGTGGAGACCACAGAGAAAGACCTAGTTCTCCGCCTCATCGCGACCGGAGGCTTCATATCCTTTGAAAACTTGAGAGGTCCGCGGAGATCAATGCTTCCAAAGGAGACGATGCCTGACTCCTCTTGAAAATGGATAGGAGTCCCAGGAACCCTGTGGCACGTGGAAAAGGACCCTGGGTCTACCGCCTCACGAGCAGACGCGTCCCAATTGCCATCTCAAGACTCGAGCAGAATCCCGATGTGTCCCGTGCACCTAGGCAGGAGTCCTGACATCGCTGAACAAACACGTGTCTGGAAGGGCCCTCCCCATCGTAACTCGAGAATATACCCCAGGTTCCGGCCGCAACTCGAGAAAAACCATGAGATTTCCCCTTCACCACGAGATGAGGCCCGATTCCCCTGGACTGCGTGCAGAGCAATTCCGTGTTCCACATCAAACGTGAAAGGAGCCTTGATTTCCTTGATGGCACTCCAGAGAAAACCCAAGATCACTGTCTCAAGTCTAGAGGGATCCTGAGGTCACTGGAGCAACACGAAAGTTCTGCGTGGACCCCAAATCAACTCGAGATGAGAGCTTAGTCCCTGGCTTCGACTCAAGAGGAATACCAACTTTCCACAAGCACCTCAAGAGGAGGCTTCTCTCAGCTACAGGTATGTGAGAGGGACCCTGAGTTTGTGGCCTCAAGTGGAATGGACACCGAGATGCTCTGACTCGAAATAAGGCCGGATATCCCTGCAGTGAATGGAACGCAGGCCTGTCTTGCATCTCCCAAGACGAAGGGATGTCTGAATCCGCTGTGGAGACGACAGAGAAAGACCTAGTCCTCCGCCTCATCACGACCGGAGGCCTCACATCCTTTGAAAATTTGAGAGGTATGCGGAGATCAATGCTTCCAAAGGAGACGATGCCTGACTCCTCTTGAAAATGGATAGGAGTCCCAGGATCCCTGTGGCACGTGGAAAGGGACCCTGGGTCTCCCGCCTCACGTGGAGACGCGTCCCAATTGCCATGCCAAGACTCGAGGAGAATCCCGAAGTGGCCCTCCCACCTAGGCAGGAGTCCTGACGTCGCTGAACAAACACGTGTCTGGAAGGGCCCTCCCCGTCGTAACTCGAGAATATACCCCAGGTTCCGGCCGCAACTCGAGAAAAACCATGAGACTTCCCCCTCACCGCGAGATGAGGCCCGATTCCCCTGCACTGCGTGCAGGGCAATTCCATGTTCCACATCAAACGTGAAAGGAGCCTTGATTTCCTTGATGGCACTCCAGAGAAAACCCAAGATCACTGTCTGAAGTCTAGAGGGATCCTGAGGTCACTGGAGCAACACGAAAGGGCTCCGTGGACCCCAAATCAACTCGAGATGAGAGCTTAGTCCCTGGCTTCGACTCAAGAGGAATACCAACTTTCCACAAGCACCTCAAGAGGAGGCTTCTCTCAGCTACAGGTATGTGAGAGGGCCCCTGAGTTTGTGGCCTCAAGTGGAATAGACACCGAGAGCTCTGACTCGAACTAAGGCCGGATATCCCTGCAGTGAATGGAATGCAGGCTCGTCTTGCATCTCCCTAGACGACGGGATGTCTGAATCCCCTGTGGAGACCACAGAGAAAGACCTAATTCTCCGCCTCATCGCGAACGGAGGCCTCACATCCTTTGAAAATTCGAGAGGTCTGCAGAGATCAATGCTTCCAAAGGAGACGATGCCTGACTCCTCTTGAAAATTGATAGGAGTCCCAGGATCACTGTGGCACGTGGAAAGGGACCCTGGGTCTCCCGCCTCATGTGGAGACGCGTCACAATTGCCATGCCAAGACTCGAGGAGAATCCCGAGGTGACTCTCGCACCTAGGCAGGAGTCCTGACGTCGCTGAACAAACACGTGTTTGGAAGGGCCTTCCTCGTCGAAACTCGAGAATATATCCCAGGTTCCGGCCGCAACTCGAGAAAAACCATGAGACTTCCCCCTCGCCGTGAGATGAGGCCCGATTCCCCTGCACTGCGTGCAGAGCAATTCCGTGTTCCACATCAAACGTGAAAGGAGCCTTGATTTCCTTGATGGCACTCCAAAGAAAACCCAAGATCACTGTCTCAAGTCTAGAGGGATCCTGAGGTCACTGTAGCAACACGAAAGGGCTCCGTGGACCCCAAATCAACTCGAGATGAGAGCTTCGTCCCTGGCTTCTACTCTAGATGAATACCAACTTTCCAAAGCACCTCAAGAGGAGGCTTCTCTGAGATACAGGTATGTGAGAGGGACCCTGAATTTGTGGCCTCAAGTGGAATGGACACCGAGATGCTCTGACTCGAAGTAAGGCCGGATATCCCTGCAGTGAATTGAATGCAGGCTCTTCTTGCATCTCCCAAGACGAAGGGATGTCTGAATCCCCTGTGGAGACCACAGAGAAAGACCTAGTTCTCCGCCTCATCGCGACCGGAGGCCTCACATCCTTTGAAAACTCGAGAGGTCCGTGGAGATCAATGCTTCCAAAGGAGACGATGCCTGACTCCTCTTGAAAATGGATAGGAGTCCCAGGATCCCTGTGGCACGTGGAAAGGGACCCTGGGACTCCCGCCTCACATGGAGACGCGTCCCAATTGCCATGCCAAGACTCGAGGAGAATCCCGAGTTGTCCCTCGCACCTAGTCAGGAGTCCTGTCATCGTTGAACATACAAGTGTCTGGGAGGGCCCTCCCCGTCGTAACTCGGGAATATACCCCAGGTTCCGGCCACAACTCGAGAGAAACCAGGAGCCTTCCCCCTCGCCGCGAGATGAGGCCCGATTCCCCTGCACTGCGTGCAGAGCAATTCCGTGTTCCACATCAAACGTGAAAGGAGCATTGATTTCCTTGATGGCACTCCAGAGAAAACCCAAGATCACTGTCTCAAGTCTAGAGGGATCCTGAGGTTACTGTAGCAACACGAAAAATCTCCGTGGACCCAAAATCAACTCGAGATGAGAGCTTAGTCCCTGGCTTCGACTCAAGAGGAATACCACTTTCCACAAGCACCTCATGAGGAGGCTTCTCTCAGCTACAGGTATGTGAGAGGGGCCCTGAGTTAGTGGCCTCAAGTGGAAAGGACACCGAGATGATCCGACTCGAATTAAGGCCGGATATCCCTGCAGTGAATTGAATGCAGGCTCGTCTTGCATCTCCCAAGACGAAGGGATGTCTGAATACCCTGTGGAGACCACAGAGAAAGACCTAGTTCTCCGCCTCATCGCGACCGGAGGCTTCATATCCTTTGAAAACTTGAGAGGTCCGCGGAGATCAATGCTTCCAAAGGAGACGATGCCTGACTCCTCTTGAAAATGGATAGGAGTCCCAGGAACCCTGTGGCACGTGGAAAAGGACCCTGGGTCTACCGCCTCACGAGCAGACGCGTCCCAATTGCCATCTCAAGACTCGAGCAGAATCCCGATGTGTCCCGTGCACCTAGGCAGGAGTCCTGACGTCGCTGAACAAACACGTTTCTGGAAGGGCCCTCCCCGTCGTAACTCGAGAATATACCCCAGGTTCCGGCCGCAACTCGAGAAAAACCATGAGACTTCCCCCTCGCTGCGAGATGAGGCCCGATTCCCCTGCCCTACATACAGAGCAATTCCGTGTTCCACATCAAACGTGAAAGGAGCCTTGATTTCCTTGATGGCACTCCAGAGAAAACCCAAGATCACTGTCTCAAGTCTAGAGGGATCCTGAGGTCCCTGTGGCAACACCAAAGGGCTCCGTGGACCCCAAATCAACTCGAGATGAGAGCTTAGTCCCTGGCTTCGACTCAAGAGGAATACCAACTTTCCACAAGCACCTCAAGAGGAGATTTCTCTCAGCTACAGTTATGTGACAGGGACCCTGAGTGTGTGGCCTCAAATGTAATGGACACTGAGATGCTCTGACTCGAATAAAGGCCTGATATCCCTGCAGTGAATTGAATGCAGGCTCGTCTTGCATCTCCTAAGAAGAAGGGATGTATGAATCCCCTGTGGAGACCATAGAGAGAGACATAGTTCTCCGCCTCATCGCGACGTGAGTCCTCACATCCTTTGAGAACTCGAGAGGTCCGCGGAGATCAATTCTTCCAAAGGAGACAATGCCTGACTCCTCTTGAAAATGGATAGGAGTCCCAGGATCCCTGTGGCACGTGGAAATGGACACTGGGACTCCCGCCTAACGTGGAGACGCGTCCCAATTGCCATGCCAAGACTCGAGGAGAATCCCGAGGTGTCCCTCACACCTAGGCAGGAGTCCTGACATCGCTGAACAAACATGTGTCTGGAAGGGCCCTCCCCATCATAACTCGAGAATATACCACAGGTTCCGGCCGCCACTCGAGAAAAAACATGAGACTTCCCCCTCACCGTGAGATGAGGCCCGATTCCCCTGCACTGCGCGCAGAGCAATTCCGTGTTCCACATCAAACGTGAAAGGAGCCTTGATTTCCTTGATGGCACTCCAGAGAAAACCCAAGATCACTGTCTCAAGTCTCGAGGGATCCTGAGGTCACTGTAGCAACACGAAAGGGATCCGTGGACCCCAAATCAACTCGAGATGAGAGCTTAGTCCCTGGCTTCGACTCAAGAGGAATACCAACTTTCCACAAGCACCTCAAGAGGAGGCTTCTCTCAGCTATCGGTATGTGAGAGGGACCCTGAGTTTGTGGCCTCACGTGGAATCGATACCGAGATGATCCGACTCGAAGTAAGGCCGGACATCCCTGCAGTGAATTGAATGCAGGCTCGTCTTGCATGTCCCAAGACGAAGGGATGTCTGAATCCCCTGTGGAGACCACAGAGAAAGACCTAGTTCTCCGCCTCATCGCGACCATAGGCTTCATATCCTTTGAAAACTCGAGAGGTCCGCGGAGATCAATGCTTCCAAAGGAGACGATGCCTGACTCCTCTTGAAAATGGATTGAGTCCCAGGATCCCTGTGGAACGTGGAAAGGGACCCTGGGTCTACCGCCTCACGTGCAGACACGTCCCAATTTCCATGCCAAGCCTCGAGGAGAATCCCGAGGTGTGCCTCACAACTAGGCAGGAGTCCTGACGTCACTGAACAAACACGTGTCTGGAAGGGCCCTCCCCGTCGTAACTCGAGAATATACCCCAGGTTTCGGCCGCAACTTGAGAAAAACCATGAGACATCCCCCTTACCGCGAGATTAGGCCCGATTCCCCTGCACTGCGTGCAGAGCAATTCCGTGTTCCACATCAAACGTGAAAGGAGACTTGATTTCCTTGATGGCACTTCAAAGAAAACCCAAGATCACTGTCTCAAGTCTAGAGGGATCCTGAGGTCACTGTAGCAACACGAAAGGGCTCCGTGGACCCCAAATCAACTTGAGATGAGAGCTTCGTCCCTGGCTTCTACTCTAGATGAATACCAACTTTCCACAAACACCTCAAGAGGAGGCTTCTCTGAGATACAGGTATGTGAGAGGGACCCTGAATTTGTGGCCTCAAGTGGAATGGACACCGAGATGCTCTGACTCGAAGTAAGGCTGGATATCCCTACCGTGAATTGAATGCAGGCTCTTCTTGCATCTCCCAAGACGAAGGGATGTCTGAATAACCTGTGGAGACCACAGAGAAAGTACTAGTTCTCCGCCTCATCGCGACCGGAGGCCTCACATCCTTTGAAAACTCGAGAGGTCCGTGGAGATCAATGCTTCCAATGGAGACGATGCCTGACTCCTCTTGAAAATGGATAGGAGTCCCAGGATCCCTGTGGCACGTGGAAAGGGACCCTGGGACTCCCGCCTCACATGGAGACGCGTCCCAATTGCCATGCCAAGACTCGAGGAGAATCCCGAGTTGTCCCTCGCTCCTAGTCAGGAGTCCTATCATCGTTGACATACAAGTGTCTGGAAGGGCCCTCCCCGTCGTAACTCGGGAATATACCCCAGGATCCGGCCACAACTCGAGAGAAACCAGGAGCCTTCCCCCTCGCCGCGAGATGAGGCCCGATTCCCCTGCACTGCGTGCAGAGCAATTCCGTGTTCCACATCAAACGTGAAAGGAGCATTGATTTCCTTGATGGCACTCCAGAGAAAACCCAAGATCACTGTCTCAAGTCTAGAGGGATCCTGAGGTTACTGTAGCAACACGAAAAATCTCCGTGGACCCCAAATCAACTCGAGATGAGAGCTTAGTCCCTGGCTTCGACTCAAGAGGAATACCACTTTCCACAAGCACCTCATGAGGAGGCTTCTCTCAGCTACAGGTATGTGAGAGGGGCCCTGAGTTAGTGGCCTCAAGTGGAAAGGACAACGAGATGATCCGACTCGAATTAAGGCCGGATATCCCTGCAGTGAATTGAATGCAGGCTCGTCTTGCATCTCCCAAGACGAAGGGATGTCTGAATACCCTGTGGAGACCACAGAGAAAGACCTAGTTCTCCGCCTCATCGCGACCGGAGGCTTCACATCCTTTGAAAACTTGAGAGGTCCGCGGAGATCAATGCTTCCAAAGGAGACGATGCCTGACTCCTCTTGAAAATGGATAGGAGTCCCAGGAACCCTGTGGCACGTGGAAAAGGACCCTGGGTCTACCGCCTCACGAGCAGACGCGTCCCAATTGCCATCTCAAGACTCGAGCAGAATCCCGATGTGTCCCGTGCACCTAGGCAGGAGTCCTGACATCGCTGAACAAACACGTGTCTGGAAGGGCCCTCCCCATCGTAACTCGAGAATATACCCCAGGTTCCGGCCGCAACTCGAGAAAAACCATGAGATTTCCCCTTCACCACGAGATGAGGCCCGATTCCCCTGCACTGCGTGCAGAGAAATTCCGTGTTCCACATCAAACGTGAAAGGAGCCTTGATTTCCTTGATGGCACTCCAGAGAAAACCCAAGATCACTGTCTCAAGACTAGAGGGATCCTGAGGTCACTGGAACAACACGAAAGGGCTCCGTGTACCCCAAATCAACTCGAGATGAGAGCTTAGTCCCTGGCTTCGACTCAAGAGGAATACCAACTTTCCACAAGCACCTCAAGATGAGGCTTCTCTCATCTACAGGTATGTGAGAGGGACCCTGAGTTTGTGGCCTCAAGTGGAATGGACACCGAGACGCTCTGACTCGAAGTAAGGCCGGATATCCCTGCAGTGAATTGAATGCAGGCTCGTCTTGCATCTCCCAAGACGAAGGGATGTCTGAATCCACTGTGGAGACGACAGAGAAAGACCTAGTCCTCCGCCTCATCGCGACCGGAGGCCTCACATCCTTTGAAAACTCGAGAGGTCCGCGGAGATCAATGCTTCCAAAGGAGACGATGCCTGACTCCTCTTGAAAATGGATAGGAGTCCCAGGATCCCTGTGGCACGTGGAAAGGGACCCTGGGTCTCCCGCCTCACGTGCAGACGCGTCCCAATTGCCATGCCAAGACTCGAGGAGAATCCCGAGGTGTCCCTCGCACCTAGGCAGGAGTCCTGACGTCGCTGAACAAACACGTGTCTGGAAGGGCCCTCCCCGTCGTAACTCGAGAATATACCCCAGGTTCCGGCCGCAACTCGAGAAAAACCATGAGACTTCACCCTCGCCGCGAGATGAGGCCCGATTCCCCTGCACTGCGTGCAGAGCAATTCCGTGTTCCACATCAAACGTGAAAGGAGCCTTGATTTCCTTGATGGCACTCCAGAGAAAACCCAAGATCACTGTCTCAAGTCTAGAGGGATCCTGAGGTCACTGGAGCAACACGAAAGTTCTGCGTGGACCCCAAATCAACTCGAGATGAGAGCTTAGTCCCTGGCTTCGACTCAAGAGGAATACCAAGTTTCCACAAGCACCTCAAGAGGAGGCTTCTCTCAGCTACAGGTATGTGAGAGGGACCCTGAGTTTGTGGCCTCAAGTGGAATGGACACCGAGATGCTCTGACTCGAAGTAAGGCGGGATATCCCTGCAGTGAATGGAACGCAGGCTCGTCTTGCATCTCCCAAGACGAAGGGATGTCTGAATCCGCTGTGGAGACGACAGAGAAAGACCTAGTCCTCCGCCTCATCACGACCGGAGGCCTCACATCCTTTGAAAATTTGAGAGGTATGCGGAGATCAATGCTTCCAAAGGAGACGATGCCTGACTCCTCTTGAAAATGGATAGGAGTCCCAGGATCCCTGTGGCACGTGGAAAGGGACCCTGGGTATCCCGCCTCACGTGGAGACGCATCCCAATTGCCATGCCAAGACTCGAGGAGAATCCCGAGGTGGCCCTCGCACCTAGGCAGGAGTCCTGACGTCGCTGAACAAACACGTGTCTGGAAGGGCCCTCCCCGTCGTAACTCGAGAATATACCCCAGGTTCCGGCCGCAACTCGAGAAAAACCATGAGACTTCCCCCTCGCCGCGAGATGAGGCCCGATTCCCCTGCCCTGCGTGCAGAGCAATTCCGTATTCCACATCAAAAGTGAAAGGAGCCTTGATTTCCTTGATGGCACTCCAGGGAAAACCCAAGATCACTGTCTCTAGTCTAGAGGGATCCTGAGGTCACTGTAGCAACACGAAAGGGCTCCGTGGACCCCAAATCAACTAGAGATGAGAGCTTAGTCCCTGGCTTCGACTCAAGAGGAATACCAACTTTCCACAAGCACCTCAAGAGGAGGCTTCTCTCAGCTACAGGTATGTGAGAGGGCCCCTGAGTTTGTGGCCTCAAGTGGAATGGACACCAAAATGCTCTGACTCGAAGTAAGGCCGGATATCCCTGCAGTGAATTGAATGCAGGCTCGTCTTGCATCTCCCAAGACGAAGGGATGTCTGAATCTGCTGTGGAGACCACAGAGAAAGACCTACTCCTCCGCCTCATCGCGAGCGGAGGCCTCACATCCTTTGAAAACTCGAGAGGTCCGCGGAGATCAATGCTTCCAAAGGAGACGATGCCTGAGTCCTCTTGAAAATTTATAGGAGTCCCAGGATCCCTGTGGCACGTGGAAAGGGACCCTGGGTCTCCCGCCTCACGTGGAGACGCGTCCCAATTGCCATGCCAAGACTCGAGGAGAATCCCGAAGTGGCCCTCCCACCTAGGCAGGAGTCCTGACGTCGCTGAACAAACACGTGTCTGGAAGGGCCCTCCCCGTCGTAACTCGAGAATATACCCCAGGTTCCGGCCGCAACTCGAGAAAAACCATGAGACTTCCCCCTCACCGCGAGATGAGGCCCGATTCCCCTGCACTGCGTGCAGAGCAATTCCATGTTCCACATCAAACGTGAAAGGAGCCTTGATTTCCTTGATGGCACTCCAGAGAAAACCCAAGATCACTGTCTCAAGTCTAGAGGGATCCTGAGGTCACTGGAGCAACACGAAAGGGCTCCGTGGACCCCAAATCAACTCGAGATGAGAGCTTAGTCCCTGGCTTCGACTCAAGAGGAATACCAACTTTCCACAAGCACCTCAAGAGGAGGCTTCTCTCAGCTACAGGTATGTGAGAGGGCCCCTGAGTTTGTGGCCTCAAGTGGAATAGACACCGAGAGCTCTGACTCGAACTAAGGCCGGATATCCCTGCAGTGAATGGAATGCAGGCTCGTCTTGCATCTCCCAAGACGAAGGGATGTCTGAATCCCCTGTGTAGACCACAGAGAAAGACCTAGTTCTCCGCCTCATCGCGACCGGAGGCCTCACATCCTTTGAAAACTCGAGAGGTCCGCGGAGATCAATGCTTCCAAAGGAGACGATGCCTGACTCCTCTTGAAAATGGATAGGAGTCCCAGGATCCCTGTGGCACGTGGAAAGGGACCCTGGGTCTCCCGCCTCACGTGGAGACGCCTCCCAATTGCCATGCCAAGACTCGAGGAGAATCGCGAGGTGTCCCTCGCACCTAGGCAGGAGTCCTGACGTCGCTGAACAAACACGTGTCTGGAAGGGCCTTGCCCGTCGTAACTCGAGAATATATCCCAGGTTCCGGCCGCAACTCGAGAAAAACCATGAGACTTCCCCCTCGCCGCGAGATGAGGCCCGATTCCCCTGCACTGCGTGCAGAGCAATTCCGTGTTCCACATCAAACGTGAAAGGAGATTTGATTTCCTTGATGGCACTCCAAAGAAAACCCAAGATCACTGTCTCAAGTCTAGAGGGATCCTGAGGTCACTGTAGCAACACGAAAGGGCTCCGTGGACCCCAAATCAACTCGAGATGAGAGCTTCGTCCCTGGCTTCTACTCTAGATGAATACCAACTTTCCAAAGCACCTCAAGAGGAGGCTTCTCTGAGATACAGGTATGTGAGAGGGACCCTGAATTTGTGGCCTCAAGTGGAATGGACACCGAGATGCTCTGACTCGAAGTAAGGCCGGATATCCCTGCAGTGAATTGAATGCAGGCTTTTCTTGCATCTCCCAAGACGAAGGGATGTCTGAATCCCCTGTGGAGACCACAGAGAAAGACCTAGTTCTCCGCCTCATCGCGACCGGAGGCCTCACATCCTTTGAAAACTCGAGAGGTCCGTGGAGATCAATGCTTCCAAAGGAGACGATGCCTGACTCCTCTTGAAAATGGATAGGAGTCCCAGGATCCCTGTGGCACGTGGAAAGGGACCCTGGGACTCCCGCCTCACATGGAGACGCGTCCCAATTGCCATGCCAAGACTCGAGGAGAATCCCGAGTTGTCCCTCGCACCTAGTCAGGAGTCCTGTCATCGTTGAACATACAAGTGTCTGGAAGGGCCCTCCCCGTCGTAACTCGGGAATATACCCCAGGTTCCGGCCACAACTCGAGAGAAACCAGGAGCCTTCCCCCTCGCCGCGAGATGAGGCCCGATTCCCCTGCACTGCGTGCAGAGCAATTCCGTGTTCCACATCAAACGTGAAAGGAGCATTGATTTCCTTGATGGCACTCCAGAGAAAACCCAAGATCACTGTCTCAAGTCTAGAGGGATCCTGAGGTTACTGTAGCAACACGAAAAATCTCCGTGGACCCAAAATCAACTCGAGATGAGAGCTTAGTCCCTGGCTTCGACTCAAGAGGAATACCACTTTCCACAAGCACCTCATGAGGAGGCTTCTCTCAGCTACAGGTATGTGAGAGGGGCCCTGAGTTAGTGGCCTCAAGTGGAAAGGACACCGAGATGATCCGACTCGAATTAAGGCCGGATATCCCTGCAGTGAATTGAATGCAGGCTCGTCTTGCATCTCCCAAGACGAAGGGATGTCTGAATACCCTGTGGAGACCACAGAGAAAGACCTAGTTCTCCGCCTCATCGCGACCGGAGGCTTCATATCCTTTGAAAACTTGAGAGGTCCGCGGAGATCAATGCTTCCAAAGGAGACGATGCCTGACTCCTCTTGAAAATGGATAGGAGTCCCAGGATCCCTGTGGCACGTGGAAAATGACCCTGGGTCTACCGCCTCACGAGCAGACGCGTCCCAATTGCCATCTCAAGACTCGAGCAGAATCCCGATGTGTCCCGTGCACCTAGGCAGGAGTCCTGACGTCGCTGAACAAACACGTTTCTGGAAGGGCCCTCCCCGTCGTAACTCGAGAATATACCCCAGGTTCCGGCCGCAACTCGAGAAAAACCATGAGACTTCCCCCTCGCTGCGAGATGAGGCCCGATTCCCCTGCCCTACATACAGAGCAATTCCGTGTTCCACATCAAACGTGAAAGGAGCCTTGATTTCCTTGATGGCACTCCAGAGAAAACCCAAGATCACTGTCTCAAGACTAGAGGGATCCTGAGGTCACTGGAGCAACACGAAAGGGCTCCGTGGACCCCAAATCAACTCGAGATGAGAGCTTAGTCCCTGGCTTCGACTCAAGAGGAATACCAACTTTCCACAAGCACCTCAAGAGGAGGCTTCTCTCAGCTACAGGTATGTGAGAGGGACTCTGAGTTTGTGGCCTCAAGTGGAATGGACACCGAGATGCTCTGACTCGAAGTAAGGCCGGATATCCCTGCAGTGAATTGAATGCAGGCTCGTCTTGCATCTCCCAAGACGAAGGGATGTCTGAATCCACTGTGGAGACGACAGAGAAAGACCTAGTCCTCCGCCTCATCGCGACCGGAGGCCTCACATCCTTTGAAAACTCGAGAGGTCCGCGGAGATCAATGCTTCCAAAGGAGACGATGCCTGACTCCTCTTGAAAATGGATAGGAGTCCCAGGATCCCTGTGGCACGTGGAAAGGGACCCTGGGTCTCCCGCCTCACGTGCAGACGCGTCCCAATTGCCATGCCAAGACTCGAGGAGAATCCCGAGGTGTCCCTCGCACCTAGGCAGGAGTCCTGACGTCGCTGAACAAACACGTGTCTGGAAGGGCCCTCCCCGTCGTAACTCGAGAATATACCCCAGGTTCCGGCCGCAACTCGAGAAAAACCATGAGACTTCCCCCTCGCCGCGAGATGAGGCCCGATTCCCCTGCACTGCGTGCAGAGCAATTCCGTGTTCCACATCAAACGTGAAAGGAGCCTTGATTTCCTTGATGGCACTCCAGAGAAAACCCAAGATCACTGTCTCAAGTCTAGAGGGATCCTGAGGTCACTGGAGCAACACGAAAGTTCTCCGTGGACCCCAAATCAACTCGAGATGAGAGCTTAGTCCCTGGCTTCGACTCAAGAGGAATACCAACTTTCCACAAGCACCTCAAGAGGAGGCTTCTCTCAGCTACAGGTATGTGAGAGGGACCCTGAGTTTGTGGCCTCAAGTGGAATGGACACCGAGATGCTCTGACTCGAAGTAAGGCCGATTATCCCTGCAGTGAATGGAACGCAGGCTCGTCTTGCATCTCCCAAGACGAAGGGATGTCTGAATCCGCTGTGGAGTCGACAGAGAAAGACCTAGTCCTCCGCTTCATCACGACCGGAGGCCTCACATCATTTGAAAATTTGAGAGGTATGCGGAGATCAATGCTTCCAAAGGAGACGATGCCTGACTCCTCTTGAAAATGGATAGGAGTCCCAGGATCCCTGTGGCACGTGGAAAGGGACCCTGGGTATCCCGCCTCACGTGGAGACGCATCCCAATTGCCATGCCAAGACTCGAGGAGAATCCCGAGGTGGCCCTCGCACCTAGGCAGGAGTCCTGACGTCGCTGAACAAACACGTGTTTGGAAGGGCCTTCCTCGTCGTAACTCGAGAATATATCCCAGGTTCCGGCCGCAACTCGAGAAAAACCATGAGACTTCCCACTCGCCGCGACATGAGGCCCGATTCCCCTGCACTGCGTGCAGAGCAATTCCGTGTTCCACATCAAACATGAAAGGAGGCTTGATTTCCTTGATGGCACTCCAGAGAAAACCCAAGATCACTGTCTCAAATCTAGAGGGATCCTGAGGTCACTGGAGCAACACGAAAGGGCTCCGTGGACCACAAATCAACTCGAGATGAGAGGTAAGTCCCTGGCATCGACTCAAGAGGAATGTCAACTTTCCACAAGCACCTCAAGAGGAGGCTTCTCTCAGCTACAGGTATGTGAGAGGGACCCTGAGTTTGTGGCCTCAAGTGGAATGGACACCGAGATGCTCTGACTCGAAGTAAGGCCGGATATTCCTACAGTGAATTGAATGCAGGCTCGTCTTGCATCTCCCAAGACGAAGGGTTGCCTGAATCCCCTGTGGAGACCACAGAGAAAGACCTAATTCTCCGCCCCATATCGAGCTGAGGGCTCATCCTTTGAAAACTCGAGAGGTCCGCGGAGATCAATGCTTCCAAAGGAGACGATGCCTGACTCCTCTTGAAAATGGATAGGAGTCCCAAGATCCCTGTGGCACGTGGAAAGGGACCCTGGGTCTCCCGCCTCACGTGGAGACGCGTCCCAATTGCCATGCCAAGACTCGAGGAGAATTCCGAGGTGTCCCTCTCTCCTAGGCAGGAGTCCTGACGTCGTTGAACAAACACGTGTCTGGAAGGGCCCTCCCCGTCGTAACTCGAGAATATACCCCAGGTTCCGGCCGCAAGTTGAGAAAAACCATGAGACTTCCCACTCGCCGCGACATGAGGCCCGATTCCCCTACACTGCATGCAGAGCAATTCCGTGTTCCACATCAAACATGAAAGGAGGCTTGATTTCCTTGATGGCACTCCAGAGAAAACCCAAGATCACTGTCTCAAATCTAGAGGGATCCTGAGGTCACTGGAGCAACACGAAAGGGCTCCGTGGACCACAAATCAACTCGAGATGAGAGGTAAGTCCCTGGCATCGACTCAAGAGGAATGTCAACTTTCCACAAGCACCTCAAGAGGAGGCTTCTCTCAGCTACAGTTATGTGAGAGGGACCCTAAGTTTGTGGCCTCAAGTGGAATGGACACCGAGATGCTCTGACTCGAAATAAGGCCGGATATCCCTGCAGTGAATTGAATGCAGGGTCGTCTTGCATCTCCCAAGACGAAGGGTTGCCTGAATCCCCAGTGGAGACCACAGAGAAAGACCTAGTCCTCCGTCTCCTCACGACCGGAGGCCTCATATCCTTTGAGAACTCGAGAGGTCCGCTGAGATCAATACTTCCGAAGGAGAAGATGCCTGACTCCTCTTGAAAATGGATAGGAGTCCCAGGATATCTGTGGCACGTCGAAGGTACCCTGGGTCTCCCACCTCACGTGGAGACGCGTTCCAATTGCAATGCAAAGACTCGAGGAGAATACCGAGGTGTCCCTCGCACCTAGGCAGGGGTCCTGACTTCCCTGAACAAACACGTGTCTGGAAGGGCCCTCCCCGTCGTAACTCGAGAATATACCCCAGGGTCCGCCGCAACTCGAGATAAACCATGAGACTTCCCCCTCGCCGCGAGATGAGGTCTGATTCCCCTGCACTGCATGCAGAGCAATTCCGTGTTCCACATCAAACGTGAAAGGAGCCTTGATTTCCTTGATGGCACTCCAGAGAAAACCCAAGATCACTGTCTCAAGTCTAGAGGGATCCTGAGGTCACTGGAGCAACACGAAAGGGCTCCGTGGACCCCAAATCAACTCGAGATGAGAGCTTAGTCCCTGGCTTCGACTCAAGAGGAATACCAATTTTCCACAAGCACCTCAAGAGGAGGCTTCTCTCAGCTACAGGTATGTGAGAGGGACCCTGAGATTGTGGCCTCAAGTGGAATGGACACCGAGATGCTCTGACTCGAAGTAAGGCCCGATATCCCTGCAGTGAATTGAATGCAGGCTCGTCTTGCATCTCCCAAGACGAAGGCATGTCTGAATCCCCTGTGGAGTCGACAGAGAAAGACCTAGTCCTCCGCCTCATCGCGACCGAAGGCCTCATATCCTTTGAAAATTCGAGAGGAATGCGGAGATCAATGCTTCCAAAGGAGACGATGCCTGACTCCTCTTGAAAATGGATAGGAGTCCCAGGATCCCTGTGGCACGTGGAAAGAGACCCTGGGTCTCCCGCCTCACGTGGAGACGCGTCCAAATTGCCATGCCAAGACTCGAGGAGAATCCCGAGTTGTCCCTCGCACCTAGGCAGGAGTCCTGACGTCGCTGAACAAACACATGTCTGGAAGGGCCCTCCCCGTCGTAACTCGAGAATATACCCCAGGTTCCGGCCGTAACGCGAGAAAAACCATGAGACTTCCCACTCGCCGCGAGATGAGGCCCGATTCCCGTGCACTGCGTGCAGAGCAATTCCGTGTTCCACATCAAACGTGAAAGGAGCCTTGATTTCCTTGATGGCACTCCAGAGAAAACCCAAGATCACTGTCTCAAGTCTAGAGGGATCCTGAGGTCACTGGAGCAACACAAAAGGGCTCCGTGGACCCCAAATCAACTCGAGATGAGAGCTTAGTCCCTGGCTTCGACTCAAGAGGAATACCAACTTTCCAAAAGCACCTCAAGAGGAGGCTTCTCTCAGCTACAGGTAAGTGAGAGGGACCCTGAGTTTGTGGCCTCAAGTGGAAAGGACACCGAGATGATCCGACTCGAATTAAGGCCGGATATCCCTGCAGTGAATTGAATGCAGGCTCGTCTTGCATCTCCCAAGACGAAGGGATGTCTGAATCCCCTGTGGAGACGACAGAGAAAGACCTAGTCCTCCGCCTCATAGCGACCGGAGGCCTCACATCCTTTGAAAACTAGAGAGGTCTGTGGAGATTAATGCTTCCAAAGGAGACGATGCCTGACTCTTCTTGAAAATGGATAGGAGTCCCAGGATCCCTGTGGCACGTGCAAAGGGACCCTGGGTCTCCCGCCTCACGTGGAGACGCGTCCCAATTGCCATGCCAAGACTCGATTAGAATCCCGAAGTGTCCCTCGCACCTAGGCAGGAGTCCTGACGTCGCTGAACAAACACGTGTCTGGAAGGGCCCTCCCTGTCGTAACTCGAGAATATACCCCAGGTTCGGGCCGCAACTCGAGAAAAACCATGAGATTTCCCCGTCGCCGCGAGTTGAGGCCCGATTCCCCTGCACTGCATGCAGAGCAATTCCGTGTTCCACATCAAACGTGAAAGGAGCCTTGATTTCCTTGATGGCACTCAAGAGAAAACCCAAGATCACTGTCTCAAGTCTAGAGTGATCCTGAGGTCACTGGAGCAACACGAAAGTGCTCCGTGGACCCCAAATCAACTCGAGATGAGAGCTTAGTCCCTGGCTTCGACTCAAGAGGAATACCAACTTTCCACAAGCACCTCAAGAGGAGGCTTCTCTCAGCTACAGGTTTGTGAGAGGGACCTTGAGTTTGTGGCCTCAAGTGCAATGGAAACCGAGATGCTCTGACTCGAAGTAAGGCCGGATATCCGTGCAGTGAATTGAATGCAGGGTCGTCTTGCATGTCCCAAGACGAAGGGATGTCTGAATCCCCTCTGGAGACCACAGAGAAAGACCTAATCCTCCGCCTTATCGTGACCGGAGGCCTCACATCCTTTGAAAATTCGAGAGGTCTGCAGAGATCAATGCTTCCAAAGGAGACGATGCCTGACTCCTCTTGAAAATGGATAGGAGTCCCAGGATCACTGTGGCTCGTGGAAAGGGACACTGGGTCTCCCGCCTCACGTGGAGACGCGTCCCAAATGCCATGCCAAGACTCGAGGTTCATCCCGAGGTGTCCCTCGCACCTAGGCAGGAGTCTTGACGTCGCTGAACAAACACGTGTCTGGAAGGGCCCTCCCCGTCGTAACTTGAGAATATACCGCAGGTTCCGGCCGCAACTCGAGAAAAACAATGAGACTTCCCACTCGCCGCGAGATGAGGACCAATTCCCTTGCCCTGCGTGCAGAGCAATTCCGTATTCCACATCAAAAATGAAAGGAGACTTGATTTCCTTGATGGCACTCCAGAGAAAACCCAAGATCACTGTCTCAAGTCTAGAGGGATCCTGAGGTCACTGGAGCAACAGGAAAGGGCTCCGTGGACCCCAAATCAACTCGAGATGAGAGCTTAGTCCCTGGCTTCGACTCAAGAGGAATACCAACTTTCCACAAGCACCTCAAGAGGAGGCTTCTCTCAGCTACAGGTTTGTGAGAGGGCCCCTGAGTTTGTGGCCTCAAGTGCAATGGACACCGAGATGCTCTGACTCGAAGTAAGGCCGGATATCCCTGCAGTGAATTGAATGCAGGCTCGTCTTGCATCTCCCAAGACGAAGGGATGTCTGAATCCCCTCTGGAGACCACAGAGAAAGACCTAATCCTCCGCCTCATCGTGACCGGAGGCCTCACATCCTTTGAAAATTCGAGAGGTCTGCAGAGATCAATGCTTCCAAAGGAGACGATGCCTGACTCCACTTGAAAATGGATAGGAGTCCCAGGATCACTGTGGCACGTGGAAAGGGACCCTGGGTCTCCCGCCTCACGTGTAGACGCGTCCCAATTGCCATGCCAAGACTCGAGGAGAATCCCGAGGTGTCCCTCGCACCTAGGCAGGAGTCTTGACGTCGCTGAACAAACACGTGTCTGGAAGGGCCCTCCCCGTCGTAACTTGAGAATATACCCCAGGTTCCGGCCGCAACTCGAGAAAAACCATGAGACTTCCCACTCGCCGCGAGATGAGGCCCAATTCCCTTTCCCTGCGTGCAGAGCAATTCCGTATTCCACATCAAAAATGAAAGGAGACTTGATGTCCTTGATGGCACTCCAGAGAAAACCCAAGATCACTGTCTCAAGTTTAGAGGGATCCTGAGGTCACTGTAGCAACACAAAAGGGCTCTGTGGACCCAATATCAACTCGAGATGAGAGCTTAGTCCCTGGCTTCGACTCAAGAGGAATACCAACTTTCCACACGCACCTCAAGAGGAGGCTACTCTCAGCTACAGGTATGTGAGAGGGCCCCTGAATTTGTGGCCTCAAGTGGAATGGACACCGAGATGCTCTGACTCGAAGTAAGGCCGGATATCCCTGCAGTGAATTGAATGCAGGCTCGTCTTGCATCTCCCAAGACGAAGGGATGTCTGAATCCCCTGTGGAGACCACAGAGAAAGACCTAGTCCTCCACCTCAAAGCAACCGGAGGCCTCATATCCTTTGAAAACTCGAGAGGTCTGCAGAGATCAATGCTTCCAAAGGAGACAATGCCTGACTCCTCTTGAAAATGGACAGGAGTCCCAGGATCCCTGTGGCACGTGGAAAGGGACCCTGGGTCTCCCGCCTCACGTGCAGACACGTCCCAATTGCCATGCCAAGACTCGAGGAGAATCCCGAGGTGTCCGTCGCTCCTAGGCAGGAGTCCTGACATCGCTGAACAAACACGTGTCTGGAAGGGCCCTCCCCGTCGTAACTCGAGAATATACCCCAGGTTCCGACCGCAACTCGAGAAAAACCATGAGACTTCCCCCTCGCCGTGAGATGAGGCCCAATTCCCCTGCACTGCGTGCAGAGCTATTCCGTGTTCCACATCAAACGTGAAAAGAGCCTTGATTTCCTTGATGGCACTCCAGAGAAAACCCAAGATCACTGTCTCAAGTCTAGAGGGATCCTGAGATCACTGGAGCAACATGAAAGGGCTCAGTGGACCCCAAATCAACTCGAGATGAGAGCTTAGTCCCTGGCTTCGACTCAAGAGGAATAACGACTTTCCAAAAGCACTTCAAGAGGAGGCTTCTCTCAGCTACAGGTATGTGAGAGGGACCCTGAGTTTGTGGCCTCAAGTGGAATGGACACCTAGATGCTCTGACCCGAAGTAAGGCCGAATATCCCAATACTGAATTGAATGCAGGCTCGTCTTGCATCTCGCAAGATGAAGGGATGTCTGAATCCCCTGTGGAGACCACAGAGAAAGACCTAGTCCACCGCCTCATCGAGACCTGAGGCATCACATACTTTGAAAACTCGTGAGGTCTGCTGAGGTCAATGTTTCCAAAGGAGACGATGCCTGACTCTTCTTGAAAATGGATAGGAGTCCCAGGATCACTGTGGCCCGTCGAAAGGGACACTGGGTCTCCCGCCTCACATGGAGACGCCTCTCAATTGCCATGCCAAGACTCGAGGAGAATCCCGAGGTGTCCCTCGCACCTAGGCAGGAGGCCTGACGTCGCTAAACAAACACGTGTCTGGAAGGGCCCTCCCCGTCGTAACTTGAGAATATACCCCAGGTTCCGGCCGCAACTCGAGAAAAACCATGAGACTTCCCACTCGCCGCGAGATGAGGCCCGATTCCCCTGCCCTGCGTGCAGAGCAATTCCGTATTCCACATCAAAAATGAAAGGAGCCTTGATTTCCTTGATGGCACTCCAGAGAAAACCCAAGATCACTGTCTCAAGTCTAGAGGGATCCTGAGGTCACTGTAGCAACACGAAAGTGCTCCGTGGACCCCAAATCAACTCGAGATGAGAGCTTAGTCCCTGGCTTCGACTCAAGAGGAATACCAACTTTCCACAAGCACCTCAAGAGGAGGCTTCTCTCAGCTACAGGTATGTGAGAGGGCCCCTGAGTTTGTGGCCTCAAGTGGAATGGACACCGAGATGCTCTGACTCGAAGTAAGGCTGGATATCCCTGCAGTGAATTGAACGCAGGCTCGTCTTGCATCTCCCAAGACCAAGGGATGACTGAATCCCCTGTGGAGACCACAGAGAACGACCTAATTCTCCGCCTCATCGCGAGCGGAGGCCTCACATCCTTTGAAAACTCGAGAGGTCCGCGGAGATCAATGCTTCCAAACGAGACGACGCCTGACTCCTCTTGAAAATGGATAGGAGTCCCAGGATCCCTGTGGCACGTGCAAAGGGATCCTGGGTCTCCTGCCTCACGTGGAGACGCGTCCCAATTGCCATGCCAAGACTCGAGGAGAATACCGAGGTGTCCCTCGCACCTAGGCAGGAGTCCTGACGTCGCTGAACAAACACGTGTCTGGAAGGGCCCTCCCCGTCGTAACTCGAGAATATATCCCAGGTTCCGGCCGCAACTCGAGAAAAACCATCAGCCTTCCCCCTCGCCGCGAGATGAGGCCCGATTCCCCTGCACTGTGTGCAGAGCAATTCGGTGTTCCACATCAAACGTGAAAGGAGCCTTGATTTCCTTGATAGCTCTTCAGAGAAAACCCAAGATCACTGTCTCAAGTCTAGAGGGATCCTGAGGTCACCGTAGCAACACGAAACGGCTCCGTGGAAACCAAATCTACTCGCGATGAGAGCTTAGAACCTGGCTTCGACTCAAGAGGAATACCAACTTTCCACAAGCAACTCAAGAGGAGGCTTCTCTCAGCTACAGGTAGGTGAGAGGGACCCTGAGTTTGTGGCCTCAAGTGGAATGGACACCGAGATGCTCTGACTCAAAGTAAGGCCGGATATCCCTGCAGTGAATTGAATGCAGGCTCGTCTTGCATCTCCCAAGATGAAGGGATGTCTGAATCCCCTGTGGAGACGACAGAGAAAGACCTAGTCCTCCGCCTCATCGCGACCGGAGACATCACATCCTATGAAAAATCGAGAGGTCTGCGGAGGTCAATGCTTCCAAAGGAGACGATGCCTGACTCCTCTTGAAAATGGATAGGAGTCCTAGGATCCCTGTGGCACGTGGAAAGGGACCCTGGGTCTCCTGCCTCACGTGGAGACGCGTCCCAATTGCCATGCCAAGACTCGAGGAGAATACCGAGGTGTCCCTCGCACCTAGGCAGGAGTCCTGACGTCGCTGAACAAACACGTGTCTGGAAGGGCCCTCCCCGTCGTAACTCGAGAATATACCCCAGGTTCCGCCCGCAACTCGAGAAAAACCATGAGACTTCCCCCTCGCCGCGAGATGAGGCCCGATTCCCCTGCACTGCATGCAGAGCAATTCCGTGTTCCACATCAAACGTGAAAGGAGACTTGATTTCCTTGATGGCACTCCAGAGAAAACCCAAAATCACTGTCTCAAGTCTAGAGGGATCCTGAGGTCACTGGAGCAACACGAAAAGGTTCCGTGCACCCCAAATCAACTCGAGATGAGAGCTTAGTCCCTGGCTTCGACTCAAGAGGAATACCAACTTTCCACAAGCACCTCAAGAGGAGGCTTCTCTCAGCTACAGATATGTGAGAGGGACCCTGAGTTTGTGGCCTCAAGTGGAATGGACACCGAGATGCTCTGACTCGAAGTAAGGCCGGATATCCCTGCAGTGAATTGAATGCAGGCTCGTCTTGCATCTCCCAAGACGAAGGGATGTCTGAATCCCCTGTGGAGACGACAGAGAAAGACCTAGTCCTCCGCCTCATCGCGACCGGAGACATCACATTCTATGAAAAATCGAGAGGTCTGCGGAGATCAATGCTTCCAAAGGAGACGATGCCTGACTCCTCTTGAAAATGCATAGGAGTCCCAGGATCCCTGTGGCACGTCGAAAGGGACCCTGGGTCTCCCGCCTCACGTGGAGACGCGTCCCAATTGCCATGCCAAGACTCGAGGAGAATCCCGAGTTGTCCCTCGCAACTAGGCAGGAGTCCTGACGTCGCTGAACAAACACGTGTCTGGAAGGGCCCTCCCCGTCGTAACTCGAGAATATACCCCAGATTCCGGCGGCAACTCGAGAAAAACCACGAGACTTCCCCCTCGCCGCGACATGAGGCCCGATTCCCCTGCACTGCGTGCAGAGCAATTACGTTTTCCACATCAAACGTGAAAGGAGCCTTGATTTCCTTGATGGCACTCCAGAGAAAACCCAAGATCACTGTCTCAAGTCTAGAGGGATCCTGAGGTCACTGGAGCAACAGGAAAGGGCTCCGTGGACCCCAAATAAAGTCGAGATGAGAGCTTAGTGCCTGGCTTCGACTCAAGAGTCATACCAACTTTCCACAAGCACCTCAAGAGGAGGCTTCTCTCAGCTACAAGTATCTGAGAGGGACCCTGAGTTTGTGGCCTCAAGTGGAATAGACACGGAGATGCTCTGGCTAGAAGGAAGGCCGGATATCCCTGCAGTGAATTGAATGCAGGCTCGTCTTGCATCTCCCAAGACGAAGGGATGTCTGAATCCCCTGTGGAGACCACAGAGAAAGACCTAGTTCTCCGCCTCATCACGAACGGATGCGTCACATCCTTTGAAAACTCGAGAGGTCCGAGGAGATCAATGCTTCCAAAGGAGACGATGCCTGACTCCTCTTGAAAATGGATAGGAGTCCCAGGATCCCTGTGGCACGTGGAAAGGGACCCTGGGTCTCCCGCCTCACGTGGAGACGCCTCCCAATTGCCATGCCGAGACTCGAGGAGAATCGCGAGGTGTCCCTCGCACCTAGGCAGGAGTCCTGACGTCGCTGAACAAACACGTGTCTGGAAGGGCCCTCCCCGTCGTAACTCGAGAATATTCCCCAGGTTCCAGCCGCTTCTCGAGAAAAACCATGAGACTTCCCCTTCGCCCCGAGATGAGGCCCGATTCCCCTGCACTGCGTGCAGAGCAATTCCGTGTTCCACATCAAACGTGAAAGGAGACTTGATTTCCTTGGTGGCACTCCAAAGAAAACCCAAGATCACTGTCTCAAGTCTAGAGGGAACCTGAGGTCACTGTAGCAACACGAAAGGGCTCCGTGGACCCCAAGTCAACTCGAGATGAGAGCTTCGTCCCTGGCTTCTACTCTAGAGGAATACCAACTTTCTACAAGCACCTCAAGAGGAGGCTTCTCTGAGATACAGGTATGTGAGAGAAACCCTGAGTTTGTGGCCTCAAGTGCAATGGACACTGTGATGCTCTGACTCGAAGTAAGGCCGGATATCCCTGCTGTGAATTGAATGCAGGCTCGTCTTGCATCTCCCAAGACGAAGGGATGTCTGAATCCACTGTGGAGACCAAAGAGAAAACCTAGTTCCCCGCCTCATCGCGACCGGAGGCCTCTAATCCTTTGAAAACTCGAGAGGTCCGCGGAGATCAATGCTTCCAAAGGAGACGATGCCTGACTCCTCTTGAAAATGGATAGGAGTCCCAGGATACCTGTGGCACGTGAAAAGCGACCCTGGGTCTCCCGCCTCACGTGCAGACGCGTCCCAATTGCCATGCCAAGACTCGAGGAGAATTCCGAGGTGTCCCTCGCACCTAGGCAGGAGTCCTCACGTCGCTGAACAAACACGTGTCTGGAAGGGTCCTCCCCGTCGTAACTCGCGAATATACCCCAGGATCCGGCGCAACTCGAGGAAAACCAGGAGCCTTCCCCCTCGCCACGAGATGAGGCCCGATTCCCCCTGCACTGCGTGCAGAGCAATTCCGTGTTCCATATCAAACGTGAAAGGAGCCTTGATTTCCTTGATGGCACTCCAGAGAAAACCCAAGATCACTGTCTCAAGTCTAGAGGGATCCTGAGGTCACTGTAGCAACACGAAAGGGCTCCGTGGACCCCAAATCAACTAGAGATGAGAGCTTCGTCCCTGGCTTCGACTCAAGAGGAATACCAACTATCCCCAAGCACCTCAAGAGGAGGCTTCTCTCAGCTACAGGTATCTGAGAGGGACCTTGAGTTTGTGGCCTCAAGTGGAATGGACACCGAGATGCTCTGACTTGAAGTAAGGCCGGATATCCCTACAGTGAATTGAATGCAGGCTCGTCTTGCATCTCCCAAGACGAAGGGTTGCCTGAATCCTCTGTTGAGACCACAGAGAAAGACCTAATTCTCCGCCCCATAGCGAGCTGAGGCCTCACATCCTTTGAAAACTCGAGAGGTCCGCGGAGATCAATGCTTCCAAAGGAGACGATGCCTGACTCCTCTTGAAAATGGATAGGAGTCCCAGGATCCCTGTGGCACGTGGAAAGGGACCCTGGGTCTCCCGCCTCACGTGCAGACGCGTCCCAATTGCCATGCCAAGACTCGAGGAGAATCCCGAGGTGTCCCTCGCTCCTAGGCAGGAGTCCTGACGTCGTTGAACAAACACGTGTCTGGAAGGGCCCTTCCCGTCGTAACTCAAGAATATACCCCAGGTTCCGGCTGCAACTTGAGAAAAACCATGAGATTTCCCACGCGCCGCGACATGAGGCCCGATTCCCCTGCACTGCGTGTAGAACAATTCCGTGTTCCACATCAAACGTGAAAGGAGCCTTGATTTCCTTGATGGCACTCCAGAGAAAACCCAAGATCACTGTCTCAAGTCTAGAGGGATCCTGAGGTCACTGGAGCAACACGAAAGGGCTCCGTGGACCCCAAATCAACTCGAGATGAGAGCTTAGTCCCTGGCATTGACTCAAGAGGAATGTCAACTTTCGACAAGCACCTCAAGAGGAGACTTCTCTCAGCTACAGGTATGTGAGAGGGACCCTGAGTTTGTGGCCTCAAGTGGAATGGACACCGAGATGCTCTGACTCGAAGTAAGGCCGGATATCTCTGCAGTGAATTGAAAGCAGGCTCGTCTTTCATCTCGCAAGACGAAGGGATATCTGAATCCCCTGTGGAGACCACAGAGAAAGAACTAGTTGTCCACCTCATCGCGACCAAAGCCTCACATCCTTTGAAAATTCGAGAGGTCTGCGGAGATCAATGCTTCCAAAGGAGACGATGCCTGACTCCTCTTGAAAATAGATAGGAGTCCCAGGATCCCTGTGGCACGTGGAAAGGGACCCTAGGTCTCCCGCCTCACGTGGAGACGCGTCCCAATTGCCATGCCAAGCCTCAGGGAGATACCGAGGTGTCCATCGAACGTAGGCATTGGTTCTGACGTCGCTGAACAAACACGTGTCTGTAAGGGCACCCCCCGTCGTAACTCGAGAATATACCCCAGGTTCCGGCCGCAACTCGAGAAAAACCATAAGACTTCCCCCTCGCCGTGAGATGAGGACCGATTCCCCTGCACTGCGTGCAGAGCAATTCCGTGTTCCACATCAAACGTGAAAGGAGCCTTGATTTCCTTGATGGCACTCCAGAGAAAACCCAAGATCACTGTCTCAAGTCTAGAGGGATCCTGAGGTCACTGGAGCAACACGAAAGGGCTCCGTGGACCCCAAATCAACTCGAGATGAGAGCTTAGTCCCTGGCTTCGACTCAAGAGGAATACCAACTTTCCACAAGCACCTCAAGAGGAGGCTTCTCTCAGCTACAGGTTTGTGAGCGGGACACTGAGTTTGTGGCCTCAAGTGGAATGGAAACCGAGATGCTCTGACTCGAAGTAAGGACAGATATCCCTGCAGTGAATTGGATGCAGGCTCGTCTTCCCTCTCCCAAGACGAAGGGATGTCTGAATCCCCTGTGGAGACCGCAGAGAAAGACCTAGTTCTCGCCACATTGCGACCGGAGTACTCACATCCTTTGAAAACTCGAGAGGTCCGCGGAGATCAATGCTTCCAAAGGAGACGATGCCTGACTCCTCTTGAAAATGGATAGGAGTCCCAGGATCCCTGTGGCACGTGGAAAGGGCCCTGGGTCTCCCGCGTCACGTGGAGACGCGTCCCAATTGCCATGCCAAGATTCGAGGAGAATCCCGAGGTGTCCCTCACACCTAGGCAGGAGTTCTGATGTCGCTGAACAAACACGTGTCTGGAAGGGCCCTCCCCGTCGTAACTCGAGAATATACCCCAGGTTCTGGCTGCAACTCGAGAAAAACCATGAGACTTACTCCTCGCCGCGAGATGAGGCCCGATTCCCCTGCACTGAGTTCAGAGCAATTCCGTGTTCCACATCAAACGTGAAAGGAGCCTTGATTTCCTTGATGGCACTCCAGAGAAAACCCAAGATCACTGTCTCAAGTCTAGAGGGATCCTGAGGTCACTGTAGCAACACGAAAGGGCTCCGTGGACCCCAAATCAACTCGAGATAAGACCTTAGTCCCTGGATTCGACTCAAGAGGAATACCAACTTTCCACAAGCACCTCAAGAGGAGGCTTCTCTCAGCTACAGGTATGTGAGAAGGACCCTGAGTTTGTGGCCTCAAATGGAATGGACACCGAGATGCTCTGACTCGAAGGAAGGCCGGATATCCCTGCAGTGAATTGAATGCAGGCTCGTCTTGCATCTCCCAAGACGAAGGGATGTCTGAATCCCCTGTGGAGACCACAGAGAAAGATCTAGTTCTCAGCCTCATGGCGACCGGAGGACTCACATCCTTTGAAAACTCGAGAGGTCCGCGGAGATCAATGCTTCCAAAGGAGACGATGCCTGACTCCTCTTGAAAATGGATAGGAGTCCCAGGATCCCTGTGACACGTTGAAAGGGACACTGGGTCTCCCGCCTCACGTGGAGACCCGACCCTATTTCCATGCCAAGACTCGAGGAGAATCCCGAGGTGTCCCTCGCACCTAGGCAGGAGTCCTGACGTCGCTGAACAAACACATGTCTGGAAGGGCCCTCCCTGTCGTAACTCGAGAATATACCCCAGGTTCCGACCGCATCTCGAGAAAAACTATGAGACTTCCCCCTCGCCGCGACATGAGGCCCGATTCCCCTGCACTGCGTGCAGAGTAATTCCGTGTTCCATATCAAACGTTAATGGAGCCTTGATTTCCTTGATGGCACTCCAGAGAAAACCCAAGATCACTGACGCAAGCCTAGAGGGATCCTGAGGTCACTGGAGCAACACGAAAGGGCTCCGTGGACCCCAAATCAACTCGAGATGAGAGCTTAGTCCCTGGCTTCGACTCAAGAGGAATACCAACTTTCCACAAGCACCTCAAGAGGAGGCTTCTCTCAGCTACAGGTATGTGAGAGGGAAACTGAGTTTCTGGCCTCAAGTGGAATGGACACCGCGATGCTCTGACTCGAAGTAAGGCCAGATATCCCTGCAGTGAATTGAATGCAGGCTCGTCTTGCATCTCCCAAGACGAAGGGATGTCTCAATCCCCTGTGGAGACCACAGAGAAAGACCTAGTTCTCTGCTTCATCGCGACCGGAGGCCTCACATTCTTTAAAAACTCAAGAGGTCCACGGAGATCAATGCTTCCAAAGGAGACGATGCCTGCGTCCTCTTGAAAATGGATAGGAGTCCCAGGATCCCTGTGGCACGTGGAAAGGGACACTGGGTCTCCCGCCTCACGTGGAGACGCGTCCCAATTGCCATGCCAAGACTCGAGGAGAATCCCGAGGCGTCCCTCGCAGCTCGGCAGGAGTCCTGACGTCGCTGAACAAACACGTGTCTGGAAGGGCCCTCCCCGTCGTAACTCGAGAATATACCCCAGGTTCCGGCCGCAACTCGAGAAAAACCATGAGACTTCCCCCTCGCCGCGAGATGAGGCCCGATTCCCCTGCACTGCGTGCAGAGCAATTCCGTGTTCCACATCAAACGTGAAAGGAGCCTTGATTTCCTTGATGGCACTCCAGAGAAAACCCAAGATCACTGTCTCAAGTCTAGAGGGATCCTGAGGTCACTGGAGCAGCAGGAAAGGGCTCCGTGGACCCCAAATCAACTCGAGATGAGAGCTTAGTCCCTGGCTTAGACTCAAGAGGAATACAGACTTTCCACAAGCACCTCAAGGGGAGGCTTCTCTCAGCTACTTGTATGTGAGAGGTACCCTGAGTTTGTGGCCTCAAGTGGAATGGACACCGAGATGCTCTGACTCGAAGTAAGTCCGGATATGCCTGCAGTGAATTGAATGCAGGCTCGTCTTGAATCTCCCAAGACGAAGGGATGTCTGAATCCCCTGTGGAGACCACAGAGAAAGACCTAGTTCTCCACCTCATTGCGACCGGAGGCCTCACATCCTTTGAAAACTCGAGAGGTCCGCAGAGATCAATGCTTCCAAAGGAGACGATGCCTGACTCCTCTTGAAAATAGATAGGAGTCCCAGGATCCCTGTCCACGTGGAAGGGGACCCTGGGGCTCCCGCTTCACGTGGAGACGCGTCCCAATTGCCATGCCAAGACTCGAGGAGTATCCCGAGGTGTCCCTGGCAGCTAGGCAGGAGTCCTGACGTCGCTGAACAAACACGTGTCTGGAAGGGCCCTCCCCGTCTTAACTCGAGAATATAACCCAGGTTCCGGCCGCAACTCGAGAAAAACCATGAGACTTCCCCCTCGCCGCGAGAAGAGCCCCAATTCCCCTGCACTGCATGCAGAGCAATTCCGTGTTCCACATCAAACGTGAAAGGAGCCTTGATTTCCTTGATGGCACTCCAGAGAAAACCCAAGATCACTGTCTCATGTCTAGAGGGATCCTGAGGTCACTGGAGCAATACGAAAGGGCTCCGTGAACCCCAAATCAACTCGAGATGAGAGCTTAGCCCCTGGCTTCGACTCAAGAGGAATACCATTTTCCACAAGCCCCTCAAGAGGAGGCTTCTCTCAGCTGCAGGTATGTGAGAGGGACCCTGAGTTTATGGCCTCAAGTGGAATGGACACCGAGATGCTCTGACTCGAAGTAAGGCCGGATATCCCTGCAGTGAAGTGAATGCAGGCTCGTCTTGCATCTCCCAAGACGAAGGGATGTCTGAATCCCCTGTGGAGACCACAGAGAAAGACCTAGTTCTCCGCCTAATCGCGACCGGAGGCCTCACATCCTTTGAAAACTCGAGAGGTCCGCGGAGATCAATGCTTCCAAAGGAGACGATGCCTGACTCCTCTTGAAAATGGTTAGGAGTCCTAGGATCCCTGTCCACATGGACGGGGACTCTGGGTCTCCCGCTTCACGTGGAGACGCGTCCCAATTGCCATGCCAAGACTCGAGGAGAATCCCGAGGTGTCCCTCGCACCTAGGCAGGAGTCCGGACGTCGCTGAACAAACACGTGTCTGGAAGGGCCCTCCCCGTCGTAACTCGAGAATTTACCCCAGGTTCCGGCCACAACTAGAGAAAAACCATGAGACTTCCCCCTCGTCGAGAGATGAGGCCCGCTTCCCCTGCATTGCGTGCAGAGCAATTCCGTGTTCCACATCAAACGTGAAAGGAGCCTTGATTTCCTTGATGGCACTCCAGAGAAAACCCAAGATCACTGTCTCAAGTCTAGAGGGATCCTGAGGTCACTGGAGCAACACGAAAGGGCTCCGTGGACCCCAAATCAACTCGAGATGAGAGCTTAGTCCCTGGCTTCGACTCAAGAGGAATACCAACTTTCCACAAGCACCTCAAGAGGAGGCTTCTCTCAGCTACAGGTAGGTGAGAGGGACCCTGAGTTTGTGGCCTCAAATCGAATGGACACCGAGATGCTCTGACTCGAAATAAGGCCGGATATCCCTGCAGTGAATTGAATGCAGGCTCGTCTTGCATCTCCCTAGATGAAGGGATGTCTGAATCCCTGTGGAGACCATAGAGAAAGACCTAGTCCTCCGCCTCAACGCGAACGGAGGCCTCACATCCTTTTAAAACTCAAGAGGTCCGCGGAGATCAATGCTTCCAAATGAGACGATGCCTGACTCCTCTTGAAAATGGATAGGAGTCCCAGGATCCCTGTGGCACGTGGAAAGGGACCCTGGGTCTCCCGCCTCACGTGGAGACGCGTCCCAATTGCCATGCCAAGACTCGAGGAGAATCCCGAGGTGTCCCTCGCACCTAGGCAGGATTCCTGACGTCGCTGAACAAACACGTGACTGGAAGGGCCCTCCCCATCGTAACTCGAGAATATACCCCAGGTTCCGGCCGCAACTCGAGAAAAACCATGAGACTTCCCCCTCGCCGCGAGATGAGGCCCGATTCCCCTGCACTGCTTGCAGAGCAATTCCGTGTTCCACATCAAGCCTGAAAGGAGCCTTGATTTCCTTGATGGCACTCCAGAGAAACCCAAGATCACTGTCTCAAGTCTAGAGGGATCCTGAGGTCACTGGAGCAACATGAAAGGGCTCCGTGGAACCCAAATCAACTCGAGATGAGAGCTTAGACCCTGGCTTCGACTCAAGAGGAATACCAACTTTCCACAAGCACCTCAAGAGGAGGCTTCTCTCAGCTACCGGTAGGTGAGAGGGACCCTGAGTTTGTGGCCTCAAGTGGAATGGACACCGAGATGCTCTGACTCGAAGTAAGGCCGGATATCCCTGCAGTGAAGTGAATGCAGGCTCGTCTTGCATCTCCCAAGACGAAGGGATGTCTGAATCCCCTGTGGAGACCACCGAGAAAGACCTAGTACTCCGCCTCATCACGACCGGAGGCCTCACATCCTTTGAAAACTCGAGAGGTCCGCGGAGATCAATGCTTCCAAAGGAGAGGATGCCTGACTCCTCTTGAAAATGGATAGGAGTCCCAGGATCCCTGTGGCACGTGGAAAGGGACCCTGGGTCTCCCGCCTCACGTGGAGACGCGTCCCAATTGCCATGCCAAGACTCAAGGAGAATACCGAGGTGTCCCTGGCAGCTAGGCAGGAGTCCTGACGTCGCTGAACAAACACGTGTCTGGAAGGGCCCTTCCCGTCGTAACTCGAGAATATACCCCAGGTTCCGGCCGCAACTCGAGTAAAACCATGAGACTTCCCCCTCGTCGCGAGATGAGGCCCGATTCCCCTGCATTGCGTGCAGAGCAATTCCGTGTTCCACATCAAACGTGAAAGGAGCCTTGATTTCCCTGATGCCACACCAGAGAAAACCCAAAGTCACTGTCACAAGTCTACAGGGATCCTGAGGTCACTGGAGCAACACGAAAGGGCTCCGTGGACCTCAAATCAACTCGAGATGAGAGCTTAGTCCCTGGCTTCGACTCAAGAGGAATACCAAGTTTCCACAAGCACCTCAAGAGGAGGCTTCTCTCAGCTACACTTATGTGAGAGGTACCCTGAGTTTGTGGTCTCAAGTGGAATGGACACCGAGATGCTCTGACTCGAAGTAAGGCCGGATATCCCTGCAGTGAATTGAATGCAAGCTCGTCTTGCATCTCCCAAGACGAAGGGATGTCTGAATCCCCTGTGGAGACCACAGAGAAAGACCTAGTTCTCCGCCTCATCGCGACCGGAGGCCTCACATCGTTTGAAAACTCGAGAGGTCCGCGGAGATCAATGCTTCCAAAGGAGAGGATGCCTGACTCCTCTTGAAAATGGTTAGGAGTCCTAGGATCCCTGTCCACATGGACGGGGACTCTGGGTCTCCCGCTTCACGTGGAGACGCGTCCCAATTGCCATGCCAAGACTCGAGGAGAATCCCGAGGTGTCCCTCGCACCTATGCAGGAGTCCGGACGTCGCTGAACAAACACGTGTCTGGAAGGGCCCTCCCCGTCGTAACTCGAGAATATACCCCAGGTTCCGGCCGCAACTCGAGAAAAACCATGAGAATTCCTCCTCGCAGCGAGATGAGGCCCGATTCCCCTGCATTGCCTGCAGAGCAATTCCATGTTCCACATCAAACGTGAAAGGAGCCTTGATTTCCTTGATGGCACTCCAGAGAAAACCCAAGATCACTGTCTCAAGTCTAGAGGGATCCTGTGGTCACTGGAGCAAAATGAAAGGGCTCCGTGGACCCCAAATCAACTCGAGATGAGAGCTTAGTCCCTGGCTTCGACTCAAGAGGAATACCAACTTTCCACAAGCACCTCAAGAGGAGGCTTCTCTCAGCTACAGGTAGGTGAGAGGGACCCTGAGTTTGTGGCCTCAAATCGAATGGACACCGAGATGCTCTGACTCGAAATAAGGCCGGATATCCCTGCAGTGAATTGAATGCAGGCTCGTCTTGCATCTCCCAAGATGAAGGGATGTCTGAATCCCCTGTGGAGACCACTGAGAAAGACCTAGTCCTCCGCCTCAACGCGAACGGAGGCCACACATCCTTTGAAAACTCGAGAGGTCCGCGGAGATCAATGCTTCCAAAGGAGACGATGCCTGACTCCTCTTGAAAATGGATAGGAGTCCCAGGATCCATGTAGCACGTGGAAAGGGACCCTGGGTCTCCCGCCTCACTTGGAGACGCGTCCCAATTGCCATGCCAAGACTCGAGGAGAATCCCGAGGTGTCCCTCGCACCTAGGCAGGAGTCCTGACGTCGCTGAACAAACACGTGTCTGGAAGGGCCCTCCCCGTCGTAACTCGAGAATATACCCCAGGTTCCGGCCGCAACTCGAGAAAAACCATGAGACTTCCCCCTCGCCGCGAGATGAGGCCCGATTACCCTGCACTGCGTGCAGAGCAATTCCGTGTTCCACATCAGCCTGAAAGGAGCCTTGATTTCCTTGATGGCACTCCAGAGAAAACCCAAGATCACTGTCTCAAGTCTAGAGGGATCCTGAGGTCACTGTAGCAACACGAAAGGGTTCCGTGGAACCCAAATCAACTCGAGATGAGAGCTTAGTCCCTGGCTTCGACTCAAGAGGAATACCAACTTTCCACAAGCACCTCAAGAGGAGGCTTCTCTCAGCTACAGGTAGGTGAGAGGGACCCTGAGTTTGTGGCCTCAAGTGGAATGGACACCGAGATGCTCTGACTCGAAGTAAGGCCGGATATCCCTGCAGTGAAGTGAATTCAGGCTCGTCTTGCATCTCCCAAGACGAAGGGATGTCTGAATCCCCTGTGGAGACCACAGAGAAAGACCTCGTCCTCCGCCTCATCGCGAACGGAGGCCCCACATCCTTTGAAAACTCGAGAGGTCCGCGGAGATCAATGCTTCCAAAGGAGACGATGCCTGACTCCTCTTGAAAATGGTTAGGAGTCCTAGGATCCCTGTCCACATGGACGGGGACTCTGGTTCTCCCGCTTCACGTGGAGACGCGTCCCAATTGCCATGCCAAGACTCGAGGAGTATCCCGAGGTGTCCCTCGCACCTAGGCAGGAGTCCTGACGTCGCTGAACAAACACGTGTCTGGAAGGGCCCACCCCGTCGTAACTCGAGAATATACCCCAGGTTCCGGCCGCAACTCGAGAAAAACCATGAGACTTCCCCCTCGTCGCGAGATGAGGCCCGATTCCCCTGCATTGCGTGCAGAGCAATTCCGTGTTCCACATCAAACGTGAAAGGAGCCTTGATTTCCCTGATGCCACTCCAGAGAAAACCCAAGATCACTGTTTCAAGTCTAGAGGGATCCTGAGGTCACTGGAGCAACACGAAAGGGCTCCGTGGACCCCAAATCAACTCGAGATGAGAGCTTAGTCCCTGGCTTCGACTCAAGAGGAATACCAACTTTCCACAAGCACCTCAAGAGGAGGCTTCTCTCAGCTACAGGTAGGTGAGAGGGACCCTGAGTTTGTGGCCTCAAATCGAATGGACACCGAGATGCTCTGACTCAAAATAAGGCCGGATATCCCTGCAGTGAATTGAATGCAGGCTCGTCTTGCATCTCCCAAGATGTAGGGATGCCTGAATCCCCTGTGGAGACCACAGAGAAAGACCTAGTCCTCCGCCTAAACGCGAACGGAGGCTTCACATCCTTTTAAAACTCGAGAGGTCCACGGAGACCAATGCTTCCAAAGGAGACGATGCCTGACTCCTCTTGAAAATGGATAGGAGTCCCAGGATCCCTGTGGCACGTGGAAAGGGACCCTGGGTCTCCCGCCTCACGTGGAGACGCGTCCCAATTGCCATGCCAAGACTCGAGGAGAATCCCGAGGTGTCCCTCGCACCTAGGCAGGAGTCCTGACGTCGCTGAACAAACACGTGTCTGGAAGGGCCCTCCCCGTCGTAACTCGAGAATATACCCCAGGTTCCGGCCGCAACTCGAGAAAAACCATGAGACTTCCCCCTCGCCGCGAGATGAGGCCCGATTCCCCTGCACTGTGTGCAGAGCAATTCCGTGTTCCACATCAAACGTGAAAGGAGCCTTGATTTCCTTGATGCCACTCCAGAGAAAACCCAAGATCACTCTCTCAAGTCTAGAGGGATCCTGAGGTCACTGGAGCAACATGAAAGGGCTCCGTGGACCCCAAATCAACTCGAGATGAGAGCTTAGTCCCTGGCTTCGACTCAAGAGGAATACCAAGTTTTCACAAGCACCTCAAGAGGAGGCTTCTCTCAGCTACACTTATGTGAGAGTTACCCTGAGTTTGTGGCCTCAAGTGGAATGGACACCGAGATGCTCTGACTCGAAGTAAGGCCGGATATCCCTGCAGTGAATTGAATGCAAGCTCGTCTTGCATCTCCCAAGACGAAGGGATGTCTGAATCCCCTGTGGAGACCACAGAGAAAGACCTAGTTCCCCGCCTTATCGCGACCGGAGGCCTCACATCCTTTGAAAACTCGAGAGGTCCGCCGAGATCAATGCTTCCAAAGGAGACGATGCCTGACTCCTCTTGAAAATGGTTGGGAGTCCTAGGATCCCTGTCCACATGGACGGGGACTCTGGGTCTCCCGCTTCACGTGGAGACGCGTCCCAATTGCCATGCCAAGACTCGAGGAGAATCCCGAGGTGTCCCTCGCACCTAGGCAGGAGTCCTGACGTCGCTGAACAAACACGTGTCTGGAAGGGCCCTCTCCGCGTAACTCGAGAATATACCCCAGGTTCCGGCCGCAACTCGAGAAAAACCATGAGACTTCCCCCTCGCCGCGAGATGAGGCCCGATTCCCCTGCACTGCTTGCAGAGCAATTCCGTGTTCCACATCAAACGTGAAAGGAGCCTTGATTTCCTTGATGGCACTCCAGAGAAAGCCCAAGATCACTGTCTCAAGTCAAGATGGATCCTGAGGTCACTGGAGCAACACGAAAGGGCTCCGTGGACCCCAAATCAACTCGAGATGAGAGCTTAGACCCTGGCATCGACTGAAGAGGAATACCAACTTTCCACAAGCACCTCAAGAGGAGGCTTCTCTCAGCTACAGGTAGGTGAGAGGGACCCTGAGTTTGTGGCCTCAAATCGAATGGACACCGAGATGCTCTGACTCGAAATAAGGCCGGATATCCCTGCAGTGAAGTGAATGCAGGCTCGTCTTGCATCTCCCAAGATGAAGGGATGTCTGAATCCCCTGTGGAGACCACAGAGAAAGACCTAGTCCTCCGCCTCAACGCGAACGGAGGCCTCACATCCTTTTAATACTCGAGAGGTCCGCGGAGATCAATGCTTCCAAAGGAGACGATGCCTGACTCCTCTTGAAAATGGATAGGAGTCCCAGGATCCCTGTGGCACGTGGAAAGGGACCCTGGGTCTCCCGCCTCACGTGGAGTCGCGTCCCAATTGCCATGCCAAGACTCAAGGAGAATCCCGAGGTGTCCCTCGCACCTAGGCCGGAGTCCTGACGTCGCTGAACAAACACGTGTCTGGAAGGACCCTCCCCGTCGTAACTCGAGAATATACCCCAGGTTCCGGCCGCAACTCGAGAAAAACCATGAGACTTCCCCCTCGTCGCGAGATGAGGCCCGATTCCCCTGCATTGCGTGCAGAGCAATTCCGTGTTCCACATCAAACGTGAAAGGAGCCTTGATTTCCCTGATGCCACTCCAGAGAAAACCCAAAGTCACTGTCACAAGTCTACAGGGATCCTGAGGTCACTGGAGCAACACGAAAGGGCTCCGTGGACCCCAAATCAACTCGAGATGAGAGCTTAGTCCCTGGCTTCGACTCAAGAGGAATACCAAGTTTCCACAAGCACCTCAAGAGGAGGCTTCTCTAAGCTACACTTATGTGAGAGGTACCCTGAGTTTGTGGCCTCAAGTGGAATGGACACCGAGATGCTCTGACTCGAAGTAAGGCCGGATATCCCTGCAGTGAATTGAATGCAAGCTCGTCTTGCATCTCCCAAGACGAAGGGATGTCTGAATCCCCTGTGGAGACCACAGAGAAAGACCTAGTTCTCCGCCTCATCGCGACCGGAGGCCTCACATCCTTTGAAAACTCGAGAGGTCCGCGGAGATCAATGCTTCCAAAGGAGAGGATGCCTGACTCCTCTTGAAAATGGTTAGGAGTCCTAGGATCCCTGTCCACATGGACGGGGACTCTGGGTCTCCCGCTTCAAGTGGAGACGCGTCCCAATTGCCATGCCAAGACTCGAGGAGAATCCCGAGGTGTCCCTCGCACCTAGGCAGGAGTCCGGACGTCGCTGAACAAACACGTGTCTGGAAGGGCCCTCCCCGTCGTAACTCGAGAATATACCCCAGGTTCCGGCCGCAACTCGAGAAAAACCATGAGACTTCCTCCTCGCAGCGAGATGAGGCCCGATTCCCCTGCATTGCGTGCAGAGCAATTCCGTGTTCCACATCAAACGTGAAAGGAGCCTTGATTTCCTTGACGGCACTCCAGAGAAAACCCAAGATCACTGTCTCAAGTCTAGAGGGATCCTGAGGTCACTGTAGCAACACGAAAGGGCTCCGTGGAACCCAAATCAACTCGAGATGAGAGCTTAGTCCCTGGCTTCGACTCAAGAGGAATACCAAGTTTCCACAAGCACCTCAAGAGGAGGCTTCTCTCAGCTACAGGTAGGTGAGAGGGACCCTGAGTTTGTGGCCTCAAGTGGAATGGACACCGAGATGCTCTGACTCGAAGTAAGGCCGGATATCCCTGCAGTGAAGTGAATGCAGGCTCGTCTTGCATCTCCCAAGACGAAGGGATGTCTGAATCCCCTGTGGAGACCACAGAGAAAGACCTAGTCCTCCGCCTCAACGCGAACGGAGGCCTCACATCCTTTTAATACTCGAGAGGTCCGCGGAGATCAATGCTTCCAAAGGAGACGATGCCTGACTCCTCTTGAAAATGGATAGGAGTCCCAGGATCCCTGTGGCACGTGGAAAGGGACCCTGGGTCTCCCGCCTCACGTGGAGTCGCGTCCCAATTGCCATGCCAAGACTCAAGGAGAATCCCGAGGTGTCCCTCGCACCTAGGCAGGAGTCCTGACGTCGCTGAACAAACACGTGTCTGGAGGGCCCTCCCCGTCGTAACTCGAGAATATACCCCAGGTTCCGGCCGCAACTCGAGAAAAACCATGAGACTTCCCCCTCGCCGTGAGATGAGGCCCGATTCCCCTGCACTGCGTGCAGAGCAATTCCGTGTTCCACATCAGCCTGAAAGGAGCCTTGATGTCCTTGATGGCACTCCAGAGAAAACCCAAGATCACTGTCTCAAGTCTAGAGGGATCCTGAGGTCACTGTAGCAACACGAAAGGGCTCCGTGGAACCCAAATCAACTCGAGATGAGAGCTTAGTCCCTGGCTTCGACTCAAGAGGAATACCAAGTTTCCACAAGCACCTCAAGAGGAGGCTTCTCTCAGCTACAGGTAGGTGAGAGGGACCCTGAGTTTGTGGCCTCAAGTGGAATGGACACCGAGATGCTCTGACTCGAAGTAAGGCCGGATATCCCTGCAGTGAAGTGAATGCAGGCTCGTCTTGCATCTCCCAAGACGAAGGGATGTCTGAATCCCCTGTGGAGACCACAGAGAAAGACCTAGTCCTCCGCCTCAACGCGAACGGAGGCCTCACATCCTTTTAATACTCGAGAGGTCCGCGGAGATCAATGCTTCCAAAGGAGACGATGCCTGACTCCTCTTGAAAATGGATAGGAGTCCCAGGATCCCTGTGGCACGTGGAAAGGGACCCTGGGTCTCCCGCCTCACGTGGAGTCGCGTCCCAATTGCCATGCCAAGACTCAAGGAGAATCCCGAGGTGTCCCTCGCACCTAGGCCGGAGTCCTGACGTCGCTGAACAAACACGTGTCTGGAAGGGCCCTCCCCGTCGTAACTCGAGAATATACCCCAGGTTCCGGCCGCAACTCGAGAAAAACCATGAGACTTCCCCCTCGTCGCGAGATGAGGCCCGATTCCCCTGCATTGCGTGCAGAGCAATTCCGTGTTCCACATCAAACGTGAAAGGAGCCTTGATTTCCCTGATGCCACTCCAGAGAAAACCCAAGATCACTGTTTCAAGTCTAGAGGGATCCTGAGGTCACTGGAGCAACACGAAAGGGCTCCGTGGACCCCAAATCAACTCGAGATGAGAGCTTAGTCCCTGGCTTCGACTCAAGAGGAATACCAACTTTCCACAAGCACCTCAAGAGGAGGCTTCTCTCAGCTACAGGTAGGTGAGAGGGACCCTGAGTTTGTGGCCTCAAATCGAATGGACACCGAGATGCTCTGACTCAAAATAAGGCCGGATATCCCTGCAGTGAATTGAATGCAGGCTCGTCTTGCATCTCCCAAGATGTAGGGATGCCTGAATCCCCTGTGGAGACCACAGAGAAAGACCTAGTCCTCCGCCTAAACGCGAACGGAGGCTTCACATCCTTTTAAAACTCGAGAGGTCCACGGAGATCAATGCTTCCAAAGGAGACGATGCCTGACTCCTCTTGAAAATGGAAAGGAGTCCCAGGATCCCTGTGGCACGTGGAAAGGGACTCTGGGTCTCCCGCCTCACGTGGAGACGCGTCCCAATTGCCATGCCAAGACTCGAGGAGAATCCCGAGGTGTCCCTCGCACCTAGGCAGGAGTCCTGACGTCGCTGAACAAACACGTGTCTGGAAGGGCCCTCCCCGTCGTAACTCGAGAATATACCCCAGGTTCCGGCCGCAACTCGAGAAAAACCATGAGACTTCCCCCTCGCCGCGAGATGAGGCCCGATTCCCCTGCACTGTGTGCAGAGCAATTCCGTGTTCCACATCAAACGTGAAAGGAGCCTTGATTTCCTTGATGCCACTCCAGAGAAAACCCAAGATCACTCTCTCAAGGCTAGAGGGATCCTGAGGTCACTGGAGCAACACGAAAGGGCTCCGTGGACCCCAAATCAACTCGAGATGAGAGCTTAGTCCCTGGCTTCGACTCAAGAGGAATACCAAGTTTTCACAAGCACCTCAAGAGGAGGCTTCTCTCAGCTACACTTATGTGAGAGTTACCCTGAGTTTGTGGCCTCAAGTGGAATGGACACCGAGATGCTCTGACTCGAAGGAAGGCCGGATATCCCTGCAGTGAATTGAATGCAAGCTCGTCTTGCATCTCCCAAGACGAAGGGATGTCTGAATCCCCTGTGGAGACCACAGAGAAAGACCTAGTTCCCCGCCTTATCGCGACCGGAGGCCTCACATCCTTTGAAAACTCGAGAGGTCCGCCGAGATCAATGCTTCCAAAGGAGACGATGCCTGACTCCTCTTGAAAATGGTTGGGAGTCCTAGGATCCCTGTCCACATGGACGGGGACTCTGGGTCTCCCGCTTCACGTGGAGACGCGTCCCAATTGCCATGCCAAGACTCGAGGAGAATCCCGAGGTGTCCCTCGCACCTAGGCAGGAGTCCTGACGTCGCTGAACAAACACGTGTCTGGAAGGGCCCTCTCCGCGTAACTCGAGAATATACCCCAGGTTCCGGCCGCAACTCGAGAAAAACCATGAGACTTCCCCCTCGTCGCGAGATGAGGCCCGATTCCCCTGCATTGCGTGCAGAGCAATTCCGTGTTCCACATCAAACATGAAAGGAGCCTTGATTTCCTTGATGGCACTCCAGAGAAAGCCCAAGATCACTGTCTCAAGTCAAGATGGATCCTGAGGTCACTGGAGCAACACGAAAGGGCTCCGTGGACCCCAAATCAACTCGAGATGAGAGCTTAGACCCTGGCTTCGACTGAAGAGGAATACCAACTTTCCACAAGCACCTCAAGAGGAGGCTTCTCTCAGCTACAGGTAGGTGAGAGGGACCCTGAGTTTGTGGCCTCAAATCGAATGGACACCGAGATGCTCTGACTCGAAATAAGGCCGGATATCCCTGCAGTGAAGTGAATGCAGGCTCGTCTTGCATCTCCCAAGATGAAGGGATGTCTGAATCCCCTGTGGAGACCACAGAGAAAGACCTAGTCCTCCGCCTCAACGCGAACGGAGGCCTCACATCCTTTTAATACTCGAGAGGTCCGCGGAGATCAATGCTTCCAAAGGAGACGATGCCTGACTCCTCTTGAAAATGGATAGGAGTCCCAGGATCCCTGTGGCACGTGGAAAGGGACCCTGGGTCTCCCGCCTCACGTGGAGTCGCGTCCCAATTGCCATGCCAAGACTCAAGGAGAATCCCGAGGTGTCCCTCGCACCTAGGCCGGAGTCCTGACGTCGCTGAACAAACACGTGTCTGGAAGGACCCTCCCCGTCGTAACTCGAGAATATACCCCAGGTTCCGGCCGCAACTCGAGAAAAACCATGAGACTTCCCCCTCGTCGCGAGATGAGGCCCGATTCCCCTGCATTGCGTGCAGAGCAATTCCGTGTTCCACATCAAACGTGAAAGGAGCCTTGATTTCCCTGATGCCACTCCAGAGAAAACCCAAAGTCACTGTCACAAGTCTACAGGGATCCTGAGGTCACTGGAGCAACACGAAAGGGCTCCGTGGACCCCAAATCAACTCGAGATGAGAGCTTAGTCCCTGGCTTCGACTCAAGAGGAATACCAAGTTTCCACAAGCACCTCAAGAGGAGGCTTCTCTCAGCTACACTTATGTGAGAGGTACCCTGAGTTTGTGGCCTCAAGTGGAATGGACACCGAGATGCTCTGACTCGAAGTAAGGCCGGATATCCCTGCAGTGAATTGAATGCAAGCTCGTCTTGCATCTCCCAAGACGAAGGGATGTCTGAATCCCCTGTGGAGACCACAGAGAAAGACCTAGTTCTCCGCCTCATCGCGACCGGAGGCCTCACATCCTTTGAAAACTCGAGAGGTCCGCGGAGATCAATGCTTCCAAAGGAGAGGATGCCTGACTCCTCTTGAAAATGGTTAGGAGTCCTAGGATCCCTGTCCACATAGACGGGGACTCTGGGTCTCCCGCTTCAAGTGGAGACGCGTCCCAATTGCCATGCCAAGACTCGAGGAGAATCCCGAGGTGTCCCTCGCACCTAGGCAGGAGTCCGGACGTCGCTGAACAAACACGTGTCTGGAAGGGCCCTCCCCGTCGTAACTCGAGAATATACCCCAGGTTCCGGCCGCAACTCGAGAAAAACCATGAGACTTCCTCCTCGCAGCGAGATGAGGCCCGATTCCCCTGCATTGCGTGCAGAGCAATTCCGTGTTCCACATCAAACGTGAAAGGAGCCTTGATTTCCTTGATGGCACTCCAGAGAAAACCCAAGATCACTGTCTCAAGTCTAGAGGGATCCTGAGGTCACTGGAGCAACACGAAAGGGCTCCGTGGACCCCAAATCAACTCGAGATGAGAGCTTAGTCCCTGGCTTCGACTCAAGAGGAATACCAACTTTCCACAAGCACCTCAAGAGGAGGCTTCTCTCAGCTACAGGTAGGTGAGAGGGACCCTGAGTTTGTGGCCTCAAATCGAATGGACACCGAGATGCTCTGACTCGAAATAAGGCCGGATATCCCTGCAGTGAATTGAATGCAGGCTCGTCTTGCATCTCCCAAGATGAAGGGATGTCTGAATCCCCTGTGGAGACCACTGAGAAAGACCTAGTCCTCCGCCTCAACGCGAACGGAGGCCTCACATCCTTTGAAAATTCGAGAGGTCCGCGGAGATCAATGCTTCCAAAGGAGACGATGCCTGACTCCTCTTGAAAATGGATAGGAGTCCCAGGATCCATGTGGCACGTGGAAAGGGACCCTGGGTCTCCCGCCTCACGTGGAGACGCGTCCCAATTGCCATGCCAAGACTCGAGGATAATCCAGATGTGTCCCTCGCACCTAGGCCGGAGTCCTGACGTCGCTGAACAAACACGTGTCTGGAAGGGCCCTCCCCGTCTTAACTCGAGAATATACCCCAGGTTCCGGCCGCAACTCGAGAAAAACCATGAGACTTCCCCCTCGCCGCGAGATGAGGCCCGATTCCCCTGCACTGCGTGCAGAGCAATTCCGTGTTCCACATCAGCCTGAAAGGAGCCTTGATGTCCTTGATGGCACTCCAGAGAAAACCGAAGATCACTGTCTCAAGTCTAGAGGGATCCTGAGGTCACTGTAGCAACACGAAAGGGCTCCGTGGAACCCAAATCAACTCGAGATGAGAGCTTAGTCCCTGGCTTCGACTCAAGAGGAATACCAAGTTTCCACAAGCACCTCAAGAGGAGGCTTCTCTCAGCTACAGGTAGGTGAGAGGGACCCTGAGTTTGTGGCCTCAAGTGGAATGGACACCGAGATGCTCTGACTCGAAGTAAGGCCGGATATCCCTGCAGTGAAGTGAATGCAGGCTCGTCTTGCATCTCCCAAGACGAAGGGATGTCTGAATCCCCTGTGGAGACCACAGAGAAAGACCTAGTCCTCCGCCTCATCGCGAACGGAGGCCCCACATCCTTTGAAAACTCGAGAGGTCCGCGGAGATCAATGCTTCCAAAGGAGACGATGCCTGACTCCTCTTGAAAATGGTTAGAAGTCCTATGATCCCTGTCCACATGGACGGGGACTCTGGGTCTCCCGCTTCACGTGGAGACGCGTCCCAATTGCCATGCCAAGACTCGAGGAGTATCCCGAGGTGTCCCTCGCACCTAGGCAGGAGTCCTGACGTCGCTGAACAAACACGTGTCTGGAAGGGCCCTCCCCGTCGTAACTCGAGAATATACCCCAGGTTCCGGCCGCAACTCGAGAAAAACCATGAGACTTCCCCCTCGTCGCGAGATGAGGCCCGATTCCCCTGCATTGCGTGCAGAGCAATTCCGTGTTCCACATCAAACGTGAAAGGAGCCTTGATTTCCCTGATGCCACTCCAGAGAAAACCCAAGATCACTGTTTCAAGTCTAGAGGGATCCTGAGGTCACTGGAGCAACACGAAAGGGCTCCGTGGACCCCAAATCAACTCGAGATGAGAGCTTAGTCCCTGGCTTCGACTCAAGAGGAATACCAACTTTCCACAAGCACCTCAAGAGGAGGCTTCTCTCAGCTACAGGTAGGTGAGAGGGACCCTGAGTTTGTGGCCTCAAGTGGAATGGACACCAAGATGCTCTGAATCAAAATAAGGCCGGATATCGCTGCAGTGAATTGAATGCAGGCTCGTCTTGCATCTCCCAAGATGTAGGGATGCCTGAATCCCCTGTGGAGACCACAGAGAAAGACCTAGTCCTCCGCCTAAACGCGAACGGAGGCTTCACATCCTTTTAAAACTCGAGAGGTCCACGGAGATCAATGCTTCCAAGGGAGACGATGCCTGACTCCTCTTGAAAATGGATAGGAGTCCCAGGATCCCTGTGCCACGTGGAAAGGGACCCTGGGTCTCCCGCCTCACGTGGAGACGCGTCCCAATTGCCATGCCAAGACTCGAGGAGAATCCCGAGGTGTCCCTCGCACCTAGGCAGGAGTCCTGACGTCGCTGAACAAACACGTGTCTGGAAGGGCCCTCCCCGTCGTAACTCGAGAATATACCCCAGGTTCCGGCCGCAACTCGAGAAAAACCATGAGACTTCCCCCTCGCCGCGAGATGAGGCCCGATTCCCCTGCACTGCATGCAGAGCAATTCCGTGTTCCACATCAAACGTGAAAGGAGCCTTGATTTCCTTGATGCCACTCCAGAGAAAACCCAAGATCACTCTCTCAAGTCTAGAGGGATCCTGAGGTCACTGGAGCAACACGAAAGGGCTCCGTGGACCCCAAATCAACTCGAGATGAGAGCTTAGTCCCTGGCTTCGACTCAAGAGGAATACCAAGTTTTCACAAGCACCTCAAGAGGAGGCTTCTCTCAGCTACACTTATGTGAGAGGTACCCTGAGTTTGTGGCCTCAAGTGGAATGGACACCGAGATGCTGTGACTCGAAGTAAGGCCGGATATCCCTGCAGTGAATTGAATGCAAGCTCGTCTTGCATCTCCCAAGACGAAGGGATGTCTGAATCCCCTGTGGAGACCACAGAGAAAGACCTAGTTCCCCGCCTTATCGCAACCGGAGGCCTCACATCCTTTGAAAACTCGAGAGGTCCGCGGAGATCAATGCTTCCAAAGGAGACGATGCCTGACTCCTCTTGAAAACGGTTGGGAGTCCTAGGATCCCTGTCCACATGGACGGGGACTCTGGGTCTCCCGCTTCACGTGGAGACGCGTCCCAATTGCCATGCCAAGACTCGAGGAGAATCCCGAGGTGTCCCTCGCACCTAGGCAGGAGTCCTGACGTCGCTGAACAAACACATGTCTGGAAGGGCCCTCCCCTTTGGAACTCAGGAATATACCCCAGGTTCCGGGCGCAACTCGAGAAAAACCATGAGACTTCCGCCTCGCCTCGAGATGAGGCCCGATTCCCCTGCACTGCGTGCAGAGCAATTCCGTGTTCCACATCAAACATGAAAGAAGCCTTGATTTCCTTGATGGCACTCCAGAGAAAACCCAAAATCACTGTCGCAAGTCTAGAGGGATCCTGAGGTCACTGTAGCAACATGAAAGGGCTCCGTGGAACCCAAATCAACTCGAGATGAGAGCTTAGTCCCTGGCTTCGACTCAAGAGGTATACCAACTTTCCACAAGCACCTCAAGAGGAGGCTTCTCTCAGCTACAGGTAGGTGAGAGGGACCCTGAGTTGTGGCCTCAAGTGGAATGGACACCGAGATGCTCTGACTCGAAGTAAGGCCGGATATCCCTGCAGTGAAGTGAATGCAGGCTCGTCTTGCATCTCCTAAGATGAAGGGATGTCTGAATCCCCTGTGGAGACCACAGAGAAAGACCTAGTCCTGCACCTCGTCACGACCGGAAGCCTCACATCCTTTGAAAACTCGAGAGGTCCGCGGAGATCAATGCTTCCAAAGGAGACGATGCCTGACTCCTCTTGAAAATGGATAGGAGTCCCAGGATCCCTGTGGCACGTGGAAAGGGACCCTGGGTCTCCCGCCTCACGTGGAGACCCGTCCCAATTGCCATGCCAAGACTCGAGGAGTATACAGAGGTGTCCCTCGTACCTAGGCAAGAGTCCTGACGTCGCTGAACAAACACGTGTCTGGAAGGGCCCTCCCCATAGTAACTTGAGAATGTACCCCAGGTTCCGGCCGCAACTCGAGAAAAACCATGAGACTTCCCCCTCGCCGCGAGATGAGGCCCGATTCCCCTGCACAGCGTGCAGAGCAATTCCGTGTTCCACATCAAACATGAAAGAAGCCTTGATTTCCTTGATGGCACTCCAGAGAAAACCCAAGATCACTGTCTCAAGTCTAGAGGGATCCTGAGGTCACTGGAGCAACAGGAAAGGGCTCCATGGACCCCAAATCAACTCGAGATGAGAGCTTAGTCCCTGGCTTCGACTCAAGAGGAATACCAACTTTCCACAAGCACCTCAAGAGGAGGCTTCTCTCAGCTACAGGTATGTGAGAGGGACACTGAGTTTGTGGCCTCAAGTGGAATGGACACCGAGATGCTCTGACTTGAAGTAAGGCCGGATATCCCTGAAGTGAATTGAATGCAGGCTCGTCTTGCATCTCCCAAGACGAAGGGATGTCTGAATCCCCTGTGGAGACCACAGAGAAAGACCTAGTTCTCCGCCTCATCGCGACCGGAGGCCTCAGATCCTTTGAAATCTCGAGAGGTCCGCGGAGATCAATGCTTCCAAAAGAGACGATGCCTGACTCCTCTTGAAAATGGATAGGAGTCCCAGGATCCCTGTGGCACGTGGAAAGGGACCCTGGGTCTCCCGCCTCACGTGGAGACGCGTCCCAATTGCCATGCCAAGACTCGAGGAGAATCCCGAGGTGTCCCTCGCACCTAGGCAGGAGTCCTGATGTCGCTGAACAAACACGTGTATGGAAGGGCCCTCCCCGTCGTAACTCGGGAATATACCCCAGGTTCTGGCCGCAACTCGAGACAAACCATGAGACTTCTTCCTCGCCACGAGATGAGGCCCGATTCCCCTACACTGCGTGCAGAGCAATTCCGTGTTCCACATCAAACATGACAGGATCCTTGATTTCCTTGATGGCACTCCAGAGAAAACCCAAGATCACTGTCTCAAGTCTAGGGGATCCTGAGGTCACTGGAGCAACAGGAAAGTGCTCCATGGACCCCAAATCAACTCGAGATGAGAGCTTAGTCCCTGGCTTCGACTCAAGTGGATTACGAACTTACCACAAGCACCTCAAGAAGAGGCTTCTCTCAGCTACAGGTATGTGAGAGGGACCCTGAGTTTATGGCCTCATTTGGATTGGACACCGAGATGCTCTGACTCGAAGTAAGGCCGGATATCCCTGCAGTGAATTGAATGCAGGCTCGTCTTGCATCTCCCAAGACGAAGAGATGTCTGAAACCCCTGTGGAGACCACAGAGAAAGACCTAGTTCTCCGCCTCATTGCGACCGGAGGCCTCACATCCTTTGAAAACTCGAGAGGTCCACGGAGATAAATGCTTCCAAAGGAGACGAAGCCTGACTCCTCTTGAAAATGGATAGGAGTCCCAGGATCCCTGTGGCACGTGGAAAGGGACCCTGGGTCTCCTGCCTTACGTGGAGACGCGACCCAATTGCCATGCCAAGACTCGAGGAGAATCCCGAGGTGTCCCTCGCACCAGGCAGGAGTCCTGACGTCGATGAACAAACACGTGTCTGGAAGGGCCCTCCCCGTCGTAACTCGAGAATATACCCCAGGTTCCGGCCGCAACTCGAGAAAAACCATGAGACTTCCCCCTCGCCGCGAGATGAGGCCCGATTCCCCTGCACTGCTTGCAGAGCAATTCCGTGTTCCACATCAAACGTGAAAGGAGCCTTGATTTCCTTGATGGCACTCCAGAGAAAGCCCAAGATCACTGTCTCAAGTCAAGATGGATCCTGAGGTCACTGGAGCAACACGAAAGGGCTCCGTGGACCCCAAATCAACTCGAGATGAGAGCTTAGACCCTGGCATCGACTGAAGAGGAATACCAACTTTCCACAAGCACCTCAAGAGGAGGCTTCTCTCAGCTACAGGTAGGTGAGAGGGACCCTGAGTTTGTGGCCTCAAATCGAATGGACACCGAGATGCTCTGACTCGAAATAAGGCCGGATATCCCTGCAGTGAAGTGAATGCAGGCTCGTCTTGCATCTCCCAAGATGAAGGGATGTCTGAATCCCCTGTGGAGACCACAGAGAAAGACCTAGTCCTCCGCCTCAACGCGAACGGAGGCCTCACATCCTTTTAATACTCGAGAGGTCCGCGGAGATCAATGCTTCCAAAGGAGACGATGCCTGACTCCTCTTGAAAATGGATAGGAGTCCCAGGATCCCTGTGGCACGTGGAAAGGGACCCTGGGTCTCCCGCCTCACGTGGAGTCGCGTCCCAATTGCCATGCCAAGACTCAAGGAGAATCCCGAGGTGTCCCTCGCACCTAGGCCGGAGTCCTGACGTCGCTGAACAAACACGTGTCTGGAAGGACCCTCCCCGTCGTAACTCGAGAATATACCCCAGGTTCCGGCCGCAACTCGAGAAAAACCATGAGACTTCCCCCTCGTCGCGAGATGAGGCCCGATTCCCCTGCATTGCGTGCAGAGCAATTCCGTGTTCCACATCAAACGTGAAAGGAGCCTTGATTTCCCTGATGCCACTCCAGAGAAAACCCAAAGTCACTGTCACAAGTCTACAGGGATCCTGAGGTCACTGGAGCAACACGAAAGGGCTCCGTGGACCCCAAATCAACTCGAGATGAGAGCTTAGTCCCTGGCTTCGACTCAAGAGGAATACCAAGTTTCCACAAGCACCTCAAGAGGAGGCTTCTCTAAGCTACACTTATGTGAGAGGTACCCTGAGTTTGTGGCCTCAAGTGGAATGGACACCGAGATGCTCTGACTCGAAGTAAGGCCGGATATCCCTGCAGTGAATTGAATGCAAGCTCGTCTTGCATCTCCCAAGACGAAGGGATGTCTGAATCCCCTGTGGAGACCACAGAGAAAGACCTAGTTCTCCGCCTCATCGCGACCGGAGGCCTCACATCCTTTGAAAACTCGAGAGGTCCGCGGAGATCAATGCTTCCAAAGGAGAGGATGCCTGACTCCTCTTGAAAATGGTTAGGAGTCCTAGGATCCCTGTCCACATGGACGGGGACTCTGGGTCTCCCGCTTCAAGTGGAGACGCGTCCCAATTGCCATGCCAAGACTCGAGGAGAATCCCGAGGTGTCCCTCGCACCTAGGCAGGAGTCCGGACGTCGCTGAACAAACACGTGTCTGGAAGGGCCCTCCCCGTCGTAACTCGAGAATATACCCCAGGTTCCGGCCGCAACTCGAGAAAAACCATGAGACTTCCTCCTCGCAGCGAGATGAGGCCCGATTCCCCTGCATTGCGTGCAGAGCAATTCCGTGTTCCACATCAAACGTGAAAGGAGCCTTGATTTCCTTGACGGCACTCCAGAGAAAACCCAAGATCACTGTCTCAAGTCTAGAGGGATCCTGAGGTCACTGGAGCAACACGAAAGGGCTCCGTGGACCCCAAATCAACTCGAGATGAGAGCTTAGTCCCTGGCTTCGACTCAAGAGGAATACCAACTTTCCACAAGCACCTCAAGAGGAGGCTTCTCTCAGCTACAGGTAGGTGAGAGGGACCCTGAGTTTGTGGCCTCAAATCGAATGGACACCGAGATGCTCTGACTCGAAATAAGGCCGGATATCCCTGCAGTGAATTGAATGCAGGCTCGTCTTGCATCTCCCAAGATGAAGGGATGTCTGAATCCCCTGTGGAGACCACTGAGAAAGACCTAGTCCTCCGCCTCAACGCGAACGGAGGCCTCACATCCTTTGAAAATTCGAGAGGTCCGCGGAGATCAATGCTTCCAAAGGAGACGATGCCTGACTCCTCTTGAAAATGGATAGGAGTCCCAGGATCCCTGTGGCACGTGGAAAGGGACCCTGGGTCTCCCGCCTCACGTGGAGACGCGTCCCAATTGCCATGCCAAGACTCGAGGATAATCCAGATGTGTCCCTCGCACCTAGGCCGGAGTCCTGACGTCGCTGAACAAACACGTGTCTGGAAGGGCCCTCCCCGTCTTAACTCGAGAATATACCCCAGGTTCCGGCCGCAACTCGAGAAAAACCATGAGACTTCCCCCTCGCCGCGAGATGAGGCCCGATTCCCCTGCACTGCGTGCAGAGCAATTCCGTGTTCCACATCAGCCTGAAAGGAGCCTTGATGTCCTTGATGGCACTCCAGAGAAAACCCAAGATCACTGTCTCAAGTCTAGAGGGATCCTGAGGTCACTGTAGCAACACGAAAGGGCTCCGTGGAACCCAAATCAACTCGAGATGAGAGCTTAGTCCCTGGCTTCGACTTAAGAGGAATACCAAGTTTCCACAAGCACCTCAAGAGGAGGCTTCTCTCAGCTACAGGTAGGTGAGAGGGACCCTGAGTTTGTGGCCTCAAGTGGAATGGACACCGAGATGCTCTGACTCGAAGTAAGGCCGGATATCCCTGCAGTGAAGTGAATGCAGGCTCGTCTTGCATCTCCCAAGACGAAGGGATGTCTGAATCCCCTGTGGAGACCACAGAGAAAGACCTAGTCCTCCGCCTCAACGCGAACGGAGGCCTCACATCCTTTTAATACTCGAGAGGTCCGCGGAGATCAATGCTTCCAAAGGAGACGATGCCTGACTCCTCTTGAAAATGGATAGGAGTCCCAGGATCCCTGTGGCACGTGGAAAGGGACCCTGGGTCTCCCGCCTCACGTGGAGTCGCGTCCCAATTGCCATGCCAAGACTCAAGGAGAATCCCGAGGTGTCCCTCGCACCTAGGCCGGAGTCCTGACGTCGCTGAACAAACACGTGTCTGGAAGGGCCCTCCCCGTCGTAACTCGAGAATATACCCCAGGTTCCGGCCGCAACTCGAGAAAAACCATGAGACTTCCCCCTCGCCGTGAGATGAGGCCCGATTCCCCTGCACTGCGTGCAGAGCAATTCCGTGTTCCACATCAGCCTGAAAGGAGCCTTGATGTCCTTGATGGCACTCCAGAGAAAACCCAAGATCACTGTCTCAAGTCTAGAGGGATCCTGAGGTCACTGTAGCAACACGAAAGGGCTCCGTGGAACCCAAATCAACTCGAGATGAGAGCTTAGTCCCTGGCTTCGACTCAAGAGGAATACCAAGTTTCCACAAGCACCTCAAGAGGAGGCTTCTCTCAGCTACAGGTATGTGAGAGGGACCCTGAGTTTGTGGCCTCAAGTGGAATGGACACCGAGATGCTCTGACTCGAAGTAAGGCCGGATATCCCTGCAGTGAAGTGAATGCAGGCTCGTCTTGCATCTCCCAAGACGAAGGGATGTCTGAATCCCCTGTGGAGACCACAGAGAAAGACCTAGTCCTCCGCCTCAACGCGAACGGAGGCCTCACATCCTTTTAATACTCGAGAGGTCCGCGGAGATCAATGCTTCCAAAGGAGACGATGCCTGACTCCTCTTGAAAATGGATAGGAGTCCCAGGATCCCTGTGGCACGTGGAAAGGGACCCTGGGTCTCCCGCCTCACGTGGAGTCGCGTCCCAATTGCCATGCCAAGACTCAAGGAGAATCCCGAGGTGTCCCTCGCACCTAGGCCGGAGTCCTGACGTCGCTGAACAAACACGTGTCTGGAAGGGCCCTCCCCGTCGTAACTCGAGAATATACCCCAGGTTCCGGCCGCAACTCGAGAAAAACCATGAGACTTCCCCCTCGTCGCGAGATGAGGCCCGATTCCCCTGCATTGCGTGCAGAGCAATTCCGTGTTCCACATCAAACGTGAAAGGAGCCTTGATTTCCCTGATGCCACTCCAGAGAAAACCCAAGATCACTGTTTCAAGTCTAGAGGGATCCTGAGGTCACTGGAGCAACACGAAAGGGCTCCGTGGACCCCAAATCAACTCGAGATGAGAGCTTAGTCCCTGGCTTCGACTCAAGAGGAATACCAACTTTCCACAAGCACCTCAAGAGGAGGCTTCTCTCAGCTACAGGTAGGTGAGAGGGACCCTGAGTTTGTGGCCTCAAATCGAATGGACACCGAGATGCTCTGACTCAAAATAAGGCCGGATATCCCTGCAGTGAATTGAATGCAGGCTCGTCTTGCATCTCCCAAGATGTAGGGATGCCTGAATCCCCTGTGGAGACCACAGAGAAAGACCTAGTCCTCCGCCTAAACGCGAACGGAGGCTTCACATCCTTTTAAAACTCGAGAGGTCCACGGAGATCAATGCTTCCAAAGGAGACGATGCCTGACTCCTCTTGAAAATGGAAAGGAGTCCCAGGATCCCTGTGGCACGTGGAAAGGGACTCTGGGTCTCCCGCCTCACGTGGAGACGCGTCCCAATTGCCATGCCAAGACTCGAGGAGAATCCCGAGGTGTCCCTCGCACCTAGGCAGGAGTCCTGACGTCGCTGAACAAACACGTGTCTGGAAGGGCCCTCCCCGTCGTAACTCGAGAATATACCCCAGGTTCCGGCCGCAACTCGAGAAAAACCATGAGACTTCCCCCTCGCCGCGAGATGAGGCCCGATTCCCCTGCACTGTGTGCAGAGCAATTCCGTGTTCCACATCAAACGTGAAAGGAGCCTTGATTTCCTTGATGCCACTCCAGAGAAAACCCAAGATCACTCTCTCAAGGCTAGAGGGATCCTGAGGTCACTGGAGCAACACGAAAGGGCTCCGTGGACCCCAAATCAACTCGAGATGAGAGCTTAGTCCCTGGCTTCGACTCAAGAGGAATACCAAGTTTTCACAAGCACCTCAAGAGGAGGCTTCTCTCAGCTACACTTATGTGAGAGTTACCCTGAGTTTGTGGCCTCAAGTGGAATGGACACCGAGATGCTCTGACTCGAAGGAAGGCCGGATATCCCTGCAGTGAATTGAATGCAAGCTCGTCTTGCATCTCCCAAGACGAAGGGATGTCTGAATCCCCTGTGGAGACCACAGAGAAAGACCTAGTTCCCCGCCTTATCGCGACCGGAGGCCTCACATCCTTTGAAAACTCGAGAGGTCCGCCGAGATCAATGCTTCCAAAGGAGACGATGCCTGACTCCTCTTGAAAATGGTTGGGAGTCCTAGGATCCCTGTCCACATGGACGGGGACTCTGGGTCTCCCGCTTCACGTGGAGACGCGTCCCAATTGCCATGCCAAGACTCGAGGAGAATCCCGAGGTGTCCCTCGCACCTAGGCAGGAGTCCTGACGTCGCTGAACAAACACGTGTCTGGAAGGGCCCTCTCCGCGTAACTCGAGAATATACCCCAGGTTCCGGCCGCAACTCGAGAAAAACCATGAGACTTCCCCCTCGTCGCGAGATGAGGCCCGATTCCCCTGCATTGCGTGCAGAGCAATTCCGTGTTCCACATCAAACATGAAAGGAGCCTTGATTTCCTTGATGGCACTCCAGAGAAAGCCCAAGATCACTGTCTCAAGTCAAGATGGATCCTGAGGTCACTGGAGCAACACGAAAGGGCTCCGTGGACCCCAAATCAACTCGAGATGAGAGCTTAGACCCTGGCTTCGACTGAAGAGGAATACCAACTTTCCACAAGCACCTCAAGAGGAGGCTTCTCTCAGCTACAGGTAGGTGAGAGGGACCCTGAGTTTGTGGCCTCAAATCGAATGGACACCGAGATGCTCTGACTCGAAATAAGGCCGGATATCCCTGCAGTGAAGTGAATGCAGGCTCGTCTTGCATCTCCCAAGATGAAGGGATGTCTGAATCCCCTGTGGAGACCACAGAGAAAGACCTAGTCCTCCGCCTCAACGCGAACGGAGGCCTCACATCCTTTTAATACTCGAGAGGTCCGCGGAGATCAATGCTTCCAAAGGAGACGATGCCTGACTCCTCTTGAAAATGGATAGGAGTCCCAGGATCCCTGTGGCACGTGGAAAGGGACCCTGGGTCTCCCGCCTCACGTGGAGTCGCGTCCCAATTGCCATGCCAAGACTCAAGGAGAATCCCGAGGTGTCCCTCGCACCTAGGCCGGAGTCCTGACGTCGCTGAACAAACACGTGTCTGGAAGGACCCTCCCCGTCGTAACTCGAGAATATACCCCAGGTTCCGGCCGCAACTCGAGAAAAACCATGAGACTTCCCCCTCGTCGCGAGATGAGGCCCGATTCCCCTGCATTGCGTGCAGAGCAATTCCGTGTTCCACATCAAACGTGAAAGGAGCCTTGATTTCCCTGATGCCACTCCAGAGAAAACCCAAAGTCACTGTCACAAGTCTACAGGGATCCTGAGGTCACTGGAGCAACACGAAAGGGCTCCGTGGACCCCAAATCAACTCGAGATGAGAGCTTAGTCCCTGGCTTCGACTCAAGAGGAATACCAAGTTTCCACAAGCACCTCAAGAGGAGGCTTCTCTCAGCTACACTTATGTGAGAGGTACCCTGAGTTTGTGGCCTCAAGTGGAATGGACACCGAGATGCTCTGACTCGAAGTAAGGCCGGATATCCCTGCAGTGAATTGAATGCAAGCTCGTCTTGCATCTCCCAAGACGAAGGGATGTCTGAATCCCCTGTGGAGACCACAGAGAAAGACCTAGTTCTCCGCCTCATCGCGACCGGAGGCCTCACATCCTTTGAAAACTCGAGAGGTCCGCGGAGATCAATGCTTCCAAAGGAGAGGATGCCTGACTCCTCTTGAAAATGGTTAGGAGTCCTAGGATCCCTGTCCACATAGACGGGGACTCTGGGTCTCCCGCTTCAAGTGGAGACGCGTCCCAATTGCCATGCCAAGACTCGAGGAGAATCCCGAGGTGTCCCTCGCACCTAGGCAGGAGTCCGGACGTCGCTGAACAAACACGTGTCTGGAAGGGCCCTCCCCGTCGTAACTCGAGAATATACCCCAGGTTCCGGCCGCAACTCGAGAAAAACCATGAGACTTCCTCCTCGCAGCGAGATGAGGCCCGATTCCCCTGCATTGCGTGCAGAGCAATTCCGTGTTCCACATCAAACGTGAAAGGAGCCTTGATTTCCTTGATGGCACTCCAGAGAAAACCCAAGATCACTGTCTCAAGTCTAGAGGGATCCTGAGGTCACTGGAGCAACACGAAAGGGCTCCGTGGACCCCAAATCAACTCGAGATGAGAGCTTAGTCCCTGGCTTCGACTCAAGAGGAATACCAACTTTCCACAAGCACCTCAAGAGGAGGCTTCTCTCAGCTACAGGTAGGTGAGAGGGACCCTGAGTTTGTGGCCTCAAATCGAATGGACACCGAGATGCTCTGACTCGAAATAAGGCCGGATATCCCTGCAGTGAATTGAATGCAGGCTCGTCTTGCATCTCCCAAGATGAAGGGATGTCTGAATCCCCTGTGGAGACCACTGAGAAAGACCTAGTCCTCCGCCTCAACGCGAACGGAGGCCTCACATCCTTTGAAAATTCGAGAGGTCCGCGGAGATCAATGCTTCCAAAGGAGACGATGCCTGACTCCTCTTGAAAATGGATAGGAGTCCCAGGATCCATGTGGCACGTGGAAAGGGACCCTGGGTCTCCCGCCTCACGTGGAGACGCGTCCCAATTGCCATGCCAAGACTCGAGGATAATCCAGATGTGTCCCTCGCACCTAGGCCGGAGTCCTGACGTCGCTGAACAAACACGTGTCTGGAAGGGCCCTCCCCGTCTTAACTCGAGAATATACCCCAGGTTCCGGCCGCAACTCGAGAAAAACCATGAGACTTCCCCCTCGCCGCGAGATGAGGCCCGATTCCCCTGCACTGCGTGCAGAGCAATTCCGTGTTCCACATCAGCCTGAAAGGAGCCTTGATGTCCTTGATGGCACTCCAGAGAAAACCGAAGATCACTGTCTCAAGTCTAGAGGGATCCTGAGGTCACTGTAGCAACACGAAAGGGCTCCGTGGAACCCAAATCAACTCGAGATGAGAGCTTAGTCCCTGGCTTCGACTCAAGAGGAATACCAAGTTTCCACAAGCACCTCAAGAGGAGGCTTCTCTCAGCTACAGGTAGGTGAGAGGGACCCTGAGTTTGTGGCCTCAAGTGGAATGGACACCGAGATGCTCTGACTCGAAGTAAGGCCGGATATCCCTGCAGTGAAGTGAATGCAGGCTCGTCTTGCATCTCCCAAGACGAAGGGATGTCTGAATCCCCTGTGGAGACCACAGAGAAAGACCTAGTCCTCCGCCTCATCGCGAACGGAGGCCCCACATCCTTTGAAAACTCGAGAGGTCCGCGGAGATCAATGCTTCCAAAGGAGACGATGCCTGACTCCTCTTGAAAATGGTTAGAAGTCCTATGATCCCTGTCCACATGGACGGGGACTCTGGGTCTCCCGCTTCACGTGGAGACGCGTCCCAATTGCCATGCCAAGACTCGAGGAGTATCCCGAGGTGTCCCTCGCACCTAGGCAGGAGTCCTGACGTCGCTGAACAAACACGTGTCTGGAAGGGCCCTCCCCGTCGTAACTCGAGAATATACCCCAGGTTCCGGCCGCAACTCGAGAAAAACCATGAGACTTCCCCCTCGTCGCGAGATGAGGCCCGATTCCCCTGCATTGCGTGCAGAGCAATTCCGTGTTCCACATCAAACGTGAAAGGAGCCTTGATTTCCCTGATGCCACTCCAGAGAAAACCCAAGATCACTGTTTCAAGTCTAGAGGGATCCTGAGGTCACTGGAGCAACACGAAAGGGCTCCGTGGACCCCAAATCAACTCGAGATGAGAGCTTAGTCCCTGGCTTCGACTCAAGAGGAATACCAACTTTCCACAAGCACCTCAAGAGGAGGCTTCTCTCAGCTACAGGTAGGTGAGAGGGACCCTGAGTTTGTGGCCTCAAGTGGAATGGACACCAAGATGCTCTGAATCAAAATAAGGCCGGATATCGCTGCAGTGAATTGAATGCAGGCTCGTCTTGCATCTCCCAAGATGTAGGGATGCCTGAATCCCCTGTGGAGACCACAGAGAAAGACCTAGTCCTCCGCCTAAACGCGAACGGAGGCTTCACATCCTTTTAAAACTCGAGAGGTCCACGGAGATCAATGCTTCCAAGGGAGACGATGCCTGACTCCTCTTGAAAATGGATAGGAGTCCCAGGATCCCTGTGCCACGTGGAAAGGGACCCTGGGTCTCCCGCCTCACGTGGAGACGCGTCCCAATTGCCATGCCAAGACTCGAGGAGAATCCCGAGGTGTCCCTCGCACCTAGGCAGGAGTCCTGACGTCGCTGAACAAACACGTGTCTGGAAGGGCCCTCCCCGTCGTAACTCGAGAATATACCCCAGGTTCCGGCCGCAACTCGAGAAAAACCATGAGACTTCCCCCTCGCCGCGAGATGAGGCCCGATTCCCCTGCACTGCATGCAGAGCAATTCCGTGTTCCACATCAAACGTGAAAGGAGCCTTGATTTCCTTGATGCCACTCCAGAGAAAACCCAAGATCACTCTCTCAAGTCTAGAGGGATCCTGAGGTCACTGGAGCAACACGAAAGGGCTCCGTGGACCCCAAATCAACTCGAGATGAGAGCTTAGTCCCTGGCTTCGACTCAAGAGGAATACCAAGTTTTCACAAGCACCTCAAGAGGAGGCTTCTCTCAGCTACACTTATGTGAGAGGTACCCTGAGTTTGTGGCCTCAAGTGGAATGGACACCGAGATGCTGTGACTCGAAGTAAGGCCGGATATCCCTGCAGTGAATTGAATGCAAGCTCGTCTTGCATCTCCCAAGACGAAGGGATGTCTGAATCCCCTGTGGAGACCACAGAGAAAGACCTAGTTCCCCGCCTTATCGCAACCGGAGGCCTCACATCCTTTGAAAACTCGAGAGGTCCGCGGAGATCAATGCTTCCAAAGGAGACGATGCCTGACTCCTCTTGAAAACGGTTGGGAGTCCTAGGATCCCTGTCCACATGGACGGGGACTCTGGGTCTCCCGCTTCACGTGGAGACGCGTCCCAATTGCCATGCCAAGACTCGAGGAGAATCCCGAGGTGTCCCTCGCACCTAGGCAGGAGTCCTGACGTCGCTGAACAAACACATGTCTGGAAGGGCCCTCCCCTTTGGAACTCAGGAATATACCCCAGGTTCCGGGCGCAACTCGAGAAAAACCATGAGACTTCCGCCTCGCCTCGAGATGAGGCCCGATTCCCCTGCACTGCGTGCAGAGCAATTCCGTGTTCCACATCAAACATGAAAGAAGCCTTGATTTCCTTGATGGCACTCCAGAGAAAACCCAAAATCACTGTCGCAAGTCTAGAGGGATCCTGAGGTCACTGTAGCAACATGAAAGGGCTCCGTGGAACCCAAATCAACTCGAGATGAGAGCTTAGTCCCTGGCTTCGACTCAAGAGGTATACCAACTTTCCACAAGCACCTCAAGAGGAGGCTTCTCTCAGCTACAGGTAGGTGAGAGGGACCCTGAGTTGTGGCCTCAAGTGGAATGGACACCGAGATGCTCTGACTCGAAGTAAGGCCGGATATCCCTGCAGTGAAGTGAATGCAGGCTCGTCTTGCATCTCCTAAGATGAAGGGATGTCTGAATCCCCTGTGGAGACCACAGAGAAAGACCTAGTCCTGCACCTCGTCACGACCGGAAGCCTCACATCCTTTGAAAACTCGAGAGGTCCGCGGAGATCAATGCTTCCAAAGGAGACGATGCCTGACTCCTCTTGAAAATGGATAGGAGTCCCAGGATCCCTGTGGCACGTGGAAAGGGACCCTGGGTCTCCCGCCTCACGTGGAGACCCGTCCCAATTGCCATGCCAAGACTCGAGGAGTATACAGAGGTGTCCCTCGTACCTAGGCAAGAGTCCTGACGTCGCTGAACAAACACGTGTCTGGAAGGGCCCTCCCCATAGTAACTTGAGAATGTACCCCAGGTTCCGGCCGCAACTCGAGAAAAACCATGAGACTTCCCCCTCGCCGCGAGATGAGGCCCGATTCCCCTGCACAGCGTGCAGAGCAATTCCGTGTTCCACATCAAACATGAAAGAAGCCTTGATTTCCTTGATGGCACTCCAGAGAAAACCCAAGATCACTGTCTCAAGTCTAGAGGGATCCTGAGGTCACTGGAGCAACAGGAAAGGGCTCCATGGACCCCAAATCAACTCGAGATGAGAGCTTAGTCCCTGGCTTCGACTCAAGAGGAATACCAACTTTCCACAAGCACCTCAAGAGGAGGCTTCTCTCAGCTACAGGTATGTGAGAGGGACACTGAGTTTGTGGCCTCAAGTGGAATGGACACCGAGATGCTCTGACTTGAAGTAAGGCCGGATATCCCTGAAGTGAATTGAATGCAGGCTCGTCTTGCATCTCCCAAGACGAAGGGATGTCTGAATCCCCTGTGGAGACCACAGAGAAAGACCTAGTTCTCCGCCTCATCGCGACCGGAGGCCTCAGATCCTTTGAAATCTCGAGAGGTCCGCGGAGATCAATGCTTCCAAAAGAGACGATGCCTGACTCCTCTTGAAAATGGATAGGAGTCCCAGGATCCATGTGGCACGTGGAAAGGGACCCTGGGTCTCCCGCCTCACGTGGAGACGCGTCCCAATTGCCATGCCAAGACTCGAGGAGAATCCCGAGGTGTCCCTCGCACCTAGGCAGGAGTCCTGATGTCGCTGAACAAACACGTGTATGGAAGGGCCCTCCCCGTCGTAACTCGGGAATATACCCCAGGTTCTGGCCGCAACTCGAGACAAACCATGAGACTTCTTCCTCGCCACGAGATGAGGCCCGATTCCCCTACACTGCGTGCAGAGCAATTCCGTGTTCCACATCAAACATGACAGGATCCTTGATTTCCTTGATGGCACTCCAGAGAAAACCCAAGATCACTGTCTCAAGTCTAGGGGATCCTGAGGTCACTGGAGCAACAGGAAAGTGCTCCATGGACCCCAAATCAACTCGAGATGAGAGCTTAGTCCCTGGCTTCGACTCAAGTGGAATACGAACTTACCACAAGCACCTCAAGAAGAGGCTTCTCTCAGCTACAGGTATGTGAGAGGGACCCTGAGTTTATGGCCTCATTTGGATTGGACACCGAGATGCTCTGACTCGAAGTAAGGCCGGATATCCCTGCAGTGAATTGAATGCAGGCTCGTCTTGCATCTCCCAAGACGAAGAGATGTCTGAAACCCCTGTGGAGACCACAGAGAAAGACCTAGTTCTCCGCCTCATTGCGACCGGAGGCCTCACATCCTTTGAAAACTCGAGAGGTCCACGGAGATAAATGCTTCCAAAGGAGACGAAGCCTGACTCCTCTTGAAAATGGATAGGAGTCCCAGGATCCCTGTGGCACGTGGAAAGGGACCCTGGGTCTCCTGCCTTACGTGGAGACGCGACCCAATTGCCATGCCAAGACTCGAGGAGAATCCCGAGGTGTCCCTCGCACCAGGCAGGAGTCCTGACGTCGATGAACAAACACGTGTCTGGAAGGGCCCTCCCCGTCGTAACTCGAGAATATACCCCAGGTTCCGGCCACAACTCGAGAAAAACCATGAGACATCCCCCTCGCCGCGAGATGAGGCCCGATACCCCTGCACTGTGTGCAGAGCAATTCCGTGTTCCACATCAAACATGAAAGGAGCCTTGATTTCCTTGTTGGCACTCCAGAGAAAACCCAAGATCACTGTCTCAAGTCTAGAGGGATCCTGAGGTCACTGGAGGAACACGAAAGGGCTCCGTGGACCCCAAGGCAACTCGAGATGAGAGCTTAGTCCCTGGCTTTGACTCAAGAGGAATACCAACATTCCACAAGCACCTCAAGAGGAGGCTTCTCTTAGCTACAGGTATGTGAGAGGGACCGTGAGTTTGTGGCCTCAAGTGGAATGGACACCGAGATGCTCTGACTCGAAGTAAGGCCGGATATCCCTGCAGTGAATTGAACGCAGGCTCGTCTTGGATCTTTCAAGACGAAAGGGACGTCTGAATCCCCTGTGGAGGCCACAGAGAAAGACCTAGTTCTCCGCCTCATCGCGACCGGAGGCCTCCCATCACATGAAAACTCGAGAGGTCCGCGGAGATCAATGCTTCCAAAGGAGACGATGCCTGACTCCTCTTGAAAATGGATAGGAGTCCCAGGATCCCTGTGGCACGTGGAAAGGGACACTGGGTCTCCCGCCTCACGTGGAGACGCGTCCCTATTGCCTTGGCAAGACTCGAGGAGAATCCCGAGTTGTCCCGCGCACCTAGGCAGGAGTCCTGACGTCGCTGAACAAAAACGTGTCTGGAAGGGCCCTCCCCGTTGTAACTCGAGAATATACCACAGGTTCCGGCCGCAACTCGAGAAAAACCATGAGACATCCCCCTCGCCGCGAGATGAGGCCCGATACACCTGCACTGCGTGCAGAGCAATTCCGTGTTCCACATCAAACGTGAAAGGAGCCTTGATTTCCTTGTTGGCACTCCAGAAAAAACCCAAGATCACTGTCTCAAGTCTAGAGGGATCCTGAGGTCCCTGGAACAAAAGAAAGGGCTCCGTGGACCCGAAATCAACTCGAGATGAGAGCTTAGTCCCTGGGTTTGTATCAAGAGGAATACCAACTTTCCACAAGCACCTCAAGAGGAGGCTTCTCTCAGCTACCGGTATGTGAGAGGGACCCTGAGTTTGTGGCCTCAAGTGGAATGGACACCGAGATGCTCTGTCTCGAAGGAAGGCCGGATATCCCTGCAGTGAAATGAATGCAGGCTCGTCTTGCATCTCCCAAGACGAAAGGGACGTCTGAATCCCCTGTGGAGACCACAGAGAGAGACCTAGTTCTCCGCCTCATCGCGACCGGAGGCCTCACATCCTTTGAAAACTCGAGAGGTCCGCGGAGATCAATGCTTCCAAAGGAGACGATGCCTGACTCCTCTTGAAAATGGATAGGAGTCCCAGGATCCCTGTGGCACGTGGAAAGGGACACTGTGTCTCCCGCCTAACGTGGAGACGCGCCGCAATTGCCATGCCAAGACTCGAGGAGAATCCCGAGGTGTCCCTCGCACCTAGGCAGGAGTCCTCACGTCGCTGAACAAACACGTGTCTGGAATGGCCTTCGCCATCGTAACTCGAGAATATACCCCAGGTTCCGGCCGCAACTCGAGAAAAACCATGAGACTTCCCCCTCGCCGCGAGATGAGGCCCGATTCCCCTGCACTGCGTGTAGAGCAATTCCGTGTTCCACATCAAACGTGAAAGGAGCCTTGATTTCCTTGTTGGCACTCCAGAGAAAACCCAAAGTCACTATCTCAAGTCTAGAGGGATCCTGAGGTCACTTTAGCAACACGAAAGGGCTCCGTGGACCCCAAATCAACTCGAGATGAGAGCTTAGTCCCTGGCTTCGACTCAAGAGGAATACCAAGTTTCCACAAGCACCTCAAGAGGAGGCTTCTCTCAGCTACAGGTAGGTGAGAGGGACCCTGAGGTTGTGGCCTCAAGTGGAATGGACACCGAGATGCTCTGACTCGAAGTACGGCCGGATATCCCTGCAGTGAATTGAATGCAAGCTCGTCTTGCATCTCCCAAGACGAAGGGATGTCTGAATCCCCTGTGGAGACCACAGAGAAAGACCTAGTTCCCCGCCTCATCGCGACCGGAGGCCTCACATCCTTTGAAAATTCGAGAGGTCCGCGGAGATCAATGCTTCCAAAGGAAACGATGCCTGACTCCTCTTGAAAATGGTTATGAGTCCCAGGATCCCTGTGGCACGCGGAAAGGGACCCTGGGTCTCCTGCCTCACGTCGAGACGCGTCCCAGTTGCCATGCCAAGACTCGAGGAGTATCCCGAGGTGGCCCTCGCACCTAGGCAGGAGTCCTGACGTCGCTGAACAAACACGTGTCTGGAAGGGCCCTCCCCGTCGTAACTCGAGAATATACCCCAGGTTCCGGCCGCAACTCGAGAAAAACCATGAGGCTTCCCCCTCGCCGCGAGATGAGGCCCGATTCCCGTGCACAGCGTGCAGAGCAATTCCGTGTTCCACATGAAACGTGAAAGGAGCCTTGATTTCCTTGATGGCACTCAGGAGAAAACCCAAAATCACTGTCTCAAGTCTAGAGGGATCCTGAGGTCACTGGAGCAACACGAAAGGGCTCAGTGGACCCCAAATCAACTCGAGATGAGAGCTTAGTCCTTGGCTTCGACTCAAGAGGAATACCAACTATCCTCAAGCACCTCAAGAGGAGGCTTCTCTCAGCTACAGGTATGTGAGAGGGACCCTGAGTTTGTGGCCTCAAGTGGAATGGACACCGAGATGCTCTGACTCGAAGTACGGCCAGATATCCCTGCAGTGAATTGAATGCAGGCTCGTCTTGCATCTCCTAAGATGAAGGGATGTCTGAATCCCCTGTGGAGATCAGAGAGAAAGACCTAGTCCTCCGCCTCATCGCGACAGGAAGCCTCACATCCTTTGAAAACTCGAGAGGTCCGCGGAAATCAATGCTTCCAAAGGAGACGATGCCTGACTCCTCTTGAAAATGGATAGGAGTCCCAGGATCCCTGTGGCACGTGGAAAGAGACACTGGGTCTTCCGCCTCACGTGGAGACCCGTCCCAATTGCCATGCCAAGACTCGAGGAGAATCCCGAGGTGTCCCTCGCACATAGGCAGGAGTCCTGACATCGCTGAACAAACACGTGTCTGGAAGGGCCCTCCCCGTAGTAACTTGAGAATGTACCCCAGGTTCCAGCCGCAACTCGAGACAAACCATGAGACTTCCCCCTCGCCGCGAGATGAGGCCCGATTCCCCTGCACAGCGTGCAGAGCAATTCCGTGTTCCACATCAAACATGAAAGAAGCCTTGATTTCCTTGATGGCACTCCAGAGAAAACCCAAGATCACTGTCTCAAGTCTAGAGGGATCCAGAGGTCACTGGGGCAACACGAAAGGGCTCCGTGGACCCCAAATCTACTCGAGATGAGAGCTTAGTCCCTGGGTTCGACTCAAGGGGAATACCAACTTTCCACAAGCACCTCAAGAGGAGGCTTCTCTCAGCTACAGGTATGTGAGAGGGACCCTGAGTTTGTGGCCTCAAGTGGAATGGACACTGAGATGCTCTGACTCGAAGTAAGGCCGGATATCCCAGCAGTGAATTGAATGCAGGCTCGTCTTGCATCTCCCAATCCGAAGGGATGTCTGAATCCCCTGTGGAGACAACAGAGAAAGACCTAGTTCTCCACCTCATCGCGACCGGAGGCCTCACATCCGTTCAAAACTGGAGATGTCTGCCGAGATCAATGCTTCCAAAGGAGACGATGCCTGACTCCTCTTGAAAATGGACAGGAGTTTAAGGATCCCTGTGGAACTTGGAAAGGGACCCTGGGTCTGCCACCTCACGTGGAGACGCGTCCCAATTGCCATGCCAAGACTCGAAGAGAATCCCAAGGAGTCCCTCGCACCTAGGCAGGAGTCCTGACTTCGCTGAACAAACACGTGTCTGGAAGGGCCCTCCCCGTCGTAACTCGAGAATATACCCCAGGTTCCGGCCGCAACTCGAGAAAAACCATGAGACTTCCCCCTCGCCGCGAGATGAGGCCCGATTCCCCTGCACTGCATGCAGAGCAATTCCGTGTTCCACATCAAACGTGAAAGGAGCCTTGATTTCCTTGATGCCACTCCAGAGAAAACCCAAGATCACTCTCTCAAGTCTAGAGGGATCCTGAGGTCACTGGAGCAACACGAAAGGGCTCCGTGGACCCCAAATCAACTCGAGATGAGAGCTTAGTCCCTGGCTTCGACTCAAGAGGAATACCAAGTTTTCACAAGCACCTCAAGAGGAGGCTTCTCTCAGCTACACTTATGTGAGAGGTACCCTGAGTTTGTGGCCTCAAGTGGAATGGACACCGAGATGCTGTGACTCGAAGTAAGGCCGGATATCCCTGCAGTGAATTGAATGCAAGCTCGTCTTGCATCTCCCAAGACGAAGGGATGTCTGAATCCCCTGTGGAGACCACAGAGAAAGACCTAGTTCCCCGCCTTATCGCAACCGGAGGCCTCACATCCTTTGAAAACTCGAGAGGTCCGCGGAGATCAATGCTTCCAAAGGAGACGATGCCTGACTCCTCTTGAAAACGGTTGGGAGTCCTAGGATCCCTGTCCACATGGACGGGGACTCTGGGTCTCCCGCTTCACGTGGAGACGCGTCCCAATTGCCATGCCAAGACTCGAGGAGAATCCCGAGGTGTCCCTCGCACCTAGGCAGGAGTCCTGACGTCGCTGAACAAACACATGTCTGGAAGGGCCCTCCCCTTTGGAACTCAGGAATATACCCCAGGTTCCGGGCGCAACTCGAGAAAAACCATGAGACTTCCGCCTCGCCTCGAGATGAGGCCCGATTCCCCTGCACTGCGTGCAGAGCAATTCCGTGTTCCACATCAAACATGAAAGAAGCCTTGATTTCCTTGATGGCACTCCAGAGAAAACCCAAAATCACTGTCGCAAGTCTAGAGGGATCCTGAGGTCACTGTAGCAACATGAAAGGGCTCCGTGGAACCCAAATCAACTCGAGATGAGAGCTTAGTCCCTGGCTTCGACTCAAGAGGTATACCAACTTTCCACAAGCACCTCAAGAGGAGGCTTCTCTCAGCTACAGGTAGGTGAGAGGGACCCTGAGTTGTGGCCTCAAGTGGAATGGACACCGAGATGCTCTGACTCGAAGTAAGGCCGGATATCCCTGCAGTGAAGTGAATGCAGGCTCGTCTTGCATCTCCTAAGATGAAGGGATGTCTGAATCCCCTGTGGAGACCACAGAGAAAGACCTAGTCCTGCACCTCGTCACGACCGGAAGCCTCACATCCTTTGAAAACTCGAGAGGTCCGCGGAGATCAATGCTTCCAAAGGAGACGATGCCTGACTCCTCTTGAAAATGGATAGGAGTCCCAGGATCCCTGTGGCACGTGGAAAGGGACCCTGGGTCTCCCGCCTCACGTGGAGACCCGTCCCAATTGCCATGCCAAGACTCGAGGAGTATACAGAGGTGTCCCTCGTACCTAGGCAAGAGTCCTGACGTCGCTGAACAAACACGTGTCTGGAAGGGCCCTCCCCATAGTAACTTGAGAATGTACCCCAGGTTCCGGCCGCAACTCGAGAAAAACCATGAGACTTCCCCCTCGCCGCGAGATGAGGCCCGATTCCCCTGCACAGCGTGCAGAGCAATTCCGTGTTCCACATCAAACATGAAAGAAGCCTTGATTTCCTTGATGGCACTCCAGAGAAAACCCAAGATCACTGTCTCAAGTCTAGAGGGATCCTGAGGTCACTGGAGCAACAGGAAAGGGCTCCATGGACCCCAAATCAACTCGAGATGAGAGCTTAGTCCCTGGCTTCGACTCAAGAGGAATACCAACTTTCCACAAGCACCTCAAGAGGAGGCTTCTCTCAGCTACAGGTATGTGAGAGGGACACTGAGTTTGTGGCCTCAAGTGGAATGGACACCGAGATGCTCTGACTTGAAGTAAGGCCGGATATCCCTGAAGTGAATTGAATGCAGGCTCGTCTTGCATCTCCCAAGACGAAGGGATGTCTGAATCCCCTGTGGAGACCACAGAGAAAGACCTAGTTCTCCGCCTCATCGCGACCGGAGGCCTCAGATCCTTTGAAATCTCGAGAGGTCCGCGGAGATCAATGCTTCCAAAAGAGACGATGCCTGACTCCTCTTGAAAATGGATAGGAGTCCCAGGATCCCTGTGGCACGTGGAAAGGGACCCTGGGTCTCCCGCCTCACGTGGAGACGCGTCCCAATTGCCATGCCAAGACTCGAGGAGAATCCCGAGGTGTCCCTCGCACCTAGGCAGGAGTCCTGATGTCGCTGAACAAACACGTGTATGGAAGGGCCCTCCCCGTCGTAACTCGGGAATATACCCCAGGTTCTGGCCGCAACTCGAGACAAACCATGAGACTTCTTCCTCGCCACGAGATGAGGCCCGATTCCCCTACACTGCGTGCAGAGCAATTCCGTGTTCCACATCAAACATGACAGGATCCTTGATTTCCTTGATGGCACTCCAGAGAAAACCCAAGATCACTGTCTCAAGTCTAGGGGATCCTGAGGTCACTGGAGCAACAGGAAAGTGCTCCATGGACCCCAAATCAACTCGAGATGAGAGCTTAGTCCCTGGCTTCGACTCAAGTGGAATACGAACTTACCACAAGCACCTCAAGAAGAGGCTTCTCTCAGCTACAGGTATGTGAGAGGGACCCTGAGTTTATGGCCTCATTTGGATTGGACACCGAGATGCTCTGACTCGAAGTAAGGCCGGATATCCCTGCAGTGAATTGAATGCAGGCTCGTCTTGCATCTCCCAAGACGAAGAGATGTCTGAAACCCCTGTGGAGACCACAGAGAAAGACCTAGTTCTCCGCCTCATTGCGACCGGAGGCCTCACATCCTTTGAAAACTCGAGAGGTCCACGGAGATAAATGCTTCCAAAGGAGACGAAGCCTGACTCCTCTTGAAAATGGATAGGAGTCCCAGGATCCCTGTGGCACGTGGAAAGGGACCCTGGGTCTCCTGCCTTACGTGGAGACGCGACCCAATTGCCATGCCAAGACTCGAGGAGAATCCCGAGGTGTCCCTCGCACCAGGCAGGAGTCCTGACGTCGATGAACAAACACGTGTCTGGAAGGGCCCTCCCCGTCGTAACTCGAGAATATACCCCAGGTTCCGGCCACAACTCGAGAAAAACCATGAGACATCCCCCTCGCCGCGAGATGAGGCCCGATACCCCTGCACTGTGTGCAGAGCAATTCCGTGTTCCACATCAAACATGAAAGGAGCCTTGATTTCCTTGTTGGCACTCCAGAGAAAACCCAAGATCACTGTCTCAAGTCTAGAGGGATCCTGAGGTCACTGGAGGAACACGAAAGGGCTCCGTGGACCCCAAGGCAACTCGAGATGAGAGCTTAGTCCCTGGCTTTGACTCAAGAGGAATACCAACATTCCACAAGCACCTCAAGAGGAGGCTTCTCTTAGCTACAGGTATGTGAGAGGGACCGTGAGTTTGTGGCCTCAAGTGGAATGGACACCGAGATGCTCTGACTCGAAGTAAGGCCGGATATCCCTGCAGTGAATTGAACGCAGGCTCGTCTTGGATCTTTCAAGACGAAAGGGACGTCTGAATCCCCTGTGGAGGCCACAGAGAAAGACCTAGTTCTCCGCCTCATCGCGACCGGAGGCCTCCCATCACATGAAAACTCGAGAGGTCCGCGGAGATCAATGCTTCCAAAGGAGACGATGCCTGACTCCTCTTGAAAATGGATAGGAGTCCCAGGATCCCTGTGGCACGTGGAAAGGGACACTGGGTCTCCCGCCTCACGTGGAGACGCGTCCCTATTGCCTTGGCAAGACTCGAGGAGAATCCCGAGTTGTCCCGCGCACCTAGGCAGGAGTCCTGACGTCGCTGAACAAAAACGTGTCTGGAAGGGCCCTCCCCGTTGTAACTCGAGAATATACCACAGGTTCCGGCCGCAACTCGAGAAAAACCATGAGACATCCCCCTCGCCGCGAGATGAGGCCCGATACACCTGCACTGCGTGCAGAGCAATTCCGTGTTCCACATCAAACGTGAAAGGAGCCTTGATTTCCTTGTTGGCACTCCAGAAAAAACCCAAGATCACTGTCTCAAGTCTAGAGGGATCCTGAGGTCCCTGGAACAAAAGAAAGGGCTCCGTGGACCCGAAATCAACTCGAGATGAGAGCTTAGTCCCTGGGTTTGTATCAAGAGGAATACCAACTTTCCACAAGCACCTCAAGAGGAGGCTTCTCTCAGCTACCGGTATGTGAGAGGGACCCTGAGTTTGTGGCCTCAAGTGGAATGGACACCGAGATGCTCTGTCTCGAAGGAAGGCCGGATATCCCTGCAGTGAAATGAATGCAGGCTCGTCTTGCATCTCCCAAGACGAAAGGGACGTCTGAATCCCCTGTGGAGACCACAGAGAGAGACCTAGTTCTCCGCCTCATCGCGACCGGAGGCCTCACATCCTTTGAAAACTCGAGAGGTCCGCGGAGATCAATGCTTCCAAAGGAGACGATGCCTGACTCCTCTTGAAAATGGATAGGAGTCCCAGGATCCCTGTGGCACGTGGAAAGGGACACTGTGTCTCCCGCCTAACGTGGAGACGCGCCGCAATTGCCATGCCAAGACTCGAGGAGAATCCCGAGGTGTCCCTCGCACCTAGGCAGGAGTCCTCACGTCGCTGAACAAACACGTGTCTGGAATGGCCTTCGCCATCGTAACTCGAGAATATACCCCAGGTTCCGGCCGCAACTCGAGAAAAACCATGAGACTTCCCCCTCGCCGCGAGATGAGGCCCGATTCCCCTGCACTGCGTGTAGAGCAATTCCGTGTTCCACATCAAACGTGAAAGGAGCCTTGATTTCCTTGTTGGCACTCCAGAGAAAACCCAAAGTCACTATCTCAAGTCTAGAGGGATCCTGAGGTCACTTTAGCAACACGAAAGGGCTCCGTGGACCCCAAATCAACTCGAGATGAGAGCTTAGTCCCTGGCTTCGACTCAAGAGGAATACCAAGTTTCCACAAGCACCTCAAGAGGAGGCTTCTCTCAGCTACAGGTAGGTGAGAGGGACCCTGAGGTTGTGGCCTCAAGTGGAATGGACACCGAGATGCTCTGACTCGAAGTACGGCCGGATATCCCTGCAGTGAATTGAATGCAAGCTCGTCTTGCATCTCCCAAGACGAAGGGATGTCTGAATCCCCTGTGGAGACCACAGAGAAAGACCTAGTTCCCCGCCTCATCGCGACCGGAGGCCTCACATCCTTTGAAAATTCGAGAGGTCCGCGGAGATCAATGCTTCCAAAGGAAACGATGCCTGACTCCTCTTGAAAATGGTTATGAGTCCCAGGATCCCTGTGGCACGCGGAAAGGGACCCTGGGTCTCCTGCCTCACGTCGAGACGCGTCCCAGTTGCCATGCCAAGACTCGAGGAGTATCCCGAGGTGGCCCTCGCACCTAGGCAGGAGTCCTGACGTCGCTGAACAAACACGTGTCTGGAAGGGCCCTCCCCGTCGTAACTCGAGAATATACCCCAGGTTCCGGCCGCAACTCGAGAAAAACCATGAGGCTTCCCCCTCGCCGCGAGATGAGGCCCGATTCCCGTGCACAGCGTGCAGTGCAATTCCGTGTTCCACATGAAACGTGAAAGGAGCCTTGATTTCCTTGATGGCACTCAGGAGAAAACCCAAAATCACTGTCTCAAGTCTAGAGGGATCCTGAGGTCACTGGAGCAACACGAAAGGGCTCAGTGGACCCCAAATCAACTCGAGATGAGAGCTTAGTCCTTGGCTTCGACTCAAGAGGAATACCAACTATCCTCAAGCACCTCAAGAGGAGGCTTCTCTCAGCTACAGGTATGTGAGAGGGACCCTGAGTTTGTGGCCTCAAGTGGAATGGACACCGAGATGCTCTGACTCGAAGTACGGCCAGATATCCCTGCAGTGAATTGAATGCAGGCTCGTCTTGCATCTCCTAAGATGAAGGGATGTCTGAATCCCCTGTGGAGATCAGAGAGAAAGACCTAGTCCTCCGCCTCATCGCGACAGGAAGCCTCACATCCTTTGAAAACTCGAGAGGTCCGCGGAAATCAATGCTTCCAAAGGAGACGATGCCTGACTCCTCTTGAAAATGGATAGGAGTCCCAGGATCCCTGTGGCACGTGGAAAGAGACACTGGGTCTTCCGCCTCACGTGGAGACCCGTCCCAATTGCCATGCCAAGACTCGAGGAGAATCCCGAGGTGTCCCTCGCACATAGGCAGGAGTCCTGACATCGCTGAACAAACACGTGTCTGGAAGGGCCCTCCCCGTAGTAACTTGAGAATGTACCCCAGGTTCCAGCCGCAACTCGAGACAAACCATGAGACTTCCCCCTCGCCGCGAGATGAGGCCCGATTCCCCTGCACAGCGTGCAGAGCAATTCCGTGTTCCACATCAAACATGAAAGAAGCCTTGATTTCCTTGATGGCACTCCAGAGAAAACCCGAGATCACTGTCTCAAGTCTAGAGGGATCCAGAGGTCACTGGGGCAACACGAAAGGGCTCCGTGGACCCCAAATCTACTCGAGATGAGAGCTTAGTCCCTGGGTTCGACTCAAGGGGAATACCAACTTTCCACAAGCACCTCAAGAGGAGGCTTCTCTCAGCTACAGGTATGTGAGAGGGACCCTGAGTTTGTGGCCTCAAGTGGAATGGACACTGAGATGCTCTGACTCGAAGTAAGGCCGGATATCCCAGCAGTGAATTGAATGCAGGCTCGTCTTGCATCTCCCAATCCGAAGGGATGTCTGAATCCCCTGTGGAGACAACAGAGAAAGACCTAGTTCTCCACCTCATCGCGACCGGAGGCCTCACATCCGTTCAAAACTGGAGATGTCTGCCGAGATCAATGCTTCCAAAGGAGACGATGCCTGACTCCTCTTGAAAATGGACAGGAGTTTAAGGATCCCTGTGGAACTTGGAAAGGGACCCTGGGTCTGCCACCTCACGTGGAGACGCGTCCCAATTGCCATGCCAAGACTCGAAGAGAATCCCAAGGAGTCCCTCGCACCTAGGCAGGAGTCCTGACTTCGCTGAACAAACACGTGTCCGGAAGGGCCCTCCCCGTCGTAACTCGAGAATATACCCCAGGTTCCGGCCGCAACTCGAGAAAAACCATGAGACTTCCCCCTCGCTGCGAGATGAGGCCCGATTCCCCTGCACTGTGTGCATAGCAATTCCGTGTTCCACATCAAACGTGAAATGAGCCTTGATTTCCCTGATGCCACTCCAGAGAAAACCCAAAGTCACTGTCACAAGTCTAGAGGGATCCTGAGGTCACTGGAGCAATACGAAAGGGCTCCGTGGACCCCAAATCAACTCGAGATGAGAGCTTAGTTCCTGGCTTCAACTCAAGAGGAATACCAAGTTTCCACAAGCACCTCAAGAGGAGGCTTCTCTCAGCTAAACTTATTTGAGAGGTACCCTGAGTTTGTGGCCTCAAGTGGAATGGACACCGAGATGATCTGACTCGAAGTAAGGCCGGATATCCCTGCAGTGAATTGAATGCAAGCTCGTCTTCATCTCCCAGACGAAGGGATGTCTGAATCCCCTGTGGAGACCACAGAGAAAGACCTAGTTCCCCGCCTTATCGCGACCGGAGGCCTCACATCCCTTGAAAACTCGAGAGGTCCGCGGAGATCAATGCTTCCAAAGGAAACGATGCCTGACTACTCTTGAAAATGGTTAGGAGTGCTAGGATCCCTGTCCACATGGACGGTGAATCTGGGTCTCCCGCTTCACGTGGAGACGCGTCCCAATTGCCATGCCAAGACTCGAAGAGAATCCCGAGGAGTCCTTCGCACCTAGGCAGGAGTCCTGACTTCGCTGAACAAACACGTGTCCGGAAGGGCCCTCCCCGTCGTAACTCGAGAATATACCCCAGGTTCCGGCCGCAACTCGAGAAAAACCATGAGACTTCCCCCTCGCCGCGAGATGAGGCCCGATTCCCCTGCACTGTGTGCATAGCAATTCCGTGTTCCACATCAAACGTGAAATGAGCCTTGATTTCCCTGATGCCACTCCAGAGAAAACCCAAAGTCACTGTCACAAGTCTAGAGGGATCCTGAGGTCACTGGAGCAATACGAAAGGGCTCCGTGGACCCCAAATCAACTCGAGATGAGAGCTTAGTTCCTGGCTTCGACTCAAGAGGAATACCAAGTTTCCACAAGCACCTCAAGAGGAGGCTTCTCTCAGCTAAACTTATTTGAGAGGTACCCTGAGTTGTGGCCTCAAGTGGAATGGACACCGAGATGATCTGACTCGAAGTAAGGCCGGATATCCCTGCAGTGAATTGAATGCAAGCTCGTCTTCATCTCCCAAGACGAAGGAATGTCTGAATCCCCTGTGGAGACCACAGAGAACGACCTAGTTCCCCGCCTTATCGCGACCGGAGGCCTCACATCCCTTGAAAACTCGAGAGGTCCGCGGAGATCAATGCTTCCAAAGGAAACGATGCCTGACTACTCTTGAAAATGGTTAGGAGTGCTAGGATCCCTGTCCACATGGACGGTGAATCTGGGTCTCCCGCTTCACGTGGAGACGCGTCCCAATTGCCATGCCAAGACTCGAAGAGAATCCCGAGGAGTCCTTCGCACCTAGGCAGGAGTCCTGACTTCGCTGAACAAACACGTGTCCGGAAGGGCCCTCCCCGTCGTAACTCGAGAATATACCCCAGGTTACGGCTGCAACTCGAGAAAAACCATGAGACTTCCCCCTCGCTGCGAGATGAGGCCCGATTCCCCTGCACTGTGTGCATAGCAATTCCGTGTTCCACATCAAACGTGAAATGAGCCTTGATTTCCCTGATGCCACTCCAGAGAAAACCCAAAGTCACTGTCACAAGTCTAGAGGGATCCTGAGGTCACTGGAGCAATACGAAAGGGCTCCCTGGACCCCAAATCAACTCGAGATGAGAGCTTAGTCCCTGGCTTCGACTCAAGAGGAATACCAAGTTTCCACAAGCACCTCAAGAGGAGGCTTCTCTCAGCTAAACTTATGTGAGAGGTACCCTGAGTTTGTGGCCTCAAGTGGAATGGACACCCAGATGCTCTGACTCTAAGTAAGGCCGGATATCCCTGCAGTGAATTGAATGCAAGCTCGTCTTGCATCTCCCAAGACGAAGGGATGTCTGAATCCCCTGTGGAGACCACAGAGAAAGACCTAGTTCTGCGCATCTTCGCGACCGGAGGCCTCACATCCCTTGAAAACTCGAGAGGTCCGCGGAGATCAATGCTTCCAAAGGAGACGATGCCTGACTCCTCTTGAAAATGAATAGGAGTCCCAGGATCCCTGTGGCACGTGGAAAGGGACCCTGGGTCTCCCGCGTCACGTGGAGACGCGTCCCTATTACCATGCCAAGATTCGAGGAGAATCCCGAGGTGTCCCTCACACCTAGGCAGGAGTTCTGACGTCGCTGAACAAACACGTGTCTGGAAGGGCCCTCCCCGTCGTAACTCGAGAATATACCCCAGGTTCTGGCCGCAACTCGAGAAAAACCATGAGACTTCCCCCTTGTCGCGAGATGAGGCCCGATTCCCCTGCATTGCGTGCAGAGCATTTCCGTGTTCCACATCAAATGTGAAAGGAGCCTTGATTTCCTTGATGGCACTCCAGAGAAAACCCAAGATCACTGTCTCAAGTCTAGAGGGATCCTGAGGTCACTGGAGCAACACAAAAGGGCTCCGTGGACCCCAAATTAAATCGAGATGAGAGCTTAGTCCCTGGCTTCGATTCTAGAGGAATACCAACTTTCCACAAGCACCTCAAGAGGAGGCTTCTCTCAGCTACAGGTAGGTGAGAGGGACCCTGAGTTTGTGGCCTCAAATCGAATGGACACCGAGATGCTCTGACTCGAAATAAGGCCGGATATCCCTGCAGTGAATTGAATGCAGGCTCGTCTTGCATCTCCCAAGATGAAGGGATGTCTGAATCCCCTGTGGAGACCACAGAGAAAGACCTAGTCCTCCGCCTCAACGCGAACGGAGGCCTCACATCCTTTTAAAACTCGAGAGGTCCGCGGAGATCAATGCTTCCAAAGGAGACGATGCCTGACTCCTCTTGAAAATGGATAGGAGTCCCAGGATCCCTGTGGCACGTGGAAAGGGATCCTGGCTCTCCCGCCTCACGTGGAGACGCGTCCCAATTGCCATGCCAAGACTCGAGGAGAATCCAGAGGTGTCCCTCGCACCTAGGAAGGAGTCCTGACGTCGCTGAACAAACACGTGTCTGGAAGGGCCCTCCCCATCGTAACTGGAGAATATACCCCAGGTTCGGGCCGCAACTCGAGAAAAACCATGAGACTTCCCCCTCGCCGCGAGATGAGGCCCGATTCCCCTGCACTGCGTGCAGAGCAATTCCATGTTCCACATCAAACGTGAAAGGAGCCTTGATTTCCTTGATGCCACTCCAGAGAAAACCCAAAGTCACTATCTCAAGTCTAGAGGGATCCTGAGGTCACTGGAGCAACAGGAAAGGGCTCCGTGGACCCCAAATCAACTCGAGATGAGAGCTTAGTCCCTGGCTTCGACTCAAGAGGAATACCAAGTTTCCACAACCACCTCAAGAGGAGGCTTCTCTCAGCTACTCTTATGTGAGAGGTACCCTGAGTGTGTGGCCTCAAGTGGAATGGACACCGAGATGCTCTGACTCGAAGTACGGCCGGATTTCCCTGCAGTGAATTGAATGCAAGCTCGTCTTGCATCTCCCAAGACGAAGGGATGTCTGAATCCCCTGTGGAGACCACAGAGAAAGACCTAGTTCCCCGCCTCATCGCGACCGGAGGCCTCACATCCTTTGAAAATTCGAGAGGTCCGCGGAGATCAATGCTTCCAAAGGAAACGATGCCTGACTCCTCTTGAAAATGTTTATGAGTCCCAGGATCCCTGTGGCACGTGGAAAGGGACCCTGGGTCTCCTGCCTCACGTGGAGACGCGTCCCAGTTGCCATGCCAAGACTCGAGGAGTATCCCGAGGTGTCCCTCGCACCTAGGCAGGAGTCCTGACGTCGCTGAACAAACACGTGTCTGGAAGGGCCCTCCCCGTCGTAACTCGAGAATATACCCCAGGTTCCGGCCGCAACTAGAGAAAAACCGTGAGACTTCCCCCTCGTCGCGAGATGAGGCCCGATTCCCCTGCATTGCGTGCAGAGCAATTCCGTGTTCCACATCAAACGTGAACGGAGCCTTGATTTCCTTGATGGCACTCCAGAGAAAACCCAAGATCACTGTCTCAAGTCTAGAGGGATCCTGAGGTCACTGGAGCAACACGACAGGCTCCGTGGACCCCAAATCAACTCGAGATGAGAGCTTAGTCCTTGGCTTCGACTCAAGAGGAATACCAACTTTCCACAAGCACCTCAAGAGGAGGCTTCTCTCAGCTACCGGTATGTGAGAGGGACCCTGAGTTTGTGGCCTCAAGTGGAAAGGACAGCGAGATGCTCTGACTTGAAGTAAGGCCGGATATCCCTGCAGTGAATTGAATGCAGGCTCGTCTTGCATCTCCCAAGACGAAGGGATGTCTGAATCCCCTGTGGAGGCGACAGAGAAAGACCTAGTCCTCCGCCTCATCGCGACCGGAGGCCTCACATCCTTTGAAAACTCGAGAGGTCTGCGGAGATCAATGCTTCCAAAGGAGACGATGCCTGACTCTTCTTGAAAATGGATAGGAGTCCCAGGATCCCTGTGGCACGTGGAAAGGGACCCTGGGTCTCTCGCCAATTGCCATGCCAAGACTCGAGGAGAATCCCGAGGTGTCCCTCGCACCTAGGCAGGAGTCCTGACGTCGCTGAACAAACACGTGTCTCGAAGGGCCCTCCCCATCGTAACTCGAGAATATACCCCAGGTTCCGGCCACAACTAGAGAAAAACCATGAGACTTCCCCCTCGCCGCGAGATGAGGCCCGATTCCCCTGCACTGTGTGCAGAGCATTTCCATGTTCCACATCAAACGTGAAAGGAGCCTTGATTTCCTTGATGGCACTCCAGAGAAAACATAAGATCACTGTCTCAAGTCTAGAGCGATCCTGAGGTCACTGGAGCAACACGAAAGGGCTCCGTGCACCTCAAATCAACTCGAGATGAGAGCTTAGTCCCTGGCTTCGACTGAAGAGGAATACCAACTTGCCACAAGCACCTCAAGAGGAGGCTTCTCTCAGGTACAGGTATGTGAGAGGGACCCTGAGTTTGTGGCCTCAAGTGGAATGGACACGGAGATTCTCTGACTCGAATTAAGGCCGGATATCCCTGCAGTGAATTGAATGCAGGCTCGTCTTGCATCTCCCAAGACGAAGGGATGTCTGAATCCCCTGTGGAGACCACAGAGAAAGACCTAGTTCTCTGCCTCATCGTGATCGGAGGCCTCACATTCTTTGAAAACTCGTTAGGTCCACGGAGATCAATGCTTCCAAAGGAGACGATGCCTGACTCCTCTTGAAAATGGATAGGAGTCCCAGGATCCCTGTGGCACGTGGAAAGGGACCCTGGGTCTCCCGCCTCACGTGGAGACGGGTCCCAATTGCCTTGCCAAGACTCGAGGAGTTTCCCGAGGTGTCCCTCGCACCTAGGCAGGAGTCCTGACGTCGCTGAATAAACACGTGTCTGGAAGGGCCCTCCCCGTCGTAACTCGAGAATATACCCCAGGTTCCGGCCGCAACTCGGGAAAAACCATGAGAATTCCCCCTCGCCGCGAGATGAGGCCTGATTCCCCTGCACTGCGTGCAGAGCAATTCCGTGTTCCACATTAAACGTGAAAGGAGTCTTGATTTCCTTGATGGAACTCCAGAGAAAACCCAAGATCACTGTGTCAAGTCTAGAGGGATCCTGAGGTCACTGGAGCAACAGGAAAGGGCTCCGTGGACTCCAAATCAACTCGAGATGAGAGCTTAGTCCCTGGCTTCGACTCAAGAGGAATACCAACTTTCCACAAGCACCTCAAGAGGAGGCTTCTCTCATCTACTTGTATGTGAGAGGTACCCTGAGTTTGTGGCCTCAAGTGGAATGGACACCGAGATGCTCTGACTCGAAGTAAGGCCGGATATCCCTGCAGTGAATTGAATGCAAGCTCGTCTTGAATCTCCCAAGACGAAGGGATGTCTGAATCCCCTGTGGAGACAACAGAGAAAGACCTAGTCCTCCGCCTCATCGCGACTGGAGGCCTCACATCCTTTGAAAACTCGAGAGGTCCGGGGAGATCAATGCTTCCAAAGGAGACGATTCCTGACTCCTCTTGAAAACGGATAAGAGTCCCAGGATCCCTGTGGCACGTGGAAAGGGACCCTGGTTCTCCCGCCTCACTTGGAGACGCGAACCAATTGCCATGCCAAGACTCGAGGAGAATCCCGAGGTGTCCCTTGCACCTAGGCAGGAGTCCTGACGTCGCTGAACAAACACGTGTCTGGAAGGGCCCTCCCCGTCGTAACTCGAGAATATACCCCAGGTTCCGGCCGCAACTCGAGAAAAACCATGAGACTTCCCCCTCGCCGCGAGATGAGGCCCGATTCCGCTGCACTGCGTGCAGAGCAATTCCGTGTTCCACATCAAACGTCAAAGGAGCCTTGATTACCTTGATGTCACTCCAGAGAAAACCCAAGATCACTGTCTCAAGTCTAGAGGGATCCTGAGGTCACTGGAGCAACAGGAAAGGGCTCCGTGGACCCCAAATCAACTCGAGAAGAGAGCTTAGTCCCTGGCTTCGAATCAAGAGGAATACCAACTTTCCACAAGCACCTCAAGAGGAGGCTTCTCTCAGCTACTTGTATGTGAGAGGTACCCTGAGTTTGTGGCCTCAAGTGGAATGGACACCGAGATGCTCTGACTCGAAGTAAGGCCGGATATCCCTGCAGTGAATTGAATGCAAGCTCGTCTTGAATCTCCCAAGAAGAAGGGATGTCTGAATCCCCTGTGGAGACCACAGAGAAAGACCTAGTTCTCCGCCTCATCGCGACCGGAGGCCTCACATCCTTTGAAAACTCGAGAGGTCCGCAGAGATCAGTGCTTCCAAAGGAGACGATGCCTGACTCCTCTTGAAAATGGATAGGAGTCCCAGGATCCCTGTCCACGTGGAAGGGGACCTGGGTCTCCCGCTTCACGTGGAGACGCGTCCCAATTGCCATGCCAAGACTCGAGAAGAATCCCGAGGTGTCCCTGGCAGCTAGGCAGGAGTCCTGACGTCGCTGAACAAACACGTGTCTGGAAGGGCACTCCCCGTCGTAACTCGAGAATATACCCCAGGTTCCGGCCGCAACTCGAGAAAAACCATGAGACTTCCCCCTCGCCGCGTGAAGAGCCCCAATTCCCCTGCACTGCTTGCAGAGCAATTCCGTGTTCCACATCAAACGTGAAAGGAGCCTTGATTACCTTGATGGCAATCCAGAGAATACCCAAAGTCACTGTCTCAAGTCTAGAGGGATCCTGAGGTCACTGGAGCAACACGAAAGGGCTCCGTGGACCCCAAGTCAACTCGAGATGAGAGCTTAGTCCTTGGTTTCGACTCAAGAGGAACACCAACTTTCCACAAGCACCTCAAGAGGAGGCTTCTCTCAGCTACAGGTATGTGAGAGGGACCCTGAGTTTGTGGCCTCAAGTGGAATGGACACCGAGATGCTCTGACTCGAAGTAAGGCCGGATATCCCTGCAGTGAATTGAATGCAGGCTCGTCTTCCATCTCCCAAGACGAAGGGATGTCTGAATCCCCTGTGGAGACGACAGAGGAAGACCTAGTTCTCCGCCTCATCGCGACCGGAGGCCTCACATCTTTTGAAAACTCGAGAGGTCCGCGGAGATCAATGCTTCCAAAGCAGACGATGCCTGACTCCTCTTGAAAATGGTTAGGAGTCCTAGGATCCCTGTCCACATGGACGGGGACTCTGGGTCTCCCTCTTCACGTGGAGACGCGTCCCAATTGCCATGCCAAGACTCGAGGAGAATCCCGAGGTGTCTATCGCACCTAGGCAGGAGTCCTGACGTCGCTGAACAAACACATGTCTGGAAGGGCCCTCCCCGTCGTAACTCGAGAATATACCCCAGGTTCCGGCCGCAACTCGAGAAAAACCATGAGACTTCCCCCTCGCCGCGAGATGAGGCCCGATTCCCCTGCATTGCGTGCAGAGCAATTCCGTGTTCCACATCAAACGTGAAAGGAGCCTTGATTTCCCTGATGCCACTCCAGAGAAAACCCAAAGTCACTGTCACAAGTCTAGAGGGATCCTGAGGTCACTGGAGCAACACGAAAGGGCTCCGTGGACCCCAAATCAACTCGAGATGAGAGCTTAGTCCCTGGCTTCGACTCAAGAGGAATACCCAGTTTCCACAAGCACCTCAAGAGGAGGCTTCTCTCATCTGCACTTATGTGAGAGGTACCCTGAGTTTGTGGCCTCAAGTGGAATGGACACCGAGATGCTGTGACTCGAAGTAAGGCCGGATATCCCTGCAGTGAATTGAATGCAAGCTCGTCTTGCATCTCCCAAGACGTAGGGTTGTCTGAATCCCCTGTGGAGACCACAGAGAAAGACCTAGTTCCCCGCCTCATTGCGACAGGAGGCCTCACATCCTTTGAAAACTCGAGAGGTCCGCGGAGATCAATGCTTCCAAAGGAGACGATGCCTGACTCCTCTTGAAAATGGTTAGGAGTCCTAGGATCCCTGTCCACATGGACGGGGACTCTGGGTCTCCCGCTTCACGTGGAGACGCGTCCCAATTGCCATGCCAAGACTCGAGGAGAATCCCGCGGTGTCCCTCGCACCTAGGCCGGAGTCCTGACGTCGCTGAACAAACACGTTTCTGGAAGGGCCCTCCCCGTCGTAACTCGAGAATATACCCCAGGTTCCGGCCGCAACTCGAGAAAAACCATGAGACTTCCCCCTCGTCGCGAGATGAGGACCGATTCCCCTGCATTGCGTGCAGAGCAATTCCGTGTTCCACATCAAACGTGAAAGGAGCCTTGATTTCCTTGATGGCACTCCAGAGAAAACCCAAGATCACTGTCTCAAGTATAGAGGGATCCTGAGGTCACTGGGGCAACACGAAAGGGCTCCGTGGACCCCAAATCAACTCGAGATGAGAGCTTTTCCCTGGCTTCAACTCAAGAGTAATACCAACTTTCCACAAGCACCTCAAGAGGAGGCTTTTCTCAGCTACAGGTATGTGAGAGGGACCCTGAGTTTGTGGCCTCAAGTGGAATGGACACCGAGATGCTCTGACTCGAAGTAAGGCCGGATATCCCTGCAGTGAATTGAATACAGGCTCGTCTTGCATCTCCCAAGACGAAGGGATGTCTGAATCCCCTGTGGAGACCAAAGAGAAAGACCTAGTCCTCCGCCTCAACGCGAACGGAGGCCTCACATCCTTTGAAAACTCGAGAGGTCCGATCAGATAAATGCTTCCAAAGGAGTCGATGCCTGACTCCTCTTGCAAATGGATAGAAGTCCCAGGATCCCTGTGGCACGTGGAAAGGGACACTGGGTCTCGCGCCTCACGGGGAGCCGCGTCCCAATTGCCATGCCAAGACTCGAGGAGAATCCCGAGGTGTCCCTCGCACCTAGGCAGAAGTCCTGACGTCGCTGAACAAACATGTGTCTCGAAGGGCCCTCCCCGTCGTAACTCGAGAATATACCCCAGGTTCCGGCCGCAACTCGAGAAAAACCATAGGACTTCCCCCTCGCCGCGAGATGAGGCCCGATTCCCCTGCACTGCGTGCAGAGCAATTCCGTGTTCCACATCAAACGTGAAAGGAGCCTTGATTTCCTTGATGGCACTCCAGAGAAAACACAAAGTCACTGTCTCAAGTCTAGAGGAATCCTGAGGCCACTGTAGCAACACGAAAGGGCTCCGTGGACCCCAAGTCAACTCGAGATGAGAGCTTAGTCCCTGGCTTCGACTTAAGAGGAAAACCAACTTTCCACAAGCACCTCAAGAGGAGGCTTCTCTCAGCTACAGGTATGTGAGAGGGACCCTGAGTTTGTGGCCTCAAGTGGAATGGCCACCGAGATGCTCTGACTGGAAGTAAGGTCGGATATCCCTGCAGTGAATTGAATGCAGGCTCGTCTTGCATCTCCCAAGCGAAGGGATGTCTGAATCCCCTGTGGAGACCACAGAGAAAGACCTAGTTCTCCGCCTCATCGCGACCGGATGCCTCACATCCCTTCAAAACTCCAGAGGTCTGCGGAGATCAATGCTTCCAAAGGAGACGATGCCTGACTCCTCTTGAGAATGGAAAGGAGTCCCAGGATCCCTGTGGCACGTGGAAAGGGACTCTGGGTCTCCCGCCTCACATGGAGAGGCGTCCCAATTGCCATGCCAAGACCTGAGGAGAATCCCGAGGTGTCCCTCGCACCTAGGCAGGAGTCCTGACGTCGCTGAAAAAACACGTGTCTGGAACTGCCCTTCCTGTCGTAACTCGAGAATATACCCCAGGTTCCGTCCGCAACACGAAAAAAACCATGAGACTTCCCCCTCGCCGCGAGATGAGGCCAGATTCCCCTGCATCGCGTGCAGAGCAATTCCGTGTTCCACATCAATAGAAAAAGGAGCCTTGATTTCCTTGATGGCACTCCAGAGAAAACCCAAGATCACTGTCTCAAGTATAGAGGGTTCCTGACGTCACTGGAGCAACACGAAAGGGCTCCGGGAACCCAAATCAACTCGAGATGAGAGCTTTTCCCTGGCTTCAACTCAAGAGGAATACTAACTTTCCACAAGCACCTCAAGAGGAGGCTTTTCTCAGCTACAGGTATGTGAGAGGGACCCTGAGTTTGTGGCCTCAAGTGGAATGGACACCGAGATGCTCTGACTTGAAGTAAGGCCGGATATCCCTGCAGTGAATTGAATGCAGGCTCGTCTTGCATCTCCCAAGACGGAGGGATGTCTGAATCCCCTGTGGAGACCAAAGAGAAAGACCTAGTCCTCCGCCTCAACGCGAACGGAGGCCTCACATCCTTTGAAAACTCGAGAGGTCCGATCAGATCAATGCTTCCAAAGGAGTCGATGCCTGACTCCTCTTGCAAATGGATAGAAGTCCCAGGATCCCTGTGGCACGTGGAAAGGGACACTGGGTCTCGCGCCTCACGGGGAGCCGCGTCCCAATTGCCATGCCAAGACTCGAGGAGAATCCCGAGGTGTCCCTCGCACCTAGGCAGGAGTCCTGACGTCGCTGAACAAACACGTGTCTGGAAGGGCCCTCCCCGTCGTAACTCGAGAATATACCCCAGGTTCCGGCCGCAACTCGAGAAAAACAATGACATTTCCCCCTCGTCGCGAGATGAGGCCCGATTCGCCTGCACTGCGTGCAGAGCAATTCCGTGTTCCACATCAAACGTGAAAGGAGCCTTGATTTCCTTGATAGCACTCCAGAGAAAACCCAAGATCACTGTCTCAAGTCTAGAGGGATCCTGAGGTCACTGGAGCAACACGAAAGGGCTCTGTGGACCCCAAATCAACTCGAGATGAGAGCTTAGTCCCTGGCTTCGATTCAAGAGGAATACCAACTTTCCACAAGCACCTCAAGAGGAGGCTTCTCTCAGCTACAGGTAGGTGAGAGGGACCCTGAGTTTGTGGCCTCAAGTGGAATGGACACCGAGATGCTCTGACTGGAAGTAACGCTGGATATCCCTGCAGTGAATGGAATGCAGGCTCGTCTTGCATCTCCCAAGACGAAGGGATGACTGAATCCCCAGTGGAGACTACAGAGAAAGACCTAGTCCTCCGCCTCATCGTGACCGGAGGCCTCACATCCTTTGAAAACTCGAGAGGTCTGCAGAGGTCAATGCTTCCAAAGGAGACGATGCCTGACTCCTCTTGAAAATGGATAGGAGTCCCAGGATCCCTGTGGCACGTGGAAAGGGACCCTGGGTCTCCCGCCTCACGTGGAGACGCGTCCCAATTGCCATACCAAGACTCGAGGAGAATCCCGAGGTGTCCCTCGCACCTAGGCAGGAGTCATGACGTTGCTGAACAAACACGTGTCTGGAAGGGCCCTCCCCGTCGTAACTCGAGAATATACCCCAGGTTCCGGCCGCAACTCGAATAAAACCATGAGACTTCCCCCTCGCCGCGAGATGAGGCCCGATTCCCCTGCACTGCGTGCAGAGCAATTCCGCGTTCCACATCAAACGTGAAAGGAGACTTGATATCCTTGATGGCACTCCAGAGAAAACCCAAAGTCACTGTCTCAAGTCTAGAGGGATCCTGAGGTCACTGGAGCAACACGAAAGGGCTCCGTGGACCTAAAATCAACTCGAGATGAAAGCTTAGTCCCTGGCTTCGACTCAAGAGGAATACCAACTTTCCACAAGCACCTCAAGAGGAGGCTTCTCTCAGCTACAGGTATGTGAGAGGGACCCAGAGTTTGTGGCCTCAAGTGGAATGGACACCGAGATGCTCTGACTCCAAGTAAGGCCGGATATCCCTGCAGCGAATTGAATGCAGGCTCCTCTTGCATCTCCCAAGACGAAGGGATGTCTGAATCCCCTGTGGAGACCACAGAGAAAGACCTATTTCATCGCCTCATCGCGACCTGAGGCCTCACATCCTTTGAAAACTCGAGAGGTCCGCGGAGATCAATGCTTCCAAAGGCAACGATGCCTGACTCCTCTCGAAAATGGATAGGAGTCCCAGGATTCCTGTAGCACTTGGAAAGGGACCCTGGGTCTCCCGCCTCACGTGGAGACGCGGCCCAATTGCCATGCCAAGACTCGAGGAGAATACCGAGGTGTCCCTCGCACCTAGGCAGGAGTCCTGACGTCGCTGAAAAAACACGTGTCTGGAAGGGCCCTACCCGTCGTAACTCAAGAATATACCCCAGGTTCCGGCCGCAACTCGAAGAAAACCATGAGACTACCCCCTCGCACCGAGATGAGGCCCGATTCCCCAGCACTGCGTGCAGAGCAATTCCGTGTTCCACATCAAACGTGAAAGGAGCCTTGATTTCCTTGATGGCACTCCAGAGAAAACGCAAGATCACTGTCTCAAGTCTAGAGGGATCCTGAGCTCACTGTAGCAACAAGAAAGGGCTCCGTGGACCCCAAATCAACTCGAGATGAGTGCTTAGTCCCTGGCTTCGACTCAAGAGGAATACCAACTTTCCACAAGCACCTCAAGCGGAGGCTTCTCTCAGCTACAGGTATGTGAGAGGGACCCTGAGTTTGTGGCCTCAAGTGGAATGGACACCGAGATGCTCTGACTCGAAGTAAGGCCGGATATCCCTGCAGTGAATTGAATGCAGGCTCGTCTTTCATCTCCCAAGCGAAGGGATGTCTGAATCCCCTGTGGAGACCACAGAGAAAGACCTAGTTCTCCGCCTCATCGCGACCGGAGGCCTCACATCCCTTGAAAACTCGAGAGGTCTGCGGAGATCAATGCTTCCAAAGGAGACGATGCCTGACTCCTCTTGAGAATGGAAAGGAGTCCCAGGATCCCTGTGGCACGTGGAAAGGGACTCTGGGTCTCCCGCCTCACATGGAGATGCGTCCCAATTGCCATGCCAAAACCTGAGGAGAATCCCGAGGTGTCCCTCGCACCTAGGCAGGAGTCATGACGTCGCTGAACAAACACGTGTCTGGAACGGCCCTTCCTGTCGTAACTCGAGAATATACCCCAGGTTCCGTCCGCAACTCGAAAAAAACCATGAGACTTCCCCCTCGCCGCGAGATGAGGCCAGATTCCCCTGCATCGCGTGCAGAGCAATTCCGTGTTCCCCATCAAAAGTAAAAGGAGCCTTGATTTCCTTGATGGCACTCCAGAGAAAACCCAAGATCACTGTCTCAAGTCTAGAGGGATCCTGAGGTCACTGTAGCAACACGAAAGGGCTCCGTGGACCATACATCAACTCGAGATGAGAGCTTAGTCCCTGGCTTCGACTCAAGGGGAATACCAACTTTCCACAAGCACCTCAAGAGGAGGCTTCTCTCAGCTACAGGTATGTGAGAGGTACCCTGAGTTTGTGGCCTCAAGTGGAATGGACACCGAGATGCTCTGACTCGAAGTAAGGCCGGACATCCCTGCAGTGAATTGAATGCAGGCTCGTCTTTCATCTCCCATGCGAAGGGATGTCTGAATCCAATGTGGAGAGCACAGAGAAAGACCTAGTTCTCCGCCTCATCGCGACCAGAGGCCTCACATCCCTTGAAAACTCGAGAGGTCTGCGGAGATCAATGCTTCCAAAGGAGACGATGCCTGACTCCTCTTGAGAATGGATAGGAGTCCCAGGATCCCTGTGGCATGTGAAAAGGGACTCTGGGTCTCCCGCCTCACATGGAGAGGCGTCCAAATTGCCATGCCAAGACCTGAGGAGAATCCCGAGGTGTCCCTCGCACCTAGGCAGGAGTCCAGATGGCGCTGAACAAACACGTGTCTGGAACGGCCCTCCCCGTTGTAACTCGAGAATATACCCCAGGTTCCGGCCGCAACTCGAGGAAAACCATGAGACTGCCCCCTCGCCGGGAGATGAGGCCCGATTCCCCTACACTGCGTGCAGAGGAATTCCGTGTTCCACATTAAATATGAACGGAGCCTTGATTTCCTTGATGGCACTCCAGAGAAAACCCAAGATCACTGTCTCAAGTCTAGAGGGATCCTGAGGTCACTGGAGCAACATGAAAGGGCTGCGTGGACCCCAAATCAACTCGAGATGAGAGCTTAGTCCCTGGCTTCGACTCAAGAGGAATACCATCTTTCCACAAGCACCTATAGAGGAGGCTTCTCTCAGCTACAGGTATGTGAGACGGACCCTGAGTTTATGGCCTCAGGTGGAATGGACACCGAGATGCTCTGACTCGAAGTAAGGCCGGATATCCCTGCAGTGTATTGAATGCAGGCTCGTCTTGCATCTCCCAAGATGAATGGATGTCTGAATCCCCTGTGGAGAACACAGAGGAAGACCTAGTTCTCCGCCTCATCGCGACGGGAGGCCTCACATCCTTTGAAAACTTGAGAGGACTGCGGAGATCAATGCTTCCGAAGGAGACGATGCCTGACTCCTCTTGAAAATGCATAGGAGTCCCAGAATCCCTGTGGCACGTGGAAAGGGACGCTGGGTCTCCCGCCTCACGTGGAGATGCGTCCCAATTGCCATGCCAAGACTCGAGGAGAATCCCGAGGTGTCCCTCGCACCTAGGCAGGAGTCATGACGTCTCTGAACCAACACGTGTCTGGAAGGGCCCTCCCAGTCGTAACACGAGAATATACCCCAGGTTCCGGCCGCAACTCGAGAAAAATCATGAGACTTCCCTCTCGTCGCAACATGAGGCCCGATTCCCCTGCACTGCGTGCAAAGCAATTCCGTGTTCCACATCAAACGTGAAAGGAGCCTTTATTTCCTTGATGGCACTCCAGGGAAAACCCAAGATCACTGTCTCAAGTCTAGAGGGATCCTGAGGTGACTAGAGCAACATGAAAGGGCTCTGTGGACCCAAAATCAAATCGAGATGAGAGCTTAGTCCCTGGCTTCGACTCAAGAGGAATACCAACTTTCCACAAGCACCTCAAGAGGAGGCTTCTCTCAGCTATAGATATGTGAGAGGGACCCTGAATTTGTGGCCTCAAGTGGAATGGACACCGAGATGCTCTGACTCGAACTAAGGCCGGATATCCCTGCAGTGAATTGAATGCAGGCTCGTCTTCCATCTCCCAAGACGAAGGGATGTCTGAATCCCCTGTGGTGACCACAGAGAAAGAACTAGTTCTCCGCATAATCGCGACCGGAGGTCTCACATCCTTTGAAAACTCGAGAGGTCCGTGCAGATCAGTGCGTCCAAAGGAGACGATGCCTGACTCCTCTTGAAAATGGATAGGAGTCCCAGGATCCCTTTGGCACCTGAAAAGGGACCCTGGGTCTCCCGCCTCACGTGGAGACGTGTCCAAATTGCCATGCCAAGACTCGAGGAGAATACCGAGATGTCCATCGCACCTAGGCAGGAGTCCTGATATCGCTGAACAAACACGTGTCTGGCAGGGCCCTCCCCGTCGTAACTCGAGAATATACCCCAGGTTCCGGCCGCAACTCGAGAAAAACCATGAGACTTCCCCCTCGCCGCGAGATGAGGCCCGATTCCCCTGCACTGCGTGCAGAGCAATTCCGTGTTCCACATCAAAGTTGAAAGGAGCCTTGATTTCCTTGATGGCACTCCAGAGAGTATCCAAGGTCACTGTCTCAAGTCTAGAGGGATCCTGAGGTCACTGTAGCAACACGAAAGGGCTCCGTGGACCCCAAATCAACTCGAGATGAGAGCTTAGTCCCTGGCTTCGACTCAAGAGGAATACCAACTTTCCACAAGCACCTCAAGAGGAGGCTTCTCTCAGCTACAGGTATGTGAGACGGACCCTGAGTTTATGGCCTCAAGTGGAATGGACACCGAGATGCTCTGACTTGAAGTAAGGCCGGATATCCCTGCAGTGTATTGAATACAGGCTCGTCTTGCATCTCCCACGATGAATGGATGTCTGAATCCCCTGTGGAGAACACAGAGAAAGACCTAGTTCTCCGCCTCATCGCGACGGGAGGCCTCACATACTTTGAAAACTCGAGAGGACTGCGGAGATCAATGCTTCCGAAGGAGACGTTGCCTGACTCCTCTTGAAAATGCATAGGAGTCCCAGGATCCCTGTGGCACGTGGAAAGGGACGGTGGGTCTCCCGCCTCACGTAGAGATGCGTCCCAATTGCCATGCCAAGACTCGAGGAGAATCCCGAGTTTTCCCTCGCCCCTAGGCAGGAGTCATGATGTCGCTGAACAAACACGTGTCTGGAAGGGCCCTCCCCGTCGTAACTCGAGAATATACCCCTGGTTCCGGCCGCAACTCGAGAAAAATCATGAGACTTCCCCCTCGCCGCAACATGAGGCCCGATTCCCCTGCACTGTGTGCAGAGCAATTCCGTGTTCCACATCAAACGTGAAAGGAGCCTTGATTTCCCTGATGCCACTCCAGAAAAAACCCAAAGTCACTGTCACAAGTCTAGAGCGATCCTGAGGTCACTGGAGCAACACGAAAGGGCTCCGTGGACCCCAAATCAACTCGAGATGAGAGCTTAGTCCCTGGCTTCGACTCAAGAGGAATACCAAGTTTCCACAAGCACCTCAAGAGGAGGCTTCTCTCAGCTACACTTATGTGAGAGGACCCTGAGTTTGTGGCCTCAAGTGGAATGGACACCGAGATGCTCTGACTCGAATTAAGGCTGGATATCCCTGCAGTGAATTGAATGCAGGCTCGTCTTGTATCTCCCAAGACGAAGGGATGTCTGAATCCCCTGTGGAGACCACAGAGAAAGACCTAGTTCCCCGCCTTACGCGACCGGAGGCCTCACATCCTTTGAAAACTCGAGAGGTCCGCGGAGATCAATGCTTCCAAAGGAGACGATGCCTGACTCCTCTTGAAAATGGTTAGGAGTCCTAGGATCCCTGTCCACATGGACGGGGACTCTGGGTCTCCCACTTCACGTGGAGACGCGTCCCAATTGCCATGCCAAGACTCGAGGAGAATCCCGAGGTGTCCCTCGCACCTAGGCCCGAGTCCTGGCGTCGCTGAACAAACACGTGTCTAGAAGGGCTCTCCCCGTCGTAATTCGTGAATATACCCCAGGGTCCGTCCGCAACTCGAGAGAAACCATGAGACTTCCCCCTCGCCGCGAGATGAGGCCCGATTCCGTGCACTGCGTGCAGAGCAATTCCGTGTTCCACATCATACGTGAAAGGAGCCTTGATTTCCTTGATGGCCCTCGAGAGAAAACCCAAGATCACTGTCTCAAGTCTAGAGGGATCCTGAGGTCACTGGAGCAACACGAAAGGGCTCCGTGGACCCCAAATCAACTCGAGATGAGAGCTTAGTCCCTGGCTTCGTCTCAAGAGGAATATCAACTTTCCACAAGCACCTCAAGAGGAGCCTTCTCTCACCTACAGGTATGTGAGAGGGACCCTGAGTTTGTGGCCTCAAGTGGAATGGACACCGAGATGGTCTGACTCGAAGTAAGGCCGGACATCCCTGCAGTGAATTGAATGCAGGCTCGTCTTGCAACTCCCAAGACGAAGGGATGTTTGAATCCCCTGTGGAGACCACAGAGAAAGAACTAGTTCTCCACCTCATCGCAATCAAAGGCCTCACATCCTTTGAAAATTCGAGAGGTCCACGGAGATCAATGCTTCCAAAGGAGACGATGCCTGACACCTCTTGAAAATGGATAGGAGTCCCGGATCCCTGTGGCACGTGGAAAGGGACACTGGGTCTCCCGCCTCACGTGGAGTCGCGTCCCAATTGCCATGCCAAGACTCGCGGAGAATCCCGAGGTGTCCCTCGCACCTAGGCAGGAGTCCAGACGTCTCTGAACAAACACGTGTATGGAAGGGCCCTCCCCGTCGTAACTCGAGAATATACCCCAGGTTCCGGCCGCAACTCGTGAAAAACCATGTGAATTTCCCCTCTCCGTGAGATGAGGCCCGATTCCCCTGCACTGCGTGCCGAGAAATTCCGTGTTCCACATGAAACGTGAAAGGAGCCTTGATTTCCTTGATGGCACTCCAGAGAAAACCCAAGATCACTGTCTCAAGTCTAGAGGGATCCTGCGGTCACTGGAGCAACACGAAAGGGCTCCGTGGACCCCAAATCAACTCGAGATGAGAGCTTAGCCCCTGGCTTCGACTCAAGAGGAATACCAACTTTCCACAAGCACCTCAAGAGGAGGCTTCTCTCAGCTATATGTATGTGAGAGGGACCCTGAGTTTGTGGCCTCATGTGGAATGGACACCGAGATGCTCTGACTCGAAGTAAGGCCGGATATCCCTGCAGTGAATTGAATGCAGGCTCGTCTTGCATCTCCTAAGATGAAGGGATATCTGAATCCCCTGTGGAGACCACAGAGAAAGACCTAGTTCTCCGCCTCATCGCGACCGGAGGCCTCACATGCTTTTAAAACTGGAGAGGCCACGGAGATCAATGCTTCCAAAGGAGACGATGCCTGACTCCTCTTGTAAATGGATAGGAGTCCCAGGATCCCTGTGGCACGTGGAAAGGGACCCTGGGTCTCCCGCCTCACGTGGAGACGCGTCCCAAATTCCATGTCAAGACTCGAGGAGACCCCGAGGTGTCCCTCGCACCTAGGCAGGAGTCCAGACGTCGCTGAACAAACCCGTTTCTGGAAGGGCCCTCCCGTCGTAACTCGAGAATATACCACAGGTTCCGGCCGCAACTCGAGAAAAACCATGAGACTTCCCCCTTGTTGCGAGATGAGTACCGATTCCCCTGCACTGCGTGCAGAGCAATTCTGTCTTCCACATCAAACGTGAAAGGAGCCTTGATTTCCTTGATGGCACTCAAGAGAAAACCCAAGATCACTATTTCAAGTCTAGAGGGATCCTGAGGTCACTGGAGCAACAAGAAAAGGCTCTGTGGACCCCAAATCAACTCGAGATGAGAGCTTAGTCCCTGGCTTCGACTCAAGAGGAATACCAGGTTTCCACAAGCACCTCAAGAGGAGTCTTCTCTCAGCTACAGGTATGTGAGAGGGACCCTGAGTTTGTGGCCTCAAGTGGAATGGACACCGAGATGCTCTGACTAGAAGTAAGGCCGGATATCCCTGCAGTGAAGAGAATGCGGGCTCGTCTTGCAACTCCCAAGACGAAGGGATGTCTGAATCCCCTGTGGAGACAACAGAGGAAGTCCTAGTCCTTCGCCTCATCGCGACCGGAGGCCTCACATCCTTTGAAAACTCGAGAGGTCCGCGGAGATCAATGCTTCCAAAGGAGACGATGCCTGACTCCTCTTGAAAATGGATAGGAGTCCCAGGATCCCTGTGGCACGTGGGAAGGAACACTAGGTCTCCCGCCTCACGTGTAGACGCGTCCAAATTGCTATGCCAAGACTCGAGGAGCAGGAGTCCTGACGTCGTGGAACCAACACGTGTCTGAAGTGCCCTCCCCGTCGTAACTCGAGGATATACCCCAGGTTCCGGCCGCAACTCGAGAAAAACCATGAGACTTCCCCCTCGCTGCGAGATGAGGGCCGTGTCCCCTGCAATGCGTGCAGAGCAATTCCGTGTTCCACATAAAACGTGAAGGGAGCCTTGATGTCCTTGATGGCACTCCAGAGAACACCCAAGATCACTGTCTCAAGTCTAGAGGGATCCTGAGGACACTGTAGCAACACGAAAGGGCTCCGTGGACCCCAAATCAACTCGAGATGAGAGCTTAATCCCTGGCTTCGACTCAAGAGAAATACCAACTTTCCACAAGCACCTCAGGAGGAGGCTTCTCTCAGCTACAGGTATCTGAGAGGGACCCTGAATTTGTGGCCTCAAGTGGAATGGACACCGAGATGCTCTAACTCGAAGTAAGGCCGGATATCCCAACAGTGAATTGAATGCAGGCTCGTCTTGCATCTCCCAATATGAAGGGATGTCTGAATCCCCTATAGAGACCACAGAGAAAGACCTAGTTCTCTGCTTCATCGCGACCGGAGGCCTCACATCCTTTGAAAACTCGAGAGGTCCGCAGAGATCAATGCTTCCAAAGGAGACGATGCCTGACTCCTCTTGAAAATGTATAGGAGTCCCAGGATCCCTGTGGCACGTGGAAAGGGACACTGGGTTTACCGCCATATGTGGAGACGCGTCCCCATTGCCATGCCAAGACTCGAGGAGAATCCCGAGCTGTCCCTCGCACTTAGGCAGGAGTCCTGACTTCGCTGAACAAACTCGTGTCTGGAAGGGCACCCCCCCGTCGTAACTCGAGAATATACCCCAGGTTCCAGCCACAAGTGGAGAAAAACCATGAGACTTCCCCCTCGCCGCGAGATGAGGCCCGATTCCCCTGCACTGTGTGCCGAGAAATTCCGTGTTCCACATGAAACGTGAAAGGAGCCTTGATTTCCTTGATGGCACTCCAGAGAAAACCCAAGATCACTGTCTCAAGTCTAGAGGGATCCTGAGGTCACTGGAGCAACACGAAAGGGCTCCGTGGACCCCAAATAAACTCGAGATGAGAGCTTAGCCCCTGGCTTCGACTCAAGAGGAATACCAACTTTCCACAAGCACCTCAAGAGGTGGCTTCTCTCAGCTATATGTATGTGAGAGGGACCCTGAATTTGTGGCCTCATGTGGAATGGACACCGAGATGCTCTGACTCGAAGTAAGGCCGGATATCCCTGCAGTGAATTGAATGCAGGCTCGTCTTGCATCTCCCAAGACGAAGGGATGTCTGAATCCACTGTGGCGACCACAGAGAAAGACCTAGTTCTCGGCCTCATCGCGACCGGAGGCCTCACATCCTTTGAAAACTCGAGAGGTCCGTGGAGATCAATGCTTCCAAAGGAGACGATGCCTGACTCCTCTTGAAAATGGATAGGAGTCCCAGGATCCCTGTGGCACGTGGAAAGGGACCCTGGGTCTCCCGCCTCACGTGGAGACGCGTCCCAAATTCCATGTCAAGACGCGAGGAGACCCCGAGGTGTCCTTTGCACCTAGGCAGGAGTCCAGATGTCACTCAACAAACACGTGTCTGGAAGGGCCCTCCCCGTCGTAACTCGAGAATATACCCCAGGTTCCGGACGCAACTCGAGAAAAACCATGAGACTTCCCCCTCGCCGCGAGATGCGGCCCGATTCCCCTGCACTGCGTGCAGAGCAATTCTGTCTTCCACATCAAACGTGAAAGGAGACTTGATTTCCTTGATGGCACTCAAGAGAAAACCCAAGATCACTATTTCAAGTCTAGAGGGATCCTGAGGTCACTGGCGCAACAAGAAAGGGCTCCGTGGACCCCAAATCAACTCGAGATGAGAGCTTAGTCCCTGGCTTCGACTCAAGAGGAATACCAGGTTTCCACAAGCACCTCAAGAGGAGGCTTCTCTCAGCTACAGGTATGTGAGAGGGACCCTGAGTTTGTGGCCTCAAGTGGAATGGACACCGAGATGCTCTGACTCGAAGTAAGGCCGGATATCCCTGCAGTGAATTGAATGCAGGCTCGTCTTCCATCTCCCAAGACGAAGGGATGTCTGAATCCCCTGTGGAGACCACAGAGAAAGACCTAGTTCGCCGCCTCATCGCGACCGGAGGCCTCACATCCTTTGAAAACTCGAGAGGTCCGCGGAGATCAATGCTTCCAAAGGAGACGATGCCTGACTCCTCTTGAAAATGGATAGGAGTCCCAGGATCCCTGTGGCACGTGGAAAGGGACCCTGCGTCTCCCGCCTCACGTGGAGACGCGTCCCAAATTCCATGTCAAGACGCGAGGAGACCCCGAGGTGTCCCTTGCACCTAGGCAGGAGTCCAGATGTCACTCAACAAACACGTGTCTGGAAGGGCCCTCCCCGTCGTAACTCGAGAATATACCCCAGGTTCCGGCCGCAACTCGAGAAAAACCATGAGACTTCCCCCTCGCCGCGAGATGAGGCCCGATTCCCCTGCACTGCGTGCAGAGCAATTCTGTCTTCCACATCAAACATGAAAGGAGACTTGATTTCCTTGATGGCACTCAAGAGAAAACCCAAGATCACTATTTCAAGTCTAGAGGGATCCTGAGGTCACTGGCGCAACAAGAAAGGGCTCCGTGGACCCCAAATCAACTCGAGATGAGAGCTTAGTCCCTGGCTTCGACTCAAGAGGAATACCAGGTTTCCACAAGCACCTCAAGAGGAGGCTTCTCTCAGCTACAGGTATGTGAGAGGGACCCTGAGTTTGTGGCCTCAAGTGGAATGGACACCGAGATGCTCTGACTCGAAGTAAGGCCGGATATCCCTGCAGTGAATTGAATGCAGGCTCGTCTTCCATCTCCCAAGACGAAGGGATGTCTGAATCCCCTGTGGAGACCACAGAGAAAGACCTAGTTCGCCGCCTCATTGCGACCGGAGGCCTCACATCCTTTGAAAACTCGAGAGGCCCGCGGAGATCATTGCTTCCAAAGGAGACGATGCCTGACTCCTCTTGAAAATGGATAGGAGTCCCAGGAGGCCTGTGGCACGTGGAAAGGGACCCTGCGTCTCCCGCCTCACGTGGAGACGCGTCCCAATTGCCATGCCAAGACTCGAGGAGAATCCCGAGGTGTCCCTCGCATCTAGGCAGGAGTCCTGACGTCGCTGAACAAACAAGTGTCTGGAAGGTCCATCCCCGTCGTAACTCGAGCATATACCCCAGGTGCCGGCCGCAACTCGAGAAAAATCATGAGACTTCCCCCTCGCCGCGAGATGAGGCCCGATTCCCCTGCACTGCGTGCAGAGCAATTCCGTGTTCCACATCAAACGTGAAAGGAGCCTTGATTTCCTTGATGGCACTCCAGAGAAAACCCAAGATCACTGTCTCAAGTCTAGAGGGATCCTGAGGTCACTGGAGCAACACGAAAGGGCTCCGTGGACCCCAAATCAACTCGAGATGAGAGCTTAGTCCCAGGCTTCGACTCAACAGGAATACCAACTTTCCACAAGCACCTCAAGGGGAGGCTTCTCTCAGCTACAGGTATGTGAGAGGGACCCTGAGTTTGTGGCTTCAAGTGGAATGGACCCCGAGATGCTCTGTCTCGAAGTAAGGCCAGATATCCCTGCAGTGAATTGAATGCAGGCTCGTCTTGGATCTCCGAAGAAGAAGGGATGTCTGATTCCTCTGTGGAGACTACAGAGAAAGAACTAGTTCTCCGCATGATCGCGACCGGAGGCCTCACATCCTTTGAAAGCTGGAGAGGTCCGCGGAGATCAATGCTTCCAAAGGAGACGATGCCTGACTCCTCTTGAAAATGGATAGGAGTCCCAGGATCCCTGTGGCACGTGGAAAGGGACCCTGCGACTCCGCCTCACGTGGAGAAGCATCCCAATTGCCATGCCATGACTCGAGGAAAATACCGAGGTGTCCCTCGCACCTAGGCAGGTGTCCTGACGTCGCTGAACAAACACGTGAATGGAAGGGCCCTCCCCATCGTAGCGAGAATATACCCCAGGTTCCGGCCGCAACTCGAGAAAAACCATGAGACTTCCCCCTCGCCTCGAGATGAGGCCCGATTCCCCTGCACTGCCTGCAGAGCAATTCCGTGTTCCACATCAAACGTGAAAGGAGCCTTGATTTCCTTGATGGCACTCCAGAGAATACCCAAGATCACTGTCTCAAGTCTAGAGGGATCCTGAGGTCACTGTAGCAACACGAAAGGGCTCCGTGGACCCCAAATCAACTCGAGATGAGAGCTTAGTCCCTGGCTTCGACTCAAGAGGAATACCAACTTTCCACAAACACCTCAAGGGGAGGGTTCTCTCAGCTACAGGTATGTGAGAGGGACCGTGAGTTTGTGGCCTCAAGTGGAATGGACACCGAGATGCTCTGTCTCGAATTAAGGCCAGATATCCCTGCAGTGTATTGCATGCAGGCTCGTCTTGCATCTCCCAAGACGAAGGGATGTCTGAATCCCCAGTGGAGACGACAGAGAAAGAACTAGTTCTCCTGCCTCATCACGACCGGAGGCCTCACATCCTTTGAAACTCGAGAGGTCCACGGAGATCAATGCTTCCAAAGGAGACGATGCCTGACTCCTCTTGAAAATGGATAGGAGTCCCAGGATCCTTGTGGCACGTGGAAAGGGACCATGGGTCTCCCGCCTCACGTGGAGACGCATCCCAATTGCCATGCCAAGACTCGAGGAGAATCCCGAGGTGTCCCTCGCACCTATGCAGGGGTCCTGACGTCGCTGAACAAACACGTGTCTGGAAGGACCCTCCCCGTCGTAAATCCAGAATATACCGCAGGTTCCGGCCGCAACTCGAGAACAACCATGAGACTTCCCCCTCGCGCGAGATGAGGCCCGATTCCCCTGCACTGCGTGCAGAGCAATTCCGTGTTCTACATCATACGTGAAAGGAGCCTTGATTTCCTTGATGGCACTCCAGAGAAAACCCAAGATCACTGTCTCAAGTCTAGAGGGATCCTGAGGTCACTGGAGCAACACGAAAGGGCTCCGTGGACCCCAAATCAACTCGAGATGAGAGCATAGTCCCTGGCTTCGACTCAAGAGGAATATCAACTTTCCACAAGCACCTCAAGAGGAGGCTTCTCTCAGCTACAGGTATGTGAGAGGGACCCTGAGTTTGTGGCCTCAAGTGGAATGGGCACTGAAATGCTCTGACTTGAAGTAAGGCCGTATATCCCTGAAGTGATTTGAATGCAGGCTCGCCTTGAATCTCCCAAGACGAAGGGATGTCTGAATCCCCTGTGGAGACCACAGAGAAAGACCTAGTTCTCCGCCTCTTCGCGACCGGAGACCTCCCATCCTTTGAAAACTCGAGAGGTCCGCGGAGATCAAGGCTTCCAAAAGAGACGATGCCTGACTCCTCTTGAAAATGGACAGGAGTTTAAGGATCCCTGTGGAACTTGGAAAGGGACCCTGGGTCTGCTGCCTCACGTGGATACGCGTCCCAATTGCCATGCCAAGACTCGAAGAGAATCCCGAGGAGTCCCTCGCACCTAGGCAGGAGTCCTGACTTCGCTGAACAAAGACGTGTCCGGAAGGGCCCTCCCCGTCGTAACTCGAGAATATACCCCAGGTTCCGGCCGCAACTCGAGAAAAACCATGAGACTTCCCCCTCGCTGCGAGATGAGGCCCAATTCCCCTGCACTGTGTGCAGAGCAATTCCGTGTTCCACATCAAACGTGAAAGGAGCCTTGATTTCCTTGATGGCACTCCAGAGAAAACCCAAGATAACTGTCTCAAGTCTAGAGGGATCCTGAGGTCACTGTACCAACACGAAAGGGCTCCGTGGACCCCAAATCAACTCGAGATGAGAGCTTAGTCCCTGGCTTCGACTGAAGAGGAATACCAACTTTCCACAAGCACCTCAAGAGGAGGCTTCTCTCAGCTACAGGTATGTGAGAGGGACCCTGAGTTTGTGGCCTCAAGTGGAATGGACACCGAGATGCTCTGACTCGAAGTAAGGCCGGATATCCCTGCAGTGAAGTGAATGCAGGCTCGTCTTGCATCTCCCAAGACGAATTGATGTCTGAATCCCCTGTGGAGACCACAGAGAAAGAGCTAGTCTTCCGCCTCATCGCGACCGGAGGCCTCACATCTTTTGAAAACTCGAGAGGTCCGCGGAGATCAATGCTTCCAAAGGAGACGATGCCTGACTCCTCTTGAAAATGGATAGGAGTCCCAGGATCCCTGTGGCACGTGGAAAGGGACCCTGCGACTCCGCCTCACGTGGAGACGCATCCCAATTGCCATGCCATGAGTCGAGGAAAATCCCGAGGTGTCCCTCGCACCTAGGCAGGTGTCCTGACGTCGCTGAAAAAACACGTGAATGGAAGGGCCCTCCCCATCGTAGCGAGAATATACCCCAGGTTCTGGCCGCAACTCGAGAAAAACCATGAGACTTCCCACTTGCCGCACGATGTGGCCCGATTCCCCTGCACTGCGTGCAGAGCAATTCCGTGTTCCACATCAAACGTGAAAGGAGCCTTGATTTCCTTGATGCCACTCCAGAGAAAACCCAAAGTCACTATCTCAAGTCTAGAGGGATCCTGAGGTCACTGGAGCAACACGAAAGGGCTCCGTGGACCCCAAATCAACTCGAGATGAGAGCTTAGTCCCTGGCTTCGACTCAAGAGGAATACCAAGTTTCCACAAGCACCTCAAGAGGAGGCTTCTCTCAGCTACACTTATGTGAGAGGTACCCTGAGTGTGTGGCCTCAAGTGGAATGGACACCGAGATGCTCTGACTCGAAGTAAGGCCGGATATCCCTGCAGTGAATTGAATGCAAGCTCGTCTTGCATCTCCCAAGACGAAGGGATGTCTGAATCCCCCGTGGAGACCACAGAGAAAGACCTAGTTCCCCGCCTCATCGCGACCGGAGGCCTCACATCCTTTGAAAATTCGAGAGGTCCGCGGAGATCAATGCTTCCAAAGGAAACGATGCCTGACTCCTCTTGAAAATGGTTATGAGTCCCAATATCACTGTGGCACATGGAAAGGAACCCTGGGTCTCCTGCCTCACGTGGAGACGCGTCCCAAATGCCATGCCAAGACTCGAGGAGTATCCCGAGGTGTCCCTCGCACCTAGGCAGGAGTCCTGACGTCGCTGAACAAACACGTGTCTGGAAGGGCCCTCCCCGTCGTAACTCGAGAATATACGCCAGGTTCCGGCCGCAACTCGAGAAAAAACATGAGACTTCCCCCTCGCCGCGAGATGAGGCCCGATTCCCCTGCAGTGCACGCAGGGCAATTCCGTGTTCCACATCAAACATGAAAGGAGCCTTGATTTCCTTGATGGTACTCCAGAGAAAACCCAAGATCACTCTCTGAAGTCTAGAGGGATCTTGAGGTCACTATAGCCACACCAAAGGGCTCCGTGGACCACAAATCAACTCGAGATGAGAGCTTAGTCCCTGGATTGGACTCAAGAGGAATACCAACTTTCCACAAGCACCTCAAGAAGAGGTTTCTCTCATCTACGGTTATATGAGAGGGACCCTGAGTTTGTGGCCTCAAGTGGAATGGACACCGAGATGCTCTGACTCGAAGAAAGGCCGGATATCCCTGCAGTGAATTGAATGCAGGCTCGTCTTGCGTCTCCTAAGAAGAAGGGATGTATGAATCCCCTGTGGGGACCACAGAGAAAGAACTAGTTCTCCACCTCATCACGAACGGAGGCCTCACATCCTTTGAAAACTCGAGAGGTCTGCGGAGATCAATGCTTCCAAAGGAGCCGATGCCTGACTCCTCTTGAAAATGGATAGGAGTCCTAGGATCCCTGTGGAACGTTGAAAGGGACGCTGGTCTCCCGCCTCAGGAGGAGACGCTTCCCAATTGCCATGCCTAGACTCGAGGAGAATCCCGAGGTTTCCCTCGCACCTAGGCAGGAGTCCTGATGTCGCTGAACAAACACGTGTCTGGAAGGGCCCTCCCCGTCGTAACTCGAGAATATACCCTAGGTTCCGGCCTCAACTCGAGAAAAACCATGAGACTTCCCCCTCGCCGCGAGATGAGGCCCGATACCACTGCACTGTGTGCAGAGCAATTCCGTGTTCCACATCAAACGTAAAAGGAGCCTTGATTTCCTTAATGGCACTCCAGAGAAAACCCAAGATCACTGTCTCAAGCCTAGAGGGTTCCTGAGGTCACTGGAGCAACTCGAAAGGGCTCCGTGGAACCCAAATCAACTCGAGATGAGAGCTTAGTCCCTGGCTTCGACTCAAGAGGAATACCAACTTTCCACAAGCACCTCAAGAGGAGGCTTCTCTCAGCTACAGATATGTGAGAGGGACCCTGAGTTTGTGGCCTCAAGTGGAATGGACACCGAGATGCTCTGACTCGAAGTAAGGCCGGATATCCCTCAGGTGAATTGAATGCAGGCTCGTCTTGCATCTCCCAAGACGAAGGGATGTCTGAATCCCCTGTGGAGACTCCAGAGAAAGAACTAGTTCTCCGCCTCATCGCGACCGGAGGACTCACATCCTTTGAAAACTCGAGAGGTCCGCGGAGATCAATGCTTCCAAAGGAGACGATGCCTGACTCCTCTTGAAAATTGATAGGAGTCCCAGGATCCCTGTGGCACGTGGAAAGGGACCCTGGGCCTCCCGCCTCACGTGGAGACGCGTCCCAATTGCCATGCAAAGACTCGAGGAGAATCCCGAGGTGTCCCTCGCACCTAGGCAGGAGTCCTGACGTCGCTGAACAAACACGTGTCTGGAAGGGCCCTCCCCGTCGTAACTCGAGAATATACCCCAGGTTCCGGCCACAACTCGAGATAAACCAGGAGCCTTCCCCCTCGCCGCGAGATGAGGCCCAATTCCCCTGCACTGCGTGCAGAGCCATTCCGTGTTCCACATCAAACGTGAAAGGAGCCTTGATTTCCTTGATGGCACTCCAGAGAAAATCCAAGATCACTGTCTCAAGTTTAGAGGGATCCTGAGGTCACTGGAGCAACACGAAAGGGCTCCGTGGACCCCAAATCAACTCGAGATGAGAGCTTTGTCCCTGGCTTCGACTCAAGAGGAATACCAAGTTTCCACAAGCACCTCAAGAGGAGGCTTCTCTCAGCTACAGGTTTGTGAGAGGGACCGTGAGTTTGTGGCCTCATGTGGAATGGACAGCGAGATGCTCTGACTCGATGTAAGGCCGGATATCCCTGCAGTGAATTGAATGCAGGCTCGTCTTCCATCTCCCAAGACGAAGGGATGTCTGAATCCCCTGTGGAGACCACAGAGAAATACCTAGTCCTCCGCCTCATCGTGACCGGAGGCCTCACATCCTTTGAAAACTCGAGAGGTCCACGGAGATCAATGCTTCCAAAGGAGACGATGCCTGACTCCTCTTGAAAATGGATAGGAGTCCCAGGATCACTGAGGCACGTGGAAAGGGACCCTCGGTCTCCGGCCTCACATGGAGACGCGTCCCAATTGCCATGCCAAGACTCGAGGAGAATCCGAGGTGTCCTTCGCACCTAGGCAGGAGTCCTGACGTGGCTGAACAAACACGTGTCTGGAAGGGCCCTCCCCGTCGTAACTCGAGAATATACCCCAGGTTCCGGCCACAGCTCGAGAAAAACCATGAGACTTCCCCCTCGCCGCGAGATGAGGCCCGATTCCCCTGCACTGCGTGCAGAGCAATTCCCTGTTCCACATCAAACGTGAAAGGAGCCTTGATTTCCTTGATGGCACTCCAGAGAAAACCCAAGATCACTGTCTCAAGTCTAGAGGGATCCTGAGGTAACTGGAGCAACACGAAAGGGCTCCATGGACCCCAAATCAACTCGAGATGAGAGCTTAGTCCCTGGCTTCAACTCAAGAGGAATACCAACTTTCCACAAGCACCTCAAGAGGAGGCTTTTCTCAGCTACATGTATGTGAGAGGGACCCTGAGTTTGTGGCCTCAAGTGGAATGGACACTGATATGCTCTGACTTGAAGTAAGGCCGGATATCCCTGCAGTGAATTGAATGCAGGCTCGTCTTGCATCTCCCAATACGAAGGGATGTCTGAATCCCCTGTGGAGACCACAGAGAAAGACCTAGTCCTCAACCTCAACGCGACCGGAGGCCTCACATCCTTTGAAAACTCAAGGGGTCCGCGGAGATCAATGCTTCCAAAGGAGACAATGCCTGTCTCCTCTTGAAAATGGATAGGAGTCCCAGGATCCCTGTGGCACGTGGAAAGGGAACCTGCGTCTCCCGCCTCACGTGGAGACGCGTCCCAATTGCCATGCCAAGACTCGAGGAGAATCCCGAGGTGTCCCTCGCACCTAGGCAGGAGTCCTGACGTCGCTGAACAAACACGTGTCTGGAAGGTCCCTCCCCGTCGTAACTCGAGAATATACCCCTGGTTCCGGCCGCAACTCGAGAAAAACCTTGAGACTTCCCCCTCGCCACGAGATGAGGCCCGATTCCCCTGCACTGCGTGCAGAGCAATTCCGTGTTCCACATCAAACGTGAAAGGAGCCTCGATTTCCTTGATGGCACTCCAGAGAAAACCCAAGATCACTGTCTCAAGTCTAGAGGGATCCTGAGGTCACTGGAGCAACACGAAAGGGCTCCGTGGACCCCAAATCACCTCGAGATGAGAGTTTAGTCCCGGGCTTCGACTCAAGAGGAATACCAACTTTCCACAAGCACCTCAAGAGGAGGCTTCTCTCAGCTACAGGTATGTGAGAGGGACCCTGAGTTTGTGGCCTCATGTGGAATGGACACCGAGATGCTCTGACTCGAAGTAAGGCCGGATATCCCTGCAGTGAATTGAATGCAGGCTCGTCTTCCATCTCCCAAGACGAAGGGATGTCTGAATCCCCTGTGGAGACCACAGAGAAAGACCTAGTTCTCCGCCTCATCGCGACCGGAGGCCTCACGTCCTTTGAAAACTCGAGAGGTCTGCGGGGAACAATGCTTCCAAAGGAGACGATGCCTGACTCCTCTTGAAAATGGATAGGAGTCCCAGGATCCCTGTGGCACGTGGAAAGGGACCCTGGGTCTCCCGCCTCACGTGGAGACGTGTCCCAATTGCCATGCCAAAACTCGAGGAGAATCCCGAGGTGTCCCTCGCACCTAGACAGGAGTCCTGACGTCGCTGAACAAATACGTGTCTGGAAGGGCCACTCCCCGTCGTAACTCGAGAATATACCCCAGGTTCCGGCCGCAACTCGAGAAAAACCATGAGACTTCCCCCTCGACGCGACATGAGGCCCGACTCCCCTCCACTGCGTGCAGAGCAATTCCGTGTTCCACATCAAACGTGAAAGGAGCCTTGATTTCCTTGATGGCACTCCAGAGAAAACCGAAGATCACTGTCTCAAGTCTAGAGGGATCCTGAGGTCACTGGAGGAACACGAAAGGGCTCCGTGAACGCCAAATCAACTCGAGATGAGAGCTTCGTCCCTGGCTTCGACTCAAGAGGAATACCAAGTTTCCACAACACCTCAAGAGGAGGCTTCTCTCAGCTGCAGGTATGTGAGAGGGACCCTGAGTTTGTGGCCTCAAGTGGAAAGGACACCGAGATGCTCTGACTGGAAGTAAGGCCGGATATCCCTGCAGTAAATTGAATGCAGGCCCGTCTTGCATTTCCCAAGACAAAGGGATGTCTGAATCCCCTGTGGAAAACACAGAGAAAGACCTAGTCCTCCGCCTCATTGCGACCGGAGGCCTCACATCCTTAGAAAACTCGAGAGGTCCGCGGAGATCAATGCTTCCAAAGGAGACGATGCCTGACTCCTCTTGAAAATGGATAGGAGTCCCAGGATCCCTGTGGCACGTGGAAAGGGACCCTGCGTCTCCCGCCTCACGTGGAGACGCGTCCCAATTGCCATGCCAAGACTCGAGGAGAATCACGAGGTGTCCCTCGCACCTAGGCAGGAGTCCTGACGTCGCTGAAGAAACACGTGTCAGGAAGGGCCCTCCCCGTCGTAACTCGAGAATATACCCCAAGATCCGGCCGCAACTCGAGAAAAACCATGAGACTTCCCCCTCGCCTCGACCTGAGGCCCCATTCCCCTGCACTGCGTGCAGAGCAATTCCCTGTTCCACATCAAACGTGAAAGGAGCCTTGATTTCCTTGATGGCACTCCAGAGAAAACCCAAGATCACTGTCTCAAGTCTAGAGGGATCCTGAGGTAACTGGAGCAACACGAAAGGGCTCCATGGACCCCAAATCAACTCGAGATGAGAGCTTAGTCCCTGGCTTCAACTCAAGAGGAATACCAACTTTCCACAAGCACCTCAAGAGGAGGCTTTTCTCAGCTACATGTATGTGAGAGGGACCCTGAGTTTGTGGCCTCAAGTGGAATGGACACCGATATATCTGACTTGAAGTAAGGCCGGATATCCCTGCAGTGAATTGAATGCAGGCTCGTCTTGCATCTCCCAAGACGAAGGGATGTCTGAATCCCCTGTGGAGACCACAGAGAAAGACCTAGTCCTCAACCTCAACGCGACCGGAGGCCTCACATCCTTTGAAAACTCAAGGGGTCCGCGGAGATCAATGCTTCCAAAGGAGACGATGCCTGACTCCTCTTGAAAATGGATAGGAGTCCCAGGATCCCTGTGGCACGTGGAAAGGGAACCTGCATCTCCCGCCTCACGTGGAGACGCGTCCCAATTGCCATGCCAAGACTCGAGGAGAATCCTGAGGTGTCCCTCGCACCTAGGCAGGAGTCCTGACGTCGCTGAACAAACACGTGTCGGGAATGGCCCTCCCCGTCGTATCTCGAGAATATACCCCAGGTTCAAGCCGCAACTCGAGAAAAACCATGAGACTTCCCCATCGCCGAGAGATGAGGCCCGATTCCCCTGCACTGCGTGCAGAGCAATTCCGTGTTCCACATCAAACATGAAACGAGCCTTGATTTCCTAGATGGCACTCCAGAGAAAACCCAAGATCACTGTCTCAAGTCTAGAGGGATCCTGAGGTCACTGGAGCAACACGAAAGGGCTCCATGGACCCCAAATCAACTCGAGATGAGAGCTTAGACCCTGGCTTCGACTCAAGAGGAATACCAACTTTCCACAAGCACCTCAAGAGGAGGCTTCTCTCAGCTACAGGTATGTGAGACGGACCCTGAGTTGTGGCCTCAAGTGGAATGGACACGGAGACACTCTGACTCGAAGTAAGGCCGGATATCCCTACAGTGAATTGAATGCAGGCTCGTCTTGCATCTCCCAAGATGAAGGGATGTCTGTATCCCCTGTGGAGACCACAGAGAAAGACCTAGTCCTCCGCCTCAACGCGACCGGAGGCCTCACATCCTTTGAAAACTCGAGAGGTCCGCGGAGATCAATGCTTCCAAAGGAGACCATGCCTGACTCCTCTTGAAAATGGATAGGAGTCCCAGGATCCCGGTGGCACGTGGAAAGGGACACTGGGTCTCCCGCCTCACGTGGAGATGCGTCCCAATTGCCATGCCAAGACTCGAGGAGAATCACGAGGTGTCCCTCGCACATAGGCAGGAGTCCTGACGTCGCTGAACAAACACGTGTCTGGAAGGGCCCTCCCCGTCGTAACTCGAGAATATACCCCAGGTTCCGGCCGCAATTCGAGAAAATCCATGAGACTTCCCCCTCGCCGCGAGATGAGGCCCGATTCCCCTGCACTGCGTGCAGAGCAATTCCGTGTTCCACATCAAACGTGAAAGGAGCCTTGATTTCCTTGATGGCACTCCAGAGAAAACCGAAGATCACTGTCTCAAGTCTAGAGGGATCCTGAGGTCACTGGAGCAACACGAAAGGGCTCCGTGAACGCCAAATCAACTCGAGATGAGAGCTTAGTCCCTGGCTTCGACTCAAGAGGAATACCAACTTTCCACAAGCACCTCAAGAGGAGGCTTCTCTCAGCTACAGGTATGTGAGAGGGACCCTGAGTTTGTGGCCTCAAGTGGAAAGGACACCGAGATGCTCTGACTGGAAGTAAGGCCGGATATCCCTGCAGTGAATTGAATGCATGCCCGTCTTGCATTTCCCAAGACAAAGGGATGTCTGAATCCCCTGTGGAAACCACAGAGAAAGACCTAGTCCTCCGCCTCATTGCGACCGGAGGCCTCACATCCTTTGAAAACTCGAGAGGTCCGCGGAGATCAATGCTTCCAAAGGAGACGATGCCTGACTCCTCTTGAAAATGGATAGGAGTCCCAGGATCTCTGTGGTACGTGGAAAGGGACCCTGGGTCTCCCGCCTCACGTGGAGACGCGTCCCAATTGCCATGCCAAGACTCGAGGAGAATCCCGAGGTGTCCCTCGCACCTAGGCAGGAGTCCTGACGTCGCTGAACAAACACGTGTCTGGAAGGTCCCTCCCCGTCGTAACTCGAGAATATACCCCAGGTTCCGGCCGCAACTCGAGAAAAACCTTGAGACTTCCCCCTCGCCACGAGATGAGGCCCGATTCCCCTGCACTGCGTGCAGAGCAATTCCGTGTTCCACATCAAACGTGAAAGGAGCCTCGATTTCCTTGATGGCACTCCAGAGAAAACCCAAGATCACTGTCTCAAGTCTAGAGGGATCCTGAGGTCACTGGAGCAACACGAAAGGGCTCCGTGGACCCCAAATCACCTCGAGATGAGAGTTTAGTCCCGGGCTTCGACTCAAGAGGAATACCAACTTTCCACAAGCACCTCAAGAGGAGGCTTCTCTCAGCTACAGGTATGTGAGAGGGACCCTGAGTTTGTGGCCTCATGTGGAATGGACACCGAGATGCTCTGACTCGAAGTAAGGCCGGATATCCCTGCAGTGAATTGAATGCAGGCTCGTCTTCCATCTCCCAAGACGAAGGGATGTCTGAATCCCCTGTGGAGACCACAGAGAAAGACCTAGTTCTCCGCCTCATCGCGACCGGAGGCCTCACATCCTTTGAAAACTCGAGAGGTCTGCGGGGAACAATGCTTCCAAAGGAGACGATGCCTGACTCCTCTTGAAAATGGATTGGAGTCCCAGGATCCCTGTGGCACGAGGAAAGGGACCCTGGGTCTCCCGCCTCACGTGGAGACGTGTCCCAATTGCCATGCCAAAACTCGAGGAGAATCCCGAGGTGTCCCTCGCACGTAGACAGGAGTCCTGACGTCGCTGAACAAATACGTGCCTGGAAGGGCCACTCCCCGTCGTAACTCGAGAATATACCCCAGGTTCCGGCCGCAACTCGAGAAAAACCATGAGACTTCCCCCTCGACGCGACATGAGGCCCGACTCCCCTCCACTGCGTGCAGAGCAATTCCGTGTTCCACATCAAACGTGAAAGGAGCCTTGATTTCCTTGATGGCACTCAAGAGAAAACCGAAGATCACTGTCTCAAGTCTAGAGGGATCCTGAGGTCACTGGAGGAACACGAAAGGGCTCCGTGAACGCCAAATCAACTCGAGATGAGAGCTTCGTCCCTGGCTTCGACTCAAGAGGAATACCAAGTTTCCACAACACCTCAAGAGGAGGCTTCTCTCAGCTGCATGTATGTGAGAGGGACCCTGAGTTTGTGGCCTCAAGTGGAAAGGACACCGAGATGCTCTGACTGGAAGTAAGGCCGGATATCCCTGCAGTAAATTGAATGCAGGCCCGTCTTGCATTTCCCAAGACAAAGGGATGTCTGAATCCCCGGTGGAAAACACAGAGAAAGACCTAGTCCTCCGCCTCATTGCGACCGGAGGCCTCACATCCTTAGAAAACTCGAGAGGTCCGCGGAGATCAATGCTTCCAAAGGAGACGATGCCTGACTCCTCTTGAAAATGGATAGGAGTCCCAGGATCCCTGTGGCACGTGGAAAGGGACCCTGCGTCTCCCGCCTCACGTGGAGACGCGTCCCAATTGCCATGCCAAGACTCGAGGAGAATCACGAGGTGTCCCTCGCACCTAGGCAGGAGTCCTGACTTCGCTGAAGAAACACGTGTCAGGAAGGGCCCTCCCCGTCGTAACTCGAGAATATACCCCAGGATCCGGCCGCAACTCGAGAAAAACCATGAGACTTCCCCCTCGCCTCGACCTGAGGCCCCATTCCCCTGCACTGCGTGCAGAGCAATTCCCTGTTCCACATCAAACGTGAAAGGAGCCTTGATTTACTTGATGGCACTCCAGAGAAAACCCAAGATCACTGTCTCAAGTCTAGAGGGATCCTGAGGTAACTGGAGCAACACAAAAGGGCTCCATGGACCCCAAATCAACTCGAGATGAGAGCTTAGTCCCTGGCTTCAACTCAAGAGGAATACCAACTTTCCACAAGCACCTCAAGAGGAGGCTTTTCTCAGCTACATGTATGTGAGAGGGACCCTGAGTTGTGGCCTCAAGTGGAATGGACACCGATATATCTGACTTGAAGTAAGGCCGGATATCCCTGCAGTGAATTGAATGCAGGCTCGTCTTGCATCTCCCAAGACGAAGGGATGTCTGAATCCCCTGTGGAGACCACAGAGAAAGACCTAGTCCTCAACCTCAACGCGACCGGAGGCCTCACATCCTTTGAAAACTCAAGGGGTCCGCGGAGATCAATGCTTCCAAAGGAGACGATGCCTGACTCCTCTTGAAAATGGATAGGAGTCCCAGGATCCCTGTGGCACGTGGAAAGGGAACCTGCATCTCCCGCCTCACGTGGAGACGCGTCCCAATTGCCATGCCAAGACTCGAGGAGAATCCCGAGGTGTCCCTCGCACCTAGGCAGGAGTCCTGACGTCGCTGAACAAACACTTGTATGGAAGGGCCCTCCCCGTCGTATCTCGAGAATATACCACAGGTTCAAGCCGCAAGTCGAGAAAAACTATGAGACTTCCCCCTCGCCGAGAGATGAGGCCCGATTCCCTTGCACTGCGTGCAGAGCAATTCCGTGTTCCACATCAAACGTGAAAGGAGCCTTGATTTCCTTGATGGCACTCCAGAGAAAACCAAGATCACTGTCTCAAGTCTAGAGGGATCCTGAGGTCACTGGAGCAACACGAAAGGGCTCCGTGGACCCCAAATCAACTCGAGATGAGAACTTAGACCCTGGCTTCGACTCAAGAGGAATACCAACTTTCCACAAGCACCTCAAGAGGAGGCTTCTCTCAGCTACACGTATATGAGACGGACCCTGAGTTTGTGGCCTCAAGTGGAATGGACACCGAGATGCTCTGACTCGAAGTAAGGCCGGATATCCCTACCGTGAATTGAATGCAGGCTCGTCTTGCATCTCCCAAGACGAAGGGATGTCTGAATCCCCTGTGGAGACCACAGAGAAAGACCTAGTCCTCCGCCTCAACGCGACCGGAGGCCTCACATCCTGTGAAAACTCGAGAGGTCCGCGGAAATCAATGCTTCCAAAGGTGAGGATGCCTGACTCCTCTTGAAAATGGATAGGAGTCCCAGGATCCCAGTGGCACGTGGAAAGGGAACCTGCGTCTCCCGCCTCACGTGGAGACGCGTCCCAATTGCCATGCCAAGACTCGAGGAGAATCCCGAGGTGTCCCTCGCACCTAGGCAGGAGTCCTGACATCGCTGAACAAACACGTGTCTGGAAGGTCCCTCCCCGTCGTAACTCGAGAATATACCCCAGGTTCCGGCCGCAACTCGAGAAAAACCATGAGACTTCCCCCTCGCAGCGAGATGAGGCCCGATTCCCCTGCACTGCGTGCAGAGCAATTCCGTGTTCCACATCAAACATGAAAGGAGCCTTGATTTCCTTGATGGCACTCCAGAGAAAACCCAAGATCACTGTCTCAAGTCTAGAGGGATCCTGAGGTCACTGGAGCAACATGAAAGGGCTCCGTGGACCCCAAAACAACTCGAGATGAGAGCTTAGTCCCTGGCTTCGACTCAAGAGGAATACCAAGTTTCCACAAGCACCTCAAGAGGAGGCTTCTCTCAGCTACAGGTATGTGAGAGGGACCCTGAGTTTGTGGCCTCAAGTGGAATGGACACCGAGATGCTCTGACTCGATGTAAGGCCGGATATCCCTGCAGTGAATTGAATGCAGGCTCGTCTTGCATCTCCCAAGACGAAGGGATGTCTGAATCCTCAGTGGAGACCACAGAGAAAGACCTAGTTCTCCGCATCATCGCAACCGTAGGCCTCACATCCTTTGAAAACTTGAGAGGTCCACGGAGATCAATGCTTCCAAAGGAGACGATGCCTGACTCCTCTTGCAAATGGATAGGAGTCCCAGGATCCCTGTGGCACGTGGAAAGGGAACCTGAGTCTCGCGCCTCACGTGGAGACGCGTCCCAATTGCCATGCCAAGACTCGAGGAGAATCCTGAGGTGTCCCTCGCACCTTGGCAGGAGTCCTGACGTCGCTGAACAAACACGTGTCGGGAATGGCCCTCCCCGTCGTATCTCGAGAATATACCCCAGGTTCAAGCCGCAACTCGAGAAAAACCATGAGACTTCCCCATCGCCGAGAGATGAGGCCCGATTCCCCTGCACTGCGTGCAGAGCAATTCCGTGTTCCACATCAAACATGAAACGAGCCTTGATTTCCTAGATGGCACTCCAGAGAAAACCCAAGATCACTGTCTCAAGTCTAGAGGGATCCTGAGGTCACTGGAGCAACACGAAAGGGCTCCGTGGACCCCAAATCAACTCGAGATGAGAGCTTAGACCCTGGCTTCGACTCAAGAGGAATACCAACTTTCCACAAGCACCTCAAGAGGAGGCTTCTCTCAGCTACAGGTATGTGAGACGGACCCTGAGTTGTGGCCTCAAGTGGAATGGACACGGAGACACTCTGACTCGAAGTAATGCCGGATATCCCTACAGTGAATTGAATGCAGGCTCGTCTTGCATCTCCCAAGATGAAGGGATGTCTGTATCCCCTGTGGAGACCACAGAGAAAGACCTAGTCCTCCGCCTCAACGCGACCGGAGGCCTCACATCCTTTGAAAACTCGAGAGGTCCGCGGAGATCAATGCTTCCAAAGGAGACCATGCCTGACTCCTCTTGAAAATGGATAGGAGTCCCAGGATCCCTGTGGCACGTGGAAAGGGACCCTGGGTCTCCCGCCTCACGTGGAGATGCGTCCCAATTGCCATGCCAAGACTCGAGGAGAATCACGAGGTGTCCCTCGCACATAGGCAGGAGTCCTGACGTCGCTGAACAAACACGTGTCTGGAAGGGCCCTCCCCGTCGTAACTCGAGAATATACCCCAGGTTCCGGCCGCAACTCGAGAAAAACCATGAGACTTCCCCCTCGCCGCGAGATGAGGCCCGATTCCCCTGCACTGCGTGCAGAGCAATTCCGTGTTCCACATCAAACGTGAAAGGAGCCTTGATTTCCTTGATGGCACTCCAGAGGAAACCCAACATCACTGGCTCTAGTCTAGAGGGATCCTGAGATCACTGTAGCAACACGAAAGGGCTCCGTGAACCCCAAATCAACTCGAGATGAGAGCTTAGTCCCTGGCTTCGACTCAAGAGGAATACCAACTTTCCACAAGCACCTCAAGAGGAGGCTTCTCTCAGCTACAGGTAGGTGAGTGGGACCCTGAGTTTGTGGCCTCAAGTGGAATGGACACCGAGATGCTCTGACTCAAAGTAAGGCCGGATATCCCTGCAGTGAATTGAATGCAGGCTCGTCTTCCATCTCCCAAGAAGAAGGGATGTCTGAATCCCCTGTGGAGACCACAGAGAAAGACCTAGTTCTCCGCCTCATCGCGACCGAAGGCCTCACATCCTTTGAAAACTCGAGAGGTCCGCGGAGAACAATGCTTCCAAAGGAGACGATGCCTGACTCCTCTTGAAAATGGATAGGAGTCCCAGGATCCCTGTGGCACGTGGAAAGGGACCCTGGGTATCCCGCCTCACGTGGAGACGCGTCCCAATTGCCATGCCAAAGCTCGAGGAGAATCCCGAGGTGTCCCTCGCACCTAGACAGGAGTCCTGACGTCGCTGAACAAACACGTGTCTGGAAGGGCCACTCCCCGTCGTAACTCGAGAATATACCCCAGGTTCCAGCCGCAACTCGAGAAAAACCATGAGACTTCCCCCTCGACGCGACATGAGGCCCGACTCCCCTGCACTGCGTGCAGAGCAATTCCGTGTTCCACATCAAACGTGAAAGGAGCCTTGATTTCCTTGATGGCACTCCAGAGAAAACCGAAGATCACTGTCTCAAGTCTAGAGGGATCCTGAGGTCACTGGAGCAACACGAAAGGGCTCCGTGAACGCCAAATCAACTCGAGATGAGAGCTTAGTCCCTGGCTTCGACTCAAGAGGAATACCAACTTTCCACAAGCACCTCAAGAGGAGGCTTCTCTCAGCTACAGGTATGTGAGAGGGACCCTGAGTTTGTGGCCTCAAGTGGAAAGGACACCGAGATGCTCTGACTGGAAGTAAGGCCGGATATCCCTGCAGTGAATTGAATGCATGCCCGTCTTGCATTTCCCAAGACAAAGGGATGTCTGAATCCCCTGTGGAAACCACAGAGAAAGACCTAGTCCTCCGCCTCATTGCGACCGGAGGCCTCACATCCTTTGAAAACTCGAGAGGTCCGCGGAGATCAATGCTTCCAAAGGAGACGATGCCTGACTCCTCTTGAAAATGGATAGGAGTCCCAGGATCTCTGTGGTACGTGGAAAGGGACCCTGGGTCTCCCGCCTCACGTGGAGACGCGTCCCAATTGCCATGCCAAGACTCGAGGAGAATACCGAGGTGTCCCTCGCACCTAGGCAGGAGTCCTGACGTCGCTGAACAAACACGTGTCTGGAAGGTCCCTCCCCGTCGTAACTCGAGAATATACCCCAGGTTCCGGCCGCAACTCGAGAAAAACCATGAGACTTCCCCCTCGCCACGAGATGAGGCCCGATTCCCCTGCACTGCGTGCAGAGCAATTCCGTGTTCCACATCAAACGTGAAAGGAGCCTCGATTTCCTTGATGGCACTCCAGAGAAAACCCAAGATCACTGTCTCAAGTCTAGAGGGATCCTGAGGTCACTGGAGCAAAACGAAAGGGCTCCGTGGACCCCAAATCACCTCGAGATGTGAGTTTAGTCCCTGGCTTCGAGTCAAGAGGAATACCAACTTTCCACAAGCACCTCAAGAGGAGGCTTCTCTCAGCTACAGGTATGTGAGAGGGACCCTGAGTTTGTGGCCTCATGTGGAATGGACACCGAGATGCTCTGACTCGAAGTAAGGCCGGATATCCCTGCAGTGAATTGAATGCAGGCTCGTCTTGCATCTCCCAAGACGAAGGGATGTCTGAATCCCCTGTGGAGACCACAGAGAAAGACCTAGTTCTCCGCCTCATCGCGACCGGAGGCCTCACATCCTTTGAAAACTCGAGAGGTCCGCGGAGAACAATGCTTCCAAAGGAGACGATGCCTGACTCCTCTTGAAAATGGATAGGAGTCCCAGGATCCCTGTGGCACGTGGAAAGGGACCCTGGGTCTCCCGCCTCACGTGGAGACGCGTCCCAATTGCCATGCCAAAACTCGAGGAGAATCCCGAGGTGTCCCTCGCTCCTAGACAGGAGTCCTGACGTCGCTGAACAAACACGTGTCTGTAAGGGCCACTCCCCTTCGTAACTCGAGAATATACCCCAGGTTCCGGCCGCAACTCGAGAAAAACCATGAGACTTCCCCCTCGACGCGACATGAGGCCCGACTCCCCTCCACTGCGTGCAGAGCAATTCCGTGTTCCACATCAAACGTGAAAGGAGCCTTGATTTCCTTGATGGCACTCCAGAGAAAACCGAAGATCACTGTCTCAAGTCTAGAGGGATCCTGAGGTCACTGGAGGAACACGAAAGGGCTCCGTGAACGCCAAATCAACTCGAGATGAGAGCTTCGTCCCTGGCTTCGACTCAAGAGGAATACCAAGTTTCCACAACACCTCAAGAGGAGGCTTCTCTCAGCTGCAGGTATGTGAGAGGGACCCTGAGTTTGTGGCCTCAAGTGGAAAGGACACCGAGATGCTCTGACTGGAAGTAAGGCCGGATATCCCTGCAGTAAATTGAATGCAGGCCCGTCTTGCATTTCCCAAGACAAAGGGATGTCTGAATCCCCTGGGGAAACCACAGAGAAAGACCTAGTCCTCCGCCTCATTGCGACCGGAGGCCTCACATCCTTAGAAAACTCGAGAGGTCCGCGGAGATCAATGCTTCCAAAGGAGACGATGCCTGACTCCTCTTGAAAATGGATAGGAGTCCCAGGATCCCTGTGGCACGTGGAAAGGGACCCTGCGTCTCCCGCCTCACGTGGAGACGCGTCCCAATTGCCATGCCAAGACTCGAGGAGAATCATGAGGTGTCCCTCGCACCTAGGCAGGAGTCCTGACGTCGCTGAACAAACACGTGTCAGGAAGGGCCCTCCCCGTCGTAACTCGAGAATATACCCCAGGATCCGGCCGCAACTCGAGAAAAACCATGAGACTTCCCCCTCGCCTCGACCTGAGGCCCCATTCCCCTGCACTGCGTGCAGAGCAATTCCCTGTTCCACATCAAACGTGAAAGGAGCCTTGATTTCCTTGATGGCACTCCAGAGAAAACCCAAGATCACTGTCTCAAGTCTAGAGGGATCCTGAGGTAACTGGAGCAACACGAAAGGGCTCCATGGACCCCAAATCAACTCGAGATGAGAGCTTAGTACCTGGCTTCAACTCAAGAGGAATACCAACTTTCCACAAGCACCTCAAGAGGAGGCTTCTCTCAGCTACATGTATGTGAGAGGGACCCTGAGTTTGTGGCCTCAAGTGGAATGGACACCGATATATCTGACTTGAAGTAAGGCCGGATATCCCTGCAGTGAATTGAATGCAGGCTCGTCTTCCATCTCCCAAGACGAAGGGATGTCTGAATCCCCTGTGGAGACCACAGAGAAAGACCTAGTCCTCAACCTCAACGCGACCGGAGGCCTCACATCCTTTGAAAACTCAAGGGGTCCGCGGAGATCAATGCTTCCAAAGGAGACGATGCCTGACTCCTCTTGAAAATGGATAGGAGTCCCAGGATCCCTGTGGCACGTGGAAAGGGAACCTGCGTCTCCCGCCTCACGTGGAGACGCGTCCCAATTGCCATGCCAAGACTCGAGGAGAATCCCGAGGTGTCCCTCGCACCTAGGCAGGAGTCCTGACGTCGTTGAACAAACACTTGTATGGAAGGGCCCTCCCCGTCGTATCTCGAAAATATACCACAGGTTCAAGCCGCAAGTCGAGAAAAACTATGAGACTTCCCCCTCGCCGAGAGATGAGGCCCGATTCCCTTGCACTGCGTGCAGAGCAACTCCGTGTTCCACATCAAACGTGAAAGGAGCCTTGATTTCCTTGATGGCACTCCAGAGAAAACCCAAGATCACTGTCTCAAGTCTAGAGGGATCCTGAGGTCACTGGAGCAACACGAAAGGGCTCCGTGGACCCCAAATCAACTCGAGATGAGAGCTTAGACCCTGGCTTCGACTCAAGAGGAATACCAACTTTCCACAAGCACCTCAAGAGGAGGCTTCTCTCAGCTACACGTATATGAGACGGACCCTTAGTTTGTGGCCTCAAGTGGAATGGACACCGAGACGCTCTGACTCGAAGTAAGGCCGGATATCCCTACCGTGAATTGAATGCAGGCTCGTCTTGCATCTCCCAAGATGAAGGGATGTCTGAATCCCCTGTGGAGACCACAGAGAAAGACCTAGTCCTCCGCCTCAACGCGACCGGAGGCCTCACATCCTGTGAAAACTCGAGAGGTCCGCGGAAATCAATGCTTCCAAAGGTGAGGATGCCTGACTCCTCTTGAAAATGGATAGGAGTCCCAGGATCCCAGTGGCACGTGGAAAGGGAACCTGCGTCTCCCGCCTCACGTGGAGACGCGTCCCAATTGCCATGCCAAGACTCGAGGAGAATCCCGAGGTGTCCCTCGCACCTAGGCAGGAGTCCTGACGTCGCTGAACAAACACGTGTCTGGAAGGTCCCTCCCCGTCGTAACTCGAGAATATACCCCAGGTTCCGGCCGCAACTCGAGAAAAACCATGAGACTTCCCCCTCGCAGCGAGATGAGGCCCGATTCCCCTGCACTGCGTGCAGAGCAATTCCGTGTTCCACATCAAACGTGAAAGGAGCCTTGATTTCCTTGATGGCACTCCAGAGAAAACCCAAGATCACTGTCTCAAGTCTAGAGGGATCCTGAGGTCACTGGAGCAACATGAAAGGGCTCCGTGGACCCCAAAACAACTCGAGATGAGAGCTTAGTCCCTGGCTTCGACTCAAGAGGAATACCAAGTTTCCACAAGCACCTCAAGAGGAGGCTTCTCTCAGCTACAGGTATGTGAGAGGGACCCTGAGTTTGTGGCCTCAAGTGGAATGGACACCGAGATGCTCTGACTCGATGTAAGGCCGGATATCCCTGCAGTGAATTGAATGCAGGCTCGTCTTGCATCTCCCAAGACGAAGGGATGTCTGAATCCTCAGTGGAGACCACAGAGAAAGACCTAATTCTCCGCATCATCGCAACCGTAGGCCTCACATCCTTTGAAAACTTGAGAGGTCCACGGAGATCAATGCTTCCAAAGGAGACGATGCCTGACTCCTCTTGCAAATGGATAGGAGTCCCAGGATCCCTGTGGCACGTGGAAAGGGAACCTGAGTCTCGCGCTTCACGTGGAGACGCGTCCCAATTGCCATGCCAAAACTCGAGGAGAATCCTGAGGTGTCCCTCGCACCTAGGCAGGAGTCCTGACGTCGCTGAACAAACACGTGTCGGGAAGGGCCCTCCCCGTCGTATCTCGAGAATATACCCCAGGTTCAAGCCGCAACTCGAGAAAAACCATGAGACTTCCCCATCGCCGAGAGATGAGGCCCGATTACCCTGCACTGCGTGCAGAGCAATTCCGTGTTCCACATCTAACATGAAAGGAGCCTTGATTTCCTTGATGGCACTCCAGAGAAAACCGAAGATCACTGTCTCAAGTCTAGAGGGATCCTGAGGTCACTGGAGCAACACGAAAGGGCTCCGTGAACGCCAAATCAACTCGAGATGAGAGCTTAGTCCCTGGCTTCGACTCAAGAGGAATACCAACTTTCCACAAGAACCTCAAGAGGAGGCTTCTCTCAGCTACAGGTATGTGAGAGGGACCCTGAGTTTGTGGCCTCAAGTGGAAAGGACACCGAGATGCTCTGACTGGAAGTAAGGCCGGATATCCCTGCAGTGAATTGAATGCATGCCCGTCTTGCATTTCCCAAGACAAAGGGATGTCTGAATCCCCTGTGGAGACCACAGAGAAAGACCTAGTCCTCCGCCTCATTGCGACCGGAGGCCTCACATCCTTTGAAAACTCGAGAGGTCCGCGGAGATCAATGCTTCCAAAGGAGACGATGCCTGACTCCTCTTGAAAATGGATAGGAGTCCCAGGATCTCTGTGGTACGTGGAAAGGGACCCTGGGTCTCCCGCCTCACGTGGAGACGCATCCCAATTGCCATGCCAAGACTCGTGGAGAATCCCGAGGTGTCCCTCGCACCTAGGCAGGAGTCCTGACGTCGCTGAACAAACATGTGTCTGGAAGGGCCCTCCCCGTCGTAACTCGAGAATATACCCCAGGTTCCGGCCGCAACTCGAGAAAAACCATGAGACTTCCCCCTCGCCTCGAGCTGAGGCCCCATTCCCCTGCACTGCGTGCAGAGCAATTCCCTGTTCCACATCAAACGTGAAAGGAGCCTTGATTTCCTTGATGGCACTCCAGAGAAAACCCAAGATCACTGTCTCAAGTCTAGAGGGATCCTGAGGTAACTGGAGCAACACGAAAGGGCTCCATGGACCCCAAATCAACTCGAGATGAGAGCTTAGTCCCTGGCTTCAACTCAAGAGGAATACCAACTTTCCACAAGCACCTCAAGAGGAGGCTTTTCTCAGCTACATGTATGTGAGAGGGACCCTGAGTTTGTGGCCTCAAGTGGAATGGACACCGATATGCTCTGACTTGAAGTAAGGCCGGATATCCCTGCAGTGAATTGAATGCAGGCTCGTCTTGCATCTCCCAATACGAAGGGATGTCTGAATCCCCTGTGGAGACCACAGAGAAAGACCTAGTCCTCAACCTCAACACGACCGGAGGCCTCACATCCTTTGAAAACTCAAGGGGTCCGCGGAGATCAATTCTTCCAAAGGAGACAAGGCCTGACTCCTCTTGAAAATGGATAGGAGTCCCAGGATCCCTGTGGCACGTGGAAAGGGAACCTGCGTCTCCCGCCTCACGTGGAGACGCGTCCCAATTGCCATGCCAAGACTCGAGGAGAATCCCGAGGTGTCCCTCGCACATAGGCAGGAGTCCTGACGTCGCTGAACAAACACGTGTCTGGAAGGTCCCTCCCCGTCGTAACTCGAGAATATACCCCAGGTTCCGGCCGCAACTCGAGAAAAACCATGAGACTTCCCCCTCGCCACGAGATGAGGCCCGATTCCCCTGCACTGCGTGCAGAGCAATTCCATGTTCCACATCAAACGTGAAAGGAGCCTCGATTTCCTTGATGGCACTCCAGAGAAAACCCAAGATCACTGTCTCAAGTCTAGAGGGATCCTGAGGTCACTGGAGCAACACGAAAGTGCTCCGTGGACCCCAAATCACCTCGAGATGAGAGTTTAGTCCCTGGCTTCGAGTCAAGAGGAATACCAACTTTCCACAAGCACCTCAAGAGGAGGCTTCTCTCAGCTACAGGTATGTGAGAGGGACCCTGAGTTTGTGGCCTCATGTGGAATGGACACCGAGATGCTCTGACTCAAAGTAAGGCCGGATATCCCTGCAGTAAATTGAATGCAGGCCCGTCTTGCATTTCCCAAGACAAAGGGATGTCTGAATCCCCTGTGGAAACCACAGAGAAAGACCTAGTCTCCGCCTCATTGCGACCGGAGGCCTCACATCCTTTGAAAACTCGAGAGGTCCGCGGAGATCAATGCTTCGAAAGGAGACGATGCCTGACTCCTCTTGAAAATGGATAGGAGTCCCAGGATCCCTGTGTCACGTGGAAAGGGACCCTGCGTCTCCCGCCTCACGTGGAGACGCGTCCCAATTGCCATGCCAAGACTCGAGGAGAATCACGAGGTGTCCCTCGCACCTAGGCAGGAGTCCTGACGTCGCTGAAGAAACACGTGTCAGGAAGGGCCCTCCCCGTCGTAACTCGAGAATATACCCCAGGTTCCGGCCGCAACTCGAGAAAAACCATGAGACTTCCCCCTCGCCTCGAGCTGAGGCCCCATTCCCCTGCACTGCGTGCAGAGCAATTCCCTGTTCCACATCAAACGTGAAAGGAGCCTTGATTTCCTTGATGGCACTCCAGAGAAAACCCAAGATCACTGTCTCAAGTCTAGAGGGATCCTGAGGTAACTGGAGCAACACGAAAGGGCTCCATGGACCCCAAATCAACTCGAGATGAGAGCTTAGTCCCTGGCTTCAACTCAAGAGGAATACCAACTTTCCACAAGCACCTCAAGAGGAGGCTTTTCTCAGCTACATGTATGTGAGAGGGACCCTGAGTTTGTGGCCTCAAGTGGAATGGACACCGATATATCTGACTTGAAGTAAGGCCGGATATCCCTGCAGTGAATTGAATGCAGGCTCGTCTTGCATCTCCCAAGACGAAGGGATGTCTGAATCCCCTGTGGAGACCACAGAGAAAGACCTAGTCCTCAACCTCAACGCGACCGGAGGCCTCACATCCTTTGAAAACTCAAGGGGTCCGCGGAGATCAATGCTTCCAAAGGAGACGATGCCTGACTCCTCTTGAAAATGGATAGGAGTCCCAGGATCCCTGTGGCACGTGGAAAGGGAACCTGCGTCTCCCGCCTCACGTGGAGACGCGTTCCAATTGCCATGCCAAGACTCGAGGAGAATCCCGAGGTGTCCCTCGCACCTAGGCAGGAGTCCTGACGTCGCTGAACAAACACTTGTATGGAAGGGCCCTCCCCGTCGTATCTCGAGAATATACCACAGGTTCAAGCCGCAAGTCGAGAAAAACTATGAGACTTCCCCCTCGCCGAGAGATGAGGCCCGATTCCCTTGCACTGCGTGCAGAGCAATTCCGTGTTCCACATCAAACTTGAAAGGAGCCTTGATTTCCTTGATGGCACTCCAGAGAAAACCCAAGATCACTGTCTCAAGTCTAGAGGGATCCTGAGGTCACTGGAGCAACACGAAAGGGCTCCGTGGACCCCAAATCAACTCGAGATGAGAGCTTAGACCCTGGCTTCGACTCAAGAGGAATACCAACTTTCCACAAGCACCTCAAGAGGAGGCTTCTCTCAGCTACACGTATATGAGACGGACCCTGAGTTTGTGGCCTCAAGTGGAATGGACACCGAGACGCTCTGACTCGAAGTAAGGCCGGATATCCCTACCGTGAATTGAATGCAGGCTCGTCTTGCATCTCCCAAGACGAAGGGATGTCTGAATCCCCTGTGGAGACCACAGAGAAAGACCTAGTCCTCCGCCTCAACGCGACCGGAGGCCTCACATCCTGTGAAAACTCGAGAGGTCCGCGGAAATCAATGCTTCCAAAGGTGAGGATGCCTGACTCCTCTTGAAAATGGATAGGAGTCCCTGGATCCCAGTGGCACGTGGAAAGGGAACCTGCGTCTCCCGCCTCACGTGGAGACGCGTCCCAATTGCCATGCCAAGACTCGAGGAGAATCCCGAGGTGTCCCTCGCACCTAGGCAGGAGTCCTGACATCGCTGAACAAACACGTGTCTGGAAGGTCCCTCCCCGTCGTAACTCGAGAATATACCCCAGGTTCCGGCCGCAACTCGAGAAAAACCATGAGACTTCCCCCTCGCAGCGAGATGAGGCCCGATTCCCCTGCACTGCGTGCAGAGCAATTCCGTGTTCCACATCAAACGTGAAAGGAGCCTTGATTTCCTTGATGGCACTCCAGAGAAAACCCAAGATCACTGTCTCAAGTCTAGAGGGATCCTGAGGTCACTGGAGCAACATGAAAGGGCTCCGTGGACCCCAAATCAACTCGAGATGAGAGCTTAGTCCCTGGCTTCGACTCAAGAGGAATACCAAGTTTCCACAAGCACCTCAAGAGGAGGCTTCTCTCAGCTACAGGTATGTGAGAGGGACCCTGAGTTGTGGCCTCAAGTGGAATGGACACGGAGACACTCTGACTCGAAGTAAGGCCCGATATCCCTACAGTGAATTGAATGCAGGCTCGTCTTGCATCTCCCAAGATGAAGGGATGTCTGTATCCCCTGTGGAGACCACAGAGAAAGACCTAGTCCTCCGCCTCAACGCGACCGGAGGCCTCACATCCTTTGAAAACTCGAGAGGTCCGCGGAGATCAATGCTTCCAAAGGAGACCATGCCTGACTCCTCTTGAAAATGGATAGGAGTCCCAGGATCCCTGTGGCACGTGGAAAGGGACCCTGGGTCTCCCGCCTCACGTGGAGACGCGTCCCGATTGCCATGCCAAGACTCGAGGAGAATCCCGAGGTGTCCCTCGCACATAGGCAGGTGTCCTGACGTCGCTGAACAAACACGTGTCTGGAAGGGCCCTCCCCGTCGTAACTCGAGAATATACCCCAGGTTCCGGCCGCAACTCGAGAAAAACCATGAGACTTCCCCATCGCCACGAGATGAGGCCCGATTCCCCTGCACTGCGTGCAGAGCAATTCTGTGTTCCACATCAAACGTGAAAGGAGCCTTGATTTCCTTGATGGCACTCCAGAGAAAACCCAAAATAACTGTCTCAAGTCTAGAGGGATCCTGAGGTCACTGGAACAACAGGAAAGGGCTCCGTGGACCCCAAGTCAACTCGAGATGAGAGCTTAGTCCTTTGTTTCGACTCAAGAGGAACACCAACTTTCCACAAGCACCTCAAGAGGAGGCTTCTCTCAGCTACATGTATGTGAGAGGGACCCTGAGTTTGTGGACTCAAGTGGAATGGACACCGAGATGCTCTGACTCGAAGTAAGGCCGGATATCCCTGCAGTGAATTGAATGCAGGGTCCTCTTGCATCTCCCAAGACGAAGGGATGTCTGAATCCCCTGTGGAGACCACAGAGAAAGACCTAGTCCTCCGCCTCAACGCGAACGGAGGCCTCACATCCTTTGAAAACTCGAGAGGTCCGAGGAGATCAATGCTTCCCAAGGAGACGATGGCTGACTCCTCTTGAAAGTGGATAGGAGTCCCAGGATCCCTGTGGCACGTGGAAAGGGACCCTGGGTCTCCCGCCTCACGTGGAGACGGGTCCCAATTGCCATGCCAAGACTCGAGGAGAATCCCGAGGTGTCCCTCGCACCTAGGCAGGAGTCCTGACGTCGCTGAACAAACACGTGTCTGGAAGGGCCCTCCCCGTAGTAACTCGCGATTATACCACAGGTTCCGGCCGCAACTCGAAAAAAACCATGAGACTTCCCCCTCGCCGCGAGATGAGGCCCGATTCCCCTGCACTGCGTGCAGAGCATTTCTGTGTTCCACATCAAACGTGAAAGGAGCCTTGATTTCCTTGATGGCACTCCAGAGAAAACCCAAGATCACTGTCTCAAGTCTAGAGGGATCCTGAGGTCACTGGAGCAACACGAAAGGGCTCTGTGGACCCAAGTCAACTCGAGATGAGAGCTTAGTCCTTGGGTTCGACTCAAGAGGAACACCAACTTTCCACAAGCACCTCAAGTGGAGGTTTCTCTCAGCTACAGGTATGTGAGAGGGACCCTGAGTTTGTGGCCTCAAGTGGAATGGACACCGAGATGCTCTGACTCAAAGTAAGGCCGGATATCCCTGAAGTGAATGGAATGCAGGCTCGTCTTGCATCTCCCAAGACGAAGGGTTGTCTGAATCCCCTGTGGAGACCACAGAGAAAGATCTAGTCCTCCGCCTCAACGCGAACGGAGGCCTCACATCCTTTGAAAACTCGAGAGGTCCGATCAGATCAATGCTTCCAAAGGAGACGATGCCTGACTCCTCTTGAAAATGGATAGGAGTCCCAGGATCCCTGTGGCACGTGGAAAGGGACCCTGAGTCTCACGCCTCAGGTTGAGACGCGTCCCAATTGCCATGCCAAGACTCGAGGAGAATCCCGAGGTGTCCCTCGCACCTAGGCAGGAGTCCTGACGTCGCTGAACAAACACGTGTCTGGAAGGGCCCTCCCCGTCGTAACTCGAGAATATACCCCAGGTTCCGGCCGCAACTCGAGAAAAACCATGAGACTTCCCCCTCGTCGCGAGATGAGGCCCGATTCACCTGCATTGCGTGCAGAGCAATTCCGTGTTCCACATCAAACGTGAAAGGAGCCTTGATTTCCTTGATGGGACTCTAGAGAAAACCCAAGATCACTGTCTCAAGTCTAGAGGGATCCTGAGGTCACTGGAGCAAAACGAAAGGGCTACGTGGACCCCAAATCAACTCGAGGTGAGAGCTTAGTCCCTGGCTTCGACTCAAGAGGAATACCAACTTTCCACAAGCACCTCAAGAGGAGGCTTCTCTCAGCTACAGTTATGAGAGAGGGACCCTGAGTTTGTGGCCTCAAATCGAATGGACACCGAGATGCTCTGACTCGAAATAAGGCCGAATATCCCTGCAGTGAATTGAATGCAGGCTCGTCTTGCATTTCCCAAGATGAAGGGATGTCTGAATCCCCTGTGGAGACCACAGAGAAAGACCTAGTCCTCCGCCTCAACGCGAACGGAGGCCTCACATCCTTTTAAAACTCGAGAGGTCCGCGGAGATCAATGCTTCCAAAGGAGACGATGCCTGACTCCTCTTGCAAATGGATAGAAGTCCCAGGATCCCTGTGGCACGTGGAAAGGGACACTGGGTCTCCCGCCTCACGTGGAGACGCGTCCCAATTGCCATGCCAGGACTCGAGGAGAATCCCGAGGTGTCCCTCGCACCTAGGCAGGAGTCCTGACGTCGCTGAACAAACACGTGTCTGGAAGGGCCCTCCCCGTCGTAACTCGAGAATATACCCCAGGTTCCGGCCGCAACTCGATAAAAACCATGAGACTTCCCCCTCGCCGAGAGATGAGGCCGGATTACCATGCACTGCCTGCAGAGCAATTCCGTGTTCCACTTCAAGCCTGAAAGGAGCCTTGATTTCCTTGATGGCACTCCAGAGAAAACCCAAGATCACTCTCTCAAATCTAGAGGGATCCTGAGGTCACTGTAGCAACAGGAAAGGGCTCTGTATAACCCAAACCAACTCGAGATGAGAGCTTAGACCCTGGCTTCGACTCAAGAGGAATACGAACTTTCCACAAGCACCTCAAGAGGAGGCTTCTCTCAGCTACAGGTATGTGAGAGGGACCCCGAGTTTGTGGCCTCAAGTGGAATGGACAGCGAGACGCTCTGACTCGAAGTAAGGCCGGATATCTCTACAGTGAATTGAATGCAGGCTCGTCTTACATCTCCCAAGACGAAGGGATGTCTGAATCCCTTGTGGAGACCACAGAGAAAGACCTAGTTCTCGCCACATTGCGACCGGAGGCCTCACATCCTTTGAAAACTCGAGAGGTCCGCGGAGATCAATGCTTCCAAAGGAGACGATGCCTGAATCCTCTGGAAAATGGATAGGATTCCCAGGATCCCTGTGGCACGTGGAAAGGGACCCTGGGTCTCCCGCCTCACGTGGAGACCTGTCCCAATTGCCATGCCAAGACTCGAGGAGAATCCCGAGGTGTCCCTCACACCTAGGCAGGAGTTCTGACGTCGCTGAAGAAACACGTGTCTGCAAGGGCCCACCCCGTCGTAACTCGAGAATATACCTCAGGTTCCGGCCGCCACTCGAGAAAAACCATGAGACTTCCCCCTCGCCGCGAGATGAGGCCCGTGTCCCTGCACTGCGTGCAGAGCAATTCCGTGTTCCCCATCAAAAGTGAAAGGAGCCTTGATTTCCTTGATGGCACTCCAGAGAAAACCAAAGATCACTGTCTCAAGTCTAGAGGGATCCTGAGGTCACTGTAGCAACAAGAAAGGGCTCCGTGGACCCCAAATCAACTCGAGATGAGAGCTTAGTCCCTGGCTTCGAGTCAAGAGGAATATCAACTTTCCACAAGCACCTCAAGAGGAGGCTTCTCTCAGCTACAGGTATGTGAGAGGGACCCTGAGTTTGTGGCCTCCAGTGGAATGGACACCGAGAGGCTCTGACTCGAAGTAAGGCCGGATATCCCTGCAGTGAATGGAAAGCAGGCTCGTCTTGCATCTCCCAAGACGAAGTGTTGTCTGAATCCCCTGTGGAGACCACAGAGAAAGACCTAGTTCTCCGCCTCATTGCGACCGGAGGCCTTCCATCCTTTGAAAACTCGAGAGGTCCGCGGAGATCAATGCTTCGAAAGGAGACGATGCCTGACTCCTCTTGAAAATGGATAGGAGTCCCAGGATCCCTGTGGCAGGTCGAAAGGGACCATGGGTCTCCAGCCTCACGTGGAGACGCGTCCCAATTGCCATGCCAAGACTCGAGGAGAATCCCGAGGTGTCCCTCGCACCTAGGGAGGAGTCCTGACGTCGCTGAACAAACACGTGTCTGGAAGGGCCCTCCCCGTGGTAACTCGAGAATATACCCCAGCTTCCGGCCGCAACTCGAGAAAAACCATGAGACTTCCCCCTCGCCGCGAGATGTGGCCTGATTGCTCTGCACTGCGTGCAGAGCAATTCCGTGTTCCACATCAAACGTGAAAGGAGCCTTGATTTCCTTGATGGCACTCCAGAGAAAACCCAAGATCATTGTCTCAAGTCTAGAGGGATCCTGAGGTCACTGTAGCAACACGAATGGGCTCCGTGGACCCCAAATCAACTGGAGATGAGAGCTTAGTCCCTGGCTTCGACTCCAGAGGAATACCAACTTTCCACAAGCACCTCAAGAGGAGGCTTCTCTCAGCTACAGGTATATTTGAGGGACCCCGAGTTTGTGGCCTCAAGTGGAATGGACACCGAGATGCTCTGACTCGAAGTAAGGCCCGATATCCCTGCAGTGAATTGAATGCAGGCTCGCCTTGCATCTCCCAAGACGAAGGGATGTCTGAATCCCCTGTGGAGACCACAGAGAAAGACCCAGTTCTCCGCCTCATCGTGACCTGTGACCTCACAACCTTTGAAAACTCGAGAGATCCACGGAGATCAATGCTTCCAAAGGAGAAGATGCCTGACTCCTCTTGAAAATGGATAGGAGTCCCAGGATCCCTGTGGCACATGGAAAGGGACACTGGGTCTCCCGCCTCACGTTAAGTAGCGTCCCAATTGCCATGCCAAGACTCGAGGAGAATCCAGAGTTGTCCCTCGCACCTAGGCAGGAGTCCTGAGGTCACTGAACAAACAGGTGTCTGGAAGGGCCCTCCCCGTCGTAACTCGGGAATATACCCCAGGTTACGGCCGCAACTCGACAAAAACCATGAGACTTCCCCCTCGCCACGAGATGAGGCGCGATTCCTGTGCACTGTGTGCAAAGCAATTCCGTGTTCCACATCAAACGTGAAAGGAGCCTTGATTTCCTTGATGCCACTCCAGAGAAAACCCACGATCACTGTCTCAAGTCTAGAGGGATCCTGAGGTCACTGTAGCAAAACGAATGGGCTCCGTGGACCCCAAATCAACTCGAGATGAGAGCTTAGTCCCTGGCTTCGATTCAAGAGGAATACCAACTTTCCACAAGCACCTCAAGAGGAGGCTTCTCTCAGCCACAGGTATTGAGAAGGACCCTGAGTTTGTGGCCTCAAGTGGAATGGACACCGAAATGCTCTGACTCGAAGTAAGGCCGGATATCCCTGCAGTGAATTGAATGCAGGTTCGTCTTGCATCTCCCAAGACGAAGGGTTGTCTGAATCCCCTGTGGAGACCACAGAGAAAGACCTAGTCCTCCGCCTCAACGTGAACGGAGGCCTCACATCCTTTGAAAACTCGAGAGGTCCGCTGAGATCAATACTAACGAAGGAGACGATGCCTGACTCCTCTTGAAAATGGATAGGAGTCTCAGGATATCTGTGGCACGTGGAAAGGGACCCTGGGTCTCCCGCCTCATGTGGAGACGCGTCCCTATTGCCATGCCAAGACTCGAGGAGAATCCCGAGGTTTCCCTCGCACCTAGGCAGGAGTCCTGACGTCGCTGAACAAACACGTGTCTGGAAGGGCCCTCCCCGTCGTAAGTCGAGAATACACCCCAGGTTTCGGCCGCAACTCGAGAAAAACCATGAGACTTCCCCCTCGCCGCGAGAAGAGGCCCGATTCCCCTGCACTGCGTGCAGAGCAATTCCGTGTTCCACATCAAACGTGAAAGGAGCCTTGATTTCCTTGATGGCACTCCAGAGAAAACCCAAGATCACTGTCTCAAGTCTAGAGGGATCCTGAGGTCACTGGAGCAACAGGAAAGGGCTCCGTGGACCCCAAATCAACTCGAGATGAGAGCTTAGTCCCTGGCTTCGACTCAAGAGGAATACCAACTTTCCACAAGCACCTCAAGAGGAGGCTTCTCTCAGCTACAGGTATGTGAGAGGGACCCTGAGTTTGTGGCCTCAAGTGGAATGGACACCGAGCTGCTCTGACTCGAAGTAAGGCCGGATATCCCTGCAGTGAATTGAATGCAGGCTCGTCGTGCATCTCCCAAGACGAAGGGATATCTGAATCCCCTGTGGATACCACAGAGAAAGACCTAATTCTCCGCCTCATCGAGAGCGGAGGCCTCACATCCTTTGAAAACTCGAGAGGTCCGCGGAGATCAATGCTTCCAAAGGAGACGATGCCTGACTCCTCTTGAAAATGGATAGGAGTCCCAGGATCCCTGTGGCACGTGGAAAGGGACCCTAGGTCTCCCGCCTCACGTGGAGACGCGTCCCAATTGCCATGCCAAGACTCGAGGAGAATCCCGATGTGTCTCTCGCACCTAGGCAGGAGTCCTGACGTCGCTGAACAAACACGTGTCTGGAAGGGCCCTCCCCATCGTAACTCGAGAATATACCCCAGGTTCCGGCCGCAACTCGAGAAAAACCATGAGACTTCCCCCTCGCCGCGAGATGAGGCCCGATTCCCCTGCACTGCGTGCAGAGCAATTCCGTGTTCCCCATCAAACGTGAAAGGAGCCTTGATTTCCTTGATGGCACTCCAGAGAAAACCCAAGATCACTGTCTCAAGTCTAGAGGGATCCTGAGGTCACTGGAGCAACAGGAAAGGGCTCCTTGGACCCCAAATCAACTCGAGATGAGAGCTTAGTCCCTGGCTTAGACTCAAGAGGAATACAGACTTTCCACAAGCACCTCAAGGGGAGGCTTCTCTTAGCTACTTGTATGTGAGAGGTACCCTGAGTTTGTGGCCTCAAGTGGAATGGACACCGAGATGCTCTGACTCGAAGTAAGTCCGTATATGCCTGAAGTGAATTGAATGCAGGCTCGTCGTGCATCTCCCAAGACGAAGGGATGTCTGAATCCCCTGTGGAGACCACAGAGAAAGACCTAGTTCTCAGCCTCATCGAGACCGGATGCCTCACATCCATTGAAAATTCGAGAGGTCCTCGGACATCAATGCTACCAAAGGAGACGATGCCTGACTCCTCTTGAAAATGGATAGGAGTCCCAGGATCCCTGTGGCACGTGGAAAGGGACCCTGGGTCTCCCGCCTCACGTGGAGACGCGTCCCAATTGCCATGCCAAGACTCGAGGAGAATCCCGAGTTGTCCTTCGCACCTAGGCAGGAGTCCTGACGTCCCTGAACAAACACGTGTCCGGAAGAGCCTTCCCCGTCGAAACTCGAGAATATACCCCAGGTTCCGGCCACAACTCGAAAAAAACCATGAGACTTCCCCCTCGCCGCAAGATGAGGCCCGATTCCCCTGCACTGCGTGCAGAGCAATTCCGTGTTCCACATCAAGCCTGAAAGGAGCCTTGATTTCCTTGATGGCACTCCAGAGAAAACCCAAGATCACTGTCTCAAGTCTAGAGGGATCCTGAGGTCAGTGGAGCAACACGAAAGGGATCCGTGGACCCAAAATCAACTCGAGATGAGAGCTTAGTCCCTGGCTTCGACTGAAGAGGAATACCAACTTTCCACAAGCACCTCAAGAGGAGGCTTATCTCAGCTACAGGTATGTGAGAGGGACCCTGAGTTTGTGGCCTCAAATGGAATGGACACCGAGATGCTCTGACTCGAAGGAAGGCCGGATATCCCTGCAGTGAATTGAATGCAGGCTTGTCTTGCATCTCCCAAGACGAAGGGATGTCTGAATCCCCTGTGGAGACCACAGAGAGAGATCTAGTTCTCAGCCTCATGGCGACCGGAGGCCTCACATCCTTTGAAAACTCGAGAGGTCCGCGGAGATCAATGCTTCCAAAGGAGACGATGCCTGACTCCTCTTGAAAATGGATAGGAGTCCCAGGATCCCTGTGGCACGTGAAAAGGGTCCCTGGGTCTCCCGCCTCACGTGGAGACGCGACCCAATTTCCATGCCAAGACTCGAGGAGAATCCCGTGGTGTCCCTCGCACCTAGGCAGGAGTCCTGACGTCGCTGAACAAACACATGTCTGGAAGGGCCCTCCCTGTCGTAACTCGAGAATATACCCCAGGTTCCGACCGCATCTCGAGAAAAACCATGAAACTTCCCCCTCGCCGCGAGATGAGGCCTGATTCCCCTGCACTGCGTGCAGAGCAATTCCGTGTTCCACATCAAACGTTAATGGAGCCTTGATTTCCTTGATGGCACTCCAGAGAAAACCCAAGATCACTGTCTCAAGTCTAGAGGGATCCTGAGGTCACTGGATCAACACGAAAGTGCTCCGTGGACCCCAAATCAACTCGAGATGAGAGCTTAGTCCCTGGCTTCGACTCAAGAGGAATACCAACTTTCCACAAGCACCTCAAGAGGAGGCTTCTCTCAGCTACAGGTATGTGAGAGGGAAACTGAGTTTGTGGCCTCAAGTGGAATGGACACCGAGATGCTCTGACTCGAAGTAAGGCCGGATTTCCCTGCAGTGAATTGAATGCAGGCTCGTCTTGCATCTCCCAAGACGAAGGGATGTCTGAATCCCCTGTGGAGACGACAGCGAAAGACCTAGTCCTCCGCCTCAACGTTACCGGAGGCCTCACATCCTTTGAAAACTCGAGAGGTCTGCGGATATGAATGCTTCCCAAGGAGACGATGCCTGACTCCTCTTGAAAATGGATAGGAGTCCCAGGATCCCTGTGGCACGTGGAAAGGGACCTGGGTCTCCCGCCTCACGTGGAGACGCGTCCGAATTGCCATGCCAAGACTCGAGGAGAATCCCGAGGTGTCCCTCGCACCTAGGCAGGAGTCCTGACATCGCTGAACAAACACGTGTCTGGAAGGGCCCTCCCCGTCGTAACTCGAGAATATACCCCAGGTTCCGGCCGCAACTCGAGAAAAACCATGAAACTTCCCCCTCGCCGCGAGATGAGGCCTGATTCCCCTGCACTGCGTGCAGAGCAATTCCGTGTTCCACATCAAACGTGAAAGGAGACTTGATTTCCTTGATGGCACTCCAGAGAAAACCCAAGATCACTGTCTCAAGTCTAGAGGGATCCTGAGGTCACTGTAGCCACACGAAAGGGCTCCGTGGACCCCAAATCAACTCGAGATGAGAGCTTAGTCCCTGGCTTCGACTCAAGAGGAATGCCAACTTTCCATAAGCACCTCAAGAGGAGGCTTCTCTCAGCTACAGGTATGTGAGAGGGACCCTGAGTTTGTGGCCTACAAGTGGAATGGACACTGAGATGCTCTGACTCGAAGTAAGGCCGGATATCCCTGCAGTGAATTGAATGCAGGCTCGTCTTTCATCTCCCAAGACGAAGGGTTGTCTGAATCCCCTGTGGAGACCACAGAGAAAGACCTAGTCCTCCGCCTCAACGTGAACGGAGGCCTCACATCATTTGAAAACTCGAGAGGTCCGCTGAGATCAATACTAACGAAGGAGACGATGCCTGACTCCTCTTGAAAATGGCAGGAATCCCAGGATATCTGTGCCACGTGGAAAGGGACCCTGGGTCTCCCGCCTCATGTGGAGACGCGTCCCTATTGCCATGCCAAGACTCGAGGAGAATCCCGAGGTGTCCCTCGCACCTAGGCAGGAGTCCTGACGTCGCTGAACAAACACGTGTCTGGAAGGGCCCTCCCCGTCGTAACTCGAGAATAAACCCCAGGTTTCGGCCGCAACTCGAGAAAAACCATGAGACTTCCCCCTCGCCAAGAGATGAGGCCCGATTCCCCTGCACTGCGTGCAGAGCAATTCCGTGTTCCACATTAAACGTGAAAGGAGCCTTGATTTCCATGATGGCACTCCAGAGAAAACCCAAGATCACTGTCTCAAGTCTAGAGGGATCCTGAGGTCACTGGAGCAACACGAAAGGGCTCGGTGGACCCCAAATCAACTCGAGGTGAGAGCTTAGTCCCTGGCTTCGACTCAAGAGGAATACCAACTTTCCACAAGCACCTCAAGAGGAGGCTTCTCTCAGCTACAGGTATGTGAGAGGGACCCTGAGTTTGTGGCCTCAAGTGGAATGGAAACCGAGATGCTCTGACTCAAAGTAAGGCCGGATATCCCTGCAGTGAATTGAATGCAGGCTCGTCTTGCATCTCCCAAGACGAAGGGATGTCTGAATCCCCTGTGGAGACGACAGAGAAAGACCTAGTCCTCCGCCTCATCGCGACCGGAGGCCTCACATCCTTTGAAAACTCGAGATGTCTGCGGAGATCAATGCTTTCAAAGGAGACGATGCCTGACTCCTCTTGAAAATGGATAGGAGTCCCAGGATCCCTTTGGCACGTGGAAAGGGACCCTGGGTCTCCCGCCTCACGTGGAGACGCGTCCCAATTGCCATGCCAAGACTCGAGGGGAATCCCGAGGTGTCCCTCGCAACAAGGCAGGAATCCTGACATCGCTGAACAAACACGTGTCTGGAAGGGCCCTCCCCGTCGTAACTCGAGAATATACCCCAGGTTCGGGTCGCAACTCGAGAAAATCCATGAGACTTCCCCCTCGCTGCGACATGAGGCCCGATTCCCCTGCACTGCGTGCAGAGCAATTCCGTGTTCCACATCAAACGTGAAAGGAGCCTTGATTTCCTTGATGGCACTCCAGAGAAAACCCAAGATCACTGTCTCAAGTCTAGAGGGATCCTGAGGTCACTGGAGCAACACGAAAGGGCTCCGTGGACCCCAAATCAACTCGAGATGAGAGCTTAGTCCCTGGCTTCGACTCAAGAGGAATACCAACTTTCCACAAGCACCTCAAGAAGAGGCTTCTCTCAGCTACAGGTATGTGAGAGGGACCCTGAGTTTGTGGCCTCAAGTCGAATGGACACCGAGATGCTCTGACTCGAAGTAAGGCCGGATATCCCTGCAGTGAATTGAATGCAGGCTCGTCTTGCATCTCCCAAGACGAAGGAATGTCTGAATCCAATGTGGAGACCATAGAGAAAGACCTAGTCCTCGGCATCATCGGGACCGGAGGCATCACATCCTTTGAAAACGCGAGAGGTGTGCGGAGGTCAATGCTTCCAAAGGAGACGATGCCTGACTCCTCTTGAAAATGGATAGGAGTCCCAGGATCCCTGTGGCACGTGAAAAGGGACCCTGGGTCCCCCGCCTCACGTGGAGACGCGTCCCAATTGCCATGCCAAGACTCGAGGAGAATCCCGAGGTGTCCCTGCATCTAGGCAGGAGTCCTGACGTCGCTGAACAAACACGTGTCTGGAAGGGCCCTCCCCGTCGTAACTCGAGAATATACCCCAGGTTCCGGCCGCAACTCGAAAAAAAACATGAGACTTCCCCCTCGACGCGAGATGAGGCCCCATTCCCCTGCACTGCGTGCAGAGCCATTCCGTGTTCCACATCAAACGTGAAAGGAGCCTTGATTTCCTTGATGGCACTCCAGAGAAAACCCAAGATCACTGTCTCAAGTCTAGAGGGATCCTGAGGTCACTGGAGCAACAGGAAAGGGCTCCGTGGACCCCAAATCAACTCGAGATGAGAGCTTAGTCCCTGGCTTCGACTCAAGAGGAATACCAACTTTTCACAAGCACCTCAAGAGGAGGCTTCTCTCAGCTACAGGTAAGTGAGAGGGACCCTGAGTTTGTGGCCTCAAGTGGAATGGACACCTAGATGCTCTGACTCGAAGTAAGGCCGGATATCCCTACAGTGAATTGAATGCAGGCTCGTCTTGCATCTCCCAAGATGAAGGGATGTCTGAATCCCCTGTGGAGACCACAGAGAAGGACCTAATTCTCCGCCTCATCGCGAGCGGAGGCCTCACATCCTTTGAAAACTCGAGAGGTCCGTGGAGATCAATGCTTCCAAAGGAGACGATGCCTGACTCCTCTTGAAAATGGATAGGAGTCCCAGGATCACTGTGGCACGTGGAAAGGGACACTAGGTCTCCCGCCTCACTTGGAGACGCCTCTCAATTGATATGCCAAGACTCGAGGAGAATCCCGAGGTGTCCCTCGCACCTAGGCAGGAGTCCTGACGTCGCTGAACAAACACGTGTCTGGAAGGGCCCTCCCCGTTGTAACTTGAGAATATACCCCAGATTCCGGCCGCAACTCGAGAAAAACCATGAGACTTCCCACTCGCCGCGAGATGAGGCCCGATTCCCCTGCCCTGCATGCAGAGCAATTCCACACTCCACATAAAAAATGAAAGGAGCCTTGATTTCGTTGATGGCACTCCAGAGAAATCCCAAGATCACTGTCTCAAGTCTAGAGGGATCCTGAGGTCACTGTAGCAACACGAAAGGACTCCGTGGACCCCAAATCAACTCGAGATGAGAGCTTAGTCCCTGGTTTCGACTCAAGAGGAATACCAACTTTCCACAAGCACCTCAAGAGGAGGCTTCTCTCAGCTACAGGTATGTGAGAGGGACCCTGAGTTTGTGGCCTCAAGTGGAATGGACACCGAGATGCTCTGACTCGAAGTAAGGCCGGATATCCCTGCAGTGAATTGAATGCAGGCTCGTCTTGCATCTCCCAAGACGAAGGGATGACTGAATCCCCTGTGGAGACCACAGAGAAAGACCTAATTCTCCGCCTCATCGCGACCGGAGGCCTCACATCCTTTGAAAACTCGAGAGGTCCACGGAGATCAATGCTTTCAAAGGAAACGATGCCTGACTCCTCTTGAAAATGGATAGGAGTCCGAGGATCCCTGTGGCACGTCGAAAGGGACCCTGGGTCTCCCGCCTCACGTGGAGACGCGTCCCAATTGCCATTCCAAGACTCGAGGAGAATCCCGAGGTGTCCCTCGCACCTAGGCAGGAGTCCTGACGTCGCTGAACAAACACGTGTCTGGAAGGGCCCTCCCCGTCGTAACTCGAGAAGATACCCCAGGTTCCGGCCGCAACTCGAGTAAAACCATGAGATTTCACCGTCGCCGCGAGTTGAGGCCCGATTCCCCTGCACTGCATGCAGATCAATTCCGTGTTCCACATTAAACGTGAAAGGAGCCTTGATTTCCATGATGGCACTCCAGAGAAAACCCAAGATCACTGTCTCAAGTCTAGAGGGATCCTGAGGTCACTGGAGCAACACGAAAGGGCTCGGTGGACCCCAAATCAACTCGAGGTGAGAGCTTAGTCCCTGGCTTCGACTCAAGAGGAATACCAACTTTCCACAAGCACCTCAAGAGGAGGCTTCTCTCAGCTACAGGTATGTGAGAGGGACCCTGAGTTTGTGGCCTCAAGTGGAATGGACACCGAGATTCTCTGACTCAAAGTAAGGCCGGATATCCCTGCAGTGAATTGAATGCAGGCTCGTCTTACATCTCCCAAGACGAAGGGATGTCTGAATCCCCTGTGGAGACGACAGAGAAAGACCTAGTCCTCCGCCTCATCGCGACCGGAGGCCTCACATCCTTTGAAAACTCGAGATGTCTGCGGAGATCAATGCTTTCAAAGGAGACGATGCCTGACTCCTCTTGAAAATGGATAGGAGTCCCAGGATCCCTTTGGCACGTGGAAAGGGACCCTGGGTCTCCCGCCTCACGTGGAGACGCGTCCCAATTGCCATGCCAAGACTCGAGGGGAATCCCGAGGTGTCCCTCGCAACAAGGCAGGAATCCTGACATCGCTGAACAAACACGTGTCTGGAAGGGCCCTCCCCGTCGTAACTCGAGAATATACCCCAGGTTCGGGTCGCAACTCGAGAAAATCCATGAGACTTCCCCCTCGCTGCGACATGAGGCCCGATTCCCCTGCACTGCGTGCAGAGCAATTCCGTGTTCCACATCAAACGTGAAAGGAGCCTTGATTTCCTTGATGGCACTCCAGAGAAAACCCAAGATCACTGTCTCAAGTCTAGAGGGATCCTGAGGTCACTGGAGCAACACGAAAGGGCTCCGTGGACCCCAAATCAACTCGAGATGAGAGCTTAGTCCCTGGCTTCGACTCAAGAGGAATACCAACTTTCCACAAGCACCTCAAGAAGAGGCTTCTCTCAGCTACAGGTATGTGAGAGGGACCCTGAGTTTGTGGCCTCAAGTCGAATGGACACCGAGATGCTCTGACTCGAAGTAAGGCCGGATATCCCTGCAGTGAATTGAATGCAGGCTCGTCTTGCATCTCCCAAGACGAAGGAATGTCTGAATCCAATGTGGAGACCACAGAGAAAGACCTAGTCCTCGGCATCATCGGGACCGGAGGCATCACATCCTTTGAAAACTCGAGAGGTGTGCGGAGGTCAATGCTTCCAAAGGAGACGATGCCTGACTCCTCTTGAAAATGGATAGGAGTCCCAGGATCCCTGTGGCACGTGAAAAGGGACCCTGGGTCCCCCGCCTCACGTGGAGACGCGTCCCAATTGCCATGCCAAGACTCGAGGAGAATCCCGAGGTGTCCCTCGCATCTAGGCAGGAGTCCTGACGTCGCTGAACAAACACGTGTCTGGAAGGGCCCTCCCCGTCGTAACTCGAGAATATACCCCAGGTTCCGGCCGCAACTCGAAAAAAAACATGAGACTTCCCCCTCGCCGCGAGATGAGGCCCGATTCCCCTGCACTGCGTGCAGAGCAATTCCGTGTTCCACATCAAACGTGAAAGGAGCCTTGATTTCCTTGATAGCACTCCAGAGAAAACCCAAGAACACTATCTCAAGTCTAGAGGGATCCTGAGGTCACTGTAGCAACACGAAACGGCTCCGTGGAAACCAAATCAACTCGAGATGAGAGCTTAGAACCTGGCTTCGACTCAAGAGGAATACCAACTTTCCACAAGCACCTCAAGAGGAGGCTTCTCTCAGCTACAGGTAGGTGAGAGGGACCCTGAGTTTGTGGCCTCAAGTGGAATGGACACCGAGATGCTCTGACTCAAAGTAAGGCCGGATATCCCTGCAGTGAAGTGAATGCAGGCTCGTCTTGCATCTCCCAAGACGAAGGGATGTCTGAATCCCCTGTGGAGACCACAGAGAAAGACCTAGTTCTCCGCCTCATCGCGACCGGAGGCCTCACATCCTTTGAAAACTCGAGAGGTCCGCGGAGATCAATGCTTCCAAAGGAGACGATGCCTGACTCCTCTTGAAAATGGATAGGAGTCCCTGGATCCCTGTGGCACGTGGAAAGGGACCCTGGGTCTCCCGCCTCACGTGGAGACGCCTCCCAATTGCCATGCCAAAACTCGAGGAGAATCCCGAGGTGTCCCTCGCACCTAGAAAGGAGTCCTGACGTCGCTGAACAAACACGTGTCTGGAAGGTCCACTCCCCATCGTAACTCGAGAATATACCCCAGGTTCCGGCCGCAACTCGAGAAAAACCATGAGACTTCCCCCTCGACGCGACATGAGGCCCGACTCCCCTGCACTGCGTGCAGAGCAATTCCGTGTTCCACATCAAACGTGAAAGGAGCCTTGATTTCCTTGATGGCACTCCAGAGAAAACCGAAGATCACTGTCTCAAGTCTAGAGGGATCCTGAGGTCACTGGAGCAACACGAAAGGGCTCCGTGAACGCCAAATCAACTCGAGATGAGAGCTTAGTCCCTGGCTTCGACTCAAGAGGAATAACAACTTTCCACAAGCACCTCAAGAGGAGGCTTCTCTCAGCTACAGGTATGTGAGAGGGACCCTGAGTTTGTGGCCTCAAGTGGAAAGGACACCGAGATGCTCTGACGCGAAGTAAGGCCGGATATCCCTGCAGTGAATTGAATGCAGGCTCGTCTTGCATCTCCCAAGACAAAGGGATGTCTGAATCCACTGTGGAAACCACAGAGAAAGACCTATTCCTCCGCCTCATTGCGACCGGAGGCCTCACATCCTTTGAAAACTCGAGAGGTCCGTGGAGATCAATGCTTCCAAAGGAGACGATGCCTGACTCCTCTTGAAAATGGATAGGAGTCCCAGGATCCCTGTGGCACGTGGAAAGGGACCCTGGGTCTCCCGCCTCACGTGGAGACGCGTCCCAATTGCCATGCCAAGACTCGAGGAGAATCCCTAGATGTCCCTCGCACCTAGGCAGGAGTCCTGACGTCGCTGAACAAACACGTGTCTGGAAGGGCCCTCCCCGTCGTAACTCGAGAATATACCCCAGGTTCCGGCTGCAAATCGAGAAAAACCATGAGACTTACCCCTCGCCGCGAGATGAGGCCCGGTTCCCCTGTACTGCGTGCAGAGCAATTCCGTGTTCCACATCAAACGTGAAAGGAGCCTTGATTTCCTTGATGGCACTCCAGAGAAAACCCAAGATCACTGTCTTAAGTCTAGAGGGATCCTGAGGTCACTGGAGCAACACGAAAGAGCTCCGTGGACCCCAAATCAACTCAAGATGAGAGCTTAGTCCCTGCCTTCGAATCAAGGGGAATACCAACTATCCACAAGCACCTCAAGAGGAGGCTTCTCTCAGCTACAGGTATGTCAGAGGGACCCTGAGTTTGTGGCCTCAAGTGGAATGGACACCGAGATGCTCTGACTCGAAATAAGGCCGGATATCCCTGCAGTGAATTGAATGCAGGCTTCTCTTGCATCTCCCAAGACGAAGGGATGTTTGAATCCCCTGTGGAGACCACAGAGAAAGACCTAGTCCACCGCCTCATCACGACCGGAGGCCTCACATCTTTGAAAACTCGAGAGGTCCGCGGAGATCAATTCTTCCAAAGGAGACGATGCCTGACTCCTGTTGCAAATGGATAGGAATCCCAGGATCACTGTGGCACGTGGAAAGGGACACGGGGTCTCGCGCCTCACATGGAGACGCGTTCCAATTGCCATGCCAAGACTCGAGGAGAATCCTCAGTTGTCCATCGCACTAGACAGGAGTCCTGACGTCGCTGAACAAACACGTGTCTGGAAGGGCCACTCCCCGTCGCAACTCGAGAATATACCCCACGTTCCGGCCGCAACTCGAGAAAAACCATGAGACTTCCCCCTCGACGCGACATGAGGCCCGACTCCCCTGCACTGCACGCAGAGCAATTCCGTGTTCCACATCAAACGTGAAAGGAGTCTTGATTTCCTTGATGGCACTCCAGAGAAAACCCAAGATCACTGTCTCAAGTCTAGAGGGATCCTGAGGTCACAGGAGCAACACGAAAGGGCTCCGTGAACGTCAAATCAACTCGAGATGAGAGCTTAGTCCCTGGCTTCGACTCAAGAGGAATACCAACTTTCCACAAGCACCTCAAGAGGAGGCTTCTCTCAGCTACAGGTATGTGAGAGAGACCCTGAGTTTGTGGCCTCAAGTGGAAAGGACACCGAGATGCTCTGACTGGAAGTAAGGCCGGATATCCCTGCAGTGAATTGAATGCAGGCCCGTCTTGCATTTCCCAAGACAAAGGGATGTCTGAATCCCCTGTGGAAACCACAGAGAAAGACGTAGTCCTCCGCCTCATTGCGACCAGAGGCCTCACATCCTTTGAAAACTCGAGAGGTCCGCGGAGTTCAATGCTTCCAAAGGAGACGATGCCTGACTCCTCTTGAAAATGGATAGGAGTCCCAGGATCCCTGTGGCACGTGGAAAGGGACCCTGGGTCTCCCGCCTCACGTGGAGACGCGTCCCAATTGCCATGCCAAGACTCGAGGAGAATCACGAGGTGTCCCTCGCACATAGGCAGGAGTCCTGACGTCGCTGAACAAACACGTGTCTGGAAGGGCCCTCCCCGTCGTAACTCGAGAATATACCCCAGGTTCCGGCCGCAACTCGAGAAAAACCATGAGACTTCCCCCTCGCCGCGAGCTGAGGCCCCATTCCCCTGCACTGCGTGCAGAGCAATTCCGTGTTCCACATCAAACGTGAAAGGAGCCTTGATTTCCTTGATGGCACTCCAGAGAAAACCCAAGATCACTGTCTCAAGTCTAGAGGGATCCTGAGGTAACTGGAGCAACACGAAAGGGCTCCATGGACCCCAAATCAACTCGAGATGAGAGCTTAGTCCCTGGCTTCAACTCAAGAGGAATACCAACTTTCCACAAGCACCTCAAGAGGAGGCTTTTCTCAGCTACAGGTATGTGAGAGGGACCCTGAGTTTGTGGCCTCAAGTGGAATGGACACCGAGATGCTCTGACTTGAAGTAAGGCCGGATATCCCTGCAGTGAATTGAATGCAGGCTCGTCTTGCATCTCCCAAGACGAAGGGATGTCTGAATCCCCTGTGGAGAACACAGAGAAAGACCTAGTCCTCAACCTCAACGCGACCTAATGCCTCACATCCTTTGAAAACTCAAGGGGTCCGCGGAGATCAATGCTTCCAAAGGAGACGATGCCTGACTCTTCTTGAAAATGGATTGGAGTCCCAGGATCCCTGTGGCACGTGGAAAGGGAACCTGCGTCTCCCGCCTCACGTGGAGACGCGTCCCAATTGCCATGCCAAGACTCGAGGAGAATCCCGAGGTGTCCCTCGCACCTAGGCAGGAGTCCTGACGTCGCTGAACAAACACGTGTCTGGAAGGGCCCTCCCCGTCGTAACTCGAGAATATACCCCAGGTTCTGGCCGCAACTCGAGAAAAACCATGAGACTTCCCCCTCGCCCTGAGATGAGGCCCGATTCCCCTGCACTGTGTGCAGAGCAATTCCGTGTTCCACATCAAACGTGAAAGGAGCCTTGATTTCCTTGATGGCACTCCAGAGAAAACCCAAGATCACTGTCTCAAGTCTAGAGGGATCCTGAGGTCACTGGAGCAACACGAAAAGGCTCCGTGGACCCCAAATCAACTCGAGATGAGAGCTTAGTCCCTGCCTTCGACTCAAGAGGAATACCAACTTTCCACAAGCACCTCAAGAGGAGGCTTCTCTCAGCTACAGGTATGTGAGAGGGACCCTAAGTTTGTGGCCTCATGTGGAATGGACACCGAGATGCTCTGACTCGAAGTAAGGCCGGATATCCCTGCAGTGAATTGAATGCAGGCTCGTCTTGCATCTCCCAAGACGAAGGGATGTCTGAATCCCCTGTGGAGACCACAGAGAAAGACCTAGTTCTCCGCCTCATCGCGACCGGAGGCCTCACATCCTTTGAAAACTCGAGAGGTCCGCGGAGATCAATGCTTCCAAAGGAGACGATGCCTGACTCCTCTTGAAAATGGATAGGAGTCCCTGGATCCCTGTGGCACGTGGAAAGGGACCCTGGGTCTCCCGCCTCACGTGGAGACGCCTCCCAATTGCCATGCCAAAACTCGAGGAGAATCCCGAGGTGTCCCTCGCACCTAGAAACGAGTCCTGACGTCGCTGAACAAACACGTGTCTGGAAGGGCCACTCCCCGTCGTAACTCGAGAATATACCCCAGGTTCCGGCCGCAACTCGAGAAAAACCATGAGACTTCGCCCTCGACGCGACATGAGGCCCGACTCCCCTGCACTGCGTGCAGAGCAATTCCGTGTTCCACATCAAACGTGAAAGGAGCCTTGATTTCCTTGATGGCACTCCAGAGAAAACCGAAGATCACTGTCTCAAGTCTAGAGGGATCCTGAGGTCACTGGAGCAACACGAAAGGGCTCGGTGAACGCCAAATCAACTCGAGATGAGAGCTTAGTCCCTGGCTTCGACTCAAGAGGAATACCAACTTTCCACAAGCACCTCAAGAGGAGGCTTCTCTCAGCTACAGGTATGTGAGAGGGACCCTGAGTTTCTGGCCTCAAGTGGAAAGGACACCGAGATGCTCTGACGCGAAGTAAGGCCGGATATCCCTGCAGTGAATTGAATGCAGGCCCGTCTTGCATTTCCCAAGACAAAGGGATGTCTGAATCCCCTGTGGAAACCACAGAGAAAGACCTATTCCTCCGCCTCATTGCGACCGGAGGCCTCACATCCTTTGAAAACTCGAGAGGTCCGTGGAGATCAATGCTTCCAAAGGAGACGATGCCTGACTCCTCTTGAAAATGGATAGGAGTCCCAGGATCCCTGTGGCACGTGGAAAGGGACCCTGGGTCTCCCGCCTCACGTGGAGACGCGTCCCAATTGCCATGCCAAGACTCGAGGAGAATAACGAGGTGTCCCTAGCACATAGGCAGGAGTCCTGACGTCGCTGAACAAACACGTGTCTGGAAGGGCCCTCCCCGTCGTAACTCGAGAATATACCCCAGGTTCCGGCCGCAACTCGAGAAAAACCATGAGACTTCCCCCGCGCCGCGAGCTAAGGCCCCATTCCCCTGCACTGCGTGCAGAGCAATTCCGTGTTCCACATCAAATGTGAAAGGAGCCTTGATTTCCTTGATGGCACTCCAGAGAAAACCCAAGATCACTGTCTCAAGTCTAGAGGGATCCTGAGGTCACTGGAGCAACACGAAAGGGCTCCGTGGACCCCAAATCAACTCAAGATGAGAGCTTAGTCCCTGGCTTCGAATCAAGGGGAATACCAACTTTCCACAAGCACCTCAAGAGGAGGCTTCTCTCAGCTACAGGTATGTCAGAGGGATCCTGAGTGTGTGGCCTCAAGTGGAATGGACACCGAGATGCTCTGACTCGAAGTAAGGCCGGATATCCCTGCAGTGAATTGAATGCAGGCTCCTCCTGCATCTCCCAAGACGAAGGGATGTCTGAATCCCCTGTGGAGACCACAGAGAAAGACCTAGTCCTCCGCCTCAACGCGAACGGAGGCCTCACATCCTTTGAAAACTCGAGAGGTCCGCAGAGATCATTGCTTCCAAAGGAGACGATGAATGACAACTCTTGCAAATGGATAGGAGTCCCAGGATCCCTGTGGCACGTGGAAAGGGACCCTGGGTTTCACGCCTCACGTGGAGACGCGTCCCAATTGCCATGCCAAGACTCGAGGAAAATCCTGAGGTGTCCCTCGCACCTAGGCAGGAGTCCTGACGTCGCTGAACAAACACTTGTATGGAAGGGCCCTCCCCGTCGTATCTCGAGAATATACCACAGGTTCAAGCCGCAAGTCGAGAAAATCTATGAGACTTCCCCCTCGCCGAGAGATGAGGCCCGATTCCCCTGCACTGCGTGCAGAGCAATTCCGTGTTCCACATCAAACGTGAAAGGAGCCTTGATTTCCTTGATGGCACTCCAGAGAAAACCCAAGATCACTGTCTCAAGTCTAGAGGGATCCTGAGGTCACTGTAACAAAACGAAAGGGCTCCGTGCACCCCAAATCAACTCGAGATGAGAGCTTAGTCCCTGGCTTCGACTCAAGAGGAATACCAACTTTCCACAAGCACCTCAAGAGGAGGCTTCTCTCAGCTACAGGTATGTGAGATGGACCCTGAGTTTGTGGCCTCAAGTGGAATGGACACCGAGACGCTCTGACTCGAAGTAAGGCCGGATATCCCTACAGTGAATTGAATGCAGGCTCGTCTTGCATCTCCCAAGACGAAGGGATGTCTGTATCCCCTGTGGAGACCACAGAGAAAGCCCTAGTCCTCCGCCTCAACGCGACCGGAGGCCTCACATCCTTTGAAAACTCGAGAGGTCCGCGGAGATCAATGCTTCCAAAGGAGACGATGCCTGACTCCTCTTGAAAATGGATAGGAGTTCCAGGATCCCAGTGGCACGTGGAAAGGGAACCTGCGTCTCCCGCCTCACGTGGAGACGCGTCCCAATTGCCATGCCAAGACACGAGGAGAATCCCGAGGTGTCCCTCGCACCTAGGCAGGAGTCCTGACGTCGCTGAACAAACACGTGTCTGGAAGGTCCCTCCCCGTCGTAACTCGAGAATATACCCAGGTTCCGGCCGCAACTCGAGAAAAACCATGAGACTTGACCCTCGCAGTGAGATGAGGCCCGATTCCCCTGCACTGCGTGCAGAGCAATTCCGTGTTCCACATCAAACGTGAAAGCAGCCTTGATTTCCTTGATGGCACTCCAGAGAAAACCCAAGATCACTGTCTCAAGTCTAGAGGGATCCTGAGGTCACTGGAGCAACACGAAAGGGCTCCGTGGACCCCAAATCAACTCGAGATGAGAGCTTAGTCCCTGGCTTCGACTCAAGAGGAATACCAACTTTCCACAAGCACCTCAAGAGGAGGCTTCTCTCAGCTACAGGTATGTGAGAGGGACCCTGAGTTTGTGGCCTCAAGTGGAATGGACACCGAGATGCTCTGACTGGAAGTAAGGCCGGATATCCCTGCAGTGAATTGAATGCAGGCCCGTCTTGCATTTCCCAAGACAATGGGATGTCTGAATCCCCTGTGGAAACCACAGAGAAAGACCTAGTCCTCCGCCTCATTGCGACCGGAGGCCTCACATCCTTTGAAAACTCGAAAGGTCCGCGGAGATCAATGCTTCCAAAGGAGACGATGCCTGACTCCTCTTGAAAATGGACAGGAGTCCCAGGATCCCTGTGGCACGTGGAAAGCGACCCTGGGTCTCGCGCCTCACGTGGAGTAGCTTCCCAATTGCCATGCCAAGACTCGAGGAGAATCACGAGGTGTCCCTCGCACATAGGCAGGAGTCCTGACGTCGCTGAACAAACACGTGTCTGGAAGGGCCCTCCCCGTCGTAACTCGAAAATATACCCCAGGTTCCGGCCGCAACTCGAGAAAAACCATGAGACTTCCCCCTCGCCGCGAGCTAGGCCCCATTCCCCTGCACTGCGTGCAGAGCAATTCCGTGTTCCACATCAAACGTGAAAGGAGCCTTGATTTCCTTGATGGCACTCCAGAGAAAACCCAAGATCACTGTCTCAAGTCTAGAGGGATCCTGAGGTAACTGGGGCAACACGAAAGGGCTCCATGGACCCCAAATCAACTCGAGATGAGAGCTTAGTCCCTGGCTTCGACTCAAGAGGAATACCAACTTTCCACAAGCACCTCAAGAGGAGGCTTTTCTCAGCTACAGGTATGTGAGAGGGACCCTGAGTTTGTGGCCTCAAGTGGAATGGACACCGAGATGCTCTGACTCGAAGTAAGGCCGGATATCCCTGCAGTGAATTGAATGCAGGCTCGTCTTGCATCTCCCAAGAAGAAGGGATGTCTGAATCCCCTGTGGAGACCACAGACAAAGACATAGTCCTCAACTTCAACGCGCCCGGAGGCCTCACATCCTTTCAAAACTCAAGGGGTCCGCGGAGATCAATGCTTCCAAAGGAGACGATGCCTGACTCCTCTTGAAAATGGATAGGAGTCCCAGGATCCCAGTGGCACGTGGAAAGGGAACCTGCGTCTCCCGCCTCACGTGGAGACGCGTCCCAATTGCCATGCCAAGACTCGAGGAGAATCCCGAGGTGTCCCTCGCACCTAGGCAGGAGTCCTGAAGTCGCAGAACAAACACGTGTCTGGAAGGTCCCTCCCCGTCGTAACTCGAGAATAAACCCCAGGTTCTTGCCGCAACTCGAGAAAAACCATGAGACTTCCCCCTCGCCCCGAGATGAGGCCCGATTCCCCTGCACTGCGTGCAGAGCAATTCCGTGTTCCACATCAAATGTGAAAGGAGCCTTGATTTCCTTGATGGCACTCCAGAGAAAACCCAAGATCACTGTCTCAAGTCTAGAGGGATCCTGAGGTCACTGGAGCAAAACGAAAGGGCTCCGTGGACCCCAAATCAACTCGAGATGAGAGCTTAGTCCCTGGCTTTGACTCAAGAGGAATACCAACTTTCCACAAGCACCTCAAGAGGAGGCTTCTCTCAGCTACAGGTATGTGAGAGGGACCCTGAGTTTGTGGCCTCAAGTGGAATGGACATCGAGATGCTCTGACTCGATGTAAGGCCGGATATCCCTGCAGTGAATTGAATGCAGGCTCGTCTTGCATCTCCCAAGACGAAGGGATGTCTGAATCCCCTGTGGAGACCACAGAGAAAGACCTAGTCCTCCGCATCATCGCAACCGGAGGCCTCACATCCTTTGAAAACTGGAGAGGTCCACGGAGATCAATGCTTCCAAAGGAGACGATGCCTGACTCCTCTTGAAAATGGATAGGAGTCCCAGGATCCCTGTGGCAAGTGGAAAGGGACCCTGGGTCTCCCGCCTCACGTGGAGACGCGTACCAATTGCCATGCCAAGACTCGAGGAGAATCCCGAGGTGTCCCTCACACCTAGGCAGGAGTCCTGACGTCGCTGAACAAACACGTGTCTAGAAGGGCCCTCCCCGTCGTAACTCGAGAATATACCCCAGGTTCCGGCCGCCATTCGAGAAAAACCATGAGACTTCCCCCTCGACGCGACATGAGGCCCGATTCCCCTGCACTGCGTGCAGAGCAATTCCGTGTTCCACATCAAACGTGAAAGGAGCCTTGATTTCCTTGATGGCACTCCAGAGAAAACCCAAGATCACTGTCTCAAGTCTAGAGGGATCCTGAGGTCACTGGAGCAACACGAAAAGCCTCCGTGGAACCCAAATCAACTCGAGATGAGAGCTTAGTCCCTGGCTTCAACTCAAGAGGAATACCAACTTTCCATAAGCACCTCAAGAGGAGGCTTCTCTCAGCAACAGGTATGTGAGAGGGACCATGAGTTTGTGGCCTCAAGTGGAATGGACACCGAGATGCTCTGACTCGAAGTAAGGCCGGATATCCCTGCAGTGAATTGAATGCAGGCTCGTCTTGCATCTCCCAAGACGAAGGGATGTCTGAATCCCCTGTGGAGACCACAGAGAAAGACCTAGTCCTCCGCCTCAACGCGAACGGAGGCCTCACATCCTTTGAAAACTGAGGGGTCCGCAGAGATCAATGCTTCCAAAGGAGACGATGCCTGACTCCTCTTGAAAATGGATAGGAGTCCCAGGATCCCTGTGGCACGTGGAAAGGGACCCTGGGTCTCCCGCCTCACGTGGAGACGCCTCCCAATTGCCATGCCAAGACTCGAGGAGAATCCCGAGGTGTCCCTCGCAACTAGGCAGGAGTCCTGACGTCGCTGAACAAACAGTTGTCTGGAAGGGCCCTCCCCGTCGTAACTCGAGAATATACCCCAGGTTCCAGCCGCAACTCGAGAAAAACCATGAGACTTACCCCTCACCGCAAGATGAGGCCCGATTCCCCTGCACTGTGTGCCGAGCAATTCCGTGTTCCACATCAAACGTGAAAGGAGCCTTGATTTCCTTGATGGCACTCCAGAGAAAACCCAAGATCACTGTCTCAAGTCTAGAGGGATCCTGAGGTCACTGGAGCCACACGAAAGGGCTCCGTGGAACCCAAATCAGCTCGAGATGAGAGCTTAGTCCCTGGCTTCGACTCAAGAGGAATACCAACTTTTCACAAGCACCTCAAGAGGAGGCTTCTCTCAGCTACAGGTATGTGAGAGGGCCCCTGATTTTGTGGCCTCAAGTGGAATGGACATCGAGATGCTCTGACTCGAAGTAAGGGCGGATATCCCTGCAGTGAATTGAATGCAGGCTCGTCTTGCATCTCCCAAGACGAAGGGATGTCTGAACCCCTGTGGAGACCACAGAGAAAGACCTATTCCTCCGCCTCAACGCGACCGGAGGCCTCACATCCCTTGAAAACTCGAGAGGTCCGCGGAGATCAATGCTTCCAAAGGAGACGATGCCTGACTCCTCTTGAAAATGGATAGGAGTCCCAGGATCCCTGAGGCACGTGGAAAGGTACCGTGGGTCTCGCGCCTCACGTGGAGACGCGTCCCAATTGCCATGCCAAGACTCGAGGAGAATCCCGAGGTGTCCCTCGCACCTAGGCAGGAGTCCTGACGTCGCTGAACAAACACGTTTATGGAAGCGCCCTCCCCGTCGTAACTCGAGAATATACCCCAGGTTCCGGCCCAACTGGAGAAAAACCATGAGACTTCCCCCTCGCCGCGAGATGAGGCCCGATTCCCCTGCACTGCGTGCAGAGCAATTCCGTGTTCCACATCAAACGTGAAAGGAGCCTTGATTTCCTTGATGGCACTCCAGAGAAAACCCAAGATCACTGTCTCAAGTCTAGAGGGATCCTGAGGTAACTGGGGCAACACGAAAGGGCTCCATGGACCCCAAATCAACTCGAGATGAGAGCTTAGTCCTTGGCTTCGACTCAAGAGGAATACCAACTTTCCACAAGCACCTCAAGAGGAGGCTTTTCTCAGCTTCAGGTATGGGAGAGGGACCCTGAGTTTGTGGCCTCAAGTGGAATGGACACCGAGATGCTCTGACTCGAAGTAAGGCCGGATATCCCTGCAGTGAATTGAATGCAGGCTCGTCTTGCATCTCCCAAGACGAAGGGATGTCTGAATCCCCTGTGGAGACCACAGACAAAGACCTAGTCCTCAACTTCAACGCGACCGGAGGCCTCACATCCTTTCAAAACTCAAGGGGTCCGCGGAGATCAATGCTTCCAAAGGAGACGATGCCTGACTCCTCTTGAAAATGGATAGGAGTCCCAGGATCCCAGTGGCACGTGGAAAGGGAACCTGCGTCTCCCGCCTCACGTGGAGACGCGTCCCAATTGCCATGCCAAGACTCGAGGAGAATCCCGAGGTGTCCCTCGCACCTAGGCAGGAGTCCTGAAGTCGCTGAACAAACACGTGTCTGGAAGGGCCCTCCCCGTCGTAACTCGAGAATATACCCCAGGTTCTGGCCGCAACTCGAGAAAAACCATGAGACTTCCCCTTCGCCCCGAGATGAGGCCCGATTCCCCTGCACTGCGTGCAGAGCAATTCCGTGTTCCACATCAAACTTGAAAGGAGCCTTGATTTCCTTGATGGTACTCCAGAGAAAACCCAAGATCACTGTCTCAAGTCTAGAGGGATCCTGAGGTCACTGGAGCAACACGAAAGGGCTCCGTGGACCCCAAATCAACTCGAGATGAGAGCTTAGTCCCTGGCTTCGACTCAAGAGGAATACCAACTTTCCACAAGCACCTCAAGAGGAGGCTTCTCTCAGCTACAGGTATGTGAGAGGGACCCTGAGTTTGTGGCCTCAAGTGGAATGGACATCGAGATGCTCTGACTCGATGTAAGGCCGGATATCCCTGCAGTGAATTGAATGCAGGCTCGTCTTGCATCTCCCAAGACGAAGGGATGTCTGAATCCCCTGTGGAGACCCAGAGAAAGACCTAGTTCTCCGCATCATCGCAACCGGAGGCCTCACATCCTTTGAAAACTGGAGAGGTCCACGTAGATCAATGCTTCCAAAGGAGACGATGCCTGACTCCTGTTGAAAATGGATAGGAGTCCCAGGATCCCTGTGGCACGTGGAAAGGGACCCTGGGTCTCCCGCCTCACGTGGAGACGCGTCCCAATTGCCATGCCAAGACTCGAGGAGAATCCCGAGGTGTCCCTCGCACCTAGGCAGGAGTCCTGACGTCGCTGAACAAACACGTGTCTAGAAGGGCCCTCCCCGTCGTAACTCGAGAATATACCCCAGGTTCCGGCCGCCATTCGAGAAAAACCATGAGACTTCCCCCTCGACGCGACATGAGGCCCGATTCCCCTGCACTGCGTGCAGAGCAATTCCGTGTTCCACATCAAACGTGAAAGGAGCCTTGATTTCCTTGATGGCACTCCAGAGAAAACCCAAGATCACTGTCTCAAGTCTAGAGGGATCCTGAGGTCACTGGAGCAACACGAAAATCCTCCGTGGAACCCAAATCAACTCGAGATGAGAGCTTAGTCCCTGGCTTCGACTCAAGAGGAATACCAACTTTCCATAAGCACCTCAAGAGGAGGCTTCTCTCAGCAACAGGTATGGGAGAGGGACCCTGAGTTTGTGGCCTCAAGTGGAATGGACACCGAGATGCTCTGACTCGAAGTAAGGCCGGATATCCCTGCAGTGAATTGAATGCAGGCTCGCCTTGCATCTCCCAAGACGAAGTGATGTCTGAATCCCCTGTGGAGACCACAGAGAAAGACCTAGTCCTACGCCTCAACGCGAACGGAGGCCTCACATCCTTTGAAAACTCGAGGGGTCCGCAGAGATCAATGCTTCCAAAGGAGACGATGCCTGACTCCTCTTGAAAATGGATAGGAGTCCCAGGATCCCTGTGGCACGTGGAAAGGGACCCTGGGTCTCCCGCCTCACGTGGAGACGCCTCCCAATTGCCATGCCAAGACTCGAGGAGAATCCCGAGGTGTCCCTCGCAACTAGGCAGGAGTCCTGACGTCGCTGAACAAACACGTGTCTGGAAGGGCCCTCCCCGTCGTAACTCGAGAATATACCCCAGGTTCCAGCCGCAACTCGAGAAAAACCATGAGACTTACCCCTCACCGCAAGATGAGGCCCGATTCCCCTGCACTGCGTGCAGAGCAATTCCGTGTTCCACATCAAACGTGAAAGGAGCCTTGATTTCCTTGATGGCACTCCAGAGAAAACCCTAGATCACTGTCTCAAGTCTAGAGGGATCCTGAGGTCACTGGAGCAACACGAAAGGGCTCCGTGGACCCCAAATCAACTCGAGATGAGAGCTTAGTCCCTGGCTTCGAATCAAGGGGAATACCAACTTTCCACAAGCACCTCAAGAGGAGGCTTCTCTGAGCTACATGTATGTCAGAGGGACCCTGAGTGTGTGGCCTCAAGTGGAATGGACACCGAGATGCTCTGACTCGAAGTAAGGCCGGATATCCCTGCAGTGAATTGAATGCAGGCTCCTCTTACATCCCCCAAGACGAACGGAAGTCTGAATCCCCTGTGGAGACCACAGAGAAAGACCTAGTCCTCCGCCTCAACGCGAACGGAGGCCTCACATCCTTTGAAAACTGGAGATGTCCACGGAGATCAGTGCTTCCAAAGGAGACGATGCCTGACTCCTCTTGAAAATGGATAGGAGTCCCAGGATCCCTGAGGCACGTGGAAAGGTACCGTGGGTCTCGCGCCTCACGTGGAGACGCGTCCCAATTGCCATGCCAAGACTCGAGGAGAATCCCGAGGTGTCCCTCGCACCTAGGCAGGAGTCCTGACGTCGCTGAACAAACACGTTTATGGAAGCGCCCTCCCCGTCGTAACTCGAGAATATACCCCAGGTTCCGGCCCAACTCGAGAAAAACCATGAGACTTCCCCCTCGCCGCGAGATGAGGCCCGATTCCCCTGCACTGCGTACAGAGCAATTCCGTGTTCCACATCAAACGTGAAAGGAGCCTTGATTTCCTTGATGGCACTCCAGAGAAAACCCAAGATCACTGTCTCAAGTCTAGAGGGATCCTGAGGTCATTGGAGCAACACGAAAGCGATACGTGGACCCCAAATCAACTCGAGATGAGAGCTTTGTCCCTGGCTTCTACTCAAGAGGAATACCAACTTTCCACAAGCACCTCAAGAGGAGGCTTCTCTCAGCCACAGGTATGTGAGAGGGACCCTGAGTTTGTGGCCTCAAGTGGAATGGACACCGAGATGCTCTGACTCAAAGTAAGGCCGGATATCCCTGCCGTGAATTGAATGCAGGCTCGTCTTGCATCTCCCAAGACGAAGGGATGTCTGAATCCCCTGTGGAGACCACAGAGAAAGACCTAGTTCTCCGCCTCATCCCGACCGGAGGCCTCACATCCTTTGAAAACTCGAGAGGTCCGCGCAGAACAAAGCTTCCAAAGGATACGATGCCTGACTCATCTTGAAAATGGATAGGAGTCCCAGGATCCCTGTGGCACGTGGAAAGTGACCCTGGGTCTCCCGCCTCACGTGGAGACGCGTCCCAATTGCCATGCCAAGACTCGAGGAGAATCCCGAGGTGTCCCTCGCACCTAGGCAGGAGTCCTGACGTCGCTGAACAAACACGTGTCTGGAAGGGCCCTCCCCGTCGTAACTCGAGAATATACCCCAGGTTCCGGCCGCAACTCGAGAAAAACCATGAGACTTCCCCCTCGCCGTGAGATGAGGCCCGATTCCCCTGCACAGCGTGCAGAGCAATTCCGTGTTCCACATCAAACGTGAAAGGAGCCTTGATTTCCTTGATGGCACTCCAGAGAAAACCCAAGATCACTGTCTCAAGTCTAGAGGGATCCTGAGGTCACTGGAGCAACACGAAAGGGCTCCGTGGACCCCAAATCAACTCGAGATGAGAGCTTAGTCCCTGGCTTCGACTCAAGAGGAATAACAACTTTCCACAAGCACCTCAAGAGGAGGCTTTTCTCAGCTACAGGTATGTGAGAGGGACCCTGAGTTTGTGGCCTCAAGTAGAATGGACACCGAGATGCTCTGACTTGAAGTAAGGCCGGATAACCCTGCAGTGAATTGAATGCAGGCTCGTCTTGCATCTCCCAAGACGAAGGGATGTCTGAATCCACTGTGGAGACCACAGAGAAAGACCTAGTCCTCTGCCTCAACGCGAACGGAGGCCTCACATCTTTTGAAAACTCGAGAGGTTCGCGCAGATCAATGCTTCCAAAGGAGACGATGCCTGACTCCTCTTGCAAATGGATAGAAGTCCCAGGATCCCTGTGGCACGTGGAAAGGGACACTGGGTCTCGCGCCTCACGTGGAGCCGCGTCCCATTTGCCATGCCAAGACTCGAGGAGAATCCCGAGGTGTCCCTCGCATCTAGGCAGGAGTCCTGACGTCGCTGAACAAACACGTGTCTGGAAGGGCCCTCCCCGTCGTAACTCGAGAATATACCCCAGGTTCCGGCCACAACTCGAGTAAAACCATGAGACTTCCAGCTCGCCGTGAGATGAGGCCCAATTCCCCTGCACTGCGTGCAGAGCAATTCCGTGTTCCACATCAAACGTGAAAGGAGCCTTGATTTCCTTGATGGCACTCCAGAGAAAACCCAAGATCACTGTCTCAAGTCTAGAGGGATCCTGAGGTCACTGGAGCAACAGGAAAGGGCTCCGTGGACTCCAAATCAACTCGAGATGAGAGCTTAGTCCCTGGCTTCGACTCAAGAGGAATACCAACTTTCCACAAGCACCTCAAGAGGAGGCTTCTCTCAGCAACAGGTATGTGAGAGGGACCCTGAGTTTGTGGCCTCAAGTGGAATGGACACCGAGATGCTCTGACTCGAAGTAAGGCCGGATATCCCTGCAGTGAATTGAATGCTGGCTCGTCTTGCATCTCACAAGACGAAGGGATGTCTGAATCCCCTGTGGAGACCACAGAGAAAGACCTAGTCCTCCGCCTCAACGCGACCGGAGGCCTCACATCCTTTGAAAACTCGAGAGGTCCACGGAGATCAATGCTTAAAAAGGAGACGATGCCTGACTCCTCTTGAAAATGGATAGGAGTCCCAGGATCCCTGTGGCACGTGGAAAGGGACCCTGGGTCTCGCGCCTTACGTGGAGACGCGTCCCAATTGCCATGCCAAGACTCGAGGAGAATCCCGAGGTGTCCCTCGCACGTAGGCAGGAGTCCTGACGTTGCTGAACAAACACGTGTCTGGAGTGCCCTCCCTGTCGTAACTCGAGAATATACCACAGGTTCTGGCCGCAACTCGAGAAAAACCATGAGATTTCCCCTTCGCCTCGAGATGAGGCCCGATTCCCCTGCACTGCGTGCAGAGCAATTCCGTGTTCCACATCAAACTTGAAAGGAGCCTTGATTTCCTTGATGGCACTCCAGAGAAAACCCAAGATCACTGTTTCAAGTCTAGAGGGATCCTGAGGTCACTGGAGCAACACGAAAGGGCTCCGTGGACCCCAAATCAACTCGAGATGAGAGCTTATTCCCTGGCTTCTACTCAAGATGAATACCAACTTTCCACAAGCACCTCAAGAGGAGGCTTCTCTCAGCAACAGGTATGTGAGAGGGACCCTGAGTTTGTGGCCTCAAGTGGAATGGACACCGAGATGCTCTGACTCGAAGTAAGGCCGGATATCCCTGCAGTGAGTTGAATGCAGGCTCGTCTTGCATCTAACAAGATGAAGGGATGTCTGAATCCCCTGTGGGGACCACAGAGAAAGACCTAGTCCTCCGCCTCTTCGCGACTGGAGGCCTCACATCCTTTGAAAACTCGAGAGGTCCACGGAGATGAATGCTTAAAAAGGAGACGATGCCTGACTCCTCTTGAAAATGGATAGGAGTCCCAGGATCCCTGTGGCACGTGGAAAGGGACCCTGGGTCTCGCGCCTCACGTGGAGACGCGTCCCAATTGCCATGCCAAGACTCGAGGAGAATCCCGAGGTGTCCCTCGCACCTAGGCAGGAGTCCTGACTTCGCTGAACAAACACGTGTCTGGAAGGGCCCTGCCCATCGTAACTCGAGAATATACCACAGGTTCCGGCCGCAACTCGAGAAAAACCATGAGACTTCCCCCTCGCCGCGAGATGAGGCCCCATTCCCCCGCAATGCGTGGAGAGTAATTCCGTGTTCCACATCAAACGTGAAAGGAGCCTTGATTTCCTTGATGGCACTCCAGAGAAAACCCAAGATCACTGTTTCAAGTCTAGAGGGATCTTGAGGTCACTGGAGCAACACGAAAGGGCTCCGTGGACCCCAAATCAACTCGAGATGAGAGCTTAGTCCTTGGCTTCGACTCAAGAGGAATACCAACTTTCCGTAAGCACCTCAAGAGTAGGCTTCTCTCAGCTACAGGTATGTGAGAGGGACCCTGAGTTTGTGGCCTCAAGTGGAATGGACACCGAGATGCTCTGACTCGAAGTAAGGCCGGATATCCCTGCAGTGAATTGAATTCAGGCTCGTCTTGCATCTCCCAAGACGAAGGGATGTCTGAATCACCTGTGGAGACCAGAGAGAAAGACCTAGTCCTCAGCCTCAACGCGACCGGAGGCCTCACATCCTTTGAAAACTCGAGAGGTCCGCGGAGATCAATGCTTCTAAAGGAGACGATGCCTGACTCCACTTTAAAATGGATAGGAGTCCCAGGATCCCTGTGGCACGTGGAAAGGGACCCTGGGTCTCGCGCCTCACGTGGAGACGCGTCCCAATTGCCATGCCACGATTCGAGGAGAATCCCGAGGTGTCCCTCGCACCTAGGCAGGAGTCCTGACGTCGCTGAACAAACACGTGTATGGAAGCGCCCTCCCCGTCGTAACTCGAGAATATAAACCAGGTTCCGGCCAACTCCAGAAAAACCATGAGACTTCCCCCTCGCCGCGAGATGAGGCCCGATTCCCCTGCACTGCGTGCAGAGCAATTCCGCGTTCCACATCAAACGTGAAAGGAGCCTTGATTTCCTTGATGGCACTCCAGAGAAAACCCAAGATCACTGTCTCAAGTCTAGAGGGATCCTGAGGTCACTGGAGCAACACGAAAGGGCTCCGTGGACCCCAAATCAACTCGAGATGAGAGCTTAGTCCCTGGCTTCGACTCAAGAGGAATACCAACTTTCCACAAGCACCTCAAGAGTAGGCTTCTCTCAGCTACAGGTATGTGAGAGGGACCCTGAGTTTGTGGCCTCAAGTGGAATGGACACCGAGATGCTCTGACTTGAAGTAAGGCCGGATATCCCTGCAGCGAATTGAATTCAGGCTCGTCTTGCATCTCCCAAGACGAAGGGATGTCTGAATCCCCTGTGGAGACCAAAGAGAAAGACCTAGTCCTCCGCCTCAAGGCGAACGGAGGCCTCACATCCTTTGAAAACTCGAGAGGTCCGATCAGATCAATGCTTCCAAAGGAGTCGATGCCTGACTCCTCTTGCAAATGGATAGAAGTCCCAGGATCCCTGTGGCACGTGGAAAGGGACACTGGGTCTCGCGCCTCACGGGGAGGCGCGTCCCAATTGCCATGCCAAGACTCGAGGAGAATCCCGAGGTGTCCCTCGCACCTAGTCAGGAGTCCTAACGTCGCTGAACAAACACGTGTCTGAAAGGGCCCTCCCCGTCGTAACTCGAGAATATACCCCATGTTCCGGCCGCAACTCGAGAAAAACAATGACATTTCCCCCTCGTCGCGAGATGAGCCCCGATTCCCCTCCACTGCGTGCAGAGCAATTCCGTGTTCCCCATAAAACTTGAAAGGAGCCTTGATTTCCTTGATGGCACTCCAGAGAAAACCCAAGATCACTGTCTCAAGTCTAGAGGGATCCTGAGGTCACTGGAGCAACACGAAAGGGCTCTGTGGACCCCAAATCAACTCGAGATGAGAGCTTAGTCCCTGGCCTCGACTCAAGAGGAATACCAACTTTCCACAAGCACCTCAAGAGGAGGCTTCTCTCAGCTACAGGTAGGTGAGAGGGACCCTGAGTTTGTGGCCTCAAGTGGAATGGACAGCGAGATGCTCTGACTCGAAGTAAGGCCGGATATCCCTGCAGTGAATTGAATGCAGGCTCGTCTTGCATCTCCCAAGACGAAGGGATGTCTGAATCCCCTGTGGAGACCACAGAGAAAGACCTAGTCCTCCGCCTCAACGCGACCGGAGGCCTGACATCCTTTGAAAACTCGAGAGGTCCGCGGAGATCAATGCTTCCAAAGGAGACGATGCCTGACGTCTCTTGAAAATAGATAGGAGTCCCAGGATCCCTGTGGCACGTGGAAAGGTACCCTTGTTCTCCCGCCTCACGTGGAGACGCGTCCCAATTGCCATGCCAAGACTCGAGGAGTATCCCGAGGTGTCCTTCGCACCTAGGCAGGAGTCCTGACATCGCTGAACAAACATGTGTCTCGAAGGGCCCTCCCCGTCGTAACTCGAGAATATACCCCAGGTTCTGGCCGCAACTCGAGAAAAACCATAGGACTTCCCCCTCGCCGCGAGATGAGGCCCGATTCCCCTGCACTGCGTGCAGAGCAATTCCGTGTTCCACATGAAACGTGAAAGGAGCCTTGATTTCCTTGTTGGCACTCCAGAGAAAACCCAAGATCACTGTCTGAAGTCTAGAGGGATCCTGAGGTCACTGGAGCAACACGAAAGGGCTCCGTGGACCCCAAATCAACTCGAGATGAGAGCTTAGTCCTTGGCTTCAACTCAAGTGGAATACCAACTTCCCAAAAGCACCTCAAGAGGAGGCTTCTCTCAGCTACAGGTATGTGAGAGGGACCCTGAGTTTGTGGCCTCAAGTGGAATGGACACCGAGATGCTCTGACTCGAAGTAAGGCCGGATATCCCTGCAGTGAATTGAATGCAGGCTCGTCTTGCATCTCCCAAGACGAAGGGATGTCTGAATCCCCTGTGGAGACCACAGAGAAAGACCTAGTCCTCCGCCTCAACGCTATCGGAAGCCTCACATCCTTTGAGAACTCGAGAGGTCCGCGGAGATCAATGCTTCCAAAGGAGACGATTCCTGACTCCTCTTGAAAATGGATAGGAGTACCAGGATCCCTGTGGCACCTGGAAAGGGATCCTGGGTCTCCCGCCTCACGTGGAGACGCGTCCTCATTGCCATGCCAAGACTCGAGGAGAAATCGAGATGTCCCTCGAACCTAGGCAGGAGTCCTGACGTCGCTGAACAAACACGTGTCTGGAAGGGCCCTCCCCGTCGTAACTCGAGAATATACCCCAGGTTCCGTCCGCAACTTGAGAAAAACCATGAGACATCCCCCTTGCCACGAGATGAGGCCCAATTCCCCTGCACTGCGTGCAGAGCAATTCCGTGTTCCACATCAAACTTGAAAGGAGCCTTGATTTCCTTGATGGCACTCCAGAGAAAACCCAAGATCACTGTCTCAAGTCTAGAGGGATCCTGAGGTCACTGTACCAACACGAAAGGGCTCCGTGGACCCCAAATCAACTCGAGATGAGAGCTTAGTCCCTGGCTTCGACTCAAGAGGAATACCAACTTTCCACAAGCACCTCAAGAGGAGGCTTCTCTCAGCTACAGGTAAGTGAGAGGGCCCCTGAGTTTGTGGCCTCAAGTGGAATGGACACCGAGATGCTCTGACTCGAAGTAAGGCCGGATATCCCTGCAGTGAATTGAATGCAGGCTCGTCTTGTATCTCCCAAGACGAAGGGATGTCTGAATCCCCTGTGGAGACCGCAGAGAAAGACCTAATTCTCCGCCTTATCGCGACCGGAGGCCTCACATCCTTTGAAAACTCGAGAGGTCCGCGGAGATCAATGCTTCCAATGGAGACGATGCCTGACTCCTCTTGAAAATGGATAGGAGTACCAGGATCCCTGTGGCACCTGGAAAGTGAACCTGGGTCTCACGCCTCACGTGGAGCCGCGTCCCAATTGCCATGCCAAGACTCGAGGAGAATCCCGAGGTGTCCCTCGCACCTAGGCAGGAGTCCTGACGTCGCTGAACAAACACGTGTCTGGAAGGGCCCTCCCCGTCGTAACTCGAGAATATACCCCAGGTTCCGGCCGTAACTCGAGAAAAACCATAGGACTTCCCCCTCGTCGCGAGATGAGGCCCGATTCCCCTGCACTGCGTGCAGAGCAATTCCGTGTTCCACATCAAAAATGAAAGGAGCCTTGATTTCCTTGATGGCACTCCAGAGAAAACCCAAGATCACTGTCTCAAGTCTAGAGGGATCCTGAAGTCACTGGAGCAACACGAAAGCGCTCCGTGGACCCCAAATCAACTCGAGATGAGAGCTTAGTCCCTGGCTTCGAATCAGGAGGAATACCAACTTTCCACAAGCACCTCAAGAGGTGGCTTCTCTCAGCTACAGATATGTGAGAGGGACCCTGAGTTTGTGGCCTCAAGTGGAATGGACACCGAGATGCTCTGACTCGAAGTAAGGCTGGATATCCCTGCAGTGAATTGAATGCAGGATCGTCTACATCTCCCAAGACGAAGAAACGTCTGAATACCCTGTGGAGACCACAGAGAAAGGCCTAGTCCTCCGCCTCAATGCGACCGGAGGCCTCACATCCTTTGAAAACTCGAGAGGTCCGCGGAGATCAATGCTTCCAAAAGAGACGATGCCTGACTTCTCTTTAAAATGGATAGGAGTCCCAGGATCCCTGTGGCACGTGGAAAGGGTCCCTGGGTCTCCTGACTCACGTGGAGACGCGTCCCAAATGCCATGCCAAGACTCGAGGAGAATCCCGAGGTGTCCCTCGCACCTAGGCAGGAGTCCTGTCGTCACTGAACAAACACGTGTCTGGAAGGGCCCTCCCCATCGTAACTTGAGAACATGCCCCAGGTTCCGGCCACAACTCGAGGAAACCATGAGACTTCCCCCTCGCCGCGAGATGAGGCCCGATTCCCCTGCACTGCATGCAGAGCAATTCCGTCTTCCACATCAAACGTGAAAGGAGCCTTGATTTCCTTGATGGCACTCCAGAGAAAACCCAGGTTCACTGTCTCAAGTCTAGAGGGATCCTGAGGTCACTGGAGCAATACGAAAGGGCTCCGGGAACCCAAATCAACTCGAGATGAGAGCTTTTCCCTGGCTTCAACTCAAGAGGAATACCAACTTTCCACAAGCACCTCTAGAGGAGGCTTTTCTCAGCTACAGGTATGTGAGAGGGACCCTGAGTTTGTGGCCTCAAGTGGAATGGACACCGAGATGCTCTTACTTGAAGTAAGGCCGGATATCCCTGCAGTGAATTGAATGCAGGCTCGTCTTGCATCTCCCAAGACGAAGGGATGTCTGAATCCCCTGTGGAGACCAAAGAGAAAGACCTAGTCCTCCTCCTCAACGTGAACGGAGGCCTCACATCCTTTGAAAACTCGAGAGGTCCGATCAGATTAATGCTTCCAAAGGAGTCGATGCCTAACTCCTCTTGCAAATGGATAGAAGTCCCAGGATCCCTGTGGCACGTGGAAAGGGACACTGGGTCTCGCGCCTCACGGGGAGCCGCGTCCCAATTGCCATGCCAAGACTCGAGGAGAATCCCGAGGTGTCCCTCGCACCTAGGCAGGAGTCCTGACGTCGCTGAACAAACACGTGTCTGGAAGGGCCCTCCCCGTCGTAACTCGAGAATATACCCCAGGTTCCGGCCGCAACTCGAGAAAAACAATGACATTTCCCCCTCGTCGCGAGATGAGCCCCGATTCCCCTGCACTGCGTGCAGAGCAATTCCGTGTTCCCCATAAAACGTGAAAGGAGCCTTGATTTCCTTGATGGCACTCCAGAGAAAACCCAAGATCACTGTTTCAAGTCTAGAGGGATCTTGAGGTCACTGGAGCAACACGAAAGGGCTCCGTGGACCCCAAATCAACTCGAGATGAGAGCTTAGTCCTTGGCTTCGACTCAAGAGGAATACCAACTTTCCGTAAGCACCTCAAGAGTAGGCTTCTCTCAGCTACAGGTATGTGAGAGGGACCCTGAGTTTGTGGCCTCAAGTGGAATGGACACCGAGATGCTCTGACTCGAAGTAAGGCCGGATATCCCTGCAGTGAATTGAATTCAGGCTCGTCTTGCATCTCCCAAGACGAAGGGATGTCTGAATCACCTGTGGAGACCAGAGAGAAAGACCTAGTCCTCAGCCTCAACGCGACCGGAGGCCTCACATCCTTTGAAAACTCGAGAGGTCCGCGGAGATCAATGCTTCTAAAGGAGACGATGCCTGACTCCACTTTAAAATGGATAGGAGTCCCAGGATCCCTGTGGCACGTGGAAAGGGACCCTGGGTCTCGCGCCTCACGTGGAGACGCGTCCCAATTGCCATGCCACGATTCGAGGAGAATCCCGAGGTGTCCCTCGCACCTAGGCAGGAGTCCTGACGTCGCTGAACAAACACGTGTATGGAAGCGCCCTCCCCGTCGTAACTCGAGAATATAAACCAGGTTCCGGCCAACTCCAGAAAAACCATGAGACTTCCCCCTCGCCGCGAGATGAGGCCCGATTCCCCTGCACTGCGTGCAGAGCAATTCCGCGTTCCACATCAAACGTGAAAGGAGCCTTGATTTCCTTGATGGCACTCCAGAGAAAACCCAAGATCACTGTCTCAAGTCTAGAGGGATCCTGAGGTCACTGGAGCAACACGAAAGGGCTCCGTGGACCCCAAATCAACTCGAGATGAGAGCTTAGTCCCTGGCTTCGACTCAAGAGGAATACCAACTTTCCACAAGCACCTCAAGAGTAGGCTTCTCTCAGCTACAGGTATGTGAGAGGGACCCTGAGTTTGTGGCCTCAAGTGGAATGGACACCGAGATGCTCTGACTTGAAGTAAGGCCGGATATCCCTGCAGCGAATTGAATTCAGGCTCGTCTTGCATCTCCCAAGACGAAGGGATGTCTGAATCCCCTGTGGAGACCAAAGAGAAAGACCTAGTCCTCCGCCTCAAGGCGAACGGAGGCCTCACATCCTTTGAAAACTCGAGAGGTCCGATCAGATCAATGCTTCCAAAGGAGTCGATGCCTGACTCCTCTTGCAAATGGATAGAAGTCCCAGGATCCCTGTGGCACGTGGAAAGGGACACTGGGTCTCGCGCCTCACGGGGAGGCGCGTCCCAATTGCCATGCCAAGACTCGAGGAGAATCCCGAGGTGTCCCTCGCACCTAGTCAGGATTCCTAACGTCGCTGAACAAACACGTGTCTGAAAGGGCCCTCCCCGTCGTAACTCGAGAATATACCCCATGTTCCGGCCGCAACTCGAGAAAAACAATGACATTTCCCCCTCGTCGCGAGATGAGCCCCGATTCCCCTCCACTGCGTGCAGAGCAATTCCGTGTTCCCCATAAAACGTGAAAGGAGCCTTGATTTCCTTGATGGCACTCCAGAGAAAACCCAAGATCACTGTCTCAAGTCTAGAGGGATCCTGAGGTCACTGGAGCAACACGAAAGGGCTCTGTGGACCCCAAATCAACTCGAGATGAGAGCTTAGTCCCTGGCCTCGACTCAAGAGGAATACCAACTTTCCACAAGCACCTCAAGAGGAGGCTTCTCTCAGCTACAGGTAGGTGAGAGGGACCCTGAGTTTGTGGCCTCAAGTGGAATGGACAGCGAGATGCTCTGACTCGAAGTAAGGCCGGATATCCCTGCAGTGAATTGAATGCAGGCTCGTCTTGCATCTCCCAAGACGAAGGGATGTCTGAATCCCCTGTGGAGACCACAGAGAAAGACCTAGTCCTCCGCCTCAACGCGACCGGAGGCCTGACATCCTTTGAAAACTCGAGAGGTCCGCGGAGATCAATGCTTCCAAAGGAGACGATGCCTGACGTCTCTTGAAAATAGATAGGAGTCCCAGGATCCCTGTGGCACGTGGAAAGGGACCCTTGTTCTCCCGCCTCACGTGGAGACGCGTCCCAATTGCCATGCCAAGACTCGAGGAGTATCCCGAGGTGTCCTTCGCACCTAGGCAGGAGTCCTGACATCGCTGAACAAACATGTGTCTCGAAGGGCCCTCCCCGTCGTAACTCGAGAATATACCCCAGGTTCTGGCCGCAACTCGAGAAAAACCATAGGACTTCCCCCTCGCCGCGAGATGAGGCCCGATTCCCCTGCACTGCGTGCAGAGCAATTCCGTGTTCCACATGAAACGTGAAAGGAGCCTTGATTTCCTTGTTGGCACTCCAGAGAAAACCCAAGATCACTGTCTGAAGTCTAGAGGGATCCTGAGGTCACTGGAGCAACACGAAAGGGCTCCGTGGACCCCAAATCAACTCGAGATGAGAGCTTAGTCCTTGGCTTCAACTCAAGTGGAATACCAACTTCCCAAAAGCACCTCAAGAGGAGGCTTCTCTCAGCTACAGGTATGTGAGAGGGACCCTGAGTTTGTGGCCTCAAGTGGAATGGACACCGAGATGCTCTGACTCGAAGTAAGGCCGGATATCCCTGCAGTGAATTCAATGCAGGCTCGTCTTGCATCTCCCAAGACGAAGGGATGTCTGAATCCCCTGTGGAGACCACAGAGAAAGACCTAGTCCTCCGCCTCTACGCTATCGGAAGCCTCACATCCTTTGAGAACTCGAGAGGTCCGCGGAGATCAATGCTTCCAAAGGAGACGATGCCTGACGTCTCTTGAAAATAGATAGGAGTCCCAGGATCCCTGTGGCACGTGGAAAGGGACCCTTGTTCTCCCGCCTCACGTGGAGACGCGTCCCAATTGCCATGCCAAGACTCGAGGAGTATCCCGAGGTGTCCTTCGCACCTAGGCAGGAGTCCTGACATCGCTGAACAAACATGTGTCTCGAAGGGCCCTCCCCGTCGTAACTCGAGAATATACCCCAGGTTCTGGCCGCAACTCGAGAAAAACCATAGGACTTCCCCCTCGCCGCGAGATGAGGCCCGATTCCCCTGCACTGCGTGCAGAGCAATTCCGTGTTCCACATGAAACGTGAAAGGAGCCTTGATTTCCTTGTTGGCACTCCAGAGAAAACCCAAGATCACTGTCTGAAGTCTAGAGGGATCCTGAGGTCACTGGAGCAACACGAAAGGGCTCCGTGGACCCCAAATCAACTCGAGATGAGAGCTTAGTCCTTGGCTTCAACTCAAGTGGAATACCAACTTCCCAAAAGCACCTCAAGAGGAGGCTTCTCTCAGCTACAGGTATGTGAGAGGGACCCTGAGTTTGTGGCCTCAAGTGGAATGGACACCGAGATGCTCTGACTCGAAGTAAGGCCGGATATCCCTGCAGTGAATTCAATGCAGGCTCGTCTTGCATCTCCCAAGACGAAGGGATGTCTGAATCCCCTGTGGAGACCACAGAGAAAGACCTAGTCCTCCGCCTCAACGCTATCGGAAGCCTCACATCCTTTGAGAACTCGAGAGGTCCGCGGAGATCAATGCTTCCAAAGGAGACGATGCCTGACTCCTCTTGAAAATGGATAGGAGTTCCAGGATCCCTGTGGCACCTGGAAAGGGATCCTGGGTCTCCCCCCTCACGTGGAGGCGCGTCCCCATTGCCATGCCAAGACTCGAGGAGAAATCGAGATGTCCCTCGAACCTAGGCAGGAGTCCTGAAGTCGCTGAACAAACACGTGTCTGGAAGGGCCCTCCCCGTCGTAACTCGAGAATATACCCCAGGTTCCGGCCGCAACTTGAGAAAAACCATGAGACATCCCCCTTGCCACGAGATGAGGCCCAATTCCCCTGCACTGCGTGCAGAGCAATTCCGTGTTCCACATCAAACTTGAAAGGAGCCTTGATTTCCTTGATGGCACTCCAGAGAAAACCCAAGATCACTGTCTCAAGTCTAGAGGGATCCTGAGGTCACTGTACCAACACGAAAGGGCTCCGTGGACCCCAAATCAACTCGAGATGAGAGCTTAGTCCCTGGCTTCGACTCAAGAGGAATACCAACTTTCCACAAGCACCTCAAGAGGAGGCTTCTCTCAGCTACAGGTAAGTGAGAGGGCCCCTGAGTTTGTGGCCTCAAGTGGAATGGACACCGAGATGCTCTGACTCGAAGTAAGGCCGGATATCCCTGCAGTGAATTGAATGCAGGCTCGTCTTGTATCTCCCAAGAGGAAGGGATGTCTGAATCCCCTGTGGAGACCGCAGAGAAAGACCTAATTCTCCGCCTCATCGCGACCGGAGGCCTCACATCCTTTGAAAACTCGAGAGGTCCGCGGAGATCAATGCTTCCAATGGAGACGATGCCTGACTCCTCTTGAAAATGGATAGGAGTACCAGGATCCCTGTGGCACCTGGAAAGTGAACCTGGGTCTCACGCCTCACGTGGAGCCGCGTCCCAATTGCCATGCCAAGACTCGAGGAGAATCCCGAGGTGTCCCTCGCACCTAGGCAGGAGTCCTGACGTCGCTGAACAAACACGTGTCTGGAAGGGCCCTCCCCGTCGTAACTCGAGAATATACCCCAGGTTCCGGCCGTAACTCGAGAAAAACCATAGTACTTCCCCCTCGTCCCGAGATGAGGCCCGATTCCCCTGCACTGCGTGCAGAGCAATTCCGTGTTCCACCTCAAAAATGAAAGGAGCCTTGATTTCCTTGATGGCACTCCAGAGAAAACCCAAGATCACTGTCTCAAGTCTAGAGGGATCCTGAAGTCACTGGAGCAACACGAAAGCGCTCCGTGGACCCCAAATCAACTCGAGATGAGAGCTTAGTCCCTGGCTTCGACTCAGGAGGAATACCAACTTTCCACAAGCACCTCAAGAGGTGGCTTCTCTCAGCTACAGATATGTGAGAGGGACCCTGAGTTTGTGGCCTCAAGTGGAATGGACACCGAGGTGCTCTGACTCGAAGTAAGGCTGGATATCCCTGCAGTGAATTGAATGCAGGCTCGTCTACATCTCCCAAGACGAAGAAACATCTGAATACCCTGTGGAGACCACAAAGAAAGGCCTAGTCCTCCGCCTCAATGCGACCGGAGGCCTCACATCCTTTGAAAACTCGAGAGGTCCGCGGAGATCAATGCTTCCAAAAGAGACGATGCCTGACTTCTCTTTAAAATGGATAGGAGTCCCAGGATCCCTGTGGCACGTGGAAAGGGACCCTGGGTCTCCCGACTCACGTGGAGACGCGTCCGAAATGCCATGCCAAGACTCGAGGAGAATCCCGAGGTGTCCCTCGCACCTAGGCAGGAGTCCTGACGTCGCTGAACAAACACGTGTCTGGAAGGGCCCTCCCCATCGTAACTCGAGAACATGCCCCAGATTCCGGCCACAACTCGAGAAAGCAAAGAGACTTCCCCCTCGCCGCGAGATGAGGCCCGATTCCCCTGCACTGCATGCAGAGCAATTCCGTCTTCCACATGAAACGTGAAAGGAGCCTTGATTTCCTTGATGGCACTCGAGAGAAAACCCAGGTTCACTGTCTCAAGTCTAGAGGGATCCTGAGGTCACTGGAGCAAAACGAAAGGGCTCCGGGAACCCAAATCAACTCGAGATGAGAGCTTTTCCCTGGCTTCAACTCAAGAGGAATACCAACTTTCCACAAGCACCTCAAGAGGAGGCTTCTCTCAGCTACATGTATGTGAGAGGGACCCTGAGTTTGTGGCCTCAAGTGGAATGGACACCGAGATGCTCTGACTTGAAGTAAGGCCGGATATCCCTGCAGTGAATTGAATGCAGGCTCCTCTTGCATCTCCCAAGACGAAGGGATGTCTGAATCCCCTGTGGAGACCAAAGAGAAAGACCTAGTCCTCCGCCTCAACGCGAACGGAGGCCTCACATCCTTTGAAAACTCGAGAGGTCCGATCAGATCAATGCTTCCAAAGGAGTCGATGCCTGACTCCTCTTGCAAATGTATAGAAGTCCCAGGATCACTGTGGCACGTGGAAAGGGACACTGGGTCTCGCGCCTCACGGGGAGACGCGTCCCAATTGCCATGCCAAGACTCGAGGAGAATCCCGAGGTGTCCCTCGCACCTAGGCAGGAGTCCTGACATCGCTGAACAAACACGTGTCTGGAAGGGCCCTCCCCGTCGTAACTCGAGAATATACCCCAGGTTCCGGCCGCAACTCGAGAAAAACAATGACATTTCCCCCTCGTCGCGAGATGAGCCCCGATTCCCCTGCACTGCGTGCAGAGCAATTCCGTGTTCCCCATAAAACGTGAAAGGAGCCTTGATTTCCTTGATGGCACTCCAGAGAAAACCCAAGATCACTGTCTCAAGTCTAGAGGGATCCTGAGGTCACTGGAGCAACACGAAAGGGCTCTGTGGACCCCAAATCAACTCGAGATGAGAGCTTGGTCCCTGGCTTCGACTCAAGAGGAATACAAACTTTCCACAAGCACCTCAAGAGGAGGCTTCTCTCAGCTACAGGTAGGTGAGAGGGACCCTGAGTTTGTGGCCTCAAATGGAATGAACAGCGAGATGCTCTGACTCGAAGTAAGGCCGGATATCCCTGCAGTGAATTGAATGCAGGCTCGTCTTGCATCTCCCAAGACGAAGGGATGTCTGAATCCCCTGTGGAGACCACAGAGAAAGACCTAGTCCTCCGCCTCAACGCGACCGGAGGCCTGACATCCTTTGAAAACTCGAGAGGTCCGCGGAGATCAATGCTTCCAAAGGAGACGATGCCTGACGTCTCTTGAAAATAGATAGGAGTCCCAGGATCCCTGTGGCACGTGGAAAGGTACACTGGTTCTCCCGCCTCACGTGGAGACGCGTCCCAATTGCCATGCCAAGACTCGAGGAGAATCCCGAGGTGTCCTTCGCACCTAGGCAGGAGTCCTGACATCGCTGAACAAACATGTGTCTGGAAGGGCCCTCCCCGTCGTAACTCGAGAATATACCCCAGGTTCTGGCCGCAACTCGAGAAAAACCAGAGGACTTCCCCCTCGCCGCGAGATGAGGCCCGATTCCCCTCCACTGCATGCAGAGCAATTCCGTGTTCCACATCAAAGTTGAAAGGAGCCTTGATTTCCTTGATGGCACTCCAGAGAGTATCCAAGGTCACTGTCTCAAGTCTAGAGGGATCCTGAGGTCACTGTAGCAACACGAAAGGGCTCCGTGGACCCCAAATCAACTCGAGATGAGAGCTTAGTCCCTGGCTTCGACTCAAGAGGAATACCAACTTTCCACAAGCACCTCAAGAGGAGGCTTCTCTCAGTTACAGGTATGTGAGATGGACCCTGAGTTTATGGCCTCAAGTGGAATGGACACCGAGATGCTCTGACTCGAAGTAAGGCCGGATATCCCTGCAGTGTATTGAATGCAGGCTCGTCTTGCATCTCCCAAGATGAATGGATGTCTGAATCCCCTGTGGAGAACACAGAGAAAGACCTAGTTCTCCGCCTCATCGCGACGGGAGGCCTCACATCCTTTGAAAACTCGAGAGGTCTCCGGAGATCAATGCTTCCAAAGGAGACGATGCCTGACTCCTCTTGAAAATGGATAGGAGTCCCAGGATCCCTTTGGCACCTGAAAAGGGACCCTGGGTCTCCCGCCTCACGTGGAAACCCGTCCCAATTGCCATGCCAAGACTCGAGGAGAATCCCGAGGTGTCCCTCGCACCTAGGCAGGAGTCCTGACATCGCTGAACAAACACGTGTCTGGAAGGGGCCTCCCCGTCGTAACTCGAGAATATACTCCAGGTTCCGGCCGCAACTCGAGAAAAACCATGAGACTTCCCCCTCGCCGCGAGATGAGGCCCGGTTCCCCTGCACTGCATGCAGAGCAATTCCGTGTTCCACATCAAAGTTGAAAGGAGCCTTGATTTCCTTGATGGCACTCCAGAGAGTATCCAAGGTCACTGTCTCAAGTCTAGAGGGATCCTGAGGTCACTGTAGCAACACGAAAGGGCTCCGTGGACCCCAAATCAACTCGAGATGAGAGCTTAGTCCCTTGCTTCGACTCAAGAGGAATACCAACTTTCCACAAGCACCTCAAGAGGAGGCTTCTCTCAGCTACAGGTATGTGAGACGGACCCTGAGTTTATGGCCCCAAGTGGAATGGACACTGAGATGCTCTGACTCGAAGTAAGGCCGGATATCCCTGCAGTGTATTGAATGCAGGCTCGTCTTGCATCTCCCAAGATGAATGGATGTCTGAATCCCCTGTGGAAAACACAGAGAAAGACCTAGTTCTCCGCCTCATCGCGACGGGAGGCCTCACATCCTTTGAAAACTCGAGAGGACTGCGGAGATCAATGCTTCCGAAGGAGACGTTGCCTGATCCTCTTCAAAATGCATAGGAGTCCCAGGATCCCTGTGGCACGTGGAAAGGGACGGTGGGTCTCCCACCTCACGTGGAGATGCGTCCCAATTGCCATGCCAAGACTCGAGGAGAATCCCGAGGTGTCCCTCGCCCCTAGGCAGGAGTCATGATGTCGCTGAACAAACACGTGTCTGGAAGGGCCCTCCCCGTCGTAACTCGAGAATATACAACAGGTTCCGGCTGCAACTCGAGAAAAACCATGAGACTTCCCCCTCGCCGCGAGATGAGGCCCGATTCCCCTGCACTGCGTGCAGAGCAATTCCGTGTTCCACATCAAACGTGAAAGGAGCCTTGATTTCCTTGATGGCACTCCAGAGAAAACCCAAGATAACTGTCTCAAGTCTAGAGGGATCCTGAGGACACTGTAGCAACACGAAAGTTCTCCGTGGACCCCAAATCAACTCGAGATGAGAGCTTAGTCCCTTGCTTCGACTCAAGAGGAATACCAACTTTCCACAAGCACCTCAAGAGGAGGCTTCTCTCAGCTATAGGTATGTTAGAGGGACCCTGAATTTGTGGCCTCAAGTGGAATGGACACCGAGATGCTCTGACTCGAACTAAGGCCGGATATCCCTGCAGTGAATTGAATGCAGGCTCGTCTTGCATCTCCCAAGACGAAGGGATGTCTGAATCCCCTGTGGAGACCTCAGAGAAAGAACTAGTTCTCCGCATCATCGCGACCGGAGGTCTCACATCCTTTGAAAATTCGAGAGGTCCGCGGAGATCAGTGCGTCCAAAGGAGACGATGCCTGAATCCTCTTGAAAATGGATAGGTGTCCCAGGATCCCTTTGGCACGTGAAAAGGGACCCTGGGTCTCCCGCCTCACGTGGAGACCCGTCCCAATTGCCATGCCAAGACTTGGGGAGAATACCGAGGTGTCCATCGAAACTAGGCCGGAGTCCTGACGTCGCTGAACAAACACGTGTCTGGAAGGGCCCTCCCCGTCGTTACTCGAGAATATAGCCTAGGTTCCGGCTGCAACTCGAGAAAAACCATGAGACTTCTCCCTCGACGTGAGATGAGGCCCGATTCCCCTGCTCTGCGTGCAGAGCAATTCCGTTTTCCACATCAAACGTGAAAGGAGCCTTGATTTCCTTGATGGCACTCCAGAGAAAACCCAAGATCACTGGCTCTAGTCTAGAGGGATCCTGAGGTCACTGTAGCAACAGGAAAGGGCTCCGTGGACCCCAAATCAACTCGAGATGAGAGCTTAGTCCCTGGCTTCGACTCAAGAGTAATTCCAACTTTCCACAAGCACCTCAAGAGGAGGCTTCTCTCAGCTACAGGTATGTGAGAGGGACCCTGAGTTTGTGGCCTCAAGTGGAATGGACACCGAGATGCTCTGACTTGAAGTAAGGCCGGATATCCCTGCAGTGAATTGAATGCAGGCTCGTCTTGCATCTCCCAAGACGAAGGGACGTCTGAATCCCCTGTGGAGACCACTGAGAAAGACCTAGTTCTTCGCCTCATCGCGACTGGAGGCCTCACGTCCTTTGAAAATTCGATAGGTCCGCGGAGATCAATGCTTCCAAAGGAGACGATGCCTGACTCCTCTTGAGAATGGATAGGAGTCCCAGGATCCTTGTCCACGTGGAAGGGGACCCTGGGGCTCCCGATTCACGTGGAGACGCGTCCCAATTGCCATACCAAGACTCGAGGAGAATCCCGAGGTGTCCCTGGCAGCTAGGCAGGAGTCCTGACGTCGCTGAACAAACACTTGTTTGGAAGGGCCCTCCTCGTCGTAAGTCGAGAATATACCCTAGGTTCCGGCCGCAACACGAGAAAAACCATGAGACTTCCCCCTCGCCGCATGAGGAGCCCCAATTCCCCTGCACTGCGTGCAGAGCAATTCCAGGTTCCACATCAAACGTGAAAGGAGCCTTGATTTCCTTGATGCCACTCCAGAGAAAACCCAAGATCACTGTCTCAAGTCTAGAGGGATCCTGAGGTCACTGGAGCAACACGAAACGGCTCCGTGGACCCCAAATCAACTCGAGATGAGAGCTTAGTCCCTGGCTTCGAATCAAGAGGAATACCAACTTTCCACAAGCACCTCAAGAGGAGGCTTCTCTCAGCTACAGGTATGTGAGAGGGACCCTGAGTTTGTGGCCTCAAGTGGAATGGACACCGAGATGCTCTGACTCGAAGTAAGGCCGGATATCCCTGCAGTGAATTGAATGCAGGCTCGTCTTGCATCTCCCAAGACGAAGGGATGTCTGAATCCCCTGTGGAGACCACAGAGAAAGACCTAGTTCTCCGCCTCATCGAGACCTGAGGCCTCACGTCGTTTGAAAACTCGAGAGGTCAGCGGAGATCAATGCTTCCAAAGGAGACGATGCCTGACTCCTCTTGAAAATTGATAGGTGTCCCAGCATCCCTGTGGCACGTGGAAAGGGACTCTGGGTCTCCCGCCTCACGTGGAGACGGGTCCCAATTGCCATGCCAAGACTCGAGGAGAATCCCGAGGTGTCCCTCGCACCTAGGCAGGAGTCCTGACGTCGCTGAACAAACACGTGTCTGGAAGGGCCCTCCCCGTCGTAACTCGAGAATATACCCCAGGTTCCGGCCGCATCTCGAGAGAAACCATGAGACTTCCCATCGCCGTGAGATGAGGCCCGATTCCCCTGCACTGCGTGCAGAGCAATTCCGTGTTCCACATCAAACGTGAAAGGAGCCTTGATTTCCTTGATGGCACTCCGTAGAAAACCCAAGATCACTGTCTCAAGTCCAGAGGGATCCTGAGGTCACTGGAGCAACACGAAAGGGCTCCGTGGACCCCAAATCAACTCGAGATGAGAGCTTAGTCCCTGGCTTCGACTCAAGAGGAATACAAACTTTCCACAAGCACCTCAAGAGGAGGCTTCTCTCAGATACAGGTATGTGAGAGGGCCCCTGAGTTTGTGGCCTCAAGTGGAATGGACACCGAGATGCTCTGACTCGAAGTAAGGCCGGATATCCCTGCAGTGAATTGAATGCAGGCTTGTCTTGCATCTCCCAAGACGAAGGGATGTCTGAATCCCCTGTGGAGACCACAGAGAAAGACCTAGTCCTCCGCCTCAACGCGAACGGAGGCCTCACATCCTTTGAAAACTCGAGAGGTCCGCGGAGATCAATGCTTCCAAAGGAGACGATGCCTGACTTCTCTTGAAAATGGATAGTAGTCCCAGGATCCCTGTGGCACGTGGAAAGTGACACTGGGTCTCCCGCCTCACGTGGAGACGGGTCCCAATTGCCATGCCAAGACTCGAGGAGAATCCCGAGGTGTCCCTCGCACCTAGGCAGGAGTCCTGACGACGCTGAACAAACACGTGTCTGGAAGGGCCCTCCCCGTCGTAACTCGAGAATATACCCCAGGGTCCGGCCGCAACTCGAGAAAAACCATGAGACTTCCCCCTCGCCGCGAGATGAGGCCCCAATCCCCTGCACTGCGCGCAGAGCAATTCCGTGTTCCACATCAAACGTGAAAGGAGCCTTGATTTCCTTGATGCCACTCCAGAGAAAACCCAAGATCACTCTCTCAAGTCTAGAGGGATCCTGAGGTCACTGGAGCAACACCTAAGGGCTCCGTGGACCCCAAATCAACTCGAGATGAGAGCTTAGTCCCTGGCTTCGACTCAAGAGGAATACAAACTTTCCACAAGCACCTCAAGAGGAGGCTTCTGTCAGCTACAGGTATGTGAGAGGGACCCTGATGTTGTGGCCTCAAGTGGAATGGACACCAAGATGCTCTGACTCGAAGTAAGGCCGGATATCCCTGCAGTGAATTGAATGCAGGCTCGTCTTGCATCTTCCAAGACGAAGGGATGTCTGAATCCCCAGTGGAGACCACAGAGAAACACCGAGTTCTCCGCCTCATCGCGACCGGAGGCCTCACATCCTTTGAAAATTCGAGACGTCCACGGAGATCAATGCTTCCAAAGGAGACGATGCCTGACTCCTCTTGAAAATGGATAGGAGTCCCAGGATCCCTGTGGCATGTGGAAAGGGACCCTGGGTCTCCCGCCTCACGTGGAGACGCATCCCAATTGCCATGCCAAGACTCGAGGAGATTCCCGAGATGTCCCTCGCACCTAGGCAGGAGTCCTGTCGTCGCTGAACAAACACGTGTCTGGAAGGGCCCTCCCCGTCGTAACTCGAGGATATACCCCAGGTTCCGGCCGCAACTCGAGACAAACCATGAGACTTCCCCCTCGCCGCGAGATGAGGCCCAATTCCCCTGCACTGCGTGCAGAGCAATTCCGTGTTCCACATCAAACGTGAAAGGAGCCTTCATTTCCTTGATGGCACTCCAGAGAAAACCCAAGATCACTGTCTCAAGTCTAGAGGGATCCTGAGGTCACTGGAGCAACACGAAAGGGCTCCGTGGACCCCAAATCAACTCGAGATGAGAGCTTAGTCCTTGGCTTCGACTCAAGAGGAATACCAACTTTCCACAAGCACCTCAAAGGAGGCTTCTCTAAGGTACAGGTATGTGAGAGGGACCCTGAGTTTGTGGCTTCAAGTGGAATGGACATCGAGATGCTCTGACTCGAAGTCAGGCCGGATATCCCTGTAGTGAATTGAATGCAGGCTCGTCTTGCATCTCCCAAGACGAAGGGATGTCTGAATCCCCTGTGGAGACCACAGAGAAAGATCTAGTCCTCCGCCTCAACGCGACCGGAGGCCTCACATCCTTTGAAAACTCGAGAGGTCCGCTGAGATCAATGCTTCCAAAGGAGACAATGCCTGACTCCTCTTGAAAATGGATAGGAGTCCCAGGATCCCTGTGGCAGTTGGAAAGGGACCCTGGGTCTCCCGCCTCACGTGAGGATGCGTCCGAATTGCCATGCCAAGACTCGAGGAGAATCCCGAGGTGTCCCTCGCACCTAGGCAGGAGTCCTGACGTCGCTGAACAAACACGTGTATGGAAGCGCCCTCCCCGTCATAACTCGAGAATATACCCCAGGTTCCGGCCGCAACTCGAGAAAAACCATGAGACTTCCCCCTCGCCGCGAGATGAGGCCCCATTCCCCTTCACTGCGTGCAGAGCAATTCCGTGTTCCACATCAAACGTGAAAGGAGCCTTGATTTCGTTGATGGCACTCCAGAGAAAACCCAAGATCACTGTCTCAAGTCTAGAGGGATCCTGAGGTCACAGGAACAACACGAAAGGGCTCCATGGACCCCAAATCAACTCGAGATGAGAGCTTAGTCCTTGGCTTCGACTCAAGAGGAATACCAACTTTCCACAAGCACCTCAAGAGGAGGCTTCTCTAAGCTACAGGTATGTTAGAGGGACCCTGAGTTTGTGGCCTCAAGTGGAATGGACACCGAGATGCTCTGACTCGAAGTAAGGCCGGATATCCCTGCAGTTAATTGAATTCAAGCTCGTCTTGCATCTGCCAAGACGAAGGGGTGTCTGAATCCCCTGTCGAGACCAGAGAGAAAGACCTAGTCCTCCGCCTCAACGCGACCGGAGGCCTCACATCCTTTGAAAACTCGACAGGTCCGCGGAGATCAATGCTTCCAAAGGAGACGACGCCTGACTCCACTTTAAAATGGATAGGAGTCCCAGGATCCCTGTGGCACGTGGAAAGGGACACTCGGTCTCGCGCCTCAAGTGGAGACGCGTCCCAATTGCCATGCCAAGACTCGAGGAGAATCCCGAGGTGTCCCTCGCACCTAGGTAGGAGTCCTGACGTCGCTGAACAAACACGTGTATGGAAGCGCCCTCCCCGTTGTAACTCGAGAATATACGCCAGGTTCCGGCCCAACTCAAGAAAAACCATGAGACTTTCCCCTCGCCGCGAGATGAGGCCCGATTCCCCTGCACTGCGTGCAGAGCAATTCCGTGTTCTACATCAAACGTGAAAGGAGCCTTGATGTCCTTGATGGCACTCCAGAGAAAACCCAAGATCACTGTCTCAAGTCTAGAGGGATCCTGAGGTCACTGGAGCAACACGGAAGGGCTCCGTGGACCCCAAATCAACTCGAGATGAGAGCTTAGTCCCTGGCTTCGACTCAAGAGGAATACCAACTTTCCACAAGCAACTCAAGAGGAGGCTTCTCTCAGCAACAGGTATGTGAGAGGGACCCTGAGTTTGTGGCCTCAAGTGGAATGGACACCGAGATGCTCTGACTCGAAGTAAGGCCGGATATCCCTACAGTGAATTTAATGCAGGCTCGCCCTGCATCTCCCAAGACGAAGGGATGTCTGAATACCCTGTGGAGACCACAGAGAAAGACCTAGTCCTCCGCCTCAACGCGAACGGAGGCCTCACATCCTTTGAAAACTCGAGATGTCCGCGGAGATCAATGCTTCCAAAGGAGACGATGCCTGACTCCTCTTGAAAATGGATAGGAGTCCCAGGATCCCTGTGGCACGTGGAAAGGGACACTGGGTCTCCCGCCTCACGTGGAGACCCGTCCCAATTGCCATGCCAAAACTCGAGGAGAATCCCGAGGTGTCCCTCGCACCTAGGCAGGAGTCCTGACGTTGCTGAACAAACACGTGTCTTGAAGGGCCCTCCCCGTCGTAACTCGAGAATATACCACAGGTTCCGGCCGCAACTCGAGAAAAACCATGAGACTTCCCCCTCGCCACGAGATGAGGCCCGATTCCCATGCACTGCCTGCAGAGCAATTCCGTGTTCCACATCAAACGTGAAAGGAGCCTTGTTTTCCTTGATGGCACTCCAGAGAAAACCCAAGATGACTGTCTCAAGTCTCGAGGGATCCTGAGGTCACTGGAGCAACACGAAAGGGCTCCATGGACCCCAAATCAACTCGAGATGAGAACTTAGTCCCTGGCTTCGACTCAAGAGGAATACCAACTTTCCACAAGCACCTCAAGAGGATGCTTCTCTAAGCTACAGGTGTGTGAGAGGGACCCTGAGTTTGTGGCCTCAAGTGGAATGGACACCGAGATGCTCTGACTCGAAGTAAGGCCGGATATCCCTGCAGTGAATTGAATGCAGGCTCATCTTGCATCTCCCAAGACGAAGGGATGTCTGAAGCCCCTGAGGAGACCACAGAGAAAGACCTAGTTCTCCGCCTCATCGCGACCGGAGGCCTCACATCCTTTGAAAATTCGAGAGGTCCGCGGAGATCAATGCTTCCAAAGGAGACGATGCCTGACTCCTCTTGAAAATGGATAGGAGTCCCAGGATCCCTGTGGCATGTGGAAAGGGACCCTGGGTCTCCCGCCTCACGTGGAGACGCATCCCAATTGCCATGCCAAGACTCGAGGAGATTCCCGAGATGTCCCTCGCACCTAGGCAGGAGTCCTGTCGTCGCTGAACAAACACGTGTCTGGAAGGGCCCTCCCCGTCGTAACTCGAGGATATACCCCAGGTTCCGGCCGCAACTCGAGACAAACCATGAGACTTCCCCCTCGCCGCGAGATGAGGCCCAATTCCCCTGCACTGCGTGCAGAGCAATTCCGTGTTCCACATCAAACGTGAAAGGAGCCTTCATTTCCTTGATGGCACTCCAGAGAAAACCCAAGATCACTGTCTCAAGTCTAGAGGGATCCTGAGGTCACTGGAGCAACACGAAAGGGCTCCGTGGACCCCAAATCAACTCGAGATGAGAGCTTAGTCCTTGGCTTCGACTCAAGAGGAATACCAACTTTCCACAAGCACCTCAAAGGAGGCTTCTCTAAGGTACAGGTATGTGAGAGGGACCCTGAGTTTGTGGCCTCAAGTGGAATGGACATCGAGATGCTCTGACTCGAAGTCAGGCCGGATATCCCTGTAGTGAATTGAATGCAGGCTCGTCTTGCATCTCCCAAGACGAAGGGATGTCTGAATCCCCTGTGGAGACCACAGAGAAAGATCTAGTCCTCCGCCTCAACGCGACCGGAGGCCTCACATCCTTTGAAAACTCGAGAGGTCCGCGGAGATCAATGCTTCCAAAGGAGACGATGCCTGACTCCTCTTGAAAATGGATAGGAGTCCCAGGATCCCTGTGGCACGTGGAAAGGGACCCTGGGTCTCCCGCCTCACGTGGAGACGCGTCCCAATTGCCATGCCAAAACTCGAGGAGAATCCCGAGCTGTCCCTAGCACCTAGGCAGGAGTCCTGACGTTGCTGAACAAACACGTGTCTTGAAGGGCCCTCCCCGTCGTAACTCGAGAATATACCACAGGTTCCGGCCGCAACTCGAGAAAAACCATGAGACTTCCCCCTCGCCACGAGATGAGGCCCGATTCCCTTGCACTGCCTGCAGAGCAATTCCGTGTTCCACATCAAACGTGAAAGGAGCCTTGTTTTCCTTGATGGCACTCCAGAGAAAACCCAAGATCACTGTCTCAAGTCTAGAGGGATCCTGAGGTCACTGGAGCAACACGAAAGGGCTCCGTGGACCCCAAATCAACTCGAGATGAGAGCTTAGTCCCTGGCTTCGACTCAAGAGGAATACCAACTTTCCACAAGCACCTCAAGAGGAGGTTTCTCTAAGCTACAGGTATGTGAGAGGGACCCTGAGTTTGTGGCCTCAAGTGGAATGGACACCGAGATGCTCTGACTCGAAGTAAGGCCGGATATCCCTGCAGTGAATTGAATGCAGGCTCGTCTTGCATCTCCCAAGACGAAGGGATGTCTGAATCCCCTGTGGAGACCACAGAGAAAGAACTAGTTCTCCGCATCATCGCGACCGGAGGTCTCACATCCTTTGAAAACTCGAGAGGTCCGCGGAGATCAGTGCGTCCAAAGGAGACGATGCCTGACTCCTCTTGAAAATGGATAGGAGTCCCAGGATCCCTTTGGCACCTGAAAAGGGACCCTGGATCTCCCGCCTCACGTGGAGACCCGTTCCAATTGCCATGCCAAGACCCGAGGAGAATACCGAGGTGTCCATCGCACCTAGGCAGGAGTCCTGACATCGCTGGACAAACACGTGTCTGGAAGGGCCCTCCCCGTCGTAACTCGAGAATATACCCCAGGTTCCGGCCGGAACTCGAGAAAAACCATGAGACTTCCCCCTCGCCGCGAGATGAGGCCCGATTCCCCTGCACTGCATGCAGAGCAATTCCGTGTTCCACATCAAAGTTGAAAGGAGCCTTGATTTCCTTGATGGCACTCCAGAGAAAACCCAAGATCACTGTCTCAAGTCTAGAGGGATCCTGAGTTCACTGTAGCAACATGAAAGGGCTCCGTGGACCCCAAATCAACTCGAGATGAAAGCTTAGTCCCTGGCTTCGACTCAAGAGAAATACCAACTTTCCACAAGCACCTCAAGCGGAGGCTTCTCTCAGCTACATGTATGTGAGAGGGACCCTGAGTTTGTGGCCTCAAGTGGAATGGACACTGAGATGCTCTGAATCGAAGTAAGGCCGGATATCCCTGCAGTGAATTGAATGCAGGCTCGTCTTGCATCTCCGAAGACGAAGGGATGTCTGAATCCCCTGTGGAGACCACAGAGAAAGACCTAGTCCTCCGCCTCATCGTGACCGGAGGCCTCACATCCTTTGAAAACTCGAGAGGTCTTCAGACATCAATGCTTCCAAAGGAGACGATGCCTGACTCCTCTTGAAAATGGATAGGAGTCCCAGGATCCCTGTGGCACGTGGAAAGGGACCGTGGGTCTCCCGCCTCACGTGGAGACGCGTCCCTATTGCCATGCAAAGACTCGTGGAGAATCCCGAGGTGTCCCTCGCACCTAGGCAGGAGTCCTCACGTCGCTGAACAAACACGTGTCTGGAAGGGCCCTCACGGTCGTAACTCGATAATATACCCCTGGTTCCGCCGAAACTCGAGAAAAACCATGAGACTTCCCCCTCGCCGCGAGATGAGGCCCGATTCCCCTGCACTGCGTGCAGAGCCATTCCGTGTTCCACATCAAACGTGATAGGAGCCTTGATTTCCTTGATGGCACTCCAGAGAAAATCAAGATCACTGGCTCAAGTCTAGAGGGATCCTGAGGTCACTGGAGCAACACGAAAGGGCTCCGTGGACCCCAAATCAACTCGAGATGAGAGCTTAGTCCCTGGCTTCGACTCAAGAGGAATACCAACGTTCCACAAGCACCTCAAGAGGAGGCTTCTCTCAGCTACAGGTATGTGAGAGGGACCCTGAATTTGTGGCCTCAAGTGAAATGGACACCGAGATGCTCTGACTCGAAGTAAGGCCGGATATCCCTGCAGTGAATTGAATGCAGGCTCGTCTTGCATCTCCCAAGACGAAGGGATGTCTGAATCCCCTGTGGAGACGACAGAGAAAGACCTAGTCCTCCGCCTCATCGCGACCGGAGGACTCACATCCTTTGAAAACTCGAGAGGTCTGCGGAGATCAATGCTTCCAAAGGAGACGATGCCTGACTCCTCTTGAAAATGGATAGAAGTCATAGGATCACTGTGGCACGTGGAAAGGGACACTGGGTCTCCCGACTCATGTGGAGACGCGTCCCAATTGCCATTCCAAGACTCGAGGAGAATCCCGAGGTGTCCCTCGCACCTAGGCAGGAGTCATGACGTCGCTGAACAAACACGTGTCTGGAAGGGCCCTCCCCGTCGTAACTCGAGAATATACCCCAGGTTCCGGCCGCAACTCGAGGAAAACCATGAGACTTCCCCCTCGCCGCGAGATGAGACCCGATTCCCCCGCAGTGCGTGCAGAGAAATTCCGTGTTCCACATCAAACGTGAAAGGAGCCTTGATTTCCTTGATGGCACTCCAGAGAAAACCCAAGATCACTGTCTCAAGTCTAGAGGGATCCTGAGGTCACTGGAGCAACACGAAAGGGCTCCGTGGACCCCAAATCAACTCGAGATGAGAGCTTAGTCCCTGGCTTCGACTCAAGAGGAATACGAACTTTCCACAAGCACCTCAAGAGGAGGCTTCTCTCAGCAACAGGTATGTGAAGGGACCCTGAGTTTGTGGCCTCAAGTGGAATGGACACTGAGATGCTCTGACTCGAAGTAAGGCCGGATATCCCTGCAGTGAATTGAATGCAGGCAAGTCTTGCATCTCCCAAGACGAAGGGTTGTCTGAATCCCCTGTGGAGAACACAGAAAAAGACCTAGTCCACCGCCTCAACGCAACCGGAGGCCTCATATCCTTTGAAAACTCGAGAGGTCCTTGGAGATCAATACTTCCGAAGGAGGCGATGCCTGACTCCTCTTGAAAATGGATAGGAGTCCCAGGATCCCTGTGGCACGTGGAAAGGGACCGTGGGTCTCCCGCCTCACGTGGAGACGCGTCCCTATTGCCATGCAAAGACTCGTGGAGAATCCCGAGGTGTCCCTCGCACCTAGGCAGGAGTCCTCACGTCGCTGAACAAACACGTGTCTGGAAGGGCCCTCACGGTCGTAACTCGATAATATACCCCTGGTTCCGCCGAAACTCGAGAAAAACCATGAGACTTCCCCCTCGCCGCGAGATGAGGCCCGATTCCCCTGCACTGCGTGCAGAGCCATTCCGTGTTCCACATCAAACGTGAAAGGAGCCTTGATTTCCTTGATGGCACTCCAGAGAAAACCCAAGATCACTGGCTCAAGTCTAGAGGGATCCTGAGGTCACTGGAGCAACACGAAAGGGCTCCGTGGACCCCAAATCAACTCGAGATGAGAGCTTAGTCCCTGGCTTCGACTCAAGGGGAATACCAACGTTCCACAAGCACCTCAAGAGGAGGCTTCTCTCAGCTACAGGTATGTGAGAGGGACCCTGAATTTGTGGCCTCAAGTGAAATGGACACCGAGATGCTCTGACTCGAAGTAAGGCCGGATATCCCTGCAGTGAATTGAATGCAGGCTCGTCTTGCATCTCCCAAGACGAAGGGATGTCTGAATCCCCTGTGGAGACGACAGAGAAAGACCTAGTCCTCCGCCTCATCGCGACCGGAGGCCTCACATCCTTTGAAAAGTCGAGAGGTCTGCGGAGATCAATGCTGCCAAAGGAGACGATGCCTGACTCCTCTTGAAAATGGATAGAAGTCATAGGATCACTGTGGCACGTGGAAAGGGACACTGGGTCTCCCGACTCATGTGGAGACGCGTCCCAATTGCCATGCCAAGACTCGAGGAGAATCCCGAGGTGTCCCTCGCACCTAGGCAGGAGTCATGACGTCGCTGAACAAACACGTGTCTGGAAGAGCCCTCCCCGTCGTAACTTGAGAATATACCCCAGGTTCCGGCCGCAACTCGAGGAAAACCATGAGACTTCCCCCTCGCCCCGAGATGAGGCCCGATTCCCCCGCAGTGCGTGCAGAGCAATTCCGTGTTCCACATCAAACGTGAAAGGAGCCTTGATTTCCTTGATGGCACTCCAGAGAAAACCCAAGATCACTGTCTCAAGTCTAGAGGGATCCTGAGGTCACTGGAGCAACACGAAAGGGCTCCGTGGACCCCAAATCAACTCGAGATGAGAGCTTAGTCCCTGGCTTGGACTCAAGAGGAATACCAACTTTTCACAAGCAGCTCAAGAGGAGGCTTCTCTCAGCAACAGGTATGTGAGTGGGACCCTGAGTTTGTGGCCTCAAGTGGAATGGACACCGAGATGCTCTGACTCGAAGTAAGGCCAGATATCCCTGCAGTGAATTGAATGCCGGCTCGTCTTGCATCTCCCAAGACGAAGGGTTGTCTGAATCCCCTGTGGAGACCACAGAGAAAGACCTAGTTCTCCGCCTCATCGCGACCGGAGGCCTCACATCCTTTGAAAACTCGAGAGGTCCGCGGAGATCAATGCTTCCAAAGGAGACGATGCCTGACTCCTCTTGAAAATGGATAGGAGTTCCAGGATCCCTGTGGAACTTGGAAAGGGACCCTGGGTCTCCCGCCTCACGTGGAGACGCGTCCCAATTGCCATGCCAAGACTCGAGGAGAATACCGCGGTGTCCCTCGCACCTAGGCAGGAGTCCTGACGTCGCTGAACAAACCCGTGTCTGGAAGGGCCCTCCCCGTCGTAACTCGAGAATATACACCAGGTTCCTGCCGCAACTCGAAAAAAACCATGAGACTTCCCCTTCGACGCGAGATGAGGCCCAATTCCCCAGCACTGTGTGCAGAGCCATTCCGTGTTCCACATCAAACGTGAAAGGAGCCTTGATTTCCTTGATGGCACTCCAGAGAAAACCCAAGATCACTGTCTCAAGTCTAGAGGGATCCTGAGGTCACTGGAGCAACACGAAAGGGCTCCGTGGAACCAAAATCAACTCGAGATGAGAGCTTAGTCCCTGGCTTCCACTCAAGAGGAATACCAACTTTCCACAAGCACCTCAAGAGGAGGCTTCTCTCATCTACAGGTATGTGAAGGGACCCTGAGTTTGTGGCCTCAAGTGGAATGGACACCGAGATGCTCTGACTCGAAGTAAGGCCGGATATCCCTGCAGTGAATTGAATGCAGGCTCGTCTTGCATCTCCCAAGACGAAGGGTTGTCTGAATCCCCTGTGGAGAACACAGAAAAAGACCTAGTCCACCGCCTCAACGCAACCGGAGGCCTCATATCCTTTGAAAACTCGAGAGGTCCACGGAGATCAATACTTCCGAAGGAGGCGATGCCTGACTCCTCTTGAAAATGGATAGGAGTCCCAGGATCCCTGTGGCACGTGGAAAGGGACCGTGGGTCTCCCGCCTCACGTGGAGACGCGTCCCTATTGCCATGCAAAGACTCGAGGAGAATCCCGAGGTGTCCCTCGCACCTAGGCAGGAGTCGTTACGTCGCTGAACAAACACGTGTCTGGAAGGGCCCTCACCGTCGTAACTCGATAATATACCCCTGGTTCCGCAGAAACTCGAGAAAAACCATGAGACTTCCCCCTCGACGCGAGATGAGGCCCGATTCCCCTGCACTGCGTGCAGAGCCATTCCGTGTTCCACATCAAACGTGAAAGGAGCCTTGATTTACTTGATGGCACTCCAGAGAAAACCCAAGATCACTGGCTCAGGTGTAGAGGGATCCTGAGGTGACTGGAGCAACAAGAAAGGGCTCTGTGGACCCCAAATCAACTCGAGATGAGAGCTTAGTCCTTGGCTTCGACTCAAGAGGAATACCAACGTTCCACAAGCACCTCAAGAGGAGGCTTCTCTCAGCTACAGGTATGTGAGAGGGACCCTGAATTTGTGGCCTCAAGTGAAATGGACACCGAGATGCTCTGACTCGAAGTAAGGCCGGATATCCCTGCAGTGAATTGAATGCCGGCTCGTCTTGCATCTTCCAAGACGAAGGGATGTCTGAATCCCCTGTGGAGAAGACAGAGAAAGACCTAGTCCTCCGCCTCATCGCGACCGGAGGCCTCACATCCTTTGAAAACTCGAGAGGTCTGCCGAGATCAATGCTTCCAAAGGAGACGATGCCTGACTCCTCTTGAAAATGGATAGAAGTCATAGGATCACTGTGGCACGTGGAAAGGGACACTGGGTCTCCCGACTCATGTGGAGACGCGTCCCAATTGCCATGCCAAGACTCGAGGAGAATCCCGAGGTGTCCCTCGCACCTAGGCAGGAGTCATGACGTTGCTGAACAAACACGTGTCTGGAAGGGCCCTACCCGTCGTAACTCGAGAATATACCCCAGGTTCCGGCCGCAACTCGAGAAAAACCATGAGACTTCCCCCTCGCCGCGAGATGAGACCCGATTTCCCCGCAGTGCGTGCAGAGCAATTCCGTGTTCCACATCAAACGTGAAAGGAGCCTTGATTTCCTTGATGGCACTCCAGAGAAAACCCAAGATCACTGTCTCAAGTCTAGAGGGATCCTGAGGTCACTGGAGCAACACGAAAGGGCTCCGTGGACCCCAAATCAACTCGAGATGAGAGCTTAGTCCCTGGCTTCGACTCAAGAGGAATACCAACTTTTCACAAGCAGCTCAACGGGAGGCTTCTCTCAGCAACAGGTATGTGAGTGGGACCCTGAGTTTGTGGCCTCAAGTGGAATGGACACCGAGATGCTCTGACTCGATGTAAGGCCAGATATCCCTGCAGTGAATTGAATGCCCGCTCGTCTTGCATCTCCCAAGACGAAGGGTTGTCTGAATCCCCTGTGGAGACCAGAGAAAGACCTAGTTCTCCGCCTCATCGCGACCGGAGGCCTCACATCCTTTGAAAACTCGAGAGGTCCGCGGAGATCAATGCTTCCAAAGGAGACGATGCCTGACTCCTCTTGAAAATGGATAGGAGTTCCAGGATCCCTGTGGAACTTGGAAAGGGACACTGGGTCTCCCGCCTCACGTGGAGACACGTCCCAATTGCCATGCCAAGACTCGAGGAGAATACCGCGGTGTCCCTCGCACCTAGGCAGGAGTCCTGACGTCGCTGAACAAACACGTGTCTGGAAGGGCCCTCCCCGTCGTAACTCGAGAATATACACCAGGTTCCTGCCGCAACTCGAAAAAAACCATGAGACTTCCCCCTTGACGCGAGATGAGGCCCAATTCGCCAGCACTGCGTGCAGAGCCATTCCGTGTTCCACATCAAACGTGAAAGGAGCCTTGATTTCCTTGATGGCACTCCAGAGAAAACCCAAGATCACTGTCTCAAGTCTAGAGGGATCCTGAGGTCACTGGAGCAACACGAAAGGGCTCCGTGGACCCCAAATCAACTCGAGATGAGAGCTTAGTCCCTGGCTTCGACTCAAGAGGAATACCAACTTTCCACAAGCACCTCAAGAGGAGGCTTCTCTCAGCTACAGGTATGTGAGAGGGACCCTGAGTTTGTGGCCTCAAGTGGAATGGACACCGAGATGCTCTGACTCGAAGTTAGGCCGGATATTCCTGCAGTGAATTGAATGCAGGTTCGTCTTGCATCTCCCAAGACGAAGGGATGTCTGAATCCCCTGTGGAGACCACAGAGAAAGACCTAGTTCTCCGCCTCATCGAGATAGGAGGCCTCACATCCTTTGAAAACTCGAGAGGTCCGCGGAGATCAATGCTTCCAAAGGAGACGATGCCTGACTCCTCTTGAAAATGGATAGGAGTCCAAGGATCCCTGTGGCACGTGGAATGGGACCCTGGGTCTCCCGCCTCACGTGGAGACGCGTCCCAATTGCCATGCCAAGACTCGAGGAGATTCCCAAGGTGTCCCTCGCACCTAGGCAGGAGTCCTGACGTCGCTGAACAAACACGTGTCTGGAAGGGCCCTCCCCGTCGTAACTCGAGAATATACCCCAGGTTCCGGCCGCAACTCGAGGAAAACCATGAGACTTCCCCCTCGCCGCGAGATGAGGCCCGATTCCCCTGCACTGCGTGCAGAGCCATTCCGTGTTCCACATCAAACGTGAAAGGAGCCTTGATTTCCTTGATGGCACTCCAGAGAAAACCCAAGATCACTGTCTCAAGTCTAGAGGGATCCTGAGGTCACTGTAGCAACACGAAAGGGCTCCGTGGAACCCAAATCAACTCGAGATGAGAGCTTAGTCCCTGGCTTCGACTCAAGAGGAATACCAACTTTCCAAAAGCACCTCAAAAGGAGGCTTCTCTCAGCTACAGGTATGTGAGAGGGACCCTGAGTTTGTGGCCTCAAGTGCAATGGACACCGAGATGCTCTGACTCGAAGTAAGGCCAGATATCCCTGCAGTGAATTGAATGCAGGCTCGTCTTGCATCTCCCAAGACGAAGGGATGTCTGAATCCCCTGTGGAGACGACAGAGAAAGACCGAGTTCTCCGAATCATCGCGAGCGGGGGCCTCACATCCTTTGAAAACTCGAGAGGTCCGCGGAGAACAATGCTTCCAAAGGAGACGATGCCTGACTCCTCTTGAAAATGAATAGGAGTCCCAGGATCCCTGTGGCACGTGGAAAGGGACCCTGGGTCTCCCGCCTCACGTGGAGACGCGTCCCAATTGCCATGCCAAGACTCGAGGAGAATCCCGCGGTGTCCCTCGCACCTAGGCAGGAGTCCTGACGTCGCTGAACAAACACGTGTCTGGAAGGGCCCTCCCCGTCGTAACTCGAGAATATACCCCAGGTTCCGGCCGCAACTCGAAAAAAAACATGAGACTTCCCCCTCGATGAGAGATGAGGCCCAATTCCCCAGCACTGCGCGCAGAGCCATTCCGTGTTCCACATCAAACGTGAAAGGAGCCTTGATTTCCTTGATGGCACTCCAGAGAAAACCCAAGATCACTGTCTCAAGTCTAGAGGGATCCTGAGGTCACTGTAGCAACACGAAAGGGCTCCGTGGAACCCAAATCAACTCGAGATGAGAGCTTAGTCCCTGGCTTCGACTCAAGAGGAATACCAACTTTCCACAAGCACCTCAAGAGGAGGCTTCTCTCAGCTACAGGTATGTGAGAGGGACCCTGAGTTTGTGGCCTCAAGTGGAATGGACACCGAGATGCTCTGACTCGAAGTAAGGCCGGATATCCCTGCAGTGAACTGAATGCAGGCTCGTCTTGCATCTCCCAAGACGAAGGGTTGTCTGAATCCCCTGTGGAGACCAAAGAGAAAGACCTAATCCCCCACCTCAAAGCAGCCGGAGGCCTCATATCTTTTGAAAACTCGAGAGGTCCGCGGATATCAATACTTCCGAAGGAGACGATGCCTGACTCCTCTTGAAAATGGATAGGAGTCCCAGGATCCCTGTGGCACGTGGAAAGGGACCCTGGGTCTCCCGCCTCACGTGGAGACGGGTCCCAATTGCCATGCCAAGACTCGAGGAGAATCCCGAGGTGTCCCTCGCACCTAGGCAGGAGTCTTGACGTCGCTGAACAAACACGTGTCTGGAAGGGCCCTCCCCGTCGTAACTCGAGAATATACCCCAGGTTCCGGCCGCAACTCGAAAAAAAACATGAGACTTCCCCCTCGACGCGAGATGAGGCCCAATTCCCCTGCACTGCGTGCAGAGCCATTCCGTGTTCCACATCAAACGTGAAAGGAGCCTTGATTTCCCTGATGGCACTCCAGAGAAAACCCAAGATCACTGTCTCAAGTCTAGAGGGATCCTGAGGTCACTGGAGCAACACGAAAGGGCTCCGTGGACCCCAAATCAACTCGAGATGAGAGCTTAGTCCCTGGCTTCGACTCAAGAGGAATACCAAGTTTCCACAAGCACCTCAAGAGGAGCCTTCTCTCAGCTATAGGTATGTGAGAGGGACCCTGAGTTTGTGGCCTCAAGTGGAATGGACACCGAGATGCTCTGACTCGAAGTAAGGCCGGATATCCCTGCAGTGAATTGAATGCAGGCTCGTCTTGCATCTCCCAAGACGAAGGGATGTCTGAATCCCCTGTGGAGACCACAGAGAAAGACCTAGTCCTCCGCCTCATCGCGACCGGAGGCCTCACATCCTTTGAAAATTCGAGAGGTCCACGGAGATCAATGCTTCCAAAGGAGACGATGCCTGACTCCTCTTGAAAATGGATAGGAGTCCCAGGATCCCTGTGGCACGTGGAAAAGGACCCTGGGTCTCCCGCCTCACGTGGAGATGCATCCCAATTGCCATGCCAAGACTCGAGGAGAATCCCGAGGTGTCCCTCGCACCTAGGCAGGAGTCCTGACGTCGCTGAACAAACACGTGTCTGGAAGGGCCCTCCCCGTCGTAACTCAAGAATATACCCCAGGTTCCGGCCGCAACTCGAAAAAAAACATGAGACTTCCCCCTCGACGCGAGATGAGGCCCAATTCCCCTGCACTGCGTGCAGAGCCATTCCGTGTTCCACATCAAACGTGAAAGGAGCCTTGATTTCCTTGATGGCACTCCAGAGAAAACCCAAGATCACTGTCTCAAGTCTAGAGGGATCCTGAGGTCACTGGAGCAACACGAAAGGTCTCCATGGACCCCAAATCAACTCGAGATGAGAGCTTAGTCCCTGGCTTCGACTCAAGACGAATACCAAGTTTCCACAAGCACCTGAAGAGGAGCCTTCTCTCAGCTACAGGTATGTGAGAGGGACCCTGAGTTTGTGGCCTCAAGTGGAATGGACACCGAGATGCTCTGACTCGAAGTAAGGCCGGATATCCCTGCAGTGAATTGAATACAGGCTCGTCTTGCATCTCCCAAGACGAAGGGATGTCTGAATCCCCGGTGGAGACGACAGAGAAAGACCTAGTCCTCCGCCTCATCGCGACCGGAGGCCTCACATCCTTTGAAAATTCGAGAGGTCCACGGAGATCAATGCTTCCAAAGGAGACGATGCCTGACTCCTCTTGAAAATGGATAGGAGTCCCAGGATCCCTGTGGCACGTGGAAAGGGACCCTGGGTCACCCGCCTCACGTGGAGACGCGTCCCAATTGCCATGCCAAGACTCGAGGAGAATCCGAGGTGTCACTCGCACCTAGGCAGGAGTCCTGACGTCGCTGAACAAACACGAGTCTGGAAGGGCCCTCCCCGTCGTAACTCGAGAATATACCCCAGGTTCCGGCCGCAACTCGAGAAAAACCATGAGACTTCCCCTTCGCCGCCAGATGAGGCCCGATTCACCTGCACTGCGTGCAGAGCAATTCCGTGTTCCACATCAAACGTGTAAGGAGCCTTGATTTCCTTGATGGCACTCCAGAGAAAACCCAAGATCACTGTCTCAAGTCCACAGGGATCCTGAGGTCACTGGAGCAACACGAAAGGGCTTCGTGGACCCCAAATCAACTCGAGATGAGAGCTTAGTCCCTGGCTTCGACTCAAGAGGAATACCAACTTTCCACAAGCACCTCAAGAGGAGGCTTCTCTCAGCTACATGTATGTGAGAGGGACCCTGAGTTTGTGGCCTCAAGTGGAATGAACACCGAGATGCTCTGACTCGAAGTAAGGCCGGATATCCCTGCAGTGAATTGAATGCAGGCTCGTCTTGCATCTCCCAAGACGAAGGGTTGTCTGAATCCCCTGTGAAGAACACAGAGAAAGACCTAGTCCTCCTCCTCAACGCGACCGAGGCCTCACATCCTTTGAAAACTCGAGAGGTCCGCGGAGATCAATGCTTCCAAAGGAGACGATGCCTGACTCCTCTTGAAAATGGATAGGAGTCCCAGGATCCCTGTGGCACGTGGAAAGGGACCCTGGGTCTCCCGCCTCACGTGGAGACGCGTCCCAATTGACATGCCAAGACTCGAGGAGAATCCCGAGGTGTCCCTCGCACCTAGGCAGGAGTCCTGACGTCGCTGAACAAACACGTGTCTGGAAGGTCCCTCCCCGTCGTAACTCGAGAATATACCCCAGGTTCCGGCCACAACTCGAGAAAAACCATGAGATTTACCCCTCGCAGTGAGATGTGTCCCGATTCCCCTGCCCTGCGTGCAGAGCAATTTTGTATTCCACATCAAAAATGAAAGGAGACTTGATTTCCTTGATGGCACTCCAGAGAAAACCCAAGATCACTGTCTCAAGTCTAGAGGGATCCTGAGGTCACTGGAGCAACACGAAAGGGCTCAGTGGACCCCAAATCAACTCGAGATGAGAGCTTAGTCCCTGGCTTCGACTCAAGAGGAATACCAACTTTCCATAAGCACCTCAAGAGGAGGCTTCCGTCAGCAACAGGTATGTGAGAGGGACCCTGAGTTTGTGGCCTCAAGTGGAATGGACACCGAGATGCTCTGACTCGAAGTAAGGCCGGATATCCCTGCAGTGAATTGAATGCAGGCTCGTCTTGCATCTCCCAAGACGAAGGGATGTCTGAATCCCCTGTGGAGACCACAGAGAAAGACCTAGTCCTCCCCTCAACGCGAACGGAGGCCTCACATCCTTTGAAAACTCGAGACGTCCGCGGAGATCAATGCTTCCAAAGGAGACGATGCCTGACTCCTCTTGAAAATGGATAGTAGTCCCAGGATCCCTGTGGCACGTCGAAAGGGACCCTGGGTCTCCCGCCTCACGTGGAGACGCGTCCCAATTGCCATGCCAAGACTCGAGGAGAATCCCGAGGTGTCCCTCGCACCTAGGCAGGAGTCCTGACGTCGCTGAACAAACACGTGTCTGGAAGGGCCCTCCCCGTCGTAACTCGAGAATATACCCCAGGTTCCGGCCGCAACTCGAGAAAAACCATGAGACTTCCCCCTCGTCACGAGATGAGGCCCGATTCCCCTGCACTGCGTGCAGAGCAATTCCGTGTTCCACATCAAACGTGAAAAGAGCCTTGATTTCCTTGATGGCCCTCCAGAGAAAACCCAAGATCACTGTCTCAAGTCTAGAGGGATCCTGAGGTCACTGGAACAACAGTAAAGGGCTCTGTGGACCCTAAATCAACTCGAGATGAGAGCTTAGTCCCTGGCTTCGTCTCAAGAGGAATACCAACTTTCCACAAGCACCTCAACTGGAGGCTTCTCTCAGCTACAGGTATGTGAGAGGGACCCTGAGTTTGTGGCCTCAAGTGGAATGGACACCGAGATGCTCTGACTCGAAGTAAGGCCGGATATCCCTGCAGTGAATTGAATGCAGGCTCGTCTTGCATCTCCCAAGACGAAGGGATGTCTGAATCCGCTGTGGAGACCACAGAGAAAGACCTAGTCCTCCGCCTCAAGGCGACCGGAGGCCTCACATCCTTTGAAAACTCGAGAGGTCCGGGGAGATCAATGCTTCCAAAGGAGATGATGCCTGACTCCTCTTGCAAATGGATAGGAGTCCCAGGATCCCTGAGGCACGTGGAAAGGGAACCTGGGTCTCGCGCCTCTCGTGGAGACGCGTCCCAATTGCCATGCCAAGACTAGAGGAGAATCCTGAGGTGTCCCTGGCACCTAGGCAGGAGTCCTGATGCCGCTGAACAAACACGTGTATGGAAGCGCCCTCCCCGTCGTAACTCGAGAATGTACCCCAGGTTCCGGCCCAACTCGAGAAAAACCATGAGAATTCCCCCTCGCCGCGAGATGAGCCCCGGTCCCCCTGCACTGCGTGCAGAGCAATTCCGTGTTCCACATCAAACGTGAAAGGAGCCTTGATTTCCTTGATGGCACTCCAGAGAAAACCCAAAGTCACTGTCTCTAGACTAGATGGATCCTGAGGTCACTGGAGCAACACGAAAGGGCTCCGTGGACCCCAAATCATCTCGAGATGAGAGCTTAGTCCCTGGCTTCGACTCAAGAGGAATACCAACTTTCCACAAGCACCTCAAGAGGAGGCTTCTCTCAGCTACAGGTATGTGAGAGGGACCCTGAGTTTGTCGCCTCAAGTCGAATGGACACCGAGATGCTCTGACTCAAAGTAAGGCCGGATATCCCTGCAGTGAATTGAATGCAGGCTCGTCTTGCATCTCGCAAGACGAAGGGATGTCTGAGTCCCCTGTGGAGACCACAGAGAAAGACCTAATTCTCAGCCTCATCGCGACCGGAGGCCTCACATCCTTTGAAAACTCGAGAGGTCTGCGGAGATCAATGCTTCCAAAGGAGACGATGATTGACTCCTCTTGAAAATGGATAGGAGTCCCAGGATCCCTGAGACACGTGGAAAGGGACCCTGGGTCTCCCGCCTCACGTGGAGACGCCTCCCAATTGCCATGCCAAGACTCGAGGAGAATCCCGAGGTGTCCCTCGCACCTAGGCAGGAGTCCTGACGTCGCTGAACAAACACGTGTCTGGAAGGGACCTCCCCGTCGTAACACTAGAATATACCCCAGGTTCCGGCCGCAACTCGAGAAAAACCATGAGACTTCCCCCTCGCCGCGAGATGAGGCCCGAATCCCCTGCACTGCGTGCAGAGCAATTCCGTGTTCCACATCAAACGTGAAAGGAGCCTTGATTTCCTTGATGGCACTCCAGAGAAATCCCAAGATCACTATCTCAAGTCTAGAGGGATCCTGAGGTCACTGGATCAACACGAAAAGGCTCCGTGGACCCCAAATCAACTCGAGATTATAGCTTAGTCCCTGGCTTCGACTCAAGAGGAATACCAACTTTCCACAAGCACCTCAAGAGGAGGCTTCTCTCAGCTACAGGTATGTGAGAGGGACCCTGAGTTTGTGGCCTCAAGTGGAATGGACACCGAGATGCTCTGACTCGAAGTAAGGCCGGATATCCCTGCAGTGAATTGAATGCAGGCTCGTCTTGCATCTCCCAAGACGAAGGGATGTCTGATTCCCCTGTGGAGACAACAGAGAAAGACCTAGTCCTCCGCCTCAACGCGACCGGAGGCCTCACATCCTTTGAAAACTCGAGAGGTCCGCGGAGATCAATGCTTCGAAAGTAGACGATGCCTGACTCCTCTTGAAAATAGATAGGAGTCCCAGGATCCCTGTGGCACGTTGAAAGGAACACTGGGTCTCCCGCCACACGTGGAGACGCGTCCCAATTGCCATGCCAAGACTCGAGGAGCATCCCGAGTTGTCCCTCGTACCTAGGCAGGAGTGTTGACGTCGCTGAACAAACACGTGTCTGGAAGGGCCCTCCCCGTCGTAACTCGAGAATACACCCCAGGTTCCGGCCACAACTCGAGAAAAACCATGAGACTTCCCCCTTGCCGTGAGATGAGGCCCAATTCCCCTGCACTGCGTGCAGAGCAATTCCGTGTTCCACATCAAACCTGAAAGGAGCCTTGATTTCCTTGATGGCACTCCAGAGAAAACCCAAGATCACTGTCTCAAGTCTAGAGGGATCCTGAGGTCACTGGAGCAACACGAAAGGGCTCCGTGGACCCCAAATCAACTCGAGATGAGAGCTTAGTCCCTGGCTTCGACTCAAGAGGAATACCAACTTTCCACAAGCACCTCAAGAGGAGGCTTCTCTCAGGTACAGGTATATTTGAGGGACCCCGAGTTTGTGGCCTCAAGTGGAATGGACACCGAGATGCTCTGACTCGAAGTAAGGCCGGATATCCCTGCAGTGAATTGAATGCAGGCTCGTCTTGCTTCTCCCAAGACGAAGGGATGTCTGAATCCCCTGTGGAGACCACAGAGAAAGACTTAGTCCTCCGCCTCATCGCGCCAGAGGCCTCACATCCTTTGAAAACTCGAGAGGTATGCAGAGATCAATGCTTCCAAAGGAGCCGATGCCCGACTCCTCTTGAAAATGGATAGGAGTCCCAGGATCCCTGTGGCACGTGGAAAGGGACCCTGGGTCGCACCCCTGACATGGAGTCGCGTCCCAATTGCCATGCCCAGACTCGAGGAGAATCCCGAGGTGTCCCTCGCACCTAGGCAGGAGTCCTGTCGTCGCTGAACAAACACGTGTCTGGAAGGGCCCTCCCCATCGTAACTTGAGAATATACCCCAGGTTCCGGCCGCAACTAGAGAAAAACCATGAGACTTCCCCCTCGCCGCGACATGAGGACCGATTCTCCCGCACTGCGTGCAGAGCAATTCCGTGTTCCACATCAAACGTGAAAGGAGCCTTGATTTCCTTGATGGCATTACAGAGAACACCCATGATCACTGTCTCAAGTCTAGAGGGATCCTGAGGTCACTGGAGCAACACGAAAGGGCTCCGTGGACCCCAAATCAACTCGAGATGAGAGCTTAGTCCCTGGCTTCGACTCAAGAGGAATAGCAACTTTCCACAAGCACCTCAAGAGGAGGCTTCTCTCAGCTACAGGTATATTTGAGGGACCCTGAGTTTGTGGCCTCAAGTGGAATGGACACCGAGATGCTCTGACTTGAAGTAAGGCCGGATATCCCTGCAGTGAATTGAATGCAGGCTCGTCTTGCATCTCCCAAGACGAAGGGTTGTCTGAATCCCCTGTGGAGACCACAGAGAAAGACCTAGTCCTCCACCTCAACGGAACCGGAGGCCTCATATCCTTTGAAAACTCGAGAGGTCCGCGGAGATCAATACTTCTGAAGGAGACGATGCCTGACCCCTCTTGAAAATGGATAGGAGTCCAAGGATCCCTGTGGCACGTGGAAAGGGACCCTGGGTCTCCCGCCTCACGTGGAGAAGCGTCCCAATTGCCATGCCAAGACTCGAGGAGAATCCCGAGGTGTCCCTCGCACCTAGGCAGGAGTCCTGACGTCGCTGAACAAACACGTGTCTGGAAGGGCCCTCCCCGTCGTAACTCGAGAATATACCCCAGGTTCCGGCCGCAACTCGAGAAAAACCATGAGACTTCCACCTCGCCGCAAGTTGAGGCCCGATTCCCCTGCACTGCATGCAGAGCAATTCCGTGTTCCACATCAAACGTGAAAGGAGCCTTGATTTCCTTGATGGCACTCCAGAGAAAACCCAAGATCACTGTCTCAAGTCTAGAGGGATCCTGAGGTCACGGGAGCAACACGAAAGGGCTCCATGAACCCCAAATCAACTCGAGATGAGAGCTTAGTCCCTGGCTTCGACTCAAGAGGAATAAAAACTTTCCACAAGCACCTCAATAGGAGGCTTCTCTCAGCTACAGGTATGTGAGAGGGCCCCTGAGTTTGTGGCCTCAAGTGGAAAGGACACCGAGGTGCTCTGACTCGAAGTAAGGCCGGATATCCCTGCAGTGAATTGAATGCAGGCTCGTCTTGCATCTCCCAAGACGAAGGGATGTCTGAATCCCCTGTGGAGACCACAGAGAAAGACCGAGTTCTTCGCCTCATGGCGACCGGAGGCCTCACATCCTTTGAAAACTCGAGAGGTAAGGGGAGATCAATGCTTCCAAAGGAGAAGATGCCTGACTACTCTTGAAAATGGATAGGAGTCCCAGGATCCCTGTGGCACGTGGAAAAGGACCCTGGGTCTCCCGCCTCACGTGGAGAAGCGTCCCAATTGCCATGCCAAGACTCGAGGAGAATCCCTAGGTGTCCCTCGCACCTAGGCAGGAGTCCTGACGTCGCTGAACAAACACGTGTCTGGAAGGGCCCTCCCCATCGTAACTCGAGAATATACCCCAGGTTCCGCCCGAAACTCGAGAAGAACCATGAAACTTCCCCCTCGCCGCGAGATGAGGCCCGATTCACCTGCACTGCGTGCAGAGCAATTCCGTTTTCCACATCAAACGTGAAAGGAGCCTTGATTTCCTTGATGGCACTCCAGAGAAAACCCAAGATCACTGTCTCAAGTCTAGAGGGATCCTGAGGTCACTGGAGCAACACGAAAGGGCTCCGTGGACCCCAAATCAACTCGAGATGAGAGCTTAGTCCCTGGCTTCGACTCAAGAGGAATACCAACTTTCCACAAGCACCTCAAGAGGAGGCTTCTCTCAGTTACAGGTATGTGAGAGGGAACCTGAGTTTGTGGCCTCAAGTGGAATGGACACCGAGATGCTCTGACTCGAAGTAAGCCGAATATCCCTGCAGTGAATTGAATGCAGGCTCGTCTTACATCTCCCAAGAAGAAGGGATGTCTGAATCCCCTGTGGAGACCACAGAAAAAGACCGAGTTCTCCGCCTCATCGCGACCAGATGCCTCACATCCTTTGAAAATTCGAGAGGTCCGCGGAGATCAATGCTTCCAAGGGAGACGATGCCTGACTCCTCTTGAAAATGGATAGGAGTCCCAGGATCCCTGTGGCACGTGGAAAGGGACACTGGGTCTCCCGCCTGACATGGAGTCGCGTCCCAATTGCCATGCCAAGACTTGAGGAGAATCCCGAGGTGTCCCTCGCACCTAGGCAGGAGTCCTGACGTCGCTGAAGAAACACGTGTCTGGAAGGGACCTCCCCGTCGTAACTCGAGAATATACCCCAGGTTCCGGCCGCAATTCGTGAAAAACCATGAGATTTCCCCCTCGCCGCGAGATGAGGCCCGATTCTCCTGCACTGCATGCAGAGCAATTCCGTGTTCCACATCAAACGTGAAAGGAGCCTTGATTTCCTTGATGGCACTCCAGAGAAAACCCAAGATCACTGTCTCAAGTCTAGAGGGATCCTGAGGTCACTGGAGCAACACGAAAGGGTTCCATGGACCCCAAATCAACTCGAGATGAGAGCTTAGTCCCTGGCTTCGACTCAAGAGGAATACCAACTTTCCACAAGCACCTCAAGAGGAGGCTTCTCTCAGCTACAGGTATATTTGAGGGACCCTGAGTTTGTGGCCTCAAGTGGAATGGACACCGAGATGCTCTGACTTGAAGTAAGGCCGGATATCCCTGCAGTGAATTGAATGCAGGCTCGTCTTGCATCTCCCAAGACGAAGGGATGTCTGAATCCCCTGTGGAGACCACAGAGAATGTCCTAGTCCTCCACCTCAACGGAACCGGAGGCCTCATATCCTTTGAAAACTCGAGAGGTCCGCGGAGATCAATACTTCTGAAGGAGACGATGCCTGACCCCTCTTGAAAATGGATAGGAGTCCAAGGATCCCTGTGGCACGTGGAAAGGGACCCTGGGTCTCCCGCCTCACGTGGAGACGCGTCCCAATTGCCATGCCAAGACTCGAGGAGAATCCCGAGGTGTCCCTCGCACCTAGGCAGGAGTCCTGACGTCGCTGAACAAACACGTGTCTGGAAGGGCCCTCCCCGTCGTAACTCGAGAATATACCCCAGGTTCCGTCCGCAACTCGAGAAAAACCATGAGACTTCCCCCTCGCCGCAAGTTGAGGCCCGATTCCCCTGCACTGCATGCAGAGCAATTCCGTGTTCCACATCAAACGTGAAAGGAGCATTGATTTCCTTGATGGCACTCCAGAGAAAACCCAAGATCACTGTCTCAAGTCTAGAGGGATCCTGAGGTCACTGGAGCAACACGAATGGGCTCCATGAACCCCAAATCAACTCGAGATGAGAGCTTAGTACCTGGCTTCGACTCAAGAGGAATAAAAACTTTCCACAAGCACCTCAATAGGAGGCTTCTCTCAGCTACAGGTATGTGAGAGGGCCCCTGAGTTTGTGGCCTCAAGTGGAAAGGACACCGAGGTGCTCTGACTCGAAGTAAGGCCGGATATCCCTGCAGTGAATTGAATGCAGGCTCGTCTTGCATCTCCCAAGACGAAGGGATGTCTGAATCCCCTGTGGAGACCAAAGAGAAAGACCGAGTTCTCCGCCTCATGGCGACCGGAGGCCTCACATCCTTTGAAAACTCGAGAGGTAAGGGGAGATCGATGCTTCCAAAGGAGAAGATGCCTGACTACTCTTGAAAATGGATAGGAGTCCCAGGATCCCTGTGGCAGGTGGAAAGGGACCCTGGGTCTCCCGCCTCACGTGGAGAAGCGTCCCAATTGCCATGCCAAGACTCGAGGAGAATCCCTAGGTGTCCCTCGCACCTAGGCAGGAGTCCTGACGTCGCTGAACAAACACGTGTCTGGAAGGGCCCTCCCCATCGTAACTCGAGAATATACCCCAGGTTCCGCCCGAAACTCGAGAAAAACCATGAAACTTCCCCCTCGCCGCGAGATGAGGCCCGATTCCCCTGCACTGCGTGCAGAGCAATTCCGATTTCCACATCAAACGTGAAAGGAGCCTTGATTTCCTTGATGGCACTCCAGAGAAAACCCAAGTTCACTGTCTCAAGTCTAGAGGGATCCTGAGGTCACTGGAGCAACACGAAAGGGCTCCGTGGACCCCAAATCAACTCGAGATGAGATCTTAGTCCCTGGCTTCGACTCAAGGGGAATACCAACTTTCCACAAGCACCTCAAGAGGAGGCTTCTCTCAGCTACAGGTATATTTGAGGGACCCCGAGTTTGTGGCCTCAAGTGGAATGGACACCGAGATGCTCTGACTCGAAGTAAGGCCGGATATCCCTGCAGTGAATTGAATGCAGGCTCGTCTTTCATCTCCCAAGAGGAAGGGATGTCTGAATCCCCTGTGGAGACCACAGAGAAAGACTTAGTCCTCCGCCTCATCGCGACCTGAGGCCTCACATCCTTTGAAAACTCGAGAGGTCTGCAGAGATCAATGCTTCCAAAGGAGCCGATGCCCGACTCCTCTTGAAAATGGATAGGAGTCCCAGGATCCCTGTGGCACTTGGAAAGGGACCCTGGGTCTCCCACCTAACGTTGAGACGCGTCCCAATTGCCATGCCAAGACTCGAGGAGAATCCCTAGGTGCCCCTCGCACCTAGGCAGGAGTCCTGACATCGCTGAACAAACACGTGTCTGGAAGGGCCCTCCCCGTCGTAACTCGAGAATATACACCAGGTTCGGGCCGCAACTCGAGAAAAACCATGAGATTTCCCCCTCGCCGCGAGTTGAGGCCCGATTCCCCTGCACTGCGTGCAGAGCAATTCCGTGTTCCACATCAAACGTGAAAGGAGCCTTGATTTCCTTGATGGCACTCCAGAGAAAACCCAAGAACACTGTCTCAAGTCTAGAGGGATCCTGAGGTCACTGGAGCAACACGAAAGTGCTCCGTGGACCCCAAATCAACACGAGATGAGAGCTTAGTTCCTGGCTTAGACTCAAGAGGAATACCAACTTTCCACAAGCACCACAGGAGGAGGCTTCTCTCAACTACAGGTATGTGAGAGGGCCCCTGAGTTTGTGGCCTCAAGTGGAATGGACACCGAGATGTTCTGACTCATAGTAAGGCTGGATATCCCAACAGTGAATTGAATGCAGGCTCGTCTTGCATCTCCCAAGACGAAGGGATGTCTGAATCCCCTGTGGAGACCACAGAGAAAGACCGAGTTCTCCGCCTCATCGCGACCGGAGGCCTCACATCCTTTGAAATCTCGAGAGGTCCGCGGAGATCAATGCTTCCAAAGGAGAAGATGCCTGACCCTTCTTGAAAATGGATAGGAGTCCCAGGATCCCTGTGGCACGTGAAAAGGGACCCTGGGTCTCCCGCCTCACGTGGAGACGCGTCCCAATTGCCATGCCAAGACTCGAGGAGAATCCCGAGGTGTCCCTCGCACCTAGGCAGGAGTCCTGACGTCGCTGAACAAACACTTTTCTGGAAGGGCCTTCCCCGTCGTAACTTGAGAATATACCCAAGGTTCCGGCCACAGCTCGAGAAAAACCATGAGACTTCCCCCTCGCCGCGAGATGAGGCCCGATTCCCCTGCACTGCGTGCAGAGCAATTCCGTTTTCCACATCAAACGTGAAAGGAGCCTTGATTTCCTTGATGGCACTCCAGAGAAAACCCAAGTTCATTGTCTCAAGTCTAGAGGGATCCTGAGGTCACTGGAGCAACACGAAAGGGCTCCGTGGACTCCAAATCAACTCGAGATGAGAGCTTAGTTCCTGGCTTTGACTCAAGAGGAATACCAACTTTCCACAAGCACCTCAAGAGGAGGCTTCTCTCAGTTATAGGTATGTGAGAGGGACCCTGATTTTGTGGCCTCAAGTGGAATGGACACCGAGATGCTCTGACTCGATGTAAGGCCGGATATCCCTGCAGTGAATTGAATGCAGGCTCGTCTTGCATCTCCCAAGACGAAGGGTTGTCTGAATCCCCAGTGGAGACCACAGAGAAAGACTTAGTCCTCCGCCTCATCGCGACCGGAGGCCTCACATCCTTTGAAAACTCGAGAGGTCCGCGGAGATCAATGCTTCCAAAGGAGACGATGCCTGACTCCTCTTGAAAATGGATAGGAGTCCCAGGATCCCTGTGGCACGTGGAAAGGGACCCTGGGTCTCCCGCCTCACGTGGAGATGGGTCCAAATTGCCATGCCAAGACTCGCGGAGAATCCCGAGGTGTCCCTCGCACCTAGGCAGGAGTCCTGACGTCGCTGAACAAACACTTGTCTGGAAGGGCCCTCCCCGTCGTAACTTGAGAATATACCCAAGGTTCCGGCCGCAACTCGAGAAAAACCATGAGACTTCCCCCTCGCCGCGAGATGAGGCCCGATTCCCCTGCACTGCGTGCAGAGCAATTCCGTTTTCCACATCAAACGTGAAAGGAGCCTTGATTTCCTTGATGGCACTCCAGAGAAAACCCAAGTTCATTGTCTCAAGTCTAGAGGGATCCTGAGGTCACTGGAGCAACACGAAAGGGCTCCGTGGACCCCAAATCAACTCGAGATGAGAGCTTAGTTCCTGGCTTTGACTCAAGAGGAATACCAACTTTCCACAAGCACCTCAAGAGGAGGCTTCTCTCAGTTACAGGTATGTGAGAGGGACCCTGATTTTGTGGCCTCAAGTGGAATGGACACCGAGATGCTCTGACTCGATGTAAGGCCGGATATCCCTGCAGTGAATTGAATGCAGGCTCGTCTTGCATCTCCCAAGACGAAGGGTTGTCTGAATCCCCAGTGGAGACCACAGAGAAAGACTTAGTCCTCCGCCTCATCGCGACCGGAGGCCTCACATCCTTTGAAAACTCGAGAGGTCCGCGGAGATCAATGCTTCCAAAGGAGACGATGCCTGACTCCTCTTGAAAATGGATAGGAGTCCCAGGATCACTGTGGCACGTCGAAAGGGACCCTGGGTCTCCCGCCTCACGTGGAGATGGGTCCAAATTGCCATGCCAAGACTCGCGGAGAATCCCGAGGTGTCCCTCGCACCTAGGCAGGAGTCCTGACGTCGCTGAACAAACAAGTGTCTGGAAGGGCCCTCCCCGTCGTAACTCGAGAATATACCCCAGGTTCCGGCCGCAACTCGAGAAAAACCATGAGACTTCCCCTTCGCCGCAAGATGAGGCCCAATTACCCTGCACTGCGTGCAGAGCAATTCCGTGTTCCACATCAAACGTGAAAGAAGCCTTGATTTCCTTGATGGCACTCCAGAGAAAACCCAAGATCACTGTCTCAATTCTAGAGGGATCCTGAGGTCACTGGAGCAACATGAAATGGCTCCGTGGACCCCAAATCAACTCGAGATGAGAGCTTAGTCCCTGGCTTCGACTCAAGAGGAATACCAACTTTCCACAAGCACCTCAAGAGGAGGCTTCTCTCAACTACAGGTATGTGAGAGGGACCCTGAGTTTGTTGCCTCAAGTGGAATGGACACCGAAATGCTCTGACTCGAAGTAAGGCCGGATATCCCTTCAGTGAATTGAATGCAGGCTCGTCTTGCATCTCCCAAGACGAAGGGATGTCTGAATCCGCTGTGGAGACCACAGAGAAAGACCGAGTTCTCCGCCTCATCGCGACCGGAGGCCTCACATCCTTTGAAAACTCGAGAGGTCCGCGGAGATCAATGCTTCCAAAGGAGACGATGCCTGACTCCTCTTGAATGTGGATAGGAGTCCCAGGATCACTGTGACACGTGGAAAGGGACCCTGGGTCTCCCGCCTCACGTGGAGAAGCGTCCCAATTGCCATGCCAAGACTCGAGGAGAATCCCGAGGTGTCCCTCGCACCTAGGCAGGAGTCCTGACGTCGCTGAACAAACACGTGTCTGGAAGGGCCCTCCCCGTCGTAACTCGAGAATATACCCCAGGTTTCGGCCGCAACTTGAGAAAAACCATGAGACATCCCCCTTGCCGCGAGATGAGACCCGATTCCCCTCCACTGCGTGCAGAGCAATTCCGTGTTCCTCATCAAACGTGAAAGGAGCCTTGATTTCCTTGATGGCACTCCAGAGAAAACCCAAGATCACTGTCTCAAGTCTAGAGGGATCCTGAGGTCACTGGAGCAACACGAAATGGCTCCGTGGACCCCAAATCAACTCGAGATGAGAGCTTAGTCCCTGGCTTCGACTCAAGAGGAATATCAACTTTCCACAAGCACCTCAAGAGGAGGCTTCTCTCAGCTACAGGTATGTGAGATGGACCCTGAGTTTGTGGCCTCAAGTGGAATGGACACCGAGATGCTCTGACTCGAAGTAAGGCCGGATATCCCTGCAGTGAATTGAATGCAGGCTCTTCTTGCATCTCCCAAGACGAAGGGTTGTCTGAATCCCCTGTGGAGACCACAGAGAAAGACCTCGTTCACCGCCTCATCGAGACCGGAGGCCTCACATCCTTTGAAAACTCGAGAGGTCTGCGGAGATCAATGCTTCCAAAGGAGAAGATGCCTGACTCTTCTTGGAAATGGATAGGATTCCCAGGATCCCTGTGGCACGTGGAAAGGGACCCTGGGTCTCCCGCCTCACTTGGAGACGCGTCCCAATTGCCATGCCAAGACTCAAGGAGAATCCTGAGGTGTCCCTCGCACCTAGGCAGGAGTCCTGACGTCGCTGAACACACACGTGTCTGGAAGGGCCCTCCCCGTCGTAACTCGAGAATATACCCCAGGTTTCGGCCGCAACTTGAGAAAAACCATGAGACATCCCCCTTGCCGCGAGATGAGACCCGATTCCCCTCCACTGCGTGCAGAGCAATTCCGTGTTCCACATCAAACGTGAAAGGAGCCTTGATTTCCTTGATGGCACTCCAGAAAAAACCCAAGATCACTGTCTCAAGTCTAGAGGGATCCCGAGGTCACTGGAGCAACACGAAAGGGCTCCGTGGACCCCAAATCAACTCGAGATGAGAGCTTATTCCCTGGCTTCGACTCAACAGGAACCCCAACTTTCCACAAGCACCTCAAGAGGAGGCTTCTCTCAGCTACAGGTATGTGAGACGGACCCTGAGTTTGTGGCCTCAAGTGGAATGGACACCGAGATGCTCTGATTCGAAGTAAGGCCGGATATCCCTGCAGTGAAGTGAATGCAGGCTCGTCTTGCATCTCCTAAGACGAAGGGATGTCTGAATCCCCTGTGGAGACGACAGAGAAAGACCTAGTCCTCCGCCTCATCGCGACCGGAGGCCTCACATCCTTTGAAAACTCGAGAGGTCCGCGGAGATCAATGCTTCCAAAGGAGACGATGCCTGACTCCTCTTGAAAATGGATAGGAGTCCCAGGATCCCTGTGGCACGTTGAAAGGGACCCTGGGTCTCCCGCCTCACGTGGAGACGCGTCCCAATTGCCATGCCAAGACTCGAGGAGAATCCCGAGGTGTCCCTCGCACCTAGGCAGGAGTCCTGACGTCGCTGAACAAACACGTGTCTGGAAGGGCCCTCTCCGTCGTAACTCGAGAATATACCCCAGGTTCCGTCCGCAACTCGAGAAAAACCATGAGACTTCCCCCTCGCCGCGAGATGAGGCCCGATTCCCCTGCACTGCGTGCAGAGCAATTCCGTTTTCCACATCAAACGTGAAAGGAGCCTTGATTTCCTTGATGGCACTCCAGAGAAAACCCAAGATCACTGTCTCAAGTCTAGAGGGATCCTGAGGTCACTGGAGCAACTCGAAATGGCTCTGTGGACCCCAAATCAACTCGAGATGAGAGCTTAGTCCCTGGCTTCCACTCAAGAGGAATACCAACTTTTCACAAGCACCTCAAGAGGAGGCTTCTCTCAGCTACATGTATGTGAGAGGGACCCTGAGTTTGTGGCCTCAAGTGGAATGGACACCGAGATGCTCTGCCTCGAAATAAGGCCGGATATCCCTGCAGTGGATTGAATGCAGGCTCGTCTTGCATCTCCCAAGACGAAGGGATGTCTGAATCCCCTGTGGAGACCACAGAGAAAGACCTAGTTCTCCGCCTCATCGCGACCGGAGGCCTCACATCCTTTGAAAACTCGAGAGGTCCGCGGAGATCAATGCTTCCAAAGGAGACGATGCCTGACTCCTCTTTAAAATGGATAGGAGTCCCAGGATCCCTGTGGCACGTGGAAAGGGACCCTCGGTCTCCCGCCTCACGTGGAGACGGGTCCAAATTTCCATGCCAAGACTCGAGGAAAATCCCGAGGTGTCCCTCGCACCTAGGCAGGAGTCCTGACGTCGCTGAACAAACACGTGTCTGGAAGGGCCCTCACCGTTGTAACTCGAGAATATACCCCAGGTTCCGGCCGCAACTCGAGAAAAACCATGAGACTTCCCCCTCGCCGCGAGATGAGGCCCGATTCCCCTGCACTGCGTGCAGAGCAATTCCGTTTTCCACATCAAACGTGAAAGGAGCCTTGATTTCCTTGATGGCACTCCAGAGAAAACCCAAGTTCACTGTCTCAAGTCTAGAGGGATCCTGAGGTCACTGGAGCAACACGAAAGGGCTCCGTGAACCCCAAATCAACTCGAGATGAGAGCTTAGTCCCTGGCTTCGACTCAAGAGGAATACCAACTTTCCACAAGCACCTCAAGAGGAGGCTTCTCTCACCTACAGATATGTGAGAGGGACCCTGAGTTTGTAGCCTCAAGTGGAATGGACACCGAGATGCTCTGACTCGAAGTAAGGCCGGATATCCCTGCAGTGAATTGAATGCAGGCTCGTCCTGCATCTCCCAAGACGAAGGGTAGACTGAATCCCCTGTGGAGACCACAGAGAAAGACCTCCTTCTCCGCCTCATCGAGACCAGAGGCCTCACATCCTTTGAAAACTCGAGAGGTCGGCGGAGATCAATGCTTCCAAAGGAGAAGATGCCTGACTCCTCTTGAAAATGGATAGGAGTCCCAGGATCACTGTGGCACGTGGAAAGGGACCCTGGGTCTCCCGCCTCACGTGGAGAAGCGTCCCAATTGCCATGCCAAGACTCGAGGAGAATCCCGAGGTGTCCCTCGCACCTAGGCAGGAGTCCTGACGTCGCTGAACAAACACGTGTCTGGAAGGGCCCTCCCCGTCGTAACTCGAGAATATACCCCAGGTTTTGGCCGCAACTTGAGAAAAACCATGAGACATCCCCCTTGCCGCGAGATGAGACCCGATTCCCCTCCACTGCGTGCAGAGCAATTCCGTGTTCCTCATCAAACGTGAAAGGAGCCTTGATTTCCTTGATGGCACTCCAGAGAAAACCCAAGATCACTGTCTCAAGTCTAGAGGGATCCTGAGGTCACTGGAGCAACACGAAAGGGCTCCGTGGACCCCAAATCAACTCGAGATGAGAGCTTAGTCCCTGGCTTCGACTCAAGAGGAATATCAACTTTCCACAAGCACCTCAAGAGGAGGCTTCTCTCAGCTACAGGTATGTGAGAGGGACCCTGAGTTTGTGGCCTCAAGTGGAATGGACACCGAGATGCTCTGACTCGAAGTAAGGCCGGATATCCCTGCAGTGAATTGAATGCAGGCTCTTCTTGCATCTCCCAAGACGAAGGGTTGTCTGAATCCCCTGTGGAGACCACAGAGAAAGACCTCGTTCACCGCCTCATCGAGACCGGAGGCCTCACATCTTTTGAAAACTCGAGAGGTCCGCGGAGATCAATGCTTCCAAAGGAGAAGATGCCTGACTCTTCTTGGAAATGGATAGGATTCCCAGGATCCCTGTGGCACGTGGAAAGGGACCCTGGGTCTCCCGCCTCACTTGGAGACGCGTCCCAATTGCCATGCCAAGACTCAAGGAGAATCCCGAGGTGTCCCTCGCACCTAGGCAGGAGTCCTGACGTCGCTGAACAAACACGTGTCTGGAAGGGCCCTCCCCGTCGTAACTCGAGAATATACCCCAGGTTTCGGCCGCAACTTGAGAAAAACCATGAGACATCCCCCTTGCCGCGAGATGAGACCCGATTCCCCTCCACTGCGTGCAGAGCAATTCCGTGTTCCACATCAAACGTGAAAGGAGCCTTGATTTCCTTGATGGCACTCCAGAGAAAACCCAAGATCACTGTCTCAAGTCTAGAGGGATCCTGAGGTCACTGGAGCAACACGAAAGGGCTCCGTGGACCCCAAATCAACTCGAGATGAGAGCTTAGTCCCTGGCTTCGACTCAAGAGGAATACCAACATTCCACAAGCACCTCAAGAGGAGGCTTCTCTCAGCTACAGGTATGTGAGAGGGACCCTGAGTTTGTGGCCTCAAGTGGAATGGACACCGAGATGCTCTGACTCGAAGTAATGCCGGATATCCCTGCAGTGAATTGAATGCAGGCTCGTCTTGCATCTCCCAAGACGAAGGGATGTCTGAATCCCCTGTGGAGACCACAGAGAAAGACCTAGTTCTCCGCCTCATCGTGACCAGAGGCCTCACATCCTTTGAATACTCGAGAGGTCCGCGGAGATCAATGCTTCCAAAGGAGACGATGCGTGACTCCTCTTGAAAATGGATAGGAGTCCCAGGATCCCTGTGGCACGTGGAAAGGGACCCTGGGTCTCCCGCCTCATGTGGAGACGCGTCCCAATTGCCATGCCAAGACTCGAGGAGAATCCCGAGTTGTCCCTCGCACCTAGGCAGGAGTCCTGATGTCGCTGAAAAAACACGTGTCTGGAAGGGCCCTCCCCGTCGTTACTCGAGAATATACCCCTGGTTCCGGCCGCAACTCGAGAAATACCATGAGACTTCCCCCTCGCCGCTGGATGAGGCCCGATTCCCCTGCACTGCGTGCAGACAAATTCCGTGCTCCACATCAAACGTGAAAGGAGCCTTGATTTCCTTAATGGCACTCCAGAGAAAACCCAAGATCACTGTCTCAAGTCTAGAGGGATCCTGAGGTCACTGTAGCAACACGAAAGGGCTCCGTGGACCCCAAATCAACTCGAGATGAGAGCTTAGTCCCTGGCTTCGACTCAAGAGGAATACCAACTTTACACAAGCCCCTCAAGAGGAGGCTACTCTCAGCTAATGGTATGTGAGAGGGACCCTGAGTTTGTCGCCTCAAGTGGAATGGACACCGAAATGCTCTGACTCGAAGTAAGGCCAGATATCCCTGCAGTGATCTGAATGCAGGCTCGTCTTGCATCTCCCAAGACGAAGGGTTGTCTGAATCCCCTGTGGAGACCACAGAGAAAGACCTAGTCCTCCACCTCAACGCAACCGGAGGCCTCATATCCTTTGAAAACTCGAGAGGACCGCGGAGATCAATACTTCCGAAGGAGACGATGCCTGACGCCCCTAAAAATGGTTAGGAGTCCCAGGATCCCTGTGGCACGTGGAAAGGGACCCTGGGTCTCCCGCCTCACGTGGAGACGCGTCCCAATTGCCATGCCAAGACTCGAGGAGAATCCCGAGTTGTCCCTCGCACCTAGGCAGGAGTCCTGACGTCGCTGAACAAACACGTGTCTGGAAGGGCCCTCCCCGTCGTAACTCGAGAATATACCTCAGGTTCCGGCCGCAACTCGAGAAAAACCATGAGACTTCACCCTCGCCGCTGGATGAGGCCCGATTCCCCTGCACTGCGTGCAGAGCAATTCCGTGTTCCACATCAAACGTGAAAGGAGCCTTGATTTCCTTGATGCCACTCCAGAGAAAACCCAAGAACACTGTCTCAAGTCTAGAGGGATCCTGAGGTCACTGGAGCAACACAAAAGGGCTCCGTGGACCCCAAATCAACTCGAGATGAGAGCTTAGTCCCTGGCTTAGACTCAAGAGGAATACCAACTTTCCACAAGAACCTCAAGAGAAGGCTTTTCTCAGCTCCAGGTATGTGAGAGGGACCCTGAGTTTGTGGCCTCAAGTGGAATGGACACCGAGATGCTCTGACTCGAAGTAAGACCAGATATCCCTGCAGTGAATTGAATGCAGGCTCGTCTTGCATCTCCCAAGACGAAGGGATGTCTGAATCCCCTGTGGAGACCACAGAGAAAGACCTAGTCCTCCGCCTCATCGCGACCGGAGGCCTCACATCCTTTGTAAACTCGAGAGGTCTGCAGATATCAATGCTTCCAAAGGAGACGATGCCTGACTCCTCTTGAAAATGTATAGGAGTCCCAGCATCACTGTGGCACGTGGAAAGGGACCGTGGGTCTCCCGCCTCACGTGGAGACGCGTCCCAATTTCCATGCCAAGACTTGAGGAGAGTCCCGAGGTGTCCCTCGCACCTAGGCAGGAGTCTTGACGTCGCTGAACAAACACGTGTCTGGAAGGGCCCTCCCCGTCGTAACTCGAGAATATACCTCAGGTTCCGGCCGCAACTCGAGAAAAACCATGAGACATCCCCCTCGCCGCGAGATGAGGCCCGATTCCCCTGCACTGCGTGCAGAGCAATTCCGTGTTCCACATCAAACGTGAAAGGAGCCTTGATTTCCTTGATGGCACTCCAGAGAAAACCCAAGATCACTGTGTCAAGTCTAGAGGGATCCTGAGGTCACCGGAGCAACACGAAAGGACTCCGTGGACCCCAAATCAACTGGAGATGAGAGATTAGTCCCTGGGTTCGACTCAAGAGGAATACGAACTTTCCACAAGCCCCTCAAGAGGAGGCTTCTCTCAGCTACAGGTATGTGAGAGGGACCCTGATTTTTTGGCATCAAGTGGAATGGACACCGAGATGCTCTGACTCGAAGTAAGGCCGGATATCCCTGCAGTGAATTGAAAGCAGGCTCATCTTGCATCTCCCAAGACAAAGGGATGTCTGATTCCCCTGTGCAGAACACAGAGAAAGACCTAGTCCTCCGCCTCAACGCGACCGGAGGCCTCACATCCTTTGAAAACTCGAGAGGTCTGCAGAGATCAGTGCTTCCAAAGGAGACGATGCCTGACTCCTCTTGAAAATGGATAGGAGTCCCAGGATCACTGTGGGACGTGGAAAGGGACCCTGGGTCTTCCTCCTCACGTGGAGACGCGTCGCAATTGCCATACCAAGACTCGAGGAGAATCCCGAGGTGTCCCTCGCACCTAGGCAGGAGTCCTCACGTCGCTGAACAAACCCGTGTCTGGAAGGGCCCTCCCCGTCGTAACTCGAGAATATACCCCAAGTTCCGGCCGCAACTTGAGAAAAACCATGAGACTTCCCCTTCCCGGCGAGATGAGGCCCGATTCCCCTGCACTGAGTGCAGACCAATTCCGTGTTCCACATCAAACGTGAAAGGAGCCTTGATTTCCTTAATGGCACTCCAGAGAAAACCGAAGATCACTGTCTCAAGTCTACAGGGATCCTGAGGTCACTGGACCAACACGAAAGGGATCCGTGGACCCCATATCAACTCGAGATGAGAGCTTAGTCCCTGGCTTCGACTCAAGAGGAATACCAACTTTCCACAAGCACCTCAAGAGGAGGCTTCTCTCAGCTACAGGTATGTGAGAGGGACCCTGATTTTGTGGCCTCAAGTGGAATGGACACCGACAAGCTCTGACTCGAACTAAGGCCGGATATCCCTGCAGTGAATTGAATGCAGGCTCGTCTTGCATCTCCCCAGACGAAGGGTTGTCTGAATCCCCTGTGGAGACGACAGAGAAAGACCTAGTCCTCCGCCTCAACGCGACCGGAGGCCTCACATCCTTTGAAAACTCGAGAGGTCCGCGGAGATCAATACTTCCGAAGGAGACGATGCCTGACTCCTCTTGAAAATGGATAGGAGCCCCAGGATTCCTGTGGCACGTGGAAAGGGACCCTGGGTCTCCGGCCTCACGTGGAGACGCGTCCCAATTGCCATGCCAAGACTCGAGGAGAATCCCGAGGTGTCCCTCGCACCTAGGCAGGAGTCCTGACGTCGGTGAACAAACACGTGTCTGGAAGGGCCCTCCCCGTCGTAACTCGAGAATATAACCCAGGTTCCGGCCGCAACTCGAGAAAAACCATGAGACTTTCCCCTCGCCGCGAGATGAGGCCCGATTCACCTGCCATGCGTGCAGAGCAATTCCGTGTTCCACATCAAACGTGAAAGGAGCCTTGATTTCCTTGATGGCACTCCAGAGAAAACCCAAGATCACTGTCTCAAGTCTAGAGGGATCCTGAGGTCACTGGAGCAACAGGAAAGGGCTCGGTGGACCCCAAATCAACTCGAGATGAGAGATTAGTCCCTGGCTTCAACTCAAGAGGAATACGAACTTTCCACAAGCCCCTCAAGAGGAGGCTTCTCTCAGCTACAGGTATGTGAGAGGGACCCTGAGTTTGTGGCCTCAAGGGAATGGACACCGAGATGCTCTGACTCGAAGTAAGGCCGGATATCCCTGCAGTGAATTGAATGCAGGCTCATCTTGCATCTCCCAAGACGAAGGGATGTCTGAATCCCCTGTGCAGAACACAGAGAAAGACCTAGTCCTCCGCCTCAACGCGACAGGAGGCCTCACATGCTTTGAAAACTCGAGAGGTCAGCGGAGTTCAATGCTTCCAAAGGAGACTATGCCTGACTCCTCTTGAAAATGGTTAGGAGTCCCAGGATCCCTGTGGTACGTGGAAAGGGACCCTGGGTCTCCCGCCTCACGTGGAGACGCTTCCCAATTGCCATGCCAAGACTCGAGGAGAATCCCGAGGTGTCCCTCGCACCTAGGCAGGAGTCCTGACGTCGCTGAACAAACACGTGTCTGGAAGGGCCCTCCCCGTCGTAACTCGAGAATATACCCAAGGTTCCGGCCGCAACTCGAGAAAAAACATGAGATTTCCCCCTCGCCGCGAGTTGAGGCCCGATTCCCCTGCACTGCATGCAGAGCAATTCGGTGTTCCACATCAAACGTGAAAGGAGCCTTGATTTCCTTGATGGCACTCCAGAGAAAACCCAAGATCACTGTCTCAAGTCTAGAGGGATCCTGAAGTCACTGGAGCAAAACGAAAGGGCTCCGTGGACCCCAAATCAACTCGAGATGAGAGCTTAGTCCCTGGCTTCGACTCAAGAGGAATACCAACTTTCCACAAGCACCTCAAGAGGAGGCTTCTCTCATCTACAGGTATGTCAGAGGGACTCTGAGTTTGTGGCCTCAAGTGGAATGAACACCGACATGCTCTGACTCGAACTAAGGCTGGATATCCCTGCAGTGAATTGAATGCAGGCTCGTCTTGCATCTCCCAAGACGAAGGGTTGTCTGAATCCCCTGTGGAGACCACAGAGAAAGACCTAGTCCTCCGCCTCAACGCGACCGGAGGCCTCACATCCTTTGAAAACTCGAGAGGTCCGCGGAGATCAATACTTCCGAAGGAGACGATGCCTGACTCCTCTTGAAAATGGATAGGAGTCCCAGGATCCCTGTGGCACGTGGAAAGGGACCCTGGGTCTCCCGCCTCACGTGGAGACGCGTCCCAATTGCCATGCCAAGACTCGAGGAGAATCCCGAGGTGTCCCTCGCACCTAGGCAGGAGTCCTGACGTCGCTGAACAAACACGTGTCTGCAAGGGCCCTCCCCGTCGTAACTCGAGAATATACCCCAGGTTCCGGCCGCAACTCGAGAAAAAACATGAGATTTCCCCCTCGCCGCAAGTTGAGGCCCGATTCTCCTGCACTGCATGCAGAGCAATTCTGTGTTCCACATCAAACGTGAAAGGAGCCTTGATTTCCTTGATGGCACTCCAGAGAAAACCCAAGATCACTGTCTCAAGTCTAGAGGGATCCTGAGGTCACTGGAGCAACACGAAAGGGCTCCGTGGACCCCAAATCAACTCGAGATGAGAGCTTAGTCCCTGGCTTCAACTCAAGAGGAATACGAACTTTCCACAAGCCCCTCAAGGAGAGGGTTCTCTCAGCTACAGGTATGTGAGAGGGACCCTGAGTTTGTGGCCTCAAGTGGAATGGACACCGAGATGCTCTGACTCGAAGTAAGGCCAGATATCCCTGCAGTGAATTGAATGCATGCTCGTCTTGCATCTCCCAAGACGAAGGGTTGTCTGAATCCCTTGTGGAACCCACAGACAAAGACCTAGTCCTCTGCCTCAACGCGACCGGAGGCCTCACATCTTTTGAAAACTCGAGAGGTCCGCGGAGATCAATACTTCCGAAGGAGACGATGCCTGACTCCTCTTGAAAATGGATAGGAGTCCCAGGATCCCTGTGGCACGAGGAAAGGGACCCTGGGTCTCCGGCCTCACGTGGAGACGCGTCCCAATTTCCATGCCAAGACTCCAGGAGAATCCCGAGGTGTCCCTCGTACCTAGGCAGGAGTCTTGACGTCGCTGAACAAACACGTGTCTGGAAGGGCCCTCCCCGTCGTAACTCGAGAATATACCCCAGGTTCTGGCCGCAACTCGAGAAAAACCATGAGACTTCCCCCTCGCCGCTAGATGAGGCCCGATTCCCCTGCACTGCGTGCAGAGCAATTCCGAGTTCCACATCAAACGTGAAAGGAGCCTTGATTTCCTTGATGGCATTCCAGAGAAAACCCAAGATCACTGTCTCAAGTCTAGAGGGATCCTGAGGTCACTGGAGCAACACGAAAGTTCTCCGTGGACCCCAAATAAACTCGAGATGAGAGCTTAGTCCCTGGCTTTGACTCAAGAGGAATACCAACTTTCCACAAGAACCTCAAGAGGAGGCTTCTCTCAGCTACAGGTATGTGAGAGGGACCCTGAGTTTGTGGCCTCAAGTGGAATGGACACCGAGATGCTCTGACTCGAAGTAAGGCCGGATATCCCTGCAGTGAATTGAATGCAGGCTCGTCTTGCATCTCCCAAGACGAAGGAATGTCTGAATCCGCTGTGGAGACCACAGAGAAATACCTAGTCCTCCGCCTCATCGCAACCGGAGGCCTCACATCCTTTGAAAACTTGAGAGGTCCGCGGAGATCAATGCTTCCAAAAGAGACGATGCCTGACTCCTCTTGAAAATGGATAGGAGGCCCAGGATCCCTGTGGCATGTGGAACGGGACCCTGGGTCTCCCGCCTCACGTGGAGACGCGTCCCCATTGCCATGCCAAGACTCGAGGAGAATCCCGAGGTGTCCCTCACACATAGGCAGGATTCCTGACGTCGCTGAACAAACACGTGTCTGGAAGGGCCCTCCCCGTCGTAACTCGAGAATATACCCCAGGTTCCGGCCGCAACTCGAGAAAAACCATGAGACTTCCCCCTCGCCACTGGATGAGGCCCGATTCCCCTGCAATGCGTGCAGAGCAATTCCGTGTTCCACATCAAACGTGAAAGGAGCCTTGATTTCCTTGATGGCACTCCAGAGAAAACCCAAGATCACTGTCTCAAGTCTAGAGGGATCCTGAGGTCACTGGAGCAACACGAAAGGGCTCCGTGGACCCCAAATCAACTCGAGATGAGAGCTTAGTCCCTGGCTTCGACTCAAGAGGAATACCAACTTTCCACAAGCACCTCAAGAGGAGGCTTCTCTCAGCTACAGGTATGTCAGAGGGACCCTGAGTTTGTGGCCTCAAGTGGAATGGACACCGAGATGCTCTGACTCGAAGTAAGGCCGGATATCCCTGCAGCGAATTGAATGCAGGCTCGTCTTGCATCTCCCAAGACGAAGGGATGTCTAAATCCCCTGTGGAACGACAGAGAAAGACCTAGTCCCCTGCCTAATCGCGACCGGAGGCCTCACATCGTTTGAAAACTCGAGAGGTCCGCGGAGATCAATGCTTCCAAAGGAGACGATGCCTGACTCCTCTTGAAAATGGATCGGAGTCCCAGGATCCCTGTGGCACGTGGAAAGGGACCCTGGGTCTCCCGCCTCACGTGGAGACGCGTCCAAATTGCCATGCCAAGACTCGAGGAGAATCCCGAGGTGTCCCTCGCACATAGGCAGGAGTCCTCACGTCGCTGAACAAACCTGTGTCTGGAAGTGCCCTCCCCGTCGTAACTCGAGAATATACCCCAGGTTCCGGCAGCAACTCTAGAAAAACCATGAGACTTCCCCATCGCCGCGAGATGAGGCCCGATTCCCCTGCACTGCATGCAGAGCAATTCCGTGTTCCACATCAAACGTGAAAGGAGCCTTGATTTCCTTGATGGCACTCCAGAGAAAACCCAAGATCACTGTCTCAAGTCTAGAGGGATCCTGAGGTCACTGGAGCAACACGAAAGTTCTCCGTGGACCCCAAATCAACTCGAGATGAGAGCTTAGTCCCTGGCTTCGACTCAAGTGGAATACCAACTTTCCACAAGCACCTCAAGAGGAGGCTTCTCTCAACTACAGTTATGTGAGAGGGACTCTGAGTTTGTGGCCTCAAGTGGAATGGACACCGAGATGCTCTGACTCGAAGTAAGGCCGGATATCCCTGCAGTGAATTGAATGCAGGCTCGTCTTGCATCTCCCAAGACGAAGGGATGTCTGAATCCGCTGTGGAGACGACAGAGAAAGACCTAGTCCTCCGCCTCATCGCGACCAGAGGCCTCACATCCTTTGAAAACTCGAGACGTCCGCGGAGATCAATGCTTCCAAAGTAGACGATGCCTGACTCCTCTTGAAAATGGATAGGAGTCCCAGGATCCCTGTGGCACGTGGAAAGGGACCCTGGGTCGCCCGCCTCACGTGGATACGCGTCCCAATTGCCATGAAAAGACTCGAGGAGAATCCCGAGGTGTCCCTCGCATCTAGGCAGGAGTCCTGACGTCGCTGAACAAACACGTGTCTGGAAGGGCCCTCCCCGTCGTAACTCGAGAATATACCCCAGGTTCCGGCAGCAACTCTAGAAAAACAATGAGACTTCCCCCTCGCCGCGAGATGAGGCCCGATTTCCCTGCACTGCGTGCAGAGCAATTCCGTGTTCCACATCAAACGTGAAAGGAGCCTTGATTTCCTTGATGGCACTCCAGAGAAAACCCAAGATCACTGTCTTAAGTCTAGAGGGATCCTGAGGTCACTGGAGCAACACGAAAGGGCTCCGTGGACCCCAAATCAACTCGAGATGAGAGCTTAGTCCCTGGCTTCGAATCAAGAGGAATACCAACTTTCCACAAGCACCTCAAGAGGAGGCTTCTCTCAGCTACAGGTATGTCAGAGGGACCCTGAGTTTGTGGCCTCAAGTGGAATGGACACCGAGATGCTCTGACTCGAAGTAAGGCCGGATATCCCTGCAGCGAATTGAATGCAGCCTCGTCTTGCATCTCCCAAGACGAAGGGATGTCTGAATCCCCTGTGGAACGACAGAGAAAGACCTAGTCCCCTGACTAATCGCGACCGGAGGCCTCACATCGTTTGAAAACTCGAGAGGTCCGCGGAGATCAATGCTTCCAAAGGAGACGATGCCTGACTCCTCTTGAAAATGGATCGGAGTCCCAGGATCCCTGTGGCACGTGGAAAGGGACCCTGGGTCTCCCGCCTCACGTGGAGACGCGTCCCAATTGACATGCCAAGACTCGAGGAGAATCCCGAGGTGTCCCTCGCACCTAGGCAGGAGTCCTCACGTCGCTGAACAAACCTGTGTCTGGAAGTGCCCTCCCCGTCGTAACTCGAGAATATACCCCAGGTTCCGGCAGCAACTCTAGAAAAACCATGAGACTTTCCCATCGCCGCGAGATGAGGCCCGATTCCTCTGCACTGCATGCAGAGCAATTCCGTGTTCCACATCAAACGTGAAAGGAGCCTTGATTTCCTTGATGGCACTCCAGAGAAAACCCAAGATCACTGTCTCAAGTCTAGAGGGATCCTGAGGTCACTGGAGCAACACGAAAGGGCTCCGTGGACCCCAAATCAACTCGAGATGAGAGCTTAGTCCCTGGCTTCGACTCAAGTGGAATACCAACTTTCCACAAGCACCTCAAGAGGAGGCTTCTCTCAACTACAGTTATGTGAGAGGGACTCTGAGTTTGTGGCCTCAAGTGGAATGGACACCGAGATGCTCTGACTCGAAGTAAGGCCGGATATCCCTGCAGTGAATTGAATGCAGGCTCGTCTTGCATCTCCCAAGACGAAGGGATGTCTGAATCCGCTGTGGAGACGACAGAGAAAGACCTAGTCCTCCGCCTCATCGCGACCAGAAGCCTCACATCCTTTGAAAACTCGAGACGTCCGCGGAGATCAATGCTTCCAAAGTAGACGATGCCTGACTCCTCTTGAAAATGGATAGGAGTCCCAGGATCACTGTGGCACGTGGAAAGGGACCCTGGGTCTCCCGCCTCACGTGGATACGCGTCCCAATTGCCATGAAAAGACTCGAGGAGAATCCCGAGGTGTCCCTCGCATCTAGGCAGGAGTCCTGACGTCGCTGAACAAACACGTGTCTGGAAGGGCCCTCCCCGTCGTAACTCGAGAATATACCCCAGGTTCCGGCCGCAACTCGAGAAAAACCATGAGACTTCCCCCTCGCCGCGAGATGAGGCCCGATTTCCCTGCACTGCGTGCAGAGCAATTCCGTGTTCCACATCAAACGTGAAAGGAGCCTTGATTTCCTTGATGGCACTCCAGAGAAAACCCAAGATCACTGTCTTAAGTCTAGAGGGATCCTGAGGTCACTGGAGCAACACGAAAGGGCTCCGTGGACCCCAAATCAACTCGAGATGAGAGCTTAGTCCCTGGCTTCGAATCAAGAGGAATACCAACTTTCCACAAGCACCTCAAGAGGAGGCTTCTCTCAGCTACAGGTATGTCAGAGGGACCCTGAGTTTGTGGCCTCAAATGGAATGGACACCGAGATGCTCTGACTCGAAGTAAGGCCGGATATCCCTGCAGCGAATTGAATGCAGGCTCGTCTTGCATCTCCCAAGACGAAGGGATGTCTGAATCCCCTGTGGAACGACAGAGAAAGACCTAGTCCCCTGCCTAATCGCGACCGGAGGCCTCACATCGTTTGAAAACTCGAGAGGTCCGCGGAGATCAATGCTTCCAAAGGAGACGATGCCTGACTCCTCTTGAAAATGGATAGGAGTCCCAGGATCCCTGTGGCACGTGGAAAGGGACCCTGGGTCTCCCGCCTCACGTGGAGACGCGTCCAAATTGCCATGCCAAGACTCGAGGAGAATCCCGAGGTGTCCCTCGCACCTAGGCAGGAGTCCTCACGTCGCTGAACAAACCTGTGTCTGGAAGTGCCCTCCCCGTCGTAACTCGAGAATATACCCCAGGTTCCGGCAGAAACTCTAGAACAACCATGAGACTTCCCAATCGCCGCGAGATGAGGCCCGATTCCCCTGCACTGCGTGCAGAGCAATTCCGAGTTCCACATCAAACGTAAAAGGAGCCTTGATTTCCTTGATGGCACTCCAGAGAAAACCCAAGATCACTGTCTCAAGTCTAGAGGGATCCTGAGGTCACTGGAGCAACACGAAAGTTCTCCGTGGACCCCAAATCAACTCGAGATGAGAGCTTAGTCCCTGGCTTCGACTCAAGTGGAATACCAACTTTCCACAAGCACCTCAAGAGGAGGCTTCTCTCAACTACAGGTATGTGAGAGGGACTCTGAATTTGTGGCCTCAAGTGGAATGGACACCGAGATGCTCTGACTCGAAGTAAGGCCGGATATCCCTGCAGTGAATTGAATGCAGGCTCGTCTTGCATCTCCCAAGACGAAGGGATGTCTGAATCCGCTGTGGAGACGACAGAGAAAGACCTAGTCCTCCGCCTCATCGCGACCAGAGGCCTCACATCCTTTGAAAACTCGAGACGTCCGCGGAGATCAATGCTTCCAAAGTAGACGATGCCTGACTCCTCTTGAAAATGGATAGGAGTCCCAGGATCCCTGTGGCACGTGGAAAGGGACCCTGGGTCTCCCGCCTCACGTGGATACGCGTCCCAATTGCCATGAAAAGACTCGAGGAGAATCCCGAAGTGTCCCTCGCATCTAGGCAGGAGTCCTGACGTCGCTGAACAAACACGTGTCTGGAAGGGCCCTCCCCGTCGTAACTCGAGAATATACCCCAAGTTCCGGCCACAACTCGAGAAAAACCATGAGACTTCCCCCTCGCCGCGAGATGAGGCCCGATTTCCCTGCACTGCGTGCAGAGCAATTCCGTGTTCCACATCAAACGTGAAAGGAGCCTTGATTTCCTTGATGGCACTCCAGAGAAAACCCAAGATCACTGTCTCAAGTCTAGACGGATCCTGAGGTCACTGGAGCAACACGAAAGGGCTCCGTGGACCCCAAATCAACTCGAGATGAGAGATTAGTCCCTGGCTTCAACTCAAGAGGAATACGAACTTTCCACAAGCACCTCAAGAGGAGGCTTCTCTCAGCTACAGGTATGTGAGAGGGACCCTGAGTTTGTGGCCTCAAGTGCAATGGACACCGAGATGCTCTGACTCGAAGTAAGGCCAGATATCCCTGCAGTGAATTGAATGCAGGCTCATCTTGCATCTGCCAAGACGAAGGGGTATCTGAATCCCCTGTGGAGACCACAGAGAAAGACCTAGTGCTCCGCCTCAACGCGACCGGAGGCCTCACATCCTTTGAAAACTCGAGAGGTCCGCGGAGATCAATGCTTCCAAAGGAGACGATGCCTGACTCCTCTTGAAAATGGATAGGAGTCCCAGGATCCCTGTGGCACGTGGAAAGGGACCCTGGGTCTCCCGCCTCACGTGGAGACGCGTCCCAATTGCCATGCCAAGACTCGAGGAGAATCCCGAGTTGTCCCTCGCACCTAGGCAGGAGTCCTGACGTCGCTGAACAAACACGTGTCTGGAAGGGCCCTCACCGTCGTAACTCGAGAATATACCTCAGGTTCTGGCCGCAACTCGAGAAAAACCATGAGACTTCACCCTCGCCGCTGGATGAGGCCCGATTCCCCTGCACTGCGTGCAGAGCAATTCCGTGTTCCACATCAAACGTGAAAGGAGCATTGATTTCCTTGATGCCACTCCAGAGAAAACCCAAGAAAACTGTCTCAAGTCTAGAGGGATCCTGAGGTCACTGGAGCAACACAAAAGGTCTCCGTGGACCCCAAATCAACTCGAGATGAGAGCTTCGTCCCTGGCTTTGACTCAAGAGGAATACCAACTTTCCACAAGAACCTCAAGAGGAGGCTTTTCTCAGCTACAGGTATGTGAGAGGGACCCTGAGTTTGTGGCCTCAAGTGGAATGGACACCGAGATGCTCTGACTCGAAGTAAGGCCGGATATCCCTGCAGCGAATTGAATGCAGGCTCGTCTTGCATCTCCCAAGACGCAGGGATGTCTGAATCCGCTGTGGAGACGACAGAGAAAGAACTAGTCTTATGCCTCATCGCGACCGGAGGCCTCACATCCTTTGAAAATTCGAGAGGTATGCGGAGATCAATGCTTCCAAAGGAGACGATGCCTGACTCCTCTTGAAAATGGATAGGAGTCCCAGGATCGCTGTGGCACGTGGAAAGGGACCCTGGGTCTCCAGCCTCACGTGGAGCCGCGTCCCAATTGCCATGCCAAGACTCGAGGAGAATCCCGAGGTGTCCCTCGCACCTAGGCAGGAGCCCTGACGTCGCTGAACAAACAAGTGTCTGGAAGGGCCCTCGCCGTCGTAACTCGAGAATATACCCCAGGTTCCGGCCGCAACTCGAGAAAAACCATGAGACTTCCCCATCGCCGCGAGATGAGGCCCGATTCCCCTGCCCTGCGTGCAGAGCAATTCCGTTTCCACATCAAAAATGAAAGGAGCCTTGATTTCCTTGATGACACTTCAGAGAAAACCCAAGATCACTGTCTCAAGTCTAGAGGGATCCTGAGGTCACTGGAGCAACACGAAAGGGCTCCGTGGACCCCAAAACAACTCGAGATGAGAGCTTAGTCCCTGGCTTCAAATCGAGAGGTATACCAACTTTCCACAAGCACCTCAAGAGGAGGCTACTCTCAGCTAATGGTATGTGAGAGGGACCCTGAGTTTGTGGCCTCAAGTGGAATGGACACCGAGATGCTCTGACTCGAAGTAAGACCAGATATCCCTGCAGTGAATTGAATGCAGGCTCGTCTTGCATCTCCCAAGACGAAGGAATGTCTGAATCCCCTGTGGAGACCACAGAGAAAGACCTAGTCCTCCGCCTCATCGCGACCGGAGGCCTCACATCCTTTGTAAACTCGAGAGGTCTGCAGATATCAATGCTTCCAAAGGAGACGATGCCTGACTCCTCTTGAAAATGTATAGGAGTCCCAGCATCACTGTGGCACGTGGAAAGGGACCGTGGGTCTCCCGCCTCACGTGGAGACGCGTCCCAATTGCCATGCCAAGACTTGAGGAGAATCCCGAGGTGTCCCTCGCACCTAGGCAGGAGTCCTGACGTCGCTGAACAAACACGTGTCTGGAAGGGCCCTCCCCGTCGTAACTCGAGAATATACCCCAGGTTCCGGCCGCAACTCGAGAAAAACCATGAGACTTCCCCCTCGCCGCGAGATGAGGCCCGATTCCCCTGCACTGCATGCAGAGCAATTCCGTGTTCCACATCAAACGTGAAAGGTGCCTTGATTTCCTTGATGGCACTCCAGAGAAAACCCAAGATCACTGTGTCAAGTCTAGAGGGATCCTGAGGTCACGGGAGCAACACGAAAGGGTTCCGTGGACCCCAAATCAACTGGAGATGAGAGATTAGTCCCTGGGTTCGACTCAAGAGGAATACGAACTTTCCACAAGCCCCTCAAGAGGAGGGTTCTCTCAGCTACAGGTATGTGAGAGGGACCCTGATTTTGTGGCATCAAGTGGAATGGACACCGAGATGCTCTGACTCGAAGTAAGGCCGGATATCCCTGCAGTGAATTGAAAGCAGGCTCATCTTGCATCTCCCAAGACAAAGGGATGTCTGAATCCCCTGTGCAGAACACAGAGAAAGACCTAGTCCTCCGCCTCAACGGGACCGGAGGCCTCACATCCTTTGAGAACTCGAGAGGTCTGCAGAGATCAGTGCTTCCAAAGGAGACGATGCCTGACTCCTCTTGAAAATGGATAGGAGTCCCAGGATCACTGTGGGACGTGGAAAGGGACACTGGGTCTCCAGCCTCACGTGGAGACGCGTCCCAATTGCCATACCAAGACTCGAGGAGAATCCCGAGGTGTCCCTCGCACCTAGGCAGGAGTCCTCACGTCGCTGAACAAACCCGTGTCTGGAAGGGGCCTCCCCGTCGTAACTCGAGAATATACCCCAGGTTCCGGCCGCAACTCGAGAAAAACCATGAGACTTCCCCTTCCCGGCGAGATGAGGCCCGATTCCCCTGCACTGAGTGCAGACCAATTCCGTGTTCCACATCAAACGTGAAAGGAGCCTTGATTTCCTTAATGGCACTCCAGAGAAAACCGAAGATCACTGTCTCAAGTCTACAGGGATCCTGAGGTCACTGGACCAACACGAAAGGGATCCGTGGACCCCAAATCAACTCGAGATGAGAGCTTAGTCCCTGGCTTCGACTCAAGAGGAATACCAACTTTCCACAAGCACCTCAAGAGGAGGCTTCTCTCAGCTACAGGTATGTGAGAGGGACCCTGAGTTTGTGGCCTCAAGTGGAATGGACACCGACAAGCTCTGACTCGAACTAAGGCCGGATATCCCTGCAGTGAATTGAATGCAGGCTCGTCTTGCATCTCCCCAGACGAAGGGTTGTCTGAATCCCCTGTGGAGACGACAGAGAAAGACCTAGTCCTCCGCCTCAACGCGACCAAAGGCCTCACATCCTTTGAAGACTCGAGAGGTCCCCGGAGATCAATGCTTCCAAAGGAGACGATGCCTGACTCCTCTTGAAAATGGATAGGAGCCCCAGGATCCCTGTGGCACGTGGAAAGGGACCCTGGGTCTCCGGCCTCACCTGGAGACGCGTCCCAATATCCATGCCAAGACTCCAGGAGAATCCCGAGGTGTCCCTCGCACCTAGGCAGGAGTCCTGACGTCACTGAACAAACACTTGTCTGGAAGGGCCCTCCCCATCGTAACTCGAGAATATACCCCAGGTTCCGGCCGCAATTCGAGAAAAACCATGAGATTTTCCCCTCGCCGCGAGTTGAGGCCCGATTCCCCTGCACTGCGTGCAGAGCAATTCCGTGTTCCACATCAAACGTGAAAGGAGCCTTGATTTCCTTGATGGCACTCCAGAGAAAACCCAAGATCACTGTCTCAAGTCTAGAGGGATCCTGAGGTCACTGGAGCAACATGAAAGGGCTCCGTATAACCCAAATCAACTCGAGATGAGAGCTTAGTCCCTGGCTTTGACTCAAGAGGAATACCAAATTTCCACAAGCAGCTCAAGAGGAGGCTTCTCTCAGCTACAGGTATGTGAGAGGGACCCTGAGTTTGTGGCTTCAAGTGCAATGGACTCCGAGATGCTCTGACTCGAAGTAAGGCCGGATATCCCTGCAGTGAATTGAATGCAGGCTCGTCTTGCATCTCCCAAGACGACGGGATGTCTGAATCCCCTGTGGAGACCACAGAAAAAGACCTAGTCCTCCGCCTCAACGCGACCGGAGGCCTCACATCCTTTGAAAACTCGAGAGGTCCGCGGAGATCAATGCTTCCAACGGAGAAGATGCCTGACGCCTCTTGAAAATGGATAGGAGTCCCAGGATCCCTGTGGCACGTGGAAAGGGACCCTGGGTCTCCCGCCTCACGTGGAGACGCGTCCCAATTGCCATGCCAAGACTCGAGGAGAATCCCGAGGTGTCCCTAGCACCTAGGCAGGAGTCCTGACGTCGCTGAACAAACACTTGTCTGGAAGGGCCCTCCCCGTCTTAACTCGAGAATATACCCCAGGTTCCGGCCGCAACTCGAGAAAAACCATGAGACTTCCCCCTCGCCGCGAGATGAGGCCCGATTCCCCTGCAATGCGTGCAGAGCAATTCCGTGTTCCACATCAAACGTGAAAGGAGCCTTGATTTCCTTGATGGCACTCCAGAGAAAAACCAAGATCACTGTCTCAAGTCTAGAGGGATCCTGAGGTCACTGTAGCAACACGAAAGGGCTCCGTGGACCCCAAATCAACTCGAAATGAGAGTTTAGTCCCTGGCTTCGACTCAAGAGGAATACCAACTTTCCACAAGCACCTCAAGAGGAGGCTTCTCTCAGCTACAGGTATATCAGAGGGACCCTGAGTTTGTGGCCTCAAGTGGAATGGACACCGAGATGCTCTGACTCGAAGTAAGGCCGGATATCCCTGCAGTGAATTGAATGCAGGCTCGTCTTGCATCTCCCAAGACGAAGGGATGTCTGAATCCCCTGTGGAGACCACAGAGAAAGACCTAGTTCTCCGCCTCATCGTGACCAGAGGCCTCACATCCTTTGAATACTCGAGAGGTCCGCGGAGATCAATATTTCCAAAGGAGACGATGCCTGACTCCTCTTGAAAATGGATAGGAGTCCCAGGATCCCTGTGGCACGTGGAAAGGGACCCTGGGTCTCCCGCCTCACGTGGAGACGCGTCCCAATTGCCATGCCAAGACTCTAGGAGAATCCCGAGGTGTCCCTCGCACCTAGGCATGAGTCCTGACGTGGCTGAACAAACACGTGTCTGGAAGGGCCCTCCCCGTCGTAACTCGAGAATATACCCCAGGTTCCGGCCGCAACTCGAGAAAAACCATGAGATTTCCCCCTCGCCGAGAGTTGAGGCCCGATTCTCCTGCACTGCGTGCAGAGCAATTCCGTGTTATACTTCAAACGTGAAAGGAGCCTTGATTTCCTTGATGGCACTACAGAGAAAACCCAAGATTACTGTCTCAAGTCTAGAGGGATCCTGAGGTCACTGGAACAACACGAAAGGGCTCTGTGGACCCCAAATCAACTCGAGATGAGAACTTTGTCCCTGGCTTAGACTCAAGAGGAATACCAACTTTCCACAAGCACCTCAAGAGGAGGCTTCTCTCAGCTACAGGTATGTGAGAGGGACCCTGAGTTTGTGGCCTCAAGTGGAATGGACACCGACAAGCTCTGACTCGAACTAAGGCCGGATATCCCTGCAGCGAATTGAATGCAGGCTCGTCTTGCATCTCCCAAGACGAAGGGATGTCTGAATCCCCTGTGGAGACCACAGAGAAAGACCTAGTCCTCCGCCTCAACGCGACCGGAGGCCTCACATCCTTTGAAAACTCGAGAGGTCCGCGGAGATCAATACTTCCGAAGGAGACGATGCCTGACTCCTCTTGAAATGGATAGGAGTCCCAGGATCCCTGTGGCACATGGAAAGGGACCCTGGGTCTCCCGCCTCACGTGGAGACGCGTCCCAATTGCCATGCCAAGACTCGAGGAGAATCCCGAGGTGTCCCTCGCACCTAGACAGGAGTCCTGACGTCGCTGAACAAACACGTGTCTGGAAGGGCCCTCCCCGTCGTAACTCGAGAATATACCCCAGGTTCCGGCCGCAACTCGAGAAAAACCATGAGATTTCCCCCTCGCCGAGAGTTGAGGCCCGATTCCCCTGCACTGCGTGCAGAGCAATTCCGTGTTACACTTCAAACGTGAAAGGAGCCTTGATTTCCTTGATGGCACTCCAGAGAAAACCCAAGATCACTGTCTCAAGTCTAGAGGGATCCTGAGGTCACTGGAGCAACACGAAAGGGCTCCGTGGACCCCAAATCAACACGAGTTGAGAACTTAGTCCCTGGCTTAGACTCAAGAGGAATACCAACTTTCCACAAGCACCTCAGAGGAGGCTTCTCTCAGCTACAGGTAAGTGAGAGGAACCCTGAGTTTGTGGCCTCAAGTGGAATGGACACCGAGATGCTCTGACTCGAAGTAAGGCCGGATATCCCTGCAGTGAATTGAATGCAGGCTCGTCTTGCATCTCCCAAGACGAAGGGATGTCTGAATCCCCTGTGGAGACCACAGAGAAAGACCTAGTCCTCCGCCTCATCGTGACCGGAGGCCTCACATCCTTTGAAAACTCGAGAGGTCCGCGGACATCAATGCTTCCAACGGAGAAGATGCCTGACGCCTCTTGAAAATGGATAGGAGTCCCAGGATCCCTGTGGCACGTGGAAAGGGACCCTGGGTCTCCCGCCTCACGTGGAGACGCGTCCCAATTGCCATGCCAAGACTCGAGGAGAATCCCGAGGTGTCCCTAGCACCTAGGCATGAGTCCTGACGTGGCTGAACAAACACGTGTCTGGAAGGGCCCTCCCCGTCGTATCTCGAGAATATACCCCAGGTTCCGGCCGCAACTCGAGAAAAACCATGAGATTTCCCCCTCGCCGAGAGTTGAGGCCCGATTCCCCTGCACTGCGTGCAGAGCAATTCCGTGTTACACTTCAAACGTGAAAGGAGCCTTGATTTCCTTGATGGCACTCCAGAGAAAACCCAAGATTACTGTCTCAAGTCTAGAGGGATCCTGAAGTCACTGGAGCAACACGAAAGGGCTCCGTGGACCCCAAATCAACTCGAGATGAGAACTTTGTCCCTGGCTTAGACTCAAGAGGAATACCAACTTTCCACAAGCACCTCAAGAGGAGGCTTCTCTCAGCTACAGGTATGTGAGAGGGACCCTGAGTTTGTGGCCTCAAGTGGAATGGACACCGAGATGCTCTGACTCGAAGTAAAGCCGGATATCCCTGCAGCGAATTGAATGCTGGCTCGTCTTGCATCTCACAAGACGAAGGGATGTCTGAATCTGCTGTGGAGACGACAGAGAAAGACCTAGTCTTCTGCCTCATCGCGACCGGAGGCCTCACATCCTTTGAAAATTGAAGAGATATGTGGAGATCAATGCTTCCAAAGGAGACGATGCTTGACTCCTCTTAAAAATGGATAGGAGTCCCAGGATCCCTGTGGCACGTGGAAAGGGACCCTGGGTCTCCCGCCTCACATGGAGACGCGTCCCAATTGCCATGCCAAGACTCGAGGAGAATCCCGAGGTGTCCCTCGCACCTAGGCAGGAGTCCTGACGTCGCTGAAGAAACACGTGTCTGGAAGGGCCCTCCCCGTCGTAACTCGAGAATATACCCCAGGTTCCGGCCGCAACTCGAGAAAAACCATGAGATTTCCCCCTCGCCGAGAGTTGAGGCCCGATTCCCCTGCACTGCGTGCAGAGCAATTCCGAGTTACACTTCAAACGTGAAAGTAGCCTTGATTTCCTTGATGGCACTCCAGAGAAAACCCAAGATCACTGTCTCAAGTCTAGAGGGATCCTGAGGTCACTGGAGCAACACGAAAGGGCTCCGTGGACCCCAAATCAACTCGAGATGAGAGCTTAGTCCCTGGCTTAGACTCAAGAGGAATACCAACTTTCCACAAGCACCTCAGAGGAGGCTTCTCTCAGCTACAGGTAAGTGAGAGGAACCCTGAGTTTGTGGCCTCAAGTGGAATGGACACCGAGATGCTCTGACTCGAAGTAAGGCCGGATATCCCTGCAGTGAATTGAATGCAGGCTCATCTTGCATCTCCCAAGACGAAGGGATGTCTGAATCCCCTGTGGAGACCACAGAGAAAGACCTAGTCCTCCGCCTCATCGTGACCGGAGGCCTCACATCCTTTGAAAACTCGAGAGGTCTGCAGAGATCAATGCTTCCAAAGGAGACGATGCCTGACTCCTCTTGAAAATGGATAGGAGTCCCAGGATCCCTGTGGCGCGTGGAAAGGGACCGTGAGTTTCCCGCCTCAGGTGGAGACGCGTCCCAATTGCCATACCAAGACTCGAGGAGAATCCGGAGGTGTCCCTCGCACCTAGGCAGGAGTGCTGACGTCTCTGAACAACCACGTGTCTGCAAGGGCCTTCCCCGTCGGAACTCGAAAATATACCCCAGGTTCCGGCCGCAACTCGAGAAAAACCAAGAGACTTCCCCCTCGCTGCGAGATGAGCCCCGATCCCCCTGCACTGCGTGCAGAGCAATTCCGTGTTCCACATCAAACGTGAAAGGAGCCTTGATTTCCTTGATGGCACTCCAGAGAAAACCCATGATCACTGTCTCAAGTCTAGAGGGATCCTGAGGTCACTGGAGCAACAAGAAAGGGCTCCGTGGACCCCAATTCAACTCGAGATGAGAGCTTAGTCCCTGGCTTCAACTCAAGAGAAATACCAAGTTTCCACAAGCACCTCAAGAGGAGGCTTCTCTCAGCTACAGGTATGTGAGAGATACCCTGAGTGTGTGGCCTCAAGTGGAATGGACACTGAGATGCTCTGACTCGAAGTAAGGCCGGATATCCCTGCAGTGAATTGAATGCAGGCTCGTCTTGCATCTCCCAAGACGAAGGGATGTCTGAATCCCCTGTGGAGACCACAGAGAAAGACCTAGTTCTCCGCCTCATCGCGACAGGAGGCGTCACATCCTTTGAAAACTCGACAAGAACACAGAGATCAATGCTTCCAAAGGATACGATGCCTGAATCCATTTGAAAATAGATAGGAGTCCCAGGATCCCTGTGGCACGTGGAAAGGGACACTGGGTCTCCCGCCTCACGTAGAGACGCGTCCCAATTGCCATGCCAAGACTCCAGGAGAATCCCGAGGTGTCCCTCGCACCTAGGCAGGAGTCTTGACGTCGCTGAACAAACACGTGTCTGGAAGGGCCCTCCCCGTCGTAACTCGAGAATATACCCCAGGTTCTGGCCGCAACTCGAGAAAAACCATGAGACTTCCCCCTCGCCGCTAGATGAGGCCCGATTCCCCTGCACTGCCTGCAGAGCAATTCCGAGTTCCACATCAAACGTGAAAGGAGCCTTGATTTCCTTGATGGCATTCCAGAGAAAACCCAAGATCACTGTCTCAAGTCTAGAGGGATCCTGAGGTCACTGGAGCAACACGAAAGTTCTCCGTGGACCCCAAATAAACTCGAGATGAGAGCTTAGTCCCTGGCTTTGACTCAAGAGGAATACCAACTTTCCACAAGAACCTCAAGAGGAGGCTTCTCTCAGCTACAGGTATGTGAGAGGGACCCTGAGTTTGTGGCCTCAAGTGGAATGGACACCGAGATGCTCTGACTCGAAGTAAGGCCGGATATCCCTGCAGTGAATTGAATGCAGGCTCGTCTTGCATCTCCCAAGACGAAGGAATGTCTGAATCCGCTGTGGAGACCACAGAGAAAGACCTAGTCCTCCGCCTCATCGCGACCGGAGGCCTCACATCCTTTGAAAACTTGAGAGGTCCGCGGAGATCAATGCTTCCAAAAGAGACGATGCCTGACTCCTCTTGAAAATGGATAGGAGGCCCAAGATCCCTGTGGCATGTGGAACGGGACCCTGGGTCTCCCGCCTCACGTGGAGACGCGTCCCCATTGCCATGCCAAGACTCGAGGAGAATCCCGAGGTGTCCCTCACACATAGGCAGGATTCCTGACGTCGCTGAACAAACACGTGTCTGGAAGGGCCCTCCCCGTCGTAACTCGAGAATATACCCCAGGTTCCGGCCGCAACTCGAGAAAAACCATGAGACTTCCCCCTCGCCGCTGGATGAGGCCCGATTCCCCTGCAATGCGTGCAGAGCAATTCCGTGTTCCACATCAAACGTGAAAGGAGCCTTGATTTCCTTGATGGCACTCCAGAGAAAACCCAAGATCACTGTCTCAAGTCTAGAGGGATCCTGAGGTCACTGGAGCAACACGAAAGGGCTCCGTGGACCCCAAATCAACTCGAGATGAGAGCTTAGTCCCTGGCTTCGACTCAAGAGGAATACCAACTTTCCACAAGCACCTCAAGAGGAGGCTTCTCTCAGCTACAGGTATGTCAGAGGGACCCTGAGTTTGTGGCCTCAAGTGGAATGGACACCGAGATGCTCTGACTCGAAGTAAGGCCGGATATCCCTGCAGCGAATTGAATGCAGGCTCGTCTTGCATCTCCCAAGACGAAGGGATGTCTAAATCCCCTGTGGAACGACAGAGAAAGACCTAGTCCCCTGCCTAATCGCGACCGGAGGCCTCACATCGTTTGAAAACTCGAGAGGTCCGCGGAGATCAATGCTTCCAAAGGAGACGATGCCTGACTCCTCTTGAAAATGGATCGGAGTCCCAGGATCCCTGTGGCACGTGGAAAGGGACCCTGGGTCTCCCGCCTCACGTGGAGATGCGTCCAAATTGCCATGCCAAGACTCGAGGAGAATCCCGAGGTGTCCCTCGCACATAGGCAGGAGTCCTCACGTCGCTGAACAAACCTGTGTCTGGAAGTGCCCTCCCCGTCGTAACTCGAGAATATACCCCAGGTTCCGGCAGCAACTCTAGAAAAACCATGAGACTTCCCCATCGCCGCGAGATGAGGCCCGATTCCCCTGCACTGCATGCAGAGCAATTCCGTGTTCCACATCAAACGTGAAAGGAGCCTTGATTTCCTTGATGGCACTCCAGAGAAAACCCAAGATCACTGTCTCAAGTCTAGAGGGATCCTGAGGTCACTGGAGCAACACGAAAGTTCTCCGTGGACCCCAAATCAACTCGAGATGAGAGCTTAGTCCCTGGCTTCGAATCAAGTGGAATACCAACTTTCCACAAGCACCTCAAGAGGAGGCTTCTCTCAACTACAGTTATGTGAGAGGGACTCTGAGTTTGTGGCCTCAAGTGGAATGGACACCGAGATGCTCTGACTCGAAGTAAGGCCGGATATCCCTGCAGTGAATTGAATGCAGGCTCGTCTTGCATCTCCCAAGACGAAGGGATGTCTGAATCCGCTGTGGAGACGACAGAGAAAGACCTAGTCCTCCGCCTCATCGCGACCAGAGGCCTCACATCCTTTGAAAACTCGAGACGTCCGCGGAGATCAATGCTTCCAAAGTAGACGATGCCTGACTCCTCTTGAAAATGGATAGGAGTCCCAGGATCCCTGTGGCACGTGGAAAGGGACCCTGGGTCTCCCGCCTCACGTGGATACGCGTCCCAATTGCCATGAAAAGACTCGAGGAGAATCCCGAGGTGTCCCTCGCATCTAGGCAGGAGTCCTGACGTCGCTGAACAAACACGTGTCTGGAAGGGCCCTCCCCGTCGTAACTCGAGAATATACCCCAGGTTCCGGCCGCAACTCGAGAAAAACAATGAGACTTCCCCCTCGCCGCGAGATGAGGCCCGATTTCCCTGCACTGCGTGCAGAGCAATTCCGTGTTCCACATCAAACGTGAAAGGAGCCTTGATTTCCTTGATGGCACTCCAGAGAAAACCCAAGATCACTGTCTTAAGTCTAGAGGGATCCTGAGGTCACTGGAGCAACACGAAAGGGCTCCGTGGACCCCAAATCAACTCGAGATGAGAGCTTAGTCCCTGGCTTCGAATCAAGAGGAATACCAACTTTCCACAAGCACCTCAAGAGGAGGCTTCTCTCAGCTACAGGTATGTCAGAGGGACCCTGAGTTTGTGGCCTCAAGTGGAATGGACACCGAGATGCTCTGACTCGAAGTAAGGCCGGATATCCCTGCAGCGAATTGAATGCAGGCTCGTCTTGCATCTCCCAAGACGAAGGGATGTCTGAATCCCCTGTGGAACGACAGAGAAAGACCTAGTCCCCTGCCTAATCGCGACCGGAGGCCTCACATCGTTTGAAAACTCGAGAGGTCCGCGGAGATCAATGCTTCCAAAGGAGACGATGCCTGACTCCTCTTGAAAATGGATAGGAGTCCCAGGATCCCTGTGGCACGTGGAAAGGGACCCTGGGACTCCCGCCTCACGTGGAGACGCGTCCAAATTGCCATGCCAAGACTCGAGGAGAATCCCGAGGTGTCCCTCGCACCTAGGCAGGAGTCCTCACGTCGCTGAACAAACCTGTGTCTGGAAGTGCCCTCCCCGTCGTAACTCGAGAATATACCCCAGGTTCCGGCAGAAACTCTAGAAAAACCATGAGACTTCCCAATCGCCGCGAGATGAGGCCCGATTCCCCTGCACTGCGTGCAGAGCAATTCCGAGTTCCACATCAAACGTAAAAGGAGCCTTGATTTCCTTGATGGCACTCCAGAGAAAACCCAAGATCACTGTCTCAAGTCTAGAGGGATCCTGAGGTCACTGGAGCAACACGAAAGTTCTCCGTGGACCCCAAATCAACTCGAGATGAGAGCTTAGTCCCTGGCTTCGACTCAAGTGGAATACCAACTTTCCACAAGCACCTCAAGAGGAGGCTTCTCTCAACTACAGGTATGTGAGAGGGACTCTGAATTTGTGGCCTCAAGTGGAATGGACACCGAGATGCTCTGACTCGAAGTAAGGCCGGATATCCCTGCAGTGAATTGAATGCAGGCTCGTCTTGCATCTCCCAAGACGAAGGGATGTCTGAATCCGCTGTGGAGACGACAGAGAAAGACCTAGTCCTCCGCCTCATCGCGACCAGAGGCCTCACATCCTTTGAAAACTCGAGACGTCCGCGGAGATCAATGCTTCCAAAGTAGACGATGCCTGACTCCTCTTGAAAATGGATAGGAGTCCCAGGATCCCTGTGGCACGTGGAAAGGGACCCTGGGTCTCCCGCCTCACGTGGATACGAGTCCCAATTGCCATGAAAAGACTCGAGGAGAATCCCGAAGTGTCCCTCGCATCTAGGCAGGAGTCCTGACGTCGCTGAACAAACACGTGTCTGGAAGGGCCCTCCCCGTCGTAACTCGAGAATATACCCCAGGTTCCGGCCACAACTCGAGAAAAACCATGAGACTTCCCCCTCGCCGCGAGATGAGGCCCGATTTCCCTGCACTGCGTGCAGAGCAATTCCGTGTTCCACATCAAACGTGAAAGGAGCCTTGATTTCCTTGATGGCACTCCAGAGAAAACCCAAGATCACTGTCTCAAGTCGAGAGGGATCCTGAGGTCACTGGAGCAACACGAAAGTTCTCCGTGGACCCCAAATCAACTCGAGATGAGAGATTAGTCCCTGGCTTCAACTCAAGAGGAATACGAACTTTCCACAAGCACCTCAAGAGGAGGCTTCTCTCAGCTACAGGTATGTGAGAGGGACCCTGAGTTTGTGGCCTCAAGTGCAATGGACACCGAGATGCTCTGACTCGAAGTAAGGCCAGATATCCCTGCAGTGAATTGAATGCAGGCTCATCTTGCATCTGCCAAGACGAAGGGGTATCTGAATCCCCTGTGGAGACCACAGAGAAAGACCTAGTGCTCCGCCTCAACGCGACCGGAGGCCTCACATCCTTTGAAAACTCGAGAGGTCCGCGGAGATCAATGCTTCCAAAGGAGACGATGCCTGACTCCTCTTGAAAATGGATAGGAGTCCCAGGATCCCTGTGGCACGTGGAAAGGGACCCTGGGTCTCCCGCCTCACGTGGAGACGCGTCCCAATTGCCATGCCAAGACTCGAGGAGAATCCCGAGTTGTCCCTCGCACCTAGGCAGGAGTCCTGACGTCGCTGAACAAACACGTGTCTGGAAGGGCCCTCACCGTCGTAACTCGAGAATATCCCTCAGGTTCTGGCCGCAACTCGAGAAAAACCATGAGACTTCACCCTCGCCGCTGGATGAGGCCCGATTCCCCTGCACTGCGTGCAGAGCAATTCCGTGTTCCACATCAAACGTGAAAGGAGCATTGATTTCCTTGATGCCACTCCAGAGAAAACCCAAGAAAACTGTCTCAAGTCTAGAGGGATCCTGAGGTCACTGGAGCAACACAAAAGGTCTCCGTGGACCCCAAATCAACTCGAGATGAGAGCTTCGTCCCTGGCTTTGACTCAAGAGGAATACCAACTTTCCACAAGAACCTCAAGAGGAGGCTTTTCTCAGCTACAGGTATGTGAGAGGGACCCTGAGTTTGTGGCCTCAAGTGGAATGGACACCGAGATGCTCTGACTCGAAGTAAGGCCGGATATCCCTGCAGCGAATTGAATGCAGGCTCGTCTTGCATCTCCCAAGACGAAGGGATGTCTGAATCCGCTGTGGAGACGACAGAGAAAGAACTAGTCTTCTGCCTCATCTCGACCGGAGGCCTCACATCCTTTGAAAATTCGAGAGGTATGCGGAGATCAATGCTTCCAAAGGAGACGATGCCTGACTCCTCTTGAAAATGGATAGGAGTCCCAGGATCGCTGTGGCACGTGGAAAGGGACCCTGGGTCTCCAGCCTCACGTGGAGCCGCGTCCCAATTGCCATGCCAAGACTCGAGGAGAATCCCGAGGTGTCCCTCGCACCTAGGCAGGAGCCCTGACGTCGCTGAACAAACAAGTGTCTGGAAGGGCCCTCGCCGTCGTAACTCGAGAATATACCCCAGGTTCCGGCCGCAACTCGAGAAAAACCATGAGACTTCCCCATCGCCGCGAGATGAGGCCCGATTCCCCTGCCCTGCGTGCAGAGCAATTCCGTTTCCACATCAAAAATGAAAGGAGCCTTGATTTCCTTGATGACACTCCAGAGAAAACCCAAGATCACTGTCTCAAGTCTAGAGGGATCCTGAGGTCACTGGAGCAACACGAAAGGGCTCCGTGGACCCCAAAACAACTCGAGATGAGAGCTTAGTCCCTGGCTTCAAATCGAGAGGTATACCAACTTTCCACAAGCACCTCAAGAGGAGGCTACTCTCAGCTAATGGTATGTGAGAGGGACCCTGAGTTTGTGGCCTCAAGTGGAATGGACACCGAGATGCTCTGACTCGAAGTAAGACCAGATATCCCTGCAGTGAATTGAATGCAGGCTCGTCTTGCATCTCCCAAGACGAAGGAATGTCTGAATCCCCTGTGGAGACCACAGAGAAAGACCTAGTCCTCCGCCTCATCGCGACCGGAGGCCTCACATCCTTTGTAAACTCGAGAGGTCTGCAGATATCAATGCTTCCAAAGGAGACGATGCCTGACTCCTCTTGAAAATGTATAGGAGTCCCAGCATCACTGTGGCACGTGGAAAGGGACCGAGGGTCTCCCGCCTCACGTGGAGACGCGTCCCAATTGCCATGCCAAGACTTGAGGAGAATCCCGAGGTGTCCCTCGCACCTAGGCAGGAGTCCTGACGTCGCTGAACAAACACGTGTCTGGAAGGGCCCTCCCCGTCGTAACTCGAGAATATACCCCAGGTTCCGGCCGCAACTCGAGAAAAACCATGAGACTTCCCCCTCGCCGCGAGATGAGGCCCGATTCCCCTGCACTGCATGCAGAGCAATTCCGTGTTCCACATCAAACGTGAAAGGTGCCTTGATTTCCTTGATGGCACTCCAGAGAAAACCCAAGATCACTGTGTCAAGTCTAGAGGGATCCTGAGGTCACCGGAGCAACACGAAAGGGTTCCGTGGACCCCAAATCAACTGGAGATGAGAGATTAGTCCCTGGGTTCGACTCAAGAGGAATACGAACTTTCCACAAGCCCCTCAAGAGGAGGGTTCTCTCAGCTACAGGTATGTGAGAGAGACCCTGATTTTGTGGCATCAAGTGGAATGGACACCGAGATGCTCTGACTCGAAGTAAGGCCGGATATCCCTGCAGTGAATTGAAAGCAGGCTCATCTTGCATCTCCCAAGACAAAGGGATGTCTGAATCCCCTGTGCAGAACACAGAGAAAGACCTAGTCCTCCGCCTCAACGGGACCGGAGGCCTCACATCCTTTGAGAACTCGAGAGGTCTGCAGAGATCAGTGCTTCCAAAGGAGACGATGCCTGACTCCTCTTGAAAATGGATAGGATTCCCAGGATCACTGTGGGACGTGGAAAGGGACACTGGGTCTCCAGCCTCACGTGGAGACGCGTCCCAATTGCCATACCAAGACTCGAGGAGAATCCCGAGGTGTCCCTCGCACCTAGGCAGGAGTCCTCACGTCGCTGAACAAACCCGTGTCTGGAAGGGCCCTCCCCGTCGTAACTCGAGAATATACCCCAGGTTCCGGCCGCAACTCGAGAAAAACCATGAGACTTCCCCTTCCCGGCGAGATGAGGCCCGATTCCCCTGCACTGAGTGCAGACCAATTCCGTGTTCCACATCAAACGTGAAAGGAGCCTTGATTTCCTTAATGGCACTCCAGAGAAAACCGAAGATCACTGTCTCAAGTCTACAGGGATCCTGAGGTCACTGGACCAACACGAAAGGGATCCGTGGACCCCAAATCAACTCGAGATGAGAGCTTAGTCCCTGGCTTCGACTCAAGAGGAATACCAACTTTCCACAAGCACCTCAAGAGGAGGCTTCTCTCAGCTACAGGTATATGAGAGGGACCCTGAGTTTGTGGCCTCAAGTGGAATGGACACCGACAAGCTCTGACTCGAACTAAGGCCGGATATCCCTGCAGTGAATTGAATGCAGGCTCGTCTTGCATCTCCCCAGACGAAGGGTTGTCTGAATCCCCTGTGGAGACGACAGAGAAAGACCTAGTCCTCCGCCTCAACGCGACCGGAGGCCTCACATCCTTTGAAAACTCGAGAGGTCCGCGGAGATCAATACTTCCGAAGGAGACGATGCCTGACTCCTCTTGAAAATGGATAGGAGCCCCAGGATCCCTGTGGCACGTGGAAAGGGACCCTGGGTCTCCGGCCTCACCTGGAGACGCGTCCCAATATCCATGCCAAGACTCCAGGAGAATCCCGAGGTGTCCCTCGCACCTAGGCAGGAGTCCTGACGTCACTGAACAAACACTTGTCTGGAAGGGCCCTCCCCATCGTAACTCGAGAATATACCCCAGGTTCCGGCCGCAATTCGAGAAAAACCATGAGATTTCCCCCTCGCCGCGAGTTGAGGCCCGATTCCCCTGCACTGCGTGCAGAGCAATTCCGTGTTCCACATCAAACGTGAAAGGAGCCTTGATTTCCTTGATGGCACTCCAGAGAAAACCCAAGATCACTGTCTCAAGTCTAGAGGGATCCTGAGGTCACTGGAGCAACATGAAAGGGCTCCGTATAACCCAAATCAACTCGAGATGAGAGCTTAGTCCCTGGCTTTGACTCAAGAGGAATACCAAATTTCCACAAGCAGCTCAAGAGGAGGCTTCTCTCAGCTACAGGTATGTGAGAGGGACCCTGAGTTTGTGGCTTCAAGTGCAATGGACTCCGAGATGCTCTGACTCGAAGTAAGGCCGGATATCCCTGCAGTGAATTGAATGCAGGCTCGTCTTGCATCTCCCAAGACGACGGGATGTCTGAATCCCCTGTGGAGACCACAGAAAAAGACCTAGTCCTCCGCCTCAACGCGACCGAAGGCCTCACATCCTTTGAAAACTCGAGAGGTCCGCGGAGATCAATGCTTCCAACGGAGAAGATGCCTGACGCCTCTTGAAAATGGATAGGAGTCCCAGGATCCCTGTGGCACGTGGAAAGGGACCCTGGGTCTCCCGCCTCACGTGGAGACGCGTCCCAATTGCCATGCCAAGACTCGAGGAGAATCCCGAGGTGTCCCTAGCACCTAGGCAGGAGTCCTGACGTCGCTGAACAAACACTTGTCTGGAAGGGCCCTCCCCGTCTTAACTCGAGAATATACCCCAGGTTCCGGCCGCAACTCGAGAAAAACCATGAGACTTCCCCCTCGCCGCGAGATGAGGCCCGATTCCCCTGCAATGCGTGCAGAGCAATTCCGTGTTCCACATCAAACGTGAAAGGAGCCTTGATTTCCTTGATGGCACTCCAGAGAAAAACCAAGATCACTGTCTCAAGTCTAGAGGGATCCTGAGGTCACTGTAGCAACACGAAAGGGCTCCGTGGACCCCAAATCAACTCGAAATGAGAGTTTAGTCCCTGGCTTCGACTCAAGAGGAATACCAACTTTCCACAAGCACCTCAAGAGGAGGCTTCTCTCAGCTACAGGTATATCAGAGGGACCCTGAGTTTGTGGCCTCAAGTGGAATGGACACCGAGATGCTCTGACTCGAAGTAAGGCCGGATATCCCTGCAGTGAATTGAATGCAGGCTCGTCTTGCATCTCCCAAGACGAAGGGATGTCTGAATCCCCTGTGGAGACCACAGAGAAAGACCTAGTCCTCCGCCTCATCGTGACCGGAGGCCTCACATCCTTTGAAAACTCGAGAGGTCTGCAGAGATCAATGCTTCCAAAGGAGACGATGCCTGACTCCTCTTGAAAATGGATAGGAGTCCCAGGATCCCTGTGGCACGTGGAAAGGGACCCTGGGTCTCCCGCCTCACGTGGAGACGCGTCCAAATTTCCATGCCAAGACTCGAGGAGAATCCCGAGGTGTCCCTCGCACCTAGGCCGGAGTCCTCACGTCGCTGAACAAACCCGTGTCTGGAAGGGCCCTCCCCGTCGTAACTCGAGAATATACCCCAGGTTCCGGCCGCAACTCGAGAAAAACCATGAGACTTCCCCATCGCCGAGAGATGAGGCCCGATTCCCCTGCACTGAGTGCAGATCAATTCTGTGTTCCACATCAAACGTGAAAGGAGCCTTGATTTCCTTGATGGCACCCCAGAGAAAACCCAAGATCACTGTCTCAAGTCTAGAGGGATCTTGAGGTCACTGTAGCAACACGAAAGGGCTCCATGGACCCCAATTGAACTCGAGATGAGAGCTTAGTCCCTTGCTTCGACTCAAGAGGAATACCAACTTTCCACAAGCACCTCAAGAGGAGGCTTCTCTCAGCTACAGGTATGTGAGAGGGACCCTGAGTTTGTGGCCTCAAGTGGAATGGACACCGAGATGCTCTGACTCGAAGTAAGGCCGGATATCCCTCCAGTGAATTGAATGCAGGCTCGTCTTGCATCTCCCAAGACGAAGGGATGTCTGAATCCCCTGTGGAGCCCACAGAGAAAGACCTAGTCCTCCGCCTCAACGCGACCGGAGGCCTCACATCCTTTGAAAACTCGAGAGGTCCGCGGAGATCAATACTTCCGAAGGAGACGATGCCTGACTCCTCTTGAAAATGGATAGGAGTCCCAGGATCCCTGTGGCACATGGAAAGGGACCCTGGGTCTCCCGCCTCACGTGGAGACGCGTCCCAATTGCCATGCCAAGACTCGAGGAGAATCCCGAGGTGTCCCTCGCACCTAGGCAGGAGTCCTGACGTCGCTGAACAAACACGTGTCTGGAAGGGCCCTCCCCGTCGTAACTCGAGAATATACCCCAGGTTCCGGCCGCAACTCGAGAAAAACCATGAGATTTCCCCCTCGCCGAGAGTTGAGGCCCGATTCCCCTGCACTGCGTGCAGAGCAATTCCGTGTTACACTTCAAACGTGAAAGGAGCCTTGATTTCCTTGATGGCACTCCAGAGAAAACCCAAGATCACTGTCTCAAGTCTAGAGGGATCCTGAGGTCACTGGAGCAACACGAAAGGGCTCCGTGGACCCCAAATCAACACGAGATGAGAACTTAGTCCCTGGCTTAGACTCAAGAGGAATACCAACTTTCCACAAGCACCTCAGAGGAGGCTTCTCTCAGCTACAGGTAAGTGAGAGGAACCCTGAGTTTGTGGCCTCAAGTGGAATGGACACCGAGATGCTCTGACTCGAACTAAGGCCGGATATCCCTGCAGTGAATTGAATGCAGGCTCGTCTTGCATCTCCCAAGACGAAGGGATGTCTGAATCCCCTGTGGAGACCACAGAGAAAGACCTAGTCCTCCGCCTCATCGTGACCGGAGGCCTCACATCCTTTGAAAACTCGAGAGGTCCGCGGACATCAATGCTTCCAACGGAGAAGATGCCTGACGCCTCTTGAAAATGGATAGGAGTCCCAGGATCCCTGTGGCACGTGGAAAGGGACCCTGGGTCTCCCGCCTCACGTGGAGACGCGTCCCAATTGCCATGCCAAGACTCGAGGAGAATCCCGAGGTGTCCCTAGCACCTAGGCATGAGTCCTGACGTGGCTGAACAAACACGTGTCTGGAAGGGCCCTCCCCGTCGTATCTCGAGAATATACCCCAGGTTCCGGCCGCAACTCGAGAAAAACCATGAGATTTCCCCCTCGCCGAGAGTTGAGGCCCGATTCCCCTGCACTGCGTGCAGAGCAATTCCGTGTTACACTTCAAACGTGAAAGGAGCCTTGATTTCCTTGATGGCACTCCAGAGAAAACCCAAGATTACTGTCTCAAGTCTAGAGGGATCCTGAAGTCACTGGAGCAACACGAAAGGGCTCCGTGGACCCCAAATCAACTCGAGATGAGAACTTTGTCCCTGGCTTAGACTCAAGAGGAATACCAACTTTCCACAAGCACCTCAAGAGGAGGCTTCTCTCAGCTACAGGTATGTGAGAGGGACCCTGAGTTTGTGGCCTCAAGTGGAATGGACACCGAGATGCTCTGACTCGAAGTAAAGCCGGATATCCCTGCAGCGAATTGAATGCTGGCTCGTCTTGCATCTCACAAGACGAAGGGATGTCTGAATCTGCTGTGGAGACGACAGAGAAAGACCTAGTCTTCTGCCTCATCGCGACCGGAGGCCTCACATCCTTTGAAAATTGAAGAGGTATGTGGAGATCAATGCTTCCAAAGGAGACGATGCTTGACTCCTCTTAAAAATGGATAGGAGTCCCAGGATCCCTGTGGCACGTGGAAAGGGACCCTGGGTCTCCCGCCTCACATGGAGACGCGTCCCAATTGCCATGCCAAGACTCGAGGAGAATCCCGAGGTGTCCCTCGCACCTAGGCAGGAGTCCTGACGTCGCTGAAGAAACACGGGTCTGGAAGGGCCCTCCCCGTCGTAACTCGAGAATATACCCCAGGTTCCGGCCGCAACTCGAGAAAAACCATGAGATTTCCCCCTCGCCGAGAGTTGAGGCCCGATTCCCCTGCACTGCGTGCAGAGCAATTCCGAGTTACACTTCAAACGTGAAAGTAGCCTTGATTTCCTTGATGGCACTCCAGAGAAAACCCAAGATCACTGTCTCAAGTCTAGAGGGATCCTGAGGTCACTGGAGCAACACGAAAGGGCTCCGAGGACCCCAAATCAACTCGAGATGAGAGCTTAGTCCCTGGCTTAGACTCAAGAGGAATACCAACTTTCCACAAGCACCTCAGAGGAGGCTTCTCTCAGCTACAGGTAAGTGAGAGGAACCCTGAGTTTGTGGCCTCAAGTGGAATGGACACCGAGATGCTCTGACTCGAAGTAAGGCCGGATATCCCTGCAGTGAATTGAATGCAGGCTCATCTTGCATCTCCCAAGACGAAGGGATGTCTGAATCCCCTGTGGAGACCACAGAGAAAGACCTAGTCCTCCGCCTCATCGTGACCGGAGGCCTCACATCCTTTGAAAACTCGAGAGGTCTGCAGAGATCAATGCTTCCAAAGGAGACGATGCCTGACTCCTCTTGAAAATGGATAGGAGACCCAGGATCCCTGTGGCGCGTGGAAAGGGACCGTGGGTTTCCCGCCTCAGGTGGAGACGCGTCCCAATTGCCATGCCAAGACTCGAGGAGAATCCCGAGGTGTCCCTCGCACCTAGGCAGGAGTGCTGACGTCTCTGAACAACCACGTGTCTGCAAGGGCCTTCCCCGTCGGAACTCGAAAATATACCCCAGGTTCCGGCCGCAACTCGAGAAAAACCAAGAGACTTCCCCCTCGCTGCGAGATGAGCCCCGATCCCCCTGCACTGCGTGCAGAGCAATTCCGTGTTCCACATCAAAGGTGAAAGGAGCCTTTATTCACTTGATGGCACTCCAGAGAAAACCCAAGATCACTGTCTCAAGTCTAGAGGGATCCTGAAGTCACTGGAGTAAAACGAAAGGGCTCCGTGGAACCCAAATCAACTCGAGATGAGAGCTTAGTCCCTGGCTTCGACTCAAGAGGAATACCAACTTTGCACAAGCACCTTAAGAGGAGGCTTCTCTCAGCTACAGGTATGTGAGAGGGACCCTGAGTTTGTGGCCTCAAGTGGAATGCACACCGAGATGCTCTGACTCGAAGTAAGGCCGGATATCCCTGCAGTGAGTTGAATGCAGGCTCGTCTTGCATCTTCCAAGACGAAGGGATGTCTGAATTCCCTGTGGAGACCACAGAGAAAGACCTTGTTGTCCCCCTCATCGCGACCGGAGGCCTCACATCCTTTGAAAACTCGAGAGGTCCGCGGAGATCAATGCTTCCAAAGGAGACGATGCCTGACTCCTCTTGAAAATGGATAGGAGTCCCAGGATCCCTGTGGCACGTTGAAAGGGACACTGGGTCTCCCGCCTCACGTAGAGACGCGTCCCAATTGCCATGCCAAGACTCGAGGAGAATCCCGAGGTGTCCCTCGCACAGAGGCAGGAGTCCCGACGTCGCTGAACAAACACGTGTCTGGAAGGGATCCTCCCCGTCGTAACTCGAGAATATACCCCAGGTTCCGGCCGCAACTCGAGAAAAACCATGAGACTTCCCCCGCGCCGCGACATGAGGCCCGATTCTCCTGCACTGCGTGCAGAGCAATTCCGTTTTCCACATCAAACATGAAAGGAGCCTTGATTTCCTAATGACACTCCAGAGAAAACACAAGATCACTGTCTCAAGTCTAGAGGGATCCTGAGGTCACTGGAGCAACACGAAAGGGCTCCGTGGACCCCAAATCAACTCGAGATGAGAGCTTAGTCCCTGGCTACAACTCAAGAGGAATACCAACTTTCCACAAGCACGTCTAGAGGAGGCTTCTCTCACCTACAGGTATGTGAGAGGGTCCCTGAGTTTGTGTCCTCAAGTGGAATGGACACCGAGATGCTCTGACTCGAAGTAAGGCCGGATATCCCTGCAGTGAATTGAATGCAGGTTCGTCTTGCATCTCCCAAGACGAAGGGATGTCTGAATCCCCTGTGGAGACCACAGAGAAAGTCCTAGTGCTCTGCCTCATCGCGACCGGAGGCCTCACATCCTTTGAAAACTCGAGATGTCTGCGGAGATCAATGCTTCCAAAGGAGACGATGCCTGACTCCTCTTGAAAATGGGTAGTAGTTCCAGGATCCCTTTGGCACGTGGAAAGGGACCCTGGGTCTCCCGCCTCACGTGGAGACGCGTTCCAATTGCAATGCCAAAACTCGAGGAGAATCCCGAGGTGTCCCTCGCACCTAGGCAGGCGTCCTGACGTCGCTGAACAAACTCGTGTCTGAAAGGGCCCTCCCCGTCGTAATTCGAGAATATACCCCAGGTTCCGGCCACAACTCGAGAAAAACCATGAGACTTCGCCCTCGCCGCGAGATGAGGCCCGATTCCCCTGCACTGCCTGCAGAGCAATTCCGTGTTCCACATTAAACGTGAAAGGAGCCTTGATTTCCTTGATGGCACTCCAGAGAAAACCCAAGATCACTGTCTCAAGTCTGGAGGGATCCTGAGGTCACTGGAGCAACACCAAAGGGCTCCGTGGACCCGAAATGAACTCGAGATGAGAGCTTAGTCCCTGGCTTCGACTCAAGAGGAATACCAACTTTCCACAAGCACCTCAAGAGGAGGCTTCTCTCAGCTACAGGTATGTGAGAGGGACCCTGAGTTTTTTGGCCTCAAGTGGAATGGACACTGAGATGCTCTGACTCGAAGTAAGGCCGGATATCCCTGCAGTGAATTGAATGCAGGCTCGTCTTGCATCTTCCAAGACGAAGGGATGTCTGAATCCCCTGTGGAGACCACAGAGATAGACCTAGTCCTCCGCCTCATCGCGTCCGGAGGACTCACATCCTTTGAAAACTCGAGAGGTCCACGGAGATCAATGCTTCCAAAGGAGACGATGCCTGACTCCTCCTGAAAATGGATAGGAGGCCCAGGATCCCTGTGGCACGTGGAATGGGATCGTGGGTCTCCCGTCTCACGTGGAGATGCGTCCCAATTGCCATGCCAAGACTCGAGGAGAATCCCGAGGTGTCCCTCGCACCTTGGCAGGAGTCCTGACGTCGCTGAACAAACACGTGTCTCGAAGGGCCCTCCCCATCGTAACTCGAGAATATACCCCAGGTTCCGGCCGCAACTCGAAAAAAACCATGAGACTTCCCCCTCGCCGCGAGATGAGGCCCGATTCCCCTGCACTGCGTGCAGAGCAATTCCGTGTTCCACATCAAACGTGAAGGGAGCCTTGATTTCCTTGATGGCACTCCAGAGAAAACCCAAAGTCACTGTCTCTAGACTAGAGGGATCCTGAGGTCACTGGAGCAACACGAAAAGGCTCCGTGGACCCCAAATCAACTCGAGATGAGAGCTTAGTCCCTGGCTTCGACTCAAGAGGAATACCAACTTTCCCCAAGCACCTCAAGAGGAGGCTTCTCTCAGCTACCGGTATGTGAGAGGGACCCTGAGTTTGTGGCCTCAAGTGGAATGTACACCGAGATGCTCTGACTCGAAGTAAGGCCGGATATCCCTGCAGTGAATTGAATGCAGGCTCGTCTTGCATCTCCCAAGACGAAGGGATGTCTGAATCCCCTGTGGAGTCCACAGAGAAAGAACTAGTCCTCCGCCTCATTGCGACTGGAGGCCTCACATCCTTTGAAAACTCGAGAGGTCTGCGGAGATCAATGCTTCCAAAGGAGACGATGCCTGACTCTTCTTGAAAATGGATAGGAGTCCCAGGATCCCTGTGGCACATGGAAAGGGACCCTGGGTCTCCCGCCTCACGTGGAGACGCGTCCCAATTGCCATGCCTAGACTCGAGGAGAATACCGAGGTGTCCCTCGCACCTAGGCAGGAGTCCTGACGTCGCTGAACAAACACGTGTCTGGAAGGGCCCTCCCCGTCGTAACTCGAGAATATACCCCACGTTTCGGCCGCAACTCGAATAAAACCATGAGACTTCCCCCTCACCGCGAGCTGAGGCCCGATTCCCCTGCCCTGCATGCAGAGCAATTCCGTGTTCGATATCAAAAGTGAAAGGAGCCTTGATTTCCTTGATGGCACTCCAGAGAAAACCGAAGATCACTGTCTCAAGTCTAGAGGGATCCTGAGATCACTGTAGCAACACGAAAGGGCTCCGTGGACCACAAATCAACTCGAGATGAGAGCTTAGTCCCTGGCTTCGACTCAAGAGGAATACCAACTTTCCACAAGCACCTCAAGAGGAGGCTTCTCTCAGCTACAGGTATGTGAGAGGGACCCTGAGTTTGTGGTCTCAAGTGGAATGGACACCGAGATGCTCTGACTCGAAGTAAGGCCGGATACCCCTTCAGTGAGTTGAATGCAGGCTCGTCTTGCATCTCCCAAGACGAAGGGATGTCTGAATCCCCTGTGGAGACGACAGAGAAAGAGCTAGTCCTCCACCTCATCGCGTCCGGAGGACTCACATCCTTTGAAAACTCGAGAGATCTGCAGAGATCAATGCTTCCAAAGTAGACGATGCCTGACTCCTCCTGAAAATGGATAGAAGTCCCAGGATCCCTGTGGCACCTGGAAAGGGATCCTGGGTCTCCCGCCTCACGAGGAGACGCGTCCCAATTGCCATGCCATGACTCGAGGAGAAATCGAGATGTCCCTCGAACCTAGGCAGGAGTCCTGACGTCGCTGAACAAACACGTGTCTGGAAGGGCCCTCCCCGTCGTAACTCGAGAATATACCCCAGGTTCAGGCCGCAACTTGAGAAAAACCATGAGACATCCCCCTTGCCACGAGATGAGGCCCGATTCCCCTGCACTGCGTGCAGAGCAATTCCGTGTTCCACATCAAACTTGAAAGGAGCCTTGATTTCCTTGATGGCACTCCAGAGAAAACCCAAGATCACTGTCTCAAGTCTAGAGGGATCCTGAGGTCACTGGAGCAACACGAAAGTTCTCCGTGGACCCCAAATCAACTCGAGATGAGAGCTTAGTCCCTGGCTTCGACTCAAGAGGAATACCAACTTTCCACAAGCACCTCAAGAGGAGGCTTCTCTCAGCTACAGGTAAGTGAGAGGGCCCCTGAGTTTGTGGCCTCAAGTGGAATGGACACCGAGATGCTCTGACTAGAAGTAAGGCCGGATATCCCTGCAGTGAATTGAATCCAGGCTCGTCTTGTATCTCCCAAGACGAAGGGATGTCTGAATCCCCTGTGGAGACCACAGAGAAAGACCTAATTCTCCGCCTCATCGCGACCGGAGGCCTCACATCCTTTGAAAACTCGAGAGGTCCGCGGAGATCAATGCTTCCAAAGGAGACGATGCCTGACTCCTCTTGAAAATGGATAGGAGTCCCAGGATCCCTGTGGCACGTGGAAAGTGAACCTGGGTCTCACGGCTCACGTGGAGCCGCGTCCCAATTGCCATGCCAAGACTCGAGGAGAATCCCGAGGTGTCCCTCGCACCTAGGCAGGAGTCCTGACATCGCTGAACAAATACGTGTCTGGAAGGGCCCTCCCCGTTGTAACTCGAGAATATACCCCAGGTTCCGGCCGCCACTCGAGAAAAACCATAGGACTTCCCCCTCGTCGCGAGATGAGGCCCGATTCCCCTGCACTGCGTGCAGAGCAATTTCGTGTTCCACATCAGACGTGAAAGGAGCCTTGATTCCTTGATGGCACTCCAGAGAAAACCCAAGATCACTGTCTCAAGTCTAGCGGGATCCTGAAGTCACTGGAGCAACACGAAAGCGCTCCGTGGACCCCAAATCAACTCGAGATGAGAGCTTAGTCCCTGGCTTCGACTCAAGGGGAATACCAACTTACCACAAGCACCTCAAGAGGAGGCTTCTCTCAGCTACAGATATGTGAGAGGGACCCTGAGTTTGTGGCCTCAAGTGGAATGGACACCGAGATGCTCTGACTCGAAGTAAGGCCGGATATCCCTGCAGTGTATTGAATGCAGGCTCGTCTATATCTCCGAAGACGAAGAAACGTCTGAATACCCTGTGGAGAGCACAGAGAAAGGCCTAGTCCTCCGCCTCAATGCGACCGGAGGCCTCACATCCTTTGAAAACTCGAGAGGTCCGCGGAGATCAATGCTTCCAAAAGAGACGATGCCTGACTTCTTTTTAAAATGGATAGGAGTCCCAGGATCCCTGTGGCACGTGGAAAGGGACCCTGGGTCTCCCGACTCACGTGGAGACGCGTCCCAAATGCCATGCCAAGACTCGAAGAGAATCCCGAGGTGTCCCTCGCACCTAGGCAGGAGTCCTGACATCGCTGAACAAACACGTGTCTGGAAGGGCCCTCCCCGTCGTAACTCGAGAATATACCCCAGGTTCCGGCCGCAACTCGAGAAAAACCATGACATTTCCCCCTCGCCGCGAGTTGAGGCCCGATTCCCCTGCACTGAGTGCAGACCAATTCCGTGTTCCACTTCAAACGTGAAAGGAGCCTTGATTTCCTTGATGGCACTCCAGAGAAAACCCAAGATCACTGTCTCAAGTCTAGAGAGATCCTGAGGTCACTGAAGCAACACAAAAGGGCTCCGTGGACCCCAAATCAACTCGAGATGAGAGCTTAGTCCCTGGCTTAGACTCAAGAGGAATACCACTTTCGACAAGCACCTCAAGAGCAGGCTTCTCTCAGCTACAGTTAAGTGAGAGGGACCCTGAGTTTGTGGCCTCAAGTGGAATGGACACCGAGATGCTCTGACTCGAAGTAAGGCCGGATATCCCTGCAGTGAATTGAATGCAGGCTCGTCTTGCATCTCCCAAGACGAAGGGATGTCTGAATCCCCTGTGCAGAACACAGAGAAAGACCTTGTCTTCCGACTCAACGCGAACGGAGGCCTCACATTCTTTGAAAACTCGAGAGGTCCGTGAAGATCAATGCTTCCAAATGAGACGATGCCTGACTCCTCTTGAAAATGGATAGGAGTCCCAGGATCCCTGTGGCACGTGGAAAGGGACCCTGGTTCTCCCGCCTCACGTGGAGACGCGTCCAAATTGCCATGCCAAGACTCGAGGAGAATCCCAAGGTGTCCCTCGCACCTAGCTAGGAGTCCTCACGTCGCTGAACAAACCCGTGTCTGGAAGGGCCCTTCCCGTCGTAACTCGAGAATATACCCCAGGTTCCGGCCGCAACTCGAGAAAAACCATGAGACTTCCCCCTCCCCGCGAGATGAGGCCCGATTCCCCTGCACTGAGTGCAGACCAATTCCGTGTTCCACATCAAACGTGAAAGGAGCCTTGATTTCCTTAATGGCACTCCAGAGAAAACCCAAGATCACTGTCTCAAGTCTAGAGGGATCCTGAGGTCACTGTAGCAACACGAAAGGGCTCCGTGGACCCAAATTCAACTCGAGATGAGAGCTTAGTCCCTGGCTTCGACTCAAGAGGCATACCAACTTTCCACAAGCACCTCAAGAGGAGGCTTCTCTCAGCTACAGGTATGTCAGAGGGACCCTGAGTTTGTGGCCTCAAGTGGAATGGACACCGAGATGCTCTGACTCGAAGTAAGGCCGGATATCCCTGCAGTGAATTGAATGCAGGCTCGTCTTGCATCTCCCAAGAGGAAGGGTTGTCTGAATTCCCTGTGGAGCCCACAGAGAAAGACCTAGTCCTTCGCCTCAACGCGACCAGAGGCCTCACATCCTTTGAAAACTCGAGAGGTCCGCGGAGATCAATACTTCCAAAGGAGACGATGCCTGACTCCTCTTGAAAATGGATAGGAGTCCCAGGATCCCTGTGGCAGTTGGAAAGGGAAACTGGGTCTCCCGCCTCACGTAGAGATGCGTCCCAATTGCCATGCCAAGACTCGAGGAGAATACCGAGGTGTCCCTCGCACCTAGGCAGGAGTCCTGACGTCGCTGAACAAACACGTGTCTGGAAGGGCCCTCCGCGTTGTAACTCGAGAATATACCCCAGGTTCCGGCCGCAACTTGAGAAAAACCATGAGGCTACCCCCTCGCCGCGAGATGAGGCCCGATTCCCCTGCACTGCGTGCAGAGCAATTCCGTGTTCCACATCAAACTTGAAAGGAGCCTTGATTTCCTTGATGGCACTCCAGAGAAAACCCAAGATCACTGTCTCAAGTCTAGAGGGATCTTGAGGTCACTGGAGCAACACCAAAGTGCGCCGGGTACCCCAAAACAACTGGAGATGAGAGATTCGTCCCTGGCTTCGACTCAAGAGGAATACCAACTTTCCACAAGCACCTCAATAGGAGGCTTCTCTCAGCTACAGGTATGTGAGAGGGACCCTGAGTTTGTGTCCTCAAGTGGAATGGACACCGAGATGCTCTGACTCGAAGTAAGGCCGGATATCCCTGCAGTGAATTGAATGCAGGTTCGTCTTGCATCTCCCAAGACGAAGGGATGTCTGAATCCCCTGTGGAGACCACAGAGAAAGTCCTAGTGCTCTGCCTCATCGCGACCGGAGGCCTCACATCCTTTGAAAACTCGAGATGTCTGCGGAGATCAATGCTTCCAAAGGAGACGATGCCTGACTCCTCTTGAAAATGGGTAGTAGTTCCAGGATCCCTTTGGCACGTGGAAAGGGACCCTGGGTCTCCCGCCTCACGTGGAGACGCGTTCCAATTGCAATGCCAAAACTCGAGGAGAATCCCGAGGTGTCCCTCGCACCTAGGCAGGCGTCCTGACGTCGCTGAACAAACTCGTGTCTGAAAGGGCCCTCCCCGTCGTAATTCGAGAATATACCCCAGGTTCCGGCCACAACTCGAGAAAAACCATGAGACTTCGCCCTCGCCGCGAGATGAGGCCCGATTCCCCTGCACTGCCTGCAGAGCAATTCCGTGTTCCACATTAAACGTGAAAGGAGCCTTGATTTCCTTGATGGCACTCCAGAGAAAACCCAAGATCACTGTCTCAAGTCTGGAGGGATCCTGAGGTCACTGGAGCAACACCAAAGGGCTCCGTGGACCCGAAATGAACTCGAGATGAGAGCTTAGTCCCTGGCTTCGACTCAAGAGGAATACCAACTTTCCACAAGCACCTCAAGAGGAGGCTTCTCTCAGCTACAGGTATGTGAGAGGGACCCTGAGTTTTTTGGCCTCAAGTGGAATGGACACTGAGATGCTCTGACTCGAAGTAAGGCCGGATATCCCTTCAGTGAATTGAATGCAGGCTCGTCTTGCATCTTCCAAGACGAAGGGATGTCTGAATCCCCTGTGGAGACCACAGAGATAGACCTAGTCCTCCGCCTCATCGCGTCCGGAGGACTCACATCCTTTGAAAACTCGAGAGGTCCACGGAGATCAATGCTTCCAAAGGAGACGATGCCTGACTCCTCCTGAAAATGGATAGGAGGCCCAGGATCCCTGTGGCACGTGGAATGGGATCGTGGGTCTCCCGTCTCACGTGGAGATGCGTCCCAATTGCCATGCCAAGACTCGAGGAGAATCCCGAGGTGTCCCTCGCACCTTGGCAGGAGTCCTGACGTCGCTGAACAAACACGTGTCTCGAAGGGCCCTCCCCATCGTAACTCGAGAATATACCCCAGGTTCCGGCCGCAACTCGAAAAAAACCATGAGACTTCCCCCTCGCCGCGAGATGAGGCCCGATTCCCCTGCACTGCGTGCAGAGCAATTCCGTGTTCCACATCAAACGTGAAGGGAGCCTTGATTTCCTTGATGGCACTCCAGAGAAAACCCAAAGTCACTGTCTCTAGACTAGAGGGATCCTGAGGTCACTGGAGCAACACGAAAAGGCTCCGTGGACCCCAAATCAACTCGAGATGAGAGCTTAGTCCCTGGCTTCGACTCAAGAGGAATACCAACTTTCCCCAAGCACCTCAAGAGGAGGCTTCTCTCAGCTACCGGTATGTGAGAGGGACCCTGAGTTTGTGGCCTCAAGTGGAATGTACACCGAGATGCTCTGACTCGAAGTAAGGCCGGATATCCCTGCAGTGAATTGAATGCAGGCTCGTCTTGCATCTCCCAAGACGAAGGGATGTCTGAATCCCCTGTGGAGTCCACAGAGAAAGAACTAGTCCTCCGCCTCATTGCGACTGGAGGCCTCACATCCTTTGAAAACTCGAGAGGTCTGCGGAGATCAATGCTTCCAAAGGAGACGATGCCTGACTCTTCTTGAAAATGGATAGGAGTCCCAGGATCCCTGTGGCACATGGAAAGGGACCCTGGGTCTCCCGCCTCACGTGGAGACGCGTCCCAATTGCCATGCCTAGACTCGAGGAGAATACCGAGGTGTCCCTCGCACCTAGGCAGGAGTCCTGACGTCGCTGAACAAACACGTGTCTGGAAGGGCCCTCCCCGTCGTAACTCGAGAATATACCCCACGTTTCGGCCGCAACTCGAATAAAACCATGAGACTTCCCCCTCACCGCGAGCTGAGGCCCGATTCCCCTGCCCTGCATGCAGAGCAATTCCGTGTTCGATATCAAAAGTGAAAGGAGCCTTGATTTCCTTGATGGCACTCCAGAGAAAACCGAAGATCACTGTCTCAAGTCTAGAGGGATCCTGAGATCACTGTAGCAACACGAAAGGGCTCCGTGGACCACAAATCAACTCGAGATGAGAGCTTAGTCCCTGGCTTCGACTCAAGAGGAATACCAACTTTCCACAAGCACCTCAAGAGGAGGCTTCTCTCAGCTACAGGTATGTGAGAGGGACCCTGAGTTTGTGGTCTCAAGTGGAATGGACACCGAGATGCTCTGACTCGAAGTAAGGCCGGATACCCCTTCAGTGAGTTGAATGCAGGCTCGTCTTGCATCTCCCAAGACGAAGGGATGTCTGAATCCCCTGTGGAGACGACAGAGAAAGAGCTAGTCCTCCACCTCATCGCGTCCGGAGGACTCACATCCTTTGAAAACTCGAGAGATCTGCAGAGATCAATGCTTCCAAAGTAGACGATGCCTGACTCCTCCTGAAAATGGATAGAAGTCCCAGGATCCCTGTGGCACCTGGAAAGGGATCCTGGGTCTCCCGCCTCACGAGGAGACGCGTCCCAATTGCCATGCCATGACTCGAGGAGAAATCGAGATGTCCCTCGAACCTAGGCAGGAGTCCTGACGTCGCTGAACAAACACGTGTCTGGAAGGGCCCTCCCCGTCGTAACTCGAGAATATACCCCAGGTTCAGGCCGCAACTTGAGAAAAACCATGAGACATCCCCCTTGCCACGAGATGAGGCCCGATTCCCCTGCACTGCGTGCAGAGCAATTCCGTGTTCCACATCAAACTTGAAAGGAGCCTTGATTTCCTTGATGGCACTCCAGAGAAAACCCAAGATCACTGTCTCAAGTCTAGAGGGATCCTGAGGTCACTGGAGCAACACGAAAGTTCTCCGTGGACCCCAAATCAACTCGAGATGAGAGCTTAGTCCCTGGCTTCGACTCAAGAGGAATACCAACTTTCCACAAGCACCTCAAGAGGAGGCTTCTCTCAGCTACAGGTAAGTGAGAGGGCCCCTGAGTTTGTGGCCTCAAGTGGAATGGACACCGAGATGCTCTGACTAGAAGTAAGGCCGGATATCCCTGCAGTGAATTGAATCCAGGCTCGTCTTGTATCTCCCAAGACGAAGGGATGTCTGAATCCCCTGTGGAGACCACAGAGAAAGACCTAATTCTCCGCCTCATCGCGACCGGAGGCCTCACATCCTTTGAAAACTCGAGAGGTCCGCGGAGATCAATGCTTCCAAAGGAGACGATGCCTGACTCCTCTTGAAAATGGATAGGAGTCCCAGGATCCCTGTGGCACGTGGAAAGTGAACCTGGGTCTCACGGCTCACGTGGAGCCGCGTCCCAATTGCCATGCCAAGACTCGAGGAGAATCCCGAGGTGTCCCTCGCACCTAGGCAGGAGTCCTGACATCGCTGAACAAATACGTGTCTGGAAGGGCCCTCCCCGTTGTAACTCGAGAATATACCCCAGGTTCCGGCCGCCACTCGAGAAAAACCATAGGACTTCCCCCTCGTCGCGAGATGAGGCCCGATTCCCCTGCACTGCGTGCAGAGCAATTTCGTGTTCCACATCAGACGTGAAAGGAGCCTTGATTCCTTGATGGCACTCCAGAGAAAACCCAAGATCACTGTCTCAAGTCTAGCGGGATCCTGAAGTCACTGGAGCAACACGAAAGCGCTCCGTGGACCCCAAATCAACTCGAGATGAGAGCTTAGTCCCTGGCTTCGACTCAAGAGGAATACCAACTTACCACAAGCACCTCAAGAGGAGGCTTCTCTCAGCTACAGATATGTGAGAGGGACCCTGAGTTTGTGGCCTCAAGTGGAATGGACACCGAGATGCTCTGACTCGAAGTAAGGCCGGATATCCCTGCAGTGTATTGAATGCAGGCTCGTCTATATCTCCGAAGACGAAGAAACGTCTGAATACCCTGTGGAGAGCACAGAGAAAGGCCTAGTCCTCCGCCTCAATGCGACCGGAGGCCTCACATCCTTTGAAAACTCGAGAGGTCCGCGGAGATCAATGCTTCCAAAAGAGACGATGCCTGACTTCTTTTTAAAATGGATAGGAGTCCCAGGATCCCTGTGGCACGTGGAAAGGGACCCTGGGTCTCCCGACTCACGTGGAGACGCGTCCCAAATGCCATGCCAAGACTCGAAGAGAATCCCGAGGTGTCCCTCGCACCTAGGCAGGAGTCCTGACATCGCTGAACAAACACGTGTCTGGAAGGGCCCTCCCCGTCGTAACTCGAGAATATACCCCAGGTTCCGGGCGCAACTCGAGAAAAACCATGACATTTCCCCCTCGCCGCGAGTTGAGGCCCGATTCCCCTGCACTGAGTGCAGACCAATTCCGTGTTCCACTTCAAACGTGAAAGGAGCCTTGATTTCCTTGATGGCACTCCAGAGAAAACCCAAGATCACTGTCTCAAGTCTAGAGAGATCCTGAGGTCACTGAAGCAACACAAAAGGGCTCCGTGGACCCCAAATCAACTCGAGATGAGAGCTTAGTCCCTGGCTTAGACTCAAGAGGAATACCACTTTCGACAAGCACCTCAAGAGCAGGCTTCTCTCAGCTACAGTTAAGTGAGAGGGACCCTGAGTTTGTGGCCTCAAGTGGAATGGACACCGAGATGCTCTGACTCGAAGTAAGGCCGGATATCCCTGCAGTGAATTGAATGCAGGCTCGTCTTGCATCTCCCAAGACGAAGGGATGTCTGAATCCCCTGTGCAGAACACAGAGAAAGACCTTGTCTTCCGACTCAACGCGAACGGAGGCCTCACATTCTTTGAAAACTCGAGAGGTCCGTGAAGATCAATGCTTCCAAATGAGACGATGCCTGACTCCTCTTGAAAATGGATAGGAGTCCCAGGATCCCTGTGGCACGTGGAAAGGGACCCTGGTTCTCCCGCCTCACGTGGAGACGCGTCCAAATTGCCATGCCAAGACTCGAGGAGAATCCCAAGGTGTCCCTCGCACCTAGCTAGGAGTCCTCACGTCGCTGAACAAACCCGTGTCTGGAAGGGCCCTTCCCGTCGTAACTCGAGAATATACCCCAGGTTCCGGCCGCAACTCGAGAAAAACCATGAGACTTCCCCCTCCCCGCGAGATGAGGCCCGATTCCCCTGCACTGAGTGCAGACCAATTCCGTGTTCCACATCAAACGTGAAAGGAGCCTTGATTTCCTTAATGGCACTCCAGAGAAAACCCAAGATCACTGTCTCAAGTCTAGAGGGATCCTGAGGTCACTGTAGCAACACGAAAGGGCTCCGTGGACCCCAATTCAACTCGAGATGAGAGCTTAGTCCCTGGCTTCGACTCAAGAGGCATACCAACTTTCCACAAGCACCTCAAGAGGAGGCTTCTCTCAGCTACAGGTATGTCAGAGGGACCCTGAGTTTGTGGCCTCAAGTGGAATGGACACCGAGATGCTCTGACTCGAAGTAAGGCCGGATATCCCTGCAGTGAATTGAATGCAGGCTCGTCTTGCATCTCCCAAGAGGAAGGGTTGTCTGAATTCCCTGTGGAGCCCACAGAGAAAGACCTATTCCTTCGCCTCAACGCGACCAGAGGCCTCACATCCTTTGAAAACTCGAGAGGTCCGCGGAGATCAATACTTCCAAAGGAGACGATGCCTGACTCCTCTTGAAAATGGATAGGAGTCCCAGGATCCCTGTGGCACGTGGAAAGGGACCCTGGGTCTCCCGCCTCACGTGGAGACGCGTCCCAATTGCCAGTCCAAGACTTGAGGAGAATCCCGAGGTGTCCCTCGCACCTAGGCAGGAGTCCTGACGTCGCTGAACAAACACGTGTCTGGAAGGGCCCTCCCCGTCGTAACTCGAGAATATTCCCCAGGTTCCGGCCGATACTCGAGAAAAACATGAGACTTCCCCCACGCCGCGAGATGAGGCCCGATTCCCCTGCAATGCGTGCAGAGCAATTCCGGGTTACACATCAAACGTGAAAGGAGCCTTGATTTCCTTGATGGCACTCCAGAGAAAACCCAAGATCACTGTCTCAAGTCTAGAGGGATCCTGAGGTCACCGGAGCAACACGAAAGGGCTCCGTGGACCCCAAATCAACTCGAGATGAGAGATTAGTCCCTGGCTTAAACTCAAGAGGAATACGAACTTTCCACAAGCCCCTCAAGAGGAGGCTTCTCTCAGATACAGGTATGTGAGAGGGAACCTGAGTTTGTGGCATCAAGTGGAATGGACACCGAGATGCTCTGACTCGAAGTAAGGCCGGATAGCCCTGCAGTGAATTGAAAGTAGGCTCATCATGCATCTCCCAAGACGAAGGGATGTCTGAAGCCCCTGTGCAGAACACAGAGAAAGACCTAGTCCTCCGCCTCAACGAGACCGGAGGCCTCACATCTTTTGAAAACTCGAGAGGTCTGCAGAGATCAATGCTTCCAAAGGAGACCATGCCTGACTCCTCTTGAAAATGGATAGGAGTCCCAGGATCCCTGTGGCACGTGGAAAGGGTCCCTGGGTCTCCCGCCTCACGTGGAGACGCGTCCCAATTGCCATGCCAAGACTCGAGGACAATCCCGAGGTGTCCCTCGCACCTAGGCAGGAGTCCTGACGTTGCTGAACAAACACGTGGATGGAAGGGCCCTCCCCATCGTAACTCGAGAATATACCCCAGGTTCCGGCCGCAACTCGAGAAAAACCATGAGACTTCCCACTCGCCGCGAGATGAGGCCCGATTCCCCTGCACTGCGTTCAGAGCAATTCCGTGTTCCACATCAAACGTGAAAGGAGCCTTGATTTCCTTGATGGCACTCCAGAGAAAACCCAAGATCACTGTCTCAAGTCTAGAGGGTTCCTGAGGTCACTGGAGCAACACGAAAGTTCTCCGTGGACCCCAAATCAACTCGAGATGAGAGCTTAGTCCCTGGCTTCGACTCAAGAGGAATACCAAGTTTCCACAAGCACCTCAAGAGGAGGCTTCTCACAGCTACATGGATGTGAGAGGTACCCTGAGTTTGTGGCCTCAAGTGGAATGGACACCGAGATGCTCTGACTCGAAGTAAGGCCGGATATCCCTGCAGTGAATTGAAAGCAGGCTCATCTTGCATCTCCCAAGACGAAGGGATGTCTGAATCCCCTGTGGAGACCACAGAGAAAGACCTAGTTCTCCGCCTCATCGCGAACGGAGGCCTCACATCCTTTGAAAACTCGAGAGGTCCGCGGAGATCAATGTTTCCAAAGGAGACGATGCCTGACTCTTCTTGAAAATGGTTAGCCGTCCCTGGATCCCTGTCCACATGGACGGGGACCCTGGGTATCCCGCTTCACGTGGAAACGCGTCCCAATTGCCATGCCAAGACTCGAAGAGAATCCCGAGGTGTCCCTCGCACCTAGGCAGGAGTCCTGACATCGCTGAACAAACACGTGTCTGGAAGGGCCCTCCCCATCGTAACTCGAGAATATACCCCAGATTCTGGCCGCAACTCGAGAAAAACCATGAGACTTCCCCCTCGCCACGAGATGAGGCCCGATCCCCTGCACTGCGTGCAGAGCAATTCCGAGTTCCACATCAAACGTGAAAGGAGCCTTGATTTCCTTGATGGCACTCCAGAGAAAACCCAAGATCACTGTCTCAAGTCTAGAGGGATCCTGAGGTCACTGGAGCAAAACGAAAAGGCTCCGTGGACCCCAAATCAACTCGAGATGAGAGCTTAGTCCCTGGCTTCGACTCAAGTGGATACCAACTTTCCACAAGCACCTCAAGAGGAGGCTTCTCTCAGCTACAGGTATGTGAGAGGGACCCTGAGTTTGTGGCCTCAAGTGGAATGGACACCGAGATGCTCTGACTCGAAGTAAGGCCGGATATCCCTGCAGTGAATTGAATGCAGGCTCGTCTTGCATCTCCCAAGACGAAGGGATGTCTGAATCCTCTGTGGAGACCACAGAGAAAAACCTAGTCCTCCCCCTCAACGCGAACGGAGGCCTCACATCCTTTGAAAACTCGAGAGGTCCGAGGAGATCAATGCTTCCCACGGAGACGATGCCTGACTTCTCTTGAATGTGGATAGGAGTCCCAGGATCCCTGTGGCACGTGGAAAGGGACCCTGGGTCTCCCGCCTCACGTGGAGACGCGTCCCAATTGCCATGCCAAGAGTCGAGGAGAATCCCGAGGTGTCCCTCGCACCTAGGCAGGAGTCCTGACGTCGCTGAACAAACACGTGTCTGGAAGGGCCCTCCCTGTCGTAACACGAGAATATACCCCAGGTTCCGCCCGCAACTCGAGAAAAACCATGAGACTTCCCCCTCGCCGCGAGATGAGGCCCGATTCCCCTGCACTGCATGCAGAGCAATTCCGTGCTCCACATCAAACGTGAAAGGAGCCTTGATTTCCTTGATGGCACTCCAGTGAAAACCCAAGGTCACTGTCTCAAGTCTAGAGGGATCCTGAGGTCATTGGAACAACATGAAAGGGCTCCGTGGACCCCATATCAACTCGAGATGAGAGCTTCGTCCCTGGCTTCGACTCAGGAGGAATACCAACTTTCCACAAGCACCACAAGAGGAGGCTTCTCTCAGCTACAGGTATGTGAGAGGGACCCTGAGTTTGTGGCCTCAAATGGAATGGACACAGAGATGCTCTGACTCGAAGTAAGGCCGGATATCCCTGCAGTGAATTGAATGCAGGCTCGTCTTGCATCTACCAAGACGAAGGGATGTCTGAATCCCAGTGGAGACCACAGAGAAAGACCTAGTTTTCCGCCTCATCGCGACCGGAGGCCTCACATCCTTTGAAAACTCGAGAGGACAGAGCAGATCAATGCTTCCCAAGGAGACGATGCCAGACTCCTCTTGAAAGTGGATAGGAGTCCCAGGATCCCTGTGGCACGTGGAAAGGGACCCTGGGTCTCCCGCCTCACGTGGAGACGCGTCCCAATTGCCATGCCAAGACTCGAGGAGAATCCCGAGATGTCCCTCGCACCTAGGCAGGATTCCTGACGTCGCTGAACAAACACGTGTCTGGAAGGGCCCTCCCCGTAGTACCTCGAGAATATACCACAGGTTCCGGCCGCAACTCGAGTAAAACCATGAGACTTCCCCCTCGCCGCGAGATGAGGCCCGATTCCCCTACACTGCGTGCAGAGCAATTCCGTGTTCCACATCAAACGTGAAAGGAGCCTTGATTTCCTTGATGGCACTCCAGAGAAAACCCAAGATCACTGTCTCAAGTCTAGAGGGATCCTGAGGTCACTGGAGCAACACGAAAGTTCTCTCTGGACCCCAAGTCAACTCGAGATGAGAGCTTAGTCCTTGGTTTCGACTCAAGAGGAACACCAACTTTCCACAAGCACCTCAAGAGGAGGCTTTTCTCAGCTACAGGTATGTGAGAGGGACCCTGAGTTTGTGGCCTCAAATGGAATGGACACCGAGATGCTCTGACTCGAAGTAAGGCCGGATATCCCTGCAGTGAATTGAATGCAGGCTCATCTTGCATCTCCCAAGACGAAGGGTTGTCTGAATCCCCTGTGGAGACCACAGAGAAAGACCTAGTCCTCCGCCTCATCGTGACCGGAGGCCTCACATCCTTTGAAAACTCGAGAGGTCCGCGGAGATCAATGCTTCCAAAGGAGACGATGCCTGACTCCTCTTGAAAATGGATAGGAGTCCCAGGATCCCTGTGGCACGTGGAAAGGGACCCTTGGTCTCCCGCCTCACGTGGAGACGCGTCCCAATTGCCATGGCAAGACTCGAGGAGAATCCCGAGGTGTCCCTCGCACCTAGGCAGGAGTCCTGACGTCGCTGAACAAACACGTGTCTGGAAGGGCCCTCCCCGTCGTAACTCGAGAATATACCCCAGGTTCCGGCCGCAACTCGAGAAAAACCATGAGACTTCCCCCTCGCCGCGAGATGAGGCCCGATTCCCCTGCACTGCGTGCAGAGCAATTCCGTGTTCCACATCAAACGTGAAAGGAGCCTTGATATCCTTGATGGCACTCCAGAGAAAACCCTAGATCACTGTCTCAAGTCTAGAGGGATCCTAAGGTCACTGGAGCAAAATGAAAGGGCTCCGTGGACCCCAAATGAACTCGAGATGAGAGCTTAGTCCTTGGCTTCGACTCAAGAGGAATACCAACTTTCCACAAGCACCTCAAGAGGAGGCTTCTCTCAGCTACAGGTATGTGAGAGGGACCCTGAGTTTGTGGCCTCAAGTGGAATGGACACCGAGATGCTCTGACTCGAAGTCAGGCCGGATATCCCTGCAGTGAAGAGAATGCAGGCTCGTCTTGCATCTCCCAAGACGAAGGGATGTCTGAATCCCCTGTGGAGACCACAGAGAAAGACCTAGTCCTCCGCTTCATCGTGACCGGAGGCCTCACATCCTTTGAAAACTCGAGAGGTCCGCGGAGATCAATGCTTCCAAAGGAGACGATGCCTGACTCCTCTTGAAAATGGATAGGAGTCCCAGGATCCCTGTGGCACGTGGAAAGGGACCCTTGGTCTCCCGCCTCACGTGGAGACGCGTCCCAATTGCCATGGCAAGACTCGAGGAGAATCCCGAGGTGTCCCTTGCACCTAGGCAGGAGTCCTGACGTCGCTGAACAAACACGTGTCTGGAAGGGCCCTCCCCGTCGTAACTCGAGAATATACCCCAGGTTCCGGCCGCAACTCGAGAAAAACCATGAGACTTCCCCCTCGCCGCGAGATGAGGCCCGATTCCCCTGCACTGCGTGCAGAGCAATTCCATGTTCCACATCAAACGTGAAAGGAGCCTTGATATCCTTGATGGCATTCCAGAGAAAACCCTAGATCACTGTCTCAAGTCTAGAGGGATCCTGAGGTCACTGGAGCAAAATGAAAGGGCTCCGTGGACCCCAAATGAACTCGAGATGAGAGCTTAGTCCTTGGCTTCGACTCAAGAGGAATACCAACTTTCCACAAGCACCTCAAGAGGAGGCTTCTCTCAGCTACAGGTATGTGAGAGGGACCCTGAGTTTGTGGCCTCAAGTGGAATGGACACCGAGATGCTCTGACTCGAAGTAAGGCCGGATATCCCTGCAGTGAATTGAATGCAGGCTCGTCTTGCATCTCCCAAGACGAAGGGATGTCTGAATCCCCTTTGGAGACCACAGAGAAACACCTAGTTCTCCGCCTCATCGCGACCGGAGGCCTCACATCCTTTGAAAACTCGAGAGGTCCGCTGAGATCAATGCTTCCAAAGGAGACAATGCCTGACTCCTCTTTAAAATGGATAGGAGTCCCAGGATCCCTGTGGCACGTGGAAAGGGACCCTTGGACACCCCCCTCACGTGGAGACGCGTCCCAATTGCCATGCCAAGACTGGAGGAGAATCCCGAAGGGTCCCTCGCACCTAGGCAGGAGTCCTGAGGTCGCTGAACAAACACGTGTCTGGATGGGCCCTCCCCGTCGTAACTCGAGAATATACCCCAGGTTCCGGCCGCAACTCGAGAAAAACCATGAGACTTCCCCCTCGCCGCGAGATGAGGCCCGATTCCCCTGCACTGCGTGCAGAGCAATTCCGTGTTCCACATCAAACGTGAAAGGAGCCTTTATTTCCTTGATGGGACTCCAGTGAAAACCCAAGATCACTGTCTCAAGTCTAGAGCGATCCTGAGGTCACTGGAACAACAAGAAAGGGCTCCGTGGACCCCAAATCAACTCGAGATGAGAGCTTAGTCCCTGGCTTCTACTCAAGAGGAATACCAACTTTCCACAAGCACCTCAAGAGGAGGCTTCTCTCAGCTACAGGTATGTGAGAGGGACCCTGAGTTTGTGGCCTCAAGTGGAATGGACACCGAGATGCTCTGACTCGAAGTAAGGCCGGATATCCCTGCAGTGAATTGAATGCAGTCTCGACTTGCATCTCCCAAGAGGAAGGGTTGTCTGAATCCCCTGTGGAGACCACGGAGAAAGACCTAGTCCTCCGCCTCAACGCGACCAGAGGCCTCACATCCTTTGAAAACTCGAGAGGTCCGCGGAGATCAATGCTTCCAAAGGAGACGATGCCTGACTCCTCTTGAAAATGGATAGGAGTCCCAGGATCCCTGTGGCACGTGGTAAGGGAACCTGGGTCTCCCGCCTCACGTGGAGACGCGTCCCAATTTGCCATGCCAAGACTCGAGGAGAATCTCGAGGTGTCCCTCGCACCTAGGCAGGAGTCCTGACGTCGCTGAACAAACACGTGTCTGCCAGGGCCCTCCCAGTCGTAACTCGAGAATATACCCCAGGTTCCGCCCGCTACTCGAGAAAAACCATGAGACTTCCCCCTCGCCGCGAGATGATGCCCGATTCCTCTGTGCTGCGTGCAGAGCAATTCGGTGTTCCACATCAAACGTGAAAGGAGCCTTGATTTCGTTGATGGCACTCCAGAGAAAACCCAAGATCTCTGTCTCAAGTCAAGAGGGATCCTGAGGTCACTGGAGCAACACGAAAGGGCTCCGTGGACCCCAAATCAACTCGAGATGATAGCTTAGTCCCTGGCTTCGACTCAAGAGGAATACCAACTTTCCACAAGCACCTCAAGAGGAGGCTTCTCTCAGCTACCGGTATGTGAGAGGGACCCTGAGTTTGTGGACTCAAGTGGAATGGACACCGAGATGCTCTGACTCGAAGTCAGGCCGGATATCCCTGCAGTGAATTGAATGCAGGTTAGTCTTGCATCTCCCAAGACGAAGGGATGTCTGAATCCCCTGTGGAGACCACAGAGAAAGACCTAGTCCTCCGCATCATCGCGACCGGAGGCCTCACATCCTTTGAAAACTCGAGAGGTCCACGGAGATCAATGCTTCCAAAGGAGACGATGCCTGGCTCCTCTTGAAAATGGATAGGAGTCCCAGGATCCCTGTGGCACGTGGAAAGGGACTCTTGGTCTCCCGCCTCACGTGGAGACGCGTCCCAATTGCCATGGCAAGACTCGAGGAGAATCCCGAGGTGTCCCTCGCACCTAGGCAGGAGTCCTGACGTCGCTGAACAAACACGTGTCTGGATGGGCCCTCCCCGTCGTAACTCGAGAATATACCCCAGGTTCCGGCCGCAACTCGAGAAAAACCATGAGACTTCACCCTCGCCGCGAGATGAGGCCCGATTCCCCTGCACTGCGTGCAGAGCAATTCCGTGTTCCACATCAAACGTGAAAGGAGCCTTGATTTCGTTGATGGCACTCCAGAGAAAACCCAAGATCACTGTCTCAAGCCTAGAGGGATCCTGAGGTCACTGGAACAATACGAAAGTTCTCGGTGGATCCCAAATCAACTCGAGATGATAGCTTAGTCCCTGGCTTCGACTCAATAGGAATACCAACTTTCCACAAACACCTCAAGAGGAGGCTTCTCTCAGCTACAGTTATGTGAGAGGGACCCTGAGTTTGTGGCCTCAAGTGGAATGGACACCGAGATGCTCTGACTCGAAGTCAGGCCGGATATCCCTGCAGTGAATTGAATGCAGGCTCGTCTTGCATCTCCCAAGACGAAGGGATGTCTGAATCCCCTGTGGAGACCACAGAGAAAGAACTAGTTCTCCGCCTCAACGCGACCAAAGGCCTCACATCCTTTGAAGACTCGAGAGGTCCCCGGAGATCAATGCTTCCAAAGGAGACAATGCCTGACTCCTCTTGAAAATGGATAGGAGTCCCAGGATCCCTGTGGCACGTGGAAAGGGACACTGGGTCTCCCGCCTCACGTGGAGACGCGTCCCAATTGCCATGCCAAGACTCGAGGAGAATCCCGAGGTGTTCCTCGCACCTAGGCAGGAGTCCTGACGACGCTGAACAAACACGTGTCTGGAAGGGCCCTCCGTGTCATAACTCGAGAATATACCCCAGGTTCCGGCCGCAACTCAAGAAAAACCATGAGACTTCCCCCTCACGGGGAGATGAGGCCCGATTCCCCTGCACTGCGTGCAGAGCAATTCCGTGTTCCACATCAAACGTGAAAGGAGCCTTGATATCCTTGATGGCACTCCAGAGAAAACCCTAGATCACTGTCTCACGTCTAGAGGGATCCTGAGGTCACTGGAGCAAAATGAAAGGGCTCCGTGGACCCCAAATGAACTCGAGATGAGAGCTTAGTCCTTGGCTTCGACTCAAGAGGAATACCAACTTTCCACAAGCACCTCAAGAGGAGGCTTCTCTCAGCTACAGGTATGTGAGAGGGACCCTGAGTTTGTGGCCTCAAGTGGAATGGACACCGAGATGCTCTGACTCGAAGTAAGGCCGGATATCCCTGCAGTGAATTGAATGCAGGCTCGTCTTGCATCTCCCAAGACGAAGGGATGTCTGAATCCCCTGTGGAGACCACAGAGAAAGACCTAGTTCTCCGCCTCAATGCGACCGGAGGCCTCACATCCTTTGAAAACTCGAGAGGTCCGCGAAGATCAATGCTTCCAAAGAAAACAATGCCTGACTCCTCTTGAAAATGGATAGGAGTCCCAGGATCCCTGTGGCACGTGGAAAGGGACTGTGGGTCACCCCCCTCACGTGGAGACGCGTCCCAATTGCCATGGCAAGACTCGAGGAGAATCCCGAGGTGTCCTTCGCACCTAGGCAGGAGTCCTGACGTCGCTGAACAAACACGTGTCTGGAAGGGCCCTCCCCGTCGTAACTCGAGAATATACCCCAGGTTCCGGCCGCAACTCGAGAAAAACCATGAGACTTCCCCCTCGTCGCGAGATGAGGCCCAATTCCCCTGCAGTGCGTGCAGAGCAATTCCGGGTTCCACATCAAACGTGAAAGGAGCCTTGATTTCCTTGTTGGCACTCCAGAGAAAACCCAAGATCACTGTCTCAAGTCTAGAGGGGTCCTGAGGTCACTGGAGCAACACGAAAGGGCTCTGTGGACCCCAAATCAACTCGAAATGAGAGCTTAGTCCCTGGCTTCGACTCAAGAGGAATACCAAGTTTCCACAAGCACCTCAAGAGGAGGCTTCTCTCAGCTACAGGTAGGTGAGAGGGACCCTGAGTTTGTGGCCTCAAGTGGAATGGACACCGAGATGCTCTGACTCGAAGTAAGGCCGGATATCCCTGCAGTGAATTGAATGCAGGCTCGTCTTGCATCTCCCAAGAGGAAGGGTTGTCTGAATCCCCTGTGGAGCCCACAGAGAAAGACCTAGTCCTTCGCCTCAACGCGACCAGAGGCCTCACATCCTTTGAAAACTCGAGAGGTCCGCGGAGATCAATACTTCCAAAGGAGACGATGCCTGACTCCTCTTGAAAATGGATAGGAGTCCCAGGATCCCTGTGGCACGTGGAAAGGGACCCTGGGTCTCCCGCCTCACGTGGAGACGCGTCCCAATTGCCAGTCCAAGACTTGAGGAGAATCCCGAGGTGTCCCTCGCACCTAGGCAGGAGTCCTGACGTCGCTGAACAAACACGTGTCTGGAAGGGCCCTCCCCGTCGTAACTCGAGAATATTCCCCAGGTTCCGGCCGCTACTCGAGAAAAACAATGAGACTTCCCCCACGCCGCGAGATGAGGCCCGATTCCCCTGCAATGCGTGCAGAGCAATTCCGGGTTACACATCAAACGTGAAAGGAGCCTTGATTTCCTTGATGGCACTCCAGAGAAAACCCAAGATCACTGTCTCAAGTCTAGAGGGATCCTGAGGTCACCGGAGCAACACGAAAGGGCTCCGTGGACCCCAAATCAACTCGAGATGAGAGATTAGTCCCTGGCTTCAACTCAAGAGGAATACGAACTTTCCACAAGCCCCTCAAGAGGAGGCTTCTCTCAGATACAGGTATGTGAGAGGGAACCTGAGTTTGTGGCATCAAGTGGAATGGACACCGAGATGCTCTGACTCGAAGTAAGGCCGGATAGCCCTGCAGTGAATTGAAAGTAGGCTCATCATGCATCTCCCAAGATGAAGGGATGTCTGAAGCCCCTGTGCAGAACACAGAGAAAGACCTAGTCCTCCGCCTCAACGAGACCGGAGGCCTCACATCTTTTGAAAACTCGAGAGGTCCGCGGCGATCAATGCTTCCAAAGGAGACGATGCATGACTCCTCTTGAAAATGGATAGGAGTCCCAGGATCCCTGTGGCACGTGGAAAGGGACCCTGGGTCTCCCGCCGCACCTGGAGACGCGTCCCAATTGCCATGCCAAGACTGGAGGAAAATCCCGAGGTGTCCCTCGCACCTAGGCAGGAGTCCTGACGTCGCTGAACAAACACGTGTCTGGAAGGGCCCTCCCCGTCGTAACTCGAGAATATACCCCAGTTTCCGGCCGCAACTCGAGAAAAACCATGAGACTTCCCCCTCGCCGCGAGATGAGGCCCGATTCCCCTGCACTGCGTGCAGAGCAATTCCGTGTTCCACATCAAACGTGAAAGGAGCCTTGATATCCTTGATGGCACTCCAGAGAAAACCCTAGATCACTGTCTCAAGTCTAGAGGGATCCTGAGGTCACTGGAGCAAAATGAAAGGGCTCCGTGGACCCCAAATGAACTCGAGATGAGAGCTTAGTCCTTGGCTTCGACTCAAGAGGAATACCAACTTTCCACAAGCACCTCAAGAGGAGGCTTCTCTCAGCTACAGGTATGTGAGAGGGACCCTGAGTTTGTGGCCTCAAGTGGAATGGACACCGAGATGCTCTGACTCGAAGTAAGGCTGGATATCCCTGCAGTGAATTGAATGCAGGCTCGTCTTGCATCTCCCAAGACGAAGGGATGTCTGAATCCCCTGTGGAGACCACAGAGAAAGACCTAGATTTCCGCCTCAATGCGACCGGAGGCCTCACATCCTTTGAAAACTCGAGAGGTCCGCGGAGATCAATGCTTCCAAAGGAAACAATGCCTGACTCCTCTTGAAAATGGATAGGAGTCCCAGGATCCCTGTGGCACGTGGAAAGGGACTGTGGGTCACCCCCCTCACGTGGAGACGCGTCCCAATTGCCATGCCAAGACTCGAGGAGAATCCCGAGGTGTCCTTCGCACCTAGGCAGGAGTCCTGACGTCGCTGAACAAACACGTGTCTGGAAGGGCCCTCCCCCTCGTAACTCGAGAATATACCCCAGGTTCCGGCCGCAACTCGAGAAAAACCATGAGACTTCCCCCTCGTCGCGAGATGAGGCCCAATTCCCCTGCAGTGCGTGCAGAGCAATTCCGGGTTCCACATCAAACGTGAAAGGAGCCTTGATTTCCTTGATGGCACTCCAGAGAAAACCCAAGATCACTGTCTCAAGTCTAGAGGGGTCCTGAGGTCACTGGAGCAACACGAAAGGGCTCTGTGGACCCCAAATCAACTCGAAATGAGAGCTTAGTCCCTGGCTTCGACTCAAGAGGAATACCAAGTTTCCACAAGCACCTCAAGAGGAGGCTTCTCTCAGCTACAGGTAGGTGAGAGGGACCCTGAGTTTGTGGCCTCAAGTGGAATGGACACCGAGATGCTCTGACTCGAAGTAAGGCCGGATATCCCTGCAGTGAATTGAATGCAGGCTCGTCTTGCATCTCCCAAGAGGAAGGGTTGTCTGAATTCCCTGTGGAGCCCACAGAGAAAGACCTAGTCCTTCGCCTCAACGCGACCAGAGGCCTCACATCCTTTGAAAACTCGAGAGGTCCGCGGAGATCAATACTTCCAAAGGAGACGATGCCTGACTCCTCTTGAAAATGGATAGGAGTCCCAGGATCCCTGTGGCACGTGGAAAGGGACCCTGGGTCTCCCGCCTCACGTGGAGACGCGTCCCAATTGCCAGTCCAAGACTTGAGGAGAATCCCGAGGTGTCCCTCGCACCTAGGCAGGAGTCCTGACGTCGCTGAACAAACACGTGTCTGGAAGGGCCCTCCCCGTCGTAACTCGAGAATATTCCCCAGGTTCCGGCCGCTACTCGAGAAAAACAATGAGACTTCCCCCACGCCGCGAGATGAGGCCCGATTCCCCTGCAATGCGTGCAGAGCAATTCCGGGTTACACATCAAACGTGAAAGGAGCCTTGATTTCCTTGATGGCACTCCAGAGAAAACCCAAGATCACTGTCTCAAGTCTAGAGGGATCCTGAGGTCACCGGAGCAACACGAAAGGGCTCCGTGGACCCCAAATCAACTCGAGATGAGAGATTAGTCCCTGGCTTCAACTCAAGAGGAATACGAACTTTCCACAAGCCCCTCAAGAGGAGGCTTCTCTCAGATACAGGTATGTGAGAGGGAACCTGAGTTTGTGGCATCAAGTGGAATGGACACCGAGATGCTCTGACTCGAAGTAAGGCCGGATAGCCCTGCAGTGAATTGAAAGTAGGCTCATCATGCATCTCCCAAGACGAAGGGATGTCTGAAGCCCCTGTGCAGAACACAGAGAAAGACCTAGTCCTCCGCCTCAACGAGACCGGAGGCCTCACATCTTTTGAAAACTCGAGAGGTCTGCAGAGATCAATGCTTCCAAAGGAGACGATGCCTGACTCCTCTTGAAAATGGATAGGAGTCCCAGGATCCCTGTGGCACGTGGAAAGGGTCCCTGGGTCTCCCGCCTCACGTGGAGACGCGTCCCAATTGCCATGCCAAGACTCGAGGACAATCCCGAGGTGTCCCTCGCACCTAGGCAGGAGTCCTGACGTCGCTGAACAAACACGTGGATGGAAGGGCCCTCCCCATCGTAACTCGAGAATATACCCCAGGTTCCGGCCGCAACTCGAGAAAAACCATGAGACTTCCCACTCGCCGCGAGATGAGGCCCGATTCCCCTGCACTGCGTTCAGAGCAATTCCGTGTTCCACATCAAACGTGAAAGGAGCCTTGATTTCCTTGATGGCACTCCAGAGAAAACCCAAGATCACTGTCTCAAGTCTAGAGGGTTCCTGAGGTCACTGGAGCAACACGAAAGTTCTCCGTGGACCCCAAATCAACTCGAGATGAGAGCTTAGTCCCTGGCTTCGACTCAAGAGGAATACCAAGTTTCCACAAGCACCTCAAGAGGAGGCTTCTCACAGCTACATGGATGTGAGAGGTACCCTGAGTTTGTGGCCTCAAGTGGAATGGACACCGAGATGCTCTGACTCGAAGTAAGGCCGGATATCCCTGCAGTGAATTGAAAGCAGGCTCATCTTGCATCTCCCAAGACGAAGGGATGTCTGAATCCCCTGTGGAGACCACAGAGAAAGACCTAGTTCTCCGCCTCATCGCGAACGGAGGCCTCACATCCTTTGAAAACTCGAGAGGTCCGCGGAGATCAATGTTTCCAAAGGAGACGATGCCTGACTCATCTTGAAAATGGTTAGCCGTCCCTGGATCCCTGTCCAAATGGACGGGGACCCTGGGTATCCCGCTTCACGTGGAAACGCGTCCCAATTGCCATGCCAAGACTCGAGGAGAATCCCGAGGTGTCCCTCGCACCTAGGCAGGAGTCCTGACATCGCTGAACAAACACGTGTCTGGAAGGGCCCTCCCCATCGTAACTCGAGAATATACCCCAGATTCTGGCCGCAACTCGAGAAAAACCATGAGACTTCCCCCTCGCCACGAGATGAGGCCCGATCCCCTGCACTGCGTGCAGAGCAATTCCGAGTTCCACATCAAACGTGAATGGAGCCTTGATTTCCTTGATGGCACTCCAGAGAAAACCCAAGATCACTGTCTCAAGTCTAGAGGGATCCTGAGGTCACTGGAGCAAAACGAAAAGGCTCCGTGGACCCCAAATCAACTCGAGATGAGAGCTTAGTCCCTGGCTTCGACTCAAGTGGATACCAACTTTCCACAAGCACCTCAAGAGGAGGCTTCTCTCAGCTACAGGTATGTGAGAGGGTCCCTGAGTTTGTGGCCTCAAGTGGAATGGACACCGAGATGCTCTGACTCGAAGTAAGGCCGGATATCCCTGCAGTGAATTGAATGCAGGCTCGTCTTGCATCTCCCAAGACGAAGGGATGTCTGAATCCTCTGTGGAGACCACAGAGAAAAACCTAGTCCTCCCCCTCAACGCGAACGGAGGCCTCACATCCTTTGAAAACTCGAGAGGTCCGAGGAGATCAATGCTTCCCACGGAGACGATGCCTGACTCCTCTTGAATGTGGATAGGAGTCCCAGGATCCCTGTGGCACGTGGAAAGGGACCCTGGGTCTCCCGCCTCACGTGGAGACGCGTCCCAATTGCCATGCCAAGACTCGAGGAGAATCCCGAGGTGTCCCTCGCACCTAGGCAGGAGTCCTGACGTCGCTGAACAAACACGTGTCTGGAAGGGCCATCCCTGTCGTAACACGAGAATATACCCCAGGTTCCGCCCGCAACTCGAGAAAAACCATGAGACTTCCCCCTCGCCGCGAGATGAGGCCCGATTCCCCTGCACTGCATGCAGAGCAATTCCGTGCTCCACATCAAACGTGAAAGGAGCCTTGATTTCCTTGATGGCACTCCAGAGAAAACCCAAGGTCACTGTCTCAAGTCTAGAGGGATCCTGAGGTCATTGGAACAACACGAAAGGGCTCCGTGGACCCCATATCAACTCGAGATGAGAGCTTAGTCCCTGGCTTCGACTCAGGAGGAATACCAACTTTCCACAAGCACCACAAGAGGAGGCTTCTCTCAGCTACAGGTATGTGAGAGGGACCCTGAGTTTGTGGCCTCAAATAGAATGGACACAGAGATGCTCTGACTCGAAGTAAGGCTGGATATCCCTGCAGTGAATTGAATCCAGGCTCGTCTTGCATCTACCAAGACGAAGGGATGTCTGAATCCCAGTGGAGACCACAGAGAAAGACCTAGTTTTCCGCCTCATCGCGACCGGAGGCCTCACATCCTTTGAAAACTCGAGAGGACAGAGCAGATCAATGCTTCCAAGGAGACGATGCCTGACTCCTCTTGAAAATGGATAGGAGTCCCAGGATCCCTGTGGCACGTGGAAAGGGACCCTTGGTCTCCCGCCTCACGGGGAGACGCGTCCCAATTGCCATGGCAAGACTCGAGGAGAATCCCGAGGTGTCCCTCGCACCTAGGCAGGAGTCCTGACGTCGCTGAACAAACACGTGTCTGGAAGGGCCCTCCCCGTCGTAACTCGAGAATATACCCCAGGTTCCGGCCGCAACTCGAGAAAAACCATGAGACTTCCCCCTCGCCGCGAGATGAGGCCCGATTCCCCTGCACTGCGTGCAGAGCAATTCCGTGTTCCACATCAAACGTGAAAGGAGCCTTGATATCCTTGATGGCACTCCAGAGAAAACCCTAGATCACTGTCTCAAGTCTAGAGGGATCCTAAGGTCACTGGAGCAAAATGAAAGGGCTCCGTGGACCCCAAATGAACTCGAGATGAGAGCTTAGTCCTTGGCTTCGACTCAAGAGGAATACCAACTTTCCACAAGCACCTCAAGAGGAGGCTTCTCTCAGCTACAGGTAGGTGAGAGGGACCCTGAGTTTGTGGCCTCAAGTGGAATGGACACCGAGATGCTCTGACTCGAAGTAAGGCCGGATATCCCTGCAGTGAATTGAATGCAGGCTCGTCTTGCATCTCCCAAGAGGAAGGGTTGTCTGAATTCCCTGTGGAGCCCACAGAGAAAGACCTAGTCCTTCGCCTCAACGCGACCAGAGGCCTCACATCCTTTGAAAACTCGAGAGGTCCGCGGAGATCAATACTTCCAAAGGAGACGATGCCTGACTCCTCTTGAAAATGGATAGGAGTCCCAGGATCCCTGTGGCACGTGGAAAGGGACCCTGGGTCTCCCGCCTCACGTGGAGACGCGTCCCAATTGCCAGTCCAAGACTTGAGGAGAATCCCGAGGTGTCCCTCGCACCTAGGCAGGAGTCCTGACGTCGCTGAACAAACACGTGTCTGGAAGGGCCCTCCCCGTCGTAACTCGAGAATATTCCCCAGGTTCCGGCCGCTACTCGAGAAAAACAATGAGACTTCCCCCACGCCGCGAGATGAGGCCCGATTCCCCTGCAATGCGTGCAGAGCAATTCCGGGTTACACATCAAACGTGAAAGGAGCCTTGATTTCCTTGATGGCACTCCAGAGAAAACCCAAGATCACTGTCTCAAGTCTAGAGGGATCCTGAGGTCACCGGAGCAACACGAAAGGGCTCCGTGGACCCCAAATCAACTCGAGATGAGAGATTAGTCCCTGGCTTAAACTCAAGAGGAATACGAACTTTCCACAAGCCCCTCAAGAGGAGGCTTCTGTCAGATACAGGTATGTGAGAGGGAACCTGAGTTTGTGGCATCAAGTGGAATGGACACCGAGATGCTCTGACTCGAAGTAAGGCCGGATAGCCCTGCAGTGAATTGAAAGTAGGCTCATCATGCATCTCCCAAGACGAAGGGATGGCTGAAGCCCCTGTGCAGAACACAGAGAAAGACCTAGTCCTCCGCCTCAACGAGACCGGAGGCCTCACATCTTTTGAAAACTCGAGAGGTCTGCAGAGATCAATGCTTCCAAAGGAGACGATGCCTGACTCCTCTTGAAAATGGATAGGAGTCCCAGGATCCCTGTGGCACGTGGAAAGGGTCCCTGGGTCTCCCGCCTCACGTGGAGACGCGTCCCAATTGCCATGCCAAGACTCGAGGACAATCCCGAGGTGTCCCTCGCACCTAGGCAGGAGTCCTGACGTCGCTGAACAAACACGTGGATGGAAGGGCCCTCCCCATCGTAACTCGAGAATATACCCCAGGTTCCGGCCGCAACTCGAGAAAAACCATGAGACTTCCCACTCGCCGCGAGATGAGGCCCGATTCCCCTGCACTGCGTTCAGAGCAATTCCGTGTTCCACATCAAACGTGAAAGGAGCCTTGATTTCCTTGATGGCACTCCAGAGAAAACCCAAGATCACTGTCTCAAGTCTAGAGGGTTCCTGAGGTCACTGGAGCAACACGAAAGTTCTCCGTGGACCCCAAATCAACTCGAGATGAGAGCTTAGTCCCTGGCTTCGACTCAAGAGGAATACCAAGTTTCCATAAGCACCTCAAGAGGAGGCTTCTCTCAGCTACAGGTATGTGAGAGGGACCCTGAGTTTGTGGCCTCAAGTGGAATGGACACCGAGATGCTCTGACTCGAAGTAAGGCCGGATATCCCTGCAGTGAATTGAAAGCAGGCTCATCTTGCATCTCCCAAGACGAAGGGATGTCTGAATCCCCTGTGGAGACCACAGAGAAAGACCTAGTTCTCCGCCTCATCGCGACCGGAGGCCTCACATCCTTTGAAAACTCGAGAGGTCCGCGGAGATCAATGTTTCCAAAGGAGACGATGCCTGACTCATCTTGAAAATGGTTAGCCGTCCCTGGATCCCTGTCCACATGGACGGGGACCCTGGGTATCCCGCTTCACGTGGAAACGCGTCCCAATTGCCATGCCAAGACTCGAGGAGAATCCCGAGGTGTCCCTCGCACCTAGGCAGGAGTCCTGACATCGCTGAACAAACACGTGTCTGGAAGGGCCCTCCCCATCGTAACTCGAGAATATACCCCAGATTCTGGCCGCAACTCGAGAAAAACCATGAGACTTCCCCCTCGCCACGAGATGAGGCCCGATCCCCTGCACTGCGTGCAGAGCAATTCCGAGTTCCACATCAAACGTGAAAGGAGCCTTGATTTCCTTGATGGCACTCCAGAGAAAACCCAAGATCACTGTCTCAAGTCTAGAGGGATCCTGAGGTCACTGGAGCAAAACGAAAAGGCTCCGTGGACCCCAAATCAACTCGAGATGAGAGCTTAGTCCCTGGCTTCGACTCAAGTGGATACCAACTTTCCACAAGCACCTCAAGAGGAGGCTTCTCTCAGCTACAGGTATGTGAGAGGGACCCTGAGTTTGTGGCCTCAAGTGGAATGGACACCGAGATGCTCTGACTCGAAGTAAGGCCGGATATCCCTGCAGTGAATTGAATGCAGGCTCGTCTTGCATCTCCCAAGACGAAGGGATGTCTGAATCCTCTGTGGAGACCACAGAGAAAAACCTAGTCCTCCCCCTCAACGCGAACGGAGGCCTCACATCCTTTGAAAACTCGAGAGGTCCGAGGAGATCAATGCTTCCCACGGAGACGATGCCTGACTCCTCTTGAATGTGGATAGGAGTCCCAGGATCCCTGTGGCACGTGGAAAGGGACCCTGGGTCTCCCGCCTCACGTGGAGACGCGTCCCAATTGCCATGCCAAGACTCGAGGAGAATCCCGAGGTGTCCCTCGCACCTAGGCAGGAGTCCTGACGTCGCTGAACAAACACGTGTCTGGAAGGGCCCTCCCCGTAGTACCTCGAGAATATACCACAGGTTCTGGCCGCAACTCGAGTAAAACCATGAGACTTCCCCCTCGCCGCGAGATGAGGCCCGATTCCCCTGCAGTGCGTGCAGAGCAATTCCGGGTTCCACATCAAACGTGAAAGGAGCCTTGATTTCCTTGATGGCACTCCAGAGAAAACCCAAGATCACTGTCTCAAGTCTAGAGGGGTCCTGAGGTCACTGGAGCAACACGAAAGGGCTCTGTGGACCCCAAATCAACTCGAAATGAGAGCTTAGTCCCTGGCTTCGACTCAAGAGGAATACCAAGTTTCCACAAGCACCTCAAGAGGAGGCTTCTCTCAGCTACAGGTAGGTGAGAGGGACCCTGAGTTTGTGGCCTCAAGTGGAATGGACACCGAGATGCTCTGACTCGAAGTAAGGCCGGATATCCCTGCAGTGAATTGAATGCAGTCTCGACTTGCATCTCCCAAGTGGAAGGGTTGTCTGAATCCCCTGTGGAGACCACGGAGAAAGACCTAGTCCTCCGCCTCAACGCGACCAGAGGCCTCACATCCTTTGAAAACTCGAGAGGTCCGCGGAGATCAATGCTTCCAAAGGAGACGATGCCTGACTCCTCTTGAAAATGGATAGGAGTCCCAGAATCCCTGTGGCACGTGGAAAGGGAACCTGGGTCTCCCGCCTCACGTGGAGACGCGTCCCAATTGCCATGCCAAGACTCGAGGAGAATCCCGAGGTGTCCCTCGCACCTAGGCAGGAGTCCTGACGTCGCTGAACAAACACGTGTCTGGAAGGGCCCTCCCCGTCGTAACTCGAGAATATACCCCAGGTTCCGGCCGCAACTCGAGAAAAAAAATGAGACTTCCCCCTCGTCGTGAGATGAGGCCCGATTCCCCTGCACTGCGTGCAGAGCAATTCCGTGTTCCACATCAAACGTGAAAGGAGCCTTGATTTCCTTAATGGCACTCCAGAGAAAACCCAAGATCACTGTCTCAAGTCTAGAGGGATCCTGAGGTCATTGGAGCAACACGAAAGGGCTCCGTGGACCCCAAATTAACTCGAGATGAGAGCTTAGTCCCTGGTTTCGACTCAAGAGGAATACCAACTTTCCACAAGCACCTCAAGAAGAGGCTTCTCTCAGCTACAGGTAGGTGAGAGGGACCCTGAGTTTGTGGCCTCAAGTGGAATGGACACCGAGATGCTCTGACTCGAAGTAAGGCCGGATATCCCTGCAGTGAAGTGAATGCAGGCTCCTCTTGCATCTCCCAAGACGAAGGGATGTCTGAATCCCCTGTGGAGACCACAGAGAAAGACCTAGTCCTCCGCATCATCGCGACCGGAGGCCTCACATCCTTTGAAAACTCGAGAGGTCCACGGAGATCAATGCTTCCAAAGGAGACGATGCCTGGCTCCTCTTGAAAATGGATAGGAGTCCCAGGATCCCTGTGGTACGTGGATAGGGACTCTTGGTCTCCCGCCTCACGTGGAGACGCGTCCCAATTGCCATGGCAAGACTCGAGGAGAATCCCGAGGTGTCCCTCGCACCTAGGCAGGAGTCCTGACGTCGCTGAACAAACACGTGTCTGGATGGGCCCTCCCCGTCGTAACTCGAGAATATACCCCAGGTTCCGGCCGCAACTCGAGAAAAACCATGAGACTTCCCCCTCGCCGCGAGATGAGGCCCGATTCCCCTTCACTGCGTGCAGAGCAATTCCGTGTTCCACATCAAACGTGAAAGGAGCCTTGATTTCGTTGATGGCACTCCAGAGAAAACCCAAGATCACTGTCTCAAGTCTAGAGGGATCCTGAGGTCACTGGAGCAATACGAAAGGTCTCCGTGGATCCCAAATCAACTCGAGATGATAGCTTAGTCCCTGGCTTCGACTCAATAGGAATACCAACTTTCCACAAACACCTCAAGAGGAGGCTTCTCTCAGCTACAGTTATGTGAGAGGGACCCTGAGTTTGTGGCCTCAAGTGGAATGGACACCGAGATGCTCTGACTCGAAGTCAGGCCGGATATCCCTGCAGTGAATTGAATGCAGGCTCGTCTTGCATCTCCCAAGTCGAAGGGATGTCTGAATCCCCTGTGGAGACCACAGAGAAAGAACTAGTTCTCCGCCTCAACGCGACCAAAGGCCTCACATCCTTTGAAAACTCGAGAGGTCCCCGGAGATCAATGCTTCCAAAGGAGACAATGCCTGACTCCTCTTGAAAATGGATAGGAGTCCCAGGATCCCTGTGGCACGTGGAAAGGGACACTGGGTCTCCCGCCTCACGTGGAGACGCGTCCCAATTGCCATGCCAAGACTCGAGGAGAATCCCGAGGTGTCCCTCGCACCTAGGCAGGAGTCCTGACGACGCTGAACAAACACGTGTCTGGAAGGGCCCTCCGTGTCGTAACTCGAGAATATACCCCAGGTTCCGGCCGCAACTCAAGAAAAACCATGAGACTTCCCCCTCACGGGGAGATGAGGCCCGATTCCCCTGCACTGCGTGCAGAGCAATTCCGTGTTCCACATCAAACGTGAAAGGAGCCTTGATTTCCTTGAAGGCACTCCAGAGAAACAAAAAGTCACTGTCTCAAGTCTAGAGGGATCCTGAGGCCACTGTAGCAGCATGAAAGGGCTCCGTGGACCGCAAATCAACTCGAGATGAGAGCTTAGTGTCTGGCTTCGACTCAAGAGGAATACCAACTTTCCACAAGCACCTCAAGAGGAGGCTTCTCTCAGCTACAGGTATGTGAGAGGGACCCTGAGTTTGTGGCCTCAAGTGGAATGGACACCGAGATGCTCTGACTCGAAGTAAGGCCGGATATCCCTGCAGTGAATTGAATGCAGGCTCGTCTTGCATCTCCCAAGACGAAGGGATGTCTGAATCCCCAGTGGAGACCACAGAGAAAGACCTAGTCCTCCGCCTCAACGCGAACGGAGGCCTCACGTCCTTTGAAAACTCGAGAGGTCCGCGGAGATCAATGCTTCCAAAGGAGACGATGTCTGACTCCTCTTGAAAATGGATAGGAGTCCCAGGATCCCTGTGGCACGTGGAAAGGGACCCTGGGTCTCCCGCCTCACGTGGAGACGTGTCCCAATTTCCATGCCAAGACTCGAGGAGAATCCCGAGGTGTCCCTCGCACCTAGGCAGGAGTCCTGACGTCGCTGAACAAACACGTGTCTGGAAGGGCCCTCCCCGTCGTAACTCGAGAATATACCCCAGGTTCCGGCCGAAACTCGAGAGAAACCATGAGACTTCCCCCTCGCCGAGTGATGAGGCCCGATACCCTAGCACTGCGTGCAGAGCAATTCCGTGTTCCACAACAAACGTGAAAGGAGCCTTGATTTGCTTGATGGCACTCCAGAGAAAACCCAAGATAACTGTCTCAAGTCTAGAGGGATCCGGAGGTCACTGGAGCAACACGAAATGGCTCCGTGGACCCGAAATCAACTCGAGATGAGAGCTTAGTCCCTGGCTTCGACTCAAGAGGAATACCAACTTTCGACAAGCACCTCAAGAGGAGGCTTCTCTCAGCTGCAGGTATGTGAGACGGACCCTGAGTTTGTGGCCTCAAGTGGAAGGGACACCGAGATGCTCTGACTCGAAGTAAGGCCGGATATCCCTGCAGTGAATTGAATGCAGGCTTGTCTTGCATCGCCCAAGACGAAGGGATGTCTTAATCCCCTGTGGAGACCACAGAGAAAGACCTTGTCCTCCGCCTCATCGCGACCGGAGGCCTCACATCCTTTGAAAACTCGGGAGGTCTGCGGATATCAATGCTTCCAAAGGAGACGATGCCCGACTCCTCTTGAAAATGGATAGAAGTCCCAGGATCCCTGTGGCACGTGGAAAGGGACCCTGGGTCTCCCGCCTCACGTGGAGACGCGTCCCAATTGCCATGCCAAGACTGGAGGAGAATCCCGAGGTGTCCCTCGCACCTAGGCAGGAGTCCTGACGTCGCTGAACAAACACGTGTCTGGAAGGGCCCTCCCCGTCGTAACTCGAGAATATACCCCAGGTTCCGGCCGCAACTCGAGAAAAACCATGAGACTTCCCCCTCGCCGCGAGATGAGGCCCGATTCCCCTGCACTGCGTGCAGAGCAATTCCGTGTTCCACATCAAACGTGAAAGGAGCCTTGATTTCGTTGATGGCACTCCAGAGAAAACCCAAGATCACTGTCTCAAGTCTAGAGGGATCCTGAGGTCACTGGAGCAGTACGAAAGGTCTCCGTGGATTCCCAAATCAACTCGAGATGATAGCTTAGTCCCTGGCTTCGACTCAATAGGAATACCAACTTTCCACAAACACCTCAAGAGGAGGCTTCTCTCAGCTACAGTTATGTGAGAGGGACCCTGAGTTTGTGGCCTCAAGTGGAATGGACACCGAGATGCTCTGACTCGAAGTCAGGCCGGATATCCCTGCAGTGAATTGAATGCAGGCTCGTCTTGCATCTCCCAAGTCGAAGGGATGTCTGAATCCCCTGTGGAGACCACAGAGAAAGAACTAGTTCTCCGCCTCAACGCGACCAAAGGCCTCACATCCTTTGAAAACTCGAGGGGACCCCGGAGATCAATGCTTCCAAAGGAGACAATGCCTGACTCCTCTTGAAAATGGATAGGAGTCCCAGGATCCCTGTGGCACGTGGAAAGGGACACTGGGTCTCCCGCCTCACGTGGAGACGCGTCCCAATTGCCATGCCAAGACTCGAGGAGAATCCCGAGGTGTCCCTCGCACCTAGGCAGGAGTCCTGACGACGCTGAACAAACACGTGTCTGGAAGGGCCCTCCGTGTCGTAACTCGAGAATATACCCCAGGTTCCGGCCGCAACTCAAGAAAAACCATGAGACTTCCCCCTCACGGGGAGATGAGGCCCGATTCCCCTGCACTGCGTGCAGAGCAATTCCGTGTTCCACATCAAACGTGAAAGGAGCCTTGATTTCCTTGAAGGCACTCCAGAGAAACAAAAAGTCACTGTCTCAAGTCTAGAGGGATCCTGAGGCCACTGTAGCAGCATGAAAGGGCTCCGTGGACCCCAAATCAACTCGAGATGAGAGCTTAGTGTCTGGCTTCGACTCAAGAGGAATACCAACTTTCCACAAGCACCTCAAGAGGAGGCTTCTCTCAGCTACAGGTATGTGAGAGGGACCCTGAGTTTGTGGCCTTAAGTGGAATGGACACCGAGATACTCTGACTCGAAGTAAGGCCGGATATCCCTGCAGTGAATTGAATGCAGGCTCGTCTTGCATCTCCCAAGACGAAGGGATGTCTGAATCCCTTGTGGAGATGACAGAGAAAGACGTAGTCCTCCGCCTCATCGCGACCGGAGGCCTCACATCCTTTGAAAACTCAAGAGGTCTGCGGAGATCAATGCTTCCAAAGGAGACGATGACTGACTCCTACTAAAAATGGATAGGAGTCCCAGGATTACTGTGGCACGTGGAAAGGGACCCTGGGTCTCCCGCCTCACGTGGAGACGCGTCCCAATTTCCATGCCAAGACTCGAGGAGAATCCCGAGGTGTCCCTCGCACCTAGGCAGGAGTCCTGACGTCGCTGAACAAACACGTGTCTGGAAGGGCCCTCCCCGTCGTAACTCGAGAATATACCCCAGGTTCCGGCCGAAACTCGAGAGAAACCATGAGACTTCCCCCTCGCCGAGAGATGAGGCCCGATACCCTAGCATTGCGTGCAGAGCAATTCCGTGTTCCACAACAAACGTGAAAGGAGCCTTGATTTGCTTGATGGCACTCCAGAGAAAACCCAAGATAACTGTCTCAAGTGTAGAGGGATCCGGAGGTCACTGGAGCAACACGAAAGGGCTCCGTGGACCCGAAATCAACTCGAGATGAGAGCTTAGTCCCTGGCTTCGACTCAAGAGGAATACCAACTTTCGACAAGCACCTCAAGAGGAGGCTTCTCTCAGCTGCAGGTATGTGAGACGGACCCTGAGTTTGTGGCCTCACGTGGAATGGACACCAAGATGCTCTGACTCGAAGTAAGGCCGGATATCCCTGCAGTGAATTGAATGCAGGCTTGTCTTGCATCGCCCAAGACTAAGGGATGTCTTAATCTCCTGTGGAGACCACAGAGAAAGACCTTGTCCTCCGCCTCATCGCGACCGGAGGCCTCACATCCTTTGAAAACTCGAGAGGTCCCCGGAGATCAATGCTTCCAAAGGAGACGATGCCTGACTCCTCTTGAAAATGGATAGAAGTCCCAGGATCACTGTGGCACGTGGAAAGGGACCCTGGGTCTCCCGCCTCACGTGGAGACGCGTCCCAATTGCCATGCCAAGACTCGAGGAGAATCCCGAGGTGTCCCTCGCACCTAGGCAGGAGTCCTGACGTCGCTGAACAAACACGTGTCTGGAAGGGCCCTCCCCGTCGTAACTCGAGAATATACCCCAGGTTCCGGCCCCAACTCGAGAAAAACCATGAGACTTCCCCCTCGCCGCGAGATGAGGCCCGATTCCCCTGCACTGCGTGCAGAGCAATTCCGTGTTCCACATCAAACGTGAAAGGAGCCTTGATTTCGTTGATGGCACTCCAGAGAAAACCCAAGATCACTGTCTCAAGTCTAGAGGGATCCTGAGGTCACTGGAGCAATACGAAAGGTCTCCGTGGATCCCAAATCAACTCGAGATGATAGCTTAGTCCCTGGCTTCGACTCAATAGGAATACCAACTTTCCACAAACACCTCAAGAGGAGGCTTCTCTCAGCTACAGTTATGTGAGAGGGACCCTGAGTTTGTGGCCTCAAGTGGAATGGACACCGAGATGCTCTGACTCGAAGTCAGGCCGGATATCCCTGCAGTGAATTGAATGCAGGCTCGTCTTGCATCTCCCAAGACGAAGGGATGTCTGAATCCCCTGTGGAGACCACAGAGAAAGAACTAGTTCTCCGCCTCAACGCGACCAAAGGCCTCACATCCTTTGAAAACTCGAGAGGTCCCCGGAGATCAATGCTTCCAAAGGAGACAATGCCTGACTCCTCTTGAAAATGGATAGGAGTCCCAGGATCCCTGTGGCACGTGGAAAGGGACACTGGGTCTCCCGCCTCACGTGGAGACGCGTCCCAATTGCCATGCCAAGACTCGAGGAGAATCCCGAGGTGTCCCTCGCACCTAGGCAGGAGTCCTGACGACGCTGAACAAACACGTGTCTGGAAGGGCCCTCCGTGTCGTAACTCGAGAATATACCCCAGGTTCCGGCCGCAACTCAAGAAAAACCATGAGACTTCCCCCTCACGGGGAGATGAGGCCCGATTCCCCTGCACTGCGTGCAGAGCAATTCCGTGTTCCACATCAAACGTGAAAGGAGCCTTGATTTCCTTGAAGGCACTCCAGAGAAACAAAAAGTCACTGTCTCAAGTCTAGAGGGATCCTGAGGCCACTGTAGCAGCATGAAAGGGCTCCGTGGACCCCAAATCAACTCGAGATGAGAGCTTAGTGTCTGGCTTCGACTCAAGAGGAATACCAACTGTCCACAAGCACCTCAAGAGGAGACTTCTCTCAGCTACAGGTATGTGAGAGGGACCCTGAGTTTGTGGCCTCAAGTGGAATGGACACCGAGATGCTCTGACTCGAAGTAAGGCCGGATATCCCTGCAGTGAATTGAATGCAGGCTCGTCTTGCATCTCCCAAGACGAAGGGATGTCTGAATCCCCAGTGGAGACCACAGAGAAAGACCTAGTCCTCCGCCTCAACGCGAACGGAGGCCTCACGTCCTTTGAAAACTTGAGAGGTCCGTGGAGATCAATGCTTCCAAAGGAGACGATGTCTGACTCCTCTTGAAAATGGATAGGAGTCCCAGGATCCCTGTGGCACGTGGAAAGGGACCCTGGGTCTCCCGCCTCACCTGGAGACGCGTCCCAATTGCCATGCCAAGACTGGAGGAAAATCCCGAGGTGTCCCTCGCACCTAGGCAGGAGTCCTGACGTCGCTGAACAAACACGTGTCTGGAAGGGCCCTCCCCGTCGTAACTCGAGAATATACCCCAGTTTCCGGCCGCAACTCGAGAAAAACCATGAGACTTCCCCCTCCCCGCGAGATGAGGCCCGATTTCCCTGCACTGCGTGCAGAGCAATTCCGTGTTCCACATCAAATGTGAAAGGAGCCTTGATATCCTTGATGGCACTCCAGAGAAAACCCTAGATCACTGTCTCAAGTCTAGAGGGATCCTGAGGTCACTGGAGCAAAATGAAAGGGCTCCGTGGACCCCAAATGAACTCGAGATGAGAGCTTAGTCCTTGGCTTCGACTCAAGAGGAATACCAACTTTCCACAAGCACCTCAAGAGGAGGCTTCTCTCAGCTACAGGTATGTGAGAGGGACCCTGAGATAGTGGCCTCAAGTGGAATGGACACCGAGATGCTCTGACTCGAAGTAAGGCCGGATATCCCTGCAGTGAATTGAATGCAGGCTCGTCTTGCATCTCCCAAGACGAAGGGATGTCTGAATCCCCTGTGGAGACCACAGAGAAAGACCTAGTTCTCCGCCTCATCGCGACCGGAGGCCTCACATCCTTTGAAAACTCGAGAGGTCCGCGGAGATCAATGCTTCCAAAGGAGACAATGCCTGACTCCTCTTTAAAATGGATAGGAGTCCCAGGATCCCTGTGGCACGTGGAAAGGGACCCTTGGACACCCCCCTCACGTGGAGAGGCGTCCCAATTGCCATGCCAAGACTGGAGGAGAATCCCGAAGTGTCCCTCGCACATAGGCAGGAGTCCTGAGGTCGCTGAACAAACCCGTGTCTGGAAGGCCCCTCCCGTCTTAACTCGAGAATATACCCAAGGTTCCGCCCGCTACTCGAGAAAAACCATGAGACGTCCCCCTCGCCGCGAGATGATGCCAGATTCCTCTGTGCTGCGTGCAGAGCAATTCCGTGTTCCACATCAAACGTGATAGGAGCCTTGATTTCGTTGATGGCACTCCAGAGAAAACCCAAGATCACTGTCTCAAGTCTAGAGGGATCCTGAGGTCACTGGAGCAACACGAAAGTTCTCCGTGGACCCCAAATCAACTCGAGATGAGAGGTTAGTCCCTGGCTTCGAGTCAAGAGGAATACCAACTTTCCACAAGCACCTCAAGAGGAGGCTTCTCTCAGCTACAGGTATGTGAGAGGGACCCTGAGTTTGGGCCTCAAGTGGAATGGACACCAAGATGCTCTGACTCAAAATCAGGCCGGATATCCCTGGAGTGAATTGAATGCAGGCTCATCTTGCATCTCCCAAGACGAAGGGATGTCTGAATCCCCTGTGGAGACCACAGAGAAAGACCTAGTTCTCCGCCTCAATGCGACCGGAGGCCTCACATCCTTTGAAAACTCGAGAGGTCCGCGGACATCAATGCTACCAAAGGAAACAATGCCTGACTCCTCTTGAAAATGGATAGGAGTCCCAGGATCCCTGTGGCACGTGGAAAGGGACCGTGGGTCACCACCCTCACGTGGAGACGCGTCCCAATTGCCATGCCAAGACTCGAGGAGAATCCCGAGGTGTCCTTCGCACCTATGCAGGAGTCCTGACGTCGCTGAACAAACACGTGTCTGGAAGGGCCCTCCCCGTCGTAACTCGAGAATATACCCCAGGTTCCGGCCGCAACTCGAGAAAAACCATGAGACTTCCCCCTCGTCGCGAGATGAGGCCCAATTCCCCTGCAGTGCGTGCAGAGAAATTCCGGGTTCCACATCAAACGTGAAAGGAGCCTTGATTTCCTTGATGGCACTCCAGAGAAAACCCAAGATCACTGTCTCAAGTCTAGAGGGGTCCTGAGGTCACTGGAGCAACACGAAAGGTCTCTGTGGACCCCAAATCAACTCGAGATGAGAGCTTAGTCCCTGGCTTCGACTCAAGAGGAATACCAAGTTTCCACAACACCTCAAGAGGAGGCTTCTCTCAGCTACAGGTATGTGAGAGGTACCCTGAGTTTGTGGCCTCAAGTGGAATGGACACCGAGATGCTCTGACTCGAAGTAAGGCCGGATATCCCTGCAGTGAATTGAATGCAGTCTCGACTTGCATCTCCCAAGAGGAAGGGTTGTCTGAATCCCCTGTGGAGACCACGGAGAAAGACCTAGTCCTCCGCCTCAACGCGACCAGAGGCCTCACATCCTTTGAAAACTCGAGAGGTCCGCGGAGATCAATGCTTCCAAAGGAGACGATGTCTGACTCCTCTTGAAAATGATTAGGATTCCCAGGATCCCTGTCCACATGGAAGGGGACCCCAGGTCTCCCGCTTCACGTGGAGACGCGTCCCAATTGCCATGCCAAGACTCGAGGAGAATCCCGAGGTGTCCCTCGCACCTAGGCAGGAGTCCTGACGTCGCTGAACAAACACGTGTCTGGAAGGGCCCTCCCCGTCGTAACTCGAGAATATACCCCAGGTTCCGGCCGCAACTCGAGAAAAAAAATGAGACTTCCCCCTCGCCGCGAGATGATGCCCGATTCCTCTGTGCTGCGTGCAGAGCAATTCCGTGTTCCACATCAAACGTGATAGGAGCCTTGATTTCGTTGATGGCACTCCAGAGAAAACCCAAGATCACTGTCTCAAGTCTAGAGGGATCCTGAGGTCACTGGAGCAAAACGAAAGGGCTCCGTGGACCCAAAATCAACTCGAGATGATAGCTTAGTCCCTGGCTTCGAGTCAAGAGGAATACCAACTTTCCACAAGCACCTCAAGAGGAGGCTTCTCTCAGCTACAGGTATGTGAGAGGGACCCTGAGTTTGTGGCCTCAAGTGGAATGGACACCGAGATGCTCTGACTCGAAATCAGGCCGGATATCCCTGGAGTGAATTGAATGCAGGCTCGTCTTGCATCTCCCAAGACGAAGGGATGTCTGAATCCCCTGTGGAGACCACAGAGAAAGACCTAGTTCTCCGCCTCAATGCGACCGGAGGCCTCACATCCTTTGAAAACTCGAGAGGTCCGCGGAGATCAATGCTTCCAAAGGAAACAATGCCTGACTCCTCTTGAAAATGGATAGGAGTCCCAGGATCCCTGTGGCACGTGGAAAGGGACCGTGGGTCACCCCCCTTCACGTGGAGACGCGTCCCAATTGCCATGCCAAGAATCAAGGAGAATCCCGAGGTGTCCTTCGCACCTAGGCAGGAGTCCTGACGTCGCTGAACAAACACGTGTCTGGAAGGGCCCTCCCCGTCGTAACTCGAGAATATACCCCAGGTTCCGGCCGCAACTCGAGAAAAACCATGAGACTTCCCCCTCGTCGCGAGATGAGGCCCAATTCCCCTGCAGTGCGTGCAGAGCAATTCCGGGTTCCACATCAAACGTGAAAGGAGCCTTGATTTCCTTGATGGCACTCCAGAGAAAACCCAAGTTCACTGTCTCAAGTCTAGAGGGGTCCTGAGGTCACTGGAGCAACACGAAAGGGCTCCGTGGACCCCAAATCAACTCGAGGTGAGAGCTTAGTCCCTGGCTTCGAGTCAAGAGGAATACCAACTTTCCACAAGCACCTCAAGAGGAGGCTTCTCTCAGCTACCGGTATGTGAGAGGGACCCTAAGTTTGTGGACTCAAGTGGAATGGACACCGAGATGCTCTGACTCGAAGTAAGGCCGGATATCCCTGCAGTGAATTGAATGCAGGCTAGTCTTGCATCTCCCAAGACGAAGGGATGTCTGAATCCCCTGTGGAGACCACAGCGAAAGACCTAGTTCTCCGCCTCATCGCGACCGGAGGCCTCACATCCTTTGAAAACTCGAGAGGTCCGCGGAGATCAATGCTTCCAAAGGAGACGATGCCTGACTCCTCTTGAAAATGATTAGGATTCCCAGGATTACTGTGGCACGTGGAAAGGGACCCTGGGTCTCCCGCCTCACGTGGAGACGCGTCCAAATTTCCATGCCAAGACTCGAGGAGAATCCCGAGGTGTCCCTCGCACCTAGGCAGGAGTCCTGACGTCGCTGAACAAACACGTGTCTGGAAGGGCCCTCCCCGTCGTAACTCGAGAATATACCCCAGGTTCCGGCCGAAACTCGAGAGAAACCATGAGACTTCCCCCTCGCCGAGAGATGAGGCCCGATACCCTAGCACTGCGTGCAGAGCAATTCCGTGTTCCACAACAAACGTGAAAGGAGCCTTGATTTGCTTGATGGCACTCCAGAGAAAACCCAAGATAACTGTCTCAAGTCTAGAGGGATCCGGAGGTCACTGGAGCAACACGAAAGGGCTCCGTGGACCCGGAATCAACTCGAGATGAGAGCTTAGTCCCTGCCTTCGAGTCAAGAGGAATACCAACTTTCGACAAGCACCTCAAGAGGAGGCTTCTCTCAGCTGCAGGTATGTGAGACGGACCCTGAGTTTGTGGCCTCATGTGGAATGGACACCAAGATGCTCTGACTCGAAGTAAGGCCGGATATCCCTGCAGTGAATTGAATGCAGGCTTGTCTTGCATCGCCCAAGACGAAGGGATGTCTTAATCCCCTGTGGAGACCACAGAGAAAGACCTTGTCCTCCGCCTCATCGCGACCGGAGGCCTCACATCCTTTGAAAACTCGGGAGGTCTGCGGAGATCAATGCTTCCAAAGGAGACGATGCCTGACTCCTCTTGAAAATGGATAGAAGTCCCAGGATCACTGTGGCACGTGGAAAGGGACCCTGGGTCTCCCGCCTCACGTGGAGACGCGTCCCAATTGCCTAGCCAAGACTCGAGGAGAATCCCGAGGTGTCCCTCGCACCTAGGCAGGAGTCCTGACGTCGCTGAACAAACACGTGTCTGGAAGGGCCCTCCCCGTCGTAACTCGAGAATATACCCCAGGTTCCGGCCGCAACTCGAAAGAAACCATGAGACTTCTCCCTCGCCGCGAGATGAGCCCCGATTCCCCTGACCTGCATGCAGAGCTATTCCGTATTCCACATCAAAAGTGAAAGGATCCTTGATTTCCTTGATGGCACTCCAGAGAAAACCCAAGATCACTGTCTCAAGTCTAGAGGGATCCTGAGGTCACTGTACCAACACGAAAAGGCTCCGTGGACCCCAAATCAACTCGAGATGAGAGCTTAGTCCCTGGCTTCGACTCAAGAGGAATACCAACTTTCCACAAGCACCTCAAGAGAAGGCTTCTCTCAGCTACAGTTAAGTGAGAGGGCCCCTGAGTTTGTGGCCACAAGTGGAATGGACACCGAGATGCTCTGACTCGAAGTAAGGCCGGATATCCCTGCAGTGAATTGAATGCAGGCTCGTCTTGCATCTCCCAAGACGAAGGGATGTCTGATTCCCCTGTGGAGACCACAGAGAAAGACCTAATTCTCCGCCTCATCCCGAGCGGAGGCCTCACATCCTTTGAAAACTCGAGAGGTCCGCGGAGATCAATGCTTCCAAAGGAGACGATGCCTGACTCCTCTTGAAAATGGCTAGGAGTCCCAGGATCACTGTGGCACGTCGAAAGGGACCCTGGGTCTCCCGCCTCATGTAGAGACGCGTCCCAATTGCCATGCCAAGACTCGAGGAGAATCCCGAGGTGTCCCTCGCACCTAGGCAGGAGTCCTGACGTTGCTGAACAAACACGTGTCTGGAAGGGCCCTCCCCGTCGTAACTCGAGAATATACCCCAGGTTCCGGCCGCAACTCGAGAAAAACCATGAGACTTCCCCCTCGCCGCGAGATGAGGCCGGATTCCCCTGCACTGCGTACAGAGCAATTCGGTTTTCCACATCAAACTTGAAAGGATCCTGGATTTCCTTGATGGCACTCCAGAGAAAACCCAAGATCACTGTCTCAAGTCTAGAGGGATCCTGAGGTCACTGTACCAACATGAAAGGGCTCCGTGGACCCCAAATCAACTCGAGATGAGAGCTTAGTCCCTGGCTTCGACTCAAGAGGAATACCAACTTTCCACAAGCACCTCAAGAGGAGGCTTCTCTCAGCTACATGTATGTGACAGGGACCCTGAATTTGTGGCTCAAGTGTAATGGACACCGAGATGTTCTGACTCGAAGTAAGGCCGGATATCCCTGCAGTGAATTGAATGCAGGCACGTCTTGCATCTCCCAAGACGAAGGGATGTCTGAATCCCCTGTGGAGACGACAGAGAAAGACCTAGTCCTCCGCCTCATCGCGACCGGAGGCCTCACATCCTTTGAAAATTCGAGAGGTCTGCGGAGATCAATGCTTCCAAAGGAGACGATGCCTGACTCCTCTTGAAAATGGATAGAAGTCCCAGGATCCCTGTGGCACGTGGAAAGGGACACTGGGTCTCCCGCCTCACGTGGAGACGCGTCCCAATTGCCATGCCAAGACTCGAGGAGAATCCCGAGGTGTCCCTCGCACCTAGGCAGGAGTCCTGACGTCGCTGAACAAACACGAGTCTGGAAGGGCCCTCCCCGTCGTAACTCGAGAATATACCCCAGGTTCCGGCCGCAACTCGAGATAAACCATGAGACTTCCCCCTCGCCGCGAGATAAGGCACGATTCCCCTGCATTGCGTGCAGAGCAATTCAGTGTTCCACATCAAACGTGAAAGGAGCCTTGATTTCCTTGCAGGCACTCCAGAGAAAACCCAAGATCACTGTCTCAAGTCTAGAGGGATCCTGAGGTCACTGGAGCAACACGAAAGGGCTCCGTGGACCCCAAATCAACTCGAGATGAGAGCTTAGTCCCTGGCTTCGACTCAAGAGGAATACCAACTTTCCACAAGCACCTCAAGAGGAGGCTTCTCTCAGCTACAGGTATGTGAGAGGGACCCTGAGTTTCTGGCCTCAAGTGGAATGGACACCGAGATGCTCTGACTCGAAGTAAGGCCGGATATCCCTGCAGTGAATTGAATGCAGGCTCGTCTTGCATCTCCCAAGACGAAGGGATGTCTGAATCCCCTGTGGAGACCACAGAGAAACACCTAGTCCTCCGGTTCATCGCGACCGGAGGCCTCACATCCTTTGAAAACTCGAGAGGTCCGCGGAGATCAATGCTTCCAAAGGAGACGATGCTTCACTCCTCTTGAAAATGGATAGGAGTCCCACGATCCCTGTGGCTCGTCGAAAGGGACCCTGGGTCTCCCGCCTCACGTGGAGAGGCGTCCCAATTGCCATGTCAAGACTCGAGGAGAATCCCGACGTGTCCCTCGCACCTAGGCATGAGTCCTGACGTCGCTGAACAAACACCTGTCTGGAAGGGCCCTCCCCGTCGTAACTCGAGAATATAACCCAGGTTCCGGCCCCAACTCGAGAAAAACCATGAGACTTCCCCCTCGCCGAGAGATGAGGCCCGAATCCCCTCCACTGGGTGCAGAGCAATTCAGTGTGCCACATCAAACGTGAAAGGAGCCTTGATTTCCTTGATGGCACTCCAGAGAAAACCCAAGATCACTGGCTCAAGTCTAGAGGGATCCTGAGGTCACTGTAGCAACACGAAAGGGCTCCGTGGACCCCAAATCAACTCGAGATGAGAGCTTAGTCCCTGGCTTCGACTCAAGAGGAATATCAACTTTCCACAAGCACCTCAAGAGGAGGCTTCTCTCAGCTACAGGTATGTGACAGGGACCCTGAGTTTGTGGCCTCAAGTGGAATGGACACCGAGATGCTCTGACTCGAAGTAAGGCCGGATATCCCTGCAGTGAATTGAATACAGGCTCGTCTTGCATCTCCCAAGACGAAGGGATGTCTGAATCCCCTGTGGAGACCACAGAGAAAGAACTAGTCCACCGCCTCAACGCGAACGGAGGCCTCACATCCTTTGAAAACTCGAGAGGTCCGAGGAGATCAATGCTTCCCAAGGAGACGATGCCTGACTCCTCTTGAAAGTGGATAGGAGTCCCAGGATCCCTGTGGCACGTGGAATGGAACCCTGGGTCTTTCGCCTCACATGGAGACGCGTCCCAATTACCATGCCAAGACTCGAGGAGAATCCCGAGGTGTCCCTCGCACCCAGGCAGGAGTCCTGACGTCGCTGAACAAACACGTGTCTGGAAGGGCCCTCCCCGTCGTAACTCGAGAATATACCCCAGGTTCCGGCCGCAACTCGAGAAAAACCATGAGACTTCCCCCTCGCCGCGAGATGAGGCCCGATTCCCCAGCACTGCCTGCAGAGCAATTCCGTGTTCCACATCAAACGTGAAAGGAGCCTTGATTTCCTTGATGGCACTCCAGAGAAAACCCAAAAGCACTGTCTCAAGTCTAGAGGGATCCTGAGGTCACTGGAGCAACACGAAAGGGCTCCGTGGACCCCAAGTCAACTCGAGATGAGAGCTTAGTCCTTGGTTTCGACTCAAGAGGAACACCAACTTTCCACAAGCACCTCAAGAGGATGCTTCTCTAAGCTACAGGTATGTGAGAGGGACCATGAGTTTGTGGCCTCAAGTGGAATGGACACCGAGATGCTCTGACTCGAAGTAAGGCCGGATATCCCAGCAGTGAATTGAATGCAGGCTCGTCTTGCATCTCCCAAGACGAAGAGTTGTCTGAATCACCTGTGGATACCATAGACAAAGACCTAGTCCTCCGCCTCAACGCGAACGGAGGCCTCACATCCTTTGAAAACTCTAGAGGTCCGCAGAGATCAATGCTTCCAAAGGAGACGATGCCTGACTCCTCTTGAAAATGGATAGGAGTCCCAGGATCCCTGTGGCACGTGGAAAGGGACACTGGGCCTCGCGCCTCACGTCGAGACTCGTCCCAAGTGCCATGCCAAGACTCGTTGAGAATCCCGAGGTGTCCCTCATACCTAGGCAGGAGTCCTGAAATCGCTGAACAAACACGTGTCTGGAAGGGCCGTCCCGTCGTAACTCGAGAATATACCCCAGGTTTCTGCCGCAACTCGAGAAAAACTATGAGACTTCCCCCTCGCCGCGAGATGAGGCCCGATTCCCCTGCACTGCGTGCAGAGCAATTCCGTGTTCCACATCAAACGAGAAAGGAGCCTTGATTTCCTTGATGGCACTCCAGAGAAAACCCAAGATCACTGTCTCAAGTCTAGAGGGATCCTGAGGTCACTGTAGCAACACGAAAGGGCTCCGTGGACCCCAAATCAACTCGAGATGAGACCTTAGTCCCTGGCTTCGACTCAAGAGGAATACCAACTTTCCACAAGCACCTCAAGAGGAGGCTACTCTCAGCTAATGGTATGTGAGAGGGACCCTGAGTTTGTCGCCTCAAGTGGAATGGACACCGAAATGCTCTGACTCGATGTAAGGCCGGATATCCCTGCAGTGAATTGAATGCAGGCTCGTCTTACATCTCCCAAGACGAAGGGATGTCTGAATCCCGTGTGGAGACCACAGAGAAAGACCTAGTTCTCAGCCTCATCGCGACCGGAGTCCTCACATGCTTTGAAAACTCGAGAGGTCTGCGGAGATCAATGCTTCCAAAGGAGACGATGCCTGACTCCTCAGGAAAATGGATAGGAGTCCCAGGATTCCTGTGGCACGTTGAAAGGGACCCTTTGGTCTCCTGCCTCACGTGGAGACGCATCCCAATTGCCATGCCAAGTCTTGAGGAAAATCTCGAGGTGTCCGTCGCACCTAGACAGGAGTCCTGACGTCCCTGAACAAACACGTGTCTAGAAGTGCCCTCCCCGTAGTAACTCGAAAATATACCCCAGGTTCCGGCCGCAACTCTAGAAAAACCATGAGACTTCCCCCTCGCCGCGAGATGAGGCCCGATTCCCCTGCACTGCGTGCAGAGCAATTTCGTGTTCCACATCACACGTGAAAGGAGCCTTGATTTCCTTGATGGTACTCCAGAGAAAACCCAAGATCACTGTCTCAAGTCTAGAGGGATCCTGAGGTCAATGTAGCAACACGAAAGGGCTCCGCGGACCCCAAATCAACTCGAGATGAGACCTTAGTCCCTGGCTTCGACTCAAGAGGAATACAAACTTTCCACAAGCACCTCAAGAGGAGGCTTCTCTCAGCTACAGCTATGTGAGAGGGTCCCTGAGATTGTGGCCTCAAGTGGAATCGACACCGAGATGCTCTGACTCGAAGTAAGGCCGGATATCCCTGCAGTGAATTGAATGCAGGCTCGTCTTCCATCTCACAAGACGAAGGGATGTCTGAATCCCCTGTGGAGACCACAGAGAAAGACCTAGTTCTCGGCCTCATCGCGACAGGAGGCCTCACATCCTTTGGAAATTCGAGAGGTCCGCGGAGATCAATCCTTCCAAAGGAGACGATGCCTGACTCCTCTTGAAAATGGATAGGAGTCCCAGGATCACTGTGGCACGTGGAAAGGGACACTGGGTCTCCCGCCTCACGTGGAGATGCGTCCCAATTGCCATGCCAAGACTTGAGGAGAATCCCAAGGTGTCCCTCGCACCTAGGCAGAAGTCCTGAAGTCGCTGAACAAACACGTGTCTGGAAGGGCCCTCCCGGTCGTAACTCGAGAATATACCCCAGGTTCCGGCCGCAACTCGAGAAAAACCATGAGACTTCCCCCTCGCCGCGATATGAGGCCCGATTCCCCTGCACTGCTAGCATAGCAATTCCGTGTTCCACATCAAATGTGAAAGGAGCCTTGATTTCCTTGACGGCACTCCAGACAAAACCCAAGATCACTGTCTCAAGTCTAGAGGGATCCTGAGGTAAATGTAGCAACAAGAAATGGCTCCGTGGACCCCAAATCAACTCGAGATGAGAGCTTAGTCCCTGGCTTCGACTCAAGGGGCATACCAACTTTCCACAAGCACCTCAAGAAGAGGCTTCTCTCAGCTACAGGTATATGAGACGGACCCTGAGTTTGTGGCCTCAAGTGGAATGGACACCGAGATGCTCTGACTCGAAGTAAGGCCGGATATCCCTACAGGGAATTGAATGCAGGCTCGTCTTGCATCTCTCAAGACGAAGGGATGTCTGAATCCCCTGTGGATACCACAGAGAAAGACCTAGTTCTCCGCCTCATCGCGACCGGCGGCCTCACATCCTTTGAAAACTCGAAAGGTCAGCGGAGATCAATGCTACCGAAGGAGATGATGCCTGACTCCTCTTGAAAATGGATAGGAGTCCCAGGATCCCTGTGGCACTTGGAAAGGGACACTGGGTCTCCCGCTTCACGTGGAGACGCCTCCCAATTGCCATGCCAAGACTCGAGGAGAATCCCGAGGTGTCCCTCGCACCTAGGCAGGAGTTCTGACGTCGCTGAACAAACACGTGTCTGGAAGGGCCCTCCCCATTGTAACTCGAGATATACCCCAGGTTCCGGCCGCAACTCGAGAAAAACCATGAGACTTCCCCCTCGCCGCGAGATGAGGCCCGATTCCCTTGCACTGCGTGCAGAGCAATTCCGTGTTCCACATCAAACGTGAAAGGAGCCTTGATTTCCTTGATGGCACTCGAGAGAAAACCCAAGATCACTGTCTCAAGTCTAGAGGGATTCTGAGGTCACTGTAGCAAAAGGAAAGGGCTCCGTGGACCCCAAATCAACTCGAGATGAGAGCTTAGTCCCTGGCTTTGACTCAAGAGGAATACCAAGTATCCACAAGCACCTCAAGAGGAGGCTTCTCTCAGCTACAGGTATGTGAGAGGGACCCTGAGTTTGTGGCCTCAAGTGGAATGGACACTGAGATGCTCTGACTCGAAGTAAGGCCGGATATCCCTGCAGTGAATTGAATGCAGGCTCGTCTTGCATCTCCCAAGACGAAGGGATGTCTGAATCCCCTGTGGAGACCACAGAGAAAGACCTAGTTCTCCGCCTCATCCCGACCGGAGGCCTCACATCCTTTGAAAATTCGAGAGGTCCGCGGAGACCAGTGCTTCCAAAGGAGACGATGCCCGACTCCTCTTGAAAATGGATAGGAGTCCCAGGATCACTGTGGCACTTGGAAAGGGACCCTGGGTCTCCCGCCTCACGTGGAGACGCGTCCAAATTGCCATGCCAAGACTCGAAGAGAATCCCGAGATGTCCCTCGTAACCTAGATAGGAGTCCTGACGTCACTGAACAAACACATGTCTGGAAGGGCCCTCCCGGTCGTAACTCGAGAATATACCCCAGGTTTCGGCCGCAACTCGAGAAAAACCATGAGACTTCCTGCTCGCAGCGAGATGAGGCCCGATTCCCCTGCACTGTGTGCAGAGCAATTCGGTGTTCCACATCAAACTTGAAAGGAGCCTTGAATTCCTTGATGGCACTCCAGAGAAAACTCAAGATCACTGTCTCAATTCAAGAGGGATCCTGAGGTCACTGGAGCAACACTAAAGGGCTCCGTGGACCCCAAATCAACTCGAGATGAGAGCTTAGTTTCTGGCTTCGACTAAAGAGGATTACCAACTTTCCACAAGCACCTCAAGAGGAGGCTTCTGTCAGCTACAGGTATGTGAGAGGGACCCTGAGTTTGTGGCCTCAAGTGGAATGGACACCGAGATGCTCTGTCTCGAAGTAAGGCCGGATATCCCAGCAGTGAATTGAATGCAGGCTCGTCTTGCATCTCCCAACACGAAGGGATGTCTGAATCCCCTGTGCAGACCACAGAGAAAGACCTAATTCTCCGCCTCATCGCGACAGGAGGCCTCACATCCTTTGAAAACTGGAGAGGTCCACGGAGATCAATGCTTCCAAAGGAGACGATGCCTGACTCCTCTTGAAAATGGATAGGAGTCCCAGGATCCCTGTAGCACGTGGAAAGGGACACTGGGTCTCCCGCCTCACGTGGAGACGCCTCCCAATTCCCATGCCAAGACTCGTGGAGAATCCCGAGGTGTCCCTCGCACCAAGGCCCGAGTCCTGATGTCGCTGACCAAACACGTGTCTGGAAGGGCCCTCCCTGTCGTAACTCGAGAATATACCCCAGGGTCCGTCTGCAACTCGAGAAAAGCCATGAGACTTCCCATTCGCCCCGAGATGAGGCCCGATTCCCCTGCACTGCGTGCAGGGCAATTCCGTGTTCCACATCAAATGTGAAAGGAGACTTGATTTCCTTGATGGCACTCAAAAGAAAACCCAAGATCACTGTCTCAAGTCTAGAGGGATACTGAGGTAACTGGAGCAACACGAAAATGCTCGGTGGACCGCAAATCAACTCGAGATGAGAGCTTAGTCCCTGGCTTCGACTCAAGAGGAATACCAACTTTCCACAAGCACCTCAAGAGGAGGCTACTCTCAGCTAATGGTATGTGAGAGGGACCCTGAGTTTGTCGCCTCAAGTGGAATGGACACCGAGATGCTCTGACTCGAAGTAAGGCCAGATATCCCTGCAGTGATTTGAATGCAGGCTCGTCTTGCATCTCCGAAGACGAAGGGATGTCTGAATCCCCTGTGGAGACCACAGAGAAAGACCTAGTTCTCCACCTCATCGCGACCGGAGGCCTCACATCCTTTGAAAACTCGAGAGGTCTGCGGAGATCAATGCTTCGAAAGGAGACGATGCCTGACGCCTCTTGAAAATGGATAGGAGTCCCAGGATCCCTGTGGCACGTGGAAAGGGACCCTGGGTCTCCCGCCTCACGTGGAGATGCGTCCCAATTGCCATGCCAAGACTTGAGGAGAATCCCGAGGTGTCCCTCGCACCTAGGCAGAAGTCCTGAAGTCGCTGAACAAACACGTGTCTGGAAGGGCCCTCCCTGTCGTAACTCGAGAATATACCCCAGGGTCCGTCCGCAACTCGAGAAAAACTATGAGACTTCCCCCTCGCCCCGAGATGAGGCCCGATTCCGAGCACTGCGTGCAGAGCAATTCCATGTTCCACATCAAATGTGAACGGAGCCTTGATTTCCTTGATGGCACTACAGAGAAAACCCAAGATCACTGTCTCAAGTCTAGAGGGATCCTGAGGTCACTGGAGCAACAAGAAAGGGCTCCGTGGACCCCAAATCAACTCGAGATGAGAGCTTAGTCCCTGGCTCCGACTCAAGAGGAATACCAACTTTCCACAAGCACCTCAAGAGGAGGCTTCTCTCAGCTACAGGTATGTGAGAGGGACCCTGTGTATGTTGCCTAAAGTGGAATCGACACCGAGATGCTCTGACTCGAAGTTAGGCCGGATATCCCTGCAGTGAATTGAATGCAGGCTCGTCTTGCATCTCCCAAGACGAAGGGTTGTCTGAATCCCCTGTGGAGACCACAGAGAAAGACCTAGTCCTCCGCATCAACGCGACCGGCGGCCTCACATCCTTTGAAAACTCGAGAGGTCCGCGGAGATCAATACTTCCAAAGGAGACGACGCCTGACTCCTCTTGAAAATGGATAGGAGTCCCAGGATCCCTGTGGCACGTGGAAAGGGACACTGGGTCTCCAGCCTCATGTGGAGACGTGTCCCAATTGCCATGCCAAAACTCGAGGAGAATCCCGAGGTGTCCCTCGCACCTAGGCAGGATTCCTGACTTCGCTGAACAAACACGTGTCTGGAAGGGCCCTCCCCGTCGTAACTCGAGAATATACCCCAGGTTCCGGCCGCAACTCGGAAAAACCATGAGACTTCCCCCTCGCCACTGGATGAGGCCCGATACCCCTGCACTGCGTGCATAGCAATTCCGTGTTCCACATCAAACGTGAAAGGAGCCTTGATTTCCTTGATGGAACTCCAGAGAAAACCCAAGATCACTGTCTCAAGTCTAGAGGGATCCTGAGGTCACTGGAGCAACAGGAAAGGGCTCCGTGGACCCCAAATCAACTCGAGATGAGAGCTTAGTCCCTGGCTTCTACTCAAGAGGAATACCAACTTTCCACAAGCACCTGAAGAGGAGGCTTCTCTCAGCTACAGGTATGTGAGCGGGACCCTGAGTTTGTGGCCTCAAGTGGAATAAACACTGAGATGCTCTGATTCGAAGTAAGGCCGGATATCCCTGCAGTGAATTGGATGCAGGCTCGTCTTGCATCTCCCAAGACGAAGGGTTGTCTGAATCCCCTGTGGAGACCACAGAGAAAGACCTAGTCCTCCGCCTAAACGCGACCGGAGGCCTCACATCCTTTGAAAACTCGAGAGGTCCGCGGAGATCAATGCTTCCAAAGAGACGATGCCTGACTCTTTTTGAAAATGGATAGGAGTCCCAGGATCCCTTTGGCACGTGGAAAGGGACCCTGGGTCTCCCGCCTCACGTGGAGACGTGTCCCAATTGCTATGCCAAGACTCGAGGAGAATCCCGAGGTGTCCCTCGCACCTAGGCAGGAGTCTTGACGTCGCTGAACAAACACGTGTCTGGAAGGTCCCTCCACGTCGTAACTCGAGAATATACCCCAGGTTCCGGCCGCAACTTGAGAAAAACCATGAGACATCCCCCTTGCCACGAGATGAGGCCCGATTCCCCTGCACTGCGTGCAGAGCAATTCCGTGTTCCACATCAAACGTGAAAGGAGCCTTGATTTCCTTGATGGCACTCCAGAGAAAACCCAAGATCACTGTCTCAAGTCTAGAGGGATCCTGAGGTCACTGGAGCAACACGAAAAGGCTCCGTGAACCCCAAATCAACTCGAGATGAGAGCTTTGTCCCTGGCTCGAATCAAGAAGAATACCAACTTTCCACAAGCACCTCAAGAGGAGGCTTCTCTCAGCTACAGGTAAGTGAGAGGGACCCTGAGTTTGTGGCCTCAAGTGGAATGGACACCGAGATGCTCTGACTCGAAGTAAGGCCAGATATCCCTGCAGTGAATTGAATGCAGGCTCGTCTTGCATCTCCCAAGACGAAGGGATGTCTGAATCCCCTGTGGAGACCACAGAGAAAGACCTAATTATCCGCCTCATCGCGAGCGGAGGCCTCACATCCATTGAAAACTCGAGAGGTCTGCGGAGATCTATGCTTCCAAAGGAGACGATGCCTGACTCCTCTTCAAAATGGAAAGGAGTCCCAGGATCCCTGTGGCATGTGGAAAGGGACCCTGGGTCGCCCGCCTCACGTGGATACGCGTCCCAATTGCCATGCCAAGACTCGAGGAGAATCCCGAGGTTTCCCTCGCACCTAGGCAGGAGTCTTGACGTCGCTGAACAAACACATGTCTGGAAGGGCCCTCCCCGTCGTAACTCGAGAATATACACCACGTTCTGGCCGCAACTCGAAAAACCATGAGACTTCCCCCTCACCGCGAGATGAGGCCCGATTCCCCTGCACTGCGTGCAGAGCAATTCCGTGTTCCACATCAAACGTGAAAGGAGCCTTGATTTCCTTGATGGCAGTCCAGAGAAAACCCAAGATCACTGTCTCAAGTCTAGAGGGATCCTGAGGTCACTGTAGCAACACGAAAGGGCTCCGTGGAACCCAAATCAACTCGAGATGAGAGCTTAGTCCCTGGCTTCGACTCAAGAGGAATACCAACTTTCCACAAGCACCTCAAGAGGAGGCTTCTCTCAGCTACAGGTATGTGAGAGGGACCCTGAGTTTGTGGCCTCAAGTGGAATGGACACCGAGATGCTCTGACTCGAAGTAAGGACGGATATCCCTGCAGTGAATTGAATGCAGGCTCCTCTTGCATCTCCCAAGACGAAGGGATGTCTGAATCCCCTGTTGAGACCACAGAGAAAGACCTAGTCCTCCGCCTCAACGCGACCGGAGGCCTCACATCCTTTGAAAACTCGAGAGGTCCGCGGAGATCAATGCTTCCAAAGGAGACGATTCCTGACTCCTCTTGAAAATGGATAGGAGTCCCAGGATCTCTGTGCCACGTGGAAAGGGACTCTGGGGCTCCCTACTTACCTGGAGACACGTCCCAATTGCCATGCCAAGACTCGAGGAGAATCCCGAGGTGTCCCTAGCACCTAGGCAGTAGTCTTGATGTCGCTTAACAAACACGTGTCTGGAACGGCCCTCCCCGTCTTAACTCAAGAATATACCCCAGGTTTGGGCCACAACTCGAGAAAAACCATGAGACTTCACACTCGCCACGACATGAGGCTAGATTCCACTGCAGTGCGTGCAGAGCAATTCCGTGTTCCACATCGAACGAGAAAGGAGCCTTTATTTCCTTGATGGCACTACAGAGAAAACCCAAGATCACTGTCTCAAGTCTAGAGGGATCCTGAGGTCACTGGAGCAACACGAAAGGGCTCCGTGGACCCCAAATCAACTCGAGATGAGAGCTTAGTCCCTGGCTTCGACTCAAGAGGAATACCAACTTTCCACAAGCACCTCAAGAGCAGGCTTCTCTCAGCTACAAGTATGTGAGAGGGACCCTCAGTTTGTGGCGTCAAGTGGAATGGACCCGAGATGCTCTAACTCGATGTAAGGCCGGATATCCCTGCAGTGAATTGAATGCAGGCTCGTCTTGCATCTCCCAAGACGAAGGGATGTCTGAATCCCCTGTGGAGACCACAGAGAAAGACCTAGTTCTCCGCCTCATCGCGACCGGAGGCCTCACATCCTTTGAGAACTCGAGAGGTCCGCGGAGATCAATGCTTCCAAAGGAGACGATGCCTGACTCCTCTTGAAAATGGATAGGAGTCCCAGGATTCCTGTGGCACGTGGAAAGGGACCCTGGGTCTTCCTCCTCACGTGGAGACGCGTCCCAATTGCCATGCCAAGACTCGAGGAGTATCCCGATTTGTCCCTTCCACCTAGGCAGGAGTCCTGACGTCGCTGAACAAACACGTGTCAGGAAGGGCCCTCCCCGTAGTAACTTGTGAATGTACCCCATGTTCCGGCCGCAACTCGAGAAAAACCATGAGACTTCCCCCTCGCCGTGAGATGAGGCCCGATTCCCCTGCACTGCGTGCAGAGCAATTCCGTGTTCCACATCAAACGTGAAAGGAGCCTTGATTTCCTTGATGGCACTCCAGAGAAAACCCAAGATCACTGACTCAGTCTAGAGGGATCCTGAGGTCACTAGAGCAACAGGAAAGGGCTCTGTGGACCCCAAATCAACTCGAGATGAGAGCTTAGTCCCTGGCTTCGACTCAAGAGGAATACCAACTTTCCACAAGCACCTCAAGAGGAGGCTTCTCTCTGCTACAGGTATGTGAGAGGGCCCCTGAGTTTGTGGCCTCAAGTGGAATGGACACCGAGATGCTCTGACTCGAAGTAAGGCCGGATATCCCTGCAGTGAATTGAGTGCAGGCTCGTCTTGCATCTCCCAAGACGAAGGGATGTCTGAATCCCCTGTGGAGACCACAAAGAAAGACCTAGTCCTCCGCCTCAACGCGACCGGAGGCCTCACATCCTATGAAAACTAGAGAGGTCCGCAGAGATCAGTGCTTCCAAAGGAGAAGATGCCTGACTCCTCTTGAAAATGGATAGGAGTCCCAGGATCCCTGTGGCACGTGGAAAGGGACCCTGGGTTTCCCGCCTCACGTGGAGATGCGTCCCAATTGCCTTGCCAAGAGTCGAGGAGAATCCCGAGGTGTCCCTCGCACCTAGGCAGGAGTCCTGACGTCGCTGAACAAACACGTGTCTGGAAGGGCCCTCCCCGTCGTAACTCGAGAATATACCTCAGGTTCCCGCCGCAACTCGAGAAAATCCATGAGACTTCCCCCTCGCCGCGACATGAGGCCCGATTCCCCTGCACTGCGTGCAGAGCAATTCCGTGTTCCACATCAAACGTGAAAGGAGCTTTGATTTCCTTGATGGCACTCCAGAGAAAACCCAAGATCACTGTCTCAAGTCTAGAGGGATCCTGAGGTCACTGTAGCAAAAGGAAAGGGCTCCGTGGACCCCAAATCAACTCGAGATGAGAGCTTAGTCCCTGACTTCGACTCAAGAGGAATACCAACTTTCCAGAAGCACCTGAAGAGGAGGCTTCTCTCAGCCACAGGTATGTGAGAAGGACCCTGAGTTTGTTGCCTCAAGTGGAATGGACACCGAGATGCTCTGTCTCGAAATAAGGCCAGATATCCCTGCAGTGAATTGAATGCAGGCTCGTCTTGCATCTCCCAAGACGAAGGGATGTCTGAATCCCCTGTGGAGACTACAGAGAAAGAAGTAGTTCTCCGCCTGATCGCGACCGCAGGCATCACATCCTTTGAAAGCTCGAGAGGTCCGCGGAGATCAAGGCTTCCAAAGGAGACGATGCCTGACTCCTCTTGAAAATGGATAGGAGTCCCAGGATCCCTGTGGCATTTGGAAAGGGACCCTGCGACTCCCGCCTCACGTGGAGACGCGTCCCAATTGCCATGCCAAGACTCGAGGAGAATGCCGAGATGTCCATCGCACCTAGGCAGGAGTCCTGACGTCGCTGAAAAAACACGTGAATGGAAGGGCCCTCCCCATCGTATCGAGAATATACCCCATGTTCCGGCCGCAACTCGAGAAAAACCATGAGACTTCCCTGTCGCCGCGAGATGAGGCCCGATTCCCCTGCACTGCCTGCAGAGCAATTCCGTGTTCCACATCAAACGTGAAGGGAGCCTTGATTTCCTTGATGGCACTCCAGAGAAAACCCAAGATCACTGTCTCAAGTCTAGAGGGATCCTGAGGTCACGGAGCAACACCAAAGGGCTCCGTGGACCCCAAATCAACTCGAGATGAGAGCTTAGTCCCTGGCTTCGATTCAAGAGAAATACCAACTTTCCATAAGCACCTCAAGAGGAGGCTTCTCTCAGCTACAGGTATGTGAGAGGGACCCTGAGTTTGTGGCCTCAAGTGGAATGGACACCGAGATGCTCTGACTCGAAGTAAGGCCGGATATCCCTGCAGTGAATTGAATGCAGGCTCGTCTTGCATCTCTCAAGATGAAGGGATGTCTGAATCCCCTGTGGAGACCACAGAGAAAGACCTAGTTCTCCCCCTCATCGTGACCGGAGGCTTCACATCCTTTGAAAATTCAAGAGGTCCCCAGAGATCAATGCTTCCAAAGGAGACGATTCCTGACTCCTGTTGAAAATGGATAGGAGTCCCAGGATCTCTGTGCCACGTGGAAAGGGACTCTGGTGCTCCCGCCTCACCTGGAGACGCGTCGCAATTGCCATGCCAAGACTCGAGGAGAATCCCGAGGTGTCCCTAGCACCTAGGCAGTAGTCTTGATGTCGCTTAACAAACACGTGTCTCTAACGGCCCTCCCCGTCTTAACTCAAGAATATACCCCAGGTTTGGGCCACAACTCGAGAAAAACCATGAGACTTCACACTCGCCACGACATGAGGCCAGATTCCACTGCACTGCGTGCAGAGCAATTCCGTGTTCCACATCGAACGAGAAAGGAGCCTTTATTTCCTTGATGGCACTCCAGAGAAAACCCAAGATCACTGTCTCAAGTCTAGAGGGATCCTGAGGTCACTGGAGCAACACAAAAGGGCTCCGTGGACACCAAATCAACTCGAGATGAGAGCTTAGTCCCTGGCTTCGACTTAAGAGGAATACCAACTTTCCGCAAGCACCTCAAGAAGAGGCTTCTCTCAGCTACATGTATGTGAGAGGTACCCTGAGTTTGTGGCCTCAAGTGGAATGGACACCGAGATGCTCTGACTCGAAGTAAGGCCGGATATCCCTGCAGTGAATTGAATACAAGGTCGTCTTGCATCTCCCAAGACGAAGGGATGTATGAATCCCCTGTGGAGACCACAGAGAAAGACCTAGTTCTCCGCATCATCGCGACCGTAGGCCTCACATCCTTTGAAAACTCGAGAGGTCTGCGGAGATCAATGCTTCCAAAGGAGAAGATGCCTGACTCCTCTTGAAAATGGATAGGAGTCCCAGGATCCCTGTGGCACGTGGAAAGGGACCCTGGGTCTCCCGCCTCACGTGGAGACGCGTCCCAATTGCCATGCCAAAATTCCAGGAGAATCCCGAGGTGTCCCTCGCACCTAGGCAGGAGTCCTGACGTCGCTGAACAAACACGTGTATGGAAGGGCCCTCCCCGTCGTAACTCGAGAATATACCCCAGGTTCCGGTCGCAACTCGAGAAAAACCATGAGACTTCCCCCTCGCCGCGAGATGAGGCCCGATTCCCCTGCACTGCATGCAGAGCAACTCCGTGTTCCACATAAAACGTGAAAGGAGCCTTGATTTCGTTGATGGCACTCCAGAGAAAACCCAAGATCACTGTCTCAAATCTACAGGGATCCTGAGGTCACTGGAGCAACACGAAAGGGCTCCGTGGACCCCAAATCAACTCGAGATGAGAGCTTAGTCCCTGGCTTCGACTCAAGAGGAATACCAACTTTCCACAAGCACCTCAAGAGGAGGCTTCTCTCAGCTACAGGTATGTGAGAGGGACCCTGAGTTTGTGGCCTCAAGTGGAATGGACACCGAGATGCTCTGACCTGAAGTAAGGCCGGATATCCCTGCAGTGAATTGAATGCAGGCTCGTCTTGCATCTCCCAAGACGAAGGGATGTCTGAATCCCCTGTTGAGACCACAGAGAAAGACCTAGTCCTCCGCCTCAACGCGACCGGAGGCCTCACATCCTTTGAAAACTCGAGAGGTCCGCGGAGATCAATGCTTCCAAAGGAGACGATTCCTGACTCCTCTTGAAAATGGATAGGAGTCCCAGGATCTCTGTGCCACGTGGAAAGGGACTCTGGGGCTCCCCACTTACCTGGAGACACGTCCCAATTGCCATGCCAAGACTCGAGGAGAATCCCGAGGTGTCCCTAGCACCGAGGCAGTAGTCTTGATGTCGCTTAACAAACACGTGTCTGGAACGGCCCTCCCCGTCTTAACTCAAGAATATACCCCAGGTTTGGGCCACAACTCGAGAAAAACCATGAGACTTCACACTCGCCACGACATGAGGCTAGATTCCACTGCAGTGCGTGCAGAGCAATTCCGTGTTCCACATCGAACGAGAAAGGAGCCTTTATTTCCTTGATGGCACTACAGAGAAAACCCAAGATCACTGTCTCAAGTCTAGAGGGATCCTGAGGTCACTGGAGCAACACGAAAGGGCTCCGTGGACCCCAAATCAACTCGAGATGATAGCTTAGTCCCTGGCTTCGACTCAAGAGGAATACCAACTTTCCACAAGCACCTCAAGAGCAGGCTTCTCTCAGCTACAAGAATGTGAGAGGGACCCTCAGTTTGTGGCGTCAAGTGGAATGGACCCGAGATGCTCTAACTCGATGTAAGGCCGGATATCCCTGCAGTGAATTGAATGCAGGCTCGTCTTGCATCTCCCAAGACGAAGGGATGTCTGAATCCCCTGTGGAGACCACAGAGAAAGACCTAGTTCTCCGCCTCATCGCGACCGGAGGCCTCACATCCTTTGAGAACTCGAGAGGTCCGCGGAGATCAATGCTTCCAAAGGAGACGATGCCTGACTCCTCTTGAAAATGGATAGGAGTCCCAGGATTCCTGTGGCACGTGGAAAGGGACCCTGGGTCTTCCTCCTCACGTGGAGACGCGTCCCAATTGCCATGCCAAGACTCGAGGAGTATCCCGATTTGTCCCTTCCACCTAGGCAGGAGTCCTGACGTCGCTGAACAAACACGTGTCAGGAAGGGCCCTCCCCGTAGTAACTTGTGAATGTACCCCATGTTCCGGCCGCAACTCGAGAAAAACCATGAGACTTCCCCCTCGCCGTGAGATGAGGCCCGATTCCCCTGCACTGCGTGCAGAGCAATTCCGTGTTCCACATCAAACGTGAAAGGAGCCTTGATTTCCTTGATGGCACTCCAGAGAAAACCCAAGATCACTGACTCAGTCTAGAGGGATCCTGAGGTCACTAGAGCAACAGGAAAGGGCTCTGTGGACCCCAAATCAACTCGAGATGAGAGCTTAGTCCCTGGCTTCGACTCAAGAGGAATACCAACTTTCCACAAGCACCTCAAGAGGAGGCTTCTCTCTGCTACAGGTATGTGAGAGGGCCCCTGAGTTTGTGGCCTCAAGTGGAATGGACACCGAGATGCTCTGACTCGAAGTAAGGCCGGATATCCCTGCAGTGAATTGAGTGCAGGCTCGTCTTGCATCTCCCAAGACGAAGGGATGTCTGAATCCCCTGTGGAGACCACAAAGAAAGACCTAGTCCTCCGCCTCAACGCGACCGGAGGCCTCACATCCTATGAAAACTAGAGAGGTCCGCAGAGATCAGTGCTTCCAAAGGAGAAGATGCCTGACTCCTCTTGAAAATGGATAGGAGTCCCAGGATCCCTGTGGCACGTGGAAAGGGACCCTGGGTTTCCCGCCTCACGTGGAGATGCGTCCCAATTGCCATGCCAAGAGTCGAGGAGAATCCCGAGGTGTCCCTCGCACCTAGGCAGGAGTCCTGACGTCGCTGAACAAACACGTGTCTGGAAGGGCCCTCCCCGTCGTAACTCGAGAATATACCTCAAGTTCCCGCCGCAACTCGAGAAAATCCATGAGACTTCCCCCTCGCCGCGACATGAGGCCCGATTCCCCTGCACTGCGTGCAGAGCAATTCCGTGTTCCACATCAAACGTGAAAGGAGCTTTGATTTCCTTGATGGCACTCCAGAGAAAACCCAAGATCACTGTCTCAAGTCTAGAGGGATCCTGAGGTCACTGTAGCAAAAGGAAAGGGCTCCGTGGACCCCAAATCAACTCGAGATGAGAGCTTAGTCCCTGACTTCGACTCAAGAGGAATACCAACTTTCCAGAAGCACCTGAAGAGGAGGCTTCTCTCAGCCACAGGTATGTGAGAAGGACCCTGAGTTTGTTGCCTCAAGTGGAATGGACACCGAGATGCTCTGTCTCGAAATAAGGCCAGATATCCCTGCAGTGAATTGAATGCAGGCTCGTCTTGCATCTCCCAAGACGAAGGGATGTCTGAATCCCCTGTGGAGACTACAGAGAAAGAAGTAGTTCTCCGCCTGATCGCGACCGCAGGCATCACATCCTTTGAAAGCTCGAGAGGTCCGCGGAGATCAAGGCTTCCAAAGGAGACGATGCCTGACTCCTCTTGAAAATGGATAGGAGTCCCAGGATCCCTGTGGCATTTGGAAAGGGACCCTGCGACTCCCGCCTCACGTGGAGACGCGTCCCAATTGCCATGCCAAGACTCGAGGAGAATGCCGAGATGTCCATCGCACCTAGGCAGGAGTCCTGACGTCGCTGAAAAAACACGTGAATGGAAGGGCCCTCCCCATCGTATCGAGAATATACCCCATGTTCCGGCCGCAACTCGAGAAAAACCATGAGACTTCCCTGTTGCCGCGAGATGAGGCCCGATTCCCCTGCACTGCCTGCAGAGCAATTCCGTGTTCCACATCAAACGTGAAGGGAGCCTTGATTTCCTTGATGGCACTCCAGAGAAAACCCAAGATCACTGTCTCAAGTCTAGAGGGATCCTGAGGTCACGGAGCAACACCAAAGGGCTCCGTGGACCCCAAATCAACTCGAGATGAGAGCTTAGTCCCTGGCTTCGATTCAAGAGAAATACCAACTTTCCATAAGCACCTCAAGAGGAGGCTTCTCTCAGCTACAGGTATGTGAGAGGGACCCTGAGTTTGTGGCCTCAAGTGGAATGGACACCGAGATGCTCTGACTCAAAGTAAGGCCGGATATCCCTGCAGTGAATTGAATGCAGGCTCGTCTTGCATCTCTCAAGATGAAGGGATGTCTGAATCAACTTTGGAGACCACAGAGAAAGACCTAGTTCTCCCCCTCATCGTGACCGGAGGCTTCACATCCTTTGAAAATTCAAGAGGTCCCCAGAGATCAGTGCTTCCAAAGGAGACGATGCCTGACTCCTGTTGAAAATGGATAGGAGTCCCAGGATCTCTGTGCCACGTGGAAAGGGACTCTGGTGCTCCCGCCTCACCTGGAGACGCGTCGCAATTGCCATGCCAAGACTCGAGGAGAATCCCGAGGTGTCCCTAGCACCTAGGCAGTAGTCTTGATGTCGCTTAACAAACACGTGTCTCTAACGGCCCTCCCCGTCTTAACTCAAGAATATACCCCAGGTTTGGGCCACAACTCGAGAAAAACCATGAGACTTCACACTCGCCACGACATGAGGCCAGATTCCACTGCACTGCGTGCAGAGCAATTCCGTGTTCCACATCGAACGAGAAAGGAGCCTTTATTTCCTTGATGGCACTCCAGAGAAAACCCAAAGTCACTGTCTCAAGTCTAGAGGGATCCTGAGGTCACTGGAGCAACACAAAAGGGCTCCGTGGACACCAAATCAACTCGAGATGAGAGCTTAGTCCCTGGCTTCGACTTAAGAGGAATACCAACTTTCCGCAAGCACCTCAAGAAGAGGCTTCTCTCAGCTACATGTATGTGAGAGGTACCCTGAGTTTGTGGCCTCAAGTGGAATGGACACCGAGATGCTCTGACTCGAAGTAAGGCCGGATATCCCTGCAGTGAATTGAATACAAGGTCGTCTTGCATCTCCCAAGACGAAGGGATGTATGAATCCCCTGTGGAGACCACAGAGAAAGACCTAGTTCTCCGCATCATCGCGACCGTAGGCCTGACATCCTTTGAAAACTCGAGAGGTCCGCGGAGATCAATGCTTCCAAAGGAGAAGATGCCTGACTCCTCTTGAAAATGGATAGGAGTCCCAGGATCCCTGTGGCACGTGGAAAGGGACCCTGGGTCTCCCGCCTCACGTGGAGACGCGTCCCAATTGCCATGCCAAAATTCCAGGAGAATCCCGAGGTGTCCCTCGCACCTAGGCAGGAGTCCTGACGTCGCTGAACAAACACGTGTATGGAAGGGCCCTCCCCGTCGTAACTCGAGAATATACCCCAGGTTCCGGTCGCAACTCGAGAAAAACCATGAGACTTCCCCCTCGCCGCGAGATGAGGCCCGATTCCCCTGCACTGCATGCAGAGCAACTCCGTGTTCCACATAAAACGTGAAAGGAGCCTTGATTTCCTTGATGGCACTCCAGAGAAAACCCAAGATCACTGTCTCAAGTCTAGAGGGATCCTGAGGTCACTGGAGCAACACGAAAGGGCTACGTGGACCCCAAATCAACTCGAGATGAGAGCTTAGTCCCTGGCTTCGACTCAAGAGGAATACCAACTTTCCACAAGCACCTCAAGAGGAGGCTTCTCTCAGCTACAGGTATGTGAGAGGGACCCTGAGTTTGTGGCCTCAAGTGGAATGGACACCGAGATGCTCTGACTCGAAGTTAGGCCGGATATCCCTGCAGTGAATTGAATGCAGGCTCGTCTTGCATCTCCCAAGACGAAGGGATGTCTGAATCCCCTGTGGAGACCACAGAGAAAGACCTAGTCCTCCGCCTCAATGCGACCGGAGGCCTCACATCCTTTGATAACTCGAGAGGTCTGCGGAGATCAATGCTTCCAAAGGAGACGATGCCTGACTCCTCTTGAAAATGGATAGGAGTCCCAGGATCCCTGTGGCACGTGGAAAGGGACCCTGGGTCTCCCGCCTCACGTGGAGACGCGTCCCAATTGCCATGCCAAGACTCGAGGAGAATCCCGAGGTGTCCCTCGCACCTAGGCAGGAGTCCTGACGACGCTGAACAAACACGTGTCCGGAAGGGCCCTCCGTGTCGTAACTCGAGAATATACCCCAGGTTCCGGCCGCAACTCAAAAAAACCATGAGACTTCCCCCTCGCGGCGAGATGAGGCCCGATTCCCCTGCACTGCGTGCAGAGCAATTCCGTGTTCCACATCAAACGTGAAAGGACCCTTGATTTCCTTGAAGGCACTCCAGAGAAAACAAAAAGTCACTGTCTCAAGTCTAGAGGGATCCTGAGGCCACTGTAGCAGCATGAAAGGGCTCCGTGGAACCCAAATCAACTCGAGATGAGAGCTTAGTGTCTGGCTTTGACTCAAGAGGAATACCAACTTTCCACAAGCACCTCAAGAGGAGGCTTCTCTCAGCTACAGGTATGTGAGAGGGACCCTGAGTTTGTGGCCTCAGGTGGAATGGACACTGAGATGCTCTGACTCGAAGTAAGGCCGGATATCCCTGCAGTGAATTGAATGCAGGCTCGTCTTGCATCTCCCAAGACGAAGGGATGTCTGAATCCCCTGTGGAGACCAAAGAGAAAGACCTAGTCCTCCGCCTCAACGCGACCGTAGGCCTCACATCCTTTGAAAACTCAAGAGGTCTGCGGAGATCAATGCTTCCAAAGGAGACGATACCTGACTTCTACTAAAAATGGATAGGAGTCCCAGGATTCCTGTGGCACGTGGAAAGGGACCCTGGGTCTCCCGCCTCACGTGGAGACGCGTCCCAATTTCCATGCCAAGACTCGAGGAGAATCCCGAGGTGTCCCTCGCACCTAGGCAGGAGTCCTGACGTCGCTGAACAAACACGTGTCTGGAAGGGCCCTCCCCGTCGTAACTCGAGAATATACCCCAGGTTCCGGCCGAAACTCGAGAGAAACCATGAGACTTCCCCCTCGCCGAGAGATGAGGCCCGATACCCTAGCACTGCATGCAGAGCAATTCCGTGTTCCACAACAAACGTGAAAGGAGCCTTGATTTCCTTGGTGGCCCTCCAGAAAAAACCCAAGATAACTGTCTCAAGTCTAGCGGGATCCTGAGGTCGTTGGAGCAACACGAAAGGGCTCCGTGGACCCGAAATCAAGTCGAGATGAGAGCTTAGTCCCTGGCTTCGACTCAAGAGGAATACCAATGTTCCACAAGCACCTCAAGAGGAGGCTTCTCTCAGCAACAGGTATGTGAGACGGACCCTGATTATGTGGTCTCAAGTGGAATGGACACCGAGATGCTCTGACTCGAAGTAAGGCCGGATATCCCTGCAGTGAATTGAATGCAGGCTTGTCTTGCATCGCCCAAGACGAAGGGATGTCTTAATCCCCTGTGGAGACCACAGAGAAAGACCTAGTCCTCCGCCTCAACGCGAGCGGAGGCCTCACATTCTTTGAAAACTCGAGAGGTCCACGGAGATCAATGCTTCCAAAGGAGACGATGCCTGACTCCTCTTGAAAATGGATAGGAGTCCCAGGATCCCTGTGGCACGTGGAAAGGGACCCTGGGTCTCCCGCCTCACGTGGAGACGCATCCCAATTGCCATGCCAAGACTCGAGGAGAATCCCGAGTTGTCCCTCGCACCTAGGCAGGAGTCCTGACGTCGCTGAACAAACACATGTCTGGAAGGGCCCTCCCCGTCGGAACTCAGGAATATACCCCAGGTTCCGGGCGCAACTCGAGAAAAACCATGAGACTTCCCCCTCGCCTCGAGATGAGGCATCATTCGCCTGCACTGCGTGCAGAGCAATTCGGTGTTCCACATCAAACGTGAAAGGAGCCTTGATTTCCTTGATGGCACTCCAGAGAAAACCCAAGATCACTGTCTCAAGTCTAGAGGGATCCTGAGGTCACTGTAGCAACATGAAGGGCTCCGTGGACCCCAAATCAACTCGAGATGAGAGCTTAGTCCCTGGCTTCGACTCAAGAGGAATACCAACTTTCCAGAAGCACCTCAAGGGGAGGCTTCTCTCAGGAACAGGTATGTGAGAGGGACCCAGAGTTTGTGTCTTCAAGTGGAATGGACACCAAGATGCTCTGTCTCGAAGTAAGGCCAGATATCCCTGCAGTGAATTGAATGCATGCTCGTCTTGCATCTCCCAAGACGAAGGGATGTCTGAATCCCCTGTGGAGACTACAGAGAAAGAAGTAGTTCTCCGCCTGATGGCGACCGGAGGCATCACATCCTTTGAAAGCTCGAGAGGTCCGCGGAGATCAAGGTTTCCAAAGGAGACGATGCCTGACTCCTCTTGAAAATGGATAGGAGTCCCAGGATCCCTGTGGCATTTGGAAAGGGACCCTGCGACTCCCGCCTCACGTGGAGACGCGTCCCAATTGCCATGTCAAGACTCGAGGAGAATGCCGAGGTGTCCATCGCACCTAGGCAGGAGTCCTGACGTCGCTGAAAAAACACGTGAATGGAAGGGCCCTCCCCATCGTATCGAGAATATACCCCATGTTCCGGCCGCAACTCGAGAAAAACCATGAGACTTCCCCCTCGCCGCGAGATGAGGCCCGATTCCCTTGCACTGCATGCAGAGCAATTCCGTGTTCCACATCAAACGTGAAGGGAGTCTTGATTTCCTTGATGGCACTCCAGAGAAAACCCAAGATCACTGTCTCAAGTCTAGAGGGATCCTGAGGTCACTGGAGCAACACCAAAGGGCTCCGTGGACCCCACATCAACTTGAGATGCGAGCATAGTCCCTGGCTTCGACTCAAGAGAAATACCAACTTTCCATAAGCACCTCAAGAGGAGGCTTCTCTCAGCTACAGGTATGTGAGAGGGACCCTGAGTTTGTGGCCTCAAGTGGAATGGACACCGAGATGCTCTGACTCGATGTAAGGCCGGATATCCCTGCAGTGAATTGAATGCAGGCTCGTCTTGCATCTCTCAAGATGAAGGGATGTCTGAATCAACTTTGGAGACAACAGAGAAAGACCTAGTTCTCCCCCTCATCGTGACCGGAGGCTTCACATCCTTTGAAAATTCAAGAGGTCCCCACAGATCAATGCTTCCAAAGGAGACGATTCCTGACTCCTCTTGAAAATGGATAGGAGTCCCAGGATCTCTGTGCCACGTGGAAAGGGACTCTGGGGCTCCCGCCTCACCTGGAGACACATCGCAATTGCCATGCCAAGACTCGAGGAGAATCCCGAGGTGTCCCTAGCACCTAGGCAGTAGTCTTGATGTCGCTTAACAAACACGTGTCTGGAACGGCCCTCCCCGTCTTAACTCAAGAATATACCCCAGGTTTGGGCCACAACTCGAGAAAAACCATGAGACTTCACACTCGCCACGACATGAGGCTAGATTCCACTGCAGTGCGTGCAGAGCAATTCCGTGTTCCACATCGAACGAGAAAGGAGCCTTTATTTCCTTGATGGCACTCCAGAGAAAACCCAACATCACTGTCTCAAGTCTAGAGGGATCCTGAGGTCACTGGAGCAACATGAAAGGGCTCCGTGTACCCCAAATCAACTCGAGATGAGAGCTTAGTCCCTGGCTTCGACTCAAGAGGAATACCAACTTTCCACAAGCACCTCAAGAGCAGGCTTCTCTCAGCTACAAGTATGTGAGAGGGACCCTGAGATTGTGGCGTCAAGTGGAATGGACCCGAGATGCTCTAACTCGATGTAAGGCCGGATATCCCTGCAGTGAATTGAATGCAGGCTCGTCTTGCATCTCCCAAGACGAAGGGATGTCTGAATCCCCTGTGGAGACCACAGAGAAAGACCTAGTTCTCCGCCTCATCGCGACCGGAGGCCTCACATCCTTTGAAAACTCGAGAGGTCCGCGGAGATCAATGCTTCCAAAGGTGACTATGCCTGACTCCTCTTGAAAATGGATAGGAGTCCCAGGATTCCTGTGGCACGTGGAAAGGGACCCTGGGTCTCACGCCTCACTTGGAGACGCATCCCAATTGCCATGCCAATACTCGAGGAGAATCCCGAGGTGTCCCTCGCACCTAGGCAGGAGTCCTGACGTCGCTGAACAAACACGTGTCTGGAATGGCCCCCGCTGTCGTAACTCGAGAATATACCCCAGGTTCCGGCCGCAACTCGAGAAAAACCATGAGACTTCCCCCTCGCCGCGAGATGAGGCCCGATTCCCGTGCACCGCGTGCAGAGCAATTCCGTGTTCCACATCAAACGTGAAATTAGCCTTGATTTCCTTGATGGCACTTCAGAGAAAACCCAAGATCACTGTCTCAAGTCTAGAGAGATCCTGAGGTCACTGAGGCTACAGGAAATGGCTCCATGAACCCCAAATCAACTCGAGATGAGAGCTTAGTCCCTGGCTTCGATTCAAGGGGAATACCAACTTTCCACAAGCACCTCAAGAGGAGGCTTCTCTCAGCTACAGGTATGTGAGAGGGCCCCTGAGTTTGTGGCCTCAAGTGGAATGGACACCGAGATGCTCTGACTCGAAGTAAGGCCGGATATCCCTGCAGTGAATTGAATGCAGGCTCGTCTTGCATCTCCCAAGACTAAGGGATGTCTGAATCCCCTGTGGAGACCACAAAGAAAGACCTAGTCCTCCGCCTCAACGCGACCGGAGGCCTCACATCCTTTGAAAACTAGAGAGGTCCGCAGAGATCAGTGCTTCCAAAGGAGAAGATGCCTGACTCCTCTTGAAAATGGATAGGAGTCCCAGGATCCCTGTGGCACGTGGAAAGGGACCCTGGGTTTCCCGCCTCACGTGGAGACGCGTCCCAATTGCCATGCCAAGAATCGAGGAGAATCCCGAGGTGTCCCTCGCACCTAGGCAGGAGTCCTCACGTTGCTGAACAAACACGTGTCTGGAAGGGCCCTCCCCGTCGTAACTCGACCATATACCTCAGGTTCCCGCCGCAACTCGAGAAAATCCATGAGACTTCCCCCTCGCCGCGACATGAGGCCCGATTCCCCTGCACTGCGTGCAGAGCAATTCCGTGTTCCACATCAAACGTGAAAGGAGCTTTGATTTCCTTGATGGCACTCCAGAGAAAACCCAAGATCACTGTCTCAAGTCTAGAGGGATCCTGAGGTCACTGTAGCTACACGAAAGGGCTCCGTGGACCCCAAATCAACTCGAGATGAGAGCTTAGTCCCTGACTTCGACTCAAGAGGAATACCAACTTTCCACAAGCACCTGAAGAGGAGGCTTCTCTCAGCCACAGGTATGTGAGAAGGACCCTGAGTTTGTGGCCTCAAGTGGAATGGACACCGAGATGCTCTGTCTCGAAATAAGGCCTGATATCCCTGCAGTGAATTGAATGCAGGCTCTTCTTGCATCTCCCAAGACGAAGGGATGTCTGAATCCCCTGTGGAGACTACAGAAAAAGAAGTAGTTCTCCGCCTGATCGCGACTGGAGGCATCACATCCTTTGAAAGCTCGAGAGGTCCGCGGAGATCAAAGCTTTCAAAGGAGACGATGCCTGACTCCTCTTGAAAATGGATAGGAGTCCCAGGATCCCTGTGGCATTTGGAAAGGGACCCTGCGACTCCCGCCTCACGTGGAGACGCGTCCCAATTGCCATGCCAAGACTCGAGGAGAATGCCGAGGTGTCCATCGCACCTAGGCAGGAGTCCTGACGTCGCTGAAAAAACACGTGAATGGAAGGGCCCTCCCCATCGTATCGAGAATATACCCCATGTTCTGGCCACAACTCGAGAAAAACCATGAGACTTCCCCCTGGCCTCGAGATGAGGCCCGATTCCCCTGCACTGCCTGCAGAGCAATTCCGTGTTCCACATCAAACGTGAAGGGAGCCTTGATTTCCTTGATGGCACTCCAGAGAAAACCCAAGATCACTGTCTCAAGTCTAGAGGGATCCTGAGGTCACTGGAGCAACACCAAAGGGCTCCGTGGACCCCAAATCAACTCGAGATGAGAGCTTAGTCCCTGGCTTCGATTCAAGAGAAATACCAACTTTCCATAAGCACCTCAAGAGGAGGCTTCTCTCAGCTACAGGTATGTGAGAGGGACCCTGAGTTTGTGGCCTCAAGTGGAATGGACACCGAGATGCTCTGACTCGATGTAAGGCCGGATATCCCTGCAGTGAATTGAATGCAGGCTCGTCTTGCATCTCTCAAGATGAAGGGATGTCTGAAACAACTTTGGAGACCACAGAGAAAGACCTAGTTCTCCCCCTCATCGCGACCGGAAGCCTCACATCCTTTGAAAATTCAAGAGGTCCCCAGAGATCAATGCTTCCAAAGGAGACGATGGCTGACTCCTCTTGAAAATGGATAGGAGTCCCAGGATCTCTGTGCCACGTGGAAAGGGGCTCTGGGGCTCCCGCCTCACCTGGAGCCGCGTCGCAATTGCCATGCCAAGACTCGAGGAGAATACCGAGGTGTCCCTAGCACCTAGGCAGTAGTCTTGATGTCGCTTAACAAACACGTGTCTCTAACGGCCCTCCCCGTCTTAACTCAAGAATATACCCCAGGTTTGGGCCACAACTCGAGAAAAACCATGAGACTTCACACTCGCCACGACATGAGGCCAGATTCCACTGCAGTGCGTGCAGAGCAATTCCGTGTTCCACATCAAACGAGAAAGGAGCCTTTATTTCCTTGATGGCATTCCAGAGAAAACCCAAGATCACTGTCTCATGTCTAGAGGGATCCTGAGGTCACTAGAGCAACAGGAAAGGGCTCTGTGGATCCCAAATCAACTCGAGATGAGAGCTTAGTGCCTGGCTTCGACTGAAGAGGAATACCAACTTTCCACAAGCACCTCAAGAGGAAGCTTCTCTCTGCTACAGGTATGTGAGAGGGCCCCTGAGTTTGTGGCCTCAAGTGGAATGGACACCGAGATGCTCTGACTCGAAGTAAGGCCGGATATCCCTGCAGTGAATTGAATGCAGGCTCGTCTTGCATCTCCCAAGACTAAGGGATGTCTGAATCCCCTGTGGAGACCACAAAGAAAGACCTAGTCCTCCGCCTCAACGCGACCGGAGGCCTCACATCCTTTGTAAACTCGAGAGGTCCGCGGAGATCAGTGCTTCCAAAGGAGAAGATGCCTGACTCCTCTTAAAAATGGATAGGAGTCCCAGGATCCCTGTGGCACGTGGAAAGGGACCCTGGGTCGCCCGCCTCACGTGGAGACGCGTCCCAATTGCCATGCCAAGAATCGAGGAGAATCCCGAGGTGTCCCTCGCACCTAGGCAGGAGTCCTGACGTCGCTGAACAAACACGTGTCTGGAAGGGCCCTCCCCGTCGTAATTTGAGAATATACCCCAGGTTCCGGGCGCAACTCGAGAAAAACCATGAGACTTCCCCCTCACCGCGAGATGAGGCCCGATTCCGCTACCCTGCGTGCAGAGCAATTCCGTATTCCACATCAAAATTGAAAGGAGCCTTGGTTTCCTTGATGGCACTCCAGAGAAAAGCCAAGATCACTGTCTCAAGTCTAGAGGGATCCTGAGGTCACTGTACCAACAAGAAAGGGCTCCGTGGACTGCAAATCAACTCGAGATGAGAGCTTAGTCCCTGGCTTCGACTCAAGAGGAATACCAACTTTCCAGAAGCACCTCAAGAGGAGGCTTCTCTCAGCTACAGGTATGTGAGAGGGACCCTGAGTGTGTGGCCTCAAGTGGAATGGACACCGAGATGCTCTGACTCGAAGTAAGGCCGGATATCCCTGCAGTGAATTGAATGCAGGCTCGTCTTTCATCTCCCAAGACGAAGGGATGTCTGAATCCCCTGTGGAGACCACAGAGAAAGACCTAGTTCTCCGCCTCATCGCGACCGGAGGTCTCACATCCTTTGATAACTCGAGAGGTCCGCGGAGATCAGTGCTTCCAAAGGGGACGATGCCTGACTCCTCTTGAAAATGGATAGGAGGCCCAGCATCACTGTGGCACGTGGAAAGGGACCCTGGGTCTCCTGCCTCACGTGGAGAGGCGTCACAGTTGCCATGCCAAGACTCGAGGAGAATACCGAGGTGTCCATCGCACCTAGGCAGGAGTCCTGACGTCGCTGAACAAACACGTGTCCGGAAGGGCCCTCCGCGTCGTAACTCGAGAATATACCGCAGTTTCCGGCCGCAACTCGAGAAAAACCATGAAACTTCCCCCTCGCCGCAAGATGAGGCCCGATTACCCTGCACTGCGTGCAGAGCAATTCCGTGTTCCACATCAAACGTGAAAGGAGCCTTGATTTCCTTGATGGCACTCCAGAGAAAACCCAAGATAACTGTCTCAAGTCTAGAGGGATACTGAGGTCACTGTGGAAACACGAAAGGGCTCCGTGGACCCCAATCAACTCGAGATGAGAGCTTAGTCCCTGCTTCGACTCAAGAGGCATACAAACTTTCCACAGGCACCTCAAGAGGTGGCTTCTTTCAGCTACAGGTATGTGAGAGGGACCCTGAGTTTGTGGCATCAAGTGGAATGGACACCGAGATGCTCTGACTCGAAGTAAGGCCGGATATCACTGCAGTGAATTGAATGCAGGCTCCTCTTGCATCTCCCAAGACGAAGGGATGTCTGAATACCCTGGGAAGACCACAGAGAAAGACCTAGTTATCCTCATCGCGACCGGAGTCCTCATATACTTTGAAAACTCGAGAGGTCCGCGGAGATCAGTGCTTCCAAAGGAGACGATGCCTGACTCCTCTTGAAAATGGATAGAGGTCCCAGGATCCCTGTGGCACGTGGAAAGGGACCCTGGGTCTCCCGCTTCACGTGGAGACGCGTTCCAATGGCGAAGCCAAGACTCGACGAGAATACCGAGGTGTCCTTCGCACCTAGGGAGGAGATCTCACGTCGCTGAACAAACCCGTGTCTGGAAGGGCCCTCCCCGTCGTAACTCGAGAATATACCCCAGGTTCCGGCCGCAACTCGAGAAAAACCATGAGACCTCCCCCTCGCCGCGACATGAGGCCCGATTCCCGTGCACTGCGTGCAGAGCAATTCCGTGTTCCACATCAAACGTGAAAGGTGTTTTGATTTCCTTGATGGCACTCCAGAGAAAACACAAGATCACTGTCTCAAGTCTAGAGGGATCCTGAGGTCATTGGAGCAACAAGAAAGGGCTCCGTGGACCACAAATCAACTCGAGATGAGAGCTTAGTCCCAAGCTTCGACTCAAGAGGAATACCAACTTTCCATAAGCACCTCAAGAGGAGTATTCTCTCAGCCACAGGTATGTGAAAAGGACCCTGAGTTTGTGGCCTCAAGTGGAATGGACACCGAGATGCTCTGACTCGAAGTAAGGCCGGATATCCCTGCAGTGAATTGAATGCAGGCTCGTCCTGCATCTCCCAAGACGAAGGGATGTCTGAATCCCCTGGGAAGAACACAGAGAAAGACCTAGTTCTTGGCCTCATCGCAACCGGAGTCCTCATATACTTTGAAAACTCGAGAGATCCGCGGAGATCAATACTTCCAAAGGAGACGATGCCTGACGCCTCTTGAAAATGGTTCGAGGTCCCAGGATCCCTGAGGCACGTGGAAAGGTAACCTGGGTCTCCCGCCTCACGTGGAGACGCGTCCCAATTGCCATGCCAAGACTCGAGGAGAATCCCGAGGTGTCCCTCGCACCTAGGCAGAAGTCCTGACGTCTCTGAACAAACACATGTCTGGAAGGGCCCTCCCCGTCTTAACTCGAGAATATACCCAAGGTTCTGGCCGCAACTCGAGAAAAACCATGAGACTTCGCCCTCGCCGCGAGATGAGGCCCGATTCCACTGCACTGCGTGCAGAGAAATTCGGTCTTCCACAGCAAACGTGAAAGGAGCCTTGATTTCCTTGATGGCACTCCAGAGAAAACCCAAGATCACTGTCTGAAGTCTAGAGGGATCCTGAGGTCACTGTAGCAACACGAAATTGCTCCGTGGTGCCCAAATCAACTCGAGATGAGAGCTCATTCCCTGGCGTCCACTCAAGAGAAATACCAACTTTCCACAAGCACCTCAGGAAGAGGCTTCTCTCAGAGACAGGTATGTGAGAGGGACCCTGAGTTTGTGGCCTCAAGTGGAATGGACACCGAGATGCTCTGACTCGAAGTAAGGCCGGATATCCCTGCAGTGAATTGAATGCAGGCTCGTCTTTCATCTCCCAAGAAGAAGGGATGTCTGAATCCCCTGTGGAGACCACAGAGAAAGACCTAGTTCTCCGCCTCATCGCGACCGGAGGTCTCACATTCTTTAAAAACTCGAGAGGTCCGCGGAGATCAATGCTTCCAAAGGGGACGATGCCTGACTCCTCTTGAAAATGGATAGGAGTCCCAGGATCCCTGTGGCACGTGGAAAAGGACCCTGGGTCTCCCTCCCCACGTGGAGATGGGTCCCAATTGCCATGACAAGACTCGAGGAGAATCCCGAGGTGTCCCTCGCACCTAGGCAGGAGTCCTGACGTCGCTGAACAAACACGTGTCTGGAAGGGCCCTCCCCGTAGTAACTCGCGATTATACCACAGGTTCCGGCCGCAACTCGAAAAAAACCATGAGACTTCCCCCTCGCCGCGAGATGAGGCCCGATTCCCCTGCACTGCGTGCAGAGCATTTCTGTGTTCCACATCAACCGTGAAAGGAGCCTTGATTTCCTTGATGGCACTCCAGAGAAAACCCAAGATCACTGTCTCAAGTCTAGAGGGATCCTGAGATCACTGGAGCAACACGAAAGTGCTCTGTGGACCCAAGTCAACTCGAGATGAGAGCTTAGTCCTTGGCTTCGAATCAAGAGGAACACCAACTTTCCACAAGCACCTCAAGTGGAGGCTTCTCTCAGCTACAGGTATGTGAGAGGGACCCTGAGTTTGTGGCCTCAAGTGGAATGGACACCGAGATGCTCTGACTCAAAATAAGGCCGGATATCCCTGAAGTGAATTGAATGCAGGCTCGTCTTGCATCTCCCAAGACGAAGGGTTGTCTGAATCCCCTGTGGAGACCACAGAGAAAGATCTAGTCCTCCGCCTCAACGCGAACGGAGGTCTCACATCCTTTGAAAACTCGAGAGGTCCCCGGAGATCAATGCTTCCAAAGGAGACGATGCCTGACTCCTCTTGAAAATGGATAGGAGTCCCAGGATCCCTGTGGCACGTGGAAAGGGACCCTGGGTCTCCCGCCTCACGTGGAGACGCGTCCCAATTGCCATGCCAAGACTCGAGGAGAATCCCGAGGTGTCCCTCGAACCTAGGCAGGAGTCCTGACGTCGCTGAACAAACACGTGTCTGGAAGGGCCCTCCCCGTCGTAACTCGAGAATATAACCCAGGTTCCGGCCGCAACTCGAGAAAAACCATGAGACTTCCCCCTCGCCGCGAGATGAGGCCCGATTCCCCTGCACTGCGTGCAGAGCAATTCCGTGTTCCACATCAAACGTGAAAGGAGCCTTGATTTCCTTGATGGCACTCCAGAGAAAACCCAAGATCACTGTCTCAAGTCTAGAGGGATCCTGAGGTCACTGGAGCAACACGAAAGGGCTCCGTGGACCCCAAATCAACTCGAGATGAGAGCTTAGTCCCTGGCTTCGACTCAAGAGGAATACCAACTTTCCACAAGCACCTCAAGAGGAGGCTTCTCTCAGCTACAGGTATGTGAGAGGGACCCTGAGTTTGTGGCCTCAAGTGGAATGGACACCGAGATGCTCTGACTCGAAGTAAGGCCGGATATCCCTGCAGTGAATTGAATGCAGGCTTGTCTTGCATCTCCCAAGACGAAGGGATGTCTGAATCCCCTGTGGAGACCACAGAGAAAGACCTAGTTCTCTGCCTCTTTGGGACCAGAGGCCTCATATCCTTTGAAAACTCGAGAGGTCCGCAGAGGTCAATGCTTCCAAAGGATACGATGCCTGACTCCTCTTGAAAATGGATAGGAGTTCCAGGATCCCTGTGGCACGTGGAAATGGTCTCTGGGTCTCCCGCCTCACGTGGAGATGCGTCCCAATTGGCATGCCAAGACTCGAGGAGAATCCCGAGGTGTCCCTCGCACCTAGGCAGGAGTCCTGACGTCGCTGAACAAACACATGTCTGGAAGGGCCCTCCCCGTCGGAACTCAGGAATATACCCCAGGTTCCGGGCGCAACTCGAGAAAAACCATGAGACTTCCCCCTCGCCTCGAGATGAGGCATGATTCGCCTGCACTGCGTGCAGAGCAATTCGGTGTTCCACATCAAACGTGAAAGGAGCCTTGATTTCCTTGATGGCACTCCAGAGAAAACCCAAGATCACTGTCTCAAGTCTAGAGGGATCCTGAGGTCACTGTAGCAACATGAAGGGCTCCGTGGACCCCAAATCAACTCGAGATGAGAGCTTAGTCCCTGGCTTCGACTCAAGAGGAATACCAACTTTCCAGAAGCACCTCAAGGGGAGGCTTCTCTCAGGAACAGGTATGTGAGAGGGACCCAGAGTTTGTGTCTTCAAGTGGAATGGACACCAAGATGCTCTGTCTCGAAGTAAGGCCAGATATCCCTGCAGTGAATTGAATGCATGCTCGTCTTGCATCTCCCAAGACGAAGGGATGTCTGAATCCCCTGTGGAGACTACAGAGAAAGAAGTAGTTCTCCGCCTGATGGCGACCGGAGGCATCACATCCTTTGAAAGCTCGAGAGGTCCGCGGAGATCAAGGTTTCCAAAGGAGACGATGCCTGACTCCTCTTGAAAATGGATAGGAGTCCCAGGATACCTGTGGCATTTGGAAAGGGACCCTGCGACTCCCGCCTCACGTGGAGACGCGTCCCAATTGCCATGTCAAGACTCGAGGAGAATGCCGAGGTGTCCATCGCACCTAGGCAGGAGTCCTGACGTCGCTGAAAAAACACGTGAATGGAAGGGCCCTCCCCATCGTATCGAGAATATACCCCATGTTCCGGCCGCAACTCGAGAAAAACCATGAGACTTCCCCCTCGCCGCGAGATGAGGCCCGATTCCCTTGCACTGCATGCAGAGCAATTCCGTGTTCCACATCAAACGTGAAGGGAGTCTTGATTTCCTTGATGGCACTCCAGAGAAAACCCAAGATCACTGTCTCAAGTCTAGAGGGATCCTGAGGTCACTGGAGCAACACCAAAGGGCTCCGTGGACCCCACATCAACTCGAGATGCGAGCATAGTCCCTGGCTTCGACTCAAGAGAAATACCAACTTTCCATAAGCACCTCAAGAGGAGGCTTCTCTCAGCTACAGGTATGTGAGAGGGACCCTGAGTTTGTGGCCTCAAGTGGAATGGACACCGAGATGCTCTGACTCGATGTAAGGCCGGATATCCCTGCAGTGAATTGAATGCAGGCTCGTCTTGCATCTCTCAAGATGAAGGGATGTCTGAATCAACTTTGGAGACAACAGAGAAAGACCTAGTTCTCCCCCTCATCGTGACCGGAGGCTTCACATCCTTTGAAAATTCAAGAGGTCCCCACAGATCAATGCTTCCAAAGGAGACGATTCCTGACTCCTCTTGAAAATGGATAGGAGTCCCAGGATCTCTGTGCCACGTGGAAAGGGACTCTGGGGCTCCCGCCTCACCTGGAGACACATCGCAATTGCCATGCCAAGACTCGAGGAGAATCCCGAGGTGTCCCTAGCACCTAGGCAGTAGTCTTGATGTCGCTTAACAAACACGTGTCTGGAACGGCCCTCCCCGTCTTAACTCAAGAATATACCCCAGGTTTGGGCCACAACTCGAGAAAAACCATGAGACTTCACACTCGCCACGACATGAGGCTAGATTCCACTGCAGTGCGTGCAGAGCAATTCCGTGTTCCACATCGAACGAGAAAGGAGCCTTTATTTCCTTGATGGCACTCCAGAGAAAACCCAACATCACTGTCTCAAGTCTAGAGGGATCCTGAGGTCACTGGAGCAACACGAAAGGGCTCCGTGTACCCCAAATCAACTCGAGATGAGAGCTTAGTCCCTGGCTTCGACTCAAGAGGAATACCAACTTTCCACAAGCACCTCAAGAGCAGGCTTCTCTCAGCTACAAGTATGTGAGAGGGACCCTGAGATTGTGGCGTCAAGTGGAATGGACCCGAGATGCTCTAACTCGATGTAAGGCCGGATATCCCTGCAGTGAATTGAATGCAGGCTCGTCTTGCATCTCCCAAGACGAAGGGATGTCTGAATCCCCTGTGGAGACCACAGAGAAAGACCTAGTTCTCCGCCTCATCGCGACCGGAGGCCTCACATCCTTTGAAAACTCGAGAGGTCCGCGGAGATCAATGCTTCCAAAGGTGACTATGCCTGACTCCTCTTGAAAATGGATAGGAGTCCCAGGATTCCTGTGGCACGTGGAAAGGGACCCTGGGTCTCACGCCTCACTTGGAGACGCATCCCAATTGCCATGCCAATACTCGAGGAGAATCCCGAGGTGTCCCTCGCACCTAGGCAGGAGTCCTGACGTCGCTGAACAAACACGTGTCTGGAATGGCCCCCGCTGTCGTAACTCGAGAATATACCCCAGGTTCCGGCCGCAACTCGAGAAAAACCATGAGACTTCCCCCTCGCCGCGAGATGAGGCCCGATTCCCGTGCACCGCGTGCAGAGCAATTCCGTGTTCCACATCAAACGTGAAATTAGCCTTGATTTCCTTGATGGCACTTCAGAGAAAACCCAAGATCACTGTCTCAAGTCTAGAGAGATCCTGAGGTCACTGAGGCTACAGGAAATGGCTCCATGAACCCCAAATCAACTCGAGATGAGAGCTTAGTCCCTGGCTTCGACTCAAGGGGAATACCAACTTTCCACAAGCACCTCAAGAGGAGGCTTCTCTCAGCTACAGGTATGTGAGAGGGACCCTGAAATTGTGGCCTCAAGTGGAATGGACACCGAGATGCTCTGACTCGATGTAAGGCCGGATATCCCTGCAGTGAATTGATGCAGGCTCGCCGTGCATCTCCCAAGACGAAGGGATGACTGAATCCCCTGTGGAGACCACAGAGAAAGACCTAGTTCTCCGCATCATCGCGACCGGAGGCCTCACATACTTTGAAAACTCGAGAGGTCCGCGGAGATCAATGCTTCCAAAGGAGACGATGCCTGACTCTTCTTGAAAATGGATAGGAGTCCCAGGATCCCTTTGGCACGTGGAAAGAGACACTGGGTCTTCCGCCTCATGTGGAGACTCGTCCCAATTGCCATGCCAAGACTCGAGGAGTATCCCGATTTGTCCCTCGCACCTAGGCAGGAGTCCTGACGTCGCTGAACAAACACGTGTCAGGAAGGGCCCTCCCCGTAGTAACTTGTGAATGTACCCCATGTTCCGGCCGCAACTCGAGAAAAACCATGAGACTTCCCCCTCGCCGTGAGATGAGGCCCGATTCCCCTGCACTGCGTGCAGAGCAATTCCGTGTTCCACATCAAACGTGAAAGGAGCCTTGATTTCCTTGATGGCACTCCAGAGAAAACCCAAGATCACTGACTCAGTCTAGAGGGATCCTGAGGTCACTAGAGCAACAGGAAAGGGCTCTGTGGACCCCAAATCAACTCGAGATGAGAGCTTAGTCCCTGGCTTCGACTCAAGAGGAATACCAACTTTCCTCAAGCACCTCAAGAGGAGGCTTCTCTCTGCTACAGGTATGTGAGAGGGCCCCTGAGTTTGTGGCCTCAAGTGGAATGGACACCGAGATGCTCTGACTCGAAGTAAGGCCGGATATCCCTGCAGTGAATTGAATGCAGGCTCGTCTTGCATCTCCCAAGACTAAGGGATGTCTGAATCCCCTGTGGAGACCACAAAGAAAGACCTAGTCCTCCGCCTCAACGCGACCGGAGGCCTCACATCCTTTGAAAACTAGAGAGGTCCGCAGAGATCAGTGCTTCCAAAGGAGAAGATGCCTGACTCCTCTTGAAAATGGATAGGAGTCCCAGGATCCCTGTGGCACGTGGAAAGGGACCCTGGGTTTCCCGCCTCACGTGGAGACGCGTCCCAATTGCCATGCCAAGAATCGAGGAGAATCCCGAGGTGTCCCTCGCACCTAGGCAGGAGTCCTCACGTTGCTGAACAAACACGTGTCTGGAAGGGCCCTCCCCGTCGTAACTCGACCATATACCTCAGGTTCCCGCCGCAACTCGAGAAAATCCATGAGACTTCCCCCTCGCCGCGACATGAGGCCCGATTCCCCTGCACTGCGTGCAGAGCAATTCCGTGTTCCACATCAAACGTGAAAGGAGCTTTGATTTCCTTGATGGCACTCCAGAGAAAACCCAAGATCACTGTCTCAAGTCTAGAGGGATCCTGAGGTCACTGTAGCTACACGAAAGGGCTCCGTGGACCCCAAATCAACTCGAGATGAGAGCTTAGTCCCTGACTTCGACTCAAGAGGAATACCAACTTTCCACAAGCACCTGAAGAGGAGGCTTCTCTCAGCCACAGGTATGTGAGAAGGACCCTGAGTTTGTGGCCTCAAGTGGAATGGACACCGAGATGCTCTGTCTCGAAATAAGGCCTGATATCCCTGCAGTGAATTGAATGCAGGCTCTTCTTGCATCTCCCAAGACGAAGGGATGTCTGAATCCCCTGTGGAGACTACAGAAAAAGAAGTAGTTCTCCGCCTGATCGCGACTGGAGGCATCACATCCTTTGAAAGCTCGAGAGGTCCGCGGAGATCAAAGCTTTCAAAGGAGACGATGCCTGACTCCTCTTGAAAATGGATAGGAGTCCCAGGATCCCTGTGGCATTTGGAAAGGGACCCTGCGACTCCCGCCTCACGTGGAGACGCGTCCCAATTGCCATGCCAAGACTCGAGGAGAATGCCGAGGTGTCCATCGCACCTAGGCAGGAGTCCTGACGTCGCTGAAAAAACACGTGAATGGAAGGGCCCTCCCCATCGTATCGAGAATATACCCCATGTTCTGGCCGCAACTCGAGAAAAACCATGAGACTTCCCCCTGGCCTCGAGATGAGGCCCGATTCCCCTGCACTGCCTGCAGAGCAATTCCGTGTTCCACATCAAACGTGAAGGGAGCCTTGATTTCCTTGATGGCACTCCAGAGAAAACCCAAGATCACTGTCTCAAGTCTAGAGGGATCCTGAGGTCACTGGAGCAACACCAAAGGGCTCCGTGGACCCCAAATCAACTCGAGATGAGAGCTTAGTCCCTGGCTTCGATTCAAGAGAAATACCAACTTTCCATAAGCACCTCAAGAGGAGGCTTCTCTCAGCTACAGGTATGTGAGAGGGACCCTGAGTTTGTGGCCTCAAGTGGAATGGACACCGAGATGCTCTGACTCGATGTAAGGCCGGATATCCCTGCAGTGAATTGAATGCAGGCTCGTCTTGCATCTCTCAAGATGAAGGGATGTCTGAAACAACTTTGGAGACCACAGAGAAAGACCTAGTTCTCCCCCTCATCGCGACCGGAGGCCTCACATCCTTTGAAAATTCAAGAGGTCCCCAGAGATCAATGCTTCCAAAGGAGACGATGGCTGACTCCTCTTGAAAATGGATAGGAGTCCCAGGATCTCTGTGCCACGTGGAAAGGGGCTCTGGGGCTCCCGCCTCACCTGGAGCCGCGTCGCAATTGCCATGCCAAGACTCGAGGAGAATACCGAGGTGTCCCTAGCACCTAGGCAGTAGTCTTGATGTCGCTTAACAAACACGTGTCTCTAACGGCCCTCCCCGTCTTAACTCAAGAATATACCCCAGGTTTGGGCCACAACTCGAGAAAAACCATGAGACTTCACACTCGCCACGACATGAGGCCAGATTCCACTGCAGTGCGTGCAGAGCAATTCCGTGTTCCACATCAAACGAGAAAGGAGCCTTTATTTCCTTGATGGCATTCCAGAGAAAACCCAAGATCACTGTCTCATGTCTAGAGGGATCCTGAGGTCACTAGAGCAACAGGAAAGGGCTCTGTGGATCCCAAATCAACTCGAGATGAGAGCTTAGTGCCTGGCTTCGACTGAAGAGGAATACCAACTTTCCACAAGCACCTCAAGAGGAAGCTTCTCTCTGCTACAGGTATGTGAGAGGGCCCCTGAGTTTGTGGCCTCAAGTGGAATGGACACCGAGATGCTCTGACTCGAAGTAAGGCCGGATATCCCTGCAGTGAATTGAATGCAGGCTCGTCTTGCATCTCCCAAGACGAAGGGATGTCTGAATCCCCTGTGGAGACCACAAAGAAAGACCTAGTCCTCCGCCTCAACGCGACCGGAGGCCTCACATCCTTTGTAAACTCGAGAGGTCCGCGGAGATCAGTGCTTCCAAAGGAGAAGATGCCTGACTCCTCTTAAAAATGGATAGGAGTCCCAGGATCCCTGTGGCACGTGGAAAGGGACCCTGGGTCGCCCGCCTCACGTGGAGACGCGTCCCAATTGCCATGCCAAGAATCGAGGAGAATCCCGAGGTGTCCCTCGCACCTAGGCAGGAGTCCTGACGTCGCTGAACAAACACGTGTCTGGAAGGGCCCTCCCCGTCGTAATTTGAGAATATACCCCAGGTTCCGGGCGTAACTCGAGAAAAACCATGAGACTTCCCCCTCACCGCGAGATGAGGCCCGATTCCGCTACCCTGCGTGCAGAGCAATTCCGTATTCCACATCAAAATTGAAAGGAGCCTTGGTTTCCTTGATGGCACTCCAGAGAAAAGCCAAGATCACTGTCTCAAGTCTAGAGGGATCCTGAGGTCACTGTACCAACAAGAAAGGGCTCCGTGGACTGCAAATCAACTCGAGATGAGAGCTTAGTCCCTGGCTTCGACTCAAGAGGAATACCAACTTTCCAGAAGCACCTCAAGAGGAGGCTTCTCTCAGCTACAGGTATGTGAGAGGGACCCTGAGTGTGTGGCCTCAAGTGGAATGGACACCGAGATGCTCTGACTCGAAGTAAGGCCGGATATCCCTGCAGTGAATTGAATGCAGGCTCGTCTTTCATCTCCCAAGACGAAGGGATGTCTGAATCCCCTGTGGAGACCACAGAGAAAGACCTAGTTCTCCGCCTCATCGCGACCGGAGGTCTCACATCCTTTGATAACTCGAGAGGTCCGCGGAGATCAGTGCTTCCAAAGGGGACGATGCCTGACTCCTCTTGAAAATGGATAGGAGGCCCAGCATCACTGTGGCACGTGGAAAGGGACCCTGGGTCTCCTGCCTCACGTGGAGAGGCGTCACAGTTGCCATGCCAAGACTCGAGGAGAATACCGAGGTGTCCATCGCACCTAGGCAGGAGTCCTGACGTCGCTGAACAAACACGTGTCCGGAAGGGCCCTCCGCGTCGTAACTCGAGAATATACCGCAGTTTCCGGCCGCAACTCGAGAAAAACCATGAAACTTCCCCCTCGCCGCAAGATGAGGCCCGATTACCCTGCACTGCGTGCAGAGCAATTCCGTGTTCCACATCAAACGTGAAAGGAGCCTTGATTTCCTTGATGGCACTCCAGAGAAAACCCAAGATAACTGTCTCAAGTCTAGAGGGATACTGAGGTCACTGTGGAAACACGAAAGGGCTCCGTGGACCCCAATCAACTCGAGATGAGAGCTTAGTCCCTGCTTCGACTCAAGAGGCATACAAACTTTCCACAGGCACCTCAAGAGGTGGCTTCTTTCAGCTACAGGTATGTGAGAGGGACCCTGAGTTTGTGGCATCAAGTGGAATGGACACCGAGATGCTCTGACTCGAAGTAAGGCCGGATATCACTGCAGTGAATTGAATGCAGGCTCCTCTTGCATCTCCCAAGACGAAGGGATGTCTGAATACCCTGGGAAGACCACAGAGAAAGACCTAGTTATCCTCATCGCGACCGGAGTCCTCATATACTTTGAAAACTCGAGAGGTCCGCGGAGATCAGTGCTTCCAAAGGAGACGATGCCTGACTCCTCTTGAAAATGGATAGAGGTCCCAGGATCCCTGTGGCACGTGGAAAGGGACCCTGGGTCTCCCGCTTCACGTGGAGACGCGTTCCAATGGCGATGCCAAGACTCGACGAGAATACCGAGGTGTCCTTCGCACCTAGGGAGGAGATCTCACGTCGCTGAACAAACCCGTGTCTGGAAGGGCCCTCCCCGTCGTAACTCGAGAATATACCCCAGGTTCCGGCCGCAACTCGAGAAAAACCATGAGACCTCCCCCTCGCCGCGACATGAGGCCCGATTCCCGTGCACTGCGTGCAGAGCAATTCCGTGTTCCACATCAAACGTGAAAGGTGTTTTGATTTCCTTGATGGCACTCCAGAGAAAACACAAGATCACTGTCTCAAGTCTAGAGGGATCCTGAGGTCATTGGAGCAACAAGAAAGGGCTCCGTGGACCACAAATCAACTCGAGATGAGAGCTTAGTCCCAAGCTTCGACTCAAGAGGAATACCAACTTTCCATAAGCACCTCAAGAGGAGTATTCTCTCAGCCACAGGTATGTGAAAAGGACCCTGAGTTTGTGGCCTCAAGTGGAATGGACACCGAGATGCTCTGACTCGAAGTAAGGCCGGATATCCCTGCAGTGAATTGAATGCAGGCTCGTCCTGCATCTCCCAAGACGAAGGGATGTCTGAATCCCCTGGGAAGAACACAGAGAAAGACCTAGTTCTTGGCCTCATCGCAACCGGAGTCCTCATATACTTTGAAAACTCGAGAGATCCGCGGAGATCAATACTTCCAAAGGAGACGATGCCTGACGCCTCTTGAAAATGGTTCGAGGTCCCAGGATCCCTGAGGCACGTGGAAAGGTAACCTGGGTCTCCCGCCTCACGTGGAGACGCGTCCCAATTGCCATGCCAAGACTCGAGGAGAATCCCGAGGTGTCCCTCGCACCTAGGCAGAAGTCCTGACGTCTCTGAACAAACACATGTCTGGAAGGGCCCTCCCCGTCTTAACTCGAGAATATACCCAAGGTTCTGGCCGCAACTCGAGAAAAACCATGAGACTTCGCCCTCGCCGCGAGATGAGGCCCGATTCCACTGCACTGCGTGCAGAGAAATTCGGTCTTCCACAGCAAACGTGAAAGGAGCCTTGATTTCCTTGATGGCACTCCAGAGAAAACCCAAGATCACTGTCTGAAGTCTAGAGGGATCCTGAGGTCACTGTAGCAACACGAAATTGCTCCGTGGTGCCCAAATCAACTCGAGATGAGAGCTCATTCCCTGGCGTCCACTCAAGAGAAATACCAACTTTCCACAAGCACCTCAGGAAGAGGCTTCTCTCAGAGACAGGTATGTGAGAGGGACCCTGAGTTTGTGGCCTCAAGTGGAATGGACACCGAGATGCTCTGACTCGAAGTAAGGCCGGATATCCCTGCAGTGAATTGAATGCAGGCTCGTCTTTCATCTCCCAAGAAGAAGGGATGTCTGAATCCCCTGTGGAGACCACAGAGAAAGACCTAGTTCTCCGCCTCATCGCGACCGGAGGTCTCACATTCTTTAAAAACTCGAGAGGTCCGCGGAGATCAATGCTTCCAAAGGGGACGATGCCTGACTCCTCTTGAAAATGGATAGGAGTCCCAGGATCCCTGTGGCACGTGGAAAAGGACCCTGGGTCTCCCTCCCCACGTGGAGATGGGTCCCAATTGCCATGACAAGACTCGAGGAGAATCCCGAGGTGTCCCTCGCACCTAGGCAGGAGTCCTGACGTCGCTGAACAAACACGTGTCTGGAAGGGCCCTCCCCGTAGTAACTCGCGATTATACCACAGGTTCCGGCCGCAACTCGAAAAAAACCATGAGACTTCCCCCTCGCCGCGAGATGAGGCCCGATTCCCCTGCACTGCGTGCAGAGCATTTCTGTGTTCCACATCAACCGTGAAAGGAGCCTTGATTTCCTTGATGGCACTCCAGAGAAAACCCAAGATCACTGTCTCAAGTCTAGAGGGATCCTGAGGTCACTGGAGCAACACGAAAGGGCTCCGTGGACCCCAAATCAACTCGAGATGAGAGCTTAGTCCCTGGCTTCGACTCAAGAGGAATACCAACTTTCCACAAGCACCTCAAGAGGAGGCTTCTCTCAGCTACAGGTATGTGAGAGGGACCCTGAGTTTGTGGCCTCAAGTGGAATGGACACCGAGATGCTCTGACTCGAAGTAAGGCCGGATATCCCTGCAGTGAATTGAATGCAGGCTTGTCTTGCATCTCCCAAGACGAAGGGATGTCTGAATCCCCTGTGGAGACCACAGAGAAAGACCTAGTTCTCTGCCTCTTTGGGACCAGAGGCCTCATATCCTTTGAAAACTCGAGAGGTCCGCAGAGGTCAATGCTTCCAAAGGATACGATGCCTGACTCCTCTTGAAAATGGATAGGAGTTCCAGGATCCCTGTGGCACGTGGAAATGGTCTCTGGGTCTCCCGCCTCACGTGGAGATGCGTCCCAATTGGCATGCCAAGACTCGAGGAGAATCCCGAGGTGTCCCTCGCACCTAGGTAGGAGTGCTGATGTCGGTGAACAAACACGTGTCTGGAAGGGCCCCCACCGTCGTAACTCGAGAATATACCCCAGATTCCGGCTACAACTCGAGAAAAACCATGAGACTTCCCCCTCGCCGCGAGATGAGGACCGATTCCCCTGCACTGTGTGCAGAACAATTCCGTGTACCACATCAAACGTGAAAGGAGCCTTGATTTCCTTGATGGCACACCAGATAAAACCCAAAATCACTGTCTCAAGTCTAGAGGGATCCTGAGGTCACTGTAGCAACACGAAAGGGCTCCGTGGACCCCAAATCAACTCGAGATGAGAGCTTAGTCCCTGGATTCGACTCAAGAGTCATACCAACTTTCCACAAGCACCTCAAGAGGAGGCTTCTCTCAGCTACAGGTATGTGAGAGGGACCCTGAGTTTGTGGCCTCAAGTGGAATGGACACCGAGAGGCTCTGACTCGAAGTAAGGCCAGATATCCCTGCAGTGAATTGAGTGCAGGCTCGTCTTGCATCTCCCAAGATGAAGGGATGTCTGAATCCCCTGTGGAGACCACAGAGAAAGAACTAGTTCTCCGCCTCTTTGCGACCGGAGGCCTCAGATCCTTTGAAAACTCGAGAGGTCCACGGAGATCAATGCTTCCAAAGGAGACGATGCCTGACTCCTCTTGAAAATGGATAGGAGTCCCAGGATCCCTGTGGCCGGTGGAAAGGGGCCCTTGGTCTCCCGCCTCACGTGGAGACGCGTCCCAATTGCCATGGCAAGACTCGAGGAGAATCCCGATGTGTCCCTCGCACCTAGGCAGGAGTTCTGACGTTGCTGAACAAACACGTGTCTGGAAGGGCCCTCCCCGTCGTAACTCGAGAATATACCCCATGTTCCGGCTGCAACTCGAGAAAAACCATGAGACTTCCCCCTCGCCGCGAGATGAGGCCCGATTCCCCTGCACTGTGTGCAGAGCAATTCCGTGTTCCACATCAAACGTGAAAGGAGCCTTGATTTCCTTGATGGCACTCCAGAGAAAACCCAAGATCACTGTCTGAAGTCTAGAGGGATCCTGAGGTCACTGTAGCAACATGAAAGGGCTCCGTGGACACCAAATCAACTCGAGATGAGAGCTTAGGCCCTGGCTTCGACTCAAGAGGAATACCACGTTTCCATAAGCACCTCAAGAGGAGGCTTCTCTCAGCTACACGTATGTGAGTGGGACCCGCAGTTTGTGGCCTCAAGTGGAATGGACACCGAGATGCTCTGACTCGAAGTAAGGCCGGATATCCCTGCAGTGAATTGAATGCAGGCTCGTCTTGCATCTCCCAAGACGAAGGGATGTCTGAATCCCCTGTGGAGACCACAGAGAAAGACCTAGTCCTCCGCCTCATCGAGACCGTAGGCCTCACATCCTTTGAAAACTCGAGAGGTCCGCGGAGATCAATGCTTCCAAAGGAGAAGATGCCTGACTCCTCTTGAAAATGGATAGGAGTCCCAGGATCCCTGTGGCACGTGGAAAGGGACCCTGGGTCTCCCGCCTCACGTGGAGACGCGTCCCAATTGCCATGCCAAAATTCCAGGAGAATCCCGAGGTGTCCCTCGCACCTAGGCAGGAGTCCTGACGTCGCTGAACAAACACGTGTATGGAAGGGCCCTCCCCGTCGTAACTCGAGAATATACCCCAGGTTCCGGTCGCAACTCGAGAAAAACCATGAGACTTCCCCCTCGCCGCGAGATGAGGCCCGATTCCCCTGCACTGCATGCAGAGCAACTCCGTGTTCCACATAAAACGTGAAAGGAGCCTTGATTTCGTTGATGGCACTCCAGAGAAAACCCAAGATCACTGTCTCAAGTCTAGAGGGATCCTGAGGTCACTGGAGCAGCATGTAAGGGCTCCGTGGAACCCAAATCAACTCGAGATGAGAGCTTAGTGTCTGGCTTTGACTCAAGAGGAATACCAACTTTCCACAAGCACCTCAAGAGGAGGCTTCTCTCAGCAACAGGTATGTGAGAGGGACCCTGAGTTTGTGGCCTCAAGTGGAATGGACACTGAGATGCTCTGACTCGAAGTAAGGCCGGATATCCCTGCAGTGAATTGAATGCAGGCTCGTCTTGCATCTCCCAAGACGAAGGGATGTCTGAATCCCCTGTGGAGACCACAGAGAAAGACCTAGTCCTCCGCCTCAACGCGACCGTAGGCCTCACATCCTTTGAAAACTCAAGAGGTCTGCGGAGATCAATGCTTCCAAAGGAGACGATGCCTGACTTCTACTAAAAATGGATAGGAGTCCCAGGATTCCTGTGGCACGTGGAAAGGGACCCTGGGTCTCCCGCCTCACGTGGAGACGCGTCCCAATTTCCATGCCAAGACTCGAGGAGAATCCCGAGGTGTCCCTCGCACCTAGGCAGGAGTCCTGACGACGCTGAACAAACACGTGTCTGGAAGGGCCCTCCCCGTCATAACTCGAGAATATACCCCAGGTTCCGGCCGAAACTCGAGAGAAACCATGAGACTTCCCCCTCGCCGAGAGATGAGGCCCGATACCCTAGCACTGCGTGCAGAGCAATTCCGTGTTCCACAACAAACGTGAAAGGAGCCTTGATTTCCTTGATGGCCCTCCAGAAAAAACCCAAGATAACTGTCTCAAGTCTAGCGGGATCCTGAGGTCGTTGGAGCAACACGAAAGGGCTCCGTGGACCCGAAATCAAGTCGAGATGAGAGCTTAGTCCCTGGCTTCGACTCAAGAGGAATACCAACGTTCCACAAGCACCTCAAGAGGAGGCTTCTCTCAGCAACAGGTATGTGAGACGGACCCTGATTATGTGGTCTCAAGTGGAATGGACACCGAGATGCTCTGACTCGAAGTAAGGCCGGATATCCCTGCAGTGAATTGAATGCAGGCTTGTCTTGCATCGCCCAAGACGAAGGGATGTCTTAATCCCCTGTGGAGACCACAGAGAAAGACCTAGTCCTCCGCCTCAACGCGAGCGGAGGCCTCACATTCTTTGAAAACTCGAGAGGTCCACGGAGATCAATGCTTCCAAAGGAGACGATGCCTGACTACTCTTGAAAATGGATAGGAGTCCCAGGATCCCTGTGGCACGTGGAAAGGGACCCTGGGTCTCCCGCCTCACGTGGAGACGCATCCCAATTGCCATGCCAAGACTCGAGGAGAATCCCGCGGTGTCCCTCGCACCTAGGCAGGAGTCCTGACGTCGCTGAACAAACACATGTCTGGAAGGGCCCTCCCCGTCGGAACTCAGGAATATACCCCAGGTTCCGGGCGCAACTCGAGAAAAACCATGAGACTTCCCCCTCGCCGCGAGATGAGGCATGATTCGCCTGCACTGCGTGCAGAGCAATTCGGTGTTCCACATCAAACGTGAAAGGAGCCTTGATTTCCTTGATGGCACTCCAGAGAAAACCCAAGATCACTGTCTCAAGTCTAGAGGGATCCTGAGGTCACTGTAGCAACACGAAGGGCTCCGTGGACCCCAAATCAACTCGAGATGAGAGCTTAGTCCCTGGCTTCGACTCAAGAGGAATACCAACTTTCCAGAAGCACCTCAAGGGGAGGCTTCTCTCAGGAACAGGTATGTGAGAGGGACCCAGAGTTTGTGTCTTCAAGTGGAATGGACACCAAGATGCTCTGTCTCGAAGTAAGGCCAGATATCCCTGCAGTGAATTGAATGCATGCTCGTCTTGCATCTCCCAAGACGAAGGGATGTCTGAATCCCCTGTGGAGACTACAGAGAAAGAAGTAGTTCTCCGCCTGATGGCGACCGGAGGCATCACATCCTTTGAAAGCTCGAGAGGTCCGCGGAGATCAAGGTTTCCAAAGGAGACGATGCCTGACTCCTCTTGAAAATGGATAGGAGTCCCAGGATACCTGTGGCATTTGGAAAGGGACCCTGCGACTCCCGCCTCACGTGGAGACGCGTCCCAATTGCCATGTCAAGACTCGAGGAGAATGCCGAGGTGTCCATCGCACCTAGGCAGGAGTCCTGACGTCGCTGAAAAAACACGTGAATGGAAGGGCCCTCCCCATCGTATCGAGAATATACCCCATGTTCCGGCCGCAACTCGAGAAAAACCATGAGACTTCCCCCTCGCCGCGAGATGAGGCCCGATTCCCCTGCACTGCATGCAGAGCAATTCCGTGTTCCACATCAAACGTGAAGGGAGTCTTGATTTCCTAGATGGCACTCCAGAGAAAACCCAAGATCACTGTCTCAAGTCTAGAGGGATCCTGAGGTCACTGGAGCAACACCAAAGGGCTCCGTGGACCCCAAATCAACTCGAGATGCGAGCATAGTCCCTGGCTTCGACTCAAGAGAAATACCAACTTTCCATAAGCACCTCGAGAGGAGGCTTCTCTCAGCTACAGGTAAGTGAGAGGGACCCTGAGTTTGTGGCCTCAAGTGGAATGGACACCGAGATGCTCTGACTCGATGTAAGGCCGGATATCCCTGCAGTGAATTGAATGCAGGCTCGTCTTGCATCTCTCAAGATGAAGGGATGTCTGAATCAACTTTGGAGACCACAGAGAAAGACCTAGTTCTCCCCCTCATCGTGACCGGAGGCTTCACATCCTTTGAAAATTCAAGAGGTCCCCACAGATCAATGCTTCCAAAGGAGACGATTCCTGACTCCTCTTGAAAATGGATAGGAGTCCCAGGATCTCTGTGCCACGTGGAAAGGGACTCTGGGGCTCCCGCCTCACCTGGAGACACGTCGCAATTGCCATGCCAAGACTCGAGGAGAATCCCGAGGTGTCCCTAGCACCTAGGCAGTAGTCTTGATGTCGCTTAACAAACACGTGTCTGGAACGGCCCTCCCCGTCTTAACTCAAAAATATACCCCAGGTTTGGGCCACAACTCGAGAAAAACCATGAGACTTCACACTCGCCATGACATGAGGCTAGATTCCACTGCAGTGCGTGCAGAGCAATTCCGTGTTCCACATCGAACGAGAAAGGAGCCTTTATTTCCTTGATGGCACTCCAGAGAAAACCCAAGATCACTGTCTCAAGTCTAGAGGGATCCTGAGGTCACTGGAGCAACACGAAAGGGCTCCGTGGACCCCAAATCAACTCGAGATGATAGCTTAGTCCCTGGCTTCGACTCAAGAGGAATACCAACTTTCCACAAGCACCTCAAGAGCAGGCTTCTCTCAGCTACAAGTATGTGAGAGGGACCCTGAGTTTGTGGCGTCAAGTGGAATGGACCCGAGATGCTCTAACTCGATGTAAGGCCGGATATCCCTGCAGTGAATTGAATGCAGGCTCGTCTTGCATCTCCCAAGACGAAGGGATGTCTGAATCCCCTGTGGAGACCACAGAGAAAGACCTAGTTCTCCGCCTCATCGCGACCGGAGGCCTCACATCCTTTGAAAACTCGAGAGGTCCGCGGAGATCAATGCTTCCAAAGGTGACTATGCCTGACTCCTCTTGAAAATGGATAGGAGTCCCAGGATTCCTGTGGCACGTGGAAAGGGACCCTGGGTCTACCGCCTCACTTGGAGACGCATCCCAATTGCCATGCCAATACTCGAGGAGAATCCCGAGGTGTCCCTCGCACCTAGGCAGGAGTCCTGACGTCGCTGAACAAACACGTGTCTGGAATGGCCCTCGCTGTCGTAACTCGAGAATATACCCCAGGTTCCGGCCGCAACTCGAGAAAAACCATGAGACTTCCCCCTCGCCGCGAGATGAGGCCCGATTCCCGTGCACCGCGTGCAGAGCAATTCCGTGTTCCACATCAAACGTGAAATTAGCCTTGATTTCCTTGATGGCACTTCAGAGAAAACCCAAGATCACTGTCTCAAGTCTAGAGAGATCCTGAGGTCACTGAGGCTACAGGAAAGGGCTCCATGAACCCCAAATCAACTCGAGATGAGAGCTTAGTCCCTGGCTTCGACTCAAGGGGAATACCAACTTTCCACAAGCACCTCAAGAGGAGGCTTCTCTCAGCTACAGGTATGTGAGAGGGACCCTGAAATTGTGGCCTCAAGTGGAATGGACACCGAGATGCTCTGACTCGATGTAAGGCCGGATATCCCTGCAGTGAATTGATGCAGGCTCGCCGTGCATCTCCCAAGACGAAGGGATGACTGAATCCCCTGTGGAGAACACAGAGAAAGACCTAGTTCTCCGCATCATCGCGACCGGAGGCCTCACATACTTTGAAAACTCGAGAGGTCCGCGGAGATCAATGCTTCCAAAGGAGACGATGCCTGACTCTTCTTGAAAATGGATAGGAGTCCCAGGATCCCTTTGGCACGTGGAAAGAGACACTGGGTCTTCCGCCTCACGTGGAGACTCGTCCCAATTGCCATGCCAAGACTCGAGGAGTATCCCGATTTGTCCCTCGCACCTAGGCAGGAGTCCTGACGTCGCTGAACAAACACGTGTCAGGAAGGGCCCTCTCCGTAGTAACTTGTGAATGTACCCCATGTTCCGGCCGCAACTCGAGAAAAACCATGAGACTTCCCCCTCGCCGTGAGATGAGGCCCGATTCCCCTGCACTGCGTGCAGAGCAATTCCGTGTTCCCCATAAAACGTGAAAGGAGCCTTGATTTCCTTGATGGCACTCCAGAGAAAACCCAAGATCACTGACTCAGTCTAGAGGGATTCTGAGGTCACTAGAGCAACAGGAAAGGGCTCTGTGGACCCCAAATCAACTCGAGATGAGAGCTTAGTCCCTGGCTTCGACTCAAGAGGAATACCAACTTTCCTCAAGCACCTCAAGAGGAGGCTTCTCTCTGCTACAGGTATGTGAGAGGGCCCCTGAGTTTGTGGCCTCAAGTGGAATGGACACCGAGATGCTCTGACTCGAAGTAAGGCCGGATATCCCTGCAGTGAATTGAATGCAGGCTCGTCTTGCATCTCCCAAGACGAAGGGATGTCTGAATCCCCTGTGGAGACCACAAAGAAAGACCTAGTCCTCCGCCTCAACGCGACCGGAGGCCTCACATCCTTTGAAAACTAGAGAGGTCCGCAGAGATCAGTGCTTCCAAAGGAGAAGATGCCTGACTCCTCTTGAAAATGGATAGGAGTCCCAGGATCCCTGTGGCACGTGGAAAGGGACCCTGGGTTTCCCGCCTCACGTGGAGACGCGTCCCAATTGCCATGCCAAGAATCGAGGAGAATCCCGAGGTGTCCCTCGCACCTAGGCAGGAGTCCTCACGTTGCTGAACAAACACGTGTCTGGAAGGGCCCTCCCCGTCGTAACTCGACCATATACCTCAGGTTCCCGCCGCAACTCGAGAAAATCCATGAGACTTCCCCCTCGCCGCGACATGAGGCCCGATTCCCCTGCACTGCGTGCAGAGCAATTCCGTGTTCCACATCAAACGTGAAAGGAGCTTTGATTTCCTTGATGGCACTCCAGAGAAAACCCAAGATCACTGTCTCAAGTCTAGAGGGATCCTGAGGTCACTGTAGCTACACGAAAGGGCTCCGTGGACCCCAAATCAACTCGAGATGAGAGCTTAGTCCCTGACTTCGACTCAAGAGGAATACCAACTTTCCACAAGCACCTGAAGAGGAGGCTTCTCTCAGCCACAGGTATGTGAGAAGGACCCTGAGTTTGTGGCCTCAAGTGGAATGGACACCGAGATGCTCTGTCTCGAAATAAGGCCTGATATCCCTGCAGTGAATTGAATGCAGGCTCTTCTTGCATCTCCCAAGACGAAGGGATGTCTGAATCCCCTGTGGAGACTACAGAAAAAGAAGTAGTTCTCCGCCTGATCGCGACTGGAGGCATCACATCCTTTGAAAGCTCGAGAGGTCCGCGGAGATCAAGGCTTTCAAAGGAGACGATGCCTGACTCCTCTTGAAAATGGATAGGAGTCCCAGGATCCCTGTGGCATTTGGAAAGGGACCCTGCGACTCCCGCCTCACGTGGAGACGCGTCCCAATTGCCATGCCAAGACTCGAGGAGAATGCCGAGGTGTCCATCGCACCTAGGCAGGAGTCCTGACGTCGCTGAAAAAACACGTGAATGGAAGGGCCCTCCGCATCGTATCGAGAATATACCCCATGTTCTGGCCGCAACTCGAGAAAAACCATGAGACTTCCCCCTCGCCTCGAGATGAGGCCCGATTCCCCTGCACTGCCTGCAGAGCAATTCCGTGTTCCACATCAAACGTGAAGGGAGCCTTGATTTCCTTGATGGCACTCCAGAGAAAACCCAAGATCACTGTCTCAAGTCTAGAGGGATCCTGAGGTCACTGGAGCAACACCAAAGGGCTCCGTGGACCCCAAATCAACTCGAGATGAGAGCTTAGTGCCTGGCTTCGACTGAAGAGGAATACCAACTTTCCACAAGCACCTCAAGAGGAAGCTTCTCTCTGCTACAGGTATGTGAGAGGGCCCCTGAGTTTGTGGCCTCAAGTGGAATGGACACCGAGATGCTCTGACTCGAAGTAAGGCCGGATATCCCTGCAGTGAATTGAATGCAGGCTCGTCTTGCATCTCCCAAGACGGAGGGATGTCTGAATCCCCTGTGGAGACCACAAAGAAAGACCTAGTCCTCCGCCTCAACGCGACCGGAGGCCTCACATCCTTTGTAAACTCGAGAGGTCCGCGGAGATCAGTGCTTCCAAAGGAGAAGATGCCTGACTCCTCTTAAAAATGGATAGGAGTCCCAGGATCCCTGTGGCACGTGGAAAGGGACCCTGGGTCGCCCGCCTCACGTGGAGACGCGTCCCAATTGCCATGCCAAGAATCGAGGAGAATCCCGAGGTGTCCCTCGCACCTAGGCAGGAGTCCTGACGTCGCTGAACAAACACGTGTCTGGAAGGGCCCTCCCCGTCGTAATTTGAGAATATACTCCAGGTTCCGGGCGCAACTCGAGAAAAACCATGAGACTTCCCCCTCACCGCGAGATGAGGCCCGATTCCGCTGCCCTGCGTGCAGAGCAATTCCGTATTCCACATCAAAATTGAAAGGAGCCTTGGTTTCCTTGATGGCACTCCAGAGAAAACCCAAGATCACTGTCTCAAGTCTAGAGGGATCCTGAGGTCACTGTACCAACACGAAAGGGCTCCGTGGACCCCAAATCAACTCGAGATGAGAGCTTAGTCCCTGGATTCGACTCAAGAGTCATACCAACTTTCCACAAGCACCTCAAGAGGAGGCTTCTCTCAGCTACAGGTATGTGAGAGGGACCCTGAGTTTGTGGCCTCAAGTGGAATGGACACCGAGAGGCTCTGACTCGAAGTAAGGCCAGATATCCCTGCAGTGAATTGAGTGCAGGCTCGTCTTGCATCTCCCAAGATGAAGGGATGTCTGAATCCCCTGTGGAGACCACAGAGAAAGAACTAGTTCTCCGCCTCTTTGCGACCGGAGGCCTCAGATCCTTTGAAAACTCGAGAGGTCCACGGAGATCAATGCTTCCAAAGGAGACGATGCCTGACTCCTCTTGAAAATGGATAGGAGTCCCAGGATCCCTGTGGCCGGTGGAAAGGGGCCCTTGGTCTCCCGCCTCACGTGGAGACGCGTCCCAATTGCCATGGCAAGACTCGAGGAGAATCCCGATGTGTCCCTCGCACCTAGGCAGGAGTTCTGACGTTGCTGAACAAACACGTGTCTGGAAGGGCCCTCCCCGTCGTAACTCGAGAATATACCCCATGTTCCGGCTGCAACTCGAGAAAAACCATGAGACTTCCCCCTCGCCGCGAGATGAGGCCCGATTCCCCTGCACTGTGTGCAGAGCAATTCCGTGTTCCACATCAAACGTGAAAGGAGCCTTGATTTCCTTGATGGCACTCCAGAGAAAACCCAAGATCACTGTCTGAAGTCTAGAGGGATCCTGAGGTCACTGTAGCAACATGAAAGGGCTCCGTGGACACCAAATCAACTCGAGATGAGAGCTTAGGCCCTGGCTTCGACTCAAGAGGAATACCACGTTTCCATAAGCACCTCAAGAGGAGGCTTCTCTCAGCTACAGGTATGTGAGTGGGACCCGCAGTTTGTGGCCTCAAGTGGAATGGACACCGAGATGCTCTGACTCGAAGTAAGGCCGGATATCCCTGCAGTGAATTGAATGCAGGCTCGTCTTGCATCTCCCAAGACGAAGGGATGTCTGAATCCCCTGTGGAGACCACAGAGAAAGACCTAGTCCTCCGCCTCATCGAGACCGTAGGCCTCACATCCTTTGAAAACTCGAGAGGTCCGCGGAGATCAATGCTTCCAAAGGAGAAGATGCCTGACTCCTCTTGAAAATGGATAGGAGTCCCAGGATCCCTGTGGCACGTGGAAAGGGACCCTGGGTCTCCCGCCTCACGTGGAGACGCGTCCCAATTGCCATGCCAAAATTCCAGGAGAATCCCGAGGTGTCCCTCGCACCTAGGCAGGAGTCCTGACGTCGCTGAACAAACACGTGTATGGAAGGGCCCTCCCCGTCGTAACTCGAGAATATACCCCAGGTTCCGGTCGCAACTCGAGAAAAACCATGAGACTTCCCCCTCGCCGCGAGATGAGGCCCGATTCCCCTGCACTGCATGCAGAGCAACTCCGTGTTCCACATAAAACGTGAAAGGAGCCTTGATTTCGTTGATGGCACTCCAGAGAAAACCCAAGATCACTGTCTCAAGTCTAGAGGGATCCTGAGGTCACTGGAGCAGCATGTAAGGGCTCCGTGGAACCCAAATCAACTCGAGATGAGAGCTTAGTGTCTGGCTTTGACTCAAGAGGAATACCAACTTTCCACAAGCACCTCAAGAGGAGGCTTCTCTCAGCTACAGGTATGTGAGAGGGACCCTGAGTTTGTGGCCTCAAGTGGAATGGACACTGAGATGCTCTGACTCGAAGTAAGGCCGGATATCCCTGCAGTGAATTGAATGCAGGCTCGTCTTGCATCTCCCAAGACGAAGGGATGTCTGAATCCCCTGTGGAGACCACAGAGAAAGACCTAGTCCTCCGCCTCAACGCGACCGTAGGCCTCACATCCTTTGAAAACTCAAGAGGTCTGCGGAGATCAATGCTTCCAAAGGAGACGATGCCTGACTTCTACTAAAAATGGATAGGAGTCCCAGGATTCCTGTGGCACGTGGAAAGGGACCCTGGGTCTCCCGCCTCACGTGGAGACGCGTCCCAATTTCCATGCCAAGACTCGAGGAGAATCCCGAGGTGTCCCTCGCACCTAGGCAGGAGTCCTGACGACGCTGAACAAACACGTGTCTGGAAGGGCCCTCCCCGTCGTAACTCGAGAATATACCCCAGGTTCCGGCCGAAACTCGAGAGAAACCATGAGACTTCCCCCTCGCCGAGAGATGAGGCCCGATACCCTAGCACTGCGTGCAGAGCAATTCCGTGTTCCACAACAAACGTGAAAGGAGCCTTGATTTCCTTGATGGCCCTCCAGAAAAAACCCAAGATAACTGTCTCAAGTCTAGCGGGATCCTGAGGTCGTTGGAGCAACACGAAAGGGCTCCGTGGACCCGAAATCAAGTCGAGATGAGAGCTTAGTCCCTGGCTTCGACTCAAGAGGAATACCAACGTTCCACAAGCACCTCAAGAGGAGGCTTCTCTCAGCAACAGGTATGTGAGACGGACCCTGATTATGTGGTCTCAAGTGGAATGGACACCGAGATGCTCTGACTCGAAGTAAGGCCGGATATCCCTGCAGTGAATTGAATGCAGGCTTGTCTTGCATCGCCCAAGACGAAGGGATGTCTTAATCCCCTGTGGAGACCACAGAGAAAGACCTAGTCCTCCGCCTCAACGCGAGCGGAGGCCTCACATTCTTTGAAAACTCGAGAGGTCCACGGAGATCAATGCTTCCAAAGGAGACGATGCCTGACTACTCTTGAAAATGGATAGGAGTCCCAGGATCCCTGTGGCACGTGGAAAGGGACCCTGGGTCTCCCGCCTCACGTGGAGACGCATCCCAATTGCCATGCCAAGACTCGAGGAGAATCCCGCGGTGTCCCTCGCACCTAGGCAGGAGTCCTGACGTCGCTGAACAAACACATGTCTGGAAGGGCCCTCCCCGTCGGAACTCAGGAATATACCCCAGGTTCCGGGCGCAACTCGAGAAAAACCATGAGACTTCCCCCTCGCCGCGAGATGAGGCATGATTCGCCTGCACTGCGTGCAGAGCAATTCGGTGTTCCACATCAAACGTGAAAGGAGCCTTGATTTCCTTGATGGCACTCCAGAGAAAACCCAAGATCACTGTCTCAAGTCTAGAGGGATCCTGAGGTCACTGTAGCAACACGAAGGGCTCCGTGGACCCCAAATCAACTCGAGATGAGAGCTTAGTCCCTGGCTTCGACTCAAGAGGAATACCAACTTTCCAGAAGCACCTCAAGGGGAGGCTTCTCTCAGGAACAGGTATGTGAGAGGGACCCAGAGTTTGTGTCTTCAAGTGGAATGGACACCAAGATGCTCTGTCTCGAAGTAAGGCCAGATATCCCTGCAGTGAATTGAATGCATGCTCGTCTTGCATCTCCCAAGACGAAGGGATGTCTGAATCCCCTGTGGAGACTACAGAGAAAGAAGTAGTTCTCCGCCTGATGGCGACCGGAGGCATCACATCCTTTGAAAGCTCGAGAGGTCCGCGGAGATCAAGGTTTCCAAAGGAGACGATGCCTGACTCCTCTTGAAAATGGATAGGAGTCCCAGGATACCTGTGGCATTTGGAAAGGGACCCTGCGACTCCCGCCTCACGTGGAGACGCGTCCCAATTGCCATGTCAAGACTCGAGGAGAATGCCGAGGTGTCCATCGCACCTAGGCAGGAGTCCTGACGTCGCTGAAAAAACACGTGAATGGAAGGGCCCTCCCCATCGTATCGAGAATATACCCCATGTTCCGGCCGCAACTCGAGAAAAACCATGAGACTTCCCCCTCGCCGCGAGATGAGGCCCGATTCCCCTGCACTGCATGCAGAGCAATTCCGTGTTCCACATCAAACGTGAAGGGAGTCTTGATTTCCTAGATGGCACTCCAGAGAAAACCCAAGATCACTGTCTCAAGTCTAGAGGGATCCTGAGGTCACTGGAGCAACACCAAAGGGCTCCGTGGACCCCAAATCAACTCGAGATGCGAGCATAGTCCCTGGCTTCGACTCAAGAGAAATACCAACTTTCCATAAGCACCTCGAGAGGAGGCTTCTCTCAGCTACAGGTAAGTGAGAGGGACCCTGAGTTTGTGGCCTCAAGTGGAATGGACACCGAGATGCTCTGACTCGATGTAAGGCCGGATATCCCTGCAGTGAATTGAATGCAGGCTCGTCTTGCATCTCTCAAGATGAAGGGATGTCTGAATCAACTTTGGAGACCACAGAGAAAGACCTAGTTCTCCCCCTCATCGTGACCGGAGGCTTCACATCCTTTGAAAATTCAAGAGGTCCCCACAGATCAATGCTTCCAAAGGAGACGATTCCTGACTCCTCTTGAAAATGGATAGGAGTCCCAGGATCTCTGTGCCACGTGGAAAGGGACTCTGGGGCTCCCGCCTCACCTGGAGACACGTCGCAATTGCCATGCCAAGACTCGAGGAGAATCCCGAGGTGTCCCTAGCACCTAGGCAGTAGTCTTGATGTCGCTTAACAAACACGTGTCTGGAACGGCCCTCCCCGTCTTAACTCAAAAATATACCCCAGGTTTGGGCCACAACTCGAGAAAAACCATGAGACTTCACACTCGCCATGACATGAGGCTAGATTCCACTGCAGTGCGTGCAGAGCAATTCCGTGTTCCACATCGAACGAGAAAGGAGCCTTTATTTCCTTGATGGCACTCCAGAGAAAACCCAAGATCACTGTCTCAAGTCTAGAGGGATCCTGAGGTCACTGGAGCAACACGAAAGGGCTCCGTGGACCCCAAATCAACTCGAGATGATAGCTTAGTCCCTGGCTTCGACTCAAGAGGAATACCAACTTTCCACAAGCACCTCAAGAGCAGGCTTCTCTCAGCTACAAGTATGTGAGAGGGACCCTGAGTTTGTGGCGTCAAGTGGAATGGACCCGAGATGCTCTAACTCGATGTAAGGCCGGATATCCCTGCAGTGAATTGAATGCAGGCTCGTCTTGCATCTCCCAAGACGAAGGGATGTCTGAATCCCCTGTGGAGACCACAGAGAAAGACCTAGTTCTCCGCCTCATCGCGACCGGAGGCCTCACATCCTTTGAAAACTCGAGAGGTCCGCGGAGATCAATGCTTCCAAAGGTGACTATGCCTGACTCCTCTTGAAAATGGATAGGAGTCCCAGGATTCCTGTGGCACGTGGAAAGGGACCCTGGGTCTACCGCCTCACTTGGAGACGCATCCCAATTGCCATGCCAATACTCGAGGAGAATCCCGAGGTGTCCCTCGCACCTAGGCAGGAGTCCTGACGTCGCTGAACAAACACGTGTCTGGAATGGCCCTCGCTGTCGTAACTCGAGAATATACCCCAGGTTCCGGCCGCAACTCGAGAAAAACCATGAGACTTCCCCCTCGCCGCGAGATGAGGCCCGATTCCCGTGCACCGCGTGCAGAGCAATTCCGTGTTCCACATCAAACGTGAAATTAGCCTTGATTTCCTTGATGGCACTTCAGAGAAAACCCAAGATCACTGTCTCAAGTCTAGAGAGATCCTGAGGTCACTGAGGCTACAGGAAAGGGCTCCATGAACCCCAAATCAACTCGAGATGAGAGCTTAGTCCCTGGCTTCGACTCAAGGGGAATACCAACTTTCCACAAGCACCTCAAGAGGAGGCTTCTCTCAGCTACAGGTATGTGAGAGGGACCCTGAAATTGTGGCCTCAAGTGGAATGGACACCGAGATGCTCTGACTCGATGTAAGGCCGGATATCCCTGCAGTGAATTGATGCAGGCTCGCCGTGCATCTCCCAAGACGAAGGGATGACTGAATCCCCTGTGGAGAACACAGAGAAAGACCTAGTTCTCCGCATCATCGCGACCGGAGGCCTCACATACTTTGAAAACTCGAGAGGTCCGCGGAGATCAATGCTTCCAAAGGAGACGATGCCTGACTCTTCTTGAAAATGGATAGGAGTCCCAGGATCCCTTTGGCACGTGGAAAGAGACACTGGGTCTTCCGCCTCACGTGGAGACTCGTCCCAATTGCCATGCCAAGACTCGAGGAGTATCCCGATTTGTCCCTCGCACCTAGGCAGGAGTCCTGACGTCGCTGAACAAACACGTGTCAGGAAGGGCCCTCTCCGTAGTAACTTGTGAATGTACCCCATGTTCCGGCCGCAACTCGAGAAAAACCATGAGACTTCCCCCTCGCCGTGAGATGAGGCCCGATTCCCCTGCACTGCGTGCAGAGCAATTCCGTGTTCCCCATAAAACGTGAAAGGAGCCTTGATTTCCTTGATGGCACTCCAGAGAAAACCCAAGATCACTGACTCAGTCTAGAGGGATTCTGAGGTCACTAGAGCAACAGGAAAGGGCTCTGTGGACCCCAAATCAACTCGAGATGAGAGCTTAGTCCCTGGCTTCGACTCAAGAGGAATACCAACTTTCCTCAAGCACCTCAAGAGGAGGCTTCTCTCTGCTACAGGTATGTGAGAGGGCCCCTGAGTTTGTGGCCTCAAGTGGAATGGACACCGAGATGCTCTGACTCGAAGTAAGGCCGGATATCCCTGCAGTGAATTGAATGCAGGCTCGTCTTGCATCTCCCAAGACGAAGGGATGTCTGAATCCCCTGTGGAGACCACAAAGAAAGACCTAGTCCTCCGCCTCAACGCGACCGGAGGCCTCACATCCTTTGAAAACTAGAGAGGTCCGCAGAGATCAGTGCTTCCAAAGGAGAAGATGCCTGACTCCTCTTGAAAATGGATAGGAGTCCCAGGATCCCTGTGGCACGTGGAAAGGGACCCTGGGTTTCCCGCCTCACGTGGAGACGCGTCCCAATTGCCATGCCAAGAATCGAGGAGAATCCCGAGGTGTCCCTCGCACCTAGGCAGGAGTCCTCACGTTGCTGAACAAACACGTGTCTGGAAGGGCCCTCCCCGTCGTAACTCGACCATATACCTCAGGTTCCCGCCGCAACTCGAGAAAATCCATGAGACTTCCCCCTCGCCGCGACATGAGGCCCGATTCCCCTGCACTGCGTGCAGAGCAATTCCGTGTTCCACATCAAACGTGAAAGGAGCTTTGATTTCCTTGATGGCACTCCAGAGAAAACCCAAGATCACTGTCTCAAGTCTAGAGGGATCCTGAGGTCACTGTAGCTACACGAAAGGGCTCCGTGGACCCCAAATCAACTCGAGATGAGAGCTTAGTCCCTGACTTCGACTCAAGAGGAATACCAACTTTCCACAAGCACCTGAAGAGGAGGCTTCTCTCAGCCACAGGTATGTGAGAAGGACCCTGAGTTTGTGGCCTCAAGTGGAATGGACACCGAGATGCTCTGTCTCGAAATAAGGCCTGATATCCCTGCAGTGAATTGAATGCAGGCTCTTCTTGCATCTCCCAAGACGAAGGGATGTCTGAATCCCCTGTGGAGACTACAGAAAAAGAAGTAGTTCTCCGCCTGATCGCGACTGGAGGCATCACATCCTTTGAAAGCTCGAGAGGTCCGCGGAGATCAAGGCTTTCAAAGGAGACGATGCCTGACTCCTCTTGAAAATGGATAGGAGTCCCAGGATCCCTGTGGCATTTGGAAAGGGACCCTGCGACTCCCGCCTCACGTGGAGACGCGTCCCAATTGCCATGCCAAGACTCGAGGAGAATGCCGAGGTGTCCATCGCACCTAGGCAGGAGTCCTGACGTCGCTGAAAAAACACGTGAATGGAAGGGCCCTCCCCATCGTATCGAGAATATACCCCATGTTCTGGCCGCAACTCGAGAAAAACCATGAGACTTCCCCCTCGCCTCGAGATGAGGCCCGATTCCCCTGCACTGCCTGCAGAGCAATTCCGTGTTCCACATCAAACGTGAAGGGAGCCTTGATTTCCTTGATGGCACTCCAGAGAAAACCCAAGATCACTGTCTCAAGTCTAGAGGGATCCTGAGGTCACTGGAGCAACACCAAAGGGCTCCGTGGACCCCAAATCAACTCGAGATGAGAGCTTAGTGCCTGGCTTCGACTGAAGAGGAATACCAACTTTCCACAAGCACCTCAAGAGGAAGCTTCTCTCTGCTACAGGTATGTGAGAGGGCCCCTGAGTTTGTGGCCTCAAGTGGAATGGACACCGAGATGCTCTGACTCGAAGTAAGGCCGGATATCCCTGCAGTGAATTGAATGCAGGCTCGTCTTGCATCTCCCAAGACTAAGGGATGTCTGAATCCCCTGTGGAGACCACAAAGAAAGACCTAGTCCTCCGCCTCAACGCGACCGGAGGCCTCACATCCTTTGTAAACTCGAGAGGTCCGCGGAGATCAGTGCTTCCAAAGGAGAAGATGCCTGACTCCTCTTAAAAATGGATAGGAGTCCCAGGATCCCTGTGGCACGTGGAAAGGGACCCTGGGTCGCCCGCCTCACGTGGAGACGCGTCCCAATTGCCATGCCAAGAATCGAGGAGAATCCCGAGGTGTCCCTCGCACCTAGGCAGGAGTCCTGACGTCGCTGAACAAACACGTGTCTGGAAGGGCCCTCCCCGTCGTAATTTGAGAATATACTCCAGGTTCCGGGCGCAACTCGAGAAAAACCATGAGACTTCCCCCTCACCGCGAGATGAGGCCCGATTCCGCTGCCCTGCGTGCAGAGCAATTCCGTATTCCACATCAAAATTGAAAGGAGCCTTGGTTTCCTTGATGGCACTCCAGAGAAAACCCAAGATCACTGTCTCAAGTCTAGAGGGATCCTGAGGTCACTGTACCAACACGAAAGGGCTCCGTGGACTGCAAATCAACTCGAGATGAGAGCTTAGTCCCTGGCTTCGACTCAAGAGGAATACCAACTTTCCACAAGCACCTCAAGAGGAGGCTTCTCTCAGCTACAGGTATGTGAGAGGGACCCTGAGTGTGTGGCCTCAAGTGGAATGGACACCGAGATGCTCTGACTCGAAGTAAGGCCGGATATCCCTGCAGTGAATTGAATGCAGGCTCGTCTTTCATCTCCCAAGACGAAGGGATGTCTGAATCCCCTGTGGAGACCACAGAGAAAGACCTAGTTCTCCGCCTCATCGCGACCGGAGGTCTCACATCCTTTGATAACTCGAGAGGTCCGCGGAGATCAGTGCTTCCAAAGGGGACTATGCCTGACTCCTCTTGAAAATGGATAGGAGGCCCAGCATCACTGTGGCACGTGGAAAGGGACCCTGGGTCTCCCGCCTCACGTGGAGAGGCGTCACAATTGTCATGCCAAGACTCGAGGAGAATACCGAGGTGTCCATCGCACCTAGGCAGGAGTCCTGACGTCGCTGAACAAACACGTGTCCGGAAGGGCCCTCCGCGTCGTAACTCGAGAATATACCGCAGTTTCCGACCGCAACTCGAGAAAAACCATGAAACTTCCCCCTCGCCGCAAGATGAGGCCCGATTACCCTGCACTGCGTGCAGAGCAATTCCGTGTTCCACATCAAACGTGAAAGGAGCCTTGATTTCCTTGATGGCACTCCAGAGAAAACCCAAGATAACTGTCTCAAGTCTAGAGGGATACTGAGGTCACTGTGGAAACACGAAAGGGCTCCGTGGACCCCAATCAACTCGAGATGAGAGCTTAGTCCCTGCTTCGACTCAAGAGGCATACAAACTTTCCACAGGCACCTCAAGAGGTGGCTTCTTTCAGCTACAGGTATGTGAGAGGGACCCTGAGTTTGTGGCATCAAGTGGAATGGACACCGAGATGCTCTGACTCGAAGTAAGGCCGGATATCATTGCAGTGAATTGAATGCAGGCTCCTCTTGCATCTCCCAAGACGAAGGGATGTCTGAATACCCTGGGAAGACCACAGAGAAAGACCTAGTTATCCTCATCGCGACCGGAGTCCTCATATCCTTTGAAAACTCGAGAGGTCCGCGGAGATCAGTGCTTCCAAAGGAGACGATGCCTGACTCCTCTTGAAAATGGATAGAGGTCCCAGGATCCCTGTGGCACGTGGAAAGGGACCCTGGGTCTCCCGCTTCACGTGGAGACGCGTTCCAATGGCGATGCCAAGACTCGACGAGAATACCGAGGTGTCCTTCGCACCTAGGGAGGAGATCTCACGTCGCTGAACAAACCCGTGTCTGGAAGGGCCCTCCCCGTCGTAACTCGAGAATATACCCCAGGTTCCGGCCGCAACTCGAGAAAAACCATGAGACCTCCCCCTCGCCGCGACATGAGGCCCGATTCCCGTGCACTGCGTGCAGAGCAATTCCGTGTTCCACATCAAACGTGAAAGGTGTTTTGATTTCCTTGATGGCACTCCAGAGAAAACACAAGATCACTGTCTCAAGTCTAGAGGGATCCTGAGGTCATTGGAGCAACAAGAAAGGGCTCCGTGGACCACAAATCAACTCGAGATGAGAGCTTAGTCCCTAGCTTCGACTCAAGAGGAATACCAACTTTCCATAAGCACCTCAAGAGGAGTATTCTCTCAGCCACAGGTATGTGAAAAGGACCCTGAGTTTGTGGCCTCAAGTGGAATGGACACCGAGATGCTCTGACTCGAAGTAAGGCCGGATATCCCTGCAGTGAATTGAATGCAGGCTCGTCCTGCATCTCCCAAGACGAAGGGATGTCTGAATCCCCTGGGAAGAACACAGAGAAAGACCTAGTTCTTGGCCTCATCGCAACCGGAGTCCTCATATACTTTGAAAACTCGAGAGATCCGCGGAGATCAATACTTCCAAAGGAGACGATGCCTGACTCCTCTTGAAAATGGTTCGAGGTCCCAGGATCCCTGAGGCACGTGGAAAGGGAACCTGGGTCTCCCGCCTCACGTGGAGACGCGTCCCAATTGCCATGCCAAGACTCGAGGAGAATCCCGAGGTGTCCCTCGCACCTAGGCAGAAGTCCTGACGTCTCTGAACAAACACATGTCTGGAAGGGCCCTCCCCGTCTTAACTCGAGAATATACCCAAGGTTCTGGCCACAACTCGAGAAAAACCATGAGACTTCGCCCTCGCCGCGAGATGAAGCCCGATTCCACTGCACTGCGTGCAGAGAAATTCGGTCTTCCACAGCAAACGTGAAAGGAGCCTTGATTTCCTTGATGGCACTCCAGAGAAAACCCAAGATCACTGTCTGAAGTCTAGAGGGATCCTGAGGTCACTGTAGCAAACGAAATTGCTCCGTGGTGCCCAAATCAACTCGAGATGAGAGCTCATTCCCTGGCGTCCACTCAAGAGAAATACCAACTTTCCACAAGCACCTCAGGAAGAGGCTTCTCTCAGAGACAGGTATGTGAGAGGGACCCTGAGTTTGTGGCCTCAAGTGGAATGGACACCGAGATGCTCTGACTCGAAGTAAGGCCGGATATCCCTGCAGTGAATTGAATGCAGGCTCGTCTTTCATCTCCCAAGAAGAAGGGATGTCTGAATCCCCTGTGGAGACCACAGAGAAAGACCTAGTTCTCTGCCTCATCGCGACCGGAGGTCTCACATTCTTTAAAAACTCGAGAGGTCCGCGGAGATCAATGGTTCCAAAGGGGACGATGCCTGACTCCTCTTGAAAATGGATAGGAGTCCCAGGATCCCTGTGGCACGTGGAAAAGGAACCTGGGTCTCCCTCCCCACGTGGAGATGGGTCCCAATTGCCATGACAAGACTCGAGGAGAATCCCGAGGTGTCCCTCGCACCTAGGCAGGAGTCCTGACGTCGCTGAACAAACACGTGTCTGGAAGGGCCCTCCCCGTAGTAACTCGCGATTATACCACAGGTTCCGGCCGCAACTCGAAAAAAACCATGAGACTTCCCCCTCGCCGCGAGATGAGGCCCGATTCCCCTGCACTGCGTGCAGAGCATTTCTGTGTTACACATCAACCGTGAAAGGAGCCTTGATTTCCTTGATGGCACTCCAGAGAAAACCCAAGATCACTGTCTCAAGTCTAGAGGGATCCTGAGATCACTGGAGCAACACGAAAGTGCTCTGTGGACCCAAGTCAACTCGAGATGAGAGCTTAGTCCTTGGCTTCGAATCAAGAGGAACACCAACTTTCCACAAGCACCTCAAGTGGAGGCTTCTCTCAGCTACAGGTATGTGAGAGGGACCCTGAGTTTGTGGCCTCAAGTGGAATGGACACCGAGATGCTCTGACTCAAAATAAGGCCGGATATCCCTGAAGTGAATTGAATGCAGGCTCGTCTTGCATCTCCCAAGACGAAGGGTTGTCTGAATCCCCTGTGGAGACCACAGAGAAAGATCTAGTCCTCCGCCTCAACGCGAACGGAGGTCTCACATCCTTTGAAAACTCGAGAGGTCCGCGGAGATCAATGCTTCCAAAGGAGACGATGCCTGACTCCTCTTGAAAATGGATAGGAGTCCCAGGATCCCTGTGGCACGTGGAAAGGGACCCTGGGTCTCCCGCCTCACGTGGAGACGCGTCCCAATTGCCATGGCAAGACTCGAGGAGAATCCCGAGGTGTCCCTCGAACCTAGGCAGGAGTCCTGACGTCGCTGAACAAACACGTGTCTGGAAGGGCCCTCCCCGTCGTAACTCGAGAATATAACCCAGGTTCCGGCCGCAACTCGAGAAAAACCATGAGACTTCCCCCTCGCCACGAGATGAGGCCCGATTCCCCTGCACTGCGTGCAGAGCAATTCCGTGTTCCACATCAAACGTGAAAGGAGCCTTGATTTCCTTGATGGCACTGCAGAGAAAACCCAAGATCACTGTCTCAAGTCTAGAGGGATCCTGAGGTCACTGGAGCAACACGAAAGGGCTCCGTGGACCCCAAATCAACTCGAGATGAGAGCTTAGTCCCTGGCTTCGACTCAAGAGGAATACCAACTTTCCACAAGCACCTCAAGAGGAGGCTTCTCTCAGCTACAGGTATGTGAGAGGGACCCTGAGTTTGTGGCCTCAAGTGGAATGGACACCGAGATGCTCTGACTCGAAGTAAGGCCGGATATCCCTGCAGTGAATTGAATGCAGGCTTGTCTTGCATCTCCCAAGACGAAGGGATGTCTGAATCCCCTGTGGAGACCACAGAGAAAGACCTAGTTCTCTGCCTCTTTGGGACCAGAGGCCTCATATCCTTTGAAAACACGAGAGGTCCGCAGAGGTCAATGCTTCCAAAGGAGACGATGCCTGACTCCTCTTGAAAATGGATAGGAGTTCCAGGATCCCTGTGGCACGTGGAAAGGGTCCCTGGGTCTCCCGCCTCACGTGGAGATGCGTCCCAATTGGCATGCCAAGACTCGAGGAGAATCCCGAGGTGTCCCTCGCACCTAGGTAGGAGTGCTGATGTCGGTGAACAAACACGTGTCTGGAAGGGCCCCCACCGTCGTAACTCGAGAACATGCCCCAGGTTCCGGCCACAACCCGAGAAAACCATGAGACTTCCCCATCGCCGCGAGATGAGGCCCGATTCCCCTGCACTGCATGCAGAGCAATTCCGTCTTCCACATCAAACGTGAAAGGAGCCTTGATTTCCTTGATGGCACTCCAGAGAAAACCCAGGTTCACTGTCTCAAGTCTAGAGGGATCCTGAGGTCACTGGAGCAACACGAAAGGGCTCCGGGAACCCAAATCAACTCGAGATGAGAGCTTTTCCCTGGCTTCAACTCAAGAGGAATACCAACTTTCCACAAGCACCTCAAGAGGAGGCTTTTCTCAGCTACAGGTATGTGAGAGGGACCCTGAGTTTGTGGCCTCAAGTGGAATGGACACCGAGATGCTCTGACTTGAAGTAAGGCCGGATATCCCTGCAGTGAATTGAATGCAGGCTCGTCTTGCATCTCCCAAGACGAAGGGATGTCTGAATCCCCTGTGGAGACCAAAGAGAAAGACCTAGTCCTCCGCCTCAACGCGAACGGAGGCCTCACATCCTTTGAAAACTCGAGAGGTCCGATCAGATCAATGCTTCCAAAGGAGTCGATGCCTGACTCCTCTTCCAAATGGATAGAAGTCCCAGGATCCCTGTGGCACGTGGAAAGGGACACTGGGTCTCGCGCCTCACGGGGAGCCGCGTCCCAATTGCCATGCCAAGACTCGAGGAGAATCCCGAGGTGTCCCTCGCACCTAGGCAGGAGTCCTGACGTCGCTGAACAAACACGTGTCTGGAAGGGCCCTCCCCGTCGTAACTCGAGAATATACCCCAGGTTCCGGCCGCAACTCGAGAAAAACAATGACATTTCCCCCTCGTCGCGAGATGAGCCCCGATTCCCCTGCACTGCGTGCAGAGCAATTCCGTGTTCCCCATAAAACGTGAAAGGAGCCTTGATTTCCTTGATGGCACTCCAGAGAAAACCCAAGATCACTGTCTCAAGTCTAGAGGGATCCTGAGGTCACTGGAGCAACACGAAAGGGCTCCGTGGACCCCAAATCAACTCGAGATGAGAGCTTAGTCCCTGGCTTCGACTCAAGAGGAATACCAACTTTCCACAAGCACCTCAAGAGGAGGCTTCTCTCAGCTACAGGTAGGTGAGAGGGACCCTGAGTTTGTGGCCTCAAGTGGAATGGACAGCGAGATGCTCTGACTCGAAGTAAGGCCGGATATCCCTGCAGTGAATTGAATGCAGGCTCGTCTTGCATCTCCCAAGACGAAGGGATGTCTGAATCCCCTGTGGAGACCACAGAGAAAGACCTAGTCCTCCGCCTCAACGCGACCGGAGGCCTGACATCCTTTGAAAACTCGAGAGGTCCGCGGAGATCAATGCTTCCAAAGGAGACGATGCCTGACGTCTCTTGAAAATGGATAGGAGTCCCAGGATCCCTGTGGCACGTGGAAAGGTACCCTGGTTCTCCCGCCTCATGTGGAGACGCGTCCCAATTGCCATGCCAAGACTCGAGGAGAATCCCGAGGTGTCCCTGGCAGCTAGGCAGGAGTCCTGACATCGCTGAACAAACATGTGTCTCGAAGGGCCCTCCCCGTCGTAACTCGAGAATATACCCCAGGTTCTGGCCGCAACTCGAGAAAAACCAGAGGACTTCCCCCTCGCCGCGAGATGAGGCCCGATTCCCCTGCACTGCGTGCAGAGCCATTCCGTGTTCCACATGAAACGTGAAATGAGCCTTGATTTCCTTGTTGGCACTCCAGAGAAAACCCAAGATCACTGTCTGAAGTCTAGAGGGATCCTGAGGTCACTGGAGCAACACCAAAGGGCTCCGTGGACCCCAAATCAACTCGAGATGAGAGCTTAGTCCTTGGCTTCAACTCAAGTGGAATACCAACTTTCCAAAAGCACCTCAAGAGGAGGCTTCTCTCAGCTACAGGTATGTGAGAGGGACCCTGAGTTTGTGGCCTCAAGTGGAATGGACACCGAGATGCTCTGACTCGAAGTAAGGCCGGATATCCCTGCAGTGAATTGAATGCAGGCTCGTCTTGCATCTCCCAAGACGAAGGGATGTCTGAATCCCCTGTGGAGGCCACAGAGAAAGACCTAGTCCTCCGCCTCAACGCTATCGGAGGCCTCACATCCTTTGAGAACTCGAGAGGTCCGCGGAGATCAATGCTTCCAAAGGAGACGATGCCTGACTCCTCTTGAAAATGGATAGGAGTTCCAGGATCCCTGTGGCACCTGGAAAGGGATCCTGGGTCTCCCGCCTCACGTGGAGACGCGTCCCAATTGCCATGCCAAGACTCGAGGAGAAATCGAGATGTCCCTCGAACCTAGGCAGGAGTCCTGACGTCGCTGAACAAACACGTGTCTGGAAGGGCCCTCCCCGTCGTAACTCGAGAATATACCACAGGTTCCGGCCGCAACTCCAGAAAAACCATGAGACTTCCCCCTCGTCGCGAGATGAGGCCCGATTCCCCTGCACTGCGTGCAGAGCAATTCCGTGTTCCACATCAAACGTGAAAGGAGCCTTGATTTCCTTGATGGCACTCCAGAGAAAACCCAAGATCACTGTCTCAAGTCTAGAGGGATCCTGAAGTCACTGGAGCAACACGAAAGCGCTCCGTGGACCCCAAATCAACTCGAGATGAGAGCTTAGTCCCTGGCTTCGACTCAGGAGGAATACCAACTTTCCACAAGCACCTCAAGAGGAGGCTTCTCTCAGCTACAGATATGTGAGAGGGACCCTGAGTTTGTGGCCTCAAGTGGAATGGACACCGAGATGCTCTGACTCGAAGTAAGGCTGGATATCCCTGCAGTGAAATGAATGCAGGCTCGTCTACATCTCCCAAGACGAAGAAACGTCTGAATACCCTGTGGAGACCACAGAGAAAGGCCTAGTCCTCCGCCTCAATGCGACCGGAGGCCTCACATCCTTTGAAAACTCGAGAGGTCCGCGGAGATCAATGCTTCCAAAAGAGACGATGCCTGACTTCTCTTTAAAATGGATAGGAGTCCCAGGATCCCTGTGGCACGTGGAAAGGGACCCTGGGTCTCCCGACTCACGTGGAGACGCGTCCCAAATGCCATGCCAAGACTCGAGGAGAATCCCGAGGTGTCCCTCGCACCTAGGCAGGAGTCCTGACGTCGCTGAACAAACACATGTCTGGAAGGGCCCTCCCCATCGTAACTCGAGAACATGCCCCAGGTTCCGGCCACAACTCGAGAAAACCAAGAGACTTCCCCATCGCCGCGAGATGAGGCCCGATTCCCCTGCACTGCATGCAGAGCAATTCCGTCTTCCACATGAAACGTGAAAGGAGCCTTGATTTCCTTGATGGCACTCGAGAGAAAACCCAGGTTCACTGTCTCAAGTCTAGAGGGATCCTGAGGTCACTGGAGCAACACGAAAGGGCTCCGGGAACCCAAATCAACTCGAGATGAGAGCTTTTCCCTGGCTTCAACTCAAGAGGAATACCAACTTTCCACAAGCACCTCAAGAGGAGGCTTTTCTCAGCTACAGGTATGTGAGAGGGACCCTGAGTTTGTGGCCTCAAGTGGAATGGACACCGAGATGCTCTGACTTGAAGTAAGGCCGGATATCCCTGCAGTGAATTGAATGCAGGCTCGTCTTGTATCTCCCAAGACGAAGGGATGTCTGAATCCCCTGTGGAGACCAAAGAGAAAGACCTAGTCCTCCGCCTCAACGCGAACGGAGGCCTCACATCCTTTGAAAACTCGAGAGGTCCGATCAGATCAATGCTTCCAAAGGAGTCGATGGCTGACTCCTCTTGCAAATGGATAGAAGTCCCAGGATCCCTGTGGCACGTGGAAAGGGACACTGGGTCTCGCGCCTCACGGGGAGCCGCGTCCCAATTGCCATGCCAAGACTCGAGGAGAATCCCGAGGTGTCCCTCGCACCTAGGCAGGAGTCCTGACGTCGCTGAACAAACACGTGTCTGGAAGGGCCCTCCCCATCGTAACTCGAGAACATGCCCCAGGTTCCGGCCACAACTCGAGAAAACGAAGAGACTTCCCCCTCGCCGCGAGATGAGGCCCGATTCCCCTGCACTGCATGCAGAGCAATTCCGTCTTCCACATCAAACGTGAAAGGAGCCTTGATTTCCTTGATGGCACTCCAGAGAAAACCCAGGTTCACTGTCTCAAGTCTAGAGGGATCCTGAGGTCACTGGAGCAACACGAAAGGGCTCCGGGAACCCAAATCAACTCGAGATGAGAGCTTTTCCCTGGCTTCAACTCAAGAGGAATACCAACTTTCCACAAGCACCTCAAGAGGAGGCTTTTCTCAGCTACAGGTATGTGAGAGGGACCCTGAGTTTGTGGCCTCAAGTGGAATGGACACCGAGATGCTCTGACTTGAAGTAAGGCCGGATATCCCTGCAGTGAATTGAATGCAGGCTCGTCTTGCATCTCCCAAGACGAAGGGATGTCTGAATCCCCTGTGGAGACCAAAGAGAAAGACCTAGTCCTCCGCCTCAACGCGAACGGAGGCCTCACATCCTTTGAAAACTCGAGAGGTCCGATCAGATCAATGCTTCCAAAGGAGTCGATGCCTGACTCCTCTTGCAAATGGATAGAAGTCCCAGGATCCCTGTTGCACGTGGAAAGGGACACTGGGTCTCGCGCCTCACGGGGAGCCGCGTCCCAATTGCCATGCCAAGACTCGAGGAGAATCCCGAGGTGTCCCTCGCACCTAGGCAGGAGTCCTGACGTCGCTGAACAAACACGTGTCTGGAAGGGCCCTCCCCGTCGTAACTCGAGAATATACCCAAGGTTCCGGCCGCAACTCGAGAAAAACAATGACATTTCCCCCTCGTCGCGAGATGAGCCCCGATTCCCCTGCACTGCGTGCAGAGCAATTCCGTGTTCCACATGAAACGTGAAAGGAGCCTTGATTTCCTTGATGGCACCCCAGAGAAAACCCAAGATCACTGTCTGAAGTCTAGAGGGATCCTGAGGTCACTGGAGCAACACGAAAGGCTCCGTGGACCCCAATTCAACTCGAGATGAGAGCTTAGTCCTTGGCTTCAACTCAAGTGGAATACCATCTTTCCTAAAGCACCTCAAGAGGAGGCTTCTCTCAGCTACAGGTATGTGAGAGGGACCCTGAGTTTGTGGCCTCAAGTGGAATGGACACCGAGATTGTCTGACTCGAAGTAAGGCCGGATATCCCTGCAGTGAATTGAATGCAGGCTTGTCTTGCATCTCCCAAGACGAAGGGATGTCTGAATCCCCTGTGGAGACCACAGAGAAAGACCTAGTTCTCCGCCTCAACGCTATCGGAGGCCTCACATCCTTTGAGAACTCGAGAGGTCCGCGGAGATCAATGCTTCCAAAGGAGACGATGCCTGACTCCTCTTGAAAATGGATAGGAGTACCAGGATCCCTGTGGCACCTGGAAAGGATCCTGGGTCTCCCGCCTCACGTGGAGACGCGTCCCAATTGCCATGCCAAGACTCGAGGAGAAATCGAGATGTCCCTCGAACCTAGGCAGGAGTCCTGACGTCGCTGAACAAACACGTGTCTGGAAGGGCCCTCCCCGTCGTAACTCGAGAATATACCCCAGGTTCCGGCCGCAACTTGAGAAAAACCATGAGACATCCCCCTTGCCACGAGATGAGGCCCGATTCCCCTGCACTGCGTGCAGAGCAATTCCGTGTTCCACATCAAACTTGAAAGGAGCCTTGATTTCCTTGATGGCACTCCAGAGAAAACCCAAGATCACTGTCTCAAGTCTAGAGGGATCCTGAGGTCACTGTACCAACACGAAAGGGCTCCGTGGACCCCAAATCAACTCGAGATGAGAGCTTAGTCCCTGGCTTCGACTCAAGAGGAATACCAACTTTCCACAAGCACCTCAAGAGGAGGCTTCTCTCAGCTACAGGTAAGTGAGAGGGCCCCTGAGTTTGTGGCCTCAAGTGGAATGGACACCGAGATGCTCTGACTCGAAGTAAGGCCGGATATCCCTGCAGTGAATTGAATGCAGGCTCGGCTTGTATCTCCCAAGACGAAGGGATGTCTGAATCCCCTGTGGAGACCACAGAGAAAGACCTAATTCTCCGCCTCATCGCGACCGGAGGCCTCACATCCTTTGAAAACTCGAGAGGTCCGCGGAGATCAATGCTTCCAAAGGAGACGATGCCTGACTCCTCTTGAAAATGGATAGGAGTCCCAGGATCCCTGTGGCACGTGGAAAGTGAACCTGGGTCTCACGCCTCACGTGGAGCCGCGTCCCAATTGCCATGCCAAGACTCGAGGAGAATCCCGAGGTGTCCTTCGCACCTAGGCAGGAGTCCTGACATCGCTGAACAAACATGTGTCTCGAAGGGCCCTCCCCGTCGTAACTCGAGAATATACCCCAGGTTCGGGCCGCAACTCGAGAAAAACCAGAGGACTTCCCCCTCGCCGCGAGATGAGGCCCGATTCCCCTGCACTCCGTGCAGAGCAATTCCGTGTTCCACATCAAACGTGAAAGGAGCCTTGATTTCCTTGTTGGCACTCCAGAGAAAACCCAAGATCACTGTCTGAAGTCTAGAGGGATCCTGAGGTCAATGGAGCAACAAGAAAGGTCTCCGTGGACCCCAAATCAACTTGAGATGAGAGCTTAGTCCTTGGCTTCAACTCAAGTGGAATACCAACTTTCCAAAAGCACCTCAAGAGGAGGCTTCTCTCAGCTACAGGTATGTGAGAGGGACCCTGAGTTTGTGGCCTCAAGTGGAATGGACACCGAGATGCTCTGACTCGAAGTAAGGCCGGATATCCCTGCAGTGAATTGAATGCAGGCTCGTCTTGCATCTCCCAAGACGAAGGGATGTCTGAATCCCCTGTGGAGGCCATAGAGAAAGAAATAGTCCTCCGCCTCAACGCTATCGGAGGCCTCACATCCTTTGAGAACTCGAGAGGTCCGCGGAGATCAATGCTTCCAAAGGAGACGATGCCTGACTCCTCTTGAAAATGGATAGGAGTACCAGGATCCCTGTGGCACCTGGAAAGGGATCGTGGGTCTCCCGCCTCACGTGGAGACGCGTCCCAATTGCCATGCCAAGACTCGAGGAGAAATCGAGATGTCCCTCGAACCTAGGCAGGAGTCCTGACGTCGCTGAACAAACACGTGTCTGGAAGGGCCCTCCCCGTCGTAACTCGAGAATATACCCCAGGTTCCGGCCGCAACTTGAGAAAAACCATGAGACATCCCCCTTGCCACGAGATGAGGCCCGATTCCCCTGCACTGCGTGCAGAGCAATTCCGTGTTCCACATCAAACTTGAAAGGAGCCTTGATTTCCTTGATGGCACTCCAGAGAAAACCCAAGATCACTGTCTCAAGTCTAGAGGGATCCTGAGGTCACTGTACCAACACGAAAGGGCTCCGTGGACCCCAAATCAACTCGAGATGAGAGCTTAGTCCCTGGCTTCGACTCAAGAGGAATACCAACTTTCCACAAGCACCTCAAGAGGAGGCTTCTCTCAGCTACAGGTAAGTGAGAGGGCCCCTGAGTTTGTGGCCTCAAGTGGAATGGACACCGAGATGCTCTGACTCGAAGTAAGGCCGGATATCCCTGCAGTGAATTGAATGCAGGCTCGTCTTGTATCTCCCAAGACGAAGGGATGTCTGAATCCCCTGTGGAGACCACAGAGAAAGGCCTAGTCCTCCGCATCAATGCGACCGGAGGCCTCACATCCTTTGAAAACTCGAGAGGTCCGCGGAGATCAAAGCTTCCAAAGGAGACGATGCCTGACTCCTCTTGAAAATGGATAGGAGTCCCAGGATCCCTGTGGCACGTGGAAAGTGAACCTGGGTCTCACGCCTCACGTGGAGCCGCGTCCCAATTGCCATGCCAAGACTCGAGGAGAATCCCGAGGTGTCCCTCGCACCTAGGCAGGAGTCCTGACGTCGCTGAACAAACACGTGTCTGGAAGGGCCCTCCCCGTCGTAACTCGAGAATATACCCCAGGTTCCGGCCGCAACTCGAGAAAAACCATGAGAATTCCCCCTCGTCGCGAGATGAGGCACGATTCCCCTGCACTGCATGCAGAGCAATTCCGTGTTCCACATCAAACGTGAAAGGAGCCTTGATTTCCTTGATGGCACTCCAGAGAAAACCCAAGATCACTGTCTCAAGTCTAGAGGGATCCTGAAGTCACTGGAGCAACACGAAAGCGCTCCGTGGACCCCAAATCAACTCGAGATGAGAGCTTAGTCCCTGGCTTCGACTCAGGAGGAATACCAACTTTCCACAAGCACCTCAAGAGGAGGCTTCTCTCAGCTACAGATATGTGAGAGGGACCCTGAGTTTGTGGCCTCAAGTGGAATGGACACCGAGATGCTCTGACTCGAAGTAAGGCTGGATATCCCTGCAGTGAATTGAATGCAGGCTCGTCTACATCTCCCAAGACGAAGAAACGTCTGAATACCCTGTGGAGACCACAGAGAAAGGCCTAGTCCTCCGCCTCAATGCGACCGGAGGCCTCACATCCTTTGAAAACTCGAGAGGTCCGCGGAGATCAATGCTTCCAAAAGAGACGATGCCTGACTTCTCTTTAAAATGGATAGGAGTCCCAGGATCCCTGTGGCACGTGGAAAGGGACCCTGGGTCTCCTGACTCACGTGGAGACGCGTCCCAATTGCCATGCCAAGACTCGAGGAGAATCCCGAGGTGTCCCTCGCACCTAGGCAGGAGTCCTGACGTCGCTGAACAAACACGTGTCTGGAAGGGCCCTCCCCATCGTAACTCGAGAACATGCCCCAGGTTCCGGCCACAACTCGAGAAAACCATGAGACTTCCCCCTCGCCGCGAGATGAGGCCCGATTCCCCTGCACTGCATGCAGAGCAATTCCGTCTTCCACATCAAACGTGAAAGGAGCCTTGATTTCCTTGATGGCACTCCAGAGAAAACCCAGGGTCACTGTCTCAAGTCTAGAGGGATCCTGAGGTCACTGGAGCAACACGAAAGGGCTCCGGGAACCCAAATCAACTCGAGATGAGAGCTTTTCCCTGGCTTCAACTCAAGAGGAATACCAACTTTCCACAAGCACCTCAAGAGGAGGCTTTTCTCAGCTACAGGTATGTGAGAGGGACCCTGAGTTTGTGGCCTCAAGTGGAATGTACACCGAGATGCTCTGACTTGAAGTAAGGCCGGATATCCCTGCAGTGAATTGAATGCAGGCTCGTCTTGCATCTCCCAAGACGAAGGGATGTCTGAATCCCCTGTGGAGACCAAAGAGAAAGACCTAGTCCTCCGCCTCAACGCGAAAGGAGGCCTCACATCCTTTGAAAACTCGAGAGGTCCGATCAGATCAATGCTTCCAAAGGAGTCGATGCCTGACTCCTCTTGCAAATGGATAGAAGTCCCAGGATCCCTGTGGCACGTGGAAAGGGACACTGGGTCTCGCGCCTCACGGGGAGCCGCGTCCCAATTGCCATGCCAAGACTCGAGGAGAATCCCGAGGTGTCCCTCGCACCTAGGCAGGAGTCCTGACGTCGCTGAACAAACACGTGTCTGGAAGGGCCCTCCCCGTCGTAACTCGAGAATATACCCCAGGTTCCGGCCGCAACTCGAGAAAAACAATGACATTTCCCCCTCGTCGCGAGATGAGCCCCGATTCCCCTGCACTGCGTGCAGAGCAATTCCGTGTTCCCCATAAAACGTGAAAGGAGCCTTGATTTCCTTGATGGCACTCCAGAGAAAACCCAAGATCACTGTCTCAAGTCTAGAGGGATCCTGAGGTCACTGGAGCAACACGAAAGGGCTCTGTGGACCCCAAATCAACTCGAGATGAGAGCTTAGTCCCTGGCTTCGACTCAAGAGGAATACCAACTTTCCACAAGCACCTCAAGAGGAGGCTTCTCTCAGCTACAGGTAGGTGAGAGGGACCCTGAGTTTGTGGCCTCAAGTGGAATGGACAGCGAGATGCTCTGACTCAAAGTAAGGCCGGATATCCCTGCAGTGAATTGAATGCAGGCTCGTCTTGCATCTCCCAAGACGAAGGGATGTCTGAATCCCCTGTGGAGACCACAGAGAAAGACCTAGTCCTCCGCCTCAACGCGACCGGAGGCCTGACATCCTTTGAAAACTCGAGAGGTCCGCGGAGATCAATGCTTCCAAAGGAGACGATGCCTGACGTCTCTTGAAAATAGATAGGAGTCCCAGGATCCCTGTGGCACGTGGAAAGGGACCCTGGGTCTCCCGCCTCACGTGGAGACGCGTCCCAATTGCCATGCCAAGATTCGAGGAGAATCCCGAGGTGTCCTTCACACCTAGGCAGGAGTCCTGACATCGCTGAACAAACATGTGTCTCGAAGGGCCCTCCCCGTCGTAACTCGAGAATATGCCCCAGGTTTTGGCCGCAACTCGAGAAAAACCAGAGGACTTCCCCCTCGCCGCGAGATGAGGCCCGATTCCCCTGCACTCCGTGCAGAGCAATTCCGTGTTCCACATCAAACGTGAAAGGAGCCTTGATTTCCTTGTTGGCACTCCAGAGAAAACCCAAGATCACTGTCTGAAGTCTAGAGGGATCCTGAGGTCAATGGAGCAACACGAAAGGTCTCCGTGGACCCCAAATCAACTCGAGATGAGAGCTTAGTCCTTGGCTTCAACTCAAGTGGAATACCAACTTTCCAAAAGCACCTCAAGAGGAGGCTTCTCTCAGCTACAGGTATGTGAGAGGGACCCTGAGTTTGTGGCCTCAAGTGGAATGGACACCGAGATGCTCTGACTCGAAGTAAGGCCGGATATCCCTGCAGTGAATTGAATGCAGGCTCGTCTTGCATCTCCCAAGACGAAGGGATGTCTGAATCCCCTGTGGAGGCCACAGAGAAAGACCTAGTTCTCCGCCTCAACGCTATCGGAGGCCTCACATCCTTTGAGAACTCGAGAGGTCTGCGGAGATCAATGCTTCCAAAGGAGACGATGCCTGACTCCTCTTGAAAATGGATAGGAGTACCAGGATCCCTGTGGCACCTGGAAAGGGATCCTGGGTCTCCCGCCTCACGTGGAGACGCGTCCCAATTGCCATGCCAAGACTCGAGGAGAAATCGAGATGTCCCTCGAACCTAGGCAGGAGTCCTGACGTCGCTGAACAAACACGTGTCTGGAAGGGCCCTCCCGGTCGTAACTCGAGAATATACCCCAGGTTCCGGCCGCAACTTGAGAAAAACCATGAGACATCCCCCTTGCCACGAGATGAGGCCCGATTCCCCTGCACTGCGTGCAGAGCAATTCCGTGTTCCACATCAAACTTGAAAGGAGCCTTGATTTCCTTGATGGCACTCCAGAGAAAACCCAAGATCACTGTCTCAAGTCTAGAGGGATCCTGAGGTCACTGTAACAACACGAAAGGGCTCCGTGGACCCCAAATCAACTCGAGATGAGAGCTTAGTCCCTGGCTTCGACTCAAGAGGAATACCAACTTTCCACAAGCACCTCAAGAGGAGGCTTCTCTCAGCTACAGGTAAGTGAGAGGGCCCCTGAGTTTGTGGCCTCAAGTGGAATGGACACCGAGATGCTCTGACTTGAAGTAAGGCCGGATATCCCTGCAGTGAATTGAATGCAGGCTCGTCTTGTATCTCCCAAGACGAAGGGATGTCTGAATCCCCTGTGGAGACCACAGAGAAAGACCTAATTCTCCGCCTCATCGCGACCGGAGGCCTCACATCCTTTGAAAACTCGAGAGGTCCGCGGAGATCAATGCTTCCAAAGGAGACGATGCCTGACTCCTCTTGAAAATGGATAGGAGTCCCAGGATCCCTGTGGCACGTGGAAAGTGAACCTGGGTCTCACGCCTCACGTGGAGCCGCGTCCCAATTGCCATGCCAAGACTCGAGGAGAATCCCGAGGTGTCCCTCGCACCTAGGCAGGAGTCCTGACGTCGCTGAACAAACACGTGTCTGGAAGGGCCCTCCCCGTCGTAACTCGAGAATATACCCCAGGTTCCGGCCGCAACTCGAGAAAAACCATGAGAATTCCCCCTCGTCGCGAGATGAGGCACGATTCCCCTGCACTGCATGCAGAGCAATTCCGTGTTCCACATCAAACGTGAAAGGAGCCTTGATTTCCTTGATGGCACTCCAGAGAAAACCCAAGATCACTGTCTCAAGTCTAGAGGGATCCTGAAGTCACTGGAGCAACACGAAAGCGCTCCGTGGACACCAAATCAACTCGAGATGAGAGCTTAGTCCCTGGCTTCGACTCAGGAGGAATACCAACTTTCCACAAGCACCTCAAGAGGAGGCTTCTCTCAGCTACAGATATGTGAGAGGGACCCTGAGTTTGTGGCCTCAAGTGGAATGGACACCGAGATTCTCTGACTCGAAGTAAGGCTGGATATCCCTGCAGTGAATTGAATGCAGGCTCGTCTACATCTCCCAAGACGAAGAAACGTCTGAATACCCTGTGGAGACCACAGAGAAAGGCCTAGTCCTCCGCCTCAATGCGACCGGAGGCCTCACATCCTTTGAAAACTCGAGAGGTCCGCGGAGATCAATGCTTCCAAAAGAGACGATGCCTGACTTCTCTTTAAAATGGATAGGAGTCCCAGGATCCCTGTGGCACGTGGAAAGGGACCCTGGGTCTCCCGACTCACGTGGAGACGCGTCCCAATTGCCATGCCAAGACTCGAGGAGAATCCCGAGGTGTCCCTCGCACCTAGGCAGGAGTCCTGACGTCGCTGAACAAACACGTGTCTGGAAGGGCCCTCCCCATCGTAACTCGAGAACATGCCCCAGGTTCCGGCCACAACTCGAGAAAACCATGAGACTTCCCCCTCGCCGCGAGATGAGGCCCGATTCCCCTGCACTGCATGCAGAGCAATTCCGTCTTCCACATCAAACGTGAAAGGAGCCTTGATTTCCTTGATGGCACTCCAGAGAAAACCCAGGGTCACTGTCTCAAGTCTAGAGGGATCCTGAGGTCACTGGAGCAACACGAAAGGGCTCCGGGAACCCAAATCAACTCGAGATGAGAGCTTTTCCCTGGCTTCAACTCAAGAGGAATACCAACTTTCCACAAGCACCTCAAGAGGAGGCTTTTCTCAGCTACAGGTATGTGAGAGGGACCCTGAGTTTGTGGCCTCAAGTGGAATGTACACCGAGATGCTCTGACTTGAAGTAAGGCCGGATATCCCTGCAGTGAATTGAATGCAGGCTCGTCTTGCATCTCCCAAGACGAAGGGATGTCTGAATCCCCTGTGGAGACCAAAGAGAAAGACCTAGTCCTCCGCCTCAACGCGAACGGAGGCCTCACATCCTTTGAAAACTCGAGAGGTCCGATCAGATCAATGCTTCCAAAGGAGTCGATGCCTGACTCCTCTTGCAAATGGATAGAAGTCCCAGGATCCCTGTGGCACGTGGAAAGGGACACTGGGTCTCGCGCCTCACGGGGAGCCGCGTCCCAATTGCCATGCCAAGACTCGAGGAGAATCCCGAGGTGTCCCTCGCACCTAGGCAGGAGTCCTGACGTCGCTGAACAAACACGTGTCTGGAAGGGCCCTCCCCGTCGTAACTCGAGAATATACCCCAGGTTCCGGCCGCAACTCGAGAAAAACAATGACATTTCCCCCTCGTCGCGAGATGAGCCCCGATTCCCCTGCACTGCGTGCAGAGCAATTCCGTGTTCCCCATAAAACGTGAAAGGAGCCTTGATTTCCTTGATGGCACTCCAGAGAAAACCCAAGATCACTGTCTCAAGTCTAGAGGGATCCTGAGGTCACTGGAGCAACACGAAAGGGCTCTGTGGACCCCAAATCAACTCGAGATGAGAGCTTAGTCCCTGGCTTCGACTCAAGAGGAATACCAACTTTCCACAAGCACCTCAAGAGGAGGCTTCTCTCAGCTACAGGTAGGTGAGAGGGACCCTGAGTTTGTGGCCTCAAGTGGAATGGACAGCGAGATGCTCTGACTCAAAGTAAGGCCGGATATCCCTGCAGTGAATTGAATGCAGGCTCGTCTTGCATCTCCCAAGACGAAGGGATGTCTGAATCCCCTGTGGAGACCACAGAGAAAGACCTAGTCCTCCGCCTCAACGCGACCGGAGGCCTGACATCCTTTGAAAACTCGAGAGGTCCGCGGAGATCAATGCTTCCAAAGGAGACGATGCCTGACGTCTCTTGAAAATAGATAGGAGTCCCAGGATCCCTGTGGCACGTGGAAAGGGACCCTGGGTCTCCCGCCTCACGTGGAGACGCGTCCCAATTGCCATGCCAAGATTCGAGGAGAATCCCGAGGTGTCCTTCACACCTAGGCAGGAGTCCTGACATCGCTGAACAAACATGTGTCTCGAAGGGCCCTCCCCGTCGTAACTCGAGAATATGCCCCAGGTTTTGGCCGCAACTCGAGAAAAACCAGAGGACTTCCCCCTCGCCGCGAGATGAGGCCCGATTCCCCTGCACTCCGTGCAGAGCAATTCCGTGTTCCACATCAAACGTGAAAGGAGCCTTGATTTCCTTGTTGGCACTCCAGAGAAAACCCAAGATCACTGTCTGAAGTCTAGAGGGATCCTGAGGTCAATGGAGCAACACGAAAGGTCTCCGTGGACCCCAAATCAACTCGAGATGAGAGCTTAGTCCTTGGCTTCAACTCAAGTGGAATACCAACTTTCCAAAAGCACCTCAAGAGGAGGCTTCTCTCAGCTACAGGTATGTGAGAGGGACCCTGAGTTTGTGGCCTCAAGTGGAATGGACACCGAGATGCTCTGACTCGAAGTAAGGCCGGATATCCCTGCAGTGAATTGAATGCAGGCTCGTCTTGCATCTCCCAAGACGAAGGGATGTCTGAATCCCCTGTGGAGGCCACAGAGAAAGACCTAGTTCTCCGCCTCAACGCTATCGGAGGCCTCACATCCTTTGAGAACTCGAGAGGTCTGCGGAGATCAATCCTTCCAAAGGAGACGATGCCTGACTCCTCTTGAAAATGGATAGGAGTACCAGGATCCCTGTGGCACCTGGAAAGGGATCCTGGGTCTCCCGCCTCACGTGGAGACGCGTCCCAATTGCCATGCCAAGACTCGAGGAGAAATCGAGATGTCCCTCGAACCTAGGCAGGAGTCCTGACGTCGCTGAACAAACACGTGTCTGGAAGGGCCCTCCCGGTCGTAACTCGAGAATATACCCCAGGTTCCGGCCGCAACTTGAGAAAAACCATGAGACATCCCCCTTGCCACGAGATGAGGCCCGATTCCCCTGCACTGCGTGCAGAGCAATTCCGTGTTCCACATCAAACTTGAAAGGAGCCTTGATTTCCTTGATGGCACTCCAGAGAAAACCCAAGATCACTGTCTCAAGTCTAGAGGGATCCTGAGGTCACTGTAACAACACGAAAGGGCTCCGTGGACCCCAAATCAACTCGAGATGAGAGCTTAGTCCCTGGCTTCGACTCAAGAGGAATACCAACTTTCCACAAGCACCTCAAGAGGAGGCTTCTCTCAGCTACAGGTAAGTGAGAGGGCCCCTGAGTTTGTGGCCTCAAGTGGAATGGACACCGAGATGCTCTGACTTGAAGTAAGGCCGGATATCCCTGCAGTGAATTGAATGCAGGCTCGTCTTGTATCTCCCAAGACGAAGGGATGTCTGAATCCCCTGTGGAGACCACAGAGAAAGACCTAATTCTCCGCCTCATCGCGACCGGAGGCCTCACATCCTTTGAAAACTCGAGAGGTCCGCGGAGATCAATGCTTCCAAAGGAGACGATGCCTGACTCCTCTTGAAAATGGATAGGAGTCCCAGGATCCCTGTGGCACGTGGAAAGTGAACCTGGGTCTCACGCCTCACGTGGAGCCGCGTCCCAATTGCCATGCCAAGACTCGAGGAGAATCCCGAGGTGTCCCTCGCACCTAGGCAGGAGTCCTGACGTCGCTGAACAAACACGTGTCTGGAAGGGCCCTCCCCGTCGTAACTCGAGAATATACCCCAGGTTCCGGCCGCAACTCGAGAAAAACCATGAGAATTCCCCCTCGTCGCGAGATGAGGCACGATTCCCCTGCACTGCATGCAGAGCAATTCCGTGTTCCACATCAAACGTGAAAGGAGCCTTGATTTCCTTGATGGCACTCCAGAGAAAACCCAAGATCACTGTCTCAAGTCTAGAGGGATCCTGAAGTCACTGGAGCAACACGAAAGCGCTCCGTGGACCCCAAATCAACTCGAGATGAGAGCTTAGTCCCTGGCTTCGACTCAGGAGGAATACCAACTTTCCACAAGCACCTCAAGAGGAGGCTTCTCTCAGCTACAGATATGTGAGAGGGACCCTGAGTTTGTGGCCTCAAGTGGAATGGACACCGAGATTCTCTGACTCGAAGTAAGGCTGGATATCCCTGCAGTGAATTGAATGCAGGCTCGTCTACATCTCCCAAGACGAAGAAACGTCTGAATACCCTGTGGAGACCACAGAGAAAGGCCTAGTCCTCCGCCTCAATGCGACCGGAGGCCTCACATCCTTTGAAAACTCGAGAGGTCCGCGGAGATCAATGCTTCCAAAAGAGACGATGCCTGACTTCTCTTTAAAATGGATAGGAGTCCCAGGATCCCTGTGGCACGTGGAAAGGGACCCTGGGTCTCCCGACTCACGTGGAGACGCGTCCCAATTGCCATGCCAAGACTCGAGGAGAATCCCGAGGTGTCCCTCGCACCTAGGCAGGAGTCCTGACGTCGCTGAACAAACACGTGTCTGGAAGGGCCCTCCCCATCGTAACTCGAGAACATGCCCCAGGTTCCGGCCACAACTCGAGAAAACCATGAGACTTCCCCATCGCCGCGAGATGAGGCCCGATTCCCCTGCACTGCATGCAGAGCAATTCCGTCTTCCACATCAAACGTGAAAGGAGCCTTGATTTCCTTGATGGCACTCCAGAGAAAACCCAGGTTCACTGTCTCAAGTCTAGAGGGATCCTGAGGTCACTGGAGCAACACGAAAGGGCTCCGGGAACCCAAATCAACTCGAGATGAGAGCTTTTCCCTGGCTTCAACTCAAGAGGAATACCAACTTTCCACAAGCACCTCAAGAGGAGGCTTTTCTCAGCTACAGGTATGTGAGAGGGACCCTGTGTTTGTGGCCTCAAGTGGAATGGACACCGAGATGCTCTGACTTGAAGTAAGGACGGATATCCCTGCAGTGAATTGAATGCAGGCTCGTCTTGCATCTCCCAAGACGAAGGGATGTCTGAATCCCCTGTGGAGACCAAAGAGAAGACCTAGTCCTCCGCCTCAACGCGAACGGAGGCCTCACATCCTTTGAAAACTCGAGAGGTCCGATCAGATCAATGCTTCCAAAGGAGTCGATGCCTGACTCCTCTTGCAAATGGATAGAAGTCCCAGGATCCCTGTGGCACGTGGAAAGGGACACTGGGTCTCGCGCCTCACGGGGAGCCGCGTCCCAATTGCCATGCCAAGACTCGAGGAGAATCCCGAGGTGTCCCTCGCACCTAGGCAGGAGTCCTGACGTCGCTGAACAAACACGTGTCTGGAAGGGCCCTCCCCGTCGTAACTCGAGAATATACCCCAGGTTCCGGCCGCAACTCGAGAAAAACAATGACATTTCCCCCTCGTCGCGAGATGAGCACCGATTCCCCTGCACTGCGTGCAGAGCAATTCCGTGTTCCCCATAAAACGTGAAAGGAGCCTTGATTTCCTTGATGGCACTCCAGAGAAAACCCAAGATCACTGTCTCAAGTCTAGAGGGATCCTGAGGTCACTGGAGCAACACGAAAGGGCTCTGTGGACCCCAAATCAACTCGAGATGAGAGCTTAGTCCCTGGCTTCGACTCAAGAGGAATACCAACTTTCCACAAGCACCTCAAGAGGAGGCTTCTCTCAGCTACAGGTAGGTGCGAGGGACCCTGAGTTTGTGGCCTCAAGTGGAATGGACAGCGAGATGCTCTGACTCAAAGTAAGGCCGGATATCCCTGCAGTGAATTGAATGCAGGCTCGTCTTGCATCTCCCAAGACGAAGGGATGTCTGAATCCCCTGTGGAGACCACAGAGAAAGACCTAGTCCTCCGCCTCAACGCGACCGGAGGCCTCACATCCTTTGAAAACTCGAGAGGTCCGCGGAGATCAATGCTTCCAAAGGAGACGATGCCTGACGTCTCTTGAAAATAGATAGGAGTCCCAGGATCCCTGTGGCACGTGGAAAGGTACCCTGGTTCACCCGCCTCACGTGGAGACGCGTCCCAATTGCCATGCCAAGACTCGAGGAGAATCCCGAGGTGTCCTTCGCACCTAGGCAGGAGTCCTGACATCGCTGAACAAACATGTGTCTCGAAGGGCCCTCCCCGTCGTAACTCGAGAATATACCCCAGGTTCCGGCCGCAACTCGAGAAAAACCATGAGACTTCCCCCTCGCCGCGAGATGAGGCCCGATTCCCCTGCACTGCGTGCAGAGCAATTCCGTGTTCCACATCAAACGTGAAAGGAGCCTTGATTTCCTTGTTGGCACTCCAGAGAAAACCTAAGATCACTGTCTGAAGTCTAGAGGGATCCTGAGGTCACTGGAGCAACACGAAAGGGCTCCGTGGACCCCAAATCAACTCGAGATGAGAGCTTAGTCCCTGGCTTCGACTCAAGTGGAATACCAACTTTCCAAAAGCACCTCAAGAGGAGGCTTCTCTCAGCTACAGGTATGTGAGAGGGACCCTGAAATTGTGGCCTCAAGTGGAATGGACACCGAGATGCTCTGACTCGAAGTAAGGCCGGATATCCCTGCAGTGAATTGAATGCAGGCTCGTCTTGCATCTCCCAAGACGAAGGGATGTCTGAATCCCCTGTGGAGACCAAAGAGAAAGACCTAGTCCTCCGCCTCATCGCGACCGGAGGCCTCACATCCTTTGAAAACTCGAGAGGTCCGCGGAGATCAATGCTTCCAAAGGAGACGATGCCTGACTCCTCTTGAAAATGGATAGGAGTCCCAGGATCCCTGTGGCACGTGGAAAGTGAACCTGGATCTCACGCCTCACGTGGAGACGCGTCCCAATTGCCATGCCAAGACTCGAGGAGAATCCCGAGGTGTCCCTCGCACCTAGGCAGGATTCCTGACGTCGCTGAACAAATACGTGTCTGGAAGGGCCCTCCCCGTCGTAACTCGAGAATATACCCCAGGTTCCGGCCGCAACTCGAGAAAAACCATGAGACTTCCCCCTCGCCGCGAGATGAGGCCCGATTCCCGTGCACTGCGTGCAGAGCAATTCCGTGTTCCACATCAAACGTGAAAGGAGCCTTGATTTCCTTGATGGCACTCCAGAGAAAACCCAGGTTCACTGTCTCAAGTCTAGAGGGATCCTGAGGTCACTGGAGCAATACGAAAGGGCTCCGTGGACCCCAAATCAACTCGAGATGAGAGCTTAGTCCCTGGCTCCGACTCAAGAGGAATACCAACTTTCCACAAGCACCTCAAGAGTAGGCTTCTCTCAGCTACAGTTATGTGAGAGGGACCCTGTGTATGTTGCCTCAAGTGGAATCGACACCGAGATGCTCTGACTCGAAGTTAGGCCGGATATCCCTGCAGTGAATTGAATGCAGGCTCGTCTTGCATCTCCCAAGACGAAGGGTTGTCTGAATCCCCTGTGGAGACCACAGAGAAAGACCTAGTCCTCCGCCTCAACGCGACCGGAGGCCTCACATCCTTTGAAAACTCGAGAGGTCCGCGGAGATCAATGCTTCCAAAGTAGACGATGCCTGACTCCTCTTGAAAATGGATAGGAGTCCCAGGATCCCTGTGGCACGTGGAAAGGGACCCTGGGTCTCCAGCCTCATGTGGAGACGTGTCCCAATTGCCATGCCAAAACTCGAGGAGAATCCCGAGGTGTCCCTCGCACCTAGGCAGGATTCCTGACTTTGCTGAACAAACACGTGTCTGGAAGGGCCCTCCCCGTCGTAACTCGAGAATATACCCCAGGTTCCGGCCGCAACTCGGAAAAACCATGAGACTTCCCCCTCGCCACTGGATGAGGCCCGATACCCCTGCACTGCGTGCATAGCAATTCCGTGTTCCACATCAAACGTGAAAGGAGCCTTGATTTCCTTGATGGAACTCCAGAGAAAACCCAAGATCACTGTCTCAAGTCTAGAGGGATCCTGAGGTCACTGGAGCAACACGAAAAGGCTCCGTGGACCCCAAATCAACTCGAGATGAGAGCTTAGTCCCTGGCTCGAATCAAGAGGAATACCACCTTTCCACAAGCACCTCAAGAGGAGGCTTCTCTCAGCTACAGGTAAGTGAGAGGGACCCTGAGTTTGTGGCCTCAAGTGGAATGGACACCGAGATGCTCTGACTCGAAGTAAGGCCAGATATCCCTGCAGTGAATTGAATGCAGGCTCGTCTTGCATCTCCCAAGACGAAGGGATGTCTGAATCCCCTGTGGAGAAAACAGAGAAAGACCTAATTATCCGCCTCATCGCGAGCGGAGGCCTCACATCCTTTGAAAACTCGAGAGGTCTGCGGAGATCAATGCTTCCAAAGGAGACGATGCCTGACTCCTCTTCAAAATGGAAAGGAGTCCCAGGATCCCTGTGGCATGTGGAAAGGGACCCTGGGTCTCCCGCCTCACGTGGATACGCGTCCCAATTGCCATGCCAAGACTCGAGGAGAATCCCGAGGTTTCCCTCGCACCTAGGCAGGAGTCTTGACGTCGCTGAACAAACACATGTCTGGAAGGGCCCTCCGCGTCGTAACTCGAGAATATACACCACGTTCTGGCCGCAACTCGAAAAATCATGAGACTTCCCCCTCACCGCGTGATGAGGCCCGATTCCCCTGCACTGCGTGCAGAGCAATTCCGTGTTCCACATCAAACGTGAAAGGAGCCTTGATTTCCTTGATGGCAGTCCAGAGAAAACCCAAGATCACTGTGTCAAGTCTAGAGGGATCCTGAGGTCACTGTAGCAACACGAAAGGGCTCCGTGGAACCCAAATCAACTCGAGATGAGAGCTTAGTCCCTGGCTTCGACTCAAGAGGAATACCAACTTTCCACAAGCACCTCAAGAGGAGGCTTCTCTCAGCTACAGGTATGTGAGAGGGACCCTGAGTTTGTGGCCTCAAGTGGAATGGACACCGAGATGCTCTGACTCGAAGTAAGGCCGGATATCCCTGCAGTGAATTGAATGCAGGCTCGTCTTGTATCTCCGAAGATGAAGGGATGTCTGAATCCCCTGTGGAGACCACAGAGAAAGACCTAGTTCTCCGCCTCATCGCGACCGGAGGCCTCACATACTTTGAAACTAGAGAGGTCCGCAGAGATCAGTGCTTCCAAAGGAAACGATGCCTGACTCCTCTTGAAAATGGATAGGAGTCTCAGGATCCCTGTGGCACGTGGAAAGGGACCCTGGGTCTCCCGCCTCACGTGGAGACGCGTCCCAATTGCCATTCCAGGATTCGAGGAGAATACCGAGGTGTCCCTAGCACCTAGACAGGAGTCCTGACGTCGCTGAACAAACACGTGTCTGGAAGGGCCCTCCCCGTCGTAACTCGAGAATATACCCCAGGTTCCGGTCGCAACTCGAGAAAAACCATGAGACTTCCCCCTCGCCGCGAGATGAGGCCCGATTCCCCTGCACTGCGTGCAGAGCAACTCCTTGTTCCACATAAAAGGTGAAAGGAGCCTTGATTTCGTTGATGGCACTCCAGAGAAAACCCAAGATCACTGTCTCAAATCTACAGGGATCCTGAGGTCACTGGAGCAACACGAAAGGGCTCCCTGGACCCCAAATCAACTCGAGATGAGAGCTTAGTCCCTGGCTTCGACTCAAGAGGAATACCAACTTTCCACAAGCACCTCAAGAGGAGGCTTCTCTCAGCTACAGGTATGTGAGAGGGACCCTGAATTTGTGGCCTCAAGTGGAATGGACACCGAGATGCTCTGACCTGAAGTAAGGCCGGATATCCCTGCAGTGAATTGAATGCAGGCTCGTCTTGCATCTCCCAAGACGAAGGGATGTCTGAATCCCCTGTTGAGACCACAGAGAAAGACCTAGTCCTCCGCCTCAACGCGACCGGAGGCCTCACATCCTTTGAAAACTCGAGAGGTCCGCGGAGATCAATGCTTCCAAAGGAGACGATTCCTGACTCCTCTTGAAAATGGATAGGAGTCCCAGGATCTCTGTGCCACGTGGAAAGGGACTCTGGGGCTCCCTACTTACCTGGAGACACGTCCCAATTGCCATGCCAAGACTCGAGGAGAATCCCGAGGTGTCCCAAGCACCTAGGCAGTAGTCTTGATGTCGCTTAACAAACACGTGTCTGGAACGGGCCTCCCCGTCTTAACTTAAGAATATACCCCAGGTTTGGGCCACAACTCGAGAAAAACCATGAGACTTCACACTCGCCACGACATGAGGCTAGATTCCACTGCAGTGCGTGCAGAGCAATTCCGTGTTCCACATCGAACGAGAAAGGAGCCTTTATTTCCTTGATGGCACTACAGAGAAAACCCAAGATCACTGTCTCAAGTCTAGAGGGATCCTGAGGTCACTGGAGCAACACGAAAGGGCTCCGTGGACCCCAAATCAACTCGAGATGAGAGCTTAGTCCCTGGCTTCGACTCAAGAGGAATACCAACTTTCCACAAGCACCTCAAGAGCAGGCTTCTCTCAGCTACAAGTATGTGAGAGGGACCCTCAGTTTGTGGCGTCAAGTGGAATGGACCCGAGATGCTCTAACTCGATGTAAGGCCGGATATCCCTGTAGTGAATTGAATGCAGGCTCGTCTTGCATCTCCCAAGACGAAGGGATGTCTGAATCCCCTGTGGAGACCACAGAGAAAGACCTAGTTCTCCGCCTCATCGCGACCGGAGGCTTCACATCCTTTGAGAACTCGAGAGGTCCGCGGAGATCAATGCTTCCAAAGGAGACGATGCCTGACTCCTCTTGAAAATGGATAGGAGTCCCAGGATTCCTGTGGCACGTGGAAAGGGACCCTGGGTCTTCCTCCTCACGTGGAGACGCGTCCCAATTGCCATGCCAAGACTCGAGCAGTATCCCGATTTGTCCCTTCCACCTAGGCAGGAGTCCTGACGTCGCTGAACAAACACGTGTCAGGAAGGGCCCTCCCCGTAGTAACTTGTGAATGTACCCCATGTTCCGGCCGCAACTCGAGAAAAACCATGAGACTTCCCCCTCGCCGTGAGATGAGGCCCGATTCCCCTGCACTGCGTGCAGAGCAATTCCGTGTTCCACATCAAACGTGAAAGGAGCCTTGATTTCCTTGATGGCACTCCAGAGAAAACCCAAGATCACTGACTCAGTCTAGAGGGATCCTGAGGTCACTAGAGCAACAGGAAAGGGCTCTGTGGACCCCAAATCAACTCGAGATGAGAGCTTAGTCCCTGGCTTCGACTCAAGAGGAATACCAACTTTCCACAAGCACCTCAAGAGGAGGCTTCTCTCTGCTACAGGTATGTGAGAGGGCCCCTGAGTTTGTGGCCTCAAGTGGAATGGACACCGAGATGCTCTGACTCGAAGTAAGGCCGGATATCCCTGCAGTGAATTGAGTGCAGGCTCGTCTTGCATCTCCCAAGACGAAGGGATGTCTGAATCCCCTGTGGAGACCACAAAGAAAGACCTAGTCCTCCGCCTCAACGCGACCGGAGGCCTCACATCCTATGAAAACTAGAGAGGTCCGCAGAGATGAGTGCTTCCAAAGGAGAAGATGCCTGACTCCTCTTGAAAATGGATAGGAGTCCCAGGATCCCTGTGGCATTTGGAAAGGGACCCTGCGACTCCCGCCTCACGTGGAGACGCGTCCCAATTGCCATGCCAAGACTCGAGGAGAATGCCGAGATGTCCATCGCACCTAGGCAGGAGTCCTGACGTCGCTGAAAAAACACGTGAATGGAAGGGCCCTCCCCATCGTATCGAGAATATACCCCATGTCCCGGCCGCAACTCGAGAAAAACCATGAGACTTCCCTGTCGCCGCGAGATGAGGCCCGATTCCCCTGCACTGCCTGCAGAGCAATTCCGTGTTCCACATCAAACGTGAAGGGAGCCTTGATTTCCTTGATGGCACTCCAGAGAAAACCCAAGATCACTGTCTCAAGTCTAGAGGGATCCTGAGGTCACGGAGCAACACCAAAGGGCTCCGTGGACCCCAAATCAACTCGAGATGAGAGCTTAGTCCCTGGCTTCGATTCAAGAGAAATACCAACTTTCCATAAGCACCTCAAGAGGAGGCTTCTCTCAACTACAGGTATGTGAGAGGGACCCTGAGTTTGTGGCCTCAAGTGGAATGGACACCGAGATGCTCTGACTCGATGTAAGGCCGGATATCCCTGCAGTGAATTGAATGCAGGCTCGTCTTGCATCTCTCAAGATGAAGGGATGTCTGAAACAACTTTGGAGACCACAGAGAAAGACCTAGTTCTCCGCCTCATCGCGACCGGAGGCTTCACATCCTTTGAAAATTCAAGAGGTCCCCCGAGATCAATGCTTCCAAAGGAGACGATTCCTGACTCCTGTTGAAAATGGATAGGAGTCCCAGGATCTCTGTGCCACGTGGAAAGGGACTCTGGTGCTCCCGCCTCACCTGGAGACGCGTCGCAATTGCCATGCCAAGACTCGAGGAGAATCCCGAGGTGTCCCTAGCACCTAGGCAGTAGTCTTGATGTCGCTTAACAAACACGTGTCTCTAACGGCCCTCCCCGTCTTAACTCAAGAATATACCCCAGGTTTGGGCCACAACTCGAGAAAAACCATGAGACTTCACACTCGCCACGACATGAGGCCAGATTCCACTGCACTGCGCGCAGAGCAATTCCGTGTTCCACATCGAACGAGAAAGGAGCCTTTATTTCCTTGATGGCACTCCAGAGAAAACCCAAAGTCACTGTCTCAAGTCTAGAGGGATCCTGAGGTCACTGGAGCAACACAAAAGGGCTCCGTGGACACCAAATCAACTCAAGATGAGAGCTTAGTCCCTGGCTTCGACTTAAGAGGAATACCAACTTTCCGCAAGCACCTCAAGAAGAGGCTTCTCTCAGCTACATGTATGTGAGAGGTACCCTGAGTTTGTGGCCTCAAGTGGAATGGACACCGAGATGCTCTGACTCGAAGTAAGGCCGGATATCCCTGCAGTGAATTGAATACAAGGTCGTCTTGCATCTCCCAAGACGAAGGGATGTATGAATCCCCTGTGGAGACCACAGAGAAAGACCTAGTTCTCCGCATCATCGCGACCATAGGCCTCACATCCTTTGAAAACTCGAGAGGTCCGCGGAGATCAATGCTTCCAAAGGAGAAGATGCCTGACTCCTCTTGAAAATGGATAGGAGTCCCAGGATCCCTGTGGCACGTGGAAAGGGACCCTGGGTCTCCCGCCTCACGTGGAGACGCGTCCCAATTGCAATGCCAAAATTCCAGGAGAATCCCGAGGTGTCCCTCGCACCTAGGCAGGAGTCCTGACGTCGCTGAACAAACACGTGTATGGAAGGGCCCTCCCCGTCGTAACTCGAGAATATACCCCAGGTTCCGGTCGCAACTCGAGAAAAACCATGAGACTTCCCCCTCGCCGCGAGATGAGGCCCGATTCCCCTGCACTGCATGCAAAGCAACTCCGTGTTCCACATAAAACGTGAAAGGAGCCTTGATTTCGTTGATGGCACTCCAGAGAAAACCCAAGATCACTGTCTCAAATCTACAGGGATCCTGAGGTCACTGGAGCAACACGAAAGGGCTCCGTGGACCCCAAATCAACTCGAGATGAGAGCTTAGTCCCTGGCTTCGACTCAAGAGGAATACCAACTTTCCACAAGCACCTCAAGAGGAGGCTTCTCTCAGCTACAGGTATGTGAGAGGGACCCTGAGTTTGTGGCCTCAAGTGGAATGGACACCGAGATGCTCTGACCTGAAGTAAGGCCGGATATCCCTGCAGTGAATTGAATGCAGGCTCGTCTTGCATCTCCCAAGACGAAGGGATGTCTGAATCCCCTGTTGAGACCACAGAGAAAGACCTAGTCCTCCGCCTCAACGCGACCGGAGGCCTCACATCCTTTGAAAACTCGAGAGGTCCGCGGAGATCAATGCTTCCAAAGGAGACGATTCCTGACTCCTCTTGAAAATGGATAGGAGTCCCAGGATCTCTGTGCCACGTGGAAAGGGACTCTGGGGCTCCCTACTTACCTGGAGACACGTCCCAATTGCCATGCCAAGACTCGAGGAGAATCCCGAGGTGTCCCTAGCACCTAGGCAGTAGTCTTGATGTCGCTTAACAAACACGTGTCTGGAACGGCCCTCCCCGTCTTAACTCAAGAATATACCCCAGGTTTGGGCCACAACTCGAGAAAAACCATGAGACTTCACACTCGCCACGACATGAGGCTAGATTCCACTGCAGTGCGTGCAGAGCAATTCCGTGTTCCACATCGAACGAGAAAGGAGCCTTTATTTCCTTGATGGCACTACAGAGAAAACCCAAGATCACTGTCTCAAGTCTAGAGGGATCCTGAGGTCACTGGAGCAACACGAAAGGGCTCCGTGGACCCCAAATCAACTCGAGATGAGAGCTTAGTCCCTGGCTTCGACTCAAGAGGAATACCAACTTTCCACAAGCACCTCAAGAGCAGGCTTCTCTCAGCTACAAGTATGTGAGAGGGACCCTCAGTTTGTGGCGTCAAGTGGAATGGACCTGAGATGCTCTAACTCGATGTAAGGCCGGATATCCCTGTAGTGAATTGAATGCAGGCTCGTCTTGCATCTCCCAAGACGAAGGGATGTCTGAATCCCCTGTGGAGACCACAGAGAAAGACCTAGTTCTCCGCCTCATCGCGACCGGAGGCCTCACATCCTTTGAGAACTCGAGGGGTCCGCGGAGATCAATGCTTCCAAAGGAGACGATGCCTGACTCCTCTTGAAAATGGATAGGAGTCCCAGGATTCCTGTGGCACGTGGAAAGGGACCCTGGGTCTTCCTCCTCACGTGGAGACGCGTCCCAATTGCCATGCCAAGACTCGAGGAGTATCCCGATTTGTCCCTTCCACCTAGGCAGGAGTCCTGACGTCGCTGAACAAACACGTGTCAGGAAGGGCCCTCCCCGTAGTAACTTGTGAATGTACCCCATTTTCCGGCCGCAACTCGAGAAAAACCATGAGACTTCCCCCTCGCCGTGAGATGAGGCCCGATTCCCCTGCACTGCGTGCAGAGCAATTCCGTGTTCCACATCAAACGTGAAAGGAGCCTTGATTTCCTTGATGGCACTCCAGAGAAAACCCAAGATCACTGACTCAGTCTAGAGGGATCCTGAGGTCACTGTAGCAACACGAAGGGCTCCGTGGACCCCAAATCAACTCGAGATGAGAGCTTAGTCCCTGGCTTCGACTCAAGAGGAGTACCAACTTTCCAGAAGCACCTCAAGGGGAGGCTTCTCTCAGGAGCAGGTATGTGAGAGGGACCCAGAGTTTGTGTCTTCAAGTGGAATGGACACCAAGATGCTCTGTCTCGAAGTAAGGCCAGATATCCCTGCAGTGAATTGAATGCATGCTCGTCTTGCATCTCCCAAGACGAAGGGATGTCTGAATCCCCTTTGGAGACTACAGAGAAAGAAGTAGTTCTCCGCCTGATGGCGACCGGAGGCATCACATCCTTTGAAAGCTCGAGAGGTCCGCGGAGATCAAGGTTTCCAAAGGAGACGATGCCTGACTCCTCTTGAAAATGGATAGGAGTCCCAGGATACCTGTGGCATTTGGAAAGGGACCCTGCGACTCCCGCCTCACGTGGAGACGCGTCCCAATTGCCATGTCAAGACTCGAGGAGAATGCCGAGGTGTCCATCGCACCTAGGCAGGAGTCCTGACGTCGCTGAAAAAACACGTGAATGGAAGGGCCCTCCCCATCGTATCGAGAATATACCCCATGTTCCGGCCGCAACTCGAGAAAAACCATGAGACTTCCCCCTCTCCGCGAGATGAGGCCCGATTCCCCTGCACTGCATGCAGAGCAATTCCGTGTTCCACATCAAACGTGAAGGGAGTCTTGATTTCCTTGATGGCACTCCAGAGAAAACCCAAGATCACTGTCTCAAGTCTAGAGGGATCCTGAGGTCACTGGAGCAACACCAAAGGGCTCCGTGGACCCCAAATCAACTCGAGATGCGAGCATAGTCCCTGGCTTCGACTCAAGAGAAATACCAACTTTCCATAAGCACCTCAAGAGGAGGCTTCTCTCAGCTACAGGTATGTGAGAGGGACCCTGAGTTTGTGGCCTCAAGTGGAATGGACACCGAGATGCTCTGACTCGATGTAAGGCCGGATATCCCTGCAGTGAATTGAATGCAGGCTCGTCTTGCATCTCTCAAGATGAAGGGATGTCTGAATCAACTTTGGAGACCACAGAGAAAGACCTAGTTCTCCCCCTCATCGTGACCGGAGGCTTCACATCCTTTGAAAATTCCAGAGGTCCCCACAGATCAATGCTTCCAAAGGAGACGATTCCTGACTCCTCTTGAAAATGGATAGGAGTCCCAGGATCTCTGTGCCACGTGGAAAGGGACTCTGGGGCTCCCGCCTCACCTGGAGACACGTCGCAATTGCCATGCCAAGACTCGAGGAGAATCCCGAGGTGTCCCTAGCACCTAGGCAGTAGTCTTGATGTCGCTTAACAAACACGTGTCTGGAACGGCCCTCCCCGTCTTAACTCAAGAATATACCCCAGGTTTGGGCCACAACTCGAGAAAAACCATGAGACTTCAAACTCGCCACGACATGAGGCTAGATTCCACTGCAGTGCGTGCAGAGCAATTCCGTGTTCCACATCGAACGAGAAAGGAGCCTTTATTTCCTTGATGGCACTCCAGAGAAAACCCAAGATCACTGTCTCAAGTCTAGAGGGATCCTGAGGTCACTGGAGCAACACGAAAGGGCTCCGTGTACCCCAAATCAACTCGAGATGAGAGCTTAGTCCCTGGCTTCGACTCAAGAGGAATACCAACTTTCCACAAGCACCTCAAGAGCAGGCTTCTCTCAGCTACAAGTATGTGAGAGGGACCCTGAGTTTGTGGCGTCAAGTGGAATGGACCCGAGATGCTCTAACTCGGTGTAAGGCCGGATATCCCTGCAGTGAATTGAATGCAGGCTCGTCGTGCATCTCCCAAGACGAAGGGATGTCTGAATCCCCTGTGGAGACCACAGAGAAAGACCTAGTTCTCCGCCTCATCGCGACCGGAGGCCTCACATCCTTTGAAAACTCGAGAGGTCCGCGGAGATCAATGCTTCCAAAGGTGACTATGCCTGACTCCTCTTGAAAATGGATAGGAGTCCCAGGATTCCTGTGGCACGTGGAAAGGGACCCTGGGTCTCCCGCCTCACTTGGAGACGCATCCCAATTGCCATGCCAATACTCGAGGAGAATCCCGAGGTGTCCCTCGTACCTAGGCAGGAGTCCTGACGTCGCTGAACAAACACGTGTCTGGAATGGCCCTCGCTGTCGTAACTCGAGAATATACCCCAGGTTCCGGCCGCAACTCGAGAAAAACCATGAGACTTCCCCCTCGCCGCGAGATGAGGCCCGATTCCCGTGCACCGCGTGCAGAGCAATTCCGTGTTTCACATCAAACGTGAAATTAGCCTTGATTTCCTTGATGGCACTTCAGAGAAAACCCAAGATCACTGTCTCAAGTCTAGAGAGATCCTGAGGTCACTGAGGCTACAGGAAAGGGCTCCATGAACCCCAAATCAACTCGAGATGAGAGCTTAGTCCCTGGCTTCGACTCAAGGGGAATACCAACTTTCCACAAGCACCTCAAGAGGAGGCTCCTCTCAGCTACAGGTATGTGAGAGGGACCCTGAAATTGTGGCCTCAAGTGGAATGGACACCGAGATGCTCTGACTCGATGTAAGGCCGGATATCCCTGCAGTGAATTGAATGCAGGCTCGCCGTGCATCTCCCAAGACGAAGGGATGACTGAATCCCCTGTGGAGACCACAGAGAAAGACCTAGTTCTCCGCATCATCGCGACCGGAGGCCTCACATCCTTTGAAAACTCGAGAGGTCCGCGGAGATCAATGCTTCCAAAGGAGACGATGCCTGACTCTTCTTGAAAATGGATAGGAGTCCCAGGATCCCTTTGGCACGTGGAAAGAGACACTGGGTCTTCCGCCTCACGTGGAGATTCGTCCCAATTGCCATGCCAAGACTCGAGGAGTATCCCGATTTGTCCCTCGCACCTAGGCAGGAGTCCTGACGTCGCTGAACAAACACGTGTCAGGAAGGGCCCTCCCCGTAGTAACTTGTGAATGTACCCCATGTTCCGGCCGCAACTCGAGAAAAACCATGAGACTTCCCCCTCGCCGTGAGATGAGGCCCGATTCCCCTGCACTGCGTGCAGAGCAATTCCGTGTTCCACATCAAACGTGAAAGGAGCCTTGATTTTCTTGATGGCACTCCAGAGAAAACCCAAGATCACTGACTCAGTCTAGAGGGATCCTGAGGTCACTAGAGCAACAGGAAAGGGCTCTGTGGACCCCAAATCAACTCGAGATGAGAGCTTAGTCCCTGGCTTCGACTCAAGAGGAATACCAACTTTCCTCAAGCACCTCAAGAGGAGGCTTCTCTCTGCTACAGGTATGTGAGAGGGCCCCTGAGTTTGTGGCCTCAAGTGGAATGGACACCGAGATGCTCTGACTCGAAGTAAGGCCGGATATCCCTGCAGTGAATTGAATGCAGGCTCGTCTTGCATCTCCCAAGACGGAGGGATGTCTGAATCCCCTGTGGAGACCACAAAGAAAGACCTAGTCCTCCGCCTCAACGCGACCGGAGGCCTCACATCCTTTGAAAACTAGAGAGGTCCGCAGAGATCAGTGCTTCCAAAGGAGAAGATGCCTGACTCCTCTTGAAAATGGATAGGAGTCCCAGGATCCCTGTGGCACGTGGAAAGGGACCCTGGGTTTCCCGCCTCACGTGGAGACGCGTCCCAATTGCCATGCCAAAAATCGAGGAGAATCCCGAGGTGTCCCTCGCACCTAGGCAGGAGTCCTCACGTTGCTGAACAAACACGTGTCTGGAAGGGCCCTCCCCGTCGTAACTCTACCATATACCTCAGGTTCCCGCCGCAACTCGAGAAAATCCATGAGACTTCCCCCTCGCCGCGACATGAGGCCCGATTCCCCTGCACTGCGTGCAGAGCAATTCCGTGTTCCACATCAAACGTGAAAGGAGCTTTGATTTCCTTGATGGCACTCCAGAGAAAACCCAAGATCACTGTCTCAAGTCTAGAGGGATCCTGAGGTCACTGTAGCTACACGAAAGGGCTCCGTGGACTGCAAATCAACTCGAGATGAGAGCTTAGTCCCTGGCTTCGACTCAAGAGGAATACCAACTTTCCACAAGCACCTCAAGAGGAGGCTTCTCTCAGCTACAGGTATGTGAGAGGGACCCTGAGTGTGTGGCCTCAAGTGGAATGGACACCGAGATGCTCTGACTCGAAGTAAGGCCGGATATCCCTGCAGTGAATTGAATGCAGGCTCGTCTTTCATCTCCCAAGATGAAGGGATGTCTGAATCCCCTGTGGAGACCACAGAGAAAGACCTAGTTCTCCGCCTCATCGCGACCGGAGGTCTCACATCCTTTGAAAACTCGAGAGGTCCGCGGAGATCTGTGCTTCCAAAGGGGACGATGCCTGACTCCTCTTGAAAATGGATAGGAGGCCCAGGATCACTGTGGCACGTGGAAAGGGACCCTGGGTCTCCTGCCTCACGTGGAGAGGCGTCACAATTGCCATGCCAAGACTCGAGGAGAATACCGAGGTGTCCATCGCACCTAGGCAGGAGTCCTGACGTCGCTGAACAAACACGTGTCCGGAAGGGCCCTCCGAGTCCTAACTCGAGAATATACCGCAGTTTCCGGCCGCATCTCGAGAAAAACCATGAAACTTCCCCCTCGCCGCAAGATGAGGCCCGATTACCCTGCACTGCGTGCAGAGCAATTCCGTGTTCCACATCAAACGTGAAAGGAGCCTTGATTTCCTTGATGGCACTCCAGAGAAAACCCAAGATCACTGTCTCAAGTCTAGAGGGATCCTGAGGTCACTGGAGCAACATGAAAGGGCTCCGTGGACCCCAAATCAACTCGAGATGAGAGCTTAGTCCCTGGCTTCGACTCAAGAGGAATACCAACTTTCCTCAAGCACCTCAAGAGGAGGCTTCTCTCAGCTACAGGTAGGTGAGAGGGACCCTGAGTTTGTGGCCTCAAGTGGAATGGACAGCGAGATGCTCTGCCTCAAAGTAAGGCCGGATATCCCTGCAGTGAATTGAATGCAGGCTCGTCTTGCATCTCCCAAGACGAAGGGATGTCTGAATCCCCTGTGGAGACCACAGAGAAAGACCTAGTCCTCCGCCTCAACGCGACCGGAGGCCTCACATCCTTTGAAAACTCGAGAGGTCCGCGGAGATCAATGCTTCCAAAGGAGACGATGCCTGACGTCTCTTGAAAATAGATAGGAGTCCCAGGATCCCTGTGGCACGTGGAAAGGTACCCTGGTTCTCCCGCCTCACGTGGAGACGCGTCCCAATTGCCATGCCAAGACTCGAGGAGAATCCCGAGGTGTCCTTCGCACCTAGGCAGGAGTCCTGACATCGCTGAACAAACATGTGTCTGGAAGGGCCCTCCCCGTCGTAACTCGAGAATATACCCCAGGTTCCGGCCGCAACTCGAGAAAAACCATAGGACTTCCCCCTCGCCGCGAGATGAGGCCCGATTCCCCTGCACTGCGTGCAGAGCAATTCCGTGTTCCACATCAAACGTGAAAGGAGCCTTGATTTCCTTGTTGGCACTCCAGAGAAAACCCAAGATCACTGTCTGAAGTCTAGAGGGATCCTGAGGTCACTGGAGCAACACGAAAGGGCTCCGTGGACCCCAAATCAACTCGAGATGAGAGCTTAGTCCCTGGCTTCGACTCAAGTGGAATACCAACTTTCCAAAAGCACCTCAAGAGGAGGCTTCTCTCAGCTACAGGTATGTGAGAGGGACCCTGAGTTTGTGGCCTCAAGTGGAATGGACACCGAGATGCTCTGACTCGAAGTAAGGCCGGATATCCCTGCAGTGAATTGAATGCAGGCTCGTCTTGCATCTCCCAAGACGAAGGGATGTCTGAATCCCCTGTGGAGACCAAAGAGAAAGACCTAGTCCTCCGCCTCAACGCGAACGGAGGCCTCACATCCTTTGAAAACTCGAGAGGTCCGATCAGATCAATGCTTCCAAAGGAGTCGATGCCTGACTCCTCTTGCAAATGGATAGAAGTCCCACGATCCCTGTGGCACGTGGAAAGGGACACTGGGTCTCGCGCCTCACGGGGAGCCGCGTCCCAATTGCCATGCCAAGACTCGAGGAGAATCCCGAGGTGTCCCTCGCACCTAGGCAGGAGTCCTGACGTCGCTGAACAAACACGTGTCTGGAAGGGCCTTCCCCGTCGTAACTCGAGAATATACCCCAGGTTCCGGCCGCAACTCGAGAAAAACAATAACATTTCCCCCTCGTCGCGAGATGAGCCCCGATTCACCTGCACTGCGTGCAGAGCAATTCCGTGTTCCCCATAAAACGTGAAAGGAGCCTTGATTTCCTTGATGGCACTTCAGAGAAAACCCAAGATCACTGTCTCAAGTCTAGAGGGATCCTGAGGTCACTGGAGCACCACGAAAGGGCTCTGTGGACCCCAAATCAACTCGAGATGAGAGCTTAGTCCCTGGCTTCGACTCAAGAGGAATACCAACTTTCCACAAGCACCTCAAGAGGAGGCTTCTCTCAGCTACAGGTAGGTGAGAGGGACCCTGAGTTTGTGGCCTCAAGTGGAATGGACAGCGAGATGCTCTGACTCGAAGTAAGGCTGGATATCCCTGCAGTGAATTGAATGCAGGCTCGTCTTGCATCTCCCAAGACGAAGGGATGCCTGAATCCCCTGTGGAGACCACAGAGAAAGACCTAGTTCTCCGCCTCAACGCTATCGGAGGCCTCACATCCTTTGAGAACTCGAGAGGTCCGCGGAGATCAATGCTTACAAAGGAGACGATGCCTGACTCCTCTTGAAAATGGATAGGAGTACCAGGATCCCTGTGGCACCTGGAAAGGGATCTTGGGTCTCCCGCCTCACGTGGAGACGCGTCCCAATTGCCATGCCAAGACTCGAGGAGAAATCGAGATGTCCCTCGAACCTAGGCAGGAGTCCTGACGTCGCTGAACAAACACGTGTCTGGAAGGGCCTTCCCCGTCGTAAGTCGAGAATATACCCCAGGTTCCAGCCGCAACTTGAGAAAAACCATGAGACATCCCCCTTGCCACGAGATGAGGCCCGAATCCCCTGCACTGCGTGCAGAGCAATTCCGTGTTCCACATCAAACTTGAAAGGAGCCTTGATTTCCTTGATGGCACTCCAGAGAAAACCCAAGATCACTGTCTCAAGTCTAGAGGGATCCTGAGGTCACTGTACCAACACGAAAGGGCTCCGTGGACCCCAAATCAACTCGAGATGAGAGCTTAGTCCCTGGCTTCGACTCAAGAGGAATACCAACTTTCCACAAGCACCTCAAGAGGAGGCTTCTCTCAGCTACAGGTAAGTGAGAGGGCCCCTGAGTTTGTGGCCTCAAGTGGAATGGACACCGAGATGCTCTGACTCGAAGTAAGGCCGGATATCCCTGCAGTGAATTGAATGCAGGCTCGTCTTGTATCTCCCAAGAAGAAGTGATGTCTGAATCCCCTGTGGATACCACAGAGAAAGACCTAATTCACCGCCTCATCGCGACCGGAGGCCTCACATCCTTTGAAAACTCGAGAGGTCCGCGGAGATCAATGCTTCCAAAGGAGACGATGCCTGACTCCTCTTGAAAATGGATAGGAGTCCCAGGATCCCTGTGGCACGTGGAAAGTGAACCTGGGTCTCACGCCTCACGTGGAGACGCGTCCCAAAGGCCATGCCAAGACTCGAGGAGAATCCCGAGGTGTCCCTCGCACCTAGGCAGGAGTCCTGACGTCGCTGAACAAATACGTGTCTGGAAGGGCCCTCCCCGTCGTAACTCGAGAATATACCCCAGGTTGCGTCCGCAACTCGAGAAAAACCATGAGACTTCCCCCTCGCCGCGAGATGAGGCCCGATTCCCGTGCACTGCGTGCAGAGCAATTCCGTGTTCCACATCAAACGTGAAAGGAGCCTTGATTTCCTTGATGGCACTCCAGAGAAAACCCAGGTTCACTGTCTCAAGTCTAGAGGGATCCTGAGGTCACTGGAGCAATACGAAAATGCTCCGGAAACCCAAATCAACTCGAGATGAGAGCTTTTCCCTGGCTTCAACTCAAGAGGAATACCAACTTTCCACAAGCACCTCTAGAGGAGGCTTTTCTCAGCTACAGGTATGTGAGAGGGACCCTGAGTTTGTGGCCTCAAGTGGAATGGACACCGAGATGCTCTTACTTGAAGTAAGGCCGGATATCCCTGCAGTGAATTGAATGCAGGCTCGTCTTGCATCTCCCAAGACGAAGGGATGTCTGAATCCCCTGTGGAGACCAAAGAGAAAGACCTAGTCCTCCGCCTCAACGCGAACGGAGGCCTCACATCCTTTGAAAACTCGAGAGGTCCGATCAGATCAATGCTTCCAAAGGAGTCGATGCCTGACTCCTCTTGCAAATGGATAGAAGTCCCAGGATCCCTGTGGCACGTGGAAAGGGACACTGGGTCTCGCGCCTCACGGGGAGCCGCGTCCCAATTGCCATGCCAAGACTCGAGGAGAATCCCGAGGTGTCCCTCGCACCTAGGCAGGAGTCCTGACGTCGCTGAAAAAACACGTGTCTGGAAGGGCCCTCCCCGTCGTAACTCGAGAATATACCCCTGGTTCCGGCCGCAACTCGAGAAAAACAATGACATTTCCCCCTCGTCGCGAGATGAGCCCCGATTCCCCTGCACTGCGTGCAGAGCAATTCCGTGTTCCCCATAAAACGTGAAAGGAGCCTTGATTTCCTTGATGGCACTCCAGAGAAAACCCAAGATCACTGTCTCAAGTCTAGAGGGATCCTGAGGTCACTGGAGCAACACGAAAGGGCTCTGTGGACCCCAAATCAACTCGAGATGAGAGCTTAGTCCCTGGCTTCGACTCAAGAGGAATACCAACTTTCCACAAGCACCTCAAGAGGAGGCTTCTCTCAGCTACAGGTAGGTGAGAGGGACCCTGAGTTTGTGGCCTCAAGTGGAATGGACAGCGAGATTCTCTGACTCGAAGTAAGGCCGGATATCCCTGCAGTGAATTGAATGCAGGCTCGTCTTGCATCTCCCAAGACGAAGGGATGTCTCAATCCCCTGTGGAGACCACAGAGAAAGACCTAGTCCTCCGCCTCAACGCGACCGGAGGCCTCACATCCTTTGAAAACTCGAGAGGTCCGCGGAGATCAATGCTTCCAAAGGAGACGATGCCTGACGTCTCTTGAAAATAGATAGGAGTCCCAGGATCCCTGTGGCACGTGGAAAGGTACCCTGGTTCTCCCGCCTCACGTGGAGACGCGTCCCAATTGCCATGCCAAGACTCGAGGAGAATCCCGAGGTGTCCTTCGCACCTAGGCAGGAGTCCTGACATCGCTGAACAAACATGTGTCTCGAAGGGCCCTCCCCGTCGTAACTCGAGAATATACCCCAGGTTCCGGCCACAACTCGAGAAAAACCATAGGAATTCCCCTCGCCGCGAGATGAGGCCCGATTCCCCTGCACTGCGTGCAGAGCAATTCCGTGTTCCACATCAAACGTGAAAGGAGCCTTGATTTCCTTGTTGGCACTCCAGAGAAAACCCAAGATCACTGTCTGAAGTCTAGAGGGATCCTGAGGTCACTGGAGCAACACGAAAGGGCTCCGTGGACCCCAAATCAACTCGAGATGAGAGCTTAGTCCCTGGCTTCGACTCAAGAGGAATACCAACTTTCCTCAAGCACCTCAAGAGGAGGCTTCTCTCAGCTACAGGTATGTGAGAGGGACCCTGAGTTTGTGACCTCAAGTGTAATGGACACCGAGATGCTCTGACTCGATGTAAGGCCGGATATCCCTGCAGTGAATTGAGTGCAGGCTATTCTTGCATCTCCCAAGAGGAAGGGTTGTCTGAATCCCCTGTGGAGACAAAAGAGGAAGACCTAGTCCTCCGCCTCAACGCGAACGGAGGCCTCACATCCTTTGTAAACTCGAGAGGTCTGCGGAGATCAATGCTTCCAAAGGAGACGATGCCTGACTCCTCTTGAAAATGGATAGGAGTCCCAGGATCCCTGTGCCACGTGGAAAGGGACCCTGGGTATCCCGCCTCACGTGGAGACGCGTCCCAATTTCCATGCCAAAATTCCAGGAGAATCCCGAGGTGTCCCTCGAACCTAGGCAGGTGTCCTGACGTCGCTGAAAAAACACGTGTCTGGAAGGGCCCTCCCCGTCGTAACTCGAGAATATACACCAGGTTCTGGCCGCAACGCGAGAAAAACAATGAGAATTCTCCCTCGCCTCGAGTGGAGGCCCGATTCCCCTGCACTGCGTGCAGAGCAATTCCGTGTTCCACATCAAACTTGAAAGCAGCCTTGATTTCCTTGATGGCACTCCAGAGAAAACCCAAGATCACTGTCTCAAGTCTAGAGGGATCCTGAGATCACTGGAGCAACACGAAAGGGCTCCGTGGACCCCAAATCAACTCGAGATGAGCGCTTAGTCTCTGGCTTCAACTCAAGAGGATTACCAAATTTCCACAAGAACCTCAAGAGGAGGCTTCTCTCAGCTGCAGGTATGTGAGAGGGACGCTGAGTTTGTGGCCTCAAGTGGAATGGACACCGAGATGCCCTGACTCGAAGTAAGGCCGGATATCCCTGCAGTGAATTGAATGCAGGCTCGTCTTGCATCTCCCAAGACGAAGGGATGTCTGAATCCCCTGTGGAGACCACAGAGAAAGACCTAGTTCTCCGCCTCATCGCGACCGGAGGCCTCACATCCTTTGAAAACTCGAGAGGTCCGCGGAGATCAATGCTTCCAAAGGAGACGATGCCTGACTCCTCTTGAAAATGGATAGGAGTCCCAGGATCCCTGTGGCACGTGGAAAGGGACCCTGGGTCCCCCGCCTCACGTGGAGACGCGTACCAATTGCCATGCCAAGACTCGAGGAGAATCCCGAGGTGTCCCTGGCCCCTAGGCCCGAGTCCTGACGTCGCTGAACAAACACGAGTCTGGAAGGGCCCTCCCCGTCGTAACTCGAGAATATACCCCAGGGTCCGTCCGCAACTCGAGAAAAACTATGAGACTTCCCCCTCGCCCCGAGATGAGGCCCGATTCCGAGCACTGCGTGCAGAGCAATTCCATGTTCCACATCAAATGTGATCGGAGCCTTGATTTCCTTGATGGCACTACAGAGAAAACCCAAGATCACTGTCTCAAGTCTAGAGGGATCCTGAGGTCACTGGAGCAACAAGAAAGGGCTCCGTGGACCCCAAATCAACTCGAGATGAGAGCTTAGTCCCTGGCTCCGACTCAAGAGGAATACCAACTTTCCACAAGCACCTCAAGAGGAGGCTTCTCTCAGCTACAGTTATGTGAGAGGGACCCTGTGTATGTTGCCTCAAGTGGAATCGACACCGAGATGCTCTGACTCGAAGTTAGGCCGGATATCCCTGCAGTGAATTGAATGCAGGCTCGTCTTGCATCTCCCAAGACGAAGGGTTGTCTGAATCCCCTGTGGAGACCACAGAGAAAGACCTAGTCCTCCGCCTCAACGCGACCGGAGGCCTCACATCCTTTGAAAACTCGAGAGGTCCGCGGAGATCAATACTTCCAAAGGAGACGATGCCTGACTCCTCTTGAAAATGGATAGGAGTCCCAGGATCCCTGTGGCACGTGGAAAGGGACCCTGGGTCTCCAGCCTCATGTGGAGACGTGTCCCAATTGCCATGCCAAAACTCGAGGAGAATCCCGAGGTGTCCCTCGCACCTAGGCAGGATTCCTGACTTCGCTGAACAAACACGTGTCTGGAAGGGCCCTCAACGTCGTAACTCGAGAATATACCCCAGGTTCCGGCCGCAACTCGGAAAAACCATGAGACTTCCCCCTCGCCACTGGATGAGGCCCGATACCCCTGCACTGCGTGCATAGCAATTCCGTGTTCCACATCAAACGTGAAAGGAGCCTTGATTTCCTTGATGGAACTCCAGAGAAAACCCAAGATCACTGTCTCAAGTCTAGAGGGATCCTGAGGTCACTGGAGCAACAGGAAGGGGCTCCGTGGACCCCAAATCAACTCGAGATGAGAGCTTAGTCCCTGGCTTCTACTCAAGAGGAATACCAACTTTCCACAAGCACCTGAAGAGGAGGCTTCTCTCAGCTACAGGTATGTGAGCGGGACCCTGAGTTTGTGGCATCAAGTGGAATGGACACTGAGATGCTCTGACTCGAAGTAAGGCCGGATATCCCTGCAGTGAATTGAATGCAGGCTAGTCTTGCATCTCCCAAGACGAAGGGATGTCTGAATCCCCAGTGGAGACCACAGAGAAAGACCTAGTCCCCCGCCTCAACGCGACCGGAGGCATCACATCCTTTGAAAACTCGAGAGGTCCGCGGAGATCAATGCTTCCAAAGGAGACGATGCCTGACTCCTCTTGAAAATGGATAGGAGTCCCAGGATCCTGTGGCACGTGGAAAGGGACCCTGGGTCGCCCGCCTCACGTGGAGACGCGTCCCAATTGCCATGCCAAGACTCGAGGAGAATCCCGAGGTGTCCCTCGCACCTAGGCAGGATTCCTGACGTCGCTGAACAAACACGTGTCTGGAATGGCCCTCCCCGTCGTAACTCGAGAATATACCCCAGGTTCCGGCCGCAACTGGAGAAAAACCATGAGACTTCCCCCTCGCCGCGAGATGAGGCCCGATTCCCCTGCACTGCGTGCATAGCAATTCCGTGTTCCACATCAAACGTGAAAGGAGCCTTGATTTCCTTGATGGCACTCCAGAGAAAACCCAAGATCACTGTCTCAAGTCTAGAGGGATCCTGAGGTCACTGGAGCAACAGCAAAGGGCTCCGAGGACCCCAAATCAACTCGAGATGAGAGCTTAGTCCCTGGCTTCGACTCAAGAGGAATACCAACTTTCCACAAGCACCTCAACAGGAGGCTTCTCTCAGCTACAGGTATGTGAGAGGGACCGTGAGTTTGCGGCCTCAAATGGAATGGACACCGAGATGCTCTGATTCGAAGTAAGGCCGGATATCCCTGCAGTGAATTGGATGCAGGCTCGTCTTGCATCTCCCAAGACGAAGGGTTGTCTGAATCCCCTGTGGAGACCACAGAGAAAGACCTAGTCCTCCGCCTAAACGCGACCGGAGGCCTCACATCTTTGAAAACTCGAGAGGTCCGCGGAGATCAATGCTTCCAAAGGAGACGATGCCTGACTCTTCTTGAAAATGGATAGGAGTCCCAGGATCCCTTTGGCACGTGGAAAGGGACCCTGGGTCTCCCGCCTCACGTGGAGACGTGTCCCAATTGCCATGCCAAGACTCGGGGAGAATCCCGAGGTGTCCCTCGCACCTAGGCAGGAGTCTTGACGTCGCTGAACAAACACGTGTCTGAAAGGTCCCTCCCCGTCGTAACTCGAGAATATACCCCACGTTCCGGCCGCAACTTGAGAAAAACCATGAGACATCCCCCTTGCCACGAGATGAGGCCCGATTCCCCTGCACTGCGTGCAGAGCAATTCCGTGTTCCACATCAAACGTGAAAGGAGCCTTGATTTCCTTGATGGAACTCCAGAGAAAACCCAAGATCACTCTCTCAAGTCTAGAGGGATCCTGAGGTCACTGGAGCAACAGGAAAGGGCTCCGTGGACCCCAAATCAACTCGAGATGAGAGCTTAGTCCCTGGCTTCGACTCAAGAGGAATACCAAGTTTCCACAATCACCTGAAGAGGAGGCTTCTCTCAGCTACAGGTATGTGAGCGGGACCCTGAGTTTGTGGCATCAAGTGGATGGACACTGAGATGCTCTGACTCGAAGTAAGGCCGGATATCCCTGCAGTGAATTGAATGCAGGCTCGTCTTGCATCTCCCAAGACGAAGGGATGTCTGAATCCCCAGTGGAGACCACAGAGAAAGACCTAGTCCTCCGCCTCAACGCGACCGGAGGCATCACATCCTTTGAAAACTCGAGAGGTCCGCGGAGATCAATGCTTCCAAAGGAGACGATGCCTGACTCCTCTTAAAAATGGATAGGAGTCCCAGGATCCTGTGGCACGTGGAAAGGGACCCTGGGTCGCCCGCCTCATGTGGAGACGCGTCCCAATTGCCATGCCAAGACTCGAGGAGAATCCCGAGGTGTCCCTCGCACCTAGGCAGGATTCCTGACGTCGCTGAACAAACACGTGTCTGGAATGGCCCTCCCCGTCGTAACTCGAGAATATACCCCAGGTTCCGGCCGCAACTCGAGAAAAACCATGAGACTTCCCCCTCGCCGCGAGATGAGGCCCGATTCCCCTGCACTGCGTGCATAGCAATTCCGTGTTCCACATCAAACGTGAAAGGAGCCTTGATTTCCTTGATGGCACTCCAGAGAAAACCCAAGATCACTGTCTCAAGTCTAGAGGGATCCTGAGGTCACTGGAGCAACAGCAAAGGGCTCCGAGGACCCCAAATCAACTCGAGATGAGAGCTTAGTCCCTGGCTTCGACTCAAGAGGAATACCAACTTTCCACAAGCACCTCAAGAGGAGGCTTCTCTCAGCTACAGGTATGTGAGAGGGACCCTGAGTTTGCGGCCTCAAATGGAATGGACACCGAGATGCTCTGATTCGAAGTAAGGCCGGATATCCCTGCAGTGAATTGGATGCAGGCTCGTCTTGCATCTCCCAAGACGAAGGGTTGTCTGAATCCCCTGTGGAGACCACAGAGAAAGACCTAGTCCTCCGCCTAAACGCGACCGGAGGCCTCACATCCTTTGAAAACTCGAGAGGTCCGCGGAGATCAATGCTTCCAAAGGAGACGATGCCTGACTCTTCTTGAAAATGGATAGGAGTCCCAGGATCCCTTTGGCACGTGGAAAGGGACCCTGGGTCTCCCGCCTCACGTGGAGACGTGTCCCAATTGCCATGCCAAGACTCGGGGAGAATCCCGAGGTGTCCCTCGCACCTAGGCAGGAGTCTTGACGTCGCTGAACAAACACGTGTCTGGAAGGTCCCTCCCCGTCGTAATTCGAGAATATACCCCAGGTTCCGGCCGCAACTTGAGAAAAACCATGAGACATCCCCCTTGCCACGAGATGAGGCCCGATTCCCCTGCACTGCGTGCAGAGCAATTCCGTGTTCCACATCAAACGTGAAAGGAGCCTTGATTTCCTTGATGGAACTCCAGAGAAAACCCAAGATCACTGTCTCAAGTCTAGAGGGATCCTGAGGTCACTGGAGCAACAGGAAAGGGCTCCGTGGACCCCAAATCAACTCGAGATGAGAGCTTAGTCCCTGGCTTCTACTCAAGAGGAATACCAACTTTCCACAAGCACCTGAAGAGGAGGCTTCTCTCAGCTACAGGTATGTGAGCGGGACCCTGAGTTTGTGGCATCAAGTGGAATGGACACTGAGATGCTCTGACTCGAAGTAAGGCCGGATATCCCTGCAGTGAATTGAATGCAGGCTCGTCTTGCATCTCCCAAGACGAAGGGATGTCTGAATCCCCAGTGGAGACCACAGAGAAAGACCTAGTCCTCCGCCTCAACGCGACCGGAGGCATCACATCCTTTGAAAACTCGAGAGGACCGCGGAGATCAATGCTTCCAAAGGAGACGATGCCTGACTCCTCTTGAAAATGGATAGGAGTCCCAGGATCCTGTGGCACGTGGCAAGGGACCCTGGGTCGCCCGCCTCACGTGGAGACGCGTCCCAATTGCCATGCCAAGACTCGAGGAGAATCCCGAGGTGTCCCTCGCACCTAGGCAGGATTCCTGACGTCGCTGAACAAACACGTGTCTGGAATGGCCCTCCCCGTCGTAACTCGAGAATATACCCCAGGTTCTGGCCGCAACTCGAGAAAAACCATGAGACTTCCCCCTCGCCGCGAGATGAGGCCCGATTCCCCTGCACTGCGTGCATAGCAATTCCGTGTTCCACATCAAACGTGAAAGGAGCCTTGATTTCCTTGATGGCACTCCAGAGAAAACCCAAGATCACTGTCTCAAGTCTAGAGGGATCCTGAGGTCACTGGAGCAACAGCAAAGGGCTCCGAGTACCCCAAATCAACTCGAGATGAGAGCTTAGTCCCTGGCTTCGACTCAAGAGGAATACTAACTTTCCACAAGCACCTCAACAGGAGGCTTCTCTCAGCTACAGGTATGTGAGAGGGACCCTGAGTTTGCGGCCTCAAATGGAATGGACACCGAGATGCTCTGATTCGAAGTAAGGCCGGATATCCCTGCAGTGAATTGGATGCAGGCTCGTCTTGCATCTCCCAAGACGAAGGGTTGTCTGAATCCCCTGTGGAGACCACAGAGAAAGACCTAGTCCTCCGCCTAAACGCGACCGGAGGCCTCACATCCATTGAAAACTCGAGAGGTCCGCGGAGATCAATGCTTCCAAAGGAGAAGATGCCTGACTCTTCTTGAAAATGGATAGGAGTCCCAGGATCCCTTTGGCACGTGGAAAGGGACCCTGGGTCTCCCGCCTCACGTGGAGACGTGTCCCAATTGCCATGCCAAGACTCGAGGAGAATCCCGAGGTGTCCCTCGCACCTAGGCAGGAGTCTTGACGTCGCTGAACAAACACGTGTCTGGAAGGTCCCTCCCCGTCGTAACTCGAGAATATACCCCAGGTTCCGGCCGCAACTTGAGAAAAACCATGAGACATCCCCCTTGCCACGAGATGAGGCCCGATTCCCCTGCACTGCGTGCAGAGCAATTCCGTGTTCCACATCAAACGTGAAAGGAGCCTTGATTTCCTTGATGGCACTCCAGAGAAAACCCAAGATCACTGTCTCAAGTCTAGAGGGATCCTGAGGTCACTGGAGCAACACGAAAAGGCTCCGTGGACCCCAAATCAACTCGAGATGAGAGCTTAGTCCCTGGCTCGAATCAAGAGGAATACCAACTTTCCACAAGCACCTCAAGAGGAGGCTTCTCTCAGCTACAGGTAAGTGAGAGGGACCCTGAGTTTGTGGCCTCAAGTGGAATGGACACCGAGATGCTCTGACTCGAAGTAAGGCCAGATATCCCTGCAGTGAATTGAATGCAGGCTCGTCTTGCATCTCCCAAGACGAAGGGATGTCTGAATCCACTGTGGAGACCACAGAGAAAGACCTAATTATCCGCCTCATCGCGAGCGGAGGCCTCACATCCTTTGAAAACTCGAGAGGTCTGCGGAGATCAATGCTTCCAAAGGAGACGATGCCTGACTCCTCTTCAAAATGGAAAGGAGTCCCAGGATCCCTGTGGCATGTGGAAAGGGACCCTGGGTCTCCCGCCTCACGTGGATACGCGTCCCAATTGCCATGCCAAGACTCGAGGAGAATTCCGAGGTTTCCCTCGCACCTAGGCAGGAGTCTTGACGTCGCTGAACAAACACATGTCTGGAAGGGCCCTCCCCGTCGTAACTCGAGAATATACACCACGTTCTGGCCGCAACTCGAAAAACCATGAGACTTCCCCCTCACCGCGAGATGAGGCCCGATTCCCCTGCACTGCGTGCAGAGCAATTCCGTGTTCCACATCAAACGTGAAAGGAGCCTTGATTTCCTTGATGGCAGTCCAGAGAAAACCCAAGATCACTGTGTCAAGTCTAGAGGGATCCTGAGGTCACTGTAGCAACACGAAAGGGCTCCGTGGAACCCAAATCAACTCGAGATGAGAGCTTAGTCCCTGGCTTCGACTCAAGAGGAATACCAACTTTCCACAAGCACCTCAAGAGGAGGCTTCTCTCAGCTACAGGTATGTGAGAGGGACCCTGAGTTTGTGGCCTCAAGTGGAATGGACACCGAGATGCTCTGACTCGAAGTAAGGCCGGATATCCCTGCAGTGAATTGAATGCAGGCTCGTCTTGTATCTCCGAAGACGAAGGGATGTCTGAATCCCCTGTGGAGACCACAGAGAAAGACCTAGTTCTCCGCCTCATCGCGACCGGAGGCCTCACATACTTTGAAACTAGAGAGGTCCGCAGAGATCAATGCTTCCAAAGGAAACGATGCCTGACTCCTCTTGAAAATGGATAGGAGTCTCAGGATCCCTGTGGCCCGTGGAAAGGGACCCTGGGTCTCCCGCCTCACGTGGAGACGCGTCCCAATTGCCATTCCAGGATTCGAGGAGAATACCGAGGTGTCCCTAGCACCTAGACAGGAGTCCTGACGTCGCTGAACAAACACGTGTCTGGAAGGGCCCTCCCCGTCGTAACTCGAGAATATACCCAAGGTTCCAGTCGCAACTCGAGAAAAACCATGAGACTTCCCCCTCGCCGCGAGATGAGGCCCGATTCCCCTGCACTGCGTGCAGAGCAACTCCTTGTTCCACATAAAAGGTGAAAGGAGCCTTGATTTCGTTGATGGCACTCCAGAGAAAACCCAAGATCACTGTCTCAAATCTACAGGGATCCTGAGGTCACTGGAGCAACACGAAAGGGCTCCCTGGACCCCAAATCAACTCGAGATGAGAGCTTAGTCCCTGGCTTCGACTCAAGAGGAATACCAACTTTCCACAAGCACCTCAAGAGGAGGCTTCTCTCAGCTACAGGTATGTGAGAGGGACCCTGAGTTTGTGGCCTCAAGTGGAATGGACACCGAGATGCTCTGACCTGAAGTAAGGCCGGATATCCCTGCAGTGAATTGAATGCAGGCTCGTCTTGCATCTCCCAAGACGAAGGGATGTCTGAATCCCCTGTTGAGACCACAGAGAAAGACCTAGTCCTCCGCCTCAACGCGACCGGAGGCCTCACATCCTTTGAAAACTCGAGAGGTCCGCGGAGATCAATGCTTCCAAAGGAGACGATTCCTGACTCCTCTTGAAAATGGATAGGAGTCCCAGGATCTCTGTGCCACGTGGAAAGGGACTCTGGGGCTCCCTACTTACCTGGAGACACGTCCCAATTGCCATGCCAAGACTCGAGGAGAATCCCGAGGTGTCCCTAGCACCTAGGCAGTAGTCTTGATGTCGCTTAACAAACACGTGTCTGGAACGGCCCTCCCCGTCTTAACTCAAGAATATACCCCAGGTTTGGGCCACAACTCGAGAAAAACCATGAGACTTCACACTCGCCACGACATGAGGCTAGATTCCACTGCAGTGCGTGCAGAGCAATTCCGTGTTCCACATCGAACGAGAAAGGAGCCTTTATTTCCTTGATGGCACTACAGAGAAAACCCAAGATCACTGTCTCAAGTCTAGAGGGATCCTGAGGTCACTGGAGCAACACGAAAGGGCTCCGTGGACCCCAAATCAACTCGAGATGAGAGCTTAGTCCCTGGCTTCGACTCAAGAGGAATACCAACTTTCCACAAGCACCTCAAGAGCAGGCTTCTCTCAGCTACAAGTATGTGAGAGGGACCCTCAGTTTGTGGCGTCAAGTGGAATGGACCCGAGATGCTCTAACTCGATGTAAGGCCGGATATCCCTGCAGTGAATTGAATGCAGGCTCGTCTTGCATCTCCCAAGACGAAGGGATGTCTGAATCCCCTGTGGAGACCACAGAGAAAGACCTAGTTCTCCGGCTCATCGCGACCGGAGGCCTCACATCCTTTGAGAACTCGAGAGGTCCGCGGAGATCAATGCTTCCAAAGGAGACGATGCCTGACTCCTCTTGAAAATGGATAGGAGTCACAGGATTCCTGTGGCACGTGGAAAGGGACCCTGGGTCTTCCTCCTCACGTGGAGACGCGTCCCAATTGCCATGCCAAGACTCGAGGAGTATCCCGATTTGTCCCTTCCACCTAGGCAGGAGTCCTGACGTCGCTGAACAAACACGTGTCAGGAAGGGCCCTCCCCGTAGTAACTTGTGAATGTACCCCATGTTCCGGCCGCAACTCGAGAAAAACCATGAGACTTCCCCCTCGCCGTGAGATGAGGCCCGATTCCCCTGCACTGCGTGCAGAGCAATTCCGTGTTCCACATCAAACGTGAAAGGAGCCTTGATTTCCTTGATGGCACTCCAGAGAAAACCCAAGATCACTGACTCAGTCTAGAGGGATCCTGAGGTCACTAGAGCAACAGGAAAGGGCTCTGTGGACCCCAAATCAACTCGAGATGAGAGCTTAGTCCCTGGCTTCGACTCAAGAGGAATACCAACTTTCCACAAGCACCTCAAGAGGAGGCTTCTCTCTGCTACAGGTATGTGAGAGGGCCCCTGAGTTTGTGGCCTCAAGTGGAATGGACACCGAGATGCTCTGACTCGAAGTAAGGCCGGATATCCCTGCAGTGAATTGAGTGCAGGCTCGTCTTGCATCTCCCAAGACGAAGGGATGTCTGAATCCCCTGTGGAGACCACAAAGAAAGACCTAGTCCTCCGCCTCAACGCGACCGGAGGCCTCACATCCTATGAAAACTAGAGAGGTCCGCAGAGATCAGTGCTTCCAAAGGAGAAGATGCCTGACTCCTCTTGAAAATGGATAGGAGTCCCAGGATCCCTGTGGCACGTGGAAAGGGACCCTGGGTTTCCCGCCTCACGTGGAGATGCGTCCCAATTGCCATGCCAAGAATCGAGGAGAATCCCGAGGTGTCCCTCGCACCTAGGCAGGAGTCCTGACGTCGCTGAACAAACACGTGTCTGGAAGGGCCCTCCCCGTCGTAACTCGAGAATATACCTCAGGTTCCCGCCGCAACTCGAGAAAATCCATGAGACTTCCCCCTCGCCGCGACATGAGGCCCGATTCCCCTGCACTGCGTGCAGAGCAATTCCGTGTTCCACATCAAACGTGAAAGGAGCTTTGATTTCCTTGATGGCACTCCAGAGAAAACCCAAGATCACTGTCTCAAGTCTAGAGGGATCCTGAGGTCACTGTAGCAAAAGGAAAGGGCTCCGTGGACCCCAAATCAACTCGAGATGAGAGCTTAGTCCCTGACTTCGACTCAAGAGGAATACCAACTTTCCAGAAGCACCTGAAGAGGAGGCTTCTCTCAGCCACAGGTATGTGAGAAGGACCCTGAGTTTGTTGCCTCAAGTGGAATGGACACCGAGATGCTCTGTCTCGAAATAAGGCCAGATATCCCTGCAGTGAATTGAATGCAGGCTCGTCTTGCATCTCCCAAGACGAAGGGATGTCTGAATCCCCTGTGGAGACTACAGAGAAAGAAGTAGTTCTCCGCCTGATCGCGACCGCAGGCATCACATCCTTTGAAAGCTCGAGAGGTCCGCGGAGATCAAGGCTTCCAAAGGAGACGATGCCTGACTCCTCTTGAAAATGGATAGGAGTCCCAGGATCCCTGTGGCATTTGGAAAGGGACCCTGCGACTCCCGCCTCACGTGGAGACGCGTCCCAATTGCCATGCCAAGACTCGAGGAGAATGCCGAGATGTCAATCGCACCTAGGCAGGAGTCCTGACGTCGCTGAAAAAACACGTGAATGGAAGGGCCCTCCCCATCGTATCGAGAATATACCCCATGTTCCGGCCGCAACTCGAGAAAAACCATGAGACTTCCCTGTCGCCGCGAGATGAGGCCCGATTCCCCTGCACTGCCTGCAGAGCAATTCCGTGTTCCACATCAAACGTGAAGGGAGCCTTGATTTCCTTGATGGCACTCCAGAGAAAACCCAAGATCACTGTCTCAAGTCTAGAGGGATCCTGAGGTCACGGAGCAACACCAAAGGGCTCCGTGGACCCCAAATCAACTCGAGATGAGAGCTTAGTCCCTGGCTTCGATTCAAGAGAAATACCAACTTTCCATAAGCACCTCAAGAGGAGGCTTCTCTCAGCTACAGGTATGTGAGAGGGACCCTGAATTTGTGGCCTCAAGTGGAATGGACACCGAGATGCTCTGACTCGAAGTAAGGCCGGATATCCCTGCAGTGAATTGAATGCAGGCTCGTCTTGCATCTCTCAAGATGAAGGGATGTCTGAATCAACTTTGGAGACCACAGAGAAAGACCTAGTTCTCCCCCTCATCGTGACCGGAGGCTTCACATCCTTTGAAAATTCAAGAGGTCCCCAGAGATCAATGCTTCCAAAGGAGACGATTCCTGACTCCTGTTGAAAATGGATAGGAGTCCCAGGATCTCTGTGCCACGTGGAAAGGGACTCTGGTGCTCCCGCCTCACCTGGAGTCGCGTCGCAATTGCCATGCCAAGACTCGAGGAGAATCCCGAGGTGTCCCTAGCACCTAGGCAGTAGTCTTGATGTCGCTTAACAAACACGTGTCTCTAACGGCCCTCCCCGTCTTAACTCAAGAATATACCCCAGGTTTGGGCCACAACTCGAGAAAAACCATGAGACTTCACACTCGCCACGACATGAGGCCAGATTCCACTGCACTGCGTGCAGAGCAATTCCGTGTTCCACATCGAACGAGAAAGGAGCCTTTATTTCCTTGATGGCACTCCAGAGAAAACCCAAAGTCACTGTCTCAAGTCTAGAGGGATCCTGAGGTCACTGGAGCAACATAAAAGGGCTCCGTGGACACCAAATCAACTCGAGATGAGAGCTTAGTCCCTGGCTTCGACTTAAGAGGAATACCAACTTTCCGCAAGCCCCTCAAGAAGAGGCTTCTCTCAGCTACATGTATGTGAGAGGTACCCTGAGTTTGTGGCCTCAAGTGGAATGGACACCGAGATACTCTGACTCGAAGTAAGGCCGGATATCCCTGCAGTGAATTGAATACAAGGTCGTCTTGCATCTCCCAAGACGAAGGGATGTATGAATCCCCTGTGGAGACCACAGAGAAAGACCTAGTTCTCCGCATCATCGCGACCATAGGCCTCACATCCTTTGAAAACTCGAGAGGTCCGCGGAGATCAATGCTTCCAAAGGAGAAGATGCCTGACTCCTCTTGAAAATGGATAGGAGTCCCAGGATCCCTGTGGCACGTGGAAAGGGACCCTGGGTCTCCCGCCTCACGTGGAGACGCGTCCCAATTGCCATGCCAAAATTCCAGGAGAATCCCGAGGTGTCCCTCGCACCTAGGCAGGAGTACTGACGTCGCTGAACAAACACGTGTATGGAAGGGCCCTCCCCGTCGTAACTCGAGAATATACCCCAGGTTCCGGTCGCAACTCGAGAAAAACCATGAGACTTCCCCCTCGCCGCGAGATGAGGCCCGATTCCCCTGCACTGCATGCAGAGCAACTCCGTGTTCCACATAAAACGTGAAAGGAGCCTTGATTTCGTTGATGGCACTCCAGAGAAAACCCAAGATCACTGTCTCAAATCTACAGGGATCCTGAGGTCACTGGAGCAACACGAAAGGGCTCCGTGGACCCCAAATCAACTCGAGATGAGAGCTTAGTCCCTGGCTTCGACTCAAGAGGAATACCAACTTTCCACAAGCACCTCAAGAGGAGGCTTCTCTCAGCTACAGGTATGTGAGAGGGACCCTGAGTTTGTGGCCTCAAGTGGAATGGACACCGAGATGCTCTGACCTGAAGTAAGGCCGGATATCCCTGCAGTGAATTGAATGCAGGCTCGTCTTGCATCTCCCAAGACGAAGGGATGTCTGAATCCCCTGTTGAGACCACAGAGAAAGACCTAGTCCTCCGCCTCAACGCGACCGGAGGCCTCACATCCTTTGAAAACTCGAGAGGTCCGCGGAGATCAATGCTTCCAAAGGAGACGATTCCTGACTCCTCTTGAAAATGGATAGGAGTCCCAGGATCTCTGTGCCACGTGGAAAGGGACTCTGGGGCTCCCTACTTACCTGGAGACACGTCCCAATTGCCATGCCAAGACTCGAGGAGAATCCCGAGGTGTCCCTAGCACCGAGGCAGTAGTCTTGATGTCGCTTAACAAACACGTGTCTGGAACGGCCCTCCCCGTCTTAACTCAAGAATATACCCCAGGTTTGGGCCACAACTCGAGAAAAACCATGAGACTTCACACTCGCCACGACATGAGGCTAGATTCCACTGCAGTGCGTGCAGAGCAATTCCGTGTTCCACATCGAACGAGAAAGGAGCCTTTATTTCCTTGATGGCACTACAGAGAAAACCCAAGATCACTGTCTCAAGTCTAGAGGGATCCTGAGGTCACTGGAGCAACACGAAAGGGCTCCGTGGACCCCAAATCAACTCGAGATGATAGCTTAGTCCCTGGCTTCGACTCAAGAGGAATACCAACTTTCCACAAGCACCTCAAGAGCAGGCTTCTCTCAGCTACAAGTATGTGAGAGGGACCCTCAGTTTGTGGCGTCAAGTGGAATGGACCCGAGATGCTCTAACTCGATGTAAGGCCGGATATCCCTGCAGTGAATTGAATGCAGGCTCGTCTTGCATCTCCCAAGACGAAGGGATGTCTGAATCCCCTGTGGAGACCACAGAGAAAGACCTAGTTCTCCGCCTCATCGCGACCGGAGGCCTCACATCCTTTGAGAACTCGAGAGGTCCGCGGAGATCAATGCTTCCAAAGGAGACGATGCCTGACTCCTCTTGAAAATGGATAGGAGTCCCAGGATTCCTGTGGCACGTGGAAAGGGACCCTGGGTCTTCCTCCTCACGTGGAGACGCGTCCCAATTGCCATGCCAAGACTCGAGGAGTATCCCGATTTGTCCCTTCCACCTAGGCAGGAGTCCTGACGTCGCTGAACAAACACGTGTCAGGAAGGGCCCTCCCCGTAGTAACTTGTGAATGTACCCCATGTTCCGGCCGCAACTCGAGAAAAACCATGAGACTTCCCCCTCGCCGTGAGATGAGGCCCGATTCCCCTGCACTGCGTGCAGAGCAATTCCGTGTTCCACATCAAACGTGAAAGGAGCCTTGATTTCCTTGATGGCACTCCAGAGAAAACCCAAGATCACTGACTCAGTCTAGAGGGATCCTGAGGTCACTAGAGCAACAGGAAAGGGCTCTGTGGACCCCAAATCAACTCGAGATGAGAGCTTAGTCCCTGGCTTCGACTCAAGAGGAATACCAACTTTCCACAAGCACCTCAAGAGGAGGCTTCTCTCTGCTACAGGTATGTGAGAGGGCCCCTGAGTTTGTGGCCTCAAGTGGAATGGACACCGAGATGCTCTGACTCGAAGTAAGGCCGGATATCCCTGCAGTGAATTGAATGCAGGCTCGTCTTGCATCTCCCAAGACGAAGGGATGTCTGAATCCCCTGTGGAGACCACAGAGAAAGACCTAGTCCTCCGCCTCAACGCGACCGGAGGCCTCACATCCTTTGATAACTCGAGAGGTCTGCGGAGATCAATGCTTCCAAAGGAGACGATGCCTGACTCCTCTTGAAAATGGATAGGAGTCCCAGGATCCCTGTGGCACGTGGAAAGGGACCCTGGGTCTCCCGCCTCACGTGGAGACGCGTCCCAATTGCCATGCCAAGACTCGAGGAGAATCCCGAGGTGTCCCTCGCACCTAGGCAGGAGTCCTGACGACGCTGAACAAACACGTGTCCGGAAGGGCCCTCCGTGTCGTAACTCGAGAATATACCCCAGGTTCCGGCCGCAACTCAAAAAAACCATGAGACTTCCCCCTCGCGGCGAGATGAGGCCCGATTCCCCTGCACTGCGTGCAGAGCAATTCCGTGTTCCACATCAAACGTGAAAGGACCCTTGATTTCCTTGAAGGCACTCCAGAGAAAACAAAAAGTCACTGTCTCAAGTCTAGAGGGATCCTGAGGCCACTGTAGCAGCATGAAAGGGCTCCGTGGAACCCAAATCAACTCGAGATGAGAGCTTAGTGTCTGGCTTTGACTCAAGAGGAATACCAACTTTCCACAAGCACCTCAAGAGGAGGCTTCTCTCAGCTACAGGTATGTGAGAGGGACCCTGAGTTTGTGGCCTCAGGTGGAATGGACACTGAGATGCTCTGACTCGAAGTAAGGCCGGATATCCCTGCAGTGAATTGAATGCAGGCTCGTCTTGCATCTCCCAAGACGAAGGGATGTCTGAATCCCCTGTGGAGACCAAAGAGAAAGACCTAGTCCTCCGCCTCAACGCGACCGTAGGCCTCACATCCTTTGAAAACTCAAGAGGTCTGCGGAGATCAATGCTTCCAAAGGAGACGATACCTGACTTCTACTAAAAATGGATAGGAGTCCCAGGATTCCTGTGGCACGTGGAAAGGGACCCTGGGTCTCCCGCCTCACGTGGAGACGCGTCCCAATTTCCATGCCAAGACTCGAGGAGAATCCCGAGGTGTCCCTCGCACCTAGGCAGGAGTCCTGACGTCGCTGAACAAACAAGTGTCTGGAAGGGCCCTCCCCGTCGTAACTCGAGAATATACCCCAGGTTCCGGCCGAAACTCGAGAGAAACCATGAGACTTCCCCCTCGCCGAGAGATGAGGCCCGATACCCTAGCACTGCATGCAGAGCAATTCCGTGTTCCACAACAAACGTGAAAGGAGCCTTGATTTCCTTGGTGGCCCTCCAGAAAAAACCCAAGATAACTGTCTCAAGTCTAGCGGGATCCTGAGGTCGTTGGAGCAACACGAAAGGGCTCCGTGGACCCGAAATCAAGTCGAGATGAGAGCTTAGTCCCTGGCTTCGACTCAAGAGGAATACCAATGTTCCACAAGCACCTCAAGAGGAGGCTTCTCTCAGCAACAGGTATGTGAGACGGACCCTGATTATGTGGTCTCAAGTGGAATGGACACCGAGATGCTCTGACTCGAAGTAAGGCCGGATATCCCTGCAGTGAATTGAATGCAGGCTTGTCTTGCATCGCCCAAGACGAAGGGATGTCTTAATCCCCTGTGGAGACCACAGAGAAAGACCTAGTCCTCCGCCTCAACGCGAGCGGAGGCCTCACATTCTTTGAAAACTCGAGAGGTCCACGGAGATCAATGCTTCCAAAGGAGACGATGCCTGACTCCTCTTGAAAATGGATAGGAGTCCCAGGATCCCTGTGGCACGTGGAAAGGGACCCTGGGTCTCCCGCCTCACGTGGAGACGCATCCCAATTGGCATGCCAAGACTCGAGGAGAATCCCGAGGTGTCCCTCGCACCTAGGCAGGAGTCCTGACGTCGCTGAACAAACACATGTCTGGAAGGGCCCTCCCCGTCGGAACTCAGGAATATACCCCAGGTTCCGGGCGCAACTCGAGAAAAACCATGAGACTTCCCCCTCGCCTCGAGATGAGGCATGATTCGCCTGCACTGCGTGCAGAGCAATTCGGTGTTCCACATCAAACGTGAAAGGAGCCTTGATTTCCTTGATGGCACTCCAGAGAAAACCCAAGATCACTGTCTCAAGTCTAGAGGGATCCTGAGGTCACTGTAGCAACATGAAGGGCTCCGTGGACCCCAAATCAACTCGAGATGAGAGCTTAGTCCCTGGCTTCGACTCAAGAGGAATACCAACTTTCCAGAAGCACCTCAAGGGGAGGCTTCTCTCAGGAACAGGTATGTGAGAGGGACCCAGAGTTTGTGTCTTCAAGTGGAATGGACACCAAGATGCTCTGTCTCGAAGTAAGGCCAGATATCCCTGCAGTGAATTGAATGCATGCTCGTCTTGCATCTCCCAAGACGAAGGGATGTCTGAATCCCCTGTGGAGACTACAGAGAAAGAAGTAGTTCTCCGCCTGATGGCGACCGGAGGCATCACATCCTTTGAAAGCTCGAGAGGTCCGCGGAGATCAAGGTTTCCAAAGGAGACGATGCCTGACTCCTCTTGAAAATGGATAGGAGTCCCAGGATCCCTGTGGCATTTGGAAAGGGACCCTGCGACTCCCGCCTCACGTGGAGACGCGTCCCAATTGCCATGTCAAGACTCGAGGAGAATGCCGAGGTGTCCATCGCACCTAGGCAGGAGTCCTGACGTCGCTGAAAAAACACGTGAATGGAAGGGCCCTCCCCATCGTATCGAGAATATACCCCATGTTCCGGCCGCAACTCGAGAAAAACCATGAGACTTCCCCCTCGCCGCGAGATGAGGCCCGATTCCCTTGCACTGCATGCAGAGCAATTCCGTGTTCCACATCAAACGTGAAGGGAGTCTTGATTTCCTTGATGGCACTCCAGAGAAAACCCAAGATCACTGTCTCAAGTCTAGAGGGATCCTGAGGTCACTGGAGCAACACCAAAGGGCTCCGTGGACCCCACATCAACTTGAGATGCGAGCATAGTCCCTGGCTTCGACTCAAGAGAAATACCAACTTTCCATAAGCACCTCAAGAGGAGGCTTCTCTCAGCTACAGGTATGTGAGAGGGACCCTGAGTTTGTGGCCTCAAGTGGAATGGACACCGAGATGCTCTGACTCGATGTAAGGCCGGATATCCCTGCAGTGAATTGAATGCAGGCTCGTCTTGCATCTCTCAAGATGAAGGGATGTCTGAATCAACTTTGGAGACAACAGAGAAAGACCTAGTTCTCCCCCTCATCGTGACCGGAGGCTTCACATCCTTTGAAAATTCAAGAGGTCCCCACAGATCAATGCTTCCAAAGGAGACGATTCCTGACTCCTCTTGAAAATGGATAGGAGTCCCAGGATCTCTGTGCCACGTGGAAAGGGACTCTGGGGCTCCCGCCTCACCTGGAGACACATCGCAATTGCCATGCCAAGACTCGAGGAGAATCCCGAGGTGTCCCTAGCACCTAGGCAGTAGTCTTGATGTCGCTTAACAAACACGTGTCTGGAACGGCCCTCCCCGTCTTAACTCAAGAATATACCCCAGGTTTGGGCCACAACTCGAGAAAAACCATGAGACTTCACACTCGCCACGACATGAGGCTAGATTCCACTGCAGTGCGTGCAGAGCAATTCCGTGTTCCACATCGAACGAGAAAGGAGCCTTTATTTCCTTGATGGCACTCCAGAGAAAACCCAACATCACTGTCTCAAGTCTAGAGGGATCCTGAGGTCACTGGAGCAACATGAAAGGGCTCCGTGTACCCCAAATCAACTCGAGATGAGAGCTTAGTCCCTGGCTTCGACTCAAGAGGAATACCAACTTTCCACAAGCACCTCAAGAGCAGGCTTCTCTCAGCTACAAGTATGTGAGAGGGACCCTGAGATTGTGGCGTCAAGTGGAATGGACCCGAGATGCTCTAACTCGATGTAAGGCCGGATATCCCTGCAGTGAATTGAATGCAGGCTCGTCTTGCATCTCCCAAGACGAAGGGATGTCTGAATCCCCTGTGGAGACCACAGAGAAAGACCTAGTTCTCCGCCTCATCGCGACCGGAGGCCTCACATCCTTTGAAAACTCGAGAGGTCAGCGGAGATCAATGCTTCCAAAGGTGACTATGCCTGACTCCTCTTGAAAATGGATAGGAGTCCCAGGATTCCTGTGGCACGTGGAAAGGGACCCTGGGTCTCACGCCTCACTTGGAGACGCATCCCAATTGCCATGCCAATACTCGAGGAGAATCCCGAGGTGTCCCTCGCACCTAGGCAGGAGTCCTGACGTCGCTGAACAAACACGTGTCTGGAATGGCCCCCGCTGTCGTAACTCGAGAATATACCCCAGGTTCCGGCCGCAACTCGAGAAAAACCATGAGACTTCCCCCTCGCCGCGAGATGAGGCCCGATTCCCGTGCACCGCGTGCAGAGCAATTCCGTGTTCCACATCAAACGTGAAATTAGCCTTGATTTCCTTGATGGCGCTTCAGAGAAAACCCAAGATCACTGTCTCAAGTCTAGAGAGATCCTGAGGTCACTGAGGCTACAGGAAATGGCTCCATGAACCCCAAATCAACTCGAGATGAGAGCTTAGTCCCTGGCTTCGACTCAAGGGGAATACCAACTTTCCACAAGCACCTCAAGAGGAGGCTTCTCTCAGCTACAGGTATGTGAGAGGGACCCTGAAATTGTGGCCTCAAGTGGAATGGACACCGAGATGCTCTGACTCGATGTAAGGCCGGATATCCCTGCAGTGAATTGATGCAGGCTCGCCGTGCATCTCCCAAGACGAAGGGATGACTGAATCCCCTGTGGAGACCACAGAGAAAGACCTAGTTCTCCGCATCATCGCGACCGGAGGCCTCACATACTTTGAAAACTCGAGAGGTCCGCGGAGATCAATGCTTCCAAAGGAGACGATGCCTGACTCTTCTTGAAAATGGATAGGAGTCCCAGGATCCCTTTGGCACGTGGAAAGAGACACTGGGTCTTCCGCCTCATGTGGAGACTCGTCCCAATTGCCATGCCAAGACTCGAGGAGTATCCCGATTTGTCCCTCGCACCTAGGCAGGAGTCCTGACGTCGCTGAACAAACACGTGTCAGGAAGGGCCCTCCCCGTAGTAACTTGTGAATGTACCCCATGTTCCGGCCGCAACTCGAGAAAAACCATGAGACTTCCCCCTCGCCGTGAGATGAGGCCCGATTCCCCTGCACTGCGTGCAGAGCAATTCCGTGTTCCACATCAAACGTGAAAGGAGCCTTGATTTCCTTGATGGCACTCCAGAGAAAACCCAAGATCACTGACTCAGTCTAGAGGGATCCTGAGGTCACTAGAGCAACAGGAAAGGGCTCTGTGGACCCTAAATCAACTCGAGATGAGAGCTTAGTCCCTGGCTTCGACTCAAGAGGAATACCAACTTTCCTCAAGCACCTCAAGAGGAGGCTTCTCTCTGCTACAGGTATGTGAGAGGGCCCCTGAGTTTGTGGCCTCAAGTGGAATGGACACCGAGATGCTCTGACTCGAAGTAAGGCCGGATATCCCTGCAGTGAATTGAATGCAGGCTCGTCTTGCATCTCCCAAGACTAAGGGATGTCTGAATCCCCTGTGGAGACCACAAAGAAAGACCTAGTCCTCCGCCTCAACGCGACCGGAGGCCTCACATCCTTTGAAAACTAGAGAGGTCCGCAGAGATCAGTGCTTCCAAAGGAGAAGATGCCTGACTCCTCTTGAAAATGGATAGGAGTCCCAGGATCCCTGTGGCACGTGGAAAGGGACCCTGGGTTTCCCGCCTCACGTGGAGACGCGTCCCAATTGCCATGCCAAGAATCGAGGAGAATCCCGAGGTGTCCCTCGCACCTAGGCAGGAGTCCTCACGTTGCTGAACAAACACGTGTCTGGAAGGGCCCTCCCCGTCGTAACTCGACCATATACCTCAGGTTCCCGCCGCAACTCGAGAAAATCCATGAGACTTCCCCCTCGCCGCGACATGAGGCCCGATTCCCCTGCACTGCGTGCAGAGCAATTCCGTGTTCCACATCAAACGTGAAAGGAGCTTTGATTTCCTTGATGGCACTCCAGAGAAAACCCAAGATCACTGTCTCAAGTCTAGAGGGATCCTGAGGTCACTGTAGCTACACGAAAGGGCTCCGTGGACCCCAAATCAACTCGAGATGAGAGCTTAGTCCCTGACTTCGACTCAAGAGGAATACCAACTTTCCACAAGCACCTCAAGAGGAGGCTTCTCTCAGCCACAGGTATGTGAGAAGGACCCTGAGTTTGTGGCCTCAAGTGGAATGGACACCGAGATGCTCTGTCTCGAAATAAGGCCTGATATCCCTGCAGTGAATTGAATGCAGGCTCTTCTTGCATCTCCCAAGACGAAGGGATGTCTGAATCCCCTGTGGAGACTACAGAAAAAGAAGTAGTTCTCCGCCTGATCGCGACTGGAGGCATCACATCCTTTGAAAGCTCGAGAGGGCCGCGGAGATCAAAGCTTTCAAAGGAGACGATGCCTGACTCCTCTTGAAAATGGATAGGAGTCCCAGGATCCCTGTGGCATTTGGAAAGGGACCCTGCGACTCCCGCCTCACGTGGAGACGCGTCCCAATTGCCATGCCAAGACTCGAGGAGAATGCCGAGGTGTCCATCGCACCTAGGCAGGAGTCCTGACGTCGCTGAAAAAACACGTGAATGGAAGGGCCCTCCCCATCGTATCGAGAATATACCCCATGTTCTGGCCGCAACTCGAGAAAAACCATGAGACTTCCCCCTGGCCTCGAGATGAGGCCCGATTCCCCTGCACTGCCTGCAGAGCAATTCCGTGTTCCACATCAAACGTGAAGGGAGCCTTGATTTCCTTGATGGCACTCCAGAGAAAACCCAAGATCACTGTCTCAAGTCTAGAGGGATCCTGAGGTCACTGGAGCAACACCAAAGGGCTCCGTGGACCCCAAATCAACTCGAGATGAGAGCTTAGTCCCTGGCTTCGATTCAAGAGAAATACAAACTTTCCATAAGCACCTCAAGAGGAGGCTTCTCTCAGCTACAGGTATGTGAGAGGGACCCTGAGTTTGTGGCCTCAAGTGGAATGGACACCGAGATGCTCTGACTCGATGTAAGGCCGGATATCCCTGCAGTGAATTGAATGCAGGCTCGTCTTGCATCTCTCAAGATGAAGGGATGTCTGAAACAACTTTGGAGACCACAGAGAAAGACCTAGTTCTCCCCCTCATCGCGACCGGAGGCCTCACATCCTTTGAAAATTCAAGAGGTCCCCAGAGATCAATGCTTCCAAAGGAGACGATGGCTGACTCCTCTTGAAAATGGATAGGAGTCCCAGGATCTCTGTGCCACGTGGAAAGGGGCTCTGGGGCTCCCGCCTCACCTGGAGCCGCGTCGCAATTGCCATGCCAAGACTCGAGGAGAATACCGAGGTGTCCCTAGCACCTAGGCAGTAGTCTTGATGTCGCTTAACAAACACGTGTCTCTAACGGCCCTCCCCGTCTTAACTCAAGAATATACCCCAGGTTTGGGCCACAACTCGAGAAAAACCATGAGACTTCACACTCGCCACGACATGAGGCCAGATTCCACTGCAGTGCGTGCAGAGCAATTCCGTGTTCCACATCAAACGAGAAAGGAGCCTTTATTTCCTTGATGGCATTCCAGAGAAAACCCAAGATCACTGTCTCATGTCTAGAGGGATCCTGAGGTCACTAGAGCAACAGGAAAGGGCTCTGTGGATCCCAAATCAACTCGAGATGAGAGCTTAGTGCCTGGCTTCGACTGAAGAGGAATACCAACTTTCCACAAGCACCTCAAGAGGAAGCTTCTCTCTGCTACAGGTATGTGAGAGGGCCCCTGAGTTTGTGGCCTCAAGTGGAATGGACACCGAGATGCTCTGACTCGAAGTAAGGCCGGATATCCCTGCAGTGAATTGAATGCAGGCTCGTCTTGCATCTCCCAAGACTAAGGGATGTCTGAATCCCCTGTGGAGACCACAAAGAAAGACCTAGTCCTCCGCCTCAACGCGACCGGAGGCCTCACATCCTTTGTAAACTCGAGAGGTCCGCGGAGATCAGTGCTTCCAAAGGAGAAGATGCCTGACTCCTCTTAAAAATGGATAGGAGTCCCAGGATCCCTGTGGCACGTGGAAAGGGACCCTGGGTCGCCCGCCTCACGTGGAGACGCGTCCCAATTGCCATGCCAAGAATCGAGGAGAATCCCGAGGTGTCCCTCGCACCTAGGCAGGAGTCCTGACGTCGCTGAACAAACACGTGTCTGGAAGGGCCCTCCCCGTCGTAATTTGAGAATATACCCCAGGTTCCGGGCGCAACTCGAGAAAAACCATGAGACTTCCCCCTCACCGCGAGATGAGGCCCGATTCCGCTACCCTGCGTGCAGAGCAATTCCGTATTCCACATCAAAATTGAAAGGAGCCTTGGTTTCCTTGATGGCACTCCAGAGAAAAGCCAAGATCACTGTCTCAAGTCTAGAGGGATCCTGAGGTCACTGTACCAATAAGAAAGGGCTCCGTGGACTGCAAATCAACTCGAGATGAGAGCTTAGTCCCTGGCTTCGACTCAAGAGGAATACCAACTTTCCAGAAGCACCTCAAGAGGAGGCTTCTCTCAGCTACAGGTATGTGAGAGGGACCCTGAGTGTGTGGCCTCAAGTGGAATGGACACCGAGATGCTCTGACTCGAAGTAAGGCCGGATATCCCTGCAGTGAATTGAATGCAGGCTCGTCTTTCATCTCCCAAGACGAAGGGATGTCTGAATCCCCTGTGGAGACCACAGAGAAAGACCTAGTTCTCCGCCTCATCGCGACCGGAGGTCTCACATCCTTTGATAACTCGAGAGGTCCGCGGAGATCAGTGCTTCCAAAGGGGACGATGCCTGACTCCTCTTGAAAATGGATAGGAGGCCCAGCATCACTGTGGCACGTGGAAAGGGACCCTGGGTCTCCTGCCTCACGTGGAGAGGCGTCACAGTTGCCATGCCAAGACTCGAGGAGAATACCGAGGTGTCCATCGCACCTAGGCAGGAGTCCTGACGTCGCTGAACAAACACGTGTCCGAAAGGGCCCTCCGCGTCGTAACTCGAGAATATACCGCAGTTTCCGGCCGCAACTCGAGAAAAACCATGAAACTTCCCCCTCGCCGCAAGATGAGGCCCGATTACCCTGCACTGCGTGCAGAGCAATTCCGTGTTCCACATCAAACGTGAAAGGAGCCTTGATTTCCTTGATGGCACTCCAGAGAAAACCCAAGATAACTGTCTCAAGTCTAGAGGGATACTGAGGTCACTGTGGAAACACGAAAGGGCTCCGTGGACCCCAATCAACTCGAGATGAGAGCTTAGTCCCTGCTTCGACTCAAGAGGCATACAAACTTTCCACAGGCACCTCAAGAGGTGGCTTCTTTCAGCTACAGGTATGTGAGAGGGACCCTGAGTTTGTGGCATCAAGTGGAATGGACACCGAGATGCTCTGACTCGAAGTAAGGCCGGATATCACTGCAGTGAATTGAATGCAGGCTCGTCTTGCATCTCCCAAGACGAAGGGATGTCTGAATACCCTGGGAAGACCACAGAGAAAGACCTAGTTATCCTCATCGCGACCGGAGTCCTCATATACTTTGAAAACTCGAGAGGTCCGCGGAGATCAGTGCTTCCAAAGGAGACGATGCCTGACTCCTCTTGAAAATGGATAGAGGTCCCAGGATCCCTGTGGCACGTGGAAAGGGACCCTGGGTCTCCCGCTTCACGTGGAGACGCGTTCCAATGGCGATGCCAAGACTCGACGAGAATACCGAGGTGTCCTTCGCACCTAGGGAGGAGATCTCACGTCGCTGAACAAACCCGTGTCTGGAAGGGCCCTCCCCGTCGTAACTCGAGAATATACCCCAGGTTCCGGCCGCAACTCGAGAAAAACCATGAGACCTCCCCCTCGCCGCGACATGAGGCCCGATTCCCGTGCACTGCGTGCAGAGCAATTCCGTGTTCCACATCAAACGTGAAAGGTGTTTTGATTTCCCTGATGGCACTCCAGAGAAAACACAAGATCACTGTCTCAAGTCTAGAGGGATCCTGAGGTCATTGGAGCAACAAGAAAGGGCTCCGTGGACCACAAATCAACTCGAGATGAGAGCTTAGTCCCAAGCTTCGACTCAAGAGGAATACCAACTTTCCATAAGCACCTCAAGAGGAGTATTCTCTCAGCCACAGGTATGTGAAAAGGACCCTGAGTTTGTGGCCTCAAGTGGAATGGACACCGAGATGCTCTGACTCGAAGTAAGGCCGGATATCCCTGCAGTGAATTGAATGCAGGCTCGTCCTGCATCTCCCAAGACGAAGGGATGTCTGAATCCCCTGGGAAGAACACAGAGAAAGACCTAGTTCTTGGCCTCATCGCAACCGGAGTCCTCATATACTTTGAAAACTCGAGAGATCCGCGGAGATCAATACTTCCAAAGGAGACGATGCCTGACGCCTCTTGAAAATGGTTCGAGGTCCCAGGATCCCTGAGGCACGTGGAAAGGTAACCTGGGTCTCCCGCCTCACGTGGAGACGCGTCCCAATTGCCATGCCAAGACTCGAGGAGAATCCCGAGGTGTCCCTCGCACCTAGGCAGAAGTCCTGACGTCTCTGAACAAACACATGTCTGGAAGGGCCCTCCCCGTCTTAACTCGAGAATATACCCAAGGTTCTGGCCGCAACTCGAGAAAAACCATGAGACTTCGCCCTCGCCGCGAGATGAGGCCCGATTCCACTGCACTGCGTGCAGAGAAATTCGGTCTTCCACAGCAAACGTGAAAGGAGCCTTGATTTCCTTGATGGCACTCCAGAGAAAACCCAAGATCACTGTCTGAAGTCTAGAGGGATCCTGAGGTCACTGTAGCAACACGAAATTGCTCCGTGGTGCCCAAATCAACTCGAGATGAGAGCTCATTCCCTGGCGTCCACTCAAGAGAAATACCAACTTTCCACAAGCACCTCAGGAAGAGGCTTCTCTCAGAGACAGGTATGTGAGAGGGACCCTGAGTTTGTGGCCTCAAGTGGAATGGACACCGAGATGCTCTGACTCGAAGTAAGGCCGGATATCCCTGCAGTGAATTGAATGCAGGCTCGTCTTTCATCTCCCAAGAAGAAGGGATGTCTGAATCCCCTGTGGAGACCACAGAGAAAGACCTAGTTCTCCGCCTCATCGCGACCGGAGGTCTCACATTCTTTAAAAACTCGAGAGGTCCGCGGAGATCAATGCTTCCAAAGGGGACGATGCCTGACTCCTCTTGAAAATGGATAGGAGTCCCAGGATCCCTGTGGCACGTGGAAAAGGACCCTGGGTCTCCCTCCCCACGTGGAGATGGGTCCCAATTGCCATGACAAGACTCGAGGAGAATCCCGAGGTGTCCCTCGCACCTAGGCAGGAGTCCTGACGTCGCTGAACAAACACGTGTCTGGAAGGGCCCTCCCCGTAGTAACTCGCGATTATACCACAGGTTCCGGCCGCAACTCGAAAAAAACCATGAGACTTCCCCCTCGCCGCGAGATGAGGCCCGATTCCCCTGCACTGCGTGCAGAGCATTTCTGTGTTCCACATCAACCGTGAAAGGAGCCTTGATTTCCTTGATGGCACTCCAGAGAAAACCCAAGATCACTGTCTCAAGTCTAGAGGGATCCTGAGATCACTGGAGCAACACGAAAGTGCTCTGTGGACCCAAGTCAACTCGAGATGAGAGCTTAGTCCTTGGCTTCGAATCAAGAGGAACACCAACTTTCCACAAGCACCTCAAGTGGAGGCTTCTCTCAGCTACAGGTATGTGAGAGGGACCCTGAGTTTGTGGCCTCAAGTGGAATGGACACCGAGATGCTCTGACTCAAAATAAGGCCGGATATCCCTGAAGTGAATTGAATGCAGGCTCGTCTTGCATCTCCCAAGACGAAGGGTTGTCTGAATCCCCTGTGGAGACCACAGAGAAAGATCTAGTCCTCCGCCTCAACGCGAACGGAGGTCTCACATCCTTTGAAAACTCGAGAGGTCCCCGGAGATCAATGCTTCCAAAGGAGACGATGCCTGACTCCTCTTGAAAATGGATAGGAGTCCCAGGATCCCTGTGGCACGTGGAAAGGGACCCTGGGTCTCCCGCCTCACGTGGAGACGCGTCCCAATTGCCATGCCAAGACTCGAGGAGAATCCCGAGGTGTCCCTCGAACCTAGGCAGGAGTCCTGACGTCGCTGAACAAACACGTGTCTGGAAGGGCCCTCCCCGTCGTAACTCGAGAATATAACCCAGGTTCCGGCCGCAACTCGAGAAAAACCATGAGACTTCCCCCTCGCCGCGAGATGAGGCCCGATTCCCCTGCACTGCGTGCAGAGCAATTCCGTGTTCCACATCAAACGTGAAAGGAGCCTTGATTTCCTTGATGGCACTCCAGAGAAAACCCAAGATCACTGTCTCAAGTCTAGAGGGATCCTGAGGTCACTGGAGCAACACGAAAGGGCTCCGTGGACCCCAAATCAACTCGAGATGAGAGCTTAGTCCCTGGCTTCGACTCAAGAGGAATACCAACTTTCCACAAGCACCTCAAGAGGAGGCTTCTCTCAGCTACAGGTATGTGAGAGGGACCCTGAGTTTGTGGCCTCAAGTGGAATGGACACCGAGATGCTCTGACTCGAAGTAAGGCCGGATATCCCTGCAGTGAATTGAATGCAGGCTTGTCTTGCATCTCCCAAGACGAAGGGATGTCTGAATCCCCTGTGGAGACCACAGAGAAAGACCTAGTTCTCTGCCTCTTTGGGACCAGAGGCCTCATATCCTTTGAAAACTCGAGAGGTCCGCAGAGGTCAATGCTTCCAAAGGATACGATGCCTGACTCCTCTTGAAAATGGATAGGAGTTCCAGGATCCCTGTGGCACGTGGAAATGGTCTCTGGGTCTCCCGCCTCACGTGGAGATGCGTCCCAATTGGCATGCCAAGACTCGAGGAGAATCCCGAGGTGTCCCTCGCACCTAGGCAGGAGTCCTGACGTCGCTGAACAAACACATGTCTGGAAGGGCCCTCCCCGTCGGAACTCAGGAATATACCCCAGGTTCCGGGCGCAACTCGAGAAAAACCATGAGACTTCCCCCTCGCCTCGAGATGAGGCATGATTCGCCTGCACTGCGTGCAGAGCAATTCGGTGTTCCACATCAAACGTGAAAGGAGCCTTGATTTCCTTGATGGCACTCCAGAGAAAACCCAAGATCACTGTCTCAAGTCTAGAGGGATCCTGAGGTCACTGTAGCAACATGAAGGGCTCCGTGGACCCCAAATCAACTCGAGATGAGAGCTTAGTCCCTGGCTTCGACTCAAGAGGAATACCAACTTTCCAGAAGCACCTCAAGGGGAGGCTTCTCTCAGGAACAGGTATGTGAGAGGGACCCAGAGTTTGTGTCTTCAAGTGGAATGGACACGAAGATGCTCTGTCTCGAAGTAAGGCCAGATATCCCTGCAGTGAATTGAATGCATGCTCGTCTTGCATCTCCCAAGACGAAGGGATGTCTGAATCCCCTGTGGAGACTACAGAGAAAGAAGTAGTTCTCCGCCTGATGGCGACCGGAGGCATCACATCCTTTGAAAACTCGAGAGGTCCGCGGAGATCAAGGTTTCCAAAGGAGACGATGCCTGACTCCTCTTGAAAATGGATAGGAGTCCCAGGATACCTGTGGCATTTGGAAAGGGACCCTGCGACTCCCGCCTCACGTGGAGACGCGTCCCAATTGCCATGTCAAGACTCGAGGAGAATGCCGAGGTGTCCATCGCACCTAGGCAGGAGTCCTGACGTCGCTGAAAAAACACGTGAATGGAAGGGCCCTCCCCATCGTATCGAGAATATACCCCATGTTCCGGCCGCAACTCGAGAAAAACCATGAGACTTCCCCCTCGCCGCGAGATGAGGCCCGATTCCCTTGCACTGCATGCAGAGCAATTCCGTGTTCCACATCAAACGTGAAGGGAGTCTTGATTTCCTTGATGGCACTCCAGAGAAAACCCAAGATCACTGTCTCAAGTCTAGAGGGATCCTGAGGTCACTGGAGCAACACCAAAGGGCTCCGTGGACCCCACATCAACTCGAGATGCGAGCATAGTCCCTGGCTTCGACTCAAGAGAAATACCAACTTTCCATAAGCACCTCAAGAGGAGGCTTCTCTCAGCTACAGGTATGTGAGAGGGACCCTGAGTTTGTGGCCTCAAGTGGAATGGACACCGAGATGCTCTGACTCGATGTAAGGCCGGATATCCCTGCAGTGAATTGAATGCAGGCTCGTCTTGCATCTCTCAAGATGAAGGGATGTCTGAATCAACTTTGGAGACAACAGAGAAAGACCTAGTTCTCCCCCTCATCGTGACCGGAGGCTTCACATCCTTTGAAAATTCAAGAGGTCCCCACAGATCAATGCTTCCAAAGGAGACGATTCCTGACTCCTCTTGAAAATGGATAGGAGTCCCAGGATCTCTGTGCCACGTGGAAAGGGACTCTGGGGCTCCCGCCTCACCTGGAGACACATCGCAATTGCCATGCCAAGACTCGAGGAGAATCCCGAGGTGTCCCTAGCACCTAGGCAGTAGTCTTGATGTCGCTTAACAAACACGTGTCTGGAACGGCCCTCCCCGTCTTAACGCAAGAATATACCCCAGGTTTGGGCCACAACTCGAGAAAAACCATGAGACTTCACACTCGCCACGACATGAGGCTAGATTCCACTGCAGTGCGTGCAGAGCAATTCCGTGTTCCACATCGAACGAGAAAGGAGCCTTTATTTCCTTGATGGCACTCCAGATAAAACCCAACATCACTGTCTCAAGTCTAGAGGGATCCTGAGGTCACTGGAGCAACATGAAAGGGCTCCGTGTACCCCAAATCAACTCGAGATGAGAGCTTAGTCCCTGGCTTCGACTCAAGAGGAATACCAACTTTCCACAAGCACCTCAAGAGCAGGCTTCTCTCAGCTACAAGTATGTGAGAGGGACCCTGAGATTGTGGCGTCAAGTGGAATGGACCCGAGATGCTCTAACTCGATGTAAGGCCGGATATCCCTGCAGTGAATTGAATGCAGGCTCGTCTTGCATCTCCCAAGACGAAGGGATGTCTGAATCCCCTGTGGAGACCACAGAGAAAGACCTAGTTCTCCGCCTCATCGCGACCGGAGGCCTCACATCCTTTGAAAACTCGAGAGGTCCGCGGAGATCAATACTTCCAAAGGTGACTATGCCTGACTCCTCTTGAAAATGGATAGGAGTCCCAGGATTCCTGTGGCACGTGGAAAGGGACCCTGGGTCTCACGCCTCACTTGGAGACGCATCCCAATTGCCATGCCAATACTCGAGGAGAATCCCGAGGTGTCCCTCGCACCTAGGCAGGAGTCCTGACGTCGCTGAACAAACACGTGTCTGGAATGGCCCCCGCTGTCGTAACTCGAGAATATACCCCAGGTTCCGGCCGCAACTCGAGAAAAACCATGAGACTTCCCCCTCGCCGCGAGATGAGGCCCGATTCCCGTGCACCGCGTGCAGAGCAATTCCGTGTTCCACATCAAACGTGAAATTAGCCTTGATTTCCTTGATGGCACTTCAGAGAAAACCCAAGATCACTGTCTCAAGTCTAGAGAGATCCTGAGGTCACTGAGGCTACAGGAAATGGCTCCATGAACCCCAAATCAACTCGAGATGAGAGCTTAGTCCCTGGCTTCGACTCAAGGGGAATACCAACTTTCCACAAGCACCTCAAGAGGAGGCTTCTCTCAGCTACAGGTATGTGAGAGGGACCCTGAAATTGTGGCCTCAAGTGGAATGGACACCGAGATGCTCTGACTCGATGTAAGGCCGGATATCCCTGCAGTGAATTGATGCAGGCTCGCCGTGCATCTCCCAAGACGAAGGGATGACTGAATCCCCTGTGGAGACCACAGAGAAAGACCTAGTTCTCCGCATCATCGCGACCGGAGGCCTCACATACTTTGAAAACTCGAGAGGTCCGCGGAGATCAATGCTTCCAAAGGAGACGATGCCTGACTCTTCTTGAAAATGGATAGGAGTCCCAGGATCCCTTTGGCACGTGGAAAGAGACACTGGGTCTTCCGCCTCATGTGGAGACTCGTCCCAATTGCCATGCCAAGACTCGAGGAGTATCCCGATTTGTCCCTCGCACCTAGGCAGGAGTCCTGACGTCGCTGAACAAACACGTGTCAGGAAGGGCCCTCCCCGTAGTAACTTGTGAATGTACCCCATGTTCCGGCCGCAACTCGAGAAAAACCATGAGACTTCCCCCTCGCCGTGAGATGAGGCCCGATTCCCCTGCACTGCGTGCAGAGCAATTCCGTGTTCCACATCAAACGTGAAAGGAGCCTTGATTTCCTTGATGGCACTCCAGAGAAAACCCAAGATCACTGACTCAGTCTAGAGGGATCCTGAGGTCACTAGAGCAACAGGAAAGGGCTCTGTGGACCCCAAATCAACTCGAGATGAGAGCTTAGTCCCTGGCTTCGACTCAAGAGGAATACCAACTTTCCTCAAGCACCTCAAGAGGAGGCTTCTCTCTGCTACAGGTATGTGAGAGGGCCCCTGAGTTTGTGGCCTCAAGTGGAATGGACACCGAGATGCTCTGACTCGAAGTAAGGCCGGATATCCCTGCAGTGAATTGAATGCAGGCTCGTCTTGCATCTCCCAAGACTAAGGGATGTCTGAATCCCCTGTGGAGACCACAAAGAAAGACCTAGTCCTCCGCCTCAACGCGACCGGAGGCCTCACATCCTTTGAAAACTAGAGAGGTCCGCAGAGATCAGTGCTTCCAAAGGAGAAGATGCCTGACTCCTCTTGAAAATGGATAGGAGTCCCAGGATCCCTGTGGCACGTGGAAAGGGACCCTGGGTTTCCCGCCTCACGTGGAGACGCGTCCCAATTGCCATGCCAAGAATCGAGGAGAATCCCGAGGTGTCCCTCGCACCTAGGCAGGAGTCCTCACGTTGCTGAACAAACACGTGTCTGGAAGGGCCCTCCCCGTCGTAACTCGACCATATACCTCAGGTTCCCGCCGCAACTCGAGAAAATCCATGAGACTTCCCCCTCGCCGCGACATGAGGCCCGATTCCCCTGCACTGCGTGCAGAGCAATTCCGTGTTCCACATCAAACGTGAAAGGAGCTTTGATTTCCTTGATGGCACTCCAGAGAAAACCCAAGATCACTGTCTCAAGTCTAGAGGGATCCTGAGGTCACTGTAGCTACACGAAAGGGCTCCGTGGACCCCAAATCAACTCGAGATGAGAGCTTAGTCCCTGACTTCGACTCAAGAGGAATACCAACTTTCCACAAGCACCTGAAGAGGAGGCTTCTCTCAGCCACAGGTATGTGAGAAGGACCCTGAGTTTGTGGCCTCAAGTGGAATGGACACCGAGATGCTCTGTCTCGAAATAAGGCCTGATATCCCTGCAGTGAATTGAATGCAGGCTCTTCTTGCATCTCCCAAGACGAAGGGATGTCTGAATCCCCTGTGGAGACTACAGAAAAAGAAGTAGTTCTCCGCCTGATCGCGACTGGAGGCATCACATCCTTTGAAAGCTCGAGAGGTCCGCGGAGATCAAAGCTTTCAAAGGAGACGATGCCTGACTCCTCTTGAAAATGGATAGGAGTCCCAGGATCCCTGTGGCATTTGGAAAGGGACCCTGCGACTCCCGCCTCACGTGGAGACGCGTCCCAATTGCCATGCCAAGACTCGAGGAGAATGCCGAGGTGTCCATCGCACCTAGGCAGGAGTCCTGACGTCGCTGAAAAAACACGTGAATGGAAGGGCCCTCCCCATCGTATCGAGAATATACCCCATGTTCTGGCCGCAACTCGAGAAAAACCATGAGACTTCCCCCTGGCCTCGAGATGAGGCCCGATTCCCCTGCACTGCCTGCAGAGCAATTCCGTGTTCCACATCAAACGTGAAGGGAGCCTTGATTTCCTTGATGGCACTCCAGAGAAAACCCAAGATCACTGTCTCAAGTCTAGAGGGATCCTGAGGTCACTGGAGCAACACCAAAGGGCTCCGTGGACCCCAAATCAACTCGAGATGAGAGCTTAGTCCCTGGCTTCGATTCAAGAGAAATACCAACTTTCCATAAGCACCTCAAGAGGAGGCTTCTCTCAGCTACAGGTATGTGAGAGGGACCCTGAGTTTGTGGCCTCAAGTGGAATGGACACCGAGATGCTCTGACTCGATGTAAGGCCGGATATCCCTGCAGTGAATTGAATGCAGGCTCGTCTTGCATCTCTCAAGATGAAGGGATGTCTGAAACAACTTTGGAGACCACAGAGAAAGACCTAGTTCTCCCCCTCATCGCGACCGGAGGCCTCACATCCTTTGAAAATTCAAGAGGTCCCCAGAGATCAATGCTTCCAAAGGAGACGATGGCTGACTCCTCTTGAAAATGGATAGGAGTCCCAGGATCTCTGTGCCACGTGGAAAGGGGCTCTGGGGCTCCCGCCTCACCTGGAGCCGCGTCGCAATTGCCATGCCAAGACTCGAGGAGAATACCGAGGTGTCCCTAGCACCTAGGCAGTAGTCTTGATGTCGCTTAACAAACACGTGTCTCTAACGGCCCTCCCCGTCTTAACTCAAGAATATACCCCAGGTTTGGGCCACAACTCGAGAAAAACCATGAGACTTCACACTCGCCACGACATGAGGCCAGATTCCACTGCAGTGCGTGCAGAGCAATTCCGTGTTCCACATCAAACGAGAAAGGAGCCTTTATTTCCTTGATGGCATTCCAGAGAAAACCCAAGATCACTGTCTCATGTCTAGAGGGATCCTGAGGTCACTAGAGCAACAGGAAAGGGCTCTGTGGATCCCAAATCAACTCGAGATGAGAGCTTAGTGCCTGGCTTCGACTGAAGAGGAATACCAACTTTCCACAAGCACCTCAAGAGGAAGCTTCTCTCTGCTACAGGTATGTGAGAGGGCCCCTGAGTTTGTGGCCTCAAGTGGAATGGACACCGAGATGCTCTGACTCGAAGTAAGGCCGGATATCCCTGCAGTGAATTGAATGCAGGCTCGTCTTGCATCTCCCAAGACTAAGGGATGTCTGAATCCCCTGTGGAGACCACAAAGAAAGACCTAGTCCTCCGCCTCAACGCGACCGGAGGCCTCACATCCTTTGTAAACTCGAGAGGTCCGCGGAGATCAGTGCTTCCAAAGGAGAAGATGCCTGACTCCTCTTAAAAATGGATAGGAGTCCCAGGATCCCTGTGGCACGTGGAAAGGGACCCTGGGTCGCCCGCCTCACGTGGAGACGCGTCCCAATTGCCATGCCAAGAATCGAGGAGAATCCCGAGGTGTCCCTCGCACCTAGGCAGGAGTCCTGACGTCGCTGAACAAACACGTGTCTGGAAGGGCCCTCCCCGTCGTAATTTGAGAATATACCCCAGGTTCCGGGCGCAACTCGAGAAAAACCATGAGACTTCCCCCTCACCGCGAGATGAGGCCCGATTCCGCTACCCTGCGTGCAGAGCAATTCCGTATTCCACATCAAAATTGAAAGGAGCCTTGGTTTCCTTGATGGCACTCCAGAGAAAAGCCAAGATCACTGTCTCAAGTCTAGAGGGATCCTGAGGTCACTGTACCAACAAGAAAGGGCTCCGTGGACTGCAAATCAACTCGAGATGAGAGCTTAGTCCCTGGCTTCGAGTCAAGAGGAATACCAACTTTCCAGAAGCACCTCAAGAGGAGGCTTCTCTCAGCTACAGGTATGTGAGAGGGACCCTGAGTGTGTGGCCTCAAGTGGAATGGACACCGAGATGCTCTGACTCGAAGTAAGGCCGGATATCCCTGCAGTGAATTGAATGCAGGCTCGTCTTTCATCTCCCAAGACGAAGGGATGTCTGAATCCCCTGTGGAGACCACAGAGAAAGACCTAGTTTTCCGCCTCATCGCGACCGGAGGTCTCACATCCTTTGATAACTCGAGAGGTCCGCGGAGATCAGTGCTTCCAAAGGGGACGATGCCTGACTCCTCTTGAAAATGGATAGGAGGCCCAGCATCACTGTGGCACGTGGAAAGGGACCCTGGGTCTCCTGCCTCACGTGGAGAGGCGTCACAGTTGCCATGCCAAGACTCGAGGAGAATACCGAGGTGTCCATCGCACCTAGGCAGGAGTCCTGACGTCGCTGAACAAACACGTGTCCGGAAGGGCCCTCCGCGTCGTAACTCGAGAATATACCGCAGTTTCCGGCCGCAACTCGAGAAAAACCATGAAACTTCCCCCTCGCCGCAAGATGAGGCCCGATTACCCTGCACTGCGTGCAGAGCAATTCCGTGTTCCACATCAAACGTGAAAGGAGCCTTGATTTCCTTGATGGCACTCCAGAGAAAACCCAAGATAACTGTCTCAAGTCTAGAGGGATACTGAGGTCACTGTGGAAACACGAAAGGGCTCCGTGGACCCCAATCAACTCGAGATGAGAGCTTAGTCCCTGCTTCGACTCAAGAGGCATACAAACTTTCCACAGGCACCTCAAGAGGTGGCTTCTTTCAGCTACAGGTATGTGAGAGGGACCCTGAGTTTGTGGCATCAAGTGGAATGGACACCGAGATGCTCTGACTCGAAGTAAGGCCGGATATCACTGCAGTGAATTGAATGCAGGCTCCTCTTGCATCTCCCAAGACGAAGGGATGTCTGAATACCCTGGGAAGACCACAGAGAAAGACCTAGTTATCCTCATCGCGACCGGAGTCCTCATATACTTTGAAAACTCGAGAGGTCCGCGGAGATCAGTGCTTCCAAAGGAGACGATGCCTGACTCCTCTTGAAAATGGATAGAGGTCCCAGGATCCCTGTGGCACGTGGAAAGGGACCCTGGGTCTCCCGCTTCACGTGGAGACGCGTTCCAATGGCGATGCCAAGACTCGACGAGAATACCGAGGTGTCCTTCGCACCTAGGGAGGAGATCTCACGTCGCTGAACAAACCCGTGTCTGGAAGGGCCCTCCCCGTCGTAACTCGAGAATATACCCCAGGTTCCGGCCGCAACTCGAGAAAAACCATGAGACCTCCCCCTCGCCGCGACATGAGGCCCGATTCCCGTGCACTGCGTGCAGAGCAATTCCGTGTTCCACATCAAACGTGAAAGGTGTTTTGATTTCCTTGATGGCACTCCAGAGAAAACACAAGATCACTGTCTCAAGTCTAGAGGGATCCTGAGGTCATTGGAGCAACAAGAAAGGGCTCCGTGGACCACAAATCAACTCGAGATGAGAGCTTAGTCCCAAGCTTCGACTCAAGAGGAATACCAACTTTCCATAAGCACCTCAAGAGGAGTATTCTCTCAGCCACAGGTATGTGAAAAGGACCCTGAGTTTGTGGCCTCAAGTGGAATGGACACCGAGATGCTCTGACTCGAAGTAAGGCCGGATATCCCTGCAGTGAATTGAATGCAGGCTCGTCCTGCATCTCCCAAGACGAAGGGATGTCTGAATCCCCTGGGAAGAACACAGAGAAAGACCTAGTTCTTGGCCTCATCGCAACCGGAGTCCTCATATACTTTGAAAACTCGAGAGATCCGCGGAGATCAATACTTCCAAAGGAGACGATGCCTGACGCCTCTTGAAAATGGTTCGAGGTCCCAGGATCCCTGAGGCACGTGGAAAGGTAACCTGGGTCTCCCGCCTCACGTGGAGACGCGTCCCAATTGCCATGCCAAGACTCGAGGAGAATCCCGAGGTGTCCCTCGCACCTAGGCAGAAGTCCTGACGTCTCTGAACAAACACATGTCTGGAAGGGCCCTCCCCGTCTTAACTCGAGAATATACCCAAGGTTCTGGCCGCAACTCGAGAAAAACCATGAGACTTCGCACTCGCCGCGAGATGAGGCCCGATTCCACTGCACTGCGTGCAGAGAAATTCGGTCTTCCACAGCAAACGTGAAAGGAGCCTTGATTTCCTTGATGGCACTCCAGAGAAAACCCAAGATCACTGTCTGAAGTCTAGAGGGATCCTGAGGTCACTGTAGCAACACGAAATTTCTCCGTGGTGCCCAAATCAACTCGAGATGAGAGCTCATTCCCTGGCGTCCACTCAAGAGAAATACCAACTTTCCACAAGCACCTCAGGAAGAGGCTTCTCTCAGAGACAGGTATGTGAGAGGGACCCTGAGTTTGTGGCCTCAAGTGGAATGGACACCGAGATGCTCTGACTCGAAGTAAGGCCGGATATCCCTGCAGTGAATTGAATGCAGGCTCGTCTTTCATCTCCCAAGAAGAAGGGATGTCTGAATCCCCTGTGGAGACCACAGAGAAAGACCTAGTTCTCCGCCTCATCGCGACCGGAGGTCTCACATTCTTTAAAAACTCGAGAGGTCCGCGGAGATCAATGCTTCCAAAGGAGACGATGCCTGACTCCTCTTGAAAATGGATAGGAGTCCCAGGATCCCTGTGGCACGTGGAAAAGGACCCTGGGTCTCCCTCCCCACGTGGAGATGGGTCCCAATTGCCATGACAAGACTCGAGGAGAATCCCGAGGTGTCCCTCGCACCTAGGCAGGAGTCCTGACGTCGCTGAACAAACACGTGTCTGGAAGGGCCCTCCCCGTAGTAACTCGCGATTATACCACAGGTTCCGGCCGCAACTCGAAAAAAACCATGAGACTTCCCCCTCGCCGCGAGATGAGGCCCGATTCCCCTGCACTGCGTGCAGAGCATTTCTGTGTTCCACATCAACCGTGAAAGGAGCCTTGATTTCCTTGATGGCACTCCAGAGAAAACCCAAGATCACTGTCTCAAGTCTAGAGGGATCCTGAGATCACTGGAGCAACACGAAAGTGCTCTGTGGACCCAAGTCAACTCGAGATGAGAGCTTAGTCCTTGGCTTCGAATCAAGAGGAACACCAACTTTCCACAAGCACCTCAAGTGGAGGCTTCTCTCAGCTACAGGTATGTGAGAGGGACCCTGAGTTTGTGGCCTCAAGTGGAATGGACACCGAGATGCTCTGACTCAAAATAAGGCCGGATATCCCTGAAGTGAATTGAATGCAGGCTCGTCTTGCATCTCCCAAGACGAAGGGTTGTCTGAATCCCCTGTGGAGACCACAGAGAAAGATCTAGTCCTCCGCCTCAACGCGAACGGAGGTCTCACATCCTTTGAAAACTCGAGAGGTCCCCGGAGATCAATGCTTCCAAAGGAGACGATGCCTGACTCCTCTTGAAAATGGATAGGAGTCCCAGGATCCCTGTGGCACGTGGAAAGGGACCCTGGGTCTCCCGCCTCACGTGGAGACGCGTCCCAATTGCCATGCCAAGACTCGAGGAGAATCCCGAGGTGTCCCTCGAACCTAGGCAGGAGTCCTGACGTCGCTGAACAAACACGTGTCTGGAAGGGCCCTCCCCGTCGTAACTCGAGAATATAACCCAGGTTCCGGCCGCAACTCGAGAAAAACCATGAGACTTCCCCCTCGCCGCGAGATGAGGCCCGATTCCCCTGCACTGCGTGCAGAGCAATTCCGTGTTCCACATCAAACGTGAAAGGAGCCTTGATTTCCTTGATGGCACTCCAGAGAAAACCCAAGATCACTGTCTCAAGTCTAGAGGGATCCTGAGGTCACTGGAGCAACACGAAAGGGCTCCGTGGACCCCAAATCAACTCGAGATGAGAGCTTAGTCCCTGGCTTCGACTCAAGAGGAATACCAACTTTCCACAAGCACCTCAAGAGGAGGCTTCTCTCAGCTACAGGTATGTGAGAGGGACCCTGAGTTTGTGGCCTCAAGTGGAATGGACACCGAGATGCTCTGACTCGAAGTAAGGCCGGATATCCCTGCAGTGAATTGAATGCAGGCTTGTCTTGCATCTCCCAAGACGAAGGGATGTCTGAATCCCCTGTGGAGACCACAGAGAAAGACCTAGTTCTCTGCCTCTTTGGGACCAGAGGCCTCATATCCTTTGAAAACTCGAGAGGTCCGCAGAGGTCAATGCTTCCAAAGGATACGATGCCTGACTCCTCTTGAAAATGGATAGGAGTTCCAGGATCCCTGTGGCACGTGGAAATGGTCTCTGGGTCTCCCGCCTCACGTGGAGATGCGTCCCAATTGGCATGCCAAGACTCGAGGAGAATCCCGAGGTGTCCCTCGCACCTAGGTAGGAGTGCTGATGTCGGTGAACAAACACGTGTCTGGAAGGGCCCCCACCGTCGTAACTCGAGAATATACCCCAGATTCCGGCTACAACTCGAGAAAAACCATGAGACTTCCCCCTCGCCGCGAGATGAGGACCGATTCCCCTGCACTGTGTGCAGAACAATTCCGTGTACCACATCAAACGTGAAAGGAGCCTTGATTTCCTTGATGGCACACCAGATAAAACCCAAAATCACTGTCTCAAGTCTAGAGGGATCCTGAGGTCACTGTAGCAACACGAAAGGGCTCCGTGGACCCCAAATCAACTCGAGATGAGAGCTTAGTCCCTGGATTCGACTCAAGAGTCATACCAACTTTCCACAAGCACCTCAAGAGGAGGCTTCTCTCAGCTACAGGTATGTGAGAGGGACCCTGAGTTTGTGGCCTCAAGTGGAATGGACACCGAGAGGCTCTGACTCGAAGTAAGGCCAGATATCCCTGCAGTGAATTGAGTGCAGGCTCGTCTTGCATCTCCCAAGATGAAGGGATGTCTGAATCCCCTGTGGAGACCACAGAGAAAGAACTAGTTCTCCGCCTCTTTGCGACCGGAGGCCTCAGATCCTTTGAAAACTCGAGAGGTCCACGGAGATCAATGCTTCCAAAGGAGACGATGCCTGACTCCTCTTGAAAATGGATAGGAGTCCCAGGATCCCTGTGGCCGGTGGAAAGGGGCCCTTGGTCTCCCGCCTCACGTGGAGACGCGTCCCAATTGCCATGGCAAGACTCGAGGAGAATTCCGATGTGTCCCTCGCACCTAGGCAGGAGTTCTGACGTTGCTGAACAAACACGTGTCTGGAAGGGCCCTCCCCGTCGTAACTCGAGAATATACCCCATGTTCCGGCTGCAACTCGAGAAAAACCATGAGACTTCCCCCTCGCCGCGAGATGAGGCCCGATTCCCCTGCACTGTGTGCAGAGCAATTCCGTGTTCCACATCAAACGTGAAAGGAGCCTTGATTTCCTTGATGGCACTCCAGAGAAAACCCAAGATCACTGTCTGAAGTCTAGAGGGATCCTGAGGTCACTGTAGCAACATGAAAGGGCTCCGTGGACACCAAATCAACTCGAGATGAGAGCTTAGGCCCTGGCTTCGACTCAAGAGGAATACCACGTTTCCATAAGCACCTCAAGAGGAGGCTTCTCTCAGCTACAGGTATGTGAGTGGGACCCGCAGTTTGTGGCCTCAAGTGGAATGGACACCGAGATGCTCTGACTCGAAGTAAGGCCGGATATCCCTGCAGTGAATTGAATGCAGGCTCGTCTTGCATCTCCCAAGACGAAGGGATGTCTGAATCCCCTGTGGAGACCACAGAGAAAGACCTAGTCCTCCGCCTCATCGAGACCGTAGGCCTCACATCCTTTGAAAACTCGAGAGGTCCGCGGAGATCAATGCTTCCAAAGGAGAAGATGCCTGACTCCTCTTGAAAATGGATAGGAGTCCCAGGATCCCTGTGGCACGTGGAAAGGGACCCTGGGTCTCCCGCCTCACGTGGAGACGCGTCCCAATTGCCATGCCAAAATTCCAGGAGAATCCCGAGGTGTCCCTCGCACCTAGGCAGGAGTCCTGACGTCGCTGAACAAACACGTGTATGGAAGGGCCCTCCCCGTCGTAACTCGAGAATATACCCCAGGTTCCGGTCGCAACTCGAGAAAAACCATGAGACTTCCCCCTCGCCGCGAGATGAGGCCCGATTCCCCTGCACTGCATGCAGAGCAACTCCGTGTTCCACATAAAACGTGAAAGGAGCCTTGATTTCGTTGATGGCACTCCAGAGAAAACCCAAGATCACTGTCTCAAGTCTAGAGGGATCCTGAGGTCACTGGAGCAACACGAAAGGGCTCCGTGGACCCCAAATCAACTCGAGATGAGAGCTTAGTCCCTGGCTTCGACTCAAGAGGAATACCAACTTTCCACAAGCACCTCAAGAGGAGGCTTCTCTCAGCTACAGGTATGTGAGAGGGACCCTGAGTTTGTGGCCTCAAGTGGAATGGACACCGAGATGCTCTGACTCGAAGTAAGGCCGGATATCCCTGCAGTGAATTGAATGCAGGCTCGTCTTGCATCTCCCAAGACGAAGGGATGTCTGAATCCCCTGTGGAGACCACAGAGAAAGACCTAGTCCTCCGCCTCATCGAGACCGGAGGCCTCACATCCTTTGATAACTCGAGAGGTCTGCGGAGATCAATGCTTCCAAAGGAGACGATGCCTGACTCCTCTTGAAAATGGATAGGAGTCCCAGGATCCCTGTGGCACGTGGAAAGGGATCCTGGGTCTCCCGCCTCACGTGGAGACGCGTCCCAATTGCCATGCCAAGACTCGAGGAGAATCCCGAGGTGTCCCTCGCACCTAGGCAGGAGTCCTGACGACGCTGAACAAACACGTGTCCGGAAGGGCCCTCCGTGTCGTAACTCGAGAATATACCCCAGGTTCCGGCCGCAACTCAAAAAAACCATGAGACTTCCCCCTCGCGGCGAGATGAGGCCCGATTCCCCTGCACTGCGTGCAGAGCAATTCCGTGTTCCACATCAAACGTGAAAGGACCCTTGATTTCCTTGAAGGCACTCCAGAGAAAACAAAAAGTCACTGTCTCAAGTCTAGAGGGATCCTGAGGCCACTGTAGCAGCATGTAAGGGCTCCGTGGAACCCAAATCAACTCGAGATGAGAGCTTAGTGTCTGGCTTTGACTCAAGAGGAATACCAACTTTCCACAAGCACCTCAAGAGGAGGCTTCTCTCAGCTACAGGTATGTGAGAGGGACCCTGAGTTTGTGGCCTCAAGTGGAATGGACACTGAGATGCTCTGACTCGAAGTAAGGCCGGATATCCCTGCAGTGAATTGAATGCAGGCTCGTCTTGCATCTCCCAAGACGAAGGGATGTCTGAATCCCCTGTGGAGACCACAGAGAAAGACCTAGTCCTCCGCCTCAACGCGACCGTAGGCCTCACATCCTTTGAAAACTCAAGAGGTCTGCGGAGATCAATGCTTCCAAAGGAGACGATGCCTGACTTCTACTAAAAATGGATAGGAGTCCCAGGATTCCTGTGGCACGTGGAAAGGGACCCTGGGTCTCCCGCCTCACGTGGAGACGCGTCCCAATTTCCATGCCAAGACTCGAGGAGAATCCCGAGGTGTCCCTCGCACCTAGGCAGGAGTCCTGACGACGCTGAACAAACACGTGTCTGGAAGGGCCCTCCCCGTCGTAACTCGAGAATATACCCCAGGTTCCGGCCGAAACTCGAGAGAAACCATGAGACTTCCCCCTCGCCGAGAGATGAGGCCCGATACCCTAGCACTGCGTGCAGAGCAATTCCGTGTTCCACAACAAACGTGAAAGGAGCCTTGATTTCCTTGATGGCCCTCCAGAAAAAACCCAAGATAACTGTCTCAAGTCTAGCGGGATCCTGAGGTCGTTGGAGCAACACGAAAGGGCTCCGTGGACCCGAAATCAAGTCGAGATGAGAGCTTAGTCCCTGGCTTCGACTCAAGAGGAATACCAACGTTCCACAAGCACCTCAAGAGGAGGCTTCTCTCAGCAACAGGTATGTGAGACGGACCCTGATTATGTGGTCTCAAGTGGAATGGACACCGAGATGCTCTGACTCGAAGTAAGGCCGGATATCCCTGCAGTGAATTGAATGCAGGCTTGTCTTGCATCGCCCAAGACGAAGGGATGTCTTAATCCCCTGTGGAGACCACAGAGAAAGACCTAGTCCTCCGCCTCAACGCGAGCGGAGGCCTCACATTCTTTGAAAACTCGAGAGGTCCACGGAGATCAATGCTTCCAAAGGAGACGATGCCTGACTCCTCTTGAAAATGGATAGGAGTCCCAGGATCCCTGTGGCACGTGGAAAGGGACCCTGGGTCTCCCGCCTCACGTGGAGACGCATCCCAATTGCCATGCCAAGACTCGAGGAGAATCCCGCGGTGTCCCTCGCACCTAGGCAGGAGTCCTGACGTCGCTGAACAAACACATGTCTGGAAGGGCCCTCCCCGTCGGAACTCAGGAATATACCCCAGGTTCCGGGCGCAACTCGAGAAAAACCATGAGACTTCCCCCTCGCCGCGAGATGAGGCATGATTCGCCTGCACTGCGTGCAGAGCAATTCGGTGTTCCACATCAAACGTGAAAGGAGCCTTGATTTCCTTGATGGCACTCCAGAGAAAACCCAAGATCACTGTCTCAAGTCTAGAGGGATCCTGAGGTCACTGTAGCAACACGAAGGGCTCCGTGGACCCCAAATCAACTCGAGATGAGAGCTTAGTCCCTGGCTTCGACTCAAGAGGAATACCAACTTTCCAGAAGCACCTCAAGGGGAGGCTTCTCTCAGGAACAGGTATGTGAGAGGGACCCAGAGTTTGTGTCTTCAAGTGGAATGGACACCAAGATGCTCTGTCTCGAAGTAAGGCCAGATATCCCTGCAGTGAATTGAATGCATGCTCGTCTTGCATCTCCCAAGACGAAGGGATGTCTGAATCCCCTGTGGAGACTACAGAGAAAGAAGTAGTTCTCCGCCTGATGGCGACCGGAGGCATCACATCCTTTGAAAGCTCGAGAGGTCCGCGGAGATCAAGGTTTCCAAAGGAGACGATGCCTGACTCCTCTTGAAAATTGATAGGAGTCCCAGGATACCTGTGGCATTTGGAAAGGGACCCTGCGACTCCCGCCTCACGTGGAGACGCGTCCCAATTGCCATGTCAAGACTCGAGGAGAATGCCGAGGTGTCCATCGCACCTAGGCAGGAGTCCTGACGTCGCTGAAAAAACACGTGAATGGAAGGGCCCTCCCCATCGTATCGAGAATATACCCCATGTTCCGGCCGCAACTCGAGAAAAACCATGAGACTTCCCCCTCGCCGCGAGATGAGGCCCGATTCCCCTGCACTGCATGCAGAGCAATTCCGTGTTCCACATCAAACGTGAAGGGAGTCTTGATTTCCTAGATGGCACTCCAGAGAAAACCCAAGATCACTGTCTCAAGTCTAGAGGGATCCTGAGGTCACTGGAGCAACACCAAAGGGCTCCGTGGACCCCAAATCAACTCGAGATGCGAGCATAGTCCCTGGCTTCGACTCAAGAGAAATACCAACTTTCCATAAGCACCTCAAGAGGAGGCTTCTCTCAGCTACAGGTAAGTGAGAGGGACCCTGAGTTTGTGGCCTCAAGTGGAATGGACACCGAGATGCTCTGACTCGATGTAAGGCCGGATATCCCTGCAGTGAATTGAATGCAGGCTCGTCTTGCATCTCTCAAGATGAAGGGATGTCTGAATCAACTTTGGAGACCACAGAGAAAGACCTAGTTCTCCCCCTCATCGTGACCGGAGGCTTCACATCCTTTGAAAATTCAAGAGGTCCCCACAGATCAATGCTTCCAAAGGAGACGATTCCTGACTCCTCTTGAAAATGGATAGGAGTCCCAGGATCTCTGTGCCACGTGGAAAGGGACTCTGGGGCTCCCGCCTCACCTGGAGACACGTCGCAATTGCCATGCCAAGACTCGAGGAGAATCCCGAGGTGTCCCTAGCACCTAGGCAGTAGTCTTGATGTCGCTTAACAAACACGTGTCTGGAACGGCCCTCCCCGTCTTAACTCAAAAATATACCCCAGGTTTGGGCCACAACTCGAGAAAAACCATGAGACTTCACACTCGCCATGACATGAGGCTAGATTCCACTGCAGTGCGTGCAGAGCAATTCCGTGTTCCACATCGAACGAGAAAGGAGCCTTTATTTCCTTGATGGCACTCCAGAGAAAACCCAAGATCACTGTCTCAAGTCTAGAGGGATCCTGAGGTCACTGGAGCAACACGAAAGGGCTCCGTGGACCCCAAATCAACTCGAGATGAGAGCTTAGTCCCTGGCTTCGACTCAAGAGGAATACCAACTTTCCACAAGCACCTCAAGAGCAGGCTTCTCTCAGCTACAAGTATGTGAGAGGGACCCTGAGTTTGTGGCGTCAAGTGGAATGGACCCGAGATGCTCTAACTCGATGTAAGGCCGGATATCCCTGCAGTGAATTGAATGCAGGCTCGTCTTGCATCTCCCAAGACGAAGGGATGTCTGAATCCCCTGTGGAGACCACAGAGAAAGACCTAGTTCTCCGCCTCATCGCGACCGGAGGCCTCACATCCTTTGAAAACTCGAGAGGTCCGCGGAGATCAATGCTTCCAAAGGTGACTATGCCTGACTCCTCTTGAAAATGGATAGGAGTCCCAGGATTCCTGTGGCACGTGGAAAGGGACCCTGGGTCTACCGCCTCACTTGGAGACGCATCCCAATTGCCATGCCAATACTCGAGGAGAATCCCGAGGTGTCCCTCGCACCTAGGCAGGAGTCCTGACGTCGCTGAACAAACACGTGTCTGGAATGGCCCTCGCTGTCGTAACTCGAGAATATACCCCAGGTTCCGGCCGCAACTCGAGAAAAACCATGAGACTTCCCCCTCGCCGCGAGATGAGGCCCGATTCCCGTGCACCGCGTGCAGAGCAATTCCGTGTTCCACATCAAACGTGAAATTAGCCTTGATTTCCTTGATGGCACTTCAGAGAAAACCCAAGATCACTGTCTCAAGTCTAGAGAGATCCTGAGGTCACTGAGGCTACAGGAAAGGGCTCCATGAACCCCAAATCAACTCGAGATGAGAGCTTAGTCCCTGGCTTCGACTCAAGGGGAATACCAACTTTCCACAAGCACCTCAAGAGGAGGCTTCTCTCAGCTACAGGTATGTGAGAGGGACCCTGAAATTGTGGCCTCAAGTGGAATGGACACCGAGATGCTCTGACTCGATGTAAGGCCGGATATCCCTGCAGTGAATTGATGCAGGCTCGCCGTGCATCTCCCAAGACGAAGGGATGACTGAATCCCCTGTGGAGAACACAGAGAAAGACCTAGTTCTCCGCATCATCGCGACCGGAGGCCTCACATCCTTTGAAAACTCGAGAGGTCCGCGGAGATCAATGCTTCCAAAGGAGACGATGCCTGACTCTTCTTGAAAATGGATAGGAGTCCCAGGATCCCTTTGGCATGTGGAAAGAGACACTGGGTCTTCCGCCTCACGTGGAGACTCGTCCCAATTGCCATGCCAAGACTCGAGGAGTATCCCGATTTGTCCCTCGCACCTAGGCAGGAGTCCTGACGTCGCTGAACAAACACGTGTCAGGAAGGGCCCTCTCCGTAGTAACTTGTGAATGTACCCCATGTTCCGGCCGCAACTCGAGAAAAACCATGAGACTTCCCCCTCGCCGTGAGATGAGGCCCGATTCCCCTGCACTGCGTGCAGAGCAATTCCGTGTTCCCCATAAAACGTGAAAGGAGCCTTGATTTCCTTGATGGCACTCCAGAGAAAACCCAAGATCACTGACTCAGTCTAGAGGGATCCTGAGGTCACTAGAGCAACAGGAAAGGGCTCTGTGGACCCCAAATCAACTCGAGATGAGAGCTTAGTCCCTGGCTTCGACTCAAGAGGAATACCAACTTTCCTCAAGCACCTCAAGAGGAGGCTTCTCTCTGCTACAGGTATGTGAGAGGGCCCCTGAGTTTGTGGCCTCAAGTGGAATGGACACCGAGATGCTCTGACTCGAAGTAAGGCCGGATATCCCTGCAGTGAATTGAATGCAGGCTCGTCTTGCATCTCCCAAGACGAAGGGATGTCTGAATCCCCTGTGGAGACCACAAAGAAAGACCTAGTCCTCCGCCTCAACGCGACCGGAGGCCTCACATCCTTTGAAAACTAGAGAGGTCCGCAGAGATCAGTGCTTCCAAAGGAGAAGATGCCTGACTCCTCTTGAAAATGGATAGGAGTCCCAGGATCCCTGTGGCACGTGGAAAGGGACCCTGGGTTTCCCGCCTCACGTGGAGACGCGTCCCAATTGCCATGCCAAAAATCGAGGAGAATCCCGAGGTGTCCCTCGCACCTAGGCAGGAGTCCTCACGTTGCTGAACAAACACGTGTCTGGAAGGGCCCTCCCCGTCGTAACTCTACCATATACCTCAGGTTCCCGCCGCAACTCGAGAAAATCCATGAGACTTCCCCCTCGCCGCGACATGAGGCCCGATTCCCCTGCACTGCGTGCAGAGCAATTCCGTGTTCCACATCAAACGTGAAAGGAGCTTTGATTTCCTTGATGGCACTCCAGAGAAAACCCAAGATCACTGTCTCAAGTCTAGAGGGATCCTGAGGTCACTGTAGCTACACGAAAGGGCTCCGTGGACCCCAAATCAACTCGAGATGAGAGCTTAGTCCCTGACTTCGACTCAAGAGGAATACCAACTTTCCACAAGCACCTCAAGAGGAGGCTTCTCTCAGCTACAGGTATGTGAGAGGGACCCTGAGTGTGTGGCCTCAAGTGGAATGGACACCGAGATGCTCTGACTCGAAGTAAGGCCGGATATCCCTGCAGTGAATTGAATGCAGGCTCGTCTTTCATCTCCCAAGATGAAGGGATGTCTGAATCCCCTGTGGAGACCACAGAGAAAGACCTAGTTCTCCGCCTCATCGCGACCGGAGGTCTCACATCCTTTGAAAACTCGAGAGGTCCGCGGAGATCTGTGCTTCCAAAGGGGACGATGCCTGACTCCTCTTGAAAATGGATAGGAGGCCCAGGATCACTGTGGCACGTGGAAAGGGACCCTGGGTCTCCTGCCTCACGTGGAGAGGCGTCACAATTGCCATGCCAAGACTCGAGGAGAATACCGAGGTGTCCATCGCACCTAGGCAGGAGTCCTGACGTCGCTGAACAAACACGTGTCCGGAAGGGCCCTCCGCGTCCTAACTCGAGAATATACCGCAGTTTCCGGCCGCAACTCGAGAAAAACCATGAAACTTCCCCCTCGCCGCAAGATGAGGCCCGATTACCCTGCACTGCGTGCAGAGCAATTCCGTGTTCCACATCAAACCTGAAAGGAGCCTTGATTTCCTTGATGGCACTCCAGAGAAAACCCAAGATCACTGTCTCAAGTCTAGAGGGATCCTGAGGTCACTGGAGCAACATGAAAGGGCTCCGTGGACCCCAAATCAACTCGAGATGAGAGCTTAGTCCCTGGCTTCGACTCAAGAGGAATACCAACTTTCCTCAAGCACCTCAAGAGGAGGCTTCTCTCAGCTACAGGTAGGTGAGAGGGACCCTGAGTTTGTGGCCTCAAGTGGAATGGACAGCGAGATGCTCTGCCTCAAAGTAAGGCCGGATATCCCTGCAGTGAATTGAATGCAGGCTCGTCTTGCATCTCCCAAGACGAAGGGATGTCTGAATCCCCTGTGGAGACCACAGAGAAAGACCTAGTCCTCCGCCTCAACGCGACCGGAGGCCTCACATCCTTTGAAAACTCGAGAGGTCCGCGGAGATCAATGCTTCCAAAGGAGACGATGCCTGACGTCTCTTGAAAATAGATAGGAGTCCCAGGATCCCTGTGGCACGTGGAAAGGTACCCTGGTTCTCCCGCCTCACGTGGAGACGCGTCCCAATTGCCATGCCAAGACTCGAGGAGAATCCCGAGGTGTCCTTCGCACCTAGGCAGGAGTCCTGACATCGCTGAACAAACATGTGTCTGGAAGGGCCCTCCCCGTCGTAACTCGAGAATATACCCCAGGTTCCGGCCGCAACTCGAGAAAAACCATAGGACTTCCCCCTCGCCGCGAGATGAGGCCCGATTCCCCTGCACTGCGTGCAGAGCAATTCCGTGTTCCACATCAAACGTGAAAGGAGCCTTGATTTCCTTGTTGGCACTCCAGAGAAAACCCAAGATCACTGTCTGAAGTCTAGAGGGATCCTGAGGTCACTGGAGCAACACGAAAGGGCTCCGTGGACCCCAAATCAACTCGAGATGAGAGCTTAGTCCCTGGCTTCGACTCAAGTGGAATACCAACTTTCCAAAAGCACCTCAAGAGGAGGCTTCTCTCAGCTACAGGTATGTGAGAGGGACCCTGAGTTTGTGGCCTCAAGTGGAATGGACACCGAGATGCTCTGACTCGAAGTAAGGCCGGATATCCCTGCAGTGAATTGAATGCAGGCTCGTCTTGCATCTCCCAAGACGAAGGGATGTCTGAATCCCCTGTGGAGACCAAAGAGAAAGACCTAGTCCTCCGCCTCAACGCGAACGGAGGCCTCACATCCTTTGAAAACTCGAGAGGTCCGATCAGATCAATGCTTCCAAAGGAGTCGATGCCTGACTCCTCTTGCAAATGGATAGAAGTCCCAGGATCCCTGTGGCACGTGGAAAGGGACACTGGGTCTCGCGCCTCACGGGGAGCCGCGTCCCAATTGCCATGCCAAGACTCGAGGAGAATCCCGAGGTGTCCCTCGCACCTAGGCAGGAGTCCTGACGTCGCTGAACAAACACGTGTCTGGAAGGGCCTTCCCCGTCGTAACTCGAGAATATACCCCAGGTTCCGGCCGCAACTCGAGAAAAACAATAACATTTCCCCCTCGTCGCGAGATGAGCCCCGATTCACCTGCACTGCGTGCAGAGCAATTCCGTGTTCCCCATAAAACGTGAAAGGAGCCTTGATTTCCTTGATGGCACTTCAGAGAAAACACAAGATCACTGTCTCAAGTCTAGAGGGATCCTGAGGTCACTGGAGCACCACGAAAGGGCTCTGTGGACCCCAAATCAACTCGAGATGAGAGCTTAGTCCCTGGCTTCGACTCAAGAGGAATACCAACTTTCCACAAGCACCTCAAGAGGAGGCTTCTCTCAGCTACAGGTAGGTGAGAGGGACCCTGAGTTTGTGGCCTCAAGTGGAATGGACAGCGAGATGCTCTGACTCGAAGTAAGGCTGGATATCCCTGCAGTGAATTGAATGCAGGCTCGTCTTGCATCTCCCAAGACGAAGGGATGCCTGAATCCCCTGTGGAGACCACAGAGAAAGACCTAGTTCTCCGCCTCCACGCTATCGGAGGCCTCACATCCTTTGAGAACTCGAGAGGTCCGATCAGATCAATGCTTCCAAAGGAGTCGATGCCTGACTCCTCTTGCAAATGGATAGAAGTCCCAGGATCCCTGTGGCACGTGGAAAGGGACACTGGGTCTCGCGCCTCACGGGGAGCCGCGTCCCAATTGCCATGCCAAGACTCGAGGAGAATCCCGAGGTGTCCCTCGCACCTAGGCAGGAGTCCTGACGTCGCTGAAAAAACACGTGTCTGGAAGGGCCCTCCCCGTCGTAACTCGAGAATATACCCCTGGTTCCGGCCGCAACTCGAGAAAAACAATGACATTTCCCCCTCGTCGCGAGATGAGCCCCGATTCCCCTGCACTGCGTGCAGAGCAATTCCGTGTTCCCCATAAAACGTGAAAGGAGCCTTGATTTCCTTGATGGCACTCCAGAGAAAACCCAAGATCACTGTCTCAAGTCTAGAGGGATCCTGAGGTCACTGGAGCAACACGAAAGGGCTCTGTGGACCCCAAATCAACTCGAGATGAGAGCTTAGTCCCTGGCTTCGACTCAAGAGGAATACCAACTTTCCACAAGCACCTCAAGAGGAGGCTTCTCTCAGCTACAGGTAGGTGAGAGGGACCCTGAGTTTGTGGCCTCAAGTGGAATGGACAGCGAGATTCTCTGACTCGAAGTAAGGCCGGATATCCCTGCAGTGAATTGAATGCAGGCTCGTCTTGCATCTCCCAAGACGAAGGGATGTCTCAATCCCCTGTGGAGACCACAGAGAAAGACCTAGTCCTCCGCCTCAACGCGAACGGAGGCCTCACATCCTTTGAAAACTCGAGAGGTCCGCGGAGATCAATGCTTCCAAAGGAGACGATGCCTGACGTCTCTTGAAAATAGATAGGAGTCCCAGGATCCCTGTGGCACGTGGAAAGGTACCCTGGTTCTCCCGCCTCACGTGGAGACGCGTCCCAATTGCCATGCCAAGACTCGAGGAGAATCCCGAGGTGTCCTTCGCACCTAGGCAGGAGTCCTGACATCGCTGAACAAACATGTGTCTCGAAGGGCCCTCCCCGTCGTAACTCGAGAATATACCCCAGGTTCCGGCCACAACTCGAGAAAAACCATAGGAATTCCCCTCGCCGCGAGATGAGGCCCGATTCCCCTGCACTGCGTGCAGAGCAATTCCGTGTTCCACATGAAACGTGAAAGGAGCCTTGATTTCCTTGTTGGCACTCCAGAGAAAACCCAAGATCACTGTCTGAAGTCTAGAGGGATCCTGAGGTCACTGGAGCAACACGAAAGGGCTCCGTGGACCCCAAATCAACTCGAGATGAGAGCTTAGTCCCTGGCTTCGACTCAAGAGGAATACCAACTTTCCTCAAGCACCTCAAGAGGAGGCTTCTCTCAGCTACAGGTATGTGAGAGGGACCCTGAGTTTGTGACCTCAAGTGTAATGGACACCGAGATGCTCTGACTCGATGTAAGGCCGGATATCCCTGCAGTGAATTGAGTGCAGGCTATTCTTGCATCTCCCAAGAGGAAGGGTTGTCTGAATCCCCTGTGGAGACAAAAGAGGAAGACCTAGTCCTCCGCCTCAACGCGAACGGAGGCCTCACATCCTTTGTAAACTCGAGAGGTCTGCGGAGATCAATGCTTCCAAAGGAGACGATGCCTGACTCCTCTTGAAAATGGATAGGAGTCCCAGGATCCCTGTGCCACGTGGAAAGGGACCCTGGGTATCCCGCCTCACGTGGAGACGCGTCCCAATTTCCATGCCAAAATTCCAGGAGAATCCCGAGGTGTCCCTCGAACCTAGGCAGGTGTCCTGACGTCGCTGAAAAAACACGTGTCTGGAAGGGCCCTCCCCGTCGTAACTCGAGAATATACACCAGGTTCTGGCCGCAACGCGAGAAAAACAATGAGAATTCTCCCTCGCCTCGAGTGGAGGCCCGATTCCCCTGCACTGCGTGCAGAGCAATTCCGTGTTCCACATCAAACTTGAAAGCAGCCTTGATTTCCTTGATGGCACTCCAGAGAAAACCCAAGATCACTGTCTCAAGTCTAGAGGGATCCTGAGATCACTGGAGCAACACGAAAGGGCTCCGTGGACCCCAAATCAACTCGAGATGAGCGCTTAGTCTCTGGCTTCAACTCAAGAGGATTACCAAATTTCCACAAGAACCTCAAGAGGAGGCTTCTCTCAGCTGCAGGTATGTGAGAGGGACGCTGAGTTTGTGGCCTCAAGTGGAATGGACACCGAGATGCCCTGACTCGAAGTAAGGCCGGATATCCCTGCAGTGAATTGAATGCAGGCTCGTCTTGCATCTCCCAAGACGAAGGGATGTCTGAATCCCCTGTGGAGACCACAGAGAAAGACCTAGTTCTCCGCCTCATCGCGACCGGAGGCCTCACATCCTTTGAAAACTCGAGAGGTCCGCGGAGATCAATGCTTCCAAAGGAGACGATGCCTGACTCCTCTTGAAAATGGATAGGAGTCCCAGGATCCCTGTGGCACGTGGAAAGGGACCCTGGGTCCCCCGCCTCACGTGGAGACGCGTACCAATTGCCATGCCAAGACTCGAGGAGAATCCCGAAGTGTCCCTGGCCCCTAGGCCCGAGTCCTGACGTCGCTGAACAAACACGAGTCTGGAAGGGCCCTCCCCGTCGTAACTCGAGAATATACCCCAGGGTCCGTCCGCAACTCGAGAAAAACTATGAGACTTCCCCCTCGCCCCGAGATGAGGCCCGATTCCGAGCACTGCGTGCAGAGCAATTCCATGTTCCACATCAAATGTGATCGGAGCCTTGATTTCCTTGATGGCACTACAGAGAAAACCCAAGATCACTGTCTCAAGTCTAGAGGGATCCTGAGGTCACTGGAGCAACAAGAAAGGGCTCCGTGGACCCCAAATCAACTCGAGATGAGAGCTTAGTCCCTGGCTCCGACTCAAGAGGAATACCAACTTTCCACAAGCACCTCAAGAGGAGGCTTCTCTCAGCTACAGTTATGTGAGAGGGACCCTGTGTATGTTGCCTCAAGTGGAATCGACACCGAGATGCTCTGACTCGAAGTTAGGCCGGATATCCCTGCAGTGAATTGAATGCAGGCTCGTCTTGCATCTCCCAAGACGAAGGGTTGTCTGAATCCCCTGTGGAGACCACAGAGAAAGACCTAGTCCTCCGCCTCAACGCGACCGGAGGCCTCACATCCTTTGAAAACTCGAGAGGTCCGCGGAGATCAATACTTCCAAAGGAGACGATGCCTGACTCCTCTTGAAAATGGATAGGAGTCCCAGGATCCCTTTGGCACGTGGAAAGGGACCCTGGGTCTCCAGCCTCATGTGGAGACGTGTCCCAATTGCCATGCCAAAACTCGAGGAGAATCCCGAGGTGTCCCTCGCACCTAGGCAGGATTCCTGACTTCGCTGAACAAACACGTGTCTGGAAGGGCCCTCAACGTCGTAACTCGAGAATATACCCCAGGTTCCGGCCGCAACTCGGAAAAACCATGAGACTTCCCCCTCGCCACTGGATGAGGCCCGATACCCCTGCACTGCGTGCATAGCAATTCCGTGTTCCACATCAAACGTGAAAGGAGCCTTGATTTCCTTGATGGAACTCCAGAGAAAACCCAAGATCACTGTCTCAAGTCTAGAGGGATCCTGAGGTCACTGGAGCAACAGGAAGGGGCTCCGTGGACCCCAAATCAACTAGAGATGAGAGCTTAGTCCCTGGCTTCTACTCAAGAGGAATACCAACTTTCCACAAGCACCTGAAGAGGAGGCTTCTCTCAGCTACAGGTATGTGAGCGGGACCCTGAGTTTGTGGCATCAAGTGGAATGGACACTGAGATGCTCTGACTCGAAGTAAGGCCGGATATCCCTGCAGTGAATTGAATGCAGGCTAGTCTTGCATCTCCCAAGACGAAGGGATGTCTGAATCCCCAGTGGAGACCACAGAGAAAGACCTAGTCCCCCGCCTCAACGCGACCGGAGGCATCACATCCTTTGAAAACTCGAGAGGTCCGCGGAGATCAATGCTTCCAAAGGAGACGATGCCTGACTCCTCTTGAAAATGGATAGGAGTCCCAGGATCCTGTGGCACGTGGAAAGGGACCCTGGGTCGCCCGCCTCACGTGGAGACGCGTCCCAATTGCCATGCCAAGACTCGAGGAGAATCCCGAGGTGTCCCTCGCACCTAGGCAGGATTCCTGACGTCGCTGAACAAACACGTGTCTGGAATGGCCCTCCCCGTCGTAACTCGAGAATATACCCCAGGTTCCGGCCGCAACTGGAGAAAAACCATGAGACTTCCCCCTCGCCGCGAGATGAGGCCCGATTCCCCTGCACTGCGTGCATAGCAATTCCGTGTTCCACATCAAACGTGAAAGGAGCCTTGATTTCCTTGATGGCACTCCAGAGAAAACCCAAGATCACTGTCTCAAGTCTAGAGGGATCCTGAGGTCACTGGAGCAACAGCAAAGGGCTCCGAGGACCCCAAATCAACTCGAGATGAGAGCTTAGTCCCTGGCTTCGACTCAAGAGGAATACCAACTTTCCACAAGCACCTCAACAGGAGGCTTCTCTCAGCTACAGGTATGTGAGAGGGACCGTGAGTTTGCGGCCTCAAATGGAATGGACACCGAGATGCTCTGATTCGAAGTAAGGCCGGATATCCCTGCAGTGAATTGGATGCAGGCTCGTCTTGCATCTCCCAAGACGAAGGGTTGTCTGAATCCCCTGTGGAGACCACAGAGAAAGACCTAGTCCTCCGCCTAAACGCGACCGGAGGCCTCACATCCTTTGAAAACTCGAGAGGTCCGCGGAGATCAATGCTTCCAAAGGAGACGATGCCTGACTCTTCTTGAAAATGGATAGGAGTCCCAGGATCCCTTTGGCACGTGGAAAGGGACCCTGGGTCTCCCGCCTCACGTGGAGACGTGTCCCAATTGCCATGCCAAGACTCGGGGAGAATCCCGAGGTGTCCCTCGCACCTAGGCAGGAGTCTTGACGTCGCTGAACAAACACGTGTCTGAAAGGTCCCTCCCCGTCGTAACTCGAGAATATACCCCACGTTCCGGCCGCAACTTGAGAAAAACCATGAGACATCCCCCTTGCCACGAGATGAGGCCCGATTCCCCTGCACTGCGTGCAGAGCAATTCCGTGTTCCACATCAAACGTGAAAGGAGCCTTGATTTCCTTGATGGAACTCCAGAGAAAACCCAAGATCACTCTCTCAAGTCTAGAGGGATCCTGAGGTCACTGGAGCAACAGGAAAGGGCTCCGTGGACCCCAAATCAACTCGAGATGAGAGCTTAGTCCCTGGCTTCGACTCAAGAGGAATACCAAGTTTCCACAATCACCTGAAGAGGAGGCTTCTCTCAGCTACAGGTATGTGAGCGGGACCCTGAGTTTGTGGCATCAAGTGGATGGACACTGAGATGCTCTGACTCGAAGTAAGGCCGGATATCCCTGCAGTGAATTGAATGCAGGCTCGTCTTGCATCTCCCAAGACGAAGGGATGTCTGAATCCCCAGTGGAGACCACAGAGAAAGACCTAGTCCTCCGCCTCAACGCGACCGGAGGCATCACATCCTTTGAAAACTCGAGAGGTCCGCGGAGATCAATGCTTCCAAAGGAGACGATGCCTGACTCCTCTTGAAAATGGATAGGAGTCCCAGGATCCTGTGGCACGTGGAAAGGGACCCTGGGTCGCCCGCCTCATGTGGAGACGCGTCCCAATTGCCATGCCAAGACTCGAGGAGAATCCCGAGGTGTCCCTCGCACCTAGGCAGGATTCCTGACATCGCTGAACAAACACGTGTCTGGAATGGCCCTCCCCGTCGTAACTCGAGAATATACCCCAGGTTCCGGCCGCAACTCGAGAAAAACCATGAGACTTCCCCCTCGCCGCGAGATGAGGCCCGATTCCCCTGCACTGCGTGCATAGCAATTCCGTGTTCCACATCAAACTTGAAAGCAGCCTTGATTTCCTTGATGGCACTCCAGAGAAAACCCAAGATCACTGTCTCAAGTCTAGAGGGATCCTGAGATCACTGGAGCAACACGAAAGGGCTCCGTGGACCCCAAATCAACTCGAGATGAGCGCTTAGTCTCTGGCTTCAACTCAAGAGGATTACCAAATTTCCACAAGAACCTCAAGAGGAGGCTTCTCTCAGCTGCAGGTATGTGAGAGGGACGCTGAGTTTGTGGCCTCAAGTGGAATGGACACCGAGATGCCCTGACTCGAAGTAAGGCCGGATATCCCTGCAGTGAATTGAATGCAGGCTCGTCTTGCATCTCCCAAGACGAAGGGATGTCTGAATCCCCTGTGGAGACCACAGAGAAAGACCTAGTTCTCCGCCTCATCGCGACCGGAGGCCTCACATCCTTTGAAAACTCGAGAGGTCCGCGGAGATCAATGCTTCCAAAGGAGACGATGCCTGACTCCTCTTGAAAATGGATAGGAGTCCCAGGATCCCTGTGGCACGTGGAAAGGGACCCTGGGTCCCCCGCCTCACGTGGAGACGCGTACCAATTGCCATGCCAAGACTCGAGGAGAATCCCGAGGTGTCCCTGGCCCCTAGGCCCGAGTCCTGACGTCGCTGAACAAACACGAGTCTGGAAGGGCCCTCCCCGTCGTAACTCGAGAATATACCCCAGGGTCCGTCCGCAACTCGAGAAAAACTATGAGACTTCCCCCTCGCCCCGAGATGAGGCCCGATTCCGAGCACTGCGTGCAGAGCAATTCCATGTTCCACATCAAATGTGATCGGAGCCTTGATTTCCTTGATGGCACTACAGAGAAAACCCAAGATCACTGTCTCAAGTCTAGAGGGATCCTGAGGTCACTGGAGCAACAAGAAAGGGCTCCGTGGACCCCAAATCAACTCGAGATGAGAGCTTAGTCCCTGGCTCCGACTCAAGAGGAATACCAACTTTCCACAAGCACCTCAAGAGGAGGCTTCTCTCAGCTACAGTTATGTGAGAGGGACCCTGTGTATGTTGCCTCAAGTGGAATCGACACCGAGATGCTCTGACTCGAAGTTAGGCCGGATATCCCTGCAGTGAATTGAATGCAGGCTCGTCTTGCATCTCCCAAGACGAAGGGTTGTCTGAATCCCCTGTGGAGACCACAGAGAAAGACCTAGTCCTCCGCCTCAACGCGACCGGAGGCCTCACATCCTTTGAAAACTCGAGAGGTCCGCGGAGATCAATACTTCCAAAGGAGACGATGCCTGACTCCTCTTGAAAATGGATAGGAGTCCCAGGATCCCTTTGGCACGTGGAAAGGGACCCTGGGTCTCCAGCCTCATGTGGAGACGTGTCCCAATTGCCATGCCAAAACTCGAGGAGAATCCCGAGGTGTCCCTCGCACCTAGGCAGGATTCCTGACTTCGCTGAACAAACACGTGTCTGGAAGGGCCCTCAACGTCGTAACTCGAGAATATACCCCAGGTTCCGGCCGCAACTCGGAAAAACCATGAGACTTCCCCCTCGCCACTGGATGAGGCCCGATACCCCTGCACTGCGTGCATAGCAATTCCGTGTTCCACATCAAACGTGAAAGGAGCCTTGATTTCCTTGATGGAACTCCAGAGAAAACCCAAGATCACTGTCTCAAGTCTAGAGGGATCCTGAGGTCACTGGAGCAACAGGAAGGGGCTCCGTGGACCCCAAATCAACTCGAGATGAGAGCTTAGTCCCTGGCTTCTACTCAAGAGGAATACCAACTTTCCACAAGCACCTGAAGAGGAGGCTTCTCTCAGCTACAGGTATGTGAGCGGGACCCTGAGTTTGTGGCATCAAGTGGAATGGACACTGAGATGCTCTGACTCGAAGTAAGGCCGGATATCCCTGCAGTGAATTGAATGCAGGCTAGTCTTGCATCTCCCAAGACGAAGGGATGTCTGAATCCCCAGTGGAGACCACAGAGAAAGACCTAGTCCCCCGCCTCAACGCGACCGGAGGCATCACATCCTTTGAAAACTCGAGAGGTCCGCGGAGATCAATGCTTCCAAAGGAGACGATGCCTGACTCCTCTTGAAAATGGATAGGAGTCCCAGGATCCTGTGGCACGTGGAAAGGGACCCTGGGTCGCCCGCCTCACGTGGAGACGCGTCCCAATTGCCATGCCAAGACTCGAGGAGAATCCCGAGGTGTCCCTCGCACCTAGGCAGGATTCCTGACGTCGCTGAACAAACACGTGTCTGGAATGGCCCTCCCCGTCGTAACTCGAGAATATACCCCAGGTTCCGGCCGCAACTGGAGAAAAACCATGAGACTTCCCCCTCGCCGCGAGATGAGGCCCGATTCCCCTGCACTGCGTGCATAGCAATTCCGTGTTCCACATCAAACGTGAAAGGAGCCTTGATTTCCTTGATGGCACTCCAGAGAAAACCCAAGATCACTGTCTCAAGTCTAGAGGGATCCTGAGGTCACTGGAGCAACAGCAAAGGGCTCCGAGGACCCCAAATCAACTCGAGATGAGAGCTTAGTCCCTGGCTTCGACTCAAGAGGAATACCAACTTTCCACAAGCACCTCAAGAGGAGGCTTCTCTCAGCTACAGGTATGTGAGAGGGACCCTGAGTTTGCGGCCTCAAATGGAATGGACACCGAGATGCTCTGATTCGAAGTAAGGCCGGATATCCCTGCAGTGAATTGGATGCAGGCTCGTCTTGCATCTCCCAAGACGAAGGGTTGTCTGAATCCCCTGTGGAGACCACAGAGATAGACCTAGTCCTCCGCCTAAACGCGACCGGAGGCCTCACATCCTTTGAAAACTCGAGAGGTCCGCGGAGATCAATGCTTCCAAAGGAGACGATGCCTGACTCTTCTTGAAAATGGATAGGAGTCCCAGGATCCCTTTGGCACGTGGAAAGGGACCCTGGGTCTCCCGCCTCACGTGGAGACGTGTCCCAATTGCCATGCCAAGACTCGAGGAGAATCCCGAGGTGTCCCTCGCACCTAGGCAGGAGTCTTGACGTCGCTGAACAAACACGTGTCTGGAAGGTCCCTCCCCGTCGTAATTCGAGAATATACCCCAGGTTCCGGCCGCAACTTGAGAAAAACCATGAGACATCCCCCTTGCCACGAGATGAGGCCCGATTCCCCTGCACTGCGTGCAGAGCAATTCCGTGTTCCACATCAAACGTGAAAGGAGCCTTGATTTCCTTGATGGAACTCCAGAGAAAACCCAAGATCACTGTCTCAAGTCTAGAGGGATCCTGAGGTCACTGGAGCAACAGGAAAGGGCTCCGTGGACCCCAAATCAACTCGAGATGAGAGCTTAGTCCCTGGCTTCTACTCAAGAGGAATACCAACTTTCCACAAGCACCTGAAGAGGAGGCTTCTCTCAGCTACAGGTATGTGAGCGGGACCCTGAGTTTGTGGCATCAAGTGGAATGGACACTGAGATGCTCTGACTCGAAGTAAGGCCGGATATCCCTGCAGTGAATAGAATGCAGGCTCGTCTTGCATCTCCCAAGACGAAGGGATGTCTGAATCCCCAGTGGAGACCACAGAGAAAGACCTAGTCCTCCGCCTCAACGCGACCGGAGGCATCACATCCTTTGAAAACTCGAGAGGACCGCGGAGATCAATGCTTCCAAAGGAGACGATGCCTGACTCCTCTTGAAAATGGATAGGAGTCCCAGGATCCTGTGGCACGTGGAAAGGGACCCTGGGTCGCCCGCCTCACGTGGAGACGCGTCCCAATTGCCATGCCAAGACTCGAGGAGAATCCCGAGGTGTCCCTCGCACCTAGGCAGGATTCCTGACGTCGCTGAACAAACACGTGTCTGGAATGGCCCTCCCCGTCGTAACTCGAGAATATACCCCAGGTTCCGGCCGCAACTCGAGAAAAACCATGAGACTTCCCCCTCGCCGCGAGATGAGGCCCGATTCCCCTGCACTGCGTGCATAGCAATTCCGTGTTCCACATCAAACGTGAAAGGAGCCTTGATTTCCTTGATGGCACTCCAGAGAAAACCCAAGATCACTGTCTCAAGTCTAGAGGGATCCTGAGGTCACTGGAGCAACAGCAAAGGGCTCCGAGTACCCCAAATCAACTCGAGATGAGAGCTTAGTCCCTGGCTTCGACTCAAGAGGAATACTAACTTTCCACAAGCACCTCAACAGGAGGCTTCTCTCAGCTACAGGTATGTGAGAGGGACCCTGAGTTTGCGGCCTCAAATGGAATGGACACCGAGATGCTCTGATTCGAAGTAAGGCCGGATATCCCTGCAGTGAATTGGATGCAGGCTCGTCTTGCATCTCCCAAGACGAAGGGTTGTCTGAATCCCCTGTGGAGACCACAGAGAAAGACCTAGTCCTCCGCCTAAACGCGACCGGAGGCCTCACATCCATTGAAAACTCGAGAGGTCCGCGGAGATCAATGCTTCCAAAGGAGAAGATGCCTGACTCTTCTTGAAAATGGATAGGAGTCCCAGGATCCCTTTGGCACGTGGAAAGGGACCCTGGGTCTCCCGCCTCACGTGGAGACGTGTCCCAATTGCCATGCCAAGACTCGAGGAGAATCCCGAGGTGTCCCTCGCACCTAGGCAGGAGTCTTGACGTCGCTGAACAAACACGTGTCTGGAAGGTCCCTCCCCGTCGTAACTCGAGAATATACCCCAGGTTCCGGCCGCAACTTGAGAAAAACCATGAGACATCCCCCTTGCCACGAGATGAGGCCCGATTCCCCTGCACTGCGTGCAGAGCAATTCCGTGTTCCACATCAAACGTGAAAGGAGCCTTGATTTCCTTGATGGCACTCCAGAGAAAACCCAAGATCACTGTCTCAAGTCTAGAGGGATCCTGAGGTCACTGGAGCAACAGGAAAAGGCTCCGTGGACCCCAAATCAACTCGAGATGAGAGCTTAGTCCCTGGCTCGAATCAAGAGGAATACCAACTTTCCACAAGCACCTCAAGAGGAGGCTTCTCTCAGCTACAGGTAAGTGAGAGGGACCCTGAGTTTGTGGCCTCAAGTGGAATGGACACCGAGATGCTCTGACTCGAAGTAAGGCCAGATATCCCTGCAGTGAATTGAATGCAGGCTCGTCTTGCATCTCCCAAGACGAAGGGATGTCTGAATCCACTGTGGAGACCACAGAGAAAGACCTAATTATCCGCCTCATCGCGAGCGGAGGCCTCACATCCTTTGAAAACTCGAGAGGTCTGCGGAGATCAATGCTTCCAAAGGAGACGATGCCTGACTCCTCTTCAAAATGGAAAGGAGTCCCAGGATCCCTGTGGCATGTGGAAAGGGACCCTGGGTCTCCCGCCTCACGTGGATACGCGTCCCAATTGCCATGCCAAGACTCGAGGAGAATCCCGAGGTTTCCCTCGCACCTAGGCAGGAGTCTTGACGTCGCTGAACAAACACATGTCTGGAAGGGCCCTCCCCGTCGTAACTCGAGAATATACACCACGTTCTGGCCGCAACTCGAAAAACCATGAGACTTCCCCCTCACCGCGAGATGAGGCCCGATTCCCCTGCACTGCGTGCAGAGCAATTCCGTGTTCCACATCAAACGTGAAAGGAGCCTTGATTTCCTTGATGGCAGTCCAGAGAAAACCCAAGATCACTGTGTCAAGTCTAGAGGGATCCTGAGGTCACTGTAGCAACACGAAAGGGCTCCGTGGAACCCAAATCAACTCGAGATGAGAGCTTAGTCCCTGGCTTCGACTCAAGAGGAATACCAACTTTCCACAAGCACCTCAAGAGGAGGCTTCTCTCAGCTACAGGTATGTGAGAGGGACCCTGAGTTTGTGGCCTCAAGTGGAATGGACACCGAGATGCTCTGACTCGAAGTAAGGCCGGATATCCCTGCAGTGAATTGAATGCAGGCTCGTCTTGTATCTCCGAAGACGAAGGGATGTCTGAATCCCCTGTGGAGACCACAGAGAAAGACCTAGTTCTCCGCCTCATCGCGACCGGAGGCCTCACATACTTTGAAACTAGAGAGGTCCGCAGAGATCAATGCTTCCAAAGGAAACGATGCCTGACTCCTCTTGAAAATGGATAGGAGTCTCAGGATCCCTGTGGCACGTGGAAAGGGACCCTGGGTCTCCCGCCTCACGTGGAGACGCGTCCCAATTGCCATTCCAGGATTCGAGGAGAATACCGAGGTGTCCCTAGCACCTAGACAGGAGTCCTGACGTCGCTGAACAAACACGTGTCTGGAAGGGCCCTCCCCGTCGTAACTCGAGAATATACCCAAGGTTCCAGTCGCAACTCGAGAAAAACCATGAGACTTCCCCCTCGCCGCGAGATGAGGCCCGATTCCCCTGCACTGCGTGCAGAGCAACTCCTTGTTCCACATAAAAGGTGAAAGGAGCCTTGATTTCGTTGATGGCACTCCAGAGAAAACCCAAGATCACTGTCTCAAATCTACAGGGATCCTGAGGTCACTGGAGCAACACGAAAGGGCTCCCTGGACCCCAAATCAACTCGAGATGAGAGCTTAGTCCCTGGCTTCGACTCAAGAGGAATACCAACTTTCCACAAGCACCTCAAGAGGAGGCTTCTCTCAGCTACAGGTATGTGAGAGGGACCCTGAGTTTGTGGCCTCAAGTGGAATGGACACCGAGATGCTCTGACCTGAAGTAAGGCCGGATATCCCTGCAGTGAATTGAATGCAGGCTCGTCTTGCATCTCCCAAGATGAAGGGATGTCTGAATCCCCTGTTGAGACCACAGAGAAAGACCTAGTCCTCCGCCTCAACGCGACCGGAGGCCTCACATCCTTTGAAAACTCGAGAGGTCCGCGGAGATCAATGCTTCCAAAGGAGACGATTCCTGACTCCTCTTGAAAATGGATAGGAGTCCCAGGATCTCTGTGCCACGTGGAAAGGGACTCTGGGGCTCCCTACTTACCTGGAGACACGTCCCAATTGCCATGCCAAGACTCGAGGAGAATCCCGAGGTGTCCCTAGCACCTAGGCAGTAGTCTTGATGTCGCTTAACAAACACGTGTCTGGAACGGCCCTCCCCGTCTTAACTCAAGAATATACCCCAGGTTTGGGCCACAACTCGAGAAAAACCATGAGACTTCACACTCGCCACGACATGAGGCTAGATTCCACTGCAGTGCGTGCAGAGCAATTCCGTGTTCCACATCGAACGAGAAAGGAGCCTTTATTTCCTTGATGGCACTACAGAGAAAACCCAAGATCACTGTCTCAAGTCTAGAGGGATCCTGAGGTCACTGGAGCAACACGAAAGGGCTCCGTGGACCCCAAATCAACTCGAGATGAGAGCTTAGTCCCTGGCTTCGACTCAAGAGGAATACCAACTTTCCACAAGCACCTCAAGAGCAGGCTTCTCTCAGCTACAAGTATGTGAGAGGGACCCTCAGTTTGTGGCGTCAAGTGGAATGGACCCGAGATGCTCTAACTCGATGTAAGGCCGGATATCCCTGCAGTGAATTGAATGCAGGCTCGTCTTGCATCTCCCAAGACGAAGGGATGTCTGAATCCCCTGTGGAGACCACAGAGAAAGACCTAGTTCTCCGGCTCATCGCGACCGGAGGCCTCACATCCTTTGAGAACTCGAGAGGTCCGCGGAGATCAATGCTTCCAAAGGAGACGATGCCTGACTCCTCTTGAAAATGGATAGGAGTCCCAGGATTCCTGTGGCACGTGGAAAGGGACCCTGGGTCTTCCTCCTCACGTGGAGACGAGTCCCAATTGCCATGCCAAGACTCGAGGATTATCCCGATTTGTCCCTTCCACCTAGGCAGGAGTCCTGACGTCGCTGAACAAACACGTGTCAGGAAGGGCCCTCCCCGTAGTAACTTGTGAATGTACCCCATGTTCCGGCCGCAACTCGAGAAAAACCATGAGACTTCCCCCTCGCCGTGAGATGAGGCCCGATTCCCCTGCACTGCGTGCAGAGCAATTCCGTGTTCCACATCAAACGTGAAAGGAGCCTTGATTTCCTTGATGGCACTCCAGAGAAAACCCAAGATCACTGACTCAGTCTAGAGGGATCCTGAGGTCACTAGAGCAACAGGAAAGGGCTCTGTGGACCCCAAATCAACTCGAGATGAGAGCTTAGTCCCTGGCTTCGACTCAAGAGGAATACCAACTTTCCACAAGCACCTCAAGAGGAGGCTTCTCTCTGCTACAGGTATGTGAGAGGGCCCCTGAGTTTGTGGCCTCAAGTGGAATGGACACCGAGATGCTCTGACTCGAAGTAAGGCCGGATATCCCTGCAGTGAATTGAGTGCAGGCTCGTCTTGCATCTCCCAAGACGAAGGGATGTCTGAATCCCCTGTGGAGACCACAAAGAAAGACCTAGTCCTCCGCCTCAACGCGACCGGAGGCCTCACATCCTATGAAAACTAGAGAGGTCCGCAGAGATCAGTGCTTCCAAAGGAGAAGATGCCTGACTCCTCTTGAAAATGGATAGGAGTCCCAGGATCCCTGTGGCACGTGGAAAGGGACCCTGGGTTTCCCGCCTCACGTGGAGATGCGTCCCAATTGCCATGCCAAGAATCGAGGAGAATCCCGAGGTGTCCCTCGCACCTAGGCAGGAGTCCTGACGTCGCTGAACAAACACGTGTCTGGAAGGGCCCTCCCCGTCGTAACTCGAGAATATACCTCAGGTTCCCGCCGCAACTCGAGAAAATCCATGAGACTTCCCCCTCGCCGCGACATGAGGCCCGATTCCCCTGCACTGCGTGCAGAGCAATTCCGTGTTCCACATCAAACGTGAAAGGAGCTTTGATTTCCTTGATGGCACTCCAGAGAAAACCCAAGATCACTGTCTCAAGTCTAGAGGGATCCTGAGGTCACTGTAGCAAAAGGAAAGGGCTCCGTGGACCCCAAATCAACTCGAGATGAGAGCTTAGTCCCTGACTTCGACTCAAGAGGAATACCAACTTTCCAGAAGCACCTGAAGAGGAGGCTTCTCTCAGCCACAGGTATGTGAGAAGGACCCTGAGTTTGTTGCCTCAAGTGGAATGGACACCGAGATGCTCTGTCTCGAAATAAGGCCAGATATCCCTGCAGTGAATTGAATGCAGGCTCGTCTTGCATCTCCCAAGACGAAGGGATGTCTGAATCCCCTGTGGAGACTACAGAGAAAGAAGTAGTTCTCCGCCTGATCGCGACCGCAGGCATCACATCCTTTGAAAGCTCGAGAGGTCCGCGGAGATCAAGGCTTCCAAAGGAGACGATGCCTGACTCCTCTTGAAAATGGATAGGAGTCCCAGGATCCCTGTGGCATTTGGAAAGGGACCCTGCGACTCCCGCCTCACGTGGAGACGCGTCCCAATTGCCATGCCAAGACTCGAGGAGAATGCCGAGATGTCAATCGCACCTAGGCAGGAGTCCTGACGTCGCTGAAAAAACACGTGAATGGAAGGGCCCTCCCCATCGTATCGAGAATATACCCCATGTTCCGGCCGCAACTCGAGAAAAACCATGAGACTTCCCTGTCGCCGCGAGATGAGGCCCGATTCCCCTGCACTGCCTGCAGAGCAATTCCGTGTTCCACATCAAACGTGAAGGGAGCCTTGATTTCCTTGATGGCACTCCAGAGAAAACCCAAGATCACTGTCTCAAGTCTAGAGGGATCCTGAGGTCACGGAGCAACACCAAAGGGCTCCGTGGACCCCAAATCAACTCGAGATGAGAGCTTAGTCCCTGGCTTCGATTCAAGAGAAATACCAACTTTCCATAAGCACCTCAAGAGGAGGCTTCTCTCAGCTACAGGTATGTGAGAGGGACCCTGAGTTTGTGGCCTCAAGTGGAATGGACACCGAGATGCTCTGACTCGAAGTAAGGCCGGATATCCCTGCAGTGAATTGAATGCAGGCTCGTCTTGCATCTCTCAAGATGAAGGGATGTCTGAATCAACTTTGGAGACCACAGAGAAAGACCTAGTTCTCCCCCTCATCGTGACCGGAGGCTTCACATCCTTTGAAAATTCAAGAGGTCCCCAGAGATCAATGCTTCCAAAGGAGACGATTCCTGACTCCTGTTGAAAATGGATAGGAGTCCCAGGATCTCTGTGCCACGTGGAAAGGGACTCTGGTGCTCCCGCCTCACCTGGAGTCGCGTCGCAATTGCCATGCCAAGACTCGAGGAGAATCCCGAGGTGTCCCTAGCACCTAGGCAGTAGTCTTGATGTCGCTTAACAAACACGTGTCTCTAACGGCCCTCCCCGTCTTAACTCAAGAATATACCCCAGGTTTGGGCCACAACTCGAGAAAAACCATGAGACTTCACACTCGCCACGACATGAGGCCAGATTCCACTGCACTGCGTGCAGAGCAATTCCGTGTTCCACATCGAACGAGAAAGGAGCCTTTATTTCCTTGATGGCACTCCAGAGAAAACCCAAAGTCACTGTCTCAAGTCTAGAGGGATCCTGAGGTCACTGGAGCAACACAAAAGGGCTCCGTGGACACCAAATCAACTCGAGATGAGAGCTTAGTCCCTGGCTTCGACTTAAGAGGAATACCAACTTTCCACAAGCCCCTCAAGAAGAGGCTTCTCTCAGCTACATGTATGTGAGAGGTACCCTGAGTTTGTGGCCTCAAGTGGAATGGACACCGAGATACTCTGACTCGAAGTAAGGCCGGATATCCCTGCAGTGAATTGAATACAAGGTCGTCTTGCATCTCCCAAGACGAAGGGATGTATGAATCCCCTGTGGAGACCACAGAGAAAGACCTAGTTCTCCGCATCATCGCGACCATAGGCCTCACATCCTTTGAAAACTCGAGAGGTCCGCGGAGATCAATGCTTCCAAAGGAGACGATGCCTGACTCCTCTTGAAAATGGATAGGAGTCCCAGGATCCCTGTGGCCCGTGGAAAGGGACCCTGGGTCTCCCGCCTCACGTGGAGACGCGTCCCAATTGCCATGCCAAAATTCCAGGAGAATCCCGAGGTGTCCCTCGCACCTAGGCAGGAGTACTGACGTCGCTGAACAAACACGTGTATGGAAGGGCCCTCCCCGTCGTAACTCGAGAATATACCCCAGGTTCCGGTCGCAACTCGAGAAAAACCATGAGACTTCCCCCTCGCCGCGAGATGAGGCCCGATTCCCCTGCACTGCATGCAGAGCAACTCCGTGTTCCACATAAAACGTGAAAGGAGCCTTGATTTCGTTGATGGCACTCCAGAGAAAACCCAAGATCACTGTCTCAAATCTACAGGGATCCTGAGGTCACTGGAGCAACACGAAAGGGCTCCGTGGACCCCAAATCAACTCGAGATGAGAGCTTAGTCCCTGGCTTCGACTCAAGAGGAATACCAACTTTCCACAAGCACCTCAAGAGGAGGCTTCTCTCAGCTACAGGTATGTGAGAGGGACCCTGAGTTTGTGGCCTCAAGTGGAATGGACACCGAGATGCTCTGACCTGAAGTAAGGCCGGATATCCCTGCAGTGAATTGAATGCAGGCTCGTCTTGCATCTCCCAAGACGAAGGGATGTCTGAATCCCCTGTTGAGACCACAGAGAAAGACCTAGTCCTCCGCCTCAACGCGACCGGAGGCCTCACATCCTTTGAAAACTCGAGAGGTCCGCGGAGATCAATGCTTCCAAAGGAGACGATTCCTGACTCCTCTTGAAAATGGATAGGAGTCCCAGGATCTCTGTGCCACGTGGAAAGGGACTCTGGGGCTCCCTACTTACCTGGAGACACGTCCCAATTGCCATGCCAAGACTCGAGGAGAATCCCGAGGTGTCCCTAGCACCTAGGCAGTAGTCTTGATGTCGCTTAACAAACACGTGTCTGGAACGGCCCTCCCCGTCTTAACTCAAGAATATACCCCAGGTTTGGGCCACAACTCGAGAAAAACCATGAGACTTCACACTCGCCACGACATGAGGCTAGATTCCACTGCAGTGCGTGCAGAGCAATTCCGTGTTCCACATCGAACGAGAAAGGAGCCTTTATTTCCTTGATGGCACTACAGAGAAAACCCAAGATCACTGTCTCAAGTCTAGAGGGATCCTGAGGTCACTGGAGCAACACGAAAGGGCTCCGTGGACCCCAAATCAACTCGAGATGAGAGCTTAGTCCCTGGCTTCGACTCAAGAGGAATACCAACTTTCCACAAGCACCTCAAGAGCAGGCTTCTCTCAGCTACAAGTATGTGAGAGGGACCCTCAGTTTGTGGCGTCAAGTGGAATGGACCCGAGATGCTCTAACTCGATGTAAGGCCGGATATCCCTGCAGTGAATTGAATGCAGGCTCGTCTTGCATCTCCCAAGACGAAGGGATGTCTGAATCCCCTGTGGAGACCACAGAGAAAGACCTAGTTCTCCGCCTCATCACGACCGGAGGCCTCACATCCTTTGAGAACTCGAGAGGTCCACGGAGATCAATGCTTCCAAAGGAGACGATGCCTGACTCCTCTTGAAAATGGATAGGAGTCCCAGGATTCCTGTGGCACGTGGAAAGGGACCCTGGGTCTTCCTCCTCACGTGGAGACGCGTCCCAATTGCCATGCCAAGACTCGAGGAGTATCCCGATTTGTCCCTTCCACCTAGGCAGGAGTCCTGACGTCGCTGAACAAACACGTGTCAGGAAGGGCCCTCCCCGTAGTAACTTGTGAATGTACCCCATGTTCCGGCCGCAACTCGAGAAAAACCATGAGACTTCCCCCTCGCCGTGAGATGAGGCCCGATTCCCCTGCACTGCGTGCAGAGCAATTCCGTGTTCCACATCAAACGTGAAAGGAGCCTTGATTTCCTTGATGGCACTCCAGAGAAAACCCAAGATCACTGACTCAGTCTAGAGGGATCCTGAGGTCACTAGAGCAACAGGAAAGGGCTCTGTGGACCCCAAATCAACTCGAGATGAGAGCTTAGTCCCTGGCTTCGACTCAAGAGGAATACCAACTTTCCACAAGCACCTCAAGAGGAGGCTTCTCTCTGCTACAGGTATGTGAGAGGGCCCCTGAGTTTGTGGCCTCAAGTGGAATGGACACCGAGATGCTCTGACTCGAAGTAAGGCCGGATATCCCTGCAGTGAATTGAGTGCAGGCTCGTCTTGCATCTCCCAAGACGAAGGGATGTCTGAATCCCCTGTGGAGACCACAAAGAAAGACCTAGTCCTCCGCCTCAACGCGACCGGAGGCCTCACATCCTATGAAAACTAGAGAGGTCCGCAGAGATCAGTGCTTCCAAAGGAGAAGATGCCTGACTCCTCTTGAAAATGGATAGGAGTCCCAGGATCCCTGTGGCACGTGGAAAGGGACCCTGGGTTTCCCGCCTCACGTGGAGATGCGTCCCAATTGCCATGCCAAGAATCGAGGAGAATCCCGAGGTGTCCCTCGCACCTAGGCAGGAGTCCTGACGTCGCTGAACAAACACGTGTCTGGAAGGGCCCTCCCCATCGTAACTCGAGAATATACCTCAGGTTCCCGCCGCAACTCGAGAAAATCCATGAGACTTCCCCCTCGCCGCGACATGAGGCCTGATTCCCCTGCACTGCGTGCAGAGCAATTCCGTGTTCCACATCAAACGTGAAAGGAGCTTTGATTTCCTTGATGGCACTCCAGAGAAAACCCAAGATCACTGTCTCAAGTCTAGAGGGATCCTGAGGTCACTGTAGCAAAAGGAAAGGGCTCCGTGGACCCCAAATCAACTCGAGATGAGAGCTTAGTCCCTGACTTCGACTCAAGAGGAATACCAACTTTCCAGAAGCACCTGAAGAGGAGGCTTCTCTCAGCTACAGGTATGTGAGAGGGACCCTGAGTTTGTGGCCTCAAGTGGAATGGACACCGAGATGCTCTGACTCGAAGTAAGGCCGGATATCCCTGCAGTGAATTGAATGCAGGCTCGTCTTGCATCTCCCAAGACGAAGGGATGTCTGAATCCCCTGTGGAGACTACAGAGAAAGAAGTAGTTCTCCGCCTGATCGCGACCGCAGGCATCACATCCTTTGAAAGCTCGAGAGGTCCGCGGAGATCAAGGCTTCCAAAGGAGACGATGCCTGACTCCTCTTGAAAATGGATAGGAGTCCCAGGATCCCTGTGGCATTTGGAAAGGGACCCTGCGACTCCCGCCTCACGTGGAGACGCGTCCCAATTGCCATGCCAAGACTCGAGGAGAATGCCGAGATGTCCATCGCACCTAGGCAGGAGTCCTGACGTCGCTGAAAAAACACGTGAATGGAAGGGCCCTCCCCGTCGTAACTCGAGAATATACCCCATGTTCCGGCCGCAACTCGAGAAAAACCATGAGACTTCCCTGTCGCCGCGAGATGAGGCCCGATTCCCCTGCACTGCCTGCAGAGCAATTCCGTGTTCCACATCAAACGTGAAGGGAGCCTTGATTTCCTTGATGGCACTCCAGAGAAAACCCAAGATCACTGTCTCAAGTCTAGAGGGATCCTGAGGTCACGGAGCAACACCAAAGGGCTCCGTGGACCCCAAATCAACTCGAGATGAGAGCTTAGTCCCTGGCTTCGATTCAAGAGAAATACCAACTTTCCATAAGCACCTCAAGAGGAGGCTTCTCTCAGCTACAGGTATGTGAGAGGGACCCTGAGTTTGTGGCCTCAAGTGGAATGGACACCGAGATGCTCTGACTCGAAGTAAGGCCGGATATCCCTGCAGTGAATTGAATGCAGGCTCGTCTTGCATCTCTCAAGATGAAGGGATGTCTGAATCAACTTTGGAGACCACAGAGAAAGACCTAGTTCTCCCCCTCATCGTGACCGGAGGCTTCACATCCTTTGAAAATTCAAGAGGTCCCCAGAGATCAATGCTTCCAAAGGAGACGATTCCTGACTCCTGTTGAAAATGGATAGGAGTCCCAGGATCTCTGTGCCACGTGGAAAGGGACTCTGGTGCTCCCGCCTCACCTGGAGACGCGTCGCAATTGCCATGCCAAGACTCGAGGAGAATCCCGAGGTGTCCCTAGCACCTAGGCAGTAGTCTTGATGTCGCTTAACAAACACGTGTCTCTAACGGCCCTCCCCGTCTTAACTCAAGAATATACCCCAGGTTTGGGCCACAACTCGAGAAAAACCATGAGACTTCACACTCGCCACGACATGAGGCCAGATTCCACTGCACTGCGTGCAGAGCAATTCCGTGTTCCACATCGAACGAGAAAGGAGCCTTTATTTCCTTGATGGCACTCCAGAGAAAACCCAAAGTCACTGTCTCAAGTCTAGAGGGATCCTGAGGTCACTGGAGCAACACAAAAGGGCTCCGTGGACACCAAATCAACTCGAGATGAGAGCTTAGTCCCTGGCTTCGACTTAAGAGGAATACCAACTTTCCACAAGCACCTCAAGAGGAGGCTTCTCTCAGCTACAGGTATGTGAGAGGGACCCTGAGTTTGTGGCCTCAAGTGGAATGGACACTGAGATGCTCTGACTCGAAGTAAGGCCGGATATCCCTGCAGTGAATTGAATGCAGGCTCGTCTTGCATCTCCCAAGACGAAGGGATGTCTGAATCCCCTGTGGAGACCAAAGAGAAAGACCTAGTCCTCCGCCTCAACGCGACCGTAGGCCTCACATCCTTTGAAAACTCAAGAGGTCTGCGGAGATCAATGCTTCCAAAGGAGACGATGCCTGACTTCTACTAAAAATGGATAGGAGTCCCAGGATTCCTGTGGCACGTGGAAAGGGACCCTGGGTCTCCCGCCTCACGTGGAGACGCGTCCCAATTTCCATGCCAAGACTCGAGGAGAATCCCGAGGTGTCCCTCGCACCTAGGCAGGAGTCCTGACGTCGCTGAACAAACACGTGTCTGGAAGGGCCCTCCCCGTTGTAACTCGAGAATATACCCCAGGTGCCGGCCGAAACTCGAGAGAAACCATGAGACTTCCCCCTCGCCGAGAGATGAGGCCCGATACCCTAGCACTGCGTGCAGAGCAATTCCGTGTTCCACAACAAACGTGAAAGGAGCCTTGATTTTCTTGATGGCCCTCCAGAAAAAACCCAAGATAACTGTCTCAAGTCTAGCGGGATCCTGAGGTCGTTGGAGCAACACGAAAGGGCTCCGTGGACCCGAAATCAAGTCGAGATGAGAGCTTAGTCCCTGGCTTCGACTCAAGAGGAATACCAACGTTCCACAAGCACCTCAAGAGGAGGCTTCTCTCAGCAACAGGTATGTGAGACGGACCCTGATTATGTGGTCTCAAGTGGAATGGACACCGAGATGCTCTGACTCGAAGTAAGGCCGGATATCCCTGCAGTGAATTGAATGCAGGCTTGTCTTGCATCGCCCAAGACGAAGGGATGTCTTAATCCCCTGTGGAGACCACAGAGAAAGACCTAGTCCTCCGCCTCAACGCGAGCGGAGGCCTCACATTCTTTGAAAACTCGAGAGGTCCACGGAGATCAATGCTTCCAAAGGAGACGATGCCTGACTCCTCTTGAAAATGGATAGGAGTCCCAGGATCCCTGTGGCACGTGGAAAGGGACCCTGGGTCTCCCGCCTCACGTGGAGACGCATCCCAATTGCCATGCCAAGACTCGAGGAGAATCCCGAGGTGTCCCTCGCACATAGGCAGGAGTCCTGACGTCGCTGAACAAACACATGTCTGGAAGGGCCCTCCCCGTCGGAACTCAGGAATATACCCCAGGTTCCGGGCGCAACTCGAGAAAAACCATGAGACTTCCCCCTCGCCTCGAGATGAGGCATGATTCGCCTGCACTGCGTGCAGAGCAATTCGGTGTTCCACATCAAACGTGAAAGGAGCCTTGATTTCCTTGATGGCACTCCAGAGAAAACCCAAGATCACTGTCTCAAGTCTAGAGGGATCCTGAGGTCACTGTAGCAACACGAAGGGCTCCGTGGACCCCAAATCAACTCGAGATGAGAGCTTAGTCCCTGGCTTCGACTCAAGAGGAATACCAACTTTCCAGAAGCACCTCAAGGGGAGGCTTCTCTCAGGAACAGGTATGTGAGAGGGACCCAGAGTTTGTGTCTTCAAGTGGAATGGACACCAAGATGCTCTGTCTCGAAGTAAGGCCAGATATCCATGCAGTGAATTGAATGCATGCTCGTCTTGCATCTCCCAAGACGAAGGGATGTCTGAATCCCCTGTGGAGACTACAGAGAAAGAAGTAGTTATCCGCCTGATGGCGACCGGAGGCATCACATCCTTTGAAAGCTCGAGAGGTCCGCGGAGATCAAGGTTTCCAAAGGAGACGATGCCTGACTCCTCTTGAAAATGGATAGGAGTCCCAGGATACCTGTGGCATTTGGAAAGGGACCCTGCGACTCCCGCCTCACGTGGAGACGCGTCCCAATTGCCATGTCAAGACTCGAGGAGAATGCCGAGGTGTCCATCGCACCTAGGCAGGAGTCCTGACGTCGCTGAAAAAACACGTGAATGGAAGGGCCCTCCCCATCGTATCGAGAATATACCCCATGTTCCGGCCGCAACTCGAGAAAAACCATGAGACTTCCCTGTCGCCGCGAGATGAGGCCCGATTCCCCTGCACTGCATGCAGAGCAATTCCGTGTTCCACATCAAACGTGAAGGGAGTCTTGATTTCCTTGATGGCACTCCAGAGAAAACCCAAGATCACTGTCTCAAGTCTAGAGGGATCCTGAGGTCACTGGAGCAACACCAAAGGGCTCCGTGGACCCCAAATCAACTCGAGATGCGAGCATAGTCCCTGGCTTCGACTCAAGAGAAATACCAACTTTCCATAAGCACCTCAAGAGGAGGCTTCTCTCAGCTACAGGTATGTGAGAGGGACCCTGAGTTTGTGGCCTCAAGTGGAATGGACACCGAGATGCTCTGTCTCGAAATAAGGCCAGATATCCCTGCAGTGAATTGAATGCAGGCTCGTCTTGCATCTCCCAAGACGAAGGGATGTCTGAATCCCCTGTGGAGACTACAGAGAAAGAAGTAGTTCTCCGCCTGATCGCGACCGCAGGCATCACATCCTTTGAAAGCTCGAGAGGTCCGCGGAGATCAAGGCTTCCAAAGGAGACGATGCCTGACTCCTCTTGAAAATGGATAGGAGTCCCAGGATCCCTGTGGCATTTGGAAAGGGACCCTGCGACTCCCGCCTCACGTGGAGACGCGTCCCAATTGCCATGCCAAGACTCGAGGAGAATGCCGAGATGTCAATCGCACCTAGGCAGGAGTCCTGACGTCGCTGAAAAAACACGTGAATGGAAGGGCCCTCCCCGTCGTAACTCGAGAATATACCCCATGTTCCGGCCGCAACTCGAGAAAAACCATGAGACTTCCCTGTCGCCGCGAGATGAGGCCCGATTCCCCTGCACTGCCTGCAGAGCAATTCCGTGTTCCACATCAAACGTGAAGGGAGCCTTGATTTCCTTGATGGCACTCCAGAGAAAACCCAAGATCACTGTCTCAAGTCTAGAGGGATCCTGAGGTCACGGAGCAACACCAAAGGGCTCCGTGGACCCCAAATCAACTCGAGATGAGAGCTTAGTCCCTGGCTTCGATTCAAGAGAAATACCAACTTTCCATAAGCACCTCAAGAGGAGGCTTCTCTCAGCTACAGGTATGTGAGAGGGACCCTGAGTTTGTGGCCTCAAGTGGAATGGACACCGAGATGCTCTGACTCGAAGTAAGGCCGGATATCCCTGCAGTGAATTGAATGCAGGCTCGTCTTGCATCTCTCAAGATGAAGGGATGTCTGAATCAACTTTGGAGACCACAGAGAAAGACCTAGTTCTCCCCCTCATCGTGACCGGAGGCTTCACATCCTTTGAAAATTCAAGAGGTCCCCAGAGATCAATGCTTCCAAAGGAGACGATTCCTGACTCCTGTTGAAAATGGATAGGAGTCCCAGGATCTCTGTGCCACGTGGAAAGGGACTCTGGTGCTCCCGCCTCACCTGGAGACGCGTCGCAATTGCCATGCCAAGACTCGAGGAGAATCCCGAGGTGTCCCTAGCACCTAGGCAGTAGTCTTGATGTCGCTTAACAAACACGTGTCTCTAACGGCCCTCCCCGTCTTAACTCAAGAATATACCCCAGGTTTGGGCCACAACTCGAGAAAAACCATGAGACTTCACACTCGCCACGACATGAGGCCAGATTCCACTGCACTGCGTGCAGAGCAATTCCGTGTTCCACATCGAACGAGAAAGGAGCCTTTATTTCCTTGATGGCACTCCAGAGAAAACCCAAAGTCACTGTCTCAAGTCTAGAGGGATCCTGAGGTCACTGGAGCAACACAAAAGGGCTCCGTGGACACCAAATCAACTCGAGATGAGAGCTTAGTCCCTGGCTTCGACTTAAGAGGAATACCAACTTTCCACAAGCACCTCAAGAGGAGGCTTCTCTCAGCTACAGGTATGTGAGAGGGACCCTGAGTTTGTGGCCTCAAGTGGAATGGACACTGAGATGCTCTGACTCGAAGTAAGGCCGGATATCCCTGCAGTGAATTGAATGCAGGCTCGTCTTGCATCTCCCAAGACGAAGGGATGTCTGAATCCCCTGTGGAGACCAAAGAGAAAGACCTAGTCCTCCGCCTCAACGCGACCGTAGGCCTCACATCCTTTGAAAACTCAAGAGGTCTGCGGAGATCAATGCTTCCAAAGGAGACGATGCCTGACTTCTACTAAAAATGGATAGGAGTCCCAGGATTCCTGTGGCACGTGGAAAGGGACCCTGGGTCTCCCGCCTCACGTGGAGACGCGTCCCAATTTCCATGCCAAGACTCGAGGAGAATCCCGAGGTGTCCCTCGCACCTAGGCAGGAGTCCTGACGTTGCTGAACAAACACGTGTCTGGAAGGGCCCTCCCCGTTGTAACTCGAGAATATACCCCAGGTGCCGGCCGAAACTCGAGAGAAACCATGAGACTTCCCCCTCGCCGAGAGATGAGGCCCGATACCCTAGCACTGCGTGCAGAGCAATTCCGTGTTCCACAACAAACGTGAAAGGAGCCTTGATTTTCTTGATGGCCCTCCAGAAAAAACCCAAGATAACTGTCTCAAGTCTAGCGGGATCCTGAGGTCGTTGGAGCAACACGAAAGGGCTCCGTGGACCCGAAATCAAGTCGAGATGAGAGCTTAGTCCCTGGCTTCGACTCAAGAGGAATACCAACGTTCCACAAGCACCTCAAGAGGAGGCTTCTCTCAGCAACAGGTATGTGAGACGGACCCTGATTATGTGGTCTCAAGTGGAATGGACACCGAGATGCTCTGACTCGAAGTAAGGCCGGATATCCCTGCAGTGAATTGAATGCAGGCTTGTCTTGCATCGCCCAAGACGAAGGGATGTCTTAATCCCCTGTGGAGACCACAGAGAAAGACCTAGTCCTCCGCCTCAACGCGAGCGGAGGCCTCACATTCTTTGAAAACTCGAGAGGTCCACGGAGATCAATGCTTCCAAAGGAGACGATGCCTGACTCCTCTTGAAAATGGATAGGAGTCCCAGGATCCCTGTGGCACGTGGAAAGGGACCCTGGGTCTCCCGCCTCACGTGGAGACGCATCCCAATTGCCATGCCAAGACTCGAGGAGAATCCCGAGGTGTCCCTCGCACCTAGGCAGGAGTCCTGACGTCGCTGAACAAACACATGTCTGGAAGGGCCCTCCCCGTCGGAACTCAGGAATATACCCCAGGTTCCGGGCGCAACTCGAGAAAAACCATGAGACTTCCCCCTCGCCTCGAGATGAGGCATGATTCGCCTGCACTGCGTGCAGAGCAATTCGGTGTTCCACATCAAACGTGAAAGGAGCCTTGATTTCCTTGATGGCACTCCAGAGAAAACCCAAGATCACTGTCTCAAGTCTAGAGGGATCCTGAGGTCACTGTAGCAACACGAAGGGCTCCGTGGACCCCAAATCAACTCGAGATGAGAGCTTAGTCCCTGGCTTCGACTCAAGAGGAATACCAACTTTCCAGAAGCACCTCAAGGGGAGGCTTCTCTCAGGAACAGGTATGTGAGAGGGACCCAGAGTTTGTGTCTTCAAGTGGAATGGACACCAAGATGCTCTGTCTCGAAGTAAGGCCAGATATCCATGCAGTGAATTGAATGCATGCTCGTCTTGCATCTCCCAAGACGAAGGGATGTCTGAATCCCCTGTGGAGACTACAGAGAAAGAAGTAGTTCTCCGCCTGATGGCGACCGGAGGCATCACATCCTTTGAAAGCTCGAGAGGTCCGCGGAGATCAAGGTTTCCAAAGGAGACGATGCCTGACTCCTCTTGAAAATGGATAGGAGTCCCAGGATACCTGTGGCATTTGGAAAGGGACCCTGCGACTCCCGCCTCACGTGGAGACGCGTCCCAATTGCCATGTCAAGACTCGAGGAGAATGCCGAGGTGTCCATCGCACCTAGGCAGGAGTCCTGACGTCGCTGAAAAAACACGTGAATGGAAGGGCCCTCCCCATCGTATCGAGAATATACCCCATGTTCCGGCCGCAACTCGAGAAAAACCATGAGACTTCCCTGTCGCCGCGAGATGAGGCCCGATTCCCCTGCACTGCATGCAGAGCAATTCCGTGTTCCACATCAAACGTGAAGGGAGTCTTGATTTCCTTGATGGCACTCCAGAGAAAACCCAAGATCACTGTCTCAAGTCTAGAGGGATCCTGAGGTCACTGGAGCAACACCAAAGGGCTCCGTGGACCCCAAATCAACTCGAGATGCGAGCATAGTCCCTGGCTTCGACTCAAGAGAAATACCAACTTTCCATAAGCACCTCAAGAGGAGGCTTCTCTCAGCTACAGGTATGTGAGAGGGACCCTGAGTTTGTGGCCTCAAGTGGAATGGACACCGAGATGCTCTGACTCGATGTAAGGCCGGATATCCCTGCAGTGAATTGAATGCAGGCTCGTCTTGCATCTCTCAAGATGAAGGGATGTCTGAATCAACTTTGGAGACCACAGAGAAAGACCTAGTTCTCCCCCTCATCGTGACCGGAGGCTTCACATCCTTTGAAAATTCAAGAGGTCCCCACAGATCAATGCTTCCAAAGGAGACGATGGCTGACTCCTCTTGAAAATGGATAGGAGTCCCAGGATCTCTGTGCCACGTGGAAAGGGACTCTGTGGCTCCCGCCTCACCTGGAGACACGTCGCAATTGCCATGCCAAGACTCGAGGAGAATCCCGAGGTGTCCCTCGCACCTAGGCAGGAGTCCTGACGTCGCTGAACAAAGACGTGTCTGGAATGGCCCTCGCTGTCGTAACTCGAGAATATACCCCAGGTTCCGGCCGCAACTCGAGAAAAACCATGAGACTTCCCCCTCGCCGCGAGATGAGGCCCGATTCCCGTGCACCGCGTGCAGAGCAATTCCGTGTTCCACATCAAACGTGAAATTAGCCTTGATTTCCTTGATGGCACTTCAGAGAAAACCCAAGATCACTGTCTCAAGTCTAGAGAGATCCTGAGGTCACTGAGGCTACAGGAAAGGGCTCCATGAACCACATATCAACTCGAGATGAGAGCTTAGTCCCTGGCTTCGACTCAAGGGGAATACCAACTTTCCACAAGCACCTCAAGAGGAGGCTTCTCTCAGCTACAGGTATGTGAGAGGGACCCTGAAATTGTGGCCTCAAGTGGAATGGACACCGAGATGCTCTGACTCGATGTAAGGCCGGATATCCCTGCAGTGAATTGAATGCAGGCTCGCCGTGCATCTCCCAAGACGAAGGGATGACTGAATCCCCTGTGGAGACCACAGAGAAAGACCTAGTTCTCCGCATCATCGCGACCGGAGGCCTCACATACTTTGAAAACTCGAGAGGTCCGCGGAGATCAATGCTTCCAAAGGAGACGATGCCTGACTCTTCTTGAAAATGGATAGGAGTCCCAGGATCCCTTTGACACGTGGAAAGAGACACTGGGTCTTCCGCCTCACGTGGAGATTCGTCCCAATTGCCATGCCAAGACTCGAGGAGTATCCCGATTTTTCTCTCGCACCTAGGCAGGAGTCCTGACGTCGCTGAACAAACACGTGTCAGGAAGGGCCCTCCCCGTAGTAACTTGTGAATGTACCCCATGTTCCGGCCGCAACTCGAGAAAAACCATGAGACTTCCCCCTCGCCGTGAGATGAGGCCCGATTCCCCTGCACTGCGTGCAGAGCAATTCCGTGTTCCACATCAAACGTGAAAGGAGCCTTGATTTTCTTGATGGCACTCCAGAGAAAACCCAAGATCACTGACTCAGTCTAGAAGGATCCTGAGGTCACTAGAGCAACAGGAAAGGGCTCTGTGGACCCCAAATCAACTCGAGATGAGAGCTTAGTCCCTGGCTTCGACTCAAGAGGAATACCAACTTTCCTCAAGCACCTCAAGAGGAGGCTTCTCTCTGCTACAGGTATGTGAGAGGGCCCCTGAGTTTGTGGCCTCAAGTGGAATGGACACCGAGATGCTCTGACTCGAAGTAAGGCCGGATATCCCTGCAGTGAATTGAATGCAGGCTCGTCTTGCATCTCCCAAGACGAAGGGATGTCTGAATCCCCTGTGGAGACCACAAAGAAAGACCTAGTCCTCCGCCTCAACGCGACCGGAGGCCTCACATCCTTTGAAAACTAGAGAGGTCCGCAGAGATCAGTGCTTCCAAAGGAGACGATGCCTGACTCCTCTTGAAAATGGATAGGAGTCCCAGGATCCCTGTGGCATTTGGAAAGGGACCCTGCGACTCCCGCCTCACGTGGAGACGCGTCCCAATTGCCATGCCAAGACTCGAGGAGAATGCCGAGGTGTCCATCGCACCTAGGCAGGAGTCCTGACGTCGCTGAAAAAACACGTGAATGGAAGGGCCCTCCCCATCGTATCGAGAATATACCCCATGTTCTGGCCGCAACTCGAGAAAAACCATGAGACTTCCCCCTCGCCTCGAGATGAGGCCCGATTCCCCTGCACTGCCTGCAGAGCAATTCCATGTTCCACATCAAACGTGAAGGGAGCCTTGATTTCCTTGATGGCACTCCAGAGAAAACCCAAGATCACTGTCTCAAGTCTAGAGGGATCCTGAGGTCACTGGAGCAACACCAAAGGGCTCCGTGGACCCCAAATCAACTCGAGATGAGAGCTTAGTCCCTGGCTTCGATTCAAGAGAAATACCAACTTTCCATAAGCACCTCAAGAGGAGGCTTCTCTCAGCTACAGGTATGTGAGAGGGACCCTGAGTTTGTGGCCTCAAGTGGAATGGACACCGAGATGCTCTGACTCGATGTAAGGCCGGATATCCCTGCAGTGAATTGAATGCAGGCTCGTCTTGCATCTCTCAAGATGAAGGGATGTCTGAAACAACTTTGGAGACCACAGAGAAAGACCTAATTCTCCCCCTCATCGTGACCGGAGGCCTCACATCCTTTGAAAATTCAAGAGGTCCCCAGAGATCAATGCTTCCAAAGGAGACGATGGCTGACTCCTCTTGAAAATGGATAGGAGTCCCAGGATCTCTGTGCCACGTGGAAAGGGGCTCTGGGGCTCCCGCCTCACCTGGAGCCGCGTCGCAATTGCCATGCCAAGACTCGAGGAGAATACCGAGGTGTCCCTAGCACCTAGGCAGTAGTCTTGATGTTGCTTAACAAACACGTGTCTCTAACGGCCCTCCCCGTCTTAACTCAAGAATATACCCCAGGTTTGGGCCACAACTCGAGAAAAACCATGAGACTTCACACTCGCCACGACATGAGGCCAGATTCCACTGCAGTGCGTGCAGAGCAATTCCGTGTTCCACATCAAACGAGAAAGGAGCCTTTATTTCCTTGATGGCATTCCAGAGAAAACCCAAGATCACTGTCTCATGTCTAGAGGGATCCTGAGGTCACTAGAGCAACAGGAAAGGGCTCTGTGGACCCCAAATCAACTCGAGATGAGAGCTTAGTGCCTGGCTTCGACTGAAGAGGAATACCAACTTTCCACAAGCACCTCAAGAGGAAGCTTCTCTCTGCTACAGGTATGTGAGAGGGCCCCTGAGTTTGTGGCCTCAAGTGGAATGGACACCGAGATGCTCTGACTCGAAGTAAGGCCGGATATCCCTGCAGTGAATTGAATGCAGGCTCGTCTTGCATCTCCCAAGACTAAGGGATGTCTGAATCCCCTGTGGAGACCACAAAGAAAGACCTAGTCCTCCGCCTCAACGCGACCGGAGGCCTCACATCCTTTGTAAACTCGAGAGGTCCGCGGAGATCAGTGCTTCCAAAGGAGAAGATGCCTGACTCCTCTTAAAAATGGATAGGAGTCCCAGGATCCCTGTGGCACATGGAAAGGGACCCTGGGTCGCCCGCCTCACGTGGAGACGCGTCCCAATTGCCATGCCAAGAATCGAGGAGAATCCCGAGGTGTCCCTCGCACCTAGGCAGGCGTCCTGACGTCGCTGAACAAACACGTGTCTGGAAGGGCCCTCCCCGTCGTAATTTGAGAATATACCCCAGGTTCCGGGCGCAACTCGAGAAAAACCATGAGACTTCCCCCTCACCGTGAGATGAGGCCCGATTCCCCTGCCCTGCGTGCAGAGCAATTCCGTATTCCACATCAAAATTGAAAGGAGCCTTGGTTTCCTTGATGGCACTCCAGAGAAAACCCAAGATCACTGTCTCAAGTCTAGAGGGATCCTGAGGTCACTGTACCAACACGAAAGGGCTCCGTGGACTGCAAATCAACTCGAGATGAGAGCTTAGTCCCTGGCTTCGACTCAAGAGGAATACCAACTTTCCACAAGCACCTCAAGAGGAGGCTTCTCTCAGCTACAGGTATGTGAGAGGGACCCTGAGTGTGTGGCCTCAAGTGGAATGGACACCGAGATGCTCTGACTCGAAGTAAGGCCGGATATCCCTGCAGTGAATTGAATGCAGGCTCGTCTTTCATCTCCCAAGACGAAGGGATGTCTGAATCCCCTGTGGAGACCACAGAGAAAGACCTAGTTCTCCGCCTCATCGCGACCGGAGGTCTCACATCCTTTGAAAACTCGAGAGGTCCGCGGAGATCAGTGCTTCCAAAGGGGACGATGCCTGACTCCTCTTGAAAATGGATAGGAGGCCCAGGATCACTGTGACACGTGGAAAGGGACCCTGGGTCTCCTGCCTCACGTGGAGAGGCGTCACAATTGCCATGCCAAGACTCGAGGAGAATACCGAGGTGTCCATCGCACCTAGGCAGGAGTCCTGACGTCGCTGAACAAACACGTGTCCGGAAGGGCCCTCCGCGTCGTAACTCGAGAATATACCGCAGTTTCCGGCCGCAACTCGAGAAAAACCATGAAACTTCCCCCTCGCCGCAAGATGAGGCCCGATTACCCTGCACTGCGTGCAGAGCAATTCCGTGTTCCACATCAAACGTGAAAGGAGCCTTGATTTCCTTGATGGCACTCCAGAGAAAACCCAAGATCACTGTCTCAAGTCTAGAGGGATCCTGAGGTCACTGGAGCAACATGAAAGGGCTCCGTGGACCCCAAATCAACTCGAGATGAGAGCTTAGTCCCTGGCTTCGACTCAAGAGGAATACCAACTTTCCTCAAGCACCTCAAGAGGAGGCTTCTCTCAGCTACAGGTAGGTGAGAGGGACCCTGAGTTTGTGGCCTCAAGTGGAATGGACAGCGAGATGCTCTGCCTCAAAGTAAGGCCGGATATCCCTGCAGTGAATTGAATGCAGGCTCGTCTTGCATCTCCCAAGACGAAGGGATGTCTGAATCCCCTGTGGAGACCACAGAGAAAGACCTAGTCCTCCGCCTCAACGCGACCGGAGGCCTCACATCCTTTGAAAACTCGAGAGGTCCGCGGAGATCAATGCTTCCAAAGGAGACGATGCCTGACGTCTCTTGGAAATAGATAGGAGTCCCAGGATCCCTGTGGCACGTGGAAAGGTACCCTGGTTCTCCCGCCTCACGTGGAGACGCGTCCCAATTGCCATGCCAAGACTCGAGGAGAATCCCGAGGTGTCCTTCGCACCTAGGCAGGAGTCCTGACATCGCTGAACAAACATTTGTCTCGAAGGGCCCTCCCCGTCGTAACTCGAGAATATACCCCAGGTTCCGGCCGCAACTCGAGAAAAACCATAGGACTTCCCCCTCGCCGCGAGATGAGGCCCGATTCCCGTGCACTGCGTGCAGAGCAATTCCGTGTTCCACATCAAACGTGAAAGGAGCCTTGATTTCCTTGTTGGCACTCCAGAGAAAACCCAAGATCACTGTCTGAAGTCTAGAGGGATCCTGAGGTCACTGGAGCAACACGAAAGGGCTCCGTGGACCCCAAATCAACTCGAGATGAGAGCTTAGTCCCTGGCTTCGACTCAAGTGGAATACCAACTTTATAAAAGCACCTCAAGAGGAGGCTTCTCTCAGCTACAGGTATGTGAGAGGGACCCTGAGTTTGTGGCCTCAAGTGGAATGGACACCGAGATGCTCTGACTCGAAGTAAGGCCGGATATATCTGCAGTGAATTGAATGCAGGCTCGTCTTGCATCTCCCAAGACGAAGGGATGTCTGAATCCCCTGTGGAGACCAAAGAGAAAGACCTAGTCCTCCGCCTCAACGCGAACGGAGGCCTCACATCCTTTGAAAACTCGAGAGGTCCGATCAGATCAATGCTTCCAAAGGAGTCGATGCCTGACTCCTCTTGCAAATGGATAGAAGTCCCAGGATCCCTGTGGCACGTGTAAAGGGACACTGGGTCTCGCGCCTCACGGGGAGCCGCATCCCAATTGCCATGCCAAGACTCGAGGAGAATCCCGAGGTGTCCCTCGCACCTAGGCAGGAGTCCTGACGTCGCTGAACAAACACGTGTCTGGAAGGGCCCTCCCCGTCGTAACTCGAGAATATACCCCAGGTTCCGGCCGCAACTCGAGAAAAACAATGACATTTCCCCCTCGTCGCGAGATGAGCCCCGATTCCCCTGCACTGCGTGCAGAGCAATTCCGTGTTCCCCATAAAACGTGAAAGGAGCCTTGATTTCCTTGATGGCACTCCAGAGAAAACCCAAGATCACTGTCTCAAGTCTAGAGGGATCCTGAGGTCACTGGAGCAACACGAAAGGGCTCTGTGGACCCCAAATCAACTCGAGATGAGAGCTTAGTCCCTGGCTTCGACTCAAGAGGAATACCAACTTTCCACAAGCACCTCAAGAGGAGGCTTCTCTCAGCTACAGGTAGGTGAGAGGGACCCTGAGTTTGTGGCCTCAAGTGGAATGGACAGCGAGATGCTCTGACTCGAAGTAAGGCCGGATATCCCTGCAGTGAATTGAATGCAGGCTCGTCTTGCATCTCCCAAGACGAAGGGATGTCTGAATCCCCTGTGGAGACCACAGAGAAAGACCTAGTCCTCCGCCTCAACGCTATCGGAGGCCTCACATCCTTTGAGAACTCGAGAGGTCCGCGGAGATCAATGCTTCCAAAGGAGACGATGCCTGACTCCTCTTGAAAATGGATAGGAGTACCAGGATCCCTGTGGCACCTGGAAAGGGATCCTGGGTCTCCTGCCTCACGTGGAGACGCGTCCCAATTGCCATGCCAAGACTCGAGGAGAAATCGAGATGTCCCTCGAACCTAGGCAGGAGTCCTGACGTCGCTGAACAAACACGTGTCTGGAAGGGCCCTCCCCGTCGTAACTCGAGAATATACCCCAGGTTCCAGCCGCAACTTGAGAAAAACCATGAGACATCCCCCTTGCCACGAGATGAGGCCCGATTCCCCTGCACTGCGTGCAGAGCAATTCCGTGTTCCACATCAAACTTGAAAGGAGCCTTGATTTCCTTGATGGCACTCCAGAGAAAACCCAAGATCACTGTCTCAAGTCTAGAGGGATCCTGAGGTCACTGTACCAACACGAAAGGGCTCCGTGGACCCCAAATCAACTCGAGATGAGAGCTTAGTCCCTGGCTTCGACTCAAGAGGAATACCAACTTTCCACAAGCACCTCAAGAGGAGGCTTCTCTCAGCTACAGGTAAGTGAGAGGGCCCCTGAGTTTGTGGCCTCAAGTGGAATGGACACCGAGATGCTCTGACTCGAAGTAAGGCCGGATATCCCTGCAGTGAATTGAATGCAGGCTCGTCTTGTATCTCCCAAGACGAAGGGATGTCTGAATCCCCTGTGGATACCACAGAGAAAGACCTAATTCTCCGCCTCATCGCGACCGGAGGCCTCACATCCTTTGAAAACTCGAGAGGTCCGCGGAGATCAATGCTTCCAAAGGAGACGATGCCTGACTCCTCTTGAAAATGGATAGGAGTCCCAGGATCCCTGTGGCACGTGGAAAGTGAACCTGGGTCTCACGCCTCACGTGGAGACGCGTCCCAATTGCCATGCCAAGACTCGAGGAGAATCCCGAGGTGTCCCTCGCACCTAGGCAGGAGTCCTGACGTCGCTGAACAAATACGTGTCTGGAAGGGCCCTCCCCGTCGTAATTCGAGAATATACCCCAGGTTCCGTCCGCAACTCGAGAAAAACCATGAGACTTCCCCCTCGCCGCGAGATGAGGCCCGATTCCCGTGCACTGCGTGCAGAGCAATTCCGTGTTCCACATCAAACGTGAAAGGAGCCTTGATTTCCTTGATGGCACTCCAGAGAAAACCCAGGTTCACTGTCTCAAGTCTAGAGGGATCCTGAGGTCACTGGAGCAATACGAAAAGGCTCCGGAAACCCAAATCAACTCGAGATGAGAGCTTTTCCCTGGCTTCAACTCAAGAGGAATACCAACTTTCCACAAGCACCTCTAGAGGAGGCTTTTCTCAGCTACAGGTATGTGAGAGGGACCCTGAGTTTGTGGCCTCAAGTGGAATGGACACCGAGATGCTCTTACTTGAAGTAAGGCCGGATATCCCTGCAGTGAATTGAATGCAGGCTCGTCTTGCATCTCCCAAGACGAAGGGATGTCTGAATCCCCTGTGGAGACCAAAGAGAAAGACCTAGTCCTCCGCCTCAATGCGAACGGAGGCCTCACATCCTTTGAAAACTCGAGAGGTCCGATCAGATCACTGCTTCCAAAGGAGTCGATGCCTGACTCCTCTTGCAAATGGATAGAAGTCCCAGGATCCCTGTGGCACGTGGAAAGGGACACTGGGTCTCGCGCCTCACGGGGAGCCGCGTCCCAATTGCAATGCCAAGACTCGAGGAGAATCCCGAGGTGTCCCTCGCACCTAGGCAGGAGTCCTGACGTCGCTGAACAAACACGTGTCTGGAAGGGCCCTCCCCGTCGTAACTCGAGAATATACCCCAGGTTCCGGCCGCAACTCGAGAAAAACAATGACATTTCCCCCTCGTCGCGAGATGAGGCCCGATTCCCCTGCACTGCGTGCAGAGCAATTCCGTGTTCCCTATAAAACGTGAAAGGAGCCTTGATTTCCTTGATGGCACTCCAGAGAAAACCCAAGATCACTGTCTCAAGTCTAGAGGGATCCTGAGGTCACTGGAGCAACACGAAAGGGCTCTGTGGACCCCAAATCAACTCGAGATGAGAGCTTAGTCCCTGGCTTCGACTCAAGAGGAATACCAACTTTCCACAAGCACCTCAAGAGGAGGCTTCTCTCAGCTACAGGTAGGTGAGAGGGACCCTGAGTTTGTGGCCTCAAGTGGAATGGACAGCGAGATTCTCTGACTCGAAGTAAGGCCGGATATCCCTACAGTGAATTGAATGCAGGCTCGTCTTGCATCTCCCAAGACGAAGGGATGTCTGAATCCCCTGTGGAGACCACAGAGAAAGACCTAGTCCTCCGCCTCAACGCGACCGGAGGCCTCACATCCTTTGAAAACTCGAGAGGTCCGCGGAGATCAATGCTTCCAAAGGAGACGATGCCTGACGTCTCTTGAAAATAGATAGGAGTCCCAGGATCCCTGTAGCACGTGGAAAGGTACCCTGGTTCTCCCGCCTCACGTGGAGACGCGTCCCAATTGCCATGCCAAGACTCGAGGAGAATCCCGAGGTGTCCTTCGCACCTAGGCAGGAGTCCTGACATCGCTGAACAAACATGTGTCTCGAAGGGCACTCCCCGTCGTAACTCGAGAATATACCCCAGGTTCCGGCCGCAACTCGAGAAAAACCATAGGACTTCCCCCTCGCCGCGAGATGAGGCCCGATTCCCCTGCACTGCGTGCAGAGCAATTCCGTGTTCCACATGAAACGTGAAAGGAGCCTTGATTTCCTTGTTGGCACTCCAGAAAAAACCCAAGATCACTGTCTGAAGTCTAGAGATATCCTGAGGTCACTGGAGCAACACGAAAGGGCTCCGTGGACCCCAAATCAACTCGAGATGAGAGCTTAGTCCTTGGCTTCAACTCAAGTGGAATACCAACTTTCCAAAAGCACCTCAAGAGGAGGCTTCTCTCAGCTACAGGTATGTGAGAGGGACCCTGAGTTTGTGGCCTCAAGTGGAATGGACACCGAGATGCTCTGACTCGAAGTAAGGCCGGATATCCCTGCAGTGAATTGAATGCAGGCTCGTCTTGCATCTCCCAAGACGAAGGGATGTCTGAATCCCCTGTGGAGACCACAGAGAAAGACCTAGTCCTCCGCCTCAACGCTATCGGAGGCCTCACATCCTTTGAGAACTCGAGAGGTCCGCGGAGATCAATGCTTCCAAAGGAGACGATGTCTGACTCCTCTTGAAAATGGATAGGAGTACCAGGATCCCTGTGGCACCTGGAAAGGGATCCTTGGTCTCCCGCCTCACGTGGAGACGCGTCCCAATTGCCATGCCAAGACTCGAGGAGAAATCGAGATGTCCCTCGAACCTAGGCAGGAGTCCTGACGTCGCTGAACAAACACGTGTCTGGAAGGGCCCTCCCCGTCGTAACTCGAGAATATACCCCAGGTTCCGGCCGCATCTCGAGAAAAACCATGAGACTTCCCATCGCCGTGAGATGAGGCCTGATTCCCCTGCACTGAGTGCAGAGCAATTCCGTGTTCCACATCAAACGTGAAAGGAGCCTTGATTTCCTTGATGGCACTCCGTAGAAAACCCAAGATCACTGTCTCAAGTCCAGAGGGATCCTGAGGTCACTGGAGCAACACGAAAGGGCTCCGTGGACCCCAAATCAACTCGAGATGAGAGCTTAGTCCCTGGCTTCGACTCAAGAGGAATACAAACTTTCCACAAGCACCTCAAGAGGAGGCTTCTCTCAGATACAGGTATGTGAGAGGGCCGCTGAGTTTGTGGCCTCAAGTGGAATGGACACCGAGATGCTCTGACTCGAAGTAAGGCCGGATATCCCTGCAGTGAATTGAATGCAGGCTTGTCTTGCATCTCCCAAGACGAAGGGATGTCTGAATCCCCTGTGGAGACCACAGAGAAATACCTAGTCCTCCGCCTCAACGCGACCGGAGGCCTCACATCCTGTGAAAACTCGAGAGGTCCGCGGAGATCAATGCTTCCAAAGGAGACGATGCCTGACTTCTCTTGAAAATGGATAGTAGTCCCAGGATCCCTGTGGCACGTGGAAAGTGACACTGGGTCTCCCGCCTCACGTGGAGACGGGTCCCAATTGCCATGCCAAGACTCGAGGAGAATCCCGAGGTGTCCCTCGCACCTAGGCAGGAGTCCTGACGTCGCTGAACAAACACGTGTCTGGAAGGGCCCTCCCCGCCGTAACTCGAGAATATACCCCAGGTTCCGGCCGCAACTCGAGAAAAACCATGAGACTTCCCCTTCGCCCCGAGATGAGGCCCGATTCCCCTGCACTGCGCGCAGAGCAATTCCGTGTTCCACATCAAACGTGAAAGGAGCCTTGATTTCCTTGATGGCACTCCAGAGAAAACCCAAGATCACTCTCTCAAGTCTAGAGGGATCCTGAGGTCACTGGAGCAACACCTAAGGGCTCCGTGGACCCCAAATCAACTCGAGATGAGAGCTTAGTCCCTGGCTTCGACTCAAGAGGAATACAAACTTTCCACAAGCACCTCAAGAGGAGGCTTCTGTCAGCTACAGGTATGTGAGAGGGACCCTGAGGTTGTGGCCTCAAGTGGAATGGACACCAAGATGCTCTGACTCGAAGTAAGGCCGGATATCCCTGCAGTGAATTGAATGCAGGCTCGTCTTGCATCTTCCAAGACGAAGGGATGTCTGAATCCCCAGTGGAGACCACAGAGAAACACCGAGTTCTCCGCCTCATCGGGACCGGAGGCCTCACATCCTTTGAAAATTCGAGACGTCCACGGAGATCAATGCTTCCAAAGGAGACGATGCCTGACTCCTATTGAAAATGGATAGGAGTACCAGGATCCCTGTCCACGTGGAAGGGGACCCTGGGGCTCCCGCTTCACGTGGAGACGCATCCCAATTACCATGCCAAGACTCGAGGAGTATCCCGAGGTGTCCCTGGCAGCTAGGCAGGAGTCCTGACGTCGCTGAACAAACACGTGTCTGGAAGGGCCCGCCCCATCTTAACTCGAGAATATACCCCAGGTTCCGGCCGCAACTCGAGAAAAACCGTGAGAGTTCCCCCTCGCCGCGAGAAGAGCCCCAATTCCCCTGCAATGCATGCAGAGCAATTCCGTGTTCCCCATCAAACGTGAAAGGAGCCTTGATTTCCTTGATGGCACTCCAGAGAAAACCCAAGATCACTGTCTCAAGTCTAGTGGGATCCTGAGGTCACTGGAGCAACACGAAAGGGCTCCGTGGACCCCAAATCAACTCGAAATGAGAGCTTAGTCCCTGGCTTCCACTCAAGAGGAATACCAACTTTCCACAAGCATCTCAAGAGGAGGCTTCTCTCAGCTACAGGTATGAGAGAGGGACCCTGAGTTTGTGGCCTCAAGTGGAATGGACACCGAGATGCTCTGACTCGAAGTAAGGCCGGATATCCCTGCAGTGAATTGAATGCAGGCTCGTCTTGCATCTCCCAAGATGAAGGGATGTCTGAATCCCCTGTGGAGACCACAGAGAAAGACCTAGTCCTCCGCCTCATCACGAACGGAGGCCTCACATCCTTTGAAAATTCGAGAGGTACGCGGAGATCAATGCTTCCAAAGGAGACGATGCCTGAGTCCTCTTGAAAATGGATAGGAGTCCCAGGATCCCTGTGGCACGTGGAAAGGGACCCTGGGTCTCTCGCCTCACCTGGAGACGCGTCCCAATTGCCATGCCAAGACTCGAGGAGAATCCCGAGGTGTCCCTCGCACCTAGGCAGGAGTCCTCACGTCGCTGAACAAACACGTGTCTGGAATGGCCCTCGCCGTCGTAACTCGAGAATATACCTTAGGTTCCGGCCGCAAGTCGAGAAAAACCATGAGACTTCCCCCTCGTCGCGAGATGAGGCCCGATTCCCCTGCACAGCGTGCAGAGCAATTCCGTGTTCCACATCAAAGGTGAAAGGAGCCTTGATTTCCTTGATGGCACTCCAGTGAAAACCCAAGATCACTGTCTCAAGTCTAGAGGGATCCTGAGGTCACTGGAGCAAGTGGAAAGGTCTCCGTGGACCCCAAATCAACTCGAGATGAGAGCTTAGTCCCTGGCTTCGATTCAAGAGGAATACCAACTTTCCACAAGCACCTCAAGAGGAGGCTTCTCTCAGCTACTTGTATGTGAGAGGTACCCTGAGTTTGTGGCCTCAAGTGGAATGGACACCGAGATGCTCTGACTCAAAGTAAGGCCGGATATCCCTGCAGTGAATGAATGCAAGCTCGTCTTGAATCCCCAAGATGAAGGGATGTCTGAATCCCCTGTGGAGACCACAGAGAAAGACCTAGTTCTCCGCCTCATCGCGACCGGAGGCCTCACATCCTTTGAAAACTCGAAAGGTCCGCAGAGATCAATGCTTCCAAAGGAGACGATGCCTGACTCCTCTTGAAAATGGATAGGAGTCCCAGGATCCCTGTGGCACGTGGAAAGGGACCCTGGGTCTCTCGCCTCACGTGGAGACGCGTCCCAATTGCCATGCCAAGACTCGAGGAGAATCCCGAGGTGTCCCTCGCACCTAGGCAGGAGTCCTCACGTCGCTGAACAAACACGTGTCTGGAATGGCCCTCGCCGTCGTAACTCGAGAATATACCTTAGGTTCCGGCCGCAAGTCGAGAAAAACCATGAGACTTCCCCCTCGTCGCGAGATGAGGCCCGATTCCCCTGCACAGCGTGCAGAGCAATTCCGTGTTCCACATCAAACGTGAAAGGAGCCTTGATTTCCTTGATGGCCCTCCAGAGAAAACCCAAGACAATGTCTCAAGTCTAGAGGGATCCTGAGGTCACTGGAGCAATACGAAAGGGCTCTGTGGACCGCAAATCAACTCGAGATGAGAGCTTAGTCCCTGGCTTCGCCACAAGAGGAATACCAACTTTCCACAAGCACCTCAAGAGGAGGCTTCTCTCAGCTACAGGTATGTGAGAGGGACCCTGAGTTTGTGGCCTCAAGTCGAATGGACACCGAGATGCTCTGACTCGAAGTAAGGCTGGATATCCCTGCAGTGAATTGAATGCAGGCTCGTCTTGCATCTCCAAAGACGAAGGGATGTCTGAATACCCTGTGGAGGCCACAGAGAAAGACCTAGTCCTCTGCCTCAACGCGAACGGAGGCCTCACATCCTTTGAAAAATCGAGGGGTCCGCGGAGATCAATGCTTCCAAAGGAGACGATGCCTGACTCCTCTTGAAAATGGATAGGAGTCCCAGGATCGCTGTGGCACGAGGAAAGGGACCCTGGGTCTCCCGCCTCACGTGGAGACGCGTCCCTATTGCCATGCCAAGAATCGAGGAGATTCCCGAGGTGTCCCTCGCACCTAGGCAGGAGTCCTGACGTCGCTGAACAAACACGTGTCTGGAAGGGCCCTCCCCGTCGTAACTCGAGAATATACCCCAGGTTCCGACCGCAACTCGAGAAAAACCATGAGACTTCCTCCTCGCCGCGAGATGAGGCCCGATTCCCCTGCACTGCGTGCAGAGCCATTCCGTGTTCCACATCAAACGTGAAAGGAGCATTGATTTCCTTGATGGCACTCCAGAGAAAACCCAAGATCACTGTCTCAAGTCTAGAGGGATCCTGAGGTTACTGGAGCAACAGGAAAGTGCTCCATGGACCCCAAATCAACTCTAGATGAGAGCTTAGTCCCTGGCATCGACTCAAGAGGAATAGCAACTTTCCACAAGCACCTCAAGAGGAGGCTTCTCTCAGCTACAGGTATGTGAGAGGGACCCTGAGTTTGTGGCCTCAAGTGGAATGGACACCGAGATGTTCTGACTCGAAGTAAGGCCGGATATCCCTGCAGTGAAGTGAATGCAGGCTCGTCTTGCATCTCCCAAGGCGAACGGTTGTCTGAATCCCCTGTGGAGAGCACAGAGAAAGACCTAGTCCTACGCATCAACGCAACCCGAGGCCTCATATTCTTTGAAAAATCCAAAGGTCCGCGTAGATCAATACTTCCGAAGGAGACGATGCCTGACTCCTCTTGAAAATGGATAGGAGTCCCAGGATCCCTGTGGCACGTGGAAAGGGACCCTGGGTCTCCCGCCTCACGTGGAAACGCGTCCCAATTGCCATGCCAAGACTCGAGGAGAATCCCGAGATGTCCCTCGCATCTAGGCAGGAGTCTTGACGTCGCTGAACAAACACGTGTCTGGAAGGGCCCTCCCCGTCGTAACTCGAGAATATACCCCAGGTTCCGGCTGCAAATTGAGAAAAACCATGAGACATCCCCCTTGCCACGAGATGAGGCCCGATTCCCCTGCACTGCATGCAGAGCAATTCCGTGTTCCACATCAAACGTGAAAGGAGCCTTGATTTCCTTGATGGCCCTCCAGAGATAAACCAAGATCACTGTCTCAAGTCTAGAGGGATCCTGAGGTCACTGGAGCAACAGGAAAGGGCTCCTTGGACCCGAAATCAACTCGAGATGAGAGCTTAGTCCCTGGCTTCGACTCAAGAGGAATACCAACTTTCCACAAGCACCTCAAGAGGAGGCTTCTCTCAGCTACAGGTATGTGAGAGGGACCCTGAGTTTGTGGCCTCAAGTGGAATGGACAGGAGATGCTCTGACTCGAAGTGAAGCCCGGATATCCCTGCAGTGAATTGAATGCAGGCTCGCCTTGCATCTCCCAAGACGAAGGGAATTCTGAATCCCCTGTGGACACCACAGAGAAAGACCTAGTTCTCCGCCTCAACGCGACCGGAGGCCTCACATCCTTTGCAACCTCGAGAGGTCCGCGGAGATCAATGCTTCCAAAGGAGACGATGCCTGACTCCTCTTGAAAATGGATAAGAGTCCCAGGATCCCTGTGGCACGTGGAAAGGGACCCTGGGTCTCCCGCCTCACGTGGAGACGCGTCCCAATTGCAATGCCAAGACTCGAGGAGAATCCCGAAATGTCCCTCGCACCTAGGCCGGAGTCCTGACGTCGCTGAACAAACACGGGTCTGGAAGGGCCCTCCCCGTCGTAACTCGAGAATATACCCCAGGTTCCGGCCGCAACTCGAGAAAAACAATGAGCCTTCCCCCTCGCCGCGAGATGAGGCCCGATTCCCCTGCACTGTGTGCAGAGCAATTCCGTGTTCCACATCAAACGTGAAAGGAGCCTTGTTTTCCCTGATGCCACTCCAGAGAAAACCCAAAGTCACTGTCACAAGTCTAGAGCGATCCTGAGGTAACTGGAGCAACACGAAAGGGCTCCGTGGACCCCAAATCAACTCGAGATGAGAGCTTAGTCCCTGGCTTCGACTCAAGAGGAATACCAACTTTCCACAAGCACCTCAAGAGGAGGCTTCTCTCAGCTACAGTTATGAGAGAGGGACCCTGAGTTTGTGGCCTCAAGTGGAATGGACACCGAGATGCTCTGACTCGAAGTAAGGCCGGATATCCCTGCAGTGAATTGAATGCAGGCTCGTCTTGCATCTCCCAAGATGAAGGGATGTCTGAATCCCCTGTGGAGACCACAGAGAAAGACCTAGTTCTCCGCCTCATCGCGACCGGAGGCCTCACATCCTTTGAAAACTCGAGAGGTCCGCGGAGATCAATGCTTCCAAAGGAGACGATGCCTGACTCCTCTTGAAAATGGATAGGAGTCCGAGGATCCCTGTGGCACGTGGAAAGGGACCCTGGGTCTCCCGCCTCACGTGGAGACGCGTCCCAATTGCCATGCCAAGACTCGAGGAGAATCCCGAGGTGTCCCTCGCACCTAGGCAGGAGTCCTCACGTCGCTGAACAAACACGTGTCTGGAATGGCCCTCGCCGTCGTAACTCGAGAATATACCCCAGGTTCCGGCCGCAAGTCGAGAAAAACCATGAGACTTCCCCCTCGTCGCGAGATGAGGCCCGATTCCCCTGCACAGCGTGCAGAGCAATTCCGTGTTCCACATCAAACGTGAAAGGAGCCTTGATTTCCTTGATGGCCCTCCAGAGAAAACCCAAGACAATGTCTCAAGTCTAGAGGGATCCTGAGGTCACTGGAGCAATACGAAAGGGCTCTGTGGACCCCAAATCAACTCGATTTGAGAGCTTAGTCCCTGGCTTCGCCACAAGAGGAATACCAACTTTCCACAAGCACCTCAAGAGGAGGCTTCTCTCAGCTACAGGTATGTGAGAGGGACCCTGAGTTTGTGGCCTCAAGTCGAATGGACACCGAGATGCTCTGACTCGAAGTAAGGCTGGATATCCCTGCAGTGAATTGAATGCAGGCTCGTCTTGCATCTCCAAAGACGAAGGGATGTCTGAATACCCTGTGGAGGCCACAGAGAAAGACCTAGTCCTCTGCCTCAACGCGAACGGAGGCCTCACATCCTTTGAAAACTCGAGGGGTCCGCGGAGATCAATGCTTCCAAAGGAGACGATGCCTGACTCCTCTTGAAAATGGATAGGAGTCCCAGGATCGCTGTGGCACGTGGAAAGGGACCCTGGGTCTCCCGCCTCACGTGGAGACGCGTCCCAATTGCCATGCCAAGAATCGAGGAGATTCCCGAGGTGTCCCTCGCACCTAGGCAGGAGTCCTGACGTCGCTGAACAAACACGTGTCTGGAAGGGCCCTCCCCGTCGTAACTCGAGAATATACCCCAGGTTCCGACCGCAACTCTAGAAAAACAATGAGACTTCCTCCTCGCCGCGAGATGAGGCCCGATTCCCCTGCACTGCGTGCAGAGCCATTCCGTGTTCCACATCAAACGTGAAAGGAGCATTGATTTCCTTGATGGCACTCCAGAGAAAACCCAAGATCACTGTCTCAAGTCTAGAGGGATCCTGAGGTCACTGGAGCAACAGGAAAGTGCTCCATGGACCCCAAATCAACTCTAGATGAGAGCTTAGTCCCTGGCATCGACTCAAGAGGAATAGCAACTTTCCACAAGCACCTCAAGAGGAGGCTTCTCTCAGCTACAGGTATGTGAGAGGGACCCTGAGTTTGTGGCCTCAAGTGGAATGGACACCGAGATGCTCTGACTCGAAGTAAGGCCGGATATCCCTGCAGTGAAGTGAATGCAGGCTCGTCTTGCATCTCCCAAGGCGAACGGTTGTCTGAATCCCCTGTGGAGAGCACAGAGAAAGACCTAGTCCTACGCATCAACGCAACCCGAGGCCTCATATTCTTTGAAAAATCCAAAGGTCCGCGTAGAACAATACTTCCGAAGGAGACGATGCCTGACTCCTCTTGAAAATGGATAGGAGTCCCAGGATCCCTGTGGCACGTGGAAAGGGACCCTGGGTCTCCCGCCTCACGTGGAAACGCGTCCCAATTGCCATGCCAAGACTCGAGGAGAATCCCGAGATGTCCCTCGCATCTAGGCAGGAGTCTTGACGTCGCTGAACAAACACGTGTCTGGAAGGGCCCTCCCCGTCGTAACTCGAGAATATACCCCATGTTCCGGCTGCAACTTGAGAAAAACCATGAGACATCCCCCTTGCCACGAGATGAGGCCCGATTCCCCTGCACTGCATGCAGAGCAATTCCGTGTTCCACATCAAACGTGAAAGGAGCCTTGATTTCCTTGATGGCACTCCAGAGAAAACCCAAGATCACTGTCTCAAGTCTAGAGGGATCCTGAGGTCACTGTACCAACACGAAAGGGTTCCGTGAACCCCAAATCAACTCGAGATGAGAGCTTAGTCCCTGGCTTCGACTCAAGAGGAATACCAACTTTCAACAAGCACCTCAAGAGGAGGCTTCTCTCAGCTACAGGTATGTGAGAGGGACCCTGAATTTGTGGCCTCAAGTGTAATGGACACCGAGATGCTCTGACTTGAAGTAAGGCCGGATATCCCTGCAGTGAATTGAATGCAGGCTCGTCTTGCATCTCCCAAGACGAAGGGATGTCTGAATCCCCTGTGGAGACCACAAAGAAAGACCTAGTTCTCCACCTCATCGCGACCGGAAGCCTCACATCCTTTGAAAACTCGAGAGGTCCGCGGAAATCAATGCTTCCAAAGGAGACGATGCCTGACTCCTCTTGAAAATGGATAGGAGTCCCAGGATCCCTGTGGCACGTGGAAAGGGACCCTGGGTCTCCCGCCTCACGTGGAGACGCGTCCCAATTGCCATGCCAAGACTCGAGGAGAATCCCGAGGTGTCCCTCGCACCTAGGCAGGAGTCCTGACGTCCGTGAACTAACACGTGTCTGGAAGGGCCCTCCCCGTCGTAACTCGAGAATATACCCCAGGTTCCGGCCGCAACTCGACAAAAACCATGAGACTTCCCCCTCGCCGCGAGATGAAGCCCGATTCGCCTGCGCAGCGTGCAGAGCAATTCCGTGTTCCACATCAAACGTGAAAGGAGCCATGATTTCCTTGATGGCCCTCCAGAGAGAAACCAAGATCACTGTCTCAAGTCTAGAGGGATCCTGAGGTCACTGGAGCAACAGGAAAGGGCTCCTTGGACCCGAAATCAACTCGAGATGAGAGCTTAGTCCCTGGCTTCGACTCAAGAGGAATACCAACTTTCCACAAGCACCTCAAGAGGAGGCTTCTCTCAGCTACAGGTATGTGAGAGGGACCCTGAGTTTGTGGCCTCAAGTGGAATGGACAGGAGATGCTCTGACTCGAAGTGAAGCCCGGATATCCCTGCAGTGAATTGAATGCAGGCTCGCCTTGCATCTCCCAAGACGAAGGGAATTCTGAATCCCCTGTGGACACCACAGAGAAAGACCTAGTTCTCCGCCTCAACGCGACCGGAGGCCTCACATCCTTTGCAACCTCAAGAGGTCCGCGGAGATCAATGCTTCCAAAGGAGACGATGCCTGACTCCTCTTGAAAATGGATAAGTGTCCCAGGATCCCTGTGGCACGTGGAAAGGGACCCTGGGTCTCCCGCCTCACGTGGAGACGCGTCCCAATTGCAATGCCAAGACTCGAGGAGAATCCCGAAATGTCCCTCGCACCTAGGCCGGAGTCCTGACGTCGCTGAACAAACACGGGTCTGGAAGGGCCCTCCCCGTCGTAACTCGAGAATATACCCCAGGTTCCGGCCGCAACTCGAGAAAAACAATGAGCCTTCCCCCTCGCCGCGAGATGAGGCCCGATTCCCCTGCACTGTGTGCAGAGCAATTCCGTGTTCCACATCAAACGTGAAAGGAGCCTTGTTTTCCCTGATGCCACTCCAGAGAAAACCCAAAGTCACTGTCACAAGTCTAGAGGGATCCTGAGGTCACTGTAGCAACATGAAAGGGCTCCGTGGAACCCAAATCAACTCGAGATGAGAGCTTAGTCCCTGGCTTCAACTCAAGAGGACTAACAACTTTCCACAAGCACCTCAAGAGGAGGCTTTTCTCAGCTACAGGTAGGTGAGAGGGACCCTGAGTTTGTGGCCTCAACTGGAATGGACACCGAGATGCTCTGACTCGAAGTAAGGCCGGATATCCCTGCAGTGAAGTGAATGCAGGCTCGTCTTGCATCTCCCAAGACGAAGGTATATTTGAATACCCTGTGGAGACCACAGAGAAACCTAGTCCTCCGCCTCATCTCGACCGGAGGCCTCACATCCTTTGAAAACTCGAGAGGTCCGCGGAGATCAATGCTTCCAAAGGAGACGATGCCTGACTCCTGTTGAAAATGGATATAAGTCCCAGGATCCCTGTGGCACGTGGAAAGGGACCCTGGGTCTCCCGCCTCACGTGGAGACGCGTCCCAATTGCCATGCCAAGACTCGAGGAGAATCCAGAGGTGTCCCTCGCACCTAGGCAGGAGTCCTGACGTCGCTGAACAAACAGGTGTCTGGAAGGGCCCTCCCAGTCGTAACTCGAGAATATACCCCAGCTTCAGGCCGCAACTCGAGAAAAACCATGAGACTTCCCCCTCGCCGCGAGATGAGGCTCGATTCCCCTGCACTGCGTGCAGAGCAATTCCGTGTTCCACATCAGGCCTGAAAGGAGCCTTGATTTCCTTGATGGCACTCCAGAGAAAACACAAGATCACTGTCTCAAGTCTTGAAGGATCCTGAGGCCACTGTAGCAGCATGAAAGGGCTCCGTGGACCCCAAATCAACTCGAGATGAGAGCTTAGTCCCTGGCTTCGACTTAAGAGGAATACCAACTTTCCACAAGCACCTCAAGAGGAGGCTTCTCTCAGCTACAGTTATGAGAGAGGGACCCTGAGTTTGTGGCCTCAAGTGGAATGGACACCGAGATGCTCTGACTCGAAGTAAGGCCGGATATCACTGCAGTGAATTGAAAGCAGGCTCGTATTCCATCTACAAAGACGAAGGGATGTCTGAATCCCCTGTGGAGGCCACAGAGAAAGACCTAGTCCTCCGCCTCATCGCGACCGGAGGCCTCACATCCTTTGAAAACTCGAGAGGTCCGCGGAGATCAATGCTTCCAAAGGAGACGATGCCTGACTCCTCTTGAAAATGGATAGGAGTCCCAGGATCCCTGTGGCACGTCGAAAGGGACCCTGGGTCTCCCGCCTCACGTGGAGACGCGTCCCAATTGCCATGAAAAGACTCGAGGAGAATCCCGAGGTGTCCCTCGCACCTAGGCCGGAGTCCTGACGTCGCTGAACAAACACGTGTCTGGAAGGGCCCTCCCCGTCGTAACTCGAGAATATACCCCAGGTTCCGGCCGCAACACGAGAAAAACCATGAGACTTCCCCCTCGCCGCGAGATGAGGCCCGATTCCCCTGCACTGCGTGCAGAGCAATTCCATGTTCCACATCAAACCTGAAAGGAGCCTTGATTTCCCTGATGCCACTCCAGAGAAAACCCAAAGTCACTGTCCCAAGTCTAGAGGGATCCTGAGGTCACTGGAGCAACACGAAAGGGCTCCGTGGACCCAAAATCAACTCGAGATGAGAGCTTAGTCCCTGGCTTCGACTCAAGAGGAATACCAACTATCCACAAGCACCTCAAGAGGAGGCTTCTCTCAGCTACAGGTATGTGAGAGGTACCCTGAGTTTGTGGCCTCAAGTGGAATGGACACCGAGATGCTCTGACTCGAAATAAGGCCGGATATCCCTGCAGTGAATTGAATGCAGGCTCGTCTTGCATCTGCCAAGATGAAGGGATGTCTGAATCCCCTGTGGAGACCACAGAGAAAGACCTAGTACTCCGCCTCATCGCGACCGGAGGCCTCACATCCTTTGAAAACTCGAGAGGTCCGCGGAGATCAATGCTTCCAAAGGAGACGATGCCTGACTCCTCTTCAAAATGGATAGGAGTCCCAGGATCCCTCTGGCACGTGGAAAGGGTCCCTGGGTCTCCCGCCTCACGTGGAGACGCGTCCCAATTGCCATGCCAAGACTCGAGGAGAATCCCGAGGTGTCCCTCGCACCTAGGCAGGAGTCCTCACGTCGCTGAACAAACACGTGTCTGGAATGGCCCTCGCCATCGTAACTCGAGAATATACCCCAGGTTCCGGCCGCAACTCGAGAAAAACCATGAGACTTCCCCCTCGTCGCGAGATGAGGCCCGATTCCCCTGCACTGCGTGCAGAGCAATTCCGTGTTCCACATCAAACGTGAAAGGAGCCTTGATTTCCTTGATGGCACTCCAGAGAAAACCCAAGATCACTGTCTCAAGTCTGGAGGGATCCTGAGGTCACTGGAGCAACACGAAAGTGCTCCGGGGACCCGAAATCAACTCGAGATGAGAGCTTAGTCCCTGGCTTCGACTCAAGAAGAATACCAACTTTCCACAAGCACCTCAAAAGGAGGCTTCTCTAAGCTACAGGTATGTTAGAGGGACCCTGAGTTTGTGGTCTCAAGTGGAATGGACACCGAGATGCTCTGACTCGAAGTACGGCCAGATATCCCTGCAGTGAATTGAATGCAGGCTCGTTTTGCATCTACTAAGACGAAGGGATGTCTGAATCCCCTGTGGATACCACAGAGAAAGACCTAGTCCTCCTCCTCATCGCGACCGGAAGCCTCACATCCTTTGAAAACTCGAGAGGTCCGCGGAGATCAATGCTTCCAAAGGAGACGATGCCTGACTCCTCTTGAAAATGGATAGGAGTCCCAGGATCCCTGTGGCACGTGGAAAGAGACACTGGGTCTTCCGCCTCACGTGGAGACGCGTCCCAATTGCCATGCCAGGACTCGACGAGTGTACCGAGGTGTCCCTCGCACCTCGGCAGGAGTCCTGACGTCGCTGAACAAACTCGTGGCTGGAAGGGCCCTCCCCGTCGTAACTCGAGAATATACCCCAGGTTCCGGCCGCAACTCGAGACAAACCATGAGACTTCCTCCTGGCCGCGAGATGAGGCCCGATTCCCCTGCACTGCGTGCAGAGCCATTCCGTGTTCCACATCAAACGTGAAAGGAGCATTGATTTCCTTGATGGCACTCCAGAGAAAACCCAAGATCACTGTCTCAAGTCTAGAGGGATCCTGAGGTCACTGGAGCAACAGGAAAGTGCTCCATGGACCCCAAATCAACTCTAGATGAGAGCTTAGTCCCTGGCATCGACTCAAGAGGAATAGCAACTTTCCACAAGCACCTCAAGAGGAGGCTTCTCTCAACTACAGGTATGTGAGAGGGACCCTGAGTTTGTGGCCTCAAGTGGAATGGACACCGAGATGCTCTGACTCGAAGTAAGGCCGGATATCCCTTCAGTGAAGTGAATGCAGGCTCGTCTTGCATCTCCCAAGGCGAACGGTTGTCTGAATCCCCTGTGGAGAGCACAGAGAAAGACCTAGTCCTACGCCTCAACGCAACCCGAGGCCTTATATTCTTTGAAAAATCGAAAGGTCCGTGTAGATCAATACTTCCGAAGAAGACGATGCCTGACTCCTCTTGAAAATGGATAGGAGTCCCAGGATCCCTGTGGCACGTGGAAAGGGACCCTGGGTCTCCCGCCTCACGTGGAAACGCGTCCCAATTGCCATGCCAAGACTCGAGGAGAATCCCGAGATGTCCCTCGCATCTAGGCAGGAGTCTTGACGTCGCTGAACAAACACGTGTCTGGAAGGGCCCTCCCCGTCGTAACTCGAGAATATACCCCAGGTTCCGGCTGCAACTTGAGAAAAACCATGAGACATCCCCCTTGCCACGAGATGAGGCCCGATTCCCCTGCACTGCATGCAGAGCAATTCCGTGTTCCACATCAAACGTGAAAGGAGCCTTGATTTCCTTGATGGCACTCCAGAGAAAACCCAAGATCACTGTCTCAAATCTAGAGGGATCCTGCGGTCACTGTACCAACACGAAAGGGTTCCGTGGACCCCAAATCAACTCGAGATGAGAGCTTAGTCCCTGGCTTCGACTCAAGAGGAATACCAACTTTCAACAAGCACCTCAAGAGGAGGCTTCTCTCAGCTACAGGTATGTTAGAGGGACCCTGAATTTGTGGCCTCAAGTGTAATGGACACCGAGATGCTCTGACTCGAAGTAAGGCCGGATATCCCTGCAGTGAATTGAATGCAGGCTCGTCTTGCATCTCCCAAGACGAAGGGATGTCTGAATCCCCTGTGGAGACCACAAAGAAAGACCTAGTTCTCCGCCTCATCGCGACCGGAAGCCTCACATCCTTTGAAAACTCGAGAGGTCCGCGGAAATCAATGCTTCCAAAGGAGACGATGCCTGACTCCTCTTGAAAATGGATAGGAGTCCCAGGATCCCTGTGGCACGTGGAAAGGGACCCTGGGTCTCCCGCCTCACGTGGAGACGCGTCCCAATTGCCATGCCAAGACTCGAGGAGAATCCCGAGGTGTCCCTCGCACCTAGGCAGGAGTCCTGACGTCCGTGAACTAACACGTGTCTGGAAGGGCCCTCCCCATCGTAAGTCGAGAATATACCCCAGGTTCCGGCCGCAACTCGACAAAAACCATGAGACTTCCCCCTCGCCGCGAGATGAAGCCCGATTCGCCTGCACAGCGTGCAGAGCAATTCCGTGTTCCACATCAAACGTGAAAGGAGCCTTGATTTCCTTGATGGCCCTCCAGAGATAAACCAAGATCACTGTCTCAAGTCTAGAGGGATCCTGAGGTCACTGGAGCAACAGGAAAGGGCTCCTTGGACCCGAAATCAACTCGAGATGAGAGCTTAGTCCCTGGCTTCGACTCAAGAGGAATACCAACTTTCCACAAGCACCTCAAGAGGAGGCTTCTCTCAGCTACAGGTATGTGAGAGGGACCCAGAGTTTGTGGCCTCAAGTGGAATGGACAGGAGATGCTCTGACTCGAAGTAAGCCCGGATATCCCTGCAGTGAATTGAATGCAGGCTCGCCTTGCATCTCCCAAGACGAAGGGAATTCTGAATCCCCTGTGGACACCACAGAGAAAGACCTAGTTCTCCGCCTCATCGCGACCGGAGACCTCACATCCTTTGAAAACTCGAGGGGTCTGCGGAGATCAATGCTTCCAAAGGAGACGATGCCTGACTCCTCTTGAAAATGGATAGGAGTCCCAGGATCCCTGTGGCACGTGGAAAGGGACCCTGGGTCTCCCGCCTCACGTGGAGACGCGTCCCAATTGCCAGGCCAAGACTCGAGGAGAATCCCGAGGTGTCCCTCGCAACTAGGCAGGAGTCCTGACGTCGCTGAACATACAAGTGTCTGGAAGGGCCCTCCCCGACGTAACTCGAGAATATACACCAGGGTCTGGCCGCAACTCGAGAAACACCATGAGACTTCCCCCTCGCCCCGAAATGAGGCCTGATTACCCTGTACTGCGTGCAGAGCAATTCCGTATTCCACATCAAACGTGAAAGGAGCCTTGATTTCCTTGGTGGCACTCCAGAGAAAACCCAAGATCACTGTTTCAAGTCTAGAGGGATCCTGAGGTCACTGGAACAACACGAAAGGGCTCCGTGGACCCCAAAACAACTCGAGATGAGAGCTTAGTCCCTGGCTTCGAATCAAGAGGAATACCAACTTTCCACGAGCACCTCAAGACGAGGCTTCTCTCAGCTACAGGTATGTGAGAGGGACCCTGAGTTTGTGGCCTCAAGTGGAATGGACACCGAGATGCTCTGACTCGAAGTAAGGCCGGATATCCCTGCAGTGAATTGGATGCAGGCTCGTCTTGCATCTCCCAAGACGAAGGGTTGTCTGAATCCCCTGTGGAGACCACAGAGAAAGACCTAGTCCTCCGCCTCAACGCTACCGGAGGCCTCACATCCTTTGAAAACTCGAGAGGTCCCCGGAGATCAATGCTTCCAAAGGAGACGATGCCTGACTCTTCTTGAAAATGGATAGGAGTCCCAGGATCCCTGTGGCACGGGAAAGGGACCCTGGGTCTCCCGCCTCACGTGGAGACGCGTCCCAATTGCCATGCCAAGACTCGAGGAGAATCCCGAGGTGTCCCTCGCACCTAGGCAGGAATCTTTACGTCGCTGAACAAACACGTGTCTGGAAGGGCCCTCCCCGTCGTAACTCGAGAATATACCCCAGGTCCGGCCGCAACTCGAGAAAAACCATGAGACTTCCCACTTGCCATGAGATGAAGCCCGATTCCCCTGCACAGCGTGCAGAGCAATTCCGTGTTCCACATCAAACGTGAAAGGAGCATTGATTTCCTTGATGGCACTCCGTAGAAAACCCAAGATCACTGTCTCAAGTCTAGAGGGATCCTGAGGTCACTGGAGCAACACGAAAAGGCTCCATGGACCCCAAATCAACTCGAGATGAGAGCTTAGTCCCTGGCTTCAACTCCAGAGGAATACCAACTTTCCACAAGCACCTCACGAGGAGGCTTCTCTCAGCTACAGGTATGTGAGAGGGACCCTGAGTTTGTGGCCTCAAGTGGAATGGACACCGAGATGCTCTGACTCGAAGTAAGGCCGGATATCCGTGCAGTGAATTGAATGCAGGCTCGTCTTTCATCTCCCAAGACGAAGCGATGTCTGAATCCCCTGTTTAGACCACAAAGAAAGACCTAGTTCTCCGCCTCATCGCGACCGGAGGCCTCACACCTTTGAAAACTCGAGAGGTCTGCGGAGATCAATGCTTCCAAAGGAGACGATGCCTGACTCCTCTTGAAAATGGATAGGAGTCCCAGGATCCCTGTGGCACGTGGAAAGGGACCCTGGGTCTCCCGCCTCACGTGGAGACGCGTCCCAATTGCCATGCCAAGACTCGAGGAGAATCCCGAGGTGTCCCTCGCACCTAGGCAGGAGTCCTGACGTCGCTGAACAAACACGTATCTGGAAGGGCCCTCCCCGTCGTAACTCGAGAATATACCCCAGGTTCCGGCCGCAACTCGACAAAAACCATGAGACTTCCTCCTCTCCGCGAGATGAAGCCCGATTCACCTGCACAGCGTGCAGAGCAATTCCGTGTTCCACATCAAACGTGAAAGGAGCCTTGATTTCCTTGATGGCCCTCCAGAGATAAACCAAGATCACTGTCTCAAGTCTAGAGGGATCCTGAGGTCACTGGAGCAACAGGAAAGGGCTCCTTGGACCCGAAATCAACTCGAGATGAGAGCTTAGTCCCTGGCTTCGACTTAAGAGGAATACCAACTTTCCACAAGCACCTCAAGAGGAGGCTTCTCTCAGCTACAGGTATGTGAGAGGGACCCTGAGTTTGTGGCCTCAAGTGCAATGGACAGGAGATGCTCTGACTCGAAGTAAGCCCGGATATCCCTGCAGTGAATTGAATGCAGGCTCGCCTTGCATCTCCCAAGACGAAGGGATGTCTGAATCCCCTGTGGAGAAAACAGAGAAAGACCTAGTTCTCCAACTCATCGCGACCGGAGGCCTCACATCCTTTTAAAACTCGAGAGGTCCACGGAGATCAATGCTTCCAAAGGAGACGATGTCTGACTCCACTTGAAAACGGATAGGAGTCCCAGGATACCTGTGGCACGTGGAAAGGGACTCTGGGTCTCCAGCCTCACGTGGAGACGCATCCCAGTTGCCATGCCAAGACTCGAGGAAAATCCCGAGGTGTCCCTCGCAACTAGGCAGGAGTCCTGACGTCGCTGAACATACAAGTGTCTGGAAGGGCCCTCCCCGACGTAACTCGAGAATGTACACCAGGGTCTGGCCGCAACTCGAGAAACACCATGAGACTTCCCCCTCGCCCCGAAATGAGGCCTGATTACCCTGTACTGCGTGCAGAGCAATTCCGTATTCCACATCAAACGTGAAAGGAGCCTTGATTTCCTTGGTGGCACTCCAGAGAAAACCCAAGATCACTGTTTCATGTCTAGAGGGATCCTGAGGTCACTGGAACAACACGAAAGGGCTCCGTGGACCCCAAAACAACTCGAGATGAGAGCTTAGTCCCTGGCTTCGACACAAGAAGAATACCAACTTTCCACGAGCACCTCAAGACGAGGCTTCTCTCAGCTACAGGTATGTGAGAGGGACCCTGAGTTTGTGGCCTCAAGTGGAATGGACACCGAGATGCTCTGACTCGAAGTAAGGCTGGATATCCCTGCAGTGAATTGGATGCAGGCTCGTCTTGCATCTCCCAAGACGAAGGTTTGTCTGAATCCCCTGTGGAGACCACAGAGAAAGACCTACTCCTCCGCCTCAACGCCACCGGAGGCCTCACATCCTTTGAAAACTCGAGAGGTCCGTGGAGATCAATGCTTCCAAAGGAGACGATGCCTGACTCTTCTTGAAAATGGATAGGAGTCCCAGGATCCCTGTGGCACGGGAAAGGGACCCTGGGTCTCCCGCCTCACGTGGAGACGCGTCCCAATTGCCATGCCAAGACTCGAGGAGAATCCCGAGGTGTCCCTCGCACCTAGGCAGGAATCTTTACGTCGCTGAACAAACACGTGTCTGGAAGGGCCCTCCCCGTCGTAACTCGAGAATATACCCCAGGTCCGGCCGCAACTCGAGAAAAACCATGAGACTTCCCACTTGCCATGAGATGAAGCCCGATTCCCCTGCACTGTGTGCAGAGCAACTCCGTGTTCCACATCAAACGTGAAAGGAGCCTTGATTTCCTTGATGGCACTCCAGAGAAAACCCAAGATCACTGTCTCAAGTCTAGAGGGATCCTGAGGTCACTGTAGCAACACGAAAGGGCTCTGTGGACCCCAAATCAACTCGAGATGAGAGCTTAGTCCCTGGCATCAACTCAAGAGGAATACCAACTTTCCACAAGCACCTCACGAGGAGGCTTCTCTCAGCTACAGGTATGTGAGACGGACCCTGAGTTTGTGGACTCAAGTGGAATGGACACCGAGATGCTCTGACTCGAAGTAAGGCCGGATATCCCTGCAGTGAATTGAATGCAGGCTCGTCTTGCATCTCCCAAGACGAAGGGATGTCTGAATCCCCTGTGGAGACCACAGAGAAAGACGTAGTCCTCCGCCTCATCGCGACCGGAGGCCTCACATCCTTTGAAAACTCGAGAGGTCCGTGGAGATCAATGCTTCCCTAGGAGACGATGCCTGACTCTTCTTGAAAATGGATAGGAGTCCCAGGATCCCTTTGGCACGTGGAAAGAGACACTGGGTCTTTCGCCTCACGTGGAGACCCGTCCCAATTGCCATGCCAAGACTCGAGGAGAATCCCGAGTTGTCCCTCGCACCTAGGCAGGAGTCCTGTCGTCGCTGAACAAACACGTGTCTGGAAGTGCCCTCCCCGTAGTAACTTGAGAATGTACCCCAGATTCCGGCCGCAACTCGAGAAAAACCATGAGACTTCCCCCTCGCCGCGAGATGAGGCCCGATTCCCCTGCACAGCGTGCAGAGCAATTCCGTGTTCCACATCAAACGTGAAAGGAGCCTTGATTTCCTTGATGGCACTCCAGAGAAAACCCAAGATCACTGACTCAAGTCTAGAGCGATCCTGAGGTCACTGGAACAACACGAAAGGGCTCCGTGGACCCCAAATCAACTCGAGATGAGAGCTTAGTCCCTGGCTTCGACTCAAGAGGAATACCAACTTTCCACAAGCACCTCAAGAGGAGGCTTCTCTCAGCTACAGGTATGTGAGGGGACCCAGAGTTTGTGGCCTCAAGTGGAATGGACACCGAGATGCTCTGACTCGAAGTAAGGCCGGATATCCCTGCAGTGAATTGAATGCAGGCTCGTCTTCCATCTCCCAAGACGAAGGGATGTCTGAATCCCCTGTGGAGACCACAGAGAAAGACCTAGTCCTCCGCCTCATCGTAACAGGAGGCCTCACATCCTTTGAAAACTCGAGAGGTCTGCGGAGATCAATGCTTCCAAAGGAGACGATGCCTGACTCCTCTTGAAAATGGATAGGAGTCCCAGGATCCCTGTGGCACGTGGAAAGGGACCCTGGGTCTCCCGCCTCACGTGGAGACGCGTCCCAATTGCCATGCCAAGACTCGAGGAGAATCCCGAGGTGTCCCTCGCACCTAGGCAGGAGTCCTGACGTCGCTGAACAAACACGTATCTGGAAGGGCCCTCCCCGTCGTAACTCGAGAATATACCCCAGGTTCCGGCCGCAACTCGACAAAAACTATGAGACTTCCCCCTCTCCGCGAGATGAAGCCCGATTCACCTGCACAGCGTGCAGAGCAATTCCGTGTTCCACATCAAACGTGAAAGGAGCCTTGATTTCCTTGATGGCCCTCCAGAGATAAACCAAGATCACTGTCTCAAGTCTAGAGGGATCCTGAGGTCACTGGAGCAACAGGAAAGGGCTCCTTGGACCCGAAATCAACTCGAGATGAGAGCTTAGTCCCTGGCTTCGACTCAAGAGGAATACCAACTTTCCACAAGCACCTCAAGAGGAGGCTTCTCTCAGCTACAGGTATGTGAGAGGGACCCTGAGTTTGTGGCCTCAAGTGGAATGGACAGGGGATGCTCTGACTCGAAGTAAGCCCGGATATCCCTGCAGTGAATTGAATGCAGGCTTGCCTTGCATCTCCCAAGACGAAGGGAATTCTGAATCCCCTGTGGAGACCACAGAGAAAGACCTAGTTCTCCGCCTCATCGCGACCGGAGACCTCACATCCTTTGAAAACTCGAGGGGTCCGCGGAGATCAATGCTTCCAAAGGAGACGATGCCTGACTCCTCTTGAAAATGGATAGGAGTCCCAGGATCCCTGTCACACGTGGAAAGGGACCCTGGGTCTCCCGTCTCACGTGGAGACGCGTCCCAATTGCCAGGCCAAGACTCGAGGAGAATCCCGAGGTGTCCCTCGCACCTAGGCAGGAGTCCTGACGTCGCTGAACTAACACGTGTCTGGAAGGGCCCTCCCCGTCGTAACTCGAAAATATACCCCAGGTTCCGGCCACAACTCGAGAAAAACCATGAGACTTCCCCCTCACCGCGAGATGAGGCCCGATTCCCCTGCACTGCGTGCAGAGCAATTCCGTGTTCCACATCAAACGTGAAAGGAGCCTTGATTTCCTTGATGGCACTTCAGAGAAAACCCAAGATCATTGTCTCAAGTCTAGAGGGATCCTGAGGTCATTGGAGCAACACGAAAGGGCTCCGTGGACCCAAATCAACTCGAGATGAGAGCTTAGTCCCTGGCTTCGACTCAAGAGGACTAACAACTTTCCACAAGCACCTGAAGAGGAGGCATCTCTCAGCTACGGGTATGTGAGAGGGACCCTGAGTTTGTGGCCTCAGGTGGAATGGACACCGAGATGCTCTGACTCGAAGTATGGCCGGATATCCCTGCAGTGAATTGAATGCAGGCTCGCCTTGCATCTCCCAAGACGAAGGGATGTCTGAATCCCCTGTGGAGAAAACAGAGAAAGACCTAGTTCTCCACCTCATCGCGACCGGAGGCCTCACATCCTTTTAAAACTCGAGAGGACCACGGAGATCAATGCTTCCAAAGGAGACGATGTCTGACTCCACTTGAAAACGGATAGGAGTCCCAGGATACCTGTGGCACGTGGAAAGGGACTCTGGGTCTCCCGCCTCACGTGGAGACGCGTCCCAGTTGCCATGCCAAGACTCGAGGAAAATCCCGAGGTGTCCCTCGCAACTAGGCAGGAGTCCTGACGTCACTGAACATACAAGTGTCTGGAAGGGCCCTCCCCGACTTAACTCGAGAATATACACCAGGGTCTGGCCGCAACTCGAGAAACACCATGAGACTTCCCCCTCGCCCCGAAATGAGGCCTGATTACCCTGTACTGCGTGCAGAGCAATTCCGTATTCCACATCAAACGTGAAAGGAGCCTTGATTTCCTTGATGGCACTCCAGAGAAAACCCAAGATCACTGTTTCAAGTTTAGAGGGATCCTGAGGTCACTGGAACAACACGAAAGGGCTCCGTGGACCCCAAATCAACTCGAGATGAGAGCTTAGTCCCTGGCTTCGACACAAGAGGAATACCAACTTTCCACGAGCACCTCAAGACGAGGCTTCTCTCAGCTACAGGTATGTGAGAGGGACCCTGAGTTTGTGGCCTCAAGTGGAATGGACACCGAGATGCACTGACTCGAAGTAAGGCCAGATATTCCTGCAGTGAATTGAATGCAGGCTTGTCTTGCATCTGCCAAGACGAAGGGGTGTCTGAATCCCCTGTGGAGACCACAGAGAAAGACCTATTTCTCCGCCTCATCGCGACCGGAGGCCTCACAACCTTTGAAAACTCGAGAGATCCGCGGAGATCAATGCTTCCAAAGGAGAAGATGCCTGACTCCCCTTGAAAATGGATAGGAGTCCCAGGATCCCTGTGGCACATGGAAAGGGACACTGGGTCTCCCGCCTCACGTGGAGAAGCCTCCCAATTGCCATGCCAAGACTCGAGGAGAATCCAGAGTTGTCCCTCGCACCTAGGCAGGAGTCCTGAGGTCGCTGAACAAACACGTGTCTGGAAGGGCCCTCAACGTCGTAACTCGAGAATATACTCCAGGTTCCGGCCGCAACTCGAGAAAAACCATGAGACTTCCCACTCGCCACGAGATGAGGCCCGATTCCAGTGCACTGTGTGCAAAGCAATTCCGTGTTCCACATCAAACGTGAATGGAGCCTTGATTTCTTGATGACACTCCAGAGAAAACCCAAGATCACTGTCTCAAGTCTAGAGGGATCCTGAGGTCACTGTAGCAACAGGAATGGGCTCCATGGACCCCAAATCAACTCAAGATGAGAGCTTAGTCCCTGGCTTCGACTCAAGAGGAATACCAACTTTCCACAAGCACCTCAAGAGGAGGCTTCTCTCAGCTACAGGTAAGTGAGATGGCCCCTGAGTTTGTGGCCTCAAGTGGAATGGACAACGATTTGCTCTGACTCGAAGTAAGGCCGGATATCCCTGCAATGAATTGAATGCAGGCTCGTCTTGCATCTCCCAAGACGAAGGGATGTCTGAATCCCCTGTGGAGACCACAGAGAAAGACCTAATTCTCCGCCTCATCGCGAGCGGAGGCCTCACATCCTTTGAAAACTCGAGAGGTCCGTGGAGATCAATGCTTCCAAAGGAGACGATGCCTGACTCCACTTGAAAATGGATAGGAGTCCCAGGATCCCTGTGCCACGTCGAAAGGGACCCTGGGTCTCCCGCCTCACGTGGAGACGCGTCCCAATTGCCATGCCAAGACTCGAGGAGAATCCCGAGGTGTCCCTCGCACCTAGGCAGGAGTCCTGACGTCGCTGAACAAACACGTGTCTGGAAGGGACCTCCCCGTCATAACTCGAGAATATACCCCAGGTTCCGGCCGCAACTCGAGAAAAACCATGAGACTTCCCCCTCGCTGCGACATGAGGCCCGATTCCCCTGCACTGCGTGCAGAGCAATTCCGTGTTCCACATCAAACGTGAAAGGAGCCTTGATTTCCTTGATGGCACTCCAGAGAAAACCCAAGATCACTGTCTCAAGTCTAGAGGGATCCTGAGGTCACTGGAGCAACACGAAAGGGCTCCGTGGACCCCAAATCAACTCGAGATGAGAGCTTAGTCCCTGGCTTCGACTCAAGAGGAATACCAAGTTTCCACAAGCACCTCAAGAGGAGGCTTCTCTCAGCCACAGGTATGTGAGAAGGACCCTGAGTTTCTGGCCTCAAGTGGAATGGACACCGAGATGCTCTGACTCGAACTAAGGCCGGATATCCCTGCAGTGTATTGAATGCAGGCTCGTCTTGCATCTGCCAAGACGAAGGGATGTCTGAATCCCCTGTGTAGACCACAGAGAAACACCTAGTCCTCGGCCTCATCGCGACCGGAGGCCTCACATCCTTTGAAAACTCGAGAGGTCCGCGGAGATCAATGCTTCCAAAGGAGACAATGCCTGACTCCTCTTGAAAATGGATAGGAGTCGCAGGATCCCTGTGGCACGTGGAAAGGGACCCTGGGTCTCCCGCCTCACGTGGAGACGCTTCCCAATTGCCATGCCAAGATTCGAGGAGAATACCGAGGTGTCCCTCGCACCTAGGCAGGAGTCCTGACGTCGCTGAACAAACACGTGTCTGGAAGGGCCCTCGCCGTCGTAACTCGAGAATATAACCCAGGTTCCGGCCGCATCTCGAGAAAAACCATGAGACTTCCCCCTCGCCGCGAGATGAGGCCCGATTCCCCTGCACTGCATGCAGAGCAATTCTATGTTCCACATCAAACGTGAAAGGAGCCTTGATTTCCTTGATGGCACTCCAGAGAAAACCCAAGATCACTGTCTCAAGTCTAGAGGGATCCTGAAGTCACTGGAGCAACACGAAAGGTCTCCGTGGACCCCAAATCAACTCGAGATGATAGCTTAGTCCCTGGCTTCGACTAAAGAGGAATAACAACTTTCCATAAGCACCTCAAGAGGAGGCTTCTCTCAGCTACAGGTATGTGAGAGGGACCCTGAGTTTGTGGCCTGAAGTGGAATGGACACCGATATGCGCTGACTCGAAGTAAGGCCGGATATCCCTGCAGTGAATTGAATGCAGGCTCGTCTTGCATCTCCCAAGACAAAGGGATGTCTGAATCCCCTGTGGAGACCACAGAGAAAGACCTAGTTCTCGCCACATTGCGACGGGAATACTCACATCCTTTGAAAACTCTAGAGTTCCGCGGAGATCAATGCTTCCATAGGAGACGATGCCTGACTCCTCTGGAAAATGGATAGGAGTCCCAGGATCCCTGTGGCACGTCGAAAGGGACCCTGGGTATCCCGCGTCACATGGAGACCTGTCCCAATTGCCATGCCAAGATTCGAGGAGAATCTCGAGGTGTCCCTCACACCTAGGCAGGAGTTCTGACGTCGCTGAAGAAACACGTGTCTTCAAGGGCCCTCCCCTTCGAAACTCGTGAATATACCTCAGGTTCCGGCCGCCACTCGAGAAAAACCATAAGACTTCCCCCTCGCCGCGAGATGAGGCCCGATGTCCCTGCACTGTGTGCAGAGCAATTCCGTGTTTCCCATCAAAAGTGAAAGGAGCCTTGATTTCCTTGATGGCACTCCAGAGAAAACCAAAGATCACTGTCTCAAGTCTAGAGGAATCCTGAGGTCACTGTAGCAACAAGAAAGGGCTCCGTGGACCCCAAATCAACTCGAGATGAGAGCTTAGTCCCCGGCTTCGAGTCAAGAGGAATACCAACTTTCCACAAGCACCTCAAGAGGAGGCTTCTCTCAGCTACAGGTATGTGAGAGGGACCCTGAGTTTGTGGCCTTAAGTGGAATGGACACCGAGAGGCTCTGACTCGAAGTAAGGCCGGATATCCCTGCAGTGAATGGAAAGCAGGCTAGTCTTGCATCTCCCAAGACGAAGGGATGTCTGAATCCCCTGTGGAGACCACAGAGAAAGACCTAGTTCTCCGGCTCATCGCGACCGGAGGCCTGACATCCTTTGAAAATTCGAGAGGTCCGCGGAGATCAATGCTTCCAAAGGAGACGATGCCTGACTCCTCTTGAAAATGGATAGGAGTCCCAGGATCCCTGTGGCACGTGGAAAGGGAAACTGGGTCTCCCGCCTCACGTGGAGACGCTTCCCAATTGCCATGCCAAGACTTGAGGCGAATCCCGAGGTGTCCCTCGCACCTAGGCAGGAGACCTGACTTCGCTGAACAAACACGTGTCTGGAAGGGCCCTCCCCGTCGTAACTCGAGAATATATCCCAGGTTCCGGCCGCAACTCGAGAAAAACCATGAGACTTCCCCCTCGCAGCGAGATGAGGCCCGATTACCCTGCACTGCGTGCAGAGCAATTCCATGTTCCACATCAAACGTGAAAGGAGCCTTGATTTCCTTGATGGCACTCCAGAGAAAACCCAAGATCACTGTCTCAATTCTAGAGGGATCCTGAAGTCACTGGAGCAACACGAAAGGGCTCCGTGGACCCCAAATCAACTCGAGATGAGAGCTTCGTCCCTGGCTTCGACTCAAGAGGATTACCAACTTTCCACAAGCACCTCAAGAGGAGGCTTCTCTCAGCTACAGGTATGTGAGAGGGACCCTGAGTTTGTGGCCTCAAGTGGAATGGACACCGAGATGCTCTGACTCGAAGTAAGGCCGGATATCCCTGCAGTGAATTGAATGCAGGCTCACCTTGCATCTCCCAAGACGAAGGGAATTCTGAATCCCCTGTGGAGACCACAGAGAAAGACCTAGTTCTCCGCCTCATCGCGACCGGAGACCTCACATCCTTTGAAAACTCGAGAGGTCCGCGGAGATCAATGCTTCCAAAGGAGTCGATGCCTCACTCCTCTTGAAAATGGATAGGAGTCCCAGGATCCCTGTGGCACGTGGAAAGGGACCCTGGGTCTCCTGCCTCACGTGGAGACGCGTCCCAATTGCCATGACAAGACTCGAGGAGAATCACGAGGTGTCCCTCGCACCTAGGCAGGAGTCCTGACGTCGCTGAACTAACACGTGTCTGGAAGGGCCCTCCCCGTCGTAACTCGAGAATATACGCCAGCTTCCGGCCACAACTCAGGAAAAACCATGAGACTTCCCCCTCACCACGAGATGAGGCCCGATTCCCCTGCACTGCGTTCAGAGCAATTCCGTGTTCCACATCAAACGTGAAAGGAGCCTTGATTTCCTTGATGGCACTCCAGAGAAAACCCAAGATCATTGTCTCAAGTCTAGAGGGATCCTGAGGTCATTGGAGCAACAGGAAAGGGCTCCGTGGACCCCAAATCAACTCGAGATGAGAGCTTAGTCCCTGGCTTTGACTCAAGAGGACTACCAACTTTCCACAAGCACCTGAAGAGGAGGCTTCTCTCAGCTACGGGTATGTGAGAGGGACCCTGAGTTTGTGGCCTCAGGTGGAATGGACACCGAGATGCTCTGACTCGAAGTAAGGCCGGATATCCCTGCAGTGAATTGAATGCAGGCTCGCCTTGCATCTCCCAAGACGAAGGGATGTCTGAATCCCCTGTGGAGACCACAGAGAAAGACCTAGTTCTCCGCCTCATCGTGACCGGAGACCTCACAACCTTTGAAAACTCGAGAGATCCGCGGAGATCAATGCTTTCAAAGGAGACGATGCCTGACTCCTCTTGAAAATGGATAGGAGTCCCTGGATCCCTGTGGCACATGGAAAGGGACACTGGGTCTCCCGCCTCACGTGGAGTAGCGTCCCAATTGCCATGCCAAGACTCGAGGAGAATCCAGAATTGTCCCTCGCACCTAGGCAGGAGTCCTGAGGTCACTGAACAAAGAGGTGTCTGGAAGGGCCCTCCCCGTCGTAACTCGGGAATATAACCCAGGTTCCGGCCGCAACTCGACAAAAACCATGAAACTTCCCCCTCGCCACGAGATGAGGCCCGATTCCTGTGCACTGTGTGCAAAACAATTCCGTGTTCCACATCAAACGTGAAAGGAGCCTTGATTTCTTGATGGCACTCCAGAGAAAACCCACGATCACTGTCTCAAGTCTAGAGGGATCCTGAGGTCACTGTAGCAACAGGAATGGGCTCCATGGACCCCAAATCAACTCGAGATGAGAGCTTAGTCCCTGGCTTCGACTCAAGAGGAATACCAACTTTCCACAAGCACCTCAAGAGGAGGCTTCTCTCAGCTACAGGTAAGTGAGATGGCCCCTGAGTTTGTGGCCTCAAGTGGAATGGACACCGAGATGCTCTGACTCGAAGTAAGGCCGGATATCCCTGCATTGAATTGAATGCAGGCTCGTCTTGCATCTCCCAAGACGAAGGGATGTCTGAATCCCCTGTGGAGACCACAGAGAAAGACCTAATTCTCCGCCTCATCGCTAGCGGAGGCCTCACATCCTTTGAAAACTCGAGAGGTCCGTGGAGATCAATGCTTCCAAAGGAGACGATGCCTGACTCCACTTGAAAATGGATAGGAGTCCCAGGATCCCTGTGGCACGTCGAAAGGCACCCTGGGTCTCCCGCCTCACGTGGAGCCGCGTCCCAATTGCCATGCCAAGACTCGAGGAGAATCCCGAGGTGTCCCTCGCACCTAGGCAGGTGTCCTGACGTCCCTGAACAAACACGTGTCTGGAAGGGACCTCCCCGTCATAACTCGAGAATATACCCCAGGTTCCGGCCGCAACTCGAGAAAAACCATGAGACTTCCCCCTCGCTGCGACATGAGGCCCGATTCCCCTGCACTGCGTGCAGAGCAATTCCGTGTTCCACATCAAACGTGAAAGGAGCCTTGATTTCCTTGATGGCACTCCAGAGAAAACCCAAGATCACTGTCTCAAGTCTAGAGGGATCCTGAGGTCACTGGAGCAACACGAAAGGGCTCCGTGGACCCCAAATCAACTCGAGATGAGAGCTTAGTCCCTGGCTTCGACTCAAGAGGAATACCAAGTTTCCACAAGCACCTCAAGAGGAGGCTTCTCTCAGCCACAAGTATGTGAGAAGGACCCTGAGTTTCTGGCCTCAAGTGGAATGGACACCGAGATGCTCTGACTCGAACTAAGGCCGGATATCCCTGCAGTGTATTGAATGCAGGCTCGTCTTGCATCTGCCAAGAGGAAGGGATGTCTGAATCCCCTGTGGAGACCACAGAGAAACACCTAGTCCTCGGCCTCATCGCGACCGGAGGCCTCACATCCTTTGAAAACTCGAGAGGTCCGCGGAGATCAATGCTTCCAAAGGAGACAATGCCTGACTCCTCTTGAAAATGGATAGGAGTCGCAGGATCCCTGTGGCACGTGGAAAGGGACCCTGGGTCTCCCGCCTCACGTGGAGACGCTTCCCAATTGCCATGCCAAGATTCGAGGAGAATACCGAGGTGTCCCTCGCACCTAGGCAGGAGTCCTGACGTCGCTGAACAAACACGTGTCTGGAAGGGCCCTCGCCGTCGTAACTCGAGAATATACCCCAGGTTCCGGCCGCAACTCGAGAAAAACCATGAGACTTCCCCCTCGCCGCGAGATGAGGCCCGATTCCCCTGCACTGCATGCAGAGCAATTCCATGTTCCACATCAAACTTGAAAGGAGCCTTGATTTCCTTGATGGCACTCCAGAGAAAACCCAAGATCACTGTCTCAAGTCTAGAGGGATCCTGAGGTCACTGGAGCAACACGAAAGGGCTCCGTGGACCCCAAATCAACTCGAGATGAGAGCTTAGTCCCTGGCTTCGACTAAAGAGGAATAACAACTTTCCATAAGCACCTCAAGAGGAGGCTTCTCTCAGCTACAGGTATGTGAGAGGGACCCTGAAATTGTGGCCTGAAGTGGAATGGACACCGATATGCGCTGACTCGAAGTAAGGCCGGATATCCCTGCAGTGAATTGAATGCAGGCTCGTCTTGCATCTCCCAAGACGAAGGGATGTCTGAATCCCCTGTGGAGACCACAGAGAAAGACCTAGTTCTCGCCACATTGCGACGGGAATACTCACATCCTTTGAAAACTCTAGAGGTCCGCGGAGATCAATGCTTCCATAGGAGACGATGCCTGACTCCTCTGGAAAATGGATAGGAGTCCCAGGATCCCTGTGGCACGTGGAAAGGGACCCTGGGTCTCCCGCGTCACGTGGAGACCTGTCCCAATTGCCATGCCAAGATTCGAGGAGAATCTCGAGGTGTCCCTCACACCTAGGCAGGAGTTCTGACGTCGCTGAAGAAACACGTGTCTGCAAGGGCCCTCCCCGTCGAAACTCGAGAATATACCTCAGGTTCCGGCCGCCACTCGAGAAAAACCATGAGACTTCCCCCTCGCCGCGAGATGAGGCCCGATGTCCCTGCACTGTGTGCAGAGCAATTCCGTGTTTCCCATCAAAAGTGAAAGGAGCCTTGATTTCCTTGATGGCACTCCAGAGAAAACCAAAGATCACTGTCTCAAGTCTAGAGGGATCCTGAGGTCACTGTAGCAACAAGAAAGGGCTCCGTGGACCCCAAATCAACTCGAGATGAGAGCTTAGTCCCTGGCTTCGAGTCAAGAGGAATACCAACTTTCCACAAGCACCTCAAGAGGAGGCTTCTCTCAGCTACAGGTATGTGAGAGGGACCTGAGTTTGTGGCCTCCAGTGGAATGGACACCGAGAGGCTCTGACTCGAAGTAAGGCCGGATATCCCTGCAGTGAATGGAAAGCAGGCTCGTCTTGCATCTCCCAAGACGAAGGGTTGTCTGAATCCCCTGTGGAGACCACAGAGAAAGACCTAGTTCTCCGGCTCATCGCGACCGGAGGCCTTCCATCCTTTGAAAACTCGAGAGGTCCGCGGAGATCAATGCTTCCAAAGGAGACGATGCCTGACTCCTCTTGAAAATGGATAGGAGTCCCAGGATCCCTGTGGCACGTGGAAAGGGAAACTGGGTCTCCCGCCTCACGTGGAGACGCTTCCCAATTGCCATGCCAAGACTTGAGGCGAATCCCGAGGTGTCCCTCGCACCTAGGCAGGAGTCCTGACTTCGCTGAACAAACACGTGTCTGGAAGGGCCCTCCCCGTCGTAACTCGAGAATATATCCCAGGTTCCGGCCGCAACTCGAGAAAAACCATGAGACTTCCCCCTCGCAGCGAGATGAGGCCCGATTACCCTGCACTGCGTGCAGAGCAATTCCATGTTCCAAATCAAACGTGAAAGGAGCCTTGATTTCCTTGATGGCACTCCAGAGAAAACCCAAGATCACTGTCTCAATTCTAGAGGGATCCTGAAGTCACTGGAGCAACACGAAAGGGCTCCGTGGACCCCAAATCAACTCGAGATGAGAGCTTAGTCCCTGGCTTCGACTCAAGAGGATTACCAACTTTCCACAATCACCTCAAGAGGAGGCTTCTCTCAGCTACAGGTATGTGAGAGGGACCCTGAGTTTGTGGCCTCAAGTGGAATGGACACCGAGATGCTCTGACTCGAAGTAAGGCCGGATATCCCTGCAGTGAATTGAATGCAGGCTCACCTTGCATCTCCCAAGACGAAGGGAATTCTGAATCCCCTGTGGAGACCACAGAGAAAGACCTAGTTCTCCGCCTCATCGCGACCGGAGACCTCACATCCTTTGAAAACTCGAGAGGTCCGCGGAGATCAATGCTTCCAAAGGAGTCGATGCCTCACTCCTCTTGAAAATGGATAGGAGTCCCAGGATCCCTGTGGCACGTGGAAAGGGACCCTGGGTCTCCCGCCTCACGTGGAGACGCGTCCCAATTGCCATGCCAAGACTCGAGGAGAATCCCGAGGTGTCCCTCGCACCTAGGCAGGAGTCCTGACGTCCCTGAAAAAACACGTGTCTGGAAGGGCCCTCCCCGTCATAACTCGAGAATATATCCCAGGTTCCGGCCGCAACTCGAGAAAAACCATGAGACTTCTCCCTCGCTGCGACATGAGGCCCGATTCCCCTGCACTGCGTGCAGAGCAATTCCGTGTTCCACATCAAACGTGAAAGGAGCCTTGATTTCCTTGATGGCACTCCAGAGAAAACCCAAGATCACTGTCTCAAGTCTAGAGGGATCCTGAGGTCACTGGAGCAACACGAAAGGGCTCCGTGGACCCCAAATCAACTGGAGATGAGAGCTTAGTCCCTGGCTTCGACTCAAGAGGAATACCAACTTTCCACAAGCACCTCAAGAGGAGGCTTCTCTCAGCCACAGGTATGTGAGAAGGACCCTGAGTTTCTGGCCTCAAGTAGAATGGACACCGAGATGCTCTGACTCCAACTAAGGCCGGATATCCATGCAGTGTATTGAATGCAGGCTCGTCTTGCATCTGCCAAGACGAAGGGATGTCTGAATCCCCTGTGGAGACCACAGAGAAAGACCTAGTTCTCGCCACATTGCGACGGGAATACTCACATCCTTTGAAAACTCTAGAGGTCCGCGGAGATCAATGCTTCCATAGGAGACGATGCCTGACTCCTCTGGAAAATGGATAGGAGTCCCAGGATCCCTGTGGCACGTGGAAAGGGACCCTGGGTCTCCCACGTCACGTGGAGACCTGTCCCAATTGCCATGCCAAGATTCGAGGAGAATCTCGAGGTGTCCCTCACACCTAGGCAGGAGTTCTGACGTCGCTGAAGAAACACGTGTCTGCAAGGGCCCTCCCCGTCGAAACTCGAGAATATACCTCAGGTTCTGGCCGCCACTCGAGAAAAACCATGAGACTTCCCCCTCGCGGCGAGATGAGGCCCGATGTCCCTGCACTGTGTGCAGAGCAATTCCGTGTTTCCCATCAAAAGTAAAAGGAGCCTTGATTTCCTTGATGGCACTCCAGAGAAAACCAAAGATCACTGTCTCAAGTCTAGAGGGATCCTGAGGTCACTGTAGCAACAAGAAAAGGCTCCGTGGACCCCAAATCAACTCGAGATGAGAGCTTAGTCCCTGGCTTCGACTCAAGAGGAATACCAACTTTCCACAAGCACCTCAAGAGGAGGCTTCTCTCAGCTACAGGTATGTGAGAGGGACCCTGAGTTTGTGGCCTCCAGTGGAATGGACACCGAGAGGCTCTGACTCGAAGTAAGGCCGGATATCCCTGCAGTGAATGGAAAGCAGGCTCGTCTTGCATCTCCCAAGACGAAGGGTTGTCTGAATCCCCTGTGGAGACCACAGAGAAAGACCTAGTTCTCCGGCTCATCGCGACCGGAGGCCTTCCATCCTTTGAAAACTCGAGAGGTCCGCGGAGATCAATGCTTCCAAAGGAGACGATGCCTGACTCCTCTTGAAAATGGATAGGAGTCCCAGGATCCCTGTGGCATGTGGAAAGGGAAACTGGGTCTCCCGCCTCACGTGGAGATGCTTCCCAATTGCCATGCCAAGACTTGAGGCGAATCCCGAGGTGTCCCTCGCACCTAGGCAGGAGTCCTGACTTCGCTGAAGAAACACGTGTCTGGAAGGGCCCTCCCCGTCGTAACTTGAGAATATATCCCAGGTTCCGGCCGCAACTCGAGAAAAACCATGAGACTTCCCCCTCGCAGCGAGATGATGCCCGATTACCCTGCACTGCGTGCAGAGCAATTCCGTGTTCCACATCAAACGTGAAAGGAGCCTTGATTTCCTTGATGGCACTCCAGAGAAAACCCAAGATCACTGTCTCAAGTCTAGAGGGATCCTGAGGTCACTGGAGCAACACGAAAGGGCTCCGTGGACCCCAAATCAACTCGAGATGAGAGCTTAGTCCCTGGCTTCGACTCAAGAGGAATACCAACTTTCCACAAGCACCTCAAGAGGAGGCTTCTCTCAGCCACAGGTATGTGAGAAGGACCCTGAGTTTCTGGCCTCAAGTGGAATGGACACCGAGATGCTCTGACTCGAACTAAGGCCGGATATCCCTGCAGTGTATTGAATGCAGGCTCGTCTTGCATCTGCCAAGACGAAGGGATGTCTGAATCCCCTGTGGAGACCACAGAGAAACACCTAGTCCTCCGCCTCATCGCGACCGGAGGCCTCACATCCTTTGAAAATTCGAGAGGTCCGCGGAGATCAATGCTTCCAAAGGAGACAATGCCTGACTCCTCTTGAAAATGGATAGGAGTCGCAGGATCCCTGTGGCACGTGGAAAGGGACCCTGGGTCTCCCGCCTCACGTGGAGACGCTTCCCAATTGCCATGCCAAGATTCGAGGAGAATACCGAGGCGGCCCTCGCACCTAGGCAGGGGTCCTGACGTCGCTGAACAAACACGTGTCTGGAAGGGCCCTCGCCGTCGTAACTCGAGAATATACCCCAGGTTCCGTCCGCAACTCGAGAAAAACCATGAGACTTCCCCCTCGCCGCGAGATGAGGCCCGATTCCCCTGCACTGCATGCAGAGCAATTCCATGTTCCACATCAAACGTGAAAGGAGCCTTGATTTCCTTGATGGCACTCCAGAGAAAACCCAAGATCACTGTCTCAAGTCTAGAGGGATCCTGAGGTCACTGGAGCAACACGAAAGGGCTCCGTGGACCCCAAATCAACTCGAGATGAGAGCTTAGTCCCTGGCTTCGACTCAAGAGGAATACCAACTTTCCACAAGCACCTCAAGAGGAGGCTTCTCTCAGCTACAGGTATGTGAGAGGGACCCTGAGTTTGTGGCCTCAAGTGGAATGGTCAGGAGATGCTCTGACTCGAAGTAAGCCCGGATATCCCTGCAGTGAATTGAATGCAGGCTTGCCTTGCATCTCCCAAGACGAAGGGAATTCTGAATCCCCTGTGGAGACCACAGAGAAAGACCTAGTTCTCCGCCTCATCGCGACCGGAGACCTCACATCCTTTGAAAACTCGAGGGGTCCGCGGAGATCAATGCTTCCAAAGGAGACGATGCCTGACTCCTCTTGAAAATGGATAGGAGTCCCAGGATCCCTGTCACACGTGGAAAGGGACCCTGGGTCTCCCGTCTCACGTGGAGACGCGTCCCAATTGCCAGGCCAAGACTCGAGGAGAATCCCGAGGTGTCCCTCGCACCTAGGCAGGAGTCCTGACGTCGCTGAACTAACACGTGTCTGGAAGGGCCCTCCCCGTCGTAACTCGAAAATATACCCCAGGTTCCGGCCACAACTCGAGAAAAACCATGAGACTTCCCCCTCGCCGCGAGATGAGGCCCGATTCCCCTGCACTGCGTGCAGAGCAATTCCGTGTTCCACATCAAACGTGAAAGGAGCCTTGATTTCCTTGATGGCACTTCAGAGAAAACCCAAGATCATTGTCTCAAGTCTAGAGGGATCCTGAGGTCATTGGAGCAACACGAAAGGGCTCCGTGGACCCCAAATCAACTCGAGATGAGAGCTTAGTCCCTGGCTTCGACTCAAGAGGACTAACAACTTTCCACAAGCACCTGAAGAGGAGGCATCTCTCAGCTACGGGTATGTGAGAGGGACCCTGAGTTTGTGGCCTCAGGTGGAATGGACACCGAGATGCTCTGACTCGAAGTAAGGCCGGATATCCCTGCAGTGAATTGAATGCAGGCTCGCCTTGCATCTCCCAAGACGAAGGGATGTCTGAATCCCCTGTGGAGAAAACAGAGAAAGACCTAGTTCTCCACCTCATCGCGACCGGAGGCCTCACATCCTTTTAAAACTCGAGAGGACCACGGAGATCAATGCTTCCAAAGGAGACGATGTCTGACTCCACTTGAAAACGGATAGGAGTCCCAGGATACCTGTGGCACGTGGAAAGGGACTCTGGGTCTCCCGCCTCACGTGGAGACGCGTCCCAGTTGCCATGCCAAGACTCGAGGAAAATCCCGAGGTGTCCCTCGCAACTAGGCAGGAGTCCTGACGTCACTGAACATACAAGTGTCTGGAAGGGCCCTCCCCGACTTAACTCGAGAATATACACCAGGGTCTGGCCGCAACTCGAGAAACACCATGAGACTTCCCCCTCGCCCCGAAATGAGGCCTGATTACCCTGTACTGCGTGCAGAGCAATTCCGTATTCCACATCAAACGTGAAAGGAGCCTTGATTTCCTTGATGGCACTCCAGAGAAAACCCAAGATCACTGTTTCAAGTTTAGAGGGATCCTGAGGTCACTGGAACAACACGAAAGGGCTCCGTGGACCCCAAATCAACTCGAGATGAGAGCTTAGTCCCTGGCTTCGACACAAGAGGAATACCAACTTTCCACGAGCACCTCAAGACGAGGCTTCTCTCAGCTACAGGTATGTGAGAGGGACCCTGAGTTTGTGGCCTCAAGTGGAATGGACACCGAGATGCACTGACTCGAAGTAAGGCCAGATATTCCTGCAGTGAATTGAATGCAGGCTTGTCTTGCATCTGCCAAGACGAAGGGGTGTCTGAATCCCCTGTGGAGACCACAGAGAAAGACCTATTTCTCCGCCTCATCGCGACCGGAGGCCTCACAACCTTTGAAAACTCGAGAGATCCGCGGAGATCAATGCTTCCAAAGGAGAAGATGCCTGACTCCCCTTGAAAATGGATAGGAGTCCCAGGATCCCTGTGGCACATGGAAAGGGACACTGGGTCTCCCGCCTCACGTGGAGAAGCCTCCCAATTGCCATGCCAAGACTCGAGGAGAATCCAGAGTTGTCCCTCGCACCTAGGCAGGAGTCCTGAGGTCGCTGAACAAACACGTGTCTGGAAGGGCCCTCAACGTCGTAACTCGAGAATATACTCCAGGTTCCGGCCGCAACTCGAGAAAAACCATGAGACTTCCCACTCGCCACGAGATGAGGCCCGATTCCAGTGCACTGTGTGCAAAGCAATTCCGTGTTCCACATCAAACGTGAATGGAGCCTTGATTTCTTGATGACACTCCAGAGAAAACCCAAGATCACTGTCTCAAGTCTAGAGGGATCCTGAGGTCACTGTAGCAACAGGAATGGGCTCCATGGACCCCAAATCAACTCAAGATGAGAGCTTAGTCCCTGGCTTCGACTCAAGAGGAATACCAACTTTCCACAAGCACCTCAAGAGGAGGCTTCTCTCAGCTACAGGTAAGTGAGATGGCCCCTGAGTTTGTGGCCTCAAGTGGAATGGACAACGATTTGCTCTGACTCGAAGTAAGGCCGGATATCCCTGCAATGAATTGAATGCAGGCTCGTCTTGCATCTCCCAAGACGAAGGGATGTCTGAATCCCCTGTGGAGACCACAGAGAAAGACCTAATTCTCCGCCTCATCGCGAGCGGAGGCCTCACATCCTTTGAAAACTCGAGAGGTCCGTGGAGATCAATGCTTCCAAAGGAGACGATGCCTGACTCCACTTGAAAATGGATAGGAGTCCCAGGATCCCTGTGGCACGTCGAAAGGGACCCTGGGTCTCCCGCCTCACGTGGAGACGCGTCCCAATTGCCATGCCAAGACTCGAGGAGAATCCCGAGGTGTCCCTCGCACCTAGGCAGGAGTCCTGACGTCGCTGAACAAACACGTGTCTGGAAGGGACCTCCCCGTCATAACTCGAGAATATACCCCAGGTTCCGGCCGCAACTCGAGAAAAACCATGAGACTTCCCCCTCGCTGCGACATGAGGCCCGATTCCCCTGCACTGCGTGCAGAGCAATTCCGTGTTCCACATCAAACGTGAAAGGAGCCTTGATTTCCTTGATGGCACTCCAGAGAAAACCCAAGATCACTGTCTCAAGTCTAGAGGGATCCTGAGGTCACTGGAGCAACACGAAAGGGCTCCGTGGACCCCAAATCAACTCGAGATGAGAGCTTAGTCCCTGGCTTCGACTCAAGAGGAATACCAAGTTTCCACAAGCACCTCAAGAGGAGGCTTCTCTCAGCCACAGGTATGTGAGAAGGACCCTGAGTTTCTGGCCTCAAGTGGAATGGACACCGAGATGCTCTGACTCGAACTAAGGCCGGATATCCCTGCAGTGTATTGAATGCAGGCTCGTCTTGCATCTGCCAAGACGAAGGGATGTCTGAATCCCCTGTGTAGACCACAGAGAAACACCTAGTCCTCGGCCTCATCGCGACCGGAGGCCTCACATCCTTTGAAAACTCGAGAGGTCCGCGGAGATCAATGCTTCCAAAGGAGACAATGCCTGACTCCTCTTGAAAATGGATAGGAGTCGCAGGATCCCTGTGGCACGTGGAAAGGGACCCTGGGTCTCCCGCCTCACGTGGAGACGCTTCCCAATTGCCATGCCAAGATTCGAGGAGAATACCGAGGTGTCCCTCGCACCTAGGCAGGAGTCCTGACGTCGCTGAACAAACACGTGTCTGGAAGGGCCCTCGCCGTCGTAACTCGAGAATATAACCCAGGTTCCGGCCGCATCTCGAGAAAAACCATGAGACTTCCCCCTCGCCGCGAGATGAGGCCCGATTCCCCTGCACTGCATGCAGAGCAATTCTATGTTCCACATCAAACGTGAAAGGAGCCTTGATTTCCTTGATGGCACTCCAGAGAAAACCCAAGATCACTGTCTCAAGTCTAGAGGGATCCTGAAGTCACTGGAGCAACACGAAAGGTCTCCGTGGACCCCAAATCAACTCGAGATGATAGCTTAGTCCCTGGCTTCGACTAAAGAGGAATAACAACTTTCCATAAGCACCTCAAGAGGAGGCTTCTCTCAGCTACAGGTATGTGAGAGGGACCCTGAGTTTGTGGCCTGAAGTGGAATGGACACCGATATGCGCTGACTCGAAGTAAGGCCGGATATCCCTGCAGTGAATTGAATGCAGGCTCGTCTTGCATCTCCCAAGACAAAGGGATGTCTGAATCCCCTGTGGAGACCACAGAGAAAGACCTAGTTCTCGCCACATTGCGACGGGAATACTCACATCCTTTGAAAACTCTAGAGTTCCGCGGAGATCAATGCTTCCATAGGAGACGATGCCTGACTCCTCTGGAAAATGGATAGGAGTCCCAGGATCCCTGTGGCACGTCGAAAGGGACCCTGGGTATCCCGCGTCACATGGAGACCTGTCCCAATTGCCATGCCAAGATTCGAGGAGAATCTCGAGGTGTCCCTCACACCTAGGCAGGAGTTCTGACGTCGCTGAAGAAACACGTGTCTTCAAGGGCCCTCCCCTTCGAAACTCGTGAATATACCTCAGGTTCCGGCCGCCACTCGAGAAAAACCATAAGACTTCCCCCTCGCCGCGAGATGAGGCCCGATGTCCCTGCACTGTGTGCAGAGCAATTCCGTGTTTCCCATCAAAAGTGAAAGGAGCCTTGATTTCCTTGATGGCACTCCAGAGAAAACCAAAGATCACTGTCTCAAGTCTAGAGGAATCCTGAGGTCACTGTAGCAACAAGAAAGGGCTCCGTGGACCCCAAATCAACTCGAGATGAGAGCTTAGTCCCCGGCTTCGAGTCAAGAGGAATACCAACTTTCCACAAGCACCTCAAGAGGAGGCTTCTCTCAGCTACAGGTATGTGAGAGGGACCTGAGTTTGTGGCCTCCAGTGGAATGGACACCGAGAGGCTCTGACTCGAAGTAAGGCCGGATATCCCTGCAGTGAATGGAAAGCAGGCTCGTCTTGCATCTCCCAAGACGAAGGGTTGTCTGAATCCCCTGTGGAGACCACAGAGAAAGACCTAGTTCTCCGGCTCATCGCGACCGGAGGCCTCACATCCTTTGAAAACTCGAGAGGTCCGTGGAGATCAATGCTTCCAAAGGAGACGATGCCTGACTCCACTTGAAAATGGATAGGAGTCCCAGGATCCCTGTGGCACGTCGAAAGGGACCCTGGGTCTCCCGCCTCACGTGGAGACGCGTCCCAATTGCCATGCCAAGACTCGAGGAGAATCCCGAGGTGTCCCTCGCACCTAGGCAGGAGTCCTGACGTCGCTGAACAAACACGTGTCTGGAAGGGACCTCCCCGTCATAACTCGAGAATATACCCCAGGTTCCGGCCGCAACTCGAGAAAAACCATGAGACTTCCCCCTCGCTGCGACATGAGGCCCGATTCCCCTGCACTGCGTGCAGAGCAATTCCGTGTTCCACATCAAACGTGAAAGGAGCCTTGATTTCCTTGATGGCACTCCATAGAAAACCCAAGATCACTGTCTCAAGTCTAGAGGGATCCTGAGGTCACTGGAGCAACACGAAAGGGCTCCGTGGACCCCAAATCAACTCGAGATGAGAGCTTAGTCCCTGGCTTCGACTCAAGAGGAATACCAAGTTTCCACAAGCACCTCAAGAGGAGGCTTCTCTCAGCCACAGGTATGTGAGAAGGACCCTGAGTTTCTGGCCTCAAGTGGAATGGACACCGAGATGCTCTGACTCGAACTAAGGCCGGATATCCCTGCAGTGTATTGAATGCAGGCTCGTCTTGCATCTGCCAAGACGAAGGGATGTCTGAATCCCCTGTGTAGACCACAGAGAAACACCTAGTCCTCGGCCTCATCGCGACCGGAGGCCTCACATCCTTTGAAAACTCGAGAGGTCCGCGGAGATCAATGCTTCCAAAGGAGACAATGCCTGACTCCTCTTGAAAATGGATAGGAGTCGCAGGATCCCTGTGGCACGTGGAAAGGGACCCTGGGTCTCCCGCCTCACGTGGAGACGCTTCCCAATTGCCATGCCAAGATTCGAGGAGAATACCGAGGTGTCCCTCGCACCTAGGCAGGAGTCCTGACGTCGCTGAACAAACACGTGTCTGGAAGGGCCCTCGCCGTCGTAACTCGAGAATATAACCCAGGTTCCGGCCGCATCTCGAGAAAAACCATGAGACTTCCCCCTCGCCGCGAGATGAGGCCCGATTCCCCTGCACTGCATGCAGAGCAATTCTATGTTCCACATCAAACGTGAAAGGAGCCTTGATTTCCTTGATGGCACTCCAGAGAAAACCCAAGATCACTGTCTCAAGTCTAGAGGGATCCTGAAGTCACTGGAGCAACACGAAAGGTCTCCGTGGACCCCAAATCAACTCGAGATGATAGCTTAGTCCCTGGCTTCGACTAAAGAGGAATAACAACTTTCCATAAGCACCTCAAGAGGAGGCTTCTCTCAGCTACAGGTATGTGAGAGGGACCCTGAGTTTGTGGCCTGAAGTGGAATGGACACCGATATGCGCTGACTCGAAGTAAGGCCGGATATCCCTGCAGTGAATTGAATGCAGGCTCGTCTTGCATCTCCCAAGACAAAGGGATGTCTGAATCCCCTGTGGAGACCACAGAGAAAGACCTAGTTCTCGCCACATTGCGACGGGAATACTCACATCCTTTGAAAACTCTAGAGTTCCGCGGAGATCAATGCTTCCATAGGAGACGATGCCTGACTCCTCTGGAAAATGGATAGGAGTCCCAGGATCCCTGTGGCACGTCGAAAGGGACCCTGGGTATCCCGCGTCACATGGAGACCTGTCCCAATTGCCATGCCAAGATTCGAGGAGAATCTCGAGGTGTCCCTCACACCTAGGCAGGAGTTCTGACGTCGCTGAAGAAACACGTGTCTTCAAGGGCCCTCCCCTTCGAAACTCGTGAATATACCTCAGGTTCCGGCCGCCACTCGAGAAAAACCATAAGACTTCCCCCTCGCCGCGAGATGAGGCCCGATGTCCCTGCACTGTGTGCAGAGCAATTCCGTGTTTCCCATCAAAAGTGAAAGGAGCCTTGATTTCCTTGATGGCACTCCAGAGAAAACCAAAGATCACTGTCTCAAGTCTAGAGGAATCCTGAGGTCACTGTAGCAACAAGAAAGGGCTCCGTGGACCCCAAATCAACTCGAGATGAGAGCTTAGTCCCCGGCTTCGAGTCAAGAGGAATACCAACTTTCCACAAGCACCTCAAGAGGAGGCTTCTCTCAGCTACAGGTATGTGAGAGGGACCCTGAGTTTGTGGCCTTAAGTGGAATGGACACCGAGAGGCTCTGACTCGAAGTAAGGCCGGATATCCCTGCAGTGAATGGAAAGCAGGCTAGTCTTGCATCTCCCAAGACGAAGGGATGTCTGAATCCCCTGTGGAGACCACAGAGAAAGACCTAGTTCTCCGGCTCATCGCGACCGGAGGCCTGACATCCTTTGAAAATTCGAGAGGTCCGCGGAGATCAATGCTTCCAAAGGAGACGATGCCTGACTCCTCTTGAAAATGGATAGGAGTCCCAGGATCCCTGTGGCAGGTGGAAAGGGAAACTGGGTCTCCCGCCTCACGTGGAGACGCTTCCCAATTGCCATGCCAAGACTTGAGGCGAATCCCGAGGTGTCCCTCGCACCTAGGCAGGAGTCCTGACTTCGCTGAACAAACACGTGTCTGGAAGGGCCCTCCCCGTCGTAACTCGAGAATATATCCCAGGTTCCGGCCGCAACTCGAGAAAAACCATGAGACTTCCCCCTCGCAGCGAGATGAGGCCCGATTACCCTGCACTGCGTGCAGAGCAATTCCATGTTCCACATCAAACGTGAAAGGAGCCTTGATTTCCTTGATGGCACTCCAGAGAAAACCCAAGATCACTGTCTCAATTCTAGAGGGATCCTGAAGTCACTGGAGCAACACGAAAGGGCTCCGTGGACCCCAAATCAACTCGAGATGAGAGCTTCGTCCCTGGCTTCGACTCAAGAGGATTACCAACTTTCCACAAGCACCTCAAGAGGAGGCTTCTCTCAGCTACAGGTATGTGAGAGGGACCCTGAGTTTGTGGCCTCAAGTGGAATGGACACCGAGATGCTCTGACTCGAAGTAAGGCCGGATATCCCTGCAGTGAATTGAATGCAGGCTCACCTTGCATCTCCCAAGACGAAGGGAATTCTGAATCCCCTGTGGAGACCACAGAGAAAGACCTAGTTCTCCGCCTCATCGCGACCGGAGACCTCACATCCTTTGAAAACTCGAGAGGTCCGCGGAGATCAATGCTTCCAAAGGAGTCGATGCCTCACTCCTCTTGAAAATGGATAGGAGTCCCAGGATCCCTGTGGCACGTGGAAAGGGACCCTGGGTCTCCTGCCTCACGTGGAGACGCGTCCCAATTGCCATGACAAGACTCGAGGAGAATCACGAGGTGTCCCTCGCACCTAGGCAGGAGTCCTGACGTCGCTGAACTAACACGTGTCTGGAAGGGCCCTCCCCGTCGTAACTCGAGAATATACGCCAGCTTCCGGCCACAACTCAGGAAATACCATGAGACTTCCCCCTCACCACGAGATGAGGCCCGATTCCCCTGCACTGCGTTCAGAGCAATTCCGTGTTCCACATCAAACGTGAAAGGAGCCTTGATTTCCTTGATGGCACTCCAGAGAAAACCCAAGATCATTGTCTCAAGTCTAGAGGGATCCTGAGGTCATTGGAGCAACAGGAAAGGGCTCCGTGGACCCCAAATCAACTCGAGATGAGAGCTTAGTCCCTGGCTTTGACTCAAGAGGACTACCAACTTTCCACAAGCACCTGAAGAGGAGGCTTCTCTCAGCTACGGGTATGTGAGAGGGACCCTGAGTTTGTGGCCTCAGGTGGAATGGACACCGAGATGCTCTGACTCGAAGTAAGGCCGGATATCCCTGCAGTGAATTGAATGCAGGCTCGCCTTGCATCTCCCAAGACGAAGGGATGTCTGAATCCCCTGTGGAGACCACAGAGAAAGACCTAGTTCTCCGCCTCATCGTGACCGGAGACCTCACAACCTTTGAAAACTCGAGAGATCTGCGGAGATCAATGCTTTCAAAGGAGACGATGCCTGACTCCTCTTGAAAATGGATAGGAGTCCCTGGATCCCTGTGGCACATGGAAAGGGACACTGGGTCTCCCGCCTCACGTGGAGTAGCGTCCAAATTGCCATGCCAAGACTCGAGGAGAATCCAGAATTGTCCCTCGCACCTAGGCAGGAGTCCTGAGGTCACTGAACAAAGAGGTGTCTGGAAGGGCCCTCCCCGTCGTAACTCGGGAATATAACCCAGGTTCCGGCCGCAACTCGACAAAAACCATGAAACTTCCCCCTCGCCACGAGATGAGGCCCGATTCCTGTGCACTGTGTGCAAAACAATTCCGTGTTCCACATCAAACGTGAAAGGAGCCTTGATTTCTTGATGGCACTCCAGAGAAAACCCACGATCACTGTCTCAAGTCTAGAGGGATCCTGAGGTCACTGTAGCAACAGGAATGGGCTCCATGGACCCCAAATCAACTCGAGATGAGAGCTTAGTCCCTGGCTTCGACTCAAGAGGAATACCAACTTTCCACAAGCACCTCAAGAGGAGGCTTCTCTCAGCTACAGGTAAGTGAGAGGGCCCCTGAGTTTGTGGCCTCAAGTGGAATGGACACCGAGATGCTCTGACTCGAAGTAAGGCCGGATATCCCTGCATTGAATTGAATGCAGGCTCGTCTTGCATCTCCCAAGACGAAGGGATGTCTGAATGCCCTGTGGAGACCACAGAGAAAGACCTAATTCTCCGCCTCATCGCTAGCGGAGGCCTCACATCCTTTGAAAACTCGAGAGGTCCGTGGAGATCAATGCTTCCAAAGGAGACGATGCCTGACTCCACTTGAAAATGGATAGGAGTCCCAGGATCCCTGTGGCACGTCGAAAGGCACCCTGGGTCTCCCGCCTCACGTGGAGCCGCGTCCCAATTGCCATGCCAAGACTCGAGGAGAATCCCGAGGTGTCCCTCGCACCTAGGCAGGTGTCCTGACGTCCCTGAACAAACACGTGTCTGGAAGGGACCTCCCCGTCATAACTCGAGAATATACCCCAGGTTCCGGCCGCAACTCGAGAAAAACCATGAGACTTCCCCCTCGCTGCGACATGAGGCCCGATTCCCCTGCACTGCGTGCAGAGCAATTCCGTGTTCCACATCAAACGTGAAAGGAGCCTTGATTTCCTTGATGGCACTCCAGAGAAAACCCAAGATCACTGTCTCAAGTCTAGAGGGATCCTGAGGTCACTGGAGCAACACGAAAGGGCTCCGTGGACCCCAAATCAACTCGATATGAGAGCTTAGTCCCTGGCTTCGACTCAAGAGGAATACCAAGTTTCCACAAGCACCTCAAGAGGAGGCTTCTCTCAGCCACAGGTATGTGAGAAGGACCCTGAGTTTCTGGCCTCAAGTGGAATGGACACCGAGATGCTCTGACTCGAACTAAGGCCGGATATCCCTGCAGTGTATTGAATGCAGGCTCGTCTTGCATCTGCCAAGAGGAAGGGATGTCTGAATCCCCTGTGGAGACCACAGAGAAACACCTAGTCCTCGGCCTCATCGCGACCGGAGGCCTCACATCCTTTGAAAACTCGAGAGGTCCGCAGAGATCAATGCTTCCAAAGGAGACAATGCCTGACTCCTCTTGAAAATGGATAGGAGTCGCAGGATCCCTGTGGCACGTGGAAAGGGACCCTGGGTCTCCCGCCTCACGTGGAGACGCTTCCCAATTGCCATGCCAAGATTCGAGGAGAATACCGAGGTGTCCCTCGCACCTAGGCAGGAGTCCTGACGTCGCTGAACAAACACGTGTCTGGAAGGGCCCTCGCCGTCGTAACTCGAGAATATACCCCAGGTTCCGGCCGCAACTCGAGAAAAACCATGAGACTTCCCCCTCGCCGCGAGATGAGGCCCGATTCCCCTGCACTGCATGCAGAGCAATTCCATGTTCCACATCAAACTTGAAAGGAGCCTTGATTTCCTTGATGGCACTCCAGAGAAAACCCAAGATCACTGTCTCAAGTCTAGAGGGATCCTGAGGTCACTGGAGCAACACGAAAGGGCTCCGTGGACCCCAAATCAACTCGAGATGAGAGCTTAGTCCCTGGCTTCGACTAAAGAGGAATAACAACTTTCCATAAGCACCTCAAGAGGAGGCTTCTCTCAGCTACAGGTATGTGAGAGGGACCCTGATTTTGTGGCCTGAAGTGGAATGGACACCGATATGCGCTGACTCGAAGTAAGGCCGGATATCCCTGCAGTGAATTGAATGCAGGCTCGTCTTGCATCTCCCAAGACGAAGGGATGTCTGAATCCCCTGTGGAGACCACAGAGAAAGACCTAGTTCTCGCCACATTGCGACGGGAATACTCACATCCTTTGAAAACTCTAGAGGTCCGCGGAGATCAATGCTTCCATAGGAGACGATGCCTGACTCCTCTGGAAAATGGATAGGAGTCCCAGGATCCCTGTGGCACGTGGAAAGGGACCCTGGGTCTCCCGCGTCACGTGGAGACCTGTCCCAATTGCCATGCCAAGATTCGAGGAGAATCTCGAGGTGTCCCTCACACCTAGGCAGGAGTTCTGACGTCGCTGAAGAAACACGTGTCTGCAAGGGCCCTCCCCGTCGAAACTCGAGAATATACCTCAGGTTCCGGCCGCCACTCGAGAAAAACCATGAGACTTCCCCCTCGCCGCGAGATGAGGCCCGATGTCCCTGCACTGTGTGCAGAGCAATTCCGTGTTTCCCATCAAAAGTGAAAGGAGCCTTGATTTCCTTGATGGCACTCCAGAGAAAACCAAAGATCACTGTCTCAAGTCTAGAGGGATCCTGAGGTCACTGTAGCAACAAGAAAGGGCTCCGTGGACCCCAAATCAACTCGAGATGAGAGCTTAGTCCCTGGCTTCGAGTCAAGAGGAATACCAACTTTCCACAAGCACCTCAAGAGGAGGCTTCTCTCAGCTACAGGTATGTGAGAGGGACCTGAGTTTGTGGCCTCCAGTGGAATGGACACCGAGAGGCTCTGACTCGAAGTAAGGCCGGATATCCCTGCAGTGAATGGAAAGCAGGCTCGTCTTGCATCTCCCAAGACGAAGGGTTGTCTGAATCCCCTGTGGAGACCACAGAGAAAGACCTAGTTCTCCGCCTCATCGCGACCGGAGACCTCACATCCTTTGAAAACTCGAGAGGTCCGCGGAGATCAATGCTTCCAAAGGAGTCGATGCCTCACTCCTCTTGAAAATGGATAGGAGTCCCAGGATCCCTGTGGCACGTGGAAAGGGACCCTGGGTCTCCCGCCTCACGTGGAGACGCGTCCCAATTGCCATGCCAAGACTCGAGGAGAATCCCGAGGTGTCCCTCGCACCTAGGCAGGAGTCCTGACGTCCCTGAAAAAACACGTGTCTGGAAGGGCCCTCCCCGTCATAACTCGAGAATATATCCCAGGTTCCGGCCGCAACTCGAGAAAAACCATGAGACTTCTCCCTCGCTGCGACATGAGGCCCGATTCCCCTGCACTGCGTGCAGAGCAATTCCGTGTTCCACATCAAACGTGAAAGGAGCCTTGATTTCCTTGATGGCACTCCAGAGAAAACCCAAGATCACTGTCTCAAGTCTAGAGGGATCCTGAGGTCACTGGAGCAACACGAAAGGGCTCCGTGGACCCCAAATCAACTCGAGATGAGAGCTTAGTCCCTGGCTTCGACTCAAGAGGAATACCAACTTTCCACAAGCACCTCAAGAGGAGGCTTCTCTCAGCCACAGGTATGTGAGAAGGACCCTGAGTTTCTGGCCTCAAGTGGAATGGACACCGAGATGCTCTGACTCCAACTAAGGCCGGATATCCATGCAGTGTATTGAATGCAGGCTCGTCTTGCATCTGCCAAGACGAAGGGATGTCTGAATCCCCTGTGGAGAGCACAGAGAAAGACCTAGTTCTCGCCACATTGCGACGGGAATACTCACATCCTTTGAAAACTCTAGAGGTCCGCGGAGATCAATGCTTCCATAGGAGACAATGCCTGACTCCTCTGGAAAATGGATAGGAGTCCCAGGATCCCTGTGGCACGTGGAAAGGGACCCTGGGTCTCCCACGTCACGTGGAGACCTGTCCCAATTGCCATGCCAAGATTCGAGGAGAATCTCGAGGTGTCCCTCACACCTAGGCAGGAGTTCTGACGTCGCTGAAGAAACACGTGTCTGCAAGGGCCCTCCCCGTCGAAACTCGAGAATATACCTCAGGTTCTGGCCGCCACTCGAGAAAAACCATGAGACTTCCCCCTCGCGGCGAGATGAGGCCCGATGTCCCTGCACTGTGTGCAGAGCAATTCCGTGTTTCCCATCAAAAGTAAAAGGAGCCTTGATTTCCTTGATGGCACTCCAGAGAAAACCAAAGATCACTGTCTCAAGTCTAGAGGGATCCTGAGGTCACTGTAGCAACAAGAAAAGGCTCCGTGGACCCCAAATCAACTCGAGATGAGAGCTTAGTCCCTGGCTTCGACTCAAGAGGAATACCAACTTTCCACAAGCACCTCAAGAGGAGGCTTCTCTCAGCTACAGGTATGTGAGAGGGACCCTGAGTTTGTGGCCTCCAGTGGAATGGACACCGAGAGGCTCTGACTCGAAGTAAGGCCGGATATCCCTGCAGTGAATGGAAAGCAGGCTCGTCTTGCATCTCCCAAGACGAAGGGTTGTCTGAATCCCCTGTGGAGACCACAGAGAAAGACCTAGTTCTCCGGCTCATCGCGACCGGAGGCCTTCCATCCTTTGAAAACTCGAGAGGTCCGCGGAGATCAATGCTTCCAAAGGAGACGATGCCTGACTCCTCTTGAAAATGGATAGGAGTCCCAGGATCCCTGTGGCATGTGGAAAGGGAAACTGGGTCTCCCGCCTCACGTGGAGATGCTTCCCAATTGCCATGCCAAGACTTGAGGCGAATCCCGAGGTGTCCCTCGCACCTAGGCAGGAGTCCTGACTTCGCTGAAGAAACACGTGTCTGGAAGGGCCCTCCCCGTCGTAACTTGAGAATATATCCCAGGTTCCGGCCGCAACTCGAGAAAAACCATGAGACTTCCCCCTCGCAGCGAGATGATGCCCGATTACCCTGCACTGCGTGCAGAGCAATTCCGTGTTCCACATCAAACGTGAAAGGAGCCTTGATTTCCTTGATGGCACTCCAGAGAAAACCCAAGATCACTGTCTCAAGTCTAGAGGGATCCTGAGGTCACTGGAGCAACACGAAAGGGCTCCGTGGACCCCAAATCAACTCGAGATGAGAGCTTAGTCCCTGGCTTCGACTCAAGAGGAATACCAACTTTCCACAAGCACCTCAAGAGGAGGCTTCTCTCAGCCACAGGTATGTGAGAAGGACCCTGAGTTTCTGGCCTCAAGTGGAATGGACACCGAGATGCTCTGACTCGAACTAAGGCCGGATATCCCTGCAGTGTATTGAATGCAGGCTCGTCTTGCATCTGCCAAGACGAAGGGATGTCTGAATCCCCTGTGGAGACCACAGAGAAACACCTAGTCCTCCGCCTCATCGCGACCGGAGGCCTCACATCCTTTGAAAATTCGAGAGGTCCGCGGAGATCAATGCTTCCAAAGGAGACAATGCCTGACTCCTCTTGAAAATGGATAGGAGTCGCAGGATCCCTGTGGCACGTGGAAAGGGACCCTGGGTCTCCCGCCTCACGTGGAGACGCTTCCCAATTGCCATGCCAAGATTCGAGGAGAATACCGAGGCGGCCCTCGCACCTAGGCAGGGGTCCTGACGTCGCTGAACAAACACGTGTCTGGAAGGGCCCTCGCCGTCGTAACTCGAGAATATACCCCAGGTTCCGTCCGCAACTCGAGAAAAACCATGAGACTTCCCCCTCGCCGCGAGATGAGGCCCGATTCCCCTGCACTGCATGCAGAGCAATTCCATGTTCCACATCAAACGTGAAAGGAGCCTTGATTTCCTTGATGGCACTCCAGAGAAAACCCAAGATCACTGTCTCAAGTCTAGAGGGATCCTGAGGTCACTGGAGCAACACGAAAGTGCTCCGTGGACCCCAAATCAACTCGAGATGAGAGCTTAGTCCCTGGCTTCGACTAAAGAGGAATAACAACTTTCCATAAGCACCTCAAGAGGAGGCTTCTCTCAGCTACAGGTATGTGAGAGGGACCCTGAGTTTGTGGCCTGAAGTGGAATGGACACCGATATGCGCTGACTCGAAGTAAGGCCGGATATCCCTGCAGTGAATTGAATGTAGGCTCGTCTTGCATCTCCCAAGACAAAGGGATGTCTGAATCCCCTGTGGAGACCACAGAGAAAGACCTAGTTCTCCGCCTCATCGCGACCGGAGGCCTCCCATCCTTTGAAAACTCTTGAGGTCCGCCGAGAACCATGCTTCAAAAGGAGACGATGCCTGACTCCTCTGAAAATGGATAGGAGTCCCAGGATCCCTGTGGCACGTGGAAAGGGACCCTGGGTCTCCCACCTCACGTGGAGACGAGTCCCATTGCCATGCCAAGACTCGAGGAGAATCCCGAGGTGTCCCTCGCACCTAGGCAGGTGTCCTGACGTCCCTGAACAAACACGTGTCTGGAAGGGACCTCCCCGTCATAACTCGAGAATATACCCCAGGTTCCGGCCGCAACTCGAGAAAAACCATGAGACTTCCCCCTCGCTGCGACATGAGGCCCGATTCCCCTGCACTGCGTGCAGAGCAATTCCGTGTTCCACATCAAACGTGAAAGGAGCCTTGATTTCCTTGATGGCACTCCAGAGAAAACCCAAGATCACTGTCTCAAGTCTAGAGGGATCCTGAGGTCACTGGAGCAACACGAAAGGGCTCCGTGGACCCCAAATCAACTCGAGATGAGAGCTTAGTCCCTGGCTTCGACTCAAGAGGAATACCAAGTTTCCACAAGCACCTCAAGAGGAGGCTTCTCTCAGCCACAGGTATGTGAGAAGGACCCTGAGTTTCTGGCCTCAAGTGGAATGGACACCGAGATGCTCTGACTCGAACTAAGGCCGGATATCCCTGCAGTGTATTGAATGCAGGCTCGTCTTGCATCTGCCAAGAGGAAGGGATGTCTGAATCCCCTGTGGAGACCACAGAGAAACACCTAGTCCTCGGCCTCATCGCGACCGGAGGCCTCACATCCTTTGAAAACTCGAGAGGTCCGCAGAGATCAATGCTTCCAAAGGAGACAATGCCTGACTCCTCTTGAAAATGGATAGGAGTCGCAGGATCCCTGTGGCACGTGGAAAGGGACCCTGGGTCTCCCGCCTCACGTGGAGACGCTTCCCAATTGCCATGCCAAGATTCGAGGAGAATACCGAGGTGTCCCTCGCACCTAGGCAGGAGTCCTGACGTCGCTGAACAAACACGTGTCTGGAAGGGCCCTCGCCGTCGTAACTCGAGAATATACCCCAGGTTCCGGCCGCAACTCGAGAAAAACCATGAGACTTCCCCCTCGCCGCGAGATGAGGCCCGATTCCCCTGCACTGCATGCAGAGCAATTCCATGTTCCACATCAAACTTGAAAGGAGCCTTGATTTCCTTGATGGCACTCCAGAGAAAACCCAAGATCACTGTCTCAAGTCTAGAGGGATCCTGAGGTCACTGGAGCAACACGAAAGGGCTCCGTGGACCCCAAATCAACTCGAGATGAGAGCTTAGTCCCTGGCTTCGACTAAAGAGGAATAACAACTTTCCATAAGCACCTCAAGAGGAGGCTTCTCTCAGCTACAGGTATGTGAGAGGGACCCTGATTTTGTGGCCTGAAGTGGAATGGACACCGATATGCGCTGACTCGAAGTAAGGCCGGATATCCCTGCAGTGAATTGAATGCAGGCTCGTCTTGCATCTCCCAAGACGAAGGGATGTCTGAATCCCCTGTGGAGACCACAGAGAAAGACCTAGTTCTCGCCACATTGCGACGGGAATACTCACATCCTTTGAAAACTCTAGAGGTCCGCGGAGATCAATGCTTCCATAGGAGACGATGCCTGACTCCTCTGGAAAATGGATAGGAGTCCCAGGATCCCTGTGGCACGTGGAAAGGGACCCTGGGTCTCCCGCGTCACGTGGAGACCTGTCCCAATTGCCATGCCAAGATTCGAGGAGAATCTCGAGGTGTCCCTCACACCTAGGCAGGAGTTCTGACGTCGCTGAAGAAACACGTGTCTGCAAGGGCCCTCCCCGTCGAAACTCGAGAATATACCTCAGGTTCCGGCCGCCACTCGAGAAAAACCATGAGACTTCCCCCTCGCCGCGAGATGAGGCCCGATGTCCCTGCACTGTGTGCAGAGCAATTCCGTGTTTCCCATCAAAAGTGAAAGGAGCCTTGATTTCCTTGATGGCACTCCAGAGAAAACCAAAGATCACTGTCTCAAGTCTAGAGGGATCCTGAGGTCACTGTAGCAACAAGAAAGGGCTCCGTGGACCCCAAATCAACTCGAGATGAGAGCTTAGTCCCTGGCTTCGAGTCAAGAGGAATACCAACTTTCCACAAGCACCTCAAGAGGAGGCTTCTCTCAGCTACAGGTATGTGAGAGGGACCTGAGTTTGTGGCCTCCAGTGGAATGGACACCGAGAGGCTCTGACTCGAAGTAAGGCCGGATATCCCTGCAGTGAATGGAAAGCAGGCTCGTCTTGCATCTCCCAAGACGAAGGGTTGTCTGAATCCCCTGTGGAGACCACAGAGAAAGACCTAGTTCTCCGCCTCATCGCGACCGGAGACCTCACATCCTTTGAAAACTCGAGAGGTCCGCGGAGATCAATGCTTCCAAAGGAGTCGATGCCTCACTCCTCTTGAAAATGGATAGGAGTCCCAGGATCCCTGTGGCACGTGGAAAGGGACCCTGGGTCTCCCGCCTCACGTGGAGACGCGTCCCAATTGCCATGCCAAGACTCGAGGAGAATCCCGAGGTGTCCCTCGCACCTAGGCAGGAGTCCTGACGTCCCTGAAAAAACACGTGTCTGGAAGGGCCCTCCCCGTCATAACTCGAGAATATATCCCAGGTTCCGGCCGCAACTCGAGAAAAACCATGAGACTTCTCCCTCGCTGCGACATGAGGCCCGATTCCCCTGCACTGCGTGCAGAGCAATTCCGTGTTCCACATCAAACGTGAAAGGAGCCTTGATTTCCTTGATGGCACTCCAGAGAAAACCCAAGATCACTGTCTCAAGTCTAGAGGGATCCTGAGGTCACTGGAGCAACACGAAAGGGCTCCGTGGACCCCAAATCAACTCGAGATGAGAGCTTAGTCCCTGGCTTCGACTCAAGAGGAATACCAACTTTCCACAAGCACCTCAAGAGGAGGCTTCTCTCAGCCACAGGTATGTGAGAAGGACCCTGAGTTTCTGGCCTCAAGTGGAATGGACACCGAGATGCTCTGACTCCAACTAAGGCCGGATATCCATGCAGTGTATTGAATGCAGGCTCGTCTTGCATCTGCCAAGACGAAGGGATGTCTGAATCCCCTGTGGAGACCACAGAGAAAGACCTAGTTCTCGCCACATTGCGACGGGAATACTCACATCCTTTGAAAACTCTAGAGGTCCGCGGAGATCAATGCTTCCATAGGAGACGATGCCTGACTCCTCTGGAAAATGGATAGGAGTCCCAGGATCCCTGTGGCACGTGGAAAGGGACCCTGGGTCTCCCACGTCACGTGGAGACCTGTCCCAATTGCCATGCCAAGATTCGAGGAGAATCTCGAGGTGTCCCTCACACCTAGGCAGGAGTTCTGACGTCGCTGAAGAAACACGTGTCTGCAAGCGCCCTCCCCGTCGAAACTCGAGAATATACCTCAGGTTCTGGCCGCCACTCGAGAAAAACCATGAGACTTCCCCCTCGCGGCGAGATGAGGCCCGATGTCCCTGCACTGTGTGCAGTGCAATTCCGTGTTTCCCATCAAAAGTAAAAGGAGCCTTGATTTCCTTGATGGCACTCCAGAGAAAACCAAAGATCACTGTCTCAAGTCTAGAGGGATCCTGAGGTCACTGTAGCAACAAGAAAAGGCTCCGTGGACCCCAAATCAACTCGAGATGAGAGCTTAGTCCCTGGCTTCGACTCAAGAGGAATACCAACTTTCCACAAGCACCTCAAGAGGAGGCTTCTCTCAGCTACAGGTATGTGAGAGGGACCCTGAGTTTGTGGCCTCCAGTGGAATGGACACCGAGAGGCTCTGACTCGAAGTAAGGCCGGATATCCCTGCAGTGAATGGAAAGCAGGCTCGTCTTGCATCTCCCAAGACGAAGGGTTGTCTGAATCCCCTGTGGAGACCACAGAGAAAGACCTAGTTCTCCGGCTCATCGCGACCGGAGGCCTTCCATCCTTTGAAAACTCGAGAGGTCCGCGGAGATCAATGCTTCCAAAGGAGACGATGCCTGACTCCTCTTGAAAATGGATAGGAGTCCCAGGATCCCTGTGGCATGTGGAAAGGGAAACTGGGTCTCCCGCCTCACGTGGAGATGCTTCCCAATTGCCATGCCAAGACTTGAGGCGAATCCCGAGGTGTCCCTCGCACCTAGGCAGGAGTCCTGACTTCGCTGAAGAAACACGTGTCTGGAAGGGCCCTCCCCGTCGTAACTTGAGAATATATCCCAGGTTCCGGCCGCAACTCGAGAAAAACCATGAGACTTCCCCCTCGCAGCGAGATGATGCCCGATTACCCTGCACTGCGTGCAGAGCAATTCCGTGTTCCACATCAAACGTGAAAGGAGCCTTGATTTCCTTGATGGCACTCCAGAGAAAACCCAAGATCACTGTCTCAAGTCTAGAGGGATCCTGAGGTCACTGGAGCAACACGAAAGGGCTCCGTGGACCCCAAATCAACTCGAGATGAGAGCTTAGTCCCTGGCTTCGACTCAAGAGGAATACCAACTTTCCACAAGCACCTCAAGAGGAGGCTTCTCTCAGCCACAGGTATGTGAGAAGGACCCTGAGTTTCTGGCCTCAAGTGGAATGGACACCGAGATGCTCTGACTCGAACTAAGGCCGGATATCCCTGCAGTGTATTGAATGCAGGCTCGTCTTGCATCTGCCAAGACGAAGGGATGTCTGAATCCCCTGTGGAGACCACAGAGAAACACCTAGTCCTCCGCCTCATCGCGACCGGAGGCCTCACATCCTTTGAAAATTCGAGAGGTCCGCGGAGATCAATGCTTCCAAAGGAGACAATGCCTGACTCCTCTTGAAAATGGATAGGAGTCGCAGGATCCCTGTGGCACGTGGAAAGGGACCCTGGGTCTCCCGCCTCACGTGGAGACGCTTCCCAATTGCCATGCCAAGATTCGAGGAGAATACCGAGGCGGCCCTCGCACCTAGGCAGGGGTCCTGACGTCGCTGAACAAACACGTGTCTGGAAGGGCCCTCGCCGTCGTAACTCGAGAATATACCCCAGGTTCCGTCCGCAACTCGAGAAAAACCATGAGACTTCCCCCTCGCCGCGAGATGAGGCCCGATTCCCCTGCACTGCATGCAGAGCAATTCCATGTTCCACATCAAACGTGAAAGGAGCCTTGATTTCCTTGATGGCACTCCAGAGAAAACCCAAGATCACTGTCTCAAGTCTAGAGGGATCCTGAGGTCACTGGAGCAACACGAAAGTGCTCCGTGGACCCCAAATCAACTCGAGATGAGAGCTTAGTCCCTGGCTTCGACTAAAGAGGAATAACAACTTTCCATAAGCACCTCAAGAGGAGGCTTCTCTCAGCTACAGGTATGTGAGAGGGACCCTGAGTTTGTGGCCTGAAGTGGAATGGACACCGATATGCGCTGACTCGAAGTAAGGCCGGATATCCCTGCAGTGAATTGAATGTAGGCTCGTCTTGCATCTCCCAAGACAAAGGGATGTCTGAATCCCCTGTGGAGACCACAGAGAAAGACCTAGTTCTCCGCCTCATCGCGACCGGAGGCCTCCCATCCTTTGAAAACTCTTGAGGTCCGCCGAGAACCATGCTTCAAAAGGAGACGATGCCTGACTCCTCTGAAAATGGATAGGAGTCCCAGGATCCCTGTGGCACGTGGAAAGGGACCCTGGGTCTCCCACCTCACGTGGAGACGAGTCCCATTGCCATGCCAAGACTCGAGGAGAATCCCGAGGTGTCCCTCGCACCTAGGCAGTAGTCCTGACATCTCTGAACAAACACGTGTCTGGAAGGGACCTCCCCGTCATAACTCGAAAATATACTCCAGGTTCCGGACGTAACTCGAGAAAAACCATGAGACTTCCCCCTCGCCGCGAGTGAGGCCCGATTGCCCTGTAAGGCATGCAGAGCAATTCCGTGTTCCACATCAAACGTGAAAGGAGCCTTGATTTCCTGATGGCACTCCAGAGAAAACGCAATATCACTGTCTCAAGTCTATAGGGATCCTGAAATAAGTGTAGCAACACAAAAGAGCTCCGTGGACGCCAAATCAAATCGGGATGAAAGCTTAGTCCCTGGATTTGACTCAAGAGGAATACTAGCTTTCCACAAAAACCACAAGAGGAGGCTTCTCTAAGCTATATGTATGTGAGAGGTACCCTGAATTTGTGGCCTCAAGTGGAATGGACACCGAGATGCTCTGACTCGAAGTAAGGCCAGATATCCCTGCAGTGAATTGAATGCATGCTCGTCTTACATCTCCCAAGACGAAGGGATGTCTGAATCCCCTGTGGAGACCACAGAGAAAGACCTAGTTCTCCACCTCATCGAGACCGGAGGCCTCACATCCTTTGAAAACTCGAGAGGTCTGCGGAGATCAATGCTTCCCAAGGAGACGATGCCTGACTCCTCTTGAAAATGGATAGGAGTCCCAGGATCCCTGTGGCACGTCGAAAGGGACCCTGGGTCTCCCGCCTCACGTGGAGACGCGTCCCAATTGCCATGCCAAGACTCGAGGAGAATCCCGAGGTGTCCCTCGCACCTAGGCAGGAGTCCTGACGTCGCTGAACAAACACGTGTCTGGAAGGGCCCTCCCCGTCGTGACTCGAGAATATACCCCAGGTTCCGGCCGCAACTCCAGAAAAACCATGAGACTTCCCCCTTGCCACGAGATGAGGCCCGATTCTCCTGCACTGCGAGCAGAGCAATTCCGTGTTCCCCATCAAACGTGAAAGGAGCCTTGATTTCCTTGATTGCACTCCAGAGAAAACCCAAGTTCACTGTCTCAAGTCTAGAGGGATCCTGAGGTCACTGGAGCAACACGAAAGGGCTCCGAGGACCCCAAATCAACTCGAGATGAGAGCTTAGTCCCTGGCTTCGACTCAAGAGGAATACCAACTTTCCACAAGCACCTCAAGAGGAGGCTTCTCTCAGCTACAGGTTTGTGAGAGGGACCCTGAGTTTGTGGCCTCAAGTGGAATGGACACCGAGATGCTCTGACTCGAAGTAAGGCCGGATATCCCTGCAGTGAATTGAATGCAGGCTCCTCTTGCATCTCGCAAGACGAAGGGTTGTCTGAATCCCGTGTGGAGACCACAGAGAAAGACCTAGTCCTCCGCCTCATCGCGAACGGAGGCCTCACATCCTTTGAAAACTCGAGAGGTCCGTGGAGATCAGTGCTTCCAAAGGAGACGATGCCTGACTCCTCTTGAAAATGGATAGGAGTCCCTGGATCCCTGTGGCATGTGGAAAGGGACCCTGGGTCTCCCGCCTCACGTGGAGACGCGTCCCAATTGCCATGCGAAGACTCGAGGAGAATCCCGAGTTGTCCCTCGCACCTAGGCAGGAGTCCTGACGTCGCTGAACAAACACGTGTCTGGAAGGGCCCTCCCCGTCGTAACTCGAGAATATACCCCAGGTTCCGGCCGCAACTCTAGAAAAACCATGAGAATTCCCCCTCGCCGCGAGATGAGGTCCGATTCCCCTGCACTGCGTGCAGAGCAATTCCGTGTTCCACATCAAACGTGAAAGGAGCCTTGATTTCCTTGATGGCACTCCAGAGAAAACCCAAAGTCACTCTCTCAAGTCTAGAGGAATTCTGAGGTCACTGGAGCAACACGAAAGGGCTCCGTGGACCCCAAATCAACTCGAGATGAGAGCTTAGTCCCTGGCTTCAACTCAAGAGGAATACCAACTTTCCACAAGCACTTCAAGAGGAGGCTTCTCTCAGCTACAGGTATGTGAGAGGGACCCTGAGTTTGTGGCCTCAAGTGGAATGGACACCGAGATGCTCTGACTTGAAATAAGGCCGGATATCCCTGCAGAGAATTGAATGCAGGCTCGTCTTGCATTTCCCAAGACGAAGGGATGTCTGAATCCACTGTGGAGACGACAGAGAAAGACCTAGTCCTCCGCCTCGTCGCGAACGGAGGCCTCACATCCTTTTAAAACTGGAGATGTCTGCGGAGATCAATGCTTCCAAAGGAGACGATGCCTGACTCCTCTTAAAAATGGATAGGAGTCCCAGGATCCCTGTGGCACGTGGAAACGGACACTGGGTCTCCCGCCTCACGTGGAGAGGCGTCCCAATTGCCATGCGAAGACTCGAGGAGAATCCCGAGTTGTCCCTCGTACCTAGGCAGGAGTCCTTACGTCGCTGAACAAGCACGTGTATGGAAGGGCCCTCCCCGTCGTAACTCGGGAATATACCCCAGGTTCCGGCCGCAACTCGAGAAAAACCATGAGACTTCCCCCTCGCCGCGAGATGAGGCCCGATTCCCCTGCACTGTATCCAGAGCAAATACGTGTTCCACATCAAACGTGAAAGGAGCCTTGATTTCTTGATGACACTCCAGAGAAAACCCAAGATCACTGTCTCAAGTCTAGAGGGATAATGAGGTCACTGGAGCAACACGAAAGGGCTCCGTCGACCCCAAATCAACTCGAGATGAGAGCTTAGTCCCTGGCTTCGACTCAAGAGGAATACCAACTTTCCACAAGCACCTCAAGAGGAGGCTTCTCTCAGCTACAGGTATGTGAGAGGGACCCTGAGTTTGTGGCCTCAAGTGGAATGGACACCGAGATGCTCTGACTCGAAGTAAGGCCGGATATCCCTGCAGTGAATTCAATGCAGGCTCGTCTTGCCTCTCCCAAGACGAAGGGATGTCTTAATCCCCTGTGGAGACCACAGAGAAAGACCTAGTCCTCCGCCTCATCGTGACTGGAGGTCTCACATCCTTTGAAAATTCGAGAGGTCTGCGGAGATCAATGCTTCCAAAGGAGACGATGCCTGACGTCTCTTGAAAATGGATAGGAGTCCCAGGATCCCTGTGGCACGTGGGAAGGAACCCTGGGTCTCCCGCCTCACGTGGAGACGCGTCCCAATTGCCATGCCAAGACTCGAGGAGAATCCCGAGGTGTCCCTCGCACCCAGGCAGGAGTCCTGACGTCGCTGAACAAACACGTGTCTGGAAGGGCCCTCCCCGTCGTAACTCGAGAATATACCCCAGGTTCCTGCCGCAACTCGAGAAAAACCATGAGACTTCCCCCTCGCCGCGAGATGAGGCCCGATTCCCCTGCACTTCGTGCAGAGCAATTGCGTGTTCCACATCAAACGTGAAAGGAGCCTTGATTTCCTTGATGGCACGCCAGAGAAAACCCAAGATCACTGTCTCAAGTCTAGAGGGATCCTGAGGTCACTGGAGCGACACGAAAGGGCTCCGTGGACCCCAAATCAACTCGAGATGAGAGCTTAGTACCTGGCTTCGACTCAAGAGGAATACCAACTCTCCACAAGCACCTCAAAAGGAGGCTTCTCTCAGCTACAGGTATGTGAGAGGGACCCTGAGTTTGTGGCCTCAAGTGGAATGGACACCGAGATGCTCTGACTCGAAGTAAGGCCGGATATCCCAGCAGTGAATTGAATGCAGGCTCGTCTTGCATCTCCCAAGAAGAAGGGATGTCTGAATCCCCTGTGGAGACCACAGAGAAAGACCTAGCCCTCCGCCTCATCGCGACCTGAGGCCTCACAACCTTTGAAAACTCGAGAGGTCCGCGGAGATCAATGCTTTCAAGGAGACGATGCCTGATTCCTCTTGAAAATGGATAGGAGTCCCAGGATCCCTGTGAAAGGTGGAAAGGGACCCTGGGTCCCCCGTCTCACGTGGAGACGCGTCCCAATTGCCATGCCAAGACTGGAGGAGAATCCCGAGGTGTCCCTCGCACCTAGGCAGGAGTCCTGACGTCGCTGAACAAACACGTGTCTGGAAGGGCCCTCCATGTCGTAACTCGAGAATATACCCCAGGTTCCGGCCGCAACTCGAGAAAAACCATGAGACTTCCCCCTCGCTGCGAGATGAGGCCCGATTCCCCTGCATTGCGTGCAGAGCAATTCCGTGTTCCACATCAAACGTGAAAGGAGCCTTGATTTCCTTGATGGCACTCCAGGGAAAACCCAAAGTCACTGTCTCAAGTCTAGAGGGATCCTGAGGACATTGGAGCAATAAGAAAGGGATCCGTGGACCCCAAATCAACTCGAGATGAGAGCTTAGTCCCCGGCTTCGACTCAAGAGGAATACCAACTTTCCACAAGCACCTCAAGAGGAGGCTTCTCTAAGCTACAGCTATGTGAGAGGGACCCTGAGTTTGTGGCCTCAAGTGGAATGGACACCGAGATGCTCTGACACGAAGTAAGGCCGGATATCCCTGCAGTGAATTGAATGCAGGCTCGTCTTGCATCTCCCAAGACGAAGGGATGTCTTAATCCCCTGTGGAGACCACAGAGAAAGACCTAGTCCTCCGCCTCATCGCGACCGGAGGCCTCACATCCTTTGAAACTCGAGAGGTCCGCGGAGATCAATGCTTCCAAAGGAGACGATGCCTGACTCCTCTTGAAAATGGATAGGAGTCCCAGGATCCCTGTGGCACGTGGGAAGGAACCCTGGGTCTCCCGCCTCACGTGGAGACGCGTCCCAATTGCCATGCCAAGACTCGAGGAGAATCCCGAGGTGTCCCTCGCACCTAGGCAGGAGTCCTGACGTCGCTGAACAAACACGTGTCTGGAAGGGCCCTCCCCGTCGTAACTCGAGAATATACCCCAGGTTCCTGCCGCAACTCGAGAAAAACCATGAGACTTCCCCCTCGCCGCGAGATGAGGCACGATTCCCCTGCACTTCGTGCAGAGCAATTCCGTGTTCCACATCAAAGGTGAAAGGAGCCTTGATTTCCTTGATGGCACTCCAGAGAAAACCCAAGATCACTGTCTCAAGTCTAGAGGGATCCTGAGGTCACTGGAGCAACACGAAAGGGCTCCGTGGACCACAAATCAACTCGAGATGAGAGCTTAGTCCCTGGCTTCGACTCAAGAGGAATACCAACTTTCCACAAGCACCTCAAGAGGAGGCTTCTCTCAGCTACAGGTATGTGAGAGGGACCCTGAGTTTGTGGCCTCAAGTGGAATGGACACCGAGATGCTCTGACTCGAAGTAAGGCCGGATATCCCAGCAGTGAATTGAATGCAGGCTCGTCTTGCATCTCCCAAGAAGAAGGGATGTCTGAATCCCCTGTGGAGACCACAGAGAAAGACCTAGCCCTCCGCCTCATCGCGACCTGAGGCCTCACAACCTTTGAAAACTCGAGAGGTCCGCGGAGATCAATGCTTTCAAGGAGACGATGCCTGATTCCTCTTGAAAATGGATAGGAGTCCCAGGATCCCTGTGAAAGGTGGAAAGGGACCCTGGGTCCCCGTCTCACGTGGAGACGCGTCCCAATTGCCATGCCAAGACTGGAGGAGAATCCCGAGGTGTCCCTCGCACCTAGGCAGGAGTCCTGACGTCGCTGAACAAACACGTGTCTGGAAGGGCCCTCCCCGTCGTAACTCGAGAATATACCCCAGGTTCCGGCCGCAACTCGAGAAAAACCATGAGACTTCCCCCTCGCCGCGAGATGAGGCTCGATTTCCCTGCACTGCGTGCAGAGCAATTCCGTGTTCCACATCAAGCCTGAAAGGAGCCTTGATTTCCTTGATGGCACTCCAGAGAAAACCCAAAGTCACTGTCTCAAGTCTAGAGGGATCCTGAGGCCACTGTAGCAGCATGAAAGGGCTCCGTGGACACCAAATCAACTCGAGATGAGAGCTTAGTCCCTGGCTTCGACTCAAGAGGAATACCAACTTTCCACAAGCACCTCAGGAGGAGGCTTCTCTCAGCTACAGGTATGTGAGAGGGACCCTGAGTTTGTGGCCTCAAGTGGAATGGACACCGAGATGCTCTGACTCGAAGTAAGGCCGGATATCCCTGCAGTGAAAAGAATGCAGGCTCCTCTTGCATCTCGCAAGACGAAGGGTTGTCTGAATCCCCTGTGAAGACCACAGAGAAAGACCTAGTCCTCCGCCTCATTGCGACCGGAGACCTCACATCTTTGAAAACTCGAGAGGTCCGCGGAGGTCAGTGCTTCCAAAGGAGACGATGCCTGACTCCTCTTGAAAATGGATAGGAGTCCCTGGATCCCTGTGGCACGTGGAAAGTGACCCTGGGTCTCCCGACTCACGTGGAGACGCGTCCCAATTGCCATGCCAAGACTCGAGGAGAATCCCGAGGTGTCCCTCGCACCTAGGCAGGAGTCTTGACGTCGCAGAACAAACACGTGTCTGGAAGGGCCCTCCCTGTCTTAACTCGAGAATATAACCCAGGTTCCTGCCGCAACTCTAGAAAAACCATGAGACTTCCCCCTCGCCGCGAGATGAGGTCCGATTCCCCTGCACTGCGTGCAGAGCAATTCCGTGTTCCACATCAGACGTGAAAGGAGCCTTGATTTCCTTGATGGCACTCCAGAGAAAAAGCAAGATCACTGTCTCTAATTTAGAGGGATCCTGAGGTCACTGTAGCAACACGAAAGGGCTCCTTGGACCCCAAGTCAACACGAGATGAGAGCTTAGTCCCTGGCTTCGACTCAAGAGGAATACCAACTTTCCACAAGCACCTCAAGAGGAGGCTTCTCTCAGCTACAGATATGTGAGAGGGACCCTGAGTTTGTGGCCTCAAGTGGAATGGACACCGAGGTGCTCTGACTCGAAGTAAGGCTGGATATCACTGCAGTGAATTGAATGCAGGCTCGTCTACATCTCCCAAGACGAAGAAACGTCTGAATACCCTGTGGAGACCACAGAGATAGGCCTAGTCCTCCGCCTCAATGCGACCGGAGGTCTCACATCCTTTGAAAACTCGAGAGGTCCGCGGAGATCAATGCTTCCAAAAGAGACGATGCCTGACTTCTCTTTAAAATGGATAGGAGTCCCAGGAGCCCTGTGGCACGTGGAAAGGGACCCTGGGTCTCCCGACTCACGTGGAGACGCGTCCCAATTGCCATGCCAAGACTCGAGGAGAATCCCGAGGTGTCCCTCGCACCTAGGCAGGAGTCCTAACGTCGCTGAACAAACACGTGTCTGGAAGGGCCCTCCCCATCGTAACTCGAGAACATGCCCCAGTTCCGGCCACAACTCGAGAAAACCATGAGACTTCCCCCTCGCCGCGAGATGAGGCCCGATTCCCCTGCACTGCATGCAGAGCAATTCCGTCTTCCACATCAAACGTGAAAGGAGCCTTGATTTCCTTGATGGCACTCCAGAGAAAACCCAGGGTCACTGTCTCAAGTCTAGAGGGATCCTGAGGTCACTGGAGCAACACGAAAGGGCTCCGGGAACCCAAATCAACTCGAGATGAGAGCTTTTCCCTGGCTTCAACTCAAGAGGAATACCAACTTTCCACAAGCACCTCAAGAGGAGGCTTTTCTCAGCTACAGGTATGTGAGAGGGACCCTGAGTTTGTGGCCTCAAGTGGAATGGACACCGAGATGCTCTGACTCGAAGTAAGGCCGGATATCCCTGCAGTGAATTGAATGCAGGCTCGTCTTGCATCTCCCAAGACGAAGGGATGTCTGAATCCCCTGTGGAGACCACAGAGAAAGGCCTAGTCCTCCGCCTCAATGCGACCGGAGGCCTCACATCCTTTGAAAACTCGAGAGGTCCGCGGAGATCAATGCTTCCAAAGGAGACGATGCCTGACGTCTCTTGAAAATAGATAGGAGTCCCAGGATCCCTGTGGCACGTGGAAAGGTACACTGGTTCTCCCGCCTCACGTGGAGACGCGTCCCAATTGCCATGCCAAGACTCGAGGAGAATCCCGAGGTGTCCTTCGCACCTAGGCAGGAGTCCTGACATCGCTGAACAAACATGTGTCTCGAAGGGCCCTCCCCGTCGTAACTCGAGAATATACCCCAGGTTCCGGCCGCAACTCGAGAAAAACCATAGGACTTCCCCCTCGTCGCGAGATGAGGCCCGATTCCCCTGCACTGCGTGCAGAGCAATTCCGTGTTCCACATGAAACGTGAAAGGAGCCTTGATTTCCTTGTTGGCACTCCAGAGAAAACCCAAGATCACTGTCTGAAGTCTAGAGGGATCCTGAGGTCACTGGAGCAACACGAAAGGGCTCCGTGGACCCCAAATCAACTCGAGATGAGAGCTTAGTCCTTGGCTTCAACTCAAGTGGAATACCAACTTTCCAAAAGCACCTCAAGAGGAGGCTTCTCTCAGCTACAGGTATGTGAGAAGGACCCTGAGTTTGTGGCCTCAAGTGGAATGGACACCGAGATGCTCTGACTCGAAGTAAGGCCGGATATCCCTGCAGTGAATTGAATGCAGGCTCGTCTTGCATCTCCCAAGACGAAGGGATGTCTGAATCCCCTGTGGAGACCACAGAGAAAGACCTAGTCCTCCGCCTCTACGCTATCGGAGGCCTCACATCCTTTGAGAACTCGAGAGGTCCGTGGAGATCAATGCTTCCAAAGGAGACGATGCCTGACTCCTCTTGAAAATGGATAGGAGTACCAGGATCCCTGTGGCACCTGGAAAGGGATCCTGGGTCTCCCGCCTCACGTGGAGACGCGTCCCAATTGCCATGCCAAGACTCGAGGAGAATCCCGAGGTGTCCCTCGCACCTAGGCAGGAGTCCTGACGTCGCTGAACAAACACGTGTCTGGAAGGGCCCTCCCCGTCATAACTCGAGAATATACCCCAGGTTCCGGCCGCAACTCGAGAAAAACCATGAGACTTCCCCCTCGTCGCGAGATGAGGCCCGATTCCCCTGCACTGCGTGGAGAGCAATTCCGTGTTCCACATCAAACGTGAAAGGAGCCTTGATTTCCTTGATGGCACTCCAGAGAAAACCCAAGATCACTGTCTCAAGTCTAGAGGGATCCTGAAGTCACTGGAGCAACACGAAAGCGCTCCGTGGACCCCAAATCAACTAGAGATGAGAGCTTAGTCCCTGGCTTCGACTCAGGAGGAATACCAACTTTCCACAAGCACCTCAAGAGGAGGCTTCTCTCAGCTACAGATATGTGAGAGGGACCCTGAGTTTGTGGCCTCAAGTGGAATGGACACCGAGATGCTCTGACTCGAAGTAAGGCCGGATATCCCTGCAGTGAATTGAATGCAGGCTCGTCTTGCATCTCCCAAGACGAAGGGATGTCTGAATCCCCTGTGGAGACCACAGAGAAAGACCTAGTCCTCCGCCTCAATGCGACCGGAGGCCTCACATCCTTTGAAAACTCGAGAGGTCCGCGGAGATCAATGCTTCCAAAAGAGACGATGCCTGACTTCTCTTTAAAATCGATAGGAGTCCCAGGATCCCTGTGGCACGTGGAAAGGGACCCTGGGTCTCCCGACTCACGTGGAGACGCGTCCCAAATGCCATGCCAAGACTCGAGGAGAATCCCGAGGTGTCCCTCGCACCTAGGCAGGAGTCCTGACGTCGCTGAACAAACACGTGTCTGGAAGGGCCCTCCCCATCGTAACTCGAGAACATGCCCCAGGTTCCGGCCACAACTCGAGAAAACCATGAGACTTCCCCCTCGCCGCGAGATGAGGCCCGATTCCCCTGCACTGCATGCAGAGCAATTCCGTCTTCCACATCAAACGTGAAAGGAGCCTTGATTTCCTTGATGGCACTCCAGAGAAAACCCAGGTTCACTGTCTCAAGTCTAGAGGGATCCTGAGGTCACTGGAGCAACACGAAAGGGCTCCGGGAACCCAAATCAACTCGAGATGAGAGCTTTTCCCTGGCTTCAACTCAAGAGGAATACCAACTTTCCACAAGCACCTCAAGAGGAGGCTTTTCTCAGCTACAGGTATGTGAGAGGGACCCTGAGTTTGTGGCCTCAAGTGGAATGGACACCGAGATGCTCTGACTTGAAGTAAGGCCGGATATCCCTGCAGTGAATTGAATGCAGGCTCGTCTTGCATCTCCCAAGACGAAGGGATGTCTGAATCCCCTGTGGAGACCAAAGAGAAAGACCTAGTCCTCCGCCTTAACGCGAACGGAGGCCTCACATCCTTTGAAAACTCGAGAGGTCCGATCAGATCAATGCTTCCAAAGGAGTCGATGCCTGACTCCTCTTGCAAATGGATAGAAGTCCCAGGATCCCTGTGGCACGTGGAAAGGGACACTGGGTCTCGCGCCTCACGGGGAGCCGCGTCCCAATTGCCATGCCAAGACTCGAGGAGAATCCCGAGGTGTCCCTCGCACCTAGGCAGGAGTCCTGACGTCGCTGAACAAACACGTGTCTGGAAGGGCCCTCCCCGTCGTAACTCGAGAATATACCCCAGGTTCCGGCCGCAACTCGAGAAAAACAATGACATTTCCCCCTCGTCGCAGGATGAGCCCCGATTCCCCTGCACTGCGTGCAGAGCAATTCCGTGTTCCACATGAAACGTGAAAGGAGCCTTGATTTCCTTGTTGGCACTCCAGAGAAAACCCAAGATCACTGTCTGAAGTCTAGAGGGATCCTGAGGTCACTGGAGCAACACAAAAGGGCTCCGTGGACCCCAAATCAACTCGAGATGAGAGATTAGTCCTTGGCTTCAACTCAAGTGGAATACCAACTTTCCAAAAGCACCTCAAGAGGAGGCTTCTCTCAGCTACAGGTATGTGAGAGGGACCCTGAGTTTGTGGCCTCAAGTGGAATGGACACCGAGATGCTCTGACTCGAAGTAAGGCCGGATATCCCTGCAGTGAATTGAATGCAGGCTCGCCTTGCATCTCCCAAGACGAAGGGATGTCTGAATCCCTTGTGGAGACCACAGAGAAAGACCTAGTCCTCCGCCTCAACGCGACCGGAGGCCTCACATCCTTTGAAAACTCGAGAGGTCCGCGGAGATCAATGCTTCCAAAGGAGACGATGCCTGACGTCTCTTGAAAATAGATAGGAGTCCCAGGATCCCTGTGGCACGTGGAAAGGTACACTGGTTCTCCCGCCTCACGTGGAGACGCGTCCCAATTGCCATGCCAAGACTCGAGGAGAATCCCGAGGTGTCCTTCCCACCTAGGCAGGAGTCCTGACATCGCTGAACAAACATGTGTCTCGAAGGGCCCTCCCCGTCGTAACTCGAGAATATACCCCAGGTTCCGGCCGCAACTCGAGAAAAACCATAGGACTTCCCCCTCGTCGCGAGATGAGGCCCGATTCCCCTGCACTGCGTGCAGAGCAATTCCGTGTTCCACATGAAACGTGAAAGGAGCCTTGATTTCCTTGTTGGCACTCCAGAGAAAACCCAAGATCACTGTCTGAAGTCTAGAGGGATCCTGAGGTCACTGGAGCAACACGAAAGGGCTCCGTGGACCCCAAATCAACTCGAGATGAGAGCTTAGTCCTTGGCTTCAACTCAAGTGGAATACCAACTTTCCAAAAGCACCTCAAGAGGAGGCTTCTCTCAGCTACAGGTATGTGAGAAGGACCCTGAGTTTGTGGCCTCAAGTGGAATGGACACCGAGATGCTCTGACTCGAAGTAAGGCCGGATATCCCTGCAGTGAATTGAATGCAGGCTCGTCTTGCATCTCCCAAGACGAAGGGATGTCTGAATCCCCTGTGGAGACCACAGAGAAAGACCTAGTCCTCCGCCTCAACGCTATCGGAGGCCTCACATCCTTTGAGAACTCGAGAGGTCCGTGGAGATCAATGCTTCCAAAGGAGACGATGCCTGACTCCTCTTGAAAATGGATAGGAGTACCAGGATCCCTGTGGCACCTGGAAAGGGATCCTGGGTCTCCCGCCTCACGTGGAGACGCGTCCCAATTGCCATGCCAAGACTCGAGGAGAAATCGAGATGTCCCTCGAACCTAGGCAGGAGTCCTGACGTCGCTGAACAAACACGTGTCTGGAAGGGCCCTCCCCGTCGTAACTCGAGAATATACCCCAGGTTCCGGCCGCAACTTGAGAAAAACCATGAGACATCCCCCTTGCCACGAGATGAGGCCCGATTCCCCTGCACTGCGTGCAGAGCAATTCCGTGTTCCACATCAAAATTGAAAGGAGCCTTGATTTCCTTGATGGCACTCCAGAGAAAACCCAAGATCACTGTCTCAAGTCTAGAGGGATCCTGAGGTCACTGTACCAACACGAAAGGGCTCCGTGGACCCCAAATCAACTCGAGATGAGAGCTTAGTCCCTGGCTTCGACTCAAGAGGAATACCAACTTTCCACAAGCACCTCAAGAGGAGGCTTCTCTCAGCTACAGGTAAGTGAGAGGGCCCCTGAGTTTGTGGCCTAAAGTGGAATGGACACCGAGATGCTCTGACTCGAAGTAAGGCCGGATATCCCTGCAGTGAATTGAATGCAGGCTCGTCTTGTATCTCCCAAGACGAAGGGATGTCTGAATCCCCTGTGGAGACCACAGAGAAAGACCTAATTCTCCGCCTCATCGCGACCGGAGGCCTCACATCCTTTGAAAACTCGAGAGGTCCGCGGAGATCAATGCTTCCAAAGGAGACGATGCCTGACTCCTCTTGAAAATGGATAGGAGTCCCAGGATCCCTGTGGAACGTGGAAAGTGAACCTGGGTCTCACGCCTCACGTGGAGCCGCGTCCCAATTGCCATGCCAAGACTCGAGGAGAATCCCGAGGTGTCCCTCGCACCTAGGCAGGAGTCCTGACGTCGCTGAACAAACACGTGTCTGGAAGGGCCCTCCCCGTCATAACTCGAGAATATACCCCAGGTTCCGGCCGCAACTCGAGAAAAACCATGAGACTTCCCCCTCGTCGCGAGATGAGGCCCGATTCCCCTGCACTGCGTGGAGAGCAATTCCGTGTTCCACATCAAACGTGAAAGGAGCCTTGATTTCCTTGATGGCACTCCAGAGAAAACCCAAGATCACTGTCTCAAGTCTAGAGGGATCCTGAAGTCACTGGAGCAACACGAAAGCGCTCCGTGGACCCCAAATCAACTAGAGATGAGAGCTTAGTCCCTGGCTTCGACTCAGGAGGAATACCAACTTTCCACAAGCACCTCAAGAGGAGGCTTCTCTCAGCTACAGATATGTGAGAGGGACCCTGAGTTTGTGGCCTCAAGTGGAATGGACACCGAGATGCTCTGACTCGAAGTAAGGCCGGATATCCCTGCAGTGAATTGAATGCAGGCTCGTCTTGCATCTCCCAAGACGAAGGGATGTCTGAATCCCCTGTGGAGACCACAGAGAAAGACCTAGTCCTCCGCCTCAACGCGACCGGAGGCCTGACATCCTTTGAAAACTCGAGAGGTCCGCGGAGATCAATGCTTCCAAAGGAGACGATGCCTGACGTCTCTTGAAAATAGATAGGAGTCCCAGGATCGCTGTGGCACGTGGAAAGGGACCCTGGGTCTCCCGCCTCACGTGGAGACGCGTCCCAATTGCCATGCCAAGACTCGAGGAGAAATCGAGATGTCCCTCGAACCTAGGCAGGAGTCCTGACGTCGCTGAACAAACACGTGTCTGGAAGGGCCCTCCCCGTCGTAACTCGAGAATATACCCCAGGTTCCGGCCGCAACTTGAGAAAAACCATGAGACATTCCCCTTGCCACGAGATGAGGCCCGATTCCCCTGCACTGCGTGCAGAGCAATTCCGTGTTCCACATCAAACTTGAAAGGAGCCTTGATTTCCTTGATGGCACTCCAGAGAAAACCCAAGATCACTGTCTCAAGTCTAGAGGGATCCTGAGGTCACTGTACCAACACGAAAGGGCTCCGTGGACCCCAAATCAACTCGAGATGAGAGCTTAGTCCCTGGCTTCGACTCAAGAGGAATACCAACTTTCCACAAGCACCTCAAGAGGAGGCTTCTCTCAGCTACAGGTAAGTGAGAGGGCCCCTGAGTTTGTGGCCTCAAGTGGAATGGACACCGAGATGCTCTGACTCGAAGTAAGGCCGGATATCCCTGCAGTGAATTGAATGCAGGCTCGTCTTGTATCTCCCAAGACGAAGGGATGTCTGAATCCCCTGTGGAGACCACAGAGAAAGACGTAATTCTCCGCCTCATCGCGACCGGAGGCCTCACATCCTTTGAAAACTCGAGAGGTCCGCGGAGATCAATGCTTCCAAAGGAGACGATGCCTGACTCCTCTTGAAAATGGATAGGAGTCCCAGGATCCCTGTGGCACGTGGAAAGTGAACCTGGGTCTCACGCCTCACGTGGAGCCGCGTCCCAATTGCCATGCCAAGACTCGAGGAGAATCCCGAGGTGTCCCTCGCACCTAGGCAGGAGTCCTGACGTCGCTGAACAAACACGTGTCTGGAAGGGCCCTCCCCGTCGTAACTCGAGAATATACCCCAGGTTCCGGCCGCAACTCGAGAAAAACCATGAGACTTCCCCCTCGTCGCGAGATGAGGCCCGATTCCCCTGCACTGCGTGCAGAGCAATTCCGTGTTCCACATCAAACGTGAAAGGAGCCTTGATTTCCTTGATGGCACTCCAGAGAAAACCCAAGATCACTGTCTCAAGTCTAGAGGGATCCTGAAGTCACTGGAGCAACACGAAAGCGCTCCGTGGACCCGAAATCAACTCGAGATGAGAGCTTAGTCCCTGGCTTCGACTCAGGAGGAATACCAACTTTCCACAAGCACCTCAAGAGGAGGTTTCTCTCAGCTACAGATATGTGAGAGGGACCCTGAGTTTGTGGCCTCAAGTGGAATGGACACCGAGATGCTCTGACTCGAAGTAAGGCTGGATATCCCTGCAGTGAAGTGAATGCAGGCTCGTCTACATCTCCCAAGACGACTAAACGTCTGAATACCCTGTGGAGACCACAGAGAAAGGCCTAATCCTCCGCCTCAATGCGACCGGAGGCCTCACATCCTTTGAAAACTCGAGAGGTCCGCGGAGATCAATGCTTCCAAAAGAGACGATGCCTGACTTCTCTTTAAAATGGATAGGAGTCCCAGGATCCCTGTGGCACGTGGAAAGGGACCCTGGGTCTCCCGACTCACGTGGAGACGCGTCCCAAATGCCATGCCAAGACTCGAGGAGAATCCCGAGGTGTCCCTCGCACCTAGGCAGGAGTCCTGACGTCGCTGAACAAACACGTGTCTGGAAGGGCCCTCCCCATCGTAACTCGAGAACATGCCCCAGGTTCCGGCCACAACTCGAGAAAACCATGAGACTTCCCCCTCGCCGCGAGATGAGGCCCGATTCCCCTGCACTGCATGCAGAGCAATTCCGTCTTCCACATCAAACGTGAAAGGAGCCTTGATTTCCTTGATGGCACTCCAGAGAAAACCCAGGTTCACTGTCTCAAGTCTAGAGGGATCCTGAGGTCACTGGAGCAACACGAAAGGGCTCCGGGAACCCAAATCAACTCGAGATGAGAGCTTTTCCCTGGCTTCAACTCAAGAGGAATACCAACTTTCCACAAGCACCTCAAGAGGAGGCTTTTCTCAGCTACAGGTATGTGAGAGGGACCCTGAGTTTGTGGCCTCAAGTGGAATGGACACCGAGATGCTCTGACTTGAAGTAAGGCCGGATATCCCTGCAGTGAATTGAATGCAGGCTCGTCTTGCATCTCCCAAGACGAAGGGATGTCTGAATCCCCTGTGGAGACCAAAGAGAAAGACCTAGTCCTCCGCCTTAACGCGAACGGAGGCCTCACATCCTTTGAAAACTCGAGAGGTCCGATCAGATCAATGCTTCCAAAGGAGTCGATGCCTGACTCCTCTTGCAAATGGATAGAAGTCCCAGGATCCCTGTGGCACGTGGAAAGGGACACTGGGTCTCGCGCCTCACGGGGAGCCGCGTCCCAATTGCCATGCCAAGACTCGAGGAGAATCCCGAGGTGTCCCTCGCACCTAGGCAGGAGTCCTGACGTCGCTGAACAAACACGTGTCTGGAAGGGCCCTCCCCGTCGTAACTCGAGAATATACCCCAGGTTCCGGCCGCAACTCGAGAAAAACAATGACATTTCCCCCTCGTCGCGAGATGAGCCCCGATTCCCCTGCACTGCGTGCAGAGCAATTCCGTGTTCCACATGAAACGTGAAAGGAGCCTTGATTTCCTTGTTGGCACTCCACAGAAAACCCAAGATCACTGTCTGAAGTCTAGAGGGATCCTGAGGTCACTGGAGCAACACAAAAGGGCTCCGTGGACCCCAAATCAACTCGAGATGAGAGATTAGTCCTTGGCTTCAACTCAAGTGGAATACCAACTTTCCAAAAGCACCTCAAGAGGAGGCTTCTCTCAGCTACAGGTATGTGAGAGGGACCCTGAGTTTGTGGCCTCAAGTGGAATGGACACCGAGATGCTCTGACTCGAAGTAAGGCCGGATATCCCTGCAGTGAATTGAATGCAGGCTCGCCTTGCATCTCCCAAGACGAAGGGATGTCTGAATCCCCTGTGGAGACCACAGAGAAAGACCTAGTCCTCCGCCTCAACGCTATCGGAAACCTCACATCCTTTGAGAACTCGAGAGGTCCGCGGAGATCAATGCTTCCAAAGGAGACGATGCCTGACTCCTCTTGAAAATGGATAGGAGTACCAGGATCCCTGTGGCACCTGGAAAGGGATCCTGGGTCTCCCGCCTCACGTGGAGACGCGTCCCCATTGCCATGCCAAGACTCGAGGAGAAATCGAGATGTCCCTCGAACCTAGGCAGGAGTCCTGACGTCGCTGAACAAACACGTGTCTGGAAGGGCCCTCCCCGTCGTAACTCGAGAATATACCCCAGGTTCCGACCGCAACTTGAGAAAAACCATGAGACATCCCCCTTTGACACGAGATGAGGCCCGATTCCTCTGCACTGCGTGCAGAGCAATTCCGTGTTCCACATCAAACTTGAAAGGAGCCTTGATTTCCTTGATGGCACTCCAGAGAAAACCCAAGATCACTGTCTCAAGTCTAGAGGGATCCTGAGGTCACTGTACCAACACGAAAGGGCTCCGTGGACCCCAAATCAACTCGAGATGAGAGCTTAGTCCCTGGCTTCGACTCAAGAGGAATACCAACTTTCCACAAGCACCTCAAGAGGAGGCTTCTCTCAGCTACAGGTAAGTGAGAGGGCCCCTGAGTTTGTGGCCTCAAGTGGAATGGACACCGAGATGCTCTGACTCGAAGTAAGGCTGGATATCCCTGCAGTGAAGTGAATGCAGGCTCGTCTACATCTCCCAAGACGACTAAACGTCTGAATACCCTGTGGAGACCACAGAGAAAGGCCTAGTCCTCCGCCTCAATGCGACCGGAGGCCTCACATCCTTTGAAAACTCGAGAGGTCCGCGGAGATCAATGCTTCCAAAAGAGACGATGCCTGACTTCTCTTTAAAATGGATAGGAGTCCCAGGATCCCTGTGGCACGTGGAAAGGGACCCTGGGTCTCCCGACTCACGTGGAGACGCGTCCCAAATGCCATGCCAAGACTCGAGGAGAATCCCGAGGTGTCCCTCGCACCTAGGCAGGAGTCCTGACGTCGCTGAACAAACACGTGTCTGGAAGGGCCCTCCCCATCGTAACTCGAGAACATGCCCCAGGTTCCGGCCACAACTCGAGAAAACCATGAGACTTCCCCCTCGCCGCGAGATGAGGCCCGATTCCCCTGCACTGCATGCAGAGCAATTCCGTCTTCCACATCAAACGTGAAAGGAGCCTTGATTTCCTTGATGGCACTCCAGAGAAAACCCAGGTTCACTGTCTCAAGTCTAGAGGGATCCTGAGGTCACTGGAGCAACACGAAAGGGCTCCGGGAACCCAAATCAACTCGAGATGAGAGCTTTTCCCTGGCTTCAACTCAAGAGGAATACCAACTTTCCACAAGCACCTCAAGAGGAGGCTTTTCTCAGCTACAGGTATGTGAGAGGGACCCTGAGTTTGTGGCCTCAAGTGGAATGGACACCGAGATGCTCTGACTTGAAGTAAGGCCGGATATCCCTGCAGTGAATTGAATGCAGGCTCGTCTTGCATCTCCCAAGACGAAGGGATGTCTGAATCCCCTGTGGAGACCAAAGAGAAAGACCTAGTCCTCCGCCTTAACGCGAACGGAGGCCTCACATCCTTTGAAAACTCGAGAGGTCCGATCAGATCAATGCTTCCAAAGGAGTCGATGCCTGACTCCTCTTGCAAATGGATAGAAGTCCCAGGATCCCTGTGGCACGTGGAAAGGGACACTGGGTCTCGCGCCTCACGGGGAGCCGCGTCCCAATTGCCATGCCAAGACTCGAGGAGAATCCCGAGGTGTCCCTCGCACCTAGGCAGGAGTCCTGACGTCGCTGAACAAACACGTGTCTGGAAGGGCCCTCCCCGTCGTAACTCGAGAATATACCCCAGGTTCCGGCCGCAACTCGAGAAAAACAATGACATTTCCCCCTCGTCGCGAGATGAGCCCCGATTCCCCTGCACTGCGTGCAGAGCAATTCCGTGTTCCACATGAAACGTGAAAGGAGCCTTGATTTCCTTGTTGGCACTCCACAGAAAACCCAAGATCACTGTCTGAAGTCTAGAGGGATCCTGAGGTCACTGGAGCAACACAAAAGGGCTCCGTGGACCCCAAATCAACTCGAGATGAGAGATTAGTCCTTGGCTTCAACTCAAGTGGAATACCAACTTTCCAAAAGCACCTCAAGAGGAGGCTTCTCTCAGCTACAGGTATGTGAGAGGGACCCTGAGTTTGTGGCCTCAAGTGGAATGGACACCGAGATGCTCTGACTCGAAGTAAGGCCGGATATCCCTGCAGTGAATTGAATGCAGGCTCGCCTTGCATCTCCCAAGACGAAGGGATGTCTGAATCCCCTGTGGAGACCACAGAGAAAGACCTAGTCCTCCGCCTCAACGCTATCGGAAACCTCACATCCTTTGAGAACTCGAGAGGTCCGCGGAGATCAATGCTTCCAAAGGAGACGATGCCTGACTCCTCTTGAAAATGGATAGGAGTACCAGGATCCCTGTGGCACCTGGAAAGGGATCCTGGGTCTCCCGCCTCACGTGGAGACGCGTCCCCATTGCCATGCCAAGACTCGAGGAGAAATCGAGATGTCCCTCGAACCTAGGCAGGAGTCCTGACGTCGCTGAACAAACACGTGTCTGGAAGGGCCCTCCCCGTCGTAACTCGAGAATATACCCCAGGTTCCGACCGCAACTTGAGAAAAACCATGAGACATCCCCCTTTGACACGAGATGAGGCCCGATTCCTCTGCACTGCGTGCAGAGCAATTCCGTGTTCCACATCAAACTTGAAAGGAGCCTTGATTTCCTTGATGGCACTCCAGAGAAAACCCAAGATCACTGTCTCAAGTCTAGAGGGATCCTGAGGTCACTGTACCAACACGAAAGGGCTCCGTGGACCCCAAATCAACTCGAGATGAGAGCTTAGTCCCTGGCTTCGACTCAAGAGGAATACCAACTTTCCACAAGCACCTCAAGAGGAGGCTTCTCTCAGCTACAGGTAAGTGAGAGGGCCCCTGAGTTTGTGGCCTCAAGTTGAATGGACACCGAGATGCTCTGACTCGAAGTAAGGCTGGATATCCCTGCAGTGAATTGAATGCAGGCTCGTCTACATCTCCCAAGACGAAGAAACGTCTGAATACCCTGTGGAGACCACAGAGAAAGGCCTAGTCCTCCGCCTCAATGCGACCGGAGGCCTCACATCCTTTGAAAACTCGAGAGGTCCGCGGAGATCAATGCTTCCAAAAGAGACGATGCCTGACTTCTCTTTAAAATGGATAGGAGTCCCAGGAGCCCTGTGGCACGTGGAAAGGGACCCTGGGTCTCCCGACTCACGTGGAGACGCGTCCCAATTGCCATGCCAAGACTCGAGGAGAATCCCGAGGTGTCCCTCGCACCTAGGCAGGAGTCCTGACGTCGCTGAACAAACACGTGTCTGGAAGGGCCCTCCCCATCGTAACTCGAGAACATGCCCCAGGTTCCGGCCACAACTCGAGAAAACCATGAGACTTCCCCCTCGCCGCGAGATGAGGCCCGATTCCCCTGCACTGCATGCAGAGCAATTCCGTCTTCCACATCAAACGTGAAAGGAGCCTTGATTTCCTTGATGGCACTCCAGAGAAAACCCAGGGTCACTGTCTCAAGTCTAGAGGGATCCTGAGGTCACTGGAGCAACACGAAAGGGCTCCGGGAACCCAAATCAACTCGAGATGAGAGCTTTTCCCTGGCTTCAACTCAAGAGGAATACCAACTTTCCACAAGCACCTCAAGAGGAGGCTTTTCTCAGCTACAGGTATGTGAGAGGGACCCTGAGTTTGTGGCCTCAAGTGGAATGGACACCGAGATGCTCTGACTTGAAGTAAGGCCGGATATCCCTGCAGTGAATTGAATGCAGGCTCGTCTTGCATCTCCCAAGACGAAGGGATGTCTGAATCCCCTGTGGAGACCAAAGAGAAAGACCTAGTCCTCCGCCTCAACGCGAACGGAGGCCTCACATCCTTTGAAAACTCGAGAGGTCCGATCAGATCAATGCTTCCAAAGGAGTCGATGCCTGACTCCTCTTGCAAATGGATAGAAGTCCCAGGATCCCTGTGGCACGTGGAAAGGGACACTGGGTCTCGCGCCTCACGGGGAGCCGCGTCCCAATTGCCATGCCAAGACTCGAGGAGAATCCCGAGGTGTCCCTCGCACCTAGGCAGGAGTCCTGACGTCGCTGAACAAACACGTGTCTGGAAGGGCCCTCCCCGTCGTAACTCGAGAATATACCCCAGGTTCCGGCCGCAACTCGAGAAAAACAATGACATTTCCCCCTCGTCGCGAGATGAGGCCCGATTCCCCTGCACTGCGTGCAGAGCAATTCCGTGTTCCCCATAAAACGTGAAAGGAGCCTTGATTTCCTTGATGGCACTCCAGAGAAAACCCAAGATCACTGTCTCAAGTCTAGAGGGATCCTGAGGTCACTGGAGCAACACGAAAGGGCTCTGTGGACCCCAAATCAACTCGAGATGAGAGCTTAGTCCCTGGCTTCGACTCAGGAGGAATACCAACTTTCCACAAGCACCTCAAGAGGAGGCTTCTCTCAGCTACAGGTAGGTGAGAGGGACCCTGAGTTTGTGGCCTCAAGTGGAATGGACAGCGAGATGCTCTGACTCAAAGTAAGGCCGGATATCCCTGCAGTGAATTGAATGCAGGCTCGTCTTGCATCTCCCAAGACGAAGGGATGTCTGAATCCCCTGTGGAGACCACAGAGAAAGACCTAGTCCTCCGCCTCAACGCGACCGGAGGCCTCACATCCTTTGAAAACTCGAGAGGTCCGCGGAGATCAATGCTTCCAAAGGAGACGATGCCTGACGTCTCTTGAAAATAGATAGGAGTCCCAGGATCCCTGTGGCACGTGGAAAGGTACACTGGTTCTCCCGCCTCACGTGGAGACGCGTCCCAATTGCCATGCCAAGACTCGAGGAGAATCCCGAGGTGTCCTTCGCACCTAGGCAGGAGTCCTGACGTCGCTGAACAAACACGTGTCTCGAAGGGCCCTCCCCGTCGTAACTCGAGAATATACCCCAGGTTCCGGCCGCAACTCGAGAAAAACCATAGGACTTCCCCCTCGTCGCGAGATGAGGCCCGATTCCCCTGCACTGCGTGCAGAGCAATTCCGTGTTCCACATGAAACGTGAAAGGAGCCTTGATTTCCTTGTTGGCACTCCAGAGAAAACCCAAGATCACTGTCTGAAGTCTAGAGGGATCCTGAGGTCACTGGAGCAACACGAAAGGGCTCCGTGGACCCCAAATCAACTCGAGATGAGAGCTTAGTCCTTGGCTTCAACTCAAGTGGAATACCAACTTTCCAAAAGCACCTCAAGAGGAGGCTTCTCTCAGCTACAGGTATGTGAGAAGGACCCTGAGTTTGTGGCCTCAAGTGGAATGGACACCGAGATGCTCTGACTCGAAGTAAGGCCGGATATCCCTGCAGTGAATGGAATGCAGGCTCGTCTTGCATCTCCCAAGACGAAGGGATGTCTGAATCCCCTGTGGAGACCACAGAGAAAGACCTAGTCCTCCGCCTCAACGCTATCGGAGGCCTCACATCCTTTGAGAACTCGAGAGGTCCGTGGAGATCAATGCTTCCAAAGGAGACGATGCCTGACTCCTCTTGAAAATGGATAGGAGTACCAGGATCCCTGTGGCACCTGGAAAGGGATCCTGGGTCTCCCGCCTCACGTGGAGACGCGTCCCAATTGCCATGCCAAGACTCGAGGAGAAATCGAGATGTCCCTCGAACCTAGGCAGGAGTCCTGACGTCGCTGAACAAACACGTGTCTGGAAGGGCCCTCCCCGTCGTAACTCGAGAATATACCCCAGGTTCCGGCCGCAACTTGAGAAAAACCATGAGACATCCCCCTTGCCACGAGATGAGGCCCGATTCCCCTGCACTGCGTGCAGAGCAATTCCGTGTTCCACATCAAACTTGAAAGGAGCCTTGATTTCCTTGATGGCACTCCAGAGAAAACCCAAGATCACTGTCTCAAGTCTAGAGGGATCCTGAGGTCACTGTACCAACACGAAAGGGCTCCGTGGACCCCAAATCAACTCGAGATGAGAGCTTAGTCCCTGGCTTCGACTCAAGAGGAATACCAACTTTCCACAAGCACCTCAAGAGGAGGCTTCTCTCAGCTACAGGTAAGTGAGAGGGCCCCTGAGTTTGTGGCCTAAAGTGGAATGGACACCGAGATGCTCTGACTCGAAGTAAGGCCGGATATCCCTGCAGTGAATTGAATGCAGGCTCGTCTTGTATCTCCCAAGACGAAGGGATGTCTGAATCCCCTGTGGAGACCACAGAGAAAGACCTAATTCTCCGCCTCATCGCGACCGGAGGCCTCACATCCTTTGAAAACTCGAGAGGTCCGCGGAGATCAATGCTTCCAAAGGAGACGATGCCTGACTCCTCTTGAAAATGGATAGGAGTCCCAGGATCCCTGTGGAACGTGGAAAGTGAACCTGGGTCTCACGCCTCACGTGGAGCCGCGTCCCAATTGCCATGCCAAGACTCGAGGAGAATCCCGAGGTGTCCCTCGCACCTAGGCAGGAGTCCTGACGTCGCTGAACAAACACGTGTCTGGAAGGGCCCTCCCCGTCATAACTCGAGAATATACCCCAGGTTCCGGCCGCAACTCGAGAAAAACCATGAGACTTCCCCCTCGTCGCGAGATGAGGCCCGATTCCCCTGCACTGCGTGGAGAGCAATTCCGTGTTCCACATCAAACGTGAAAGGAGCCTTGATTTCCTTGATGGCACTCCAGAGAAAACCCAAGATCACTGTCTCAAGTCTAGAGGGATCCTGAAGTCACTGGAGCAACACGAAAGCGCTCCGTGGACCCCAAATCAACTAGAGATGAGAGCTTAGTCCCTGGCTTCGACTCAGGAGGAATACCAACTTTCCACAAGCACCTCAAGAGGAGGCTTCTCTCAGCTACAGATATGTGAGAGGGACCCTGAGTTTGTGGCCTCAAGTGGAATGGACACCGAGATGCTCTGACTCGAAGTAAGGCCGGATATCCCTGCAGTGAATTGAATGCAGGCTCGTCTTGCATCTCCCAAGACGAAGGGATGTCTGAATCCCCTGTGGAGACCACAGAGAAAGACCTAGTCCTCCGCCTCAACGCGACCGGAGGCCTGACATCCTTTGAAAACTCGAGAGGTCCGCGGAGATCAATGCTTCCAAAGGAGACGATGCCTGACGTCTCTTGAAAATAGATAGGAGTCCCAGGATCGCTGTGGCACGTGGAAAGGGACCCTGGGTCTCCCGCCTCACGTGGAGACGCGTCCCAATTGCCATGCCAAGACTCGAGGAGAAATCGAGATGTCCCTCGAACCTAGGCAGGAGTCCTGACGTCGCTGAACAAACACGTGTCTGGAAGGGCCCTCCCCGTCGTAACTCGAGAATATACCCCAGGTTCCGGCCGCAACTTGAGAAAAACCATGAGACATTCCCCTTGCCACGAGATGAGGCCCGATTCCCCTGCACTGCGTGCAGAGCAATTCCGTGTTCCACATCAAACTTGAAAGGAGCCTTGATTTCCTTGATGGCACTCCAGAGAAAACCCAAGATCACTGTCTCAAGTCTAGAGGGATCCTGAGGTCACTGTATCAACACGAAAGGGCTCCGTGGACCCCAAATCAACTCGAGATGAGAGCTTAGTCCCTGGCTTCGACTCAAGAGGAATACCAACTTTCCACAAGCACCTCAAGAGGAGGCTTCTCTCAGCTACAGGTAAGTGAGAGGGCCCCTGAGTTTGTGGCCTCAAGTGGAATGGACACCGAGATGCTCTGACTCGAAGTAAGGCCGGATATCCCTGCAGTGAATTGAATGCAGGCTCGTCTTGTATCTCCCAAGACGAAGGGATGTCTGAATCCCCTGTGGAGACCACAGAGAAAGACGTAATTCTCCGCCTCATCGCGACCGGAGGCCTCACATCCTTTGAAAACTCGAGAGGTCCGCGGAGATCAATGCTTCCAAAGGAGACGATGCCTGACTCCTCTTGAAAATGGATAGGAGTCCCAGGATCCCTGTGGCACGTGGAAAGTGAACCTGGGTCTCACGCCTCACGTGGAGCCGCGTCCCAATTGCCATGCCAAGACTCGAGGAGAATCCCGAGGTGTCCCTCGCACCTAGGCAGGAGTCCTGACGTCGCTGAACAAACACGTGTCTGGAAGGGCCCTCCCCGTCGTAACTCGAGAATATACCCCAGGTTCCGGCCGCAACTCGAGAAAAACCATGAGACTTCCCCCTCGTCGCGAGATGAGGCCCGATTCCCCTGCACTGCGTGCAGAGCAATTCCGTGTTCCACATCAAACGTGAAAGGAGCCTTGATTTCCTTGATGGCACTCCAGAGAAAACCCAAGATCACTGTCTCAAGTCTAGAGGGATCCTGAAGTCACTGGAGCAACACGAAAGCGCTCCGTGGACCCGAAATCAATTCGAGATGAGAGCTTAGTCCCTGGGTTCGACTCAGGAGGAATACCAACTTTCCACAAGCACCTCAAGAGGAGGTTTCTCTCAGCTACAGATATGTGAGAGGGACCCTGAGTTTGTGGCCTCAAGTGGAATGGACACCGAGATGCTCTGACTCGAAGTAAGGCTGGATATCCCTGCAGTGAAGTGAATGCAGGCTCGTCTACATCTCCCAAGACGACTAAACGTCTGAATACCCTGTGGAGACCACAGAGAAAGGCCTAGTCCTCCGCCTCAATGCGACCGGAGGCCTCACATCCTTTGAAAACTCGAGAGGTCCGCGGAGATCAATGCTTCCAAAAGAGACGATGCCTGACTTCTCTTTAAAATGGATAGGAGTCCCAGGATCCCTGTGGCACGTGGAAAGGGACCCTGGGTCTCCCGACTCACGTGGAGACGCGTCCCAAATGCCATGCCAAGACTCGAGGAGAATCCCGAGGTGTCCCTCGCACCTAGGCAGGAGTCCTGACGTCGCTGAACAAACACGTGTCTGGAAGGGCCCTCCCCATCGTAACTCGAGAACATGCCCCAGGTTCCGGCCACAACTCGAGAAAACCATGAGACTTCCCCCTCGCCGCGAGATGAGGCCCGATTCCCCTGCACTGCATGCAGAGCAATTCCGTCTTCCACATCAAACGTGAAAGGAGCCTTGATTTCCTTGATGGCACTCCAGAGAAAACCCAGGTTCACTGTCTCAAGTCTAGAGGGATCCTGAGGTCACTGGAGCAACACGAAAGGGCTCCGGGAACCCAAATCAACTCGAGATGAGAGCTTTTCCCTGGCTTCAACTCAAGAGGAATACCAACTTTCCACAAGCACCTCAAGAGGAGGCTTTTCTCAGCTACAGGTATGTGAGAGGGACCCTGAGTTTGTGGCCTCAAGTGGAATGGACACCGAGATGCTCTGACTTGAAGTAAGGCCGGATATCCCTGCAGTGAATTGAATGCAGGCTCGTCTTGCATCTCCCAAGACGAAGGGATGTCTGAATCCCCTGTGGAGACCAAAGAGAAAGACCTAGTCCTCCGCCTTAACGCGAACGGAGGCCTCACATCCTTTGAAAACTCGAGAGGTCCGATCAGATCAATGCTTCCAAAGGAGTCGATGCCTGACTCCTCTTGCAAATGGATAGAAGTCCCAGGATCCCTGTGGCACGTGGAAAGGGACACTGGGTCTCGCGCCTCACAGGGAGCCGCGTCCCAATTGCCATGCCAAGACTCGAGGAGAATCCCGAGGTGTCCCTCGCACCTAGGCAGGAGTCCTGACGTCGCTGAACAAACACGTGTCTGGAAGGGCCCTCCCCGTCGTAACTCGAGAATATACCCCAGGTTCCGGCCGCAACTCGAGAAAAACAATGACATTTCCCCCTCGTCGCGAGATGAGCCCCGATTCCCCTGCACTGCGTGCAGAGCAATTCCGTGTTCCACATGAAACGTGAAAGGAGCCTTGATTTCCTTGTTGGCACTCCAGAGAAAACCCAAGATCACTGTCTGAAGTCTAGAGGGATCCTGAGGTCACTGGAGCAACACAAAAGGGCTCCGTGGACCCCAAATCAACTCGAGATGAGAGATTAGTCCTTGGCTTCAACTCAAGTGGAATACCAACTTTCCAAAAGCACCTCAAGAGGAGGCTTCTCTCAGCTACAGGTATGTGAGAGGGACCCTGAGTTTGTGGCCTCAAGTGGAATGGACACCGAGATGCTCTGACTCGAAGTAAGGCCGGATATCCCTGCAGTGAATTGAATGCAGGCTCGCCTTGCATCTCCCAAGACGAAGGGATGTCTGAATCCCCTGTGGAGACCACAGAGAAAGACCTAGTCCTCCGCCTCAACGCTATCGGAAACCTCACATCCTTTGAGAACTCGAGAGGTCCGCGGAGATCAATGCTTCCAAAGGAGACGATGCCTGACTCCTCTTGAAAATGGATAGGAGTACCAGGATCCCTGTGGCACCTGGAAAGGGATCCTGGGTCTCCCGCCTCACGTGGAGACGCGTCCCCATTGCCATGCCAAGACTCGAGGAGAAATCGAGATGTCCCTCGAACCTAGGCAGGAGTCCTGACGTCGCTGAACAAACACGTGTCTGGAAGGGCCCTCCCCGTCGTAACTCGAGAATATACCCCAGGTTCCGACCGCAACTTGAGAAAAACCATGAGACATCCCCCTTTGACACGAGATGAGGCCCGATTCCTCTGCACTGCGTGCAGAGCAATTCCGTGTTCCACATCAAACTTGAAAGGAGCCTTGATTTCCTTGATGGCACTCCAGAGAAAACCCAAGATCACTGTCTCAAGTCTAGAGGGATCCTGAGGTCACTGTACCAACACGAAAGGGCTCCGTGGACCCCAAATCAACTCGAGATGAGAGCTTAGTCCCTGGGTTCGACTCAAGAGGAATAACAACTTTCCAGAAGCACCTCAAGAGGAGGCTTCTCTCAGCTACAGGTAAGTGAGAGGGCCCCTGAGTTTGTGGCCTCAAGTGGAATGGACACCGAGATGCTCTGACTCGAAGTAAGGCCGGATATCCCTGCAGTGAATTGAATGCAGGCTCGTCTTGTATCTCCCAAGACGAAGCGATGTCTGAATCCCCTGTGGAGACCACAGAGAAAGACCTAATTCTCCGCCTCATCGCGACCGGAGGCCTCACATCCTTTGAAAACTCGAGAGGTCCGCGGAGATCAATGCTTCCAAAGGAGACGATGCCTGACTCCTCTTGAAAATGGATAGGAGTCCCAGGATCCCTGTGGCACGTGGAAAGTGAACCTGGGTCTCACGCCTCACGTGGAGCCGCGTCCCAATTGCCATGCCAAGACTCGAGGAGAATCCCGAGGTGTCCCTCGCACCTAGGCAGGAGTCCTGACGTCGCTGAACAAACACGTGTCTGGAAGGGCCCTCCCCGTCGTAACTCGAGAATATACCCCAGGTTCCGGCCGCAACTCGAGAAAAACCATGAGACTTCCCCCTCGTCGCGAGATGAGGCCCGATTCCCCTGCACTGCGTGCAGAGCAATTCCGTGTTCCACATCAAACGTGAAAGGAGCCTTGATTTCCTTGATGGCACTCCAGAGAAAACCCAAGATCACTGTCTCAAGTCTAGAGGGATCCTGAAGTCACTGGAGCAACACGAAAGCGCTCCGTGGACCCGAAATCAACTCGAGATGAGAGCTTAGTCCCTGGCTTCGACTCAGGAGGAATACCAACTTTCCACAAGCACCTCAAGAGGAGGTTTCTCTCAGCTACAGATATGTGAGAGGGACCCTGAGTTTGTGGCCTCAAGTGGAATGGACACCGAGATGCTCTGACTCGAAGTAAGGCTGGATATCCCTGCAGTGAAGTGAATGCAGGCTCGTCTACATCTCCCAAGACGACTAAACGTCTGAATACCCTGTGGAGACCACAGAGAAAGGCCTAGTCCTCCGCCTCAATGCGACCGGAGGCCTCACATCCTTTGAAAACTCGAGAGGTCCGCGGAGATCAATGCTTCCAAAAGAGACGATGCCTGACTTCTCTTTAAAATGGATAGGAGTCCCAGGATCCCTGTGGCACGTGGAAAGGGACCCTGGGTCTCCCGACTCACGTGGAGACGCGTCCCAAATGCCATGCCAAGACTCGAGGAGAATCCCGAGGTGTCCCTCGCACCTAGGCAGGAGTCCTGACGTCGCTGAACAAACACGTGTCTGGAAGGGCCCTCCCCATCGTAACTCGAGAACATGCCCCAGGTTCCGGCCACAACTCGAGAAAACCATGAGACTTCCCCCTCGCCGCGAGATGAGGCCCGATTCCCCTGCACTGCATGCAGAGCAATTCCGTCTTCCACATCAAACGTGAAAGGAGCCTTGATTTCCTTGATGGCACTCCAGAGAAAACCCAGGTTCACTGTCTCAAGTCTAGAGGGATCCTGAGGTCACTGGAACAACAAGAAAGGGCTCCGGGAACCCAAATCAACTCGAGATGAGAGCTTTTCCCTGGCTTCAACTCAAGAGGAATACCAACTTTCCACAAGCACCTCAAGAGGAGGCTTTTCTCAGCTACAGGTATGTGAGAGGGACCCTGAGTTTGTGGCCTCAAGTGGAATGGACACCGAGATGCTCTGACTTGAAGTAAGGCCGGATATCCCTGCAGTGAATTGAATGCAGGCTCGTCTTGCATCTCCCAAGACGAAGGGATGTCTGAATCCCCTGTGGAGACCAAAGAGAAAGACCTAGTCCTCCGCCTTAACGCGAACGGAGGCCTCACATCCTTTGAAAACTCGAGAGGTCCGATCAGATCAATGCTTCCAAAGGAGTCGATGCCTGACTCCTCTTGCAAATGGATAGAAGTCCCAGGATCCCTGTGGCACGTGGAAAGGGACACTGGGTCTCGCGCCTCACGGGGAGCCGCGTCCCAATTGCCATGCCAAGACTCGAGGAGAATCCCGAGGTGTCCCTCGCACCTAGGCAGGAGTCCTGACGTCGCTGAACAAACACTTGTCTGGAAGGGCCCTCCCCGTCGTAACTCGAGAATATACCCCAGGTTCCGGCCGCAACTCGAGAAAAACAATGACATTTCCCCCTCGTCGCGAGATGAGCCCCGATTCCCCTGCACTGCGTGCAGAGCAATTCCGTGTTCCACATGAAACGTGAAAGGAGCCTTGATTTCCTTGTTGGCACTCCAGAGAAAACCCAAGATCACTGTCTGAAGTCTAGAGGGATCCTGAGGTCACTGGAGCAACACAAAAGGGCTCCGTGGACCCCAAATCAACTCGAGATGAGAGATTAGTCCTTGGCTTCAACTCAAGTGGAATACCAACTTTCCAAAAGCACCTCAAGAGGAGGCTTCTCTCAGCTACAGGTATGTGAGAGGGACCCTGAGTTTGTGGCCTCAAGTGGAATGGACACCGAGATGCTCTGACTCGAAGTAAGGCCGGATATCCCTGCAGTGAATTGAATGCAGGCTCGCCTTGCATCTCCCAAGACGAAGGGATGTCTGAATCCCCTGTGGAGACCACAGAGAAAGACCTAGTCCTCCGCCTCAACGCTATCGGAAACCTCACATCCTTTGAGAACTCGAGAGGTCCGCGGAGATCAATGCTTCCAAAGGAGACGATGCCTGACTCCTCTTGAAAATGGATAGGAGTACCAGGATCCCTGTGGCACCTGGAAAGGGATCCTGGGTCTCCCGCCTCACGTGGAGACGCGTCCCCATTGCCATGCCAAGACTCGAGGAGAAATCGAGATGTCCCTCGAACCTAGGCAGGAGTCCTGACGTCGCTGAACAAACACGTGTCTGGAAGGGCCCTCCCCGTCGTAACTCGAGAATATACCCCAGGTTCCGGCCGCAACTTGAGAAAAACCATGAGACATCCCCCTTTGACACGAGATGAGGCCCGATTCCTCTGCACTGCGTGCAGAGCAATTCCGTGTTCCACATCAAACTTGAAAGGAGCCTTGATTTCCTTGATGGCACTCCAGAGAAAACCCAAGATCACTGTCTCAAGTCTAGAGGGATCCTGAGGTCACTGTACCAACACGAAAGGGCTCCGTGGACCCCAAATCAACTCGAGATGAGAGCTTAGTCCCTGGGTTCGACTCAAGAGGAATACCAACTTTCCAGAAGCACCTCAAGAGGAGGCTTCTCTCAGCTACAGGTAAGTGAGAGGGCCCCTGAATTTGTGGCCTCAAGTGGAATGGACACCGAGATGCTCTGACTCGAAGTAAGGCCGGATATCCCTGCAGTGAATTGAATGCAGGCTCGTCTTGTATCTCCCAAGACGAAGCGATGTCTGAATCCCCTGTGGAGACCACAGAGAAAGACCTAATTCTCCGCCTCATCGCGACCGGAGGCCTCACATCCTTTGAAAACTCGAGAGGTCCGCGGAGATCAATGCTTCCAAAGGAGACGATGCCTGACTCCTCTTGAAAATGGATAGGAGTCCCAGGATCCCTGTGGCACGTGGAAAGTGAACCTGGGTCTCACGCCTCACGTGGAGCCGCGTCCCAATTGCCATGCCAAGACTCGAGGAGAATCCCGAGGTGTCCCTCGCACCTAGGCAGGAGTCCTGACGTCGCTGAACAAACACGTGTCTGGAAGGGCCCTCCCCGTCGTAACTCGAGAATATACCCCAGGTTCCGGCCGCAACTCGAGAAAAACCATGAGACTTCCCCCTCGTCGCGAGATGAGGCCTGATTCCCCTGCACTGCGTGCAGAGCAATTCCGTGTTCCACATCAAACGTGAAAGGAGCCTTGATTTCCTTGATGGCACTCCAGAGAAAACCCAAGATCACTGTCTCAAGTCTAGAGGGATCCTGAAGTCACTGGAGCAACACGAAAGCGCTCCGTGGACCCCAAATCAACTCGAGATGAGACCTTAGTCCCTGGCTTCGACTCAGGAGGAATACCAACTTTCCATAAGCACCTCAAGAGGAGGCTTCTCTCAGCTACAGATATGTGAGAGGGACCCTGAGTTTGTGGCCTCAAGTGGAATGGACACCGAGATGCTCTGACTCGAAGTAAGGCTGGATATCCCTGCAGTGAAGTGAATGCAGGCTCGTCTACATCTCCCAAGACGAAGAAACGTCTGAATACCCTGTGGAGACCACAGAGAAAGGCCTAGTCCTCCGCCTCAATGCGACCGGAGGCCTCACATCCTTTGAAAACTCGAGAGGTCCGCGGAGATCAATGCTTCCAAAAGAGACGATGCCTGACTTCTCTTTAAAATGGATAGGAGTCCCAGGATCCCTGTGGCACGTGGAAAGGGACCCTGGGTCTCCCGACTCACGTGGAGACGCGTCCGAAATGCCATGCCAAGACTCGAGGAGAATCCCGAGGTGTCCCTCGCACCTAGGTAGGAGTCCTGACGTCGCTGAACAAACACGTGTCTGGAAGGGCCCTGCCCATCGTAACTCGAGAACATGCCCCAGGTTCCGGCCACAACTCGAGAAAACCATGAGACTTCCCCATCGCCGCGAGATGAGGCCCGATTCCCCTGCACTGCATGCAGAGCAATTCCGTCTTCCACATCAAACGTGAAAGGAGCCTTGATTTCCTTGATGGCACTCCAGAGAAAACCCAAGATCACTGTCTCAAGTCTAGAGGGATCCTGAGGTCACTGGAGCAACACGAAAGGGCTCCGGGAACCCAAATCAACTCGAGATGAGAGCTTTTCCCTGGCTTCAACTCAAGAGGAATACCAACTTTCCACAAGCACCTCAAGAGGAGGCTTTTCTCAGCTACAGGTATGTGAGAGGGACCCTGTGTTTGTGGCCTCAAGTGGAATGGACACCGAGATGCTCTGACTTGAAGTAAGGCCGGATATCCCTGCAGTGAATTGAATGCAGGCTCGTCTTGCATCTCCCAAGACGAAGGGATGTCTGAATCCCCTGTGGAGACCAAAGAGAAGACCTAGTCCTCCGCCTCAACGCGACCGGAGGCCTCACATCCTTTGAAAACTCGAGAGGTCCGATCAGATCAATGCTTCCAAAGGAGTCGATGCCTGACTCCTCTTGCAAATGGATAGAAGTCCCAGGATCCCTGTGGCACGTGGAAAGGGACACTGGGTCTCGCGCCTCACGGGGAGCCGCGTCCCAATTGCCATGCCAAGACTCGAGGAGAATCCCGAGGTGTCCCTCGCACCTAGGCAGGAGTCCTGACGTCGCTGAACAAACACGTGTCTGGAAGGGCCCTCCCCGTCGTAACTCGAGAATATACCCCAGGTTCCGGCCGCAACTCGAGAAAAACCATAGGACTTCCCCCTCGCCGCGAGATGAGGCCCGATTCCCCTGCACTGCGTGCAGAGCAATTCCGTGTTCCACATCAAACGTGAAAGGAGCCTTGATTTCCTTGTTGGCACTCCAGAGAAAACCCAAGATCACTGTCTGAAGTCTAGAGGGATCCTGAGGTCACTGGAGCAACACGAAAGGGCTCCGTGGACCCCAAATCAACTCGAGATGAGAGCTTAGTCCCTGGCTTCGACTCAAGAGGAATACCAACTTTCCAAAAGCACCTCAAGAGGAGGCTTCTCTCAGCTACAGGTATGTGAGAGGGACCCTGAGTTTGTGGCCTCAAGTGGAATGGACACCGAGATGCTCTGACTCGAAGTAAGGCCGGATATCCCTGCAGTGAATTGAATGCAGGCTCGTCTTGCATCTCCCAAGACGAAGGGATGTCTGAATCCCCTGTGGAGACCAAAGAGAAAGACCTAGTCCTCCGCCTCAACGCGAACGGAGGCCTCACATCCTTTGAAAACTCGAGAGGTCCGATCAGATCAATGCTTCCAAAGGAGTCGATGCCTGACTCCTCTTGCAAATGGATAGAAGTCCCAGGATCCCTGTGGCACGTGGAAAGGGACACTGGGTCTCGCGCCTCACGGGGAGCCGCGTCCCAATTGCCATGCCAAGACTCGAGGAGAATCCCGAGGTGTCCCTCGCACCTAGGCAGGAGTCCTGACGTCGCTGAACAAACACGTGCCTGGAAGGGCCCTCCCCGTCGTAACTCGAGAATATACCCCAGGTTCCGGCCGCAACTCGAGAAAAACAATGACATTTCCCCCTCGCCGCGAGATGAGCCCCGATTCCCCTGCACTGCGTGCAGAGCAATTCCGTGTTCCCCATAAAACGTGAAAGGAGCCTTGATTTCCTTGATGGCACTCCAGAGAAAACCCAAGATCACTGTCTCAAGTCTAGAGGGATCCTGAGGTCACTGGAGCAACACGAAAGGGCTCTGTGGACCCCAAATCAACTCGAGATGAGAGCTTAGTCCCTGGCTTCGACTCAAGAGGAATACCAACTTTCCACAAGCACCTCAAGAGGAGGCTTCTCTCAGCTACAGGTAGGTGAGAGGGACCCTGAGTTTGTGGCCTCAAGTGGAATGGACAGCGAGATGCTCTGACTCGAAGTAAGGCCGGATATCCCTGCAGTGAATTGAATGCAGGCTCGTCTTCCATCTCCCAAGACGAAGGGATGTCTGAATCCCCTGTGGAGACCACAGAGAAAGACCTAGTCCTCCGCCTCAACGCTATCGGAGGCCTCACATCCTTTGAGAACTCGAGAGGTCCGCGGAGATCAATGCTTCCAAAGGAGACGATGCCTGACTCCTCTTGAAAATGGATAGGAGTACCAGGATCCCTGTGGCACCTGGAAAGGGATCCTGGGTCTCCCGCCTCACGTGGAGACGCGTCCCAATTGCCATGCCAAGACTCGAGGAGAAATCGAGATGTCCCTCGAACCTAGGCAGGAGTCCTGACGTCGCTGAACAAACACGTGTCTGGAAGGGCCCTCCCCGTCGTAACTCGAGAATATACCCCAGGTTCCAGCCGCAACTTGAGAAAAACCATGAGACATCCCCCTTGCCACGAGATGAGGCCCGATTCCCCTGCACTGCGTGCAGAGCAATTCCGTGTTCCACATCAAACTTGAAAGGAGCCTTGATTTCCTTGATGGCACTCCAGAGAAAACCCAAGATCACTGTCTCAAGTCTAGAGGGATCCTGAGGTTATTGTACCAACACGAAAGGGCTCCGTGGACCCCAAATCAACTCGAGATGAGAGCTTAGTCCCTGGCTTCGACTCAAGAGGAATACCAACTTTCCACAAGCACCTCAAGAGGAGGCTTCTCTCAGCTACAGGTAAGTGAGAGGGCCCCTGAGTTTGTGGCCTCAAGTGGAATGGACACCGAGATGCTCTGACTCGAAGTAAGGCCGGATATCCCTGCAGTGAATTGAATGCAGGCTCGTCTTGTATCTCCCAAGACGAAGGGATGTCTGAATCCCCTGTGAATACCACAGAGAAAGACCTAATTCTCCGCCTCATCGCGACCGGAGGCCTCACATCCTTTGAAAACTCGAGAGGTCCGCGGAGATCAATGCTTCCAAAGGAGACGATGCCTGACTTCTCTTTAAAATGGATAGGAGTCCCAGGATCCCTGTGGCACGTGGAAAGGGACCCTGGGTCTCCCGACTCACGTGGAGACGCGTCCCAAATGCCATGCCAAGACTCGAGGAGAATCCCGAGGTGTCCCTCGCACCTAGGCAGGAGTCCTGACGTCGCTGAACAAACACGTGTCTGGAAGGGCCCTCCCCATCGTAACTCGAGAACATGCCCCAGGTTCCGGCCACAACTCGAGAAAACCAAGAGACTTCCCCCTCGCCGCGAGATGAGGCCCGATTCCCCTGCACTGCATGCAGAGCAATTCCGTCTTCCACATGAAACGTGAAAGGAGCCTTGATTTCCTTGATGGCACTCGAGAGAAAACCCAGGTTCACTGTCTCAAGTCTAGAGGGATCCTGAGGTCACTGAGGCAACACGAAAGGGCTCCGGGAACCCAAATCAACTCGAGATGAGAGCTTTTCCCTGGCTTCAACTCAAGAGGAATACCAACTTTCCACAAGCACCTCAAGAGGAGGCTTCTCTCAGCTACAGTTATGTGAGAGGGACCCTGAGTTTGTGGCCTCAAGTGGAATGGACACCGAGATGCTCTGACTTGAAGTAAGGCCGGATATCCCTGCAGTGAATTGAATGCAGGCTCGTCTTGCATCTCCCAAGACGAAGGGATGTCTGAATCCCCTGTGGAGACCAAAGAGAAAGACCTAGTCCTCCGCCTCAACGCGAACGGAGGCCTCACATCCTTTGAAAACTCGAGAGGTCCGATCAGATCAATGCTTCCAAAGGAGACGATGCCTGACTCCTCTTGCAAATGTATAGAAGTCCCAGGATCCCTGTGGCACGTGGAAAGGGACACTGGGTCTCGCGCCTCACCGGGAGCCGCGTCCCAATTGCCATGCCAAGACTCGAGGAGAATCCCGAGGTGTCCCTCGCACCTAGGCAGGAGTCCTGACATCGCTGAACAAAAACGTGTCTGGAAGGGCCCTCCCCGTCGTAACTCGAGAATATACCCCAGGTTCCAGCCGCAACTCGAGAAAAACAATGACATTTCCCCCTCGTCGCGAGATGAGCCCCGATTCCCCTGCACTGCGTGCAGAGCAATTCCGTGTTCCCCATAAAACGTGAAAGGAGCCTTGATTTCCTTGATGGCACTCCAGAGAAAACCCAAGATCACTGTCTCAAGTCTAGAGGGATCCTGAGGTCACTGGAGCAACACGAAAGGGCTCTGTGGACCCCAAATCAACTCGAGATGAGAGCTTGGTCCCTGGCTTCGACTCAAGAGGAATACCAACTTTCCACAAGCACCTCAAGAGGAGGCTTCTCTCAGCTACAGGTAGGTGAGAGGGACCCTGAGTTTGTGGCCTCAAATGGAATGAACAGCGAGATGCTCTGACTCGAAGTAAGGCCGGATATCCCTGCAGTGAATTGAATGCAGGCTCGTCTTGCATCTCCCAAGACGAAGGGATGTCTGAATCCCCTGTGGAGACCACAGAGAAAGACCTAGTCCTCCGCCTCAACGCTACCGGAGGCCTGACATCCTTTGAAAACTCGAGAGGTCCGCGGAGATCAATGCTTCCAAAGGAGACGATGCCTGACGTCTCTTGAAAATAGATAGGAGTCCCAGGATCACTGTGGCACGTGGAAAGGTACCCTGGTTCTCCCGCCTCACGTGGAGACGCATCCCAATTGCCATGTCAAGACTCCAGGAGAATCCCGAGGTGTCCCTCGCCCCTAGGCAGGAGTCATGATGTCGCTGAACAAACACGTGTCTGGAAGGGCCCTCCCCGTCGTAACTCGAGAATATACCCCTGGTTCCGGCCGCAACTCGAGAAAAATCATGAGACTTCCCCCTCGCCGCAACATGAGGCCCGATTCCCCTGCACTGCATGCAGAGCAATTCCGTCTTCCACATCAAACGTGAAAGGAGACTTGATTTCCTTGATGGCACTCCAGCGAAAACCCAAGATCACTGTCTCAAGTCTAGAGGGATCCTGAGGTGACTGGAGCAACATGAAGGGGCTCTGCGGACCCCAAATCAAATCGAGATGAGAGCTTAGTCCCTGGCTTCGACTCAAGAGGAATACCAACTTTCCACAAGCACCTCAAGAGGAGGCTTCTCTCAGCTATAGGTATGTGAGAGGGACCCTGAATTTGTGGCCTCAAGTGGAATGGACACCGAGATGCTCTGACTCGAACTAAGGCCGGATATCCCTGCAGTGAATTGAATGCAGGCCTGTCTTGCATCTCCCAAGACGAAGGGATGTCTGAATCCCCTCTGGAGACCACAGAGAAAGAACTAGTTCTCCGTATCATCGCGACCGGAGGTCTCACATCCTTTGAAAACTCGAGAGGTCCGCGGAGATCAGTGCGTCCAAAGGAGACGATGCCTGACTCCTCTTGAAAATGCATAGGAGTCCCAGGATCCCTTTGCAACGTGAAAAGGGACCCTGGGTCTCCCGCCTCACGTGGAGACCCGTCCCAATTGCCATGCCAAGACTTGGGGAGAATACCGAGGTGTCCATCGAACCTAGGCAGGAATTCTGACTTCGCTGAACAAACACGTGTCTGGAAGGGCCCTCCCCGTCGTAATTCGAGAATATACCTCAGGTTCCGGCTGCAACTCGAGAAAAACCATGAGACTTCCCCCTCGCCGTGAGATGAGGCCCGATTCCCCTGCTCTGCGTGCAAAGCAATTCCGTGTTCCATATCAAACGTGAAAGGAGCCTTGATTTCCTTGATGGCACTCCAGAGAAAACCCAAGATCACTGTCTCAAGTCTAGAGGGATCCTGAGGTCACTGTAGCAACAGAAAAGGGCTCCGTGGAGCCCAAATCAACTGGAGATGAGACCTTAGTCCCTGGCCTCGACTCAAGAGGAATACCAACTTTCCACAAGCACCTCAAGAGGAGGCTTCTCTCAGCTACATGTATGTAAGAGGGACCCTGAGTTTGTGGCCTCAAGTGGAATGGACACCGAGATTCTCTGACTCGAAGTAAGGCCGGATATCCCTGCAGTGAATTGAATGCAGGCTCCTCTTGCATCTCCCAAGACGAAGGGATGTCTGAATCCCCTGTGGAGCCCACAGAGAAAGACCTAGTTCTCCGCCTCATCGCGACCGGAGGCCTCATATCCTTTGAAAACTCGAGAGGTCCGCGGAGATGAATGCTTCCAAAGGAGACGATGCATGACTCCTCTTGAAAATGGATAGGAGTCCCAGGATCCCTGTGGCACGTGGAAAGGGACCCTGGGTCTCCCGCCTCACGTGGAGACGCGTCCCAATTGCCATGTCAAGACTCGAGGAGAATCCCGAGGTGTCCCTCGCACCTAGGCAGGTGTCCTGACGTCGCTGAACAAACACATGTCTGGAAGGGCCCTCCCCGTCGTAACTCGAGAATATACCCCAGGTTCCGGCCGCAACTCGAGAATAACAATGAGACTTCCCCCTCACCGCGAGATGAGGCCCGATTCCCCTGCACTGCGTGCAGAGCAATTCCGTGATCCACATCAAAGGTGAAAGGGGCCTTGATTTCCTTGATGGCACTCCAGAGAAATCCCAAGATCACTGTCTCAAGTCTAGAGGGGTCCTGAGGTCACTGGAGCAACAAGAAAGGGCTCCGTGGACCCCAAATCACCTCGAGATGAGAGCTTATTCCCTGGTTTCGACTCAAGAGGAATACCAACTTTCCACAAGCACCTCAAGAGGAGGCTTCTCTCAGCTACAGGTATGTGAGAGGGACCCTTAGTTTGTGGCCTCAAGTGGAATGGACACCGAGATGCTCTGACTCGAAGTAAGGCCGGATATCCCTGCAGTGAATTGAATGCAGGCTCGTCTTGCATCTCCCAAGACAAAGGGTTGTCTGAATCCCCTGTGGAGACCACAGAGAAAGACCTAGTTCTCGCCACATTGCGACCGGAGGCCTCAGATCTTTTGAAAATTCGAGAGGTCCGCAGAGATCAATGCTTCCAAAGGAGACGATGCCTGACTCCTCTTGAAAATGGATAGGAGTCCCAGGATCCCTGTCCACGTGGAAGGGGACCCTGGGGCTCCCGATTCACGTGGAGACGCGTCCCAACTGCCATACCAAGACTCGAGGAGAATCCCGAGGTGTCCCTGGCAGCCAGGCAGGAGTCCTGACGTCGCTGAACAAACACTTGTTTGGAAGGGCCCTCCTCGTCGTATGTCGAGAATATACCCTAGGTTCCGGCCGCAACACGAGAAAAACCATGAGACTTCCCCCTCGCCGCATGAGGAGCCCCAATTCCCCTGCACTGCGTGCAGAGCAATTCCAGGTTCCACATCAAACGTGAAAGGAGCCTTGATTTCCTTGATGGCACTCCAGAGAAAACCCAAGATCACTGTCTCAAGTCTAGAGGGATCCTGAGGTCACTGGAGCAACACGAAAGGGCTCCGTGGACCCCAAATCAACTCGAGATGAGAGCTTAATCCCTGGCTTCGACTCAAGAGGAATACCAACTTTCCACAAGCACCTCAAGAGGAGGCTTCTCTCAGCTACAGTTATGAGAGAGGGACCCTGAGTTTGTGGCCTCAAGTGGAATGGACACCGAGATGCTCTGACTCGAAGTAAGGCCGGATATCCCTGCAGTGAATTGAATGCAGGCTCGTCTTGCATCTCCCAAGATGAAGGGATATCTGAATCCCCTGTGGAGACCACAGAGAAAGACCTAGTTCTCCGCCTCATCGCGACCGGAGGCCTCACATCCTTTGAAAACTCGAGAGGTCCGCGGAGATCAATGCTTCCAAAGGAGACGATGCCTGACTCCTCTTGAAAATGGATAGGAGTCCGAGGATCCCTGTGGCACGTGGAAAGGGACCCTGGGTCTCCCGCCTCACGTGGAGACGCGTCCCAATTGCCATGCCAAGACTCGAGGAGAATCCCGAGGTGTCCCTCGCACCTAGGCAGGAGTCCTCACGTCGCTGAACAAACACGTGTCTGGAATGGCCCTCGCCGTCGTAACTCGAGAATATACCCCAGGTTCCGGCCGCAACTCGAGAAAAACCATGAGACTTCCCCCTCGTCGCGAGATGAGGCCCGATTCCCCTGCACAGCGTGCAGAGCAATTCTGTGTTCCACATCAAACGTGAAAGGAGCCTTGATTTCCTTGATGGCCCTCCAGAGAAAACCCAAGACAATGTCTCAAGTCTAGAGGGATCCTGAGGTCACTGGAGCAATACGAAAGGGCTCTGTGGACCCCAAATCAACTCGAGATGAGAGCTTAGTCCCTGGCTTCGCCACAAGAGGAATACCAACTTTCCACAAGCACCTCAAGAGGAGGCTTCTCTCAGCTACAGGTATGTGTGAGGGACCCTGAGTTTGTGGCCTCAAGTCGAATGGACACCGAGATGCTCTGACTCGAAGTAAGGCTGGATATCCCTGCAGTGAATTGAATGCAGGCTCGTCTTGCATCTCCAAAGACGAAGGGATGTCTGAATACCCTGTGGAGGCCACAGAGAAAGACCTAGTCCTCTGCCTCAACGCGAACGGAGGCCTCACATCCTTTGAAAACTCGAGGGGTCCGCGGAGATCAATGCTTCCAAAGGAGACGATGCCTGACTCCTCTTGAAAATGGATAGGAGTCCCAGGATCGCTGTGGCACGTGGAAAGGGACCCTGGGTCTCCCGCCTCACGTGGAGACGCGTCCCAATTGCCATGCCAAGAATCGAGGAGATTCCCGAGGTGTCCCTCGCACCTAGGCAGGAGTCCTGACGTCGCTGAACAAACACGTGTCTGGAAGGGCCCTCCCTGTCGTAACTCGAGAATATACCCCAGGTTCCGACCGCAACTCGAGAAAAACCATGAGACTTCCTCCTCGCCGCGAGATGAGGCCCGATTCCCCTGCACTGCGTGCAGAGCCATTCCGTGTTCCACATCAAACGTGAAAGGAGCATTGATTTCCTTGATGGCACTCCAGAGAAAACCCAAGATCACTGTCTCAAGTCTAGAGGGATGCTGAGGTCACTGGAGCAACAGGAAAGTGCTCCATGGACCCCAAATCAACTCTAGATGAGAGCTTAGTCCCTGGCATCGACTCAAGAGGAATAGCAACTTTCCACAAGCACCTCAAGAGGAGGCTTCTCTCAGCTACACGTATGTGAGAGGGACCCTGAGTTTGTGGCCTCAAGTGGAATGGACACCGAGATGCTCTGACTCGAAGTAAGGCCGGATATCCCTGCAGTGAAGTGAATGCAGGCTCGTCTTGCATCTCCCAAGGCGAACGGTTGTCTGAATCCCCTGTGGAGAGCACAGAGAAAGACCTAGTCCTACGCCTCAACGCAACCCGAGGCCTCATATTCTTTGAAAAATCGAAAGGTCCGCGTAGATCAATACTTCCGAAGGAGACGATGCCTGACTCCTCTTGAAAATGAATAGGAGTCCCAGGATCCCTGTGGCACGTGGAAAGGGACCCTGGGTCTCCCGCCTCACGTGGAAACGCGTCCCAATTGCCATGCCAAGACTCGAGGAGAATCCCGAGATGTCCCTCGCATCTAGGCAGGAGTCTTGACGTCGCTGAACAAACACGTGTCTGGAAGGGCCCTCCCCGTCGTAACTCGAGAATATACCCCAGGTTCCGGCTGCAACTTGAGAAAAACCATGAGACATCCCCCTTGCCACGAGATGAGGCCCGATTCCCCTGCACTGCATGCAGAGCAATTCCGTGTTCCACATCAAACGTGAAAGGAGCCTTGATTTCCTTGATGGCACTCCAGAGAAAACCCAAGATCACTGTCTCAAGTCTAGAGGGATCCTGAGGTCACTGTACCAACACGAAAGGGTTCCGTGGACCCCAAATCAACTCGAGATGAGAGCTTAGTCCCTGGCTTCGACTAAAGAGGAATACCAACTTTCCACAAGCACCTCAAGAGGAGGCTTCTCTCAGCTACAGGTATGTGAGAGGGACCCTGAATTTGTGGCCTCAAGTGTAATGGACACCGAGATGCTCTGACTCGAAGTAAGGCCGGATATCCCTGCAGTGAATTGAATGCAGGCTCGTCTTGCATCTCCCAAGATGAAGGGATGTCTGAATCCCCTGTGGAGACCACAAGGAAAGACCTAGTTCTCCACCTCATCGCGACCGGAAGCCTCACATCCTTTGAAAACTCGAGAGGTCCGCGGAAATCAATGCTTCCAAAGGAGACGATGCCTGACTCCTCTTGAAAATGGATAGGAGTCCCAGGATCCCTGTGGCACGTGGAAAGGGACCCTGGGTCTCCCGCCTCACGTGGAGACGCGTCCCAATTGCCATGCCAAGACTCGAGGAGAATCCCGAGGTGTCCCTCGCACCTAGGCAGGAGTCCTGACGTCCGTGAACTAACACGTGTCTGGAAGGGCCCTCCCCGTCGTAACTCGAGAATATACCCCAGGTTCCGGCCGCAACTCGACAAAAACCATGAGACTTCCCCCTCGCCGCGAGATGAAGCCCGATTCGCCTGTGCAGCGTGCAGAGCAATTCCGTGTTCCACATCAAACGTGAAAGGAGCCTTGATTTCCTTGATGGCCCTCCAGAGATAAACCAAGATCACTGTCTCAAGTCTAGAGGGATCCTGAGGTCACTGGAGCAACAGGAAAGGGCTCCTTGGACCCGAAATCAACTCGAGATGAGAGCTTAGTCCCTGGCTTCGACTCAAGAGGAATACCAACTTTCCACAAGCACCTCAAGAGGAGGCTTCTCTCAGCTACAGGTATGTGAGAGGGACCCTGAGTTTGTGGCCTTAAGTGGAATGGACAGGAGATGCTCTGACTCGAAATGAAGCCCGGATATCCCTGCAGTGAATTGAATGCAGGCTCGCCTTGCATCTCCCAAGACGAAGGGAATTCTGAATCCCCTGTGGAGACCACAGAGAAAGACCTAGTCCTCCGCCTCAACGCGAACGGAGGCCTCACATCCTTTTAAAACTCGAGAGGTCCGCGGAGATCAATGCTTCCAAAGGAGACGATGCCTCATTCCTCTTGAAAATGGATAGGAGTCCCAGGATCCCTGTGGCACGTGGAAAGGAACCCTGGGTCTGCCGCCTCACGTGGAGACGCGTCCCAATTGCATTGCCAGGACTCGAGGAGAATCCCGAGGTGTCCCTCGCACCTAGGCAGGAGTCCTGACGTCGCTGAACAAACACGTGTCTGGAAGGGCCCTCCCCGTCGTAACTGGAGAATATACACCAAGTTTCGGCCGCAACTCGAGAAAAACCATGAGACTTCCCCCTCGTCGCGAGATGAGGCCCGATTCCCCAGCATTGCGTGCAGAGGAATTCCGTGTTCCACATCAAACGTGAAAGGAGCCTTGATTTCCTTTATGGCACTCCAGAGAAAACCCAAGATCACTGTCTCAAGTGTAGAGGGATCCTGAGGTCACTAGAGCAACACGAAAGGGCTCCGTGGACCCCAAATCAACTCGAGATTGGAGCTTAGTCCCTGGCTTCGACTCAAGAGGAATACCAACTTTCCACAAGCACCTCAAGAGGAGGCTTCTCTCAGCTACAGGTATGTGAGAGGGACCCTGAGTTTGTGGCCTCAAGTGGAATGGACACCGAGATGCTCTGATTCGAAGTAAGGCCGGATATCCCTGCAGTGAATTGAATGCAGGCTCGTCTTGCATCTTCCAAAAAAAAGGGATGTCTGAATACCCTGTGGAGACCACAGAGAAAGACCTAGTCTCCGCCTCATCGCGACTGGAGGCCTCACATCCTTTGAAAACTCTAGAGGTCCGCGGAGATCAATACTTGCAAAGGAGACGATGCCTGAATCCTCTTGAAAATGGATAGGAGTCCCAGGATCCCTGTGGCACGTGGAAAGGGACCCTGGGTCTCCCGCCTCACGTGGAGACGCGTCCCAATTGCCATGCCAAGACTCGAGGAGAATCCAGAGGTGTCCCTCGCACCTAGCCAGGAGTCCTGACGTCGCTGAACAAACAGGTGTCTGGAAGGGCCCTCCCCGTCGTAACTCGAGAATATACCCCAGCTTCAGGCCGCAACTCGAGAAAAACCATGAGACTTCCCCCTCGCCGCGAGATGAGGCTCGATTCCCCTGCACTGCGTGCAGAGCAATTCCGTGTTCCACATCAAACGTGAAAGGAGCCTTGATTTCCTTGATGGCACTCCAGAGAAAACCCAAGATCACTGTCTCAAGTCTAGAAGGATCCTGAGGCCACTGTAGCAGCATGAAAGGGCTCCGTGGACCCCAAATCAACTCGAGATGAGAGCTTAGTCCCTGGCTTCGACTTAAGAGGAATACCAACTTTCCACAAGCACCTCAAGAGGAGGCTTCTCTCAGCTACAGTTATGAGAGAGGGACCCTGAGTTTGTGGCCTCAAGTGGAATGGACACCGAGATGCTCTGACTCGAAGTAAGGCCGGATATCACTGCAGTGAATTGAAAGCAGGCTCGTCTTCCATCTACAAAGACGAAGGGATGTCTGAATCCCCTGTGGAGGCCACAGAGAAAGACCTAGTCCTCCGCCTCATCGCGACCGGAGGCCTCACATCCTTTGAAAACTCGAGAGGTCCGTGGAGATCAATGCTTCCAAAGGAGACGATGCCTGACTCCTCTTGAAAATGGATAGGAGTCCCAGGATCCCTGTGGCACGTGGAAAGGGACCCTGGGTCTCCCGCCTCACGTGGAGACGCGTCCCAATTGCCATGAAAAGACTCGAGGAGAATCCCGAGGTGTCCCTCGCACCTAGGCTGGAGTCCTGACGTCGCTGAACAAACACGTGTCTGGAAGGGCCCTCCCCGTCGTAACTCGAGAATATACCCCAGGTTCCGGCCGCAACACGAGAAAAACCATGAGACTTCCCCCTCGCCGCGAGATGAGGCCCGATTCCCCTGCACTGCGTGCAGAGCAATTCCATGTTCCACATCAAACCTGAAAGGAGCCTTGATTTCCCTGATGCCACTCCAGAGAAAACCCAAAGTCACTGTCCCAAGACTAGAGGGATCCTGAGGTCACTGGAGCAACACGAAAGGGCTCCGTGGACCCAAAATCAACTCGAGATGAGAGCTTAGTCCCTGGCTTCGACTCAAGAGGAATACCAACTATCCACAAGCACCTCAAGAGGAGGCTTCTCTCAGCTACAGGTATGTGAGAGGTACCCTGAGTTTGTGGCCTCAAGTGGAATGGACACCGAGATGCTCTGACTCGAAATAAGGCCGGATATCCCTGCAGTGAATTGAATGCAGGCTCGTCTTGCATCTGCCAAGATGAAGGGATGTCTGAATCCCCTGTGGAGACCACAGAGAAAGACCTAGTTCTCCGCCTCATCGCGACCGGAGGCCTCACATCCTTTGAAAACTCGAGAGGTCCGCGGAGATCAATGCTTCCAAAGGAGACGATGCCTGACTCCTCTTGAAAATGGATAGGAGTCCCCGGGTCCCTGTGGCACGTGGAAAGGGTCCCTGGGTCTCCCGCCTCACGTGGAGACGCGTCCCAATTGCCATGCCAAGACTCGAGGAGAATCCCGAGGTGTCCCTCGCACCTAGGCAGGAGTCCTCACGTCGCTGAACAAACACGTATCTGGAATGGCCCTCGCCATCGTAACACGAGAATATACCCCAGGTTCCGGCCGCAACTCGAGAAAAACCATGAGACTTCCCCCTCGTCGCGAGATGAGGCCCGATTCCCCTGCACTGCGTGCAGAGCAATTCCGTGTTCCACATCAAACGTGAAAGGAGCCTTGATTTCCTTGATGGCACTCCAGAGAAAACCCAAGATCACTGTCTCAAGTCTGGAGGGATCCTGAGGTCACTGGAGCAACACGAAAGTGCTCCGGGGACCCGAAATCAACTCGAGATGAGAGCTTAGTCCCTGGCTTCGACTCAAGAAGAATACCAACTTTCCACAAGCACCTCAAAAGGAGGCTTCTCAAAGCTACAGGTATGTGAGAGGGACCCTGAGTTTGTGGCCTCAAGTGTAATGGACACCGAGATGCTCTGACTCGAAGTACGGCCAGATATCCCTGCAGTGAATTGAATGCAGGCTCGTTTTGCATCTACTAAGACGAAGGGATGTCTGAATCCACTGTGGAGACCAGAGAGAAAGACCTAGTCCTCCTCCTCATCGCGACCGGAAGCCTCACATCCTTTGAAAACTCGAGAGGTCCGCGGAGATCAATGCTTCCAAAGGAGACGATGCCTGACTCCTCTTGAAAATGGATAGGAGTCCCAGGATCCCTGTGGCACGTGGAAAGAGACACTGGGTCTTCCGCCTCACGTGGAGACGCGTCCCAATTGCCATGCCAGGACTCGACGAGTGTACCGAGGTGTCCCTCGCACCTCGGCAGGAGTCCTGACGTCGCTGAACAAACTCGTGTCTGGAAGGGCCCTCCCCGTAGTAACTTGAGAATGTACCCCAGGTTCCGGCCGCAACTCGAGAAAAACCATGAGACTTCCCCCTCGCCGCGAGATGAGACCCGATTCCCCTGCACAGCGTGCAGAGCAATTCCGTGTTCCACATCAAACGTGAAAGGAGCCTTGATTTCATTGATGGCCCTCCAGAGAAAACCCAAGACAATGTCTCAAGTCTAGAGGGATCCTGAGGTCACTGGAGCAATACGAAAGGGCTCTGTGGACCCCAAATCAACTCGAGATGAGAGCTTAGTCCCTGGCTTCGCCACAAGAGGAATACCAACTTTCCACAAGCACCTCAAGAGGAGGCTTCTCTCAGCTACAGGTATGTGAGAGGGACCCTGAGTTTGTGGCCTTAAGTGGAATGGACAGGAGATGCTCTGACTCGAAATGAAGCCCGGATATCCCTGCAGTGAATTGAATGCAGGCTCGCCTTGCATCTCCCAAGACGAAGGGAATTCTGAATCCCCTGTGGAGACCACAGAGAAAGACCTAGTCCTCCGCCTCAACGCGAACGGAGGCCTCACATCCTTTTAAAACTCGAGAGGTCCGCGGAGATCAATGCTTCCAAAGGAGACGATGCCTCATTCCTCTTGAAAATGGATAGGAGTCCCAGGATCCCTGTGGCACGTGGAAAGGAACCCTGGGTCTGCCGCCTCACGTGGAGACGCGTCCCAATTGCATTGCCAGGACTCGAGGAGAATCCCGAGGTGTCCCTCGCACCTAGGCAGGAGTCCTGACGTCGCTGAACAAACACGTGTCTGGAAGGGCCCTCCCCGTCGTAACTGGAGAATATACACCAAGTTTCGGCCGCAACTCGAGAAAAACCATGAGACTTCCCCCTCGTCGCGAGATGAGGCCCGATTCCCCAGCATTGCGTGCAGAGGAATTCCGTGTTCCACATCAAACGTGAAAGGAGCCTTGATTTCCTTTATGGCACTCCAGAGAAAACCCAAGATCACTGTCTCAAGTGTAGAGGGATCCTGAGGTCACTAGAGCAACACGAAAGGGCTCCGTGGACCCCAAATCAACTCGAGATTGGAGCTTAGTCCCTGGCTTCGACTCAAGAGGAATACCAACTTTCCACAAGCACCTCAAGAGGAGGCTTCTCTCAGCTACAGGTATGTGAGAGGGACCCTGAGTTTGTGGCCTCAAGTGGAATGGACACCGAGATGCTCTGATTCGAAGTAAGGCCGGATATCCCTGCAGTGAATTGAATGCAGGCTCGTCTTGCATCTTCCAAAAAAAAGGGATGTCTGAATACCCTGTGGAGACCACAGAGAAAGACCTAGTCTCCGCCTCATCGCGACTGGAGGCCTCACATCCTTTGAAAACTCTAGAGGTCCGCGGAGATCAATACTTGCAAAGGAGACGATGCCTGAATCCTCTTGAAAATGGATAGGAGTCCCAGGATCCCTGTGGCACGTGGAAAGGGACCCTGGGTCTCCCGCCTCACGTGGAGACGCGTCCCAATTGCCATGCCAAGACTCGAGGAGAATCCAGAGGTGTCCCTCGCACCTAGCCAGGAGTCCTGACGTCGCTGAACAAACAGGTGTCTGGAAGGGCCCTCCCCGTCGTAACTCGAGAATATACCCCAGCTTCAGGCCGCAACTCGAGAAAAACCATGAGACTTCCCCCTCGCCGCGAGATGAGGCTCGATTCCCCTGCACTGCGTGCAGAGCAATTCCGTGTTCCACATCAAACGTGAAAGGAGCCTTGATTTCCTTGATGGCACTCCAGAGAAAACCCAAGATCACTGTCTCAAGTCTAGAAGGATCCTGAGGCCACTGTAGCAGCATGAAAGGGCTCCGTGGACCCCAAATCAACTCGAGATGAGAGCTTAGTCCCTGGCTTCGACTTAAGAGGAATACCAACTTTCCACAAGCACCTCAAGAGGAGGCTTCTCTCAGCTACAGTTATGAGAGAGGGACCCTGAGTTTGTGGCCTCAAGTGGAATGGACACCGAGATGCTCTGACTCGAAGTAAGGCCGGATATCACTGCAGTGAATTGAAAGCAGGCTCGTCTTCCATCTACAAAGACGAAGGGATGTCTGAATCCCCTGTGGAGGCCACAGAGAAAGACCTAGTCCTCCGCCTCATCGCGACCGGAGGCCTCACATCCTTTGAAAACTCGAGAGGTCCGTGGAGATCAATGCTTCCAAAGGAGACGATGCCTGACTCCTCTTGAAAATGGATAGGAGTCCCAGGATCCCTGTGGCACGTGGAAAGGGACCCTGGGTCTCCCGCCTCACGTGGAGACGCGTCCCAATTGCCATGAAAAGACTCGAGGAGAATCCCGAGGTGTCCCTCGCACCTAGGCCGGAGTCCTGACGTCGCTGAACAAACACGTGTCTGGAAGGGCCCTCCCCGTCGTAACTCGAGAATATACCCCAGGTTCCGGCCGCAACACGAGAAAAACCATGAGACTTCCCCCTCGCCGCGAGATGAGGCCCGATTCCCCTGCACTGCGTGCAGAGCAATTCCATGTTCCACATCAAACCTGAAAGGAGCCTTGATTTCCCTGATGCCACTCCAGAGAAAACCCAAAGTCACTGTCCCAAGACTAGAGGGATCCTGAGGTCACTGGAGCAACACGAAAGGGCTCCGTGGACCCAAAATCAACTCGAGATGAGAGCTTAGTCCCTGGCTTCGACTCAAGAGGAATACCAACTATCCACAAGCACCTCAAGAGGAGGCTTCTCTCAGCTACAGGTATGTGAGAGGTACCCTGAGTTTGTGGCCTCAAGTGGAATGGACACCGAGATGCTCTGACTCGAAATAAGGCCGGATATCCCTGCAGTGAATTGAATGCAGGCTCGTCTTGCATCTGCCAAGATGAAGGGATGTCTGAATCCCCTGTGGAGACCACAGAGAAAGACCTAGTTCTCCGCCTCATCGCGACCGGAGGCCTCACATCCTTTGAAAACTCGAGAGGTCCGCGGAGATCAATGCTTCCAAAGGAGACGATGCCTGACTCCTCTTGAAAATGGATAGGAGTCCCCGGGTCCCTGTGGCACGTGGAAAGGGTCCCTGGGTCTCCCGCCTCACGTGGAGACGCGTCCCAATTGCCATGCCAAGACTCGAGGAGAATCCCGAGGTGTCCCTCGCACCTAGGCAGGAGTCCTCACGTCGCTGAACAAACACGTATCTGGAATGGCCCTCGCCATCGTAACACGAGAATATACCCCAGGTTCCGGCCGCAACTCGAGAAAAACCATGAGACTTCCCCCTCGTCGCGAGATGAGGCCCGATTCCCCTGCACTGCGTGCAGAGCAATTCCGTGTTCCACATCAAACGTGAAAGGAGCCTTGATTTCCTTGATGGCACTCCAGAGAAAACCCAAGATCACTGTCTCAAGTCTGGAGGGATCCTGAGGTCACTGGAGCAACACGAAAGTGCTCCGGGGACCCGAAATCAACTCGAGATGAGAGCTTAGTCCCTGGCTTCGACTCAAGAAGAATACCAACTTTCCACAAGCACCTCAAAAGGAGGCTTCTCTAAGCTACAGGTATGTGAGAGGGACCCTGAGTTTGTGGCCTCAAGTGTAATGGACACCGAGATGCTCTGACTCGAAGTACGGCCAGATATCCCTGCAGTGAATTGAATGCAGGCTCGTTTTGCATCTACTAAGACGAAGGGATGTCTGAATCCACTGTGGAGACCAGAGAGAAAGACCTAGTCCTCCTCCTCATCGCGACCGGAAGCCTCACATCCTTTGAAAACTCGAGAGGTCCGCGGAGATCAATGCTTCCAAAGGAGACGATGCCTGACTCCTCTTGAAAATGGATAGGAGTCCCAGGATCCCTGTGGCACGTGGAAAGAGACACTGGGTCTTCCGCCTCACGTGGAGACGCGTCCCAATTGCCATGCCAGGACTCGACGAGTGTACCGAGGTGTCCCTCGCACCTCGGCAGGAGTCCTGACGTCGCTGAACAAACTCGTGTCTGGAAGGGCCCTCCCCGTAGTAACTTGAGAATGTACCCCAGGTTCCGGCCGCAACTCGAGAAAAACCATGAGACTTCCCCCTCGCCGCGAGATGAGACCCGATTCCCCTGCACAGCGTGCAGAGCAATTCCGTGTTCCACATCAAACGTGAAAGGAGCCTTGATTTCATTGATGGCCCTCCAGAGAAAACCCAAGACAATGTCTCAAGTCTAGAGGGATCCTGAGGTCACTGGAGCAATACGAAAGGGCTCTGTGGACCCCAAATCAACTCGAGATGAGAGCTTAGTCCCTGGCTTCGCCACAAGAGGAATACCAACTTTCCACAAGCACCTCAAGAGGAGGCTTCTCTCAGCTACAGGTAGGTGAGAGGGACCCTGAGTTTGTGGCCTCAAGTCGAATGGACACCGAGATGCTCTGACTCGAAGTAAGGCTGGATATCCCTGCAGTGAATTGAATGCAGGCTCGTCTTGCATCTCCCAAGACGAAGGGATGTCTGAATACCCTGTGGAGGCCACAGAGAAAGACCTAGTCCTCTGCCTCAACGCGAACGGAGGCCTCACATCCTTTGAAAACTCGAGAGGTCCGCGGAGATCAATGCTTCCAAAGGAGACGATGCCTGACTCCTCTTGAAAATGGATAGGAGTACCAGGATCCCTGTGGCACGTGGAAAGGGACCCTGGGTCTCCCGCCTCACGTGGAGACGCGTCCCAATTGCCATGCCAAGAATCGAGGAGATTCCCGAGGTGTCCCTCGCACCTAGGCAGGAGTCCTGACGTCGCTGAACAAACACGTGTCTGGAAGGGCCCTCCCCGTCGTAACTCGAGAATATACCCCAGGTTCCGGCCGCAACTCGAGACAAACCATGAGACTTCCTCCTGGCCGCGAGATGAGGCCCGATTCCCCTGCACTGCGTGCAGAGCCATTCCGTGTTCCACATCAAACGTGAAAGGAGCATTGATTTCCTTGATGGCACTCCAGAGAAAACCCAAGATCACTGTCTCAAGTCTAGAGGGATGCTGAGGTCACTGGAGCAACAGGAAAGTGCTCCATGGACCCCAAATCAACTCTAGATGAGAGCTTAGTCCCTGGCATCGACTCAAGAGGAATAGCAACTTTCCACAAGCACCTCAAGAGGAGGCTTCTCTCAACTACAGGTATGTGAGAGGGACCCTGAGTTTGTGGCCTCAAGTGGAATGGACACCGAGATGCTCTGACTCGAAGTAAGGCCGGATATCCCTGCAGTGAAGTGAATGCAGGCTCGTCTTGCATCTCCCAAGGCGAACGGTTGTCTGAATCCCCTGTGGAGAGCACAGAGAAAGACCTAGTCCTACGCCTCAACGCAACCCGAGGCCTCATATTCTTTGAAAAATCGAAAGGTCCGTGTAGATCAATACTTCCGAAGGAGACGATGCCTGACTCCTCTTGAAAATGGATAGGAGTCCCAGGATCCCTGTGGCACGTGGAAAGGGACCCTGGGTCTCCCGCCTCACGTGGAAACGAGTCCCAATTGCCATGCCAAGACTCGAGGAGAATCCCGAGATGTCCCTCGCATCTAGGCAGGAGTCTTGACGTCGCTGAACAAACACGTGTCTGGAAGGGCCCTCCCCGTCGTAACTCGAGAATATACCCCAGGTTCCGGCTGCAACTTGAGAAAAACCATGAGACATCCCCCTTGCCACGAGATGAGGCCCGATTCCCCTGCACTGCATGCAGAGCAATTCCGTGTTCCACATCAAACGTGAAAGGAGCCTTGATTTAATTGATGGCACTCCAGAGAAAACCCAAGATCACTGTCTCAAGTCTAGAGGGATCCTGAGGTCACTGTACCAACACGAAAGGGTTCCGTGGACCCCAAATCAACTCGAGATGAGAGCTTAGTCCCTGGCTTCGACTCAAGAGGAATACCAACTTTCAACAAGCACCTCAAGAGGAGGCTTCTCTCAGCTACAGGTATGTGAGAGGGACCCTGAATTTGTGGCCTCAAGTGTAATGGACACCGAGATGCTCTGACTCGAAGTAAGGCCGGATATCCCTGCAGTGAATTGAATGCAGGCTCGTCTTGCATCTCCCAAGACGAAGGGATGTCTGAATCCCCTGTGGAGACCACAAAGAAAGACCTAGATCTCCGCCTCATCGCGACCGGAAGCCTCACATCCTTTGAAAACTCGAGAGGTCCGCGGAAATCAATGCTTCCAAAGGAGACGATGCCTGACTCCTCTTGAAAATGGATAGGAGTCCCAGGATCCCTGTGGCACGTGGAAAGGGACCCTGGGTCTCCCGCCTAACGTGGAGACGCGTCCCAATTGCCATGCCAAGACTCGAGGAGAATCCCGAGGTGTCCCTCGCACCTAGGCAGGAGTCCTGACGTCCGTGAACTAACACGTGTCCGGAAGGGCCCTCCCCATCGTAAGTCGAGAATATACCCCAGGTTCCGGCCGCAACTCGACAAAAACCATGAGACTTCCCCCTCGCCGCGAGATGAAGCCCGATTCGCCGGCACAGCGTGCAGAGCAATTCCGTGTTCCACATCAAACGTGAAAGGAGCCTTGATTTCCTTGGTGGCACTCCAGAGAAAACCCAAGATCACTGTCTCAAGTCTAGAGGGATCCTGAGGTCACTGGAACAACACGAAAGGGATCCGTGGACCCCAAAACAACTCGAGATGAGAGCTTAGTCCCTGGCTTCGACACAAGAGGAATACCAACTTTCCACGAGCACCTCAAGACGAGGCTTCTCTCAGCTACAGGTATGTGAGAGGGACCCTGAGTTTGTGGCCTCAAGTGGAATGGACACCGAGATGCTCTGACTCGAAGTAAGGCCGGATATCCCTGCAGTGAATTGGATGCAGGCTCGTCTTGCATCTCCCAAGACGAAGGGTTGTCTGAATCCCCTGTGGAGACCTCAGAGAAAGACCTAGTCCTCCGCCTCAGCGCGACCGGAGGCCTCACATCCTTTGAAAACTCGAGAGGTCCCCGGAGATCAATGCTTCCAAAGGAGACGATGCCTGACTCTTCTTGAAAATGGATAGGAGTCCCAGGATCCCTGTGTCACGGGAAAGGGACCCTGGGTCTCCCGCCTCACGTGGAGACGCGTCCCAATTGCCATGCCAAGACTCGAGGAGAATCCCGAGGTGTCCCTCGCACCTAGGCAGGAATCCTGACATCGCTGAACAAACACGTGTCTGGAAGGGCCCTCCCCGTCGTAACTCGAGAATATACCCCAGGTTCCGGCCGCAACTCGAGGAAAACCATGAGACTTCCCCCTCGCCGCGAGATGAGGCCCGATTCCCCTGCACTGCGTGCAGAGCAATTCCGTGTTCCACATCAAACGTGAAAGGAGCATTGATTTCCTTGATGGCACTCCGTAGAAAACCCAAGATCACTGTCTCAACTCTAGAGGGATCCTGAGGTCACTGGAGCAACACGAAAAGGCTCCATGGACCCCAAATCAACTCGAGATGAGAGCTTAGTCCCTGGCTTCAACTCCAGAGGAATACCAACTTTCCACAAGCACGTCAAGAGGAGGCTTCTCTCAGCTACAGGTATGTTAGAGGGACCCTGAGTTTGTGGCCTCAAGTGGAATGGACACCGAGATGCTCTGACTCGAAGTAAGGCCGGATATCCCTGCAATGAATTGAAGGCAGGCTCGTCTTGCATCTCCCAAGACGAAGCGATGTCTGAATCCCCTGTTTAGACCACAAAGAAAGACCTAGTTCTCCGCCTCATCGCGACCGGAGGCCTCACACCTTTGAAAACTCGAGAGGTCTGCGGAGATCAATGCTTCCAAAGGAGACGATGCCTGACTCCTCTTGAAAATGGATAGGAGTCCCAGGATCCCTGTGGCACGTGGAAAGGGACCCTGGGTCTCCTGCCTCACGTGGAGACGCGTCCCAATTGCCATGCCAAGACTCGAGGAGAATTCCGAGGTGCCCTCGCACCTAGGCAGGAGTCCTGACGTCGCTGAACAAACACGTGTCTGGAAGGGCCCTCCCCGTCGTAACTCGAGAATATACCCCAGGTTCCGGCCGCAACTCGACAAAAACCATGAGACTTCCCCCTCTCCGCGAGATGAAGCCCGATTCACCTGCACAGCGTGCAGAGCAATTCCGTGTTCCACATCAAACGTGAAAGGAGCCTTGATTTCCTTGATGGCCCTCCAGAGATAAACCAAGATCACTGTCTCAAGTCTAGAGGGATCCTGAGGTCACTGGAGCAACACGAAAGGGCTCCGTGGACCCCAAATCAATTCGAGATGAGAGCTTAGTCCCTGGCTTCGACTCAAGAGGAATAACAACTTTCCACAAGCACCTCAAGAGGAGGCTTCTCTCAGCTACAGGTATGTGAGAGGGACCCTGAGTTTGTGGCCTCAAGTGGAATGGACACCGAGATGCTCTGACTCGAAGTAAGGCCGGATATCCCTGCAGTGAATTGATGCAGGCTCGTCTTGCATCTCCCAAGACGAAGGGTTGTCTGAATCCCCTGTGGAGACCACAGAGAAAGACCTAGTCCTCCGCCTCAACGCTACCGGAGGCCTCACATCCTTTGAAAACTCGAGAGGTCCCCGGAGATCAATGCTTCCAAAGGAGACGATGCCTGACTCTTCTTGAAAATGGATAGGAGACCCAGGATACCTGTGGCACAGGAAAGGGACCCTGGGTCTCCTGCCTCACGTGGAGACGCGTCCCAATTGCCATGCCAAGACTCGATGAGAATCCCGAGGTGCCCTCGCACCTAGGCAGGAGTCCTGACGTCGCTGAACAAACATGTGTCTGGAAGGGCCCTCCCCGTCGTAACTCGAGAATATACCCCAGGTTCCGGCCGCAACTCGACAAAAACCATGAGACTTCCCCCTCTCCGCGAGATGAAGCCCGATTCACCTGCACAGCGTGCAGAGCAATTCCGTGTTCCACATCAAACGTGAAAGGAGCCTTGATTTCCTTGATGGCCCTCCAGAGATAAACCAAGATCACTGTCTCAAGTCTAGAGGGATCCTGAGGTCACTGGAGCAACAGGAAAGGGCTCCTTGGACCCGAAATCAACTCGAGATGAGAGCTTAGTCCCTGGCTTCGACTCAAGAGGAATAACAACTTTCCACAAGCACCTCAAGAGGAGGCTTCTCTCAGCTACAGGTATGTGAGAGGGACCCTGAATTTGTAGACACAAGTGGAATGGACAGGAGATGCTCTGACTCGAAGTAAGCCCGGATATCCCTGCAGTGAATTGAATGCAGGCTCGCCTTGCATCTCCCAAGACGAACGGATGTCTGAATCCCCTGTGGAGAAAACAGAGAAAGACCTAGTTCTCCACCTCATCGCGACCGGAGGCCTCACATCCTTTTAAAACTCGAGAGGTCCACGGAGATCAATGCTTCCAAAGGAGACGATGTCTGACTCCACTTGAAAATGGATAGGAGTCCCAGGATACCTGTGGCACGTGGAAAGGGACTCTGGGTCTCCCGCCTCACGTGGAGACGCATCCCAGTTGCCATGCCAAGACTCGAGGAAAATCCCGAGGTGTCCCTCGCAACTAGGCAGGAGTCCTGACGTCGCTGAACATACAAGTGTCTGGAAGGGCCCTCCCCGACGTAACTCGAGAATGTACACCAGGGTCTGGCCGCAACTCGAGAAACACCATGAGACTTCCCCCTCGCCCCGAAATGAGGCCTGATTACCCTGTACTGCGTGCAGAGCAATTCCGTATTCCACATCAAACGTGAAAGGAGCCTTGATTTCCTTGGTGGCACTCCAGAGAAAACCCAAGATCACTGTTTCAAGTCTAGAGGGATCCTGAGGTCACTGGAACAACACGAAAGGGCTCCGTGGACCCCAAAACAACTCGAGATGAGAGCTTAGTCCCTGGCTTCGAATCAAGAGGAATACCAACTTTCCACGAGCACCTCAAGACGAGGCTTCTCTCAGCTACAGGTATGTGAGAGGGACCCTGAGTTTGTGGACTCAAGTGGAATGGACACCGAGATGCTCTGACTCGAAGTAAGGCCGGATATCCCTGCAGTGAATTGGATGCAGGCTCGTCTTGCATCTCCCAAGACGAAGGGTTGTCTGAATCCCCTGTGGAGAGCACAGAGAAAGACCTAGTCCTCCGCCTCAACGCTACCGGAGGCCTCACATCCTTTGAAAACTCGAGAGGTCCCCGGAGATCAATGCTTCCAAAGGAGACGATGCCTGACTCTTCTTGAAAATGGATAGGAGTCCCAGGATCCCTGTGGCACGGGAAAGGGACCCTGGGTCTCCCGCCTCACGTGGAGACGCGTCCCAATTGCCATGCCAAGACTCGAGGAGAATCCCGAGGTGTCCCTCGCACCTAGGCAGGAATCTTTACGTCGCTGAACAAACACGTGTCTGGAAGGGCCCTCCCCGTCGTAACTCGAGAATATACCCCAGGTCCGGCCGCAACTCGAGAAAAACCATGAGACTTCCCACTTGCCATGAGATGAAGCCCGATTCCCCTGCACTGCGTGCAGAGCAACTCCGTGTTCCACATCAAACGTGAAAGGAGCCTTGATTTCCTTGATGGCACTCCAGAGAAAACCCAAGATCACTGTCTCAAGTCTAGAGGGATCCTGAGGTCACTGTAGCAACACGAAAGGGCTCTGTGGACCCCAAATCAACTCGAGATGAGAGCTTAGTCCCTGGCATCAACTCAAGAGGAATACCAACTTTCCACAAGCACCTCACGAGGAGGCTTCTCTCAGCTACAGGTATGTGAGACGGACCCTGAGTTTGTGGCCTCAAGTGGAATGGACACCGAGATGCTCTGACTCGAAGTAAGGCCGGATATCCCTGCAGTGAATTGAATGCAGGCTCGTCTTCCATCTCCCAAGACGAAGGGATGTCTGAATCCACTGTGGAGACCACAGAGAAAGACCTAGTCCTCCGCCTCATCGTAACAGGAGGCCTCACATCCTTTGAAAACTTGAGAGGTCCGCTGAGATCAATGCTTCCAAAGGAGTCGATGCCTGACTCCTCTTAAAAATGGATAGGAGTCCCAGGATCCCTGTGGCACGTCGAAAGGGACACTGGGTCTCCCGCCTCACGTGAAGACGCGTCCCAATTGCCATGCCAAGACTCGAGGAGAATCCCGAGGTGTCCCTCGCACCAAGGCAGGAGTCCTGACGTCGCTGAACAAACACGTGTCTGGAAGGGCCCTCCCCGTCGTAACTCGAGAATATACCCCAGGTTCCGGCCGCAACTCGAAGAAAACCATGAGATTTCCCCCTCGCCGCGAGATGAGGCCCGATTCCCCTGCACTGCGTGCAGAGCAATTCCGTTTTCCACATCAAACGTGAAAGGAGCCTTGATTTCCTTGATGGCCCTCCAGAGATAAACCAAGATCACTGTCTCAAGTCTAGAGGGATCCTGAGGTCACTGGAGCAACAGGAAAGGGCTCCTTGGACCCGAAATCAACTCGAGATGAGAGCCTAGTCCCTGGCTTCGACTCAAGAGGAATAACAACTTTCCACAAGCACCTCAAGAGGAGGCTTCTCTCAGCTACAGGTATGTGAGAGGGACCCTGAGTTTGTGGCCTCAAGTGGAATGGACAGGAGATGCTCTGACTCGAAGTAAGCCCGGATATCCCTGCAGTGAATTGAATGCAGGCTCGCCTTGCATCTCCCAAAACGAAGGGATGTCTGAATCCCCTGTGGAGAAAACAGAGAAAGACCTAGTTCTCCACCTCATCGCGACCGGAGGCCTCACATCCTTTTAAAACTCGAGAGGTCCACGGAGATCAATGCTTCCAAAGGAGACGATGTCTGACTCCACTTGAAAATGGATAGGAGTCCCAGGATACCTGTGGCACGTGGAAAGGGACTCTGGGTCTCCCGCCTCACGTGGAGACGCATCCCAGTTGCCATGCCAAGACTCGAGGAAAATCCCGAGGTGTCCCTCGCAACTAGGCAGGAGTCCTGACGTCGCTGAACATACAAGTGTCTGGAAGGGCCCTCCCCGACGTAACTCGAGAATGTACACCAGGGTCTGGCCGCAACTCGAGAAACACCATGAGACTTCCCCCTCGCCCCGAAATGAGGCCTGATTACCCTGTACTGCGTGCAGAGCAATTCCGTATTCCACATCAAACGTGAAAGGAGCCTTGATTTCCTTGGTGGCACTCCAGAGAAAACCCAAGATCACTGTTTCAAGTCTAGAGGGATCCTGAGGTCACTGGAACAACACGAAAGGGCTCCGTGGACCCCAAAACAACTCGAGATGAGAGCTTAGTCCCTGGCTTCGACACAAGAGGAATACCAACTTTCCACGAGCACCTCAAGACGAGGCTTCTCTCAGCTACAGGTATGTGAGAGGGACCCTGAGTTTGTGGCCTCAAGTGGAATGGACACCGAGATGCTCTGACTCGAAGTAAGGCTGGATATCCCTGCAGTGAATTGGATGCAGGCTCGTCTTGCATCTCCCAAGACGAAGGTTTGTCTGAATCCCCTGTGGAGACCACAGAGAAAGACCTACTCCTCCGCCTCAACGCGACCGGAGGCCTCACATCCTTTGAAAACTCGAGAGGTCCCCGGAGATCAATGCTTCCAAAGGAGACGATGCCTGACTCTTCTTGAAAATGGATAGGAGTCCCAGGATCCCTGTGGCACGGGAAAGGGACCCTGGGTCTCCCGCCTCACGTGGAGACGCGTCCCAATTGCCATGCCAAGACTCGAGGAGAATCCCGAGGTGTCCCTCGCACCTAGGCAGGAATCTTTACGTCGCTGAACAAACACGTGTCTGGAAGGGCCCTCCCCGTCGTAACTCGAGAATATACCCCAGGTCCGGCCGCAACTCGAGAAAAACCATGAGACTTCCCACTTGCCATGAGATGAAGCCCGATTCCCCTGCACTGCGTGCAGAGCAACTCCGTGTTCCACATCAAACGTGAAAGGAGCCTTGATTTCCTTGATGGCACTCCAGAGAAAACCCAAGATCACTGTCTCAAGTCTAGAGGGATCCTGAGGTCACTGTAGCAACAAGAAAGGGCTCTATGGACCCAAAATCAACTCGAGATGAGAGCTTAGTCCCTGTCATCAACTCAAGAGGAATACCAACTTTCCACAAGCACCTCACGAGGAGGCTTCTCTCAGCTACAGGTATGTGAGAGGGACCCTGAGTTTGTGGCCTCAAGTGGAATGGACACCGAGATGCTCTGACTCGAAGTAAGGCGGGATATCCCTGCAGTGAATTGAATGCAGGCTCGTCTTGCATCTGCCAAGACGAAGGGGTGTCTGAATCCCCTGTGGAGACCACAGAGAAAGACCTAGTTCTCCGCCTCATCGCGACCGGAGGCCTCACAACCTTTGAAAACTCGAGAGATCCGCGGAGATCAATGCTTCCAAAGGAGAAGATGCCTGACTCCCCTTGAAAATGGATAGGAGTCCCAGGATCCCTGTGGCACATGGAAAGGGAAACTGGGTCTCCCGCCTCACGTGGAGAAGCCTCCCAATTGCCATGCCAAGACTCGAGGAGAATCCAGAGTTGTCCCTCGCACCTAGGCAGGAGTCCTGAGGTCGCTGAACAAACAGGTTTCTGGAAGGGCCCTCAACGTCTTAACTCGAGAATATACTCCAGGTTCCGGCCGCAACTCGAGAAAAACCATGAGACTTCCCCCTCGCCACGATATGAGGCCCGATTCCTGTGCACTGTGTGCAAAGCAATTCCGTGTTCCACATCAAACGTGAAAGGAGCCTTGATTTCTTGATGGCACTCCAGAGAAAACCCAAGATCACTGTCTCAAGTCTAGAGGGATCCTGAGGTCACTGTAGCAACAGGAATGGGCTCCATGGACCCCAAATCAACTCGAGATGAGAGCTTAGTCCCTGGCTTCGACTCAAGAGGAATACCAACTTTCCACAAGCACCTCAAGAGGAGGCTTCTCTCAGCTACAGGTAAGTGAGATGGCCCCTGAGTTTGTGGCCTCAAGTGGAATGGACACCGATTTGCTCTGACTCGAAGTAAGGCCGGATATCCCTGCAATGAATTGAATGCAGGCTCGTCTTGCATCTCCCAAGACGAAGGGATGTCTGAATCCCCTGTGGAGACCACAGAGAAAGACCTAATTCTCCGCCTCATCGCGAGCGGAGGCCTCGGATCCTTTGAAAACTCGAGAGGTCCGTGGAGATCAATGCTTCCAAAGGAGACGATGCCTGACTCCACTTGAAAATGGATAGGAGTCCCAGGATCCCTGTGGCACGTCGAAAGGGACCCTGGGTCTCCCGCCTCACGTGGAGACGCGTCCCAATTGCCATGCCAAGACTCGAGGAGAATCCCGAGGTGTCCCTCGCACCTAGGCAGGAGTCCTGACGTCGCTGAACAAACACGTGTCTGGAAGGGCCCTCCCCGTCGTAACTCGAGAATATACCCCAGGTTCCGGCCGCAACTCGAGAAAAACCATGAGACTTCCCCCTCGCTGCGACATGAGGCCCGATTCCCCTGCACTGCGTGCAGAGCAATTCCGTGTTCCACATCAAACGTGAAAGGAGCCTTGATTTCCTTGATGGCACTCCAGAGAAAACCCAAGATCACTGTCTCAAGTCTAGAGGGATCCTGAGGTCACTGGAGCAACACGAAAGGGCTCCGTGGACCCCAAATCAACTCGAGATGAGAGCTTAGTCCCTGGCTTCGACTCAAGAGGAATACCAAGTTTCCACAAGCACCTCAAGAGGAGGCTTCTCTCAGCCACAGGTATGTGAGAAGGACCCTGAGATTCTGGCCTCAAGTGGAATGGGCACCGAGATGCTCTGACTCGAACTAAGGCCGGATATCCCTGCAGTGTATTGAATGCAGGCTCGTCTTGCATCTGCCAAGACGAAGGGATGTCTGAATCCCCTGTGGAGACCACAGAGAAACACCTAGTCCTCCGCCTCATCGCGACCGGAGGCCTCACATCCTTTGAAAACTCGAGAGGTCCGCGGAGATCAATGCTTCCAAAGGAGACAATGCCTGACTCCTCTTGAAAATGGATAGGAGTCGCAGGATCCCTGTGGCACGTGGAAAGGGACACTGGGTCTCCCGCCTCACGTGGAGACGCTTCCCAATTGCCATGCCAAGATTCGAGGAGAATACCGAGGTGTCCCTCGCACCTAGGCAGGAGTCCTGACGTCGCTGAACAAACACGTGTCTGGAAGGGCCCTCGCCGTCGTAACTCGAGAATATACCCCAGGTTCCGGCCGCAACACGAGAAAAACCATGAGACTTCCCCCTCGCCGCGAGATGAGGCCCGATTCCCCTGCACTGCATGCAGAGCAATTCCATGTTCCACATCAAACGTGAAAGGAGCCTTGATTTCCTTGATGGCACTCCAGAGAAAACCCAAGATCACTGTCTCAAGTCTAGAGGGATCCTGAGGTCACTGGAGCAACACGAAAGGTCTCCGTGGACCCCAAATCAACTCGAGATGACAGCTTAGTCCCTGGCTTCGACTAAAGAGGAATAACAACTTTCCATAAGCACCTCAAGAGGAGGCTTCTCTCAGCTACAGGTATGTGAGAGGGACCCTGAGTTTGTGGCCTGAAGTGGAATGGACACCGATATGCGCTGACTCGAAGTAAGGCCGGATATCCCTGCAGTGAATTGAATGCAGGCTCGTCTTGCATCTCCCAAGACAAAGGGATGTCTGAATCCCCTGTGGAGACCACAGAGAAAGACCTAGTTCTCGCCACATTGCGACGGGAATACTCACATCCTTTGAAAACTCTAGAGGTCCGCGGAGATCAATGCTTCCATAGGAGACGATGCCTGACTCCTCTGGAAAATGGATAGGAGTCCCAGGATCCCTGTGGCACGTCGAAAGGGACCCTGGGTCTCCCGCGTCACGTGGAGACCTGTCCCAACTGCCATGCCAAGATTCGAGGAGAATCTCGAGGTGTCCCTCACACCTAGGCAGGAGTTCTGACGTCGCTGAAGAAACACGTGTCTGCAAAGGCCCTCCCCTTCGAAACTCGTGAATATACCTCAGGTTCCGGCCGCCACTCGAGAAAAACCATAAGACTTCCCCCTCGCCGCGAGATGAGGCCCGATGTCCCTGCACTGTGTGCAGAGCAATTCCGTGTTTCCCATCAAAAGTGAAAGGAGCCTTGATTTCCTTGATGGCACTCCAGGGAAAACCAAAGATCACTGTCTCAAGTCTAGAGGGATCCTGAGGTCACTGTAGCAACAAGAAAGGGCTCCGTGGACCCCAAATCAACTCGAGATGAGAGCTTAGTCCCTGGCTTCGAGTCAAGAGGAATACCAACTTTCCACAAGCACCTCAAGAGGAGGCTTCTCTCAGCTACAGGTATGTGAGAGGGACCCTGAGTTTGTGGCCTTAAGTGGAATGGACACCGAGAGGCTCTGACTCGAAGTAAGGCCGGATATCCCTGCAGTGAATGGAAAGCAGGCTCGTCTTGCATCTCCCAAGACGAAGGGATGTCTGAATCCCCTGTGGAGACCACAGAGAAAGACCTAGTTCTCCGGCTCATCGCGACCGGAGGCCTGACATCCTTTGAAAACTCGAGAGGTCCGCGGAGATCAATGCTTCCAAAGGAGACGATGCCTGACTCCTCTTGAAAATGGATAGGAGTCCCAGGATCCCTGTGGCACGTGGAAAGGGAAACTGGGTCTCCCGCCTCACGTGGAGACGCTTCCCAATTGCCATGCCAAGACTTGAGGCGAATCCCGAGGTGTCCCTCGCACCTAGGCAGGAGTCCTGACTTCGCTGAACAAACACGTGTCTGGAAGGGCCCTCCCCGTCGTAACTCGAGAATATATCCCAGGTTCCGGCCGCAACTCGAGAAAAACCATGAGACTTCCCCCTCGCAGCGAGATGAGGCCCGATTACCCTGCACTGCGTGCAGAGCAATTCCATGTTCCACATCAAACGTGAAAGGAGCCTTGATTTCCTTGATGGCACTCCAGAGAAAACCCAAGATCACTGTCTCAAGTCTAGAGGGATCCTGAAGTCACTGGAGCAACACGAAAGGGCTCCGTGGACCCCAAATCAACTCGAGATGAGAGCTTAGTCCCTGGCTTCGACTCAAGAGGAATACCAAGTTTCCACAAGCACCTCAAGAGGAGGCTTCTCTTAGCCACAGGTATGTGAGAAGGACCCTGAGTTTCTGGCCTCAAGTGGAATGGACACCGAGATGCTCTGACTCGAACTAAGGCCGGATATCCCTGCAGTGTATTGAATGCAGGCTCGTCTTGCATCTGCCCAGACGAAGGGATGTCTGAATCCCCTGTGGAGACCACAGAGAAACACCTAGTCCTCGGCCTCATCGCGACCGGAGGCCTCACATCCTTTGAAAACTCGAGAGGTCCGCAGAGATCAATGCTTCCAAAGGAGACAATGCCTGACTCCTCTTGAAAATGGATAGGAGTCGCAGGATCCCTGTGGCACGTGGAAAGGGACCCTGGGTCTCCCGCCTCACGTGGAGACCCTTCCCAATTGCCATGCCAAGATTCGAGGAGAATCCCGAGGTGTCCCTCGCACCTAGGCAGGAGTCCTGACTTCGCTGAACAAACACGTGTCTGGAAGGGCCCTCGCCGTCGTAACTCGAGAATATACCCCAGGTTCCGGCCGCAACTCGAGAAAAACCATGAGACTTCCCCCTCGCCGCGAGATGAGGCCCGATTCCCCTGCACTGCATGCAGAGCAATTCCATGTTCCACATCAAACGTGAAAGGAGCCTTGATTTCCTTGATGGCACTCCAGAGAAAACCCAAGATCACTGTCTCAAGTCTAGAGGGATCCTGAGGTCACTGGAGCAACACGAAAGGGCTCCGTGGACCCCAAATCAACTCGAGATGAGAGCTTAGTCCCTGGCTTCGACTAAAGAGGAATAACAACTTTCCATAAGCACCTCAAGAGGAGGCTTCTCTCAGCTACAGGTATGTGAGAGGGACCCTGAGTTTGTGGCCTGAAGTGGAATGGACACCGATATGCGCTGACTCGAAGTAAGGCCGGATATCCCTGCAGTGAATTGAATGCAGGCTCGTCTTGCATCTCCCAAGACAAAGGGATGTCTGAATCCCCTGTGGAGACCACAGAGAAAGACCTAGTTCTCGCCACATTGCGACGGGAATACTCACATCCTTTGAAAACTCTAGAGGTCCGCGGAGATCAATGCTTCCATAGGAGACGATGCCTGACTCCTCTGGAAAATGGATAGGAGTCCCAGGTTCCCTGTGGCACGTCGAAAGGGACCCTGGGTCTCCTGCGTCACGTGGAGACCTGTCCCAATTGCCATGCCAAGATTCGAGGAGAATCTCGAGGTGTCCCTCACACCTAGGCAGGAGTTCTGACGTCGCTGAAGAAACACGTGTCTGCAAGGGCCCTCCCCGTCGAAACTCGTGAATATACCTCAGGTTCCGGCCGCCACTCGAGAAAAACCATAAGACTTCCCCCTCGCCGCGAGATGAGGCCCGATGTCCCTGCACTGTGTGCAGAGCAATTCCGTGTTTCCCATCAAAAGTGAAAGGAGCCTTGATTTCCTTGATGGCACTCCAGAGAAAACCAAAGATCACTGTCTCAAGTCTAGAGGGATCCTGAGGTCACTGTAGCAACAAGAAAGGGCTCCGTGGACCCCAAATCAACTCGAGATGAGAGCTTAGTCCCTGGCTTCGAGTCAAGAGGAATACCAACTTTCCAGAAGCACCTCAAGAGGAGGCTTTTCTCAGCTACAGGTATGTGAGAGGGACCCTGAGTTTGTGGCCTTAAGTGGAATGGACACCGAGAGGCTCTGACTCGAAGTAAGGCCGGATATTCCTGCAGTGAATGGAAAGCAGGCTCGTCTTGCATCTCCCAAGACGAAGGGATGTCTGAATCCCCTGTGGAGACCACAGAGAAAGACCTAGTTCTCCGGCTCATCGCGACCGGAGGCCTGACATCCTTTGAAAACTCGAGAGGTCCGCGGAGATCAATGCTTCCAAAGGAGACGATGCCTGACTCCTCTTGAAAATGGATAGGAGTCCCAGGATCCCTGTGGCACGTGGAAAGGGAAACTGGGTCTCCCGCCTCACGTGGAGACGCTTCCCAATTGCCACGCCAAGACTTGAGGCGAATCCCGAGGTGTCCCTCGCACCTAGGCAGGAGTCCTGACGTCGCTGAACAAACACGTGTCTGGAAGGGCCCTCCCCGTCGTAACTCGAGAATATATCCCAGGTTCCGGCCGCAACTCGAGAAAAACCATGAGACTTCCCCGTCACAGCGAGATGAGGCCCGATTACCCTGCACTGCGTGCAGAGCAATTCCATGTTCCACATCAAACGTGAAAGGAGCCTTGATTTCCTTGATGGCACTCCAGAGAAAACCCAAGATCACTGTCTCAATTCTAGAGGGATCCTGAAGTCACTGGAGCAACACGAAAGGGCTCCGTGGACCCCAAATCAACTCGAGATGAGAGCTTAGTCCCTGGCTTCGACTCAAGAGGATTACCAACTTTCCACAAGCACCTCAAGAGGAGGCTTCTCTCAGCTACAGGTATGTGAGAGGGACCCTGAGTTTGTGGCCTCAAGTGGAATGGACACCGAGATGCTCTGACTCGAAGTAAGGCCGGATATCCCTGCAGTGAATTGAATGCAGGCTCACCTTGCATCTCCCAAGACGAAGGGAATTCTGAATCCCCTGTGGAGACCACAGAGAAAGACCTAGTTCTCCGCCTCATCGCGACCGGAGACCTCACATCCTTTGAAAACTCGAGAGGTCCGCGGAGATCAATGCTTCCAAAGGAGTCGATGCCTCACTCCTCTTGAAAATGGATAGGAGTCCCAGGATCCCTGTGGCACGTGGAAAGGGACCCTGGGTCTCCCGCCTCACGTGGAGACGCGTCCCAATTGCCATGCCAAGACTCGAGGAGAATCATGAGGTGTCCCTCGCACCTAGGCAGGAGTCCTGACGTCGCTGAACTAACACGTGTCTGGAAGGGCCCTCCCTGTCGTAACTCGAGAATATACGCCAGCTTCCGGCCACAACTCAGGAAAAACCATGAGACTTCACCCTCACCACGAGATGAGGCCCGATTCCCCTGCACTGCGTTCAGAGCAATTCCGTGTTCCACATCAAACGTGAAAGGAGCCTTGATTTCCTTGATGGAACTCCAGAGAAAACCCAAGATCATTGTCTCAAGTCTAGAGGGATCCTGAGGTCATTGGAGCAACAGGAAAGGGCTCCGTGGACCCCAAATCACCTCGAGATGAGAGCTTAGTCCCTGGCTTTGACTCAAGAGGAATACCAACTTTCCACAAGCACCTGAAGAGGAGGCTTCTCTCAGCTCCGGGTATGTGAGAGGGACCCTTAGATTGTGGCCTCAGGTGGAATGGACACCGAGATGCTCTGACTCGAAGTAAGGCCGGATATCCCTGCAGTGAATTGAATGCAGGCTCGCCTTGCATCTCCCAAGACGAAGGGATGTCTGAATCCCCTGTGGAGACCACAGAGAAAGACCTAGTTCTCCGCCTCATCGTGACCGGAGACCTCACAACCTTTGAAAACTCGAGAGATCCGCGGAGATCAATGCTTTCAAAGGAGACGATGCCTGACTCCTCTTGAAAATGGATAGGAGTCCCAGGATCCCTGTGGCACATGGAAAGGGACACTGGGTCTCCCGCCTCACGTGGAGTAGCGTCCCAATTGCCATGCCAAGACTCGAGGAGAATCCAGAATTGTCCCTCGCACCTAGGCAGGAGTCCTGAGGTCACTGAACAAACAGGTGTCTGGAAGGGCCCTCCCCGTCGTAACTCGGGAATATACCCCAGGTTCCGGCCGCAACTCGACAAAAACCATGAGACTTCCCCCTCGCCACGAGATGAGGCCCGATTCCTGTGCACTGTGTGCAAAACAATTCCGTGTTCCACATCAAACGTGAAAGGAGCCTTGATTTCTTGATGGCACTCCAGAGAAAACCCACGATCACTGTCTCAAGTCTAGAGGGATCCTGAGGTCACTGTAGCAACACGAATGGGCTCCATGGACCCCAAATCAACTCGAGATGAGAGCTTAGTCCCTGGCTTCGACTCAAGAGGAATACCAACTTTCCACAAGCACCTCAAGAGGAGGCTTCTCTCAGCTACAGGTAAGTGAGATGGCCCCTGAGTTTGTGGCCTCAAGTGGAATGGACACCGAGATGCTCTGACTCGAAGTAAGGCCGGATATCCCTGCATTGAATTGAATGCAGGCTCGTCTTGCATCTCCCAAGACGAAGGGATGTCTGAATCCCCTTTGGAGACCACAGAGAAAGACCTAATTCTCCGCCTCATCGCGAGCGGAGGCCTCACATCCTTTGAAAACTCGAGAGGTCCGTGGAGATCAATGCTTCCAAAGGAGACGATGCCTGACTCCACTTGAAAATGGATAGGAGTCCCAGGATCCCTGTGGCACGTCGAAAGGCACCCTGGGTCTCCCGCCTCACGTGGAGACGCGTCCCAATTGCCATGCCAAGCCTCGAGGAGAATCCCGAGGTGTCCCTCGCACCTAGGCAGGAGTCCTGACGTCCCTGAACAAACACGTGTCTGGAAGGGACCTCCCCGTCATAACTCGAGAATATACCCCAGGTTCCGGCCGCAAGTCGAAAAAAACCATGAGACTTCCCCCTCGCTGCGACATGAGGCCCGATTCCCCTGCACTGCGTGCAGAGCAATTCCGTGTTCCACATCAAACGTGAAAGGAGCCTTGATTTCCTTGATGGCACTCCAGAGAAAATCCAAGATCACTGTCTCAAGTCTAGAGGGATCCTGAGGTCACTGGAGCAACACGAAAGGGCTCCGTGGACCCCAAATCAACTCGAGATGAGAGCTTAGTCCCTGGCTTCGACTCAAGAGGAATACCAAGTTTCCACAAGCACCTCAAGAGGAGGCTTCTCTCAGCCACAGGTATGTGAGAAGGACCCTGATTTTCTGGCCTCAAGTGGAATGGACACCGAGATGCTCTGACTCGAACTAAGGCCGGATATCCCTGCAGTGTATTGAATGCAGGCTCGTCTTGCATCTGCCAAGACGAAGGGATGTCTGAATCCCCTGTGGAGACCACAGAGAAACACCTAGTCCTCGGCCTCATCGCGACCGGAGGCCTCACATCCTTTGAAAACTCGAGAGGTCCGCGGAGATCAATGCTTCCAAAGGAGACAATGCCTGACTCCTCTTGAAAATGGATAGGAGTCGCAGGATCCCTGTGGCACGTGGAAAGGGACCCTGGGTCTCCCGCCTCACGTGGAGACGCTTCCCAATTGCCATGCCAAGATTCGAGGAGAATACCGAGGTGTCCCTCGCACCTAGGCAGGAGTCTTGACGTCGCTGAACAAACACGTGTCTGGAAGGGCCCTCGCCGTCGTAACTCGAGAATATACCCCAGGTTCCGGCCGCAACTCGAGAAAAACCATGAGACTTCCCCCTCGCCGCGAGATGAGGCCCGATTCCCCTGCACTGCATGCAGAGCAATTCCATGTTCCACATCAAACTTGAAAGGAGCCTTGATTTCCTTGATGGCACTCCAGAGAAAACCCAAGATCACTGTCTCAAGTCTAGAGGGATCCTGAGGTCACTGGAGCAACACGAAAGGGCTCCGTGGACCCCAAATCAACTCGAGATGAGAGCTTAGTCCCTGGCTTCGACTAAAGAGGAATAACAACTTTCCATAAGCACCTCAAGAGGAGGCTTCTCTCAGCTACAGGTATGTGAGAGGGACCCTGAGTTTGTGGCCTGAAGTGGAATGGACACCGATATGCGCTGACTCGAAGTAAGGCCGGATATCCCTGCAGTGAATTGAATGCAGGCTCGTCTTGCATCTCCCAAGACAAAGGGATGTCTGAATCCCCTGTGGAGACCACAGAGAAAGACCTAATCATCCGCCTCATCGTGACCGGAGGCCTCACTTCATTTGAAAACTCGAGAGGTCTGCAGAGATCAATGCTTCCAAAGGAGACGATGCCTGACTCCTCTTGAAACAGGATAGGAGTCCCAGGATCACTGTGGCACGTGGAAAGGGACACTGTGTCTCCCGCCTCACGTGGAGACGCGTCCCAATTGCCATGCCAAGACTCGAGGAGAATCCCGAGGTGTCCCTCGCACCTAGGCAGGAGTCCTGACGTCGCAGAACAAACGCGTGTCTGGAAGGGCCCTCCCCGTCGTAACTTGAGAATATACCCCAGGTTCCGGCCACAACTCGAGAAAAACCATGAGACTTCCCACTCGCCGCGAGATGAGGCCCGATTCCCCTGCCCTGCGTGCAGAGCAATTCCGTATTCCACATCAAAAGTGAAAGGAGCCTTGATTTCCTTGATGGCACTCCAGAGAAAACCCAAGATCACTGTCTCAAGTCTAGAGGGATCCTGAGGTCACTGTAGCAACAAGAAAGGCCTCCGAGGACCACAAATCAACTCGAGATGAGAGCTTAGTCCCTGGCTTCGACTCAAGAGGAATACCAACTTTCCACAACCACCACAAGAGGAGGCTTCTCTCAGCTACAGGTATGTGAGAGGGCCCCTGAGTTTGTGGCCTCAAGTGGAATGGACACCGAGATGCTCTGACTCGAATTAAGGCCGGATATCCCTGCAGTGAATTGAATGCAGGCTCGTCTTGCATCTCCCAAGACGAAGGGTTGTCTGAATCCCCTGTGGAGACCACAGAGAAAGACCTAGTTCTCCGCCTCAACGCTATCGGAGGCCTCACATCCGTTGAGAACTCGAGAGGTCCGTGGAGATCAATGCTTCCAAAGGAGACGATGCCTGACTCCTCTTGAAAATGGATAGGAGTACCAGGATCCCTGTGGCACCTGGAAAGGGATCCTGGGTCTCCCGCCTCACGTGGAGACGCGTCCCAATTGCCATGCCAAGACTCGAGGAGAAATCGAGATGTCCCTCGAACCTAGGCAGCAGTCCTGACGTCGCTGAACAAACACGTGTCTGGAAGGGCCCTCCCCATCGTAACTCGAGAACATGCCCCAGGTTCCGGCCACAACTCGAGAAAATCATGAGACTTCCCCCTCGCCGCGAGATGAGGCCCGATTCCCCTGCACTGCATGCAGAGCAATTCCGTCTTCCACATCAAACGTGAAAGGAGCCTTGATTTCCTTGATGGCACTCCAGGGAAAACCCAGGTTCACTGTCTCAAGTCTAGAGGGATCCTGAGGTCACTGGAGCAACACGAAAGGGCTCCGGGAACCCAAATCAACTCGAGATGAGAGCTTTTCCCTGGCTTCAACTCAAGAGGAATACCAACTTTCCACAAGCACCTCAAGAGGAGGCTTTTCTCAGCTACAGGTATGTGAGAGGGACCCTGAGTTTGTGGCCTCAAGTGGAATGGACACCGAGATGCTCTGACTTGAAGTAAGGCCGGATATCCCTGCAGTGAATTGAATGCAGGCTCGTCTTGCATCTCCCAAGACGAAGGGATGTCTGAATCCCCTGTGGAGACCAAAGAGAAAGACCTAGTCCTCCGCCTCAACGCGAACGGAGGCCTCACATCCTTTGAAAACTCGAGAGGTCCGATCAGATCAATGCTTCCAAAGGAGTCGATGCCTGACTCCTCTTGCAAATGGATAGAAGTCCCAGGATCCCTGTGGCACGTGGAAAGGGACACTGGGTCTCGCGCCTCACGGGGAGCCGCGTCCCAATTGCCATGCCAAGACTCGAGGAGAATCCCGAGGTGTCCCTCGCACCTAGGCAGGAGTCCTGACGTCGCTGAACAAACACGTGTCTGGAAGGGCCCTCCCCGTCGTAACTCGAGAATATACCCCAGGTTCCGGCCGCAACTCGAGAAAAACAATGACATTTCCCCCTCGTCGCGAGATGAGCCCCGATTCCCCTGCACTGCGTGCAGAGCAATTCCGTGTTCCCCATAAAACGTGAAAGGAGCCTTGATTTCCTTGATGGCACTCCAGAGAAAACCCAAGATCACTGTCTCAAGTCTAGAGGGATCCTGAGGTCACTGTACCAACACGAAAGGGCTCTGTGGACCCCAAATCAACTCGAGATGAGAGCTTAGTCCCTGGCTTCAACTCAAGAGGAATACCAACTTTCCACAAGCACCTCAAGAGGAGGCTTCTCTCAGCTACAGGTAGGTGAGAGGGACCCTGAGTTTGTGGCCTCAAGTGGAATGGACAGCGAGATGCTCTGACTCGAAGTAAGGCCGGATATCCCTGCAGTGAATTGAATGCAGGCTCGTCTTGCATCTCCCAAGACGAAGGGATGTCTGAATCCCCTGTGGAGACCACAGAGAAAGATCTAGTCCTCCGCCTCAACGCGACCGGAGGCCTGACATCCTTTGAAAACTCGAGAGGTCCGCGGAGATCAATGCTTCCAAAGGAGACGATGCCTGACGTCTCTTGAAAATAGATAGGAGTCCCAGGATCCCTGTGGCACGTGGAAAGGGACCCTGGGTCTCCCGCCTCACGTGGAGACGCGTCCCAATTGCCATGCCAAGACTCGAGGAGAATCCCGAGGTGTCCTTCGCACCTAGGCAGGAGTCCTGACATCGCTGAACAAACATGTGTCTCGAAGGGCCCTCCCCCTCGTAACTCGAGAATATACCCCAGGTTCTGGCCGCAACTCGAGAAAAATCAGAGGACTTCCCCCTCGCCGCGAGATGAGGCCCGATTCCCCTGCACTGCGTGCAGAGCAATTCCGTGTTCCACATGAAACGTGAAAGGAGCCTTGATTTCCTTGTTGGCACTCCAGAGAAAACCCAAGATCACTGTCTGAAGTCTAGAGGGATCCTGAGGTCAATGGAGCAACACCAAAGGTCTCCGTGGACCCCAAATCAACTCGAGATGAGAGCTTAGTCCCTGGCTTCGACTCAAGTGGAATACCAACTTTCCAAAAGCACCTCAAGAGGAGGCTTCTCTCAGCTACAGGTATGTGAGAGGGACCCTGAGTTTGTGGCCTCAAGTGGAATGGACACCGAGATGCTCTGACTCGAAGTAAGGCCGGATATCCCTGCAGTGAATTGAATGCAGGCTCGTCTTGCATCTCCCAAGACGAAGGGATGTCTGAATCCCCTGTGGAGACCACAGAGAAAGACCTAGTCCTCCGCCTCAACGCTATCGGAGGCCTCACATCCTTTGAGAACTCGAGAGGTCCGCGGAGATCAATGCTTCCAAAGGAGACGATGCCTGACTCCTCTTGAAAATGGATAGGAGTATCAGGATCCCTGTGGCACCTGGAAAGGGATCCTGGGTCTCCCGCCTCACGTGGAGATGCGTCCCAATTGCCATGCCAAGACTCGAGGAGAAATCGAGATGTCCCTCGAACCTAGGCAGGAGTCCTGACGTCGCTGAACAAACACGTGTCTGGAAGGGCCCTCCCCATCGTAACTCGAGAATATACCCCAGGTTCCGGCCGCAACTTGAGAAAAACCATGAGACATCCCCCTTGCCACGAGATGAGGCCCGATTCCCCTGCACTGCGTGCATAGCAATTCCGTGTTCCACATCAAACTTGAAAGGAGCCTTGATTTCCTTGATGGCACTCCAGAGAAAACCCAAGATCACTGTCTCAAGTCTAGAGGGATCCTGAGGTCACTGTACCAACACGAAAGGGCTCCGTGGACCCCAAATCAACTCGAGATGAGAGCTTAGTCCCTGGCTTCGACTCAAGAGGAATACCAACTTTCCACAAGCACCTCAAGAGGAGGCTTCTCTCAGCTACAGGTAAGTGAGAGGGCCCCTGAGTTTGTGGCCTCAAGTGGAATGGACACCGAGATGCTCTGACTCGAAGTAAGGCCGGATATCCCTGCAGTGAATTGAATGCAGGCTCGTCTTGTATCTCCCAAGACGAAGGGATGTCTGAATCCCCTGTGGAGACCACAGAGAAAGACCTAATTCTCCGCCTCATCGCGACCGGAGGCCTCACATCCTTTGAAAACTCGAGAGGTCCGCGGAGATCAATGCTTCCAAAGGAGACGATGCCTGACTCCTCTTGAAAATGGATAGGAGTCCCAGGATCCCTGTGGCACGTGGAAAGTGAACCTGGGTCTCACGCCTCACGTGGAGCCGCGTCCCAATTGCCATGCCAAGACTCGAGGAGAATCCCGAGGTGTCCCTCGCACCTAGGCAGGAGTCCTGACGTCGCTGAACAAATACGTGTCTGGAAGGGCCCTCCCCGTCGTAACTCGAGAATATACCCCAGGTTCCGGCCGCAACTCGAGAAAAACCATGAGACTTCCCCCTCGTCGCGAGATGAGGCCCGATTCCCCTGCACTGCGTGCAGAGCAATTCCGTGTTCCACATCAAACGTGAAAGGAGCCTTGATATCCTTGATGGCACTCCAGAGAAAACCCAAGATCACTGTCTCAAGTCTAGAGGGATCTTGAAGTCACTGGAGCAACACGAAAGCGCTCCGTGGACCCCAAATCAACTCGAGATGAGAGCTTAGTCCCTGGCTTCGACTCAGGAGGAATACCAACTTTCCACAAGCACCTCAAGAGGAGGCTTCTCTCAGCTACAGATATGTGAGAGGGACCCTGAGTTTGTGGCCTCAAGTGGAATGGACACCGAGATGCTCTGACTCGAAGTAAAGCTGGATATCCCTGCAATGAATTGAATGCAGGCTCGTCTACATCTCCCAAGACAAAGAAACGTCTGAATACCTTGTGGAGACCACAGAGAAAGGCCTAGTCCTCCGCCTCAATGCGACCGGAGGCCTCACATCCTTTGAAAACTCGAGAGGTCCGCGGAGATCAATGCTTCCAAAAGAGACGATGCCTGACTTCTCTTTAAAATGGATAGGAGTCCCAGGATCCCTGTGGCACGTGGAAAGGGACCCTGGGTCTCCCGACTCACGTGGAGACGCGTCCCAAATGCCATGCCAAGACTCGAGGAGAATCCCGAGGTGTCCCTCCCACCTAGGCAGGAGTCCTGACGTCGCTGAACAAACACGTGTCTGGAAGGGCCCTCCCCATCGTAACTCGGGAACATGCCCCAGGTTCCGGCCACAACTCGAGAAAACCATGAGACTTCCCCCTCGCTGCGAGATGAGGCCCGATTCCCCTGCACTGCATGCAGAGCAATTCCGTCTTCCACATCAAACGTGAAAGGAGCCTTGATTTCCTTGATGGCACTCCAGAGAAAACCCAGGGTCACTGTCTCAAGTTTAGAGGGATCCTGAGGTCACTGGAGCAACAGGAAAGGGCTCTGGGAACCCAAATCAACTCGAGATGAGAGCTTTTCCCTGGCTTCAACTCAAGAGGAATACCAACTTTCCACAAGCACCTCAAGAGGAGGCTTTTCTCAGCTACAGGTATGTGAGAGGGACCCTGAGTTTGTGGCCTCAAGTGGAATGGACACCGAGATGCTCTGACTTGAAGTAAGGCCGGATATCCCTGCAGTGAATTGAATGCAGGCTCGTCTTGCATCTCCCAAGACGAAGGGATGTCTGAATCCCCTGTGGAGACCAAAGAGAAAGACCTAGTCCTCCGCCTCAACGCGAACGGAGGCCTCACATCCTTTGAAAACTCGAGAGGTCCGATCAGATCAATGCTTCCAAAGGAGTCGATGCCTGACTCCTCTTGCAAATGGATAGAAGTCCCAGGATCCCTGTGGCACGTGGAAAGGGACACTGGGTCTCGCGCCTCACGGGGAGCCGCGTCCCAATTGCCATGCCAATACTCGAGGAGAATCCCGAGGTGTCCCTCGCACCTAGGCAGGAGTCCTGACGTCGCTGAACAAACACGTGTCTGGAAGGGCCTTCCCCGTCGTAACTCGAGAATATACCCCAGGTTCCGGCCGCAACTCGAGAAAAACAATGACATTTCCCCCTCGTCGCGAGATGAGCCCCGATTCCCCTGCACTGCGTGCAGAGCAATTCCGTGTTCCCCATAAAACGTGAAAGGAGCCTTGATTTCCTTGATGGCACTCCAGAGAAAACCCAAGATCACTGTCTCAAGTCTAGAGGGATCCTGAGGTCACTGGAGCAACACGAAAGGGCTCTGTGGACCCCAAATCAACTCGAGATGAGAGCTTAGTCCCTGGCTTCGACTCAAGAGGAATACCAACTTTCCACAAGCACCTCAAGAGGAGGCTTCTCTCAGCTACAGGTAGGTGAGAGGGACCCTGAGTTTGTGGCCTCAAGTGGAATGGACAGCGAGATGCTCTGACTCGAAGTAAGGCCGGATATCCCTGCAGTGAATTGAATGCAGGCTCGTCTTGCATCTCCCAAGACGAAGGGATGTCTGAATCCCCTGTGGAGACCACAGAGAAAGACCTAGTCCTCCGCCTCAACGCGACCGGAGGCCTGACATCCTTTGAAAACTCGAGAGGTCCGCGGAGATCAATGCTTCCAAAGGAGACGATGCCTGACTCCTCTTGAAAATGGATAGGAGTACCAGGATACCTGTGGCACCTGGAAAGGGATCCTGGGTCTCCCGCCTCACGTGGAGACGCGTCCCAATTGCCATGCCAAGACTCGAGGAGAAATCGAGATGTCCCTCGAACCTAGGCAGCAGTCCTGACGTCGCTGAACAAACACGTGTCTGGAAGGGCCCTCCCCGTCGTAACTCGAGAATATACCCCAGGTTCCGGCCGCAACTTGAGAAAAACCATGAGACATCCCCCTTGCCACGAGATGAGGCCCGATTCCCCTGCACTGCGTGCAGAGCAATTCCGTGTTCCACATCAAACTTGAAAGGAGCCTTGATTTCCTTGATGGCACTCCTGAGAAAACCCAAGATCACTGTCTCAAGTCTAGAGGGATCCTGAGGTCACTGTACCAACACGAAAGGGCTCCGTGGACCCCAAATCAACTCGAGATGAGAGCTTAGTCCCTGGCTTCGACTCAAGAGGAATACCAACTTTCCACAAGCACCTCAAGAGGAGGCTTCTCTCAGCTACAGGTAAGTGAGAGGGCCCCTGAGTTTGTGGCCTCAAGTGGAATGGACACCGAGATGCTCTGACTCGAAGTAAGGCCGGATATCCCTGCAGTGAATTGAATGCAGGCTCGTCTTGTATCTCCCAAGACGAAGGGATGTCTGAATCCCCTGTGGAGACCACAGAGAAAGACCTAATTATCCGCCTCATCGCGACCGGAGGCCTCACATCCTTTGAAAACTCGACAGGTCCGCGGAGATCAATGCTTCCAAAGGAGACGATGCCTGACTCCTCTTGAAAATGGATAGGAGTCCCAGGATCCCTGTGGCACATGGAAAGTGAACCTGGGTCTCACGCCTCACGTGGAGACACGTCCCAATTGCCATGCCAAGACTCGAGGAGAATCCCGAGGTGTCCCTCGCACCTAGGCAGGAGTCCTGACGTCGCTGAACAAATACGTGTCTGGAAGGGCCCTCCCCGTCGTAACTCGAGAATATACCCCAGGTTCCGGCCGCAACTCGAGAAAAACCATGAGACTTCCCCCTCGCCGCGAGATGAGGCCCGATTCCCGTGCACTGCGTGCAGAGCAATTCCGTGTTCCACATCAAACGTGAAAGGAGCCTTGATTTCCTTGATGGCACTCCAGAGAAAACCCAAGATCACTGTCTCAAGTCTAGAGGGATCCTGAAGTCACTGGAGCAACACGAAAGCGCTCCGTCGACCCCAAATCAACTCGAGATGAGAGCTTAATCCCTGGCTTCGACTCAAGAGGAATACCAACTTTCCACAAGCACCTCAAGAGGAGGCTTCTCTCAGCTACAGGTAAGTGAGAGGGCCCCTGAGTTTGTGGCCTCAAGTGGAATGGACACCAAGATGCTCTGACTCGAAGTAAGGCCGGATATCCCTGCAGTGAATTGAATGCAGGCTCGCCTTGTATCTCCCAAGACGAAGGGATGTCTGAATCCCCTGTGGAGACCACAGAGAAAGACCTAATTCTCCGCCTCATCGCGACCGGAGGCCTCACATCCTTTGAAAACTCGAGAGGTCCGCGGAGATCAATGCTTCCAAAGGAGACGATGCCTGACTCCTCTTGAAAATGGATAGGAGTCCCAGGATCCCTGTGGCACGTGGAAAGTGAACCTGGGTCTCACGCCTCACGTGGAGCCGCGTCCCAATTGCCATGCCAAGACTCGAGGAGAATCCCGAGGTGTCCCTCGCACCTAGGCAGGAGTCCTGACGTCGCTGAACAAATACGTGTCTGGAAGGGCCCTCCCCGTCGTAACTCGAGAATATACCCAAGGTTCCGGCCGCAACTCGAGAAAAACCATGAGACTTCCCCCTCGTCGCGAGATGAGGCCCGATTCCCCTGCACTGCGTGCAGAGCAATTCCGTGTTCCACATCAAACGTGAAAGGAGCCTTGATTTCCTTGATGGCACTCCAGAGAAAACCCAAGATCACTGTCTCAAGTCTAGAGGGATCCTGAAGTCACTGGAGGAACACGAAAGCGCTCCGTGGACCCCAAATCAACTCGAGATGAGAGCTTAGTCCCTGACTTCGACTCAGGAGGAATACCAACTTTCCACAAGCACCTCAAGAGGAGGCTTCTCTCAGCTACAGATATGTGAGAGGGACCCTGAGTTTGTGGCCTCAAGTGGAATGGACACCAAGATGCTCTGACTCGAAGTAAGGCTGGATATCCCTGCAGTGAATTGAATGCAGGCTCGTCTACATCTCCCAAGACGAAGAAACGTCTGAATACCTTGTGGAGACCACAGAGAAAGGCCTAGTCCTCCGCCTCAATGCGACCGGAGGCCTCACATCCTTTGAAAACTCGAGAGGTCCGCGGAGATCAATGCTTCCAAAAGAGACGATGCCTGACTTCTCTTTAAAATGGATAGGAGTCCCAGGATCCCTGTGGCACGTGGAAAGGGACCCTGGGTCTCCCGACTCACGTGGAGACGCGTCCCAAATGCCATGCCAAGACTCGAGGAGAATCCCGACGTGTCCCTCGCACCTAGGCAGGAGTCCTGACGTCGCTGAACAAACACGTGTCTGGAAGGGCCCTCCCCATCGTAACTCGAGAACATGCCCCAGGTTCCGGCCACAACTCGAGAAAACCATGAGACTTCCCCATCGCCGCGAGATGAGGCCCGATTCCCCTGCACTGCATGCAGAGCAATTCCGTCTTCCACATCAAACGTGAAAGGAGCCTTGATTTCCTTGATGGCACTCCAGAGAAAACCCAGGTTCACTGTCTCAAGTCTAGAGGGATCCTGAGGTCACTGGAGGAACACGAAAGGGCTCCGGGAACCCAAATCAACTCGAGATGTGAGCTTTTCCCTGGCTTCAACTCAAGAGGAATACCAACTTTCCACAAGCACCTCAAGAGGAGGCTTTTCTCAGCTACAGGTATGTGAGAGGGACCCTGAGTTTGTGGCCTCAAGTGGAATGGACACCGAGATGCTCTGACTTGAAGTAAGGCCGGATATCCCTGCAGTGAATTGAATGCAGGCTCGTCTTGCATCTCCCAAGACGAAGGGATGTCTGAATCCCCTGTGGAGACCAAAGAGAAAGACCTAGTCCTCCGCCTCAACGCGAACGGAGGCCTCACATCCTTTGAAAACTCGAGAGGTCCGATCAGATCAATGCTTCCAAAGGAGTCGATGCCTGACTCCTCTTGCAAATGGATAGAAGTCCCAGGATCCCTGTGGCACGTGGAAAGGGACACTGGGTCTCGCGCCTCACGGGGAGCCGCGTCCCAATTGCCATGCCAGACTCGAGGAGAATCCCGAGGTGTCCCTCGCACCTAGGCAGGAGTCCTGACGTCGCTGAACAAACACGTGTCTGGAAGGGCCCTCCCCGTCGTAACTCGAGAATATACCCCAGGTTCCGGCCGCAACTCGAGAAAAACAATGACATTTCCCCCTCGTCGCGAGATGAGCCCCGATTCCCCTGCACTGCGTGCAGAGCAATTCCGTGTTCCCCATAAAACGTGAAAGGAGCCTTGATTTCCTTGATGGCACTCCAGAGAAAACCCAAGATCACTGTCTCAAGTGTAGTGGGATCCTGAGGTCACTGGAGCAACACGAAAGGGCTCTGTGGACCCCAAATCAACTCGAGATGAGAGCTTAGTCCCTGGCTTCGACTCAAGAGGAATACCAACTTTCCAGAAGCACCTCAAGAGGAGGCTTCTCTCAGCTACAGGTAGGTGAGAGGGACCCTGAGTTTGTGGCCTCAAGTGGAATGGACAGCGAGATGCTCTGACTCAAAGTAAGGCCGGATATCCCTGCAGTGAATTGAATGCAGGCTCATCTTGCATCTCCCAAGACGAAGGGATATCTGAATCCCCTGTGGAGACCACAGAGAAAGACCTAGTCCTCCGCCTCAACGCGACCGGAGGCCTCACATCCTTTGAAAACTCGAGAGGTCCGCGGAGATCAATGCTTCCAAAGGAGACGATGCCTGACGTCTCTTGAAAATAGATAGGAGTACCAGGATCCCTGTGGCACGTGGAAAGGTACCCTGGTTCTCCCGCCTCACGTGGAGCCGCGTCCCAATTGCCATGCCAAGACTCGAGGAGAATCCCGAGGTGTCCTTCGCACCTAGGCAGGAGTCCTGACATCGCTGAACAAACATGTGTCTCGAAGGGCCCTCCCCGTCGTAACTCGAGAATATACCCCAGGTTCCGGCCGCAACTCGAGAAAAACCATAGGACTTCCCCCTCGCCGCGAGATGAGGCCCGATTCCCCTGCACTGCGTGCAGAGCAATTCCGCGTTCCACATGAAACGTGAAAGGAGCCTTGATTTCCTTGTTGGCACTCCAGAGAAAACCCAAGATCACTGTCTGAAGTCTAGAGGGATCCTGAGGTCACTGGAGCAACACGAAAGGGCTCCGTGGACCCCAAATCAACTCGACATGAGAGCTTAGTCCCTGGCTTCGACTCAAGTGGAATACCAACTTTCCAAAAGCACCTCAAGAGGAGGCTTCTCTCAGCTACAGGTATGTGAGAGGGACCCTGAGTTTGTGGCCTCAAGTGGAATGGACACCGAGATGCTCTGACTCGAAGTAAGGCCGGATATCCCAGCAGTGAATTGAATGCAGGCTCGTCTTGCATCTCCCAAGACGAAGGGATGTCTGAATCCCCTGTGGAGACCACAGAGGAAGACCTAGTCCTCCGCCTCAACGCTATCGGAGGCCTCACATCCTTTGAGAACTCGAGAGGTCCGCGGAGATCAATGCTTCCAAAGGAGACGATGCCTGACTCCTCTTGAAAATGGATAGGAGTACCAGGATCCCTGTGGCACCTGGAAAGGGATCCTGGGTCTCCCGCCTCACGTGGAGACGTGTCCCAATTGCCATGCCAAGACTCGAGGAGAAATCGAGATGTCCCTCGAACCTAGGCAGGAGTCCTGACGTCGCTGAACAAACACGTGTCTGGAAGGGCCCTCCCCATCGTAACTCGAGAATATACCCCAGGTTCCGGCCGCAACTTGAGAAAAACCATGAGACATCCCCCTTGCCACGAGATGAGGCCCGATTCCCCTGCACTGCGTGCAGAGCAATTCCGTGTTCCACATCAAACTTGAAAGGAGCCTTGATTTCCTTGATGGCACTCCAGAGAAAACCCAAGATCACTGTCTCAAGTCTAGAGGGATCCTGAGGTCACTGTACCAACACGAAAGGGCTCCGTGGACCCCAAATCAACTCGAGATGAGAGCTTAGTCCCTGGCTTCGACTCAAGAGGAATACCAACTTTCCACAAGCACCTCAAGAGGAGGCTTCTCTCAGTTACAGGTAAGTGAGAGGGCCCCTGAGTTTGTGGCCTCAAGTGGAATGGACACCGAGATGCTCTGACTCGAAGTAAGGCCGGATATCCCTGCAGTGAATTGAATGCAGGCTCGTCTTGTATCTCCCAAGACGAAGGGATGTCTGAATCCCCTGTGGAGACCACAGAGAAAGAACTAATTCTCCGCCTCATCGCGACCGGAGGCCTCACATCCTTTGAAAACTCGAGAGGTCCGCGGAGATCAATGCTTCCAAAGGAGACGATGCCTGACTCCTCTTGAAAATGGATAGGAGTCCCAGGATCCCTGTGGCACGTGGAAAGTGAACCTGGGTCTCACGCCTCACGTGGAGACGCGTCCCAATTGCCATGCCAAGACTCGAGGAGAATCCCGAGGTGTCCCTCCCACCTAGGCAGGAGTCCTGACGTTGCTGAACAAATACGTGTCTGGAAGGGCCCTCCCCGTCGTAACTCGAGAATATACCCCAGGTTCCGGCCGCAACTCGAGAAAAACCATGAGACTTCCCCCTCGTCGCGAGATGAGGCCCGATTCCCCTGCACTGCATGCAGAGCAATTCCGTCTTCCACATCAAACGTGAAAGGAGCCTTGATTTCCTTGATGGCACTCCAGAGAAAACCCAGGTTCACTGTCTCAAGTCTAGAGGGATCCTGAGGTCACTGGAGCAATACGAAAGGGCTCCGGGAACCCAAATCAACTCGAGATGAGAGCTTTTCCCTGGCTTCAACTCAAGAGGAATACCAACTTTCCACAAGCACCTCTAGAGGAGGCTTTTCTCAGCTACAGGTATGTGAGAGGGACCCTGAGTTTGTGGCCTCAAGTGGAATGGACACCGAGATGCTCTTACTTAAAGTAAGGCCGGATATCCCTGCAGTGAATTGAATGCAGGCTCGTCTTGCATCTCCCAAGACGAAGGGATGTCTGAATCCCCTGGGGAGACCAAAGAGAAAGACCTAGTCCTCCGCCTCAACGCGAACGGAGGCCTCACATCCTTTGAAAACTCGAGAGGTCCGATCAGATCAATGCTTCCAAAGGAGTCGATGCCTGACTCCTCTTGCAAATGGATAGAAGTCCCAGGATCCCTGTGGCACGTGGAAAGGGACACTGGGTCTCGCGCCTCACGGGGAGCCGCGTCCCAATTGCCATGCCAAGACTCGAGGAGAATCCCGAGGTGTCCCTCGCACCTAGGCAGGAGTCCTGACGTCGCTGAACAAACACGTGTCTGGAAGGGCCCTCCCCGTCGTAACTCGAGAATATACCCCAGGTTCCGGCCGCAACTCGAGAAAAACAATGATATTTCCCCCTCGTCGCGAGATGAGCCCCGATTCCCCTGCACTGCGTGCAGAGCAATTCCGTGTTCCCCATAAAACGTGAAAGGAGCCTTGATTTCCTTGATGGCACTCCAGAGAAAACCCAAGATCACTGTCTCAAGTCTAGAGGGATCCTGAGGTCACTGGAGCAACACGAAAGGGCTCTGTGGACCCCAAATCAACTCGAGATGAGAGCTTAGTCCCTGGCTTCGACTCAAGAGGAATACCAACTTTCCACAAGCACCTCAAGAGGAGGCTTCTCTCAGCTACAGGTAGGTGAGAGGGACCCTGAGTTTGTGGCCTCAAGTGGAATGGACAGCGAGATTCTCTGACTCGAAGTAAGGCCGGATATCCCTGCAGTGAATTGAATGCAGGCTCGTCTTGCATCTCCCAAGACGAAGGGATGTCTGAATCCCCTGTGGAGACCACAGAGAAAGACCTAGTCCTCCGCCTCAACGCGACCGGAGGCCTGACATCCTTTGAAAACTCGAGAGGTCCGCGGACATCAATGCTTCCAAAGGAGACGATGCCTGACGTCTCTTGAAAATAGATAGGAGTCCCAGGATCCCTGTGGCACGTGGAAAGGTACCCTGGTTCTCCCGCCTCACGTGGAGACGCGTCCCAATTGCCATGCCAAGACTCGAGGAGAATCCCGAGGTGTCCTTCGCACCTAGGCAGGAGTCCTGACATCGCTGAACAAACATGTGTCTCGAAGGGCCCTCCCCGTCGTAACTCGAGAATATACCCCAGGTTCCGGCCGCAACTCGAGAAAAACCATGAGACTTCCCCCTCGCCGCGAGATGAGGCCCGATTCCCCTGCACTGCGTGCAGAGCAATTCCGTGTTCCACATCAAACGTGAAAGGAGCCTTGATTTCCTTGATGGCACTCCAGAGAAAACCCAAGATCACTGTCTCAAGTCTAGAGGGATCCTGAAGTCACTGGAGCAACACGAAAGCGCTCCGTGGACCCCAAATCAACTCGAGATGAGAGCTTAGTCCCTGGCTTCGACTCAGGAGGAATACCAACTTTCCACAAGCACCTCAAGAGGAGGCTTCTCTCAGCTACAGATATGTGAGAGGGACCCTGAGTTTGTGTCCTCAAGTGGAATGGACACCGAGATGCTCTGACTCGAAGTAAGGCTGGATATCCCTGCAGTGAATTGAATGCAGGCTCGTCTACATCTCCCAAGACGAAGAAACGTCTGAATACCCTGTGGAGACCACAGAGAAAGGCCTAGTCCTCCGCCTCAATGCGACCGGAGGACTCACATCCTTTGAAAACTCGAGATGTCCGCGGAGATCAATGCTTCCAAAAGAGACGATGCCTGACTTCTCTTTAAAATGGATAGGAGTCCCAGGATCCCTGTGGCACGTTGAAAGGGACCCTGGGTCTCCCGACTCACGTGGAGACGCGTCCGAAATGCCATGCCAAGACTCGAGGAGAATCCCGATGTGTCCCTCGCACCTAGGCAGGAGTCCTGACGTCGCTGAACAAACACGTGTTTGGAAGGGCCCTCCCCATCGTAACTCGAGAACATGCCCCAGGTTCCGGCCACAACTCGAGAAAACCATGAGACTTCCCCCTCGCCGCGAGATGAGGCCCGATTCCCCTCACTGCATGCAGAGCAATTCCGTCTTCCACATCAAACGTGAAAGGAGCCTTGATTTCCTTGATGGCACTCCAGAGAAAACCCAGGGTCACTGTCTCAAGTCTAGAGGGATCCTGAGGTCACTGGAGCAACAGGAAAGGGCTCCGGGAACCCAAATCAACTCGAGATGAGAGCTTTTCCCTGGCTTCAACTCAAGAGGAATACCAACTTTCCACAAGCACCTCAAGAGGAGGCTTTTCTCAGCTACAGGTATGTGAGAGGGACCCTGAGTTTGTGGCCTCAAGTGGAATGGACACTGAGATGCTCTGACTTGAAGTAAGGCCGGATATCCCTGCAGTGAATTGAATGCAGGCTCGTCTTGCATCTCCCAAGACGAAGGGATGTCTGAATCCCCTGTGGAGACCAAAGAGAAAGACCTAGTCCTCCGCCTCAACGCGAACGGAGGCCTCACATCCTTTGAAAACTCGAGAGGTCCGATCAGATCAAAGCTTCCAAAGGAGTCGATGCCTGACTCCTCTTGCAAATGGATAGAAGTCCCAGGATCCCTGTGGCACGTGGAAAGGGACACTGGGTCTCGCGCCTCACGGGGAGCCGCGTCCCAATTGCCATGCCAAGACTCGAGGAGAATCCCGAGGTGTCCCTCGCACCTAGGCAGGAGTCCTGACGTCGCTGAACAAACACGTGTCTGGAAGGGCCCGCCCCGTCGTAACTCGAGAATATACCCCAGGTTCCGGCCGCAACTCTAGAAAAACAATGACATTTCCCCCTCGTCGCGAGATGAGCCCCGATTCCCCTGCACTGCGTGCAGAGCAATTCCGTGTTCCCCATAAAACGTGAAAGGAGCCTTGATTTCCTTGATGGCACTCCAGAGAAAACCCAAGATCACTGTCTCAAGTCTAGAGGGATCCTGAGGTCACTGTACCAACACGAAAGGGCTCTGTGGACCCCAAATCAACTCGAGATGAGAGCTTAGTCCCTGGCTTCGACTCAAGAGGAATACCAACTTTCCACAAGCACCTCAAGAGGAGGCTTCTCTCAGCTACAGGTAGGTGAGAGGGACCCTGAGTTTGTGGCCTCAAGTGGAATGGACAGCGAGATGCTCTGACTCGAAGTAAGGCCGGATATCCCTGCAGTGAATTGAATGCAGGCTCGTCTTGCATCTCCCAAGACGAAGGGATGTCTGAATCCCCTGTGGAGACCACAGAGAAAGACCTAGTCCTCCGCCTCAACGCGACCGGAGGCCTGACATCCTTTGAAAACTCGAGAGGTCCGCGGAGATCAATGCTTCCAAAGGAGACGACGCCTGACGTCTCTTGAAAATAGATAGGAGTCCCAGGATCCCTGTGGCACGTGGAAAGGTACACTGGTTCTCCCGCCTCACGTGGAGACGCGTCCCAATTGCCATGCCAAGACTCGAGGAGAATCCCGAGGTGTCCTTCGCACCTAGGCAGGAGTCCTGACATCGCTGAACAAACATGTGTCTCGAAGGGCCCTCCCCGTCGTAACTCGAGAATATACCCCAGGTTCTGGCCGCAACTCGAGAAAAACCATAGGACTTCCCCCTCGCCGCGAGATGAGGCCCGATTCCCCTGCACTGCGTGCAGAGCAATTCCGTGTTCCACATGAAACGTGAAAGGAGCCTTGATTTCCTTGTTGGCACTCCAGAGAAAACCCAAGATCACTGTCTGAAGTCTAGAGGGATCCTGAGGTCACTGGAGCAACACGAAAGGGCTCCGTGGACCCCAAATCAACTCGAGATGAGAGCTTAGTCCTTGGCTTCAACTCAAGTGGAATACCAACTTTCCAAAAGCACCTCAAGAGGAGGCTTCTCTCAGCTACAGGTATGTGAGAGGGACCCTGAGATTGTGGCCTCAAGTGGAATGGACACCGAGATGCTCTGACTCGAAGTAAGGCCGGATATTCCTGCAGTGAATTGAATGCAGGCTCGTCTTGCATCTCCCAAGACGAAGGGATGTCTGAATCCCCTGTGGAGACCACAGAGAAAGACCTAGTCCTCCGCCTCAATGCTATCGGAAGCCTCACATCCTTTGAGAACTCGAGAGGTCCGTGGAGATCAATGCTTCCAAAGGAGACGATGCCTGACTCCTCTTGAAAATGGATAGGAGTACCAGGATCCCTGTGGCACCTGGAAAGGGATCCTGGGTCTCCCGCCTCACGTGGAGACGCGTCCCAATTGCCATGCCAAGACTCGAGGAGAAATCGAGATGTCCCTCGAACCTAGGCAGGAGTCCTGACGTCGCTGAACAAACACGTGTCTGGAAGGGCCCTCTCCGTCGTAACTCGAGAATATACCCCAGGTTCCGGCCGCAACTTGAGAAAAACCATGAGACATCCCCCTTGCCACGAGATGAGGCCCGATTCCCCTGCACTGCGTGCAGAGCAATTCCGTGTTCCACATCAAACTTGAAAGGAGCCTTGATTTCCTTGATGGCACTCCAGAGAAAACCCAAGATCACTGTCTCAAGTCTAGAGGGATCCTGAGGTCACTGTACCAAAACGAAAGGGCTCCGTGGACCCCAAATCAACTCGAGATGAGAGCTTAGTCCCTGGCTTCGACTCAAGAGGAATACCAACTTTCCACAAGCACCTCAAGAGTTGGCTTCTCTCAGCTACAGGTAAGTGAGAGGGCCCCTGAGTTTGTGGCCTCAAGTGGAATGGACACCGAGATGCTCTACTCGAAGTAAGGCCGGATATCCCTGCAGTGAATTGAATGCAGGCTCGTCTTGTATCTCCCAAGACGAAGGGATGTCTGAATCCCCTGTGGAGACCACAGAGAAAGACCTAATTCTCCGCCTCATCGCGACCGGAGGCCTCACATCCTTTGAAAACTCGAGAGGTCCGCGGAGATCAATGCTTCCAAAGGAGACGATGCCTGACTCCTCTTGAAAATGGATAGGAGTCCCAGGATCCCTGGGGCACGTGGAAAGTGAACCTGGGTCTCACGCCTCACGTGGAGCCGCGTCCCAATTGCCATGCCAAGACTCGAGGAGAATCCCGAGGTGTCCCTCGCACCTAGGCAGGAGTCCTGACGTCGCTGAACAAATACGTGTCTGGAAGGGCCCTCCCCGTCGTAACTCGAGAATATACCCCAGGTTCCGGCCGCAACTCGAGAAAAACCATAGGACTTCCCCCTCATCGCGAGATGAGGCCCGATTCCCCTGCACTGCGTGCAGAGCAATTCCGTGTTCCACATCAAACGTGAAAGGAGCCTTGATTTCCTTGATGGCACTCCAGAGAAAACCCAAGATCACTGTCTCAAGTCTAGAGGGATCCTGAAGTAACTGGAGCAACACGAAAGCGATCCGTGGACCCCAAATCAACTCGAGATGAGAGCTTAGTCCCTGGCTTCGACTCAACAGGAATACCAACTTTCCACAAGCACCTCAAGAGGAGGCTTCTCTCAGCTACAGATATGTGAGAGGGACCCTGAATTTGTGGCCTCAAGTGGAATGGACACCGAGATGCTCTGACTCGAAGTAAGGCCGGATATCCCTGCAGTGAATTGAATGCAGGCTCGTCTACATCTCCCAAGACGAAGAAACGTCTGAATACCCTGTGGAGACCACAGAGAAAGGCCTAGTCCTCCGCCTCAATGCGACCGGAGGCCTCACATCCTTTGAAAACTCGAGAGGTCCGCGGAGATCAATGCTTCCAAAAGAGACGATGCCTGACTTCTCTTTAAAATGGATAGGAGTCCCAGGATCCCTGTGGCACGTGGAAAGGGACCCTGGGTCTCCCGACTCACGTGGAGACGCGTCCCAAATGCCATGCCAAGACTCGAAGAGAATCCCGAGGTGTCCCTCGCACCTAGGCAGGAGTCCTGACGTCGCTGAACAAACACGTGTCTGGAAGGGCCCTCCCCATCGTAACTCGAGAACATGCCCCAGGTTCCGGCCACAACTCGAGAAAACCATGAGACTTGCCCCTCGCCGCGAGATGAGGCCCGATTCCCCTGCACTGCATGCAGAGCAATTCCGTCTTCCACATCAAACGTGAAAGGAGCCTTGATTTCCTTGATGTCACTCCAGAGAAAACCCAGGTTCACTGTCTCAAGTCTAGAGGGATCCTGAGGTCACTGGAGCAACACGAAAGGGCTCCGGGAACCCAAATCAACTCGAGATGAGAGCTTTTCCCTGGCTTCAACTCAAGAGGAATACCAACTTTCCACAAGCACCTCAAGAGGAGGCTTTTCTCAGCTACAGGTATGTGAGAGGGACCCTGAGTTTGTGGCCTCAAGTGGAATGGACACCGAGATGCTCTGACTTGAAGTAAGGCCGGATATCCCTGCAGCGAATTGAATGCAGGCTCGTCTTGCATCTCCCAAGACGAAGGGATGTCTGAATCCCCTGTGGAGACCAAAGAGAAAGACCTAGTCCTCCGCCTCAACGCGAACGGAGGCCTCACATCCTTTGAAAACTCGAGAGGTCCGATCAGATCAATGCTTCCAAAGGAGTCGATGCCTGACTCCTCTTGCAAATGGATAGAAGTCCCAGGATCCGTGTGGCACGTGGAAAGGGACACTGGGTCTCGCGCCTCACGGGGAGGCGCGTCCCAATTGCCATGCCAAGACTCGAGGAGAATCCCGAGGTGTCCCTCGCACCTAGGCAGGAGTCCTGACGTCGCTGAACAAACACGTGTCTGGAAGGGCCCTCCCCGTCGTAACTCGAGAATATACCCCATGTTCCGGCCGCAACTCGAGAAAAACAATGACATTTCCCCCTCGTCGCGAGATGAGCCCCGATTCCCCTCCACTGCGTGCAGAGCAATTCCGTGTTCCCCATAAAACGTGAAAGGAGCCTTGATTTCCTTGATGGCACTCCAGAGAAAACCCAAGATCACTGTCTCAAGTCTAGAGGGATCCTGAGGTCACTGGAGCAACACGAAAGGGCTCTGTGGACCCCAAATCAACTCGAGATGAGAGCTTAGTCCCTGGCCTCGACTCAAGAGGAATACTAACTTTCCACAAGCACCTCAAGAGGAGGCTTCTCTCAGCTACAGGTAGGTGAGAGGGACCCTGAGTTTGTGGCCTCAAGTGGAATGGACAGCGAGATGCTCTGACTCGAAGTAAGGCCGGATATCCCTGCAGTGAATTGAATGCAGGCTCGTCTTGCATCTCCCAAGACGAAGGGATGTCTGAATCCCCTGGGGAGACCACAGAGGAAGACCTAGTCCTCCGCCTCAACGCGACCGGAGGCCTGACATCCTTTGAAAACTCGAGAGGTCCGCGGAGATCAATGCTTCCAAAGGAGACGATGCCTGACGTCTCTTGAAAATAGATAGGAGTCCCAGGATCCCTGTGGCACGTGGAAAGGTACCCTGGTTCTCCCGCCTCACGTGGAGACGCGTCCCAATTGCCATGCCAAGACTCGAGGAGAATCCCGAGGTGTCCTTCGCACCTAGGCAGGAGTCCTGACATCGCTGAACAAACATGTGTCTCGAAGGGCCCTCCCCGTCGTAACTCGAGAATATACCCCAGGTTCTGGCCGCAACTCGAGAAAAACCATAGGACTTCCCCCTCGCCTCGAGATGAGGCCCGATTCCCCTGCACTGCGTGCAGAGCAATTCCGTGTTCCACATGAAACGTGAAAGGAGCCTTGATTTCCTTGTTGGCACTCCAGAGAAAACCCAAGATCACTGATGAAGTCTAGAGGGATCCTGAGGTCACTGGAGCAACACGAAAGGGCTCCGTGGACCCCAAATCAACTCGAGATGAGAGCTTAGTCCTTGGCTTCAACTCAAGTGGAATACCAACTTTCCACAAGCACCTCAAGAGGAGGCTTCTCTCAGCTACAGGTATGTGAGAGGCACCCTGAGTTTGTGGCCTCAAGTGGAATGGACACCGAGATGCTCTGACTCGAAGTAAGGCCGGATATCCCTGCAGTGAATTGAATGCAGGCTCGTCTTGCATCTCCCAAGACGAAGGGATGTCTGAATCCCCTGTGGAGACCACAGAGAAAGACCTAGTCCTCCGCCTCATCGCTATCGGAAGCCTCACATCCTTTGAGAACTCGAGAGGTCCGCGGAGATCAATGCTTCCAAAGGAGACGATGCCTGACTCCTCTTGAAAATGGATAGGAGTACCAGGATCCCTGTGGCACCTGGAAAGGGATCCTGGGTCTCCCGCCTCACGTGGAGACGCGTCCCCATTGCCATGCCAAGACTCGAGGAGAAATCAAGATGTCCCTCGAACCTAGGCAGGAGTCCTGACGTCGCTGAACAAACACGTGTCTGGAAGGGCCCTCCCCGTCGTAACTCGAGAATATACCCCAGGTTCCGGCCGCAACTTGAGAAAAACCATGAGACATCCCCCTTGCCACGAGATGAGGCCCAATTCCCCTGCACTGCGTGCAGAGCAATTCCGTGTTCCACATCAAACTTGAAAGGAGCCTTGATTTCCTTGATGGCACTCCAGAGAAAACCCAAGATCACTGTCTCAAGTCTAGAGGGATCCTGAGGTCACTGTACCAACACGAAAGGGCTCCGTGGACCCCAAATCAACTCGAGATGAGAGCTTAGTCCCTTGCTTCGACTCAAGAGGAATACCAACTTTCCACAAGCACCTCAAGAGGAGGCTTCTCTCAGCTACAGGTAAGTGAGAGGGCCCCTGAGTTTGTGGCCTCAAGTGGAATGGACACCGAGATGCTCTGACTCGAAGTAAGGCCGGATATCCCTGCAGTGAATTGAATGCAGGCTCGTCTTGTATCTCCCAAGACGAAGGGATGTCTGAATCCCCTGTGGAGACCGCAGAGAAACACCTAATTCTCCGCCTCATCGCGACCGGAGGCCTCACATCCTTTGAAAACTCGAGAGGTCCGCGGAGATCAATGCTTCCAAAGGAGACGATGCCTGACTCCTCTTGAAAATGGATAGGAGTACCAGGATCCCTGTGGCACGTGGAAAGTGAAACTGGGTCTCACGCCTCACGTGGAGCCGCGTCCCAATTGCCATGCCAAGACTCGAGGAGAATCCCGAGGTGTCCCTCGCACCTAGGCAGGAGTCCTGACGTCGCTGAACAAACACGTGTCTGGAAGGGCCCTCCCCGTCGTAACTCGAGAATATACCCCAGGTTCCGGCCGCAACTCGAGAAAAACCATAGGACTTCACCCTCGTCGCGAGATGAGGCCCGATTCCCCTGCACTGCGTGCAGAGCAATTCCGTGTTCCACATCAAACGTGAAAGGAGCCTTGATTTCCTTGATGGCACTCCAGAGAAAACCCAAGATCACTGTCTCAAGTCTAGAGGGATCCTGAAGTCACTGGAGCAACACGAAATCGCTCCGTGGACCCCAAATCAACTCGAGATGAGAGCTTAGTCCCTGGCTTCGACTCAGGAGGAATACCAACTTTCCACAAGCACCTCAAGAGGAGGCTTCTCTCAGCTACAGATATGTGAGAGGGACCCTGAGTTTGTGGCCTCAAGTGGAATGGACACCGAGATGCTCTGACTCGAAGTAAGGCTGGATATCCCTGCAGTGAATTGAATGCAGGCTCGTCTACATCTCCCAAGACGAAGAAACGTCTGAATACCCTGTGGAGACCACAGAGAAAGGCCTAGTCCTCCGCCTCAATGCGACCGGAGGCCTCATATCCTTTGAAAACTCGAGAGGTCCACGGAGATCAATGCTTCCAAAAGAGACGATGCCTGACTTCTCTTTAAAATGGATAGGAGTCCCAGGATCCCTGTGGCACGTGGAAAGGGACCCTGGGTCTCCTGACTCACGTGGAGACGCGTCCCAAATGCCATGCCAAGACTCGAGGAGAATCCCGAGGTGTCCCTCGCACCTAGGCAGGAGTCCTGACGTCACTGAACAAAGACGTGTCTGGAATGGCCCTCCCCATCGTAACTCGAGAACATGCCCCAGGTTCCGGCCACAACTCGAGAAAACCATGAGACTTCCCCCTCGCCGCGAGATGAGGCCCGATTCCCCTGCACTGCATGCAGAGCAATTCCGTCTTCCACATCAAACGTGAAAGGAGCCTTGATTTCCTTGATGGCACTCCAGAGAAAACCCAGGTTCACTGTCTCAAGCCTAGAGGGATCCTGAGGTCACTGGAGCAATACGAAAGGGCTCCGGGAACCCAAATCAACTCGAAATGAGAGCTTTTCCCTGGCTTCAACTCAAGAGGAATACCAACTTTCCACAAGCACCTCTAGAGGAGGCTTTTCTCAGCTATAGGTATGTGAGAGGGACCCTGAGTTTGTGGCCTCAAGTGGAATGGACACCGAGATGCTCTTACTTGAAGTAAGGCCGGATATCCCTGCAGTGAATTGAATGCAGGCTCGTCTTGCATCTCCCAAGACGAAGGGATGTCTGAATCCCCTGTGGAGACCAAAGAGAAAGACCTAGTCCTCCGCCTCAACGCGAACGGAGGCCTCACATCCTTTGAAAACTCGAGAGGTCCGATCAGATCAATGCTTCCAAAGGAGTCGATGCCTGACTCCTCTTGCAAATGGATAGAAGTCCCAGGATAACTGTGGCACGTGGAAAGGGACACTGGGTCTCCCGCCTCACGGGGAGCCGCGTCCCAATTGCCATGCCAAGACTCGAGGAGAATCCCGAGGTGTCCCTCGCACCTAGGCAGGAGTCCTGACGTCGCTGAACAAACACGTGTCTGGAAGGGCCCTCCCCGTCGTAACTCGAGAATATACCCCTGGTTCCGGCCGCAACTCGAGAAAAACAATGACATTTCCCCCTCGTCGCGAGATGAGCCCCGATTCCCCTGCACTGCGTGCAGAGCAATTCCGTTTTCCCCATAAAACGTGAAAGGAGCCTTGATTTCCTTGATGGCACTCCAGAGAAAACCCAAGATCACTGTCTCAAGTCTAGAGGGATCCTGAGGTCACTGGAGCAACACGAAAGGGCTCTGTGGACCCCAAATCAACTCGAGATGAGAGCTTAGTCCCTGGCTTCGACTCAAGAGGAATACCAACTTTCCACAAGCACCTCAAGAGGAGGCTTCTCTCAGCTACAGGTAGGTGAGAGGGACCCTGAGTTTGTGGCCTCAAGTGGAATGGACAGCGAGATTCTCTGACTCGAAGTAAGGCCGGATATCCCTGCAGTGAATTGAATGCAGGCTCGTCTTGCATCTCCCAAGACGAAGGGATGTCTGAATCCCCTGTGGAGACCACAGAGAAAGACGTAGTCCTCGGCCTCAACGCGACCGGAGGCCTCACATCCTTTGAAAACTCGAGAGGTCCGCGGAGATCAATGCTTCCAAAGGAGACGATGCCTGACGTCTCTTGAAAATAGATAGGAGTCCCAGGATCCCTGTGGCACGTGGAAAGGTACCCTGGTTCTCCCGCCTCACGTGGAGACGCGTCCCAATTGAAATGCCAAGACTCGAGGAGAATCCCGAGGTGTCCTTCGCACCTAGGCAGGAGTCCTGACATCGCTGAACAAACATGTGTCTCGAAGGGCCCTCCCCGTCGTAACTCGAGAATATACCCCAGGTTCCGGCCGCAACTCGAGAAAAACCATAGGACTTCCCCCCGCCGCGAGATGAGGCCCGATTCCCCTGCACTGCGTGCAGAGCAATTCCGTGTTCCACATGAAACGTGAAAGGAGCCTTGATTTCCTTGTTGGCACTCCAGAGAAAACCCAAGATCACTGTCTGAAGTCTAGAGGGATCCTGAGGTCACTGGAGCAACACGAAAGGGCTCCGTGGACCCCAAATCAACTCGAGATGAGAGCTTAGTCCTTGGCTTCAACTCAAGTGGAATACCAACTTTCCAAAAGCACCTCAAGAGGAGGCTTCTCTCAGCTACAGGTATGTGAGAGGGACCCTGAGTTTGTGGCCTCAAGTGGAATGGACACCGAGATGCTCTGACTCGAAGTAAGGCCGGATATCCCTGCAGTGAATTGAATGCAGGCTCGTCTTGCATCTCCCAAGATGAAGGGATGTCTGAATCCCCTGTGGAGACCACAGAGAAAGACCTAGTTCTCCGCATCAACGCTATCGGAGGCCTCACATCCTTTGAGAACTCGAGAGGTCCGCGGAGATCAATGCTTCCAAAGGAGACGATGCCTGACTCCTCTTGAAAATGGATAGGAGTACCAGGATCCCTGTGGCACCTGGAAAGGGATCCTGGGTCTCCCGCCTCATGTGGAGACGCGTCCCAATTGCCATGCCAAGACTCGAGGAGAAATCGAGATGTCCCTCGAACCTAGGCAGCAGTCCTGACGTCGCTGAACAAACACGTGTCTGGAAGGGCCCTCCCCGTCGTAACTCGAGAATATACCCCAGGTTCCGGCCGCAACTTGAGAAAAACCATGAGACATCCCCCTTGCCACGAGATGAGGCCCGATTCCCCTGCACTGCGTGCAGAGCAATTCCGTGTTCCACATCAAACTTGAAAGGAGCCTTGATTTCCTTGATGGCACTCCAGAGAAAACCCAAGATCACTGTCTCAAGTCTAGAGAGATCCTGAGGTCACTGTACCAACACGAAAGGGCTCCGTGGACCCCAAATCAACTCGAGATGAGAGCTTAGTCCCTGGCTTCGACTCAAGAGGAATACCAACTTTCCACAAGCACCTCAAGAGGAGGCTTCTCTCAGCTACAGGTAAGTGAGAGGGCCCCTGAGTTTGTGGCCTCAAGTGGAATGGACACCGAGATGCTCTGCCTCGAAGTAAGGCCGGGTATCCCTGCAGTGAGTTGAATGCAGGCTCGCCTTGCATCTCCCAAGACGAAGGGATGTCTGAATCCCCTGTGGAGACCACAGAGAAAGACCTAATTCTCCGCCTCATCGCGACCGGAGGCCTCACATCCTTTGAAAACTCGACAGGTCCGCGGAGATCAATGCTTCCAAAGGAGACGATGCCTGACTCCTCTTGAAAATGGATAGGAGTCCCAGGATCCCTGTGGCACGTGGAAAGTGAACCTGGGTCTCACACCTCACGTGGAGACACGTCCCAATTGCCATGCCAAGACTCGAGGAGAATCCCGAGGTGTCCCTCGCACCTAGGCAGGAGTCCTGACGTCGCTGAACAAATACGTGTCTGGAAGGGCCCTCCCCGTCGTAACTCGAGAATATACCCCAGGTTCCGGCGGCAACTCGAGAAAAACAATGAGACTTCCCCCTCGCCGCGAGATGAGGCCCGATTCCCGTGCACTGCGTGCAGAGCAATTCCGTGTTCCACATCAAACGTGAAAGGAGCCTTGATTTCCTTGATGGCACTCCAGAGAAAACCCAAGATCACTGTCTCAAGTCTAGAGGGATACTGAGGTTACTGGAGCAACACGAAAGGGCTCCGTGGACCCCAAGTCAACTCGAGATGAGAGCTTAGTCCTTGGCTTCGACTCAAGAGGAACACCAACTTTCCACAAGCACCTCAAGAGGAGGCTTCTCTCAGCTACAGGTATGTGAGAGGGACCCTGAGTTTGTGGCATCAAGTGGAATGGACACCGAGATGCTCTGACTCGAAGTAAGGCCGGATATCCCTGCAGTGAATTGAATGCAGGTTCGTCTTGATCTCCCAAGACGAAGGTATGTCTGAATCCCCTGTGGAGACCACAGAGAAAGACCTAGTCCTCCGACTCATCGCGCCCGGAGGCCTCACATCCTTTGAAAACTCGAGAGGTCTGCGGAGATCAATGCATCCAAAGGAGATGATGCCCGACTCCTCTTGGAAATGGATAGGAGTCCCAGGTTCCCTGTGGCACGTGGAAAGGGACCCTGGGTCTCCCACCTCACGTGGAGACGTGTCTGAATTGCCATGCCAAGACTCGAGAAGAATCCCGAGGTGTCCCTCGCACCTAGGCAGGAGTCCTGACGTCTCTGAACAAACGCGTGTCTGGAAGGGCCCTCCCCGACGTAACTCGAGAATATACCACAGGTTCCCGCCGCAACTCGAGAAAAACCATGAGACTTCCCCCTCGCCGCGAGATGAGGCCCGATTCCCCTGCACTGCGTGCAGAGCAATTCCGTGTTCCACATCAAACGTGAAAGGAGCCTTGATTTCCTTGATGGCACTCCAGAGAAAACCCAAGATCACTGTCTCAAGTCTAGAGGGATCCTGAGGTCACTGGAGCAACACGAAAGGGCTCCGTGGACCCCAAATCAACTCGAGATGAGAGCTTAGTCCCTGGCTTCGACTCAAGAGGAATACCAACTTTCCACAAGCACCTCAAGAGGAGGCTTCTCTCAGCTACAGGTATGTGAGAGGGACCCTGAGTTTGTGGCCTCAAGTGAAATGGACACCAAGATGCTCTGAATCGAAGTAAGGCCGGATATCCCTGCAGTGAATTGAATGCAGGCTCGTCTTGCATCTCCCAAGACGAAGGGTTGTCTGAATTCCCTGTGGAGACCACAGAGGAAGACCTAGTCCTCCGCCTCAACGCGAACGGAAGCCTCACATCCTTTGAAAACTCGAGAGGTCCACGGAGATCAATGCATCCAAAGGAGATGATGCCTGACTCCTCTTGAAAATGGATAGGAGTCCCAGCTTCCCTGTGGCACGTGGAAAGGGACCCTGGGTCTCCCGCCTCACGTGGAGACGCGTCCCAATTGCCATGCCAAGACTCGAGGAGAATCCCGAGGTGTCCCTCGCACCTAGGCAGGAGTCCTGACGTCGCTGAACAAACACGTGTCTGGAAGGGCCCTCCCCGTGGTAACTCGAGAATATACCTCAGGTTCCGGCCGCAACTCGAAAAAAACCATGAGACTTCCCCCTCGCCGCGAGATGAGGCCCGATTCCCCTGCACTGCGTGCAGAGCAATTCCGTGTTCCACATCAAACGTGAAAGGAGCCTTGATTTCCTTGATGGCACTCCAGAGGAAACCCAAGATCATTGTCTCAAGTCTAGAGGGATCCTGAGGTCACTGGAGCAACACAAAAGGGCTCCGTGGACCTCAAATCAACTCTAGATGAGAGCTAAGTCCCTGGATTCGACTCAAGAGGAATACCAACTTTCCACAAGCACCTCAAAAGGAGGCTTCTCTCAGATACAGGTATGTGAGAGGGACCCTGTATTTGTGGCCTCAAGTGGAATGGACACCGAGATGCTCTGACTCGAAGTAAGGCCATATATCCCTGCAGTGAATTGAATGCAGGCTCGTCTTGCATCTCCCAAGACGAAGGGTTGACTGAATTCCCTGTGGAGACCACAGAGAAAGACCTAGTCCTCGGCCTCAACGCGACCGGAGGCCTCACATCCTTTGAAAACTCGAGAGGTCCGCGGAGATCAATGCTTCCAAAGGAGACGATGCCTGACTCCTCTTGAAAATGGATAGGAGTCCCAGGATCTCTGTGGCACGTGGAAAGGGACCCTGGGTCTCCCGCCTCAAGTGAAGACGTGTCCCAATTGCCATGCCAAGATTCGAAGAGAATCCCGAGGTGACCCTCGCACCTAGGCAGGAGTCCTGACGTCGCTGAACAAACACGAGTCTGGAAGGGCCCTCCCCGTCGTAACTCGAGAATATACCACAGGTTCCGGCCGCAACTCGAGAAAAACCATGAGACTTCCCCCTCGCCGCGAGATGAGGCCTGATTCCCCTGCACTGCGTGCAGAGCAATTCCGTGTTCCACATCAAACGTGAAAGGAGCCTTGATTTCCTTGATGGCACTCCAGAGAAAAACCAAGATCACTGTCGCAAGTCTAGAGGGATCCTGAGGTCACTGGAGCAACAGGAAAGGTCTCCGTGGACCCCAAATCAACTCGAGATGAGAGCTTAGTCCCTGGCTTCGACTCAAGCGGAATACCAACTTTCCACAAGCACCTCAAGAGGAGGCTTCTCTCAGCTACAGGTATGTGAGAGGGACCCTGAGTTTGTGGCCTCAAGTGGAATGGACACCGAGATGCTCTGACTCGAAGTAAGCCTGGATATCCCTGCAGTGAATTGAATGCAGGCTCGTCTTGCATCTCCCAAGACGAAGGGATGTCTGAATCCAATGTGGAGACCACAGAGAAAGACCTAGTACTCCGCCTCATCGCGAACTGAGGCCTCACATCCTTTGAAAACTCGAGAGGTCCGCGGAGATCAATGCTTCCAAAGAAGACGATGCCTGACTCCTCTTGAAAATGGATAGGAGTCCCAGGATCCCTGTGGCAAGTGTAAAGGGAACCTGGGTCTCCCGCCTCACGTGGAGACGCGTCCCAATTGCCATGCCAAGACTCGAGGAGAATCCCGAGGTGTCCCTCGCACCTAGCCAGGAGTCCTGACTTCGCTGAACAAACACGTGTCTGGAAGGGCCCTCCCCGTCGTAACTCGAGAATATACCCCAGGTTCCGGCCGCAACTCGAGAAAAACCATGAGACTTCCCCCTCGCCGCGAGATGAGGCCCGATTCCCCTGCACTGCGTGCAGAGCAATTCCGTGTTCCACATCAAACGTGAAAGGAGCCTTGATTTCCTTGATGGCACTCCAGAGAAAACCCAAGTTCACTGTCTCAAGTCTAGAGGGATCCTGAGGTCACTGTAGCAACACAAAAGGGCTCCGTGGACCCCAAATCAACTCGAGATGAGAGCTTAGTCCCTGGTTTCGACTCAAGAGGAATACCAACTTTCCACAAGCACCTCAAGAGGAGGCTTCTCTCAGCTACAGGTATGTGAGAGGGACCCTGAGTTTGTGGCCTCAAGTGGAATGGACACCGAGATGCTCTGACTCGAAGTTAGGCCGGATATCCCTGCATTGAATTGAAGGCAGGCTCGTCTTGCATCTCCCAAGACGAAGGGTTGTCTGAATCCCCTGTGGAGACCACAGAGAAAGACCTAGTTCTTCGCATCTTCGCGACCGGAGGCCTCAGATCCTTTGAAAACTCGAGAGGTCCGCAGAGATCAATGCTTCCAAAGGAGACGATGCCTGACTCCTCTTGAAAATGGATAGGAGTCCCAGGATCCCTGTCCACGTGGAAGGGGAGCCTGGGGCTCCCGATTCACGTGGAGATGCGTCCCAATTGCCATACCAAGACTCGAGGAGAATCCCGAGGTGTCCCTGGCAGCTAGGCAGGAGTCCCGACGTCGCTGAACAAACACTTGTTTGGAAGGGCCCTCCTCGTCGTAACTCGAGAATATACCCCAGGTTCCGGCTGCAACTCGAGAAAAACCATGAGACTTCCCCCTCGCCGCATGAGGAGCCCCAATTCCCCTGCACTGCGTGCAGAGCAATTCCGTGTTCCACATCAAACGTGAAAGGAGCCTTGATTTCCTTGATGGCACTCCAGAGAAAACCCAAGATCACTGTCTCAAGTCTAGAGGGATCCTGAGGTCACTGGAGCAACACGAAAGGGCTCCGTGGACCCCAAATCAACTCGAGATGAGAGCTTAGTCCCTGGCTTCGACTCAAGAGGAATACCAACTTTCCACAAGCACCTCAAGAGGAGGCTTCTCTCAGCTACAGGTATGTGAGAGGGACCCTGAGTTTGTGGCCTCAAGTGGAATGGACACCGAGATGCTCTGACTCGAAGTAAGGCCGGATATCCCTGCAGTGAATTGAATGTAGGCTCGTCTTGCATCTCCCAAGACGAAGGGATGTCTGAATACCCTGTGGAGACCACAGAGAAAGTCCTAGTTCTCCGCCTCATCGAGACCTGAGGCCTCACGTCGTTTGAAAACTCGAGAGGTCCGCGGAGATCAATGCTTCCAAAGGAGACGATGCCTGACTCCTCTTGAAAATTGATAGGTGTCCCAGCATCCCTGTGGCACGTGGAAAGGGACTCTGGGTCTCCCGCCTCACGTGGAGACGGGTCCCAATTGCCATGCCAAGACTCGAGGAGAATCCCGAGCTGTCCCTCGCACTTAAGCAGGAGTCCTGACTTCGCTGAACAAACTCGTGTCTGGAAGGGCACCCCCCCCGTCGTAACTCGAGAATATACCCCAGGTTCCAGCCACAAGTGGAGAAAAACCATGAGACTTCCCCCTCGCCGCGAGATGAGGCCCGATTCCCCTGCACTGCATGCAGAGCAATACCATGTTCTACATCAAAGGTGAAAGGAGACTTGATTTCCTTGATGGCACTCCAGAGAAAACCCAATATCACTGTCTCAAGTCTAGGGGGATCCTGAGGTCACTGTAGCAACAAGAAAAGTTTCGGTGGACCCCAAATCAACTCGAGATGAGAGCTTAGTCCCTGGCTTCGACTCAAGAGGAATTCCAACTTTCCACAAGCACCTCAAGAGGAGTCTTCTGTCAGCTATAGGTATGTGAGAGGGACGCTGAGTTTGTGGCCTCATGTGGACTGGACAACGAGATGCACTGATTCGAAGTAAGGCCGGATATCCCTGCAGTGAATTGAATGCAGGCTCGTCTTGCACCTCCCAAGACGAAGGGATGTCAGAATCCCCTGTGGAGACCACAGAGAAAGACCTAGTTCTCCGCCTCATCGCGACCGGAGGCCTCATCCTTTGAAAACTCGAGAGGTCCGCGGAGATCAATGCTTCCAAAGGAGACGATGCCTGACTCCTCTTGAAAATGGATAGGAGTACCAGGATCCCTTGGCACGTGGAAAGGGACCCTGGGTCTCCCGCCTCATGTGGAGACGCGTCCCAATTGCCATGCCAAGACTCGCGGAGAATCCCGAGGTGTCCCTCGCACCTAGGCAGGAGTCCAGACGTCTCTGAACAAACACGTGTATGGAAGGGCCCTCCCCGTCGTAACTCGAGAATATACCCCAGGTTCCGGCCGCAACTCGTGAAAAACCATGAGAATTTCCCCTCGCCGTGAGATGAGGCCCGATTCCCCTGCACTGCGTGCCGAGAAATTCCGTGTTCCACATGAAACGTGAAAGGAGCCTTGATTTCCTTGATGGCACTCCAGAGAAAACCCAAGATCACTGTCTCAAGTCTAGAGGGATCCTGCGGTCACTGGAGCAACACGAAAGGGCTCCGTGGACCCCAAATCAACTCGAGATGAGAGCTTCGCCCCTGGCTTCGACTCAAGAGGAATACCAACTTTCCACAAGCACCTCAAGAGGAGGCTTCTCTCAGCTACAGGTATGTGAGAGGGACCCTGAATTTGTGGCCTCAAGCGGAATGGACACCGAGATGCTCTGACTCGAAGTAAGGCCGGATATCCCTGCAGTGAATTGAATGCAGGCTCGTCTTGCATCTCCCAAAACGAAGGGATGTCTGAATCCCCTGTGAAGACCACAGAGAAAGACCTAGTTCTCCGCCTCATCGCGACCGCAGGCCTCACATCCTTTGAAAACTAGAGAGGTCCACGGAGATCAATGCTTCCAAAGGAGACGATGCCTGACTCCTCCTGAAAATGGATAGGAGTCCCAGGATCCCTGTGGCACGTGGAAGGGGACACTGGGTTTCCCGCCTCACGTGGAGACGCGTTTCAATTGCCATGCCAAGACTCGAGGAGAATCCCGAGGTGTCCCTCGCACCTAGTCAGGAGTCCTGAGGTTGCTGAACAAACACGTGTCTGGAACGGCCCTCCCCGTCGTAACTCGAGAATATAATCCAGGTTCGGGCAGCAACTCGAGAAAAACCATGAGACTTCCCCCTCGCCCCGAGATGAGGCCCGATTCCCCTGCACTGCGGGCAGAGCAATTCCGTGTTCCACATCAAACTTGAAAGGAGCCTTGATTTCCTTGATGGCACTCCAGAGAAAACCCAAGATCACTGTCTCAAGTCCAGAGGGATCCTGAGGTCACTGGAGCAACACGAAAGGGCTCCGTGGACCCCAAATCAACTCGAGATGAGAGCTTAGTCCCTGGCTTCGACTCAAGAGGAATACCAACTTTCCACAAGCACCTCAAGAGGAGGCTTCTCTCAGCTATAGGTATGTGAGAGGGACCCTGAGTTTGTGGCCTCAAGTGGAATGGACACCGAGATGCTCTGACTCGAAGTAAGGCCGGATATCCCTACAGTGAATTGAATGCAGGCTCGTCTTGCATCTCCCAAGACGAAAGGATGTCTGAATCCCCTGTGGAGACGACAGAGAAAGACCTAGTCCTCCGCCTCATCGCGACCGGAGGCCTCATATCCTTTGAAAATTCGAGAGGAATGCGGAGATCAATGCTTCCAAAGGAGACGATGCCTCACTCCTCTTGAAAATGGATAGGAGTCCCAGGATCCCTGTGGCACGTGGAAAGAGAACCTGGGTCTCCCGCCTCACGTGGAGACGCGTCCAAATTGCCATGCCAAGACTCGAGGAGAATCCCGAGGTGTCCCTCGCACCTAGGCAGGAGTCCTGACGTCGCTGAACAAACACATGTCTGGAAGGGCCCTCCCCGTAGTAACTCGAGAATATACCCCAGGTTCCGGCCGCAACGCGAGAAAAACCATGAGACTTCCCCCTCGCCGCGACATGAGGCCCGATTCCCGTGCACTGCGTGCAGAGCAATTCCGTGTTCCACATCAAACGTGAAAGGAGCCTTGATTTCCTTGATGGCACTCCAGAGAAAACCCAAGATCACTGTCTCAAGTCTAGAGGGATCCTGAGGTCACTGTAGCAACACAAAAGGGCTCCGTGGACCCCAAATCAACTCGAGATGAGAGCTTAGTCCCTGGCTTCGACTCAAGAGGAATACCAACTTTCCACAAGCACCTCAAGAGGAGGCTTCTCTCAGCTACAGGTATGTGAGAGGGCCCCTGAGTTTGTGGCCTCAAGTGGAATGGACACCGAGATGCTCTGACTCGAAGTAAGGCCGGATATCACTTCAGTGAATTGAAAGCAGGCTCGTCTTGCATCTCCCAAGACGAAGGGATGTCTGAATCCCCTGTGGAGACCACAGAGAAAGTCCTAGTCCTCTGCCTCATCGCGACCGTAGGCCTCACATCCTTTGAAAACTCGAGAGGTCTGCGGAGATCAATGCTTCCAAAGGAGACAATGCCTGACTCCTCTTGAAAATGGATAGGAGTCCCAGGATCCCTGTGGCACGTGGAAAGGTTCCCTGGGTCTCCTGCCTCACGTGGAGACGCGTCCCAATTGCCATGCCAAGACTCGAGGAGAATCCCGCGGTGTCCCTCGCACCTAGGCAGGAGTCCTGACGTCGCTGAACAAACATGTGTCTGGAACGACCCTCCCCGTCGTAACTCGAGAATATTCCCCAGGTTCCGGCCGCCACTCGAGAAAAACCATGAGACTTCCCCCTCGACGCGAGATGAGGCCCAATTCCCCTGCACTGCGTGCAGAGCAATTCCGTGTTCCACATCAAACGTGAAAGGAGCCTTGATTTCCTTGATGGCACTCCAGAGAAAACCCAAAGTCACTGTCTCAAGTCTAGAGGGATCCTGAGGTCACTGGAGCAACACAAAACGGCTCCGTGGACCCCAAATCAACTCGAGATGAGAACTTATTCCCTGGCTTCGACTCAAGAGGAATACCAACTTTCCACAAGCACCTCAAGAGGAGGCTACTCTCAGCTACAGGTATGTGAGAGGGACCCTGAGTTTGTGGCCTCAAGTGGAATGGTCACCGAGATGCTCTGCCTCGAAGTAAGGCCAGATATCCCTACAGTGAATTGAATGCAGGCTCGTCTTGCATCTCCCAAGACGAAGGGATGTCTGAATCCCCTGTGGAGACCACAGAGAAAGTCCTAGTCCTCCGCCTCATCGCGACCGTAGGCCTCACATCCTTTGAAAACTCGAGAGGTCTGCGGAGATCAATGCATCCAAAGGAGACGATGCCTGACTCCTCTTGAAAATGGATAGGAGTCCCAGGATCCCTGTGGCACGTGGAAAGGTTCCCTGCGTCTCCCGCCTCACGTGGAGACGCGTCCCAATTGCCATGCCAAGACTCGAGGAGAATCCTGAGGTGTCCCTCGCACCTAGGCAGGAGTCCTGACGTCGCTGAACAAACACGTGTCTGGAAGGGCCCTCCCCGTCGTAACTCGAGAATATACCCCAGGTTCCGGCCGCAACTCGAGAAAAACCATGAGACTTCCCCCTCTACGCGACATGAGGCCCAATTCCCCTGCACTGCGAGCAGGGCAATTCCGTGTTCCACATCAAACTTGAAAGGAGCCTGGATTTCCTTGATGGCACTCCAGAGGAAACCCAAGATCACTGCCTCAAGTCTAGAGGGATCCTGAGGTCACTGGAGCAATACGAAAGGGCTCCATGGACCCCAAATCAACTCGAGATGAGAGCTTAGTCCCTGGCTTCGACTCAAGAGGAATACCAAGTTTCCACAAGCACCTCAAGAGGAGCCGTCTCTCAGCTACAGGTATGTGAGAGGGACCCTGAGTTTGTGGCCTCAAGTGCAATGGACCCGTGATGCTCCGACTCGAATTAAGGCTGGATATCCCTGCAGTGAATTGAATGCTGGCTCGTATTGCATCTCCCAAGACGGAGAGTTGTCTGAATCCCCTGTGGAGAGCACAGAGAAAGACCTCGTTCTCCGCATCATCGAGACCGGAGGCCTCACATCGTTTGAAAACTCGAGAGGTCCACGGAGATCAATGCTTCCAAAGGAGACGATGCCTGACTCCTCTTGAAAATGGATAGGAGTACCAGGATCCCTTGGCACGTGGAAAGGGACCCTGGGTCTCCCGCCTCATGTGGAGACGCGTCCCAATTGCCATGCCAAGACTCGCGGAGAATCCCGAGGTGTCCCTCGCACCTAGGCAGGAGTCCAGACGTCTCTGAACAAACACGTGTATGGAAGGGCCCTCCCCGTCGTAACTCGAGAATATACCCCAGGTTCCGGCCGCAACTCGTGAAAAACCATGAGAATTTCCCCTCGCCGTGAGATGAGGCCCGATTCCCCTGCACTGCGTGCCGAGAAATTCCGTGTTCCACATGAAACGTGAAAGGAGCCTTGATTTCCTTGATGGCACTCCAGAGAAAACCCAAGATCACTGTCTCAAGTCTAGAGGGATCCTGCGGTCACTGGAGCAACACGAAAGGGCTCCGTGGACCCCAAATCAACTCGAGATGAGAGCTTCGCCCCTGGCTTCGACTCAAGAGGAATACCAACTTTCCACAAGCACCTCAAGAGGAGGCTTCTCTCAGCTACAGGTATGTGAGAGGGACGCTGAGTTTGTGGCCTCATGTGGACTGGACAACGAGATGCACTGATTCGAAGTAAGGCCGGATATCCCTGCAGTGAATTGAATGCAGGCTCGTCTTGCACCTTCCAAAACGAAGGGATGTCTGAATCCCCTGTGGAGACCACAGAGAAAGACCTAGTTCTCCGCCTCATCGCGACCGGAGGCCTCACATCCTTTGAAAACTCGAGAGGTCCACGGAGATCAATGCTTCCAAAGGAGACGATGCCTGACTCCTCTTGAAAATGGATAGGAGTACCAGGATCCCTTTGCACGTCGCAAGGGACACTGGGTCTCCCGCCTCATGTGGAGACGCGACCCAATTGCCATGCCAAGACTTTAGGAGAATCCGGAGGTGTCCTTCGCACCTATCACGTGTCTGGAAGGGCCCTCCATGTCGTAAGTCAAGAATATACCCCAGGTTCCGACCGCAACTCGAGAAAAACCATGAGACTTCCCCCTCGCCGCGAGATGAGGCCCGATTCCCCTTCACTGCGTGTAGAGGAATTCCGTGTTTCACATCAAACGTGAAAGGAGCCTTGATTTCCTTGATGGCACACCAGAGAAAACCCAAGATCACTGTCTCAAGTCTAGAGGGATCCTGAGGTCACTGTAGCAACACGAAAGGGCTCCATGGACCCCAAATCAACTCGAGATGAGAGCTTAGTCCCTGGCTTCGACTCAAGAGGAATACCAAGTTTCAACAAGCACCTCAAGAGCAGGCTTCTCTCAGCTACAGGTATGTGAGAGGGACCCTGAGTTTGTGGCCTCAAGTGAAATGGACACCGAGATGCTCTGATTCGAACTAAGGCCGGATATCCCTGCAGTGAATTGAATGCAGGCTCGTCTTGCATCTCCCAAGAAGAAGGGATGTCTGAATCCCCTGGGGAAACCACAGAGAAAGATCTAGTTCTCGCCACATCGTGACCGGAGGCCTCACATCCTTTGAAAACTCGAGAGGTCCACGGAGATCAATGCTTCCAAAGGTGACAATGCCTGACTCCTCTTGAAAATGGATAGGAGTCCCAGGATCCCTGTGGCACGTGGAAAGGGACCCTGGGTCTCCCGCCTCACGTGGAGACCCGTCCCAATTGCCATGCCAAGACTCGAGGAGAATCCCGAGGTGTCCCTCGCACCTAGGCAGGAGTCCTGTCGTCGCTGAACAAACACGTGTCTGGAAGGGCACTCCCCGTCGTAACTCGAGAATAAACCCCAGGTTCCGGCCGCAACTCGAGAAAAACCATGAGACTTCCCCCTCGCCGCGAGATGAGGCCCGATTCCCCTGCACTGCGTGCAGAGCAATTCCGTGTTCCACATCAAACATGAAAGGAGCATTGATTTCCTTGATGGCACTCCAGAGAGTTTCGAAGATCCCTGTCTCAAGTCTAGAGGGATCCTGAGGTCACTGGAGCAACACGAAAGGGCTCCGTGGACCCCAAATCAACTCGAGATGAGAGCTTAGTCCCTGGCTTCGACACAAGAGGAATACCAACTTTCCACAAGCACCTCAAGAGCAGGCTTCTCTCAGCTACAGGTATGTGAGAGGGATCCTGAGTTTGTGGCCTCAAGTGGAATGGACACCGAGATGCTCTGACTCGAAGTAAGGCCGGATATCCCTGCAGTGAATTGAATGCAGGCTCGTCTTGCATCTCCCAAGACGAAGGGATGTCTGAATCCCCTGTGGAGACCACAGAGAAAGACCTAGTCCTCGGCCTCATCGCGACTGGAGGCCTCACATCATTTGTAAACTCGAGAGGTCCGCGGAGATCAATGCTTCCAAAGGAGACGATGCCTGACTCCTCTTGAAAATGGATAGGAGTCCCAGGATCCCTGTGGCACGTGGAAAGGGACCCTGGGTCTCCCGCCTAACGTGGAGACGCGTCCCAATTGCCATGCAAAGACTCGAGGAGAATCCCGAGGTGTCCCTCGCACCTAGGCCGGAGTCCTGACGTCGCTGAACAAACAAGTGTCTGGAAGGGCCCTCCCCGTCGTAACTCGAGAATATAACCCAGCTTCCGGCCGCAACTCGAGAAAAACCATGAGACTTCCCCCTCGCCGCGAGATGAGGCCCGATTCCCCTGCACTGTGTGCAGAGCAATTCCGTGTTCCACATCAAACGTGAAATGAGCATTGATTTCCCTGATGCCACTCGAGAGAAAACCCAAAGTCACTGTCACAAGTCTAGAGGGATCCTGAGGTCACTCGAGCAATACGAAATGGCTCCGTGGACCCCAAATCAACTCGAGATGAGAGCTTAGTCCCTGGCTTCAACTCAAGAGGAATACCAACTTTCCACAAGCACCTCAAGAGGAGGCTTCTCTCAGCTACACTTATGTGAGAGGTACCCTGAGTTTGTGGCCTCAAGTGGAATGGACACCGAGATGCTCTGACTCGAAGTAAGGCCGGATATCCCTGCAGTGAATTGAATGCAAGCTCGTCTTGCATCTCCCAAGACGAAGGGATGTCTGAATCCCCTGTGGAGACCACAGAGAAAGACCTAGTACCCCGCCTTATCGAGACCGGAGGCCTCACATTCTTTGAAAACTCGAGAGGTCGGTGGAGATCAATGCTTCCAAAGGAGACAATGCCTGACTCCTCTTGAAAATGGATAGGAGTCCCAGGATCCCTGTGGCATGTGGAAAGGGACCCTGGGTCTCCCGCTTCACGTGGAGACGCGTCCCAATTGCCATGCCAAGACCCGAGGAGAATCCCGAGGTGTCCCTCGCACCTAGGCAGGAGTCCGGACGTCGCTGAAAAAACACGTGTCTGGAAGGGCCCTCCCCGTCGTAACTCGAGAATATACCCCAGGTTCCGGCCTCAACTCGAGAAAAACCATGAGGATTCCCCCTCGCCGCGAGATGAGGCCCCATTCCCCTGCACTGTGTGCAGAGCAATTCCGTGTTCCACATCAAACTTGAAAGGAGCCTTGATTTCCCTGATGCCACTTGAGAGAAAACCCAAAGTCACTGTCACAAGTCTAGAGGGATCCTGAGGTCACTGGAGCAATAGGAAAGGGCTCCGTGGACCCCAAATCAACTCGAGATGAGAGCTTAGTCCCTGGCTTCGACTCAAGAGGAATACCAAGTTTCCACAAGCACCTCAAGAGGAGGCTTCTCTCAGCTACACTTATGTGAGAGGTACCCTGAGTTTGTGGCCTCAAGTGGAATGGACACCGAGATGCTCTGACTCGAAGTAAGGCCAGATATCCCTGCAGTGAATTGAATGCAGGCTCGTCTTGCATCTCCCAAGACGAAGGGATGTCTGAATCCCCTGTTGAGTCCACAGAGAAAGACTTGGTTCTCCGCCTCATCACGACCGGAGGCGACACATCCTTTGAAAACTCGAGAGGTCCACGGAGATCAATGCTTCCAAAGGAGACGATGCCTGACTCCTCTTGAAAATGGATAGGAGTCCCAGGATACCTGTGGCACGTGGAAAGGGACCCTGGGTCTCCCGCCTCACGTGGAGACGCGTCCCAATTGCCATGCCAAGACTCGAGGAGAATCCCGAGGTGTCCCTCGCACCTAGGCAGCAGTCCTGACTTTGCTGAACAAACACGTGTCTGGAAGGGCCCTCCCCGTCGAAACTCGAGAAAATAACCCAGGTTCCAGCCGCAACTCGAGAAAAACCATGAGACTTCCCCCTCGCCACGAGATGAGGCCCGATTCCCCTGCACTGCGTGCAGAGCAATTCCGTGTTCCACATCAAACGTGAAAGGAGCCTTGATTTCCTTGATGGCACTCCAGAGAAAACCCAAGATCACTGTCTCAAGTCTCGAGGGATCCTGAGGTCACTGTAGCAACACGAAGGTCTACTTGGACCCCAAATCAACTCGAGATGAGAGTTTCGTCCCTAGCTTCGACTCAAGTGGAATATCGACATTCCACAAGCACCTCAAGAGGAGGCTACTCTCAGCTACAGGTATGTGAGAGGGACCCTGAGTTTGTGGCCTCAAGTGGAATGGACACCGAGATGCTCTGACTCGAAGTAAGGCCGGATATACCTGCAGTGAATTGAATGCAGGCTCGTCTTGCATCTCCCAAGACGAAGGGATGTCTGAATCCTCTGTGGAGACCACAGAGAAAAACCTAGTCCTCCGCCTCATCGCGACCGGAGGCCTCACATCCTTTGAAAACTCGAGAGGTCCGCGGAGATCAATGCTTCCAAAGTTGACGATGCCTGACTCCTCTTGAAAATGGATAGGAGTCCCAGGATCCCTGTGGCACGTGGAAAGGGACCCTGGGACTCCCGCCTCACGTGGAGACGCGTCCCAATTGCCATGCCAAGACTCGAGGAGAATCCCGAGTTGTCCCTCGCACCTAGTCAGGAGTCCTGTCATCGTTGAACATACACTTGTCTGGATGGGCCCTCCCCGTCGTAACTCGGGAATATACCCCAGGTTCCGGCCACCACTCGAGAGAAACCAGGAGCCTTCCCCCTCCCCGCGAGATGAGGCCCGATTCCCCTGCACTGCATGCAGAGCAATTCCGTGTTCCACATCAGACGTGAAAGGAGCCTTGATTTCCTTGATGGCACTCCAGAGAAAACCCAAGATCACTGTCTCAAGTCTAGAGGGATCCTGAGGTTACTGTAGCAACACGAAAAATCTCCGTGGACCCAAAATCAACTCGAGATGAGAGCTTAGTCCCTGGCTTCGACTCAAGAGGAATACCACTTTCCACAAGCACCTCATGAGGAGGCTTCTCTCAGCTACAGGTATGTGAGAGGGGCCCTGAGTTAGTGGCCTCAAGTGGAATGGACACCGAGATGATCCGACTCGAATTAAGGCCGGATATCCCTGCAGTGAATTGAATGCAGGCTCGTCTGGCATCACCCAACGAAGGGATGTCTGAATACCCTGTGGAGACCACAGAGAAAGACCTAGTTCTCCGCCTCATCGCGAACGGAGGCTTCATATCCTTTGAAAACTTGAGAGGTCCGCGGAGATCAATGCTTCCAAAGGAGACGATGCCTGACTCCTCTTGAAAATGGATAGGAGTCCCAGGAACCCTGTGGCATGTGGAAAAGGACCCTGGGTCTACCGCCTCACGAGCAGACGCGTCCCAATTGCCATGCCAAGACTCGAGGAGAATCCCGAGTTGTCCTTCGCACCTAGGCAGGAGTCCTGACGTCGCTGAACAAACATGTGTCTGGAAGGGCCCTCACCGTCATAACTCGAGAATATACCCCAGGTTCCGGCCGCAACTCGAGAAAAACCAGGAGACTTCCCCCTCGCCGCGAGATGAGGCCCGATTCCCGTGCACTGCGTGCAGAGCAATTCCGTGTTCCACATCAAACGTGAAAGGAGCCTTGATTACCGTGATGGCACTCCAGAGAAAACCCAAGATCACTGTCTCAAGTCTCGAGGGATCCTGAGGTCACTGTCGCAACACGAAAGGGCTCCGTGGACCCCAAATCAACTCGAGATGAGAGCTTAGTCCCTCGCTTCGACTCAAGAGGAATACCAACTTTCCACAAGCACCTCAAGAGGAGGCTTCTGTCAGCTACAGGTATGTGAGAGGGACCCTGAGTTTGTGGCCTCAAGTGGAATGGACAACGAGATGATCCGACTCGAAGTAAGTCCAGATATCCCTGCAGTGAATTGAATGCAGGCTCGTCTTGGATCTCCCAAGACGAAGGGATGTCTGAAACCCCTGTGGAGACCACAGAAAAAGACCTAGTTCTCCGCCTCATCGCGACCGGAGGCTTCATATCCTTTGAAAACTCGAGAGGTCCGCGGAGATCAATGCTTCCAAAGGAGACGATGCCTGACTCCTCTTGAAAATGGATAGGAGTCCCAGGATCCCTGTGGCACGTGGAAAGGGACCCTGGGTCTCCCGCCTCATGTGGAGACGCGTCCCCATTGCCATGTCAAGACTCGAGCAGAATCCCGATGTGTCCCTTGCACCTAGGCAGGAGTCCTGACGTCGCTGAACAAACACGTGTCTGGAAGGGCCCTCCCCGTCGTAACTCGAGAATATACCCCAGGTTCCGGCCGCAACTCGAGAAAAACCATGAGACTTTCCCCTCGCCACGAGAAGAGGCCCGATTCCCCTGCCCTACGTACAGAGCAATTCCGTGTTCCACATCAAACGTGAAAGGAGCCTTGATTTCCTTGATGGCACTCCAGAGAAAACCCAAGATCACTGTCTCAAGTCTAGAGGTATCCTGAGGTCCCTGTGGCAACACCAAAGGGCTCCGTGGACCCCAAATCAACTCGAGATGAGAGCTTAGTCCCTGGCTTCGACTCAAGAGGAATACCAACTTGCCACACGCACCTCAAGAGGAGGTTTCTCTCAGCTACAGTTATGTGACAGGGACCCTGAGTGTGTGGCCTCAAATGTAATGGACACCGAGATGCTCTGACTCGAATAAAGGCCGGATATCCCTGCAGTGAATTGAATGCAGGCTCGTCTTGCATCTCCTAAGAAGAAGGGATGTCTGAATTCCCTGTGGAGACCACAGAGAAAGACCTCGTTCTCCACCTCATCACAACCGGAGGCCTCACATCCTTTGAAAACTCGACAGGTCCGCGGAGATCAATGCTTCCAAAGGAGACAATGCCTGACTCCTCTTGAAAAAGGATAGGAGTCCCAGGATCCGTGTGGCACGTGGAAAGGGAGCCTTGGTCTCCCGCCTCACGTGGAGACAGGTCCCAATAGCCATTCCAAGACTCGAGGAGAATCCCGAGGTGTCCCTCGCACCTAGGCAGGAGTCCTGACGTCGCTGAACAAACACGTGTCTGGAAGGGCCCTCCCCGTCGTAACTCCAGAATATACCCCAGGTTCCGGCCGCAACTCGAGAAAAACCATGAGACTTCCCCCTCGCGGCAAGATGAGGCCCGATTCCCCTGCACTGCGTGCAAAGCAATTCCGTGTTCCACATCAAACGTGAAAGGAGCCTTGATTTCCTTGATGGCACTCCAGAGAAAACCCAAGATAACTGTCTCAATTCTAGAGGGATCCTGAGGTCACTGTAGCAACACGAAAGGGCTTCGTGGGCCGCAAATCAACTCGAGATGAGAGCTTCGTCCCTGCCTTCGACTCAAGAGGAATAGCAACTATCCACAAGCACCTCAAGAGGAGGCTTCTGTCACCTTCAGGTATGTGAGAGGGACCCTGAGCTGGTGGCCTCAAGTCGAATGGATAGCGTGATGCTCTGACTTGAAATAAGGCCGGATATCCCTGCAGTGAATTGAATGCAGGCTCGTCTTTATTCTCCCAAGAGGAAGGGTTGTCAGAATCCCCTGTGGAGACCACAGAGAAAGACCTAGTTCTCCGCCTCATCCCGAATTGAGGCCTCACATCCTTTGAAAACTCGAGAGGTACGCAGAGATCAATGCTTCCAAAGGAGACGATGCCTGACTCCTCTTGAAAATGGATAGGGGTCCCAGGATCCCTGTGGCACGTGGAAAGGGACCCTGGGTCTCCCTCCTCACGTGGAGACGCGTCCCAATTGCCATGCCAAGACTCGAGGAGAATCCCGAGGTGTCCCTCGCACCTAGTCAGGAGTCCTGACGTTACTGAACAAACACGTGTCTGGAACGGCCCTCCCCGTCGTAACTCGAGAATATAATCCAGGTTCGGGCAGCAGCTCGAGAAAAACCATGAGACTTCCCCCTCGCCCCGAGATGAGGCCCGATTCCCCTGCACTGCGTGCAGAGCAATTCCGTGTTCCACATCAAACTTGAAAGGAGCCTTGATTTCCTTGATGGCACTCCAGAGAAAACCCAAGATCACTGTCTCAAGTCTAGAGGGATCCTAGGTCACTGGAGCAACACGAAAGGTCTCCGTGGACCCCAAATCAACTCGAGATTAGAGCTTAGTCCCTGGCTTCGACTCAAGAGGAATACCAACTTTCCACAAGCACCTCAAGAGGAGGCTTCTCTCAGCTATAGGTATGTGAGAGGGACCCTGAGTTTGTGGCCTCAAGTGGAATGGACACCGAGATGCTCTGACTCGAAGTAAGGCCGGATATCCCTACAGTGAATTGAATGCAGGCTCGTCTTGCATCTCCCAAGACGAAGGGATGTCTGAATCCCCTGTGGAGACCACAGAGAAAGTCCTAGTCCTCCGCCTCATCGCGACCGTAGGCCTCACATCCTTTGAAAACTCGAGAGGTCTGCGGAGATCAATGCATCCAAAGGAGACGATGCCTGACTCCTCTTGAAAATGGATAGGAGTCCCAGGATCCCTGTGGCACGTGGAAAGGTTCCCTGCGTCTCCCGCCTCACGTGGAGACGCGTCCCAATTGCCATGCCAAGACTCGAGGAGAATCCTGAGGTGTCCCTCGCACCTAGGCAGGAGTCCTGACGTCGCTGAACAAACACGTGTCTGGAAGGGCCCTCCCCGTCGTAACTCGAGAATATACCCCAGGTTCCGGCCGCAACTCGAGAAAAACCATGAGACTTCCCCCTCGACGCGACATGAGGCCCAATTCCCCTGCACTGCGAGCAGGGCAATTCCGTGTTCCACATCAAACTTGAAAGGAGCCTTGATTTCCTTGATGGCACTCCAGAGGAAACCCAAGATCACTGCCTCAAGTCTAGAGGGATCCTGAGGTCACTGGAGCAATACGAAAGGGCTCCATGGACCCCAAATCAACTCGAGATGAGAGGTTATTCCCTGGCTTCGACTCAAGAGGAATACCAAGTTTCCACAAGCACCTCAAGAGGAGCCGTCTCTCAGCTACAGGTATGTGAGAGGGACCCTGAGTTTGTGGCCTCAAGTGCAATGGACCCGTGATGCTCCGACTCGAATTAAGGCTGGATATCCCTGCAGTGAATTGAATGCTGGCTCGTATTGCATCTCCCAAGACGTAGAGTTGTCTGAATCCCCTGTGGAGAGCACAGAGAAAGACCTCGTTCTCCGCATCATCGAGACCGGAGGCCTCACATCGTTTGAAAACTCGAGAGGTCCACGGAGATCAATGCTTCCAAAGGAGACGATGCCTGACTCCTCTTGAAAATGGATAGGAGTACCAGGATCCCTTGGCACGTGGAAAGGGACCCTGGGTCTCCCGCCTCATGTGGAGACGCGTCCCAATTGCCATGCCAAGACTCGCGGAGAATCCCGAGGTGTCCCTCGCACCTAGGCAGGAATCCAGACGTCTCTGAACAAACACGTGTATGGAAGGGCCCTCCCCGTCGTAACTCGAGAATATACCCCAGGTTCCGGCCGCAACTCGTGAAAAACCATGAGAATTTCCCCTCGCCGTGAGATGAGGCCCGATTCCCCTGCACTGCGTGCCGAGAAATTCCGTGTTCCACATGAAACGTGAAAGGAGCCTTGATTTCCTTGATGGCACTCCAGAGAAAACCCAAGATCACTGTCTCAAGTCTAGAGGGATCCTGCGGTCACTGGAGCAACAAGAAAGGGCTCCGTGGACCCCAAATCAACTCGAGATGAGAGCTTCGCCCCTGGCTTCGACTCAAGAGGAATACCAACTTTCCACAAGCACCTCAAGAGGAGGCTTCTCTCAGCTACAGGTATGTGAGAGGGACGCTGAGTTTGTGGCCTCATGTGGACTGGACAACGAGATGCACTGATTCGAAGTAAGGCCGGATATCCCTGCAGTGAATTGAATGCAGGCTCGTCTTGCACCTTCCAAAACGAAGGGATGTCTGAATCCCTTGTGGAGACCACAGAGAAAGACCTAGTTCTCCGCCTCATCGCGACCGGAGGCCTCACATCCTTTGAAAACTCGAGAGGTCCACGGAGATCAATGCTTCCAAAGGAGACGATGCCTGACTCCTCTTGAAAATGGATAGGAGTACCAGGATCCCTTTGCACGTCGAAAGGGACACTGGGTCTCCCGCCTCATGTGGAGACGCGTCCCAATTGCCATGCCAAGACTTTAGGAGAATCCGGAGGTGTCCTTCGCACCTATCACGTGTCTGGAAGGGCCCTCCATGTCGTAAGTCAAGAATATACCCCAGGTTCCGACCGCAACTCGAGAAAAACCATGAGACTTCCCCCTCGCCGCGAGATGAGGCCCGATTCCCCTTCACTGCGTGTAGAGGAATTCCGTGTTTCACATCAAACGTGAAAGGAGCCTTGATTTCCTTGATGGCACTCCAGAGAAAACCCAAGATCACTGTCTCAAGTCTAGAGGGATCCTGAGGTCACTGTAGCAACACGAAAGGGCTCCATGGACCCCAAATCAACTCGAGATGAGAGCTTAGTCCCTGGCTTCGACTCAAGAGGAATACCAAGTTTCAACAAGCACCTCAAGAGCAGGCTTCTCTCAGCTACAGGTATGTGAGAGGGACCCTGAGTTTGTGGCCTCAAGTGGAATGGACAGGAGATGCTCTGACTCGAAGTAAGGCCGGATATCCCTGCAGTGAAGTGAATGCAGGCTCGCCTTGCATCTCCCAAGACGAAGGGAATTCTGAATCCCCTGTGGACACCACAGAGAAAGACCTAGTTCTCCGCCTCATCGCGACCGGAGACCTCACATCCTTTGAAAACTCGAGGGGTCCGCGGAGATCAATGCTTCCAAAGGAGACGATGTCTGACTCCTCTTGAAAATGGATAGGAGTCCCAGGATCCCTGTGGCACGTGGAAAGGGACCCTGGGTCTCCCGCCTCACGTGGAGACGCGTCCCAATTGCCATGCCAAGACTCGAGGAGAATCCCGAGGTGTCCCTCGCACCTAGGCAGGAGTCCTGACGTCGCTGAACAAACACGTGTCTGGAAGGGCCCTCCCCGTCGTAACTCGAGAATATACCCCAGGTTCCGGCCACAACTCGAGAAAAACCATGAGACTTCCCCCTCACCGCGAGATGAGGCCCGATTCCCCTGCACTGCGTGCAGAGCAATTCCGTGTTCCACATCAAACGTGAAAGGAGCCTTGATTTCCTTGATGGCACTCCAGAGAAAACCCAAGATCATTGTCTCAAGTCTAGAGGGATCCTGAGGTCATTGGAGCAACACGAAAGGGCTCCGTGGACCCCAAATCAACTCGAGATGAGAGCTTAGTCCCTGGCTTCGACTCAAGAGGACTAACAACTTTCCACAAGCACCTGAAGAGGAGGCTTCTCTCAGCTACGGGTATGTGAGAGGGACCCTGAGTTTGTGGCCTCAGGTGGAATGGACACCGAGATGCTCTGACTCGAAGTAAGTCCGGATATCCCTGCAGTGAATTGAATGCAGGCTCGCCTTGCATCTCCCAAGACGAAGGGATGTCTGAATCCCCTGTGGAGAAAACAGAAAAAGACCTAGTTCTCCACCTCATCGCGACCGGAGGCCTCACATCCTTTTAAAACTCGAGAGGTCCACGGAGATCAATGCTTCCAAAGGAGTCGATGTCTGACTCCACTTGAAAATGGATAGGAGTCCCAGGATACCTGTGGCACGTGGAAAGGGACTCTGGGTCTCCCGCCTCACGTGGAGACGCATCCCAGTTGCCATGCCAAGACTCGAGGAAAATCCCGAGGTGTCCCTCGCAACTAGGCAGGAGTCCTGACGTCGCTGAACATACAAGTGTCTGGAAGGGCCCTCCCCGACGTAACTCGAGAATATACACCAGGGTCTGGCCGCAACTCGAGAAACACCATGAGACTTCCCCCTCGCCCCGAAATGAGGCCTGATAACCCTGTACTGCGTGCAGAGCAATTCCGTATTCCACATCAAACGTGAAAGGAGCCTTGATTTCCTTGGTGGCACTCCAGAGAAAACCCAAGATCACTGTCTCAAGTCTAGAGGGATCCTGAGGTCACTGGAACAACAAGAAAGGGATCCGTGGACCCCAAAACAACTCGAGATGAGAGCTTAGTCCCTGGCTTCGACACAAGAGGAATACCAACTTTCCACGAGCACCTCAAGACGAGGCTTCTCTCAGCTACAGGTATGTGAGAGGGACCCTGAGTTTGTGGCCTCAAGTGGAATGGACACCGAGATGCTCTGACTCGACGTAAGGCCGGATATCCCTGCAGTGAATTGGATGCAGGCTCGTCTTGCATCTCCCAAGACGAAGGGTTGTCTGAATCCCCTGTGGAGACCACAGAGAAAGACCTAGTCCTCCGCCTCAGCGCGACCGGAGGACTCACATCCTTTGAAAACTCGAGAGGTCCCCGGAGATCAATGCTTCCAAAGGAGACCATGCCTGACTCTTCTTGAAAATGGATAGGAGTCCCAGGATCCCTGTGGCACGGGAAAGGGACCCTGGGTCTCCCGCCTCACGTGGAGACGCGTCCCAATTGCCATGCCAAGACTCGAAGAGAATCCCGAGGTGTCCCTCGCACCTAGGCAGGAATCTTTATGTCGCTGAACAAACACGTGTCTGGAAGGGCCCTCCCCGTCGTAACTCGAGAATATACCCCAGGTCCGGCCGCAACTCGAGAAAAACCATGAGACTTCCCACTTGCCATGAGATGAAGCCCGATTCCCCTGCACTGCGTGCAGAGCAACTCCGTGTTCCACATCAAACGTGAAAGGAGCCTTGATTTCCTTGATGGCACTCCAGAGAAAACCCAAGATCACTGTCTCAAGTCTAGAGGGATCCTGAGGTCACTGTAGCAACACGAAATGGCTCTGTGGACCCCAAATCAACTCGAGATGAGAGCTTAGTCCCTGGCATCAACTCAAGAGGAATACCAACTTTCCACAAGCACCTCACGAGGAGGCTTCTCTCAGCTACAGGTATGTGAGACGGACCCTGAGTTTGTGGCCTCAAGTGGAATGGACACCAAGATGCTCTGACTCGAAGTAAGGCCGGATATCCCTGCAGTGAATTGAATGCAGGCTCGTCTTGCATCTCCCAAGCCGAAGGGAAGTCTGAATCCCCTGTGGAGACCACAGAGAAAGACGTAGTCCTCCGCCTCATCGCGACCGGAGGCCTCACATCCTTTGAAAACTCGAGAGGTCCGTGGAGATCAATGCTTCCCTCGGAGACGATGCCTGACTCTTCTTGAAAATGGATAGGAGTCCCAGGATCCCTTTGGCACGTGGAAAGAGACACTGGGTCTTTCGCCTCACGTGGAGACCCGTCCCAATTGCCATGCCAAGACTCGAGGAGAATCCCGAGTTGTCCCTCGCACCTAGGCAGGAGTCCTGACGTCGCTGAACAAACACGTGTCTGGAAGGGCCCTCCCCGTAGTAACTTGAGAATGTACCCCAGATTCCGGCCGCAACTCGAGAAAAACCATGAGACTTCCCACTCGCCGCGAGATGAGGCCCGATTCCCCTGCACAGCGTGCAGAGCAATTCCGTGTTCCACATCAAACCTGAAAGGAGCCGTGATTTCCTTGATGGCACTCCAGAGAAAACCCAAGATCACTGACTCAAGTCTAGAGCGATCCTGAGGTCACTGGAACAACACGAAAGGGCTCCGTGGACCCCAAATCAACTCGAGATGAGAGCTTAGTCCCTGGCTTCGACTCAAGAGGAATACCAACTTTCCACAAGCACCTCAAGAGGAGGCTTCTCTCAGCTACAGGTATGTGAGGGGACCCAGAGTTTGTGGCCTCAAGTGGAATGGACACCGAGATGCTCTGACTCGAAGTAAGGCCGGATATCCCTGCAGTGAATTGAATGCAGGCTCGTCTTCCATCTCCCAAGACGAAGGGATGTCTGAATCCCCTGTGGAGACCACAGAGAAAGACCTAGTCCTCCGCCTCATCGTAACAGGAGGCCTCACATCCTTTGAAAACTTGAGAGGTCCGCTGAGATCAATGCTTCCAAAGGAGTCGATGCCTGACTCCTCTTAAAAATGGATAGGAGTCCCAGGATCCCTGTGGCACGTCGAAAGGGACACAGGGTCTCCCGCCTCACGTGAAGACGCGTCCCAATTGCCATGCCAAGACTCGAGGAGAATCCCGAGGTGTCCCTCGCACCTAGGCAGGAGTCCTGACATCGCTGAACAAACACGTGTCTGGAAGGGCCCTCCCCGTCGTAACTCGAGAATATACCCCAGGTTCCGGCCGCAACTCGAGGAAAACCATGAGACTTCCCCCTCGCCGCGAGATGAGGCCCGATTCCCCTGCACAGCGTGCAGAGCAATTCCGTGTTCCACATCAAACGTGAAAGGAGCATTGATTTCCTTGATGGCACTCCGTAGAAAACCCAAGATCACTGTCTCAACTCTAGAGGGATCCTGAGGTCACTGGAGCAAAACGAAAAGGCTCCATGGACCCCAAATCAACTCGAGATGAGAGCTTAGTCCCTGGCTTCAACTCCAGAGGAATACCAACTTTCCACAAGCACCTCAAGAGGAGGCTTCTCTCAGCTACAGGTATGTGAGAGGGACCCTGAGTTTGTGGCCTCAAGTGGAATGGACACCGAGATGCTCTGACTCGAAGTAAGGCCGGATATCCCTGCAATGAATTGAATGCAGGCTCGTCTTGCATCTCCCAAGACGAAGCGATGTCTGAATCCCCTGTTTAGACCACAAAGAAAGACCTAGTTCTCCGCCTCATCGCGACCGGAGGCCTCACACCTTTGAAAACTCGAGAGGTCTGCGGAGATCAATGCTTCCAAAGGAGACGATGCCTGACTCCTCTTGAAAATGGATAGGAGTCCCAGGATCCCTGTGGCACGTGGAAAGGGACCCTGGGTCTCCTGCCTCACGTGGAGACGCGTCCCAATTGCCATGCCAAGACTCGAGGAGAATCCCGAGGTGCCCTCGCACCTAGGCAGGAGTCCTGACGTCGCTGAACAAACACGTGTCTGGAAGGGCCCTCCCCGTCGTAACTCGAGAATATACCCCAGGTTCCGGCCGCAACTCGACAAAAACCATGAGACTTCCCCCTCTCCGCGAGATGAAGCCTGATTCACCTGCACAGCGTGCAGAGCAATTCCGTGTTCCACATCAAACGTGAAAGGAGCCTTGATTTCCTTGATGGCCCTCCAGAGATAAACCAAGATCACTGTCTCAAGTCTAGAGGGATCCTGAGGTCACTGGAGCAACAGGAAAGGGCTCCTTGAACCCGAAATCAACTCGAGATGAGAGCTTAGTCCCTGGCTTCGACTCAAGAGGAATACCAACTTTCCACAAGCACCTCAAGAGGAGGCTTCTCTCAGCTACAGGTAAGTGAGATGGCCCCTGAGTTTGTGGCCTCAAGTGGAATGGACACCGATTTGCTCTGACTCGAAGTAAGGCCGGATATCCCTGCAATGAATTGAATGCAGGCTCGTCTTGCATCTCCCAAGACGAAGGGATGTCTGAATCCCCTGTGGAGACCACAGAGAAAGACCTAATTCTCCGCCTCATCGCGAGCGGAGGCCTCACATCCTTTGAAAACTCGAGTGGTCCGTGGATATCAATGCTTCCAAAGGAGACGATGCCTGACTCCACTTGAAAATGGATAGGAGTCCCAGGATCCCTGTGGCACGTCGAAAGGGACCCTGGGTCTCCCGCCTCACGTGGAGACGCGTCCCAATTGCCATGCCAAGACTCGAGGAGAATCCCGAGGTGTCCCTCGCACCTAGGCAGGAGTCCTGACGTCCCTGAACAAACACGTGTCTGGAAGAGACCTCCCCGTCATAACTCGAGAATATACCCCAGGTTCCGGCCGCAACTCGAGAAAAACCATGAGACTTCCCCCTCGCTGCGACATGAGGCCCGATTCCCCTGCACTGCGTGCAGAGCAATTCCGTGTTCCACATCAAACGTGAAAGGAGCCTTGATTTCCTTGATGGCACTCCAGAGAAAACCCAAGATCACTGTCTCAAGTCTAGAGGGATCCTGAGGTCACTGGAGCAACACGAAAGGGCTCCGTGGACCCCAAATCAACTCGAGATGAGAGCTTAGTCCCTGGCTTCGACTCAAGAGGAATACCAAGTTTCCACAAGCACCTCAAGAGGAGGCTTCTCTCAGCCACAGGTATGTGAGAAGGACCCTGAGTTTCTGGCCTCAAGTGGAATGGACACCGAGATGCTCTGACTCGAACTAAGGCCGGATATCCCTGCAGTGTATTGAATGCAGGCTCGTCTTGCATCTGCCAAGACGAAGGGATGTCTGAATCCCCTGTGGAGACCACAGAGAAACACCTAGTCCTCCGCCTCATCGCGACCGGAGGCCTCACATCCTTTGAAAACTCGAGAGGTCCGCGGAGATCAATGCTTCCAAAGGAGACAATGCCTGACTCCTCTTGAAAATGGATAGGAGTCGCAGGATCCCTGTGGCACGTGGAAAGGGACCCTGGGTCTCCCGCCTCACGTGGAGACGCTTCCCAATTGACATGCCAAGATTCGAGGAGAATACCGAGGTGTCCCTCGCACCTAGGCAGGAGTCCTGACGTCGCTGAACAAACACGTGTCTGGAAGGGCCCTCGCCGTCGTAACTCGAGAATATAACCCAGGTTCCGGCCACAACTCGAGAAAAACTATGAGACTTCCCCCTCGCCGCGAGATGAGGCCCGATTCCCCTGCACTGCATGCAGAGCAATTCCATGTTCCACATCAAACGTGAAAGGAGCCTTGATTTCCTTGATGGCACTCCAGAGAAAACCCAAGATCACTGTCTCAATTCTAGAGGGATCCTGAAGTCACTGGAGCAACACGAAAGGGCTCCGTGGACCCCAAATCAACTCGAGATGAGAGCTTAGTCCCTGGCTTCGACTCAAGAGGATTACCAACTTTCCACAAGCACCTCAAGAGGAGGCTTCTCTCAGCTACAGGTATGTGAGAGGGACCCTGAGTTTGTGGCCTCAAGTGGAATGGACACCGAGATGCTCTGACTCGAAATAAGGCCGGATATCCCTGCAGTGAATTGAATGCAGGCTCACCTTGCATCTCCCAAGACGAAGGGAATTCTGAATCCCCTGTGGAGACCACAGAGAAAGACCTAGTTCTCCGCCTCATCGCGACCGGAGACCTCACATCCTTTGAAAACTCGAGAGGTCCGCGGAGATCAATGCTTCCAAAGGAGTCGATGCCTCACTCCTCTTGAAAATGGATAGGAGTCCCAGGATCCCTGTGGCACGTGGAAAGGGACCCTGGGTCTCCCGCCTCACGTGGACACGCGTCCCAATTGCCATGCCAAGACTCGAGGAGAATCACGAGGTGTCCCTCGCACCTAGGCAGGAGTCCTGACGTCGCTGAACTAACACGTTTCTGGAAGGGCCCTCCCCGTCGTAACTCGAGAATATACGCCAGCTTCCCGCCACAACTCAGGAAAAACCATGAGACTTCCCCCTCACCACGAGATGAGGCCCGATTCCCCTGCACTGCGTTCAGAGCAATTCCGTGTTCCACATCAAACGTGAAAGGAGCCTTGATTTCCTTGATGGCACTCCAGAGAAAACCCAAGATCATTGTCTCAAGTCTAGAGGGATCCTGAGGTCATTGGAGCAACAGGAAAGGGCTCCGTGGACCCCAAATCACCTCGAGATGAGAGCATAGTCCCTGGCTTTGACTCAAGAGGACTACCAACTTTCCACAAGCACCTGAAGAGGAGGCTTCTCTCAGCTACGGGTATGTGAGAGGGACCCTGATTTTGTGGCCTCAGGTGGAATGGACACCGAGATGCTCTGACTCGAAGTAAGGCCGGATATCCCTGCAGTGAATTGAATGCAGGCTCGCCTTGCATCTCCCAAGACGAAGGGATGTCTGAATCCCCTGTGGAGACCACAAAGAAAGACCTAGTTCTCCGCCTCATCGTGACCGGAGACCTCACAACTTTTGAAAACTCGAGAGATCCGCGGAGATCAATGCTTTCAAAGGAAACGATGCCTGACTCCTCTTGAAAATGGATAGGAGTCCCAGGATCCCTGTGGCACATGGAAAGGGACACTGGGTCTCCCGCCTCACGTGGAGTAGCGTCCCAATTGCCATGCCAAGACTCGAGGAGAATCCAGAATTGTCCCTCGCACCTAGGCAGGAGTCCTGAGGTCACTGAACAAACAGGTGTCTGGAAGGGCCCTCCCCGTCGTAACTCGGGAATATACCCCAGGTTCCGGCCGCAACTCGACAAAAACCATGAGCCTTCCCCCTCGCCACGAGATGAGGCCCGATTCCTGTGCACTGTGTGCAAAACAATTCCGTGTTCCACATCAAACGTGAAAGGAGCCTTGATTTCTTGATGGCACTCCAGAGAAAACCCACGATCACTGTCTCAAGTCTAGAGGGATCCTGAGGTCACTGTAGCAACACGAATGGGCTCCATGGACCCCAAATCAACTCGAGATGAGAGCTTAGTCCCTGGCTTCGACTCAAGAGGAATACCAACTTTCCACAAGCACCTCAAGAGGAGGCTTCTCTCAGCTACAGGTAAGTGAGATGGCCCCAGAGTTTGTGGCCTCAAGTGGAATGGACACCGAGATGCTCTGACTCGAAGTAAGGCCGGATATCCCTGCATTGAATTGAATGCAGGCTCGTCTTGCATCTCCCAAGACGAAGGGATGTCTGAATCCCCTGTGGAGACCACAGAGAAAGACCTAATTCTCCGCCTCATCGCGAGCGTAGTCCTCACATCCTTTGAAAACTCGAGAGGTCCGTGGAGATCAATGCTTCCAAAGGAGACGATGCCTGACTCCACTTGAAAATGGATAGGAGTCCCAGGATCCCTGTGGCACGTCGAAAGGCACCCTGGGTCTCCCGCCTCACGTGGAGACGCGTCCCAATTGCCATGCCAAGACTCGAGGAGAATCCCGAGGTGTCCCTCGCACCTAGGCAGGAGTCCTGACGTCCCTGAACAAACACGTGTCTGGAAGGGACCTCCCCGTCATAACTCGAGAATATACCCCAGGTTCCGGCCGCAACTCGAGAAAAACCATGAGACTTCCCCCTCGCTGCGACATGAGGCCCGATTCCCCTGCACTGCGTGCAGAGCAATTCCATGTTCCACATCAAACGTGAAAGGAGCCTTGATTTCCTTGATGGCACTCCAGAGAAAACCCAAGATCACTGTCTCAAGTCTAGAGGGATCCTGAGGTCACTGGAGCAACACGAAAGGGCTCCGTGGACCCCAAATCAACTCAAGATGAGAGCTTAGTCCCTGGCTTCGACTCAAGAGGAATACCAAGTTTCCACAAGCACCTCAAGAGGAGGCTTCTCTCAGGCACAGGTATGTGAGAAGGACCCTGAGTTTCTGGCCTCAAGTGGAATGGACACCGAGATGCTCTGACTCGAACTAAGGCCGGATATCCCTGCAGTGTATTGAATGCAGGCTCGTCTTGCATCTGCCAAGACGAAGGGATGTCTGAATCCCCTGTGGAGACCACAGAGAAACACCTAGTCCTCGGCCTCATCGCGACCGGAGGCCTCACATCCTTTGAAAACTCGAGAGGTCCGCGGAGATCAATGCTTCCAAAGGAAACAATGCCTGACTCCTCTTGAAAATGGATAGGAGTCGCAGGATCCCTGTGGCACGAGGAAAGGGACCCTGGGTCTCCCGCCTCACGTGGAGACGCTTCCCAATTGCCATGCCAAGATTCGAGGAGAATACCGAGGTGTCCCTCGCACCTAGGCAGGAGTCCTGACGTCGCTGAACAAACACGTGTCTGGAAGGGCCCTCGCCGTCGTAACTCGAGAATATACCCCAGGTTCCGGCCGCAACTCGAGAAAAACCATGAGACTTCCCCCTCGCCGCGAGATGAGGCCCGATTCCCCTGCACTGCATGCAGAGCAATTCCATGTTCCACATCAAACGTGAAAGGAGCCTTGATTTCCTTGATGGCACTCCAGAGAAAACCCAAGATCACTGTCTCAAGTCTAGAGGGATCCTGAGGTCACTGGAGCAACACGAAAGGGCTCCGTGGACCCCAAATCAACTCGAGATGAGAGCTTAGTCCCTGGCTTCGACTAAAGAGGAATAACAACTTTCCATAAGCACCTCAAGAGGAGGCTTCTCTCAGCTACAGGTATGTGAGAGGGACCCTGAGTTTGTGGCCTGAAGTGGAATGGACACCGATATGCGCTGACTCGAAGTAAGGCCGGATATCCCTGCAGTGAATTGAATGCAGGCTCGTCTTGCATCTCCCAAGACAAAGGGATGTCTGAATCCCCTGTGGAGACCACAGAGAAAGACCTAGTTCTCGCCACATTGCGACGGGAATACTCACATCCTTTGAAAACTCTAGAGGTCCGCGGAGATCAATGCTTCCATAGGAGACGATGCCTGACTCCTCTGGAAAATGGATAGGAGTCCCAGGATCCCTGTGGCACGTGGAAAGGGACCCTGGGTCTCCCGCGTCACGTGGAGACCTGTCCCAATTGCCATGCCAAGATTCGAGGAGAATCTCGAGGTGTCCCTCACACCTAGGCAGGAGTTCTGACGTCGCTGAAGAAACACGTGTCTGCAAGGGCCCTCCCCGTCGAAACTCGAGAATATACCTCAGGTTCCGGCCGCCACTCGAGAAAAACCATGAGACTTCCCCCTCGCCGCGAGATGAGGCCCGATGTCCCTGCACTGTGTGCAGAGCAATTCCGTGTTTCCCATCAAAAGTGAAAGGAGCCTTGATTTCCTTGATGGCACTCCAGAGAAAACCAAAGATCACTGTCTCAAGTCTAGAGGGATCCTGAGGTCACTGTAGCAACAAGAAAGGACTCCGTGGACCCCAAATCAACTCGAGATGAGAGCTTAGTCCCTGGCTTCGAGTCAAGAGGAATACCAACTTTCCACAAGCACCTCAAGAGGAGGCTTCTCTCAGCTACAGGTATGTGAGAGGGACCCTGAGTTTGTGGCCTCCAGTGGAATGGACACCGAGAGGCTCTGACTCGAAGTAAGGCCGGATATCCCTGCAGTGAATGGAAAGCAGGCTCGTCTTGCATCTCCCAAGACGAAGGGTTGTCTGAATCCCCTGTGGAGACCACAGAGAAAGACCTAGTTCTCCGGCTCATCGCGACCGGAGGCCTTCCATCCTTTGAAAACTCGAGAGGTCCGCGGAGATCAATGCTTCCAAAGGAGACGATGCCTGACTCCTCTTGAAAATGGATAGGAGTCCCAGGATCCCTGTGACACGTGGAAAGGGAAACTGGGTCTCCCGCCTCACGTGGAGACGCTTCCCAATTGCCATGCCAAGACTTGAGGCGAATCCCGAGGTGTCCCTCGCACCTAGGCAGGAGTCCTGACTTCGCTGAACAAACACGTGTCTGGAAGGGCCCTCCCCGTCGTAACTCGAGAACATACCCCAGGTTCCGGCCGCAACTCGAGAAAAACCATTAGACTTCCCCCTCGCAGCGAGATGAGGCCCTATTACCCTGCACTGCGTGCAGAGCAATTGCATGTTCCACATCAAACGTGAAAGGAGCCTTGATTTCCTTGATGGCACTCCAGAGAAAACCCAAGATCACTGTCTCAATTCTAGAGGGATCCTGAAGTCACTGGAGCAACACGAAAGGGCTCCGTGGACCCCAAATCAACTCGAGATGAGAGCTTAGTCCCTGGCTTCGACTCAAGAGGATTACCAACTTTCCACAAGCACCTCAAGAGGAGGCTTCTCTCAGCTACAGGTATGTGAGAGGGACCCTGAGTTTGTGGCCTCAAGTGGAATGGACACCGAGATGCTCTGACTTGAAATAAGGCCGGATATCCCTGCAGAGAATTGAATGCAGGCTCGTCTTGCATTTCCCAAGACGAAGGGATGTCTGAATCCACTGTGGAGACGACAGAGAAAGACCTAGTCCTCCGCCTCGTCGCGAACGGAGGCCTCAAATCCTTTTAAAACTGGAGAGGTCTGCGGAGATCAATGCTTCCAAAGGAGACGATGCCTGACTCCTCTTAAAAATGGATAGGAGTCCCAGGATCCCTGTGGCACGTGGAAAGGGACCCTGGGTCTCCCGCCTCACGTGGAGAGGCGTCCCAATTGCCATGCGAAGACTCGAGGAGAATCCCGAGTTGTCCCTCGCACCTAGGCTGGAGTCCTTACGTCGCTGAACAAGCACGTGTATGGAAGGGCCCTCCCCGTCGTAACTCGAGAATATACCCCAGGTTCCGGCCGCAACTCGAGAAAAACCATGAGACTTCGCCCTCGCTGCGAGATGAGGCCCGATTCCCCTGCATTGCATGCAGAGCAATTCCGTGTTCCACATCAAACGTGAAAGGAGACTTGATTTCCTTGATGGCACTCCAGGGAAAACCCAAGATCACTGTCTCAAGTCTAGAGGGATCCTGAGGACATTGGAGCAACAAGAAAGGGATCCGTGGACCCCAAATCAACTCGAGATGAGAGCTTAGTCCCCGGCTTCGTCTCAAGAGGAATACCAACTTTCCACAAGCACCTCAAGAGGAGGCTTCTCTCAGCTACAGCTATGTGAGAGGGACCCTGAGTTTGTGTCCTCAAGTGGAATGGACACCGAGATGCTCTGACACGAAGTAACGCCGGATATCCCTGCAGTGAATTGAATGCAGGCTCGTCTTGCATCTCCCAAGACGAAGGGATGTCTTAATCCCCTGTGGAGACCACAGAGAAAGACCTAGTCCTCCGCTTCATCGCGACCGGAGGCCTCACATCCTTTGAAACTCGAGAGGTCCAGGGAGATCAATGCTTCCAAAGGAGACGATGCCTGACTCCTCTTGAAAATGGATAGGAGTCCCAGGATCCCTTTGGCACGTGGGAAGGAACCCTGGGTCTCCCGCCTCACGTGAAGACGTGTCCCAATTGCCATGCCAAGACTCGAGGAGAATCCCGAGGTGTCCCTCGCACCTAGGCAGGAGTCCTGACGTCGCTGAACAAACACGTGTCTGGAAGGGCCCTCCCCGTCGTAACTCGAGAATATACCCCAGCTTCAGGCCGCAACTCGAGAAAAACCATGAGACTTCCCCCTCGCCGCGAGATGAGGCACGATTCCCCTGCACTTCGTGCAGAGCAATTCCGTGTTCCACATCAAACGTGAAAGGAGCCTTGATTTCCTTGATGGCACTCCAGAGAAAACCCAAGATCACTGTCTCAAGTCTAGAGGGATCCTGAGGTCACTGGAGCAACACGAAAGGGCTCCGTGGACCACAAATCAACTCGAGATGAGAGCTTAGTCCCTGGCTTCGACTCAAGAGGAATACCAACTTTCCACAAGCACCTCAAGAGGAGGCTTCTCTCAGCTACAGGTATGTGAGAGGGACCCTGAGTTTGTGGCCTCAAGTGGAATGGACACCTAGATGCTCTGACTCAAAGTAAGGCCGGATACCCTGCAGTGAATTGAATGCAGGCTCGTCTTGCATCTCCCAAGATGAAGGGATGTCTGAATCCCCTGTGGAGACCACAGAGAAAGACCTAGTCTCCGCCTCATCGCGACTGGAGGCCTCACATCCTTTGAAAACTCCAGAGGTCCGCGGAGATCAATGCTTCCAAAGGAGACGATGCCTGATTCCTCTTGAAAATGGATAGGAGTCCCAGGATCCCTGTGGCACGTGGAAAGGGACCCTGGGTCTCCCGCCTCACGTGGAGACACGTCCCAATTGCCATGCCAAGACTCGAGGAGAATCCCGAGGTGTCCCTCGCACCTAGGCAGGATTCCTGACGTCGCTGAACAAACACGTGTCTGGAAGGGACCTCCCCGTCATAACTCGAGAATATACCCCAGGTTCCGGCCGCAACTCGAGAAAAACCATGAGACTTCCCCCTCGCCGCGAGATGAGGCTCGATTTCCCTGCACTGCGTGCAGAGCAATTCCGTGTTCCACATCAAGCCTGAAAGGAGCCTTGATTTCCTTGATGGCACTCCAGAGAAAACCCAAAGTCACTGTCTCAAGTCTAGAGGGATCCTGAGGCCACTGTAGCAGCATGAAAGGGCTCCGTAGACCCCAAATCAACTCGAGATGAGAGCTTAGTCCTTGGCTTCGACTCAAGAGGAATACCAACTTTCCACAAGCACCTCAGAGGAGGCTTCTCTCAGCTACAGGTATGTGAGAGGGACCCTGAGTTTGTGGCCTCAAGTGGAATGGACACCGAGATGCTCTGACTCGAATTAAGGCCGGATATCCCTGCAGTGAACTGAATGCAGGCTCCTCTTGCATCTCGCAAGACGAAGGGTTGTCTGAATCCCCTGTGGAGACCACAGAGAAAGACCTAGTCCTCCGCCTCAAAGCGAACGGAGGCCTCACATCCTTTGAAAACTCGAGAGGTCCGCGGAGATCAGTGCTTCCAAAGGAGACGATGCCTGACTCCTCTTGAAAATGGATAGGAGTCCCTGGATCCCTGTGGCACGTGGAAAGGGACCCTGGGTCTCCCGCCTCACGTGGAGACGCGTCCCAATTGCCATGCCAAGACTCGAGGAGAAACCCGAGGTGTCCCTCGCACCTAGGCAGGAGTCCTGACGTCGCAGAACAAACACGTGTCTGGAAGGGCCCTCCCTGTCTTAACTCGAGAATATACCCCAGGTTCCAGCCGCAACTCTAGAAAAACCATGAGACTTCCCCCTCGCCGCGAGATGAGGTCCGATTCCCCTGCACTGCGTGCAGAGCAATTCCGTGTTCCACATCAGACGTGAAAGGAGCCTTGATTTCCTTGATGGAACTCCAGAGAAAACCCAAAGTCACTCTCTCAAGTCTAGAGGGATCCTGAGGTCACTGGAGCAACACGAAAGGGCTCCGTGGACCCCAAATCAACTCGAGATGAGAGCTTAGTCCCTGGCTTCGACTCAAGAGGAAACCCACTTTCCACAAGCACTTCAAGAGGAGGCTTCTCTCAGCTACAGGTATGTGAGAGGGACCATGAGTTTGTGGCCTCAAGTGGAATGGACCCCGAGATGCTCTGACTTGAAGTAAGGCCGGATATCCCTGCAGTGAATTGAATGCAGGCTCGTCTTGCATCTCCCAAGACGAAGGGTTGCCTGAATCCCCTGTGGAGACAACAGAGAAAGACCTAGTCCTCCGCCTCAAAGCAACCGGAGGCCTCATATCCTTTGAAAACTCGAGAGGTCCGCGGATATCAATACTTCAAAAGGAGACGATGCCTGAATCCTCTTGAAAATGGATAGGAGTCCCAGGATCTCTGTGGCACGTGGAAAGGGACCCTGGGTCTCCCGCCTCACGTGGAGACGCGTCGAATTGCCATGCCAAGACTCGAGGAGAATCCCGAGGAGTCCCTCGCTCCTAGGCAGGAGTCCTGACGTCGCTGAACAAACACGTGTCTGGAAGGGCCCTCCCCGTCGTAACTCGAGAATATACCCCAGGTTGTGGCCGCAACTCGAGAAAAACCATGAGACTTCCCCTTCGCCGCGAGATGAGGCCCGATTCCCCTGCACTGCGTGCAGAGCAATTCCGTGTTCCACATCAAACGTGAAAGGAGCCTTGATTTCCTTGATGGCACTCCAGAGAAAACCCAAGTTCACTGTCTCAAGTCTAGAGGGATCGTGAGGTCACTGGAGCAACACGAAAGGGCTCCGTGGACCCCAAATCAACTCGAGATGAGAGCTTAGTCCCTGGCTTCGACTCAAGAGGAATACCAACATTCCACAAGCACCTCAAGAGGAGGCTTCCCTCAGCTACAGGTATGTGAGAGGGACCCTGAGTTTGTGGCCTCAAGTGGAATGGACACCGAGATGCTCTGACTCGAAGTTAGGCCGGATATCCCTGCAGTGAATTGAAGGCAGGCTCGTCTTGCATCTCCCAAGACGAAGGGTTGTCTGAATCCCCTGTGGAGACCACAGAGAAAGACCTAGATCTCCGCCTCATCGCGACCAGAGGCCTCACATCCTTTGAAAACTCGAGAGGTCCGCGCAGATCAATGCTTCCAAAGGAGATGATGCCTGACTCCTCTTGAAAATAGATAGGAGTCCCAGGATCCCTGTGGCACGTTGAAAGGGACTCTGGGTCTCCCGCCTCACGTGGAGAGGCGTCCCAATTGCCATGCCAAGACTCGAGGAAAATCCCGAGGTGTCCCTCGCACCTAGGCAGGAGTCCTGACGTCGCTGAACAAACACGTGTCTGGAAGGGCCCTCCCCGTCGTAACTCGAGAATATACCCCAGGTTCCGGCCGCAACTCGAGAAAAACCATGAGATTTCCCCCTCGACGCGACATGAGGCCCGATTCCCCTGCACTGCGTGCAGAGCAATTCCGTGTTCCACATCAAACGTGAAAGGAGCCTTGATTTCCTTGATTGCACTCCAGAGAAAACCCAAGATCACTGTCTCAAGTCTAGAGGGATCCTGAGGTCACTGGAGCAACACGAAAGGGCTCCGTGGACCCCAAATCAACTCGAGATGAGAGCTTAGTCCCTGGCTTCGACTCAAGAGGAATACCAACTTTCCACAAGCACCTCAAGAGGAGGCTTCTCTCAGCTACAGGTAAGTGAGAGGGACCCTGAGTTTGTGGCCTCAAGTGGAATGGACACCGAGATGCTCTGACTCGAAGTAAGGCCGGATATCCCTGCAGTGAATTGAATGCAGGCTCGTCTTGCATCTCCCAAGACGAAGGGATGTCTGAATCCGCTGTGGAGACCACAGAGAAAGACCTAGTCCTCCGCCTCATCGCGACCGGAGGCCTCACATCCTTTGAAAACTCGAGAGGTCTGTTGAGATCAATGCTTCCAAAGGAGACGATGCCTGACTCCTCTTGAAAATGGATAGAAGTCCCAGGATTCCTGAGGCACGTGGAAAGGGACCGTGGGTCTCCCGCTTCACGTTGAGACGCGTCCCAATTGCCATGCCAAGACTCGAGGAGAATCCCGAAGTGTCCCTCGCACGTAGGCAGGAGTCCTGACGTCGCTGAACAAACACGTGTCTGGAAGGGCCCTCCCCGTCGTAACTCGAGAATATACCCCAGGTTCCGGCCGCAACTCGAGAAAAACCATGAGACTTCACCCTTGCCGTGAGATGAGGCCCGATTCCCCTGCACTGCGTGCAGAGCAATTCCGTGTTCCACATCAAACGTGAAAGGAGCCTTGATTTCCTTGATGGAATTCCAGAGAAAACCCAAAAACACTGTCTCAAGTTAGAGGTATCCTGAGGTCACTGGAGCAACACGAAAGGGCTCCGTGGACCCCAAATCAACTCGAGATGAGAGCTTAGTCCCTGGCTTCGACTCAAGAGGAATACCAACTTTCCACAAGCACCTCAAAAGGAGCCTTCTTTCAGCTACAGGTATGTGAGAGGGACCCTGAGTTTGTGGCCTCAAGTGGAATGGACACCGAGATGCTCTGACTCGAAGTAGGGCCGGATATCCCTGCAGTGAATTGCATGCAGGCTCGTCTTGCATTTCCCAAGACGAAGGGTTGTCTGAATCCACTGTGGAGACGACAGAGAAAGACCTAGTCCTCCGCCTCGAAGCGAACGGAGGCCTCACATCCTTTGAAAACTCGAGAGGTCTGCGGAGATCAATGCTTCCAAAGGAGACGATGCCTGACTCCTCTTGAAAATGGATAGGAGTCCCAGGATCCCTGTGGCACGTGGAAAGGGACCCTGGGTCTCCCGCCTCACGTGGAGAGGCGTCCCAATTGCCATGCGAAGACTCGAGGAGAATCCCGAGTTGTCCCTCGCACCTAGGCAGGAGTCCTTACGTCGCTGAACAAACACGTGTATGGAAGGGCCCTCCCCGTCGTAACTCGAGAATATACCCCAGGTTCCGGCCGCAACTCGAGAAAAACCATGAGACTTCCCCCTCGCCGCGAGATGAAGCCCGATTCCCCTGCACTGTGTACAGAGCAATTCCGTGTTCCACATCAAATGTGAAAGGAGCCTTGATTTCCTTGATGACACTCCACAGAAAACCCAAGATCACTGTCTCAAGTCTAGAGGGATAATGAGGTCACTGGAGCAACACGAAAGGGCTCCGTCGTCCCCAAATCAACTCGAGATGAGAGCTTAGTCCCTGGCTTCGACTCAAGAGGAATACCAACTTTCCACAAGCACCTCAAGAGGAGGCTTCTCTCAGCTACAGGTATGTGAGAGGGACCCTGAGTTTGTGGCCTCAAGTGGAATGGACACCGAGATGCTCTGACTCGAAGTAAGGCCGGATATCCCAGCAGTGAATTGAATGCAGGCTCGTCTTGCATCTCCCAAGAAGAAGGGATGTCTGAATCCCCTGTGGAGACCACAGAGAAAGACCTAGCCCTCCGCCTCATCGCGACCTGAGGCCTCACAACCTTTGAAAACTCGAGAGGTCCGCGGAGATCAATGCTTTCAAGGAGACGATGCCTGATTCCTCTTGAAAATGGATAGGAGACCCAGGATCCCTGTGAAAGGTGGAAAGGGACCCTGGGTCTCCCGCCTCACGTGGAGACGCGTCCCAATTGCCATGCCAAGACTGGAGGAGAATCCCGAGGTGTCCCTCGCACCTAGGCAGGAGTCCTGACGTCGCTGAACAAACACGTGTCTGGAAGGGCCCTCCATGTCGTAACTCGAGAATATACCCCAGGTTCCGGCCGCAACTCGAGAAAAACCATGAGACTTCCCCCTCGCTGCGAGATGAGGCCCGATTCCCCTGCATTGCGTGCAGAGCAATTCCGTGTTCCACATCAAACGTGAAAGGAGCCTTGATTTCCTTGATGGCACTCCAGGGAAAACCCAAAGTCACTGTCTCAAGTCTAGAGGGATCCAGAGGACATTGGAGCAACAAGAAAGGGATCCGTGGACCCCAAATCAACTCGAGATGAGAGCTTAGTCCCCGGCATCGACTCAAGAGGAATACCAACTTTCCACAAGCACCTCAAGAGGAGGCTTCTCTCAGCTACAGCTATGTGAGAGGGACCCTGAGTTTGTGGCCTCAAGTGGAATGGACACCGAGATGCTCTGACACGAAGTAAGGCCGGATATCCCTGCAGTGAATTGAATGCAGGCTCGTCTTGCATCTCCCAAGACGAAGGGATGTCTTAATCCCCTGTGGAGACCAAAGAGAAAGACCTAGTCCTCCGCCTCATCGCGACCGGAGGCCTCACATCCTTTGAAACTCGAGAGGTCCGCGGAGATCAATGCTTCCAAAGGAGACGATGCCTGACTCCTCTTGAAAATGGATAGGAGTCCCAGGATCCCTGTGGCACGTGGGAAGGAACCCTGGGTCTCCCGCCTCACGTGGAGACGCGTCCCAATTGCCATGCCAAGACTGGAGGAGAATCCCGAGGTGTCCCTCGCACCTAGGCAGGAGTCCTGACGTCGCTGAACAAACACGTGTCTGGAAGGGCCCTCCCCGTCGTAACTCGAGAATATACCCCAGGTTCCGGCCGCAACTCGAGAAAAACCATGAGACTTCCCCCTCGCTGCGAGATGAGGCCCGATTCCCCTGCATTGCGTGCAGAGAAATTCCGTGTTCCACATCAAACGTGAAAGGAGCCTTGATTTCCTTGATGGCACTCCAGGGAAAACCCAAAGTCACTGTCTCAAGTCTAGAGGGATCCAGAGGACATTGGAGCAACAAGAAAGGGATCCGAGGACCCCAAATCAACTCGAGATGAGAGCTTAGTCCCCGGCATCGACTCAAGAGGAATACCAACTTTCCACAAGCACCTCAAGAGGAGGCTTCTCTCAGCTACAGCTATGTGAGAGGGACCCTGAGTTTGTGGCCTCAAGTGGAATGGACACCGAGATGCTCTGACACGAAGTAAGGCCGGATATCCCTGCAGTGAATTGAATGCAGGCTCGTCTTGCATCTCCCAAGACGAAGGGATGTCTTAATCCCCTGTGGAGACCAAAGAGAAAGACCTAGTCCTCCGCCTCATCGCGACCGGAGGCCTCACATCCTTTGAAACTCGAGAGGTCCGCGGAGATCAATGCTTCCAAAGGAGACGATGCCTGACTCCTCTTGAAAATGGATAGGAGTCCCAGGATCCCTGTGGCACGTGGGAAGGAACCCTGGGTCTCCCGCCTCACGTGGAGACCCGTCCCAATTGCCATGCCAAGACTCGAGGAGAATCCCGAGGTGTCCCTCGCACCTAGGCAGGAGTCCTGACGTCGCTGAACAAACACGTGTCTGGAAGGGCCCTCCCCGTCGTAACTCGAGAATATACCCCAGGTTCCTGCCGCAACTCGAGAAAAACCATGAGACTTCCCCCTCGCCGCGAGATGAGGCACGATTCCCCTGCACTTCGTGCAGAGCAATTCCGTGTTCCACATCAAAGGTGAAAGGAGCCTTGATTTCCTTGATGGCACTCCAGAGAAAACCCAAGATCACTGTCTCAAGTCTAGAGGGATCCTGAGGTCACTGGAGCAACACGAAAGGGCTCCGTGGACCACAAATCAACTCGAGATGAGAGCTTAGTCCCTGGCTTTGACTCAAGAGGAATACCAACTTTCCACAAGCACCTCAAGAGGAGGCTTCTCTCAGCTACAGGTATGTGAGAGGGACCCTGAGTTTGTGGCCTCAAGTGGAATGGACACCGAGATGCTCTGACTCAAAGTAAGGCCGGATATCCCTGCAGTGAATTGAATGCAGGCTCGTCTTGTATCTCCCAAGGTGAAGGGATGTCTGAATCCCCTGTGGAGACCACAGAGAAAGACCTAGTCTCCGCCTCATCGCGACTGGAGGCCTCACATCCTGTGAAAACTCCAGAGGTCCGCGGAGATCAATGCTTCCAAAGGAGACAATGCCTGATTCCTCTTGAAAATGGATAGGAGTCCCAGGATCCCTGTGGCACGTGGAAAGGGACCCTGGGTCTCCCGCCTCACGTGGAGACACGTCCCAATTGCCATGCCAAGACTCGAGGAGAATCCCGAGGTGTCCCTCGCACCTAGGCAGGATTCCTGACGTCGCTGAACAAACACGTGTCTGGAAGGGCCCTCCCCGTCGTAACTCGAGAATATACCCCAGGTTCCGGCCGCAACTCGAGAAAAACCATGAGACTTCCCCCTCGCCGCGAGATGAGGCTCGATTTCCCTGCACTGCGTGCAGAGCAATTCCGTGTTCCACATCAAGCCTGAAAGGAGCCTTGATTTCCTTGATGGCACTCCAGAGAAAACCCAAAGTCACTGTCTCAAGTCTAGAGGGATCCTGAGGCCACTGTAGAGCATGAAAGGGCTCCGTGGACCCCAAATCAACTCGAGATGAGAGCTTAGTCCCTGGCTTCGACTCAAGAGGAATACCAACTTTCCACAAGCACCTCAGAGGAGGCTTCTCTCAGCTACAGGTATGTGAGAGGGACCCTGAGTTTGTGGCCTCAAGTGGAATGGACACCGAGATGCTCTGACTCGAAGTAAGGCCGAATATCCCTGCAGTGAAAAGAATGCAGGCTCCTCTTGCATCTCGCAAGACGAAGGGTTGTCTGAATCCCCTGTGGAGACCATAGAGAAAGACCTAGTCCTCCGCCTCATCGCGACCGGAGACCTCACATCTTTGAAAACTCGAGAGGTCCGCGGAGATCAGTGCTTCCAAAGGAGACGATGCCTGACTCCTCTTGAAAATGGATAGGAGTCCCTGGATCCCTGTGGCACGTGGAAAGTGACCCTGGGTCTCCCGCCTCACGTGGAGACGCGTCCCAATTGCCATGCCAAGACTCGAGGAGAATCCCGAGGTGTCCCTCGCACCTAGGCAGGAGTCCTGACGTCGCAGAACAAACACGTGTCTGGAAGGGCCCTCCCTGTCTTAACTCGAGAATATACCCCAGGTTCCTGCCGCAACTCTAGAAAAACCATGAGACTTCCCCCTCGCCGCGAGATGAGGTCCGATTCCCCTGCACTGCGTGCAGAGCAATTCCGTGTTCCACATCAGACGTGAAAGGAGCCTTGATTTCCTTGATGGAACTCCAGAGAAAACCCAAAGTCACTCTCTCAAGTCTAGAGGGATCCTGAGGTCACTGGAGCAACACGAAAGGGCTCCGTGGACCCCAAATCAACTCGAGATGAGAGCTTAGTCCCTGGCTTCGACTCAAGAGGAATACCAACTTTCCACAAGCACTTCAAGAGGAGGCTTCTCTCAGCTACAGGTATGTGAGAGGGACCATGAGTTTGTGGCCTCAAGTGGAATGGACACCGAGATGCTCTGACTTGAAGTAAGGCCGGATATCCCTGCAGTGAATTGAATGCAGGCTCGTCTTGCATTTCCCAAGACGAAGGGATGTCTGAACCACTGTGGAGACGACAGAGAAAGACCTAGTCCTCCGCCTCGAAGCGAACAGAGGCCTCACATCCTTTGAAAACTCGAGAGGTCTGCGGAGATCAATGCTTCCAAAGGAGACGATGCCTGACTCCTCTTGAAAATGGATAGGAGTCCCAGGATCCCTGTGGCACGTGGAAAGGGACCCTGGGTCTCCCGCCTCACGTGGAGACGCGTCCCAATTGCCATGCCAAGACTCGAGGAAAATCCCTAGGTGTCCCTCGCTCCTAGGCACGAGTCCTGACGTCGCTGAACAAACACGTGTCTGGAAGGGCCCTCCCCGTCGTAACTCGAGAATATACCCCAGGTTCCGGCCGCAACACGAAAAAACCATGAGATTTCCCCCTCGACGCGACATGAGGCCCGATTCCCCTGCACTGCGTGCAGAGCAATTCCGTGTTCCACATCAAACGTGAAAGGAGCCTTGATTTACTTGATGGCACTCCAGAGAAAACCCAAGATCACTGTCGCAAGTCTAGAGGGATCCTGAGGTCACTGGAGCAACACGAAAGGGCTCCGTGGACCCCAAATCAACTCTAGATGAGAGCTTAGTCCCCGGCTTCGTCTCAAGAGGAATACCAACTTTCCACAAGCACCTTAAGAGGAGGTTTCTCTCAGCTACAGCTATGTGAGAGGGACCCTGAGTTTGTGTCCTCAAGTGGAATGGACACCGAGATGCTCTGACTCGAAGTAAGGCCGGATATCACTGCAGTGAATTGAATGCAGGCTCGTCTTGCATCTCCCAAGACGAAGGGATGTCTTAATCCCCTGTGGAGACCACAGAGAAAGACCTAGTCCTCCGATTCATCGCGACCGGAGGCCTCACATCCTTTGAAAACTCCAGAGGTCCGCGGAGATCAATGCTTCCAAAGGAGACGATGCCTGATTCCTCTTGAAAATGGATAGGAGTCCCAGGATCCCTGTGGCACGTGGAAAGGGACCCTGGGTCTCCCGCCTCACGTGGAGACACGTCCCAATTGCCATGCCAAGACTCGAGGAGAATCCCGCGGTGTCCCTCGCACCTAGGCAGGATTCCTGACGTCGCTGAACAAACACGTGTCTGGAAGGGCCCTCCCCGTCCTAACTCGAGAATATACCCCAGGTTCCGGCCGCAACTCGAGAAAAACCATGAGACTTCCCCCTCGCCGCGAGATGAGGCTCGATTTCCCTGCACTGCGTGCAGAGCAATTCCGTGTTCCACATCAAGCCTGAAAGGAGCCTTGATTTCCTTGATGGCACTCCAGAGAAAACCCAAAGTCACTGTCTCAAGTCTAGAGGGATCCTGAGGCCACTGTAGCAGCATGAAAGGGCTCCGTAGACCCCAAATCAACTCGAGATGAGAGCTTAGTCCCTGGCTTCGTCTCAAGAGGAATACCAACTTTCCACAAGCACCTCAGAGGAGGCTTCTCTCAGCTACAGGTATGTGAGAGGGACCCTGAGTTTGTGGCCTCAAGTGGAATGGACACCGAGATGCTCTGACTCGAATTAAGGCCGGATATCCCTGCAGTGAACTGAATGCAGGCTCCTCTTGCATATCGCAAGACGAAGGGTTGTCTGAATCCCCTGTGGAGACCACAGAGAAAGACCTAGTCCTCCGCCTCAAAGCGAACGGAGGCCTCACATCCTTTGAAAACTCGAGAGGTCCGCGGAGATCAGTGCTTCCAAAGGAGACGATGCCTGACTCCTCTTGAAAATGGATAGGAGTCCCTGGATCCCTGTGTCACGTGGAAAGGGACCCTGGGTCTCCCGCCTCACGTGGAGACGCGTCCCAATTGCCATGCCAAGACTCGAGGAGAATCCCGAGGTGTCCCTCGCACCTAGGCAGGAGTCCTGACGTCGCAGAACAAACACGTGTCTGGAAGGGCCCTCCCTGTCTTAACTCGAGAATATACCCCAGGTTCCTGCCGCAACTCTAGAAAAACCATGAGACTTCCCACTCGCCGCGAGATGAGGTCCGATTCCCCTGCACTGCGTGCAGAGCAATTCCGTGTTCCACATCAGACGTGAAAGGAGCCTTGATTTCCTTGATGGCACTCCAGAGAGAACCCAGGTTCACTGTCTCAAGTCTAGAGGGATCCTGAGGTCACTGGAGCAACACGAAAGGGCTCCGTGGACCCCAAATCAACTCAAGATGAGAGCTTAGTCCCTGGCTTCGACTCAAGAGGAATACCAACATTCCACAAGCACCTCAAGAGGAGGCTTCTCTCAGCTATAGGTATGTGAGAGGGACCCTGAGTTTGTGGCCTCAAGTGGAATGGACACCGAGATGCTCTGACTCGAAGTTAGGCCGGATATCCCTGCAGTGAATTGAAGGCAGGCTCGTCTTGCATCTCCCAAGACGAAGGGTTGTCTGAATCCCCTGTGGTGACCACAGAGAAAGACCTAGATCTCCGCCTCATCGCGACCAGAGGCCTCACATCCTTTGAAAACTCGAGAGGTCCGCGCAGATCAATGCTTCCAAAGGAGACGATGCCTGACTCCTCTTGAAAATAGATAGGAGTCCCAGGATCCCTGTGGCACGTGGAAAGGGACCCTGGGTCTCCCGCCTCACGTGGAGACGCGTCCCAATTGCCATGCCAAGACTCGAGGAAAATCCCGAGGTGTCCCTCGCACCTAGGCAGGAGTCCTGACGTCGCTGAACAAACACGTGTCTGGAAGGGCCCACCCCGTCGTAACTAGAGAATATAACCCAGGTTCCGGCCGCAAATCGAGAAAAACCATGAGATTTCCCCCTCGACGCGACATGAGGCCCGATTCCCCTGCACTGCGTGCAGAGCAATTCCGTGTTCCACATCAAACGTGAAAGGAGCCTTGATTTCCTTGATGGCACTCCAGAGAAAACCCAAGATCACTGTCTCAAGTCTAGAGGGATCCTGAGGTCACTGGAGCAACACTAAAGGGCTCCGTGGACCCCAAATCAACTCGAGATGAGAGCTTAGTCCCTGGCTTCGAATCAAGAGGAATACCAACTTTCCAAAAGCACCTCAAGAGGAGGCTTCTCTCAGCTACAGGTTTGTGAGAGGGACTCTGAATTTCTGGCCTCAAGTGCAATGGACACCGAGATGCTCTGACTCGAGGTAAGGCCGGAAATCCCTGCAGTGAATTGAATGCAGGCTCGTCTTGCATCTCCCAAGACGAAGGGTTGCCTGAATCCCCTGTGGAGACCACAGAGAAAGACCTAGTCCTCCGCCTCCTCGCGACCGGAGGCCTCACATGCTTTGAAAACTCAAGAGGTCCGCTGAGATCAATACTTCCGAAGGAGATGATGCCTGACTCCTCTTGAAAATGGATAGGAGTCCCAGGATATCTGTGGCACGTCGAAGGGACCCTGGGTCTCCCGCCTCACGTGGAGACGCGTCCCAATTGCAATGCAAAGTCTCGAGGAGAATCCCGAGGTGTCCCTCGCACCTAGGCAGGGGTCCTGACGTCGCTGAACAAACACGTGTCTGGAAGGGCCCTCCCCGTCCTAACTAGAGAATATACCCCAGGTTCCGGCCGCAACTCGAGATAAACCATGAGACTTCCCCCTCGCCGCGAGATGAGGCCCGATTCCCCTGAACTGCGTGTAGAGCAATTCCGTGTTCCACATCAAACGTGAAAGGAGCCTTGATTTCCTTGATGGCACTCCAGAGAAAACCCAAGATCACTGTCTCAAGTCTAGAGGGATCCTGAGGTCACTGGAGCAACACGAAAGGGCTCCGTGGACCCCAAATCAACTCGAGATGAGAGCTTAGTCCCTGGCTTCGACTCAAGAGGAATACCAACTTTCCACAAGCACCTCAAGAGGAGGCTTCTCTCAGCTACAGGTAAGTGAGAGGAACCCTGAGTTTGTGGCCTCAAGTGGAATGGACACCGAGATGCTCTGACTCGAAGTAAGGCTGGATATCCCTGCAGTGAATTGAATGCAGGCTCGTCTTGCATCTCCCAAGACGAAGGGATGTCTGAATCCGCTGTGGAGACCACAGAGAAAGACCTAGTCCTCCGCCTCATCGCGACCTGAGGCCTCACATCCTTTGAAAACTCGAGAGGTCTGTGGAGATCAATGCTTCCAAAGGAGACGATGCCTGACTCCTCTTGAAAATGGATAGGAGACCCAGGATCCCTGTGGCACGTGGAAAGGGACCCTGGGTCTCCCGCCTCACGTGGAGACGCGTCTCAATTGCCATTCCAAGACTCGAGGAGAATCCCGAGGTGTCCCTCGCACCTAGGCAGGAGTCCTGACGTCGCTGAACAAACACGTGTCTGGAAGGGCGCTCCCCGTCATAACTCGAGAATATACCCCAGGTTCCGGCCGCAAGTCGAAAAAAACCATGAGACTTCCCCCTCGCCGCGAGATGACGCCCGATTCCCCTGCACTGCGTGCAGAGCAATTCAGTGTTCCACATCAAACGTGAAAGGAGCCTTGATTTCGTTGATGGCACTCCAGAGAAACCCAAGATCACTGTCTCAAGTCTAGAGGGATCCTGAGGTCACTGGAGCAACACGAAAGGGCTCCGTGGACCCCAAATCAACTCGAGATGAGAGCTTAGTCCCTGGCTTCGAGTCAATAGGAATACCAACTTTCCACAAGCACCTCAAGAGGAGGCTTCTCTCAGCTACAGGTATGTGAGAGGGACCCTGAGTATGTGGCCTCAAGTGGAATGGACACCAATATGCTCTGACTCGAAGTAAGGCCGGATATCCCTGCAGTGATTTGAATGTAGGCTCGTCTTGCATCTCCCAAGACGAATTGATGTCTGAATCCCCTGTGGAGACCACAGAGAAAGACCTAGTCCTCCACCTCAAAGCAACCGGAGGCCTCATATCCTTTGAAAATTCCAGAGGTCCACGGAGATCAATGCTTCCAAAGGAGACGATGCCTGACTCCTCTTGAAAATGGATAGGAGTCCCAGGAACCCTGTGGCACGTGGAAGGGGACCCTGGGTCTCCCGCCTCACGTGGAGACGCGTCCCCATTGCCATGTCAAGACTCGAGGAGAATCCGGAGGTGTCCCTCTCACTTAGGCAGGAGTCCTGACGTAGCTGAACAAACACGTGTCTGGAAGGGCCCTCCGCGTCGTAACTCTAGAATATACCCAAGGTTCCGACCGCAACTCGAGAAAAACAATGAGACTTCCCCCTCGCCGCGAGTTGAGGCCCGATTCCCATGCACTGAATGCAGAGAAATTCCGTTTTCCACATCAAACGTGAAAGGAGCCTTGATTGCCTTGATGGCACTCCAGAGAAAACCCAAGATCACTGTCTCAAGTCTAGAGGTATCCTGAGGTCACTGGACCAACAGGAAAGGGCTTCGTGGACCCAAAATCAACTTGAGATGAGAGTTTAGTCCCTGGCTTAGACTCAAGAGGAATACCAACTTTCCACAAGGACCTCAAGAGGAGGCTTCTCTCAGCTACAGGTATATTTGAGGGACCCTGAGTTTATGGCCTCAATGGAATGGACACCGAGATGCTCTGACTCGAAGTAAGGCCGGATATCCCTGCAGTGAATTGAATGCAGGCTCGTGTTGCATCTCCCAAGACGAAGGGATGTCTGAATCCGCTGTGGAGTCGACAGAGAAAGACCTAGTGCTCTGCCTCTTCGCGACCGGAGGCCTCACATCCTTTGAAAATTCTAGAGGTATGCAGAGATCAATGCTTCCAAAGGAGACGATGCCTGACTCCTCTTGAGAATGGATAGGAGTCCCAGGATCCCTGTGGCACGTGGAAAGGGACCCTGGGTCTCCCGCCTCACGTGGAGACGCGTCCCCATTGCCATGCCAAGACTCGAGGAGAATCCCGAGGTGTCCCTCGCACCTAGGCAGGAGTCCTGACGTCGCTGAACAAACACGTGTCTGGAAGAGCCCTCCCCGTCATAACTCGAGAATATACCCCAGGTTCCGGCCGCAACTCGAGAAAAACCAAGAGATTTCCCCCTCGCCGCGAGTCGAGGCCCGATTCCCCTGCACTGAATGCAGAGAAATTCCGTGATCCACATCAAACGTGAAAGGAGCCTTGATTTCCTTGATGGCACTCCAGAGAAAACTCAAAGTCACTGTCTCAAGTCTAGAGGGATCCTGAGGCCACTGTAGCAGCATGAAAGGGCTCCGTGGACCCCAAATCAACTCGAGATGAGAGCTTAGTCCCTGGCTTTGACTCAAGAGGAATACCAACTTTCCACAAGCACCTCAAGAGGAGGCTTCTCTCAGCTACAGGTATCTGAGAGGGACCCTGAGTTTGTGGCCTCAAGTGGAATGGACACCGAGATGCTCTGACTTGACGTAAGGCCGGATATCCCTGCAGTGAATTGAATGCAGGCTCGTCTTGCATCTCCCAAGACGAAGGGATGTCTGAATCCCCTGTGGAGACCACAGAGAAAGACATAGTTCTCCGCCTCATCGCGACCGGAGGCCTCCCATCCTTTGAAAACTCGAGAGGTCCGCGGAGATCAATGCTTCCAAAGGAGACGATGCCTGACTACTCTTGAAAATGGATAGGAGTCCCAGGATCCCTGTGGCACGTGGAAAGGGACCTGGGGTCTCCCGCCTGACGTGGAGACGCGTCCCAATTGCCATGCCAAGACTCGAGGAGAATCCCGAGGTGTCCCTCGCACCTAGGCCGGAGTCCTGACGTCGCTGAACAAACACGTGTCTGGAAGGGCCCTCCCCGTCGTAACTCGAGAATATACCACAGGTTCCGGCCGCAACTCGAGAAAAACCATGAGACTTCCCCCTCGCCGCGAGATGAGGCCCGATTCCCCTGTACTGCGTGCAGAGCAATTCCGTGTTCCACATCAAACGTGAAAGGAGCCTTGATTTCCTTGATGCCACTACAGAGGAAACCCAAGATCACTGTCTCAAGTCTAGAGGGATCCTGAGGTCACTGGAGCAACACGAAAGGGCTCCGTGGACCCCAAATCAACTCGAGATGAGAGCTTAGTCCCTGGCTTCGACTCAAGAGGAATACCAACTTTCCACAAGCACCTCAAGAGGAGGCTTCTCTCAGCTACAGGTATGTGAGAGGGACCCTGAGTTTATGGCCTCAAGTGGAATGGACACTGAGATGCTCTGACTCGAAGTTAGGCCGGATATCCCTGCAGTGAATTGAATCCCGGCTCGTCTTGCATCTCCCAAGACGAAGGGATGTCTGAATCCCGTGTGGAGACAACAGAGAAAGACCTAGTTCTCCTCATCGCGACCGGAGGCCTCACATCCTTTGAAAATTCGAGAGGTCCGCGGAGTTCAATGCTTCCAAAGGAGACGATGCCTGACTCCTCTTGAAAATAGATAGGAGTCCCAGGATCCCTGTGGCACGTGGAAAGGGACCCTGGGTCTCCCGCCTCACGTGGAGACGCGTCCCAATTGCCATGCCAAGACTCGAGGAGAATCCCGAGGTGTCCCTCGCACCTAAGCAGGAGTCCTGACGTCGCTGAACAAACACGTGTCTGGAAGGGCCCTCACCGTCGTAACTCGAGAATATACACCAGGTTCAGATCGCAACTTGAGAAAAACCATGAGACATCCCCCTTGCAGCGAGATGAGGCTCGATTCCCCTGCACTACGTGCAGAGCAATTCCGTGTTCCACATCAAACTTGAAAGGAGCCTTGATTTCCTTGATGGCACTCCAGAGAAAACCCAAGATCACTGTCTCAAGTCTAGAGGGATCCTGAAGTCACTGGAGCAACACGAAAGGGCTCCGTGGACCCCAAATAAACTCGAGATGAGAGCTTAGTCCCTGGCTTCGACTCAAGAGGAATACCAACTTTCCACAAGCATCTCAAGAGGAGGCTTTTCTCAGCTACAGGTAAGTGAGAGGGACCCTGAGTTTGTGGCCTCAAGTGGAATGGACACCGAGATGCTCTGACTCGAAATAAGGCCGGATATCCCTGCAATGAATTGAATGGAGGCTCGTCTTGCATCTCCAAGACGAAGGGATGTCTGCATCCCCTGTGGAGACCAGAGAGAAAGACCTACTTCTCCGCCTCATCGCGACCAGAGGCCTCACATCCTTTGAAAACTCGAGAGGTCCACGGAGATCAATGCTTCCAAAGGAGACGATGCCTGACTCCTCTTGAAAATGGATAGGAGTCCCAGGATCCCTGTGGCACGTGGAAAGGGACCCAGGGTCTCCCGCCTCACGTGGAGACGCGTCCCAATTGCCATGCCAAGACTCGAGGAGAATCCCGAGGTGTCCCTCGCAGCTAGACAGGAGTCCTGACGTCGCTGAACAAACACGTGTCTGGAAGGGCCCTCCCCATCGTAACTCGAGAATATACCCCAGGTTCCAGCCGCAACTCGAGAAAAACCATGAGACTTCCCCCTTGCCGCGAGATGAAGCCCGATTCCCCTGCACTGCGTGCAGAGCAATTCCGTGTTCCACATCAAACGTGAAAGGAGACTTGATTTCCTTGATGGCACTCCTGAGAAAACCCAAGATCACTCTCTCAAGTCTAGAGGGATCCTGAGGTCACTGTAGCAACAGGAAAGGGCTCCGTGGACCCCAAATCAACTCGAGATGAGAGCTTAGTCCCTGGCTTCAACTCAAGAGGAATACCAACTTTCCACAAGCACCTCAAGAGGAGGCTTCTCTCAGCTACAGGTATGTGAGAGGGACCCTGAGTTTGTGGCCTCAAGTGCAATGGACACCGAGATGCTCTGACTCGAAATAAGGCCGGATATCCCTGCAATGAATTGAATGGAGGCTCGTCTTGCATCTCCCAATACGAAGGGATGTCTGAATCGCCTGTGGAGACCACAGAGAAAGACCTAGTTCTCCGCCTCATCGCGACCGGAGGCCTCACATCCTTTGAAAACTCGAGAGGTCCGCGGAGATCAATGCTTCCAAAGGAGACGATGCCTGACTCCTCTTGAAAATGAATCGGAGTCCCAGGATACCTGTGGCCCTTGGAAAGGGACCAGGGGTCTCCCGCCTCACTTGGGGAAACATCCCAATTGCCATGTCAAGACTCGAGGAGAATCCCGAGGTGTCCCTCGCACCTAGGCAGGAGTCCTGACGTCGCTGAAGAAACACGTGTCTGGAAGGGCCCTCCCCGTTGTAACTCGAGAACATGCGCCAGGTTCCGGCCACAACTCGAGAAAACCATGAGACTTCCCCCTCGCCGCGAGATGAGGCCCGATTCCCCTGCACTGCATGCAGAGCAATTCCGTCTTCCACATCAAACGTGAAAGGAGCCTTGATTTCCTTGATGGCACTCCAGAGAAAACCCAGGTTCACTGTCTCAAGTCTAGAGGGATCCTGAGGTCACTGGAGCAATACGAAAGGGCTCCGGGAACCCAAATCAACTCGAAATGAGAGCTTTTCCCTGGCTTCAACTCAAGAGGAATACCAACTTTCCACAAGCACCTCTAGAGGAGGCTTTTCTCAGCTACAGGTATGTGAGAGGGACCCTGAGTTTGTGGCCTCAAGTGGAATGGACACCGAGATGCTCTTACTTGAAGTAAGGCCGGATATCCCTGCAGTGAATTGAATGCAGGCTCGTCTTGCATCTCCCAAGACGAAGGGATGTCTGAATCCCCTGTGGAGACCAAAGAGAAAGACCTAGTCCTCCGCCTCAACGCGAACGGAGGCCTCACATCCTTTGAAAACTCGTGAGGTCCGATCAGATCAATGCTTCCAAAGGAGTCGATGCCTGACTCCTCTTGCAAATGGATAGAAGTCCCAGGATCCCTGTGGCACGTGGAAAGGGACACTGGGTCTCGCGCCTCACGGGGAGCCGCGTCCCAATTGCCATGCCAAGACTCGAGGAGAATCCCGAGGTGTCCCTCGCACCTAGGCAGGAGTCCTGACGTCGCTGAACAAACACGTGTCTGGAAGGGCCCTCCCCGTCGTAACTCGAGAATATACCCCATGTTCCGGCCGCAACTCGAGAAAAACAATGACATTTCCCCCTCGTCGCGAGATGAGCCCCGATTCCCCTGCACTGCGTGCAGAGCAATTCCGTGTTCCCCATAAAACGTGAAAGGAGCCTTGATTTCCTTGATGGCACTCCAGAGAAAACCCAAGATCACTGTCTCAAGTCTAGAGGGATCCTGAGGTCACTGGAGCAACACGAAAGGGCTCTGTGGACCCCAAATCAACTCGAGATGAGAGCTTAGTCCCTGGCCTCGACTCAAGAGGAATACCAACTTTCCACAAGCACCTCAAGAGGAGGCTTCTCTCAGCTACAGGTAGGTGAGAGGGACCCTGAGTTTGTGGCCTCAAGTGGAATGGACAGCGAGATGCTCTGACTCGAAGTAAGGCCGGATATCCCTGCAGTGAATTGAATGCAGGCTCGTCTTGCATCTCCCAAGACGAAGGGATGTCTGAATCCCCTGTGGATACCACAGAGAAAGACCTAGTCCTCCGCCTCAACGCGACCGGAGGCCTGACATCCTTTGAAAACTCGAGAGGTCCGCGGAGATCAATGCTTCCAAAGGAGACGATGCCTGACGTCTCTTGAAAATAGATAGGAGTCCCAGGATCCCTGTGGCACGTGGAAAGGTACCCTGGTTCTCCCGCCTCACGTGGAGACGCGTCCCAATTGCCATGCCAAGACTCGAGGAGAATCCCGAGGTGTCCTTCGCACCTAGGCAGGAGTCCTGACATCGCTGAACAAACATGTGTCTCGAAGGGCCCTCGCCGTCGTAACTCGAGAATATACCCCAGGTTCCGGCCGCAACTCGAGAAAAACCATAGGACTTCCCCCTCGCCTCGAGATGAGGCCCGATTCCCCTGCACTGCGTGCAGAGCAATTCCGTGTTCCACATGAAACGTGAAAGGAGCCTTGATTTCCTTGTTGGCACTCCAGAGAAAACCCAAGATCACTGTCTCAAGTCTAGAGGGATCCTGAGGTCACTGGAGCAACACGAAAGGGCTCCGTGGACCCCAAATCAACTCGAGATGAGAGCTTAGTCCTTGGCTTCAACTCAAGTGGAATACCAACTTTCCACAAGCACCTCAAGAGGAGGCTTCTCTCAGCTACAGGTATGTGAGAGGGACCCTGAGTTTGTGGCCTCAAGTGGAATGGACACCGAGATGCTCTGACTCGAACTAAGGCCGGATATCCCTGCAGTGAATTGAATGCAGGCTCGTCTTGCATCTCCCAAGACGAAGGGATGTCTGAATCCCCTGTGGAGACCACAGAGAAAGACCTAGTCCTCCGCCTCAACGCTATCGGAAGCCTCACATCCTTTGAGAACTCGAGAGGTCCGCGGAGATCAATGCTTCCAAAGGAGACGATGCCTGACTCCTCTTGAAAATGGATAGGAGTACCAGGATCCCTGTGGCACCTGGAAAGGGATCCTGGGTCTCCCGCCTCACGTGGAGACGCGTCCCCATTGCCATGCCAAGACTCGAGGAGAAATCGAGATGTCCCTCGAACCTAGGCAGGAGTCCTGACGTCGCTGAACAAACACGTGTCTGGAAGGGCCCTCCCCGTCGTAACTCGAGAATATACCCCAGGTTCCGGCCGCAACTTGAGAAAAACCATGAGACATCCCCCTTGCCACGAGATGAGGCCCAATTCCCCTGCACTGCGTGCAGAGCAATTCCGTGTTCCACATCAAACTTGAAAGGAGCCTTGATTTCCTTGATGGCACTCCAGAGAAAACCCAAGATCACTGTCTCAAGTCTAGAGGGATCCTGAGGTCACTGTACCAACACGAAAGGGCTCCGTGGACCCCAAATCAACTCGAGATGAGAGCTTAGTCCCTGGCTTCGACTCAAGAGGAATACCAACTTTCCACAAGCACCTCAAGAGGAGGCTTCTCTCAGCTACAGGTAAGTGAGAGGGACCCTGAGTTTGTGGCCTCAAGTGGAATGGACACCGAGATGCTCTGACTCGAAGTAAGGCCGGATATCCCTGCAGTGAATTGAATGCAGGCTCGTCTTGCATCTCCCAAGACGAAGGGATGTCTGAATCCCCTGTGGAGACCAAAGAGAAAGACCTAGTCCTCCGCCTCAACGCGAACGGAGGCCTCACATCCTTTGAAAACTCGAGAGGTCCGATCAGATCAATGCTTCCAAAGGAGTCGATGCCTGACTCCTCTTGCAAATGGATAGAAGTCCCAGGATCCCTGTGGCACGTGGAAAGGGACACTGGGTCTCGCGCCTCACGGGGAGCCGCGTCCCAATTGCCATGCCAAGACTCGAGGAGAATCCCGAGGTGTCCCTCGCACCTAGGCAGGAGTCCTGACGTCGCTGAACAAACACGTGTCTGGAAGGGCCCTCCCCGTCGTAACTCGAGAATATACCCCATGTTCCGGCCGCAACTCGAGAAAAACAATGACATTTTCCCCTCGTCGCGAGATGAGCCCCGATTCCCCTGCACTGCGTGCACAGCAATTCCGTGTTCCCCATAAAACGTGAAAGGAGCCTTGATTTCCTTGATGGCACTCCAGAGAAAACCCAAGATCACTGTCTCAAGTCTAGAGGGATCCTGAGGTCACTGGAGCAACACGAAAGTCTCTGTGGACCCCAAATCAACTCGAGATGAGAGCTTAGTCCCTGGCTTCGACTCAAGAGGAATACCAACTTTCCACAAGCACCTCAAGAGGAGGCTTCTCTCAGCTACAGGTAGGTGAGAGGGACCCTGAGTTTGTGGCCTCAAGTGGAATGGACAGCGAGATTCTCTGACTCGAAGTAAGGCCGGATATCCCTGCAGTGAATTGAATGCAGGCTCGTCTTGCATCTCCCAAGACGAAGGGATGTCTGAATCCCCTGTGGAGACCACAGAGAAAGACGTAGTCCTCCGCCTCAACGCGACCGGAGGCCTCACATCCTTTGAAAACTCGAGAGGTCCGCGGAGATCAATGCTTCCAAAGGAGACGATGCCTGACTCCTCTTGAAAACGGATAGGAGTCCCAGGATCCCTGTGGCACGTGGAAAGGGACCCTGGGTCTCACGCCTCACGTGGAGCCGCGTCCCAATTGCCATGCCAAGACTCGAGGAGAATCCCGAGGTGTCCCTCGCACCTAGGCAGGAGTCCTGACGTCGCTGAACAAATACGTGTCTGGAAGGGCCCTCCCCGTCGTAACTCGAGAATATACCCCAGGTTCCGGCCGCAACTCGAGAAAAACCATGAGACTTCCCCCTCGTCGCGAGATGAGGCCCGATTCCCCTGCACTGCGTGCAGAGCAATTCCGTGTTCCACATCAAACGTGAAAGGAGCCTTGATTTCCTTGATGGCACTCCAGAGAAAACCCAAGATCACTGTCTCAAGTCTAGAGGGATCCTGAAGTCACTGGAGCAACACGAAAGCGCTCGGTGGACCCCAAATCAACTCGAGATGAGAGCTTAGTCCCTGGCTTCGACTCAGGAGGAATACCAACTTTCCACAAGCTCCTCAAGAGGAGGTTTCTCTCAGCTACAGATATGTGAGAGGGACCCTGAGTTTGTGGCCTCAAGTGGAATGGACACCGAGATGCTCTGACTCGAAGTAAGGCTGGATATCCCTGCAGTGAATTGAATGCAGGCTCGTCTACATCTCCCAAGACGAAGAAACGTCTGAATACCCTGTGGAGACCACAGAGAAAGGCCTAGTCCTCCGCCTCAATGCGACCGGAGGCCTCACATCCTTTGAAAACTCGAGAGGTCCGCGGAGATCAATGCTTCCAAAAGAGACGATGCCTGACTTCTCTTTAAAATGGACAGGAGTCCCAGGATCCCTGTGGCACGTGGAAAGGGATCCTGGGTCTCCCGACTCACGTGGAGACGCGTCCCAAATGCCATGCCAAGACTCGAGGAGAATCCCGAGGTGTCCCTCGCACCTAGGCAGGAGTCCTGACGTCGCTGAACAAACACGTGTCTGGAAGGGCCCTCCCCATCGTAACTCGAGAACATGCCCCAGGTTCCGGCCACAACTCGAGAAAACCATGAGACTTCCCCATCGCCGCGAGATGAGGCCCGATTCCCCTGCACTGCATGCAGAGCAATTCCGTCTTCCACATCAAACGTGAAAGGAGCCTTGATTTCCTTGATGGCACTCCAGAGAAAACCCAGGTTCACTGTCTCAAGTCTAGAGGGATCCTGAGGTCACTGGAGCAACACGAAAGGGCTCCGGGAACCCAAATCAACTCGAGATGAGAGCTTTTCCCTGGCTTCAACTCAAGAGGAATACCAACTTTCCACAAGCACCTCAAGAGGAGGCTTTTCTCAGCTACAGGTATGTGAGAGGGACCCTGTGGAGAAAAACCATAGGACTTCCCCCTCGCCGCGAGATGAGGCCCGATTCCCCTGCACTGCGTGCAGAGCAATTCCGTGTTCCACATGAAACGTGAAAGGAGCCTTGATTTCCTTGTTGGCACTCCAGAGAAAACCCAAGATCACTGTCTGAAGTCTAGAGGGATCCTGAGGTCACTGGAGCAACACGAAAGGGCTCCGTGGACCCCAAATCAACTCGAGATGAGAGCTTAGTCCTTGGCTTCGACTCAAGAGGAATACCAACTTTCCACAAGCACCTCAAGAGGAGGCTTCTCTCAGCTACAGGTAAGTGAGAGGGCCCCTGAGTTTGTGGCCTCAAGTGGAATGGACACCGAGATGCTCTGACTCGAAGTTAGGCCGGATAACCCTGCAGTGAATTGAATGCAGGCTCGTCTTGTATCTCCCAAGACGAAGGGATGTCTGAATCCCCTGTGGAGACCACAGAGAAAGACCTAATTCTCCGCCTCATCGCGAGCGTAGTCCTCACATCCTTTGAAAACTCGACAGGTCCGCGGAGATCAATGCTTCCAAAGGAGACGATGCCTGACTCCTCTTGAAAATGGATAGGAGTCCCAGGATCCCTGTGGCACATGGAAAGTGAACCTGGGTCTGACGCCTCACGTGGAGACACGTCCCAATTGCCATGCCAAGACTCGAGGAGAATCCCGAGGTGTCCCTCGCACCTAGGCAGGAGTCCTGACGTCGCTGAACAAATACGTGTCTGGAAGGGCCCTCCATGTCGTAACTCGAGAATATACCCCAGGTTCCGGCCGCAACTCGAGAAAAACCATGAGACTTCCCCCTCGCCGCGAGATGAGGCCCGATTCCCGTGCACTGCGTGCAGAGCAATTCCGTGTTCCACATCAAACGTGAAAGGAGCCTTGATTTCCTTGATGGCACTCCAGAGAAAACCCAAGATCACTGTCTCAAGTCTAGAGGGATCCTGAAGTCACTGGAGCAACACGAAAGCGCTCCGTGGACCCCAAATCAACTCGAGATGAGAGCTTAATCCCTGGCTTCGACTCAAGAGGAATACCAACTTTCCACAAGCACCTCAAGAGGAGGCTTCTCTCAGCTACAGGTAAGTGAGAGGGCCCCTGAGTTTGTGGCCTCAAGTGGAATGGACACCAAGATGCTCTGACTCGAAGTAAGGCCGGATATCCCTGCAGTGAATTGAATGCAGGCTCGCCTTGTATCTCCCAAGACGAAGGGATGTCTGAATCCCCTGTGGAGACCACAGAGAAAGACCTAATTCTCCACCTCATCGCGACCGGAGGCCTCACATCCTTTGAAAACTCGAGAGGTCCGCGGAGATCAATGCTTCCAAAGGAGACGATGCCTGACTCCTCTTGAAAACGGATAGGAGTCCCAGGATCCCTGTGGCACGTGGAAAGGGACCCTGGGTCTCACGCCTCACGTGGAGCCGCGTCCCAATTACCATGCCAAGACTCGAGGAGAATCCCGAGGTGTCCCTCGCACCTAGGCAGGAGTCCTGACGTCGCTGAACAAATACGTGTCTGGAAGGGCCCTCCCCGTCGTAACTCGAGAATATACCCCAGGTTCCGGCCGCAACTCGAGAAAAACCATGAGACTTCCCCCTCGTCGCGAGATGAGGCCCGATTCCCCTGCACTGCGTGCAGAGCAATTCCGTGTTCCACATCAAACGTGAAAGGAGCCTTGATTTCCTTGATGGCACTCCAGAGAAAACCCAAGATCACTGTCTCAAGTCTAGAGGGATCCTGAAGTCACTGGAGCAACACGAAAGCGCTCGGTGGACCCCAAATCAACTCGAGATGAGAGCTTAGTCCCTGGCTTCGACTCAGGAGGAATACCAACTTTCCACAAGCTCCTCAAGAGGAGGTTTCTCTCAGCTATAGATATGTGAGAGGGACCCTGAGTTTGTGGCCTCAAGTGGAATGGACACCGAGATGCTCTGACTCGAAGTAAGGCTGGATATCCCTGCAGTGAATTGAATGCAGGCTCGTCTACATCTCCCAAGACGAAGAAACGTCTGAATACCCTGTGGAGACCACAGAGAAAGGCCTAGTCCTCCGCCTCAATGCGACCGGAGGCCTCACATCCTTTGAAAACTCGAGAGGTCCGCGGAGATCAATGCTTCCAAAAGAGACGATGCCTGACTTCTCTTTAAAATGGATAGGAGTCCCAGGATCCCTGTGGCACGTGGAAAGGGACCCTGGGTCTCCCGACTCACGTGGAGACGCGTCCCAAATGCCATGCCAAGACTCGAGGAGAATCCCGAGGTGTCCCTCGCACCTAGGCAGGAGTCCTGACGTCGCTGAACAAACACGTGTCTGGAAGGGCCCTCCCCATCGTAACTCGAGAACATGCCCCAGGTTCCGGCCACAACTCGAGAAAACCATGAGACTTCCCCATCGCCGCGAGATGAGGCCCGATTCCCCTGCACTGCATGCAGAGCAATTCCGTCTTCCACATCAAACGTGAAAGGAGCCTTGATTTCCTTGATGGCACTCCAGAGAAAACCCAGGTTCACTGTCTCAAGTCTAGAGGGATCCTGAGGTCACTGGAGCAACACGAAAGGGCTCCGGGAACCCAAATCAACTCGAGATGAGAGCTTTTCCCTGGCTTCAACTCAAGAGGAATACCAACTTTCCACAAGCACCTCAAGAGGAGGCTTTTCTCAGCTACAGGTATGTGAGAGGGACCCTGAGTTTGTGGCCTCAAGTGGAATGGACACCGAGATGCTCTGACTCGAAGTAAGGCCGGATATCCCTGCAGTGAATTGAATGCAGGCTCGTCTTGCATCTCCCAAGACGAAGGGATGTCTGAATCCCCTGTGGAGACCACAGAGAAAGACGTAGTCCTCCGCCTCAACGCGACCGGAGGCCTCACATCCTTTGAAAACTCGAGAGGTCCGCGGAGATCAATGCTTCCAAAGGAGACGATGCCTGACGTCTCTTGAAAATAGATAGGAGTCCCAGGATCCCTGTGGCACGTGGAAAGGTACCCTGGTTCTCCCGCCTCACGTGGAGACGCGTCCCAATTGAAATGCCAAGACTCGAGGAGAATCCCGAGGTGTCCTTCGCACCTAGGCAGGAGTCCTGACATCGCTGAACAAACATGTGTCTCGAAGGGCCCTCCCCGTCGTAACTCGAGAATATACCCCAGGTTCCGGCCGCAACTCGAGAAAAACCATAGGACTTCCCCCTCGCCGCGAGATGAGGCCCGATTCCCCTGCACTGCGTGCAGAGCAATTCCGTGTTCCACATGAAACGTGAAAGGAGCCTTGATTTCCTTGTTGGCACTCCAGAGAAAACCCAAGATCACTGTCTGAAGTCTAGAGGGATCCTGAGGTCACTGGAGCAACACGAAAGGGCTCCGTGGACCCCAAATCAACTCGAGATGAGAACTTAGTCCTTGGCTTCGACTCAAGAGGAATACCAACTTTCCACAAGCACCTCAAGAGGAGGCTTCTCTCAGCTACAGGTAAGTGAGAGGGCCCCTGAGTTTGTGGCCTCAAGTGGAATGGACACCGAGATGCTCTGACTCGAAGTAAGGCCGGATAACCCTGCAGTGAATTGAATGCAGGCTCGTCTTGTATCTCCCAAGACGAAGGGATGTCTGAATCCCCTGTGGAGACCACAGAGAAAGACGTAGTCCTCCGCCTCAACGCGACCGGAGGCCTCACATCCTTTGAAAACTCGACAGGTCCGCGGAGATCAATGCTTCCAAAGGAGACGATGCCTGACTCCTCTTGAAAATGGATAGGAGTCCCAGGATCCCTGTGGCACATGGAAAGTGAACCTGGGTCTCACGCCTCACGTGGAGACACGTCCCAATTGCCATGCCAAGACTCGAGGAGAATCCCGAGGTGTCCCTCGCACCTAGGCAGGAGTCCTGACGTCGCTGAACAAATACGTGTCTGGAAGGGCCCTCCATGTCGTAACTCGAGAATATACCCCAGGTTCCGGCCGCAACTCGAGAAAAACCATGAGACTTCCCCCTCGCCGCGAGATGAGGCCCGATTCCCATGCACTGCGTGCAGAGCAATTCCGTGTTCCACATCAAACGTGAAAGGAGCCTTGATTTCCTTGATGGCACTCCAGAGAAAACCCAAGATCACTGTCTCAAGTCTAGAGGGATCCTGAAGTCACTGGAGCAACACGAAAGCGCTCCGTGGACCCCAAATCAACTCGAGATGAGAGCTTAATCCCTGGCTTCGACTCAAGAGGAATACCAACTTTCCACAAGCACCTCAAGAGGAGGCTTCTCTCAGCTACAGGTAAGTGAGAGGGCCCCTGAGTTTGTGACCTCAAGTGGAATGGACACCAAGATGCTCTGACTCGAAGTAAGGCCGGATATCCCTGCAGTGAATTGAATGCAGGCTCGTCTTGTATCTCCCAAGACGAAGGGATGTCTGAATCCCCTGTGGAGACCACAGAGAAAGACCTAATTCTCCGCCTCATCGCGACCGGAGGCCTCACATCCTTTGAAAACTCGAGAGGTCCGCGGAGATCAATGCTTCCAAAGGAGACGATGCCTGACTCCCCTTGAAAACGGATAGGAGTCCCAGGATCCCTGTGGCACGTGGAAAGGGACCCTGGGTCTCACGCCTCACGTGGAGCCGCGTCCCAATTGCCATGCCAAGACTCGAGGAGAATCCCGAGGTGTCCCTCGCACCTAGGCAGGAGTCCTGACGTCGCTGAACAAATACGTGTCTGGAAGGGCTCTCCCCGTCGTAACTCGAGAATATACCCCAGGTTCCGGCCGCAACTCGAGAAAAACCATGAGATTTCCCCCTCGTCGCGAGATGAGGCCCGATTCCCCTGCACTGCGTGCAGAGCAATTCCGTGTTCCACATCAAACGTGAAAGGAGCCTTGATTTCCTTGATGGCACTCCAGAGAAAACCCAAGATCACTGTCTCAAGTCTAGAGGGATCCTGAAGTCACTGGAGCAACACGAAAGCGCTCGGTGGACCCCAAATCAACTCGAGATGAGAGCTTAGTCCCTGGCTTCGACTCAGGAGGAATACCAACTTTCCACAAGCTCCTCAAGAGGAGGTGTCTCTCAGCTACAGGTATGTGAGAGGGACCCTGAGTTTGTGGCCTCAAGTGGAATGGACACCGAGATGCTCTGACTCGAAGTAAGGCTGGATATCCCTGCAGTGAATTGAATGCAGGCTCGTCTACATCTCCCAAGACGAAGAAACGTCTGAATACCCTGTGGAGACCACAGAGAAAGGCCTAGTCCTCCGCCTCAATGCGACCGGAGGCCTCACATCCTTTGAAAACTCGAGAGGTCCGCGGAGATCAATGCTTCCAAAAGAGACGATGCCTGACTTCTCTTTAAAATGGATAGGAGTCCCAGGATCCCTGTGGCACGTGGAAAGGGACCCTGGGTCTCCCGACTCACGTGGAGACGCGTCCCAAATGCCATGCCAAGACTCGAGGAGAATCCCGAGGTGTCCCTCGCACCTAGGCAGGAGTCCTGACGTCGCTGAACAAACACGTGTCTGGAAGGGACCTCCCCATCGTAACTCGAGAACATGCGCCAGGTTCCGGCCACAACTCGAGAAAACCATGAGACTTCCCCATCGCCGCGAGATGAGGCCCGATTCCCCTGCACTGCATGCAGAGCAATTCCGTCTTCCACATCAAACGTGAAAGGAGCCTTGATTTCCTTGATGGCACTCCAGAGAAAACCCAGGTTCACTGTCTCAAGTCTAGAGGGATCCTGAGGTCACTGGAGCAACACGAAAGGGCTCCGGGAACCCAAATCAACTCGAGATGAGAGCTTTTCCCTGGCTTCAACTCAAGAGGAATACCAACTTTCCACAAGCACCTCAAGAGGAGGCTTTTCTCAGCTACAGGTATGTGAGAGGGACCCTGAGTTTGTGGCCTCAAGTGGAATGGACACCGAGATGCTCTGACTTGAAGTAAGGCCGGATATCCCTGCAGTGAATTGAATGCAGGCTCGTCTTGCATCTCCCAAGACGAAGGGATGTCTGAATACCCTGTGGAGACCAAAGAGAAAGACCTAGTCCTCCGCCTTAACGCGAACGGAGGCCTCACATCCTTTGAAAACTCGAGAGGTCCGATCAGATCACTGCTTCCAAAGGAGTCGATGCCTGACTCCTCTTGCAAATGGATAGAAGTCCCAGGATCCCTGTGGCACGTGGAAAGGGACACTGGGTCTCGCGCCTCACGGGGAGCCGCGTCCCAATTGCCATGCCAAGACTCGAGGAGAATCCCGAGGTGTCCCTCGCACCTAGGCAGGAGTCCTGACGTCGCTGAACAAACACGTGTTTGGAAGGGCCCTCCCCGTCGTAACTCGAGAATATACCCAAGGTTCCGGCCGCAACTCGAGAAAAACAATGACATTTCCCCCTCGTCGCGAGATGAGCCCCGATTCCCCTGCACTGCGTGCAGGGCAATTCCGTGTTCCACATGAAACGTGAAAGGAGCCTTGATTTCCTTGTTGGCACTCCAGAGAAAACCCAAGATCACTGGCTGAAGTCTAGAGGGATCCTGAGGTCACTGGAGCAACACGAAAGGGCTCCGTGGACCCCAAATCAACTCGAGATGAGAGCTTAGTCCTTGGCTTCAACTCAAGTGGAATACCAACTTTCCAAAAGCACCTCAAGAGGAGGCTTCTCCCAGCTACAGGTATGTGAGAGGGACCCTGAGTTTGTGGCCTCAAGTGGAATGGACACCGAGATTCTCTGACTCGAAGTAAGGCCGGATATCCCTGCAGTGAATTGAATGCAGGCTCGTCTTGCATCTCCCAAGACGAAGGGATGTCTGAATCCCCTGTGGAGACCACAGAGAAAGACCTAGTTCTCCGCCTCAACGCTATCGGAGGCCTCACATACTTTGAGAACTCGAGAGGTCCGCGGAGATCAATGCTTCCAAAGGAGACGATGCCTGACTCCTCTTGAAAATGGATAGGAGTACCAGGATCCCTGTGGCACCTGGAAAGGGATCCTGGGTCTCCCGCCTCACGTGGAGACGCGTCCCAATTGCCATGCCAAGACTCGAGGAGAAATCGAGATGTCCCTCGAACTTAGGCAGGAGTCCTGACGTCGCTGAACAAACACGTGTCTGGAAGGGCCCTCCCCGTCGTAACTCGAGAATATACCCCAGGTTCCGGCCGCAACTTGAGAAAAACCATGAGACATCCCCCTTGCCATGAGATGAGGCCCGATTCCCCTGCACTGCGTGCAGAGCAATTCCGTGTTCCACATCAAACTTGAAAGGAGCCTTGATTTCCTTGATGGCACTCCAGAGAAAACCCAAGATCACTGTCTCAAGTCTAGAGGGATCCTGAGGTCACTGTACCAACGCGAAAGGGCTCCGTGGACCCCAAATCAACTCGAGATGAGAGCTTAGTCCCTGGCTTCGACTCAAGAGGAATACCAACTTTCCACAAGCACCTCAAGAGGAGGCTTCTCTCAGCTACAGGTAAGTGAGAGGGCCCCTGAGTTTGTGGCCTCAAGTGGAATGGACACCGAGATGCTCTGACTCGAAGTAAGGCCGGATATCCCTGCAGTGAATTGAATGCAGGCTCGTCTTGTATCTCCCAAGACGAAGGGATGTCTGAATCCCCTGTGGAGACCACAGAGAAAGACCTAATTCTCCGCCTCATCGCGACCGGAGGCCTCACATCCTTTGAAAACTCGAGAGGTCCGCGGAGATCAATGCTTCCAAAGGAGACGATGCCTGACTCCTCTTGAAAATGGATAGGAGTCCCAGGATCCCTGTGGCACGTGGAAAGTGAACCTGGGTCTCACGCCTCACGTGGAGCCGCGTCCCAATTGCCATGCCAAGACTCGAGGAGAATCCCGAGGTGTCCCTCGCACCTAGGCAGGAGTCCTGACGTCGCTGAACAAACACGTGTCTGGAAGGGCCCTCCCCATCGTAACTCGAGAACATGCGCCAGGTTCCGGCCACAACTCGAGAAAACCATGAGACTTCCCCATCGCCGCGAGATGAGGCCCGATTCCCCTGCACTGCATGCAGAGCAATTCCGTCTTCCACATCAAACGTGAAAGGAGCCTTGATTTCCTTGATGGCACTCCAGAGAAAACCCAGGTTCACTGTCTCAAGTCTAGAGGGATCCTGAGGTCACTGGAGCAACACGAAAGGGCTCCGGGAACCCAAATCAACTCGAGATGAGAGCTTTTCCCTGGCTTCAACTCAAGAGGAATACCAACTTTCCACAAGCACCTCAAGAGGAGGCTTTTCTCAGCTACAGGTATGTGAGAGGGACCCTGAGTTTGTGGCCTCAAGTGGAATGGACACCGAGATGCTCTGACTTGAAGTAAGGCCGGATATCCCTGCAGTGAATTGAATGCAGGCTCGTCTTGCATCTCCCAAGACGAAGGGATGTCTGAATCCCCTGTGGAGACCAAAGATAAAGACCTAGTCCTCCGCCTCAACGCGAACGGAGGCCTCACATCCTTTGAAAACTCGAGAGGTCCGATCAGATCAATGCTTCCAAAGGAGTCGATGCCTGACTCCTCTTGCAAATGGATAGAAGTCCCAGGATCCCTGTGGCACGTGGAAAGGGACACTGGGTCTCGCGCCTCACGGGGAGCCGCGTCCCAATTGCCATGCCAAGACTCGAGGAGAATCCCGAGGTGTCCCTCGCACCTAGGCAGGAGTCCTGACGTCGCTGAACAAACACGTGTCTGGAAGGGCCCTCCCCGTCGTAACTCGAGAATATACCCCAGGTTCCGGCCGCAACTCGAGAAAAACAATGACATTTCCCCCTCGTCGCGAGATGAGCCCCGATTCCCCTGCACTGCGTGCAGAGCAATTCCGTATTCCCCATAAAACGTGAAAGGAGCCTTGATTTCCTTGATGGCACTCCAGAGAAAACCCAAGATCACTGTCTCAAGTCTAGAGGGATCCTGAGGTCACTGGAGGAACACGAAAGGGCTCTGTGGACCCCAAATCAACTCGAGATGAGAGCTTAGTCCCTGGCATCGACTCAAGAGGAATACCAACTTTCCACAAGCACCTCAAGAGGAGGCTTCTCTCAGCTACAGGTAGGTGAGAGGGACCCTGAGTTTGTGGCCTCAAGTGGAATGGACAGCGAGATGCTCTGACTTAAAGTAAGGCCGGATATCCCTGCAGTGAATTGAATGCAGGCTCGTCTTGCATCTCCCAAGACGAAGGGATATCTGAATCCCCTGTGGAGACCACAGAGAAAGACCTAGTCCTCCGCCTCAACGCGACCGGAGGCCTCACATCCTTTGAAAACTCGAGAGGTCCGCGGAGATCAATGCTTCCAAAGGAGATGATGCCTGACGTCTCTTGAAAATAGATAGGAGTCCCAGGATCCCTGTGGCACGTGGAAAGGTACCCTGGTTCTCCCGCCTCACGTGGAGCCGCGTCCCAATTGCCATGCCAAGACTCGAGGAGAATCCCGAGGTGTCCTTCGCACCTAGGCAGGAGTCCTGACATCGCTGAACAAACATGTGTCTCAAAGGGCCCTCCCCATCGTAACTCGAGAATATATCCCAGGTTCCGGCCGCAACTCGAGAAAAACCATAGGACTTCCCCCTCGCCTCGAGATGAGGCCCGATTCCCCTGCACTGCCTGCAGAGCAATTCCGCGTTCCACATGAAACGTGAAAGGAGCCTTGATTTCCTTGTTGGCACTCCAGAGAAAACCCAAGATCACTGTCTGAAGTCTAGAGGGATCCTGAGGTCACTGGAGCAACACGAAAGTGCTCCGTGGACCCCAAATCAACTCGAGATGAGAGCTTAGTCCCTGGCTTCGACTCAAGTGGAATACCAACTTTCCAAAAGCACCTCAAGAGGAGGCTTCTCTCAGCTACAGGTATGTGAGAGGGACCCTGAGTTTGTGGCCTCAAGTGGAATGGACACCGAGATGCTCTGACTCGAAGTAAGGCCGGATATCCCTGCAGTGAATTGAATGCAGGCTCGTCTTGCATCTCCCAAGACGAAGGGATGTCTGAATCCCCTGTGGAGACCACAGAGAAAGACCTAGTCCTCCGCCTCAACGCTATCGGAGGCCTCACATCCTTTGAGAACTCGAGAGGTCCGCGGAGATCAATGCTTCCAAAGGAGACGATGCCTGACTCCTCTTGAAAATGGATAGGGGTACCAGGATCCCTGTGGCACCTGGAAAGGGATCCTGGGTCTCCCGCCTCACGTGGAGACGCGTCCCAATTGCCATGCCAAGACTCGAGGAGAAATCGAGATGTCCCTCGAACCTAGGCAGGAGTCCTGACGTCGCTGAACAAACACGTGTCTGGAAGGGCCCTCCCCATCGTAACTCGAGAATATACCCCAGGTTCCGGCCGCAACTTGAGAAAAACCATGAGACATCCCCCTTGCCACGAGATGAGGCCCGATTCCCCTGCACTGCGTGCAGAGCAATTCCGTGTTCCACATCAAACTTGAAAGGAGCCTTGATTTCCTTGATGGCACTCCAGAGAAAACCCAAGATCACTGTCTCAAGTCTAGAGGGATCCTGAGGTCACTGTACCAACGCGAAAGGGCTCCGTGGACCCCAAATCAACTCGAGATGAGAGCTTAGTCCCTGGCTTCGACTCAAGAGGAATACCAACTTTCCACAAGCACCTCAAGAGGAGGCTTCTCTCAGCTACAGGTAAGTGAGAGGGCCCCTGAGTTTGTGGCCTCAAGTGGAATGGACACCGAGATGCTCTGACTCGAAGTAAGGCTGGATATCCCTGCAGTGAATTGAATGCAGGCTCGTCTACATCTCCCAAGACGAAGGGATGTCTGAATACCCTGTGGAGACCACAGAGAAAGACCTAATTCTCCGCCTCATCGCGACCGGAGGCCTCACATCCTTTGAAAACTCGAGAGGTCCACGGAGATCAATGCTTCCAAAGGAGACGATGCCTGACTCCTCTTGAAAATGGATAGGAGTCCCAGGATCCCTGTGGCACGTGGAAAGTGAACCTGGGTCTCACGCCTCACGTGGCGCCGCGTCCCAATTGCCATGCCAAGACTCGAGGAGAATCCCGAGGTGTCCCTCGCACCTAGGCAGGAGTCCTGATGTCGCTGAACAAATACGTGTCTGGAAGGGCCCTCCCCGTCGTAACTCGAGAATATACCCAAGGTTCCGGCCGCAACTCGAGAAAAACCATGAGACTTCCCCCTCGTCGCGAGATGAGGCCCGATTCCCCTGCACTGCGTGCAGAGCAATTCCGTGTTCCACATCAAACGTGAAAGGAGCCTTGATATCCTTGATGGCACTCCAGAGAAAACCCAAGATCACTGTCTCAAGTCTAGAGGGATCCTGAAGTCACTGGAGCAACACGAAAGCGCTCCGTGGACCCCAAATCAACTCGAGATGAGAGCTTAGTCCCTGGCTTCGACTCAGGAGGAATACCAACTTTCCACAAGCACCTCAAGAGGAGGCTTCTCTCAGCTACAGATATGTGAGAGGGACCCTGAGTTTGTGGCCTCATGTGGAATGGACACCGAGATGCTCTGACTCGAAGTAAGGCTGGATATCCCTGCAGTGAATTGAATGCAGGCTCGTCTACATCTCCCAAGACGAAGAAACGTCTGAATACCCTGTGGAGACCACAGAGAAAGGCCTAGTCCTCCGCCTCAATGCGACCGGAGGCCTCACATCCTTTGAAAACTCGAGAGGTCCGCGGAGATCAATGCTTCCAAAAGAGACGATGCCTGACTTCTCTTTAAAATGGATAGGAGTCCCAGGATCCCTGTGGCACGTGGAAAGGGACCCTGGGTCTCCCGACTCACGTGGAGACGCGTCCCAAATGCCATGCCAAGACTCGAGGAGAATCCCGAGGTGTCCCTCCCACCTAGGCAGGAGTCCTGACGTCGCTGAACAAACACGTGTCTGGAAGGGCCCTCCCCATCGTAACTCGAGAACATGCCCCAGGTTCCGGCCACAACTCGAGAAAACCATGAGACTTCCCCCTCGCTGCGAGATGAGGCCCGATTCCCCTGCACTGCATGCAGAGCAATTCCGTCTTCCACATCAAACGTGAAAGGAGCCTTGATTTCCTTGATGGCACTCCAGAGAAAACCCAGGGTCACTGTCTCAAGTCTAGAGGGATCCTGAGGTCACTGGAGCAACAGGAAAGGGCTCCGGGAACCCAAATCAACTCGAGATGAGAGCTTTTCCCTGGCTTCAACTCAAGAGGAATACCAACTTTCCACAAGCACCTCAAGAGGAGGCTTTTCTCAGCTACAGGTATGTGAGAGGGACCCTGAGTTTGTGGCCTCAAGTGGAATGGACACCGAGATGCTCTGACTTGAAGTAAGGCCGGATATCCCTGCAGTGAATTGAATGCAGGCTCGTCTTGCATCTCCCAAGACGAAGGGATGTCTGAATCCCCTGTGGAGACCAAAGAGAAAGACCTAGTCCTCCGCCTCAACGCGAACGGAGGCCTCACATCCTTTGAAAACTCGAGAGGTCCGATCAGATCAATGCTTCCAAAGGAGTCGATGCCTGACTCCTCTTGCAAATGGATAGAAGTCCCAGGATCCCTGTGGCACGTGGAAAGGGACACTGGGTCTCGCGCCTCACGGGGAGCCGCGTCCCAATTGCCATGCCAAGACTCGAGGAGAATCCCGAGGTGTCCCTCGCACCTAGGCAGGAGTCCTGACGTCGCTGAACAAACACGTGTCTGGAAGGGCCCTCCCCGTCGTAACTCGAGAATATACCCCAGGTTCCGGCCGCAACTCGAGAAAAACAATGACATTTCCCCCTCGTCGCGAGATGAGCCCCGATTCCCCTGCACTGCGTGCAGAGCAATTCCGTGTTCCCCATAAAACGTGAAAGGAGCCTTGATTTCCTTGATGGCACTCCAGAGAAAACCCAAGATCACTGTCTCAAGTCTAGAGGGATCCTGAGGTCACTGGAGCAACACGAAAGGGCTCTGTGGACCCCAAATCAACTCGAGATGAGAGCTTAGTCCCTGGCTTCGACTCAAGAGGAATACCAACTTTCCACAAGCACCTCAAGAGGAGGCTTCTCTCAGCTACAGGTATGTGAGAGGGACCCTGAGTTTGTGGCCTCAAGTGGAATGGACAGCGAGATTCTCTGACTCGAAGTAAGGCCGGATATCCCTGCAGTGAATTGAATGCAGGCTCGTCTTGCATCTCCCAAGACGAAGGGATGTCTGAATCCCCTGTGGAGACTACAGAGAAAGATCTAGTCCTCCGCCTCAACGCGACCGGAGGCCTGACATCCTTTGAAAACTCGAGAGGTCCGCGGAGATCAATGCTTCCAAAGGAGACGATGCCTGACGTCTCTTGAAAATAGATAGGAGTCCCAGGATCCCTGTGGCACGTGGCAAGGTACACTGGTTCTCCCGCCTCACGTGGAGACGCGTCCCAATTGCCATGCCAAGACTCGAGGAGAATCCCGAGTTGTCCCTCGCACCTAGGCAGGGGTCCTGACGTCGCTGAACAAACACGTGTCTGGAAGGGCCCTCCCCGTCGTAACTCGAGAATATACCCCAGGTTCCGGCCGCAACTCGAGAAAAACAATGACATTTCCCCCTCGTCGCGAGATGAGCCCCGATTCCCCTGCACTGCGTGCAGAGCAACTCCGTGTTCCCCATAAAACGTGAAAGGAGCCTTGATTTCCTTGATGGCACTCCAGAGAAAACCCAAGATCACTGTCTCAAGTCTAGAGGGATCCTGAGGTCACTGGAGCAACACGAAAGGGCTCTGTGGACCCCAAATCAACTCGAGATGAGAGCTTAGTCCCTGGCTTCGACTCAAGAGGAATACCAACTTTCCACAAGCACCTCAAGAGGAGGCTTCTCTCAGCTACAGGTAGGTGAGAGGGACCCTGAGTTTGTGGCCTCAAGTGGAATGGACAGCGAGATGCTCTGACTCAAAGTAAGGCCGGATATCCCTGCAGTGAATTGAATGCAGGCTCGTCTTGCATCTCCCAAGACGAAGGGATATCTGAATCCCCTGTGGAGACCACAGAGAAAGACCTAGTCCTCCGCCTCAACGCGACCGGAGGCCTCACATCCTTTGAAAACTCGAGAGGTCCGCGGAGATCAATGCTTCCAAAGGAGACGATGCCTGACGTCTCTTGAAAATAGATAGGAGTCCCAGGATCCCTGTGGCACGTGGAAAGGTACCCTGGTTCTCCCGCCTCACGTGGAGCCGCGTCCCAATTGCCATGCCAAGACTCGAGGAGAATCCCGAGGTGTCCTTCGCACCTAGGCAGGAGTCCTGACATCGCTGAACAAACATGTGTCTCGAAGGGCCCTCCCCGTCGTAACTCGAGAATATACCCCAGGTTCCGGCCGCAACTCGAGAAAAACCATAGGACTTCCCCCTCGCCGCGAGATGAGGCCCGATTCCCCTGCACTGCGTGCAGAGCAATTCCGCGTTCCACATGAAACGTGAAAGGAGCCTTGATTTCCTTGTTGGCACTCCAGAGAAAACCCAAGATCACTGTCTGAAGTCTAGAGGGATCCTGAGGTCACTGGAGCAACACGAAAGTGCTCCGTGGACCCCAAATCAACTCGAGATGAGAGCTTAGTCCCTGGCTTCGACTCAAGTGGAATACCAACTTTCCAAAAGCACCTCAAGAGGAGGCTTCTCTCAGCTACAGGTATGTGAGAGGGACCCTGAGTTTGTGGCCTCAAGTGGAATGGACACCGAGATGCTCTGACTCGAAGTAAGGCCGGATATCCCTGCAGTGAATTGAATGCAGGCTCGTCTTGCATCTCCCAAGACGAAGGGATGTCTGAATCCCCTGTGGAGACCACAGAGAAAGACCTAGTCCTCCGCCTCAACGCTATCGGAGGCCTCACATCCTTTGAGAACTCGAGAGGTCCGCGGAGATCAATGCTTCCAAAGGAGACGATGCCTGACTCCTCTTGAAAATGGATAGGAGTACCAGGATCCCTGTGGCACCTGGAAAGGGATCCTGGGTCTCCCGCCTCACGTGGAGACGCGTCCCAATTGCCATGCCAAGACTCGAGGAGAAATCGAGATGTCCCTCGAACCTAGGCAGGAGTCCTGACGTCGCTGAACAAACACGTGTCTGGAAGGGCCCTCCCCATCGTAACTCGAGAATATACCCCGGGTTCCGGCCGCAACTTGAGAAAAACCATGAGACATCCCCCTTGCCACGAGATGAGGCCCGATTCCCCTGCACTGCGTGCAGAGCAATTCCGTGTTCCACATCAAACTTGAAAGGAGCCTTGATTTCCTTGATGGCACTCCAGAGAAAACCCAAGATCACTGTCTCAAGTCTAGAGGGATCCTGAGGTCACTGTACCAACACGAAAGGGCTCCGTGGACCCCAAATCAACTCGAGATGAGAGCTTAGTCCCTGGCTTCGACTCAAGAGGAATACCAACTTTCCACAAGCACCTCAAGAGGAGGCTTCTCTCAGCTACAGGTAAGTGAGAGGGCCCCTGAGTTTGTGGCCTCAAGTGGAATGGACACCGAGATGCTCTGACTCGAAGTAAGGCCGGATATCCCTGCAGTGAATTGAATGGAGGCTCGTCTTGTATCTCCCAAGACGAAGGGATGTCTGAATCCCCTGTGGAGACCACAGAGAAAGACCTAATTCTCTGCCTCATCGCGACCGGAGGCCTCACATCCTTTGAAAACTCGAGAGGTCCGCGGAGATCAATGCTTCCAAAGGAGACGATGCCTGACTCCTCTTGAAAATGGATAGGAGTCCCAGGATCCCTGTGGCACGTGGAAAGTGAACCTGGGTCTCACGCCTCACGTGGAGCCGCGTCCCAATTGCCATGCCAAGACTCGTGGAGAATCCCGAGGTGTCCCTCGCACCTAGGCAGGAGTCCTGACGTCGCTGAACAAATACGTGTCTGGAAGGGCCCTCCCCGTCGTAACTCGAGAATATACCCCAGGTTCCGGCCGCAACTCGAGAAAAACCATGAGACTTCCCCCTCGTCGCGAGAAGAGGCCCGATTCCCCTGCACTGCGTGCAGAGCAATTCCGTGTTCCACATCAAACGTGAAAGGAGCCTTGATATCCTTGATGGCACTCCAGAGAAAACCCAAGATCACTGTCTCAAGTCTAGAGGGATCCTGAAGTCACTGGAGCAACACGAAAGCGCTCCGTGGACCCCAAAGCAACTCGAGATGAGAGCTTAGTCCCTGGCTTCGACTCAGGAGGAATACCAACTTTCCACAAGCACCTCAAGAGGAGGCTTCTCTCAGCTACAGATATGTGAGAGGGACCCTGAGTTTGTGGCCTCAAGTGGAATGGACACCGAGGTGCTCTGACTCGAAGTAAGGCTGGATATCCCTGCAGTGAATTGAATGCAGGCTCGTCTACATCTCCCAAGACGAAGAAACGTCTGAATACCCTGTGGAGACCACAGAGAAAGGCCTAGTCCTCCGCCTCAATGCGACCGGAGGCCTCACATCCTTTGAAAACTCGAGAGGTCCGCGGAGATCAATGCTTCCAAAAGAGACGATGCCTGACTTCTCTTTAAAATGGATAGGAGTCCCAGGATCCCTGTGGCACGTGGAAAGGGACCCTGGGTCTCCCGACTCACGTGGAGACGCGTCCCAAATGCCATGCCAAGACTCGAGGAGAATCCCGAGGTGTCCCTCCCACCTAGGCAGGAGTCCTGACGTCGCTGAACAAACACGTGTCTGGAAGGGCCCTCCCCATCGTAACTCGAGAACATGCCCCAGGTTCCGGCCACAACTCGAGAAAACCATGAGACTTCCCCCTCGCTGCGAGATGAGGCCCGATTCCCCTGCACTGCATGCAGAGCAATTCCGTCTTCCACATCAAACGTGAAAGGAGCCTTGATTTCATTGATGGCACTCCAGAGAAAACCCAGGGTCACTGTCTCAAGTTTAGAGGGATCCTGAGGTCACTGGAGCAACAGGAAAGGGCTCCGGGAACCCAAATCAACTCGAGATGAGAGCTTTTCCCTGGCTTCAACTCAAGAGGAATACCAACTTTCCACAAGCACCTCAAGAGGAGGCTTTTCTCAGCTACAGGTATGTGAGAGGGACCCTGAGTTTGGGGCCTCAAGTGGAATGGACACCGAGATGCTCTGACTTGAAGTAAGGCCGGATATCCCTGCAGTGAATTGAATGCAGGCTCGTCTTGCATCTCCCAAGACGAAGGGATGTCTGAATCCCCTGTGGAGACCAAAGAGAAAGACCTAGTCCTCCGCCTCAACGCGAACGGAGGCCTCACATCCTTTGAAAACTCGAGAGGTCCGATCAGATCAATGCTTCCAAAGGAGTCGATGCCTGACTCCTCTTGCAAATGGATAGAAGTCCCAGGATCCCTGTGGCACGTGGAAAGGGACACTGAGTCTCGCGCCTCACGGGGAGCCGCGTCCCAATTGCCATGCCAAGACACGAGGAGAATCCCGAGGTGTCCCTCGCACCTAGGCAGGAGTCCTGACGTCGCTGAACAAACACGTGTCTAGAAGGGCCCTCCCCGTCGTAACTCGAGAATATACCCCAGGTTCCGGCCGCAACTCGAGAAAAACAATGACATTTCCCCCTCGTCGCGAGATGAGCCCCGATTCCCCTGCACTGCGTGCAGAGCAATTCCGTGTTCCCCATAAAACGTGAAAGGAGCCTTGATTTCCTTGATGGCACTCCAGAGAAAACCCAAGATCACTGTCTCAAGTCTAGAGGGATCCTGAGGTCACTGGAGCAACACGAAAGGGCTCCGTGGACCCCAAATCAACTCGAGATGAGAGCTTAGTCCCTGGCTTCGACTCAAGAGGAATACCAACTTTCCACAAGCACCTCAAGAGGAGGCTTCTCTCAGCTACAGGTAGGTGAGAGGGACCCTGAGTTTGTGGCCTCAAGTGGAATGGACAGCGAGATGCTCTGACTCGAAGTAAGGCCGGATATCCCTGCAGTGAATTGAATGCAGGCTCGTCTTGCATCTCCCAAGACGAAGGGATGTCTGAATCCCCTGTGGAGACCACAGAGAAAGACCTAGTCCTCCGCCTCAACGCGACCGGAGGCCTCACATCCTTTGAAAACTCGAGAGGTCCGCGGAGATCAATGCTTCCAAAGGAGACGATGCCTGACGTCTCTTGAAAATAGATAGGAGTCCCAGGATCCCTGTGGCACGTGGAAAGGTACACTGGTTCTCCCGCCTCACGTGGAGACGCGTCCCAATTGCCATGCCAAGACTCGAGGAGAATCCCGAGTTGTCCCTCGCACCTAGGCAGGGGTCCTGACGTCGCTGAACAAATACGTGTCTGGAAGGGCCCTCCCCGTCGTAACTCGAGAATATACCCCAGGTTCCGGCCGCAACTCGAGAAAAACCATGAGACTTCCCCCTCGTCGCGAGATGAGGCCCGATTCCCCTGCACTGCGTGCAGAGCAATTCCGTGTTCCACATCAAACGTGAAAGGAGCCTTGATCTCCTTGATGGCACTCCAGAGAAAACCCAAGATCACTGTCTCAAGTCTAGAGGGATCCTGAAGTCACTGGAGCAACACGAAAGCGCTCCGTGGACCCCAAATCAACTCGAGATGAGAGCTTAGTCCCTGGCTTCGACTCAGGAGGAATACCAACTTTCCACAAGCACCTCAAGAGGAGGCTTCTCTCAGCTACAGATATGTGAGAGGGACCCTGAGTTTGTGGCCTCAAGTGGAATGGACACCGAGATGCTCTGACTCGAAGTAAGGCTGGATATCCCAGCAGTGAATTGAATGCAGGCTCGTCTACATCTCCCAAGACGAAGAAACGTCTGAATACCCTGTGGAGACCACAGAGAAAGGCCTAGTCCTCTGCCTCAATGCGACCGGAGGCCTCACATCCTTTGAAAACTCGAGAGGTCCGCAGAGATCAATGCTTCCAAAAGAGACGATGCCTGACTTCTCTTTAAAATGGATAGGAGTCCCAGGATCCCTGTGGCACGTGGAAAGGGACCCTGGGTCTCCTGTCTCACGTGGAGACGCGTCCGAAATGCCATGCCAAGACTCGAGGAGAATCCCGAGGTGTCCCTCGCACCTAGGCAGGAGTCCTGACGTCACTGAACAAACACGTGTCTGGAAGGGCCCTCCCCATCATAACTCGAGAACATGCCCCAGGTTCCGGCCACAACTCGAGAAAACGATGAGACTTCCCCCTCGCCGCGAGATGAGGCCCGATTCCCCTGCACTGCATGCAGAGCAATTCCGTCTTCCACATCAAACGTGAAAGGAGCCTTGATTTCCTTGATGGCACTCCAGAGAAAACCCAGGGTCACTGTCTCAAGTCTAGAGGGATCCTGAGGTCACTGGAGCAACAGGAAAGGGCTCTGGGAACCCAAATCAACTCGAGATGAGAGCTTTTCCCTGGCTTCAACTCAAGAGGAATACCAACTTTCCACAAGCACCTCAAGAGGAGGCTTTTCTCAGATACAGGTATGTGAGAGGGACCCTGAGTTTGTGGCCTCAAGTGGAATGGACACCGAGATGCTCTGACTTGAAGTAAGGCCGGATATCCCTGCAGTGAATTGAATGCAGGCTCGTCTTGCATCTCCCAAGACGAAGGGATGTCTGAATCCCCTGTGGAGACCAAAGAGAAAGACCTAGTCCTCCGCCTCAACGCGAACGGAGGCCCCAATCCTTTGAAAACTCGAGAGGTCCGATCAGATCAATGCTTCCAAAGGAGTCGATGCCTGACTCCTCTTGCAAATGGATAGAAGTCCCAGGATCCCTGTGGCACGTGGAAAGGGACACTGGGTCTCGCGCCTCACGGGGAGCCGCGTCCCAATTGCCATGCCAAGACTCGAGGAGAATCCCGAGGTGTCCCTCGCACCTAGGCAGGAGTCCTGACGTCGCTGAACAAACACGTGTCTGGAAGGGCCCTCCCCGTCGTAACTCGAGAATATACCCCAGGTTCCGGCCGCAACTCGAGAAAAACAATGACATTTCCCCCTCGTCGCGAGATGAGCCCCGATTCCCCTGCACTGCGTGCAGAGCAATTCCGTGTTCCCCATAAAACGTGAAAGGAGCCTTGATTTCCTTGATGGCACTCCAGAGAAAACCCAAGATCACTGTCTCAAGTCTAGAGGGATCCTGAGGTCACTGTACCAACACGAAAGGGCTCTGTGGACCCCAAATCAACTCGAGATGAGAGCTTAGTCCCTGGCTTCAACTCAAGAGGAATACCAACTTTCCACAAGCACCTCAAGAGGAGGCTTCTCTCAGCTACAGGTAGGTGAGAGGGACCCTGAGTTTGTGGCCTCAAGTGGAATGGACACCGAGATGCTCTGACTCGAAGTAAGGCCGGATATCCCTGCAGTGAATTGAATGCAGGCTCGTCTTGCATCTCCCAAGACGAAGGGATGTCTGAATCCCCTGTGGAAAACACAGAGAAAGACCTAGTTCTCCGCCTCATCGCGACGGGAGGCCTCACATCCTTTGAAAACTCGAGAGGACTGCGGAGATCAATGCTTCCGAAGGAGACGTTGCCTGACTCCTCTTGAAAATGCATAGGAGTCCCAGGATCCCTGTGGCACGTGGAAAGGGACCCTGGGTCTCCCGCCTCACGTGGAGACGCGTCCCAATTGCCATGTCAAGACTCGAGGAGAATCCCGAGGTGTCCCTCGCACCTAGGCAGGAGTCCTGACGTCGCTGAACAAACACATGTCTGGAAGGGCCCTCCCCGTCGTAACTCGAGAATATACCCCAGGTTCCGGCCACAACTCGAGAATAACCATGAGACTTCCCCCTCGCCGCGAGATGAGGCCCGATTCCCCTGCACTGCGTGCAGAGCAATTCCGTGATCCACATCAAAGGTGAAAGGGGCCTTGATTTCCTTGATGGCACTCCAGAGAAATCCCAAGATCACTGTCTCAAGTCTAGAGGGGTCCTGAGGTCACTGGAGCAACAAGAAAGGGCTCCGTGGACCCCAAATCACCTCGAGATGAGAGCTTATTCCCTGGTTTCGACTCAAGAGGAATACCAACTTTCCACAAGCACCTCAAGAGGAGGCTTCTCTCAGCTACAGGTATGTGAGAGGGACCCTTAGTTTGTGGCCTCAAGTGGAATGGACACCGAGATGCTCTGACTCGAAGTAAGGCCGGATATCCCTGCAGTGAATTGAATGCAGGCTCGTCTTGCGTCTCCCAAGACAAAGGGATGTCTGAATCCCCTGTGGAGACCACAGAGAAAGACCTAGTTCTCGCCACATTGCGACCGGAGTACTCACATCCTTTGAAAATTCGAGAGGTCCGCGGAGATCAATGCTTCCAAAGGAGACGATGCCTGACTCATCTTGAAAATGGATAGGAGTCCCAGGATCCCTGTGGCACGTGGAAAGGGACCCTGGGTCTCCCGCCTCACGTGGAGACGCGTCCCAATTGCCATGCCAGGATTGGAAGAGAATCTCGATGTGTCCCTCACACCTAGGCAGGAGTTCTGACGTCGCTGAAGAAACACGTGTCTGGAAGGGCCCTCCCCGTCGTAACTCGAGAATATACAACAGGTTCCGGCTGCAACTCGAGAAAAACCATGAGACTTCCCCCTCGCCGCGAGATGAGGCCCGATTCCCCTGCACTGCGTGCAGAGCAATTCCGTGTTCCACATCAAACGTGAAAGGAGCCTTGATTTCCTTGATGGCACTCCAGAGAAAACCCAAGATAACTGTCTCAATTCTAGAGGGATCCTGAGGACACTGTAGCAACACGAAAGTGCTCCGTGGACACCAAATCAACTCGAGATGAGAGCTTAGTCCCTTGCTTCGACTCAAGAGGAATACCAACTTTCCACAAGCACCTCAAGAGGAGGCTTCTCTCAGCTATAGGTATGTTAGAGGGACCCTGAATTTGTGGCCTCAAGTGGAATGGACACCGAGATGCTCTGACTCGAACTAAGGCCGGATATCCCTGCAGTGAATTGAATGCAGGCTCGTCTTGCATCTCCCAAGACGAAGGGATGTCTGAATCCCCTGTGGAGACCACAGAGAAAGAACTAGTTCTCCGCATCTTCGCGACCGGAGGTCTCACATCCTTTGAAAATTCGAGAGGTCCGCGGAGATCAGTGCGTCCAAAGGAGACGATGCCTGAGTCCTCTTGAAAATGGATAGGTGTCCCAGGATCCCTTTGGCACGTGAAAAGGGACCCTGTGTCTCCCGCCTCACGTGGAGACCCGTCCCAATTGCCATGCCAAGACTTGGGGAGAATACCGAGGTGTCCATCGAACCTAGGCCGGAGTCCTGACGTCGCTGAACAAACACGTGTCTGGAAGGGCCCTCCCCGTCGTAACTCGAAAATATAGCCTAGGTTCCGGCTGCAACTCGAGAAAAACCATGAGACTTCTCCCTCGCCGTGAGATGAGGCCCGATTCCCCTGCACTGCGCGCAGAGCAATTCCGTGTTCCACATCAAACGTGAAAGGAGCCTTGATTTCCTTGATGGCACTCCAGAGAGTTTCGAAGATCCCTGTCTCAAGTCTAGAGGGATCCTGAGGTCACTGGAGCAACACGAAAGGGCTCCGTGGACCCCAAATAAACTCGAGTTGAAAGCTTAGTCCCTGGCTTCGACTCAAGAGGAATGACAACTTTCCACAAGTACATCAAAAGGAGGCTTCTCTCAGCTACTTGTATGTGAGAGGGACCCTGAGTTTGTGGCCTCAAGTGGAATGGACACCGAGATGCTCTGACTTATAAGGCCGGATATCCCTGCAGTGAATTGAATGCAGGCTCGTCTTGCATCTCCCAAGACGAAGGGACGTCTGAATCCCCTGTGGAGACCACTGAGAAAGACCTAGTTCTTCGCCTCATCGCGACCGGAGGCCTCACGTCCTTTGAAAATTCGATAGGTCCGCGGAGATCAATGCTTCCAAAGGAGACGATGCATGACTCCTCTTGAAAATGGATAGGAGTCCCATGATCCCTGTGGCACGTGGAAAGGGACCCTGGGTCTCCCGCCTCTCGTGGAGACGCGTCCCAATTGCCATGCCAAGACTCGAGGAGAATCCCGAGGTGTCCCTCGCACCTAGGCAGGAGTCCTGACGTCGCTGAACAAACACGTGTCTGGAAGGGCCCTCCCCGTCATAACTCGAGAATATACCCCAGGTTCCGACCGCAACTCGAGAAAAACCATGAGACTTCCCCCTCGCCGCGAGATGAGGCCTGATTCCCCTGCACTGCGTGCAGAGCAATTCCGTGTTCCACATCAAACGTGAAAGGAGCCTTGATTTCCTTGATGGCACTCGAGAGGAAACCCAAGATCACTGTCTCAAGTCTAGAGGGATCCTGAGGTCACTGGAGCAACAGGAAAGGGCTCCGTGAACCCCAAATCAACTCGAGATGAGAGCTTAGTCCCTGGCTTCGACTCAAGAGGAATACCAACTTTCCACAAGCACCTCAAGAGGAGGCTTCTCTCAGGTACAGGAAGGTGAGAGGGACCCTGAGTTTGTGGCCTCAAGTGGAATGGACACCGAGATGCGCTGACTCGAAGTAAGGCCGGATATCCCTGCAGTGAAGTGAATGCAGGCTCGTCTTGCATCTCCCAAGACGAAGGTATGTCTGAATCCCATGAGGAGACCACAGAGAAAGACCTAGTCCTCCGCCTCATCGCGACCGGAGGCCTCACATCCTTTGCAACCTCGAGAGGTCCGCGGAGATCAAAGCTTCCAAAGGAGACGATGCCTGACTCCTCTTGAAAATGGATAAGAGTCCCAGGATCCCTGTGGCACGTGGAAAGGGACCCTGGGTCTCCCGCCTCACGTGGAGACGCGTCCCAATTGCAATGCCAAGACTCGAGGAGAATCCCGAAATGTCCCTCGCACCTAGGCCGGAGTCCTGACGTCGCTGAACAAACACGGGTCTGGAAGGGCCCTCCCCGTCGTAACTCGAGAATATACCCCAGGTTCCGGCCGCAACTCGAGAAAAACAATGAGCCTTCCCCCTCGCCGCGAGATGAGGCCCGATTCCCCTGCACTGTGTGCAGAGCAATTTCGTGTTCCACATCAAACGTGAAAGGAGCCTTGTTTTCCCTGATGCCACTCCAGAGAAAACCCAAAGTCACTGTCACATGTCTAGAGCGATCCTGAGGTAACTGGAGCAACACGAAAGGGCTCCGTGGACCCCAAATCAACTCGAAATGAGAGCTTAGTCCCTGGCTTCGACTCAAGAGGAATACCAACTTTCCACAAGCACCTCAAGAGGAGGCTTCTCTCAGCTACAGTTATGAGAGAGGGACCCTGAGTTTGTGGCCTCAAGTGGAATGGACACCGAGATGCTCTGACTCGAAGTAAGGCCGGATATCCCTGCAGTGAATTGAATGCAGGCTCGTCTTGCATCTCCCAAGATGAAGGGATGTCTGAATCCCCTGTGGAGACCACAGAGAAAGACCTAGTCCTCCGCCTCAACGCGAACGGAGGCCTCACATCCTTTTAAAACTCGAGAGGTCCGCGGAGATCAATGCTTCCAAAGGAGACGATGCCTGATTCCTCTTGAAAATGGATAGGAGTCCCAGGATCCCTGTGGCACGTGGAAAGGAACCCTGGGTCTGCCGCCTCACGTGGAGACGCGTCCCAATTGCATTGCCAGGACTCGAGGAGAATCCCGAGGTGTCCCTCGCACCTAGGCAGGAGTCCTGACGTCGCTGAACAAACACGTGTCTGGAAGGGCCCTCCCCGTCGTAACTCGAGAATATACCCCAGGTTCCGACCGCAACTCGAGAAAAACCATGAGACTTCCCCCTCGCCGCGAGATGAGGCCGGATTACCATGCACTGCGTGCAGAGCAATTCCGTGTTCCACATCAAGCCTGAAAGGAGCCTTGATTTCCTTGATGGCACTCCAGAGAAAACCCAAGATCACTGTCTCAAGTCTAGAGGGATCCTGAGGTCACTGTAGCAACATGAAAGGGCTCCGTGGAACCCAAATCAACTCGAGATGAGAGCTTAGTCCCTGGCTTCGACTCAAGAGGAATACCAACTTTCCACAAGCACCTCAAGAGGATGCTTCTCTCAGCTACAGGTAGGTGAGAGGGACCCTGAGTTTGTGGCCTCAAGTGGAATGGACACCGAGATGCTCTGACTCGAAGTAAGGCCGGATATCCCTGCAGTGAAGTGAAAGCAGGCTCGTCTTGCATCTCCCAAGACGAAGGTATATTTGAATACCCTGTGGAGACCACAGAGAAAGACCTAGTCCTCCGCCTCATCGCGACCGGAGGCCTCACATCCTTTGAAAACTCGAGAGGTCCGCGGAGATCAATGCTTCCAAAGGAGACGATGCCTGACTCCTCTTGAAAATGGATTGGAGTCCCAGGATCCTTGTGGAACGTGGAAAGGGACCCTGGGTCTCCCGCCTCACGTGGAGACGCGTACCAATTGCCATGCCAAGACTCGAGGAGAATCCCGAGGTGTCCCTCGCACCTCGGCAGGAGGCTTGAAGACGCTGAATAGACACGTGTCCGGAAGGGCCCTCCCAGTCGTAACTCGAGAATATACACCAAGTTCCGGCCGCAACTCGAGAAAAACCATGAGACTTCCCCCTCGTCGCGAGATGAGGCCCGATTCCCCTGCATTGCGTGCAGAGGAATTCCGTGTTCCACATCAAACGTGAAAGGAGCCTTGATTTCCTTTATGGCACTCCAGAGAAAACCCAAGATCACTGTCTCAAGTGTAGAGGGATCCTGAGGTCATTAGAGCAACACGAAAGGGCTCCGTGGACCCCAAATCAACTCGAGATTGGAGCTTAGTCCCTGGCTTCGACTCAAGAGGAATACCAACTTTCCACAAGCACCTCAAGAGGAGGCTTCTCTCAGCTTCAGGTATGTGAGAGGGACCCTGAGTTTGTGGCCTCAAGTGGAATGGACACCGAGATGCTCTGACTCGAAGTAAGGCCGGATATCCCTGCAGTGAATTGAATGCAGGCTCGTCTTGCATCTTCCAAAAAAAAGTGATGTCTGAATACCCTGTGGAGACCACAGAGAAAGACCTAGTCTCCGCCTCATCGCGACTGGAGGCCTCACATCCTTTGAAAACTCTAGAGGTCCGCGGAGATCAATGCTTCCAAAGGAGACGATGCCTGACTCCTCTTGAAAATGGATAGGAGTCCCAGGATCCCTGTGGCACGTGGAAAGGGACACTGGGTCTCCCGCCTCACGTGGAGACGCGTCCCAATTGCCATGCCAAGACTCGAGGAGAATCCAGAGGTGTCCCTCGCACCTAGGCAGGAGTCCTGACGTCGCTGAACAAACAGGTGTCTGGAAGGGCCCTCCCCGTCGTAACTCGAGAATATACCCCAGCTTCAGGCCGCAACTCGAGAAAAACCATGAGACTTCCCCCTCGCCGCGAGATGAGGCTCGATTCCCCTGCACTGCGTGCAGAGCAATTCCGTGTTCCACATCAGGCCTGAAAGGAGCCTTGATTTCATTGATGGCACTCCAGAGAAAACCCAAGATCACTGTCTCAAGTCTAGAAGGATCCTGAGGCCACTGTAGCAGCATGAAAGGGCTCCGTGGACCCCAAATCAACTCGAGATGAGAGCTTAGTCCCTGGCTTCGACTTAAGAGGAATACCAACTTTCCACAAGCACCTCAAGAGGAGGCTTCTCTCAGCTACAGTTATGAGAGAGGGACCCTGAGTTTGTGGCCTCAAGTGGAATGGACACCGAGATGCTCTGACTCGAAGTAAGGCCGGATATCCCAGCAGTGAATTGAAAGCAGGCTCGTCTTCCATCTACAAAGACGAAGGGATGTCTGAATTCCCTGTGGAGGCCACAGAGAAAGACCTAGTCCTCCGCCTCATCGCGACCGGAGGCCTCACATCCTTTGAAAACTCGAGAGGTCTGCGGAGATCAATGCTTCCAAAGGAGACGATGCCTGACTCCTCTTGAAAATGGATAGGAGTCCCTGGATCCCTGTGGCACGTGGAAAGGGACCCTGGGTCTCCCGCCTCACGTGGAGACGCGTCCCAATTGCCATGCCAAGACTCGAGGAGAATCCCGAGGTGTCCCTCGCACCTAGGCAGGAGTCCTGACGTCGCTGAACAAACACGTGTCTGGAATGGCCCTCACCGTCGTAACTCGAGAATATACCCCAGGTTCCGGCCGCAACTCGAGAAAAACCATGAGACTTCCCCCTCGTCGCGAGATGAGGCCCGATTCCCCTGCACTGCGTGCAGAGCAATTCCGTGTTCCACATCAAACGTGAAAGGAGCCTTGATTTCCTTGATGGCACTCCAGAGAAAACCCAAGATCACTGTCTCAAGTCTAGAGGGATCCTGAGGTCACTGGAGCAACACGAAAGCGCTCCGTGGACCCCAAAGCAACTCGAGATGAGAGCTTAGTCCCTGGCTTCGACTCAAGAAGAATACCAACTTTCCACAAGCACCTCAAAAGGAGGCTTCTCTAAGCTACAGGTATGTGAGAGGGACCCTGAGTTTGTGGTCTCAAGTGGAATGGACACCGAGATGCTCTGACTCGAAGTAAGGCCGGATATCCCTGCAGTGAATTGAATGCAGGCTCGTCTTGCATCTCCCAAGATGAAGGGATGTCTGAATCCCCTGTGGAGACCACAGAGAAAGACCTAGTCCTCCGCCTCAACGCGAACGGAGGCCTCACATCCTTTTAAAACTCGAGAGGTCCGCGGAGATCAATGCTTCCAAAGGAGACGATGCCTGATTCCTCTTGAAAATGGATAGGAGTCCCAGGATCCCTGTGGCACGTGGAAAGGAACCCTGGGTCTGCCGCCTCACGTGGAGACGCGTCCCAATTGCATTGCCAGGACTCGAGGAGAATCCCGAGGTGTCCCTCGCACCTAGGCAGGAGTCCTGACGTCGCTGAACAAACACGTGTCTGGAAGGGCCCTCCCCGTCGTAACTCGAGAATATACCCCAGGTTCCGACCGCAACTCGAGAAAAACCATGAGACTTCCCCCTCGCCGCGAGATGAGGCCGGATTACCATGCACTGCGTGCAGAGCAATTCCGTGTTCCACATCAAGCCTGAAAGGAGCCTTGATTTCCTTGATGGCACTCCAGAGAAAACCCAAGATCACTGTCTCAAGTCTAGAGGGATCCTGAGGTCACTGTAGCAACATGAAAGGGCTCCGTGGAACCCAAATCAACTCGAGATGAGAGCTTAGTCCCTGGCTTCGACTCAAGAGGAATACCAACTTTCCACAAGCACCTCAAGAGGATGCTTCTCTCAGCTACAGGTAGGTGAGAGGGACCCTGAGTTTGTGGCCTCAAGTGGAATGGACACCGAGATGCTCTGACTCGAAGTAAGGCCGGATATCCCTGCAGTGAAGTGAAAGCAGGCTCGTCTTGCATCTCCCAAGACGAAGGTATATTTGAATACCCTGTGGAGACCACAGAGAAAGACCTAGTCCTCCGCCTCATCGCGACCGGAGGCCTCACATCCTTTGAAAACTCGAGAGGTCCGCGGAGATCAATGCTTCCAAAGGAGACGATGCCTGACTCCTCTTGAAAATGGATTGGAGTCCCAGGATCCTTGTGGAACGTGGAAAGGGACCCTGGGTCTCCCGCCTCACGTGGAGACGCGTACCAATTGCCATGCCAAGACTCGAGGAGAATCCCGAGGTGTCCCTCGCACCTCGGCAGGAGGCTTGAAGACGCTGAATAGACACGTGTCCGGAAGGGCCCTCCCAGTCGTAACTCGAGAATATACACCAAGTTCCGGCCGCAACTCGAGAAAAACCATGAGACTTCCCCCTCGTCGCGAGATGAGGCCCGATTCCCCTGCATTGCGTGCAGAGGAATTCCGTGTTCCACATCAAACGTGAAAGGAGCCTTGATTTCCTTTATGGCACTCCAGAGAAAACCCAAGATCACTGTCTCAAGTGTAGAGGGATCCTGAGGTCATTAGAGCAACACGAAAGGGCTCCGTGGACCCCAAATCAACTCGAGATTGGAGCTTAGTCCCTGGCTTCGACTCAAGAGGAATACCAACTTTCCACAAGCACCTCAAGAGGAGGCTTCTCTCAGCTACAGGTATGTGAGAGGGACCCTGAGTTTGTGGCCTCAAGTGGAATGGACACCGAGATGCTCTGACTCGAAGTAAGGCCGGATATCCCTGCAGTGAATTGAATGCAGGCTCGTCTTGCATCTTCCAAAAAAAAGTGATGTCTGAATACCCTGTGGAGACCACAGAGAAAGACCTAGTCTCCGCCTCATCGCGACTGGAGGCCTCACATCCTTTGAAAACTCTAGAGGTCCGCGGAGATCAATGCTTCCAAAGGAGACGATGCCTGACTCCTCTTGAAAATGGATAGGAGTCCCAGGATCCCTGTGGCACGTGGAAAGGGACACTGGGTCTCCCGCCTCACGTGGAGACGCGTCCCAATTGCCATGCCAAGACTCGAGGAGAATCCAGAGGTGTCCCTCGCACCTAGGCAGGAGTCCTGACGTCGCTGAACAAACAGGTGTCTGGAAGGGCCCTCCCCGTCGTAACTCGAGAATATACCCCAGCTTCAGGCCGCAACTCGAGAAAAACCATGAGACTTCCCCCTCGCCGCGAGATGAGGCTCGATTCCCCTGCACTGCGTGCAGAGCAATTCCGTGTTCCACATCAGGCCTGAAAGGAGCCTTGATTTCATTGATGGCACTCCAGAGAAAACCCAAGATCACTGTCTCAAGTCTAGAAGGATCCTGAGGCCACTGTAGCAGCATGAAAGGGCTCCGTGGACCCCAAATCAACTCGAGATGAGAGCTTAGTCCCTGGCTTCGACTTAAGAGGAATACCAACTTTCCACAAGCACCTCAAGAGGAGGCTTCTCTCAGCTACAGTTATGAGAGAGGGACCCTGAGTTTGTGGCCTCAAGTGGAATGGACACCGAGATGCTCTGACTCGAAGTAAGGCCGGATATCCCAGCAGTGAATTGAAAGCAGGCTCGTCTTCCATCTACAAAGACGAAGGGATGTCTGAATTCCCTGTGGAGGCCACAGAGAAAGACCTAGTCCTCCGCCTCATCGCGACCGGAGGCCTCACATCCTTTGAAAACTCGAGAGGTCTGCGGAGATCAATGCTTCCAAAGGAGACGATGCCTGACTCCTCTTGAAAATGGATAGGAGTCCCTGGATCCCTGTGGCACGTGGAAAGGGACCCTGGGTCTCCCGCCTCACGTGGAGACGCGTCCCAATTGCCATGCCAAGACTCGAGGAGAATCCCGAGGTGTCCCTCGCACCTAGGCAGGAGTCCTGACGTCGCTGAACAAACACGTGTCTGGAATGGCCCTCACCGTCGTAACTCGAGAATATACCCCAGGTTCCGGCCGCAACTCGAGAAAAACCATGAGACTTCCCCCTCGTCGCGAGATGAGGCCCGATTCCCCTGCACTGCGTGCAGAGCAATTCCGTGTTCCACATCAAACGTGAAAGGAGCCTTGATTTCCTTGATGGCACTCCAGAGAAAACCCAAGATCACTGTCTCAAGTCTAGAGGGATCCTGAGGTCACTGGAGCAACACGAAAGCGCTCCGTGGACCCCAAAGCAACTCGAGATGAGAGCTTAGTCCCTGGCTTCGACTCAAGAAGAATACCAACTTTCCACAAGCACCTCAAAAGGAGGCTTCTCTAAGCTACAGGTATGTGAGAGGGACCCTGAGTTTGTGGTCTCAAGTGGAATGGACACCGAGATGCTCTGACTCGAAGTACGGCCAGATATCCCTGCAGTGAATTGAATGCAGGCTCGTCTTGCATCTCCCAAGACGAAGGGATGTCTGAATACCCTGTGGAGGCCACAGAGAAAGACCTAGTCCTCTGCCTCAACGCGAACGGAGGCCTCACATCCTTTGAAAACTCGAGGGGTCCGCGGAGATCAATGCTTCCAAAGGAGACGATGCCTGACTCCTCTTGAAAATGGATAGGAGTCCCAGGATCGCTGTGGCACATGGAAAGGGACCCTGGGTCTCCCGCCTCACGTGGAGACGCGTCCCAATTGCCATGCCAAGAATCGAGGAGATTCCCGAGGTGTCCCTCGCACCTAGGCAGGAGTCCTGACGTCGCTGAACAAACACGTGTCTGGAAGGGCCCTCCCCGTCGTAACTCGAGAATATACCCCAGGTTCCGGCCGCAACTCGAGACAAACCATGAGACTTCCTCCTCGCCGCGAGATGAGGCCCGATTCCCCTGCACTGCGTGCAGAGCCATTCCGTGTTCCACATCAAACGTGAAAGGAGTATTGATTTCCTTGATGGCACTCCAGAGAAAACCCAAGATCACTGTCTCAAGTCTAGAGGGATCCTGAGGTTACTGGAGCTACAGGAAAGTGCTCCATGGACCCCAAATCAACTCTAGATGAGAGCTTAGTCCCTGGCATCGACTGAAGAGGAATAGCAACTTTCCACAAGCACCTCAAGAGGAGGCTTCTCTCAGCTACAGGTATGTGAGAGGGACCCTGAGTTTGTGGCCTCAAGTGGAATGGACACCGAGATGCTCTGACTCGAAGTAAGGCCGGATATCCCTGCAGTGAAGTGAATGCAGGCTCGTCTTGCATCTCCCAAGGCGAACGGTTGTCTGAATCCCCTGTGGAGAGCACAGAGAAAGACCTAGTCCTACGCTTCAACGCAACCCGAGGCCTCATATTCTTTGAAAAATCGAAAGGTCCGCGTAGATCAATACTTCCGAAGGAGACGATGCCTGACTCCTCTTGAAAATGGATAGGAGTCCCAGCATCCCTGTGGCACGTGGAAAGGGACCCTGGGTCTCCCGCCTCACGTGGAAACGCGTCCCAATTGCCATGCCAAGACTCGAGGAGAATCCCGAGGTGTCCCTCGCATCTAGGCAGGAGTCTTGACGTCGCTGAACAAACACGTGTCTGGAAGGGCCCTCCCCGTCGTAACTCGAGAATATACCCCAGGTTCCGGCTGCAACTTGAGAAAAACCATGAGACATCCCCCTTGCCACGAGATGAGGCCCGATTCCCCTGCACTGCATGCAGAGCAATTCCGTGTTCCACATCAAACATGAAAGGAGCCTTGATTTCCTTGATGGCACTCCAGAGAAAACCCAAGATCACTGTCTCAAGTCTAGAGGGATCCTGAGGTCACTGTACCAACACGAAAGGGTTCCGTGGACCCCAAATCAACTCGAGATGAGAGCTTAGTCCCTGGCTTCGACTCAAGAGGAATACCAACTTTCAACAAGCACCTCAAGAGGAGGCTTCTCTCAGCTACAGGTATGTGAGAGGGACCCTGAATTTGTGGCCTCAAGTGTAATGGACACCGAGATGCTCTGACTCGAAGTAAGGCCGGATATCCCTGCAGTGAATTGAATGCAGGCTCGTCTTGCATCTCCCAAGACGAAGGGATGTCTGAATCCCCTGTGGACACCACAGAGAAAGACCTAGTTCTCCGCCTCATCGCGACCGGAGACCTCACATCCTTTGAAAACTCGAGGGGTCCGCGGAGATCAATGCTTCCAAAGGAGACGATGCCTGACTCCTCTTGAAAATGGATAGGAGTCCCAGGATCCCTGTGGCACGTGGAAAGGGACCCTGGGTCTCCCGCCTCACGTGGAAACGCGTCCCAATTGCCATGCCAAGACTCGAGGAGAATCCCGAGATGTCCCTCGCATCTAGGCAGGAGTCTTGACGTCGCTGAACAAACACGTGTCTGGAAGGGCCCTCCCCGTCGTAACTCGAGAATATACCCCAGGTTCCGGCTGCAACTTGAGAAAAACCATGAGACTTCCCCCTCGCCGCGAGATGAAGCCCGATTCGCCTGCACAGCGTGCAGAGCAATTCCGTGTTCCACATCAAACGTGAAAGGAGCCTTGATTTCCTTGATGGCCCTCCATAGATAAACCAAGATCACTGTCTCAAGTCTAGAGGGATCCTGAGGTCACTGGAGCAACAGGAAAGGGCTCCTTGGACCCGAAATTAACTCGAGATGAGAGCTTAGTCCCTGGCTTCGACTCAAGTGGAATACGAACTTTCCACAAGCACCTCAAGAGGAGGCTTCTCTCAGCTACAGGTATGTGAGAGGGACCCTGAGTTTGTGGCCTCAAGTGGAATGGACAGGAGATGCTCTGACTCGAAGTAAGCCCGGATATCCCTGCAGTGAATTGAATGCAGGCTCGCCTTGCATCTCCCAAGACGAAGGGAATTCTGAATCCCCTGTGGACACCACAGAGAAAGACCTAGTTCTCCGCCTCATCGCGACCGGAGACCTCACATCTTTGAAAACTCGAGGGGTCCGCGGAGATCAGTGCTTCCAAAGGAGACGATGCCTGACTCCTCTTGAAAATGGATAGGAGTCCCAGGATCCCTGTGGCACGTGGAAAGGGACCCTGGGTCTCCCGCCTCACGTGGAGACGCGTCCCAATTGCCAGGCCAAGACTCGAGGAGAATCCCGAGGTGTCCCTCGCACCTAGGCAGGAGTCCTGACGTCGCTGAACTAACCCGTGTCTGGAAGGGCCCTCCCCGTCGTAACTCGAGAATATACCCCAGGTTCCGGCCACAACTCGAGAAAAACCATGAGACTTCCCCCTCACCGCGAGATGAGGCCCGATTCCCCTGCACTGCGTGCAGAGCAATTCCGTGTTCCACATCAAACGTGAAAGGAGCCTTGATTTCCTTGATGGCACTCCAGAGAAAACCCAAGATCATTGTCTCAAGTCTAGAGGGATCCTGAGGTCATTGGAGCAACACGAAACGGCTCCGTGGACCCCAAATCAACTCGAGATGAGAGCTTAGTCCCTGTCTTCGACTCAAGAGGACTAACAACTTTCCACAAGCACCTGAAGAGGAGGCTTCTCTCAGCTATGGGTATGTGAGAGGGACCCTGAGTTTGTGGCCTCAGGTGGAATGGACACCGAGATGCTCTGACTCGAAGTAAGGCCTGATATCCCTGCAGTGAATTGAATGCAGGCTCGCCTTGCATCTCCCAAGATGAAGGGATGTCTGAATCCCCTGTGGAGAAAACAGAGAAAGACCTAGTTCTCCACCTCATCGCGACCGGAGGCCTCACATCCTTTTAAAACTCGAGAGGTCCACGGAGATCAATGCTTCCAAAGGAGTCGATGTCTGACTCCACTTGAAAATGGATAGGAGTCCCAGGATACCTGTGGCACGTGGAAAGGGACTCTGGGTCTCCCGGCTCACGTGGAGACGCATCCCAGTTGCCATGCCAAGACTCGAGGAAAATCCCGAGGTGTTCCTCGCAACTAGGCAGGAGTCCTGACGTCGCTGAACATACAAGTGTCTGGAAGGGCCCTCCCCGACGTAACTCGAGAATATACACCAGGGTCTGGCCGCAACTCGAGAAACACAATGAGACTTCCCCCTCGCCCCGAAATGAGGCCTGATTACCCTGTACTGCGTGCAGAGCAATTCCGTATTCCACATCAAACGTGAAAGGAGCCTTGATTTCCTTGGTGGCACTCCAGAGAAAACCCAAGATCACTGTTTCAAGTCTAGAGGGATCCTGAGGTCACTGGAACAACACGAAAGGGCTCCGTGGACCCCAAAACAACTCGAGATGAGAGCTTAGTCCCTGGCTTCGACACAAGAGGAATACCAACTTTCCACGAGCACCTCAAGACGAGGCTTCTCTCAGCTACAGGTATGTGAGAGGGACCCTGAGTTTGTGGCCTCAAGTGGAATGGACAGGAGATGCTCTGACTCGAAGTAAGCCCGGATATCCCTGCAGTGAATTGAATGCAGGCTCGCCTTGCATCTCCCAAGACGAAGGGAATTCTGAATCCCCTGTGGAGACCACAGAGAAAGACCTAGTTCTCCGCCTCATCGCGACCGGAGACCTCACATCCTTTGAAAACTCGAGGGGTCCGCGGAGATCAATGCTTCCGAAGGAGACGATGCCTGACTCCTCTTGAAAATGGATAGGAGTCCCAGGATCCATGTGGCACGTGGAAAGGGACCCTGGGTCTCCCGCCTCACGTGGAGACGCGTCCCAATTGCCAGGCCAAGACTCGAGGAGAATCCCGAGGTGTTCCTCGCACCTAGGCAGGAGTACTGACGTCGCTGAACTAACACGTGTCTGGAAGGGCCCTCCCCGTCGTAACTCGAGAATATACCCCAGGTTCCGGCCACAACTCGAGAAAAACCATGAGACTTCCCCCTCACCGCGAGATGAGGCCCGATTCCCCTGCACTGCGTGCAGAGCAATTCCGTGTTCCACATCAAACGTGAAAGGAGCCTTGATTTCCTTGATGGCACTCCAGAGAAAACCCAAGATCATTGTCTCAAGTCTAGAGGGATCCTGAGGTCATTGGAGCAACACGAAAGGGCTCCGTGGACCCCAAATCAACCCGAGATGAGAGCTTAGTCCCTGGCTTCGACTCAAGAGGACTAACAACTTTCCACAAGCACCTGAAGAGGAGGCTTCTCTCAGCTACGGGTATGTGAGAGGGACCCTGAGTTTGTGGCCTCAGGTGGAATGGACACCGAGATGCTCTGACTCGAAGTAAGGCCGGATATCCCTGCAGTGAATTGAATGCTGGCTCGCCTTGCATCTCCCAAGACGAAGGGATGTCTGAATCCCCTGTGGAGAAAACAGAGAAAGACCTAGTTCTCCACCTCATCGCGACCGGAGGCCTCACATCCTTTTAAAACTCGAGAGGTCCACGGAGATCAATGCTTCCCTAGGAGACGATGCCTGACTCTTCTTGAAAATGGATAGGAGTCCCAGGATCCCTTTGGCACGTGGAAAGAGACACTGGGTCTTTCGCCTCACGTGGAGACCCGTCCCAATTGCCATGCCAAGACTCGAGGAGAATCCCGAGTTGTCCCTCGCACCTAGGCAGGAGTCCTGACGTCGCTGAACAAACACGTGTCTGGAAGTGCCCTCCCCCTAGTAACTTGAGAATGTACCCCAGATTCCGGCCGCAACTCGAGAAAAACCATGAGACTTCCCACTCGCCGCGAGATGAGGCCCGATTCCCCTGCACAGCGTGCAGAGCAATTCCGTGTTTCACATCAAACCTGAAAGGAGCCGTGATTTCCTTGATGGCACTCCAGAGAAAACCCAAGATCACTGACTCAAGTCTAGAGCGATCCTGAGGTCACTGGAACAACACGAAAGGGCTCCGTGGACCCCAAATCAACTCGAGATGAGAGCTTAGTCCCTGGCTTCGACTCAAGAGGAATACCAACTTTCCACAAGCACCTCAAGAGGAGGCTTCTCTCAGCTACAGGTATGTGAGGGGACCCAGAGTGTGTGGCCTCAAGTGGAATGGACACCGAGATGCTCTGACTCGAAGTAAGGCCGGATATCCCTGCAGTGAATTGAATGCAGGCTCGTCTTCCATCTCCCAAGACGAAGGGATGTCTGAATCCACTGTGGAGACCACAGAGAAAGACCTAGTCCTCCGCCTCATCGTAACAGGAGGCCTCACATCCTTTGAAAACTTGAGAGGTCCGCGGAGATCAATGCTTCCAAAGGAGTCGATGCCTGACTCCTCTTAAAAATGGATAGGAATCCCAGGATCCCTGTGGCACGTCGAAAGGGACACTGGGTCTCCGGCCTCACGTGAAGACGCGTCCCAATTGCCATGCCAAGACTCGAGGAGAATCCCGAGGTGTCCCTCGCACCTAGGCAGGAGTCCTGACATCGCTGAACAAACACGTGTCTGGAAGGGCCCTCCCCGTCGTAACTCGAGAATATATCCCAGGTTCCGGCCGCAACTCGAGGAAAACCATGAGACTTCCCCCTCGCCGCGAGATGAGGCCCGATTCCCCTGCACTGCGTGCAGAGCAATTCCGTGTTCCACATCAAACGTGAAAGGAGCATTGATTTCCTTGATGGCACTCCGTAGAAAACCCAAGATCACTGTCTCAAGTCTAGAGGGATCCTGAGGTCACTGGAGCAACACGAAAAGGCTCCATGGACCCCAAATCAACTCGAGATGAGAGCTTAGTCCCTGGCTTCAACTCCAGAGGAATACCAACTTTCCACAAGCACGTCAAGAGGAGGCTTCTCTGAGCTACAGGTATGTGAGAGGGACCCTGAGTTTGTGGCCTCAAGTGGAATGGACACCGAGATGCTCTGACTCGAAGTAAGGCCGGATATCCGTGCAGTGAATTGAATGCAGGCTCGTCTTTCATCTCCCAAGACGAAGCGATGTCTGAATCCCCTGTTTAGACCACAAAGAAAGACCTAGTTCTCCGCCTCATCGCGACCGGAGGCCTCACACCTTTGAAAACTCGAGAGGTCTGCGGAGATCAATGCTTCCAAAGGAGACGATGCCTGACTCCTCTTGAAAATGGATAGGAGTCCCAGGATCCCTGTGGCACGTGGAAAGGGACCCTGGGTCTCCCGCCTCACGTGGAGACGCGTCCCAATTGCCATGCCAAGACTCGAGGAGAATCCCGAGGTGTCCCTCGCACCTAGGCAGGAGTCCTGACGTCGCTGAACAAACACGTGTCTGGAAGGGCCCTCCCCGTCGTAACTCGAGAATATACCCCAGGTTCCGGCCACAACTCGACAAAAACCATGAGACTTCCCCCTCTCCGCGAGATGAAGCCCGATTCACCTGCACAGCGTGCAGAGCAATTCCGTGTTCCACATCAAACGTGAAAGGAGCCTTGATTTCCTTGATGGCCCTCCAGAGATAAACCAAGATCACTGTCTCAAGTCTAGAGGGATCCTGAGGTCACTGGAGCAACAGGAAAGGGCTCCTTGGACCCGAAATCAACTCGAGATGAGAGCTTAGTCCCTGGCTTCGACTCAAGAGGAATACCAACTTTCCACAAGCACCTCAAGAGGAGGCTTCTCTCAGCTACAGGTATGTGAGAGGGACCCTGAGTTTGTGGCCTCAAGTGGAATGGACAGGAGATGCTCTGACTCGAAGTAAGCCCGGATATCCCTGCAGTGAATTGAATGCAGGCTCGCCTTGCATCTCCCAAGACGAAGGGAATTCTGAATCCCCTGTGGAGACCACAGAGAAAGACCTAGTTCTCCGCCTCATCGCGACCGGAGACCTCACATCCTTTGAAAACTCGAGGGGTCCGCGGAGATCAATGCTTCCGAAGGAGACGATGCCTGACTCCTCTTGAAAATGGATAGGAGTCCCAGGATCCCTGTGGCACGTGGAAAGGGACCCTGGGTCTCCCGCCTCACGTGGAGACGCGTCCCAATTGCCAGGCCAAGACTCGAGGAGAATCCCGAGGTGTTCCTCGCACCTAGGCAGGAGTCCTGACGTCGCTGAACTAACACGTGTCTGGAAGGGCCCTCCCCATCGTAACTCGAGAATATACCCCAGGTTCCGGCCACAACTCGAGAAAAACCATGAGACTTCCCCCTCACCGCGAGATGAGGCCCGATTCCCCTGCACTGCGTGCAGAGCAATTCCGTGTTCCACATCAAACGTGAAAGGAGCCTTGATTTCCTTGATGGCACTCCAGAGAAAACCCAAGATCATTGTCTCAAGTCTAGAGGGATCCTGAGGTCATTGGAGCAACACGAAAGGGCTCCGTGGACCCCAAATCAACCCGAGATGAGAGCTTAGTCCCTGGCTTCGACTCAAGAGGACTAACAACTTTCCACAAGCACCTGAAGAGGAGGCTTCTCTCAGCTACGGGTATGTGAGAGGGACCCTGAGTTTGTGGCCTCAGGTGGAATGGACACCGAGATGCTCTGACTCGAAGTAAGGCCGGATATCCCTGCAGTGAATTGAATGCAGGCTCGCCTTGCATCTCCCAAGACGAAGGGATGTCTGAATCCCCTGTGGAGAAAACAGAGAAAGACCTAGTTCTCCACCTCATCGCGACCGGAGGCCTCACATCCTTTTAAAACTCGAGAGGTCCACGGAGATCAATGCTTTCAAAGGAGACGATGCCTGAATCCACTTGAAAATGGATAGGAGTCCCAGGATACCTGTGGCACGTGGAAAGGGACTCTGGGTTTCCCGCCTCACGTGGAGACGCGTCCCAGTTGCCATGCCAAGACTCGAGGAAAATCCCGAGGTGTCCCTCGCAACTAGGCAGGAGTCCTGACGTCGCTGAACATACAAGTGTCTGGAAGGGCCCTCCCCGACGTAACTCGAGAATATACACCAGGGTCTGGCCGCAACTCGAGAAACACCATCAGACTTCCCCCTCGCCCCGAAATGAGGCCTGATTACCCTGTACTGCGTGCAGAGCAATTCCGTATTCCACATCAAACGTGAAAGGAGCCTTGATTTCCTTGATGCCACTCCAGAGAAAACCCAAGATCACTGTCTCAAGTTTAGAGGGATCCTGAGGTCACTGGAACAACACGAAAGGGCTCCGTGGACCCCAAACCAACTCGAGATGAGAGCTTAGTCCCTGGCTTCGACACAAGAGGAATACCAACTTTCCACGAGTACCTCAAGACGAGGCTTCTCTAAGCTACAGGTATGTGAGAGGGACCCTGAGTTTGTGGCCTCAAGTGGAATGGACACCGAGATGCACTGACTCGAAGTAAGGCCAGATATTCCTGCAGTGAATTGAATGCAGGCTCGTCTTGCATCTGCCAAGACGAAGGGATGTCTGAATCCCCTGTGGAGACCACAGAGAAAGACCTAGTTCTCCGCCTCATCGCGACCGGAGGCCTCACAACCTTTGAAAACTCGAGAGATCCGCGGAGATCAGTGCTTCCAAAGGAGAAGATGCCTGACTCCCCTTGAAAATGGATAGGAGTCCCAGGATCCCTGTGGCACATGGAAAGGGACACTGGGTCTCCCGCCTCACGTGGAGAAGCCTCCCAATTGCCATGTCAAGACTCGAGGAGAATCCAGAGTTGTCCCTCGCACCTAGGCAGGAGTCCTGAGGTCGCTGAACAAACAGGTGTCTGGAAGGGCCCTCAACGTCGTAACTCGAGAATATACCCTAGGTTCCGGCCGCAACTCGAGAAAAACCATGAGACTTCCCCCTCGCCGCGAGATGAGGCCCGATTCCCCTGCACTGCGTGCAGAGCAATTGGGTTTTCCACATCAAACGTGAAAGGAGCCTTCATTTCCTTGATGGCACTCCGTAGAAAACCCAAGATCACTGTCTCAAGTCTAGAGGGATCCTGAGGTCACTGGAGCAACACGAAAGGGCTCCGTGGACCCCAAATCAACTCGAGATGAGAGCTTAGTCCCTGGCTTCGACTCAACAGGAATACCAACTTTCCACAAGCACCTCAAGAGGAGGCTTCTCTCAGCCACAGGTATGTGAGAAGGACCCTGAGTTTGTGGCCTCAAGTGGAATGGACACCGAGATGCTCTGACTCGAAATAAGGCCGGATATCCCTGCAGTGAATTGAATGCAGGCTCGTCTTGCATCTCCCAAGACGAAGGGATGTCTGAATCCCCTGTGGAGACCACAGAGAAACACCTAGTCCTCCGGTTCATCGCGACCGGAGGCCTCACATCCTTTGAAAACTCGAGAGGTCCGCGGAGATCAATGCTTCCAAAGGAGACAATGCCTGACTCCTCTTGAAAATGGATAGGAGTCCCAGGATCCCTGTGGCACGTGGAAAGGGACCCTGGGTCTCCCGCCTCACGTGGAGACGCGTCCCACTTGCCATGCCAAGACTCGAGGAGAATCCCGAGGTGTACCTCGCACCTAGGCAGGAGTCCTGACGTCGCTGAACAAACACGTGTCTGGAACGGCCCTCGCCGTCGTAACTCGAGAATATACCCCATGGTTCCGGCCGCAACACGAGAAAAACCATGAGACTTCCCCCTCGCCACAAGATGAGGCCCGATTCCCCTGCACTGCGTGCAGAGCAATTCCGTATTCCACATCAAACGTGAAAGGAGACTTGATTTCCATCATGGCACTCCAGAGAAAACCCAAGATCACTGTCTCAAGTCTAGAGGGATCATCAGGTCACTATAGCAATTAGAACGGGCTCCGTGGACCCCAAATCAACTCGAGATGAGACTTAGTCCCTGGCTTCGACTCAAGAGGAATACCAACTTTCCACAAGCACCTCAAGAGGAGGCTTCTCTCAGACACAGGTATGTGAGAGGGACCCTGAGTTTGGGCCTCAAGTGGAATGGAGACCGAGATGCTCTGACTCGAAGTAAGTCCGGATATCCCTGCAGTGTATTGAATGCAGGCTCGTCTTGCATCTCCCAAGACGAAGGGATGACTGAATCCCCTGTGGAGACCACAGAGAAAGACATAGTTCTCCGCCTCATCGCGACCGGAGGCCTCACGTCCTTTGAAAATTCGATAGGTCCGCGGAGATCAATGCTTCCAAAGGAGACGATGCCTGACTCCTCTTTAAAATGGATAGGAGTCCCAGGATCCGTGTGGCACGTGGAAAGGGACCCTGGGTCTCCCGCCTCACGTGGAGGCCCGTCCCAGTTGCCATGCCAAGATTCGAGGAGAATCTCGAGGTGTCCCTCGCACCTAGGCAGGAGTCCTGACGTCGCTGAACAAACAGGTGTTTGGAAGGGCCCCCCCCCCCCCCGTCGAAACTCGAGAATATACCCCAGGTTCCGGCCGCAATTCGAGAAAAACCATGAGACTTCCCCCTCGCCGCGAGATGAGGCCCGATTCCCCTGCACTGCGTGCAGAGTAATTCCGTGTTCCACATCAAACGTGAAAAGAGCCTTGATTTCCTTGATGGCACTCCAGAGAAAACCCAAGATCACTGTCTCAAGTCTAGAGGGATCCTGAGGTCACTGTAGCAATACGAAAGGGCTCCGTGGACCCCAAATAAACTCGAGTTGAGAGCTTAGTCCCTGGCTTCGACTCAAGAGGAATGACAACTTTCCACAAGTACATCAAAAGGAGGCTTCTCTCAGCTACAGGTATGTGAGAGGGACCCTGAGTTTGTGGCCTCAAGTGGAATGGACACCGAGATGCTCTGACTTATAAGGCCGGATATCCGTGCAGTGAAATGAATGCAGGCTCGTCTTGCATCTCCCAAGACGAAGGGATGTTTGAATCCCCCGTGGAGACCACAGAGAAAGACATAGTTCTCCGCCTCATTGCCACTTCAGGCCTCACATCCTTTGAAAACTCGAGAGGTCCGCGGAGATCCATGCTTCGAAAGGAGACGATGCATGACTCCTCTTGAAAATGGCTAGGAGTCCCAGGATCCCTGTGGCACGTGGAAAGGGACCCTGGGACTCCCGCCTCACGTGGAGACGCGTCCCAATTGCCATGTCAAGACTCGAGGAGAATACCGAGGTGTCCCTCGCACCTAGGCAGGAGTCCTGACATCGCTGAACAAACACATGTCTGGAAGGGCCCTCCCCGTCGTAACTCGAGAATATACCACAGGTTCCGGCCGCAACTCGAGAAAAACCATGAGACTTCCCCCTCGCCGCGAGATGAGGCCCGATTCCCCTACACTGCGTGCAGAGCAATTCCGTGTTCCACATCAAAGGTGAAAGGAGCCTTGATTTCCTTGATGGCACTCCAGAGAAAACCCAAGATCACTGTCTCAAGTCTAGAGGGATCCTGAGGTCACTGGAGCAACACGAAAGGGCTCCGTGGACCCCAAATCACCTCGAGATGAGAGCTTATTCCCTGGCTTCGAATCAAGGGGAATACCAACTTTCCACAAGCACCTCAAGAGGAGGCTTCTCTCAGCTACAGGTATGTGAGAGGGACCCTGAGTTTGTGGCATCAAGTGGAATGGACACCGAGATGCTCTGACTCGAAGTAAGGCCGGATATCCCTGCAGTGAATAGAATGCAGGCTCGTCTTGCATCTCCCAAGAAAAAGGGATGTCTGAATCCCCTGTGGAGACCACTGAGAAAGACCTAGTTCTCGCCACATTGCGACCGGAGTACTCACATCCTTTGAAAACTCGAGAGGTCCGCGGAGATCAATGCTTCCAAAGGAGACGATGCCTGACTCATCTTGAAAATGGATAGGAGTCCCAGGATCCCTGTGGCACGTGAAAAGGGACCCTGGGTCTCCCGCCTCACGTGGAGACGCGTCCCAATTGCCATGCCAGGATTCGAAGAGAATCTCGAGGTGTCCCTCACACCTAGGCAGGAGTTCTGACGTCGCTGAAGAAACACGTGTCTGGAAGGGCCCTCACCCTCGTAACTCGAGAATATACCCCAGGTTCCGGCCGCAACTCGAAAAAAAACATGAGACTTCCCCCTCACCGCGAGATGAGGACCGATTCCCCTGCACTGCGTGCAGTTCAATTCCGTGTTCAACATCAAACGTGAAAGGAGCCTTGATTTCCTTGATGGCACTCCAGAGAAAACCCAAGATAACTGTCTCAAGTCTAGAGGGATCCTGAGGACACTGTAGCAACACGAAAGGGCTGCGTGGACCCCAAATCAACTCGAGATGAGAGCTTAGTCCCTGGCTTCGACACAAGAGGGATACCAACTTTCCACAAGCACCTCAAGTGGAGGCTTCTCTCAGCTACAGTTATGTGAGAAGGACCCTGAGTTTGTGGCCTCAAGTGGAATGGACACCGAGATGCTCTGACTCGAAGTAAGGCCGGATATCCCTGCAGTGAATTGAATGCAGGCTCGTCCTACATCTCCCAAGATGAAGGGATGTCTGAATCCCCTGTGGCGACCACAGAGAAAGACCTAGTTTTCCGCCTCATCGCGACCGGAGGCCTCACATCCTTTGAAAACTCGAGAGGTCCGCGGAGATCAATGCTTCCAAAGGAGACGATGCCTGACTCCTCTTGAAAATGGATAGGAGTCCCAGGATCCCTGTGGCACGTGGAAAGGGACCCTGGGTCTCCGCCTCACGTGGAGACGCGTCCCAATTGCCATGCAAAGACTTGGGGAGAATACCGAGGTGTCCATCGAACCTAAGCGGGAGTTCTGACGTCGCTGAACAAACAGGTGTCTGGAAGGGCCCTCCCCCTCGTTGAAACTCGAGAATATACCCCAGGTTCCGGCCGCAACTCGAGAAAAACCATGAGACTTCCCCCTCGCCGCGAGATGAGGCCCGATTCCCCTGTACTGCGTGCAGAGTAATTCCGTGTTCCACATCAAACGTGAAAAGAGCCTTGATTTCCTTGATGGCACTCCAGAGAAAACCCAAGATCACTGTCTCAAGTCTAGAGGGATCCTGAGGTCACTGTAGCAACACGAAAGAGCTCCGTGGACCCCAAATAAACTGGAGTTGAGAGCTTAGTCCCTGGCTTCGACTCAAGAGGAATGACAACTTTCCACAAGTACATCAAAAGGAGGCTTCTCTCAGCTACAGGTATGTGAGAGGGACCCTGAGTTTGTGGCATCAAGTGGAATGGACACCGAGATGCTCTGACTTATAAGGCCGGATATCCCTGCAGTGAATTGAATGCAGGCTCGTCTTGCATCTCCCAAGACGAAGGGATGTTTGAATCCCCCGTGGAGACCACAGAGAAAGACATAGTTCTCCGCCTCATCGCCACCTCAGGCCTCACATCCTTTGAAAACTCGAGAGGTCCGCAGAGATCAGTGCTTCCAAAGGAGACGATGACTGACTCCTCTTGAAAATGGATAGGAGTACCAGGATCCCTGTGGCACGTGGAAAGGGACCCTGGGTCTCCTGCCTCACGTGGAGACGCGTCCCACTTGCCATGCCAAGACTCGAGGAGAATCCCGAGGTGTACCTCGCACCTAGGCAGGAGTCCTGACGTCGCTGAACAAACACGTTTCTGGAAGGGGCCAACCCGTCGTAACTCGAGAATATACCCCAGGTTCCGGCCGCAACTCGCGAAAAACCATGAGATTTCCCCCTCGCCGCGAGATGAGGCCCGATTCCCCTGCACTGCATGCAGAGCAATTCCGTGTTCCACATCAAACGTAAAAGGAGCCTTGATTTCCTTGATGGCACTCCAGAGAAAACCCAAGATCACTGTCTCAAGTATAGAGGGATCCTGAGGTCACTGTAGCAACACGAAAGGGCTCTGTGGACCCCAAATCAACTCGAGATGAGAGCTTAGTCCCTGGCTTCGACTCAAGTGGAATACCAACTTTCCACAAGCACCTCAAGAGGAGGCTTCTCTCAGCCACAGGTATGTGAGAGGGACCCTGAGTTTGTGGCCTCAAGTGGAATGGACACCGAGATGCTCTGACTTGAAGTAAGGCCGGATATCCCTGCAGTGAATTGAATGCAGGCTCGTCTTGCATCTCCCAAGACGAAGGGATGTCTGAATCCCCTGTGAAGACCACAGAGAAAGACCTAGTTCTCAGCCTCATCGAGACCGGATGCCTCACATCCTTTGAAAATTCGAGAGGTCCTCGGACATCAGTGCTACCAAAGGAGACGATGCCTGACTCCTCTTGAAAATGGATAGGAGTCCCAGGATCCCTGTGGCACGTGGAAAGGGACCCTGGGTCTCCCGCCTCACGTGGAGACGCGTCCCAATTGCCATGCCAAGACTCGAGGAGAATCCCGAGTTGTCCTTCGCACCTAGGCAGGAGTCCTGACGTCGCTGAACAAACACGTGTCTGGAAGGGCCCTCCCCGTCGTAACTCGAGAATATACCCCAGGTTCCGGCCACAACTCGAGAAAAACCATGAGACTTCCCCCTCGCCCCGAGATGAGGCCCGATTCCCCTGCACTGCGTGCAGAGCAATTCCGTGTTCCACATCAAGCCTGAAAGGAGCCTTGATTTCCTTGATGGCACTCCAGAGAAAACCCAAGATCACTGTCTCAAGTCTAGAGGGATCCTGAGGTCACTGTAGCAACACGAAAGGGCTCCGTGGACCCCAAATCAACTCGAGATGAGAGCTTAGTCCCTGGCTTCGACTCAAGAGGAATACCAACTTTCCACAAGCACCTCAAGAGGAGGCTTCTCTCAGCTACAGGTAAGTGAGAGGGACCCTGAGTTTGTGGCCTCAAGTGGAATGGACATCGAGATGCTCTGACTCGAAGTAAGGCCGGATATCCCTGCAGTGAAGTGAATGCAGGCTCGTCTTGCATCTCCCAAGACGAAGGTATGTCTGAATACCCTGTGGAGACCACAGAGAAAGACCTAGTCCTCCGCCTCATCGCGACCGGAGGCCTCACATCCTTTGCAACCTCGAGAGGTCCGCGGAGATCAATGCTTCCAAAGGAGACGATGCCTGACTCCTCTTGAAAATGGACAAGAGTCCCAGCATCCCTGTGGCACGTGGAAAGGGACCCTGGGACTCCCGCCTCACGTGGAGACGCGTCCCAATTGCAATGCCAAGACTCGAGGAGAATCCCGAGGTATCCCTCGCACCTAGGCCGGAGTCCTGACGTCGCTGAACAAACACGGGTCTGGAAGGGCCCTCCCCATCGTAACTCGAGAGTATACCCCAGGTTCCGGCCGCAACTCGAGAAAAACAATGAGCCTTCTCCCCTCGCTGCGAGATGAGGCCCGATTCCCCTGCACTGTGTGCAGAGCAATTCCATGTTCCACATCAAACGTGAAAGGAGCCTTGATTTCCCTGATGGCACTCCAGAGAAAACCCAAAGTCACTGTCACAAGTCTAGAGCGATCCTGAGGTCACTGGAGCAACACGAAAGGGCTCCGTGGACCCCAAATCAACTCGAGATGAGAGCTTAGTCCCTGGCTTCGACTCAAGAGGAATACCAAGTTTCCACAAGCACCTCAAGAGGAGGCTTCTCTCAGCTACACTTATGTGAGAGGACCCTGAGTTTGTGGCCTCAAGTGGAATGGACACCGAGATGCTCTGACTCGAATTAAGGCCGGATATCCCTGCAGTGAATTGAATGCAGGCTCGTCTTGCATCTCCCAAGACGAAGGGATGTCTGAATCCCCTGTGGAGACCACAGAGAAAGACCTAGTTCCCCACCTTATCGCGACCGGAGGCCTCACATCCTTTGAAAACTCGAGAGGTCCGCGGAAATCAATGCTTCCAAAGGAGACGATGCCTGACTCCTCTTTAAAATGGATAGTAGTCCCAGGATCCCTGTGGCACGTGGAAAGGGACCCTGGGTCTCCCGCCTCACGTGGAGATGCTTCCCAATTGCCATGTTAAGAATCGACGAGAATCCCGAGGTGTCCCTTGTACCTAGGCAGGAGTCCTGACGTCGCTGACAAACACGCGTCTGGAAGGGCCCTCCCCGTCGTAACTCGAGAATATACCCCAGGTTCCAGCCGCAACTCGAGAAAAACCATGAGACTTCCTCTCGCCACGAGAGAGGCGCGATTCCGCTGCACTGAGTGCAGATCAATTCCGTGTTCTACATCAAAGGTGTAAGGAGCCTTGATTTCCTTGATGGCCCTCCAGAGAAAACCCAAGATCACTGTCTCAAGTCTAGAGGGATCCTGAGGTCACTGTAGGCACAAAAGGGCTCCGTGGACCCCAAATCAACTCGAGATGAGAGCTTAGTCCCTGGCTTCGACTCAAGAGGAATACCAACTTTCCACAAGCACCTCAAGAGGAGGCTTCTCTCAGCTATAGGTATGTGAGGGTGCCCCTGAGTTTGTGGCCTCAAGTGGAATGGACACCGAGATGCTCTGACTCCAAGTAAGGCCGGATATCCCTGCAGTGAATTGAAAGAAGGATCGTCCTGCATCTCCCAAGACGAAGGGATGTCTGAATCCCCTGTGGAGACCACAGAGAAAGACCTAGTTCTCCGCCTAATCGCGACCGGAGGCCTCACATCCTTTGAAAACTCGTGAAGTCCGCGGAGATTAATGCTTCCAAAGAGACGATGCCTGACTCCTCTTGAAAATGGATAGGAGTCCCAGGATCCCTGTGGCACGTGGAAAGGGACCCTGGGTCTCCCGCATCATGTGGAGACGCGTCCCAATTGCCATGCCAAGACTCGAGGAGAATCCCGAGGTGTCCCTCGAACCTAGGAAGGAGTCCTGTCGTCGCTTAACAAACACGTGTCAGGAAGGGCCCTCTCCGTCGTAACTCGAGAATATACCCCAGGTTCCGGCCGCAACTCGAGAAAAACCATGAGATTTCCCCCTAGCTGCGAGTTGAGGCCCGATTCCCCTGCACTGCGTGCAGAGCAATTCCGTGTTCCACATCAAACGTGAAAGGAGCCTTGATTTCCTTGATGGCACTCCAGAGAAAACCCAAGATCACTGTCACAAGTCTAGAGGGATCCTGAGGTCACTGGAGCAATACGAAAGGGCTCCTTGGATCCCAAATCAACTCGAGATGAGAGCTTAGTCCCTGGCTTGGACTCAAGAGGAATACCAACTTTCCACAAGCACCTCAAGAGGAGGCTTCTCGCAGCTACAGGTATGTGAGAGGGACCCTGAGTTTGTGGCCTCAAGTGGAATGGACACCGAGATGCTCTGACTCGAAGTAAGGCCGGATATCCCTGCAGTGAATTGAATGCAGGGTCGTCTTGCATCTCCAAGACGAAGGGATGTCTGCATCCACTGTGGAGACCAGAGAGAAAGACGTAGTTCTCCACCTCATCGCTGACGGAGGCCTCACATCCTTTGAAAACTCGAGAGGTCCGCGGAGATCAATGATTCCAAAGGAGACGATGCCTGACTCCTCTTGAAAATGGATAGGAGTCCCAGGATCCGTGTGGCACGTGGAAAGGGACCCTGGGTCTCCCGCCTCACGTGGAGACGCGTCCCAATTGCCATGTCAAGACTCGAGGAGAATCCAGAGGTGTCCCTGGCACCTAGGCAGGAGTCCGTCGTCGCTGAGCAAAAACGTGTCTGGAAGGGCCCTCCCCGTCGTAACTCAAGAATATACCCCAGGTTCCGGCCGCAACTCGAGAAAAACCATGAGATTTCCCCCTCGCCGCGAGATGAGGCCCGATTCTCGTGCACTGCGTGCAGAGCAATTCCGTGGTCCACATCAAACGTGAAAGGAGCCTTGATTTCCATGATGGCACTCCAGAGAAAACCCAAGATCACTGTCTCAAGTCTAGAGGGATCCTGAGGTCACTGTAGCAACACGAAAGGGCTCCGTGGACCCCAAATCAACTCGAGATGAGAGCTTAGTCCCTGGCTTCGACTCAAGAGGAATACCAACTTTCCACAAGCACCTCAAGAGGAGGCTTCTCGCAGCTACAGGTATGTTAGAGGGCCCCTGAGTTTGTGGCCTAAAGTGGAATGTACACCGAGATGCTCTGACTGGAAGAGGGGCCGGATATCCCTGCAGTGAATTGAATGCAGGCTCGTCTTGCATCTCCCAAGACGAAGGGATGTCTGAATCCCCTGTGGAGACCACAGAGAAAGACCTAGTTCTCTGCCTCATCGCGACCGGAGGCCTCACATCCTTTGAAAACTCGAGAGGTCTGCGGAGATCAATGCTTCCAAAGGAGTCGATGCCTGACTCCTCTTGAAAATGAATAGGAGGCCCAGGATCCCTGTGACACGAGGAAAGTGAACCTGGGTCTCCCGCCTCACGTGGAGACGCGTCCCAATTGCCATGCCAAGACTCGAGGAGAATCCCTAGTTGTCCCTCGCACCTAGGCAGGATTCCAGATGTCGCTGAACAAACACGTGTCTGGAGGGTCCCTCCCCGTCGTAACTCGAGAATATACCCCAGGTTCCGGCCGCAACTCGAGAAAAACCATGAGACTTCTTCCTTGCCGCGAGATGAGGCCCGATTCCCCTGCACTGCGTGCAGAGCAATTCCGTATTCCACATCAAACGTGAAAGGAGCCTTGATTTTCTTGATGGCACTCCAGAGAAAACCCAAGATCACTGGCCAAGTCTAGAGGGATGCTGAGGTCACTGTAGCAGCACGAAAGGGCTCCGTGGACCCCAAATCAACTCGAGATGAGAGCTTAGTCCCTGGCTTTGACTCAAGAGGAATACCAACTTTCCACAAGCACCTCAAGAGGAGGCTTCTCATAGCTACAGGTATGTGAGAGGGCCCCTGAGTTTGTGGCCTAAAGTGGAATGGACACCGAGATGCTCTGACTGGAAGAAAGGCCGGATATCCCTGCAGTGAATTGAATGCAGGCTCGTCTTGCATCTCCCAAGATGAAGGGATGTCTGAATCCCCTGTCGAGAACACAGAGAAAGACCTAGTTCTCCGCCTCATCGCGACCAGAGGCCTCACATCCTTTGAAAACTCGAGAGGTCCGCAGAAGTCAATGTTTCCAAAGGAGACGATGCCTGACTCCTCTTGAAAATGGATAGGAGTCCCAGGATCACTGTCCACGTGGAAGGGGACCCTGGGTCTCCCGCTTCACGTGGAGACGCGTACCAATTGACATGTCAAGACTCGAGGAGAATCCCGAGGTGTCCCTGGCAGCTAGGCAAGAGTCCTGACGTCGCTGAACAAACAAGTATCTGGAAGGGCCCTCCCCGTCGCAACTCGAGAATATACCCCAGGTTCCAGCCGCAAATCGAGAAAAACCATGAGACTTCTCACTCGCCGCGAGAAGAGCCCCAATTCCCCTGCACTGCATGCAGTGCAATTCCGTGTTCCACATCAAACGTTAAAGGAGCCTTGATTTCCTTGATGGCACTCCAGAGAAAACCCAAGATCACTGTCTCAAGTCTAGAGGGATCCTGAGGTCACTGTAGCAACAGGAAAGTGCTCCGTGGACCCCAAATCACCTCGAGATGAGAGCTTAGTCCCTGGCTTCGACTCAACAGAATACCAAATTTCCACAAGCACCGCAAGAGGAGGCTTCTCTCAGCTACAGGTATGTGAGAGGGAACCTGAGTTTGTGGCCTCAAGTGGAATGGACATCGAGATGCTCTGACTCGAAGTAAGGCCGGATATCCCTGCAGTGAATTGAATGCAGGCTCGTCTTGCATCTCCCAAGACGAAAGTATGTCTGAATCCCCTGTGGAGACAACAGAGAAAGACCTAGTTCTCCGCCTCATCCCGACCGGAGGCCTCACATTCTTTGAAAACTCGAGAGGTTCGCGGAGATCAATGCTTCCAAAGGAGACGATGCCTGACTCCTCTTGAAAATGGATACGAGTCCCTGGAGCCGTGTGGCACGTGGAAAGGGACACTGGGTCTCCCGCCTCACGTGGAGACGCGTTCCGATTGCCATGCCAAGACTCGAGGAGAATCCCGAGTTGTCCTCGCACCTAGGCAGGAGTCCTGACGTCGCTGAACAAACACGTGTCTGGAAGGGACCTCCCCGTCGTAACTCGAGAATATACCCCAGGTTCTGGCCGCAACTAGAGAAAAACCATGAGACTTCCCCCTCGCCGCGAGATGAAGCCCGATTCCCCTGCACTGCGTGCAGAGCAATTCCGTGTTCCACATAAAACGAGAAAGGAGCCTTGATTTCCTTGATGGCACTCCAGAGAAAACCCAAGATCACTGTCTCAAGGCTAGAGGGATCCTGAGGTCACTGGAGCAACACGAAAGGGCTCCATGGACCCCAAATCAACTCTGGATGAGAGGTTATTCCCTGGCTTCGACTCTAGAGGAATACCAACTTTCCACAAGCACCTCAAGAGGAGGTTTCTCTCAGCTACAGGTATGTGAGAGGGACCCTTAGTTTGTGGCCTCAAGTGGAATGGACACCGAGATGCTCTGACTCGAAGTAAGGCCGGATATCCCAATAGTTAATTGAATGCAGGCTTGTCTTGCATCTCCCAAGACGAAGGGATGTCTGAATCCCCTGTGGAGACGACAGAGAAAGACCTAGTCCTCCGCATCATCGAGACCGGAGGCATCACATCCTTTGAAAACTCGAGAGGTCTGTGGAGGTCAATGCTTCCAAAGGAGACGATTCCTGACTCTTCTTGAAAATGGATAGGAGTCCCAGGATCCCTGTGGCACGTGGAATGGGACCCTGGGTCTCCCGCCTCACGTGGAGACGTGTCCCAATTTCCATGCCAAGACTCGAGGAGAATCCCGAGGTGTCCCTCGCACCTAGGCAGGAGTCCTGACGTCGCTGAACAAACACGTGTCTGGAAGGGCCCTCCCCGTCGTAACTCGAGAATATACCACAGGTTCCGGCCGCAACTCGAGAAAAACCATGAGACTTCCCCATCGCCGCGAGATGAGGCCCGATTCCCCTGCACTGCGTGCAGATCAAATTCGTGTTCCACATCAAACGTGAAAGGAGCCTTGATTTCCATGATGGCACTCCAGAGAAAACCCAAGATCACTGTCTCAAGTCTAGAGGGATCCTGAGGTCACTGTAGCAACACGAAAGGGCTCCATGGACCCCAAATCAACTCTGGATGAGAGGTTATTCCCTGGCTTCGACTCTAGAGGAATACCAACTTTCCACAAGCACCTCAAGAGGAGGCTTCTATCAGCTACAGGTATGTGAGAGGGACCCTGAGTTTGTGGCCTCAAGTGGAATGGACACCGAGAGGCTCTGACTCGAAGTAAGGCCGGATATCCCTGCAGTGAATTGAATGCAGGCTCGTCATACATCTCCCAAAACGAAGGGATGTCTGAATCCCCTGTGGAGACCACAGAGAAAGACCTAGTTCTATGCCTCATCGCGATCGGTGGCCTCACATCCTTTGAAAACTCGAGAGGTCCGCGGAGATCAATGCTTCCAAAGGAGACGATGCCTGACACCTCTTGAAAATGGATAGGAGTCCCAGGATCCCTGTCCACGTGGAAAGGGACCCTGGGTCTCCCGCCTCACATGGAGACGCGTCCCAATTGCCATGCCAAGACTCGAGGAGAATCCCGAGGTGTCCCTCGCACCTAGGCAGGAGTAACGACGTCGCTGAACAAACACGTGTCTGGAAGGGCCATCCCCGTCGTAACTCGAGAATATACCCCAGATTCCGGCCGCAACTCGAGCAAAACCATGAGACTTCCCCCTCGAAGCGAGATGAGGCCCGATTCCCCTGCAATGCGTCCAGAGCAATTACGTGTTCCACATCAAACGTAAAAGGAGCCTTGATATCCTTGATGGCACTCCAGAGAAAACCCAAGATCACTGTCTCAAGTCTAGAGGGATCCTGAGGTCACTGGAGCAACACGAAAAGTCTCCGTGGACCCCAAATCAACTCGATATGAGAGCTTAGTCCCTGGCTTCGACTCAAGAGGAATACCAACTTTCCACAAGCACCTCAAGAGGAGGCTTCTCTCAGCTACAGGTATGTGAGAGGGACCCTGAGTTTGTGGCCTCAAGTGGAATGAACCCCGAGATGCTCTGACTCGATGTAAGGCCGGATATCCCTGCAGTGAATTGAATGCAGGCCCGTCTTGCATTTCCCAAGACGAAGGGATGTCTGAATCCCCTGTGGAGACCACAGAGGAAGACCTAATTCTCCGCCTCATCGCGACTGGAGTCCTCACATCCTTTGAAAACTCGAGAGGTTCGCGGAGATCAATGCTTCCAAAGGAGACGATGCCTGACTCCTCTTGAAAATGGATACGAGTCCCTGGAGCCGTGTGGCACGTGGAAAGGGACACTGGGTCTCCCGCCTCACGTGGAGACGCGTTCCCATTGCCATGCCAAGACTCGAGGAGAATCCCGAGGTGTCCTCGCACCTAGGCAGGAGTCCTGACGTCGCTGAACAAACACGTGTCTGGAAGGGCACTCCCCGTCGTAACTCGAGAATATACCCCAGGTTCCTGCCGCAACTAGAGAAAAACCATGAGACTTCCCCCTCGCCGCGAGATGAAGCCCGATTCCCCTGCACTGAGTGCAGAGCAATTCCGTGTTCCACATAAAACGAGAAAGGAGCCTTGATTTCCTTGATGGCACTCCAGAGAAAACGCAAGATCACTGTCTCAAGGCTAGAGGGATCCTGAGGTCACTGGAGCAACACGAAAGGGCTCCATGGACCCCAAATCAACTCTGGGTGAGAGGTTATTCCCTAGCTTTGACTCTAGAGGAATACCAACTTTCCACAAGCACCTCAAGAGGAGGCTTCTCTCAGCTACAGGTATGTGAGAGGGACCCTTAGTTTGTGGCCTCAAGTGGAATGGACACCGAGATGCTCTGACTCGAAGTAAGGACGGATATCCCAATAGTTAATTGAATGCAGGCTTGTCTTGCATCTCCCAAGACGAAGGGATGTCTGAATCCCCTGTGGAGACGACAGAGAAAGACCTATTCCTCCGCCTCATCGAGACCGGAGGCATCACATCCTTTGAAAACTCGAGAGGTCTGCGGAGGTCAATGCTTCCAAGGAGACGATTCCTGACTCTTCTTGAAAATAGATAGGAGTCCCAGGATACCTGTGGCACGTGGAAAGGGACCCTGGTCTCCCGCATCACGTGGAGACGCGTCCCAATTGCCATGCCAAGACTCGAGGAGAATCCCGAGGTGTCCCTCGCACCTAGGCAGGAGTCCTGACGTCGCTGAACAAACACGTGTCTGGAAGGGCCCTCCCCGTCGTAACTCGAGAATATACCCCAGGTTCCGGCCGCAACTCGAGAAAAACCATGAGACTTCACCCTCGCCGCGAGATGAGGCCCGATTCCCTTGCACTGCGTGCAGAGCAATTCCGAGTTCCACATCAAACGTGAAAGGAGCCTTGATTTCCCTGATGGCACTCCAGAGAAAACCCAAGATCACTGTCTCAAGTCTTGATGGATCCTGAGGTCACTGTAGCAACAACAAAGGGCTCTGTGGACCCCAAATCAACTCGAGATGAGAGCTTAGTCCCTGGCTTCGACTCAAGAGGAATACCAACTTTCCACAAAGACCTCAAGAGGAGGCTTCTCTCAGCTACAGGTATGTGAGAGGGACCCTGAGTTTGTGGCCTCAAGTGGAATGGACACCGAGATGCTCTGACTCGAATTAAGCCGGATATCCCTGCAGTGAATTGAATGCAGGCTTGTCTTGCATTTCCCAAGACGAAGGGATGTCTGAATCCCCTGTGGAGACCACAGAGGAAGACCTAATTCTCCGCCTCATCACGACCGGAGTCCTCACATCCTTTGAAAATTCGAGAGGTTTGCGGAGATCAATGCTTCCAAAGGAGACGATTCCTGACTCTTCTTGAAAATGGATAGGAGTCCCAGGATCCCTGTGGCACGTGGAAAGGGACCCTGGGTCTCCCGCCTCACGTGGAGATGCGTCCCCATTGCCATGCCAAGAGTCGAGGAGAATCCCGAGGTGTCCCTCGCACCTAGGCAGGAGTCCTGACGTCGCTGAACAAACACGTGTCTGGAAGAGCCCTCCCCGTCATAACTCGAGAATATACCCCAGGTTCCGGCCGCAACTCGAGAAAAACCAAGAGATTTCCCCCTCGCCGCGAGTCGAGGCCCGATTCCCCTGCACTGAATGCAGAGAAATTCCGTGATCCACATCAAACGTGAAAGGAGCCTTGATTTCCTTGATGGCACTCCAGAGAAAACTCAAAGTCACAGTCTCAAGTCTAGAGGGATCCTGAGGCCACTGTAGCAGCATGAAAGGGCTCCGTGGACCCCAAATCAACTCGAGATGAGAGCTTAGTCCCTGGCTTCGACTCAAGAGGAATACCAACTTTCCACAAGCACCTCAAGAGGAGGCTTCTCTCAGCTACAGGTATGTGAGAGGGCCCCTGAGTTTGTGGCCTCAAGTGGAATGGACACCGAGATGCTCTGACTTGAAGTAAGGCCGGATATCCCTGCAGTGAATTGAATGCAGGCTCGTCTTGCATCTCCCAAGACGAAGGGATGTCTCAATCCCCTGTGGAGACCACAGAGAAAGACCTAGTTCTCTGCCTCATCGCGACCGGAGGCCTCACATTCTTTAAAAACTCAAGAGGTCCACCGAGATCAATGCTTCCAAAGGAGACGGTGCCTGCGTCCTCTTGAAAATGGATAGGAGTCCCAGGATCCCTGTGGCACGTGGAAAGGGACCCTGGGTCTCCCGCCTCACGTGGAGACGCGACCCAATTGCCATGCCAAGACTCGAGGAGAATCCCGAGGTGTCCCTCGCAGCTAGGCAGGAGTCCTGACGTCGCTGAACAAACACGTGTCTGGAAGGGCCCTCCCCGTCGTAACTCGAGAATATACCCCAGGTTCCGGCCGCAACTCGAGAAAAACCATGAGACTTCCCCCTCGCCGTGAGATGAGGCCCGATTCCCCTGCACTGCGTGCAGAGCAATTCCGTGTTCCACATCAAACGTGAAAGGAGCCTTGATTTCCTTGATGGCACTCCAGAGAAAACCCAAGATCACTGTCTCAAGTCTAGAGGGATCCTGAGGTCACTGGAGCAACAGGAAAGGGCTCCGTGGACCCCAAATCAACTCGAGATGAGAGCTTAGTCCCTGGCTTAGACTCAAGAGGAATACAGACTTTCCACAAGCACCTCAAGGGGAGGCTTCTCTCAGCTACTTGTATGTGAGAGGTACCCTGAGTTTGTGGCCTCAAGTGGAATGGACACCGAGATGCTCTGACTCGAAGTAAGTCCGGATATGCCTGCAGTGAATTGAAAGCAGGCTCGTCTTGAATCTCCCAAGGCGAAGGGATGTCTGAATCCCCTGTGGAGACCAAAGAGAAAGACCTAGTTCTCCACCTCATTGCGACCGGAGGCCTCACATCCTTTGAAAATTCGAGAGGTCCGCAGAGATCAATGCTTCCAAAGGAGACGATGCCTGACTCCTCTTGAAAGTAGATAGGAGTCCCAGGATCCCTGTCCACGTGGAAGGGGACCCTGGGGCTCCCGCTTCACGTGGAGACGCATCCCAATTGCCATGCCAAGACTCGAGGAGTATCCCGAGGTGTCCCTGGCAGCTAGGCAGGAGTCCTGACGTCGCTGAACAAACACGTGTCTGGAAGGGCCCTCCCCGTCTTAACTCGAGAATATACCCCAGGTTCCGGCCGCAACTCGAGAAAAACCATGAGACTTCCCCCTCGCCGCGAGAAGAGCCCCAATTCCCCTGCACTGCATGCAGAGCAATTCCGTGTTCAACATCAAACGTGAAAGGAGCCTTGATTTCCTTGATGGCACTTCAGAGAAAACCCAAGATCACTGTCTCAAGTCTAGAGGGATCCTGAGGTCATTGGAGCAACACGAAAGCGATACGTGGACCCCAAATCAACTCGAGATGAGAGCTTAGTCCCTGGCTTCGACTCAAGAGGAATACTAACTTTCCACAAGCACCTCAAGAGGAGGTTTCTCTCAGCTACAGGTTTGTGAGAGGGACCCTGAGTTTGTGGCCTCAAGTGCAATGGACACCGAGATGCTCTGTCTCGAAGTAAGGCCGGAAATCCCTGCAGAGTATTGAATGCAGGCTCGTCTTGCATCTCCCAAGACGAAGGGATGTCTGAATCCCCTCTGGAGACCACAGAGAAAGACCTAATCAACCGCCTCATCGTGACCGGAGGCCTCACTTCATTTGAAAACTCGAGAGGTCTGCAGAGATCAATGCTTCCAAAGGAGACGATGCCTGACTCCTCTTGAAAATGGATAGGAGTCCCAGGATCACTGTGGCACGTGGAAAGGGACACTGTGTCTCCCGCCTCACGTGGAGACGCGTCCCAATTGCCATGCCAAGACTCGAGGAGAATCCCGAGGTGTCCCTCGCACCTAGGCAGGAGTCCTGACGTCGCTGAACAAACACGTGTCTGGAAGGGCCCTCCCCGTCGTAACTTGAGAATATACCCCAGGTTCCGGCCGCAACTCGAGAAAAACCATGAGACTTCCCACTCGCCGCGAGATGAGGCCCGATTCCCCTGCCCTGCGTGCAGAGCAATTCCGTATTCCACATCAAAAGTGAAAGGAGCCTTGATTTCCTTGTTGGCACTCCAGAGAAAACCCAAGATCACTGTCTCAAATCTAGAGGGATCCTGAGGTCACTGTAGCAACAAGAAAGGCCTCCGAGGACCACAAATCAACTCGAGATGAGAGCTTAGTCCCTGGCTTTGACTTAAGAGGAATACCAACTTTCCACAAGCACCTCAAGAGGAGGCTTCTCTCAGCTACAGGTATGTGAGAGGGCCCCTGAGTTTGTGGCCTCAAGTGGAATGGACACCGAGATGCTCTGACTCGAAGTAAGGCCTGATATCCCTGCAGTGAATTGAATGCAGGCTCGTCTTGCATCTCCCAAGACGAAGGGTTGTCTGAATCCCCTGTGGAGACCACAGAGAAAGACCTAGTTCTCCGCCTCAACGCTATCGGAGGCCTCACATCCTTTGAGAACTCGAGAGGTCCGCGGAGATCAATGCTTCCAAAGGAGACGATGCCTGACTCCTCTTGAAAATGGATAGGAGTACCAGGATCCCTGTGGCACCTGGAAAGGGATCCTGGGTCTCCCGCCTCACGTGGAGACGCGTCCCAATTGCCATGCCAAGACTCGAGGAGAAATCGAGATGTCCCTCGAACCTAGGCAGCAGTCCTGACGTCGCTGAACAAACACGTGTCTGGAAGGGCCCTCCCCGTCGTAACTCGAGAATATACCCCAGGTTCCGGCCGCAACTTGAGAAAAACCATGAGACATCCCCCTTGCCACGAGATGAGGCCCGATTCCCCTGCACTGCGTGCAGAGCAATTCCGTGTTCCACATCAAACTTGAAAGGAGCCTTGATTTCCTTGATGGCACTCCAGAGAAAACCCAAGATCACTGTCTCAAGTCTAGAGGGATCCTGAGGTCACTGTACCAACACGAAAGGGCTCCGTGGACCCCAAATCAACTCGAGATGAGAGCTTAGTCCCTGGCTTCGACTCAAGAGGAATACCAACTTTCCACAAGCACCTCAAGAGGAGGCTTCTCTCAGCTACAGGTAAGTGAGAGGGCCCCTGAGTTTGTGGCCTCAAGTGGAATGGACACCGAGATGCTCTGACTCGAAGTAAGGCCGGATATCCCTGCAGTGAATTGAATGCAGGCTCGTCTTGTATCTCCCAAGACGAAGGGATGTCTGAATCCCCTGTGGAGACCACAGAGAAAGACCTAATTCTCCGCCTCATCGCGACCGGAGGCCTCACATCCTTTGAAAACTCGAGAGGTCCGCGGAGATCAATGCTTCCAAAGGAGACGATGCCTGACTCCTCTTGAAAATGGATAGGAGTCCCAGGATCCCTGTGGCACGTGGAAAGTGAACCTGGGTCTCACGCCTCACGTGGAGCCGCGTCCCAATTGCCATGCCAAGACTCGAGGAGAATCCCGAGGTGTCCCTCGCACCTAGGCAGGAGTCCTGACGTCGCTGAACAAATACGTGTCTGGAAGGGCCCTCCCCGTCGTAACTCGAGAATATACCCCAGGTTCCGGCCGCAACTCGAGAAAAACCATGAGACTTCCCCCTCGTCGCGAGATGAGGCCCGATTCCCCTGCACTGCGTGCAGAGCAATTCCGTGTTCCACATCAAACGTGAAAGGAGCCTTGATTTCCTTGATGGCACTCCAGAGAAAACCCAAGATCACTGTCTCAAGTCTAGAGGGATCCTGAAGTCACTGGAGGAACACGAAAGCGCTCCGTGGACCCCAAATCAACTCGAGATGAGAGCTTAGTCCCTGACTTCGACTCAGGAGGAATACCAACTTTCCACAAGCACCTCAAGAGGAGGCTTCTCTCAGCTACAGATATGTGAGAGGTACCCTGAGTTTGTGGCCTCAAGTGGAATGGACACCAAGATGCTCTGACTCGAAGTAAGGCTGGATATCCTTGCAGTGAATTGAATGCAGGCTCGTCTACATCTCCCAAGACAAAGAAACGTCTGAATACCTTGTGGAGACCACAGAGAAAGGCCTAGTCCTCCGCCTCAATGCGACCGGAGGCCTCACATCCTTTGAAAACTCGAGAGGTCCGCGGAGATCAATGCTTCCAAAAGAGACGATGCCTGACTTCTCTTTAAAATGGATAGGAGTCGCAGGATCCCTGTGGCACGTGGAAAGGGACCCTGGGTCTCCCGACTCACGTGGAGACGCGTCCCAAATGCCATGCCAAGACTCGAGGAGAATCCCGAGGTGTCCCTCGCACCTAGGCAGGAGTCCTGACGTCGCTGAACAAACACGTGTCTGGAAGGGCCCTCCCCATCGTAACTCGAGAACATGCCCCAGGTTCCGGCCACAACTCGAGAAAACCATGAGACTTCCCCATCGCCGCGAGATGAGGCCCGATTCCCCTGCACTGCATGCAGAGCAATTCCGTCTTCCACATCAAACGTGAAAGGAGCCTTGATTTCCTTGATGGCACTCCAGAGAAAACCCAGGTTCACTGTCTCAAGTCTAGAGGGAAATGAGGTCACTGGAGCAACAGGAAAGGGCTCCGGGAACCCAAATCAACTCGAGATGAGAGCTTTTCCCTGGCTTCAACTCAAGAGGAATACCAACTTTCCACAAGCACCACAAGAGGAGGCTTTCTTCAGCTACAGGTATGTGAGAGGGACCCTGAGTTTGTGGCCTCAAGTGGAATGGACACCGAGATGCTCTGACTTGAAGTAAGGCCGGATATCCCTGCAGTGAATTGAATGCAGGCTAGTCTTGCATCTCCCAAGACGAAGGGATGTCTGAATCCCCTGTGGAGACCAAAGAGATAGACCTAGTCCTCCGCCTCAACGCGAACGGAGGCCTCACATCCTTTGAAAACTCGAGAGGTCCGATCAGATCAATGCTTCCAAAGGAGTCGATGCCTGACTCTTGCAAATGGATAGAAGTCCCAGGATCCCTGTGGCACGTGGAAAGGGACACTGGGTCTCGCGCCTCACGGGGAGCCGCGTCCCAATTGCCATGCCAAGACTCGAGGAGAATCCCGAGGTGTCCCTCGCACCTAGGCAGGAGTCCTGACGTCGCTGAAGAAACACGTGTCTGGAAGGGCCCTCCCCGTCGTAACTCGAGAATATACCCGAGGTTCCGGCCGCAACTCGAGAAAAACAATGACATTTCCCCCTCGTCGCGAGATGAGCCCCGATTCCCCTGCACTGCGTGCAGAGCAATTCCGTGTTCCCCATAAAACGTGAAAGGAGCCTTGATTTCCTTGATGGCACTCCAGAGAAAACCCAAGATCACTGTCTCAAGTCTAGAGGGATCCTGAGGTCACTGGAGCAACACGAAAGGGCTCTGTGGACCCCAAATCAACTCGAGATGAGAGCTTAGTCCCTGGCTTCGACTCAAGAGGAATACCAACTTTCCACAAGCACCTCAAGAGGAGGCTTCTCTCAGCTACAGGTATGTGAGAGGGACCCTGAGTTTGTGGCCTCAAGTGGAATGGACAGCGAGATTCTCTGACTCGAAGTAAGGCCGGATATCCCTGCAGTGAATTGAATGCAGGCTCGTCTTGCATCTCCCAAGACGAAGGGATGTCTGAATCCCCTGTGGAGACCACAGAGAAAGATCTAGTCCTCCGCCTCAACGCGACCGGAGGCCTGACATCCTTTGAAAACTCGAGAGGTCCGCGGAGATCAATGCTTCCAAAGGAGACGATGCCTGACGTCTCTTGAAAATAGATAGGAGTCCCAGGATCCCTGTGGCACGTGGCAAGGTACACTGGTTCTCCCGCCTCACGTGGAGACGCGTCCCAATTGCCATGCCAAGACTCGAGGAGAATCCCGAGTTGTCCCTCGCACCTAGGCAGGGGTCCTGACGTCGCTGAACAAATACTTGTCTGGAAGGGACCTCCCCGTCGTAACTCGAGAATATACCCCAGGTTCCGGCCGCAACTCGAGAAAAACCATGAGACTTCCCCCTCGTCGCGAGATGAGGCCCGATTCCCCTGCACTGCGTGCAGAGCAATTCCGTGTTCCACATCAAACGTGAAAGGAGCCTTGATTTCCTTGATGGCACTCCAGAGAAAACCCAAGATCACTGTCTCAAGTCTAGAGGGATCCTGAAGTCACTGGAGGAACACGAAAGTGCTCCGTGGACCCCAAATCAACTCGAGATGAGAGCTTAGTCCCTGACTTCGACTCAGGAGGAATACCAACTTTCCACAAGCACCTCAAGAGGAGGCTTCTCTCAGCTACAGATATGTGAGAGGGACCCTGAGTTTGTGGCCTCAAGTGGAATGGACACCAAGATGCTCTGACTCGAAGTAAGGCTGGATATCCCTGCAGTGAATTGAATGCAGGCTCGTCTACATCTCCCAAGACGAAGAAACGTCTGAATACCTTGTGGAGACCACAGAGAAAGGCCTAGTCCTCCGCCTCAATGCGACCGGAGGCCTCACATCCTTTGAAAACTCGAGAGGTCCGCGGAGATCAATGCTTCCAAAAGAGACGATGCCTGACTTCTCTTTAAAATGGATAGGAGTCCCAGGATCCCTGTGGCACGTGGAAAGGGACCCTGGGTCTCCCGACTCACGTGGAGACGCGTCCCAAATGCCATGCCAAGACTCGAGGAGAATCCTGAGGTGTCCCTCGCACCTAGGCAGGAGTCCTGACGTCGCTGAACAAACACGTGTCTGGAAGGGCCCTCCCCATCGTAACTCGAGAACATGCCCCAGGTTCCGGCCACAACTCGAGAAAACCATGAGACTTCCCCATCGCCGCGAGATGAGGCCCGATTCCCCTGCACTGCATGCAGAGCAATTCCGTCTTCCACATCAAAAGTGAAAGGAGCCTTGATTTCCTTGATGGCACTCCAGAGAAAACCCAGGTTCACTGTCTCAAGTCTAGAGGATCCTGAGGTCACTGGAGGAACACGAAAGGGCTCCGGGAACCCAAATCAACTCGAGATGAGAGCTTTTCCCTGGCTTCAACTCAAGAGGAATACCAACTTTCCACAAGCACCTCAAGAGGAGGCTTTTCTCAGCTACAGGTATGTGAGAGGGACCCTGAGTTTGTGGCCTCAAGTGGAATGGACACCGAGATGCTCTGACTTGAAGTAAGGCCGGATATCCCTGCAGTGAATTGAATGCAGGCTCGTCTTGCATCTCCCAAGACGAAGGGATGTCTGAATCCCCTGTGGAGACCAAAGAGAAAGACCTAGTCCTCCGCCTCAACGCGAACGGAGGCCTCACATCCTTTGAAAACTCGAGAGGTCCGATCAGATCAATGCTTCCAAAGGAGTCGATGCCTGACTCCTCTTGCAAATGGATAGAAGTCCCAGGATCCCTGTGGCACGTGGAAAGGGACACTGGGTCTCGCGCCTCACGGGGAGCCACGTCCCAATTGCCATGCCAAGACTCGAGGAGAATCCCGAGGTGTCCCTCGCACCTAGGCAGGAGTCCTGACGTCGCTGAACAAACACGTGTCTGGAAGGGCCCTTCCCGTCGTAACTCGAGAATATACCCCAGGTTCCGGCCGCAACTCGAGAAAAACAATGACATTTCCCCCTCGTCGCGAGATGAGCCCCGATTCCCCTGCACTGCGTGCAGAGCAATTCCGTGTTCCCCATAAAACGTGAAAGGAGCCTTGATTTCCTTGATGGCACTCCAGAGAAAACCCAAGATCACTGTCTCAAGTCTAGAGGGATCCTGAGGTCACTAGAGCAACACGAAAGGGCTCTGTGGACCCCAAATCAACTCGAGATGAGAGCTTAGTCCCTGGCTTCGACTCAAGAGGAATACCAACTTTCCACAAGCACCTCAAGAGGAGGCTTCTCTCAGCTACAGGTAGGTGAGAGGGACCCTGAGTTTGTGGCCTCAAGTGGAATGGACAGCGAGATGCTCTGACTCAAAGTAAGGCCGGATATCCCTGCAGTGAATTGAATGCAGGCTCGTCTTGCATCTCCCAAGACGAAGGGATAACTGAATCCCCTGTGGAGACCACAGAGAAAGACCTAGTCCTCCGCCTCAACGCGACCGGAGGCCTGACATCCTTTGAAAACTCGAGAGGTCCGCGGAGATCAATGCTTCCAAAGGAGACGATGCCTGACGTCTCTTGAAAATAGATAGGAGTCCCAGGATCCCTGTGGCACGTGGAAAGGTACCCTGGTTCTCCCGCCTCACGTGGAGCCGCGTCCCAATTGCCATTCCAAGACTCGAGGAGAATCCCGAGGTGTCCTTCGCACCTAGGCAGGAGTCCTGACATCGCTGAACAAACATGTGTCTCGAGGGGCCCTCCCCGTCGTAACTCGAGAATATACCCCAGGTTCCGGCCGCAACTCGAGAAAAACCATAGGACTTCCCCCTCGCCGCGAGATGAGGCCCGATTCCCCTGCACTGCGTGCAGAGCAATTCCGCGTTCCACATGAAACGTGAAAGGAGCCTTGATTTCCTTGTTGGCACTCCAGAGAAAACCCAAGATCACTGTCTGAAGTCTAGAGGGATCCTGAGGTCACTGGAGCAACACGAAAGTGCTCCGTGGACCCCAAATCAACTCGAGATGAGAGCTTAGTCCCTGGCTTCGACTCAAGTGGAATACCAACTTTCCACAAGCACCTCAAGAGGAGGCTTCTCTCAGCTACAGGTATGTGAGAGGGACCCTGAGTTTGTGGCCTCAAGTGGAATGGACACCGAGATGCTCTGACTCGAAGTAAGGCCGGATATCCCTGCAGTGAATTGAATGCAGGCTCGTCTTGCATCTCCCAAGACGAAGGGATGTCTGAATCCCCTGTGGAGACCACAGAGAAAGACCTAGTCCTCCGCCTCAACGCTATCGGAGGCCTCACATCCTTTGAGAACTCGAGAGGTCCGCGGAGATCAATGCTTCCAAAGGAGACGATGCCTGACTCCTCTTGAAAATGGATAGGAGTACCAGGATCCCGGTGGCACCTGGAAAGGGATCCTGGGTCTCCCGCCTCACGTGGAGACGCGTCCCAATTGCCATGCCAAGACTCGAGGAGAAATAGAGATGTCCCTCGAACCTAGGCAGGAGTCCTGACGTCGCTGAACAAACACGTGTCTGGAAGGGCCCTCCCCATCGTAACTCGAGAATATACCCCAGGTTCCGGCCGCAACTTGAGGAAAACCATGAGACATCCCCCTTGCCACGAGATGAGGCCCGATTCCCCTGCACTGCGTGCAGAGCAATTCCGTGTTCCACATCAAACTTGAAAGGAGCCTTGATTTCCTTGATGGCACTCCAGAGAAAACCCAAGATCACTGTCTCAAGTCTAGAGGGATCCTGAGGTCACTGTACCAACACGAAAGGGCTCCGTGGACCCCAAATCAACTCGAGATGAGAGCTTAGTCCCTGGCTTCGACTCAAGAGGAATACCAACTTTCCACAAGCACCTCAAGAGGAGGCTTCTCTCAGCTACAGGTAAGTGAGAGGGCCCCTGAGTTTGTGGCCTCAAGTGGAATGGACACCGAGATGCTCTGACTCGAAGTAAGGCCGGATATCCCTGCAGTGAATTGAATGCAGGCTCGTCTTGTATCTCCCAAGACGAAGGGATGTCTGAATCCCCTGTTGAGACCACAGAGAAAGACCTAATTCTCCGCCTCATCGCGACCGGAGGCCTCACATCCTTTGAAAACTCGAGAGGTCCGCGGAGATCAATGCTTCCAAAGGAGACGATGCCTGACTCCTCTTGAAAATGGATAGGAGTCCCAGGATCCCTGTGGCACGTGGAAAGTGAACCTGGGTCTCACGCCTCACGTGGAGCCGCGTCCCAATTGCCATGCCAAGACTCGAGGAGAATCCCGAGGTGTCCCTCGCACCTAGGCAGGAGTCCTGACGTCGCTGAACAAATACGTGTCTGGAAGGGCCCTCCCCGTCGTAACTCGAGAATATACCCCAGGTTCCGGCCGCAACTCGAGAAAAACCATGAGACTTCCCCCTCGTCGCGAGATGAGGCCCGATTCCCCTGCACTGCGTGCAGAGCAATTCCGTGTTCCACATCAAACGTGAAAGGAGCCTTGATTTCCTTGATGGCACTCCAGAGAAAACCCAAGATCACTGTCTCAAGTCTAGAGGGATCCTGAAGTCACTGGAGGAACACGAAAGCGCTCCGTGGACCCCAAATCAACTCGAGATGAGAGCTTAGTCCCTGACTTCGACTCAGGAGGAATACCAACTTTCCACAAGCACCTCAAGAGGAGGCTTCTCTCAGCTACAGATATGTGAGAGGTACCCTGAGTTTGTGGCCTCAAGTGGAATGGACACCAAGATGCTCTGACTCGAAGTAAGGCTGGATATCCCTGCAGTGAATTGAATGCAGGCTCGTCTACATCTCCCAAGACAAAGAAACGTCTGAATACCTTGTGGAGACCACAGAGAAAGGCCTAGTCCTCCGCCTCAATGCGACCGGAGGCCTCACATCCTTTGAAAACTCGAGAGGTCCGCGGAGATCAATGCTTCCAAAAGAGACGATGCCTGACTTCTCTTTAAAATGGATAGGAGTCCCAGGATCCCTGTGGCACGTGGAAAGGGACCCTGGGTCTCCCGACTCACGTGGAGACGCGTCCCAAATGCCATGCCAAGACTCGAGGAGAATCCCGAGGTGTCCCTCGCACCTAGGCAGGAGTCCTGACGTCTCTGAACAAACACGTGTCTGGAAGGGCCCTCCCCATCGTAACTCGAGAACATGCCCCAGGTTCCGGCCACAACTCGAGAAAACCATGAGACTTCCCCATCGCCGCGAGATGAGGCCCGATTCCCCTGCACTGCATGCAGAGCAATTCCGTCTTCCACATCAAACGTGAAAGGAGCCTTGATTTCCTTGATGGCACTCCAGAGAAAACCCAGGTTCACTGTCTCAAGTCTAGAGGGAAATGAGGTCACTGGAGCAACAGGAAAGGGCTCCGGGAACCCAAATCAACTCGAGATGAGAGCTTTTCCCTGGCTTCAACTCAAGAGGAATACCAACTTTCCACAAGCACCACAAGAGGAGGCTTTTCTCAGCTACAGGTATGTGAGAGGGACCCTGAGTTTGTGGCCTCAAGTGGAATGGACACCGAGATGCTCTGACTTGAAGTAAGGCCGGATATCCCTGCAGTGAATTGAATGCAGGCTAGTCTTGCATCTCCCAAGACGAAGGGATGTCTGAATCCCCTGTGGAGACCAAAGAGATAGACCTAGTCCTCCGCCTCAACGCGAACGGAGGCCTCACATCCTTTGAAAACTCGAGAGGTCCGATCAGATCAATGCTTCCAAAGGAGTCGATGCCTGACTCTTGCAAATGGATAGAAGTCCCAGGATCCCTGTGGCACGTGGAAAGGGACACTGGGTCTCGCGCCTCACGGGGAGCCGCGTCCCAATTGCCATGCCAAGACTCGAGGAGAATCCCGAGGTGTCCCTCGCACCTAGGCAGGAGTCCTGACGTCGCTGAAGAAACACGTGTCTGGAAGGGCCCTCCCCGTCGTAACTCGAGAATATACCCGAGGTTCCGGCCGCAACTCGAGAAAAACAATGACATTTCCCCCTCGTCGCGAGATGAGCCCCGATTCCCCTGCACTGCGTGCAGAGCAATTCCGTGTTCCCCATAAAACGTGAAAGGAGCCTTGATTTCCTTGATGGCACTCCAGAGAAAACCCAAGATCACTGTCTCAAGTCTAGAGGGATCCTGAGGTCACTGGAGCAACACGAAAGGGCTCTGTGGACCCCAAATCAACTCGAGATGAGAGCTTAGTCCCTGGCTTCGACTCAAGAGGAATACCAACTTTCCACAAGCACCTCAAGAGGAGGCTTCTCTCAGCTACAGGTATGTGAGAGGGACCCTGAGTTTGTGGCCTCAAGTGGAATGGACAGCGAGATTCTCTGACTCGAAGTAAGGCCGGATATCCCTGCAGTGAATTGAATGCAGGCTCGTCTTGCATCTCCCAAGACGAAGGGATGTCTGAATCCCCTGTGGAGACCACAGAGAAAGATCTAGTCCTCCGCCTCAACGCGACCGGAGGCCTGACATCCTTTGAAAACTCGAGAGGTCCGCGGAGATCAATGCTTCCAAAGGAGACGATGCCTGACGTCTCTTGAAAATAGATAGGAGTCCCAGGATCCCTGTGGCACGTGGCAAGGTACACTGGTTCTCCCGCCTCACGTGGAGACGCGTCCCAATTGCCATGCCAAGACTGGAGGAGAATCCCGAGTTGTCCCTCGCACCTAGGCAGGGGTCCTGACGTCGCTGAACAAATACGTGTCTGGAAGGGACCTCCCCGTCGTAACTCGAGAATATACCCCAGGTTCCGGCCGCAACTCGAGAAAAACCATGAGACTTCCCCCTCGTCGCGAGATGAGGCCCGATTCCCCTGCACTGCGTGCAGAGCAATTCCGTGTTCCACATCAAACGTGAAAGGAGCCTTGATTTCCTTGATGGCACTCCAGAGAAAACCCAAGATCACTGTCTCAAGTCTAGAGGGATCCTGAAGTCACTGGAGCAACACGAAAGCGCTCCGTGGACCCCAAATCAACTCGAGATGAGAGCTTAGTCCCTGGCTTCGACTCAGGAGGAATACCAACTTTCCACAAGCACCTCAAGAGGAGGCTTCTCTCAGCTACAGATATGTGAGAGGGACCCTGAGTTTGTGGCCTCAAGTGGAATGGATACCGAGATGCTCTGACTCGAAGTAAGGCTGGATATCCCTGCAGTGAATTGAATGCAGGCTCGTCTACATCTCCCAAGACGAAGAAACGTCTGAATACCCTGTGGAGACCACAGAGAAAGGCCTAGTCCTCCGCCTCAATGCGACCGGAGGCCTCACATCCTTTGAAAACTCGAGAGGTCTGCGGAGATCAATGCTTCCAAAAGAGACGATGCCTGACTCCTCTTGAAAATGGATAGGAGTCCCAGGATCCCTGTGGCACGTGGAAAGGGACCCTGGGTCTCCCGACTCACGTGGAGACGCATCCCAAATGCCATGCCAAGACTCGAGGAGAATCCCGAGGTGTCCCTCGCACCTAGGCAGGAGTCCTGACGTCGCTGAACAAACACGTGTCTGGAAGGGCCCTCCCCATCGTAACTCGAGAACATGCCCCAGGTTCCGGCCACAACTCGAGAAAACCATGAGACTTCCCCCTCGCCGCGAGATGAGGCCCGATTCCCCTGCACTGCATGCAGAGCAATTCCGTCTTCCACATCAAACGTGAAAGGAGCCTTGATTTCCTTGATGGCACTCCAGAGAAAACCCAGGGTCACTGTCTCAAGTCTAGAGGGATCCTGAGGTCACTGGAGCAACAGGAAAGGGCTCCGGGAACCCAAATCAACTCGAGCTGAGAGCTTTTCCCTGGCTTCAACTCAAGAGGAATACCAACTTTCCACAAGCACCTCAAGAGGAGGCTTTTCTCAGCTACAGGTATGTGAGAGGGACCCTGAGTTTGTGGCCTCAAGTGGAATGGACACCGAGATGCTCTGACTTGAAGTAAGGCCGGATATCCCTGCAGTGAAATGAATGCAGGCTCGTCTTGCATCTCCCAAGACGAAGGGATGTCTGAATCCCCTGTGGAGACCAAAGAGAAAGACCTAGTCCTCCGCCTCAACGCGAACGGAGGCCTCACATCCTTTGAAAACTCGAGAGGTCCGATCAGATCAATGCTTCCAAAGGAGTCGATGCCTGACTCCTCTTGCAAATGGATAGAAGTCCCAGGATCCCTGTGGCAATTGGAAAGGGACACTGGGTCTCGCGCCTCACGGGGAGGCGCGTCCCAATTGCCATGACAAGACTCGAGGAGAATCCCGAAGTGTCCCTCCCACCTAGGCAGGAGTCCTGACGTCGCTGAACAAACACGTGTCTGGAAGGGCCCTCCCCGTCGTAACTCGAGAATATACCCCAGGTTCCGGCCGCACCTCGAGAAAAACAATGACATTTCCCCCTCGTCGCTAGATGAGCCCCGATTCCCCTCCACTGCGTGCAGAGCAATTCCGTGTTCCCCATAAAACGTGAAAGGAGCCTTGATTTCCTTGATGGCACTCCAGAGAAAACCCAAGATCACTGTCTCAAGTCTAGAGGGATCCTGAGGTCACTGGAGCAACACGAAAGGGCTCTGTGGACCCCAAATCAACTCGAGATGAGAGCTTAGTCCCTGGCCTCGACTCAAGAGGAATACCAACTTTCCACAAGCACCTCAAGAGGAGGCTTCTCTCAGCTACAGGTAGGTGAGAGGGACCCTGAGTTTGTGGCCTCAAGTGGAATGGACAGCGAGATGCTCTGACTCGAAGTAAGGCCGGATATCCCTGCAGTGAATTGAATGCAGGCTCGTCTTGCATCTCCCAAGACGAAGGGATGTCTGAATCCCCTGTGGAGACCACAGAGAAAGACCTAGTCCTCCGCCTCAACGCGACCGGAGGCCTGACATCCTTTGAAAACTCGAGAGGTCCGCGGAGATCAATGCTTCCAAAGGAGACGATGCCTGACGTCTCTTGAAAATAGATAGGAGTCCCAGGATCCCTGTGGCACGTGGAAAGGTACCCTGGTTCTCCCGCCTCACGTGGAGCCGCGTCCCAATTGCCATGCCAAGACTCGAGGAGAATCCCGAGGTGTCCTTCCCACCTAGGCAGGAGTCCTGACATCGCTGAACAAACATGTGTCTCGAAGGGCCCTCCCCGTCGTAACTCGAGAATATACCCCAGGTTCTGGCCGCAACTCGAGAAAAACCATAGGACTTCCCCCTCGCCGCGAGATGAGGCCCGATTCCCCTGCACTGCGTGCAAAGCAATTCCGTGTTCCACATGAAACGTGAAAGGAGCCTTGATTTCCTTGTTGGCACTCCAGAGAAAACCCAAGATCACTGTCTGAAGTCTAGAGGGATCCTGAGGTCACTGGAGCAACACGAAAGGGCTCTGTGGACCCCAAATCAACTCGAGATGAGAGCTTAGTCCTTGGCTTCAACTCAAGTGGAATACCAACTTTCCAAAAGCACCTCAAGAGGAGGCTTCTCCCAGCTACATGTATGTGAGAGGGACCCTGAGTTTGTGGCCTCAAGTGGAATGGACACCGAGATTCTCTGACTCGAAGTAAGGCCGGATATCCCTGCAGTGAATTGAATGCAGGCTCGTCTTGCATCTCCCAAGACGAAGGGATGTCTGAATCCCCTGTGGAGACCACAGAGAAAGACCTAGTCCTCCGCCTCAACGCTATCGGAGGCCTCACATCCTTTGAGAACTCGAGAGGTCCGCGGAGATCAATGCTTCCAAAGGAGACGATGCCTGACTCCTCTTGAAAATGGATAGGAGTACCAGGATCCCGGTGGCACCTGGAAAGGGATCCTGGGTCTCCCGCCTCACGTGGAGACGCGTCCCAATTGCCATGCCAAGACTCGAGGAGAAATAGAGATGTCCCTCGAACCTAGGCAGGAGTCCTGACGTCGCTGAACAAACACGTGTCTGGAAGGGCCCTCCCCATCGTAACTCGAGAATATACCCCAGGTTCCGGCCGCAACTTGAGAAAAACCATGAGACATCCCCCTTGCCACGAGATGAGGCCCGATTCCCCTGCACTGCGTGCAGAGCAATTCCGTGTTCCACATCAAACTTGAAAGGAGCCTTGATTTCCTTGATGGCACTCCAGAGAAAACCCAAGATCACTGTCTCAAGTCTAGAGGGATCCTGAGGTCACTGTACGAACGCGAAAGGGCTCCGTGGACCCCAAATCAACTCGAGATGAGAGCTTAGTCCCTGGCTTCGACTCAAGAGGAATACCAACTTTCCACAAGCACCTCAAGAGGAGGCTTCTCTCAGCTACAGGTAAGTGAGAGGGCCCCTGAGTTTGTGGCCTCAAGTGGAATGGACACCGAGATGCTCTGACTCGAAGTAAGGCCGGATATCCCTGCAGTGAATTGAATGCAGGCTCGTCTTGTATCTCCCAAGACGAAGGGATGTCTGAATCCCCTGTGGAGACCACCGAGAAAGACCTAATTCTCCGCCTCATCGCGACCGGAGGCCTCACATCCTTTGAAAACTCGAGAGGTCCGCGGAGATCAATGCTTCCAAAGGAGACGATGCCTGACTCCTCTTGAAAATGGATAGGAGTCCCAGGATCCCTGTGGCACGTGGAAAGTGAACCTGGGTCTCACGCCTCACGTGGAGCCGCGTCCCAATTGCCATGCCAAGACTCGAGGAGAATCCCGAGGTGTCCCTCGCACCTAGGCAGGAGTCCTGACGTCGCTGAACAAATACGTGTCTGGAAGGGCCCTCCCCGTCGTAACTCGAGAATATACCCCAGGTTCCGGCCGCAACTCGAGAAAAACCATGAGACTTCCCCCTCGTCGCGAGATGAGGCCCGATTCCCCTGCACTGCGTGCAGAGCAATTCCGTGTTCCACATCAAACGTGAAAGGAGCCTTGATATCCTTGATGGCACTCCAGAGAAAACCCAAGATCACTGTCTCAAGTCTAGAGGGATCCTGAAGTCACTGGAGCAACACGAAAGCGCTCCGTGGACCCCAAATCAACTCGAGATGAGAGCTTAGTCCCTGGCTTCGACTCAGGAGGAATACCAACTTTCCACAAGCACCTCAAGAGGAGGCTTCTCTCAGCTACAGATATGTGAGAGGGACCCTGAGTTTGTGGCCTCAAGTGGAATGGACACCGAGATGCTCTGACTCGAAGTAAGGCTGGATATCCCTGCAGTGAATTGAATGCAGGCTCGTCTACATCTCCCAAGACGAAGAAACGTCTGAATACCCTGTGGAGACCACAGAGAAAGGCCTAGTCCTCCGCCTCAATGCGACCGGAGGCCTCACATCCTTTGAAAACTCGAGAGGTCCGCGGAGATCAATGCTTCCAAAAGAGACGATGCCTGACTTCTCTTTAAAATGGATAGGAGTCCCAGGATCCCTGTGGCACGTGGAAAGGGACCCTGGGTCTCCCGACTCACGTGGAGACGCGTCCCAAATGCCATGCCAAGACTCGAGGAGAATCCCGAGGTGTCCCTCGCACCTAGGCAGGAGTCCTGACGTCGCTGAACAAACACGTGTCTGGAAGGGCCCTCCCCATCATAACTCGAGAACATGCCCCAGGTTCCGGCCACAACTCGAGAAAACCATGAGACTTCCCCCTCGCCGCGAGATGAGGCCCGATTCCCCTGCACTGCATGCAGAGCAATTCCGTCTTCCACATCAAACGTGAAAGGAGCCTTGATTTCCTTGATGGCACTCCAGAGAAAACCCAGGGTCACTGTCTCAAGTCTAGAGGGATCCTGAGGTCACTGGAGCAACAGGAAAGGGCTCTGGGAACCCAAATCAACTCGAGATGAGAGGTTTTCCCTGGCTTCAACTCAAGAGGAATACCAACTTTCCACAAGCACCTCAAGAGGAGGCTTTTCTCAGCTACAGGTATGTGAGAGGGACCCTGAGTTTGTGGCCTCAAGTGGAATGGACACCGAGATGCTCTGACTTGAAGTAAGGCCGGATATCCCTGCAGTGAATTGAATGCAGGCTCGTCTACATCTCCCAAGAAGAAGAAACGTCTGAATACCCTGTGGACACCACAGAGAAAGGCCTAGTCCTCCGCCTCAATGCGACCGGAGGCCTCACATCCTTTGAAAACTCGAGAGGTCCGCGGAGATCAATGCTTCCAAAAGAGACGATGCCTGACTCCTCTTGAAAATGGATAGGAGTCCCAGGATCCCTGTGGCACGTGGAAAGGGAGCCTGGGTCTCCCGACTCACGTGGAGACGCGTCCCAAATGCCATGCCAAGACTCAAGGAGAATCCCGAGGTGTCCCTCGCACCTAGGCAGGAGTCCTGACGTCGCTGAACAAACACGTGTCTGGAAGGGCCCTCCCCATCGTAACTCGAGAACATGCCCCAGGTTCCGGCCACAACTCGAGAAAACCATGAGACTTCCCCCTCGCCGCGAGATGAGGCCCGATTCCCCTGCACTGCGTGCAGAGCAATTCCGTTTTCCCCATAAAACGTGAAAGGAGCGTTGATTTCCTTGATGGCACTCCAGAGAAAACCCAAGATCACTGTCTCAAGTCTAGAGGGATCCTGAGGTCACTGGAGCAACACGAAAGGGCTCTGTGGACCCCAAATCAACTCGAGATGAGAGCTTAGTCCCTGGCTTCGACTCAAGAGGAATACCAACTTTCCACAAGCACCTCAAGAGGAGGCTTCTCTCAGCTACAGGTAGGTGAGAGGGACCCTGAGTTTGTGGCCTCAAGTGGAATGGACAGCGAGATTCTCTGACTCGAAGTAAGGCCGGATATCCCTGCAGTGAATTGAATGCAGGCTCGTCTTGCATCTCCCAAGACGAAGGGATGTCTAAATCCCCTGTGGAGACCACAGAGAAAGACCTAGTCCTCCGCCTCAACGCGACCGGAGGCCTGACATCCTTTGAAAACTCGAGAGGTCCGCGGAGATCAATGCTTCCAAAGGAGACGATGCCTGACGTCTCTTGAAAATAGATAGGAGTCCCAGGATCCCTGTGGCACGTGGAAAGGTACCCTGGTTCTCCCGCCTCACGTGGAGACGCGTCCCAATTGCCATGCCAAGACTCGAGGAGAATCCCGAGGTGTCCTTCGCACCTAGGCAGGAGTCCTGACATCGCTGAACAAACATGTGTCTCGAAGGGCCCTCCCCGTCGTAACTCGAGAATATACCCCAGGTTCCGGCCGCAACTCGAGAAAAACCATAGGACTTCCCCCTCGCCGCGAGATGAGGCCCGATTCCCCTGCACTGCGTGCAGAGCAATTCCGTGTTCCACATGAAACGTGAAAGGAGCCTTGATTTCCTTGTTGGCACTCCAGAGAAAACCCAAGATCACTGTCTGAAGTCTAGAGGGATCCTGAGGTCACTGGAGCAACACGAAATGGCTCCGTAGACCCCAAATCAACTCGAGATGAGAGCTTAGTCCTTGGGTTCAACTCAAGTGGAATACCAACTTTCCAAAAGCACCTCAAGAGGAGGCTTCTCTCAGCTACAGGTATGTGAGAGGGACCCTGAGTTTGTGGCCTCAAGTGGAATGGACACCGAGATGCTCTGACTCGAAGTAAGGCCGGATATCCCTGCAGTGAATTGAATGCAGGCTCGTCTTGCATCTCCCAAGACGAAGGGATGTCTGAATCCCCTGTGGAGACCACAGAGAAAGACCTAGTCCTCCGCCTCAACGCTATCGGAGGCCTCACATCCTTTGAGAACTCGAGAGGTCCGCGGAGATCAATGCTTCCAAAGGAGACGATGCCTGACTCCTCTTGAAAATGGATAGGAGTACCAGGATCCCTCTGGCACCTGGAAACGTATCCTGGGTCTCCCGCCTCACGTGGAGACGCGTCCCAATTGCCATGCCAAGACTCGAGGAGAAATCGAGATGTCCCTCGAACCTAGGGAGGAGTCCTGACGTCGCTGAACAAACACGTGTCTGGAAGGGCCCTCCCCGTCGTAACTCGAGAATATACCCCAGGTTCCGGCCGCAACTTGAGAAAAATCATGAGACATCCCCCTTGCCACGAGATGAGGCCCGATTCCCCTGCACTGCGTGCAGAGCAATTCCGTGTTCCACCTCAAACTTGAAAGGAGCCTTGATTTCCTTGATGGCACTCCAGAGAAAACCCAAGATCACTGTCTCAAGTCTAGAGGGATCCTGAGGTCACTGTACCAACACGAAAGGGCTCCGTGGACCCCAAATCAACTCGAGATGAGAGCTTAGTCCCTGGCTTCGACTCAAGAGGAATACCAACTTTCCACAAGCACCTCAAGAGGAGGCTTCTCTCAGCTACAGGTAAGTGAGAGGGCCCCTGAGTTTGTGGCCTCAAGTGGAATGGACACCGAGATGCTCTGACTCGAAGTAAGGCCGGATATCCCTGCAGTGAATTGAATGCAGGCTCGTCTTGTATCTCCCAAGACGAAGGGATGTCTGAATCCCCTGTGGAGACCACAGAGAAAGACCTAATTCTCCGCCTCATCGCGACCGGAGGCCTCACATCCTTTGAAAACTCGAGAGGTCCACGGAGATCAATGCTTCCAAAGGAGATGATGCCTGACTCCTCTTGAAAATGGATAGGAGTCCCAGGATCCCTGTGGCACGTGGAAAGTGAACCTGGGTCTCACGCCTCACGTGGAGCCGCGTCCCAATTGCCATGCCAAGACTCGAGGAGAATCCCGAGGTGTCCCTCGCACCTAGGCAGGAGTCCTGACGTCGCTGAACAAATACGTGTCTGGAAGGGCCCTCCCCGTCGTAACTCGAGAATATACCCCAGGTTCCGGCCGCAACTCGAGAAAAACCATGAGACTTCCCCCTCGCCGCGAGATGAGGCCCGATTCCCGTGCACTGCGTGCAGAGCAATTCCGTGTTCCACATCAAACTTGAAAGGAGCCTTGATTTCCTTGATGGCACTCCAGAGAAAACCCAGGTTCACTGTCTCAAGTCTAGAGGGATCCTGAGGTCACTGGAGCAATACGAAAGGGCTCCGGGAAGCCAAATCAACTCGAGATGAGAGCTTTTCCCTGGCTTCAACTCAAGAGGAATACCAACTTTCCACAAGCACCTCTAGAGGAGGCTTTTCTCAGCTACAGGTATGTGAGAGGGACCCTGAGTTTGTGGCCTCAAGTGGAATGGACACCGAGATGCTCTTACTTGAAGTAAGGCCGGATATCCCTGCAGTGAATTGAATGCAGGCTCGTCTTGCATCTCCCAAGACGAAGGGATGTCTGAATCCCCTGTGGAGACCAAAGAGAAAGACCTAGTCCTCCGCCTCAACGCGAACGGAGGCCTCACATCCTTTGAAAACTCGAGAGGTCCGATCAGATCAATGCTTCCAAAGGAGTCGATGCCTGACTCCTCTTGCAAATGGATAGAAGTCCCAGGATCCCTGTGGCACGTGGAAAGGGACACTGGGTCTCGCGCCTCACGGGGAGCCGCGTCCCAATTGCCATGCCAAGACTCGAGGAGAATCCCGAGGTGTCCCTCGCACCTAGGCAGGAGTCCTGACGTCGCTGAACAAACACGTGTCTGGAAGGGCCCTCCCCGTCGTAACTCGAGAATATACCCCAGGTTCCGGCCGCAACTCGAGAAAAACAATGACATTTCCCCCTCGTCGCGAGATGAGCCCCGATTCCCCTGCACTGCGTGCAGAGCAATTCCGTGTTCCCCATAAAACGTGAAAGGAGCCTTGATTTCCTTGATGGCACTACAGAGAAAACCCAAGATCACTGTCTCAAGTCTAGAGGGATCCTGAGGTCACTGGAGCAACACGAAAGGGCTCTGTGGACCCCAAATCAACTCGAGATGAGAGCTTAGTCCCTGGCTTCGACTCAAGAAGAATACCAACTTTCCACAAGCACCTCAAGAGGAGGCTTCTCTCAGCTACAGGTAGGTGAGAGGGACCCTGAGTTTGTGGCCTCAAGTGGAATGGACAGCGAGATTCTCTGACTCGAAGTAAGGCCGGATATCCCTGCAGTGAATTGAATGCAGCCTCGTCTTGCATCTCCCAAGACGAAGGGATGTCTGAATCCCCTGTGGAGACCACAGAGAAAGACCTAGTCCTCCGCCTCAACGCGACCGGAGGCCTGACATCCTTTGAAAACTCGAGAGGTCCGCGGAGATCAATGCTTCCAAAGGAGACGATGCCTGACGTCTCTTGAAAATAGATAGGAGTCCCAGGATCCCTGTGGCACGTGGAAAGGTACCCTGGTTCTCCCGCCTCACGTGGAGACGCGTCCCAATTGCCATGCCAAGACTCGAGGAGAATCCCGAGGTGTCCTTCGCACCTAGGCAGGAGTCCTGACATCGCTGAACAAACATATGTCTCGAAGGGCCCTCCCCGTCGTAACTCGAGAATATACCCCAGGTTCCGGCCGCAACTCGAGAAAAACCATAGGACTTCCCCCTCGCCGCGAGATGAGGCCCGATTCCCCTGCACTGCGTGCAGAGCAATTCCGTGTTCCACATGAAACGTGAAAGGAGCCTTGATTTCCTTGTTGGCACTCCAGAGAAAACCCAAGATCACTGTCTGAAGTCTAGAGGGATCCTGAGGTCACTGGAGCAACACGAAAGGGCTCCGTGGACCCCAAATCAACTCGAGATGAGAGCTTAGTCCTTGGCTTCAACTCAAGTGGAATACCAACTTTCCAAAAGCACCTCAAGAGGAGGCTTCTGTCAGCTACAGGTATGTGAGAGGGACCCTGAGTTTGTGGCCTCAAGTGGAATGGACACCGAGATGCTCTGACTCGAAGTAAGGCCGGATATCCCTGCAGTGAATTGAATGCAGGCTCGTCTTGCATCTCCCAAGACGAAGGGATGTCTGAATCCCCTGTGGAGACCACAGAGAAAGACCTAGTCCTCCGCCTCAACGCTATCGGAGGCCTCACATCCTTTAGAACTCGAGAGGTCCGCGGAGATCAATGCTTCCAAAGGAGACGATGCCTGACTCCTCTTGAAAATGGATAGGAGTACCAGGATCCCTGTGGCACCTGGAAAGGGATCCTGTGTCTCCCGCCTCACGTGGAGACGCGTCCCAATTGCCATGCCAAGACTCGAGGAGAAATCGAGATGTCCCTCGAACCTAGGCAGGAGTCCTGACGTCGCTGAACAAACACGTGTCTGGAAGGGCCCTCCCTGTCGTAACTCGAGAATATACCCCAGGTTCCGGCCGCAACTTGAGAAAAACCATGAGACATCCCCCTTGCCACGAGATGAGGCCCGATTCCCCTGCACTGCGTGCAGAGCAATTCCGTGTTCCACCTCAAACTTGAAAGGAGCCTTGATTTCCTTGATGGCACTCCAGAGAAAACCCAAGATCACTGTCTCAAGTCTAGAGGGATCCTGAGGTCACTGTACCAACACGAAAGGGCTCCGTGGACCCCAAATCAACTCGAGATGAGAGCTTAGTCCCTGGCTTCGACTCAAGAGGAATACCAACTTTCCACAAGCACCTCAAGAGGAGGCTTCTCTCAGCTACAGGTAAGTGAGAGGGCCCCTGAGTTTGTGGCCTCAAGTGGAATGGACACCGAGATGCTCTGACTCGAAGTAAGGCCGGATATCCCTGCAGTGAATTGAATGCAGGCTCGTCTTGTATCTCCCAAGACGAAGGGATGTCTGAATCCCCTGTGGAGACCACAGAGAAAGACCTAATTCTCCGCCTCATCGCGACCGGAGGCCTCACATCCTTTGAAAACTCGAGAGGTCCACGGAGATCAATGCTTCCAAAGGAGATGATGCCTGACTCCTCTTGAAAATGGATAGGAGTCCCAGGATCCCTGTGGCACGTGGAAAGTGAACCTGGGTCTCACGCCTCACGTGGAGCCGCGTCCCAATTGCCATGCCAAGACTCGAGGAGAATCCCGAGGTGTCCCTCGCACCTAGGCAGGAGTCCTGACGTCGCTGAACAAATACGTGTCTGGAAGGGCCCTCCCCGTCGTAACTCGAGAATATACCCCAGGTTCCGGCCGCAACTCGAGAAAAACCATGAGACTTCCCCCTCGCCGCGAGATGAGGCCCGATTCCCGTGCACTGCGTGCAGAGCAATTCCGTGTTCCACATCAAACTTGAAAGGAGCCTTGATTTCCTTCATGGCACTCCAGAGAAAACCCAGGTTCACTGTCTCAAGTCTAGAGGGATCCTGAGGTCACTGGAGCAATACGAAAGGGCTCCGGGAAGCCAAATCAACTCGAGATGAGAGCTTTTCCCTGGCTTCAACTCAAGAGGAATACCAACTTTCCACAAGCACCTCTAGAGGAGGCTTTTCTCAGCTACAGGTATGTGAGAGGGACCCTGAGTTTGTGGCCTCAAGTGGAATGGACACCGAGATGCTCTTACTTGAAGTAAGGCCGGATATCCCTGCAGTGAATTGAATGCAGGCTCGTCTTGCATCTCCCAAGACGAAGGGATGTCTGAATCCCCTGTGGAGACCAAAGAGAAAGACCTAGTCCTCCGCCTCAACGCGAACGGAGGCCTCACATCCTTTGAAAACTCGAGAGGTCCGATCAGATCAATGCTTCCAAAGGAGTCGATGCCTGACTCCTCTTGCAAATGGATAGAAGTCCCAGGATCCCTGTGGCACGTGGAAAGGGACACTGGGTCTCGCGCCTCACGGGGAGCCGCGTCCCAATTGCCATGCCAAGACTCGAGGAGAATCCCGAGGTGTCCCTCGCACCTAGGCAGGAGTCCTGACGTCGCTGAACAAACACGTGTCTGGAAGGGCCCTCCCCGTCGTAACTCGAGAATATACCCCAGGTTCCGGCCGCAACTCGAGAAAAACAATGACATTTCCCCCTCGTCGCGAGATGAGCCCCGATTCCCCTGCACTGCGTGCAGAGCAATTCCGTGTTCCCCATAAAACGTGAAAGGAGCCTTGATTTCCTTGATGGCACTACAGAGAAAACCCAAGATCACTGTCTCAAGTCTAGAGGGATCCTGAGGTCACTGGAGCAACACGAAAGGGCTCTGTGGACCCCAAATCAACTCGAGATGAGAGCTTAGTCCCTGGCTTCGACTCAAGAAGAATACCAACTTTCCACAAGCACCTCAAGAGGAGGCTTCTCTCAGCTACAGGTAGGTGAGAGGGACCCTGAGTTTGTGGCCTCAAGTGGAATGGACAGCGAGATTCTCTGACTCGAAGTAAGGCCGGATATCCCTGCAGTGAATTGAATGCAGCCTCGTCTTGCATCTCCCAAGACGAAGGGATGTCTGAATCCCCTGTGGAGACCACAGAGAAAGACCTAGTCCTCCGCCTCAACGCGACCGGAGGCCTGACATCCTTTGAAAACTCGAGAGGTCCGCGGAGATCAATGCTTCCAAAGGAGACGATGCCTGACGTCTCTTGAAAATAGATAGGAGTCCCAGGATCCCTGTGGCACGTGGAAAGGTACCCTGGTTCTCCCGCCTCACGTGGAGACGCGTCCCAATTGCCATGCCAAGACTCGAGGAGAATCCCGAGGTGTCCTTCGCACCTAGGCAGGAGTCCTGACATCGCTGAACAAACATATGTCTCGAAGGGCCCTCCCCGTCGTAACTCGAGAATATACCCCAGGTTCTGGCCGCAACTCGAGAAAAACCATAGGACTTCCCCCTCGCCGCGAGATGAGGCCCGATTCCCCTGCACTGCGTGCAGAGCAATTCCGTGTTCCACATGAAACGTGAAAGGAGCCTTGATTTCCTTGTTGGCACTCCAGAGAAAACCCAAGATCACTGTCTGAAGTCTAGAGGGATCCTGAGGTCACTGGAGCAACACGAAAGGGCTCCGTGGACCCCAAATCAACTCGAGATGAGAGCTTAGTCCTTGGCTTCAACTCAAGTGGAATACCAACTTTCCAAAAGCACCTCAAGAGGAGGCTTCTGTCAGCTACAGGTATGTGAGAGGGACCCTGAGTTTGTGGCCTCAAGTGGAATGGACACCGAGATGCTCTGACTCGAAGTAAGGCCGGATATCCCTGCAGTGAATTGAATGCAGGCTCGTCTTGCATCTCCCAAGACGAAGGGATGTCTGAATCCCCTGTGGAGACCACAGAGAAAGACCTAGTCCTCCGCCTCAACGCTATCGGAGGCCTCACATCCTTTAGAACTCGAGAGGTCCGCGGAGATCAATGCTTCCAAAGGAGACGATGCCTGACTCCTCTTGAAAATGGATAGGAGTACCAGGATCCCTGTGGCACCTGGAAAGGGATCCTGTGTCTCCCGCCTCACGTGGAGACGCGTCCCAATTGCCATGCCAAGACTCGAGGAGAAATCGAGATGTCCCTCGAACCTAGGCAGGAGTCCTGACGTCGCTGAACAAACACGTGTCTGGAAGGGCCCTCCCTGTCGTAACTCGAGAATATACCCCAGGTTCCGGCCGCAACTTGAGAAAAACCATGAGACATCCCCCTTGCCACGAGATGAGGCCCGATTCCCCTGCACTGCGTGCAGAGCAATTCCGTGTTCCACCTCAAACTTGAAAGGAGCCTTGATTTCCTTGATGGCACTCCAGAGAAAACCCAAGATCACTGTCTCAAGTCTAGAGGGATCCTGAGGTCACTGTACCAACACGAAAGGGCTCCGTGGACCCCAAATCAACTTGAGATGAGAGCTTAGTCCCTGGCTTCGACTCAAGAGGAATACCAACTTTCCACAAGCACCTCAAGAGGAGGCTTCTCTCAGCTACAGGTAAGTGAGAGGGCCCCTGAGTTTGTGGCCTCAAGTGGAATGGACACCGAGATGCTCTGACTCGAAGTAAGGCCGGATATCCCTGCAGTGAATTGAATGCAGGCTCGTCTTGTATCTCCCAAGACGAAGGGATGTCTGAATCCCCTGTGGAGACCACAGAGAAAGAACTAATTCTCCGCCTCATCGCGACCGGAGGCCTCACATCCTTTGAAAACTCGAGAGGTCCGCGGAGATCAATGCTTCCAAAGGAGACGATGCCTGACTCCTCTTGAAAATGGATAGGAGTCCCAGGATCCCTGTGGCACGTGGAAAGTGAACCTGGGTCTCACGCCTCACGTGGAGCCGCGTCCCAATTGCCATGCCAAGACTCAACGAGAATCCCGAGGTGTCCCTCGCACCTAGGCAGGAGTCCTGACGTCGCTGAACAAATACTTGTCTGGAAGGGCCCTCCCCGTCGTAACTCGAGAATATACCCCAGGTTCCGGCCACAACTCGAGAAAACCATGAGACTTCCCCCTCGCCGCGAGATGAGGCCCGATTCCCCTCACTGCATGCAGAGCAATTCCGTCTTCCACATCAAACGTGAAAGGAGCCTTGATTTCCTTGATGGCACTCCAGAGAAAACCCAGGGTCACTGTCTCAAGTCTAGAGGGATCCTGAGGTCACTGGAGCAACAGGAAAGGGCTCCGGGAACCCAAATCAACTCGAGATGAGAGCTTTTCCCTGGCTTCAACTCAAGAGGAATACCAACTTTCCACAAGCACCTCAAGAGAAGGCTTTTCTCAGCTACAGGTATGTGAGAGGGACCCTGAGTTTGTGCCCTCAAGTGGAATGGACACCGAGATGATCTGACTTGAAGTAAGGCCGGATATCCCTGCAGTGAATTGAATGCAGGCTCGTCTTGCATCTCCCAAGACGAAGGGATGTCTGAATCCCCTGTGGAGACCGCAGAGAAAGACCTAGTTCTCCGCCTCAACGCGAACGGAGGCCTCACATCCTTTGAAAACTCGAGAGGTCCGATCAGATCAAAGCTTCCAAAGGAGACGATGCCTGACTCCTCTTGCAAATGGATAGAAGTCCCAGGATCCCTGTGGCACGTGGAAAGGGACACTGGGTCTCGCGCCTCACGGGGAGCCGCGTCCCAATTGCCATGCCAAGACTCGAGGAGAATCCCGAGGTGTCGCTCGCACCTAGGCAGGAGTCCTGACGTCGCTGAACAAACACGTGTCTGGAAGGGCCCTCCCCGTCTTAACTCGAGAATATACCCCAGGTTCCGGCCGCAACTCTAGAAAAACAATGACATTTCCCCCTCGTCGCGAGATGAGCCCCGATTCCCCTGCACTACGTGCAGAGCAATTCCGTGTTCCCCATAAAACGTGAAAGGAGCCTTGATTTCCTTGATGGCACTCCAGAGAAAACCCAAGATCACTGTCTCAAGTCTAGAGGGATCCTGAGGTCACTGTACCAACACGAAAGGGCTCTGTGGACCCCAAATCAACTCGAGATGAGAGCTTAGTCCCTGGCTTCGACTCAAGAGGAATACCAACTTTCCACAAGCACCTCAAGAGGAGGCTGCTCTCAGCTACAGGTAGGTGAGAGGGACCCTGAGTTTGTGGCCTCAAGTGGAATGGACAGCGAGATGCTCTGACTCGAAGTAAGGCCGGATATCCCTGCAGTGAATTGAATGCAGGCTCGTCTTGCATCTCCCAAGACGAAGGGATGTCTGAATCCCCTGTGGAGACCACAGAGAAAGACCTAGTCCTCCGCCTCAACGCGAACGGAGGCCTCACATCCTTTGAAAACTCGAGAGGTCCGATCAGATCAAAGCTTCCAAAGGAGACGATGCCTGACGTCTCTTGAAAATAGATAGGAGTCCCAGGATCCCTGTGGCACGGGGAAAGGTACACTGGTTCTCCCGCCTCACGTGGAGACGCGTCCCAATTGCCATGCCAAGACTCGAGGAGAATCCCGAGGTGTCCTTCGCACCTAGGCAGGTGTCCTGACATCGCTGAACAAACATGTGTCTCGAAGGGCCCTCCCCGTCGTAACTCGAGAATATACCCCAGGTTCTGGCCGCAACTCGAGAAAAACCATAGGACTTCCCCCTCGCCGCGAGATGAGGCCCGATTCCCCTGCACTGCGTGCAGAGCAATTCCGTGTTCCACATGAAACGTGAAAGGAGCCTTGATTTCCTTGTTGGCACTCCAGAGAAAACCCAAGATCACTGTCTGAAGTCTATAGGGATCCTGAGGTCACTGGAGCAACACGAAAGGGCTCCGTGGACCCCAAATCAACTCGAGATGAGAGCTTAGTCCTTGGCTTCAACTCAAGTGGAATACCAACTTTCCAAAAGCACCTCAAGAGGAGGCTTCTCTCAGCTACAGGTATGTGAGAGGAACCCTGATATTGTGTCCTCAAGTGGAATGGACACCGAGATGCTCTGACTCGAAGTAAGGCCGGATATCCCTGCAGTGAATTGAATGCAGGCTCGTCTTGCATCTCCCAAGACGAAGGGATGTCTGAATCCCCTGTGGAGACCACAGAGAAAGACCTAGTCCTCCGCCTCAATGCTATCGGAAGCCTCACATCCTTTGAGAACTCGAGAGGTCCGTGGAGATCAATGCTTCCAAAGGAGACGATGCCTGACTCCTCTTGAAAATGGATAGGAGTACCAGGATCCCTGTGGCACCTGGAAAGGGATCCTGGGTCTCCCGCCTCACGTGGAGACGCGTCCCAATTGCCATGCCAAGACTCGAGGAGAAATCGAGATGTCCCTCGAACCTAGGCAGGAGTCCTGACGTCGCTGAACAAACACGTGTCTGGAAGGGCCCTCCCCGTCGTAACTCGAGAATATACCCCAGGTTCCGGCCGCAACTTGAGAAAAACCATGAGACATCCCCCTTGCCACGAGATGAGGCCCGATTCCCCTGCACTGCGTGCAGAGCAATTCCGTGTTCCACATCAAACTTGAAAGGAGCCTTGATTTCCTTGATGGCACTCCAGAGAAAACCCAAGATCACTGTCTCAAGTCTAGAGGGATCCTGAGGTCACTGTACCAACACGAAAGGGCTCCGTGGACCCCAAATCAACTCGAGATGAGAGCTTAGTCCCTGGCTTCGACTCAAGAGGAATACCAACTTTCCACAAGCACCTCAAGAGGAGGCTTCTCTCAGCTACAGGTAAGTGAGAGGGCCCCTGAGTTTGTGGCCTCAAGTGGAATGGACACCGAGATGCTCTGACTTGAAGTAAGGCCGGATATGCATGCAGTGAATTGAATGCAGGCTCGTCTTGTATCTCCCAAGACGAAGGGATGTCTGAATCCCCTGTGGAGACCACAGAGAAAGACCTAATTCTCCGCCTCATCGCGACCGGAGGCCTCACATCCTTTGAAAACTCGAGAGGTCCGCGGAGATCAATGCTTCCAAAGGAGACGATGCCTGACTCCTCTTGAAAATAGATAGGAGTCCCAGGATCCCTGTGGCACGTGGAAAGTGAACCTGGGTCTCACGCCTCACGTGGAGCCGCGTCCCAATTGCCATGCCAAGACTCGAGGAGCATCCCGAGGTGTCCCTCGCACCTAGGCAGGAGTCCTGACGTCGCTGAACAAATACGTGTCTGGAAGGGCCCTCCCCGTCGTAACTCGAGAATATACCCCAGGTTCCGGCCGCAACTCGAGAAAAACCATAGGACTTCCCCCTCGTCGCGAGATGAGGCCCGATTCCCCTGCACTGCGTGCAGAGCAATTCCGTGTTCCACATCAAACGTGAAAGGAGCCTTGATATCCTAGATGGCACTCCAGAGAAAACCCAAGATCACTGTCTCAAGTCTAGAGGGATCCTGAGGTCACTGGAGCAACACGAAAGGGCTCTGTGGACCCCAAATCAACTCGAGATGAGAGCTTAGTCCCTGGCTTCGACTCAAGAGGAATACCAACTTTCCACAAGCACCTCAAGAGGAGGCTTCTCTCAGCTACAGGTAGGTGAGAGGGACCCTGAGTTTGTGGCCTCAAGTGGAATGGACAGCGAGATGCTCTGACTCGAAGTAAGGCTGGATATCCCTGCAGTGAATTGAATGCAGGCTCGTCTACATCTCCCAAGACGAAGAAACGTCTGAATACCCTGTGGAGACCACAGAGAAAGGCCTAGTCCTCCGCCTCAATGCGACCGGAGGCCTCACATCCTTCGAAAACTCGAGAGGTCCGCGGAGATCAATGCTTCCAAAAGAGACGATGCCTGACTTCTCTTTAAAATGGATAGGAGTCCCAGGATCCCTGTGGCACGTGGAAAGGGACCCTGGGTCTCCCGACTCACGTGGAGACGCGTCCCAAATGCCATGCCAAGACTCGAGGAGAATCCCGAGGTGTCCCTCGCACCTAGGCAGGAGTCCTGACGTCGCGGAACAAACACGTGTCTGGAAGGGCCCTCCCCATCGTAACTCGAGAACATGCCCCAGGTTCCGGCCACAACTCGAGAAAACCATGAGACTTCCCCCTCGCCGCGAGATGAGGCCCGATTCCCCTGCACTGCATGCAGAGCAATTCCGTCTTCCACATCAAACGTGAAAGGAGCCTTGATTTCCTTGATGGCACTCCAGAGAAAACCCAGGGTCACTGTCTCAAGTCTAGAGGGATCCTGAGGTCACTGGAGCAGCAGGAAAGGGCTCCGGGAACACAAATCAACTCGAGATGAGAGCTTTTCCCTGGCTTCAACTCAAGAGGAATACCAACTTTCCACAAGCACCTCAAGAGGAGGCTTTTCTCAGCTACAGGTATGTGAGAGGGACCCTGAGTTTGTGGCCTCAAGTGGAATGGACACCGAGATGCTCTGACTTGAAGTAAGGCCGGATATCCCTGCAGCGAATTGAATGCAGGCTCGTCTTGCATCTCCCAAGACGAAGGGATGTCTGAATCCCCTGTGGAGACCAAAGAGAAAGACCTAGTCCTCCGCCTCAACGCGAACGGAGGCCTCACATCCTTTGAAAACTCGAGAGGTCCGATCAGATCAATGCTTCCAAAGGAGTCGATGCCTGACTCCTATTGCAAATGGATAGAAGTCCCAGGATCCCTGTGGCACGTGGAAAGGGACACTGGGTCTCGCGCCTCACGGGGAGGCGCGTCCCAATTGCCATGCCAAGACTCGAGGAGAATCCCGAGGTGTCCCTCGCACCTAGGCAGGAGTCCTGACGTCGCTGAACAAACACGTGTCTGGAAGGGCCCTCCCCGTCGTAACTCGAGAATATACCCCAGGTTCCGGCCGCAACTCGAGAAAAACAATGACATTTCCCCCTCGTCGCTAGATGAGCCCCGATTCCCCTCCACTGCGTGCAGAGCAATTCCGTGTTTCCCATAAAACGTGAAAGGAGCCTTGATTTCCTTGATGGCACTCCAGAGAAAACCCAAGATCACTGTCTCAAGTCTAGAGGGATCCTGAGGTCACTGGAGCAACACGAAAGGGCTCTGTGGACCCCAAATCAACTCGAGATGAGAGCTTAGTCCCTGGCTTCGACTCAAGAGGAATACCAACTTTCCACAAGCACCTCAAGAGGAGGCTTCTCTCAGCTACAGGTAGGTGAGAGGGACCCTGAGTTTGTGGCCTCAAGTGGAATGGACAGCGAGATGCTCTGACTCGAAGTAAGGCCGGATATCCCTGCAGTGAATTGAATGCAGGCTCGTCTTGCATCTCCCAAGACGAAGGGATGTCTGAATCCCCTGTGGAGACCACAGAGAAAGACCTAGTCCTCCGCCTCAACGCCACCGGAGGCCTGACATCCTTTGAAAACTCGAGAGGTCCGCGGAGATCAATGCTTCCAAAGGAGACGATGCCTGACGTCTCTTGAAAATAGATAGGAGTCCCAGGATCCCTGTGGCACGTGGAAAGGTACCCTGGTTCTCCCGCCTCACGTGGAGACGCGTCCCAATTGCCATGCCAAGACTCGAGGAGAATCCCGAGTTGTCCTTCGCACCTAGGCAGGAGTCCTGACATCGCTGAACAAACATGTGTCTCGAAGGGCCCTCCCCGTCGTAACTCGAGAATATACCCCAGGTTCTGGCCGCAACTCGAGAAAAACCATAGGACTTCCCCCTCGCCGCGAGATGAGGCCCGATTCCCCTGCACTGCGTGCAGAGCAATTCCGTGTTCCACATGAAACGTGAAAGGAGCCTTGATTTCCTTGTTGGCACTCCAGAGAAAACCAAAGATCACTGTCTGAAGTCTAGAGGGATCCTGAGGTCACTGGAGCAACACGAAAGGGCTCCGTGGACCCCAAATCAACTCGAGATGAGAGCTTAGTCCTTGGCTTCAACTCAAGTGGAATACCAACTTTCCAAAAGCACCTCAAGAGGAGGCTTCTCTCAGCTACAGGTATGTGAGAGGGACCCTGAGTTTGTGGCCTCAAGTGGAATGGACACCGAGATGCTCTGACTCGAAGTAAGGCCGGATATCCCTGCAGTGAATTGAATGCAGGCTCGTCTTGCATCTCCCAAGACGAAGGGATGTCTGAATCCCCTGTGGAGACCACAGAGAAAGACCTAGTCCTCCGCCTCAACGCTATCGGAAGCCTCACATCCTTTGAGAACTCGAGAGGTCCGCGGAGATCAATGCTTCCAAAGGAGACGATGCCTGACTCCTCTTGAAAATGGATAGGAGTACCAGGATCCCTGTGGCACCTGGAAAGGGATCCTCGGTCTCCCGCCTCACGTGGAGACGCGTCCCCATTGCCATGCCAAGACTCGAGGAGAAATCGAGATGTCCCTCGAACCTAGGCAGGAGTCCTGACGTCGCTGAACAAACACGTGTCTGGAAGGGCCCTCCCCGTCGTAACTCGAGAATATACCCCAGGTTCCGGCCGCAACTTGAGAAAAACCATGAGACATCCCCCTTGCCACGAGATGAGGCCCGATTCCCCTGCACTGTGTGCAGAGCAATTCCGTGTTCCACATCAAACTTGAAAGGAGCCTTGATTTCCTTGATGGCACTCCAGAGAAAACCCAAGATCACTGTCTCAAGTCTAGAGGGATCCTGAGGTCACTGTACCAACACGAAAGGGCTCCGTGGACCCCAAATCAACTCGAGATGAGAGCTTAGTCCCTGGCTTCGACTCAAGAGGAATACCAACTTTCCACAAGCACCTCAAGAGGAGGCTTCTCTCAGCTACAGGTAAGTGAGAGGGCCCCTGAGTTTGTGGCCTCAAGTGGAATGGACACCGAGATGCTCTGACTCGAAGTAAGGCCGGATATCCCTGCAGTGAATTGAATGCAGGCTCGTCTTGTATCTCCCAAGACGAAGGGATGTCTGAATCCCCTGTGGAGACCGCAGAGAAAGACCTAATTCTCCGCCTCAATGCGACCGGAGGCCTCACATCCTTTGAAAACTCGAGAGGTCCACGGAGATCAATGCTTCCAAAAGAGACGATGCCTGACTTCTCTTTAAAATGGATAGGAGTCCCAGGATCCCTGTGGCACGTGGAAAGGGACCCTGGGTCTCCTGACTCACGTGGAGACGCGTCCCAAATGCCATGCCAAGACTCGAGGAGAATCCCGAGGTGTCCCTCGCACCTAGGCAGGAGTCCTGACGTCGCTGAACAAACACGTGTCTGGAAGGGCCCTCCCCATCGTAACTCGAGAACATGCCCCAGGTTCCGGCCACAACTCGAGAAAACCATGAGACTTCCCCCTCGCCGCGAGATGAGGCCCGATTCCCCTGCACTGCATGCAGAGCAATTCCGTCTTCCACATCAAACGTGAAAGGAGCCTTGATTTCCTTGATGCCACTCCAGAGAAAACCCAGGTTCACAGTCTCAAGTCTAGAGGGATCCTGAGGTCACTGGAGCAATACGAAAGGGCTCCGGGAACCCAAATCAACTCGAGATGAGAGCTTTTCCCTGGCTTCAACTCAAGAGGAATACCAACTTTCCACAAGCACCTCTAGAGGAGGCTTTTCTCAGCTACAGGTATGTGAGAGGGACCCTGAGTTTGTGGCCTCAAGTGGAATGGACACCGAGATGCTCTTACTTGAAGTAAGGCCGGATATCCCTGCAGTGAATTGAATGCAGGCTCGTCTTGCATCTCCCAAGACGAAGGGATGTCTGAATCCCCTGTGGAGACCAAAGAGAAAGACCTAGTCCTCCGCCTCAACGCGAACGGAGGCCTCACATCCTTTGAAAACTCGAGAGGTCCGATCAGATCAATGCTTCCAAAGGAGTCGATGCCTGACTCCTCTTGCAAATGGATAGAAGTCCCAGGATCCCTGTGGCACGTGGAAAGGGACACTGGGTCTCGCGCCTCACGGGGAGCCGCGTCCCAATTGCCATGCCAAGACTCGAGGAGAATCCCGAGGTGTCCCTCGCACCTAGGCAGGAGTCCTGACGTCACTGAACAAACACGTGTCTGGAAGGGCCCTCCCCGTCGTAACTCGAGAATATACCCCAGGTTCCGGCCGCAACTCGAGAAAAACAATGACATTTCCCCCTCGTCGCGAGATGAGCCCCGATTCCCCTGCACTGCGTGCAGAGCAATTCCGTGTTCCCCATAAAACGTGAAAGGAGCCTTGATTTCCTTGATGGCACTCCAGAGAAAACCCAAGATCACTGTCTCAAGTCTAGAGGGATCCTGAGGTCACTGGAGCAACACGAAAGGGCTCCGTGGACCCCAAATCAACTCGAGATGAGAGCTTAGTCCCTGGCTTCGACTCAAGAGGAATACCAACTTTCCACAAGCACCTCAAGAGGAGGCTTCTCTCAGCTACAGGTAGGTGAGAGGGACCCTGAGTTTGTGGCCTCAAGTGGAATGGACAGCGAGATTCTCTGACTCGAAGTAAGGCCGGATATCCCTGCAGTGAATTGAATGCAGGCTCGTCTTGCATCTCCCAAGACGAAGGGATGTCTGAATCCCCTGTGGAGACCACAGAGAAAGACCTAGTCCTCCGCCTCAACGCGACCGGAGGCCTGACATCCTTTGAAAACTCGAGAGGTCCGCGGAGATCAATGCTTCCAAAGGAGACGATGCCTGACGTCTCTTGAAAATAGATAGGAGTCCCAGGATCCCTGTGGCACGTGGAAAGGTACCCTGGTTCTCCCGCCTCACGTGGAGACGAGTCCCAATTGCCATGCCAAGACTCGAGGAGAATCCCGAGGTGTCCTTCGCACCTAGGCAGGAGTCCTGACATCGCTGAACAAACATGTGTCTCGAAGGGCCCTCCCCGTCGTAACTCGAGAATATACCCCAGGTTCCGGCCGCAACTCGAGAAAAACCATAGGACTTCCCCCTCGCCGCGAGATGAGGCCCGATTCCCCTGCACTGCGTGCAGAGCAATTCCGTGTTCCACATGAAACGTGAAAGGAGCCTTGATTTCCTTGTTGGCACTCCAGAGAAAACCCAAGATCACTGTCTGAAGTCTAGAGGGATCCTGAGGTCACTGGAGCAACACGAAAGGGCTCCGTGGACCCCAAATCAACTCGAGATGAGAGCTTAGTCCTTGGCTTCAACTCAAGTGGAATACCAACTTTCCAAAAGCACCTCAAGAGCAGGCTTCTCTCAGCTACAGGTATGTGAGAGGGACCCTGAGTTTGTGGCCTCAAGTGGAATGGACACCGAGATGCTCTGACTCGAAGTAAGGCCGGATATCCCTGCAGTGAATTGAATGCAGGCTCGTCTTGCATCTCCCAAGACGAAGGGATGTCTGAATCCCCTGTGGAGACCACAGAGAAAGACCTAGTCCTCCGCCTCAACGCTATCGGAGGCCTCACATCCTTTGAGAACTCGAGAGGTCCGCGGAGATCAATGCTTCCAAAGGAGACGATGCCTGACTCCTCTTGAAAATGGATAGGAGTACCAGGATCCCTGTGGCACCTGGAAAGGGATCCTGGGTCTCCCGCCTCACGTGGAGACGCGTCCCAATTGCCATGCCAAGACTCGAGGAGAAATCGAGATGTCCCTCGAACCTAGGCAGGAGTCCTGACGTCGCTGAACAAACACGTGTCTGGAAGGGCCCTCCCCGTCGTAACTCGAGAATATACCCCAGGTTCTGGCCGCAACTTGAGAAAAACCATGAGACATCCCCCTTGCCACGAGATGAGGCCCGATTCCCCTGCCCTGCGTGCAGAGCAATTCCGTGTTCCACATCAAACTTGAAAGGAGCCTTGATTTCCTTGATGGCACTCCAGAGAAAACCCAAGATCACTGTCTCAAGTCTAGAGGGATCCTGAGGTCACTGTACCAACACGAAAGGGCTCCGTGGACCCCAAATCAACTCGAGATGAGAGCTTAGTCCCTGGCTTCGACTCAAGAGGAATACCAACTTTCCACAAGCACCTCAAGAGGAGGCTTCTCTCAGCTACAGGTAAGTGAGAGGGCCCCTGAGTTTGTGGCCTCAAGTGGAATGGACACCGAGATGCTCTGACTCGAAGTAAGGCCGGATATCCCTGCAGTGAATTGAATGCAGGCTAGTCTTGTATCTCCCAAGACGAAGGGATGTCTGAATCCCCTGTGGAGACCACAGAGAAAGACCTAATTCTCCGCCTGATCGCGACCGGAGGCCTCACATCCTTTGAAAACTCGAGAGGTCCGCGGAGATCAATGCTTCCAAAGGAGACGATGCCTGACTCCTCTTGAAAATGGATAGGAGTCCCAGGATCCCTGTGGCACGTGGAAAGGGACCCTGGGTCTCCCGCCTCACGTGGAGACCCGTCCCAATTGCCATGCCAAGACTCGAGGAGAATCCCGAAGTGTCCCTCGCACCTAGGCAGGAGTCCTGACATCGCTGAACAAACACGTGTCTGGAAGGGGCCTCCCCGTCGTAACTCGAGAATATACCCCAGGTTCCGGCCGCAACTCGAGAAAAACCATGAGACTTCCCCCTCGCCGCGAGATGAGGCCCGGTTCCCCTGCACTGCATGCAGAGCAATTCCGTGTTCCACATCAAAGTTGAAAGGAGCCTTGATTTCCTTGATGGCACTCCAGAGAGTATCCAAGGTCACTGTCTCAAGTCTAGAGGGATCCTGAGGTCACTGTAGCAACAGGAAAGGGCTCCGTGGACCCCAAATCAACTCGAGATGAGAGCTTAGTCCCTTGCTTCGACTCAAGAGGAATACCAACTTTCCACAAGCACCTTAAGAGGAGCCTTCTCTCAGCTACAGGTATGTGAGACGGACCCTGAGTTTATGGCCCCAAGTGGAATGGACACCGAGATGCTCTGACTCGAAGTAAGGCCGGATATCCCTGCAGTGTATTGAATGCAGGCTCGTCTTGCATCTCCTAAGATGAATGGATGTCTGAATCCCCTGTGGAAAACACAGAGGAAGACCTAGTTCTCCGCCTCATCGCGACGGGAGGCCTCACATCCTTTGAAAATTCGAGAGGACTGCGGAGATCAATGCTTCCGAAGGAGACGTTGCCTGACTCCTCTTGAAAATGCATAGGAGTCCCAGGATCCCTGTGGCACGTGGAAAGGGACGGTGGGTCTCCCACCTCACGTGGAGATGCGTCCCAATTGCCATGCCAAGACTCGAGGAGAATCCCGAGGTGTCCCTCGCCCCTAGGCAGGAGTCATGATGTCGCTGAACAAATACGTGTCTGGAAGGGCCCTCCCCGTCGTAACTCGAGAATATACCCAAGGTTCCGGCCGCAACTCGAGAAAAATCATGAGACTTCCCCCTCGCCGCAACATGAGGCCCGATTCCCCTGCACTGCATGCAGAGCAATTCCGTGTTCCACATCAAACGTGAAAGGAGACTTGATTTCCTTGATGGCACTCCAGCGAAAACCCAAGATCACTGTCTCAAGTCTAGAGGGATCCTGAGGTGACTGGAGCAACATGAAGGGGCTCTGCGGACCCCAAATCAAATCGAGATGAGAGCTTAGTCCCTGGCTTCGACTCAAGAGGAATACCAACTTTCCACAAGCACCTCAAGAGGAGGCTTCTCTCAGCTATAGGTATGTGAGAGGGACCCTGAATTTGTGGCCTCAAGTGGAATGGACACCGAGATGCTCTGACTCGAAGTAAGGCCGGATATCCCTGCAGTGAATTGAATGCAGGCTCGTCTTGCATCTCCCAAGACGAAGGGATGTCTGAATCCCCTGTGGAGACCACAGAGAAAGAATTAGTTCTCCGTATCATCGCGACCGGAGGTCTCACATCCTTTGAAAACTCGAGAGGTCCGCGGAGATCAGTGCATCCAAAGGAGACGATGCCTGACTCCTCTTGAAAATGCATAGGAGTCCCAGGATCCCTTTGCAACGTGAAAAGGGACCCTGGGTCTCCCGCCTCACGTGGAGACCCGTCCCAATTGCCATGCCAAGACTTGGGGAGAATACCGAGGTGTCCATCGAACCTAGGCAGGAATTCTGACTTCGCTGAACAAACACGTGTCTGGAAGGGCCCTCCCCGTCGTAATTCGAGAATATACCCCAGGTTCCGGCTGCAACTCGAGAAAAACCATGAGACTTCCCCCTCGCCGTGACATGAGGCCCGATTCCCCTGCTCTGCGTGCAAAGCAATTCCGTGTTCCATATCAAACGTGAAAGGAGCCTTGATTTCCTTGATGGCACTTCAGAGAAAACCCAATATCACTGTCTCAAGTCTAGAGGGATCCTGAGGTCACTGTAGCAACAGAAAAGGGCTCCGTGGAGCCCAAATCAACTGGAGATGAGAGCTTAGTCCCTGGCCTCGACTCAAGAGGAATACCAACTTTCCACAAGCACCTCAAGAGGAGGCTTCTCTCAGCTACATGTATGTAAGAGGGACCCTGAGTTTGTGGCCTCAAGTGGAATGGACACCGAGATGCTCTGACTCGAAGTAAGGCCGGATATCCCTGCAGTGAATTGAATGCAGGCTCCTCTTGCATCTCCCAAGACGAAGGTATGTCTGAATCCCCTGTGGAGCCCACAGAGAAAGACCTAGTTCTCCGCCTCATCGCGACCGGAGGCCTCATATCCTTTGAAAACTCGAGAGGTCCGCGGAGATGAATGCTTCCAAAGGAGACGATGCATGACTCCTCTTGAAAATGGATAGGAGTCCCAGGATCCCTGTGGCACGTGGAAAGGGACCCTGGGTCTCCCGCCTCACGTGGAGACGCGTCCCAATTGCCATGTCAAGACTCGAGGAGAATCCCGAGGTGTCCCTCGCACCTAGGCAGGAATCCTGACGTCGCTGAACAAACACATGTCTGGAAGGGCCCTCCCCGTCGTAACTCGAGAATATACCCCAGGTTCCGGCCGCAACTCGAGAATAACCATGAGACTTCCCCCTCGCCGCGAGATGAGGCCCGATTCCCCTGCACTGCGTGCAGAGCAATTCCGTGATCCACATCAAAGGTGAAAGGGGCCTTGATTTCCTTGATGGCACTCCAGAGAAATCCCAAGATCACTGTCTCAAGTCTAGAGGGGTCCTGAGGTCACTGGAGCAACAAGAAAGGGCTCCGTGGACCCCAAATCACCTCGAGATGAGAGCTTATTCCCTGGTTTCGACTCAAGAGGAATACCAACTTTCCACAAGCACCTCAAGAGGAGGCTTCTCTCAGCTACAGGTATGTGAGAGGGACCCTTAGTTTGTGGCCTCAAGTGGAATGGACACCGAGATGCTCTGACACGAAGTAAGGCCGGATATCCCTGCAGTGAATTGAATGCAGGCTAGTCTTGCATCTCCCAAGACAAAGGGATGTCTGAATCCCCTGTGGAGACCACAGAGAAAGACCTAGTTCTCGCCACATTGCGACCGGAGTACTCACATCCTTTGAAAATTCGAGAGGTCCGCGGAGATCAATGCTTCCAAAGGAGACGATGCCTGACTCATCTTGAAAATGGATAGGAGTCCCAGGATCCCTGTGGCACGTGGAAAGGGACCCTGGGTCTCCCGCCTCACGTGGAGACGCGTCCCAATTGCCATGCCAAGACTCGAGGAGAATCCAGAGGTGTCCCTCGCACCTAGGCAGGAGTCCTGACGTCGCTGAACAAACAGGTGTCTGGAAGGGCCCTCCCAGTCGTAACTCGAGAATATACCCCAGCTTCAGGCCGCAACTCGAGAAAAACCATGAGACTTCCCCCTCGCCGCGAGATGAGGCTCGATTCCCCTGCACTGCGTGCAGAGCAATTCCGTGTTCCACATCAGGCCTGAAAGGAGCCTTGATTTCCTTGATGGCACTCCAGAGAAAACCCAAGATCACTGTCTCAAGTCTAGAAGGATCCTGAGGCCACTGTAGCAGCATGAAAGGGCTCCGTGGACCCAAAATCAACTCGAGATGAGAGCTTAGTCCCTGGCTTCGACTTAAGAGGAATACCAACTTTCCACAAGCACCTCAAGAGGAGGCTTCTCTCAGCTACAGTTATGAGAGAGGGACCCTGAGTTTGTGGCCTCAAGTGGAATGGACACCGAGATGCTCTGACTCGAAGTAAGGCCGGATATCCCTGCAGTGAATTGAAAGCAGGCTCGTCTTCCATCTACAAAGACGAAGGGATGTCTGAATCCCCTGTGGAGACCACAGAGAAAGACCTAGTCCTCCGCCTCATCGCAACCGGAGGCCTCACATCCTTTGAAAACTCGAGAGGTCTGCGGAGATCAATGCTTCCAAAGGAGACGATGCCTGACTCCTCTTGAAAATGGATAGGTGTCCCAGGATCCCTGTGGCACGTGGAAAGGGACCCTGGGTCTCCCGCCTCACGTGGAGACGCGTCCCAATTGCGATGAAAAGACTCGAGGAGAATCCCGAGGTGTCCCTCGCACCTAGGCCGGAGTCCTGACGTCGCTGAACAAACACGTGTCTGGAAGGGCCCTCCCCGTCGTAACTCGAGAATATACCCCAGGTTCCGGCCGCAACACGAGAAAAACCATGAGACTTCCCCCTCGCCGCGAGATGAGGCCCGATTCCCCTGCACTGCGTGCAGAGCAATTCCATGTTCCACATCAAACGTGAAAGGAGCCTTGATTTCCCTGATGCCACTCCAGAGAAAACCCAAAGTCACTGTCCCAAGTCTAGAGGGATCCTGAGGTCACTGGAGCAACACGAAAGGGCTCCGTGGACCCAAAATCAACTCGAGATGAGAGCTTAGTCCCTGGCTTCGACTCAAGAGGAATACCAACTATCGACAAGCACCTCAAGAGGAGTCTTCTCTCAGCTACAGGTATGTGAGAGGTACCCTGAGTTTGTGGCCTCAAGTGGAATGGACACCGAGATGCTCTGACTCGAAATAAGGCTGGATATCCCTGCAGTGAATTGAATGCAGGCTCGTCTTGCATCTGCCAAGATGAAGGGATGTCTGAATCCCCTGTGGAGACCAAAGAGAAAGACCTAGTTCTCCGCCTCATCGCGACCGGAGGCCTCACATCCTTTGAAAACTCGAGAGGTCCGCGGAGATCAATGCTTCCAAAGGAGACGATGCCTGACTCCTCTTGAAAATGGATAGGAGTCCCAGGATCCCTGTGGCACGTGGAAAGGGACCCTGGGTCTCCCGCCTCACGTGGAGACGCGTCCCAATTGCCATGCCAAGACTCGAGGAGAATCCCGAGGTGTCCCTCGCACCTAGGCAGGAGTCCTCACGTCGCTGAACAAACACGTGTCTGGAATGGCCCTCGCCGTCGTAACTCGAGAATATACCCCAGGTTCCGGCCGCAACTCGAGAAAAACCATGAGACTTCCCCCTCGTCGCGAGATGAGGTCAGATTCCCCTGCACTGCGTGCAGAGCAATTCCGTGTTCCACATGAAACGTGAAAGGAGCCTTGATTTCCTTGATGGCACTCCAGAGAAAACCCAAGATCACTGTCTCAAGTCTAGAGGGATCCTGAGGTCACTGGAGCAACACGAAAGTGCTCCGGGGACCCGAAATCAACTCGAGATGAGAGCTTAGTCCCTGCCTTCGACTCAAGAAGAATACCAACTTTCCACAAGCACCTCAAAAGGAGGCTTCTCTAAGCTACAGGTATGTGAGAGGGACCCTGAGTTTGTGGTCTCAAGTGGAATGGACACCGAGATGCTCTGACTCGAAGTACGGTCAGATATCCCTGCAGTGAATTGAATGCAGGCTCGTCTTGCATCTACTAAGACGAAGGGATGTCTGAATCCACTGTGGAGACCAGAGAGAAAGACCTAATCCTCCGCCTCATAGCGACCGGAAGCCTCACATCCTTTGAAAACTCGAGAGGTCCGATCAGATCAATGCTTCCAAAGGAGACGATGCCTGACTCCTCTTGAAAATGGATAGGAGTCCCAGGATCCCTGTGGCACGTGGAAAGAGACACTGGGTCTTCCGCCTCACGTGGAGACGCGTCCCAATTGCCATGCCAGGACTCGACGAGTGTACCGAGGTGTCCCTCGCACCTCGGCAGGAGTCCTGACGTTGCTGAACAAACTCGTGTCTGGAAGGGCCCTCCCCGTAGTAACTTGAGAATGTACCCCAGGTTCCGGCCGCAACTCGAGAAAAACCATGAGCCTTCCCCCTCGCCGCGAGATGAGACCCGATTCCCCTGCACAGCGTGCAGAGCAATTCCGTGTTCCACATCAAACGTGAAAGGAGCCTTGATTTCCTTGATGGCACTCCAGAGAAAACCCAAGACAATGTCTCAAGTCTAGAGGGATCCTGAGGTCACTGGAGCAATACGAAAGGGCTCTGTGGACCCCAAATCAACTCGAGATGAGAGCTTAGTCCCTGGCTTCGCCACAAGAGGAATACCAACTTTCCACAAGCACCTCAAGAGGAGGCTTCTCTCAGCTACAGGTATGTGAGAGGGACCCTGAGTTTGTGGCCTCAAGTCGAATGGACACCGAGATGCTCTGACTCGAAGTAAGGCTGGATATCCCTGCAGTGAATTGAATGCAGGCTCGTCTTGCATCTCCCAAGACGAAGGGATGTCTGAATCCCCTGTGGAGGCCACAGAGAAAGACCTAGTCCTCTGCCTCAACGCGAACGGAGGCCTCACATCCTTTGAAAACTCGAGGGGTCCGCGGAGATCAATGCTTCCAAAGGAGACGATGCCTGACTCCTCTTGAAAATGGATAGGAGTCCCAGGATCGCTGTGGCACATGGAAAGGGACCCTGGGTCTCCCGCCTCACGTGGAGACGCGTCCCAATTGCCATGCCAAGAATCGAGGAGATTCCCGAGGTGTCCCTCGCACCTAGGCCGGAGTCCTGACGTCGCTGAACAAACACGTGTCTGGAAGGGCCCTCCCCGTCGTAAGTCGAGAATATACCCCAGGTTCCGGCCGCAACTCGAGACAAACCATGAGACTTCCTCCTCGCCGCGAGATGAGGCCCGATTCCCCTGCACTGCGTGCAGAGCCATTCCGTGTTCCACATCAAACGTGAAAGGAGCATTGATTTCCTTGATGGCACTCCAGAGAAAACCCAAGATCACTGTCTCAAGTCTAGAGGGATCCTGAGGTCACTGGAGCAACAGGAAAGTGCTCCATGGACCCCAAATCAACTCTAGATGAGAGCTTAGTCCCTGGAATCGACTCAAGAGGAATAGCAACTTTCCACAAGCACCTCAAGAGGAGGCTTCTCTCAGCTACAGGTATGTGAGAGGGACCCTGAGTTTGTGGCCTCAATTGGAATGGACACCGAGATGCTCTGACTCGAAGTAAGGCCGGATATCCCTGCAGTGAAGTGAATGCAGGCTCGTCTTGCATCTCCCAAGGCGAACGGTTGTCTGAATCCCCTGTGGAGAGCACAGAGAAAGACCTAGTCCTACGCCTCAACGCAACCCGAGGCCTCATATTCTTTGAAAAATCGAAAGGTCCGCGTAGATCAATACTTCCGAAGGAGACGATGCCTGACTCCTCTTGAAAATGGATAGGAGTCCCAGGATCCCTGTGGCACGTGGAAAGGGACCCTGGGTCTCCCGCCTCACGTGGAAACGCGTCCCAATTGCCATGCCAAGACTCGAGGAGAATCCCGAGATGTCCCTCGCATCTAGGCAGGAGTCTTGACGTCGCTGAACAAACACGTGTCTGGAAGGGCCCTCCCCGTCGTAACTCGAGAATATACCCCAGGTTCCGGCTGCAACTTGAGAAAAACCATGAGACTTCCCCCTCGCCGCGAGATGAAGCCCGATTCGCCTGCACAGCGTGCAGAGCAATTCCGTGTTCCACATCAAACGTGAAAGGAGCCTTGATTTCCTTGATGGCCCTCCAGAGATAAACCAAGATCACTGTCTCAAGTCTAGAGGGATCCTGAGGTCACTGGAGCAACAGGAAAGGGCTCCTTGGACCCGAAATCAACTCGAGATGAGAGCTTAGTCCCTGGCTTCGACTCAAGAGGAATACGAACTTTCCACAAGCACCTCAAGAGGAGGCTTCTCTCAGCTACAGGTATGTGAGAGGGACCCTGAGTTTGTGGCCTCAAGTGGAATGGACAGGAGATGCTCTCACTCGAAGTAAGCCCGGATATCCCTGCAGTGAATTGAATGCAGGCTCGCCTTGCATCTCCCAAGACGAAGGGAATTCTGAATCCCCTGTGGACACCACAGAGAAAGACCTAGTTCTCCGCCTCATCGCGACCGGAGGCCTCAATACTTTGAAAACTCGAGGGGTCCGCGGAGATCAATGCTTCCAAAGGAGACGATGCCTGACTCCTCTTGAAAATGGATAGGAGTCCCAGGATCCCTGTGGCACGTGGAAAGGGACCCTGGGTCTCCCGCCTCACGTGGAGACGCGTCCCAATTGCCAGGCCAAGACTCGAGGAGAATCCCGAGGTGTCCCTCGCACCTAGGCAGGAGTCCTGACGTCGCTGAACTAACCCGTGTCTGGAAGGGCCCTCCCCGTCGTAACTCGAGAATATACCCCAGGTTCCGGCCACAACTCGAGAAAAACCATGAGACTTCCCCCTCACCGCGAGATGAGGCCCGATTCCCCTGCACTGCGTGCAGAGCAATTCCGTGTTCCACATCAAACGTGAAAGGAGCCTTGATTTCCTTGATGGCACTCCAGAGAAAACCCAAGATCATTGTCTCAAGTCTAGAGGGATCCTGAGGTCATTGGAGCAACACGAAAGGGCTCCGTGGACCCCAAATCAACTCGAGATGAGAGCTTAGTCCCTGCCTTCGACTCAAGAGGACTAACAACTTGCCACAAGCACCTGAAGAGGAGGCTTCTCTCAGCTACGGGTATGTGAGCGGGACCCTGAGTTTGTGGCCTCAGGTGGAATGGACACCGAGATGCTCTGACTCGAAGTAAGGCCGGATATCCCTGCAGTGAATTGAATGCAGGCTCGTCTACATCTCCCAAGACGAAGAAACGTCTGAATCCCCTGTGGAGACCACAGAGAAAGGCCTAGTCCTCCGCCTCAATGCGACCGGAGGCCTCACATCCTTTGAAAACTCGAGAGGTCCGCGGAGATCAATGCTTCCAAAAGAGACGATGCCTGACTTCTCTTTAAAATGGATAGGAGTCCCAGGATCCCTGTGGCACGTGGAAAGGGACCCTGGGTCTCCCGACTCACGTGGAGACGCGTCCCAAATGCCATGCCAAGACTCGAGGAGAATCCCGAGGTGTCCCTCGCACCTAGGCAGGAGTCCTGACGTCGCTGAACAAACACAAGTCTGGAAGGGCCCTCCCCATCGTAACTCGAGAACATGCCCCAGGTTCCGGCCACAACTCGAGAAAACCATGAGACTTCCCCATCGCCGCGAGATGAGGCCCGATTCCCCTGCACTGCATGCAGAGTAATTGCGTCTTCCACATCAAACGTGAAAGGAGCCTTGATTTCCTTGATGGCACTCCAGAGAAAACCCAGGTTCACTGTCTCAAGTCTAGAGGGATCCTGAGGTCACTGGAGCAACACGAAAGGGCTCCGGGAACCCAAATCAACTCGAGATGAGAGCTTTTCCCTGGCTTCAACTCAAGAGGAATACCAACTTTCCACAAGCACCTCAAGAGGAGGCTTTTCTCAGCTACAGGTATGTGAGAGGGACCCTGAGTTTGTGGCCTCAAGTGGAATGGACACCGAGATGCTCTGACTTGAAGTAAGGCCGGATATCCCTGCAGTGAATTGAATGCAGGCTCGTCTTGCATCTCCCAAGACGAAGGGATGTCTGAATCCCCTGTGGAGACCAAAGAGAAAGACCTAGTCCTCCGCCTCAACGCGAACGGAGGCCTCACATCCTTTGAAAACTCGAGAGGTCCGATCAGATCAATGCTTCCAAAGGAGTCGATGCCTGACTCCTCTTGCAAATGGATAGAAGTCCCAGGATCCCTGTGGCACGTGGAAAGGGACACTGGGTCTCGCGCCTCACGGGGAGCCGCGTCCCAATTGCCATGCCAAGACTCGAGGAGAACCCGAGGTGTCCCTCGCACCTAGGCAGGAGTCCTGACGTCGCTGAACAAACACGTGTCTGGAAGGGCCCTCCCCGTCGTAACTCGAGAATATACCCCAGGTTCCGGCCGCAACTCGAGAAAAACAATGACATTTCCCCCTCGTCGCGAGATGAGCCCCGATTCCCCTGCACTGCGTGCAGAGCAATTCCGTGTTCCCCATAAAACGTGAAAGGAGCCTTGATTTCCTTGATGGCACTCCAGAGAAAACCCAAGATCACTGTCTCAAGTCTAGAGGGATCCTGAGGTCACTGTACCAACACGAAAGGGCTCTGTGGACCCCAAATCAACTCGAGATGAGAGCTTAGTCCCTGGCTTCAACTCAAGAGGAATACCAACTTTCCACAAGCACCTCAAGAGGAGGCTTCTCTCAGCTACAGGTAGGTGAGAGGGACCCTGAGTTTGTGGCCTCAAGTGGAATGGACAGCGAGATGCTCTGACTCGAAGTAAGGCCGGATATCCCTGCAGTGAATTGAATGCAGGCTCGTCTTGCATCTCCCAAGACGAAGGGATGTCTGAATCCCCTGTGGAGACCACAGAGAAAGACCTAGTCCTCCGCCTCATCGCGACCGGAGGCCTGACATCCTTTGAAAACTCGAGAGGTCCGCGGAGATCAATGCTTCCAAAGGAGACGATGCCTGACGTCTCTTGAAAATAGATAGGAGTCCCAGGATCCCTGTGGCACGTGGAAAGGGACCCTGGGTCTCCCGCCTCACGTGGAGACGCGTCCCAATTGCCATGCCAAGACTCGAGGAGAATCCCGAGGTGTCCTTCGCACCTAGGCAGGAGTCCTGACATCGCTGAACAAACATGTGTCTCGAAGGGCCCTCCCCGTCGTAACTCGAGAATATACCCCAGGTTCTGGCCGCAACTCGAGAAAAATCAGAGGACTTCCCCCTCGCCGCGAGATGAGGCCCGATTCCCCTGCACTGCGTGCAGAGCAATTCCGTGTTCCACATCAAACGTGAAAGGAGCCTTGATTTCCTTGTTGGCACTCCAGAGAAAACCCAAGATCACTGTCTGAAGTCTAGAGGGATCCTGAGGTCAATGGAGCAACACGAAAGGTCTCCGTGCACCCCAAATCAACTCGAGATGAGAGCTTAGTCCTTGGCTTCAACTCAAGTGGAATACCAACTTTCCAAACGCACCTCAAGAGGAGGCTTTTCTCAGCTACAGGTATGTGAGAGGGACCCTGAGTTTGTGGCCTCAAGTGGAATGGACACCGAGATGCTCTGACTCGAAGTAAGGCCGGATATCCCTGCAGTGAATTGAATGCAGGCTCGTCTTGCATCTCCCAAGACGAAGGGATGTCTGAATCCCCTGTGGAGGCCACAGAGAAAGACCTAGTTCTCCGCCTCAACGCTATCGGAGGCCTCACATCCTTTGAGAACTCGAGAGGTCCGCGGAGATCAATGCTTCCAAAGGAGACGATGCCTGACTCCTCTTGAAAATGGATAGGAGTACCAGGATCCCTGTGGCACCTGGAAAGGGATCCTGGGTCTCCCGCCTCACGTGGAGACGCGTCCCAATTGCCATGCCAAGACTCGAGGAGAAATCGAGATGTCCCTCGAACCTAGGCAGGAGTCCTGACGTCGCTGAACAAACACGTGTCTGGAAGGGCCCTCCCCGTCGTAACTCGAGAATATACCCCAGGTTCCGGCCGCAACTTGAGAAAAACCATGAGACATCCCCCTTGCCACGAGATGAGGCCCGATTCCCCTGCACTGTGTGCAGAGCAATTCCGTGTTCCCCATCAAACGTGAAAGGAGCCTTGATTTCCTTGATGGCACTCCAGAGAAAACCAAAGATCACTGTCTCAAGTCTAGAGGGATCCTGAGGTCACTGTACCAACACGAAAGGGCTCCGTGGACCCCAAATCAACTCGAGATGAGAGCTTAGTCCCTGGCTTCGACTCAAGAGGAATACCAACTTTCCACAAGCACCTCAAGAGGAGGCTTCTCTCAGCTACAGGTAAGTGAGAGGGCCCCTGAGTTTGTGGCCTCAAGTGGAATGGACACCGAGATGCTCTGACTCGAAGTAAGGCCGGATATCCCTGCAGTGAATTGAATGCAGGCTCGTCTTGTATCTCCCAAGACGAAGGGATGTCTGAATCCCCTGTGGAGACCACAGAGAAAGACCTAGTTCTCCGCCTCATCGCGACCGGAGGCCTCACATCCTTTGAAAACTCGAGAGGTCCGCGGAGATCAATGCTTCCAAAGGAGACGATGCCTGACTCCTCTTGAAAATGGATAGGAGTCCCAGGATCCCTGTGGAACGTGGAAAGTGAACCTGGGTCTCACGCCTCACGTGGAGCCGCGTCCCAATTGCCATGCCAAGACTCGAGGAGAATCCCGAGGTGTCCCTCGCACCTAGGCAGGAGTCCTGACGTCGCTGAACAAATACGTGTCTGGAAGGGCCCTCCCCGTCGTAACTCGAGAATATACCCCAGGTTCCGGCCGCAACTCGAGAAAAACCATGAGACTTCCCCCTCGTCGCGAGATGAGGCCCGATTCCCCTGCACTGCGTGCAGAGCAATTCCGTGTTCCACATCAAACGTGAAAGGAGCCTTGATTTCCTTGATGGCACTCCAGAGAAAACCCAAGATCACTGTCTCAAGTCTAGAGGGATCCTGAAGTCACTGGAGCAACACGAAAGCGCTCCGTGGACCCCAAATCAACTCGAGATGAGAGCTTAGTCCCTGGCTTCGACTCAGGAGGAATACCAACTTTCCACAAGCACCTCAAGAGGAGGTTTCTCTCAGCTACAGATATGTGAGAGGGACCCTGAGTTTGTGGCCTCAAGTGGAATGGACACCGAGATGCTCTGACTCGAAGTAAGGCTGGATATCCCTGCAGTGAATTGAATGCAGGCTCGTCTAAATCTCCCAAGACGAAGAAACGTCTGAATACCCTGTGGAGACCACAGAGAAAGGCCTAGTCCTCCGCCTCAATGCGACCGGAGGCCTCACATCCTTTGAAAACTCGAGAGGTCCGCGGAGATCAATGCTTCCAAAAGAGACGATGCCTGACTTCTCTTTAAAATGGATAGGAGTCCCAGGATCCCTGTGGCACGTGGAAAGGGACCCTGGGTCTCCCGACTCACGTGGAGACGCGTCCCAAATGCCATGCCAAGACTCGAGGAGAATCCCGAGGTGTCCCTCGCACCTAGGCAGGAGTCCTGACGTCGCTGAACAAACACGTGTCTGGAAGGGCCCTCCCCATCGTAACTCGAGAACATTCCCCAGGTTCCGGCCACAACTCGAGAAAACCATGAGACTTCCCCCTCGCCGCGAGATGAGGCCCGATTCCCCTGCACTGCATGCAGAGCAATTCCGTCTTCCACATCAAACGTGAAAGGAGCCTTGATTTCCTTGATGGCACTCCAGAGAAAACCCAGGTTCACTGTCTCAAGTCTAGAGGGATCCTGAGGTCACTGGAGCAACAGGAAAGGGCTCCGGGAACCCAAATCAACTCGAGATGAGAGCTTTTCCCTGGCTTCAACTCAAGAGGAATACCAACTTTCCACAAGCACCTCAAGAGGAGGCTTTTCTGAGCTACAGGTATGTGAGAGGGACCCTGAGTTTGTGGCCTCAAGTGGAATGGACACCGAGATGCTCTGACTTGAAGTAAGGCCGGATATCGCTGCAGTGAATTGAATGCAGGCTCGTCTTGCATCTCCCAAGACGAAGGGATGTCTGAATCCCCTGTGGAGACCAAAGAGAAAGACCTAGTCCTCCGCCTTAACGCGAACGGAGGCCTCACATCCTTTGAAAACTCGAAAGGTCCGATCAGATCAATGCTTCCAAAGGAGTCGATGCCTGACTCCTCTTGCAAATGGATAGAAGTCCCAGGATCCCTGTGGCACGTGGAAAGGGACACTGGGTCTCGCGCCTCACGGGGAGCCGCGTCCCAATTGCCATGCCAAGACTCGAGGAGAATCCCGAGGTGTCCCTCGCACCTAGGCAGGAGTCCTGACGTCGCTGAACAAACACTTGTCTGGAAGGGCCCTCCCCGTCGTAACTCGAGAATATACCCAAGGTTCCGGCCGCAACTCGAGAAAAACAATGACATTTCCCCCTCGTCGCGAGATGAGCCCCGATTCCCCTGCACTGCGTGCAGAGCAATTCCGTGTTCACATGAAACGTGAAAGGAGCCTTGATTTCCTTGTTGGCACTCCAGAGAAAACCCAAGATCACTGTCTGAAGTCTAGAGGGATCCTGAGGTCACTGGAGCAACACGAAAGGGCTCCGTGGACCCCAAATCAACTCGAGATGAGAGCTTAGTCCTAGGCTTCAACTTAAGTGGAATACCAACTTTCCAAAAGCACCTCAAGAGGAGGCTTCTCTCAGCTACAGGTATGTGAGAGGGACCCTGAGTTTGTGGCCTCAAGTGGAATGGACACCGAGATGCTCTGACTCGAAGTAAGGCCGGATATCCCTGCAGTGAATTGAATGCAGGCTCGTCTTGCATCTCCCAAGACGAAGGGATGTCTGAATCCCCTGTGGAGACCACAGAGAAAGACCTAGTCTTCCGCCTCAACGCTATCGGAAGCCTCACATCCTTTGAGAACTCGAGAGGTCCGCGGAGATCAACGCTTCCAAAGGAGACGATGCCTGACTCCTCTTGAAAATGGATAGGAGTACCAGGATCCCTGTGGCACCTGGAAAGGGATCCTGGGTCTCCCGGCTCACGTGGAGACGCGTCCCCATTGCCATGCCAAGACTCGAGGAGAAATCGAGATGTCCCTCGAACCTAGGCAGGAGTCCTGACGTCGCTGAACAAACACGTGTCTGGAAGGGCCCTCCCCGTCGTAACTCGAGAATATACCCCAGGTTCCGGCCGCAACTTGAGAAAAACCATGAGACATCCCCCTTGCCACGAGATGAGGCCCAATTCCCCTGCACTGCGTGCAGAGCAATTCCGTGTTCCACATCAAACTTGAAAGGAGCCTTGATTTCCTTGATGGCACTCCAGAGAAAACCCAAGATTACTGTCTCAAGTCTAGAGGGATCCTGAGGTCACTGTACCAACACGAAAGGGCTCCGTGGACCCCAAATCAACTCGAGATGAGAGCTTAGTCCCTGGCTTCGACTCAAGAGGAATACCAACTTTCCACAAGCACCTCAAGAGGAGGCTTCTCTCAGCTACAGGTAAGTGAGAGGGCCCCTGAGTTTGTGGCCTCAAGTCGAATGGACACCGAGATGCTCTGACTCGAAGTAAGGCCAGATATCCCTGCAGTGAATTGAATGCAGGCTCGTCTTGTATCTCCCAAGACGAAGGGATGTCTGAATCCCCTGTGGAGACCGCAGAGAAAGACCTAATTCTCCGCCTCATCGCGACCGGAGGCCTCACATCCTTTGAAAACTTGAGAGGTCCGCGGAGATCAATGCTTCCAAAGGAGAAGATGCCTGACTCCTCTTGAAAATGGATAGGAGTACCAGGATCCCTGTGGCACCTGGAAAGTGAACCTGGGTCTCCCGCCTCAAGTGGAGCCGCGTCCCAATTGCCATGCCAAGACTCGAGGAGAATCCCGAGGTGTCCCTCGCACCTAGGCAGGAGTCCTGACGTCGCTGAACAAACACGTGTCTGGAAGGGCCCTCCCCGTCGTAACTCGAGAATATACCCAAGGTTCCGGCCGCAACTCGAGAAAAACAATGACATTTCCCCCTCGTCGCGAGATGAGCCCCGATTCCCCTGCACTGCGTGCAGAGCAATTCCGTGTTCCACATGAAACGTGAAAGGAGCCTTGATTTCCTTGTTGGCACTCCAGAGAAAACCCAAGATCACTGTCTGAAGTCTAGAGGGATCCTGAGGTCACTGGAGCAACACGAAAGGGCTCCGTGGACCCCAAATCAACTCGAGATGAGAGCTTAGTCCTTGGCTTCAACTCAAGTGGAATACCAACTTTCCAAAAGCACCTCAAGAGGAGGCTTCTCCCAGCTACAGGTATGTGAGAGGGACCCTGAGTTTGTGGCCTCAAGTGGAATGGACACCGAGATTCTCTGACTCGAAGTAAGGCCGGATATCCCTGCAGTGAATTGAATGCAGGCTCGTCTTGCATCTCCCAAGACGAAGGGATGTCTGAATCCCCTGTGGAGACCACAGAGAAAGACCTAGTTCTCCGCCTCAACGCTATCGGAGGCCTCACATCCTTTGAGAACTCGAGAGGTCCGCGGAGATCAATGCTTCCAAAGGAGACGATGCCTGACTCCTCTTGAAAATGGATAGGAGTACCAGGATCCCTGTGGCACCTGGAAAGGGATCCTGGGTCTCCCGCCTCACGTGGAGACGCGTCCCAATTGCCATGCCAAGACTCGAGGAGAAATCGAGATGTCCCTCGAACCTAGGCAGGAGTCCTGACGTCGCTGAACAAACACGTGTCTGGAAGGGCCCTCCCCGTCGTAACTCGAGAATATACCCCAGGTTCCGGCCGCAACTTGAGAAAAACCATGAGACATCCCCCTTGCCACGAGATGAGGCCCGATTCCCCTGCACTGCGTGCAGAGCAATTCCGTGTTCCACATCAAACTTGAAAGGAGCCTTGATTTCCTTGATGGCACTCCAGAGAAAACCCAAGATCACTGTCTCAAGTCTAGAGGGATCCTGAGGTCACTGTACCAACGCGAAAGGGCTCCGTGGACCCCAAATCAACTCGAGATGAGAGCTTAGTCCCTGGCTTCGACTCAAGAGGAATACCAACTTTCCACAAGCACCTCAAGAGGAGGCTTCTCTCAGCTACAGGTAAGTGAGAGGGCCCCTGAGTTTGTGGCCTCAAGTGGAATGGACACCGAGATGCTCTGACTCGAAGTAAGGCCGGATATCCCTGCAGTGAATTGAATGCAGGCTCGTCTTGTATCTCCCAAGACGAAGGGATGTCTGAATCCCCTGTGGAGACCACAGAGAAAGACCTAATTCTCCGCCTCATCGCGACCGGAGGCCTCACATCCTTTGAAAACTCGAGAGGTCCGCGGAGATCAATGCTTCCAAAGGAGACGGTGCCTGACTCCTCTTGAAAATGGATAGGAGTCCCAGGATCCCTGTGGCACCTGGAAAGTGAACCTGGGTCTCACGCCTCACGTGGAGCCGCGTCCCAATTGCCATGCCAAGACTCGAGGAGAATCCCGAGGTGTCCCTCGCACCTAGGCAGGAGTCCTGACGTCGCTGAACAAATACGTGTCTGGAAGGGCCCTCCCCGTCGTAACTCGAGAATATACCCAAGGTTCCGGCCGCAACTCGAGAAAAACCATGAGACTTCCCCCTCGTCGCGAGATGAGGCCCGATTCCCCTGCACTGCGTGCAGAGCAATTCCGTGTTCCACATCAATCGTGAAAGGAGCCTTGATTTCCTTGATGGCACTCCAGAGAAAACCCAAGATCACTGTCTCAAGTCTAGAGGGATCCTGAAGTCACTGGAGGAACACGAAAGTGCTCCGTGGACCCCAAATCAACTCGAGATGAGAGCTTAGTCCCTGACTTCGACTCAGGAGGAATACCAACTTTCCACAAGCACCTCAAGAGGAGGCTTCTCTCAGCTACAGATATGTGAGAGGGACCCTGAGTTTGTGGCCTCAAGTGGAATGGACACCAAGATGCTCTGACTCGAAGTAAGGCTGGATATCCCTGCAGTGAATTGAATGCAGGCTCGTCTACATCTCCCAAGACGAAGAAACGTCTGAATACCTTGTGGAGACCACAGAGAAAGGCCTAGTCCTCCGCCTCAATGCGACCGGAGGCCTCACATCCTTTGAAAACTCGAGAGGTCCGCGGAGATCAATGCTTCCAAAAGAGACGATGCCTGACTTCTCTTTAAAATGGATAGGAGTCGCAGGATCCCTGTGGCACGTGGAAAGGGACACTGGGTCTCCCGACTCACGTGGAGACGCGTCCCAAATGCCATGCCAAGACTCGAGGAGAATCCCGAGGTGTCCCTCGCACCTAGGCAGGAGTCCTGACGTCGCTGAACAAACACGTGTCTGGAAGGGCCCTCCCCATCGTAACTCGAGAACATGCCCCAGGTTCCGGCCACAACTCGAGAAAACCATGAGACTTCCCCCTCGCCGCGAGATGAGGCCCGATTCCCCTGCACTGCATGCAGAGCAATTCCGTCTTCCACATCAAACGTGAAAGGAGCCTTGATTTCCTTGATGGCACTCCAGAGAAAACCCAGGTTCACTGTCTCAAGTCTAGAGGGATCCTGAGGTCACTGGAGGAACACAAAAGGGCTCCGGGAACCCAAATCAACTCGAGATGAGAGCTTTTCCCTGGCTTCAACTCAAGAGGAATACCAACTTTCCACAAGCACCTCAAGAGGAGGCTTTTCTCAGCTACAGGTATGTGAGAGGGACCCTGAGTTTGTGGCCTCAAGTGGAATGGACACCGAGATGCTGTGACTTGAAGTAAGGCCGGATATCCCTGCAGTGAATTGAATGCAGGCTCGTCTTGCATCTCCCAAGACGAAGGGATGTCTGAATCCCCTGTGGAGACCAAAGAGAAAGACCTAGTCCTCCGCCTCAACGCGAACGGAGGCCTCACATCCTTTGAAAACTCGAGAGGTCCGATCAGATCACTGCTTCCAAAGGAGTCGATGCCTGACTCCTCTTGCAAATGGATAGAAGTCCCAGGATCCCTGTGGCACGTGGAAAGGGACACTGGGTCTCGCGCCTCACGGGGAGCCGCGTCCCAATTGCCATGCCAAGACTCGAGGAGAATCCCGAGGTGTCCCTCGCACCTAGGCAGGAGTCCTGACGTCGCTGAACAAACACGTGTCTGGAAGGGCCCTCCCCGTCGTAACTCGAGAATATACCCCAGGTTCCGGCCGCAACTCGAGAAAAACAATGACATTTCCCCCTCGTCGCGAGATGAGCCCCGATTCCCCTGCACTGCGTGCAGAGCAATTCCGTGTTCCCCATAAAACGTGAAAGGAGCCTTGATTTCCTTGATGGCACTCCAGGGAAAACCCAAGATCACTGTCTCAAGTCTAGAGGGATCCTGAGGTCACTGGAGCAACACGAAAGGGCTCTGTGGACCCCAAATCAACTCGAGATGAGAGCTTAGTCCCTGGCTTCGACTCAAGAGGAATACCAACTTTCCACAAGCACCTCAAGAGGAGGCTTCTCTCAGCTACAGGTAGGTGAGAGGGACCCTGAGTTTGTGGCCTCAAGTGGAATGGACAGCGAGATGCTCTGACTCAAAGTAAGGCCGGATATCCCTGCAGTGAATTGAATGCAGGCTCGTCTTGCATCTCCCAAGACGAAGGGATATCTGAATCCCCTGTGGAGACCACAGAGAAAGACCTAGTCCTCCGCCGCAACGCGACCGGAGGCCTCACATCCTTTGAAAACTCGAGAGGTCCGCGGAGATCAATGCTTCCAAAGGAGACGATGCCTGACGTCTCTTGAAAATAGATAGGAGTCCCAGGATCCCTGTGGCACGTGGAAAGGTACCCTGGTTCTCCCACATCACGTGGAGCCGCGTCCCAATTGCCATGCCAAGACTCGAAGAGAATCCCGAGGTGTCCTTCGCACCTAGGCAGGAGTCCTGACATCGCTGAACAAACATGTGTCTCGAAGGGCCCTCCCCGTCGTAACTCGAGAATATACACCAGGTTCCGGCCGCAACTCGAGAAAAACCATAGGACTTCCCCCTCGCCGCGAGATGAGGCCCGATTCCCCTGCACTGCGTGCAGAGCAATTCCGCGTTCCACATGAAACGTGAAAGGAGCCTTGATTTCCTTGTTGGCACTCCAGAGAAAACCCAAGATCACTGTCTGAAGTCTAGAGGGATCCTGAGGTCACTGGAGCAACACGAAAGTGCTCCGTGGACCCCAAATCAACTCGAGATGAGAGCTTAGTCCCTGGCTTCGACTCAAGTGGAATACCAACTTTCCAAAAGCACCTCAAGAGGAGGCTTCTCTCAGCTACAGGTAGGTGAGAGGGACCCTGAGTTTGTGGCCTCAAGTGGAATGGACACCGAGATGCTCTGACTCGAAGTAAGGCCGGATATCCCTGCAGTGAATTGAATGCAGGCTCGTCTTGCATCTCCCAAGACGAAGGGATGTCTGAATCCCCTGTGGAGACCACAGAGAAAGACCTAGTCCTCCGCCTCAACGCTATCGGAGGCCTCACATCCTTTGAGAACTCGAGAGGTCCGCGGAGATCAATGCTTCCAAAGGAGACGATGCCTGACTCCTCTTGAAAATGGATAGGAGTACCAGGATCCCTGTGGCACCTGGAAAGGGATCCTGGGTCTCCCGCCTCACGTGGAGACGCGTCCCAATTGCCATGCCAAGACTCGAGGAGAAATCGAGATGTCCCTCGAACCTAGGCAGGAGTCCTGACGTCGCTGAACAAACACGTGTCTGGAAGGGCCCTCCCCATCGTAACTCGAGAATATACCCCAGGTTCCGGCCGCAACTTGAGAAAAACCATGAGACATCCCCCTTGCCACGAGATGAGGCCCGATTCCCCTGCACTGCGTGCAGAGCAATTCCGTGTTCCACATCAAACTTGAAAGGAGCCTTGATTTCCTTGATGGCACTCCAGAGAAAACCCAAGATCACTGTCTCAAGTCTAGAGGGATCCTGAGGTCACTGTACCAACACGAAAGGGCTCCGTGGACCCCAAATCAACTCGAGATGAGAGCTTAGTCCCTGGCTTCGACTCAAGAGGAATACCAACTTTCCACAAGCACCTCAAGAGGAGGCTTCTCTCAGCTACAGGTAAGTGAGAGGGCCCCTGAGTTTGTGGCCTCAAGTCGAATGGACACCGAGATGCTCTGACTCGAAGTAAGGCCGGATATCCCTGCAGTGAATTGAATGCAGGCTCGTCTTGTATCTCCCAAGACGAAGGGATGTCTGAATCCCCTGTGGAGACCACAGAGAAAGACCTAATTCTCCGCCTCATCGCGACCGGAGGCCTCACATCCTTTGAAAACTCGAGAGGTCCGCGGAGATCAATGCTTCCAAAGGAGACGATGCCTGACTCCTCTTGAAAATGGATAGGAGTCCCAGGATCCCTGTGGCACGTGGAAAGTGAACCTGGGTCTCACGCCTCACGTGGAGCCGCGTCCCAATTGCCATGCCAAGACTCGAGGAGAATCCCGAGGTGTCCCTCGCACCTAGGCAGGAGTCCTGACGTCGCTGAACAAATACGTGTCTGGAAGGGCCCTCCCCGTCGTAACTCGAGAATATACCCCAGGTTCCGGCCGCAACTCGAGAAAAACCATGAGACTTCCCCCTCGTCGCGAGATGAGGCCCGATTCCCCTGCACTGCGTGCAGAGCAATTCCGTGTTCCACATCAAACGTGAAAGGAGCCTTGATATCCTTGATGGCACTCCAGAGAAAACCCAAGATCACTGTCTCAAGTCTAGAGGGATCCTGAAGTCACTGGAGCAACACGAAAGCGCTCCGTGGACCCCAAATCAACTCGAGATGAGAGCTTAGTCCCTGGCTTCGACTCAGGAGGAATACCAACTTTCCACAAGCACCTCAAGAGGAGGCTTCTCTCAGCTACAGATATGTGAGAGGGACCCTGAGTTTGTGGCCTCAAGTGGAATGGACACCGAGATGCTCTGACTCGAAGTAAGGCTGGATATCCCTGCAGTGAATTGAATGCAGGCTCGTCTACATCTCCCAAGACGAAGAAACGTCTGAATACCCTGTGGAGACCACAGAGAAAGGCCTAGTCCTCCGCCTCAATGCGACCGGAGGCCTCACATCCTTTGAAAACTCGAGAGGTCCGCGGAGATCAATGCTTCCAAAAGAGACGATGCCTGACTTCTCTTTAAAATGGATAGGAGTCCCAGGATCCCTGTGGCACGTGGAAAGGGACCCTGGGTCTCCCGACTCACGTGGAGACGCGTCCCAAATGCCATGCCAAGACTCGAGGAGAATCCCGAGGTGTCCCTCCCACCTAGGCAGGAGTCCTGACGTCGCTGAACAAACACGTGTCTGGAAGGGCCCTCCCCATCGTAACTCGAGAACATGCCCCAGGTTCCGGCCACAACTCGAGAAAACCATGAGACTTCCCCCTCGCTGCGAGATGAGGCCCGATTCCCCTGCACTGCATGCAGAGCAATTCCGTCTTCCACATCAAACGTGAAAGGAGCCTTGATTTCCTTGATGGCACTCCAGAGAAAACCCAGGGTCACTGTCTCAAGTTTAGAGGGATCCTGAGGTCACTGGAGCAACAGGAAAGGGCTCCGGGAACCCAAATCAACTCGAGATGAGAGCTTTTCCCTGGCTTCAACTCAAGAGGAATACCAACTTTCCACAAGCACCTCAAGAGGAGGCTTTTCTCAGCTACAGGTATGTGAGAGGGACCCTGAGTTTGTGGCCTCAAGTGGAATGGACACCGAGATGCTGTGACTTGAAGTAAGGCCGGATATCCCTGCAGTGAATTGAATGCAGGCTCGTCTTGCATCTCCCAAGACGAAGGGATGTCTGAATCCCCTGTGGAGACCAAAGAGAAAGACCTAGTCCTCCGCCTCAACGCGAACGGAGGCCTCACATCCTTTGAAAACTCGAGAGGTCCGATCAGATCACTGCTTCCAAAGGAGTCGATGCCTGACTCCTCTTGCAAATGGATAGAAGTCCCAGGATCCCTGTGGCACGTGGAAAGGGACACTGGGTCTCGCGCCTCACGGGGAGCCGCGTCCCAATTGCCATGCCAAGACTCGAGGAGAATCCCGAGGTGTCCCTCGCACCTAGGCAGGAGTCCTGACGTCGCTGAACAAACACGTGTCTGGAAGGGCCCTCCCCGTCGTAACTCGAGAATATACCCCAGGTTCCGGCCGCAACTCGAGAAAAACAATGACATTTCCCCCTCGTCGCGAGATGAGCCCCGATTCCCCTGCACTGCGTGCAGAGCAATTCCGTGTTCCCCATAAAACGTGAAAGGAGCCTTGATTTCCTTGATGGCACTCCAGGGAAAACCCAAGATCACTGTCTCAAGTCTAGAGGGATCCTGAGGTCACTGGAGCAACACGAAAGGGCTCTGTGGACCCCAAATCAACTCGAGATGAGAGCTTAGTCCCTGGCTTCGACTCAAGAGGAATACCAACTTTCCACAAGCACCTCAAGAGGAGGCTTCTCTCAGCTACAGGTAGGTGAGAGGGACCCTGAGTTTGTGGCCTCAAGTGGAATGGACAGCGAGATGCTCTGACTCAAAGTAAGGCCGGATATCCCTGCAGTGAATTGAATGCAGGCTCGTCTTGCATCTCCCAAGACGAAGGGATATCTGAATCCCCTGTGGAGACCACAGAGAAAGACCTAGTCCTCCGCCGCAACGCGACCGGAGGCCTCACATCCTTTGAAAACTCGAGAGGTCCGCGGAGATCAATGCTTCCAAAGGAGACGATGCCTGACGTCTCTTGAAAATAGATAGGAGTACCAGGATCCCTGTGGCACCTGGAAAGTGAACCTGGGTCTCCCGCCTCAAGTGGAGCCGCGTCCCAATTGCCATGCCAAGACTCGAGGAGAATCCCGAGGTGTCCCTCGCACCTAGGCAGGAGTCCTGACGTCGCTGAACAAACACGTGTCTGGAAGGGCCCTCCCCGTCGTAACTCGAGAATATACCCAAGGTTCCGGCCGCAACTCGAGAAAAACAATGACATTTCCCCCTCGTCGCGAGATGAGCCCCGATTCCCCTGCACTGCGTGCAGAGCAATTCCGTGTTCCACATGAAACGTGAAAGGAGCCTTGATTTCCTTGTTGGCACTCCAGAGAAAACCCAAGATCACTGTCTGAAGTCTAGAGGGATCCTGAGGTCACTGGAGCAACACGAAAGGGCTCCGTGGACCCCAAATCAACTCGAGATGAGAGCTTAGTCCTTGGCTTCAACTCAAGTGGAATACCAACTTTCCAAAAGCACCTCAAGAGGAGGCTTCTCCCAGCTACAGGTATGTGAGAGGGACCCTGAGTTTGTGGCCTCAAGTGGAATGGACACCGAGATTCTCTGACTCGAAGTAACGCCGGATATCCCTGCAGTGAATTGAATGCAGGCTCGTCTTGCATCTCCCAAGACGAAGGGATGTCTGAATCCCCTGTGGAGACCACAGAGAAAGACCTAGTTCTCCGCCTCAACGCTATCGGAGGCCTCACATCCTTTGAGAACTCGAGAGGTCCGCGGAGATCAATGCTTCCAAAGGAGACGATGCCTGACTCCTCTTGAAAATGGATAGGAGTACCAGGATCCCTGTGGCACCTGGAAAGGGATCCTGGGTCTCCCGCCTCACGTGGAGACGCGTCCCAATTGCCATGCCAAGACTCGAGGAGAAATCGAGATGTCCCTCGAACCTAGGCAGCAGTCCTGACGTTGCTGAACAAACACGTGTCTGGAAGGGCCCTCCCCGTCGTAACTCGAGAATATACCCCAGGTTCCGGCCGCAACTTGAGAAAAACCATGAGACATCCCCCTTGCCACGAGATGAGGCCCGATTCCCCTGCACTGCGTGCAGAGCAATTCCGTGTTCCACATCAAACCTGAAAGGAGCCTTGATTTCCTTGATGGCACTCCTGAGAAAACCCAAGATCACTGTCTCAAGTCTAGAGGGATCCTGAGGTCACTGTACCAACACGAAAGGGCTCCGTGGACCCCAAATCAACTCGAGATGAGAGCTTAGTCCCTGGCTTCGACTCAAGAGGAATACCAACTTTCCACAAGCACCTCAAGAGGAGGCTTCTCTGAGCTACAGGTAAGTGAGAGGGCCCCTGAGTTTGTGGCCTCAAGTGGAATGGACACCAAGATGCTCTGACTCGAAGTAAGGCCGGATATCCCTGCAGTGAATTGAATGCAGGCTCGTCTTGTATCTCCCAAGACGAAGGGATGTCTGAATCCCCTGTGGAGACCACAGAGAAAGACCTAATTATCCGCCTCATCGCGACCGGAGGCCTCACATCCTTTGAAAACTCGACAGGTCCGCGCAGATCAATGCTTCCAAAGGAGACGATGCCTGACTCCTCTTGAAAATGGATAGGAGTCCCAGGATCCCTGTGGCACATGGAAAGTGAACCTGGGTCTCACGCCTCACGTGGAGACACGTCCCAATTGCCATGCCAAGACTCGAGGAGAATCCCGAGGTGTCCCTCGCACCTAGGCAGGAGTCCTGACGTCGCTGAACAAATACGTGTCTGGAAGGGCCCTCCCCGTCGTAACTCGAGAATATACCCCAGGTTCCGGCCGCAACTCGAGAAAAACCATGAGACTTCCCCCTCGCCGCGAGATGAGGCCCGATTCCCGTGCACTGCGTGCAGAGCAATTCCGTGTTCCACATCAAACGTGAAAGGAGCCTTGATTTCCTTGATGGCACTCCAGAGAAAACCCAAGATCACTGTCTCAAGTCTAGAGGGATCCTGAAGTCACTGGAGCAACACGAAAGCGCTCCGTGGACCCCAAATCAACTCGAGATGAGAGCTTAGTCCCTGGCTTCGACTCAAGAGGAATACCAACTTTCCACAAGCACCTCAAGAGGAGGCTTCTCTCAGCTACAGGTAAGTGAGAGGGCCCCTGAGTTTGTGGCCTCAAGTGGAATGGACACCAAGATGCTCTGACTCGAAGTAAGGCCGGATATCCCTGCAGTGAATTGAATGCAGGCTCGCCTTGTATCTCCCAAGACGAAGGGATGTCTGAATCCCCTGTGGAGACCACAGAGAAAGACCTAATTCTCCGCCTCATCGCGACCGGAGGCCTCACATCCTTTGAAAACTCGAGAGGTCCGCGGAGATCAATGCTTCCAAAGGAGACGATGCCTGACTCCTCTTGAAAATGGATAGGAGTCCCAGGATCCCTGTGGCACGTGGAAAGTGAACCTGGGTCTCACGCCTCACGTGGAGCCGCGTCCCAATTGCCATGCCAAGACTCGAGGAGAATCCCGAGGTGTCCCTCGCACCTAGGCAGGAGTCCTGACGTCGCTGAACAAATACGTGTCTGGAAGGGCCCTCCCCGTCGTAACTCGAGAATATACCCCAGGTTCCGGCCGCAACTCGAGAAAAACCATGAGACTTCCCCCTCGTCGCGAGATGAGGCCCGATTCCCCTGCACTGCGTGCAGAGCAATTCCGTGTTCCACATCAAACGTGAAAGGAGCCTTGATATCCTTGATGGCACTCCAGAGAAAACCCAAGATCACTGTCTCAAGTCTAGAGGGATCCTGAAGTCACTGGAGCAACACGAAAGCGCTCCGTGGACCCCAAATCAACTCGAGATGAGAGCTTAGTCCCTGGCTTCGACTCAGGAGGAATACCAACTTTCCACAAGCACCTCAAGAGGAGGCTTCTCTCAGCTACAGATATGTGAGAGGGACCCTGAGTTTGTGGCCTCAAGTGGAATGGACACCGAGATGCTCTGACTCGAAGTAAGGCTGGATATCCCTGCAGTGAATTGAATGCAGGCTCGTCTACATCTCCCAAGACGAAGAAACGTCTGAATACCCTGTGGAGACCACAGAGAAAGGCCTAGTCCTCCGCCTCAATGCGACCGGAGGCCTCACATCCTTTGAAAACTCGAGAGGTCCGCGGAGATCAATGCTTCCAAAAGAGACGATGCCTGACTTCTCTTTAAAATGGATAGGAGTCCCAGGATCCCTGTGGCACGTGGAAAGGGACCCTGGGTCTCCCGACTCACGTGGAGACGCGTCCCAAATGCCATGCCAAGACTCGAGGAGAATCCCGAGGTGTCCCTCCCACCTAGGCAGGAGTCCTGACGTCGCTGAACAAACACGTGTCTGGAAGGGCCCTCCCCATCGTAACTCGAGAACATGCCCCAGGTTCCGGCCACAACTCGAGAAAACCATGAGACTTCCCCCTCGCTGCGAGATGAGGCCCGATTCCCCTGCACTGCATGCAGAGCAATTCCGTCTTCCACATCAAACGTGAAAGGAGCCTTGATTTCCTTGATGGCACTCCAGAGAAAACCCAGGGTCACTGTCTCAAGTTTAGAGGGATCCTGAGGTCACTGGAGCAATAGGAAAGGGCTCCGGGAACCCAAATCAACTCGAGATGAGAGCTTTTCCCTGGCTTCAACTCAAGAGGAATACCAACTTTCCACAAGCACCTCAAGAGGAGGCTTTTCTCAGCTACAGGTATGTGAGAGGGACCCTGAGTTTGTGGCTTCAAGTGGAATGGACACCGAGATGCTGTGACTTGAAGTAAGGCCGGATATCCCTGCAGTGAATTGAATGCAGGCTCGTCTTGCATCTCCCAAGACGAAGGGATGTCTGAATCCCCTGTGGAGACCAAAGAGAAAGACCTAGTCCTCCGCCTCAACGCGAACGGAGGCCTCACATCCTTTGAAAACTCGAGAGGTCCGATCAGATCAATGCTTCCAAAGGAGTCGATGCCTGACTCCTCTTGCAAATGGATAGAAGTCCCAGGATCCCTGTGGCACGTGGAAAGGGACACTGGGTCTCGCACCTCACGGGGAGCCGCGTCCCAATTGCCATGCCAAGACTCGAGGAGAATCCCGAGGTGTCCCTCGCACCTAGGCAGGAGTCCTGACGTCGCTGAACAAACACGTGTCTGGAAGGGCCCTCCCCGTCGTAACTCGAGAATATACCCCAGGTTCCGGCCGCAACTCGAGAAAAACAATGACATTTCCCCCTCGTCGCGAGATGAGCCCCGATTCCCCTGCACTGCGTGCAGAGCAATTCCGTGTTCCCCATAAAACGTGAAAGGAGCCTTGATTTCCTTGATGGCACTCCAGAGAAAACCCAAGATCACTGTCTCAAGTCTAGAGGGATCCTGAGGTCACTGGAGCAACACGAAAGGGCTCTGTGGACCCCAAATCAACTCGAGATGAGAGCTTAGTCCCTGGCTTCGACTCAAGAGGAATACCAATTTTCCACAAGCACCTCAAGAGGAGGCTTCTCTCAGCTACAGGTAGGTGAGAGGGACCCTGAGTTTGTGGCCTCAAGTGGAATGGACAGCGAGATGCTCTGACTCGAAATAAGGCCGGATATCCCTGCAGTGAATTGAATGCAGGCTCGTCTTGCATCTCCCAAGACGAAGGGATGTCTGAATCCCCTGTGGAGACCACAGAGAAAGACCTAGTCCTCCGCCTCAACGCGAACGGAGGCCTCACATCCTTTGAAAACTCGAGAGGTCCGCGGAGGTCAATGCTTCCAAAGGAGACGATGCCTGACTCCTCTTGAAAATGGATAGGAGTACCAGGATCCCTGTGGCACCTGGAAAGGGATCCTGGGTCTCCCGCCTCACGTGGAGACGCGTCCCAATTGCCATGCCAAGACTCGAGGAGAAATCGAGATGTCCCTCGAACCTAGGCAGCAGTCCTGACGTCGCTGAACAAACACGTGTCTGGAAGGGCCCTCCCCGTCGTAACTCGAGAATATACCCCAGGTTCCGGCCGCAACTCGAGAAAAACCATGAGACTTCCCCCTCGCCGCGAGATGAGGCCCGATTCCCGTGCACTGCGTGCAGAGCAATTCCGTGTTCCACATCAAACGTGAAAGGAGCCTTGATTTCCTTGATGGCACTCCAGAGAAAACCCAAGATCACTGTCTCAAGTCTAGAGGGATCCTGAAGTCACTGGAGCAACACGAAAGCGCTCCGTGGACCCCAAATCAACTCGAGATGAGAGCTTAATCCCTGGCTTCGACTCAAGAGGAATACCAACTTTCCACAAGCACCTCAAGAGGAGGCTTCTCTCAGCTACAGGTAAGTGAGAGGGCCCCTGAGTTTGTGGCCTCAAGTGGAATGGACACCAAGATGCTCTGACTCGAAGTAAGGCCGGATATCCCTGCAGTGAATTGAATGCAGGCTCGCCTTGTATCTCCCAAGACGAAGGGATGTCTGAATCCCCTGTGGAGACCACAGAGAAAGACCTAATTCTCCGCCTCATCGCGACCGGAGGCCTCACATCCTTTGAAAATTCGAGAAGTCCGCGGAGATCAATGCTTCCAAAGGAGACGATGCCTGACTCCTCTTGAAAACGGATAGGAGTCCCAGGATCCCTGTGGCACGTGGAAAGGGACCCTGGGTCTCACGCCTCACGTGGAGCCGCGTCCCAATTGCCATGCCAAGACTCGAGGAGAATCCCGAGGTGTCCCTCGCACCTAGGCAGGAGTCCTGACGTCGCTGAACAAATACGTGTCTGGAAGGGCCCTCCCCGTCGTAACTCGAGAATATACCCCAGGTTCCGGCCGCAACTCGAGAAAAACCATGAGACTTCCCCCTCGTCGCGAGATGAGGCCCGATTCCCCTGCACTGCGTGCAGAGCAATTCCGTGTTCCACATCAAACGTGAAAGGAGCCTTGATTTCCTTGATGGCACTCCAGAGAAAACCCAAGATCACTGTCTCAAGTCTAGAGGGATCCTGAAGTCACTGGAGCAACACGAAAGCGCTCGGTGGACCCCAAATCAACTCGAGATGAGAGCTTAGTCCCTGGCTTCGACTCAGGAGGAATACCAACTTTCCACAAGCTCCTCAAGAGGAGGTTTCTCTCAGCTACAGATATGTGAGAGGGACCCTGAGTTTGTGGCCTCAAGTGGAATGGACACCGAGATGCTCTGACTCGAAGTAAGGCTGGATATCCCTGCAGTGAATTGAATGCAGGCTCGTCTACATCTCCCAAGACGAAGAAACGTCTGAATACCCTGTGGAGACCACAGAGAAAGGCCTAGTCCTCCGCCTCAATGCGACCGGAGGCCTCACATCCTTTGAAAACTCGAGAGGTCCGCGGAGATCAATGCTTCCAAAAGAGACGATGCCTGACTTCTCTTTAAAATGGATAGGAGTCCCAGGATCCCTGTGGCACGTGGAAAGGGACCCTGGGTCTCCCGACTCACGTGGAGACGCGTCCCAAATGCCATGCCAAGACTCGAGGAGAATCCCGAGGTGTCCCTCGCACCTAGGCAGGAGTCCTGACGTCGCTGAACAAACACGTGTCTGTAAGGGCCCTCCCCATCGTAACTCGAGAACATGCCCCAGGTTCCGGCCACAACTCGAGAAAACCATGAGACTTCCCCATCGCCGCGAGATGAGGCCCGATTCCCCTGCACTGCATGCAGAGCAATTCCGTCTTCCACATCAAACGTGAAAGGAGCCTTGATTTCCTTGATGGCACTCCAGAGAAAACCCAGGTTCACTGTCTCAAGTCTAGAGGGATCCTGAGGTCACTGGAGCAACACGAAAGGGCTCCGGGAACCCAAATCAACTCGAGATGAGAGCTTTTCCCTGGCTTCAACTCAAGAGGAATACCAACTTTCCACAAGCACCTCAAGAGGAGGCTTTTCTCAGCTACAGGTATGTGAGAGGGACCCTGAGTTTGTGGCCTCAAGTGGAATGGACACCGAGATGCTCTGACTTGAAGTAAGGCCGGATAACCCTGCAGTGAATTGAATGCAGGCTCGTCTTGCATCTCCCAAGACGAAGGGATGTCTGAATCCCCTGTGGAGACCAAAGAGAAAGACCTAGTCCTCCGCCTTAACGCGAACGGAGGCCTCACATCCTTTGAAAACTCGAGGGGTCCGCGGAGATCACTGCTTCCAAAGGAGTCGATGCCTGACTCCTCTTGCAAATGGATAGAAGTCCCAGGATCCCTGTGGCACGTGGAAAGGGACACTGGGTCTCGCGCCTCACGGGGAGCCGCGTCCCAATTGCCATGCCAAGACTCGAGGAGAATCCCGAGGTGTCCCTCGCACCTAGGCAGGAGTCCTGACGTCGCTGAACAAACACGTGTCTGGAAGGGCCCTCCCCGTCGTAACTCGAGAATATACCCCATGTTCCGGCCGCAACTCGAGAAAAACAATGACATTTCCCCCTCGTCGCGAGATGAGCCCCGATTCCCCTGCACTGCGTGCAGAGCAATTCCGTGTTCCACATGAAACGTGAAAGGAGCCTTGATTTCCTTGTTGGCACTCCAGAGAAAACCCAAGATCACTGTCTGAAGTCTAGAGGGATCCTGAGGTCACTGGAGCAACACGAAAGGGCTCCGTGGACCCCAAATCAACTCGAGATGAGAGCTTAGTCCTTGGCTTCAACTCAAGTGGAATACCAACTTTCCAAAAGCACCTCAAGAGGAGGCTTCTCTCAGCTACAGGTATGTGAGAGGGACCCTGAGTTTGTGGCCTCAAGTGGAATGGACACCGAGATTCTCTGACTCGAAGTAAGGCCGGATATCCCTGCAGTGAATTGAATGCAGGCTCGTCTTGCATCTCCCAAGACGAAGGGATGTCTGAATCCCCTGTGGAGACCACAGAGAAAGACCTAGTTCTCCGCCTCAACGCTATCGGAGGCCTCACATCCTTTGAGAACTCGAGAGGTCCGCGGAGATCAATGCTTCCAAAGGAGACGATGCCTGACTCCTCTTGAAAATGGATAGGAGTACCAGGATCCCTGTGGCACCTGGAAAGGGATCCTGGGTCTCCCGCCTCACGTGGAGACGCGTCCCAATTGCCATGCCAAGACTCGAGGAGAAATCGAGATGTCCCTCGAACCTAGGCAGGAGTCCTGACGTCGCTGAACAAACACGTGTCTGGAAGGGCCCTCCCCGTCGTAACTCGAGAATATACCCCAGGTTCCGGCCGCAACTTGAGAAAAACCATGAGACATCCCCCTTGCCACGAGATGAGGCCCGATTCCCCTGCACTGCGTGCAGAGCAATTCCGTGTTCCACATCAAACTTGAAAGGAGCCTTGATTTCCTTGATGGCACTCCAGAGAAAACCCAAGATCACTGTCTCAAGTCTAGAGGGATCCTGAGGTCACTGTACCAACGCGAAAGGGCTCCGTGGACCCCAAATCAACTCGAGATGAGAGCTTAGTCCCTGGCTTCGACTCAAGAGGAATACCAACTTTCCACAAGCACCTCAAGAGGAGGCTTCTCTCAGCTACAGGTAAGTGAGAGGGCCCCTGAGTTTGTGGCCTCAAGTGGAATGGACACCGAGATGCTCTGACTCGAAGTAAGGCCGGATATCCCTGCAGTGAATTGAATGCAGGCTCGTCTTGTATCTCCCAAGACGAAGGGATGTCTGAATCCCCTGTGGAGACCACAGAGAAAGACCTAATTCTCCGCCTCATCGCGACCGGAGGCCTCACATCCTTTGAAAACTCGAGAGGTCCGCGGAGATCAATGCTTCCAAAGGAGACGATGCCTGACTCCTCTTGAAAATGGATAGGAGTCCCAGGATCCCTGTGGCACGTGGAAAGTGAACCTGGGTCTCACGCCTCACGTGGAGCCGCGTCCCAATTGCCATGCCAAGACTCGAGGAGAATCCCGAGGTGTCCCTCGCACCTAGGCAGGAGTCCTGACGTCGCTGAACAAATACGTGTCTGGAAGGGCCCTCCCCGTCGTAACTCGAGAATATACCCAAGGTTCCGGCCGCAACTCGAGAAAAACCATGAGACTTCCCCCTCGTCGCGAGATGAGGCCCGATTCCCCTGCACTGCGTGCAGAGCAATTCCGTGTTCCACATCAAACGTGAAAGGAGCCTTGATTTCCTTGATGGCACTCCAGAGAAAACCCAAGATCACTGTCTCAAGTCTAGAGGTATCCTGAAGTCACTGGAGGAACACGAAAGCGCTCCGTGGACCCCTAATCAACTCGAGATTAGAGCTTAGTCCCTGACTTCGACTCAGGAGGAATACCAACTTTCCACAAGCACCTCAAGAGGAGGCTTCTCTCAGCTACAGATATGTGAGAGGGACCCTGAGTTTGTGGCCTCAAGTGGAATGGACACCAAGATGCTCTGACTCGAAGTAAGGCTGGATATCCCTGCAGTGAATTGAATGCAGGCTCGTCTACATCTCCCAAGACGAAGAAACGTCTGAATACCTTGTGGAGACCACAGAGAAAGGCCTAGTCCTCCGCCTCAATGCGACCGGAGGCCTCACATCCTTTGAAAACTCGAGAGGTCCGCGGAGATCAATGCTTCCAAAAGAGACGATGCCTGACTTCTCTTTAAAATGGATAGGAGTCGCAGGATCCCTGTGGCACGTGGAAAGGGACCCTGGGTCTCCCGACTCACGTGGAGACGCGTCCCAAATGCCATGCCAAGACTCGAGGAGAATCCCGAGGTGTCCCTCGCACCTAGGCAGGAGTCCTGACGTCGCTGAACAAACACGTGTCTGGAAGGGCCCTCCCCATCGTAACTCGAGAACATGCCCCAGGTTCCGGCCACAACTCGAGAAAACCATGAGACTTCCCCATCGCCGCGAGATGAGGCCCGATTCCCCTGCACTGCATGCAGAGCAATTCCGTCTTCCACATCAAACGTGAAAGGAGCCTTGATTTCCTTGATGGCACTCCAGAGAAAACCCAGGTTCACTGTCTCAAGTCTAGAGGGATCCTGAGGTCACTGGAGGAACACGAAAGGGCTCCGGGAACCCAAATCAACTCGAGATGAGAGCTTTTCCCTGGCTTCAACTCAAGAGGAATACCAACTTTCCACAAGCACCTCAAGAGGAGGCTTCTCTCAGCTACAGGTAAGTGAGAGGGCCCCTGAGTTTGTGGCCTCAAGTCGAATGGACACCGAGATGCTCTGACTCGAAGTAAGGCCGGATATCCCTGCAGTGAATTGAATGCAGGCTCGTCTTGTATCTCCCAAGACGAAGGGATGTCTGAATCCCCTGTGGAGACCACAGAGAAAGACCTAATTCTCCGCCTCATCGCGACCGGAGGCCTCACATCCTTTGAAAACTCGAGAGGTCCGCGGAGATCAATGCTTCCAAAGGAGACGATGCCTGACTCCTCTTGAAAATGGATAGGAGTCCCAGGATCCCTGTGGCACGTGGAAAGTGAACCTGGGTCTCACGCCTCACGTGGAGCCGCGTCCCAATTGCCATGCCAAGACTCGAGGAGAATCCCGAGGTGTCCCTCGCACCTAGGCAGGAGTCCTGACGTCGCTGAACAAATACGTGTCTGGAAGGGCCCTCCCCGTCGTAACTCGAGAATATACCCCAGGTTCCGGCCGCAACTCGAGAAAAACCATGAGACTTCCCCCTCGTCGCGAGATGAGGCCCGATTCCCCTGCACTGCGTGCAGAGCAATTCCGTGTTCCACATCAAACGTGAAAGGAGCCTTGATATCCTTGATGGCACTCCAGAGAAAACCCAAGATCACTGTCTCAAGTCTAGAGGGATCCTGAAGTCACTGGAGCAACACGAAAGCGCTCCGTGGACCCCAAATCAACTCGAGATGAGAGCTTAGTCCCTGGCTTCGACTCAGGAGGAATACCAACTTTCCACAAGCACCTCAAGAGGAGGCTTCTCTCAGCTACAGATATGTGAGAGGGACCCTGAGTTTGTGGCCTCAAGTGGAATGGACACCGAGATGCTCTGACTCGAAGTAAGGCTGGATATCCCTGCAGTGAATTGAATGCAGGCTCGTCTACATCTCCCAAGACGAAGAAACGTCTGAATACCCTGTGGAGACCACAGAGAAAGGCCTAGTCCTCCGCCTCAATGCGACCGGAGGCCTCACATCCTTTGAAAACTCGAGAGGTCCGCGGAGATCAATGCTTCCAAAAGAGACGATGCCTGACTTCTCTTTAAAATGGATAGGAGTCCCAGGATCCCTGTGGCACGTGGAAAGGGACCCTGGGTCTCCCGACTCACGTGGAGACGCGTCCCAAATGCCATGCCAAGACTCGAGGAGAATCCCGAGGTGTCCCTCCCACCTAGGCAGGAGTCCTGACGTCGCTGAACAAACACGTGTCTGGAAGGGCCCTCCCCATCGTAACTCGAGAACATGCCCCAGGTTCCGGCCACAACTCGAGAAAACCATGAGACTTCCCCCTCGCTGCGAGATGAGGCGCGATTCCCCTGCACTGCATGCAGAGCAATTCCGTCTTCCACATCAAACGTGAAAGGAGCCTTGATTTCCTTGATGGCACTCCAGAGAAAACCCAGGGTCACTGTCTCAAGTTTAGAGGGATCCTGAGGTCACTGGAGCAACAGGAAAGGGCTCCGGGAACCCAAATCAACTCGAGATGAGAGCTTTTCCCTGGCTTCAACTCAAGAGGAATACCAACTTTCCACAAGCACCTCAAGAGGAGGCTTTTCTCAGCTACAGGTATGTGAGAGGGACCCTGAGTTTGTGGCCTCAAGTGGAATGGACAGCGAGATGCTCTGACTCGAAGTAAGGCCGGATATCCCTGCAGTGAATTGAATGCAGGCTCGTCTTGCATCTCCCAAGACGAAGGGATGTCTGAATCCCCTGTGGAGACCACAGAGAAAGACCTAGTCCTCCGCCTCAACGCGACCGGAGGCCTGACATCCTTTGAAAACTCAAGAGGTCCGCGGAGATCAATGCTTCCAAAGGAGACGATGCCTGACGTCTCTTGAAAATAGATAGGAGTCCCAGGATCCCTGTGGCACGTGGAAAGGTACACTGGTTCTCCCGCCTCACGTGGAGACGCGTCCCAATTGCCATGCCAAGACTCGAGGAGAATCCCGAGTTGTCCCTCGCACCTAGGCAGGGGTCCTGACGTCGCTGAACAAATACGTGTCTGGAAGGGCCCTCCCCGTCGTAACTCGAGAACATGCCCCAGGTTCCGGCCACAACTCGAGAAAACCATGAGACTTCCCCCTCGCCGCGGATGAGGCCCGATTCCCCTCACTGCATGCAGAGCAATTCTGTCTTCCACATCAAAAGTTAAAGGAGCCTTGATATCCTTGATGGCACTCCAGAGAAAACCCAGGGTCACTGTCTCAAGTCTAGAGGGATCCTGAGGTCACTGGAGCAACAGGAAAGGGCTCCGGGAACCCAAATCAACTCGAGATGAGAGCTTTTCCCTGGCTTCAACTCAAGAGGAATACCAACTTTCCACAAGAACCTCAAGAGGAGGCTTTTCTCAGCTACAGGTATGTGAGAGGGACCCTGAGTTTGTGGCCTCAAGTGGAATGGACACCGAGATGCTCTGACTTGAAGTAAGGCCGGATATCCCTGCAGTGAATTGAATGCAGGCTCGTCTTGCATCTCCCAAGACGAAGGGATGTCTGAATCCCCTGTGGAGACCAAAGAGAAAGACCTAGTCCTCCGCCTCAACGCGAACGGAGGCCTCACATCCTTTGAAAACTCGAGAGGTCCGATCAGATCAAAGCTTCCAAAGGAGTCGATGCCTGACTCCTCTTGCAAATGGATAGAAGTCCCAGGATCCCTGTGGCACGTGGAAAGGGACACTGGGTCTCGCGCCTCACGGGGAGCCGCGTCCCAATTGCCATGCCAAGACTCGAGGAGAATCCCGAGGTGTCACTCGCACCTAGGCAGGAGTCCTGACGTCGCTGAACAAATACGTGTCTGGAAGGGCCCTCCCCGTCGTAACTCGAGAATATACCCCAGGTTCCGGCCGCAACTCGAGAAAAACCATAGGACTTCCCCCTCGTCGCGAGATGAGGCCCGATTCCCCTGCACTGCGTGCAGAGCAATTCCGTGTTCCACATCAAACGTGAAAGGAGCCTTGATTTCCTTGATGGCACTCCAGAGAAAACCCAAGATCACTGTCTCAAGTCTAGAGGGATCCTGAAGTCACTGGAGCAACACGAAAGCGATCCGTGGACCCCAAATCAACTCGAGATGAGAGCTTAGTCCCTGGCTTCGACTCAACAGGAATACCAACTTTCCACAAGCACCTCAAGAGGAGGCTTCTCTCAGCTACAGATATGTGAGAGGGACCCTGAGTTTGTGGCCTCAAGTGGAATGGACACCGAGATGCTCTGACTCGAAGTAAGGCCGGATATCCCTGCAGTGAATTGAATGCAGGCTCGTCTACATCTCCCAAGACGAAGAAACGTCTGAATACCCTGTGGAGACCACAGAGAAAGGCCTAGTCCTCCGCCTCAATGCGACCGGAGGCCTCACATCCTTTGAAAACTCGGGAGGTCCGCGGAGATCAATGCTTCCAAAAGAGACGATGCCTGACTTCTCTTTAAAATGGATAGGAGTCCCAGGATCCCTGTGGCATGTGGAAAGGGACCCTGGGTCTCCCGACTCACGTGGAGACGCGTCCCAAATGCCATGCCAAGACTCGAAGAGAATCCCGAGGTGTCCCTCGCACCTAGGCAGGAGTCCTGACGTCGCTGAACAAACACGTGTCTGGAAGGGCCCTCCCCATCGTAACTCGAGAACATGCCCCAGGTTCCGGCCACAACTCGAGAAAACCATGAGACTTCCCCCTCGCCGCGAGATGAGGCCCGATTCCCCTGCACTGCATGCAGAGCAATTCCGTCTTCCACATCAAACGTGAAAGGAGCCTTGATTTCCTTGATGTCACTCCAGAGAAAACCCAGGTTCACTGTCTCAAGTCTAGAGGGATCCTGAGGTCACTGGAGCAACACGAAAGGGCTCCGGGAACCCAAATCAACTCGAGATGAGAGCTTTTCCCTGGCTTCAACTCAAGAGGAATACCAACTTTCCACAAGCACCTCAAGAGGAGGCTTTTCTCAGCTACAGGTATGTGAGAGGGACCCTGAGTTTGTGGCCTCAAGTGGAATGGACACCGAGATGCTCTGACTTGAAGTAAGGCCGGATATCCCTGCAGCGAATTGAATGCAGGCTCGTCTTGCATCTCCCAAGACGAAGGGATGTCTGAATCCCCTGTGGAGACCAAAGAGAAAGACCTAGTCCTCCGCCTCAACGCGAACGGAGGCCTCACATCCTTTGAAAACTCGAGAGGTCCGATCAGATCAATGCTTCCAAAGGAGTCGATGCCTGACTCCTCTTGCAAATGGATAGAAGTCCCAGGATCCCTGTGGCACGTGGAAAGGGACACTGGGTCTCGCGCCTCACGGGGAGGCGCGTCCCAATTGCCATGCCAAGACTCGAGGAGAATCCCGAGGTGTCCCTCGCACCTAGGCAGGAGTCCTGACGTCGCTGAACAAACACGTGTCTGGAAGGGCCCTCCCCGTCGTAACTCGAGAATATACCCCATGTTCCGGCCGCAACTCGAGAAAAACAATGACATTTCCCCCTCGTCGCGAGATGAGCCCCGATTCCCCTCCACTGCGTGCAGAGCAATTCCGTGTTCCCCATAAAACGTGAAAGGAGCCTTGATTTCCTTGATGGCACTCCAGAGAAAACCCAAATTCACTGTCTCAAGTCTAGAGGGATCCTGAGGTCACTGGAGCAACACGAAAGGGCTCTGTGGACCCCAAATCAACTCGAGATGAGAGCTTAGTCACTGGCCTCGACTCAAGAGGAATACCAACTTTCCACAAGCACCTCAAGAGGAGGCTTCTCTCAGCTACAGGTAGGTGAGAGGGACCCTGAGTTTGTGGCCTCAAGTGGAATGGGCAGCGAGATGCTCTGACTCGAAGTAAGGCCGGATATCCCTGCAGTGAATTGAATGCAGGCTCGTGTTGCATCTCCCAAGATGAAGGGATGTCTGAATCCCCTGTGGAGACCACAGAGAAAGACCTAGTCCTCCGCCTCAACGCGACCGGAGGCCTGACATCCTTTGAAAACTCGAGAGGTCCGCGGAGATCAATGCTTCCAAAGGAGACGATGCCTGACGTCTCTTGAAAATAGATAGGAGTCCCAGGATCCCTGTGGCACGTGGAAAGGTACCCTGGTTCTCCCGCGTCACGTGGAGACGCGTCCCAATTGCCATGCCAAGACTCGAGGAGAATCCCGAGGTGTCCTTCGCACCTAGGCAGGAGTCCTGACATCGCTGAACAAACATGTGTCTCGAAGGGCCCTCCCCGTCGTAACTCGAGAATATACCCCAGGTTCTGGCCGCAACTCGAGAAAAACCATAGGACTTCCCCCTCGCCTCGAGATGAGGCCCGATTCCCCTGCACTGCATGCAGAGCAATTCCGTGTTCCACATGAAACGTGAAAGGAGCCTTGATTTCCTTGTTGGCACTCCAGAGAAAACCCAAGATCACTGATGAAGTCTAGAGGGATCCTGAGGTCACTGGAGCAACACGAAAGGGCTCTGTGGACCCCAAATCAACTCGAGATGAGAGCTTAGTCACTGGCCTCGACTCAAGAGGAATACCAACTTTCCACAAGCACCTCAAGAGGAGGCTTCTCTCAGCTACAGGTAGGTGAGAGGGACCCTGAGTTTGTGGCCTCAAGTGGAATGGGCAGCGAGATGCTCTGACTCGAAGTAAGGCCGGATATCCCTGCAGTGAATTGAATGCAGGCTCGTGTTGCATCTCCCAAGATGAAGGGATGTCTGAATCCCCTGTGGAGACCACAGAGAAAGACCTAGTCCTCCGCCTCAACGCGACCGGAGGCCTGACATCCTTTGAAAACTCGAGAGGTCCGCGGAGATCAATGCTTCCAAAGGAGACGATGCCTGACGTCTCTTGAAAATAGATAGGAGTCCCAGGATCCCTGTGGCACGTGGAAAGGTACCCTGGTTCTCCCGCGTCATGTGGAGACGCGTCCCAATTGCCATGCCAAGACTCGAGGAGAATCCCGAGGTGTCCCTCACACCTAGGCAAGAGTCCTGACGTCGCTGAACAAACACGTGTCTGGAAGGGCCCTCCCCGTCGTAACTCGAGAATATACACCAGGTTCCAGCCGCAACTCGAGAAACACCATGAGACTTCCCCCTCGCCGCGTGAGGGGCCCAATTCCCCTGCACTGCGTGTAGAGCAATTCTGTGTTCCACATCAAATGTGAAAGGAGCCTTGATTATCTTGATGGTACTCCAGAGAAAACCCAAGATCACTGTCTCAAGTCTAGAGAGATCCTGAGGTCACTGCAGCAACACAAAAGGGCTCCGTGGACACCACATCAACTCGAGATGAGAGCTTAGTCCCTAGCTTCGACTCAAGAGCAATACCAACTTTCGACAAGCACCTCAAGAGGAGGCTTCTCTCAGCTAGAGGTATGAGAGAGGGACCCTGAGTTTGTGGCCTCAAGTGGAATGGACACCGAGATGCTCTGACTCGAAGTAAGGCCGGATATCCCTGCAGTGAATTGAATGCAGGCTCGTCTTGCATCTCCCAAGACGAAGGGATGTCTGAATCCCCTGTGGAGACCACAGAGAAAGACGTTGTCCTCCGCCTCATCGCAACCGGAGGCCTCACATCCTTTGAAAACTCGAGAGGTCCGCGGAGATCAATGCTTCGAAAGGAGACGATGCCTGACACCTCTTGAAAATAGATAGGAGTCCCAGGATCCATGTGGCACGAGGAAAGGGACCCTGGGTCTCCCGCCTCATGTGGAGACGCGTCCCAATTGCCATGTCAAGACTCGAGGAGAATCCCGAGGTGTCCCTCGCACCTAGGCAGGAGTCCTGACGTCGCTGAACAAACACGTGTCTGGAAGGGCCCTCCCCTTCGTAACTCGAGAATATACCCCAGGTTCCGGTCGCAACTCGAGAAAAACCATGAGACTTCCCCCTCGCCGCGAGATGAGGCCCGATTCCCCTGCACTGCGTGCAGAGCAATTCCGTGTTCCACATCAAACGTGAAAGGAGCCTTGATTTCCTTGATGGCACTCCAGAGACAACCCAAGATCACTGTCTCAAGTCTAGAGGGATCCTGAGGTCACTGGAGCAAAACGAAAGGGCTCTGTGGACCCCAGGTCAACTCGAGATGAGAGCTTAGTCCTTGGCTTCGACTCAAGAGGAACACCAACTTTCCACAAGCACCTCAAGAGTTGGCTTCTCTCAGCTACAGGTATGTGAGAGGGACCCTGAGTTTGTGGCCTCAAGTGGAATGGACACCGAGATGCTCTCACTCGAAGTAAGTCCGGATATCCCTGCAGTGAATTGAATGCAGGCTCGTCTTGCATCTCCCAAGACGAAGGGATGTCTGAATCCCCTCTGGAGACCACAGAGAAAGACCTAGTCCTCCCCCTCAACGCGAACGGAGGCCTCACATCCTTTGAAAACTCGAGAGGTCCGCGGAGATCAATGCTTCCAAAGGAGACGATGCCTGACTCCTCTTGAAAATGGATAGGAGTCCCAGGATCCCTGTGGCACGTGGAAAGGGAACCTGGGTCTCCCGCCTCACGTGGAGACGCGTCACAATTGCCATGCCAAGACTCGAGGAGAATCCCGAGGTGTCCCTCACACCTAGGCAGGGGTCCTGACGTCGCTGAACAAACACGTGTCTGGAAGGGCTCTCCCCATCGTAACTCGAGAATATACCACATATTCCGGCCGCAACTCGAGAAAACCATGAGACTTCCCCCTCGCCGCGAGATGAGGCCCGATTCCCCTGCACTGCGTGCAGAGCAATTCCGTGTTCCACATCAAACGTGAAAGGAGCCTTGATTTCCTTGATGGCACTCCAGAGAAAACCCAAGATCACTGTCTCAAGTCTAGAGGGATACTGAGGTTACTGGAGCAACACGAAAGGGCTCCGTGGACCCCAAGTCAACTCGAGATGAGAGCTTAGTCCTTGGCTTCGAATCAAGAGGAACACCAACTTTCCACAAGCACCTCAAGAGGAGGCTTCTCTCAGCTACAGGTATGTGAGAGGGACCCTGTATTTGTGGCCTCAAGTGGAATGGACACCAAGATGCTCTGACTCGAAGTAAGGCCATATATCCCTGCAGTGAATTGAATGCAGGCTCGTCTTGCATCTCCCAAGACGAAGGGTTGACTGAATTCCCTGTGGAGACCACAGAGAAAGACCTAGTCCTCGGCCTCAACGCGACCGGAGGCCTCACATCCTTTGAAAACTCGAGAGGTCCGCGGAGATCAATGCTTCCAAAGGAGACGATGCCTGACTCCTCTTGAAAATGGATAGGAGTCCCAGGATCCCTGTGGCACGTGGAAAGGGACCCTGGGTCTCCCGCCTCAAGTGGAGACGTGTCCCAATTGCCATGCCAAGATTCGAAGAGAATCCCGAGGTGACCCTCGCACCTAGGCAGGAGTCCTGACGTCGCTGAACAAACACGAGTCTGGAAGGGCCCTCCCCGTCGTAACTCGAGAATATACCACAGGTTCCGGCCGCAACTCGAGAAAAACCATGAGACTTCCCCCTCGCCGCGAGATGAGGCCTGATTCCCCTGCACTGCGTGCAGAGCAATTCCGTGTTCCACATCAAACGTGAAAGGAGCCTTGATTTCCTTGATGGCACTCCAGAGAAAAACCAAGATCACTGTCGCAAGTCTAGAGGGATCCTGAGGTCACTGGAGCAACACGAAAGGTCTCCGTGGACCCCAAATCAACTCGAGATGAGAGCTTACTCCCTGGCTTCGACTCAAGCGGAATACCAACTTTCCACAAGCACCTCAAGAGGAGGCTTCTCTCAGCTACAGGTATGTGAGAGGGACCCTGAGTTTGTGGCCTCAAGTGGAATGGACACCGAGATGCTCTGACTCGAAGTAAGCCTGGATATCCCTGCAGTGAATTGAATGCAGGCTCGTCTTGCATCTCCCAAGACGAAGGGATGTCTGAATCCAATGTGGAGACCACAGAGAAAGACCTAGTACTCCGCCTCATCGCGAACTGAGGCCTCACATCCTTTGAAAACTCGAGAGGTTCGCGGAGATCAATGCTTCCAAAGAAGACGATGCCTGACTCCTCTTGAAAATGGATAGGAGTCCCAGGATCCCTGTGGCAAGTGTAAAGGGAACCTGGGTCTCCCGCCTCACGTGGAGACGCGTCCCAATTGCCATGCCAAGACTCGAGGAGAATCCCGAGGTGTCCCTCGCACCTAGCCAGGAGTCCTGACTTCGCTGAACAAACACGTGTCTGGAAGGGCCCTCCCCGTCGTAACTCGAGAATATACCCCAGGTTCCGGCCGCAACTCGAGAAAAACCATGAGACTTCCCCCTCGCCGCGAGATGAGGCCCGATTCCCCTGCACTGCGTGCAGAGCAATTCCGTGTTCCACATCAAACGTGAAAGGAGCCTTGATTTCCTTGATGGCACTCCAGAGAAAACCCAAGATCACTGTCTCAAGTCTAGAGGGATCCTGAAGTCACTGGAGCAACACGAAAGCGCTGGGTGGACCCCAAATCAACTCGAGATGAGAGCTTAGTCCCTGGCTTCGACTCAGGAGGAATACCAACTTTCCACAAGCTCCTCAAGAGGAGGTTTCTCTCAGCTACAGATATGTGAGAGGGACCCTGAGTTTGTGGCCTCAAGTGGAATGGACACCGAGATGCTCTGACTCGAAGTAAGGCTGGATATCCCTGCAGTGAATTGAATGCAGGCTCGTCTACATCTCCCAAGACGAAGAAACGTCTGAATACCCTGTGGAGACCACAGAGAAAGGCCTAGTCCTCCGCCTCAATGCGACCGGAGGCTTCACATCCTTTGAAAACTCGAGAGGTCCGCGGAGATCAATGCTTCCAAAGGAGACGATGCCTGACTCCTCCTGAAAATGGATAGGAGTTCCAGGATCCCTCTGGCACGTGAAAGGGACCGTGGGTCTCCCTTCTCACGTGGAGACGCGTCCCAATTGCCATGCCAAGACTCGAGGAGAATCCCGAGGTGTCCCTCACACCTAGGCAAGAGTCCTGACGTCGCTGAACAAACACGTGTCTGGAAGGGCCCTCCCCGTCGTAACTCGAGAATATACACCAGGTTCCAGCCGCAACTCGAGAAACACCATGAGACTTCCCCCTCGCCGCGTGAGGGGCCCGATTCCCCTGCACTGCGTGTAGAGCAATTCTGTGTTCCACATCAAATGTGAAAGGAGCCTTGATTATCTTGATGGTACTCCAGAGAAAACCCAAGATCACTGTCTCAAGTCTAGAGAGATCCTGAGGTCACTGCAGCAACACAAAAGGGCTCCGTGGACACCACATCAACTCGAGATGAGAGCTTAGTCCCTAGCTTCGACTCAAGAGCAATACCAACTTTCGACAAGCACCTCAAGAGGAGGCTTCTCTCAGCTAGAGGTATGAGAGAGGGACCCTGAGTTTGTGGCCTCAAGTGGAATGGACACCGAGATGCTCTGACTCGAAGTAAGGCCGGATATCCCTGCAGTGAATTGAATGCAGGCTCGTCTTGCATCTCCCAAGACGAAGGGATGTCTGAATCCCCTGTGGAGACCACAGAGAACAACGTTGTCCTCCGCCTCATCGCAACCGGAGGCCTCACATCCTTTGAAAACTCGAGAGGTCCGCGGAGATCAATGCTTCGAAAGGAGACGATGCCTGACACCTCTTGAAAATGGATAGGAGTCCCAGGATCCCTGTGGCACGAGGAAAGGGACCCTGGGTCTCCCGCCTCACGTGGAGACGCGTCCCAATTGCCATGTCAAGACTCGAGGAGAATCCCGAGGTGTCCCTCGCACCTAGGCAGGAGTCCTGACGTCGATGAACAAACACGTGTCTGGAAGGGCCCTCCCCGTCGTAACTCGAGAATATACCCCAGGTTCCGGTCGCAACTGGAGAAAAACCATGAGACTTCCCCCTCGCCGCGAGATGAGGCCCGATTCCCCTGCACTGCGTGCAGAGCAATTCCGTGTTCCACATCAAACGTGAAAGGAGCCTTGATTTCCTTGATGGCACTCCAGAGACAACCCAAGATCACTGTCTCAAGTCTAGAGGGATCCTGAGGTCACTGGAGCAAAACGAAAGGGCTCTGTGGACCCCAGGTCAACTCGAGATGAGAGCTTAGTCCTTGGCTTCGACTCAAGAGGAACACCAACTTTCCACAAGCACCTCAAGAGTTGGCTTCTCTCAGCTACAGGTATGTGAGAGGGACCCTGAGTTTGTGGCCTCAAGTGGAATGGACACCGAGATGCTCTCACTCGAAGTAAGTCCGGATATCCCTGCAGTGAATTGAATGCAGGCTCGTCTTGCATCTCCCAAGACGAAGGGATGTCTGAATCCCCTCTGGAGACCACAGAGAAAGACCTAGTCCTCCCCCTCAACGCGAACGGAGGCCTCACATCCTTTGAAAACTCGAGAGGTCCGCGGAGATCAATGCTTCCAAAGGAGACGATGCCTGACTCCTCTTGAAAATGGATAGGAGTCCCAGGATCCCTGTGGCACGTGGAAAGGGAACGTGGGTCTCCCGCCTCACGTGGAGACGCGTCACAATTGCCATGCCAAGACTCGAGGAGAATCCCGAGGTGTCCCTCACACCTAGGCAGGGGTCCTGACGTCGCTGAACAAACACGTGTCTGGAAGGGCTCTCCCCATCGTAACTCGAGAATATACCACATATTCCGGCCGCAACTCGAGAAAACCATGAGACTTCCCCCTCGCCGCGAGATGAGGCCCGATTCCCCTGCACTGCGTGCAGAGCAATTCCGTGTTCCACATCAAACGTGAAAGGAGCCTTGATTTCCTTGATGGCACTCCAGAGAAAACCCAAGATCACTGTCTCAAGTCTAGAGGGATACTGAGGTTACTGGAGCAACACGAAAGGGCTCCGTGGACCCCAAGTCAACTCGAGATGAGAGCTTAGTCCTTGGCTTCGAATCAAGAGGAACACCAACTTTCCACAAGCACCTCAAGAGGAGGCTTCTCTCAGCTACAGGTATGTGAGAGGGACCCTGTATTTGTGGCCTCAAGTGGAATGGACACCAAGATGCTCTGACTCGAAGTAAGGCCATATATCCCTGCAGTGAATTGAATGCAGGCTCGTCTTGCATCTCCCAAGACGAAGGGTTGACTGAATTCCCTGTGGAGACCACAGAGAAAGACCTAGTCCTCGGCCTCAACGCGACCGGAGGCCTCACATCCTTTGAAAACTCGAGAGGTCCGCGGAGATCAATGCTTCCAAAGGAGACGATGCCTGACTCCTCTTGAAAATGGATAGGAGTCCCAGGATCCCTGTGGCACGTGGAAAGGGACCCTGGGTCTCCCGCCTCAAGTGGAGACGTGTCCCAATTGCCATGCCAAGATTCGAAGAGAATCCCGAGGTGACCCTCGCACCTAGGCAGGAGTCCTGACGTCGCTGAACAAACACGAGTCTGGAAGGGCCCTCCCCGTCGTAACTCGAGAATATACCACAGGTTCCGGCCGCAACTCGAGAAAAACCATGAGACTTCCCCCTCGCCGCGAGATGAGGCCTGATTCCCCTGCACTGCGTGCAGAGCAATTCCGTGTTCCACATCAAACGTGAAAGGAGCCTTGATTTCCTTGATGGCACTCCAGAGAAAAACCAAGATCACTGTCGCAAGTCTAGAGGGATCCTGAGGTCACTGGAGCAACACGAAAGGTCTCCGTGGACCCCAAATCAACTCGAGATGAGAGCTTACTCCCTGGCTTCGACTCAAGCGGAATACCAACTTTCCACAAGCACCTCAAGAGGAGGCTTCTCTCAGCTACAGGTATGTGAGAGGGACCCTGAGTTTGTGGCCTCAAGTGGAATGGACACCGAGATGCTCTGACTCGAAGTAAGCCTGGATATCCCTGCAGTGAATTGAATGCAGGCTCGTCTTGCATCTCCCAAGACGAAGGGATGTCTGAATCCAATGTGGAGACCACAGAGAAAGACCTAGTACTCCGCCTCATCGCGAACTGAGGCCTCACATCCTTTGAAAACTCGAGAGGTTCGCGGAGATCAATGCTTCCAAAGAAGACGATGCCTGACTCCTCTTGAAAATGGATAGGAGTCCCAGGATCCCTGTGGCAAGTGTAAAGGGAACCTGGGTCTCCCGCCTCACGTGGAGACGCGTCCCAATTGCCATGCCAAGACTCGAGGAGAATCCCGAGGTGTCCCTCGCACCTAGCCAGGAGTCCTGACTTCGCTGAACAAACACGTGTCTGGAAGGGCCCTCCCCGTCGTAACTCGAGAATATACCCCAGGTTCCGGCCGCAACTCGAGAAAAACCATGAGACTTCCCCCTCGCCGCGAGATGAGGCCCGATTCCCCTGCACTGCGTGCAGAGCAATTCCGTGTTCCACATCAAACGTGAAAGGAGCCTTGATTTCCTTGATGGCACTCCAGAGAAAACCCAAGATCACTGTCTCAAGTCTAGAGGGATCCTGAAGTCACTGGAGCAACACGAAAGCGCTGGGTGGACCCCAAATCAACTCGAGATGAGAGCTTAGTCCCTGGCTTCGACTCAGGAGGAATACCAACTTTCCACAAGCTCCTCAAGAGGAGGTTTCTCTCAGCTACAGATATGTGAGAGGGACCCTGAGTTTGTGGCCTCAAGTGGAATGGACACCGAGATGCTCTGACTCGAAGTAAGGCTGGATATCCCTGCAGTGAATTGAATGCAGGCTCGTCTACATCTCCCAAGACGAAGAAACGTCTGAATACCCTGTGGAGACCACAGAGAAAGGCCTAGTCCTCCGCCTCAATGCGACCGGAGGCTTCACATCCTTTGAAAACTCGAGAGGTCCGCGGAGATCAATGCTTCCAAAGGAGACGATGCCTGACTCCTCCTGAAAATGGATAGGAGTTCCAGGATCCCTCTGGCACGTGAAAGGGACCGTGGGTCTCCCTTCTCACGTGGAGACGCGTCCCAATTGCCATGCCAAGACTCGAGGAGAATCCCGAGGTGTCCCTCACACCTAGGCAAGAGTCCTGACGTCGCTGAACAAACACGTGTCTGGAAGGGCCCTCCCCGTCGTAACTCGAGAATATACACCAGGTTCCAGCCGCAACTCGAGAAACACCATGAGACTTCCCCCTCGCCGCGTGAGGGGCCCGATTCCCCTGCACTGCGTGTAGAGCAATTCTGTGTTCCACATCAAATGTGAAAGGAGCCTTGATTATCTTGATGGTACTCCAGAGAAAACCCAAGATCACTGTCTCAAGTCTAGAGAGATCCTGAGGTCACTGCAGCAACACAAAAGGGCTCCGTGGACACCACATCAACTCGAGATGAGAGCTTAGTCCCTAGCTTCGACTCAAGAGCAATACCAACTTTCGACAAGCACCTCAAGAGGAGGCTTCTCTCAGCTAGAGGTATGAGAGAGGGACCCTGAGTTTGTGGCCTCAAGTGGAATGGACACCGAGATGCTCTGACTCGAAGTAAGGCCGGATATCCCTGCAGTGAATTGAATGCAGGCTCGTCTTGCATCTCCCAAGACGAAGGGATGTCTGAATCCCCTGTGGAGACCACAGAGAAAGACGTTGTCCTCCGCCTCATCGCAACCGGAGGCCTCACATCCTTTGAAAACTCGAGAGGTCCGCGGAGATCAATGCTTCGAAAGGAGACGATGCCTGACACCTCTTGAAAATGGATAGGAGTCCCAGGATCCCTGTGGCACGAGGAAAGGGACCCTGGGTCTCCCGCCTCACGTGGAGACGCGTCCCAATTGCCATGTCAAGACTCGAGGAGAATCCCGAGGTGTCCCTCGCACCTAGGCAGGAGTCCTGACGTCGATGAACAAACACGTGTCTGGAAGGGCCCTCCCCGTCGTAACTCGAGAATATACCCCAGGTTCCGGTCGCAACTGGAGAAAAACCATGAGACTTCCCCCTCGCCGCGAGATGAGGCCCGATTCCCCTGCACTGCGTGCAGAGCAATTCCGTGTTCCACATCAAACGTGAAAGGAGCCTTGATTTCCTTGATGGCACTCCAGAGACAACCCAAGATCACTGTCTCAAGTCTAGAGGGATCCTGAGGTCACTGGAGCAAAACGAAAGGGCTCTGTGGACCCCAGGTCAACTCGAGATGAGAGCTTAGTCCTTGGCTTCGACTCAAGAGGAACACCAACTTTCCACAAGCACCTCAAGAGTTGGCTTCTCTCAGCTACAGGTATGTGAGAGGGACCCTGAGTTTGTGGCCTCAAGTGGAATGGACACCGAGATGCTCTCACTCGAAGTAAGTCCGGATATCCCTGCAGTGAATTGAATGCAGGCTCGTCTTGCATCTCCCAAGACGAAGGGATGTCTGAATCCCCTCTGGAGACCACAGAGAAAGACCTAGTCCTCCCCCTCAACGCGAACGGAGGCCTCACATCCTTTGAAAACTCGAGAGGTCCGCGGAGATCAATGCTTCCAAAGGAGACGATGCCTGACTCCTCTTGAAAATGGATAGGAGTCCCAGGATCCCTGTGGCACGTGGAAAGGGACCCTGGGTCTCCCGCCTCACGTGGAGACGCGTCACAATTGCCATGCCAAGACTCGAGGAGAATCCCGAGGTGTCCCTCACACCTAGGCAGGGGTCCTGACGTCGCTGAACAAACACGTGTCTGGAAGGGCTCTCCCCATCGTAACTCGAGAATATACCACATATTCCGGCCGCAACTCGAGAAAACCGTGAGACTTCCCCCTCGCCGCGAGATGAGGCCCGATTCCCCTGCACTGCGTGCAGAGCAATTCCGTGTTCCACATCAAACGTGAAAGGAGCCTTGATTTCCTTGATGGCACTCCAGAGAAAACCCAAGATCACTGTCTCAAGTCTAGAGGGATACTGAGGTTACTGGAGCAACACGAAAGGGCTCCGTGGACCCCAAGTCAACTCGAGATGAGAGCTTAGTCCTTGGCTTCGACTCAAGAGGAACACCAACTTTCCACAAGCACCTCAAGAGGAGGCTTCTCTCAGCTACAGGTATGTGAGAGGGACCCTGTATTTGTGGCCTCAAGTGGAATGGACACCGAGATGCTCTGACTCGAAGTAAGGCCATATATCCCTGCAGTGAATTGAATGCAGGCTCGTCTTGCATCTCCCAAGACGAAGGGTTGACTGAATTCCCTGTGGAGACCACAGAGAAAGACCTAGTCCTCGGCCTCAACGCGACCGGAGGCCTCACATCCTTTGAAAACTCGAGAGGTCCGCGGAGATCAATGCTTCCAAAGGAGACGATGCCTGACTCCTCTTGAAAATGGATAGGAGTCCCAGGATCCCTGTGGCACGTGGAAAGGGACCCTGGGTCTCCCGCCTCAAGTGGAGACGTGTCCCAATTGCCATGCCAAGATTCGAAGAGAATCCCGAGGTGACCCTCGCACCTAGGCAGGAGTCCTGACGTCGCTGAACAAACACGAGTCTGGAAGGGCCCTCCCCGTCGTAACTCGAGAATATACCACAGGTTCCGGCCGCAACTCGAGAAAAACCATGAGACTTCCCCCTCGCCGCGAGATGAGGCCTGATTCCCCTGCACTGCGTGCAGAGCAATTCCGTGTTCCACATCAAACGTGAAAGGAGCCTTGATTTCCTTGATGGCACTCCAGAGAATAACCAAGATCACTGTCGCAAGTCTAGAGGGATCCTGAGGTCACTGGAGCAACACGAAAGGTCTCCGTGGACCCCAAATCAACTCGAGATGAGAGCTTACTCCCTGGCTTCGACTCAAGCGGAATACCAACTTTCCACAAGCACCTCAAGAGGAGGCTTCTCTCAGCTACAGGTATGTGAGAGGGACCCTGAGTTTGTGGCCTCAAGTGGAATGGACACCGAGATGCTCTGACTCGAAGTAAGCCTGGATATCCCTGCAGTGAATTGAATGCAGGCTCGTCTTGCATCTCCCAAGACGAAGGGATGTCTGAATCCAATGTGGAGACCACAGAGAAAGACCTAGTACTCCGCCTCATCGCGAACTGAGGCCTCACATCCTTTGAAAACTCGAGAGGTCCGCGGAGATCAATGCTTCCAAAGAAGACGATGCCTGACTCCTCTTGAAAATGGATAGGAGTCCCAGGATCCCTGTGGCAAGTGTAAAGGGAACCTGGGTCTCCCGCCTCACGTGGAGACGCGTCCCAATTGCCATGCCAAGACTCGAGGAGAATCCCGAGGTGTCCCTCGCACCTAGCCAGGAGTCCTGACTTCGCTGAACAAACACGTGTCTGGAAGGGCCCTCCCCGTCGTAACTCGAGAATATACCCCAGGTTCCGGCCGCAACTCGAGAAAAACCATGAGACTTCCCCCTCGCCGCGAGATGAGGCCTGATTCCCCTGCACTGCGTGCAGAGCAATTCCGTGTTCCACATCAAACGTGAAAGGAGCCTTGATTTCCTTGATGGCACTCCAGAGAAAACCCAAGATCACTGTCTCAAGTCTAGAGGGATCCTGAAGTCACTGGAGCAACACGAAAGCGCTGGGTGGACCCCAAATCAACTCGAGATGAGAGCTTAGTCCCTGGCTTCGACTCAGGAGGAATACCAACTTTCCACAAGCTCCTCAAGAGGAGGTTTCTCTCAGCTACAGATATGTGAGAGGGACCCTGAGTTTGTGGCCTCAAGTGGAATGGACACCGAGATGCTCTGACTCGAAGTAAGGCTGGATATCCCTGCAGTGAATTGAATGCAGGCTCGTCTACATCTCCCAAGACGAAGAAACGTCTGAATACCCTGTGGAGACCACAGAGAAAGGCCTAGTCCTCCGCCTCAATGCGACCGGAGGCCTCACATCCTTTGAAAACTCGAGAGGTCCGCGGAGATCAATGCTTCCAAAGGAGACGATGCCTGACTCCTCCTGAAAATGGATAGGAGTTCCAGGATCCCTCTGGCACGTGAAAGGGACCGTGGGTCTCCCTTCTCACGTGGAGACGCGTCCCAATTGCCATGCCAAGACTCGAGGAGAATCCCGAGGTGTCCCTCACACCTAGGCAAGAGTCCTGACGTCGCTGAACAAACACGTGTCTGGAAGGGCCCTCCCCGTCGTAACTCGAGAATATACACCAGGTTCCAGCCGCAACTCGAGAAACACCATGAGACTTCCCCCTCGCCGCGTGAGGGGCCCGATTCCCCTGCACTGCGTGTAGAGCAATTCTGTGTTCCACATCAAATGTGAAAGGAGCCTTGATTATCTTGATGGTACTCCAGAGAAAACCCAAGATCACTGTCTCAAGTCTAGAGAGATCCTGAGGTCACTGCAGCAACACAAAAGGGCTCCGTGGACACCACATCAACTCGAGATGAGAGCTTAGTCCCTAGCTTCGACTCAAGAGCAATACCAACTTTCGACAAGCACCTCAAGAGGAGGCTTCTCTCAGCTAGAGGTATGAGAGAGGGACCCTGAGTTTGTGGCCTCAAGTGGAATGGACACCGAGATGCTCTGACTCGAAGTAAGGCCGGATATCCCTGCAGTGAATTGAATGCAGGCTCGTCTTGCATCTCCCAAGACGAAGGGATGTCTGAATCCCCTGTGGAGACCACAGAGAAAGACGTTGTCCTCCGCCTCATCGCAACCGGAGGCCTCACATCCTTTGAAAACTCGAGAGGTCCGCGGAGATCAATGCTTCGAAAGGAGACGATGCCTGACACCTCTTGAAAATGGATAGGAGTCCCAGGATCCCTGTGGCACGAGGAAAGGGACCCTGGGTCTCCCGCCTCACGTGGAGACGCGTCCCAATTGCCATGTCAAGACTCGAGGAGAATCCCGAGGTGTCCCTCGCACCTAGGCAGGAGTCCTGACGTCGCTGAACAAACACGTGTCTGGAAGGGCCCTCCCCGTCGTAACTCGAGAATATACCCCAGGTTCCGGTCGCAACTGGAGAAAAACCATGAGACTTCCCCCTCGCCGCGAGATGAGGCCCGATTCCCCTGCACTGCGTGCAGAGCAATTCCGTGTTCCACATCAAACGTGAAAGGAGCCTTGATTTCCTTGATGGCACTCCAGAGAAAACCCAAGATCACTGTCTCAAGTATAGAGGGATCCTGAGGTCAATGGAGCAACACGAAAGGGCTCCGTGGACCCCAAAACAACTCGAGATGAGAGCTTAGTCCCTGGCTTCGACTCAAGAGCAATACCAACTTTCCACAAGCACCTCAAGAGGAGGCTTCTCTCAGCTTCAGGTATGTGAGAGGGACCCTGAGTTTGTGGCCTCAAATGGAATGGACACCGAGATGCTCTGACTCAATGGAAGGCCGGATATCCCTGCAGTGAATTGAATGCAGGCTCGTCTTGCATCTCCCAAGACGAAGGGATGTCTGAATCCCATGTGGAGACCACAGAGAGAGATCTAGTTCTCAGCCTCATGGCGACCGGAGGCCTCACATCCTTTGAAAACTCGAGAGGTCCGCGGAGATCAATGCTTCCAAAGGAGACGATGCCTGACTCCTCTTGAAAATGGATAGGAGTCCCAGGATCCCTGTGGCACGTGGAATGGGACCCTGGGTCTCCCGCCTCACGTGGAGACGCGACCCAATTTCCATGCCAAGACTCGAGGACAATCCCGAGGTGTCCCTCGCACCTAGGCAGGAGTCCTGACGTCGCTGAACAAACACATGTCTGGAAGGGCCCTCCCTGTCGTAACTCGAGAATATACCCTAGGTTCCGACCGCATCTCGAGAAAAACCATGAGACTTCCCCCTCGCCGCGAGATGAGGCCCGATTCCCCTGCACTGCGTGCAGAGCAATTCCGTGTTCCACATCAAATGTGAAAGGAGCCTTGATTTCCTTGATGGCACTCCAGAGAAAACCCAAGATCACTGTCTCAAGTCTAGAGGGATCCTGAGGTCACTGGAGCAACACGAAAGGGCTCCGTGGACCCCAAATCAACTCGAGATGAGAGCTTAGTCCCTGGCTTCGACTCAAGAGGAATACCAACTTTCCACAAGCACCTCAAGAGGAGGCTTCTCTCAGCTACTTGTATGTGAGAGGTACCCTGAGTTTGTGGCCTCAAGTGGAATGGACACCGAGATGCTCTGACTCGAAGTAAGGCCGGATATCCCTGCAGTGAATTGAATGCAAGCTCGTTTTGGATCTCCCAAGACGAAGGGATGTCTGAATCCCCTGTGGAGACCACAGAGAAAGACCTAGTTCTCCGCATCTTCGCGACCGGAGGCCTCAGATCCTTTGAAAACTCGAGAGGTCCGCAGAGATCAATGCTTCCAAAGGAGACGATGCCTGACTCCTCTTGAAAATGGATAGGAGTCCCAGGATCCCTGTCCACGTGGAAGGGGAGCCTGGGGCTCCCGATTCACGTGGAGACGCGTCCCAATTGCCATACCAAGACTCGAGGAGAATCCCGAGGTGTCCCTGGCAGCTAGGCAGGAGTCCCGACGTCGCTGAACCAACACTTGTTTGGAAGGGCCCTCCTCGTCGTAACTCGAGAATATACCCCAGGTTCCGGCTGCAACTCGAGAAAAACCATGAGACTTCCCCCTCGCCGCATGAGGAGCCCCAATTCCCCTGCACTGTGTGCAGAGCAATTCCGTGTTCCACATCAAACGTGAAAGGAGCCTTGATTTCCTTGATGGCACTCCAGAGAAAACCCAAGATCACTGTCTCAAGTCTAGAGGGATCCTGAGGTCACTGGAGCAACACAAAAGGGCTCCGTGGACCCCAAATCAACTCGAGATGAGAGCTTAGTCCCTGGCTTCGACTCAAGAGGAATACCAACTTTCCACAAGCACCTCAAGAGGAGGCTTCTCTCAGCTACAGGTATGTGAGAGGGACCCTGAGTTTGTGGCCTCAAGTGGAATGGACACCGAGATGCTCTGACTCGAAGTAAGGCCGGATATCCCTGCAGTGAATTGAATGTAGGCTCGTCTTGCATCTCCCAAGACGAAGGGATGTCTGAATCCCCTGTGGAGACCACAGAGAAAGTCCTAGTTCTCCGCCTCATCGAGACCTGAGGCCTCACGTCGTTTGAAAACTCGAGAGGTCCGCGGAGATCAATGCTTCCAAAGGAGACGATGCCTGACTCCTCTTGAAAATTGATAGGTGTCCCAGCATCCCTGTGGCACGTGGAAAGGGACTCTGTGTCTCCCGCCTCACGTGGAGACGGGTCCCAATTGCCATGCCAAGACTCGAGGAGAATCCTGAGGTGTCCCTCGTACCTAGGCAGGAGTCCTGACGTCGCTGAACAAACACGTGTCAGGAAGGGCCCTCCTGGTCGTAACTCGAGAATATACCGCAGGTTCCGGCTGCAACTCGAGAAAAACCATGAGACTTCCCCCTTGCCGCGAGATGAGGCCCGATACCCCTGCACTGCGTGCAGAGCAATTCCATGTTCCACATCAAACTTGAAAGAAGCCTTGATTTCCTTGATGGCACTCCAGAGAAAACCCAAGATCACTGTCTCAAGTCTAGAGGGATCCTGAGGTCACTGGAGCAACAGGAAAGGGCTCCGTGGACCCCAAATCAACTCGAGAAGAGAGCTTAGTCCCTGGCTTCGACTCAGGAGGAATACCAACTTTCCACAAGCACCTCAAGAGGAGGCTTCTCTCAGCTACTTGTATGTGAGAGGTACCCTGAGTTTGTGGCCTCAAGTGGAATGGACACCGTGATGCTCTGACTCGAAGTAAGGCCGGATATCCCTGCAGTGAATTGAATGCAAGCTCGTCTTGAATCTCCTAAGACGAAGGGATGTCTGAATTCCCTGTGAAGGCCACAGAGAAACCTAGTTCTCCGCCTCATCGCGACCGTAGGCCTCACATCCTTTGAAAACTCGAGAGGTCCGCAGAGATCAATGCTTCCAAAGGAGACGATGCCTGACTCCTCTTGAAAATGGATAGGAGTCCCAGGATCCCTGTCCACGTGGAAGGGGACCCTGGGTCTCCCGCTTCACGTGGAGACGCGTCCCAATTGCCATGCCAAGACTCCAGGAGAATCCCGAGATGTCCCTGGCATCTAGGCAGGAGTCCTGACGTCGCTGAACAAACACGTGTCTGGAAGGGCCCTCCCCGTCTTAACTCGAGAATATACCCCAGGTTCCGGCCGCAACTCGAGAAAAACCATGAGACTTCCCCATCGCCGTGAGTTGAGGCCCGATTCCCCTGCACTGCGTGCAGAGCAATTCCGTGTTCCACATCAAACGTGAAAGGAGCCTTGATTTCATTGATGGCACTCCAGAGGAAACCCAAGATCACTGTCTCAAGTCTAGAGGGATCCTGAGGTCACTGGAGCAACACGAAAGGGCTCCGCGGACCCCAAATCAACTCGAGATGAGAGCTTAGTCCCTGGCTTCGACTCAAGAGGAATACCAACTTTCCACAAGCACCTCAAGAGGAGGCTTCTCTCAGATACAGGTATGTGAGAGGGCCCCTGAGTTTGTGGCCTCAAGTGGAATGGACACCGAGATGCTCTGACTCGAAGTAAGGCCGGATATCCCTGCAGTGAATTGAATGCAGGCTTGTCTTGCATCTCCCAAGACGAAGGGATGTCTGAATCCCCTGTGGAGACCACAGAGAAAGACCTAGTCCTCCGCTTCAACGCGACGGGAGGCCTCACATCCTTTGAAAACTCGAGAGGTCCGCGGAGATCAATGCTTCCAAAGGAGATGATGCCTGACTTCTCTTGAAAATGGATAGTAGTCCCAGGATCCCTGTGGCACGTGGAAAGGGACACTGGATCTTCCGCCTCACGTGGAGACGCGTCCCAATTGCCATGCCAAGACTCGAGGAGAATCCCGAGGTGTCCCTCGCACCTAGGCAGGAGTCCTGACGTCGCTGAACAAACACGTGTCTGGAAGGGCCCTCCCCGTCGTAACTCGAGAATATACCCCAGGTTTCGGTCGCAACTCGAGAAAAACCATGAGACTTCCCCCTCGCCGCGAGATGAGGCCCGATTTCCCTGCACTGCTTGTAGAGCAATCCTTGTTCCACATCAAACGTGAAAGGACCCTTGATTTCCTTGATGGCCCTCCAGAGAAAACCCAAGATCACTGTCTCAAGTCTAGAGGGATCCTGAGGTCACTGGAGCAACAGGAAAGGGCTCTGTGGACCCCAAATCAACGCGAGATGAGAGCTTAGTCCCTGGCTTCGACTCAAGAGGAATACCAACTTTGAACAAGCACCTCAAGAGGAGGCTTCTCTCAGCTACAGGTATGTGAGAGGGACCCTGAGTTTGTTGCCTCAAGTGGAATGGACACCGAGATGCTCTGACTCGAAGTAAGGCCGGATATCCCGGCAGTGAATTGAATGCAGGCTCGTCTTGCATCTCCCAAGACGAAGGGTTGTCTGAATCCCCTGTGGAGACCACAGAGAAAGAACTAGTTCTCCACCTCATCGCGACCGGAGGCCTCACATCCTTTGAAAACTCGAGACGTCCGCGGAGATCAATGCTTCCAAAGGAGACGATGCCTGACTCCTCTTGAAAATGGATAGGAGTCCCAGGATCCCTGTGGCATGTCGAAAGGGACCCTGGGACTCCCGCCTCACGTGGAGACGCGTCCCAATTGCCATGCAAAGACTCGAGCAGAATCCCGAGTTGTCCCTCGCACCTAGTCAGGAGTCCTGTCATCGTTGAACATACACTTGTCTGGATGGGCCCTCCCCGTCGTAACTCGAGAATATACCCCAGGTTCCGGCCACAACTCGAGAGAAACCAGGAGCCTTCCCCCTCGCCGCGAGATGAGGCCCGATTCCCCTGCACTGCGTGCAGAGCAATTCCGTGTTCCACATCAAACATGAAAGGAGCATTGATTTCCTTGATGGCACTCCAGAGAAAACCCAAGATCACTGTCTCAAGTCTAGAGGGATCCTGAGGTTACTGTAGCAACACGAAAAATCTCCGTGGACCCAAAATCAACTCGAGATGAGAGCTTAGTCCCTGGCTTCGACTCAAGAGGAATACCACTTTCCACAAGCACCTCAAGAGGAGGCTTCTCTCAGCTACAGGTATGTGAGAGGGGCCCTGAGTTAGTGGCCTCAAGTGGAATGGACACCGAGATGATCCGACTCGAATTAAGGCCGGATATCCCTGCAGTGAATTGAATGCAGGCTCGTCTTGCATCTCCCAAGAAGAAGGGATGTCTGAATACCCTGTGGAGACCACAGAGAAAGACCTAGTTCTCCGCCTCATTGCGACCGGAGGCTTCAAATCCTTTGAAAACTTGAGAGGTCCGCAGAGATCAATGCTTCCAAAGGAGACGATGCCTGACTCCTCTTGAAAATGGATAGGAGTCCCAGGATCCCTGTGGCACGTGGAAAAGGACCCTGGGTCTACCGCCTCACGAGCAGACGCGTCCCAATTGCCATGCCAAGACTCGAGAAGAATCCCGAGTTGTCCTTCGCACCTAGGCAGGAGTCCTGACGTGGCTGAACAAACAGGTGTCTGGAAGGGCCCTCACCGTCATAATTCGAGAATATACCCCAGGTTCCGGCCGCAACTCGAGAAATACCATGAGACTTCCCCCTCGCCGGGAGATGCGGCCCGATTCTCCTGCACTGCATGCAGAGCAATTCCGTGTTCCACATCAAACGTGAAAGGAGCCTTGATTTCCTTGATGGCACTCCAGAGAAAACCCAAGATCACTGTCTCAAGTCTAGAGGGATCCTGAGGTCACTGTAGCAACACGAAAGGGGTCCATGGACCCCAAATCAACTCGTGATGAGAGCTTAGTCACTGGCTTCGACTCTAGAGGAATAACAACTTTCCACAAGCACCTCAAGAGGAGGCTTCTCTCAGATAAAGTTATGTGAGAGGGCCCTGTGTAGGGGATTCAAGTGGAATGGACATCGAGATGCTCTGACTCGAACTAAGGCTGGATATCCCTGCAGTGAATTGAATGAAGGCTCGTCTTGCACCTCCCAAGACGAAGGGATGTCTGAATGCCCTGTGGAGACCACAGAGAAAGACTTCGTTTACCGCCTCATCGCGACCAGAGGCCTCACATCCTTTGAAAACTCGAGAGGTCTGCGAAGTTCAATGCTTCCAAAGGAGAAAATGCCTGACTCCTCTTGAAAATGGATAGGAATCCCAGGATCCCTGTGGCACGTGGAAAGGGACACTTGGTCTCCCGCCTCACGTGGAGACGCGTCCCAATTGCCATGCCAAGACTCGAGGGGAATCCCGATGTGTCCCTCGCACCTAGGCAGGAGTCCTGACGTCGCTGAACAAACACGTGTCTGGAAGGGCCCTCCCTGTCGTAACTCGAGAATATACCCCAAGTTCCGGCCGCAACTCGAGAAAAACCATGAGACTTCCCCCTCGCCACGAGATGAGGCCCGATTCCCCTGCACTGCGTGCAGAGCATTTCCGTGTTCCACATCAAAAGTGAAAGGAGCCTTGATTTCCGTGATGGCACTCCAGAGAAAACCCAAGATCACTGTCTCAAGTCTCGAGGGATCCTGAGGTCACTGTCGCAACACGAAAGGGCTCCGTGGACCCCAAATCAACTCGAGATGAGAGCTTAGTCCCTGGCTTCGACTCAAGAGGAATACCAACTTTCCACACGCACCTCAAGAGGAGGTTTCTCTCAGCTACAGTTATGTGACAGGGACCCTGAGTGTGTGGCCTCAAATGTAATGGACACCGAGATGCTCTGACTCGAATAAAGGCCGGATATCCCTGCAGTGAATTGAATGCAGGCTCGTCTTGCATCTCCTAAGAAGAAGGGATGTATGAATCCCCTGTGGAGACCATAGAGAAAGACATAGTTCTCCGCCTCATAGCGACGTGAGTCCTCACATCCTTAGAGAACTCGAGAGGTCCGCGGAGATCAATGCTTCCAAAGGAGACAATGCCTGACTCCTCTTGAAAATGGATAGGAGTCCCAGGATCCCTGTGGAACGTGGAAAGGGACCCTGGGTCTCCCGCCTCACGTGGAGACGCGTCTCAATTGCCATGCCAAGACTCGAGGAGAATCCCGAGGTGTCCCTCACACCTAGGCAGGAGTCCTGACGTCGCTGAACAAACATGTGTCTGGAAGGGCCCTCCCCATCATAACTAGAGAATATACCACAGATTCCGGCCGCAACTCCAGAAAAACCATGAGACTTCCCCCTCGCCGTGAGATGAGGCCCGATTCCCCTGCACTGCGCGCAGAGCAATTCCGTGATCCACATCAAACGTGAAAGGAGCCTTGATTTCCTTGATGGCACTCCAGAGAAAACCCAAGATCACTGTCTCAAGTCTCGAGGGATCCTGAGGTCACTGTAGCAACACGAAAGGGCTCCGGGGACCCCAAATCAACTCGAGATGAGAGCTTAGTCCCTGGCTTCGAATCACGAGGAATACCAACTTTCCACAAGCACCTCAAGAGGAGGCTTCTCTCAGCTACAGGCATGTGAGAGGGACCCTGAGTTTGTGGCCTCAAGTGGAATGGACACCGAGATGATCCGACTCGAAGTAAGGCTTGATATCCCAGCAGTGAATTGAATGCAGGCTCGTCTTGCATCTCCCAAGACGAAGGGATGTCTGAAACCCCTGTGGAGACCACAGAGAAAGACCTCGTTCTCCGCCTCATCACGACCGGAGGCCTCACATCCTTGGAAACTCGACAGGTCCCTGGAGATCAATGCTTCCAAAGGAGACAATGCCTGACTCCTCTTGAAAATGGATAGGAGTCCCAGGATCCCTGTGGCACGTGGAAAGGGACCCTGGGTCTCCCGCCTCACGTGGAGACGCGTCCCAATTGCCATGCCAAGACTCGAGGAGAATCCCGAGGTGTCCCTCGCACCTAGGCAGGAGTCCTGATGTCGCTGCACAAACAGGTGTCTGGAAGGGCCTTCCCCGTCGTAACTCGAGAATATACCCAGGTTCTGGCCGCAACTCGAGAAAATCCATGAGACTTCCCCCTTCCCGCGAGATTAGGCCCGATTCCCCTGCACTGCGTGCAGCACAATTCCGTGATCGACATCAAACGTGAAAGGAGCCTTGATTTTACTGATGGCACTCCAGAGAAAACCCAAGATCACTGTCTCAAGTCTAGAGGGATCTTGAGGTCACTGTAGCAAGAGGAAAGGGCTCCAAGGACCCCAAATCAACTCGAGATGAGAGCTTAGTCCCTGGCTTCAACTCAAGAGAAATACCAACTTTCCACAAGCACCTCAAGAGGAGGCTTCTCTCAGCTAGAAGTATGTGAGAGGGACCCTGAGTTTGTGGCCTCAAGTGGAATGGACACCGAGATGCTCTGACTCGAAGTAAGGCCGAATATCCCTGGAGTGAATTGAATGCAGGCTCGTCTTGCATCTCCCAAGACGAAGTGATGTCTGAATCCCCTGTGGAGACCACAGAGAAAGACCTAGTTCTCCGCCTCATCGCGACCGGAGGCCTCACATCCTTTGAAAACTCGAGAGGTCCGGGGAGATCAATGCTTCCGAAGGAGACGATGCCTGACTCTTCTTGAAAATGGATAGGAGTCTCAGGATCCCTTTGGCACGTGGAAAGAGACACTGGGTCTTCCGCCTCACGTGGAGACCCGTCCCAATTGCCATGCCAAGACTCGACGAGTATCCCGAGGTGTCCCTCGCACCTAGGCAGGAGTCCTGACGTCGCTGAACAAACACGTGTCTGGAAGGGCCCTCCCCGTAGTAACTTTAGTGTGTACCCCAGGTTCCGGCCGAAACTCGAGAAAAACCGTGAGACTTCCCCCTCGGTGCGAGATGAGGCCCGATTCCCCTGCACAGCATGCAGATCAATTCCGTGTTCCACATCAAACGTGAAAGGAGACTTGATTTCCTTGATGGCACTCCAGAGAAAACCCAAGATCACTGTCTCAAGTCTAGAGGGATCCTGAGGTCACTGGAGCAACAGGAAAGGGCTCCGTGGACCACAAATCAACTCGAGATGAGAGCTTAGTCCCTGGCTTCGACTCAAGAGGAATACCAACTTTCCACAAGCACCTCAAGAGGAGGCTTCTCTCAGCTACAGGTGTGTGAGAGGGACCCTGAGTTTGTGGCCTCAAGTGGAATGGACACCGAGATGCTCTGACTCGAAGAAAGGCTGGATTTCCCTGCAGTGAATTGAATGCAGGCTCGTCTTGCATCTCCGAAGAAGAAGGGATGTATGAATCCCCTGTGGGGACCCCAGATAAAGCACTAGTTCTCCGCCTCTTCACGACCGGAGGCCTCACATCCTTTGAAACATAGAGAGGTCCACGGAGATCAATGCTTCCAAAGGAGACGATGCCTGACTCCTCTTGAAAATGGATAGGAGTCCCAGGATCCCTGTAGCACGTGGAAAGGGACGCTGGTCTCCCGCCTCAGGAGGAGACGCGTCCCAATTGCCATGCCAAGACTCGAGGAGAATAGCGAGGTGTCCCTCGCACCTAGGCAGGAGTCCTGACGTCGCTGAACAAACAGGTGTCTGGAAGGGCCCTCCCCGTCGTAACTCGAGAATATACCCCAGGTTCCGGCCGCATCTCGAGAAAAACCATGAGACATCCCCCTCGCCGCGAGATGAGGCCCGATTTCCCTGCACTGCATGCAGAGCAATTTCGTGTTCCACATCAAACATGAAAGGAGCCTTGATTTCCTTGCTGGCAATCCAGAGAAAACCCAAGATCACTGTCTCAAGCCTAGAGGAATCCTGAGGTCACTGTAGCAACATGAAAGGGCTTCCTGGACCGCAAATCAACTCGAGATGAGAGCTTAGTCCCTGGATTTGACTGAAGAGGAATACCAACTTTCCACAAGCACCTCAAGAGGAGGCTTCTCTCAGCTACAAGTATGTGAGAGGGACCCTGAGTTTGTGGCCTCAAGTGGAATGGACACCGAGATGCTCTGACTCGAAGTAAGACCGGATATTCCTGCAGTGAATTGAATGCAGGCTCGTCTTGCATCTCCCAAGACGAAAGTATGTCTGAATCTCCTGTGGAGACCACAGAGAAAGACCTAGTTCTCCGCCTCATCGCGACCGGAGGCCTCACATCCTTTGAAAACTCGAGAGGTCCGCAGATATCAATGCTTCCAAAGGAGACCATGCCTGACTCCTCTTGAAAATGCATAGGAGTCCCAGGATCACTGTGGCACGTGGAAAGGGACCCTGGGTCTCCCACCTCACGTGGAGACGCGTCCAAATTGCCATGCCAAGACTCGAGGAGAATCCCGAGGTGTCCCTCGCACCTAGGCAGGAGTCCTGACGTCGCTGAACAAACACGTGTCTAGAAGGGCCCTCCCCGTCGTAACTCGAGAATATACGCCAGGTTCCGGCCGCAACTCGTGAAAAACCATGAGACTTCCCCCTCGCCGCGAGATGAGGCCCGATTCCCCTGCAGTGCACGCAGGGCAATTCCGTGTTCCACATCAAACATGAAAGGAGCCTTGATTTCCTTGATGGTACTCCAGAGAAAACGCAAGATCACTGTCTGAAGTCTAGAGGGATCTTGAGGTCACTATAGCAACATCAAAGGGCTCCGTGGACCCCAAATCAACTCGAGATGAGAGCTTAGTCCCTGGCTTGGACTCAAGAGGAATACCAGCTTTCCACAAGCACCTCAATAAGAGGTTTCTTTCATCTACGGTTATATGAGAGTGACCCTGAGTTTGTGGCCTCAAGTGGAATGGACACCGAGATGCTCTGACTCGAAGAAAGGCCGGATATCCCTGCAGTGAATTGAATGCAGGCTCGTCTTGCATCTCCTAAGAAGAAGGGATGTATGAATCCCCTGTGGGGACCACAGAGAAAGACCTAGTTCTCCACCTCATCGCGACCGGAGGCCTCACATCCTTTGAAAACTCGAGACGTCCGCGGAGATCAATGCTTCCAAAGGAGACGATGCCTGACTCCTCTTGAAAATGGATAGGAGTCCCAGGATCCCTGTGGCATGTCGAAAGGGACCCTGGGACTCCCGCCTCACGTGGAGACGCGTCCCAATTGCCATGCAAAGACTCGAGCAGAATCCCGAGTTGTCCCTCGCACCTAGTCAGGAGTCCTGTCATCGTTGAACATACACTTGTCTGGATGGGCCCTCCCCGTCGTAACTCGAGAATATACCCCAGGTTCCGGCCACAACTCGAGAGAAACCAGGAGCCTTCCCCCTCGCCGCGAGATGAGGCCCGATTCCCCTGCACTGCGTGCAGAGCAATTCCGTGTTCCACATCAAACATGAAAGGAGCATTGATTTCCTTGATGGCACTCCAGAGAAAACCCAAGATCACTGTCTCAAGTCTAGAGGGATCCTGAGGTTACTGTAGCAACACGAAAAATCTCCGTGGACCCAAAATCAACTCGAGATGAGAGCTTAGTCCCTGGCTTCGACTCAAGAGGAATACCACTTTCCACAAGCACCTCAAGAGGAGGCTTCTCTCAGCTACAGGTATGTGAGAGGGGCCCTGAGTTAGTGGCCTCAAGTGGAATGGACACCGAGATGATCCGACTCGAATTAAGGCCGGATATCCCTGCAGTGAATTGAATGCAGGCTCGTCTTGCATCTCCCAAGAAGAAGGGATGTCTGAATACCCTGTGGAGACCACAGAGAAAGACCTAGTTCTCCGCCTCATTGCGACCGGAGGCTTCATATCCTTTGAAAACTTGAGAGGTCCGCAGAGATCAATGCTTCCAAAGGAGACGATGCCTGACTCCTCTTGAAAATGGATAGGAGTCCCAGGATCCCTGTGGCACGTGGAAAAGGACCCTGGGTCTACCGCCTCACGAGCAGACGCGTCCCAATTGCCATGCCAAGACTCGAGAAGAATCCCGAGTTGTCCTTCGCACCTAGGCAGGAGTCCTGACGTCGCTGAACAAACAGGTGTCTGGAAGGGCCCTCACCGTCATAATTCGAGAATATACCCCAGGTTCCGGCCGCAACTCGAGAAATACCATGAGACTTCCCCCTCGCCGGGAGATGCGGCCCGATTCTCCTGCACTGCATGCAGAGCAATTCCGTGTTCCACATCAAACGTGAAAGGAGCCTTGATTTCCTTGATGGCACTCCAGAGAAAACCCAAGATCACTGTCTCAAGTCTAGAGGGATCCTGAGGTCACTGTAGCAACACGAAAGGGGTCCATGGACCCCAAATCAACTCGTGATGAGAGCTTAGTCACTGGCTTCGACTCTAGAGGAATAACAACTTTCCACAAGCACCTCAAGAGGAGGCTTCTCTCAGATAAAGTTATGTGAGAGGGCCCTGTGTAGGGGATTCAAGTGGAATGGACATCGAGATGCTCTGACTCGAACTAAGGCTGGATATCCCTGCAGTGAATTGAATGCAGGCTCGTCTTGCACCTCCCAAGACGAAGGGATGTCTGAATGCCCTGTGGAGACCACAGAGAAAGACTTCGTTTACCGCCTCATCGCGACCAGAGACCTCACATCCTTTGAAAACTCGAGAGGTCTGCGAAGATCAATGCTTCCAAAGGAGAAAATGCCTGACTCCTCTTGAAAATGGATAGGAGTCCCAGGATCCCTGTGGCACGTGGAAAGGGACACTTGGTCTCCCGCCTCACGTGGAGACGCGTCCCAATTGCCATGCCAAGACTCGAGGGGAATCCCGATGTGTCCCTCGCACCTAGGCAGGAGTCCTGACGTCGCTGAACAAACACGTGTCTGGAAGGGCCCTCCCTGTCGTAACTCGAGAATATACCCCAAGTTCCGGCCGCAACTCGAGAAAAACCATGAGACTTCCACCTCGCCGCGAGATGAGGCCCGATTCCCGTGCACTGCGTGCAGAGCAATTCCGTGTTTCACATCAAACGTGAAAGGAGCCTTGATTTCCGTGATGGCACTCCAGAGAAAACCCAAGATCACTGTCTCAAGTCTCGAGGGATCCTGAGGTCACTGTCGCAACACGAAAGGGCTCCGTGGACCCCAAATCAACTCGAGATGAGAGCTTAGTCCCTGGCTTCGACTCAAGAGGAATACCAACTTTCCACACGCACCTCAAGAGGAGGTTTCTCTCAGCTACAGTTATGTGACAGGGACCCTGAGTGTGTGGCCTCAAATGTAATGGACACCGAGATGCTCTGACTCGAAGTAAGGCCGGATATCCCTGCAGTGAATTGAATGCAGGCTCGTCTTGCATCTCCTAAGAAGAAGGGATGTATGAATCCCCTGTGGAGACCATAGAGAAAGACATAGTTCTCCGCCTCATCGCGACGTGAGTCCTCACATCCTTTGAGAACTCGAGAGGACCACGGAGATCAATGCTTCCAAAGGAGACAATGCCTGACTCCTCTTGAAAATGGATAGGAGTCCCAGGATCCCTGTGGCACGTGGAAAGGGACACTGGGTCTCCCGCCTAACGTGGAGACGCGTCCCAATTGCCATGCCAAGACTCGAGGAGAATCCCGAGGTGTCCCTCACACCTAGGCAGGAGTCCTGACGTCGCTGAACAAACATGTGTCTGGAAGGGACCTCCCCATCATAACTCGAGAATATTCCACAGGTTCCGGCCGCAACTCGAGAAAAACCATGAGACTTCCCCCTCGCCGTGAGATGAGGCCCGATTCCCCTGCACTGCGTGCAGAGCAATTCCGTGTTCCACATCAAACGTGAAAGGAGCCTTGATTTCCTTGATGGCACTCCAGAGAAAACCCAAGATCACTGTCTGAAGTCTCGAGGGATCCTGAGGTCACTGTAGCAACACGAAAGGGCTCCGTGGACCCCAAATCAACTCGAGATGAGAGCTTAGTCCCTGGCTTCGACTCACGAGGAATACCAACTTTCCACAAGCACCTCAAGAGGAGGCTTCTCTCAGCTACAGGCATGTGAGAGGGACCCTGAGTTTGTGGCCTCAAGTGGAATGGACACCGAGATGCTCTGACTCGAAGTAAGGCTGGATATCCCTGCAGTGAATTGAATGCAGGCTCGTCTTGCATCTCCTAAGACGAAGGGATGTCTGAATCCCCTGTGGAGACCACAGAGAAAGACCTCGTTCTCCGCCTCATCGCGACCGGAGGCCTCACATCCTTTGAAAACTCGACAGGTCCCTGGAGATCAATGCTTCCAAAGGAGACAATGCCTGATCCTCTTGAAAATGGATAGGAGTCCCAGGATCCGTGTGGCACGTGGAAAGGGAGCCTTGGTCTCCCGCCTCACGTGGAGACGGGTCCCAATTGCCATTCCAAGACTCGAGGAGAATCCCGAGGTGTCCCTCGCACCTAGGCAGGAGTCCTGATGTCGCTGAACAAACACGTGTCTGGAAGGGCCCTCCCCGTCATAACTCCAGAATATACCCCAGGTTCCGGCCGCAACTCGAGAAAAACCATGAGACTTCGCCCTCGCGGCAAGATGAGGCCCGATTCCCCTGCACTGCGTGCAAAGCAATTCCGTGTTCCACATCAAACGTGAAAGGAGCCTTGATTTCCTTGATGGCACTCCAGAGAAAACCCAAGATAACTGTCTCAAGTCTAGAGGCATCCTGAGGTCACTGTAGCAACACGAAAGGGCTTCGTGGGCCGCAAATCAACTCGAGATGAGAGCTTCGTCCCTGCCTTCGACTCAAGAGGAATAGCAACTTTCCACAAGCACCTCAAGAGGAGGCTTCTGTCACCTTCAGGTATGTGAGAGGGACCCTGAGCTGGTGGCCTCAAGTCGAATGGTTAGCGTGATGCTCTGACTTGAAATAAGGCCGGATATCCCTGCATTGAATTGAATGCAGGCCCGTCTTTATTCTCCCAAGAGGAAGGGTTGTCTGAATCCCTTGTGGAGACCACAGAGAAAGACCTAGTTCTCCGCCTCAGCCCGAATTGAGGCCTCACATCCTTTGAAAACTCGAGAGGTCCGCAGAGATCAATGCTTCGAAAGGAGACGATGCCTGACTCCTCTTGAAAATGGATAGGGGTCCCAGGATCCCTGTGGCACGTGGAAAGGGACCCTGGGTCTCCCGCCTCACGTGCAGCCGCGTCCCAATTGCCTTGCGAAGACTCGAGGAGAATCCCGAGTTGTGCCTCGCACCTAGGCAGGAGTCCTGACTTCGCTGAACAAACACGTGTCTGGAAGGGCCTTCCCCGTCGTAACTCTAGAACATACCCCAGGTTCCGGCCGCAACTCGACAAAAACCATGAGACTTCCCCCTCGCCGCGAGATGAGGCCCGATTCCCCTGCACTGCGTGCAGAGCAATTCCGTGTTCCACATCAAACGTGAAAGGAGCCTTGATTTCCTTGATGGCACTCCAGAGAAAACCCAAGATCACTGTCTCAAGTCTAGAGGGATGCTGAGGTCCCTGTGGCAACACCAAAGGGCTCCGTGGACCCCAAATCAACTCGAGATGAGAGCGTAGTCCCTGGCTTCGACTCAAGAGGAATACCAACTTTCCACAAGCACCTCAAGAGGAGGCTTCTCTCAGCTACAGGTATGTGAGAGGGACCCTGAATTTGTGGCCTCAAGTGTAATGGACACCGAGATGCTCTGACTCAAAGTAAGGCCGGATATCCCTGCAGTGAACTGAATGCAGGCTCGTCTTGCATCTCCCAAGACGAAGGGATGTCTGAATCCCCTGTGGAGACCACAGAGAAAGACCTAGTTCTCTGCCTCCTCGCGACCGGAGGACTCACGTCCTTTGAAAACCCGAGAGGTCCGTGGAGATTAATGCTTCCAAAGGAGAGGATGCCTGACTCCTCTTGAAAATGGATAGGAGTCCCAGGATCCCTGTGGCACGTGGAAAGGGACCCTGGGTCTCCCGCCTAACGTGGAGACGCGTCCCAATTGCCGTGCCAAGACTCGAGGAGAATCTCGAGGTGTCCCTCGCACCTAGGCAGGAGTCCTGACGTCGCTGAACAAACACGTGTCTGGAAGGGCCCTCCCCGTCGTAACTCGAGAATATACCCCAGGTTCCGGCCTAAACTCGAGAAAAACCATGAGACTTCCCCCTCGCTGCGAGATGAGACCTGATTCCCCTGCACTGCGTGCAGAGCAATTCCGTGTTCCACATCAAACGTGAAAGGAGCCTTGATTTCCTTGATGGAACTCCAGAGAAAACCCAACATCACTGTCTCAAGTCTAGAGGGATCCTGAGGTCACTGTAACAACACGAAAGGGCTCCGTGGACGCCAAATAAACTCGAGATGAGAGCTAAGTCCCTGGCTTTGACTCAAGAGGAATACCAACTTTCCACAAGCACCTCAAGAGGAGGCTTCTGTCAGCTACAGGTATGTGAGAGGGACCATGAGTTTGTGGCCTCAAGTGGAATGGACACCGAGATGCTCTGACTCGAAGAAAGGCTGGATTTCCCTGCAGTGAATTGAATGCAGGCTCGTCTTGCATCTCCGAAGAAGAAGGGATGTATGAATCCCCTGTGGGGACCCCAGATAAAGCACTAGTTCTCCGCCTCTTCACGACCGGAGGCCTCACATCCTTTGAAACATAGAGAGGTCCACGGAGATCAATGCTTCCAAAGGAGACGATGCCTGACTCCTCTTGAAAATGGATAGGAGTCCCAGGATCCCTGTAGCACGTGGAAAGGGACGCTGGTCTCCCGCCTCAGGAGGAGACGCGTCCCAATTGCCATGCCAAGACTCGAGGAGAATAGCGAGGTGTCCCTCGCACCTAGGCAGGAGTCCTGACGTCGCTGAACAAACAGGTGTCTGGAAGGGCCCTCCCCGTCGTAACTCGAGAATATACCCCAGGTTCCGGCCGCATCTCGAGAAAAACCATGAGACATCCCCCTCGCCGCGAGATGAGGCCCGATTTCCCTGCACTGCATGCAGAGCAATTTCGTGTTCCACATCAAACATGAAAGGAGCCTTGATTTCCTTGCTGGCAATCCAGAGAAAACCCAAGATCACTGTCTCAAGCCTAGAGGAATCCTGAGGTCACTGTAGCAACATGAAAGGGCTTCCTGGACCGCAAATCAACTCGAGATGAGAGCTTAGTCCCTGGATTTGACTGAAGAGGAATACCAACTTTCCACAAGCACCTCAAGAGGAGGCTTCTCTCAGCTACAAGTATGTGAGAGGGACCCTGAGTTTGTGGCCTCAAGTGGAATGGACACCGAGATGCTCTGACTCGAAGTAAGACCGGATATTCCTGCAGTGAATTGAATGCAGGCTCGTCTTGCATCTCCCAAGACGAAAGTATGTCTGAATCTCCTGTGGAGACCACAGAGAAAGACCTAGTTCTCCGCCTCATCGCGACCGGAGGCCTCACATCCTTTGAAAACTCGAGAGGTCCGCAGATATCAATGCTTCCAAAGGAGACCATGCCTGACTCCTCTTGAAAATGCATAGGAGTCCCAGGATCACTGTGGCACGTGGAAAGGGACCCTGGGTCTCCCACCTCACGTGGAGACGCGTCCAAATTGCCATGCCAAGACTCGAGGAGAATCCCGAGGTGTCCCTCGCACCTAGGCAGGAGTCCTGACGTCGCTGAACAAACACGTGTCTAGAAGGGCCCTCCCCGTCGTAACTCGAGAATATACGCCAGGTTCCGGCCGCAACTCGTGAAAAACCATGAGACTTCCCCCTCGCCGCGAGATGAGGCCCGATTCCCCTGCAGTGCACGCAGGGCAATTCCGTGTTCCACATCAAACATGAAAGGAGCCTTGATTTCCTTGATGGTACTCCAGAGAAAACGCAAGATCACTGTCTGAAGTCTAGAGGGATCTTGAGGTCACTATAGCAACATCAAAGGGCTCCGTGGACCCCAAATCAACTCGAGATGAGAGCTTAGTCCCTGGCTTGGACTCAAGAGGAATACCAGCTTTCCACAAGCACCTCAATAAGAGGTTTCTTTCATCTACGGTTATATGAGAGTGACCCTGAGTTTGTGGCCTCAAGTGGAATGGACACCGAGATGCTCTGACTCGAAGAAAGGCCGGATATCCCTGCAGTGAATTGAATGCAGGCTCGTCTTGCATCTCCTAAGAAGAAGGGATGTATGAATCCCCTGTGGGGACCACAGAGAAAGACCTAGTTCTCCACCTCATCGCGACCGGAGGCCTCACATCCTTTGAAAACTCGAGACGTCCGCGGAGATCAATGCTTCCAAAGGAGACGATGCCTGACTCCTCTTGAAAATGGATAGGAGTCCCAGGATCCCTGTGGCATGTCGAAAGGGACCCTGGGACTCCCGCCTCACGTGGAGACGCGTCCCAATTGCCATGCAAAGACTCGAGCAGAATCCCGAGTTGTCCCTCGCACCTAGTCAGGAGTCCTGTCATCGTTGAACATACACTTGTCTGGATGGGCCCTCCCCGTCATAACTCGAGAATATACCCCAGGTTCCGGCCACAACTCGAGAGAAACCAGGAGCCTTCCCCCTCGCCGCGAGATGAGGCCCGATTCCCCTGCACTGCGTGCAGAGCAATTCCGTGTTCCACATCAAACATGAAAGGAGCATTGATTTCCTTGATGGCACTCCAGAGAAAACCCAAGATCACTGTCTCAAGTCTAGAGGGATCCTGAGGTTACTGTAGCAACACGAAAAATCTCCGTGGACCCAAAATCAACTCGAGATGAGAGCTTAGTCCCTGGCTTCGACTCAAGAGGAATACCACTTTCCACAAGCACCTCAAGAGGAGGCTTCTCTCAGCTACAGGTATGTGAGAGGGGCCCTGAGTTAGTGGCCTCAAGTGGAATGGACACCGAGATGATCCGACTCGAATTAAGGCCGGATATCCCTGCAGTGAATTGAATGCAGGCTCGTCTTGCATCTCCCAAGACGAAGGGATGTCTGAATACCCTGTGGAGACCACAGAGAAAGACCTAGTTCTCCGCCTCATTGCGACCGGAGGCTTCATATCCTTTGAAAACTTGAGAGGTCCGCAGAGATCAATGCTTCCAAAGGAGACGATGCCTGACTCCTCTTGAAAATGGATAGGAGTCCCAGGATCCCTGTGGCACGTGGAAAAGGACCCTGGGTCTACCGCCTCACGAGCAGACGCGTCCCAATTGCCATGCCAAGACTCGAGAAGAATCCCGAGTTGTCCTTCGCACCTAGGCAGGAGTCCTGACGTCGCTGAACAAACAGGTGTCTGGAAGGGCCCTCACCGTCATAATTCGAGAATATACCCCAGGTTCCGGCCGCAACTCGAGAAATACCATGAGACTTCCCCCTCGCCGGGAGATGCGGCCCGATTCTCCTGCACTGCATGCAGAGCAATTCCGTGTTCCACATCAAACGTGAAAGGAGCCTTGATTTCCTTGATGGCACTCCAGAGAAAACCCAAGATCACTGTCTCAAGTCTAGAGGGATCCTGAGGTCACTGTAGCAACACGAAAGGGGTCCATGGACCCCAAATCAACTCGTGATGAGAGCTTAGTCACTGGCTTCGACTCTAGAGGAATAACAACTTTCCACAAGCACCTCAAGAGGAGGCTTCTCTCAGATAAAGTTATGTGAGAGGGCCCTGTGTAGGGGATTCAAGTGGAATGGACATCGAGATGCTCTGACTCGAACTAAGGCTGGATATCCCTGCAGTGAATTGAATGCAGGCTCGTCTTGCACCTCCCAAGACGAAGGGATGTCTGAATGCCCTGTGGAGACCACAGAGAAAGACTTCGTTTACCGCCTCATCGCGACCAGAGACCTCACATCCTTTGAAAACTCGAGAGGTCTGCGAAGATCAATGCTTCCAAAGGAGAAAATGCCTGACTCCTCTTGAAAATGGATAGGAGTCCCAGGATCCCTGTGGCACGTGGAAAGGGACACTTGGTCTCCCGCCTCACGTGGAGACGCGTCCCAATTGCCATGCCAAGACTCGAGGGGAATCCCGATGTGTCCCTCGCACCTAGGCAGGAGTCCTGACGTCGCTGAACAAACACGTGTCTGGAAGGGCCCTCCCTGTCGTAACTCGAGAATATACCCCAAGTTCCGGCCGCAACTCGAGAAAAACCATGAGACTTCCACCTCGCCGCGAGATGAGGCCCGATTCCCGTGCACTGCGTGCAGAGCAATTCCGTGTTTCACATCAAACGTGAAAGGAGCCTTGATTTCCGTGATGGCACTCCAGAGAAAACCCAAGATCACTGTCTCAAGTCTCGAGGGATCCTGAGGTCACTGTCGCAACACGAAAGGGCTCCGTGGACCCCAAATCAACTCGAGATGAGAGCTTAGTCCCTGGCTTCGACTCAAGAGGAATACCAACTTTCCACACGCACCTCAAGAGGAGGTTTCTCTCAGCTACAGTTATGTGACAGGGACCCTGAGTGTGTGGCCTCAAATGTAATGGACACCGAGATGCTCTGACTCGAAGTAAGGCCGGATATCCCTGCAGTGAATTGAATGCAGGCTCGTCTTGCATCTCCTAAGAAGAAGGGATGTATGAATCCCCTGTGGAGACCATAGAGAAAGACATAGTTCTCCGCCTCATCGCGACGTGAGTCCTCACATCCTTTGAGAACTCGAGAGGACCACGGAGATCAATGCTTCCAAAGGAGACAATGCCTGACTCCTCTTGAAAATGGATAGGAGTCCCAGGATCCCTGTGGCACGTGGAAAGGGACACTGGGTCTCCCGCATAACGTGGAGACGCGTCCCAATTGCCATGCCAAGACTCGAGGAGAATCCCGAGGTGTCCCTCACACCTAGGCAGGAGTCCTGACGTCGCTGAACAAACATGTGTCTGGAAGGGACCTCCCCATCATAACTCGAGAATATTCCACAGGTTCCGGCCGCAACTCGAGAAAAACCATGAGACTTCCCCCTCGCCGTGAAATGAGGCCCGATTCCCCTGCACTGCGCGCAGAGCAATTCCGTGTTCCACATCAAACGTGAAAGGAGCCTTGATTTCCTTGATGGCACTCCAGAGAAAACCCAAGATCACTGTCTGAAGTCTCGAGGGATCCTGAGGTCACTGTAGCAACACGAAAGGGCTCCGTGGACCCCAAATCAACTCGAGATGAGAGCTTAGTCCCTGGCTTCGACTCACGAGGAATACCAACTTTCCACAAGCACCTCAAGAGGAGGCTTCTCTCAGCTACAGGCATGTGAGAGGGACCCTGAGTTTGTGGCCTCAAGTGGAATGGACACCGAGATGCTCTGACTCGAAGTAAGGCTGGATATCCCTGCAGTGAATTGAATGCAGGCTCGTCTTGCATCTCCTAAGACGAAGGGATGTCTGAATCCCCTGTGGAGACCACAGAGAAAGACCTCGTTCTCCGCCTCATCGCGACCGGAGGCCTCACATCCTTTGAAAACTCGACAGGTCCCTGGAGATCAATGCTTCCAAAGGAGACAATGCCTGATCCTCTTGAAAATGGATAGGAGTCCCAGGATCCGTGTGGCACGTGGAAAGGGAGCCTTGGTCTCCCGCCTCACGTGGAGACGGGTCCCAATTGCCATTCCAAGACTCGAGGAGAATCCCGAGGTGTCCCTCGCACCTAGTCAGGAGTCCTGATGTCGCTGAACAAACACGTGTCTGGAAGGGCCCTCCCCGTCATAACTCCAGAATATACCCCAGGTTCCGGCCGCAACTCGAGAAAAACCATGAGACTTCCCCCTCGCGGCAAGATGAGGCCCGATTCCCCTGCACTGCGTGCAAAGCAATTCCGTGTTCCACATCAAACGTGAAAGGAGCCTTGATTTCCTTGATGGCACTCCAGAGAAAACCCAAGATAACTGTCTCAAGTCTAGAGGCATCCTGAGGTCACTGTAGCAACACGAAAGGGCTTCGTGGGCCGCAAATCAACTCGAGATGAGAGCTTCGTCCCTGCCTTCGACTCAAGAGGAATAGCAACTTTCCACAAGCACCTCAAGAGGAGGCTTCTGTCACCTTCAGGTATGTGAGAGGGACCCTGAGCTGGTGGCCTCAAGTCGAATGGTTAGCGTGATGCTCTGACTTGAAATAAGGCCGGATATCCCTGCATTGAATTGAATGCAGGCCCGTCTTTATTCTCCCAAGAGGAAGGGTTGTCTGAATCCCCTGTGGAGACCACAGAGAAAGACCTAGTTCTCCGCCTCAGCCCGAATTGAGGCCTCACATCCTTTGAAAACTCGAGAGGTCCGCAGAGATCAATGCTTCGAAAGGAGACGATGCCTGACTCCTCTTGAAAATGGATAGGGGTCCCAGGATCCCTGTGGCACGTGGAAAGGGACCCTGGGTCTCCCGCCTCACGTGCAGCCGCGTCCCAATTGCCTTGCCAAGACTCGAGGAGAATCCCGAGTTGTGCCTCGCACCTAGGCAGGAGTCCTGACTTCGCTGAACAAACACGTGTCTGGAAGGGCCTTCCCCGTCGTAACTCTAGAACATACCCCAGGTTCCGGCCGCAACTCGACAAAAACCATGAGACTTCCCCCTCGCCGCGAGATGAGGCCCGATTCCCCTGCACTGCGTGCAGAGCAATTCCGTGTTCCACATCAAACGTGAAAGGAGCCTTGATTTCCTTGATGGCACTCCAGAGAAAACCCAAGATCACTGTCTCAAGTCTAGAGGGATGCTGAGGTCCCTGTGGCAACACCAAAGGGCTCCGTGGACCCCAACAACTCGAGATGAGAGCGTAGTCCCTGGCTTCGACTCAAGAGGAATACCAACTTTCCACAAGCACCTCAAGAGGAGGCTTCTCTCAGCTACAGGTATGTGAGAGGGACCCTGAATTTGTGGCCTCAAGTGTAATGGACACCGAGATGCTCTGACTCAAAGTAAGGCCGGATATCCCTGCAGTGAACTGAATGCAGGCTCGTCTTGCATCTCCCAAGACGAAGGGATGTCTGAATCCCCTGTGGAGACCACAGAGAAAGACCTAGTTCTCTGCCTCCTCGCGACCGGAGGACTCACGTCCTTTGAAAACCCGAGAGGTCCGTGGAGATTAATGCTTCCAAAGGAGAGGATGCCTGACTCCTCTTGAAAATGGATAGGAGTCCCAGGATCCCTGTGGCACGTGGAAAGGGACCCTGGGTCTCCCGCCTAACGTGGAGACGCGTCCCAATTGCCGTGCCAAGACTCGAGGAGAATCTCGAGGTGTCCCTCGCACCTAGGCAGGAGTCCTGATGTCGCTGAACAAACACGTGTCTGGAAGGTCCCTCCCCGTCGTAACTCGAGAATATACCCCAGGTTCTGGCCTCAACTCGAGAAAAACCATGAGACTTCCCCCTCGCCCCGAGATGAGGCCCGATTCCCCTGCACTGCATGTAGAGCAATTCCGTGTTCCACATCAAACGTGAAAGGAGCCTTGATTTCCTTGATGGCACTCCAGAGAAAACCCAAGATCACTGTCTCAAGTCTAGAGGGATCATGAGGTCACTGGAGCAACACGAAAGGGCTCCGTGGACCCCAAATCAACTCGAGATGAGAGCTTAGACCCTGGCTTTGACTCAAGAGGAATACCAACTTTCCACAATCACCTCAAGAGGAGGCTTCTCTCAGCTACAGGTATGTGAGACGGACCCTGAGTTTGTGGCCTCAAGTGGAATGGACAGCGAGACGCTCTGACTCGAAGTAAGGCCGGATATCCCTACAGTGAATTGAATGCAGGCTCGTCTTGCATCTCCCAAGACGAAGGGATGTCTGAATCCCCTGTGGAGACCACAGAGAAAGACCTAGTCCTCCGCCTCATCGCGACCGGAGGCCTCACATCCTTTGAAAACTCGAGAGGTCCGCGGAGATCAATGCTTCCAAAGGAGACGATGCCTGACTCCTCTTGACAATGGATAGGAGTCCCAGGATCCCTGTGGCACGTGGAAACGGACCCTGGTTCTCCCGCCTCATGTGGAGACGCGTCCCAATTGCCATGCCAAGACTCGAGGAGAATCCCGAGGTGTCCCTCGCACCTAGGCAGAAGTCCTGACGTCGCTGAACAAACACATGACTGGAAGGGCCCTCCCCGTCGTAACTCGAGAATATACCCCAGGTTCCGGCAGCAACTCGAGAAAAACCATAAGACTTCCCCTTCGCCGCGAGATGAGGCCCGATTCCCCTGCACTGCGTGCAGAGCAATTCCGTGTTCCACATCAAACGTGAAAGGAGCCTTGATTTCCTTGATGGCACTCCAGAGAAAACCCAAGATCACTCTCTCAAGTCTAGAGGGATCCTGAGGTCACTGGAGCAACACGAAAGGGCTCCGTGGACCCCAAATCAACTCGAGATGAGAGCTTAGTCCCTGGCTTCGACTCAAGAGGAATACAAACTTTCCACAAGCACCTCAAGAGGAGGCTTCTGTCAGCTACAGGTATGTGAGAGGGACCATGAGTTTGTGGCCTCAAGTGGAATGGACACCAAGATGCTCTGACTCGAAGTAAGGCCCGATATCCCTGCAGTGAATTGAATACAGGCTCGTCTTGCATCTTCCAAGACGAAGGGATGTCTGAATCCCCAGTGGAGACCACAGAGAAAGACCGAGTTCTCCGCCTCATCGCGACCGGAGGCCTCACATCCTTTGAAAATTCGAGACGTCCACGGAGATCAATGCTTCCAAAGGAGACGATGCCTGACTCCTCTTGAAAATGGATAGGAGTCCCAGGATCCCTTTCCACGTGGAAGGGTACCCTGGGCTCCCGCTTCACGAGGAGACGCATCCCAATTGCCTTGCCAAGACTCGAGGAGTATCCCGAGGTGTCCCTGGCAGCTAGGCAGGAGTCCTGACGTCGCTGAACAAACACGTGTCTGGAAGGGCCCTCCCCGTCTTAACTCGAGAATATACCCCATGTTCCGGCCGCAACTCGAGAAAAACCATGAGACTTCCCCCTCGCCGCGAGAAGAGCCCCAATTCCCCTGCACTGCATGCAGAGCAATTCCGTGTTCCACATCAAACGTGAAAGGAGCCTTGATTTCCTTGATGGCCCTCCAGAGAAAACCCAAGATCACTGTCTCAAGTCTAGTGGGATCCTGAGGTCACTGGAGCAACACGAAAGGGCTCCGTGGACCCCAAATCAACTCGAGATGAGAGCTTAGTCCCTGGCTTCGACTCAAGAGGAATACCAACTTTCCACAAGCATCTCAAGAGGAGGCTTCTCTCAGCTACAGGTATGTGAGAGGGCCCCCGAATTTGTGGCCTCAAGTGGAATGGACACCGAGATGCTCTGACTCGAAGTAAGGCCAGATATCCCTGCAGTGAATTGAATGCAGGCTCGTCTTGCATCTCCCAAGACGAAGGGATGTCTGAATCCGCTGTGGAGACGACAGAGAAAGACCTAGTCCTCCGCCTCATCGCGGCCGGAGGCCTCACATCCTTTGAAAACTCGAGAGGTACGCGGAGATCAATGCTTCCAAAGGAGACGATGCCTGACTCCTCTTGAAAATGGATAGGAGTCCCAGGATCCCTGTGGCACGTGGAAAGGGACCCTGGGTCTCCCGCCTCACGTGGAGACACGTCCCAATTGCCATGCCAAGGCTCGAGGAGAATCCCGAGGTGTCCCTCGCACCTAGGCAGGAGTCCTGACGTCGCTGAACAAACACGTGTCTGGAAGGGCCCTCCCCGTCGTAACTCGAGAATATACCCCAGGTTCCGGCCGCAACTCGAGAAAAACCATGAGACTTCCCCCTCGCCGCGACATGAGGCCCGATTCCCCTGCCCTGCGTGCAGAGCAATTCCGTGTTCCACATCAAACGTGAAAGGAGCCTTGATTTCCTTGATGGCACTCCAGAGAAAACCCAAGATCACTGTCTCAAGTCTAGAGGGATCCTGAGGTCACTAGAGCAACACGAAAGGGCTCCGTGGACCGCAAATCAACTCGAGATGAGAGCTTAGTCCCTGGCTTCGACTCAAGAGGAATATCAACTTTCCACAAGCACCTCAAGAGGAGCCTTCTCTCAGCCACAGGTAAGTGAGAGGGACCCTGAGTTTGTGGCCTCAAGTGGAATGGACTCCGAGATGCTCTGACTCGAAGTAAGGCCGGATATCCCTGCAGTGAATTGAATGCAGGCTCGTCTTGCATCTCCCAAGACGAAGGGATGTCTGAATCCCCTGTGGAGACCACAGAGAAAGACCTAGTCCTCCGCCTCATCACGAACGGAGGCCTCACATCCTTTGAAAATTCGAGAGGTACGCAGAGATCAATGCTTCCAAATGAGACGATGCCTGAGTCCTCTTGAAAATGGATAGGAGTCCCAGGATCCCTGTGGCACGTCGAAAGGGACCCTGGGTCTCCCGCCTCACGTGGAGACGCGTCCCAATTGCCATTGCAAGACTCGAGGAGAATCCCGAGGTGTCCCTCGCACCTAGGCAGGAGTCCTGACGTCGCTGAACAAACACGTGTCTGGAAGGGCCCTCCACGTCGTAACTCGAGAATATACCCCAGGTTCCGGCCGCAACTCGAGAAAAACCATGAGACTTCCCCCTCGCCCCGACATGAGGCCCGATTATCCTGGACTGCGTGCAGAGCAATTCCGTGTTCCACATCAAACGTGAAAGGAGACTTGATTTCCTTGGTGGCACTCCAGAGAAAACCCAAGATCACTGTCTCAAGTCTAGAGGGATCCTGAGGTCACTGTAGCAACACGAAAGGGCTCCGTGGACGCCAAATAAACTCGAGATGAGAGCTAAGTCCCTGGCTTTGACTCAAGAGGAATACCAACTTTCCACAAGCACCTCAAGAGGAGGCTTCTGTCAGCTACAGGTATGTGAGAGGGACCATGAGTTTGTGGCCTCAAGTGGAATGGACACCGAGATGCTCTGACTCGAAGAAAGGCTGGATTTCCCTGCAGTGAATTGAATGCAGGCTCGTCTTGCATCTCCGAAGAAGAAGGGATGTATGAATCCCCTGTGGGGACCACAGATAAAGCACTAGTTCTCCGCCTCTTCACGACCGGAGGCCTCACATCCTTTGAAACATAGAGAGGTCCACGGAGATCAATGCTTCCAAAGGAGACGATGCCTGACTCCTCTTGAAAATGGATAGGAGTCCCAGGATCCCTGTAGCACGTGGAAAGGGACGCTGGTCTCCCGCCTCAGGAGGAGACGCCTCCCAATTGCCATGCCAAGACTCGAGGAGAATAGCGAGGTGTCCCTCGCACCTAGGCAGGAGTCCTGACGTCGCTGAACAAACAGGTGTCTGGAAGGGCCCTCCCCGTCGTAACTCGAGAATATACCCCAGGTTCCGGCCGCATCTCGAGAAAAACCATGAGACATCCCCCTCGCCGCGAGATGAGGCCCGATTTCCCTGCACTGCATGCAGAGCAATTTCGTGTTCCACATCAAACGTGAAAGGAGCCTTGATTTCCTTGCTGGCAATCCAGAGAAAACCCAAGATCACTGTCTCAAGCCTAGAGGAATCCTGAGGTCACTGTAGCAACATGAAAGGGCTTCCTGGACCGCAAATCAACTCGAGATGAGAGCTTAGTCCCTGGATTTGACTGAAGAGGAATACCAACTTTCCACAAGCACCTCAAGAGGAGGCTTCTCTCAGCTACAAGTATGTGAGAGGGACCCTGAGTTTGTGGCCTCAAGTGGAATGGACACCGAGATGCTCTGACTCGAAGTAAGACCGGATATTCCTGCAGTGAATTGAATGCAGGCTCGTCTTGCATCTCCCAAGACGAAAGTATGTCTGAATCCCCTGTGGAGACCACAGAGAAAGACCTAGTTCTCCGCCTCATCGCGACCGGAGGCCTCACATCCTTTGAAAACTCGAGAGGTCCGCGGATATCAATGCTTCCAAAGGAGACCATGCCTGACTCCTCTTGAAAATGCATAGGAGTCCCAGGATCACTGTGGCACGTGGAAAGGGACCCTGGGTCTCCCGCCTCACGTGGAGACGCGTCCAAATTGCCATGCCAAGACTCGAGGAGAATCCCGAGGTGTCCCTCGCACCTAGGCAGGAGTCCTGACGTCGCTGAACAAACACGTGTCTAGAAGGGCCCTCCCCGTCGTAACTCGAGAATATACGCCAGGTTCCGGCCGAAACTCGTGAAAAACCATGAGACTTCCCCCTCGCCGCGAGATGAGGCCCGATTCCCCTGCAGTGCACGCAGGGCAATTCCGTGTTCCACATCAAACATGAAAGGAGCCTTGATTTCCTTGATGGTACTCCATAGAAAACGCAAGATCACTGTCTGAAGTCTAGAGGGATCTTGAGGTCACTATAGCAACACCAAAGGGCTCCGTGGACCCCAAATCAACTCGAGATGAGAGCTTAGTCCCTGGCTTGGACTCAAGAGGAATACCAGCTTTCCACAAGCACCTCAATAAGAGGTTTCTTTCATCTACGGTTATATGAGAGTCACCCTGAGTTTGTGGCCTCAAGTGGAATGGACACCGAGATGCTCTGACTTGAAGAAAGGCCGGATATCCCTGCAGTGAATTGAATGCAGGCTCGTCTTGCATCTCCTAAGAAGAAGGGATGTATGAATCCCCTGTGGGGACCACAGAGAAAGAACTAGTTCTCCACCTCATCGCGACCGGAGGCCTCACATCCTTTGAAAACTCGAGACGTCCGCGGAGATCAATGCTTCCAAAGGAGACGATGCCTGACTCCTCTTGAAAATGGATAGGAGTCCCAGGATCCCTGTGGCACGTGGACAGGGACCCTGGGTCTCCCGCCTCACGTGGAGACGTGTCCCAATTGCCATTCCAAGACTTGAGTAGAATCCCGATGTGTCCCTTGCACCTAGGCAGGAGTCCTGACGTCGCTGAACAAACACGTTTCTGGAAGGTCCCTCCCCGTCGTAACTCGAGAATATACCCCAGGTTCCGGCCGCAACTCGAGAAAAACCATGAGAATTCCCCCTCGCCGCGAGATGAGGCCCGATTCCCCTGCCCTACGTACAGAGCAATTCCGTGTTCCACATCAAACGTGAAAGGAGCCTTGATTTCCTTGATGGCACTCCAGAGAAAACCCAAGATCACTGTCTCAAGTCTAGAGGGATCCTGAGGTCCCTGTGGCAACACCAAAGGGCTCCGTGGACCCCAAATCAACTCGAGATGAGAGCTTAGTCCCTGGCTTCGACTCAATTGGAATACCAACTTTCCACACGCACCTCAAGAGGAGGTTTCTCTCAGCTACAGTTATGTGACAGGGACCCTGAGTGTGTGGCCTCAAATGTAATGGACACCGAGATGCTCTGACTCGAATAAAGGCCGGATATCCCTGCAGTGAATTGAATGCAGGCTCGTCTTGCATCTCCTAAGAAAAAGGGATGTATGAATCCCCTGTGGAGACCATAGAGAAAGAAATAGTTCTCCGCCTCATCGCGACGTGAGTCCTCACATCCTTTGAGAACTCGAGAGGACCACGGAGATCAATGCTTCCAAAGGAGCCAATGCCTGACTCCTCTTGAAAATGGATAGGAGTCCCAGGATCCCTGTGGCACGTGGAAAGGGACACTGGGTCTCCCGCCTAACGTGGAGACGCGTCCCAATTGCCATGCCAAGACTCGAGGAGAATCCCGAGGTGTCCCTCACACCTAGGCAGGAGTCCTGACGTCGCTGAACAAACATGTGTCTGGAAGGGACCTCCCCATCATAACTCGAGAATATTCCACAGGTTCCGGCCGCAACTCGAGAAAAACCATGAGACTTCCCCCTCGCCGTGAGATGAGGCCCGATTCCCCTGCACTGCGCGCAGAGCAATTCCGTGTTCCACATCAAACGTGAAAGGAGCCTTGATTTCCTTGATGGCACTCCAGAGAAAACCCAAGATCACTGTCTGAAGTCTCGAGGGATCCTGAGGTCACTGTAGCAACACGAAAGGGCTCCGAGGACCCCAAATCAACTCGAGATGAGAGCTTAGTCCCTGGCTTCGACTCACGAGGAATACCAACTTTCCACAAGCACCTCAAGAGGAGGCTTCTCTCAGCTACAGGCATGTGAGAGGGACCCTGAGTTTGTGGCCTCAAGTGGAATGGACACCGAGATGCTCTGACTCGAAGTAAGGCCGGATATCCCTGCAGTGAAGTAAATGCAGGCTGGTCTTGCATCTCCCAAGACGAAGGGATGTCTGAATAACCTGTGGAGAACACAGAGAAAGACCTCGTTCTACGCCTCATTGCGACCGGAGGCCTCACATCCTTGGAAACTCGACAGGTCCACGGAGATCAATGCTTCCAAAGGAGACAATGCCTGACTCCTCTTGAAAATGGATAGGAGTCCCAGGATCCCTGTGGCACGTCGAAAGGGAGCCTTGGTCTCCCGCCTCACGTGGAGACGGGTCCCAATTGCCATTCCAAGACTCGAGGAGAATCCCGAGGTGTCCCTCGCACCTAGGCAGGAGTCCTGACGTCGCTGAACAAACACGTGTCGGGAAGGGCCCTCCCCGTCGTAACTCCAGAATATACCCCAGGTTCCGGCCGCAACTCGAGAAAAACTATGAGACTTCCCCCTCGCGGCAAGATGAGGCCCGATTCCCCTGCACTGCGTGCAAAGCAATTCCGTGTTCCACATCAAACGTGAAAGGAGCCTTGATTTCCTTGATGGCACTCCAGAGAAAACCCAAGATCACTGTCTCAATTCTAGAGGGATCCTGAGGTCACTGTAGCAACACGAAAGGGCTTCGTGGGCCGCAAATCAACTCGAGATGAGAGCTTCGTCCCTGCCTTCGACTCAAGAGGAATAGCAACTTTCCACAAGCACCGCAAGAGGAGGCTTCTGTCACCTTCAGGTATGTGAGAGGGACCCTGAGCTGGTGGCCTCAAGTCGAATGGATAGCGTGATGCTCTGACTTGAAATAAGGCCAGATATCCCTGCAGTGAATTGAATGCAGGTTCGTCTTGCATCTCCCAAGAGGAAGGGATGTCTGAATCCCCTGTGGAGACCACAGAGAAAGACCTAGTTCTCCGCCTCATCGCGACCGGAGGCCTCACATCCTTTGAAAATTCGAGAGGTACGCAGAGATCAATGCTTCCAAATGAGACGATGCCTGAGTCCTCTTGAAAATGGATCGGAGTCCCAGGATCCCTGTGGCACGTCGAAAGGGACCCTGGGTCTCCCGCCTCACGTGGAGACGCGTCCCAATTGCCATGCCAAGACTCGAGGAGAATCCCGAGGTGTCCCTCGCACCTAGGCAGGAGTCCTGACGTCGCTGAACAAACACGTGTCTGGAAGGGCCCTCCCCGTCGTCACTCGAGAATATACCCCAGGTTCCGGCCGCAACTCGAGAAAAACCATGAGACTTCCCCCTCGCCGCGACATGAGGCCCGATTATCCTGGACTGCGTGCAGAGCAATTCCGTGTTCCACATCAAACGTGAAAGGAGACTTGATTTCCTTGATGGCACTCCAGAGAAAACCCAAGATCACTGTCTCAAGTCTAGAGGGATCCTGAGGTCACTGTAGCAACACGAAAGGGCTCCGTGGACCCCAAATCAACTCGAGATGAGAGCTTAGTCCCTGGCTTCGACTCAAGAGGAATGCCAACTTTCCACAAGCACCTCAAGAGGAGGCTTCTCTCAGCTACAGGTATGTGAGAGGGACCCTGAGTTTGTGGCCTACAAGTGGAATGGACACTGAGATGCTCTGACTCGAAGTAAGGCCGGATATCCCTGCAGTGAATTGAATGCAGGCTCGTCTTGCATCTCCCAAGACGAAGGGTTGTCTGAATCCCCTGTGGAGACCACAGAGAAAGACCTAGTCCTCCGCCTCAAAGTGAACGGAGGCCTCACATCCTTTGAAAACTCGAGAGGTCCGCTGAGATCAATACTAACGAAGGAGACGATGCCTGACTCCTCTTGAAAATGGATAGGAGTCCCAGGATATCTGTGGCACGTGGAAAGGGAACCTGGGTCTCCCGCCTCATGTGGAGACGCGTCCCTATTGCCATGCCAAGACTCGAGGAGAATCCCGAGGTGTCCCTCACACCTAGGCAGGAGTCCTGACGTCGCTGAACAAACAGGTGTCTGGAAGGGCCCTCCCCGTCGTAACTCGAGAATAAACCCCAGGTTTCGGCCGCAACTCGAGAAAAACCATGAGACTTCCCCCTCGCCGCGAGATGAGGCCCGATTCCCCTGCACTGCGTGCAGAGCAATTCCGTGTTCCACATCAAACGTGAAAGGAGCCTTGATTTCCTTGATGGCACTCCAGAGAAAACCCAAGATCACTGTCTCAAGTCTAGAGGGATCCTGAGGTCACTGGAGCAACAGGAAAGGGCTCCGTGGACCCCAAATCAACTCGAGATGAGAGCTTAGTCCCTGGCTTCGACTCAAGAGGAATACCAACTTTCCACAAGCACCTCAAGAGGAGGCTTCTCTCAGCTACAGGTATGTGAGAGGGACCCTGAGTTTGTGGCCTCAAGTGGAATGGACACTGAGATGCTCTGACTCGAAGTAAGGCCGGATATCCCTGCAGTGAATTGAATGCAGGCTCGTCGTGCATCTCCCAAGACGAAGGGATGTCTGAATCCCCTGTGGAGACCACAGAGAAAGACCTAATTCTCCGCCTCATCGCAAGCGGAGGCCTCACATCCTTTGAAAACTCGAGAGGTCTGCGGAGATCAATGCTTCCAAAGGAGACGATGCCTGACTCTTCTTGAAAATGGATAGGAGTCCCAGGATCCCTGTGGCACGTGGAAAGGGACCCTGGGTCTCCCGCCTCACGTGGAGACGCGTCCCAATTGCCATGCCAAGACTCGAGGAGAATCCCGATGTGTCTCTCGCACCTAGGCAGGAGTCCTGACGTCGCTGAACAAACACGTGTCTGGAAGGGCCCTCCCCGACGTAACTCGAGAATATACCCCAGGTTCCGGCCGCAACTCGAGAAAAACAATGAGACTTTCCCCTCGCCGCGAGATGAGGCCCGATTCCCCTGCACTGCGTGCAGAGCAATTCCGTGTTCCACCTCAAACGTGAAAGGAGCCTTGATTTCCTTGATGGCACTCCAGAGAAAACCCAAGATCACTGTCTCAAGTCTAGAGGGATCCTGAGGTCACTGGAGCAACAGGAAAGGGCTCCGTGGACACCAAATCAACTCGAGATGAGAGCTTAGTCCCTGGCTTCGACTCAAGAGGAATACCAACTTTCCACAAGCACCTCAAGAGGAGGCTTCTCTCAGCTAGAAGTATGTGAGAGGGACCCTGAGTTTGTGGCCTCAAGTGGAATGGACACCGAGATGCTCTGACTCGAAGTAAGGCCGAATATCCGTGCAGTGAATTGAATGCAGGCTCGTCTTGCATCTCCCAAGACGAAGGGATGTCTGAATCCCCTGTGGAGACGCCAGAGAAAGACCTAGTCCTCCGCCTCACCGCGACCGGAGGCCTCACATCCTTTGAAAACTCGAGAGGTCCGCGGAGATCAATGCTTCCAAAGGAGACGATGCCTGACTCCTCTTGAAAATGGATAGGAGTCCCAGGATCCCTGTGGCACGTGGAAAGGTACCGTGGGTCTCCCGCCTCACGTGGAAATGCATACCAATTGCCATGCCAAGACTCGAGGAGAATCCCGAGGTGTCCCTCGCACCTAGGCAGGAGTCTTGACGTCACTGAACAAACACATGTCTGGAAGGGCCCTCCCCGTAGTAACTCGAGAATATACCCCATGTTCCGGCCGCAACTCGAGAAAAACCATGAGAGTTCCCCCTCTCCGCGAGATGAGGCCCGATTCCCCTGCACTGTGTGCAGAGCAATTCCGTGTTCCACATCAAACGTGAACGGAGCCTTGATTTCCTTGATGGCTCTCCAGAGAAAACCCAAGATCACTGTCTCATGTCTAGAGGGATCCTGAGGTCACTGGAGCAATACGAAAGGGCTCCGTGGACCCCAAATCAACTCGAGATGAGAGCTTAGTCCCTGGCTTCGACTCAAGAGGAATACCAACTTTCCACAAGCCCCTCAAGAGGAGGCTTCTCTCAGCTACAGGTATGTGAGAGGGACCCTGAGTTTGTGGCCTCAAGTGGAATGGAAACCGAGATACTCTGACTCGAAGTAAGGCTGGATATCCCTGCAGTGAATTGAATGCAGGCTCGTCTTGCATCTCCCAAGACGAAGGGGTTGTCTGAGTGCCCTGTGGAGACCACAGAGAAAGACCTAGTTCTCCGCCTCATCGCGACCGGAGCCTCACATCCTTTGAAAACTCGAGAGGTGCCCGGAGATCAATGCTTCCAAAGGAGACGATGCCCGACTCCTCTTGAAAATGGATAGGAGTCCCAGGATTCCTGTGGCACGTGGAAAGGGACCCTGGGTCTCCCGCCTCACGAGGAGACGCCTCCCAATTGCCATGCCAAGACTCGAGGAGAATCCTGAGGTGTCCCTCGCACCTAGGCAGGAGTCCTGAAGTCGCTGAACAAACACGGGTCTGGAAGGGCGCTCCCCGTCGTAACTCCAGATATACCCCAGGTTCCGGCCGCAACTCGCGAAAAAACATGAGACTTCCCCTCGCCGCGAGATGAGGCCCAATTCCGCTGCACTGCGTGCAGAGCAATTCCGTGTTCCACATCAAACGTGAAAGGAGCCTTGATTTCCTTGATGGCACTCCAGAGAAAACCCAAGATCACTGTCTCAAGTCTAGAGGGATCTGAGGTCACTGTAGCAACACGAAAGGTCTCCGTGGACCCCAAATCAACTCGAGATGAGAGCTTAGTCCCTGGCTTCGACTCAAGAGGAATACCAACTTTCCACAAGCACCTCAAGAGGAGGCTTCTCTCAGCTACAGGTATGTGAGAGGGACCCTGAGTTTGTGGCCTCAAGTGGAATGGACACCGAGATGCTCTGACTCGAAGTAAGGCCGGATATCCCTGCAGTGAATTGAATGCAGGCTCGTCTTGCATCTCCCAAGAGGAAGGGATGTCTGAATGCCCTGTGGAGACCACAGAGAAAGAACTAGTTCTCTGCCTCATCGCGACAGGAGGACTCACATCCTTTGAAAATTCGAGAGGTCCACGGAGATCAATTCTTCCAAAGGAGACGATGCCCGACTCCTCTTGAAAATGGATAGGAGTCTCAGGATCCCTGTGGCACGTGGAAAGGGAAACTGCGTCTCCCCCCTCACGTGGAGACACGTCCCAATTGCCATGCCAAGACTCGAGGGGAATGCCGAGGTGTCCCTCTCACGTAGGCAGGAGTCCTGACGTCGCTGAACAAACACGTGTCTGGAAGGGCCCTCCCCGTCGTAACTCGAGAATATACCCCAGGTTCTGGCCGCAACTCGAGAAAAACCATGAGACTTCCCCCTCGCCACGAGATGAGGCCCGATTCCCATGCACTGCGTGCAGAGCAATTCCGTGTTCCACATCAAACGTGAAAGGAGCCTTGATTTCCTTGATGGCACACCAGAGAAATCCCAAGATCACTGTCTCAAGTCTAGAGGGATCCTGAGGTCACTGTAGCAACACCAAAGGGCTCCGTGGACCACAATTCAACTCGAGATGAGAGCTAAGTCCCTGGCTTCGACTCAAGAGGAATACCAACTTTCCACAAGCACCTCAAGAGGAGGCTTCTCTCAGCTACAGGTATGTCAGAGGGACCCTGAGTTTGTGGCCTCAAGTGGAATGGACACCAAGATGCTCTTACCCGAAGTAAGGCCGGATATCCCTGCAGTGAATTGAATGCAGGCTCGCGTTGCATCTCCCAAGACGAAGGGATGTCTGAATCCCCTGTGGAGACCACAGAGAAAGACCTAGTTCTCCGCCTCATCGCGACCGGAGGCCTCACATCCTTTGAAAACTCGAGAGGTCCGCGGAGATCAATGCTTCCAAAGGAGACGATGCCCGACTTGGAGGAATCAACCTGCCTGACTTCAGACTCTACTACAAAGCCACAGTCATCAAGACAGTATGGTACTGGCACAAAGACAGAAATATAGATCAGTGGAATAGAATAGAAAGCCCAGAGATAAATCCACGAACCTATGGACACCTTATCTTTGACAAAGGAGGCAAGGATATACAATGGAAAAAAGACAACCTCTTTAACAAGTGGTGCTGGGAAAACTGGTCAACCACTTGTAAAAGAATGAAACTAGAACACTTTCTAACACCATACGCAAAAATAAACTCAAAATGGATTAAAGATCTAAATGTAAGACCAGAAACTATAAAACTCCTAGAGCAGAACATAGGCAAAACACTCTCCGACATAAATCACAGCAAGATCCTCTATGACCCACCTCCCAGAATATTGGAAATAAAAGCAAAACTAAACAAATGGGGCCTAATGAAACTTAAAATCTTTTGCACTACAAAGGAAACTATAAGTAAAGTGAAAAGACAGCCCTCAGATTGGGAGAAAATAATAGCAAATGAAGAAACAGACAAAGGATTAATATCAAAAATATACAAGCAACTCCTGCAGCTCAATTCCAGAAAAATAAATGACCCAATCAAAAAATGGGCCAAAGAACTAAACAGACATTTCTCCAAAGAAGACATACAGATGGCTAACAAACACATGAAAAGATGCTCAACATCACTCATTATTAGAGAAATGCAAATCAAAACCACAATGAGGTACCATTACACGCCAGTCAGGATGGCTGCTATCCAAAAGTCTACAAGCAATAAATGCTGGAGAGGGTGTGGAGAAAAGGGAACCCTCTTACACTGTTGGTGGGAATGCAAACTAGTACAGCCGCTATGGAAAACAGTGTGGAGATTCCTTAAAAAACTGGAAATAGAACTGCCATATGACCCAGCAATCCCACTTCTGGGTATACACACTGAGGAAACCAGATCTGAAAGAGACACGTGCACCCCAATGTTCATCGCAGCACTTTTTATAATAGCCAGGACATGGAAGCAACCTAGATGCCCATCAGCAGATGAATGGATAAGGAAGCTGTGGCACATATACAACATGGAATATTACTCAGCCATTAAAAAGAATTCATTTGAACCAGTCCTAAAGAGGTGGATGAAGCTGGAGCCCATTATACAGAGTGAAGTAAGCCAGAAAGATAAAGAACATTACAGCATACTGACACATGTATATGGAATTTAGAAAGGTGATAACGATAACCCTATACGCAGAACAGAAAAAGAGACACAGGAATACAGAACAGACTTTTGAACTTTGTGGGAGAATGTGAGGGTGGGATATTTCAAAAGAACAGCATGTATACTATCTATGGTGAAACAGATCACCAGCCCAGGTGGGATGCACGAGACAAGTGCTCCGGCCTGGTGCACTGGGAAGACCCAGAGGAATCGGGTGGAGAGGGAGGTGGGAGGGGGGATCGGGATTGGGAATACATGTAAATCCATGGCTGATTCATATCAATGTATGACAAAACCCACTGGGAAAAAAAAATAATAATAATAAAAAAAAGAAAAAAAAAGAAAAAAAGAAAATGGATAGGAGTCCCAGGATCCCTGTGGCACGTGGGAAGGGACCCTGGGTCTCCCGCCTCACGTGGAGACGCGTCCCAATTGCCATGCCAAGACTCGAGGAGAATCCCGAGGTGTCCCTCGCACCTAGGCAGGAGTCGTGACGTCGCTGAACAAACACGTGTCTGGAAGGGACCTCCCAGTCGTAACTCGAGAATATACCCCAGGTTCTGGCCCCAACTCGAGAAAAATCATGAGACTTCCCCTCGCCGCAAGATGAGGCCCGATTCCCCTGCACTGCGTGCAGAGAAATTCCGTGTTCCACATCAAACGTGAAAGGAGCCTTGATTTCCATGATGGCACTCCAGAGAAAACCCAAGATCACTCTCTCAAGTCTAGAGGCATCCTGAGGTCACTGTAGCAACACGAAAGGGCTCCATGGACCCCAAATCAACTTGAGATGAGAGCTTAGTCCCTGGATTCGACTCAAGAGGAATACCAACTTTCCACAAGCACCTCAAGCGGAGGCTTCTCTCAGCTACAGGTATGTGAGAGGGACCCTGACTTTGTGGCCTCAAGTGGAATGGACACCGAGATGCTCTGACTCGAAGTAAGGCCGGATATCCCTGCAGTGAATTGAATGCAGGCTCGTCTTGCATCTCCGAAGACGAAGGAATGTCTGAATGCCCTGTTGAGACCAAAGAGAAAGACCTAGTTCTCCGCCTCATCGCGACCGGAGACCTAACATTCTTTGAAAACTCGAGATGTCCGCGGAGATCAAAGCTTCCAAAGGAGACGATGCCTTACTCCTCCTGAAAATGGATAGGAGTCCCAGGATCCCTGTGGCACGTGGAAAGGGACACTGGGTCTCCCGCCTCACGTGGAGACGCGTTCCAATTGACATGCCAAGACTCGAGGAGAATCCCGGGGTGTCCCTCACACCTAGGCAGGAGTCCTGACGTCGCTGAACAAACACGTGTCTGGAAGGGCCCTCCCCGTCGTAACTCGAGAATATATCCCAGGTTCCGGCCGTAATTTGAGAAAAACCATGAGACTTCCCCCTCGGCGCGAGATGAGGCCCGATTCCCCTACACTGCATGCAGAGCAATTCCGTGTTCCACATCAAACGTGAAAGGAGCCTTGATTTCCTTGATGGCACACCAGAGAAAACCCAAGATCACTGACTCAAGTCTAGAGGGATCCTTAGGTCACTGTAGCAACACGAAAGGGCTCCGTGGACACCAAATCAACTCGAGATGAAAGCTTAGTCCCTGGCTTCGACTCAAGAGGAATACCAACTTTCCACAAGCACCTCAAGAGGAGGCTTCTGACAGCTACAGGTATGTGAGAGGGCCCCTGAGTTTGTGGCCTCAAGTGGAATGGACACCGTGATGCTCTGACTCGAAGTAAGGCCGGATATCCCTGCAGTGAATTGAATGCAGGCTCGTCTTGCATCTCCCAAGACGAAGGGATGTCTGAATCCCCTGTGGAGACCACAGAGAAAGACCTAGTTCTCCGCCTCATCACGACCGGAGGCCTCACATCCTTTGAAAACTCGAGAGGTCCTCGGAGATCAATGCTTCCAAAGGAGACGATGCCTGACTCCTCTTGAAAATGGATAGGAGTCCCAGGATCCCTGTGGCACGTGTAAAGAAACCGTGGGTCTCCCGCCTCACGTGGAGGCGCGTCCTAATTGCCATGCCAAGACTCGAGGAGAATCCCGAGGTGTCCCTCGCACCTAGGCAGGAGTCCTGACGTCGCTGAACAAACACGTGTCTGGAAGGGCCCTCCCAGTCGAAACTCGAGAATATATCCCAGGTTCCGGCCGCAACTCGAGAAAAACCATGAGACTTCCCCCTCGCCGCGAGATGATGCCCGATTCCCCTGCACTGCGTGCAGAGCAATTCCGTGTTCCACATCAAACGTGAAAGGAGCCTTGATTTCCTTGATGGCACTCCAGAGAAAACCCAAGATCACTGTCTCAAGTCTAGAGGGATCCTGAGGTAACTGTAGCAACATGAAAGGGCTCCGTGGAATCCAAATCAACTCGAGATGAGAGCTTAGTCCCTGGGTTCGACTCATGAGGAATACCAACTTTCCACAAGCACCTCAAGAGGAGGCTTCTCTCAGCTACAGGTATATGAGAGGGACCCTGAGTTTGTGGCCTCAAGTGGAATGGACACCGTGATGCTCTGACTCGAAGTAAGGCCGGATATCCCTGCAGTGAATTGAATGCAGGCTCATCTTGCATCTCCCAAGACGAAGGGATGACTGAATCCTCTGTGGAGACCACAGAGAAAGACCTAGTTCTCCGCCTCATCGCGACCGGAGGCCTCACATCCTTTGAAAATTCGAGAGGTCCGCGGAGATCAATGCTTCCAAAGGAGACGATGCCTGACTCCTCTTGAAAATGGATAGGAGTCCCAGGATCCCTGTGGCACCTGGAAAGGGTCCCTGGGTGTCCCGTCTCACGTGGAGGCGGGTCCCAATTGCCATGGCAAGACTCGAGGAGAATCCCGAGGTGTCCCTCGCACATAGGCAGGAGTCCTGACGTCGCTGAACAAACACGTGTCTGGAAGGGCCCTCCCAGTCGAAACTCGAGAATATACCCCAGTTTCCGGCCGCAACTCGAGAAAAACCATGAGAATTTCCCCTCACCGCGAGATGAGGCCCGATTCCCCTGCACTGCGTGCAGAGCAATTCCGTGCTCCACATCAAACGTGAAAGGAGCCTTGATTTCCTTGATGGCACTCCAGAGAAAACCCAAGATCACTGTCTCAAGTCTAGAGGGATACTGAGGTCACTGTAGCAATACGAAAGGGCTCCGTGGACTCCAAATCAATTCGAGATGAGAGCTTAGTCTGGCTTCGACTCAAGAGGAATACCAACTTTCCACAAGCACCTCAAGAGGAGGCTTCTCTCAGCTACAGGTATGTGAGAGGGACCCTGAGTTTGTGGCCTCAAGTGGAATGGACACCGAGATGCTCTGACTCGAAGTAAGGCCGGATATCCCTGCAGTGAATTGAATGCAGGCTCGTCTTGCATCAACCAAGACGAAGGGATGTCTGAATCCCCTGTGGAGAGCACAGAGCAAGACCTAGTTCTCCGCTTCATCGCGATCGGAGGCCTCACATCCTTGGAAAGCTCGATAGGTCTGCGGAGATCAATGCTTCCAAAGGAGACGATGCCTGACTCCTCTTGAAAATGGATAGGAGTCTCAGGATCACTGTGCCACGTGGAAAGGGACCCTGGGTCTCCTGCCTCACGTGGAGATGCGTCCCAATTGCCATGCCAAGACTCGAGGAGAATCCCGAGGTTTCCCTCGCACCTAGGCAGGAGTCCTGACATCCCTGAAAAAACACGTGTCTGGAAGGGCCCTTCCAGTCGTTACTCGAGAATATAGCCCAGGTTCCGACCGCAACTCGAGAAAAACCATGACACTATCCCCTCGCCGCGAGATGAGGCCCGATTCCCCTGTACTGCATGCAGAGCAATTCCGTGTTCCACATCAAACATGAACGGAGCCTTGATTTCCTTGATGGCACTCCAGAGAAATCCCAAGATCACTGTCTCAAGTCTAGAGGGATCCTGAGGTCACTGGAGCAACACGAAAGGGCTCCGTGGACCCCAAATCAACTCGAGATGAGAGCTTAGTCCCTGGCTTCGACTCAAGAGGAATACCAACTTTCCACAAGCACCTCAAGAGGAGGCTTCTCTCAACTACAGGTATGTGAGAGGGACCCTGAGTTTGAGACCTCAAGTGGAATGGACACCGAGATGTTCTGACTCGAAGTAAGGCCGGATATCCCTGCAGTGAATTGAATGCAGGCTCGTCTTGCATCTCCCAAGACGAAGGGATGTCTGAATCGCCTGTGGAGACCACAGAGAAAGACCTAGTTCTCCGTCTCATCGCGACCAGAGGCCTTACATCCTTTGAAAACTCGAGAGGTCCGCGGAGATCAATGCTTCCAATGGAGACGATGCCTGACTCCTCTTGAAAATGGATAGGAGTCCCAGGATCCCTGTGGCAGGTGGAAAGGGACACTGGCTCTCCCCCCTCACGTGGAGACGCGTCCCAATTGCCATCCCAAGACTCGAGGAGAATCCCGAGTTGTCCCTTGCACCTAGGCAGGAGTCCTAACGTCGCTGAACAGACATGTGTCTGGAAGGGCCCTCCCCGTCGTAACTCGAGAATATACCACAGGTTCCGGCCGCAAGTCGAGAAAAACCATGAGACTTGCCCCTCGCTGCGAGATGAGGCCCGATTCCCCTGCACTGCATGCCATGCAATTCCATGTTTCCCATCAAACGTGAAAGGAGCCTTGATTTCCTTGATGGCACTCCAGAGAATACTCAAGATCACTGTCTCAAGTCTAGAGGGATCCTGAGGTCACTGTAGCAACACAAAAGGGCCCCCTGGACCCCAAATCAACTTGAGATGAGAGCTTAGTCCCTGGCTTCGACTCAAGAGGAATACCCACATTCAACAAGCACCTCAAGAGGAGGCTTCTCTTAAATACAGGTATGTGAGAGGGGCCTTGAATTTGTGGCCTAAAGTGGAATGGACACCGAGATGCTCTGACTCGAAGTAAGGCCGGATATCCCTGCAGTGAATTGAATGCAGGCTCGTCTTGCATCTCCCAAGACGAAGGGATGTCTGAATCCCCTGTGTAGACCACAGAGAAAGACCTCGTTCTCCGCCTCATCGCGACCGGAGGCCTCACATCCTTTGAAATCTCGAGAGGTCCGCGGAGATCAATGCTTCCAAAGGAGACGATGCCTGTTCCTCTTGAAAATGGATAGGAGTCCCAGGATCCCTGTGGCACTTGGAAAGGGACCCTGGGTCTCCCGCCTCACGTGGAATCGCGTCCCAATTGCCATGCCAAGACTCGAGGAGAATCCCGAGGTGTCCTTCGCACCTAGGCAGGAGTCCTGACGTCGCTGAACAAACCCGTGTCTGGAAGGGACCTCCCCGTCGTAACACAAGAATATACCCCAGGTTCCGGCCGCAATTCGAGAAAAACCATGAGACTTCCCCCTCGCCGCGAGATGAGGCCCGATTCCCCTGCACTGCGTGCAGAGCAATTCCGTGTTCCACATCAAACGTGAAAGGAGCCTTGATTTCCTTGATGGCACTACAGAGAATACCCAAGATCACTGTCTCAAGTCTAGAGGAATCCTGAGGTCACTGTAGCAACAAGAAAGGGCTCCGTGGACCCCAAATCAACTCGAGGTGAGAGCTTAGTCCCTGGCTTCGACTCAAGAGGAACACCAACTTTCCCCAAGCACCTCAAGAGGAGGCTTCTCTCAGCTACAGGTATGTGAGAGGGACCCTGAGTTTGTGGCCTCAAGTGGAATGGACACCGCGATGCTCTGACTCGAAGTACGGCAGGACATCCCTGCAGTGCATTGAATGTAGGCTCGTCTTGCATCTCCCAAGAGGAAGAGATTCCTGAATCCCCTGTGGAGACCACAGAGAAAGACCTAGTCCTCCGCCTCATCGCGACCGGAGGCCTCACATCCTTTGAAAACTCGAGAGGTCCGCGGAGATCAATGCTTCCAAAGGAGACGATGCCTGACTCCTCCTGAAAATGGATAGGAGTCCCAGAATCCCTGTGGCACCTGGAAAGGGACCCTGGGTCTCCCGTCTCACGTGGAGATGCGTCCCAATTGCCATGCCAAGACTCGAGGAGAATCCCGAGGTGCCCTTTGCACCTAGGCAGGAGTCCTGATGTCGCTGAACAAACATGTGCCTAGAATTGCCCTCCCCGTCGTAACTCGAGTATATACCCCAGGTTCCGGCCGCAACTCGAGAAAAACCATGAGACTTCCCCCTCGCCGCGACATTAGGCCCGATTCCCCTGCACTGCATGCAGAGCAATTCCGTGTTCCACATCAAACGTGAAAGGAGCCTTGATTTCCTTGATGGCACTCCAGAGAAAACCCATATTTTTCATATTTTTCACACCTTTTCATGCTCCTAATACTTTTCAAACCTTTTCATGCTCCTCGCATGTTTCTGACATTTTCAAACCTCATATTTTTCAAACCTTTTCTTGCTCCTCATATTTTTCAGACCGTTTCATGATCATAATATTTTTCACATCATTTCACGCTCCTCCTATTTTTTGGACTTTTTCACGCTCCTCGTATTATTCAGACCTTTTCACCCTTCTCGTATGTTTCAGACCTTTTCTCGCACCTCTTAATTTTCACACCTTTTCACGCTCCTCTTATTTTTCAGACGTTCTCACACTCCTAGTATCTTTCAGACTGTTTCACGCTCCTCGTATTTTTCAGACCTTTTTATGCTCCAGTATTTATCAGACCTTTTCATGCTCCCCGTATTTTTTACACCTTTCATGCCCTTCTTATTTTTCACACCTTTTCATTCTCCTCGTATTTTTCTCACCTTTGCATGCTCTTCAAATTTTCCCACATTTTCATGCTGTTCGTGTTTTTCACAGCTTTTCATGTTCTTCGTGTTTTTCACATCTTTTCATGCTCTTCATATTTTTCACACCGTTTCATCCTCCTCATATTTTTCACAGTTTTTATGCTCCTCATATTTTTGACACCTTTTCATGCTCCTCATATTTTTCAGACCTTTTCATGCTCCTCATATTTTTCAGACCGTTTCATGCTCCTCATATTTTTCACACCTTTTCATGCTCTGCATATTGTTCACACCATTTCATGCTCCAAATATTTTTCATACAGTTTCATGCTCCTCATATTTTTCACACGTTTACATTCTCCTCATATTTTTGACACCTTTTCATGCTCTTCATTTTTTTAACACCTTTGCATGCTCCTCTTTTTTTTCCGACTATTTCATGCTCCTCGGATTTTTCAGACCTTTTCAGGCTCCTCCTATTTTCAGACATTTCCATGCTCCTCGTATTTTTCACACGTTTTCCTGCTCCTTATATTTTTGACACCTTTTCATCCTCTTCATATTTTTCAGACCTGTTCATGCTCCTCATATTATTCAGACCTTTTCATGCTCCTCGTATTTGTGAGAGCATTTCATGCTCCTCATATTTTTCAGAGCGTTTCATGCTCTTAATATTTTTCACACCTTTACAAGTTCCTCACATTTTTTAAATCTTTTCCTGCTCTTCATATTTTTCACACGTTTTCATGCTCCTCATATTTTTGACACCTTTTAATGCTCTACATATTTTTCAGACCTTTTCATGCTCCTCATATTTTTCAGAGCATTTCATGCTCCTCATATTATTCAGACTGTTTCATGCTCTTCATATTTTTCACACCTTTACCGTTTCCTCACATTTTTGAAACCTTTTCAGGCTCTTGATATTTTTCAGACCGTTTCATGCTCCTCATATTTTTCATACCGTTTCATGTTCCTCATATTTGGCACACCTTTTCATACCCTCATATTTTTGACACTTTTTGTAGCTCTTCAGATTTTTCACACCGTTTCATGCTCTTTGTATTTTCACACCATTTCATGCTCCTCATATTTTTGAGACGTTTTCATGCCCCTCATATTTTTCACACCTTTACATGCTCCTCATATTTTTGACACCTTATCCTGCTCTTCATATTTTTCACACGTTTTCATGTTCCTCATATTTTTGACACCTTTTCATTTTCCTCATATTTTTCAGACCATTTCATGCTCCTGGGATTTTTCAGACGTTTTAATCCTCCTCATATTTTTCATACATTTTCAAGCTCTTCGTGTTTTTCAGACCTTTTCATGCTCTTCGTATTTTTCACACCTTTTCATATTCCTCATATTTTTCACACATTTTCAGGCTCTTCAAATTTTTATCACCATTTCATGCTTCTCATACTTTTGACACATATTCATGCTCCTCATATTTTTCAGACCGTATCATGCTCCTTATATTTCTCAGAGCTTTTCATACTCTTCATATTTTTCAGACGATTTTCTGCTCTCCATATTTTTGACAGCTTTTCATGCTACTCATATTTTTCACACCGTTTCATGCTCCTCATATTTTTCACACCTTTACATGCTCCTCATATTTTTCACACCTTTTCATGCTCTTCGTGTTTTTCACACCTATTCATGCTCTTCGTATTTTTCACACCTTTTCATGATCTTCGTATTTTTCACACCGTTTCATTCTCCTCATATTATTGACACCTTTTCATGCTCCTCATATTTTTCAAACCGTTACATGCTCCTCATATTTTTCGCACCTTTTCATGCTCTTCATATTTTTCACACCTTTTCATGCTCCTCGTATTTTTCAGACCTTTTCATGCTGCTCCTATTTTTCAGACCTTTTCATGCTCCTCGTATTTTTCACACCTTTTCATGCTCCTCGTATTCTTCAGACCTTTTCATGCTCCTCGTAATTTTCACAGTGTTTCATGCTCGTCGTATTTTTCACGCCTTATCATGCTCCTTGTATTTTTCACATCTTTTCATGCTCCTCGTATTTTTCACAGCTTTTCATGCTCCTCGTATTCTTCAGACCTTTTCATGCTCCTCATATTTTTTCACAGCGTTTCATGCTCCTCGTATTCTTCAGACCTTTTCATGCTCCTTGTATTTTTCACAGGTTTTCATGCTCCTCATATTTTTCAGACCTTTTCATGCTCCTCGTATTTTTCACAGATTTTCATGCTCCTCGTATTCTTCAGACCTTTTCATGCTCCTCGTATTTTTCACAGCGTTTCATGCTCCTCGTATACTTCAGACCTTTTCATGCTCCTCGAATTTTTCACAGGTTTTCATGCACCTCATATTCTTCATACCTTTTCATGCCCCTTACATTTTTGACAGTTTTGAAGCTCTTCATATTTTTCAGACCGTTTCATGCTCTTCATATTTTCACACCGTTTCATGGTCCTCATATTCTTGACACCTTTTCATGCTCCTCATATTTTTGAGATTGTTTCATGCTCCTCATATTTTACAAACCTTTTCATGCTCCTCGTATTTTTCAGACCTTTTCATTCCCTTTGTATTTTCCACACCTTTTCATCCTCCTCGTATTTTTCAAACCGTTTCCTCCTCTTCAAATTTTCCCACCTTTTCATGCACTTCGTGTTTTTCACACATTTACATGCTCTTCGTGTTTTTCACACGTTTTCATTCTCTTCGTATTTTTCACACCTTTTCATGCTCTTCGTGTTTTTCACACCTTTTCATGCTCTTCATATTTTTCATACCTTTTCATGATCTTCGTATTTTTCACACCGTTTCATACTCTTCATATTAATGACACCTTTTCATACTCCTCATATTTTTCAGACCGTTTCATGCTACTCATATTTTTCAAACAGTTACATGCTCCTCATATTTTTCAAACCTTTTCATGTTCCTCGTATTCTTCAGACCTTTTCATGCTCCTTGTATTTTTCACAGCTTTTCATGCTCCTGGTGTTTTTCACAACTTTTCATGCTCCTCGCATTTTTCAGACCATTTCATGCTGCTCCTATTTTTCAGACCTTTTCATGCTCCTTGTATTTTTCACAGCGTTTCATGCTCCTTGTATTTTTCAGACCTTTTCATGCTGCTCCTATTTTCCTGACCTTTTCATGCTCCTTGTATTTTTCACAGCTTTTCATGCTCTTCATATTTTTCTCACTTTTCCGGCTTTTCATATTTTTCACACCTTTTCATGCTCCTCGTATTTTTGTCACCTTTTCATGCTCCTTGTATTTTCCGCACCTTTTCATGCTCTTCATAATTTTCATACCTTTTCTTGCTCTTCATATTTTTCAAACTTTTTCATCACTTCGTATTTTTCACATCTTTTCATGCTCTTCATATTTTTCATACCTTTTCATGCTCCTCGTATTTTTCACAGCTTTTCATGCTCCTCATATTCTTCAGACCTTTTCATGCTCCTCATATTTTTCACAGCGTTTCATGCTCCTAGAATTCTTCAGACAATTTCATGCTCCTCGTAGTTTTCACAGGTTTTCATGCTCCTCATATTTTTCACACCTTTTCATTGTCCTCATATTTTTCAGACCATTTCATGCTCCTGGGTTTTTTCAGACCTGTTAATCCTCCTCGTATTTTTCAGACCTTTTCATGCTCCTCAAACTTTTCTGACCTTTTCAAGCTCCTCGTATTTTTCAGACCTTTTCACGGTCCTCGTATTTTTCAGACCTTTTCATGCTCTTCATATTTTTCACACCTTTTCATCCTCTTCGTATTTTCACACCTTTTCATCCTCTTCGTATTTTTCACACCTTTTCATACTCCTCATATTTTTCACACATTTTCAGGCTCTTCAAATTTTTCTCACCATTTCATTCTCCTCATATTTTTGAAACATATTCATGCTCCTCATATTTTTCAGACTGTATCATGCTCCTCATATATTTCAGACCGTTGCATGCTCCTCATATTTTTCAGACCGTTTAATGCTCTCCATATTTTTAACACCTTTTCATGCTCCTCATATTTTTCAAACCTTTTCATGCTCTTCGTGTTTTTCACACCTTTTCATGCTCTTCGTAATTTACACACCTTTTCATACTCTTCGTGTTTTTCACACCTTTTCATGATCTTCGTATTTTTCACACCATTTCATACTCCTCATATTAATGACACTTTTTCATGCTCCTCATATTTTTCAGACCATTTCATGCTCCTCATATTTTTCAAACCGTTACATGCTCCTCATATTTTCCGCACCTTTTCATGCTCTTCATATTTTTCACACCTTTTCATGCTCCTCGTATTCTTCCGAACTTTTCATGCTCCTCGTATTTTTCACACCTTTTCATGCTCCTCGTATTCTTCAGACCTTTTCATGCTCCTCTTATTTTTCACAGCGTTTCATGCTCCTCATATTCTTCAGACCTTTTCATGCTGCTCCTATTTTTCAGACCTTTTCATGCTCCTCCTATTTTTCACAGCTTTTCATGCTCCTCATATTTTTCTCACTTTTCCGGCTATTCATATTTTTCACACCTTTTCATGCTCCTCGTATTTTTCACACCTTTTCATGCTCCTTGTATTTTTCACAGCTTTTAATGCTCTTCATATTTTTCATACCTTTTCTTGCTCTTCATATTTTTCTAACTTTTACATCACTTCGTATTTTTCACATCTTTTCATGCTCTTCATATTTTTCACACCTTTTCATCCTCTTCGTATTTTCACACCTTTTCATGCTCTTCATATTTTTCACACCTTTTCATCCTCTTCGTATTTTTCACACCTTTTCATACTCCTCATATTTTTCACACATTTTCAGGCTCTTCAAATTTTTCTCACCATTTCATTCTCCTCATATTTTTGAAACACATTCATGCTCCTCATATTTTTCAGACTGTATCATGCTCCTCAGATATTTCAGACCGTTGCATGCTCCTCATATTTTTCAGACCGTTTCATGCTCTCCATATTTTTAACACTTTTTCATGCTCCTCCTATTTTTCACACCTTTTCATGCTCTTCGTGATTTTCACACCTTTTCATGCTCTTCGTAATTTACACACCTTTTCATACTCTTCGTGTTTTTCACACCTTTTCATGCTCTTCGTATTTTTCACATCTTTTCAAGATCTTCGTATTTTTCACACCGTTTCATACTCCTCATATTAATGACACTTTTTCATGCTCCTCATATTTTTCACACCGTTTCCTGCTTCTAATATTTTTCATACCGTTTCATGTTCCTCATATTTGGCACACCATTTCATGCCCTCATATTTTTGAAACCTTTTGTAGATCTTCAGATTTTTCACACCATGTCATGCTCTTCATATTTTCACACCTTTCATGCTGCTCATCTTTTTGACACATTTTCATGCTCCTCATATTTTTCACACCTTTACATGCTCCTCATATTTTTGACACCTTTTCTTTGTCCTCATATTTTTCAGACCATTTCATGCTCCTGGGATTTTTCAGACCTTTTAATCCTCCTCGTATTTTTCAGACCTTTTCATGCTCCTCAAATTTTTCCGACCTTTTCAAGCTCCTCGTATTTTTCAGACCTTTTCACAGTCCTCGTATTTTTCAGACCTTTTCATGCTCCTCATATTTTTCAGACCTTTTCATGCTCCCCGTATTTTTCAGAGCATTTCATGCTCCTCATATTTTTCAGACCGTTTCACGCTCTTCATATATTTCACACCTTTACAGTTTCCTCACATTTTTGAAACCTTTTCATGCTCTTCATATTTTTCACACATTTTCATGCTCCTCATATTTTTGACACCTTTCAATGCTCTACTTATTTTTCACACCTTTCATGCTCTTCGTATTTTTCAGACCGTTTCATGCTCCTCATAATTTTCAGACAATTTCATGCTCCTCATAATTTTCACACCTTTTCATGCTCTTCATATTTTTCACACGTTTACATTCTCCTCATATTTTTGACACCTTTTCATGCTCTTTATTTTTTTCAGAACTTTTCATGCTCCTCGTATTTTTCAGACCATTTTATGCTCCTCGTATTTTTCATACCTTTTCATGCTCCTCTTATTTTTCAGAACTTTTCATGCTCCTCGTATTTTTCAGACCTTTTCATGCTGCTCCTATTTTCCTGACCTTTTCATGCTCCTTGTATTTTTCACAGCTTTTCATGCTCTTCATATTTTTCTCACTTTTCCGGCTTTTCATATTTTTCACACCTTTTCATGCTCCTCGTATTTTTGTCACCTTTTCATGCTCCTTGTATTTTCCGCACCTTTTCATGCTCTTCATATTTTTCATACCTTTTCTTGCTCTTCATATTTTTCAAACTTTTTCATCACTTCGTATTTTTCACATCTTTTCATGCTCTTCATATTTTTCATACCTTTTCATGCTCCTCGTATTTTTCACAGCTTTTCATGCTCCTCATATTCTTCAGACCTTTTCATGTTCCTCATATTTTTCAGAGCGTTTCATGCTCCTAGAATTCTTCAGACAATTTCATGCTCCTCGTAGTTTTCACAGGTTTTCATGCTCCTCATATTTTTCACACCTTTTCATTGTCCTCATATTTTTCAGACCATTTCATGCTCCTGGGATTTTTCAGACCTGTTAATCCTCCTCGTATTTTTCAGACCTTTTCATGCTCCTCAAATTTTTCTGACCTTTTCAAGCTCCTCGTATTTTTCAGACCTTTTCACGGTCCTCGTATTTTTCAGACCTTTTCATGCCCGTCGGATTTTTCACACCTTTTCATGCTCCTCGTATTTTTCACACCTTTTCATGCTCTTCATATTTTTCACACCTTTTCATGCTCTTCGTGTTTTTCACACCTTTTCATGCTCTTCGTAATTTACACACCTTTTCATACTCTTCGTGTTTTTCACACCTTTTCATGATCTTCGTATTTTTCACACCATTTCATACTCCTCATATTAATGACATTTTTTCATGCTCCTCATATTTTTCAGACCATTTCATGCTCCTCATATTTTTCAAACCGTTACATGCTCCTCATATTTTTCGCACCTTTTCATGCTCTTCATATTTTTCACACCTTTTCATGCTCCTCGTATTCTTCCGAACTTTTCATGCTCCTCGTATTTTTCACACCTTTTCATGCTCCTCGTATTCTTCAGACCTTTTCATGCTCCTCTTATTTTTCACAGCGTTTCATGCTCCTCATATTCTTCAGACCTTTTTCATGCTGCTCCTATTTTTCAGACCTTTTCATGCTCCTCCTATTTTTCACAGCTTTTCATGCTCCTCATATTTTTCTCACTTTTCCGGCTATTCATATTTTTCACACCTTTTCATGCTCCTTGTATTTTTCACACCTTTTCATGCTCCTTGTATTTTTCACACCTTTTAATGCTCTTCATATTTTTCATACCTTTTCTTGCTCTTCATATTTTTCTAACTTTTACATCACTTCGTATTTTTCACATCTTTTCATGCTCTTCATATTTTTCACACCTTTTCATCCTCTTCGTATTTTCACACCTTTTCATGCTCTTCATATTTTTCACACCTTTTCATCCTCTTCGTATTTTTCACACCTTTTCATACTCCTCATATTTTCCACACATTTTCGGGCTCTTCAAATTTTTCTCACCATTTCATTCTCCTCATATTTTTGAAACACATTCATGCTCCTCATATTTTTCGAACTGTATCATGCTCCTCAGATATTTCAGACCATTGCATGCTCCTCATATTTTTCAGACCGTTTCATGCTCTCCATATTTTTAACACTTTTTCATGCTCTTCCTATTTTTCACACCTTTTCATGCTCGTCTTGATTTTCACACCTTTTCATGCTCTTCGTAATTTACACACCTTTTCATACTCTTCGTGTTTTTCACACCTTTTCATGCTCTTCGTATTTTTCACATCTTTTCAAGATCTTCGTATTTTTCACACCGTTTCATACTCCTCATATTAATGACACTTTTTCATGCTCCTCATATTTTTCACACCGTTTCCTGCTTCTAATATTTTTCATACCGTTTCATGTTCCTCATATTTGGCACACCTTTTCATGCCCTCATATTTTTGAAACCTTTTGTAGATCTTCAGATTTTTCACACCATGTCATGCTCTTCATATTTTCACACCTTTCATGCTGCTCATCTTTTTGACACATTTTCATGCTCCTCATATTTTTCACACCTTTACATGCTCCTCATATTTTTGACACCTTTTCTTTGTCCTCATATTTTTCAGACCATTTCATGCTCCTGGGATTTTTCAGACCTTTTAATCCTCCTCGTATTTTTCAGACCTTTTCATGCTCCTCAAATTTTTCCGACCTTTTCAAGCTCCTCGTAATTTTCAGACCTTTTCACAGTCCTCGTATTTTTCAGACCTTTTCATGCTCCCCGTATTTTTCATACCTTTTCATGCTCCTCGTATTTTTCAGAACTTTTCATGCTTCTCGTATTTTTCAGACCTTTTCATGCTCCCCGTGTTTTTCACACCTTTTCATGCTCCTCGTACATTTCACACCTTTTCATGCTCTTTGTATTTTTCAGACCTTTTCATGCTCCTCATATTTTTCACACCTTTTCCTGCTCTTCATATTTTTCACAACTTTTCAGGCTCTTGATATTTTTCACACAGTTTCATGCTCTTCATATTTTGGAATTCTTTTCATGCTCCTCATATTTTTCAGACCGTTTAATCCTCCTCTTTTTTTTTTTCCAGATCATTTCATTCTCCTCATATTTTTCACATCTTTTCATGCTCCTCATATTTTTCACACCATTTCATGCTCCTCATGTTTTTCATACAGTTTCATGCTCCTCATATTTTTTACACCATTACATGCTCCTCATACTTTTGACAGCTTTTCATGCTGTTCATATTTTCATACCGTTTCATGCTCCTCATATTTTTGACACTTTTTCATGTTCTTCATATTTTTCAAACGTTTTCATGCTCCTCGTATTTTCAGACCTTTTCATGTTCCTTGTATTTTTCACACGTTTTCAGGCTCCTCGTATGTTTCACACATTTACATGCTCCTCGAATTTTTGAAACCTTTTCATGCTCGTCATATTTTGTGGACCGTTTCATGCTCCTCATATTTTTCACACATTTTCATGCTCTTCTTATTTTTCACACCTTTTCATGCTCTTCATATTTTTCATGCAGATTTACGGTCTGCATATTTTTCACACATTTACATGCTCCTCATATTTTTGACATCTTTTCATGCTCCTAATATTTTTCACACCTTTGCATGCTCCTTATATATTTGAAACCTTTTCATGCTCTACATATTTTTCAGACCTTTTCATTCTCCTCATATTTTTCAGACAATTTCATGCTCCTCATGTATTTCACACCTTGACATGATCCTCGTATTTTTGACACCTTTCCATGCTCCTCATATTTTTTGGACCGTTTCATGCTCCTCATATATTTCACAGATTTTCATGCTCCTCATAATTTTCACACCGTTTCATGCTCCTCATATTTTTCAGACCTTTTTATGCTCTTGATATTTTTCACACCTTTTCATGCTCTTCTAATTTTTCACACGTTTTCATGCTCCTCATATTTTTGACACCTTTTAATGATGTACATATTTTTCAGACTTTTTCATGCTCCTCGTATTTTTCAGACCCATTCATGCTCCTCATATTTTTCAGACCGATTGATGCTCCTCATATTTTTCAGACCGTTTCATGTTCCTCATATTTTTGACACCTTTTCATGCCCTCATATTTTTGACACCTTTTGTAGCTCTTCAGATTTTTCACACCATTTCATGCTCTCCATATTTTCACACATTTTCATGCCCCTCATATTTTTGACACCTTTTGTATCTCTTCAGATTTTTCACACCGTTTCATGCTCCTCATATTTTTGACAGCTTTTCATGCTCTTCATATTGTTCACACCTTTACATATTCCTCACATTTTTGAAATCTTTTCATGCTCTACATATTTTTCACACCTTTTCATGCTCCTCATATTTTTGACACCTTTTAATGCTCTACATATTTTTCAGACCTTTTCATATTCCTCATATATTTCAGAGCATTTCATGCTCCTCATATTTTTCAGACAATTTCATGCTCCTCATATTTTTCACACCTTTTCATGCTCTTCATATTTTTCACACGTTTACATTCTCCTCATATTTTTGACACCTTTTCATGCTCTTTATATTTTTCAGAACTTCATGCTCCTCGTATTTTTCAGACCATTTTATGCTCCTCGAATTTTTCATACCTTTTCATGCTCTTCATGTTTTTCAACACCGTTTCATGCTCCTCATATTTTTCAAACCGTTTCATGCTCCTCCTTTTTTTCAGACCGTTTCTTGCTCTTCATATTTTTAACACATTTTGAAGCTCTTCATATTTTTCAATCCATTTCATGCTCTTCATATTTTTGACACCTTTGGAAGCTCTTCATATTTTTCACACGTTTTCAGGCTCTTCATGTTTTTCAACACCGTTTCATGCTCCTATTATATTTCAGACCGTGTCATGCTCCACATATTTTTGATACCTTTTTAAGCTCTTCATGATTGTCAACACTGTATCATGCTCCTCCTATTTTTCAGACCGTTTAATGCTCCTCATATTTTTGACTCCTTTTGAAGCTCTTTATATTTTTCACACCTTTTCACGCTCTTCATGTTTTTAAACACCGTTTCATGCTCCTCATATTTTTCAGACTGTTTCATGCTCCTCGTATTTTTGACATCTTTAGATGCTCTTCATGTTTTTCAACAGCGTTTCATGGTCCTCCTATTTTTCAGACCATTTCATGCTCCTCATATTTTTGACACCTTTTGAAGCTCTTCATATTTTTCACACTTTTTCATGCTCTTCATGTATTTCAACAGCGTTTCATGCTCCTCCTTTTTTGCAGACAGTTTCATGCTCCTCATATTTTTCAGACCGTTTCATGCTCCTCATATTTTTGACAGCTTTTGTAGCTCTCATCTTTGTCCCACCTGGCTCTTCATATTTTTGAACACCGTTTCATATTCCTCCTTTTTTCAGACCGTTTCATGCTCCTCATATTTTTGACACTTTTTGAAGCTCTTCATTTTTTTCACACCTGGCTCTTCATATTTTTCAACACCATTTCATGCTCATTCTATTTTTCAGACCGTTTCGTGCTTCTCATATATTTGACACATTTTGAAGCTCCACATATATTTCACACATTTTCATGCTCTTCATGTTTTTCAACACCGTTTCATGCTCCTCATATTTTTCAAACAGTTTCATGCTCCTCCTTTTTTTCCGACCGTTTCTTGCTCTTCATATTTTTGACACATTTTGAAGCTCTTCATATTTTTCACACCATTTCATGCTCTTCATGCATTTCAACACCGTTTCATGCTCCTATATTTTTCAGACCATTTCATGCTCTTCATATTTTTGAAACCTTTTGAAGCTCTTCATATTTTTCACACCTTTTCAGGCTCTTCATGTTTTTCAACACCGTGGCATGCTCCTCTTGTTTTTCAGACCGTTTCATGCTCCTCTTATTTTTGACACCTTTTGAAGCTCTTCATATTTTTCACACTTTGTCATGCTCTCCATGTTTTTCAACACCGTTTCATGCTCCTCTTATTTTTCAGACCTTTTCATGCTCCTCATATTTTTGACACGGTTTGAAGCTCTTCATGTTTTTCAATACCGTTTCATGCTCTTCCCATTTTTCATACCGTTTCATCCTCTCCTATTTTCAGACCGTTTCATGCTCCTCATATTTTTACACATTTTGAAGTTCCTCATATTTTTCACACATTTTGATGCTCTCCATGTTTTTCAACACCGTGGCATGCTCCTCCTGTTTTTCAGACAGTTTCATGCTCCTCATATTTTTGACACCTTTTGAAGCTCTTCATATTTTTCATACCTTTTCAGGCTCTTCATGTTTTTCAACAGGGTTTCATGTTCCTCCTATTTATCAAACAATATCATGCTCCTCATATTTTTGACACCTTTTGAATCTCTTATATTTCTCACACATTTTTATGCTCTTCATGTTTTTCAACACCGTTTCATGCTCCTCCTACTTTGCAGACCGTTTTGTGCTCCTCATATTTTAGAGATCTTTTGAAGGTCTTCATGTTTTTCACCACCGTTTCATGCTCCTCCTATTTTTAGACCGTTTCATGCTCCTCATATTTTCCAGACCGTTTAATGCTCCTCTTATTTTTGACATGTTTTGAAGCTCTTCATGTTTTCCATTACCATTTCTTGCTCCTCTTATTTTTGAGATCGTTTCGTGCTCCTCATATTTTTTACATCTTTTGAAGCTCTTCATATTTTTGACACCTTTTCATGCACTTCATGTTTTTCAATACAGTTTCGTGCTCCTACTATTTTTCAGATCGTTTCATGCTCCTCCTGTTTTCAGACCGTTTCATGCTCCTCATATTTTTGACACCTTTTGAAGCTCTTCATATTTTTCACACCTTTTCAGGCTCTTCATGTTTTTCAACACCGTGGCATGCTCCTCTTGTTTTTCGGACCGTCTCATGCTCCTCATATTTTTGACACCTTTTGAAGCTCTTCATATTTTTCACACTTTGTCATGCTCTCCATGTTTTTCAACACCGTTTCATGCTCCTCTTATCTTTCAGATCGTTTCATGCTCCTCATATTTTTGACACGGTTTGAAGCTCTTCATGTTTTTCAATACCGTTTCATGCTCTTCCCATTTTTCATACCGTTTCATCCTCTCCTATTTTCAGACCGTTTCATGCTCCTCATATTTTTACACATTTTGAAGTTCCTCATATTTTTCACACATTTTGATGCTCTCCATGTTTTTCAACACCGTGGCATGCTCCTCCTGTTTTTCAGACAGTTTCATGCTCCTCATATTTTTGACACCTTTTGAAGCTCTTCATATTTTTCACACCTTTTCAGGCTCTTCATGTTTTTCAACAGGGTTTCATGTTCCTCCTATTTATCAAACAATATCATGCTCCTCATATTTTTGACACCTTTTGAATCTCTTATATTTCTCACACATTTTTATGCTCTTCATGTTTTTCAACACCGTTTCATGCTCCTCCTACTTTTCAGACCGTTTTGTGCTCCTCATATTTTTGAGATCTTTTGAAGGACTTCATGTTTTTCACCACCGTTTCATGCTCCTCCTATTTTTTGACCGTTTCATGCTCCTCATATTTTCCAGACCGTTTAATGCTCCTCTTATTTTTGACATGTTTTGAAGCTCTTCATGTTTTCCATTACCGTTTCTTGCTCCTCTTATTTTTGAGATCGTTTCGTGCTCCTCATATTTTTTACATCTTTTGAAGCTCTTCATATTTTTGACACCTTTTCATGCTCTTCATGTTTTTCAATACAGTTTCGTGCTCCTACTATTTTTCAGAACGTTTCATGCTTCTCCTGTTTTCAGACCATTTCATGCTCCTCATATTTTTGACAGATTTTGAAGCTCCTCATATTTTTCACACATTTTCATGCTCTTCATGTTTTTCAGCACCGTTTCATGCTCCTCTTATTTTTTAAACGTTCCATTCTCCTTCTATTTTTCAGACCGTTTCGTGCTCCCCTTATTTTTCAGACCATTTCATGCTCCTCATATTTTTTATTACTTTTGAAGCTCTTCATATTTTTCACACATTTTCATGCTCTTCTTGTTTTTCAAAACTGTTTCATGCTCCTCCTATTTTTCAGACCATTTATTGCTCCTCATATTTTTGACACCTTTTGAAGCTCTTCATATTTTTCACACCTTTTCAAGCTCTTCATGTTTTTCAAAAGCGTTTCATGCTCCTCCTATTTTTCAGACCGTTTCATGCTCCTCATATTTTTGACACCTTTTGAAGCTCTTCATATTTTTCACACTATTTCATGCTCTTCATGTTTTTCAACACCGTTTCATGCTCCTCTTATTTTTCAGACCGTTTCATGCTCCTCATATTTTTGACACGGTTTGAAGCTCTTCATGTTTTTCAATACCGTTTCATGCTCTTCCCATTTTTCATATTGTTTCATCCTCTCCTATTTTCAGACCGTTTCATGCTCCTCATATTTTTACACATTTTGAAGTTCCTCATATTTTTCACACATTTTGATGCTCTTCATGTTTTTCAACACCGTGGCATGCTCCTCCTGTTTTACAGAGAGTTTCATGCTCCTCATATTTTTGACACCTTTTGAAGCTCTTCATATTTTTCACACCTTTTCAGGCTCTTCATGGTTTTCAACAGGGTTGTATGCTCCTCCTATTTATCAAACAATATCATGCTCCTCATATTTTTGACACCTTTTGAATCTCTTCATATTTCTCACACATTTTTATGCTCTTCATGTCTTTCAACACCGTTTCATGCTCCTCCTACTTTTCAGACCGTTTTATGCTCCTCATATTTTTGAGATCTTTTGAAGGTCTTCATGTTTTTCAACACCGTTTCATGCTCCTCCTATTTTTGAGACCGTTTCGTGCTCCTCATATTTTTGACATCTTTTGAAGCTCTTCATATTTTTGACACCTTTTCATGCTCTTCATGGTTTTCAATACAGTTTCGTGCTCCTACTATTTTTCAGATCGTTTCATGCTCCTCCTGTTTTCAGACCGTTTCATGCTCCTCATATTTTTGACAGATTTTGAAGCTCCTCATATTTTTCACACATTTTCGTGCTCTTCATGTTTTTCAGCACCGTTTCATGCTCCTCTTATTTTTCAGAACGTTCCATGCACCTTCTATTTTTCAGACCGTTTCGTGCTCCCCTTATTTTTCAGACCGATTCATGCTCCTCATATTTTTGACACGTTTTCATGCTCTTCATGTTTTTCAACACCGTTTCATGCTCCTCCTATTTTTCATACCCTTTCATGCTCCTCATATTTTTGACACATTTTGAAACTCTTCATGTTTTCAAACACCATTTCATGCTCCTCCTATGTTTCAGACCGTTTCATGCTTCTCTTATTTTTCAGCCCGTTTCATGCTCCTCATATTTTTGAGAAATTTTAAAGCTCTTCATGTTTTTCAAAACCGTCTTACGCTCCTCCTATTTTTCAGACCGTTTCATGCTCCTCCTATTTTTCAGACCGCTTCATGCTCCTCACATTTTTCACACCTTTTGAAGCTCTTCATATTTTTCACAACATTTAATGCTCTTCATGTTTTTGAACACCGCTTCATGCTCCCCTTATTTTTCAGACCGTTTCATGCTCCTCATATTTTTGACACCTTTTGAAGCTCTTCATATTCTTCACAACTTTTCAGGCTCTTCATGTTTTTCAACACCACTTCATGCTCCTCCTATTTTTCAGACCGTTTCATGCTCCTCACATTTTTCACACCTTTTGAAGCTCTTCATATTTTTCACACCTTTTCAGACTCTTCATGTTTTTCAACACCGCTTCATGCTTCTCCTATTTTTCAGACCGTTTCATGCTCCTCATATATTGACACCTTTTGAAGCTCTTCATATTTTTGACACCTTTTCAGGCTCTTCATGTTTTTCAATACCACTTCATGCTCCTCCTATTTTTCAGACCGTTTCATGCTCCTCATATTTTTTACACCTTTTGAAGCTCTTCTTATTTTTGACACCTTTTCAGGCTCTTCATGTTTTTCAATACCACTTCATGCTCCTCCTATTTTTCAGACCGTTTCATGCTCCTCATATTTTTTACACCTTTTGAAGCTCTTCATATTTTTCACAGCTTTTCTTGCTCTTCATGTTTTTCAACACCTTTTCATGCTCCTCCTATTTTTCAGAACGTTTCATGCGCCTCATATTTTTGACACCTTTTGAACCTCTTCATATATTTCACACGTTTTAAGCTCTTCATATTTTTCACACCTTTTTAATCTCTTCAAATTTTTGAACACCGTTTCATGCTCCTCATATTTTTCAGACCGTTTCATGCTCCTCATATCTTTCACACCTTTTGAAGCTCTTCATGTATTTCACACCTTTTAAGCTCTTCATATTTTTCACAACTTTTTAAGCTCTTCATGTTTTTGAACACCGCTTCATGCTCCTCTTATTTTTGAGACCGTTTCAGCCTCCTCATATTTTTGCCACCTTTTGAAGCTTTTCACATTTTTCACACCTTTTCAGTCTCTTCATGTTTTTGAACACCGCTTCGTGCTCCTCCTATTTTTCATACCGTTTCATGCTCCTCATATTTTTGACACCTTTTGAAGCTCTTCATATATTTCACACCTTTTCAGGCTCTTCATATTTTTCAACACTGTTTCATGCTCCTCCTATTTTTCAGACCGTTTCATGCTCCTCATATTATTGACTCCTTTTGAAGCTCTTCATATTTTTCACACCTTTTCAGTCTCTTCATGTTTTGAACACCGCTTCGTGCTCCTCCGATTTTTCATACCGTTTCATACTCCTCATATTTTGAACACCTTTTGAAGCTCTTCTAATTTTTCACACATTTTCAGTCTCTTCATGTTTTTGAACACCGCTTCGTGCTCCTCCGATTTTTCATACCGTTTCATACTCCTCATATTTTGAACACCTTTTGAAGCTCTTCATATTTTTCACACTTTTTCAGTCTCGTCATGTTTTTGAACACCGCTTCATGCTCCTCCTATTTTTCAGACTGTTTCATGCTCCTCATATTTTGACACCTTTTGAATCTCTTTATATTTTTCACACTTTTTCAGGCTCTTCATGTTTTTGAATACCGTTTCATGCTCCTCATTTTTTTGACACCTTTTGAAGCTCTTCATATTTTTCACAACTTCAGGCTCTTCATGTTTTTGATCACCGTTTCATGCTCCTCATATTTTGACACCTTTTGAAACTCTTCATATTTTTCAGACCTTTTCATGCTCTTCATATTCTTAACACTGTTTCATGCTCCGCCTATTTTTCAGACAGTTTCATGCTCCTCATATTTTGACACCTTTTGAATCTCTTTATATTTTTCACACTTTTTCAGGCTCTTCATGTTTTTGAACACCGTTTCATGCTCCTTAATTTTTTGACACCTTTTGAAGCTCTTCATATTTTTCACAACTTCAGGCTCTTCATGTTTTTGATCACCGTTTCATTCTCCTCATATTTTTGACACCTTTTGAAACTCTTCATATTTTTCAGACCTTTTCATGCTCTTCATATTCTTAACACTGTTTGATGCTCCACCTATTTTTCAGACAGTTTCATGCTCCTCATATTTTGACACCTTTTGAAGCTCTTTATATTTTTCACACCTTTCAGGCTCTTCATGTTTTTCAACACTGCTTCATGCTCCTCCTATTTTTCAGACCGTTTCATGCTCCTCATATTTTTGACACCTTTTGAAGCTCTTCATATTTTTCACAACATTAATGCTCTTCATGTTTTTGAACACCACTTCATGCTCCTCCTATTTGTCAGACCGTTTCATGCTCCTCATATATTTGACACCTTTTGAAGCTCTTCATATTTTTCACAACTTTTCAGGCTCTTCATGTTTTTCAACACCGCTTCATGCTCCTCCTATTTTTCAGACCGTTTCATGCTCCTCACATTTTTCACACCTTTTGAAGCTCTTCATATTTTTCACACCTTTTCAGGCTCTTCATGTTTTTCAACACCGCTTCATGCTTCTCCTATTTTTCAGACCGTTTCATGCTCCTCATATATTGACACCTTTTGAAGCTCTTCATATTTTTGACACCTTTTCAGGCTCTTCATGTTTTTCAATACCACTTCATGCTCCTCCTATTTTTCAGACCGTTTCATGCTCCTCATATTTTTTACACCGTTTGAAGCTCTTCTTATTTTTGACACCTTTTCAGGCTCTTCATGTTTTTCAATACCACTTCATGCTCCTCCTATTTTTCAGACCGTTTCATGCTCCTCATATTTTTTACACCTTTTGAAGCTCTTCATATTTTTCACAGCTTTTCTTGCTCTTCATGTTTTTCAACACCTTTTCATGCTCCTCCTATTTTTCAGACTGTTTCATGCTCCTCATATTTTTGACACCTTTTGAAGCTTTTCATATTTTTCACACCTTTTCAGGGTCGTCATGTTTTTCCACACCCCTTCATGCTCCTCCTATTTTTCAGACCATTTCATGCTGCTCATATTTTTGACACCTTTTGAACCTCTTCATATATTTCACACCTTTTAAGCTCTTCATATTTTTCAGACCTTTTCATGCTCTTTATATTCTTAACACTGTTTCATGCTCCGCCTATTTTTCAGACAGTTTCATGCTCCTCATATTTTGACACCTTTTGAAGCTCTTATATTTTTCACACATTTTCAGGCTCTTCATGTTTTTGAACACCGTTTCATGCTCCTCATTTTTTTGACACCTTTTGAAGCTCTTCATATTTTTCACACCTTTCAGGCTCTTCATGTTTTTCAACACTGCTTCATGCTCCTCCTATTTTTTAGACTGTTTCATGATCCTCATATTTTTGACACCTTTTGAAGCTCTTCATATTTTTCACAACTTCATGCTCTTCATGTTTTTGATCACCGTTTCATTCTCCTCATATTTTTGACACCTTTTGAAACTCTTCATATTTTTCAGACCTTTTCATGCTCTTCATATTCTTAACACTGTTTGATGCTCCGCCTATTTTTCAGACAGTTTCATGCTCCTCATATTTTGACACCTTTTGAAGCTCTTTATATTTTCACACCTTTCAGGCTCTTCATGTTTTTCAACACTGCTTCATGCTCCTCCTATTTTTCAGACCATTTCATGCTGCTCATATTTTTGACACCTTTTGAACCTCTTCATATATTTCACACCTTTTAAGTTCCTCATATTTTTCACACCTTTTCAGGCTCTTCAAATTTTTGAACACCGTTTCATGCTCCTCATATTTTTCAGACCATTTCATGCTCCTCATATTTTTCACACCTTTTGAAGCTCTTCATTTATTTCACACCTTTTAAGCTCTTCATATTTTTCACAACTTTTCAGGCTCTTCATGTTTTTGAACACCGCTTCGTGCTCCTCCGATTTTTCATACAATTTCATACTCCTCATATTTTGAACACCTTTTGAAGCTCTTCTAATTTTTCACACCTTTTCAGTCTCTTCATGTTTTTGAACACCGCTTCATGCTCCTCCTATTTTTCAGACTGTTTCATGCTCCTCATATTTTGACACCTTTTGAAGCTCTTCATATTTTTCACAACTTCAGGCTCTTCATGTTTTTGATCACCGTTTCATTCTCCTCATATTTTTGACACCTTTTGAAACTCTTCATATTTTTCAGACCTTTTCATGCTCTTCATATTCTTAACACTGTTTGATGCTCCACCTATTTTTCAGACAGTTTCATGCTCCTCATATTTTGACACCTTTTGAAGCTCTTTATATTTTTCACACCTTTCAGGCTCTTCATGTTTTTCAACACTGCTTCATGCTCCTCCTATTTTTCAGACCGTTTCATGCTCCTCATATTTTTGACACCTTTTGAAGCTCTTCATATTTTTCACAACATTTAATGCTCTTCATGTTTTTGAACACCACTTCATGCTCCTCCTATTTGTCAGACCGTTTCATGCTCCTCATATATTTGACACCTTTTGAAGCTCTTCATATTTTTCACAACTTTTCAGGCTCTTCATGTTTTTCAACACCGCTTCATGCTCCTCCTATTTTTCAGACCGTTTCATGCTCCTCACATTTTTCACACCTTTTGAAGCTCTTCATATTTTTCACACCTTTTCAGGCTCTTCATGTTTTTCAACACCGCTTCATGCTTCTCCTATTTTTCAGACCGTTTCATGCTCCTCATATATTGACACCTTTTGAAGCTCCTCATATTTTTGACACCTTTTCAGGCTCTTCATGTTTTTCAATACCACTTCATGCTCCTCCTATTTTTCAGACCGTTTCATGCTCCTCATATTTTTTACACCTTTTGAAGCTCTTCATATTTTTCACACCTTTTCTTGCTCTTCATGTTTTTCAACACCTTTTCATGCTCCTCCTATTTTTCAGACTGTTTCATGCTCCTCATATTTTTGACACCTTTTGAAGCTTTTCATATTTTTCACACCTTTTCAGGGTCGTCATGTTTTTCCACACCCCTTCATGCTCCTCCTATTTTTCAGACCATTTCATGCTGCTCATATTTTTGACACCTTTTGAACCTCTTCATATATTTCACACCTTTTAAGCTCTTCATATTTTTCAGACCTTTTCATGCTCTTTATATTCTTAACACTGTTTCATGCTCCGCCTATTTTTCAGACAGTTTCATGCTCCTCATATTTTGACACCTTTTGAAGCTCTTATATTTTTCACACATTTTCAGGCTCTTCATGTTTTTGAACACCGTTTCATGCTCCTCATTTTTTTGACACCTTTTGAAGCTCTTCATATTTTTCACACCTTTCAGGCTCTTCATGTTTTTCAACACTGCTTCATGCTCCTCCTATTTTTTAGACTGTTTCATGATCCTCATATTTTTGACACCTTTTGAAGCTCTTCATATTTTTCACAACTTCATGCTCTTCATGATTTTGATCACCGTTTCATTCTCCTCATATTTTTGACACCTTTTGAAACTCTTCATATTTTTCAGACCTTTTCATGCTCTTCATATTCTTAACACTGTTTGATGCTCCGCCTATTTTTCAGACAGTTTCATGCTCCTCATATTTTGACACCTTTTGAAGCTCTTTATATTTTCACACCTTTCAGGCTCTTCATGTTTTTCAACACTGCTTCATGCTCCTCCTATTTTTCAGACCATTTCATGCTGCTCATATTTTTGACACCTTTTGAACCTCTTCATATATTTCACACCTTTTAAGTTCCTCATATTTTTCACACCTTTTCAGGCTCTTCAAATTTTTGAACACCGTTTCATGCTCCTCATATTTTTCAGACCATTTCATGCTCCTCATATTTTTCACACCTTTTGAAGCTCTTCATTTATTTCACACCTTTTAAGCTCTTCATATTTTTCACAACTTTTCAGGCTCTTCATGTTTTTGAACACCGCTTCGTGCTCCTCCTATTTTTCAGACTGTTTCATGCTCCTCATATTTTGACACCTTTTGAAGCTCTTCATATTTTTCACACCTTTTCAGTCTCTTCATGTTTTTGAACACCGCTTCATGCTCCTCCTATTTTTCAGACTGTTTCATGCTCCTCATATTTTGACACCTTTTGAAGCTCTTCATATTTTTCACAACTTCAGGCTCTTCATGTTTTTGATCACCGTTTCATGCTCCTCATATTTTTGACACCTTTTGAAACTCTTCATACTTTTCAGACCTTTTCATGCTCTTCATATTCTTAACACTGTTTCATGCTCCGCCTATTTTCAGACAGTTTCATGCTCCTCATATTTTGACACCTTTTGAAGCTCTTATATTTTTCACAGATTTTCAGGCTCTTCATGTTTTTGAACACCGTTTCATGCTCCTCCTATTTTTCAGACCATTTCATGCTCCTCATATTTTTGTCACCTTTTGAAGCTCTTCATATTTTTGACACCTTTTCATGCTCTTCATGTTTTTCAACACCGTTTCATGCTCCTCATATTTTTCAGACCGTTTCATGCTCCTCATATTTTTGACATCTTTTAAAGCTCTTCATATTTTTCACACTTTTTCATGCTCTTCATGTATTTCAACAGCGTTTCATGCTCCTCCTTTTTTGCAGACAGCTTCATGCTCCTCATATTTTTGACACCTTTTGTAGCTCTTCATCTTTTTCACACCTGGCTCTTCATAATTTTCAACACCGTTTCATATTCCTCCTATTTTCAGACCATTTCATCCTCCTCATATTTTTGACACCTTTTGAAGCTCTTCATGGTTTTCACACCTGGCTCTTCATATTTTTCAACACCGTTTCATGCTCCTCCTATTTTTCAGACCATTTCGTGCTTCTCATATTTTTGACACATTTTGAAGCTCCACATATATTTCACACATTTTCATGCTCTTCATGTTTTTCAACACCGTTTCATGCTCCTATTATATTTCAGACCGTTTCATGCTCCACATATTTTTGATACCTTTTTAAGCTCTTCATGATCTTCAACACTGTATCATGCTCCTCCTATTTTTCAGACCGTTTCATGCTCCTCATATTTTTGACTCCTTTTGAAGCTCTTCCTATTTTTCACACATTTTCATGCTCTTCTTTTTTTCAACACCGATTCATGCTCCTGCTATTTTTCAGACCGTTTATTGCTCGTCATATTTTTGACACCTTTTGAAGCTCTTTATATTTTTCACACCTTTTCACGCTCTTCATGTTTTTAAACACCGTTTCATGCTCCTCATATTTTTCAGACCGTTTCATGCTCCTCATATTTTTGACCCATTTTGAAGCTCTTCATGTTTTTCAAAACCATTTCATGCTCTTCCTATTTTTCAGAACGTTTCATGCTTCTCCTATTTTTCAGACCGTTTCAAGCTCCTAATATTTTTGACAACTTTTGAAGCTCTTCATATTTTTCACACCTTTTCAGGCTCTTCATATTTTTCAACACCGTTTCATGCTCCTCCTATTTTTGAGACCGTTTCGTGCTCCTCATATTTTTGACATCTTTTGAAGCTGTTCATATTTTGACACATTTTCATGCTCTTCATGTGTTTCAACACCGTTTCATGCTCCTACTACTTTTCAGATGGTTTCATGCTCCTCCTGTTTTCAGACCGTTTCATGCTCCTCATATTTTTGACAGCTTTTGAAGCTCTTTTTATTTTTAACAGCTTTTCAGGCTCTTGATGTTTTTCAACACAGTTTCATGCTCCTCATATTTTTCAGACCGTTTCAGGCTCCTCATATTTTTGACACCTTTTGAAGCTCTTCATATTTTTCACACCTCTTCATGTTCTTCATATTTTATCACAGTTTCATGCTCCTCATATTTTTGAGAATGTTTCAACTCCTCATATTTTTGACATCGTTTAAAGCTCTTCATATTTTTCACACTATTTCATGCTCTTCATGTTTTTGAACACCGTTTCATGCTCCTCCTATTTTTCAGTCCGCTTCATGCTCCTCATATTTTTCACACCGTTTCATGATACTCATATTTTTGACACCTTTTGAAGCTCTTCATATTTTTCACACCTTTTCATGCTCTTCATGTTTTTCAACACCGTTTCATGCTCCTCCTATTTTTGAGACCGTTTCATGCTACTCATATTTTTAACATCTTTTGAAGTTCTTCACATTTTTGACACTTCTTCATGCTCTTCTTGTGTTTCAACACTGTTTCATGCTCCTACTATTTTTCAGACCGTTTCATGCTCCTCCTGTTTTCAGACCGTTTCATGCTCCTCATATTTTTGACACATTTTGAAGTTCCTCACATTTTTCACACCTTTTCATGCTCTTCATTTTTTTCATCACCGGTTCATGCTCCTCTTATTTTTCAGACCGTTTCATGCTCCTCATATTTTTGACACATTTTGAAGCTCTTCATATTTTTCACACTTTTTCATGCTCTTCATGTATTTCAACAGCGTTTCATGCTCCTCCTTTTTTGCAGACATCTTCATGCTCCTCATAGTTTTCAGACCGTTTCATGCTCCTCATATTTTTGACACCTTTTGTAGCTCTTCATCTTTTTCACACCTGGCTCTTCATAATTTTCAACACCGTTTCATATTCCTCCTATTTTCAGACCGTTTCATGCTCCTCATATTTTTGACACCTTTTGAAGCTCTTCATGTTTTTCACACCTGGCTCTTCATATTTTTCAACACCGTTTCATGCTCCTCCTATTTTTCAGACCATTTCGTGCTTCTCATATTTTTGACACATTTTGAAGCTCCACATATATTTCACACATTTTCATGCTCTTCATGTTTTTCAACACCGTTTCATGCTCCTATTATATTTCAGACCGTTTCATGCTCCACATATTTTTGATACCTTTTTAAGCTCTTCATGATTTTCAACACTGTATCATGCTCCTCCTATTTTTCAGACCGTTTCATGCTCCTCATATTTTTGACTCCTTTTGAAGCTCTTCCTATTTTTCACACATTTTCATGCTCTTCTTTTTTTCAACACCGATTCATGCTCCTGCTATATTTCAGACCGTTTATTGCTCGTCATATTTTTGACACCTTTTGAAGCTCTTTATATTTTTCACACCTTTTCACGCTCTTCATGTTTTTAAACACCGTTTCATGCTCCTCATATTTTTCAGACCGTTTCATGCTCCTCATATTTTTGACCCATTTTGAAGCTCTTCATGTTTTTCAACACCGTTTCATGCTCCTCCTATTTTTCAGACCGTTTCATGCTCCTCATATTTTTGACATCTTTAGATGCTCTTCATGTTTTTCAACAGCGTTTCATGCTCCTCCTATTTTTCAAACCATTTCATGCTCCTCATATTTTTGTCACCTTTTGAAGCTCTTCATATTTTTGACACCATTTCATGCTATTCATGTTTTTCAACACCGTTTCATGCTCCTACTATTTTTTAGATCAGTTCATGCTCCTCCTGTGCTCAGACCGTTTCAAGCTCCTCATATATTTGACACTTTTGCAGCTCCTTATATTTTTCACACATTTTCATGCTCTTCATGTTTTTCAACACGGTTTCATGCTCATCATATTTTTCAAACCGTTTCATGCTCCTCATTGTTTTCAGACCAATTCATGCTCCTCATATTTTTGACACCTTTTGAAGCTCTTCATATTTTTCACACCTTTTCATGCTCTCCATGTTTTTCAACACCGTTTCATGCTCCTCATATTTTTCAAACCGTTTCATGCTCCTCCTTTTTTTCAGACCGTTTCTTGCTCTTCATATTTTTAACACATTTTGAAGCTCTTCATATTTTTCAAACCATTTCATGCTATTCATACATTTCAACATCGTTTCATGCTCCTATATTTTTCAGACCATTTCATGCTCTTCATATTTTTGAAACGTTTTGAAGCTCTTCATATTTTTCACACCTTTTCAGGCTCTTCATGTTTTTCAACACCATTTCATGCTCATCCTATTTTTCAGACAGTTTCGTGCTTCTCATATATTTGACACATTTTGAAGCTCCACATATATTTCACACATTTTCATGCTCTTCATGTTTTTCAACACCGTTTCATGCTCCTCATATTTTTCAAACAGTTTCATGCTCCTCCTTTTTTTCCGACCGTTTCTTGCTCTTCATATTTTTGACACATTTTGAAGCTCTTCATATTTTTCACACCATTTCATGCTCTTCATGCATTTCAACACCGTTTCATGCTCCTATATTTTTCAGACCATTTCATGCTCTTCATATTTTTGAAACCTTTTGAAGCTCTTCATATTTTTCACACCTTTTCAGGCTCTTCATGTTTTTCAACACCGTGGCATGCTCCTCTTGTTTTTCAGACCGTTTCATGCTCCTCTTATTTTTGACACCTTTTGAAGCTCTTCATATTTTTCACACTTTGTCATGCTCTCCATGTTTTTCAACACCGTTTCATGCTCCTCTTATTTTTCAGACCTTTTCATGCTCCTCATATTTTTGACACGGTTTGAAGCTCTTCATGTTTTTCAATACCGTTTCATGCTCTTCCCATTTTTCATACCGTTTCATCCTCTCCTATTTTCAGACCGTTTCATGCTCCTCATATTTTTACACATTTTGAAGTTCCTCATATTTTTCACACATTTTGATGCTCTCCATGTTTTTCAACACCGTGGCATGCTCCTCCTGTTTTTCAGACAGTTTCATGCTCCTCATATTTTTGACACCTTTTGAAGCTCTTCATATTTTTCACACCTTTTCAGGCTCTTCATGTTTTTCAACAGGGTTTCATGTTCCTCCTATTTATCAAACAATATCATGCTCCTCATATTTTTGACACCTTTTGAATCTCTTATATTTCTCACACATTTTTATGCTCTTCATGTTTTTCAACACCGTTTCATGCTCCTCCTACTTTGCAGACCGTTTTGTGCTCCTCATATTTTAGAGATCTTTTGAAGGTCTTCATGTTTTTCACCACCGTTTCATGCTCCTCCTATTTTTAGACCGTTTCATGCTCCTCATATTTTCCAGACCGTTTAATGCTCCTCTTATTTTTGACATGTTTTGAAGCTCTTCATGTTTTCCATTACCGTTTCTTGCTCCTCTTATTTTTGAGATCGTTTCGTGCTCCTCATATTTTTTACATCTTTTGAAGCTCTTCATATTTTTGACACCTTTTCATGCTCTTCATGTTTTTCAATACAGTTTCGTGCTCCTACTATTTTTCAGATCGTTTCATGCTCCTCCTGTTTTCAGACCGTTTCATGCTCCTCATATTTTTGACACCTTTTGAAGCTCTTCATATTTTTCACACCTTTTCAGGCTCTTCATGTTTTTCAACACCGTGGCATGCTCCTCTTGTTTTTCAGACCGTCTCATGCTCCTCATATTTTTGACACATTTTGAAGTTCTTCATATTTTTCACACTTTGTCATGCTCTCCATGTTTTTCAACACCGTTTCATGCTCCTCTTATTTTTCAGATTGTTTCATGCTCCTCATATTTTTGACACGGTTTGAAGCTCTTCATGTTTTTCAATACCGTTTCATGCTCTTCCCATTTTTCATACCGTTTCATCCTCTCCTATTTTCAGACCGTTTCATGCTCCTCATATTTTTACACATTTTGAAGTTCCTCATATTTTTCACACATTTTGATGCTCTCCATGTTTTTCAACACCGTGGCATGCTCCTCCTGTTTTTCAGACAGTTTCATGCTCCTCATATTTTTGACACCTTTTGAAGCTCTTCATATTTTTCACACATTTTCAGGCTCTTCATGTTTTTCAACAGGGTTTCATGCTCCTCCTATTTATCAAACAATATCATGCTCCTCATATTTTTGACACCTTTTGAATCTCTTATATTTCTCACACATTTTTATGCTCTTCATGTTTTTCAACACCGTTTCATGCTCCTCCTACTTTTCAGACCGTTTTGTGCTCCTCATATTTTTGAGATCTTTTGAAGGACTTCATGTTTTTCACCACCGTTTCATGCTCCTCCTATTTTTTGACCGTTTTATGCTCCTCATATTTTCCAGACCGTTTAATGCTCCTCTTATTTTTGACATGTTTTGAAGCTCTTCATGTTTTCCATTACCGTTTCTTGCTCCTCTTATTTTTGAGATCGTTTCGTGCTCCTCATATTTTTTACATCTTTTGAAGCTCTTCATATTTTTGACACCTTTTCATGCTCTTCATGTTTTTCAATACAGTTTCGTGCTCCTACTATTTTTCAGAACGTTTCATGCTTCTCCTGTTTTCAGACCATTTCATGCTCCTCATATTTTTGACAGATTTTGAAGCTCCTCATATTTTTCACACATTTTCATGCTCTTCATGTTTTTCAGCACCGTTTCATGCTCCTCTTATTTTTTAAACGTTCCATGCTCCTTCTATTTTTCAGACCGTTTCGTGCTCCCCTTATTTTTCAGACCATTTCATGCTCCTCATATTTTTTATTACTTTTGAAGCTCTTCATATTTTTCACACATTTTCATGCTCTTCTTGTTTTTCAAAACTGTTTCATGCTCCTCCTATTTTTCAGACCATTTATTGCTCCTCATATTTTTGACACCTTTTGAAGCTCTTCATATTTTTCACACCTTTTCAAGCTCTTCATGTTTTTCAAAAGCGTTTCATGCTCCTCCTATTTTTCAGACCGTTTCATGCTCCTCATATTTTTGACACCTTTTGAAGCTCTTCATATTTTTCACACTATTTCATGCTCTTCATGTTTTTCAACACCGTTTCATGCTCCTCTTATTTTTCAGATCGTTTCATGCTCCTCATATTTTTGACACGGTTTGAAGCTCTTCATGTTTTTCAATACCGTTTCATGCTCTTCCCATTTTTCATATTGTTTCATCCTCTCCTATTTTCAGACCGTTTCATGCTCCTCATATTTTTACACATTTTGAAGTTCCTCATATTTTTCACACATTTTGATGCTCTTCATGTTTTTCAACACCGTGGCATGCTCCTCCTGTTTTACAGAGAGTTTCATGCTCCTCATATTTTTGACACCTTTTGAAGCTCTTCATATTTTTCACACCTTTTCAGGCTCTTCATGGTTTTCAACAGGGTTGTATGCTCCTCCTATTTATCAAACAATATCATGCTCCTCATATTTTTGACACCTTTTGAATCTCTTCATATTTCTCACACATTTTTATGCTCTTCATGTCTTTCAACACCGTTTCATGCTCCTCCTACTTTTCAGACCGTTTTATGCTCCTCATATTTTTGAGATCTTTTGAAGGTCTTCATGTTTTTCAACACCGTTTCATGCTCCTCCTATTTTTGAGACCGTTTCGTGCTCCTCATATTTTTGACATCTTTTGAAGCTCTTCATATTTTTGACACCTTTTCATGCTCTTCATGGTTTTCAATACAGTTTCGTGCTCCTACTATTTTTCAGATCGTTTCATGCTCCTCCTGTTTTCAGACCGTTTCATGCTCCTCATATTTTTGACAGATTTTGAAGCTCCTCATATTTTTCACACATTTTCGTGCTCTTCATGTTTTTCAGCACCGTTTCATGCTCCTCTTATTTTTCAGAACGTTCCATGCACCTTCTATTTTTCAGACCGTTTCGTGCTCCCCTTATTTTTCAGACCGATTCATGCTCCTCATATTTTTGACACGTTTTCATGCTCTTCATGTTTTTCAACACCGTTTCATGCTCCTCCTATTTTTCATACCCTTTCATGCTCCTCATATTTTTGACACATTTTGAAACTCTTCATGTTTTCAAACACCATTTCATGCTCCTCCTATGTTTCAGACCGTTTCATGCTTCTCTTATTTTTCAGCCCGTTTCATGCTCCTCATATTTTTGAGAAATTTTAAAGCTCTTCATGTTTTTCAAAACCGTCTTACGCTCCTCCTATTTTTCAGACCGTTTCATGCTCCTCCTATTTTTCAGACCGCTTCATGCTCCTCACATTTTTCACACCTTTTGAAGCTCTTCATATTTTTCACAACATTTAATGCTCTTCATGTTTTTGAACACCGCTTCATGCTCCCCTTATTTTTCAGACCGTTTCATGCTCCTCATATTTTTGACACCTTTTGAAGCTCTTCATATTCTTCACAACTTTTCAGGCTCTTCATGTTTTTCAACACCACTTCATGCTCCTCCTATTTTTCAGACCGTTTCATGCTCCTCACATTTTTCACACCTTTTGAAGCTCTTCATATTTTTCACACCTTTTCAGACTCTTCATGTTTTTCAACACCGCTTCATGCTTCTCCTATTTTTCAGACCGTTTCATGCTCCTCATATATTGACACCTTTTGAAGCTCTTCATATTTTTGACACCTTTTCAGGCTCTTCATGTTTTTCAATACCACTTCATGCTCCTCCTATTTTTCAGACCGTTTCATGCTCCTCATATTTTTTACACCTTTTGAAGCTCTTCTTATTTTTGACACCTTTTCAGGCTCTTCATGTTTTTCAATACCACTTCATGCTCCTCCTATTTTTCAGACCGTTTCATGCTCCTCATATTTTTTACACCTTTTGAAGCTCTTCATATTTTTCACAGCTTTTCTTGCTCTTCATGTTTTTCAACACCTTTTCATGCTCCTCCTATTTTTCAGAACGTTTCATGCGCCTCATATTTTTGACACCTTTTGAACCTCTTCATATATTTCACACGTTTTAAGCTCTTCATATTTTTCACACCTTTTCAATCTCTTCAAATTTTTGAACACCGTTTCATGCTCCTCATATTTTTCAGACCATTTCATGCTCCTCATATTTTTCACACCTTTTGAAGCTCTTCATGTATTTCACACCTTTTAAGCTCTTCATATTTTTCACAACTTTTCAAGCTCTTCATGTTTTTGAACACCGCTTCATGCTCCTCTTATTTTTGAGACCGTTTCAGCCTCCTCATATTTTTGCCACCTTTTGAAGCTTTTCACATTTTTCACACCTTTTCAGTCTCTTCATGTTTTTGAACACCGCTTCGTGCTCCTCCTATTTTTCATACCGTTTCATGCTCCTCATATTTTTGACACCTTTTGAAGCTCTTCATATATTTCACACCTTTTCAGGCTCTTCATATTTTTCAACACTGTTTCATGCTCCTCCTATTTTTCAGACCGTTTCATGCTCCTCATATTATTGACTCCTTTTGAAGCTCTTCATATTTTTCACACCTTTTCAGTCTCTTCATGTTTTGAACACCGCTTCGTGCTCCTCCGATTTTTCATACCGTTTCATACTCCTCATATTTTGAACACCTTTTGAAGCTCTTCATATTTTTCACACTTTTTCAGTCTCGTCATGTTTTTGAACACCGCTTCATGCTCCTCCTATTTTTCAGACTGTTTCATGCTCCTCATATTTTGACACCTTTTGAATCTCTTTATATTTTTCACACTTTTTCAGGCTCTTCATGTTTTTGAATACCGTTTCATGCTCCTCATTTTTTTGACACCTTTTGAAGCTCTTCATATTTTTCACAACTTCAGGCTCTTCATGTTTTTGATCACCGTTTCATGCTCCTCATATTTTGACACCTTTTGAAACTCTTCATATTTTTCAGACCTTTTCATGCTCTTCATATTCTTAACACTGTTTCATGCTCCGCCTATTTTTCAGACAGTTTCATGCTCCTCATATTTTGACACCTTTTGAATCTCTTTATATTTTTCACACTTTTTCAGGCTCTTCATGTTTTTGAACACCGTTTCATGCTCCTTAATTTTTTGACACCTTTTGAAGCTCTTCATATTTTTCACAACTTCAGGCTCTTCATGTTTTTGATCACCGTTTCATTCTCCTCATATTTTTGACACCTTTTGAAACTCTTCATATTTTTCAGACCTTTTCATGCTCTTCATATTCTTAACACTGTTTGATGCTCCGCCTATTTTTCAGACAGTTTCATGCTCCTCATATTTTGACACCTTTTGAAGCTCTTTATATTTTTCACACCTTTCAGGCTCTTCATGTTTTTCAACACTGCTTCATGCTCCTCCTATTTTTCAGACCGTTTCATGCTCCTCATATTTTTGACACCTTTTGAAGCTCTTCATATTTTTCACAACATTTAATGCTCTTCATGTTTTTGAACACCACTTCATGCTCCTCCTATTTGTCAGACCGTTTCATGCTCCTCATATATTTGACACCTTTTGAAGCTCTTCATATTTTTCACAACTTTTCAGGCTCTTCATGTTTTTCAACACCGCTTCATGCTCCTCCTATTTTTCAGACCGTTTCATGCTCCTCACATTTTTCACACCTTTTGAAGCTCTTCATATTTTTCACACCTTTTCAGGCTCTTCATGTTTTTCAACACCGCTTCATGCTTCTCCTATTTTTCAGACCGTTTCATGCTCCTCATATATTGACACCTTTTGAAGCTCCTCATATTTTTGACACCTTTTCAGGCTCTTCATGTTTTTCAATACCACTTCATGCTCCTCCTATTTTTCAGACCGTTTCATGCTCCTCATATTTTTTACACCTTTTGAAGCTCTTCATATTTTTCACACCTTTTCTTGCTCTTCATGTTTTTCAACACCTTTTCATGCTCCTCCTATTTTTCAGACTGTTTCATGCTCCTCATATTTTTGACACCTTTTGAAGCTTTTCATATTTTTCACACCTTTTCAGGGTCGTCATGTTTTTCCACACCCCTTCATGCTCCTCCTATTTTTCAGACCATTTCATGCTGCTCATAGTTTTGACACCTTTTGAACCTCTTCATATATTTCACACCTTTTAAGCTCTTCATATTTTTCAGACCTTTTCATGCTCTTCATATTCTTAACACTGTTTCATGCTCCGCCTATTTTTCAGACAGTTTCATGCTCCTCATATTTTGACACCTTTTGAAGCTCTTATATTTTTCACACATTTTCAGGCTCTTCATGTTTTTGAACACCGTTTCATGCTCCTCATTTTTTTGACACCTTTTGAAGCTCTTCATATTTTTCACACCTTTCAGGCTCTTCATGTTTTTCAACACTGCTTCATGCTCCTCCTATTTTTTAGACTGTTTCATGATCCTCATATTTTTGACACCTTTTGAAGCTCTTCATATTTTTCACAACTTCATGCTCTTCATGTTTTTGATCACCGTTTCATTCTCCTCATATTTTTGACACCTTTTGAAACTCTTCATATTTTTCAGACCTTTTCATGCTCTTCATATTCTTAACACTGTTTGATGCTCCGCCTATTTTTCAGACAGTTTCATGCTCCTCATATTTTGACACCTTTTGAAGCTCTTTATATTTTCACACCTTTCAGGCTCTTCATGTTTTTCAACACTGCTTCATGCTCCTCCTATTTTTCAGACCATTTCATGCTGCTCATATTTTTGACACCTTTTGAACCTCTTCATATATTTCACACCTTTTAAGTTCCTCATATTTTTCACACCTTTTCAGGCTCTTCAAATTTTTGAACACCGTTTCATGCTCCTCATATTTTTCAGACCATTTCATGCTCCTCATATTTTTCACACCTTTTGAAGCTCTTCATTTATTTCACACCTTTTAAGCTCTTCATATTTTTCACAACTTTTCAGGCTCTTCATGTTTTTGAACACCGCTTCGTGCTCCTCCGATTTTTCATACAATTTCATACTCCTCATATTTTGAACACCTTTTGAAGCTCTTCTAATTTTTCACACCTTTTCAGTCTCTTCATGTTTTTGAACACCGCTTCATGCTCCTCCTATTTTTCAGACTGTTTCATGCTCCTCATATTTTGACACCTTTTGAAGCTCTTCATATTTTTCACAACTTCAGGCTCTTCATGTTTTTGATCACCGTTTCATGCTCCTCATATTTTTGACACCTTTTGAAACTCTTCATACTTTTCAGACCTTTTCATGCTCTTCATATTCTTAACACTGTTTCATGCTCCGCCTATTTTCAGACAGTTTCATGCTCCTCATATTTTGACACCTTTTGAAGCTCTTATATTTTTCACACATTTTCAGGCTCTTCATGTTTTTGAACACCGTTTCATGCTCCTCCTATTTTTCAGACCATTTCATGCTCCTCATATTTTTGTCACCTTTTGAAGCTCTTCATATTTTTGACACCTTTTCATGCTCTTCATGTTTTTCAACACCGTTTCATGCTCCTCATATTTTTCAGACCGTTTCATGCTCCTCATATTTTTGACATCTTTTAAAGCTCTTCATATTTTTCACACTTTTTCATGCTCTTCATGTATTTCAACAGCGTTTCATGCTCCTCCTTTTTTGCAGACAGCTTCATGCTCCTCATATTTTTGACACCTTTTGTAGCTCTTCATCTTTTTCACACCTGGCTCTTCATAATTTTCAACACCGTTTCATATTCCTCCTATTTTCAGACCATTTCATCCTCCTCATATTTTTGACACCTTTTGAAGCTCTTCATGGTTTTCACACCTGGCTCTTCATATTTTTCAACACCGTTTCATGCTCCTCCTATTTTTCAGACCATTTCGTGCTTCTCATATTTTTGACACATTTTGAAGCTCCACATATATTTCACACATTTTCATGCTCTTCATGTTTTTCAACACCGTTTCATGCTCCTATTATATTTCAGACCGTTTCATGCTCCACATATTTTTGATACCTTTTTAAGCTCTTCATGATCTTCAACACTGTATCATGCTCCTCCTATTTTTCAGACCGTTTCATGCTCCTCATATTTTTGACTCCTTTTGAAGCTCTTCCTATTTTTCACACATTTTCATGCTCTTCTTTTTTTCAACACCGATTCATGCTCCTGCTATTTTTCAGACCGTTTATTGCTCGTCATATTTTTGACACCTTTTGAAGCTCTTTATATTTTTCACACCTTTTCACGCTCTTCATGTTTTTAAACACCGTTTCATGCTCCTCATATTTTTCAGACCGTTTCATGCTCCTCATATTTTTGACCCATTTTGAAGCTCTTCATGTTTTTCAAAACCGTTTCATGCTCTTCCTATTTTTCAGAACGTTTCATGCTTCTCCTATTTTTCAGACCGTTTCAAGCTCCTAATATTTTTGACAACTTTTGAAGCTCTTCATATTTTTCACACCTTTTCAGGCTCTTCATATTTTTCAACACCGTTTCATGCTCCTCCTATTTTTGAGACCGTTTCGTGCTCCTCATATTTTTGACATCTTTTGAAGCTGTTCATATTTTGACACATTTTCATGCTCTTCATGTGTTTCAACACCGTTTCATGCTCCTACTACTTTTCAGATGGTTTCATGCTCCTCCTGTTTTCAGACCGTTTCATGCTCCTCATATTTTTGACAGCTTTTGAAGCTCTTTTTATTTTTAACAGCTTTTCAGGCTCTTGATGTTTTTCAACACAGTTTCATGCTCCTCATATTTTTCAGACCGTTTCATGCTCCTCATATTTTTGACACCTTTTGAAGCTCTTCATATTTTTCACACCTCTTCATGTTCTTCATATTTTATCACAGTTTCATGCTCCTCATATTTTTGAGAATGTTTCAACTCCTCATATTTTTGACATCGTTTAAAGCTCTTCATATTTTTCACACTATTTCATGCTCTTCATGTTTTTGAACACCGTTTCATGCTCCTCCTATTTTTCAGTCCGCTTCATGCTCCTCATATTTTTCACACCGTTTCATGATACTCATATTTTTGACACCTTTTGAAGCTCTTCATATTTTTCACACCTTTTCATGCTCTTCATGTTTTTCAACACCGTTTCATGCTCCTCCTATTTTTGAGACCGTTTCATGCTACTAATATTTTTAACATCTTTTGAAGTTCTTCACATTTTTGACACTTCTTCATGCTCTTCTTGTGTTTCAACACTGTTTCATGCTCCTACTATTTTTCAGACCGTTTCATGCTCCTCCTGTTTTCAGACCGTTTCATGCTCCTCATATTTTTGACACATTTTGAAGTTCCTCACATTTTTCACACCTTTTCATGCTCTTCATTTTTTTCATCACCGGTTCATGCTCCTCTTATTTTTCAGACAGTTTCATGCTCCTCATATTTTTGACACATTTTGAAGCTCTTCATATTTTTCACACTTTTTCATGCTCTTCATGTATTTCAACAGCGTTTCATGCTCCTCCTTTTTTGCAGACATCTTCATGCTCCTCATAGTTTTCAGACCGTTTCATGCTCCTCATATTTTTGACACCTTTTGTAGCTCTTCATCTTTTTCACACCTGGCTCTTCATAATTTTCAACACCGTTTCATATTCCTCCTATTTTCAGACCGTTTCATGCTCCTCATATTTTTGACACCTTTTGAAGCTCTTCATGTTTTTCACACCTGGCTCTTCATATTTTTCAACACCGTTTCATGCTCCTCCTATTTTTCAGACCATTTCGTGCTTCTCATATTTTTGACACATTTTGAAGCTCCACATATATTTCACACATTTTCATGCTCTTCATGTTTTTCAACACCGTTTCATGCTCCTATTATATTTCAGACCGTTTCATGCTCCACATATTTTTGATACCTTTTTAAGCTCTTCATGATTTTCAACACTGTATCATGCTCCTCCTATTTTTCAGACCGTTTCATGCTCCTCATATTTTTGACTCCTTTTGAAGCTCTTCCTATTTTTCACACATTTTCATGCTCTTCTTTTTTTCAACACCGATTCATGCTCCTGCTATTTTTCAGACCGTTTATTGCTCGTCATATTTTTGACACCTTTTGAAGCTCTTTATATTTTTCACACCTTTTCACGCTCTTCATGTTTTTAAACACCGTTTCATGCTCCTCATATTTTTCAGACCGTTTCATGCTCCTCATATTTTTGACCCATTTTGAAGCTCTTCATGTTTTTCAACACCGTTTCATGCTCCTCCTATTTTTCAGACCGTTTCATGCTCCTCATATTTTTGACATCTTTAGATGCTCTTCATGTTTTTCAACAGCGTTTCATGCTCCTCCTATTTTTCAGACCATTTCATGCTCCTCATATTTTTGTCACCTTTTGAAGCTCTTCATATTTTTGACACCATTTCATGCTATTCATGTTTTTCAACACCGTTTCATGCTCCTACTATTTTTCAGATCAGTTCATGCTCCTCCTGTGCTCAGACCGTTTCAAGCTCCTCATATATTTGACACTTTTGCAGCTCCTTATATTTTTCACACATTTTCATGCTCTTCATGTTTTTCAACACGGTTTCATGCTCATCATATTTTTCAAACCGTTTCATGCTCCTCATTGTTTTCAGACCAATTCATGCTCCTCATATTTTTGACACCTTTTGAAGCTCTTCATATTTTTCACACCTTTTCATGCTCTCCATGTTTTTCAACACCGTTTCATGCTCCTCATATTTTTCAAACCGTTTCATGCTCCTCCTTTTTTTCAGACCGTTTCTTGCTCTTCATATTTTTAACACATTTTGAAGCTCTTCATATTTTTCAAACCATTTCATGCTATTCATACATTTCAACATCGTTTCATGCTCCTATATTTTTCAGACCATTTCATGCTCTTCATATTTTTGAAACGTTTTGAAGCTCTTCATATTTTTCACACCTTTTCAGGCTCTTCATGTTTTTCAACACCGTGGCATGCTCCTCCTATTTTTCAGACCGTTTCATGCTCCTCATATTTTTGACACCTTTTGAAGCTCTTCATATTTTTCACACTTTTTCATGCTCTCCATGTTTTTCAACACCGTTTCATGATCCTAATATTTTTCAGAATGTTTCATGTGCCTCATATATTTGACATCTTTTAAAGCTCTTCATATTTTTCACACTTTTTCATGCTCTTCATGTATTTCAACAGCGTTTCATGCTCCTCCTTTTTTGCAGACAGTTTCATGCTCCTCACATTTTTCAGACCGTTTCATGCTCCTCATATTTTTGACACCTTTTGTAGCTCTCATCTTTTTCCCACCTGGCTCTTCATATTTTTCAACACCGTTTCATATTCCTCCTTTTTTCAGACCGATTCATGCTCCTCATATTTTTGACACATTTTGAAGCTCTTCATTTTTTTCACACCTGGCTCTTCATATTTTTCAACACCATTTCATTCTCCTCCTATTTTTCAGAACGTTTCGTGCTTCTCATATTTTTGACACATTTTGAAGCTCCACATATATTTCACACATTTTCATGCTCTTCATGATTTTCAACACCGTTTCATGCTCTTCCTATTTTTCAGAACGTTCCATGCTCCTTTTATTTTTCAGACCGTTTCGTGCTCCCCTTATTTTTCAGACCGATTCATGCTCCTCATCTTTTTGACATGTTTTCATGCTCTTCATGTTTTTCAACACCGTTTCATGCTCCTCCTATTTTTCATACCCTTTCATGCTCTTCATATTTTTGACACGGTTTGAAGCTCTTCATGATTTTCAATACCGTTTCATGCTCTTCCCATTTTTCATACCGTTTCATCCTCTCCTATTTTCAGACCGTTTCATGCTCCTCATATTTTTACACCTTTTGAAGTTCCTCATATTTTTCACACATTTTGATGCTCTTCATGTTTTTCAACACCGTGGCATTCTCCTCCTGTTTTTCAGACAGTTTCATGCTCCTCATATTTTTGACACCTTTTGAAGCTCTTCATATTTTTCACACATTTTCAGGCTCTTCATGTTTTTCAACAGGGTTTCATGCTCCTCCTTTTTATCAAACAATATCATGCTCCTCATATTTTTGACACCTTTTGAATCTCTTCATATTTCTCACACATTTATATGCTCTTCATGTTTTTCTTCACCTTTTCATGCTCCTCCTACTTTTCAGACCGTTTTATGCTCCTCATATTTTTGAGATCTTTTGAAGGTCTTCATGTTTTTCAACACCGTTTCATGCTCCTCCTATTTTTAGACCGTTTCATGCTCCTCATATTTTCCAGAACGTTTAATGCTCCTCTTATTTTTGACACCTTTTCAAGCTCTTTATGTTTTTCAAAACCGTTTCATGCTCCTCCTATTATTCAGACCGTTTCATGCTCCCCATATTTTTGATTACTTTTGAAGCTCTTCATATATTTCACACCTTTTCAAGCTCTTCATATTTTTCAAAACCATTTCATGCTCCTCCTATTTTTCAGACCGTTTCATGCTCCTGATATTTTTGACGCCTTTTGAAGCTCTTCATATTTTTCACACCTTTTCAGGCTCTTCATGATTTTCAACACCGTTTCATGCTCCTCCTTTTTTTCAGACCGTTTCATGCTTCTCATATTTTTGACACCTTTAGATGCTCATCATGTTTTTCAACACCGTTTCATGCTCCTCCTATTTTTCAGACCATTTCGTGCTCCTCATATATTTGACACCTTTTGAAGCTCTTCTTATTTTTTACATCTTTTCATGTTCTTGATGTTTTTCAACACCGTTTCATGCTCCACCTGTTTTTCAGACAGATTCATTCTCCTCATATTTTTGACACATTTTGAAGCTCTTCATGTTTTTCAAAACCGTTTCATGCTCCTCCTATTTTTCAGAACGTTTCATGCTTCTCCTATTTTTCAGACCATTTCGTGCTCCTCATATTTTTGACAACTTTTGAAGCTCTTCATATTTTTCACACCTTTTAAGGCTTTTCATATTTTTCAGCATCGTTTCATTCTACTCCTATTTTTCAGACCGTTTCATGCTACTCATATTTTTCACACCTTTTGAAGCTCTTCATATTTTCACAATTTTTCATGCTCTTCAAGATTTTTCAACACCGTTTAATGCTCCTCCTAACTTTTAGACGGTTTCATGCTCCTCATATTTTTAACAGCTTTTGAAGCTCTTCATATTGATCACACTTTTTCATGCTCTTCATGTTTTTCTTCACCCTTTCATGCTCCTCCTACTTTTCAGACCGTTTTATGCTCCTCATATTTTTGAGATCTTTTGAAGGTCTTCATGTTTTTCACCACCGTTTCATGCTCCTCCATTTTTCAGACCGTTTCATGCTCCTCCTATTTTTAGACTGTTTCATGCTCCTCATATTTTCCAGACCGTTTAATGCTCCTCTTATTTTTGACACCTTTTGAAGCTCTTCATGTTTTCCATTACCGTTTCTTGCTCCTCTTATTTTTGAGATCGTTTCGTGCTCCTCATATTTTTGACATATTTTGAAGCTCTTCATATTTTTGACACCTTTTCATGCTCTACATGTTTTCAATACAGTTTCGTGCTCCTACTAATTTTCAGATCGTTTCATGCTCCTCCTGTTTTCAGACCGTTTCATTCTCCTCATATTTTTGACAGATTTTGAAGCTCCTCATATTTTTCACACATTTTCATGCTCTTCATGTTTTTCAGAACCGTTTCATGCTCCTCTTATTTTTCAGAACGTTCCATGCTCCTCCTATTTTTCAGACCGTTTCGTGCTCCTCATATTTTTCAGAACGATTCATGCTCTTCATATTTTTGACACGTTTTCATGCTCTTCATGTTCTTCAACACCTTTTCATGCTCCTCCTATTTTTCATACCCTTTCATGCTCCTCATATTTTTGACACATTTTGAAACTCTTCATGTTTTCAAACACCATTTCATGCTCCTCCTATGTTTCAGACCGTTTCATGCTCCTCTTATATTTCAGCCCGTTTCATGCTCCTCATATTTTTGAGAACTTTTGAAGCTCTTCATATTTTTCAAAACCGTTTTACGCTCCTCTTATTTTTCAGACCGTTTCATGCTCCTCCTTTTTTTTCAGACCGTTTCGTGCTTCTCATATTTTTGACACATTTTTAAGCTCCACAGATATTTCACACATTTTATGCTCTTCATGTTTTTCAACAACGGTTCATGCTCCTCTTATTTTTCAGACCGTTTCATGCTCCTCATATTTTTGAAACCTTTTGAAGCTCTTCATATTTTTCACACTTTTTCATGCTCTCCATATTTTTCAACAAGGGTTCATGCTCCTCTTATTTTTCAGACCGTTTCACGCTCCTCATATTTTTGACACCTTTTGAATCTCTTCATATTTCTCACACCTTTTTATGCTCTTCACCTTTTTCAACACCGTTTCATGCTCCTCCTATTTTTCAGACCGTTTCATGCTCCTCATATTTTTGACACATTTTGAAGCTCTTCATATTTTTCACACCATTTCATGCTCTTCATGCATTTCATCACCGTTTCATGCTCCTCATATTTTTCAGACCATTTCATCCTCTTCATATTTTTGTCACCTTTGGAAGCTCTTCATATTTTTCACACGTTTTCAGGCTCTTCATGTTTTTCAACACCGTTTCATGCTCCTCCTATTTTTCAGACCGTTTCATGCTCCTCATATTTTTGACATCTTTAGATGCTCTTCATGTTTTGCAACAGCGTTTCATGCTCCTCCTATTTTTCAGACCATTTCATGCTCCTCATATTTTTGTCACCTTTTGAAGCTCTTCATATTTTTGACACCTTTTCATGCTCTTCATGTTTTTCAACACCGTTTCATGCTCCTCATATTTTTCAGACCGTTTCATGCTCCTCATATTTTTGACATCTTTTAAAGCTCTTCATATTTTTCACACTTTTTCATGCTCTTCATGTATTTCAACAGTGTTTCATGCTCCTCCTTTTTTGCAGACAGCTTCATGCTCCTCCTATTTTTCAGACCGTTTCATGCTCCTCATATTTTTGACACCTTTTGAAGCTCTTCATATTTTTCACACCTATTCATGTTCTTCATATTTTATCACAGTTTCATGCTCCTCATATTTTTGAGAATGTTTCATGCTCCTCATATATTTGACATCTTTTAAAGCTCTTCATATTTTTCACACTATTTCATGCTCTTCATGTTTTTGAACACCGTTTCATGATCCTCCTATTTTTCAGTCCGCTTCATGCTCCTCATATTTTTCACACCGTTTCATGATACTCATATTTTTGACACCTTTTGAAACTCTTCATGTTTTCAAACACCATTTCATGCTCCTCCTATGTTTCAGACCGTTTCATGCTCCTCTTATATTTCAGCCCGTTTCATGCTCCTCATATTTTTGAGAACTTTTGAAGCTCTTCATATTTTTCAAAACCGTTTTACGCTCCTCTTATTTTTCAGACCGTTTCATGCTCCTCCTTTTTTTTCAGACCGTTTCGTGCTTCTCATATTTTTGACACATTTTTAAGCTCCACAGATATTTCACACATTTTATGCTCTTCATGTTTTTCAACAACGGTTCATGCTCCTCTTATTTTTCAGACCGTTTCATGCTCCTCATATTTTTGAAACCTTTTGAAGCTCTTCATATTTTTCACACTTTTTCATGCTCTCCATATTTTTCAACAAGGGTTCATGCTCCTCTTATTTTTCAGACCGTTTCACGCTCCTCATATTTTTGACACCTTTTGAATCTCTTCATATTTCTCACACCTTTTTATGCTCTTCACCTTTTTCAACACCGTTTCATGCTCCTCCTATTTTTCAGACCGTTTCATGCTCCTCATATTTTTGACACATTTTGAAGCTCTTCATATTTTTCACACCATTTCATGCTCTTCATGCATTTCATCACCGTTTCATGCTCCTCATATTTTTCAGACCATTTCATCCTCTTCATATTTTTGTCACCTTTGGAAGCTCTTCATATTTTTCACACGTTTTCAGGCTCTTCATGTTTTTCAACACCGTTTCATGCTCCTCCTATTTTTCAGACCGTTTCATGCTCCTCATATTTTTGACATCTTTAGATGCTCTTCATGTTTTTCAACAGCGTTTCATGCTCCTCCTATTTTTCAGACCATTTCATGCTCCTCATATTTTTGTCACCTTTTGAAGCTCTTCATATTTTTGACACCTTTTCATGCTCTTCATGTTTTTCAACACCGTTTCATGCTCCTCATATTTTTCAGACCGTTTCATGCTCCTCATATTTTTGACATCTTTTAAAGCTCTTCATATTTTTCACACTTTTTCATGCTCTTCATGTATTTCAACAGTGTTTCATGCTCCTCCTTTTTTGCAGACAGCTTCATGCTCCTCCTATTTTTCAGACCGTTTCATGCTCCTCATATTTTTGACACCTTTTGAAGCTCTTCATATTTTTCACACCTATTCATGTTCTTCATATTTTATCACAGTTTCATGCTCCTCATATTTTTGAGAATGTTTCATGCTCCTCATATTTTTGACATCTTTTAAAGCTCTTCATATTTTTCACACTATTTCATGCTCTTCATGTTTTTGAACACCGTTTCATGCTCCTCCTATTTTTCAGTCCGCTTCATGCTCCTCATATTTTTCACACCGTTTCATGATACTCATATTTTTGACACCTTTTGAAACTCTTCATATTTTTCACACCTTTTCATGCTCTTCATGTTTTTCATCACCATTTCATGCTCCTATATTTTTCAGAATGTTTCATGCTCCTCATATATTTGACATCTTTTAAAGCTCTTCATATTTTTTCACACTATTTCATGCTCTTCATGTTTTTCAACACCGTTTCATACTCCTCCTATTTTTCAGTCCGTTTCATGCTCCCCCTATTTTTCAGACCGTTTCATGCTACTCATATTTCTGACACCTTTTGAAACTCTTCATATTTTTCACACCTTTTCATCCTCTTCATGTTTTTCAACACCGTTTCATGCTCCTCCTATTTTTGAGACCGTTTCGTGCTCCTCATATTTTTAACATCTCTTGAAGTTCTTCACATTTTTGACACTTTTTCATGCTCTTCTTGTGTTTCAACACTGTTTCATGCTCCTACTATTTTTCAGACCGTTTCATGCTCCTCCTGTTTTCAGACCGTTTCATGCTCCTCATATTTTTGACACATTTTGAAGTTCCTCACATTTTTCACACCTTTTCATGCTCTTCATGTTTTTCATCAACGGTTCATGCATCTCCTATTTTTCAGACCGTTTCATGCTCCTCATATTTTTGACACATTTTGAAGCTCTTCATATTTTTCACACCATTTCATGCTCTTCATGCATTTCAACACCGTTTCATGCTCCTCATATTTTTCAGACCGTTTCATGCTCCTCATATTTTTGACATCTTTTAAAGCTCTTCATATTTTTCACACTTTTTCATGCTCTTCATGTATTTCAACAGCGTTTCATGCTCCTCGTTTTTTGCAGACAGCTTCATGCTCCTCATATTTTTCAGACCGTTTCATGCTCCTCATATTTTTGACACCTTTTGTAGCTCTTCATCTTTTTCACACCTGGCTCTTCATAATTTTCAACACCGTTTCATATTCCTCCTATTTTCAGACCGTTTCATGCTCCTCATATTTTTGACACCTTTTGAAGCTCTTCATGTTTTTCACACCTGGCTCTTCATATTTTTCAACACCGTTTCATGCTCCTCCTATTTTTCAGACCATTTCGTGCTTCTCATATTTTTGACACATTTTGAAGCTCCACATATATTTCACACATTTTCATGCTCTTCATGTTTTTCAACACCGTTTCATGCTCCTATTATATTTCAGACCGTTTCATGCTCCACATATTTTTGATACCTTTTTAAGCTCTTCATGATTTTCAACACTGTATCATGCTCCTCCTATTTTTCAGACCGTTTCATGCTCCTCATATTTTTGACTCCTTTTGAAGCTCTTCCTATTTTTCACACATTTTCATGCTCTTCTTTTTTTCAACACCGATTCATGCTCCTGCTATTTTTCAGACCGTTTATTGCTCGTCATATTTTTGACACCTTTTGAAGCTCTTTATATTTTTCACACCTTTTCACGCTCTTCATGTTTTTAAACACCGTTTCATGCTCCTCATATTTTTCAGACCGTTTCATGCTCCTCATATTTTTGACCCATTTTGAAGCTCTTCATGTTTTTCAACACCGTTTCATGCTCCTCCTATTTTTCAGACCGTTTCATGCTCCTCATATTTTTGACATCTTTAGATGCTCTTCATGTTTTTCAACAGCGTTTCATGCTCCTCCTATTTTTCAGACCATTTCATGCTCCTCATATTTTTGTCACCTTTTGAAGCTCTTCATATTTTTGACACCATTTCATGCTATTCATGTTTTTCAACACCGTTTCATGCTCCTACTATTTTTCAGATCAGTTCATGCTCCTCCTGTGCTCAGACCGTTTCAAGCTCCTCATATATTTGACACGTTTTGCAGCTCCTTATATTTTTCACACATTTTCATGCTCTTCATGTTTTTCAACACGGTTTCATGCTTCTCTTATTTTTCACACCGTTTCATGCTCTTCATATTTTTGACATCTTTTCAAGCTCTTCATGTTTTTCACACCTTTTCAGGCTCTTCATGTTTTTCAACACCGTGGCATGCTCCTCCTGTTTTTCAGACCGTTTCATGCTCCTCATATTTTTGACACCTTTTGAAGTTCTTCATATTTTTCACACTTTTTCATGCTCTCCATGTTTTTCAACACCGTTTCATGATCCTAATATTTTTCAGATGTTTCATGTGCCTCATATTTTTGACATATTTTAAAGCTCTTCATATTTTTCACACTTTTTCATGCTCTTCATGTATTTCAACAGCGTTTCATGCTCCTCCTTTTTTGCAGACAGTTTCATGCTCCTCATATTTTTCAGACCGTTTCATGCTCCTCATATTTTTGACACCTTTTGTAGCTCTCATCTTTTTCCCTCCTGGCTCTTCATATTTTTCAACACCGTTTCATATTCCTCCTTTTTTCAGACCGATTCATGCTCCTCATATTTTTGACACATTTTGAAGCTCTTCATTTTTTTCACACCTGGCTCTTCATATTTTTCAACACCATTTCATGCTCCTCTTATTTTTCAGAACGTTTCGTGCTTCTCATATTTTTGACACATTTTGAAGCTCCACATATATTTCACACATTTTCATGCTCTTCATGATTTTCAACACCGTTTCATGCTCTTCCTATTTCTCAGAACGTTTCATGCTTCACCTATTTTTCAGACCGTTTCATGCTCCTCATATTTTTGACAACTTTTGAAGCTCTTCATATTTTTCACACCTTTTCAGGCTCTTCATATTTTTCAACACCGTTTCATGCTCTTCCTATTTTTCAGAACGTTTCAGGCTCCTCCTATTTTTCAGACCGTTTCATGCTCCTCATATTTTTGACACCTTTTGAAGCTCTTCATGTTTTTCACACCTTTTCAGGCTCTTCATGTTTTTCAACACCGTTTCATGCTCCTCATATTTTTCAAACAGTTTCATGCTCCACCTTTTTTTCCGACCGTTTCTTGCTCTTCATATTTTTGACACATTTTGAAGCTCTTCATATTTTTCACACCATTTCATGCTCTTCATGCATTTCAACACCGTTTCATGCTCCTCCTATTTTTCAGACCATTTATTGCTCTTCATATTTTTGAAACCTTTTGAAGCTCTTCATATTTTTCACACCTTTTCAGGCTCTTCATATTTTTCAACACCGTGGCATGCTCCTCCTGTTTTTCAGACCGTTTCATGCTGCTCATATTTTTGACACCTTTTGAAGCTCTTCATATTTTTCACACTTTTTCATGCTTTCCATGTTTTTCAACACCGTTTCATGCTCCTCTTATTTTTCAGACCGTTTCATGCTCCTCATATTTTTGACACGGTTTGAAGCTCTTCATGTTTTTCAATATCGTTTCATGCTCTTCCCATTTTTCATACCGTTTCATCCTCTCCTATTTTCAGACCGTTTCATGCTCCTCATATTTTTACACATTTTGAAGTTCCTCATATTTTTCACACATTTTGATGCTCTTCATGTTTTTCAACACCGTGGCATGCTCCTCCTGTTTTTCAGACAGTTTCATTCTCCTCATATTTTTGACATCTTTTGAAGCTCTTCATATTTTTGACACCTTTTCATGCTCTTCATGTTTTTCAATAGAGTTTCGTGCTCCTACTATTTTTCAGATCGTTTCATGCTCCTCCTGTTTTCAGACCGTTTCATGCTCCTCATATTTTTGACAGATTTTGAGGCTCCTCATATTTTTCACACATTTTCATGCTCTTCATGTTTTTCAGCACCGTTTCATGCTCCTCTTATTTTTCAGAACGTTCCATGCTCCTTTTATTTTTCAGACCGTTTCGTGCTCCCCTTATTTTTCAGACCGATGCATGCTCCTCATCTTTTTGACACGTTTTCATGCTCTTCATGTTTTTCAACACCGTTTCATGCTCCTCCTATTTTTCATACCCTTTCATGCTCTTCATATTTTTGACACGGTTTGAAGCTCTTCATGTTTTTCAATACCGTTTCATGCTCTTCCCATTTTTCATACCGTTTCATCCTCTCCTATTTTCAGACCGTTTCATGCTCCTCATATTTTTACACATTTTGAAGTTCCTCATATTTTTCACACATTTTGATGCTCTTCATGTTTTTCAACACCGTGGCATGCTCCTCCTGTTTTTCAGACAGTTTCATGCTCCTCATATTTTTGACACCTTTTGAAGCTCTTCATATTTTTCACACATTTTCAGGCTCTTCATGTTTTTCAACAGGGTTTCATGCTCCTCCTTTTTATCAAACAATATCATGCTCCTCATATTTTTGACACCTTTTGAATCTCTTCATATTTCTCACACATTTTTATGCTCTTCATGTTTTTCAACACCGTTTCATGCTCCTCCTACTTTTCAGACCGTTTTATGCTCCTCATATTTTTGAGATCTTTTGAAGGTCTTCATGTTTTTCAACACCGTTTCATGCTCCTCCTATTTTTAGACCGTTTCATGCTCCTCATATTTTCCAGAACGTTTAATGCTCCTCTTATTTTTGACACCTTTTCAAGCTCTTTATGTTTTTCAAAACCGTTTCATGCTCCTCCTACTATTCAGACCGTTTCATGCTCCCCATATTTTTGATTACTTTTGAAGCTCTTCATATATTTCACACCTTTTCAAGCTCTTCATGTTTTTCAAAACCATTTCATGCTCCTCCTATTTTTCAGACCGTTTCATGCTCCTGATATTTTTGACGCCTTTTGAAGCTCTTCATATTTTTCACACCTTTTCAGGCTCTTCATGATTTTCAACACCGTTTCATGCTCCTCCTTTTTTTCAGACCGTTTCATGCTTCTCATATTTTTGACACCTTTAGATGCTCTTCATGTTTTTCAACAGCGTTTCATGCTCCTCCTATTTTCAGACTGTTTCATGCTCCTCATATTTTTGATACTTTTTGAAGCTCTTCATAATTTACACACCTTTTCATGCTCTTGATGTTTTTCAACACCGGTTCATGCTCCTGCTATGTTTCAGACCGTTTCATGCTCCTCATATTTTTCAGACCGTTTACTCTCCTCATATTTTTGACACGTTTTGAAGCTCATCATGTTTTTCAACACCGTTTCATGCTCCTCCTATTTTTCAGACCGTTTCGTGCTCCTCATATATTTGACACCTTTTGAAGCTCTTCTTATTTTTTACATCTTTTCATGTTCTTGATGTTTTTCAACACCGTTTCATGCTCCTCCTATTTTTCAGACAGATTCATTCTCCTCATATTTTTGACACATTTTGAAGCTCTTCATGTTTTTCAAAACCGTTTCATGCTCCTCCTATTTTTCAGAACGTTTCATGCTTCTCCTATTTTTCAGACCATTTCGTGCTCCTCATATTTTTGACAGATTTTGAAGCTCCTCATATTTTTCACACATTTTCATGCTCTTCATGTTTTTCAGAACCGTTTCATGCTCCTCTTATTTTTCAGAACGTTCCATGCTCCTCCTATTTTTCAGACCGTTTCGTGCTCCTCATATTTTTCAGAACGATTCATGCTCCTCATATTTTTGACACGTTTTCATGCTCTTCATGTTCTTCAACACCTTTTCATGCTCCTCCTATTTTTCATACCCTTTCATGCTCCTCATATTTTTGACACATTTTGAAACTCTTCATGTTTTCAAACACCATTTCATGCTCCTCCTATGTTTCAGACCGTTTCATGCTCCTCTTATTTTTCAGCCCGTTTCATGCTCCTCATATTTTTGAGAACTTCTGTAGCTCTTCATATTTTTCAAAACCGTTTGACGCTCCTCTTATTTTTCAGACCGTTTCATGCTCCTCCTTTTTTTTCAGACCGTTTCGTGCTTCTCATATTTTTGACACATTTTTAAGCTCCACAGATATTTCACACATTTTATGCTCTTCATGTTTTTCAACAACGGTTCATGCTCCTCTTATTTTTCAGACTGTTTCATGCTCCTCATATTTTTGAAACCTTTTGAAGCTCTTCCTATTTTTCACACTTTTTCATGCTCTCCATGTTTTTCAACAACGGTTCATGCTCCTCTTATTTTTCAGACCGTTTCATGCTCCTCATATTTTTGACACCTTTTGAATCTCTTCATATTTCTCACACCTTTTTATGCTCTTCACCTTTTTCAACACCGTTTCATGCTCCTCCTATTTTTCAGACCGTTTCATGCTCCTCATATTTTTGACACATTTTGAAGCTCTTCATATTTTTCACACCATTTCATGCTCTTCATGCATTTCATCACCGTTTCATGCTCCTCATATTTTTCAGACCATTTCATCCTCTTCATATTTTTGTCACCTTTGGAAGCTCTTCATATTTTTCACACGTTTTCAGGCTCTTCATGTTTTTCAACACCGTTTCATGCTCCTGCTATTTTTCAGACCGTTTCATGCTCCTCATATTTTTGACATCTTTAGATGCTCTTCATGTTTTTCAACAGCGTTTCATGTTCCTCCTATTTTTCAGACCATTTCATGCTCCTCATATTTTTGTCACCTTTTGAAGCTCTTCATATTTTTGACACCTTTTCATGCTCTTCATGTTTTTCAACACCTTTTCATGCTCCTCATATTTTTCAGACCGTTTCATGCTCCTCATATTTTTGACATCTTTTAAAGCTCTTCATATTTTTCACACTTTTTCATGCTCTTCATGTATTTCAACAGTGTCTCATGCTCCTCCTTTTTTGCAGACAGCTTCATGCTCCTCATATTTTTCAGACCGTTTCATGCTCCTCATATTTTTGACACCTTTTGTAGCTCTTCATCTTTTTCACACCTGGCTCTTCATAATTTTCAACACCGTTTCATATTCCTCCTATTTTCAGACCGTTTCATGCTCCTCATATTTTTGACACCTTTTGAAGCTCTTCATGTTTTTCACACCTGGCTCTTCATATTTTTCAACACCGTTTCATGCTCCTCCTATTTTTCAGACCATTTCGTGCTTCTCATATTTTTGACACATTTTGAAGCTCCACATATATTTCACACATTTTCATGCTCTTCATGTTTTTCAACACCGTTTCATGCTCCTATTATATTTCAGACCGTTTCATGCTCCACATATTTTTGATACCTTTTTAAGCTCTTCATGATTTTCAACACTGTATCATGCTCCTCCTATTTTTCAGACCGTTTCATGCTCCTCATATTTTTGACTCCTTTTGAAGCTCTTCCTATTTTTCACACATTTTCATGCTCTTCTTTTTTTCAACACCGATTCATGCTCCTGCTAATTTTCAGACCGTTTATTGCTCGTCATATTTTTGACACCTTTTGAAGCTCTTTATATTTTTCACACCTTTTCACGCTCTTCATGTTTTTAAACACCGTTTCATGCTCCTCATATTTTTCAGACCGTTTCATGCTCCTCATATTTTTGACCCATTTTGAAGCTCTTCATGTTTTTCAACACCGTTTCATGCTCCTCCTATTTTTCAGAACGTTTCATGCTTCTCCTATTTTTCAGACCGTTTCAAGCTCCTAATATTTTTGACAACTTTTGAAGCTCTTCATATTTTTCACACCTTTTCAGGCTCTTCATATTTTTCAACACCGTTTCATGCTCCTCCTATTTTTGAGACCGTTTCGTGGTCCTTATATTTTTGACATCTTTTGAAGCTGTTCATATTTTGACACATTTTCATGCTCTTCATGTGTTTCAACACCGTTTCATGCTGCTACTACTTTTCAGATCGTTTCATGCTCCTCCTGTTTTCAGACCGTTTCATGCTCCTCCTATTTTTGACAGCTTTTGAAGCTCTTCATATTTTTAACAGCTTTTCAGGCTCTTGATGTTTTTCAACACAGTTTCATGCTCCTCATATTTTTCAGACCGTTTCATGCTCCTCATATTTTTGACACCTTTTGAAGCTCTTCATATTTTTCACACCTATTCATGTTCTTCATATTTTATCACAGTTTCATGCTCCTCATATTTTTGAGAATGTTTCATGCTCCTCATATTTTTGACATCTTTTAAAGCTCTTCATATTTTTCACACTATTTCATGCTCTTCATGTTTTTGAACACCGTTTCATGCTCCTCCTATTTTTCAGTCCGCTTCATGCTCCTCATATTTTTCACACCGTTTCATGATACTCATATTTTTGACACCTTTTGAAGCTCTTCATATTTTTCACACCTTTTCATGCTCTTCATGTCTTTCATCACCATTTCATGCTCCTATATTTTTCAGAATGTTTCATGCTCCTCATATATTTGACATCTTTTAAAGCTCTTCATATTTTTTCACACTATTTCATGCTCTTCATGTTTTTCAACACCGTTTCATACTCCTCCTATTTTTGAGTCCGTTTCATGCTCCCCCTATTTTCAGACCGTTTCATGCTACTCATATTTCTGACACCTTTTGAAACTCTTCATATTTTTCACACCTTTTCATGCTCTTCATGTTTTTCAACACCGTTTCATGCTCCTCCTATTTTTGAGACCGTTTCGTGCTCCTCATATTTTTAACATCTCTTGAAGATCTTCACATTTTTGACACTTTTTCATGCTCTTCTTGTGTTTCAACACTGTTTCATGCTCCTACTATTTTTCAGACCGTTTCATGCTCCTCCTGTTTTCAGACCGTTTCATGCTCCTCATATTTTTGACACATTTTGAAGTTCCTCACATTTTTCACACCTTTTCATGCTCTTCATGTTTTTCATCACCGGTTCTTGCATCTCCTATTTTTCAGACCGTTTCATGCTCCTCATATTTTTGACACATTTTGAAGCTCTTCATATTTTTCACACCATTTCATGCTCTTCATGCATTTCAACACCGTTTCATGCTCCTCATATTTTTCAGACCGTTTCATGCTCCTCATATTTTTGACATCTTTTAAAGCTCTTCATATTTTTCACACTTTTTCATGCTCTTCATGTATTTCAACAGCGTTTCATGCTCCTCCTTTTTTGCAGACAGCTTCATGCTCCTCATAGTTTTCAGACCGTTTCATGCTCCTCATATTTTTGACACCTTTTGTAGCTCTTCATCTTTTTCACACCTGGCTCTTCATAATTTTCAACACCGTTTCATATTCCTCCTATTTTCAGACCGTTTCATGCTCCTCATATTTTTGACACCTTTTGAAGCTCTTCATGTTTTTCACACCTGGCTCTTCATATTTTTCAACACCGTTTCATGCTCCTCCTATTTTTCAGACCATTTCGTGCTTCTCATATTTTTGACACATTTTGAAGCTCCACATATATTTCACACATTTTCATGCTCTTCATGTTTTTCAACACCGTTTCATGCTCCTATTATATTTCAGACCGTTTCATGCTCCACATATTTTTGATACCTTTTTAAGCTCTTCATGATTTTCAACACTGTATCATGCTCCTCCTATTTTTCAGACCGTTTCATGCTCCTCATATTTTTGACTCCTTTTGAAGCTCTTCCTATTTTTCACACATTTTCATGCTCTTCTTTTTTTCAACACCGATTCATGCTCCTGCTATTTTTCAGACCGTTTATTGCTCGTCATATTTTTGACACCTTTTGAAGCTCTTTATATTTTTCACACCTTTTCACGCTCTTCATGTTTTTAAACACCGTTTCATGCTCCTCATATTTTTCAGACCGTTTCATGCTCCTCATATTTTTGACCCATTTTGAAGCTCTTCATGTTTTTCAACACCGTTTCATGCTCCTCCTATTTTTCAGACCGTTTCATGCTCCTCATATTTTTGACATCTTTAGATGCTCTTCATGTTTTTCAACAGCGTTTCATGCTCCTCCTATTTTTCAGACCATTTCATGCTCCTCATATTTTTGTCACCTTTTGAAGCTCTTCATATTTTTGACATCATTTCATGCTATTCATGTTTTTCAACACCGTTTCATGCTCCTCCTATTTTTCAGATCAGTTCATGCTCCTCCTGTGCTCAGACCGTTTCAAGCTCCTCATATATTTGACACGTTTTGCAGCTCCTTATATTTTTCACACATTTTCATGCTCTTCATGTTTTTCAACACGGTTTCATGCTTCTCTTATTTTTCACACCGTTTCATGCTCTTCATATTTTTGACATCTTTTCAAGCTCTTCATGTTTTTCACACCTTTTCAGGCTCTTCATGTTTTTCAACACCGTTTCATGCTCATCATATTTTTCAAACCGTTTCATGCTCCTCATTGTTTTCAGACCAATTCATGCTCCTCATATTTTTGACACCTTTTGAAGCTCTTCATATATTTCACACCTTTTCATGCTCTCCATGTTTTTCAACACCGTTTCATGCTCCTCATATTTTTCAAACCGTTTCATGCTCCTCCTCTTTTTCAGACCGTTTCTTGCTCTTCATATTTTTAACACATTTTGAAGCTCTTCATATTTTTCAAACCATTTCATGCTATTCATACATTTCAACATCGTTTCATGCTCCTATATTTTTCAGACCATTTCATGCTCTTCATATTTTTGAAACCTTTGAAGCTCTTCATATTTTTCACACCTTTTCAGGCTCTTCATGTTTTTCAACACCGTGGCATGCTCCTCCTGTTTTTCAGACCGTTTCATGCTCCTCATATTTTTGACACCTTTTGAAGCTCTTCATATTTTTCACACTTTTTCATGCTCTCCATGTTTTTCAACACCGTTTCATGATCCTAATATTTTTCAGAATGTTTCATGTGCCTCATATTTTTGACATATTTTAAAGCTCTTCATATTTTTCACACTTTTTCATGCTCTTCATGTATTTCAACAGCGTTTCATGCTCCTCCTTTTTTGCAGACAGTTTCATGCTCCTCATATTTTTCAGACCGTTTCATGCTCCTCATATTTTTGACACCTTTTGTAGCTCTCATCTTTTTCCCTCCTGGCTCTTCATATTTTTCAACACCGTTTCATATTCCTCCTTTTTTCAGACCGATTCATGCTCCTCATATTTTTGACACATTTTGAAGCTCTTCATTTTTTTCACACCTGGCTCTTCATATTTTTCAACACCATTTCATGCTCCTCCTATTTTTCAGAACGTTTCGTGCTTCTCATATTTTTGACACATTTTGAAGCTCCACATATATTTCACACATTTTCATGCTCTTCATGATTTTCAACACCGTTTCATGCTCTTCCTATTTTTCAGAACGTTCCATGCTCCTTTTATTTTTCAGACCGTTTCATGCTCCTCATATTTTTGACAACTTTTGAAGCTCTTCATATTTTTCACACCTTTTCAGGCTCTTCATATTTTTCAACACCGTTTCATGCTCTTCCTATTTTTCAGAACGTTTCAGGCTCCTCCTATTTTTCAGACCGTTTCATGCTCCTCATATTTTTGACACCTTTTGAAGCTCTTCATGTTTTTCACACCTTTTCAGGCTCTTCATGTTTTTCAACACCGTTTCATGCTCCTCATATTTTTCAAACAGTTTCATGCTCCTCCTTTTTTTCCGACCGTTTCTTGCTCTTCATATTTTTGACACATTTTGAAGCTCTTCATATTTTTCACACCATTTCATGCTCTTCATGCCTTTCAACACCGTTTCATGCTCCTATATTTTTCAGACCATTTCATGCTCTTCATATTTTTGAAACCTTTTGAAGCTCTTCATATTTTTCACACCTTTTCAGGCTCTTCATATTTTTCAACACCGTGGCATGCTCCTCCTGTTTTTCAGACCGTTTCATGCTGCTCTTATTTTTGACACCTTTTGAAGCTCTTCATATTTTTCACACTTTTTCATGCTTTCCATGTTTTTCAACACCGTTTCATGCTCCTCTTATTTTTCAGACCGTTTCATGCTCCTCATATTTTTGACACGGTTTGAAGCTCTTCATGTTTTTCAATATCGTTTCATGCTCTTCCCATTTTTCATACCGTTTCATCCTCTCCTATTTTCAGACCGTTTCATGCTCCTCATATTTTTACACATTTTGAAGTTCCTCATATTTTTCACACATTTTGATGCTCTTCATGTTTTTCAACACCGTGGCATGCTCCTCCTGTTTTTCAGACAGTTTCATTCTCCTCATATTTTTGACATCTTTTGAAGCTCTTCATATTTTTGACACCTTTTCATGCTCTTCATGTTTTTCAATAGAGTTTCGTGCTCCTACTATTTTTCAGATCATTTCATGCTCCTCCTGTTTTCAGACCGTTTCATGCTCCTCATATTTTTGACAGATTTTGAAGCTCCTCATATTTTTCACACATTTTCATGCTCTTCATGTTTTTCAGCACCGTTTCATGCTCCTCTTATTTTTCAGAACGTTCCATGCTCCTTTTATTTTTCAGACCGTTTCGTGCTCCCCTTATTTTTCAGACCGATTCATGCTCCTCATCTTTTTGACACGTTTTCATGCTCTTCATGTTTTTCAACACCGTTTCATGCTCCTCCTATTTTTCATACCCTTTCATGCTCTTCATATTTTTGACACGGTTTGAAGCTCTTCATGTTTTTCAATACCGTTTCATGCTCTTCCCATTTTTCATACCGTTTCATCCTCTCCTATTTTCAGACCGTTTCATGCTCCTCATATTTTTACACATTTTGAAGTTCCTCATATTTTTCACACATTTTGATGCTCTTCATGTTTTTCAACACCGTGGCATGCTCCTCCTGTTTTTCAGACAGTTTCATGCTCCTCATATTTTTGACACCTTTTGAAGCTCTTCATATTTTTCACACATTTTCAGGCTCTTCATGTTTTTCAACAGGGTTTCATGCTCCTCCTTTTTATCAAACAATATCATGCTCCTCATATTTTTGACACCTTTTGAATCTCTTCATATTTCTCACACATTTTTATGCTCTTCATGTTTTTCAACACCGTTTCATGCTCCTCCTACTTTTCAGACCGTTTTATGCTCCTCATATTTTTGAGATCTTTTGAAGGTCTTCATGTTTTTCAACACCGTTTCATGCTCCTCCTATTTTTAGACCATTTCATGCTCCTCATATTTTCCAGAACGTTTAATGCTCCTCTTATTTTTGACACCTTTTCAAGCTCTTTATGTTTTTCAAAACCGTTTCATGCTCCTCCTATTATTCAGACCGTTTCATGCTCCCCATATTTTTGATTACTTTTGAAGCTCTTCATATATTTCACACCTTTTCAAGCTCTTCATGTTTTTCAAAACCATTTCATGCTCCTCCTATTTTTCAGACCGTTTCATGCTCCTGATATTTTTGACGCCTTTTGAAGCTCTTCATATTTTTCACACCTTTTCAGGCTCTTCATGATTTTCAACACCGTTTCATGCTCCTCTTTTTTTTCAGACCGTTTCATGCTTCTCATATTTTTGACACCTTTAGATGCTCTTCATGTTTTTCAACAGCGTTTCATGCTCCTCCTATTTTTCAGACCGTTTCATGCTCCTCCTATTTTCAGACTGTTTCATGCTCCTCATATTTTTGATACTTTTTGAAGCTCTTCATAATTTACACACCTTTTCATGCTCTTGATGTTTTTCAACACCGGTTCATGCTCCTGCTATGTTTCAGACCGTTTCATGCTCCTCATATTTTTCAGACCGTTTCACTCTCCTCATATTTTTGACACGTTTTGAAGCTCATCATGTTTTTCAACACCGTTTCATGCTCCTCCTATTTTTCAGACCGTTTCGTGCTCCTCATATATTTGACACCTTTTGAAGCTCTTCTTATTTTTTACATCTTTTCATGTTCTTGATGTTTTTCAACACCGTTTCATGCTCCTCCTATTTTTCAGACAGATTCATTCTCCTCATATTTTTGACACATTTTGAAGCTCTTCATGTTTTTCAAAACCGTTTCATGCTCCTCCTATTTTTCAGAACGTTTCATGCTTCTCCTATTTTTCAGACCATTTCGTGCTCCTCATATTTTTGACAACTTTTGAAGCTCTTCATATTTTTCACACCTTTTAAGGCTTTTCATATTTTTCAGCATCGTTTCATTCTACCCCTTCTTTCAGACCGTATCATGCTACTCATATTTTTCACACCTTTTGAAGCTCTTCATATTTTTCACACCTTTTCATGCTCTTCAAGATTTTTCAACACCGTTTAATGCTCCTCCTATCTTTTAGACGGTTTCATGCTCCTCATATTTTTAACAGCTTTTGAAGCTCTTCATATTGATCACACTTTTTCATGCTCTTCATGTTTTTCTTCACCCTTTCATGCTCCTCCTACTTTTCAGACCGTTTTATGCTCCTCATATTTTTGAGATCTTTTGAAGGTCTTCATGTTTTTCACCACTGTTTCATGCTCCTCCATTTTTCAGACCGTTTCATGCTCCTCCTATTTTTAGACTGTTTCATGCTCCTCATATTTTCCAGACCGTTTAATGCTCCTCTTATTTTTGACACCTTTTGAAGCTCTTCATGTTTTCCATTACCGTTTCTTGCTCCTCTTATTTTTGAGATCGTTTCGTGCTCCTCATATTTTTGACATATTTTGAAGCTCTTCATATTTTTGACACCTTTTCATGCTCTACATGTTTTCAATACAGTTTCGTGCTCCTACTAATTTTCAGATCATTTCATGCTCCTCCTGTTTTCAAACCGTTTCATTCTCCTCATATTTTTGACAGATTTTGAAGCTCCTCATATTTTTCACACATTTTCATGCTCTTCATGTTTTTCAGAACCGTTTCATGCTCCTCTTATTTTTCAGAACGTTTCATGCTCCTCCTATTTTTCAGACCGTTTCGTGCTCCTCATATTTTTCAGAACGATTCATGCTCCTCATATTTTTGACACGTTTTCATGCTCTTCATGTTTTTCAACACCTTTTCATGCTCCTTCTATTTTTCATACCCTTTCATGCTCCTCATATTTTTGACACATTTTGAAACTCTTCATGTTTTCAAACACCATTTCATGCTCCTCCTATGTTTCAGACCGTTTCATGCTCCTCTTATTTTTCAGCCCGTTTCATGCTCCTCATATTTTTGAGAACTTTTGAAGCTCTTCATATTTTTCAAAACCGTTTTACGCTCCTCTTATTTTTCAGACCGTTTCATGCTCCTCCTTTTTTTTCAGACCGTTTCGTGCTTCTCATATTTTTGACACATTTTTAAGCTCCACAGATATTTCACACATTTTATGCTCTTCATGTTTTTCAACAACGGTTCATGCTCCTCTTATTTTTCAGACCGTTTCATGCTCCTCATATTTTTGATACCTTTTTAAGCTCTTCATGATTTTCAACACTGTATCATGCTCCTCCTATTTTTCAGACCGTTTCATGCTCCTCATATTTTTGACTCCTTTTGAAGCTCTTCCTATTTTTCACACATTTTCATGCTCTTCTTTTTTCAACACCAATTCATGCTCCTGCTATTTTTCAGACCGTTTATTGCTCGTCATATTTTTGACACCTTTTGAAGCTCTTTATATTTTTCACACCTTTTCACGCTCTTCATGTTTTTAAACACCGTTTCATGCTCCTCATATTTTTCAGACCGTTTCATGCTCCTCATATTTTGACCCATTTTGAAGCTCTTCATGTTTTTCAACACCGTTTCATGCTCTTCCTATTTTTCAGAACGTTTCATGCTTCTCCTATTTTTCAGACCGTTTCAAGCTCCTAATATTTTTGACAACTTTTGAAGCTCTTCATATTTTTCACACCTTTTCAGGCTCTTCATATTTTTCAACACCGTTTCATGCTCCTCCTATTTTTGAGACCGTTTCGTGCTCCTCATATTTTTGACATCTTTTGAAGTTGTTCATATTTTGACACATTTTCATGCTCTTCATGTGTTTCAACACCGTTTCATGCTGCTACTACTTTTCAGATCGTTTCATGCTCCTCCTGTTTTCAGACCGTTTCATGCTCCTCCTATTTTTGACAGCTTTTGAAGCTCTTCATATTTTTAACAGCTTTTCAGGCTCTTGATGTTTTTCAACACAGTTTCATGCTCCTCATATTTTTCAGACCGTTTCATGCTCCTCATATTTTTGACACCTTTTGAAGCTCTTCATATTTTTCACACCTATTCATGTTCTTCATATTTTATCACTGTTTCATGCTCCTCATATTTTTGACATCTTTTAAAGCTCTTCATATTTTTCACACTATTTCATGCTCTTCATGTTTTTGAACACCGTTTCATGCTCCTCCTATTTTTCAGTCCGCTTCATGCTCCTCATATTTTTCACACCGTTTCATGATACTCATATTTTTGACACCTTTTGAAGCTCTTCATATTTTTCACACCTTTTCATGCTCTTCATGTTTTTCATCACCATTTCATGCTCCTATATTTTTCAGAATGTTTCATGCTCCTCATATATTTGACATCTTTTAAAGCTCTTCATATTTTTTCACACTATTTCATGCTCTTCATGTTTTTCAACACCGTTTCATACTCCTCCTATTTTTCAGTCCGTTTCATGCTCCCCCTATTTTTCAGACCGTTTCATGCTACTCATATTTCTGACACCTTTTGAAACTCTTCATATTTTTCACACCTTTTCATGCTCTTCATGTTTTTCAACACCGTTTCATGCTCCTCCTATTTTTGAGACCGTTTCGTGCTCCTCATATTTTTAACATCTTTTGAAGTTCTTCACATTTTTGGCACTTTTTCATGCTCTTCTTGTGTTTCAACACTGTTTAATGCTCCTACTATTTTTCAGACCGTTTCATGCTCCTCCTGTTTTCAGACCGTTTCATGCTCCTCATATTTTTGACACATTTTGAAGTTCCTCACATTTTTCACACCTTTTCATGCTCTTCATGTTTTTCATCACCGGTTCATGCTCCTCCTATTTTTCAGACCGTTTCATGCTCCTCATATTTTTGACACATTTTGAAGCTCTTCATATTTTTCACACCATTTCATGCTCTTCATGCATTTCAACACCGTTTCATGCTCCTCATATTTTTCAGACCGTTTCATGCTCCTCATATTTTAGACATCTTTTAAAGCTCTTCATATTTTTCACACTTTTTCATGCTCTTCATGTATTTCAACAGCGTTTCATGCTCCTCCTTTTTTGCAGACAGCTTCATGCTCCTCATAGTTTTCAGACCGTTTCATGCTCCTCATATTTTTGACACCTTTTGTAGCTCTTCATCTTTTTCACACCTGGCTCTTCATAATTTTCAACACCGTTTCATATTCCTCCTATTTTCAGACCGTTTCATGCTCCTCATATTTTTGACACCTTTTGAAGCTCTTCATGTTTTTCACACCTGGCTCTTCATATATTTCAACACCGTTTCATGCTCCTCCTATTTTTCAGACCATTTCGTGCTTCTCATATTTTTGACATATTTTGAAGCTCCACATATATTTCACACATTTTCATGCTCTTCATGTTTTTCAACACCGTTTCATGCTCCTATTATATTTCAGACCGTTTCATGCTCCACATATTTTTGATACCTTTTTAAGCTCTTCATGATTTTCAACACTGTATCATGCTCCTCCTATTTTTCAGACCGTTTCATGCTCCTCATATTTTTGACTCCTTTTGAAGCTCTTCCTATTTTTCACACATTTTCATGCTCTTCTTTTTTTCAACACCGATTCATGCTCCTGCTATTTTTCAGACCGTTTATTGCTCGTCATATTTTTGACACCTTTTGAAGCTCTTTATATTTTTCACACCTTTTCACGCTCTTCATGTTTTTAAACACCGTTTCATGCTCCTCATATTTTTCAGACCGTTTCATGCTCCTCATATTTTTGACCCATTTTGAAGCTCTTCATGTTTTTCAACACCGTTTCATGCTCCTCCTATTTTTCAGACCGTTTCATGCTCCTCATATTTTTGACATCTTTAGATGCTCTTCATGTTTTTCAACAGCGTTTCATGCTCCTCCTATTTTTCAGACCATTTCATGCTCCTCATATTTTTGTCACCTTTTGAAGCTCTTCATATTTTTGACAGCATTTCATGCTATTCATGTTTTTCAACACCGTTTCATGCTCCTACTATTTTTCAGATCAGTTCATGCTCCTCCTGTGCTCAGACCGTTTCAAGCTCCTCATATATTTGACACTTTTGCAGCTCCTTATATTTTTCACACATTTTCATGCTCTTCATGTTTTTCAACACGGTTTCATGCTTCTCTTATTTTTCACACCGTTTCATGCTCTTCATATTTTTGACATCTTTTCAAGCTCTTCATGTTTTTCACACCTTTTCAGGCTCTTCATGTTTTTCAACACCGTTTCATGCTCATCATATTTTTCAAACCGTTTCATGCTCCTCATTGTTTTCAGACCAATTCATGCTCCTCATATTTTTGACACCTTTTGAAGCTCTTCATATTTTTCACACCTTTTCATGCTCTCCATGTTTTTCAACACCGTTTCATGCTCCTCATATTTTTCAAACCGTTTCATGCTCCTCCTCTTTTTCAGACCGTTTCTTGCTCTTCATATTTTTAACACATTTTGAAGCTCTTCATATTTTTCAAACCATTTCATGCTATTCATACATTTCAACATCGTTTCATGCTCCTATATTTTTCAGACCATTTCATGCTCTTCATATTTTTGAAACCTTTGAAGCTCTTCATATTTTTCACACCTTTTCAGGCTCTTCATGTTTTTCAACACCGTGGCATGCTCCTCCTGTTTTTCAGACCGTTTCATGCTCCTCATATTTTTGACACCTTTTGAAGCTCTTCATATTTTTCACACTTTTTCATGCTCTCCATGTTTTTCAACACCGTTTCATGATCCTAATATTTTTCAGAATGTTTCATGTGCCTCATATTTTTGACATATTTTAAAGCTCTTCATATTTTTCACACTTTTTCATGCTCTTCATGTATTTCAACAGCGTTTCATGCTCCTCCTTTTTTGCAGACAGTTTCATGCTCCTCATATTTTTCAGACCGTTTCATGCTCCTCATATTTTTGACAGATTTTGAAGCTCCTCATATTTTTCACACATTTTCATGCTCTTCATGTTTTTCAGCACCGTTTCATGCTCCTCTTATTTTTCAGAACGTTCCATGCTCCTTTTATTTTTCAGACCGTTTTGTGCTCCCCTTATTTTTCAGACCGATTCATGCTCCTCATCTTTTTGACACGTTTTCATGCTCTTCATGTTTTTCAACACCGTTTCATGCTCCTCCTATTTTTCATACCCTTTCATGCTCTTCATATTTTTGACACGGTTTGAAGCTCTTCATGTTTTTCAATACCGTTTCATGCTCTTCCCATTTTTCATACCGTTTCATCCTCTCCTATTTTCAGACCGTTTCATGCTCCTCATATTTTTACACATTTTGAAGTTCCTCATATTTTTCACACATTTTGATGCTCTTCATGTTTTTCAACACCGTGGCATGCTCCTCCTGTTTTTCAGACAGTTTCATGCTCCTCATATTTTTGACACCTTTTGAAGCTCTTCATATTTTTCACACATTTTCAGGCTCTTCATGTTTTTCAACAGGGTTTCATGCTCCTCCTTTTTATCAAACAATATCATGCTCCTCATATTTTTGACACCTTTTGAATCTCTTCATATTTCTCACACATTTTTATGCTCTTCATGTTTTTCAACACCGTTTCATGCTCCTCCTACTTTTCAGACCGTTTTATGCTTCTCATATTTTTGAGATCTTTTGAAGGTCTTCATGTTTTTCAACACCGTTTCATGCTCCTCCTATTTTTAGACCGTTTCATGCTCCTCATATTTTCCAGAACGTTTAATGCTCCTCTTATTTTTGACACCTTTTCAAGCTCTTTATGTTTTTCAAAACCGTTTCATGCTCCTCCTATTATTCAGACCGTTTCATGCTCCCCATATTTTTGATTACTTTTGAAGCTCTTCATATATTTCACACCTTTTCAAGCTCTTCATGTTTTTCAAAACCATTTCATGCTCCTCCTATTTTTCAGACCGTTTCATGCTCCTGATATTTTTGACGCCTTTTGAAGCTCTTCATATTTTTCACACCTTTTCAGGCTCTTCATGATTTTCAACACCGTTTCATGCTCCTCCTTTTTTTCAGACCGTTTCATGCTTCTCATATTTTTGACACCTTTAGATGCTCTTCATGTTTTTCAACAGCGTTTCATGCTCCTCCTATTTTTCAGACCGTTTCATGCTCCTCCTATTTTCAGACTGTTTCATGCTCCTCATATTTTTGATACTTTTTGAAGCTCTTCATAATTTACACACCTTTTCATGCTCTTGATGTTTTTCAACACCGGTTCATGCTCCTGCTATGTTTCAGACCGTTTCATGCTCCTCATATTTTTCAGACCGTTTCACTCTCCTCATATTTTTGACACGTTTTGAAGCTCATCATGTTTTTCAACACCGTTTCATGCTCCTCCTATTTTTCAGACCGTTTCGTGCTCCTCATATATTTGACACCTTTTGAAGCTCTTCTTATTTTTTACATCTTTTCATGTTCTTGATGTTTTTCAACACCGTTTCATGCTCCTCCTATTTTTCAGACAGATTCATTCTCCTCATATTTTTGACACATTTTGAAGCTCTTCATGTTTTTCAAAACCGTTTCATGCTCCTCCTATTTTTCAGAACGTTTCATGCTTCTCCTATTTTTCAGACCATTTCGTGCTCCTCATATTTTTGACAACTTTTGAAGCTCTTCATATTTTTCACACCTTTTAAGGCTTTTCATATTTTTCAGCATCGTTTCATTCTACCCCTTCTTTCAGACCGTATCATGCTACTCATATTTTTCACACCTTTTGAAGCTCTTCATATTTTTCACACCTTTTCATGCTCTTCAAGATTTTTCAACACCGTTTAATGCTCCTCCTATCTTTTAGACGGTTTCATGCTCCTCATATTTTTAACAGCTTTTGAAGCTCTTCATATTGATCACACTTTTTCATGCTCTTCATGTTTTTCTTCACCCTTTCATGCTCCTCCTACTTTTCAGACCGTTTTATGCTCCTCATATTTTTGAGATCTTTTGAAGGTCTTCATGTTTTTCACCACTGTTTCATGCTCCTCCATTTTTCAGACCGTTTCATGCTCCTCCTATTTTTAGACTGTTTCATGCTCCTCATATTTTCCAGACCGTTTAATGCTCCTCTTATTTTTGACACCTTTTGAAGCTCTTCATGTTTTCCATTACCGTTTCTTGCTCCTCTTATTTTTGAGATCGTTTCGTGCTCCTCATATTTTTGACATATTTTGAAGCTCTTCATATTTTTGACACCTTTTCATGCTCTACATGTTTTCAATACAGTTTCGTGCTCCTACTAATTTTCAGATCGTTTCATGCTCCTCCTGTTTTCAGACCGTTTCATTCTCCTCATATTTTTGACAGATTTTGAAGCTCCTCATATTTTTCACACATTTTCATGCTCTTCATGTTTTTCAGAACCGTTTCATGCTCCTCTTATTTTTCAGAACGTTCCATGCTCCTCCTATTTTTCAGACCGTTTCGTGCTCCTCATATTTTTCAGAACGATTCATGCTCCTCATATTTTTGACACGTTTTCATGCTCTTCATGTTTTTCAACACCTTTTCATGCTCCTTCTATTTTTCATACCCTTTCATGCTCCTCATATTTTTGACACATTTTGAAACTCTTCATGTTTTCAAACACCATTTCATGCTCCTCCTATGTTTCAGACCGTTTCATGCTCCTCTTATTTTTCAGCCCGTTTCATGCTCCTCATATTTTTGAGAACTTTTGAAGCTCTTCATATTTTTCAAAACCGTTTTACGCTCCTCTTATTTTTCAGACCGTTTCATGCTCCTCCTTTTTTTTCAGACCGTTTCGTGCTTCTCATATTTTTGACACATTTTTAAGCTCCACAGATATTTCACACATTTTATGCTCTTCATGTTTTTCAACAACGGTTCATGCTCCTCTTATTTTTCAGACCGTTTCATGCTCCTCATATTTTTGATACCTTTTTAAGCTCTTCATGATTTTCAACACTGTATCATGCTCCTCCTATTTTTCAGACCGTTTCATGCTCCTCATATTTTTGACTCCTTTTGAAGCTCTTCCTATTTTTCACACATTTTCATGCTCTTCTTTTTTCAACACCAATTCATGCTCCTGCTATTTTTCAGACCGTTTATTGCTCGTCATATTTTTGACACCTTTTGAAGCTCTTTATATTTTTCACACCTTTTCACGCTCTTCATGTTTTTAAACACCGTTTCATGCTCCTCATATTTTTCAGACCGTTTCATGCTCCTCATATTTTGACCCATTTTGAAGCTCTTCATGTTTTTCAACACCGTTTCATGCTCTTCCTATTTTTCAGAACGTTTCATGCTTCTCCTATTTTTCAGACCGTTTCAAGCTCCTAATATTTTTGACAACTTTTGAAGCTCTTCATATTTTTCACACCTTTTCAGGCTCTTCATATTTTTCAACACCGTTTCATGCTCCTCCTATTTTTGAGACCGTTTCGTGCTCCTCATATTTTTGACATCTTTTGAAGTTGTTCATATTTTGACACATTTTCATGCTCTTCATGTGTTTCAACACCGTTTCATGCTGCTACTACTTTTCAGATCGTTTCATGCTCCTCCTGTTTTCAGACCGTTTCATGCTCCTCCTATTTTTGACAGCTTTTGAAGCTCTTCATATTTTTAACAGCTTTTCAGGCTCTTGATGTTTTTCAACACAGTTTCATGCTCCTCATATTTTTCAGACCGTTTCATGCTCCTCATATTTTTGACACCTTTTGAAGCTCTTCATATTTTTCACACCTATTCATGTTCTTCATATTTTATCACTGTTTCATGCTCCTCATATTTTTGACATCTTTTAAAGCTCTTCATATTTTTCACACTATTTCATGCTCTTCATGTTTTTGAACACCGTTTCATGCTCCTCCTATTTTTCAGTCCGCTTCATGCTCCTCATATTTTTCACACCGTTTCATGATACTCATATTTTTGACACCTTTTGAAGCTCTTCATATTTTTCACACCTTTTCATGCTCTTCATGTTTTTCATCACCATTTCATGCTCCTATATTTTTCAGAATGTTTCATGCTCCTCATATATTTGACATCTTTTAAAGCTCTTCATATTTTTTCACACTATTTCATGCTCTTCATGTTTTTCAACACCGTTTCATACTCCTCCTATTTTTCAGTCCGTTTCATGCTCCCCCTATTTTTCAGACCGTTTCATGCTACTCATATTTCTGACACCTTTTGAAACTCTTCATATTTTTCACACCTTTTCATGCTCTTCATGTTTTTCAACACCGTTTCATGCTCCTCCTATTTTTGAGACCGTTTCGTGCTCCTCATATTTTTAACATCTTTTGAAGTTCTTCACATTTTTGGCACTTTTTCATGCTCTTCTTGTGTTTCAACACTGTTTAATGCTCCTACTATTTTTCAGACCGTTTCATGCTCCTCCTGTTTTCAGACCGTTTCATGCTCCTCATATTTTTGACACATTTTGAAGTTCCTCACATTTTTCACACCTTTTCATGCTCTTCATGTTTTTCATCACCGGTTCATGCTCCTCCTATTTTTCAGACCGTTTCATGCTCCTCATATTTTTGACACATTTTGAAGCTCTTCATATTTTTCACACCATTTCATGCTCTTCATGCATTTCAACACCGTTTCATGCTCCTCATATTTTTCAGACCGTTTCATGCTCCTCATATTTTAGACATCTTTTAAAGCTCTTCATATTTTTCACACTTTTTCATGCTCTTCATGTATTTCAACAGCGTTTCATGCTCCTCCTTTTTTGCAGACAGCTTCATGCTCCTCATAGTTTTCAGACCGTTTCATGCTCCTCATATTTTTGACACCTTTTGTAGCTCTTCATCTTTTTCACACCTGGCTCTTCATAATTTTCAACACCGTTTCATATTCCTCCTATTTTCAGACCGTTTCATGCTCCTCATATTTTTGACACCTTTTGAAGCTCTTCATGTTTTTCACACCTGGCTCTTCATATATTTCAACACCGTTTCATGCTCCTCCTATTTTTCAGACCATTTCGTGCTTCTCATATTTTTGACATATTTTGAAGCTCCACATATATTTCACACATTTTCATGCTCTTCATGTTTTTCAACACCGTTTCATGCTCCTATTATATTTCAGACCGTTTCATGCTCCACATATTTTTGATACCTTTTTAAGCTCTTCATGATTTTCAACACTGTATCATGCTCCTCCTATTTTTCAGACCGTTTCATGCTCCTCATATTTTTGACTCCTTTTGAAGCTCTTCCTATTTTTCACACATTTTCATGCTCTTCTTTTTTTCAACACCGATTCATGCTCCTGCTATTTTTCAGACCGTTTATTGCTCGTCATATTTTTGACACCTTTTGAAGCTCTTTATATTTTTCACACCTTTTCACGCTCTTCATGTTTTTAAACACCGTTTCATGCTCCTCATATTTTTCAGACCGTTTCATGCTCCTCATATTTTTGACCCATTTTGAAGCTCTTCATGTTTTTCAACACCGTTTCATGCTCCTCCTATTTTTCAGACCGTTTCATGCTCCTCATATTTTTGACATCTTTAGATGCTCTTCATGTTTTTCAACAGCGTTTCATGCTCCTCCTATTTTTCAGACCATTTCATGCTCCTCATATTTTTGTCACCTTTTGAAGCTCTTCATATTTTTGACAGCATTTCATGCTATTCATGTTTTTCAACACCGTTTCATGCTCCTACTATTTTTCAGATCAGTTCATGCTCCTCCTGTGCTCAGACCGTTTCAAGCTCCTCATATATTTGACACTTTTGCAGCTCCTTATATTTTTCACACATTTTCATGCTCTTCATGTTTTTCAACACGGTTTCATGCTTCTCTTATTTTTCACACCGTTTCATGCTCTTCATATTTTTGACATCTTTTCAAGCTCTTCATGTTTTTCACACCTTTTCAGGCTCTTCATGTTTTTCAACACCGTTTCATGCTCATCATATTTTTCAAACCGTTTCATGCTCCTCATTGTTTTCAGACCAATTCATGCTCCTCATATTTTTGACACCTTTTGAAGCTCTTCATATTTTTCACACCTTTTCATGCTCTCCATGTTTTTCAACACCGTTTCATGCTCCTCATATTTTTCAAACCGTTTCATGCTCCTCCTCTTTTTCAGACCGTTTCTTGCTCTTCATATTTTTAACACATTTTGAAGCTCTTCATATTTTTCAAACCATTTCATGCTATTCATACATTTCAACATCGTTTCATGCTCCTATATTTTTCAGACCATTTCATGCTCTTCATATTTTTGAAACCTTTGAAGCTCTTCATATTTTTCACACCTTTTCAGGCTCTTCATGTTTTTCAACACCGTGGCATGCTCCTCCTGTTTTTCAGACCGTTTCATGCTCCTCATATTTTTGACACCTTTTGAAGCTCTTCATATTTTTCACACTTTTTCATGCTCTCCATGTTTTTCAACACCGTTTCATGATCCTAATATTTTTCAGAATGTTTCATGTGCCTCATATTTTTGACATATTTTAAAGCTCTTCATATTTTTCACACTTTTTCATGCTCTTCATGTATTTCAACAGCGTTTCATGCTCCTCCTTTTTTGCAGACAGTTTCATGCTCCTCATATTTTTCAGACCGTTTCATGCTCCTCATATTTTTGACAGATTTTGAAGCTCCTCATATTTTTCACACATTTTCATGCTCTTCATGTTTTTCAGCACCGTTTCATGCTCCTCTTATTTTTCAGAACGTTCCATGCTCCTTTTATTTTTCAGACCGTTTTGTGCTCCCCTTATTTTTCAGACCGATTCATGCTCCTCATCTTTTTGACACGTTTTCATGCTCTTCATGTTTTTCAACACCGTTTCATGCTCCTCCTATTTTTCATACCCTTTCATGCTCTTCATATTTTTGACACGGTTTGAAGCTCTTCATGTTTTTCAATACCGTTTCATGCTCTTCCCATTTTTCATACCGTTTCATCCTCTCCTATTTTCAGACCGTTTCATGCTCCTCATATTTTTACACATTTTGAAGTTCCTCATATTTTTCACACATTTTGATGCTCTTCATGTTTTTCAACACCGTGGCATGCTCCTCCTGTTTTTCAGACAGTTTCATGCTCCTCATATTTTTGACACCTTTTGAAGCTCTTCATATTTTTCACACATTTTCAGGCTCTTCATGTTTTTCAACAGGGTTTCATGCTCCTCCTTTTTATCAAACAATATCATGCTCCTCATATTTTTGACACCTTTTGAATCTCTTCATATTTCTCACACATTTTTATGCTCTTCATGTTTTTCAACACCGTTTCATGCTCCTCCTACTTTTCAGACCGTTTTATGCTTCTCATATTTTTGAGATCTTTTGAAGGTCTTCATGTTTTTCAACACCGTTTCATGCTCCTCCTATTTTTAGACCGTTTCATGCTCCTCATATTTTCCAGAACGTTTAATGCTCCTCTTATTTTTGACACCTTTTCAAGCTCTTTATGTTTTTCAAAACCGTTTCATGCTCCTCCTATTATTCAGACCGTTTCATGCTCCCCATATTTTTGATTACTTTTGAAGCTCTTCATATATTTCACACCTTTTCAAGCTCTTCATGTTTTTCAAAACCATTTCATGCTCCTCCTATTTTTCAGACCGTTTCATGCTCCTGATATTTTTGACGCCTTTTGAAGCTCTTCATATTTTTCACACCTTTTCAGGCTCTTCATGATTTTCAACACCGTTTCATGCTCCTCCTTTTTTTCAGACCGTTTCATGCTTCTCATATTTTTGACACCTTTAGATGCTCTTCATGTTTTTCAACAGCGTTTCATGCTCCTCCTATTTTTCAGACCGTTTCATGCTCCTCCTATTTTCAGACTGTTTCATGCTCCTCATATTTTTGATACTTTTTGAAGCTCTTCATAATTTACACACCTTTTCATGCTCTTGATGTTTTTCAACACCGGTTCATGCTCCTGCTATGTTTCAGACCGTTTCATGCTCCTCATATTTTTCAGACCGTTTCACTCTCCTCATATTTTTGACACGTTTTGAAGCTCATCATGTTTTTCAACACCGTTTCATGCTCCTCCTATTTTTCAGACCGTTTCGTGCTCCTCATATATTTGACACCTTTTGAAGCTCTTCTTATTTTTTACATCTTTTCATGTTCTTGATGTTTTTCAACACCGTTTCATGCTCCTCCTATTTTTCAGACAGATTCATTCTCCTCATATTTTTGACACATTTTGAAGCTCTTCATGTTTTTCAAAACCGTTTCATGCTCCTCCTATTTTTCAGAACGTTTCATGCTTCTCCTATTTTTCAGACCATTTCGTGCTCCTCATATTTTTGACAACTTTTGAAGCTCTTCATATTTTTCACACCTTTTAAGGCTTTTCATATTTTTCAGCATCGTTTCATTCTACCCCTTCTTTCAGACCGTATCATGCTACTCATATTTTTCACACCTTTTGAAGCTCTTCATATTTTTCACACCTTTTCATGCTCTTCAAGATTTTTCAACACCGTTTAATGCTCCTCCTATCTTTTAGACGGTTTCATGCTCCTCATATTTTTAACAGCTTTTGAAGCTCTTCATATTGATCACACTTTTTCATGCTCTTCATGTTTTTCTTCACCCTTTCATGCTCCTCCTACTTTTCAGACCGTTTTATGCTCCTCATATTTTTGAGATCTTTTGAAGGTCTTCATGTTTTTCACCACTGTTTCATGCTCCTCCATTTTTCAGACCGTTTCATGCTCCTCCTATTTTTAGACTGTTTCATGCTCCTCATATTTTCCAGACCGTTTAATGCTCCTCTTATTTTTGACACCTTTTGAAGCTCTTCATGTTTTCCATTACCGTTTCTTGCTCCTCTTATTTTTGAGATCGTTTCGTGCTCCTCATATTTTTGACATATTTTGAAGCTCTTCATATTTTTGACACCTTTTCATGCTCTACATGTTTTCAATACAGTTTCGTGCTCCTACTAATTTTCAGATCGTTTCATGCTCCTCCTGTTTTCAGACCGTTTCATTCTCCTCATATTTTTGACAGATTTTGAAGCTCCTCATATTTTTCACACATTTTCATGCTCTTCATGTTTTTCAGAACCGTTTCATGCTCCTCTTATTTTTCAGAACGTTCCATGCTCCTCCTATTTTTCAGACCGTTTCGTGCTCCTCATATTTTTCAGAACGATTCATGCTCCTCATATTTTTGACACGTTTTCATGCTCTTCATGTTTTTCAACACCTTTTCATGCTCCTTCTATTTTTCATACCCTTTCATGCTCCTCATATTTTTGACACATTTTGAAACTCTTCATGTTTTCAAACACCATTTCATGCTCCTCCTATGTTTCAGACCGTTTCATGCTCCTCTTATTTTTCAGCCCGTTTCATGCTCCTCATATTTTTGAGAACTTTTGAAGCTCTTCATATTTTTCAAAACCGTTTTACGCTCCTCTTATTTTTCAGACCGTTTCATGCTCCTCCTTTTTTTTCAGACCGTTTCGTGCTTCTCATATTTTTGACACATTTTTAAGCTCCACAGATATTTCACACATTTTATGCTCTTCATGTTTTTCAACAACGGTTCATGCTCCTCTTATTTTTCAGACCGTTTCATGCTCCTCATATTTTTGATACCTTTTTAAGCTCTTCATGATTTTCAACACTGTATCATGCTCCTCCTATTTTTCAGACCGTTTCATGCTCCTCATATTTTTGACTCCTTTTGAAGCTCTTCCTATTTTTCACACATTTTCATGCTCTTCTTTTTTCAACACCAATTCATGCTCCTGCTATTTTTCAGACCGTTTATTGCTCGTCATATTTTTGACACCTTTTGAAGCTCTTTATATTTTTCACACCTTTTCACGCTCTTCATGTTTTTAAACACCGTTTCATGCTCCTCATATTTTTCAGACCGTTTCATGCTCCTCATATTTTGACCCATTTTGAAGCTCTTCATGTTTTTCAACACCGTTTCATGCTCTTCCTATTTTTCAGAACGTTTCATGCTTCTCCTATTTTTCAGACCGTTTCAAGCTCCTAATATTTTTGACAACTTTTGAAGCTCTTCATATTTTTCACACCTTTTCAGGCTCTTCATATTTTTCAACACCGTTTCATGCTCCTCCTATTTTTGAGACCGTTTCGTGCTCCTCATATTTTTGACATCTTTTGAAGTTGTTCATATTTTGACACATTTTCATGCTCTTCATGTGTTTCAACACCGTTTCATGCTGCTACTACTTTTCAGATCGTTTCATGCTCCTCCTGTTTTCAGACCGTTTCATGCTCCTCCTATTTTTGACAGCTTTTGAAGCTCTTCATATTTTTAACAGCTTTTCAGGCTCTTGATGTTTTTCAACACAGTTTCATGCTCCTCATATTTTTCAGACCGTTTCATGCTCCTCATATTTTTGACACCTTTTGAAGCTCTTCATATTTTTCACACCTATTCATGTTCTTCATATTTTATCACAGTTTCATGCTCTTCATATTTTTGAGAATGTTTCATGCTCCTCATATTTTTGACATCTTTTAAAGCTCTTCATATTTTTCACACTATTTCATGCTCTTCATGTTTTTGAACACCGTTTCATGCTCCTCCTATTTTTCAGTCCGCTTCATGCTCCTCATATTTTTCACACCGTTTCATGATACTCATATTTTTGACACCTTTTGAAGCTCTTCATATTTTTCACACCTTTTCATGCTCTTCATGTTTTTCATCACCATTTCATGCTCCTATATTTTTCAGAATGTTTCATGCTCCTCATATATTTGACATCTTTTAAAGCTCTTCATATTTTTTCACACTATTTCATGCTCTTCATGTTTTTCAACACCGTTTCATACTCCTCCTATTTTTCAGTCCGTTTCATGCTCCCCCTATTTTTCAGACCGTTTCATGCTACTCATATTTCTGACACCTTTTGAAACTCTTCATATTTTTCACACCTTTTCATGCTCTTCATGTTTTTCAACACCGTTTCATGCTCCTCCTATTTTTGAGACCGTTTCGTGCTCCTCATATTTTTAACATCTTTTGAAGTTCTTCACATTTTTGGCACTTTTTCATGCTCTTCTTGTGTTTCAACACTGTTTAATGCTCCTACTATTTTTCAGACCGTTTCATGCTCCTCCTGTTTTCAGACCGTTTCATGCTCCTCATATTTTTGACACATTTTGAAGTTCCTCACATTTTTCACACCTTTTCATGCTCTTCATGTTTTTCATCACCGGTTCATGCTCCTCCTATTTTTCAGACCGTTTCATGCTCCTCATATTTTTGACACATTTTGAAGCTCTTCATATTTTTCACACCATTTCATGCTCTTCATGCATTTCAACACCGTTTCATGCTCCTCATATTTTTCAGACCGTTTCATGCTCCTCATATTTTTGACATCTTTTAAAGCTCTTCATATTTTTCACACTTTTTCATGCTCTTCATGTATTTCAACAGCGTTTCATGCTCCTCCTTTTTTGCAGACAGCTTCATGCTCCTCATAGTTTTCAGACCGTTTCATGCTCCTCATATTTTTGACACCTTTTGTAGCTCTTCATCTTTTTCACACCTGGCTCTTCATAATTTTCAACACCGTTTCATATTCCTCCTATTTTCAGACCGTTTCATGCTCCTCATATTTTTGACACCTTTTGAAGCTCTTCATGTTTTTCACACCTGGCTCTTCATATATTTCAACACCGTTTCATGCTCCTCCTATTTTTCAGACCATTTCGTGCTTCTCATATTTTTGACATATTTTGAAGCTCCACATATATTTCACACATTTTCATGCTCTTCATGTTTTTCAACACCGTTTCATGCTCCTATTATATTTCAGACCGTTTCATGCTCCACATATTTTTGATACCTTTTTAAGCTCTTCATGATTTTCAACACTGTATCATGCTCCTCCTATTTTTCAGACCGTTTCATGCTCCTCATATTTTTGACTCCTTTTGAAGCTCTTCCTATTTTTCACACATTTTCATGCTCTTCTTTTTTTCAACACCGATTCATGCTCCTGCTATTTTTCAGACCGTTTATTGCTCGTCATATTTTTGACACCTTTTGAAGCTCTTTATATTTTTCACACCTTTTCACGCTCTTCATGTTTTTAAACACCGTTTCATGCTCCTCATATTTTTCAGACCGTTTCATGCTCCTCATATTTTTGACCCATTTTGAAGCTCTTCATGTTTTTCAACACCGTTTCATGCTCCTCCTATTTTTCAGACTGTTTCATGCTCCTCATATTTTTGACATCTTTAGATGCTCTTCATGTTTTTCAACAGCGTTTCATGCTCCTCCTATTTTTCAGACCATTTCATGCTCCTCATATTTTTGTCACCTTTTGAAGCTCTTCATATTTTTGACAGCATTTCATGCTATTCATGTTTTTCAACACCGTTTCATGCTCCTACTATTTTTCAGATCAGTTCATGCTCCTCCTGTGCTCAGACCGTTTCAAGCTCCTCATATATTTGACACTTTTGCAGCTCCTTATATTTTTCACACATTTTCATGCTCTTCATGTTTTTCAACACGGTTTCATGCTTCTCTTATTTTTCACACCGTTTCATGCTCTTCATATTTTTGACATCTTTTCAAGCTCTTCATGTTTTTCACACCTTTTCAGGCTCTTCATGTTTTTCAACACCGTTTCATGCTCATCATATTTTTCAAACCGTTTCATGCTCCTCATTGTTTTCAGACCAATTCATGCTCCTCATATTTTTGACACCTTTTGAAGCTCTTCATATTTTTCACACCTTTTCATGCTCTCCATGTTTTTCAACACCGTTTCATGCTCCTCATATTTTTCAAACCGTTTCATGCTCCTCCTCTTTTTCAGACCGTTTCTTGCTCTTCATATTTTTAACACATTTTGAAGCTCTTCATATTTTTCAAACCATTTCATGCTATTCATACATTTCAACATCGTTTCATGCTCCTATATTTTTCAGACCATTTCATGCTCTTCATATTTTTGAAACCTTTGAAGCTCTTCATATTTTTCACACCTTTTCAGGCTCTTCATGTTTTTCAACACCGTGGCATGCTCCTCCTGTTTTTCAGACCGTTTCATGCTCCTCATATTTTTGACACCTTTTGAAGCTCTTCATATTTTTCACACTTTTTCATGCTCTCCATGTTTTTCAACACCGTTTCATGATCCTAATATTTTTCAGAATGTTTCATGTGCCTCATATTTTTGACATATTTTAAAGCTCTTCATATTTTTCACACTTTTTCATGCTCTTCATGTATTTCAACAGCGTTTCATGCTCCTCCTTTTTTGCAGACAGTTTCATGCTCCTCATATTTTTCAGACCGTTTCATGCTCCTCATATTTTTGACAGATTTTGAAGCTCCTCATATTTTTCACACATTTTCATGCTCTTCATGTTTTTCAGCACCGTTTCATGCTCCTCTTATTTTTCAGAACGTTCCATGCTCCTTTTATTTTTCAGACCGTTTTGTGCTCCCCTTATTTTTCAGACCGATTCATGCTCCTCATCTTTTTGACACGTTTTCATGCTCTTCATGTTTTTCAACACCGTTTCATGCTCCTCCTATTTTTCATACCCTTTCATGCTCTTCATATTTTTGACACGGTTTGAAGCTCTTCATGTTTTTCAATACCGTTTCATGCTCTTCCCATTTTTCATACCGTTTCATCCTCTCCTATTTTCAGACCGTTTCATGCTCCTCATATTTTTACACATTTTGAAGTTCCTCATATTTTTCACACATTTTGATGCTCTTCATGTTTTTCAACACCGTGGCATGCTCCTCCTGTTTTTCAGACAGTTTCATGCTCCTCATATTTTTGACACCTTTTGAAGCTCTTCATATTTTTCACACATTTTCAGGCTCTTCATGTTTTTCAACAGGGTTTCATGCTCCTCCTTTTTATCAAACAATATCATGCTCCTCATATTTTTGACACCTTTTGAATCTCTTCATATTTCTCACACATTTTTATGCTCTTCATGTTTTTCAACACCGTTTCATGCTCCTCCTACTTTTCAGACCGTTTTATGCTTCTCATATTTTTGAGATCTTTTGAAGGTCTTCATGTTTTTCAACACCGTTTCATGCTCCTCCTATTTTTAGACCGTTTCATGCTCCTCATATTTTCCAGAACGTTTAATGCTCCTCTTATTTTTGACACCTTTTCAAGCTCTTTATGTTTTTCAAAACCGTTTCATGCTCCTCCTATTATTCAGACCGTTTCATGCTCCCCATATTTTTGATTACTTTTGAAGCTCTTCATATATTTCACACCTTTTCAAGCTCTTCATGTTTTTCAAAACCATTTCATGCTCCTCCTATTTTTCAGACCGTTTCATGCTCCTGATATTTTTGACGCCTTTTGAAGCTCTTCATATTTTTCACACCTTTTCAGGCTCTTCATGATTTTCAACACCGTTTCATGCTCCTCCTTTTTTTCAGACCGTTTCATGCTTCTCATATTTTTGACACCTTTAGATGCTCTTCATGTTTTTCAACAGCGTTTCATGCTCCTCCTATATTTCAGACCGTTTCATGCTCCTCCTATTTTCAGACTGTTTCATGCTCCTCATATTTTTGATACTTTTTGAAGCTCTTCATAATTTACACACCTTTTCATGCTCTTGATGTTTTTCAACACCGGTTCATGCTCCTGCTATGTTTCAGACCGTTTCATGCTCCTCATATTTTTCAGACCGTTTCACTCTCCTCATATTTTTGACACGTTTTGAAGCTCTTCATGTTTTCCATTACCGTTTCTTGCTCCTCTTATTTTTGAGATCGTTTCGTGCTCCTCATATTTTTGACATCTTTTGAAGCTCTTCATATTTTTGACACCTTTTCATGCTCTTCATGTTTTTCAATACAGTTTCGTGCTCCTACTATTTTTCAGGTCGTTTCATGCTCCTCCTGTTTTCAGACCGTTTCATTCTCCTCATATTTTTGACAGATTTTGAAGCTCCTCATATTTTTCACACATTTTCATGCTCTTCATGTTTTTCAGCACCGTTTCATGCTCCTCTTATTTTTCAGACCGTTTCGTGCTCCTCATATTTTTCAGCCCGTTTCATGCTCCTCATATTTTTGAGAACTTTTAAAGCTCTTCATGTTTTTCAAAACCGTTTTACCCTCCTCCTATTTTTCAGACCGTTTCATGCTCCTCCTATTTTTCAGACCGTTTCGTGCTTCTCATATTTTTGACACATTTTGAAGCTCCACAGATATTTCACACATTTTCATGCTCTTCATGTCTTTCAACACCGGTTCATGCTCCTCTTATTTTTCAGACCGTTTCATGCTTCTCATATTTTTTATACCTTTTTAAGCTCTTCATGATTTTCAACACCGTATCATGCTCCTCCTATTTTTCAGACCGTTTCATGCTCCTCATATTTTTGATTACTTTTGAAGCTCTTCATATTTTTCACACATTTTCATGCTCTTTTTGTTTTTCAAAACTGTTTCATGCTCCTCCTATTTTTCAGACCGCTTATTCCTCCTCATATTTTTGACACCTTTTGAAGCTCTTCATATTTTTCACACCTTTTCAAGCTCTTCATGTTTTTCAAAAGCGTTTCATGCTCCTCCTATTTTTCAGACCGTTTCATGCTCCTCATATTTTTGACACCTTTTGAAGCTCTTCATATTTTTCACACTATTTCATGCTCTTCATGTTTTTCAACACCGTTTCATGCTACTTCCATTTTTCAAATCGTTTCATGCTCCTCATATTTTCCAGACCGTTTAATGCTCCTCTTATTTTTGACACCTTTTCAAGCTCTTTATGTTTTTCAAAACAGTTTCATGCTCCTCCTATTTTTCAGACCGTTTCATGCTCCTGATATTTTTGACACCTTTTGAAGCTCTTCATATTTTTCTCACCCTTTCAGGCTCTTCATGATTTTCAACACCGTTTCATGCTCCTCCTATTTTTCAGACCGTTTCATGCTTCTCATATTTTTGACACCTTTAGATGCTCTTCATGTTTTTCAACAGCGTTTCATGCTCCTCCTATTTTTCAGACCGTTTCATGCTCCTCCTATTTTCAGACCGTTTCATGCTCCTCATTTTTTTTGATACTTTTTGAAGCTCTTCATAATTTACACACCTTTTCATGCTCTTGATGTTTTTCAACACCGGTTCATGCTCCTGCTATGTTTCAGACCGTTTCATGCTCCTCATATTTTTCAGACCGTTTCACTCTCCTCATATTTTTGACACGTTTTGAAGCTCATCATGTTTTTCAACACCGTTTCATGCTCCTCCTATTTTTCAGACCGTTTCGTGCTCCTCATATATTTGTCACCTTTTGAAGCTCTTCTTATTTTTTACATCTTTTCATGTTCTTGATGTTTTTCAACACCGTTTCATGCTCCTCCTATTTTTCAGACTGATTCATGCTCCTCATATTTTTGACACATTTTGAAGCTCTTCATGTTTTTCAAAACCGTTTCATGCTCCTCCTATTTTTCAGAACGTTTCATGCTTCTCCTATTTTTCAGACCATTTCGTGCTCCTCATATTTTTGATTACTTTTGAAGCTCTTCATGTATTTCACACCTTTTCAAGCTCTTCATGTTTTTCAAAACCGTTTCATGCTCCTCCTAATTTTCAGACCGTTTCATGCTCCTGATATTTTTGACACCTTTTGAAGCTCTTCATATTTTTCTCACCCTTTCAGGCTCTTCATGATTTTCAACACCGTTTCATGCTCCTCCTATTTTTCAGACCGTTTCATGCTTCTCATATTTTTGACACCTTTAGATGCTCTTCATGTTTTTCAACAGCGTTTCATGCTCCTCCTATTTTTCAGACCGTTTCATGCTCCTCCTCTTTTCAGACCGTTTCATGCTCCTCATATTTTTGATACTTTTTGAAGCTCTTCATAATTTACACACCTTTTCATGCTCTTGATGTTTTTCAACACCGGTTCATGCTCCTGCTATGTTTCAGACCGTTTCATGCTCCTCATATTTTTCAGACCGTTTCACTCTCCTCATATTTTTGACACGTTTTGAAGCTCATCATGTTTTTCAACACCGTTTCATGCTCCTCCTATTTTTCAGACCGTTTCATGCTCCTCATATTTTTGAGAACTTTTGAAGCTCTTCATGTTTTTCAAAACCGTTTTACGCTCCTCCTATTTTTCAGACCGTTTCATGCTCCTCCTTTTTTTTCAGACCGTTTTGTGCTTCTCATATTTTTGACACATTTTGAAGCTCTTCATAATTTACACACCTTTTCATGCTCTTGATGTTTTTCAACACCGGTTCATGCTCCTCCTATGTTTCAGACCGTTTCTGCTCCTCATAATTTTCAGACCGTTTCACTCTCCTCATATTTTTGACACGTTTTGAAGCTCATCATGTTTTTCAACACCGTTACATGCTCCTCCAATTTTTCAGACCATTTAATGCTCCTCATATTTTTGACACCTTTTGAAGCTCTTCATATTTTTGACACCTTTTGAAGCTCTTCATGTTTTTCAACACAGTTTCATGCTCCTCCTATTTTTCAGATCGTTTCTCTCTCCTTATATATTTCAGTCCGTTTCATGCTTCTCATGTTTTTGACACGTTCTGAAGCCCTTCATGTTTTTCAAATCCGTTTCATGCTCCTCCTATTTTTTAGACCGTTTCATGCTCCTCCTATTTTCAGACCGTTTCGTGCTCCTCATATATTTGACACCTTTTGAAGCTCTTCATATTTTTCACACCTTTTAAGGCTCTTCCTATTTTCCAACACGTTTCATGCTACTCCTATTTATCAAACCATATCATGCACCTCATATTTTTGACACCTTTTGAAGCTCTTCATATTTCTCACACATTTTCATGCTCTTCATGTTTTTCAGCACCGTTTCATGCTCGTCCTACTTTTCCGAGCGTTTCATCCTCCTCATATTTTTACACCTTTTGAAGCTCTTCATATTTTTCACACCTTTTCAGGCTCTTCATGTTATTCAACACCGTGGCATGCTCCTCCTGTTTTTCAGACCGTTTCATGCTCCTCATATTGTTGACACTTTTTGAAGCTCTTCATATTTCTCACACCTTTTCAGGCTCTTCATATTTTTCAACACCGTTTTATGCTCCTCCTATTTTTCAGACTGTTTCATGATCGTCATATTTTTCAGACCGTTTCATGCTCCCATATTTTTGACACCTTTTGATGCTCATCATTTTCTCACACCTTTTCATGCTCTTCATGTTTTTCAACACCGTTTCATGTTCCTTCTACTTTTCAGACTGTTTTATGCTCCTCATATTTTTGAGATCTTTCGAAGGTCTTCATGTTTTTCACCACCGTTTCATGCTCCTCCATTTTTCAGACCGTTTCATGCTCCTCCTATTTTTAGACCGTTTCATGCTCCTCATATTTTCCAAATCGTTTATTGCTCCTCTTATTTTTGACACGTTTTGAAGCTCTTCATGTTTTCCAACACCGTTTCTTGCTCCTCCTATTTTTGAGATCGTTTCGTGCTCCTCATATTTTTGACACCTTTAGAAGCTCTTCATATTTTTCACACTATTTCATGCTCTTCGTGTTTTTCAACACCATTTCATGCTCCTACTATTTTTCAGACCGTTTCATGCTCCTCATATTTTTGACACCTTTGATGCTCTTCATGATTTTCAACATCGTTTTATGCTCCTCCTATTTTTCAGACCGTTTAATGCTCCTCCTATTTACAGACCGTTTCATGCTCCTCATGTTTTTCAGAATGTTTCATGTTCCTCATATTTTTGACACCTTTTAAAGCTCTTCATATTTTTCACACTTTTTCATGCTCTTCATGTATTTCAACACCGTTTCATGCTCCTCATATTTTTCAGACCGTTTCATGCTCCTCATATATCAGACCGTTTCATGCTCCTCATATTTTTGACACCTTTTGAAGCTCTTCATGTTTTTCACCACCGTTTCATGCTCCTCCTATTTTTCAGACCGTTTCATGCTCCTCATATTATCAGACCGTTTCATGCTCCTCTTATTTTTGACACCTTTTGAAGCTCTTCATGTTTTTAAACACCGTTTCATGCTCCTTCTATTTTTCAGACCGTTTCATACTCCTCATATTTTTCACACAGTTTGACGATCTTCATGTTTTTCAACACCGTTTCATGCTCTTCCCATTTTTCAGACCGTTTCATCCTCTCCTATTTTCAGACAGTTTCATGCTCTCATATTTTTGCCACCTTTTGAAGTTCTTCACGTTTTTCAAAACCGTTTCTTGCTCCTCCTATTTTTCAGACTGTCTCATGCTCCTCATATTTTGGACACCTTTTGTAGCTCTTCATATTTTTCCCACCTTTTCAGGCTCTTCATGTTTTTCAACACCACTTCATGCTCCTCTTATTTTTCAGTCTGTTTCATGCTCCTCATATTTTTGACACCTTTTGAAGTCCTTCATATATTTCACACATTTTCAGGCTCTTCATGTTTTTCAACACCGCTTCATGCTCCTCCTATTTTTCAGACCGTTTCATGCTCCTCATATTTTTGACAGCTTTTGAAGCTCTTCATATTTTTCACAACTTTTAATGCTCTTCATGTTTTTGAACACCACTTCATGCTCCTCCTATTTGTCAGACCGTTTCATGCTCCTCATATATTTGACACCTTTTGAAGCTCTTCATATATTTCCCACCTTTTCAGGCACTTTATGTTTTTCAACACTGCTTCATGCTCCTCCTATTTTTCAGAACGTTTCATGTTCCTCATATTTTTGACACCCTTTGAAGCTCTTCATATTTTTCACACCTTTTCAGGTTCTTGTTTTTGAACACCGTTTCATGCTCCTCATATTTTTGACACCTTTTGAAGCTCTTCATATTTTTCACACATTTTCAGGCTCTTCATGTTTTTCACCTTCGCTTCATGCTCCTCCTATTTTTCAGACCGTTTCATGCTCCTCACATTTTTCACACCTTTTGAAGCTCTTCATATTTTTCACACCTTTTCAGGCTCTTCATGTTTATGAACACCGCTTCATGCTCCTCATATTTTTGACACCTTTTGAAACTCTTCATATTTTTCAGACCTTTTCATGCTCTTCATGTCCTCAACACCGTTTCATGCTCCTCCTATTTTTGAAACCATTTCATGCTCCTCATATTTTTGACACATTTTGAAGCTCTTCATACTTTTCACACCTTTTCAGGCTCTTCATGTTTTTCAACACCGCTTCATGCTTCTCCTATTTTTCAGACCGTTTCATGCTCCTCATATTTTTGCCACCTTTTGAAGATCTTCATATTTTTCACAACTTTTAATGCTCTTCATGTTTTTCAATACCACTTCATGCTCCTCCTATTTTTCAGACCGTATCATGCTCCTCATATTTTTTACACCTTTTAAAGCTCTTCATATTTTTCACACCTTTTCTTGCTCTTCATGTTTTTCAACACCTTTTCATGCTCCTCCTATTTTTCAGACCGTTTCATGCTCCTCATATTTTTGACACCTTTTGAAGATTTTCATATTTTTCACACCTTTTCAGGGTCGTCATGTTTTTCCACACCCCTTCATGCTCCTCCTATTTTTCAGACCGTTTCATGCTGCTCATATTTTTGACACCTTTTGAACCTCTTCATATATTTCACACCTTTTAAGCTCTTCATATTTTTCACATCATTTGAGGCTCTTCAAATTTTTGAACACCGTTTCATGCTCCTCATATTTTTCAGACCATTTCATGCTCCTCATATATTTGACACCTTTTGAAGCTCTTCATATTTTTCACAACTTTTCAGGGTCGTCATGTTTTTCAACACCGCTTCATGCTCCTCCCATTTTTCAGACCGTTTCATGCTCCTCATATTTTTGACGCATTCTCAAGATCTTCATATTTTTCACACCTTTTCAGGCTCTTCATGTTTTTCAATACCACTTCATGCTCCTCCTATTTTTCAGACCGTTTCATGCTCCTCATGTTTTTTACACCTTTTGAAGCTCTTCATATTTTTCACACCTTTTCAGGCTCTTCATGTTTTTCAACACCGTGGCATGGTCCTCCTGTTTTTCAGACAGTTTCATGCTCCTCATATTTTTGACACCTTTTGAAGCTCTTCATATTATTCACACCTTTTCAGGCTCTTCATATTTTTCAACAGGGTTTCATGCTCCTCCTATTTATCAAACAATATCATGCTCCTCATATTTTTGACACCTTTTGAATCTCTTCATATTTCACACACCTTTTTATGCTCTTCACCTTTTTCAACACCGTTTCATGCTCCTCCTATTTTTAGACCGTTTCATGCTCCTCATATTTTCCAGACCGTTTAATGCTCCTCTTATTTTTGACACGTTTTGAAGCTCTTCATGTTTTCCATTACCGTTTCTTGCTCCTCTTATTTTTGAGATCGTTTCGTGCTCCTCATATTTTTGACATCTTTTGAAGCTCTTCATATTTTTGACACCTTTTCATGCTCTTCATGTTTTTCAATACAGTTTCGTGCTCCTACTATTTTTCAGGTCGTTTCATGCTCCTCCTGTTTTCAGACCGTTTCATTCTCCTCATATTTTTGACAGATTTTGAAGCTCCTCATATTTTTCACACATTTTCATGCTCTTCATGTTTTTCAGCACCGTTTCATGCTCCTCTTATTTTTCAGACCGTTTCGTGCTCCTCATATTTTTCAGCCCGTTTCATGCTCCTCATATTTTTGAGAACTTTTAAAGCTCTTCATGTTTTTCAAAACCGTTTTACGCTCCTCCTATTTTTCAGACCGTTTCATGCTCCTCCTATTTTTCAGACCGTTTCGTGCTTCTCATATTTTTGACACATTTTGAAGCTCCACAGATATTTCACACATTTTCATGCTCTTCATGTCTTTCAACACCGGTTCATGCTCCTCTTATTTTTCAGACCGTTTCATGCTTCTCATATTTTTTATACCTTTTTAAGCTCTTCATGATTTTCAACACCGTATCATGCTCCTCCTATTTTTCAGACCGTTTCATGCTCCTCATATTTTTGATTACTTTTGAAGCTCTTCATATTTTTCACACATTTTCATGCTCTTTTTGTTTTTCAAAACTGTTTCATGCTCCTCCTATTTTTCAGACCGCTTATTCCTCCTCATATTTTTGACACCTTTTGAAGCTCTTCATATTTTTCACACCTTTTCAAGCTCTTCATGTTTTTCAAAAGCGTTTCATGCTCCTCCTATTTTTCAGACCGTTTCATGCTCCTCATATTTTTGACACCTTTTGAAGCTCTTCATATTTTTCACACTATTTCATGCTCTTCATGTTTTTCAACACCGTTTCATGCTACTTCTATTTTTCAAATCGTTTCATGCTCCTCATATTTTCCAGACCGTTTAATGCTCCTCTTATTTTTGACACCTTTTCAAGCTCTTTATGTTTTTCAAAACCGTTTCATGCTCCTCCTATTTTTCAGACCGTTTCATGCTCCTGATATTTTTGACACCTTTTGAAGCTCTTCATATTTTTCTCACCCTTTCAGGCTCTTCATGATTTTCAACACCGTTTCATGCTCCTCCTATTTTTCAGACCGTTTCATGCTCCTCATATTTTTGATACTTTTTGAAGCTCTTCATAATTTACACACCTTTTCATGCTCTTGATGTTTTTCAACACCGGTTCATGCTCCTGCTATGTTTCAGACCGTTTCATGCTCCTCATATTTTTCAGACCGTTTCACTCTCCCCATATTTTTGACACGTTTTGAAGCTCATCATGTTTTTCAACACCGTTTCATGCTCCTCCTATTTTTCAGACCGTTTCATGCTCCTCCTATTTTTAGACTGTTTCATGCTCCTCTTATTTTTCAGCCCGTTTCATGCTCCTCATATTTTTGAGAACTTTTGAAGCTCTTCATGTTTTTCAAAACCGTTTTACGCTCCTCCTATTTTTCAGACCGTTTCATGCTCCTCCTTTTTTTTCAGACCGTTTTGTGCTTCTCATATTTTTGACACATTTTGAAGCTCTTCATAATTTACACACCTTTTCATGCTCTTGATGTTTTTCAACACCGGTTCATGCTCCTCCTATGTTTCAGACCGTTTCTGCTCCTCATAATTTTCAGACCGTTTCACTCTCCTCATATTTTTGACACGTTTTGAAGCTCATCATGTTTTTCAACACCGTTACATGCTCCTCCAATTTTTCAGACCATTTAATGCTCCTCATATTTTTGACACCTTTTGAAGCTCTTCATATTTTTGACACCTTTTGAAGCTCTTCATGTTTTTCAACACAGTTTCATGTTCCTCCTATTTTTCAGATCGTTTCTCTCTCCTTATATATTTCAGTCCGTTTCATGCTTCTCATGTTTTTGACACGTTCTGAAGCCCTTCATGTTTTTCAAATCCGTTTCATGCTCCTCCTATTTTTTAGACCGTTTCATGCTCCTCCTATTTTCAGACCGTTTCGTGCTCCTCATATATTTGACACCTTTTGAAGCTCTTCATATTTTTCACACCTTTTAAGGCTCTTCCTATTTTCCAACACGTTTCATGCTCCTCCTATTTATCAAACCATATCATGCACCTCATATTTTTGACACCTTTTGAAGCTCTTCATATTTCTCACACGTTTTCATGCTCTTCATGTTTTTCAGCACCGTTTCATGCTCGTCCTACTTTTCCGAGCGTTTCATCCTCCTCATATTTTTACACCTTTTGAAGCTCTTCATATTTTTCACACCTTTTCAGGCTCTTCATGTTATTCAACACCGTGGCATGCTCCTCCTGTTTTTCAGACCGTTTCATGCTCCTCATATTGTTGACACTTTTTGAAGCTCTTCATATTTCTCACACCTTTTCAGGCTCTTCATATTTTTCAACACCGTTTTATGCTCCTCCTATTTTTCAGACCGTTTCATGATCGTCATATTTTTCAGACCGTTTCATGCTCCCATATTTTTGACACCTTTTGATGCTCATCATTTTCTCACACCTTTTCATGCTCTTCATGTTTTTCAACACCGTTTCATGTTCCTTCTACTTTTCAGACTGTTTTATGCTCCTCATATTTTTGAGATCTTTCGAAGGTCTTCATGTTTTTCACCACCGTTTCATGCTCCTCCATTTTTCAGACCGTTTCATGCTCCTCCTATTTTTAGACCGTTTCATGCTCCTCATATTTTCCAAATCGTTTATTGCTCCTCTTATTTTTGACACGTTTTGAAGCTCTTCATGTTTTCCAACACCGTTTCTTGCTCCTCCTATTTTTGAGATCGTTTCGTGCTCCTCATATTTTTGACACCTTTAGAAGCTCTTCATATTTTTCACACTATTTCATGCTCTTCGTGTTTTTCAACACCATTTCATGCTCCTACTATTTTTCAGACCGTTTCATGCTCCTCATATTTTTGACACCTTTGATGCTCTTCATGATTTTCAACATCGTTTTATGCTCCTCCTATTTTTCAGACCGTTTAATGCTCCTCCTATTTACAGACCGTTTCATGCTCCTCATGTTTGTCAGAATGTTTCATGTTCCTCATATTTTTGACACCTTTTAAAGCTCTTCATATTTTTCACACTTTTTCATGCTCTTCATGTATTTCAACACCGTTTCATGCTCCTCATATTTTTCAGACCGTTTCATGCTCCTCATATATCAGACCGTTTCATGCTCCTCATATTTTTGACACCTTTTGAAGCTCTTCATGTTTTTCACCACCGTTTCATGCTCCTCCTATTTTTCAGACCGTTTCATGCTCCTCATATTATCAGACCGTTTCATGCTCCTCTTATTTTTGACACCTTTTGAAGCTCTTCATGTTTTTAAACACCGTTTCATGCTCCTTCTATTTTTCAGACCGTTTCATACTCCTCATATTTTTCACACAGTTTGACGATCTTCATGTTTTTCAACACCGTTTCATGCTCTTCCCATTTTTCAGACCGTTTCATCCTCTCCTATTTTCAGACAGTTTCATGCTCTCATATTTTTGCCACCTTTTGAAGTTCTTCACGTTTTTCAAAACCGTTTCATGCTCCTCCTATTTTTCAGACTGTCTCATGCTCCTCATATTTTGGACACCTTTTGTAGCTCTTCATATTTTTCCCACCTTTTCAGGCTCTTCATGTTTTTCAACACCACTTCATGCTCCTCTTATTTTTCAGTCTGTTTCATGCTCCTCATATTTTTGACACCTTTTGAAGTCCTTCATATATTTCACACATTTTCAGGCTCTTCATGTTTTTCAACACCCCTTCATGCTCCTCCTATTTTTCAGACCGTTTCATGCTCCTCATATTTTTGACAGCTTTTGAAGCTCTTCATATTTTTCACAACTTTTAATGCTCTTCATGTTTTTGAACACCACTTCATGCTCCTCCTATTTGTCAGACCGTTTCATGCTCCTCATATATTTGACACCTTTTGAAGCTCTTCATATATTTCCCACCTTTTCAGGCACTTTATGTTTTTCAACACTGCTTCATGCTCCTCCTATTTTTCAGAACGTTTCATGTTCCTCATATTTTTGACACCCTTTGAAGCTCTTCATATTTTTCACACCTTTTCAGGTTCTTCTTGTTTTTGAACACCGTTTCATGCTCCTCATATTTTTGACACCTTTTGAAGCTCTTCATATTTTTCACACATTTTCAGGCTCTTCATGTTTTTCACCTTCGCTTCATGCTCCTCCTATTTTTCAGACCGTTTCATGCTCCTCACATTTTTCACACCTTTTGAAGCTCTTCATATTTTTCACACCTTTTCAGGCTCTTCATGTTTATGAACACCGCTTCATGCTCCTCATATTTTTGACACCTTTTGAAACTCTTCATATTTTTCAGACCTTTTCATGCTCTTCATGTCCTCAACACCGTTTCATGCTCCTCCTATTTTTGAAACCATTTCATGCTCCTCATATTTTTGACACATTTTGAAGCTCTTCATACTTTTCACACCTTTTCAGGCTCTTCATGTTTTTCAACACCGCTTCATGCTTCTCCTATTTTTCAGACCGTTTCATGCTCCTCATATTTTTGCCACCTTTTGAAGATCTTCATATTTTTCATAACTTTTAATGCTCTTCATGTTTTTCAATACCACTTCATGCTCCTCCTATTTTTCAGACCGTTTCATGCTCCTCATATTTTTTACACCTTTTAAAGCTCTTCATATTTTTCACACCTTTTCTTGCTCTTCATGTTTTTCAACACCTTTTCATGCTCCTCCTATTTTTCAGACCGTTTCATGCTCCTCATATTTTTGACACCTTTTGAAGATTTTCATATTTTTCACACCTTTTCAGGGTCGTCATGTTTTTCCACACCCCTTCATGCTCCTCCTATTTTTCAGACCGTTTCATGCTGCTCATATTTTTGACACCTTTTGAACCTCTTCATATATTTCACACCTTTTAAGCTCTTCATATTTTTCACACCATTTCAGGCTCTTCAAATTTTTGAACACCGTTTCATGCTCCTCATATTTTTCAGACCATTTCATGCTCCTCATATTTTTTACACCTTTTGAAGCTCTTCATATTTTTCACAACTTTTCAGGGTCGTCATGTTTTTCAACACCGCTTCATGCTCCTCCCATTTTTCAGACCGTTTCATGCTCCTCATATTTTTGACGCATTCTCAAGATCTTCATATTTTTCACACCTTTTCAGGCTCTTCATGTTTTTCGATACCACTTCATGCTCCTCCTATTTTTCAGACCGTTTCATGCTCCTCATGTTTTTTACACCTTTTGAAGCTCTTCATATTTTTCACATCTTTTCAGGCTCTTCATGTTTTTCAATACCACTTCATGCTCCTCCTATTTTTCAGACCGTTTCATGCTCCTCACATTTTTCACACCTTTTGAAGCTCTTCATATTTTTCACTCCTTTTCAGGCTCTTCATGTTTATGAACACCGCTTCATGCTCCTCATATTTTTGACACCTGTTGAAACTCTTCATATTTTTCAGTCCTTTTCATTCTCTTCATGTCCTCAACACCGTTTCATGCTCCTCCTTTTTGAAACCATTTCATGCTCCTCATATTTTTGACACCTTTTGAAGCTCTTCATACTTTTCACACCTTTTCAGACTCTTCATGTTTTTGAACACCACTTCATGCTCCTCCTATTTGTCAGACCGTTTCATGCTCCTCATATATTTGACACCTTTTGAAGCTCTTCATATATTTCCCACCTTTTCAGGCACTTTATGTTTTTCAACACTGCTTCATGCTCCTCCTATTTTTCAGAACGTTTCATGTTCCTCATATTTTTGACACCCTTTGAAGCTCTTCATATTTTTCACACCTTTTCAGGTTCTTGTTTTTGAACACCGTTTCATGCTCCTCATATTTTTGACACCTTTTGAAGCTCTTCATATTTTTCACACATTTTCAGGCTCTTCATGTTTTTCACCTTCGCTTCATGCTCCTCCTATTTTTCAGACCGTTTCATGCTCCTCACATTTTTCACACCTTTTGAAGCTCTTCATATTTTTCACACCTTTTCAGGCTCTTCATGTTTATGAACACCGCTTCATGCTCCTCATATTTTTGACACCTTTTGAAACTCTTCATATTTTTCAGACCTTTTCATGCTCTTCATGTCCTCAACACCGTTTCATGCTCCTCCTATTTTTGAAACCATTTCATGCTCCTCATATTTTTGACACATTTTGAAGCTCTTCATACTTTTCACACCTTTTCAGGCTCTTCATGTTTTTCAACACCGCTTCATGCTTCTCCTATTTTTCAGACCGTTTCATGCTCCTCATATTTTTGCCACCTTTTGAAGATCTTCATATTTTTCACAACTTTTAATGCTCTTCATGTTTTTCAATACCACTTCATGCTCCTCCTATTTTTCAGACCGTTTCATGCTCCTCATATTTTTTACACCTTTTAAAGCTCTTCATATTTTTCACACCTTTTCTTGCTCTTCATGTTTTTCAACACCTTTTCATGCTCCTCCTATTTTTCAGACCGTTTCATGCTCCTCATATTTTTGACACCTTTTGAAGATTTTCATATTTTTCACACCTTTTCAGGGTCGTCATGTTTTTCCACACCCCTTCATGCTCCTCCTATTTTTCAGACCGTTTCATGCTGCTCATATTTTTGACACCTTTTGAACCTCTTCATATATTTCACACCTTTTAAGCTCTTCATATTTTTCACACCATTTCAGGCTCTTCAAATTTTTGAACACCGTTTCATGCTCCTCATATTTTTCAGACCATTTCATGCTCCTCATATATTTGACACCTTTTGAAGCTCTTCATATTTTTCACAACTTTTCAGGGTCGTCATGTTTTTCAACACCGCTTCATGCTCCTCCCATTTTTCAGACCGTTTCATGCTCCTCATATTTTTGACGCATTCTCAAGATCTTCATATTTTTCACACCTTTTCAGGCTCTTCATGTTTTTCAATACCACTTCATTCTCCTCCTATTTTTCAGACCGTTTCATGCTCCTCATGTTTTTTACACCTTTTGAAGCTCTTCATATTTTTCACACCTTTTCAGGCTCTTCATGTTTTTCAACACCGTGGCATGGTCCTCCTGTTTTTCAGACAGTTTCATGCTCCTCATATTTTTGACACCTTTTGAAGCTCTTCATATTATTCACACCTTTTCAGGCTCTTCATATTTTTCAACAGGGTTTCATGCTCCTCCTATTTATCAAACAATATCATGCTCCTCATATTTTTGACACCTTTTGAATCTCTTCATATTTCACACACCTTTTTATGCTCTTCACCTTTTTCAACACCGTTTCATGCTCCTCCTATTTTTAGACCGTTTCATGCTCCTCATATTTTCCAGACCGTTTAATGCTCCTCTTATTTTTGACACGTTTTGAAGCTCTTCATGTTTTCCATTACCGTTTCTTGCTCCTCTTATTTTTGAGATCGTTTCGTGCTCCTCATATTTTTGACATCTTTTGAAGCTCTTCATATTTTTGACACCTTTTCATGCTCTTCATGTTTTTCAATACAGTTTCGTGCTCCTACTATTTTTCAGGTCGTTTCATGCTCCTCCTGTTTTCAGACCGTTTCATTCTCCTCATATTTTTGACAGATTTTGAAGCTCCTCATATTTTTCACACATTTTCATGCTCTTCATGTTTTTCAGCACCGTTTCATGCTCCTCTTATTTTTCAGACCGTTTCGTGCTCCTCATATTTTTCAGCCCGTTTCATGCTCCTCATATTTTTGAGAACTTTTAAAGCTCTTCATGTTTTTCAAAACCGTTTTACGCTCCTCCTATTTTTCAGACCGTTTCATGCTCCTCCTATTTTTCAGACCGTTTCGTGCTTCTCATATTTTTGACACATTTTGAAGCTCCACAGATATTTCACACATTTTCATGCTCTTCATGTCTTTCAACACCGGTTCATGCTCCTCTTATTTTTCAGACCGTTTCATGCTTCTCATATTTTTTATACCTTTTTAAGCTCTTCATGATTTTCAACACCGTATCATGCTCCTCCTATTTTTCAGACCGTTTCATGCTCCTCATATTTTTGATTACTTTTGAAGCTCTTCATATTTTTCACACATTTTCATGCTCTTTTTGTTTTTCAAAACTGTTTCATGCTCCTCCTATTTTTCAGACCGCTTATTCCTCCTCATATTTTTGACACCTTTTGAAGCTCTTCATATTTTTCACACCTTTTCAAGCTCTTCATGTTTTTCAAAAGCGTTTCATGCTCCTCCTATTTTTCAGACCGTTTCATGCTCCTCATATTTTTGACACCTTTTGAAGCTCTTCATATTTTTCACACTATTTCATGCTCTTCATGTTTTTCAACACCGTTTCATGCTACTTCTATTTTTCAAATCGTTTCATGCTCCTCATATTTTCCAGACCGTTTAATGCTCCTCTTATTTTTGACACCTTTTCAAGCTCTTTATGTTTTTCAAAACCGTTTCATGCTCCTCCTATTTTTCAGACCGTTTCATGCTCCTGATATTTTTGACACCTTTTGAAGCTCTTCATATTTTTCTCACCCTTTCAGGCTCTTCATGATTTTCAACACCGTTTCATGCTCCTCCTATTTTTCAGACCGTTTCATGCTCCTCATATTTTTGATACTTTTTGAAGCTCTTCATAATTTACACACCTTTTCATGCTCTTGATGTTTTTCAACACCGGTTCATGCTCCTGCTATGTTTCAGACCGTTTCATGCTCCTCATATTTTTCAGACCGTTTCACTCTCCCCATATTTTTGACACGTTTTGAAGCTCATCATGTTTTTCAACACCGTTTCATGCTCCTCCTATTTTTCAGACCGTTTCAAGCTCCTCCTATTTTTAGACTGTTTCATGCTCCTCTTATTTTTCAGCCCGTTTCATGCTCCTCATATTTTTGAGAACTTTTGAAGCTCTTCATGTTTTTCAAAACCGTTTTACGCTCCTCCTATTTTTCAGACCGTTTCATGCTCCTCCTTTTTTTTCAGACCGTTTTGTGCTTCTCATATTTTTGACACATTTTGAAGCTCTTCATAATTTACACACCTTTTCATGCTCTTGATGTTTTTCAACACCGGTTCATGCTCCTCCTATGTTTCAGACCGTTTCTGCTCCTCATTATTTTCAGACCGTTTCACTCTCCTCATATTTTTGACACGTTTTGAAGCTCATCATGTTTTTCAACACCGTTACATGCTCCTCCAATTTTTCAGACCATTTAATGCTCCTCATATTTTTGACACCTTTTGAAGCTCTTCATATTTTTGACACCTTTTGAAGCTCTTCATGTTTTTCAACACAGTTTCATGTTCCTCCTATTTTTCAGATCGTTTCTCTCTCCTTATATATTTCAGTCCGTTTCATGCTTCTCATGTTTTTGACACGTTCTGAAGCCCTTCATGTTTTTCAAATCCGTTTCATGCTCCTCCTATTTTTTAGACCGTTTCATGCTCCTCCTATTTTCAGACCGTTTCGTGCTCCTCATATATTTGACACCTTTTGAAGCTCTTCATATTTTTCACACCTTTTAAGGCTCTTCCTATTTTCCAACACGTTTCATGCTCCTCCTATTTATCAAACCATATCATGCACCTCATATTTTTGACACCTTTTGAAGCTCTTCATATTTCTCACACGTTTTCATGCTCTTCATGTTTTTCAGCACCGTTTCATGCTCGTCCTACTTTTCCGAGCGTTTCATCCTCCTCATATTTTTACACCTTTTGAAGCTCTTCATATTTTTCACACCTTTTCAGGCTCTTCATGTTATTCAACACCGTGGCATGCTCCTCCTGTTTTTCAGACCGTTTCATGCTCCTCATATTGTTGACACTTTTTGAAGCTCTTCATATTTCTCACACCTTTTCAGGCTCTTCATATTTTTCAACACCGTTTTATGCTCCTCCTATTTTTCAGACCGTTTCATGATCGTCATATTTTTCAGACCGTTTCATGCTCCCATATTTTTGACACCTTTTGATGCTCATCATTTTCTCACACCTTTTCATGCTCTTCATGTTTCTCAACACCGTTTCATGTTCCTTCTACTTTTCAGACTGTTTTATGCTCCTCATATTTTTGAGATCTTTCGAAGGTCTTCATGTTTTTCACCACCGTTTCATGCTCCTCCATTTTTCAGACCGTTTCATGCTCCTCCTATTTTTAGACCGTTTCATGCTCCTCATATTTTCCAAATCGTTTATTGCTCCTCTTATTTTTGACACGTTTTGAAGCTCTTCATGTTTTCCAACACCGTTTCTTGCTCCTCCTATTTTTGAGATCGTTTCGTGCTCCTCACATTTTTGACACCTTTAGAAGCTCTTCATATTTTTCACACTATTTCATGCTCTTCGTGTTTTTCAACACCATTTCATGCTCCTACTATTTTTCAGACCGTTTCATGCTCCTCATATTTTTGACACCTTTGATGCTCTTCATGATTTTCAACATCGTTTTATGCTCCTCCTATTTTTCAGACCGTTTAATGCTCCTCCTATTTACAGACCGTTTCATGCTCCTCATGTTTTTCAGAATGTTTCATGTTCCTCATATTTTTGACACCTTTTAAAGCTCTTCATATTTTTCACACTTTTTCATGCTCTTCATGTATTTCAACACCGTTTCATGCTCCTCATATTTTTCAGACCGTTTCATGCTCCTCATATATCAGACCGTTTCATGCTCCTCATATTTTTGACACCTTTTGAAGCTCTTCATGTTTTTCACCACCGTTTCATGCTCCTCCTATTTTTCAGACCGTTTCATGCTCCTCATATTATCAGACCGTTTCATGCTCCTCTTATTTTTGACACCTTTTGAAGCTCTTCATGTTTTTAAACACCGTTTCATGCTCCTTCTATTTTTCAGACCGTTTCATACTCCTCATATTTTTCACACAGTTTGACGATCTTCATGTTTTTCAACACCGTTTCATGCTCTTCCCATTTTTCAGACCGTTTCATCCTCTCCTATTTTCAGACAGTTTCATGCTCTCATATTTTTGCCACCTTTTGAAGTTCTTCACGTTTTTGAAAACCGTTTCATGCTCCTCCTATTTTTCAGACTGTCTCATGCTCCTCATATTTTGGACACCTTTTGTAGCTCTTCATATTTTTCCCACCTTTTCAGGCTCTTCATGTTTTTCAACACCACTTCATGCTCCTCTTATTTTTCAGTCTGTTTCATGCTCCTCATATTTTTGACACCTTTTGAAGTCCTTCATATATTTCACACATTTTCAGGCTCTTCATGTTTTTCAACACCCCTTCATGCTCCTCCTATTTTTCAGACCGTTTCATGCTCCTCATATTTTTGACAGCTTTTGAAGCTCTTCATATTTTTCACAACTTTTAATGCTCTTCATGTTTTTGAACACCACTTCATGCTCCTCCTATTTGTCAGACCGTTTCATGCTCCTCATATATTTGACACCTTTTGAAGCTCTTCATATATTTCCCACCTTTTCAGGCACTTTATGTTTTTCAACACTGCTTCATGCTCCTCCTATTTTTCAGAACGTTTCATGTTCCTCATATTTTTGACACCCTTTGAAGCTCTTCATATTTTTCACACCTTTTCAGGTTCTTCTTGTTTTTGAACACCGTTTCATGCTCCTCATATTTTTGACACCTTTTGAAGCTCTTCATATTTTTCACACATTTTCAGGCTCTTCATGTTTTTCACCTTCGCTTCATGCTCCTCCTATTTTTCAGACCGTTTCATGCTCCTCACATTTTTCACACCTTTTGAAGCTCTTCATATTTTTCACACCTTTTCAGGCTCTTCATGTTTATGAACACCGCTTCATGCTCCTCATATTTTTGACACCTTTTGAAACTCTTCATATTTTTCAGACCTTTTCATGCTCTTCATGTCCTCAACACCGTTTCATGCTCCTCCTATTTTTGAAACCATTTCATGCTCCTCATATTTTTGACACATTTTGAAGCTCTTCATACTTTTCACACCTTTTCAGGCTCTTCATGTTTTTCAACACCGCTTCATGCTTCTCCTATTTTTCAGACCGTTTCATGCTCCTCATATTTTTGCCACCTTTTGAAGATCTTCATATTTTTCATAACTTTTAATGCTCTTCATGTTTTTCAATACCACTTCATGCTCCTCCTATTTTTCAGACCGTTTCATGCTCCTCATATTTTTTACACCTTTTAAAGCTCTTCATATTTTTCACACCTTTTCTTGCTCTTCATGTTTTTCAACACCTTTTCATGCTCCTCCTATTTTTCAGACCGTTTCATGCTCCTCATATTTTTGACACCTTTTGAAGATTTTCATATTTTTCACACCTTTTCAGGGTCGTCATGTTTTTCCACACCCCTTCATGCTCCTCCTATTTTTCAGACCGTTTCATGCTGCTCTTATTTTTGACACATTTTGAACCTCTTCATATATTTCACACCTTTTAAGCTCTTCATATTTTTCACACCATTTCAGGCTCTTCAAATTTTTGAACACCGTTTCATGCTCCTCATATTTTTCAGACCATTTCATGCTCCTCATATATTTGACACCTTTTGAAGCTCTTCATATTTTTCACAACTTTTCAGGGTCGTCATGTTTTTCAACACCGCTTCATGCTCCTCCCATTTTTCAGACCGTTTCATGCTCCTCATATTTTTGACGCATTCTCAAGATCTTCATATTTTTCACACCTTTTCAGGCTCTTCATGTTTTTCAATACCACTTCATGCTCCTCCTATTTTTCAGACCGTTTCATGCTCCTCATGTTTTTTACACCTTTTGAAGCTCTTCATATTTTTCACATCTTTTCAGGCTCTTCATGTTTTTCAATACCACTTCATGCTCCTCCTATTTTTCAGACCGTTTCATGCTCCTCACATTTTTCACACCTTTTGAAGCTCTTCATATTTTTCACTCCTTTTCAGGCTCTTCATGTTTATGAACACCGCTTCATGCTCCTCATATTTTTGACACCTGTTGAAACTCTTCATATTTTTCAGTCCTTTTCATTCTCTTCATGTCCTCAACACCGTTTCATGCTCCTCCTTTTTGAAACCATTTCATGCTCCTCATATTTTTGACACCTTTTGAAGCTCTTCATACTTTTCACACCTTTTCAGACTCTTCATGTTTTTGAACAGCACTTCATGCTCCTACTATTTTTCAGACCGTTACATGATCCTCATATTTTTGACACCTTTAGAAGCTCTTCATATTTTTCACAACTTTTAATACTCTTCGTGTTTTTGAACACTGCTTCATGCTCCTCCTATTTGTCAGACCGTTTCATGCTCCTCATATATTTGACACCTTTTGAAGCTCTTCATATTTTTCACAACTTTTCAGGCTCTTCATGTTTTTCAACACCGCTTCATGCTCCTCCTATTTTTCAGACCGTTTCATGCTCCTCACATTTTTCACAACTTTTGAAGCTCTTCATATTTTTCACACCTTTTCAGGCTCTTCATGTTTTTCAACACCGCTTCATGCTTCTCCTATTTTTCAGACCGTTTCATGCTCCTCATATATTGACACCTTTTGAAGCTCTTCATATTTTTGACACCTTTTCAGGCTCTTCATGTTTTTCAATACCACTTCATGCTCCTCCTATTTTTCAGACCGTTTCATGCTCCTCATATTTTTTACACCTTTTGAAGCTCTTCATATTTTACACACCTTTTCTTGCTCTTCATGTTTTTCAACACCTTTTCATGCTCCTCCTATTTTCCAGATCGTTTCATGCTCCTCATATTTTTGACACCTTTTGAAGCTTTTCATATATTTCACACCTTTTCAGGGTCGTCATGTTTTTCAACACCCCTTCATGCTCCTCCTATTTTTCAGACCGTTTCATGCTGCTCATATTTTTGACACCTTTTGAACCTCTTCAATTATTTCACACCTTTTAAGCTCTTCATATTTTTCACACCTTTTCAGGCTCTTCAAATTTTTGAATACCGTTTCATGCTCCTCATATTTTTCAGACCATTTCATGCTCCTCATATTTTTCACACCTTTTGAAGCTCTTCATTTATTTCACACCTTTTAAGCTCTTCACATTTTTCACAACTTTTCAGGCTCTTCATGTTTTTCAACACCGCTTCATGCTCCTCCTATTTTTCAGACCGTTTCATGCTCCTCACATTTTTCACACCTTTTGAAGCTCTTCATATTTTTCACACCTTTTCAGGCTCTTCATGTTTTTCAATGCCGCTTCATGCTTCTCCTATTTTTCAGACCGTTTCATGCTCCTCATATTTTTGACACCTTTTGAAGCTCTTTTTATTTTTCACACCTTTTCAGGTTCTTCATGATTTTGAACACCGTTTCATGCTCCTCATATTTTAACACCTTTTGAAACTCTTCATATTTTTCACACATTTTCAGGCTCTTCATGTTTTCAACACCCCTTCATGCTCCTTCTATTTTTCATACCGTTTATTGCTCCTCATATATTTGACACCTTATGAAGCTCCTCATATTTTTCACACCTTTTGAAGCTCTTCATATTTTTCACACGTTTTCAGGCTCTTCATGTTTTTCAACACCGCTTCTTGATGCTCCTATTTTTCAGAACGTTTCATGCTCCTAATATTTTTAACACCTTTTGAAGCTCTTCGTATTTTTCACAACTTTTCAGGCTCTTCGTGTTTTTGAAAACCGTTTCATGCTCCTCCTATTTTTCAGACCGTTTCATGCTGCTCATATTTTTGACACCTTTTGAAGCTCTTCATATTTTTCACACCTTTTCAGGCTCTTCGTGTTTTTGAAAACCGTTTCATGCTCCTCCTATTTTTCAGACCTTTTCATGCTCCTCATATTTTTGACACCTTTTGAAGCTCTTCATATATTTCACACCTTTTCAGGCTCTTCATGTTTTTGAAAACCGCTTCACGCTCCTCCTATTTTTAACACCTTTTGAAGCTCTTCAGTTTTTTCAAACGTTTTCAGGCTCTTCATGTTTTTCAACACAGCTTCATGCTCCTCCTATTTTTCAGACCTTTTAATGCTCCTCATGTATTTCACACCTTTTGAAGCTCTTCATATTTTTCACACCTTTTCATGCTGTTCATGTTTTTGAACACCGTTTCATGATCCTCCTGTTTTGCAGACCATTTCGTGCTCCTCATATTTTTGACACCTTTTGAAGCTCTTCATATTTTTCACACCTTTTCAGGCTCTTCATGTTTTTCAACACCGCTTCATGCTCCTCCTATTTTTCAGACCATTTAATGCTCCTCATGTATTTCACATCTTTTGAAGCTCTTCATATTTTTCACACCTTTTTAGGCTCTTCATGTTTTTCAACACAGCTTCATGCTCCTCCTGTTTTCAGACTGTTTCATGCTCCTCATATTGTTGACACTTTTTGAAGCTCTTCATATTTCTCACACCTTTTCAGGCTCTTCATATTTTTCAACACCGTTTTATGCTCCTCCTATTTTTCAGACCGTTTCATGATCGTCATATTTTTCAGACCGTTTCATGCTCCCATATTTTTGACACCTTTTGATGCTCATCATTTTCTCACACCTTTTCATGCTCTTCATGTTTTTCAACACCGTTTCATGTTCCTTCTACTTTTCAGACTGTTTTATGCTCCTCATATTTTTGAGATCTTTCGAAGGTCTTCATGTTTTTCACCACCGTTTCATGCTCCTCCATTTTTCAGACCGTTTCATGCTCCTCCTATTTTTAGACCGTTTCATGCTCCTCATATTTTCCAAATCGTTTATTGCTCCTCTTATTTTTGACACGTTTTGAAGCTCTTCATGTTTTCCAACACCGTTTCTTGCTCCTCCTATTTTTGAGATCGTTTCGTGCTCCTCATATTTTTGACACCTTTAGAAGCTCTTCATATTTTTCACACTATTTCATGCTCTTCGTGTTTTTCAACACCATTTCATGCTCCTACTATTTTTCAGACCGTTTCATGCTCCTCATATTTTTGACACCTTTGATGCTCTTCATGATTTTCAACATCGTTTTATGCTCCTCCTATTTTTCAGACCGTTTAATGCTCCTCCTATTTACAGACCGTTTCATGCTCCTCATGTTTGTCAGAATGTTTCATGTTCCTCATATTTTTGACACCTTTTAAAGCTCTTCATATTTTTCACACTTTTTCATGCTCTTCATGTATTTCAACACCGTTTCATGCTCCTCATATTTTTCAGACCGTTTCATGCTCCTCATATATCAGACCGTTTCATGCTCCTCATATTTTTGACACCTTTTGAAGCTCTTCATGTTTTTCACCACCGTTTCATGCTCCTCCTATTTTTCAGACCGTTTCATGCTCCTCATATTATCAGACCGTTTCATGCTCCTCTTATTTTTGACACCTTTTGAAGCTCTTCATGTTTTTAAACACCGTTTCATGCTCCTTCTATTTTTCAGACCGTTTCATACTCCTCATATTTTTCACACAGTTTGACGATCTTCATGTTTTTCAACACCGTTTCATGCTCTTCCCATTTTTCAGACCGTTTCATCCTCTCCTATTTTCAGACAGTTTCATGCTCTCATATTTTTGCCACCTTTTGAAGTTCTTCACGTTTTTCAAAACCGTTTCATGCTCCTCCTATTTTTCAGAACGTTTCATGCTCCTCCTATTTTTCAGACTGTCTCATGCTCCTCATATTTTGGACACCTTTTGTAGCTCTTCATATTTTTCCCACCTTTTCAGGCTCTTCATGTTTTTCAACACCACTTCATGCTCCTCTTATTTTTCAGTCTGTTTCATGCTCCTCATATTTTTGACACCTTTTGAAGTCCTTCATATATTTCACACATTTTCAGGCTCTTCATGTTTTTCAACACCGCTTCATGCTCCTCCTATTTTTCAGACCGTTTCATGCTCCTCATATTTTTGACAGCTTTTGAAGCTCTTCATATTTTTCACAACTTTTAATGCTCTTCATGTTTTTGAACACCACTTCATGCTCCTCCTATTTGTCAGACCGTTTCATGCTCCTCATATATTTGACACCTTTTGAAGCTCTTCATATATTTCCCACCTTTTCAGGCACTTTATGTTTTTCAACACTGCTTCATGCTCCTCCTATTTTTCAGAACGTTTCATGTTCCTCATATTTTTGACACCCTTTGAAGCTCTTCATATTTTTCACACCTTTTCAGGTTCTTCTTGTTTTTGAACACCGTTTCATGCTCCTCATATTTTTGACACCTTTTGAAGCTCTTCATATTTTTCACACCTTTTCAGGCTCTTCGTGTTTTTGAAAACCGTTTCATGCTCCTCCTATTTTTCAGACCTTTTCATGCTCCTCATATTTTTGACACCTTTTGAAGCTCTTCATATATTTCACACCTTTTCAGGCTCTTCATGTTTTTGAAAACCGCTTCACGCTCCTCCTATTTTTAACACCTTTTGAAGCTCTTCAGTTTTTTCAAACGTTTTCAGGCTCTTCATGTTTTTCAACACAGCTTCATGCTCCTCCTATTTTTCAGACCTTTTAATGCTCCTCATGTATTTCACACCTTTTGAAGCTCTTCATATTTTTCACACCTTTTCATGCTGTTCATGTTTTTGAACACCGTTTCATGATCCTCCTGTTTTGCAGACCATTTCGTGCTCCTCATATTTTTGACACCTTTTGAAGCTCTTCATATTTTTCACATCTTTTCAGGCTCTTCATGTTTTTCAACACCGCTTCATGCTCCTCCTATTTTTCAGACCATTTAATGCTCCTCATGTATTTCACATCTTTTGAAGCTCTTCATATTTTTCACACCTTTTTAGGCTCTTCATGTTTTTCAACACAGCTTCATGCTCCTCCTGTTTTCAGACTGTTTCATGCTCCTCATATTGTTGACACTTTTTGAAGCTCTTCATATTTCTCACACCTTTTCAGGCTCTTCATATTTTTCAACACCGTTTTATGCTCCTCCTATTTTTCAGACCGTTTCATGATCGTCATATTTGTCAGACCGTTTCATGCTCCCATATTTTTGACACCTTTTGATGCTCATCATTTTCTCACACCTTTTCATGCTCTTCATGTTTTTCAACACCGTTTCATGTTCCTTCTACTTTTCAGACTGTTTTATGCTCCTCATATTTTTGAGATCTTTCGAAGGTCTTCATGTTTTTCACCACCGTTTCATGCTCCTCCATTTTTCAGACCGTTTCATGCTCCTCCTATTTTTAGACCGTTTCATGCTCCTCATATTTTCCAAATCGTTTATTGCTCCTCTTATTTTTGACACGTTTTGAAGCTCTTCATGTTTTCCAACACCGTTTCTTGCTCTTCCTATTTTTGAGATCGTTTCGTGCTCCTCATATTTTTGACACCTTTAGAAGCTCTTCATATTTTTCACACTATTTCATGCTCTTCGTGTTTTTCAACACCATTTCATGCTCCTACTATTTTTCAGACCGTTTCATGCTCCTCATATTTTTGACACCTTTGATGCTCTTCATGATTTTCAACATCGTTTTATGCTCCTCCTATTTTTCAGACCGTTTAATGCTCCTCCTATTTACAGACCGTTTCATGCTCCTCATGTTTGTCAGAATGTTTCATGTTCCTCATATTTTTGACACCTTTTAAAGCTCTTCATATTTTTCACACTTTTTCATGCTCTTCATGTATTTCAACACCGTTTCATGCTCCTCATATTTTTCAGACCGTTTCATGCTCCTCATATATCAGACCGTTTCATGCTCCTCATATTTTTGACACCTTTTGAAGCTCTTCATGTTTTTCACCACCGTTTCATGCTCCTCCTATTTTTCAGACCGTTTCATGCTCCTCATATTATCAGACCGTTTCATGCTCCTCTTATTTTTGACACCTTTTGAAGCTCTTCATGTTTTTAAACACCGTTTCATGCTCCTTCTATTTTTCAGACCGTTTCATACTCCTCATATTTTTCACACAGTTTGACGATCTTCATGTTTTTCAACACCGTTTCATGCTCTTCCCATTTTTCAGACCGTTTCATCCTCTCCTATTTTCAGACAGTTTCATGCTCTCATATTTTTGCCACCTTTTGAAGTTCTTCACGTTTTTCAAAACCGTTTCATGCTCCTCCTATTTTTCAGAACGTTTCATGCTCCTCCTATTTTTCAGACTGTCTCATGCTCCTCATATTTTGGACACCTTTTGTAGCTCTTCATATTTTTCCCACCTTTTCAGGCTCTTCATGTTTTTCAACACCACTTCATGCTCCTCTTATTTTTCAGTCTGTTTCATGCTCCTCATATTTTTGACACCTTTTGAAGTCCTTCATATATTTCACACATTTTCAGGCTCTTCATGTTTTTCAACACCGCTTCATGCTCCTCCTATTTTTCAGACCGTTTCATGCTCCTCATATTTTTGACAGCTTTTGAAGCTCTTCATATTTTTCACAACTTTTAATGCTCTTCATGTTTTTGAACACCACTTCATGCTCCTCCTATTTGTCAGACCGTTTCATGCTCCTCATATATTTGACACCTTTTGAAGCTCTTCATATATTTCCCACCTTTTCAGGCACTTTATGTTTTTCAACACTGCTTCATGCTCCTCCTATTTTTCAGAACGTTTCATGTTCCTCATATTTTTGACACCCTTTGAAGCTCTTCATATTTTTCACACCTTTTCAGGTTCTTCTTGTTTTTGAACACCGTTTCATGCTCCTCATATTTTTGACACCTTTTGAAGCTCTTCATATTTTTCCCACCTTTTCAGGCTCTTCATGTTTTTCAACACCACTTCATGCTCCTCTTATTTTTCAGTCTGTTTCATGCTCCTCATATTTTTGACACCTTTTGAAGTCCTTCATATATTTCACACATTTTCAGGCTCTTCATGTTTTTCAACACCGCTTCATGCTCCTCCTATTTTTCAGACCGTTTCATGCTCCTCATATTTTTGACAGCTTTTGAAGCTCTTCATATTTTTCACAACTTTTAATGCTCTTCATGTTTTTGAACACCACTTCATGCTCCTCCTATTTGTCAGACCGTTTCATGCTCCTCATATATTTGACACCTTTTGAAGCTCTTCATATATTTCCCACCTTTTCAGGCACTTTATGTTTTTCAACACTGCTTCATGCTCCTCCTATTTTTCAGAACGTTTCATGTTCCTCATATTTTTGACACCCTTTGAAGCTCTTCATATTTTTCACACCTTTTCAGGTTCTTCTTGTTTTTGAACACCGTTTCATGCTCCTCATATTTTTGACACCTTTTGAAGCTCTTCATATTTTTCACACATTTTCAGGCTCTTCATGTTTTTCACCTTCGCTTCATGCTCCTCCTATTTTTCAGACCGTTTCATGCTCCTCACATTTTTCACACCTTTTGAAGCTCTTCATATTTTTCACACCTTTTCAGGCTCTTCATGTTTATGAACACCGCTTCATGCTCCTCATATTTTTGACACCTTTTGAAACTCTTCATATTTTTCAGACCTTTTCATGCTCTTCATGTCCTCAACACCGTTTCATGCTCCTCCTATTTTTGAAACCATTTCATGCTCCTCATATTTTTGACACATTTTGAAGCTCTTCATACTTTTCACACCTTTTCAGGCTCTTCATGTTTTTCAACACCGCTTCATGCTTCTCCTATTTTTCAGACCGTTTCATGCTCCTCATATTTTTGCCACCTTTTGAAGATCTTCATATTTTTCATAACTTTTAATGCTCTTCATGTTTTTCAATACCACTTCATGCTCCTCCTATTTTTCAGACCGTTTCATGCTCCTCATATTTTTGACACCTTTTAAAGCTCTTCATATTTTTCACACCTTTTCTTGCTCTTCATGTTTTTCAACACCTTTTCATGCTCCTCCTATTTTTCAGACCGTTTCATGCTCCTCATATTTTTGACACCTTTTGAAGCTTTTCATATTTTTCACACCTTTTCAGGGTCGTCATCTTTTTCCACACTCCTTCATGCTCCTCCTATTTTTCAGACCGTTTCATGCTGCTCATATTTTTGACACCTTTTGAACCTCTTCATATATTTCACACCTTTTAAGCTCTTCATATTTTTCACACCATTTCAGGCTCTTCAAATTTTTGAACACTGTTTCATGCTCCTCATATTTTTCAGACCATTTCATGCTCCTCATATATTTGACACCTTTTGAAGCTCTTCATATTTTTCACAACTTTTCAGGGTCGTCATGTTTTTCAACACCGCTTCATGCTCCTCCCATTTTTCAGACCGTTTCATGCTCCTCATATTTTTGACGCATTCTCAAGATCTTCATATTTTTCACACCTTTTCAGGCTCTTCATGTTTTTCAATACCACTTCATGCTCCTCCTATTTTTCAGACCGTTTCATGCTCCTCATGTTTTTTACACCTTTTGAAGCTCTTCATATTTTTCACATCTTTTCAGGCTCTTCATGTTTTTCAATACCACTTCATGCTCCTCCTATTTTTCAGACCGTTTCATGCTCCTCACATTTTTCACACCTTTTGAAGCTCTTCATATTTTTCACTCCTTTTCAGGCTCTTCATGTTTATGAACACCGCTTCATGCTCCTCATATTTTTGACACCTGTTGAAACTCTTCATATTTTTCAGTCCTTTTCATTCTCTTCATGTCCTCAACACCGTTTCATGCTCCTCCTTTTTGAAACCATTTCATGCTCCTCATATTTTTGACACCTTTTGAAGCTCTTCATACTTTTCACACCTTTTCAAACTCTTCATGTTTTTGAACAGCACTTCATGCTCCTACTATTTTTCAGACCGTTACATGATCCTCATATTTTTGACACCTTTAGAAGCTCTTCATATTTTTCACAACTTTTAATACTCTTCATGTTTTTGAACACCGCTTCATGCTCCTCCTATTTGTCAGACCGTTTCATGCTCCTCATATATTTGACACCTTTTGAAGCTCTTCATATTTTTCACAACTTTTCAGGCTCTTCATGTTTTTCAACACCGCTTCATGCTCCTCCTATTTTTCAGACCGTTTCATGCTCCTCACATTTTTCACACCTTTTGAAGCTCTTCATATTTTTCACACCTTTTCAGGCTCTTCATGTTTTTCAACACCGCTTCATGCTTCTCCTATTTTTCAGACCGTTTCATGCTCCTCATATATTGACACCTATTGAAGCTCTTCATATTTTTGACACCTTTTCAGGCTCTTCATGTTTTTCAATACCACTTCATGCTCCTCCTATTTTTCAGACCGTTTCATGCTCCTCATATTTTTTACACCTTTTGAAGCTCTTCATATTTTACACACCTTTTCTTGCTCTTCATGTTTTTCAACACCTTTTCATGCTCCTCCTATTTTCCAGATCGTTTCATGCTCCTCATATTTTTGACACCTTTTGAAGCTTTTCATATATTTCACACCTTTTCAGGGTCGTCATGTTTTTCAACACCCCTTCATGCTCCTCCTATTTTTCAGACCGTTTCATGCTGCTCATATTTTTGACACCTTTTGAACCTCTTCAATTATTTCACACCTTTTAAGCTCTTCATATTTTTCACACCTTTTCAGGCTCTTCAAATTTTTGAATACCGTTTCATGCTCCTCATATTTTTCAGACCATTTCATGCTCCTCATATTTTTCACACCTTTTGAAGCTCTTCATTTATTTCACACCTTTTAAGCTCTTCACATTTTTCACAACTTTTCAGGCTCTTCATGTTTTTCAACACCGCTTCATGCTCCTCCTATTTTTCAGACCGTTTCATGCTCCTCACATTTTTCACACCTTTTGAAGCTCTTCATATTTTTCACACCTTTTCAGGCTCTTCACGTTTTTCAATGCCGCTTCATGCTTCTCCTATTTTTCAGACCGTTTCATGCTCCTCATATTTTTGACACCTTTTGAAGCTCTTTTTATTTTTCACACCTTTTCAGGTTCTTCATGATTTTGAACACCGTTTCATGCTCCTCATATTTTAACACCTTTTGAAACTCTTCATATTTTTCACACATTTTCAGGCTCTTCATGTTTTCAACACCCCTTCATGCTCCTTCTATTTTTCATACCGTTTATTGCTCCTCATATATTTGACACCTTATGAAGCTCCTCATATTTTTCACACCTTTTGAAGCTCTTCATATTTTTCACACCTTTTCAGGCTCTTCATGTTTTTCAACACCGCTTCTTGATGCTCCTATTTTTCAGAACGTTTCATGCTCCTAATATTTTTAACACCTTTTGAAGCTCTTCGTATTTTTCACAACTTTTCAGGCTCTTCGTGTTTTTGAAAACCGTTTCATGCTCCTCCTATTTTTCAGACCGTTTCATGCTGCTCATATTTTTGACACCTTTTGAAGCTCTTCATATTTTTCACACCTTTTCAGGCTCTTCGTGTTTTTGAAAACCGTTTCATGCTCCTCCTATTTTTCAGACCTTTTCATGCTCCTCATATTTTTGACACCTTTTGAAGCTCTTCATATATTTCACACCTTTTCAGGCTCTTCATGTTTTTGAAAACCGCTTCACGCTCCTCCTATTTTTAACACCTTTTGAAGCTCTTCAGTTTTTTCAAACGTTTTCAGGCTCTTCATGTTTTTCAACACAGCTTCATGCTCCTCCTATTTTTCAGACCTTTTAATGCTCCTCATGTATTTCACACCTTTTGAAGCTCTTCATATTTTTCACACCTTTTCATGCTGTTCATGTTTTTGAACACCGTTTCATGATCCTCCTGTATTGCAGACCATTTCGTGCTCCTCATATTTTTGACACCTTTTGAAGCTCTTCATATTTTTCACACCTTTTCAGGCTCTTCATGTTTTTCAACACCGCTTCATGCTCCTCCTATTTTTCAGACCTTTTAATGCTCCTCATGTATTTCACACCTTTTGAAGCTCTTCATATTTTTCACACCTTTTCATGCTGTTCATGTTTTTGAACACCGTTTCATGATCCTCCTGTTTTGCAGACCATTTCGTGCTCCTCATATTTTTGACACCTTTTGAAGCTCTTCATATTTTTCACACCTTTTCAGGCTCTTCATGTTTTTCAACACCGCTTCATGCTCCTCCTATTTTTCAGACCTTTTAATGCTCCTCATGTATTTCACATCTTTTGAAGCTCTTCATATTTTTCACACCTTTTTAGGCTCTTCATGTTTTTCAACACAGCTTCATGCTCCTCCTGTTTTTCAGACCGTTTCATGCTCCTCATATTGTTGACACTTTTTGAAGCTCTTCATATTTCTCACACCTTTTCAGGCTCTTCATATTTTTCAACACCGTTTTATGCTCCTCCTATTTTTCAGACCGTTTCATGATCGTCATATTTTTCAGACCGTTTCATGCTCCCATATTTTTGACACCTTTTGATGCTCATCATTTTCTCACACCTTTTCATGCTCTTCATGTTTTTCAACACCGTTTCATGTTCCTTCTACTTTTCAGACTGTTTTATGCTCCTCATATTTTTGAGATCTTTCGAAGGTCTTCATGTTTTTCACCACCGTTTCATGCTCCTCCATTTTTCAGACCGTTTCATGCTCCTCCTATTTTTAGACCGTTTCATGCTCCTCATATTTTCCAAATCGTTTATTGCTCCTCTTATTTTTGACACGTTTTGAAGCTCTTCATGTTTTCCAACACCGTTTCTTGCTCCTCCTATTTTTGAGATCGTTTCGTGCTCCTCATATTTTTGACACCTTTAGAAGCTCTTCATATTTTTCACACTATTTCATGCTCTTCGTGTTTTTCAACACCATTTCATGCTCCTACTATTTTTCAGACCGTTTCATGCTCCTCATATTTTTGACACCTTTGATGCTCTTCATGATTTTCAACATCGTTTTATGCTCCTCCTATTTTTCAGACCGTTTAATGCTCCTCCTATTTACAGACCGTTTCATGCTCCTCATGTTTTTCAGAATGTTTCATGTTCCTCATATTTTTGACACCTTTTAAAGCTCTTCATATTTTTCACACTTTTTCATGCTCTTCATGTATTTCAACACCGTTTCATGCTCCTCATATTTTTCAGACCGTTTCATGCTCCTCATATATCAGACCGTTTCATGCTCCTCATATTTTTGACACCTTTTGAAGCTCTTCATGTTTTTCACCACCGTTTCATGCTCCTCCTATTTTTCAGACCGTTTCATGCTCCTCATATTATCAGACCGTTTCATGCTCCTCTTATTTTTGACACCTTTTGAAGCTCTTCATGTTTTTAAACACCGTTTCATGCTCCTTCTATTTTTCAGACCGTTTCATACTCCTCATATTTTTCACACAGTTTGACGATCTTCATGTTTTTCAACACCGTTTCATGCTCTTCCCATTTTTCAGACCGTTTCATCCTCTCCTATTTTCAGACAGTTTCATGCTCTCATATTTTTGCCACCTTTTGAAGTTCTTCACGTTTTTCAAAACCGTTTCATGCTCCTCCTATTTTTCAGAACGTTTCATGCTCCTCCTATTTTTCAGACTGTCTCATGCTCCTCATATTTTGGACACCTTTTGTAGCTCTTCATATTTTTCCCACCTTTTCAGGCTCTTCATGTTTTTCAACACCACTTCATGCTCCTCTTATTTTTCAGTCTGTTTCATGCTCCTCATATTTTTGACACCTTTTGAAGTCCTTCATATATTTCACACATTTTCAGGCTCTTCATGTTTTTCAACACCGCTTCATGCTCCTCCTATTTTTCAGACCGTTTCATGCTCCTCATATTTTTGACAGCTTTTGAAGCTCTTCATATTTTTCACAACTTTTAATGCTCTTCATGTTTTTGAACACCACTTCATGCTCCTCCTATTTGTCAGACCGTTTCATGCTCCTCATATATTTGACACCTTTTGAAGCTCTTCATATATTTCCCACCTTTTCAGGCACTTTATGTTTTTCAACACTGCTTCATGCTCCTCCTATTTTTCAGAACGTTTCATGTTCCTCATATTTTTGACACCCTTTGAAGCTCTTCATATTTTTCACACCTTTTCAGGTTCTTCTTGTTTTTGAACACCGTTTCATGCTCCTCATATTTTTGACACCTTTTGAAGCTCTTCATATTTTTCCCACCTTTTCAGGCTCTTCATGTTTTTCAACACCACTTCATGCTCCTCTTATTTTTCAGTCTGTTTCATGCTCCTCATATTTTTGACACCTTTTGAAGTCCTTCATATATTTCACACATTTTCAGGCTCTTCATGTTTTTCAACACCGCTTCATGCTCCTCCTATTTTTCAGACCGTTTCATGCTCCTCATATTTTTGACAGCTTTTGAAGCTCTTCATATTTTTCACAACTTTTAATGCTCTTCATGTTTTTGAACACCACTTCATGCTCCTCCTATTTGTCAGACCGTTTCATGCTCCTCATATATTTGACACCTTTTGAAGCTCTTCATATATTTCCCACCTTTTCAGGCACTTTATGTTTTTCAACACTGCTTCATGCTCCTCCTATTTTTCAGACCGTTTCAAGCTCCTCATATTTTTGACACCTTTTGAAGCTCTTCATATTTTTCACACATTTTCAGGCTCTTCATGTTTTTCACCTTCGCTTCATGCTCCTCCTATTTTTCAGACCGTTTCATGCTCCTCACATTTTTCACACCTTTTGAAGCTCTTCATATTTTTCACACCTTTTCAGGCTCTTCATGTTTATGAACACCGCTTCATGCTCCTCATATTTTTGACACCTTTTGAAACTCTTCATATTTTTCAGACCTTTTCATGCTCTTCATGTCCTCAACACCGTTTCATGCTCCTCCTATTTTTGAAACCATTTCATGCTCCTCATATTTTTGACACATTTTGAAGCTCTTCATACTTTTCACACCTTTTCAGGCTCTTCATGTTTTTCAACACCGCTTCATGCTTCTCCTATTTTTCAGACCGTTTCATGCTCCTCATATTTTTGCCACCTTTTGAAGATCTTCATATTTTTCATAACTTTTAATGCTCTTCATGTTTTTCAATACCACTTCATGCTCCTCCTATTTTTCAGACCGTTTCATGCTCCTCATATTTTTGACACCTTTTAAAGCTCTTCATATTTTTCACACCTTTTCTTGCTCTTCATGTTTTTCAACACCTTTTCATGCTCCTCCTATTTTTCAGACCGTTTCATGCTCCTCATATTTTTGACACCTTTTGAAGATTTTCATATTTTTCACACCTTTTCAGGGTCGTCATCTTTTTCCACACTCCTTCATGCTCCTCCTATTTTTCAGACCGTTTCATGCTGCTCATATTTTTGACACCTTTTGAACCCCTTCATATATTTCACACCTTTTAAGCTCTTCATATTTTTCACACCATTTCAGGCTCTTCAAATTTTTGAACACTGTTTCATGCTCCTCATATTTTTCAGACCATTTCATGCTCCTCATATATTTGACACCTTTTGAAGCTCTTCATATTTTTCACAACTTTTCAGGGTCGTCATGTTTTTCAACACCGCTTCATGCTCCTCCCATTTTTCAGACCGTTTCATGCTCCTCATATTTTTGACGCATTCTCAAGATCTTCATATTTTTCACACCTTTTCAGGCTCTTCATGTTTTTCAATACCACTTCATGCTCCTCCTATTTTTCAGACCGTTTCATGCTCCTCATGTTTTTTACACCTTTTGAAGCTCTTCATATTTTTCACATCTTTTCAGGCTCTTCATGTTTTTCAATACCACTTCATGCTCCTCCTATTTTTCAGACCGTTTCATGCTCCTCACATTTTTCACACCTTTTGAAGCTCTTCATATTTTTCACTCCTTTTCAGGCTCTTCATGTTTATGAACACCGCTTCATGCTCCTCATATTTTGACACCTGTTGAAACTCTTCATATTTTTCAGTCCTTTTCATTCTCTTCATGTCCTCAACACCGTTTCATGCTCCTCCTTTTTGAAACCATTTCATGCTCCTCATATTTTTGACACCTTTTGAAGCTCTTCATACTTTTCACACCTTTTCAGACTCTTCATGTTTTTGAACAGCACTTCATGCTCCTACTATTTTTCAGACCGTTACATGATCCTCATATTTTTGACACCTTTAGAAGCTCTTCATATTTTTCACAACTTTTAATACTCTTCGTGTTTTTGAACACCGCTTCATGCTCCTCCTATTTGTCAGACCGTTTCATGCTCCTCATATATTTGACACCTTTTGAAGCTCTTCATATTTTTCACAACTTTTCAGGCTCTTCATGTTTTTCAACACCGCTTCATGCTCCTCCTATTTTTCAGACCGTTTCATGCTCCTCACATTTTTCACACCTTTTGAAGCTCTTCATATTTTTCACACCTTTTCAGGCTCTTCATGTTTTTCAACACCGCTTCATGCTTCTCCTATTTTTCAGACCGTTTCATGCTCCTCATATATTGACACCTTTTGAAGCTCTTCATATTTTTGACACCTTTTCAGGCTCTTCATGTTTTTCAATACCACTTCATGCTCCTCCTATTTTTCAGACCGTTTCATGCTCCTCATATTTTTTACACCTTTTGAAGCTCTTCATATTTTACACACCTTTTCTTGCTCTTCATGTTTTTCAACACCTTTTCATGCTCCTCCTATTTTCCAGATCGTTTCATGCTCCTCATATTTTTGACACCTTTTGAAGCTTTTCATATATTTCACACCTTTTCAGGGTCGTCATGTTTTTCAACACCCCTTCATGCTCCTCCTATTTTTCAGACCGTTTCATGCTGCTCATATTTTTGACACCTTTTGAACCTCTTCAATTATTTCACACCTTTTAAGCTCTTCATATTTTTCACACCTTTTCAGGCTCTTCAAATTTTTGAATACCGTTTCATGCTCCTCATATTTTTCAGACCATTTCATGCTCCTCATATTTTTCACACCTTTTGAAGCTCTTCATTTATTTCACACCTTTTAAGCTCTTCACATTTTTCACAACTTTTCAGGCTCTTCATGTTTTTCAACACCGCTTCATGCTCCTCCTATTTTTCAGACCGTTTCATGCTCCTCACATTTTTCACACCTTTTGAAGCTCTTCATATTTTTCATACCTTTTCAGGCTCTTCACGTTTTTCAATGCCGCTTCATGCTTCTCCTATTTTTCAGACCGTTTCATGCTCCTCATATTTTTGACACCTTTTGAAGCTCTTTTTATTTTTCACACCTTTTCAGGTTCTTCATGTTTTTGAACACCGTTTCATGCTCCTCATATTTTAACACCTTTTGAAACTCTTCTTATTTTTCACACATTTTCAGGCTCTTCATGTTTTCAACACCCCTTCATGCTCCTTCTATTTTTCATACCGTTTATTGCTCCTCATATATTTGACACCTTATGAAGCTCCTCATATTTTTCACACCTTTTGAAGCTCTTCATATTTTTCACACCTTTTCAGGCTCTTCATGTTTTTCAACACCGCTTCTTGATGCTCCTATTTTTCAGAACGTTTCATGCTCCTAATATTTTTAACACCTTTTGAAGCTCTTCGTATTTTTCACAACTTTTCAGGCTCTTCGTGTTTTTGAAAACCGTTTCGTGCTCCTCCTATTTTTCAGACCGTTTCATGCTGCTCATATTTTTGACACCTTTTGAAGCTCTTCATATTTTTCACACCTTTTCAGGCTCTTCGTGTTTTTGAAAACCGTTTCATGCTCCTCCTATTTTTCAGACCTTTTCATGCTCCTCATATTTTTGACACCTTTTGAAGCTCTTCATATATTTCACACCTTTTCAGGCTCTTCATGTTTTTGAAAACCGCTTCACGCTCCTCCTATTTTTAACACCTTTTGAAGCTCTTCAGTTTTTTCAAACGTTTTCAGGCTCTTCATGTTTTTCAACACAGCTTCATGCTCCTCCTATTTTTCAGACCTTTTAATGCTCCTCATGTATTTCACACCTTTTGAAGCTCTTCATATTTTTCACACCTTTTCATGCTGTTCATGTTTTTGAACACCGTTTCATGATCCTCCTGTTTTGCAGACCATTTCGTGCTCCTCATATTTTTGACACCTTTTGAAGCTCTTCATATTTTTCACACCTTTTCAGGCTCTTCATGTTTTTCAACACCGCTTCATGCTCCTCCTATTTTTCAGACCTTTTAATGCTCCTCATGTATTTCACATCTTTTGAAGCTCTTCATATTTTTCACACCTTTTTAGGCTCTTCATGTTTTTCAACACAGCTTCATGCTCCTCCTGTTTTTCAGACCGTTTCATGCTCCTCATATTGTTGACACTTTTTGAAGCTCTTCATATTTCTCACACCTTTTCAGGCTCTTCATATTTTTCAACACCGTTTTATGCTCCTCCTATTTTTCAGACCGTTTCATGATCGTCATATTTTTCAGACCGTTTCATGCTCCCATATTTTTGACACCTTTTGATGCTCATCATTTTCTCACACCTTTTCATGCTCTTCATGTTTTTCAACACCGTTTCATGTTCCTTCTACTTTTCAGACTGTTTTATGCTCCTCATATTTTTGAGATCTTTCGAAGGTCTTCATGTTTTTCACCACCGTTTCATGCTCCTCCATTTTTCAGACCGTTTCATGCTCCTCCTATTTTTAGACCGTTTCATGCTCCTCATATTTTCCAAATCGTTTATTGCTCCTCTTATTTTTGACACGTTTTGAAGCTCTTCATGTTTTCCAACACCGTTTCTTGCTCCTCCTATTTTTGAGATCGTTTCGTGCTCCTCATATTTTTGACACCTTTAGAAGCTCTTCATATTTTTCACACTATTTCATGCTCTTCGTGTTTTTCAACACCATTTCATGCTCCTACTATTTTTCAGACCGTTTCATGCTCCTCATATTTTTGACACCTTTGATGCTCTTCATGATTTTCAACATCGTTTTATGCTCCTCCTATTTTTCAGACCGTTTAATGCTCCTCCTATTTACAGACCGTTTCATGCTCCTCATGTTTTTCAGAATGTTTCATGTTCCTCATATTTTTGACACCTTTTAAAGCTCTTCATATTTTTCACACTTTTTCATGCTCTTCATGTATTTCAACACCGTTTCATGCTCCTCATATTTTTCAGACCGTTTCATGCTCCTCATATATCAGACCGTTTCATGCTCCTCATATTTTTGACACCTTTTGAAGCTCTTCATGTTTTTCACCACCGTTTCATGCTCCTCCTATTTTTCAGACCGTTTCATGCTCCTCATATTATCAGACCGTTTCATGCTCCTCTTATTTTTGACACCTTTTGAAGCTCTTCATGTTTTTAAACACCGTTTCATGCTCCTTCTATTTTTCAGACCGTTTCATACTCCTCATATTTTTCACACAGTTTGACGATCTTCATGTTTTTCAACACCGTTTCATGCTCTTCCCATTTTTCAGACCGTTTCATCCTCTCCTATTTTCAGACAGTTTCATGCTCTCATATTTTTGCCACCTTTTGAAGTTCTTCACGTTTTTCAAAACCGTTTCATGCTCCTCCTATTTTTCAGAACGTTTCATGCTCCTCCTATTTTTCAGACTGTCTCATGCTTCTCCTATTTTTAACACCTTTTGAAGCTCTTCAGTTTTTCAAACGTTTTCAGGCTCTTCATGTTTTTCAACACCGCTTCATGCTCCTCCTATTTTTCAGACCTTTTAATGCTCCTCATGTATTTCACACCTTTTGAAGCTCTTCATATTTTTCACACCTTTTCATGCTGTTCATGTTTTTGAACACCGTTTCATGATCCTCCTGTTTTGCAGACCATTTCGTGCTCCTCATATTTTTGACACCTTTTGAAGCTCTTCATATTTTTCACACCTTTTCAGGCTCTTCATGTTTTTCAACACCGCTTCATGCTCCTCCTATTTTTCAGACCTTTTAATGCTCCTCATGTATTTCACATCTTTTGAAGCTCTTCATATTTTTCACACCTTTTTAGGCTCTTCATGTTTTTCAACACAGCTTCATGCTCCTCCTGTTTTTCAGACCGTTTCATGCTCCTCATATTGTTGACACTTTTTGAAGCTCTTCATATTTCTCACACCTTTTCAGGCTCTTCATATTTTTCAACACCGTTTTATGCTCCTCCTATTTTTCAGACCGTTTCATGATCGTCATATTTTTCAGACCGTTTCATGCTCCCATATTTTTGACACCTTTTGATGCTCATCATTTTCTCACACCTTTTCATGCTCTTCATGTTTTTCAACACCGTTTCATGTTCCTTCTACTTTTCAGACTGTTTTATGCTCCTCATATTTTTGAGATCTTTCGAAGGTCTTCATGTTTTTCACCACCGTTTCATGCTCCTCCATTTTTCAGACCGTTTCATGCTCCTCCTATTTTTAGACCGTTTCATGCTCCTCATATTTTCCAAATCGTTTATTGCTCCTCTTATTTTTGACACGTTTTGAAGCTCTTCATGTTTTCCAACACCGTTTCTTGCTCCTCCTATTTTTGAGATCGTTTCGTGCTCCTCATATTTTTGACACCTTTAGAAGCTCTTCATATTTTTCACACTATTTCATGCTCTTCGTGTTTTTCAACACCATTTCATGCTCCTACTATTTTTCAGACCGTTTCATGCTCCTCATATTTTTGACACCTTTGATGCTCTTCATGATTTTCAACATCGTTTTATGCTCCTCCTATTTTTCAGACCGTTTAATGCTCCTCCTATTTACAGACCGTTTCATGCTCCTCATGTTTTTCAGAATGTTTCATGTTCCTCATATTTTTGACACCTTTTAAAGCTCTTCATATTTTTCACACTTTTTCATGCTCTTCATGTATTTCAACACCGTTTCATGCTCCTCATATTTTTCAGACCGTTTCATGCTCCTCATATATCAGACCGTTTCATGCTCCTCATATTTTTGACACCTTTTGAAGCTCTTCATGTTTTTCACCACCGTTTCATGCTCCTCCTATTTTTCAGACCGTTTCATGCTCCTCATATTATCAGACCGTTTCATGCTCCTCTTATTTTTGACACCTTTTGAAGCTCTTCATGTTTTTAAACACCGTTTCATGCTCCTTCTATTTTTCAGACCGTTTCATACTCCTCATATTTTTCACACAGTTTGACGATCTTCATGTTTTTCAACACCGTTTCATGCTCTTCCCATTTTTCAGACCGTTTCATCCTCTCCTATTTTCAGACAGTTTCATGCTCTCATATTTTTGCCACCTTTTGAAGTTCTTCACGTTTTTCAAAACCGTTTCATGCTCCTCCTATTTTTCAGAACGTTTCATGCTCCTCCTATTTTTCAGACTGTCTCATGCTCCTCATATTTTGGACACCTTTTGTAGCTCTTCATATTTTTCCCACCTTTTCAGGCTCTTCATGTTTTTCAACACCACTTCATGCTCCTCTTATTTTTCAGTCTGTTTCATGCTCCTCATATTTTTGACACCTTTTGAAGTCCTTCATATATTTCACACATTTTCAGGCTCTTCATGTTTTTCAACACCGCTTCATGCTCCTCCTATTTTTCAGACCGTTTCATGCTCCTCATATTTTTGACAGCTTTTGAAGCTCTTCATATTTTTCACAACTTTTAATGCTCTTCATGTTTTTGAACACCACTTCATGCTCCTCCTATTTGTCAGACCGTTTCATGCTCCTCATATATTTGACACCTTTTGAAGCTCTTCATATATTTCCCACCTTTTCAGGCACTTTATGTTTTTCAACACTGCTTCATGCTCCTCCTATTTTTCAGAACGTTTCATGTTCCTCATATTTTTGACACCCTTTGAAGCTCTTCATATTTTTCACACCTTTTCAGGTTCTTCTTGTTTTTGAACACCGTTTCATGCTCCTCATATTTTTGACACCTTTTGAAGCTCTTCATATTTTTCACACATTTTCAGGCTCTTCATGTTTTTCACCTTCGCTTCATGCTCCTCCTATTTTTCAGACCGTTTCATGCTCCTCACATTTTTCACACCTTTTGAAGCTCTTCATATTTTTCACACCTTTTCAGGCTCTTCATGTTTATGAACACCGCTTCATGCTCCTCATATTTTTGACACCTTTTGAAACTCTTCATATTTTTCAGACCTTTTCATGCTCTTCATGTCCTCAACACCGTTTCATGCTCCTCCTATTTTTGAAACCATTTCATGCTCCTCATATTTTTGACACATTTTGAAGCTCTTCATACTTTTCACACCTTTTCAGGCTCTTCATGTTTTTCAACACCGCTTCATGCTTCTCCTATTTTTCAGACCGTTTCATGCTCCTCATATTTTTGCCACCTTTTGAAGATCTTCATATTTTTCATAACTTTTAATGCTCTTCATGTTTTTCAATACCACTTCATGCTCCTCCTATTTTTCAGACCGTTTCATGCTCCTCATATTTTTGACACCTTTTGAACCTCTTCATATATTTCACACCTTTTAAGCTCTTCATATTTTTCACACCATTTCAGGCTCTTCAAATTTTTGAACACCGTTTCATGCTCCTCATATTTTTCAGACCATTTCATGCTCCTCATATATTTGACACCTTTTGAAGCTCTTCATATTTTTCACAACTTTTCAGGGTCGTCATGTTTTTCAACACCGCTTCATGCTCCTCCCATTTTTCAGACCGTTTCATGCTCCTCATATTTTTGACGCATTCTCAAGATCTTCATATTTTTCACACCTTTTCAGGCTCTTCATGTTTTTCAATACCACTTCATGCTCCTCCTATTTTTCAGACCGTTTCATGCTCCTCATGTTTTTTACACCTTTTGAAGCTCTTCATATTTTTCACATCTTTTCAGGCTCTTCATGTATTTCAATACCACTTCATGCTCCTCCTATTTTTCAGACCGTTTCATGCTCCTCACATTTTTCACACCTTTTGAAGCTCTTCATATTTTTCACTCCTTTTCAGGCTCTTCATGTTTATGAACACCGCTTCATGCTCCTCATATTTTTGACACCTGTTGAAACTCTTCATATTTTTCAGTCCTTTTCATTCTCTTCATGTCCTCAACACCGTTTCATGCTCCTCCTTTTTGAAACCATTTCATGCTCCTCATATTTTTGACACCTTTTGAAGCTCTTCATACTTTTCACACCTTTTCAGACTCTTCATGTTTTTGAACAGCACTTCATGCTCCTACTATTTTTCAGACCGTTACATGATCCTCATATTTTTGACACCTTTAGAAGCTCTTCATATTTTTCACAACTTTTAATACTCTTCGTGTTTTTGAACACCGCTTCATGCTCCTCCTATTTGTCAGACCGTTTCATGCTCCTCATATATTTGACACCTTTTGAAGCTCTTCATATTTTTCACAACTTTTCAGGCTCTTCATGTTTTTCAACACCGCTTCATGCTCCTCCTATTTTTCAGACCGTTTCATGCTCCTCACATTTTTCACACCTTTTGAAGCTCTTCATATTTTTCACACCTTTTCAGGCTCTTCATGTTTTTCAACACCGCTTCATGCTTCTCCTATTTTTCAGACCGTTTCATGCTCCTCATATATTGACACCTTTTGAAGCTCTTCATATTTTTGACACCTTTTCAGGCTCTTCATGTTTTTCAATACCACTTCATGCTCCTCCTATTTTTCAGACCGTTTCATGCTCCTCATATTTTTTACACCTTTTGAAGCTCTTCATATTTTACACACCTTTTCTTGTTCTTCATGTTTTTCAACACCTTTTCATGCTCCTCCTATTTTCCAGATCGTTTCATGCTCCTCATATTTTTGACACCTTTTGAAGCTTTTCATATATTTCACACCTTTTCAGGGTCGTCATGTTTTTCAACACCCCTTCATGCTCCTCCTATTTTTCAGACCGTTTCATGCTGCTCATATTTTTGACACCTTTTGAACCTCTTCAATTATTTCACACCTTTTAAGCTCTTCATATTTTTCACACCTTTTCAGGCTCTTCAAATTTTTGAATACCGTTTCATGCTCCTCATATTTTTCAGACCATTTCATGCTCCTCATATTTTTCACACCTTTTGAAGCTCTTCATTTATTTCACACCTTTTAAGCTCTTCACATTTTTCACAACTTTTCAGGCTCTTCATGTTTTTCAACACCGCTTCATGCTCCTCCTATTTTTCAGACCGTTTCATGCTCCCATATTTTTGACACCTTTTGATGCTCATCATTTTCTCACACCTTTTCATGCTCTTCATGTTTTTCAACACCGTTTCATGTTCCTTCTACTTTTCAGACTGTTTTATGCTCCTCATATTTTTGAGATCTTTCGAAGGTCTTCATGATTTTCACCACCGTTTCATGCTCCTCCATTTTTCAGACCGTTTCATGCTCCTCCTATTTTTAGACCGTTTCATGCTCCTCATATTTTCCAAATCATTTATTGCTCCTCTTATTTTTGACACGTTTTGAAGCTCTTCATGTTTTCCAACACCGTTTCTTGCTCCTCCTATTTTTGAGATCGTTTCGTGCTCCTCATATTTTTGACACCTTTAGAAGCTCTTCATATTTTTCACACTATTTCATGCTCTTCGTGTTTTTCAACACCATTTCATGCTCCTACTATTTTTCAGACCGTTTCATGCTCCTCATATTTTTGACACCTTTGATGCTCTTCATGATTTTCAACATCGTTTTATGCTCCTCCTATTTTTCAGACCGTTTAATGCTCCTCCTATTTACAGACCGTTTCATGCTCCTCATGTTTGTCAGAATGTTTCATGTTCCTCATATTTTTGACACCTTTTAAAGCTCTTCATATTTTTCACACTTTTTCATGCTCTTCATGTATTTCAACACCGTTTCATGCTCCTCATATTTTTCAGACCGTTTCATGCTCCTCATATATCAGACCGTTTCATGCTCCTCATATTTTTGACACCTTTTGAAGCTCTTCATGTTTTTCACCACCGTTTCATGCTCCTCCTATTTTTCAGACCGTTTCATGCTCCTCATATTATCAGACCGTTTCATGCTCCTCTTATTTTTGACACCTTTTGAAGCTCTTCATGTTTTTAAACACCGTTTCATGCTCCTTCTATTTTTCAGACCGTTTCATACTCCTCATATTTTTCACACAGTTTGACGATCTTCATGTTTTTCAACACCGTTTCATGCTCTTCCCATTTTTCAGACCGTTTCATCCTCTCCTATTTTCAGACAGTTTCATGCTCTCATATTTTTGCCACCTTTTGAAGTTCTTCACGTTTTTCAAAACCGTTTCATGCTCCTCCTATTTTTCAGAACGTTTCATGCTCCTCCTATTTTTCAGACTGTCTCATGCTCCTCATATTTTGGACACCTTTTGTAGCTCTTCATATTTTTCCCACCTTTTCAGGCTCTTCATGTTTTTCAACACCACTTCATGCTCCTCTTATTTTTCAGTCTGTTTCATGCTCCTCATATTTTTGACACCTTTTGATTCCTTCATATATTTCACACATTTTCAGGCTCTTCATGTTTTTCAACACCGCTTCATGCTCCTCCTATTTTTCAGACCGTTTCATGCTCCTCATATTTTTGACAGCTTTTGAAGCTCTTCATATTTTTCACAACTTTTAATGCTCTTCACGTTTTTGAACACCACTTCATGCTCCTCCTATTTGTCAGACCGTTTCATGCTCCTCATATATTTGACACCTTTTGAAGCTCTTCATATATTTCCCACCTTTTCAGGCACTTTATGTTTTTCAACACTGCTTCATGCTCCTCCTATTTTTCAGAACGTTTCATGTTCCTCATATTTTTGACACCCTTTGAAGCTCTTCATATTTTTCACACCTTTTCAGGTTCTTCTTGTTTTTGAACACCGTTTCATGCTCCTCATATTTTTGACACCTTTTGAAGCTCTTCATATTTTTCACACATTTTCAGGCTCTTCATGTTTTTCACCTTCGCTTCATGCTCCTCCTATTTTTCACACCGTTTCATGCTCCTCACATTTTTCACACCTTTTGAAGCTCTTCATATTTTTCACACCTTTTCAGGCTCTTCATGTTTATGAACACCGCTTCATGCTCCTCATATTTTTGACACCTTTTGAAACTCTTCATATTTTTCAGACCTTTTCATGCTCTTCATGTCCTCAACACCGTTTCATGCTCCTCCTATTTTTGAAACCATTTCATGCTCCTCATATTTTTGACACATTTTGAAGCTCTTCATACTTTTCACACCTTTTCAGGCTCTTCATGTTTTTCAACACCGCTTCATGCTTCTCCTATTTTTCAGACCGTTTCATGCTCCTCATATTTTTGCCACCTTTTGAAGATCTTCATATTTTTCATAACTTTTAATGCTCTTCATGTTTTTCAATACCACTTCATGCTCCTCCTATTTTTCAGACCGTTTCATGCTCCTCATATTTTTGACACCTTTTGAACCTCTTCATATATTTCACACCTTTTAAGCTCTTCATATTTTTCACACCATTTCAGGCTCTTCAAATTTTTGAACACCGTTTCATGCTCCTCATATTTTTCAGACCATTTCATGCTCCTCATATATTTGACACCTTTTGAAGCTCTTCATATTTTTCACAACTTTTCAGGGTCGTCATGTTTTTCAACACCGCTTCATGCTCCTCCCATTTTTCAGACCGTTTCATGCTCCTCATATTTTTGACGCATTCTCAAGATCTTCATATTTTTCACACCTTTTCAGGCTCTTCATGTTTTTCAATACCACTTCATGCTCCTCCTATTTTTCAGACCGTTTCATGCTCCTCATGTTTTTTACACCTTTTGAAGCTCTTCATATTTTTCACATCTTTTCAGGCTCTTCATGTTTTTCAATACCACTTCATGCTCCTCCTATTTTTCAGACCGTTTCATGCTCCTCACATTTTTCACACCTTTTGAAGCTCTTCATATTTTTCACTCCTTTTCAGGCTCTTCATGTTTATGAACACCGCTTCATGCTCCTCATATTTTTGACACCTGTTGAAACTCTTCATATTTTTCAGTCCTTTTCATTCTCTTCATGTCCTCAACACCGTTTCATTCTCCTCCTTTTTGAAACCATTTCATGCTCCTCATATTTTTGACACCTTTTGAAGCTCTTCATACTTTTCACACCTTTTCAGACTCTTCATGTTTTTGAACAGCACTTCATGCTCCTACTATTTTTCAGACCGTTACATGATCCTCATATTTTTGACACCTTTAGAAGCTCTTCATATTTTTCACAACTTTTAATACTCTTCGTGTTTTTGAACACCGCTTCATGCTCCTCCTATTTGTCAGACCGTTTCATGCTCCTCATATATTTGACACCTTTTGAAGCTCTTCATATTTTTCACAACTTTTCAGGCTCTTCATGTTTTTCAACACCGCTTCATGCTCCTCCTATTTTTCAGACCGTTTCATGCTCCTCACATTTTTCACACCTTTTGAAGCTCTTCATATTTTTCACACCTTTTCAGGCTCTTCATGTTTTTCAACACCGCTTCATGCTTCTCCTATTTTTCAGACCGTTTCATGCTCCTCATATATTGACACCTTTTGAAGCTCTTCATATTTTTGACACCTTTTCAGGCTCTTCATGTTTTTCAATACCACTTCATGCTCCTCCTATTTTTCAGACCGTTTCATGCTCCTCATATTTTTTACACCTTTTGAAGCTCTTCATATTTTACACACCTTTTCTTGTTCTTCATGTTTTTCAACACCTTTTCATGCTCCTCCTATTTTCCAGATCGTTTCATGCTCCTCATATTTTTGACACCTTTTGAAGCTTTTCATATATTTCACACCTTTTCAGGGTCGTCATGTTTTTCAACACCCCTTCATGCTCCTCCTATTTTTCAGACCGTTTCATGCTGCTCATATTTTTGACACCTTTTGAACCTCTTCAATTATTTCACACCTTTTAAGCTCTTCATATTTTTCACACCTTTTCAGGCTCTTCAAATTTTTGAATACCGTTTCATGCTCCTCATATTTTTCAGACCATTTCATGCTCCTCATATTTTTCACACCTTTTGAAGCTCTTCATTTATTTCACACCTTTTAAGCTCTTCACATTTTTCACAACTTTTCAGGCTCTTCATGTTTTTCAACACCGCTTCATGCTCCTCCTATTTTTCAGACCGTTTCATGCTCCTCACATTTTTCACACCTTTTGAAGCTCTTCATATTTTTCACACCTTTTCAGGCTCTTCATGTTTTTCAATGCCGCTTCATGCTTCTCCTATTTTTCAGACCGTTTCATGCTCCTCATATTTTTGACACCTTTTGAAGCTCTTTTTATTTTTCACACCTTTTCAGGTTCTTCATGATTTTGAACACCGTTTCATGCTCCTCATATTTTAACACCTTTTGAAACTCTTCATATTTTTCACACATTTTCAGGCTCTTCATGTTTTCAACACCCCTTCATGCTCCTTCTATTTTTCATACCGTTTATTGCTCCTCATATATTTGACACCTTATGAAGCTCCTCATATTTTTCACACCTTTTGAAGCTCTTCATATTTTTCACACGTTTTCAGGCTCTTCATGTTTTTCAACACCGCTTCTTGATGCTCCTATTTTTCAGAACGTTTCATGCTCCTAATATTTTTAACACCTTTTGAAGCTCTTCGTATTTTTCACAACTTTTCAGGCTCTTCGTGTTTTTGAAAACCGTTTCATGCTCCTCCTATTTTTCAGACCGTTTCATGCTGCTCATATTTTTGACACCTTTTGAAGCTCTTCATATTTTTCACACCTTTTCAGGCTCTTCGTGTTTTTGAAAACCGTTTCATGCTCCTCCTATTTTTCAGACCTTTTCATGCTCCTCATATTTTTGACACCTTTTGAAGCTCTTCATATATTTCACACCTTTTCAGGCTCTTCATGTTTTTGAAAACCGCTTCACGCTCCTCCTATTTTTAACACCTTTTGAAGCTCTTCAGTTTTTTCAAACGTTTTCAGGCTCTTCATGTTTTTCAACACAGCTTCATGCTCCTCCTATTTTTCAGACCTTTTAATGCTCCTCATGTATTTCACACCTTTTGAAGCTCTTCATATTTTTCACACCTTATCATGCTGTTCATGTTTTGAACACCGTTTCATGATCCTCCTGTTTTGCAGACCATTTCATGCTCCTCATATTTTTCACACCTTTTGAAGCTCTTCATATTTTTCACACCTTTTCAGGCTCTTCATGTTTTTCAACACCGCTTCATGCTCCTCCTATTTTTCAGACCTTTTAATGCTCCTCATGTATTTCACATCTTTTGAAGCTCTTCATATTTTTCACACCTTTTTAGGCTCTTCATGTTTTTCAACACAGCTTCATGCTCCTCCTATTTTTCAGACCGTTTCATGCTCCTCATATTTTTGACAACTTTTGAAGCTCTTGATATTTTTCACAACTTTTCAGGCTCTTCATGTTTTTCAACACCGCTTCATGCTCCTCCTATTTTCAGACCGTTTCATGCTCCTCATATTTTTCACACCTTTTGAAGCTCTTCATATTTTTCAAACCTTTTCAGGCTCCTCATGTTTTTGAACACCGCTTCATGCTCCTCCTATTTTTCAGACCTTTTAATGCTCCTCATGTATTTCACATCTTTTGAAGCTCTTCATATTTTTCACACCTTTTTAGGCTCTTCATGTTTATCAACACCGCTTCATGCTCCTCCTATTTTTCAGACCGTTTCATGCTCCTCATATTTTTGACAACTTTTGAAGCTCTTGATATTTTTCACAACTTTTCAGGCTCTTCATGTTTTTCAACACCGCTTCATGCTCCTCCTATTTTCAGACCGTTTCATGCTCCTCATATTTTTCACACCTTTTGAAGCTCTTCATATTTTTCAAACCTTTTCAGGCTCCTCATGTTTTTGAACACCGCTTCATGCTCCTCATACTTTTCAGATTGTTTCATCTCCCTCATATTTTTGACACTTTTTGAAGCTCTTCATATTTTTCACACTTTTTCACGCTCTTCATGTTTTTGAACACCGCTTCATGCTTCTACTATTTTCAGACCGGTTCATGCTCCTCATATTTTTGACACCTTTTGAAGCTCTTCATGTTTTTCACCACCGTTTCATGCTCCTCCTATTTTTCAGACCGTTTCATGCTCCTCATATTATCAGACCGTTTCATGCTCCTCTTATTTTTGACACCTTTTGAAGCTCTTCATTTTTTTAAACACCGTTTCATGCTCCTTCTATTTTTCAGACCGTTTCATACTCCTCATATTTTTCACACAGTTTGACGATCTTCATGTTTTTCAACACCGTTTCATGCTCTTCCCATTTTTCAGACCGTTTCATCCTCTCCTATTTTCAGACAGTTTCATGCTCTCATATTTTTGCCACCTTTTGAAGTTCTTCACGTTTTTCAAAACCGTTTCATGCTCCTCCTATTTTTCAGAACGTTTCATGCTCCTCCTATTTTTCAGACTGTCTCATGCTCCTCATATTTTGGACACCTTTTGTAGCTCTTCATATTTTTCCCACCTTTTCAGGCTCTTCATGTTTTTCAACACCACTTCATGCTCCTCTTGTTTTTCAGTCTGTTTCATGCTCCTCATATTTTTGACACCTTTTGAAGTCCTTCATATATTTCACACATTTTCAGGCTCTTCATGTTTTTCAACACCGCTTCATGCTCCTCCTATTTTTCAGACCGTTTCATGCTCCTCATATTTTTGACAGCTTTTGAAGCTCTTCATATTTTTCACAACTTTTAATGCTCTTCATGTTTTTGAACACCACTTCATGCTCCTCCTATTTGTCAGACCGTTTCATGCTCCTCATATATTTGACACCTTTTGAAGCTCTTCATATATTTCCCACCTTTTCAGGCACTTTATGTTTTTCAACACTGCTTCATGCTCCTCCTATTTTTCAGAACGTTTCATGTTCCTCATATTTTTGACACCCTTTGAAGCTCTTCATATTTTTCACACCTTTTCAGGTTCTTCTTGTTTTTGAACACCGTTTCATGCTCCTCATATTTTTGACACCTTTTGTAGCTCTTCATATTTTTCCCACCTTTTCAGGCTCTTCATGTTTTTCAACACCACTTCATGCTCCTCTTATTTTTCAGTCTGTTTCATGCTCCTCATATTTTTGACACCTTTTGGAGTCCTTCATATATTTCACACATTTTCAGGCTCTTCATGTTTTTCAACACCGCTTCATGCTCCTCCTATTTTTCAGACCGTTTCATGCTCCTCATATTTTTGACAGCTTTTGAAGCTCTTCATATTTTTCACAACTTTTAATGCTCTTCATGTTTTTGAACACCACTTCATGCTCCTCCTATTTGTCAGACCGTTTCATGCTCCTCATATATTTGACACCTTTTGAAGCTCTTCATATATTTCCCACATTTTCAGGCACTTTATGTTTTTCAACACTGCTTCATGCTCCTCCTATTTTTCAGAACGTTTCATGTTCCTCATATTTTTGACACCCTTTGAAGCTCTTCATATTTTTCACACCTTTTCAGGTTCTTCTTGTTTTTGAACACCGTTTCATGCTCCTCATATTTTTGACACCTTTTGAAGCTCTTCATATTTTTCACACATTTTCAGGCTCTTCATGTTTTTCACCTTCGCTTCATGCTCCTCCTATTTTTCAGACCGTTTCATGCTCCTCACATTTTTCACACCTTTTGAAGCTCTTCATATTTTTCACACCTTTTCAGGCTCTTCATGTTTATGAACATCGCTTCATGCTCCTCATATTTTTGACACCTTTTGAAACTCTTCATATTTTTCAGACCTTTTCATGCTCTTCATGTCCTCAAACCCGTTTCATGCTCCTCCTATTTTTGAAACCATTTCATGCTCCTCATATTTTTGACACATTTTGAAGCTCTTCATACTTTTCACACCTTTTCAGGCTCTTCATGTTTATTAACACCGCTTCATGCTCCTCATATTTTTGCCACCTTTTGAAGATCTTCATATTTTTCAGACCTTTTCATGCTCTTCATGTCCTCAACACCGTTTCATGCTCCTCCTATTTTTGAAACCATTTCATGCTCCTCATATTTTTGACACATTTTGAAGCTCTTCATACTTTTCACACCTTTTCAGGCTCTTCATGTTTTTCAACACCGCTTCATGCTTCTCCTATTTTTCAGACCGTTTCATGCTCCTCATATTTTTGCCAGCTTTTGAAGATCTTCATATTTTTCATAACTTTTAATGCTCTTCATGTTTTTCAATACCACTTCATGCTCCTCCTATTTTTCAGACCGTTTCATGCTCCTCATATTTTTTACACCTTTTAAAGCTCTTCATATTTTTCACACCTTTTCTTGCTCTTCATGTTTTTCAACACCTTTTCATGCTCCTCCTATTTCTCAGACCGTTTCATGCTCCTCATATTTTTGACACCTTTTGAAGCTTTTCATATTTTTCACACCTTTTCAGGGTCGTCATCTTTTTCCACACCCCTTCATGCTCCTCCTATTTTTCAGACCGTTTCATGCTCCTCATATTTTTGCCACCTTTTGAAGATCTTCATATTTTTCATAACTTTTAATGCTCTTCATGTTTTTCAATACCACTTCATGCTCCTCCTATTTTTCAGACCGTTTCATGCTCCTCATATTTTTGACACCTTTTGAACCTCTTCATATATTTCACACCTTTTAAGCTCTTCATATTTTTCACACCATTTCAGGCTCTTCAAATTTTTGAACACCGTTTCATGCTCCTCATATTTTTCAGACCATTTCATGCTCCTCATATATTTGACACCTTTTGAAGCTCTTCATATTTTTCACAACTTTTCAGGGTCGTCATGTTTTTCAACACCGCTTCATGCTCCTCCCATTTTTCAGACCGTTTCATGCTCCTCATATTTTTGACGCATTCTCAAGATCTTCATATTTTTCACACCTTTTCAGGCTCTTCATGTTTTTCAATACCACTTCATGCTCCTCCTATTTTTCAGACCGTTTCATGCTCCTCATGTTTTTTACACCTTTTGAAGCTCTTCATATTTTTCACATCTTTTCAGGCTCTTCATGTTTTTCAATACCACTTCATGCTCCTCCTATTTTTCAGACCGTTTCATGCTCCTCACATTTTTCACACCTTTTGAAGCTCTTCATGTTTATGAACACCGCTTCATGCTCCTCATATTTTTGACACCTGTTGAAACTCTTCATATTTTTCAGTCCTTTTCATTCTCTTCATGTCCTCAACACCGTTTCATGCTCCTCCTTTTTGAAACCATTTCATGCTCCTCATATTTTTGACACCTTTTGAAGCTCTTCATACTTTTCACACCTTTTCAGACTCTTCATGTTTTTGAACAGCACTTCATGCTCCTACTATTTTTCAGACCGTTACATGATCCTCATATTTTTGACACCTTTAGAAGCTCTTCATATTTTTCACAACTTTTAATACTCTTCGTGTTTTTGAACACCGCTTCATGCTCCTCCTATTTGTCAGACCGTTTCATGCTCCTCATATATTTGACACCTTTTGAAGCTCTTCATATTTTTCACAACTTTTCAGGCTCTTCATGTTTTTCAACACCGCTTCATGCTCCTCCTATTTTTCAGACCGTTTCATGCTCCTCACATTTTTCACACCTTTTGAAGCTCTTCATATTTTTCACACCTTTTCAGGCTCTTCATGTTTTTCAACACCGCTTCATGCTTCTCCTATTTTTCAGACCGTTTCATGCTCCTCATATATTGACACCTTTTGAAGCTCTTCATATTTTTGACACCTTTTCAGGCTCTTCATGTTTTTCAATACCACTTCATGCTCCTCCTATTTTTCAGACCGTTTCATGCTCCTCATATTTTTTACACCTTTTGAAGCTCTTCATATTTTACACACCTTTTCTTGTTCTTCATGTTTTTCAACACCTTTTCATGCTCCTCCTATTTTCCAGATCGTTTCATGCTCCTCATATTTTTGACACCTTTTGAAGCTTTTCATATATTTCACACCTTTTCAGGGTCGTCATGTTTTTCAACACCCCTTCATGCTCCTCCTATTTTTCAGACCGTTTCATGCTGCTCATATTTTTGACACCTTTTGAACCTCTTCAATTATTTCACACCTTTTAAGCTCTTCATATTTTTCACACCTTTTCAGGCTCTTCAAATTTTTGAATACCGTTTCATGCTCCTCATATTTTTCAGACCATTTCATGCTCCTCATATTTTTCACACCTTTTGACGCTCTTCATTTATTTCACACCTTTTAAGCTCTTCACATTTTTCACAACTTTTCAGGCTCTTCATGTTTTTCAACACCGCTTCATGCTCCTCCTATTTTTCAGACCGTTTCATGCTCCTCACATTTTTCACACCTTTTGAAGCTCTTCATATTTTTCACACCTTTTCAGGCTCTTCACGTTTTTCAATGCCGCTTCATGCTTCTCCTATTTTTCAGACCGTTTCATGCTCCTCATATTTTTGACACCTTTTGAAGCTCTTTTTATTTTTCACACCTTTTCAGGTTCTTCATGTTTTTGAACACCGTTTCATGCTCCTCATATTTTAACACCTTTTGAAACTCTTCATATTTTTCACACATTTTCAGGCTCTTCATGTTTTCAACACCCCTTCATGCTCCTTCTATTTTTCATACCGTTTATTGCTCCTCATATATTTGACACCTTATGAAGCTCCTCATATTTTTCACACCTTTTGAAGCTCTTCATATTTTTCACACGTTTTCAGGCTCTTCATGTTTTTCAACACCGCTTCTTGATGCTCCTATTTTTCAGAACGTTTCATGCTCCTAATATTTTTAACACCTTTTGAAGCTCTTCGTATTTTTCACAACTTTTCAGGCTCTTCGTGTTTTTGAAAACCGTTTCATGCTCCTCCTATTTTTCAGACCGTTTCATGCTGCTCATATTTTTGACACCTTTTGAAGCTCTTCATATTTTTCACACCTTTTCAGGCTCTTCGTGTTTTTGAAAACCGTTTCATGCTCCTCCTATTTTTCAGACCTTTTCATGCTCCTCATATTTTTGACACCTTTTGAAGCTCTTCATATATTTCACACCTTTTCAGGCTCTTCATGTTTTTGAAAACCGCTTCACGCTCCTCCTATTTTTAACACCTTTTGAAGCTCTTCAGTTTTTTCAAACGTTTTCAGGCTCTTCATGTTTTTCAACACAGCTTCATGCTCCTCCTATTTTTCAGACCTTTTAATGCTCCTCATGTATTTCACACCTTTTGAAGCTCTTCATATTTTTCACACCTTATCATGCTGTTCATGTTTTGAACACCGTTTCATGATCCTCCTGTTTTGCAGACCATTTCATGCTCCTCATATTTTTCACACCTTTTGAAGCTCTTCATATTTTTCACACCTTTTCAGGCTCTTCATGTTTTTCAACACCGCTTCATGCTCCTCCTATTTTTCAGACCTTTTAATGCTCCTCATGTATTTCACATCTTTTGAAGCTCTTCATATTTTTCACACCTTTTTAGGCTCTTCATGTTTTTCAACACAGCTTCATGCTCCTCCTATTTTTCAGACCGTTTCATGCTCCTCATATTTTTGACAACTTTTGAAGCTCTTGATATTTTTCACAACTTTTCAGGCTCTTCATGTTTTTCAACACCGCTTCATGCTCCTCCTATTTTCAGACCGTTTCATGCTCCTCATATTTTTCACACCTTTTGAAGCTCTTCATATTTTTCAAACCTTTTCAGGCTCCTCATGTTTTTGAACACCGCTTCATGCTCCTCCTATTTTTCAGACCTTTTAATGCTCCTCATGTATTTCACATCTTTTGAAGCTCTTCATATTTTTCACACCTTTTTAGGCTCTTCATGTTTTTCAACACCGCTTCATGCTCCTCCTATTTTTCAGACCGTTTCATGCTCCTCATATTTTTGACAACTTTTGAAGCTCTTGATATTTTTCACAACTTTTCAGGCTCTTCATGTTTTTCAACACCGCTTCATGCTCCTCCTATTTTCAGACCGTTTCATGCTCCTCATATTTTTCACAACTTTTGAAGCTCTTCATATTTTTCAAACCTTTTCAGGCTCCTCATGTTTTTGAACACCGCTTCATGCTCCTCATACTTTTCAGATTGTTTCATCTTCCTCATATTTTTGACACCTTTTGAAGCTCTTCATATTTTTCACACTTTTTCACGCTCTTCATGTTTTTGAACACCGCTTCATGCTTCTACTATTTTCAGACCGTTTCATGCTCCTCATGTTTTTCACACCATTTGAAGCTCTTCATATTTTTCACACCTTTTCAGGCTCTTCATGTTTTTGAAAACTGCTTCATGCTCCTCCTATTTTTCACACCTTTTGAAGCTCTGCATATTTTACACACGTTTTCAGCCTCTTCATGTTTTTCAACACCGCTTCATGCTCCTCCTATTCTTCAGATCCTTTCAAGCTCCTCATATTTTTCCTCCTTTTGAAGCTGTTCGTATTTTTCACACCTTTTCAGGCTGTTCATGTTTTTGTACATTGCTTCATGCTCCTTCTATTTTTCAGGCCGTTTCATGCTCCTCATGTATTTCACACCTTTTGAAGCTCTTCATATTTTTCACACCTTTTCATGCTCTTCATGTTTTTGAACATTACTTCATGCTCCTTCTATTTTTCAGGCCGTTTCATGCTCCTCATGTATTTCACACCTTTAGAAATTCTTCATATTTTTCAAACTTTTCCAAGCTCTTCATGTTTTTGAACACCAGTTCATGCTCCTCCTATTTTTCACACCTTTTGAAGCTCTTTATATTATTCACAGGTTTTCAGTCTCTGCATGTTTTTGAACACCGCTTCATGCTCCTCCTATTTTTCCGACCGTTTCATGCTCCTCATGCATTTCAAACCTTTTGAAGCTCTTCATATTTTGTACACCTTTTCAGGCTCTTCATGTTTTTCACAACCACTTCATGCTCATCCTATTTTTCTGATCGTTTCATGCTCCTCATATTTTTGACACCGTTTGAAGCTCTTCATATTTTTCACACCTTTTCAGGCTCCTCATGTTTGCGAACACCGCTTCATTATCCTCCTATTTTTTAGACTGTTTCATGCTCCTCATATTTTTGACACCTTTTGAAGCTCTTCATATTTTGCACACCTTCTAAGGCTCTTCATGTTTTTCAACACCACTTCATGCTGCTCCTGTTTTTCAGTCCGTTTCATGCACATCTCATTTTTGACACCTTTTGAAGCTCTTCATATTTTTCACACCTTTTCAGGCTCTTCATGTTTTTGAACATGGCTTCATGAACCTCATACTTTTCAGACCGTTTCATGCTCCTCATATTTTTGACATCTTTTGAAGCTCTTCATATATTTCACACCTTTTCATTCTCTTCATGTTTTTCAACACCACTTCATGCTCCTCCTATTTTTCAGAAGGTTTCATGCTCCTTATGTATTTGACACCTTTTGAATCTCTTCATATTTTTCACACCTTTTCATGCTGTTCATGTTTTTGAACACCGTTTCATGATCCTCCTGTTTTTCAGACCGTTTCGTGCTCCTCATATTTTTGACACCTTTTGAAGCTCTTCATATTTTTCACACCTTTTCAGGCTCTTCATGTTTTTCAACACCGCTTCATGCTCCTCCTATTTTTCAGACCGTTTCATGCTCCTAATATTTTTAACACCTTTTGAAGCTCTTCGTATTTTTCACAACTTTTCAGGCTCTTCGTGTTTTTGAAAACCGTTTCATGCTCCTCCTATTTTTCAGACCGTTTCATGCTGCTCATATTTTTGACACCTTTTGAAGCTCTTCATATTTTTCACACCTTTTCAGGCTCTTCGTGTTTTTGAAAACCGTTTCATGCTCCTCCTATTTTTCAGACCTTTTCATGCTCCTCATATTTTTGACACCTTTTGAAGCTCTTCATATTTTTCACACCTTTTCAGCCTCTTCATGTTTTTGAATACCGCTTCATACTCCTCCTATTTTTCAGACCGTTTCATTCTCATCTCATTTTTGACAACTTTTGAAGCTCCTCATATTTTTCACACCTTTTGAAGCTCTTCATTTATTTCACACCTTTTAAGCTCTTCACATTTTTCACAACTTTTCAGGCTCTTCATGTTTTTCAACACCGCTTCATGCTCCTCCTATTTTTCAGACCGTTTCATGCTCCTCACATTTTTCACACCTTTTGAAGCTCTTCATATTTTTCACACCTTTTCAGGCTCTTCACGTTTTTCAATGCCGCTTCATGCTTCTCCTATTTTTCAGACCATTTCATGCTCCTCATATTTTTCACACCTTTTGAAGCTCTTCATTTATTTCACACCTTTTAAGCTCTTCACATTTTTCACAACTTTTCAGGCTCTTCATGATTTTCAACACCGCTTCATGCTCCTCCTATTTTTCAGACCGTTTCATGCTCCTCACATTTTTCACACCTTTTGAAGCTCTTCATATTTTTCACACCTTTTCAGGCTCTTCACGTTTTTCAATGCCGCTTCATGCTTCTCCTATTTTTCAGACCGTTTCATGCTCCTCATATTTTTGACACCTTTTGAAGCTCTTTTTATTTTTCACACCTTTTCAGGTTCTTCATGTTTTTGAACACCGTTTCATGCTCCTCATATTTTAACACCTTTTGAAACTCTTCATATTTTTCACACATTTTCAGGCTCTTCATGTTTTCAACACCCCTTCATGCTCCTTCTATTTTTCATACCGTTTATTGCTCCTCATATATTTGACACCTTATGAAGCTCCTCATATTTTTCACACCTTTTGAAGCTCTTCGTATTTTTCACACGTTTTCAGGCTCTTCATGTTTTTCAACACCGCTTCTTGATGCTCCTATTTTTCAGAACGTTTCATGCTCCTAATATTTTTAACACCTTTTGAAGCTCTTCGTATTTTTCACAACTTTTCAGGCTCTTCGTGTTTTTGAAAACCGTTTCATGCTCCTCCTATTTTTCAGACCATTTCATGCTGCTCATATTTTTGACACCTTTTGAAGCTCTTCATATTTTTCACACCTTTTCAGGCTCTTCGTGTTTTTGAAAACCGTTTCATGCTCCTCCTATTTTTCAGACCTTTTCATGCTCCTCATATTTTTGACACCTTTTGAAGCTCTTCATATATTTCACACCTTTTCAGGCTCTTCATGTTTTTGAAAACCGCTTCACGCTCCTCCTATTTTTAACACCTTTTGAAGCTCTTCAGTTTTTCAAACGTTTTCAGGCTCTTCATGTTTTTCAACACAGCTTCATGCTCCTCCTATTTTTCAGACCTTTTAATGCTCCTCATGTATTTCACACCTTTTGAAGCTCTTCATATTTTTCACACCTTTTCATGCTGTTCATGTTTTTGAACACCGTTTCATGATCCTCCTGTTTTGCAGACCATTTCGTGCTCCTCATATTTTTGACACCTTTTGAAGCTCTTCATATTTTTCACACCTTTTCAGGCTCTTCATGTTTTTCAACACCGCTTCATGCTCCTCCTATTTTTCAGACCTTTTAATGCTCCTCATGTATTTCACATCTTTTGAAGCTCTTCATATTTTTCACACCTTTTTAGGCTCTTCATGTTTTTCAACACAGCTTCATGCTCCTCCTATTTTTCAGACCGTTTCATGCTCCTCATATTTTTGACAACTTTTGAAGCTCTTGATATTTTTCACAACTTTTCAGGCTCTTCATGTTTTTCAACACCGCTTCATGCTCCTCCTATTTTCAGACCGTTTCATGCTCCTCATATTTTTCACACCTTTTGAAGCTCTTCATATTTTTCAAACCTTTTCAGGCTCCTCATGTTTTTGAACACCGCTTCATGCTCCTCCTATTTTTCAGACCTTTTAATGCTCCTCATGTATTTCACATCTTTTGAAGCTCTTCATATTTTTCACACCTTTTTAGGCTCTTCATGTTTTTCAACACCGCTTCATGCTCCTCCTATTTTTCAGACCGTTTCATGCTCCTCATATTTTTGACAACTTTTGAAGCTCTTGATATTTTTCACAACTTTTCAGGCTCTTCATGTTTTTCAACACCGCTTCATGCTCCTCCTATTTTCAGACCGTTTCATGCTCCTCATATTTTTCACAACTTTTGAAGCTCTTCATATTTTTCAAACCTTTTCAGGCTCCTCATGTTTTTGAACACCGCTTCATGCTCCTCATACTTTTCAGATTGTTTCATCTTCCTCATATTTTTGACACCTTTTGAAGCTCTTCATATTTTTCACACTTTTTCACGCTCTTCATGTTTTTGAACACCGCTTCATGCTTCTACTATTTTCAGACCGTTTCATGCTCCTCATGTTTTTCACACCATTTGAAGCTCTTCATATTTTTCACACCTTTTCAGGCTCTTCATGTTTTTGAAAACTGCTTCATGCTCCTCCTATTTTTCACACCTTTTGAAGCTCTGCATATTTTACACACGTTTTCAGCCTCTTCATGTTTTTCAACACCGCTTCATGCTCCTCCTATTCTTCAGATCCTTTCAAGCTCCTCATATTTTTCCTCCTTTTGAAGCTGTTCGTATTTTTCACACCTTTTCAGTCTGTTCATGTTTTTGTACATTGCTTCATGCTCCTTCTATTTTTCAGGCCGTTTCATGCTCCTCATGTATTTCACACCTTTTGAAGCTCTTCATATTTTTCACACCTTTTCATGCTCTTCATGTTTTTGAACATTGCTTCATGCTCCTTCTATTTTTCAGGCCGTTTCATGCTCCTCATGTATTTCACACCTTTAGAAATTCTTCATATTTTTCAAACTTTTCCAAGCTCTTCATGTTTTTGAACACCAGTTCATGCTCCTCCTATTTTTCACACCTTTTGAAGCTCTTTATATTATTCACAGGTTTTCAGTCTCTGCATGTTTTTGAACACCGCTTCATGCTCCTCCTATTTTTCCGACCGTTTCATGCTCCTCATGCATTTCAAACCTTTTGAAGCTCTTCATATTTTGTACACCTTTTCAGGCTCTTCATGTTTTTCACAACCACTTCATGCTCATCCTATTTTTCTGATCGTTTCATGCTCCTCATATTTTTGACACCGTTTGAAGCTCTTCATATTTTTCACACCTTTTCAGGCTCCTCATGTTTGCGAACACCGCTTCATTATCCTCCTATTTTTTAGACTGTTTCATGCTCCTCATATTTTTGACACCTTTTGAAGCTCTTCATATTTTGCACACCTTCTAAGGCTCTTCATGTTTTTCAACACCACTTCATGCTGCTCCTGTTTTTCAGTCCGTTTCATGCACATCTCATTTTTGACACCTTTTGAAGCTCTTCATATTTTTCACACCTTTTCAGGCTCTTCATGTTTTTGAACATGGCTTCATGAACCTCATACTTTTCAGACCGTTTCATGCTCCTCATATTTTTGACATCTTTTGAAGCTCTTCATATATTTCACACCTTTTCATTCTCTTCATGTTTTTCAACACCACTTCATGCTCCTCCTATTTTTCAGAAGGTTTCATGCTCCTTATGTATTTGACACCTTTTGAATCTCTTCATATTTTTCACACCTTTTCATGCTGTTCATGTTTTTGAACACCGTTTCATGATCCTCCTGTTTTTCAGACCGTTTCGTGCTCCTCATATTTTTGACACCTTTTGAAGCTCTTCATATTTTTCACACCTTTTCAGGCTCTTCATGTTTTTCAACACCGCTTCATGCTCCTCCTATTTTTCAGACCGTTTCATGCTCCTAATATTTTTAACACCTTTTGAAGCTCTTCGTATTTTTCACAACTTTTCAGGCTCTTCGTGTTTTTGAAAACCGTTTCATGCTCCTCCTATTTTTCAGACCGTTTCATGCTGCTCATATTTTTGACACCTTTTGAAGCTCTTCATATTTTTCACACCTTTTCAGGCTCTTCGTGTTTTTGAAAACCGTTTCATGCTCCTCCTATTTTTCAGACCTTTTCATGCTCCTCATATTTTTGACACCTTTTGAAGCTCTTCATATTTTTCACACCTTTTCAGCCTCTTCATGTTTTTGAATACCGCTTCATACTCCTCCTATTTTTCAGACCGTTTCATTCTCATCTCATTTTTGACAACTTTTGAAGCTCCTCATATTTTTCACACCTTTTGAAGCTCTTCATTTATTTCACACCTTTTAAGCTCTTCACATTTTTCACAACTTTTCAGGCTCTTCATGTTTTTCAACACCGCTTCATGCTCCTCCTATTTTTCAGACCGTTTCATGCTCCTCACATTTTTCACACCTTTTGAAGCTCTTCATATTTTTCACACCTTTTCAGGCTCTTCACGTTTTTCAATGCCGCTTCATGCTTCTCCTATTTTTCAGACCATTTCATGCTCCTCATATTTTTCACACCTTTTGAAGCTCTTCATTTATTTCACACCTTTTAAGCTCTTCACATTTTTCACAACTTTTCAGGCTCTTCATGTTTTTCAACACCGCTTCATGCTCCTCCTATTTTTCAGACCGTTTCATGCTCCTCACATTTTTCACACCTTTTGAAGCTCTTCATATTTTTCACACCTTTTCAGGCTCTTCACGTTTTTCAATGCCGCTTCATGCTTCTCCTATTTTTCAGACCGTTTCATGCTCCTCATATTTTTGACACCTTTTGAAGCTCTTTTTATTTTTCACACCTTTTCAGGTTCTTCATGTTTTTGAACACCGTTTCATGCTCCTCATATTTTAACACCTTTTGAAACTCTTCATATTTTTCACACATTTTCAGGCTCTTCATGTTTTCAACACCCCTTCATGCTCCTTCTATTTTTCATACCGTTTATTGCTCCTCATATATTTGACACCTTATGAAGCTCCTCATAGTTTTCACACCTTTTGAAGCTCTTCATATTTTTCACACGTTTTCAGGCTCTTCATGTTTTTCAACACCGCTTCTTGATGCTCCTATTTTTCAGAACGTTTCATGCTCCTAATATTTTTAACACCTTTTGAAGCTCTTCGTATTTTTCACAACTTTTCAGGCTCTTCGTGTTTTTGAAAACCGTTTCATGCTCCTCCTATTTTTCAGACCGTTTCATGCTGCTCATATTTTTGACACCTTTTGAAGCTCTTCATATTTTTCACACCTTTTCAGGCTCTTCGTGTTTTTGAAAACCGTTTCATGCTCCTCCTATTTTTCAGACCTTTTCATGCTCCTCATATTTTTGACACCTTTTGAAGCTCTTCATATATTTCACACCTTTTCAGGCTCTTCATGTTTTTGAAAACCGCTTCACGCTCCTCCTATTTTTAACACCTTTTGAAGCTCTTCAGTTTTTCAAACGTTTTCAGGCTCTTCATGTTTTTCAACACAGCTTCATGCTCCTCCTATTTTTCAGACCTTTTAATGCTCCTCATGTATTTCACACCTTTTGAAGCTCTTCATATTTTTCACACCTTTTCATGCTGTTCATGTTTTTGAACACCGTTTCATGATCCTCCTGTTTTGCAGACCATTTCGTGCTCCTCATATTTTTGACACCTTTTGAAGCTCTTCATATTTTTCACACCTTTTCAGGCTCTTCATGTTTTTCAACACCGCTTCATGCTCCTCCTATTTTTCAGACCTTTTAATGCTCCTCATGTATTTCACATCTTTTGAAGCTCTTCATATTTTTCACACCTTTTTAGGCTCTTCATGTTTTTCAACACAGCTTCATGCTCCTCCTGTTTTTCAGACCGTTTCATGCTCCTCATATTGTTGACACTTTTTGAAGCTCTTCATATTTCTCACACCTTTTCAGGCTCTTCATATTTTTCAACACCGTTTTATGCTCCTCCTATTTTTCAGACCGTTTCATGATCGTCATATTTTTCAGACCGTTTCATGCTCCCATATTTTTGACACCTTTTGATGCTCATCATTTTCTCACACCTTTTCATGCTCTTCATGTTTTTCAACACCGTTTCATGTTCCTTCTACTTTTCAGACTGTTTTATGCTCCTCATATTTTTGAGATCTTTCGAAGGTCTTCATGTTTTTCACCACCGTTTCATGCTCCTCCATTTTTCAGACCGTTTCATGCTCCTCCTATTTTTAGACCGTTTCATGCTCCTCATATTATCCAAATCGTTTATTGCTCCTCTTATTTTTGACACGTTTTGAAGCTCTTCATGTTTTCCAACACCGTTTCTTGCTCCTCCTATTTTTGAGATCGTTTCGTGCTCCTCATATTTTTGACACCTTTAGAAGCTCTTCATATTTTTCACACTATTTCATGCTCTTCGTGTTTTTCAACACCATTTCATGCTCCTACTATTTTTCAGACCGTTTCATGCTCCTCATATTTTTGACACCTTTGATGCTCTTCATGATTTTCAACATCGTTTTATGCTCCTCCTATTTTTCAGACCGTTTAATGCTCCTCCTATTTACAGACCGTTTCATGCTCCTCATGTTTTTCAGAATGTTTCATGTTCCTCATATTTTTGACACCTTTTAAAGCTCTTCATATTTTTCACACTTTTTCATGCTCTTCATGTGTTTCAACACCGTTTCATGCTCCTCATATTTTTCAGACCGTTTCATGCTCCTCATATATCAGACGGTTTCATGCTCCTCATATTTTTGACACCTTTTGAAGCTCTTCATGTTTTTCACCACCGTTTCATGCTCCTCCTATTTTTCAGACCGTTTCATGCTCCTCATATTATCAGACCGTTTCATGCTCCTCTTATTTTTGACACCTTTTGAAGCTCTTCATGTTTTTAAACACCGTTTCATGCTCCTTCTATTTTTCAGACCGTTTCATACTCCTCATATTTTTCACACAGTTTGACGATCTTCATGTTTTTCAACACCGTTTCATGCTCTTCCCATTTTTCAGACCGTTTCATCCTCTCCTATTTTCAGACAGTTTCATGCTCTCATATTTTTGCCACCTTTTGAATTTCTTCACGTTTTTCAAAACCGTTTCATGCTCCTCCTATTTTTCAGAACGTTTCATGCTCCTCCTATTTTTCAGACTGTCTCATGCTCCTCATATTTTGGACACCTTTTGTAGCTCTTCATATTTTTCCCACCTTTTCAGGCTCTTCATGTTTTTCAACACCACTTCATGCTCCTCTTATTTTTCAGTCTGTTTCATGCTCCTCATATTTTTGACACCTTTTGAAGTCCTTCATATATTTCACACATTTTCAGGCTCTTCATGTTTTTCAACACCGCTTCATGCTCCTCCTATTTTTCAGACCGTTTCATGCTCCTCATATTTTTGACAGCTTTTGAAGCTCTTCATATTTTTCACAAATTTTAATGCTCTTCATGTTTTTGAACACCACTTCATGCTCCTCCTATTTGTCAGACCGTTTCATGCTCCTCATATATTTGACACCTTTTGAAGCTCTTCATATATTTCCCACCTTTTCAGGCACTTTATGTTTTTCAACACTGCTTCATGCTCCTCCTATTTTTCAGAACGTTTCATGTTCCTCATATTTTTGACACCCTTTGAAGCTCTTCATATTTTTCACACCTTTTCAGGTTCTTCTTGTTGTTGAACACCGTTTCATGCTCCTCACATTTTTCACACCTTTTGAAGCTCTTCATATTTTTCACACCTTTTCAGGCTCTTCATGTTTTTCAACACCGCTTCATGCTTCTCCTATTTTTCAGACCGTTTCATGCTCCTCATATATTGACACCTTTTGAAGCTCTTCATATTTTTGACACCTTTTCAGGCTCTTCATGTTTTTCAATACCACTTCATGCTCCTCCTATTTTTCAGACCGTTTCATGCTCCTCATATTTTTTACACCTTTTGAAGCTCTTCATATTTTACACACCTTTTCTTGTTCTTCAAGTTTTTCAACACCTTTTCATGCTCCTCCTATTTTCCAGATCGTTTCATGCTCCTCATATTTTTGACACCTTTTGAAGCTTTTCATATATTTCACACCTTTTCAGGGTCGTCATGTTTTTCAACACCCCTTCATGCTCCTCCTATTTTTAGACCGTTTCATGCTGCTCATATTTTTGACACCTTTTGAACCTCTTCAATTATTTCACACCTTTTAAGCTCTTCATATTTTTCACACCTTTTCAGGCTCTTCAAATTTTTGAATACCGTTTCATGCTCCTCATATTTTTCAGACCATTTCATGCTCCTCATATTTTTCACACCTTTTGAAGCTCTTCATTTATTTCACACCTTTTAAGCTCTTCACATTTTTCACAACTTTTCAGGCTCTTCATGTTTTTCAACACCGCTTCATGCTCCTCCTATTTTTCAGACCGTTTCATGCTCCTCACATTTTTCACACCTTTTGAAGCTCTTCATATTTTTCACACCTTTTCAGGCTCTTCATGTTTTTCAATGCCGCTTCATGCTTCTCCTATTTTTCAGACCGTTTCATGCTCCTCATATTTTTGACACCTTTTGAAGCTCTTTTTATTTTTCACACCTTTTCAGGTTCTTCATGTTTTTGAACACCGTTTCATGCTCCTCATATTTTAACACCTTTTGAAACTCTTCATATTTTTCACACATTTTCAGGCTCTTCATGTTTTCAACACCCCTTCATGCTCCTTCTATTTTTCATACCGTTTATTGCTCCTCATATATTTGACACCTTATGAAGCTCCTCATATTTTTCACACCTTTTGAAGCTCTTCATATTTTTCACACGTTTTCAGGCTCTTCATGTTTTTCAACACCGCTTCTTGATGCTCCTATTTTTCAGAACGTTTCATGCTCCTAATATTTTTAACACCTTTTGAAGCTCTTCGTATTTTTCACAACTTTTCAGGCTCTTCGTGTTTTTGAAAACCGTTTCATGCTCCTCCTATTTTTCAGACCGTTTCATGCTGCTCATATTTTTGACACCTTTTGAAGCTCTTCATATTTTTCACACCTTTTCAGGCTCTTCGTGTTTTTGAAAACCGTTTCATGCTCCTCCTATTTTTCAGACCTTTTCATGCTCCTCATATTTTTGACACCTTTTGAAGCTCTTCATATATTTCACACCTTTTCAGGCTCTTCATGTTTTTGAAAACCGCTTCACGCTGCTCCTATTTTTAACACCTTTTGAAGCTCTTCAGTTTTTTCAAACGTTTTCAGGCTCTTCATGTTTTTCAACACAGCTTCATGCTCCTCCTATTTTTCAGACCTTTTAATGCTCCTCATGTATTTCACACCTTTTGAAGCTCTTCATATTTTTCACACCTTATCATGCTGTTCATGTTTTGAACACCGTTTCATGATCCTCCTGTTTTGCAGACCATTTCATGCTCCTCATATTTTTGACACCTTTTGAAGCTCTTCATATTTTTCACACCTTTTCAGGCTCTTCATGTTTTTCAACACCGCTTCATGCTCCTCCTATTTTTCAGACCTTTTAATGCTCCTCATGTATTTCACATCTTTTGAAGCTCTTCATATTTTTCACACCTTTTTAGGCTCTTCATGTTTTTCAACACAGCTTCATGCTCCTCCTATTTTTCAGACCGTTTCATGCTCCTCATATTTTTGACAACTTTTGAAGCTCTTGATATTTTTCACAACTTTTCAGGCTCTTCATGTTTTTCAACACCGTTTCATGCTCCTCCTATTTTCAGACCGTTTCATGCTCCTCATATTTTTCACACCTTTTGAAGCTCTTCATATTTTTCAAACCTTTTCAGGCTCCTCATGTTTTTGAACACCGCTTCATGCTCCTCCTATTTTTCAGACCTTTTAATGCTCCTCATGTATTTCACATCTTTTGAAGCTCTTCATATTTTTCACACCTTTTTAGGCTCTTCATGTTTTTCAACACCGCTTCATGCTCCTCCTATTTTTCAGACCGTTCCATGCTCCTCATATTTTTGACAACTTTTGAAGCTCTTGATATTTTTCACAACTTTTCAGGCTCTTCATGTTTTTCAACACCGCTTCATGCTCCTCCTATTTTCAGACCGTTTCATGCTCCTCATATTTTTCACACCTTTTGAAGCTCTTCATATTTTTCAAACATTTTCAGGCTCCTCATGTTTTTGAACACCGCTTCATGCTCCTCATACTTTTCAGATTGTTTCATCTTCCTCATATTTTTGACACCTTTTGAAGCTCTTCATATTTTTCACACTTTTTCACGCTCTTCATGTTTTTGAACACCGCTTCATGCTTCTACTATTTTCAGACCGTTTCATGCTCCTCATGTTTTTCACACCGTTTGAAGCTCTTCATATTTTCACACCTTTTCAGGCTCTTCATGTTTTTGGAAAATGCTTCATGCTCCTCCTATTTTTCACACCTTTTGAAGCTCTGCATATTTTACACACGTTTTCAGCCTCTTCATGTTTTTCAACACCGCTTCATGCTCCTCCTATTCTTCAGATCCTTTCAAGCTCCTCATATTTTTCCTCCTTTTGAAGCTGTTCGTATTTTTCACACCTTTTCAGTCTGTTCATGTTTTTGTACATTGCTTCATGCTCCTTCTATTTTTCAGGCCGTTTCATGCTCCTCATGTATTTCACACCTTTTGAAGCTCTTCATATTTTTCACACCTTTTCATGCTCTTCATGTTTTTGAACATTGCTTCATGCTCCTTCTATTTTTCAGGCCGTTTCATGCTCCTCATGTATTTCACACCTTTTGAAATTCTTCATATTTTTCAAACTTTTCCAAGCTCTTCATGTTTTTGAACACCAGTTCATGCTCCTCCTATTTTTCACACCTTTTGAAGCTCTTCATATTATTCACACGTTTTCAGTCTCTGCATGTTTTTGAACACCGCTTCATGCTCCTCCTATTTTTCCGACCGTTTCATGCTCCTCATGCATTTCAAACCTTTTGAAGCTCTTCATATTTTGTACACCTTTTCAGGCTCTTCATGTTTTTCACAACCACTTCATGCTCATCCTATTTTTCTGATCGTTTCATGCTCCTCATATTTTTGACACCGTTTGAAGCTCTTCATATTTTTCACACCTTTTCAGGCTCCTCATGTTTGCGAACACCGCTTCATTATCCTCCTATTTTTCAGACTGTTTCATGCTCCTCATATTTTTGACACCTTTTGAAGCTCTTCATATTTTGCACACCTTCTAAGGCTCTTCATGTTTTTCAACACCACTTCATGCTGCTCCTGTTTTTCAGTCCGTTTCATGCACATCTCATTTTTGACACCTTTTGAAGCTCTTCATATTTTTCACACCTTTTCAGGCTCTTCATGTTTTTGAACATGGCTTCATGAACCTCATACTTTTCAGACCGTTTCATGCTCCTCATATTTTTGACATCTTTTGAAGCTCTTCATATATTTCACACCTTTTCATTCTCTTCATGTTTTTCAACACCACTTCATGCTCCTCCTATTTTTCAGAAGGTTTCATGCTCCTTATGTATTTGACACCTTTGAATCTCTTCATATTTTTCACACCTTTTCATGCTGTTCATGTTTTTGAACACCGTTTCATGATCCTCCTGTTTTTCAGACCGTTTCGTGCTCCTCATATTTTTGACACCTTTTGAAGCTCTTCATATTTTTCACACCTTTTCAGGCTCTTCGTGTTTTTGAAAACCGTTTCATGCTCCTCCTATTTTTCAGACCGTTTCATGCTGCTCATATTTTTGACACATTTTGAAGCTCTTCATATTTTTCACACCTTTTCAGGCTCTTCGTGTTTTTGAAAACCGTTTCATGCTCCTCCTATTTTTCAGACCGTTTCATGCTGCTCATATTTTTGACACCTTTTGAAGCTCTTCATATTTTTCACACTTTTCAGGCTCTTCGTGTTTAGAAAACCATTTCATGCTCCTCCTATTTTTCAGACCGTTTCATGCTCCTCATATTTTTGACACCTTTTGAAGCTCTTCGTATTTTTCACACCTTTTAAGGCTCTTCATGTATTTCAACACCTTTTCATGCTCCTCCTATTTTTCAGATCCTTTCATGCTCCTCATATTTTTGACACCTTTTGAAGCTCTTCATATTTTTCACACTTTGCAGGCTGTTCATGTTTTTGAACACTGCTTCATGCTCCTCCTATTTTGCAGACCGTTTCATGCCCCTCATGTATTTCACACCTTTTGAAGCTCTTCATATTTTTCAGACGTTTTCATGCTCTTCATGTTTTTGAACACCGCTTGATGCTCCTCCTATTTTTCAGACCGTTTCATGCTCCTCATATATTTGACACCTTTTGAAGCTCTTCATATTTTTCACACCTTTTCAGCCTCTTCATGTTTTTGAATACCGCTTCATACTCCTCCTATTTTTCAGACCGTTTCATTCTCATCTCATTTTTGACAACTTTTGAAGCTCCTCATATTTTTCACACCTTTTGAAGCTCTTCATATTTTTCACACGTTTTCAGGCTCTTCATGTTTTTCAACACCGCTTCTTGATGCTCCTATTTTTCAGAACGTTTCATGCTCCTAATATTTTTAACACCTTTTGAAGCTCTTCGTATTTTTCACAACTTTTCAGGCTCTTCGTGTTTTTGAAAACCGTTTCATGCTCCTCCTATTTTTCAGACCGTTTCATGCTGCTCATATTTTTGACACCTTTTGAAGCTCTTCATATTTTTCACACCTTTTCAGGCTCTTCGTGTTTTTGAAAACCGTTTCATGCTCCTCCTATTTTTCAGACCTTTTCATGCTCCTCATATTTTTGACACCTTTTGAAGCTCTTCATATATTTCACACCTTTTCAGGCTCTTCATGTTTTTGAAAACCGCTTCATGCTCCTCCTATTTTTAACACCTTTTGAAGCTCTTCAATTTTTTCACACGTTTTCAGGCTCTTCATGTTTTTCAACACAGCTTCATGCTCCTCCTATTTTTCAGACCTTTTAATGCTCCTCATGTATTTCACACCTTTTGAAGCTCTTCATATTTTTCACACCTTTTCATGCTGTTCATGTTTTTGAACACCGCTTCATGCTCCTCCTATTTTTCAGACCGTTTCGTGCTCCTCATATTTTTGACACCTTTTGAAGCTCTTCATATTTTTCACAACTTTTCAGGCTCTTCATGTTTTTCAACACCGCTTCATGCTCCTCCTATTTTCAGACCGTTTCATGCTCCTCATATTTTTCACACCTTTTGAAGCTCTTCATATTTTTCAAACCTTTTCAGGCTCCTCATGTTTTTGAACACCACTTCATGCTCCTCATACTTTTCAGATTGTTTCTTCTTCCTCATATTTTTGACACCTTTTGAAGCTCTTCATATTTTTCACACTTTTTCACGCTCTTCATGTTTTTGAACACCGCTTCATGCTTCTACTATTTTCAGACCGTTTCATGCTCCTCATGTTTTTCACACCATTTGAAGCTCTTCATATTTTTCACACCTTTTCAGGCTCTTCATGTTTTTGAAAACTGCTTCATGCTCCTCCTATTTTTCACACCTTTTGAAGCTCTGCATATTTTACACACGTTTTCAGGCTCTTCATGTTTTTCAACACCGCTTCATGCTCCTCCTATTCTTCAGATCCTTTCAAGCTCCTCATATTTTTCCTCCTTTTGAAGCTGTTCATATTTTTCACACCTTTTCAGGCTGTTCATGTTTTTGAACATTGCTTCATGCTCCTTCTATTTTTCAGGCCGTTTCATGCTCCTCATGTATTTCACACCTTTTGAAGCTCTTCATATTTTTCACACCTTTTCATGCTCTTCATGTTTTTGAACATTGCTTCATGCTCCTTCTATTTTTCAGGCCGTTTCATGCTCCTCATGTATTTCACACCTTTTGAAATTCTTCATATTTTTCAAACTTTTCCAAGCTCTTCATGTTTTTGAACACCGCTGCATGCTCCTATTTTTAACACCTTTTTAAGCTCTTCATATTTTTCACACCTTTTCATGCTCTTCATATTTTTAACACGTTTTCAGGCTCTTCATGTTTCTCAACACCGCTTCATGCTCCTCCTATTTTTCAGACCATTTCATGCTCCTCATGAATTTGACACCTTTTGAAGCCCTTCATATTTTTCATACATTTTCAGGCTCTTCATGTTTTTGAACACCGCTGCATGCTCCTATTTTTATCACCTTTTTAAGCTCTTCATATTTTTCACACCTTTTCATGCTCTTCATGTTTTTGAACAGCGCTTCATGCTCCTCCTATTTTTCAGACATTTTCATGCTTCTAATGTATTTCACACCGTTTGAAGCTCTTCATATTTTTCAAACCTTTTGAAGCTCTTCATATTTTTCACACCTTTTCAGGCTCTTCATGTTTTTGAACACCGTTTATTGGTCCTCCTATTTTTCAGACCGTTTCATGTTCCTCATATTTTTGACACGTTTTGAGGCTCTTTATATTTTTGACACCTTTTCAGGCTCTTCATGTGTTTGAACACCATTTCATGCTCCGCCTGTTTTTCAGACCGTTTCATGCTCCTCATATTTTTGACACCTTTGAAGCTCTTCATGTTTTTCACACCTTTTCAGGCTCTTCATGTTTTTGAACACCGTTTCCTGCTCCTCCTGTTTTTCAGATCGTTTCATGCTCCTCATACTTTTGACAGCTTTTGAAGCTCCTCATATTTTTCACAACTTTTGAAGCTCTTCATTTTTGTGAACACCACTTCATGGTCCTCATATTTTTCAGACCGTTTCATGCTCATCTCATTTTTGACACCTTTTGAAGCTCTTCATTATTTCACACCTTTTGAAGCTCTACATATTTTTCACATCTTTTCAGGCTCTACACCTTTTTCAACACCGCTTCATGCTCCTCCTATAATTCAGACCGTTTCATGCTCCTCATATTTTTGACACCTTTTGAAGTTCTTCATATATTTCACACCTTTCAAGGCTCTTCATTTTTTTGAACACCACTTCATGTTCCTCCTATTTTTCAGACCGACTCATGCTCATCTCATTTTTGACACCTTTTGAAGCTCTTCATTATTTCACACCTTTTGAAGCTCTACATATTTTTCACACCTTTTCAGGCTCTTCATGTTTTTGAAAACTGCTTCATGCTCCTCCTATTTTTCACACCTTTTGAAGCTCTGAATATTTTACACACTTTTTCAGGCTCTTCATGTTTTTCAACACCGCTTCATGCTCCTCCTATTCTTCAGATCCTTTCAAGCTCCTCATATTTTTCCTCCTTTTGAAGCTGTTCGTATTTTTCACACCTTTTCAGGCTGTTCATGTTTTTGAACATTGCTTCATGCTCCTTCTATTTTTCAGGCCGTTTCATGCTCCTCATGTATTTCACACCTTTTGAAGCTCTTCATATTTTTCACACCTTTTCATGCTCTTCATGTTTTTGAACATTGCTTCATGCTCCTTCTATTTTTCAGGCCGTTTCATGGTCCTCATGTATTTCACACCTTTTGAAATTCTTCATATTTTTCAAACTTTTCCAAGCTCTTCATGTTTTTGAACACCAGTTCATGCTCCTCCTATATTTCACACCTTTTGAAGCTCTTCATATTATTCACACGTTTTCAGTCTCTGCATGTTTTTGAACACCGCTTCATGCTCCTCCTATTTTTCCGACCGTTTCATGCTCCTCATGCATTTCAAACCTTTTGAAGCTCTTCATATTTTGTACACCTTTTCAGGCTCTTCATGTTTTTCACAACCACTTCATGCTCATCCTATTTTTCTGATCGTTTCATGCTCCTCATATTTTTGACACCGTTTGAAGCTCTTCATATTTTTCACACCTTTTCAGGCTCCTCATGTTTGCGAACACCGCTTCATTATCCTCCTATTTTTCAGACTGTTTCATGCTCCTCATATTTTTGACACCTTTTGAAGCTCTTCATATTTTGCACACCTTCTAAGGCTCTTCATGTTTTTCAACACCACTTCATGCTGCTCCTGTTTTTCAGTCCGTTTCATGCACATCTCATTTTTGACACCTTTTGAAGCTCTTCATATTTTTCACACCTTTTCAGGCTCTTCATGTTTTTGAACATGGCTTCATGAACCTCATACTTTTCAGACCGTTTCATGCTCCTCATATTTTTGACATCTTTTGAAGCTCTTCATATATTTCACACCTTTTCAGTCTCTTCATGTTTTTCAACACCACTTCATGCTCCTCCTATTTTTCAGAAGGTTTCATGCTCCTTATGTATTTGACACCTTTTGAATCTCCTCATATTTTTCACACCTTTTCATGCTGTTCATGTTTTTGAACACCGTTTCATGATCCTCCTGTTTTTCAGACCGTTTCGTGCTCCTCATATTTTTGACACCTTTTGAAGCTCTTCATATTTTTCACACGTTTTCAGGCTCTTCATGTTTTTCAACACCGCTTCATGCTCCTCCTATTTTTCAGACCGTTTCATGCTCCTAATATTTTTAACACCTTTTGAAGCTCTTCGTATTTTTCACAACTTTTCTGGCTCTTCGTGTTTTTGAAAACCGTTTCATGCTCCTCCTATTTTTCAGACCGTTTCATGCTGCTCATATTTTTGACACCTTTTGAAGCTCTTCATATTTTTCACACCTTTTCAGGCTCTTCGTGTTTTTGAAAACCGTTTCATGCTCCTCCTATTTTTCAGACCTTTTCATGCTCCTCATATTTTTGACACCTTTTGAAGCTCTTCATATTTTTCACACCTTTTCAGACTCTTCATGTTTTTGAACACCGCTTCATGCTCCTCCTATTTTTCAGACCGTTTCATTCTCATCTCATTTTTGACAACTTTTGAAGCTCCTCATATTTTTCACACCTTTTGAAGCTCTTCATATTTTTCACACGTTTTCAGGCTCTTCATGTTTTTCAACACCGCTTCTTGATGCTCCTATTTTTCAGAACGTTTCATGCTCCTAATATTTTTAACACATTTTGAAGCTCTTCGTATTTTTCACAACTTTTCAGGCTCTTCGTGTTTTTGAAAACCGTTTCATGCTCCTCCTATTTTTCAGACCGTTTCATGCTGCTCATATTTTTGACACCTTTTGAAGCTCTTCATATTTTTCACACTTTTCAGGCTCTTCGTGTTTAGAAAACCATTTCATGCTCCTCCTATTTTTCAGACCGTTTCATGCTCCTCATATTTTTGACACCTTTTGAAGCTCTTCGTATTTTTCACACCTTTTAAGGCTCTTCATGTATTTCAACACCTTTTCATGCTCCTCCTATTTTTCAGATCCTTTCATGCTCCTCATATTTTTGACACCTTTTGAAGCTCTTCATATTTTTCACACTTTGCAGGCTGTTCATGTTTTTTAACACTGCTTCATGCTCCTCCTATTTTGCAGACCGTTTCATGCCCCTCATGTATTTCACACCTTTTGAAGCTCTTCATATTTTTCACACCTTTTCATGCTCTTCATGTTTTTGAACACTGCTTGATGCTCCTCCTATTTTTCAGACCGTTTCATGTTCCTCATATATTTGACACCTTTTGAAGCTCTTCATATTTTTCACAACTTTTCAGCCTCTTCATGTTTTTGAATACCGCTTCATACTCCTCCTATTTTTCAGACCGTTTCATTCTCATCTCATTTTTGACAACTTTTGAAGCTCCTCATATTTTTCACACCTTTTGAAGCTCTTCATATTTTTCACACGTTTTCAGGCTCTTCATGTTTTTCAACACTGCTTCTTGATGCTCCTATTTTTCAGAACGTTTCATGCTCCTAATATTTTTAACACCTTTTGAAGCTCTTCGTATTTTTCACAACTTTTCAGGCTCTTCGTGTTTTTGAAAACCGTTTCATGCTCCTCCTATTTTTCAGACCGTTTCATGCTGCTCATATTTTTGACACCTTTTGAAGCTCTTCATATTTTTCACACCTTTTCAGGCTCTTCGTGTTTTTGAAAACCGTTTCATGCTCCTCCTATTTTTCAGACCTTTTCATGCTCCTCATATTTTTGACACCTTTTGAAGCTCTTCATATATTTCACACCTTTTCAGGCTCTTCATGTTTTTGAAAACCGCTTCATGCTCCTCCTATTTTTAACATCTTTTGAAGCTCTTCAGTTTTTTCACACGTTTTCAGGCTCTTCATGTTTTTCAACACAGCTTCATGCTCCTCCTATTTTTCAGACCTTTTAATGCTCCTCATGTATTTCACACCTTTTGAAGCTCTTCATATTTTTCACACCTTTTCATGCTGTTCATGTTTTTGAACACCGCTTCATGCTCCTCCTATTTTTCAGACCGTTTCGTGCTCCTCATATTTTTGACACCTTTTGAAGCTCTTCATATTTTTCACAACTTTTCAGGCTCTTCATGTTTTTCAACACCGCTTCATGCTCCTCCCATTTTCAGACCGTTTCATGCTCCTCATATTTTTCACACCTTTTGAAGCTCTTCATATTTTTCAAACCTTTTCAGGCTCCTCATGTTTTTGAACACCACTTCATGCTCCTCATACTTTTCAGATTGTTTCATCTTCCTCATATTTTTGACACCTTTTGAAGCTCTTCATATTTTTCACACTTTTTCACGCTCTTCATGTTTTTGAACACCGCTTCATGCTTCTACTATTTTCAGACCGTTTCATGCTCCTCATGTTTTTCACACCATTTGAAGCTCTTCATATTTTTCACACCTTTTCAGGCTCTTCATGTTTTTGAAAACTGCTTCATGCTCCTCCTATTTTTCACACCTTTTGAAGCTCTGCATATTTTACACACGTTTTCAGGCTCTTCATGTTTTTCAACACCGCTTCATGCTCCTCCTATTCTTCAGATCCTTTCAAGCTCCTCATATTTTTCCTCCTTTTGAAGCTGTTCGTATTTTTCACACCTTTTCAGGCTGTTCATGTTTTTGAACATTGCTTCATGCTCCTTCTATTTTTCAGGCCGTTTCATGCTCCTCATGTATTTCACACCTTTTGAAGCTCTTCATATTTTTCACACCTTTTCATGCTCTTCATGTTTTTGAACATTGCTTAATGCTCCTTCTATTTTTCAGGCCGTTTCATGCTCCTCATGTATTTCACACCTTTTGAAATTCTTCATATTTTTCAAACTTTTCCAAGCTCTTCATGTTTTTGAACACCGGTTCATGCTCCTCCTATTTTTCACACCTTTTGAAGCTCTTCATATTATTCACACGTTTTCAGTCTCTGCATGTTTTTGAACACCGCTTCATGCTCCTCCTATTTTTCCGACCGTTTCATGCTCCTCATGCATTTCAAACCTTTTGAAGCTCTTCATATTTTGTACACCTTCTCTGGCTCTTCATGTTTTTGAACACTGTTTCATGCTCCTCCTATTTTTCAGACCGTTTCATGCTCCTCATATTTTTCACAACTTTTGAAGCTCTTCATGTTTTTCACAGCTTTTCAGGTTGTTGACATTTTTGAACACCGCTTCATGCTCCTTCTATTTTTCAGACCGTTTCATGCTCCTCTTGTATTTCACACATTTTGAAGCTCTTCATATTTTTCACACCTTTTCAGGCTCTTCATATTTTTCAACACCGCTTCATGATCGTCCTATTTTTCAGCCCGTTTCATGCTCCTCATATTTTTGACACGTTTTGAAGCTCTTCATATATTTCACACCTTATCAGGCTCTTCATGTTTTTCAACACCACTTCATGCTGCTCCTATTTTTCAGACCGTTTCATGCTCTTCATGTATTACACATCTTAAAGCTCTTCATATTATTCACACCTTTTCAAGCTCTTCATATTTTTAACACGTTTTCAGGCTCTTCATGTTTCTCAACACCGCTTCATGCTCCTCCTATAATTCAGACCGTTTCATGCTCCTCATATTTTTGACACGTTTTGAGGCTCTTTATATTTTTGACACCTTTTCAGGCTCTTCATGTGTTTGAACACCATTTCATGCTCCGCCTGATTTTCAGACCGTTTCATGCTCCTCATATTTTTGACACCTTTGAAGCTCTTCATGTTTTTCACACCTTTTCAGGCTCTTCATGTTTTTGAACACCGTTTCCTGCTCCTCCTGTTTTTCAGACCGTTTCATGCTCCTCATACTTTTTACACCTTTTGAAGCTCCTCATATTTTTCACAACTTTTGAAGCTCTTCATTTTTGTGAACACCACTTCATGGTCCTCCTATTTTTCAGACCGTTTCATGCTCATCTCATTTTTGACACCTTTTGAAGCTCTTCATTATTTCACACCTTTTGAAGCTCTACATATTTTTCACACCTTTTCAGGCTCTACACCTTTTTCAACACCGCTTCATGCTCCTCCTATAATTCAGACCGTTTCATGCTCCTCATATTTTTGACACCTTTTGAAGTTCTTCATATATTTCACACCTTTCAAGGCTCTTCACTTTTTTGAACACCACTTCATGTTCCTCCTATTTTTCAGACCGACTCATGCTCATCTCATTTTTGACACCTTTTGAAGCTCTTCATTATTTCACACCTTTTGAAGCTCTACATATTTTTCACACCTTTTCAGGCTGTACACGTTTTTCAACACCGCTTCATGCTCCTCCTATATTTCAGACCGTTTCATGCTCCTCATATTTTGGACACCTTTTGAAGCTCTTCATATTTTTCACACCTTCTCAGGCTCTTCATGTTTTTGAACACTGCTTCATGCTCCTCCTCTTTTTCAGACAGATTCATGCTCCTCATGTATTTCACACCTTTTGAAGCTCTTCATATTTTTCACACATTTTCATACTCTTCATGTTTTTCAACACCGTTTCATGCTCCTCATATTTTTGACACCTTTTTAAGCTCTTCATATTTTTCACACCTTTTCAGGTTCTTCATGTTTTTCAACATGGATTCATGTTCCTCCTATTTTTCAGACTGTTTCATGCTCCTCATAATTTTGACACCTTTTGAAGCTCTTCATGATTTTCAACACCGTTTCATTCTCCTCCTATTTTTCAGTCCGTTTCAGGCTCCTATTATTTTTCTGACCGTTTCATGCTGCTCATATTTTTGACACCTTTTGAAGGTCTTCATATTTTTCACACCTTTTCAGGCTCTTCATATTTTTCAACACCACTTCATGCTCCTCCTATTTTCAGACCGTTTCATGCTCCTCATATTTTTGATACATTTTGAAGCTCTTCATATTTTTCACACCCTTTCATGCTCTTCATTGTTTTCAACACCGTTTCATGCTCCTCCTATTTTTCAGACCGTTTTATGCTCGTCATATTTTTGACACCTTTTGAAGCTCTTCATATTTTTCACATCTTTTCAGGCTCTTCATGATTTTCAACACAGCTTCTTGCTGCACCTATTTTTCAGACCGCTTCATGCTCATCTCATTTTTGACACCTTTTGAAGCTCTTCATATTTTTCACAACTTTTCAGGCTCTTCATGTTTCTGAACAGCGTTTCATGCTCCTCTCTTTTTTCAGACCATTTCAATATACTCACATTTAGACACCTTTTGAAACTCTTCATATTTTTCACACCTTTCAGGCTGTTCCTGATTTTCAACACCGCTTCATTCTTCCTATTTTTCAAAGCGTTTCATGCTCCTCATATTTTTGACACCTTTTGAAGCTCTTCATATTTTTCACACCTTTTCAAGCTCTTCATGTTTTTGACGACCGCTTTATGCTCCTCCTATTTTTAGACCGTTTCATGCTCCTCATATTTTTGACACATTTTGAAGCTCTTCATATTTTTCACACCTTTTCAGTGTCTTCATGTTTCTAAACACCAACTCATGCTCCTCCTATTTTTCAGACAGTTTTATGCTCCTCATAGGTTTGACACCTTTTGAAGATCTTCATATATTTCACACGTTTTCAAGCTCTTCATGGTTTTCAACAGCGATTCATTCTCCTCCTATTTTTCAGTCGTTTCATGCTTCTCATATATTTGATAGCTTCTGAAGCTCTTCATATTTTTAACACCTTTTCATGCTCTTCGTCTTTTTCACACCTTTTCAGGCCCTTCATGTTTTTCAACTCTGCTTCATTCTCCTCCTATTTTGCAAAGCGTTTCATGCTCCTCCTATTTTTCAGACTGTTTCATCCTCTTCATATTTTTGAAACCTTTTGAAGCTGTTTATTTTTTTCTCACCTTTTCAGGGTCTTCATGTTTTTCAACCCCTCTTCATGCTCCTGCTTTTTTTCAGACCGTTTCCTGCTCCTCATATGTTTGACACCTTTTGAAGCTCTTCATATATTTCACACCTTTTCAGGCTCTTCATGTTTTTAAACACCGCTTCATGCTCCTCCTATTTTTCAGACCGTTTCCTGCTCCTCATATGTTTGACACCTTTTGAAGCTCTTTATATTTTTCACACCTTTTGAGGCTGTTCATGTTTTTGAATACCGCTTCATGCTCCTCTTATTTTTCAGACCATTTCATGCTCCTCATGTATTTTACACCTTTTGAAGGTCTTCATATTTTTCACACCTTTTCAGGCTCTTCATGTTTTTGAACACTGCTTCATGCTCCTCTTATTTTTCAGACCGTGTCATGCTCCTCATATTTTTGACACCTTTTGAAGCTCATCATATTTTTCACACCTTTTCAGGCTCTTCATGTTTTTCAACACCACTTCATCCTCCTCCTATTTTTCAGACTCTTTCATTCTCATTTCATTTTTGACACCTTTTGAAGCTCCTCATATTTTTCACACGTTTTCAGGCTCTTCATGTTTTCAACACCGCTTCTTGATGCTCCTATTTTTCAGACCGTTTCATGCTCCTCATATTTTTGACACCTTTTGAAGATCTTCATATTTTTCACACTTTTCAGGCTCTTCGTGTTTAGAAAACCATTTCATGCTCCTCCTATTTTTCAGACCGTTTCATGCTCCTCATATTTTTGACACCTTTTGAAGCTTTTTGTATTTTTCACACCTTTTAAGGCTCTTCATGTATTTCAACACTGTTTCATGCTCCTCCTATTTTTCAGATCCTTTCATGCTCCTCATATTTTTGACACCTTTTGAAGCTCTTCATATTTTTCACACTTTGCAGGCTGTTCATGTTTTTGAACACTGCTTCATGCTCCTCCTATTTTGCAGACCGTTTCATGCCCCTCATGTATTTCACACCTTTTGAAGCTCTTCATATTTTTCACACCTTTTCATGCTCTTCATGTTTTTGAACACCGCTTGATGCTCCTCCTATTTTTCAGACCATTTCATGCTCCTCATATATTTGACACCTTTTGAAGCTCTTCATATTTTTCACACCTTTTCAGCCTCTTCATGTTTTTGAATACCGCTTCATACTCCTTCTATTTTTCAGACCGTTTCATTCTCATCTCATTTTTGACAACTTTTGAAGCTCCTCATATTTTTCACAGCTTTTGAACTCTTCATATTTTTCACACGTTTTCAGGCTCTTCATGTTTTTCAACACCGCTTCATGCTCCTCCTATTTTTCAGACCTTTTAATGCTCCTCATGTATTTCACATCTTTTGAAGCTCTTCATATTTTTCACACCTTTTTAGGCTCTTCATGTTTTTCAACACCGCTTCTTGATGCTCCTATTTTTCAGAACGTTTCATGCTCCTAATATTTTTAACACCTTTTGAAGCTCTTCGTATTTTTCACAACTTTTCAGGCTCTTCGTGTTTTTGAAAACCGTTTCATGCTCCTCCTATTTTTCAGACCGTTTCAGGCTGCTCATAATTTTGACACCTTTTGAAGCTCTTCATATTTTTCACACCTTTTCAGGCTCTTCGTGTTTTTGAAAACCGTTTCATGCTCCTCCTATTTTTCAGACCTTTTACTGCTCCTCATATTTTTGACACCTTTTAAAGCTCTTCATATATTTCACTTCTTTTCAGGCTCTTCATGTTTTTGAAAACCGCTTCATGCTCCTCCTATTTTTAACACCTTTTGAAGCTCTTCAGTTTTTTCACACGTTTTCAGGCTCTTCATGTTTTTCAACACAGCTTCATGCTCCTCCTATTTTTCAGACCTTTTAATGCTCCTCATGTATTTCACACCTTTTGAAGCTCTTCATATTTTTCACACCTTTTCATGCTGTTCATGTTTTTGAACACCGTTTCATGATCCTCCTGTTTTTCAGACCGTTTCGTGCTCCTCATATTTTTGACACCTTTTGAAGCTCTTCATATTTTTCACACCTTTTTAGGCTCTTCATGTTTTTCAACACCGCTTCATGCTCCTCCTATTTTTCAGACCGTTTCATGCTCCTCATATTTTTGACAACTTTTGAAGCTCTTGACATTTTTCACAACTTTTCAGGCTCTTCATGTTTTTCAACACCGCTTCATGCTCCTCCTATTTTTCAGACCGTTTCATGCTCATCTCATTTTTGACACCTTTTGAAGCTCTTCATTATTTCACACCTTTTGAAGCTCTACATATTTTTCACATCTTTTCAGGCTCTACACCTTTTTCAACACCGCTTCATGCTCCTCCTATAATTCAGAACGTTTCATGCTCCTCATATTTTTGACACCTTTTGAAGTTCTTCATATATTTCACACCTTTCAAGGCTCTTCATTTTTTTGAACACCACTTCATGTTCCTCCTATTTTTCAGACCGACTCATGCTCATCTCATTTTTGACACCTTTTGAAGCTCTTCATTATTTCACACCTTTTGAAGCTCTACATATTTTTCACACCTTTTCAGGCTGTACACGTTTTTCAACACCGCTTCATGCTCCTCCTATATTTCAGACCGTTTCATGCTCCTAATATTTTGGACACCTTTTGAAGCTCTTCATATTTTTCACACCTTCTCAGGCTCTTCATGTTTTTGAACACTGCTTCATGCTCCTCCTCTTTTTCAGACAGATTCATGCTCCTCATGTATTTCACACCTTTAGAAGCTCTTAATACTTTTCACACCTTTTCAGGCTCTTCATGTTTTTGAACACTGATTCATGCCCCTACTATTTTTCAGACCGTTTCATGCTCCTCACATTTTTGACACCTTTTGAAGCTCTTCATATTTTTCCCACCTTTTGAAGCTCTTCATATTTTTCACACCTTTTCAGACTCTTCATGTTTTTGAACACGGCTTCATGCTCCTCCAATTTTTCAGACGTTTCATGCTCCTCATTTATTTCACACCTTTTTAAGCTCTCCATATTTTTCACACCTTTTGAAGCTTTCATATTTTTCACAATTTTTCAGGCTCTTCATGTTTATCAACACCGCTTCATGCTCCTCCTATTTTTCACACCTTTTGAAGATTTCATATTTTTCATAACTTTTCAGGCTTTTCATGTTTTTGAACATTGCTGCATGCTCCTCCTATTTTTCACACCTTTTGAAGCTCTTAATATTTTTCACACCTTTTCAGGCTCTTCATGTTTTTCTACACCGCTTCATGCTCCTCCTATTTTTCAGACAGTTTCATGCTCCTCATGTTTTTCAGACCTTTTGAAGCTCTTCATACTTTTCACACCTTTACAGGCTCTTCATGTTTTTCTACACCGCTTCATGCTCCTCCTATTTTTCAGACAGTTTCATGCTCCTCATGTTTTTCACACCTTTTGAAGCTCTTCATACTTTTCACACCTTTTCACGCTCTTCATGTTTTTGAATACCGATTTATGCCCCTACTGTTATTCAGACCGTTTCATGCTCCTCATGTATTTCACACCTTTTGAAGCTCTTCATATTTTTCACACCTTATCAGACTCTTCATGTTTTTGAACACCGCTTCATGCTCCTCCTATTTTTCAGACCGTTCTATGCTCCTCATATTTTTGACATCTTTTAAAGCTCTTCATATTTTTCACACCTTTACAGATTCTTCATGTTTTGAACACCGTTTCATGCTCCTCCAATTTTTCCGACGTTTCATGCTCCTCATGTATTTCACACCTTTTGAAGCTCTTCATATTTTTCACACCTTTTCAGGCTCTTCATGTTTTTCAACACCACTTCATGGTCCTCCTATTCTTCAGAATGTTTCATGCTCATCTCCTTTTTGACACCTTTTTAAGCTCTCTGTATTTTTCACACCTTTTGAAGCTTTCATATTTTTCACATCTTTTCAGGCTCTTCATGTTTTTGAACACCACTGCATGCTCCTCCTATTTTTCAGACCGTTTCATGCTCCTCATATTTTTGACACCTTTTGAAGCTCTTCATATTTTTCACAACTTTTATGGCTCTTCATTTTTTTGAACACCACTTCATGCTCCTCCTATGTGTCAGACCGTTTCATGCTCATCATATTTTTGACATCTTTTAAAGCTCTTCATATTTTTCACACCTTTTCAGGCTCTTCATGTTTTTGAACACCGTTTCATGCTCCTCCTGTTTTTCAGAGAGTTTCATGCTCGTCATATTTTTGACACCTTTTGAAGCCCTTCATATTTTTTATACATTTTCAGGCTCTTCATGTTTTTGAACACCGCTGCATGCTCCTCCTATTTTTTACACCTTTTTAAGCTCTTCATATTTTTCACACCTTTTCATGCTCTTCATGTTTTTGAACACCGCTTTATGCTCCTCCTATTTTTCAGACCGTTTCATGTTCCTCATATTTTTGACACGTTTTGAGGCTCTTTATATTTTTGACACCTTTTCAGGCTCTTCATGTGTTTGAACACCATTTCATGCTCCGCCTGTTTTTCAGACCGTTTCATGCTCCTCATATTTTTGACACCTTTGAAGCTCTTCATGTTTTTCACAACTTTTCAGGCTCTTCATGTTTTTGAACACCGTTTCCTGCTCCTCCTGTTTTTCAGGCCGTTTCATGCTCCTCATACTTTTGACAGCTTTTGAAGCTCCTCATATTTTTCACAACTTTTGAAGCTCTTCATTTTTGTGAACACCACTTCATGGTCCTCCTATTTTTCAGACCGTTTCATGCTCATCTCATTTTTGACACCTTTTGAAGCTCTTCATTATTTCACACCTTTTGAAGCTCTACATATTTTTCACACCTTTTCAGGCTCTACACCTTTTTCAACACCGCTTCATGCTCCTCCTATAATTCAGACCGTTTCATGCTCCTCATTTTTGTGACACCTTTTGAAGTTCTTCATATATTTCACACCTTTCAAGGCTCTTCATTTTTTTGAACACCACTTCATGTTCCTCCTATTTTTCAGACCGACTCATGCTCATCTCATTTTTGACACCTTTTGAAGCTCTTCATTATTTCACACCTTTTGAAGCTCTACATATTTTTCACACCTTTTCAGGCTGTACACGTTTTTCAACACCACTGCATGCTCCTACTATTTTTCAGACCGTTTCATGCTCCTCATATTTTTGACACCTTTTGAAGCTCTTCATATTTTTCACACCTTCTCAGGCTCTTCATGTTTTTGAACACTGCTTCATGCTCCTCCTCTTTTTCAGACAGATTCATGCTCCTCATGTATTTCACACCTTTTGAAGCTCTTAATAATTTTCACACCTTTTCAGGCTCTTCATGTTTTTGAACACTGATTCATGCCCCTACTATTTTTCAGACCGTTTCATGCTCCTCATATTTTTGACACCTTTTGAAGCTCTTCATTATTTCACACCTTTTGAAGCTCTTCAGGCTCTTCATGTTTTTGAACACCGCTTCATGCTCCTCATATTTTTCCCACCTTTTGAAGCTCTTCATATTTTTCACACCTTTTCAGACTCTTCATGTTTTTGAACACCGCTTCATGCTCCTCCAATTTTTCAGACGTTTCATGCTCCTCATGTATTTCACACCTTTTTAAGCTCTCCATATTTTTCACACCTTTTGAAGCTTTCATATTTTTCACAATTATTCAGGCTCTTCATGTTTTTCAACACCGCTTCATGCTCCTCCTATTTTTCACACCTTTTGAAGATTTCATATTTTTCATAACTTTTCAGGCTTTTCATGTTTTTGAACACTGCTGCATGCTCCTCCTATTTTTCACACCTTTTGAAGCTCTTAATATTTTTCACACCTTTTCAGGCTCTTCATGTTTTTCAACACCGCTTCATGCTCCTCCTATTTTTCAGACAGTTTCATGCTCCTCATGTTTTTCACACCTTTTGAAGCTCTTCATACTTTTCACACCTTTTCACGCTCTTCATGTTTTTGAATACCGATTTATGCCCCTACTGTTATTCAGACCGTTTCATGCTACTCATGTATTTCACACCTTTTGAAGCTCTTCATATTTTTCACACCTTTTCATGCTCTTAATGATTTGAATACCACTTCATGCTCGTCCTATTTTCCAAAACGTTTCAGGCTCCTCATATTTTTGACACCTTTTGAATCTCTTCATATTTTTCACACCTTTTCAGGCTCTTCATGTTTTTGAACACCCCTTCATGCTCCTTCTATTTTTCAGACAGTTTCATGTTCCTCAGATTTTTGACACCTTTTGAAGCTCTTCATATATTTCACACCTTTTCAGGCCTTTCATGTTTTTCAACCCCGCTTCATGCTCCTCCTATTTTTTAGACCGTTTCATGCTCCTCCTATTTTTTGGACCGCTTCATGATCCTCATATTTATGACACCTTTTGAAGCTGTTCATATTTTTCACAACTTTTCAGGCTCTTCATGTTTTAAAACTGCTTCATGCTCCTCCTTATTTTCAGACCGTTTCATGCTCCTCATATTTTTGACACCTTTTGAAGCTCTTCATATATTTCACACCTTTTCAGGCCTTTCATGTTTTTCAACCCCGCTTCATGCTCCTCCTATTTTTTAGACCGTTTCATGCTCCTCGTATTTTGACACCTTTTGAAGTTCTTCATATATTTCACACCTTTTCAGGCTCTTCTTTTTTTTCTACACCACTTCATGCTCCTCCTATTTTTCAGACCGTGTCATGCCCCTCATATTTTTGACACCTTTTGAAGCTGTTCATATTTTTCACAATTTTTCAGGCTCTTCATGTTTTTCTACACCGCTTCATGCTCCTCTTATTTTTCAGACCGTTTCATGCTCCTCATATTTTTCCACTTTTTGAAGCTCTTCATATTTTTCACACCTTTTCAGGCTCTTTATGGTTTTAAACACCTTTTGATGCTCCTCCTATTTTTCAGCCCTTTTCATGCTCCTCATATTTTTGACACCTTTTGAAGCTCTTAATATTTTTCACACCTTTATATGCTCTTCATGTTTTTCAACACCGTTTTATGCTCCTCCTATTTTTCAGACCGTTTCATGTTCCTCATATATTTGCCACGTTTTGTAGCTCTTCATATTTTTCACAACTTTTCAGGCTCTTCATGTTTTTCAACACCGTTTCATGCTCCTTCAATATTTCAGACCGTTCATGCACCTCATATTTTTAACACATTTTGAAGCTCTTCATTTTTTTCACCCCTTTCAGGCTCTTCATGTTTTTCAACACGGCTTCATGCTCCCCCTATTTTTCCGACCGTTTCATGCTCATCAAATTTTTGACACCTTTTGAATCTCTTCATATTTTTCACACCTTTTCAGGCTCTTAATGTTTTTGAACACCACTTCATGCTCGTCCTATTTTCCAAAACGTTTCAGGATCCTCATATTTTTGACACCTTTTGAATCTCTTCATATATTTCACACCTTTTCAGGCTCTTCATGTTTTTCAACACCACTTCATGCTCCTCGTATTTTTCAGACCGTTTCTTGCTCATCTCATTTTTGACACCTTTTGAAGCTCTTCATATTTTTCACACCTTTTGAAGATCTTAATATTTTTCACACATTATCATGGTCTACATTTTTTTCAACACCACTTCATGCTTCTCCTATTTTTCAGACCGTTTCTTGCTCCTCATATTTTTGACAACTTTTGAAGCTCTTCATATATTTCACACCTTTTGAATCTCTTCATATATTTCACACCTTTTCAGGCTCTTCATGTTTTTGAACACCCCTTCATGCTCCTTCTATTTTTCAGACAGTTTCATGTTCCTCAGATTTTTGACACCTTTTGAAGCTCTTCATATATTTCACACCTTTTCAGGCCTTTCATGTTTTTCAACCCCGCTTCATGCTCCTCCTATTTTTTAGACCGTTTCATGCTCCTCCTATTTTTTGGACCGCTTCATGCTCCTCATATTTATGACACCTTTTGAAGCTGTTCATATTTTTCACAACTTTTCAGGCTCTTCATGTTTTAAAACTGCTTCATGCTCCTCCTTATTTTCAGACCGTTTCATGCTCCTCATATTTTTGACACCTTTTGAAGCTCTTCATATATTTCACAACTTTTCAGGCCTTTCATGTTTTTCAACCCCGCTTCATGCTCCTCCTATTTTTTAGACCGTTTCATGCTCCTCGTATTTTGACACCTTTTGAAGTTCTTCATAATTTTCACACCTTTTCAGGCTCTTCATGTTTTTCATCAACGCTTCATGCTCCTCCTATTTTTCAGACCATTTCATGCTCCTCATATTTTTCACACCTTTTGAAGCTCTTCATATATTTCACACCTTTTCAGGCTCTTCATGTTTTTCAACACCACTTCATGCTCCTCTTATTTTTCAGACCTTTTCATGCTCATCTCATTTTTGACACCTTTTGAGGCTCTTCATGTTTTTCACACCTGTTGAAGCTCTTCATATTTTTCACACGTTTTCATGCTCTTCATGTTTTTCAACACCGCTTCATGCTCCTCCTATTTTTCAGGCCGTTTCATGCTCAATGCATTTTTGACACCATTTGAAGCTGTTCATATTTTTCACACCTTTTGAAAGCTTTTCATATATTTCACACCTTTTCAGGCTCTTCATGTTCTTGAACACCGCTTCATGCTCCTCCTATTTTTCAGACCGTTTCATGCTCCTCATAATTTCACAACTTTTGAAGCTCTTCATAATTTTCACACCTGTTCAGGCTCTTCATGTTTTTGAACACCGTTTCATGTCCTCCTATTTTTCAGACCGTTTCATGATCCTCATATTTTTCACACTTTTTGAGCCTCTTCATATTTTTCACTCCTTTTCAGGCTCTTCATTTTTTTTGAACACCGCTTCATGCTCCTCCTAATTTTCAGACCGTTTCATGCTCCTCACATTTTTCTTATCTTTTGAAGCTCTTCATATTTTTCACACCTTTTCAGGCTCTTCATATTTTTGAACACCGCTTCATGCTCCTCCTATTTTTCAGACCGTTTCATGCTCCTCATGTATTTCATACTTTTTGAAGCTCTGCATATTTTTCACACCTTTTCAGGCTCTTCATGTTTTTCAACACCGCTCTATGCTCCTCCTATTTTTTAGACAGTTTCATGCTCCTCATATTTTTGACACCTTTTGAATCTCTTCATATTTTTCACATCTTTTCATGCTCTTCATGTTTTTCAACACCGCTTCATGCTCCTCCTATTTTTCAGACCGTTTCATGCTCATCTCATTTTTGACACCTTTTGAAGCTCTTCATATTTTTCACACCTTTTGAAGCTCTTCATATATTTCACACCTTTTCAGGCTCTTCATTTTTTTCAACACCGCTTCATGCTCCTCCTATTTTTCAGACCGTTTCATGCTCCTCATATTTTTGACACTTTTTGAAGCTCTTCATATTTTTCACACCTTTTCAGTCTCTTCATGTTATTCAACACCGCTTCATGCTGCTCCTCTTTTTCAGACCGTTTCATGCTTCTTCTATTTTTGATATCTTTTGAAGCTCTTCATATTTTTGACACCTTTTGAAGTTCTTCATTTTTTTCACACCTTTTCAGGCTCTTCATGTTTTTCCACACCGCTTCATGCTCCTCCTGTTTTTCAGACCGTTTCATGATCCTCATATTTTTCACACTTTTTGAGCCTCATCATATTTTTGACACCTTTTCAGGCTCTTCATGTTTTTGAACACCGCTTCATGCTGCTGCTCTTTTTCAGACCGTTTCGTGCTCCTCATAATTTTCACACCTTTCGAAGCTCTTCATATTTTTCACACCTTTTGAAGCTCTGCATATTTTTCACACATTTTCAGGCTCTTCATGTTTTTGAACACCGCTTCATGCTCCTCCTATTTTCAGACCGTTTCATGCTCCTCATATTTTTGACACCTTTTCAAACTCTTCATATATTTCACAACTTTTCAGGCTCTTCATGTTTTCAACACCGCCTCATGCTCCTCGTATTTATCTGAACGTTTCATGCTCCTCATATTTTTGACACCTTTTGAAGCTGTTCATATTTTTCACAACTTTTTAGGCTCTTCATGTTTTTGAACACCTTTTAAGGCTCTTCATGTTTTGAACACCGCTTCATGCTCCTCCTATTTTCAGACCGTTTCATGCTCCTCATATTTTTAACACCTTTGAAGCTCTTCATATTTTTCCAACCTTTTCAGGCTCTTCATGTTTTTCAACACCGTTGAATGCTCCTCCTATTTTTCAGACTGTTTCTTGCTCCTCGTATTTTTGACACCTTTTGAAGCTCCTCATATTTTTCACACCTTTTCAGGCCCTTCATGTTTTTGAACACCCCTTCATGCTCCTCCTATTTTTCAGACAGTTTCATGTTCCTCATATTTTTGACACCTTTTGAAGCTCTTCATATTTTTCACGCCTTTTCAGGCTCTTCATGTTTTCAACACTGTTTCATGCTCCTCCTGTTTTTCAGACCATTTCGTGCTCCTCCTATTTTTTGGACCGTTTCATGCTCCTCATATTTATGACACCTTTTGAAGCTTTTGATATTTTTCACAACTTCTCAGGCTCTTCATGTTTTAAAACTGCTTCATGCTCCTCCTTTTTTTCAGACCGTTTCATGCTCCTCATATTTTTGACACCTTTTGAAGCTCTTCATATATTTCACACCTTTTCAGGCTTTTCATGTTTTTCAACCCCGCTTCATGCTCCTCCTATTTTTTAGACCGTTTCATGCTCCTCGTATTTTTGACACCTTTTGAAGCTCTTCATATTTTTCACACCTTTTCAGGCTCTTCATGTTTTTCTTCAACGCTTCATTCTCCTCCTATTTTGCAGACCATTTCATGCTCCTCATATTTTTCACACCTTTTGAAGCTCTTCGTATATTTCACACCTTTTCAGGCTCTTCATGTTTTTCAACACCACTTCATGCTCCTCTTATTTTTCAGACCTTTTCATGCTCATCTCATTTTTGACACCTTTTGAAGCTCTTCATGTTTTTCACACCTGTTGAAGCTCTTCATATTTTTCACACGTTTTCATGCTCTTCATGGTTTTCAACACCGCTTCATGCTCCTCCTATTTTTCAGACCGTTTCATGCTCAATGCATTTTTGACCCCATTTGAAGCTCTTCATATTTTTCACACCTTTTGAAAGCTTTTCATATATTTCACACCTTTTCAGGATCTTCATGTTTTTGAACACCGCTTCATGCTCCTCCTATTTTTCAGACCGTTTCATGCTCCTCATGATTTTCACACCTTTTGAAGCTCTTCACATTTTTCACACCTGTTCAGACTCTTCATGTTTTTGAACACCGCTTCATGTCCTCCTATTTTTCAGACCGTTTCATGATCCTCATTTTTTTCACACTTTTTGAGCCTCTTCATATTTTTCACACCTTTTCAGGCTCTTCATGTTTTTGAACACCGCTTCATGCTCCTCCTAAATTTCAGACCGTTTCATGCTCCTCATATTTTTCACACCTTTTGAAGCTCTTCATATTTTTCACACCTTTTCAGGCTCTTCATATTTTTGAACACCGCTTCATGCTCCTCCTTTTTTTCAGACCGTTTCATGCTCCTCATGTATTTCACACTTTTTGAAGGTCTGCATATTTTTCACACCTTTTCAGGCTCTTCATGTTTTTCAACACCGCTCTATGCTCCTCCTATTTTTTAAGACCGTTTCATGCTCCTCATATTTTTGACCCCTTTTGAAGCTCTTCATAATTTTCACACCTTTTGAATCTCTTCATTTCTTTCACACCTTTTCAGGCTCTTCATGTTTTTCCACACCGCTTCATGCTCCTCCTATTTTTCAGACCGTTTCATGCTCCTCATATTTTTCACACCTTTTGAAGCTCTTCATATTTTTCACACCTTATCAGTCTCTTCATGTTTTTGAACACCGCTTCATGCTCCTCCTATTTTTCAGACCGTTTAATGCTCCTCACGTATTTCACATCTTTTGAAGCTCTTCATATTTTTCACACCTTTTCAGGCTCTTCATTTTTTTGAACACCGTTTCATGATCCTCCTATTTTTCAGACCGTTTTATGCTCCTCCTATTTTTCAGAGCGTTTCATGCTCCTCATATTTTCCACACCTCTTGAAGCTCTTCATATTTTTCACACCTTTTCAGTCTCTTCATGTTTTCGAACAGAGCTTCATGCTCTTCCTATTTTTCAGACAGTTTCATGCTCCTCATATTTTTGACACCTTTTGAATCTCTTCATATTTTTCACATCTTTTCCTGCTCTTCATGTTTTTCAACACCGCTTCATGCTCCTCCTATTTTTCAGACCATTTCATGCTCATCTCATTTTTGACACCTTTTGAAGCTCTTCATATTTTTCACACCTTTTGAAGCTCTTCATATATTTCACACCTTTTCAGGCTCTTCATTTTTTTCAACACCGCTTCATGCTCCTCCTAATTTTCAGACCGTTTCATGCTCCTCATATTTTTCACACCTTTTGAAGCTCTTCATATTTTTCACACCTTTTCAGGCTCTTCATGTTTTTCAACACCATTTCATACTCCTCCTATTTTTCAGACCGATTCATACTCATCTTACTTTTGATGCCTTTTGTAGCATTTCATATTTTTGACACCTTTTGAAGCTCTTCATATTTTTGACACGTTTTCAGGCTCTTCATTTTTTTCAAAACCGTTTCATGCTCCTCCCATTTTTCAGACCGTTTCATGCTCCTCATTTATTTCACACCTTTTGAAGATCTTCATATTTTTCATACCTTGTAAGGCTTTTCATGTTTTTGAACACCGCTTCATGCTCCTCCTATTTTTCAGACCGTTTCATGCTCCTCATAATTTTCACACCTTTTGAAGCTCTTCATAATTTTCACACCTTTTGTATCTCTTCATTTCTTTCACACCTTTTCAGGCTCTTCATATTTTCCCACATCACTTCATGCTCCTCCTATTTTTCAGACAGTTTCATGCTCCTCGTATTTTTGACAACTTTTGAAGCTCTTCATATTTTTCACACCTTATCAGTCTCTTCATATTTTTGAACACCGCTTCATGCTCCTCCTATTTTTCAGACCGTTTAATGCTCCTCACGTATTTCACATCTTTTGAAGCTCTTCATATTTTTCACGCCTTTTCAGGCTCTTCATGTTTTCAACACTGTTTCATGCTCCTCCTGATTTTCAGACCATTTCGTGCTCCTCCTATTTTTTGGACGGTTTCATGCTCCTCATATTTATGACACCTTTTGAAGCTTTTGATATTTTTCACAACTTTTCAGGCTATTCATGTTTTCCATACTGTTTCATGCTCCTCCTGTTTTTCAACCATTTCGTGCTCCTCCTATTTTTTGGACCGTTTCATGCTCCTCATATTTTTGACACCTTTGAAGCTCTTCATATATTTTCACACATTACCAGGCTCTTCGTGTTTTTGAACACTACTTCATTCTCCTCCTATTTTTCAGACCGTTTCATGCTCCTCATATTTTTGACAAGTTTTGAAGCTCTTCATTTTTTTCACACCTTATCAGTCACTTCATGTTTTTGAACACCGCTTCATGTCCTCCTATTTTTCAGACCGTTTCATGATCCTCATATTTTTCACACTTTTTGAGCCTCTTCATATTTTTCACACCTTTTCAGGCTCTTCATGTTTTTGAACACCGCTTCATGCTCCTCCTAATTTTCAGACCGTTTCATGCTCCTCATATTTTTCACACCTTTTGAAGCTCTTCATATTTTTCACACCTTTTCAGGCTCTACATGTTTTTTATCAACGCTTCATGCTCCTACTATTTTACAGACCGTTTCATGCTCCTCATATTTTTGACACCTTTTGAAGCTCTTCATATATTTCACACCTTTTCAGGCTCTTCATATTTTTCAACACCACTTCATGCTCCTCCTATTTTTCAGAACGTTTCATGCTCCTCATAATTTTGACACCTTTTGAAGCTCTTCATATTTTTCACACCTTTTCAGGCTCTTCATGTTTTTTATCAAAGCTTCATGCTCCTCCTATTTTTCAGACCGTTTCATGCTCCTCATATTTTTGACACCTTTTGAAGCTCTTCATATATTTCACACCTTTTCAGGCTCTTCATGTTTTTCAACACCACTTCATGCTCCTCCTATTTTTCAGACCTTTTCATGCTCATCTCATTTTTGACACCTTTTGAAGCTCTTCATGTTTTTCACACCTGTTGAAGCTCTTCATATTTTTCACACGTTTTCAGGCTGTTCATGTTTCTCAACACCGCTTCATCCTCCTCCTATTTTTCAGACCGTTTCATGCTCCTCATATTTTTGACACCTTTTGAAGCTCTTCATATTTTTCACACCTTTTCAGGCTTTCATGTTTTTCAACACCGCTTCATGCTCCTCCTATTTTTCAGACCGTTTCATGCTCCTCATATTTTTGTCAACTTTTGAAGCTCTTCATATTTTCACACTTTTTCAGGCTATTCATGCATTTCAACACCGCTTCAGTATCCTCCTATTTTTCAGACCGTTTCATGCTCCTCATATTTTTGACACCTTTTGAAGCTCTTCATATTTTTCACACCTTTGCAGGCTCTTCATGTTTTTCAGCAACACTTCATGCTCCTCTTAATTTTGAGACCGTTTCATGCTCCTCAAATTTTTCACATCTTTAGAAGCTCTTCATAATTTTCACAAGTTTTTTGGCTCTTCAAGTTTTTCAACACCACTTCATGCTCCTCCTATTTTTCATAGCGTTTCATGCTCCTCATATTTTTGACACCTTTTGAAGCTCTTTATATTTTTGACACCTTTTCTGGCTCTTCATGTTTTTCAACATCGCTTCATGCTCCTCCTATATTTAAGACCGTTTCATGCTCCTTATATTTTTCACACCTTTTGAAGCTCTTCATATATTTCACAGCTTTTCATGCTCTTCATGTTTTTCAACACCACTTCTTGCTCCTCCTATTTTTCAGACCGTTTCATGCTCCTTATGTATATCACATTTTTGAAGCTCTTCATATTTTTCACACATTTTCAGGCTTTTCATGTTTTTGAACACCGTTTCATGCTCCTCCTAATTTTCAGACCGTTTCATGCTCCTCATATTTTTGACACCTTTGAAGCTCTTCATATATTTTCACACATTATCAGGCTCTTCATGTTTTTGAACACCACTTCATGCTCCTCCTATTTTTCAAACCGTTTCATGCTCCTCATATTTTTGACACCTTTTGAAGCTCTTCATATTTTTCACACATTTTCAGGCTCTTCATTTTTTTGAACAGCGTTTCATGATCCTCCTCTTTTTCAGACCGTTTCATGCTCCTCATATTTTTGACAAGTTTTGAAGCTCTTCATATTTTTCACACCTTTTCAGGCTCTTCATGTTTTTGAACACCGCTTCATGCTCCTACTATTTTACAGACCGTTTCATGCTCCGCATATTTTTGACACCTTTTGAAGCTCTTCATATAATTCACACCTTTTCAGGCTCTTCATATTTTTCAACACCGCTTCATGCTCCTCCTATTTTTCAGACCGTTTCATGCTCCTCATATTTTTGACACCTTTTGAAGCTCTTCATATATTTCACACCTTGTCAGGCTCTTCATGTTTTTCAACACCACTTCATGCTCCTCCTGTTTTTCAGACCTTTTCATGCTCATCTCATTTTTGGCACCTTTTGAAGCTCTTCATGTTTTTCACACCTGTTGAAGCTCTTCATATTTTTCACACGTTTTCAGGCTGTTCATGATTCTCAACACCGCTTCATGCTCCTCCTATTTTTCAGACCGTTTCATGCTCCTCATATTTTTGACACCTTTTGAAGCTCTTCATATTTTTCACACCTTTTCAGGCTTTCATGTTTTTCCACACCGCTTCATGCTCCTCCTATTTTTCAGACCGTTTCATGCTCCTCATATTTTTGACAACTTTTGAAGCTCTTCATATTTTCACACTTTTTCAGGCTATTCATGCATTTCAACACCGCTTCAGTATCCTCCTATTTTTCAGACCGTTTCATGCTCCTCATATTTTTGACACCTTTTGAAGCTCTTCATATTTTTCACACCTTTGCAGGCTCTTCATGTTTTTCAACAACACTTCATGCTCCTCTTAATTTTGAGACCGTTTCATGCTCCTCATATTTTTGACATCTTTAGAAGCTCTTCATAATTTTCACAACTTTTCTGGCTCTTCAAGTTTTTCAACACCACTTCATGCTCTTCCTATTTTTCATACCGTTTCATGCTCCTCATATTTTTGACACCTTTTGAAGCTCTTTATATTTTTCACACCTTTTCTGGCTCTTCATGTTTTTCAACATCGCTTCATGCTCCTCCTATATTTCAGACCGTTTCATGCTCCTCATATTTTTCACACATTTTGAAGCTCTTCATATATTTCACAGCTTTTCATGCTCTTCATGTTTTTTCAACACCACTTCATGCTCCTCCTATTTTTCAGACCTTTTCATGCTCATCTCATTTTTGACACCTTTTGAAGCTCTTCATATTTTTCACACCTTTTGAAGCTCTGCATATTTTTCACACATTTTCAGGCTCTTCATGTTTTTGAACACCGCTTCATGCTCCTCCTATTTTTCAGACCGTTTCATGCTCCTCATGTATTTCACACCTTTTGAAGCTCTTCATATTTTTCACACCTTTTCAGGCTCTTCATATTTTTCAACATCACTTCATGCTCCTCCTATTTTTCAGAACGTTTCATGCTCCTCATATTTTTGACACCTTTTGAAGCTCTTCATATTTTTCACACCTTTTCAGGCCTTCATGTTTTTCAATACCGCTTCATGCTCCTCCTATTTTTCTGACCGTTTCATGCTCCTCATATTTTTGACACCTTTTGAAGCTCTTCATATATTTCACACCTTTTCAGGCTCTTCATGTTTTTCAACACCATTTCATACTCCTCCTATTTTTCAGACCGATTCATACTCATCTTAATTTTGATGCGTTTTGAAGCATTTCATATTTTTGACACCTTTTGAAGCCCTTCATATTTTTGACACGTTTTCAGGCTCTTCATGTTTTTCAAAACCGTTTCATGCTGCTCCCATTTTTCAGACTGTTTCATGCTCCTCATTTATTTCACACCTTTTGAAGATCTTCATATTTTTCATACCTTGTAAGTCTCTTCATGTTTTTGAACACCGCTTCATGCTCCTCCTATTTTACAGACCATTTCATGCTCCTCATGTATTTCACATCTTTTGAAGCTCTTCATATTTTTCACACATTTTCAGGCTTTTCATGTTTTTGAACACCGTTTCATGCTCCTCCTAATTTTCAGACCGTTTCATGCTCCTCATATTTTTGACACCTTTGAAGCTCTTCATATATTTTCACACATTATCAGGCTCTTCATGTTTTTGAACACCACTTCATGCTCCTCCTATTTTTCAGACCGTTTCATGCTCCTCATATTTTTGACACCTTTTGAAGCTCTTCATATTTTTCACACATTTTCAGGCTCTTCATTTTTTTGAACAGCGTTTCATGATCCTCCTATTTTTCAGACCGTTTCATGCTCCTCATATTTTTGACAAGTTTTGAAGCTCTTCCTTTTTTTTCACACATTTTCAGGCTCTTCATGTTTTTCAACACCGCTTCATGCTCCTCCTATTTTTCAGACCGTTTCATGCTCCTCATATTTTTCACACCTTTTGAAGCTCTTCATATTTTTCACACCTTTTCAGGCTCTTCATGTTTTTTATCAACGCTTCATGCTCCTACTATTTTACAGACCGTTTCATGCTCCTCATATTTTTGACACCTTTTGAAGCTCTTCATATATATCACACTTTTTCAGGCTCTTCATATTTTTCAACACCACTTCATGCTCCTCCTATTTTTCAGAACGTTTCATGCTCCTCATAATTTTGACACCTTTTGAAGCTCTTCATATTTTTCACACCTTTTCAGGCTCTTTATGTTTTTTATCAACGCTTCATGCTCCTCCTATTTTTCAGACCGTTTCATGCTCCTCATATTTTTGACACCTTTTGAAGCTCTTCATATATTTCACACCTTTTCATGCTCTTCATGTTTTTCAACACCACTTCATGCTCCTCCTATTTTTCAGAACTTTTCATGCTCATCTCATTTTTGACACCTTTTGAAGCTCTTCATGTTTTTCACACCTGTTGAAGCTCTTCATATTTTTCACACGTTTTCAGGCTGTTCATGTTTCTCAACACCGCTTCATGCTCCTCCTATTTTTCAGACCGTTTCATGCTCCTCATATTTTTGACACCTTTTGAAGCTCTTCATATTTTTCACACCTTTTCAGGCTCTTCATGATTTTCAACACCGCTTCATTCTGCTCCTCTTTTTCAGACTGTTTCATGCTCCTTTTATTTTTGACATCTTTTGAAGCTCTTCATATTTTTCACACTTTTTCAGGCTTTCATGTTTTTCAACACCGCTTCATGCTCCTCCTATTTTTCAGACCGTTTCATGCTCCTCATATTTTTGACAACTTTTGAAGCTCTTCATATTTTCACACTTTTTCAGGCTATTCATGCATTTCAACACCGCTTCAGTATCCTCCTATTTTTCAGACCGTTTCATGCTCCTCATATTTTTGACACCTTTTGAAGCTGTTCATATTTTTCACACCTTTGCAGACTCTTCATGTTTTTCAACAACCCTTCATGGCTCCTCTTAATTTTGAGACCGTTTCATGCTCCTCATATTTTTGACATCTTTAGAAGCTCTTCATAATTTTCACAACTTTTCTGGCTCTTCAAGTTTTTCAACACCACTTCATGCTCCTCCTATTTTTCATACCGTTTCATGCTCCTCATATTTTTGACAAGTTTTGAAGTTCTTCATTTTTTTCACACATTTTCTGGCTCTTCATGTTTTTCAACATCGCTTCATGCTCCTCCTATATTTCAGACCGTTTCATGCTCCTCATATTTTTCACACCTTTTGAAGCTCTTCATATATTTCACAGCTTTTCATGCTCTTCATGTTTTTCAACACCACTTCGTGCTCCTCCTATTTTTCAGACCTTTTCATGCTCATCTCATTTTTGACACCTTTTGAAGCTTTTCATGTTTTTCACACCTGTTGAAGCTCTTCATATTTTTCACACGTTTTCAGGCTCTTCATGTTTTTCAACATCGCTTCATGCTCCTCCTATATTTCAGACCGTTTCATGCTCCTCATATTTTTGACAACTTTTGAAGCTCTTCATATTTTTCACACCTTATCAGTCTCTTCATGTTTTTGAACACCGCTTCATGCTCCTCCTTTTTTTCAGACCGTTTAATGCTCCTCATGTATTTCACATCTTTTGAAGCTTTTCATATTTTTCACACCTTTTCTGGCTCTTCATGTTTTTGAACACCGTTTCATGCTCCTCCTATTTTTCAGACCTTTTCATGCTCCTCATATTTTTGACACCTTTTGAAGCTCTTCATATTTTTCACACCTTTTCAGGCTCTTCATGTTTTCAAAACCACTTCATGCTCCTTCTATTTTTCAGACCGTTTCATGCTCCTCATAATTTTGACACGTTTTGAAGCTCTTCATATTTTTTCACACCTTTTCAGGCTTTTCATGTTTTTCATCAACGCATCATGCTCCTCCTATTTTACAGACCGTTTCATGCTCCTCATATTTTTGACACCTTTTGAAGCTCTTCATATTTTACACACCTTTTCAGGCTCTTCATGTTTTTGAACATTGTTTCATGCTCCTCCTATTTGTGAGACTCTTTCATGCTCCTCATATATTTGACACCTTTTGACGCTGTTCATATTTTTCACACCTTTTCAAGCTCTTCATGTTTTTGAACACCAGTTCATGCTCCTCCTATTTTTCATACCGTTTCATGCTCCTCATAATTTTCACACCTTTGAAGCTCTTCATATTTTTCACACCTTTTCAGGCTATTCATGTTTTTGAACACAGCTTCATGCTCCTCCTATTTTTCAGACCGTTTCATGTTCCTCATATTTTTGATACCTTTTAAAGCTCTTCATATATTTCACACCTTTTGAGGCTCTTCATGTTTTTGAACACCGTTTCATGCTCCTACTATTTTTCAGACCGTTCCATGCTCTTCATATTTTTGACAACTTTTGAAGTTCTTCATTTATTTTCACACATTTTCAGGCTCTGCATTTTTTTGAACACCGCTTCATGCTCCTCCTATATTTCAGACCGTTTCATGCTCCTCATATTTTTCACACCTTTTGAAGCTCTTCATATATTTCACACCTTTTCAGGCTCTTCATGTTTTTCAACACCACTTCATGCTCCTTCTATTTTTCAGACCTTTTCATGCTCATCTCATTTTTGACACCTTTTGAAGCTCTTCATGTTTTTCACAACTGTTGAAGCTCTTCATATTTTTCACACGTTTTCAGGCTCTTCATGTTTTTCAACATCGCTTCATGCTCCTCCTATATTTCAGAAAGTTTCATGCTCCTCATAATTTTGACACCTTTTGAAGCTCTTCATATTTTGCACACTTTTTCAGGCTCTTCATGTTTTTTATCAAGGCTTCATGCTCCTACTATTTTACAGACCGTTTCATGCTCCTCATATTTTTGACACCTTTTGAAGCTCTTCATATATTTCACACCTTTTCAGGCTCTTCATATTTTCAACACCACTTCATGTTCCTCCTATTTTTCAGAACGTTTCATGCTCCTCATAATTTTGACACCTTTTGAAGCTCTTCATATTTTTCACACCTTTTCATTCTTTTCATGTTTTTTATCAACGCTTCATGCTCCTACTATTTTACAGACCGTTTCATGCTCCTCATATATTTGACACCTTTTGAAGCTCTTCATATATTTCACACCTTTTCAGGCTCTTCATGTTTTTCAACACCACTTCATGCTCCTCCTATTTTTCAGACCTTTTCATGCTCATCTCATTTTTGACACCTTTTGAAGCTCTTCATGTTTTTCACACCTGTTGAAGCTCTTCATATTTTTCACACGTTTTCTGGCTGTTCATGTTTCTCAACACCGCTTCATGCTCCTCCTATTTTTCAGACCGTTTCATGCTCCTCATATTTTTGACACCTTTTGAAGCTCTTCATATTTTTCACACCTTTTCAGGCTCTTCATGATTTTCAACACCGCTTCATGTTCCTCCTATTTTTCAGACTGTTTCATGCTCCTTTTATTTTTGACATCTTTTGAAGCTCTTCATATTTTTCACACCTTTTTAGGCTTTCATGTTTTTCAACACCGCTTCATGCTCCTCCTATTTTTCAGACCGTTTCATGCTCCTCATATTTTTGACAACTTTTTAAGCTCTTCATATTTTCACACTTTTTCAGGCTATTCATGCATTTCAACACCGCTTCAGTATCCTCCTATTTTCCAGACCGTTTCATGCTCCTCATATTTATGACACCTTTTGAAGCTCTTCATATTTTTTACACTTTTGCAGGCTCTTCATTTTTTTCAACAACACTTCATGCTCCTCTTAATTTTGAGACCGTTTCATGCTCCTCATATTTTTGACATCTTTAGAAGCTCTTCATAATTTTCACAACTTTTCTGGCTCTTCAAGTTTTTCAACACCACTTCATGCTCCTCCTATTTTTCATACCGTTTCATGCTCCTCATATTTTTGACACCTTTTGAATCTCTTCATATTTTTCACACCTTTTCTGGCTCTTCATGTTTTTCAACATCGCTTCATGCTCCTCCTATATTTCAGACCGTTTCATGCTCCTCATACTTTTCACACCTTTTGAAGCTCTTCATATATTTCTCACCTTTTCAGGCTCTTCATGTTTTTCAACACCACTTCATGCTCCTCCTATTTTTCAGACCTTTTCATGCTCATCTCATTTGTGACACCTTTTGAAGCTGTTCATGTTTTTCACACCTGTTGAAGCTCTTCATATTTTTCACACGTTTTCAGGCTCTTCATGTTTTTCAACATCGCTTCATGCTCCTCCTATATTTCAGACCGTTTCACGCTCCTCATATTATTGACAACTTTTGAAGCTCTTCATATTTTTCACACCTTATCAGTCTCTTCATGTTTTTGAACACCGCTTCATGCTCCTCCTATTTTTCAGACCGTTTAATGCTCCTCATGTATTTCACATCTTTTGAAGCTTTTCATATTTTTCACACCTTTTCATTCTCTTCATGTTTTTGAACACCGTTTCATGCTCCTCCTATTTTTCAGACAGTTCCATGCTCCTCATATTTTTCACACCTTTTGAAGCTTTTCAATTATTTTCAAACATTTTCAGGCTCTTCATGTTTTTCAACACCGCTTCATGCTCCTCCTATTTTTCAGACCGTTTCATGCTCATCTCATTTTTGACACCTTTTGAAGCTCTTCATATTTTTCACACCTTTTGAAGCTCTTCATATATTTCACACCTTTTCAGGCTCTTCATTTTTTTCAACACCGCTTCATGCTCCTCCTATTTTTCAGACCGTTTCATGCTCCTCCTATTTTTGACACCTTTTGAAGCTATTCATATTTTTCACACGTTTTCAGGCTCTTCATATTTTTCAACACCGCTTCATGCTCCTCCTATATTTCAGACCGTTTCATGCTCCTCCTATTTTTCAGACCGTTTCATGCTCCTCATATTTTTGACACCTTTTGAAGCTCTTCATATTTTTCACACCTTTTCAGGCTCTTCATGTTTTTGTACAACGCGTCATTTTCCTCCTATTGTTCAGACCATTTCATGCTCCTAATATTTTTCACATCTTTTGAGCTCTTCATATTTTTCACACTTTTTCAAGCTCTTCTTGTTTTAGAACACCGCTTCATGCTCCTCCTATTTTTCAGACCGTTTCATACTCCTAATATTTTTCACACCTTTTGAAGTTCTTCATATTTTTCACACCTTTTCAGAATCTTCATGGTTTTCGAACACCGCTTCATGCTCCTCCTATTTTTCAGACCGTTTCATGCTCCTCATATTTTTGACAGCTTTTGAAGCTCTTCATATTTTTCAAACATTTTCAGGCTCTTCATGTTTTTCAGCACCGTTTCATGCCACTCCTATTTTTCAGACCGTTTCATGCTCCTCATATTTTTGACACCTTTTGAAGCTGTTCATATATTTCAGACCTTTTCAGGCTCTTCATGTTTTTCAACACCACAAAATGCTTCTCCTATTTTCAAGACCGTTTCATGCTCTTCTCATTTTTGACACCTTTTGAAGGTCTACATATTCTTCACACCTTTTGAAGCTCTTCATTTTTTTCAAAACTGCTTCATGCTCCTCCTATTTTTCAGACCTTTCATGCTGATAATATTTTTGAAACATTTTGAACCTCTTCATATTTTTCACACCTTTTCAGTCTCTTCATGATTTTCAACAACATTTCATGCTCCTCCTATTTTTCAGACCGTTTCATGCTCCTCATATTTTGACACCTATGGAGGCTCTTCATATTTTTCACACCTTTTCAGGCTCTTCATGTGTTTCAACACCGGTTATTGATCGTCCTATTTTTCAGACCGTTTCATGCTCCTCATATTTTTGACACCTTTTGAAGCTATTCATATTTTTCACACCTTTTCAGGCTCTTCATATTTTTCAACACCGCTTCATGCTCCTCCTATTTTTCAGACCGTTTCATGCTCCTCATATTTTTGACACCTTTTGAATCTCTTCAGGTTTTTGAACAACGTTTGATACTCCTTGTAATTTTGAGACCGTTTCATGCTCCTCATATTTTTGACTCCTTTTGAAGCTCTTTATATTTTTCACACCTTTTCAGGCTCTTCATTTTTTTGAACACCGTTTCATCCTCCTGCTAGTTTTCAGACCGTTTCATGCTCCTCATATTTTTGACACGTTTTGAAGTTCTTCATTTTTTTCACACATTTTCAGGCTCTTCATGTTTTGAACACTGCTTCATGCTCCTCCTATTTTTCAGACCGTTTCATGCTCCTCATATTTTTGACACTTTTGGAAGCTCTTAATATTTTTCACATCTTTTCATGCTCTTCAAGTTTTTCAACACCGCTTCATGCTCCTCCTATTTTTCAGACCTTTTCATGCTCATCTCATTTTTGACACCTTTTGAAGCTCTTCATGTTTTTCACACCTGTTGAAGCTCTTCATATTTTTCACACGTTTTCAGGCTGTTCATGTTTCTCAACACCGCTTCATGCTCCTCCTATTTTTCAGACCGTTTCATGCTCCTCATATTTTTGACACCTTTTGAAGCTCTTCATATTTTTCACACCTTTTCAGGCTTTCATGTTTTTCCACACCGCTTCATGCTCCTCCTATTTTTCAGACCGTTTCATGCTCCTCATATTTTTGACAACTTTTGAAGCTCTTCATATTTTCACACTTTTTCAGGCTATTCATGCATTTCAACACCGCTTCAGTATCCTCCTATTTTTCAGACCGTTTCATGCTCCTCATATTTTTGACACCTTTTGAAGCTGTTCATATTTTTCACACCTTTCCAGACTCTTCATGTTTTTCAACAACACTTCATGCTCCTCTTAATTTTGAGACCGTTTCATGCTCCTCATATTTTTGACATCTTTAGAAGCTCTTCATAATTTTCACAACTTTTCTGGCTCTTCAAGTTTTTCAACACCACTTCATGCTCCTCCTATTTTTCATACCGTTTCATGCTCCTCATATTTTTGACACCTTTTGAAGCTCTTTATATTTTTCCCACCTTTTCTGGCTCTTCATGTTTTTCAACATCGCTTCATGCTCCTCCTATATTTCAGACCGTTTCATGCTCCTCATATTTTTCACACCTTTTGAAGCTCTTCATATATTTCACAGCTTTTCATGCTCTTCATGTTTTTTCAACACCACTTCATGCTCCTCCTATTTTTCAGACCTTTTCATGCTCATCTCATTTTTGACACCTTTTGAAGCTCTTCATATTTTTCACACCTTTTGAAGCTCTGCATATTTTTTCACACATTTTCAGGCTCTTCATGTTTTTCAACATCACTTCATGCTCCTCCTATTTTTCAGACCGTTTCATGCTCCTCATATTTTTGACACCTTTTGAAGCTCTTCATATTTTTCACACCTTTTCAGGCCTTCATGTTTTTCAATACCGCTTCATGCTTCTCCTATTTTTCTGACCGTTTCATGCTCCTCATATTTTTGACACCTTTTGAAGCTCTTCATATATTTCACACCTTTTCAGGCTCTTCATGTTTTTCAACACCATTTCATACTCCTCCTATTTTTCAGACCGATTCATACTCATCTTAATTTTGATGCCTTTTGAAGCATTTCATATTTTTGACACCTTTTTAAGCTCTTCATATTTTTGACACGTTTTCAGGCTCTTCATCTTTTTCAAAATCGTTTCATGCTCCTCCCATTTTTCAGACTGTTTCATGCTCCTCATTTATTTCACACCTTTTGAAGATCTTCATATTTTTCATACCTTGTAAGGCTCTTCATGTTTTTGAACACCGCTTCATGCTCCTCCTATTTTTCAGACCGTTTCATGCTCCTCATATTTTTGACAACTTTTGAAGCTTTTCATATTTTCACACTTTTTCAGGCTATTCATTCATTTCAACACCGCTTCAGGATCCTCCTATTTTTCAGACCGTTTCAGGCTCCTCATATTTTTCACACATTTTGAAGCTCTTCATATTTTTCACACCTTTTCAGGCGCTTCATGTTTTTGAACACCGCTTCAGGCTTCTCCTATTTTTCAGAAACTTTCATGCTCCTCATGTATTACACACCTTTTGAAGCTCTTCATATTTTTCACACCTTTTCAGGCTCTTCATGTTTTTCAAAACCACTTCATGCTCCTTCTATTTTTCAGACCGTTTCATGCTCCTCATAATTTTGACACCTTTTGAAGCTCTTCATATTTTTCACACCTTTTCAGACTTTTCATGTTTTTCATCAACGCATCATGCTCCTCCTATTTTACAGACCGTTTCATGCTCCTCATATTTTTGACACCTTTTGAAGCTCTTCATATATTTCACACCTTTTCAGGCTCTTCATGTTTTTCAACACCACTTCATGCTCCTCCTATTTTTCAGACCTTTTCATGCCGATCTCATTTTTGACACCTTTTGAAGCTCTTAATGTTTTTCACACCTGTTGAAGCTCTTCATATTTTTCACCCGTTTTCAGGCTCTTCAGGTTTTTCTACACCGCTTCATGCTCCTCCTATTTTTCAGACCGTTTAATATTCCTCATGTATTTCACATCTTTTGAAGCTCTTCATATTTTTCACACCCTTTCAGGCTCTTCATGTTTTGAACACCGTTTCATGCTCCTCCTATTTTTCAGACCGTTTCATGCTCCTCATATTTTTGACAGCTTTTGAATCTCTTCATATTTTTCACATCTTTTCAGGCTATTCATGTTTTTCTACACAGCTTCATGTTCCTCCTATTTTTCAGACCGTCTCATGCTCCTCATATATTTGACACTTTTTGAAGGTCTTCATATATTTCACACATTTTCAGGCTGTTCATGTTTTTGAACACCGTTTCATGCTCCTCCTATTTTTCAGACCGTTTCATGCTCCTCATATTTTTTACACCTTTTGAGCTCTTCATATTTTTCACACCTGTTCAGCCTCTTCATATTTTTGAACACCGTTTCATGCTCCTCCTATTTTTCAGACCGTTTCATGCTCCTCATATTTTTTACACCTTTTGAAGCTCTTCATATTTTTCACACATTTTGAAGCTCTTGATTTTTTTCAGAAGTTTTCAGGCTCTTCATGTTTTTCCACACCGCTTCATGCCCCTCCTATTTTCAGACCGTTTCATGCTCCTCATATTTTTGACACGTTTTGAAGCTCTTCATTTTTTTCACACATTCTCAGGCTCTTCGTGTTTTTGAACACCGCTTCATGCTCCTCCTATTTTTCAGACCTTTTCAAGCTCCTCATATTTTTCACACCTTTTGAAGCTCTTCATTTTTTCACACCTTTTCAGGCTCTTCATGTTTTTTACACGGCTTCATGATCTTCCTAGTTTTCAGACCGTATCATGCTCCTCATATTTTGACACCTTTTGAAGCTCTTCATATTTTTCACACCTTTTCAGGCTCTTCATTTTTTTCAACACCGCTTCATGCTCTTCCTCTTTTTCAGACCGTTTCATGCTCCTTCTATTTTTGACACCTTTTGAAGCTCTTCATATTTTTCACACCTTTTGAAGCTCTTGATTTTTTTCAGAATTTTTCAGGCTCTTCATGTTTTTCCACACCGGTTCATGAAACTCCTATTTTTCAGACCGTTTCATGCTCCTCATGTTTTTGACAGCTTTTGAAGCTCTTCATATTTTCACACTTTTTCAGGCTATTCATGCATTTCAACACCGCTTCAGTATCCTCCTATTTTTCAGACCGTTTAATGCTCCTCATATTTTTGACACCTTTTGAAGCTCTTCATATTTTTCACACCTTTGCAGGCTCTTCATGTTTCTCAACACCAGTTCATGCTCCTCTTAATTTTGAGACCGTTTCATGCTCCTCATATTTTTGACATCTTTAGAAGCTCTTCATAATTTTCACACCTTTTCTGGCTCTTCATGTTTTTCAACACCAGTTCATGCTCCTCCTATTTTTCATACCGTTTCATGCTCATCTCATTTTTGACACCTTTTGAAGCTCTTCATGTTTTCACACCTGTTGAAGCTCTTCATATTTTTCACACCTTTTCAGGCTCTTCATGTTTTTCAACACCGCTTCATGCTCCTCCTATTTTTCAGACCGTTTCAATCTCCTCATATTTTTGACACCTTTTGAAGCTCTTCATATTTTTCACACCTTATCAGCCTCTTCAGGTTTTTGAACACTGCTTCATGCTCCTCCTATTTTTCAGACCGTTTACTGCTCCTCATGTATTTCACATCTTTTGAAGCTTTTCATATTTTTCACACCTTTTCAGGCTCTTCATGTTTTTGAACACCGTTTCATGCTCCTCCTATTTTTCAGACCGTTTCATGCTCCTCATATTTATGATACCTTTTAAAGCTCTTCATATATTTCACACCCTTTCAGGCTCTTCATGTTTTTCAACACCACAACATGCTCCTCCTATTTTCAAGACCGTTTCATGCTCATCTCATTTTTGACACCTTTTGAAGCTCTTCATTTTTTTCAAAACTGCTTCATGCTCCTCCTATTTTCCAGACCGTTCATGCTGATCATATTTTTGAAACATTTTGAACCTCTTCATGTTTTCCACACCTTTTCAGGCTCTTCATGATTTTCAACACCGTTTCATGCTCCTCCTATGTTTCAGACTGTTTCATGCTCCTCATATTTTGACACCTTTGGAGGCTCTTCATATTTTTCACACCTTTTCAGGCTCTTCATGTGTTTCAACACCGCTTGATGATCGTCCTATTTTTCAGACTGTTTCATGCTCCTCATATTTTTGACACCTTTTGAAGTTCTTCATATTTTTCACACCTTTTCAGGCTCTTCATGTTTTTGTACAACGTTTCATGCTCCTTGTAATTTTCAGGCCGTTTCATGCTCCTCATATTTTTGACAGCTTTTGAAGCTCTTCATTTATTTTCACACATTTTCACGCTCTTCATGTTTTTGAACACCGCTTCATGCTCCTCCTATTTTTCAGACCGTTTCATGCTCCTAATATTTTTCACACCTTTTGAAGTTCTTCATATTTTTCACACCTTTTCAGAATCTTCATGGTTTTCGAACACCGCCTCATGCTCCTCCTATTTTTCAGACCGTTTCATGCTCCTCATATTTTTGACAGCTTTTGAAGCTCTTCATATTTTTCCAACCTTTTCAGGCTCTTCATGTTTTTCAACACCGTTTCATGCCACTCCTATTTTTCAGACCATTTCATGCTCCTCATATTTTTGACACCTTTTGAAGCTGTTCATATTTTTCACACCTTTTCAATCTCTTCATGTTTTTGAACACCGCTTCATGCTCCTCCTATTTTTCAAACCGTTTCATGCTCCTCATATTTTCGAAACCTTTTGAAGCTCTTCATATTTTTCACACCTTTTCAGGCTATTCATGTTTTTGAACACAGCTTCATGCTCCCCCTATATTTCAGACCGTTTCATGCTCCTCATATTTATGATACCTTTTAAAGCTCTTCATATATCTCACACCTTTTCAGGCTCTTCATGTTTTTCAACACCACAACATGCTCCTCCTATTTTCAAGACCGTTTCATGCTCATCTCATTTTTGACACCTTTTGAAGCTCTACATATTCTTCACACCTTTTGAAGCTCTTCATTTTTTTCAAAACTGCTTCATGCTCCTCCTATTTTTCAGACCGTTCATGCTGATCATATATTTGAAACCTTTTTGAAACTCTTCATGTTTTTCACACCTTTTCAGGCTCTTCATGATTTTCAACACCGTTTCATGCTCCTCCTATTTTTCAGACCGTTTCAAGCTCCTCATATTTTGACACCTTTGGAGGCTCTTCATATTTTTCACACCTTTTCAGGCTCTTCATGTGTTTCAACACCGCTTAATGATCGTCCGATTTTTCAGACCGTTTCATGCTCCTTATATTTTTGACACCTTTTGATGCTATTCATATTTTTCACACCTTTTCAGGCTCTTCATATTTTTCAACACCGCTTCATGCTCCTCCTATTTTTCAGAACGTTTCATGCTCCTCATATTTTTGACACCTTTGAAGCTCTTCATATTTTTCACACGTTTTCAGGCTCTTCATGTTTTTGAACAACGCTTCATTTTCCTCCTATTGTTCAGACCATTTCATGCTCCTAATATTTTTCACACCTTTTGAGCTGTTCATATTTTTCACACCTTTTCAGGCTCTTCTTGTTTTTGAACTCCGCTTCATGCTCCTCCCATTTTTCAGTCCGTTTCATGCTCCTAATATTTTTCACACCTTTTGAAGTTCTTCATAATTTTCACACCTTTTCAGAATCTTCATGATTTTCGAACACCGCTTCAAGCTTCTTTTTTTTTCAGACCGTTTCATGCTCCTCATATTTTTGCCAGCTTTTGAAGCTCTTCATATTTTTCAAACCTTTTCAGGCTCTTCATATTTTTCAACACTGCTTCATGCTCCTCCTATTTTTCAGACCGTTTCATGCTCCTCCTATTTTTCAGACCGTTTCATGCTCCTCATATTTGACACCTTTTGAAGCTCTTCATATTTTGCACACCTTTTCAGGCTCTTCATTTTTTTGAACAACGCTTCATTTGCCTCCTATTGTTCAGACCATTTCATGCTCCTAATATTTTTCACACCTTTTGAGCTCTTCATAATTTTCATACCTTTTCAGGCTCATCTTGTTTTTGAACACCGCTTCATGCTCCTCCTATTTTTCAGACCGTTTCATGCTCCTAATATTTTTCACACCTTTAGAAGTTCTTCATATTTTTCACACCTTTTCAGAATCTTCATGATTTTCGAACACCGCTCCATGCTCCTCCTATTTTTCAGAGCGTTCATGCTCCTCATATTTTGACAGCTTTTGAAGCTCTATATTCTTCAAACCTTTTCAGGCTCTTCATGTTTTTCAACACCGTTTCATGCCACTCCTATTTTTTAGAACGTTTCATGCTCCTCATATTTTTGACAGCTTTTGAAGCTCTTCATATTTTTCAAACCTTTTCAGGCTCTTCATGTTTTTCAACACCGTTTCATGCCACTCCTCTTTTTCAAACCGTCTCATGCTCCTCATATTTGTGACACCTTTTGAAGCTCTTCATATAGTTCACACCTTTTCAGGCTCTTCATGTTTTTCAAGACCGCTTCATGCTCCTCCTATTTTTCAGTTCGTTTCATGCGCCTCATATTTTTTACACCTTTTGAAGCTCTTCATATGTTTCAAACCTTTTCAGGCCCTTCATGATTTTGAACACCGTTTCATTCTCATCCTATTTTTCAGACCGTTTCATGCTCCTCACATTTTTGACAGCTTTTGAAGCTCTTCATATATTTCACACCTTTTCAGGCTCTTCATGTTTTTCACATCGCTTCATGCTCCTCCGATTTTTCAGACCGTTTCATGCTCCTCATATTTTTGACACGTCTTGACGCTCTTCATATTTTTCACACCTTTTCAGGCTCTTCATGTTTTTCAACACCGCTTCATGCTCCTCCTATATTTCAGACAGTTTCATGCTCCTCGTATTTTTGACACCTATTGAAGCTCTTCATATTTTTCACACCTTTTCAGGCTTTTCATATTTTTCAACACTGCTTCATGCTCCTCCTATTTTTCAGATCGTTTCATGCTCCTCATATTTTTGACACCTTTTGAAGCTCTTCATATTTTTCACACCATTTCAGGCTCTTCATGTTTTTCAACACTGCTTCATGCTCCTCCAATTTTTCAGACCGTTTCATTCTCTTCATATTTTTGACAACGTTTGAATCTCTTCATATTTTTCACATCTTTTCAGGCTATTCATGTTTTTCTACATAGGTTCATGTTCCTCCTATTTGTCAGACCGTCTCATGCTCCTCATATATTTGACACTTTTTGAAGGTCTTCATATATTTCACACATTTTCAGGCTCTTCATGTTTTTCAACACCGCTTCATGCTCCTCCTATATTTAAGACCGTTTCATGCTCCTCATATTTTTGACACCTTTTGAAGCTCTTCATATTTTTCACACCTTATCAGTCTCTTCATGTTTTTGAACACCGCTTCATACTCCTCCTATTTTTCAGACCTTTTCATGCTCATCTCATTTTTGACACCTTTTGAAGCTCTTCATGTTTTTCACACCTGTTGAAACTCTTCATATTTTTCACACCTTTTAAGGCTCTTCATGTTTTTGAACACCGTTACATGCTCCTCCTAATTTTCAGACCGTTTCATTCTCCTCATATATTTGACACTTTTTGAAGGTCTTCATATATTTCACACATTTTCAGGCTCTTCATGTTTCTCAACACCGTTTCATGCTCCTCCTATTTTTCAGACCATTTCATGCTCCTCATATTTTTGACACCTTTTGAAGCTCTTCATTTAATTTCACACATTTTCAGGCTCTTCATGTTTTGAACACCGCTTCATGCTCCTCCTATTTTTCAGAACGTTTCATGCTCCTCATATTTTTGACACCTTTTGAAGCTCTTCATTTATTTTCACACATTTTCAGGCTCTTCATGTTTTTCAACACCGCTGAATGCTCCTCCTATTTTTCAGACCGTTTCATGCTCCTCATATTTTTGACACCTTTTGAATCTCTTCATATTTTTACATCTTTTCATGCTCTTCATGTTTTTCAACACCGCTTCATGCTGCTCCTCTTTCTCAGACCGTTTCATGCTCCTTGTATTTTTGACACCTTTTGAAGCTCTTCATATTTTTAACACCTTTTGAAGCTCTTCATTTTTTTCACACCTTTTCAGGCTCTTCATGTTTTTCAACACCATCATGCTCCTCCTATTTTTCAGACCTTTTCATGCTCATCTCATTTTTGACACCTTTTGAAGCTCTTCATGTTTTTCACACCTGTTGAAACTCTTCATATTTTTCACACCTTTTAAGGCTCTTCATGTTTTTGAACACCGTTACATGCTCCTCCTAATTTTCAGACCGTTTCATGCTCCTCATATTTTTGACACCTTTTGAAGCTCTTCATATTTTTCACACCTTTTCAGGCTCTTCATGTTTTTCAACACCGCTTCATGCTGCTCCTCTTTTTCAGACTGTTTCATGCTCCTTCTATTTTTGACACCTTTTGAAGCTCTTCATATTTTTCACACCTTTAGAAACTCTTCATTTTTTTCACACATTTTCAGGCTCTTCATGTTTTTCCACACCGCTTCATTCTCCTCCTATATTTCAGACCGTTTCATGCTCCTCATATTTTTGACAACTTTTGAAGCTCTTCATATTTTTCACACCTTTTCAGGCTCTTCATTTTTTTGAACACTGTTTCATGCTCCTCCTATTTTTCAGACCGTTTCATGCTCCTCATATTTTTGACACCTTTTGAAGCTCTTCATTTATTTTCACACATTTTCAGGCTCTTCATGTTTTTCAACACCGCTGAATGCTCCTCCTATTTTTCAGACCGTTTCATGCTCCTCATATTTTTGACACCTTTTGAATCTCTTCATATTTTTACATCTTTTCATGCTCTTCATGTTTTTCAACACCGCTTCATGCTGCTCCTCTTTCTCAGACCGTTTCATGCTCCTTCTATTTTTGACACCTTTTGAAGCTCTTCATATTTTTAACACCTTTTGAAGCTCTTCATTTTTTTCACACCTTTTCAGGCCCTTCATGTTTTTCAACACCATCATGCTCCTCCTATTTTTCAGACCTTTTCATGCTCATCTCATTTTTGACACCTTTTGAAGCTCTTCATGTTTTTCACACCTGTTGAAACTCTTCATATTTTTCACACCTTTTAAGGCTCTTCATGTTTTTGAACACCGTTACATGCTCCTCCTAATTTTCAGACCGTTTCATGCTCCTCATATTTTTGACACCTTTTGAAGCTCTTCATATTTTTCACACCTTTTCAGGCTCTTCATGTTTTTCAACACCGCTTCATGCTGCTCCTCTTTTTCAGACTGTTTCATGCTCCTTCTATTTTTGACACCTTTTGAAGCTCTTCATATTTTTCACACCTTTAGAAACTCTTCATTTTTTTCACACATTTTCAGGCTCTTCATGTTTTTCCACACCGCTTCATTCTCCTCCTATATTTCAGACCGTTTCATGCTCCTCATATTTTTGACAACTTTTGAAGCTCTTCATATTTTTCACACCTTTTCAGGCTCTTCATTTTTTTGAACACCGTTTCATGCTCCTCCTATTTTTCAGACCGTTTCATGCTCCTCATATTTTTGACAAGTTTTGAAGTTCTTCATTTTTTTCACACATTTTCAGGCTCTTCATGTTTTTGAACATTGCTTTATGCTCCTCCTATTTTTCAGACCGTTTCATGCACCTCATATTTTTGACACCTTTTGAATCTCTTCATATTTTTCACATCTTTTCATGCTCTTCATGTTTTTCAACACCGCTTCATGCTCCTCCTATTTTTCAGACCGTTACATGCTCATCTCATTTTTGACTCCTTTCGAAGCTCTTCATATTTTTCACACCTTTTGAAGCTCTTCATATATTTCCCACCTTTTCATGCTCTTCATTTTTTCAACACCGCTTCATGCTCCTCGTATTTTTCACACCGTTTCATGCTCCTTATATTTTTGAAACCTTTTGAAGCTCTTCATATTTTTCACACATTTTCAGGCTCTACATGTTTTTCAACACAGCTTCATGCTGCTCCTCTTTTTCAGACAGTTTCATGCTCCTTCTATTTTTGACACCTTTTGAAGCTCTTCATATTTTTCAAACCTTTTGATGCTCTTCATTTTTTTCACACCTTTTCCGGCTTTTCATGTTTTTCCACACCGCTTCATGCTCCTCCTATATTTCAGACCGTTTCATGCTCCTCATATTTTTGACAACTTTTGAAGCTCTTCATATTTTCACACTTTTTCAGGCTATTCATTTATTTCAACACCGCTTCTGTATCCTCCTATTTTTCAGACCGTTTCATGCTCATCTCATTTTTGACACCTTTTGAAGCTCTTCATGTTTTTCACACCTGTTGAAGCTCTTCATATTTTTCACACGTTTTCAGGCTCTTCATGTTTTTCCACACCGCTTCATTCTCCTCCTATATTTCAGACCGTTTCATGCTCCTCATATTTTGACAACTTTTGAAGCTCCTCATATTTTTCACACCTTATCAGTCTCTTCATGTTTTTGAACACAGCTTCATGCTCCTCCTGTTTTTCAGACCGTTTCATGCTCCTCATATTTTTGACACCTTTTGAAGCTCTACACATTTTTCACACCTTTTCAGGCTCTTCATGTTTTTGAACAACGTTTCATGCTCCTTGTAATTTTCAGACCGTTTCATGCTCCTCATATTTTTGACACCTTTGAAGCTCTTCATTTATTTTCACACATTTTCAGGCTCTTCATGTTTTTGCACACCGCTTCATGCTCCTCCAGTTTTTCAGACCGTTTCATGCTCCTCATATTTTAGACACCTTTTGAAGCTCTTCATATTTTTCACACCTTTTCAGGCTCTTCATTTTTTTGAACACCGATTCAAGCTCCTCCAATTTTTCAAACCGTTTCATCCTTCTCATATATTGGACAGCTTTTGAAACTCTTCATATGTTTCACACCTTTTCAGGCTCTTCATGTTTTTGAACACCGATTCAAGATCCTCCTATTTTTCAGACCGTTTCATGCTCTTCATGTATTTCACACAATTTGAAGCTCTTCATATTTTTCACACTTTTTCAGGCTCTTCATGTTTTTCAACACAAATTCATGCTCCTCCTATTTTTCAGACCTTTTCATCATCCTCATATTTTGACTCCTTTGAAGCTCTTCACATTATTCACACCTTTTCAGGCTTTTCTTTTTTTTCAACACTGCTTCATGCTCCTCCTATTTTTCAGACCGTTTCATGCTCCTCATATTTCTGACACCTTTTGAAGCTCTTCATATATTTCACACATTTTCAGGCTCTTCATTTATTTCAACAGCACTTCATGCTCCTCCTATTTTTCAGACCGGTTCATGCTCCTCATCTTTCTGACACCTTTTGAAGCTCTTCATATTTTTCACACCTTTTGAATCTTTTCATATTTTTCACTCCTTTTCAGGCTCTTCATGATTTTCAACACCACATCATGCTCCTCCTATTTTTCAGATCATTTCATGCTCCTCATATTTTTAACACCTTTTGAAACTCTTCATATTTTTCACACCTTTTCGGGCTGTTCATGTTTTTGAACACCGTTTCATGCTCCTCCTATTTTTCAAACCGTTTCATGCTCCTCATATTTTTGACACATTTTGAAGCTCTTCATATTTTTCACACCTTTTCAGGCTCTTCATGTTTTTGTACACCGCTTCATGCTCCTCCTATTTTTCAGACCTTTTCATGCGCCTCATATTTTTCACAACTTTTGAATCTCTTCATATTTTTCAAACCTTTTCAGGCTCTTCATGTTTTTCAGCACCACTTCATGCTCCTCCTATTTTTCATACCGTTTCATGCTCATCTCATTTTTGACACTTTTTGAAGCTCTTCATATTTTTCACACCTTTTGAAACTCTACATATTTTTCACACATTTTCAGGCTCTTCATTTATTTCAACACCACTTCATGCTCCTCCTATATTTCAGACCGTTTCATGCTCATATCATTTTTGACACCTTTTGAAGCTCTTCATATTTTTCACACCTTTTCAGGCTTTCATGTTTTTCAACACCACTTCATGCTCCTCCTATTTTCCGACCGTTTCATGCTCATTTCATTTTGACACCTTTTGAAGCTCTTCATATTTTTCACACCTTTTCAGGCTCTTCACGTTTCTGAACACCGCTTCTTGCTCCTCCTATTTTTCAGACCGGTTCATGCTCCTCATATTTTTGACACCTGTTGAAGCTCTTCATATTTTTCACACCTTTTCAGGCTCTTCATGTTTTTAAACACCGCTTCATGCTCATCCTATTTTTCAGACCGTTTCATGTTCCACATGTATTTCACACCTTTTGAAGCTCTTCATATTTTTCACGCCTTTTCAGGCTCTCATGTTTTTGAACACAGCTTCATGCTCCTCATATTTTTGAGACCATTTCATGCTCCTCATGTATTTCACACCTTTTGAAGCTCTTCATAATTTTCACACCTTTTCAGGCTCTTCATGTTTTTGAACACCGCTTCATTCTCGTCCTATTTTCCTGACCGTTTCATGCTCCTCATATTTTTTACACCTTTTGAGTCTCTTCATATTTTTCACACCTTTTCAGGCTCTTCATGTTTTTGAACACCGCTTCATGCTCCTCCAATTTTCAGACGTTTTCAAGCTCCTCATGTATTTCACACCTTTTGAAGCTCTTCATCTGTTTCGCACCTTTTCAGACTCTTCATATTTTTGAACACCGCTTCGTGCTGCTCCTATTTTTCAGCCCGATTCATGCTCCTCATATATTTGACAACTTTTGAGGCTCTTCATATTTCTCACACCTTTTCAGGCTCTTCAAGTTTTTCAACACCACTTCATGCTCCTCCTATTTTTCAGACCGTTTCATGCTCCTCATACTTTTGACACCTTTTGAAGCTCTTCATATTTTTCACATCTTTTCAGGCTCTTCATATATTTCAACACCACTTCATGCTCCTCCTATTTTTCAGACTGTTTCATGCTCCTCATATTTTTGACACCTTTTGAAGATCTTCATATTTTTCACACCTTTCCAGGCTCTTTATGTTTTTTAACACCACTTCATGCTCCTCCTATTTTTCAGACCGTTTCATGCTCCTCAGATTTATGACACGTTTTGAAGCTCTTCATATATTTCTCATCTTTTCAGGCTCTTCATGTTTTTCAACACCACTTCATGCTGCTCCTATTTTTCGACCGTTTCATGCTCATCTCATTTTTGACACTTTTTGAAGCTCTTCATATTTTTCACAGCTTTTGAAGCTCTTCATATTTTTCACACCTTTTCAGGCTCTTCATGTTTTTCAACACCGCTTCATGCTCCTCCTATTTTTCAGACCGTTTAATGCTCCTCATATTTTTGACACCTTTTGAAGCTCTTCATATTTTTCACACATTTTCAGGCTCTTCATGTTTTTCAACACCGCTTCATTCTCCTCCTATTTTTCAGACCGTTTAATGCTCCTCATATTTTTGACACCTTTTGAAGCTCTTCATATTTTTCACACATTTTCAGGCTCTTCATGTTTTTCAACACCGCTTCATGCTCCTCCTATTTTTCAGACCGTTTCATGCTCAACTCATTTTTGACACCTTTTGAAGCTCTTCATATTTTTCACACCTTTTGAAGCTCTTCATATTTTTGAACACCTTTTGAAACTCTACATATTTTTCACACTTTTTCAGGCTCTTCATGATTTTGAACACCACTTCATGCTCCTCCTATTTTTGAGACCGTTTCATGCTCATCTCATTTTTGACACCTTTTGAAGCTCTTCATATTTTTCACACCTTTTCAGGCTCTTCATGTTTTTCAACACCGCTTCATGCTCCTCCTATTTTTCAGACCCTTTCATGCTCCTCATATTTTTGACACCGTTTGAAGTTCTTCATATTTTTCACACCTTTTCAGGTTCTTCATGTTTTTCAACACCGCTTCATGCTCCTCCTATTTTTCAGACCGTTTCATGCTCCTCATAAATTTGACACCTTTTTAAGCTCTTCATATATTTCACACCTTGTCAGGCTCTTCATGTTTTTCAACACCACTTCATGCTCCTCCTATATTTCAGACCGTTTCATGCTCATATCATTTGTGACACCTTTTGAAGCTCTTCATATTTTTCACACCTTTTCAGGCTCTTCATTTTTTTGAACACTGTTTCATGCTCCTCCTATTTTTCAGACCGTTTCATGCTCCTCATATTTTTGACACCTTTTGAAGCTCTTCATTTATTTTCACACATTTTCAGGCTCTTCATGTTTTTCAACACCGCTGAATGCTCCTCCTATTTTTCAGACCGTTTCATGCTCCTCATATTTTTGACACCTTTTGAATCTCTTCATATTTTTACATCTTTTCATGCTCTTCATGTTTTTCAACACCGCTTCATGCTGCTCCTCTTTCTCAGACCGTTTCATGCTCCTTCTATTTTTGACACCTTTTGAAGCTCTTCATATTTTTAACACCTTTTGAAGCTCTTCATTTTTTTCACACCTTTTTAGGCCCTTCATGTTTTTCAACACCATCATGCTCCTCCTATTTTTCAGACCTTTTCATGCTCATCTCATTTTTGACACCTTTTGAAGCTCTTCATGTTTTTCACACCTGTTGAAACTCTTCATATTTTTCACACCTTTTAAGGCTCTTCATGTTTTTGAACACCGTTACATGCTCCTCCTAATTTTCAGACCGTTTCATGCTCCTCATATTTTTGACACCTTTTGAAGCTCTTCATATTTTTCACACCTTTTCAGGCTCTTCATGTTTTTCAACACCGCTTCATGCTGCTCCTCTTTTTCAGACTGTTTCATGCTCCTTCTATTTTTGACACCTTTTGAAGCTCTTCATATTTTTCACACCTTTAGAAACTCTTCATTTTTTTCACACATTTTCAGGCTCTTCATGTTTTTCCACACCGCTTCATTCTCCTCCTATATTTCAGACCGTTTCATGCTCCTCATATTTTTGACAACTTTTGAAGCTCTTCATATTTTTCACACCTTTTCAGGCTCTTCATTTTTTTGAACACCGTTTCATGCTCCTCCTATTTTTCAGACCGTTTCATGCTCCTCATATTTTTGACAAGTTTTGAAGTTCTTCATTTTTTTCACACATTTTCAGGCTCTTCATGTTTTTGAACATTGCTTTATGCTCCTCCTATTTTTCAGACCGTTTCATGCACCTCATATTTTTGACACCTTTTGAATCTCTTCATATTTTTCACATCTTTTCATGCTCTTCATGTTTTTCAACACCGCTTCATGCTCCTCCTATTTTTCAGACCGTTACATGCTCATCTCATTTTTGACTCCTTTCGAAGCTCTTCATATTTTTCACACCTTTTGAAGCTCTTCATATATTTCCCACCTTTTCATGCTCTTCATTTTTTCAACACCGCTTCATGCTCCTCGTATTTTTCACACCGTTTCATGCTCCTTATATTTTTGAAACCTTTTGAAGCTCTTCATATTTTTCACACATTTTCAGGCTCTACATGTTTTTCAACACAGCTTCATGCTGCTCCTCTTTTTCAGACAGTTTCATGCTCCTTCTATTTTTGACACCTTTTGAAGCTCTTCATATTTTTCAAACCTTTTGATGCTCTTCATTTTTTTCACACCTTTTCCGGCTTTTCATGTTTTTCCACACCGCTTCATGCTCCTCCTATATTTCAGACCGTTTCATGCTCCTCATATTTTTGACAACTTTTGAAGCTCTTCATATTTTCACACTTTTTCAGGCTATTCATTTATTTCAACACCGCTTCTGTATCCTCCTATTTTTCAGACCGTTTCATGCTCATCTCATTTTTGACACCTTTTGAAGCTCTTCATGTTTTTCACACCTGTTGAAGCTCTTCATATTTTTCACACGTTTTCAGGCTCTTCATGTTTTTCCACACCGCTTCATTCTCCTCCTATATTTCAGACCGTTTCATGCTCCTCATATTTTGACAACTTTTGAAGCTCCTCATATTTTTCACACCTTATCAGTCTCTTCATGTTTTTGAACACAGCTTCATGCTCCTCCTGTTTTTCAGACCGTTTCATGCTCCTCATATTTTTGACACCTTTTGAAGCTCTACACATTTTTCACACCTTTTCAGGCTCTTCATGTTTTTGAACAACGTTTCATGCTCCTTGTAATTTTCAGACCGTTTCATGCTCCTCATATTTTTGACACCTTTGAAGCTCTTCATTTATTTTCACACATTTTCAGGCTCTTCATGTTTTTGCACACCGCTTCATGCTCCTCCAGTTTTTCAGACCGTTTCATGCTCCTCATATTTTAGACACCTTTTGAAGCTCTTCATATTTTTCACACCTTTTCAGGCTCTTCATTTTTTTGAACACCGATTCAAGCTCCTCCAATTTTTCAAACCGTTTCATCCTTCTCATATATTGGACAGCTTTTGAAACTCTTCATATGTTTCACACCTTTTCAGGCTCTTCATGTTTTTGAACACCGATTCAAGATCCTCCTATTTTTCAGACCGTTTCATGCTCTTCATGTATTTCACACAATTTGAAGCTCTTCATATTTTTCACACTTTTTCAGGCTCTTCATGTTTTTCAACACAAATTCATGCTCCTCCTATTTTTCAGACCTTTTCATCATCCTCATATTTTGACTCCTTTGAAGCTCTTCACATTATTCACACCTTTTCAGGCTTTTCTTTTTTTTCAACACTGCTTCATGCTCCTCCTATTTTTCAGACCGTTTCATGCTCCTCATATTTCTGACACCTTTTGAAGCTCTTCATATATTTCACACATTTTCAGGCTCTTCATTTATTTCAACAGCACTTCATGCTCCTCCTATTTTTCAGACCGGTTCATGCTCCTCATCTTTCTGACACCTTTTGAAGCTCTTCATATTTTTCACACCTTTTGAATCTTTTCATATTTTTCACTCCTTTTCAGGCTCTTCATGATTTTCAACACCACATCATGCTCCTCCTATTTTTCAGATCATTTCATGCTCCTCATATTTTTAACACCTTTTGAAACTCTTCATATTTTTCACACCTTTTCGGGCTGTTCATGTTTTTGAACACCGTTTCATGCTCCTCCTATTTTTCAAACCGTTTCATGCTCCTCATATTTTTGACACATTTTGAAGCTCTTCATATTTTTCACACCTTTTCAGGCTCTTCATGTTTTTGTACACCGCTTCATGCTCCTCCTATTTTTCAGACCTTTTCATGCGCCTCATATTTTTCACAACTTTTGAATCTCTTCATATTTTTCAAACCTTTTCAGGCTCTTCATGTTTTTCAGCACCACTTCATGCTCCTCCTATTTTTCATACCGTTTCATGCTCATCTCATTTTTGACACTTTTTGAAGCTCTTCATATTTTTCACACCTTTTGAAACTCTACATATTTTTCACACATTTTCAGGCTCTTCATTTATTTCAACACCACTTCATGCTCCTCCTATATTTCAGACCGTTTCATGCTCATATCATTTTTGACACCTTTTGAAGCTCTTCATATTTTTCACACCTTTTCAGGCTTTCATGTTTTTCAACACCACTTCATGCTCCTCCTATTTTCCGACCGTTTCATGCTCATTTCATTTTGACACCTTTTGAAGCTCTTCATATTTTTCACACCTTTTCAGGCTCTTCACGTTTCTGAACACCGCTTCTTGCTCCTCCTATTTTTCAGACCGGTTCATGCTCCTCATATTTTTGACACCTGTTGAAGCTCTTCATATTTTTCACACCTTTTCAGGCTCTTCATGTTTTTAAACACCGCTTCATGCTCATCCTATTTTTCAGACCGTTTCATGTTCCACATGTATTTCACACCTTTTGAAGCTCTTCATATTTTTCACGCCTTTTCAGGCTCTCATGTTTTTGAACACAGCTTCATGCTCCTCATATTTTTGAGACCATTTCATGCTCCTCATGTATTTCACACCTTTTGAAGCTCTTCATAATTTTCACACCTTTTCAGGCTCTTCATGTTTTTGAACACCGCTTCATTCTCGTCCTATTTTCCTGACCGTTTCATGCTCCTCATATTTTTTACACCTTTTGAGTCTCTTCATATTTTTCACACCTTTTCAGGCTCTTCATGTTTTTGAACACCGCTTCATGCTCCTCCAATTTTCAGACGTTTTCAAGCTCCTCATGTATTTCACACCTTTTGAAGCTCTTCATCTGTTTCGCACCTTTTCAGACTCTTCATATTTTTGAACACCGCTTCGTGCTGCTCCTATTTTTCAGCCCGATTCATGCTCCTCATATATTTGACAACTTTTGAGGCTCTTCATATTTCTCACACCTTTTCAGGCTCTTCAAGTTTTTCAACACCACTTCATGCTCCTCCTATTTTTCAGACCGTTTCATGCTCCTCATACTTTTGACACCTTTTGAAGCTCTTCATATTTTTCACATCTTTTCAGGCTCTTCATATATTTCAACACCACTTCATGCTCCTCCTATTTTTCAGACTGTTTCATGCTCCTCATATTTTTGACACCTTTTGAAGATCTTCATATTTTTCACACCTTTCCAGGCTCTTTATGTTTTTTAACACCACTTCATGCTCCTCCTATTTTTCAGACCGTTTCATGCTCCTCAGATTTATGACACGTTTTGAAGCTCTTCATATATTTCTCATCTTTTCAGGCTCTTCATGTTTTTCAACACCACTTCATGCTGCTCCTATTTTTCGACCGTTTCATGCTCATCTCATTTTTGACACTTTTTGAAGCTCTTCATATTTTTCACAGCTTTTGAAGCTCTTCATATTTTTCACACCTTTTCAGGCTCTTCATGTTTTTCAACACCGCTTCATGCTCCTCCTATTTTTCAGACCGTTTAATGCTCCTCATATTTTTGACACCTTTTGAAGCTCTTCATATTTTTCACACATTTTCAGGCTCTTCATGTTTTTCAACACCGCTTCATTCTCCTCCTATTTTTCAGACCGTTTAATGCTCCTCATATTTTTGACACCTTTTGAAGCTCTTCATATTTTTCACACATTTTCAGGCTCTTCATGTTTTTCAACACCGCTTCATGCTCCTCCTATTTTTCATACCGTTTCATGCTCAACTCATTTTTGACACCTTTTGAAGCTCTTCATATTTTTCACACCTTTTGAAGCTCTTCATATTTTTGAACACCTTTTGAAACTCTACATATTTTTCACACTTTTTCAGGCTCTTCATGATTTTGAACACCACTTCATGCTCCTCCTATTTTTGAGACCGTTTCATGCTCATCTCATTTTTGACACCTTTTGAAGCTCTTCATATTTTTCACACCTTTTCAGGCTCTTCATGTTTTTCAACACCGCTTCATGCTCCTCCTATTTTTCAGACCCTTTCATGCTCCTCATATTTTTGACACCGTTTGAAGTTCTTCATATTTTTCACACCTTTTCAGGTTCTTCATGTTTTTCAACACCGCTTCATGCTCCTCCTATTTTTCAGACCGTTTCATGCTCCTCATAAATTTGACACCTTTTTAAGCTCTTCATATATTTCACACCTTGTCAGGCTCTTCATGTTTTTCAACACCACTTCATGCTCCTCCTATATTTCAGACCGTTTCATGCTCATATCATTTTTGACACCTTTTGAAGCTCTTCATATTTTTCACACCTTTTCAGGCTTTCATGTTTTTCAACACCACTTCATGCTCCTCCTATTTTCCGACCGTTTCATGCTCATTTCATTTTGACCCCTTTTGAAGCTCTTCATATTTTTCACACCTTTTCAGGCTCTTCATGTTTCTGAACACCGCTTCTTGCTCCTCCTATTTTTCAGACCGGTTTATGCTCCTAATATTTTTGACACCGGTTGAAGCTCTTCATATTTTTCACACCTTTTCAGGCTCTTCATGTTTTTAAACAACGCTTCATGCTCATCCTATTTTTCAGACCGTTTCATGTTCCACATGTATTTCACACCTTTTGAAGCTCTTCATATTTTTCACGCCTTTTCAGGCTCTCATGTTTTTGAACACAGCTTCATGTTCCTCATATTTTTGAGACCGTTTCATGCTCCTCATGTATTTCACACCTTTTGAAGCTCTTCATAATTTTCACACCTTTTCAGGCTCTTCATGTTTTTGAACACCGCTTCATGCTCCTCCGATTTTTCAGATCGTTTCATGCTCCTCATATTTTTGACGCCTTTTGAAGCTCTTCATATTTTTCACACCTTTTCAGGCTCCTCATGTTTTTGAACACCACTTGATGCTCATCCTATTTTTCAGACCGTTTCATGTTCCACATGTATTTCACACCTTTTGAAGCTCTTCATTGTTTTCACACCTTTTTAGGCTCTTCATGTTTTTCAACACCAGTTCATCCTCCTCCAATTTTTCAGACCGTTTCAGGCTCCTCATTTTTTTGACACCTTTTGAAGCTCGTCATATATTTCACACCTTTTCAGGCTCTTCGTTTTTTTCAACACCACTTCATGCTCCTCCTTTTTTTCAGACCCTTTCTGCTCATCTCATTTTTGACACCTTTTGAATCTCTTCATATTTTTCACACCTTTTGAATCTCTTCATATTTTTCACACGTTTTCAGGCTCTTCATGTTTTTGAACACCGCTTCATTCTCGTCCTATTTTCCTGACCGTTTCATGCTCCTCATCTTTTTTACACCTTTTGAATCTCTTCATATTTTTCACACCTTTTCAGGCTCTTCATGTTTTTGAACACCGCTTCATGCTCCTCCAATTTTCAGACGTTTTCAAGTTCCTCATGTATTTCACACCTTTTGAAGCTCTTCATCTGTTTCGCACCTTTTCAGACTCTTCATATTTTTGAACACCGCTTCGTGCTGCTCCTATTTTTCAGCCCGTTTCATGCTCCTCATATATTTGACAACTTTTGAGGCTCTTCATATTTCTCACAACTTTTCAGGCTCTTCATGTTTTTCAACACCACTTCATGCTCCTCCTATTTTTAAGACCGTTTCATGCTCCTCATACTTTTGACACCTTTTGAAGCTCTTCATATTTTTCACATCTTTTCAGGCTCTTCATATATTTCAACACCACTTCATGCTCCTCCTATTTTTCAGACTGTTACATGCTCCTCATATTTTTGACACCTTTTGAAGATCTTCATATTTTTCACACCTTTCCAGGCTCTTCATGTTTTTTAACACCACTTCATGCTCCTCCTATTTTTCAGACCGTTTCATGCTCCTCAGATTTTTGACACGTTTTGAAGCTCTTCATATATTTCTCATCTTTTCAGGCTCTTCATGTTTTTCAACACCACTTCATGCTCCTCCTATTTTTCGACCGTTTCATGCTCATCTCATTTTTGACACCTTTTGAAGCTCTTCATATTTTTCACAGATTTTGAAGCTCTTCATATTTTTCACACGTTTTCAGGCTCTTCATGTTTTTCAACACCGCTTCATGCTCCTCCTATTTTTCAGACCGTTTAATGCTCCTCATATTTTTGACACCTTTTGAAGCTCTTCATATTTTTCACACGTTTTCAGGCTCTTCATGTTTTTCAACACCGCTTCATTCTCCTCCTATTTTTCAGACCGTTTAATGCTCCTCATATTTTTGACACCTTTTGAAGCTCTTCATATTGTTCACACCTTTTCAGGCTCTTCATGTTTTTCAACACCGCTTCATGCTCCTCCTATTTTTCAGACCGTTTAATGCTCCTCATATTTTTGACACCTTTTGAAGCTCTTCATATTGTTCACACCTTTTCAGGCTCTTCATGTTTTTCAACACCGCTTCATGCTCCTCCTATTTTTCAGACCGTTTCATGCTCATCTCATTTTTGACACCTTTTGAAGCTCTTCATATTTTTCACACCTTTTGAAGATCTTCATATTTTTCACACATTTTAAGGCTCTACATGTTTTTCAACACCACTTCATAGTTCTCCTATTTTTCAGACCGTTTCATGCTCCACATATTTTTGACACCTTTTGAAGCTCTTCATATATTTCACACCTTTTTAGGCTCTTCATGTTTTTGAACACCGCTTGATGCTCCTCATATTTTTCAGACCGTTTCAGCTCCTCATATATTTGCCACTTTTTGAAGCTCTTCATATTTTTCACACCTTTTCAGGCTCTTCATGTTTTTGAACACCGCTTCATGCTCGTCCTAATTTCCAAACCGTTTCATGCTCCTCATATTTTTGACACCTTTTGAATCTCTTCATATGTTTCACACCTTTTGAGGCTCTTCATGTTTTTCAACACCGCTTCATGCTCCTCATATTTTTCAGACCGTTTCATGCTCATCTCATTTTTGACACCTTTTGAAGCTCTTCATATTTTTCACACCTTTTGATGAATTTCATATTTTTCACACATTTTCAGGCTCTACATGTTTTTCAACACCACTTCATGCTTCTGCTATTTTCAGAACGTTTCATGCTCCTCATATTTTTGACACGTTTTTAATCTCTTCATATTTTTCACACCTTTTGAAGAATTTCATATTTTTCACACATTTTCAGGCTCTACATGTTTTTCAACACCGCTTCATGCTCCTCCTATTTTTCACCGTTTCAAGCTCATCTCATTTTTTTACACCTTTTGAAGCTCTTCATATTTTTCACACCTTTTGAAGCTCTTCATATTTTTCACACCTTTTGAAGCTCTTCATATTTTTCGCACCTTTTCAGGCTCTTCATGTTTTTCAACAACACTTCATGATCCTCCTATTTTTCAGACCGTTTCATGCTCATCTCGTTTTTGACACCTTTTGAAGCTCTTCATATATTTCACACATTTTGAAACTCTTCATATTTTTCACACCTTTTCAGGCTCTTAATGTTTTTCAACACCGCTTCATGCTCCTCCTATTTTTCAGACCGTTTCATGCTCATCTCATTTTTGACACCTTTTGAAGCTCTTCATATTTTTCACACCTTTTCAGCCTCTTCATGTTTTTCAACACCGCTTCATGCTCCTCCTATTTTTCAGACCGTTTCATGCTCCTCATATATTTGACACCTTTTCAAGCTATTCATTTTTTTTAACACCTTTTGAAACTCTACATATTTTTCACACTTTTTCAGGCTCTTCATGATTTTCAACACCACTTCATGCTCCTCCTATTTTTGGGACCGTTTCATGCTCATCTCATTTTTGACACCTTTTGAAGCTCTTCATATTTTTCACACCTTTTCAGGCTCTTCATGTTTTTCAACACCGCTTCATGCTCCTCCTATTTTTCAGACCCTTTCATGCTCCTCATATTTTTGACACCTTTTGAAGTTCTTCATATTTTTCACACCTTTTCAGGTTTTTCATGTTTTTCAACACTGCTTCATGCTCCTCCTATTATTCAGAGCGTTTCATGCTTCTCATATTTTTGACACCTTTTTAAGCTCTTCATATATTTCACACCTTGTCAGGCTCTTCATGTTTTTCAACACCACTTCATGCTCCTCCTATATTTCAGAGGGTTTCATGCTCATATCATTTTTGACACCTTTTGAAGCTCTTCATATTTTTCACACCTTTTCAGGCTCTTCATGTTTTTCAACACCGCTTCATGCTCCTCATATTTTTCAGACCGTTTCATGCTCCTCTTATTTTTGACACCTTTTGAAGCTCTTCATATATTTCACACCTTTTCAGGCTTTCATGTTTTTCAACACCACTTCATGCTCCTCCTATTTTCCGACCGTTTCATGCTCATTTCATTTTGACACCTTTTGAAGCTCTTCATATTTTTCACACCTTTTGAGGCTCTTCATATTTTTCACACCTTTTCAGGCTCTTCATATTTTTCAACACCGCTTCATGCTGCTCCTTTTTTCAGACCGTTTCATGCTCATCTCATTTTTGACACCTTTTTAAGCTCTTCATATTTTTCACACCTTTTCAGGCTCTTCATGTTTCTGAACACCGCTTCTTGCTCCTCCTGTTTTTCAGACCCTTTCGTGCTCCTCATATTTTTGACACCTTTTGAAGCTCTTCATATTTTTCACACCTTTTCAGGCTCTTCATGTTTTTGAACACCATTTCATGCTCCTCCTCTTTTTCAGACCGTTTCATGCTCCTCATATTTTTGACACCTTTTGAAGCTCTTCATTTTTTTTTACACCTTTTCAGGCTCTTCATGTTTTTGAATACCACTTCATGCTCCTCCTATTTTTCAGACCGTTTCATGCTCTTCATATTTTTCACACCTTTTGAATCTCGTCGTGTTTTTCACACCTTTTCAGGCTCTTCATGTTTTGAACCCAGCTTCATGCTCCTCCTATTTTTCAGACCGTTTCATGCTCCTCATAATTTTGACAGCTTTTGATGCTCTTCATATTTTTCACACGTTTTCGGGCACTTCATGTTTTTCAACACCGCTTCATGCTCCTACTATTTTTCAGAGTGTTTCATGCTCCTTATAGTTTTGACACCTTTTAAAGCTCTTCATATATTTCACACCTTTTCAGGCTCTTCATGTTTTTCAACACCACTTCATGTTCCTCCTATTTTTCAGACCGTTTCATGCTCCTCTTATGTTTGCCACGTTTTGAAGTTCTTCATATTTTTCACACCTTTTCAGGCTGTTCATGTTTTAGAACACCTTTTCATGCTCCTCCTATTTTTCAGACCGTTTCAGGCTCCTCATATTTTTCACACCTTTTGGAGCTCTTCATATATTCCACACCTTTTCAGGCTCTTCATGTTTTTCAACACCGCTTCATGCTCCTCCTATTTTTCAAACCGTTTCATGCTCCTCATATTTTTGACACCTTTTGAAGCTCCTCATATTTTTTCACACCTTTTCAGGCTCTCCATGTTTTTCAACACTGTTTCATGCTCCTCTTATTTTTAAGACCGTTTCATGCTCCTTATATATTTGACACCTTTTGAAGCTCTTCATATATTTCACACCTTTTCAGGCTCTTCACGTTTTTGAACACAGTTTCATGCTTCTGTTATTTTTGACACCTTGTGAACCTCTTCATAATTTTCACACCTTTTCAGGCTCTTCATGTTTTTCAACACCGCTTCATGCTCCTCCTATTTTTAAGACCGTTTCATGCTCCTTATATATTTGACACCTTTTGAAGCTCTTCATATATTTCACACCTTTTCAGGCTCTTCATGATTTTGAACACCATTTCATGCTAATGCTTTTTTTCAGACCGTTTCATGCTCCTCATATATTTGACACCTTGTGAAGCTCTTCATATTTTTCACACATTTTCAGGCTCTTCTGTTTTTCAACACCGCTTCAGCTTCAGGCTCCTCCTATTTTTCAGACCGTTTCATTGTCCTCATATTTTTGACACCTTGTGAATCTCTTCATGTATTTCACACCTTTTCAGGCTCTTCATGTTTTTCAACACCACTTCATGCTCCTCCTATTTTTCAGACCGTTTCATGCTCCTAAATTTGTGACACCTTTTGAATGTCTTTTTATTTTTCACACCTTTTCATGCTCTTCATGTTTTTCAACACCGCTTCAGCTTCAGGCTCCTCCTATTTTTCAGGCCGTTTCATTGTTCTCATATTTTTGACACCTTGTGAAAATCTTCATATTATTCACACCTTTTCAGGCTCTTCATGTTTTTCAACACCACTTCATGCTCCTTCTATTTTTCAGACCGTTTCATGCTCCTCATATTTTTGACACCTTTTGAAGCTCTTCATATATTTCACACCTTTTCAGTCTCTTCTTGTTTTTCAACAACGCTTCAGGCTCCTCCTATTTTTCAGATCGTTTCCTGCTCCTCATATTTTTTACATCTTTTGAAGCTCTTCATATTTTTCAAAACTTTTCAGGCTCATCATGTTTTTCAACACCTCTGCAGGCTCCTCCTATTTTTCAGACTGTTTCATGGTCCTCATATATTTGACAACTTTTGAAGTTCTTCATATTTTTCATACCCTTTCAGGCTCTTCATGTTTTTCAACACCACTTCATGATCCTCCTATTTTTCAGACCGTTTCATGCTCATCTCATTTTTGACACCTTTTGAAGCTCTTCATATTTTTCACACCTTTTGAAGTTCTTCATATTCTTCACTCCTTTTCAGGCTCTTTATGTTTTTCAACACCATTTCATGCTCCTCCTATTTTTCATAGCGTTTCAGGCTCATCTCATTTTTGACACTTTTTGAAGCTCTTCATATTTTTCACACCTTTTCAGGCTCTTCATGTTTTTCAACACCGCCTTATGCTCCTCCTTTTTTTCAGACTGTTTCATGCTCCTCATGTAATTCACACCTTTTGAAGCTCTTTATATTTTTCACACCTTTTCAGGCTCTTCATGTTTTTCAATACCACTTCATGCTCCTCCTATTTTTCAGTCCGTTTCATTCTCCTCATATATTGACACCTTTTCAAACTCGTCATATATTTCACACCTTTTCAGGCTCTTCATGTTTTTCAACATCGCTTCAGGCTCCTCCTATTTTTCTGCCCGTTTCATGCTCCTCATAATTTTGACACCTTTTGAAGCTCTTCATATTTTTCACAACTTTCCAGGCTCTTCATGTTTTTTAACACCACTTCATGCTCCTCCTATTTTTCAGACCGTTTCATGCTCCTCAGATTTTTCACACGTTTTGAAGCTCTTCATATATTTCTCATCTTTTCAGGCTCTTCATGTTTTTCAACACCACTTCATGCTGCTCCTATATTTCGACCGTTTCATGCTCATCTCATTTTGGACACCTTTTGAAGCTCTTCATATTTTTCACAGCTTTTGAAGCTCTTCATATTTTTCACACGTTTTCAGGCTCTTCATGTTTTTCAACACCGCTTCATGCTCCTCCTATTTTTCAGACCATTTAATGCTCCTCATATTTTTGACACCTTTTGAAGCTCTTCATATTTTTCACACATTTTCAGGCTCTTCATGTTTTTCAACACCGCTTCATGCTCCTCCTATTTTTCAGACCGTTTCATGCTCCTCATATTTTTGACACCTTTTGAAGCTCTTCATATTTTTCACACGTTTTCAGTCTCTTCATGTTTTTCAACACCGCTTCATGCTCCTCCCAATTTTCAGACCGTTTCATGTCCTCATATATTTGACACCTTTTGAAGCTCTTCATATTTTTCACACCTTTTCAGGCTCTTCTTGTTTTTGAACACCGTTTCATGCTCCTCCTATTTTTCAAACTGTTTCATGTTCCTCATATTTTTGACACGTTTTGAGGCTCTTCATATTTTTCACACCTTTTCAGGCTCTTCTTGTTTTTGAACACCGTTTCATGCTCCTCCTATTTTCAGACTGTTTCATGTTCCTCATATTGTTGACACGTTTGAAGCTCTTCATATACTTCACACCTTTTTAGGTTCTTCATGTTTTTGGACACCGTTTCGTTCTCCTCCTATTTTTCAGACCGTTTCAGCTCCTCATATATTTGACACCGTTTGAAGCTCTTCATATTTTTCACACCTTTTCAGGCTCTTCATGTTTTTGAACACCGCTTCATGCTCGTCCTATTTTCCAAACCGTTTCATGCTCCTCATATTTTTGACACCTTTTGAATCTCTTCATATATTTCACACCTTTTCAGGCTCTTCATGTTTTTCAACACCGTTTCATGCTCCTCTTATTTTTCAGACCGTTTCATGCTCATCTCATTTTTGACACCTTTTGAAGCTCTTCATATTTTTCACACCTTTTGAAGATCTTCATATTTTTCACACATTTTAAGGCTCTACATGTTTTTCAACACCACTTCATAGTTCTCCTATTTTTCAGACCGTTTCATGCTCCTCATATTTTTGACACGTTTTTAATCTCTTCATATTTTTCACACCTTTTCAGGCTCTACCTGTTTTTGAACACCTTTTCATTCTCCTCCTATTTTTCAGACAGTTTCATGCTCCTCATATTTTTGACACCTTTTGAAGCTCTTCATATTTTGCACACCTTTTCAGGATCTTAATGTTTTTCAACACCACTTCATGCTCCTCCTATTTTTCAGTCCGTTTCATACACATCTCATTTTTGACACTTTTTGAAGCTCTTCATATTTTTCACATCATTTCAGGCTCTTCATGTTTTTCAACACCACTTCATGATCCTCCTACTTTTCAGACCGTTTCACGCTCCTCATATATTTGACACCTTTTGAAGCTCTTCATATATTTCACAACTTTTCAGGCTCTTCATGTTTTTGAACACCGGTTCATGCTCCTCCTATTTTCCGACCGTTTCATGATCCTCATGTATTTCACACCTTTTGAAGCTCTTCATATTTTGCTCACCTTTTCAGGCTCTACATGTTTTTCACAACCACTTCGTTCTCTTCCTATTTTTCAGAACGTTGAATGCTCCTCATGTATTTCACACCTTTAAGCTCTTCATATTTTTCACTCCTTTTCAGGCTCTTCATGTTCTTGAACACCGCTTCATGCTCCTCCTATTTTTCAGTCCGTTTCATGCACATTTCATTTTTGACACCTTTTGTAGCTCTTCATATATTTCATACCTTTTCAGGCTCTTCATTTTTTTGAACACCGCTTCATGTTCCTCCTACTTTTCAGACCGTTTCATGCTCCTCATATATTTGACACCTTTTGAAGCTCTTCATATATTTCACACCTTTTCATGCTCTTCATTTTTTTCAAAACTGCTTTATGCTCCTCCTATTTTTCAGACTGTTTCATGCTCCTCATGTTTTTCACACCTTTTGAAGCTCTTCATATTTTTCACACCTTTTTTGGTTCTTCATGTTTTTGAACACCGCTTCATGCTCCAGCTATTATTCAGAACGTTTAATGCTCTTCATGTATTTCACACCTTTAGAAGCTCTTCCTATTTTACACACCTTTTCAGGCTCTTCATGTTTTTGAACACCGTTTCATGCTCGTCCTATATTTCAGACCGTATCATGCTCCTCATATTTTTCACACTTTTGAAACTCTTCATATTTTGCACACGTTTTCAGGCTCTTCATGTTTTTCACAACCACTTCATGCTCCTCCTATTTTTCAGACCGTTTCATGCTCCTCATATTTTTGACACCTTTTGAGACTCTTCATATTTTTCACACCTTTTCAAGCGCTTCATGTTTTTTAACACCGCTTCATGCGCCTCCTCTTTTTCAGACTGTTTCATGCTCCTCATATTTTTGACACCTTTTGAAGATCTTCATATATTTCACACCTTTTCAGGCTCTTCATTTTTTTAAACACCGCTTCATGCTCCTCCTATTTTTCAGACCGTTTCATGCTCCCCTCATTTTTGACACCTTTTGTAGCTCTTCATATATTTCACACCTTTTGAAGCTCTTCCTATTTTTCACACCTTTTCAGACTCTTCATGTTTTTGAATACCGTTTCATGCTCCTCCTATTTTTCAGACCTTTTCATGCTCCTCATATATGTGAAACCTTTTGAAGATCTTCATATTTTTCACATCTTTTCAGGCTCTTCATGTTTTTCAACACTACTTCATGCTCCTCCTATTTTTCAGACCGTTTCATGATTCTGATATATTTGACAGACTTTGAAGCTCTTCATATTTTTCACACTTTTTCAGGCTCTTCATATTGTTCAACACCGCTTCATCCTCCTCCTATTTTTCAGAACGTTTCTTGCTCCTCATATTTTTGACACCTTTTGAAGCTCTTAATATTTTTCACACCTTTTCAGGATCTTAATATTTTTCAACACGGCTTCATGATCCTCCTATTTTTCAGACCATTTCATGCTTCTCATATTGTTGACACCTTTTGAAGCTCTTCATATTTTCCCACCTTTTCAGGCTCTTCATGTATTTCAACACCACTTCATTCTCCTCCTATTTTTCAGACCATTTCATGCTCCTCATATTTTTGACACCTTTTGAAGCTCTTCATATTTTTCTCACCTTTTCAGTCTCTCCATGTTTTTCAACACTGCTTCATGCTCCTCATATTTTTCAGACCCTTTCGTGCTCCTCATATTTTTGACACGTTTTGAAGCTCTTCATATTTTTCACATCTTTTAGGCTCTTCATGTTTTTGAACACCGTTTCATGCTCCTCCTCTTTTTCAGACCGTTTCATGGTCCTCATATTTTTCACACCTTTTGAAGCTCTTCATTTTTTTTACACCTTTTCAGGCTCTTCATGTTTTTGAATACCGCTTCATGGTCCTCCTATTTTTCAGACCGTTTCATGCTCTTCATATTTTTCACACCTTTTGAATCTCGACGTATTTTTCACACCTTTTCAGGCTCTTCATGTTTTGAACACAGCTTCATGCTCCTCCTATTTTTCAGACCGTTTCATGCTCCTCATAATTTTGACACCTTTTGATGCTCTTCATATTTTTCACACGTTTTCGGGCTCTTCATGTTTTTCAACACCGCTTCATGATCCTCCTCTTTTTCAGACCGTTTCATGCTCCTCATATTTTTGACACCTTTTGAAGCTCTTCATATTTTGCACACCTTTTCAGGCTCTACATGTTTTTCACAACCACTTCATGCTCTTCCTATTTTTCAGAACGTTGAATGCTCCTCATGTATTTCACACCTTTAAGCTCTTCATATTTTTCACTCCTTTTCAGGCTCTTCATGTTCTTGAACACCGCTTCATGCTCCTCCTATTTTTCAGTCCGTTTCATGCACATTTCATTTTTGACACCTTTTAAAGCTCTTCATATATTTCATACCTTTTCAGGCTCTTCATTTTTTTCAACACCGCTTCATGATCCTCCTACTTTTCAGACCGTTTCATGCTCCTCATATATTTGACATCTTTTGAAGCTCTTCATATATTTCACACCTTTTCATGCTCTTCATTTTTTTCAAAACTACTTTATGCTCCTCCTATTTTTCAGACTGTTTCATGCTCCTCATGTTTTTCACACCTTTTGAAGCTCTTCATATTTTTCACACCTTTTTTGGTTCTTCATGTTTTTGAACACCGCTTCATGCTCCAGCTATTATTCAGAACGTTTAATGCTCTTCATGTATTTCACACCTTTAGAAGCTCTTCCTATTTTACACACCTTTTCAGGCTCTTCATGTTTTTGAACACCGTTTCATGCTCGTCCTATATTTCAGACCGTATCATGCTCCTCATATTTTTCACACTTTTGAAACTCTTCATATTTTGCACACGTTTTCGGGCTCTTCATGTTTTTCACAACCACTTCATGCTCCTCCTATTTTTCAGACCGTTTCATGCTCCTCATATTTTTGACACCTTTTGAGACTCTTCATATTTTTCACACCTTTTCAAGCGCTTCATGTTTTTTAACACCGCTTCATGCACCTCCTCTTTTTCAGACCGTTTCATGCTCCTCATATTTTTGACACCTTTTGAAGATCTTCATATACTTCACACCTTTTCAGGCTCTTCTTTTTTTTAAACACCGCTTCATGCTCCTCCTATTTTTCAGACCGTTTCATGCTCCCCTCATTTTTGACACCTTTTGCAGCTCTTCATATATTTCACACCTTTTGAAGCTCTTCCTATTTTTCACACCTTTTCAGACTCTTCATGTTTTTGAATACCGTTTCATGCTCCTCCTATTTTTCAGACCGTTTCATGACTCTGATATATTTGACAGACTTTGAAGCTCTTCATATTTTTCACACTTTTTCAGGCTCTTCATATTGTTCAACACCGCTTCATCCTCCTCCTATTTTTCAGAACGTTTCATGCTCCTCATATTTTTGACACCTTTTGAAGCTCTTAATATTTTTCACACCTTTTCAGGATCTTAATATTTTTCAACACGGCTTCATGATCCTCCTATTTTTCAGACCATTTCATTCTTCTCATATTGTTGACACCTTTTGAAGCTCTTCATATATTTCATACCTTTTCAGGCTCTTCATTTTTTTCAACACTGCTTCATGATCCTCCTACTTTTCAGACCGTTTCATGCTCCTCATATATTTGACATCTTTTGAAGCTCTTCATATATTTCACACCTTTTCATGCTCTTCATTTTTTTCAAAACTACTTTATGCTCCTCCTATTTTTCAGACTGTTTCATGCTCCTCATGTTTTTCACACCTTTTGAAGCTCTTCATATTTTTCACACCTTTTTTGGTTCTTCATGTTTTTGAACACCGCTTCATGCTCCAGCTATTATTCAGAACGTTTAATGCTCTTCATGTATTTCACACCTTTAGAAGCTCTTCCTATTTTACACACCTTTTCAGGCTCTTCATGTTTTTGAACACCGTTTCATGCTCGTCCTATATTTCAGACCGTATCATGCTCCTCATATTTTTCACACTTTTGAAACTCTTCATATTTTGCACACGTTTTCGGGCTCTTCATGTTTTTCACAACCACTTCATGCTCCTCCTATTTTTCAGACCGTTTCATGCTCCTCATATTTTTGACACCTTTTGAGACTCTTCATATTTTTCACACCTTTTCAAGCGCTTCATGTTTTTTTAACACCGCTTCATGCACCTCCTCTTTTTCAGACCGTTTCATGCTCCTCATATTTTTGACACCTTTTGAAGATCTTCATATACTTCACACCTTTTCAGGCTCTTCTTTTTTATAAACACCGCTTCATGCTCCTCCTATTTTTCAGACCGTTTCATGCTCCCCTCATTTTTGACACCTTTTGCAGCTCTTCATATATTTCACACCTTTTGAAGCTCTTCCTATTTTTCACACCTTTTCAGACTCTTCATGTTTTTGAATACCGTTTCATGCTCCTCCTATTTTTCAGACCGTTTCATGATTCTGATATATTTGACAGACTTTGAAGCTCTTCATATTTTTCACACTTTTTCAGGCTCTTCATATTGTTCAACACCGCTTCATCCTCCTCCTATTTTTCAGAACGTTTCATGCTCCTCATATTTTTGACACCTTTTGAAGCTCTTAATATTTTTCACACCTTTTCAGGATCTTAATATTTTTCAAAACGGCTTCATGATCCTCCTATTTTTCAGACCATTTCATTCTTCTCATATTGTTGACACCTTTTGAAGCTCTTCATATTTTCCCACCTTTTCAGGCTCTTCATGTATTTCAACACCACTTCATTCTCCTCCTATTTTTCAGACCATTTCATGCTCCTCATATTTTTGACACCTTTTGAAGCTCTTCGTATTTTTCTCACCTTTTCAGGCTCTTCATGTTTTTCAACACTGCTTCATGCTCCTCATATTTTTCAGACCCTTTCGTGCTCCTCATATTTTTGACACGTTTTGAAGCTCTTCATATTTTTCACACCTTTTCAGGCTCTTCATGTTTTTGAACACCGTTTCATGCTCCTCCTCTTTTTCAGACCGTTTCATGCTCTTCATATTTTTCACACCTTTTGAATCTCGTCATATTTTTCACACCTTTTCAGGCTCTTCATGTTTTGAACCCAGCTTCATGCTCCTCCTATTTTTCAGACCGTTTCATGCTCCTCATAATTTTGACACCTTTTGATGCTCTTCATATTTTTCACACGTTTTCGGGCACTTCATGTTTTTCAACACCGCTTCATGCTCCTACTATTTTTCAGAGTGTTTCATGCTCCTTATATTTTTGACACCATTTAAAGCTCTTCATATATTTCACACCTTTTCAGGCTCTTCATGTTTTTCAACACCGCTTCATGCTCCTCCTATTTTTCAGACCGTTCATGCTCCTCATATTTTTAACACATTTTGAAGCTCTTCATATTTTTCACACATTTTCAGGCTCTTCATGTTTTTGAACACCACTTCACACTGCTCCTATTTTTCAGACCGTTTCATGCTCCTCATATTTTTCACATATTTTGAAGCTCTTCATATTATTCACACCTTTTCAGTCTCTTCATGTTTTTGACCACCGTTTGATGCTAATCCTATTTTTCAGACCGTTTAATGCTCCTCATGTATTTCACATCTTTTGCAGCTCTTCATATTTTTCACACCTTTTCAGGCTCTTCATGTTTTTGAACACCGCTTCATGCTCCTCCTATTTTTCACACCGTTTCATGCTCCTCATATTTTTGACATTTTTGAAGCTCTTCATATTTTTGACACCTTTTCATGTTCTTCATGTTTTTCAACACCGTTTCATGTTCCTCCTATTTTTCAGACCGTTTCATGCTCCTCTTATGTTTGCCACGTTTTGAAGTTCTTCATATTTTTCACACCTTTTCAGGCTGTTCATGTTTTAGAACACCTTTTCATGCTCCTCCTATTTTTCAGACCGTTTCAGGCTCCTCATATTTTTGACACCTTTTGAAGCTCTTCATATTTTTCACACCTTTTCAGGCTCTTCATGTTTTTAAACACCGCTTCATGCTCCTCCTACTTTTAAGACCATTTCATGCTCCTTATATTTTTGAAACCTTTTGAAGCTCTTCATATATTTCACAACGTTTCAGGCTGTTCATGTTTTAGAACACCTTTTCATGCTCCTAATATTTTTCAGACCATTTCATGCTCCTCAAATTTTTGACACTTTTTGAAGTTCTTCATATTTTGCATACCTTTTCAGGCTCTTCATGTTTTTCTACACCACTTCATGCTCCTCCTATTTTTCAGACCGTTTCATGCTCCTCATATATTTGAAACCTTTTGAAGCTCCTCATATTTTTTCACACCTTTTCAGGCTCTCCATGTTTTTCAACACTGTTTCATGCTCCTCTTATTTTTAAGACCGTTTCATGCTCCTTATATATTTGACACCTTTTGAAGCTCTTCATATATTTCACACCTTTTCAGGCTCTTCACGTTTTTGAACACAGTTTCATGCTTCTGTTATTTTTGACACCTTGTGAACCTCTTCATAATTTTCACACCTTTTCAGGCTCTTCATGTTTTTCAACACCGCTTCATGCTCCTCCTATTTTTAAGACCGTTTCATGCTCCTTATATATTTGACACCTTTTGAAGCTCTTCATATATTTCACACCTTTTCAGGCTCTTCATGATTTTGAACACCATTTCATGCTAATGCTTTTTTTCAGACCGTTTCATGCTCCTCATATATTTGACACCTTGTGAAGCTCTTCATATTTTTCACACATTTTCAGGCTCTTCTGTTTTTCAACACCGCTTCAGCTTCAGGCTCCTCCTATTTTTCAGACCGTTTCATTGTCCTCATATTTTTGACACCTTGTGAAGCTCTTCATGTATTTCACACCTTTTCAGGCTCTTCATGTTTTTCAACACCACTTCATGCTCCTCCTATTTTTCAGACCGTTTCATGCTCCTAAATTTTTGACACCTTTTGAATGTCTTTTTATTTTTCACACCTTTTCATGCTCTTCATGTTTTTCAACACCGCTTCAGATTCAGGCTCCTCCTATTTTTCAGGCCGTTTCATTGTTCTCATAATTTTGACACCTTGTGAAAATCTTCATATATTTCACACCTTTTCAGGCTCTTCATGTTTTTCAACACCACTTCATGCTCCTCCTATTTTTCAGACCGTTTCATGCTCCTCATATTTTTGACACCTTTTGAAGCTCTTCATATATTTCACACCTTTTCAGTCTCTTCTTGTTTTTCAACAACGCTTCAGGCTCCTCCTATTTTTCAGACCGTTTCCTGCTCCTCATATTTTTTACATCTTTTGAAGCTCTTCATATTTTTCAAAACTTTTCAGGCTCATCATGTTTTTCAACACCTCTGCAGGCTCCTCCTATTTTTCAGACCGTTTCATGCTCCTCATATATTTGACACCTTTTGAAGTTCTTCATATTTTTCATACCTTTTCAGGCTCTTCATGTTTTTCAACACCACTTCATGATCCTCCTATTTTTCAGACCGTTTCATGCTCCTCATATTTTTGACACATTTTGAAGCTCTTCATATTTTTCACACCTTTTCAGGCTCTACATGTTTTTCAACACCGCTTCATGCTCCTCCTATTTTTAAGACCGTTTCAAGCTCCTCATATATTTGAAACCTTTTGAAGCTCTTCATATATTTCACAACTTTTCAGGCTCTTCATGTTTTTGAACACCGTTTCATGCTCCTCCTATTTTTCAGACCATTTCATGCTCCTCATATTTTTGACACCTTTTGAAGCTCTTCATATTTTTCACACCTTTTCAGGCTCTTCATGTTTTTCATTACCGCTTCATGCTCCTTCTATTTTTCAGACCGTTTCCTGCTCCTCATATTTTTGACAACTTTTGAAGCTCTTCATATTTTTCACACCTTTTCAGGCTCTTCAAGTTTTTCAACACCGTTTCATACTCCTCCTATTTTTCAGACCGTTTCATGCTCCGCATGTTTTTGACACCTTTTGAAGCTCTTCATGTTTTTCAAACCTTTTCTGGCTCTTTATGTTTTTCAAAAACGATTCATGATCCTCCTATTTTTTCAGACCGTTTCATGCTCCTCATATTTTTGACACCTTTTGAAGCTCTCATATATTTCACACATTTTCAGGCTGTTCAATTTTTCAACACCGCTTCATGCTCCTCCTATTTGACAGAACGTTTCATGCTCCTTATATTTTTGACACCTTTGGAAGCTCTTCATTTATTTCACACATTTTCAGGCTCTTCATGTTTTTCAACACCGCTTCATGCTCCTCCTATTTTTCAGACCGTTTCATGCTCCTAAATTTTTGATACTTTTTGAAGCTCTTCATATATTTCACACCTTTTCAGGCTCTTCCTGTTTTTCAACACCGTTTCATGCTACTTCTAAATTTCAGACCGTTTCATGCTCCTCATATTTTTGACACCTTTTGAAGCTCTTCCTATTTTTTAACACCTTTTGAAACTCTACATATTTTTCACACTTTTTCAGGCTCTTCATGATTTTCAACACCACTTCATGCTCCTCCTATTTTTGAGACCGTTTCATGCTCATCTCATTTTTGACACCTTTTGAAGCTCTTCATATTTTTCACACCTTTTCAGGCTCTTCATGTTTTTCAACACCGCTTCATGCTCCTCCTATTTTTCAGACCCTTTCATGCTCCTCATATTTTTGACACCTTTTGAAGTTCTTCATATTTTTCACACCTTTTCAGGTTCTTCATGTTTTTCAACCGCGCTTCATGCTCCTCCTATTTTTCAGACCGTTTCATGCTCCTCATATTTTTGACACCTTTTTAAGCTCTTCATATATTTCACACCTTGTCAGGCTCTTCATGTTTTTCAACACCACTTCATGCTCCTCCTATATTTCAGACCGTTTCATGCTCATATCATTTTTGACACCTTTTGAAGCTCTTCATATTTTTCACACCTTTTCAGGCTCTTCATGTTTTTGAACACCGCTTCATGCTCGTCCTATTTTCCAAACCGTTTCATGCTCCTCATATTTTTGACACCTTTTGAATCTCTTCATATATTTCACACCTTTTCAGGCTCTTCATGTTTTTCAACACCGTTTCATGCTCCTCTTATTTTTCAGACCGTTTCATGCACTTCCTTTTTTTCAGAACGTTTCATGTTTCTCATATTTTTGCCACCTTTTGAAGCTCTTCATATTTTTCACACCTTTTCAAGCTCTTCATGTTTTTGAACACCGCTTCATGCTCCTCCTATTTTTCAGACCGTTTCATGCTCCTCATATTTTTCACACCTTTTGAAGCTCTTCTTATTTTTCACCCCTTTTCAGGCTCTACCTGTTTTTGAACACCGCTTCATGCTCCTCCTATTTTTCAGACCGTTTCATGCTCCTCATATTTTTGACACCTTTTGAAGCTCTTCATATTTTTCACAACTTTCCAGGCTCTTCATGTTTTTTAACACCACTTCATGCTCCTCCTATTTTTCAGACCGTTTCATGCTCCTCAGATTTTTCACACGTTTTGAAGCTCTTCATATATTTCTCATCTTTTCAGGCTCTTCATGTGTTTCAACACCACTTCATGCTGCTCCTATTTTTCGACCGTTTCATGCTCATCTCATTTTGGACACCTTTTGAAGCTCTTCATATTTTTCACAGCTTTTGAAGCTCTTCATATTTTTCACACGTTTTCAGGCTCTTCATGTTTTTCAACACCGCTTCATGCTCCTCTTATTTTTCAGACCATTTAATGCTCCTCATATTTTTGACACCTTTTGAAGCTCTTCATATTTTTCACACATTTTCAGGCTCTTCATGTTTTTCAACACCGCTTCATGCTCCTCCTATTTTTCAGACCGTTTCATGCTCCTCATATTTTTGACACCTTTTGAAGCTCTTCATATTTTTCACACGTTTTCAGTCTCTTCATGTTTTTCAACACCGCTTCATGCTCCTCCCAATTTTCAGACCGTTTCATGTCCTCATATATTTGACACCTTTTGAAGCTCTTCATATTTTTCACACCTTTTCAGGCTCTTCTTGTTTTTGAACACCGTTTCATGCTCCTCCTATTTTTCAAACTGTTTCATGTTCCTCATATTTTTGACACGTTTTGAGGCTCTTCATATTTTTCACACCTTTTCAGGCTCTTCTTGTTTTTGAACACCGTTTCATGCTCCTCCTATTTTCAGACTGTTTCATGTTCCTCATATTGTTGACACGTTTGAAGCTCTTCATATACTTCACACCTTTTTAGGTTCTTCATGTTTTTGGACACCGTTTCGTTCTCCTCCTATTTTTCAGACCGTTTCAGCTCCTCATATATTTGACACCGTTTGAAGCTCTTCATATTTTTCACACCTTTTCAGGCTCTTCATGTTTTTGAACACCGCTTCATGCTCGTCCTATTTTCCAAACCGTTTCATGCTCCTCATGTTTTTCACACCTTTTGAAGCTCTTCATATTTTTCACACCTTTTTTGGTTCTTCATGTTTTTGAACACCGCTTCATGCTCCAGCTATTATTCAGAACGTTTAATGCTCTTCATGTATTTCACACCTTTAGAAGCTCTTCCTATTTTACACACCTTTTCAGGCTCTTCATGTTTTTGAACACCGTTTCATGCTCGTCCTATATTTCAGACCGTATCATGCTCCTCATATTTTTCACACTTTTGAAACTCTTCATATTTTGCACACGTTTTCGGGCTCTTCATGTTTTTCACAACCACTTCATGCTCCTCCTATTTTTCAGACCGTTTCATGCTCCTCATATTTTTGACACCTTTTGAGACTCTTCATATTTTTCACACCTTTTCAAGCGCTTCATGTTTTTTTAACACCGCTTCATGCACCTCCTCTTTTTCAGACCGTTTCATGCTCCTCATATTTTTGACACCTTTTGAAGATCTTCATATACTTCACACCTTTTCAGGCTCTTCTTTTTTTTAAACACCGCTTCATGCTCCTCCTATTTTTCAGACCGTTTCATGCTCCCCTCATTTTTGACACCTTTTGCAGCTCTTCATATATTTCACACCTTTTGAAGCTCTTCCTATTTTTCACACCTTTTCAGACTCTTCATGTTTTTGAATACCGTTTCATGCTCCTCCTATTTTTCAGACCGTTTCATGATTCTGATATATTTGACAGACTTTGAAGCTCTTCATATTTTTCACACTTTTTCAGGCTCTTCATATTGTTCAACACCGCTTCATCCTCCTCCTATTTTTCAGAACGTTTCATGCTCCTCATATTTTTGACACCTTTTGAAGCTCTTAATATTTTTCACACCTTTTCAGGATCTTAATATTTTTCAACACGGCTTCATGATCCTCCTATTTTTCAGACCATTTCATGCTTCTCATATTGTTGACACCTTTTGAAGCTCTTCATATTTTCCCACCTTTTCAGGCTCTTCATGTATTTCAACACCACTTCATTCTCCTCCTATTTTTCAGACCATTTCATGCTCCTCATATTTTTGACACCTTTTGAAGCTCTTCGTATTTTTCTCACCTTTTCAGGCTCTTCATGTTTTTCAACACTGCTTCATGCTCCTCATATTTTTCAGACCCTTTCGTGCTCCTCATATTTTTGACACGTTTTGAAGCTCTTCATATTTTTCACACCTTTTCAGGCTCTTCATGTTTTTGAACACCGTTTCATGCTCCTCCTCTTTTTCAGACCGTTTCATGCTCTTCATATTTTTCACACCTTTTGAATCTCGTCATATTTTTCACACCTTTTCAGGCTCTTCATGTTTTGAACCCAGCTTCATGCTCCTCCTATTTTTCAGACCGTTTCATGCTCCTCATAATTTTGACACCTTTTGATGCTCTTCATATTTTTCACACGTTTTCGGGCACTTCATGTTTTTCAACACCGCTTCATGCTCCTACTATTTTTCAGAGTGTTTCATGCTCCTTATACTTTTGACACCATTTAAAGCTCTTCATATATTTCACACCTTTTCAGGCTCTTCATGTTTTTCAACACCGCTTCATGCTCCTCCTATTTTTCAGACCGTTCATGCTCCTCATATTTTTAACACATTTTGAAGCTCTTCATATTTTTCACACATTTTCAGGCTCTTCATGTTTTTGAACACCACTTCACACTGCTCCTATTTTTCAGACCGTTTCATGCTCCTCATATTTTTCACATATTTTGAAGCTCTTCATATTATTCACACCTTTTCAGTCTCTTCATGTTTTTGACCACCGTTTGATGCTAATCCTATTTTTCAGACCGTTTAATGCTCCTCATGTATTTCACATCTTTTGCAGCTCTTCATATTTTTCACACCTTTTCAGGCTCTTCATGTTTTTGAACACCGCTTCATGCTCCTCCTATTTTTCACACCGTTTCATGCTCCTCATATTTTTGACATTTTTGAAGCTCTTCATATTTTTGACACCTTTTCATGTTCTTCATGTTTTTCAACACCGTTTCATGTTCCTCCTATTTTTCAGACCGTTTCATGCTCCTCTTATGTTTGCCACGTTTTGAAGTTCTTCATATTTTTCACACCTTTTCAGGCTGTTCATGTTTTAGAACACCTTTTCATGCTCCTCCTATTTTTCAGACCGTTTCAGGCTCCTCATATTTTTCACACCTTTTGGAGCTCTTCATATATTCCACACCTTTTCAGGCTCTTCATGTTTTTCAACACCGCTTCATGGTCCTCCTATTTTTCAAACCGTTTCATGCTCCTCATATTTTTGACACCTTTTGAAGCTCTTCATATTTTTCACACCTTTTCAGGCTCTTCATGTTTTTAAACACCGCTTCATGCTCCTCCTACTTTTAAGACCATTTCATGCTCCTTATATTTTTGAAACCTTTTGAAGCTCTTCATATATTTCACAACGTTTCAGGCTGTTCATGTTTTAGAACACCTTTTCATGCTCCTAATATTTTTCAGACCATTTCATGCTCCTCAAATTTTTGACACTTTTTGAAGTTCTTCATATTTTGCATACCTTTTCAGGCTCTTCATGTTTTTCTACACCACTTCATGCTCCTCCGATTTTTCAGACCGTTTCATGCTCCTCATATATTTGAAACCTTTTGAAGCTCCTCATATTTTTTCACACCTTTTCAGGCTCTCCATGTTTTTCAACACTGTTTCATGCTCCTCTTATTTTTAAGACCGTTTCATGCTCCTTATATATTTGACACCTTTTGAAGCTCTTCATATATTTCACACCTTTTCAGGCTCTTCACGTTTTTGAACACAGTTTCATGCTTCTGTTATTTTTGACACCTTGTGAACCTCTTCATAATTTTCACACCTTTTCAGGCTCTTCATGTTTTTCAACACCGCTTCATGCTCCTCCTATTTTTAAGACCGTTTCATGCTCCTTATATATTTGACACCTTTTGAAGCTCTTCATATATTTCACACCTTTTCAGGCTCTTCATGATTTTGAACACCATTTCATGCTAATGCTTTTTTTCAGACCGTTTCATGCTCCTCATATATTTGACACCTTGTGAAGCTCTTCATATTTTTCACACATTTTCAGGCTCTTCTGTTTTTCAACACCGCTTCAGCTTCAGGCTCCTCCTATTTTTCAGACCGTTTCATTGTCCTCATATTTTTGACACCTTGTGAAGCTCTTCATGTATTTCACACCTTTTCAGGCTCTTCATGTTTTTCAACACCACTTCATGCTCCTCCTATTTTTCAGACCGTTTCATGCTCCTAAATTTTTGACACCTTTTGAATGTCTTTTTATTTTTCACACCTTTTCATGCTCTTCATGTTTTTCAACACCGCTTCAGATTCAGGCTCCTCCTATTTTTCAGGCCGTTTCATTGTTCTCATAATTTTGACACCTTGTGAAAATCTTCATATATTTCACACCTTTTCAGGCTCTTCATGTTTTTCAACACCACTTCATGCTCCTCCTATTTTTCAGACCGTTTCATGCTCCTCATATTTTTGACACCTTTTGAAGCTCTTCATATATTTCACACCTTTTCAGTCTCTTCTTGTTTTTCAACAACGCTTCAGGCTCCTCCTATTTTTCAGACCGTTTCCTGCTCCTCATATTTTTTACATCTTTTGAAGCTCTTCATATTTTTCAAAACTTTTCAGGCTCATCATGTTTTTCAACACCTCTGCAGGCTCCTCCTATTTTTCAGACCGTTTCATGCTCCTCATATATTTGACACCTTTTGAAGTTCTTCATATTTTTCATACCTTTTCAGGCTCTTCATGTTTTTCAACACCACTTCATGATCCTCCTATTTTTCAGACCGTTTCATGCTCCTCATATTTTTGACACATTTTGAAGCTCTTCATATTTTTCACACCTTTTCAGGCTCTACATGTTTTTCAACACCGCTTCATGCTCCTCCTATTTTTAAGACCGTTTCAAGCTCCTCATATATTTGAAACCTTTTGAAGCTCTTCATATATTTCACAACTTTTCAGGCTCTTCATGTTTTTGAACACCGTTTCATGCTCCTCCTATTTTTCAGACCATTTCATGCTCCTCATATTTTTGACACCTTTTGAAGCTCTTCATATTTTTCACACCTTTTCAGGCTCTTCATGTTTTTCATTACCGCTTCATGCTCCTTCTATTTTTCAGACCGTTTCCTGCTCCTCATATTTTTGACAACTTTTGAAGCTCTTCATATTTTTCACACCTTTTCAGGCTCTTCAAGTTTTTCAACACCGTTTCATACTCCTCCTATTTTTCAGACCGTTTCATGCTCCGCATGTTTTTGACACCTTTTGAAGCTCTTCATGTTTTTCAAACCTTTTCTGGCTCTTTATGTTTTTCAAAAACGATTCATGATCCTCCTATTTTTTCAGACCGTTTCATGCTCCTCATATTTTTGACACCTTTTGAAGCTCTCATATATTTCACACATTTTCAGGCTGTTCAATTTTTCAACACCGCTTCATGCTCCTCCTATTTGACAGAACGTTTCATGCTCCTTATATTTTTGACACCTTTGGAAGCTCTTCATTTATTTCACACATTTTCAGGCTCTTCATGTTTTTCAACACCGCTTCATGCTCCTCCTATTTTTCAGACCGTTTCATGCTCCTAAATTTTTGATACTTTTTGAAGCTCTTCATATATTTCACACCTTTTCAGGCTCTTCCTGTTTTTCAACACCGTTTCATGCTACTTCTAAATTTCAGACCGTTTCATGCTCCTCATATTTTTGACACCTTTTGAAGCTCTTCCTATTTTTTAACACCTTTTGAAACTCTACATATTTTTCACACTTTTTCAGGCTCTTCATGATTTTCAACACCACTTCATGCTCCTCCTATTTTTGAGACCGTTTCATGCTCATCTCATATTTGACACCTTTTGAAGCTCTTCATATTTTTCACACCTTTTCAGGCTCTTCATGTTTTTCAACACCGCTTCATGCTCCTCCTATTTTTCAGACCCTTTCATGCTCCTCATATTTTTGACACCTTTTGAAGTTCTTCATATTTTTCACACCTTTTCAGGTTCTTCATGTTTTTCAACCGCGCTTCATGCTCCTCCTATTTTTCAGACCGTTTCATGCTCCTCATATTTTTGACACCTTTTTAAGCTCTTCATATATTTCACACCTTGTCAGGCTCTTCATGTTTTTCAACACCACTTCATGCTCCTCCTATATTTCAGACCGTTTCATGCTCATATCATTTTTGACACCTTTTGAAGCTCTTCATATTTTTCACACCTTTTCAGGCTCTTCATGTTTTTGAACACCGCTTCATGCTCGTCCTATTTTCCAAACCGTTTCATGCTCCTCATATTTTTGACACCTTTTGAATCTCTTCATATATTTCACACCTTTTCAGGCTCTTCATGTTTTTCAACACCGTTTCATGCTCCTCTTATTTTTCAGACCGTTTCATGCACTTCCTTTTTTTCAGAACGTTTCATGTTTCTCATATTTTTGCCACCTTTTGAAGCTCTTCATATTTTTCACACCTTTTCAAGCTCTTCATGTTTTTGAACACCGCTTCATGCTCCTCCTATTTTTCAGACCGTTTCATGCTCCTCATATTTTTCACACCTTTTGAAGCTCTTCTTATTTTTCACCCCTTTTCAGGCTCTACCTGTTTTTGAACACCGCTTCATGCTCCTCCTATTTTTCAGACCGTTTCATGCTCCTCATATTTTTGACACCTTTTGAAGCTCTTCATATTTTTCACAACTTTCCAGGCTCTTCATGTTTTTTAACACCACTTCATGCTCCTCCTATTTTTCAGACCGTTTCATGCTCCTCAGATTTTTCACACGTTTTGAAGCTCTTCATATATTTCTCATCTTTTCAGGCTCTTCATGTGTTTCAACACCACTTCATGCTGCTCCTATTTTTCGACCGTTTCATGCTCATCTCATTTTGGACACCTTTTGAAGCTCTTCATATTTTTCACAGCTTTTGAAGCTCTTCATATTTTTCACACGTTTTCAGGCTCTTCATGTTTTTCAACACCGCTTCATGCTCCTCCTATTTTTCAGACCATTTAATGCTCCTCATATTTTTGACACCTTTTGAAGCTCTTCATATTTTTCACACATTTTCAGGCTCTTCATGTTTTTCAACACCGCTTCATGCTCCTCCTATTTTTCAGACCGTTTCATGCTCCTCATATTTTTGACACCTTTTGAAGCTCTTCATATTTTTCACACGTTTTCAGTCTCTTCATGTTTTTCAACACCGCTTCATGCTCCTCCCAATTTTCAGACCGTTTCATGTCCTCATATATTTGACACCTTTTGAAGCTCTTCATATTTTTCACACCTTTTCAGGCTCTTCTTGTTTTTGAACAACGTTTCATGCTCCTCCTATTTTTCAAACTGTTTCATGTTCCTCATATTTTTGACACGTTTTGAGGCTCTTCATATTTTTCACACCTTTTCAGGCTCTTCTTGTTTTTGAACACCGTTTCATGCTCCTCCTATTTTCAGACTGTTTCATGTTCCTCATATTGTTGACACGTTTGAAGCTCTTCATATACTTCACACCTTTTTAGGTTCTTCATGTTTTTGGACACCGTTTCGTTCTCCTCCTATTTTTCAGACCGTTTCAGCTCCTCATATATTTGACACCGTTTGAAGCTCTTCATATTTTTCACACCTTTTCAGGCTCTTCATGTTTTTGAACACCGCTTCATGCTCGTCCTATTTTCCAAACCGTTTCATGCTCCTCATGTTTTTCACACCTTTTGAAGCTCTTCATATTTTTCACACCTTTTTTGGTTCTTCATGTTTTTGAACACCGCTTCATGCTCCAGCTATTATTCAGAACGTTTAATGCTCTTCATGTATTTCACACCTTTAGAAGCTCTTCCTATTTTACACACCTTTTCAGGCTCTTCATGTTTTTGAACACCGTTTCATGCTCGTCCTATATTTCAGACCGTATCATGCTCCTCATATTTTTCACACTTTTGAAACTCTTCATATTTTGCACACGTTTTCGGGTTCTTCATGTTTTTCACAACCACTTCATGCTCCTCCTATTTTTCAGACCGTTTCATGCTCCTCATATTTTTGACACCTTTTGAGACTCTTCATATTTTTCACACCTTTTCAAGCGCTTCATGTTTTTTTAACACCGCTTCATGCACCTCCTCTTTTTCAGACCGTTTCATGCTCCTCATATTTTTGACACCTTTTGAAGATCTTCATATACTTCACACCTTTTCAGGCTCTTCTTTTTTTTAAACACCGCTTCATGCTCCTCCTATTTTTCAGACCGTTTCATGCTCCCCTCATTTTTGACACCTTTTGCAGCTCTTCATATATTTCACACCTTTTGAAGCTCTTCCTATTTTTCACACCTTTTCAGACTCTTCATGTTTTTGAATACCGTTTCATGCTCCTCCTATTTTTCAGACCGTTTCATGATTCTGATATATTTGACAGACTTTGAAGCTCTTCATATTTTTCACACTTTTTCAGGCTCTTCATATTGTTCAACACCGCTTCATCCTCCTCCTATTTTTCAGAACGTTTCATGCTCCTCATATTTTTGACACCTTTTGAAGCTCTTAATATTTTTCACACCTTTTCAGGATCTTAATATTTTTCAACACGGCTTCATGATCCTCCTATTTTTCAGACCATTTCATGCTTCTCATATTGTTGACACCTTTTGAAGCTCTTCATATTTTCCCACCTTTTCAGGCTCTTCATGTATTTCAACACCACTTCATTCTCCTCCTATTTTTCAGACCATTTCATGCTCCTCATATTTTTGACACCTTTTGAAGCTCTTCGTATTTTTCTCACCTTTTCAGGCTCTTCATGTTTTTCAACACTGCTTCATGCTCCTCATATTTTTCAGACCCTTTCGTGCTCCTCATATTTTTGACACGTTTTGAAGCTCTTCATATTTTTCACACCTTTTCAGGCTCTTCATGTTTTTGAACACCGTTTCATGCTCCTCCTCTTTTTCAGACCGTTTCATGCTCTTCATATTTTTCACACCTTTTGAATCTCGTCATATTTTTCACACCTTTTCAGGCTCTTCATGTTTTGAACCCAGCTTCATGCTCCTCCTATTTTTCAGACCGTTTCATGCTCCTCATAATTTTGACACCTTTTGATGCTCTTCATATTTTTCACACGTTTTCGGGCACTTCATGTTTTTCAACACCGCTTCATGCTCCTACTATTTTTCAGAGTGTTTCATGCTCCTTATATTTTTGACACCATTTAAAGCTCTTCATATATTTCACACCTTTTCAGGCTCTTCATGTTTTTCAACACCGCTTCATGCTCCTCCTATTTTTCAGACCGTTCATGCTCCTCATATTTTTAACACATTTTGAAGCTCTTCATATTTTTCACACATTTTCAGGCTCTTCATGTTTTTGAACACCACTTCACACTGCTCCTATTTTTCAGACCGTTTCATGCTCCTCATATTTTTCACATATTTTGAAGCTCTTCATATTATTCACACCTTTTCAGTCTCTTCATGTTTTTGACCACCGTTTGATGCTAATCCTATTTTTCAGACCGTTTAATGCTCCTCATGTATTTCACATCTTTTGCAGCTCTTCATATTTTTCACACCTTTTCAGGCTCTTCATGTTTTTGAACACCGCTTCATGCTCCTCCTATTTTTCACACCGTTTCATGCTCCTCATATTTTTGACATTTTTGAAGCTCTTCATATTTTTGACACCTTTTCATGTTCTTCATGTTTTTCAACACCGTTTCATGTTCCTCCTATTTTTCAGACCGTTTCATGCTCCTCTTATGTTTGCCACGTTTTGAAGTTCTTCATATTTTTCACACCTTTTCAGGCTGTTCATGTTTTAGAACACCTTTTCATGCTCCTCCTATTTTTCAGACCGTTTCAGGCTCCTCATATTTTTCACACCTTTTGGAGCTCTTCATATATTCCACACCTTTTCAGGCTCTTCATGTTTTTCAACACCGCTTCATGGTCCTCCTATTTTTCAAACCGTTTCATGCTCCTCATATTTTTGACACCTTTTGAAGCTCTTCATATTTTTCACACCTTTTCAGGCTCTTCATGTTTTTAAACACCGCTTCATGCTCCTCCTACTTTTAAGACCATTTCATGCTCCTTATATTTTTGAAACCTTTTGAAGCTCTTCATATATTTCACAACGTTTCAGGCTGTTCATGTTTTAGAACACCTTTTCATGCTCCTAATATTTTTCAGACCATTTCATGCTCCTCAAATTTTTGACACTTTTTGAAGTTCTTCATATTTTGCATACCTTTTCAGGCTCTTCATGTTTTTCTACACCACTTCATGCTCCTCCTATTTTTCAGACCGTTTCATGCTCCTCATATATTTGAAACCTTTTGAAGCTCCTCATATTTTTTCACACCTTTTCAGGCTCTCCATGTTTTTCAACACTGTTTCATGCTCCTCTTATTTTTAAGACCGTTTCATGCTCCTTATATATTTGACACCTTTTGAAGCTCTTCATATATTTCACACCTTTTCAGGCTCTTCACGTTTTTGAACACAGTTTCATGCTTCTGTTATTTTTGACACCTTGTGAACCTCTTCATAATTTTCACACCTTTTCAGGCTCTTCATGTTTTTCAACACCGCTTCATGCTCCTCCTATTTTTAAGACCGTTTCATGCTCCTTATATATTTGACACCTTTTGAAGCTCTTCATATATTTCACACCTTTTCAGGCTCTTCATGATTTTGAACACCATTTCATGCTAATGCTTTTTTTCAGACCGTTTCATGCTCCTCATATATTTGACACCTTGTGAAGCTCTTCATATTTTTCACACATTTTCAGGCTCTTCTGTTTTTCAACACCGCTTCAGCTTCAGGCTCCTCCTATTTTTCAGACCGTTTCATTGTCCTCATATTTTTGACACCTTGTGAAGCTCTTCATGTATTTCACACCTTTTCAGGCTCTTCATGTTTTTCAACACCACTTCATGCTCCTCCTATTTTTCAGACCGTTTCATGCTCCTAAATTTTTGACACCTTTTGAATGTCTTTTTATTTTTCACACCTTTTCATGCTCTTCATGTTTTTCAACACCGCTTCAGATTCAGGCTCCTCCTATTTTTCAGGCCGTTTCATTGTTCTCATAATTTTGACACCTTGTGAAAATCTTCATATATTTCACACCTTTTCAGGCTCTTCATGTTTTTCAACACCACTTCATGCTCCTCCTATTTTTCAGACCGTTTCATGCTCCTCATATTTTTGACACCTTTTGAAGCTCTTCATATATTTCACACCTTTTCAGTCTCTTCTTGTTTTTCAACAACGCTTCAGGCTCCTCCTATTTTTCAGACCGTTTCCTGCTCCTCATATTTTTTACATCTTTTGAAGCTCTTCATATTTTTCAAAACTTTTCAGGCTCATCATGTTTTTCAACACCTCTGCAGGCTCCTCCTATTTTTCAGACCGTTTCATGCTCCTCATATATTTGACACCTTTTGAAGTTCTTCATATTTTTCATACCTTTTCAGGCTCTTCATGTTTTTCAACACCACTTCATGATCCTCCTATTTTTCAGACCGTTTCATGCTCCTCATATTTTTGACACATTTTGAAGCTCTTCATATTTTTCACACCTTTTCAGGCTCTACATGTTTTTCAACACCGCTTCATGCTCCTCCTATTTTTAAGACCGTTTCAAGCTCCTCATATATTTGAAACCTTTTGAAGCTCTTCATATATTTCACAACTTTTCAGGCTCTTCATGTTTTTGAACACCGTTTCATGCTCCTCCTATTTTTCAGACCATTTCATGCTCCTCATATTTTTGACACCTTTTGAAGCTCTTCATATTTTTCACACCTTTTCAGGCTCTTCATGTTTTTCATTACCGCTTCATGCTCCTTCTATTTTTCAGACCGTTTCCTGCTCCTCATATTTTTGACAACTTTTGAAGCTCTTCATATTTTTCACACCTTTTCAGGCTCTTCAAGTTTTTCAACACCGTTTCATACTCCTCCTATTTTTCAGACCGTTTCATGCTCCGCATGTTTTTGACACCTTTTGAAGCTCTTCATGTTTTTCAAACCTTTTCTGGCTCTTTATGTTTTTCAAAAACGATTCATGATCCTCCTATTTTTTCAGACCGTTTCATGCTCCTCATATTTTTGACACCTTTTGAAGCTCTCATATATTTCACACATTTTCAGGCTGTTCAATTTTTCAACACCGCTTCATGCTCCTCCTATTTGACAGAACGTTTCATGCTCCTTATATTTTTGACACCTTTGGAAGCTCTTCATTTATTTCACACATTTTCAGGCTCTTCATGTTTTTCAACACCGCTTCATGCTCCTCCTATTTTTCAGACCGTTTCATGCTCCTAAATTTTTGATACTTTTTGAAGCTCTTCATATATTTCACACCTTTTCAGGCTCTTCCTGTTTTTTCAACACCGTTTCATGCTACTTCTAAATTTCAGACCGTTTCATGCTCCTCATATTTTTGACACCTTTTGAAGCTCTTCCTATTTTTTAACACCTTTTGAAACTCTACATATTTTTCACACTTTTTCAGGCTCTTCATGATTTTCAACACCACTTCATGCTCCTCCTATTTTTGAGACCGTTTCATGATCATCTCATATTTGACACCTTTTGAAGCTCTTCATATTTTTCACACCTTTTCAGGCTCTTCATGTTTTTCAACACCGCTTCATGCTCCTCCTATTTTTCAGACCCTTTCATGCTCCTCATATTTTTGACACCTTTTGAAGTTCTTCATATTTTTCACACCTTTTCAGGTTCTTCATGTTTTTCAACCGCGCTTCATGCTCCTCCTATTTTTCAGACCGTTTCATGCTCCTCATATTTTTGACACCTTTTTAAGCTCTTCATATATTTCACACCTTGTCAGGCTCTTCATGTTTTTCAACACCACTTCATGCTCCTCCTATATTTCAGACCGTTTCATGCTCATATCATTTTTGACACCTTTTGAAGCTCTTCATATTTTTCACACCTTTTCAGGCTCTTCATGTTTTTGAACACCGCTTCATGCTCGTCCTATTTTCCAAACCGTTTCATGCTCCTCATATTTTTGACACCTTTTGAATCTCTTCATATATTTCACACCTTTTCAGGCTCTTCATGTTTTTCAACACCGTTTCATGCTCCTCTTATTTTTCAGACCGTTTCATGCACTTCCTTTTTTTCAGAACGTTTCATGTTTCTCATATTTTTGCCACCTTTTGAAGCTCTTCATATTTTTCACACCTTTTCAAGCTCTTCATGTTTTTGAACACCGCTTCATGCTCCTCCTATTTTTCAGACCGTTTCATGCTCCTCATATTTTTCACACCTTTTGAAGCTCTTCTTATTTTTCACCCCTTTTCAGGCTCTACCTGTTTTTGAACACCGCTTCATGCTCCTCCTATTTTTCAGACCGTTTCATGCTCCTCATATTTTTGACACCTTTTGAAGCTCTTCATATTTTTCACAACTTTCCAGGCTCTTCATGTTTTTTAACACCACTTCATGCTCCTCCTATTTTTCAGACCGTTTCATGCTCCTCAGATTTTTCACACGTTTTGAAGCTCTTCATATATTTCTCATCTTTTCAGGCTCTTCATGTGTTTCAACACCACTTCATGCTGCTCCTATTTTTCGACCGTTTCATGCTCATCTCATTTTGGACACCTTTTGAAGCTCTTCATATTTTTCACAGCTTTTGAAGCTCTTCATATTTTTCACACGTTTTCAGGCTCTTCATGTTTTTCAACACCGCTTCATGCTCCTCCTATTTTTCAGACCATTTAATGCTCCTCATATTTTTGACACCTTTTGAAGCTCTTCATATTTTTCACACATTTTCAGGCTCTTCATGTTTTTCAACACCGCTTCATGCTCCTCCTATTTTTCAGACCGTTTCATGCTCCTCATATTTTTGACACCTTTTGAAGCTCTTCATATTTTTCACACGTTTTCAGTCTCTTCATGTTTTTCAACACCGCTTCATGCTCCTCCCAATTTTCAGACCGTTTCATGTCCTCATAT